>NC_089492.1:222490381-227490381 GCF_036850765.1 Saccopteryx bilineata | reverse complement strand
CAGACTTTATAACCTATCCCATTTTATTATATTTGTTCGTTTGTTTCTCTTATCTTCATTCTTGACACTTTTTTTTCCTCCTCCAATTTGGCCGATTAACTCTCTACCGGTCTTACTCTCTCCTCTCCTTGAACTACACTACCCATAAGTGTTATATCTCCCATTATCTTTTCTCTTCTCTTCCTTTCTCTCTATGAGGGTTGCACTCCAAAACCCTTAACTCTCTCTCTCTCTCTCTCCTTTCTTTTTTCCTCTTTCAGTGGTTACCTCTTTTTTTCTCTCTCTTTCTTTTCTCCCTCTATATTAGATTCTTCCTTTCCTCTTTACATCTCCTCTCATTCAAACCTCAATAACAAACACATTATCTTATCTGGGACTCAAACCTATGTTTGTGGCATTTTGGGGGGTTTTTACTTCACCTTTTTAACTCACTAGCAGTGCTCTCATCCCTGGCTCTCCATATTATCTAGTTCTTGTTCCACTAAATACAATAGTAATTTTTTAATTTGTCCCCCCATTTTTCCGTTTTCCTCTTATTCCTCTCATCATAACTCTTAGACAACCAACACCTAAAAGCAAATCATTTCATTCTTGACCCAAATTTTTTCCTTATTTGCTTTTTGTGGGTCCATACGCTCTTTTTTTTTCTTTTTTCTTTCCTTTATTTATTTATTTTTTTTTGCCCCTTTATTACTTTTCCCCAATTCAGGCCCTCCATCACAGGCATTGTTTGTTATAATTCACAGTCCACCACAAGATTTTCTCAAAAAAGAGGGGAGAGGAGAGGAAAAAAGGAGGGGGGGAATAATTTCCTTTTTTTTAATTTTTATTTTATTTTTCTTTATTTCATTATTAATTTTTTTTAAAAAAAAACAACTCTTTTCGATTTTTTATTTTTTTATTTTTATTTTTTTTAACTTTTTATTCTTTCTTAAATCTCATTAATACTATCAACAAAACCACCCTCAGATGCCATTAAGGAAGAGAAAATTGAATATCATGGGTACAAAAGAAAGAGAGGTAACACAGCTACATGAGGAAAAATCTATGGAGAAAAAATTTAATATATTGGAAACCTCGGAGCTAAATGACAGAGAATTCAAGATAGAAATACTAAAAATCCTCCGAGATATACAAGAAAACACAGAAAGGCAATTTAGGGAGCTCAGAAAACAACTCAATGAACACAAAAAATATATGTCCAAGGAAATTGAAACTATAAAAACAAATCAAACAGAGATGAAAAACTCAATTCACGAGCTGAAAAACGAAGTAACAAGCTTAGCTAATAGAACAGGTCAGATAGAAGAGAGGATTAGTGAAATAGAAGACAAGCAACTTGAGGCACAACAGAGAGAAGAAGAAAGAGACTCAAAAATTAAAAAAATGAGATAGCCCTACAGGAATTATCTGACTCCATCAAAAAGAATAACATAAGAATAATAAGTATATCAGAGGGAGAAGAGAGATAAAATGGAATGGAGAACATACTCAAACTAATTATAGATGAGAACTTCCCAAGCCTGTGGAAAGAACTAAAGCCTCAAGTTCAAGAAGCAAACAGAACTCCGAGTTTTCCTAACCCCAACAAACCTACTCCAAGGCATATCATAATGAAATTGACACAAACCAACAGCAAAGAAAAAATTCTCAAGGCAGCCAGGGAAAAGAAGAATACAACATATAAAGGAAGGCCCATTAGATTATCATCAGATTTCTCAGCAGAAACTCTACAAGCTAGAAGAGAGTGGACCCCAATATTTAAAGTCCTGAAAGAGAGGAACTTTCAGCCACGAATACTATACCCATCAAAGCTATCCTTCAAATATGAAAGAGAAATAAAAACATTCACAGATACAGAAAAGATGAGGGAATTTATCATCAGAAAACCTCCACTCCAGGAATTACTAAAGGGGGTTCTCCAATCAGATACAAAGAACAAAAAAAAACAGAGCCACAAGTAAAAGCTCCAAGAAGAACACAATAAAACCAAATTTAAACTGTGACAACAACAAAAAGAAAGAGGGGGAGAAGATGGAGATTAACAGTAGCAAAGGACGATGGAGTGCAAAAGTACTCACAAAATAGTTCGCTACACTGAACAGGGTAGGGACCCTTTTCATTACTCAAAGGTAACCACCATTGAAAAAACCACCACAGAAGCACATGAGATAAAAAAGATAGCAACAGAGGAAAGATGTATGGAATACAACCAAATAAAAACAAAAGATAGAAAAACGAAAGAGAAGGATCAAACAAGACACAAAACTAACAGAAAGCAAGATATAAAATGGAAATAGGGAACTCACAAGTATCAATAATTACACTAAATGTAAATGGATTAAACTCATCAATAAAAAGGCACAGAGTGGCAGAATGGATTACAAAAGAAAATCCAACTGTATGCTGCCTACAGGAAACTCATCTAAGTAACAAGGATAAAAACAAATTCAAAGTGAAAGGCTGGAAAACAATACTCCAAGCAAATAACATCCAAAAAAAAAGCAGGTGTAGCAATACTCATATCGGATAATGCTGACTACAAGACAGCAAAAGTACTCAGAGACAAAAATGGCCATTTCATAATGGCTAAGGGGACACTGAATCAAGAAGACATAACAATTCTTAATATATATGCACCAAACCAAGGATCACCAAAATATATGACAGCTACTTATTGATCTTAAAACAAAAACTGAAAAAAATACAATCATACTTGGAGACCTCAATACACCGCTGACGGCTCTAGATCGGTCATCCAAACAGAGAATCAACAAAGACATAGTGGCCTTAAACAAAACACTAGAGCACCTGGATATGATAGACATCTACAGGACATTTCATCCCAAAGTGACTGAGTATACATTTTTCTCCAGTGTACATGGATCATTCTCAAGAATTGACCATATGTTGGGCCACAAAAACAACATCAGCAAATTCAGAAAAATTGAAGTTGTACCAAGCATATTTTCTGATCATAAAGCCTTGAAACTAGAATTCAACTGCAAAAAAGAGGAAAAAAATCCCACAAAAATGTGGAAACTAAACAACATACTTTTAAAAAATGAATGGGTCAAAGAAGAAATAAGTGCAGAGATCAAAAGATATATACAGACTAATGAAAATGACAATACGACATATCAGAATCTATGGGATGCAGCAAAAGCAGTGATAAGAGGGAAGTTCATATCGCTTCAGGCATATATGAACAAACAAGAGAGAGCCCAAGTGAACCACTTAACTTCTCACCTTAAGGAACTAGAAAAAGAAGAACAAAGACAACCCAAAACCAGCCGAAGAAAGGAGATAATAAAAATCAGAGCAGAAATAAATGAATTAGAGAACAGAAAAACTATAGAAAAAATTAATAGAACAAGGAGCTGGTTCTTTGAAAAGATCAACAAAATTGACAAACCCTTGGCAAGACTTACCAAGGAAAAAAGAGAAAGAACTCATATAAACAAAATCCAAAATGAAAGAGGAGAAATCACCACGGACACCGTAGATATACAAAGAATTATTGTAGAATACTATGAAAAACTTTATGCCACTAAATTCAACAACCTAGAAGAAATGGATAAATTCCTAGAACAATAGAACCTTCCTAGACTGAGTCAAGAAGAATTAGAAAGCCTAAACAGACCTATCAGTAGAGAAGAAATAGAAAAAACCATTAAAAACCTCCCCAAAAATAAAAGTCCAGGCCCTGACGGCTATACCAGCGAGTTTTATCAAACATTCAAAGAAGACTTGGTTCCTATTCTACTCAAAGTCTTCCAAAAAATTGAAGAAGAAGCAATACTTCCAAACACATTTTATGAGGCCAATATAACCCTCATACCAAAACCAGGCAAGGATGGCACAAAAAAAGAAAATGACAGACCAATATCTCTAATGAATACAGATGCTAAAATACTAAACAAAATACTAGCAAATCAAATACAACAACATATTAAAAAAATAATACATCATGATCAAGTGGGATTCATCCCAGAATCTCAAGGATGGTTCAACATACGTAAAACGGTTAATGTAATACACCATATCAACAAAACAAAGAACAAAAACCACATGATCTTATCAATAGATGCAGAAAAGGCTTTCGATAAAATACAACACAATTTTATGTTTAAGACTCTCAACAAAATGGGTATAGAAGGAAAATATCTCAACATGATAAAGGCCATATATGATAAACCATCAGCTAACATCATATTAAATGGCACTAAACTGAAGGCTTTCCCCCTTAAATCAGGAACAAGACAGGGTTGTCCACTCTCTCCACTCTTATTTAATGTGGTACTAGAGGTTCTAGCCAGAACAATCAGACAAGACAAAGAAATAAAAGGCATCCATATCGGAAAAGAAGAAGTAAAGGTATCACTTTTTGCAGATGATATGATCCTATACATCAAAACCCCCAAAGAATCCACAAAAAGACTACTAGAAACAATAAGCCAATACAGTAAGGTCGCAGGATACAAAATTAACATACAGAAGTCAATAGCCTTTCTATATGCCAACAATGAAACAACGGAGAAGGAACTCAAAAGAATAATCCCCTTCACGATTGCAACAAAAAAAATAAAATACTTAGGAATAAACATAACAAAGAATGTAAAGGACTTATATAATGAAAACTATAAACCATTGTTAAGGGAAATTGAAAAAGATATAATGAGATGGAAGAATATACCTTGTTCTTGGCTAGGAAGAATAAATATAATCAAGATGGCTATATTACCCAAAGCAATATACAAATTTAATGCAATTCCCATCAAACTTCCAATGACATTTTTTAAAGAAATAGAGCAAAAAATCATCAGATTTATATGGAACTATAAAAAACCCCGAATAGCCAAAGCAATCCTAAAGAAAAAGAATGAAGCTGGGGGCATAACAATACCTGACTTTAAACTCTATTATAGGGCCACGACAATCAAAACAGCATGGTATTGGCAGAAAAATAGACACTCAGACCAATGGAACAGAATAGAAAGTCCAGAAATAAAACCACATATATATAGTCAAATAATTTTTGATAAAGGGGCCAACAACACACAATGGAGAAAAGAAAGCCTCTTCAATAAATGGTGCTGGGAAAACTGGAAAGCCACATGCAAAAGAATGAAACTGGACTACAGTCTCTCCCCCTGTACAAAAATTAACTCAAAATGGATCAAAGATCTAAACATAAGACCTGAAACAATTAAGTACATAGAAGAAGACATAGGTACTCAACTCATGGACCTGGGTTTTAAAGAGCATTTTATGAATTTGACTCCAATGGCAAGAGAAGTGAAGGCAAAAATTAATGAATGGGACTACATCAGACTAAGAAGTTTTTGCTCAGCAAGAGAAACTGATAACAAAATAAACAGAAAGCCAACTAAATGGGAAATGATATTTTCAAACAACAGCTCAGATAAGGGCCTAATATCCAAAATATACAAAGAACTCATAAAACTCAACAACAAACAAACAAACAATCCAATAAAAAAATGGGAAGAGGATATGAATAGACACTTCTCCCAGGAAGAAATACAAATGGCCAATAGATATATGAAAAGATGCTCATCTTCTTTAGCTATTAGAGAAATGCAAATCAAAACGGCAATGAGATACCACCTCACACCTGTTCGATTAGCTGTTATTAGCAAGTCAGGTAATAGCAAATGTTGGAGAGGCTGTGGAGAAAAAGGAAAATAGAACTACCTTATGACCCAGCAATCCCTCTACTGGGTATATATCCCCAAAACTCAGAAACATTGATACGTAAAGACACATGCAGCCCCATGTTTATTGCAGCATTGTTCACAGTGGCCAGGACATGGAAACAACCAAAAAGCCCATCAATAGATGACTGGATAAAGAAGATGTGGCACATATACACTATGGAATACTACTCAGCCATAAGAAATGATGACTTCGGAACATTTACAGCAAAATGGTGGGATCTTGATAACATGATACGAAGCGAAATAAGTAAATCAGAAAAAAACAGGAACTGTATTATTCCATACGTAGGTGGGACATAAAAGTGAAACTAAGAGACATTGAAAAGAGTGTGGTGGTTATGGGGGGGAGGGGGGAATGGGAGAGGGAAAGGCGGAGGGGGAGGGGCACAGAGAGAACAAGATAGAAAGTGACCGAGGACAATCTGACTTTGGGTGGTGGGTATGCAACATAATTGAATGACAAGATAACCTGGACTTGTTATCTTTGAATATATGTATCCTGATTTATTGATGTCACCCCATTAAAAAAATAAAATTATAAAAAAAAAAAAAAGAATCAAATAGTATAATACCATCTAGGTCCATCCATGATGTCACAAAGAGTAAGATCATTCTTTATTTATGGTCGAGTAATATTCCATTGTATTTATGTGCCAAAACTTTTTTATACACTTGTCTATTGATGGGCTGTCAGGTTACTTCTATAGCTTAGCTTTTGTAAATAATGAAACTAATACAAAATAATATTGAATGCAAACTGTAATTGAAAAAAATAATTAGTAAAAAAGTTCACCTTTGCTAAAGAAATAAAAAAAGACTCAAAGGGCAGCAATAAGTAAATAAAGCGAAGATTGCATTAGATGGCTTCCATTTGCCTCATCTATTACACTGTCTACAATTCTCCCTCCTCCTTATTTTGGCTCTGTGTCACAAGAAGCTTTCTCTGCCCCTCGCACTGTGGACAGGAGGCTGATCTCACACAATGGCATCAGTAGATTTTTTAACCTTTTCCTTCCACTTAAGTGTGTTCAAAGAGAGTCATTGCAGAAAACAGGCTGTCAGCATTAACCCTCTCCGCACTCTGTTTCTACTGTATCTTATAAGTTGAATACAGATTTTCTCTGGGTATTTTTTCTGTTTCTAGTTTATTATTTTTGTTCATTGTGAAAGATAATGCTTTTACATTTTTCTTTTTTTAATCAGATTTTTTTATTTATTCATTTTTAGGGGGGGGCAGGAAGCATCAACTTTGATATGCGTCTTTATGAGGTAAGCCCAGAGTTTCAAACCGGTGACTTCAGCATTCAGGTCAACGCTTTATCCACTGTGCCATCATAGGTCAGGCTTATTACAGTTTCATTAAACCATGATTTTAAATTTAATTTAATAAGTGTTCTCTGTAAATCATTTATGAAATATCATATCAGTAAGTATTGCTTTTATCAAGTTGATTATAAAAACTGTTCATTGAAGAGGCAGTATTGTTATTTTATTTTTTCCTTATATTACTTATTTATATGGGATGTAATTGCCTTTTTTTTATAATATTGTAGATACAATGTCCTCGGGTTATGACAGTTTCAACACTCAACATTTCAAATTTACGACGCTTACTCCCATAAATATATAAAAAAATTTAGACTTGAATGTTTCAGCTTATGCCATTAGCATCGTACTTCTGGTTGAGCACAGCAAAAGACTATGAAGTAACCAGGCATATGAGTGAGGGAGTTGTCATCCCCCAGTACGCTTACCTACACCATTTTGGACTGTTAAAGCGCAAGTGTTTCATTTGTGTTGCTTTGTTTGGCTATGTTTTGGTCCTTATCATGGCTCATAAATGAAGGTCAGAGTTTTCAGATGGTAGTGCTTTGAAGAAGAGGAAAGCCATCACGATGGATGTCACAGAGCTGCTGGCATCAAATGGAGAGGACCTGTCTGTTAAAGACCTCATTCAGCTCAAGAAGCAGCTGATTGAAGAGAAAAAAAGAAGCCCCAGACCCAAGATATTTACTGCTAGGGGTCTGGCAGAAGGTTTTTTTATGCTAGAGGATAGGTTGGCAAAATTTCAGGCTGAGGACCCCAGTGATGACAGATTCAGTAAGGTCTACAGAGTTGTTATGGATGCCTTACAATGCTATAGGCGATTTTGAAAGGTAAGTCATCAACCTTCCAGACTAACCTGGAACAATTCTTTAAGAAGATAGAGAGGCCTGCAACAGATCCTGTAACCTCTACATCAGCTGCTTCTCAAGATGAAACACCTGTAGTGCAGGTAGGATCCTGATTACCTGACCCAGTAGCTCCAGCACCTTCTGCAGGTTCTCCTGCCTCTCCAGCTTCTTCTGCCCAATAGGTCACTTTCTCCCACCTTGCAATGCCCCTTCCAGTGTGTAAGCCACTACAGGAAAAGGTAAAGAATATTTTTACACTCATTTTTTTTCTGTTACCACAGTACAGTATATATATGCCATTTTCCTTTTTCTGTAGCTTAGTTGTGTTTTTATGTTTTGGATTATGATTTTGCAACTGTGTTAGGAAAGGTAAGTGACTTAGCCTAGGGTGTGTTTGACTTACACCAAAATTTGGGTTATGTCACTGTTGTAGAAACGGGACTGTGTCATAACGCAAGTACCCCCTGTACATATATGCACACAAATGTGTGTGTGTGGTGCATGTAACTTCTTCCATATACAAAATATTTAAGAAAATAGAGACAGATTCATAGAAAGAGAGCAGTCTGTCAGGAGTGAAGTTGGGTGGCTGATTTTGAGATTGAGTGGCTAGTTGTGAGGGTGGAGCAATTGAGCATAAAAGGAAAGAAAAGAGAAAAACTCATGAATATGGACCACAGTATAGTCATTGCTGGGGGTGAGGTTAGAAGGAGGTGAAGAAGGGTAAGGGGGGATAAATGGTGATTAAAGGATACTTGACTTGGGGTGATGGACACACAACATAATTTACAGATAATGTGTTGTGAAATTGTACACCTGAAACTTGCAGTTTTGTAAAGCAGTATTACCTCAATAAATTCAATTTGAAAAGTTTTCACATAATGCTTTTTGGGTTCTTTTTTATCTTCCATACCTGATTAAATGGATTATTTTTAGGTCTGACTCCTAAAATTTTTCTTCTTGTCTTCTTGAATAAGTTCCCATCACCCCCCTTGCTTCTCATCCTTTTGGTTAAGATCAAGTGTTTAATTAGTTTTTTTTTAATTTTTGTAAATGAAAACATCATTATTCATTCCTGGTTTAAATTCTCAGGAAAGTAGAAATAGATGGGCATTTCTTAACTTTCAACAATAACTGCTTTGGAAAACAATATAGAAGTTTATTAAAAATTTTTAAACATACATCTACAATATGATCCAACCATTCTACTTCTAGGTATTTCTCTATGAGAAATAAAAGATATGCCCAAAAAAGACTTGAAGATGGATGTTCATAGCAGTTTTTCATATTAACTCTAAACTAAAAGCAACTCAAATGTTCATCCACAGTTTACTGAACATACAAACAGTGGCATACCCATGCAATGGAATACTACTTAGCAGTAAAAAAGAAATGAGTTATTAATACATGTAATAATTAGGAGAAATCTCAAAATAATTATTCAATGTGAAAGAAGATAGAAAAATGAAGTATATATTGTATACTTCCATTTATGTAATTTTTTCAGCAATGCAAACTAATATAAAGTAAAAAACAATTCACAGTTGAGTGAGAATGGAGTCAGGGATGGAGTGGTGTGAGAAGAGGAGCAGAAGAAGATTTGTAAAGAGCAGAGGAAACTTTTAGATTTTATTATATCTATTATAAAGTAATCAGTATGGAAAATATAAACTCTTATGGGATGCTAGGAGCCACATTTTTCATTCCTCTTGAAATAGCTTTAGGCCAGAACTGATAAATCAATGGAAAATGTTTAGCCCATATATTTACCTAGGCATCAAGCTGTGGGATAACAAACATAATGATAATAATATAACTCTTTATTCCAGGAATTATACTAAAAATCAGTGTACACTATCCCATGCAATCCTCCCATAAAATAGCTCTGTGAAGTAGGTGTTCATTTCACTAAATTAATGGGGAAGAAACTAAGACTCAGAGAAATTAATTATCTTGCCCAATAATATTTATGGAGTTGATTTTTGAACTGATAAATTATGATTCTAATGTTTGAGATCTCATAATTTAATATTAAGTGAATTTAAGTATGTTATAAATGGCATTTTTGTATAATTCTAAAAATGTGGATAATGGTCATAAAGCCATATTCTTTGTATGAATTCATTGATATGCTTATTTTCAGGGTTGTTTTATTTTAAAGACTTAATAAAGAAATTGATAGATTTTTTTTTTACTTAGGCGAATTTTGTAAAGATTTGCATATAGTGAGAATCAGTGCCAATCTCCCCCCACTCTTTTTTAATAAAAATAAGTTCTATTTTTTTATTTATGCTTTTATTTCTTTTTTATTCTCTTTAAAAAAATTTATTGAATTTATTGGAGTGACATTGGTTAATTAAAAGTATATAAGTTTCAAGTGTGCAATTAATTTTATAATACACCATCTGTATCTTATATCGTGTGTTCCACCCAAAATCAAGTCTCACTTGTCATCACTTATCTTCCATTTTTCTTCTTCTTCCTCCCCTCCTCTCTGCTCCCCTGCTTTTCCTCTGGTAATAAGCATACTGTTTTCTGTATCTATGAGGTTATTTTTACTGCTTAATTTCTTCACTTTTTTCACCCAACTCTGTAAAATTTCTCCTCTCTGACATCTGTCAGTCTGTTCTGTATCAATAGTTAAGTATAGCTTGTTGAACAATAAAGGTCTCTTTATCCAACTCTCTGTTCTTTTGGTTTTGAAAATGCTCATTCAGCATAGTGCTGCATGAGGTTTCATTTAATTAACCTGGGGCTTCTTTGTGTTTTTAAGTATCTGGTTCATCTTCTATCACAGCTGGAGGACTGAAGTCTCTCCTAGAGATATTTCATGTGTGTGTTATGAAACTCTAATGACCACATGTATTTAAACCTATCTGATATATTTCTTTTCAATGTTCTGAGTTAATATATTTTAACTGAACTCCTGCTCAAGTGAGAAAAACAGTTATTGGTTTGCAAGATCCATGCATAGATACAAATAGAATAAGATGAATTACAATATGGAAAAAAATAAAGCTAGTTCATTTGCAATGCAAAATCAAAAGCTTGCTGTTTTATTATATAATATAATGGCAGAACTCTTTTGACTAAATAATTCACCTCAAAAGGAATGTTCAACTTTCTTTATAGAACACACATTGAAGTACAGTTAAAAGGTAAAAGGTTAATGGATTATAGTTGCCAAGAAAATAGAACAGTTCTCTTCTTAAAAAACAAAAACAAACAAATGAAATAAAACATTCTTGCCTGATTCATGTACATTTTTAATTAGTGAGATGTAGGAATAAGTCAGGAAAGTATTTCTAGAATTTAGGAAGTTAAAAATGTAATTAAGAATATATCTTCTCATACTACAGAAGGATAGTGTATTTGTCATCATAAAGTGATTTGATCTTTCAAATCTCTAATCATTTATATACAATCAAATAATTTTAAGGAATTAAAGCATGACCTAGCTCAGCGAGGTATACATTTTAACATTTCTGTACACACACACTTATATACCTTTTGGTTAAGGCATAGGGGAAAAATCTTGACATTTGAAGTTTGAAAAATTTTAGTGAATTTTTCTTAATCTAGTTGGATATTCATAGACTAATCTGCCGAATATTAAATTTGATAGACGATACCATAAAAATATATGTCCCTTAACAAAACTTTGTGTCACAAAATGAAAACTAAAACTCTTTTGTAATTAAAATTTTACCTTCAAATGCTGTTTATTCCAAATATAGGTCTTTTTTACTTTGATTCAGATATTTATTTTATCTCTTCTTTTTTTAACTTATGCAGTTCTTCTGATTCTTTTCCTTATAAAACTAACCATTCTTCTGTGCCTTGCTGTTCTTGAAGACCATTGATTTGGAGTACAGTGGCCTCACCCCTCAGAATACATTTTTTTTATTTTATTTAATTTTCTTTTTAAAATATTTATTTTATTTATTTTAGAGAGAGAGAAAGGGGGAGAATGAGAGAGATAGGAACATCAACCTGTTCTGTATGTGTCCTGACCTGGGATCAAACTAGCAACCTTTGCTCTTTTGGACAATGCTTTAACCAACCAAGATATCTGGCCTAGGCCAGAATATATATATATATATTGATAAAAGTAACCAATTATTCTTAAACCTATTAAAATCTGAGAGGTATTACTCAATTCTATGAACATTCACTTCTGTATTTTTAGCTTAAATGCTTTTCTCTTTCTATAGATAAATCTCCTCAGATGTGGATAAAATACTGAAGTTACTTATCACAATTGCTTATTACATTACTGGTACATAGTAAGATTTAATAACTATTTATTGAATTTATGAAATGTGTTACCCCTACCAAGTTTTCTTAGTGAACTAGCCTGCCCTTTCAATGTTGTCAACAAAGATAGCATAAAGACTTTTCTTACTTAATTACTTCTTGAGAACAGAAACTCATTCCTCTGAAATGCTTTTGTTGGCCTGTGACTAAAAAGGACTGGCCTTGTGAGTAGAACCAGACTGTAACCATTATTAATATCTTAAATGATTACTGATTGTAGCCACAGCGTTGTTGGTTCAACGATAAGCAAAGAGATAGCTTAAGAAAGCATTGTAATGTTATGGGAAGTCAAATTATAATTTTGAATCCATGCCCAGTCACTAGCTATATATATGACCAGGAAATATTATTTATCATTTGTGAACATTAAACACTTTTTAATTCATATGTAAAATAAGGATACAAAAATGTGACCTCAAATAATAGTGTCAAAATCACATTGGGTGTTGTGTACAAAAATACAATGCAAAGTTTCAGAGTAGTAAGTTTCAAAAGTGAGAATGAACTTACCACCTTCAGAGAGAGTTCAGTCAGAACAAAGTATTTCTCATTCTTTTTATGTTATGCTCAGTGTAAATACAATCTAGTTTGATAGAAATTTGGCTATATTAAAAATAAGAAGAGGCCTGGCTGTATAGCTCAGTTGGTTAGAGTGTCATTTTGGTATACCAAAGTTGTGGGTTTGATCCCCAATCAGGGCACATACAAGATTCAAGCAATATATGCGTAAACAAGTGAAACAAACAAAAAATCAATGTCTTTCTCTCTCTCCCTTACCTCTCTATAAAAATCAATAATAATAATAAAAAGATGATAAGAAGAAGCTCACCTAGTACCCAAATATTAAACCAAGATTTCTTGAAGAAATGGCTAACTCAATGATTACATAGAAAAGATACAAGATAAGCCTAGAGCATCTTGTAATGCCAGAAAATAAGAATCTGCTTAAGCAAAACAAAACACAACAAAAACACTACGTTGATAGAGTTATGTCAAAAAGATACTAAAGCCAACTAAAATTGTTCCCAAATGGCCAAAGTTAAAACAATTTAAACAACAAAATAAAGTAGTTAAAAATTATATATCTAAATGTGGAAGAAGAATTATTTTTCCATGCAGAAAAATTTTAGAGCAATTATATAGGTACCTTATTTTTATGGAGGTAGAGCATAACTTCTCATTTTCTAAGTGTGAACTGCATATAGTGACTTTCTTTCAAAGAGTACTGTATGAAGAGAAAACAGTAGAAATTTATAATGGAAGTCCCTGACAAAAACTACCCAAGCCAAGTGATCAAAATCAGCATCAATAATAATGTGCCATCTTCATAATTTATACCCTTAATGTGATATAATAAAAATGGCATTTTATCTCTTTGGTATTCCTCCCCAAAAGCTATAACCTCAATCTAAACACACATATATTACCTAGCATACTAATTGTTTTTAATATATATTTGTAACATACATAAATATAATTGGCCCCCAGAGTTGGAAGGCAGGTGTGACAGGGATATCAACCAAGATCCTGAGTCTAGGTTTAGTAAAAGTTACTGAAAGTTTACGTAAATTGATAGATAGCGAGGTTTGTAACTTATCTTCACACTTACTAACAATGTTTTTAAATAAATTCTAAAAGGTTTCATTTAAGATTTTAACTAGTTTTATTTGGGAAGCAGTTTTCCTCAAATCAGAAAGATGAAGAAATAGTATATTAATAATTGGAATGTGTCTGGTTCCATATGGGGAAAAATGCTCTTGAAATATACCCATCGATATAACCTGTATAGAACCACACTGAGTAAGAATTATTCCTACAATTGTCTCTTCCCTTGGGTCATTTAAATGGTTTAAATTCCATTTAGATATTAGTCCTATAGAAGTACCAAAATTACTGAAGATAAATGCCTCATCTACTTTCAAATCTTCATTAAAATTGGCTTTGTTATTTTTGTGGTGCCCAATAGCACAGCTATTAGAGTTAAGAGTCTGTCAGCATTTCCATTTACAAACTCTATTTTTTTAGAGTTCATTATCTTTTCTGTTTTGAATTGCATTAGCTTGAAAATTATCTGTCAGCATGAATATGTATTATATTACCCAAACTTCCTGTACATATCATTTTGGCAATATAGAAGGCAGAGATTAGTAACCTCTTTTTTTTTTCTTCAAAAAATCTAAAGGTGTGTTAACTGCCTGATAATCTCAACGGCCAGGAACTGAAGGAGCCATTTAATTATGAACTTTCCCAGGAAACTGACCTTACACCTAACCTAATCATTTTGATATTTAAAAATGTATGAAGAAGTCAAATTGTATATGGACTGCACATGCTTTTCAATAAACCACGCAGTTTAAAGCTTCTGGAACAAATTACAATCTCACATAATCAGAGATTTAGGAGAAGTACATTGCTGGGGTGGAGGATGGACTGAGATCTGTGATTGGTCTTATTTCAACCAAAGAGTAGAAGAAAAGTAAATCACAGAGAGTGTTGTTTTGTTCATTTTGTTAGAGCCCTTTCTTTCTTTTCAAATGAGAGATGACAGGAGGTGATGCAGCAATCACAACACAAGTAGCAACTGCAGGGCATAGGAAATGGTGCAAAAAGCATCTGGAATCCCATCTATACTAAGCACTCCTTCTGTCCAGAGTAAAAACCACAAAGGCAATTTTGTTTCTCAATCTCTCTTTCACAAATTTACTCCACATTTAGTTAATATGTGTTACCACCTGTTTCAGTACTAAACACGTTTCGTCATTCACTGTAAATCAGAATATAGATCTTGTCCCCCACCCACCACTTTGCCACTTTAAAAAAAAAACAAAACACAACAGTTTTAGTTGGGAGAGGGAGAAATATAAAGCAGCAGTGAAAGATCTAGCCTTTATACACTATTTAGATAGAATGTTGTGTCACACATAATCTGTCAGAAATAAATAATAAATTTGCCCTTGATTACCATGGCCACAGGCAAGGAGTACCAACATGAGGAACATACTGACTCAGATGAGACATCTGAGAGATAGCTCTATCAGCTGACCTATTTGTAAGAGAATTGAAAATTAGAATAACAATGAAAGAAGGAAAGTCAAGAGTATTATACTGTAATTATTTTTGCCGAACAGTAGCACCCACGTGTCTCAACTAAGGCTAAATAGAAAAAGTGGCTAATGTCTACAAAAAGGAAGAAATATGAACTAGTTCTGTTTAAGAGCCACAGAAACAATAAACCACCAGATCTGAAGTTTTTATTTCCCAAACATTGAAGCAGTGACGTGTTTGGGGGAAAAAAAATTTTAAATACTTTTGTTACATGACAAGGCATTAGATAGAGGATATCATAATTTATAGCTGAAGAAACACCCTATGCAAATTCTAATATTAAAATACAGAATCATATTCTGTCACTTAAATTATTAACCTTCCCAGTAGAAATCTAATTCTTGCATAATGGTTTTTTCCCTAATGTTGGATATTAATGAGTGCTTATCATTAAGAATATCTGATTCATGATGAACTTTGAAATCTTTATTATTATAATTTTTCCTTCTGCATTGACAGTTACACTTACAAGATAATCTAAACAATTTGTAATAGATATTCCATCTTCCCTCCATTTTAAGGGAACATATAAAAAGTTGCCAAATAGTTCAGGCTAATACTGATAGATATGTGAATTCCAAACTGCCCTTTTGATGTTCCGCTTATCTGTCAGACCTCACTCTTCCTGGACTATCACCCCTGAGACACAGTAATTCCAGGAAGCTGGTCAACCTGCCCCAAGAAAGAGCATTCCAGAAAGTGGAAATCCTAAAACCGTAAAAGGGAACATACCAGAACTTTTGCCTCAGTATCCCTTCAGGCTCTCCCAAACACTATATATAATTCATCCCTAGTTTGTAACCAGTGCACTTCTCCCCAGAAGTGCCCGGCAGGGTTCCTTTCTTCCTTTCAATAAAGCCTGTTACTCTGGTCTTTCGGACTCCCATGGATTCTAACAAACACACATGCTTATTGTTCCATAAATCTAAATGACAATTCCTGTGAATCTTTGTTCTGAACTCTGCACTTTTGGGACCCTGAAATAAAATATGGAGAAGATAACAGCCAACTAGCCTTAAGCAAAAGTAAAGTATAGAAAAAATACAATACGATTCCGATGACGTCAGAGTAATGGCGGGGTAGGAAGCGATACTGATAAATCTCCCCCAAAACTCAACAAGATCTTCAACCAGAAACAGAAAAACCTATACTTGGAGCTTCCAGATGCTTCGCAATACACCCAAAGGTATGATTGAGTGAAAAATTGGCTAAATATATAACCAAAGCCCGAAGGAAATAGGGAGTAAGAAATGCTCCGCCTTCCTCACTAACCTAAACAGGGCGGCTTTCTCTGGTAACTGTGAATATAGAAACTGAGGCGGGCAAAGGGGGTGAATAGATCCAGGCCGCCGCAGCACAAACGGCCGAACCAGGCTGTGGCATAGAGATCCAAGCCGAGGAAAATCTGATCCTGTGGCAACCCGGGCAATACAAGCTAACACTTGCGCCAAACCCAAACAAAGAAAGAAAAGCAGAGCGGCCATTTTACCCGGTCTCCTGGTCGGTGCGCAATTAGTGGGCGAGAATTTCTTCCTGGGAAAGCCACGCATGGGAGGGAGTGAGAACTAATTCCAACGGTGGAGATTTTCCGTGCTGGAGGGTGTTTCACTCAGAGGGAACCGCGGCCAGCCTCATATCCTGGTTTGCGCACGCAGATAAGGAGTGAGCAATTCCTCCGAGTGCCTCGGCAGTGCGCGCCCGTGTTATCGCACAGAGGGGCAGAGTCAGGGGCCTTTGTGTGGGCCAAAGCGGAATCTCGAGCCGCCCCAGCGCCTTGCAAAAGCCGCGCACGGGGACGGAGCGAGACTCAATTCCAACGGTGGAGATTTTCTGTGCTGGAGGGTGTTTCACTCAGAGGGAACCGCGGCCGGCCTCATATCCTGGTTTGCGCGCGCAGATAAGGAGTGAGCGATTCCTCCGAGTGCCTCGGCAGTGCGCGCCCGTGTTATCGCACAGAGGGGCAGAGTCAGGGGCCTTTGTGTGGGCCAAAGCGGAATCTCGAGCCGCCCCAGCGCCTTGCACAAGCCGCGCACGGGGATGGAGTGAGACTCAATTCCAAGGCTACAACTTTTCCCTGCGGTTGGGGGTTTCACTCAGAGTGTGAGACTGCTGGCCGGATATCCTGGTCGCAGACAATGAGTGAGAGTTTCCTCCAAGTGCCCCGGAAGTGGGCGCCCGCTTGTGTTACCGGACAGAGTGGCAGAGCCAGAGGTCTTTGAGTGGGCAGAAAGCCCACCTGATTATGCTAGCAGCTCTGACTTACTGAGCCTTACCCAGAGCCCTGTGCTGAGTGGAAATAGAGTGGGGAGTTGCCAGCTCTTTGAGCCTCTTACTATCCAGGCAGAGGCAGCAGCAACCCCATAGCTGGATTATCAGGCTACTAATTGAGGAAGGAAAGACTAGGAGAAAGGCCCCAGGAACACGGACTCTCTCACTGTCGGAGCCTATAAATGCTATTGAGCTTCGACTGCCAGCGAGACTAAAGCACAATACATGACATTGCCATAGAGACTTATCAACTGCAAACCTCTATCTGAGCGTGCCAAAGGGGCAGAACCCGGGGTACAGAGTCACCGACCAGGAAGAGGGAGAGAAAAGAAAAAGCAAGAAGATAACCTCTCAAAATCAAGAATAATCTGCAGACTTTATAACCTATCCCATTTTATTATATTTGTTCATTTGTTTCTCTTATCTTCATTCTTGATACTTTTTTTTCCTCCTCCAATTTGGCCGATTAACTCTCTACCGGTCTTACTCTCTCCTCTCCTTGAACTACACTACCCATAAGTGTTACATCTCCCATTATCTTTTCTCTTCTCTTCCTTTCTCTCTATGAGGGTTGCACTCCAAAACCCTTAACTCTCTCTCTCTCTCTCTCCTTTCTTTTTTCCTCTTTCAGTGGTTACCTCTTTTTTTCTCTCTCTTTCTTATCTCCCTCTATATTAGATTCTTCCTTTCCTCTTTACATCTCCTCTCATTCAAACCTCAATAACAAACACATTATCTTATCTGGGACTCAAACCTATGTTTGTGGCATTTTGGGGGGTTTTTACTTCACCTTTTTAACTCACTAGCAGTGCTCTCATCCCTGGCTCTCCATATTATCTAGTTCTTGTTCCACTAAATACAATAGTAATTTATTAATTTGTCCCCCCATTTTTCCGTTTTCCTCTTATTCCTCTCATCATAATTCTTAGACAACCAACACCTAAAAGCAAATCATTTCATTCTTGACCCAAATTTTTTCCTTATTTGCTTTTTGTGGGTCCATACGCTCTTTTTTTTCTTTTTTCTTTCCTTTTCTTTTTTTCTTTTTTTTTTTTTTTTTTTTTGCTCCTTTATTACTTTTCCCCAATTCAGGCTCTCCATCACAGGCATTGTTTGTTATAATTCACAGTCCACCACAAGATTTTCTCAAAAAAGAGGGGAGAGGAGAGGAGAGGAAAAAAGGAGGGGGGGAATAATTTCCTTTTCTTTAACTTTTATTTTATTTTTCTTTATTTCATTATTATTTTTTTTTAAAAAAAAACAACTCTTTTCGATTTTTTATTTTTTTATTGTTATTTTTTTTAACTTTTTATTCTTTATTAAATCTCATTAATACTATCAACAAAACCACCCTCAGATGCCATTAAGGAAGAGAAAATCGAATATCATGGATACAAAAGAAAGAGAGGTAACACAGCTAGATGAGGAAAAATATATGGAGAAAAAATTTAATATATTGGAAACCTTGGAGCTAAATGACAGAGAATTCAAGATAGAAATACTAAAAATCCTCCGAGATATACAAGAAAACACAGAAAGGCAATTTAGGGAGCTCAGAAAACAACTCAATGAACACAAAGAATATATGTCCAAGGAAATTGAAACTATAAAAACAAATCAAACAGAGATGAAAAACTCAATTCACGAGCTGAAAAACGAAATAACAAGCTTAGCTAATAGAACAGGTCAGATAGAAGAGAGGATTAGTGAAATAGAAGACAAGCAACTTGAGGCACAACAGAGAGAAGAAGAAAGAGACTCAAAAATTAAAAAAATGAGATAGCCCTACAAGAATTATCTGACTCCATCAAAAAGAATAACATAAGAATAATAGGTATATCAGAGGGAGAAGAGAGAGAAAATGGAATGGAGAACATACTCAAACAAATAATAGATGAGAACTTCCCAAGCCTGTGGAAAGAACTAAAGCCTCAAGTTCAAGAAACAAACAGAACTCCGAGTTTTCTTAACCCCAACAAACCTACTCCAAGGCATATCATAATGAAATTGAAACAAACAGCAAAGAAAAAATTCTCAAGGCAGCCAGGGAAAAGAAGAATACAACATATAAAGGAAGGCCCATTAGATTATCATCAGATTTCTCAGCAGAAACTCTACAAGCTAGAAGAGAGTGGACCCCAATATTTAAAGTCCTGAAAGAGAGGAACTTTCACCCATGAATACTATACCCATCAAAGCTATCCTTCAAATACGAAGGAGAAATAAAAACATTCACAGATACAGAAAAGATGAGGGAATTTATCATCAGAAAACCCCCACTACAGGAATTACTAAAGGGGGTTCTCCAATCAGATACAAAGAACAAAAAAAAACAGAGCCACAAGTAAAAGCTCCAAGAAGAACACAATAAAACCAAATTTAAACTGTGACAACAAAAAGAAAGAGGGGGAGAAGATGGAGATTAACAGTAGCAAAGGACGATGGAGTGCAAAAGTACTCACAAAATAGTTTGCTACAATGAACAGGGTAGGGACCCTTTTCATTACTCAAAGGTAATCACCATTGAAAAAACCACCACAGAAGCACATGAGATAAAAAAGATAGCAACAGAGGAAAGATGTATGGAATACAACCAAATAAAAACAAAAGATAGAAAAACAAAAGAGAAGGATCAAACAAGACACAAAACTAACAGAAAGCAAGATATAAAATGGCAATAGGGAACTCACAAGTATCAATAGTTACACTAAATGTAAACGGATTAAACTCACCAATAAAAAGGCACAGAGTAGCAGAATGGATTAAAAAAGAAAATCCAACTGTATGCTGCCTACAGGAAACTCATCTAAGTAACAAGGATAAAAACAAATTCAAAGTGAAAGGCTGGAAAACAATACTCCAAGCAAATAACATCCAAAAAAAAGCAGGTGTAGCAATACTCATATCGGATAATGATGACTACAAGACAGGAAAAGTACTCAGAGACAAAAATGGCCATTTCATAATGGCTAAGGGGACACTGAATCAAGAAGACATAACAATACTTAATATATATGCACCAAACCAAGGAGCACCAAAATATATACGACAGCTACTTATTGATCTTAAAACAAAAACTGACAAAAATACAATCATACTTGGAGACCTCAATACACCGCTGACGGCTCTAGATCGGTCATCCAAACAGAGAATCAACAAAGACATAGTGGCCTTAAACAAAACACTAGAGCACCTGGATATGATAGACATCTACAGGACATTTCATCCCAAAGTGACTGAGTATACATTTTTCTCCAGTGTACATGGATCATTCTCAAGAATTGACCATATGTTGGGCCACAAAAACAACATCAGCAAATTCAGAAAAATTGAAGTTGTACCAAGCATATTTTCTGATCATAAAGCCTTGAAACTAGAATTCAACTGCAAAAAAGAGGAAAAAAATCCCACAAAAATGTGGAAACTAAACAACATACTTTTAAAAAATGAATGGGTCAAAGAAGAAATAAGTGCAGAGATCAAAAGATATATACAGACTAATGAAAATGACAATACAACATATCAGAATCTATGGGATGCAGCAAAAGCAGTGATAAGAGGGAAGTTCATATCGCTTCAGGCATATATGAACAAACAAGAGAGAGCCCAAGTGAACCACTTAACTTCTCACCTTAAGGAACTAGAAAAAGAAGAACAAAGACAACCCAAAACCAGCCGAAGAAAGGAGATAATAAAAATCAGAGCAGAAATAAATGAATTAGAGAACAGAAAAACTATAGAAAAAATTAATAGAACAAGAAGCTTGTTCTTTGAAAAGATCAACAAAATTGACAAACCCTTGGCAAGACTTACCAAGGAAAAAAGAGAAAGAACTCATATAAACAAAATCCAAAATGAAAGAGGAGAAATCACCACGGACACCGTAGATATACAAAGAATTATTGTAGAATACTATGAAAAACTTTATGCCACTAAATTCAACAACCTAGAAGAAATGGATAAATTCCTAGAACAATAGAACCTTCCTAGACTGAGTCAAGAAGAATTAGAAAGCCTAAACAGACCTATCAGTAGAGACGAAATAGAAAATACCATTAAAAACCTCCCCAAAAATAAAAGTCCAGGCCCTGACGGCTATACCAGCGAGTTTTATCAAACATTCAAAGAAGACTTGGTTCCTATTCTACTCAAAGTCTTCCAAAAAATTGAAGAAGAAGCAATACTTCCAAACACATTTTATGAGGCCAACATAACCCTCATACCAAAACCAGGCAAGGATGGCACAAAAAAAGAAAACTACAGAACAATATCTCTAATGAATACAGATGCTAAAATACTAAACAAAATACTAGCAAATTGAATACAACAACATATTAAAAAAATAATACATCATGATCAAGTGGGATTCATCCCAGAATCTCAAGGATGGTTCAACATACGTAAAACGGTTAATGTAATACACCATATCAACAAAAGAAAGAACAAATACCACATGATCTTATCAATAGACGCAGAAAAGGCTTTCGATAAAATACAACACAATTTTATGTTTAAGACTCTCAACAAAATGGGTATAGAAGGAAAATATCTCAACATGATAAAGGCCATATATGATAAACCATCAGCTAACATCATATTAAATGGCACTAAACTGAAGGCTTTCCCCATTAAATCAGGAACAAGACAGGGTTGTCCACTCTCTCCACTCTTATTTAATGTGGTACTAGAGGTTCTAGCCAGAGCAATCAGACAAGACAAAGAAATAAAAGGCATCCATATCGGAAAAGAAGAAGTAAAGGTATCACTTTTTGCAGATGATATGATCCTATACATCAAAAACCCCAAAGAATCCACAAAAAGACTACTAGAAACAATAAGCCAATACAGTAAGGTCGCAGGATACAAAATTAACATACAGAAGTCAATAGCCTTTCTATATTCCAACAATGAAACAACTGAGAAGGAACTCAAAAGAATAATCCCCTTCACGATTGCAACAAAAAAAATAAAATACTTAGGAATAAACATAACAAAGAATGTAAAGGACTTATATAATGAAAACTATAAACCATTGTTAAGGGAAATTGAAAAAGATATAATGAGATGGAAGAATATACCTTGTTCTTGGCTAGGAAGAATAAATATAATCAAGATGGCTATATTACCCAAAGCAATATACAAATTTAATGAAATTCCCATCAAACTTCCAATGACATTTTTTAAAGAAATAGAGCAAAAAATCATCAGATTTATATGGAACTATAAAAAACCCCGAATAGCCAAAGCAATCCTAAAGAAAAAGAATGATGCTGGGGGCATAACAATACCTGACTTCAAACTCTATTATAGGGCCACGACAATTAAAACAGCATGGTATTGGCAGAAAAATAGACACTCAGACCAATGGAACAGAATAGAAAGTCCAGAAATAAAACCACATATATATAGTCAAATAATTTTTGATAAAGGGGCCAACAACACACAATGGAGAAAAGAAAGCCTCTTCAATAAATGGTGCTGGGAAAACTGGAAAGCCACATGCAAAAGAATGAAACTGGACTACAGTCTCTCCCCCTGTACAAAAATTAACTCAAAATGGATCAAAGATCTAAACATAAGACCTGAAACAATTAAGTACATAGAAGAAGAAATAGGTACTCAACTCATGGACCTGGGTTTTAAAGAGCATTTTATGAATTTGACTCCAATGGCAAGAGAAGTGAAGGCAAAAATTAATGAATGGGACTACATCAGACTAAGAAGTTTTTGCTCAGCAAGAGAAACTGATAACAAAATAAACAGAAAGCCAACTAAATGGGAAATGATATTTTCAAACAACAGCTCAGATAAGGGCTTAATATCCAAAATATACAAAGAACTCATAAAACTCAACAACAAACAAACAAACAATCCAATAAAAAAATGGGAAGAGGACATGAATAGACACTTCTCCCAGGAAGAAATACAAATGGCCAACAGATATATGAAAAGATGCTCATCTTCTTTAGCTATTAGAGAAATGCAAATCAAAACGGCAATGAGATACCACCTCACACCTGTTCGATTAGCTGTTATTAGCAAGTCAGGTAATAGCAAATGTTGGAGAGGCTGTGGAGAAAAAGGAACCCTCATCCACTGTTGGTGGGAATGTAAAGTAGTACAACCATTATGGAAGAAAGTATGGTGGTTCCTCAAAAAACTGAAAATAGAACTACCTTATGACCCAGCAATTCCTCTACTGGGTATATATCCCCAAAACTCAGAAACATTGATACGTAAAGACACATGCAGCCCCATGTTTATTGCAGCATTGTTCACAGTGGCCAGGACATGGAAACAACCAAAAAGCCCATCAATAGATGACTAGATAAAGAAGATGTGGCACATATACACTATGGAATACTACTCAGCCATAAGAAATGATGACATCGGAACATTTACAGCAAAATGGTGGGATCTTGATAACATGATATGAAGCGAAATAAGTAAATCAGAAAAAAACAGGAACTGTATTATTCCATACGTAGGTGGTACATAATAGTGAAACTAAGAGACATTGATAAGAGTGTGGTGGTTACGGGGGGGAGGGGGGAATGGGGGAGGGAAAGGGGGAGGGGGAGGGGCACAGAGAGAACAAGATAGAGGGTGACGGAGGACAATCTGACTTTGGGTGGTGGGTATGCAACATAATTGAACGACAAGATAACCTGGACTTGTTATCTTTGAATATATGTATCCTGATTTATTGATGTCACCCCATTAAAAAAATAAAATTATAAAAAAAAAATACAATACTATAACCAACTAATTATAATAATTTTATCCAATAAAAACATATGAGTATATAGAGGTTACATGTAATTTCATATATCTCTCATGAAGCAAGTGATATTTTAACTGTAGTTTTAACTCTACTGTTGAGGGCAATGGGGAACATTCCAGGTTATGCAACATGCAACTGATATATAAGTAATCACAATTTAATGAGGAGCAAAATAACAGCATAAAGAAAATATTATCCTAGAGGGAAAGGGGGGCAGGTGGTAGAAGAAGGTAAAGGGGGATAAATGGTGATGGAAGGAGACTTTACTTGGGGTGGGGAACACACAATACAGTACATGGATCATGTATTATAGTGTTGTACACTTGAAACCAGGGGTCCCCAAACTTTTTACATAGGGGGCCAGTTCTCTGTCCCTCAGACCGTTGGAGGGCTGGAGTTTAAAAAAAACTATGAACAAATCCCTATGCACACTGCACGTATCTTATTTTTAAGTAATAAAACAAAATGGGAACAAATACAATATTTAAAATATAGAACAAGTAAATTTAAATCAACAAACTGACCAGTATTTCAATGGGAACTATGCTCCTCTCACTGACCACCAATGAAACAGGTGCCCCTTCCAGAAGTGCGGTGGGGGCCAGATAAATGGCCTCAGGGGGCCACATGTGGCCCACGGGCCGTAGTTTGGGGACCCCTGCTTGAAACCTTTATAATTTTATTAATTTGTGTCACACTAATAAATCCAATAATTTTTTTTTAAGTTTTCTGGTTGAAGTATTAGTAATGGGATGAAGGAGAACTAAGAAGAAAGCTATTTTGATTTAGGGTATAAAGAAGCTTAATGGAGGAGTTAGACTTTGAAGAAGACCATGACTTGCATCTGCAGTAAGGCAGGGAGGGGAGAGCAAGTATGTAAAAGGCTTTGTAGCATAAAAGGTATGCACAAATTTTCTTTCAATTTTTCAGGACTACATTTTCTTACATAAAGTCAATGTTCACCACCCGATATAGGACAAAATTTTACACATAAGCTAGTGTTTTTCTAAATATGGGTAATGAAGTAAATTTAGAAAGTTGTGACCAGCACAGAAAATAGTGAAGGACTGGAGTGGAGTCTACTACTTGGTAGTCTTGATAATTCATCAAACTTAAAATAAGTAATTCTGATTCCAAAAAGATAATAAAAAACTGAATTTCTCAGCTTCTGGTAAAATAACATATAGATAAATGTAGAACTTGTATCCCCCTACAACCATCAAAATCACAACTAAACTACATAACATCCATCATTCAGAACTACCTGAAATCTAGCTGAAAGAAAGTCCTACAAATGAGGATATAAAAAAGTCTTGTAAGAGGAGTGGAGACCCAAAATGGGAAGGATATAATGGCTGTAAATGTCTCCCCAAAGAGAAAGAGGTCCCAACTCCAAACCAGGCCCTCCAGCCTAGTGTTCCAGTGCCTAAAAGATTAATTCCCATAACCTATGGCTGTAAAACCCAGCCAGGATTCAAGCTGAGAGAGATGTAGACTACTGGAGTCCTGGGAAGTTCCTTTTAAAGGACCCATGCATGGACTTACTTGAACTCACTCCTTCTGAGCTCCACTCCAGCACTGGGACAGCAGCTTGAAAGGCACCAGGGACATATAGGGAGGAACTGAATTGTCTGGCATCAGATTAGATCTGGAGGGGCAGCTTTCTCCCACACAGATGTGCAGGAAGAGGTCATTGTTCCTTTTCGGAGAATCCTCCCACTCACAGACTAGCAGGTGGGCATTATATCTGGGTCCTCCATCAACCTGGTGCACACTGTTTACTCCACTCTGGTGATTCTCTGAGACCCTGCCCCACCAAATTTGTGGCCCACTAAAGCTGTTTCTAGTGGATTTTCTGTACAAACAGCTTCTCTTGGCTCATGACTTGTTTTGGTAAAAAGAACATGATTATCTTCCTTTTTATGATACTATGACTATATCTCTCTCACCCCAATTTTTTTCTGCTTTGTATCAAGGAATAATGAAGGTAAAAAAAAATAAGTTAAAAATAAAAAAAAATTAAAGTTGGGTTTATTAACAAATATCTACATAGAATGTAATTAATTCTTTGTTAAAAAATTTATAAAAATAGGGATAGTAAAAGTGAAGAATTTGGGAACAAAAATATGCTGACTTCTATGAGGAAGAGATTATTCCTATTGAGTATGTCCTAGACATGTAGATTCTGGTTTAATTCTGTAGAAAGACATGTTAGACTCTGCTATAAATTGTATGTGGGAATGATAGGGGCAAGGTGACAGACCTTGATAGAATCTCAGGAAAAAATTATCCAGGATTTGTGGCAAATGTGGAGATATTTACTTCACTGCTTAATCCACAGAGAGTTGTCTATCAGATTTTGATTACTTTTTAATGTCCAATTCAAGTGCAACAAACTGCATGATTATTTTTATTGGAAATTTATCTGTTTTTCCCTGGAATTATAAAATCTTTAACCAGTAATATGAACCCTTAAGTATGGCTTTTCCTAATTACCATACCTATCTCTTAAAAAATTGGGCTGTTTAAGATTAAGGTATAGATCCTTTACATAATCAGTACATAATCAGATTTTTAAATGCCCGATGTCCAAATCATAATGAGAAGATTTGGCATCATATGACTGCAGAGGTGACTAGGGAAAATATTTTAAAAGAGTTTCTTAGCAACAAACTCCAATCATTTAAGAAGAGCTCATTCCTCACTGAAATTTAGATTTATGAAGCCTTCTCTACAATTTTATCTTTTCTATGATTTTAAAAATATGAGGTTTTAGATTTTTTCTTTTTAAAATTATTATGTTAAGATTAATGTCTTTCACAATCTTGTATATGCTTTTTGGTAGCAGAAATTATCCTAAACCTTTTAGTAGCTTGTTATTTTCTCTAAAATCCAAACCCTTTCTTAAATTGTCAAAAGTCCCATTATGAGCTCTCTGTTGTGGACTCATCCGGCATTGTCCCCAGCTGATCATGCTCCCAAACTTATTGCAGCAACACTGAAAACTTTCTGCTCTTTGAATTTACCTGGCTTTAAATATCTATATTAATAGAAATCTATAAAACACCCTTTCATTTAGAGTTTATTTGGTGCTTAATATAATTATCAAGCAGCTTAGATGTCACCCAACCTATAATATTTTTTCTTATTCCCAAAGCTAAGTGCCCTCTTCTATTCTCCCATATTGCCCTAAATTTTTCACATTTACAACTGATTAAATTGTGAAATAGTTACACATTGGCTCCCTCAGTTAACCTAAAAATTATTTGAGGATAGTGATGAAGACAATAAAATTTACCATTTTATCCACAGTACATAACACAATGTCCAACACACAGTATTTAGTAAATATATATTTGTTGAGCCAAATTGATTATCCAGTAAGTGATTGGACAAAAGCTCTGAAATCTGATGAAAGCAGAAGAGGTATAGAATTTGATTAAAGTCAATAGTACATGGTTAATGTGATCATATTTAGAAGTTGCTTTCTAAATATTTCTTGTAAAATTTTCCATAATAATAAGAAAAACTTAGACTAACTATATTTCTTAAGCTTCCAAAGCATGTAGGTGTAGCTATATGATTAATAATTGCCAATGTCATGTAAATTGAACTGCCCTGCAACTTCTAAAACTCACCTTAAATGATTGCTGAGATATGCCCACTGCCTTTTCTGGCTGTGCGTCTTGCTTTCTGAAATGGGTAGTTGAGGGTATAACAGCTATCTCACACTATCAAGTGACCTTAGGAATTAAAGTCATGTATTAAAGAAAACATAATAACTCTTCGGAGCAGAATTATCATAATGCTGAAGGGTTGGCTAGATACCTGAATTTTTAAATGAGACAGAAATTAATGTTATCTTTTTAACTCAATACAATTTTGAGTTATATCATACCCTAAATGAATATATGATTACTAAAGCCAAAGAAGCACATGAGATTAATTTGTGAAAAAGTATCATGTGTCATTTCAATTAAAAAAGAAAACCATGTTGTATGAAAGTTGAAGAGAATTATCCAATGAAATGACCCAGTGAGTTTTTAGCAAAAATACTTCTTTTTTGACCAGGGGAGAATTTTCCTCTTATTTGTGTAAGGTGACTTTCTACAATCCTGACATATTCAGTGATTTCCTGTACCATACTCACTCACATTGTTCCTTAAGTGTCTGTTACTTGGTTTGCCTTTACCACTCTGCTATAAGGTACTTGGAAATATACATATAAATTATTCTTTGGAAATTCCAGGGCAGAAAACTGGTTTCACGGAAGCTATCAGTAAAGATTGAGTATATTAATAAACTCATAAAATTCTTTACTTTTTTTTCCAATGTCAGTGCTCTTCAGATTAATCTAAAATAAAAGAGAAAAAGGAGATAATTTTTAATTATCAAAGTAACTGGGATCAGTCTGCTATGTATAACATGAAATAACCAAATAATTTGTATTTTTTATAAGATTTTACTTCTCAATGCCAATGTTATCCTTTTCATTCGCTATTGGTTTCACGGTGTTGCCTTATACAATACCTTTGCACAGCAATTTTAGATCACATTAATCTCACATAATACATCTAGTTAGAAATAAAAGTCATGAACATGCACTGAAATTACTAAAATTCCTGGATACGGAAGGGGTGGGGCTAAAATAGCATTTAACATCCTTTAACTGAAATAAATTTAGTACATTTTAATGCCTAAAATTTTTTATTCATATTCAAATGAAAAGTCTTCAAAATGTGCTGTCTCCAATTGCAGAATAAGTTGTTATAGAGAGAAATGTATGAAATCTATTCATGTCTAACATATATTTTGAATTTCAAGTTTTGACAGTATGAATGTAGTTTTTCTTTTCCTTTATAAATTATTTTAAACTGTTAAATCATATTTGGACCTTAAGCATCATACACGTCTTTGTACTGCCTAATGCATTATGCTAGCTGTACATTTTTCTTAAATTATTTTTAATAAGTAAAAAATCTAAATGAGAAGGAATCATAGGCTTGTACCACTGCTGTCAAAATGAGTTTGCATAAAAAGTATATGTATTAATATTGCATAAGGAGGCCTTTAGGGAATAAAGAATGTGGTTATAGTATTTATGAAGAGAATAATTTTCTGAATTAAATTTTAGAGGCAGTTTTGTGTTATTTCATTTTGTTATATTAAATATATACTATCACATTTAAAATGCCAAAGTGAAAGTGTTCATATTAAAATATGGTTTAGCACATTGTAAAGAATGTGCCAGTCTTTCCCAGCCTTTTTCTCAGCCGTTCATCATTCCTTTCAAATGGGTCAAAGGAAGAATACGTTTTCCTTGCAGTCTTTCTGGAACTTTTTCTAGTCTTTTGGGTTCAAACCCTACTCCTGTCTTAGCTAATTATTAGTTGTACCATAAATAAAGGATGGGCAAGGTGTCAAAACATGCCATTATATTCTTGAGGCAATGTATTCATACTTTCACGTTTCATTTTTTTCTCCAATGTAGAATTGCTTCCAGTGAACTCAGTGCATGAAATTTGTGTCAATAAATATGGTTGAAACCTATATATTTCAAAATTATTGTTATTATAGAAGCAGAGAGTTCTGACCAGGTAATTTGAAATAGGCTCTCCTGGATTTTCATTGCAAAATTCAGTGGCAAAAAATTTCCACTGTGAACATCATTTTAGGTCACCTTTAAAAACTTAGTATTTTCAAATGACATCATAGAAGATGGTGAGGTATGAAGCTTTAAGAATTGGTTTGTCAGCCAAAATAGCTATTGATCTGGCAAGAACCATTAGACTCAACTATTTTGGAACTTTGTAGTGTACTCAAATGCTTGTAGTATCCAGAAGAATATTTGATGGAGAAAGACTGGTAATCAGTGGATTTCAGAGTTTCTGTCATTCCTCAGCCTCACAGAGGCGCTGTGGAAGAGGCCTGCTTCCCTGGTGCAGCTGTTTGGTACCAGGATGAGCAATGAAGACAGTATCCCCTAATATCTGAAATATACATGTGTTTTTATCTGCTCAATGGAGTGGAACACTGATGGACTAGAATGGAGGTTGATAATTTTTTCAGCATCTTTAAACTGAGGAAAATTTCTTAGGTGTCATCAGTCAGAGATATTTAAAAGGCAGTACACTTAGATGTGTGGATTCAGTCATTCAAGAAAACCTCTGTCAAATCTTGGGCTGTCATGGTAATAGAGGAACAAAGATATCAGTGATCACATATGATGAGAAAGATTTTATTTGCAGAGTAGTTTAGAAAAGTCATCAAACAAAAACACAATTGCAACCCTTAAGAATAACAACAACATAGACACAATACTCCCTTGGAACTTGGGAGAATTCTGATATCCAGAGTCTACTTATTGACAAAATTTGCAATTCATACAAACAGGAAAGTGTGACCAATTAAAGGAAGGAATGACAGAAACCATCCATAAAGAAACCCAGACACTGGTCTTACTAGTAAGACTTGAAATTATCTTTAAAATGCTCAAGGCGTTAAAGTATATAGGTCGTTCCAACAAGGTTGATGAAATAGTTTGAAACTAAAGAGAAGTGCTGATTGGACAACAATGTACTGATATGGCTACATTATAAAGTGGTTAATTGTGTGCTATGTGTATTTCACCTCAAAACAATACTAAACAAATTAAAACTGGTATGTCAGAGGCCACAACAATAATTTCAAATATTTATACTCAAAATAAAATTAAAAATAATTACAATAGAAGGTTATGACTGTGAGTAAAATAGACTAAAATAAGTTCATACCAAGCAACAAAATATGTAAAGAATATACATAAATGATTAAAAGTGAGATAAGTAGTCAATAGCATATAAAAAATATTCAAGGTCTCCCAATTAGGTAAATATAAAGTCAGATATCAAGAACTGTTGATTGGAGGAGACCTGAAGATGGCAGCGGAGTAGGCAGATGCACAGACTCCCAGCTCACACCACCAAATTGGATTATAAACTAATTTATGAACCATCAGTGTGAAAAACCAAATCTGGACTACAAGAACAGCTTTCAAAAATCAAGGAGCAAAGAAGAAGCCACACAAACCTGGTAGAGAGCACCTGAATCTCCCCTGCTTACAGGAACAGGGAGGGGGGGGGGTGAGACTGGGCTCTCACGCCAAGGAAAAGAGCAGTAAATACTGCTCACAGCCACTTGCCTGGTGACCAGGGAGCGAGGTGTGTTGAAAGGGCCTGCTTGTCTTCCAAAAACAAAGGAGAAAAAGAGAAACGGATGATGAGGGGGAGAGGAATATAGGTGATGACATAAAAAGCTGACTCATTCAGTGCTGGGGGTGGCCATAACTGGGGGAGGGCCTGATCTTTCCACAAAGCAAAATACAAAAGTACTTCCAGGTCACAGAGCTACAGACATCTCTCCAGCTCCAATCAGTGCAACAAGACACAGCTGAAAACAAGAAGTGGGGAGGAGGGGCAATAACTCAGGTCTCCATGAAGATCTGAGATACACCTCCCCCTACTGAAGCTGAGAAAGCAACCCGACCCCAGAGAGATTAACTGGCAGAAGAGGACTTCAGAGCCTCAGGTCACACCCAACACATTCCTGGATACCATTTCAAATAAGCCCCCTGCTGAGATCAGCAAACATGATTATCACCTGTTAAGAAAACAAACAAATCAAGACTTCAAAGTGGCCCGAATCCTAAAGGGGATTACAAATAATAGCTGATGCCAACCCAAGAAGGCTTAGAAACAACACAAGCAAAAACTAGAGGTAGACAACACCAAGCCTAGACTCAGCCAGCTCTACCAAGAAAACACCCAGACACCCAGACATAATGAGAAGACAAAGAAGTGCAATCCAAATGAAACCACAAGAGAGACCTTCAGGAGATGAACTGAGCGATATGGAAATAATCAAACTTCCGTCTGGATGTGGAGTTTAAAATAATGATTGTAAAGATGCTTAGGGATCTTAGAACAACAATGGATGGTCATCATGAACACCTAAATAAAAAAATAGTAAGTATAAAAAAGGATATTGAAATATTAAAAAAGAATCAGTCGGAGATGACAAATACAATATCAGAAATGAAGACCACAATGGAAGGAATTAAAAACAGGATGGATGAAGCTGAGGATCGAATCAGTGAGTTGGAGGACCACTGGAATTAAGGCATGAAAACAGAGAAGAAAAAAGAAAAGATACTCAAAAAGTCTGAAGAAACTCTTAGAGAGCTCTGTGACAACATAAAGAGAAATAACATCCGCATCATAGGGGTTCCTGAAGAAGAAGAGAAAGAACAAGGGATAGAGGCTTTATTCAATCATATCATAGCTGAAAACTTCCCTAAATTAATGCAGGAGAAACTCTCACAAATTCAAGAAGCACAGAGAACTCCACTAAAAAGAAACCCAAAGAAACCTACACCAAGACACATCATAATTAAAATACCAAAGCTAAGTGATAAAGAGAAAATATTAAAAGCTGTAAGAGAAAAAAAGGCTATCACCTACAAAGGAACGCCCATAAGGATGACATCAGACTTCTCAACAGAAATACTTGAAGCCAGAAGTGAATGGCAAGAAATATTCAAAGTAATGCAGAACAAGAGCCTACAACCAAGACTACTTTATCCAGCAAGGCTATCATTTAAAATTGAAGGAGAAATAAAAAGATTCCCAGACAAAAAAAAAACTCAAAGAATTCATTACAACCAAACCAATGCTTCAGGAAATCTTAAGGGGCATGGTGTAAGCAGATCAAAGTGGGAAAAGAATATAGCAAAAGAGGAATACAGCTTTAAAGAATAAAATGGCAATAAACAACTACATGTCAATAATAACCTTAAATGTAAATGGATTAAATGATCCAATCAAAAGACATAGGGTAGCTGCATAGATAAGAAAACAGGACCCGTACATATGCTGTCTACAAGAGACACACCTTAAAACAAAAGATGCATATAGGTTGAAGGTAAGAGGATGGAAAAAACATTTCATGCAAATGGAAATGAAAAAAAAAAAGCTGGGGTAGCAATACTTATATCAGACAAAATGGACTTTAAAACAAAGAATATAGTAAGAGATAAAGAAGGCCACTACATAATGATAAAGGGAGCAATCCAACAGGAAGATATAACTATTATAAATATCTACGCACCTAATATAGGAGCACATAAATATATAAAGCAGACTTTGATGGATATAAAGAGTGAGATCAACAGCAACACTATTATAGTAGGGGATTTTAATACCCCACTAACATCACTAGATAGATCCTCAAGAAAGAAAATTAACAAAGAAACAGCAGACTTAAAGGACACACTAGATCAACTCAATTTAATAGATATCTACAGAACATTTCACCCTAAAGCAGCAGAATATACATTCTTTTCAAGTGCTCATGCTACATTCTCTAGGATGGTCCACATGTTAGGGCACAAAAGTGGTCTCAACAAATTTAAGAAGATTGAAATCATATCAAACAATTTCTCTGATCATAATGGCATGAAACTAGAAATCAACCACAACAGAAAAGCTCAAAAATTCTCAAACACATGGAAACTAAATAGCAGGTTGTTAAATAACGAAGGGATCAAGAATGAGATCAAAGAAGAAATAAAAAAATTCCTAGAAACAAATGATAACGAGCATACAACAACTCAAAATTTATGGGACACAGCAAAAGCAGTACTGAGAGGGAAGTTCATAGCACTACAGGCACACTTTAAGAAACTAGAAAAAGCTAAAATAAACAACTTAACCCTGCATCTAAAAGAACTAAAAAAAGAACAGCAAGTAAAGCCGAAATGTAGTAGAAGGAAGGAAATAGTAAAGATCAGAGCAGAAATAAATGACATAGAGACTAAAGAAACAATACAGAGGATAAATGAAACAAGGAGCTGTTTTTTTGAAAAGGTAAACAAGATTGATGAACTTTTAACTAGGCTCACCAAGAAAAAGAGAGAGAGGACTCAAATAAATAAAATTAGAAATGAGAGGGGAGAAATAACAACTGACACAACAGAAATACAAAATATTATAAGAAAATACTATGAAGAACTGTACGCCAAAGAACTAGACAACCTAGATGAAATGGATAAATTCCTTGAAACATACAATCTTCCAAAAATCAATCTGGAAGAATCAGAAAACCTAAACACACCAATTACACCAAATGAGATCAAAACAGCTATCAAAAAACTCCCAACAAAGAAAAGTCCTGGGCCAGATGGCTTCACAAGTGAATTCTACCAACTATTCAAAGAAGAACTAACTCTTATCCTTCTCAAGCTATTTCAAAAAATTCAAGAGGAAGGAAGACTTCCAAGCTCCTTTTATGAGGCGAGCAAAATTCCGATTCCAAAACCAGGCAAAGACAACACAAAGAAAGAAAATTATAGGCCAATATCTCTGGTGAATATAGATGCTAAAATCCTCAACAAAATATTAGCAAACCAGATCCAACAATATATGGAAAAAAATCATGCACCATGATTAATTGGGATTTATTCTGGGGAGGTAAGGCTGGTACAATATTCGCAAATCTATCAATGTTATTCATCACATAAATGAAAGGAAGGAGAAAGAGCACATGATAATTTCAATAGATGCAGAAAAAGCATTTGATAAAATCCAGCACCCATTCATGATCAAAACTCTCAGCAAAGTGGGAATACAGGGAACATACCACACCATGATAAAAGCCATCTATGAGAAACCCACAGCCAACATCATACTCAATGGGCAAAAATTAAAATCAATTCCCTTAAGATCAGGAACAAGGCAGAGGTGCCCCCTTTCACCACTCTTATTCAACATAGTCCTGGAAGTCCTTGCCACAGCAATCAGAGAAGAAGAAGAAATAAAGAGCATTCAAGTTGGAAAAGAAGAAGTAAAGCTATCATTATTTGCAGATGATATGATATTGTATTTAGAAAATCCTAAAGTTTCAGTCAAAAAACTACTGGACCTGATAAATGAATTCAGCAAGGTGTCAGGATATAATACCCAGAAATCAGAGGTATTTTTATACACCAACAATGAACAGTCAGAAAGAGAAATTAAGGAAAACAATCTCCTTCACTATTACAACCAAAAAAATAAAGTACCTAGGAGTACATTTAACCAAGGAGACTAAAGACTTGTACTCAGAAAATTATAAAACATTGATAAAAGAAACCAAGGAAGGTACAAACAAGTGGAAGCATATACCATGCTCATGGTTAGGAAGAATAAACATCATTAAAATGTCTATATTACCCAAAGTAATTTATAAATTCAATGCAATACCAAATAAAATATCAATGACATACTTTAAAGATATAGATCACATATTCCAAAAATTTATATGGAACCAAAAGAGAACACGAATAGCCTCAGCAATCTTAAAAAGGAAAAATAAAGGGGGAGGTATCACACTTCCTGATATCAAGCTATACTACAAGGCCATTGTACGCAAAACAGCCTGGTACTGGCATAAGAACAGGCACATAGATCAATGGAACAGAATGGAGAACCCAGAAATAAACCCACAGCTCTACGGACAACTGATATTTGACAAAGGAGGTAAGGAAATACAATGGAGTAAAGACAGCCTCTTCAACAAATGGTGTTGGGAAAATTGAACAGTAACCTGCAAAGAAATGAAACTAGACCACCAACTTACACCATTCACAAAAATAAACTCAAAATGGATAAAAGACTTAAATGTAAGGCATGAAACCATAAGCATCTTAGAAGAAAACATAGGCAGTAAGCTCTCTGACATTTCTTGCAGCGATATATTTGCTGATTTGTCTCCACAGGCAAGGGAAATAAAAAGCAGGATAAACAAATGGGACTATATCAAACTAAGAAGCTTTTGCACAGCCAAAGACAATAAGAACAGAATAAAAAGACAAACTACACAATGGGAAAACATATTTGACAGTACATCTGATAAGGGGTTAATAACCAAAATTTATAAAGAAATTGTAAATCTCAATACCAGAAAGACAAAAAATCCAATCCAAAAATGGGCAAAAGAAATGAATAGACACTTCTCCAAAGAGGATATACAGATGGCCAATAGGCATATGAAAAAATGCTCAACATCATTAATCATTAGAGAAGTGCAAATTAAAATGACAATGAGATATCACCTCACACCGGTTAGAATGGCGCTCATCAACAAAACAACACAGAATAAGTGCTGGCAAGGATGTGGAGAAAAGGGAACCCTCCTGCATTGCTGGTGGGAATGCAGACTGGTGCAGCCCCTGTGGAAAACAGTATGGAGATTCCTCAAAAAATTGAAAATCGAACTGCCTTTTGACCCAGCCATCCCACTTTTAGGAATATACCCCAAGGACACCATAGAACGGGTTTCAGAAGGAGAAATGCACCCCTATGTTTATGGCAGCATTGTTCACAATAGCGAAGATCTGGAAACAGCCCAAGTGTCTGTCAGAGGACGAGTGGATTTAAAAGCTTTGGCACATATATACTATGGAATACTACTCAGCCATAAGAAATGATGACATCGGATCATTTACAATAGGATGGACCTTGATAACATTATATGGAGTGAAATAATTAAATCAGAAAAAAACTAAGAACTATATGAACTCATGCATAGATGAGACATAAAAATGAGACTCAGAGACATGGACAAGAATGTGATGGTAACAGGGAATGGGGTGGAAGGGTGGGGAGGGGTTGAGGAAGGAGAGGGAGGGAGTGGGGGAAGGGTAGGGGCACAAAGAAAACCAGATAGAAGGTGACGGAGGATGATTTGACTTTGAGTGAGGGATATGCAGCATAATCAAAGGTCAAAATAATCTGGAGATGTTTTCTCGGAACATATGTACCCTGATTTATCAATGTCACTGCATTAAAATTAATAAAAATAAGATAAAAAAAAAGAACTGTTGATTAGTAGTGGTATAAAAGAGATGCCCTCACATTATGTTTGTGGGAAAATACTTTGAAAAGATTTTAGAAAAAAATTTGGAAAAATATATCAATAATCTTCAAAATATTTATATATTTTTGTATTAATTTTATATTTTTGTTTATAAAACTAAATTTAAAAATTTGTTCACAAAGATATATGACATTGTTATTTATAAATGATTTATTAGAAGAATTGTAAAAATTATAAATAATTTTGTGATGCAATATTAAGGTATTAAAACTATGTTTTAAAGTCATTTCTGAAATAAGAATTAATATCCTGCTAAGTAAAATACATGCCAATACAAAACTTTAGTGAGTAACAATATACCTATATTTCATATTTTAACTATGAACATGTTTATGTACATAGAAAAATGTGAAAATGCATAAAAATATCAAGTGTTTATTTCTAATTAATGTAATAACAGTTATTTTTATATTCTCCATTATTACTTTGTGTGTTTTCAAAAATATTTTATAATGACCCTTCTTTTTACTTTTATCATAAAAAAAATTAACAGTATCTTCAAAACAAACCTAAAAGCAGAGTTTTGGCATTCGCTGATGACAAAGTAGCTTATATCAACTAACCTCCTTAATGATAAACATTATAATTTCTGGACAAAATAAGCGAAACAATTCATTGAAGGCACTGTAAAATGAACAAAAGCAGCCACACTTGGAGAGATTTAATCCTGAAATGCACAAATATATGAGAAATAACATCTATAATTATATAGTTTTCCCTTAAAAACACCCAGATAGAAATTGATTAGAAAGCAGAAGACATATTTCTTGAGGGGCTAAAAGATATAATTTGAGGCTGTAATGATGGGCTAACATTTGGAAGAAAAAATATCAGAATGATGGGACCACAAAGTAAGAATTCCAAAATATGCACAAAAATTCCCATAAAACCCTACACAGACCAATAAACTAAGCTTATGTTAGGCAAGAGTTAAAAATATCAAGGGAGAAACAAGTAGAAGGTGAAAAATCTAAGCATGACCATTATCAAGTAGGATGAGTTCAGAAAGGTTTGTTAATTAGAATTAGAAAGGTTTGTTAATAATTTAGAATTTCCATTGTAATCTCAGAAGGTCACATGTAAGAAGAAAAAGTCATGTCCATTAACTAAGGTATTCACCCATTAAATAAGGGCATAACTGAAATTTTAACAAAATAAACAACTCATATCTAGAATGCTCAGCAAATACCAAGAAGTGATTATAATAGCAATCACTCTCAGCACAATTTTCATTTTCAGGAGACTGTAATAGTTTAACTATGTATTGTAGTCTTTAGGGCAAAAATGAAAGCAAAAGAGGTATCGCTAGTAGGCCTACAGGGCAGAGAGAATGCCATACAGGGAAAAAAAAGACCAGGAGGACAGGAATAAAGACAAAAAGAGAAACAAAGAACAGAGGGGACAAAATGATGATTCTAACCGAAACACACTGAAAGAAAATGATACATAGTTAATTGATTATATAAACAATTCAAAGACATATTTTTAAGCTAACAGAGAAATGATGATGGAAAGTTAAAGTATAAAAAACATGCCAACACTAAGTATAAGCAAATTGATGTGGCCATATCATTGTCAAATAAAGTGAGTAGGCTTCAAAGAAAGGAGTCTGAGCTGTAATGGAAGGACATCTTATAATAAATAATGAAAGAGCAGACTGAAAAAAAAACCCAACAGTCTTAAGTGTGTAGCAGCTGTAATTGAAATTTGAAATACTCCTAACACAAATTTTCATAAATACAAAGAGAAATAAAAAACCCATGCTCACAATAGGGGATAGATAAGCCAATGAATTAGTAAGTATATAGAAAATTTGAACCACACTATTATCCAAATTGTTCTGATAGACATTAATAGAACACTAACATTTATTAAGACAATACCCATGGACATACTTTAAAGTACTTTAACAGTTTGAAACTCTGCAGAATATGTTCTCTAACCACAATGGAATTAAGTGGAAATAAATAATATTAAGATAACTTGAAAAGTCTAAATATAGAAAAAATAAGCAGCCCACTTCTATGTACTCTAAGGGTCAAATAAAAGTCACAAAGGAAACTGTGTGTGTGTGTGTGTGTGTGTGTAGTGTGGCTCTATGGATGTATTTGTATGGTTTACAGGAATGATAATAAAATAATCTGTCCATATTCGTGAAGTTAATCCAAAAGAGTATGCATATATATATATATATATATATATATATATCTTTAAATGCTTATTTTATGAAAGACTAAAGGCTTAAAATCATTGATCTAAGAATATATAAGTGGATGGAGAAATATAACATGCTTTAGATTGGAAAACTCAATAATAAGATATCCAAGCTACACAAATTAATCTATAAATTTGATTCAGTCCTAATTAAAATTAAATACTTTTTTTTTTTTCTGTAGACTTTACACAAAATTTTAGCATGCCTAGAATAATAAGCAATTTTGAAAAAGGACTTTAGGACCCTGGCTAGTTGGCTCGGTGATGGAGTGTCGGCCCGGCATGTGGATGTTCTGGGTTCTATTCCCAGTCAGGGTACACAGGAGAAGTGCCCATCTGCTTGTTTACTCTTCCCCCCTCTTGCATCTCTCTCTCTCTATCTGTCCCCCTTCAGCAGCCATGGCATGATTAGAGTGAGTTAGCCTCAGATGCTGAGGATGGCTCAATGGCCTCTGAATCAGGCACTAAAAAGAGCTTGATTGCTGAGCAATGAAGCAAAACCTCAAATGGGCAGAGCATCACCCCCCCCCCACAGGCTTGCCAGGTGGATCCTGGTTGGGGTGCATGCAGAGGTCTGTCTCCCCTCCTCTCACTGAATAATAATAATAATAATAATAATAATAATAAAGTACTTTAAGATTTACTCCATTTAAATTAAAGGTTTACTATGAGGCTATACTAGCCAAGAGAGTATGATATATTTTTGCAAGAATAGACAAACAAATGGAATAAAAGAGTCAGTCTGGTATAGATTCACAGCTATACATCCAATAGATTTTACTGAGCTGTAAATGTAATACAACTGGGAAATATAAATCCTTTTAACAAATGATATGATATAATAGAATCTGACTATCTCTTCTTTTAAATTTTATTTTTCATTGAGGTTTAACATCTGACAATTTTGAGATATCTTTTTTCCTTATGCCCCATAACTGGGCAAGCTGATGAAAAGAAACAAAATAAACAAAAAAACCTCAGGTGCCCCCTCCTTCATTTGCATTGGAAACCATGTTCAGAGACCTCACTTTGTCACTACAGGGCCGTTCAGGTTTTGACACAGTTACATTCCTACAAACGTGATGTAACCCGCATTTTGATGTAATTAAAAAATACAACTAAACCACAGAAAGAGAAAAAGGACATAAATATATTATACTGTACTGTAGTAACAGAAAGAATGACAAAAAAATTAGTGTAAATAATCCCTTATCTTTATTCTTGTAGTTGGCTTGCACACTGGCAGGGTCATTGCAAGGTGGCAGAGAGCGACCTATTGGGAAGAAGAAGCTGGAGAGGCAGGAGAACTTGCAGAAGGTGCTGGAGATACTGGGTCAGGTGAATCAGGATTGCCTCAGGAACATGCAGGAAACGCTGGAGATGATTCTACCTGCACTACAGGTGTTTCATCTTGAGAAGCAGCTGATGTAGAGGTTACAGGATCTGTTGCAGGCCTCTATACCTTCTTAAAGAATTGTTCCAGGCTAGTCTGGAAGGTTGATAACTTCTCTTCCAAAATCTGCCTATCGCAGAGCAAGGCATCCATAACAGCTCTGTAGACCTTGCTGAATCTGTCATCGGTGGGGTCCTCAGCCTGAAAGTTTGGCAACCCATTTTGTACCATAGAAAAACCTTTTGCCAGACCATTGGTAGTAAATATCTTGGGTTCTATTTCTTCCTCTTCAATCAGCTGTTTCTTGAGTTGAATGAGGTTCTCAGCAGACAGGTCCTCTCCACGTGATGACAGTAATTTTGTGACATCTATCGTGACGGCATTCCTCTTCTTCAAAGCACTACCATCTGAAGACTCTGATTTTCATTTAGGAACCATGATAAGGACCAAAAAGTGGCCAAAAAAAGCTACATAAACAAAACACTGGTGCTTTTTAACAGTCCAAAATGGTGTAGGTAAGCGTACTGGGGGATGACAACTCCCTCATTCGTATGCCTGGTTACTTCATATTCTTCCGCTGTGCTCAACCAAACTGATTCATTCACATAGTCCATAAGTACGATGTTAATGGCATAAGCCGAGACACTCATGTCTCAATTTATTTTAAAGTTTTTATGGGAGTGAGCATCATGAACTCAAAACATCGTATGTTGAGACTGTCAAAACCTAAGGATCCTCTTTATCTGCTAAACACTATAAAAACTCCAAGCTAGTCCCTTTCTCTGCTTTCTTAACCCATTTTCCTATTCTTTTTAAGTGAGAGGATGGAAGATAGAGAGACAGACTTCCACATTTGCTCTAACAGGGATACACCCAGCAAACTCCTCTGGGACCAATGCTTGAATTAACCAAACTATCCTCAGCACCTGAGGCCAACACTCAGAACACCCTAGCTATCCTCAGCACCTAAAATGATGCTGGAACCTATCAATCCACTTTGTCTGTGAGAGGGGAAGAGAGAGAGAAGGGAGAGTGGGAGGAGAAGAAAAGCAGATGGTCTTCTTATGTGTGCCCTGACCGGGGATCAAACTGGCTCTATTCACTGAGCCAACAAGCCAAGGCCTCTTAAGCCAGTTTTAATTCAACTTGAGATGCCCTACAGATAAACACTTTACATAAATACTGAACCTTATTATAATCTCTTGTGTGTGTGTGTGTGTGTGTGTGTAGTTACTATCCTTGACATCTGAATAAAATTTGGTAGAGGTTCATCCTTCTGAAATAGCTTCTGAAATAGCTACAGTACTGGAATGCTTTGATATACACACACACACACACATATATATAAGGTTGAAATTCTACCTAACACCATACAGAAATAATTTATTTGAGGAGAATTTTAGAACATAGTATAAGTAAAAACTAAAGTTACTAGCAGAAAATATCTATATAAGCAAAATTGCTTAGGACACAGAAAACACTCACTTGAAATGAAAAACTTACAAATTAGATTTTCTAAATTAAAATCTTCTGACTTTCCAAAAAAAAAAAAGATAAGTCACAGAGTGAAAGAAAATTTGAAAATGCTTAAATTTGACAATTTTTTTTTTTGTATTTTTCTGAAGCTGGAAACGGGGATAGACAGTCAGACAGACTCACGCATGCGCCCAACCGGGATCCACCTGGCACTCCCACCAGGGGCGACACTCTGCCCACCAGGGGGCATGCTCTGCCCCTCCGGGGCATCGCTCTGCCACGACCAGAGCCACTCTAGCGCCTGGGGCAGAGGCCAAGGAGCCATCCCCAGCGCCCGGGCCATCTTTGCTCCAATGGAGCCTTGGCTGCGGGAGGGGAAGAGAGAGACAGAGAGGAAGGAAGGGGTGGGGGTGGAGAAGCAAATGGGCGCTTCTCCTATGTGCCCTGGCCGGGAATCAAACCCCGGTCCCCCGCACGCCAGGCCAACGTTCTACCGCTGAGCCAACCGGCCAGGGCTTTGACAAATTTTTAGTACTGTACACATAATAAATAAACTCTGATACTTAATTAAAAAATCTCCAATTAAAATTTGGGTAAAAAATTTTAACATAAAGTTCAGAATGCATAACACATGAGAATACAGTATGTACAAATTCTTCAAAAGTATTAGTAGTGACAGAAATTCATGTAAAAATTACAGACAATTTTAAACCTGACATTATCAAGTGTTGAGGATATGGAATAACCGCAACTCTAACAAAACCAACTTGGAGAACACTGTAGCCAAAACCTATGAAGTTAAATACAATCCACCCTATGTTACTAGTCTTAGATATTTATCTAAAGTAAGTGAAAACTTACATCCTCAAATAATTTGTACTCAAATGTTTATATTAGCTTTATTCATCAATACCAAAAATGGATTTAACTCAAATGTCAAAGAATAAACAAATTGTGATGTATTTATTCAGCAATAAAAAGGAATGTAGGCCCTGGCTGGTTGGCTCAGCGGTAGAGCGTCGGCCTGGCATGTGACGGACCTGGGTTCGATTCTCGGCCAGGGCACACAGGAGAAGCGCCCATTTGCTTCCCTTCCCCCCGCCCCCCCCCCTGCCTCCTTCCTCTCTGTCTCTCTCTTCCCCTCCCGCAGCCGAGGCTCCATTGGAGCAGAGATGGCGCGGGCACTGAGGATGGCTCCTTGGCCTCTGCCCCAGGCGCTAGAGTGGCTCTGGTCGCGGCAGAGCGACGCCCCGGAGGGGCAGAGCATCGCCCCCTGGTGGGCAGAGCGTCGCCCCTGGTGGGCGTGCCGGGTGGATCCCAGTTGGGCGCATGCGGGATTCTGTCTGTCTCTCCCCATTTCCAGCTTCAGAGAAAAGAAGATAAAAAAAAAAAGAAATGTAGAACAATACAGATAAATCTTAAATTTAACCCTATGAACATCTTCTAATTATTATTTTAACATGAATTGCTAGAGCTAGCTAAATAAAGTTTTGGTGATAAAAATTAAGTATTTGCCATGTCATGGATCGCAGAATGATAGTAAAAAAGGTTCAACTTTTAGGGCGATAGAATGTTAGTTATGCATTTGTAAAAGCTATGTAACTTTACAGTTAAAATGTATGTGTTTTATTTATGTAAAAGATACTAAAATTAAAAATAATAAATAAAATAAAATAGCCTAAAAATGTAGATTATAATTTTTCCCATGAGCATTAAGAGAGAGTTTGTCAATATATCCACTTAAAAATATAATGGTAATATGATTAAAGGTATTGGGCACAAGAAGTTCTGAGCAAAGTAACAAAGTCATGAGATCTATCAGCTTTATGGAGGGAGTATTGGCAGTAAGTTTATCACATGCCATGAATGGATTCCAATATTAACAAAATCAATTCCGTGCATTTTATTAAAATAATGCTTTTACAATTGTGTTCATTTTTCAAAATTTATTTCTCCAGATTTCTGTGTCTACCTTTTTAATAAGGTACATAGTTTATAACGAGACAACCTGCTGACACACTAACAATATATTCTTTAGTTTCAAAACACCGAAATTTAGGAATATAAAAAAGTATAAGGATTATTTCAAGCGTCGTCCTGAATTAGCTTGTGTTATCTATAGCTTTATTCATACTAGTGCCAGAGATGAAGGCTAGATTAACTTTCTAATCCTTCCGCCTCCATAAATTCACTTTAGCAAAGCAACTCATCTTTTATCTGCTTTTTATTGGGACTACTCAAGAGGTTTTTTGTTGTTATTGTTTCTAAATAATAAATTCTAGTTTTAAAAAACAAAAGCTATCTGTCTCTATACACAAAATAGATCAGTGGTTGCTGAGTGCAGTGCTGGAGAGATATCATATAGTCTGATATCTTGATTGCAACAGAACATGAGAGAAATTTTTGCTGTATCCAAATGTTCTCTAACTTGATTGCGGGGTTCTTGCGTAACTGCATGCATTTTTCAAAATTCATAGAACTATAAACCTAAAAATTGAGAAAGTATGTGAACCTCACTTTAGAAAAATCGATGTTTGATTAAAACAGATGCTCTATATTCTGGTGATAGTCTTCCGAAGAAGTTCTACATAAAATGTCATTCTTGTTATGTTTACCATTCCTTATCATCCTCAGGAATTGGTATACTCTGTATACAGAATTGAGTTAGGACACAGAAAGAAAGTCATGGTTGCTAGGGGTCTCTCATTTAAAAAAGTGAGGAAACACACAAGTAAGTATATGAGTAAGTGAATACATAAGTATTTTCCCTTAAAATATCACTCTGAGTGGTCCCTATATCTTTCTTACATTTAACAGAAAAACAAATGTTTTAAGCTACACTTATATGTAAGTTTGATTGAAATTAAAAAAGTAATCTAACTTTAATTTTTGCCAAACAATTTTCAGAAGTAAAAATCTAGCTATGCAAATAAATGTCAATTATACTGCATAGCTTATCTGCTAGAAATATCAAAGTTATTAGGTATAAGACAAATGATATTCATTAGTCTTCTATATTAGATTTATTCATAAACAAATTAGCATTTAAAACAGGTTTTTCCAATGTGCCCTATAAATTTAAGTAATTATATTTGTGACTTTAACAAATCCTGGGTTAATAATAATTGAGCACATATTCCTAAAGAATCTAGTGACTAGTCAGGAAGACACTGTATTTTGCTATATAATCTTTAAAAAACTTTTTCACATCATCTCAATAGTCTAGAATTTTACAAAATCATTTTCAAAGTACCTCTTAATTATGCACATGTATTAATATTTACTAATATTTTTCACAGAATATTATTTTATGGAATTACTTAGAAAATTAGTTGGCTCATAGAATTTAGGGTAGCATTGTTGAAAATAAAGTAATTCAATTTTGGGATTAAATTGCAATTTGATCTAGTAAGATGTATTAGTTTTAACCAAAATGGCTACAACAAAAAATTAAGAGAATGTTTATTATACATACACAAAAGTAGTTCTGCATTAGAAGAGTAATAGGCAGTCATCTACAGGAAAAAGAATAGGAAAAGTCATGTACAGGAAAAGTCATGTACATATTGGTTTGACTGGTATGATTTTTTTTAAGAAGAAATACATTAGTGGTTAGCCAACAATAAAAATAAAAAATTACAGTAAAACTATTACATTTAAATAAATTGTTTATGTACCAAAGGAAAAATGAATTAAACTAAAATTCTATTTATTGTAATATATTTCTTTTTTTTTTTTTCTTTTTTTTTTTTTTTTTTACAGAGACATTGAGAGAGTCAGAGAGAGGGATAGATAGGGACAGACAGACAGGAACGGAGAAAGATGAGAAGCATCAATCATTAGTTTTTCGTTGTGACACCTTAGTTGTTCATCGATTGCTTTCTCATATGTGCCTTGACCATGGGGCTGGACCCAAGGTTGCTGGCTTGAGCAAGAGTATTTTTTCTTCAGCAGATCTCTTGTTAATCTTGGATCTATAGACAGAGTGATTTTTTTTTATTTGACTACCCTGATAAGTATTCCAAACTAATTTTCAGTAAAATGAGTAATCTTTAAAAATATGGCCCTAGTCAGTTGGCTCAGTGGTAGAGTATAGGCCCAGTGTGTGGAAGTTTCAGGTTCAATCCCCAGTCAGGACACACAGGAGAAGCAACCATCTGCTTCTCCACCCTTCTTCCTCTCCTTCCATCTCTCTCTTCCTCTCCCACAGCCAAGGCTCCATTGGAGCAAAGTTTGCCCAGGCGCTGAGGATGGCTCCATGGCTTCTGCCTCAGGTGCTAGAATGGCTCCGGCCACAGCAGAGCAATGCCTCAGATGGGCAGATCATTGCCACCTGGTAGGCATGCTGGGTGGATCCTGTTCGGGCGCATGCGGGAGACTGTCTGTCTGACTGCCTCCCTGCTAAATTTGGAAAAATACAAAAAAAATTTTAAAAAAATATGGCTTTATCATAATATTTTGCAGCCTCCTTAATGTCCCAAGAGTGCTTTCTTTTAATTCCCACTCTGAATTTTTATATGGCATTGTTTTCCCTACATTAACAAATATGAGATAAAAAATATACACATACTGAAACTCTCTGAAAAAAGATATTTTGTAGATATTTTTTATTTGAAGCACCCTCTTTTTATCCAGTGTTCTCAATATTTACATTTTTTGTACATTCACTTTAATTTTTATGGATGAAGCAGGAATATAATTCTATAACTAAAAATACCTCCTTGATTAAGTTTAAGCTAGGGTAGTCAACCTTTTAAAACCTACCACCCACTTTTGTATGTCTGTTAGTAGTAAAATTTTCTAACCACCCACCATTTCCACAGTGATGGTGATTTATAAAGTAGGGAAGTAACTTTATTTTATAAAATTTATAAAGCAAGTTAAAGCATATAATAATAATTACTTACCAAGTACTTTATGTTGGATTTTCACTAAGTTTGGCAGAATAAATCTTTATAAAACAACTTACTATACTTAAATCTGTCTTTTTATTTATACTTTGTTTGCTCCACTACCGCCCACCATGAAAGCTGGAACGCCCACTAGTGGGTGGTAGGGACCAGGTTGACTACCACTGAGTTTAAACTTCAATGACTGGAATATACTTTCTCATTTGTAGGACTAGTCTCTTCCACCATCTAGAAACAGGGTTGTTTTAAAATAATCAGGATTGCAATGTAATTACCTGTGGAGGAGGTAAATAGTTTTATATGTTTTAAAGAATTGATGTGGAGAAAATCTGTTGTAAATCTAGAATGAAAATAGAATTTATATCTCCCAAAATGTTTTCATATTTATTTAGCATTTTAATTTTTTTACATTTATTTATCAACACGATTTCTTAAATCTTTTTTTCCCCCAATTAGAACATTTTTTGTTTTTCTCTGTTATGCTTTGTTTCTCTTTATCACAGGATTCCCATACAACATGATTTCTACTTAAAAAATTAGGACATGGAGTTTCAGATTTAGACTTGCACTCTAAAATTTCTGCCAGAGGTCATTCTACAATTTATGTTTACTTTATTCTTGGCTAGGTTCAGGGATTTCCCTGTTTTGCCTGAGTCCTTGGAAATACACAGAGCTATACAACCAGACATATCTCTTGAGCATATTTAATCTTATACAGGACTAAACTTCATATGTGTTGCCAATGCAAATGTGTATATACCTTGTTCTTAGCTTCACACAGTTCTGAACTGTTCAATAAAAATACATTTAAAGAATAGTATTAGTTGTATGAGCAGTTATTATTTTAATATTGACTGATTAACCTATGTAATTTTCTTTAAACAAAAGGGTTTTTGAAAAAAAAATTTGTTCTTCTCTCTTTTTTCCTTGAGAAATGTATTAGGTACTTATTACTAAACAGAAATTTTATAAAACCAATTGATAATTTATGAAAAACATGCAATTTAATTTAAAATTATGATAGGTATACAAATATGTCATGGTGAATGTGGTCTTAAAATGTACTGTATAATGTGTTTTGACAAATGTTTCCAGTTATAAGTTCAGTCACATTAAAATATAAGAATATTGATCACCCTTCCAAAAGTTACCTTGTGTCTCTTTATATAGTTATTCCGGTCTCCATTTCCACAGTCCCTGGTAACAAACCATTGATTTCTTTCTGCCCTTAGTTTTTCTTTGCCTTTTCTGTAGGATCATATAGATAGAACTATGCAATGTGTCTTAACATAAGCTCTGACTGGACAACAGAACTGGCAACCTCTGAGACTCTTGGACAATGCTCCAACTAACCTGTCTGGCCAGAGTTATTATTATGTTTTTAGAGACAGAAAGAGAGAGTGAAAAGAGGAAATAAAAAAGTACTCATTTGTTATTCCACTCAGTCATGCATTCACTGCTTGTTTCCCAGGTGTGTCCTAACCAGGGATCGAACCCACAGCCTTGTCATTCTCCAGACTACACTCTTAACCAACTTCACTAACCAGCCAGGGCCCTTAACATACTGCTTTTGATATGAGTGAATATATAACATTTGTTTATCAAATGTGTGATTGATATTCATATGGATTGCTTCCAGTTTGGGATATAATGAATAAAACTGCTGTCAGCATTATAAAGGTCTTTGGATGGACATATGTTTTCAATTTTTGGATAAAAAACAGGAGTAAGCATGCTAGACTGAAAGGCATATGATATATTTAACTTAATAAGAAACTTCCACACTGTTTTCCAAAGTTGCTATGCCATTTTGCATTGCCATCAGAAATGGTTGAGAGTTCTAATTGTTCTACATTCTCTTTGTTCAATTTTATTTTTGTTTATGGTTATTGAGTTGCTTGTCTTCTTACAATGACTTTAATAATTTTTTATATATTCTGCAAACAAATTATTTTTAGATATGTGTTTTGCAAACTAAAGTGTATTTATTGCCTTATGTGTTAGTCATTTTTCAAAGAACAGAAGTTTTAATTTTGATGGTTCTATCTAATCTATCTTTGTTTTTTTTTAATACAGTATGTTTTTCTGTCTTATATAATTGTTTAACTCAACATCATAAATACTTAACATGGTTTATTCTTGTATTTTATAATTTAGTTCTTCCATTTATGGCTATAATCCATTGTTTCAGTAAACTGTTGTATATGACTTAAGGTAAAGATTGAGGTTTATATTGCTTGACCAAGGGGTGGTGCAGTAGGTAGAGCATCAGACTGGGATGCAGAGGACTCAGGTTCAAAACCCCAAGGTCTCCAGCTTGAGTGCGGGCTCATCTGATTTGAGCAAGGCTCACCAGCTTGAGCCCAAAGTCACTGGCTTGAGCAAGGGGTCACTCGGTCTGCTGTAGTTCCCCGCCCCCAGTCAAAGCACATATGAGAAAGCAATCAATGAACAATTAAAGTGCTGCAACAAAGTATTGATGCTTGTCATCTCTCTCCCTACCTGTCTGTCTGTCCCTTTCTCTGTTTCTTTCTGTCTCTGTCACACATACACACACACACATGCACACAAGAAAATTGAGGTTTATTATTCTCTTTTAAAATTTTTGTGCAACTTTTTCATCATATGATAAATTATTCTTTTGTCATAGAATTATATGATCACTTTTACTGAAAATTATTACCCATATATGTTTGGGTCTATTCATGGACACTCTATTCTATTACTTTGTTATATTTTTATAGATAATTCAAAACCATGTCATTTTGATTTTTATATATTTATAGTAGGTCTGGAAATCAAGTAGTATGAGTTTTATCATTTTAAATAGCAAAAATATATATTATCTGATAAGTTCCTGACAGGATAAAAAAATAGAGTACCATTAGCTATTAGACAATATTGATGAATATAATTAATTAAGAATATAATGTATATAGGCCTGACCTGTGGTGGCGCAGTGGATAAAGCGTCGACCTGGAAATGCTGAGGTTGCCGGTTCGAAACCCTGGGCTTGCCTGGTCAAGGCACATATGGGAGTTGATGCTTCCAGCTCCTCCCCCCTTCTCTCTCTCTGTCTCTCTCTCCTCTCTCTCCCTCTCTGTCTCTCTCCTCTCTAAAAAATGAATAAATAAAAAAAAAATAATAAAAAAAAAATAAATCTTTAAAAAAAAAAAAAAAAGAACTAGCACTTTAAGAATATAATGTATATAGTATTGATGGTTTTAAAAACAACTGTATTAGTCAGATTTTTCCAAAGGAAAGTTATCACTAATACATACATACACACACATATATATACACACACATATATATATATGACCTATCTAGAGGCAGAGAGAAGTTTTATAACTATATAGAGAAAGATCTATGTAAAGAGAGGAGAGATCTAGATCTAGATATATGTATATAATATGTAAAAACATATATAAGTAGATCTAAATATGTAAATATTTTATATGTGATATTTAAATACTTTATATGTCATTATAATATAATTATATGCATAAAAATATATATATAAATCTCTATATAAAATGGATTTATTATAAGGAATTGGCTCACATGATTATTATGTAAAATTATTTCATATTTTTGTTCTTAATATTCTTTCGGTGAATCAGAATGCATAATACTAAATTAATAAGATTATGGTTTAAATATATGTAATTATATGAATATATAAAATACATAAATATATATTTGTATATCTCATAGTGTTTAGTATCTTATACATAATTTAAAAAACTCAGTAAAATTAATTACCTTGTCTTTCACAAATATCCTCAATACGTGTATATTTTTTCAATTTTTGATATTGCACTGACAGAATTTTTGAAAAAACATTAAAATTTAAAAAATTATTTATTCACAGAATATGTTCAATGTGTCTTATTTGTTAAAATATTATCTTAAATTTGTCCTCATTTTTTCAACTGATATTGTCTCACTGATCTTCCACAAAACTAGAAATTTAACACTCTGTACTTTTCATATTTCATAACAATATCCTTCCAATTTTTTTATATGTATTTTGATTCTCTCTCCTTTTTACTATTGTTCTAAGTGAGGCTGCACTCATTACAATTCTATAATACTGTAATAGTTTCTTAACTAGTCTCCTTAGCTCTAGAATAACTCTTCTCTTCTTTAAACCATCCTTCATGTGTGTATCTTAAAAAAATCCAATCCATACTAGCCTGACCTGTGGTGGCACAGTGGATAAAGCATTGACCTGGAAGGCTGAGGTCTCCAGTTCAAAACCCCAGGCTCACCCGGTTGAAGCACATATTGAAGATTTTATGCTTCTTGCTCCTCACTCCTGCTTGCTCCCCTCCACCCCACTCTCTCTCATACTCTTTCGTTTTCCCTCTCCACTCTCTAAAAAATCAATATAATTTTTTTTTTTAAATTTATGCTCAGTTCATCATAATTTGGATTAAAGTTTTTCATTGGAATGATGATGTCTATGAAATGATATAATTTTTTGAATTTATTAATATGACATAATTCAATAAAATTATACAAGTTTCAAGCGTACAACTTTATAATACATCATCTGTATATCACATCTTGTGTTCTCCATTCAAAGACAAGTTTCCTTTCGTCATCATTTATCCTTCCTTTTTCCTCTTCTATCTCCAGCTACCTGCCTTTTTAAGTGAGGGGTCAGAGTTTTCACTTACTGGACCCTACAACTTTCATCAGCTTTACCTATATTGTTTTTTCATTCTTCGCAGATTAAATTTCAACAATAAAAACCTTCGTGTAATGATTTACATGTTCCCTACTCTATCTTTATTCTGTTCCTTTTTTCATGTATATTAATCTTATTTCTGATGAAATAGAAATAGACTATCTGTGCTTAAAACAGCATTGGGATAGTGTAGAGGCATGACAAGAACTTTCTGAAACCTTTATGTTTTATTTTTGGTAAATGCTCTTTATCAAAGTTAGGATATAACTTTTAACCCACTTGTACTTGTATAAGTAATACATGGTAGATTCTGAGTTTTAATTGCTATGCTCTAGTTTAAAATATTTTTGCTTAGTTTCAGGCACAGATGAGAAAAATATTCATAAAGTAATTTATTTGAATTGATTTTAACTTTAAAATTTTTAGCAATTTCTTTAGTAACTCATAAATAACAGAGAGCCCTGAATCATTATATTAATCCTAAATATCCCTTTCTTATTAAACTTTGAGAGATAGTACACAACTTTCAAACAGAAGGCAATTTAGCCCCTTTTGTGCTTAGAATATTACCCATCACTTTGGATAGGCAGGCTTCCTTAATTGCTTTGATGCAAAAAAACAATTTATATGCTTTTTAAATGAGTTTAATTTTCTTTTAAGTTTTTCTTATAAAAACATTCTGCATAGTAGAATCAAATAAATTATCCACATAACACACGCTATTTTTTCTTTTTTTATCAGTAAAACAAAATCCCTCAAGACTCAGACTCAGCAAGGCATATTGTATAGAAAGTTACATACTAGTGGAAAATTCAAAAAAGAAAAACATTACTTAAGTTATAAATCTCTTTTTTTTCTCTCAGTCATTTTAAATAAGGTAATTCTTAAGCCTGAAAAGAGTATAGCCTGAAAATACTGCTAAAGATAATAAGGATTATAATATATTTAGGATGCATTTTCATAGCTAACTTTAGAAGAATTTTAATATTCTATTTAGGATTTAGAAGATTTTTATAAATTATGGACATATTTAGCTAACCACAAAAATGTTTGTTTCAAGTATTTCATTTTTCATACTGCAACAGTGATAATCAGGAAAGTAAACATTGGATATAAGATACAAAATAGGTCCAAAATATTAAACTACTTGATTAACCTCTTTTATATGATCATTATGGCATAAAAAAATTAGTTAGGCTTTATAACTAGATTAAGTTATAACTAACACAAACACTTTTCTTAATGCTTCTCACTTTAGATAATTTTAATATCTAAGGTGAAGGGAAGGAATCTCAATGCCCAGGTCTAACTGTAATATCAAACATTCAACAACCCAATCTGTACATTAAACACAAATGTGCCAGTCTCGTTTTCTATTTTTCCAAAGTGAGAAGCGGGGGTGTGGGAGGGCAGACAGACAGACTCGCATATGCACCCGACCAGGATCCAGTCGGCATGCCCACCAGGGGGCAATGCTCGGCCCCATCTGGAGAGTTCCTCCACTGTAACGGGAGCCACTCTAGCACCTGAAGTGGAGGCCATGGAGCCAGCCTCAGCGCCCAGGCAAACTTTGTTCATTCGCATGGAGCCTTGGTTGTGGGAGGGGAGGAGAGAGATAGAGAGAAAGGAAGGGGAGAAGGGTGGAGAAGCAGATGGGTACTTCTCCTATGTGCCCTGACCAGGAATCAAACCCGGGACTTCCACACACTGGCTGACACTCTACTGCTGAGCCAACCGGCTAGGGCCCAGTCTCTTATTTTCTGTTTGTGGCCAAAACATTGAGGGTCTGTATCTATCTGATATATGCTATGCTCAGAAATTCCTGGTGAAATTGGAAAACTAACATTGCAGTTCCAGTTTACACGAAATAGCAACCTGCATTACTTTTCAAGGGAAAAGGACATCCTTGAACACCATTGACAAAGTTTGTGTTTTAATTTGTTTTGTGCCCTGTTTAATGTGTGGTATGCCTGCATTTCCAAGTTTTATTGCTTTCAGGCAGGAGCAATACAGACCTGTACATCTTTCAAACTTTAAAGTCTCACAGTGGCTTGGGAAACATAAAACTTTGATGTTGGCATTGTTCACATAATCCCTGGGAACCTGCCTAAACTCCACCTTTCTCCATCCTATTCTTGCCAAAAACTTATTTATGTATGTATGTATGTATGTATGTATTTATGGAGCAAGTCATACATCTCAAAGGGCATGTTTCTTGATATCCTTACAAGCAAGAATGAGGACAAAGGAAAAGATGGTGAAATGACTTAACAGAGTACTCTCCCTCTGAATTTGCCATGTTTAGTTCAACTTCAAAGCCCATCGATAAAATTTATTGTACCATGTAATTGATTAAAGCAAATCTCGGAAATTTAACAAAATGACTCTCTTTATGCCGTTTATTAGTATTATTTCAATAATCCTTATTTAACATGAGCATTCAGGTTCATTTTGCTCAGAACATATGAAATGATTCAGCTTCAAGCTGCCAGCACTAAAACAAAAAGAATAATCACAACATTCCCCTTATATAAAAAATTCAAATGGTTTCTACCCCTTTTAGAGAATACGAAGTCCAACATGGAATGCCATGAATTCCCTGGGGCTTCTGTGTCTCTAAGCAGAAGAACCACAGTCTGGGTGGGAAGAGTTATTGCTTGAATGATACTGAAACTGATCCAGTAACTATCCCGGAAACTTATAGGAACAATGTTGGTAGACAGGTCAGCTTGACATTCATCAGTAAGAGTCTGCTAAACTAAATCATCACATGCACCATAAATGTAAGTCCTGGCCAGGTTCACTCAAGTAGACAGAATGTCCTCCCAGCAGGCAGAAGTCTCCCGTTCAATCCTTGGTCAGGGCACATTGGAGAAGCAACCAGTGAGTACACAACTAAATGGAACAACGAGTTGATGCTTCTCTCTTTCTCTTTCTTGCACTCTCTTCTTCCCCCTCTTCTTCTCTCTCTTTACCAAAGAAAAATTTTAATAAATAAATATAAAAATGTAGCACTGCCCACGTAGCTCAAATGGTGGCTCAGATGGTGAGAAGATTGTCCTAATACACCAAAGTTGAAGATTCTATGCTTGTTAGGGCATATACATACCCTGTACCAATCACAGGGTAAATCATACAATTATGGTGGAACTACAAATCTGTTTCTCCCCTTCTTCCTCAACATGACTCTCTAAAATAAAATAATAATAATGGTAAAATTTAATAAAAAGAAAGGAAAACACCAAATCATAAACCAATTATTGATGAAAAGGACACAAATAACTTTAAGAATACTTGTACTGATGTACTGTCCAATACTGAATACTTTCTACATTCATTTCCTTTGATAGTGAAAATATATTTGACATTTGCTATGTATTAGAATTTACATTCTGTGAGTGCAAATTTTTATATTCTTAGTCACTATTGCTTGTCATATAGTGTTGTTTTAAGAATTAAAATAGCATTTTAAAAATGCTGGCGTGCAAATTTTTTTCTTGTTGTAGAACAGATGAACAGTATTCATTCAATCTATGTGTTTATTCAAACAGAAATTAAAACATCACCACCAGAAAGGGAATTTTTCTATTCTTTTGAGTGAAAGTTTGATTATCATATAAAATCTGATTATTATGTGGTTCTTCATCTTTGTTAACTTTCATTTATATGACTTAACTTAAATAATTTCCTTTTTCTTATGGTCCTAAATGAATCCAATTTATTTGCTTTTCTGTGTCAGCTACTTCTTAACTAGGATTTGCTAACAAGTCTGACTCAAGATCATTGTGAGGTATTATTACCATAAATTTATGATCAAAATCCTATCTAAATTTCTAGCCTCCCAATTACTATTACAGTAATCTTTTTACTTCTTACTTACATAATAAAGCTGGAATATTATCAGCAAAATTAAAAATAATTACAAAACTTCATTAGGATTGAAACACCACTTGATTGAAAACTACTAATGTTATTGCAATAAAAGTGTTTTTATTGAATTAGTGCATTTTATTCTCATTTTATTCTCATTAGTGCATTTTATTCAAAAACTTAAAAACAGGGTTTTGAAAATGGCCATGTTTATAATAAGAATATCAAAGATATGGGGTTTTTTTTCTGCCTCCAGAATTTTCCTCTCATACAAGCTAGTATTTTTGTACTTCATCTTGAAAGAATCTCTTTCCTAAAATTAATGATTTGTATGTGGCTGCTGATTTTATTTTTTAATTGTTTTAAGTAGGGCTAGAATACAGAGAAGCAAAGACCTGTTTTCTTCTCTCCTCTGAAGGGCTTGCCATTACTTACTTTGTAACAACACAACCACCCAGGTGCATGAATCACCTTTTTTTTTTTTTTAAGATTTCTTTTTTTTTAAATTTTTTTAAATTTTATTTATTAATTTTAGAGAGGAGAGAGAAAGGGAGAGAGAGAGACAGAGGGAGAGAGAGAGGAGAGAGAGACAGAGAGAGAAGGTGGGGAGGAGCTGGAAGCATCAACTCCCATATGTGTCTTGACCAGGCAAGCCCAGGGTTTCAAACCGGCAACTTCAGCATTTCCAGGTCAACGCTTTATCCACTGAGCCACCACAGGTCAGGCGCATGAATCACCTTAAGCTGAATTTTGTGTAATTTTAAAAATGATAAGGATATGTTTAAATTATGTTAATTCATTCATTTAAAAAATATTTATTGAGGATTTTAAATTTGACAAGTATTTTACAGTGTAACAAGGATACACAAATGCAATTTTGCATTCAAGTAACTTTCAAAGTCTAAAGGCAAAAATGCCAAGATAAATCAACACCATAATGGATGTTGTATGTACCATGGAAACACAGGTTTAGGAAGGGAACTTCTAAACAAAACTTGGAGTACCTAAACAAGAACCTACATCACACACACAAAGACATACACACAGACGTTACCTGACCATTAATGTGGTATACATTATATATTTAATTAAACTAAACCTCTGAAGTCAAGCTGCTTAAGTAAACACCTTTGTTATGCCTAGGTTCTATGCCTAAATTTTCTCATCTATGAAATAGAGGTGTTTTTTTTTAATAGGGCTGTTAATGTAACAACATTGTTGAAAGTATACACTGTGTATGCTTAGAATAGGTCCCAGCACATAGTAGACAATCAATAAATATAAGCTGCTATTACTTTTCTAATTATTCTTTTTCTGAGTAAAAAGCAGTATTTCTTGAGTTTAGATACAATGAGAACATGTAGATGGACAAAATATTTTTAAATATAAAATAATCACTGTACTTTGATTACTATACTTATCAATTACTGTACTTGTAATTACTGTACAAGATAATTACTATACAAATATATTTGTATTTGTTTTTATTTAGCTCATTATCTAGAGCTTTTGCTTCTGTCTGTATATGAATGTTTTTAAAAGATATATAAATTACATCACATTAAGTATTTTTTCTCACTTAGAAAATTATTATAAACATTATAAGTTAATATTTATTCATTTTTCTTAATGACTCAAAAACTTGTTGAATAGGTATTCAAAGGTAAATTAAACGAGTCTTCTATTAGAGGACACTTACGATGATTCCTTATTTCCACTTACTTAGAAATGTTATAATGAATATCTTTGTAATTTAACTCATATGGTTAACTACAGCCTTAGGATTCATTCTTATAAATTGGAATTGCTCTTTCAAATGTAACATGCCTTTATAAACCTGTGGAATATTAAATTTAAGCTGTAAAATTAAACTACTATAAAAACCATTCTAAATCTGCAACTAACAGCTTATTATAGATGATTACCTAGAATTTTTTAAATAGTGACAATAAACTGCAAAAATGTATAAGGAATTTTCCCACATTTGCTACACAGCCAACCATCACTCAACTCTACATGTCCATTAACTTCTACAGAAATAGCATGCAGAAAAACTCATGGACATTGCACAGGCTGCCTCCCTTCAAGTGTAAAAGAACCATATTTGTGAATCAGTATTCCTTTTGTGATTTTTGTCTCATGAATTCTTTACATAAATTTGAACTCTAGGCATTTTATGGTGGTTGTGGTGGTGGGGTAAGGAGTGATTATTTGTAAAAAGGTTTTTCTGAAGTGATAAAAGAAGCAAATTTTATTTCTTTGTAGAAAATAGGGACATTTAGAACCAGTCTTAGTTCCTTTGTTCTCCATTGGGAAAAAAGAAAAAAACCCTAAGCCCCATAAATTCAATCCTCTTTTAAAGTTTTATATTGTACAAAACTTTAAAGAGTATTTTTAAGTATATTTTCCTCTTAAGGATGTTGCATCTTTTAATTTGGATGATAACTACAATATTGGATTTGCACTCATGAATATTTATATGCTCAGGAAGTATCTGAAAAACAACAACAATATTTCAAAGCAACTGAACTCAAAGTAACACTTTTCTTCATCTGCATGTTTGGCATGAGCATGGGGTCAGGCTTTCTCTCTGGAATGCTGTGCCAATCCCTGATCTCAATGTGGTGATTGTCCCCAGTGAAACTGCAGAATCTCAGATACCTATAGCTATTCTTCTTTCCCTCACCTGAGCACTTAACACTGTATCAGGAGCTACACTGAGTAATTTAGTCTCTTTTCATTCTCACAACAGCTCTGTGATTTCAGTATTTTATCTCTATTTTTTGAAGAGAAAAAGAAAGATCAAAGAATTGAGCTAGCTTTTGAAACCTAGTATCTTCAATTGAAAACCCTGAATTTCCATTTCAGCTTGCTGCTTCCTATTCTCTTCCTTGACTTAGTCTCAGGAAAGTTTCTATAACTTAGATAATGCATTCTCCAGCTGATTACGGTGCCACTACTATGGCTAGCCGTGCGACCCACCTTCGCTACCTTACCCTGATCCCCTAGCTTTTAAAAAATTTTAATTCCTTTAGACTTATCTTTTCATACCCAAGTCAATATAATATTCCTTGCAGAAAACTGATATTCGGGTTTTTATAGTATTTTTGTCCCCCCTAAACAAAGCTTTGCAATTAAAAAAATCCTGTTTAGGTATCCTTTTAGAGAGATATTTTGTGTGAGTCCACAAAGTGAGATAGCTGGGCCAAACATTATATGTCTTAAAATATATTTTATAATAACATAATTTTCTAACAAAGTAGTAGCAATTCCCAATCCCAGAGTGACCTATCAAAGAGCTCAATTCTGTACATTGTTGCCAGAATAAATGGCTTTGATTTTTCTTTTTTAATTTCAAATCTGATGGGTAAAATATTTGTTTTTGGATTATACTTTCCTGTCACATGATTAAATAGAGTTTCTTTTAATTTGGTTAAGGATCTATTATATTTCTCTTTGTAAGTATACTTCTATAACCTTTGACATCATTTCCTCTTGGTGTCGTTTTTGTTTTTTTTTTCTGTCAATTTATAGACATTTATCAAATATCAAGGACATATTAAATTCCATTTATATATCTACTATAACTACATTTTCTCCCTTATTGTTTGTCTTTTATTTTGTTTAGCTATATTTGTCACACAGACATCTAAATTTGTGTCAAGTCTGTAAGCCTTTGTGTGGTTTTTTTGTTTTCTTGTCCTGTTTAAAAGGCTCTCTCCCATCAGAGAACATTCATGCATTCTTCTACATTTTTCTAGTTATCTTATTATTCGATATTTTATCTTCCAATATATACACTAAATGTACCATTCTGAAAAACGTAACTTACAGCCACCTGTAATTATGTAATTAAATCCTGACTTTCTGTTAAAATCCCTTCTTTGATTTGGTCTTATATACAACTCTCCTGAGAAGTGTATCCTGAGATCATGCTTTTGTACTAGAATGTAATCTCCAGTTCTTTTCTCCTGCAAAAACGATGAATAAGAGAGTAAGCCATTAATTCAATTTGTTCAAGTCATTTTTCTAATAGCTTTAATAAAATTACACCTAAAATAAACAATAACAATGAGCATGCCTTCTTTCTATCTTAGTACCTTGGACAGAACTTTCTTTGAGGATTGCCAGCAAACAGTTACAAGCTTCAGTTAAATCCTGTCTCTCCCAGTATCTGAGCCAGCAGCAGATTCCAGAGATCAGTGCTATACTCTGATTTTCGGGTACTGCAACCTAACTGCTAGTGTTATTTTAAAGTTCCAACTTAGGAACTGTGTTTTGTGAACAAGTCAAATCTATATTTTAGGTACACCTGGTTACCTTGCGTCGATCCTCCATAACCCATACCACCCTCTGAAGCCCCTCAAAGGCTGACTGCCTCACACCTCCCCAGGCAGTAGCAATATCTCCTAAGAGCTGCTCAGCGAACGAGGGTGTGGCTATCCATGCTAAACTGCTTTCTTGTATTCAGGAGAATAATTGTTCCCAGCAAGAATACATTGCTGGAACCAAAGCCTACCCATATGACATGACATATACCCAGTATATGTATATGTCACATTGCTCTTGAGTAATTCTCTTTACCTCCAAACCAAACAATTAATGTTCATTATCAAATGTTTTACACCACTCTTATTTATACATTTCAGTTGTGAGGATGCATATAAATTTCAATTTTCTTCCCTCCCTATCTACTACAACCTGGGTTATTGTTTATAAGATGCTGTGTGAACACTCTCATACACCTTTTATCTCTGGTATCTCTCCCTGTCAAGCATAGGGTTCTTCATACTGCCCTTTCCTAGTGCCCTATGATCCTGAATACTTTGTTACTAATCATTGCTGATCTTACTTTAACATTTTTCCTCTTTTTAAGCTATGTTCCATTGAATATTCTAAATTTTGCAAAATTGGTTGAGGAACTCAGAAATATAAGAGCTATTTCATTTCTTCTCATAAATACAACAAGATTTTTCTTAATTTTTGTTTCTCCTACCAACTATGGCTTCCTCTTTTCCTGCAGGAAAGTAGTGAGGCATGAAGCAGCTGTCCCAGTCACTCTATAAATGCACATACAGCCCCAAGTTGAAAGAACATAGATAAATAAATGTAACAATAAGATAGATAAGACTGTTATATAATTGCTATAAACAAGATATGCCAATATTCAAAAGATATTTAACTTCTAAGACAGGAACAAATAAATATTCTCAATTTAATTAAATTTCTGCATAACAAAATCAAAAGACTGTTTTCCTTTCCTTGGAATCTCAGATCCAGGGGTGAAGAAGAAAAACAATAGAGAACATTATCAAAAGGGAGTGGCTACACCTGAATTTTATAAAAGATCAGGGGATTATTTAAAAAACAACTGTCTGATATTCCATTTTGTGGTATTTATTCTGCAAAGGCATAAACTCCAATAACTCTAAATGAAAGAACTCTTAACATTCTTAGTGCAATACCACATGCTTAGCACAATATAAATAATATCTATGGAATTGATAATTATAAATTATAGTTATCTATAGTAATTCTTATTTATAACAATAGTTTGGAAAGGTAGGTGACATTATCATGTCATATTTACAAGTATCAGTAATAAACAGAAGTTTGAGTGATTTACCAAATGTCACACAGGTAGTCAATATGAAGGTAAGATTTGAAGTAAAGCGATTTGAATGTTGGAGACCACACCAGTAGCTGTACGCCAAGTGCTCATTGTAAGCTGATTCACACAGTAAAAAGCAGAGGACCATTTTTTTAAGAGGATAGACCTTGAATATAAGGAGTCATTTCTACAGCTAGTTCAATGTGTAGCAGAACATGGACCATTCTTGGGATGCTAAGGTGATTTCTTCATTGCCACTTGACTAATCCAAGACACCATCCTATCAGTATAGACTAGATCATGCACTTCCCTAATTGAGTTTTCTATTTCCATCTTTATATTTCCTTCCCTTTAATAATAGAATCAAAGTTTCAGCTGTGTGTGTGTCCACATAATTAATTCTAGACAGTAAAGTGTGAGCAGAAGTAAGGTGTGCTAACTTTCACTTAGAAGAGAAATTGCCTACCCTCCATTTTCTTTCTTTTCCTACTCTCTGGGCTAGAATATGAACCTGATGTTTATGAACAGTGTCAGTGGAGATAACGGAGGTATTATTATGGGATAATTTAGAAAAAAGGAACCGATGACACCAATGAAGCTACAAAGGAAAAGAATCTGGATCCTGGAGTGGCACTTTGGAGGTGAGATGCATACTGAGCATGGAACAACTATGTGAGAGAGAGGAACTTTTATCTTACATGCTATATTGCTGACTATCTGTTACAGAGGTTTGTCTCTACTCTAAGTGGCATATTTTCTTGCAATTTATTCACCATTGAGTGGCCAACGTAAACTATTAAAATACATTTCAGATCACATCCATGTTTTGTTTAAAATTTTCCAATGGCTTCTAATGTATTTTATTTTAAATGAAATCAACACTTTTTATTACAATTAAGAAGGCCCATCAGAAACTGGATTTACCTTACTTATTATACCTTACCTTACTCTCTCTTTCAACTTGGGCCATGATGACCTTTTTGTTCTTTCTGGAATAGCTTGTTTCTGCCTTTGTTTGGTCTTTGATACTTAATTTTCCTTCAGGCTAACAACATCTTTTCTCCATGGTTTCTGCACAGCCAAATCCTTTTCCACTTATAGTTTTACTTAGAGATGCCTTCTATAAAGTTATTATCACCCTCATTTCTCTTTTAGATCAAAGATTTATTGTGTTTATAACACTTTTCCATTACTGAAAGTATTCTGTTTATATAGTTGCTCATTCATTTTCTTCCTCTTTTTCCCACAATGTAAGCTTCTTGAAGACAAAATCCTCTGTTTCATTTTAGTTCTGTATACTGCCATGCAGAACAGTGGTAAACTACTTATGAATGTTCAATCAAAAAATTCAGTAGATGGAGGCACTAAGAGTTTACTATGAGATGTTCTATTTTTGTTCATCCAATGAAAGAAATTTCATAAAAGGAAAGAAGTACTATATGGAGTCAAATATATATATCTTAAAACAAGTGGTTTGTTTACTTCCAAGATGTTTATAGTTTCGTGAATTACATTTAAGTCTTTTATCTATTTTGAGTTTATTTTTGTGAATGGTGTAAGTTGGTGGTTTAATTTTATTTTTTTGCATGTACCTGTCCAATTTTTCCAACACCATTTATTAAAGAGATTGCCTTTACTCCACTGTATGCTCTTACCTCCTCTGTCAAATATCTATTGACCATAAAGGCTTAAGTTTATTTCTGGGTTCTCTGTTTTGTTCTATTGATCTATATGCTTGTTCTTATGCCAATACCAACCTGTTTTGATTACTATGGCCTTGTAGTATAACTTTATATCAGAAAATGTGATACTTTCCACTTTATTCTTCCTTTTCAAAAATTAAAAATGGAACTGCTTTTTGAAAGTTATCCCACCTATAGAAAATATCCTAAGAATACCAAATAACTGATTCAAAAGGAGATATGTATTCCCGTATTTATTGCAGCATTGTTTACAATGACCAACATCTGCAAACAGCCCAAGTGTCTGTCAGTGGACAAGTGGATTAAAAAGCTGTGGTACATATACACAATGAAATACTATATGGCTGTGAAGAAGAAGGAAATCTTACCTTTTGCTATGGCCTGGACGGACTTGGAGTTTATTATGCTAAGTGAAATAAGCCAGGTAGAGAAAGACAAATATCATATAATCACACTTATATGTGGAATCTAATGAACAAAGTGAACTTAAGAACGGAAAAGAGGTAGAGGTTGGGTCACAAGAAGCAGAGGGACAGCTGTCAGAGGCAAGAGGAATAAGGGGATGGGATCAAAAAAGGGATTAGTGAAATTATATATACATAACACATAGATACAGATAACAGGACAACAAATCCCAAAGGGAAGGGGAGGGGGTGTAATGGGGGACAAGGGGGTGCGGGTGAGGGAGTTATATTGAGTGAGAAACTTGAATTCATGTAACACAATAAATTAAAATTAATAAAAACTAAAAAAGAAAATCCATTCATTTAATAAAAAATGTGGTAAACCCAGCTGACAAATGAGTTTAAAATCTATATTTCATGAATATTATTTTGAATCATATATTCAGCAGAATGTATATTTCTTAAGAAACTAAATTTTTGTAATGTGATTAAGATGCTATAGTTTAGGGACATAGAGAGTTGCTTGATTACTTAGATATGTAGATGAGGAAAAGAGCTGCAGAAGCAAACATAGTTCAGCGGAATCTTAAATTGTTTAAAGAATTTTAGTCCGATGTTGCAGAAAAATATTTATAACTGACATCTATATCATTCAGTTTTTATTTTCAAGAATTAACTTCTTACCATAAAGCCTCAGACAGGCATATAAACCCAGATCTACCCCTACTGCTTTTAGAAGGTGGGAGCTCCAAATGCTTTGCTGAAATGTACTAAAAGAAAAACAAGCCAAAACCAAACTCTGAAACTAAAAGTTCTTACAAACTCCAGCTTTCTTGGGAGCGGAAGATAAGAAATTTTGTGTGATTTACCACGAAATTCCTCAAAGAAGCATAGTGTGATGGAAATATGTATGTTAGCAAGAGAAGGGTTCGTAGGTTTAGTAGGAAAGATTGTTTTGACACGATAAGTTTATTTCTTTAAGGCTTTTAAGTCTTCTCTCTTTAGAAGTGGTAGAAATTTTATTCTTTCTTTGAAGCTATGCAGTGATGACTAACGTTTCACAATTTACATAGCTAATTTTATTTACCTTTGAAGCTTTCATCACATTTTCAAGCATTATATATATTTTTTCATCTCTGATGCCACACTTCTGTCCCTGATAGCACTTAAGAGTTTTGCATATAGTAAGTGCAAAAGAACTTTGTCTGAATAGAATGTCAGCAGGAAGCATATCTTACATATGAATTATATTGTCTCTGAATCTGTGTATAAAAAGAAAACCTCTTGTCTGTTGGAGCTTAAAGTCCACACTCTCCAAGTCTTGTTCTTCAAATTCAATGTAGCTTATATTTGTGAGACCATGATGTGTATATGTAAATGTGTATGTTTAATATATTAACTTTATGTGACCTTAATACTGGTGAATTACATTAAAGGAAACCAGAAAAACAAGCAAGATTGAAGCAGATAGTATAAATTCACACGTTTAAGATTTCAAATGTCTAATTAGCTATCGCAGTATGATTCTTTCCAGGTATAGTATTGTTTAATTTCCTAGCAATATACAGCTTCTTTGTTTTCTTTTTTTGGCATTAAGATTTTTATTGAACTGTTTGATTCATGTTACTGCAGAAAACAAAAGAAAGGGCACAATAAATCTTTGAATGTCTTCCCCATCATTTTAACAGAAAAAGATGAAATACACGTTTAAATTATTATGGAAACAAAGTTTACAGTATAAAGACGTCTCTGATGTTTCATTTTGTGCTAATCTGTTTTTGAGATGAATGTGTTGCATTTGTTATATCTGGGGACTGCTAGGATTATGAGCTATGGTTTAGTTTCTTCAATACAGAGCCCAGTGAATTCATACATTTACTATGCCCACTGGGCTAGTAATAAAAAAATTCTAAAAAAAAAAAATGCAAATGACTGTACAAAAGTTGAGCCTGAGAGATTGAGTCCTACAAGCATGGTAGCCAATGGGGCCATAGAAATAACTGGTGATTCTTGGACTACCTTTGTTTGGAAATTTAGTTTGTGGATACTGGTTTCTCTTATTCGGCACAAGGAGAAAAAAATAAAATTGCTGGCATCTTCCAGAATGGGATGTTAGTGCCCTTCAAGGAGCTGAAGCAAGAAAGTGATATCAAATCCTCTTCCAAATGTAAAATGTTCTCATTTTACCTACACAAATCACAATAACAACAATAGTATCTAGACCTAGAAATGTAGAAAACAAGAAGGAAATAAACTAAGGACTTGGGTGTGGTTTTCTCTGTAGATTAGTTATGGGTTATATTGCATCTCCCCAAAAAAACCATATGTTGAACTCTTAATATCATGTACCTATAAATATAACTTTATTTGCAAACATAGTCTTTACAAACTTAAACAAATTAAAATGAGGTTGTTAGGGTGGATCTTAATCTAATATCATAAGACATAGACACAGACACAAGTAGAATTCTATGTATTAAGAAAGCAGAGATTGGAGTGCTGCTTCTACAAGTTAAGAAAAACCAAAGATTAGCCTGACTAGTCATTTGCACAGTGGATAGAACATTGGACTGGAATGCGGAGGATCCAGGTTCAAAACCCGAGGTCATCAGCTTGAGTGCGGGCTCATCTGGTTTGAGCAAGGGTCACTTGGTCTGCTGTAGCCCCCTGGTCAAGGCACATATGAGAAAGCAGTCAGTGAACATCTAAGGAGCCACAACAAAGAATTGTTGCTTCTCATCTCTCTCCCTTCTGGTCTGTCTGTCCTTATCTGTCCCTCTCTCTGATTCTCTCTGTTTCTATCAGAAAAACAAACAAACACACACACACAAAAAAAAAAACAAAGATTAGTAAAAACACACAGAATCTGGGGTGTGTGAAGATGGATACTCACTCAGAGGATTTGGAAGAAGTATGCCTATGCCAACACCTTTTTTCAGTTTTCTAGACTCTATAATTGTTTTTCACACCACCCAGCAACTGGTACTTTGTTATGGAAGCCCCAGGAAAGTAATACAAAACTATTTCTACTTAGAATGCTATGTTAATATCTACCAAAATGGGTGTAATTTCCATCCCAGTTTTCTATAGGGTGTAATGAGATACTTGGACAAAATCCCAGGTCACTATTTTTTTTCAATTAATTGTCCTACTTTTTTGCTTTATTGTTGAAGTACTTTATAGATATGTACCTTACATGGATATATGTTTACACTGATAATACCTGCTATAGCAAAAATAATATGGCAATAAATACATTTTAGATTGTATCTAGAAGTAGTCTATTACCATTTTAATATTTTAAATGTTTACTAATGATAGCCCTTGGATAAAGATGTGTATTCCTGACCCATGAGCTACAATAAAAGATTTCTGATAAAGCACTATATTCGATATTATTATATTGTTGTCTCATTCTTAAACTTAGATGCTTCCATGTCTTATCTGAGTACTAAACCTTAAATTTTCTATAATCAAAGCTGATTTTCTCCTTTCCTTAACCCAAGGTTAACTTGGACCTGCAGTATTATTCTGCATTGTTCAAGAAGAAACAGGATTTTTAAAAATCCAATTTACTTCTTTTAAAACATCCTCACCATTTATTTCTCCTTTTCCTACTTTGTTATTGAAAATTTGCCTTCTTTCTGAAATTCTAATTTACAAAACATGTTTCACATTCTGCTTAATCATTCAAATGGTAGTCAGATGAATTTCCTATAATTAAATGTGATATATTTTAATAACACTAATGGATTATGTCACTCACCCACAAAATATTTACTATAAAACTGCTATATATCAGATATGGTGATAATTGCTAGAAGTAAAAAGATAAATGAAATATAGACTCTTTTCTTTAAGAACTTAGTTTCCTAAAAGAAGTAAATAGTCAAATAAAATTTCAATCAATATAGCATATGTCACTACAGAAACAAAAACTGTGCCATTGTCAAGAACAAAGTCAAGCCTGATCTGTGGTGGCACAGTGGGTAAAGAGTCGTACTGGAACACTGAGGTCATTGCTTTGAAATCCTAGGCTTGCCCTGTCAAGGCATATGTGACAAGCAACCAATGAACAGCTAGAATGAAGCCACAACTTGTTGGCTTCCCATCCCTTTTTGTAATATCAGTAAATAAAATCATTTAAAAAAATCTTAGTCAATGTTTCTGTCTCAGAGACATTTTGAAGGATATACTGAGGGGTTAACATTTAAACTGTTTTTGCAGAAGTCTTCTAAGTGTTCACCAAATTTTCTGTGGTTTTACCATTGAATCTTCCCGCTAGGCTGAATTTCTGGGCCACTGCATCTGAAAGAAATCATGTGACTATTCTGATTCATCGAAGCAGAAATTACATATACCATTTCCAGGAGTGGCCTTTAAAAATCTCTCAAAAGATCTTTATTCTATAAACACTTGATTGACTATATAGGATTCAGGAGAGATCTCGGAGCCCTTTCTTAGAAAATTATAGTGTTGAGATAAAAGGAGCCTGGCTCCCTGAATTACTATATAGACAGCAGTCTGCTAAATGCTGTGAAATATATCTTTTGCATTATTGTTTAGCCACTGAGATCTTGGGACTTCTTATAATATATATAACAATCACTGTATTTTTATTAATACATTACCCTTGCCATAGACTGTTAATATATTGGAAATTGAAAAGTTATTGAGAGCTTTCTAGATGAGGACTGAAGGACATCGTGTACCAACAGACTGAGTTACAAAAGGTAGACTCCCGAGAACAGTGACCGTTAGTGAAGATGTCATCCTGTGGGAATGAAGAGTGGGCCTTAGGGGATGACAGGTAACAGGACCATAATTTAAATATATTTTAGGGGACTTTAATGCCAAAAAGAAAATGAAAATGAGGGACAGAAAGGTTGCCTTTTTTTTTTTTTAAGAAAAAGAATGTCAATGGCGTAAGACTATTTTCTACTTCCCTTTGTTCCTCCCTTTATTGTCTTTTCCTTTTTCTTTTATGGAAGGACATAATCTCAACACTATAGTTAATGGTCCTAAAGTGAGAGAGACTGCATGGCTGGAAAGTCATTTGGTATAACACTGAAGCATTTCAGAAAGATATGATTAAGTTCTATGAATAGTAAGGAATTTTGCCTTGTTCAAGGAGAGGTCTGGCCTTTATCACCAGTTCCTGGAAGGTAACATGTTTTAATCCATGGAATTTTTTTTTTTTAATATTTTTTTAAACATTTATTTTATTTTATTTTTTATTTTTATTTTATTTATTAATTTTTTAGAGAAAGAGGAGTGAGAGAGAGAGAAGGGGGAGGAGCAGGAAGCATCAACTCCCATATGTGCCTTGACCAGGCACGCCCAAGGTTTCGAACCGGCGACCTCAGTGTTCCAGGTCGACGCTTAATCCATGGAATTTCTTCAGTGGTAGAGTATCTGCTTTTAACGCTGTCCCCTTGGAACGCACGGAATAGTTTACTCTAAAGAGATGACCCAGGGCGGGACTAGCCACACCCTATAGTTCTAGGGTAGGGACTGGTTATATTAGAAAGCTGAACCATGTAATTAGGGTAAGTGCTTAGGGTCTTTCAATATTAGTCAACCAAGACACCGAGTTAAGTTTAATAACCAAGCTTATTCATAAATTCAATCAATCATGCCTACATAATGAAGTCTCAATAAAATCTCTGTTTTCTAGAGCCCAGGTAAGCTTCTACAGTTGACAATACTCTGTGTTTATTGTTACAAATTGATGCTCATGAGGTAACCATCTTGGGAAAACAGAAACCTTGCATGTGGAATATTTTCCGACTCTGCCCTATGTGTCTCTTTTTTTGGCTGATTTTCTGTGTTTCTCTAATGTAATAACTATAACCATGAGTATGATAAGTTTCAATATATTCTGTAAGAATTTCTATTGAGTTATTAAATCTGAGGGTGATTTTGAGAAACCCTCATACTAGCAGAAGGTGTCAGATATTTGGATGGTCTTGTGTGGTCTTTAAATGTTGTAGTTGGGATCTACCTGTCTGCAATTAGAGTTAAATGGGATCTACCCATTTACATTTTGAGTTAGATGTCTTGGGTACATGCGAAAGTAAGGATAATTTTGCCTTTAACCTCCCAGTTTTACTTACTTCAATTAGCCTGGATTACAAATGGAAAATAAATTTGGTCTTTTGAGTAATCTGTGGTTATAACATTAGTGAACCACTTCCTCCCTACTCTTCTGAATAATCCTGCTTCTTTGTGCTATCTCTTAGGACAGCCTAGGGAAGTGGAGTGGCCTAAGGTAATCTAAATGCTTTGGGAGAGAAACAGAACCTCCAACTCAAACAATTTTTCCCCGTTTCCTTTTCAGAGACAGCCTCCTGTGGAGGCAAACATACTGGTCTATAGCTGTCCATTTACATTTTACTGGGCTGGCTACAAAAGGGAGGGTGACTAACACGTCTAATGGGCTCTGTTTCTGTGGTTCTGTATTAGGAAGTCCATTGTTTCTGCACATCTAGGCTATTTCCTCCTCCCTAGAATTAATTATTAACAAAGTTATAAATTGATTTCTACATTCTAAGTTTGTCCATCTCTCAATTAATCCAGAATTGAAACAGGGTGTATGCAGTTAATAATTATCCCTCCTTTATATTGTCTAAAACCTCAATAACTGGAAGTAAATATTTAGGGAACAATTTTCTTAATGAAAAAGAATGTAGGATAGATTAGTTAAATCTGCACAGTGCTAGATGGTAAATTTCTACTTTCCACTGTGCCAGATAGTTTTTGAAACTATTTACTTTCATTTGTTAAGACAGTGGCAATAAAGAAGTACAAAATATTGGTTTAAAAAACATTTTTGAAATGAGAATTAACACCATTTGAAAGCTATCAGGTTTGAGAAAAGAAAGAGGAATGAGAGTTTATAACTGAGAGATTAAGATATAATAAAACAATAAATTCTATTGTATATTTGAGGAGGTGATGAATTTACTTGAAAACATATTGATTTGAGGCTATATATATGACATGAATGCGATGTCTGAAAGGTAACCTAGACACCTGGTGAATATAGCTGTTAACAAAGGCAAAGAGACCTGTATCTTTTTCTTAATCTTTAGAATCCTATACTTCCACATTCCTATCTCATTCAAGCAGAAATTATTTTGACATCACTCTTAAATTGAAAAGAACATAGAGAGTTTGCCCATAGAGTAGAGTACAATGATAAGAAAGCATGCATTGAATAGAGCAGTGGTAGTCAACCTGGTCCCTACCACCCACTAATGGGTGTTCCAGCTTTCATGGTGGGCAGTAGCGGAGCAACCAACGTATAAATAAAAAGATAGATTTAACTATAGTAAGTTGTTTTATAAAGATTTATTCTGCCAAACTTAGCAAAATCCAACATAAAGTACCTGGTAAGTAATTATTATTATATGCTTTAACTTGCTGTAACTGCTTTATAAATTTTATAAAGTAAAGTTACCTCCCTACTTTATAAATCACCATTAGTGTGGAACCGGTGGGCAGTTAGAAAATTTTACTGCTAACAGAGATACAAAAGTGGGCGGTAGGTATAAAAAGGTTGACTGCCCCTGGAATAGGGTCTGAATGACAATATCACATTATCCATGCCGCTCCTTCACCAAGCCTAGGTAGACCAATGCTGAGAGACATATACTGTCTGTGAAGGAAGGAGAATGAAGTAAGCAGCAGAATTCACTGTGGACCCCAACATCAAGCTCACTGCAGTGAACCCCAGCACCAGGACTGCCCTTATGGACTCAGGACCCAACTTATCTCCATGACCAGGTTATTGAGCCCACCCCAGAGCCAGGTCAGCCACCCATAGACTCAGGCTCAATACTTTCCATTGCCCTAGATTGGTTCCTGTGGACCCAGTCTCCGGATCTTATTCTTCAGACTCAGTCACAGGGTCCACTCCAGTTGTCACTGATGTCTGACTGGTACCTGTGGACTCAACATCAAGACACAACCATTTAGACTCATAGCTCAAACCTGCCATTGTGGATTCAAGTTACATGTCTGCTTTTTAGACCTAAGCACCATACCTTTCCCAGTGGATCTAGGCTCCCAGTCCTGGACTCAGGCCCCAGGCCTGCCTAATTGCTAACTCAGGCACCAGATCTTCCTGCTTATAGAATCAACCTGGTGACCCTCTCAGAATCTGTGCTTGGGCAGACTGGTGAAGGGTTTTGCTGACAGACCAGTCAATGAGGACATAAACGAGGTGCCCATTTCTTCAAATGTGCAAACTCTAATGCAAAGGAGCTAGAATTACAAATAATTATGAAAACATGGCACTGCAAAAGGAAAAAAACGAAACATCAGAAACTGACACTAAAGATCTTCAATCTACCTGACAAACTAATCATCTTAAAGTAGGACAGTGAGCAACAAGAAACACAAGTAGGCAAAAATGCTTGCCAACCACAATGGTATGAAACTAAAAATAAGTAATATAGGAAAATTAGAAATTCATAAATATGTGGAAATTAAACAACACAACCCTGAATAACCAATGTACCAAAAAAGAAATCAAAAGGGAAATGAAAAATAAATGCCTTGAGATAAATAAAAATGGAAATAAAATATACAAAATCTTGGGGATGTATGTAAAGCCATTCCAAGAGAGAAGTGATGAATGTCTACATGCAGAATAGAATGCTAAGGAATAAATGTAACCAAGTGGGTAAAATACCTGTACACTGAAAATTTAAGACACTGATAAAAGAAATTGAAGAAGACATAAATAAATGGAAACATAGCCCATGTAAATGGACTAAAAAAATAATATTGTTAAAATGTCCAGCCCTGGCCAGTTGGCTCAGCGGTAGAGCGTCAGTCTGGTGTGCGGGGGACCCGGATTCGATTCCCGGCCAGGGCACATAGGAGAAGCGCCCATTTGCTTCTCCAGCCCCCACTCCTTCCTCTCTGTCTCTCTCTTCCCCTTCCTCAGCCAAAGCTCCATTGGAGCAAAAGATGGCCCGGGCGCTGAGGATGGCTCCTTGGCCTCTGCCCCAGGTGCTAGAGTGGCTCTGGTCGCAACAGAGCAACGCCCTGGAGTGGCAGAGCATCGCCCCCTGCTGGGCAGAGCGTAGCCCCTGGTGGGCATGCCAGGTGGATCCCTGTCGGGCACATGCGGGAGTCTGTCTGACTGTCTCTCCCCATTTCCAGCTTCAGAAAAATACAAAAAAAAAAATATCCATGCTACCCAAAAACATCTAGAGATTCAATACATTCCCTATCAAGACACAATGGCTTTTCAGTATCTTTTCATACTGCTTTGTAGTTTTTAGTATATAAGTCCTTAACACCCTTTGTTTATTCCTAAATATTTTATTCTTTTTGTTGCAATTGCTAAAGGAATTGTTTTTTTTCCATTTCTTTTTCTGAAAATTCATTGTTAGTACATAAGAGTGCAGTGGATATTTGTACATTGATTTTGTGTTCTGCAACTTTATTTGTTCATTGCTTCTAATAGTATATATAGATCATGTATCAAAAAATATGCACTTAAACCTATATAATATTATTAACTAATGTCACCAAAACAAATTTAATTTTTTAAACTGGCATTACTTATAGAAATAGAAAAAAAACTGCCTTAAAATTTGTATGAGATCACAAAAGACCCTAAACAGCCAAAACAGATCATAAATACAGAAAATGACAATTTTAGAGGGGATGGGTGTCATTAGGGGACTGGGTGAAAAGTTGAAGGTATTAAGCAAAGAAAAAATCCTTACAGACACAGACAACAATGTGGGGATTGAAGGAGGGAAGAGGGGTGGGGGAGGCAGAGCAGGGTGAAGGGGGATAGATGATGCTGGAGGGAGACTTGGCTTTGGGTAGTCAATATGCCATGCATTATACAAATGATGTGTCATAGAATTGTACACCTGAAAGCTATACAATTTTATTAACCAATAAAATTACTCACTCCAATAAATTCAATAAAAATAAGTAAATATATACAAACCTAGATGTATACATTAAAAAAAAAAAAAGCATACATGTATAACTTCGGTGTTGTTTCAGAGAAAGTGAAACAGTATGTCCAAAAACTGATTTTTTGTTTATATCCAAGTTTTCTGGAGCAAGATTCAACAAGGCACCGTGTAAAATATCATGCGGAGAGATGGATGATTTGAAAGATAGTAATAAAAAACTGTTAAACATGATAAAACAAAATTTTCTCATTTTTTATAAAAGCGGATAGTACAACTCACTGGGGGCAATATGCAACCCAAGACTTTCTTTCACTTCTTAATCCTAAACAGACTTTGAAAGTATTAGTTGGAAAAATAAATCAGGGAAAACTTAGAAAACTAATCATGTATTTATTAGAAAACAAACTCAGGGAACTATACTCCTCACTAAGAGTTCTAGTAAACTATCAGTCATTTCAAAGTGCTTTAAACAGTGTCATACATTTTTATCTTGAAATAAAACCAGTGTGTACAGCTAAGGAAGAGTAAAAATGCTTTCAGGTTCTGAAGAATCTGGTAGTCTGTTTGGGTTGAGAATTTATAATTTTGTGTTACAAAATCTCAAGCAGGGAATAAATAATGCTTAAGGTGGTTGAGATACTTAAACAAAAAAAATTGAAATTTATGTATCCTTATTTAACATTAAGAACTTTTTATTTTAAGACTCATATCCTCAGCAAACAAACGGAGTCATGTTGTACTGTGGTAGAAGTTTTCTGGAAGAAATTGCTGAGTAAGCATTTTGGAACCGGAAGTGTGACAGAAAGAGCTTTGAAAAAGTAGCAAACATTTATCTGTCGCACTTAACCATGTGCTTCTTTGTGTTCTGCACATGCCAAAGATATAAGAACTTATTTTATACCAATGAAGTCTATGTGATTATCCCATTAATAAATGAGTGAACTGAGGCAAGAAGTGTTTAATAACTTGCTAAAAGTCATGTAATTAGTATATTCAGGATTCTAAAAAAAAACAAAAACATAACCTATGAGATTGTTTGTGTGTATGTGTGTGTGTGTGTGTGTGTGTGTGTGTGTAAAGAGAGAGAGAGAAAGTTATTTTAAGAAATTGGTTCACACTATTATGAGAACTGGTGAGTCCAAAATCTACAAGGCCGGATGAGAAACTGGAGACCAGGGAAGAACTGATGTTGCAGTGCGACTCCAGAGGCTATCTTGAAGCAGAATTCAGTCTTCCTTTGAGGACCTCAGTCTTTTTCTCTTACAGCCTTCAACTGATTGATTGAAACTTGTCTACATTATGAAGGTTAATTTCCTTTACTCCAGAAATGAAAAAAAGTCTTGGGTTGCATATTGTCCCCAATGAGTTATACTTTCTACCTTTGCAACAACATCTTGGTACTGTGGCTTGGTCAAATTGACACATAAAATGAATGGTTATATCTAATTACTAGAGTCAAGTGATAAACCCAAACATTCCTCATTATAATTTTAAAAAGCTCAAATTGAGAAGACTAGTGAAAATATGGTAACAAAATAAAATTTAACTTAAAAAAATCTATGAAGTATTCAAGCAAAGTATTTTATTTCCTTTTCACAATTTATTCTTCTAGAATTATTTTATTTTTATCTCTTTTTTTTAGTCAATGTTACAAGAGTGGTTATTGATAAGAGATGAAAGCCCAACATTTCCAAATGATTTTGTTTTCATTATGGTTAAACATGATAAAATAAGAAGGCACACATAGATTTGGAGTCAGATCTGATTTCTACTATAGGTTCTCCAAATATTAATGGCATGTCTTATTCACCCTGGGCAAGATAGCAATTCTTAGGCTCAGATATTTTTTTAAAATCTGTAAGGAAGTATAATAATAATAAATTCATACAGAAGTTTTTTGTTTTTTTGTTTTTTTTTTTTATTTTATTTTTTTTTTTTTTGCATTTTTCTGAAGCTGGAAACAGGGAGAGACAGTCAGACAGACTCCCGCATGCGCCCGACCGGGATCCACCCGGCACGCCCACCAGGGGGCGACGCTCTGCCCACCAGGGGGCGATGCTCTGCCCATCCTGGGCGTCGCCATGTTGCGACCAGAGCCACTCTAGCGCCTGGGGCAGAGGCCACAGAGCCATCCCCAGCGCCCGGGCCATCTTTGCTCCAATGGAGCCTTGGCTGCGGGAGGGGAAGAGAGAGACAGAGAGGAAGGCGCGGCGGAGGGGTGGAGAAGCAAATGGGCGCTTCTCCTATGTGCCCTGGCCAGGAATCGAACCCGGGTCCTCCGCACGCTAGGCCGACGCTCTACCGCTGAGCCAACCGGCCAGGGCCTCATACAGAAGTTTTTTAATCTAAGTGGAAAAAGTTAAAAAAAAAACCAATTCAGTATGTGTCATTCATTCAAGTAGGCATCCAGTAAATGCTGGTTTCCTAGCCATTAAAAAATATACAATTGTCTAAATTATTTCAAAACACAAAAGTAAACACTTCTATTAAAGGAATTTTTAATGATGGGTCCTAGCAGAGATATGTGGTAGAAGAGGAATCTGCTTCTTCAGTCTTTTCCAGTTATTTATCCATTTATCTGTATATCAATTTTTCTACCATCTGCCTAAAAAGGGAGAAAATCTACATTTATATACTACAGATTTCATATCTGAACACTGCTGTGAAGGTCTATTTAGTATATATTATTTTATTTGACATTTCAACAAATATAAGTTGAGTATATACTATGTGCTAGACACAGTATATGTACATGCTTAATGGTTTTTAATAGCAGATAGTTTTTAACCTCATTTTGCATAAAAGGGTAAAAGATTTTATGCATACCATACAGAAATAGTAAAGTTGTTTAGAACCCAGGATTATCTGTTCTCAGTGGTTACCCTCTTCCTACCATGTAACTTCTAGTAACACTAAACCAAACTACATAAATCCAGTCCTGGAGAAATGACATTAGAACTGAGATGATCAGATATGTCTGCTGGTCCAGGCAGTTCTCACACAAAGTATTTCCGATTTTCTCTTTTATTGATTTGCTTTCTTCACTACAAGTGGTGACATTATAATACCAATTGTTTGCCAGGGTACCAATTTTAGTGATATCATATTCTGAACAGAAATTGAACTCATTTTAAATAGCAGATGTGCTGTGATAAGAGTAAAGATAATTATAGTTACCTGATGCATTAGCCATGAAGATTAATGAAATAAATCTTCTGGCTCCTCAGCCTATTAATACTGAAGAATTTATATGTGAACAGATGGACCAGATATGGCAAGTTTTTTCCATAATCTTTAAAAAAATACATCCTGACAGAATTTGTTCAACCCTGCCATATTCCATTTTAGCCAGACCTGTTTTAGCTAATTAAGCTTTCCAAAAACTTCAAAGCATTACTCAGAACTTGAAGCAAACAGAATATTTTTTATAGTACAAACAGCATGCAAGCCAGTGGTCACGTGGACTGTGTATATACTTCAGACTGACGCATCATGTCTCAAACACAGGCTGGAGCATGGTTCAACACTAATTGCTCTCAGTTCTGTTGTTTAAGCCAAATAAATAACAATTAATAATAATAATAATTTTAATTGAATAACATTTTCATTGCATTATGCCTCATGAGTAAGGATATACATGGTTCTAGTTATTGATACTTAAAATTTATTGTTCTTGGTAACTAAATATGTCTGGTCAGTAGGTAGTCACAACACATACTGCAGACATCAAAGAGAAACTTGGATAAATTTCTGGGGACTCTCTTAACTGTCTTCTTAGAGCAAAAAGTAATTATTTTTATTCAGTACTGTAGAGCAATATGCCATGTACTTGTCACTGCAATTTAAATATATTATCCCATTTAATCACCAGGACAATGTTGAAAAGTTGGTATTTCTATACACATGTTACAGATTATGGTAACAAAATTTTGAAAGATTAAATAACTCACCATTGTTCTGGCTTGGTAGAATCAGAATTTGAGCTCATTTTTTTCTAAATACAAGTCCAAACTCTTATTCACTAAGCTATGTGGTTTCTCTATCATTAAGGGTAGAAACATATAAAATATATATTTTTAATGTTTTAGTGTCTGATGCTGCCTAGTAGGTTTTGTGACAGATGCTTTAGGCTACCTTGATATTTAACACAGAGACACATTAAGTAGGTAATATTATTTTCATTCTACAGTTAAAAAAATTAAGTTTCAAATAAGCTTAAGCAATGTATCTTAGTGAAGGAAGTTAATAGATGAGGTCAGAATCCAAAACCACATCAGTTATTTTCTTAACATTGCAATCTCTTTATGGTCCAACTAGTTATGCAAAACTAAGCCCAAATACCATAAATCATCCATTTTCTGATTGTTTAGGAGCAACCAGACTTTCAAGGGTTAGCTGATTCAGTGGTCAGCAAGTATGGTAGTGCAATAAGAACAATGGATAGTTTGGTTGACTCCAACTGTTGGCTGTATCCTGTTACTCAGGACTCAGGTGATTTGTCTGGAGTATCAAACATAGGGTTTCAAAAATGAATATTTCAATTGATTAACTTCAGACTTTCTGAATAAAACATTTTTGTTGCTTTGGATAAATGCGGTACACTTACAAGATGTAAACATGGAAGGAAGTGTGATAAGCATTAGCCAGCACCTCAGTTTCCTTTGGAATGTGCATAATGAATTAATAAAACAAGTTTCGTAGTTAAAGGGAAAATACAGATAATGCAGTTTATCAGGTAGACAGAGTCAGACTTTAAACTCCAATATGGCTTGGTTCAGAGACCAAACTGCAGAAGGGTACTGATATTGGTCACAAAATTTTGATATTAGCTTCCTCATTATACACGTAAATCTACTGATATGCATTGCCAAAGTGCTTTCAGAGAACATATGCTAAAACAGTGGGATAGAATGATGTTCTTGAAATTATAGAAATACTTTCAATTAGCCACTACATTTCTAAAAACATGTTTTTTGCCTGATTGAAGAAAAGTGGGTTTTCATTTTTATTTTAATGTACAGTATATTTAAACTGCTGAAATTTATATTGTGCCATGCTTATTGGTAGTTTGTAGCTATTCTTTTACAAATGACTTAACCTTGCTCATTTGTGTGTGTGTGTGTGTGTATGTGTGTGTATGTATGTGTGTGACAGAGACAGAGAGGTACAGATAGGGACAAACAGGAAGGGAGAGAGATGAGAAGCATCAATCTTCATTGGGTACCTTAGTTGTTCATTGATTGTTTTTGCATATGCGCCTTGACTGGGTGTGTGCGGGGCTACAGAAGACCAAGTGACCCCTTGCTCAAGCCAGTGACCTTGGACTCAAGCTGGTGAACCTTGCTTAAACCGGATGGGCCTGCACTTAAGCTGATGACCTCAGGGCTTCAAACCTGTGTTCTTTGTGTCCCAGTTTGATGCTCTATCCATTGCTTCACCGCCTGGTCAGGCTTGCCCATTTTTTTGTTTTATCAAGGTAGTTGTTGTTATTGTTGTATGTGTGTTATTCATTTATAAGGTCATGTTATTTAATTCATTACAAACATTTAACCTTAGCCTATTTTCTTAAGATATATCTGAATATATTAAATTTCAACTGGATTAATAAAATGAAAAATTCCTAAGGAATGATACAAATGGTGAATATTTATTATTATTTGGTTAACTAGTCCACTCTGGATATAGTTCATGAACATGGTTGAAATACAATATATTTCTCTGTTTGGGGCATAAGCATCACTTCAGTTTCTGATAAGTAGTGATCGAATTAGCTAATTGATTATTAGTCTTTATTACAGAAGTTTTCAAAGTGGTTATATAAGTAAAGAATGCTCAAAGAAAATAGCTGTCAATGACTAATTTGGAATCACATTTTATAAGATGGTTTAAAAAAATGAAATGGCTGTTAGAAGTTACATGGTATATTTGATCTATCCAAGACCAATATAAATGAATCAATTATAGGATTAGATTGTGAATGTTTCTCAACAAAACTCTGTATCTTAAATGACCTCGCTTCCATGCGTTATTATCTAAAAGAAAATAAATCTATCCAGTGGAACAGAACAAAGCACCCAAAAATAAGCTCTAAAATTTAGGGTCATTAATATTTGACAATAAGGCAAGAATATAAAGTAAGTGGTATAGGGAAATTGGACAAATATGTGCAAAAATTTAAACTTCTTACACCAAACATAAGATTAAACTCAAAATGGATTAAGGACTTAAATATGAAAGTAGAAACCATAAAAACTCTAGAAGAAAACATAAGTAGTAAAATCTCAAACATTTCTCATTTTTTGAGAGCTATATTTTTTCTGATGTATCTTCATGGGCAAGGGAACAAAAGAAAAATAAATGGGACTACCTCAAACTAATGGTAAATTTTCCACGGCAAAATAAAGTATTAACAAAATGAAAAGACACCCCAGTGAATGCGAGAACATGTTGACCAATGATATCTGAGAAAGGGCTGATATCCAAAGTTTATAAAGAGCTTACAAAGCTCATAACCAAAAAATATATCTATATATATGCAAATAAATTAAAAAAGGAGCGAAGGAACTGAATAGGTACTTCTCCATAGAGGACTTACAGATGGCCAATAGACATATGAAAAGATGTTCAAAGTCAATAATCATCAGAAAAATGCAAATTAAAACTCTCCATCATCAGGAAGGGGTAGTCAAGTAGCTGGATTAAAAATATAATGATGCATGATAGAAGGGTTAATTAAAAGTTCCTGTTCAGCCCTGACCAGGTAGCTCAGTTGGACAGAGCATAGTCCCGATATGCCAAGGTTGTGGATTCAGTCCTTGATTCAGGCACATACAAGAATCAACCAATGAATGCACAAATGGGTGGAACAGCAAATAGATGTTTCTCGCTCTCCCTTCCTCTTTGTTAAATCAACCAATAAAAATTTTTTAAAAAGTGAAAAAAAAAACTACAATGAAATATCACCTCATTTCTGTCAGAATGGTTATCATTAATACATCATCAACAACCAAAAAGAGTGTTAACTAGGATGTGGAGAAAAGGGACCCCTTGTGCACTGTTGGTGGGAAAACAGATTGGATCAGCAACTATTGAAATCAGTATGTAGTTACTTCAAAAAATTAAAAATGGAGCTTCCTTATGACCCAATGATTCCAGTTTTGGAATTTATCTAAAGAAATCAGAAACACTGATTTAAGAGAAGTTATTCACTCCTATGTTCATTGTAATATTATTTATAGTAACCAAGATTTGGGAGCAGCCTAAATGTCTATCAGTAAATGAGTATGTAAAAAAGCTGTGGTCCATTTACACAGTGGAATTCTACCAGGCAGTAAAAAAGAAGGAAATTCTACCTTTTGTGACAACACACATGGATGGACCTGGAGAGCATTATGCCAAATAAAATAAGCCTGTCAGAGAAAGACATATACCATATGATTTCACTTATAAATGAAATTTAATGAACAAAATAAACTAAGAAACAAAGTAGAAGCAGACTCATAGATACAGAGAACAGACTAACATCTCTCAGAAGAAAGTGGTGGGGGATTTGGGGGACTGGGTTAAAAAGGTGAAGAAATTTTTTTATTTATGATTTTAATTTATTGTGTTTACATAGATTCAAGTGTCCCACCAAATATATCTCCCCTACCCCTGTGCTCCCCTCAGCTCCCCCCTATTTGTTCCCTCCCCACAATGCTTCCCCCCTTCCCTCCAGGATTTGCTGTCCTGTTCTCTATAATGCTGTGTTATGTATATATAATTTCATTAATTTTTTTCTCTTCTCTGATCCAGTCTTCTCTTCTACTTTTCCTCTGACTGCTTTCCCTCTGGTCTCTTTGATCCTGCCTCTGTTCTGTTTCTCAGTTCACATTATTCCTTGGATTCCTCAAATGAGTGAGGTCATAGGATATTTTTCTTTCTCTGCCTGGCTTATTACACTTAGCATGATAGTTTCCAGGTCCATCCATGTTGTTGCAAAAGGTAAGATTTCTTTCTTCCTCATGGCTGTGTAATATTTCATTGTATATATGTACCACAGAAGGTGAAGGAATTAAGCTAAAAAAAAAAACCCTCATAGACACAGACAACAGTATGGTGATTAACAGAGGGAAAGGGAAAAGATGGAGGTAAAAGAGGATGTAGGGGAAATAAATGGTTATGGAAGGAGACTTGGAAAGGGAGTGAGCACACAATGCAATATGCAGATGATGTATTATAGAATTTTAATACACTGAAACTTACATAATTTTACTAACCAATGTCACCCCAATAAATTCAATAAAAAAAGTCATTAGCAGCAAGTGCCTTTTTTTGGATTGCTTATGAGTAATGAAAGTACTTAAATTCCTCTGAAGAAATCATTATGAGTTGTCTTTTCAATATTTTTTACTTTTTTGAAAATTAATGCTGTTTAGCTATGAGAAAATCTAAGACTGGTTTGTTATATGGAGTCCAAATGCAGCAAAAGGAAATTTTATGTAATAATTTTATGTATTACTTTCAGTAGTTTAAGTTGGAGCCCAAGATAATTGATACCTTAATTATTCTAAAAGGCTTTTCAGAAATTAATAGTATTAAAGTATTTGATGAGTGTGAAAAGAATTGTGTACATATGAACCTGTATAAAATGATGAAACAAAAATGTAAATAAATAATTATATTTATAATATATAACAAGTGTATAAATACATAATTATATATAATGCTTAGAATTACACTATTGTAATATTTTATTTTTTGTTCTATTCCTACTTTCTGAAAAATAATTTTAAGACTTTAGCACCATTTTATGTCTTTCTTATTTTATTCTCCCTACCAGTTATCAACTACTGTCTTCTTCATTTCCTTAAACATTCCCCAAACTTTACTTAATTCTCATCAATCTTCTTGTCATACACCAACTACTATAAGTTACTTTTTCTGTCTGAAAAACTTTCCCAACTTCCAGTTTGACTCCCTCCTTCTTGTTTGATAATAAAAACTATCTTCAAACAATTCAATCAGCCTTTTGGTTGTTTCTTTATAAAAAGCGAGTGTGATTCTCTCTGAACCTTAAGATAAAATCCAAACAATAGAAATGATTATAATCCCTTCAAGATTTTGCCCTGCTTTCTCCAGAATAATTTTGCTCAATATTCTTTCTTAGATTTTATATCCCAAGCACACAGGTCATCTTTTATTTGCTGAGATGGGCCATTATTTTTCTTATCTGTTTTTATTTTCAGAATTTATTATAATAAAATAAAAAAATGAAAAAATAACTTGAACATAAATGGCTTATTTTTGAGGTGATTCCAGGTTAAGTTAATGAGCCAGTTACTGCCATGAGCACCTGACCAGCGACTTCTGGGCAACCATGTAGACAAACTCTAAGTATTCCCAGGTGAGCAGTGAAGATATAGAGATTTTATCCATCATATCTCATCCTCATTTTGTGAGCTGCCCCTAGAGTTCCCTGGCCATTCTGTCTTTTCCTGAAAGTGAGTCAAACCAGGGCTGACTTATACCTTTCCAGTGTCTATGGCCCATGATACTTTTAAAGGCTTCCAAAAGAATTTTTAAATTATTTTAAACTCATAATAAAAATGAATATAATACAGTATGAATTATTCTTGTTTTCATATCAACACAGTCATAAAGTATTATGTTTTTAATATTCTTTTATGGAGAAAGGGGACCATTGACCAGTTAGCCTAGGATCCACAGAAGTCATAATATGGCTTTAGGATAAATGTGCTCCTGTAGCCAGAATACCATAAGGCAATAAATCATTGATGCAAAAAGTAGAACATTACAGCAGCTGCTACAGTGCACTTTCAGGTGTTGAAATATTTGTTCTTTTTGAAACACTCTATGTCATTTACTTTACACCCTCTCTTGCAATTGTCCCCTTATGTGCATACATATAATCGAACAAATGTTTCCAATAAATTTTGTGAATTCCAAATTTACAAGTCACAAGATCTGGAAAGCATTCTCTGATCCTCAGGTCTGGAATAGCGACAGTTTTTATTTTCTCTGAGATTTCCTTATAGGTCCTCTTTCACCATGCTTTTTACTTAGGGATTTCATCTTTACTTGCATTCCTCCCCTGGACTAGATTATCTGTCTTGTCGGTAGGAATCACTGTTGCATCATGCAGGAAGAGTAATTAGCATATTGTACTTAGTCAATGAATATCAGATAAACTGCTTAGGAGTCACAAACTTGTTCTTAAATTGTTCAATCTGATGTCAGCTTTGTTTAAAATGAGTGTACTGGATCGTATTATGTCTGGTTGGCAAAAGCTGAACATTGTTCCAAAACTATTTTCCCTGGACACCTCTCGGTAAGAGTTAGCCAAAAGTGCTTGATATTTGGCAGAAGTGAAACAGAAGCCAATACTCTCTAAAGGTTGTCACAATCAGCCAAAGTGACAGAAAGAGGTGCCCAGCTTTTCCTCACTTTCCTGTGTTCCATATTCAGCTTATCTTCTTGCCTGCCCGCCAGGCTAACCAACAGAGGATTCAAGTCTGCCATTAAGGGCTTGGCTGGTGCCCTATATACAAGTGCTGCCTATATACAAGGTCCCAGAGGTGACAATTTCAATAGGTTTTTGTGGGAGGCCTTGCAATTGTCCCCTTAAGTGCATACATATAATCGAACAAATGTTTCCAATAAATATTGTGAATTCCTCCATTCCAAATTTACAAGTCACAAGATCTGGGAAGCATTCTCTGATCCTCAGGTCTGGATTAGAGACAGTTTTTATTTTCTCTGAGATTTCATGGGCCATAGACACTGGAAAGGTATAAGTCAGCCCTGGTTTGACTCACTTTCAGGAAAAGACAAGCTTCCCCAGAGGTGACAATTTCAATAGATTTTTGTGGGAGGCCCTCTTCGCAGTATCTCTTGTGTCCAAAGATACTTGGCTTTTTAAATTTCTTTGCAAGCTCCAACTTGTTTTAGACATACTGGTTATTGGCTGTTTCTCCAATTCTTTTTCTCCCAATATTCAGCTCTTCCCTCTCCAAGTGTTTTTATACTTGTTGTCTAATTCTTGTAATAAATCCCTTATTTGCATAAACTGTAAAGTGGATCTGTTTATACACCCTGAACTCTGATAAGGCAGTAGAGTATTTAATTCCAAGGATGTACCACAAGATGTTAAACTACCCCCATACTGCAATATATTTAGTTGATTCTCACCTTTTTAATCTTAGCACTGTAATGAAGAATCTTGCTTAAAAATATTCATTGACATTTCTGCATATTTTTTTAGTTGTGATCTTGATTTATTATATTTTTTTAGGTTATAAAATCCTTACTTTTTGTGTGCCTTATTCTTTTGTTGAGTATTTTTGAAAAAAGAAATTGTTTTTTTTTTTAATTTTTTTTTTAAATTTTATTTTTTTAATGGAGCGACATCAATAAATCAGGATACATATATTCAAAGATAACAAGTCCAGGTTATCTTGTCTTTCAATTATGTTGCATACCCATCACCCAAAGTCAGATTGTCCTCTGTCACCTTCTATCTAGTTTTCTTTGTGCCCCTCCCCCTCCCCCTTTCCCTCTCCCTTTCCCCCCTCCCCCCATAACCACCACACTCTTATCAATGTCTCTTAGTTTCACTTTTATGTCCCACCTATGTATGGGATAATGCAGTTACTATTTTTTTTCTGATTTACTTATTTCACTTCGTATAATGTTATCAAGATCCCACCATTTTGCTGTAAATGATCCGATGTCATCATTTCTTATGGCTGAGTAGTATTCCATAGTGTATATGTGCCACATCTTCTTTATCCAGTCATCTATTGACGGGCTTTTTGGTTGTTTCCATGTCCTGGCCACTGTGAACAATGCTGCAATGAACATGGGCTTGATTTATTATATTTTTTTAGGTTATAAAATCCTTACTTTTTGTGTGCCTTATTCTTTTGTTGAGTATTTTTGAAAAAAGAAATTGGAAAAATTATGTTCTGTTTTTACATGTGTGCAATAAGATGTCATTGTGAACATTTTTCACCAGCTTTGGCCGAGGCTCAGTGGCTAGAGAACTAAACAATAGGTGGCAAGTATTCCTACAATCCAATTGAGGTGCTAGACCACTGTTGTTTCACCTACTAAGAATGTAATAAAAATGATTTTGTCACATGTAGCACAATTGTAGTCTTAAAGATATAAAATATGTTTTTATACATTAATGAGGTGAGGAGGCCCAGCCTCAATAATTTTTTTTTTCTTGCTACAGTTTTCCTCTGAGCCTCCTTGCTTCCTGGAAGAACCATAAAAGTTTACAAGGTAGTAAAAGGATTCTTTCAATTCACCTCCAATCTAGTGAAAGGATCTTTCAGAAGACTACATGGAACATTTTGTATTTATTACCTGGACTCTTTTAGGGGGAAAGGTGATGGGATACAAAAGCTAAAAATAATAGTTATTAGCCCACATCGAAAAGACTAAGATTACAAATTGGGGTCGAATTGGCCTCTAAAAGTAGAAAGAGTAAAGGTGGCTACGTGATAAAGAAGCTATGCATGGCACAGATAAGACCCATGACCCCATATGGATCACTTTCTGGAAAGTCAGCCAGGAATTGTCTTTAAAAGAACTTTACCCAGGAGAGCCACTTAGAGGTGTGGCAAGGTTTCCAGTAGAAATGGTTGTACTGAATAGATAAGTTATAGGATGCCCAAACTGAGGACTGGAATAAAAAGCAAGCCAGAGAAAATCTAGCTCTCTCAAAAATTTCAGTTGGATGTTCCCAGTGTGAAAATTTGAGAAACATACAGAATTCACTAGAGAAAATTTTTCCTTTCCAACCCACTATTTGCAGTAGGTACTGGTACCATATTACACATGAACTAATAAAATAAGGACTTTCTTAGTCCCTTATATAATCTCTTCTGTTCTGCTCACAGCTGTAAAATTAGAGAGGGTTAGAAACCAGTCTAGAGAATGGAGCAGAAATATGTGAAAAAGAGTTATCAACTATAAGAAAAAAATAAATAAAGAAAAGAGGCTGATCAGACTCTTCTTACACAATTGATGGCTTCCTTGACTCAAGCTTGACCAAACAGAGGGAGATGAGAAGATACAACTTTAAAATATATTCAGAGTTTTCTTATTAAATTCTGTTGGGTACTGTAACAGCTAAGTTTTGACTCTTCATTTGGCTGAAATGATCAAAATAATTTTAAATATATAAGAATAACCATAAAATTGGTCTGACCTGCAGTGGCACAGTGGATAAAGCATCAACCTAGAACGCTGAGGTTGCCAGTTCAAAACCCTGCACTTGTCTGGTGAAGGCATATATTGGAGTTGATGCTTTCTGCTCCTCCTCCCCCCCCTCTCTCTCCTCTCTAAAATTAAAGAAAAAGAATAACCATAAAATTATATCAGACTGAGAATTCACTCAAAATACAAATTAAATAAATCCATAAATTTACAATTAAAATAAAAAATACTTTCTATTTGAGTCCTGTGGACTTCTGTACTTTCAACAAAATGGTTACAGTTTATTTTAAATAAATAAATAAATAAAGTATCCAAACTGATGATCATCAGCTCCACATATGCAAGATCATGTTGCCCCTTAAATTATTTAAAATAATAGAATTCACCAAATGAAATAACAAAGAGTTTCAAAGTCATACAAAAAATTTACTTTAACATAATTGCTTAATTTTATGTTTCTAAATATATAATAATGTTTTTTAAATTTATAAAATGTTTCAAAAGACTATCTATAATAATTTGTCATATAATTTCTCAGCCAAGAAATAAATCTTTACTTCTACCTATACACTTAATGGAAAATATAGAGTGTGAGCTATACTGTGTGAACATAATATAAATATGAAAAATGTTGTAAATGTCTGTCTAAAAATAATGTGATCAATATTACTGTTTTGTAGTGACAAAGAGATATTTTACTTTTCTTTTAGGCAAAATTATATTCAATAACCATCAATGTAATGTGCCAAAAGGCATGCATTTCAAAATAAAAAACATTCATTTTTTGACAAACAAAATGACTCCCTATTATCTATGAGGAAATGCACTATATAAGAAGGGCATCATAAACTGAAAACAAACTGTGAATAAATGACATTATTGAACACCTAAAGAAGTAGAAAGAGTACTGGTCATAGAAGCTAACGGACTTAAGTTCTAGTTTACTTACTATTTGCTGGTCTTTGTCAAGTCATTTAATCTTTCTCTGTATGGCACCTTCTCAGGAAAACAAAAAGGAGTTAATATGTATTCAAAGACTGCTGTAGAGGTTTTAAAAATTCATTTACATAATATCTATTCTACTTGACTCTTGTTCAAATACTATTATTTATATACTTTACAGATTTAGGAAATAAAGTTTATATAAGCTTAGTATTTTTATTAAAAAATACAGAAAGTTAAATATAAGAATCCAGTTTTCTGACTATTCTGGTTATTCATCTCTGAAAAACAACCTTAATCACCACCTCCATCCCAAATTCAATAGCGTCAAAGAACAATTGCTTTGCTAATTCCCATAATAGAGTGTATTAACTAGCATCAGCTGTTTCACATAGTGTCAGTGCTTCAACCCAGTGATGGACATTTGGGCTGGAGTATTAAAAATGGCTGTCTTATGTGACAGAACTAATGCTGTCTATTGAATGACCATTTAACTTGGGCTGTGAAACAATATCTACACATTGTTTCTCCATCTGGCTTGTGCTTCTAATGACATGGTGCTTGATGTCTGTCCTAAAGGAAATACACAAAAGCAAGAGATCCAAAAAGACTAAGAACTCTACAAGGCCTTTAATAATTTAGCCTTGGGAGTCAAGAAGTGTTATTTTTACTGTATTTTATGTTTATCAAAGACCAACCTTGATTTAGTGTGGAAGGGAACCACATAAAGGCACAAATATTGAGAGACTGGGGAGATCTTGCAGACTAGCTACCACATTGAATATAAAGCCACTGTATCAAAGTATTTTTGTTTAATAGTATCTGAACCAATTATTTTAAACTGTAGTTAATAAATATAAAATGGAAAATGATTAATGGCTCATTAAAGTAAAACAATTTATCTTTGTCTATATATTCCTAGAACACTCTACTCATATAACATTTTCATAGAAATCTAGAGTAAATGATCTGTTTACTCATCTATCTATCCCCCTGCCGAAAGCTGCTTATACCTAAAATAGAGGGTAAGAACATAAATTTCAATATCACTTTTACTTATGTTGAAATTTGGACTTTATCAATTACTAGATGTATAACTTTGACATGGTAATGGTAATATTTTAGAACTTCAATATACTTGTTAGTAAAATACATTAATAGTACAAGGTTATAAAGTAGCTATTTCTCTGTTGGTTATGAGGATTAAATAATATAGTGCTTTGAGAATGCTTAGTATGAAAGCTGAAAGGTAGTAAGTTGTTAAATATAAGGTTGTTACTTCTATTATAGCCAGAAAACAATTAAATGTATATAATTTTTATAAACTTAGGAGGAAGAAAAAGAAACTGTTTTCTCTCTGTGAAATGGAATTTGATTTCTATTTCAGGGCTCCATTCTATAAGGGTTAGTCTTATTTCAGTCAATGAAAGGAAATTTCAATAAAGTTATGCCTTTCCCACCCTTCCATAAGGCAAGTATAAGAGCACAGGGTGAACAAGGAAATCTCAAATAACCTACGGATATTAGAGAGCAGAGAAACATAAGCTGTATGTTCATACTAGGTTCTGAGAAAATTGGAAGAGGCCCCATTATTCTGACCCCTAACAGTGTTGCACTTGGACTGCAGATCCTTAAGTTTTACGAGTTACCTCATGATCTCAAATTGACTTGGAAACAGCAAATATTTCTCAAATACTACAGAGGGGTAAGAAAATGTCTGAGAGAATAAACTGGATCAGGACTGGCCTTATGTTTAGGTTCAGGGATTGCAACAGTTTTCAGGCCTGAAGGACAGTATTCTAGCAGATGACAACAGGGTTGTTTGCTGAGACTCCAGGCCCTCCTCTATCCATCCTGCACCACTCCTTGAACTTGTCAGAACCAAAGTACAATTCTGAGAACAGAATGGTCAGAAACACAACAAATTGATGATTACCATTGTTTTCCTCATTGCAATAAGATTCCAAAAATAATTTTCATTTAATTATGAAAAAATAACATTTTTTCCCATAGTAATTTCTTGCTTAGATTTGTATCAATTACATATGGAACTAAAACAAATGTAGTTCCATATATTTTCCCACATTTTTAAAAACAAAAGTCATAGTTTGATATCAGATATGGAAACCTTATCACAGTTTACCATAAAATCAGTTTAAAAAGTCATCCTTATTGTTAGAGAAGTTGGCTTATGCCTATGGTTGGGAATGTACAAAATTGAACACTGTTAAATTATTTCCATGTGTAACTTTATTAAAATTTATGTTGTTTCAATCTTTCATTTTATTTTTGAGATGGACTGACTGAATTATCAGAAAATATAATAGAATGGTAGTGTTAGTCAGCATAAGTGGACAATACTTATGCACAGAATATCAAAATTCTTAGAGTCTATAGAGATTTGCCTGTCTGTTGCTCAAAAGGCCATTTTCAAGTATGAAGGACAACAATATTTACTTCTAATGAGTTTTCACTTGGCCTGCTATGACATGGGACTTTAGATCTCAAAACAATTGAACCGCTGTGACTTAATATATTATTTTCTCCTGTTTTTCAGGTAGCATAGTGTTGCATTTATATAGTGCCATGTCAAACTTTATAAATCAACCTCTAAGACAGAAGATAAACAGTCACATAACAAAAAAGGAATGTGTACAAATAGTTGAACTCAAAAGACACAGCTCACTGAGCAGCCTTCCCCAAAGCATCTATCTCAGCTCTTGTCAGCGACTTGCCCAGAACACGCTGCATTTTGCATCTTTCCTTTCACCAAACTCACCCAGGCTGATGACATGCAATCAAAACGTCAGAAACAAATCAATGAATGCCTTACATTCTAAGGTCTTTGTTGACTTGTCTGGTGATTGGTGACAATGGATCCAACACTTTAAGAAAAGTGTGGCATGGCCAGACCGCATGTGTTTTCAGTTTCAGTGCTCACTGAACAGGATCTAGAATGGTACTCTAAATTACTAGCAAGAGTATTTTGTTGAGATATTCTAGAAACCACCACCCTTTTAAGTCACTTTATAATTGGTTCTTAGGAAATGGCAGAGGGAAACTTGGATAGGCTCATGCAGATATAAAATCACGATGTATACTTCTGCCTTGATGTAGAAACAACAGTGTGGCCAGCACACCTGGCCCACCCTGGGAGGAGAGGGTGGCCGTGCAAGTGTACTGCCCCAGATGGAGTCATGTGGATCTTCAGCCACTGAAATAAAATAAAGTTCACTTGATTTAAATTTCGGGAATTCACAAAAGAAAATTATCTGGGATCCCTTCACATATTTGATATCAACTTCTTTATACCCTTTAATGATCAATGAATACTCTATACTTTAGAACTAGTTCCTGAGGAAAAGTCAGATGTATTTTTTATCTTATTTCCTCTATAAGTGAGGAGTTCTTTTTTTTTTCCTTGTTTTTTATTCAGAATATTTTCTTTACTTTGATGTTCTATAGTTTAAAAATGATATGCTGAAGTATAGTTTTCTGGGGGAAATTGATCGTGCTCAGTGTTCTCTGAACTTTCTGGATCTTTGGTTTGGTGCCTGATATTAATTTGGAGAAATTCTCAGTCATTATTGTTTAAACTATTTCTTCTGGGGGTTTTTTCTCTTTTTTTCTGACAATGTCCATGCACATATATTGTACCTTTTGTAATTGTCCACAGTCCTTGGTTACCATGTACTGATTTTTTTTTCCAGTCTTAGCTTTCTTTGCTTTTCAGTTCTGAAGGATTTGAATTAGATATTTAATTTAGCAGTTTCTTCAAATTTTAAACATACATGTAAACTGTTTAATAATTGTGTGTAGTTCATCCTAAATTACACATTCAAACTTTTCTAAGAATAAAAATCTCAAATAGATGGTCTTAGGTGAAAATTATAGTAAAAATTTAGGGTGTTCTTTTCCTTCTTCTTTTTTTAATAGGAAGATCACAGGCAAGCTATAATTGGAACATATTGACCCTATCACCAAGCTTCATATTTTCTGCTTAAGGGTGTCAGACTGTACAAGCACACAGTATATCACTCAGCCCTCTTAAATAAAACCCACCTTAGCTACTAAGAAAGTAATGAAAATTTGATAGTTATAATGAATTCTTGAATCCTGAGTGAGTTACTGAATGGATACCAGCTTTTCAATTACCTTCTTCTTGTAAGATGGTGCAGAGAGAGCTTTCACTTACTAAGCATGAATTATATTCTTAGTGCCTACAAAAATTTTTTCTATTTTAGTGTCAGAAAAACATGTTTCCAAGTTAATATTACCAAAGCTTTTGCCTTTTTAAGTTTCAATACAATGTAAAACATACATTTAATAAAACATACCTAAAATAAAATTTTAATCATAAAGAAAAACAGTTAATACAAAAAATATTATCATAGCAATTATGTGATTAAGAAAAAGTTGTATTCAAAGAATCACTACATTAAAATCTAAAGAGAACTGTTTTGTTACGTTATGTCTTTTACTGCTGACTTTTTTTCCATTACTGGGTATTATATCGTGCTCATAACTTTGAGAATACTACTTTTTTTTTGTCTCTATCCCTTTTTACTCTGAGCTATCAGGGTATGTGGTTTTCATATTAAGCACTTATTTTACAAAGTCAGGATTGCACAGTTAAAATAACTACATGGCATGGGCACGTATTTTGATTCAGGCACTACTTTGGAAATCATCACTGAACCTAAAATCTCTTACCAAGTTCTCTGCCATTTTTTATTCTTGTCTGGAAACAATTCTCAATCTTAATTCTTTATTCATCCATTAACTTATTTAACAAATGTTTAATATACTAACATTAACAAATATTTAGTATTGTATAAACCAAATGGATGGATGTTGGTGTAGCCTTATGAAGCATAAAATACAGTGATAAGTTCAGATGTTTATGAAGTAATTAAAATTTTTATGAGTAATATGAAGTATAAATGAAGAATATTATAGGACAATATAACAGAGTCTAAGACTCAAGAAAGATAAGAAATGGTTATTTTCTTTTTTAATATTATTTTTAAGATTTTGTTTATTTGTTTTGGAGAGAAGAGAGAGAAAGGGATAAGAGTAGGAAGCATCATCTTTCATATGTGCCTTGACTGAGCAAGCCTGGGGTTTCAAACTGGCAATCTCTGTGTTCCAGGTCAAAGCTTTATCTATGGCACCACTAGTTAGACAGAAATGGTTATTTTCTAGACCGACATTATAGTTAGGTTTAAAACAAGTCGACAGAGAAGAGATTTGAAATATAATCTGGAAATAGAACTAACGAATTTAAATGGGCATTTTAGAATAGACACAGTGGGAGGAAAGATATGGATTAAGGTCTTTGCCACTTTGGCCAAAAAGCAAATATTTGTCCAATGTTATAAATCCATCTTTGTAGATGCAACGCCTGAGATGACTGAGGTGTGTCTGAAGTGGCTACTCAGAACTGAGATAACTATAAGATATTTGTATATTTGAGCCTAAAGTATAAGAGAGATCCTGGACTGCAGATAAAATTTTGGAGTCTCCATTAATGGAAGTTGACACCATGAAACTGGGTGACTTCGCTCAAGGAGAGTGTACAGAACAAGAAATTTGCAGAAAAAGTCAGCATACCAAGTGCATAAACTTAAGGCAGAGGAAGATGAGGCTCACAGGAGGTATGAAAATGCAGAAGAGACAATGCACTCCTGGAAAACCAGAAAATAATGTGTCCTAGGAAGAGGAGATTGGTTTCCCTTGTCAAATGGCAAAATAAGAAATGAGATGGGGAGCAAGATATATCCATTAGAAATGGTAGTTAACAGAGAAAATATTGTTGACATAGGAGAGAGTAGTTAATAGCAACCAGATTAACCTTTTAAAGACACACATTATATTAATCATTTGTTTGCTTTAAAAAGATAGTAGCTTCCTAAAATATTATCTTTTTACAATGACCTCCCTAAACTCATCCTAAACCACTGCCTTGTACTTCTTCACACTGATTTGTTCACATCCTTATGAAACAAGAAACTTTATACTGGACTAAGGTATTTGAAACTGCCTTTTTCCCATTTGAAAGAAAAGGTTTTCACCCTTTTCTTTATTCAGAGTTTGTCCCCTTACTGATTTTAAACAGCACTTTAATATGATATATCATAAGTACATGTTGTAGTAGAGAATCCAAGTGTATTTTATTGTCTGCATTATACTTTAGAAATGTAAACATATTCCACTGAGAGAAAAATGGGAAAAAGGGTGTTCTGCCAATTCACAAAAGCTCATTTACTAGGGCAAAGCATTATCTTTTAAATATATAAATTAACCATTAAAGAGTCACCTTAAAAATTCTCAAAGAGTTTTCATCACAATCTTACCATAGGCTAAAAGGCCCTGATAATCTAGCTCCTTCTCATTTCTCCCAACTCACCTTGGACCACTTTTTCTCTTGCCTGCTCCAGCCCAGCCACAATGACCTCTTTCAGGTCCTAAAATACTCCAAGCTCTCTTCTCGTTCTGTCTCTGAATTTAATGTTCCTCACTACTCCATTTTGGTCTGCAGGTCTTAGCTCAAGTGAACTTCCTCAAATGCTACTTTGATTGTTTCTCTTAGAGCTTGTCTTTACTTTTGTAATTATCTTCTTAATTACTGGTCACCCCACCCCACCAGAATAAACTTCTATGAAGACAAGGGTTTTGTTTTTATCATGGCTGTAGTCTGAATATATTTCTCAGTGTTAGCTTTACAACTTCTTTTTTCTTGAATTAATAAATTAATGAATGAATAAGATAAGTAATTAAGGGGTTGTGGCTTAAATGAAGGAACTTTTGTTGGTTTGTTTTTGTTTATAAAGAGATATTTGAGCTTTTACAGTGCTGAACAGAGGCAATATATATATATATATATATACACACACACACACACACACACACATACAAATCAAACATATAAAAGAGAGAAAGGACAATTGACAGAATAAAATCTCTGGAAAATTTAAAACACACTATTCTCTACTGTAACCTACACTTTCTATTTCATATAAGCTACTCATACTTGCTTTAAGATGATAATTTTTCAAGACCTGTGGCAACAATTTCAGGACAACAATTGCATTTTTGAAGTATACTATTCTTGGGAGGAAAAGAACTCAAGAAAAACCACTACTTGAAAATGAGGTCAATAAGAAAGACAATTTTAGAATCCTTCACTCATACTAATACACGTTATTCAGCATGAAGCAAATGGGACCAAGGTAATGCCACAGGAACTTCAGAGAAAATCATTTCTCCAATTTAGAAAAGCTAAAAGATGTAGGCATATTATTTCTTTTGTTGACTTTCTGTACCTCTCATATCAGAACACTTTCAACAGCCTCTTGACTATGCTGTAGCTAAACTGTATTTTTTTAAATGGTATTTTTAAAGAAACAAATGACCCCAAGATTTCAAGAAACACTCATTGACCTTACTTTATTTCATTAAATGTATTAAGCATTGGATAGGGTAGTTGAAAACATGCACTGTAAGTGTATATGTATTTTTGTGTGTGTGTGTGTGTGTTTTATTAAGATTTTTTTGTTGGGTTTTTTTAGTAAAGAAAAATATAAGGTTTAAGACACTATTTTAATTTGTTTCTAAATATTTAAAGGTTTAAAGTGTTTAAACTTTATAATTCTTAATAGGAAAACATTATCTGAATGAATACCCTAATGGCAAATCACTGTACAATGAATGTTACAGCTGCACTTGGGGCAGCGTGGTAGGGATTCTCCTCAAAGCAGCCTAGCTCTCTTCATGAGATGGTCAGAGATACACTGCTGTGTGTTATTGCAACATCCATCAGGTGATCCAAGTTGCTTTTCCTTTAGCAAAGGCTCTTTCAGAAGGGGTTTATGCTTGACCTCCAAATTTGGCTGACAGTTCACTCATGAGATTCATAAACTTTGGGTTGCTCTGATATTTCGACATATTTGCCTGGTTCTGAGCCACATCGTGGAAGGCCATCATAACTTCTGGATCATGCGTAGCTGCAGGAACCTCTGGATGACTAAGAATTTCATTGAGCCCAGGCATTCCTTCCATTCCTGGCATGCCTCCAGGAAAATTTCCAGGCATTCCCCCCGGGAAGCCACCTGGAAAGGAGCCACACTGAGCTCCTGATTGTCATCTGGCCTCTTCTTCCTTCTAGGCTCTCTCATATTCTTCCATTCTGTCTTTGGTTTCTTGCTCTTCACATTTCCGCTCATACTTTCTTTGATGTTCTGCAATTTTCTGGGCCCTCAGTTGAACTTCTTTCAGCATTGCACTAGCATTGTTGTATTGGAACAGTGAGAAACAGACATCTTGCCACACACACAATCAAGAAGCCAAATTAAGAAATTAAAGGAGTCTTCAATGCCGGGGCGAGACTGCATGGAGACCTAAGTAGTTCAAATCAATGCAGTACCGAACACAGTTTGGGGCTAGCTTTTAAAGACAAAATTACATACAGACTGAGGAATGGGGAAGAGAGGAAGAATATCAGTAAAACTAAGTAGTGAAACAAGCTTTTTTACAATGTTTATCTATAGGGTTAATTCAGGGAGAAACTTTCTGAGAACATCTGCAACTTTGCAAAGCTAGCTCAAGACCACAGCCTGGGAGACTAGCCTCAAGGCCAAGAAGAGGGAATCTTTTAGAAAAAGTAAGTTCTGCTAAAAGTCTCTTTGTTTTAGTGAAAGTAAGTTCTGCCAAAAATTATTTATGCTAAGAGCCTCTCTTTTCTATATTTCAGCATCATCATCATAATCCAATTTACACGCAAAGGCAATATCATGGCAGCTTCCTCCCAATGGCTCAGAAGCCTCTGTGCCTTCCCTCGCCACTTGTACGGCTGTGCTGAGTCAGGATTTATTTCAATAATTCTGTCACAGTCTCGGATGGCAGCATTTGGTTTCTCTAATTTGATGAAGACACTGGCCTCTTGGCACAGAATGGCCAAGTGAGGATTCAGCTTGATAGCATCAGTGAAAAGTCAAAGGCTTTCTGTAGTTCACCATCATTTAGGGCAGTGGTCCCCAATCTTTTTTGAGCCACGGACCAGTTTAATGTCAGAAAATATTTTTATGGACCAGCCTTTAGGGTAGGATGGATAAATGTATCATGTGACTGAGACAAGCGTCAAGAGTGAGTCTTAGATGGATGTAAAGAGGGAATCTGGAGTGATGTCACGGAAATGGCGCCGTGAGAAGCGCGTCCGACAGCTCTCCCCTAAATCACAACAAATTTATCAACTAGAAACAGAGAAATTTATCCTCGGAGCATTCCGGAGTTCCACACAAACTGAAAGCAAAAGGACTGTTATCACTTGAATCTGAGAGACGAGGGTGTGGAGGAAGCTACCGCAGCGACGCTCATTCAAGCCACCAGGGAGTGTGCCGGCGGTGAGTCAGCCCATATACTTGGGAACCGCAAGCCGCCGCGAGCGGCCGACCGCGAGCCGCCGCGAGCCCCCCTGAGCTGCCGCGAACCCCCGCGAACCGCCACCGCGAGCTGCCGCGAGCCCCCGCGAACCGCCACCGCAAGCGGCCTCCACGAGCCGCCGCGCGCGCGCCCGCTCCGGTTGAGCACCGCTGACGTTCCCAGCGGCCCGCACACTGCGAGTGGGGGTCGCCGGCCACCGGTGCCCGGAGCGGCCCATTCGCGCGTGTGCCTTGGGCATTCCACGCGCCCAGGGCGCCCTACTGGCCCGCACACCCAGGGGGCTCCATTATCCTGCGCCTGGTGCGGTCCAGCCGCCAGCGGCGGGGCGAGCGGGAGAGGCTTGGGAGATTCTCTCCGTGGGCGGGGCACCTCACCCAGCCATTCAAGCTAACAATCAAGCATTGGGGGAGGGGCGCGCGCAGGCAGCCTAAAACACCTTCAGAAACACAGCTGCGACCCAATCACTGAAATTAGCTTAACCCATAAAATCTGCGCACCCTCGGTTCTAATTGATAAGATCTCTCTCAGTTCAGCGATCCAAGACAAGAGGCGTGATATTTTTTAGTGCCTCTCGCTAAAGGGGCGGGGGCAACTTCTGATTGATAGAGCCTCCATATTCAGGGATAAACGCTAACAAGAAGGACTTGGCAGATAATAAGGTCTATACTACACTAGTCATAAGCAGAGACTAGTGCCTCTTCTTCCCTGCAAAAACAGGCTACAAAGTGTGGAAAGCCTGGGTTGAGAGGTCCAACTAAATGATAGGCGCTGAACAGTCACCTTGACAACAATTGACTCCCACCCCCGCCTGATTACACTGGAGGCCCTGACTGTCAGAGCCTTTCCCAAAGCCTTGCACTGAGTGGGGATAGAGTGGGGATTTCCCAGCTCTTTGAGCCTCTTACTCCCCAGGCAGAAGCAGTTGCAGCCTTATAGCTGGATCACCAGGCTGCTAATTCAGAAAGGGGGGACTAGGAGAGAGAATCCAGGAAAGCAAACTCTCTCATCGTTGGACCCTGCAAACGCCAACAAGCCTTTACTTCCAGCAAGACTAAAGCCAATTATATGACATAGCCATAGAATCCCATCAACTGCAAATCCCTACCTAAGAGTGACACAGGGTCAGAGCCTGGGGTACAGAGTCACCGACTAGGAAGAGGGAGAGAAAAGAAAAAGGAAGAAGTTAACCTCTCAAGAAAAACCCACAGACTTTACAACTTGATCCACTAATTTTTTTTTGTTGTTGTTGTTGTTGTCTGTTTCTTCTATCTTTTTGCCTTTATTTCCTCCACCTCGGTCCTTCTATTCTCTTCCCATCTTATGCTTCCCCTTTCTTGAACTACACTACCCATGAGTGTTGCATTTTATTTTTCTTCTTCATCCTCACCCTCCTTTAAGGTTATACTCCAAAACACTTAACTCTCACTCTCTCTTCTTTTGTTTTTTTTTTTTGTCTTGCTTTATTTTGTTTTTTTTCTCCTCCTATTTTATTTCTTCCTTCGTTTTTCTCTTTTTCTTATTTTTTTCCTTTCTATTCGTTTTTTCTTTTCTCATTTTACTTTCCTCCCATATAATCCTCAATCACGAACAAATTAGTTAATTTGGGACTCAAGGCTTTTTTTTGGATTTATTTCTCTTTTTTGCTTTTGTTTTTATTTTTTTTCTCTTGTTTGTTTATTTTTGTGGCATTTTGAGTCCTCCCAACCCAAGGTCTCCATTGTATTTAGTCTTCGCTCCACTTAATACAACAGATTTTTACTTATTATTTTTATTTTTCTTCTTTATTATTCTTTTTTGGTCCTTTTTTCTGGTTCCCTCTTATCCCTCTCATTATATCTCTTAGGTGACCATCACTTACAAGCAAATCATCTTATGCTTGTCTAAGATTTTCTTCCTTTTTTTTTTTTTTTTTTTTTTTTTTGCATTTAGTAGGTCCCTACTCCCTTTTTTTGCCCTTTGAACTCTTCACCCCAAATCAGGCCCTCCATTATAGGCATTATATTTCCCTGAGGAGGGGAGAGGAGGAAAAGAGAAGAGAGAAAAAAAGGGGGAAATAATAAATTATTACTGTTTTTTTTTGTGGGGTGTTTAACCCTTCTTTTTTTTTTTTTCTTTTTACTCTTTATTAATTCTAATTAGTGCTATCAATAAGACTACCCTCAGATGCCGATAAGAAAGAGGAAATCGAATATTATGGATACAAAAGAAAGAGAGGTAACACAAATAGATGTGGAAAAATCTATGGAGAAAAGACTTAACATATTGGAAGCCTTGGAGCTAAATGACAGAGAATTTAAAATAGAAATGTTAAAAATACTCAGAGATATACAAGAAAAGACAGAAAGGCAATATAGGGAGATCAGAAAACAACTCAGTGAACACAAAGAATATATTACCAAGGAAATTGAAACTATAAAAACAAATCAAACAGAAATGAAAAACTCAATTCACGAGCTGAAAAACGAGGTAACAAGCTTAGCTAACAGAACAGCCCAGATTGAAGATAGGATTAGTGAAATAGAAGACAAACAACTTGAGGCACAACAGAGAGAAGAAGAAAGAGACTCAAAAATAATAAAAAATGAGAAAGCCCTACAGGAATTGTCTGACTCCATCAGAAAGAATAACATAAGAATAATAGGTATATCAGAGGGAGAAGAGAAAGAAAATGGAATGGAGAATATACTCAAACAAATAATAGATGAGAACTTCCCAAGCCTGTGGAAGGAACTAAAGCCTCAAATTCAAGAAGCAAACAGAACACCAAGTTTTCTTAACCCCAACAAACCCACTCCAAGGCACATCATAATAAAGATGACACAAACCAATGACAAAGAAAAAATTCTCAAGGCAGCCAGGGAAAAGAAGAGTACAACATATAAAGGAAGGCCTATTAGATTATCATCAGATTTCTCAGCAGAAACTCTACAAGCTAGAAGAGAGTGGACCCCAATATTTAAAGTCCTGAAAGAGAGGAACTTTCAGCCAAGAATACTATACCCATCAAAGCTATCCTTCAAGTATGAAGGAGATATAAAAACATTCACAAATACAGAAAAGATGAGAGAATTTATCAACAGAAAGCCCCCACTCCAGGAAATACTAAGGGGGGTTTTCCAACCAGATTCAAAGAACAAAAGAAAACAACACCACAAGTAACAGCTCCACCAAGAACACAATAAAACCAAACTTAAACTGTGACAACAAAGGAAAAAAAGGGGGGAGAGGATGGAGATTAACAGTAGCAAAGGACGATAAAGTGCAGAAATACTTATAAGATAGGGTACTACAATGAATATGGTAGGTACCCTTTTCATTACTTAATGGTAAACACCCTTAAAAAAACCACCACAAAAACACTTGACTTAAAAAAGGTAGCAACAGAGGAAAGAAGTATGGAACACAAACAAACAAAAACAAATGATAGAAAAACAAAAGAGAAGAATCAAACTAGATACAAAACTAACAGAAAGCAATTTATAAAATGGCAGTAGGGAACCCACAAGTATCAATAATTACACTAAATGTAAATGGATTAAACTTACCAATAAAAAGACACAGAGTAGCAGAATGGATTAAAAAAGAAAATCCAACTATATGCTGCCTACAAGAAACACATCTAAGCAACAAGGATAAAAACAAATTCAAAGTGAAAGGCTGGAAAACAATACTCCAAGCAAACAACACCCAAAAAAAAGCAGGTGTAGCAATACTCATATCTAATAATGCTGACTACAAGACAGAAAAAGTACTCAGAGACAAAAATGGTCATTTCATAATGATTAAGGGGAAGTTGAATCAAGAAGACATAACAATCCTTAATATATATGCACCAAACCAAGGAGCACCAAAATATATAAGACAGCTACTTATTGACCTTAAAACAAAAACTAACAAAAATACAATCATACTTGGAGACCTCAATACACCGCTGACGGCTCTAGATCGGTCATCCAAACAGAGAATCAATAAAGATATAGTGGCCTTAAACGAAATACTAGAACACCTGGATATGATGGACATCTACAGGACACTTCATCCCAAAGCGACAGAGTATACATTTTTCTCTAGTGTACATGGAACATTCTCAAGAATTGACCATATGTTGGGCCATAAAGACAATATCAGCAAATTTAGAAAAATTGAAATTGTACCAAGCATATTTTCTGATCATAAAGCCTTGAAACTAGAATTCAACTGCAAAAAAGAGGGGGAAAAACCCACAAAAATGTGGAAACTAAACAACATACTTCTAAAAAATGAATGGGTCAAAGAAGAAATAAGTGCAGAAATCAAAAGATATATACAGACAAATGAAAATGAAAATACGACATATCAGAATCTCTGGGACGCAGCAAAAGCAGTAATAAGAGGGAAGTTCATATCACTTCAGGCCTATATGAACAAACAAGAGAGAGCCGAAGTAAACCACTTAACTTCACACCTTAAGGAACTAGAAAAAGAAGAACAAAGACAACCCAAAACCAGCCGAAGAAAGGAGATAATAAAAATCAGAGCAGAAATAAATGAAATAGAGAACAGAAAAACTATAGAAAAAATCAATAAAACAAGGAGCTGGTTCTTTGAAAAGATCAACAAAATTGACAAACCCTTAGCAAGACTCACCAAAGAAAAAAGACACAGGTCTCAAATAAATAAAATCCAAAATGAAAGAGGAGAGATCACCACAGACATCATAGAAATACAAAGAATTATTGTAGAATACTATGAAAAATTATATGCCACCAAATACAACAATCTAGAAGAAATGGATAAATTCCTAGAACAATACAACCTTCCTAGACTGAGTCATGAAGAAGCAGAAAGCCTAAACAGACCAATCAGCAGGGAGGAAATAGAAAAAACTATTAAAAACCTCCCCAAAAATAAAAGTCCAGGCCCAGACGGTTATACTAGTGAATTCTATCAAACATTCAAAGAAGACTTGGTTCCTATTCTACTCAAAGTCTTCCAAAAAATTGAAGAAGAAGCAATACTTCCAAACACATTTTATGAAGCCAACATAACCCTCATACCAAAACCTGGCAAGGATGGCACAAAGAAAGAAAACTACAGACCAATATCTCTAATGAATACAGATGCTAAAATACTAAACAAAATACTGGCAAACCGAATACAACAACATATTAAAAAAATAATACATCATGATCAAGCGGGATTCATCCCAGAATCTCAAGGATGGTTCAACATACGCAAAACGGTTAATGTAATACACCATATCAACAAACAAAGAACAAAAACCACATGATCTTATCAATAGATGCAGAAAAGGCTTTTGATAAAATACAACACAATTTTATGTTTAAGACTCTCAACAAAATGGGTATAGAAGGAAAATATCTCAACATGATAAAGGCCATATATGATAAACCATCAGCCAACATCCTATTAAACGGCATAAAACTGAGGACTTTCTATCTTAAATCAGGAACAAGACAGGGTTGTCCACTCTCTCCACTCTTATTCAACGTGGTGCTAGAAGTTCTGGCCAGAGCAATCAGACAAGACAAAGAAATAAAAGGCATCCATATCGGAAAAGAAGAAGTAAAGCTATCACTTTTTGCTGATGATATGATCCTATACATCGAAAACCCGAAGGACTCCACAAAAAGATTATTAGAAACAATAAACCAATACAGTAAGGTCGCAGGATACAAAATTAACATACAAAAGTCCATAGCCTTTCTATATGCCAACAATGAAATATTAGAAAACGAACTCAAAAAAATAATCCCCTTCACGATTGCAACAAAAAAAATAAAATACCTAGGAATAAACATAACAAAGAATGTAAAGGACCTATATAATGAAAATTACAAAGCATTGTTAAGGGAAATCGAAAAAGATACAATGAGATGGAAAAATATTCCTTGTTCCTGGATAGGAAGAATAAATATAATCAAAATGGCCATATTACCCAAAGCAATATACAAATTTAATGCAATTCCCATCAAAATCCCTATGAGATTTTTTAAAGAAATGGAACAAAAAATCATCAGATTTATATGGAACTATAAAAAACCCCGAATAGCCAAAACAATCCTAAGGAAAAAGAATGAAGCTGGGGGCATTACAATACCTGACTTTAAACTATATTATAGGGCCACGATAATCAAAACAGCATGGTATTGGCAAAAAAATAGACACTCAGACCAATGGAACAGAATAGAAAGCCCAGAAATAAAACCACATATATATGGTCAAATAATCTTTGATAAAGGGGCCAACAACACACAATGGAGAAAAGAAAGCCTCTTCAACAAATGGTGTTGGGAAAACTGGAAAGCCACATGCAAAAGAATGAAACTCGACTACAGCCTGTCCCCGTGTACTAAAATTAATTCAAAATGGATCAAAGACCTAAATATAAGACCTGAAACAATAAAGTACATAGAAGAAGACATAGGTACTAAAATCATGGACCTGGGTTTTAAAGAACATTTTATGAACTTGACTCCAATGGCAAGAGAAGTGAAGGCAAAGATAAATGAATGGGACTACATCAGAATTAAAAGTTTTTGCTCAGCAAGAGAAACTGATATCAAAATAAACAGACAGCCAACTATATGGGAACTGATATTTTCAAACGACAGCTCAGATAAGGGCCTAATATCCAAAATTTACAAAGAACTCATAAAACTCAACAACAAACAAACAAACAATCCAATAAAAAAATGGGAAGAGGACATGAACAGACACTTCTCCCAGGAAGAGATACAAATGGCCAACAGATATATGAAAAGATGCTCAGCTTCATTAGTTATTAGAGAAATGCAAATCAAAACTACAATGAGATACCACCTCACTCCTGTTAGATTAGCTATTATCAACAAGACAGGTAATAGCAAATGTTGGAGAGGCTGTGGAGAAAAAGGAACCCTCATTCACTGTTGGTGGGACTGTAAAGTAGTACAACCATTATGGAGGAAAGTATGGTGGTTCCTCAAAAAACTGCAAATAGAACTACCTTATGACCCAGCAATCCCTCTACTGGGTATATACCCCAAAACCTCAGAAACATTGATACGTGAAGACACATGTAGCCCCATGTTCATTGCAGCACTGTTCACAGTGGCCAAGACATGGAAACAACCAAAAAGCCCTTCAATAGAAGACTGGATAAAGAAGATGTGGCACATATACACTATGGAATACTACTCAGCCATAAGAAATGATGACATCAGATCATTTACAGCAAAATGGTGGGATCTTGATAACATTATAAGGAGTGAAATAAGCAAATCAGAAAAAAACAAGAAATACATGATTCCATACATTGGTGGAACATAAAAATGAGACTAAGAGACATGGACAAGAGTGTGGTGGTTACCAAGGGTGGGGGGGGAGGGAGGACATGGGAGGGAGGGAGGGAGAGAGTTAGGGGGAGGGGGAGGGGCACAGAGAACTAGATAGAGGGTGACGGAGGACAATCTGACTTTGGGCGAGGGGTGTGCAACATAATTTGATGACAAAATAACCTAGACATGTTTTCTTTGAATATATGTACCCTGATTTATTAATGTCATCCCATTACCATTAATAAAAATTTATAAAAAAAAAAAAAAAAAAAAAGAGGGAATCTGGTCATTAAAAAAATAATAAAACATCGTTCAGACTTAACTATAAATAAAACGGAAATAATATAAGTTATTTATTCTTTCTCTGTGGACTGGTACCAAATGGCCCACGGACCGGTACCGGTCCGCGGCCTGGGGGTTGGGGACCACTGATTTAGGGCATCAAAAGCAGCCACTTTTTTTATCATTTGCCTGGTCCATCATACCTCCTCAGTTATCTCTACATTTTCATCTCCCATTTCTTGGGACATCAGTGTCTGGTTCTACCACACCTTCATTGTCAATTTCAAGATCACTTTTCTCACTTGACGGTCCTTCTGTCTTTATATCTTTCTCCACCTTCTTACCATTTTTTTTTTTTTTTTGCTCCTTGATATTATCTTCTGATTTAGTTTTATGAGTAGCGGGTGGTATATTACCTCCCATGCTCTCCACCCACTCCCTCAGGAAGCACATTTCCTTGGAGAGCAGAATGCTTGGATGCTGCTTACACATTTTCACGAACGCCCGAAGTTCGCTCACTTTGCGGGGATCCACGGTTGGGAAGTGGCAGAAAGTGGCAGGAGGCGGCAGGCGCAGCTAAGGTTGCGGCAGGAATCTACCCGGATTAAGTTTTATATAAGAAACATGGATGCAACAAAATAGGATATAAAATAGCCCTGATTTTCAGAAGGTAAAGCAAAAAACAGTTGATTTTATTCCTAGATATTTGTAGTAACTTCTCAGATGGTTGCTTAAATTCACTTCTTCTTTTTACTCCATAAACCTAGAATTATTCTTCTAAAATATGTATTGAATCAAAGTAACAAGTTAATTTCTACCCTTCATCAGGTAAAGCACTTCACTGGACTACCAGGATCCATTTACTGTGCTTACCTCCTCTCCACCAAGGCTATTCTTGTTCTGGCTCTCTTCTTTTCCAACTTTATCCACCCCTCCTTCCAATTTGCATCTTATGTTCTAGGCATGCTAGGTAGACTCCTTACATTATTTGAAATAAACCATGCTTTCATACCTGTGAGACTTTTCATGTATGTTCTCATTTTCTGAAAATTCTAGATTTTTTTTTCTTGTAACAAATGTGACTATCTCCAATGTGTTCCTAGATTAGTATCCCTACTTTCACCCTCACCCAGCACTTTAGCCGGTCTTCACCTTAGTGATCCTTATAGCACATGGAAAATTAACCCCCTGAAATGATTACATTTTACCTTAATTGTTGGTAGGCTCCTCTGAAGAAGCATGCATTATGGTAGATTTTGGAGAAAAATAGACTTAGTTACAAAATGGTTCTACAAAGTACTAGGTATGAATTTTGGGGTAAATTATATGGTTTTTCTCCATTTCTTTATCTGAACAGTGGGATTGAGAATCATGAAGTCATTAATTTGATATACTAATTTATCACAGAACATGTCATATAATAAGGCAAGTAATAAAAATTCAGTCTGGATTGTCCTTGTCTTTTTATTTCCCATTGATATGCAAAATCTTAGAAAACAGTGATTTTGCCATATGTTTCTCTGTATTCAAAAAGTTGACATAGCATTGGAACATGACAGTTCTCAATAAATGTTATCAGATGGTGAATTAATTGTAATTGCTCAAACCATGTGGTGAGGTATGGAAATTTTTTAGGATATTGTCATGACAGGCCTCAAAATGTATTGCTTTATTATACAGAACATTTAGTATCTCAAAGTAGATATTCCACATTTATTTTCTCTGCTTGTAAATAACTTTCCTTATGATTGATTCTGAAGACTTTGATAATACTATTTTTCCTCCCTAAGGACTCTTAAACAAGATTTAACAGCAAATAATTAGAGAAGATAAATATTTTAATTTTAGGGTATCTTTCTTCTAATGAGTATGCTGTAAACAGTACAGATAATTAATGAAAAATTATATATGTAATTTCAGAAATAGGTGGTTTCTTTGCATTGTCTTTGGGAAGTATATTGTTATATCCATTTTACAGACTACTTGAATCAATATTTTGTGTGTGTGTATGTGTGTGTCACATAGACAGAGAAAGGGACAGATAGGGACAGACAGACAGGAAGGGAGAGAGATGAGAAGCAGAAGCATCAATTCTTCATTGCGGCACCTTAGTTGCTCACTGATTGCTTTCTCATATGTGCCTTGACTGGGAGACTACAGCAGACCAAGTAACCCCTTGCTCAGGACAGCACCCTTGGGCTCAAGCTGGTGAGCTTTGCTCAAACCAGATGAGCTCATGCTCAAACTGGTGACCTCGGGTTTTTTAACCTGGGTTCCCCGTGCCCCAGTGTGATGCTCTATCCACTGCTTCACTACCTGGTCTGGCTTGAATCAATATTGTCAAAGTATCAATATGTAATGGAAAGTGCACGGGTATCAAGGAAAAAAGGTGTATTTCATTTTTTATAAAGATTTAGGCAATCTGTGTTCTACATACAAGTTGGCTACCTTCTTGTTCAGTGACTTTAGGCAAGCCTCTAAGGCTTTTCCTAAATCACTATCCTCAGCAAAGTAATGGGACTAGCAACACTTCTTTTGGTTATCACATTTCTTATTATTCGACCTAAATATTGTAAAAATAAATGCAGTTTGAATCTTTTAAAAAAGTGTACAAATTTTAAGAACTGTAAATGCTAGTCAAAGTGTAGCAATTGAGAGGTACCAAAGCAGCTATTAGCAGAACTATTCTTACTAACAATGAAAGCAAGTTAGAAAAAGTCATTAACAACAATTTATATTATACTTTATTTTTTAAAGTGTATTTTATAACAGACTTGAGAATACTGTTTCTAAAAATGTGCATAGGCCATAGAATATTGTTTTTAAAAGCGATATGTGCCTTGGCCTGACTTGTGATGGCGCAGTGGATAAAGCATCAACCCGGAACACAGAGATCGCTGGTTTGAAAACCTGCACTTGTCTGGTCAAAGCACATATGGGAGTTCCTGCTTCTCTCTCTCTCTCTCTCCTCTCTAAAGTGAATAAATAAAAAAGCAAAAAAATGTTAAAAAAATGATACATGGCTCTATATTAATTTAAATGAATAAGAAAGAAGTGCAGTTAAAAAGGGTGTCATTTAGCAGGTAAGGGATTGGTGTGCAGTTTTAAATGGTTATCAGTTCTTGCTTCTATTTTTGATATGTGTGCATTTGATATGTGTGAACATATTTATTCATTCCAATAAATAAATAGGCAAAGGCAGTCAGAATGAACAGGTTTAACATAATAAGAATTCGTTAATATTTTGTAGGCAGTGATGGAATAATGTTATCTCTGTGAAGGAAAATGTTAGAAATACTTTCTCTTGTGCTGGTATCTATTCACATGAAATAATAATTGACCTCATAGATATCCACTCAAGTTATATCCTATTTACAGTATAATTCTACATATTTTTAATTCCCATTGGAAAACATTATTAAGATTATTATTGTGATATGCCAACAATGTGTCTTTTATTTTACCAATATTTTTTGCCTTTCTTTGGACTTCCTATTTTTTATTAAGAATTTCAGTTCTCTTGTCTAGGCTTATTTTCTTTCTTTCTAAAATATAGTTTTTTCGGTTTTTTATAAACTCTTTCAGTTTTGTTTATCTAAAATTTTCCTTATTCTTCCTTTCCTCTTTTCTGATAGTTTTACTGAGTACAGAATTTTTCATTAATAGGTATTTTCTTTCCTAACATTGAAGAAATTGTTCCAGTATAAATATTATACCTATGTAAGCAATCAGTGTAATTATTACCCCAAACAAGTAATCTATCATTGATGGTTTTTTATATCCTTTCTTTGTTTTCTGATCTATAGTAGTTTCAGTGTTTTTCTATTGGTTGACATAGCAAAAATTCTCATACTGTAAATAAAAAAATTTTATATTTTTTTAATTTTTTAACTTTTTCATTGTATTTGACAAGAAAATTAGGCATGTGTTTACTCACAAATTATGTTAACTTTTTTTTAAATAATCATAGATTCATGAGAAATTGCATAAAACTGTATGTATGTATATGTGCAGGTAGGTTCTAGGTACTGTAGCATCCACCGGGTACGAGAACAAATGTCAGAGACTTTCAGGAGTTAAGATGTTACTTTATTGGCCAGTTTAACCTGTGCAGGGGCGAACTCCCAAGATGTCCGGAGACACCGTGCTCACAAGGAGCTGCAAACGGAAGCCACGCCTGGTGCTTACAGCCAGGTCCTTATATATCCTAAGTGAGCAAGCATAATACAGAAGCAGATGTGGCAGTTTAGCTATTGGCTAGGGAGGTCACACGCAGCATAGCAACAGGGGCCGGCATAGCAACAGGGGCCAGTTTTAGCTTAGTGGCGAATTTCAAACATAAACTTCTGATAAGGGTCTTTGACCTTCTTTGTTCTCAGCCTCACAGGGGCCATATCAGCACTCCCTGTTTCTTCAATAGTTACACTCTTGGCAGTCCCAGCATATCAGTACTCCCTGAATCTAACATTCCCACATCTCTTTTGGGCATAAATCAAACCCTTGATTCTTTTTTTTTTTTATTATTAAATTTAATGCAGTGACATTGATAAATCAGGGTACATATGTTGAGAGAAAATATCTCTAGATTATTTTGACATTTGATTGTGCTGTATACCCCTCCCGCAAAGTTAAATTGTCTTCTGTCACCTTCTATCTGGTTTTCTTTGTGCCCCTCCCCTCCCTGAACCCCTCTCTCCTTCTTTACCCCATCCCCCCTCCCCCAACCCCCTGCCCCTGTTGCCATCACATTCTTGTTCATGTCTCTGAGTCTCATTTTTATGTCCCTTCTATGTATGGATTCATCTCAGTTTTTTTTTCTGATTTACTTATTTCACTCCATATAATGTTATCAAGGTCCATCCATGTTATTGTAAATGATCCGATGTCATCATTTCTTATGGCTGAGTAGTATTCCATAGTATATATGTACCAAAGTTTTTTAATCCACTCGTCCTCTGATGAACACTTGGGCTGTTTCCAGATCTTCGCTATTGTGAACAATGCTGCCACAAACATGTGGGTGCATTTCTCCTTTTCGAGCCATTCTATGGTGTCCTTGGGGTATATTCCTAAAAGTGGGATAGCTGGATCAAAAGGCAGTTCAATTTTCAGTTTTTTGAGGAATCTCCATACTGTTTTCCACAGTGGCTGCACCAGTCTGCATTCCCACCAGCAGTGCAGGAGGGTTCCCTTTTCTCCACATCCTCGCCAGCACTTATTCTGTGTTGTTTTGTTGATGAGCGCCATTCTGACTGGTGTGAGGTGATATCTCATTGTGGTTTTAATTTGCATTTCTCTAATGATTAGTGATGTTGAGCATTTTTTCATATGCCTATTGGCCATCTGTATGTCCTCTTTGGAGAAGTGTCTATTCATCTCTTTTGCCCATTTTTGGATTGGGTTGTTTGTCTTCCTGGTGTTGAGTTTTACAAGTTCTTTATAAATTTTGGTTATTAACCCCTTATCAGACGTATTGTCAAATATGTTCTCCCATTGTGTAGTTTGTCTTTTTATTCTGTTCTTGTTGTCTTTAGCTGTGCAAAAGCTTTTTAGTTTGATATAGTCCCATTTGTTTATCCTGTCTTTTATTTCACTTCCCCGTGGAGATAAATCAGCAAATATATTGCTCTGAGAGATGTCGGAGAGCTTACTGCCTATGTTTTCTTCTAAGATGCTTATGGTTTCACAGCCTACATTCAAGTCTTTTATCCATTTTGAGTTTATTTTTGTGAGTGGTGTAAGCTGGTGATCTAGTTTCATTTTTTTGCAGGTCCAATTTTCCCAACACCATTTGTTAAAGAGGCTGTCTTTACTCCATTGTATTTCCTTACCTCCTTTGTCAAATATCAGTTGTCCATAGAACTGTGGGTTTATTTCTGGGTTCTCTGTTCTGTTCCATTGATCTATATGCCTGTTCTTATGCCAGTACCAGGCTGTTTTGAGTACAATGGCCTTGTAGTATAACTTGATATCAGGAAGTGTGATACCTCCCACTTTATTCTTCTTTTTTAAGATTGCTGAGGCTATTCGTGTCCTTTTTTGGTTCCATATAAATTTTTGGAATATGTGTTCTATATCTTTGAAGTATGTCATTGGTATTTTAATTGGTATTGCATTGAATTTATAAATTGCTTTGGGTAATATAGACATTTTAATGATGTTTATTCTTCCTAACCATGAGCACGGTATATGCTTCCACTTGTTTGTATCTTCCTTGATTTCTTTTATCAATGTTTTGTAATTTTCCGAGTACAAGTCTTTAGTCTCCTTGGTTAAGTTTACTCCTAGGTACTTTATTTTTTTGGTTGTAATTGTGAAGGGGATTGTTTCCTTAATTTCTCTTTCTGACTGTTCATTGTTGGTGTATAAAAATGCTTCTGATTTCTGAGTATTGATTTTATATCCTGCCACTTTGCTGAATTTATTTATCACGTCCAGTAGTTTTTTGACTGAGACTTTAGGGTTTTCTATATACAATATCATATCATCTGCAAATAATGATAGTTTTACTTCTTCTTTTCCAACTTGAATGCCTTTTATTTCTTCTTCTTGTCTGATTGCTGTGGCTAGGACTTCCAGGACTATGTTAAATAAGAGTGGTGAAAGGGGGCACCTCTGCCTTGTTCCTGATCTTAAGGGTATTGCTTTTAATTTTTTCCCATTGAGTATGATGTTGGCTGTGGGTTTCTCATAGATGGCTTTTTATCATGTTGAGGTATGTTCCCTGTATTCCCACTTTGCTGAGAGTTTTGATCATGAATGGGTGCTGGATTTTATCAAATGCTTTTTCTGCATCTATTGAAATTATCATATGGTTTTTCTCCTTCTTTTTGTTTATGTGATGAATCACATTGATTGATTTACGAATATTGTACCAGCCTTGCCTCCCCAGAAGAAATCCCACTTGATCATGGTGTATGATTTTTCCATATATTGTTGGATCTGGTTTGCTAATATTTTGTTGAGGATTTTAGCATCTATATTCATCAGAGATATTGGCCTATAATTTTCTTTCTTTGTGTTGTCTTTGCCTGGTTTTGGAATCAGAATTATGCTCGCCTCATAAAAGGAGTTTGGAAGTCTTCCTTCCTCTTGAATTTTTTGAAATAGTTTGAGAAGGATAGGAGTTAGTTCTTTGAATATTTGGTAGAATTCTGTTGTGAAGCCATCGGGTCCCGGACTTTTCTTTGTTGGAAGTTTTTTGATAATTGTTTCAATCTCCTTTGGTGTAATCGGTCTGTTTAAGTTTTCTGATTCTTCCAGATTGATTTTTGGAAGATTGTATGTTTCAAGGAATTTGTCCATTTCATCTAGGTTGTCTAGTTTTTTGGCATACAGTTCTTCATAGTACTTTCTTACAATATTTTGTATTTCTGTTGTGTCAGTTGTTATTTCTCCTCTCTCATTTCTAATTTTATTTATTTGAGTCCTCTCTCTCTTTTTCTTGGTGAGTCTACTTAAAGGTTCATCAATCTTGTTTACCTTTTCAAAGAACCAGCTCCTAGTTTCATTGATCCTCTGTATTGTTTCTTTAGCCTCAATGTAATTTATTTCTGCTCTGATCTTTATTATTTCCTTCCTTCTAGTACATTTGGGCTTTACTTGCTGTTCTTTTTCTAATTCTTTTAGATGCAGGGTTAAGTTGTTTATTTGAGCTTTTTCTAGCTTCTGAAAGTGAAACCCTTGATTCTTCATCAGTGGGGAGAATGGTATAAGGCTGGGGCTCATGAGAATTTTCTACTTTAACTGTAGCTATAAGTTAATTGGGTCAAGGGTCTTCCCTAGTATGTGCTGGCACCCTGATAGTGTGCCCTTAGTACTACAAGCTTTATGGACTAATTTCTCTTTTGTACATACTGCGTGAGGCAGTTGATAATATACGGACTAATGGTGGCCCCCCTACTATAAGCAAAATGAGGGGTCCGGTAAAAGCAGTAAGTAACATAGTGAGCTAAGGGGATGAAGAGAATAAATTCTTACACTAATTTCTTTCTGCCTTGTATTTTCTTCTCTGTACTAACTTTTTACAACTTATACAAACCTTTCTGCAACTTACACAAACCTTCAACTTTTATGCACTTTCATATATAACCAGCTTTCACAACAACTTACTTTTTCCTTTTCCTTTCAAAAGTACCTCTACACCTCATACCTTCTATTATCAAAACCATATAATTCCTTTCTAGTCAGAACTCTTGATTTAAAAATCTTTAACCTTTAGTGACAATTAAGTTGACTTTCTTTTTATCCTAGTTTCCCTTTTCCTAAAGCCTGATTAAAAGAGTCCTTAGTTAGTTCCTCTAGGCATTAGCCATGCGTGGACCAGTTAACTTCTGGTTTGTGGCTGAAGCAGGGCATGCTGTCCTTTTCAGGGTCAGCTTACAAAGTTTGGCGGGGTCAGTCTTCGCTGTCCACAAAGGTGTCTCTGCTGGGACTGCAAGCTTCAGCCAGCTGTGGTGGACCCAGGTAGGTATGCCTTCTACCTTGGCAGCAGTGGGGGTGCTCAGGATCATGGTGTGTGAACCCGTCTACGTGGGAGTCAGTCCTTGGGTGATGTACTGCTAGAAGTGCCTCTTGGACAGTCTTTGAACAGTTTGCTGAGTAACCTGTAAAACCTTCTCATGTCCCTTTTTCCACAGCACGGATGTGTCCCTTGATGGGGCCATGAAGCCTGGAAGGCTTCAGTTCAATGACCTTTCTTTCTACTCTGGAGCAGGGCCTGCAAGGACTTGAGGAAACTATGATTAGAAATCTCTAGTTCCCCTCTGGTCAATCGAGGTACAAGGGGCACAGGTTGCCCAAATAAGATTTCATAAGGGGTCTATTTATTGAGATAGGGGGTACATCTAGTTCTAAAAAGGGTGAAAAGGAGGAGCTCAACCTAGTTTTTGCTGGTCTCCCCTCTCAGCTTAATTATAGTTTCCTTCAGAGTCCTGTTCATTCTTTCTACCTGTGCTGAACTTTGGGGCCCATAAATGCAATGCAATTTCTAATTAATACTTAACTTAGTGGCTAATTCTTGAGATATCCTGGATATGAATGCAGGTCCATTGTCTGATCCTAGGGGTAGGGGAATGTCATATCTAGGTATGATTTCCCTTAATAAGACTTCGCAGACTGTGGAAGCAACCTCTCCTCACGTGGGGAATGCTTCTACCCATCCTGAGAAGGTGTCTAATAATACTAATAGATACTTATAACCTGACTTCCTAGGGGTCATCTCTGTGAAATCTATTTCCTACAGTTCTCCTGGGGTTTTCCCCCAATACCTTACAAAGGGGGGTAGCTTCTTATTCTGCGCATTTACTCTGGCACAGATGCTGCACCTCGAGACAACAGAGTGGACAATATCCCTGATGTTAGGCCCTACATAATACTTCCTGATAAGTTGTTCTAGCTTGTTTGGTCCTAGATGGGTACTAGTATGAATATCTCTTACTATTCTCTGGGGTAAATAGAGCCAGGACTCAGGAAGCTCTATCTATCCCTGTTGATTTTTCTTCCCTTTCAACTGCCTCCCTTCCTGCTCTTCTTCTGGGAAATATCTAGGATCCGGAGGTAGCGTTGGCTTAGGCAGCAATGGCAGAAGGCTTTCTTGTGGCCTAGTGGCTGCCTCTCTTGCAGCTGAGTCTGCTAGGTTGTTACCCTTTACATTAGGTGAATCCCCTCTCTGGTGTCCTTTGCAGTGGATGATGGCAACTTTGATAGGTAGCCAAATGGCATTTAGGAGGGCAAGAATTTAATTGCAATTTTTAATGTCTTTCCCTCCTGCTGTCAGTAAGCCTCTCTCCTTGTATATGGCTCCGTGGACATGGGCAGTGGCAAATGAATACCAGTTGTCAGTATAGATGTTGGCAACTTTTCCCTCTGCTATCTGTAAGGCTCAGGTTAGTCCTATTAGCTCTGCCCTTTGTGCAGATGTTCCTGCCGGCAGTGCTTTCTGCCACAGGACCTTATTTTCCATGGTCACTGCTGCCCCTGCATGTCACTGTCTATCCTTAATAAAACTGCTTCCGTCTGTAAAGAGGGTCAGGTCTGCTTTCTGATATGCTTGATCCCTTAAGTCCAGGCGAGAGCCAGTTACTGTGTCAAGGGTTTGTTTGCAACTGTGGACCAAAGTGGAGTCGCTGGGTTTAGGGCAGCAGTTTTGAGGAACTGAACAGATGGAGGGTTCAGCAGCTGAGCCTGATACTGCGTTAGCCGCGCATTAGATAGCCACCTGTCAGGAGGTGCTCGCAGCACTTGCTCTATGTAGTGTTCCCCAATGACTTTGATATCCTGCCCTAAAGTCAATTTACTAGCCTCCTTGACTAGTATGGAGGTGGCAGCAAGTGCCCTCAGACATGTTGCCCACCCCGAGGCTACAGGATCAAGTTTCTTGGACAGATAGGCGACAGGCCTCTTCTACGGCCCAAGTTCCTGGCTCAGTACTCCTAAGGCTACCTCACCCCTTTCTGCTATAAATAGCTGAAAGGGTTTGGCCAGATCTGGCAGGGCCAAAGCTGGGGCAGCTGCCAGGACCTCTTTAAGTGCATGAAACGCTTGCTTCTCCTTATCTGTCAATGTGAACTGCTCCTCCTTACCCCTGGTCAGTTAGTGCAGGGGTTTAGCTAGTTCTGCAAAGCCTAATATCCACAATCGGCAGTATCCTACTGCACCCAGGAATTCTCGTACCTGTCTCTTGTTAGTAGGCTCAGAGATCTGCAAGACCATCTGAATTCGCTGGCTGGACAATGTCCTTTGCCCTCCCTGTAAGTTATACCCCAAATAACTTACACTTTACATCACAATCTGGGCCTTCTTGGCGGAGACTCGATACCCCATTCACCCGAGATCTTGTAGCAGGTCCGAGGTAGCTTCCTCACACTCTCCTTCGTCCTTGGCAGCTATGAGGATGTCATCCACATACTGGAGCAGTACGATCAACGAATGGGAGGAGTGGAAAGCCTGCAGATCTTTGCTGAGGGCTTCATTAAAAATGGTGGGGGAATTCTTAAACCCTTGTGGTAGTCTGGTCCAAGTGAACTGCCCCACCAGTCCATTATCTGGGTCATTCCATTCAAAGGCACAGATCCCTTGGCTCTGAGGTGCCAGGGGAATACAAAAGAAGGCATCCTTCAAATCCAGGACAGAATAATAGGTATGGGTTGGGGGCAATGAGCTCAGTAAGGTATATGATTGGGCACCATGGGATGAATAGTCTCTACCTGTGCATTCACCTCCCGCAAGTCCTGAACCAGATGATAGTCTTGGCTCCCTGGTTTCTGGACAGGAAGCAGCGGGGTGTTCCAGGCTGATTGGCACCTTCGAAGGATGCCTGCCTCCAGCAGGCGTTGTAAGTGCCGGGCGATTCCCTGTCTAGTTCGGGCTGGGACCGGGTACTGCCTGATCCTAACCAGTCTAGCAGTGCTAAGCAGTTGCACCAGGACAGGCGGTTGGTGAGCAGCCAAACCTGGGGGGTTGGTTTCCGCCCAAACCTCAGGTACCCGGGCACGCAGGGCGTCTGGAACCCCTTCCTCAGCCTCCTTACCTTCTAAGACAGTGGCAAGTAAGTATTCTTCAGACAGTGGGACATTTACTTCTATGCTGACCTCTGCCTCTTTGTTCCCCATAGGACTTTCCTCCCGTCGGAAGGTTATGGTGGCCTGAAGTTTCTGCAATAAGTCCCTTCCAAGCCATGGGTAAGGGCAGTCTGGAATGACTAGGAAAGAGTGGGTGATGATGCCTCGACCTAAGTCAGTAATTCTTGCAGTGGCCCATGGGTAGGCTTCTGCTTTGCCCATTGCCCCTATTATCTTAGTAGTTGCCTTCTGCATCTGGCCCTATGGTTTCTTTAGGACTGAATAGGTGGCTCCTGTGTCAACTAGGAAGTCTATTGGCTTTCCTTCGACTGTTAAGGTGACCATGGGCTCCTGGGAGCTGACGGGAATGGAGCCCTGGCCCTGTCAGTCTAAGGTTTGGAGCAATACCTCTGGGGCTTGTTTAGGCCTCTGGCTGTCAGACCTCAACTTTGGGCACTCTCTCTTCCAGTGTCCTTTCTCCTTGCAATAGGTGCATTGATCCTTGTCTATTCGCCATCCCTGGCCCTTTTGCTGTCTCCCTTTCCCTTTGGGAGGAGGTTTCTGGGCAGCAATCAGAATTTTGGCAACTTCCTTCGCCCTGCCAACCTCCGGATTATCCCTATTGACATAGACCTTCTGGGCTATCTCTAATAGCTTGCTTCTATTTTCTCCCTCAAGCCCCTCAATCTTCTGAAGCTTTTTCCTAATATCTGAAGTGGCCTGAGTCACAAAGGCTATACTGACTAGTCTCTTGTTCTCTTCTGCCTCAGGATCTAGAGGGGTATATACTCTATAAGCCTCTATGAGTCTTTCTAGAAAGGCTGCTGGGGATTCCTCTCTTCCCTGAATGACTTCACTAACCTTACTGAAGTTGGTTGTCTTTCTAGCTGCTGCCTTGAGCCCCCTCAACAAAGACCTGCTATACTGGAGTAGCGCGTCCCTTCCCCCAGAGGTATTAGGGTCCCAGGTAGGAGGTTGAGATGGGAGAACATCTTCTATTTCCCTTCCTCCCTCCCAAGTTTCCCTTTCTTCTCCTAATACCGCCTTAGCAGTTTCTCTCATTATTCTGTCCCTTTCTTCAGAAGTGAAGAGGGTTTGTAAAATCTGCTGACAATTGTCCTATGTGGGCTGATGGGTCCTAAAAATGGTCTCAAGGAGAGATATTAGTCCCTGAGGTTTCTCAGAAAATGGGGGATTCTGATGTTTCCAATTGTATAAATCACTAGTGGAAAAAGGCACATAGATCAGATGAAGAGTTGCCCGTGGACCAGCATCTGGTGCTGGCGGCACCTCCCGGAGAGGCAAAATGGCTGCGCCTCCCGGAGGAGGAGGCAAAACAGGGTAAAGTCTGGACGGTTCACCAGGCCGTGTCTGGGAATGGGCTTCTCCCTTTTCCTTTTCTTTGACCCTCCCAACTTTCCCATTTCCTGTAGCGAGACAAACCGCTCGCCTGCCCTGCTGGCTGTCCTTCAGACACTTTCTGATATACCTAGGCCGCTCAGTGGCTATATTTACCCACACATCTATATACAGGTATTGGTCTGGGTGGGGTGCCTAATAGACTGTGGCCCTGACAGCAAATAAAGTTGGAAAGTCAAAAGTGCCCTCTGTGGGCCATCCCACATTAAATGCAGGCCATTCCAGCTGGCTCAAGGTCTGGAGGAAACCTGGACTTGGCTGCGGACCTCCATACCCCTGAGCCCTCTTCTGAAAATCAGAAAAATTCTAGATACCCTCCACCCTGCATAACTGAAATCAACCAACATTTGAACTAAGAGTTTTCTTTCTTTTTTTTTAAATAAATTTTTATTAATGTTAATGGAACGACATTAATAAATCAGGGTACATATATTCAAAGAAAACATGTCTAGGTTATCTTGTCATTAAATTATGTTGCATACCCCTCGCCCAGAGTCAGATTGTCCTCTGTCACCCTCTATCTAGGTTTCTTTGTGCCCCTCCCCCTCCCCCTAACCCTCTCTCTTTTTCTTTCCCGCGTCCTCCCTCCCCCCACCCCTGGTAACCACCACACTCTTGTCCATGTCTCTTAGTCTCATTTTTATGTTCCACCAATGTATGGAATCATGTAAGAACAAAGAGTTTTCTATGAAATGATTTAGAAACCAATTCATGAAACACAAATCCATTATAATCACTGTTGGAAAAGGGCAAGTCAGAAAGATATGTTGAAGCCATAAAAACCCAAAAGGCCGGAGGAGGAAAAGATGGCAGCGGAGTAGGCAGACGCACAGATGCCCAGCTCTCACCACCAAACTGGAATACGTAACAATTTAAGAAAAATCAGCATGAAAAACCAACTCTGAACTACAAGAACAGCTCTCAAAAACCAAGGAGCAAAGAAGAAGCCACAAAAAACCTGGTAGGGAGTGCCTGAATCTCCCCTGCTTACAGGAACAGAGGAGGGAGGGTGAGGCTGAGAGCCCAGAGGGGATCTCACACAGGGAAAAGGGCAGAAACTACTGCTCACAGCCACTTGCCTGGCAACCAGAGAGTGAGGTGTGTTGAAAAGACCAGCTTATCTCCCAAGTGGAAAGGACAGGGAGAGGGACAGACTGTGAGGGGCTAAGAATGCAGGAGATGAACTAAAAAAGCTGACTCATCTGTGCTGGAGGTGGCCATCGCTGGAGGAGGGACTGAACTTTTCACAAAACAGAGTTGAATTGCTTCCGGATCAGAGACCTCCGGACATCTATTCAGCTCTAATCAGCGCAACAAGACACAGCTGAAAACAAGAAGAGGGGAGGAGGGGCAGTAACTCAGGTCTCCATGGAGATCTGAGATACACCTCCTCCTACTGAAGCTGAGAAAACACCCTGCCTCAAAGAGATTAATTGGCTAAAGAGGCCCTCAGAGTCTCAGGTTACACCCACTGCATTCCTGAATACAGTTTCAAAAAAACCCCCTGCTGAGATCAGTAAATAGACTATCACCTGTTAAGAAAACAAACAAATTAAGACTTCAGAGCTGCCCAAATCTGAAAGTGGATTACAGATAACAGCTGTTACCAACCCAAGAAGACCTAGAAATAACTGAAAACTGGAGGCAGAAAACACCAAGCCTAGACTCAACCAACTCTACAAATAAAAAACCCCAAAACAGACAATGAGAAGACAAAGATGTGCAATTCAAATGAAACCACAAGAGACACCTTCAAAAGATGAACTGAGTGATATGGAAATAATCAAACTTCCAGATGCGGAGTTCAAAATAATGATTTCAAGGATACTTACGAATCTTAGAACAACAATGGATGGTCATTATGAACACCTAAATAAAGAAATAGCAAGTATAAAAAAGAATCAGTCGGAGATGACAAATACATTATCAGAAATAAAGACCACAATGGAAGGAATTAAAAACAGAATAGAGCTGAGGATCAAATCAGCAAGTTGGAGGAAAACTGGAATGAAGGCATGAAAGCAGAGAAGAAAAGAGAAAAGAGACTCAAAAGGTCAGAGGAAACCCTTAGAGAGCTCTGTAACAACATGAAGAGAAATAACATCTGCATCATAGGGGTTCCTGAAGAAGAAGAAAAAGAACAAGGGATAGAGACTTTGTTCAATCATATTATAGCTGAAAACTTCCCTAAATTAATGCAAGAAAAACTCTCACAAGTCCAAGAAGCACAGAGGACTCCATTAAAGAGAAACCCAAAGAAACCTACACCAAGACACATCATAATTAAAATACCAAAGCTAAGCGATAAAGAGAAAATATTAAAAGCTTCAAGAGAAAAAATAGTTATCACCTACAAAGGAGCCCCCATAAGAATGACATCTGATTCTCAACAGAAACACTTGAGGCCAGAAGGGAATGGCAAGAAATATTCAAAGTAATGCAGAACAAGAACCTACAACCAAGACTACTTTATCCAGCAAGGCTATCGTTTAAAATTGAAGGAGAAATAAAAAGCTTCCTAGACAAAAAACAACTCAAGGAATTCATTACAACCAAACCAATGCTGCAGGAAATGTTAAGGGGCCTGTTGTAAACAGATCAAAGAAGAAATAAAAAAATTCCTAGAAACAAATGACAATGAGCATACAACAACTCAAAATTTATGGGACACAGCAAAAGCAGTACGAGAGGGAAGTTCATAGCACTACAGGCACACTTTCAGAAGCTAGAAAAAGCTCAAATAAACAACTTAACCCTGCATCTAATAGAATTAGAAAAAGAACAGCAAGTAAAGCCCAAATGTACTAGAAGGAAGGAAATAATAAAGGCCAGAGCAGAAATAAATGACATAGAGGCTAAAGAAACAATACAGAGGATCAATGAAACTAGGAGCTGGTTCTTTGAAAAGGTAAACAAGATTGATAAACCTTTAAGTAGACTCACCAAAAAAAGAGAGTGAGGACTCAAATAAATAAAATTAGAAATGAGAGGGGAGAAATAACAACTGACACAACAGAAATACAAAATATTGTAAGAAAATACTATGAAGAACTGTATGCCAAAAAACTAGACAACCTAGTTGAAATGGACAAATTCCTTGAAACATACAATCTTCCAAAAATCAATCTGGAAGAATCAGAAGACCTAAACAGACCAATTACAACAAATGAGATCGAAACAGTTATCAAAAAGCTCCCAACAAAGAAAAGTCTAGGGCCCGATGGCTTCACAACAGAAATCTACCAAATATTCAAAGAACTAACTCCTATCCTTCTCAAACTATTTCAAAAAATTCAAGAGGAAGGAAGACTTCCAAGCTCCTTTTATGAGCGAGCATAATTCTGATTCCAAAACCAGGCAAAGACAACACAAAGAAAGATCCTCAACAAAATATTAGCAAACCAGATCCAACAATATATGGAAAAAATCATACACCATGATCAAGTGGGATTTATTCTGGGGAGGCAAGGATGGTACAATATTTGTAAATCAATCAATGTGATTCATCACATAAAAAAAAGAAGGAGAAAAACCATATGATAATTTCAATAGATGCAGAAAAAGCATTTGATAAAATCCAGCACCCATTCATGATCAAAACTTTCAGCAAAGTGGAAATACAGGGAACATACCTCAACATGATAAAAAGCCATCTATGAGAAACCCACAGCCAACATCATACTCAATGGGAAAAAATTAAAAGCAATACCCTTAAGATCAGGAACAAGGCAGGGGTGCCCCCTTTCACCACTCTTATTTAACATAGTCCTGGAAGTCCTAGCCACAGCAATCAGACAAGAAGAAGAAATAAAAGGCATTCAAGTTGGAAAAGAAGAAGTAAAACTATCATTATTTGCAGATGATATGATATTGTATATAGAAAACCCTAAAGTCTCAGTCAAAAAACTACTGGACGTGATAAATAAATTCAGCAAAGTGGCAGGATATAAAATCAATACTCAGAAATCAGAGGCATTTTTATACACCAACAATGAACAGTCAGAAAGAGAAATTAAGGAAACAATCCCCTTCACAATTACAACCAAAAAAATAAAGTACCTAGGAGTAAACTTAACCAAGGAGAATAAAGACTTGTACTCGGAAAATTACAAAGCATTGATAAAAGAAATCAAGAAAGATACAAGCAAGTGGAAGCATATATTGTGCTCATGGTTAGGAAGAATAAACATCATTAAAATGTCTATTTTACCCAAAGCAATCTATAAATTCAATGCAAAACCAATTATAATAACAATGACATACTTTAAAGATATAGACCACATATTCCAAAAATTTATATGAAACCAAAAGAGAACACAAATAGCCTCAGCAATCTTAAAAAAGAAGAATAAAGTGGGAGGTATCACACTTCCTGATATCAAGTTATACTACAAGGCCGTTGTACTCAAAACAGCCTGGTACTGGCATAAGAACAGGCATATAGATCAATGGAACAGAACAGAGAACCCAGAAATAAACCCACAGTTCTATGGACAACTGATATTTGACAATGGAGGTAAGACAATACAATGGAGTAAAGACAGCCTCTTTAACGAATGGTATTGGGAAAATTGGACAGCTACCTGCAAAAAAATGAAACTAGATCACCAGCTTACACCACTCACAAAAATAAACTCAAAATGGATAAAAGACTTAAATGTAGGCCGTGAAACCATAAGCATCTTAGAAGAAAACATAGGCAGTAAGCTCTCCGACATCTCTCGGAGCAATATATTTGCTGATATATCTCCACAGAGAAGTGAAATAAAAGACAGGATAAACAAGTAGGACTATATCAAACTAAAAAGATTTTGCACAGCTAAAGACAACAAGAACAGAATAAAAAGACAAACTACACAATGGGAAAACATATTTGTCAATACATCTAATAAGGGGTTAATAACCAAAATTTATAAAAAACTTGTAAATCTCAACACCAGGAAGACAAACAATCCAATCCAAAAATGGGCAAAAGAGATGAATAGACACTTTTCCAAAGAGGACATACAGATGGCCAATAGGCATATGAAAAAATGCTCAACATCACTAATCATTAGAGAAATTCAAATTAAAACCACAATGAGATATCACCTCACACCATCCAGAATGGTGCTCATCAACAAAACAACACAGAATAAGTGCTGGCGAGGATGTGGAGAAAAGGGAATCCTCCTGCACTGCTGGTAGGAATGCAGACTGGTGCAGCCACTGTGGAATACAGTATGGAGATTTCTCAAAAAACTAAAAGTCGAACTGCCTTTTGACCCAGTTATCCCACTTTTAGGAATATACCCCAAGGACACCATAGAATGGCTCCAAAAGGAGAAATGCACCCCCATATTTGTGGCAGCATTGTTTGCAATAGCAAAGATCTGGAAACAGCCTAAGTGTCCATCAGAGGACGAGTGGATTAAAAAGCTTTGGTACATATATACTATGGAATACTACTCAGCTATAAGAAATGATGACATCGGATCATTTACAATAACATGGATGGACCTTGATAACATTATACGGAGTGAAATAAGTAAATCAGAAAAAAACTAAGAACTATATGAATCCATACATAGAAGGGACATAAAAATGAGGCTCAGAGGCATGAACTAGAATGTGATGGCAACAGGGTTGGGGGGTGGGGGGAGGGGAGATGGGGCGACAAAGGAGAGATGGGTTGGGGGAGGGGAGGTGCACAAGAAAACCGGATAGAAGATGACAGAAGACAATTTATCTTTGGGGGAGGGGTACACAACACAATCAAATGTCAAAATAATCTAGAGAGGTTTTCTTTCAATATATGTACCCTGATTTATCAATGTCACTGCATTAAATTTAATAAATAAATTAAAAAAAAAAAGAAATCAGAAAAATTCTTCGACAGGCACTCGAGTGGGCATCCCGGCACAGACACTTGCTGTCCCATCCTAGATGACTCAGGAATAATAAGAAAGGGTAGGATACAGGCAACACACAGTATTAACACAAGGAACACAATTGTCTCTCTCACACTCAACTCAGTCATTTGAGCTCAGACAAAATGCAGCGCAGCGCAGCACAAAACAGATTCCTAATGTGACCGGTCATTCCTAAAGTTAACAAATCCAAATATCCAAATTTCAGAGAGCAGCGTCCCGCTTCTGAAAGCCCTGGGTAGGTTACCAGCAGCGTCCCACCTACTACCTCAGGATTGTGTGCTCCGGAGCCCAAAAGCCAAACCAAATGAAGATCCTCCGTGAATACTTACTCAGTTCGAGCTGTCCTTCCGGTCTCTGACCGAAAACTCCACCAAGGGAGAATCCTGGATGAGCCCCCAAAAAGTAGCATCCATGGGGCATGAGAACAAATGTCGGAGATTTTCAGGAGTTAAGACGTTACTTTATTGGCCAGTTTAACCTGTGCAGGGGCGAACTCCCAAGATATCCAGAGACACCGTGCTCACAAGGAGCTGCAAACGGAAGCCATGCCTGGCACTTACAGCCAGGTCCTTATATATCCTAAGTGAGCAAGCATAATACAGAAGCAGATGTGGCAGTTTAGCTATTGGCTAGGGAGGTCACACGCAGCATAGCAACAGGGGCTGGCATAGCAACAGGGGCCAGTTTTAGCTTAGTGGCGAATTTCAAACATAAACTTCTGATAAGGGTCTTTGACCTTCTTTGTTCTCAGCCTCACAGGGGTCATATCAGCACTCCCTGTTCCTTTAATAGTTACACTCTTGGCAGCCCCAGCATATCAGTACTCCATGAATCTAACAGGTACCACTCACACATTTCCCCAAATATTGTTTTATGTTTGATTGAAAATGTTTTCTGATGATTTAAAAGTTTTATATTCTAGGCCCTGGCCAGTTGGCTCAGTGGTAGAGCGTCAACCTGGCTTGTGGAAATCCTGGGTTTAATTCCCAGCCAGGGCACACAGGAGAGGTGCCCATCTGTTTCTCCACCCCTCCCACTCTCCTTCCTCTCTGTCTCACTCTTCCTCTCCCTCAGCCGAGGCTCCATTGGAGTAAAAGATGGCCTGGGCACTGGGGATGGATCCTTGGCCTTTGCCCCAGGCGCTAGAGTGGCTCTGGTCGCAACAGAGTGATGCCCCAGATGGGCAGAGCATCGCCCCCTGGTGGGCATGCCAGTGGATCCCGGTCGGGCTCATGCGGGCGTCTGTCTGACTTCCTCCCTGTTTCCAGCTTCAGAAAAAAAAAATACAAAAAAAAAAGTTTTATATTCTATTTTTATTTTTAGTTATTATACGTTAAATTTATGTTTCTTACAGACTCTAAACTTATTTACCATCTCTTATTTTTTATAAACAAAATTATAACTTTCTAATAAATTACCATTTTCAAAATCCCTCTCCATTTTCTATGATACAATCTAAAATTTCAATACCAATTTTTAAAACCTACATAGATACACAATTGTGTTTACTAGTTTAGTTGTCAAGAGTTAATTAGCTAACTTTTTGAATAATTTTCTATACAGTCTGTTTATCATTTCTTGTTTCTTTCTCCTTATTTGAGAGTTTATTTTCCCTACAAGTAATGTACATGCTTTCTAGATATTTCATTTTGAGTGTGGGGATGGTAAATTTCTTAGTCTTTGTGTGCTTGAAAATATATTGATTTTATTTCCACTTTTACACAGTAATTAATTTATACAGATAATTCTTTGTTGACAGTTATTTCCACATACTGTCATGTTGAAGATATAACTTTAATATTTTTGTCATCTATTATTTTCAAATAAAAACTCTTAAAAGGCTTAGTTGATTACTTTTAAGTGAAATTTAAGGAATTCTATCGGTAAATATCATTATTCTTGAGCTTTATTTTAATGTAAAAAAGCATAAATTTTCTTTCTTTTTTCTTCCTTCTTATCCCCTTCCTTCCTTCCTTCCTTCCTTCCTTCCTTCCTTCCTTCCTTCCTTCCTTCCTTCCTTCCTTTCTCCTCCCTCCCTCCCTCCCTCCCTTCTTCCCTCCCTTCCTCCCTTCCTCCTTTCATACCTTCCTTCCTTCCTACCTTCCTGCCTTCCTGACTTCCTTTCTCTTCTCCTTCTATGTATTCTATTTTTTGTTTGCAATTTTCATTCAATGTGAGTACTGGGTCTTTATTCAATTATGAGAAATTCTTAGCCATTATTTCATTAAATATTTCTTTTGTGTCTCTAAATTTTCTCATTTGGAACATCTGAGATTAAGATTGAAATTTTCAACCATTATTTATGTTTCATCACTTATCTTTAAAATATTTTTTTATCTCATTATGCTCCCTCCCTTCAATGAGATTTCTTTTTTTAAAGTAATTTAAGGCTGAGTAGTATTTTAATGTATATATGTACCACATATTTATCCAATCCTTTATTGAGGGGCAGTTTGGATGTTCAATGTCTTGGCCGCTGTGAATAATGCTGTGATGAACACAGGGGTGATGCATCTTTAGGTACCAATGTTTTCGAGTTTTGAGGGTAGATACCTAGTAAAGGGATCACAGAAACATATGGTAGTTCTATTCTTAATTTTTTGAGGAAACACCATACTTTCTTCCATAATGGTTGTACTACTTTCCATTCCCACCAGCAGTGAATGAGGGTTCCTTTTTCTCCATAGCCTCTCCAACACTTATTATTACCTATCTTGTTGATAATAGCCTGTTTAACAGGTGTGAGGTGGTATCTCATTGTAGTTTCAATTTGCGTTTCTCAAATAGCTAGTGAAGATGATCATCTTTTCATATATCTGTTGGCCATTTGTATGTCCTCCCCCCATTTTTTAATTGGATTGTTTGCTTGTTTGTCACTGAGTTTTGTAAGTTCTTTATATATTTTGTATATTATCCCCTTATCAGAGTTGTTGTTTGCAAATATCTTCTTCTGTTTAGTTGGCTGCCTATTTTTTAATGTCAGTTTCTTTCTTTTCTTTCTTTTTTTTTGCTGTGTCAAAGCTTTTTATTTTGATATAGTACCATTCATTTATTTTTGCCATTACTTCCTTTGCCTTTGTAAATGATGACATAGTGTCATTTACAACAATATGGATTGACCTTGAGAACATTATACTGAGTGGAATAAGTAAATCAGAAAAATCTAAGAACTGTATGATTTTACACATAAGTGGAATATAAAGCTAAGACTCATGGACAGGTACATGTGCAGTGGTTAACAGGTGGAAGAGGATGTAGGGAGCAGTGGGGGGAAGGGTATAAAAAAGAGAAAATATAAGGTGATGGAAAATAATTTGAGTTTGGGTTATGGGTACAAAACATAATCTACGTTAAAATGCTATAGAAATGTTTGCCTGAAACCTATGTACTCTTTTTTTTTTTTTTTTTTTTTTACAGAGACAGAGAGAGAGTCAGAGTGAGGGATAGACAGGGACAGACAGACAGGAATGGAGAGATGAGAAGCATCAGTCATTAGATTTTCGTTGCACATTGCGACACCTTAGTTGTTCATTGATTGCTTTCTCGTATGTGCCTTGACCACGGGCCTTCAGCAGACCAAGTAACCCCTTGCTTGAGCCAGTGACCTTGGGTCCAAGCTGGTGCATTTTTTGTTCAAACCAGATGAGCCCACACTCAAGCTGGCGACATCGGGGTCTCGAACCTGGGTCTTCCACATCCCAGTCCGATGCACTATCCACTGCGCCACCGCCTGGTCAGGCAAACCTATGTACTCTTCTTGATCAATGTCACCCTGTTCAACTTAATTTCTAAATAAAAACAATTTAATTTTATTGGTGTGACACTGGTTAACATAATTATACAGTTTCAGACACCCAATTCAATGATATATCTCTGTACACCATATTGTGTGTTCAGCATCCCCCAATCAAGTCTGTGTCCATCACCATTTACCTTTCCACACTTTCCTCCACCTTGCCATTTCCTCCCCCTCCGCAATCACTACAGTCCCATCTGTATCTATGTCAGTGAGATATCTTTAGCACCATCCTCTAATTCAATAACTCTCTTGACTACTATACTCATGCTAACATTTATTCCAGCTTTTGAATTTATTAATTTGAAACCATGATTTGCTTTATATTTATAATTGCTATTTTGTTTCGTAGATACCTATTTTATATAAATGCTTTAATCAATTAAGTAAAACATCTTTATACTCATTGATAAAATTTTTATAGTGTAAAATATAAAGGTTTAAAGAAGTATCATTTGAAGTGTTTTTAAAAATGCACAGATTAAAATTTATACACACCCTTATCATGAAATGAAATGTTTCCATCATCTAATAGTGTTCTCTCATGTCTGATTTCACAGAGTTTATCAATGTTCTGATTTTTGTCACCAAATTTTGCCTGTTCTAGATTTTTATATAAATGGAGCCATTTATGTTGAATACTTTTCACTTAAAATAATGCTTTTGAGATTCATTTATTTTTGCACATATCACAATATATATTTCCTTTTATTAATTAGTAACAATATAAAATTAAACATAGCATGGGTATGTTTAAAACCTTGCATTCACACTTATATTTTCAATCCTAATGCCACACAACTTTTAATTTAGCCTTCCTTTATTTCCTACTCATAAGAAATTGGCCCTTCCATCTTCAATATATTTACTTATTTGCTTAATCCTCCTATACAGAATTTTATTTTTGCCTCATAGACTTTTTCTTCAATATACCTGAACTCTTTCTAAACTAATCAATATTTTGTTGATGCCAAACAAAATTCTTTTGATATAAAACAAAAAAGATGAATACCCTATAATTTATTTTTTGAAGATATCTATTATTTCTATTTTCTTTAATTGCATTCTTTGAATAATGTCAGTTTTTATGCACACACATATGATAGCTAAAATTCACCAAGAATTAAATTAAATTCTTTATGTGCTATGAAATTTTAATCTGTATACTCATCTGCAGTGCATAAATATTTTTATTTTTTATTATTTTGTTTGGTTTTTATTTTCCTGCTCATATTTTTACATGTGATTGTTTTGTGTTTAATTCCTTTTTTTATAAAAAAAAGACTTTTTAAGAAAAATAAAACATGGAAGAATAGCTATAATAAAAATAGAATTTGTAAATAAAATTTAAATCACAAGATAATAAAAATGTTATAAAAACAATAGTAATTAAATTGTCAAATTGGTATAAGTACTGCATACATAGTCTCCAAATGTTTTGCTATGATTAACTTTAGTATTATTTCATTATATCCATTTATTAACTTTTACACTTATTTCTTGTTTTGTAAGTTATGTTTTACATATGCATACAGGTAACTACTCATAATTTTAAACTCTATTTCTTTAAACACATAAAACATATAGTTGTGTTATGTGAGTATGGTTATTCCATTATCTGAAACCTTGTGTGTGCTTGGTTTTACACAATCTATAGCTCTTCTTTATTGACAATCCTGTTTATTCTGTTTTAATATATTTTCTTTTTATATTCATATGCACAGTTATTATTCCTAGCAAGTACTCATAATACTAAGGTGGCTTGCTTGGGTGCTGACTGAAGCACATCTGAACCTAAAATGACCAGCCTCTCCCTTATGGATACTAAATCTGACACTGAGCCCAGATCAACTTTAGAGACCTGTATTCCTCAATTACAAGTTTCCACATGGGAAAACTTGGTGTTCTTTCTGTTTCACTATCTCAACACTACAATTTTATTCCTTTCAGAAGCTCTAAAAATATTGAACCTCAGAAATTCTGTCAATTTGTTTATATACTTCATTAAAAAATCTTGTCTTCTCTAAGGGTAGTTGGTGTTCATCTGCTTTTCATTTATAACACTAAGAAAAGCCATTAAGTGATTCTTTCCAAAAAATAAAAACATGTTCCAAAATAATTTGTTGTCTCCATCTCTAGAAAGAGAAATATATTCATGTATTCAAAATTATGAAATGTTCAGTGGTAGCTAATCTCCAAATGAAAGTTTGGAAGAAGGTAAGTAATTAATATCACGTGCTACCTCACTGGACCTTCATTGCCATATCAGGAATTATACATGATACATTCAGGAATGTAAAATAAACTCAAGAAAACAAAATGTTATAATAACAATAAAAATTGTAAACAATTTTTCAAAGAAGAGAAAGAACACTAAATTTTTTGTTGCTTTTCAATAAATGCTCAACTACATCACATTTTACACCAAATATGTATAAAATGCATCCACAAACAAATCTCTTCCTATATGTTATGGATAGGACATGGGTACCAAGAAAGCACTTAGCTGTTCTTCATGTTATACTTTCAGCCAAAAAAAGTTAAAGTTGAAAAAGAGGATTTTCAGTGTAGAGAAATAGAAGAAACTGAAGAAATAATTAAAACACTGATTACATAAACTTTATAACTCTGTCTACCAGTAATACTAAAATGCAAATAAAAAATGTAAGTTATTTTAATATTAATTATGTGTTTATAATCTTAATATGTAAAGTGTTCATTACAATTGGTATTTAAAAAACAGAGTAAAAAAGAAGAGAAATGGACATATCATTTTTGATAAGCATATATAAAAATGTTCAACATTACTAATAAATATACTTAAAATTTATTGCTAATTCATGCAGTGCAAAATTTTATATGTATAACTTAATAAAATGTTTATTAAAACAATTTATGGAGGTCTTGCAACCTTCTGTATTAAATTAGATGTTTTATATTTTTAAAAAATCAAATATTTTTATGCATCAAACTTATTATATACATGTTATTTCTTATTTTAAGGAAGAATCTATGGAGACATCCAAGAGGACAGTAGAGTAGTAGTTAGAAGATACAGTTACATCCTCCCAGGAGCAAACAGGAATTATAACAAAATTATAAAACAATCATCCTGAAAAACCAACTAAAGATAAGCTGAAGAGAAGTTTTATAACCGAGAATTTACAGAAGAAGCCACATGGAGATGGCTTCAAATAGGTACCCACCATAGGAATACTTAAATATTTAAAATAAATCTAGATAGAGATCCATAGTAATATAGTCATAGTAGGAAATTTAACCCCCCCATGGACATCAATTAATAGGTCTTTCAGACAGAAAATCAACAAGGAAATGATGGTTTTAAATGACACACTACCATCAGCTGGATTTAATTGATATCTTCAGAGCATTTCATTCCAAGGCAGCAGAATAATCATTCTTTTCAAGTACACATGGAGCATATTTTAGAATAGATCACATCTTAGGATGTAAAACAATCTCAATAAATTTAAAAGATTAAAATCTTACCAAGCATTTTCTCTGAAAATAACAGTATGAAAGTAGAAATCAATCACAAGAAAAAAGTTGAAAAACACAGAAGGACATGATGCTACTAAACACTGAATGGGTGAACAATGAGGTCAAGGAACAAATTTTAAAATACCTTGAAAAAATAAAAACAGGAACACAACAACTCAAAATCTATGAGACATAGGTAAAGCAGTGCTGAGGAGGAAATCTATAGCATTACAAGCCTATCTCAAGAAACAAGAAAAATCTAAAAAAAAAACACAAAAAACAATCTAACAATATACTTAAGAGAACCTGAAAAGAACAATAACAAAAAAGCCTAAAGTGAATAAAGGAAGGAAATAATATATATCAGAGCAGAAAAAATAAAAATGGAGTCCAAAATAAAAAAAATAAAATAGAATCAGTGAAACCAATAGCTGGTTCTTTGATAAGATAAACAATATTGACAAACCTTAACCGGAATCATCAAAAGAGAGAGAGAGAGAACACAAATAAATAGTATCAGAAATAAAGAGGGGTAACAAATGACACCAAAGAAATACAAAGGATTGTGAGAAAATATTAACAACTACATGTCAACAAATTGGACAGTCAGGACAAAATGATAAATTTCTTGAAATATACCATCTTCTAAAACTGAATCAGGAAGAATCAGAAAATGTGAATGGACATTTAAGTAATAAAACTGAAGCAGTAATAAAAATAAACCACCAAAAAACAAGTGTCCTGGACCAAATGGCTTCACAAGTAAATTTTACCAAATATTCAAAGAAGAACTAACACCTATTTTTGTTATACTATTTCAAAAAATTCAAGAGGTAGAGAAACTCCCAAACTCATTTTACAAAGCTAGAATTTTCCTAATTCCAAATAAAGATTTTACTTTATTCAAATAAAGATGTTATAAAGAAAGAAAATTATAAAACAATACTCTTGAAGAACATAGGTGTTAAAATTCTCAACAAAAAATTAGCAAACCACATCTAACAATACATTATAAAGATTATACACTATGATCAAGTGGGATTTAATCTGAGGATGCAAAGTTGGTACAAATCTGCAAATCAATAAATGTGATAAACCACATAAACAAAATGAAGAATAAAAATCATATAATCATACCAACAGATGTAAAAAAGACATTTGATAAAATACAGCACCCATTTATGATTAAAAACTATCAGCAAAATGGATAAAAAGGGAACATACCTTAAAGTAATAAGGTTTATGTATGACAAAACAAAAGCCAACAACATACTCACCTGGCAGAAACTACAATAATTTTACCACTCTTATTCAACATAGTACAGAAGACGTAGCCACAGCAATCAGACAAAAAAAAAAAAAAAAAGAAGAAAAAAAAGAAAAAAAAGACATCCAATTTATAAAAAAAGAAGTAAAACTTATATTTACAGATAATATGATACTGTATAAAGAAAACCCTAGAAGAAAACACAGACAATTAAATTTTGAACATTTCCTGTTTCAATATATTTTCTAATATATCACTTTAGACAAAGAAAATAAATAAAAATAAATAAAGTGGAACTACCTTAAACTAAAAAGCATTTTTACAGCAAAGAAAACTATCAACAAAATTAAGACAACCCACTAAATGGAAAAACGTATTTGTTGATACATTTGATAAGGGACTAATATTCCAAATTTATAAAGAATTTATAAACTCAGCACAAAAAATTTCAATTTAAGAAATGAGCAAAGGACCTGTATAAACACTTCTCCAAAAAGGACGTACACTAGCTAGTAGACATATGAAAAGATGTTCAATATCACTAATCATCATAGAAATGCAAATTTGAAGCACAATAAGATATCATCTCACACCTGTCAGAATGGCTATCATTAATAAATCAACAAACAATAAGTACTGGTGAGGGTGTGGAGAAAAGGAACCCCTTGTGCACACTTGGCTGAAATGCAGATTGGTGAAGCCATTGTGAAAAGCAGTATGGAGTTATCTCAAAAATATTAAAAATAGAACTGCCTTATGTCCCAGAGATTTCACATCTGAAAATTTATCTGAAGAAAACTGAGCCACTAATTTGAAAGAATATACCCTCATATGTTCATTGTAGCAATATACAGTAGCCAACATTTGGAAGCAAACCAAGTATCCTACAGTACATGAGTGGATATAGAAGTGTAGTATATTTACACAATGCAATATTACTCATTCATTAATAAAAATTTTTAAAAAGGAAACCTTTCCCTTTGTGACAGCATGGATGGACCTAGAGTGCATTATGCTAAGTGAAAGATGCTAGTCAGAGAAAGATAAATATATGATTTCACTCATGTGTGGAATCTAAAGAACTAAAAACCAAAATAGGGTCAGAATCATAGAAGAGAGAGGGTGACAGCTGTTGGTGGTGGGGATTGGGAAACTGGGTGTGATGGGGGTGGAAGAATTGAGTCCCCACAGAAAAAAAGAAGAAAATCTAGGGACACAGAAAACAGTATGGTGATTGCCACGGTAACAGGTGGAGGAAGGTATAGGAATATAAATGTTAATGGATAGAGATTTGATTGGGGTGATAAATACAATACACTGTTCAAATAATGTGCACAATTCTTGAAACATGTTAATTTTGTTAACCAGTGTTACTTCAATAAACTTAATATAAATGAAAAAAATATAAAAAACAGAAAGTCAGATATAGGATAGCTGGAAAAAAAATAGAAAATAAAGCTATGTAAAAATTTTCTGTCTTCCCATCTCCAAATCTAGTTAATTTTACATGACAGCAATAACCACTATACTAAACATTTTATAAGCAGTTACTAATTTTAAATTATCTAATAAGAAGATGAATACCTTTTTAAGATATGTGTTAGCTAGTGCAATAAAATAAACACTATCATTAATTGTTAGAGAATTTATACATTGATACAATTCTAAAAAACAAATATCCAATCCATATAAAAAGCCATAGAATAATGAAAACATATTTTTAAAAATTTTTTATGTCCTTTTTTTTTTTGAGAGAGAGAGAGAAAGAGGGAGAACATTGATTTGTTGTTCCACTTATTCATGCTGTCATTGGTTGATTCTTATATGTGCCCTGTCCTGAGATCAAACTTGCATACATGGCATGTCCCTACAATGCACCAACTAACTGAGGTACCCAGCCAGTGTTTTTCTTTTCCAGAAATCTGTCCCAAGACAAAATCTGATATGCAGACGAAGATATATGCAAAGTAGATATATTGCAGTACTATTTTCAATAATAAAAAATTAGAAACAGAATAAACAAACAATATGGAAGTAAGTAAATCAACGATCAGATATCTTGAAAATAAGAAACCATGCAAATGAAACCCTATTCTTAGAAAACAACCAGTATAAATTTGGGCAAACTGTATTCTGCCCAGCTTTGCATCATCCTGTTTGTAAAAATAAATATATTAAGAAAGGAATGGAAGAGAAATGGTGTGACTGACTGGAAAAACATTCCAATTTAGGTCCAGTTTCCATAATCATTAGAGAACTCCAGAAGAAAATGTGATACTATTACAATAGTTTGCATCTTCATGCATATAGTAACATTTGGCTGTATTTTGTTAAGTGCTTCATATTATGTTTATGGGTTATATTTATTTCACTTATATTTTATTTCTACTTTTATATGTGTTAGAATATCCATATGCACACATAAAATTAAGCAATATAGATTATTTTTTTATTCTTTATTATACTCCTGTATTTTTTTAAAATTTTACAATGACTGTGAATTACTTTTATGTTAAACATAAAGTGAACACATTTCCAAAGAGTATGACCACCTAATGCAAGTAGCTGTTTTGAGGGTTAAATAAAATAGTATAAATAATCTAGAAAAGAGCTTATTATATAATAGATATTTAATAAGTTAATTAATTTTACTAAATTAATTAGATTAGTAAGCACATTTTCTTGAAATACTTTTTCTACAGCTGTTTACTTTAAAAATAGCTACTGGGTATCAAATATTAGAAGTTATAGTGTCCTTTAAAATTTTATTGTTTTGTTATCATATATCTTGTTTTTCAGGGAGAAAGTGAGGACAAAGAATTAAACTTATAACAAAAGATTATCCAGTTGTTTATAAGGGTTTAATGTTTCAGATGCAGAGTTCTCAAGAGAGGTGAAATGGAAATATCATTTACTTCTGTAGAAAGGTATACCAGAATAGGATGCTGGGAATGGTAAGAGCAGGCCTGGAAAACGTTTTTCAGCTAATTATAATATACCTGTCCTACTATCCTCTTGAAAATAGCTATACATCAGTGGGAAAAAATGATTTACAGTTCTTTGTACAGAAAATAACACCCTAATTAATAAATAATACAAGAATAAACTATGTTTAATGTATTCACAATTATAAACCTACATTTGCCCATCCTTTTATTTATTTTTCTTTTCTTGTGAATCTGTATTTGGAGCCACACAGAAGTCTTTGCTATAAGAATTTGAATGAATGGGATGGAATGTCATTTACCAAGTTTATTGGGACCACAAAGCACTAGAGCAGGGATCGGGAACCTGTTTGGCTGAGAGAGCCATGAACGCCACATATTTTAAAATGTAGTTCTGTGAGAGCCATACAACGACCCGTGTACATTATGCATTATCCAATAAAAATTTGGTGTTGTCCTGGAGGGCAGCTGTGATTGGCTCCAGCCATATGCAGCCATGAACATGAGCGGTAGGAAATGAACAGATTGTAATACATGAGAATGTTCAATATTTTAACATTATTTTTTTTTATTAAAGATTGGTCTGCAAGCCAGATGCAGCCATCAAAAGAGCCACATCTGGCTCACGAGCCATAGGTTCCTGACCCCTGCACTAGAGCAAAGCCTAATTCGTGTAGATTATTCAGTAAAGCTTTTTTAATTTTTAAGGAAAATATTTTGTTTATTTGAACTTCTAGGTTTATGTTAATTTGATAGAGGTAAGTACTTAATTTAAAAAGGGTCCTGCAATATTATGTTTGTGATCCTCACTCTTGCTTAACATATACTTTTCAAGTGCAGAGCATTCAGAGTGATAATATTTACTTTCCTTTAGCCTATCATAAACATACAGGGAGGTGGTGCAAAATATTTTAGCTTTCTCATCATGGTCATCTTGCTGTTCACTCACAGCTAGCCTTGGATTGGCATCTTCTTTCTGCTCTCCCTCCTTTAATTTCCTAGGTATCTCACCTGTTCCTATGGTCTTTCCTGGATTTCTTAGTCTGACTGACTAAATAAGCATCAGTCATTTCTCATTGCCAATTTTCAGATTCTTTAGAACAAAATAAAAAAGACTAACAAAGTCTACCACCTGCCCCATCTCTGAACCTCCACAAAATAAATTATGGCTAAGATATTTACTTTTTGAAATCCTTAACAAGCATTGAGAAGCCGAAGAAAGAAAAGAATGAAGTACATACAATACTCAATCCCACTGTACACATAATATCATGGCAAATCAAATAGTCATCCTACAATCCAAAACAAGAGTTCCACATTCAACTGTTTATGATTCATTAGATAAATACCAGGATGGGACTGTTCTATGTTATTGTATTGTTTTTTTAATGAAATAACCCACTCTATAAATTAGTAATTTTATTTTTTATAGAATAACTATATGTGGCATAGGACAACTAAATTCAATGAACCAAAGATCTAATAGGCAGTGAAATTCTGTGACTACCTATGAATGAATTTCAAATTTAGTTTCACCATTAGTTCTGTGTTATTTCAATTTTTGCTTCTCAATCTGAAAGTTGACATTGACTTATAATTAAGCTTGTCTGGACTTGCAGTCTGGGTGAACTTACAGGAACTTTGGCACTCTCCTGGTTCTGATTGTCAGCGTTGTGAAGAGAGATGGCATCAGCTTAATGAGCAGTACAATGAACTGCAAAACCACAATTAGGTCTCTCCCAATGGTTGGTGAACAATCATGTGTATGCCAACAGGCGTTTTAAAACAGTTTGAGACTGCCAGTGGAAAGGTGGGAGAAACAAATTCAATATGCCTACTAAATGCAGGAATGCATGATTAGCCATGAGAAAACATTTTCGTAGGACACTGGGAAGAGATAGGAGAATATTAATAAGCTAGGATGTACAATATGAGAATTTTTAGTTGGCATTTTAAAATATACCTGCAATCCATATAACACACACACACGCCACTTATATGCATTGCTGTCCAGTCAAGAGTTGGAAAGCAGTTGTTGTTGCAATCCCGACAGAAGAGTGTATTCAAATGAGAAAGTGGTGATTTTAATTGCTGGGAACCCGAAGGGCAAGCTGTCCTCAGCAATATGAATTAGATGTTGTGGAACAAAGAGAACAACTTCTGTGTGGTCAGGCCATCTGCACTACACTGATCTTGCCAAGAAACAAAAAAATCTGCAATTAACGTTGCAAAAAAAATACCAGCACCTTGGCTCCTCCATAGTCTTCTCAGCCATCATGGCTGAGGCAGCTTCCAAGCCAGTCTGGTGGCCAAAGCTAGCAAAATAAATGGATCTCAATCATTCATTCAGCTCTAAGTGCCTAAGTGTTCTTGAACAGGATTGCTTCCAAATAACTTCACAGAAAAAAAAAGATAAGCATATTCTGGATGGGATTAATGCTACCTTGAGCTCTCTCACTCCCAAAGTGCTTACTTGCTTTAAAATATGTATTAATTTTCAACTGCTGATGTAATATTTAATGGCTTAAAACAACACACATTTATTACCTTGCAGTTCTGGAGGTCAGAAGTCTAAAATTGATTTCATGTGCTAAATTCAAGGTGTCAGCAAAGCAATGTTCCTTTCAAAGGCTCTAAGGGATGCATTTCCTTGCCTTTTCTAGCAGCTCAAGGTCAACTGCAGTCTTTACCTACTGGTCACTTTGTCCATCTTCAAAGAGCATCAGTCCAACCTGTCCTTTTATAGTTACAGCTCCCTAACTGTGACCTTCCTGCCTTCCCTTATAAGGTTCCTTCTGAGTATGTTGGACTTACCACAGTTATGCTGATTAATCTTCCCATCACAAGATTCTTAAATCACTTTTGCCATAAGCAACATATTCCTGGGTTCCAGTAATTAATTTGTGAACATTTTTGGCGAGGGGAGGGAGAAGGGGGACAGACACTTAATTTAACTGCCATAAGCTATATGTTAATAGTCTTATGTATGTACAGAGGTATCTACAGAGAAGGGAAAATACAGATTCACAGATGCTAGAAAAGACAGGCAATAAAGAAGAGGCAAATGAAAGGACTCAATGCACTTATAATAATGATGTGCACAAAATACCTCAAAATACCTGTAGTTGTCTTCTGGATATGGAATGGATGTGGCTAAGCTATTACAAGTGACATATGTACTTTACAACACCCTTCATTTGTGGATTAAGATAGACATGTGTTTCAAATTCAAACTCTTCAGCAAGTCCACTTTCTTTCTTTTTTTAAATTATTATTAATTAATTAATTAATTAATTATTTTTTAGAGAGAAGAGTCAGAGAAAGAAACAGAGAGAGAGAAAGAGAAGGGTGAAGAAGCAGGAAGCCATCAACTCCCATATGTGCCTTGACCAGGCAAGTCCAGGGTTTCGAACTGCCAACCTTGGTGTTCCAGGTTGACACTTTATCCCCTGTGCCACCACAGGTCAGACAGCAGGTCCTCTTTCTTAGCAAGAACAATCTACAGCCATGGAGAGAACATGGCTGAAGTGAGGCTGCAGTGCACACCCTTGAACTTAGGAGTTTCACAGCAGTCAGTCATACTAATAAGCCACAGTATGCAAAAAGTGAATATAAAGTTAAAATATTTAGAATTATATTTGTTTCTACTTAATACATATTTAATAAAGGGGCAAAGAAAGTCATGTACTAGTACAAAGCTGCAAAGGACTAACAAGGAAACCTCCATTCAGTCCTTACCAAGCCAGTCCCAGTTCAATAAACCCATCCAGTTTCCAGAACATATGTCTCATTCACATTGCTCAGCTTTTGCCTTGAACCACCCTCTTACTCAGAATTCTCTCTCTCTCTCTCCCCCACTCTCCCTCTCTCTTTTTTTGGTTTTCTATTCTGACTTGCATTTCAATTCTCACCTCAATGCCACTCTCAGAACTTTACTTACATCCTCTCAAAGTAACATTAACTGTTCCCACTTCTGAACTCATATAGTACTTTAAATGGTACCAGATGTTACACATTTTTGTGCTTTTCACAGCAATTCAAGTACTTTGTACATTCCTAATCAATAAATGTTACTGAATTCGATTGGATTTCATAACAATACTTACCTTGAAATAATGTGTCGGTTATTACAAGAAGTTTCCTATATAGGATAACAAGAAAAGCAACAGAATTCATTAACAGTTGAACAGTAACTCTAAAACATCCAGTGGGTAAATTACAAAAACAGATCCCAGAGCTCTACCAACAGAGTACAAGTAAGTAGGACTAAGGTAGACCCCAGGGAGTTTCACTTTAATAATAACTTTGAAATATACTGATCCAGGAGGTCCTGGATTACATTTGGCAATAAAAAGTAAATTATAATGTATATAAATAGATGTATTTTTATAGTACTATCTTTTCCTTAAGAGATAAGTAAGTAAGATCTGCTTTTTGTAAATATTTTGTTTGATGAATGGAGTCCTTCCTGGGAGAAGGGTGAGATAAAAAAGGTGGGTTGACAGAAAGCTCAGACTTGTTACTAATATCACCTGGAAAGAAAAATTAGTGGCTAAACCTGTAATATCCTGTCTTTTACAGAAGTCATAAAGGTCAGCTTAATGTCTTACCTATCTCTACACAGAACTGTTCAAGACAACTAAAATTAATTGCTAGACTATGAATATTTTAAAGTAGAAATAGAAAAAATAGAAGCTAAAGTGAATGTCTAGTCTAAATACTTTATTCTAACTAATTTAAATTTAACTTCAAATGTGATACAAGTCTAGTCTCTATCTCCTGGGCCAGCAAGGTTTTACTGTACTCGATGATAATTATTTTTATTATTGTTATTGTTTTTATTCTCAATTAGCCTTGGTCTAATTTCTTAAGTACAATTATAAGTTCAAGTTTTTGTGAACCATGATAGTTCCTGATTCAGCAGTAGAACCCATAAATAAGAATATATTCCTGAGACAGAAGTAAATTGTAATTTTAAGAAAAAATAATTTTAGAGATGAAGTTTAAATTGCAAATATTCTTATATGTGATGAATATCCTACTCATATATTGTGTGGCTTTCAGCTCTCATGATACATTATATTCACACATATACACACAAGTATGTGCATATTTAGCTCATCCTGTCTTTTACATACATTTTGGCTTATTAGTGTATATGGTCTCATAACATTTTATGGTACCTTCATTTCTGTCTTCCATAAGATATCTCCTTCCATAGTTGTCCACAATTTACTCTACCTAAATTTAATGTTTAAACTTTTGTTGCATTGGTGCAACACAACATTTCTCTCTCTCTGCTCACATGAGTATTTATTATCAAAATAGTATATCCTCACTAATTGCAAAAATAGAATTATTTCCTGCCAACTTGATAAATTTTTTTTTGTATTTTTCTGAAGCTGGAAACGGGGAGAGACAGTCAGACAGAATCCCGCATGCGCCCGACCGAGATCCACCCGGCAAGCCCACCAGGGGCGACGCTCTGCCCACCAGGGGCGATGCTCTGCCCACCAGGGGGCGATGCTCTGCCCCTCCAGGGCATTGCTCTGCCACAACCAGAGCCACTCTAGCGCCTGGGGCAGAGGCTAAGGAGCCATCCCCAGTGCCCGGGCCATCTTTGCTCCAATGGAGCCTTGGCTGCGGGAAGGGAAGAGAGAGACAGAGAGGAAAGGGGGGTAGAGAAGCAAATGAGTGCTTCTCCTATGTGCCCTGGCTGGGAATTGAACTTGGGTCCCCCGCACGCCAGGCCGACGCTCTACCACTGAGCCAACCGGCCAGGGCCAATAATTTTTAAAGCTAATAAAACAATGGCGGGGTAGGAAGCGATACCGATAAATCTCCCCCAAAACACAACAAGATCATCAACCAGAAACAGAAAAACCTACACTTGGAGCCTCCAGATGCTTCGCAATACACCTGAAGGTATGGTTGAGTGAAAAATTGGCTAAATATATAACCAAACCCCGAAGGAAAAGGGAGTAAGAAATGCTCCGCCTTCCTCACTAACCTAAACAGGGCGGCTTTCTCTGGTAACTGTGAATGTGGAAACTGAGGCGGGCAAAGGGGGTGAGTAGATCCAGGCTGCGGCACAAAAGGCCGAACCAGGCTGTGGCACGGAGATCCAAGTCGAGGAAAAACTGATCCTGTGGCAACCCGGGCAATACAAGCTAACACTCGCGCCAAACCCAAACAAAGAAAGACAAGCGGGGCAGCCATTTTACCCAATCTCCTGGTTGGCGCATGCGCAGTTAGTGGGCGAGAGATTTCTTCCTAAGCCCCGGGAGTGGGTGCCTGTGTTACCCCACAGAGAGGCAGAGTCAGAGGCCTTTCTGTGGGCCGAAAGCAGAATCTCTGGGCAGCCCCAGCACCCTGGGAAAGCTGCGCACAGGAGGGAGCGAGAACTAATTCCAACAGTGGAAATTTTCCATGCTGGTGGGGGTTGCACTCAGAGGGAAACGCGGCCGGCCTCATATCCTGGTCTGCACGCGCAGCTAGCGAGCGAGAGATTCCTCCGAGTGCCTCGGCAGTGCGCGCCCGTGTTATCGCACAGAGGGGCAGATTGAGGGGCCTTTGTGTGGGCCAAAGCGGAATCTCGGGCCACCCCAGCGCCTTGCAAAAGCTGCTCACGGGAACGGAGCGAGAGCCAATTCCAATGCTGCAACTTTTCCATGCTGTTGGGGGTTTCACTCAGAGCATGAAACTGCGGGCCAGATATCCTGGTCTGCATGCGCAGATAGTAAGCGAGAGTTTCCTCCAAGCGCCCCGGAAGTGGGCGCCCACCTGTGTTACCGGACAGAGTGGCAAAGCCAGAGGTCTTTGAGTGGGCGGAAACCCCGCCTGATTATGCTAGCAGCTCTGACTGACTGAGCTTTACCCAGAGCCCTGTGCTGAGTGGAAATAGAGTGGGGAGTTGCCAGCTCTTTGAGCCTCTTACTATCCAGGCAGAGGCAGCAGCAACCCCATGGCTGGATTATCAGGCTACTAATTGAGGAAGGAAAGACTAGGAGAAAGGCTCCAGGAACACAGACTCTCTCACTGTCGGAGCCTATAAATGCTAATGAGCCTCGACTGCCAACGAGACTAAAGCACAATACATGACATCGCCATAGAGACTTATCAACTGCAAACCTCTACCTGAGCGTGCCAAAGGGGCAGAACCCGGGGTACAGAGTCACCGACCAGGAAGAGGGAGAGAAAAGAAAAAGCAAGAAGATAACTTCTCAAAATCAAGAATAATCTGCAGACTTTATAACCTATCCCATTTTATTATATTTGTTCATTTGTTTCTCTTATCTTCATTCTTGATATTTTTTTTCCTCTTCCAATTTGGCCAATTAACTCTCTGCCGGTCTTACTCTCTCCTCTCCTTGAACTACACTACCCATAAGTGTTACATCTCCCATTATCTTTTCTCTCCTCTTCCTTTCTCTCTATGAGGGTTGCACTCCAAAACCCTTAACTCTCTCTCTCTCTCTCCTCTTTTTTCTTTTTTCTTCTTTTAGTGGTTCCCCCTTTTTTTTCTCTCTCTCTCTTTCTTTTCTCCCTCTATATTAGTTTCTTCCTTTCTCCTTTACATCTCCTCTCATTCAAACCTCAATAACAAACAAATTATCTTATCTGGGACTCAAACTTATGTTTGTGGCAATTTGGGGGGTTTTTACTTCACCTTTTTAACTCACTAGCAGTGCTCCCATCCCTGGCTCTCCATTTTATCTAGTTCTTGTTCCACTAAATACAATAGTAATTTTTTAATTTGTCCCTCCATTTTTCTGTTTTCCTCTTATTCCTCTCATCATAACTCTTAGACAACCAACACCTAAAAGCAAATCATTTTATTATTGACCCAATTTTTTTCCTTATTTGCTTTTTGTGGGTCCATACGCCCAACTTTTTTCTTTTTCTTTTTCTTTTTTTTGCCCCTTTATTACTTTTCCCCAATTCAGGCCCGCCATTACAGACATTGTTTGTTATAATTCACAGTTCACCACAAGATTTTCTCAAGAAAGAGGAGAGAGGAGAGGAGAGAAAAAAAGGAGGGGGGGGAATAATTTCCTTTTTAAAAAATTTTTATTTTATTTTACTTTTCTTTATTTTATTATTAATTTTTTTTTAAAAAACAACTCTTCGATTTTTTATTTTTTTAACTTTTTATTCTTTATTAGATCTCATTAATACTGTCAACAAAACCACCCTCAGATGCCATTAAGGAAGAGAAAATCGAATATCATGGATACAAAAGAAAGAGAGGTAACACAGCTAGATGAGGAAAAATCTATGGAGAAAAAGTTTAATATATTGGAAACCTTGGAGCTAAATGACAGAGAATTCAAGATAGAAATACTAAAAATCCTCCGAGATATACAAGAAAACACAGAAAGGCAATTTAGGGAGCTCAGAAAACAACTCAATGAACACAAAGAATATATGTCCAAGGAAATTGAAACTATAAAAACAAATCAAACAGAGATGAAACACTCAATTCACGAGCTGAAAAACAAAGTAACAATCTTAGCTAAAAGAACAGATCAGATAGAAGAGAGGATTAGTGAAATAGAAGACAAGCAACTTGAGGCACAACAGAGAGAAGAAGAAAGAGACTCAAAAATTAAAAAAAATGAGATAGCCCTACAAGAATTATCTGACTCCATCAAAAAGAATAACATAAGAATAATAGGTATATCAGAGGGAGAAGAGAGAGAAAATGGAATGGAGAACATACTCAAACAAATAATAGATGAGAACTTCCCAAGCCTGTGGAAAGAACTAAAGCCTCAAGTTCAAGAAGCAAACAAAACTCCGAGTTTTCTTAACCCCAACAAACCTACTCCAAGGCATATCATAATGAAATTGACACAAACCAACGGCAAAGAAAAAATTCTCAAGGCAGCCAGGGAAAAGAAGAATACAACATATAAAGGAAGGCCCATTAGATTATCATCAGATTTCTCAGCAGACACTCTAAAAGCTAAAAGAGAATGGACCCCAATATTTAAAGTTCTGAAAAAGAGGAACTTTCAGCCACGAATACTATACCCAACAAGCTATCCTTCAAATATGAAGGAGAAAAAAAAACATTCACAGATACAGAAAAGATGAGAAAATTTATCATCAAAAAACCCCCACTCCAGGAATTACTAAAGGGGGTTCTCCAATCAGATACAAAGAAAAAAAAAAACCACAGAGCCACAAGTAAAAGCTCCAAGAAGAACACAATAAAACCAAATTTAAACTGTGACAACAACAAAAAAAAAGAGGGGGAGAAGATGGAGATTAACAGTAGCAAAGGACGATGGAGTGCAAAAGTACTCACAAAATAGTTCACTACAGTGAACAGGGTAGGGACCTTTTTCATTACTCAAAAGTAACCACCATTGAAAAAACCACCACAGAAGCACATGAGATAAAAAAGATAGCAACAGAGGAAAGATGTATGGAATACAACCAAATAAAAACAAAAGATAGAAAAACAAAAGAGAAGAATCAAACAAGACACAAAACTAACAGAAAGCAAGATATAAAATGGCAATAGGGAACTCACAAGTGTCAATAATTACACTAAATGTAAACAGATTAAACTCACCGATAAAAAGGCACAGAGTAGCAGAATGGATTAAAAAAGAAAATCCAACTGTATGCTGCCTACAGGAAACTCATCTAAGTAACAAGGATAAAAACAAATTCAAAGTGAAAGGCTGGAAAACAATACTCCAAGCAAATAACATCCAAAAAGAAGCAGATGTAGCAAAACTCATATCAAATAATGCTGACTACAAGACAGGAAAAGTACTCAGAGACAAAAATGGCCATTTCATAATGGCTAAGGGGACACTGAATCAAGAAGACATAACAATTCTTAATATATATGCACCAAACCAAGGAGCACCAAAATATATAAGACAGCTACTTATTGACCTTAAAACAAAAACTGACAAAAATACAATCATACTTGGAGACCTCAATACAACGCTGACGGCTCTAGATTAGTCATCCAACAGAGAATCAACAAAGATATAGTGGCCTTAAACAAAACACTAGAGCACCTGGATATGATAGACATCGACAGGACATTTCATCCCAAAGTGACTGAATATACATTTTTCTCCAGTGTACATGGATCATTCTCAAGAATTGACCATATGTTGGGTCACAAAAACAACATCAGCAAATTCAGAAAAATTGAAGTTGTACCAAGCATATTTTCTGATCATAAAGCCTTGAAACTAGAATTCAACTGCAAAAAAGAGGAAAAAAATCTCACAAAAATGTGGAAAGTAAACAACATACTTTTAAAAAATGAATGGGTCAAAGAAGAAATAAGTGCAGAGATCAAAAGATATATACAGACTAATGAAAATGACAATACAACATATCAGAATCTATGGGATGCAGCAAAAGCAGTGATAAGAGGGAAGTTCATATCACTTTAGGCATATATGAACAAACAAGAGAGAGCCCAGTGAACCACTTAACTTCCCACCTTAAGGAACTAGATAAAGAAGAACAAAGAAAACCCAAAACCAGCCGAAGAAAGGAGATAATAAAAATCAGAGCAGAAATAAATGAATTAGAGAACAGAAAAACTATAGAAAAAAATAATAGAACAAGGAGCTGGTTCTTTGAAAAGATCAATAAAATTGACAAACCCTTGGCAAGACTTACCAAGGAATAAAGAGAAAGAACTCATATAAACAAAATCCAAAATGAAAGAGGAGAAATCACCACGGACATCGTAGATATACAAAGAATTATTGTAGAATACTATGAAAAACTTTATGCCACTAAATTCAACAACCTAGAAGAAATGGATAAATTTCTAGAATAATACAACCTTCCTAGACTGAGTCAAGAAGAAGCAGAAAGCCTAAACAGACCTATCAGTAGAGAAGAAATAGAAAAAACTATTAAAAACCTCCCCCAAAATAAAAGTGCAGGCCCTAACGGATATACCAGCGAATTTTATCAAACATTCAAAGAAGACTTGGTTCCTATTCTACTCAAAGTCTTCCAAAAAATTGAAGAAGAAGCAATACTTCCAAACACATTTTATGAGGCCAATATAACCCTCATACCAAAACCAGGCAAGGATGGCACAAAAACAGAAAACTACAGACCAATATCTCTAATGAATACCGATGCTAAAATACTAAACAAAATACTGGCAAATCGAATACAACAACATATTAAAAAAATAATACACCATGATCAAGTGGGATTCATCCCAGAATCTCAAGGATGGTTCAACATACGTAAAACGGTTAACGTAATACACCATATCAACAAAACAAAGAACAAAAACCACATGATCTTATCAATAGACACAGAAAAGGCTTTTGATAAAATACAACACAATTTTATGTTTAAGACTCTCAACAAAATGGGTATAGAAGGAAAATATCTCAACATGATAAAGGCCATATATGATAAACCATCAGCTAACATCATATTAAAAGGCACTAAACTGAAGGCTTTCCCCCTTAAATCAGGAACAAGACAGGGTTGTCCACTCTCTCCACTCTTATTTAATGTGGTACTAGAGGTTCTAGCCAGAGCAATCAGACAAGACAAAGAAATAAAAGGCATCCATATCGGAAAAGAAGAAGTAAAGGTATCACTTTTTGCAGACGATATGATCCTATACATCGAAAACCCCAAAAATCCACAAAAAGACTACTAGAAACAATAAGCCAATACAGTAAAGTCACAGGATACAAAATTAACATACAGAAGTCAATAGCCTTTCTATATGCCAACAATGAAACAATTCAGAATTAACTCAAAAGAATAATCCCCTTCACGATTGCAACAAAAAAAATAAAATACTTAGGAATAAACATAACAAAGAATGTAAAGGACTTATATAATGAAAACTATAAACCATTGTTAAGGGAAATCGAAAAAGATATAATGAGATGGAACAATATACCTTGTTTTTGGTTAGGAAGAATAAATATAATCAAGATGGCTATATTACCCAAAGCAATATACAAATTTAATGCAATTCCCATCAAACTTCCAATGACGTTTTTTAAAGAAATAGAGCAAAAAATCATCAGATTTATATGGAACTATAAAAAACCCCGGATAGCCAGAGCAATCCTAAAGAAAAAGAATGAAGCTGGGGGCATTACAATACCTGACTTCAAACTCTATTATAGGGCCACGACAATCAAAACAGCATGGTATTGGCAGAAAAATAGACACTCAGACCAATGGAACAGAATAGAAAGTCCAGAAATAAAACGACATATATATAGTCAAATAATTTTTGATAAAGGGGCCAACAACACACAATAGAGAAAAGAAAGCCTCTTCAATAAATGGTGCTGGCAAAACTGGAAAGCCACATGCAAAAGAATGAAACTGGACTACAGTGTGTCCACCTGTACAAAAATTAACTCAAAATGGATCAAAGATCTAAACATAAGACCTGAAACAATTAAGTACATAGAAGAAGACATAGGTACTCAACTCATGGACCTGGGTTTTAAAGAGCATTTTATGAATTTGACTCCAATGGCAAGAGAAGTGAAAGCAAAAATTAATGAATGGGATTACATCAGACTAAGAAGTTTTTGCTCAGCAAGAGTAACTGATAACAAAATACACAGAAAGCCAACTAAATGGGAAATGATATTTTCAAACAACAGCTCAGATAAGGGCCTAATATCCAAAATATACAAAGAACTCATAAAACTCAACAACAAACAAACAAACAATCCAATAAAAAAATGGGAAGAGGATATGAATAGACACTTCTCCCAGGAAGAAATACAAATGGCCAACAGATATATGAAAAGATGCTCATCTTCTTTAGCTATTAGAGAAATGCAAATCAAAACGGCAATGAGATACCACCTCACACCTGTTCGATTAGCTATTATTAGCAAGACAGGTAATAGCAAATGTTGGAGAGGCTGTGGAGAAAAAGGAACCCTCATCCACTGTTGGTGGGAATGTAAAGTAGTACAACCATTATGGAGGAAAGTATGGTGGTTCCTCAAAAAACTGCAAATAGAACTACCTTATGACCCAGCAATCCCTCTACTGGGTATGTACCCCAAAAACTCAGAAACATTGATACGTAAAGACACATGCAGCCCCATGTTTATTGCAGCATTGTTCACAGTGACCAAGACATGGAAACAACCAAAAAGCCCGTCAATAGATGATTGGATAAAGAAGATGTGGCACATATACACTATGGAATACTACTCAGCCATAAGAAATGATGACATTGGAACATTTACAGCAAAATGGTGGGATCTTGATAACATGATACAAAGCGAAATAAGTAAATCAGAAAAAACCAGGAACTGTATTATTCCATACGTAGGTGGGACATAAAAGTGAAACTAAGAGACATTGATAAGAGTGTGGTGGTTACGGGGGGGAGGGGGGAATGTGAGAGGGAAAGGGGGAGGGGGAGGGGCACAAAGAAAACTAGATAGAAGGTGACAGAGGACAATCTGACTTTAGGTGATGGGTATGCAACATAATTGAACGACAAGATAACCTGGACTTGTTATCTTTGAATATATGTATCCTGATTTATTGATGTCATTCCATTAAAAAAATAAAATTATTAAGAAAAAAAAAAGCTAATGAAACAGTCATAGTACTTTTGTCATTTCTTGACAAACAGGTTGTTCAGTAGTTTTGTCTTCAATGGTATAATTTTTGCTATATTTCTTTTAAGCAATTTGCCAGAATTATAAAAGTAATTATTTTCTAACTCATCCCACATCTTTTATCATAGATCTATAATAGACTGAAAAATAACTCAAATAACAGAAATATATGGTCATGTTTCTACTTATCTTATATATGAGAATATTATTGATCTAATTTCCTACCTCTTTCTATTTTAATATTATTGAGTATAACAATAGTAAACAAATCAAGTAATTAGTAATTGTAAGTCTATATGTATGAGGGGCAGGATAGAATTTTTGTTTGTTTGTTTGTTTGTTTGTTTAGGTGAGAAGAGGGAAGATAATATTAAAGCAGACTACTACATGTGCCTTGACCTGGATCCACCTGGCAATTTTCTTCTGAAGCCAATGCTCAAGTACCAAACTATCCTCAGTGCCTGGGCTCATGCTTGAACCAATTGAGTCACTGGCTGTGGAAAGGGAAGTGAGAGAGAAGGGGGAGAGGGAGGAAATGAAAAGCAGATGGTCTCTTCTCCTGGAGCCCTAACTGAGAATCAAACCTGGGATGTCCTTAAGCCGGGCTAATGCTTTATCCACTAAGCCACCATCCAGGATGAGGTGAAAAATTAAAGAATGAGATGTATTTCTTTATTACCTTAAATTATTTTCATCTAAGAAGCTAAAACTAACATGTACACCTTTAGTGCTCCATAATGTGTAGTGTGTGATATGTCATTAAGAGATTTTAAGTGCTTTATAACAAAAAAAAAAGTATGATAAAAAGATGGCCTAAAAAATGAAAAGAGTCTTTTTTGAAGGCAGCATTGGTAGTAGTGGAAGTCTTAAGTCTATCAATAAGTGCAAATAGAGGGGCGTGTGACTTCTGTTTAACTATGGAGTCCATTTTGACATGTGAAGGAAAATCATTTTTGATAATAATTCATAAATTGGGTTAATAAAAGATATTGGTGAAGGTCAAGTTTTAAGTTCAGAATTAAGTAAATATTCTATAGGAATTTTAGAAGAATTAAAAGTTTTTGAATGGGGAATGGTATGATAATTCTGATAAAATTATGAATGAGTTCAGAAAAAAGGAAGAAACTAAGGAACAACTGAGCGACTGCTTCTTCTGGTTAAGATGAAGTGTCAGGGACCAGATTTGTTCTCCCACCAGAAGCAAGTAAATTTAAACAAAACACATTTTGAAGAAATAGCACCAAAGGCATTAAAATTAGGCAACAAAGATAAATGTCTTCAAAAGAGTAAGCTACTGTCATGTGATTGGGCCTATGAGAGAGACACATGTCCAGAAATGGCAGAGGCTTCTAGAAGATGAGTGGAACTGGGCTCACAGCCAGTCACAAAATTGGGGCCTCCATACCACAGCAGCAAGAAACTGAATTTGTCAATAACCACATGAATTTGTAAGAAAAACCTGAACTTCAGAGCAAAATATAGCTCAATCAAGATTGGACGTGTGAGATCTCAAAAGGGAACCCTGTCAAGCAGTGACTGGCCAGCTAATACACAAAAATTTTGACATAATGAAAGAATGAGATTTTAAAAATCACTAACTTTGTGGTAATGTGTTATGCAGCAACAGAAACTAATATGTTAAGTATAAAATTAAGAGTTGAAAGGATCAAACAGTTGGCAAATAATTTTACGGTATTTATAAATAAATTCCAAAGATATTTATAGACATAAAATACACTGCACACCCAACAAAATAAAATTTTTAATGTCCAACAACAAAAAAAAGGAGCATTCAAAGGAGCAAGAAAATAAAAATTATGGAAGCTCCTAAAAAAATTAAGAGAATAGAGTTACCATATGATCCTCCAACCCCTCTTCTGGATATCTACCCCCCCAAATTGAAATCATTTATTTGCAAAGATATATGTGCCTCCATGTTATTACATTATTATTCATGGTGATGAAGACATAAAAATGATCAATATGTTCTTTGATAGATGATTAAATAAAGAAGGTGTGGTACATATATATACAATGGAATTACTACTCGGAAAAAAAATGTATGAAACACTGCCTTTTGTGATTAATGAGTAGATCTTGAGAATATGATGCTTATCGAAGTAATTCAGATAGAAAGAGTCAAAAGCCATATGATTTCACTCAAATATAGGATATAAAACTGAAAGCAAGAAATAAACAAACAAGAAAAAAACAAAAACTCATACAGTGACAACAGTTTGTTGGTTTCCAGACAGAAGAGAGGTGGTGGAGTAGTTAAGGGTAAAAGGAACTAAACATATTGTGAAGAGAGATTGACTTTGGGTGGTGGGAACACAATGCCATATACAGATGATGTATCATAGAATTTTACACTTGAAACTTACATAATTTTATTAAGAAATGTCACCCTAATAAATTTAATTAAAAGAAAAAAATAAATCACAATGAGAAAAATGATATGACTTAAAAATAGCAGATTATAGAATTAGTAGACAAATATGTTAAAATATTAAACATTTTAAAACATATTATAATTAATAAGTTATTATCTGTATTTTTATATTCAGGAAATTAGAAGATATAAAAGAGATACAAATTTAACTTAATAGTGATAAAAAAGTACAATATATGACTTTAAAAATATACAACATGGAATTAATGACGTATTAGACATTGACAAAGAATAATGTACTTGTGCATTTACCAAAAGAGACAAATTAAAGAGAGAACTAAAACATAATAAAAAGAATATCAGTGACCTATAGAACAATTTCAAAGAGAAGCTAAACAGATGGGTTAATGAAATCCCCCAAAAAGATAAAAAAATTTTTGAAAAAATAATTGCCAAAATTTTTTCAAATTCCATGGAAACTGTAAATTCACAAATACAATAATCTTAATAGAGCCCAACTTAAGAAACATTTAAAAATGCACTGACCCATTATCATGAAATTGCTTAAGACCAGTGATTTAAAAAAATCTTTAAAAGGGCTAGAGAAAAAATATGCCTTATTTATAAAAAAAAAAAAAGATGACAGTGGCAGATGTCTTGTGAGAAACAATGTATGCAAGAAGACATTATTACCACAGCATTGGTAGTAGTGGAAGTCTTAAGTCTATCAATAAGTGCAAATAGAGGGGCGTGTGATTTCTGTTTAACTATGGAGTCCATTTTGACATGTGAAGGAAAATCATTTTTGATAATAATTTATAAATTGGGTTAATTAAAGATATTTTTAAAGTACTGAAATAAATATATTAAACTTGTATTTTTATGTAAAGCTATGTTTCAAAAGACAAAACTGTAATAAATGTTTCATCACACATAAAAAAGTGAAAGAATTAGTCACTAGTAGAAAAGTACTATAATCAAATGTTAAAAAAGTCTTTTAGTCAACAATAATAATAACAGATGAAAACCTGGTCTTACTCCAAAAATGAAGGAATGAGAATTGAAAATGATAAAGACATAATAAAAATGGTATAAATATAAATATGTTCTTATTATTTTATTATTTTGTAAAAGATAATGTTGAAAGTAAACAAATAACAATTTTTGGTTTGGTAAATAATATATATAGAAATAAGATGTTTATTAACAATAACATACGGGCCAAGGGAGGAAAATTGGAAGTATATTTTTATTAGGTCTATACATATAAGTTGCATACTATAAGTTGTGTCATTATCACTTGAAAGTACATTGTGATGAGTTTTCTGTGTATCTTTTTAAACTGTAAAGAAATCAATATGAAATAAGAATTACAGATAGCATAAGAAAAAATAAAGTACAATAATAAGAATTACCTAGTCAAAAGTAAGAAACAAAGTAGGTTATAAAAACACAAATTAGGTAGGAAAATAGAAAATAAATAGCCAAATGATGACACATTTAATAGACATTTATCAATGATTACTAACAGTGATTACATAAAAAATGTCAATACCCCAATTAAAATGCAAAGATTGTCAAACTAGACAAAGAAATAAAAACCAACTATATGTTTCCTATGAGTCCCTTTTAAAATATAAAAAACACATACGATAAAAGTAAAAGGATGGGAAAATATATACCATGCTGACATTACTCAAGAAAAAGCAGATGAAGTTATATTAATATCGGTAAAAACGGATTTCAGCAAAAGAATGTTACCAGGCAAAATAAGGGCTATTTTATTATGATAAAGGGGCCAATTTACCAGGAGGAAATCATTCTAAATACTAATGGACCTAACAATAAAGTTTCAGAATACACAAAATAGTGGGTAAAAAGTAACACCATAAAAAGATATTATTACAAACAATATGCAAAAAATGAAAAGACTGTACACTCCAAGTGCTGGAAAGGATATGGAACAACCTGAAATGTAGAAATGTAAAATGGTAAGATTATTTTGAAAACAGATGGGAATAAAATTTAAATATATATCTAAAGAAATGATATATGCAACAGTATGGATGAATCTATAGTGACAGAAAGCAAGTACGTGATTAATTATCTGTAAAAGAAGGAGGTATGGGAAAGAAGAATTTCAATGGGTCATGAGAACATATTTGAAGGTGATTGATATGTGTATTAATTTAACTGTGCTGATGGACTCATGAATGCATAATATATTGAAACTTACCAAGTCACATAATTTAAACATGTGCAGTCTATTTTATGTCACCTCATAAAGCTTTAATTTTTCACAATCAACAGTTCAAATAGTATAGAAATGTTTACCTAAAACCTATGTGATCAATGTCACACCATTAAATTTAATATTCTAAATAAAAAAATAAAATAAAAAATTTCAAAACATCTGTATTACATTTTAAACTTTAATATCAAGAAGAATGCCAAAGACCCTCAATTTTTGTTATTATTTATTTTGTATTCATTTTTAAAATGGGAAACCTCTTTGCTTTAATAAATTTTATCTATAGCCTACTGGAATTTACAATGATAACTTCAAGATTAGCTTGGGGATTATTATTTTAAATAATTTTTCAAGGGATTTTATCATCTTTTTAATAATAAAACTTTACACATATAATAATAATTATTTTAAAACTGCTTTACAAACATTTTCAGACATAATTCAACTATAAGATGGAGCAAAGAATATTGAAATAAACATTATTATGTCATTAAATTGTTTTTGTGGACTGAATATTTGTGTCTCCCCAAAATTTCTACCTTTGAACTTTGAGATGGCATCTGGAGGTGGGGCACTAGGGAGATAATTAGGTCATTAAGGTAAAAAACAGATTATGGGATTAGTGCCTTTACAAAAGAGGCCCCAGAAGTCTTCCTTGTCTGATTCTACCATGTAAAAATAGAGAAAAAATAGCCATCTATTGACTAAGAAATGGATCCTTGACCACACAGAATCTGCCAGCATCTTGATCTGGGACATCTTAGCCTCCAGAATTGTAAGAAACAAATTTCTGTTGTTTAAAAGCCACCTTGTCTATGGTACTCTGTTATAGCAGTCTAAATGGATTGACAAGAATACATATATAGTATATACCTGGGCTGCTGTTAAATATTTTCATTTTTCTACCAATGTGCTCTACACAAGGTAAGCATTGGTAGAAAAACAAAGAATCTCTCCTAAAATTGACATTGCAAAGGATAATTGAAATCTGAGGACAAAACTGCTGAAATTGGTTAAGTATCTATAATGTAAACCTGTCAAAATAAAAATAAAAAACATGGTGGCAATCTCTTACAAAACTAAGCATTTATGTACCATGTAACCTTTATGTTTAATCACACAGTTCTTCCTGTTATCATCATTTATTATTGCAATTCAGTAGTCTTTTCTATCTGCAGTCATGCCTCTCTCATCCATCATTGACACCACCATTCTGACTCATAGAAATAATTATGTCACTTACCTGCTCTGTGTTCTCTAACCACTCCACTTCCAAGTCTGTTTCATTGGTTCTAAATTTTCACATTTTATTTTTATGCCACCAACTTGCTTAAAGAGAACCATCGTTAGGATTAGAGTATAACTAAGGCTTTCTAAAAGTCATAATAGAAAGCCAGTTTTTCTATTTGCATGTGTAGAATCAAAATCATATGGGTAACTCTTCAACCAACAATGAAGAATGCCATCAAGTCAGCCTTTTGTCAAAGCATTTCCAACAAAATTGATCCAGTGCTTATCAAAAGCTCAGGTGAGAATCTAGGAGCTGAGAGGGATATGTTAGTAACTCTATCTTTGGATTAAGTTAAATCACATATACAATGTATTTTGTGGACATCTGTATACTTCTCTTAAGAAATGCTCTGACTGAACTTTAACTTGAAGTTATGGTCTTATCTTTTTATTTTTTAAATGAAAAGCAATTTATATTATATTCATAAAGGGCAATATATTATATGTAATCTGTTTATACATCAAAAAACATATACCAAGAGAAGATCTGTATTATTGCAGCTTGTATATGTGATCATGTGGTCAATATTTCTCTAAGTAGATTCTTGGGGAAACAATGTCATGTGTGTGTGTGTGTGTGTGTGTGTGTGTGTGTGTGTGTGTGTTTTATTGATTTTACAGAGAAAGAATGAGAGAGAGAGAGAGAGAGAGAGAGAGAAACATTGATTGGATTCTTGTATCTGCCCTGACCAAGAATTAAACCCACCGCTTTGGCATGTTGGGACTGAGTTATTAGGCTAGGGTTATTTTTTTTTTTATAATTTTTTAAAAACTTATTTATTGATATTAGAGAAGGAAAAGGAGAGAAAGACAGAGAGAAAGAAATCGATTTGTTGTTCCAATTATTTGTGCATTTATTGGTTGACTCTTGTATGTACCCTGACCAGGGATCAAACCTACAACCTTGGCCTATCAGGATGACACTCTCACCAACTGAGTTACATAGCCATGGCTCAGGAAACAATGTTTTAAGACAAACCTTTTAAACCCAGAATATAGTTTAGATATTATGTTCATTTATAGAGTATTCAATTTATAGAATATTCAATTTTGAAAACAAATTAAGCCAATTTATAATGACTATTTATATATATTTTCTAGCTGTATTTCTTTTCCCTCCTAAATAGTTAAGCAATTTAATTGTTTCTTATTTGTTTTGTTACTCTTAGTTGACAATATTTAATTTATTTTTAAATGTTTTAAAAATAAATTAGATCTTTTTTTTGAGAACAGGGGTCGGGAAACTTTTTGGCTGAGAGTGCCATGAATGCCTCATATTTTAAAATGTAATTTCATGAGAGCCATACAACAACCCATGTATGTTATGCATTATCCAATAAAAATTTGGTGTTGTCCCGGAGAACAGTTGTGATTGGCTCCAGCCACCTGCAACCATGAACATGAGCAGTAGGAAATGAATGGATTGTAACACATGAGAATGTTTTATATTTTTAATATTATTTTTTTATTAAAGATTTGTCTGTGAGCCAGGTGCAGCCATCAAAAGAGCCACATCTGGCTCGTGAGCCATAGGTTCCTGACCCCTGCTTTAGAATACTGTCAAAATTTTAAGAATAACAATACAAATACAAAATGAATACAAATACAAAACTATGCTTTCTCCAAATAAACTTCAAACTTTCAAAACTAAAATTATTTTCATTAACAGATAACATTTTCTTCTTAACTTACTAATATTTATTAATGTCTTTAACATTATTTTTAAAATCTAAGAACATCTTTGTTTTCAATATTTAATCAAGCATTATCCTTTCCTATTGTCTTCATGAAAGTCTTTGACCTGTACCTTTCTCAATTTTAACATTCACCACTTTGCTTATGTTCAATTATTTGTGTCTGCTACAAGAATTTCAGAACTAATCTCCATTATCTTCAGTGGTAGACTCCATTCTTAATTTTTTATATATATACTGATTCAAAACCTATACTCTTAAGGTCCATTCTAGCTATTGAATTTGATTTTTCAATCCTCTTCTAACAAAACTTTTGGCTTAACCTGGCCAGTTACTGGCAAAAAAGAACATTTTAATGCAGTCTTTTCAAATTTAAAAACATTTGTTGATGGTTTCTTAAGACATTTTAATTCAATGACATTTTTCTGGGGTGGGAAATAAGTCGGGGGACAAAGCAAGTATCAAGGATTGGGGAGAAGAGACAGGAAGACATGAAGAGTGTTGTGCACAAATATTAATTGAATATTTTGTCTGGTAATCATTTTTATATTACAGCATCTTTTCAGGGGTAGAAAAAATTATGACAGTTAAACAAATGATTGCATTAAAATGACTTTTGTCAATATAGCTATGTTAAGGTTCTTATCCCATTTCCTCTTTTTTTTTACCCATATCTCCCGTGCTTCTTCTCAACAGTAAGCCTTATGTTATTGTTCTGATATGGTACCATCTTTTCCCAATCTTTACTTCAAACTGAACTACACTTAAACTATTGGCAAAATAATATCAGGGTTAGATAATAGAGGGGAAATAGATCATGACTGACTTTATAACTGTTTTTTAAAATGCATTATTAAATGACTGAAATGGTTATAGCAAACTGTATCATCATCATATTTTCATGCAATCATACAATTGTCAACAAATATGAGTTGAGCACCTACTGTCTGAAGTCTTTTGGTTCATAAACAGCTTTTTTTTTTCTTTTTTTTTTTTCTTTTTTTTTTTACAGAACACAAACAATAGAATTTGGTAAGTTGACCAAAGTAGTCATAGGTTAAAAAATAATAAACTTACATATTAATAAGGTCAAAATGATTTTCATATTATAAAATGGTCATTACATATTGTTTGCTAGAGTAATAGCTTAACTTTACTATAAAAAAATAAGCTTGTTCTGTCTGTTTCTTTACTCAGCAATTTTTATATAAAGCAAATAAGCATAAAATTTCATCTTAGTTTATTTCTAAACATATGTTTTGTTGTCCAGCACAATTTTGTGCAATAAAGAAATCATCATTCCTCCAGCCATTATAGGGTCTTTCAGGCTTTATAATCATATTGACAGCAAACATCTTGACAGCAGTCAGTTTATTGACAGTGAAGCAAAACGAAACCTGAATCTTCAAGTCAGACATACTGAGCTCTATCTCCAGTTCTTCAATTCACTGACTATATGGCGCCCAGCAGATTAGTTGCCCACAATTCTATCTGTAAAATATAAATACTTACATATACTCTTATTCTATGTATCTGAGTAATGTATAGCTATACAAATACATTAAACATAGCTAATATAAAATACATATAAAGTTGCTGCAAGGATTGAATAAAATAAGCATGTAAGATGATTATCAGAGTTCCAAGGACATATTAAAATTAAAACAAGTGCAGTTATTACTATACCTTATTTTTAAATTCTTCTAGTTTAATGTTACCTTATATGCTTCCAGTTGTTTAATGTTATGGTATTTCTTCAGCACTACAAGAACATATTATACTTAACTTGAGGTTACAAGTTCTCTACACTTTTTATTCTTTTCATATGTATGCATTCATTATTAACTTTGACTTATTTAATATTTAAAAATAAAATTGGTAATCTCATTAATAAAGACTACCAGAAATGTATTCATATTCTCATAGAATGTGATACTGTGTTTTTAAAAGATTGATCAAGTTATTGATATGAATTAGAAGAGATGAATAAATTTGCATTTTTAAAAAATTGAGATGTTGACATTTTCAGTCATTACTTTAAATACAGAATTAGATTAGATCAATTAGGAAAACAACTCATAAAATGAAACCATCACTTCTTTTTTTTTTTTTTTTTTTTTTTTTTTTTTTTTTTTTCTGAAGTTGGAAACAGGGAGGCAGTGAGATAGACTCCTGCATGCGCCCGACCGGGATCCACCCGGCATGCCCACCAGGGGGCGATGCTCTGCCCATCTGGGGCCTTGCTCTGTTGCAACCAGAGCTATTCTAGCACCTGAGGCAGAGGCCATGGAGCCATCTTCAGCGCCCAGGCCAACTTTGCTCCAATGGAGCCTTGGCTGCAGGAGGGGAAGAGAGAGACAGAGAGGAAGGAGAGGGGGAGGGGTGGAGAAGCAGATGGGCGCTTCTCCTGTGTGCCCTGGCCAGGAATCAAACCCAGGACTCCTGCACGCCAGGCCAACGCTCTACCACTGAGCCAACTGGCCAGGACCTGAAACTATCACTTCTAAGCTTGACTTGGTGATATTGAAGAAAATATACATTGGAGAGGCAATAAGGGTTATTTCTATTTTATCCATTCAGTATACTTCTAAAAATAAAACAAAAAAAAATATTGCAAAGCTTTGGTTGTAATTAAACAATAATTTTTAAAGGTTAAAGACCTAATATAGTTTTGGTTGTAATTAAACAATACTTTTTAAAGGTTAAAGACCTAATACAGTACAGGACTATTGTTATTTGCACTTAAGTTGTGTGTTGTGTTTATACACAGATAATAAAAGAAAGTTACTGGTTGCTCTGATTTTCAGATTTTAAATATTTTCTCACTTTATCTAGATGTATTCTCAAAAATATCTTTAAAATTACATTTCAAAAGTGTATTTTCTAATAATTTAGTGCCAGTATTAAGAAAAAACAGAAAAAAAAGACAGTAGAATCAATGCCTAAAACAACAGTTTAGTTTTCATTCATTAAGCTTGAAAAAAACTCACAAAAATATGTATGCATTAAAACTGCATAAATAAGACAGTAATCCTAACTTTAATTCTGACATAAACTGTTAAGAACAAACCATGTGTTATGTTCATAGATATATTAAATACACACAAATCAGTCTCACTGATGTAGGAAGATTTCTAAAGTATAGTTTTTAGATCATGAATAGAGTGCTTATCAGAATTTTAAAATAAACCCTCAAATTTCAGAAATATTCATATTTTGCAATATCTTTAGTATTCTAGTGTGAGTAAGCAACAAACAACCAGTTTGCTATGTGCCCTTTATATTTGAAAGACCACCTGCTAGCTTATTCCTATTTCCCCCTCAATGGGTTATCAGATGAATATAAATTAGTACAGTTAGGAGATTTTCAGTAAGAGCTGCATTTCCTATTCCACTGTGAAATGGGTCAGATGGCAGCACTTAACTTTGATACTACCATTCAGATCCCAAGTCATGAAGTACAACCTACAAACCATTGCCCCCCACACACACACACACACACAGAGACAAGTGATATTACACAAGGGGTAGGCAGCACAGAGATTGAGCGTCAATCAGTTCAGTTCAAAGGCAACCAGTTCACACTGTTAGGAATTTTGAAAACAAAACATGTGTTCCCTATTTCCTTTAATACCCAATTAGCAGCAAGTCAATTGCAAAATCTGCTTTTCAGGGCAAAACATGTCTTTCTCAAAGGTAACGAACAGATGTGAAAAGAGTTGGTCAAGGAGACCATACTGCATGCTGCTGCTTTAGTTAACACAAATCACTCTTAACAAGAATGAAAAATATGCAGATAATCTATTTTGATAGTTGTGTCAACTCCAAAGTTTAACAAAGACGAATTAAGCTATCTCTCCTGAAAATTTGTATCAACTATTGCATCAACTTATAAGAACCTTTTAAAGTTAAATATATATAATTACATAAAAATTTCTCAAATGTCATAAAATCTTGTGCATTTTCTTAGTGCCTATTGGTTTTTTCCCCACAAGTTGCTTTGGATGTAAAATATTAAAATCACATCTAACAAGTGATTCTAAATTTAAAGAGCAGAAAATAACAAACATTGGCAAAGATATGAAGAAATAGAAACGCTGATAAATCTCATGGGGAAATAAATGATCACAACCACTTGGACTGTGATGGTGAAATTTTTTTATAAAACCGCCCACTTTTGCAGTGCTGGTCAACTTGGTCCCTCCCGCCCACTAGTGGGCAGTCCAGCTTTCATGGTGGATGGTAGCAGAGCAACAAACCGCTCCCGCTGCAATTGGCCCACCATGAAAGCTGGAATGCCCACTAGTGGGCGGGAGGGACCAGGTTGACCAGCACTGCAAAAGTGGGCGGTTTTTCTAAAAAGGTTCACCATCACGAACTTATGACAATGCTTTATTGCTATCATGTAAAGTTGAAGATGCACAGTCACTACAGCTTAGATAACCCACTCTTCTGTATGGACTGCATGGAAATATGCATACCTAAGCAACAGGACATGTACAACACTCTTTCAGATCAGGAATGTTGATAAAGTCTAAAACTTTTTTAAAAATCTCAAAGTGTATCAGCAATATAATAAAAGCATTTTTCCATATTGATTTAGCAGATATATTCATATACCACAACCATGAAAACATGTTAACTATTGCTACTTATAACAACATAGGTGAATCTTAAAAACTGACATGAAATATATATTTAAAAATATATATATTTAATGATTACCTTAATACAAATTTTACAAATGCAAAATTTATTTTTATCTACAGCCACCTCTTATTCTAGAATAATCTAGATTAGACTTCTCACAGTTACAAATCACAAAATTGACAACTATATAAAGTTATTGATTCCAGGTATTGGGTGGCAAGCCACCAGACATATAACACTTTGTGTTATATCACAAGGTGAGCCCCACAACTGCCCATCTGTGAATCTAGGTATAATTGTCAAGTCTGGTGCGAAGTTCAATTAAAACAGTGGTTCTATGAGTTTAGGAATCCGAGATCAATATTAAGAGAAGTTCAAATTTCTGGAAGATTCAGAGAAGATCACTAGAGAAGAGGATGCTTCACATAAAAGAAGACAGGAATGTAATTTGGGGTTTCCTATGAATTCTTTGTTGAGATTTGGGCTACGCTTACCAGAAGGCTTAATAGAAATGCTTAATAAAATAGCTGCTGTTTAAAAAGAAACAGAGATACCAAAGGGCAGGAGTGCTGGAAGATGCTGAAAACACAACCCAACGAGTGTGGAGAGAGATCATTAACCCCTGTTAGCAACACTCCTTGATTCAGTTTAAGACACTAGGAAAGCTTCAACCTGAGATTAACACTGGCAACCTGGAGGAAAGATACAATGAACCCATCATAAAACAATTTAAAACTAAGTCCAGGCAAGATCCTAAGGAGAGAAAAAATTTCATCTTTGGGCCAGGTTAAGTTATAAAAACATATGAAATACCTTATGTATTCCAAAGATCAGCCCTAATAGAGTGTAAAACCAAGTCTATCTAAATAGAAAATGATTAAAAAGTAATTGACTTGCCTATGATAATAAAATTCGATAACCTTAAAAAAAGATAGAATCAAAATTCTTTACGGCAGTGGTCCCCAACCCCCGGGCCACGGACTGGTACCGGTCCGTGGGCCAGTTGGTACTGGTCCGCAGAGAAAGAATAAATAACTTACATTATTTCCATTTTATTTATATTTAAGTCTGAACAATGTTTTGTTTTTTTTAAATGACTAGATTCCCTCTGTTACATTCCTCTAAGACTCACTCTCAATGCTTGTCTCAGTCACGTGATATATTTAACTGTCCCACCCTAAAGGCCAGTCTGTTAAAATATTATCTGACATTAAACCAGTCCGTGGCCCAAAAAAGTTTGGGGACCACTGCTTTACAGCATATCAACAATAGCCATATGTGACAAAAAGTTATTAGACATCAAAATATTACATAACAATTCAGGAAAATATCACGTACAGAGTAAGAATAAAATTGTTAATAGCAATGAATCTCTAGATACTCCAGATGTTGAACTGAGAAGCCAACACTTTAAATCAACAAAACACATATTCAAATTACAATAAATTAAATAAAATATTGTCTTGAAGGTTAACAGATAACAGAATCTCAGCAGAAAATGGAAACTATAAAACATATATAATGGAAATTCTAAAACTTAAATGTAAAATGATTAAAGTGAAATTTGATTAAAAAGTTTACCAGCAGAGCCTGACCAGGCAGTGGCACAGTGGATAAAGTGTCGGACTGGGACGTGGAGAACACAGGTTCAAAACTCAAGGTTGCCAGCTTGAGCGAGGACTCATCTGGTTTGATCAATGCTCACCAACTTGAGCCCAAGGTCACTGGCTTGAGCAAGGGGTCACTCAGTAGCCCCCCAGCCAAGGCACAAATGAGAAAGCAATCAGTGAACAATAAAAGTGCCGTAATGAAGAATTGATGCTTCTCATCTCTCTCCCTTCCTGTCTGTCTGTCCCTATCTGCACCTCTCTCTGTCTCTCTCTTTCTCTGTCACAAAAATAAAAAAAAGTTTACCAGCAGATTGTAGATAACAGCAAAAATAGTCAGTGAAGTAAAATAGGCAGAGTATTAGTAATAATATAATCTGGATAACAGAAAAAGATTATGAATAGAGATTCAGGGTCTTGTGGAAGAATATCAAACAATCTAACAGCTGTAACAGCTCAGGAACAAAACAGTGAGTTTAGTGCCATAAAAATAATTAAAATTTATATATTTTTTTCAAATTTGATGAAGAATATTGATTTATAAATTGATGAAGTGTAGAGAACCTAAAATAGAAATGTCCTCTCAGTCCTAACAAAAATCTTTGGGAAACAATGACAAAATTAGGTATACCCATGCCTTCTACTACTGACCTTTAAGCTTTCTACATTTCCAAGCAAGTTTCTTAATATTTTTATGTGATTTGGAATTTTTCCTGTACCCTGATATATGAGTTGGAGAATAAGATGAAAATCATCTGGCATGAAAAGTGAAGATCCAAAGCTATTTACTTTGATCAATAACAACAAATACCACATAACTCATTTTGTTTTGTTTAGTGCAAAGGATCAATTAAGTGTAAAGGAAAGCTTATGAAATCTAAACAGAAGATAATTACTGGTACTAGGTAATACAGAGAGAAACTAGTTTTTTGTATGGAATTGCCTACAGTTCAGCTGAAGAGAGAAGGCATACCTTGAGGTATGTTGTAGAAGTCTTCAAAAATTGTTTTGGAATGATAGAGTATGAAGAAGAAAAAAGGGAAAAGAGGAAAGAAAAAATACATCTGTAACAAAGTATGTATTTATCTTCTTTATTCTTCCTCTTAGGGTACAAGTAGGTAAAGTGTGATAATAATTTGATGGAGAGCAATCAAAGAGGCTTTTAAAAAGATGATTTTTATATCTATGTCAGGGATCAGCTAAATCCAGTGCATTGCCAGTTTTTATGAAGTGTTACTTAATAGAGCCACACTCTCGTTTGCATATTGTCTGTGGTGGCTTTCTTATTCAGGCTCACCTACCTCATGATAGAAGGTAGTGCTGTCTGTTACTGAGGGTCTATAAGGCAGAAGTTGGGAGTTGTAAGACGAGGCTGGCAGGAAAAGCCCACTGAGGAGACATAGCTCAGATGGCATTCTCTTCCCTGGTCCTGGTTTTGATCTTCAGTGTCCAGTGAGAGTCCATGCAACAGATTCTTATCTTTGTGTTTACCTACTTAGCAACTGCTTTCTCATGAGAGTTTATAATAAATTTCACCTTCTCAAGGAAGCCTGAAAAAGTGGGTTAAGTGCCTATATTACAGTGAATGGGCTAATGCTATATACTGTTTACAAATGAACTCAAAAATTGTATAAAAAATATTTTTAAGAAAACCTTGACTTGTTTATAGGTGAATTGAATAGTCATAACAGAGACTCCATTGCCCACAAAGCCTAGAACATTTTCCATTTGTTCCTTTTTAGAAAGTGTTCACCCACTATTGGTGTAAGGTCTTAAACATTAAAGAGACATTGAATAAGAAAATGAAGAATGTCTGCAACTAAACAAAGGAAAGAAAATGGGAAAATCTTATTGTTTATGGAATAAAAACAGTTGGCATTAAAAAACAATAAAAATGATTTTGAAAAAAATAGAAGAAAGACAAAGAATAAGTGATAGAGAATGTTGCAATTTAGAAAACGCGAGACCCGGTTTTAAAAAACTAAATGTTGCAATTTAGAAACCGCGAGACCCGGTTTTAACTAACCCGCGAGGGTTAGGGTTAGGGTTAGGGTTATGGTTAGAAGGAACTATCTGCTTCTTTTCCCCTCCCTCTTCCCCTTCTCTCTCTTTTCTTCTCTCACAGCCAGTGTCTCCATTCGTGTGAGCATCAGCTTCAGGCACTAAAAATAGCTTAGTAGATTTGAGCATCAGCTCTAGACAGGGTTGCCAAGTTGATAGGCCTAGTGAACTCTAGTAGTAAAAGAGATTTCCTAGTGAACAGACAAAAGTGAACTAGTAAGCACAATAATATTAATATTCTAAATTATTTTTTAATCTATGATTAAAACCTGATGATGTTTCCAATTTTTTTTAACAATAATACTTCTATTTCAATTTGAAACAAAATCATTTGCTAGTCCATGTGTGGAAGACCTGAAAAGAATTGAAGTGGGTCACATTAAAATCAAGCTTTTAAATACATCTTTATGGTTTTGTATATTCTGTTACTTTGTCATACTTGTTTGTACATTTATTGTCATTGCAAAATAGATTTATTAGAAATAAAATTTTATCTATTCTACCACAGAATATGTTCTCCTAAATTGGTAAACCCTTCATTAATTAAGAAAAACTTAAGAAGGAGGAAAGTAAATCTTAAATTGTTTCTTATATTTTTAATACAAAAATCTTAATATTGCATAGCCTGACAAATGATCATATCCAGAATTCTGATTTCATGGCATTTTTATTTATGAGAGATAGGTAAAAATTGGAAGAATCAATTTTATTGAGTATTTGAGAAATAAAAATCTTAACATTTAGAATTGAATAATAGAACCAAGTTATTCATATATTATCTCAGTCTATAGATGAATTTTTAGTGTGTGAACACAGAATATTAAGTCTCAGTATTCTTTCTGACAGGAAGAGATCAAATAGAAAGTCTATTTTCTAGAGCCTGGTTAGATGGCTCAACAGATAGAGCATCACCTGGTGAGCAAACATCCTGGGTCCCATCCCTTGTCAGAGCATAAATGAGAAGGAACTATCTGCTTCTTTTCCCCTCTCTCTCCCCCTTCTCTCTCTTTTCTCCTCTCACAGCCAGTGTCTCCATTGGTGTGAGCATCAGCCTCAGGCACTAAAAATAGCTTGGTAGATTTGAGCATCAGCTCTAGACAGGGTTGCCAAGTTGATACCAGTTGGGGTGCATGCAAGAATGTCTTTCTATCTCCCTCTCTCACTTAAAAAAATAGCCTACCTTCTGCTAATGAATTTTTTCTAAAATCTTGATTTTTTAAAAAAAATCTTAGAGTTGAGTTTTTTCCTTAAATGCCAAATTGAGGGTTTGAACTAAATACTAGTTTCAAGGAGCATTTGTCAGTAAGCAAATTCTTCTGCTAAATTCAGTCAAATATATGACTGACATGAGAACGATAATAAAGTTTTTTTTTTTCTTTTTCTTTTTTCTAATTTCTGAAGCTGGAAACGGGGAGAGACAGCCAGACAGATTCCCGCATGCGCCCCACCGGGATCCACCCAGCACGCCCACCAGGGGTGACGCTCTGCCCACCAGAGAGCGATGCTCTGCCCCTTGGGGGGGGAGTCGCTCCGCCACGACCCGAGCCACTCTAGCGCCTGGGGCAGAGGCCAAGGAGCCATCCCCAGCGCCCGGGCCATCCTTACTCCAATGGAGCCTTGGCTGAGGGAGGGGAAGAGAGAGACAGAGAGGAAGGAGGGGGGGTGGAAAAGCAAATGGGTGCTTCTCCTATGTGCCCTGGCCGGGAATCAAACCTGGGTCCCCCACACGCCAGGCCAACGCTCCACCGCTGAGCCAACTGGCCAGGGCCTATAATAAAGTTTTTGATGACATTCATGGCAAATGAAAATCAAAACTAGGAAATGCCTTGTAAATTGGTGGCATGTATTCAAAATGTTATGTATGTTTGCTTATTTTTTGTAAGTAGTGATTGACCTGAGAAAAGTACTCTTACCACTAAAAACCAAGTGATAACATTTCAGTTTTACTATTGTAGTTTCTCAGTAGTTTTAACACATTTTGGCATAAGAAAATCAAGTTCATATATATTTCTGGAGATCCAAAAATCAACTTAAATATCATTTGCAACACGCTTTTCTGGGGCAAGAGCCAATATGTTTCTAGATCATATATTTTAAAGTAGCATGCTATGAAGTGTTGAATATAAGTTCGATAGTATCAATGAACACAAAAAGAGCATTTAAGAGGCTAAAGATCTTTCTTTCCTTTTCTCCCTATAGACTTGGATAAGCAAAATTTGGTTATGTTAACCTTTCCTTTTTAAGTCATCGTTCACCTTTTAATGATGTTTATATTCCCCTAAATTTCCTCTAGTGAATAGATGTTTTTCCTTTGTGTTGACATAACCTTTAATACAGTCTCACTTCTGTGTATAGTCTACAATAACCATCCTGTTCTTTGAATAAAATATTCTGGAATCTGCAAAGTTTATTGGGAGTTACCTGTTTTTAATGTTCAGCAAAAGGTCATATACATACTTATTATATAGTCAGTCTATAAGAGTTCTGAAATATAAGTAAAGAAATTAACGTTATTAGGTCTCGACTACATTTTCTTGGCTTCCTTCAGCACGAGTTTCAATATTAGAGCAATAGCTGTGTGGAGACAATGAGCTGAGCTCCTCCAACCTCAGTCACTTCACTTTACCACTACCATAACCTTCCCCACCACCATCATCATCATTCCCATGGTTATCTCACCCCCATCACTCTCACCACCTCACTCTCCCCACACAGCACATAATGCATCAGGCTTTCCAGAAAGAATACTTCTCATTTCTATAATCAGGTAAATTAGCTTCATAGCTAGTAATTACTTTCTAAAGAGACTAAGAAAAATAAAATTCTTTCAATGCTGGGGGAAATTATACATTGGCCATATGGTATTTAGAGAAAAATAATAAAATAAATAGAAGAAGCAACTGAAACTGGCTAACATAGTATCTTGAAAAGGTTATTTAATTTTATGATATCTAAGCATTTTTCTAAAATATCTAAGTCTATAAATAAGTATTAGGTTAAAACCATTTGCGACATAAATTCATTTCAAAATAAATTCTACTGGGGTTTCTATAAGAAATGACTTGTAACAATGATTAGTTTAGGGCTAGATTTTGATTCTATGACTAAATTGATAAAAAATGACTCCAAAGAGAAGATCAATGTTTCAAATTGAAGAGAAAGGATTTCTTTCCTTTTCCATTTTTTTTTTTGGCTACTAATGTTGAAAGTTATCCATAAAGGAGAGAAATGATGCCATTACATTAGATATCTCTCTGACATACTATTCCAACTAAAGATCCTGGCTGTCTTATACAGTGGCACAATACTACAGCTTTTCTGTATAATTAAAGGATGAAATCTTGTCATTTGCAACAACATGGGTGAACCTTAAGAGTATTATGCTAACTGAAATAAGTTAGAGAAAAACAAACACTGTCTGACTTCTCTTATATTTAGAATCTTAAAAATAAACAAATAAAGAAACAGAACAAAACTCATAGATACAGAGAACAGTTTGGTGGTTGCCAAAGGGGATCAGGGAGGAGAGTCGAAAAATTCAAGAGGAGCGAATTCCAGTTATGAAATAAATAAGACATGGAATGTAATGTACACAAATACATACATATTAGAAATGTAACGTACAAAATGGTGGCTACAGTTAACACTGTTGTATGATATACGAGAGAGTAGCTCATAAGAGTTCTCATTAAAAAGATAATCTTTTTTTTCTTTTTATTTTATTGTATTTATAGGAGATGATAGATATTAACTAAGTCAATGTTGTTATCATTTCACAATATATATAAATTAAACCATCATGTTGTACACTAAATTTATGCAGCAATCTATGCCAATTATTTCTCAATAAAACTGAAAAAAGGAAACTACAATACCATGAAAACAAGAATTGAAAATCTATGCTTTTTTCATAATATGCTAGGATATTTTAATGAAGTGCCTCGGAGCTATATGCAAACAAATGTAACACTGTATTAGTGGAAAAATAAATTATTGTCTTTTTTTGTAGTATAGAGACAGAATCCTTGCAAAAAAAGATGTTATTTTTCAAGTTTTGGAATTCAAAATTCCAGGAGAGAATTTAAAAAAAAAATCTAGAATTATTATTGTTAAGCTTCAATCCAATAAAAAAATGTAGCATTGTATTTAAAAAAAATCTTAACATATGACTCAGCAATCACATAACTAGTATTTGCTCAGGAGAAAAAAGTATATATATATATATATCTCCACATAAAATCTAATTGTGATATTTATAGCAGTTTAATTTATTACTGCCAAAAAACTAGAAATAGTTAACACATTTATTTGCTGATAAATGGATAAATTAATTGTGCTATATATAGATATAATGAGATACTCCTTAACAATATCAATGTGTTAATACATTCAACAATATGGCTTCATCTCAAAAGCATTATGCTAAGTGAAAGAAACCATACACAAACGGCTAAATACTATGATTTCATTTATGAGAATCTGAAAAAGGCAAAAGTATATGTTGCTTTAAGATCTGATTTTGAAATTACATTTTAAATATCAAGAGACAGATTTCTACATTTTTAAGTAAACATTGGTAAAAGTCAGTGCAGTATTCTTTCTCTATAGAATACTCTAAAACACATAGAAGTCTTAATAACATAAAGGTAATGATATGCCCCAAACCAGACAAAGCTAAATATTACAATTCCAAATAATTACCAAATGTTTTTCTAATTTTGAGACACAAAAATAATCAAGCATAAACATCAAACATACCTCATTATCAGTTATTATAAGTTGAAATGAGAGAATATATATCAATGTGCCATGCTGAGAACATAAAAGTCAAGTTATCTCTGAATTTTTTATATTCTTCAAAGGTCAAAACTACTGCATCATAAAAATTGTAATGTCATAAAGCTTATAAGTTATATGATTTATATTCAAGATCTGTACATATATTATTGGAAACCTTAAATTGCTGAAATGTAAATTGCCAAAATCAGATCCTGTTAGTTGTGATCTTGACACTAGCCTGCATATTATAAAAACCTAATCAGTTATCACTGATAGTAATATAAAGTTACTTAGTTGTGCATGACCCCACAATTGAAAGAAAATTAAACTCATTGTTCGTTGATATGTAAGAGAAGAGATGAAATGAACTATCAGGAGACAAATAAATAAGAAATCATAGACACAAACAAAGGTATGGTGGCTGCCAGAGGGAAGGTGGGTTTCTGAAGGGTGAAGGGGTCAAATATATATATTATGACGAAAGATGATTTGACTTTAGGTGGTGGGCACACAGTGCAACATACAGATCATGTATCATAAATATATACACCTGAAGCCTACATAATCTTATTAACCAAAATTATCCCAATAAATGTAGTAAAAAAAATAAAGTAATATTTTAGCTGTAAAAAAAAGATTTATTTTAAATATTTGGTTTTACTGAGGACATAATCTTTCTTTGAAATGTATTAGTCAAGGTGGTCTGGCCAAAAATGTAGATTTGTTTAAAAAATATAATGGAACTTTACTTACAGTATTTATTTTAAGCAAAGTCCTTGAGAAATTCCTACTTTAATGGTCTTTTATCCATGCTGCCTATGGAGAGATTAGCTTCAATAGCAATGGTAATAACTACTATTTACTGAGGATCTACTACGTGCCAGAGTTACTCCATAGGATATCCTTTCATTCTCATAACATCCCTAGAAGACAGAAATTTTCGAATTTTTTCATATCAGGGCACACATAAACTAATTACTAAAATTCTACAGCACGCCAAAAATATAGTTTTTGCCTATATGACAAATTTTAATTTATTCACATTGAATGGCTATTGTTATGTTAGCTATTGTCTTCATTTTTTTATTTGACAATCTAAGGGAAAAGAAGTCAGTGTCCCTGACTATTTAGTCAGGTATTGCATGTTTTAAAATTTTTATAGGGGTGATAAATAATAATGGACAAAGATTTGGTGTGGGGAGAGATGGTGAACACACGATATGGTGTACAGAAATATGGTGTAGAATTAGGCACCTGAAACCTGTAATATTAGGTTAACCAGCATCAACCCCCCCAATCTTGCAGAACACCAGTTGAAAATTGCTGCTATGTTATATACTATTACTTCAATTTAATCAATAAAACTAATAGCTGACATTCATTAAAAGTCCTGTACTTTTACACAAATTAAATCCATTAGTGCCTACCAGAAACAGTGGGTCCCTCAGAGCAGAAATACGAATTGTTGGTTGTTACTAAGAAGTAGACTTTATTCCCATTTTATGAATAAGGAAATCAAAACACAGGGATATGTTAAGTAATCTGCCCACTATAACACAGCTAGTGTGTGTTAAGCCATGCAATCTCATTCCACTGTTGCAATTTTAATCACTACTCTGCCTGATGTTCTAAGCAAGAAGCAAATTCTTCAATGTCACCCAAGGGAAGAAACTATCCAAATTTGACTCCTAAACCAAAAAATTTTCACTAAATCTCACTACTCTTATTTCCTCATATATACATTTCATCATGATCAGTGCATATTCACTTCAACACATCTATATCAGAATATTTAGTAGATCGGATAAAACAATGTAGTACATTTAGTATGTTTAATCCTGAAGTTTCCAAAATTGACCATATTATAAAATACAAATGTATACCTATCCATTGCATTTATTATCATACAGCAATATGCAAACAAAAGTATAACATTATTGACAAACATTTAAGATTTTAAAAGATTTGTTGACATTCTGAATAATATAAAATATCATAATATTATCTCACAACATGATTATATGGTTACAAGAGTCCTAAATGGCTAAAGCCGATAGCTCTCTCTTAACAGATACAATGTCATTGGCTTAAATATCAGCTTTTACACTCTCAACTGGATTACATTTGTTTGTTTTTTAAAATTAATTGTCATTGGTTTACATTTATTTGTGTATTTTCTGATGTTAAAATACAGATCATTGTTAGATTTGGCTGGAACCTGGCATTTATTTTTTTTATTAAATTTTTAAATTTATGTGTTAAGATGGATTTAAGTGATTGATATTTTGTCAAAGAACAAAATGTTGTAACATGCTGTTTGTCTAGAGCTGTCCGATATACCTCAGGTTATATATGTACAGGTGCTTTACTTATTAAGTGTTTTACTTAATAAGTACTTACTTATTAAGTATTGATGCTTTCTGTTTAAAATATGGTTTTTTTCCATTGCTTACGCCTCTTCCTTCAATAGACTTCTTTTCAAAATATCAAAGGAAGCATGTGCCTATCTTTGTATATAGTTAATCTTTTTTTTCTTTTGAATGATTGCATATGACATGTATTCCTACTTACACATATAACCTCTTTTTTAAATGGTAGATAATATTAACTTCAAATAAAATGTGATATACACAAATGTTGTTTAAAACTTTAACAAAAACAATTATTTTCAATAAATTCATAGAATTATAGTGACAGAGGTATTGAGAGGCCATAGGTTCCAATCATCCAACTTAAACTTGCATCTCCTGAGCTATATCCCTGAACAATGGCTCTTTAGGTTTCCTTTAATGTCTCAATACAGATAATACTTTCTACCTTCATTCCTCTCTGGCTATGATTTCCATTACACTGAACTTACTTGCCTTAGTTCTCACTTTTAAAATTCTATATATTATATATCATATATATGGAAAATATATTTAATATAAAATTATAAACATAAAAATAGCACTTTTTAAGATTTTATTTATTTAATTTAGAGAGGAGAGGAGAGAGAGGAAAGGGGGAGGAGTAGAACACGTCAACTCCTATATGAGCCTTGACCAGGCAAGCTCACGATTTTGAACAGGAGACCTCAGCATTGCTTTATCCACTGTGCGAGCACAAATCAGGCAACAATCACTTTGTATAATAAATTTTAGCTCTATTATTAATCATTTGAAAAAAGGTATATTGTTCCTAATAAAAAATAATGATATTTGCTAATATCCAGATATTTCACTATCTCCGCAGTGTTCTATAGTAAAACTCAACAACCCAAGAGAATTGAAGTCATTTATAATGAGTCAGTTTTACTGTTTTGTCCTTATATTCCACGTTTTGCTTCTTTGAGAGAGGGGAAAACTCCACTCAAGCTGATTTGAATAAAAGTAATTACTTGACTTTCATAATGTCAAAAATAGGCAAATCATCTGATTTACAAGTTCAAATCAGGACCTGTTTTTTATTAGTCTATATTCTTATATGTTTGCCTTATTCTCAGAATCCACGTGAGAACTCCTCATCAAACAGGTAGAGGTTTTTTGTTTTGTTGTTTTTCCTTTTTGTTCCACCAAATTCAAATAAATCAGAAGAGAAAACATCTCTTCTTAAAATAACCCTGTTAACCTTGATTTTGAGAGCGCTGTCCATGTTCATTCAGCAGTAGCTAAAAAAATATGATGCTGTGAATAATCTACATCTTTTAATACTGCCTGGAACAATCTAAAACAATTGATAAATGATCATTATTTGTATGATCAACCAACCACTGTTTCTATGCTACCCTTGGAATGGGAAACAAATAAATTAACAAACCAATTACCATAGAGGAGGTTGGGGGAACTGTTACTGACCAAAGTGACACAGAAAGAATAGTAGCCTCAAACTTCAGAGCTACCATACCACCTCCACATTCAGAGAAGTTTTCATTTACTCACACCAGCAGTGTGTTCTTATGTGTCCAATATGGAGATGTTTTTATGGATGAAGAGACTTAATATTTTTCTCATTTTTTCACAAAGTTAATTTAATATATCTTTAATTTTGACTATTGTGATTGTCCCAATGCATACTACTGCTATTAGGTTTATTTTCTTTTTCAATCTATATTCTCTTATTCTATTTCAATTTTGGTGATTGCTATTGATCTGTCTTCAAGCTTAACAAACTTAGAGTCCAATCTACTGTGAAGGCCACCCAATGAAAAACTTATGATTTCCAAGGTATTGTAAGTTCCAGAAATCCCTTTTAGTTCTTTATTGGTGTATGAAATTATGACTTAAATTCTTTTTTTTTTTTTTTTTTTTTTGCATTTTTCTGAAGCTGGAAACAGGGAGAGACAGTCAGACAGACTCCCGCATGCGCCCGACCGGGATCCACCCGGCACGCCCACCAGGGGGCGAGGCTCTGCCCATCCTGGGCGTCGCCATGCTGCGACCAGAGCCACCCTAGCGTCTGAGGCAGAGGCCACAGAGTCAACCCCAGCGCCCGGGCCATCCCTGCTCCAATGGAGCCCCGGCTGCGGGAGGGGAAGAGAGAGACAGAGAGGAAGGCGCGGCGGAGGGGTGGAGAAGCAAATGGGCGCTTCTCCTGTGTGCCCTGGCCAGGAATCGAACCCGGGTCCTCCGCACGCTAGGCCGACGCTCTACCGCTGAGCCAACCGGCCAGGGCCTAAATTTTTAATTTTTGATCTATCCTTTTCTGAATTTGCTTTAAGGTATTTACAATTGTTCTAAAGTACTTGTCTGCTTATTCCAATAACTAGCTTAGTTGTGATTGTCCTTCAGTCGACAGTGTTGTCTAATGAGCATGGATAAGGTTTTCATACTTCTTTGAATTTCAAAGTTTTTTGATATAATTTAGGTATTGTATAAAGGAACCATGCAGATTGAAGTGATTTTTTTTCTACAAAATAAGCTTTATCCTCTCTCTGGCAATTAAGATTTATATATTGATTATTTAGCAATTTGGTTAAAATTACTCACTAGTTCCAAAAGCATATCTATAGTTTTTGTTGTTGTTTTTAATATAGAAAATTATATAATGTGCAGGAATTTATTCAAATTTTTACATTTTTTATGTCTTTACATTGTCCTACTACTTCATTGACATTGATTCACAAAATTTTATAAAAGAAAGCGTAATAACCAGAAAACACTTGTATTCTTGATGTTAAAGGAAATTGTTTCACTTTTTTATCACTAACAATATATCTGCTAAGATGATTCTTGTTTTGGGGGGTTTTGGTTTCTTTGTTTGCTATTGTTCTTATTGTAGCTTCCCTTATTCATTATATATATATGATATATATATATGATATATATATTTACTGAACAGAATTTGTATATTATAAAGTGCTTTTACTGAATTTGCTTTTGTAATAACATGATTTTCCCTCTAATCTAGCTATTTTTAATCTTTTTATTTTATGCACACTTAAAATAATTACAAAAATTCTGTAGCACACCAAAAATTATATCATATTTTTTTGCTGACCTGACAAAAATAATAGATTTAATTTTGATTCCCTCATACTAGATGGCTATTATATATTTTTGTCCCTAATTCATCTATAATTTTTAAATAAAACATTTTTCTAAATACTGTTGTGTTGTTTTTTTACTTAAATGTATTCTAGTACTAAAGAATGTGGGTTGTGCAACAAATTCTTCATTATTTTGGGATATATTTAAGAGCCAATATATGGCCTATTTTTATAAATTTTTAAATGATTTTGAAAAGAGTTTATTCAACTGCTGTATGCAAATTTAGATGCATTTATAAAATTGTGCATCAAACAATTTTTATTATATGGTAATTTTTAGTTTGTTTCCTCACAATGTGAAAAATGAAGTAACACGACGACATTTTTTTCCTTAGTGATTGTATATTAAATTTCATAATGACTCATTTTGAGTTATTGTTTCATCAACAGCTAAAAGTTATCTTAATGAGTATCACGAGAATATCCATTTACTTTTTTTATTCTTTTGCTACTTCATGTCCCAAAAAGTTTATCCAATACAGAGATACCTATTGGGAACCTCTAAAATTTACTTTCATAAAAATTATACTTATTTGATTTAAATGCATTCAGTGAATCAGGTATCATTAAGATAAATGATGCCAGTAAATAAGATGATGATAGCTTCTAGGTTTGATATCATCTACCTAACTAAACTTCCTTAGTTAATACTTGAGGTATCCTTTAGTACAAACAACTGATTTGTATTAAAAACATCATGGTACTATCTGAGTGCATCTAGTTAAAACTTGACTTATTCTTTAGCAGATTTGCTTTCTCCTTCCTAGAGCCATATCTCATCAAGGTCTAAGTACTCTACACTCAGAAAGTGATATATTAAGTTTTGAAACACTTATGTTGCTAAGAATTTGTAGTTTTCTAAACCTATTAATAAGAAGAGCATGAGCATATGTTTTATTAAATCTGTTTTTCAGTTAAAGTTTTAATTAAGCTATATCATAAAATATGCATGGAAATTTGCCAGCTTTTCCACAACCAACCCCCCAAAAAAGGAAAGAGAAAGAAAGAAAGATTGAAAGAAAGAAAAAATGAATAATAATGTGAGTTCCAATTTTACTCAATAGCTGATTTGAAACTGAAATTTTAGGAATGCTTTATTTCCTCACTTTTTCTCAAAAATAAGCAACTTTATTATATCTGAAAATGTTAGAAAATGCCCTAAAGAGTTTTGAACATCATAGAGCCTTAAAACTTTAGTGCTTCTATATAGAATAAGATGGCTTAAAGGAATAACCTGTTATGTCTTCATGTCTCCCTATTTTACATAATAATAAGGCTTCCAGAGATCTAAATTTATGTAATATATATTTATAAAAATATATTTATTCAAAATATATTCAGAGACTCCATATCTAATGATTTAAATATTTCCAAAGAACAAACATTGCAGTATATACTGTCTTTTTAAATGTTTTTTTTTCATTCTATGAATAAGATCATTCTTCACTGAATAAGATCATGTTTATAGTGGGCCCCTAAATAAGTTTTATTAATTTGGAGGTTCATAATTATTTTATAATCAGCAAGACTACTCAAAGAACATGAAAGTTCATCCACATTACAAAATAGCAATGAACTCTTCTAATCAATTTGGTATTTACACAGTTTTAAAGAGAGAAAGGGGTTAGAGTAGGAAGCATCAACTCCCATATGTGCCTGGACCAGGCAAGCCAAGGGTTTCAAACCAGCAACCTCAGCATTCCAGGTAGACGCTTTATCCACTGTGCTACCACAGGTCAGGCCAAAGTAAAGTCTTAATAAATATTTATTATGCTTATTTATTTCTCTGTATAACTTGTTAAAATATTTCTTTTAATATAAAGAAATACAGCATTGGTGTCTGGAAACAGAATGACAACTTTACAGTGTACAAAAGGTATTTAACACCATTGTATCACTACTTGCAGAAAGAATGCTGAATATTGTCATGCCATATGTTATATAGAAGTGTTAATTAAATGCAAACAGCAAAAGCATATTATCATGCATCTCTATGGGATTCATATTTTAGTTCACTTAGCTTTTTACCAAACCTGTTAATGTTGCCAACTGAGCAACAGATAATGGCAGACTATTAAAATATTCTCAAAAGATTCTTTTGTTTCAGAAATACTACACATCAATGCGTAGTTATTCTAGCTTGAACTTCCTCTTTGTACATATATATGTTTAAATCAAGGCTGAATACCTGACAAGCCAGCACTGACCTCTTAATAGGGGAGATATTAAGAATTTTTTGTGGTTTGTACTTTGGAACAAAGTAACATATAAGTTCCAGAAGCTCCCATCCAATGCATACATTCAGAGCTCTTAGTTCACCTTCTTCTTTTGTGTCAGTGACATTTAGATGAAAAAAAAGTATATAGTTCCAGCTTTAAGCTTTGCTCTTTTAATGCTTGCAGATTTTAATATATAGTTTTTTTTTCATGACACCTACTCACACATGAAGGTGATGTTATTATGACACATAAGAAACAAAAAAATGAGTGTGAGAATGGAACATTGAATATCTTTAGGGTGAAATGCATATATTGTTGAATTTTTATAATAAAAACACTCCCTTTTGAAAAGAATAAAAATTATTTTTAAATAGATATGGTGTTCTATTTTAATATTTCCCCCAAGGTTTGATAATTTTCTATACTCTATGCAATGTAATCTTAAAAGGCAAAAGCAGAGTCTTATCAACCACATTCCTCCATTTATAATATAATGCTTAGATTCTTGTATTTTAAATGTCAGTAATGGTTCATTTATCAAAATGTGTGCAGGAAAATGTTTTTAGTTCTTTAATCATAAATTATATATTTGATTAATTTTATTTTCTTCTGTAAAATAGCTATAATAGCAATGCAGATATGACAAGCAAGTATCCAAATGTGCACATTTTATAGAATTCTCAAACAAACGAAAGGTCTGTATTTATGACAGTTAAGCCAGGAAGATTCATTGGTATGTGAATAAGATACTCCATAGCAGTATGTAGATTTTCTTTTTAAAATATGACATGTAGTTACTTAGAATTTATGAATATATAAATGTAAGTGCATTATGTGCTGCTGAGTTTGTTTATGATTTATTTGACCAAAACCACTAGAAATGTTCAATCTCAAGAATGATACTGGCTGAAATAAAAGATTTCTATGTTTTGCTTTGATTTTCACTTGAAGAAAAGGAGATTTAGGGATTTGTATTTCTTTTGTTTTTCAGATTTTTGATGGAAAAGAAGGAAGTCGAAGGTAACAGATCCCTGATTGGCAAAAAAAAAAAAAAAAAAATGTTAGCACTAAGCTCTTGTACTCCTGCTTCTAAGAATAGAAAATATGAGGGACTAAATTTGAATTATTTGTATACTTCAAAACAAAAAGTCAAAATGTTTTGTGCCTTAGCTGTTTCCATGACTCTCATCTGGTCACTTTTAAAATATGCTCTACATTTAGCTGCACTAGTCTAATTCTAGCTAATTCTAGGAAAGTTTGAATGCTAAATAATACCTACTTGCACTCTTCCATAAAATAATCCATTTTTATTTTTTAAGAAACTTATTTCTGTTTTTATTTGTCTCTATAACAGTCCTACTTCTTTAGTTATTTTAAAGTATTATATGTACAGCTAATTTTTCATTAATTCATCCATAAATTTGGAGCATACTGTATGTATAAAGATAATAAATATTTATGAAGTAATAAAAACTATCAGAAAAGGCTAACTAGTTTTATTTATTCTCATAATTCATATAAAATTATCTATGATGACTTATTTAGACCCTTAAATGTAATATATCATAAATGGCTCTCCATTACCTATTACATTTAAACAGATAAAACTTGGCTCTAAATCCAAGGCCACATATTTACTTACCTGGAACCTCTATTTTCATTTTCCCTACTCCTATACACATAACCTATATTCAATCAAAAGTGGATTAAAAATGTATAAATTTATCTCCCAAGTCCAATGCAGAGAATGATATATATAGTGAGAAATATTAAACACATAAGGAAATTGTATAGTGGATGAAGTAAATCTTGGTGTAGCAGAACCATTTTTTTTTTATTTTTCTAAAAGAATTTCCAACAGAACTGGAAAAATTTTTATGTAGAAACTTCCACTTGGCCTTAGAATAATTGTTGCTTTAATCTAAACCTTCTTTTTACATTCTCTCCCAAAATTTATACTTTTCAAAGAGATTTTCAAATAAAATCACATAATTCACACTTTCTCTATTCCAAGGAGAAAGACATGTGAACCTTAAAATATTTATAAATGGAAAAATAAACAGAAAACACTAACATATATGTCAATAGACATACATGTTATACAGACATGTGTGTTATACAGATACTTCATGAATACAAGGCATGCAATAGAGGGGATGTAGAAAAAACCATGTAATGAAAAAGAATATCATGGAACTAACTAAAGACACAACTAATGCACTGATAAGCCTCCTGAAATAAAAAATTTATCACAAAGTGCTGAATACTGAATACAGACCTGAAACTTGATAACAGGCAACATTGACTACAAGGAAGATAATCAAATGTGAAAGATTAAACAGATGTCTCAAAGAGGCAACAGATTTGGGGAGGAAAAAAAAAAGAAGGCATCATTTTCAGCTGACAAGAAAGTGCATTAAACTTACTACCAAGGAAAGAAAATTATAACATAGCACTACAAACAAAATTAAATACAATTTTAAAAAATGACTAAGGGAAAAATCCTGAATTAGGTATTTTAAATGAAAAATGGGAATTAATAAAAATTACAATTAAGATTTCCTTAAACTAAGGTAGACAATATTGATAAAGAATAATACCATCTTAGTAATGAGAAATAAAATGCAGGATATCCAAACTAGAATATATTTAAATTAAATTTATTAAAGATCATTGGAAAAAATGTAAATATCAAAAAAATAAAATAAAATAAATAAGTTAAAAGACAGAAAAAATAATTGAGTAATTTAGGCAAAGAAAATGAAATAGACATTTAATTGAAGTCATTAAAGGAGAAGAGAAAAGAAAACACTAGAAATAATATTTAAGCTATAATTTAAAGAGATTTTTTTAAAATGAGAAAATATCTACGTATTAAAACAGTGGTGGTCAACCTGGTCCCTACCGCCCAATAGCGGGCATTCCAGCTTTCATGGTGGGTGGTAGCAAAGCAACCAAAGTATAAATAAAAAGATAGATTTAACTATAGTAAGTTGTTTTATAAAGATTTATTCTGCCAAACTTAGTAAAAATTTGACATAAAATACTTGGTAAGTAATTATTATTATATGCTTTAACTTGCTGTAACTCTGCTTTATAAATTTTATAAGGTAAAGTTACTTCCCTACTTTATAAATCACCATTTCTGTGGAAACAGTGGGTTGTTAGAAAATTTTACTACTAACAGAGATACAAAAGTGGGCGGTAGATATAAAAAGGTTGACTACCCCTGCATTAAAAGGATCTCATCATGTATCTGAAATAACCCAAAATAATCAATTACAACTTATATATTATAATCAATTTAAACTTTAAAAACAGAGATAATTTTTTTCAGATACTTTAGGAATAAAAGATAAAATTTTATAAAAGTGCAAATATAAGGTTAGAATAATACTTTTTTACTTGTTTTTTCCTCTTGACATTATTTTACTAATATTTATTCACAGTGATACACATAGTCCATCATTTTCACTACAAGACATATGTACTGAAGAATATTTCCTGAAAAATCTGTTGAAGAATAAACTTTATGCAACTAAGAGATGTCTGAGGTAAACTTTAATAAAAATTTTTGAGGGAACATTGAACATATTTAGCTGTTGATGAATTGTGGATTAAATAAATGTTGGAACATAGCTGAAATAGTAAAGTGTAAGTAGAATAATAAAATAGAAAGAATAAAAACTAAAAAAGGAAGAGAAGGAAGGACAAAATACGATAAATTTATTGATGTGTAAAAGATATGTAAAAAGCTAAGAAAGAACGTAGGTTAGAATACCCAAAATGCAAAGGTAACCAAAGTTACAAAAATACAAGCTTTTCTTAATATTAAATGGTAACCAAATTTCTATGTACTGATAAAAAATGATTTCCTTCTAAGACACTAAATGAGGGAGGGAAGCAATGTAAAGAAGAATACTACATATATACACACCCATGTACTCTAACTTCTCTGAATAAACTTAAAGAAAACCAGGAAATGTATCTGTCCACTTAATTTTGTGAAGAGAAACCCAGGAAGAATAACCATAAAGGTTATCAAACCTGTTTGTCTACAAAGAGTCTGGATAGGAGTACGGATAAAGGAAGTAGAAAGAAGCTACACTTTACTGAATATGTATTTTTGTAGAGATTTAACTTTATAAACAAATACCTTACATAATTAAAATATAACTCTGAATTTTAAAAGATGGAAAAAAACTATAAAATAGAACATAAACAGGAACTTATGAATACAGTTGTATTTCCTATGAATAATATAACCACGTTGAAGAAAACATATGCTAATTCATGTAACTTTTGGTGAGAGATAGACTTCTTACCTGCAGGCTAAAGAAAAAAACATGCTAAAAATCTTCAATTTTACTAACATGTGTGTATCTTTTAGCATTATTGGTACAATTCTAAAACTATATTATGTACAGTGTAAGATTATAAAAATAAACATATTACTTGATGTTGTTGAAAGACATGGTTTTTAAAATTGAGAAAAAATGTGGATACAAGAGAAAATGGTGAATGTCAAAAAAGAAATTTATTGGTGGGTATAAAGAAAAGAAATTAGTAGTAGAAAGGGATGAATTCCAAATATCAAGCTCTATCCTTTAAATATTCTAGAGTTGATGTATGCTATTGGTATTGAAGGTAATAGAAAAACCTTCTCTGTGCTAGAATTCTAACCAATAAATGAAAAGCAAGTGTTAGAATTATTATATTGCAACTTTAAAAATCTCAAAATTGGTACAGCCACTAAGGAAAACAGTATGGAGTCTTCTCAAAATATTAAGAATTACCATATGACCAAGTAACTCCTCTTCTGGGTGTCTACCTGAAAAATTTTAAAACATTTATTTGCAGATTTATTCATTCTTATGTTCACTGCAACATTATTCATAGACATAGAAACAACCAAAGTGTCCCTAAATAGAGGATTGGATTAAAAAGATGTTGCTACAAAGATACTAGGAAATGCTGTTCAGCCATAAGAAAAGATAAAATGTTGCACTTGCTACACCATGGATGGATCTTGAGAGTATCATGCTAAGTGAAATAAGTCAGACAGAAAAAGTTAAGAACCATATGATTCTTATCTCATATATGGGATATAAAACTGAAACCAACAAATAAACATACAAGAAAAACAAACAAAAGCTTAGACACAGACATCAGTATGGTGGTTACCAGAGGAAAGGGAAGTGAGGCTAGGAAAGGGTAAAGGGAGTCAAATACATGTTGACAAAAAAAGGTTTGGTTTGCATGGTGGGCACACAATGCAATATATAAATGATGTATAAAAAAATTGTACACCTAAAAATTATGTAATTTTATTAACCAATGTCACCCCAATAAGTTTTTTTAATATATTTAATTTTAAAAAAGGACTGCAAAATAGAAAGAAATATTTTTAATATATATAAACTAGACATTAAATATTTATGAGAAACAAATATTTACTTTCTTCTTCCATAAGTTGGACCATTTAAAATAACTAATATAAGTGGAATCGTGCAGTATTTGTCCTTCTGAGACTGATGTTTCAGTTACCATGTCTTTCAGGTTTATCTATGATTTTGAAAATAATAAGATTTAATTCTTTGTTTAGATGAACTGTATGCCACAATACATATCTATGACATATTCTTTATCTTTTCATTTGTCAATGGACATTTGGGTTATTTTCTTTTTTTAAATTTTTTTATTTACTCATTTTAGAGAGGAGAGAGAGAGAGAGAGAGAGAGAGAGAGAGAGAGAGGAGGAGCAGTAAGCATAAACTCCCATATGTGCCTTGACCAGATAAGCACAGGGTTTCGAATTGGCGACCTCAGTGTTCCAGGTCGACGCTTTATCCACTCCACCACCACAGATCAGGCTGGGTTATTTTCTTATCTCTGCAATTGTGATTAATGTTGCAATGCACATGTGAATACAGCATTCTCAAGATAGTGATTTCATTTCTTTGGAAATATACTCAGAAGTGGAATTGCTGGATCACATTTTGGAAATAAAATGCTAGTTCTATTTCACATTTTTCAGAAACCCTTCATATTGTGTCCATGAAGACGATATTAGTTTACATTCCCACAACAGTATACAAAGGATCTCTTTACAACGTTGTCAACACTTGCTATCCCTTCTCTTTTTGATAACAGATGTTCTAACGGTTGTGGAGTGATGTTTTGTAGGGTTTTATTTTGTATTTTCCCTGCTTATTAGTAATGTCAATCATTTATTCATATGCTTCTTGGCCATTTGTATGTCTCCTTTGCAAAATTGTCTATTTAATTTCTCTGCTCATTTTTTTAAATTGAATTGTTGATTTTTGCTATTGAGTTGCATGTCTTTTAATATATTTTAAATATTAATTCTTTATCAGATATATGATTTATGCACATTTTCTCCCATTCCACAAGTTGCCTTTACATTTTGCTATGGTTTCCATTGCTGTATGGATGATTTTTATTTTGATGTAGTTCTGCTTTTTTTATTTTTGCTCTTGTTACTTTCATTTTTGGAATCAAATTTTATACACACACACACACACACACACACACACATCAAGACTAATGAAAAGGAACTTAGCCTCTATGTTTTATGGTTTTAGGTCTTATGTTCAATGCTTTAATCCATTTTAAATTGATTTTTCTGTAGGGTATAAGATATTTGTCCAGTTTTATTCTTTCCATTTGGCTGTCCAGATATCTCAACATAATTTATTGAAGAAACTATCTTTTTTTGCTGAATAATCTTGAATCTTCTGCCATAAATTATAAGTCCATATATGCATATGCATATGCATATATTGCCTTTATTATGTTGAGTTGTTTTAATCATGAAAGAATGTTACATTATGTCAAATGTATTTTCTGCATTTATTGAGATCATAATATGATTTTTATCTTTCATTTTATGAATGTGATGTATCCCATTTATGGATTTGCATGTGGTGAGTCATCCTGGTACCACAAAGATAAATTTGGCTTAATCACAGTATATAATTCTCTTATTATACTGATGAATTTAGTTTGCTATTATTTTTTGAGAATTTTTAAATCTGTATTCATCAATTATACTGGTCTGTAGTTTTCTTGCAGTGTCTTTATCTGGCCTTAAAAAGATTGTTGTGAAGAGTAATTTTGCCCTTAAAAAATAAATGTTTACATTTTTCTCCTCTTCTAATTTTTGGAAGAGTTTGAGAAAGATTGGCAAAACACTGATTGAAATAGCCATGGTAACATTTGGTCCTGTGCTTTTATTCTTGGAAGGTTTTTAATTTTGATTCAATCTTCTTTCTCAATATTGGTTTCTTTATATTTTCTAAACTTTAATGATTCAGTTTTAGTGAGATGTATCTTTCTAGAAATTTATTTCCCTAGATTTTCCAATTTGTTAGCAAATAATTGTTCATAAACTATTCTTGTGTATTTTTGTGGTTTCAATTGTAATGCCTCCTTTTCCATTTCTGGTTTTATTTATTTGATTCTGATCTCTTTTTTTTCTTAGTTTAGCTAAAAGTTTGTCCATTTTGACTACCTTTTCAAAAAAACAACTTTTAATTTCATTGATCTTTTCTATTATTTTTTTGGTCTCTATTTCATTTATTTCTCTCTGATTTTTATTTTTTTTCTTCCACTTTTAACTTTGGGCTTAATTTTTTTTCTCCTTTATGTAGTAAATTAAGGTATAGATGTATAGTGTTTGAGAGCTTTTTATTTTCTTAAGATACACATTTATTGCTATAAACTTTTGTCTTTTGTTGATTTTATATTGAATTTATTGGGTAACACTGGTTTACAGTTATCAGGTGCCCAATTCTACAACACATCCTATTCTAGAGCATCGTTTGTCATCTTGACAAGCCAAGGTACATTTGCACAATAGAATAGTACATAGACATAAAAAGGAAGGAAATCTTACTGTTTGCAACAGCATGGATTGACCTGGAGATAATTATGCTAAGTGAAATAAGCCAGCCGGAGAAAGACAAGTGCCATATGATTTCATTCATATGTGGAATCTAATGAAGAAAATGAACTAAGAAGCAAAATAAAGAGAGATTCATACATAGAGAGCAGGCTGACAGTTGTTGTGTAGGGTCTGGATGAGAAGGTAGAGGAATAGAGCAAAACAGGATTAAAAAAATCCCTCATGGACACAGACAACAGTCTGGGGATTACTTAGGGGGTGGGTGGAATGGAGTTGGGTATAGAGAGGATAAATGGTTATAAACTCCCCTTTTAAAACTGCTTTATTGGCATCCTATAAGTTTTGCTATGCTGTTCTTTTATTTTTTTCTTGTTTTAAGATTTTTTTATTTCCCTTTTGATTTCAATTTTTCATCCATATCTATTTTAAGAGTGTGTTGTTCAATTTTCATGTATTTATGAGTTTCCTAAATTTTTATTTTTGTTATTTTGAGTTTCATACCTCTGTGGTCAGAAAGACACTTGGCATGATTTTAATCCTCTTAAATGTTCTAAGACTTGTTTTATGGTCTATGGTATAATCTATCCTTGAGAATATTTTATGTCTGCCTGAGATGGATGTGTTTGCTACTGCTATTAGAGAGGTTGTTTTGTAAGTGCTAAGGTCTATTTGTTCTAAAATATGGTTTAAGTACAATGTTACCATTTTGATTTTCTGTCTGGATGATCTACCACTTTGAAAATGAGGTATTGATGTCTTCTGCTATTATTGCTTATATATGTTTTTAATATATGTAGGTGCTCTGATATTGTGTGAAAATATTTTTATGATTATTAAAACTTCTTGATGAATAGCCCCCTTTTTCATTATAAAACAACCTTCTTTTCTCTTGTTATTGTGTTTGGCTTAAGCTCTCTTTGTATATGTATATATACCCCTGCCTTGTTTTGGTTTTCACTTACATGGATTATCTTTTTCATCTCTTTAAACCCATGTGTTCTGAAAGCTGGAGTAAGTCTTATAAGTAGCACATAGCTGGGTATATATTTCTTTAATTTATGCAGTCACTCTATGCCTTTTGATTGGAGAATTCAATCTGTTTACATGTAAAGTCATTATTGATACTTACTAATGCTATCTTAATTACTTTCTGGTTTATTTTTAATTGTTTTTCTTTCCTTCCTCTTGACTGCCCAACTTTGTGAAAGGATATGCTTCTATAATGGTATGCTTTGATTCTCCCTTCTTAAACTTTGTGAATCCACTATAGGTGTTTGTTCTTTCCTTACCATAAGAATTACATAAATCATCTTATAATATAACATTCTATTTTACACTGATAACAACTTAACTGTGATCATATACTAAAATTCTACCCTTTTATTTTCTCTTTTATCTTTTTAATTATCTATCACTAATTATTCCTCTTAATATTCCATATTCATTAACTAATTATTGTAGCTATACTTACTTTTAGTACTTTTTTTAACTTTACACTATAGTCAAGTGGTTAACACACTACTATATTACGAGTCATAGAGATTATTGTTCAGATCTTGACTTATCTGATTGCTATTTGTTTTAATTTGAGCCAAAAGTCAATTATTGTTTTTATGAGCATCTTAAATGTAGATTTAAAATTTAGAATTAGAATTTTTCTACACCTGGTTCAAATATATTAATCAGAAGAGATAACTAAGGAAACCAGGAACCACTTATTGCTTACTATTTATATTTAGTTTATTTTAAAAATTAGAGCAAATAAACAACTAAGCTAGCTCATCTCAAAGAGTGGTCCCTCAAACATCAATACCTTTACATATCTTATCACAATCCACTGGTGTCAACATTTATTAGTTCCAATTAAATGTGGAAATCTTGCCTCCATATATATCCCTTAACCATTTCTCATTTATAATGTAGCTGTCTTAAATATTTTCTATATATACTTGGAAAACCATATTAGAGAGTGTTTACATTTCTGTTTTAATTGCCAATTATCATCAACTTTATAACCTTGAGCAGAGGACAGTCTACTATATTTATGTATATGCTTGCTCTTTGCGTTAGTCTTCTTAGCTGATAGGCCATGATTTTTTCCTTTCCTTTTCTTTTCTGTTTAGAAAAATTATTACTATTATTATTATTATTATTATTATTTTGCTATTCTTTTATATTAGGAACTGCTGGGAACAAACTCTTTTATTTTTCTTCCATCTGAGAATGTATTGATTCCTTTTTCTCTCTTGGACTATATTTTAGTAGATATAGAATTCTAAATTGACAGGTCTTTTCTTTAAGCACTTTAAAAAAAAGGTGGTGTCATTCTTTCTGCCTTTTTGGTTTCTAATGAGAATTCAATTGTATTTTGATTTCTTTTGTTTTTTCCTCTAGGAAATGCTTCATTTCCCTGTGAGTGCTTTCAACATGTTTCTTTGTAGCTTTTAGAGATGTAATAACAATGTGTCTTTGCATGATTTCCTAGGATTTTCTTCTTTGGGACTCAATTAACTTCTTGAATCTAGGTCATGTTTGTTGCTAAAGTTAAAAATTTTCAACCATTTTTCTACCCCACCCTTCAACAACATTTACCCTCACCATTCTCTTTTTTGAGATTTTGAGGACAGCAGTGTTAAATCTTTTGCTATAGCCCCACATGTCCCAAATTTGGTTTATTTTGAGTTATTTTTCTCTGTGTCATTCAGAGAGTGTGTAATTTTAGTGTTGGAATCTGTTGATTGTCTTTGCACATTCAGGTTTAGATTTTCCTGGTTTGAGTGTGATGAATATTTTTTTTATTGAAACTTGAAAACTTTGAGTATACATTACAGGCTCTGGATCTTATTTGAATCTTCTGTTTCAGTCCACTCCTCTGACAACTCTGGCAGGAGAAATGTCAGAGCCTCATTACTGCTAGAAGACCATACTACCAATTAAGCTTTTTCTGACATAATCCTAACAGGGAGAGGGAGGAGTACCTCATTACTGCCACAAGGTTGTGGAAATGCAGACTTCCCAATTGGTTGTCATAGATACCGTATAAAGTGGTGGCCTCCTTATAACTTGATAGGGATTAACATTCTGGTTCCTGACTCAGCCTACTTAGACCCTGTGCCAGTTGGTGCTCAGGGTGCTTCCTTATAGTCTAGCAAAAATGAAAGTCCTAGTTTCCTATATGACCTTTACTGAGAAAGCTCTAAAGGAACTGCAGTTTTCTCTGGGGGGTATTTGGTTGGAGTAGCATCATTACTTCTTAAAACTTTTTCATCTTGCTAGGTGGCCTCTTTATTGGACCTTTTGTTAGCTAAGTAGATTTTTTTGGCTTTTTTATTATCTAGACTCTTTGACATTTCCAAGTTGCCTGTCTTTCCTGTACCTAGTCTAAGTATCTGAGGCAAAATGAAAATCCAAGAAATTCATTAACAATTTTTGCTTGTGTTCAGAGATCCCTACTCATTCTTCTCTCTACCTTTCTGAGACTTATTTATGCTTATTATATATATAATATCAAGAGGTTTTAGCCACATTCAACAGGAGGAATAGAGAAAAGTTGTTTACTACATCTTTTCAAAAGTCCAGTGTCCATGTTTTCAATCTGCCTTTATTCTGCCTCTCAGTAAATTTATGCACATAAAGTTCTTTTGCAATGTATGATAATATAAGAATTTTCTAAATCTCATTACCTACATCTGTAAAATTGGGATAATAATATTTATAGCCCAGAATTGCTTTGAATAGTTTATCACATGCATTAAATAAAGATTTTGGCACAGTTACAGGAGTTTAATAAGTATTCAGTAAACTGTACCTGTACAAATGGAAACTGCAGCCTCAAAAGATTTCAGTAGGAAAAAACTAGAAGACAGACTAAAGCGAAAACTAATGTCAAAAATAATAGAGAAATTAATATTAAACCAATAATAATGAGCCTTAATTTAGACTAGCAATTATGTTTCATTTTTTATAACTGTCTTATGTTTAATTTTAAGTATTATCTTATTAAGCAGATAACATTATCAAGACAACAAAAACAAGAAAGCAACTAAGGAAAAAACAAGTAGCATTGCCTAGCTTTCAAAGAAGTCAAATGTGGATAGAAGTTGTAACTTTGTTCAAGCAATATACATTGCCCCCCAGAGAATGACCTTTACTAAATCTGTAATATCCTAAAACCTTCACAATGATATCTTTAAATTATACCATGTTAAGTGTATATTTATGGTTTTTAGAGTCACATGAACAAAATCATCTAGAGACTCCTGAATTCATCCAAATAACAGTATGAATATACAATCCATATCCTATGCAGTGTGATTAAATTAGTTCTTTATATCCAGTCAACAAAAAATATAAAACAGGAAAAAAACTGAATTATTTTAAAGACAATAGAATAATAAATAATTGCTATACTGTTAAAATTAAACACTGACTTGAAAAATAGAAAAATAATCCCTTCTCCAAGACAAACTAAACAATGAGTGATCTTTCAAAACCCCAAAAAAAAAAAAAAAAAAAAAAAAAAAAAAAAAGGAGCTGTGGATTTATCACACTTTTAAATATTCAAGTTGAGGCATAAGGTACATAATGCTATAAGGCTACAGATTCCCTCCCACAATAATGATAAAGGAAAAATAACATAAGACCAGAAATACCTTCTACTCTAATTATTCTCAGCTGTGGACCATATGATTCACACTGTTGGTGTTACCTCTATAACTACATAATAAAACTACTTATCGCAGTGTTTTAAACATGATTCCATTTGTTTGCTTGCTTATTTAAAATAATGAAGGAGTAATTAAGGGAATGGAGATTTCAGAATGCATGCAATTCTACTAAAAATGGGTGTCCACTTAAGAGGAGTATTTCCCAAAGTGTGGACCTAGAAAATTTCTTAAAATGTCGATTCTAAGTCTAAACTTAAACCTGTTGAATCAGAAACTTTGGTAGTTGAGCCTCCAAATCAGTATTTTAACAAAGAACTCGTGTAAGCTAAAATTTGAAAACCAGTGGTGTACAATACTAGTTTTCTGTTCTCAATTTTTACCAGCTGATAATATTCATTTCTACATGTAATTCTAAAACCAATGCTAGCAAAGAAAGGGATAGAATAGGTGTACCCTATAATACATTTTATTGACTCTCATTGAATGGACCTTGTTGGTGAACTTCACCTACCACCACCTACCTCAATGTTTTGGTTTTGCCCTAGTAATAAGATATATCTTAACTTCCTCTATTACAATCAATTCTTCAGCTATACTTTGCTTCTTTCTTCAAAAACTGTTTTTACTTGAATTCAGCATCCTTGACTGATACTCTGTTTGCTACTATGTCAAGACCCATCAAATCTAAGAAATTGGATGTATTTCTGCCTCTTTTTGATTGCAGACTGTATACCAGTCACTGAGATTACAGAAATAAAATATTCAAGTTTTATACATTCATAGATGAAATAATCTAGAGTAAATGACAAAAATTGATGAAGTAATTTTAACAGTCAACTGTTATAAATAAAAAGTATAAAAATAGGAGAATGACTTAGGTGAATAACACATTCCAGATTGGGGGGATGGATTACAGGAGAATATTATGATAAAGTGAATTTAAGTAGAATACTAGAGCATGATGAACATAAATTCTCTAAGTGCAGGAAAAAGAGGAAGAACATGTATGAATTTCTTAAGGAAGAAGGATAGGGTATTTAAGCATCAGAAAAAAAAGTATAGTTGGAAGAGACAGCATGGGGATGAATTAGGGGAGGATGTGAAGTTGCAAAGTATCAGCCCGAGAGTTAAACACATAAGACCTTTCAAGCCAGATAAAGGGTATTGAGCTAAATTCAAAGGTAATAAAAATTGATAATGAGTGGTACGAGGACATTTGCCATTAAGAAATATTGCTCACAACACTACAGAGAATAAATTTGAGGAGGATGAGAGTGAATGTCAGGATAGGAGCCAATAATCTACTTGGGTTAGGTGAAGGTAAAATGATGACTTGAACTAGAGTGATTATACCGGAGGTAGTGTCTCAAATGCATTTTAGTGATGACTAGTTTTTGTCAGGGGGATTCAAGAATAAAACCTGATTTCTATAATGTGTAGTTTGATAATATCAGTACTGTATTATTACTTCAGGCTTTGCTGTTATACATTTATTTCTAGATGTATTTTCCAAATTGTTTTATAATGTTTGAAAAAACATATATATATATTTCTACATTCTGAATATACTTCATTGAAGAAGGCACCAAGTCCCTGGCCAGTTGGCTCAGTGGACAGAGTGTTGGCCCAGTGTATAGATGTCTTGGATTTGATTCCTGGTCTATGCACAAATGAGAAGCGACTATCTGCTTCTCTCTTCCTCCTTCTCTCCCCATCTTCTCTTCTTCCACTCTCACAGCTAGTGGCTCAGTTGGTTTGAACACTGACCCCTGATGCTGAGGGTAGCTCAGTTGGTCCCAGCATCAGCCTCTGGTGCTAAAAATGGTTTGGTTTATTTGAGCATTGGCCCCAGACAAGGGTTGCCAGGTAGATCCTGGTCGGGGCACATGCATTTGTCTGACTATCTCCTCTTCATTCACTTATAAATAAAAAATAAAAATAAAAGAGGCACAAACTTATAATAAAGACTTAAGCTCTTACCAATTACCATTAGCATTAAAATTGGCATTTTTTAGAAACACAGATCTCAACAGTAAATGATATTTAACTTGAATTTAAAGGCTTTAGTTCCATAAAGTATGAGTATATCGTGGCAAAACAATATGTTTATGTTTTAAATAGTTCTCAATTATGAGAAAGGAAAGTATCTTGCAATTTGTGATAACATGAATGAACCTTAAAGATTTATGTTGAAATAAGTCAGACTTGAATAAACAACTACGTACTATATGACATCACTTATATGTGGAATCTAAGAATGCTGAATATATTAAAACAGACAATAGGATATTGATTACAAAAAGCTGGTGTGGGAGAACTATAAATAAATTGCTTAAGTGTTTAAACTTGAAACTGATATATAAATAAATTCTAAAGAGCTAATGCATAGCATAGTAATTATAGTCAACAATGCTGTATTATTAACTGTAAAGTTTCAAAGGGAGTAGATCTTAATTGTTTCCACTTAAAAAAAAAGAAATGAGAATTATGAGACATGATAGAAGTGCTAAATAAGCTATAGTACTCATTATATTATAATATATCAGTGTATCAAATCACCACCTTGTGAACCTTAAGCTAATATATTATAATTTATGACAATTACATTTCAATAAAAATAAAGTACAAATGTATCACCATGTGCATTATTGTAGAAAATCACTTGAAATAATAAACATTTTATCTAGACTTTTCAATTTTATGAAAACTTTGTTTTTAATTATACACCTTAATTTAAAATTTTGGGGGGATACTTCTTTCAAAGTCTGTTTATATCATATTAGAAAATAACTGTTTCATATTTGTTGACTATTTCTTTATACAATACACTCAGACATAACCTCAGTGGCTATAGTTGATATTTTATAATTACACAGTAATTTAATCAAAACTTAATCGAAATCAAAAGGTACAGTTTGGACTACTAATTGTTTTATATGACTAACTTCAACTTACATTAATTATATTTATGTATGGCACTGCATAACTTCTGATGTTCATGCACTTTTTGTATTCTACTCACAAAATAATCACCAACTTAATAGAAAACTCTTCCCTTACAACATGGATTTTGAATATTAAACTGAAAAAATGAGTCATTGAACTTGTTTCATTTTTGAAGTGTAGAGAGCTGAAAAGAGCATTGCTCCCACACTTATAACCAAAAAATACATGCATACATTTTAGTTTAACATTTTTCTTGATTTCATTAGAGCACTTAGGTAACAGAGAAAATGAATAATCTCTAATGTGGAAAGAGACAGGCACTTGAGTGAAAAAACAAGACTAGAACATTGTTCATTTAAGGTAGAAAACAAAGATCATTAAGAAACTACTAAGAAGTTTCAGCTAAAAGTGTTAATAAATTGTTAAAGTTGAGTGGGCTAGTTATAGTTTCCTACAGGAAATTCACACCCATTTTCAGGATTTTCTTTAAAAAAAAATCTTTAACAGTTCAGAGGCACACAACGAAGAAAGGAGAGACTCTAGGGAAGCTTTTTGGGGGTGGTGCTGACAGGAGGAAGTATAAGAAACTCTTGAAACTTTCTATCTTCCTTAAGGAATAGAGCTTTAATATACAGTGGAAGAAAAGACCAACAAAAAAGACCAAACAGTACAAAAAACCCTCAAATCTGTAGACTGGGTGCACTGGTAGAAACCTATTGCAACTTGAGGATGGCAACAGGGAAATGAAAAATGTTTTAATTTTAAAGAAGGAGCAAGGATATATACCAGTATTTCCTCTGGAAGAGGACTTGAAACATTTGTAAAGGCCATATTCCTGAGACTGAGGCTTTCAGTACCTTCCTAAAAATGTGGCATACTCAATAAATGTCATATCATCCTCACTCACTACTATCACAGTAAATATCACAAAAACAAAAGTGAAATATAGGAAGAGCTACAAGAGAATTCTCTCTGGGAAGCAGCATAAAAGATAGGTTCAAAACCATGTGAACAGCAATTTTATCAAAGGAATTTGAAGCCTCTGGTGCACTGAAGATAACCATAGCAACAATAAACTACAAACACAACCAAACTCCCAAATGGGTGAAAACAAATCCTTACACTAAAGGCTTAGTAGAAAGAAAGATGTAGTCATCTAGAAGTATAAAAATATTTTCCTCAGCATCTACTCTCTTAAATAGCATGTATAACCTTCAACAATAGCAAATAAAATTTTGAGGCATACAAAAAAAAGTCTAAAAAGATAAAGCAGTCATTAAAACATGATTAAAAATGATATAGCCTGACCTGTGATGGCACATTGTATAAAGTGTTGACCCAGAACACTGAGATCGCTGGTTTAAAACCCTGGGCTTGCCTGGTCAAGGCACATATGAGAATTGATGCTTCCTGCTCCTCCCCTTTCTTTCTCTCTCTCTCCCCACTCTCTAATATTAATAAATAAAATCTTTAAAAATATGATATAGATGTTGGAACTACAAAGATATAAAATAATGATAATTACATTAAAGGTTTAAATAGAAAAGGTAGACAAATCCAGCAGATAAAGAAAACAATGAATAAAACCAAATGGAGATTAAATAGAACCATATACTATCATTGGTGAATTCTATAAAATATTTAAATAAGAAATATCAATTCTACACTATCTCTTCTAGAATGGATATGAGGAGGGAACATTGCCAACTCATTTTATCAGATCAGATTCACCCTACTACCCAAACTGAATGAAACATGAAATCTATAAAACAAAAACCCTCATACACAGAAATTGTCTAGAAAATACAATTCAGCGATATATTAAAAAGGAATAATAAATTATAATAAAGTGTACTTCAGCACAAGAAAGCAAGGCTGATTCCACATGAAAAAAACTGAGCCATGAATTATGGACTGAATTGGGTGTTCTGAAAATTCATAAACTGAAGTTATAATCCCTAATTTGATTATACTTGGAGATAGGGTCTTAAAGTAGTAATTAAGGTTAAATAAGGTCATAAATGTAGAATGTGATTCAATATTCCTGGATTTCTTATAAGAAGAGAAAGAAACACCAAGGATGTGTGTTCACAGAAAGAAGGCTCTGGAGGACCACAGAAGAAGTTGGCTATCTGAAAACCTAAAAGAAAGAAGACTCAGGAGAAACAGTCTTGCCCATATCTTGATCTTGAACTTCTAGCCTCTGGAACTGTGAAACAATAAAATTCTGTTGTTTTAGCTTGTGGTATTTTGTTACATCAGCATTAGTAAACTAATACTCCAGATAATTCACCATATTGGCAGACAGAATTTAAAAATAAAAGTTTATTACTATCTCAATAGAGACAGAAAATGCATTAGCAAAATTTATGTTATTCATGATAAAAATAATAAAATTCTCAGAATTCTAAAAATCAAACAGATTTTTTTCAACCAAGTAAAAGGTAACTACATACCTACATGTAACATTATATTAAATAGCAATATATTGAATGATTTTCTTTTAAGTTAAAGATGTGATTTTTCCTTCCTCATATTCAACATCAAACTGTCAATGCAATAATTCAAGAATAAGAAAGGTATACAGTTTAAAAATAAAGAAATAAAACTGTCTCTATCTGCAAAGGATATGCCTGCTTAAGTAGAGAAATACCAAGAACTCGTCAACATAAATAAATAAAACTTCTGTAATCAAGATTAGACTTTAGCAAGGTCAAAAGACAAAGTCATTATACAAAAATTGTATTTTTAGATTAAGCAATAAACACATGGAGTCACTTTTTAAGTCCATTTATAATAGCACAAAAAATGAAGAATTTAGATACATAAAAAATATATGTAATAAAATGCTGTGTTGAAAGTTAAAAGATACTAAAACCAACCAAAGGAAAACTAAATAAATGCAGATAAATACAATGTTCACGGTTTGGAAAACTTTGTATTATCGAGATTTTTATTTTTTTCACTTCAATCTATTTATTCAAAACAAATCTAAACATAATTCTAGCTAGTATTTTGGTAGCTATGGTGCTAATGTGTATATAGAGAGGCAAAGGAATTACAATAGCCAAAGTAATTCTAACAAAAAACAAATTTGGAGAACTCATATTATCTGATTTCAAAACTTAATATAAAGCTAAAGTAATTAAGACATTATGGTCTTGATAGAAGTCTAGACACATTGATCAATAGAACATAATTTAAAAACTGGAAATAGACTCATAAAAACATAGGCTCAACTTCCAGTTTCCTGCTACACATGTAAAAAGCTTGGATATATCCACTTCATTCAAACACCAAATAAAAGCTAAGTTGAGTGAAAAGAAACCACTCTCTTTGGATTTATAAAAGAGGGGAGAACATAGGCAAGATATATCCCCAGAGTTTAGAGAGACAGAAAGGAGAATACTGTCAGGGCTCACTGAGTCAGTGACCCAACAGCTGAATCCACTACAGGAACTTGTGCTGAAGTTGAAAATAAGATACTACATCCAACATAATGAAAATGTGGAACCAAAGGAAAAGAAAAAGATGGAGTAAAATATTTAAAGTATTGAAAAAAAAATCCCGCCAACCTAGAAATCATTTACCTAAGAAATGATTCTTCAAAAGTGGAAAGGAGAAATAAAAACGTTTTCAAATAAACAAAAATTAAGTAAACCTGTTGTCAGCAGACTTGTCTTCCAAGGAATGTAAAAAAGATGTTCTTTGAAGGTAAGGAAAATAATACTGGTTAGAAAGTTAGATCTACATAAAGAAAGGAAAAGCCTTTAGAAAGGAATAAAAAAATAAAATATTATATTTTATATTCTTAATTTCTCTAACATATACCAGTTTTTTCAAAATAATAATAGCAACAATGTGTTTAATTATACATGCTCATATGTACACTATACCTATGTATTATATATGTGATTATATATAAGTGAAATGAATGACAGAAATAATACAAGGAATAGGCAGAAGGAATCATCATTATTTTGTTAGAAGGTACTCATACTGTTCATAAAGTGATATTGTTTTATTTAGAAGTGGGCTAAGATTAGTTGAAAATTTATATTGCAAATTCTAGGGCAAACACTAAAAGAAAAAAGTATAATTGATATGCTGCTACAAATGAAGGGGGAAATAGTAAATATACAATGCTCAGTTAAAACCATAACTGCAGAAAAATTAGAACCAAGTTATTTTATAGAGATCAACAAAATTATTCTAAATTTTATATAGGGAGGAAAAAGATGTAAGATAATCAATACACTATTGAAGGAGAACAAATTTAGAGGACTGATACTACTGAACTTCAAGAATTACTGTAAAGACTCAGTAATTGAGACAGTGTGTCAGTGGTGAAAGAATAGACAAACAGAACAATAAAACCGAATAGAGAGCCCAGAAATAGACAGACGTAAAACAGTCAATTGATCTTGAACAAAGAATCAAAGGCTATACAATGGAGCAAAGATAGTTTCTTCAACAAACGTATTGGAATCACTGGATATCCACACACTTTTTAAAAAATGTATCTAGACACAGACCTTACACCTTTCACAAAAATTAACTCAAAAACGGATCACAGACCTAAATCTCAAATGAAAAACGTTAACATAAGTGAACACCTAGATAACTTGGGGTATGGTGATAGCCTTTTCAGACACAGCACAATACACAAAATACATTAAAGAAATAATTAATAAGATGGATTTTATTAAAATTAAAACTTCTAGTCTGTGAAAGTTAATATTAAGAGTAACAGAAGACAAGCCAGAGACGAGACTGGAAAAAAACATTTGCAGAAGACATATCTGATAAAAGACTGCCATTCAAAATATACTAAAAAAAACCCCAACTAAACAAAACAAAAAACCAAACTTCTTAAACTCAACAATAAGGAAACAAACTCTATTTAAAAAATGTTCCGTGGCCATGGCCGGTTGGCTCAGTGATAGAGTGTTGGCCTGGCGTGCAGAAGTCCCGGTTTCGATTCCCGGCCAGGGCACACAAGAGAAGCGCCCATCTGCTTCTCCACCCCTCCCCCTCTCCTTCCTCTCTGTCTCTCTCTTCCCCTCCCGCAGCCAAGGCTCCATTGGAGCAAAGATGGCCCAGGCGCTGCGGACGGCTCCTCGGCCTCTGCCCCAGGCACTAGAGTGGCTCTGGTCGCAACAGAGTGACGCCCCAGAGGGGCAGAGCATCGCCCCCTGGTGGGCAGAGTGTCGCTCCCTGGTGGGCATGCTGGGTGGATTCTGGTCGGGCGCATGCGGGAGTCTGTCTGACTGTCTCTCCCCGTTTCCGGCTTCAGAAAAATACAGAAAAAAAAATAATAAAAAATGTTCCGATAAACTTACTATATATTTTACCAGAGATGAAATACACCAGTAAAATAACAATATAAAAAGATACTCTTCGTCCTAAGTAATAAGGGAAATGCAAATTAAAGGAACAATGAGATACCACTACAAAGCTATTAAAATGGCCAAAATCAGGAACACGGATAAACCAAATACTGTAGTAGCAAGGATGTGAAAGAACAGTAACTCTCATTGTCAGTAGGAATGCTGACAAAATGGCATAGCCACTTTGAAATACAATTTGGTAGTTACTTACAAAGCTAGACATAATTTTACCATGTCATGCAATATCTGTATTACTTGGTATTTTCTTGAAAATTTATGTTCATACAAAACACTGCACAAAGATGTACATGACAGAATTATTCACCATTGCCAAAACTTGGAAAGAAACCAAATGTTTTTCAGAAAATGAATGAATAAATAAACTGTTGTACAAACAGATGATGAAATATTATTCTTCACTAAAATGAAATGTTATCAAGCCATAAAAAGGCATGGAGGAAACTTAAATACATATTGCTAAGAGAAAGAAACTAATACAAAAAGGCTACATACTGTATAATTCCAACTCTATGACATTCTGGGGGAAAAAATTATGGAAACAGTTTTAAAAATCAGTGTTTAGCCCTGGCTGGTTGGCTCAGTGGTAGAGCATCGGCCTGGCATGCAGGAGTCCTGGATTCGATTTCCCACCAGGGCACACAAGAGAAGTGCCCATCTGCTTCTCCACTCCTCCCCCTCTCCTTCCTCTCTGTCCCTCTCTTCCCCTCCCGCAGCCAAGGCTCTATTGGAGCAAAGTTGACCCAGGCGCTGACAATGGCTCTGGCCTCTGCCTGAGGCACTAGAATGGCTCTGGTTGCAACAGAGCGACGCCCCAGATGGGCAGAGCATCGCCCCCTGGTGGGCGTGCTGGGTGGATCCCAGTCAGGCGCATGCGGGAGTCTGTCTGACTGCCTCCCCGTTTCCAACTTCAGAAAAATACAACAACAACAAAAAAAAATCAGTGTTTACCCAGGTTGGGGTGGGAAGAAATTAATAGGCAGAGAACAGAAAAAGTTTAGGGCAATGAAAATACTCTGTATGAAATTATATTAATGCATATATATCATTAAACATTTATCCAAACCCATAGAAGACCGAGCCCTAAGGTAACCATGGACTTGAGGTGATTATGAGGTGCCAGTGTTGGCCAATCTTTGTAAAAATATGTAGCTTCTTGTAAGTGATGTTGATAATGGGGATGCTATCTATGTGAGGAGGCAAGGGGTACTAGGAAAATCTCTGTATGCTTCTCTTAACTTGTCTATAAACCTAAAACTGCTCTAAAAAATGAAGTCTTTTAAAGTAGAAATCAAAATAGGCAGCTGATTTTTATCAAACTACAAAAGCAATTTGGAGAAAGGCTATGCTCTTTAACAAACGGTGTGAACCAACTAAATGTTCATATGCAAAATATGAACCTCAATCTATGCCTTACAATGTATACAAATGTTAACTCAAAATAGATCATTACTTTTCAATGTAAATGTAAAACTATAGGGCTTCTAGAAGGAAATACAGGAGAAAATCTGCATGACCTTACATTTAGAGATTAACTTTTAGATAAGACAGCAAAAGGACAATCCACAAAAGAAAACACTGAGATTGGCCTTTATTAAATTAAATATTTTGCTCTGAAAAAATAAAAGAGGAAAGAGAATAAAAATACAACTCACAGAATAGAAGAATACTTTTGCCAATCACCTATATTATCATATATAGAATACATATCAAGTTAAAAAAAAAAAAACCCTCAACAATAAAATAAAATTGCTGAGGGAAAAATGGGCAAAATATCAGAAGAAACACTACTTCACAAACATGAATAGAAATTAATAATATAAAAATGTTAAATATTACTAGTCATTAAAGAAATATAATTTGAAACCACAGTGATATACTACAACATATCTTCAGAATAAGTACATAAAATTAAAAAGAAAAAAACTATCAATATAAAAATCTGGGAAGAAGTCAGAGTATCAGGAATTCTTAGACATGCTAGTAGGAATGTAAAACAATATAGTCACTTTGGAAAATAGAATTATAGTTTCTTATAATGTTAAACATACACTCACCAAACAATTTAGCAATTCCACCCCTAGATAATTACCAGTTGAGTTAACATCTTTTCTTCATACAAGACATGAATATATAGGGGTTTTACTGCTAATGATGAAAGCCTGGGAATAACAAGATGTCCCTCAACAAGTAAATGAATAAATAAATAAACCATTGTATTATACATTCATAAAACTAATTATTACTCAGACCTGAGAGGAGGATCTATTGGTTCACACAACCATGTGAATTGGTCTTAAATGTATTTTGCTTCTTCAGCGCAGCTTCTTTCTTGAATGTTGTATTATGCCATTCTGGAAAAGGCAAAACAATGTGGTTAGAGGCCTGATTAGTGGTTGCCAGAGGATTATGGGAGAGTGACTGAGTTAAACGTGACCAACTCAGAGACGTTTTAGATGGAGGTCCCCAAACATTTTATACAGGGAGCCAGTTCACTGTCCCTCAGACCGTTGGAGGGCCGGACTATAAAAAAAAAAACTATGAACAAATCCCTATGCACACTTCACATACCTTATTTTAAAGTAAAAAAAAAACAAAATGGGAACAAATACAATATTTAAAATAAAGAACAAGTAAATTTAAATCAACAAATGGACCAGTATTTCAATGGGAACTATGCTCCTCTTACTGACCACCAATGAAAGAGGTGCCCCTTCAGGAAGTGCGGTGGGGGCTGGATAAATGGCCTCAAGGGGCCGCATGCGGCCCGCGGGCTGTAGTTTGGGGACGCCTGTTTTAGATGATGAAACTGTTCTGTATGATTCTTTAGCAATAGATACATAACTCTATTCATGTTCAAAAGAAGTAGAACAGAACAACACAAATAATAAACTTTCTGTAAATTATAAGGAAAATAAATCAGGATATGAGTTACAGTATGCAATGTAAACTATGACAAGTGTATCTATTTCACATGTATCCATAGCTTTGTGAAATGGGGGTGGAAGAGCAGACCTAAGTGATTAGAAAACCGTGTTTTGACTAAAGGTAAAGACTAAAATATAAAGCTGTATAAAAATATTATACTCTAGTTGGTTAATTTGTTACAGTAGGGTTTCATTTAGAAATTATGAAATTAAGTTATATGTTTATGAGGGATGAACACATAGATAACTAAACTGTGGATGATGAAAACTAGGTTTCTCACTGTTGAAGGAAGAAGTTACATAAGTACCTATATATAATATATAATAAACAAAGTGGAAGGCATGACAGAATCCTGGCTGTGGTAATAGACTGAAGTGTGATGTATCAGGATAAACTTATTTATTTTAATATACATACAGATACATAAATATGAGTGCATATATACCTTATAATGCAAACATATGTTTCATAGCTCTGTCTGCTGAGAGGCCTAGAAACTATGTCACCTAACTGAAATGAATATACTTAGTACCAAGCCCTAGGATCCTGAATTATAATCTCCAATAAAATGAACAGGACTCTCTAGAGCAGTGGTTGATTTTAGGGTTGTAAATGGGAAAATACAAGTCGAACTTAGCCTCTTGTATGCCACAAATAAGGAAGTGCCAGGGAAGGAGAAGCTGAGTACATTTCAAAAGGATGCAGCAGCCAACCTAACATGAAGCCCATGTCTAAAGCTGGAGTGTTTGATCAGCAAAAGAAATTATTATAATATACAGTTACAATTTTTTAAATAAAGTAAACATCCATGAGAGCATATGTATCTGTAGTAGTTCCTGCTTATCTATGGGGATATGTTTCAAAACCCTTAGTTGATGCCTGAAAAACAAATAGCATTGTGCCTAACCAGGCAATGATACAGTGGATAGAGCATCAAACTGGGATACTGAGGACACAGGTTCAAAACTCCAAGGTCTCTGTCTTGAGCACAGGCTCATCTGGCTTGACCATGGGGTCATAGACATGACCTCAAGGTCACTGGTTTGAGACCAAGGTCACTGGCTTGAGCAAGGGGTCACTCAGTCTGCTGTAGTTCACCAGTCAAGGCACATATGAGAAAGCAATCAATGAATAACTAAGATGCCGCAACGAAGAATTGATGTTTGTCATCTGTCTCTCTTCCTGTCTGTCCCTATCTGTCCCTCTTTCTGTGCCTCTCTCTCTGTCTCTGTCAACAAAACAAAGAGATAGTATTGAATCCTATATATACTATGTTTTTTCCTACATACATACCTATGACAAAGCTTAATTTATAAATGAGGCACAGTAAGATTAAAAACAAAAACTATAAAAAATAAAACAATTATACACTGTTATAAAAGTTATGGAAATGGCTTTGGGGCCATTAAGTAAAATAAGGGTTATTTGAACACCAGCACTTTGATATTGCAACAGTCTATCAGGCGTCTCCAAACTATAGCCCGTGGGCCGCATGCGGCCCCTTGAGGCCAATTATCCGGCCCCCGCCACACTTCTGGAAGGGGCACTTCTTTCATTGGTGGTCAGTGAGAGGAGCACTGTATGTGGAAGCCCTCCAACGGTCTGAGAGACAGTAAACTGGCCCCTGTGTAAAAAGTTTGGGGACCCCTGGATCAGATAACTAGATAGCTTACTGAATAACATGCTGGTAATGTAAACAGTGTGAACACACTGGACAAAGGGATAATTCACGTCCCACACAGAACAGAGTAAGACGAAATTTCATTATGCTACTCAGAATGGCACATACTTTAAAATTTAGGAATTGCTCATTTCTGGATATTTTCTATTTAATATTTTCAACTGCAGTTGGCTGTGGGTAACAGAAACCATGGAGAATAAAATAATGTATAATAAGGGACTACTGTAAAGAATTAATTGAATAAAAAGATAGGAAAAATGACAAAGCTTCTTTATAGATGAATTCCAAATATGTGTAGAAGAAATAAAGGAAATAAAAAAAATCACAATCAAAACACCATTGTGATAATGGCTGCAAACAGGATCCACTGATGAAGAATATAATTAGCGAGCAGACTTCAAGAAAAAAAAAAACGGGTGGTGGTGTAATGAATAGAGCATCGACCTAGGATGTTGATGACCCAGGTTTGAAACCCCGAGGTCACTAGCTTGAGTCCAGGATCACCGGCTTGAGCATGGGATCATAGACATGACCCATGGTCATTGGCTGAGCCCAAAATTCACTGGCTTAAAGACCAAGGTTGCTGGCTTGAGCAAGGGGTCACATGCTCAGCTAGAGCCCCTCTCCCCCCATCCCAGTCAAGGCACATATGAGAAAGCAATCAATGAACAACTAAGGTGCCATAACTATGAGTTGATGCTTCTTATGTCTTTCCCTTCCTGTCTGTCTGTCCTTGACTGTCTGTCTCCTTCACTAAAAAAAAGAAAGAAAGAAAAAAGAATAGTTTCATAATCTCAAAGAATCTCCTTGCAAATATTTCTTAATTACTATGGTTGTTTAACTTACATTCATAAACTCTTCGACAATTCTCACTCCAGACGGTGAAACATAACTTGGCTGACATCACCTTAACCAAGTTATCAAGGTTAAAATGTCCAGCAATAAATTACATTGGTATTACGTGCTGGCAATGAGTAGGGCATTTCCACTCTGCAGTAATCTCCTCTTTCATTTTTAACCCCAGTTTAATTATGAGAAAACATCAAACAAACCCAAACTAAGGACTTCTACAAAATAACGGAGTAGCATTCTTCAAAAATGTCAATGAGATGAAGGATAAGTATAGGCTGAGAAACTTTCACAGATTTAAGGAAACAAAAGAAAAATGATAATAAAGTCAACCTGGTAAACTGCATTGTACGCTGGGACATAAAAAGGATACTAGTAAAAAAGAAAACTATTAAAATCTGAATGAAATATATACTTTAGATTAATATAATTTTGTGACACTATTCTCATAGTTTTGATAACTTTATCAGAGTTATGTGAGATGAAAGCCGTGATATGTAAGAAACCTCTGTACCATCTTCTATCTTTCAAAGCCTTCCATAAATCAAAAAGGATTTAAAAATAAAAAGTTAAAAAAATGTCATTGAACCTTATATAGATTTCAAACATATGCCTAAGGCTGATTCATACTTTTGATATTGTTTTAAACCACCCTAGATTTATATATCTATCAAGACACATATGGGCTATTAATTTTTCTTCTATATTATATGCACTGATAGTATGTGATGACAAAGAGGGCCATTTGATAGCAGAATTCTGCCAACTGCTAATTCTGTTATTCTCTCTGAGCACATTTTTGTCTGGTTTTCTAAGCCTCTTGGCAGTAGTTTGTCTCATGTCTGTTAATGCTATATCAAGTGCAACTTTGAATGATTCTTCTCTAGTCTTTCATCTATATTTACTGACAAAACTCTTTTTTTTCAACTAGAAAATATAATATTTCCTGTATTTTGGAAAAAAGTAAAGGAATTTGAATGGCTTATCAAAAAATTACTATGCTTCATTTAAAAATACTGAGACAATATTTCATAAAAGACAATAAACTTCCGATTGGAACAAACTAATTACTGCTTCATTAAAAATATATGCTAAGATTTCTTCTTCTGTTATTTGTACATGAGAATTAAATTTTCCAATTCATTTATTTATTACAAACAGATTTACATTGTATAAGTCTAAGTATAGTCCTATCCACTATGATTACAACTTGATTCTGATGTTCTAGTATTATAATTATATTGCTACTTTTACTCCATCAATGAGCCATTCTTAAGCCATGAGATATGTCATTGTGAATTGGTGATATTATCAGATTTTAGCTGCTATGTAACAAGTCATGACCAAATTAGAGGCTTTAAAAAATACTCATTTACTATTTCACAGTATTTTGCTATTTCCATAGATCAGGAATCTGACCAAGACTTGACTAGCCCTCTATTCAGGATCCCACAAAGCTTCAGTCTAGATATTACCTCAGCCATATTCTCATTTAGAATCTTGGTTAGTGAATAATCTACTTCCAGTCACACAGGTTATTAACACAGTTTATTTTTCTGGTACTGTCTGACTCAAGGCTCTAGTTTTCTGCAGACTGGTGGTTGCTTTTAGTTCCCAGAGGTCACCTACAGAGGTCACCCACAATTCCTAGAAAATTCTCCCAAAGCTTTGTCAATATTGTTGATTTCTTTATCAAGTTTGCAAGGAGTTTCTATTTCTAGTTTGTCCAATCTAGAGTATTGTATACAGTCACATAATTGTAAGTGACATTCTACTATGTTTGCTATATTCTATGGGTTAGATTCAAGTCATAGGTTCTATCCACATTTAAGCGGATGTGATTACCTAAAGGCATAGACACCAAGAAGTATTGATCATTGGCAATCACCAAGGATATGTCTGCCACAGTGATGAAATGTAATAAATAATATCTTCACAAAATGAAAATTAAATAAACTAAAATGCCAAAATACAAATCATGTCAAATTATGTTCTTTGAGAATGTCAATTGAATATTAGCTGAAAGATTCTTGTAAACTAAAGTCAATAATTAAGATGTTGAGATTATTAATAATATGATAATAATAAATTTAAGTGTATAATTAAGTTAACATATCATATGTATCCAGGCAAATTTGGTTTTCTTTGAAACCATTAAAATTCTTATCAGTTGTTTAATAGATCATCTGAGACCACCCATATACAGCAGATTCTCCTTTAAGATACAACCTCTGAAGTACAGATCTCTTATTAGACAATAGTCTATGCTATCTCATCAGGATAAAGATATGTACTGGGGGTATTTTTTCACTCTAATTACAGAGTATGCTTTCATATTTTTTTCTCTTCAATAAATTACTTCTTGGTTAACATTTCAGTTAACGTAAAAATTATAGAAAAAGTGTTGCAGTAAAAACATCCCATTGTCTGCTGGAGAAATAATTTATGTGCAAGGCAAATGCATAACATTATTTGATGTATTACTATGATGGAGCTTTAGCTAAATTGTGAAAATGTGATGGGATGAGATTTTCTCTCTATTCAAAGCAGGCATTATTAAAGTGTTCCATTGCAACTATTTATGTAAAAGATGAGCAAGAAGTAATCCCAGACAGAAAAATAGTTAATCAGTTATTTTGAAGTTGGATTGGGGTGTATCTTTTTAACTCAATTACTAAGAGCAAATATCATCTTAAATACCATTGAAATAATAAGGATAGGAGTATTTTACACTGGTAGGTCTTTTCCTAAAGGCATACTGTTTTCTATGCTGACTGGCTCATTTCGAATACAGACATTCAGTCAACAGCAGTGCATTACATTGTCTATAGTTATTTTATTTTCCTAGTCTACAGAACCCAAGTATGCTATTACACCACATAAGGAAATAGATATGAAAGTCATTAAAAGTATAAATGGAGTACTTCAAATATGGCACAATAATCAGAAAGTGATGTCTCTTGTTTTAGGCTCAGATGAAGCAAAAAGGAAGATGAAGATAGTCATAGGTTTAGGGAATGTTGCAGGGGCTTTATTGTAAATTTAAAACACATAGTTGTTGGGGTTTTTTTTATCTGCCTTGAACAATTACTACTTCAGGTAGTGCAACTCTCACAAAACACTCTATTTCATTTCTTATAGCTTAACTTGTAAATAGTACAAAAGTGTATCTCTCTGAAATACCTGTTTGGTTTATTTGCTGTGTATCCACAACATTATCAAGACTGATAACTTATTTAGATATGCTTAAATCATATTATAAAAAGACATTGTATATATTCACTTTCGCTTAAATTCAGTAGCTATATACAATAAATTTCATCTAACTGTGACAGAAAATAAGAAAATTATATAATAATGCTATAGAATAGGTTTATAGTTAAATACATTCACAAAGAAATAGGTCTCTCATTATTATGAAGCAGGTTTTCCCTTAACTAACATTATCATGCGATTAAATTAGAGATCAGATAACTTTCTTATACAATATTTGCCCAATAGCTATGTAAAATCAAACATCAATGGCATTATTCTATAGATATTCTATTCTACATCTAAAATGAACACAAAAATAAATATAAAATGTAAAACAAAAATTTATCAATTGAAAATATAAACAGAGAAGGCAAAATAAAAAGAAGAAAACATGTAATGGCAATAGAGAAACAACAAATACATAAATCTGCAACTTTATATTTTCAATAAACATTTTAGATGGGGTTTTTTAAGGTACCAATGTTCTAAAATAGGGAGTCTGGATTGTATAATCATCTCCATTAATATACATTGCCGCTACAGGCTGGAGATTCCATTCATTTATTTATTTTTTTCTCCTAAAAATTTTAGCATTATTTTATTCAAACAAATTAAAGCATTAGCTCAACAACTAAAGCTACATCTGGTTAATTAACTCTATGGCAGAATAAAGTGGTAATAATGTGGTGAATGGACTTGAAAGTGATCAATTAGCCTCTGAAAAATGGATTCTAGTAATATTAGATACCATTTTTGTGATTGACAAGCAAGATGTATTATAGTAAATATTGGTTGAAACATTATAACAGGATAGAAGCAACTATATACTATTTTAGTGTTATCAATGCTTCAGTTGAGTCAGATCTGTTTAGGACACTACTTATTTTATATAATTTATTAAATTGTCTAAAAGCTGGTGTTATAGTTATGACATAAAGCTCTTTAATAGCTTTATTTGCCTTGGATCTTCAGAAGCTGGACAAGGGTGGGATCTGTGTTATGTAGACAAGAAACAAACACACTTGGAAACAATGATTTTCTTTAATTTTAGAACATGTAAGTCAAAATTCACAATAAATATCACCAAGTTAAATTTGGCCATTTTTAAAATCTTATATTCTTTACTTGGCAAATTAAACTGAGATAAGTAAATACATCCCTGAACATCACACACCTTTTATCCCTTTTTGTAGCTTTCACCTTCTCATTTTCATACAAAATTATTTTCCAATTTTTAATAAGACTTGATTTCAATAAGTTTTACTTCTAATATTCTTTTGAGGAACAATATGTGTTAAATCTGTTATTTTTAATTTGTTTCTTCTAGGTTTGGTTTATCCATAGGCAATAGAAATAACCACACTTCCCAATCTTAGCAGCATGATTCTCAGATAAGACTTTAGAAGCAAGATAGGCCCTGGCTAGTTGGCTTAGTGGTAGAGTGTCAGCTTGTGTGTGGATGTCCTAGGTTAGATTCCAGTCAGAACACGCAGGAAAAGTGACCATTTGCTTCCCCACTCACCCCTCCCCCTTCTCTCTTTCTCTCTCACTTTCTCTCTCTCTCTTCCCCTCTTGCAGCCATGGCTCAATTGGTTTGAGTGCATTGGCTCTGATGCTGAGGTTAGTTCCATGGAGCCTCAGCCTCAGGTGATAAAAATAGCTTGGTTCCTAGCATGACCTGTGGGTGGAGCGCAGAACGCATTCCTAGCAGCTGTGGCTGATGCAATGCTGTGAGAATACTCCAGCTCCCAGAACCCTCCTCAGCATACCCAGGAAGGGAGCTTACCCGCTATAAGGAAGTGACTTAGTGCCAACCACACAGTTCCCTGATCTTTTCAGTCATTGGCTTTGAGGAACACACTGTAACACCCTATAGGCTGAACCCATGTATATAAGCTAGCTTACTTCCTGAATAAAGTGGATCTGCGTCACTGGACCTGGTCCTCGGAGTTGGGTCTTTGTGTCTCCATCATCCTCACCCACAGCAGGACTTGTCTACAACTGGCGCCCAACGTCGGGCAGGGACCTAACCGGCATGCAAGGGATGGGAGAGTGACCCTCTGCAATGGGAAACCTTCTCCTCCACTCTTGAGCCGCACAGGCTCAAGCCTTGCACGCCCTATTGCAGAGTAGGCAAGTAAAAGTTAGTGAAAAGGATCTTTGTACTTACTGGGAGATCCTCTCTAGTTTTAATCATTGGCTCCGGGACGCACCTTTCTGGGACCCAGATACTTGGGCCCGAGCTTTCCGGCATGTCCATTCGGCTGAAGTGCATGGGGGACAAACCTTCCCTCTCAGCCTCATTCCTGCCCTGCTAGCAATACATGCCTGCCTGACCAGTGCTCCCCCTGGGGACCCTCCGCCAGTGCCAAAAATATTACAGGCTACCTCTCTCTCTGAGGAGCCCTCACCTCCCTATTCGCCCCTCTCCACTGAGGAGGAAAGTAGTTTAACCTCCGAGTTTGACAAAATTGTGGCTGAGCACGCAGAAACGAAACCAACCGAATTGCTAACTGCACCATCAGCTCTGCCACCGGAAAAAGCAGAAGTTGCTATTTCCATATTCCCTACTGGAGATCAGTGTCCCACCCTAGCCTCTCAGATTCCATTTTCTACCCCAACTTTAACTCCAACACGTGCTCCTGCTGCAGACCCATGGGCCAGCCTATACGCCCCCATGTGTCTTTTTTCTTTCTGTCTGTCCATCTTGTCTATTTTTCTGTATCTCTCACTCTCTCTCCCCCCCCCACCTCTTTCTCTGAAATGACGCTGGAAGGACCCAGAAACAGCAGAGTGGCGGGGATCACACCCTCTTCTAACGCAAGGGAGAGGTTATGCTTGTGTTTTTTAGCCAGTTTGGATCTCAGGAACCCCCCAACCTGCTTGACAGGGTTTCTTGGGCCCCACTAAATGGTTCAGTCTTCACCCGACCAAAGCCACAGCCCTGGCCTTCTCCACACCGACTATGCCTGAGGGGAGGAGGTCCTCAGTGCTCCAGAAGAAGACCTCAGAGCTGGCGTGCATGCCTCATCACCTGGGGGGATGTGGAGGTTTTGGTGAGGCAGGCCCAGAGAATTGCCTCTGATGGGCCCTCAGGCCCTGGTGGCTCTGTTTTTGCTTATGTGTGCTATAGTAACCGCTGATTTCCAGACGCAAGTGGCAGCAGCCCGGGGCTCGAGCCTGGCAGCACAAGTTGGAGTTTTCAGTTCATCTTTGGAGAATGAGGAGAATCAGGCTGGGGTTGCAATCTGCAGTTTCCAGAAGATGAGAGCCCAGCAGCAAGGAGTACTTGCTATGTCCCTAGTAGGTTTGCAATTTGGGGACATAGGGGTGAATGCCATCATGCTCCAGAACAGAGATGGAAATGCTGACTGTCATTGCCATGTGCTCCTCCTTGGGACAGTGTAAGACCTGCCAGGACAGCAGGAATGAGGGGGGTGGCTGATGCCCCATGTGTGTGGACTGATTTCCTGGACTAAGACCAAAGTAAGCATTGGCTCCTTTGCTGGATGGATTTTGGACAATGTGAAATACCCTGATGGGGGTGGGGAATGGCTTTGCTGGAAGCCCTTCCCCTGCTCCGGGAAGCTTTTCCCATGGCTAGAAAGAAGGCCGAGGACATTTTGTGCTTTTTGCAAAGTGCTCAGAGACTGGTGAAGTGTACCTTTTGTAATTGTTGAAATTGTATGATTTGTCATGTTGTTGTAATTTGTGTAATGTGCCTTGCAACCATATGCAGTACGCAGCCCACGGCAAGCCAGCCGTTCTGTGTTTGGACACTGGGATCTTTGTTGGAAGGAGCATGCATGGACCTACATCCATTTTTTTACAATCAAAATGGAGCTGTGTTTAATGGCACCTAGAAGGTCTCTGTAACACAGTGGAAGGGAAATGACACCCCGACCCCTAGGAGGAATCCCCTGTGTAAGACCCTCGCTCTATTTCCTAACTAGTCAAACATTACAGAAGCTTGCCTCACTGTTTAATCCAGCAAATCTATTAGCATATAGTGTAATAGGTATTATAGTTGTTTTAGTTGTACTAGGGTTCTGTTGCATAATGTATAGCATTCAGTCATTCATCAAGTCCAATTGGCCTTAATTAAAAGAGAAGGGGGAGATGTGGCTAGAGCGCAGAGCACATTCCTAGCAGCTGTGGCTGATGCAATGCTGTGAGAATACTTCAGCTCCAAGAACCCTCCTGGGCACACCCAGGAAGGGAGCTCGCCCTCTATAAGGAAGTGACTTAGTGCCAACCACACAGCTCCCTGATCTTTTCAGCCATTGGCTATGAGGAATACGCTGTAACACCGTATAGGCTGAACCCACGTATATAAGCTAGCTTACTTCCTGGATAAAGTGGATCTGCATCACTGAACCTGGTCCCTGGAGTTGGGTCTTTGCATCTCCGTCATCCTCACCCCTGGCAGGACTTGTCCACAATGACCCCAGATTGGCAGAGAATTGACCCAGACAGAGTTTGCCTGGTGGATCCCGGTTGGGATGCATGTGGGAGTCTGTCTATCTCCCCTCCTCTTATTAGGAAAAGAAGGGGGCAATAAAAGAAGCAAAGGTGAGGCCCTGGCCAGTTAGCTCAGTGGTAGAGCATCAGCCTGGCATGCGGAAGTCCCGGGTTCGATTCCCGGCCAGGGCACACAGGAGAAGCACCCATCTGCTTCTCCACTCCTCCCCCTCTCCTTCCTCTCTGTCTCTCTCTTCCCCTCCCGCAGCCAAGGTTCCATAAGAGCAAAGTTTGCCTGGGCGCTGAGGATGGCTCTGTGGCCTCTGCCTCAGGCACTAAAATGGCTCTGATTGCGGCAGAGCGATGCCGCAGATGGGCAGAGCATCACCCCCTGGTGAGCATGCTGGGTGGATCCCGGTGGGGCGCATGCAGGAGTCTCTCTGAATGCCTCCCTGTTTCCAGCTTCAGAAAAATACAAAAAAAAAAAAAAAAAAAAGAAGCAAAAGTGAGTAATATATGTTATGCTACTTTCTCAAACAGATGTTAAGTAATGCAATTTGAAAATTAAGAGCTTATTTTCCAGTTCCCAAAATTAAAAATTAAAAAAAAATATTCTCCATTTTAAAACTTTTCATTAAATGATTATTTATCTGTCCTTGTATAATTTGCAAATCACATTCCTGTACATTCCTGTAGACTTTTAGTAGAGAAATTATTTAGCAAACTTTAGATTGGGAATGTTGCATAGATTCTATATATGTACTTGAGATATGCACTTTTCATTTCATCAAGATGAATTCTGTTCACTAAAGAATATAGTAAATATATTATATTTTAAATACTAAGATTGAGATAAGCATAAGATATATGGAGCAAACAGGAAAATCTATCACATCTTTTAGGGCAAGCAGAGTCAGAAAAACAATTTCTGGGTGAGTCACTGTTTGAGATTCATTGTTATTATCAAAGAAAAATAATGCATTGAGTATGAGCTGCAATCTCCTTTCTTTGTAAAAAAAAGTCACTGAATTAAAAAATGATATAAAAAGTTTAGTTAACACAGATCCCTTCTCAGATGTGGCCACAAAAACTGAGAAATCTGAGCTTAGAAAACTTAGAACCCTGGCTGGTTGGCTCAGTTGTAGAGTGTCTGCCCTATGTGTGGATGTCCTGGGTTCGATTCCTGGTCATGGAACACAGGAGAAGTGACCATCTGCTTCCCCACCCCTCCCCCTTTCCCTGCCCTATCTCTCTCTTCCCCTCTGCAGCTATGGCCTTGTTGAAGCAAGTTGGTCATGGATGCTGAGGATGGCTCTATGGCATGCTTCAGGTACTAAAAATGTCTCGGTTGCCAAGCAACAGAGCAACTGTTTCAGATGACTATGGGGCAGAGCATTGCCCCATAGGGGGTTTGGCGGGTGGATCCCAGTCAGGGTTCATGCAGGAGTCTCTCTCTGCCTCCCTGTTTCTCACTTAAGAAAAAGAAAAAGAAAAGAAAACTTAAAAATTTCAAGAAGGAACTTAAATACATACCCAAACAGGAATGGAAAAGGTTCGAAGACAAATTGGAGTTGAGAATATTAAGCATCATTTTTTTTTTTTTTTGTATTTTTCTGAAGCTGGAAACGGGGAGGCAGTCAGACAGACTCCTGCATGCACCCAACCAAGATCCACCCGGCATGCCCACCGGGGGGGGGGGGGGAAGGCATCGTTTTTCTCTCTCTCTCATTGCCTTGCATTGTCCAAGCTCTAGGGATACAATTTGAAAAGTAGCTGCAACTGGCTAAAGATAAAAGGCATCTTTTCTGTTAAATGTGAGCATTCACCTCATATTTTTCAGGTTGGACCAGATCAAATGGTTGTGGTATTACGAAGTATTTGTGAGTAGCTACATAAATCCAAAGCACTGGTACCTTCCCCCAACCCCCAATACAATAGGTATTCACACTGCCTGATACTGGAGTAACAGCAAAACAGACAACAGGCAAATCAGAGTAGATGCATGGGTAGGGTGTAAAGAGTGATCAAAATATACCAATAGGTGCAGAGCTGCTAACAGTGTCCACCCATTTCTTGTGGCCCAAATCATGTAGTCATAGCACCTGTGACATAAGTTGACACTCTCTGTTTGACTACAATGCCTGAAATTTTTAAAAAATAAGCAAAGTTGGAGTATGGGTGAGGGAGTTTATTCTAACATAAATAATCAGTGGTGTAGTTTAGAATAACAGTATTAGTAGCAATCTTGGAATAGAAAAAGATATTCTTGTCATCCACCAAGTCAACTAGAAGAATACAGTCCATATTTTGTGTCTAGCCCAGAGATGGCTCCTATTATTATGAAAAAATAGCAGAAAGTCAATAATACACAAAATCAAAAATATGGTCCATCTAATTGATATTTCTAATGGAAACTTTTTCAGAGAGGAATAAGATATAATACATTAAAAATTAAAATAAAATACAAAGGAAAGTCTTAACAAACCAGTAATTACAATTATATGTAGAGTAACTTTGATGATTAAAAGATAAATGTTCTTAAATTGAGTTTAAGAATAAAAACAGAATCTAGCCATATGTTGTTTAAAAAAAAAAACCATTGAAGACAAAGAATCACAAAAAGAAGGAAAGCAAAGGATGAAAATTATAGCAGATAAATATGAATTGGAAAAACAGGAATGTAAATTTGAATTATTGAAAATAATTTTAAAATGCATACTCAAAAAAGACTGTCTAAAAAAACAAGCTTTTAGCAAACTAATTAAGAAAAAGAGGACAAAGTTGGAAATTCAGAATAAAAACATAAAACATCATAGACAATAGAAATTTTTTAACAGTATATACCACAATGTTATAAACAAATAGTGTTATAAACAAAATATTAAAATTTTGACATATTTGGAAAAGCATAAAATGCTAAAACGTGTTATTACTCAGAAAAATATGATAATTAAGGGGAAAAGCATGAATAAATGCAGAAAATTCCCCATTTTATCATGGGATAGTTTCGTGGAAGAAATAGCTATATTGGAAGAAAATTGGGAACCTTAAAAAGTTTTAGAACAGTGAAATAAAATAATCAAACCTAAAATTTAGAAAGATTAACAAGCTGTACATTTTAAACTGACGAGCTGTTTCAGTTTGCCAGACAGGGAGTTCCTGGGCCTCATGCTAAACCAGGAGAGTCGATGGTGAACTGGGTCAAGTTGGTCATCTGCTGTGATATTAAGAAAAAAAAGACAAAAGCTGATTGTAGAAAAAATGATAAAAGAAGGTCAGATGCCACAATCCTAGAGGAATATCCAGAATTTACACAACTGATGAGGATGAGCTAAAAAGCATATTTTGGACTATAAAGCACAGTCTCCAACCTACAGATATAAGGAGAGCAAAACAAATAATGTTATCAAGTATCATTATCTAATTAATGCACTGAAGTCCAGAGCATGGAGGTATACCAGGTGAAAGTCAATCATTCCCCAAAATAAAGGGACAACATTCCAATTTTACCAAAGAGAGTTCTTTCCACTCTTCTGTTTCTTCATGGGCATTTTCTTTCTCCTTCTATTTATAGAGTATAATTGCCATTAAGTATAAAATTATATAGAATTATAAAGCAAGGCTGTGTAGTATTTGAACTTGTAATGTGAAGTCAATGTTTTATGATAGTCAGAGTAAGTGTTGGGAGCTTTGCATATAGGAGACTGTATGTATTCAATCTTTCACTATATAGTACTGCCCACATAGCTGGAGGGGATACTTTCAAAAATCCTCCAGAAAAACACCTGAAACTGTGGGCAATACCAAACCCTATATATACACTTTTTTCTATATATACATACCTATGATAAAGTTTAATTTATGTTAGACACAGTAAAAGATGAATAATAACTAATAATAGAATAGAACAATTATAATATATAGTAATAGAGGCTATGTGAATGGCTGCAGGGTTATTATTAAGTAAAACAGAGGTTACTTGAACAGAAGCACTGCAATACCATGACAGTCTATCTGATAACTGAGGCTGCTATTGAGTGACTAATGGGCAATGGTGTACATGTGCACACTCTGGCCAAAAAGATGTCATGTCCTAGTCGGGACAGAGTGGGATGGCACAAAATTTCATCACCTACTCAGAATGACCTACAATTTAAAACTCATGAATTGTTTATTTCTGGAATTATGTATTTCATATATCAAACCATGGTTGACCACAGGTATTGAAGCCATGGAAAGTGAAACTGCAGATAAGGTTGTGTTGTGATACCTTCTTGATGAGACAGAGAATGTGAGAAATTAGCCCAGAACCACCAGACACATAGCAAAAAAGCATGACCTGAGTGTCTGCAAATCATGGCAAAGGCTCTGCATAATCAAGTTGGCTTTCATACTTTAAGTGGGAGGAGGTAGCAGATGACGTGAACAATGACAGATGCATCAAGGACCCAATATGTAAATACTAGACCTATAAATAGCTTTCTCTATTTGTGGATAAATAAAAGATTGTGTCTATGAAGGAAAATTATCACAGCGAAAGAGATAAAAGAATATTACCAGGAAGTCTGAGTATAAAAGCATATTTCTAAAAACAATATTTTATTTAAAAAGTGAAATTATGAGACAGCAGTTAATCATGTTGGGTGGGGGCAAAGGAGAAATTTGATAGTATAGGTTCTACAAAAGGGCCTACATAGAAATGAAGACAAACCAGTATTGAGATAAACATGCAAAAGAAGAGTATAGAAAAGCAGGAAATTATTCAAGTATTTAATATGCAATAGCAAAATTTAATACATATGTATTTTAATATAATATGTATTTTACATAAAAGAGGTAGAATAGGATTAGGAAGAAAACCAGACTCTATGATCAGGAAACATGATAGTCTCTATCTAAATGAAAGGATAACAAAAAGAAAACAGTAAAGAAGAAACTATGGTATTTTTTAAAGGGGGATAAATAAGATCAGTGAATATAAATTCAATCTAAAAATGATAGTTCCAGAAGGAAAAAAATAGAAGAGATTCAAAATAATTATCTATAAATATAATGATGATGATGAAGTAAAGAAAGAATAGGAAGATTAGAATAGGAAGTATAGAAACAACACCCATACACTAAGATAAATTCTAAGCATAGGCAAAATTGTTTCATAGAGCTTGAGTTGGAGACCTAAAAACTGTAAGTTCTTTCCAGTGCCTTTGACAATGGGTATTAATTATAGTAGAAAAACAATCTCAAGTCTTAAATTTGGCTTTATTTAATTTCTGCTATTGCCTACTTATAATTCTATCCAAGTACCATTGCATAACACTATTACAGGTTGATAGACGTGTTAGTTGAAAATATATGTGCAGCCTGACCAGGTGGTGGCACAACGGATAGAGCATCAGACTGGGACACGGAGGACCTAGGTTAGAAACCCAGAGGTCGTGAGCTTGAGCGCAGACTCATCTGGTGTGAGCAAGGCTCACCAGCTTGAGCCTAACATCACTGGTTCAAGCAAGGGATCACTCGCTCTGCTGTAGCCCACCGGTCAAGACACATATGAGAAAGCAATCAATGAACAACTAAGGTGCTGCAACAAAGAATTGATGCTTCTCATCTCTCTCCCTTCCTGTATGTCTGTCCTTATCTATCCCTCTCTCTGTATCTGTCACCAAATAAAATAAAATAGAAAATATGTGTGCAGTTTTCCAGTTTTCATAGACATTTTATAGCTACCCAAATCTAAATTTTAGCATTGGGAAGTTTTCTTCTAAAAGATATATTACAATAAATATGACACATGAAATTCAATCTATACAAAAGTAGTACAATAGAAATGACTCTTCTGCTATCCCAGATTTTCGGTTATAGAATGCAAAGATAAATAATTTCAATAATTTGATGATTGTCAATACAGACCTGTCTCACGCATAGATATGCATAAGTATCCTCTTTAATAAACATTCAGCAACACACCATTGACATTATTCTGTACCTTGTTTCATTTTTTTTTTTCACTTAATCACACATATTCTAGTGCAATGAGATCTGATTTTTACCCTACGGGCTACACTATTTCATTACATAGGTATATAATCATTTACATAATTAGTGCCTATTGAGGGGCTTCTGAATTGTTTCCAGATAGTTGTTATTCTCCATAAACCTGCTGTTTCCATTTGTCTGCATATATCTTCCTCTACATATGCAAATATACATGTAGGAAAGATTTTTAGCAGAATGATTGTTACAAGGTTTTCTTTTTCTCTTTTTTTTGTTGTGTCATTCACTTAAAATTCTGAAAGCAGTTATAAAAAATGAAGTAACAAGATAAATATATTGTATATACAAATCTGTCTATCTATTCAATTACACTTATATCTATATAATTTTTATTACTTGTTTTTATGTAACTCCTCTACATTCTGGCCTAGGACAGAATGTTTCCACCATCCTGCCCTTTGGTAAACCATTGCTTTTGGTAAACCATATGACTGATTGGTCCCAGGAATGGTTTCTTTTTAGAGAGTCCTTTAAAGCAGTTACGTCTTCCTGAAACACACAGCTGTCTATTTTATTGTTGGCTTACCTCAGAACCTAGCCTCACTTTTTAATTTTGGCTGTGAAATGGAGTTTTGTTCATTTTTATTCTCCATGACATTCTTCTTTTCTAAATAAGGAGAGAATAGGAATAAACCTTTCATGGTTCTTCAATATGATCACATCTGTTTTAATATAAAAAATATTGTATTCTTTCTCAATTTTCAGCTATTATTCAGATTTTTTACCTTTGTCATATATTTGATGTTCATTCCTTAGACACCTAAAAGTGAATCAGTTTCTAGGGTGATTTAGAAGATAAAAATCCTAGTTTTTGTTCTTCTAGTGATTTTCTTTGTTTTTAAAATGAATGTGTCTAATGCATACATATATCAAATCATAATATTTTACACCTTAAATATTTTACTATTGTATTTGTCAGTTATACCTTAATTAAACTGGAAAAGTTAAAGTGAGTCTTTCCAATTCAAAGATAGCTCTAGTTACCAAATTAAAAAAACAAAATAATAACTTTTGATCATGTTCATGTGGAATAAAGAATTTGATATACTCTTCACTGGCTTTTCTTTCTCATAATTCTCATTTTTTAAAAATCATAAATCCAAATTATTCTTATACATATTTTAAAACCATGACAAGTACAAGAGATTTGAAATATTTCTTTATTTAGCTTTTTCATTGAATGTATTTATGTGCTAAATGTCAAGTATTAAACAATACTTGAACAAAAACTATCCAAACGAAAGCAACCAGCTAACTGCAACTTGACTGTGCAGGCAATTGGGTGATGGGGACTGCTGTGAACACAGAGTGGGTGAGGTTGGGGAAGGTGGCCACAAATATCCAGATACTAGAGCAACTGGAGCACTTTGTGTCCCAGGAGTCACACAGTGGTAAATATGACCTCAAAGAAGGAAAAGGAAAAGAAGACATATCTTTTTCAGTGACATAATTTTTACTAAAATAAAAGAGACTTTTGAAAAATAAATTCGCATAGAGATTGTCTAAATGCCCAGAAGCACCTTGAGTTAGGCTTTATCTCCTAAAAATTAAAAAAAAAAAAAGATACACTTAGCATTAGTTCTTGGTGCCTGCTAAAAATTCTTTGCATTTATAAATTAATGAGAGACATGTCAACCTTTTAGCAACAGAGTTCAGGTTGTCACTCCAAATCCTTTAGCTCTTCTACCATAGTAATTAAGTTTTAGTGGGACATATGGCCACCCAGTTATTCCTAAACTCTCTTGTAATTCAGTATGGTCTAATGACTAATCTCTCACCAATGAAATAAATGAAGAAATACTAAAAAAACTGACGCCTCACATGCTTAAAAGAAAACACTTTGCACTGAGCTTCATTTTTCTCCTTGTCTACAGTCTGGAGCACAGACATGGTATCAACATACTGCAACCAAGCAGATGTAGACAATTCCCTAGGAGATGATGAGACAAAGGAAATAAGGAACCAGGATATCTGAATTTTTTCTGAAACCAAATATTTAAAATGAGAAATAAATTTCAATTGTATTACAACCATCAATTTTGGGGGTCCTTTTTGCAGAATTTAGTCATAATCCTATATAATAAACCTTTATCTAAATCAAGTTGTGAATGCCTGAGGTAATAGTGGCTTGAGCAAAGCCAGAGGTAAAATCAGAAGTCACTTTCAGCTACTCCAATTACTTTCCCCTATAGTCCTTCTCAATATTCTTTTCTTGAGTGTATTTTAACCCAGATATTTTCATGACTCTGATATCTTTGGAGTATCCACTTCCATACTAGTAGTACTCTTCAACAATGTTCCTAAGAAAATGTATGAAATGGTCCATTGCTTAAATTATAAAGATTATTCTGGAAAAAGAATGCCTGGAAGCTTTATATGGATTTCTGCTTTTAAGTCTTGACACTCGTTATGTTGTTTGTTTGTTTTTTAAGTGTAGATGCATTCACATCTCAGAGCCACAAAAGCTGAGTTAAACTAATGTGTAAAAGTGCCTACCTATAGTAGACACTTAGGGAATCTCCATAATCTAGTGTTATTTTTCTCTACTCCCAATCTGCTGCTCAAAAATTTAATCCAAATATTAAAAAAATAAATAAATTAAAACCATTATCTCTATTCTATTTATTAAAGAGGGAAAAAAGAGTAAAATAACTCATATGTTTAACAATACGTGATCTAAGTCAAAAAGTGAAACAGTAACTATGGATACAGTATGAATTAATATTCAAAATAACAAAGGATTAACTGAAATTGAGTCAGAATATTTATTCAACAATTCCAGTCTTGGATTTGTGTATTCAAAAATTTATGTTCTCCTAGCAACTAGAATTCATCCCTTATATGCAGATAGTGTGTGTTGTGTGTACACATATAAATATATGTACCTATCACATACATATATGCCTTTTAGTAATTTAATTTATTAATAATGCTTAAATTATACTTAAATAATTCTTAAATAAAATCAGTTTTTTGCTAACATGGTAATGATAATGATAATACAATATAGTGAATGGAGAAAGACTATATGAGCAGAGTAAAATTCAAAAATTTAATTTTAATTTTATTATCTATTTTATAGATAAAGCACATAAACAAATTGCAAGTTGTAAATAGTTTAAGCATGAAAAATAAGAGTCTCCCTCATGTTATAGCACCTCTTGTTTTTTATTTTTTCTTTTCTTTCCTTTTTTTTCTTTATTTTTTTGCCATCTTTCCCATTAATGTCTTTTAAGTTACTACTCCAAATAAATTCTTCTAAGCTGGAAAACTTTTCAACTCTTAATATTAGAAAGAAGCATTTTACATTACATGTGTGTCTTCTTATTAGCCATTTTCACTGCTTAAAATTTCCCATTCCAATCTATTTAGAAATCCTTTCAGCCCAGCTTGTATGTCTACTTCACCACTGAGCTATCTTTCTAGGACTAGTCTGGTGTTTCTTCTTCAAATCTGTCTTACAATATTTAAATATCAAAATAGGTTTGAAATGTTGAGTGTCAGACAGTATGTCAATTATTTGGCACATGACATTACTATGTTTTAGGAAATCTGCTGATGAAAAGATTGAGTCAAAAAGCCCAATATCACAAACCTAGTAAGTGGTGGAACCAGAATTTTAGATGAGACCTGTTTGAATTATTTTTAATACAGAATACAATTTACTTGAGAAAAATATCTCCAAAATCCAGACTAGAGGAGGGATAATTAGCTTAAAATTGCAAATGGTAACCAATCCAGAATTTTCTCATAACTCTCCCTGTCAATGGCATGAAATAACTTGAAATATGTACTTTGACTAAGTTTAGATTTATAACAGTGAAGAGTACAGCAGTAAAAAGTCTACCATCCTGAGACTATTTTTATTATTAGGGAAATAATAAATAAGATAATTTAAAAAAATGATAATAATGAGAAAATGAAAAAAAAATTAACATGACAGGAAGTAATGGAGACTTTGGATTCCCTATATTAAACCTGAGAAGTCTCTCTGACACCTAAATGATTAGTAAGATCCAGCCATGAAATCATCTGAAAGAAGGACTTTGCAAGCAGAGGACACAGGAAATACAAGTGCCCTAAGAAAAAAGCAAAGTTGGACAGTTTGAGAAACAAGCAGGTCTTCAAAGCCCTTCACAAATATTGTTACTTTTTTTTTTTTTTTTTTTTTTTGTATTTTTCTGAAGCTGGAAACGGGGAGGCAGTCAGACAAACTCCCGCATGCACCCAACCGGGATCCACCTGGCATGCCCACCAGAGGGTGATGCTCTGCCCATCTGGGGCGTTGCTCTGTTGAAACCAGAGCCATTCTAGCGCCTGAGGCAGAGGCCAGAGCCATCCTCAGCACCCAGCCAACTTTTCTCTAATGGAGCCTTGGCTGCGGGAGGGGAAGAGAGACAGAGAGGAAGGAGAGGGGGAGAGGTGGAGAAGCAGATGAGTGCTTCTCCTGTGTGCCCTGGCCAGGAATCAAACCTGGAACTCCTGCACGCCAGGCCAACGCTCTACCACTGAGCCAACCAGCCAGGGCCTATTATGTTACATTTTGTGTAGCTTAAGAACAAGCTAATATGACATGAGATCTGAGAGGAAGACTGAGGCTAGGTTACACGGGGCATAGCAAGGGCCTTAGATTCTACCCTAAACTCAGTAAGATGCCTCTTGAAGGCTTTAAGCAGAAGGTGTCATGAAAATATGTCTGCTTTTTCTTCCTCTTTTTTTTTAAGATTCTGAAAAATAGGTAAAGAGTATAGTGCAAGATAAGGGGTAAAATAAGCATAGGTAGACCAGTGAGGATGCTACTACCATAGTCCAGATAAGAAGTGATGGTAGCTAGGACCAAAAGGAGGTTAGAGAAAAACTCATGGATTTGGTACTCTATTGGAGAGTTAATATCAATAACACTGCCAATGGATTGAATGTGGCAGAAAAAATAGAGAAGAATTTAGGAGGACTCATAGTCATACAGATTAGAGTCAAATAAGCTTGAATGAAAATTTGAGCTATGCTGTGAATTAGTCCTCTCTAAACTTCATTTTCTTCATCTGCAAATTGAGATAGTACCCACTTTCAGATATTAAATGGATTTAGTTAAATGATTCTGAAATCATTAACATTGTGCCAAGTACATAGTAAACATTTAATAAAGGTAGCTATTAGTATTAATACTATGTTTAGTCCATACTGAAAGCACCAATTAAATTGAGATTTTTTTTTGCTAGAATTATGACTGCCTCAAATTAGTTTCACTGTCTTAATTCTATTAAAAAATTAACTTTTACCAGTAACTCAATACCATTCATCAAATATTGAGTGATCACTTAGTGTTGTTCACATAAGAAACATCCAAACCTGTACAGAATTTTTATAGGAATTTATTTGAGTGCAAATTTAGATAATTGTCAGGGAACAAGATCTAAAGAAAAAAAGTTTTGTGGCATCTTTCCTAGCAGTGACAAATATGGAACCGGACATTGACCATCTCATTAGGGAAAAGCAGACCCATAGTTCCCATGGAAATACTGGTCAGTTTGTTGATTTAAATTTACTTGTTCTTTATTTTATTTTAAATATTGTATTTGTTCTCGTTTTGTTTTTTTACTTTAAAATAAGATATGTGCACTGTGCATAGGGATTTGTTCATAGTTTTTTTTTATAGTCCAGCCCTCCAACGGTCTGAGGGACAGTGACTGGCCCCCTGTATAAAAAGTTTGGGGACCACTGGCCTAGATGCCAAGAGCAACAATAGACAGGGGTTGCTTAAAGCGAAGAGTAGCCTTTTACTAAGGAAGTTACATGCCTGGTGCATGACTACCCACCATGACCTGCCCCAGTTTGGAATTTGTGATCAAATTACCCTATGAGGTTACTTTTCAAAACAATCTTTTTTTTTTTAAAATCCACTGTAAAAAATGTGAAAGTCTCAAGAAAATTAAAAATAAACTGGAAACAGTCCCTATATCAGAGATCTCAAAAAATAAAGCAGGAGAAACACACTGGTTAAAATTATTTTAACATGAAATAAATACAACAATGTACTGTAGTTTTATACACACCATTATGGCAGCATATATAAGAGTTTTTATTTCTGTATAAAAAGAGAAATGTTAGAGAGAGCTATAGGGAAGAATTTTCCTGGATCATCCTATAGAAAAGGAGATAAAAAGTAGAAAGAAAAGCATCACCAAAGACAGTGGAGGAAAAGTGCTGGGTGTTGCCCAAATTGACAGTAATCTCACCTAACAAGTGTAGAGGGCTGAGGAGAGGAGCAGGCATGAGAAAGGACTTAGGAAACACAGGGACCCCACTCTGTCAGTGTTTGCTCAACTCTGACAAAGGCTGAGGCAAGATTTGTGAAGGGCTTTGATGACCATATTTTGGAGTTAAGAGTTATTCTAGGCAACACGGTGTCATAAGTATCAGTGACTTTTAAGCATGATAAAACTTATGTTTTAAAATTATTACCTTTTTAGCTTCTGAAACATAAATCAGAATAAAAGCTGCTAGAGATGTAAAATGAGTTCAGAATCCATATTTTTTCCTCTTTTTATTTTGATGGAGGTGGAAATAGCATGCACTTGATAATTATTAATATACAGAATTTTTGTTATGCTTCTCCCCACCCCCATATTCAGTCATAAGGCTAAGTAAATAAAGGTCAAGAAAACAAGTCAGGGATATATCCCAAACTTACAGCCTCTACTTCTCAATTCAATACTTTATGCAGCTAAATAATGTGGAAATATGTCTGGAGGCTGCCTGATAGAGGGACGGTTCCATTTTTATATGTAAAAATCACCTTTATATGCAAAAAGTAAATAAATAAATTTTAAGGGCCGTGCCTCTTTAATCAATCTGCACTGCTAGAGCTGGGCTCTATAGCTATTAAAAGGCTTCTACTTCCTGAGACTTCCTGTGCCATGCAGCTTAGTCATGCATCCTTGAGCACATGGAGGCATGAATAAACTTTAAAAGAGAAAGAGGAATATGCCTTCACTGGTTTTGTAAACACAGCAGCTGATGTGTTTGCCCTGAAGGGAGAGATCTGCCACTTTGTAAGTTAAGCCTGAATGAATTGCGCAAGCCTTCTAGACAGATACTCAGGAAGCACTTCTGCAAAGTTTTTAAAATAAAATCATTATGCTCCTTCCAGATCACAGGATGTAGGGCAGCTGGTTATCTGGGAGGAAAAGCTAAAAGGTTCAAATAGAAACGTTGTGCGCTTTCACGACCATCTGAGTCTGTGGAAGTAGCTTCATACAAAGGCCTGTTTTTAAAATGAGAAATTTGAATGAAAGGAAAGTGCCTTGTTCTAGGTCAAACAGTTATCAAGTGGAAGACCGGAAACAGCAACTCTGGTCTGGTGATGGCACAGGAAGTAGATTTTTCTACCACGCCTCTCTACATATAATGAAACCAAGGGCGGGTGGTAAGGCACATTCTCACCCTGCGATCTGATCTTGTGGCCCAAAGTCGGCCTTACTGTGCATTTCCCTTCTTCTGTTCCTCTGTGCCTGGCGAAATGCATTCTGTGCAATTATAAACTCATTTTCCTAGCAATTCGTCTATTCATTCATTTACTCAGTAAACATCTATTATGCATTTATGAGCTAAGTGCTGTGACAAAATCCCCAAAAGTTCACAATCGAGAAACAGAGAAGAGGAAGATATTAAAAATATAACTGGAGAGTACAAAAAAATTTAATTTTTTTAAAGAAAATAACAGATGAAATGCAATGAGTAACACATTACTTTCCTTGAAGTTACTAAAAACATACTGTTTAAGATTTTCTTGAGCCCTTAAGAAGTATCAGGTGTTGGCTCTGGCAGATTAGATCAGTTGGTTAAGAGCATCATCTGGAAAGGACAAGGTTGCAGGTGGATCTCGGGTCAGGGCACACAGGGGAGGCAACCAAAGAATGCACACTGAATGGAACAACAAATACTAAGTACTTTCCTTCTGCTTCCATTCTCTCTCCCTTCCTCTCTCTGTCTCTCTTTAAAAAAATATATAGATAGATGGTAATAGCTACCTAGAGAGATAGATAGCTACCTAGATAGATAGATTAGATAGATAGATAGATAGATAGATAGATAGATAGATAGATAGATAGATGATATGTAGGTAGGTAGGTAGGTAGATAGACAGATAGATAGATAGACCGACCGACCGAACCTGGCTAGATTGGTTTGTTGGAGCAACGTCCTGGAGCATGGAGGTTGAATGTTTGGTTCACCAGTCAGAGCACATATAGAGCAGTTCAATGTTCTTGTCTCTCTTTCCCTGCTTCTCTTTCTCTCAAAAAAAAACCAAACAAAAAACAAACAAAGCAAAACAAACAAACAAAAAAAACCAACAACTAGATATTGACACTTATCATATTCAGAATCACTTCCTAATCCTGACATAGAGAAACAAGATATAGACTTTGTAATGAGATGTGGACATTCCCCTCACCTGCTGGTCTGCCAAAGTTCAAGATGCTCAGAATTTGAATCAGTAAGTTATTAGAACACAGAAACGGCAACACTATTTGACCAGAGTAGATCCCAATTAAAATCAAAGAAATTCACTAACAGGATTTACTTATTTAGAATAACTTTAAATTAATTTAGATCAGACCCTTTGGACAATGACAACGAAAAAGGTGGACTCAGTGAGCCCTTTGGTTATCAGTACTTTTTCTTCAACACTCCTTCCTAGTGTCTTTAAAGAAGCTCTCAAGAACTGCAATAGACATGACAAAGGATCTTTAAAATGAATCTATTCTAGAAGTCCTGCCCTCTCCAGAGACAGGAAACAGCAATGTGTCTATACTTTTCCTCAAACTGCACAAAGACAAAAAAATACAGTAAAATAAATTAATTGAATTAAAAAAAATTCACTTGCCTCCAAAAAAGAGAATACTTAAGTATCATTTCAAATTGTATACAAAGAATTTGCTCTGGCCAGATATAAAACTTTGATGTTATGAATAAGCTACAGTTTACCTATGAACAAGACTTTAGAACAGCACAAGTGTCTCAAGTTGTTTTCAATACTTTTTTCTTCTGACTTTTTTCATGTGAGATGAAGTCAACAAAGAATGGTTTATAAGCAAAATATATATGTATATATACATTTGTGTTTAATGTAACATTTAAGTTTATGTATTATATCATAAAAGAATTCAAAAATATCATTAAGATGCTTTTTTTCTGAAAACCCTCAATGTTTCTTTTTTATTTTAGTGTAGGCTATCTTCAAAGCCTGCAAAGTTTTAAAACCTCTATCCTTAGATTTAAATAACAAGAGCAAGATGCTTTATACTGCATTTAAAATTAATCTGTTGCCCTGGCCGGTTAGCTCAGTGGCAGAGCGTCGGCCTGGTGTGCAGGAGTCCCAGGTTCGATTCCCTGCCAGGGCACACAGGAGAAGCGCCCATCTGCTTCTCTACCCCTCCCCCTCTCCTTCCTTTCTGTCTCTCTCTTCCCCTCCCGCAGCCAAGGCTCCATTGGAGCAAAAGTTTGCCCGGGCGCTGAGGATGGCTCTGTGGCCTCTGCCTCAGGCACTAGAATGGCTCTGATTGAGACAGAGCAAGGCCCCGGATGGAAGAGCATCGCCCTGGTGGGCGTGCCAGGTGGATCCCGGTCGGGCGCATGCGGGAGTCTGTCTGACTGTCTCCCCGTTTCCAACTTCAGAAAAATGCAAAAAAAAAGAAAAAGAAAAAAAATTAATCTGTGGTCACTGATATTAAACACAGTGTGGTGATGATCTCTTCTCCAGTTTTAAGATGAGATTTATTCAAGGCTGCTGATGAGTGTGTCTCTGAGCAGCAGGGAACTGAGGCTCCCCTGAGTGATGAAATCTAATAAAGTGCACAGGGCCTGAGCCTAGCGACTGGACATCAGACATAGACTAACAGACACAAATCAAATAGCACTGTCTGAGATTTCTTTTTTTTTAAATGTTAAGGTCAAGGTTGCATCATTACCTTTTCACTGTTTCTAACTCATCAGGCAAGAGCTCTCTTTGAAGCTGCACTTCCACGGCCCTGCTCATGCCTGTCTTGTCTGATGAACCCATTAGCTTAATTACTCACTGTCTGCCTTAGCACTTTGTAGACCTTAATACTATCAAATACATTTCACAAAACTGGGCTCACATCAGAATCATCTGAGATCCTTGTTAAAAATGAAGATTATCTCAGACCCATTGTCTGAGGATGGAGCTGAGAAATCTTTATTTTTAAACCAGTACCATCAAGTGATATTTTTCCAGACTAAAGTTAGATAAGAACCATTGACTGAAAACATGAAAACTCACTAGTCCAGAACTTGGCATCATGCTTTCAGCTTCAAATATGAACCAATAATATTTTAATGAACTCTCAGCTTATGAATGAATTTTTTATTTCCCTTTTTAAAATGCAGAAATGGTTTAACTATGGTAAGTACAAAGTGAGGTAGACCTAAGTTTAATGTGCCTCAGTCTCTTCAGTTATAGAAGAAAGAAATCAAGGGTACCTTATTTGATTTTATTATTCTCTCTCTATTGAGGATGTAGACACCATGAAAGGAGGGTCCTAGACGATCTATATTACTCTATATCCTCAGCACCTTGGACAGAACCAGCACATAGTAATTGTTCAAAAATATATTACGAGTTTGTTATTGACAGGGTTCAGAATAAGTCTCCCCGGTATGTGTCACTTTGACATGCAAATTATTTTGAGTTAAATATAGTTAAAGCCCAAAAGACTCAGGAAGAAGTCTGTTTTTATCTCCCCCTTAACTGCAGTAAAATAATTTAAATAGAGAGGTGTACCTAAAAGAAAGCTAGTACTGAAGATAACATTTTATATTAGAAAGACTTTGCTACAAGATGTAAGCAACATTTTTCTCAAACATTTGCTCCTGACCTCTTTCTGTGCATTGCCTTACTTTCTTTTCAGCCCTCTGGCCCCTACCCTATTTTCCTTAGATAAGGAAGTCATATAAGCTTCAATTCCCTGACTATATTAGAGCTTCACATCTTTGAGGGTACCCTATAGACAAATTAAGATGTTTTTATCCTGTTAATGTTTCTTATGTCAGTTTAATTATAACCCTACCAAAGAACCTAGGAAGAAAAAGGAAAAAGTTTTCCCCTGTAGAGTTTAGAAGTTAATTCAAAGAAATGCATACATGAAATTTTAATGGAACTTGCAAACTAGTCTCAGGTGTTGTTTTTCTTTTCATCATCACCATTATTGTAATTATGACAATGTTCAAAATAAAAGGAATTAGTAATAATAGACAGGTGACCCTGGTTTTCTTAAGAAATAAAATAAGAAATCAAATTTTCTTCAAGAATGCACATCAGTTAGCAAGGTAGAATGGTGATTCTGATTCAGAGAGGAAATCTGCCACAGAATTCTATAATAGAAATTATAAGTTAGACTCCAACTTCTCTTAGAGTTATGAATGCTTATAAAAGCACACACAGAGATGAGAAATTCTTTCTTTTATAAATAGTTGAAGTTTGGAACTTTGTTGAAAGAAAAACAAAATGGTACCAACTAGCTGTTTTTTTAATGCTTTAATATATTTTTAAAGAGGAAAACAAATACATATTTATATTTTCCCAGATAAATGAATTTGAACAATTGAAATAACCATGTACCTGTGCTGCTAAGAATTCTCAAATAGAGCCTAGTGGTGGTCCTGAAAAATAAATGTTTCACCCCAAGTTACCAGAAGGCCCACCTAGTCTACTGCCATAGGAAACATCAGTTAACTTATGCGCTTCTAGTAGGTTTCTGTCCAAACATCATCTAATTAGAGAAAATAAATCTGGCTTCCTTGCATGAAATAATAACTCACCTTTTATTCTTTTTATTGCTTACTATTCTTAATTTTTCTACATATCATCAGTCACCATCCAGGATACTATCCTCTCCTTTTCTTTGATTGTTTGTCTCTTCACCCAACATAATATAAACAGAAGACTACAGTCAGTGGGCCACATAAACCACAAGTAGACTCCTGGTTCAGAGATTAGACAAGGTTATAAAAAAGGAAAAATTGGGGGCCTAAGATAAGCTTGGACATTGAGGGGTCAGGACTAGCCTTTGGCAGGAATAGATTTATTGATGTGGCTGTCTCACACGAGATGCTAATAGGCATTCAGAGCCACATGAAAAAAAATCTGTTTGAATGTCTAACCTAGTAACCTAGCAACCTAGCAGTTTCTAAAGTGTGTTTTATAAAATGTTTATATGTATGTATGTGCATATATATATATAAAATCAGGAACTATTCCTTCAAACCATATCATTTTTTTCAGGATTGTATTGGGTATTCACATCCTAAAATCTGTGAGAAATGTTGGAGCAAAGAAACTTCCTTATTCAATTACCCTTTGTTTCCCACATTTATTTTATCAAAAACTTTATCTTTTTTCCCACATCACGTACATTAACAAAGAGTTTGAAATAAACAACTAAGGAGAATTAAAAATAAAGCAGGTTTAGTCATGCAGGAAAAGAATTAAACTTTTTGGTAAACTTCAATAAAAACATTCAATAGTAGACAATTAATAAGAACCTGACCTTCATCTTAAAATGAGCCAGAGACATTTTGATACATTCCATGTTTCAGGTCTGAGCCTACAACACAGCAGTCAAGATCAGATAGAACAAGAAAGAATATTAAGGCTTCCTAAACTCAAATTTACCGACTGTGTCAAGAGGAGAGAACATTTATCACAGAGGGCCCAATCTATTTAATTTTTTCCCCTCCATCAATGTCAAAATTGTTCCTTAGAAGCCTTCTTTATGCCTCCTTAGCTCACAACACACACACACATGCACACAAACACAAACACACACCTCCCTATCTACAACACACACACATGTGTACATAAATGTTCATTATAAAACTCATACAATATAATAAATATAATATATATAATATATACAAATAAAATAAAAATTTTAATTTGAGTTATATAACACACACCACATTGTTCCTTGCATCATGGAGTTCACAAAGAATATATAGTTATCCAATTTTAACTTGAAATATTCTACACGCATTTCAAATTTTATCTTGGCTACTACCCTTTCCAAAAATCTCTCCTTACCTTACTTCAAAATAAGTTAAGCAGTAATTTATCTAATTTCCAAAGCATCCTAAAACATTTCTTCTCTTGGAATCTTTATTGTATTACATCAAATATGATTAAGCATCTTATGGATCTGAAGATTTCTCAGAGGGCAAGACCTTAGTTTTACATTCCCAGGACTAAGCACACTGTCCAACATACACTATACAGGGTTGGGCAAAAGCAAGTTTACAGTGGTTTATATGAAAAAATAATACAATGATTAATAAATAATAAAACAAAAATAAATCTTTTGTTTCATGTACTCACAACTGTAAGCCTCTTTTTGCCCCATGCTGCATCCCTGGTATTACATGTAGGGTTCACAACTACCTGAGCCTGTGCGCACAGTTAACTAATTACTCAGTGTAGACAATATTGTCTTACACCTAAGACAAGAAAAATAAGTAAAAATATAATACATCCATGTACTAATTATAACTCTGAGTGTCTGGGGGAGACCTTTCTTAAACCCACATTTGACTGATACTATTAAATAAAGTGAACATCTGATCAATTATGCTTAAAAACAATGAATCATTGTAGGGTACTGAATCACTCTCAAAATTTTATTTCATGGTAAAATTTCCATAATATTTTAATCAAATAATTTAATTTTAGAATGAATTAAGTATTCCTTTGAGCAAACATTAAGGAAAAATATGTAAAAATAAAAATTTGACTCCTCGTATTGCTTTTTATTATTTTGAACACAATATTGCAGTCAAGGATGCTTGTTATTACCAAATAGTTAGGATATTTGCTAATGGTTTACATTTGATTTGCATCTACCTTTTAGCAATATGTATTCTTCTTACCTTAAGATATCTATTCTCTCTGATTTTTTTCTCAGTTAAAATAATCACAGGCAAATAAGAACACCCTTCTGAAAAATGAGATCATAGGATCATGGCAGCTGTCATTTGGATTATGAATTTCTCACAAAGTAATTTTATTTTTCATTACTGTCACACTTCAAATACCTATTTGACTGTATCTCCCAATGGAACTGATTGAACTGTTGTAAGGCTAAAAATGTCTACATACATTGCTTAGGCTAGTTTTTATCCACACATATTATTTTTAGCCTCAGCTAATATTTTCTGGGAGCATCTTGTCTAATATTCCATCTAGTTTCCTACAATCACCTAAAGCCTTTACTCTCAGAGTCAACTTAGTATAAAGAGCAAACTTTACCAACTTAATATCTACTTCCTCTTCCAAATCATTAATAAACATAGCATATAACCATCTGCATCTCTAATCCATTGTTGCTAAATAGCCTGAAGCTGATCTATTTTTTAAAGTTGCTTCAACTGCCCTTCATACTGTTGTTAACTATGATTCTAAGTGTAAACAGTCTCATCTTTAAGTCCATTGTTCATCACTAGTTGTGAGATAATAACTCATCCACCTTCCTAAAGGAACTGCACACCACTGTGGAAGAAATGTATCATTTCCTAATCCTGGTGAAAACTGCTATCATCAGCTATTCAGTGTTACACATCACAAAATTAACAGAATGTTCCCATTCTCCTTTCTAGGTACCAAGCAACAATATATTCATGGCTCTAGGAACAGAAAATGAATTCTTCCTACAATCTTTCCAATTTCTTGCTAAAGTAGGTAATTCTACAATAATTAAGCTCATTCTTTATTATTCTTAATGTAAAATGATTTTGTACCTTATTGTTACTTTATATAAAACCTTTATTTTTCAACCATATTGAACATTAACCACATATTATCAGTATCCTGTCTCCTCCTTAAGATAAAGAACACATAAAATCAAAGGAAATTTTCAAAATGGGTACATCTTATATAATCACAGATCAGGTCACTTTTTCCAAGATGGTAATCACAAGGTTAAAAAATAAACCATGGGAGGATTTTTTTTTTTTTTTTTGCATTTTTCTGAAGCTGGAAACAGGGGAAGACAGTCAGACAGACTCCTGCATGCGCCAGACCGGGATCCACCCGGCACGCCCACCATGGGGCGGAGCTCTGCCCACCAGGGGGGATGTTCTGCCCATCCTGGGCGTCGCCATGTTGCGACCAGAGCCACTCTAGCGCCTGGGGCAGAGGCCACAGAGCCATCCCCCCAGCGCCCGGGCCATCTTTGCTCCAATGGAGCCTTGGCTGCAGGAGGGGAAGAGAGAGACAGAGAGGAAGGCGCGGCAGAGGGGTGGAGAAGCAAATGGGCGCTTCTCCTGTGTGCCCTGGCCGGGAATCAAACCCGGGTCCTCCGCAAGGTAGGCCGACGCTCTACCGCTGAGCCAACCGGCCAGGGCGGGAGGATTTTTTTAAAAGCATTCATGTAATGCCCTTTGTTTTTTTTGAGCAATATGTAGAAATGCATAAAGTCAAAGGACCCAACCTTGAAACTACTCCTCTAATTGTGACTTTTGGAAGCCCAGTTAACACTTAAATTTGGTTTCTTCATCTATAATATGAATGCTGGTGATTGATCTAATTACCTTGGCAGACCATTGTAACACTCAAATCAGGTAATATATGAAGAAACTTTATAAGATATAAAAGAGAAAACAAAAATGATGTATCATTATCAGTCTGCCTGGGAAATGGATAACACCAAAAAAAATTGAAAATTAAAAGCAACATCATGATTTTTTAAGAAAGCATGTGAAAACATTTATATTTTTTCTTTCCCTGAATGGAAAAAGATAATATTAAAAACCAAGCCTGGCATGTTTAAGTTGAAGTATTGTTTAAAATGTGAGGACAGAAATCTATACTTCTGTTTAATGGAAATAAAGTCAAGTAATAAAAAATGAGGCAGGCAAGTAATTTTTTCCACAAGATAGAATCAAATTATTTTTTTACTAATAGGATTGTTTGTAATGGTGGTCATCAACTAAAAAGGGTAACAGAGTCAAAAACTAAACTAGAAATTTGAGGAGGAGTCCTTAAAAAAGTAATCTGGAAGTGTTGTCTTTTTATGTTTCTGTCTTCAAGGCAGAGAAATAGAAAGTTTAATTACAAATAATATCAATAAACTCTGGTAAGAGAAAACAGTCCCATGCCTCAGTTGTGAGGCTGAATGAATTGTTTCAAGGAGGACTGCAGCGAACTGGGTTTCTGAAAGCTGACCACAGACATTAACAAGGATTGACACATGTAAGAAGGGACAGAGCCTGTGGAAGGACAGTCAAGCCATTCTGATAAATCTGTTATTCTCTTCTCTATTTCTTCCCTTCCCCTAATTCACTTAGTATGTCAGCAATAAAAGAACTAAAGTCTAGTTAAATCTTTCTAGTAAACTGAGCCTGAAGCCTTAGCCAAGGCCATAAAGTAAGATTGTATTACTTGATCTATAAAATGGGAATGTCAGAGTCTGCCAAGTTTTAGTTATATTTTCTAAAAATACTTCTTCTTTAAAGTGTTCTTCATGGATGTGCTAAAGCCCCTTTGAGCCTGTTTGCCCCTTTGTGAAATAGAATGAAAGAAATACCTTATAATGCTTTAGGCACACAATGCATTGTAGATATCAGAGTAAGTGCCTGTGTCTTCGTTACTTTTCATTTTGGTATATATCATGCCATAAGTTTTGCCTGTTCTCTCGTCTCTGTAGGATGAGAAAACCTCAAGAATGCATTTGGGATTCCTAATTCTTTGTGTGAGAGGTGTAACACATTTGTCACTCAGTTTGCTCTATTGAATGATAAATTTTGAGGTTTTTTTTTTTCTCATTTCTCTTACTTTTTTTTTCCTCTAAATTTGAGAGTGTTTAGCTAGTATGGAAAAAAGAAAAATAATTTCTATCTTAATGGAACTTCAATTGTTTCTACTATATTACCTTTATCATTTTCTCTCTAATAATAGAAGTACCATTAGTCTAATTGCCATATAAATAGAAGACATTGCTTTTGATTTTATATATTTCCAGGCATATATGGAAAGATAAAAGAATATGTGATTTTATAAATATATATTATTTACTTTTCAGATCTATTGATATTAACAATATTTAATATTGAATATGGATGATTATTGTATCTCCTAGCTATTTAGAATGTCATAATTATCCTCTGATAGATTGTGAAATAATACCAATTTCTTCTTTTAAGCCCCTTTGTAGAGCTGTGGGTTTTATTTCATGCAGTGTATATGCCTGTGGGACTGCATGTCAATCACACTCTCTCTTCCTCAAGGCTGGCACCCCCCTACCCTTGATTCCCCAACAGCTCTTAGAATGGTTAATATGAAGTATAAAATGAGATGCTGCTTCTCTACTTTAAATTCTTACGACCTATACTTTACCATAAATATTCCTTTTTTTCTGGCATCTTTGATACTGTTTCCCAAGTTCATTGTGCTTTTGACCTTATGGCAAAGGAGCAAATTAAACATGAAAAAAATAAAGGCACTGCCTAATCTGACTTAAGTGCAGAGGTCCATTTAATTCTACTACTCTTCCCAAGTAGTTCCCAGGGCCCATACTGAATGAATATAATTTTGTAGCTATTAGTTCTCTAAAGGATTCAAAAGAAGTCATGAGAAAATATATATGTGGCCAAAAAAGAGCCTTTTAATGCATTTTGCAATTTATGCAAATCTTACACCTACTATAGCTCACCATTTAGGAAATTACCTTAAACCATTTTCCATTCCTACTATTAACCTAGCTTGACAGATGTCCACTAACTTCCCTACAGTTAAGGCATATAAAATCTCCATTTATCCCACCAGCTAGATTTTATTTCACTCAAAAGACTCCTGCCACTTCCAATGGCCCTCGGCCTTCACGCAGAGCCTTCCCATTTTTGTTTTAGTGAAAACTATTCCAAGTCAAAAGCATTTGCCTCAGAATCCCCTCCCCCATGCCTTACTGAAAACAAAGCTAAAACATATTTTTTTTCTCTTTTTATTTAAAAAAAAATTTTAAAGGGTTGTTCAGTTTGGGAGTAGATTGATACAAATCACTTCTGACATGCAAGCATCCCAGCATCCCTGAGTGATGCATGTGCTGTTACCTGCTGGCGTCTTTCTCTACCTGCTTAAGTTTACCTGTCAGCTTTGAAAGAGGCAATAGCTGATTTTCCCATGCAAGCTCATCTGCAAGCAAAGGCTCAGAGAGAAACTTTTGGAGCTGTTTTGAGAATTTCCCCATGATTCTCTGTTACAAACAGGGAACTGTTATATACAAAACAGAAACTACTGTATTCTTGTTTGCGTAACAACAGACACAGTTTCTGTTCTGTCACCCAAAGAGGCCTGTGTGTTAGGGGGGATGGGAGGTGTGGGTGCACATGCACTTTATTTTGCTTTTTGATCCTAAGACTATAATTATAAACCTTGATTAAATTATGCTGAAATGACATTATTTTATATATTTTTTTCTCCATGTTTATCTTTCACTTAGTGAAAGGGGTTGAATTTGAACTAGGAGATTAGAGACAGCCTTTCATATAATAAATATTTTAAATATTTATTAAGGTCTGAAAGGTAAATATGATAACAGCTCTGTGTTAAAGTTAGTTCATAAAGTATCTTGAAAAGGAGGTAGTTATTCTAGGTTTCAGAGAAAGAAGACAACTGCTCTTTATAAGATGTATGTAAGGTATTTTTCCCCGCCAAGAAGGAAGGAAGAGGGCTCGGAGCCACCAAGTGTGGAATAACAAAAAGCTTTATTGAGTACAGAGCATGCATTCCGCCCGGTGAGGTTCCCTGGCCCTGAGGTAAGATGGAGGCCAAGTAAGTCGCACAGATTAAACCACGTGGGAGATATTTAAAGGAGTCCCTCTAGGGAAGTCGAGCTAACATGACGTGGTGAAATCCCACTGGCTGGTAGACTGTCGCTTTCTTCCAAACAGTTCCTGTGAAGCCTCTTTTGGTGCGCTTGGTTGTGGGCGGTCCTAGCCAGAGTTCGTGAGTCTGAGTTCCCCACATGACCATCCCCCATTATCCACCAAACTTACAATGTATAATACATAATTTGTATTTCTCTGCATTCAAGAAAAGATGACATTCACACACTTCAGGTGCATTTAGTCAAAAGTTATTATTTGTCTTTACCTATTGTGCAATGTAAGGATAACATTGCAAATTAAACTGTTTGATTCTAAAACTTTATTTTTTTTCCCCTTGGAAAAAAGAAATCATGCACATTTTTAATGATATTCAACCGAAGTGTTAGTTATTGCAGATTCTTTGCCTCCTTGGAATAAGAAAATCATCCTTAAACTGAAAACGTATCTTATATCTGCAATATAACATATAAGGTCTACCAGAAAGTTCTGTCTGTTTCTATCACAACAAGTTTTGACACGTAAGCACGTGTTTATTTGGTGCATGTGTGCCTTTCTATTTTAATCAATGAATACATACTGATGTAGCAAATTAACTAAAACAAAGTTGATTCACCTTAGTCTTATGTGTGAAGCGATAGTGTACCCATGGCTACTGATAAAGTTCATTTACGCCACTGTAATTATTATGAATTTCAACAAGGAAGAAATGCTACAGAAGCATGTCTGTCGCATCTACCATATTCCCTCCGACTATCACTTGTTTTTGTCCTTTCAAAATTTTTTGAAGGGCAAAAGTTCAAAAATGAAGAAGATATCAAACAAACACTGGTTCAATTTTTCGCATTAAAAGATAAAACATTTTTCAAAAATGGAATATACAAATTGCCCTCACGCTGGCAAGAAATCATTAATAATAATGGCAATTATATTATTTCATAAAGTTTATTGACGGGAAGAAAAATTTGTTTTTTGTTTTATTCCAAAAATGGACAGAACTTTCCGGTAGACCTTATACTTTTAAAAAGTGTGGCTTCAATGTCAGTAAATTATGGAAAAAATAAAATCTGTAATTATTATTTTAGTTTTTGAGATATAAAATGCACAGTTTATATCTGGGGTAACCCCAGATTTATTTTTATCTTTAATTACAAGATTTGTGGATTTAAGAATGAGAAAGTCATAAAATAATTATATATTATAGTGATGATCCTCTTCACAGTATATCAGTTGTATAAAATACACTGCTCACAAAAATTAGGGATATTTCAAAATAATTATGAAGTGATAAAAAAAGAAGCATTTGAATTTTTTTATTAAACAAGAACATCAGAAAAGCAAATGACAAGTCAAAGACAGTTGTTTGATTATGCAAATGAGATGCAAAACCAACTTTTATTTCATTGATGAAAATGCACTATACAAAAGGCTGAAAACACTAGAGTATCTGCACATTCCCTGATCCCTTAATTTTTGTGAGCAGTATAATTAATTCATTTGCCCCCTTATAAATAACACCCAGCAGTTAGAGAGGCATAGTTACTACTATTCATTCTCAGGACTGTGTCTCTTCCAGTTGATGGCGTGGGCACATGATGAGGGAGAGGTTGGTTCACCATTCCTTCATCTTTACTGCATCTCTGATATGATTTTCACTCAACAAAGATATTGAATAATCAAAGCTGTTTCTGAACTGACAGGAGAGCCCAACATCAATGAAGTTTCCATTATGGATGTGGTTTTTCTATGTCTGCTCTGTATCTGTTGTTACTTTTTAATCATCACTCCCACCAGGCATTGTTTGCCTATTGAAACAGTAGCTAAATGAGTTGAGAATGCTGTCAAGTTTACATCAGCAGTTGGTACTGCAGACATTACCAACTCATTAAAACAAGACATTCAAAGAAATAAGAAAACTTTTCCTCTCATTCTCAGAGATCACTATCGAACAATGATTGTGCATGGTTCAAAAGGTAGAGATGCAAACTACATCTCCACAGTGTACCAACTTATTATTTTTATACAACATTCATAAATGTTTAAGAAAGTATCCTATAATTTATTCTTTGTTTCATTACAGATATTGTAGTATATGTCTCAAAGAGTAAATGTCTTTATATTAACTAATAGTACACAATATTGATTCCTAAAAAGATTATTTTAATCAAATCATCATAATTTTTTTTATCTATTTTACACATACAGTCAATTCCAGTTAAAACAAAGATAGAAAACCTAGACAATTGTACATTTATCAAAGAAAAGTTGAGTTTGGCACCAAGTTACCTTCTGCATGCCTAAAGTAATCACTGGAGTCAGCTGTAGAATGACTTTGATTGACATATTCAGTAACTCACCTTCTATCCAAAATTGACTACCTCCAAAACAATCTAAAAAATAAGTGTCTCTCTATTGGCATTCGGCAACTCTGTTTCCACACTGGCAACCCACTACACTCTCAGGCATGTTTAGAATAAAAATAATCATAATAAAACTTGTAGTTAGAATGATTATAAAATGATTTTAGACAAAGACAGTGTCCAATTAAGAATTCTCCAATCAGATGATAATTATAATAATGTTCCTTTTAGTATTATATATTTTTACATTATATTAAACTTAGTGGTACTGTTCCAAAATAAACAACTACTTACCTTTTGCCTCCCCTTTTTTTAGTTGAGAAGAGGGAAGATAGTGAGACAGACTCCTGACAGACTCCCAGACTCCCGCATGTGCCTGACTGGGATCAATCTGGCAACCCCATCTTAGACCAATGCTCGAGTACTGAGCTGTTTTTAGCACCTGAGGTTGACCTGTTTTGACCAGCTGAGCTGTTCTCAGCACCCAGGGCCATGTTCAAACCAATTGAGCCACTAGCTGTGGGAAGGGAAAAGGGACAAAGAGGGGAAGGAGGAGAAATAGATGGTTACTTCTCCTGTGTGCCCTGACTGGTAATTGAATCTGGGACATCCATACACTGGGCCAAATCTCTATCAACTAAGCCATTGGTCAGGGCAACTATCTACCTTTTAAAAATAGTATAACAATAAGACTAAAATGATTTATCTTGACAGCTGTTTTAATTAACTATAAATACTTTACTTAGTAGCCTTTCTAATTTTTGTTTCCTCAGACATTAATTATTAGAAAAAATAATTGTTTATAATCAATCATTCTATTTAGCTTATATCTTATCCTTTTTTCTTCCTGGTTAAGAGTAAAACAGAAAATACATTATTATTTGAAAATATAGATATTTTCTGAATATTAGTTATCCTTTTAACCTTGTAACAAAAGAAGGCATAGGCCCTGGCCAGTTGGCTCAGTGGTAGAGCGTCGGCCTGGCATGCGGAAGTCCTGGGTTCGATTCCCGGCCAGGGCACATAGGAGAGGTACCCAACTGCTTCTCCACCCCTCCCCCTCTCCTTCCTCTCTGTCTCTCTTCCCCTCCTGCAGCGAGGCTCCATTGGAGCAAAAGATGGCCCGGGCGCTGGGGATGGCTCCTTGGCCTCTGCCCCAGGCGCTAGAGTGGCTCTGGTCGCGACAGAGTGACGCCCGGGAGGGGCAGAGCATCGCCCCCTGGTGGGCGTGCCGGGTGGATCCCGGTTGGGCGCATGCGGGAGTCTGTCTGACTGCCTCCGGGTTTCCAGCTTCAGAAAAATACAAAAAGTAAACAAAAAAATAAATAAACAAAAAGAAAGCATAACTTTCTAGATAATATTCTGATTTAACTCAAATAGGTTAATCCCTCACTAATGGCAAATATTTCTGAATAATTTTTTTTATTGTAGTACAGTTATAATATAGTCACAACTAATAACCTAATAAACAAGAGAAAAAATAAATACCAGCCTTACAACCTCCCAAATTCACCAAATTCAATTTATTTTCTTATGAAATGTTGATTTATTGCCTTTGAAATAGCAAGCCTTCTTATAGCTTTTAGGTAATAAAAAAGTGAATATCTTTTAAAATAATCTATATCAATATTTTAACAAATCCACCAAAATATTTTATTTATTATTTGTTTATTTGTTTATTTATTAAAGTGAGAGGGAGATAGAGAGACAGACAGCCTCATGTGCCTCTAACCGAGATCCACCTGGCAAGCTCCATCTAGGCCAATGCTCAAATCAGCTGAGCTATCCTCAGTGCCTGGGGCCAATCAAGCCACTGGCTGTGAGAGAGGAAGAAAATGAGAAGGGGGAGAGGGTGAGGAAAAGATGATCACTTCTCATATGTACCTTGACTGTGGATTGAACCAGGATGTCTACACGTTGGGCCAATACTCTATCCATTGAGCCAACCGGCCAGAACTAAAGAATTCACCAAAATATTTACATACAAGACATACCTTTACCTTTCTCAGAATATTATCAATCTTTTTCATTTAGGGACTGTTCTTATATTATATTATAGCTTTCTTTTCTGAGAGATGACATGCAGAATGAATAAAAAGTCTAAGGTTTACTCTTTGATAGTCCTGAGTTTGATTGTATCATAAGCTTTGTGAAAAATTACTTAATCTTTCTGTACCTCAGTTATTAATTTGTAAAATAAAGACCATGATAATAGCATTTCCTTCTTTAGATTGCAGTGTGGATTTAATTTTTTTTTTAAATAGCAAATGTTGAGCATATCATTGAACAAATGGTGAGACCTCAGTAAATGTTTTTCTTCTTTGTTTTTGGCTTTTTCTTTTTTGACCCTGCCCCCTATCTCTAGTGAGATCTCAGTAAATGTAAGCTATTATGTGTTTAAAAAAATGACTCTTTCAAAAATAAACCCGACCCTAAAAAGACAATACGAATATGCCACAATTGAAGAAAATTAAAATTTGTGTTGGAAGCTTAGAAGAGAATTACAAATCAGAAGATCTAATATTGTTTTGAAGATTTATTCAATTCATAAGATTAAAAAAAGAGCATGAATATTTATATGTCCAAGTTCTGACATGCTTGTGATAATGTAGCCCTTTTACTCTAAGAGGATATTTAAACTTTTGTTTATTTACAGAACCGTGGGTTTTAATGGTGCTGCCTCAGTCCCATGCTGCCAGGAACAGAAAAATGGGTTAAGAAGGTGATGGTTCATGTGTCGAAGCCGAAGCACTCAAGTGGAAAGCACATGTTGAAAAGCATTTTGACGTGGAGTGTCACTTTTCCAAAGCGTTTTTTATTATTAAAAGATTATACATCATGATGATTCAAAGTGAAAGAAAGTTAGCAAAATACAGTTGAAAGATCATTGACTTCAGAACTAAAGAGGCTGGATTTGATTACTGCCATTATTACCTAAAAATGCTGCAATACTACAAGGCAAGTTATTAAACCTGTGAGACTGCTATTCATCTGTAAAATAATAAATACTCTAAGAGCTGTTGTAATCTGCATATAAGTAATATATGTGAAGCTTTCAATACAGTGTGTAAAACATCAACACATAGATTCTGCACTTTCTAAGACAGCGATGTGAGCGGGTTTAGCTGAGGTGAATACATTAAGATAATAATGTGGTACTCACAAATACAAAGAGAAAATGAAGATTAAATTTGAATTATAAGGACCATAGCTAAGGTAAGATTAATAACTGTAAACAAAAGATTTTGTTTTTTATATTTTCAAAATAAAGGTGTTCAAAATGAAAGTAATTTCCTCCTTTCTTATATGAATATAAAAATGTATATATATATATATGACATTTTGTATTGTTATTGGAAAACAGGAAGTAAGGAACATGCTACTTAAAGATTTTACTATTTTGGAAAACATGAACATTTTAGAACTTCATGGTTTGGATCAGTAGAAAGACTGTTGCAAGCCCTCATGTGCCATGATATATTTGTAACATTTGACATTATTAACAATTTCCATAAATTATCTTTTTACATTTTAATTCCTCCTCTAATTACCCTTACAAAATTTGAAACTCTTTATCATCCTAACTACCTGACTCCTCTTCTTCTTCACCTAGCATACAGAACACTGAGAAAAAATAAATAAGTAAACCAACTGAGAGGATTCATATACCTATAGGATTGTGGACACCAACTTCAAATGGGACCTGGTCATGATCATCATACCTGTTAACGTGACTCTATACTGCATCCTTCTTCAATTTCAGTCAAAGCATTCCAGATTTTCTCCAGTCTCATAAAGACACTTACATCACAATGTCACTTTCAGAAGATGCCTTTAACTTTTACTTCAGAGAAAAAGTTTACTTTTCTATCATCAGGAATAAGAATTCATCAATTTTTTTGCCACTCCAAATATATATCTACGTCAAAAAGTATACTATTTTTGTAGTAAGTTTGGAAATTAGAAAGTGTGAGTTTCCCAACTTTGTAAAAAATTTTCAAGATTTTGCTTTTCAAGTTTCTTTAAAATCCATATGAATTTTTTTTAATTTTTTTTATTATTTATTCATTTTAGAGAGGAGAGAGAGGGAGTGAGAGAGAGAGAGAGAGAAAGAGAGAGACAGGGGGGAGGAGCTGGGAGCATCAACTCCCATATGTGCCTTGACCAGGAAAGCCCAGGGTTTCGAACCGGTGACCTCAGCATTTCCAGGTCGACGCTTTATCCACTGCGCCACCACAGGTCAGGCCCATATGAATTTTTTACATAGCTTTTTCATTGCTTCCAAGAAGTGTAATTAGGAATATAATAGATACATTAAATCTAGATTGGGAGTACTGTCAATGCAACAAGATTAATTCTTCCAATCCATGAACATGCAATATATATTTCATTTATTTTAATTTTCTTTAATTTTTTCTGCAATGTTTTGCATGATTTTTTAGTGTACAAATCTGTATCTCTTTAGTTAAATTAAATTCCAAACATTAAAAAAAAAAAAGGTATACTATTTTTTCTTCTAATTTTATTAAAAGACATCTTACTCTTTGCTCTGGATATCCTTCTTCAGAGACCTGTCTTCTTATTTCCTTAAATTCTTTCTCTCTGCTCATTCTTGAGAGTATAAATATTCTTAAGAATCTTTGATCTTAAAATTAACAACAATAAAAGAAATCAGTAAATAACCTTACCTAATTAATAGTGAAATGAGATGAGAAAGGAATCTGTTGTATTGTTACCCCTTTTGTTACCATTCACTTAGTCCTCAACTCACTGTAATTTGGATGCTTTTGTCCATTCATCACTGAAACTGCTATGGCTGAGGTTAAAAGTAAAGTAATATAATAAATGAAAATTACAGTGAACACTTTTAAGTTCTTACCATATTTGATTCTATGTAGTATTGACATTAACCACTTTTTTTTTATTTTTACAACTTTTGCCTCACTTCATTACCTTACTTATGTTTTCTATGTCTTCCTTTGTTTAACTTCTAAAATGAGTCCCTTGCAAGATTTTATTCTTGGTCCTTTTCTTAAAGTCTATGACTGAGAAAACCATACATTCTGATGACATTTAAATCTTTATTACTAAATTAGGTCTTTCTTTACCTTGCGATTCTCTGAAAATTTTTATTAAACTGTCTTACAATTATATGAAATGCAACAAGTTCTAAATGAAACTCAATATATCAGTATCAAAATTTAACTCTTGCTTATACACATTAATTTCAATAAATGACACTAGGTAGATATTCAAGTTTGGGTGTAAACTCATTTTATCATGCTCCAGATTTAATTCCTCAAATCTTCTCTATTTGCATTCCAAGATATTTTTACTTCCATTATCCCAATGATCCTATTCTTACTCTGGCCTCCACTATAGTTTGTTAGAACTGCTGTACCATCTTAAAAATGACTACCTATTTCTGCACATCTTTCATCTGTACCATTGCCAATGGTTTTCTGCCCAGAAACTCCTCTCTAGATTTGAATGTAAGACTAACAGGAGCAAATCAGAAAGGCCTCAATAAATCTGTTCTCTATAGCCAAAGTACTCTAGCCAAGAATGAATAAGGGGTAGCCTAGCCAGACAGAGACATTTTAGATAATATTACTCTAGTCTAGCCAAATAACAGCAACAACAATTGTGGTTCCACACAACCCTTTTTAGTAAAAGGCAAGTGGAGAACCTAAACTTCCACTTTTATGAGGCTCTAACAAAGTGATCCAACATCCCCATTGGGATGATTTCCCAGAATAACAGGTAGCAAGCCAGAATTTTCTTTCTTGACAACCAGTAATAAACTCCTCCCCACTAAGGAATAAGTAGAGATGTAAGATGTCACTATAACCTTATCAGAATGTTTGAAATTTAAAAAGAAAATGTAACAGACAGTGATACTAACCATTATACTAACAAAGAGCTATTAAATAAAGTCAAAAGCTTCTGCATAGCAAAAATAAATGAACAAAAATTACATCAACAGATCAAGTGTGTAACTAAGCAAATGGTCCCTGTTCTCTTGCTTACTGTCAGGTTTTAGTTTATGCAAGACAATCTCAGTCCCTTTCCACAAGGCCCACTTCAACTTCCAAGTGCACAAAGAGAATCTTCTTCCTTTAAAATTCCCTTCATGCTTTAAATCTCTGACTTACTGTTCTATCACCAGGTAGAAAAAAACTCTGCTTTTAAAAAGTGTATGTTCTTCAGTCAAGCCCACTAAGTTAATCTCCATATCTTAAAATCAACTGCTTTGGCACTTTAATTACAGCTTTAGTATACCTGCAGAGAGGTACATAGGTTCATCTTTGACTAACTGAGAGAATGGCTGGTGCCCCAGGGTTTTAGAACCTTGAGATCCACCTTAGAACTCTGAATACCATATGCAGGACCAAGTTGATTACAAACAGTTATTTGTTGGATTCAACAAGCCAGTGGAATGGCCAAGAATAGCTTGTTTTGAGCCAGATTGTACAATTGAAACAGTAACTCAAACTAAGAGAGAAAAAGATACTTGAACTTCCCAGCAGATAGCTAGTTCAGGCAATTATGCTACCCAATGTCATTTCTAAATTTAATGTCCCTGAGACTGGCAGTGAAAGTCATTGGTGCTTTAAACCCTACCCTGGACCACAGGAGCTTAGATACGAAAGTCGCACAGTTACTCTCTTTTCCCTGACAACATAACTGACTGAATATGGTACCACTACTGGTGTACAGTACTGAAGTTTGCCCTTTACTTTTTATATCCCTCTGGAGAGGAAAACAAAATCAATTTGTCTTTATTATAGGGAATTAATGAGATAGACAAACTGTAGCACAAATATGAACAGTTGGCGGATGTACAATCCAGGTGAAGATGATTTTTTCTAACATACTCTGCTGAGAAAACTGCTTACATTGCATTGAATGCCATCTAAACACAACTGACTAAAGATAAATAAACTTTGATGGAAGACATAATCTAGGAAACTACCACCAGGTGTTACCCTTACAAGCTATCTGAACTATAACCCAAGAACACTAAAGGCAAACTGTTAACAATAACTCAGGAGGTTCAACACCTGATTAGTCACTTTGGGTACTGGAGAGAGCACCATTACTTTCAGAAATATTAAAACAACCTGTATACATACCAATTTGATAAACTGGTGATGAAATGTAAGTGCAAGTCCTTATAACAACAGATCTTGAAAACAGTATAGACAATAGTAAGTTAAGTGTAGTCCTGAAATCCTCTATATTCCTTTTTATACTGCATTTAGAGGTAACTACAACAGCATGAAAAATCATTTCTCTCCCAGATAATTGCAATAGCTTTCTAAATTGTCACCCTGCTTTGCCTTTACTTTCTTACAACTTATTCTCTATTCAGCAACCAGTGTGTTTTTTAAGAATGTAAATCAGATAGATAATCTCATGTTTCTGCTCAACCTCCTCACACCCAACTTTCCATCTCACTGAATAAAATGCAAGATTCTTACACAGAGCTCTCATCACCTGGGACCAAATCAAGCATCTAATCTTATTTTCTGTGTTTTTCCCCTGGCTTGTTGTGCTTTGGTCACAAAGAAAATGAGCCAGGTAAACTGCAGGTTAGGATTTCTATGCAGACTCTTGCCCCCTCCTGGGATATTTTTATTCCTTATAAACCAAAGCCTTACAACCTCACTTCTCCAGGTGTTTTTTTTTCTCAAATACCACATTTTCTGTGAAGGATTTACTCTATTTAAAATAGCAATAGCACATTTCCTTCCAATATCTGTCCTCTTTCCTTGCCTTATTTTTTCCTTAGCATTGACAAGTTGTATTCCAGGTCCATTCCAATTTTGAGGTCTATCTCATCCTTTAGAATATAAGCACTCCAAGGGCACAAAGTTTTCCCTGTTTTATGCACTACTGAATTTTCAGTGATCACAGCAATCCCTGAAACATAGTCAGTACTTAATAACTATTTGTTGCATGAACTTAATAAACAAGAGTTAATAAACAAGAGGTAGCATCTCAAATCAAAAAAGATGAAATGAAATTGATATAGCACTAGAGCCATTTTCAGAAAAATAAAATTGAATCCATATTTTACACCTTATAACAACAATTTCCAGAGATCAGTGGTATAAATATGAAACAAATACCATACAACATTAGAAGAAGATTTAGACATATATTGTTTCATAATCTCAGCTTGAGGAACATTTTACACAAATTCCAAGTGCCATAAAATAAAAGGTTGATAAATTATACCATAAAATCCAGAATTTTAATCATAGGGCAAATACTGTGATGAATAAACCCAAAAAGGTAAATGACAAAGTGGAAAAATATTTACAATTAAAAGAGTAGAAAAATGATTAACCTCTTAATATGCGTGCCTATAAATGGCTATGAAATGACCAACCAGGAAAGCTATGGGCAAAAGATATGAAAAACAATTCATTATAAAGGAAATACAAAGTTTTTAAAGTTGAAGAGCTGCTCAATAAGTGAACTACAAAGGCCAAATATATAGGAGTTCTATAAAGGCTTGGCAGCTTGATAACAACTGTATTGCCAAGGGTGTGTGGAAATAGTCTCATTAAATGCTGGTAAAGATATATGTTAGTACAATCCTATGGAGGAAAATTTAGCAAGACCTATCAAAATTATGAACCCATATGCCCTTTGCCTTAGTAATCCTACTTCTAGGAATATACACTTCAGACATTCCAGTACTTGCACCAAGTTATAATGTATATTTGAAGAAAAAGTATATTCATTAAAACATCTGTAATAGATATTAACTTTATAAATGAACATTAATAGAAAACTAGGTTAAATATGTTACATTAAAATAAATAAAAAATAAGAAAGGTTTTTATAGGCAAGAATTTCTGAGTAGGGAAGTCACTAGCAAAACAGAGGTTATGCTATATAATTATCTGTGCTAAGAAATGCAAGGAGGAAAGGCATCTTTGTATTTTCTTGTATATAAAAGTTCTAAAAGCTTTGGAAGAATATTCAGGAGACTGAGAAGCACCTCTATGCTCAGGTAGTGAAACACGTTGATGGGAAAAGGGGGAGGGGGGTTGTTTCACTGCCTAACTCAATTTTTGAACTGTGCAATTTTTACTCTTTGACTGTGTACATTTTCTTATTTAAAAACATAAATAAATATTGAGATAAAATATAAGATCTCTACAAATTTCAGATTAGTCATGTGTCAACAACAACTTTCAGGTGTGATATTTTTTAATATGTGTCCAAATAAGTCTCAGAGGAGTATTTTAAAACTGATTGTATTATGTGATGTTAGCCAGCAGCTCCTAGTGAAGCACTATCAATTTCCTACTCACGGACCAATATAATCATAAACAGATAAAAACAAACCATAGAAACTAAGACAGAATAAAAACAAAATGCCAGAATACTAGATGAATGTCTAGCATTCATCTAGCTCTAAGAGAAATGGAACTGGAGTGGAGAGCACACCAAAATTTTTATTTATGACCCAACAGAGCCCAGTTGTAAGCATTAACACTATTTTAAAACATTATAGAAAGTAAAATGCAATACATTAGAGTAATAAAGAGAAATTACAGAACTTCATTCAATAAACAAAACAATATAAAGTGAAGAAACAGAATATTGTTTAGGTGCTCAATTTTCCTGCTTAACTGAAAACAAATCTACCTTACCACATATTTTTATAGATAAAATCAGTTAAGTGCCATCCCAATTAGACTACATCAAGGGAGATTGTTACAAATAAAACATTTGATATTTTAGCAAAATTAATATGATTTCTTAGATTGTTTAATTTTTATTATCCTATAGTTCATCCTATACCACCCTTCATTTAACTTTGTGACATGTTAAAATGTTTGCATCATGAGTTATAGGTATATTTAGATAAATGTGCGTAATAGAAGAGAGAAAAGAAACAGTTGGATATTTGATGACCAACAACATAGCCTTGGGTAAGAACTTTTGAAAATAGAATAGCTAAATTTACTCAGTTTATTTAAGTAAATTTAAAACCCCTTAAAGCTCTCTTCTTGAAAATGTCCCCAAAAGTGAAGTTTTAAACAGATAACTATAAAATAATCTGAAAGCATAAAAGTAACTTTTATGTCTATATTAATCAGATATTTTAAAATTAAGGATAAAAGTGACTAAAATTCTTTTGCATTGATTTTAGGAAGATCATTCATTTGAAAATGTTTCCAGACATTTAACAAGTCCAAAGTGTAACAAGATTTATGCTTTCCCAATTTAGATATCTAATTTGACTAATGAGGCAAAGCTTTTTATTTAAAGATGTTTCCAATTTGGATTTATTTTGGCTTAATCTTCCTTAAAACCAAGTCAATGACACAGATTAACTATCATGACATAACTTTATCTTTTCTCTTATCCTATACTTAACATTTTATTGTTTGTTCACTAATACGGGGCAACTGTAGATACTGAGAATATCCATCAGAAGTTGAATGGCTACTTAATCTATTTAAACCTCCTGATTCCTGATCCTTTATGTTCAACCAATATCAGTAACAGAAAGTATAGTCTTTCCTTCTTATTTTTTTCATTTTCTAAAGGTGACCATACAAGAAATTGTCTGAGGATGACATCCCACAGATTCAAGGAAGATAGCAATACAGACAGAATAGTAAGCACCTTGTTCTCCTGTTGGATATAAATTGTATATTCCCTGGAACAATCTTTTAGCTTTGGAGTGTAAGGCTTTTAACCTTTATGTAAGCAACTAATAAATAATAATGACAATAATGACAAAATATTTTTTTAGAAGTAGCTACTGTTAAAGAGAAACAATAAGACCAGAATAAAGTTATTTGTGCTAAGCCCCATGTCAGCAAAACAAAAATTAATACCTAACCTAATTGCAGCTTTCAACCTTTCTCAGGAATGTACCTTTAACCAGTCAACCTGGTGGCAAATGTAATGAACAGAAACCTCATGTAAAACGGAGTCAGGAAGCTGGAAAAGAGAACTCCCACACATGCATCAACTCAATGCACACTACTGACTCCAGCAGGAAGAGATACCCTTGCATCTCTGTCAGGAAGTGAAAACTACATTAATACTTCAGCAGGAGGAAAAAAAGATTCCTCCTTGCCCAGTAGCAGGTCAGCCAATGAGAGATGCCATGACTCAGCCAATTAAAAGTCATTATACTTTGAACTTTCAGTTTCCTGTAGTGGACAACAGCCCCTCTCAAGTCCATTAAAGAGCTTTCTTCTCATTTGCTTCTCTGGATTTGTACCTGATTTGTCATCAAACCTAATGCCCTGAATTGCAATTCTTTGTTTTCCTCTATAAACATATTTTCTGGAGAATTATATGGCTGTCTATTTATATAAGATCAACACTAAAATTACCTGGTCAGCGCTAGTGAGATAATCTGCCTGATATATCCCTTCTGTTCCCCTTAGGAGGGTGGCAATGCCTGAAATGATGCATTCTTTGCTAATAATTTCCTTTTTCTGACCCCCTTCTGTTGTTAAAACCTCCATTTTTTTTTATAGCTCCATAGAGCTCCTTTCTATTTGCTAGATGAGGTCCTGCCTGATTTATAAATTGTTCAACACAATCAATTAGATCTTTGAAGTTTACTGGGTTAAATTTTTGTTATTTAATACAACCATGCTGATAATCTTCCTAGATCAGCAGCCCCTATTTGAAGATGCATTATTTTGACAAATGTAACTTTTGTGATTATATGATTAGAAATGACAGCTTCTTTTAAAAGAGGAGTAGAACAGGGTCAGTCAGAAGAGGGGAGGAAAAGAAAACACAGCAGGACTGAGAATGTCAGTGATGAAGGTTTGATTAGTCATTTCATAATTCATAGAGTAACTTCTACAAAGCCAAAGAAGGAAAGATGCTTAAATGTAAATCTTCAGAAGGGGAGACAATTTTAAGGTGAGGTATTCTAAGCAACGTTTCACAAAAGAAATGATAGGTTTTGTTATAAGCTGTTTTTAGCACACAAAGCTAAGTGACCCTAGCCAAAATTTTGCTGCCGAAACTTTTGCATTTTCCCTAGCATTTTCTGTAAGCAGATAGGCAGAAACATTGGATTCCCAGTTCATCAAAGCAGACATGAGAAACAATAGTCCCCAAGTAAAATACCCTCAAAATACAAGGTAAGACAGTAACAAACTGGAATCATTTATATTTCCATTAAAAAGAGATTACATACAGATCATAAAAAAAGATTCATTGTTGTATTATAAAAATATTATAAAATCAAGAAATTGCAATATCAACAACCTAGTATGTTGGAATTTTTAATGACTCCATATCTGTGGAATGAAGTGAAAAAAGCTTATGCATTTTTTCCTCTAAAATGCATGTCTAATTCATTGTTTTGAGTATGTCTGTGATTAACTTTTTAATACGGTGCATATAATCTAAGGGTCAGACCATACTTCTTATTTCACCAGAAGCATTTAATAGTGAGCACGAAGAAAGGTGGATTTTAGCTCTTCTATTCTATATTTGTTATATATTAGATAACTCACTGGGTTTCTTTTGTACAGTGTGCAAAGGCATTGGTATACTCTCCTCAGATACATTCTGTCTTTCCATTTTGTAAGTGTTTGTTCGGTTATCACTTAGCCCAGTGAGGCAGGGTGAGCAATAGTTCGTAAAAAGCACATAGTTCTTATGAAAAACTGAGACACTAACCATACTTTATAGTATTAATAAACTCAGAATTTTTTTTCCAAAAATTGAATTTCCTCTTCCAGAACATTCCTTTGACGGTAAAGTGAAAGGTCACTGTACTCAACGCTGACATCTGAGGCTCAAATTGGTTCTGTCATAGCAAAAAGCCTAGAATCTTTGTGTATACTTTATCCTCAGTTTTCTCATCCATAAAGATAAAGTACCCTTAGATTCCCTTCCAATTTTAGTATCCTTTAATGATACATGTGAAATCTTCATATAAATCATGTGAGTTGTTTTTGTGAGGATGATGCTTGTGTAAATAAAGGATAAAGGCACAAACAAAAAGGAATGTGTAATTGTGATGGCAAGTGACTTTGTTGCTGGTTGTAATTCATGACATAACTGTAGGACCCTAAACAAGTGGTTTAAACTCTGTAGCCATTGATTTCCTCAACTGTAAAATATGGAAGCTCTCTAGATCAGAGGTTTCCAGCACCTTGGTTTATATATCATTTTTTTTTTATCACAAACTGTTAATCAGGAATGAATAACTACCATCAATGTTCTGCAACATGTGTAAAAGATGGCATGATCCATAGCACAATAACCCTATACCATTAAGTAATCCAGAATGTGTATGGTTAAAATCTCTATAACTATAGGAAATCATTAGAATCATGAAAGTTTATCCCTGGCAGGTTGGCTCAGCAGTAGAGTGTCACTGGGCATGTGAAAGTCCTGGGTTCAATCCTCGCTCAGGGCACACATGATAACCGACCATCTGCTTCTCTACCCCTCCCCCTTCTCTCTCTCCCTCTTCCCCTCCTGCAGCCATGGCTTGAATGGTTCAAGCAATTTGGCCCCGGGCGCTGAGAATGATTCCATGGCCTCGCCTCAGGTGCTGTAATAACTCCTTTCGGAGGATGAAGCAGCGCCCCCAGATGGACAGAGCATCACCCCCTAGTGGGCTTGCCAGGCGGATCCCCATCAAGGTGCATGTGGGAGTCTGTCTCTCTGCCTTCCTGCCATATGAGTGCCTCTCACTTAATAAAAATTTTAAAAAATCATAAAAGTTTAAAACTAGAAGGAAGTAATTTAATTATTTCAGTCTATAATTTGAAAAAAAAAGTGCTGGTATACATATTCAAGATGCACTCTCTTGGTTTCTGCAGTTGTTCTTGGCTGCATGTCAATCTCATAGATCCCAATGATGGAGGTGTCTAAAATTCCCTCCTCAGAGTCCCAATTACTGCTTTGAAAGTTCTCTGTTACAAATTAAAAGAGTTACTTTCACCTAAGAGAGTGACCATGATCACATAAGCATGGATTATTAAAGATTTATGAGCCCTTCTTGATAAATCCCATTGTATGGCTTAGGGAAAGAGATTTTGAAGTTCTTAGTTGAGCTCACAAAAGTAACTTCTCCAGGGAACAATTGTGATTTTTTTCTAAGTTTTCTAGACAGATTTTATTTCAGTTCTAAAGTATTTGTTGACTACTTTTAATATGACAGTAATTAAAGATTTGAGTAATTAGAAAGTCAAAACTTTGGATAAAGAAGAGGTGATAAACAATAAATACAGATTTACCATAAACAATATTGAATTAAAGCAATGGGAAGGAGAGATTAGGCTTTTGCAGTGAATACAAACTGAGTTCTTAAACACACTAACCCAAGATAGAGCATGAGTAACAGATGTGCAGCAGCTAGGAGATGACACAGAAACACTAAAAGTTTGGCTGTACTGGGTGGAGTCCTTATCCTATGATCCTGACTGGCAGGTTATCCCCTACATCATCAGTGTTCCTGAGTATCTGTAACCTACTTATAGTTACCCTCAGGACAATGATGAGGTCCATGCTTGAAGATGAAAGGAATAGTCATACTTACAGGGGCTTATTTAGTAAATGTGGACATGAAGGGTCACCACAGGGGGAAACCAAAGAATTACTATTATGGGGGTTTGCAGAATGTGACTAAGAAAAAAGTTCTTTAAATTTACATGTTCACTCTTAGGAGGAAATAAGTCTTAATAGTTAACCACAATGATATCAGACTTTGATTAAATCCTGTCTCTATCAATCAATAACTAGATTTTGGTTCAAGTGACTTAGCTTTTCTGAATCTCAATATCCATCATGTAAAATGGAATGAATAGAGTACTTACCTTATCAGGTTGTTGTCAGGATTAAAGTATATAATCCACATAGGGCAGTTAGAACTGTGTTTGCAAAGCAGTGAGAGATGAACAAATGCTAGCTATCATTTTATGCAGAAGTCGCTCATGCAGCATTCTCTCCATCCTCCATGCAATATTAGTTTGATGAAGGCTCTCTGTGCTTAAGTTACCTGGCTCTATAGGTCCATGTTAACAGAAGTCTTCTAAAGAGAATAGTTGAATGCATTATTTTAGTATTGTAGTAGTTACTTTATAAGACACTATTCTTACAGAAACCAAAAATGTGCTATGAATTCATCCCAAAGGCATAGCAACCACAATTGTGTGGCAACTGCTGAATTAGACTCACATTGTTCTCAAACACTGAAATCAAATTAAGTGGCTATAATATTAATAGCACTACTTATTCAGCTCTTTCTTCTTTAAAGCACTTTATAAACATTAACTAATTAATCCTTAAACTCTTATGAGGTAGGTAAATATGTAATTGTTGGCTCCCTGTTTGAGGAAACCAAGGTTGAGGTTAAACAGTTTGCTTGCTCAGAACAATAGTGAGGCAATAGGTAAACCCCAAATTAGGATACTTTTAATTTATGTTCATTTATTTTGGATCCTGTATTGAATTTTTAATGATACTTTATTATATTGTATTGCTTTACATTGTATCTGCCATATAACAGATGAAAACCTGTAATTCATTGCTGAGTGAGTGAAAATACGTAAAATATTGTTTTTTTTATAGCTCACTATGACCCCAAGAACTTACAGGCCATACAGTTTAATGAGCCAGAAATCACCAATCATTTCATTTAACATTGTCATCTTTTACAGGTGCGTGTGTGCATGCACACACACACACACAACACAAAAACACACGTCTAAGTTCCCATACAGAAAACAGGGGGTCCTTGGGTTATGACAGTCTTGACATATGATGTTTTGAGTTTATGACACTCACTTCCATAAAAACTTAAAAATTTGAGATGTGAGTGTTTTGGCTTACGCCATAAGTGTCATACTTACGGACTACGTGGATGAACTAGTTTGGTTGCTCACTGTTTAAGAATACACAGTACAGTGTGCAGTACAGTATATTTATGGCCTTTTCATTTTTCTGTGGTTTAATTGTGTTTTTATGTTCTGGATTATGATTTTACAACTGTGTTAAGATAGGTAAGTGACTTAGGCCGGGGTGTGTTTCGGCTTACACCAAAATTCAGGTTACATCACTATCATAGAAATGAAACTGTGTCATCACCAGAGAACCCCCTATATATGGGAACTATAGAACCATATCTTATTCAACTTGATTTCTCCAAAGCCATACTATATTAGTAAGCTGTTGTCATATGGCTAATTTTTAAGAAAGAATGTTTTTTAGTAATGTCCTTCCATTCTCAACCTCCATCTTGTCTATCCCCCACATTACTATCCAAATTTCAAGTAACAGAACATAAACATGACTAATCTTGCTTCCTTGTTCAAACTCACAAAGGCCTCCATGTTTCTGCCCCCAACATCACACCCTTCTCTGTCCTTTTAGAACAATTTTGTAATGGGCAATTCTTTGAAATATATTTTAACCAAAGTCACTTAAAACCTTGTAATATAACCACTTTTATGTTTTATGATTGTTCCATGAGGACAAAAAAGGTTTATCCCAAACTGAATGTTGTGTCTCAGTGCATGACAATGTAGGTGCTCAGGAACGATTTGGTAAATGAAGAAATTGTGGTAGAAATTAAGATATTACACTGCCTTCCTCAAAGCAATTTTGCTACTAGCTTATTACTTATGAATTTCCTCATATTTATCTTTGATGTCCACAAAAGTTAAACCTTTGTATCTTCTTTCTCCATTGGCTTTTCTTACCTTATTCATGTTTTGTAGTCCATGTATCAGCAGAAACTTTGTGCCCTCCTGTAATCTAACATTCAGTGATCTCCTGTGAGAGGGGGTCTATATTGGGTTAAGAGTTCGGAAGAAAGTTTTATGAATGGAAAGAAACTATTTCAAATAAGTAGCTGTCACAGCATACATATTATTAACACTTTACACTACCTCTACATAAAGCCACATAAGTTCTTATTTTATTTGCTTATTGTAGAAATAAATCAAAATACTATTGAAACCCTTGACCCAAGTGACACAATACTTTTTCTGCTGCTCCAGAAATGACTATTTGAACTCAAAGCTGGAGAGAAAAGTTTTTTTAAAGTTTTGTGAGTCCATGTTACCTCAACCATCATATCAAGCCCTAACTAATCCCTAGGTTATACAAGTACAGAGAACAGGGGAAATTTTCAGAGCCCTATTTTTCAGTCTGTTGGGGAAATACCAAGCCAAGTAAAGGGAGCTTCAAGAGAATTCCACATAGAAACTTTTGACTGCAAGAGAGCCAGATTGGTATCTTAAACCCTGCAGAGAGCTGTGGATATGAAGTATATTGTCTGATCTATTTTTTGTGTTTATATAAATAATGGTAGAAGAGAATTTCAGGCTATGTGAAGGTAGATAGAAAGCTGCTCAGGGAGCAGGCTGTATTCCATTTGACATGACATGGATACATGTGTTTCACATGAGCCAAGTAGATACCATGCAAGTAGTAAAGACTTTAGTGACTTTGTAAATCCCCTTACAACTGAAAACAAAGACCTCCTTGTAGCTAGAGAATAAGGAGTAGACATCTAGAAAGGGATCTCAAAAATATTGAATTGAGACATTTACAGGGACCTGACAATGAAGAGTTCTTGAAGTACCTTCTAGAGAACCCACACGTGCATCCTACAGGATGTTTTGCTGTAAAAAGGGGATCTTAACCAGAATAGCAGCAGAACCAGTTAACACAAAAAGAAAGCCTCCGAATAAGCAAATTCCACAGCACCAATAAGTAAAACAGTCCAGAGGGTAGGAAGAAAGAATAGTCACAGCTCACTTTGTATCATAACTGAAGGAAGGTGAAACACTGCTACTAATTACTGGGGTTTGGTGGTCCATAAGAGAATGAAGTCTCAAGTGCTTTGTATAACAATTCAAGTTCAGTCTTCCTGGGAGCCCTAAAAGCTTTCTCCACTGTGGCTTTCTCACTAGCTCACTATACTACAAGTCCCTCAAGCTGAAGTCTGGGCTGAGATGAGAAATGGGCTGAAGTAACCATTAACTTGGATATAAGATGGAAGGTTCCAACCAATGTAGAGTAGATAGAACTGAAAATGACCTGAAAGTGATGATATTACTTGAGTGAGATAGCATTAATGGTCTGGAAAGCTGGGCTTGACAGATCATGGCTGAAAGCAGTAATTGGCAAAAAAATAAAACCATTTCACATTTACATTGTCACTGATATTAGTCTGTTCAGTAAACTGCTTGGAATGGCATTTATTAGTTACTTGATAAAATTGTTTATTAATCATTTTTAATATCTAATTCTTCTAGCATTGCAGTTGAAGAATAAGCCACATGTAATATTGCTTTTAAAAAATAATAATCCATTTCAGATTCTTTATTACATTGGCATAGTGCTTTTCCGTACGATAATTGTTTCTTTTAGTTATTTCTGATGTTTTTCTTAGAGATTCTGCTATTAGTAAATATTTGATTTTGAATGGATAAATGAATGAATGGTCATTTAATATAATTATTTAGTAAATTAGAAGCCACCTCTTTTCAGGAACTGATAAAGGATGCTTTTATGTTAACCACACCCAACAAGATTGCTTTAAATCCCTTCCATACTCTTCTTATCTGCACACTCTCAATCTTCTGTCCTAAAGTTTTCAAGGTCACAAGAAATAAAATACAACCTTTGTCACACAGAGTTCTTGAAGCCAGTGAATCTGAAAGAGTCTGTCATTGGTTCCCCTACCATAAATGCAGAGAAGATTGTTTTATCTAATGCCCCTGACCTCATAATAACGCTTATCATTGGTTCTATAGCTGTTCCCTCTACTAAGTAAAAAACCTGTCTATATGATATTTTTGTTTGTTTTTAGTACATTTTGAAATTATCAGTGTTTTTATCAGATACTTCTATTCACAACTTGCTCTACACTAAAAACGGAGAAATTCAGACCATAGAGCCAGTAAGAGAATATAACACAGTATATTCTCTCCATAACCACTGTGCTGACCTACAGTGCCCAGAATACCAAAAAGAGACAGAAATTAATAAAAATAACAGTAACAATTCTTGAATACATTTAAAAATTATGAGATATGGGCAAGAACAAGCCTTTCCAGTAATCAAGCACGTCTTGTTATTTCTTAAACCCTGAGCGATACAAGCTCAATGCATTCAATTTTAGAAATATAATTGTAGCAAATTCAAGAAAATACATATTTTTCTCAGCAATACATAAAGCCATTTTTCCCTACTCTGAAGAATAAAAGGACCAGTGCTAGAAAACAGCTGCGACTCTAAAAAGATAGGCTCGGTATCTCAGAATACATGCTTCGGATTTTTTTCTAAGTGGACTAAATGAATAGTCAGTTTTATTTCTCAGTCCCCAGGAAAAGGATAAGAATGGAACGTGCTTTCAAACAGCTGCAAATATACATGATTAAAGTGACTCAGACAATGGAAGAATAAGACCTGCATTTGCAGATGTCACCTTCAAAAGTGTGGAGTCGACAGCTTTGTTTTTATCCGCTCCCACCACCTAAGAACAAGCAAAATGATTTTAAAATGGGGAACCAATATGTTCATTTTCGTGAAAAATACCAGCCAAGTTTGGATTCTGTGTTTTCATTGTTTATACAGCTTGATGCACTGCAATGATACTATTTTTTTATAACTGTTGAGTTGGTTTTATCTTTAGCTGTCAACTGAATGCAAAGATATGTAAACAGAATTCTTAGTAATTTTGATTCTCATGTAATTCCATAAGGCATAAGTATCTCTCTAAGATTATTACTTTGTTCATTATTTTTTATTTTCAATTTGATTTCCACCAGTTTCCTTTCCAGATTGCCCATATGAAATATGCCAATAGCTATCGTTATCGATAAATGTGTAGGAAAGTTCTGTTTTTACAAATTTTAATTGTCATTATTTTTAGGGCAAAAGAGGGTATTTTGAGAAAGTGGAGGTTGAGGCTGTATAGTCCCAGAGAGTAATTTCACCCTATCTCTTAATGTATCCTCAGGATTGTCTGGAACTAAGTTTTCTGTGAATTCCCAATGTTTCCTTACTCTATGTCATTTCTTTTTCTGGCTTATGTGGAATTCTTAGTCTCCATCCTATATTTTACAGTTGTATTCTTTATCTTCATGCTTTTACCCTATCAAAGCAGCACTCAATGCAAGCAGCTGCATGCAATATAAACTTAGTGGAAACTAAGATGTAATGGTTATATGGCAACAAATAGAAAGAAAAATTGAAAATCAAACATTAGATACCTTAATTTTTAAAAAGACCCAAGGTTTATCCATCAACATAGGCTCCAGAAATCCTAAGTTCCCTTTGACTCTCACTTCCTCCTGTCTTCTCCGCTCTTCATCCTCTTTCTTACAAATTTATGTTTATTCCAATACAGAGAAGTTGGCCATTTCTTTTTTTAGCTCTCTCCAAAATATACTTTCAACTTCACACTTTAGTCTTCCAAGAATATTGGTGAATATTTTATTAGATCAAAATAATTTTGTTTTCTTTAGAAACTGTTCTGATGAAGTTGTAAAAATAATAATTTTCCTCATATAATACAACAACAACAAAAAAAAACATATTATGCCATTCCATTTCACTCTTGCTATGTACTGGTCCTTCTTCCCTTCTCTAGATCACACTAACTCATTTTCTTCACAGACTCTTTGCACATGTCATTCTTCAACTTAATCCTTTGAACTCTCAATTATCCTCATGGTTTACATTATCTTATCATCCAAATCTTACCTCAGGAGACACCTTCTTGGCCCCTGTAAATTATGCTGCAATAAACATAACAGTGCACAGATCTTTGTGAATAAATGTTTTCAAATTTTTCAGGTAGATATCCAGATTTTATTTGTTGTGTTAAACATGCAGTGCAATATAGAGATGATATAGCACAGAATTGTACACTTGAAACTTACATAAATTTACTAACCGATGTTATTCTAACAAATTTAACTAAAAAATAATAATATAATTAAAGGCAAGTTTCATAATCTAAAAAGAAAAAAAAAGACACTTCTCAGAGTATCTTCTTTGACGCTCCATTTAAATTTCACTCCTGTGACACACACATATTAGATATTTATCATTTAATTATCTCTCTTTTTAAATTTTTATTTAAATTATTTTTTGGAGGTAGCACAACAGGAGCAACATAGCCACGTTTCCAAGGTTACCACCATTGCTACCACACCCCACAGTCTGCTGCAGTATGTGCCTCAACCGCCAGCACCACATACCCTCACTCCGTCATAGCTGTACCAGTCCCGCCAAGCCCCGACTCCTGCACAACAGTTTCAGGTTGTCTTAGCCTTAGGTCACATGACTTTATCTTGACTATCAATGGAATGAATACACAAATATTAAATAAGAGGATAATGTTATTCAACAAGCAAATAAAACATTGTGCTCAAAATACAAATGCTTAATTGCCTGACCTGTGGCGGCGCAGTGGGTAAAGCGTCAACCTGGAAACGCTGAGGTTGCTGGTTCAAAGCCCTGGGCTTGCCTGGTCAAGGCACATATGGGAGTTGATGCTTCCAGCTCCTCCCCCTTCTCTCTGTCTCTCTATCCTCTCTAAAAATAAATAAATAAATAAAAAATACAAATGCTTAACATAATAAATTGGTTTTCTATTACTTCTGAAATCAGAGCAGTTAACTGAGCGAGTGTTCTTTTTTTTTACTTGTGGATTAAGTTGAGTAGTCTTTTCATATATATGAGTGTCACTGGGGTTGAGGTAAAGCAAGTATTTAACACTCATGCCCATAGTTTGTAAAACAACATGTTTGTTATTTTTATGTCATAGCCATAGTACCTTTGGGAATAAAATTAATATTCTACATATAGAATTTAAAAGCACTGGACACTCTTTATTTTGTAAGAAAATATTCATCTGTTCTACAGAATCCTACAAGAAAAAATGGGGCAAACTTACTTTTAGGGTATTAGGAGAGTTTTTAGATGAAATTAGGCAAAAGATGTTTCAAACCTAAATTATAAAATCTACCAGTTAATATATATTATGCACTAATAGAATTTGTGGGTTGTAGTCATGCAAGAAAAGCTCCATTCACAATCAGGTTGCTGTGGATGCCTATTATGGAAATTTCACCTGAACACTTCATTTGTATTCTCAGAAGTTATGGAAGGAAAAGACTACATGACTACTCAGTCATATAATGGGTCCCCCGAGCAAGAAGAGGCTATTCCTTACCCTTTGTTTTCCAGAACTTTGTGATCAGTGTGTGATCAGGCCTAATTCTTGCCATTTTTCACAAATTTTAAAAGCTGTGTCTCATTGCTAAGCTTTAGAAAGGTGAAGGAAATGCTTTTGCATGCACAAAGGAAATGGTGCTCATTTGAGTCTCCTGGTTTGGGATGTAATGTGTCTGTGCTCTCTAAAGTTATTAGACTATATGGATTTGAGAAAAAAACATCTAGTGTTTCATTATCAAATCTAGTTAAAGTTACTGTTCTCTGCACTTTGGAATGATAAAGAACTAACTTAGTAATTAGAAGTCCATATTTAGTTATATTGTAATAACAGCTAACATCTATTGAGCAATTCCTCTATGTAGGATAGTTTGTGGTTCATTAATATTTATAACGTATTTCCTTGCAACAAACCTAAAAAATTCTTATTTTTTTCTCTCATTTTAAAACTAAGAAAAGAGAAGTTTGAAAAGTAAAATAACTTATTCACGATCATAAAAAAAGAAGTGGCAGAGCTGAAATTTGGATATAGGCCTCACTGATTCCAGAGCCCATTTAGAAGCAGCCCATTAAATTGGTTCATTCTCAATGAAATAATAAACATTTGGCTTCTGTTTGGAGTTTCCATTCAACTGTGATCCAGTTCTTTCTTTAAAACTTTATAATTCATTATAAGATTGCTCAGTTGATTATGAGATAAGGGGAAATCATAAAGGTAATTAATATATCTATATTTTTTTGTTTTGGAAATTCTGTAAATCATCAATGTTTTTCTTGTTAATCCTATTGAGGATTCCAGCAGCAGAGCCTTCTCAAAACCTTCAGAAGGAGGTAAAAGAAAAGAAACCCTCATGTGTTGTTTTAAATTCAATAATTTCATAAGTAGCCTCTATCTCTACTTAGCAGAACTTCTCAAATAATTCTTCATGCTAGGCAACATGACCATTTGTGAGGCTCTTTCTCTTTTTTTTCAGTAATTAAAGAAAATAGCAAACAATATATAGGGAAAGAGAGGAACAGTTTTATAAGCAGCATTTGCAAAAATAATTCTATAACTAGCCTTTCTAATGATGTGTTCAAATATTTCAATGCTACATACAAGTGTCTGAATAGATATACTTGATGTTAAATAGATGTATCAAAATCAGTATATCCAAAATTTACTGGTGACCCACCTGCTTAAACTTGCTCCATCCAAAACTCTCTTAATTTTTGCTGATGGTCACTCCATCTTCCCAGTGGTTCTGGCCAAACACCTGGGGCTCACTGCTAACCATTTTTTTTCCTCCCACACCTTGCATCCAATCCAGCAGTAAATCTGGCAGATTGGATCTTCATAATATATAAAGTTGTTTCAAATTAACTCAGGAATTTGGGAGAAGGTGGAAAACTCATGGCATATAGAACAACACATTTGTCTGTGAGTTGATATTGAGCTGAAGGACAGAAGATCTGATCACACTGTTCTTACTGTCTTAGAGGGATTTTTTAATAATATATGCGTACCTGGAAGCATATACATACCTCTCTCTTTCAGATAAATAGAAATAAGCAGGTACAGAGGTATGGAGAGAGACAGAGATATATAGAGAAACAGAGACAAAGAGAGTTTAATCTGATTTGAGTCATAAATAATGTTTTCAAAGGATAATTGCAACAATCCTTTATGTAACAGACCCTTAGACTTTATTGCCAGTGAATCTATTGAAGTTATATCTTTAAAACATAACTTTCTGCTGAAAATCCTGAAATTGCTTCTCACTTGATCCAAAGTGAAAATTAAACTTTTTACTACACATTTCCTCATGTCCTAGACTCATTAACATTACAGTTAAAGCAAATTGTCTTTCTCAATAAGCTAAGTAAAAGAGCAGTACATGGACTCTGGCCTGGTGGCTCAGTGGATAAAGCATCTTCCTGAGCTACTGAGGTCACGGATTTGGTCCCCAGTCAGGACACATGGCAGAAGCAACCAGTGAGTTCACAATTAAATAGAACAACTAAGTGAAACATTTGATGTGGTATCTCTATCTCTCCTTTTTCTCCTCTCAAATCACTGAAAAAACTAAAAAGAACAGTACATGGATGTAAAATTCTTGCAGGCAACTCACACAAAGGTAAAAGTTTAGAGACAACAGAAGAGCAAAACAACATGAGCAGTCTTCAAGTTATATCATATTAATTTATGAAGTATGGGTACAGACCATACTTCATAAATTAATAGGCCTAATCCAGTAACAATATACTAGATAGACATAGACAGCTCTCTTTAAAATCAGCCTACAGCCTGACCTGTGGTGGCGCAGTGGATAAAACATCAACCTGGAATGCTGAGGTCACTGGTTTAAAACCCTGGGATTGCCTGGTCAAGGGACATATAGGAGTGGATTCTTTCTGCTCCTCTCCCTTCTTTCTCTTTCCCTCTCCTTTCCTCTCTCTCTAAAAATAAATAAATAAATAAATCTAAAAAAAGTCAGCTTACAAATGAGTGGAGCACATTGAGAGTAGCCGAACGTTACCCCCTCCGCCCGCAGAGTGTTGTGCCACGGGTCTCTTGTTCCCAGAGTGAACTTGAGTCTTGCAATATTTTGACTGTAGGCATCTACTTCCCAGGCATCCATCACCTTTTATTCTCTTTTCCTCAGTGCATTACATGTCTCAAAATTAAGACATAGTACCTCAAAGACTGTCAGCTCAGGTTCAGATTTAGTAGCCATCTGAAAAAAATCATCATTAGAAATATGAATTGGCATCATACAAACTAAATAAAGCTATTGGAACTATGGCAACTACTATGTATACCTTTGTTATGAAATATGTATATATATGTATGTGTGTGTGTATATTTTTAAAATTTTAGCAATACTTTCAAACATGGATTTTTTTTCTACAATAGAGTTTATTTCCTTAAATGGCAATAGAGTTAAACTGTAGAATCAGACTTGAGTATGCATGTTAGCCCTGTAATTTATTAGCTGCATGATTTTGAACAAGTTATGCAAACTTTATATGCTTCAGTTTCTTTATCTGTAAAGTGCAGTGTTGGTCAAATAAGTTTGTAAATATGATATATATGTTTGCTCGCTTGTGACTTATATTGGGTGTGGGGGACAGGCTATAAGCAGGCCAGGTCGTTGTAGCCTGAGGTTTGGTTTTGGGACTAAGCTTTTCCCCACACCCTTGACTGATTGTATGATCTGGGTGGTGCACTCTCATGAGGAATCCAATTATGCCTTGGATAAGTGACTTTGTATCGGAGACTTCCTTGTTTGTATATTGGATTAAGGGATTTTGGTTTTCTACACTATAAAGTGGGACAGACCAGGAGCTTAGACACACAGTTCCTGCTATCACAATTGCAGGGGCTTCCCTGATCCCTTGCCCTTCATGGGAAGAGCTGGTTTTCTGCTTTTCCCTTGTCTTCTTTTGTGGTTTGCCTGTCTTGGTGAGACACCAATAAATAGGATGGCCCCCCATCCTCTGACTCCACCACTTCTTTATCGTCTGCCCGAATCCAATGGGAACCTGCATGTGAATGGCCACGATGGTGGCTCCTGGCCTTACATGCAGATAATAATAATTTCTTTCTAATAGGCTTTTGAGAGAATTAAGTTAACATATTTAAAACTCTCACAGATGTATCTAAAATAAATGCAATTACAAATAATTTTTAGCTAATAAACTTTCAGAAAATGAACTAACTTTGAAGTCTGTAGTTTTGTTTTTAAAAAATTAATATAAAAATGCAATATGGTTTCAATTTTTTTCTATATTGATATACAGAAATAATATTTAAATTATTCTACGTGGCATATACATACAAATTACCATACTGGGACAGATACATTTTTTCACAAGTTGTCTTAATGATCAATAATATAAATTGAAAATAAAATTCTAGTCAAATACTAGTACAGCAGGTATTCAAGATGATGGAAATGTGATTATCATGACACTAAACTTATGGTTTGAATACTGGAACCTTAGAAAAAAGACAACTAAATTTTGATATTTACTTACCTATTATTGTCAGTAAATTGATATAGGCCTTTACATTCAGAAAGTTAATCTTCTGAAATGGATAGCTGTTTTTCCCTCATAGTTGAGAAATGATAAAATTACTATCATCAAAAAATGTATAATGATTTTTATCTATTAAATAAAAGTCAGATTGTTTTTTCACTAAAGAAAGAAACTTTGATACAAGTTTTGAGATCCCCAATCTTAATGGAATATTTTAGTCCTGGTATATGCATACTTTACTTTTTATATTTTCCTTTTTATTACATTTATTGGAGTGACACTCGTTAACAAAATTATATAGGTTTCAGATCCATGACTGTACAATATAACAACTGTACACTGTATTGTGTGTTCATCATCCCAAATCAAGTCTCTGTCCATCACTATTTATCCATTCTATACCCTACTCCACTTCTCTACACCCAGTCCCACAAACCCCTGAAAGCACACATACTTGCTTTAGAACAAACTCACAGAATAAAGAGTTGTGTGTGAAAGGTCAAGTATTTTGGAGAAGTGCTACTTGGGAGCTTGAACCATTTGGCATACTGACCTATGAAAGAATAGTAACAAGTATATTGACAACCTGCACTTATTAAGAGAACAATATTTTTTCGGCTGCATTTAATTTTTGCAGCTCTGAATGTTATGCTTTTCTACAGGAAAATGGGCTGCCATCAAAGCCTTCACATCTCCTGTCTGAATGAACAACTTTTTTCATTTATACTTGTCATTAAGGGTCAGGGAATCATCTCAATATAGACTAATCCACCAGGACACTTAATTAGAACCGTAACATGGTTTGTGTCAAAATTAATCATGATTTGTGTTTAAAACAGTCTGTCCTGAAACAAACAAACAAATAATATATATATATATATATATATATATATATATATATATATATATGATTGTTTACTCATAATCTTAATGATGCACTTGACAAATACTCATAACTTTCTCTTCAGGGACAGGTCTAAAGATAATTATACTTGTCCAAAGAAGGGTTGATTTATGTCATCAATAAAATAAACCTAAACCTAAATAATGTTGATTGTAGAATTCCTTATTTGGAATTGTCTAATTTAGAACAATTTTTTTTTTTATTAAAAGTAGATTTTACCTGTTAAAAAGGTAGTTTTTAGAAACGTGGTGAATAGTTTAGAGAGTATCATGCACAGGAATGAAAAATGCCTTATTTCCCTAGGCCAACCAGATTACTGATCCCAACATAACTCTAAGCAATTATAACAGTAATTGTATAAAGGACAGTAAATAACAAATTTTATAAGGATGGTAAGTAAAGAATAAACTGCTTATTTGAAAACACACATACACATTTTTTTCCTTTTGCAACATTAAAAGTTTTTCTTGTAATACAAAAAAAAATAGTTGGTTCTAGACTTGGATTACTACATTGCAAAAACAAACAAACAAAATACTACCATTTTATTGCTTATAAAGTGGACTAGATGCAAATTTCATAGTAATCATTTTTTTAAAGACTTTATTCATTTTAGAGAGGAGAGAGATAGAAGGAGGGAGGAGCAGGACAATTAACTCCCATATGTGCCTTGACAAGGCAAGGTCAGGGTTTTGAACCGGCAACCTCAGTGTTCCAGTTCAATGCTTTATTCACTGCACCACCATAGGTCAGGCCAGAGTAATCAATTTTAGGGAGATTTACCCAGATGTTTTACATATGCTTTACATATATGCTCACACACTCTTAAGTCAAACGTAGATAAATTGCTCCTTCATGTTCAGTGAGAGACTAGGAGATGTAGTCCATACTTAGTTGATTATATGCATGTCTGATATTCAAACATTCTATTATAAAAAAATAAAGGATATTGGATACTCAGGCACAGTTTATATCTTACGGACTTCTCAATTTTTTTGCCTGACAGCCATTTATTCTCCTTTCCATTGGATTACATATTTTCTGTGGGGAATCATGACTCTGATTTTACCTTTTTGTTTATTTATTTTTATTGATTTTTTATTGATGTTGATCAATAAAATTATGTAAATTTCAGGTGTATAATTCTATGATGCATTATCTGCATAAAAGGAGGGTGAGGGGAAGTAGAATAGATGAGGATGAATGGGAATGGAAAGAGAAGACTAGGGGTAGTAATCACTTCATCTTTTTAAATTTTAATCCTTCCTTGAATTCAGTAGTGGGGAATTTTACTTAGATTATATCAACTAGAACAACTTTATCTTGCTGGACTGCTGACGTGTTCTGGGATAGGTGTTAAACCTACTTATGTAGAAATATAAATAATCCTTGGTTCTGGGTAGAAATCATCTTTTTTTTCCATTTGGTGTGAACAAAGGCACAATACTTTTGGAGCTATTGGCATCCACTTACATAGCACATGGAGCCTGAGAATGAAGCCAACACAAAGAGAAGCCAAATGAGAGAACAGAGATAAACATGGTATTAATTACTGTCCATGGGCCTTGTATCCAGCCCTATTTAAACTTTGCTTTTTTTATCTGTAAACTTTTCAGCCTATATAAGCCAATAAATTCCCTTCAATACTTAATTGATGCAAAGCATTACAAGAAAGTACATAAATGTGAAAAGAACTCATTTTGGGGGTATTTTTTTTTAAAGATGATGATTCTAAAATACAATAGAATACTACTGTTTTACTCTATGAGCAGTTATTCCAAATATGCAGTATTTTAGACATTTCTTCATGGGTCACAAAAATATTTTCAGCAATGATGCTTCTAGTCCACCTTATATAAACATGAAATGTTGAAACTGTATTTTTGATGGTGTGCTAAATTGAAAGAATATTTATTTTTTTTCATATTTGTGACAATTCCATTCCGTTCTATGTCACACAATTCTTCTACGACTTTTCTCAAACGAAAAGCAAAATTTCTGAGAAACTCTGATTTTTCCATTGCTTAGTTATACTCCTATTTCTATGCTGTCTGTATACCACTATCATATTACTCAAAGAATTATATTAAAATTACCTGTTTAATTATCTACTTTCATCATTACCATGTGCTTAACAACCTTCTACTCTAGGGCCAACAGCAATGTTGGTAACAGAGCAGAAGGTCAATATATACATACACACACACACACATATATATTTATCAATTTTATCAAATTTATCAAATAGATTTTATGTTTTAGAAACATGTTAAGTTGACAGCAAAATGGAGAAAAAAGTACAGAGCGCTCCCGTATACTCGCTGTTTCCACTCTCACACAGCCTCCTCCACTATCAACTCCTGAACCCCAGTGGTGTGTGTGTATGTATGTGTGTGTATATATATATATATATATATATATATATATATATATATATATATATATATGTAATAATCACTGATCCTGAACTAACACTTTATTACCACCCAAAATACACATTAGATCTAGTAGACATTAGATGGGTTTTGACAAATGTAAAATGATGTGCATCTACCATTATTGTCTAGACCAAATAGTTTTACTACTCTAAAAATGTCATGTACTCTGACTATTCATTCCCACTTCCAACCTATGATAAACACAGATCATTTTATTGTCTTCATGGTTTTGCCTTTTTCAGAATGTCACATAGTTGGAATCATATAGTATGTAGACTTTTCAGATTGGCTTCTTTCACTTATTAATATATAGGTGGGGCAAAAGTAGTTTTACAGGTGTGAATACACAAAACACAGAGTTTAATCTTTTATTATTATTTATTAATTATTATATTATTTTTCATATGAATGACTCTGAACCTACTTTTGCCTCACCCTGTTATTTAAATTTTCTCCTTGTTTTTTAATGACTTGATGTATCATTTCTTTTTAGTGCATAGTAATATTCTATTGTCTGGATGCATCAGTTTATCCATTTATCTGTTGAAGACCATCTTGGTTACCTCTACATTAAGGTAATTATTAATAAAGCTACTATAAGCAATCATGTGCCAGTTCTTCTGGGCACTTAAATTCTTAATTCACTTTGAGTAAATGCTAAATAACATAGGTACTGGACTGTATGTTAAGAGCATGCTTAGTTTTATAAGAAATGGCCAAACTGTCTTCCAAAGTGGAGGTGCCATTTGAATTCCTACCAGCAATAAAAGTCGTATTGTTCTACATCCTGACCAACATTAGATATTGTTAGTGTTTTGGAATTTGGCCATTGCAATTAGTATGTAATGATATCTTGTTGTTTTAATATACATTTTCCTGGTGACATATAATGTAAAGCATATTTTCATGTGCTTATTTTCCTTTGTTGGTGAAGTGTCCATTAAGGACTTTGGCTTATATTTTAATCTGGTTGCTTGTTTCCCTATTGTTAAGTTTTAAGTGTTCTTTGCATATTTTGAATAACAGCACTTTCTAAGATTTTTCCAAAAATTTTCTTCTAATCTGTGGCTTATCTTCTCATTCTCTTATAATATCTTTCACAGAACACAAGTGTTTTCTTGTTGTTGTTGTTTTGTGTTTTTTTTTTCTTGTTTTTTTTCTGAAGCTGGAAACAGGGAGAGACAGTCAGACAGACTCCTGCATGTGCCCGACCGGGATCCACCTGGCATGCCCACCAGGGGGCGACGCTCTGCCCACCAGGGGGCGATGCTCTGCCCCTCCGGGGCATCGCTCTGTTGCGACCAGAGCCACTCCAGAGCCTGGGCCAGAGGCCAAGGAGCCATCCCCAGCGCCCGGGCCACCTTTGCTTCAATGGAGCCTCGGCTGCGGGAGGGGAAGAGAGAGACAGAGAGGAAGGAGAGGAGGAGGGGTGGAGAAGCAGATGGGCGCCTGTCCTGTGTGCCCTGGCCAGGAATCGAACCTGGGACTTCTGCACGCCAGGCCGACGCTCTACCACTGAGCCAACCGGCCAGGGCCAGAACACAAGTTTTTAATTTTAATGAAGTCCAGCTTATCAGTAATATCTTTCATGTACTGTGTCTTTGGTGTTGTATTTAAAAAGTCATTGCTATATTCAAGGTTCTTTGAATTTCTCTTGAATTATTTTCTAGGAGTTTTAACTTTTGCATTTTATGTATTATGTCTATGATCCATTTTGAGCTAATTTTTGTGAAAGGTTAGTGCTTACTTCATTTTTTTATGTGTGGATGTCCAATTTTTAAAATACACTTTGTTGAAAGATTATCTTTTCTCCATTATATTCTCTTTGTTGCCTTGTAAAAAATCAGTTGACTGTATTTATGTGGGGCTTATTCTAGGCTCTCTATTCTGTTTCAGTGACCTGTTTATCTATTCTTTTGCCAGTGCCACACTATCATGATTATTTTAGCTTATAACAAATCTTGAGGTTAGTTAGAGTCCTTGTCCTTAAACTTTAGTATTGTGTTGGCTATTCTGGATCTTTTGCCTTTCCATATAAAGTGAGTCCAATAAGTTATGTTTAAGTATGAGTAAAGCTTTTATGTCATCCATTCTAAATAGTCTTTGTGGAAGGAGACTGGACTCTGGCAGCCGAGCATAATGTAATATACAGACAATGTATTATAAAAGTGTACATCTGAAACTTATATGTTATTAAACAATGCTACCCTAATAAATTTAATTAATAACTAGTGTTTTCAATAACAATAGAATTTTCTTCCCAGAAAATAAGACAATATTCTGGATTTATCATTAATGCGGCACTGGAGTAAAAAGTTTGTGAACACTTGTCAAAAATATTAAAAGAAATGTCTTGTTTTTTGTCAGTTAATAGTTCGGACCTTATTTTGGAGGTAGTTGGCTGGGCTAGATTGTAGTCTAATCAGTATGCAAGAAAAGTTAAGAAATTGATAAGAGTATGGATTGTATCCTTCTATGATAATAGAAGTGATTACACTTACACTTTGTTTGCTTGAAGATAACTATGTAAATAAATTGCAGTGAAGAAACTCCTGCACTTTCACTGGGAAGACATAAGTCTAGTATGGCCCTTTTCTGTGTATTCAGCTTTTTACAAGAGCTATTTACCTATTCATTCAGTTCACCCCAAAGCAGAGTTTCTCTATATATTATCTTCATTTAAAAAATAATACTTTATTCTATAAAACACGCCAATTTTCCCTCCTTGCATGGAATTAGATAACATGTATAAAATTGCATCTCTTGGGTATAATGAAGGTATACATAAGTAATGATTTTTGTTTTATTCTTAGTAGTATTTCTGAATCCTCTATTAATTGATGAGATAATTTAGCTTCTTAATCAATAATAAACTTGGTTGCAATCTACCAAGTATATAAGGGGTAGCAAGTAATGGCATCTTAAATCAGTGGTAGCTTTATGTTTCTACCACCATTTTGAACATTTATATTCTGAAGAAAGTAAAATTTTTGTAATAGGTTTTAGTAACAATTTATAATGAGCTATTCTACTTAGGAGAACTTAATTCTGAAACTAGTTTTGGTATTGGAAGGATGTGTTATAATAAAAAGTGGTGTTTACACATATTTTTATGGACTTCTGTACAGTTTTTTATATGATTTAATAAAAAGTATACACATAAAAAGAATGGCCTTATATTCTTTCCTTTATCTACTTTTATTATTCATACCTTTGATGATTTTGTCATGTACTGCTTACAGTTGTTTATATTAAGTGTGCTATTTTGTTTAGTAACTTCGAGAAAGATTTTAAAAAAAAGAGTGAGTTAGCCTGACCAGGTGGTAGTGCAGTGCATAGAGTGTCGGACTGGGACGCAGATGACCCAGGTTTGAAACCCAAGGTTGCTGGCTTAAGTGAAGGCTCATCTGGTTTGAGTAAGGCTCACCAGCATGAGCCCAAGGTCACTGGCTTGAGCAAAGAGTTACTTGCTCTGCTGTAGCCCCCTGGTCAAGGCACATATGAGAAAGCAATCAATGAACAACTAAGGTGTTGCAATGAAGAATTGATGTTTCTCATCTCTCCCTTCCTGTCTGTCTGTCCCTCTATCGTTCTGTCTCTGTCTCTGTCTCTGTCAAAAAAAAGTGAGCAAAGTTAACTGTTATATATTTGAGATTTGGCAAAGCAAACCTTTGCACAATTTCATAAAATAACATATTTTATAACTTTTTATCCATGAAAAGACAAGTAACATATTTAAAAGTGTTTATTCAAAATACCAGATAGAAATCATTAAATCATTATTGCCATATTAGTACTATATGGTATATGTCAATGTACTTCAATTTTTTTTTTAATTTTGAAAATTACTGTTGTATTTTTTATCCAAAAACAAGGGTAAGATAGATTTAAACATAGTAAATGAGAAGTAATAATTTAGAAATAAACTTCCAATTTTTAAATAATTATTGATTAAAAATAAACAACATGTCACTATTACCAGGCATTGTACTAAAAACTTTATAGCTAAAAATTGTTTTTAAAAAAAATTTTGATAAATATAGAAACAAGAGTGATCCCAAGTATACAACATAACATCAAATGTTGAATAAGTAGGGAAAAAAAAGAACAAAGGCAGACTGAGGTCAACAGAAGAAAGAAAATAGTAAAAATTAAGGCAGAACTAAATGAAATAGAGAACAAAAAACTATAGAAAAAATGAAGACAACAAAGAGCTGTTTCTTTGAAAGATTAATAAAATTTAGAAACCTGGGCTATACTTACTAAGCAAAAAAAAAAGAGAGAGAGAGAGAGAAATAATTCATATAAACAAAACAGAAATGAAGGAGGAGAAATTACCATGAATATCACAGATATACAAAGGATCATACTAGAACTATGGAAGATTATATGCTACCAATTTTAACAATATAGAAGAAATAGATAAATTCCAAGAATTATACAATCTTCCTTGATTGAGTCCTGAAGAAGTGGAAAAGCTAAAAAGACCCATAAGTAGGGAAGAAATAGAAACAACTATCAAACACCACCCTCCCAAAAAAGTCCAGGATCAGATGGTTACACTAGTGAATTCTATCAAACATTTAAAGAAAATTTGGTATCCATCCTTCCCAAAATCTTCCAAGAAATAGAAGAAGCTATACTCCCCAACATATGCATTGGTACCTTGAGATACAAATAGATCAATATATTATTTTTTTTAGATATGAGCTATGACTCAGTCCATATTTTTGTTTGAGATCTGAGCAAAATTCTGAGATATGAGTCGTGATTCAGGAAGCTGCTGCTAGTTGGCTGGCACATTGGCGCATGGGTCCAGTGTCGGCAGCACAACACCAGCATCTCATTCTTTCTCACATGTTACCCGCAGAATCAAGTTGAACCTCGTGTGCTGTACTTGTTCTTGCATCATTTTTGCATTTTTTACTTACTCTTTTTGTGTGCTATCATGGGTCCAAAGAAAGTGAGTGTAAAGGACAGTGGTGAGAAGAAGAAGAGAATGATGTCGATAGAAGTAAAGCAAGAAATAATAGAAAAACATGAGCATAGTGTACGAGTGATTGAACTGGCAAGGCTGTATGACCACAATACATCTACAATTTGTACCATCCTTAAACAAAAGGATGTCATCAAAATCGCAAATCCAACAAAAGGAACTACAATTCTTTCCCAGTTAAGGACAAATATCCATGAAAAAATAGAGAAGCGCCCTGGCCGATTGGCTCAGCAGTAGAGCATCGGCCTGACGTGCGGGGGACCTGGGTTCGATTCCCGGCCAGGGCACATAGGAGAAGCACCCATTTGCTTCTCCATCCCCCACCCCCTCCTTCCTCTCTGTCTCTCTCTTCCTCTCCCACAGCCAAGGCTCCATTGGAGCAAAGATAGCCCGGGCGCTGGGGATGGCTCCTTGGCCTCTGCCCTAGGCGCTAGAGTGGCTCTGGTCGTGGCACAGTGACACCCCGGAGGGGCAGAGCATCGCCCCCTGGTGGGAAGAGCGGTGCCCCTTGTGGGCGTGCCGGGTGGATCCCGGTCAGGCGCATGCGGGAGTCTGTCTGACTGTCTTTCCCTGTTTCCAGCTTCAGAAAAATACAAAAAAAAAAAAAAAAAGAAATAGAGAAGCTTCTGCTGGTGTGGGTGAAAGAGAAAGAGCTGGCAGGAGATACAGTGACAGAGACTGTAATATGTGAAAAGGCACGTATTATTTATGGCAACTTGAAGAAGAAAGAACCATCAACCTCAAAAGAGTCAGCAGAAGATATGTTTAAGGCAAGTCATGGCTGGTTTGAAAATTTCAAGAAGAGATTTGGCATCCACTCAGTAGTGAAGCAAGGTGAAGCTGAGAGTGCTAACGTTAAGGCAGTTGAGGAGTACATTGCACATTTTGCTGTGCTTATCGCAAAGGAGGGCTACATCCTCCAACAAGTGTTCAACTTTGACGAAACAGGAGGGAGGAAATAGAAACAATTATCAAACATTCAAAGAAGATTTGGAGGACTTTCATCACCGCAGAGGAGAAGAAGCTGCCAGGCCATTAACCCATGAAGGACCATCTGACCCTTGCAATGTGTGCAAATGCTAGTGGTGACTGTAAAGTAAAGCCACTGCTTGTGTTTCATTCAGAAAATCCTTGAGCCTTTAAGACTCACAAGATTTTTAAAGAAAAATTGCAGGCACACCAATGCTAGGGCATGGGTTACAATGCAGTTTTTTATTGAATGGGTAAATCTCGTCTTTGGTCCTGCAGTGAAGAAATATCTTCAAGAAAACAAACTCTCAATGAAAGCATTACTAATCCTTGAAAATGCTCCAGCCCACCCACCTGGTCTTAAAGATGACATTCTCAATGAGTTCAAATTCATGAAAGTCCTCTACCTCCCACCCAATATGACTTCAATCTTGCAACCTATGGATCAGCAGGTCACTTCCAACTTTAAAAAGCTTTACACAAAGCACTTATTCTGCCACTGCTTTGAGGTGACTGAGAATGTAAATCTAACCCTTCGAGAGTTTTGGAAAAATCACTACAACATCATGATATGTTTATGCATTATTGACTTGGCATGGCAAGAGGTTACAAGAAGAACCTTGAAAGTTATGGCCTGATGTTGTTGTAGACAGGGACTTTGAAGGATTTGAACCAGAGACTGATACAGAGGTAGAAGTGTTGGAGGAGATTGTGTCCCTCAGAAAGTCAATGGGTCTGGAGGTAGATGAGGGTGACATAAACTAGCTCATCAAGGAACATGAGGAGGAACTATCAACTGAGGAGTTGAAGGAGCTATCAATAATGCAACATACAGAGCTTCTGCAAGAGATTAGAAGTGAGGAGGAGGTAGAGTCGAAGGAAGTGATTTCTACAAGTGAAATTAAAAACATGCTGGCAATGTGGGAGAAGCTATCAGTTTCATTGAAAAGAAACACCCAGAAAAATTTCAACTGGTCGTGCTTCAGCACTTTTTAATGACACTTGTTTGTCACATTTCTGTAATATTTAAAAAGGCAGGCAAAAGCAAACCTCTTTGGATAGATTTTTTTTTTTTTGTATTTTTCTGAAGCTGGAAACGGGGAGAGACAGTCAGACAGACTCCCGCATGCGCCCGACCGGGATCCACCCTGCACGCCCACCAGGGGCGACGCTCTGCCCACCAGGGGGCGATGCTCTGCCCCTCCGGGGTGTCGGTCTGTTGCGACCAGAGCCACTCTAGAGCCTGGGGCAAAGGCCAAGGAGCCATCCCCAGCACCCGGGCCATCTTTGCTCCAATGGAGCCTTGCCTGCAGGAGGGGAAGAGAGAGACAGAGAGGAAGGAGGGGGGGGTGGAGAAGCAAATGGGCGCTTCTCCTATGTGCCCTGGCCGGGAATCGAACCTGGGTTCCCCGCATGCCAGGCCGATGCTCTACTGCTGAGCCAACTGGCCAGGGCCTGGATAGATTTTTATTCAAAAGTCCTGCAAGAGAAAGTGCCGAAAGTGCAGCCAAAAAGGCAAAAATAGGTGATGATTAAATAAAAAATACGTAATGTTAAGCTTAGGTTAAGTTTAAAGTTAAGAAAGTGCATTTTTTTACAATTAAGTTTTGTGGTTTTATTTTAAGTAAAGAAAGTACAGTTTTAGTTTGCATGTCTACAGTGCCTGAATCCCTTCCTCCCTCCCTCCTCCTCTGCCATTTACCTCCATTAGCCACACTTGTCTGTCTCCAAGGTAAGAATATAGTACTAAATAAAGATACAACATCCATTTATGTTGAAAATACTCAATAAAATAAGTGTTTTCAACCTATTGAAAGAATGTACCTAGATATAATAAAGGCCCTATATGACAAACTATCAGCTAAATTATCCTAATTGGGGAAAAATTGAAGGCTTTCCCCTAAAATCATGAACAAAACAAGGCTTCCCACTCTCTCCATTCTTAACATAGTTCTGGAAGTTTTAGCCAGAGCAATTAGACAAGAGAAAAATAAATAAAAGGCATTCATGTTGGGAATAAAGAAATAAAGGTATCATTTGTTGCAGATGACATGATCTTCTATATAGAAAACCCCAAAGACTCCATTAAAAAACTATTGGAAATAGTAAACCAATACAATAAAGTCACAGAATACACAATCAATATACAAAAGTCTACAGCTTTTCTATATGCCAACTATGAAACTTCAGAATATGAACTAAAAAAATTAATTTCTTTTACAATTGTATCAAAAAAATAAAATACCTAGGAATAAACTTAGCAAAGGATGCAAAGGACCTATATATTGAAAACTACAAAGCATTATTGAAAGAAATTGAAAAAGACAAAATAAAATGGAAAAAAAAATTTATGTTCATGGATTGGAAGAATAAACATAGTTAAAATGGCTGTATTACCCAAAGCAATATACAAATTAGCAACACAATCCCTATTAAAATCCCAATGTCATTGTTTAAAGAAGTACAACAAAAAATCACCACATTTGTACAGAACCATAAAAAATACCAAATAGCCAAAGCAATCCTGAGGAAAATAAAATAAAGCCAGAGGTATCACACTACCTGACTTCCAATTATAATACAGAGCCATGATAATCAAAACAGCATAATATTGGCAAGAAAACAAACATACAGACCAATGGAACAGAATTAAGAGCCCAGAAATAAAACCACATATATATGAACAAATCATCTTCGACAAAGGAGCCAAAAACCCACAACAGAGCAAAGAAAACCTCTACAATAAATGGTACTGGGAAAATTGGAAAGTCACATTCAAAAGAATAAAACTTTACCACAGTTTGTCCCTCTGCACAAAAATTAATTCTAAATGTATCAAAGACACAAATATAATATAATATCTGAAATAATAAATTACATAGAACAAAACATAGGTACTAAACTTATTGACCTCGGCCATAGAGAAAATTTTATAAATTTGACTCCAAAGGCAAGGGAAGTAATTGCAAAAATAAATGAATGAAGCTATATCCGACTAAAAAGCTTCTGCCCAGCAAAAAGAACCAACAACAAAACAAAAAGGCAGCCAACCAAACAGGAGTTGATATTTATAAACAACAACTCTGATATGAGGTTAATACCCAAAATATATAAACAACTCACGAACCTCAGCAACAAACAAATAATCTAATTAAAAATTGAGGAGAGAATCTGAACAGACATTTCTCCTAAGACATACAAATGACCAACAGATATATAAAAAGATACTCATCTTCACTAACTATTAGAGAAATGCAAATCAAAACCACAATGAGATATCATCTCACACTTGTTAGACTGACTATTATCAACAAGACAGGCATTAAGTGTTGGAGAGACCATGGAGAAAAAGGAAGTCTCATTCACTTTGCAAATTAGTACATCCATTGTGGGAGATAGTATGGTGGTTCCACCAAAAATTAAGAATACAGCTACCATATAACCCAGCAAATCCTCTACCAGGTATCTACCCAAAAAACTTGAAAACACTGGTATGCAAAGACACATATACCTCTATGTTCATCACAGTATTATTCATGGTGACTAAGACATAGAAACATAGTCCTTACATAGAGGATTGTATATAGAAGTTGTGGTACATATATACAATGGAATAAGTACTTCTCAGCCAGAAGAAAAGATGACATATTGCCATTTATGACAACATGGATGGTTCTTGAAAACATTAGACTAAGTGAAACAAGTAAATCCAAAAAATAAGAACTGTATTATTTCATACATAGGTGGGATATACAACTGAGACTCATGGACATAGATAAAAATGAAGTGGTTATTAAGGGAAAGGGTTTTGGGGGCAGAGGGGAGAGGGGAGTAAAAAGAGACAAATATATGGTGACAAAAAATGATTTCACTTTGGGTGATGGACACACAGCACAATCAACAGGCCAAAGTCAACAATAATTAGCAATGTCACAAGAAAGTTGTAGCTAATTCTTTTTTTTTTTTTTTTTCATTTTTCTGAAGCTGGAAACAGGGAGAGACAGTCAGACAGACTCCCGCATGTGCCCGACCGGGATCCACCCGGCACACCCACCAGGGGCGACGCTCTGCCCACCAGGGGGCGATGCTCTGCCCCTCCGGGGCGTCGCCATGTTGCGACCAGAGCCACTCTAGCACCTGAGGCAGAGGCCACAGAGCCATCCCCAGCGCCCGGGCCATCTTTGCTCCAATGGAGCCTTGGCTGCGGGAGGGGAAGAGAGAGACAGAGAGGAAAGCGCAGCGGACGGGTGGAGAAGCAAATGGGCGCTTCTCCTGTGTGCCCTGGCCGGGAATCGAACCCGGGTCCTCCGCACGCTAGGCCTGTAGCTAATTCTTTTAACTGGATGATCAGAACTGACATTACCAGACAGACATCATGTACTTCTGTATATGGTTCCCTACAAAGAACACAAAAAATAATTTTTGAAGTATTTGTATTGGAGAAGCATAACTTAAATATAATCATAAAAAGTCATTAAACCTTTTGTCTTTTTAAAGAAATTTGTAACACTTTTAATTCAACTCTTATTTTATTTTACACTTTCATCATTAGTGACTCATTTCCCAGAGAGCATTTAGCAGCACACTGGATGCAGACTATGACTGGGTTCTGAAAGAAATAATCAAGAATTTTGGGTAGTGATTGAATCTGATACTCAAGGTATGTGACTTACTGTATACCTTTTTCCAAACTTGGAATACCCAAACTAAAAAATAGAAATATAGTTGTCCTTAAAACACAGGCATATATTCATAACTATTTTCTCATTAACAATTGCTTCAGAGATAAAATTTTTTGCCAATGTTTGAGTGATAAATTAGATATATGAAAAATGTGTTTGATTTAATTTGCCTGTCCAATTCATTAGTACAAGAATCTATTGGGTGAGTTAAGAAAACAACCTGGACCCTGGCCGGTTGGCTCAGCGGTAGCGCGTTGGACTGGCGTGCAGGGGACCCGGGTTCGATTCCTGGCCAAGGCACATAGGAGAAGCACCCATTTGCTTCTCCACCCCCCCCACTCCTTCCTCTCTGTCTATCTCTTCCCCTCCTGCAGCCAAGGCTCCATTGGAGCAAAGATGGCCTGGGCGCTGGGGATGGCTCCTTATCCTCTGCCCCAGGCGCTAGAGTGGCTCTGGTCGCAGCAGAGCGACACCCGGGAGGGGCAGAGCATCACCCCCGGTGGGCGTGCTGGGTGGATCCCGGTTGGGTGCATGCGGGAGTCTGTCTGACTGTCTCTCCCTGTTTCCAGCTTCAGATAAATACAAAAAAAAAAAAAAAAGAAAAAGAAACAAAACAACCTGACCAGGTGGTGGCGCAGTGGAGAGAGCATCGGACTGGGATGCGGAGGACCCAGGTTCGAGACCCTGAGGTCGTCAGGTTGAGCGTGGGCTCATCTGGTTGGAGCAAAAAGCTCACCAGTTTGGACCTAAGGTCGTTGGCTCGAGCAAGGGGTTACTCAGTCTGCTGTAGCCCCACGGTCAAGGCACATATGAGAAAGCATCAATGAACAACTAAAGTACCACAACAAAAAACTGATAATTGATGCTTCTCATCTCTCTCCGTTCCTGTCTCTCTGTCCCTATCTATCCCTCTCTCTGACTCTGTCTCTGTAAAATAATAAAATAAAATTAAATTAAATTAAAAAAAAAGAAAGAAACAAAACAAACAACCATAAGAAGAAGTCAACTATATTTTTCCCTTCATATATGTCATAGTCTTACCCCTGGAAAGGAGAATATCACTAAAATTATTTCAAAGATATTACTAACTCTTTCCCAATTAATACTCTCTGGTATTTATTGGAACTTGCCTACCTATCAGAGGACTATAAACTGAATTGACATTGACATTTAATCAGCTACAAGAATGGTGAATAGAGAGTCAGTTTCTAACAAAATGCTCTGAGATACTATTTAAGCAAGCTCATATTTTCTGATATTGCCAGATTAATGTCTTCTTACAAACAGCTTATTCTCTTCTCCCAGAAAGAGCAATGTTAGCCTTGGGTCTCCCTGCACCTGTCTGTCACTTATCTCTTAGCAGAAATAAGATCAGGTCTTGGCTGTCTGTTCTATTTTGTGTGTCTCACACTTATTTGTTATGGCCTCTTAGTGCTTAATAGTACAATTAGTAGAGCTGAAGAGTTCGGCTCACCTCTAACTAACATTTAAAGTAGTAACTATCATAATTGTAGTAAGTTGTAGGACATGTCCTTTCTATTTAATTTTGAGGATCTAAATACTAACAATAGTCTGCTTAATAAGACTTTTGGTCCAATTATATATATATATTCTTGAATTGAATATATATATATTTGGTCCCATAACATATATATTTGCTCCCACAATATAATATATATATATATATATATTTCTGCTTTGTCTTCCTTAGCATTTATAACAACATACTTGTTCTTTGTCGATCTTCTTCCTATCATCTTAAGACTGAAATGGCAATTCTTATGCTAAACTGATAACATCAATTTGTGCACATTTCCTGAAGCTTACATATAGATCTCCTGCTGTAATATCATTTCTGATAAAAATTATTTATCTGCCCTAACCAAAAAGTGAACTTTTAATGCAGGCCACGCCTTTTCTTTCCTATTGCATCTACCCGCTGTATGACTACAAGAGCATCTTTGTAAAACCAAAATGGGAATTTATATATATCAGATGCAGAACTTCATTGCTTGCACGTTGGTAACCATGGAACGATTGTATCTTTATCTGTTTAATTAATGATGTAGGCTTTTATATTTGGTTTTTGCAAGAAATCAGTCGTTGCTTGGTAACCGACTTGCCTGTCGGCTCCCAGAAGAAGCTGAGCTTTCTAAGCAAAGCACCCTGTTGTCTTATAAATAGGGCAGTAAATCTTGCTCAGACATGCCTTAGGCATTCAGCAGCTCTTTTATTGTACAAGTATCTGAATCTGACTGGGAAGTTCTCTTTGCCAGAGACATATTCAAGTGGACAAAGGGGAAGTAGAAGAAAGTCCTGGATTCCCACTATAGCTTAACAGTATGAAAAAGGACAAGCGACCAGAGAGATATTTGCCCCATTTCCCAAACTGAGAAAATAAACTATATTAGAGAAAAATTAATTAGTTGAAAATAAAAATCAATTATGATTTCTGGACTATTTAGCTTCAGGACAAACTAAATCACAGCAGGACAAAAACAGAGTGGCACCAAAATGGAGACACTAAAAAAAGTCCTATTTATGAAAAGGATTCTACAAGTTATGTATATATCTGATCATGAAGAAAGATTTTGTTCATTCAGGGTAAATATGTTCCCCATGCTATCTTTTATGTACCCTATTACTGCTTATATAAAATTATACTGCTTGTATAAAATTTCCCTCTATTTATTACATACAATTGTTGTTGTTGTTTTTTCTTATAAAATAGAAGCTCCAAGAGGACAGGGTACTTCTCTTTTTCCTCACTATGTTCATAACACATCGAACAGAACTTAACACAGATTTGCAACCAATAAATGCTTCCTGAATAAAGTCAAAAATTGCATTGAGCCCTGGCTGGTTGGCTCAGTGGTAGAGCATCAGCCTGGCGTGCAGGAGTCCTGGGTTCGATCCCAGGACAGGGCACACAGGAGAAGCGCCCATCTGCTTCTCCACCACTCCCCCTCTCCTTCCTCTCTGTCTCTCTCTTCCCCTCCCGCAGCCAAGGCTCCATTGGAGCAAAGATGGCCCGGGCGCTGCGGATGGCTCCATGGCCTCTGCCTCAGGCGCTAGAGTGGCTCTGGTGGCAACAGAGCGACACCCCGATGGGCAGAGCATCACCCCCTGGTGGGCATGCCGGGTGGATCCTGGTTGGGCACATGCAGGAGTCTGTCTGCCTGTCTCTCTGTTTCCAGATTCAGAAAAAAAAAAATTGCATTGAGTAGTCTGTGTACACTTTAGGGGCAGGACAAATGTTATCATTTTTTTATTGCACATGGTTGTTTTTTAATCAATGAAATTAGTGCTCGCTTCGGCAGCACATATACTAATCAATGAAATTAGCTTTTGAAAATAGATAAATGTATGAGATGAATGAATGAAAGAATAAATGAATGAGTGAATTATTAAAAAGAAATACAAGTAGAACAAATCCTCTTAACTGCTAGAAGACTGAGTTAAAAGCTATTAACATATTTTGTAGTGGTGACTAAATATTCATAGAGAAAATAACTTAAAGAATTCTGAGGGTGTACTTGAGAAAGCAATTTTGAAAAAATAAGTAATTGGTTATGGATATACCAAATAGAAATTGCCATATGCATTCTAAGAATCAGTTATGACATATTTAATCATTCACAAAAATATGTCTCAAAGAATTTTTGACATTTTAAACTTAGCTACCATTTATTGTTTGCTTACTATAGTCCAGGCATTTTTGTCACACAATTTTGAATCATTCATGTATATAAAATTAGTAATTATTTGCCCCTTTCAAGTTGGGAAGACAGACAAAAAAAAAAAAGCTAAGAGACCTCAAAAGGTTTTATAGAAAGTAAAAGAAATATATTCACTCTATGCAAAATAAATTGAAGAAAAATATTCTATATTTACTTATTAAAATAATAACAAAAGTCTCAATAAATGCTTGTCTGCAGTCAATTTAATATTTAGAGTTTATCTACATAGAAAATTAAACACTGACTGTGAAATGCCAAATATTCCTTTACTCAGTATCCTAGAATATTTAGTCAAGAAGGGCAAAAAAAATCTTATCAGAATTATACATTAGGTGAGCAAATGTGTTTTTTATCTGTATTCCTATTTTTTAAATTAGTAATGATACTAAAAAAATAATTATATTGATGTTTTAATAGATAAGAGCCAAGGAAAGTTTAGTAAGATGTCTGACAAAAATAGAGTACATATTTGGAAGGGTTCATATATGAATTATAAAGAAGAGAAAAAATTTGCCTGACCTGTGGTGACGCAGTGGATAAAGTGTCAACCTGGAATGCTGTGGTAGCCAGTTCAAAACCCTGGGCTAGGCCTGACCTGTGATGGCGCAGTGGATAAAGCATCGACCTGGAAATGCTGAGGTCACCGGTTCAAAACCCTGGGCTTGCTTGGTTAAGGCACATACATATGGGAGTTGATGCTTCCTGCTCCTACTCCTCCACTCTCTCTCTCTCTTTCTCCTCTTTCTATAAAAATGAATAAATAAAATCTAAAAAATAGAAAAAATTATATATATATATTTAACAATATTTTAATGTTATCTTCAATTCTATTGATTACAGCTTAGAGTTCCAAAAGTAGTTATTGAAAACAAAAAAAAGGTGGGTGAGATAAGATTTATGAAAATAAATGTAGATCAGACATTATTTTTTTCATGCTAACAATAGAATAATAATTTATATTATTATTACTTGAATCTCAGAGTAAAAAATACTTTATTTTCTTAAAGCAAGAATTGTTTCTTTTTTTTTCTTGAATTTTTTCTTGATGTAAATTTTTCTCAAGTATACAGTTGGTTCTTTGTTAAAACAATGAAATTGAAAGAAGTGACAAATGAAACTCATTAAATAAAGAATATTTTCTCTGTCCTTGAAAATAAACAATTGTGTCATTTACATTAGTGGTATAACTTGTATGAAGTAACAAATAAAATACAAAATTATTTGCTCATCTTTCTATATACTTAATTTCCTCAAAATAGCCTTTTTTTTTTTTTTTGCATCTGTCATATTGGAAATACCAAATTACCAGGATCATTGGAGGGGATAGTAAAAAATGATACCAAAGAAATGGTTTTGAAAATATAATGTCACTGTTGGAATCAAGTGCCCAACATATCTAATGGGGTATCACAAAAATTATTTTTTATGAGCTTATCTCTTGAAATTTATACTCAACTCTTTAGCAAAGCTATTGCCTAAAACTCAGTGCCCTACAAAAGTTCACTGTCTGATTTTTAAAGAATGTTTTTTTTAGAAATAAGAATCCTTCTTGGCCCTGGCCGGTTGGCTCAGCGGTAGAGCGTCGGCCTGGTGTGCAGGAGACCTGGGTTCAATCCCCAGCCAGGGCACATAGGAGAGGCGCCCATTTGCTTCTCCACCCCCAACCCCTCCTTCCTCTCTGTCTCTCTCTTTCCCTCCTGCAGCCAAGGCTCCATTGGAGCAAGGATGGCCCGGGCACTGGGGATGGCTCCTTGACCTCTGCACCGGGCGCTAGAGTGGCTCTGGTCACTGCAGAGTGACGCCCCGGAGGGGCAGAGCATCGCCCCCTGGTGGGCAGAGCGTCGCCCCTGGTGGGCGTGCCGCGTGGATCCCGGTCGGGCGCATGCGGGAGTCTGTCTGACTGTCTCTCCCCATTTCCAGCTTCAGAAAAAAAAAGAGAGCGTCGGCCTAGCGTGCGGAGGACCCGGGTTCGATTCCCGGCCAGGGCACACAGGAGAAGCGCCCATTTGCTTCTCCACCCCTCCGCCGCACTTTCCTCTCTGTCTCTCTCTTCCCCTCCCACAGCCAAGGCTCCATTGGAGCAAAGATGGCCCGGGCGCTGGGGATGGCTCTGTGGCCTCTGCCTCAGGTGCTAGAGTGGCTCTGGTCGCAACATGGCGACGCCCCAGAGGGGCAGAGCATCGCCCCCTGGTGGGCAGAGCATCGCCCCATGGTGGGCGTGCCGGGTGGATCCCGGTCGGGCGCATGCGGGAGTCTGTCTGACTGTCTTTCCCTGTTTCCAGCTTCAGAAAAAAAGAAAAAAAAAAAAAGAAAAAAAAAGAATCCTTCTTATTACTCAAATTAAAAAATTTGTTACCTACATATATACCATTATTAACAAATAATTAATATGCATCTATCAGATAAGACTAAAAGTCTTCAAGTTGCTTTCATTAAGTCCTGAGTGATATATTTCTGTAAAAATAAAGCTCACTACAGTAATAACAATATATCACGGTGGATAATCATGTAAACTCTAGAATTATACTGTCTAAGTCTGACCAGCACCTAGTAACTCTGTGATCTTGAAATAATCTATCTACACTTCAGTAGATTTATAAAATTGATATTAAAATGCTACTTATAGAATTGCTGTAAGAATTGTGTAAGACCAAGTCATGTTAGATATCACTATTAGTTAATTCTGGTAAAGTCAATTTCAGTTTCACAAGGGTAAGAAACATATTATATGTATTTTTGGTTACCATTGACTCCTAATGCCTACTACAATTTTCATAAAGCACTAGATACTCAACAAATACTATTGAATAAGTGGATGAATGTATGAATAGAAAAAAATGAAAGAATACATGGATGGATAAAAGACAAAATATGACCATCACTTCGCTTGCTAATATAGTTTGGGAATGCAAAACTAAATATTTAACAAATATTTTTCTCCCCAGTATATTGTTCTGTTGTTGGGCTAAGCGGACAAAAATATTCCTTTTGGTCTTCAACCATAATTAATTGTTTTACTGGTGCGAGGTAGAAACAATTTTCTTCAAAAGTAACTTTCAATATTCCTTAATATTATTAAGCATTTGGAATAGTATGTGCAAGTAATGAAAATATTTTTGGCAACTTAGGAAAAGACCCCCCTTATAGTTCATACAGTGAAGTTTCAAAGATACATGTTCATATCTTCAATGTGATATTACTACATTTTCACTGGGGGACACAGTTAAGTTTTTAAGTTTTTGGTTTTGGTGGGTTTTTGTTTTTGGTTGTTTTTGTTTGTTTGTTTGTTTGTTTTGTATTTTGGGAGATAAAGGGGCTGTATGTAATCTAATGTCTAACACCAAGACCTAGAGTCTTTAAAGCTTTCTCATTTTGATTTTAAAAGGGGGAACTGAAGTAAAAATAGTTAAATTAAGGATTTATCAAGAAGCTACCATACTTTGAGTTCTGCAGAATCATTTCTTATATCTTCTCTAATTTAGTCACAAAAATTTATTTTATGAGGCCTGACCTGTGGTGGCGCAGTGGATAAAACGTCGACCTGGAAATGCTGAGGTCGCCGGTTCGAAATCCTGGGCTTGTCTGGTCAAGGCACATATGGGAGTTGATGCTTCCAGCTCCTCCCCCCTTCTCTCTCTCTCTGTCTCTCTCTCTCTCCCTCTCTCTGTCTTCTCTAAAAATGAATAAATAAATAAATAAATTTTTTTTTAAAAAAAGAAATGTTTTAAAAAATTTATTTTATGATTGAAGAATGATATATTCAAAGTAATTAGAAAACACATTTTAAATTAGACAGATATGCCTGACCTGTGGTGGCGCAGTGGATAAAGTGTCGACCTGGAAATGCTGAGGTCACCAGTTCGAAACCCTGGGCTTGCCTGGTCAAGGCACATATGGGAGTTGATGCTTCCAGCTCCTCCCCCCTTCTCTCTCTCTGTCTCTCTCTCCTCTCTCTCCCTCTCTGTCTCTCTCCTCTCTAAAAAAAAAAAAAAAAAATGAATAAAAAAAAATTAGACAGATATAACATAGTCAATGAAAGACTCCAAACTCAGTTGTGTCACATTCTGAAACCCATTTTTATCCCACTATATTACTTTTCCTTCAGTTGTATCTGTTGCATTAGATGTAAAGATAGTATTTTCTAGTTTGCTATGTGTAATAATTAAGGTGACCAACTTTTTTATAATGAAAAGGAGGACAAAAATAAATTGAAAAAAACAATATCATAAATAAAAGAAACATTTTATTCATTGCAACAATAATACACCATAATATGATAAATGCATAATAAAAATATTTGTAATATTTTATATTGTAATTATGCTGACATGCCTATTAATTCTTAATAATAATTGTAAGAAAAATGTCCTCATTTAGATAGAAATACTTCACATCATATGCAATGGATTGACTCTGCATTGATCTAATATGGACATTTACAGATTAGTCTTTCAATATCAAAAAGGAGGACATGTAGGAGGACACTTTTTGAAGGAGGACAGAACTTACAAAAGAAGGACTGTCCTCCCTTAAGGGGGATGATTGGTCACCTTAATAGTAATACTAGTGTCCCTCAGAGTGCCTGGCAAGTTAAAATGTGTTTTGCAAAAAAGGATTTGTGTTAATTATTTTAGGAGACACTCACTTTAACTTTACAGTAAGTTTTATTAATCTTTGTATTCTTCATACCCAATTCTAAAATTAACAAATAAAATAAATACACAACAAATAATTATTAAGTGAGGAGCTACAACAGTTATTTTATATTCAAGTTGCAGTGGTAGGCAGGAATAATGGTAGTAAGAGAGATCAATATTAGCATATACAAGATTTTTTGTATATCCTACAAGAAATAAACATATAATTTTCCCAACCTAAATTTTGCAAAGGTCTGTGGCATTGTAATTTCTTGACATGTAAACATCACTAGATAAACATTTTGTCAAGAAAATAAAATGAGCTAGTTCTCTTAGACTCCAGACACCATGTAGGTACATGTTTGGTTTCAATAACAAAACATAACTTAAACTTGTATTTTATTATAGCTGAGCCAGAATTGGAGCCCATTTGTCAGAGAACAGAATTCAGATCTAAGGAGCAACTGTTCCAATATCTGCTTTTCCCAAAGACTTAGATCACTCAGATCAAGGGCAAAACAAAATATTAATACCTGTACCAATTTTCTGAACTTGAAATAAAATCTGTATTTGCATAATCAACCATGAATTAAAACATATTTCCTCTAAAAAATAATAAAATGCAAGAAACCAGACATAGTTCTGCATTTTCTATATCAAATTATAACTTTAAAGATTTATCCAAATTAAAGAGAACACTTTAAGAAAGAATATTTTATTTAATATATAGTTAATTAAGCTTCTTTTCTAGCCATCTACAAAAGCATATTTTGGTGACTTCAAATTCTTTTTAATTATCATATCCTAGCTTCAGAACAATAACTACTATTTATAGTTATTTAAAGCCAGCTCACTTATTTGACAGAAAAACTTAATAGGGCACTAATATTCATTGTTTCTATAATGCAAAATTGTAATATTTTCTAGCCTTCTTATATCTAGATGATGCCTAGTGACTTATTCTGACCAATGAAATATGACCAGAACTGATAGGTGTCAATGCCTGGCTGAGAGATTACATTATACAAACATCAGCATTACAATTTATACAAATAAAAAATAAAATTTATTGTGTTAAACCACTTCAATTTAAGGATTATTTCTGAAAGAAATTACCCTACTGGACTAATAAATATGTCCAGACAATTCAGAGATCTTAGAGATAATTTTTGCTACACTTAAAAATTATTAATAGGAAATAATTAATAAGAAATGCACCTAAGGAATATTGTAAGAATAAGAGGCTTTTCCTTTGATATGAATTTCTCAGCATCATTCCTCTTTTATGTGTTCGTATTTCATAAAAAATAAATTTGTACCACTTATATGCAGGTCTCTACCTTCTAGTAGCTAGCTCAGAGACATGTTAAAGTGTAGGAATATGCTGTGAAGACTTTCAGAGTTAGGGTAAACAATCCTAGACAGAGGAGTCCTTGGACAAAAGCCCTGAGCAGACAAGAGTCCAGGGGCCTCTATGACCCTGTGCTGGAAACAGCAAAACAGCAGGATAAGATTTAGCACCAAGAAAATGTTTAGGCTCTCAGAACAGAGATTAGAAGTCAGCATGTTCCTTGTCTTTTACTTCATCCCCCTGAAAACTTCTTCTGTTTCCTTCAGTTATTTCTATTGGCTAATAAATATCTAGGTAAGGCAGGGGATGGGGCTTCAGTCCTTCTGTCTGCTGACTGGGACTGTTGCCTCTCCTCAACCCCTCAGAGCATCTGATCTCCAGGTAGCTCATTGTTGCCATGCCATTAGAGACACAGCACTTTAAATTATTATAAAATATAATGACAGATACTAGAAGTACACACAAAGGACATGGAAGTACAGAAAAGTTGTTATTTCAACTTTCTTTGAAATATTGACAAAGTTTTTACCCAGTAGTTAATTTTTAAGCTAAGAAAGTATGAACAGGAGTTTGACAGATGGCCAACAAGGGTGGTAGATATTTCAGACAGATGGAACCATATGAAAAACAGCACAGAATTACAAAAGGCATGGCATGTCTAAAGCATGGAGAGAAATTCAATAAGGCTATAGTCTGGAGTTCGAGTAGGTGGTAACAGGAAAAATTAAGAGATGGAGAGTGAAGATATAGATGTTAGATTAACAAGCTAGATTGGAGTCAAGGTTATGAAATGGCATATGTCTTACTAAAATTTTTCTTTTCACAAGTCTTTAAATAAATTCTTTTTATATTTCATGAAAACTTGGACTATAACTATTTGGTTCACTTGTCTGCCTCACAATATGAGTTTCTCCATTCTGGGAACTCTGAAATAATGAACTTCGTATTCCTAATGATTTATACATTGCTCAGTACATAAATAATAGATATTGATTTAAAAAGTTGATTTGATGAGTCATATAGATGGATTTTATGATAGCCCAAGATTATTACAAAAATTGAGGTAGAGAACTTTTGATATATGTGCCAAAATTCTTATCAAAGGAGAGTGAATGCCTTAGAAACTTGATTGAATACCTGAGCTAAGATGATGAAAAGTGACAGGCGACGTAGTCTTATGAAAGACATTTACAGAGGACAAGTTATTTTAAAAAAAAATAAGTATTGACCTTGAACTAGCATGAACATGCTAAAAGAAAACTGACATTTTAGTTGAACCTGGGGGTATTTTGGGGAGAAAAGTGCAGAGTGAAAGGAAGAGTATCATCAACTTCCACTTGAAAAAATGAAAAGGAGTCGAATGGATTTGCTAAAAGTCAAAGGTTAAATGAGGTAATCTGGGAAAATAAAATAAAATACAAGAGAAACTCCTGTAAATAGAATAAAAATTTCAGAAAATAGAATGGAAGAACTTAGAAGCTAAAGAAAAGATGAGGGTATAATAAAGTTTGATCCAATGACAATGAATCCTATTCCAGCAACATTTCTTGATTCTTAAGGAGTCTATCATTTTGAAACCAACTTCATAGCATGCTGCATGCACCAAACGCCACCCTTGACCAATGTGAGAATGTAACAAAATTACTTGGGTCCATATCCTATATAATGTGTTTTATTTTGCACCTATTGCAGGTTATAAATGCTTCACTTTGGTGCTGCGGTTTGGTAACGCACTATCATACTGCACTATAACAACTTCGTCTTTACAATTAGAGTAGAATCTTTCAAAAGTAAGGCATATGCTTTGCTCACTGTTGTCTGCTTTTCAGATGCATTATGAAAGTGATTTAGAATTACTGAATTTGGTAAAAGTTTGAAATAAAAATTTTAATAACATTTTATAAAGAACCCATTTAGATTTATTTCAATTCACCATTTCACTATACAATGAAAAAAATAGAAATATTTTGATCAATCTATTGATAGAAAGGGCTTGATATGGTCTCTCCTAAGGACATCTTGTTTATCTATTTATAAATGTATTGCCATGAAATAGAACACCAGCTGCATTCTCTCTAATGTACAGGGGCATGATAAGTTAACCAGAAAATTTAATTTACCCATTTTTATAACACCAAAAATAATGAATTCATTTTGTTCAGATGATAGAAAAATGCTGAGGAAGTATATTTCTTTTAAAACAAATAAGACAAGGAATCCTTATTATTGACTAATTCATGGGACTGCATTCTTATTTTGTTTAAGCCCTGAAATTCAAAAGTCAAAATAATATGATTAATAAGAAAATTAGTATGATTCTAACATTGTCTTTACAAAGTTGACAACTTTGACTCATTCAGTCACACCTTGATTTTACAGTCTTATCAAACAAAGACAAAAGATAAATTAAAAAGATAGCATCCAGTTTTTATATTATTACTTTATAAGACATGGCTAACAGGTTTATATAAAAACTTGAGACAAAAGCAGAACCTCTGATTAAGTAGTTTCAAAATAATTGTCAATGGCAGATTATAACAAAATTGTATGTTAACAACTGACAATATTATAAAATTGGTCTTGTTTTTTAAGTGGAAACACTCAGGCAAACATTCGATTTTTCTTGCTATAACCCTAACCCTAACCCAAACCCTAATCCTTAATTCATTTTAAATTAAGGTATGATATGGCAAATTCAATTCACAATATTATAATTCTGACTACCTATGTTATAATAGATATTTATACATAATTATTAAAATAATAAACAAATTTCTCTTTCATACATATTTGGTTACTACTTATATGCAGTACCAACAAGTGCACATGTGTTATGAGTTAAATAATAATTTAAAAAATAATGACTAAACTATTTTATTATTTCACTAGTTTCATACTAGCTTTTAATGTTAAGCCATTATGTAGAAGAAATTGTTTTTGGTCCTCAGAAGAACATAATTACAGTTCAACTTCCTAAATAAATATTGACTTTTCAGGTTTTAAATTAGAGAAATTATTATTATTATTATTATTATTAATGGTAGAAAATAAATAATTTTTGGTAGTCAATTTTATCCATTAGCTCTTATTAAATAAATACTTATTGATTATGATAGTTGTTACAGATTCATACAATAGAAATTATTTGCTAAGATATAAAATATGGTAAAACTTCACTACATTTCATTGTTTTTTTTGGAATCAAGTTTTTAAAGAAAACTGTAATGTAGAAAAATAAAAATATAAAGTTGACATTTTTTGAGGTTTATCATACATTTAAGTATGGAATCATTATCTTTATTAAGAGTGAGAACATTTCCAGTACCTCAAAATGTTTCCTGGTGTCCCCTGGCAACCTACTCACTACTTAACCTGCCTGCCCAAGAAGCTACTATATTCATTTCTTTTTAATAGATTAGTTTTGCTTGTTTTTGAACCTCCTATAAATGAAATGTTATGCTAATGCATTCTTTTATACCTGACATCTTTTGTTCAATATAATTTCTTTGAGGTTCACCTCATTGTTGCATGTGGTGGAAATTTATTCACTTCATTTCTCTGTAGTGTTTCATTTTATTAATATATCATATTTTATTTGTCAATTTTGCAAATAACATTTGTTATTTGCAATTTGTTTTTAGCTATCATGAGAAAAGTAGCCATGGATATTCTTGTATATGTTTTTGTTGGACATATGCACTTATTTCTTTTGGAAATATATCTGACACTGCAATTTCTGCATCTTAGGATGAACATTTGATTGTTTTAGGCAACACAAAGCAATTTTTCAAAGCAGCTTTGCCAATTTACACATCCACCAACAATATGTAAAATTTCTGTTTACCCTATGCTTTGTGATTTATTTACATTATCAATCTCGTAAATTTTAGTCATTTTGCTAAACATGTAGTGATATTACATTGAAAGGCATTTCTACACAAAATAAACAAATGAGCTAAGCTTTAGAAAAATTACAATTTATGTTTTGATAATACAATGGTTACTACCAAAATAGCTCAATGAGAACAAACAGCAAATTAATAAACTATACATATTACTTAAATTTCAAATGCAAAAATAAAGCATTTTATGTTGGGATTTTCAAACAACAAAAAATAATATCACTTTTCCCTACTTAGTCCAAATTTCTTGAGAAATAAAACCCAAGTAAAAACAGATGGAGGAGAAATTAGCATAGTCTTTTATATTGCTAAAGAGTTTGGAGACTATAGTTTAATATCTGCAATCACTGCCCTACCTTAATTAGATAGTTGCACCCATTGGCACAGACAACCCCAGACTTCTCTAAGACAGAATCTGTCCCCCCACTTTGCCTGTATGAAAGAAAGATTAAATAACACCCTCCCTGCATCATCTGCACTGAAAAACAAAACAAAACAAATTTGAAAGAGAAAAGCAACACAAAACCGAAAAACAACAGACACAATGAAGCACACATGTTCTTTTCTTCTTCATAGACGAACAATTAGAGCATTTCTAAGTATAGAGAGGAATGGACTGGAGTGCTGAGTATTAGGGTACATGAAGTCGCTTATCTTTCTACCTGAAGCCAGAGAAATTTCTTCCTCTGGCCATTTCCTAAAAGGGCTGCTTGTCATCTGTAGCATTATTAATAAGACTGCTATTTGTATTACCTAAATGTGTCATTATCTGAATGCCTCTTATAAAGACAAGCCTTTTCAAGATAAAGTATTACTCTTTTAATTGGCGGACTGAGCACTCTATCCACACCTGTTCTTGCTAAGATCAGAGGTTTATTCTTTAAAGAGATTCAGTCAAAGAGAATGTGGAACCAAGAGCCAGAGGTTCAGCTGACTTAGTAATGCAAAATAAAAACAGCAGAATTATGTAAAAGATTACCTACTAAATGATGAGACCTCTTGCACTTTAACTTCATTCAACATATAGTAAATTAGGCTTCTACTCTAATACAAGAGAAAAATGGTTCCTATGTTTGAAAATAAAGAGTCAAGTGTAAAGGCCTAAAACTGTTTTACTCTGTAATAAATCCCATGAATCAAGATGGCCAACCCATATAAACCAAACTTAATTTTTATTTATTCTGATAATATCTGTCTTTTATTCTATTTACATTTAATGAAATCAGGGTTATGATTGAATTTAGGTTTATAATTTGTTTCCTGTTTGTCCCTTTGGTCATTTTTATTTTTTTTCTTTTCCTGTCCTCTGTTAAGTTAAATGACTTTTTAAAGAATTCAGTAAAATTTATTTGCTACATATGTTATTCTTTTGGTTTGGTGTTTCATTTATTAAGTTTCAGGTGTACAATTCTATAACACATTATCTCTGTATTTTATTGGTGCTTAACAACCAAAGTCTAGTCTCCTTTCTGCACCATTTGATATCCTTGGCCCTCTTCACTTTCCTCTCAGTCCCTTCCCCTCTGGTAGCCACGCTATTGTTATCTGTTTCAGTGATTTTGTTCTCTTCGTTCATTTATTGTTTTTGTTTATATACCACATTTGAATAAAATTATATGGTTTTTGTCTTTTAGTGTTCCTCTAGGTTTACAGTATACTGCTTTTCATAGTCTACTTCAAGTTAACATTGTCCTGCTTAACATAAATTGCAAGAATTTTACAAACAGGCTCATTTACAACTTCTCACATCATTTCTGCTATAGTTTTTATTTGTGTCACATCTATATATGTTTTAAATTGTTAAATACAAGTTATATTCTTATTTAAACACTCATATGTGTTTTTTAATTAGGAAGAAGATATGTTGTATTTATCCACATAATTATAATTTCTGGGGTACTTCATTCCATTCTAAAAATAAATAGTATTTTCTAGAATCTATCTCCTTAAATAATAGAATTTCCCCTTTTATGCAGACCTTTTGGCAATTAATATTTTTAGGGCTTTTTTTTATTTAAATAAGCCCTATTGCACTTTTACAGTAGAAGGGTATTGTCTCCAAATATAGATAGTGTTTTTTCTTCTTGTCCTCACAATGTTCTATTATCAAGATTAGATCTGTGTTCTGACTTTTATGGTTTCTGATGAGAAGTGTATGACCTCTGAAGTTGTTGTCCATATTAATGTATAAGTCTTCTCTAACTGCTTTCAAAATTTTGCCTTTTATCTTTGATTATCTAAATTTGATGATGATGTTATTTACTCTGTATTTATTCTGCTTTATGACCAATACCTTTTGAATCTGTACACATATGACTTTCACTAATTAAGAAAAATTTTGGTAATTGTTCTTTCAAATAATTTTTAATTCTTCTTTTTACTTTCTCTGATACTAGGACTTTAATAGTTTTTATATTATATATTATTATATTATAGATACTTTAAGTTCTGTTCATTTATTAGGTCAATACTTTATGTTCTTCACATTAAATAGTATATTTCTTCTATCAAACCTATTGAGAAATTTTTATTCTATTTACTTTTCAGTTGCAGAATTTCAAATTGATTCTTTTTATACTTTCTAATCCTTTGTTGAGATTTTATTTTTCTTTTCATTTTATTTCAAGCATGGTTTACTTTATATCATTGAATAATATAGGAATGGCTGTTTTAAAGTGTTCTGCTCTTAATTTTACTCTCTTGGAGTTGTTCCTTATTGACAGCTTTTGTTTGGAGAATGGGTTGCATTTTATCATTTCTTAATAAATCTAGCAATTTGTAACTATATTCTGGACATGGTATTTTTTAAGTGAGGTTCTGGATTCTTTCCTATTCCTCTGAAAAATGTTGGTTTAGTTTTAATTTGTTTAGCAGGTAAATATATTCAGAATAACTCATACTACAAACTTTGTCTCTACTTGGTTATTCTAACCTTTGCTGGGCTAAGAGTCTTTCTTATGCATGCACAGATCTTAGTTCAGCCAGAACAAAAAAACTAAAATTGTGGAACTTCTCTACTCAAAGCCTTTCTTGTCCTGCAAATGTGAACACTCCTCTAGTTTTTTTCTGATTTTCCTATGGGAGGAATGATCTAAATGGAACTACTTGATTATATCTGAGCATACCTAGATCAATAAGATTTTTAGTAATTTGCCTATTAAATTGTATCCAATTGAGAGGCATAGATCATGAAATATTTAAAGAAAACATTTCATATGAAAGACATCAAATAATGGATACAAATGAATGAATGAAACAGTAAAATAACAAGTAAACAACTCAAAAAATGTGAAAATACAGGTATAAGAAAAAATGTCCAAAATTTATAATTAATATCCACAGAGATATAAGGAAGGTATTATATCCAATCATTTTATCAAATGTTATGTGAAATATAATGACAAGTATTGTTTTAAGTCAGTGAACAAAGCAGATCTATACTCTACCCTAATGAAGCTTGTATTCTAGTGGGGAAGGCAGATCGTAAATAAGATAATTAATAAAGTATATTATGTATTAAATATATATTGATTACTATAGATAAAATAAAGCAAGAAGCTGAGATAACCTTGAGATAATAAACAGGGTTATTAGAGACAATATTATGTCATTTATATGCCATAAAAGTGACCTTTAAACAAAGACATGAAGGAAATGAAAAAACAAGACATGGAGCTATCTGGGGATGAGAGCTCTAGACAGAATGAATAAAATGTGCAAATACCAATGGACAAAAGCTCACATGTAATTATTAAATAGGATCAAGGTGTCTTGTTGCATAGAGTAAAATGAATGAGAGGAACATGCAGTGGGAGAGGAAAATAAAGAAATAATGGGAGGTCAAATTATGTCTGGTCTGTAGGCCACTGTAAAGACTTTGGTTTCTACTGTGAAGATGGTGGCAAATACTAGAGAGTAATTAGTAAAAAAGTGATGCAAACTAATAATTTTTAAAGGATCATTTTTTTCAGTGCATTAAAATGGAATGCACTGAAGGTTAGAAGCAAGGAAACAGCCCTGGCCAATAGTTGCTTGGTTAGAGTATTGTCACTATATGCAAAAGTTGCTAGATTGCCTGACCTGTGGTGGTGCAGTGGATAAAGCGTCAACTTAGAAACACTGAGGTTGTCGGTTCAAAACCCTGGCTTGCCTGGTCAAGGCACATATGGGAGTTGATGCTTCCTGCTCCTCCCCCTTCTCTCTCTCTCTCTCTCTCTCTCCCCCCTCCTCTCTAAAAAAAAGAATTAAAAAAAAAGTTGCTAGATTGATCCCTGGTCAGGACACATACAAGAACAGATCAATGTCTCTCTCTCTTCTTTCCTTTCTCTCTAAATAATCAATTAATATATTTTTTTAAAAAGCAAGGAACAAGGTAGGGGTTGATTGTAACAATCTACAATAGAAAAGATGATTACAGGGTCCAGAAGATGGCTATGGAATAGGCTCTGCCAAATCCCACCTCCCAGAACCAAAGTGGATTACAACTTAACTTGGGAACAATCATCTTGAAAAACCAATTTTGGATTAAACTACAACCAAGGATCACTGAAGAAAACACAGTGAGACTGGTAGGAAGTGCCAGGAAAGTTTTGCCCTGATCCCAGGAGTGAGGGGCAGCCCAGAGAGACTTTCACTATAGAGTGGATTGTCCAGAGAGTTGTGGGTGCTCAGCCCCAGGACCACAGCCCCAGCTTAGAGTGCTAGAGACTAGAAGAGTTGTATGGACAGTATTTAGTTGAGAGAAAAGTCAGGTGACTGTTTGTGAAAGGGAGACAGAACTCTCAGACCCAGGTTCCATCTTAAAGGAATTGCACAGAAAACCTTCACAGCCACTTACCCAGGGTTCTGGGAGCAGGAAGTGCTGAGAGAAGTGGAGTTGTGAGAGAAGAGTGTAATCTCTGAGGCAAAGGGAGAGACACTGTGGGCAATAGCCACCTTAACCCCTGTGCTGCTGAGTCACTTCCCAAATCTAAAGTGGCCATTTTTCCTGGGCGAAGCAACACAAGCAAAGGGAAGCAATTATCCTGCCCACCAGAGGCTCTCCTACTTCAGTCAGAGCAAAGAGTCAATTAGAAGCAGAAGGAGCATAAGGGATATAGGTTTTGAGTGCTGAAGTCTGAGCTACACCATACCCCCCATTCAGCTGAGTGAATCTTGAAGGGCAGACGGGCCTAGCAGTGGAAGTTGCTGCTCTCACGGTTGTGGGGGCAGTGCCAGGCCTGTGGTGACAGGCAGCAAGGCAGCTCGTGCACTCACCCACATGCTGGTGGCAGTGGCCAGTGAGGTGGCCCTCACGTCCTGCAGTGCCTGAACTCCCTAGGAGTCTCAGTGGATGGACAGGCAGAGCAAACCTCCAGAACACAGAGGTCATGCATACTGGCCAGGAGTAGATAAAAACCAGCCTAGAAGTGCAGCTGATATTTACAATGGCACCAGAGCCCAGCAGAGGCAGCCATAAATTCTGGATCACCTGTAGCTCCAAGCAGGTTGCTAAGGGTCAGTCAGAGGCACTGACTTCCACTTGTCTGTGCCAGGTTCCAGCCAGGGAGGTCCAGGGCTGGCACATCCAGTTGCCAGATAAGAAGAGTATTAGCTCAGGACCTAGTAACCATTGTTAGAGTGATATTTTAAGGAAGGGCTTCTCACACCTGACCCAGCTAAGATATAGAAAAAGCTGACACAAAGAGCAAAAAGAGCAGTAACAGCAGAAAAGTAGCCTGCAGTGGATTACAAACAACAGCTGAAGCCAACCCAAAAAGATCTAGAAACTACACAACTGGAAGCTGGAGGCAGACAACACCAACCCTATATTCAGCTAGCTACACAAACAGCACACCCAAAGGAGCAGTCTATACACAGACAAAATGGTAAGACAGAGAAATGCAATCCAAATGAATCAACAAGAGAAATCTCCAGAAAAAGAACTAAATGAGATGGAAATAACCAAGATACTGGATGCACAGCTTAAAATAATGATTGTTATGATGTTCAAGGATTTTAAAGCAATAATGGACGGACATAATGAGCACCTAAACAAAGAGATAGCAAGCATCAAAAAGGACATTGAAATCATAAAAAGAAAAAATCAGACAACCAACTACAATATCAGAAATGAAGACTATACTAGAAGGAATTAAAAGCAGGCTGGATGAAGCAGAGAATCAAATCAGCAATTTACAGGACAAGATAAATGAAAGTATGCAAGCAGAATAGCAAAAAGAAAAGAGGATCAAAAAGTCTGAGGAAACTCTAAGAAAACTGTAACAACATGAAGAGAAACAATGTCCACATTATACAGGTTTCTGAAGGATAAGAGAAAGAACAAGGGATATAGAACATAATTTAAGAAATCATAGCTGAAAACTTTCCTAAATTGATGAAAGAAAACTCACACAATTTCAAGAAGCACAGAGTTTCATTAAAGAGGAACCCAAAGAGACCTACACGAAGATATATCATAATTAAAATACCAAAGTTAAGAGATAAAGAAAGATTACCAAACACTGCAAGAGAAAAGGAGTCAATTACCTAAAAAGGAGCCCCATAAAAATGACATCTGACTTTTCAACAAAAACACTTGAGAACAGAAGGGAATGGCAAGAAATATTCAAACTAATGCAAAACAGAGCCTACATCAAGACTTTTTCATTTATTTATTCATTTTTAGAGAGGACGAGAGAGACAGAGAGAGAGAGAGAGAGAGAGAGAGAGGAGAGAGACAGAAAGAGAGAAGGGGGAAGAGCTGGAAGCATCAACTCCAATATGTGCCTTGACCAGGCAAGCCCAGGGTTTCGAACCGGCAACCTCAGCATTTCCAGGTTGACACTTTATCCACTGCACCACCACAGGTCAGGCCCAAGACTTCTTTATCCAGCAAAGCTATCCTTTAAAATTGAAGGAGAAATAAAAAGGTTCCCAGACAAAAAACAACAACAACAAAATCAAGAAATTCATTACAATCAAACCAATGCTGCAAGAAATGTTAAGGGACATGTTGTAAATAGAACAAAAGTGGAGGAAAATCTAGGAAAAGAGGAATGTAGATTTAAAGAATAAAATGGCAATAAACAACCATATATCAATAATAACCTTAGATGTAAATGAATTAAATGCTCCAATCAAAAGATGTAGGGTAGCTGCATGGATAAGAAAACAGGACCCATACATATGTTGTCTACAAGAGATCCATCTCAAAACAAAAGATACTCATAGACTGAAAGTGAAAGCATGGAAAAAAATATTTCATGAAAATGGAAATGAAAAAAAAGCTGGTGTAGCAATACTTATATCTGACCAAATAAACTTTAAAACAAAGTCTATAGTAAGGGATAAAGAAGGTCACTACATAATGATAAAGAGAGCAAACCAACAAGAAGAGATAACCATTATAAATATCTGTGTGCCTAATATAGGAGCACCTAAATATATAAAGCAGATTTTGATGGACATAATGGGCAAGATCAACAGTAATACTATAATAGTAGGGGATTTTAATACCTCATCAACATCAATAAATAAATCCTCAAAAGATAATTAACAAAAAACAACGGCCTTAAAGGACACACTAGATCAACTTGATTTAATAAATATCTTCAGAACTTTTCACCCTAAAACAGCAAAATATACATTGTTTTTAAGTGCTTATGGTACATTCTCTAGGAGAGACCACATGTTAGGAAACAAAACGAGTCTCAATAAATTTGAGAAGATTAAAATCATATCAAGCATCTTCTCAGACCACAATGGTATGAAACTAGAAATCAACTACAATACAATAAAAAAAAATAAAAAACATTAAAAACACTTGGAGATTAAATAGCATGTTATTAAATAATGAATGGGTTAACAATGAGATCAAGGAAGAAATAAAAACTCTCTTTGAAACAAATAAAAATGAACATAAAAAACTCAAATTTATGGGACACAGCAAAAAGCAGTCCTGAAAGGAAGTTCATAGCATTACAGGCATACCTTAAGGACCTAAAAAAGCTCAAATAAGCCATTTAACCCTGCATCTAAAAGAACTAGAAAAAGAACAGCAAGTAATGCCCAGAGGAAGTAGAAAGAAGGAAATAATAAAGATTAAAGTGGAAATAAATTACATAGAGGCTAAAAAGAAATACAGAAGATCAATAAAACCAAGAGCTGATTCTTTGAAAAGGTAAACAAGATTGATGAAACTTTAACCAGACTCACCAAGAAAAACAGAGTAAGGACTCAAATAAATTAAATTAGAAGTGAAAAAGCCAGGCAGAGAAAGAAAAATATCATATGACCTCACTCATTTGAAGAATCTAATGAACAAGGTGAACTGAGGAATGGAATAGAGACAGAAGCAGAGTCAAAGGGACTGGAGGGAAAGCAGTCAGAGGGAAAGGGGATGAAAGGATGGGATCAGAGAAGGGAAAGAGATTAATGAAATTATATATACATAAGACAGCATTATAGAGAGCAGGATAGCAGATCCTGGAGGGAAGATGGGAGTGCTTTTGGGGGAGGGGAAAAGGGAATGTCGAAGGAAACATGATGGTGAGGGGGAGATATATTCGGTGGGATACTTGAATCTATATAAACACAAAAAATTAAAATCAATAAACATTTTTTAAAAAGAAAAGAAAAGATGATTGCTTGGCCAAGAATACAGTGGTACCTTGAGATACAAATAGACCAACATACAAATTTTTTTAAGATACGAGCTGTGACTCAGTCCATATTTTTGTTTGAGATCTGAGCAAAATTTCAAGATACGAGTTGTGATTCGAGAAGCTGGTGCTAGTTTGCGCGTTGGTGCATGGATCCAGTATCAGCGATTTGATATACGAATTGACTGACTTATGAGCTCGGTTACAGAATGAATTAAATTCATATCTCAAGTTACCACTGTAATAGTATTTGTTTTGTAAATAGTAATGAGCCCTATATACTTTTAGGATAAGTTGAAACATATTTTGTGATATGGTCAGTTGTAAGAGAAGGACAAAATAAAGACTGACTTCAAGGTTTTTAGTTTGATCATGTGGAAGACTAAGTAGAATGAGAAAGAATATGGGTAGACCATGTTTGAGGATTGGAAAAGAGCAGAAATTTAAGTTTTGGTATAATTAGGTTGGGATATCCAATAGACATTGTAGTGGATGTGTAAAGATAGTAATCATTCATAAAATGTTTCAAGTTTCAGTCTAGAAATGTATGATCAGAAAGCAATAAAGGGTAGAGACCATTTAAAACTACAAAACTCAATGAGATCACCCAAGGAGTGAGTACAAACAGAGAAGAGAGCAAAGGATTGAGACTTCAGATATCACAATGTTAAGATTTTTAGGGAAATAAGCCAAAATCGTTAAAGATTGTTAAAAACACTCTACCAGGAGAAATACTACCAAAGGTGACATCCTAGAAGCCAAGTAGAGCAAGTTAATCCTAGAGGAGGGAAGAAGCATTCTATCAAGTGCTGATGACAGGTCAGTTAAGAGGAGGGCTAACAACTGATCATTGGGATTAGCAAAATGTAGGCTATTAACAAATTAACAAAAATATTGTAACAAGTGCACAATGTGACCTATTGGCAATAATGGCCAATAAATGGGTTTAAAGAAAAACTATTTAAGAGAAAATGAAGCAATTAGTATAGGCAATTTTTCTAAGATGTTTTTCTTTAAAAGCAGAGAAAATGCCTGGTGACTTGGAGAAGAAAGTAAGATTAAGCCAGAGTATTTAAAACAGAATAATTTTTTGGGTGATAATATGTTGATAAGTATGATTCTATAGAGAATGAATAAATTATACAAGCCTAAGATTTTAGAATTGCGAGAGCATCACCTTCGCATATGGGAGAGAACTGGGAGTCTTTGATAGAAGCATGGGTAATTCATCTACATTACAGATGGTAAGCAAAATAGATGGTGGTATCTGAGTAAATGTAGTGCTAATAGCTTTTAAAAATCCTTTTCTTATTTTATTTTTTATTTTTCTTAGTAAAACAGGAAAAATGTTTTTAGTTGAACATAATCATGGGAGAAAGAAGCTTAGAAATTTAAATTTGTGTACCAGGATTAAGGAATTAATTTACCATTTATGAAAAAAAGTGAATGGATTAGGATATCTAATGTGATTACAGGCTGACATTTAAGATTTGGTAATAAATAGCATATATTAGAAAAAGAATATTCAGAAAACAAAGGTAATTCTTAGAAATTAACATGATATAATAGTAAAATGAAAAACATTCAATTGAGGGGCTAGAAAAAAGAAAATTTCACAAAATATGAAGCACATAAATGAGTAGTTATAAAATAAAAGGAAAATATAACAAATACAGAGAAAGTTTAATAGCTAAATAAAATGTTTCATACAGAAATAAATGGGAAAACATAAAGAAGGAATTATGTAAAAATAAATAATATAAGAACAGTTTCTAGAGATGAAAAATTTGTTTTCAGACTGGAAAAGTAAAATAAGGAAGATAATGAGGTTGAGGGTTATAGTCATAAATTCAACATTGAATGCAGGAAGACAAAGGAAAAATTTCTTCAACATTCTAAATAAAGTTAATTCTCAATTTAGAATTATTTACTCAGGCAAGGTACCTATTGGATGTGAGGCCACAATAAAAATATTTTCACTCTTAAGGACTAAAAAAAAAAAAAATTATTCTCCACGGTCATTTTATTGAGAGCTTACTAAAATATGTACTCCACCAAAATGAAAGTGACAAGAAAGAAGAAAACTTTCACCAGTTTGTTCAGTGGATGAAGGGTCAACCCCGCACACCAGAGGTCACAGGTTCAACCTCCTATTAGGGCATGTCAGAGAAGTTATTGATGAGTACATAACTACATTGAACAAATAAGTGAAATGAGTTGATGTTCTCTGTCTTTGTTTCTCTTCTCTCTCTCTTTTTCTCTCTCTCAAATCAATAAAAAAATAAAGAGGAAGACTTTGGATAGTCAATAGGACATCTATTGCAGGTGAAGGTCATCCTGTAGATAATGATGTAAGAGATTCAGTATAAACGCATGTATTCAGCTATTTATTCAGGTCTCTGAATGAAGGCAGGGAGCCATGGCAATAATGATTAAAGGAAAACACTAAGCCCCTAGCATCCCTGATGTGTGTGATAACAGAGCCACAAAATACCTCAACTTACTAACTGACTCCCTGTAATTGCCTCTTAACTCTTTTGCCTGTTCTACCCTGCCCTCTTCTGTCTACTCCTCACCCTTCTCAATGCACACACATCTCAGATAGTTTCCACTATTCTCAACAGTGTAGTCAAGAAGGTCCCTTTATTTATTTATTTATTTATTTAATGAATAATTAGTCTGCTTTTATTTTTTTCTTTAGTGAGCTTTAATTACACTGGGACAAGCAATGTCTCTTTTAACAGATTAACAGTGAGCACATTAGTTTTCATTAAATATTTTTTCTTACCTTTTTCACTCCTTGAAGGTCCTTTTAAAACAGAGTTCCCCTGGCTGGTTGGCTCAGTGGTAGAGCATCGGCCTGGCATGCAGGAGTCCCAGGTTTGATTCCTGGCCAGGGCACACAGGAGAAGTGCCCATCTGCTTCTCTACCCTTCCCCCTCTCCTTCCTCTCTGTCTCTCTCTTCCCCTCCCACAGCCAGGGCTCCATTGGAGCAGAGTTTGCCTGGGCGCTGAGGATGGTTCTGTGGCCTCTGCCTCAGGCACTAGAATGGCTCTGATTGCCACAGAGCAACACCCCAGATGGGCAGAGCATCGCCTCCTGGTGGGCATGCCGGGTGGATCCCAGTTGGGCACATGCAGGAGTCTGTCTGACTGCCTCCTTGTTTCCAGCTTCACAAAAATACAAAAAAAAAAAAAAAAAGAGGTCAACCCTTTTTACTTCTCTGTTGAAGCCCTAAAAGTAAGTCTTAATTGGACCCCTTTTCCTCTCTAACCTCATTCTTACCCCTCCCTTACTTCTTCACTTTCTCAGTTCTTGCCACATGTGTCTCCAACATACCAGGCATATTTCGATATTGAGTATCTTGTACTGACTAGTTCCAAGCCCTTACTTTCTTTATTGTCTTTTCAAATTTTACCATTCTAAAGATGCCTGACGCAACTCCCTACTTAATAATGAAATATGCATCCCACTCATCATACTTTTATCTTACCATTTTTCATCCATAGCCTCTAGCCCACTAAAAATTATAGATAGTAATATTGTTTATCATTTGCTTTACCAGCCAGCATGTGAGCTTCAAATAGTTAAGAAGTTTTAATGAATTACTGTTATATCCTAGATTCTCAGAGAAGTACCTAGAAATCTAGAAGAAACTTGGAAAAAATTTCTTAGAGACTTATGAAAATTAATTTAAAATTAATGAAGATTAGTTTAAAAAATTCTTATAGAATTAAACAAATAAAAAAATCCTATTATTAATGTCAGGGGAATCAAAGTTTACATGAGAAATAAAATAAAATTCTTGTCTACTACCTGACTCAATTGTGAAAATATTTATTTAGCATTAATAACATAAACTGTAAACAAAATTAATTCTATAAACAATAGGAAAAAAGATATTGTGAGATTATGTGTGTATCTCTGTAATAAGTGAAATTAAAAAAATCCTCCTGTTTCATTGCAAAACTAAAAGATTATGAATACCTAACTGAAAAATTAGAATTGCACAAATTTCAAAAAAAATTGTTTTGATAACAATTATTGGTAGATTTACTATGGAGAGTGAAATGTGGGGAAGTTGTGTCAGAAAGGTATTATTTTTTATAATGATACCTAAAAATAATTTATAACTTGTGTACATTACTAGCTCACACTCATTAGGGAGGCAGGTTGGTAAAAAATTAGGAAAATTACTTGGCAAGTGGAATGAATAAACTGAGACAAATGGTTTAACAAATGGCTGGAACAGCTGAGCAATTAACAGTCATGAAAATTCACAAGACTCTGTCCCTCCTAACCACAGGACCTAAAAGCACCATAGTCAGGGAGGTAGATAACAAAAACCAGTTAAATATAGCATAATCCAAGACTGAAAAAAATTACCAGAGAACAACCTGAAAGCTCATTACACCATTATAATGAAAATTGACACTATAAGTAGAAGGGGGGGGGGCAATGAGGATGAACACCATGACACTTCCTGAATGGACCATATGAGGAACAAGACCCCCTCCCAACCAGAAGGTGAAATTAGAATTTGGATCCACAAAGCTTGAAGACAATCCCCTCTGCCTTGAAAACACATAAAATCTTAAGAATTAACTGACCACATGTGCAACTCACTAGTAAGCTGGTCCATGTCTATTCAGAATGTAATTTTTGCTTTTTTCACAGCAACACCTGCATCCTGACTTCTTCCTTTTTTTCTACCTGAATAAAACTTGCTTTGTTCTAATTTCTATAACCCCCTTAAAATTTTTCCTGGGTGATTCAAGAACCTGGAGGTCATTTGATAGATGAAAGGTCCTAGAACAGGGTAGGGCCATCCCCCAGTGAAGAAATAATATGGTAGCATTAAGATGGCTATTATTTTTTTAAAAATCTGAAAACAACAAGTGTTTTAGTAGATAAAGAGAAATGAGAACACTTGTGCACTGTTGGTGGGATATAAAATGTTAAAAACACAGAAAACCATTATGGTGGCTCCTCAAAAAATTTTAAGATTTATCTTGTGATCAAGCAATTCTACTTCTGAGTATGTACTGAAAAAATTCAAAGCATAATCTGGAAGAGATATTTATACACCCATGTTTACAGCAGCATTATTAACAATAGATAAAATGTAAAAGCAAAGTAAATGTTCATATACAGTTGACTGGATATGTAAAATGTTATATAACATGCAATGGACTATTATGCACCCTTAAAAAACGAAGCAAATTCTAACATATGTTACAATGTGGATGAATCTTGAGGAACATTATGCTAAGTGAAATAAAATAGTCATAAATGACAAATACTTTATGATTTAACTTATGTGAAGTAGTTAGAATAGTAAAAATTGTAGGGACAGAAAGTAAAGTGGTGGTTGCCAGGGGCTGGGAGGAGAAAGAAATGGGAGTTTTGTTTAATGAGTGTAGAGTTAAGGTTTTGTGAAATGAACAGTTCTGGAGATAGGAGGCGGCGGCGATGGCTGCACAGCACTATAAATGTAATTAATACCCCTTAACTGTATACTTAAAAATAGTTAAAGTATTTATTAAAAAAATAGTTAAAGTATGTATTTTTGTCAAATATCTTATACAACAAAAAAATTGAAAAATAAACTGCATATATAAATATCTTATTTTTTAATAAATATTTTTAAACGTAATTTGTTATTTTGTTAACTATTTCTTCCTGTCACAACCATAACTATGTTTAGTCAATATATATGGATCAAAATCACTAAATAATTTAAGCCTTTACTTGTTTTTGAGATCCAGAGCACTGACAAACAAGTTTAGTCAATTTGTAATATAAAATCAGATCTATTGATTTGATCAGCCCTAATTTCTAAAACTATGTACGGAGGCCACCCAAAATAATACAAATACAAGTCATTTAAATTAATAATTTTAAATCATAGTTTATCAAAACATATAAATACAAGCAGACATGTTCATTTTACATGCAATTTGTCTTGATTATAATAACCTAATTTCATGTCTCTTATATAAGACAGGTAGGTTTCTAATTCTTTAGAGGTTTAAGTGGGCAATTTACATGTATAATGCATTTGGTCATAACTTAGATTTGATTTAGAATGAGCTCCAAATTTTACCCTCTCAAAGACAAGGAAATAAAACTTAAAAATTCCAGGAACACTAAGATTCCAGGACATTAAAAATCTGCAAAAAATTTATCTTCTGAAAAAATAATAAAAATGAGAAAATCTCAAAAACAAATAGTCAGTGTAATGTTAGAAACTTTCTGCAAGTTTTTTGTTTGGTTTGTTTGTTTGTTTTGTAAATGTGCTACTTAGCTTCCATAAACTGAAGTAGGAAACTGAGCCTGACTGTAAAGTTACTAGCAGCCTGATTGCAGTTTTTCATCTCAAGGCTCACAATATTTTACAACTTCATCTGTCCTGTGGATGCAGGCAGATGCAATAGCTAAACTAAAGACCATTTACATAATTTAGGTTTTATTTCCTACAAGTTTGGTTAACAGAGATGAATTTTTTTCCACTTAATCATGAACCAAAGTATCAATAAGAATAAATACATTGTATTTACCTTATTTGTGAAAGGTTAACTATCCATCATATATCTTTCTCTGCCTTGAAGTTAGCATGAGATTCTAAAATCTTATTTCACTTGACTTGTTCCTGATTTATCACTTGTCTAGCTATCAATGGGACACAGTTTATAGCATGTTATTCATATAAGCTGTGACATACATGTACTAGGAAAATATCCTACTTCTGTTAAGATTTCTTTCTCTTTTCCTAGTAAGGAAAGTTCTTCCAATCCTCATTTGCTTATTGCAGAAATCATTCCTTGTCGTCTCACTCACTTGTCGTACTTATCTATTTGCAAGCATATGTGACATTTGACTTTGGTTTATGGTACAGCAAAAACACTATGTGCACTCTCATTCATTGAGCATAATTTTAATTAACAATATTACATGGAAAACTGTGGTAAATATCAAAGAATGTGTATATCCTATATTATATGAAGTCTCAATATAAATAGTAATAAATTTTTCCAAAAATAAAATTTCTCCACCTTTGAGGTAATTAGTTTTCCATCACCAGAAGTTTTACACATCAGTTAGATGTCCAATTTTTACAATCACAGACAACTAAATTGTCTGGGTCATATCACGGAAGAGAAGAATCTATCACAGAATGAAGTAGGATATTGTATAGCAAAGAATTTAACCTTGGCTTCTGGGAGATAATTTCTACGCTCTAGGAATGTGGCCATGCCTCACAGGAGTGCTTTTTATATGCCCAGAAGCCTTGGATGGTGCCAGATAATCTAACAATGACATTCAGGATAAAAAATGGCCACTATTTTGTTTCTGATGAATTTTCTGTAAATACAATTCTCCATGGGCCACTTGGACTAATTTGACCAACAAAGGCTGCTGGAACCAAGCCTGTTCAATTTGTCTCATAGACCATTTAATTAAGGTTACTAACAACAGTGCTCAAGCTTTAGGATAAGTCCAAACTGTAGTGCTGACCTTAAATATGCTTCCTAAGTTTTCAGACCCCACCAGCTTAACAAATAACAAATTATATAAAATATAAGAGCCTAAATTAAAAATCAAAGTGGATTTTTTCTTAAGTTTGCATCTTGACATTTCTAAGATTTGTATAGTATCATCTTCACTTGGCCCAAGGCATCAATCCAGGCACAGCAGAATGTATTAGCAACAAACAGCACAGACTACATTGTTCAGCAAGGAAGATTTTCTAGGACAAGGTCATCATCTACAATGGCTCTAGCCAGTGATTCGATGCTGACCTGAATGTAGGGTTGGATGACTAAATTGATCACATCACTGAAAGTCAAGGCCAAATTTCATAACATTTTTCTAATTGAATGATACCACCGTATGGACAACTGACTTTATGGTATACATAAATAATGAGTTACTTATTCTTATAGGAAGCTCCTCCAAGTAATTAAGGACATACTTCTCAGTAACTTTAGGGAAACTGGCAACCAAACTGTGGTTGAATACAAGTCATCTGGTAGAGAGTGATCAACCCAGAACTCAGTTAAATTTCAGATGCTAGCAAATAGTCAAGAAAGTTGAACAGAATTTCCCTTTATTAGAACGATTGTGGGGAAAGGAGCTTGTGAAAGTCAAATAATTATTCATCTTCACTCTCCGCCATACTTCCCAGGGTGTAAGATATTGACTCCATCCTGAGGTTTCTCTCTCTCCACTACTTCAAAACCAATATGTTCTCTTCCAGTAGCTATAATTTCACCATTCTCCCAATAGTTCCCCACTTGTACTAAGAACTTTCAGCCAGAAAAGTCATGTGCAAGAGAGACAAGAGCATCTTTACAAAACTCAGTGACAGCTTTGAATTCCCTGTGCCCCTTTGGCCAGCTTCCTCCTGGAAGGTGTACCAGTAGGCTGGTGCAGGTTTCCCTTCAGGGGGAAAAATAGTCAGATCATGCCCAGAAATGATCAGGATAAAATCCAGAATTTTTATCACCTTAATTAATCCTTTTTACTAAGTTATTTTCTTCAAACCCCACCATACTTGGCTAAACCCCACTGTTTCAAATTATAAATATCTTCACCAGAATTCTTCCCTCTCGACTAGCTTAGGTAACTTTCTGTTTTCTTCCATACAGTATTTACCAGAGTGTGTAAAATTGCCTATATAGGTACCAAAATTCTCACTCTTGTCCTAATGGCTTAGAATATATCTTATTCAGTAGTATAACTGCAGCATTTAACATAGGACATGACACATAATTGACTCTCAGTAAATATGTGTGAAATAAAACAAACTTGAAAAGGTAAAATGTTTGCAAGATAATTTTAAAATTCTTATTAAAATATTCAAAGGGGAGAAACCATGTTTCAGTGGTCTCCCCCATTCCAGAAATGTTTATAAAGTTTTATATGAATTTGTCTACTTATTACATTATTGTTTGTAATAAAAAAACTGGTATTTAGATGTTTTGCAGCGAGAGAACTTTTAATAAACTGTGAGGCATCCATGTGTAGAACACCATGTAGCCATCACAAAAAATAAGCTGGATCTTTCTCTGTATTAAAATAATGTATCATCAATATTAGAATAAGATCAAGTTACAAATTATGTATAGCAGGATCTCATTATTTAAAAAAAAAAAAGCACACTTGTGGTTAAAGGGATAAAAGACACTGGGTCATAAGGCAGACATATTTTTAATTTTTTGAGGTAATGCCGAACTGATTTTCATAGTGGCAGCACCAATCTGCATTCGCACTAACAGTGCCTGAGGATTCCCTTTTCTCCACATCACTCCAATTCTTACTGTTCATGGATTAATTGATAATCGTCCTTCTGACAGGTGTGAGTTGATATCTCACTGTGGTTTTAATTTGCATTTCTCTAATGATTACTGACATTGGGCATCTTTGACCATCTGTATGTCCTCTCAGAATAAAATGTCTACTCAGGTCCTCTGCCCATTTTTATTTGGATTGTTTTTTTGGGTGTTGAATTTTTTAAGTTCTTTATAAATTTTGGATAATAATCCCTTATCAGAAATATAGGCAAATATGTTTTCTTATTCAATGGGTTGTCTTTTCACTTTGTAGATGGTTTCTTTAGCAGTACAAAAACATTTTAATTTGATGTAGTCCCATATGTTTATTTTTTTGTTGTTTCCCTTGCCCTAGGAGATATATAAAAAAATATATTGCTATAAGAAATGTCTGAGATTTTACTGCCTATATTTTCTTCTGGAATTTTTATGGTTTTAAGTCTAATATTTAAAGTCTTTAATCCATTTTTAGTTTATTCTTGTGTATGGTTTAAGAAGATGGTCTTGTTGTGTAAGAAGGTAGTCTAGTTTCATTTTTTTCATGTATCTGACCAATTTTTCCAACATCATTTATTGAAAAGACTGTCTTTACTGTCTTTATCCCAATATATGTTCTTACCTCTCTCATCAAACACAAAACAGTAATTCAAAAGAATATATGCACCCCTGTGTTCATTGCAGCATTATTTACAATAGTCAAAATTTGGAAGCAGCCCAAGTGCCCCTCAGTAGATGAGAAGATGAAAAAGCTGTGGTACATTTATACAATACAATACCATGGCCATAAAAAAGAAGAAAACCTTACATTTTGCAGTAGCATGGATATACCTGGAGAGCACTAAGTTAAGTGAAATTAAACCCTTCAGAGAAAAAGCAAGTACCATATGGTTTCACTCATATGTGGAATCCAATGAACAAAGTAAGCAAACAAGTAAAATAGAGACAGACTCATACATAGAGAGCAGGCTAAGACCTACCAGGGAATGGGAGTGCTAGGTGAGGAGGGTGGAGATATTGAGAAAAAATGGACAAAAAAATCTCATGGGCATGAACAACAGTGTGGTGATTTCTGTGGATGGGGTAAAGGAGGTTATAAGGGCCATATATGGTAATGGACAAAGACTCGAAAACACAGTATGGTGTATGGTAATGTGTTGTAGAATTGAGCACCAGAAACTTGTATAATTATGTTAACTAGTATCACCCTATTAAAATCAATGAAAAAAGAGATGAAGAACAAAATTTAGAAGGAGAATGAATTAGAGAAACACATAAATCCAGGGAAAAGTCAGAAATGTTATAAACATCTCTAAAAGGGGTAAGTTCTGAAGATGAACTGAAGTATGTGGGTAAAGGCCTTCACTATTTTTATATTGTGCAAAATAAGTGCAGAAACAAAGGTAGTTTCTTTTATTTCTATTTTTATAATTAGTTTAATTGCTAAATTTATTGAGAGCAAATCTAACAAAAATATTAGCAGTGTTATTTTTGTAAAATTGGATTGGATGGTAGTTAATTTACCTAATGATTTATATTCAACTATATTATTCACTTTCCAACAAAAAACATATTCACTAATTATAAGAAGTTTTCTTGGCAAAATCTGGGAAAGAAAGAAAGATTATTGGAAAGGCTGAATATGGTATGTTTATATCTTTTACTCCATTAATCTTTAAAGTAAATAGATTGTGATGCAGGTCCTAATTTTATGTTTAATGTCCAATTTGCATATTTCTGGCACTAGAATCAAAATAGACAAAATAAAGAAGGTTATTATATTTTCTGTATAAATAATTAGAAAGAGTTCTTCTGAGTTTCTCTGTCATCAGGGAAGATGTAATGTTTATATTTTAAGTATTTATAATAATAGTGTGAAAACTCATCTTGTTTACCACCATAGTGCCTGGGCTTGTGTTAGGCACACACAGGTTTAATAAAAGTTTATTGAACATCAAAATGATTGAATAACTATTAAACTTAAATCAATTAAAAAGAAAGGGAAAGTTTAATTCTCCCATAGAGATATTTTATTAATTTTTATTTTTTTTAAAACAAAATTTTAGAGCCCAAGGGAAATATCCATTTTGGAGTTGAACTATTAATGGCTGGAACTGCATGGGGTGTCATGATAAATGTTTCCTTAAAGTTGCCTTTGTCTAACTGTTAGCAACTCACCAGGCAGCTACAACTGTGCAAAAATATTTAGTTCTTTAAACATTTCAGTCAATGTAGTAGTTATTTAAACAGTGACAAATAGCAAACATTTATCCATAGTTTATAGTCTTTTTCTTAATAGATTTTCCAGTGGGAGTGAGAGTTCTTATTTAGACATTTAGTCAATGTTATTTTCCTAATTATCCAATATGACTAATTTAAAATGTCTTAACTTTTAATCAAATTATCTTTTTACCACAGCATGACTACGTGTTTAAAGGCATGGTTTTATAATGTACTGAATTGTTCAAAAATAACTCCTTTAGATTGTGAATTTAGGCTATATTATTGATCACCTACCATATTGTGGTATAAAGCTATATTGAAACAACTTTGCCTTCTAAAGCTAACCAATTATATACTATTAATACTTGCAAGGTATTGAAATGTGTTTGCCAGCCCTTTTGAACCTTAGATTTCATTGTTCTCCATCCTAAAAATAAATTCTAATGTACATGTCAAAATCTATCCAATCTATATTACTTCTTAATAGAGCTTAATTGTTTCTTCTTATTCAAAAATAATTTTTCCTTTTTTTGAAAACTTGAATATATATATGTATTTTAGTTGAGAGGAGGAGAGATAGTGAGGCAGACTCATTATGCCCAGGCCAGGATCCAACCAGCAACCCAGTGTAGAGCAGATGATCAAGTACTGATCTATTTTTAGTCCTGAGATGACACTCGCAGACTAACTGAGCTAACCTCAATGCCTGAGGCCACATTGTAATGAATCGAGCCACTGATTGTGGGAAGGGAAAAGAGGAAGAGGGAACAGGACAGGGGGAGAAGCAGATTGTCACTTCTGTGTGCCCTAACTGAGACGAAATCCAGAACTTCTGCATGCATTCTGGCTAACACTCTATCCACTGAACCACCAGCCAGTGTCAATATATTTTTAACCCGTTTTTATTTGCTTCTTTTTTATTCCTCTATTTATTTGATATTGATTAATTTATTCAAAAAACATTAACTGAATGCACATTATATGGCAAGCACCATTTCTGATGACTGAAGATGTCAAAGTGAACACAAAGGATTCTCTGTCTTTAAAGAGCTTACTTTCTCATTTACATTTAATGTATTCCAGCTATTCTAAAATAACCCTGGTCTTCCAATAACAGAATAAAATTATCTTGAGAGAAGAGACACAGTCTTATTTATACTTGAATTCAACTTTGCTCATCAGAGTGTGCTCTACATAATTACAATATCTATTTAATGAATGAATAATTTACACTTAGATAGTGTTTTATCTTTTATCAAATACATTGCAATAAATTATCCATTTTAATCTTTATTACAATTGTAGAAGATTATGTACTTAACTTTATGAAAATGATCTTACTCAAGTTTCAGTGCTCATGTATTTGTACCTCAAAGGATATACAAAATTCCCTAAGATTTCTTACATGTAAAAATCTGTAATTCAATGATCAAGAAAGCAGAAGTTGTTTATGTTTACTATTATGATTATTTTCCTTCCTAAAGAGAAAATGAAATAATGCTAGGATAATTTAAATTATTAGGAAATAAGCATCAGTGTTAAAAATCTAAGCATGTTCAATGTATTTCAAGAAAGGAAAGAAAGAAAGAAAGAAAGAAAGAAAGAAAGAAAGAAAGAAAGAAAGGGAAATGAAAGAGGGAAGGAAGGAAGAAGGAAGGAAGGAAGGAAGGAAGGAAGGAAGGAAGGAAGGAAGGAAGGAAGGAAAGAAAGAAGGAGAGAGAGAGAAAGAAAGAAAGAAAGAAAGAAAGAAAGAAAGAAAGAAAGAAAGAAAGAAGAAAGAAAGGAGGGTGGGAGGGAGGGAGGAAGGAAAGAAGGAAGGAAGGAAGGAAGGAAGGAAGGAAGGAAGGAAGGAAGAAAGGAAGGAGAGAAAGAGAGAGAGAGAGAGAAAGGAAGGAAGGAAGGAAGGAAGGAAGGAAGGAAGGAAGGAAGGAAGGAAGGAAGAAAGAAAGAAAAAGAAAGAAAGAAAGAAAGAAAGAAAGAAAGAAAGAAAGAAAGAAAGAAGAAAGAAAGGAGGGTGGGAGGGAGGGAGGAAGGAAAGAAGGAAGGAAGGAAGGAAGGAAGGAAGGAAGGAAGGAAGGAAGGAAGGAAGGAAGAAAGGAAGGAGAGAAAGAGAGAGAGAGAGAGGAAGGAAGGAAGGAAGGAAGGAAGGAAGGAAGAAAGGAAGGAGAGAAAGAGAGAGAGAGAGAGAGAGAAAGGAAGGAAGGAAGGAAGGAAGGAAGGAAGGAAGGAAGGAAGGAAGGAAGAAAGAAAGAAAGAAAGAAAGAAAGAAAGAAAGAAAGAAAGAAAGAAAGAAAGAAAGAAAAAGAAAGAGGCCCTGGCCGGCTGACCCAATGGTAGAGCATTGGCCTGGAGTGTGAATGTCCCAGATTTGATTCCCAGTCAGGGAAAACAGAAGTGCCATCTGTTTCTCCACCCATCCCCCTCTCACTTCTTTTACTCTCTCTCCCTCTCTTCCTCTCCTGCAGCCATGGCTCTGTTGGAGCAAAGTTGGCCGGCACTGAGAATGGCTCTATGGCCTTTGCCTCAGTCATTAAGAAGAGCTCTGAATGGAGCAACTCCCTCGACGGGCAGAACATCGCCCCCTAGTGGGCTTGTCGGGTGGATCCCCGTCAGAATGCATACAGGAGTTTATCTCTGCCTCCCCTCCTATCACTAAATTAACAACAAAAAAAAAGAGGAAATAAAAGTAAAGAAAGAAAGAAAGTTATGTGGAAATGGAAAATACTGAGATGGGTGTCCAATGCAATAAACAATCAATAGATATGTAATCATTATTATTATTATAAATATTGGACCTTGTAATAACCACACAACATATAGAATAATAATAGTCTAAATTCTTTAACTATACTTAACATTTTCAATGACTGAAGAACACATTCAGTGCTAAAATAAGAAAGTTACTGGGTTAGTTCACAAATATAGGTTTGTAATTATTGGTTTTTTGAAATTAAAGAGTATATCTCATTCTTTTTCATAACCTATACCTTTCACAATACTAAACTCTCTTGATAACATTTTTTGGTCCCCAGAATTTACTTTTCTACCTCCTGAGCCAGTCCTTTCAACTTTCATATGACCATCAAATGGTGAAGCTCCTCAGAGTTCTGTGCACAACCTCTTATCATCTGACTTATTTTTTTATAAAGTAATCATAGTCACTCTCATAATTTTGAATACAGTTCATATATCTATAATTTACAGCTTTCTAGATCTAACACTAGTTCAGTTTTTGAGCTCCAACTTGCAAAATGTTTTAGAAACAAGTTAGAATACAGTTTCCAAACACAACTTTTCAAAGAATTCTCTATGGCCTAATTTAATAGATAGTCTAATCGCATAAAGTCAAATATAACATGATTTCTATTATACAACTTGGTTCTTTCCTTCAAGTAAATGGCAAAAGCAAAGAATTACTATAATATGACTTATTTTTGAATGACTCATTTTGGCTGCTTTGGTGAAAAGAGACTATATATGTATGTGTGGGGGGCAAGGAGAGGTCATTTCAAGAAAAGAAACAGAGACTGTTGCCAGTGACAATGGCATTCTTTTACGGAGTTGCAGAAAAAGCATTCTAATAGGACTTATGAATAGAGGAAATGAGGCTCTCGCAGTAAGATTTATTCGCGGTTGAAATGGAAGGCTGCCAAGAGGTTTCCAGTGTCTCATTTCTGTCCATCTCATCAAGAAAAAAAGTCCAATCTTGTCTTCATTAAGCTCAGTCCAGATATCCTGTGCCATAGTTCAGTTCAGTTCTCCCTATCCTTATCTAGCCCCCTGCTTGGAACCTGTGCCATTGCCAGGCCCCAGGTAACCATTAGAGCAGTATGGCTGTTTGGAGAACTCACAGGTGAATGGGGCAAGCTCACTTCCCCAAGCAGGAAGAGAGAAGGGCAGGCCCAGTTCTTTGTTAGGCCTCTGTTTATATTTTCTAGATTTTTGTTTAAGCCAACCAATCAGTGTCTTAATCTTTGGGAGCTTGCATTGGTTCCTCCCTCTAATCAACCAGATCTGTTTTCTAAAGTAGATTGACAGGCTTCTATGGCGCACTCTTCTGGCTTCTTTTGAACATGCCTGAAAGAGGAGGCATGGAAGCACCTCTCCTCATTGTCTGGGGGAGGAACTGGTATGTCTGATTCCCTCTGTGTCTTTCCTTTATAAATATTTAGCTACCTACATTACCAAGACCATTTAGTAGTTTAGCTATAATCCAAGAAAGCAAATAGCTGTTGTCCTTTAGACCAGGAGGGTGATAGTGGTGGAGGTTAAGAAAAGAGAAGGGCTCAAATTCTACATCTATCAGAAATTGAATGGACATGGTTTGTTGATGTATTACAAAAAGACAATAAAAAAAAGACAATAATTAAGGATGAATCTAATGTTTTTGGCATAAGTATCCAGAAATTTGGAGTTTTCATTTACTGAGATGGGGTAATTTTCAGAAAAAGTATCTGTGGGGGTGCAAAATAAGGTTCTAACTGGACTTAGGAAGTTTTATGTGCCTGTAAGACACCCAGAAAAAAGATGTGGAGTAAGTAATTGGATATATTACTCTAGAGGTAAAGGGAGATGATCAAATTGGAGATGGTTAGATTTGGGAGTCATCAGATGGGTTTTAAATTCATGGGATATAATGAAATACCCTTTCCAGTGAGGGTAGACAGGAAAAGTGAGTCTGACTTCTTTGTGACTAAGCCCTTGACACCTCTTAAAACAAACTTAAACCAGACTGCACAAATACCAAATTAGCCAGTGCAATTTTGACAGTTAATGTTAACTTAACCTCTTATCCATTGAAAAATAAGACCTGGAGAAAACCTGGTCATAGTTGAATAGTAGAGTACATATTTGTCTCATTTATTAGATTATGGACATCTTGAAGTTGGAAATCATATATTATTTACTAACTTTTGCATCACTCATGACTATTTCTTGCAAACAGTAAATGTCCAATAATTGAGTTAAACTGAATTGTAAAATCTTCTTATAGCAATTGATACCCTCTCAGATTGCCTTTGCGGACTTGGTTTACCCACATCTTAACTGTTACAGTGTTGGCTACTCATGTTCTAAATTTACACTCTTTTCTGGAGGCCTGTCCTTGGCCACCTTATAGAGTGATGCCTAGAACATTATGTCCCACTTCTTCTCAAGGGCCACCAGTAGCCAATGACCGACTGATGGAGCCTATAATATTCCAGCACTTTACTCTAGTGTAATGCACATGCCAGAATTCCCAGTAGGATTAGGTCTGGTTACATTGCTCCTGAAATTACATATTTGCATAGCTTCTTCCCCTGCCCTGTTACTAAGGTTTCTCTTGAAAGCACCCCTTCAATTAATCACATGCACAAGGATTTCTACCACAGACCTTATTTCTAAGTAACTGAACCTATGATAATGGCCACAGGTGGAAACATCTGATCCAGAAAAGCATTCTCTAATCTAAGAGCATTTATTTAAAATTTCTAAAATAATTAATCTTTCTCATATTTACAGTGAAATGGACAAGGATTTCTAGTTTGTATATTCTTTTTAGGCTTACATGTATAAATGTGACATCACTTTTTTCCCCTCAACAAAATTTCATGCTTTTATTTTTTTCAAGATAGGCAGCTATACATAGTTAAATGTATAGACAGATATACTGTCTATATTATAGCTAGAATACTATATAGAGAGTTCAGAAAAACTCTGTAATGCTTTAACATCTCTGGTGCTTAAAGATTTACAGTGTTGTTATAATACATATTCATTTTAGTAGACAATGCCAATATCATATGTGTCAACCTTATTATTTTGCATTTTCTTTTCTCTCCATAAATAATGTGCTGGTATGCTCTACCCACCTGCCAATGTGTTTATATTTATGTAAAATGCAGCATGTGACTCACTCTGCTTACAGAGTCATAGAAAATATTAGGCCCAGTTCTCTCTATGGGGTGGGAAATGAGGAAGAAATGAATGTGACAGAGAGAGTAAGGAAGGACAAAGATAAAGTATGAGGGAGGAAAGGAGGGAGGGAGGGAGGGAGGGAGAAAGAGAGGGAGGGAGGGAGGCTGAGAAGGGACGTTTCCTGGAAAACGAATATCTGAGGACACTGAGGCACAGCAGCTAACTGGAGACTGCAGGGAACTTTATTTCTTGGCCCATAGAATCCCTCTTTTGTCAGGAGAATGGTAAAATCTAGAAATATCTGCATGAGCAATGTTCATCTACATATCCCAAGAAAAATGAAAGAAAACTAAGAGACAACTTACATTGTGAAAAGACAGCATGGCTACTCAGTGAGAATGGAGTGTAAATGCTTCATATTGTTAAAGGTTAGAGGTAAAGAAAGACCTGACTGGCAAGTCAAACAGTATCAATAACTTTGCAAAGACAGCTTGTCTGCCTCTGCCCCTTATACATTAGTATTTTGGTGTGTGTTTTTTTTTTAATTTGCATCTTCACTGTAAAGGCAAAACCTTTTACCTTCTCTGATCAACCTATTGATATTCAATGACACACAGCTCATCATTCAGTACAACTCAAGATATTATTTTTCTTATGATTGTTGCTTTTCTTTTTTGTCCCATGAACAACTAAATCAACACAATAATCCTATGTCATTTTTAATGATGGTGTTAATTCAATAACATTTCCTACTTCTGGTGGGAGAACTCAATGTGAAGTTCCTGAATCTTTGGAGAGAAATATTTGCCTTTTTTTATAGACTAGCCTGTTACACCCCACAGTCACTTTCCCATTATTCATTCTCTCCATCCAGAAGATACAATAACAAGCTTTTCTCTCTGCTGCTCTGCATATTGGTGCTTTGAATATGGCATGTTCAGAGAATCTGTCCTTTTCTAAGGTAAATGTTAGAAGTTTCAGGAAAAGGTCGCAGGTTCTTAGAAATCTCAGCTTCTCTAATAAGGTAGGTTAGAGTTGTGCAGAGAAGGTCACCGATAGTCCCCTGGGAGTTATGTGTTCCCTCACAATGAATTAATGGTTTCAACCGGGATTTCTCACCTACTTTCAACAGTTATGCTACAGTCAAGTTTCCAAGAAATACAACATATGGAATACCCCATAAAAGTACTCAGTATTATTTCTGTAAAGAGTTCTGTCCTAGAAACTGTTCCTGAAATTGCAGATAACAATTTAGGAGAAAACTTGGATGTCCTTGCTCTCCATTAGTCTAGAGCTGACCTAAGTCATGAAGCTCCACCAGCGTTTTAATTTTTTAAAACTAAATGTGCTACTGAATCCTCTTAATTCTCTAAGAAACAGATTAACAAGAATGACTTTGGATCTGTATGGCCAGTAGTCGTGGCCACCATCACAGCTGCCTGGCCCACACAGGTTCGCATTTGATTTAGAGAGATGGTAATAAAACAACGGAGCCAAAAACTGGTGGGCCATTACCTTTAATCCTAGCTCACACCCAGCAGGCAAGAAATACACACAGTGGGAAAACAATTCCCTTTCCATTCAGGGTTCCCAAAGCACTGACTCATCCAAGTTTTCCTAGAATCAAAGATTTCTACCTCACCAGCCTTATTTACCTCTGTTCCCCATCTCCTTCTCTCTGCACAAACTGGCTTCTCTTTCAGCACTCCACCATCTTGACTGCCTCTCCTCTGCAATGCTGATGGAAGAATCTGAGTGAGAATGCCCCCGTCTGCCTCATTCTATAGTGTAGAAACTAAAGCCTTTAAACCAATTTACAACTAAAGAAGTCTCTGATACAAAGCCACTTATCTGAGGCATAAATGGGATTCCTCATAAGAGTGCACCACCCCACACCATGCAGCAGTCAAGGGTGTGGGAAAATGCTTAGTTTTGAGGAGATCTTGAAGGATCATGAGGATGTTGAAAAGATCTTAGTATAAAAGGGTAGGAAAGGCTAAGTCTTAGGCTATGAGGACCTTGCCAGCTTGCAACCTGTCTCCCACACTCAATGCAAACTATAAGTGAGCAAACATATATATCATATTTACAAACTTATTTGACTAACAGGATCACAGACACAGACAATAGTATGATGATTATAAGAGGGGAAGGAAGGTGGGGAGGTAAAATAGGGTAAGGGGGAGACAAATGATGATAGAGATTTGACTTGGGGTTCATATAATACAATATACAGATAACGTATTATAGAATTGTACACCTGCAACTTGTATAATTTTATTACCTAATGTCACCCTAATAAATTTAATAAAAAAGAGCATGACCTTGGAATATATATGTTCCTGAGGGTAGTTATTCACATCTCTTCATGTTTTTCTGTTTTTCAACTTCATTAAATGAGTATCCATGGATGTAGTCCTCCAGCCCACTGGGAACTACCAGTGTCACATATAAAAATTGCTTAAGACACAAACTATTGTCAAGAGAAGAGGGAGAGGCAGTCAAGAGAGAATAATCTCTCGAGTCTCCTTCTCCCAGAGCTTTTACTGATCAGAAGCACAACAAAAGTTACAGGATTGCAGAGTAGGGGAATCAGGTGATAAGGGGAAGGATGATTAATGTACTTCTTCTTGATGTGAAGAAAGGGCTAGTTTCAGCCAAAGCATTCTTTTCCTTTTGCTAATTAACAAGGGCAAAGGGAGGAGCAATCTATAAACCAAACCTCTAGGTTAATCTCTTACAGCCCATTCACATGCATTCTTTTGTGTTTGCACAAAGGTCACTCACACAGTTTCTGGGTGTTTGCATCCAAGAATCCTATTTCCCTGTGTTTACGCAGGGGACGACATTCACATCACAATTCACACTAAGGGCTTTTTTTTTAATAAATAATTTTTTATTAATTTTAATGGGATGACATCAATAAATCAGGGTACATATATTAAAAGAAAACATGTCCAGGTTATCTTGTCATTCAATTATGTTGCATACCTATCACTCAAAGTCAGATTGTACTCTGTCACCTTCTATTTAGTTTTCTTTGTGTCCCTCCCCCTCCCTCACTCCCCCCTCCCCCGTAACCACCACACTCTTGTCCATGTCTCTTAGTCTTGTTTTTATGTCCCACCAATGTGTGGAATCTTGCAGTTCTTGTTTTTTTCTGATTTACTTATTTCACTCCATATAATGTTATCAAGAACCCACCATTTTGTTGTAATTAAAGTACCTTATTCCAAGTTTTAGAGTTTCCAAGATGAGATAGGTGATTCCCTATATCTCCTATTTTCTTGTTTTTTTAAGGAAGGAGACTAGAGGTGAGCTGTAAGGTGAGGAAAGCCATGAGAACTCATTGCTGGATTTGGACTTCACTGAAGAGTTGGATGATAAAGCAGAAAATTTTTACTGAAAGAAAACATAAAAAAATTATAAGAACAGAGAAGCCCCAGAAGCATAGATTAATGCTATGAAACCAGGTAGAAGGAGTAAGCTACTGGAAATGTTCTTGTAAAGTCTGTAAAGTATTGGTTTGAGTTTCTTTCTGAATATCAAGGAGCTGTTGATGAAGTTCTGCCTCAAGGTGAATAACTTGAGAGCTTAAATTTGTAAAGAAGGTTCCAAGTAAATTTTGCTTAATATATTCCCAGGGATGATGGGACTCACTATATGGTAATGCAGTGACACAGGTATGAGTATGTTCCCAGTCACACCTAAGAGTCTGTCGAGTAGCAAGAGTTTGTTGTTGGTCTCCGAGCTGCTCCACAGCTGCATCAAGAATTTGCAGTCTGGATAAAATTCACTTATCAATTTGTGTCTGTTCTACTAGATGCTGTGTGATATTGGTCATTACATGTTCTACAGTGAAAGCTGTATGGATACTCTAAGGCAGTGGTCCCTGAGGAGCCACTGAGCCACTTCATCTGCAGGTGTTGTAAGGTACCAAAAACTACAGAATTAATATTAATATTTTAAGAGGCTTGGAGAACATTTTATTAATTTGGGCTAAGGTGTGCAGAGAAATTGTGAGAGTAATCTCTGTACTGTGTGATTGGCATAACCAGGATGGCCCTTGGCATTGTATTGTAAATGCAAAGGGGAGGGAAACATGGATTCCAAGACATTCCACCATGCCTGTGGAAAAAACAGTGAATGGCTAGCCAGGTACAGGGAGAGAAAAGCCAAAATAAACCTTTTCTTAAGCAATGATCCATTCGCGGGCATTTGTCCCCACCGAAACTACCTCTCCTATGTAAATGCGTGTGGTTAACACGTGTGACTCTGGACAGAGAGATGGCAGATAAACACTAGATAATATAGGAATGCCTTTAATATGTAAAGAAACATCTTTCTACCATTGTGTTGGCTTGTAAATTTTGTTTTCTCCAAAATGATGTATGACTTACAAATTGAACATGGTCCTATCATGTTAAAGGACATATGACTATAACCAATAGTGGTAAGGGGCTCCTAATTACAATTTTTGCTTCTGTACTTCCCACTTACAAAAACTAAAACTATAAAAACTAGGTAGAACAAAGGGCCGGCGCACTCTCCCTCATATTTCTGTCGGGGCTGCCGCTGCTTGGCCAAGCTAGACAATAAAACTTTGATGTGTAAACGACGGACCTTGTTCCTGTCTTCCATGTTTTAGGTCCCTCCGAATTTGGCTTAACAGTCCCCAACCATTTTTGGACCACAGACGGGTTTAATGTCAGAAAATATTTTCACGGACCAGCCTTTAGGGTGGGATGGGTAAATGTATCACGTAACTGAGACAACCATCAAGAGTGAGTCTTAGACAGATGTAACAGAGGGAATCTGGTCATTTTTAAAAAATAAAACATCGTTCAGACTTAAATATAAATGAAACGGAAATAATGTAGGTTATTTATTCTTTCTCTGTGAACCAGTACCAAATGGCCCATGGACCGGTACCGGTCTGTGGCCTGGGGTTTGGGGACCACTGCTCTAAGGGATATGGAAGCAATTGTAGCAGTAGCTAAAATAACAATAATAGAGACAAGAAAAACAATTAGAATAAATAAGAACTGCTTGGAATGTCTTCAGTGGGTAAGTGCAGATTGTAAAACCTATAAAGTTGAAGAACCCAAGTCTGGGTTAAACTAATTGGTAGCCACACCTGGGATAAGTGACACAAAGGAATGATGGAGGTGACATTAAGCCTCATAACATTTTCATGAGTGAGACAAGAAGTACACCAACCATGTGGAATAGTCATATTATGTAGTTGGTTAGCGAGAATGATATCAAGGGCTTCTGAGATAATAATAAACTCCAAGGGTGTGAAGTGCACAGCATAACACTATTAGAAAGGGTGAAATATTTACTCTAAGTATAATTTACATATTGTTGGGCAGATAAAATACATTATGCTCACTTTGTTAAAGATGGCGCTGCCCACATGGAAGCTGTTGCCCAGGTGATATTAATGTGTGTCTCTGTGGGGTGTGGGCAGGCAGAATCCTTGTAGCCTGGGGCTTGGTTTTGGGATTAAGCCTTTCCCACCCTTTTTGATGTGGGGTGGTACAATCCCATCATGTCCCAGATGGGATTGACTTTGTATTAGAGACTTTCCTATTTTGTATATTGGATTAAAGGTTTTGATTTCTACACTATAAAATGGGAGCAGAACGGGAGCTTGCTCTCTTGGTTCCTGAGATTAATATTACAGGAGAGAGCAGAGGGGAGAGCAGAGAAAGGCTACGTGGAGGAAGCCAGAAGAAGCAGCCAAGATGGCGGAGTGTTGAGAAGCTAGTTTGTGCAGAGTTTGTGCAGAGAGAAAGAGATGGGGAGCAGAGGTGAATAAGGCTGGTGAGCTAGAAACCTTTGATTCTAGGAAACTCGGATAAGTCAGTAGCTTTGTGAATACTGAATGTGAGTGGGTTTTGGAGCCCAGTGTGTGTTTTTACTTGCCCACTGCGTACAAGCTAGGATTAAAGATAATGGCCCACCAGTTCTTGGCTCCATTGTTTCTTTACCGACTGTCCGAATCCAATGTGAACCTGCATGGGCCAGGCGGCTGTGATGGCAGCCCTGGCTACTGGCTTTACACATATGAAAGAATGCGATTATAGAAAGGTAATTGTAAAGCCAGTAGCCATGGTCACCATCAGAGCCACCTGGCCCATGCAGTTTCGCATTGGATTCGGATAGTTGGTAAAGAAACAATGGAGCCAAGAACTGGTGGGCCATTAGCTTTAATCCTAGCTTGCACTCACGGGCAAGAAATATGCACAGTGGGAAAACACTTCCCTTTCCATTCAGGGCTCTCAAAGTCACTGACTTATCTGAGTTTCCTAGAATCAAAAGTTTCTAACCTCACCAGTCTCATTCACCTCTATTCCCCATCTCCTCTACACAAACTCTGCACAAACTGGCTTCTCCTTCAACATTCTGCCATCTTGGCTGCTTCTCCTGGCCTCCTCTACATGGCCTTTCTCTGCTCTCCACTCTAATGCTAATCTCAGGAACCAAGAAAGCAAGCTCTCGGCCTGCCCCACTTTCTAGTGTAGAAATCAAAACCTTTAATCCAATATACAAATAAGGAAGTCTCTGATACAAAGTCACTTATCTGAGGCATAATGGGATTCCTCATGAGAGTGCACCACCCCACATCATGCAATCAGTCAATGGTGTGGGGAAAAGTTTAGGCTTAAAACTAAGCCTTAGGCTATAATGACCTAGCCTGCTTACAGCCTGTCCCCCACAGCTAATACAAACTATAAGCGAGCAAACATATATCATATTTATAAATTTATTTGACCAACAGTAATCCTAACCTCCACAACTGCATATAGAAAGGGCTAAAGTTTTGGGTTTCTGGGAGAAGGAGACTCAGGAGGTTAGTCTTAACTGCCTCTCCCTCTTCTCTTGACAATAGTTTGTGTCTTAAGCAGTTTTTATATGTGACACTGGTAGTTACCAGTGGGATAGAGGACTACATTCATGGATACTCATTCAATGAAGTTGAAAGACAGGTCTAGACAACTGACATTCCTTCCAGCTGATAGCACTATCAGAATGGCTGTTAAAATAAAGTTTATGTTCAATAGCAGTCAAATGACCATGGGGTTCCCAGTCCCACAGTATACCATTCTTGAAAAGAGGAGTGATATGGGGAACTTTGACATGACAGAGATTCCACTGCACAGGCTAAAACTGATGTTTATAACCCATTCCCAGGCCACAGGGTGGACTGTTGGGTGGTATGGTAAAGTTGACCACTCTAAAGGCTGTAGTATAGTTATAGTAGTTATAAATGTAAGATTAGCTGGTTAATTATCTGTTCTGGGTTGATAATAAAGAAATTCTTGAGGAATGATATGTACACAATCCTTTATAGGTGGTTGGGTAGAAAAGCATATAGGAGGATTGCTAGAGGGGAGGTGTAAAGACTCATTAATTATGAGCTATTCCCTCTGCTCTTCTAAAGGGCCTGCAGGAGGTGACCATACACCTCCAGTCCAGGCAGTGTCATTGAAGGACAAGGGGGGCCAGCATCCCACCATGTAAGTTTGCAAAATGAAGGAGAATTATATAAATGTGCCCAATATACATTAACCATAGTTTGAGTAAACAAAAGAAATGAAGTTAAACATAAAAGAGTTCTACTGAAAACCTATTGACTATTTTGAGCTATGAGAGATAGATACGCCAGAACATTATTCTCTGTGGTGGAAGAAGCCTCAACATTATTCATCAATGTTACCTCTTGCTTATCTAGGCTCTTTAGCTGTCCCTAAATGATATCTGGGTTTGAGAGATATGTTGGTCTTTGTGTTGTATTCAGCTTCAGGCATTGCCTTTCTGTGGTCAATTGTTTGGGTTTTATGATGTATCTTGATTCTCTGGAAGGGGTGTCCACTTCGTTCTTGGAGATGAGAAAACACAAACCAACCCTTGACCCCATGTTAAAACAGGGTAAGATCTTTCCCCTGGAGATCCTGGTTCTCAACTGCAAACATATACCTGCTAGTCCTGCGAGAAATGTTTGGTTGTTTTGGAATAATGCCATTAAAACAACAGAAAAAATGTGTATCGAGATTCAAAAAATGTAGGGTGTATAAGGTCGTAGCTAATAAATTTCTCGGGGACTCTAATTGTCCATGGAGACTCCCCATTTATTTTTTCTTTTTTTAAGATAAGTTTTTAAAGTGCAGTGAGCACATTCAATCATTCAATACAGGTCTGTCTGGTTGGATTATAAGGGATATCTGTAACATGTTTAATATTTCAGTTCTGTAAAGCTATTTGGAATGCCTTAGAAGTATAGCAAGGGCCATTATCTGTTTTAAGTACTTCAGGGCAACCAAGAATGAAGATGGGCTTTAAGAGGTGAGAAATAGCATGACATACTGCTTCCCTGGTGGTGGAAGTGGCATGAATCATGCCTGAATGGGTATCTATAGTAACATGTAAATAATTAACATGACCAAAGGAGGGTTCAGGAGTGACATCAGTTTGCCCTATGCCAGTAGGAGTGAGACCTCTGAGATTGCTGCTTTGTCCTAAAGACTTTGCTGAATAAAGTTGACCAGAAGGGCAAGCCTTCACAATTTCATTGGCTGTAAAAAAGTAATAGAAAAATTTCTTTTTAATGATCAGGCATTTTGATGCTGAAATTGATGAGCTGCAGTGGCCTGTTGAAATTCAACTGAACAAGTGACAATAATATTATCAGCTTGTTGATTACCTGTAGAGAGTAGGCCAGGGTCTGAAGTGCACAGCATAGACTTATTTGAGATATCTTTAAGATGTGTTTTCTCTGTATATGTAATACAGTATGGACAACATAACATGAATCAGAAATGATATTGAGCGGCTGATCAGGAAATGTCTGCCAAGATAAAATTACTGCTCCAAGCTGTAATTGCTGAGTAGAAAGAGTAGAAACAAAACCAGTTTCTATACAGGATTGCATGGTGTAACTTTCCAAGCAATAGCAGCTTTTCCTGTTTTACCTGATTCATCATCAGCAAATACCATAAAGGAAGTAGGAATAGGCTCTTTAAGTACTTTTATTGGTAAACAGATAGGAACATTTATGAATAGAGTAAGGAGTTTGGAAGACAGAAAGTGGTGAGACACTTGATTTGAAAAAACAGCCAACGCTGCTTGCTGGTGGCAGCTCTGTTGCAGCAAGACTTGGAAGTCTGCTAAGAGGGGAAGATAAATGATGCATGGATTGTCTCTGGTTAATTGCGTGCAACACTGTCTCTCTTTAAAATAAGGGTTACTATTAAATCTATTTGTAGAGTAAAAGTTTTCTGATAAGCAGCTCTTAGAAAGAGCCATTCAAGAAAATAAAGGTTAGGAGTCAATTAATCTAATAATCCTATAGGGCTTTGAGGGGTATTAAAAATGAAAAGTGAGACAGAAAAATTAGGATTATAACAGTGTAATTTTTGCTGCTGAAGGGCTGTCTCAACCTGATTTGATTATTGTAGTACTGAATCTGAAAGAATTCAAATAGAAGATAAGTTTAAATCTCCCTTTAAACTTTGAAATAGAAAGTGTAATTGGTAAGTACCAAGGCCTATGGTGGATCAAACCCAACTAATATGACCAAGCAATTCTTGAAGTGTATTGAGTGTTAATGGCCGAGGTATTTGTAGCTGAATCTTTTGTGGGTGGATGGATTGTTCCTAAATATTTCCATGGGGCAGAAAGCTAAACATTTTCAGGGGACAATTTTCAGACCATGTGTAGTAGTGGTCTGACAAATATGATGATAAGCATGATATAATAGTTGTTCAGTGGGAGCTGTAATTGAAATATTATCCATGTAATAAAATATTTTGGCTTCAGGGAAAGCAGACCGAGTAGGAAGAAGAGCCTAATGAACTTGGTGATGGCAAATAGTGGGGCTGTTAGCCATCCCCTGAGGAAACACTCGCCACCGATGTATTTGGATGGGGTTCTGATTACTAAGGACAGGAACTGTAAAGGAGAACTGCTCATAGTCATCAAGGTGGAGCGGGATAGTAAAGAAACAATCTTTTTAATCAATAACAATAAAAGGCTAGTCCTCAGTGATCATGACAGGAGAAGGCAATTCAGGCTGAAGCAGCCCCATGGACTGAATAACCACATTAACAGCTCATAAATCATGGAGAAATTATCATTTTCTCTTGGAATAGTAAATATAGGAGTATTCCAGGGACTAGTGGATTAGCTCAATGTGCCCTGCCTCTCGCTGCAGCTGAACTAGTAAATGTACTCATTTTAATTTCTCCCCTTTTAGGGGCCACTGCTCAACCCAAACTGGGTCATCAATTTTGCAGGTTAAGAGGAGGTATGTGAACAGTGGCCCCCCTAAAAAGGTGGAATGTGTAGTCATGTCCCATTGCTGAAGAACATCTTTTTCCCATAAGGAAAAAGAAAGAGGAAGAACAAAAGGCTTGAAATTACCAATTTTTCTTTCTGGCCTATGGTGAGAAGATCCCTACTTAGCTGGGATGTACTATGTCCTTTTACACACAAGATAGTTGCTAAAGTAGGACATGTGGTCCAATCCAGTGACCAATCTGAAAAGGTAATAATAGAGTAATTGACACCTGTATTGGCTATGATGTCAAAACTTTTTTTTCTTTTCTTCTTCTTCTTCTTCTTCTTCTTCTTCTTCTTCTTCTTCTTCTTCTTCTTCTTCTTCTTTTTACAGAGACAGAGAGAGAGAGAGAGAGTCAGACAGAGGGATAGATAGTGACAGACAGGAATGGAGAGAGATGAGAAGCGTCAATCATTAGTTTTTTGTTGCTACACCTTAGTTGTTCATTGATTGCTTTCTCATATGTGCCTTGACCATGGGGCTACAGCAGACTGAGTAACCCCTTGCTAGAGCCAGCGACCTTGGGTCCAAGCTGGTGAACTTTGCTCAAACCAAATGAGCCCGCACTCAAGCTGGTGACCTTGGGGCCTCAACCTCGGTCTTCTGCATCCCAGTCCAACGCTCTATCCACTACACCACTGCCTACTCAGGCACCTTTTCTTTTAATTGTAACTTTTACTGCTGAGGTACAGGAGATGACCAGAATACTATAATTCCTGAATGTCCAAATCCTTGAGCTTTTCCTACTTTATTTTGAGTATTGCCTTATGTATAAAGTAACAATAAAATCTGAGCAATATGGGTGCCTGGCGGAGTGACATGCAAGCCTCATTCTTGAATTATGATTTTTATTTCTCCTATATAGTCAGAATTTTTATTTCCAGGGAGAATCTGAAGTCCCTTAAGGGTGGTGCTGAATTTTCCTAGTATTAACGTTACTCTCTCAGGAGGGAAAGGGCCATAAATGCCAGTGGATAAAGTATAAACTTTATTATTTTCTTTTATTATATATTTCTCTGTTACAACGAGGTCCAGGCCTGTGCTGCTGGTGGTGACGGTAGGGAAATCTGTGATGGTGCTCCAGGAGTTATGCCTGGAAATGCCTAGTTCCCCCATGGGTTGATCATGGCACTGAGGGATGCATTCCTCTTGAAGTTTCTCTAAATCAGATCCATCCTTGTCAAATCTAGAGCTACACTGGTTATCCCAGTGGTTTCCTTTCTTAGGCTTTGAACATGGTTTAGTGGGCTGTTTGAATGTCTTAGATTTACTGGAGTTTATAAAACTCTCTGACTTGGGTGCTCTACAATCCTTAGCCATATGTCCAGGCTTCCACAGTTAAAACAGGACGACCCAGTCATCATTAGTGCAAAAGTTTGAGCTAAGTGAGTTGTCATTCTAACATGCTAGCAAAACTTAAATCTATAAATCTACATCTTTAGTGGTGGCCCTTATGCTGGACAATGCTGTCAGATAGTCCTTATTTGCATTCTCATAAGCAAGTTGTGAAAGAATAGCATCTTGAGCTTCTTTGTTTGAAATTTGTCTTTCTAAAGCCATCTGCAAGTGATTTATGAAATCAACATAAAGCTCTGTAGCCCCCTAGTGTATACTTTTAAAAGATCCTTGCTGCTGCCCAGATACAGGTATTTTTTCCCAAGCCTGAATGGCTAAGACAGGACATTGGGTAAAAAGCCGGTGGTCTGCATCTGCCTGTGCTTTATTTGTAGCAAGTGGTACAACCCCCTGGATCATATCAGTAGTAACAGGTATGTGATTTTCAAAATTCTGAAGTTCTTTTTTTATAGCTAGGTCATAACATTCCATTTGCCAGACAGTATAATCAGATGGGCAAATTAAAGTTTTTACTAGAACCTTCCAATTGTTAGGGTCATACTGTATCCATTTGTTAGGGCCTCTGCCATGCCCATTATAATTCTGTCAGATACTCTTTTTCAATTTCTAAATACAGAATAAGGTAAATTCTGATGGACTCACTATCCCTGTTGTATGATAAGATGGAAAGCTGTAGCTTTAATAGAATCTGGGTCTCTAATATTAATCCTTCTCAGAGACAATTTTCTATGAGAAGGAGTATGACTCTTCTCGGGTCCAAGAGGAAAAGGCGGTAGAGGATAGGGGGGAGTCAAAAGTTCCTAGGGAGGCAAGGAAGGAGGAAAAGGTATTTCACCCTCCTTATTGGCCTCCTCACATTTCTTATCTTTGCAACCGGTGACTCAGGCTGACTGTGCTGTGATTCCTCTGTTACTTTCTGTTTGGGAATATGCAAAGGATAAAAAGCAGTGCAGACAAAACTTCATGTTGTAAGAAGAGGAACAGAACTTTAATCCTTGTTCAAAACATGTTTTCAAAACTCTACCTACTTGCTCCCATAATTTTAAGTCTAAAGTACCCTCATCAGTGCTGTCATACAGCAAGTAAGAGTTGCTGTAATGCTTTTAGACTGTACACTACACTGAGCAGCATGGAGCAATTGTTGTAAATTTCTAACATAAATGTTTGGTGAGCTCTTGACCCATGTTGAAATCCATGTTGGCCTATGTGACTCTGTCCCTTCCTCAAGGTGAGTAGGGACTGTTCTTTACCAGAATTCCCCATAGGATGCAGCCACTAAACTTCTCTTCATACATGAATTTTACTTGATCACATCAGGGGTCACCACTTATAGTCCTCTAGCCCACAAGAGGAAAAAACTGCTCAAGGCACAAACTGTTCTAAAGAGAAGCAGGAGAAGCAGTCAAGAGAGACTAACGTCCTGAGTCTCCTTCTCCCAGAGCTTTCATTAATCATAAGCACAATAAAGGTAACAAGACTGCAGGGAAGGAGATCAGGTGATAAGGGGAAAGAATGACTAGTACACTTCTTGTTGATATGGAAACAGGGCTAGTTTCAGTCAGTACATTCTTTTCCTTTTACTAAATAACAAGCACAAGGGAGGGGCAATCTATAAACCTCTAGGCTAATCTCCTAAAGCCCCTTCACATGCATTTCATTACTTTTGCACAAAGGTTACTCACTCACACAGCTTCTTGATGTTTGCATCCAAGAAACCTATTTCCCTGTGTTTGCAGCAGGGGATTATATTCACATCACTATTTATACTCAAGGCTTTTTAACTAAAGTACCTTAATCCAGGTTATAGAGGGTCCAACGTCAGATAGGTGATTTCCTACACATGCAGGCAAAAGGCAAGAATGTATAACTCAGTTCAGAGGAAGGGGTCCTGCTTAGTAGCCTTCAATAATACATATTTACTGAGCCACCACAATGTTTCAGGCAGTGTGCCAAGCATTTTATATATATTAAGTCACTTTATCCTTGTAAAGCCAGTATACACAACCATCATCACAGCCGCCTGGCCCATGCAGGTTTGCATTGGATTTGGACAGATGGTAATGAAACAACAAAGCCAATAACTGCTGGGCCATTTGCTTTAATGCTAGCTTTCACCTGGTAGGCAAGTAAAAACACACACTGGGCTCCAAAACCCACTCATTCAGTGCTCACAAAGCTACTGACTTATCTGAGTTTCCTAGAATCAAAGGTTTCTAATCTCACCAGCCTTATTCACCTCTGTTCCCCATCTCCTCTCTGCACAAACTGGCTTCTCCTTCAACACTCCGCTATCTTGGCTGCTTCTCCGCTCTTCCACATGGCCTTCTCTGCTCTCCTCTCTAATGCTAATCTCAGGAACTGAGAGAGCAAGCTCCCAGTCTGCCCCACTTTATAGTGCAGAAATCAAAACCTTTAATCCAATATACAAAATAGGGAAGTCTCTAATACAAAGTCATTTATCTGAGGCATGATGAGATTGCACCACCCTACATCAAAAAGTGTGGTGTTGGGCAGATAAGATATATGCTCACTTTGTTAAAGATGGTGCTGCCAACGTGGATGCCTATCACCCAAGTGATTGCTTGGGATGGTCGTGATTATATATATTAATGTGTGTTGGGGCAGGCTGTGGGCAGGCACGATCCTTGTATCTTGGGGCTTGGTTTTAGCACTAAGCCTTTCTCACCCTTTTTGATGTGGGGTGGTGCACTCTCATGAGGAATCCCATCATGCCTCAGATAAGTGACTTTGTATCAGAGACTTCCTTATTTGTATATTGGACTAAAGGTTTGGATTTCTACACTATAAAGTGGGGCAGACCAGGAGCTTCCTCTTTCTTGGTTCCTGAGGTTAGCATTAGAGCAGAGACCAGGTTGGAGGGCACAGTAAGGCCACGTGGAGGAGAGGAGAGGCAGCCAAGATGGTGGAGTGATGAAAGAGAAGCCAGTTAGTGCAGAGTTTGTGTAGAAAGAAGGAGAAGAAGAACAAAGAAGAATGAGGCTAGTGAGCTAGAAAACTTTGATTCTAGGAAACTCGGTGTTGGGCAGATAAAATGTATTATGCTCACTTTGTTAAAGATTACGCTGCCCTCGAGGAAGCCGTCGCCCAGGTGATATTAATGTGTGTCTCTGTGGGCAGATAGAATCCTTGTAGCCTGGGGCTTGGTTTTGGGATTAAGCCTTTCCCACCCTTTTTGATGTGGGGCGGTACAATCCAATCATGCCTCAGGAGTGACTTTGTATTAGAGACTTCCCTATTTTGTATATTGGATTGGAGGTTGTGAAGCTACAATATAAAATGGGGGTAGACTACACAAGGGCTGGCTCTTGGTTCCTGAGATTATCATTAGAAGAGAGAGCAGAGGAGAGCAGAGAAAGGCCACGTGGAGGAGGCCAGGAGAAGCAGCCAAGATGGCGGAGTGCTGAGTGAGATGCCAGTTTGTGTAGAGTTTGTATTTGGGATAAGGAAGGAGATGGGGAACAGAGGTGAATAAGTCTGGTGAGCTAGAAACCTTTGATTCTAGGAAACTCGGATAAGTCAGTAGCTTTGTGAGCACTGAATGTGAGTGGGTTTTGGAGCCCAGTGTGTATTTTTACTTGCCCGCCGGGTGCAAGCTAGAATTAAAGACTATGGCCCATCAGTTTTTGGCTCTGCTGTTTCTTTACCGACTGTCCGAATTCAATGGAAACCTGCATGGGTCGGGCTGCTTTGGTGGTGGCCCTGGCTTCTGGCTTTACAGGCTTCCATATGGGCAACGTCAGCTTTAACAAAGTGAACATAATATATTTTATCTGCCCAACAATCCTCATTTATTCAAATATAGATGGTATTATTATCCTCATATGGTATGAAGACTAAGAGCTGTTGTAAGGTACCAAAAAGCTGAAAATTGATATTGATATTCTGGGAGGAAAGGTCAGGCTTTCCTATCAGGCTTTCCTGTCCCATCTTTCCTTTAGGGAGGGGAGGGAGAAGAATGTAGAAGTTTCTGGCTTGCATTGATTGTAGTTCCTCCTCCTTCCTGGAATCTTGAGGTTAAAATACCTCTAGGCTAGTGAGGGAAGATGAGCCCTGAAAGATTTGTAAACATCTTTGATTGTGTTACCTTGACAGTTTTAATGTTTCTGTGTATCCCCTAAACAAATGTTGCCAGCTCATACCATGATGTCATGGTCTCCACCCGTGTGTGAGCAAGTGTTGGTCAAATAAGTTTGTAAATATGATATATATGTTTGCTCGCTTGTGACTTATATTGGGTGTGGGGGACAGGCTATAAGCAGGCCAGGTCGTTGTAGCCTAAGGTTTGGTTTTGGGACTAAGCTTTTCCCCACACCCTTGACTGATTGTATGATCTGGGTGGTGCACTCTCATGAGGAATCCAATTATGCCTTGGATAAGTGACTTTGTATCAGAGACTTCCTTGTTTGTATATTGGATTAAGGGATTTTGGTTTTCTACACTATAAAGTGGGACAGACCAGGAGCTTGGACACACAGTTCCTGCTATCACAATTGCAGGGGCTTCCCTGATCCCTTGCCCTTCATGGGAAGAGCTGGTTTTCTGCTTTTCCCTTGTCTTCTTTTGTGGTTTGCCTGTCTTGGTGAGACACCAATAAATAGGATGGCCCCCCATCCTCTGACTCCGCCATTTCTTTATTGTCTGCCCGAATCCAATGGGAACCTGCATGTGAATGGCCACGATGGCGGCTCCTGGCCTTACAGCAAGGGTATATAAACAGCCCCTGAACTATTTTTGGCACTACACGATTTGGGTCTGATGCCCTGTGTCAGCCATATGCAGCTGGCATATTTAATAAATTTCCTCCTCTAATAAAACTCTTCAAAATTTATCTGGATTTGGTGTCTCTACATGAACTTGATGAAATGAGGTACAGTGCCTTTCAGAATCTGGGGTGCGGTTATTTATAACAGAGCTAGAGAGAATAAATAACTGGTCCACAAACACAGATAGTAAATGGCAGAGCTAAATTTCAATCCAGAAGGTCTGGCTCCAGGGCCTTTTACCTCAAATTCTCATATGAAGATATTTTTCCAAGATTCCTTCTTAAGTTTTCCACAATAAATCCCACTATTCGCTTGTAATAATGTATCAGGGAACTGAAAAATTATTAAAATTAGTATTTTAAAAGGAAAAGTCAGGCCCCCTGTAAGGCCAGGAGCTGCCATCGTGGCCGTTCACATGCAGGTTCCCATTGGATTTGGGCAGATGGTAAAGAAATGGCAGAGTTGGAGGATGGTGGGCCATTCTGTTTATTGGTGCCTCACCAAGACAGGCAAGCCACAAGAGAAGACAAGGGAAAAGAAGAAAACCAGCTTTTCCCATGAAGGACACTGGGAGGATCAGGGAGGCCACTGCAATGGTGATAGCAGGAACCAAGAGAGAGCAAGCTCCTGGTCTACCCCACTTTATAGTGTAGAAACCAAAAACCTTTAATCCAATATACAAATAAGGAAGTCGCTGATACAAAGTCACTTATCTGAGGCATAATGGGATTCCTCATGAGAGTGTACCACCCACATCATGCAATCAGTCAAGGGTGTGGGGAAAAGCTTAGTCTTAATACTAAGCCTTAGGCTATAACGACCTGGCCTGCTTACAGCCTGTCCCCCACACTCAATACAAACTATAAGAGAGCAAACATATATATCATATTTACAAACTTATTTGACCAACACCCCCTTACCCTTCCTTTTTGTAGAGAATGGAAAGAGAAGAATGCAGGAGCTTCCTGGCTTACAAGGACAACTGGGTCATCTAGTCATAGTTTAGCAGGGGCCACTTGCCACAAAGAACAAAGATAGAATTTATCTGAAAACCTTAATCAAGAATTCCTATACTTGGACTCACCCTAAAGTCATGAGAGTAACATATATCTCTAGACAAAGGGATTATGAGCCCCTCCTTACCCACTCCAACCAGTACTTGATTTTGTATAAAAGCAGGCTGAGAACTGTATTAGGCCCTACATGATTTGGGATTGTGCTCCATGTAGCTAGTTGGATAATTAAAAAAACTGCTCAAAAATTTCTTCTGTAATCAGCCTTGGTGTCTCTATGTAACCTGCAGATTAAAGTACGCTACTTTACAACACCCTCAGTTAGGCTAAAAATGTTAGAGTTCTTAATTCTTCTTTTTCTTCCAAACATATTATTCAATCAATAAGCAAATACTAATGGATTAACCCTTAAAATATATCCTGAATCACTAATCCTTAATACTACCGTTGTCATTATGCTGATTCAGGGCACCATCCTACTTTTTTTGACTACTGCATTGAGTTCATAATCTTGCCCAATAAAGTTCATCCTCTGCACAGCAGTCAATGAGCCTTTTAAACCCAGATCAGATCTTGTTGCTCTCTTGGTCTCAATCACTTAATAGCTTCTATTATACACTTAGAGTAAATCCAAAGACACTGCCACTTACCAACTAATTTTTTATCCCTTTCCTCTCACAATGTTCTGGATACACTGGCCTCTTTACTCTCTTAGTTCATGCCAAAGAAACTCCTACTTCAGTGTATCACTTTTGCTATTTGCCTGAAAGTTCATTCCTTATGTAGCTATTTCTTCTCATAATTTAAATGTCAATTCCTTAGATAGACAGTCTCTCAACACATTATCATAAATAACACCCTCAGTCACTTCCTATTTTCTTTTACTGCTTGTCTTAATAGCTTAATATTCTAAGAAAAAATTATCACTATTTGACATTATGTATTTTTCAATGGTTTATTTTCTCTCTCCTTCACTGTAAACTGTGAAAAGACAAACTATTCCTGACACATATAAATGCTCAGTAAATATTTGTTAGATAGATAAATAATATTTATTTGCTGAGTTCACTGTTCTAAGAACTGGTTTATGATCATTGTCACTGAGTTATATATGTTTTATAAGAACAAAGTCTCATCAAAAATATTTTAATTGTCACTGTTGGCATGATCTTTCTCTACTAATTAATCTCTTTTTTTAAAATGTAGTATGTCAAATTTCCTTTTAAGAAAAAGATTGGAACCTCCCCTTTTTCTCATCCATATTACAATCAGAATAGAATAGAGAAACATGACTCATGCCATCTGCTCTTTGCTAAGACACAGAAAATAAGTAAATGTTGAATTTTTTTTCCTGCTCCTGTCTTACCAAATTTTCTAGCTTGTTTCTCTTTTCTAGAGCCATTAATTAACGTAGACATTTAATTGACTAAATTTTATTTTTTAAAATTTTTACATGATCAACTATAAAGCAGCTTCTAACTAAAGAATTTTCTTAAAGGTATTCAAGGCTTTTCTTACTGAACATTTTATGTACATAACTAAGCAAATTTTAAACCTAGTGTTTTGTCACACTTTATTCACACTGCAAGTTACAGAAAATTTGCATTTTAGTAAAATATGTGTAAATCAGTTCAAATTAATGCAGTAGAGCATTTTATTTAAAGAAATTGTGCAGTAAATCTTATTGAAAGACATTTAATTAAATGAATTATAGTTTTCATTTATTGGTTTACCTATCACAGGGCCTCCTACTTCTACATTAGCCATATTGTCTAGCTAGCCTAAGACATGTTTTTTTGGGCTTAAATCTTTTCTTAGAAATATTTTTTTTTCAGGTTTGATTAGTACCTCATCTTAAATTGATTTAATAACTGGCACTTTTTTTGAGTGAGTATTTCTGAGCGGAATATTATTGGTCTCCTGTAAACATCTAAATTATCATTATCTGACATAATTAAACTGCCCCAAATCACCTCTTTTTTATTTTTACCTATATTTGCATTTTATTATGTTAAAGTTCAAGCATATACAAAAGTAAACACAATATTTTATTTATAGTCTGTGGTTCTCAAACTGGGTGACTTTAATATTTTAGACTGAATAACTCTTGGTACTGGAAAGGGAACACTGCCCTGCATAGTTTAGCATGTTCAGTAGGGTCCCTGGTTTCTATTTTTAGATACTAGTAGTACTTTCTCCAAGTTATGACAAAGAAATATATCTCCAAACCGTGCCGTGTGTCCACTGGGGGACAAATTTGACCCATGATAAGAACTATTATAAAGCTCATTTACTCCCTCATCTACTGGATATTATATTATTTAATACATAAATTCTTTAGTCTATCTATCTATTATGTATGTATCTATCTATCATCTATTATTTATCTATGTAATAATGAATTTAAAAATAATCAAGACATCATTACCAGACCTCAAACTTAAAAAAATAATAATTCCTTAATGCCATTATATAGTCAGAGCCATTTTCAAATTCATTTATCTCACTATTGCCACATTTCTCTTTGTGTGGTCCTTCCTTGTAAAATCTCTATCCTGTCTTTCTCAATCTCTAGATAGAGAAATGATAGCTGGTTAGCTAGCTAACTAGATAGACAGATGATAGATAGATAGATATCTATACTATACATACACACATATAAACATACATATATATGTATTATACAAACATGTGTGTGTGGGTATGTGTAAGTAAGGATAGGTGGATATACATAGTTTCAATTAAAGCACAAATAGCTAAACATATTATAATTAATTTTAAAATTTTGTAGTCTTTAAATTTAACCTTCATCATTCTCTTGTTTTTCCTTGTAAGTTTTTTTTTCCTTGTAAGTTTTTATTCAAGAAAATTGTCTCCCTTTTGTTACAGAATTTTCCAAAGATGGTTTTGCCAATTGTATAAGACAGTGTAGGTGATTCTGTTGTTCTCAATATATTTAGGAGTTGAATCCAGAGGTGTGATTAAATTTAAGTTTAAAATCTTTTGCTAAGATGACTTTCACAGATTTTTATGTCCTTCCAATGTAAGGTACATGATGCCTGGATGTCTCTCTTTTACAGAATGTTAGGATTTGGTGATATTTGGGGCCTAGTTCCTATAGTACATTAAGGGTTCCAAAATGGTGATATTCCAATTCTCTTATTTCTCCATCAATTAATTACCTGAAAAACTTCTGCAAGTAAAAACTTCCCTTATCTGCTATTGGACTGCTCTGAGGTGGAAAATATATAGAAAAGCAGGATAAATAATCAATTATTTCATTTATTAACTAGTTCACAAAATAGCAACCAAGTTGGCTAGTTGTTTTAGCCAACTAAATAGTGACCAATTAGTTTTTTTTGTATTTTTATCTTTATGTAATCATGGATTTAAACATATTTTATGCATTTTAATTTATGATAGTTATTAGAGTTTTTTAATACTTAATTTTTTTCATTTCTTCTCTAGTAGGATCTTTTCAAATTGACTCCTGAATCCTTTTGACATAACCTGAAAGTCTTTGAAAACATCTTTTTAATTTCACATATAAGTGAAATTATACAGTATTTTGTTTAGTCTTTCTCTAATGTCTTAGCTACATTTCTAAAAATAAAAAAGCATAAATTTTATTATAACTAAAATAATTATTCTGTTTCTGTACCACTCTTGTTATATATTTATATATTATATATATTCAATTTCCTCATCTGTAAACTACACATGATATATACATTTATCAGTCATAGTTCATTGAAAAATAGTCAAAATATCAAAATATGTTAATGACAGTTACTAGTCCTGTGACCTATCAAGCTATAATTAATTCCTTTAAACTTGTTTTCTCGTCTCCAAAAGGGATATATAATATTAGTCTCCTTTATATGTCATCCTGGTTAAACTTATAGTGTATTTTACCATTTCTTGTGTCAGGATATTTTTAAATACATGGACACAATTATTAACCTTAGCTAGCTTTATTATTATTTTTTATCTAATTGACTCCCATCTGTCAGGAAAATCTATCTCTCTCTTCTTGGAACCTTTAAGGTAGAGTTATTTTGATGGTAGACATCATGTGAACTCTCTGCCCAGTGGAAATACATTCTTTTTTTTTCTGGAGCGCAGAAACCACAGATCTATGAGATTACTGTAGAAGGGATAAAAAGCTGTGATATAAAAGAATGATATCTGATCATTCTTTTCTCTCTTGCAACTAACATCACCTATTATCTTGTTTACTGTCCTTATCTACTGCTGTGCATTGAACTGAGAGTTTCAGTGATTCCTTTATAATCACTTCCCAAACCCTCTTCCCGGTCAGTGTGCTGCATAATTCTTCCATTTAGCACCCTTGGATTGATTTCCATCTCCTGGAGAAATAAAGATTCATCTTGAACTCTAGCAGCTGTCTGCCTGTCTGGATTATAAACAAGATGACTTGTCACAGACTCTTTGGAAGAAATGGAGTGGTTGTGATTTTTAAGGCTGACTCTTATGGCTCTTATGCCAATTTAAATGGGTGAGACCACTTGCTCTGTATTCTTATGGATTCCATCAATAAGAGTACTTTAAATTTTCTTGAACTGAAAAACACTCTCTGGTTGAGTGACACCTTTAAGAAAAGCAATATCTCAGTTCAGAGATTTCACTGCTGAGAAGGAATAATAATAATAAAAAAGCTTTCAAAACTAAAACAAAACAAACTTAATGCTTGTCTTAATGGGGACTCAGGACATGCCTTGTTCTCAGTGATGCACAGACTAAACAGATTTAATTGCCTTTTCATATGTCAAAACCAGGCTGTCCAGAGGGATGCAATAAGAGAAGCTTGTACAGGAACATTTTACGCTGTATCTGTTCCTGGAGCAATGGTGCTTGTGTTTCCAGGGCTGTCAATTAAGCATATTTTTCTCCAGCGCATATTCATTAAGACGCAGTTGCCAACTTCATTGCCACTGCATTTTTTATTATAAACATTACTTCTGGGTGAAGGACACTTTAGGAATGTTTTTATGAGGAATAAAGAGAACCTCCGGCTGGATGATTTTTCTATCATTTATTATATTATAATAAGAGGGCAAAATGGCTTTGTGCCCCTAATGACACATTCTTCTACACTGCATTTAACTTTAATCCCTTGAATCTTTTTTTTTTTTGAGTAATGTTCTATCACTACAGCACTTGTTCAAACATACATTAATTTATATTTATTGGCCTTTCATTGAAAATGTATTACTAAATATTAGACAGTGGCAGTGGGAATATGCTGCAAAGGACTAAAGCAATTTTATTACAAAAGAGATACATATAAAGATCCACTATAAAAATCCAAGCTGCTTTCTAGAGGGTCATAAGTGTGGATACAGGATGATCAAAGAAGAAGAAAAGTGACTTTTTTTTGGGGGGGGGGTATTTTTCTGAAGTGAGAAGTGAAGGAGAGGCAGTCAGACAGACTCCGTTTGTGCCTGACTGGGATCCACTTGGCATGCCCACTAGGAGGTGATGCTCTGCCCATCTGGAGTGTTGCTCCGCTGCAACTGGAGCCATTCTAGTGCCTGAGGCGGAGGCCATGAAGCCATCCTCAGTGCCCAGGTCAACTTTGCTCTAATGGAGCCTTGGTTGAAGGAGGTGAAGAGAGAGATAAAAAAGAAAAGGGGAAGGGTGGAGAAGCAGATGGGTGCTTCTTCTGTGTGCCCTCGCCGGGAATTGAACATGGGACTTCCACATACTGCTCTACCTCTGAGCCAACCAGCCAGGGCTGTGGCCAATTTTTTTAAAGGAGAGAAAATGATATCTGAGACAAAACAAGTGTTGCATAAGAATAACTTTAATATAGTGATAGTCTTCCAAGCTGTCTCTATGGGCTTTGTCTTAAGTCCTAAGGGAATAAAAACAAAAATACATTGCTTTCTGATGGATTGTGGCCTAAATTGAGGTGCAAGACAATATCCAGCCTTAAAATGGTGAACTACAATGCACAAAAGAGAAATGGGCATGAGTCAAAAATTATAGAGCATGTGTACAGGCCTAAATTCAGAGAGTTAAAATTCCCTGAGTGGTGAGTTACATGATACCCTCAGAATTTGTTGGTTATTGTATAATAATGACTGGGAAACCCCATGTGTTATCATCAATAAGGGCAGAAGAAATAAAATTCTACTAGGTTTGGTTTTTAAGGATATGTAAAATATTCTATAGCCTCTAGGTGCTTTCCCTATTCTCATTTAAGTCCTTACTGTTTTAGAGAAGCAGATCCAAGACATCTACAAGCATGAAGGGGGTTTATGAGTGGGTGCTTCAGCAGCATTCTGTGTGAAAGGGAAGGGAGAGAAGCAGATGTGAGCAGAAAGAGAGATTAAGCTGTGATATCATATCAACCCAACTGACTCTACAGTAGATGATAAGAATAGAGTGATGCTTTAAAGTTAATATAGTGTTGGGACGAGATGTGTGGGTCTTTGTAATCCCAAATTGAAAACTTATTTGATATGAGCAGTGAAGGGCTTATGACCTTAGATGAGACAATTCTTTTCAGAGGAGGCAGTGCCCCATGGAGTCTGGAAGGTGTGGAGTTTATTTCTAGACAACACTCCAAGAAGATGGTGAGATTCTGAGTGCTACATCACAAAAACTTTCTACAACAGTGGAAATGAGTGTTTTCTCCAAATGCCATTGTGGTAATTAAATTTCATTAGCTTTTTTCAGGGTATGAATAAATAATATTTAAATGTATCCTTCTTAAAATATAAAGTACAAGTTTTGAGACCTGTTGAAGTGTATAAAGATTAATAAAATACATTTTTTCTATCTTATATTTCTAGACTCTTGGAATTAAAACAAAATTTTTGTATAATAATTAATTAATATTTGATGTAACCTTTACAACAACTTTGCAATGTAAGTATTATGTGCATTCCATTATTGAGCAATTTGAGACTAAATTAATTTAGAAATATTTGCACAAAGTTACAACAATCAACTATAAAGAACAAAGATTTTATATTTATATAATGGTGTTTTTCTTTTTCTAAACTAGAATTTGAATAAGAGTTACAGTCACAAGATCTGTACTAATCATAGACCTTCCTCTTATGAGCTTTATGATTTGGGCAAACATCACTTTTTGATCTCTATTCCTTTGTTTATAAATGCAACCTGTATTTTCAGGCTGTGTGCGCTATGTTTGTTAGGGGTTCTACCCACTACAGATGAGGTATAAACAGATGTTTTAAAAGCAAAGTAAAGATATATAGAAAGTGTGTTTCAGTGGTGAGACAGCATGGATATATAGTTTAATATGAGTTCAGTATACAATGAATTTCCAGAGAGGAAAAAGAATGGATAGAGAAGAAATAGAAGTTTTCATAACTTAATATGGAACTTGAACTTGAGATTTTACACAGCAATGACCCACTGAAGGTTAAACAGAAAGTAGCTATATAAACACTGAATTTTAGAAATATTACTCTAGAAGCAGATGGGTACCAGAGGGAAGAAGAAAAAATGGGAGGTTGAAGCCCTACTTAGAATTCTAGTTAGAAGTATGAAGAATAAACTGGAAAGAAAGTATGACATCATGTATAAAGAGAGGATTTAAGTTCAAGAAATATTAGAGATAAAAATGACTTAGCAAAACTCAACAGTGAGTGATTTATTTAACAAAATGTTGTTAAGTACTCTCTTTATGACAATTTTGTAAATCTCTGGAGATTTATCCATAGTTGTATGGACAAAAATATACACAACAACTTCTAATTATTATTAACATTTTAAAGAAAACAAGAAGTATGTATGTACTTAACTCCTGTCTTACAACTCTCCTTTACTTTATTGTCTGCCTTAAAAAGAACCTCCACTTTTAGATTCCCTTTTCATCTTCTTTCTTGACTCCACACTTACTTTGAAATATTTTAACTATAATTAATATGTGTATTAATTTTGGTGTCAGAGTAATGCTAGCTGCTAAAAGAAATTAATTTCATACTTTCTGTGGCTTACCTCAATAGGAGTTTTATTTTATTTACATAACAACACAATGTGCATGTTCCTGATTGATGAAAGGCTTCTCCTTAGCTTCTCCCTGGGATTCTTCCACCCTTTAGCTATGTTCACCTCCAGGTTTTCAGAGTTCTATGCATTCAGCATAAATAGAAAATAATCCAAAGACATTTTAAAAAAAATGTTTATAGAGCCAAATGGAAATAGTAAACATCATATCTACTCATATACCCTTAGTTGTGAATTAATTATAACCATACCAAGCACAAATAAGTCAAAGAAAACTTATTTATTATTATTTAAGAATATAAGGAGCCTAACCTGTGGTGGTGCAGTGGACCTCAACCTGGAACACTGAGGTCACCAGTTCGAAACTCTGCTTGCCTGGTTAAGGCACATATGGGTGTTGAGGCTTCCTGCTCCTGCACCCCTCACTCTTTCTCTCTCTCCTCTCTAAGATGAATAAATACAAAATCATAAAAAAGAAAAAGAATATAAGGAGACAGGTTTGGTTTAAATAAAATTAACCAGTCTGAGATTATTGTTTTTGGTTAGAATAGATTAACCAGTATTTGGATTAATTAGTTTCTTAACTTTATTAACTCCTATACTAAATATTCTTCTTTAAGGGAGACACTGAAAAGCCTGATTAAAAAAAAAAATGGTTAGAGTCTGTAAAGCCAGAAGCCACAGCCAGGGCTACTATCACAGGAGCCTCCTGGCCCATGCAGGTTCGCATTGGATTCGGACAGTCGGTAAAGAAACAATGGAGCCAAAAACTAATAGGCCATTTTCTTTAATTCTAGCTTGCACTCAGCGGGCAAGCAAAAACACACAGTGGGCTCCAAAAACCACTCACATTCAGTGCTCACAAAGCTACTGACTTATCTGAGTTTCCTAGAATCAAAGGTTTCTAGCTCACCAGACTTATTCACCTCTGTTCCCCATCTCCTTCCTTCTCCAGCGTCAAACTGCACAAACTGGCTTCTCACTCAATACTCTGCCATCTTGGCTGCTTCTCCTGGCCACATGGCCTCTTTCTGCTCTCTGCTCTGCTCCCTCTGCTCTCTCATGCTAATCATCCCAGGAACCAAGAGGGCAAGCTCCTGTTCTGCCCCTACTTTATAGTGTAGAAATCCAAACTTTTAATCCAATATACATAATAGGGAAATCTCTAATACAAAGTCACTTCTCTGAGGCATGATAGGATTGTGCCACCTCACACCAAAAAGGGTGGGACAGGCTTAATCCCAAAACCAAGGCTACAAGGATTCTGCCTGCCTACAGCCTGCCCCCAACACATTGATATCACCTGGGCGATGGCCTCCACATGGGCAGCACCATTTTTAACAAAGTGAGCATAATACATTTTATCTGCCCAATAGAGCCTGAGCAGGCAGTGGCGCAGTGGATAGAACATCATATTGGGACGTGGAGTACCCAGGTTCAAAACCTTGAGGTCGCCTGCTTGAATGAGGGCTCATCTGGTTTGAGCACAGCTCACCAGCTTGAACCCAAGGTTGCTGGCTTGAGCAAGGGGTTACTCAGTCTGCTGTAGCCTTACAGTCAAGGCACATATGGGAAAGCAATCAATGAACAACTAAGGTGCCACAACAAAGAATTGATGTTTCTCATCTCTCTCCCTTCCTGTCTGTCCCTATCTGTTCCTTTCTATGTCTCTCTCTATCTCTGTCAAAAAAAAAAAAAAAATGAGTTAGAATAAAAAAATATCATCAGGAGTATTTAGCTGCTGATAACTGAAGGAAAATCAGAGTTTGCTCTTTGATTCCAATTAAGCTGGATAGAATAAACATTACTCTTTAGTGGATGGTAACACAATCCAGAAACTCTGCAACCTATCCATATGAAATCACATTCGATAGATGTAGAAAAATGAAAAAATAAAATGAGAAAACAATCACAGAATGCAAATTAGAACCATGATCAGATATTATTTCAAATCTGTTAGAATGGCTTTTCTTAAAAAAGCTAAAGAAAGTGTATTTGCAAGAGTGTGAGAAAAAACAGTCCTTGTACAACAATGGTGAATATGTAAATTTGTGTAGCCATTATGTAAAACATTATGGACATTCTCAAAAAATTTAAAAAAGAATACCATATCATCTAGCAATTTTAATTCTTGGTATATATCCAAAAGAAATAGAACCGACCTTACCAGGTGGTAGCACACTGGATAGAGTGTCAGACTGGGATGCAGAGAACCCAGGTTCAAAACACTGAGGTCATGGGCTTGAGTGAGGGTTCAGCCGGTTTGAGTGAGGGGTCACTGGCTTAAGCCCAAAGGTCGCTAGCTTGAGCAAGGGGTTACTCGGTCTGCCGTAGTTCCCCCACCCAAGGCACATATGAGAAAGCAATCAATGAACAACTAAGGTGCCAAAATGAAGAATTGTTGCTTCTCATCTCACCCTTTCTATCTGTTCCTATCTGTCCCTCTCTCTGACTCTCTCTCTGTCTCTGCCAAAAAGAAAAAAAAAAAGAAAGGAAGGAAGGAAGGAAGGAAGGAAGGAAGGAAGGAAGGAAGGAAGGAAGGAAGGAAGGAAGGAAGGAAACATATATCTGCACTCTCACGTTCATTGTAGCATTATTCTTAACAGCCAATAATTGAAAACAACCTGAGTGTCCATTTATAGATAAATGAATAAAGAAAATATGAAACAAAAATGCTTAAAAGTTAAAGCCAATTAACTTTTAAAATGACATAATTTTTAAGTATTTTCGGCATTTGTGTTCCTGAGACTACTTTTCTAAGTTATAAAATGTTGGTCTCCTTTAGTTGAACTAAACCAAAATATACTCTGTTAACACTATTTTGCACATGTTGAAGATTATATTTTTTGTGTCTTGTTGTATTAATACTGAGTATTTGAATATTCTGCACTCGTGGGCAAGGTTGTCAGAAAGTTTTATTCTGTACAAGCAAAGATTCAGTACTGCTGAATAGGATATTAAAACTTTCTTTTAATCAGTCCACTTCTTTATTCTATGAAAAAGAGGATTACTTTACTTCCATGATTTGGTGTATGGTCTGGGGATGGCCTTCCATGTTTGCTCCCTGGTGCTCTGAAAAGACACTTATGTGATGGTCCCACTATAGGTGTATGAATGGGAACAGCCCAGAGTACCAACACGGTTGGCAATTCTTCATTCATTTTCCATTATATAGCTGGTTTTTAAAGTGTGCCAAGATTTCTCAGGGCCGGAAGAAAGAAATACTTTGTAAATCACTCAGAAAATTTTGCAGGATTCTTGGGGCATTGATCTTTTTCTCCTGCTGGGCTGTTGCTACCTTGCCTTTTATATTATTTTGCTAAATGCTTTGTTCCTGTCAACTCACTCACACTAGAAATATGAACATGACTTTTTTCTCTTAAAGACACCTGAAAAGCAATAACAATGTATAGAAAAATAGATATAGACCCAGAGTCGTAACCTAGTTGAACTGTGTGTGTTCCTTTTAAAAGATTAAATGCGAAATTTCTTTGGCCACTAACATAGAATAAAAATTGCAGGATCCATAAATAAGTTCCCTTCTCCTCAGAAATAGAATACCTATAATATAAAAGAAGTATAATTATGTCAGTGTAGTAAGACGCAGTTGTGGAAATTAGAATGATGATAATTATACTATGTAGAACACTCATTTTGTGACAAATAGTAGTTTATATCATTTAAAAACTTACTACTTACTCTTAAAATAATACCACATTATTTTACATATCAGATAACTGAGGTTTTAAGTCTGCTTATTTTGAGATCAAAGATGGCAAATTAATGGCACATTAGGTAAAAGAGATATAGAAACAGCCCATCTCATTTCCTGTAAAGAATGGCTTTTAATGGCCTATCTGTGCATACAGGGATACCTCAGTTGCTGGCATTTGACAAGAGTTAGAGATCTCTCCTATCCTTAAAAAGAATGTCCTGTCAGAGTAATCCAATCCATTGCCGAACAACCTTCCATGCCAATGCAGGGCCCTCTTGAAAGATCTCTATTGCAGGACATATTTTCTGCTCTCAGATTTTATGGACTGTTTTACCCTTTCTTTTATGTGTTTTCTCAAAATAATAATAATAATAACAACAATAATAATAATAAATATCATTCTTGTCACTGAGAAAAATAAAATTTCATTTGGATTATCAAAACAAAATATGATCAAAATGAGGATATTCAATTATACTTGTAGTCAGGGTTTCTCATCCTATTTCTTGGTACTCCAAGAATTCCTTTGTCATTCACAGCTATACATATATCACAGTCCAGACTGCTCATTCTCTGCATTAGAGGGCCTTGCTCTAGTGGTTTGAGCACACAAAGAATTTAGTACTCTGATTAGATTATTCTAACATATATTTGTCTAGTTCTTATAAAGTATTTATCTGTAGCTCAAAATAACAACTTCCTCTTATACACTCTTTAGTTTGAGGATATGACAAAATCATTTTTCTAACTGATAATAAGAGAAGAAAGAAAAATGATTTTAGGTATTAAATAAACTTTAGAGTTGTGAAGGATAAGACTGGGACTGGTTTTGAACTGATTAAAAATACAAGAAAGACTTTTAGTTTAAGATGATGGATTGAATGCACATGGCTATCATGTTTCATCTGAGACTCCACTGAAATCATTAAAGAAAAAAAAGTAATAACAATAACAGATAAAAGGAGGGTTGTTCTGTTTTAAACAATTATTTAAAAATAGCACCAAAAAAGTTTCTGAATTAAGAAACTCAGAAAAAAACATAGTATCTGACAATATATAAAAAGGAAGCTACAGCTAAGAAATAAATCTATGCATCCTAAAGCACTCTAAAGAGCCTCAGAAACCAGACACTTCCAAATATTTCAGAAAAACGGAAAGAGGTTAGGAGGATTGGTGGAATTAGATGGGAGAGTTATCCCCTCCAAGCCTTGCCTGACTAAATAATACAAAACAATAAGACATTGATCCACTAGCAAAAGAAATGGAGTTCTCTTTTCTAAAGAAAACAACATGTAGAAAACGCAGAGAAATACAAGCATTAGCACAGCAGAGCAAAGGCTGGCGGATGCTGACTGACTCCTCTGGGCTGCAGGGTATGGAGTCCCCTGCCACCGACATCGGGGTCAAGCCTTCAAGCCCATGGCTCTGTTCACAGATGTACAGAACAATAGTGATGTTTCATTGCTTCATTTGAAGGTATGGAAGTTTACCCAGGCATTTGAAGAAAGTTTACAACTGAAATGTATTTATTCAGAAGTAACAGATACAGTATGGTTTTATTATTGATAAAAACTTGGGTTGTTTCTAATTTGAAACTACCAAAATTCAGTTCATAAGTCTTTAATGCATGCTTTTTTCTTGAATGAACACTAAGGATTAAGATTGTTGGGTCATAGGTAGGTATGTATTTAACTATATTAGAAATTATTCAAAAGACTGTACCATTTTACATTCTTACAATGTGTAAAAGTTCTAGTTGCTCTACCTCAGGGGTCAGAAACCTTTTTGGCTGAGAAAGCCATGAACGCCACATATTTTAAAATGTAATTCCATGAGAGCCATACAACAACCCATGTACATTACGCATTATCCAATAAAAATTTGGTGTTCTGGAGGACAGCTGTGATTGGCTCCAGCCACCCGCAACCATGAACATGAGTGGTAGGAAATGAATGGATTGTAATACATGAGAATGTTTTATATTTTTAACGTTATTATTATTTTTATTAAAGATTTGTCTGAGAGTCAGATGCAGCCATCAAAAGAGCCACATCTGGTTCACAACCTTAGGTTCCCGACCCCTGCTCTACCTGCTCACCAGTACTCAGTATTGTCAATCTTTTTAACTTTAAGCAATTACGTGATGCCCAGCATTTCATTTTATTTTGTTGACAGTTTTATTATGAATAGGTTTGAATTTTGTAATCATTTCTTGTCTCTATTAAAATAATCAAATATTTGTTAATTTTATAATTTAAAAAAATTTCAAGTCTATTTTTAAAATTTTATGGTGAGATAATATGTTTTCTATGATTATAACATTTTGAAATATATTGAGGCTTGTGTTTTGGCCCAGATTTTTTCAAGTACAATTGAAAGTAACATGAATGAATTAGTTATTGAATATATTATTCTATAAATATTAATTACTTCAAGTAGGTTAATATTATTGTTCAAATCTCCTAAAGTCAGTAACAAGGCAAGGACTACTACTCTCACTACATCTTTTCAATAATTTACTAGACTCTCTAGCTAGTGTAACAAAGTTAAAAAATTAAACATACGGATTACAAAAACAGGAAGTGAAACTGTCACCTCAAATCACATGATCATACATATAGAAAACACTAAGAAACTGTAAGGAAAACAAAAATCATTTCCCCTTCACACTCTAAGTTTCTCCAGCTGGAATTCTATAAATTGGACTGATAAAAAAAAATTAACAATAGAAAAATCCACAGAAGTTAGCTTGTCCATTGCATTTACAATGTCAGCACTCAAGGATGAGTAACTCAAAGGAGTGGTTACAAGTTGGATTTATACTGCATCTTAACAAAAGAACAACACATTTTTAGAGAACTTACAAGACAACAGAAAGTTTACCACTTGCTGGGGAAGACAAATATATGGGGGAATGAACGGACAGTTTTTTATGGTTAACAAGAATTAACTTCTCCTGGTTAACAAGACTTTGATGTTTCTGGTGATCAATTTTGTCTTTCCTGGTAGTGGGGAAAGAAAACAGTGTTCCAAATTGGTGTCCTATTCTTAGGCAAACAAGGGGAAGACAGATAAGTTTTCTTGTACTGCTTTTTCTAGTTGCTTAAAGCTCAAAATAATCCTCACATCAGAGTGCCATATATTAAGATGGCATATCCTGCTCTTCTACAGAATGTACAAAACACATATGCTATAACTAGGTAAACTTAGCTATTTATTAAGATAAAAGGTCAATATACAAACATTAATTGTAATATCATCCAGATACATAACTGCTCTGTCTTTACCTGACAGAAATAAAAATATATGTCGTATGTTCACACTAAAATTTTAGTAAATAAATATTCATAAAAGACTCACTTTAGGCCTGACCTGTGGTGGCGCAGTGGATCAAGCTTCGACCTGGAACGCTGAGGTCACAGATTCAAAACCCTGGGCTTGCCCGGTCAAGGCACATATGGGAGTTGATGCTTCCTGCTCCTCCCCCCTTCTCTCTCTCTCTGTCTCCTCTAAAATGAATCAATAAATAAAAATTTTAAAAAAGACTCACTTTAGAAACAATAAAACAGAAACAATAAAACTGACTCTCAACAGATAAATAGAAAAATTGTGATTTACATAGATAACTGAATATTACTTAACAGAAAAAAGAAAAACAAACTACTGGCTACATTCAACAACATACATGAATATCAAAAACATAAGAAACAAAAGAAACCAGATCCAAAAGAATCCCACTGTTTGAATACAATTGTATAAAATTATAAAATAGGCAAAACTAATCTATAATGATAGATAAAAGATCAGCACTGGCTTTGAGCTAGAGGTGAAAGTGGTCACTTCTGAAACACATGAAAGAATGTTTAGTATTGTTTCAAAGTTAGGAACAGGAATTGTGAGTTTAAAAGCATTGTACACATATTATCACAAATTTGTTTGATTGCTTTCTTTATTCATAATTTTCACTACTGGTTCTTATGGCTATTTCAGAGAAAGAAAAGAGTTAGCAGTTTTATGATTTATTAGTAACCAACTTTGAAGAACAACTTTGGGTGTGGGTAAGTGAGGAAAGTTATCTTAAGGCAAACAATGCAGTTTTTGCTCTTGTGCTCTGTGCCAGGAAAGAAAAAGCTCCTTGGAAGCCTGTTTGCACCTTAGAATGAAACCTGGAGCCGAGCTGTAAAAAAACCAAACGGTAATTTCTAATAGTAGTAACCACACTTAAGGCATAAAGGTGTGACAATAGCTTATGTGTGGATTAATCAGTACTAAACAAGTTCTCTTTAAAATTTTTAAACAGGAAGCCATAGTCCAGGTATGCATATGAGCGCATGCGCACGCACACACACACACACCTCTGAAACAAAAATTCACAAAATATTAGTTATTTTTAATAGATGCAATATTTTTTATTCTATTCTGTTCTAGTATGTGCCATTTTTAGTATTGGTTTTATAGAGAAATCATCATGACAGTGTTCTGATAAAATTTTATGTACGAAAACAGAAAGCAGGCCAGATGTGGCCTGTGTGCCTTGGTATGTTCCCCTCTACTAAAGCATGAGTTTTAGCCAAATGGTGACTGGAAAAATTTTTTCAAAAGTATTTTTGATGAGTATTTTGCATATTTAATTAAAAGGTTCTGTCTAAAACTATAATATAAGGTCATGGGTTGAAATATAATATGCAAACAGTATATGTTCTAACAATGCAGAAAGGACTCAAAATTGTTCAAACAGAGAAAAAAAAGAGAATATAGAATAAGATCATAGATTCTTAAATAGGAAATACGTGAGAGTCAAGGAATGCCATGTACAGCTGACAATTCAGGAAGTTAAAGTTAAGTAAGTAAATAATTTAAGAGTATTAGAAATGATGTTAATAAAAAAATAACCACTAACTATAATAATAAGACTTCCCTAAATAGAAAAATAAATTTAGAAAGTAAAGTAGACACATAGAGAAATACATAAATATAATGCATACAGTATATATATATATATATATATATATATATATATATATAGAAAATATGACAGAATTGAGAACAAATACAACTTCCAATTCAGTCCTGGTCAGTTGGCTCAGCAGTTGGGTGTCAGCCCAGCATATGGAAGTCCTGGGTTCAATTCCCAGTCAGGGCACATAGGAGAAGCACCTTTCTGCTTCTCCATCTTTCCCTCTCTCCTTTCCCTCTGTCTCTCTCTCTTTCCCTCCTGCAGCTAGGGCTCCATTGGAACAAAGTTGGCCCAGGTGCTAAGGATGGCTCCATGGCCTCCTCCTCAGGCACTAAAATGGCTCCCTTCGCAGCAGAGAAACGCCCTGGATAGGCAGATCATCGCCCTCTGGTGGGCATGCTGGGTGGATCCTGGTAGATGCATGTGGAAGTCTGTCTGTCTGCCTCCCCACTTCTCACTTCAGAAAAATACAAAAGAAAGAAAAACCCAGATCAATGCTCACTATAAGTGACCAGTATAAACTGTTGTATCTTCAAAAAGACTAAAAAGATCCTAAATAGGTGGTGGCACAGTGGATAGAGCATCGAAACGGTATTGGGGGGACCCAGGTTCGAGACCCCAAGGTCACCAGCTTGAGCGTGGGCTCATCCAGTTTGAGCAAAGCTCACCAGCTTGGACCCAAGGTCACTGGCTGGAGCAAGGAGTTACTCGGTCTGCTGAAGGCCCGCGGTCAAGGCACATATGAGAAAGCAATCAATGGACAACTAAGGTGTCGCAATGGAAAACTGATGATTGATACTTCTCATCTCTCTCCTTTTCTGTCTGTCTGTCCCTATCTATCCCTCTCTCTGACTCTGTCTCTGTAAAAAAAAAAAAAAAAAAAAAGGCTAAAAAGTAAAGAGAGAGATACAGATTAGCTAGCAAAGGCAAACATTAAGAAACCAAGGTTAAAATCCTGATATCTAACACGGTAAAAGCTAGCCAGAAAGATTTCATGAGCCAGAAAGGGACACTTTAAAATATTAACTCCAATAACGCGTTAATATTTAAAATATATAAAAAACTCACAAAGCTCAGTAACAAACAAGCAAAAAATCCAACTAAAATGAGGAGAGGACATGAACAAACACTTCTCTCAAGAGGAGATACAAATGGCCAACAGATATATGAAAAGATGCTCATCTTCACTAGCTATTTGAGAAATGCAAATTAAAACTACAATGAGATACTATTTCACACCTGTTAGATTGGCTATTTTTAACAAAACAGATAATAAGAAATGTTGGAGAGGCTGTGGAGATAAAGGAATCCTCTTTCACTGCTGGTGGGAATGTAAATGAGTACAACCATTATGGAAGAAAGTCTGATGGTTCCTCCAAAAATTAAGACTAGAACTACCATACGATCCAGCAATCCCTCTATTGGTATCTACCCCCAAAACTAAAAAACGTTGATACATAAAGACACATGCACCCCCATGCTCATCGCAGCATTATTCACAGTGACTAAGACATAGAAACAACCAAAGTGCCCCTCAATAGAGGATTGGATAAAGATGTGGTACATACACATACAATGGAGTACTACTCAGCCATAAGAAGTGATGACATAGTGACATTTATGACAACATGGATAGACCTTGAGAACATTATACTGAGTGAAATAAGTAAATCAGAGAAAGCTAAGAACCGCCGGATTTTACACATAGGTGGGATATAAAACTGAAACCTATGGACATAGAGAAAAGTGAAGTGGTTACCAGAGGAAAATAACATGGGGAAGGGGGAAGAGAACTTGAGTGAATGGGGAGTGGGGGGAAGGTATGCGGTGAAGGGTGCAAATATAAGGTGAAGGAAAATGATTTGACCTTGGGCGATGTGTATACAATGTAATCAACAGTTCAAATGCTATAGAAATGTTCACCTGAAACCTATGTAGTCTTATTGATCAGTGTCATCCTGTTAAAGCTAATTATCTAAATAAAATTTAAAAAAAAACACATTAGAAGCCATGTTTTACAATAAAAATTAACATTTGTGAATATCTATGCACCAAATAACACAACTCTCATCTACTAAAAACAAGGCTTAGAAGAAATAGCCAGAAAAATAGAAACACAATAACAATAGGAGGTTTTAAAACACCATTCTCAGTAGGAGATAAGGAAAGTGTATAAAAAATAAGTAGATAGATCCAAATATATACTACATGCACATAACAAAGAATATACCTTTTTCTCAAGTACACATGGAGCACACATAACATGAATGACCAACTAGAAAGTAGAAATATAGTATTATAAACAATTTGTGATTACATTCAATAAAACAAAATTAAAAACATTCCTATCTCTCCCCAGGGGAAAAGAAAATTAAATAAATCTTCTAGCTCTATATATAGAGACCTTCCATTAAACAACTCTGATGAGAGGTGAATACAAACAGAAATTATAGAATATCTGAAAATAGTAATGAGTGAAACAGTACATAATATAATTTATCAAAAGCATTTAAATAAGAAATAGAGAAAAATTCATAGCCCTAATGTACATACAAAAATTAAGGAATAAAAAAATGCTGAATTAGCAATTCAAAAAGCTTAAAAATAAACAATATAGAAACCAAAAGCATGTCAAAAGATAGAATAAACATAAATACAGAAAATAAGGTGGGAAAAATCTCAGACTATATTAATAAATTAAAATCCTGGTCTTTAATGAATATCAACAAAATAGACAAGTTGCTTGCTATTTCAATTTTTAGAAAATTAACATAAATATATAAAATAAGAAATTACAGGGGTAATAACTATTAATATATGTAATTTAAGAGAGGCTAATTTATAAACCACCATGCACATAATTATTATTATTAATTAGATTATAAATATGTTTATACATTTTTATAAAGTTAATACTATTCACAATAGCAAAGAAAATACAACATTTGATAAGACTCTTAATTAAGAGAGAAAGCAATTCAGTAATAATGCAACATTTTCTGAGAGTAGCCTCAGTGTAGCCTAATTTTACTGGCATTTGCATTTAGCTGTTTCAGAAGTTTGAAGGATAATCAAGAGAACTGTTCCTAATTACTTTCTTAAAAACACATTTGACTTTGTACAGTGTGCCTTCTTCTGCCCATTAGTTAACAAAAGTCGGACAGTTTCTGCTTGCTTTGGGGGGTCAGTGTTTCTCAAAACTGTCATCCTCTTAGGTCCATTAGAAACAATAAGAGATTTCTATATTTTCTTGAAAATAAAATTATTTACTGTATTAAGTTCTCTAGCTCTTTTTAAACTTTTGGTTACTCTTTACATGGTTTTTATACTTTTAGCCCATCGTTCTGCATTTTTATTCTTAACTTGAATCTTTTTTGTTTATATTTCTTAAACTCAGCTGTCTGTTGGCTTCTTGTGCTGATTCAGCCATCACATTCCTTCTGGACTTTCACTCTCATGATCTTTCAGCTTATGCTCACTAAACAGCTCTGTTCCCTCTGTATTCCCTATTAACATTCCTGAGAATGAGAATCTGGCCTAGGTATTCCCTAGTTACATTCACCACATTCTGACCATATGCCTCTGGGTACTCAGGGAAGAGGAAATGCATTTGTTAAAACATTAACATCAGCTCTGATGAAACAGATTTAAGTACAAATTCCCACTCTATTCTGGAATTGCTGAGACCTTTAGTAGGTTATTGAAACTATCTAATCCAAACTGCTTTATCTGTAAAGTGAGCATAGTAACATTTTGTTATAAGAACTTTGTGAGGATCAAATGGGATCTTAAACAAATTTTCTGGGTTTTTTGTTTCAGTGTTGTTTTTGTTACTATTGTTTTTGTTGTTGTTACACTAAAGCAGATACATTGGAGCAGAGGCACAGCCCAGATGTAGTAAGAGTGCCCAGAGTTTGGTGAGATGTCATGACCTCATAAGGTTTTCTAAGAGTTGAGATTTGGCTCTGTATTCATTACGCTTAGTAGTGTTACTAATGATAAAGTCTGTTTTATTATCTTCTATAGCTTTTTACTAATTTATTTTACTAGATATGTTGACAATTGAACCATTACTAAAGATATAGATATATGTACATATATATATATTTTTTTTTAAAACTTCTACCTTCAAATTACCCTTTCTTAAAAAAATATTTTATTCTACTTGAATGACACAAAGCACAATAAAAAATAACTTTTTCTTTCTTTTTATCCAAGTGAGAGGATGGGAGATAAGAGAGACAGACTTCCACGTGTGCCTCGACCGGGATCTACCTGGCAACATTTTTGGCTGATGCTCTGCCCACCTGGGGTCATGCTTATAACTGAACTATCTTTAGCACCTAAGGTGTAGGTTCCATGGAGCCTTCCTCAGCACCTGAGGCCAATGCCCTGAATCAATAGAGCCATGTCTGTGGGAGGAGAAGAAAGAGAAAGAGGAAGGGAGTAGAGGGAGGGAACAGGGGGAAAAGAAGATGGTGCTTCTCCTGTGTGCCCTGACCAGGAATCAAACCTGAGATATCCACACGGTGGGCCAACATTCTACAACTGAGCTAACTGGCCAGGAAAAAATATAACTTAAAAAGTAAAGTTTGCACCTGACCTGTGGTGGCGCAGTGGATAATGCATCGACCTGGAAATGCTGAGGTCGCCGGTTCGAAACCCTGGGCTTGCCTGGTCAAGGCACATATGGGAGTTGATGCTTCCAGCTCCTCCCTCCTTCTCTCTCTCTCTGTCTCTCTGTCTCCCTCTTTCTCTTTTCTCTAAAAATTAATAAAAAAAACAATTAATAAAAAAAATTAAAAAAGTAAAGTTTGCCAAAATTATACAAAAGTTGTTTTCTTTCAAAATATGTAAGAAAGTTAACTAAGAATTTTAACAGGTAGGAAGACTTATACTAAGAATACAATTCTTTGTAGAACCTTGTCAATGTGTCTTTTTATAATAATGTTTTATAAAACATTTATTAAATCCTGAAATACTATGTAATAATTATATTTTTTGTAATTAAATAAATCACTAGCTATTGTATGAAGTCCCTAACTGGCAAAATAAATAAATAAATAAATACCCTCTCTTTTGAATATAAAGAGAAATTCATTACATCATTTATCTACTTATTTCATTTTCAACACTTTTTATGGAAATAAATTATGCTCCTAACCTGAGTATCAATGCGTAATTTATTAAGTCAGTGTGATCCAGGATCAAATTAGTTACAGGGCTCTATTTAAATATTGGTGATGGCTTAATTACACAAATTGATTAATGACCATAAAATAATAGCGTTTTCTAATTATTTTTTCAAGATTCATAATAATTTTTCAAAATTTCTGTCAGTGTTTTAAGTTGATAAGTCATATGTAGATATCAGCTCTGGTAAATAAATGTAGTGTTAAAAAATAACTTTTAAAAAAGAAAATGACCTCCCTGGTACAATGAGGATCAAATTATTTTTTAGGCGACATCTTTTCTTATAAACATCAGATAATGAAAGAGAAGATAAAACTAAGACAGTTATCAAATAAGCTGTATTGTAAAACTCCATTTAATTAAAGCAAATTCAGAATATGTTGAAAACTGTAACTATTTGCTAGATAAAAGTATGCACATAATATTTTAAATTTGTTTTATAAAGCCATTTTCAAATTTAAAAATAAATCTATGTAAAAATTTATAGAATTTCCTAAGTAAAAAAACTAAGTGTGTTTTTCTTTTCCTTTCTTTATTTTATTTTTTTAAGTAAGAGGAGGAAGATAGTGAGGCAGACTCCCACATGAACCCTCACCAGGATCCACCAGGCAACCTCCATCTGGGGCCAATGTTGCAATCAACAAAGTTATCCTCAGTGCCTGGTGCTCATGCTGGAGCCAATCAAGACATTGGTTGCAGGAGGGAAAAAGGGAGAGGAAGGGGAGAGGGAGGAAAAAAACAGATGGTTGCTTCTTTTCTGTGTCCTGACCGGGGACCAAATCTGGGATGTACATACACTGGGCCAAAGCTCTATCCACTGAGCAACCAGCCAAAGCCAAAATTTAATATGTTTTTAATTTAGATCTGAAGAAATGAATAGTTATCTGTAATATTTTTCCCTTGTCTATGTAATCATTCTTTCAACATATGAACCTATCTCATTTATCATTTTTATTAACATCTTACTTTTTATTTGTAACAGCTAAACACCTTGACCGATATATGCTTTTCAATAAAATTTTATAGCTATAAAATACTCCTCAATTTTTACTAAGTCAAAAGGATTGAGCAAAAGAAAAAGAGAAAAAAGTCATGGACATGGACAACAGTGTGGGAATTGCTGGGGTCGTGAAAGAGGTTATAGAGGCATAAATGGTGATGGATAGAGAACTGACTCAGGGGTGTGAACACACAGTACCGTGTACAAGATGTGTTGTAGAATTGTGCACCTGAAACCTGTATGATTTTGTTAACTGGTACCACCTGGTAAATTTAATTAAAACTTTTCTAAAAGCATTAAAATAATAGATTTTTACAAATGTATTGTACTAAAACTCACCAGAGGTGAAATAATATAATCTGAATTATTACTATGGTCACATATAGTGATAATAATATCCTAAATTCATATCAATAGTTATAGTTTAAAAATGCTTCTTCATAAAATGTTTCTTAAGCTGCTTCATGAGTATCTTTCATTTCATTAAAGTAAATACATATCTTTGTTGGTTTGGTAATGTAAGCTAAGCAACTCCAGCAAATATAATTATTTTCCAAACTTTATATTTTATTTAAATATATATGCAACATTTTCATTCTACTATCAATTATACTCATCCATTTTAATATGAATTTGGCATGTTCTCCCTTAAAACAACTCATTTGCATGCATATACCTTCAAGTCTTTGTCTCTCTTTTATTCTGTGTTCTCCCCTAAAATATCCCCCTACTGATTATATCTAACTCTCATCTCACTCTCAGCTGGCCTGTTCTTGTGCAGCTTAAATATTTAAAAAAAAAAAAAAACAGGAGGAAAAGAAAAAAGAAGCGAACAATAAACTCATGATTTTCTTGATTGGTCTCATTTTAAATTCACAACTTCTAAATCTCAATTGCATTGTTTTCTGAAAACCATCCATTCACTCTTCTGCTATTACAGAGAATGAGTTCACACATTGCCTGCTGTCTTCATACTTCAATACATCTCAGTAACGGAAGTTCCAAGAGTCCTGTGCTAACCACACCACCTAAGGCTGGTTGCACTGATTACCTGACTCCAATAGGCCCGATAAAGACCCTAGTTGATACGGCAATGTGTTGCATATTGCTAAAAAAAAGGTACCTCTTTTTCAAGACACTTGATTACCATTAGCAAAAATATTATTGAAATAACTATACAAATCTAAGATGAATGAAAAGTAAATAAATTTCTTGGTCTTGTGCAAATCAGCACAAGCACAAGTAGCAGCTTAAACTACGTACATGTGATATGACCATTTTTATGTAAGTAAAAATATGAAGAGAAAATAAAAGGGCTATCATACAAAAAGTTTTACACATTCTAAACTATGAAAGAAGGAAAATCCATTTAAAAATTTCACAGGACAGAGGAAGAAAGAAGGGAAAAAAGGAAGAAGTAAAATTATTCTAAACATGTTCTCTTCATTCAGGGCAGCATGGAACATTGTAACATTGTGGTGGGAAAAACCTTGTGTCTCAGAAAGGAAACAATTGATACAATATTTACAAACTGTGTAATATGAGCAAGAATTTTTAGAATATGCAATACCAGACTATTTAGTCACCTGCACTGACCTCTTTTTCTTTAGACTGTCAAATAAAAAAATGACAACAGCCAACACAACAATAGCCACCGGGTGAGAATGCCTTATCTTGAACCAAAATATATAGGTCATATAACAGAGGTGCACCATACTGTTCACCTGTTCACCTCACATTTAAGACCATCCATCATAAATCAGCATAGCCACATACTCAGCCTGAAGCTAACAACAGATTCATGAGCAACTCGACCAGTGCAGAACTACCCAGATCTTTTTTAATAAGAAAATATAATTGTTATTTTAAGCCACTAGGTTTTGTGGTATTTGCCATAAGTTTGTATCAACAGCTAATTGATACATATTGAAAGTAAGACACATAAGGAGAATAAAATATAAGCATTACTGGCAATATTAATATAGGACAAGATAAAATTTAAGTTTGAAAATAGTAAATAGGATAAAGGGTAATGTGATAATAAAAGGCACAGTTTAAGAAGATCTACTGCTAGTAAAATGAAGAAATTAAAAAAACCATTTTCTCTAATATTAAACCAATATAAGTAGAAATATTTTTAATTATAAAAACCAAGCAACTAATTGAAAATTAACATACAATTGATAAACAATATTTATATCAAAAAGAAAATAAAAATAAAAATAAAATTTCTAAATAATTTATCAAAAAAAGTAAAGAATATTTTGCAACAAATCTAAAGACTACATAAAAGCAGTATTTAGAAGATAAAATTAAAATATTAATTGCTATTAATATTAAAAAAGAGCAAAAATTAATAAATTCAGGGAGTTAGGAAAAACTAAATCAGCCAAAAGAAATAAAAAAGAAGTAATAAAATACTAAAATTCATAAAATAAAGAAAAATGATTAAGATATCTGTATATAAAAAATAATATTGACACAAGAAATTTGATATTTTGGGGAAAGCATAAAGCAGTTAATAAATGGTATTGTCACAATAAATATTTTATCTAGAAGAAAAAACAAGTAGATATTTCCCTTATCCAATATAGAAATAATTCCAATTGAACTAAAGCTAATGAAAAACCAGATGAATACCTCCCAAACCCACAAAAAAACAAGATACTACCCTAGAAAACTGTATGTATAAAAGATATAAAATACTTGCTTAATTAGTACTAAAACACACAAAAGAAACTTATAAAATACAGACATAGTATAATATAATAATTTACATAATGAAAACTACCAAGAACTTCAATAGAAAAGTGGATATAAAGAAGTATTTTTAATTCAGTTGATAAACAAAAGAGTTGATTTCTTTATGACACTGAGTGCTCAGAAAGAAAGAAAAGTAATCCAAGAGAAAATAATGGGCAAAAGATATAAATTGACATTTTATGTCAGAGTAAATACAAATTGTTAACAGAAATATGAAGAGATATCCAAATTCACTAGTAGTCATGGAAATAAAAATTAAATTAACAGTGAGGAATGATTTCACTCTCACTAAGCTGGCAAAATTTTTAAAAAAGAGTGTTCAGATTTGTTGTTGGCAAGAATATAGAAAAAAGAATGAGTATTTAACTTTGGAGGGAAGCAGTCTTTCAACTTCCAAAGTTAAAAATAGACATACCATTCAACCTAGCAATTTCATTTCTGAGACTATATCCTAAAGAACAAAAATTATATAAGGATATATGTATGTATTGAAACATTGATTATGGAGGTAAAAATTAGAAACCAAATAAGTAACTATAAATTGCTAAATAAAATATGACACAGTCACGTCATGTACTGTTACTGAGCTATTTAAATAAAAGGAATGAATTAAAGCTGTAAGAAGACTAAGCATATCTTTTTTTAAATTTTTATTGAATTTATTGTAATAACATTGGTTAATAAACTTCTATTAGTTCTAATGTACATTTAATAATACATCATCTGTATTGTGGGTTCACCACCCAAAGTTAAGTATCCTTCTGTCATCATTTATCTCCCCTTTACCATTTTTTTTTACCGTTCCACACCCTCTTTCTCTCTAGTAATCACCAGTTGTCTATGTCCATGTGATATTTTTTTCCCTTTAATCCCTTTATCTTTCACTCTGTCTTATTTTTTTCATTAGATTACATATATAAATAAAATTGTATGATACTTCTCTTTCTCTGACTGGCTTATTTCACTTAGCATAATAATCTTCAGGTTTTCCATGCTGTCGCTAAAGGAAAGATTTTCTCCCTTTTTATGGCTATGTGGTATTCAATTCTGTAAATGTACCACAGTTTTTTTTTTTGTTGTTTTGTTTTTTTTTGTTTTTTTTTTTTACCACAGTCTTGTTATCCACTCACCTAAGCATATTTATATTAGGTAGTTTTGAAAGAAAAAATTTGAAAGAGGTAAATAATATGATTCTAATTGGGTAAATAAAACCTACTTTTAAAAATCATATATGTCTTTGTGTATATAAGCTAACATAATATTATATGGGTTCTGAAAAGTATGTGTTAAGGAGAGTATAAACTTTCTGCGAAGACAGAAACAAAGTGTAGAAGAAGGGATGAGATAACTCTAGGCCCACTCAATTCTAGAGGCCCACATTCATCTCCCAAGTGAACATAAATAGCATGATTAAAATTGCAAATGCCATGTTTTACACAGTGTTACAAGGAAGCTCAGATATGAATTCAATAAGAAAAGCTGCCTATGTCTTCCAACAGCCTGCCTTGGTGTTATAGACTAAATGCTTCAGGGGTCAGGAAACTTTTTGGCTGAGAGAGCCATGAATGCCACATATTTTAAAATGTAATTCGGTGAGAGTCATACAACAACCCATGTACATTAAGCATTATCCAATAAAAATTTGGTATTGTCCCGGAGGACAGCTGTGATTGGCTCCAGCCATATGCAGCCATGAACATGAGCAGTAGAAAATGAATGGATTGTAATACATGAGAATGTTTTATATTTTTAACGTTATTATTTTTTTTTATTAAAGAGTTTTCTTCGAGCCAGATGCAGCCATCAAAAGAACCACATCTGGCTCACGAGCCATAGGTTCCCGACCCCTGGCTTATATCTTCCCCAAATCCATAAAACCCAATGTGAAGGTCTTTGGAGATGGGATCTTTGGAAGGTAATGAGAGTTTGATGAGGTGGGTTTGTTCATTTGTTTTTGTGACAGAAACAGAGAGAGGGACAGGTAAGGACAGACAAATAGGAAGAGAGAGAGATGAGAAGTATCAGTTGTTTGTTGTGGCACCTTAGTTGTTCAGTGATTGCTTTTTCATATGTACCCTGACCAGGGGGCTACAGCAGACCAAATGATCCCTTGCTAAGCCAGCGACCTTGGGTTCAAGATGGTGAGCCCTACACAAACCAGATGAGCGTGCACTCAAGCTGGTGACCTCGGGGTTTCAAAACTAGGTTCTCTGCATCTCAGTCTGACGCTCTCTCCACTGCGCCACCACCTGGTCAGGCGAGAGTTTGATGAGGTCTTGAAAGTGGAGTCCTCATGTCAGGGTCAGTGCTGTTCTAAGGAGAGGTACTGGAGAGCTCACTCAGATTCTCTGCATCACATGAGGACACAGCAAGAAGTTGACAATTCACACAAGTTAGAGAGTTCTCACCAAAATCTCACCATTCTGGCATCTTAATCTCAGACTTCAAAAAATAAATTTCTATTGTTTAATCTACCCAGTCTATAGCATTTTGTTGTGGCAGTTCAAGCAGACTTATACACATGGCTAGATAAGGTAGAAGGTAGTTAACAAGCATATCACATTTTTTTTTAAATTTCTGCCTTAGAATACAATCACTATTTGTTATAATTCTTGATAAGAACATAAATTCAACCTTACTCTTGGTGACACAATGAATAGAGTATCAATCTGCGACACTGAGGACCCAGGTTGGAAACCCCGAGGTTGCCAACTTGAGCGTGGGGTCTCCAACTTGGGTGTGAGATTATTGACATGATCCCATGGTCACTGGTTTGAGCCCAAAGGTCACTGGCTTGAGCCCAAGGTCACTGGCTTGAGCAAGGGGTCACTGGCTTGGCTGGAGTCCCTGGTCAAGGCATATATGAGAAAGCAATCAATGAGCAATTAAAGTGCTTCAAGTATCAGTTGATGCTTCTCATCTCCCTCTCCCTCTCTCTCTCTTTGTCTCTCTCTCTCTCTCATGTGAGCACAGACACACACATAACATAAGTTCATAATTTTTTTTTTAATTTTTCCAAAGCTGAAAACGGGGAGTCAGTCAGACAGACTCCTGCATGCGCCCTACCGGGATCCACCCGGCATGCCCACCAGGGGCAATGTTCTGCCCCTCTGGGGCGTCGCTCTGTTGCATCCAGAGCCATTCTAGCACCTGAGGCAGAGGCCACAGAGCCATCACCAGTGCCCGGGCCATCTTTGCTCCAATGGAGCCTCGGTTGCAGGAGGGGAAGAGAGAGACAGAGAGGAAGGAGAGGGGGAGGAGTGGAGAAGCAGATGAGCGCTTCTCCTGTGTGCCCTGGCTAGGAATCGAACCCAGGACTCCTGCACGCCGGGCCGACGCTCTACCGCTGAGCCAACCGACCAGGGCGTAAGTTCATAATTTTTAATTAACACTTCCATCAAGTACTTTATAGAGTCCAGGAGGAGCAACATGCAGACACAAATTAACTATGATATAATGTAATGAATAATGAATTTCTAATAATCTACTATAGAGGCAGAGAGGAAACTGGTTTTGAGTTGGAATTAAAAAAAAAAAAAACTTCAAAGAAAGAATACATTATTAATAGGCTTTAAAAGATTAATATCCTCCAAAAAGAAGAAAAGTAAGGCTTTGGAGAAATGTGCATAGAGTGGCAGTACAAGGTGCACTTTAGGGAAATAGTTCTTTATTTAAATTAAATTAATTAGGGTGACATTAGTTAATAAAACTATATAGGTTTCAAGTGTAGAGTTTTATACTACATCCTCTGTATATTGCACTAATGCCCGCCATCCAATGTCAAATCTCTTCTCACAATATGTTTGACTCTCTTTACCATTTACTGCCCCTCCAACCCCCTTCCCTCTGGTAACCACTATACTGTTGTCTGTGTCTATGAGAGTTCTTTGTTTATTTGTTGCTTTTAGTTTTATATCCCACATATAAGTGAAATCATATAGTTCTTGACTTTTTCTGTCTGACATACTGCTTAGCATGATATTTTCAAGATCCAACCATGTTGTCACAAATGGTAGTATTTCATCGTTTCTTTCAGGTGAGTAGTATTCCATTGTATATATGCACCACATCTTTATTCACTCCTCTACTGAAGGACACTTCGGTTGTTTCCATGTCCGTGAAAATGCTGCAATGAACATAGGAGTGCATGTATATTTTAAATAAATGTTTTCAAATTTTTTGATAGATACCCAAAAGAGGATAACTTTATTGTTGATTTTTATACTAACTCTTCATCAGAGCTGTTGTTTGCAAATATCTTCTTCCATTTGGTTGGTTGCCTTTTTGTTTTGTTGGCAGTTTCTCTTATTGTGCAGAAGCTTTTTGGTTTGATAGAGTCCTATTCATTTATTTTTGCTTTTAACCTTTCTTTGCCTTTGGGGTCAAATTTATAAAATATTCCCTAAGACCAAGACCCATAAATTTAGTATCTATTTTTTTCTGTGTAAAAAGATGTATAGTTCTGAACAACTAAGGTGTCGTGGTGAAGAATTGATGCTTCACATCTTTCTCCCTTTCTGTCTGTCTGTCCCTGACTGTCCTTCTCTCTGTTTCTGTCTTCTTTACTAAAAAAGAAAATGTATAGTTCTAATTGAACTAGAACATGGGCAAACGGATGAAAGCGGCCAAGAAAGTTGACCCTAAGACAAGGGTTTAAATATAAGTACTGAACTTGGAAGGGGCACCAGTAGGAGAGTTGGGGAGTAATTTAGGAAAGAGAATTAAATCAATTAATTTTCATTATTAAGCTAGCTACCACAGGGAATAACTGATGGCAGGAGCTTAAACTCATGGGGAAACTATGGGAAATGACATAAAACACCTCAAAATTATTTCACACAGAGTGTGAGTGAGATTTGCAGTATTAATTCACCAGCTCTCAAGTAGTAGTATTATTTGAGAGATGTTCCTGGAGAATGCTAATTTTCCAGTGATACTAACCTGCTGCATATACCAGCAACGCTGCCTTTCATTGTACCAGGAAAAGTAATTCTTAGTCACAGAGCAAGCAATATTAGCAGAGACTATACTCTGAAATGGTTAAGGTCCAAAGGATATGGCAAAGATCTTACAGCATCTGATAAATATGAATTCTATACTAAAGAATTCATACTAAAGAATTCATTACTTATTCCCTATAGGGAATAAGTAACAAAGGAGATTTCATGATCATAGGTGTCTTTTGTAAAATAATTCTGACAACAGCACAGAAGTTAAAGTGCATGATATGGTGAGTGAAGCATGATGGTGGAAGTTCAGATGAAAGAAGACAGGGCTTGAACTATAGTAACAGGTAAAGGGAGAGGGAGGATGGATATCAGCAATATCCCTTTAGTTTTACCTGAAAATTAGGAAGGACATTAAATGTGTGAACTGGGGGATATAAATCACTCCAAAGAATTAGTAATGTATTCTTTGAGTAACTGGTTAAACGGTAATGACATTTAACTAACTAGGGAATTTTAGAAGAAAGATTGATTAGGAGTAATGATTTTAAGTATGGCTTGAGATGCATTTAGTGACATGGAAGTTCCTGTGAAATATTCTGGTAGATGTCTCATAGAGAATTAAAGAGTTTCATCTGGAGTTGAGACAGTAAGTAGGAGCTCCAAAAAGAGACAAGTACTATAGTTATATGAGTAAGCATATGTCTGCCTCTCCAACTTGGCATACTTTGAATCTAAGGCCTTTCTTCTGGTTACCAGCAAATTAAAACTTATGTATCAGAAAGAAAATAAAACCTAAAGTAAAAAGAAAGGGATTTGAATTTATAAACTGTAACATTGAATGGGAAGAACTTCAAAAGGATGACACTAGAATTCTTGACAATAAAGGATTGTGCTCGCAAGTTTCATTTTATATCTATCTATATATATATATATATATATATATATATATATATATATATATATATATATATATGTAAACAGCTGTTCTCAACTTGTGGGTCGCGACCCCGGCGGGGATCGAACGACCAAAACACGGGGATGGCTTTAGGCGACCCCCGTGTTTTGGTCGTTCAACCCTCGCCGGAGTCGCGACCCACAGGTTGAGAACCGCTGATATATAAATATATAATTATATTGGCTGTGTTTATGTCACATTTAAGTAAAACAGGTTATATGGTTATATATAACAGCTTATATATTTGGTTACATAAACAAATAAATGCTCACCTTGGTTAATTTATATGAGCAAGGTAACAAATTATGTCAGGTTTAATGCCCTGACTTTACCCAAATTATTTAAATATCCAGATGTAAATTGTAAAAACTAATAAAATGGCAAAACAACTTTTAAATTGCAAATCCCAAATTTTGCAAATGTAGGTGATATACAGCCATATTCTGCCTTATGGTATAGTGTAAATGTATTTTTGAGTGATATATATTAGGTTTGTATGTTTTACATCTCAAAAGGAAATTATCCCTGAGCTATGTAGGGACAGTTTGCAAGAATTTGACATAGATGGAGAGCTCTGTGCACTCCAAATGAAAGAGTTCAGAGCTTTTAAATTGCACATGTAAACCAAAGAGCCTGGTTAAATAACAGATCCATCCTTCTTCCTCTTTTCAAATAAATTGAAAATAAGTAAAATGCTGACTTAGTAAAAATGTTGAAAAAGCATGTTTCTTGAAGAAACATAAAATTTAATTATTATTATGTAAAATTTACAGGGAAAATGTGACTATTAATGTCTTACATGAGTGAACAGGTTGGTAATTTAGTGATATAGTAATAAATATTCAGAAGAAAAAGTAGGTAGCAGTGCTATGATGGGTGACTTCCCATTGGGACAATTTGTCTATGTCTATTTGATATGTAATAAGATAGAAACAGAAGGAGTGCAAATTCATTTACAAGGGTTTTTATTATACTCATAGACAAAGGATTTACTTAGGAAATGCATGCATTAAAGTAGTAAGTTCAAAGATTATTTTTTATATTAACTGGTATTCATCTGCTCTAAGATTCAATCTGCTCAACAGACTTCAACCACATTTTTACATGGCAACAATAAAGGACTGCAATTAAAAACATTTTAAATTTGACTTTGCAAACTATTTAAAGCTTTTCCAGAGGAAATAATGTGTGTCTTTTACAACAGTCCATTCTTCATTCTCTCCTAAATTAGCTGCATAATATGTGAGCAAATTTCCATGCCTACTTAGAGCTCATTATTCAGTGAAGTCTCAGGGAATTAGGATTTTTTTAATCAATTTTTTTCCTTTGCCCTTTAAACACTTTTCTAATTTAAACAGTCTCAGAGAACATTGATACCATTGTACCCATTAATCCTCACTTGTTTTGGTTGAAATGACAAAGAAGCATGGATTTCTCACATTGACCATTTCTGTGTGTTTACATTTTAAAACATATTCTTTATTTTAAAATGATTCATAGCGTAGCAACTGTAAACTTACAAATACAGTATGTGAAGTGTATGACTCTTAGAGGATTAAATGTAGAATAAATAGTCAACATGATAGAAAACAATAGGGCTGCATAAAATGAAGTCTAAAATTGTCAATGTTAAATATCTAGGTTTTTTTTCCTACGGTAATTATTTTTTAAATTTGATGTAAAGATGTTTTAAACATTGTTTGTGGCTGCTGCTTTGCTGGTGTTAGCAACCTCAATCTGTGTTCTTGTCAAACCATAACAGAATACAGTCAAATTCATAAAGAGAAGCCTTTTTCTTGCTCATTTTTGTATCCAAGAATTCCAGACCCAATCTTGCCAATTAAGGAATATATATGGAGCATATCTGTTTGATCTAAAGCTTAGTATCTGCATATGATTTCATGTTTGCTACTTGTTTGCAAGGTGATCTGTAGCAGGTCAGCAGCCAAAATTAAAATACTGTGGGTTTTTCCCCCTCAAAAAACAAGGGCTCTTTCAACCAGGTTCAGCTTGAATGGTGATTTCTCTTTCTCTCTCTCTCTCTCTCTCTCTCTCTCTCTCTCTCTCTCAGGAAAACAATATAGAGGGAAATCTAAAAAGCTGAAGACTAGAGAACCTAGCAAATTAATATAGAGATTGGCTGAGAATAAAACCTGAGTTTTGGATTTCACCAATTTGTAGCCTTAAATATTGAGACACTTTGGTCACATGATCAGAAAAGTAGCGATATCATTGAATGCCAGATGAATGAAGAATTCAAAGTAATTATATGTGGAAAGTAAGTCTTATTGCACTTGCTATCTTTCTTTTACTAAAGGCTTCAGGTGAGCACTCAAATTAATTTATCATTTGTTATATTAATAAAATTCAAAAGGCAGTAAATTTAGTAAACCCTTAAGGGTTTATTATGTGAATATACGATATTTGTTATTGTCAGGCTATCATTTCAGATTTTCAAATTCAACCTCTAAGATACTTATTGATTTAAAAGAAATAAACTGATCACAAAGCTATACTACAACCATATGACAATAGGTCCTTTGATATCATTATTAAAATGTCAGATTTTAAGATTATTGTGGTGTGTCTCTAACTCTATCACTGTTAAAATGATAAGACACTAACAATGTAAAATCAAAGCAATGGAATTGAAAAGAGGGTTTAAATGTGTTCTGGTCCCTCTGGCTCTCCATCTTGCTGAACACTATCTAATCTCTCCCTCTGTGAACTAAAGAAAGAATCAGCCCATGGCCAGTTATTTTTTTTCAATTGGGATTTTGTTCAGCTATATATCTCCTCTGATTTTTGAGAAGCATTGTTCCCCAAATTGCCCTTTTTTTCTATCACTACATTATTAAGAAGCGATGGTTGCCTTAGCAACTCTTTAATAGGCAGCAATTCTTAAAACCTATTATTTCTGGGGAAAGTGTTCATACAGGCTTTCTAATGGAACCAATAGCTCTTCTTAAAAAATATGCAAAGACATTTTTGATTAGGAAAGAAATCACATGACTTGAATATTCAAAATGTTTTATTACACTTACAAATTAGCTACATACATTTTTCAAAAATTAAAATAATTGATCATGAATGCATCATTACCATTTGCTAAGTATTATATTTTCTCAAGTTATGTTTTTCAAAATCCATAAGAGGTATGCAGCATTGCTTTCTAAATTTATCAGATGAGAGACTAAAGTTTATAAGGGTTAGTTAGTTCAGTAGCATGCCGGTACATATTTAAAAACCAACATCCAGTTCTCTAAAAAAAATATGAATTTATATCTATGATTATACATTTTTATTATAAATATTGCTGAACCAAAGTATTGTAGGACATACTTTTTAAAATAATAATTACCTTTGTTTTAATATAATTACTTAATTTAAATTTTATTTCATTTCATTTTTAATAATGACTGTGCAATTGGTTTGCAAATTTCCTGAAAAGTAAAAAATCAGCTCTTGCTATCAAGTACTAGTCTCCAGCTTACCACTAGGTTATTTACTTTTTCAAGATCACACTCCTACTAAAGACTGTAATACATATTTAGATGTGATAGAGCTTTTGAAGAAGGAAATTCAAAGAAATATGGAGCAGGGCTGCCTCAGAAGTCCAATGAGAAAGTTTTCTGTAAAGCACTATCTACTCATATTTAACTCAGATTCTGGGGTATATTTTGCTATTCCTCTCATGCGTCTGGTAATTTACTGCTCAGAACCCAGCATGTGTTTTTACTATAATCTCCTGGTCTAAATATATCTATAATGTGTTCAATGTCAATTTATGACCTAGTACCCATTCCATAACTGGATTGAAAGTTTGCCTCTTGAGTTTTGACCCTGTCAGCCACCTGCTCTTGCCAGAATTAGAGGTCTCTGCAGAATTAGAGGAGCTCCCGGGTTTTGTTAGTGCTGTTTCCATTACTTCTTTCTCAGTTGCCAGCATTCACAGGAAATGGGTGCCCTTTAAGAGAGCACTGACTAAAGGAACTCCTCTGTTATGAGGACTGGCCCTGACAGACTGGCAGCCCTCTCATGGAAAGCCCCACCAGTCAGGGCGTGCTCCTGGTACAGCTGGGAAAGAACTGATACTCATTTTTGACAGCTTTCTATTGACTTTCCATTCCTCTCCATTCATGTATTCCCAACTGAGTTGACTCCCCTTGCCCATTGCATTTCCTCAGCCTGGACTACCTTTCCCAGCAAGTTGGCTCTCGAGGCCCAGCTCTCATGAACACATTCCATGAAACTTCCTCCTGTGTTCACCATTTCAATGAGTATCAATCGATCATGTCATTGCCCTCCACAGAATATTGCCTGTACCTGCATTATAATCAATAGTTATCCCATGAAGGGGCTCTAATGTAGCAGGCACTAAGTAAGCTAGGTGCTAGCAATACGGGGATAAATAAAAATGGAAAATACTCCTTGACCCAGAAGATTCTTTCTGGAAATGCAAAAACTAGGGACATAATTGCAGTAAAGTAAGTGCTACAATAAAGAAAGTTGTTTTAAAAGGAGTGTAAATTTGAGTAAATTTGATTTTTGCTGATTCTCAGACCTCACAGCCTAGGTACCCAATTAAGCTTCTACTTAAGAACAGTCTTGACATCACGGAAATGGCGCCGTGAGCAGCACGTCCAACAGATCTCCCCAAAATCACAACAAATTTATCAACTAGAAACAGAAAAATTTATCCTCAGAGCATTCTGGAGTTCCACACAAACTGAAAGTGAAAGGACTTTTATCACTTGAATCTGAGAAACGAGGGTGTAGAGGAAACTACTGCAGGGACGTTCATTCAAGCCGTGGAGGGAGTGCGCCGGTGGTGAGTCAGCCCACGCTCGGGAGCGGCGAGCAGCCGCCGGCGCGCGCCCAGTCTGGTTGCAGAGTGAGTACCGCTAACGTTCCCAGGGGCCCGCGCACTGCGAGTGAGAGACCCCAGCCACCGGTGCCCGGAGCACCCCATTCGCACGCATGCCCTGGGCAATCCACACGCCCAGAGCGCCCTACTGACCCGCACACCCAGGGTGCCCCATTATCCTGCGCCCGGTGCGCCCCAGCCGCCAGCAGCGAGGCGAGCGGGAGAGGCGCCAAGGCGGTCTTCCCTACTTGGGAGATTCTCTCTGTGGGCGGGGCACCTCACCCAGCCATTCAAGCTAACAATCAAGCGTTGGGGGAGGGGCGCTCAGGCAGCACAGCAGCGGACCCAATCACTGAAATTAGCTTAACCCATGAAATCTGCGCACCCACAGGTTCTAGTTGATAAGATCTCTCTCAGTTCAGCGATCCAAGACAAGAGGCGTGATATTTTTTAGTGCCTCTCGCTAAAGGGGCGGGGGCAACTTCTGATTGATAGAGCCTCCATATTCAGGGATAAACGCTAACAAGAGGGACTTGGCAGATAATAAGATCTATACTACACTAGTCACAAGCAGAGACTAGTGCCTCTTCTTCCCAGCCAAAACAGGCTACAAAGTGTGGAAAGCCTGGGTTGAGTGGTCCAACTGAATGCTAGGCGCTAAACAGTCACCTTGACAACAATTGACTCCCACCCCCGCCTGATTACACTGGAGGCTCTGACTGCCAGAGCCTTTCCCAAAGCTTTGCGCTGAGTGGGGATAGAGTGGGGATTTCCCAGCTCTTTGAGCCTCTTATTCCCCAGACAGAAGCAGTAGCAGCCTTATAGCTGGATCACCAGGCTGCTAAATCAGGAAGGGGGGACTAGGAGAGAGACTTTAGGAAAGCAAACTCTCTCATCGTTGGACCCTGCAAACGCCAACAAGCCTTGACTACCAGCAAGACTAAAGCCAATTATATGACATTGCCATAGAATCCCATCAACTGCAAATCCCTACCTAAGTGTGACACAGGGGCAGAGCCTGGGGTACAGAGTCACCGACCAGGAAGAGGAAGAGAAAAGAAAAAGGAAGAAGTTAACCTCTCAAAATCAAGAAAAATCCACAGACTTTACAACTTGTTCCACTAATTTTTTTGTTGTTGTTGTTTGTTTCTTCTATCTTATTGCCTTTATTATTATTATTTCTATTTCTTCCACCTGGGTCCTTCTATTCTCTACCCATCTTATGCTTCCCTTTTCTTGAACTACACTACCCATGAGTGTTACATTTTATTTCTCTTCTTCATCCTCACCCTCCTTTAAGGTTATACTCCAAAACACTTAATTCTCACTCTCTCCTGTTTTCTTTTTTTTTGTTTTGTTTTGCTTTATTTTGTTTTTTTCTCTTCCTTTTTTTTTCTTCCTTCGTTTTTCTCTTTTTCTTATTTTTTCCTTTCTATTCATTTTTTCTTTTCACGTTTTACTTTCCTCCCATTTAATCCTCAATCACGAACAAATTAGTTAATTTGGGACTCAAGGGTTTATTTGGCTTTATTTTTCTTTTTCGCTTTTGTTTTTGTTTTTTTCTTATTTGTTTGTTTATTTTTGTGGCATTTTGGGTACTTTTTACATTGCTTTTTAACTCACTAGCATTCCTCCCAACCCAAGGTCTCCATTGTATTTAGTCTTCGCTCCACTTAATACAACAGATTTTTACTTATTATTTTTATTATTTTTTTCTTTAGTATTCTTTTTTTCCCTCCTTTTTTCTGGTTCCCTCTTATCCCTCTCATTATATCTCTTAGTCGACCATCACTTACAAGCAAATCATCTTATGCTTGTCTAAGATTTTCTTCCTTTTTTTTTTTTTTTTTTTTTTTTTTTTTGCATTTAGTAGGTCCCTACTCCCTTTTTTTGCCCCTTGAACTCTTCACCCCAAATCAGGCCCTCCATTATAGGCAGTTTTTGTTACATTTAGCATAATATAATTCACAGGTCATCATGATATTTCCCTGAGGAGGGGAGAGGAGGGAAAGAGAAGAAAGAAAAAAGGGGGAAATAATAAATTATTACTGTTTTTTTTTTGTGGGGTGTTTTACCTTTTTTTTTTTTTTACTTTTTACTTTTTACTCTTTATTAATTCTAATTAGTGCTATCAACAAGACCACCCTCAGATGCCGATAAGAAAGAGGAAATCGAATATTATGGATACAAAAGAAAGAGAGGTAACACAAATAGATGTGGAAAAATCTATGGAGAAAAGACTTAACATATTGGAAGCCTTGGAGCTAAATGACAGAGAATTTAAAATAGAAATCTTAAAAATACTCAGAGATATACAAGAAAACACAGAAAGGCAATTTAGGGAGATCAGAAAACAACTCAATGAACACAAAGAATATATTACCAAGGAAATTGAAACTATAAAAACAAATCAAACAGAAATGAAAAACTCAATTCACGAGCTTAAAAACGAGGTAACAAGCTTAGCTAACAGAACAGCCCAGATTGAAGATAGGATTAGTGAAATAGAAGACAAACAACTTGAGGCACAACAGAGAGAAGAAGAAAGAGACTTAAAAATAATAAAAAACAAGAAAGCCCTACAGGAATTGTCTGACTCCATCAGAAAGAATAACATAAGAATAATAGGTATATCAGAGGGAGAAGAGAAAGAAAATGGAATGGAGAATATACTCAAACAAATAATAGACGAGAACTTCCCAAGCCTGTGGAAGGAACTAAAGCCTCAAATTCAAGAAGCAAACAGAACACCGAGTTTTCTTAACCCTAACAAACCCACGCCAAGGCACATCATAATAAAGATGACACAAACCAATGACAAAGAAAAAATTCTCAAGGCAGCCAGGGAAAAGAAGAGTACAACATATAAAGGAAGGCCTATTAGATTATCATCAGATTTCTCAGCAGAAACTCTACAAGCTAGAAGAGAGTGGACCCCAATATTTAAAGCCCTAAAAGAGAGAAACTTTCAGCCAAGAATATTATACTCATCAAAGCTATCCTTCAAGTATGAAGGAGATATAAAAACATTCACAAATACAGAAAAGATGAGAGAATTTATCAACCGAAAGCCCCCACTCCAGGAAATACTAAAGGGGGTTTTCCAACCAGATTCAAAGAACAAAAGAAAACAACACCACAAGTAACAGCTCCACCAAGAACACAATAAAACCAAACTTAAACTGTGACAACAAAGGAAAAAAAGGGGGGAGAGGATGGAGATTAACAGTAGCAAAGGATGATGAAGTGCAGAAATACTCATAAGAGAGGGTACTACAATGAATATGGTAGGTACCCTTTTCATTACTTAATGGTAACCACCCTTGAAAAAACCACCACAAAAACACTTGACTTAAAAAAGGTAGCAACAGAGGAAAGAAGTATGGAACACAAACAAACAAAAACAAATGATAGAAAAACAAAAGAGAAGAATCAAACAAGATACAAAACTAACAGAAAGCAATTTATAAAATGGCAGTAGGGAACCCACAAGTGTCAATAACTACACTAAATGTAAATGGATTAAACTTACCAATAAAAAGACACAGAGTAGCAGAATGGATTAAAAAAGAAAATCCAACTATATGCTGCCTACAAGAAACACATCTAATCAACAAGGATAAAAACAAATTCAAAGTGAAAGGCTGGAAAACAATACTCCAAGCAAACAACACCCCCAAAAAAGCAGGTGTAGCAATACTAATATCTAATAATGCTGACTACAAGACAGAAAAAGTACTCAGAGACAAAAATGGTCATTTCATAATGATTAAGGGGAAGTTGAATCAAGAAGACATAACAATCCTTAATATATATGCACCAAACCAAGGAGCACCAAAATATATAAGACAGCTATTAATTGACCTTAAAAAAAAAACTAATAAAAATACAATCATACTTGGAGACCTCAATACACCGCTGACGGCTCTAGATCGGTCATCCAAACAGAGAATCAATAAAGATATAGTGGCCTTAAACGAAATACTAGAACACCTGGATATGATAGACATCTACAGGACACTTCATCCCAAAGCGACAGAGTATACATTTTTCTCTAGTGTACATGGAACATTCTCAAGAATTGACCATATGTTAGGCCACAAAGACAATATCAGCAAATTTAGAAAAATTGAAATTGTACCAAGCATATTTTCTGATCATAAAGACTTGAAACTAGAATTCAACTGCAAAAAAGAGGGGGAAAACCCCACAAAAATGTGGAAACTAAACAACATACTTCTAAAAAATGAATGGGTCAAAGAAGAAATAAGCGCAGAGATCAAAAGATATATACAGACAAATGAAAATGAAAATACGACATATCAGAATCTCTGGGATGCAGCAAAAGCAGTAATAAGAGGAAAGTTCATATCACTTCAGGCCTATATGAACAAACAAGAGAGAGCCGAAGTAAACCACTTAACTTCACACCTTAAGGAACTAGAAAAAGAAGAACAAAGACAACCCAAAACCAGCCGAAGAAAGGAGATAATAAAAATCAGAGCAGAAATAAATGAAATAGAGAACAGAAAAACTATAAAAAAAAATCAATAAAACAAGGAGCTGGTTCTTTGAAAAGATCAACAAAATTGACAAACCCTTGGCAAGACTCACCAAGGAAAAAAGGCACAGGACTCAAATAAATAAAATCCAAAATGAAAGAGGAGAGATCACCACAGACATCATAGATATACAAAGAATTATTGTAGAATACTATAAAAAATTATATGCCACCAAATACAACAATCTAGAAGAAATGGATAAATTCCTAGAACAATACAACCTTCCTAGACTGAGTCATGAAGAAGCAGAAAGCCTAAACAGACCAATCAGCAGGGAGGAAATAGAAAAAACTATTAAAAACCTCCCCAAAAATAAAAGTCCAGGCCCAGACGGTTATACTAGTGAATTCTATCAAACATTCAAAGAAGACTTGGTTCCTATTCTACTCAAAGTCTTCCAAAAAATTGAAGAAGAAGCAATACTTCCAAACACATTTTATAAGGCAAACATAACCCTCATACCAAAACCTGGCAAGGACGGCACAAAGAAAGAAAACTACAGACCAATATCTCTAATGAATACAGATGCTAAAAGACTAAACAAAATACTGGCAAACCGAATACAACAACATATTAAAAAAATAATACATCATGATCAAGTGGGATTCATCCCAGAATCTCAAGGATGGTTCAACATACGCAAAACGGTTAACGTAATACACCATATCAACAAAACAAAGAACAAAAACCACATGATCTTATCAATAGATGCAGAAAAGGCTTTTGATAAAATACAACACAATTTTATGTTTAAGACTCTCAACAAAATGGGTATAGAAGGAAAATATCTCAACATGATAAAGGCCATATATGATAAACCATCAGCCAACATCATATTAAACGGCATAAAACTGAGGACTTTCTACCTTAAATCAGGAACAAGACAGGGTTGTCCACTCTCTCCACTCTTATTTAACGTGGTGCTAGAAGTTCTGGCCAGAGCAATCAGACAAGACAAAGAAATAAAAGGCATCCATATCGGAAAAGAAGAAGTAAAGGTATCACTTTTTGCTGATGATATGATCCTATACATCGAAAACCCGAAGGACTCCACAAAAAGATTATTAGAAACAATAAACCAATACAGTAAGGTTGCAGGATACAAAATTAACATACAAAAGTCCATAGCGTTTCTATATGCCAACAATGAAATATTAGAAAACGAACTAAAAAAAATAATCCCCTTCACGATTGCAACAAAAAAAATAAAATACCTAGGAATAAACATAACAAAGAATGTAAAGGACCTATATAATGAAAACTACAAAGCATTGTTAAGGGAAATCGAAAAAGATACAATGAGATGGAAAAATATTCCTTGTTCTTGGATAGGAAGAATAAATATAATCAAAATGGCCATATTACCCAAAGCAATATACAAATTTAATGCAATTCCCATCAAAATTCCTATGAGATTTTTTAAAGAAATGGAACAAAAAATCATCAGATTTATATGGAAGTATAAAAAACCCCGAATAGCCAAAACAATCCTAAGGAAAAAGAATGAAGCTGGGGGCATTACAATACCTGACTTTAAACTATATTATAGGGCCATGATAATCAAAACAGCATGGTATTGGCAGAAAAATAGACACTCAGACCAATGGAACAGAATAGAAAACCCAGAAATAAAACCACATATATATGGTCAAATAATCTTTGATAAAGGGGCCAACAACACACAATGGAGAAAAGAAAGCCTCTTCAACAAATGGTGTTGGGAAAACTGGAAAGCCACATGCAAAAGAATGAAACTCGACTACAGCCTGTCCCTGTGTACTAAAATTAATTCAAAATGGATCAAAGACCTAAATATAAGACCTGAAACAATAAAGTACATAGAAGAAGACATAGGTACTAAAATCATGGACCTGGGTTTTAAAGAACATTTTATGAACGTGACTCCAATGGCCAGAGAAGTGAAGGCAAAGATAAATGAATGGGACTACATCAGAATAAAAAGTTTTTGCTCAGCAAGAGAAACTGATAGCAAAATAAATAGACAGCCAACTAAATGGGAAATGATATTTTCAAACAACAGCTCAGATAAGGGCCTAATATCCAAAATTTACAAAGAACTCATAAAACTCAACAACAAACAAACAAACAATCCAATAAAAAAATGGGAAGAGGACATGAACAGACACTTCTCCCAGGAAGAGATACAAATGGCCAACAGATATATGAAAAGATGCTCAGCTTCATTAGTTATTAGAGAAATGCAAATCAAAACTACAATGAGATACCACCTCACCCCTGTTAGAGTAGCTATTATCAACAAGACAGGTAATAGCAAATGTTGGAGAGGCTGTGGAGAAAAAGGAACCCTCATTCACTGTTGGTGGGACTGTAAAGTAGTACAACCATTATGGAGGAAAGTATGGTGGTTCCTCAAAAAACTGCAAATAGAACTACCTTATGACCCAGCAATCCCTCTACTGGGTATAGAGGGATTATATACCCCAAAACCTCAGAAACATTGATACGTGAAGACACATGTAGCCCCATGTTCATTGCAGCACTGTTCACAGTGGCCAATACATGGAAACAACCAAAAAGCCCATCAATAGAAGACTGGATAAAGAAGATGTGGCACATATACACTATGGAATACTACTCAGCCATAAGAAATGATGACATCAGATCATTTACAGCAAAATGGTTGGAATTTGATAACATTATATGGAGTGAAATAAGTAAATCAGAAAAAAACAAGAACTATATGATTCCATACATTGGTGGAACATAAAAACGAGACTAAGAGACATGGACAAGAGTGTGGTGGTTACCAGGGTTGGGGGCAGGGAGGACATGGGAGGGAGGGAGGGAGAGAGTTAGGGGGAGGGTCACAGAGAACTAGATAGAGGGTGGCGGAGGACAATGTGACTTTGGGTGAGGGGTATGCAACATAATTTAATGACAAAATAACCTAGACATGTTTTCTTTGAATATATGTACCCTGATTTATTAATGTCATCCCATTACCATTAATAAAAATTTATTAAAAAAAAAAAAAAAAGTCTTGGCATCCACTGACATACACCTGAACCTAAATTATACCATTTTCCCTTATAAAAACATGTTACTTTTTAGTCATTATATTTCTCTGTTTACTTCCAAGTGCTAAAATCATAGATGTGATAATGTACCCTTTTCTGGATTAAATATATCCCCAAAGGAATTATATGTGAATTCAACAAAACATTTAAGAAATATTTATTATGCAATAGATATGAGGATAGAGGTTTTCAAAATGACATTAAATTCTTCCCACAATTTTTTATTTTACAGGTGAGAGAACATAATTATCTTATAAATTCATCCTTTAGCTCCTAAGTAATTAACCATCACAACTGGGAAAAATAACACAAACATCAGTGCCCTATTTACATAAGAGACAACAGAATATAATGTCATTAATTCATTAGCCAACTAGAGAAGGTCATGCATATTCACTAATAACATACTGTTAATGTGGAATGATTCCACTGGTGATTTGATATGGACAGTCATGCATTTGTATTGTTTCTGACAGAGATGATAAGTATTTTCCTTTTATTGTTGTTTTCGTTCATTTGTTTGTTTTGATTTTATAGAAAGTGAAGCAGTGTGAGCATGGGTTGATGCCAGTGAACACCACATAAATGCCTTGAAACTCGCATGGCATTCCAATTCAACTTTAAACATTCATGAAGTTCAAAGCAGTAGTGTCTAGCATGAGGCAGTACTTAGAATTTAGCCTTTTCTCTTTTTGTAATTGTTCATTTTTCTTTACTCCATGAATTCTTTATGACTCAGAATATAAAAAATGCACCAACAGTTGCAGTAGATAAAAGATCCTCTACCATGTGCAATCCATGGGGAGAATGCCATTGGAGATCAAGGAAGCAATTTGACCTTTCCCTGCATATTCACTCCATGTAGGAAGTAAGGATGTCATAGAAGTAGTGTCAGTACCATCACAAAGCTCCTCGTCTCTGAAATATCTGGCCATGTCAAGGTAAAACTTTTGATGTAATTAAGTATACATTAGTTGAAAATGTTTCTGTTTTCACTTTGTATTTGGCTTGTATTTTTTTTTTACTTATAAAATATGAAACTTAAAATCAAAGCAATTATATATTCATTTACTTTTGCCCTGTTTTTTACAGAGGAATAGCATACCTGTAATCTCAAAAAGGTTTTGTCATCAGTTATGCTCCTAAAAAACCCTAGATATATAGGAGTTTATACTCATGAATATATGTTTATATATTCTAAAATTATAACCAACATTTATGAAATATCTTCATAAATTATTCTGATATGCCTCAAATATTTTAAAGAGTTTAAAATATTCTTAAAACCAATGAACCTATAAAATAAATCTCTATCCTGTAACTAGAGCATCAAAACAAAGAATACCTCTAGAATTGCCTTTACCCAAAACAGTCAGAAAGGGATCTTAAAATTTCAGTTGTATGTGGAGTCCTTCTGGGAAATCAGGAGTTATAACTTATTTTGGATTTGTAACAAGAAATGAATATATATGTCAGGAAAAGACAGGGTAGATTTTTAAAGAATCCTTCATATCTTGTTTCCTTTGATTTGATAGTGTTCTTTTAAAGAGATTGAAACAGACTTGAATTCATTACAAGTCCTTAATTGCCAGTTTCTCCACAAAATAGATGTTTATGTGCAGGCTTCAGAATAGCTACCATTCATTTGAGGGAGATCTTGTACAGCGAAAATTTAAATAAACAGCAATGTTTTACTAAGTTTGCAAAAACGTAATTAGTCCTAGAGGCACAATATTTTTAAGCGTCAAACACTTGTTCTCCAGCTGTCCTATTTGGATCTGTAGTTTCAGAAGCGGCTGATAGCCATCTCATTGAAGCCCAAGCCTTTTCATGACTGACAAGCACTTTTGCTATGTGTGTATTCACAGAAACAGAACAATACGTACTACTCCTTTGATAGAGGCATCTGCTACCTATTTATTTTCTTAGTTCAGCCGTGCATATAAACACTTCAAAACAGATTCCATTGGGGCCCAGTGGTGTTAATTTGTGTTTGTTCTGTCAGGCAATTATATTAGAGAAATGAAATAACTGATTGGAAAATTCACAGGTGGGCAGATATGGTAGTTTAAAACAACATATCTTTCCTACAATACTGTTTTAGAGTCCACAGGGGATCATAGCATTCATTTCTCTTTTCCCAAACTATACTCTAGTAGAAATCATTTTGAAGTATTCAAAGGTTTGTTTTTTTTAAGTAGCAGATGTTTGTTTGTTTATTTATTTCATGTATACAGCAAGTAACAAAGACAGTATTTACAAATTATGTTTACTAAGAACTTTGTAAGTAACGTAACCTTCTTATTACAGCCAGTGCAGTTGCTACCTTCCTGTGGTTAATGGGGTCACTGGCAGTGGCACTAAATGTTGACCCCTTCTAAACCAACAGACTTGGAATGTATATATATATATTCCTATAGCTACATTCACTTAAAACAACACAGATTTTTATTGCTCCTATAAGGAATTAAAATGTATACCATAATCCTTGGTCCATATTAATCACTGTTATTTATAAGAAAAAAATAACAGTTAATAATAGATAGATAGATGATAGATAAATAGATAGATAGACAGATTGATAGATAGATAGATCTCTTTATATTGGCAACAATTCTTTGATTTCCTTTCTCTTGGCTGTTGCTAACATTGCTTCAGCTTAGAATTCCTCTCTCTCCTATTTCCACAAATGAAATGTTATCCATATTTTAAAATAAACCAAATCCTAACCCCTTCATTAGTTTTCCCTTTTACCTAAATGGAATTAACTGCCTCTCTTATCAGTAAACTTTTAAGAACAAGGATCATGTATTTTTACATTTAAATGCCATAGTAGATGCTCAAAGACTATGGGAATGATAAATGATTTTATCCCTATGCTACCCACAGTCTGACTCACAGGTCCAAAAATCTTACTCTATTAAAACACTTTTCAAAATATATTATGGGCTCTGACCCTAATAACAGAACGATTTCCTTGATGACTTATGATAGTTTTTAGATGACTATAAAGAAATAATAAAAATATAAATCCACAGCAACAGAGAATGACAAAGAAGACAAAGAGGACAGGAATCAATGGAAGAACAGTCACTGATCAGGCAGTCAGCGATGCTACTGGACACACTGGAGCCTAGAACATGTGCAGTGTGATCTAGGGCCAAGGAGAGAGTCCTGGTTTTGTTGGTGGCAAGAACAGCATCAGGTGTCAGAGCTCGGTTCAGCAACCTCGGTATTTAAGTTCACGTTAGGAAAGAATTCTGAGCCAAGACTCAAACTATAAAAGAAAGTTTATTTAGAAAGGCATAGAAGTAGGAGAAGTGAGGCAGATGGGAGTGGGATCAGAAAACAAGTTACAGAGATGAAAGAAAAGGCCTTAGAAGAAAGAGAGAAACAAGGGAAATGTGTCAGGGGGCAGGGGGGGCGTGGAAACCACAAGCATGTTGTAGAGAACCATACTGGGTACTTCTCTTGAGAGTATTTGTTTAGAGCTCTCAGGAGAGGATCCCAATAGAATATTTATCTATTTTCCAGGTGTCATGGGCTCTACTGATTGGCTGGTGCAAGGGCAGGGATCATTAGTCAATGCAGCTGCTCCTGATGTTAACCAGGGCATTGCTTGTCTGCTTTACTGCTTTTCAGCCCCAGGGTTTGGGGCTGAAACACAACTGAGGCCTGGACATACTTGATGCAGGTCAGAACTTCCTTGTCCTAATGGTTAAGGGCTATTCTCTGGTCTACTTATTATTTTCCCCCTCTAAGAGGGTCTCACCCACGTGACTAGCAACATACCAGGGGGTGTAAGGTAAGAGGAGAGTCCCAACTACATGATCAGTGATATAAAAGGTCTGGGGATATAACCCGCATGACCAGCAATATGATAGGGGGTTAAAACCCTGAGGAGAGGTTCTTCCTTTCCCTTGTTTGCAGTTGCTAGGTACCTGGAACTTTTCATTCTTGCAACCTTCTGTACCTGGCCCATAGTCCTTGCTCTGTTCATGCCTGTCTAATTGACTGCCACAGTTTAAAAATATGAGTCTATGTGCCTAGAGCAATTAAAAGCTGTTGAAAATTATATGTTTGGAGGATTAATATAATCAAATTTACATTTTGTAAAGATAAATGAGATCCAGGGATATATTTGAAATATATGTTAAACATATAGGTTTAATAACCCCAGTATATAAAAAGTTCTTGTAAATTCACTTAAAATATAAAAACACACATTTAAAAATGAACGAAGGATATAAAGACCCAATTCACATACACAAAATAAATGCAGCCATTAAAAACTATATAACAACTATATATGGGCATAAAAAGATATCAAAGATTCATTATTAATAAAAAGCAAGTTTCAACAGACTGTATATCACATAATTCTATATTCTGTAACATCTATGCACGTGTGCATTCACACACACACATATATGTATATATGGCTGGAAGAAATAACAACAATTTATCTCTAAGTGGAAAAACTACTTTTGAAATAAAAATACTGTAAAGCTATTTTTATTTTATTTTTTACAAATTAATGTGTACTATCATTTAAAATATTGAATAGTCTGAGCTCCGTCCTGTTCTTAGCTCTGTGCCAAATAGTGTGGGCTGGGTATAGGCAAAGTTTGACATGTTTTCTGTTTTTAAGAGCAGCCAGTCCAGACAGGGCAAAGATTAAATGTATTTAACACAACATAAACCAAAGCAAATGTGGTTAGTAATAAGATACAAAATATAAATTATATGTATGCTACTTGAATTCACAGGAAAGATAACTTAAATTTTAGTTAGAATTTTCACTTATTTATCTCACTAAAATGGCTGAGTTTCCAATCTCTATTAGTTATTGGTAAGCCCCAGAAAGATGAAATGTAAAATAAAGTTCTTGACCTCAAGGATCTCAAAATGAAGAGACAGATGGATATACAAAGAATGGCAACGCATCAAAATACACACAACAACGTGACTCCAGAGTAACTTATCTGATTGGCTGGACCATATAGTAAAATACTCAGCTCAGCACTTCCATTTTAACATTTTGAGAGCAAGACTGTTCGCAGTTTCATCACTGCTCCCTCCACAGACACACATGCATACACACACACACACACCACATCATACCAAAAGCCTGTGACTGCTATAATTCACTAATATCTCACAGTATCCAATGTATCCCAGCTGCCTCTATATCAGCAATGAGTGATCATTCGTCTACATCAGTCTCATGCATTGCTTTAATTCTCAATTGGTTCAATAATATGGAGGAGGAAATGGAGACTGTAGTTGCCATTTAAATAACAGCCCAACATTATTGAGATAAAACAATCCTTTTAAGGGTAACATGAAGTAGAATTGAGTAAAACGCATTTGGGCAAAAGAAGTTTACTATTCACTCTTCTCTTTACTAGGTGTTGTGAAAAGAATGATAAATAAGATAAAATCTCTTTATTGAATAATTTCACTTTTTAACCAATTACTCTCAATATAGCCTGGTATTTCCTTTCCCCATTGTTAGGATAATATCACTAAATAAATGGAACAGAACAATTTATACAGAAATGAATAAAGAGATGTAGGAAACTCTGAGTTTACAAGAGAAAAGCATTTTATGACTTTGCTACCACAATTATTATGAACTGATGATGGTCAGAAGCTCCTGGACTCATTTTGTCACATACTTTCACTTTACATTTCAAATTTCCATTTGCTTATTTTGCTCACTTCAAATTTATTCATACTTTAAAAAATAATTTAACATACAGATAGCCAGTTCAGCGACTTTTAAATTAGCCAGTGATTGTGCTGAAAGGGTGATGAAATATAGGAACAAGGGAAACAGACCATTCTCCAAAAGGACTTGTATGGAGAGAGGCAGAGCTGCTCAGTGGTAATTCTACACATGTTCCCTATCAGCACAAAATGCTGAGGAGCCAAGAATCCATGTGAATCAGTTGTGATTTATTATGTTGCAATTCAATCTATAAATTCTTGCACTCTGGGAAAATTTGTGAAACCCCCAGATGGTAACAATGTACTTGAAGATGAAATCAAAGACAAACCATCTTTTTTTCTAAAATAATGTTTGCATTTACTTTTTATTAACTCTTATTTGGAGAGATAAAAGTATAGTAATTATTCTTTTTAGATACAAGAAATCTCCAATTCTTGCAGGTTTCCCTGTTTTTCTCCATTCCATCGATGTCTAGGCATGTACTGTAAGCTTTTTATAGAAATTTTCATCTATATTTTAAATGTGATTGTTACATTGACATGATGCCATTTCTGTTCATCTGTATCATAAACTTCTTATAAGGAAGAACCACTAAATTCTTTTAATCTCACTGAATTTGGAATTTAAAAAATTGGATCAAATCAAAACATTAACACTTTCAGAATGTGCTGAAACAGAGAGGAGTAGTAAAAGGCAAAGATTTTATGTCAAATAGATTCCCCCAGGCAAAAAATTTTAACCAAATGCAGATAAAACTTTTGGAGACCTCCAGATGTAAAGAAAACCTTAAAATATTATATAATAAAAGTATCAACTAAGAAAGATTTGGCACTGGGAGAATAAGCTCCAATGGACAGAAGAGCAAGATGCAAATGAAAGAAACCAAATACAATAACGGAAATAGCAAATGGAAGGGAAAAGAAAGCGCTGGATTTTGATTGAAAAATAGAAATAGATGGGACAAAGAGTGAAATGTTTAAGTAATAAGGTTTTCTTTAACTTCAGCTTAACCAAGGATGTGTTGACATGCTTAGGTCATCATTAACATGGGGATAATACTCCAGCTATTCAGGGTATATTAATATATAGGTGGTCTTAGGGTTATGACACAGTTCTGTTCCTACGACAGTGATGTTACCAAAATTTTGTTGTAAGTCAAAACACACCCTAGCCTAAGTCCCTTACTATCTTAACACAGTTGTAAAATCATAATCTAGGACATAAAAACACAACTGAGCCACTGAGCCACAGAAGAAGGAAAAGGACATAAATATACTGTACTGTATACATTGTACTCTGTATTCTTCCACTGCACACAAGCAAACTAGCTTGCCCACATATTCCATAAGTATGACACTAATGGCATAAGCCAAACTCTCATGTCTCATTTTTTTTTAAGTTTTATATGTGAGTGAGTGTCGTAAACTCAAATGTCATATGACGGGACTGTCATTACCCAGGGACCCTCTGTACTCAGAATATACAAGACTTCAAAAAATCTTGTACTTGGGAAAGTGTTTGAGTTTAGTTTGGCCTGGAATTTTCCCTAAACTTAGATGAAATAAGACATACCCAGGTAAAACAGGCCAGAACTTCCGTTAAACTACTCTCCCAAAGGAAGTTACCAGGTCATTTTTGATCACTGATATATTTTAGTATACACATGAAAAGGTATTCAGTTAATTTATAAAAAATATAAAATCCTAGATATATATCTTACTGGTTCCCAGCTCTCAAATTTAAGGAAAATATCATGCATTGATTTATAAAGTCCTTTTATTCTTTTTCCCACCAAATTTTACTGTCCTCTCCATAAAGACAGATACGTGTTTACTCTTGACATTATCTTTTAAAACGTTCTTTAAAATAATATTTATTGCCCTATTTTATGTAATAATAAGAAATTATCTTTTTATGCTTTTGTAAACATGTATTTTGGTCAGTATATAAGAAATTATTTTCACATTAATCATATGAGATGATGACTGATAACACTATTCCTGTTGCTCTTTTGCTCACTGACTAGCAATAACAGGCATGCTGATTCACAGATAACAGAGGCCGCTTTTATTTTTACAGATATTATGTGAAAGTGGATTACTAGATGTGATAAGGCACATACAAACAAAATAATTTTTAATTATATGAACTTTAAAAAAGGTGCTGTAGGACCTGGCCAGTTGGCTCAGTGGTAGAGTGTCGGCCCGGCATATGGACTTCTCACATTGATTCACAGTCAGTGCACACAGAAGAAGTGATGATCTTCTTTTCTTTTCCTCCCTCTCCTCCTTCTCTTCCTCTTCCCCTCCCACAGCCAGTGCCTTGATTAGTTTGAAGGTGGCCCTGGGTGCTGAGGACAGCTTGGTTGGTAGGACCATTTCAGCCTCAGGTGCTAAAAATAGCTTGGTACTGGAGCATTGGCCCCAGATGGAGGTTGTGGGAGGGAGGTTGTTGGTTGGATCCAAGTCAGGGCTCATGTGTGAATTTATCTTACTCTCCTCCTCTCACTTAAAAAGAAAGAAAAAAAGGTGTTATACATTAAAAGTGACAAGCCTGAACAGGGTGTGGCCATATGGAAGGCCTTACAATTCCAGTGACCAAAAGAAGTATACAAGATTGAATGATTGTTAATTTTTTAGTAGGCAGGTCTTGGTGGGTAGTCATGCCCCAGGCTTATAGCTTCTTTAACAAGAATCAATCTTTGCTTTGCATCCTTCCTATTATTCTAATGCATCTAAGATAACACACATTTGAAATGTCAGAGTAATATTATTTCCTGACCCCTTGGAGATACAGCTGCTAGCATCAAAGCACATGACCTCCACAGAACTCCTCATTGTTATTCTGTTGCCCACATATCATCTCTATGTGCTATAAATGTTAATTATTAACAATACTGTACCCATTAATGTCAAAGAGGTATATTTCTCCAATATATCTAATTCTAAAGATTTTTCCGCTTTACTTTCTCTGGACTCCTTAATCTTCTACCAGTGGATATCATGTGATCTTCCTTATAATTTCTCCTAAATATATAAATTGAGCTGAAAACTGCCATTGTCTGGAACATTTTTTCAATGGAGATCTTGTTTGTCTTCAAAATTTGGCTCATATAAACTTTTCTACTGGTTGCACAGTCTTTATAGTACTCTTATTACTCTTGTGTTATTATAAACAAATGACTCCAAATATAAATAACAAAATAATTACAATGAAAAAGGCAAAATGTAATAGCATAACTTAAATATAAAAGTCTATTGCAAACTCAGAGCGGTTAGTATCTTTCACTGGAACAGCTTTAGCTTTTAACAGCACTCCATTAACATTTGTTCAAAGGAAAAATAAGCCAAAAATCAGGAGGATATATTTGAAACATAGAAAAGTTAATAAAGTATTATCATTTATTACCCATAAAAGACTTGTAAGAAAATAATAAATACAACTAAAGTAGAGACAATACCAAAATAGGTATTTGATATAAAGGAAAACAACAGGCAATACAAACCTTAAAACAGGACTCAGGCTTGGGAGAAACATAGAAATGAAAGTTAAGATTACATTGAGATATTTTGTACACCTATTAGATTAGTAAAGGATTTTGACAAGTATCTAAGATTGGAGGAAGGGGAGCACTGCTGGTAAGAGTATAATTTGTTTAAACAGCTCTTGAAAACATTTGGCATAATTTGTTACTATGACATATGCTATACACAATTATTTCTCTTCTATATATATATACTCAAAAGAAATTTTTGAATTAATAGACAATCACTGGAATGTTTTCAACAGTATTTTTCAGGATAGCAAAATTCTGGAATAAATTTAAATACTCATCAAAATAAAATTTGATGAATAAGTTGGGATAAGTCTATATAACAAAATCCATGAAGATGAAATATTAATGATCTATGGCTTTATACACATAGATGAATTTGGGCAGGTGATAGTAGCATTCATAAAAAGCAAAACACAAAAGGCTATACTTATTGTGATATTTTTTTTTTTTGAGGCAGAGACAGAGAGAAGGACAGATAGAGACAGACAGACAAGAAGGGAGAGGGATGAGAAGCATCAGTTCTTCGTTGTGGCACCTTAGTTGTTCATATGTGCTTTGACCAGAGGGCTACAGAAGACTGAGTGACCCCTTGCTCAAGCCAGTGACTTTGGACTCAAGCCAGCTACCACAGGGTTATGTCTATGATCCCACAGTCAAGCCAGTAATCCCGCGCTCAGGCCAGATGAGCCTGTGCTCAAGTTGGCGACCTTGGGGTTTTGAACCTGGATCTTTTGCATCCAAGTTTGACATTCTATCCACTGTGCCACTGCCTGGTCAGGCTCTGATATTATTTTGATAAAGTTATAAACTGCCTGTACTGAAAATATCTTATTTATTGATATTAAACACATAAGATTAAAATATACAAGTAGGCATATGATAAACTAAAAATTTAGAATAAGAGTTATCTCTGTGAAGAATGAAAATGTATTGAAGGAGAGGTATATATGTGAAAGAGGAGATTCTTATGTATTCTTTCAAAAATAAGTCTTATCTGAACATATGCACATGTGTTTATTTCTTCCTTTGGCAATTGACACAATGTTCTATATAATGCGCTACAATTTTTTTGCATTTATTTATTAGATTTTTCCACATCAATATTTTTGGTTCCAACTTTTGTTAATACAAACAAGACTGCCATATACATACTACATATATTCCTCTGCTCACTTGTTCAAATACACATTACACATTTCTGTACTCCCCCTGGGGGTGAGTGCAGGAAGGGGCAGAGAAGGAGGATTTTCACTGATCATGAACTGAGTGTCTTATAAAACTGCTTATTAACATTAGTCTAGGGGTAAACAGTCCAGAAACACACCCAATCTTACTAGCTCAGAATGATCTCTAAAGGAACCCCAAGGAGTTCATCTACCATGCTTCCTTTCTGCTGTTTTCTATTCATATTTTCCTCCAGCCTTCATCCTCAATCTGGTATCACCACCATCTTTGTTCTTTCCTCTTCCCTGCTTTGGTCCCATTAATTTTCTCTGAATAACATGTGTTGAATTATTCATTGGAATCATGAGAAATTGCTGTTTAGCACTTACAAATGATTAATTAATGGCAATCTCATATGGTCGAATTTACATTCCTTACTCCTTTAATGCTTGGAGTAGAAAAACTCTTTAGTGGTCATCACCATACCCCCCATCTCTATATACATTTGTGGTGGCACAATCAACGATAGTATTAATGCAACTTCCTTCCTTCAGCCCCCTGCCCTGACCATAACTGTCACTCATCTTTCTACTAAATAGCTGAAATTCAGAGTTTTGAACTAATCAGAGTTCTTGCAACACTTTTATTCTATTAGGATTACCTCACTTGAAGCATTAACAAAACTGAAAGAACTGCTCAAACTCAACTGTAAATCCTGAGTGTGAAATTAGAACAGTCCACTTTCACCCCCTTCATTCCATTCTGGTGGGTTCCACGTTCCCTTGCACCTAAGACAGATCTATTTTAATTTCACATTAATAGTAAACATTACTACATGAGTTATGCTTTTGAGTCTTTGCATAATTACCAGAGAAAACATTATCTTTTCCAAGTCTCATCTAATAGGCCCAGGAGAAAAATCTGTTTTAGAGTTTCTACCATAAGAAAATATTTTTACTTCCTAATTAAATGTTTTGAATTATGTAAAAGAAAAAGTATGCTTCTTTCCTTCAAATAAGAATTTTTAGTTTAATGCTTTGGATGGAAAGAAAGTCAGAGCTAAAATCAGAGTATACTAAAACCACAATAACTTATAAATCTCTAACTTAATTCTAACATTAACTTAACTTCACTTTGTTTCATTCCACAACTACACTTAAAATTGAAACTTCTACATTGACATTTTACTGTAATTTATATTATTTAAGAAATTTCATCTTTTTTAAGGAATAACTGAAAGAAAAAATAAACATTAAAAAGCTTATTATGGCCTGACCAGGTGGTGGCACAGTGGATAGAGCATCGGACTGGGATGCGGAAGGACCCAGGTTCGAGACCCCGAGGTCGCTAGTTTGAGCGCGGGCTCATCTGGCTTGAGCAAAGAGCTCACCAGCTTGGACCCAAGGTCGCTGGCTCCAGCAGGGGGTTACTCGGTCTGCTGAAGGCCCACGGTCAAGGCACATATGAGAAAGCAATCAATGAACAACTAAGAAGTCGCAATGCGCAACGAGAAACTGATGATTGATGCTTCTCATCTCTCTCCGTTCCTGTCTGTCTGTCCCTGTCTATCTCTGCCTCTGTAAAAAAAAAAAAAAAAAAAGCTTATTATGGTGAAGAGTAAATCTATACAATGAAATTAAGGTTCCACAAAAATTAATAAAATTGTTACTGAAATAGCATAATAATCATAACCATGTCAGGATTTGTTTTAAAAATAATTCAATATTACAAATTTCATATACATAGAATGGCTGAAATTAGAACAATGTAAAATCTTTAATGGGAAGAGATAATACTTTGTACGATAATAGATATACTTATTCTAACTGCTAGAACGTAAAACATAAGCATGAGCCCGATTGGTAGATGATGAACTTTGGATAGTAATGCTGCACCAATGTAGGGTCATCGATTATAACGTATGTACTACTCTGGTGAAGGATGTTAACAATGAAGAAGGCTATGCCTGTGCGGGGACCGGGTGTATATAGAATACTTCTATACCTTCTCAATTTTGCTATGAACCTAGAACTGCTTTAGAAAAAGTATTTTAAAACGTAAATTGAAAATAATTAGGTAAGAATTCCTCTTTTACTTTTTTTTTTTTTGTATGTGCAGAACTTGAATGTTCCCCATGTAATCACATGGACATTTCTAAAGTTTAAAAAGAATGTTATGTTCCATAGCAAGATATCTCTTCTAATACATCTTTTGTTTAACACATTAGTTTTTGCCTTACAAAGGTATGTGTCTGCTACAAATCTGAGTAAATGTGTAGAGTTTCAAAAACAAAAATGTTTACTCAGTACAATTAATGCTTTTGAGAAAAACAAAGCTAATTCCAGTTCTTTCATAAACACTTATGATTGAAATATAAACTGAGGCTTAAATCTAAAATATTATCAAAGGTAACAATTTTAACATCTACAGCTATTAATAATTGAACTTCAAATTGATTACTATTTTGTAAAATGAATCTAAGTTCAGTATTTAATTGTACCTGCATTGTTTATGTCTCATTTATCAATAAAAATGTATATATTTTTCCTTTTCCTTATGTTTTTATAAAGAAAATAACCACTGACCATGCAATCACATCCTCATCCCCAACTTAGTAGACAGTGTTGTTTACAAAGTGCAAGGTAATAAAACAAGACTACACAGTCTGATCACTAAAATTTTCAGAGTAGAAGAATATGAAATATCATTAGGTATACTGGCAAGTAGCCTTGTATTTATGAATCAAAATTCTCAATTCCCACTAGAAGTAAGTAAAGGCATCTGTTACCACATTCTGTTCAAGTAAAAGCATGCGTTCTGCCCAGAATTCCAAAAATCAAGTGTAGTCTGCAAGCCTGTGTTTTGGGAGCCAATTTTTCTCTAAAATGTAAGTGTTAAAGTGTGTGTGTGTTACATGTGATATCATTTATTTTTTCAAACATAACTTAATACAATTTATCTAAATTATTTCATATGTTGACCCTCTGCACCTCAGTATTCTGGGACTACTCAATTTCACTATGCCGTTTATTGGATGGGTAGGTATATTAGGTTTTTCATCAGTTTTGTATTTGTAAACTGAGAAGACCTACTTAATTGTATTTTATTCAGTATATGTGTTAACTTCTCCACATTTAAGGAGACATCAGAGTTGTTGTTTTATTATCTCTGGTAGGTATGTGATATGGAAGATAGGGAAAAGAGTACAAAGTATATAGTTTTTTCTTTAGGATTTTGAAGAACTAAGACTTAGAGAACAGAAATTAGGGAAAATAAGAAACTAAGAAAACTATAAGTAAGAAAAAACTTTCCCCTAACCAACCAAACAAAATAGTGGTTTCCCTTGGCTGCAGGTAGAGAGAGATTTGTGAGTCCTGGGTAAACTCAGGGCTTACAGTATCCTAGGGAACAAAGGCTACATAATATTTCTTAAGGGATAAATCCCTACACATCATGTGTATTCAGCATGACAAAATTTTTCTCTGTCATAATTATTGCAGACAAGTGGTAGAGAGAACTCTGGATCTGAAAGGTCCGCATGATCTGAGGCGATGTTGGCCTCAGCAGTAACATGAGAGACAGGTGACTGATGATCAAAGGCTTCCCCCTCCAAAGTCTGACAATCTGTAAGCCCTCAGAACATGGGCATAATTCTAAAAGGAGGAAAAGAAATTATGTAAATTACTGGCTTAAAATTCTTGCTCGTTCTATTGAATGAGACTCAGAAGCAAAAAACAGTTGATTCATAGGAACTGAAGACACACCATACTTCTCAAATACCTGATACTGTGGAGAGAGATTTATGCTTGCTTTAAGTAGATAATGCAGTGCTTAGCACTTAGTAAGTACACAGTAAATATTAGCCATCATTAGGCTTAGTCATTAACAAAATTAAAGAGACTGTGGCACTTTGACAGAAAAACCCTAAAAATTCTCAAGTTTTACATTCAGGATAACATTAAAAAGTCACAAATAAAATAAATAAATAAAATGGCTTTCCTATTAGAGTTTAAATCCTCTATTCTATATGTATAGAAACCACAAAGACTAAATATGATACACTGATAACCTAACCTCTCTTCCACATATTCCCCAGTGTTAAAGCCATAATATTCTTGGTAAACTTGCTATGTTGTCCTCAGTTTAAATAAAAATTCAACAGTCAAAATTATCCTTTGTCCAACCCTGGAACACAAAAATACATTGATGGAAGAATTGGTGAAATCCACATAAAGTCTGAAGCTTACTTCCTAGTAATATACTGATGTTGGGTTCATGGTTTTAGTAACCAGAGACTGGATATAAGGTACACAGAAATTCTCTTTTAAATACTTGCAAATTTTCTGTGAACTAAAAATTATTATAAAATGTAAAGTTTATTTTTTTAATGACAAATGATTTGATATCACACCTCTTTTAATTGAAGTAATTCAGGACAAAGCAGAATGAAGCATAATATAGATTACACAAAACTAATTTTGAAAGCACTCAGGCTGTTTATTATTAATCCTCTTTTTAACATCAGGCCGACCTATGGAAGTCCTGGGTTTGATTCCTAATCAGGGCATACATCAGAAGAGACCACCTGTTTCTCCCTGACCTCCTCTCTTCCTTCTCTCCCTCTTTCCTGCCCCATAGCCAGTGGCTCAATTCATTTGAGCAAAACTCCAAGAGCTGAAGATAGCTCAGTTGGTCTGAGGAGGACAGTCTCTGACATTAAAAATAGCTCAGTACTTGAGCATCTGCCCAAGATGGGGTTGCCAGGGGGATTCTGCTCAGGGCACATGTGAGAGTCTGCCTCACTATCTCCTTTCCTCTTTCCTCTTACCAAAAAATAAAAAAATTCTTTTTTTTTAATTCAGTGTGAAAATGAATTGGGAAAATTTATACAGTCAGCAGCTATTTATTGCATACCTACTCCATACAATGAGATGGAGGGTACATTAATAAATTAGGTATAGATTGCTTAATAGCAAGAGAAATAAATATGTGCATAAATATGATTTCAAGTGCCCATGGAACATTTTCTAGGATAGACCAAATGTTAGGGCACAAAATAAGTCTGAATAAATTTAAGAAGGTAGAAATCATATCAAACATCTTCTCTGAAAATAAAAGTATGAAACTAGAAATCAGTCACAAAAAAAAAAAAAAATCACACAAAGACATGAAGGCTAAATAACATTTTGCTAAAAAAATTAATGCATTAACAATGAGATCAAGAAACAAATAAAAAGATACCTTGAAACAAATAAAAATGAGAAGACGACAAACCAAAATCTATAGTACACAGTGAATGCAGTCCTAAGATGGAAATGTATATCAGTACAGTTCTATCCAAAGACACACGAAAAATCTAAAATGAACAATCTAACCTTAAACTTGAAAGAACTCAAAAGATAACAACACTCAATAAGACCAAAGTCAATAAAAGGAAGGAAATAATATGAATATTATTGGAAGTTTTAGTGACAGGTATCCAAATTGGAAAGGAAGAAGTAAAACTGTCATTATTTGCAGATGATGTGACACTGTGTATAGATAATTTAAAGGTTCTACCAAAAAAACTACTAAAACTGATAAATAAATGCAATAAAGTAGTAGGTTACAAAATAAATATACAGAAATCAGGTGCATGTTTATACACCAATAATAATCTATTAGAAAGGAAAACCAAGACAATAATTATATTCACAATTGCTACAAAAAGAATAAAATAACTAGAAATAAATTTAACCAAAATGTAAAAGACCTGTACTCAGAAAATTATAAGACTCTGAAGAAATAAATTGAGGAATATACAAATAAGTGGAAGCATATCCCATGTACATGGATTGGAAAAATTAATATTTTAAAATGTTTATATTACCCAAAGCAATCTATAGACTAAAAGCAACTCTTATTAAAATACTAATGTCATACTTCACCACAGATCTAGAACAAATATTTCAAAAATTTATATAGAACCACAAAAGATCCTGAATAACCATAGCAAGCTTGAGAAAAAACAAAGTTGAAGAAATTATGCTATGTAATATAAAACAAGACTAGAAGGCCATAATAATCTAAACAGCATGGTACTGGCATAAAAATCTATGTACAGATGAATGAAACAGAACAGAGAACCGAGAAATCAACTCACACCTATACAGTCAATTAATATTTTACAAAGGAGGCGAGAACAGAAAAATGGAGTAAATATAGTCTATTCAATAAATGGTGTTGGGAAAATTGTACAGATACATGCAAATAAATAAATAAATAAATAAATAAATAAATAAATAAATAAATAAATCCAGATCAATTTTTTATACTATACACAAAAATAAACTCAAAATGTATGAAAGACTTAACTATTAGACGCAAAACTATAAAAATCCTAGAAGAAAATATAGAGAGTAAAATCTGGGACATATTAAGTAGAAATATTTTTCAGACATGTCTTCTTGGGCATTGGAAACAAGAAAAAGGATTAACGAATTTGAACCCCCATCCAACTAAAAAGTTTTTGCACAGCAAAGGAAACCATCAACAAAATGGAAAGACAACCCATTGAATGGGAGAACGTATTCACCAATACATCTGGTAATGGATTAATATCCAAAATTTCTAAAGAATTTGTACCAAAAACACAAACAACCCAATGAAAAAATGGGCAAAGGCCTGAATAGACATTTTATTTTAAAAAGGAGGACATACAGATAGCCAATAAACAATATGAAAAGATGTTCAACATTGCTACTCATCAGAAAAATGTAAGTTAAAACCACAGTGAGGTGTCACTTCACACCTGCCAGAATGGCTATCATCAGTAAATTAACAAACATCATCTAATCCACTCCATGACTGTGTAAGAAATCTATGGGATTGTAGGGGACACTGAGATTATTGAAAAGAACCATTGGAAAATGAGAAATACTCAACCAAAGGCAGATATCTAATAGACATTATATACAAAGTACCAAAGAGAATAGTCAAAGTCTTGAATTGGGAGATATTGGGTGGTATCAAAAATTAAGAATAAGACCCTAAGGAAGGTCAAATGTTGACATGTTAAAGCTATTTAAACTAGACCACACAGGGATTCCTGGGTGCATCAGGAAGTATAATAGAGGGAATAGAATTACATGTTATAGATTTCATTTTTTTCTGCTACTGTACTGCTCAAATTGGACAAGTAAAACATTCCCCAAATTATGTGCAATCTAAGATAAATACACTTTCTTCCCCTAAAAACTGATGGTTCAAATGAAAAGACCATCAGAAATCCCAAAACTCTAACCAGTCTGGTTCTGAGTCATATTAAATCACAGTTGCAGGAGTGTCCATCTCTGGAAGAGTTAGCAACACAGAGACAAGGGTATTGAGAATATCACAGTTTCCACTTACCAAAACCAAGTTATCAGTTGGACACTGAGCCCTTAGAATGATTCAGAACACAAATTTTTCCAAATCAAAAAGCACGTTTTCATTTTCCAGACATTTTCAGCTCTAATAATAGCTGAAGAGTCTAACGTAGAAAATAAAATATGCTATAGTTTATTTAGCATGACTGACCATATCAATGATATTTCTATATCTCATAATCTGAGGCAAAATTATTCATATGTGGAACACTTTATAGGTAAGGCCTGTGCTCATACAATTGTACTTTCTGTGTAAAGTTAATGGAGCTCAGAGTTATTGAACCCAAAAGAAAAGGAAACTAAGAAATGTTAACTGGAAATGATGTACCAAATAATACCCTTGCTGTTTTATATAAATTAATTTATGCTCTAAAAACACTAGCAAAATTACATCATGTATGTAAATGCTAGCATATTTTAATTTACATCACTATTAGAGAGATCAAGATGAGTAAATAAGCTTAGTGGCAAGTTGTATTTATTGATAATGTAGCAAAGTTTTATAGAACTAAAACTGCATTAATTTTTTAAGAAATAACGATTAAAGAAACTATATTTTAAATGCACACAAGTTTATAAAATATATATGTTTGCTAAGAAGACTATGATTTAATTGCTTCTTTAAAAATCACCTCTATCTTCCTTTAAGTTGAAGCCTTCTCCTGACATTTTAGTACACTCATATCTCCAGCCTCTTGAAACATTCTGCATCCATTTTTATATTAGGAGCTTCCATCTTCAAAGCAATTATTCTGTCATCATTGAATATGGAATTAAATAAATTGTAGTTACTTGTCATCAATAATGTTCAAACTGATCTTTTACAATGAAATACAACTTAAAACTTATTAACAAGTTAGTAAATTAGAAGAAATGACAAGACAAAGTTCAGATGATTAATTTTTATGCATTCATTTTCTAAAATCAATAAAGTAAATACATTATTTTGACAAAAACATGAGTAACTTAAACCATTTAATTTCAATCTAAAATATAGCAATAATGTAAATATTAGTTTTTAAAAACCTAATTTATATTTTTCTGACTGGGCTTTGATAAGGAAATGATGGTATTTTTAATTTACTAGCAAAGGACACATTACCTGGAGTATACTTTTTTATTTTATTTATTTTGGGGGGGACAGAGACAGAGAGAAAGACAGAGGAAGGGACAGACAGAAAGGGAGAGGGATGAGAAACATCAATCTTTATTGTGGCTTCCTATTTCTTCATTGATTGCTTTCTCATATGTGCCTTGACCAGGGGGCCACAGCAGAGAAAGTAACCCCTTGCTCAAGCCAGCAACATTGGGTTCAAGTTTGCAACCTTGGGCTTCAAGCCATCAACTTTTGGGCTCAAGCCAGCTACCATGGGGTCATGTCTATGATTCCACACTTAAGCCAGCAACCTCATGCTCAAACTGGATGAACCCACACTCAAGCCTGTAACCTTGAGGTTTCGAACCTGGATCCTCTGCATCCCAGTCCGATGCTCTATGCACTGCACCACCACCTGGTCAGGCTGGAGTGTATACTTCTTTCAGCAACCTCTTAAATGGTCAGGATATTTGTGAGCAATTTTAATGTTATCTTGTAAAAAACTTATTTCTCAGAAGTAGCCAGAGAAAAGCTCTTCATTTAGAAAAAATAAATGATTCTGTCATTATAATATTATTCAATATTAACTCAATGGGCAGTTTTAGTATATGTGCTAACAAAAGTGAGCACTTGATGGACAATTTTAAATTCAAATATTAAAAGGTTAAAAAGTATTTCAGTTGTTTTTTGTTCTACATGCTAAGAGATAAATGCACTTTAATGCTGATTTAAATGAATGTTACAATAGATAAAATGCAATCGCCCCAAAAGCATAATATTTGTGGGACAGAGACTTATTATAAGTACTATTAGCTCGGAGACTTACATACAACTAGGACTAAGCTCTCATAGGTTTAGTTCAGAAAATATTCATTCTATTTTCCTATTTCCTCAACATTTTATGTTTCAATTTCTTTTCCCTACCAAAGAGGAATCAATTTTAATATTTTAGAGCTGATTCTCATTGTTATGGAGCTTGATGTCATGATTTCAAATGTGAGGATAAGTTTACCTGTTCCAAAATGATTTTAGACGAAAAAAAAAAGTTGAGACTCACAATTTCAAGTCCCTATAATTTACATTAAACCATACACATTTTTTTTTTTCTGAAGCTGGAAATGGGGTGAGACAGTCAGACAGACTCCAGCATGCGCCCACCAGGGGCGAAGCTCTGCCCACCAGGGGGCGATGCTCTGCCCCTCCGGGGCATCGCTCTGCCGCGACCAGAGCCACTCTAGCGCCTGGGGCAGAGGCCAAGGAGCCATCCCCAGCGCCCAGGCCATCTTTGCTCCAACGGAGCCTTGGCTGCGGGAGGGGAAGAGAGAGACAGAGAGGAAGGAGTGGTGGGGGGGGGGTGGAGACGCAAATGGGCGCTTCTCCTATGTGCCCTGGCCGGATTCGAACCCGGGTCCCCCGCACGCCAGGCCGACGCTCTACCGCTGAGCCAACCGGCCAGGGCCCCATACACAATTTTTAATAAAAAGTTTTGGCCCCAAAAATGATGTGTATATTCAGTGTAATAAAATTATAACTTGCCTGGCCTGTGGTGGCGCAGTGGATAAAGAGTCAACCTGGAATGCTGAGGTCGCCAGTTCAGAACCCTGGGCTTGCTTGGTCAAGGCACATATGGGAGATGATGTTTCCTGCTCCTCCCCTGTTCTTTCTCTCTCTCCTCTCTAAAAAATGAATAAAGACTTAAAAAAAAGATTAAAAAATTATAACAAGCTATGAATGTTAAAATTTTGATTGGTGAAAAGAAATTTAAATTTAGAAGCTTTTTATATTTTTAGTTTAAAATACAAATATTGAAATTATAGGGCCTACTCACTCATCTGAACACTTTTTCCTCTTAACACTTGTTATGCTTTATTCATTTAAAGATGCCAGCTCAATGTTTCTTAAAGACCATAATAAAACAGTATCTTTAGAATTGCTAATGATTATTAAATACAAATTTTATAATAATTCTAAAAATATGGATTCTAGCTGATTAAGCAAAAGCCATCTTAAAATACACTTTCATCAGTGGAATGAGAAGTAATTAATAATTACTTAATTTTAACTGAGTTATAATGAGTAATATTTATTGAATTATTAATTTTTTGTTAATACTGTAAATATTCTTTTTTGGTGACAGAGATAGAGAAAGATGGAGAGAGGGACAGATAGGGACAGACAGACAGGAACGAAGAGAGATGAGAAGCATCAATCATCAGTTTTTCATTGCGGCTCCTTAGTTGTTCATTGATTGCTTTCTCATATGTGCCTTGACTGGGGTGTTACAGCAGACTGAGTGACCCCTTGCTCAAGCCAGCGACCTTGGGTTCAAGTTGGTGAGCTAGGCTCATAAACGTTCTTTTCTTTATCTGTCAACTCAAAACAATAACTAAAACTAATTATTGAGTCAAAATGTATTTATTAATATCTTAAGTATAGTTTTTCATTTCTACAGTTTTCCTTAGCTAAAAATGGTTCTTATTTTTAAATCTTACAACCAGTAGTTGTAGCCCTCCATATATCAATGCTATATTTCAAATTCTGCCATCAACACTTTTTCCTTAGGTCTCTCCTTTCTTGTGTTATGACTTCAACTATCATTTATACACCTGAATTTATTTATTCTAATGTTTTATCACTGTTTCCACCTTGTATTTTTCAGTCACTCAGTGGTCTTAATTATTCCTTTGAGTCCTTTGTTCCTCTCTTCATGATACAATGAACCTGTTCAAGCCCTCTGCCTTCATAGGACCCCTTGTCTGAAACTGAATGTAGAGGGAAGAGATACTTCTACAGCAATCATACTCACTTCTAATCTGTGATCACAAACTACAGTGCTTCCAGAAAACATTTTATTTTCATTAGTCTACTTACTCTCTGATTCTCTTAAATGACTATTTATGACCTTCTTTTTTCTTCACAAATATGTCCACTCCCATTTTCACTCTCAAATAAGAACTTTCCTGCCAATTGAACTAAGAAATTTAACCAATAGGAAAATAAAAGTTTTTCTATGTCAATCCCTCTATTTTTGCACCATATCCCATCATCTATACTTCTCTCCTACTTGAGTGTGAAAGAAGGTAGATAAGGGGAACTACTTAATATGACAGAAGCAAAGGCTACCAATCTTTAAAAAAGAAAATATTCCTCAAGACTAGAAAGAAAATGTATTTTTTGAGGATTAGAATTCTTATGTAAAGTTTATCAGCATCATTCCTCAGAAAACTTGGAAGTAATCAGGAAACTTCAGAAAGAAATTTTTACATAGTAGCTGTACCATTTGTCCAAAATTACTCAGGAATGTCCATATACATTGTTGACATGTATGTCTTGAAGTTTTCTCCTAATGTATTCTGTGGTCTTAAAAAACAAGCAACTCAGAAAAAACTTTGAGAAACTGAAAATTAGTGGATTTTCTCTCTCTCTCTCTCTCTTTTTTTTTTTTTTTGTCAACTTCTAATCCTTTTGGATTCTTATACAACCCTAGGTAGAAGGAAGGAGCATACCCAATCCAGTTTGAAATTCTCACCTTTTTGACAGGTAGAATTTCACAGTCAGATTTAATTTTATCTAAAAAATAAATAAAACAGTGTGACATTTCTTATACTCAGAGGTAGTGAATGAAAATTTATACTGGGTATGTATATGGGACAAATTCCAGGATTGTTGAAAATTTTCATATACTACATAATGACATCCCAGACAGAATAAAAACCTTAGCATTAGAGCTAATTGGTTTAAAGCAACCACGAAGTAAAAGAGATCTACTGTGTGAAGATGAATTGAACTCTCAAAAGTCACTGGTGATTGATGAATATAAGTAGACTGTAATGACTGTTAGTTTGTAAAACTGGGTCAAAATGTTTTAAAATCCTGAGAAGACCAGGATAACAACAGAAAAGAAAATTACAAAAAGGAAAAGAGTATGGATACTTCCTTGTTAGACGTCTTTGACAATTAATTTCTATGCAATTCCCTATAAAGTAAAGAGCTTAAATGTGATCTTTTGCCCTCCTATTTCAGACTATGGCTCTAAACGGTTTGAATCTTCTAGGTGAAATAGAGGACTTATAATACTGAATCTTGATTCATCCCGGTGAAAAGATCACCCTATTTCCCTAATTATGGTCTTAACAGCAAGTTTTGGACAGACAATAGGGAAAGTTGCTTTGCCTATTAAAAAATCATACTACCCCCAAATAAGGATGTATTTTAAGATTGAGACAGCTGCCACCAAAGTAGAATAACTTTAATATTAATGCAATGACATTGCTTCGGCAATAGTGACTCTTTGGGATTAAGAAATGGTGACAATTGATAGAACTTCTAATTTTCCCAGACTTTGTAGCTCATCTTTTCTGGCTGTCCTTAAATTTTCATGTATAATAAGGAAAAGAAACACAATACAATGTCAATCCCTCACCACCACCCCAGATAATTTGAGAACTATGTAGATCTATGTAGACGCTGTTACTATCTTTCATGTACAGAATCTTTCATGTATGAATGAACTATGTGCCACTCTCAGGGTTCTTGGGTGCTATCTCCCCAGACTCTTCTTCCATGGTGAAATACATTCCTGAGCCAGCCCTTTCTATCACAAGGAGACATTGACTGGCCTCACTCTCATCACCTTTCCTTAATATTTGCAGCCAGCAGCTCAGCAGCAGAAATTATCCAGGAACAAAGAAAAATCTAGAAGCTTAAAGTACCTTTGACCTAGAATTTCTACTCTCCTCACCATACATAAGAGAAAACTCAGCTTAAAATGTTTTATATTTTTTTCACTAAATCCATTAGGCATAAAACATAAGCAGAGATTAGAACTAAGATAAACTGGCTCCAGCTACCCAACCACTTGTGTTTAACAGGTTCTACAGACTCACATCAGCTTCAGCATCAAGGAAAGGAAAATAAAACAGAGTAGCTGTTGGGCTCACAAAAGCAAAAGGATCTGTAGGTATGATTGAGATATGAGAGGGAGGTACGAGAAGGGTAAAAGGAGGTACTACCACAGAGATAATCTGAGACATGGTTGTCATTTCATCTTTACCTGCACTTCTTTCCTGTCCCCAACCTTAGGTGGAGGGCTTAGATGGGTGAAGGTCAGATTCTCCATTACTGCATTGCTTGAAAAAACCCAGTGAGCCTACGGGAGGGCACATCAGGAGACTCAGAAGCCTTGCTCTGACTTGGAACCTGCATACATAAACAACTCTACTTCTACCCAGACCAAGAGTATCCTAAAGTTTCATTCTTAACCAGAAGAGTAGGACTTCAGCCAGGTATCAAGAAGAATGTAAGAGAAACTTTGGAGTGGCTAATACTCTAAAAATCCAAGATTGGCCAGGCTAACTATTTTTTATAGCTAGACTCAGCAAATACAATCATGCTTTGCTTCCAAACAAACAGCTTGGCAAGTATACACTGACAATCTCACAATTATTTAAGCCCCAAATAGACCAAACATTCTGGTTAGAATGATGGCCTAGATACTCAGGAGGTTTTAGAACACTGGCCAGCTCAACAAATCTTAATGCATATACATAGGACAGTTCAGAGTCGTTAATTATCCAAATTGCCCTGGCCAACTAAGATCAGTGATCCAAGACAGAATGATAAAACTACAATGTTCACCATCTTGGACCTGTTCCCTTCCTTAATCCTTCCTCTAGCACCCAGGAAATTATCCACTCATATGTTTTATATGCCTTACTGTATAAGTAGAGCCCAGACAAATGTAGGATTATTCAGAGATACTACTTCAAGGTCAAACTTTCCCTCAGTTTCAGTATTGTGTGGTTTTCCCATAAACGCATATTTTCAAAACAAAAACACATACATCTTATGAAACCTACTCTAAATCTTGACAAGCACAGGTGACAGGAAGTTGTAATGAGTTTTGAGATTTCATATACTATTTAAGTTTGCATATAACTCTGAGCCTGCCACAGGAACTGGTATTAGACTGTATCTTCTTAGTCATTCTCTAATCTATTTGTACCTATATCAAATATATACTGCTCTTTCAAGAATGTCATTATTATATTTATTCAGTGTTACATCTGAAACATTTTTAAAAATGTAAAAAATGAACAAAAGGTGCTAATATTTTAGTAATAACTATTAAATATGCTTAATTTGCATACATTATACTATGTAAAGATCATTAAAGCTACAACCTGAAGGATGAGAAAGAGATACTAAGATGTAAATCTGGGAAGTAACTTAAACAAATAAATTGGCTTTTCAAGAAATAAATGCCTTTGCAAGAAGTAGTAAGACCAACAGGTCAGCATTTAATTCATTAATTTCTATGTACATAATTTTTTTCATTCTATATTAACTACTTATAATTTCCTTTTTTCTCTCCCCATGCTAAGTTAAACTTTAAGATGGTAATGATGAATCTCATAGTCAGGTACCTTATTTTGAGAATATGAGCCCTGGCCAGTTGGTTCAGCAGTAGAGCATCTGCTCCGCATGTGGAAGTCCAGGGTTTAAATACTGATCAGAGCACACAGGAGAAGTGACCATTTGCTTCTCCACCCCCCCCCTCTCTCTTTATTTCTCTCTCTTCCTCTTCTCTAGCCATGGTTTGAGTGGTTGGAGCAAGTAGGCCCCGGGCACTGAGGATTGCTCCATGGCCTTACCTCAGGCACTAAAATAGCTCTGTTGCAGAGCAACATAGCAAGGTCATAGATGGAATCCCAGGTGGATCTTGGTTGGGGATCATGTGGGAGTCTGTCTCTCTGTCTCCTCACTTCCCAATAAATAAAAAGAGAGAGAGAGGGAGAATAAGAAATGGGGTGATTCAGGAAAGATATATTTATAGTAGCACTGCAGATCTGGGTGAATGTTAGCTTCATTGAAGGATTTAACTGTTGTTTTGAGTACTTACTTGTTATTTAATAGATGACTTTCATGCTCTTATCCATTTAGATGACAGGGGAGAGTTATGGGAAAACATTGATTAAGAAAGATATGAGAAAGATAAAATACGTTAAAAAAGCACAATGCAAGTTCATTTTGTTATGTCTAGTGTGTGTCAGTAGAGGACATTACAAAAATGAGAGAATAAAATTCTCAACACGAAAGAATATGATGAACTCTTAATACTGATTTGAGATAAAATTATATTCCTAACATTACATTTTTCTAGAACTGTTACAAACAGGCAACTAAATAAATCATCTCATGTTTAACAAATAAGTAGCTTTCAAAATACAAATTTTATTTTTAACTTGGCAAAGCAGTTTTTCAGCTGTCAATGCATAACTCAGGAAAGTCTCACCAACAAAAGTGGCATTACTTGGAATAGAGAAATTCCAGAGGAATAACTGAAGGCTTATTTAGGAAAAAAATAATAATTTTACTGCATTTAAATATATGTTTATATTTATTAGCTGAACTTTTGTCTGCATAAATAAAAGGACTGTTTTGAAGATTTCCATAGAGATTATATAGAATGTTACTATTAAATAGATCAGTAAATAAAATATAAACACCTTTACTGTGTTCTCTATGAGCAAAGTAAGCCAAAAAAGCCAATTAAAAACCTTTTCTAATCAGTTAGAATGTATGAGAATTGACATTTTTTAAGATTGTGTTCACATCTGGTTATTATAATTTGGTAAACTGCAATAACTTTGGTAAGAGCAATCATGCTTTTTTCATTTATTTTATGAAAGACTACATTGCACATTTGTTAATATTATATAGACTCTGCAGACGAGTTGGCTGAGTTTATATTTTGGTGCTGTCACATAGTAGTTTTGTAATTTAGTTCTCTGTACCTCAGTTTCTCATCTATAAAATGGGAATGCTAATTTTGCATTCATGTCCTATGATTATTGGAAAGAGAAAATGTAAATATACTTAGCACAGTACCTGGCAGCATTAGCACTCAACCTTACTACAAATGATCAACTCCTTCATGGTCACATTCTGGAAAGAGTATTGATAATTGCTGAAATAATAATAACCGAAGAAATAGAAATTCAAATGAGAAAGAGAAAAAGAGAAGAGGAGCAAATGGTGGAAAGAGAGAAAATGCACAAGGGAAAGGGGAAATAAAGAAGGTGGACCCTATGTTTAAGTGGATGGTCTAAGAAAAAGAGACAAAACAGGTAACTTTATTTCCAGCAGAGAAAAAAGTGATGGCAGTGATTTTCATTGGGAATTACTGTATATGGGCAGATCATGACTGTCTAGCATGTTAGATACAAAGCTCTAATTAAGCTAAAATGTAATAATACAGTTATTAAACTCAGTGCATAATACATTTCATTGTCTTGTGTTATTGATCACCAATCTTCAGACTATAGACAGATCATTCCTTCCCCCAGCAGACATTTGAACCAGTGTTTTTCCAAAACAAGGTTGAAAACCACTGATTTGAGCATTAATGATGATTATTAAACAACATTTTTTAAACTATCAATATAAAGGGAAGCTATTGTTTCTGAGCTGTATCACACATTTTGAAGGATTGCTCACTTATTTTCTTCTTTCACTCTACTAAGTAGTGGTTAGAAATCAATTCATGCCATAAAAGTTCACATGGAGAAAAAGCTGGGTCGCCAGATTCTACTGCCAGAGGTTGTCAGTGACAGTGGAGGCACTAAAGAAATATCATAGAGTAAACATACTATTAGAAGTTGGAAGCGAATTAGGAATGACATGTTAGTTACCCTATAATTTTTTTTTTTGTATTTTTCTGAAATGAGAAGCGGGGAGGCAGAGAGATATTCTCCTGCATGCATCTGACCAGGATCCACCTGTTATGCCCACCAGGGGGCAATGCTCTGCCCATCCAGAGCATTGCTCTGTTGCAACCAGAGCCATTCTAGTGCCTGAGGCAAAGGTGATGGAGCCATCCTCAGCACCTGGGACAATTTTGCTCCAGTAGAGCCTTGGCTGAGGGAGTTGAAGAGAGAGACAGAAAGAAAGGAGATGGGCCCTTGCCAGGAATCGAACCCAGGACTTCGACATGCCCGGCCAACTCTCTACCACTGAGCTAGCCATCCAGGGCCTGTAGTTACTTTTTAAGTTCCACAGTGTGATGAGTCTGCTGTAGAAATGTGTACCTTTTCTATCAAGGATGGCAAAGAATGACTAGCAACTCCAGTTCATGATCTGTTAATTCATTTGACTAAATTCTAGCATCAATCAACAATTCAAGGCAATTCCAAATTAAGACCTGAGTGCCTTTGCAATGATGTTAAGAGGAGTATTGTCTATGTATTACTCAGTCTCTACAGTTTCTAGTTCCTTTGGGAAGGAAAAGCATTCATACATCCATCCTTCATAATATTAGCACAAATCTTGTTCTTCAGAATAACACTATCTCCTGGTTTATTCACTGTAATAAAAGAAAAAAAAAGCCTAAGTACAAAGCAAATATATGCAAAATTTTGAATATTGCAAAAAAAAAAAAAAGAAGGAATATTTTATGGTAATGATGTAAGTGATAATAGAATAATGGCTGGAACCACAGGGCAAGTCACTCATGAATGAAGTCCAGGCTGATTTAAACCAGTAAATAACTAAAGACAAGAAAATCAACAAGATGCTTTAAATGATAATGTTTTGAATTCCAAAGCATAATAAATGGCTCTTGGGGAAAAAAATGATGAAAATTTAGTATAGTTTTTAAAATTGATTCTTTTTTACTATGTTGTTGCAAAAGCCTAAGTTGAATTGAGTCTGTCATGTTGTGCAAGAATACCACTGTTTTGTCTAAATGTAAGAAAATAATAATAATGAGTAAGCAATTTTTTATTTAAGAACTAATTATTAATTTAATGTGAAGCCCATAATTTACTAAATGTGGAATAAAATTAATTACATTATTAGTTTTATTTTTCAAGATAAAGCCTCAATCATACCTTCACACACTCCAACATTACTATTAAATTTTGGACTTATTTTAGGAGATACACTTCTGTCAATTATTTTATGCCAATTTTCTTATATAACAAGACCTCACATATAGATATGTATTATGATAAGAATTCTGATTACAGCCCTGACTTTACCTCCATGATAATGATAGGGGAGCCCAAAAGTTAGAAATTTAGCTTCAGTAATAGTAGTTTTTCAGTTGTAATGAATAGGAGATATGTAAGAGTTAGGAAATACCTAATATACTTGTTATTCTTTCTCTCTTAATGGTTCCCTGGCCTTTACTTTGAAATGTAGCAAAAAGTTTACTTTTGCAGGAATGTCAGGAAAAGCTTACATTGGGGAGGGACCTGACAATTAGAGGAGTTTAAATCACAATAGGTGTTTATAAAACCTAGCCACAGAATTACTGTGAAAAGTTAAAGTCTGTAAATTAATTAGAAACTTAGTTTATTAATCTTAAATCTTTACTTTGTATCCTAAGAAATAGGGAGTATTTTCACAGATAATTCCCAGAGGCAAATAGTCTCAGAGGTGCCAGGTCCTGGCTGTTCCTGGGAGATACCTGACCCCGACTGTTTTGAAGATTAATATAGAACAGTGGTCCCCAAACCCCTGGCCACGGACCAGTACCGGTCCGTGGGCCATTTGGTACTGGTCCACAGAGAAAGAATAAATAACTTACATTATTTCTATTTTATTTATATTTAAGTCTGAACGATGTTTTATTTTTTAAAAATGACCAGATTCCCTCTGTTACATTCGTCTAAGACTCACTCTTGATGCTTGTCTTGGTCACATGATAAATTTATCCGTCCCACCCTAAAGGCCGGTCTGTGAAAATATTTTCTGACATTGAACTGGTCTGTGGCCCAAAAAAGGTTGGGGACCACTGATATAGAACACCAGATAGGACCATGCTGATTGGGCCTGTGTTACATTAAAAAAACTTGCAGAAAAGCCGTTTCTGCAACTGAACCTCCACTTTTTCCATATTGTTTCATAACTAACTGAATAGACTTTTTCCTTTTTTCCTTTTGCTCCTGAACCCTATATAAACCACCAGCACCAGGAGAGTATTAAGGCAGGTCTTTTGGACAGGAGTCACCTGCCTTTGCAAGTTGCTGCAATTTGACAACACACCTTATACCTACTCGGTCCTCATCTCTCTTTATTGGCATTAAGGGTGGTGAGTAATGTTGAATCTGGTTTTGTTTTCTGGTTACAATGACTTGTTACATTTAATTCTGGACACAGAGATTTTTTTTTTCCTGAAAGATACTAGAAGGATTCAGAAATTCAGCCAACTATAGATTATCTGGTATTTACCTTTCCAGAGATTATTTAAAATAAGAAAACATAAAGCAAGCCCATGCATCTCATATTAGAACAAAAAACTATTCTTCAGTAAAGAAATGTGTTTCTAAAACATGATTTTTGTGCTAAGCCTCCTAATGTGTGAATGCCAAAAACCAATAAAAGAAAATAGTGTTATTACCTTTACTACCCAATATGCCAATGATAAGGTGAATTTTGGAGTTAGTGGAGAAAATATGGCAACTGCTGTGGTTTAGAATATTAATTTCAGGCTGTTTAAAGAATGACTATTCAAGCATGGAAATCATTGCATATATATGGGTGCTTAAATCCATGATATTCATGCTTAAGTGTGAGTCCAAGACTACTGAGGCTTTCTGGGTGAGTGACTGTGGCTAAGAGGAAGGCTTTTTTTAAAATAATATTCATTTCTATATCTTTTCTACTTATGTTCTAGCATTGTTTGTGACAATAAGCTGTCTCTTTTGATCTCTGATGTAATGATATATTGACTTTTTTTTCAAGTTATTGAAAACTGCTACTCAATGCATCAAATACTTTTTTTTCTGAATAGTATTCCCTCATGTTAGTACACCTTGTTTGGACAGTCTATTTTGAGCCCTACTAAGGTTCCAAGCCCATCTTTCCAGCTAATATTATTGGTCCAATGGCAATAAGGATAAAATGGACTTGAGGGGTCAAAACATCTAACAGTTTAAGGTGACACAGTCAACTCTGCCCCTATTTAGAGATCTCCTTCTTGTCTCTAAGCTTGGTTTTAATACCGTATTTTTCATTCCATAAAATGCACTCTTTTCCCCCAAAAAGTGGAGGGGAAAATGTTTGTGCATCTTATGGAATGAATAGTCATTTTTTTTTTAGCTGCTGCAGGGCGCTGTGCTGGTAAACATAGGTAGAACGAGTGCCAGTGGGAGCATAATCATACCCTCCACCACCACGTGTGAAACCCCAGCATCTGCTGAGTGATCTCCTGGTTCCTGTTTCCGCAGTTGCATGCAGCGCAGGAGGGAAAGTGAGCAACGGTGTGTAAGCACATTCATCTGGCTCATCGAGGGCAGACGTGAGAGGTGCACTGCAGTGGTGGAGGGCTGCCCTGCGACTGCTGGAGTTCTGTGCGAAGTGCTGACGTCACTTCCTGCTCTATTAGTGCTTGACCAGTTTAGAGCACATATTAGGCGAAACCACACACACACACACACACACACACACACACACACACACAAAAAAAAAACTTTAAAGAAGTGAAGATTCATCTAGTCGTAATTTCTGGGGGTCTTACCAGCTAGTTGCAACCTCTCAACGTTTCCATCAACAAACCGTTTAAAGTCTTTATGCAAGAAGACTGGAACAAATGATGGCTGTTGGTAATCATGATCTGACAAGTTTGTGAATGGGTAAAAACATCATGGCAGTCAGTGAAGAATGAAACCGTGGTTCAGTCATTCAAAAAATGTGGCATTTGCAATGCCTTAGATGGCACTGAAGATGGAATCATATATGAAAATACCGAAAAAAGTGATACCAGTGATTGTGAGCAACTGAGCTTCTTGAATTCTGACACTAGTGATGGTGAGTTCCTGGGGTTCCCGGACAACTAGAAGAGTATTTGAACATTCAAGTCTCTTCTCATTTGTTAATAACAGTGCTAATGGTTGTTAATACTGCTGTTGAGTTTACATTGTTGAAATGTTATTGTAGTATATTTTATTAAATATTTTAACACACCATTTGATTGAGAATATTTTTTTCTTACTTTCTTCCTTAAAACTGTAGGTATATCTTATGGTCAGATGCATCTTATGTAGTGAAAAATATGGTACCTTAATAATCTGTCAGAACTCTCAAAGTGATTGAGTATTAATGAACATTTGAGATGATTCGACGATATTCTGCTAAGCACTTAGCAACATACATAGCTATAGGAGAGAAGCAAATAAACAATCAGCCCCAATAAATTGTAAGGCGAGATGACTAATAGAAAATATATTGTATCTCTTTCTTTGTCCAGTTTAGAAATTAATTTTAACATAGACCCAACAACAACTTGATATACTGTTCTTTCCATAAACCTGGTAGTATCAGACACATTAGAACAAAAACTGAACCCAGAGTCAGGTAAAAATAGACACAAAAATGGAAATAAAACTCTGTTAGCTACATCTGTGGCCCACACAAATTTGCAGGTAAAATGCAGATGAACAATTAAATTGTATTTATATATTAGAATCTTTGGCAAGCAACTGTAAAGAAACTAAGGCATTTAGAGAAAAAATATGTAGTAGAACATCAAATTAAAATAAATGCTTTAAAAAAAACAGCTCAAATAGTTCAGGAATTATAGCTACAGGTATCAGGAATTAAGAACTAAGGAGAAATCTCTGTGGGACACCACCTACAGGGTCAAGTAGCTCCAACCATTTTATTACTTTGGTTCTTAGCTTAGGCAGCAAGTTCTAAATGTGGAGAATCTAGTGGTTTGGATCAGGGTGACTTTGTTGGAAGAAGGGCAGGTCCCTTGATTAACAATCACATAGCTTTTTATCCAACTGTTAAGTTCTTCAAGGCAAAATTACTATTCTTTTATCAGTAGAAAGAGAGGTAGAAGTTGAAAATGCAAGCCAACAAATGTTTCCAACCTGCTGCTGCACAAATGGAGATAGGCAGGAAAAACAAACCAACAAAAAAGCAAAATCTCAATAATTTAAGAAATCTGGCTTGAACTGGAGCAAAGCAATGTTTTTGGCTAAAAAAGAGAGATGAGAGGAAATAAGTTCATTAATTCCTTAGAGGGAACAAATTAGGACTTCGTTATCCAATAAGTCTTATTAACTTCATAAAGTCAGATGTTAAAGTTTCTTCTCCAGGCATGTTTGTTTTCTGAACTTGGTTTCAACCACCAATTACTGCCATAGAAATTTTGATGCCCAGAGCTGATAAACCAGATAAACAAGATCACTTGTAGTGTTTTTCTATGTCTCATTTCTTTCTGCCTGGCTGGGCTACTGTGGTTTGTTCACCTGTGATCACAGAAGCACTATGACTTAGAGATGAAAAAGCTCTCCCATTATTTAACTATATACTATAGGAAAAACTAGGGCATGAACCCTTATGTATTGTTTCTAAGTTCATTGAAAAAAGAAGGCCTCCTCTTTTACTCAGGTAGAAGAAAGTTACATGACCATGGAATCAACTCTAATGGAGGAATCCCATTGGCAATTTCCACTGGCAAAAGGAAGAAACAATTAGAGGATGTGCTTGACAATCAGAATAGGAAATCCAAAGGAGTCCCAATACAGCTGCTCTGTTTTTTGCTATTTAAATCCTAGCAACAACATTCTGCTAACTGTAAGCTAATTGTACAGTTTGTGAGACATTATGTCATCGAGAATATTGTTGATGGGTAAGTTGATCATATTAAATTGCTTTTCAAGTATAAAGCTAATTTCAGTTTTCTATAACACATGTTATTTGCCTCCTGAATTTAAAATTTTAAGGTTTTTTTTTCAATATACTAAGCAATATAGTTATCCTGGAGACCAAAATCTACTCCTAGTAGAGAATGCTGAGTGCTGAACCATGTTTTCATCTTCACACTAACAAGAGAGCACTGGCCAGGAGCAAAGGGGGTACAAAGAAATAGCACATTGTCCCTAATTGGACACATAGCTTTAAATGTTAGAACTCAAAAGGATCTTGTATTACAATTAAAAATAATGTCAAGCTTCTTTTCACCAAGGAGTTTAATATTTTTTTGAACAAAACCATACTTTAAAATTAATATAAGGCATAAATTCACAAAAAGAGTTGGTTTGAATCACAGGTTCCAAGCTCAAGAAACACAATGTCCAGGAGACTGTGGTCTCTGGGTTCGGATGAATGAGCATGCATTGCAGCCTTGCCATTCATACTTTGTGTGACTCTGGGCATGCTACTTAACTTCCTTAAGCCTCAGTTTTCTCAGCTATCAAATGGAAAACTTGGGGAGGGGTGATAAAATATTTTATGCTCATAAAATACTTATTACAGTGTCTGAAACATATTAAGGATTCACAAAATATCAGTTATTATTTTGTATGTTGCTGAGACTGTGTCAGAGGTGGTTATTTTACTTGTAAATCACAAATAATAGTCTATAGTTTCATTGCTAGAGTGCCACTGGGGTCAGATGAGATAATATCTACAAAACTAATATAAAATATAAAATAACATTTAAAAATCAGTTATAATAGTGAAATCTTAAATAAAATAGTGGTCTTAAAAGTAAACAAAGAGACTAACCCTTGATCTTTCCTACATTACCTCCTCTATAATGAAGACAGAAAATGTTACAGTAACAGAAACAACAACAAAAGATAGAAAGTGGAATTTCTTATATTTATTGTCTATCAAGTCTGAACTGTCACCAAATCAGTGACCCATAAAATGAATTATATTTCATAAATATGGGAAGTCAAGGACAAATATAGGGGTACAGGTCTACTTTCAGAGATTGGGAGCTAACACAGATAAAAACTCCCTCCTTGCCACAATTGAAATAATCAAAAATGAAATAAGCTATTTTTGAAAAGCCTAAAGCTATGACTATATATGTATTAAGTATATTACATTAGAGTGATATGTATTATAATGAAGTAAACAGAGAATCTTCTGAATCAAAGTTAGAATGGGATTTTCCTCAAAACAAAACTAATTTTTACAACATAGCAATTTAACATAGAATGAATATGACATCCTAATAAAAGGGCTCTGGTCTACATGGAAGATAAAAAAGTGGATGAAAAAGATAAGACTCATTTGGTGTCAATCCATGGTGACTATGACTATGTCCGTGGCCTATAGGAAGTTGCTGAATCAAGCTTCCTTAGTCTGATGGAAAGACTCCTTCACACAATCTCATTTCTTTTTAATTCTGGCTCTTTTATATTTACCAAACACATTTATTTACCAGAAGTGACCAGTTAAGATTTGATTAGTCATATGTTGTGTAAGTGCCAAGTGACTCTACTGGTATTCTACTTATATGTCATATGTATAGGTAAGTCTATTAGAGATAGATCAACTCTGTGAGAATTAAATCACACGGCATTTTATTGTGGCTAACAAAAATACCCATGAGATGCTACCAGAAACAGCTGGATTGCCTCTCTTTATACATGTTTGCTGGCACTGGTATCTTAGTTCAACTAACTTCTGCATTTCATAAATGTGAATAAAGCAAATGGGTATAAAGACAGTTATTGTACCACTAGCAACACCAACATTTCTTTTACTTGTCCTAAATATCTTTAAGAATATTCAGATAAAATAGAAATAATAAATTGTCAAAAAGAACTGAAAAAGGAAAAAGGACGATATTCTAACAGCTATGCTTTATTCTGTTTGGTACATGTAGCAGACCAGACAGCCCTGAGGTGACGCCCAGTGTCTCATGAATCCCTTTCCTTTGAGTGTGGATGAGACTGTGACTCATTTCTAACCAATAAAACATGACAAAAGTGATGAGATGGCATTTCCATCATGACACTATGTGTGTATGCATGTATATATACACACATATATATAATATATAAATATAATATAAAATATCTAAATTATTATAAATAATATATATTTGTTGTACCACTGCAACTGTAAAATAATAATACTATCCTGCTTTAAACTACTAATTTTGTGGTATAGTGCTACACAGCAACAGAATACTAATACAGCTCTGTTCTGTTGCAGTTTAGCCTGGTAATTCTAATAAATTTTTTCTTCACTGAGAGGATAGGACTAGATAGTCCCAAAATAAAAGCCTAGGTACGTCAGTATAAACTACTCAATTTGGGTCAAATTAATTAATTATGTAAGCTTCAGTTTTTTCATGTATAAAAATGGCAATGATAATAACTACTTTTCAGGTTTAGTGTAAGGATTAGACATAATAAATATAAAAATCCATGGCACATAATAGGCAATCAAAGAATAGCAGCTCAAGAACTACTAAAAACCTGGCCTATTGGCTGGGTCCCCAAGAGCCAGGACACATCTTATGCCATAGACTCCCTCTAGATAAGTCAGTGAGCACTGGGACTCATCACCTGCATTCTCTCACTTGAGCCCGTGATGTGTGCCAGAGGCTGTTTGAGTTGAGAAATAAAATTTGGACCATGGAACAGGGCACATCTTTGTAGGTTGTGAAGATTCAAATATATATTCTGAGTTTAATCACATCTTCTCCTAACCCACAAAATAATTGATCACATAGTAAAAAAATAAATGTTGTAGCCAATAAATTTATTTTTCACAAGATTTAAAAGAATTACAATCACTTAAAGACTTAATGTTTTTAGTTTAGTCCAGTAAAATCACTTAGCATATCTCAGCAATAATTATAGTAATTTAGCCTCCCCTATAGGTACGTTTCAGGGGAACATTAATCAAAAGAGAATAAGGCTGCACAAATAATTTGTATTGTTTGTATCCTTTTTCACTTCTTCATACCTGTTTTCATTTCATTTAGTTCAAGAGTAACTGGGATTTTAACCATTAAAGTGGGCACTCATTATTGCTGAAAATCAAAAGAGAATTACTTTACAATAATAAATGTCCTAAAGAACAGGCCGTACCCTGGAGAAAATTTCTCCATGTGAGACTAATAAAACCACAATTCTTCAGCAGCTAAAATTGCACATTACCAGGGCAGAATGGTACAAATATCAAAGTTCTGACTCAAGGGAAAAATTATTTTTTAATTGCCACATAAGAGAATGGAAGTAAGACTTTAATATACTCTAATGCCAGCTGATGTCATCATATATATATATATATATATATATATATACATATATATACATATATATAGTTGACTTGCCTGAATTTATAACATACAATAATACATCATAGGCTATTACTAGAGGATGAAACCTTTCATTTCTATGTCACTAGGTTTCTGCCCTAAATACACACCAAACACTTTAACCAAGGGAAACAGTATCCCGGGGCAATAGAAGTTATGAACTCCGTGCACCATTAATCCCTTCCCGCACTCTTAATAATTCTGAAGGCCTCACAGCAGCTAGGATAACCAGAAAGAAATCGATATCCATATCTTTAGTTTTACATCACAAAGTGAAAATATTATTGAACTATGAAAACTATTCATAAACTAATATCAGTGTAAATATTAACATTCCAAATCTTTAAGGCCTCAGTTTCACTTATGAAACAATTAACATATTTTTGGTTGCTCTTCTTATTGAATTTTACTGAGGGTCAAATGTTTTACTTGTTTTCAGTGAAAAATTATTTCACAACTGTTCTGAAAGTTAATGAGATTAATGAGTTGAGGAATTCAGAATATATCTCAATAACATCAATGGTCTATATTATTGAATAAATCTGAAATTCACATTTCTCACTATAGTCTTGTAATTGTAAATGACAGAGCTACAAGTTTGATGTATTTCATAATTAAAACTGTAATCATCCATCAAACAGGAAATTATAAAAATAGATTTTATAAACATAATAAATGTCACTGAACCCCTATTTAGAATAAACACAAATTATTTTTACCTTTTATAGCATAGAAAAATATTAATATGTTAAGATGTTAAGTACTTTGACAAATGCTAAAGATTTCCAAAATTAATATATAGATATATATAATTAACTTAACCCATTATTCATGTTTCCAAAAAGAAAAGATTTAAAGCCTCATTTATTTCATTATAGCAAAGTCATCAGGACTTCAAAGACTATTGGGGAAAAAATAATAATGCTTTCTTAAAGTTTTGTGTTAGTAAGCATCTTGGATTTCTCTCAAATATGTCTCACAACATTCTCCCAAAGTATCAATCAAGATTAAGAAGTAGTGAGAGGTTTATATGGAAAGAGGACATTTTGCTACTGAGTTTTACATATGTTTATGTCAAAACAAGAATTTCTAATATCAGAATTCAAAATGCCCAGAGTATGCATTCATTAATAAAAGAACATTATTTTATTCCTTGAATGGTGCAAATAAGCTTATCTTTTGATACCAAGAGGAGCCATATCGCTCCTCTTCCAGCAACATCTGTGGTAAGCAATAATCTATGTCTCAGGTGCTGCTTCACAATCTCACTCCTTTTTGTGAAACAGCTATGGTCCAACCACAGTATAGTGTTCTCAAGTCTCTGAATGTAACCTGTTCTCATCTGCAACTGGCTTTCATCCTTGCCTTTCTTCAGCCTAAAATGTTTTTCAAATACCTTCCTTTCTCATAGCTTTTATAAATGCTGTTCATTCTTCAAAATATAGCAAAAATGTATTTCCCCTCTGAAGTTCTTAGTCACCACAGCAGGAATTAATCACACCTTTCTTGGGGCTCCTGAGCATTGTGTGTATACTTAACTTTTGACACCTGTCACTTTAAGCACTTTGTTATGGTAATTTTGGAACACATTTTCCCCCCTTCCCCAATTGTAAGATTATTTAGGTCAGGGATAACAGCTTAGTAAACATTGGTTGAATTTAATTTAATCCCTAATGTGCTACATGAGATGCACAGAAAAAAATTAAAATTATTTGTTTGGCTCTTATTATTAAAATGTATTCCCCCCAACTTCACAATTCTCCCTAGCAGTAAATGAATGCTGAGGTACTGCTCATGAATATGGACACTTAATAAATATTTTCTGATGAGCTTTCCTCTAATTTGAGAGTGCCTACAAGGGACACAAAAGCTCTGAAATATATTTTTCCTGGAGCTGAGATATAAAGTCACAGTAAATTTTTTCCTTTACTACCCTTCCACTAAATTGTTAAGTAAATTAAAAATTTTATAACCCTGTCTAGACCATTGGTTATCAAATTGTTGGTACATGGGGATTTCATTTTAATACCAAATATGTCCAGACTGTACATCACTGGTTTGTTTGCTGCTGTCTCCCAGCACTTAGAGCAAGGCCTAGTTCACTGGTGTGCTTCTAGCTGATCCCCTCTAGTCCTTTATGCCTATATTTCTTAGACCACAGTAAAATCTTCAACCAACTGACACTACCTCTTGTTCACTGTCCTTCCCATGTACACCCTCCATGTTCTCATTCCTCTCCTCACTGAGCTTAGGTTCTATAATTCATCATTATAGTCCTCCCTCCCTTACATTCTCAACTCATCCATCTTAAAAGCCTAGCTAAATTCCAACCCTGATTAAACCCAACTTTCCTCAGAGTCTACTCCTGCCTCTGTGCAGGTGAAAGAGCTACAGAAAGACACTCTTCTGTGCTGAGCTCCTACCTTGTAATCATCTGTAAGGATGAATGACTAGTAAGCCAGAGAGTCACATTGAGTCATCCTTGCTTTATTCTTCCCAGTGGAGAAGCTGGCCTCATATTTCACTGAGACTTTATATTTCTTCCCCCCTCAAAAAAAAAGGTTATTACCAAATAACCTTTATTTTTAACCTTACCTTCCACATGCCCCTATGTTACACTAGATGAAATGTCTGTACACCTACTCATGACATATAACACAAGAAAAAAATAAACTCATGAAGGCTTAGGAGCATGTTTGTGTGAAAGTGTTTAGCATTTGAACCTGGGCATTCTCGTGCTCATAAATTCCCCAAATAGACTTATTTGCTTGAATGACATGGCATAACAATACATAGCATTAAAAGAAAAATTAGCTAGACAACCTTGGGTTCGAATTATGACAATACTGTTTACTAGTTTTCTGACGTTTATCATATTACCTAAGTCTTCAAGTCTTTTATTTTCTCATATGTAAAATGGGGGTAATAATACTGGTGTTATAAGTAAGGGTTAGGACATTATTGAGCATACAGTAAACATTCTATAAATGTTAAGATTTATATAGAGGCTGAGCCTTAGTCTTATACTGAGTAAAAAATATGGCAGAAATGCCATAACTACACAATGTACATCAGAAAATAAAAAATAAACAGAATTATTGACTAAACCATGCATATTTGTGTTCATTTCACTGTATTTTAATATTTTAAATTTTATTGGCCATTATTATCTTAACCCTGTTTGATATATGAACATAACCGGTAAAATAATTGATTTTATTGGACAACTTACATAAACAATAGTGTACAAAGTACTCCATTATGAGAAGCCTGGAATTTCTTCCCACTATTGCTTGTCATTGCTCCAAATGTCAACACCAGCTTACAATAAGGTGGGTCTAGTGTTTATTTCACTGTTATTACTTAACGGTCTAGTCATATGGTTTGCAAAGCAGTTTATTCTTACCTTCCCAGTCACTAACTACCTAACATAAATGGCTCCTTCAAATCATGGCAAAGATAAAAGATAAGAACAAAGGCCCCCCACAGTGACACTTGAAAAGTTAGCCACTTAAAAATGTTATCAGTGGGGAGATTTTGAAACCATCTTTTAAATCCTGATGCCTAGTGTTACCATATTATGACAGACAACTTTAGAAGAGACAATAAATCTTCCAAGTTACTATTTTTTCTGCAAGTCACAGACTTATTTCCTCCTCAAATTATAGTCTTCACTCCTATTTAATTCTCATTGTCCTAATAATTTATCACAGTAGGCTTCACATCAATGTGACAGTAAAAAGGGAACCTTTGCTAGTACTTAATAAATTCATATTTGAAGAAAGAATTTATTCAGAATAAATAGCAGTAAAATGCAAGGCCAGATTGCCACATAATGTTAAAATAGAACGATATATAGATAATCAAAAAAGGCTCCTTCAGATACAATTCTATATTATCTATGATTAACATTTAATTTTTTAATTCCATATAATTTACCATTATTAAAATGGCTATGATTGAAGTTGATCTCAGTGTCCCTCTTACTGCACAAAGAGCACAAATAAAAATATATAATTAAAAGTGGAAAGTTAATGGTTCAATTACAGTGAATGATGCTGTCTTTTTATTTTTACTTTTTTATTTAAATCCAGTCTGCATTTTAGTATATAATAAATAAGCAAATAAAGGCTAGAAACAATAAAAAAATTGCAATTTAATTTGAATTCAGCTTTCACTGATATGTCTTCATCCACTACCTTTGTGTACATGAACAAATGAAATAAAACAAAAACAAAGAAGTTGGGGTGGGGAGAAGTACAAAAGTGAGAACCCACCTTTAACTTTCATTGGCACCTGTCAGGCCTTCTAAGGATATGTCTTTGTATACAACTGTTAAGTGCAGACATGTCCCCCAAATAATCTTTGCAATATCAAGGTGGAGAGACCCTGAAAACTGAGGATTTGTGATTTTGATTGATTACTATAAACATCATGCATAAGCTTTGGTTTGTTTTTGTCTAATGAAAGAGTAGCAAACAAAAATAACTTCAGGTGCCAGACAGAAAATCTAAACATAGGATTCAGAACAATGGGCGCATTAGAAATAGAAGAGGGTGTGACCTATGAAAAAGTATTAAAATGTAAAATGGTATTAAATACTCCAACAGATAAATCTCCCTTATTCATAAGTTTTTTACCCCTCATCTACATTATCCTAAATTTTTGCTCTACCATGAAATTACAGACTGAACATCACAATCAGGAGCAATTATAACTGGCAAAGAGCATGAAAGGTCAACCATAGCTGATGGGATTTTCTCCTGGTCATTCCTTAAGAATGAGTAAGCCTTAAGATGTATGAGCAAAGGCGAAGTTGCGAAATGTAATGAACACACAGATCTCTAAAGACATAAGGTCCTTTTCGACTGCCATAGAATGATGACATTCTCATCCCAGCTTCTGAATGACAGGGGTGGTAGTCATATTTTTCTGATTATCACTGAGTTCTGACAGATTACTTCTGTGTTCTTAGGAGTTCCTGGAGTTCATAGCTTAATTTAGATGGTGCTCCAGAAATACCTGCAAATCCCCAAGAACTATGGAACACAACCTAACCTAATTTACTTTAGAAAAACACCATACACCACACACAGGAACATTCAAATATTACAACTTGCTTACACAGGACACAGTACTTCATCATGCTTTAACATTTCTAGCAGCAAATAAAATTCACAGCTTTCAACATTTTAATGTGATCCCTCAGCACAATGTCAACTCATTTACTTCCAAGTTCTTTTCCAGGATGTTGAAATCTGCCTAACTTGTTCATTGATTTTGTAAATTTCCTTATTGGGCTTATTCATAAATTACCAAACAGCTGGAAAAAGGTTGTAGACCTTGGCACATCAAGTTATGTTCTCATAACTGATTGGATAAGGTTAAAGAACTAGTTTCTCCTTAAAGGTTTCAATAGGATCAATTAAATTTTAAAAGACTAATTCTTGTATATGATTTGATTTAAACTTTCTGTATTTTCTTACCATGTAAATGGTGTCTGCTTCTCAATTATGACACACAGTTTTAACTCATGTAGGATTGTTTTGTTAGTCTGTGGATGGTCAAATCCCACCCAAAACTCTCATTTTTTAAAACCTAACTTTGGAAATAAAAAAACAAATATCAATATCTGTGTTTATTATAATCACAACCAGAAATAAACATTCATGTGTTCACTAGATTGCTTTTTCATTTTTGGCCAGCTCAATTCAATATAAAATAAAATAAAATAGATTCATTTAAAAAAATAAACTATGCTCTAAGAGTTTAGATAAGTAACGATGCAAACTTTTCTCCTTAAAAGGCAAAAAACATCAAGAAAACACAAGATTCTAAACATAAAAACAAGACAGAGAAATAGACTTTTAGTGTTATCTCAAGTGATTCAATTAAAACAGCCAAAAGCTCTCTGTAGCATTACAGGAAGATTTGATTTTTGTCCCTGGTTCCTGTCACAGAGTGCTTAAAAGTCTTGAAATTTTATAAGTGAAAAAGTTGACAAGAGTGTCTTTTGTTCTCTCTTGTTGAACTGAGGTGACTCCTTGGTCACCTGGAAAACCAGGCCTAGATGAACATCTTGGAACTTTCAGTCCCACCCCACAACTTACAGGTTGGTAAAGGAGGTTGAAAGGTATACCTACCAAGATGCTGAGAGGATGTTTTTCTCAAAGGTGGCATGGAAACTGTGTACCAGCAACCTGTCCCGTACCTCGCCTTTGTCTCTCTTCTGTTTGGTTTTTCCCGAGTTGCATTCTTCAGGGTAAAACAGAAAATATAAGTATTTTCCTGAGATTGATGGATCATTCTAGCAAAATATTGACCTAGTAAATTATTGGGGAGTGGTAGGAACCCCCCAATCTATCACCAGTCAGTCAGATACTGGTGGTCCAGAACCTGTAATTGGCATTTGCAGTGCAGACAGTCTTGTAGACCTTGCTCTCTAAGTTATGGAGTCTCATGCTAACTCCAGGTAGATATCAGAAGTCAATTGAATCGGTTGATATCTATTTGGTGTCAGAAAGTTGGAGAAATGCTATTGGAAAACATGCATATATTTGATATCAGGAGGAAAAAGAAAACTCTCCTCTGGTTTCAAATGTAGTATGAGTAAAAACAGATGAGGTCAGTAAAGTGTTTCCATTTCTAGTGCTCCATCTCTTTTCACCAAAGATAATAAAAAAAAATGACTACAAGTTCCAGGGTTCTCACTTGCTTCTGAAGAATAATGTTTTGTTTTGTTTTTTTATTGAAAGCAAAGTCATCACCATTATCCCATATCATTCTGCTATGTTAGCTCTACCACCAAGATTGTAAACCTCCACCCTTTCCTATTGAATTCAAGCTTTCTGCAATGTTTCATTTTTATTTATAACACTTCTACAAAAAGCTTAGTAATTAATAACTTCACAAATTATTCCTAAATCATTTTTAAAAGGCCACAAGGTTAAAAGCACCTTCCCTAGCTACAGAGTAAGGCACGGACAGAGTAAGGCAGTGTCAGATTTCTATTGAAATTTTTTAACAATTTTGGAAAAGAACATTTACTCTCATAAGCAAGTCATTTTATATGTAAACAAAAGTAAAATATATATATATATTTTTTTTAAATGCTATCCTGGAGATTATGTCTTAACGGCTAGTTGAATAAGTCAAGTAGAGGTGACTAAAGAAACAATGTGAAAAAGAGCACCACAGAGTGCTTCAACTGCATATAACTTTATCACTTTATGAGGTCCTAGATTCTGTGCCAGGATATAAAGGGCATCAATATTGAACAAGACATGAAAAAGGTATCGATGAAACCACACATAAGTAAACAAATAAATTAATGGGAGATAAGAGAGCAATCTCCTATGCACAAGAATTCCAAATTATTTCTGGAGGTTCTCCACCCTCAAGGAGTTGGAACATAACACTCCTGATGCAGGAACTACAGACACACAGTGACTTCTCTCCAAAGAGCGCCAAGTGGAAATGGGGGCAAAGAATGAATATGCACGCACAGCCTGGGAGTGATGGGCAACATCACCAGCGAAAAGTCATGTTGATAGTGAAAAATGTCACTTTACCTCTGTGGTGTTCTTCCCAAGAACACACACCACCAGTTTAATCAAGAAAAAACTATTAAACAGATCCCAATGAGGAATACCCTACAGTAGCACTACTCAAAGCTATCAAAGTCGTCAAAAATGAGGAAACTGAGAAACAGTCACTCCTGAGACAATTTAAGTTCATAGTCATGTATTAATGTTTGTTTAGTTGTTGCATATATTCATATTCATATTAGATAGTAATGATAAGGTAAACTAGTGTGAGGTATACGAGAACTCTGTACTATCATCTCAATTTTTCTGTAAATCTAAAATCATTTTAAAGTAAAATAAAAATTTATTTAAAAATATGTATGATCGGTCTGACTTGTGATGGTTCAGTGGATAGTGTCGACATGGAACCTTGAGGTCGCCACTTCGAAACCCTGGGCTTGCCCAGTTGATGCACATACAAGAAGCAACTATGTGTTGATGCTTCTCACTCCTCCCTCTTGTCATTCTCTCTTTCTCTCCTCTCTCTAAAATCAATAAATAAAATCTCATTACACACACACACACGATCATTGCTTCCAAGTAGCTAATGGTAAGGAATAAAGACATTGGGAAATATTTCTGGGTTTCCAAGAAAAAAAAAGTATTTCTACCATGGTTATGAGTGTGGAGAACAAAATATTATAGTATATCCCATTAGGTATATAAAAACTTGACAAGTCTGTTAACCTTGTAAAGTATTATGTCAGCTCTCTGCGTATTCATAGTAGTCGACATTGATTTGAGTTCTGAAATGCTCCTATGTCATTTACTCAAGAATGGAGGTTTAAAAGATTAATTGTGATTCCTCCTCTTCATAAGCTATGACCTTAGTTAAGAGAACAGAAACTTGATATACCATAATTTATTTTGAGTGGTTACATCATATCTTTAAACTTGCTCTTAGAATATTCAGGTCATAACATTGAAAAAAAGTGAGCCTTCATCTGTAACCGTTCACTTGAACTATCATAAATAAACAAAAAAGTCCTCAAGTGCAAAATGAGAAGAGAAAAATAATACACTTGAAAACATACATTCTGTTCTCCATTCATTTCCCTAAATTGAATTCAGTTTTATAATGCTTCTTTTAAAAGGAATAGTAGATTTTTATACTTAAAACAGGTTTTTACTGCAGTTTGGGTAAATTGTAAATGATGCTACAACTTTATTTCTAAATTTAAGTTGCTGCTGCTTTTTTCTCTCTAATAGTTTGCATGTTTCCTATTTCATTTTTAGATCTGAGCCATAATAGAATTTATTGGTAATCTTAATAATGCTGACTTGGATGTTAGCTTTATAGAATGCATTGATTGATTTGACCTATTCTGTTAGCTAAATAACAAATTATCCTAAAAAATTAGCATTTTAAATCAAAGGACATTTATGATCATGCAGTTTCTGTGAGTCAGCAATTCAGGAACAGTACAGCTGGATAGTTCAAGTGAGAGTGTCTCATGAGTCAGTCATCAGGTATTAAAACGGGGTTGCATTTTATCTTAAGGCTTGACTGGGGAAGTTACTTCCAAGCTCACTCACATAGGGATTAGCAATATTCAGCACTTGTCTCTAAGCCCATCATCTGGAACTCTGATCAGCACAACAGAAGGCATCTGGTTTCCCAAAAGTGGGTAATCAAAGAGAGTGAGAGAAAGCTCAAGATAGAGCCATAATATTTTATAACATAATATTAGAAATGGCAACCTATAATTTCTGCAATATTTTCCTTACTAAAACCAAGTCAGTAAGTCTAGCCCACACTCAAGAGGAGGGTATAACACAAGGGCAGAATTTGAGAAGCAGGGATTATTAGCAACCACCTTAGAAGCTGCCTACCACAATGGACAATAAGCATCATTCCCTTTCCTCTGAAAATGTTAAAAAAGAAGTAAGGAGTTCACAAATAGAATAGAACCAAGCAAAACATGGCAACTGCCACTTTTCATAAAACTAAGAGACCAATAAGCCATATACAAGGTTAGGCAAAGTCGGTTTGAACTCAACCACCAAAGGCAGTGGAGTGGCTAACTTCAGCCACTGAAATTCAGATTCATTTACTGATTTTCAAAGACTACAAGAACATGTAAATAACAAAGAACAGCAACTTGAGCACTTACAAGATTGTTCCTAAGTGCACTGTGACATTATAAGTCTTTTGAGTTTTAAAGCTATTGTAAAATCATAACTTGCATGTCTTTCTCCATATAAACAACTGTAAACCTACTTCTTCTCACCCCTTTATTACAAAGTAACCATAGGACTATCAGAATCACCAGTGATCATCCAAAAACTACAAGGAAATAGAGATAAGTTAAGATGATTGTAAGGAATGTAGAGATTACAGAAATAATTATCATGTAATTTTTTACCCAACACAGGACAAGTTAGGTGTATTTTTACTTATTGTAAAAAATTAATTTTTAAAGTATATGAGATCATTGTTCATTTTCAATATTGGCAAAATCATCTAGATGTGATAATTAGCATTTTTATATACCATTGGTAAAGTTCAAATTGACACAACTTCTATGTAGTATTATAAATATATGTACTCTCTGACTCAGTAATTCCCCTCTGAATATTTACTTCTTGGGTATCTTTTACAAATATTATGTTACTTTTTACAAATATTATGTTACTTATTGTAGCATTATCTGTAAAGCAAACATTTGAAAACCATTATCAATATCTGTTAATAGATAGCTGGTTAAATATAGTTAGGGAGATACCAAAAATCAAATTCTATATATAAAATGGGGATGCATTATGTACTGATATGGGAAGAACTCCAAAACATAGTTTTAAGTGAAACAGCAAGGTTCAGATAAGTATTTATAGTATATTATGTTTACAAAAAAGAGAGATGCATTAGTTTTCTATTATTGCCGAAACAAATTAACACAAGTATAGCAATTTAACACAACACTAATTTATTACCTTACAGTGTTGTAGGTCAAATCTGACACAGATCTCACTAGGCTAAGATCAAGGTGTCAACAGACGGTTCCTCTCTGGAGGTTCCCGAGGGGAGTGCGTTTTCTTGCTCAGTCAGGTTGCTGACAGACTTTAATTTCTTGCAGTTATAAGACTATTTGTTTGCTGGCTATCATCCGTGGGCCATTCTCAGATTCTAGAGCCTTCTAGGTCCCTGGGCTCATGGCATACATTTTCCATAATCAAAGCCAGCAAAGGCAGAAGACTAAATTCCAGTCCCATTTTGAAAGTCTGTTGCCTCCTCTTCCCTAATTGCATTTCTGATAGCTCACCTAAGGGTCAATGTCATTCTAAGGGGCTCACCAGAATCATCCAGGATACTCTCCCTATTTTAAAGTTTGTAGCTTTAATTCTATATTCAAAGTCCCTTTGGGTTGGTTGTGAAAGATAATATACTCATAGAGTTCCAGGATTAGAGTGTGGGGGAGGGGACATGTTCAGGTTGGTTTGTTATATGCATAACAAAACTATTAAAAGGTACTTGAAAAACTAAGAAAAATGGTAACATGGGAAGAACAATTGGGGCAGTTGGCATAACATGAGGAATGTGATGGGCAAATTTATACTACATATCTTTTCACATATGCTTAGAACCATGTGACTATATTACTCAATTAAAAATTAAATTTAAAATATTAATGGGCCCTGGCCAGTTGGCTCAGTAGATAGAGAGTTGGCCTGGTGTGCAGACATCCCAGTTTGATCCCAGGTTAAGAAACACAGGAAAAGCGATCACCTGCTTCTCTTCCCCTCCCTCTCCCCCTTTTCTCCCTCTTCCCCTCCCACAACCAGTAATTTGATTGGTTCGAGCGAGGCCCCATGCACTAAGGATAGTTCTGTGCTCAAGCATTAGCTACAGATGGGGATTGCTGGGTGAATCCCAGTAGGGACACAGGTGGGAGTGTTTCTCTCTATCTCTCCTCCTCTCACTTAAAAACTAAATAAATAAAATAAAATGACATTTAATAAAATGGTGAAAACTATGTAAATATACATTTATTAAAGAGTTTTAACCCTTTCTTCCTAAGTTCATATAATTAAATTCTCGGTGTAGGCCCATGATGCTGAGTGTTCTGAGTCATGATTTGCTTTAGAGATACAAGTGTCTCAGTGTGATCTGCACTCTTTCTTCCTATGACACCACAGAGGGACAGCCTTATCTTTTTACAAAGTATAACTTATTTTTCTTTTACATTGATATTTTATTTTATTCAATCTGTTTTTTTTTTTTTTTTAAATCCACAGGTCAATTTTCTTTGGATATCCAGAAAACACTCTGTCACTAAACTTTGTTAGTGAATTTAATTTATCAATCCCTTATATTTAAGTAATACATGAATAGTCTTAGGGATTATTACTTATTTTACAATTTGCCTTTGATCTAAGCCTCTTTAATTGATTTCCTTTTTAATGTTACATAGTGAGTTAGATACCTCTTGATTGCTATATTCATAACCACCTGGGTTCAAACATTTTATTTGCTATAAGTTGTTACTGAAACACTCTTTTAGGCCTAATGGACAGGGCAGTGTTTTAGTATGCACTTTCTTCTTAAAAAAACCAAATTTGTCCTAATTTTTTTTTTTTAAATAATTTTATTTTTTTAATGGAGTGACATCAATAAATCAGGATACATATATTCAAAGATAACAAGACCAAGGTATCTTGTCGTTCAATTATGATGCATACCCGTCACCGAAAGTCAGATTGTCCTCTGTCACCTTCTATCTTGTTTTCTTTGTGCCCCTCCCCCTCCCCCTTTCCCTCTCCCATTCCCCCCTCCCCCCCGTAACCACCACACTCTTATCAATGTCTCTTAGTTTCACTTTTATGTCCCACCTATGTATGGAATAATGCAGTTCCTGGTTTTTTCTGATTTACTTATTTCGCTTCGTATCATGTTATCTAGATCCCACCATTTTGCTGTAAATGTTCCGATGTCATCATTTCTTATGGCTGAGTAGTATTCCATAGTGTATATGTGCCACATCTTCTTTATCCAGTCATCAATTGACGGGCTTTTTGGTTGTTTCCATGTCCTGGCCACTGTAAACAATGCTGCAATAAACATGGGGCTGCATGTGTCTTTACGTATCAATGTTTCTGAGTTTTTGGGGTATATACCCAGTAGAGGGATTGCTGGGTCATAAGGTAGTTCTATTTTCAGTTTTTTGAGGAACCACCATACTTTCTTCCATAATGGTTGTACTACTTTACATTCCCACCAACAGTGTATGAGGGTTCCTTTTTCTCCACAGCCTCTCCAACATTTGCTATTACCTGACTTGCTAATAACAGCTAATCGAACAGGTGTGAGGTGGTATCTCATTGCTGTTTTGATTTGCATTTCTATAATAGCTAAAGAAGATGAGCATCTTTTCATATATCTGTTGGCCATTTGTATTTCTTCCTGGGAGAAGTGTCTGTTAATACCTCTTCCCATTTTTTTATGGGATTGTTTGTTTGTTTGTTGTTGAGTTTTATGAGTTCTTTGTATATTTTGGATATTAGGCCCTTATCTGAGCTGTTATTTGAAAATATCATTTCCCATTTAGTTGGCTTTCTGTTTATTTTGTTATCAGTTTCTCTTGCTGAGCAAAAACTTCTTAGTCTGATGTAGTCCCATTCATTAATTTTTGCCTTCACTTCTCTTGCCATTGGAGTCAAGTTCATAAAATGCTCTTTAAAACCCAGGTCCATGAGTTGAGTACCTATGTCTTCTTCTATGTACTTAATTGTTTCAGGTCTTATGTTTAGATCTTTGATCCATTTTGAGTTAATTTTTGTACAGGGGGAGAGAATGTAGTCCAGTTTCATTCTTTTGCATGTGGCTTTCCAGTTTTCCCAGCACCATTTATTGAAGAGGCTTTCTTTTCTCCATTGTGTGTTGTTGGCCCCTTTATCAAAAATTATTTGACTATATATATGTGGTTTTATTTCTGGACTTTCTATTCTGTTCCATTGGTCTGAGTGTCTATTTTTCTGCCAATACCATGCTGTTTTGATTGTCGTGGCCCTATAATAGAGTTTGAAGTCAGGTATTGTAATGCCCCCAGCTTCATTTTTTTTCTTTAGGATTGCTTTGGCTATTCGGGGTTTTTTATAGTTCCATATGAATCTGATGATTTTTTGCTCTATTTCTTTAAAAAACGTCATTGGAAGTTTGATGGGAATTGCATTGAATTTGTATATTGCTTTGGGTAATATAGCCATCTTGATTATATTTATTCTTCCTAGCCAAGAACAAGGTATATTCTTCCATCTCATTATATCTTTTTCAATTTCCCTTAACAATGGTTTATAGTTTTCATTATATAAGTCCTTTACATTCTTTGTTAAGTTTATTCCTAAGTATTTTATTTTTTTTGTTGCAATCATGAAGGGGATTATTCTTTTGAGTTCCTTCTCAGTTGCTTCATTGTTGGCATATAGAAAGGCTATTGACTTCTGAATGTTAATTTTGTATCCTGCGACCTTACTGTATTGGCTTATAGTTTCTAGTAGTCTTTTTGTGGATTCTTTGGGGTTTTCGATGTATAGGATCATATCATCTGCAAAAAGTGATACCTTTACTTCTTCTTTTCCGATATGGATGCCTTTTATTTCTTTGTCTTGTCTGATTTCTCTGGCTAGAACCTCTAGTACCACATTAAATAAGAGTGGAGAGAGTGGACAACCCTGTCTTGTTCCTGATTTAAGGGGGAAAGCCTTCAGTTTAGTGCCATTTAATATGATGTTAGCTGATGGTTTATCATATATGGCCTTTATCATGTTGAGATATTTTCCTTCTATACCCATTTTGTTGAGAGTCTTAAACATAAAATTGTGTTGTATTTTATCGAAAGCCTTTTCTGCATCTATTGATAAGATCATGTGGTTTTTGTTCTTTGTTTTGTTGATATGGTGTATTACGTTAACCGTTTTGCGTATGTTGAACCATCCTTGAGATTCTGGGATGAATCCCACTTGATCATGATGTATTATTTTTTTAATATGTTGTTGTATTCGATTTGCTAGTATTTTGTTTAGTATTTTAGCATCTGTATTCATTAGAGATATTGGTCTGTAGTTTTCTTTTTTTGTGCCATCCTTGCCTGGTTTTGGTATGAGGGTTATGTTGGCCTCATAAAATGTGTTTGGAAGTATTGCTTCTTCTTCAATTTTTTGGAAGACTTTGAGTAGAATAGGAACCAAGTCTTCTTTGAATGTTTGATAAAATTCGCTGGTATAGCCGTCAGGGCCTGGACTTTTATTTTTGGGGAGGTTTTTAATGGTTTTTTCTATTTCGTCTCTACTGATAGGTCTGTTTAGGCTTTCTGCTTCTTCTTGACTCAGTCTAGGAAGGTTGTATTGTTCTAGGAATTTATCCATTTCTTCTGTTGTTGAATTTAGTGGCATAAAGTTTTTCATAGTATTCTACAATAATTCTTTGTATATCTACGGTGTCCGTGGTGATTTCTCCTCTTTCATTTTGGATTTTGTTTATATGAGTTCTTTCTCTTTTTTCCTTGGTAAGTCTTGCCAAGGGTTTGTCAATTTTATTGATCTTTTCAAAGAACCAGCTCCTTGTTCTATTAATTTTTTCTATAGTTTTTCTGTTCTCTAATTCATTTATTTCTGCTCTGATTTTTATTATCTCCTTTCTTCGGCTGCTTTTGGGTTGTCTTTGTTCTTCTTTTTCTAGTTCCTTAAGGTGGGAAGTTAAGTGGTTCACTTGGGCTCTCTCTTGTTTGTTCATATATGCCTGAAGTGATATGAACTTTCCTCTTATCACTGCTTTTGCTGCATCCCATAGATTCTGATATGTCGTATTGTCATTTTCATTAGTCTGTATAAATCTTTTGATCTCTGCACTTATTTCTTCTTTGACCCATTCATTTTTTAAAAGTATGTTGTTTAGTTTCCACATTTTTGTGGGATTTTTTTCCTCTTTTTTGCAGTTGAATTCTAGTTTCAAGGCTTTATGATCAGAAAATATGCTTGGTACAACTTCAATTTTTCTGAATTTGCTGATGTTGTTTTTGTGGCCCAACATATGGTCAATTCTTGAGAATGATCCATGTACACTGGAGAAAAATGTATACTCAGTCACTTTGGGATGAAATGTCCTGTAGATGTCTATCATATCCAGGTGCTCTAGTGTTTTGTTTAAGGCCACTATGTCTTTGTTGATTCTCTGTTTGGATGACCGATCTAGAGCCGTCAGCGGTGTATTGAGGTCTCCAAGTATGACTGTATTTTTGTCAGTTTTTGTTTTAAGATCAATAAGTAGCTGTCTTATATATTTTGGTGCTCCTTGGTTTGGTGCATATATATTAAGAATTGTTATGTCTTCTTGATTCAGTGATCCCTTAGCCATTATGAAATGGCCATTTTTATCTCTGAGTACTTTTCCTGTCTTGTAGTCAGCATTATCCGATATGAATATTGCTACACCTGCTTTTTTTTTGGATGTTATTTGCTTGGAGTATTGTTTTCCAGCCTTTCACTTTGAATTTGTTTTTATCCTTGTTACTTAGATGAGTTTCCTGTAGGCAGCATATAGTTGGATTTTCTTTTTTAATCCATTCTGCTACTCTGTGCCTTTTTATTGGTGAGTTTAATCCGTTTACATTTAGTGTAATTATTGATACTTGTGAGTTCCCTATTGCCATTTTATATCTTGCTTTCTGTTAGTTTTGTGTTTTGTTTGATCCTTCTCTTTCGTTTTTCTATCTTTTGTTTTTATTTGGTTGTATTCCATACATCTTTCCTCTGTTGCTATCTTTTTTATCTCATGTGCTTCTGTGGTGGTTTTTTCAATGGTGGTTATCTTTGAGTAATGAAAAGGGTCCCTACCCTGTTCATTGTAGCGAACTATTTTGTGAGTACTTTTGCACTCCATCGTCCTTTGCTACTGTTAATCTCCATCTTCTCCCCCTCTTTCTTTTCGTTGTTGTCACAGTTTAAATTTGGTTTTATTGTGTTCTTCTTGGAGCTTTTACTTGTGGCTCTGTTTTTTTTTTTTGTTCTTTGTATCTGATTGGAGAACCCCCTTTAGTAATTCCTGGAGTGGGGGTTTTCTGATGATAAATTCCCTCATCTTTTCTGTATCTGTGAATGTTTTTATTTCTCCTTCGTATTTGAAGGATAGCTTTGATGGGTATAGTATTCGTGGCTGAAAGTTTCTCTCTTTCAGTACTTTAAATATTGGGGTCCACTCTCTTCTAGCTTGTAGAGTTTCTGCTGAGAAATCTGATGATAATCCAATGGGCCTTCCTTTATATGTTGTATTCTTCTTTTCCCTGGCTGCCTTGAGAATTTTTTCTTTGCTGTTGGTTTGTGTCAATTTCATTATGATATGCCTTGGAGTAGGTTTGTTGGGGTTAAGAAAACTCGGTGTTCTGTTTGCTTCTTGAATTTGAGGCTTTAGTTCTTTCCACAGGCTTGGGAAGTTCTCATCTATTATTTGTTTGAGCAAGTTCTCCATTCCATTTTCTCTCTCTTCTCCCTCTGATATACCTATTATTCTTATGTTATTCTTTTTGATGGAGTCAGATAATTCTTGTAGGGCTATCTCATTTTTTTTAATTTTTGAGTCTCTTTCTTCTTCTCTCTGTTGTGCCTCAAGTTGCTTGTCTTCTATTTCACTAATCCTCTCTTCTATCTGACCTGTTCTATTAGCTAAGCTTGTTACTTCGTTTTTCAGCTTGTGAATTGAGTTTTTCATCTCTGTTTGATTTGTTTTTATAGTTTCAATTTCTTTGGACATATATTCTTTGTGTTCATTGAGTTGTTTTCTGAGCTCCCTAAATTGCCTTTCTGTGTTTTCTTGTATATCTCAGAGGATTTTTAGGATTTCTATCTTGAATTCTCTGTCATTTAGCTCCAAGGTTTCCAATATATTAAATTTTTTCTCCATAGATTTTTCCTCATCTAGCTGTGTTACCTCTCTTTCTTTTGTATCCATGATATTCGATTTTCTCTTCCTTAATGGCATCTGAGGGTGGTTTTGTTGATAATATTAATGAGATTTAATAAAGAATAAAAAGTTAAAAAAAATAAAAAATCAAAAAGAGTTGTTTTTTTTTTAAAAAAAATTAATAATGAAATAAAGAAAAATAAAATAATAATTTTTTAAAAAAGGAAATTATTCCCCCCCTCCTTTTTTCCCCTCCTCTCCCCTTTTTCTTGAGAAAATCTTGTGGTGAACTGTGAATTATAACAAACAATGCCTGTGATGGAGGTCCTGAATTGGGGAAAAGTAATAAAGGGGCAAAAAAAAAAAAAGAAAAAAAAAAGGGGGGGCGGTATGGACCCACAAAAAGTAAATAAGGAAAAAATTTGGGTCAAGAATAAAATTATTTGCTTTTAGGTGTTGGTGTTGTCTAAGAGTTATGATGAGAGGAATAAGAGAACAGAAAAATGGGGGGACAAATTAAAAAAATACTATTGTATTTAGTGGAACAAGAACTAGATAAAATGGAGAGCCAGGGATGGGAGCACTGCTAGTGAGTTAAAAAGGTGAAGTAAAAAACCCCCAAAATGCCACAAACATAAGTTTGAGTCCCAGATAAGATAATTTGTTTGTTATTGAGGTTTGAATGAGAGGAGATGTAAAGGAGAAAGGAAGAAACTAATATAGAGGGAGAAAAGAAAGAGAGAGAGAGAAAAAAAGAGGCAACCAGTAAAAGAAGAAAAAAGAAAGGAGAGAGAGAGAGTTAAGGGTTTTGGAGTGCAACCCTCATAGAGAGAAAGGAAGAGGAGAAAAAAGATAATGGGAGATGTAACACTTATGGGTAGTGTAGTTCAAGGAGAGGAGAGAGTAAGACCGGCAGAGAGTTAATCGGCCAAACTGGAGGAGGAAAAAAAGTATCAAGAATGCAGATAAGAGAAACAAACGAACAAATATAATAAAATGGGATAGGTTATAAAGTCTGCAAATTATTCTTGATTTTGAGAGGTTATCTTCTTGTTTTTTCTTTTCTCTCCCTCTTCCTGGTCGGTGACTCTGTACCCCAGGTTCTGCCCCTTTGGCACACTCAGGTAGAAGTTTGCAGTTGATAAGTCTCTATGGCAATGTCATGTATTGTGCTTTAGTCTTGTTGGGAGTCAAGGCTCATTAGCTTTCATAGGCTCCGACAGTGAGAGAGTCCGTGTTCCTGGAGCCTTTCTCCTAGTCTTTCCTTCCTCAATTAGTAGCCTGATAATCCAGCTATGGGGTTGTTGCTGCCTCTGCCTGGATAGTAAGAGGTTCAAAGAGCTGGCAACTCCCCACTCTATTTCCACTCAGCACAGGGCTCTGGGTAAGGCTCAGTCAGTCAGAGCTGCTAGCATAATCAGGCGGGCTTTCCGCCCACTCAAAGACCTCTGGCTCTGCCACTCTGTCCGGTAACACAGGCGGGCACCCACTTCCGGGGTGCTTGGAGGAAACTCTCATTCACTATCTGCGCGCGCAGACCAGGATATCCGGCCAGTAGTCTCACGCTCTGAGTGAAACCCCCAACCGCATGGAAATTTGCAGCGCTGGAATTCGCTCTCACTCCGTCCCCGTGCGCGGCTTTTGCAAGGCGCTGGGGCGGCCCGAGATTCTGCTTTTGCCCACACAAAGGCCCCTGACTCTGCCCCTCTGTGCGATAACACGGGCGCACCCTGCCGAGGCTCTCGGAGGAATCGCTCACTACCTATCTGCGCGCGCACACCAGGATATGAGGCCAGCCACGTTTCCCTGAGTGAAACCCTCACCAGCACGGAAAATTTCCACCGTTGGAATTAGTTCTCGCTCCTTCCCGTGCGCGGCTTTCCCAGGGCGCTGGGGCTGCCCAGAGATTCTGCTTTCGGCCCACAGAAAGGCCTCTGACCCTGCCTCTCTGTGGGGCAACATGGACACCCACTTCTGGGGCTTAGGAAGAGATCTCTCGCCCACTAACTGCGCACCAAGCAGGAGAACGGGTATAATGGCTGCCCCGCTTGTCTTTCTTTGTTTGGGTTTGGCGCGAGTGTTAGCTTGTATTGTCCGGCTTGCCACAGGAACAGTTTTTCCTCCGCTAGGATCTCCGTGCCACAGCCTGGTTCGGCCTTTTGTGCGCGGCCTGGATGTATTCACCCCCTTTGCCCGCCTCAGTTTCTATATTCACAGTTACCAGAGAAAGCCGCCCTGTTTAGGTTAGTGAGGAAGGCGGAGCATTTCTTACTCCCTATTTCCTCAGGATTTGGTTATATATTTAGCCAATTTTTCACTCGACCATACCTTCGGGTGTATTGTGAAGCATCTGGAGGCTCCAAGTATAGGTTTTTCTGTTTCTGGTTGAAGATCTTGTTGAGTTTTGGGGGAGATTTATTGGTATCGCTTCCTACTCCGCCATTACTCTGACCTTTGTCCTAATTTGATTCTTATATTCTTTCTACTGACCAATTCCATCTTCCTTCAGTTTGATCAATTTCAGCTATACTTTATGTAAAAGTGTGAAAATACATAGTGTGTCTGCACTAGGCACTCAATTCATCAAGTGAATTTTCTGGATAGATTGGAGGATGGGATAGTGTTAAGAGTCACAAAACTAAATAATCCACATACCTGAATAATTGCACAATGTTATCATTTAAGACAAATGGATGATATTTACTGTAAATTTGGTAGTTATATTATTACACTATGGAATTGAGTGGGAATGGAACAGTTCTATCTCACTCTTATGCTGCCATCCCAGAACACCCTGACAAATGCTCTGCTCCATCTTAAGTGTCTCAACACCTAGTATAATACACAATAACTAAGTAGCAACCAATGGAAACACACACACACAGAGATACATGGACAGCTTCAATTTGAAACTGCCTAATGGGATATTTAACAAAGTTATCAGTTTTGTACTTAAGCCAGTAAAGGCAAAACACAGACAAGATTATGCATAAATTAAGAGACTGCTAGACAACACACTTGAAAATGTTATATTTACATGGCAACCAGCTTATTATATTTACATGAACATCTGGCGCAGGTTCACTAAAATCTTAAAAACAGATGGACATGAAGAAAAAACTAGTAATTAACAAAGCTCTATGCTGATTAAATCAGCATGTGGTTAATTTTAATGATTGCTGAACTTTGTTAAGGATAGTGAGACTTTTCAAAAATCAAATCTCATTAACTGACACGTCAATTGACCAAGGAGGCAGTGATAACTATTCTGGTCGTTAGCATGCTATTTTAATGTTGTAACACAAAACCCTGACTGCACGAGGCATAATCAGAGAAGTAAAATTCAAAAACTAAGATTCTATTACCTCTACAGCACTCTGGTCTTATATCTACAAGGGACAGCAGAACAGCAACATTTTTATGATTTGGGAATAATCAGGTACAGAGATGTATATGATTTGAACACTGTTTCCATGTTGTGAATCATTTCTGTGGACTCCTGCTGCCCTTCAGCCATCCTTAAGTCACACTGTATACTTCTCTGAGCTCTCCAAATAGGCACCTCTGTTGCTAAGCAACCAGATTTTCTGCAAGTGCCTATGCCATGTGAACTTAAACTGCAGCTGGCCTTTTTTCCTTTAACTTTTCAAAGTTTAGAAAAATAAATATATGACAGATAGGTAGAGATGTGTATGTTTTCAAAGAGGGTACTGGGAAGTCAGAAACCACAAAAAACAGCAGACCTTCTTTTGAGATATTATGTCCATAATAGATCCCTGTTTCAAAAACCTTTAGAGCTATATTATGTTAACAAATTAACTAATCCATCAAATAAGTGAAAATAAAACTGTTCCTTTTTTCTAAGAGAGTGGATATTTTATAGCCAACACCAAGTGAGTTGACTGTCCCTGTGGTTTTCTCTCAAGCCTTATACATCTTCAATGTGGATATATAGAATGTCAGTTCTGACAGCCAACTTAAAATCTACAATCTCTAGCTGTGGTCCTTTTATCTAGAGCAGAATTTTCGAATTGAATGGCTTGATTTCCAAGGACAATTATTAAAAACAGTCTCACTAGTTGCTTTTTACACCAATTTGTGAAGAGAAGATAAACTTTGGGGAACAAATCAGTCATGGCTGTATGAGTTTTATGGAAGGATTTAAAGAAAAGACTGAATCAATATTCAAGAAATAATACATTCGCTATAATATTCCTTATTTAAAACAAAATGTATATGGCCCTGGCTCATTGGTTCAGTGGTAGAGCATCAGCCCAGTGTGTGGATGTCCTGGGTTTAATTCCCAGTCAGGGCACACAGGAGAAGAAGCAATCATTTGCTTCTCTATCCCTCCTGCAACCATGGCATAATTGGTTTGAGCACAATGGCCCTGGGCACTGAGGATGGCTAGGTGGAGCCCCTGCCTCAAGCACTAAAAATAGCTCAGTTGTGAGCATGGCCCCAGATGGGCAGAGCATTGGCCTTAGATGGGGTTCTTCGGTAAATCCTGGTCAGGGTGTATGTGGGAGTCTATCTTCCCTTCTCTCAATTGGAAAAGAAGAAAAAAAATAAAAAATAACATAAAATGCATATACATATTTTTCCCTTTATATATAAATTTTTGTACTTCAGGACAAAAATATATGCTTTTATTTTTATCTTATTATACATCCTTGATGGGGATCAGGACAAACTATACCAAAAGATGGCACTTAGTGTATTGGCTATTTTAACTTGAAGATGTTGAAGTAAACAGCAGAAAAAAAAGGGTCACTCAGAGCAACTTTCCCCTTGTCCTTTTCTCCTAAAACATGTCATAAACCCTCACTGTAGAGGTGCCCTACTTACACCCTGAAGAAAAAAGGATTCTTATCTCCAAAGACAAACAAACACAAAGAATCCAAACAAATAAGCCTTCCTAAGTTTTCCTGTTTATTGCACTTAACTCATATTCCTTGATCTATCCCATTTCTCCACAATTATTTACTCTTCGTCAAAACTAGCAGAGAGACACTCAAGTTTAACCATTTTTTTTGAACTCCCCATGTCATGGAAAACATGTCAAATAAATATGTGTGCTATTCTCCTGCTAATCGGCCTTCATCCATTTAATTTTCAGAACCACCCAGGAGCCTTAAAAGAATCAAGCAAACTTTTGCCTCCCTTACAAGGTGAGTTAACTCTTTTCCCTATGTGTGAGTAAGGACTAGTTTGACAGAGATATCACTGAGAGATTAGGAATCTTAAGTAGAATTGCTATTTTCAGGAAGCTAAACCTAAATAGGTAACCTGTGAATTTCAAAAGAGAAATGTATCTTAATTAGCCATTGTAGAGATTATTCTTATTATATAAGCCAAGACCAGGAGGCCTCTGGAGCCATACTGCCCAGGTCAGAGTCTTGGCTCCACCACATAACAGCTAAGTGACTTGAGCAAACCCCTCCCTTCGCCTTGCCTCAAGTGTTCTCATCAGTAAAATGGAAAAGATAATAGAACCTACTTTATGGATGTTGTAAAGCTTAAATGAGACAACAAATGTAAAGTACTTACTTTCTACGTTTTGTAAGTAATATATTTCAACAATAATTATTCAACAAGGCTCATTAAATTATTTCCCTGAATTCATTTAGCAGGTTCAAATCTCCATTTTTAAAGAATTTATAAGTAAAAGTCTTTTTGTTCTGTCTTCTATTGGCATCCTAACGACACTGCCTATCCCAAAAAACCCAAATAAATATTTATCTAGGAAAACCGAAATATTCTGGTACTGGCACCTACCTTATAACTCATGTTTTTGTTAAAGTGTAGTTTTTATTTTTATTTTTTGTATTTATTTGAGATTTGATGTGTTGATTTATATTTCATTTGGTCATTTAAGAATGCTAAAAATGTGAATTAAGAATCAGTCAAGCTACAAGGTAATTGGAAAAAGTTCCAATTATATGTTAACTCACGAGAATGAGAAGCAAGGGAAAAAGAAGAAAGAGATGCAAATCAATGAGTAAATCTACCTCTCAGTATGCTTTTTACTTTTTTCTACATTTGATTAAAATGCATTAGAGACAAAATGACAAAATGTGTAATTAAAATTCAACATTTTTGCTTACTGTACATGTTTTTTTGTGTGTGACAGAGACAGAGAGAGACAGTGAGAGGGACAGATAGAGACAGACAGAAAGGGAGAGAGATGAGAAGCATCATTGTTCATTTTGGCACCTTAGTTGTTCATTGATTGCTTTCTCATATGTGCCTTGACCTGGGGGGGGGGGGGCTACAGCAGACTGAGTGACCCCCTTGCTCAAGCCAGTGACCTTGGGCTCAAGCTGGTGAGCTCTGGGCTTCGAAACTGGGTCCTCCTCATCCCAGTCCAATGCTCTATCCACTGTGCCACTGCCTGGTCAGATCATGTACTTTTTTTAAGTTTGGAATTTTTAACTTATCTTTCAAGTCCTGTTGTTTGCCTTGACAACTAAATCAAAATACATATTCTTCATGCTTTATAAGCATTTCTTAATATTAGTAAATTTTCTATTCTCTGTCCTTTACCTATATATTTCACCCTTCTTGGAAGTTTTCCTTTCCTTATATTTATTTGAATGTTTAAAAGTAAAGGTTAAGACTGAATTACCAATCTTAATAGTAACGAATCACTAATTTTCAGTGCAAAATAACCGAGTCAATGTCCAGATTTAATTTTAAATTTTTATTGTATTTGTTTCTATCATGAAAAGAATACGTATCCCTAAATAACTTTAGAAAATAAAAAAGAGTTAATATTGCACTAAGATAATTTTTTTTAATTTTTCTGAAGTGAGAAGCAGGGAGGCAGAGAGACAGACTTCCACATGCGCCTGACTGGGATCCACCCAGCAAACCCACCAGGAGAAATGCTCTGATCTTCTGGGTTGCCTGGGGCATTGCTCCCTTGTAACTGGAGTCATTCTAGTGCCTGAGGCGAGGCCATGGAGCCATCCTCAGTTCTTTGGCCAACTTTTGCTCCAATGGCTGGGGGATGGGAAGAGAGAGACAGAGAGAAAGCATAGGGGGAAGTGTGGAGAAGCAGACTGGCAATGCTCCTGTGTGTCCTGGCTGGAAATCAAACCCAGGACTTCTACACGCTGGGACTATGCTCTACCACTGAGCCAACCAGCCAGGGCCTGCACTAAGAGAATTTTGATGTCCTTGTTAAATTTGGAAAATAGTTCCAGAAATATTATAAACCTAAAGTATAATAAATTCTTCTTGGTACAGAATGCCCAAAATACTGCTATACACACACACACACACACACACACACACACACACACACACCACATGAAATCTAAAAGAAAATTGAAATAAATTTTTAAAAATTGTTTTATATACAACATTTTCTTTGACCACATTCAGTTACCTTAGAAATTAATAACAAAGTTGAAACTTGGGAAATTTAGGAAATGAATTTTAATGATTAAAGAAATAACTGTAAAAATAAAAAAATAATAATAGCTAATAATAATAAAACATTAAAATTTGGCCACAAAATTAATGTATTCATTAAAAGAAAATTTAAACGTTTTTATTAGAAAGAAGAAAGGCTGCAAATAATGAGCTAAGATTTTAATTTCAAAAGTTAAAACAAAAAGAAGTCTTATTTGCAGTTTTGAATACTCATAAAAACAACAACTCATAGGTATATTAAGTTACCTTTATTTTATTACAAATTAGCAAATACAGAATGTGAAATAGAGAAGAGGACACAAGTAGATATAGCTCACTTATATGCTAATTTATCCAGAACATGACCAATACACCTGAATGAGTGAGAAGTTCACCCAGTGTGAGAAGCCCAATTCAGACATCAGATGCCCCTTAGATCATTAGGTTGAAGGGACAGCCAAATCCAGGCTTAAGGATTGGCCTATCACTTTATAAAGAATTGATTGCTGTGCCATACCATATACACTTATATTATATTTCCACTTTATTTCAAGTTTGCAATAAGTATGGCCATGTCTAATGAAAATATGAACAAATTTATGACAGTAATAAAGAAATAGAAATAACCTAGAAAATTATAACTAACTAAAATTAACTGAGTAAGAAATTAAAGAACCTATAATAATTAATAAACTTGATATAGTCATTAAAATTTACCTTACCTAAGTAATTTTACATGCAATTTGGACCAAATATTCAAGGAATCAATAATTCTAATATATGTGTTTGTGTATGTGTGTGTTCATATAAATTATTCTAAAGAATAAGAATAAAAAGAAAAATATCTCCTTTATGTTATAAAGTTAACAATCTTGTTACCATAGTCAGGATAAATATAAAAGGGAAAAGTTACAACCAATTTCATCTATAACTATGAATGTCAACTCCTAAAAAAATATAATAAACAATAAAAGAAATGTAAAATACAACCATATGAAGATGTCATTTACAATAGTTTTAGTCACTGAGATATAAATGTAATATAAAATATAGAAGATCATAAGAGAAAAATATTTTATTTAAATGAAAAATTTAAAAAATCTATAGATGTACAAAAACCATAACATATTCATTGATGAAAAGACTCAATATTATCAAGATCTCAATTATTACAAAAATATAGTGCCAATCAAATAAACATAGTACCAATCAATATCCTAACAGAAGATCTGGAGAACTTGGTATATTAGTTTTAATGGTTATATTGAAGAGCAAAAAATCAAGAATAGTCATGGCATTGCTAAATGGCTGTGTGAAAAATCTTTCTGAGCTGTGGCCAGTTGTCTCAGTGGTAGAGTATCAGGCCATTGTGTGGATATCCCCGGTTTGATTCCCGGCCTGGGCACACAGCAAAAGCACCCATCTGCTTCTCCCCTCATTTCTCTCTATCGCCCTCTCCCTCTCCATCTCTCTCTTCTATTCCCCTCCTGCAGCCAAGGCTTGATTGAGTGGATCGGCCCAGGGTGCTGAGGATGGCATCATGGTCTCCACAACAGAACAAGGGCCCCAGATGGGCAGGGCATGACCCCCTAGTGGGTTTGCTGGGTGGATTTCAGTAGGGGTGCATGCAGGAGTCTGTCTCTACCTTCCCTTCTCCCCCCTTCTCTCATTAAAAAAATCTTTTTGTATACGATTTGAAATTTATTATAAAGCTATTATAAATTGTGGTGTTATAACATGATAACAAACATCAGAAGAGCTAACTCAGAATCAGACCCATACATGAATGCAAACTTAATACATGCAGTGGGAAAGGACAAGACTGAAAGATAACATGTGACCAGAATCGCCAAAAGTCATGTGAATGGTAAAACAATGAATAAATTAAAACACAAACAAATATATGATAGTTAACAAGTAAGTGAAGTTAATCAAATTAAACAGCTATATGATGAATTATCTTTTCTGGCCATCTGGGTATCAATTCAATAAACCAGGTAAACTGAATATCCACTTGACTTTTTACAGTATAAGTTTGGTCTGAAGACATTTTATTTATGTTTGTTTGTTTATTTGTTTTAAGTGAGAGGAGGGGAGATATTGAGGCAGACTTCAGCATGCACCCAGATCAGGATCACCCAGCAATCCAATCTGGGGCCAATGCTCAGGTACCGAGCTATTTTTATTACCTGAGTCTGTTGTGGTCCGATGAAGCTATCTTCAGTGTCTGGAGCCATGCTTGAATCAATTGAACCATTGGCTGTGGGAGGGTAAAAGGGCTAGAGATAGGGGACAGGAAAGTGAGAGAAGCAGAGGGCTGCTTCTCCTATGTGCCCTGATTGGAAATCGAACCTGGGATGTCCATATGTCAAGCTGACTCTCTCTCCACTGAACCACTGGTTAGAGCCTGAAGACATTTTAAAGAAAGGAGAATGCTGTGAGTAATTGACCTTTTCTCTGGAAAGAAAATAGTGATATTTTCAAGCGGTACAGTAACATCAAGCAGGTCACACAAAAGGAAGGTCACTATTTTATTGAAAAGGATGGGAGCACCATGGAGAAAGTTATTTTCTTGTCTAGATAATTGGAAGTCTTGTATAGAAAACAAAAGGCATGAATCTTTTAAGGATATCATTATGCTTGTTTCCTGAACTTCCATACTATCTCACATCATATTAGCATAGCAGTATGTGGGAAAAGAAATCTATCATCAGCGAGATTTGGGCTGTGAGGCTCTCCACCTTAACTACAAGGTCACCTGAACTTTCAGGAGTGATTCCCTGTGTTAAAATTCAGCCACAGTCACTGTTTCAAGTATTATGAGCCTCATCATCTGTTTCAAAAGGCAAAGCTGTATCATGCAGCAATCCATAATAACAGAGTATGATTTTTCTGAATCTCTGAAACATAGTCTTGTCAAGAAGTGAACAGGCAAAACTGACCTTATCAGAGATGCCAAATCAAACTGCTCCAATTAAAATCGAACTGGGGAGGGGATGGTGCAGGGGTGATCTCCAGCTCCAAATGTAAGCCTCATAGAGAAGAGTGCTGACGTTTGCTACAGCATCTCTATTCTCACTCAGTGATTACAGGGGTCAACAAAACATTGTTAGAAAGCATTTCAGGTAGCAGGACTACTACTGTTGAAATTAGATTAAACTGATAAATCCCAAGCATGAATCAAAAGCATCTAAAAACATGAAAGAAACCAAAATATTAGATAGGGAGCTCTGCCAAAAAAAAAAAAAAAAAGTTTTTCAAAGCTGCCACTGGCCTAGTATAATTGGAAACTCTACAATTTTGAGGGGAAAAAGAAAAAGAAGAAGAAGAAATAAATCAAGTGCCAGGTAAGGATAAGCCTGTATAAGTCTAGCATTTGCCAGAAATGAGGCACTGGAACCATGAAGAGCTTATCAGGGCCAGAGAAAGATGCTCAGTGAGTATAACTAGATGAGATAGGCAGTTTTACTTTGATAGTCAACCTAGCCAATAATAATAATAATGACATTGTGTTTTACTGGCAAGTGTTTTGTGTCTTCTTAATTTAATGCTATATAAATGTCAGTAACTGACCATGTATGAAGAACAGTGGCCTAAGGATATGGAGATTGAAAGATTTGAATTATATCTGCATCTAAGAAAGTACTTATATTCTTTGGAAGTGAAGAATAAACTTCCAAAATATACTGTGAAATCCCAAGATATGTGCTAATAACAGTATAAAAAAAGAAAAAAAAAGAATTATCTCTGCTGATTGGAATTTAAAAGAGAGAGAGAGGAAGGATGGTAGGAAGGAGAGAAGAACAACTGAGCAAGGAAGGAAGGAGGGAAAGAGGGAAGGAAGAGAGATAGAAACAGTAATTATTCTGCAACTATTGTAGCTAGTGGAATTGTTACCAGTGAAGCAACAAGACCTCCATTCTTGTCTTGCTTAAAAGAAAGAATTTAATCAAGAGGCAAAGCATAGAAAGCAAAGCAAGGGCTTATTGGCCATGCAGGAATACACTCAGGAAGGCCTGAGAGGGCAACTCACTTGCAAGAATGAGTGCTCCAATTTGTTCCAGAATTTAGTTATTTATGAGCTTTACTTCCTGGACTTTCCCATTACCATTTTTTTTTCTCTTTTCTTCTCATTTATCTGTCTTCATTGTATTGGTATTTGGCTTCTACCATATCAGGGAACTGGAGAACATCAGTCTGGGTGTGGTGAGGTAGACCCTGCATACCTGAACTGCATGGGGGCAATTCATCCTTCCTTTTCCTTTGCCTGTCCCGGCTCATGTCTAACTAGCTACCTAACCTAACATTTCCCCCTCAAAAGAGTGGTACCCAAAAGCTTTTGGGAAGTTGGAGGGTGAAGGTCTGGCTTTTGTAACTTCTTCCTGTTGTTAATGGGCATGGTCAGCTTCTTGCTGATTTTCCAGGACAGGATTAGGTGGGCGGAACTGGATTCCCATACAATCTAGGGGACTGTATGAGTCTTCCATTGAGGAAATGGGCTGAAATCCCTTCATGATCATCATCTAAAGCTGGATTGCCAGAATTCTGGAAGAAACAAAGCAAACAAGACAATGCATGAACCAAAAAGTAATAGGAGGAGAATTGATGTTAAGGGGCCTCGTAGTGGAAGAAACCAAGTCATTCTGGGAAGCATATTTTGTGTAGAGTTCCAAATGCTGTTTGCAATGCCCCATTGGCCTTAGGTCTGTAATCAATTAGCATGTTCCATAATTTTCTTGGTGTTCTCTTCAATTTGACCTGTGGTATTTATATAAAAGCAGCAAGACGTGTTTGTGATAGCACAAACCCCACCCTGTGATACCAGTAGGTAGTCTAGCATTATACAATTATCTAATGTCATTTTGGCAAGTGAGTCTAAAGACTTTGAAAGCAGTTAGAAATCTTTTCTTGTTTCATGTGCAATGACATCCATAGATGCAGTTATATTCTTTGCAGTTATGACATTATAAGATATTGCACCTGTGAGTCCTATAAGACTGCTGATTAAGGCTAAAACACCAGCAACTGCAAGGCCACTGCTTATTTTTTTTGACTGTGTATTGAAGAAAAAAAGTGAATACTCTTTGCTGTGGGAATAACATATCCTACTGCCCAGGACCCTGAAGTCCTGGCAGGGTAAAGACATTGTAAAACAATACCCCCTTGTAGGGTAATGCCTAGGAACATGACACCCATGGTAGGCATAAATATCCAGTTTGGTTTTAAATTAATGTGGGATTAAGACTAGAGTGATTTAGCCACTTTAATATACTAAGTAGGCCCTGGCTGGTTGGCTCAGTGGTAGAGCATCAACCTGGCGTGCAGGAGTCCCGGGTTCGATTCCCAGCAAGGGCACACAGGAGAAGTGCCTATCTGCTTCTCTACCCCTCCCCCTCTTCTTCTCTTTCTCTCTCTTCCCCTCCTGCAACCAAGGCTCCATTGAAGCAAAAGTTGGACCGGGCGCTGAGGATGGCTCTATGGCCTCTGCCACAGGCGCTAGAATGGCTCTGGTCGCAACAGAGCGACCCCCCAGATGGGCAGAGCATCACCCCCTGGTGGGCACTCAGGGTGGATCCCATTCAGGTGCATGCAGGAGTCTGTCTGACTGCCTCCCCCTTTCCAACTTCAGAAAAATACAAAAAATAATAATAATAATAATAATAATAATAATAAAATATATATATATATACCTACACTAGGTAAAACATGGAAGTTACAGTTAGGATAGTTAGTTCTCAGGATGATTTTGTCTTTCAGAGAGTTGATTATCTGTTTTCATTTATTTATTACTAGATTTTGTGCACTGTCATTGCATATATTGATGATATTATTAAGCGGTTTTATGGTGCAATTGCTGGCATTTTGCCCAGCATTATTATTTTTTTTCTCATTGCAAGTTCCTTGAAATGATGTTTCAATTTTGAAGTACTAGGTGGCATTTTGTTGTGGGTTACATATATATTTAGTATGTTTTCCACTGAACTGAACTATAATGAGTCTTTCTACATAATTAAAAACTTTATAAGGAGAAAAGTTAGCATATAGATTTAGTGTAAAATATGGTGGTCATGGTTTCAAGGCACCAGTGTTGAATGGTGTTAATTGGAACTGCAGAAACTCGAATTGCTGTATTAGGGGTAGAAAAAGGATCCGATAAGGGTGATTTAGAAGTATATAGATATATATGGTAGGGTCAGCAGGTTGGCCTGATTTAGTATCTTGTGTTCCTGGAGTGGGTTGTTAGTGACATATCGAACAATCAGGTTTAGACACCTGTAGTATATTCCTTGGGTTGTTAGGAAGAGAGAGGTTTTCTGCCAGGTTATAGCTAGATATGGATAGTAGTAAATAATAACTAGTAAAAACATATACATGTTGACTCATCCTCTCTTTAAATCCATTGAGGAAAGAAATATTCTTTTCCTGGAATCTTGGAGTATTTGCAAAACAGTATAAAAATTATAAAAATACAAAAAACTATTACAATGACCCTATCCACCTCATTACTTATCTTGTGTTGGTGGTTTGTCTTCCTTTTTCTTTTTTTTTTTTTTTTTAATCTTTTTTTTTCTTTATTCATTTTTAGAGAGGAGAGAGAGAGAGACAGAGAGAGAGAAGGGGGGAGGAGCTGGAAGCATCAACTCCCATATGTGCCTTGACCAGGCAAGCCCAGGGTTTCAAACCGGCGACCTCAGCATTTCCAGGTCAATGCATTATCCACTGCGCCACCACAGGTCAGGCTGTCTTCCTTTTTCTTAAAAAGAAATTTAAGATTCTCCAAGGGTTCACTGATTCATTTAATTTTTTTTTTTCATTTTCCTTCTCTTCTGGCTTGGTGTGATGATAGGGCTTTACTCTGGAATGGTGTATCCAGCTGGTAATTCCAGGTACTTTGATGGTTGTAGGGTGGAAAGCAAGACAGGGTACAGTCCCTTCCATAAGGGTGTGAGCTGAGAACAGGGAGACCCATCTCTCCAGGTTTTAATGAGGACCTGGGACCCTGGCTCCTACAAAGAAGAAGCATTAACAGTTGTGAGGTTTATTTGGTGACCATAAATTCATAAGGTTTGTTGAAATTTGGCTAGCAATATTAAATAGCGAGTGGCTCTAGCTATTTCTTCATCAAATAGTAGGTCAGAGTAAAGGAAGGACCTTCCATATAGGGCTTCAAAAGGGCTTAATTGGAGTTGATTAGTTGGGTTAGCTTGCATCCTTAAAAGAGCATCAGGAAAAACTTGCAGCCAATTTTGTTTGGTTTTTTGGCAGAGCTTACTAATGTTTCTCTAAATAGTCTGCTTAGCCCTTTCTACTTTTCCTGAGGATTAAGGTCTCCAGGCTAAGTGTAATTGTCAGTCGACCCCAAGAGCCTTACAGATTCCCTGTGAAATATGAGAGGTAAAGGAAGGCCCCTTGTCACTTTGTAGTAACCTGGGGAGTCCGAATAGAGAAACAATCTCTTTTAGAAGAAGAATGACTATTTCCTGAGCCCTTTTTGTTCTGGTTGGAAAGGCTTCTATCCAGCCAGTAAAAGTATCATAAAGACAATAAATATTTGTGACCTTGACAAGAGGGCATTTGAGTAAGGTCAGTTTGCCAGTCTTCCCCTGGGTAGGCTCCTCTTCTCTGAGCTGGTCTGATTAGAGGAGGAGGCCTTGTCCCTGGGGGTTATTTATAGCACACAGAGAACAATTTTGACAAACCTGCCAGATGGTTTTTGTTAGACCATTCCCAGTAAAGAGATGTTGGCAGACCTTTTCTGATTTGTCCCTTCCAAAATGGCAAAAGTCATGTAGCCTTTTAATTACCTTCTATTGTAGGGCTTATGGAAGGTGAGTGAGATCTTCCTGCTGGTACCAGCCTTCAGTATTTTTGATATATATATATATATATATATATATATATATATATATACACACACACACACACACACACACACACACACACACACACACACATGTTGTTTGACCCAACTGATTTCCTTCCTTCAGTATTTTATATATATATATATATACATGTTGTTTGACCCAACTGATTTCCTCCTGGGTGTACAGAGGAGTTAGTCTCCTCCAAGCCTGTTGGAATTAAAGGCCCTAAAAGGAAGTATTGAGCAGAAGCTGCTTTTTCTGCAGAGATATCAGCAAACTTATTTCTCTGTGTTATTTTATTTGCTCCTTTTTGATGCCTTTTTCAGTGTATAACTGCTATTTCATTTATGTCAATAGCTTGTAGTAATTTAAGGAGCTGAGATCCATGCTTGATAGAAGTATTTCTGGCTGTGAGATATTTCCTTTCTTTCTAGATAGTGGCATAAGCATGAAGTACTAGAAATACGTATTTAGAATCAATGTATATGTTGATTCTTTTTCCTTCCCCTAGTTCAAGGGACCTTATTAAGGCAATTAGTTTAGAGAACTGGGCAGAAGTCCCAGGAAGCAAAGCTCAGTTTGCAATGACCTGTTGAGACGTGACAATTACATATGCAGCATAGTGGACCTCATCCCTGATGAAGCTACTTCCATCTGTGAACCAAACCTCATCCACATTGTCTAGTGGCTGGTCCTTCACATCTCTCCTGCTAGCATAGGTTTGATCAATGGTTTCACTGCAAGAGTGGAGGGGTTCCGTGTCTCCTGGAAGGGGCATTAAGGTGACTGGATTTAGAGTGGATCAGCACTCTATCCTAACCTGGGGGTTTTCTAACATTAACACTTGGTACTTTAGTAGTCTGCTGCCAGTGAGCCAGTGGGGAGTATGCTCTAAGAGAGAGTTTATTTGGTGGGAAGTATACAGGATGATTTCTTTCCCAAGCGTGATCTTGAGCACCTCTTCAGCCAGCAGGCAGCTGCTACCACTACCCTAAGGCAATGGGCCCAGCCCTTGTGCTACTGGGTCTAGGTTTTTAGAGAGGTATGCAATAGGTTGTTAGGAGGGATCTAGAGTTTGAGTTAAAACCCCTAAGCCTACTCCTTGTTGTTCAGTTACATACAGTTGGAAAGATTTCTCTGGGTTTGGCAACCTGAGAATAGGTGTCTCCATTAGAGTTGTCCTTAGTCGGGTGAATGCTTGTTCTTGTTCCCTGTGACAAAGCAGAGGGCTCTGTTCAGGCTCAGATCTGAGAGCTTGGTATAAAGGATTTGCTATTTTTCCATATTCTAGGATCTAAAGTCTATAGTATCCCATCAGTCCAAGGAAGGCTCAGGTCTGCTTAAAGGTAGTGGGGACTGGAGTCTATGACTTCCACTCTTTCTGGAGATAATTTTCATTCTTTAGGGGATGTGAATGAATCCCAAATAATTTATTCATTGAAATGATATTTTTGCCTTCTCTCTAGTTACCAGGTACCCCATTCAGCAAGAAATATTAGAGTCTTAGTAATATGCTAGAAGCAGATGAGTAAATCACTGACATATTGAATGACCTGGTCATCCCCCCCCCCAAAGAGATAGGTCTTTTAGGTCCCTTGCCAAGGACTGCCCAAAAAGGTGGGGACTGTTCCAAAAGTTTTGGGGCAGTACAGTCCAGGTAAGCTGTTGTTTCATTCTTTGTTTATCTGTCCATTCAAAAGCAAATAAAAATTGGCAAGACAGGTCTAATGTAATGCAAAAGAAAGCATCCTTAAGGTTCAGGACCAAAAATCATTATGTCTCTGGAGGAATTTCCGTGAGAACTGCATATGGACAGGTCCCAGAACATGGAGGTGCCTATTCTAGCTCTGGGAACTTGGGATACATAGAGCTTCCTTTATTATTCTCTTTAGCCAAAGCCCCTGGCTCCACCGGGGGTTCTATTTTCTTTGGAGTCTGTTGTTTCTGGGACGACCAGCTGATTACAGTTAGATGAGCCAGATCTAGTCTGCAGGTCTTACAAATGTCTTAGTTGTCTCTTAAAGCAATAAAGGTTTGGACATAGGGGACTTCAGTCCATTTGCCCTTATGTTGATGAAAAAGATCTAATTGGAGAATAGTACTGTAATTCAAGCTACCATTTTCTGACCAAATCTCTTGATCTTCTAGCTTATATTGTCGTCACGTGGTGTTGCAAAAGAATATGAGTCTTTTATTCTTTAAGATTTGGTGATCGAACTTTGACCAATTCTTAAGATACAGCCTAGGAGTGAGTCATGAGGAATGGAGGACTGGATTCCCGTCTGGAGGAGAATAAAGGAGAATATGGGAGAAAGCAGGTGTCCTTATTTTTCCTAGTCTGTAGTGAGCCCAAAGGGAGCATCCTCTGCTTTATTACCAGATTCGAGGACTCAGCCAGCCATACTGTGCAACACTCCCCTGGTCTTGTCCGGCTACAACCCATCTGTTGTCTCTATACTCACCGAGACCCCTTGTCTTGAGGAACTTAGCTCACCAGTACCTGCCTCATCTTTCCCATTCTCATTCTCCGAATCCCCTAGATGCATATAGCAGAGAGGGAAGAGGAGTTCACTTCTAATTGTTTCATTAATTTCTGGAATTTCCAGACAAAGTAATAAACCCAATATATATGACTACCAGTACACAGAAAGATTGATCACCTTCCCCCCCCCTTTTCCCCTTAACCTCTCTAATGTCATAGTCTCTTGTATCCCTGGGCCTTATTCAGAAAACTAGACAGCCCTTTGTGGTCATCAACCATGATGGCATTGAAGGAGCTGGGTTTTGGTTCCATGGTTTGTGAGCCAATAAAGGCATGATCTCCTGGTGTAGCAGGCCAGAGATGATAATAAGAATACAGGAATAAGTACTTATTAATGGGGTTGAGCCAGTGATCCTTTTTACAGTGGAATAAGGTCAGGCATACTTGAAATGGTGCCAGTTGGTGGGGGAACAAACACAGCAAGACTGATGGGAAGAAGGGAGACAGGGCAGAAGAACATGACAACAAACACTGAAAAAGTATTGTTGCATGCTGAATGCAAACAAGTCTGGAGTTGGCAAGGAGGCTAGGTTATATCTCTGAGAGTTTATTTTCTGTCACTCTGTTATTTCCTAGCTTGGGGAATGCCACGGGAGTGGGACTTGATTGGTTACACAGTGTGCCTGGTTGCATAGGCATTTTCTTGCGGCCGGTGGGTCGCCTAGAACAGTGGTCCCCAACCTTTTTTGGGCCACGGACCAGTTTAATGTCAGAAAATATTTTCACGGACCGGCCCTTAGGGTGGGACAGATAAATGTATCACGTGACCGAGACAAGCGTCAAGAGTGAGTTTTAGACGGATGTAACAGAGGGAATCTGGTCATTTTTTTAAAATAAAACATCGTTCAGACTTAAATATAAATAAAACAGAAATAATATAAGTTATTTATTCTTTCTCTGCGAACCGGTACCAAATGGCCCACGGACCAGTACCGGTCCACGGCCCCAGGGGTTGGGGACCACTGGCCTAGAGCATCCTTCCCCGGTCCATGACCAGCTTATCCTGTCATGGGGGTCTTCTAGCGGCGAGCACCTCAAGGGCTCTTAAGTGCTCCCCGGGTGCCTGCAGGTGCGAGGAATGGCGAGGGGGTTGGAAAAGGACGGAAAAGGACTGTTGCTGGAGGGAAATAGCCTCATCAGCGGGTCAGCCTGCATTCAACTCCAGATGTGAGAAAGGAAGAAAGGGAGGAAAAAAATATCCTTCTGGCCAAGTAGGCAAGGATCTCTGTCGGAACTAGTAGCTTGACAGGGAAAAGCTGCGGGGAAGGGCTGTGTGTGGTTGTACGGTGTTCCTGGTGCATGGACGCTGTCTTGCAGCCTGCAAGGCACCTAGTGCAAACTTCCCCGGGTCCATGACTGACTTATCCTGTCATGGGGGGGGGGGGGTCCTCTAGCTGTGAGCGCGATAGTGGCTCTTAAGTGCGCACCTGTGCCCGCAGTGGTGCGGCGATCCGCAGGGAGAAAACCCTGTGGCCTGTGGGAAAAGGTGCAGGAGGGAAAGAAAGCATGACTAGTCAAGTCCTTCAAGCCAAGGCAGCAAGAATCTCACCAGTAATGAGGGGATCCGAGTCACGCCACCAAAAAGATGTTACCGGTGAAGCAACAAAACTTCAAATCCTGTCTTGCTTGAGAGAAAGAATTCAATCAAAACAAAGTATGGCAAGCAAAGAAAGCAAGCGTTTATTGACCACGCAGGAATACACTCAGGAAGATCTGAGTGGGCGACTCAGTCTCGAGAATGAGTGGCCTAATTAGTTACAGAATTTAGGGTCCTGGCAGGTTGGGTCAGTGGTAGAGCATCTGCTCAGCATACGGAAGTCCCAGGTTCAGTTCCAGTCAGGGCACACAGAAGCAACCATTTGCTTCTCCCTACTCCTTCTCTCTCTCTCTCTTCTCCTCGCACAGCCATGGCTCAAATGGTTCAAGCAAGTTAGCCCTGGGTGCTGAGAATGGCTCCATGGCCTCACCTCAGGCACTAAAATAGTTCAGTTGCTGAGCAACAGAGCAGTGGCCCCAGATAGGTAGATCATCACCCATAGGGGCCTTGCTGGGTGGGTACTGGTCAGGGCATATGTGGGAGTCCATCGGTCTGTCTCTCTACCTCTCACTTAAAAAAAAAAAAAAACTTAAGTATTTATGGGCTTTACTTTCTGGACTTTCCCATTACCATTTTTTTTTCTAGCTGCTTCTTCTCATATATCTGTCTTTATTGTATTGCTATGTGGATGCTACCATATCAGGTAATTGGAGACCATCAGTCTGGGTGTGGTGAGGTAGATCCTGCATACTGGAATGCAGGGAGGCAATTCATCTTTCCCTTTTCTTTGCCTATCCCAGCTCATGTCTAACTACTGAACCGAACAGAATATGCTTCATGTCCCATGAATGAAGCTTCAAAGCCAAATGTCTTTTGCCCAGTGTCACAGATCAAAGAGTTGTTCATCTCTGGGCCAGTATGTTAAAATATGTGTGTATGTATACACACACACACACACACACACACATCTTTTAAAAGACTAAAGGACTATCACAAAAGTGGCAAAATGATCTTCATATGAGACAGCCAACCTCTAGAAATCAGTTTTATCATTATATCTATTATTGATTCTAACCTTGGGAAAGCCTGCCTATTATCCTTCAAGCCCTGCTAAAAATGAGGTACTTGGGTCAAGAAAAAAAATACCCACTAGTAATGCTCAGATTCTGGGAATAAATGGATGCAATTAGCACAATCCTTCACATGGGAGATGTCAAGAACTAAGAGAAAAGAAAAAAAAAGTATCTAGATTCAAATGATGACTTTTAGAATAATATTCTATTTCGGCCACATTTTCCTTTAATGAGCAAGCTAATAGTCTTGATTAGCATGACCATGAAAATAATTATCATTTATATGCAATTTTAAATCTTAAAAGCCTTTGTTAAAATGTTCTTTCCTGCTCCAGGACATGCAATATTGACTAAAGTAATGAGTTCATTATGGTGTTTCTGTCTTCTTTTCTTGAGCTCTATAAATGTATATCTTATATATCCAAGTGTCAATATTAGGATATAGACTGTGTATTTAATCTTTAACATGTCTTTCTGATAATTAATATTTTAAAAAGTTTAATTAGTAAGTAATTTTGCTGTTATTTGTGGAGAAATTTTTGCAATGCATATATATTGTAAACATTTTACAGAAAAAAGTATATTCTTCCTGATCTTCATCATTTCTTCACTTATATCACTCTTGTGTCAGAAAGCAAAAATTACTCATCAGCTATTTTGTCTGGAAGATAGAAAAAATGTGATTGTCCTCATCAAATAGTTATATTGAGTACACTCACTTTTATTTTCTAAGCAAAAGGCTATATTTATGTCTTTTAATGTCTTAGAATTATATTACCAGCAGATGCATTTGGAATATTGAAATTATGAGCATATTTTAATTCTATAAAATATAAATAAAAAACTGATTAAAAGTGAAAAACATTATTAACTTTAAATTATGTTCTGAAAGTTCTTTTTTGTGAAAACTTAAAAAAAAAACCTACATATATTCTGGAGGTAGGGATTCAGTCACTGGTAAACCTCTTCCAGTCTTACTGAAGAAGATATAACCCACATCTGCAAATACAACAATTCTTCTTGTTCATAACTATTAGAAAATTATGAGATAATTTATTACCATGATAAGAATATACCTAAGAAAAAGTAGTTATTTTCTGATAGTGGTGCAGTGGATAGAGCATTGGACAGGAACGTGGAGGACCCAGGTTTGAAAACTCGAGGTTGCTAGCTTGAGCACCAGCTCATCCAGGTTGAGTGCAGGCTCACCAGCTTGAGCACAGGGTCACTGGCTTGAGCATAGGATCATAGACATGAGCCCATGGTCACTGGCTTGACCCCAATGTCGCTGCCTTGAGCAAGGGATCTTTTGCTCTGCTGTAGCCCTCTCCATCCCCATTAAGGCACATATGAGAACACAATTAATTAACAACTAAGGAGCGGCAATGAAGAATTGATGCTTCTCATCTCTTTCCCTTCCTACCTGTCTGTCCCTATCTGTCCCTCTCTCTGACTCTCCCTCTGTCTCTGTCAAAAAAGAAAAAGAAAAGTAGCTATGTGTTTTGTCTAAATAATACAGCTTATGAAATTTTATGATAATTGAGGTATAAAATAGGCTCCTAGATATTTTAAGAAAATAGGGTCAGTTTAATTTTTATGTCAATTTATTTTTTACAAGTAGAAACAAAATATTATTCTTTTAATAGAACACTAGTCTAAAATACAAAATGCTTCAAGATATAAAGAGTACCAGCTGCCTGATCTATGGTGCTTTCATGAATCAGCGCATGCAGGTTAATCTTTGATTCTCAAATTGGAGAAGATTCACATAGAAACTGTTAGAATCAATAGATTTTTTAGTACTCCGTCCAGAGGATTCATTTAATAGCTCTGAAAAATTATTTTTATTATGTACTTCAGGTATTTTGGCATAAGAAATCTACTGACCTGTATATAGGGTACATGGAGTAGTTGAAAATGATAAAATTTAAAATAAGTTGACATGGAAATAGAAGGCATCCAAACTGAAAAGGAAGAAAAACTGTCATATTTTACAGATGGCATGATATTGTATATAAAGGACCCTACATATTCCAACAAAGAACTAGAACTGATAAATAAATTCAGTAAAGTAGCAGAATACAAAATAAATATCCAGAAATCAGTTGCATTTTTATACACCAAAAATGTATTATCAGAAAAAAGAAACTAAGAAAACATCCCCAATTACAATTGTATCAAAAAAATTAAATACCTAGTTATCAATTTACCTGAGGATGTAAAAGACTTGTACTTGAAAAACTGAAACAATAAGAAATGACAGATAATCAGAAAGGCTAATGCAGAGAAAAGAGAAAAAAAAACAAGTAAAAAATACTTTTTATAAGTAAAAAGTATTTTACTACAGAATCCTAAAGATATTAAAAATAAGGTCTTGTGCACAATTTTATAAACTTGAAAATGTGATCCATTTTAAGATCTATTCCTTAAAAAATGTAACTTACCACAACAAGGAAAAAGAAATAAAAAATATAAATGATTGCATACTGGTTCATTATCTAGCTATCTATCCATCCTGATACTTTTCTGTGTGTAAATTAAAAGAAAGAGAGAGAAAGAGAAAGGGATGAAGAAAGGTACTAAAGTACCCTTAACTGAACAAGATATTTACAAATATAGAAAGCTAAAGTTGTCATCTTTTTGTCTTTGAGTATATGTCCAGCAATAATCCAGCCCATCTAGATCTAGTATATAAGAGGATCTGCTATCTTTCAATGAAAAGTGCTTAAGTAAGTTGAAAAAAAATTGATAAATCTGTTCCATTGTTGTAACAGTAGGTCTATCCAGAAAAATAAATAACTAGGTCATCCAAACAGAGACTCTAACATAAGAAATTGGTTACATAAGTGATAGAAAGGGAGAAGCAGAAGCAGATTGAGGACAGCCAGACACTAGCAGTATCTAGAAATCACTACCAGCCTTACAACCAAAAGGAAAATGGAAGAAGATTGTATTTTCAGAGCCCAGAAGTATCTGTACAGATAAGTTGTCCAGCTACTGTTGGGTCTATGGATGAGACACACCTGCTACCTAACTAAGCAGGGAGAGAAGGGAGTAAATATCTGGTTTCCCCCTTATCACACAAACCCTGTCCTCTGCCACAGCTTCCTTGGAAATCAAAGGGAAATACCATATTTCCCCAATATGAGGTGCTCCCATGTATAAGACACACCTTAATCTTGGGGCCTGAAATTTGAAAAAAAAATGTATTAGTCGAATTTTATTCAACATAAAATTCATACAACTCTTCATCACTGTCAAAACTCCCATCCAAGGCCCTGGCCGGTTGGCTCAGCAGTAGAGCGTCGGCCTAGCGTGCGGAGGACCTGGGTTCAATTCCCGGCCAGGGCACACAGGAGAAGCGCCCATTTGCTTCTCCACCCCTCCGCCGCGCTTTCCTCTCTGTCTCTCTCTTCCCCTCCTGCAGCCAAGGCTCCATTGGAGCAAAGATGGCCCGGGCGCTGGGGATGGCTCTGTGGCCTCTGCCTCAGGCGCTAAAGTGGCTCTGGTCGCAACATGGCTACGCCCAGGATGGGCAGAGCATTGCCCCCTGGTGGGCAGAGCGTCGCCCCATGGTGGGCGTGCCGGGTGGATCCCGGTCGGGCGCATGCGGGATTCTGTCTGACTGTCTCTCCCTGTTTCCAGCTTCAGAAAAGAAAAAAAAACAACAACAAAAAACTCCCATCCATTAGCTTGTCCTCATCTGTGTCTGATGATGAATCACTGTCTTCATATATTACCTCATCCTCAGTTCCATCTATGGCATTTGAAATGCCATAACCACTGTATAAGACTCACCCAGATTTTAGACCCCAAATTTTTCAAAAAAGGGTGCATCTTATACATGGGGAAGTATGGTAAGACTGGTAAATATTGGGTCTGGTGATCTAAAGGAAAGCAGTGGGTGGGTAAATTACTGTCTGAGAGGAAACAGAGTTGACTAGCATAGAAATCTAATTAGACTTTAATGATTAAAAACTTAAAGTAACAATGCAGGAGTCTGTAGATCTGTACTAGTAGGCTTCCTGGTAGAACATAAGAAATAGTTCTTTAAAACCATTAATGAATTGATGGAAAGATAATGTAACAATAGCACAGGTTTTATGTTTCCCTTAGGCTGTGCCATTTCCAAGCTATAGGTCTTCAAACCTAAAATTTTAATCTCTAAAGTGTGAATAATAATATTTGCATTACTGCACAAGTAAAAATAATAGAAGGGATAATAAATAAATGAGATTAACACAATGATTCAATTGACAGCACACAACAATAGTGGCTTATAATATTAGAAATTTTAATAAAACAGTAAGAGTGGTAGTATAAAAACAACTTAACAATCTTGCGTTAACCTTTTTTCTATATTTAACTGTACAATTTTATTTCCATAATTTATTAAATCTAGATGATATCTAATGTAAGAGATATTATTTTATGTGGCTTTTATTTTTTTATTTTTTATTTTTCTGAAGTTGGAAATGGGGAGGCAGTCAGACAGACTCCCGCATGCGCCTGACAGGGATCCACCTGGCACGCCCACCAGGGGGCGATGCTCTGCCCATCTGGGGGGTCGCTCTGTTGCAACCAGAGCCATTCTAGTGCCTGAGGCAGAGGCCATAGAGCCATCCTCAGTGCCCGGGGCCAACTCTGCTCCAGTGGAGCCTTGGCTGCGGGAGAGGAAGAGAGAGACAGAGAGGAAGAAGAGGAGGAGGGGTGGAGAAGCAGATGGGCGCTTCTCCTGTGTGCCCTGGCTGAGAATCAAACCCGGGACTCCTGCACGCCAGGCTGACGCTCTACCACTGAGCCAACCAGCCAGGGCCTTATGTGGCTTTTAGAAAGAAAAACATTAAACCACAGTACACACTATTTCATCTTTCTCATTGAATCACATGTCATTGGAAAGTAAATAGCCTCTGTTTAAAGTCAGCAGAAAGTTTTGACAAAGTGATAAATGATGTCATAGAACATAATCTTATACAATTCATGAATAGATCATACCAGCCTCTTGTTGCTTTGAAATCTCTCATCTGTTCTATGGAATTATCAGTTTCTCCTTCCTGCAGTCGTTTTAAATAATATATGGCAGGCAACTTTTTTTGCACGTATCTCACTAACAAAAGGTAGAAGCCTCATCTATTTACTAATCAACTAAAACAAAAAGCTACCTATGATGCTTCTGTACATCAAAGGAAACCATCAACAAAATGAAAGGACAACCTATGAAGTGGGAAAAAATATATGTAAATCATATATTTCGTAGGATATTAATTTCTAAAATATATGAAGAACTCATACAATTCAATGGCAAAAAAATAAGGCCTTAATAGCAAAACAAACAAACAAACAAAAAAACAAACAAACCCACAAAACATTAAAAAAGTGGCAGAAAATATGATCAGATATTTTCCCAAAGGAAACATGCAAAATAGCCAATAGGTATATAAAATGTACTTAACACTGTTAATTACCAGAGAAATGTAAATCAAAACTACATATTAAATGACTCTTACTATCATCAAAAGTAAAAGAAATAAAAAGTGTTGGCAAGTATGTGGAGAAGAGATAATCTTATGCCTTGCTGATGGGAATGTAAATTGGCAAAGCCGCAATAAAAAACAGTATAGAATATTCTTTAAAAATAAAACAAAACAAACAAAAACTACCATATGATCCAGCAATGCTACTCAGGATTATTTATCTGAAGGAAATAAAATCACTATCTCAAAAAGATATCTGCGGTGCCATGTTTATTGCAGCATCATTTACAATAGCCAAGACATGAAAACAACTTGTGTCCATGAGTGGATAAAAAAGATGTGGATATATATGTACAAGGGCATATTATTCAGCCACAAAAAAAGGAAATTCTGCTATTTGTGATAACCTTGAGGGCATTATACTTAGTAAAATAAGTCAGAGAAAGACAAATATTGTATGACCTCACACATGCAATTTTAATTTCCTCACAGATACAGAGAACAGTTTGGTGATTGCCAGAAATGGGGGTGTGGGTGGGCTTAATGATGAAGGTGCTCAAAAGGTACAAACCTCCAGCTGTAAGATAAATAAGTCCTAGAAATGTAATGCTCAGCCTGGTGACTATAGTTAACAAAACATCAAATAATGTTGTTTTACTCACATAATTTGGTTATAATGTTGATTAGATGCTATGAGAACTTAATTCTTATTTATATCAATTAGCCTTTGGTGAAATTGGTTTAATTATATGTCCTTTCACTTAAAGTCACAGAATCTATCAACGATGTTAAGTGAAGACTTATTGTAGTATATTGTACATTTAAAAGTTGTTAAGAAAGAAGATTTTAAAAGTTCTCATCACAAGAAAAAAAAAGTCTAACTACATGTGATAATGGATGCCAACTAAATTTATGATAATCATATTATAAAACATACATATACTAAATCATGTTGCATACCTAAAGCTAATATAATGTTATATGTCAATTATTTCTCAATGAAGTGTTTTAAAATAAAAGGAGGTGCCTTGGCACAAAATATAAAAGATTATTATGTTTTTGGTTATTGTAAAGCATTTCTGTATTGTTTTCCAAGAAAACATAGAATTGTGGTCATTTCTCTAAAGACAAATATCTCTTTCAATCATACTCAATAAATGTCACACTGGCATGGCCTGTGGTAGCGCAGTGCATAAAGTGTAGATCTGGAGTGCTGAGATCTCCGGTTCAAAACCCTGGGTTTGCCTGGTCAAGGCACATACAAAAAGCAACTGCTATTGTTTGATGCTTTCACTTCTCCTCCCTCCCTCCCTCTCTCTCTCACCTATCTCTAAAAATGAATCAATCAATCAGTAAAAATAAATCTTAAAAGTGTAAGAATCTATTTTTTTAAATGTCACGCTGAACTCTTTCTGGAACTTTCAGTATACAAAATAACTTTTGTTAAAATATTGAGTGATACTAAAAACTACTTAAGTTATTTGAAATGTCAACTAAATTCCAAATAAGTTATTGTGAAATGTACAAATTTAATTTATATAATGACAATATAAACAAATATGATCAAGTTAACACACCATGTCATGGCTCTCATCTGGTCACCAACAGTTGTAAACAAGGGTTGTAAAATGCATCTCAATATCATATGTAATTCTCAGAATCTATAACACATGATCATATTTACTCAAGTATTAAGTCAAATTATGGGAAGTAAAAAGTGTAGAAATTATAGAAAAGTGGACTCAAGTACAGAATTTGACATGGGAAAACTCAACTTTTAATACATAGAAAATATTAGTGCCTACTTAAATCTTTATCAAAACTCAGAGTATATTTCAATATTTAACTATTGGATATTTGTAATATATATATTTCCAGAGAAATAGAGGATCTCTTTTTATTTAAAATATTATAAGCATAAATTTTATAAATTTTTTTAAAATAAGCAATTCATTTCTACAAAATAAAAAATGGTTAAAATGTTTTATATTAAGGGAATCAGTTATGTTACATCATTATAAACTAAAAAAAAGAAAGCACAAAATAATCACTATTTGCTAAAGAGCAATGGACAGGCATGAAGATTCTAAAACTAAACTTAAAGAAAAAAATCATTATCAAGTCAAAGAATATCTAAATGTGTGGAGAAATATGATGACTCATGAAATTAATAACATGTTTCTAACAGAATCTAATAGAGCATTGAATTACATTTTTATATACTTCATAATCCTAGCTAAACCATTCAACACCCCCAATAGATGAATCAATGCATTTATCTCTAGCTTATACAGGAAGAAAAGATTCAATAATTAGCTATTTTCAGGACCACGACAGAGAGAAGTGATGATAAAATTAGCCAAGAAGCTTGTGGCTTCTATTCGAATTTGGTTCAGCCTGATTCTAGGGTAACATTAACCAAAAGTTGTTACAGCTCCACTATAGCCAGTTGTAGTCACAATCTGACAATAATGTGGGAAATATATTAACTCAACGTGAAGCAAAGACTGAAAATTTGTGTTATGATTCAGGAAGCAACACAAATCCTCAATGAAGCTCGAGAGGAAAGGAATGTTAGCAGAGGCCCTGGCCTTTTTTTTTTTTTTTTTTTTTTTTTGGTACTTTTCTGAAGCCGGAAACGGGGAGAGACAGACAGACTCCCGCATGCGCCCGACCGGGATCCACCCGGCACGCCCGGCAGGGGCGACGCTCTGCCCACCAGGGGGTGATGCTCTGCTCCTCCGGGGCGTCGCTCTGCCGCTACCAGAGCCACTCTAGCGCCTGGGGCAGAGGCCAAGGAGCCATCCCCAGCACCCGGGCCATCTTTGCTCCAATGGAGCCTTGGCTGCAGGAGGGGAAGAGAGAGACAGAGAGGAAGGAGGGGGTGGGGGTGGAGAAGCAAATGGGCGCTTCTCCTATGTGCCCTGGCCGGGAATCGAACCCGGGTCCCCCGCACGCCAGGCCGACGCTCTACCGCTGAGCCAACCGGCCAGGGCGGCCCTGGCCTTTTAATGTGCATTCTTGTATATAAAGCCAGAAGCAAAACTATCAAGAAACACCATAGCATCTGGGATCATAAGAATCTACTGAAGATAAAGATTTAATTCTTTATGAAGTTCCAGATGTAGCTAAGAAGCTATTCACTTTCTAATCACTAACAAACCAGGATTGAATAGAACTAATAAGAAAGATTTTAGAGAATATTGTTCTCACTCATATAGAAATGATTTGAATTTGAGGGAAAATATATATTTCCCTTCCTTAGAATATGTTAAAACATTTAGACCTTAATCCCCTCTATTTTCCAAAATATCCCTTGCTTCATTCTGTCTACCTCTAACCTACTTCAATCATACAGAAAAACATACATAAATTAAGGCTAGGAAAAGTAATGGTTAATGCATAAAATACATATGTTTATTTAAAATATAGCCATTTGCATCTCAATTATATAGTGATTAATAAAAGCAGCCTATTGTCAGCACAGCCTTGTGAGGAAACAAAAATGAACACAGATAAGGGATGTATCTCTGGAGGACCATTCAAACTAATAAAAAATACATGTGTAAATATCTAATATTAATAAAAATAGTTCAGTGTTAAGCAGAAGTTGAGCTGCTGTAGAGGTATTGTACGGTAGCAATCAGAAAGGGAGTGATGAATTGCAGTAAGAGATCAGTATTAGTGACAGCTTTCCTAAGGAGATAGTACTCAAGTTCCTTTTGAAAAGAGTTCAAGAAATAATGTAGAAAAGATAATTTCAAACTGAGAGACAAAAAACTTGGAAGGAACATAATATTTACAAAAGAAAAAAAATGAGAGGAGTGAGTTTTCCAAACATTTTGTAGATTACAAGGAAGAATAATGTGCTTTAACTTGTCTAAGCTTCTGATGGGTTGGCTGCTTACTTGCAATTGGCTTTGTACTATATATTCTGCTTGTTCTTATATGTAGATTTTGGTTGAATTTACTTATCATTGGCCAAAATCTATTCTTTCTTGTGGTAATTTTTTTCCTAACGACGATAACAATATATTCCATTCCACATTGTTTTCTACCTTGTGACATTGTCACAACTCAAAGAAGTAAGTGATGGAGTCTTACTTCTCTCCTGTTTCCTCTGGACTATACTTATGAATTTCTTATAACCAATATAATGTGGTGAAGGTGAAGGCTTCTAACAGTAGGTCAAAAGGTGTCATGCAGTTTCTGCCTGGTTCTCCTACAACAAGCATTCTCAGATTACTCCTTGCTGGAATATAGTTGATATGCTGTGAGCAACCCAAGTGATATGGACAGGCCACATGTAGGCACTCAGGTTGACATTATCACATGATCTCAGAATAAGTCCTTGTAGTGTGAAAGCAAAACACATGACTGAAAAACCATTTAGAAATAGAATCCTTTACCTTTAGCTGTTGCACCCTCCCTGTCAAGTCATCTCCAGATGTTCGAGTCTCCTCTGCTGAAGTTCCAGACATGAAGACTAGAGAATAGCTTTTCCACCTGTATCCATTCTGCTTAAATGACCTACACAACCTGTGAGCATAATGAAATGATGTTGTATGCCACAAAGTTTAGAGTACTTTATTATAAAACAATAATAACTGAAATATTTTCCTTACTGAGTAAAGAAGTCACAGATAGAACTGGGTTCTATCTAATTAGTTCTATATTTACAACCTCCCTTGCCACTTAATAGGGACAGGTAATTATGTTTTAGACAATGAAATATAAACAGAAATAATGTATACTCCTCTAGGCCTTTCCCATAACATCCTGCAGTGAACTGCTATGTACCCATGGACAGTATTGTGACACAATATAATCATTAATTAAGAATGATGCCCTTTGAGACAATAAAGAAATAAGACAGAAAGAGCTCATGACTTTGAATGGTGCTCTACTTAGGCTATTATAACAGTGAAATAAATATGTATTATTTGGGGAGCTCTTTGTTGTAGCAGCTTAATCTTAAACTAACTGTGATATATGCAATAAAGGATTCCTTCATTTTTCTCTTCTAAAATAGAGACTGAAAGGCAATGCAATCTATAACAGAATTGTGAGATAATTGGTTTCAGCCAGCTTTTTTCAGACACTGTTTCTTAGTAATATATGAAACATTGGCAATGGATGCAAAAGGATTCAACAGTTTAAATTTAAATCTCTCTTCTCTCAAGAAAAGTCACCTTATGGTTATACTTCTGGGAAGATATCCGAAGAAACCCAGAACACTAATTTGAAAAAATATATGCACTCTTATGCTCATTGCAGCATTATTTACAATAGCCAGGATTTGGAAGTAGCCCAAGTATATAAAAGAAAGAAATCTTACCTTTTGTGATAGCGTAATGGGCCTGGAGAGTATGATCTTAAGTGAAATGAGCCAGATAAAAATAAGTATCATATGAGTTCACTTATATGTGGAGATTAATGAATAAAATAAACTAGTGAACAAAATAGAGACAGACTCTTTGATATGGAGAACAGACTGACAACTTTCAGAGGGCAGGGGGTTTGGAGGGAATGGGTGAAAAATGGAAGTGATTAAGCAAAAAAGAATCTCATAGAGACAACAGTATGTGATTACCAGATGAAATGGGTGAGGGCAGGTAGAAGAGAGAAAAAGAGGGGATAAGTGGCGATAGAAAGAGACAGGACTTGTGGTGGTGAACACAATACAATATACAGGTGTTGTATTGTAGAATTATATACCTGAAACCTATATAATTTTATTGACCAATATTACCCAAATAAATTTAATAAAAACTGATATTTCAAAAAAGAAAAAACAAAAAAGAAAGGGCTGAAGAAATGTATACCAAGCTAACACTAGTTAAAGAAAGCTGGAGTAGCCTGACCGGACAGTCGCGCAGCAGATTGAGAATCGGCCTAGGACGTGGAAGACCCAGGTTTCATACCCTGAGGTCTCCTCCTTGAACTTGCAACATAAAAACAGTCAAAATATGACAAAAAAAAACCGTAAAAAAATTCAACAAAATAAAATATTATTAAATTTTTATTTTTTGTAATACAATAAAAATACATATTTATAAAAAGGGGATGCTATAAAGAAAGAATGAATAGTAAAAAAAAACTTTTGTAAGTTAAAAATGTAATATCTAACTTTTTTATTAAAAAATAATTAGAATATAAAACTAACTAAAACAGTCCCTAGCTGGTTGCCTCAGTGGTAGAGGGTCAGCCAAGTGTGTGGATGTCCTGGGTTCTATGTCTGATCAAGGCCACAGGAGAAGCAACCATCTACTTCTCCACCCTTCCTCCTTCTCTCTTTCTCTTCCACTCCTGCAGCCATGACTCCATTGGTTTGAGCGAGTTGACCCTGGGCACTGAGGATGGCTCTGTGGCCTCTGCCTCAGGTGTTAAAAATATGGCTCAGTTGCTCAACAACTGAACTATGCCACAGATGGGCAGAGCATCACTTCCTAGTGAGCTTCCTGGTGAATCCTGGTTGGGGTGCATATGGGAGTCTGTCTCTCTCTCTCTCTCTCCCTTCCTCTCACTAAAAACAAACACAAAAACAAATAAACCTAACTAAAACACAAGACAAACATACAGACAAAGGAAAGGAAAAAAACCATAATGGATTAATCCAGAAGATTCAACATTTGACTAATATGAGCTTCAGTTTTGTATCATGAAAAACAGTGGAGAGCTAATTGCCAAGAAACAATACAGAGTATTTTCTTGAATGTTAAGATATAACACTCCATATTGAAAGGGCCAATTAATGCCCCAAACAATAAATTTAAGAAACCTAAAAGAAAGTGAACTATCATGAATTTCCTAACACCAAGGAGGCAAAGAATGTATAACTTACTAAGAAAGAAACAAAAGTTATATACAAAGGATAAGAAAATCACAATGACTTAAAATATTTTTAAATGTTGAAAACTAGATAATTTACATTTAATATAGCATTATATAACTATGCAGAAGAGAAATAAAGTGAGAGAATTTCAGACTGTTATTGTTTTTAAAATGCAGTGTCCATGTAACCTTTATCAGGAAGTTCCTATTTGATTAGAAGTCAATCTAAGAAAGAAAAAAATAGGATGAAGTTAATAGAAGAACCAACAGAGGAGAAATGAGACACAAATTTCTAGCACAACATCAGAGGGAAGTCTCAGACAAAAGTAGGTCTGAAGAACAAGTTTCTCTTTAAAAATTTTTGTTTTATTGATTTTAGAGAGAGAGGAAATGAAAGAGATAGAAATATAAATTTGTTCCTATATGTGTCCTGACCGAGGATTGAATCTGCAACCTCTGGCCATTGGGTCTCTGCTCTAACAAGCTATCTGGCCAGGGAAAACAAGCTTATTTAATGAGAGCAATAGGCCAGAGGCACCAGAAGTAATGTCTCCAAAGGGAAAAAAAAATGAGTTGAAAAACTATGTAATTATTTTGACAATATATTTGAAGGTAATTTATAGGAAGTGTTGATCAGATGTTATAAGAGAACTAAGCAAATTATTTTAAAAATTATTAAACCTTAGAAAATAAAATATTATTTTAAAATAAAAAATAATCAGACCATATACTTTGACTTGCAGTAAATACACTGTGTATACAATAATGAAAACACTATGTATTTAACAAAAAATTGACATGTAAATATATTCAAATAACGTGGAAAGAATGAGAGTCAAGGTTGAGGAAAAAAGTGGTTTTATGTTTTATTTTTGTTTTAATCTTTTTAAAGAACCACTAGTTTTTTTTAAAAAAAAATTTATTTTACACTCAAATTATTTACATTTAATATTTTAATTGAAAAAATAAAAATTAATTTAAAAATCCTTTAAATGAATATTTTCATTTTTATTCTTTCATTTCAAGTCTTCAGTAAATTTTGGTTTCTTACATGTACACATTCATTGCATCAGAAGACAACCAGAGAGCAGGCTGTATCACTGAGATGCCTAAGCAGACTTCTAACTGCCTTCTATTTCCTTTTTTTTTAAAGACTTTATTTATTCCATTTTTAGAGAGGAGTGGGGGCGAGGAGCAGGAAGCATCAACTCCCATATGTGCCTTGACCAGGCAAGCTGAGGGTTTAACTGGCAACCTCAGCATTCCAGGTTGACACTTGATCCCATTGTGCCACCACAGGTCAGGCTGCCTTCTATTTCCTGAAGCTTCTCTTTTCAAGAGTTGGTATCTATTTCTGCATTCCATGATTTTTTATTTCTTTTCTTTTTTTTTTTTGTATTTTTCTGAAGTTGGAAACGGGGAGGCAGTCAGACAGACTCCCACATGTGCCTGACCAGGATCCACCCGGCACGCCTAGCAGGGGGTGATGCTCTACCCATCTGGGGCATTGCTCCATTGCAACCAGAGCCATTCTAGCGCCTGAGGCAGAGGCCATAGAGCCATCCTCAGCGCCCGGGCCAACTTTGCTCCAATGTAGCCTTGGCTGCGGGAGGGGAAGAGAGAGACAAGAGGAAGGAGGGGGGGAGGGGTGGGGAAGCAGATGGGCTCTTCTCCTGTGTGCCCTGGCCGGGAATCAAACCTGGGACTCCTGCACGCCAGAGGCCAATGCTCTACTCTACCACTGAGCCAACTAGCCAGGGCGATTTTTTATATATTTCTTAATCAAATTTATTTGGCTGACAACAGTTAATAAGATTACATAGATTTTAAGTGTACAATTCTATGCTATGTCATTTTTGTATTATATTGTGTGTCCACCACCCCAAAATCAAATCTTTTTCTGTTACCATATCATTAACTTCCTTGATTTTGGCTGAGCCATCCAGCTTACCCTGGACAATCAAATGTAGTAAAATCAGTGTTGTATTTCATTACATAAAACAGTAAGAAATCCCAACAAAGATCTAAAATATTTGACATAACACAGATAAAAAAAAATATCACATCAAAAACTGAGTTCCCCTAAGAAGACACTGAAATAATCTCAAATTATAGGCAAATGGAACTGGAAAAAGAGAATGGGATGTAATTGGATTGATGAAAAAAATATAACTAAAGAAAAATGGCTATAGTCAGATCAGGCTGCTATAATAAAATACCATAGAATGGATGGCTTAAACAACAAATATTTATTTCTCACAATTCTGAAGGCTGGAAAGTCAAAGATCAAGGTGCCAGAAGGTTTGATGGCTGATGATAGCCCCCTTTCTGGTTTGCAGAGGGCTTCCTGCTTGTTATATCCTCACATGGCCAGAAAGAGAAGTGTCTGGTCTCTTCCTCTTCTTCTAGTTTCAGAATGGGAGCTCCAGCTGCTTGAGCTCATCCAAACCTAATTTCCTTCCAAAGACCCCACTGACAGCCATCATTACACTTGGAATTAGGAATTCAAAATACAAGTTTGGGAGGGCACAAACATTTAGTACATAGCTGAATGGTTGTGTTAGTTCCAAGATTTCAGTATTGCTGACACCTATATCTGCCTTCAAAATAGAACACAATGAACAGCCCACAAAATAACTACCAGAGTAGTTTTTGGGATGGCACAAGTCAGTGGAATATAAGATTGTACAGTGTGTTTGGAGGCCAATTTTGCCTAACAATTGTACCTTTTAAGGGTATTTAGCTAAAAGAAAAATACCAACCAAATGTACACATATATATTTAAGGAAACATTCTCAGAAGCATTATTAGTAAAAGGAAAAAGAAAGAGGAAGGAAGGGAGGGAGGGAGGGAGGGAGGGAGGAAGGAAGGAAGGAAGGAAGGAAGGAAGGAAGGAAGGAAGGAAGGAAGGAAGGAAGGAAGGAAGATAGAAAAAAAGGAATGAAATATAAATCTGTTCAACTAAAAGTGAGTTAAGAAAGATGTGTACTACATGAAAAACTGTCAATATTTCATTTGAGTTTTAAAAAGGAAGCTATAAAACTGATAATATACTGAACAGAACCAATTCTGTAGTAATGGAATTCAATTAAAATGAAATTTTATGTAAAAATATGCCTCAATTTTCTGAAGCCAAGATTTTCAAAAAGGACTGCTGAATTAATAATTGGGAAGAGGAGCAAAATAATAAAAATATCACATTGAAGGTACAAAAATGTTTTACTAATTGAAATAGTATCAATTTAATCATACAATTAGGCATCATTTTCTTTTTCAGTATCATGACAAGGTTGAATCTATGAATCTAAGCCAGGTTCCACTGATTCCTTTGAATCACCTTGGGCCTCAGAAACTACACATAGAGGCATGTACATTTCTGCTCAAAAGAGTAACGTCTTTGTAAATTTAATATTAATATTTTAATTTCAAAATCAAGAAAAATTAGAAAATATTTACTATAGCATTTGGTTAATAGTATATTAAATTGCATTTTTGTAGTAGAAATTTAAACCTCTCTTCTTAAAATTTGGCACTCATGTATGTGAACAGAAAACAGTTGGAGGAATAGATGCACAGTTATTAAAAGTAACTACCCTGGAAGAATAATAATGGACAAGGACTGTAGGTAAGCTCGAGTTTCACTTTTTTAATATACTTTTAAAATTTATAATATAATATACTTTTAATAATTAACATGTTGTATATTATTTATATATAGTTTTACAATCTACTTGGAATATTTTATAGATAATTTTTACATGAACTTAGATTATCAAATAGAAGAAAAGTATTTTTCACATATGGAAGGGATAACAGAGAATGCAATTTAAAACATGTAATAAGGGCACAGATAGTAGCAAAGATAAGCATTTCTAAGAATTTTAAAATGGCAATTAAAAAAAAAAGATAAGTGGTATAGAGACTTTCATAGCTTTACTCAAACAACAGTTTTCTTTTCTAGGCCATTAAGAACAAACAACAGAAACCTTTAAAATGAAAAAGAAACAAAATTAATATTTAGAGATGCTGAATCTAAGAAACTTGGGAAAGAAACGTGGATGAAAAAATAGGCAATATCTATTTGCCCTCATAGGGTCATGTAATAACAGAGTCCATATGCTGAAAATTTGTAAACTGTCCATAGCCAGAAAGAATAGTTTCAAAATCCTTTTATGCCCCTAAACCCACTCAACTGGCTCAGAAAATGAAAACAAATGCATGTTTCTCCTAAAGACTCCTTCCAATCCATGATCTGCTCCCTTCAGGTCCCCGGAGTCCTCTCCATTCCATTAGCACAAGACAAGAAGAAGAGGCATACACTACCTGCTGTGTCAGGAAATAGTTCACATTTCACTGGACATGCCTCAGTTATAAGGCCACAACTGTCCCAAGGGAATGGGAAATACTGTTCAGTTATGAATCCAGGAAGAAGAGAACATGATTATCACTGAGAAGTTCCACAACATTGACCAAATGGAATGTGACCCAGAGGTTCTGGTATCATGGCCATCAGGAGAGACAGAATTTTCCCTTCCTAGATTTATAATTAGTTTTTCTGTGTAGTGAACACAGAATTACATGGGATGAGAATTAGAGAATATGTCAAATATATGATGATCTCTACTCATTTTACTCACACGGAGTATCATCTGACATAATGTATTTTAATGTTTGGGATTAAGAGAAACATGTTGAACATCGCTAATAATTAAGTAAATGCAAGCCAAAACCACAGTGAGACATCACCTCAAACCTATTTGAATGGTGATTATGAAAAAGACAGGGAATAACAAGTGTTGGAGAAGGTGTGAGGAAAAGGAACACTCCTACACTGTCAGTGGAAATGTAAATTTTTGCAGTCAGTATGATAAACAGCATAGAGATTCCTCAAAAAATTAAGAAAAGAACTACCTCAAAATCTAGTTAGTCTACTTCTGGTATTTATTTGAAGAATACAAAAACACTAATTTGAAAAGATATATGCACCTCTATGTTCAAAGCAGCATTATTTACAATAGCAAAGATATGGAAACAAACCAAGTGTCCTTTAACAGGTGAATGTATGAAATATTTGAGAGTTAGATGTTTTCATCCTTAGGTTTATAATTCTAGCATCATAAGTCTTTCTTTCACAAGGAATAGACAAGCATATACTAGTAATACCACTACCAGCATAATATTCAAGCACTATCCTATCAATAAAGGACTAGGAATAATACTAGAATTTATTATTTAATACATTTTTATCATATTTGGCTTAAAACAGGGCTATAAAATAAAAATAAAAATAGATCAATGATAATAGAAAGGGCTATTTTTAAATGAGGCCAGAGTAGGTGAATATTTCTCTTTTATAAGCTTTTGAATGTTGTTTTTCTAAAACACCATGGTGAAAAAAACAAAACTGAGAATTAGTGTGTCTTCTCTTACCTGAAATGTTGAAGTACCCACATGGAAATGAGAACTCTATTGCTTAGCCCAGTAATAGTTTTTTAAAACACATAAAACAATGGCTGGTTGTCAAAGTGTGTGTGTGTGTGTGTGTGTGTGTGTGTGTGCACTGAGGCTTATAAACTAACTCCCAAAATGAGAATTAAAAACAAGTTCAAAAAACTATCTTCAATGAAAAAGAAAGGATTTTGTAAATTACTTGTGTCAGTCTATTTTGACTACTGTAGCAAAATACTATAGACCTTTTTTTTTTTTTTTTTTTTTTTTTTTTTTTTGGAGTAGAAATTTAAACCTCTCTTCTTAAAATTTGGCTTGCAAACAACAGAAACTTATTATTTCTCTCAGTTTTGGAGACTAGGAAGTTCAAGTTCAAAGTGCCAGCAGAGTCAGTGTCTGATGTGAGCCTCTTTTCTGTTTCATAGACTGCCATCTTTCCATTGCATCTTCATATGACGGAAAAGATGTGGGGATTTTGGGGGTCTCTTTTTTAAGGGTGCTAATCCCATTCATAATGGTTCTTCCCTCATGACTTAATCACCTTCCAAAGGCTCCATTTCCAAATACCATTACATTTAGGGAATAAGTTTCAACATATGTATTTTGGGGGGACAAATATTAAGTCTGTAGTCCTTTGCCATTCTGTTTAGTTGTCAAGGTACACACCTAATTGATGATAGAATTTTACCAAAGGGTGATACAGATGGAACTGAAAGGTTAGAAATAGATGAAGAATACACAGAAAAGGAAGCAGATGTTCAGACCATTGCCACAACCTATACATTTGAGAGCATTAAAAAGTCTTTCATTTGGGGAGGAATGCTAAGGGAGAACTTTGGCTGAGTTTCTTATTGACAATCTAGGAGGACGGTGCCTCAACCCAAGCCTGGAAGAAGGTATATCAAAGCAAACAGAGCACTGCATCACAGGCAGACCAGCATCTGACCTCAGTTCTCCTGCTTCCTGTGTGGAATAAGCAGAGCACAGACTTTCATGTAAATCCCCAAAGTTAGGCATAAGAATTTACAGAATATATGGTTAGAAAGTTCACAGAAAGCATGGCCAGAGGCAGAAGCAAAAGGTCATACCAGACAGTGTGCATCTGTTGTACCTGCACAAATAAGTTACAACCAATTTTAGAAGGACCTAAGCATCAAATAGCAGGGGAAGCTGCAGGAGGTCATGAGGTTTTTAATCACCCTAGGAGATTCTAAGGCAGGGGTCCCCAAACTTTTTACACAGGGGGCCAGTTCACGTCCCTTAGACCGTTGGAGGGCCAGACTATAAAAAAACTATGAACAAATCCCTATGCACACTGCACATATCTTATTTTAAAGTAAAAAAACAAAACGGGAACAAATACAATATTTAAAATAAAGAACAAGTAAATTTAAATCAACAAACTGACCAGTATTTCAATGGGAACTATAGGCCTGCTTTTGGCTAATGAGATGGTCAATGTCCGGTTCCATATTTGTCACTGCTAGCCCTAACAAGTGATATGACGCGCTTCTGGAGCTGTGACATGTGCGTCCAGCATCACCAGAAGTAGTACTGTACGCCAGTGATGCAGCGCTTTGCGGTGCCGCCACATACAGTGCTCCTCTCACTGACCACCAATGAAAGAGGTGCCGCTTCTGGAAGTGTGGCAGGGACTGGATAAATGGCCTCAGGGGGCCGCATGCGGCTCGCGTGCCGTAGTTTGGGGACCCCTGTTAAGGTATAACCACAGTTGAGAATCCCTGTCTTTGAGGAAAGTTGCTAACAGTCATCAAAATCTCCAATTTCAAGAAAGCACTGTAAAATGTATATTTACCTTATTTTATGGATGGGAACCTTGAACATTAAAGTAAATGCCTTGCCTGATCAGCTGAGCAGTGGAAAAGGGATTTTTTTCTTTTTCTTTTTAAGTGAGAGTAGGGGAGATGAGACAGACTCCCCCTATGTGCCCTGACTAGGATGCACCCGGCAACTTTCTTGTCTGGGATTGATGCTTGAATCAACTGAGTTATTTTTAGTGCCTGTAGCTGATGCACTCATACCAACCGAGCTATCCTCAGTGGCTGGGGACATGCTGGAACCAGTCAAGGCACTGGCTATGGAAGAAGAAGGGGGAGAGAAGCAGATAGTCACTCCTTCTGTTTGTCCTGACCAGGGATCAGGCCTAGGATGTCTATACACCAGGCCAATGCTCAATCCACTAAACCACTGGCCAGGGCCAGAAATGGGATTCAAACTGAGTCCTCATTCAAAACTGCTTTTTTATGATTGATATGACCTATAATGACTATTGCTTTCTCTGCTATCTTTCTATCCTTGTATAGGTTACATAATTTATGAAACACTTCTTTCAAATATTCTCTCGGTACAAGGCATTACACAATACTTTCTATTCATCCTGGTAATACCTCTGCTTTTAGAATTATAAGTGAATGCAAAAATGAGTACATGATATAAGACATGATATTGCCCTGAAATAGTATTATAACACCTAAATTGCTACTTTAATATCACTGTTTATAGATATTATATGTTAAAATTTTCCTGAGAATTAAAAGAAAATTCTTATTCTGACATATTAGTTTAAGCAATAAAATATTTCACCACTATTTTTGCCCAAAAGATATTGAGATCTAGAAGGTCTGAGACATAATTAAGCCAAAGTATATAGAGGTACTACCATATGCAAGGTGCCATTCCTGACATCAAGAAGCGCAATGTAAATGGTGGGATCTTGATAACATTGTACGGAGTGAAATAAGTAAATCAGAAAAAAACAAGAACTGCAGGATTCCACACATTGGTGGGACATAAAAACGAGACTAAGAGACATGGACAAGAGTGTGGTGGTTACGGGGGGCAGGGGGAGGGAAAGAGGGAGAGGCACAAAGAAAACTAGATAGAAGGTGACAGAGGACAATCTGACTTTGGGTGATGGTATGCAACATAATTGAATGACAAGATAACCTGGACATATTTTCTTTGAATATATGTACCCTGATTTATTGATGTCACCCCATTAAAATTAATAAAAATTTATTTATTAAAAAAAGAAGTGCAATGTCTTCTTGAAGAGCCAATACAACAACAATTATAAATCACTGTGTCAGACACTGTGCCAGACACTTCACATTCAAAGGTCAATTAAACTTCAGAGAAGAATAATGAGTTAGAGGTCATTATTTCTGGTTTACAGTTAAGGAAACTGAGGAAAGAGGAGTTACTTGCCCATAATCACACAGTTAATACATTATTAATGCTAACTATAATATGATATGTGTCAAAAAAGTAGCAATAGATTGGATATGATTATCTCTTATTTAAAGTAAGGGCAAAAAAAGCTTCAAAATAAATGACACTTGAGCAAGTATATTTGAAATTTGAGAGTTTGACAGACAAATTAAATAGCACATACAAACTGTTACTAATATGTAGTGTCTCTATCATACTAGACATAAAAATTTTTTCATGCATTAATCATAATGATTCATCTTTAAAATTGATTATTTAAGTACTAAGATACAAAAGAAAAATTAAATATATACTTGGCACACAATCATAACTTATTTAAGAAGGGATATTTTACATTGGGTGTGCAAGTGAAAGGTAAAACAATTTCTGGAGTAGGCATCACCACACCCTTTGATAAACTTTCCCTAGTAAAAGGCTCTGGATGTCCATGATGCATCTGAGAAGCACTGCAAGCCCATAGAGGAACCAGTGTTCTGGTTAGCAGCATAGACCCCCAGCACTCGTTCTCAGCATAGAAGTAGCCCAAAGTCCAACCTACTCTCTACTTTGACTTTCAAATGCATACTTCTTCCAGGTCACTCTCTTTATCTGAGTTATAGATAGTGCTTACAATATGCTATTGCACTTACTCATTTACATAACTGTTTGGCCACTACAATGCAAACATCTACAGGCCAGGATATTGTACTCAGTAGCACCTAACACACAGTTTCTGATACCTAATAGGCACCCACTGTTTGGTGTAGAACTACATGGAAATAATTCTGCTTTCTTATACCAACCACCATCCACAACTGTAATGACACTCTGTTTACCTAGTTTGAAACACCAAACCATGGCCCTAGCACGTGGCTCAGTGGATAGAATGTTGGCCTGGTGTTGGACATTGTGGATTCAATTCTCAGTAGGGACACACATGAGAAGTGACCATCTGCTTCTCTCCACCTTCCCTGCTCTTCCTCCTCTGCCTCTTCCCCTCCTGCAGCCAGTGGCTCGATTGGTTTCAGCATGGCCCCAAGTGCTGAGGATAGCTGGGTTGGTCCAGAGAGATAGCCCCATGCACTAAAAATAGCTCAGTACTCAACATCAGGCCCAGAGAGGGTGGCTGGTACATCAGTCAGGGTGCATGCGGGAGCCTGCCTCACTATTCTTACTCCTCTCACATAAAAGAAAACAAAAAGAAGAAAGAAAAAGAAACACTAAATTGCTCCCTCACTCCTGAGCATCTATTCACATTTCCACAGTGATTTGAACCAGAAAGTGAGGGTAGGTGCCAAAATGGCCAGATGTACTTCTCTATCCATTTCCTTAGGCTTTTTTGGCCATATGGTTCTCACCATTCCTATAATGAGACTTCAGGATTAAGATTCAAAAGTCCATCATTTCCAGAATGCATAGCCCAGACACAGAGCCGAGGCTGTTTTTTCTCCTAGTTGATTTGGCACTGGATTGTGGTGTGATGAATTTATTATGTACAGCAGCAAGCATGGTGCTTTTTTAAAGTGAAGTGCCAGAAACAGAAGTCCATTCATAAATAAATAAATAAATAAATAAACAAGAACAATAGAAAAGTCAAAATTTTGCCAATTTTCTGCAAACACTATCATCAAATACAATTCATTTTCCCCATAAATAACAGCATGGAACAAATTTAGTGCATTCTCAACTCCTTTGCAAAGACTAAAAATAACCTCAAAAAGCTTATTTAATTATCCTGCATGTATACAGCAACATGTGAACATTAGAATATAGCATTGGCTAATTGAACAGCTAAGAATGCTGGAGAACTTTAAACAGAAGACTCTACTGAGTACATGAGCTAATAATGATGACATTAAAAGGCTGCGCTGATCTTTGTAGTAGAGTTTGAAGCCCATATAGCATTGCAAATGACAACAACTGCATTTTGATGTGCAGATAAAGGTCGAACATAAGGGAACTTTGCCTTCAAGCTTTTATAATAATGTACCATAAACTCAAGGAATCCTCTTTAGTTTTTCTGAAGAAACACAGATTTGCTTCATTTTCTGACACTGAACCTTTGATTACTACAGAAATGTCTCTACTCTGATCACTCACTAGTAAACCTAATTATACAAGCATTTTCCAATTTATATTGGAAGCATTACCATTAAAAGTCTGGTTTTAGTTATAGCACTACTCTGGATGAAAATATAGGTAGTAAATGTGTGTAATGCCATCAAATGTGAATACTAGATATGAAGCAAAATAAAATAGCATTGAAACTCAACACTAATTTCTTTTAAAAGTTGCTTTTAAATGTAGATGGTTAAATCACCACAGATCAACACTGACAAAGTTTGAACATTGGCCAATGCTGTCCAGAAAATTTAACATTGAGACCAAAGCACTTACTTTACGCAGATCAATGAGTATAAAGGCACAGTCTTTATCTTGTTATGAAACTCAAACTTCTGACATGTCATTGGATTTCCTACTGCTAGATTTTTCCTTTTCGGCTAGCCAAAGATATTTAAGTATCTTTTTGAATGGAAAAGACTGTTTACTTTGTGGTGGGTAAAAAAAGTTAAGCCATACATGCCAAAAATACTTCACTATACTTGACCTGTACTTATCCCTTTATCCAACATTCCTAAAAACATTAACATTTTTAAAACCGGTTTTCTCTACCAATGGTGCAAATATAAGAAGTAAGAGCTTGCATTTAATTCCACTAGCAAAGAGATATATTGCAAGTTCATAAACAAGATATGATTGATGTGGAAAAAAAGGTTAGTTTAGAAATTAATGATATGCATGAAATGGAAAAAACCTAAAGGAGATAAGATCGAGGAAGAACCTCAATTAGTATAAAAACCATACTAATAAGATAGACAAGTAATTACAGACAAATATTTGAAAAGTGAAATTGAATTGGCTAAGATCAGAGGTAAGTTTTCAGATAAAACAAAGTTTCAAATTGTAGGACAATCTCAAACACAAATATATCAACATATTGGGAAAATAAGGTCTATTGAAGTTTTGACCAGGTTCATTATAAAAAAAAAGATCATGATCAATTAATAATATAAAGCAATATGGGTGCTGGGTATTTGGCATCCTTAGTTTATTTCAAATCTTGTGATTGTGTGGTTTTTTTCTAATAATATCATAAGAAATAATATTAAAAGGAAAAATACATGGATAAAAATTATTTTGCCATTATTCAGTACAGAGAAAAATAGAAACTAAATATCTAATATAACTGAAAATAAGTAAAAATATTTTAATATTAGTTAATGATGTGAACATGTACAAATAATAATGTTAAGAAGAAAAAAAGGTATGATTCTTTTTTAAAAATCATAGAGGGAAGATTAAGTTGTACCTCAAGTTAACAAAAGCTATGATTGCAAAAAGAGAATACAGGTAATTTTAATTTTGTTCTTTGTACTTTCTGGACTTCCCAAATACTCTAAAATATTTTTGTATTAATTATACATTTGAAAAATTTTAAAATCATCATAATCTAAAAAAAGTACAAGAATTGTTTTTTCCCCCACACAGATGCACCATTTTATCTAATTTTCTCTAATTACAAAATATTCTACTTTTCAGAAGAAATACCCCAATTTCTATGGTTTTCAATTTTTTTCTAAAAGAATTCACCTTCTATGCATTAATAAACATAAATTTATTTCATGGATGGTGTGGGATAAGGATGTCACCTGGGTCTCAAGGGATGAACGATCAACTCTAAGGAGAGGAAGCATAGAAGAAAGAACTAAAAAATTCTTTATTAACCAAAATATTACTCTTTCAAGAAACACATCAACTACAGTATAGGAACAAAAAGTCAACTACTCTCAATATGGTCTAAAAATAGTAATTTCTGAGTCTTTTTGATGTGACAAATCCTGTGCCAGACTATGTCTATTTAAAAGAAGGACCACAGGAAGGAGTGTGATCTACTTACATCTTTCTATTCCAACCACGTCAAGACGTATCTATAGATCTCCAATTGTGTCCTCAATTGTGGTCACAGGGGGAAAACTTCTTTTAATTGTTTAAAATGATCAGAAATAACTATGTTTTAATTGTAATTATGTAGATACAACTTTGAGAGTTAAGGGCCCAGGGAGCAATTCACGAAATTAAACATGAATGAACAACTTTCTGAATCTTCTTTAGTCTGACAATGAACAGCCTAACAGAATATAAACTGTGGATATCATCTTGTCCCCGGGTAGTTTTCTATCATACCCCAAAGACTCAAAGCTTTATGCATCTGTTTTTGTTCTTTCTAATTTCAAGTCAGTTAGCCTAGAGGTGTTACTAATCCAAACGTGTGTGATCTGGCTAAAGTAGACAACACAATAGAGTTGAAGCTGTTTTGACAATGTTCTTTCTCCGATAGGTCCCAGTTATGCAGGTCCATTTATGACTTAGATATTGAATTATCCATGGGTTAGTAATGATTTCTTGTTTTTATGAGGCCAGGTAAATAAAAGATGCCTTGGAATCCATGTGTGCCCCCCAGTTCTGCTCTAGATACTTATTATTACTCTCAGAAATACTATATTCAACTTTATACATGTCTTGACTAAGAATGCTCCTCAAAGAGACCAAACGGTGACTCATGGAAAGAAGATTTTGTTTTGTTTTGTTTTTGTTTGTTTGTGACACAGAGAGCAAGGCAGAGAGAGAGACAGATAGGGACAGACAGACAGGAAGGAAGAAAGATGAGAAGCATTGATTCTTCATAGCGGCACCTTAGTTGTTCATTGATTGCTTGCTCATATGTGCCTTGCCCGGGGGGGGGTACAGCAGACTGAGTGACCCCTTGCTCGAGCCAGTGATCTTGGGCTCAAGCTGGTGATCCTTGCTCAAACCAGATGAGCTAGTGCTCAAGCTGGTGACCTCGGGGTTTTGAACCTGGGTCCTCCGTGTCCTAGTTAGATGCCCTATCCACTGTGCCTGGTCAGGCGAAAGAAGGTTGTATAAAATGGACTTTAATCCAACTCTTCTTATAACTGAAGCATGCTGCCATTTTTCTGTTTAAGTGAGACTACTAAACCAGACATAAATTGCCTTCAAGCACTAGCCATTCCTACATCTAGACTCACATATCTTCCTACATTTTGCACCCTAGTTTATGCTCCAGCCACATAAAGCTTTTTGTAATTCCTTAATGTCTATGTGCTCTCTGAGATATACTGTTACCCCTTTTTCTTTCTCTCTGTTGAGTTATGATTTCTTGTTCCTTTTCATTTCCCCTACACAGACCCAAACACCTCTGAATAATTCCTACTCACCCACTAACCTTCAATTTAGGTAGTAAAACAAATAATTCCCCCATTCAAAAGAAAAATTTGGATATGTCTTAAGATTCATCAATCAGTCTTAGGTTCTCTTAGACAATTCAGTGGATTATATAAACTTTCCTTGAATCTAAGAGTGATGCAGTAAACCTCACAGTGTTGACCAGCAATGAACCACCCTGGCTTGGTCACGAGTCAGCCAGAATAGACAACAATTTGGCACATGCTAAAACTACAGAAGCATATGTGCTAATGAACAGAGGTATTGACCTTTCTGCTTTCTATGGCTGGCTAATTGAGCACAAATTCTTCAGGGAAATTTAAAATTACTGTAATAGATTACTTCCAGATTGGTAGTATGAGGTACTCCATGGGCCAGCTCTCCAGAAAACAACCACAACTGATGAAAATATGTTAAAAAAAATAAATAAGGTCTCCAAAAGTTATTCTAAAGCACACAAGAAAATTAAGAAACATATATCCAAGAAAATATACTAAATCTCAGTAAGAACAGTATGAACCTATGGCAGTTATGTCATTACCTACTCATTCCTTGCCTGCCTCAGTCAGCATTATGAAATCTCTGATATTGACAGGTATAACTGAGAAGATGGTGTTTCTTTCCCCCTAAGCTCACGGTGAAAATTAACATTATTTTCATGGGATGGGCAGGTTACCAGCATTTCTCATAACCCCCAACTAAATTACAGATTAGTACAGCCAAGGGATTGGGGCTTCCTTTCTCCACTCGGTTACTTATACTAGGGCAGAAACTGTATCTCATATGTGATAGAGAATACAGAGGCCATCAGCTCACTAGAACAGAGGTTCAGTGCTAGGGGAAGCGAGCCAAGAGGGCCTAAGACTACCACCTCTCCCTGTGTCTCCTTGTAAAGGAGGACTATCACTCTGGGAAATGAAGGACACTGTCCTACACACAGCTCTGGACCAGTGGCTCAGAGACTTTGACCAGGGTGAGAGGTAGACCATAGGAACAGAGAGCTCTGAAGCTCTCTCCAAACAAAATCACTTTATTTGAAACCGTGTCGGAAAGTTAAAGTCTGAAAGTGCTCTCCAAAACAACAGATAATTTGATGGTAAGCAAGTAAGAAGAAGATGGTAAACAACAGGCCAGCTAGTTTACCAGAGAAAGCCAGAAAAAAGACAGGTAAAAAGAGCCTTCCTGGAGTCATAGCGAATCTCAGGATGTCCTTTAAAACTAAAGTACAAAGATCCTTGAATTTAATTGGATCAAACTGTGGAGCAGTTTATGCCCCAGGGTACTGTCGAAATGATATTGCAATCCAGACAGCAATTAGTGGAGCCTAAGATTTAAGTATGATGACAATAGAGGCAGCTGGCTTAATAGAGTGATCAAGTCAAGGGCCAGTCAAAAGAGCTCTACTAAAGAACCGTCACCATGTGACTGTGCATGGGCAAGGTTTTCCCTTTGAGCAGACATGTCAGGGGCTCTAACTATGGGGGAAATAGAGCTCATAAAATAGTCAAACAAAACGTCTAAACAAATAAATAAGCAAACATATCAAATTAAAAAATGAACAAATTAAAATTAAACACACCAGAAAGTATTTAATACAAAGGAAGAATAGAGGAATAAAATAACTATAGAGGAATAAAAATATATGAGATTTATTAAAAGCAAAAGTTAATGGTGGGAAAAAAAAAGTTAATGGTGGACATAAATCTACCTATATCAATAACTTCATTAAATGTGATTGTGTTTGAAATCCAGTCAAATGATAGATATTGTTAGATTGAATATAAAACAAAATTAAACTATATATATATATATATATATATATATATATATATATATATATATATATGTATATTCCATAAAAGACACACTTTAGATTCAAAGATACAAAAAGACTGAAGGTGCTCTGGCCAGTGAGCCCAGAGGATAGAGTGTCAGCCCAGCACACAGAGGTTCAACGTTTGATTTCTGATCAGGGAACACATGAGAAGAGATGAGAAGAGACCATCTGCTTCTCTTGTCTTCCCTCTCCCCTTTCTCTCCTTCTTCCCTATTGCAGCCAGTGTCCCATTTGGTTTGAGTATTGACCTAAGATGCTGAGGATAGCTTGGTTGGTTATAGCATCAGACCCAGACAGAGGTTGCCAGGTGGATCTCAGTAGGGGCACATGCTGGAGTCTGTTTCACAATCTCCCCTCTTCTCACTTAAAAAAATAGGAAACAAGAAAGAAAAAAAGAAAAAGCTTTAAGGTAAAGAGGTATAAAAAGATATATTAAGAAAAAAACAGCATAATAAGCTGGTGTGACTATACTAATATCAGACAAAATAGACTTAAAATGTCACCAGAGATGAAGAGGGATATAATATCATGATAAAGTGATAATTCATTAAAATATATAATAATTATAAACATAAAATGCACTCAACAATAAAGCCCAAAAATACATTAAAAACCTGAAAGGATTAAGAGGAAAATGGATCATAAATAATAACAATTGGAGACTACCATATCCAGTGTCAATAAAGAATAGAACTAGTGATAGATCAAAGAGGAAATCAAAGACTTGAACAAACATATTATAAATTACTTAGACTTGACCAACACTTATAGAACATGCCACTGAAAAAAACAACAACAAAAAACAGAATACAAACAAATTATTCTCGACCCTGGCCAGTTGGTTCAGTGGTAGAGTGTCAGCATGTAATGCAAATGTCTCAGGTTTAATTCCTAGTCAAGGCGCACAGGAGAAGCACCCATCTGCTTTTCCTTCCCTCCCCCTCTCAATTCTCTCTCTCTTCCCCTCCTGCAGCCATGGTTCTATGGAAGCAACTTGGCCCTGGGTGCTGAGGATGGCTCCATGGGCTCACCTCAGGCACTAAGAATAGCTCTGTTGGTGAGCAACAGAGCAATGCTTCATATGGGCAGAGCACCGGCCCCTAGTGGGCTTGTCAAGTGGATCATGGTTGGGGTGCATGCAGGAGTCTGTCTCTTCATGTCCCCTCCTCTCACTGAATAAAAAAATAGTTATTCTCAAGTATACATATAATATTTTTCAGTACAGGATATAAGCTGGCCTTAAAAGAAATTTCAATACATATAAAAGGATTAAAATCATACAAAATATGATATCTTACTATAATGGAATGAAATTTAAAAATCAATAATAAAAATAAATTTAGAAAATTTACAAATGTGGAAATTAAGAAACATTTTTAAATAACCAATGGGTCAGAGAAGAAATCAAGACAAAGTTTATAAACTATTTTAAGAAAAATTTAAATGAAGATACAACAATACAAAAATTATTGGATGTGGCACAAAAGATGTATAAAAGGGAAAACTATAGCCATAAATGCCTGCCTTTTAAAAAAAGAGAAAAGAAATGTGTCAAATCAATAATCTAGTCTTGGGCACACCCTTCTACTTGCCAGCTGAGATGCTACCCAATTCATAAATCACTTAATGAAACCAATTAGACCTTCAAATCAAATAATAATAATAATAATAATAATAACCTAGTCTTCTGCCTTAAACCACTGGATGGAAAAAAAAAGAGCAGACTAAACGTAGACCAAGCAGAAGAAGGGAATACAATTATTGTAAGAAGTAATGAAAAAGAAATTATAAAAATAATAGAGAAAATTAATCTAAAACTTAGGTCTTTTAAAAATCAACAAAATTGAAAAACTTTTAGATTAAATAAAGAGAGAGAAAAAGACTAAAATTATTAAAATTAGAGATGAAAGTGGGGATATCACCCATGACCATATATGGCACAAATTTGATGGCATAAATAAAATGGACAAATTTCTAGAAAGACAGAAAGTATAAAAACAGTAATAAAAAGAAAATGTGAATATGCTTATAACAATCAAAGGAATTAAATTAGTGATCTTAAAACTTGTCCCAAAGAAATCTGAGGCTCAGATATCTTCACCAGTAAATTCTATCAAATTTTCAAAGAAATTAAAATTAGATTTCCTATATGAGTGAAATATGGTATTTTTCACTCTCTGTTTGGTTTATTTTACTTAGCATAGTGACTCTAATGAACATAATGAACTAACAAGTAAAATAGAGACAGACTCAGAAATAGAGAGTAGGTTGACAGTTTTCAGGGGCAGAGTAGGGTGCTGGGTGAGAGGGTCGAGTGATTGAACAAAAAAGTACATAAGGAAAAAGAAAAAAATCATGGTCTAGGGAGATAGATGGTGACAGGTGAAGACTTGACTTGGAAAGGTGAACACACAATATGGTGTACAGAGATGGGTTGTAAAACTGAGCACCTGAAACCTGTATTACTATGTCAACCATGTCGCTGCAATAAATTCAATTTTTAAAAAATCCAAAATAAAAAGAATCAATACCCATTCTTCAGAAACAGTTACAAAGAAATAAAAGATGAAACACTTTTCAACTCACTCTATGAGGTCAATTTCATCCTGAAATCAAAACCAGACATAAAAACTACAAGAAAAGAAAATCATAGAGCAATTTCTATCAGAAATAAAGACAGAAATCCTCAATAAAATACTGTTCACAGTGGCCAAGACATGGAAACAACCAAAAAGCCCTTCAATAGAAGACTGGATAAAGAAGATGTGGCACATATACACTATGGAATACTACTCAGCCATAAGAAATGATGACATCAGATCATTTACAGCAAAATGGTGGGATCTTGATAACATTATAAGGAGTGAAATAAGCAAATCAGAAAAAAACAAGAACTACATGATTCCATACATTGGTGGAACATAAAAATGAGACTAAGAGACATGGACAAGAGTGTGGTGGTTACCAAGGGTGGGGGGGGAGGGAGGACATGGGAGGGAGGGAGGGAGAGAGTTAGGGGGAGGGGGAGGGGCACAGAGAACTAGATAGAGGGTGACGGAGGACAATCTGACTTTGGGCGAGGGGTTTGCAACATAATTTGATGACAAAATAACCTAGACATGTTTTCTTTGAATATATGTACCCTGATTTATTAATGTCATCCCATTACCATTAATAAAAATTTATAAAAAAAAAAAAAATACCAGCAAATACAATCCAGCAATACAGAACAATAATTACATATCATGGCCAAGTGTGATTTATCCCAAGAATATACTGTAATGTTGATTTAACATCCAACATTTAATTAATATATTTATACACTAAATCAATATAAAAAGAAGAAAAAACACATAATCATCTCAATAGCAACAGGGAAAGGTTTGTCAAATTCCAATATCTCATTTAGAAAAAACATTAAAAAACTTGGAATAGAAGAAAACTTCCTCAATCTAAAAAAGGGCATCTGCAGACATCCCACAGCGAGTATCATACTTAATAAAAAAGATTGAGTTCTTGAAGACCAAATGCATTCTTCCTAATATTAGGAAGCAGACAGAAATATCTACTCCCATCACTTCAAAAAACTTACACTTCTTAATTTCAAAACTTACTACAAAGATATAGTAATCAAGGCAGGATGGAACCGGAATAAGAATAAAAGTAAACATAAAAAAATAGAATTAAGAGTCCAGATAAAAACCTTTATTTTGACCCTAACTCAGAATTAATCAATAGCCTAAATGTAAAAACTAACACTGTAAAATTCTTAGAATAAAACATAAATGTGAAACTTGTCCTTGGATTAGGTACGGTTCTTAGATATGACACCAAAAGAACAAACATATCAACAAAGAAAACAATAAATAGTAAATTAAACTTAATCAAAATTGAAAAAAACATTTTTTGCATTAAAAGATACTTTAAGAAAGCCAAAATACAATCCACATTATGAAGAAAACATTTGGTAATTTTATATATACATATATATATATTATTTTTATATATTATATATTATTTTATAATAATACATATACAATATATACTATTAGCAAATATATAATATACATATGACAAAAGACTATTTGTGAAATATATAACAAACTTTTACAAGTCAATAATAAAAAAAATGACTCAATTAAAAATTTGACAGACCTGCCCAGGCTGGGTATCTCAGTTGCTTCGAGCATCGTCTCCATACACCAGTTTATTGTCTGATCCCCTGGTTTATTTTCCTTCTCTCTTTCTCTCTCTCCTATTCTTTCTCTAAAATAAATAAATAAATAAACAAACAAAAAAATATATTTAAAAAATATTTTACAAACCTGAATCTGAATAGACACTTCTGCAAAAAAGATAGCAAATAATCACTAAAAAAAACCCAAAACAATAAGACCTTAAACATAATCAGATGTCAGAAAAATGTAAATCAAACCACAATGAAATTCCACCTAACATCCAGTACAATAGCAATAATAAAAAAGCAAACAATAACAAGTGAAAATAACAAGTATAGATATGAAGAAACTGGAACCCTCCTATTTTGCAAGAGAGAATGTAAAATGATACAGTTTCTTTGGAAAACAGTCTTGCAGTTCCTCAAAAGTTTAAACATAGAAGTATCATATTAACCTAACTCCACTGCTAGGTATCCACCTAAGAAAATGAAACCTTTATCTATACAAAAAGTTTTCCACTAATGTTCATACCAGCATTATTCATAATAGCCAAAATGTGGAAACAACCCAACTGTCCATCAAATGATAAATGAATAAATAAAATGTTTTATATCCATACAATGGAATATTATTCAGCAATAAGAAAAAGGAATGAAGTAGTGATACTGATACAGGTTACAAATGGATGAACCTCGAAACAAGGGTCCCCAAACTACGGCCCACGGGCCGCATGCGGCCCCTTGAGGCCACTTATCCGCTCCCGCCGCACTTCCGGAAGGGGTACCACTTTCATTGGGGGTCAGTGAGAGGAGCACAGGAGTACTGTATGTGGCGGCGCGGGTGTCGCTCACGTACAGTACTACTTCCAGTGACATGGAATGCATGCGTCACGGCCCCAGAAGAGTGTCATATCACTTGTTATGGCTAGCAGTGACAAATATGGAACCAGCCATTGACCATCTCATTAGCCAAAAGCAGGCCCATAGTTCCCATGGAAATACTGGTCAGTTTGTTGATTTAAATTTACTTGTTCTTTATTTTAAGTATTGTATTTGTTCCCATTTTGTTTTTTTACTTTAAAATAAGATACGTGCAGTGTGCATAGGGATTTGTTCATAGTTCTTTTATAGTCCCACCCTCCAACGGTCTGAGGGACAGTGAACTGGCCCCCTGTGTAAAAAGTTTGGGGACCCCTGCTCAGAAACATTATGCAAGGTAAAAGAATGCACTCACAGAGGTCCACATATTTGTTGGTTAACAACCCCCTACATACACACAGTGCAAGGAAAGACTGAAGAAAAGCAAATCACTTCAGATCAGTAGTTGGTAGGTTTAATAAGCAAGGGAATTTACTTACAACCTTTTCTTGGGCAGCCACGAGATGAGTAGATCTCTATATCTACCCACTATAATCTTAAAAGTTTAAAAAGAAGACTTAAGTGGGTTCAATCAAATATATCATCCATACGCTTTCAACACCTTACTCTCTCAAAACTGTGTCTGCCCTTGATTGAAACAGTTCCTACTTTGGTAATAAAGAGTAGAACATACACTCCAAAAAAGGGGGTGGGGCCTAGCCTCTAATTGCCCAGGTTCAATTCAGCTGGAGGGGCAACCAGCAGTCACTTTCTCTCAATTACCACTGTCTGTTTATATAAAATGCCCAGAAAGGTAAATCTATCTAGATAGAAAGTAGATTAGTGTTTGCTTAAGGATGGAAGTAGGGAGTTGAAGGAAATGTTGAGTGAATACTAAAGAATACTGGGTTTTATTTAAGGTTGATGAAAGCATCCTGATCTTGATGTGGTGATGTTTGCACAATATGTGAATATTTACTAAAAACCATTGAATTGTACTGTTTAAGTGGATACGTGGAATATGTGAATTATGTCTTAGTAAGGCTGTTTTTCTTTTTAACATCACTGCTATTTCCTATGGCCATATTAGCAATAGCAAAATTTATCTTCCAGCACCTTAACGGTCTAAACTACAGAAATTACGAAGATCATAGAGGCAGAGTCTTAAAACCTGAGATTTGACATTGTTTCAGTGTGTGGGGAATGGATTCATGACAGAAGATTTTCCTAACAAGCAATTTGGTCTGTTTGAAACTTACAATGAAAATTTGAAAAAAAAGAAAGTGTAAGAATCAGTGTTTGAATTAGAGAACACCTGATGAGTAGAATGCTTTTCCTTTTGAGCTTATCTTCACAACAGATCACTAAGCAGAAGCCTGGGAGATCACCTTCAAGATCTTTCTCCAATATACTTTCATAATACATTGTTTTGTAGTTACTTAAATTACCTTGTTTTGCCTACTGATTACCCTAGAAAAAAATATATTCATAAAATTCAGTGAAGAGTATTTAGAGAGGAAATGGCATGCATAAATTAATTAAAAAAACCATAATTTCAATAGAATTTATAAACTACTGAAAAATGTTTTACTCGGTAGTATAGTTTCTTAGTGTAAGCTTAATTAATTTAGCAACAAAAAATTTTTTGTATGAGTTTATGTAACAAAAACTTTGAGAAATATATAAAGTAGGCTTATTTTAAAGGTATGTAGGAAAAGCTTTTTATTTAGAGATATATATTTGAATTGTAAAAGATATATATATATAGACCACTTCTAATTATATAAATAATATACATATATTCAGATTAAATAATATCCCTTTCAAACAACTAAAACTACTTGGAAATAACTTTTATTTTATACCTGCTTATGTAATTTGACTCATAGAAAGCAGGAATCAAAATGAGCTTTTTGTTTGCTGTTTTTGTAGCCTTTGTATAAAGTAAATATTACTCAAAATTTATATGATTAATATATTTTTGTTTATAATTTTAAAATCCTACTTCTCCCTTATGCTCTTAATTTAAATATATACATCTTATTCTATTTATAAATCTAGCAAATTTTAATAATTACTTTTAAAAGAAATTTTATTTATTTAAATGTTTTTAATCATTTTATCCTGCACTCATAAATTTAGCATGTTGTATTTTACTATTAAATTCATTAAACAAACTCTCCCAAGTACTTACATAGTTTTTATATATAAATATACATATATATGGTTTAAATTTATAATATAGTCAATCTGTTAATTTCTCATTAAAATACTAATGCTTTTTACAAGTTTAGAAAAATTTCGATATAAAAACAATTCACAATTACTATGACAAAGTTTTAATTGGAATCACAGCCCAATGTGTTTGAAACCTTACATTGCCAAATTATACATTTAAAATGCCAAATTCTTTTAAATTTTACAAGTGCTCAGAACACCAAACATGCACAGATTATTTCCAAATATAACACAAATCTATGAATACTATGGATTTGATTCAAAATTGATATTAAATCTCCCCAAGATTAAATTTGATAATTCACAAAAGAGATAATTGTGTGTTTTCAAGAAGTTTAGTTTTAGCATCCTATTCAAATTGTGCTTTTCTTTCCTAACAAGTTTAGGGTTTGCTTCTCAGCTAGCTGAGCCTGCACACCAATCATAGATTTGGATTGTATGTCTTGGTACAGACATTCATGGCTATTATTCTTACCTCAATAAGAGACAAGTAGTTCTCTCTAGTTTCACTAATCATTATGCCCTTTAAATAGAGTATCATGATCCACATCCTTGAAACAAAATGTACACATTATCTAATTGTCATGCACAATTATATTCGTAACCCATTACAGTTTTCATTCCTTGATTGTAATCTACTAATCAACTTGCTGCTAAATCCATGTCTGGAAAAGCCAGAACTCTTTGTAGATATCTGGAAATATTTAAATAACATAAGAAATAATTATGGATTCTTCTTATGGCCTTGTCTATCTCTATGTTTACAGCACTAAAATCATGTTAATAACAATAAATGTTTCTTCCTTTTCTCAAAACATTATTACCCCTTATTATACATTTATTTAACAAATCCTTAAAAGGAATCTACTAAGCCCTAGACAACTATTACCTCATAGTCAAAGTATGTATTAATATGTCACTTTCCAGCACAGACAACAAGTTTTGGTCAGTTTGTAAGTAGAACAATGCTTGGCAAGTAGTAGGCATTGAATATGTGGAGGAAATAAGAATTGTGTGATATATATGGTGTCTCTTACACTTTTTTCTTCTTCTCTCAACATCAAGCAGAAACTACTGTTACATCCCAGCGAGATAGGCCACAGCAGACCCAAAGTGAATTTTATAAGTTTTATTGCAGACCTGCACAGGGACTGCAGGCAACCCATGCAAGGGAGCACTGCAGCCTCCCAAACCTGCGCAGGGACTGCAGGTAACCCACACAGGGGAACACTGCAGCCCCCCAAACCTGCACAGGGATGCAGGTAACCCACACAGGGGAACACTGCAGCCCCCCAAACCTGCACAGGGACTGCAGGTAACCCACGCCTCCGAAGAGACTGGAGCACTGCAGCCCCCCAAACCTGCGCAGGGACTGCAGGCAACCCACGCCTCCAAAGAGACTGGAGCACTGCAGCCACAAGTTTCTAAAATGGCTCCTTTTTATAGGGTGGCTATCTAGGATGAGCAAGCATCATACAGAAGCTGATGTGGCTGTTAGTCATTGGCTAGGGAGGTCGTGCGCAGTTACGGGGGGGGGGGTATTGCTCAGTGGAGAATTTCAAACATAAACTTCTGATAAGGGTCTCTGACTCAATGCAGGATGTTGCTGAACTCTTTGTTCTCAGCGTCACAGGGACCTTGTACACTTTTGGCAGCCCCAGCATATCAGTACTCCCTGAATCTAACACTACCACCTAGTCCAAGATGTAACACTTTCTGTATCATAAGTCTTACCTATAAACTAATTAGCACAGTTCTTGCTACATATGAGTTATTTCTAAAGCTTTAGCTATTTTGATAATACAAAGAACAATGGAATACAATAGTTCTTGTTTTAAATAGTTTACAGACAAGTGAATTAATGCAAAAATTTGAAAATCCATTTAATAGCATCCATTGAAAATTTAGCACTCATTATCCATTAAAATAGAGACTCAAGAGATGAAAGAATCACAGTTTTTGCCTCAACAGTTTTGCAGTCTTCCCTGCTCGGCAATACTCACTATCTCCCCACAGCCTACAGTTTACTTGGAACACTAGGGTAAGCACACTGGAGGGAACAGTTGTTTGCAAGCCTATGTTGCACAAATCTTATGTATAAAACTATTAACTGTTGCTTAAATCGGCCCCACTATTATTAGCTTCTTTCTGGGGATTGATCATGCTGTACTCTGCTTTGATTATCACATTATCTCCATCAATTTAAATCTTCAATGCCTGAATAAATTGCAGATTGAAATTCAACTATTTGATCTAACATACTCTCTTCTTTTCCTGAATGTCCTGTAGTAGTACCCATCTTGATAGTAGTGCTTAATTTATCCAACTTGCATTATGGATGTTTGTTCTGTCAAGTCTTTCTTCTTGACCTTATATCTTTGTGTTTAATTTACTTCTGCAGCCTCTAGGAGACCTTCATGGTACACTGAATGCTATATTACTTAATAAACATTTTTAAATAAATTATCTAAATTTTCTCTTTGAAGTGACTTTTATTTACATGTACATCAAACCTATCACTCAACCGAATGAGAAACAGTTGTAGCAAAACCTATCAATTTCATAAACCATGAGTTGACTTCTTGGTATAGGTTAAATCTAATCAATGTGTAATTACTGAATTGATGAAAGAATGATGGAGAACTAAGCTAATGTAAGCACCTACTGTATGCCAGGCATATTATTCTAAATTTATTCTGAATAACCCAAGTTTTACAGATTATATTTAAATGAGAAAAAAATTAAGTAACCTGCCCAGATTACCATGATCTTTGAATTATTTTAAATTTTTATTAATTTTAATTTATTATGTTAACATGGATTAAAGTGTCCCACTCAATATAACTCTCTCATCCCCACTGCCTTGTCTCTCATTACACCCCCTTTGCCTCCCTCCCCCTAACTCCCTCCTCTCTTCCCTTTGAGATTTGCTGTCCTGTTATCTGTACCTATGTGTTATGTATATGTAATTTCACTAATCCCTTCACCTTCTCTGATCCCATCCCCTCATCCTACTTTCCTCTGACAGCTGTCCCTCTGCTCCCCCTGACCCTGCCTCTGCCTCTATTCCATTCCTTAGTTCACTTTAATCATTACATTCCACATGTAAGTGAGATCATATGATATTTTTCTTTCTCTGCCTGGATGATTTCATTTAGCATAATAATTTCCAGGTACATTCATGACATTGCAAAAGGTAGATTTTCTTTTTTTCACTGCCACCTAGTATTCTATGGTGTATATATACCACTGCTTTTTAATCCACTGGTCCACTGACACACACTTGGGCTGTTTCCAGATCTTGGTTATTGTAAACAATGCTGCCATATACATGGGGGTGCATTTCTTCTTTTGAATCAGTGATTTGATATTCTTAGGATATATTACTAAAAGTGGGATAGCTGGGTCAAAGGGCAAATCCATTTTTAATTTTTTGAGGAATCTCAATGCTGTTTATCACAGTGACTGCACCAGTCTGCATTCCCACCAGCAGTGCAGGAGTGTTCCCTTTTCTCCACATCCTCGCCAGCACTTATTATGTGTTATTTTGTTAATGAGCGCCATTCTGACTGATGCGAGGTGATATCTCATTGTGGTTTTAATTTGCATTTCTCTGATGATTAGTGATGTTGAACATATTTTTCATATGCCTATTGGCCATCTGTAAGTCCTTTTTGGAGAAGTGTCTATTCAGTTCTTTTGTCCATTTTTTAATTGGATTGTTTACCTTCCTAATGTTGAGTTTTAGAAGCTCTTTATAAATTTGGTTATTGACCCTTTTACAGATTATTGGCAAATATGTTCTCCCATTGTGTGGGTTGTTTTTATATTTTGTTCATGGTGTCTTTTGCTGCATGAAAGCTTTTTACTTTGATATAATCCCATTAATTCATCCTGTTCTTTTTTTTTTAATTTTATTTTATTTATTCATTTTAGAGAGGAGAGAGAGAGAGGAGAGAGAGACAGAGAGAGAGAAGGGAGGGAGGAGCTGGAAGCATCAACTCCCATATGTGCCTTGACCAGGCAAGCCCAGGGTTTCGAACCGGCGACCTCAGCATTTCCAGGTCGACGCTTTATCCACTGCACCACCACAGGTCAGGCTCATCCTGTTCTTTATTTCACTTGCCTGTGGAGATAAATCAGCAAAAATGTTCCTATGAGAGATATCAAAGGGTTTACTGCCTTGGAAGAAAACATTTCTTCCAAGATATTTATAGTCTCACACTTACATTTAAATATTTTATCCATTTTGAGTTTATTTTGTGAATGATGTAAGTTGGTGGTCTAATTTCACTTTTTTGCATGTCCCTGTCCAATTTTCTCAACACCATTTATTAAAGAGATTGTCTTTACTCCATTGTATGCTCTTACCTCCTTTGTCAAATACCAATTGACCATAAAGGCATGGGTTTATTTCTGGGTTCTCTGTTCTGTTCTATTGAACTGTATGTCTATTCTTTCTTTTTTTTTTTTTTTACAGTGACAGAGAGTCAGAGAGAGGGATAGATAGGGACAAACAGGAATGGAGAGAGATGAGAAGCATCAATCATTAGTTTTTCATTGCGACACCTTAGTTGTTCATTGATGGCTTCCTCATATGTGCCTTGACCATGGGGCTACAGCAGACTGAGTAACCCCTTGCTCAAGCCAGCGACCTTGGGTCCAAGCTAGTGAGCTTTACTCAAACGAGATGAGCCTATGCTCAAGCTGGCAACCTCAAGGTCTCGAACCTGGGTCTTCTGTATCCCAGTCCGACACTCTATCCTCTGTGCCACTGCTTGGTCAGGCTTATGTCCGGTTTTGGTTCCATACAAATTTTTTCTATATCTTTGAAGTATGACATTGTTATTTTAATAGGAATTTCATTGAATTTATAGATTGCTTTGGGTAATATAGACATTTTAATGATATTTACTCTTCCTAACCATGAGCACAGTATATGCTTCCATTCATGTGTGTCTTTCTTGATTTTTTTTTAATGTCTTATAATTTTTCAAGTACAAATCTTTTACCTGCTTAGTTAAATTTATTCCTAGGTACTTTTTTATTTTATTTATTTTTATAGTAGTGAAGGGGATTGTGTTTATAATTTCTATTTTAACATTTTATTGTTGTATAAAAATGCCACTGATTTCTGAAGATTAATTCTATACCTTATCACCTTGCTGAATTCATTTATCAGGTCTAGCCATTTTTTAACTGAGACTTCAGGGTTTTCTACATACAGTATCATGTCATTAGCAAATAATGATAATTTTACTGCTTTTTTTCCAATTTGAATGCCTTTTATTTCTTCTTGTCTGATTGCTGTGGCTAGGACTTCCAGAACTATGTTGAATAAGCATGGTGAGAGGGAGTTTCCCTACCTTGTCCCTTACCTTAAGAGGATTGCTCTCAATTTTTCCCTGTTGAGTATGATGTTGGTTGTCGGTTTGTCATAGATGGCCTTTATCATGTTGAGGTATGTTCCCTGTATTCCCACTTTGCTAAGAATTTTGATCATAAATGGCTGCTGAATTTTATCAAATGCTTTTTTATGCATCTATTTATATAATCATTTGATTTTTTTTACCCTTTTGTTTATGTGATGAATCACATTTATTGATTAACTAATGTTGTATCAGCCTTGCCTCCCTGGAATGAATCCCAATTGCTCATAATGTATGATTTTTTTTTATATTTTATTTATTTGTTTTAGAGATGGGAGGAGAGCAGAAGAGAGGAGGACAGAGAGAGAGAGAGAGAGAGAGAAAGGGGAGGAGCAGGAAGCATCAACTCCCATCGATGTATGATTTTTTAATGTTTTGCTAGATTTGGTTTGCTAATATTGTGTTGAAATTTTTTTTTTTTCATTTTTTCATTTTTCTGAAGCTGGAAACGGGGAGAGACAGTCAGACAGACTCCCGCCTGCGCCCGACCGGGATCCACCCGGCACGCCCACCAGGGGCAATGCTCTGCCCACCAGGGGGCGATGCTCTGCCCATCCTGGGCGTCGCCATATTGCGACCAGAGCCACTCTAGCACCTGAGGCAGAGGCCACAGAGCCATCCCCAGCGCCCGGGCCATCTCTGCTCCAATGGAGCCTTGGCTGCGGGAGGGGAAGAGAGAGACAGAGAGGAAAGCGCGGAGGAGGGGTGGAGAAGCCAATGGGTGCTTCTCCTGTGTGCCCTGGCCGGGAATCGAACCCGGGTCCTCCGCACGCTAGGCCGACGCTCTACCGCTGAGCCAACCGGCCAGGGCTGTGTTGAAAATTTTAGCATCTTTGTTCATCAGGGATATTGGCCTATTGTTTTTATTTTTGTAATTCTTTACCTGGTTTTGGAATGAGGGTAATGCTTGCCTCATAAAAGAACCTTTCTCCTTCATCAATTTAGAGATATTTTCAGCTATGATTTCTTCAATTAAGTTCTCTATCCCTTATTTATTCACTTATCTTTTAGGAACCCGTAGATGCATATGTTGTTTCTCTTCATGTTGTCACAGAGGTCTCTTAGAATTTCTCAGTCTTTTTATACCTCTCTTTGTTTTGCTGCTCTACTTCTGTGCTTATGTTTATTTTGTCTTCTAAATTGCCAATTCAATCCTGCTCTGGATTCCCTCTAGTGCAGTGTTCATTTCTGATATTGTATTTGTCTTTCTGACTGGTTCTTTTTTATGATTTCAGTGTCCTTTTTGATGCTTGATATCTCTTTATTTAGGTGTTCATTATGTCCATTCATTGTTGCTCTAAGATTCTTGAGAATCCTAAAAATCATTATTTTAAACTCTGCATCTGATAGTTTGGTTACTTTCATTTCATTTAGTTCTTTTTCTGGGGATTTCTCTTGTTGATTCATTTGGGTTGCATTTGTCTGCCTATTTTGTCTATGTATTAGGTAGCACTGTCTGACTTTGAAATTTTTGTGGGTCTTTATGAGGAAGATGGGCTCAGTGGTACTGACCCACCTGTTATTCTTGTTCTAGGAATGCTTCTTGTCGGTGCTATTTACCTTCCTGTTCTATGTGAGTATTGAATGCAGTTGCTCCTTTCATGTGTACAGTTATCCTGCAAGCTGGCTGGTTCTAATGGTCAACCTTGATCATATGTATTACACACTGTGCAATGTATATACTGTTGGGCATATTTATTCTCCACGGGGTCTGGTGTCTGCTAGACTCCTCCTTTGGGTGTGCTGCTTGTGTAGCTAGCTAAGTCTAGGGTTGGTGCTGTCTGCCACCCACTACCAGTTGTGTTGGTTCCAGATCTTGGCATGGTGTCTCCCGTTGTTTTTAACCCACTGTGGGCTACCCATCTGCAGCTACTGCTCTTTTTTCTGTTTGCATGTTGTTTTTCTGTGCCTGGATAGTGTGGGAGAGGCCAACCTGTGCATAAGGATCAACTTCCTCTTGCTCAGAGATGACTGCAGCTCCTTAGAAGCCCCATGCTCCATAAAGTTTGCCTCCACTTTTCAGCTGTTTCACCTCCTCTTGCCTGGTCTTGACAGAGCCTTCTGTAGAAAGATTGTAGTGTGGGCTCAGACTGGCCCAACCAACCTCTCTACAGGTTGCAAGCTTGTTGGGTTAGGGCTGGTGAAGTTGGGAATACAATGTTAGTGGTACCCCCTACTTCAGGGGTCTCTTGTTCAGGAGTTCAGTATGGGGAATGTAGCCCCTACTCCAGAGCCAAATCCCTCAGCCACTGCTGGATACTCAAATTTTATTCTTCCACAACAAGGTGTGTAGCAGGTTCAGATCAAGTGGGGCCAAAAGTCCCCTTTGCAAAAGTCCTTATAGCTGATGAGACTCTGGTTTCAAGGAGGAAGACTGAGAGAGTCCTCTCCTGGGGCTGACTGTGTCTCCTCAGAAAGTGGCTAAGCCTCTTGATCAGATCCAACAATAGACTCGCAGGGACTCATGCTTTAAGTGTACATGCTCCAAGCCTTTTTCCTGTTCCCCTTTGGAATCTAGCCCAGCAGGGTAGGATATTCAGCACCCAGGACAGCTGACCATGAAGCTCCACTCTATTGAATACATAAGTGGCTGTGCTGGTTCTAATCACAGAGAGTGGAATTTGCCTCAACTGGGCCTGGCATGGAAGCCCTACCTTAGGATACCACTCTAGCAAGGGTTGTCCTGAACCGATATTCTCCAAAGCTGCCATTGTATGTGCCAGCCCTGGTCCTCTGTGGCAGAAAGCCAGTGCAGAGCAGTGGGAGACACTGTCCATGTCTGGCCTTTAGCAATCTTTTTGAAGTTATAAGTGATCAAGAGTTTGTGGCTGCCTCTGCTGGGCCCAGGTGCTCATGGAAATACCAAGCTACACACTTAGGTTGGCTTTTACCTACACTGGGCCTGGGGGAATGCCCACTTAAAAGGCCATTGTTTCCTGAATCCTACCTCCTCCAGCCTTTGTCTCCTGGCTGCTTCTTGGGCTTGGCCACTGAAAAAACCTCTGGTACAGTCTAGAGCAGGGGTCTCAAACTCGCGGCCCACAGACTAAACCACGAAGTTCAAAATATTTTGGATAAAATTAAGTAAGCCTAGGGGCCTACTTGTATTTTTCATTTCTCCAGCATCCTAGCTAGATATTAGCTTAGTTAACAGCAGTTGTGATGCGAACTACAGTTTCTGGTCGTTTTGTGACACTGAGTAAACTGCATGTATGATTGTGCTTGTTGTACTGATTTCTTTTTGTTTTCAACTGCAGTGAGAAAAGTGTTGCGTAACAGTTGCCTTTTGTAGACCTAGTGCGGCCCGCCGAATGGTTGTGATCTTGCTCTGCGGCCCACATGCTGAGTTGAGGTTGAGACCCCTGGTCTACAGCTTGTAGCAATTCAGGGATTGGAAAGGGTGGTGGGTGTGGTTCAGCCACTCAGCACCAGTTGTCAGTGTGTCCAGACTTTTTACACAAACCTGTGTAAGATATAGCCCCAGGAGTCTGGTGGGTGTGGCATCTGAAACCCAGAGGTGTGGTCTACCTGCACTCTGGACAGTTTCTATTGAATCTTAGACTCAGGAGAGTGTGGTGAGAAAAACTCCAGCCTCAACACCAGAAAACTGAATCACTGACGTGCACCCTGCTTCCTGGCTTCTCAGAATGACTCTGTCTCCATGACTGGGGCAGAAGAGACTCCCAAAGGCAAAGCAGTTGCTTTTCCTCATACTGATGCCCCACAGAGGGGACTGATCCACCCTAGAAAGATGGCAACTGCAGTATTAAAGAATGATTCAGCACAGGGGTTCTGGTGGCCATCCCCCGCAATGTCTTTCCCTGAGCCTCCAACTTTACACTCTCCTCCTGCAACTCCAGTCCTCTCAGCTCTCCCTCCACCAGAGCCCCGGGTAAGTGGTTGTGAACAAGATTTTCTGTGCAGACGACCCTTTAAGACAGAGCTTGCATCTCTGAGAACTTCGTCTCTTTCTCGCAGACAGAAACCCGGCTCTTTTCACCTCCAAATGCTGTATGGGTGCCTCTTCTAGGCTCTGGGGCTCTAGGCTGGGGCTGAGAATCCTCCCTGTAGTGAGAGTCCCTCCAGACCCTCAGCCGCTGCTCACTCCTGGGAACAGGGCAATCCTTTCTGCATCTCCTCCCTTCCTACCAGTCTCGGTATGGCTTCTTCTGTGATCCTTGATTATAGACGCCTCTTCATTTAGTCCAGAGTTGGTTTTTCAAGATGATTGTTCTTAAATTAGGTTGTAATCCAATTTGATCCTGGGAAGTAGAAGTTGGAACGCCTGCCTACTCTGTCGCCATCTTGGAATCCTTTTGGGGTTTCTTTTTTTTTTTTTAATGTTTTTATTTATTTGCCTTTTTAAAATTGAACTTATTGGGCTGACCTCAATTAACAAAATTATATGGGTTTCAGTTGTACAATTCTACAACCCATCACCACCCCAAGTTAAGTCTCCTTCAATTACCATTTATTGCCTTTACTCTCCTTTACCTCCCCACTTCACTTTGCATCTTTTTTTTTTACAGAGACAGAGAGATAGGGACAGACAGACAGAAACAAAGAGAGATGAGAAGCATCAATTATCAGTTTCTCGTTGTAGCACTTTAGTTGTTCAGTGATTGCTTTCTCATATGTGCCTTGACCTTGGGGCTACAGCAGACCAAGTAACCCCTTGCTTGAGCCAGCGACCTTGGGTCCAAGCTCCTGAGCCTTGCTCAAACCAGATGAGCCCGTGCTCAAGCTGGCAACCTCGGGGGTCTCAAGCCTGGGTCCTCCGCATCCCAGTCCGATGCTCTACCCACTGCGCCACTGCCTGGCCAGGCTGCGAGTTTTCTTTTCTTTGTTTAATCACTTCACCTTTCTCACCCAGTCCCTCAACACCATCCCCTCTGACAGCTGTCAGTCGGTTCTCCTACACATGCCTTTTGTTTGTTTGTTTGTGGAGTTTTTTTTTCTCCTCCTTCTACTTCTCCTTCAACCCAGACCAGCCTTAAAAAATGTTGATGTGAAAAGAAAGAAAATTATCAGATCATTTATGTTTCAAAAGATAAAAATTTATGAACATTGTTGAGGATTATCCACTTCAAAGCTCTCTTTTATTTTAATTAAAGTGGAACCATCATTTTCAAGTCTATGCTTTTAACACAATACAGTTATAGATGGGAAATATATGGATATGGAAAGAAAATATTTTTGTTGGGGCCATTATTAAATTACCTAACAATAGCCTATGAATAGCTCTTCTTTTGTTATCCCAATCAAAAGAAAATTTAATAACGAGGAAGTGATAAAATACAGATCATAATCTAGATTACTTGCATAAAAATGCCAGTAGAAAGCACATTTAGAGCTATGTTATATACTGAAATATAAAATGCACATATGTCCCATGTTCGACAAAACCCCTAAATTATACAATTCATGTACTATGACAATAACAGAATAAGGCAAGCACTTAGTCCATATTCTTTGCTTAAGTGCCATGGTTCCTGGCAACTCCCCTCTATAGTTTCTTCAGAAATACTTATTTCATGGAATAGCCTTATAGTCTCTTTTGATGATTAACGAATACAGGCAAAAGACAACAGGGAGATGAACAAAGTGCAAAAATATGTACAGAGGAAAAATGTCATGTAAAGCTGCATCATTTTAGAACAAATGATGCACAGTTAGGGTTCAACAAATCTCTGATACCATCATGCTCTCTCCCTCACCACACCAAACACCAGAAATTTAGAATGTAATAGCAGTAAGCATCCTTCAGCACAGATTGGCACAGCAAAGATGAAGTTGTTTTCTGAATCTTAACCTGGAGTTATTGCATGTCTCTTGAAGCAAAAAAGTAGGAGGCTAGCAGAAAAGTAAAGTGAAGGGTATTTGAGTTTTGATGGAAAGAATGTCTCTCTCTATGCTTCAGACTTATTCTAAAAATCCCTTAGAACTCAATATATTTTAAATGTAATAGAGGTTAAACAGACAGCTGTTACATATTGCTCAATTTCTGACTCAAACTTGCTGTGGTTTCCAGTGAAACAGCTGTTCTCTGATTCTTTCAAAAGTTCTAAAATAAATTAAAGGAAAAGCAAAGCCTAGATGATTGCCAAGTAGAATGAACATGTGAAACAATAAAGCTATTAAAAAAGAAGTATGGGAATAGAAAAAGCATCCTCCAGATGTTAAAAATGGTGGCAGAAAACAACATCTAATACAACAAAAATATACAATGAACTTGTTGTTTTGTTATGTGTTTATTAGGGCATCTATTTTGTTCACTTTTTGTTTGTTTGTTTGTTTGTTTTTGCCCAGCTTCTAGCCTGATGCCTGCCATATAATGAAAAGTCAATAAAAAATAATAATAAATGGGTGAGTATTCCAAAATCCAAAATACTAGGTATTATTTCTTAGTTATTTTTAAATGTTTATACCTCAAGTTATATAAATGAAATTCAAGCCAATAGACATTTATATGTTTCAAATAAGATACTTTACAATAACCTATTTGGAATCTATGCTTTCAAGAGAATTATAGCTTGAAAAAAATATCTTACCTTATGGAGAGATTCCACCAGTATTCTTCCAAAGACCTGTTTTGAAACAGAGGAGAAAATAACAATGACATTCTATACCATTTATTTTGTATGTATTTTTTCATTTAATTCGTACAATCTTTTTATAAGTTAGGTATTATTATTTATTTAATAGAGATGGTAATTGAGGCTTAGAGGTATTAAATTGCTTGCCCAAGAAAAAAGCTAAAATAAGTGATAATTTTAACTTTGAAACACATTATATATGGTTTTGAAATGATGCTCTTTAACTATTGTCCCATAGACTCTAGAAAGAGGCAAAACAAAGCAACAAATCAAGAGAAACTCTAGACAAATATTAACAAAAGATTATTTTCCTTGATGTCTTATCTGTTTTAAAGCATTAATACTTTAGAGGACTTATAAAATGTTAGCAAATTGATCAGTATATTAAGAAATTTACATTACACTTTCCAGCAAGTACAAATTAGATCTTAATAAGTTTTACAATTGTTTTTCAAGTGAGATTACATAGCAGAAGGTATTTTCCAAAGACAACAATCAAAGATAGATAATTAGATAGATAGATAATAGATAGATAGATAGATGATAGATAGATGATAGATGATAGTTGATTGATTGATAGATAGATAGAAAGATAGATAATAGATAAATAAATAGGAAAAAAAGATATCCCATATAGTCTGTTCTTCCTACCAAGCAACATTGACATATTTCCATCAACAGTAAGTTCTCTTTTTCTCCTCTTAAACATTAAACGTAAGTAAAATTTTATAACTGCCTCAACCTATACAATATGACAGAAATGATGCTCTGTGATTTCCAAGGAGAATCACAGAGAGGTAAAAATGGCAATATGGTTTCCATCTCACTTTCTTGTGATGCTTGCCCTAGAAACTAGCCACCTAATGTGGGGGAACCTAGACCACACAAGGAAGTCCCATGTGTTTGTGTTGAGCCACACTGTCATTCATGCTTCCAGCCAACATCAACAATCAGACCTGGGAGAGTATGTCTGTTCAGATGGTTCCAGCCCCCAGACTTTGAGTCACCCAGCTGATACTCTAGATATTATAGATGAGAGAGAAGTTATCCCTGATGTGCACTGCCTGAACTTCAGAAACCACAGGAGTTAAGTGTTTTCTTGTTGCTTTAAGTTAATAATATTCAAGGTAATTTGTTATATAATGCCATAATAATATAAAAATTATCTCATGAAGCAAAATTTCCCACAAAGAAAAACTTATCATGGAAATATTTGATGTTTAAATACTCCCCAAATGTCTCTAGATACATTATCTTAGCCTACCATTGAACCTGGATGAACAAACTTGTTATATAACAAAATTATGTTATACAAATGGGAATAATATATTACAATAGAAAACATATGGACTATTTGGTCAGACTCTCTAGTCTACCACTAACAAGCTGAGACATTTGCTTCACTTCTATGCCCTTCATTTCCTCATCTATAGAGTGGGGGATAACATAATAACTACAGTTATTACAATAGTTCACTCCTTCTGTCATAGCTATAATTCATTTCCATCTTATAAATCATAATTTTAAAGTGCCACACATGTATCCAGTGCTAATACATATATGGGGGTATGTGTTTAAACCACAAGATAGAGTAAATGGGAGGTGCGTAAAAATGCACCTCCTTGCTATGGGGAGCTTAAATGGCCAATACCTCAGCTGCTGCACTCTGAAACCTATCACAGCATTCACTCAGAAGCCACATTTCCCATGAGCTACTCCCGGCCAAGGATTGAGGTTTGTAGTAATACTAATGCAGGTCAGGTCCTGGGAGCTAAAAAACTTGACTGAAAGGTGATTGACTTGATAATCTTATCAAATTCACTGAATTTACAAGAACTGCATTGCCGTCTAAACTCTTTGACTCAACTTTATTTCATTCTCTCTCTCCTTCAAAAGTATCACTCTTGCAAAATGGTCTAAAAGCTCTCCCAACCTCCCTCTGGGTGTCTACTGCTTCAATGACCTCAAACTGAGACACGCAGTAGGAAAGGTTAGAAAACTTTGGAAAAAGGAAAGGATACAAAGTCTTCACACACTTTTCAGAAAGCTAAAATCTAAAAGCCTACATAGGAATGACAACAAGATACAAACCAGTTCAAGGCATACAAACCATTGAAGTACAGTATGCAAAACTAGAGCCATAAAGTACCAAGAAAGATGGTGTTTGGAATGTGACTGAAGCAGAACCATTGGTTGAAAATCTAAATGAGAAGACTTTGTATTATTTCTCAGACTTTTGGCGAAGATCAAGTGTAGGAAACTATGTACAACCATATCCCATTGTCACCACTTGCAACCAGAAGACCATCCATCTCTCTCCCCAGAGTCTGCATGTGAATGAGACACTGAACTGAGAACAAAAGGGACAAGATATTTTAGAAATGACCTTTATTCAACGTGCCAAAATTAAATAACAGGGCTTTCCACATAGTTAAAAGAAAGAGAGAGAGAAGAAGGGACAGAAGAAGAAAGAAAACAAGAAAGGGAGAGAGGAAAGGAAGGAAGTTAAAAGAAAGGATGAAACACTCCAAAGTTCTAGGTTTGGCAGATTCATCAAATAAAAATATAGAATGTCCAGTAAATCTTAAATTTCAAATAAACAATGATCATTTAGTTTAATATGTTCCATGCAACTTGTGGAAAATACTTCTGTGAAAAACACTATTTTTATTTATCCAAAATTTGATTTGAACTGGCTGTTTTGTATTTTATCTGCAGCCTTATTATAAGGTATACCACTAAAAAATTTCAAAACACCAAAAATTAAAAGAAGACTTTAAAATATTCCAGGGAGAAATATATAATTGGAACTAGGAATAGGATTTGATGTTACACAAGCAATCACAAGAGATTATTTTTAAAGTGTCATTTCTGTAAAATTCTGAGGGAAAAAATTATTATCAACCTAGAATTCTATGCCCAGACAAACTAAGTAAGGGTAGATATTCTCAGACAGGGGAGGTCTCAACATTTTACCTCCTATAGTCTTAGTAATAAAAATTGAGTATTGATCTAATAAAATTGTGGCATAACCACAGAAGATGTGCTGAGGTAAGGAAAATTGAAGCAAGAGGCACAGAGAGACACAGTGCTTTGTGATTTCAAACTGTGATTTCAGCCTCTTATAGGAACTTCAAAGGCCCTGCCTCCAGGTATTCACTCCCTTCCATAACCCCTCCCTCACTAACATTTGTTTGTATGACAAACAGAATGTGGCAGAAATAGTAGTATGTTAGACCCAAGACAAAAAGGTACAGTATCCTTAAGACCGCAGTACACATGTGCTCAGTGCATACTCTGGGGTAGCCAGCTGCCATACCTTGAGGACACTCAGAGTGTCCTGTGGAGTGGCCCATGTGGCAAAGGACAAAAGCTTTCTTCAAACAGCTCCATGAGTGAGGCTTCTTGGAACCAGATAGTCAAGGCCCAGTCAAAGTGACAGAGGATGCTGCTCTAGTAGACAGCTCAACTGCAACTTCATGGCAGACCCTGAGTCAAACCAACCAGTTAAGTGACTTCCAAATGCCTGAGTCTCAAAAACTATAAGATAATAAAAATGTTTGCTGTTTTAAGCTTCTAAATTGTGGGATGGTTTAGTATCAAGTGACAGCTAACTAATATAAAAAAGAGTGCAAAATCTTACTCTTGCATAATAGAAAGCCAAAAATAGCAGTATATTTTTATTTTTCTACTTTTTTTGTTCATAGAAATACACAAAAAATATCTTAAAAACTACAAAGTAGTTTTATCTATGGAGCAAGACTCAATTTATGGTAGAAGAGAGACAAATGGTTATAAATTTTTAAAATAATTTTTTGAAGAGATAATTTTTCATTTGATTTTTAATATATTCTATGTGTGTGATTAATTACTAAACTGATCAATTCATTTGCTTCAGAAAATGTAGTTATTTAATAAATGATTGTGTTTAACTTTTTAATATGAGTAAATTTTGTTAACTTTTACCCTAGAAGAAATTAATGTATATATCTATATGTATGAAAAAAATAAGGTAGAAATAATAAGATCTTTTTTCTATATATATATATACATATATATGACACAAAGGAGATATTTAATCAATGCTAAATATTTTCAGTATTTTTGCCATTACTTATATTACTTTGCACTATACAGAGTGATGTTTAACTTCTTATCTAAATGGCTTCAAGGAAGAGAAAAGCAATTCAATTCTGAAAAGACTGAGTAGGGTAATTTTTTTTTAATATTTTTTTAAATTTATTCATTTTAGAGAGGAGAGGGAGAGAGAGAGAGAGAGAGAGAGAGAGGAGAGACAGAGAGAGAGAAGGGGGGAGGAGCTGGAAGCATCAACTCCCGTATGTGCCTTGACCAGGCAAGCCAGGGTTTTGAATCGGCGACCTCAGCATTTCCAGGTCGATGCTTTATCCCACTGCACCATCACAGGTCAGGCTGAGTAGGGTAATTTTTAAGTTTTATTCTAAAAGTACTGGCTCTGTATTTATCAAGACAAACTATTCTTTTTTTTTCTAGTTTTTGGTCAATTAGGTCACTTTTCCCCTCTATCAGCATAGATAATTGAGCTGACTTCATGACTAGTTAAACCGGCAATAGAGATCAAACAGAATAATTTATTATCTCTTTCTCTCTGGATCATTGCCAAAACATGCACTGATTCCCTGCTTTCCTATTGAACAGTGTGGCTCTAAGCTGGTTTAGATAAGGAAACAAAAATTCCACATTTTATTTCAAAAGTAACACACCGAATACTACTTTACTACAAATAGCAGCAATATGAATTTTAAGCCCCTCAGCTAGACTACTATATCTGACGGGATAACCTCAGACATACACACACATACATATACATCCATCTGCAGTATAATTTAAGGACAGTGGGCGAATAGTTCTAGTTAAACTATCTTCTTTCATACCACCAATACTGCTGATATTTCAATATTAAAATGTATACTGACTGATGTCATTGTTCAAAGACTTCTGAGTGAAATGCTTGTATCCTTGGGACACCAGCATCCCCAAGCCTCAAATTTGTACCATCACTGCTGAAGAAAAAAGGTACTAATAGTTAAAGCACTGATTGATACAGTGGGAAAACAATACTGAAAGGATTGTAGTTGGAAATAAATGGGCAGTAGAGAGCTTTTCAAAGCTACTAATGACTAAGAGCCAGCACATCTTGCATTCTAACAGAGTAGATTTTCAGTAGGGGCTAGTTATCTTGTTTATTCATTCATTTTTTCATAAAAGTTCCCAGTTGATATTATGAGGAAAAACAAAAAGGATCCAATATCAGCCAGAAGGTCAGGACCAGGTGTTTGAAGATCATAGATATAACACGCAAATACAAATCAAGTCTTTGTTAAAAGGCTTCTCTCAACATCATGCAATTCTAATTCACTTCCTCTCCCAGTCATACATCACTTTTACCAATAAACCTTAAGTTTTTTAAAGTGTCACACAGCTTGAAGAGATGAAGCAAACAATCTGAAAAACCTTCACAATTTGGAATGTTTATGCTTTATTTCCACAGTGGCTTTTCTTAATTGGAAGTTAAAGGGTAGTCTGAGACCCCCATAGTTCTCCTCAAATAATCCATTTTTACCCTTTCAGTTCAAAATGGCTTGTCTCTTTTTCCCTCCAAAGCACACTTAAAATGTCTAGTCTGGTCAAGAATGTCACTCTGTTATTGTAACCAAAAATGCAGGTCCAGCGGCCTACTCCAAAGAAAGCTGACCTTGTGAGGCAAGTGCCGGTGGAAAGGGGTAGAAGTTTATTCCAGTGCCGCATATGGAAGGGTGGTGGCCTTCTCTCTCAAAGACTCCCCTTCCTACTCAAGCTAGAGGTCCTTATATGGATGGAAATAAAGGGGCTTTTTTTCTATCCAATTATCTTGCTAGCTTTTGGTCCAGTGGGGTTCTATTTATCTTTCTAACTTTTAGTGCACTTGGTAAAATTAAAAAAACTCTCCTTGTGTCATCTTGGTCAATGAGGGAGACTTCCCCTTGCTCCCTGAGGTGACATTACCTCCCTAGCATCTTTCTCTTTGCTCCTTCAGAATAGAGCTTTAAAGCTGTTGTTTGCATGAATATAAAGGGAAAGAATCGAGGCCGTTTTTGCAATCAATCTATTATATTTATTTGATTATTTTTAAAAATGGAATAAATACCTGAGAATCAAGAAAAACAAGGACTTTGGCAACAACCTACATCTAATAATATTTTTTACCCATCATTTTACTGTCTTTCTCTCTAACTCAAAGTGTCTATTATTCTAAATCTCAGGTTCATCTTTTCCTGAAATCTATTTTTATTTTATTTTAATGCATATATAAAGTTACTTTTGGATAATGTTTATTATGAGTTTTATTATGTAGCATTTAATCTTTTAGAACTTTTTTCATTTACGTTGTTGATATTCACTCATATGGTTAGTTGCTTGTGTCTGTAAGTTATTCATTTGAACTACTGTATAACCATATATATTTTGTCTATAAGAGACTCACATCACAATAAAAAATACATAGACTAAAAGAAAACAACAGCCTTAAATGACACACTGGCTTAGCTGGAATTACTTGATATTTTCAGGACATTTCATCCCAAAACAGCTAAATATACATTCAAGTGTACATGGAACATTTTCTGGGATACACTACATGTAAGGACACAAACAAGTCTACTCTGTAGGAGCAAAGAGAAAGATGTCAGGGAGATAATGTCACCTCAGGGAGCAAAGGGAAGTCTCCCTCATTGACCAAGATAACACAAGGAGAGTTTTTTTTTTTTTACCAAGTGCACTAAAAGTTAGAAAAATAAATGGATATTTTCTAGAATACACTACATGTTAGGACACAAACAAGTCTCAGTAAATTTTAAAACATTGAAATCATATCAAGCATCTTCTCTGACCATAATGGTGTAAAACTAGAAATCAATCACAAAAGAAAATCCAAAAATCACACAAAGACATAAATGTTAAATAATATGTTGCTAAACAATGAATGGTATAACAAAGAGATCAAGGAACAAATAAAATGGTATTTTGAAACAAATGAAAATAAAACAAAACGACTCAAAATCTATGGGTCCCAGTGAAACTAGTTCTGAAAGAAAAATTTATAGCATTACCGGTCTCCCTCAAGAAACAGGAAAAATCTCAAATGAAGAATCTAATAAATTTCAAAAGGAGAGAAGATTCCAAAGCTCATTTTACAAGGTCAGCATTATCCTAATTCCAAAGTCTTATCTTCATTCAGATAAGGCACTACAAAGAAAGAGAAATATAGGCCCGTATTAAAATCCTAATAAAAGATTCAGCAAAACGTTAAGGTCATATACCATGATCAACTTGGATTTATTCTGGGGATGTAAGGATGGCACAACATCCACAAATCAAAAAATATAATACACCACATAAACAAAATAAAAGATAAAATCACATGATCATAGCAATAGATACAGAAAACACATTTGATAAAATCCAGCACCCATTTATAATAAAAACTCTCAGAAGTGTTGGAATACAGAAAAATACCTCAATGTAATAAAGGCCATATATAATAAGTCTACAGCCAATATCATACTCAATGAGCAAAAACTACAAATGTTTCCCTTAAGATCAGGAACAAGACAGAGATGTCCACTTTTACCATTCTTATTCTACATAGTACTGGAAGTCCTAGCCACAGCAATTAGACAAGAAGAAATAAAAGACATTCAAGTAGAAAGGAAGAAGTAAAACTGTCATTATTTCCAGATGACATGAATCTGTGTATAGAGAACTCTAAAGATTCCATCTAAAAACTACTAGAACTGATAAATGAATTCAGTAAAGTAGCAGGATACAAAATAAATATCCAGAAATAAGTTGCATTTTTATATAGTAATAGAGACCCACCAGACAGAGAAATCAATAAAGCAATACCATTCACAATAGCTTCAAAAAAAAATAAAATACCTCAGAATAAATTTAACCAAGAATATAAAAGACATATACTTGGAAAATTATAAGACATTGAAGAAGACACAAACAAGTGGAAGATATACCATGTAGAGAAAGTATTAACATCATTAAAATATTTATATCGCTCAAAGCAATCTATAGATTCGATGCAATTTCTATCAAGATACCAATGGTGTATTTCAAAGAACTAGAACAATACTTCAAAGATGTATATGAAACCACAAAAGAACCTCAAATATCCACAGCAATTTTGAGAAAGAAGAACAAAGTTGGAGGAGTCATGGTATCTGATATCAAACCATACTATAAAACTGGAGTAACAGAGGCCCTGGCTGGTTGGCTCAGTGGTAGAGTGTTGACCTGGCATGCAGGAGTCCCAGGTTCGATTCCCAGCCAGGGCACACAGGAGAAGCACCCATCTGCTTCTCCACCCCTCCCCCTCTCCTTCCTCTCTGTCTCTCTCTTCCCCTCCCGCAGCCGAGGCTCCATTGCAGCAAAGTTGGCCTGGGTGCTGAGGATGGCTCCATGGCCTCTGCCTCAGGTGCTAGAATGGCCCTGGTTGCAACAGAGCAACGCCCCAGATGGGCAGAGCATCACCCCCTGGTGGGCATGCCAGGTGGATCCTGGTCTGGTGCATGCGGTAGTCTGTCTGACTGCCTCCCCGTTTCCAACTTCAGAAAAATACAAAAAAAAAAAAAAAAAAAAAAAAAACAACAACAACAAAAACTGGAGTAACAAAGAAACATGGTACTGGCATAAAAACAGGTATACAGATATATGAAATGGAATAGAGACCCCAGAAGTCAACCCATTTCTATAAGGTAAATTAATATTTGACAAAGAAGGCAAGAACATACAGTGAGGTAAAGACAAACTATTCAAACAATGATGATAGAAAAATAGGACAGATATATGCACACACACAAAAAAGAGAAAACAAGACCACCTTCTTACACCACATACAAAAATAAGCTAAAAATGGATTAAAGACTTAAGTATTAGACATGAAACTACAAAAATCTTAAAGAAAACAACATAAGTAGTAAAATCTCAGAAATTTCTCATAGTAATATTTTTTCAGATATATCTCCTCAGGCAAGGGAAATAAGACAAAACATAAACAAATGGTGAGTTCAGGGGGCAGAAGGGGCGGTGGAGGAGGGTATGAGGTGATAAATTGTGATGGATGAAGACTTGTCTTGGGGAGGGGAACACACAATATGGTGTACAAAACTGTTTTGGAGAATGGGAAACAGAAACCTGTATATTAACTAGTGTCACCCCAATAAAACCAATTAAAACAGGCAAAATAATCAACTTTTAATCAATTCAGTGATTTAATATTAGGTTGTCTTTTGTTGGGGGAAAAAAAATCTTCCTGAAAGGTTGTTTCAGGCTTAAATAACTGGAGTTCTTTTAAATACATAGATTTCTCTGCATGGAAGCCTTCTAGTTTGTAAGCACTACATTTATGAATATAAAAAAAATATGAGCTGTTGTTTCTGAAATGGCAGGCATTACAAAGCTGCACTAATCTCCTGCCAATGTAGAACCAGTTCCAGATTATTTTATGTGCCAGTGGGCAATGTGACTTAGTGGGCTAACTACTCAGGATTTTAGCTTTTTACTATTGAAGAGCTAATCTTGCTAATCTTGGGTCCTTTGATTAAATTGCTTAGCATTTCTCTCTGCCCCATCCTGTTAATTGAGATTTTACAGGCTATTATATTGATCATCATTTTGGAAAGCAAGACAGAGCCTTTGCTCTTGGTCCCCTTTTCTGCCCCTGATTCACTATATATATTTATATATATAAATAGAACATGCTGAAATACATAAGACACTTTTCTCTTCACATACTTCTTACTGAGCTAAGTGTGTTAAACTTTCTATGAGGCAGGTCCTGTTTGTCTCATTTTAATTTTACATTAACTAATGGTTGCTTGTGTGTAGTGAAAAGTAAGGGGAGAATCAAAATTATGAACAATTCAACAAAGACCGATAGGTAGACCATAGAGAATAGGGCAAGTGTGCACTTAAAATTTGAAAATCCTGCCTGACCTGTGGTGGCACAGTGGATAAAGCATCGACCTGGAAATGCTGAGGTCACCGGTTCGAAACCCTGGGCTTGCCTGGTCAAGGCACATATGGGAGTTGATGCTTCCAGCTCCTCCCCCCTTCTCTCTCTCTGTCTCTCCTCTCTCTGTCTCTCCCTCTCCTCTCTAAAATGAATAAATAAATAAAATTAAAAATATATATAATAATACTCTTTAAAAAAATAAATAAATAAATAAATAAATTTGAAAATCCTGGGCTATGTGAGCTCCCAGAAAGCACTTTTCACTTGGTCTTACTTTTCTAAATGAAACATCTGCAATGAATGGGGTTGCATCTATTGGGATGATTTCTTTCCTGCCTACTATTTAACTGTCCTCCCTTTGGACCATTGACCACGAAAATGCTCCTTCTCACTTGGGGCCTTCAGAGATGCTGCTTTATCTAACTGATATGTCCCCCAAACTCTTCTCTTTCCCTGTTTGTTCACACAGCCCTTCTAAAAGTGAATTTCTATTCATCCTTCAGAACTCAGTTCAAAAACCACATCCTAAGAAGCGATTTCCCTAATTGCCCCCAGCTACATGGTCCCACAGCACTTATCCATTACTTTCATTGCACCTGCTATGCTTGTGTTAAATAAACACTTGTTTCATGTTGACCGCTTCAGGCAGAAATTACTCTGAGGGCAGTGGCCACATCTGTTTATACATACTTTCACCCTTTGCAAATAATATTCAGGCAATATATGTTTACAAATAAAGTAGTACATGCACATATACTAAAGCATTTTATAAAAAAAATGTATGGTGTTTATAGAATTTCTAGTATCTAAATATTTTTCAGTGAGACCCTCTGGTGATTATTAAACTCTTTTTCAGTTATATTTTGGAAAATATGGTATATTTTTCACAAGAAACCACCAAAACATGTGTTTAAGAAAAGATTAAAAAAATAAGAAAATGTTAAAGGAAAAGGGAAATTAAAACAAAAATGGAAAGGAAGCCCTTGGAGCATTGCTGAAAGTTACATGCCAACATAGATTTCAATTGCTTTCAGCAAAGAGAAGATATTAATTAGTGGAATAATCTTTTCTTCCCAGTTTGAAAGATTACTGTGATTGCTTTTCTCCAGTGCCATGCCAGGCCCTAATGGTTTTAAAGATTAATTGACAGCATGTGAAACCCTACAACCCAATTAATGGTTGCATGTCACCCTAAGTGCCCTGAAGAATGTATGCTCACTTCACTTAGGATTTTTTACATTTAGGTTTAATGTATTAATTTATAATTGACTTGCTCATTGTCATGTGTACTTATCATTTCCTCTTGTATAGACTGGTACCTATGGGTCAGTAGCTCATCATAGCTAACTTATACATTAACATTAGCTTTTTAAAAAAATTATTTTAATTTATTTATTGATTTTAGAGAGGAAGGGAGAGAAAGACAAAAACATCTGTTTCTGTACCCTGGCCAGGGATTAAACCCATAACCTTCATGTTTCAGAATGATGCTCTAGACTAAACAACTGAGCTATCCAGCCAGGGTTAACATTAGTTTTAAGTTTAATAGTGAATGTTCTACCTACCTCAGAGATTCTAGCACTTCAAAACTTATTATACTGCTCTCTTATACATAAAATGAATCCTATACATCAATTTTATACCTACATTTTGTTTTATAGTGACTTAAAAATAAAAATAAATTATATAAATCTACCTATTCAAAGACTTGTATTATGTAGAACAAAACATTTGATCTCAAAATGCTTTTTTTATAGAAAAAAATGTCACAGAATATTCTAGCTTTATAATCAGAGAAAGCTGTTTTGAGGTTAGACTGTTTTGTTTGCTACGAACATCATAAATCCTCTTACTGGTCATATATTATATTTTTTCATATTTACAAAGATCTGAGAAACACATATCTCAGTTTTATTCAATGCATATTACTTTATAATAAGCATTTTGAAGACTGCCCTATTCCTGTTTGTTTAGTTTTGCTAGTTTTATTTTCTTCTGTGACTCCAATTGCTTAATTATTTCATTTATTATATTCTAACAAATTTATCCCTGTAAATTGCCTAGAATTCTTTGGAGAAAACTATGAAATAAAAAAAGAAAAAATGAATGAATTGTAAATGCAAAATCATTCTTTGTAAGTAAATTCTATCTTTCTATACAGTAAAATGCACCAAATCACAGGGAAAAACTCATTTTATTCTCAAATTCCATTTCCACAGGTTTTTAATTCTCTTCAGGAAATATTTTGAGCTTTCAAAAAGATCCCAGGACATGAAAGAGTCATATGCAAATACCAGTGAATAACCATTGTAGCTATTAATTTCAGCATGTCAAAATATTAGATTTACAGCTCTCTATGGATATCAGCATTTTAAAAAGAGGAATGACATCTTCAGTTCCATTCTATTAAGGCATTTAAAATAAGTAGTCCCACACTTCTCTCCAACCACTCAGCAGAAGAGAGGGTTTAGCTACACAGGTGCAGATGGAAACCCCTTGTTCTTCTCACTGAATTGCAGTGCAAAGACAAATATTGGGCAGCACAAGCACTGGCAACCACTGAAAGCCTCTTTGACAGATTTGCTCTTTCTTCATGCAATGGAGGGATCTGTGTATTAAGTTCCGTGTCCATGGCGGTTTTACCTCACTAACACACTTGCTTCCCTTACACCTTTCTGTTGCACATTATTTGAACATGCTATTCATTACCTCCAGGGCAATGTGTCTCGGCTGACTGGACCAGCAAAATCTTCTTTCCTGTTTAAAAGAATTGTGTTTTCTCTATATGTTCATCCCAGTCACTGCCCTATAAAATAACTTCTGACACAGACCCATGGGACACAACAGAGATACAAGGCACAGCCACTGAATTGTTATTGAATGTAAAGGAAAGAACATCTGAGCCTAGCTGCTTCTGCATCTGGCACTAACTGGCCATGATCTTCAGGCTGTAGTTTAACTTCTCTAGGTTTCAGTTTTCTTATCTGTAAAGTAAAAGGGATTGGTCAACATAGATGTCAGGAAACTAGAATGTGCATGTGTGGGGAAAACAGCCGTCAGGCTTGCTGGCTCGCTTACGGGCTGCAAGCACTTCGCCTGATCAGTGCGTGAGCACATTGAAGAGGCACGTGTTCATGGCTTATGTAAGGATATGGGTGCTTGCCTGCAGGGCAGATTGCAAATTGTAGATGGAGGATTGCCCTTCTGCAATGGTGAGGGGCCATTTTGCCATTTGTTTGCCTGAGAAGCAGTTTTCTGCGGCCTGTTTTCTCATTCGCCCTTGTGAGACTTTATTAAACAATAATGGCCCAATGCTCTCTGGCTCCACAGTTTCTCTATCATCTGCCGCAATCCAGTGTGGACCTCCCTAGCCTTGGCCACCAGCATTAGAGCATGTAAATCCATGAGGGGTCTTATTAAAATGCATTTCCTCATTCAACTGATCTGGAATGTGTTCCAGAATTCTGAATATCTAACAATCTTCTGGAGTGATGCTGATGTTATTCATCTGGGAACTACATTCGAAGAGTAAGAAAAGGAATCACAAAAAAATCTTTGACTTTACTAGAACATCTAATTGAAAGGAAGCTATATAAATAAATATGATAATTCTATTTAGGTTGTTTTTTGTGATAGTTCATTGTAATTGGTTTTAAACATTTGTCTTTCTCTAAAACTCCTTTGCCCTCAAAAAAGAATAAAATTGATGTAGATTTGAACATCATGTACCATGTGTTCTCTTCTACTATATCCTATGAATGATGACACTGCTCTCAGAGCAGTCACATGACAAAGCTGGATTCAAACCCATATCTTCTAATAGTTTGTATCTATTAGGAACTCTGCTTAAAAGAATGTACCACAGAACTACCAACAAAACTGCTTTTATCCCAACTCCAGTTGTGTCCTATCTGTTTTATTTTAAATATCATGAAGGAAAACTCATGTATGCTACAATATTTTGTATAATGGAATTTCTTGCCTACAGAGAAATAGTCTGAATGCAAGGTAGGCTTCTGTAACAGCATTCAATATGACAAAGCAAATGCAAACTGGATCAAATAGCTAAAGATGTTTTGACTTTTTTAAGATGTTCAATTGAACATTTAAAAGGTTTAGTCCCTTATCAGTTCTAGAAAGCCCCACTGGAAGTGGCTTAAGTAACTCTGCCATTAGGCACTCAGCTGCAAATTGCCTATTAAGTCTGATTGAAACTGTAAAATTGCTTTTCACAATGCAAATTAATGTAAATAAGAACAATTGGTTACACATATCACAGGCTATCAAATTGTTCACAGATGATGCATGCCCCCCAATTAGCATTACAGTAAAATTTTATTTAGTAGGTCTTAACCGGCTTGGGTGTCCTTGTGATAAATTCCACAAATTTATTATGAGCAGTACATGTATCCTAGGTATGTTATATACTATATAAAATATAAACCTTTTTTTTTCTATGTCTGAGGGCACCGTGTTCATGCTCAGTGGACATACCACAAAATGATCCTTTTAACCTTAGCTCGGGTTACAGTAGCATCATTAAGTCACTAAACATTATTTAAAACATTTATTGTTTTAACAAATGAAGTTATAGAAAGTAAAAATGTACAAGGTTATAAAAATGGCCTCAGACTTCTGCACAGGAAACTTTATTGCTATCTTATTTGCAATTATTATTTTCAAAATTTGTTATTTAACCTTTTCAACCCTTAATTTCCATATCTGTCAAATGAAAGTAATAATATGTCACTGACAGAAAAGAGATTCCATACTGTAATTGCAAAACAGACTGAATGTGACTTGTAACATGTTACCAGAAAAGGCATATTTTTAACCCTACTTCCATTCAAATACAATCTGGGACACCTTTCATATTTTTGACCATCTCCTAAAGCAATTTCTGAAAAGGTAGCCTTGTACCTCAACACAGAATGGAAACATACTTGCCATTATTGTTTTGTCCTAAACTTTTTAAGTTCTCATCCAAAAAAAAAGAAAATCAAACAATACTTTAAGATTAATATATTTATACTATTACAATATGTATGAACTTGTTATTCTAATCACCTCCTGTTATGTCATTTTCACTGTATTCAAGATAAAGATGACATTAGTCTCAACTCCATTTCAAAAGAGATGATATGAAAACAAGTAACAGAGCCTGACCAAGTGGTGGCACAGTGGATAGAGCATCAGACTAGGATGCAGAGGACCCAGGTTCAAAACCCCAAGGTCGCCAGCTTGAGCTCAGGCTCATCCGGCTTAAGCACAGGCTCACCCACTTGAACGCGGGGTTGCTGGCTTGATCTTGGGATCATAGACATGATCCTATGGTCGCTGGCTTGAGCCCAAGGTCATTGGATTGAAGTCCAAGGTCACTGGCTTGAGTAAAGGATCACTCACTCTGATGTCAAGGCACATATTAGAAAGCAATCAATGAACAATTAAGAAGACTAAAGAACCACAATGAAGAATTGATGCTGCTCATCTCTCTCCCTTCTGGTCTGTCTGTCCCTATCTGTCTGTCTGTCTGTCTGTCTCTCTCTCTCTCTCTCTCTCTCTGCCTACCCCCCAAAAAAAAAGAAAAAGAAAGAAAACAAGTAACAGAAATATAAGCAAGTGTCTGACCTTAAAGAAACTAAGAAGAAACCTACAATGACAGAGGAAGAGTTCTTCTCTTTGAGAGCATGTAAATATCCATGGGACATCAGTCTGCTGAACCTTATTTATAACATCATTCTAATGCTGTTTTGTGCGAATAATCAAGAAGTTGTTTTTAGGAAAAACACTAAGGTATAATATTAATTAAAAGTCTATATAGTTCTGAGAGATGGGTATAATTCAAGTGGGAAGATGGTTACACTGTGATTTTGTTTTCATTACTTCAATGACATCCAAACAGATGTGGCTCTCTTTCAACTGATATGGTGGTAAACACATAAAGTGGTAAACTCATTAACAAAAAGAAATATCATACTACATTTCAAAGGATGTAACATATACATTTTTTCTATAATTTATACATATATATATAACAGTAAATAAAGCATAGTTTGTATTTTTATATTTTTCTTTGAAGTATCTTTAGGTATTAATCATTAAAAGTAATATCAACCAGCAAATGATTTATAGTGAAGGAAAAATAATCATCCAAGCCCAAGTAATCATGACTTAATTCCATAAAGGCAGCATTCAACACACTTGTAAAAGTGACATTCATGCTTTAAAAATTAAATAACAATATAGGAAGACCAAGTTATCCCATTTTCTTTGCATATGATTCAGATAAATTTGGAAATGTTAAAGCTTTGACATTTAAATTATTATTAATTTTGTGTGTGTGTTTTCACTCTGAAAATCTACCATCAAATGTATTTCTTAAATATATATGAATTCAACTTATTTTTATTAAATATCAATAGTAAATGCTGTGGATACACATTTACAACATCTTGTCACAAGCAACTGATGCTCTCACCTATGCAGAGCAAGCTGGAAGTGCCATGAAGCTAATGTCCCTGGGAGCAGGAAGAAGGAAGTCAAAGATGGGCATCAACTTTCTCTACTCATTGAGTGTGACATCACTAAAGAGCGCTTTATACTGCTTCCTGGATTTCTGCAGCAGAATTGAGCCTCAGTTCTTTATACTAGTAACTTGCTAAATAACACAACTGAATTTATTTCCTTTCCTATCTTAGTTCCTTATTCCCCTACCAGTATTTCTTGGATGACCAGACAAATAAGTCACTTGTACTCAAATCTTTTAAAGAACCCCAGCCTTCAATAGTATCTTTATATACTGCATGCTTTTACATAAGCTATCTACAGAGTAGAACACAATTTAAATGTATAAAACTTACTTTCTTCTTTAATTCATTCAATCTTCAAAATAATCGTAAAAAATAGCGGGCTTCTTTTTATAAAGAAGTTGAATCTCAGTCAATAACTTGATGACAATTTATATATTTAGTAATTGACAATATTAAGAGTTTAACATTTTTATTTGGATCCAAGTCTGTATGACTAAAGTGAAGGATTTGTATTTGGTTGTGTTAAGCAAAATCAGGATGCCCTATTGTCAATTATATTTGTTAAAATATATTTATATATCAACTGAAGTCATTGGTACAAAGACTGTTCTACATCAATTTGTATATAAGCTCTTTCATGGACACAAGAATGGTTTCTTTTTTCTGGAGGAAGACATTATTTTCTTTAAGGTTATCAAAGACCTCATGTTTTCTGTAGTAAAAGGAAGTGGAGGCCCTGGCCGGTTGGCTCAGTGGTAGAGCATGGGCCCAGCATATGGACATCCTGGGTTTGATTCTCAGTCAGGGCACATAGGTGAAGCACCTATCTGCTTCTCCACCCCTCTCCCTCTCACTTCTTTCTCTCTCCCTTTCGCTCTCTTCTCCTCTCCTCCTGCTGCCAAGGCTTGATTAGAGCAAGCTGTCCCCAGGCACTGAGGATGACTCCATGGCCTCCACCTCAGGCACTAAAAAAACGGATTCCTTTGCAATGGAGCAAGGGCTCCAGATGGGCAGACCATCATCCCCTAGTGGACTTGCCGGTGTAGATCTCAGTGGGGGCACATGTGAAAGTCTCTCTATGCCTTCCCTCCTCTCCTTCTCTAAGAAAAAAAAATTTTTTTAAAAACAAAGTGAAGATTAAACAGGTAATAAATGACAAAGAGAGATTAGATAGATGCATAGCTAGAGGATAGATGATAAATAGATGATAGATATCAAATAGATAGTTGATAGATATATAGATAGATGATAGATAGATAGATAGATAGATAGATAGATAGATAGATAGATAGATGATAGACAGAGATAAATATACATCTATATTTTCTGGCCTCAGAAGATTCTCGTAAATTAACTTGCACTGAAAAGAAAATATATAAAATTTGGGGTTGGTAATTTTAAATAACCTAAGGAAAATATTTGAAATCATGAAACTAGGTTCAAAGAAAAAATATATATATTGGTAGAACGGAGGAAAAACTAAATTTGGATTTTTATATTTTAACATCATCATTCTATCTTCCCATTGTTGTTTGGTGAAGAGGGTGTTTTTCTGAGGATCAGAGATTTTTATTCTTAAAATCTCTTAAATCATAAATCTTTAACTTTTTTGCCCTTTCTTAACAATGACCATTCTTCTAGTCAGGAATTTATTAACATTACATAAGGAGAATTAAAATTGTTATAGAAGTAATGTAAATTAGATTATGAATGGGCGACAAGCAGGGGTGATCCAGTGGGAAGTCAAGAATGGAAGCTATACCAAAAAAGTAAATTAGGGAATCAAACTAAATTTCACACATCAATTTTTTTTCATTTTTTTTCTATAAATTTTTCTTAATTTTAATGGGGTGACATCAATAAATCAGGGTACATATGTTCAAAAAAACATCTCCAGGTTATCTTGCCATTCAATTATGTTGCATATCCATCACCCAAAGTCAGATTGTCCTCCGTCACCTGCTATCTGGTTTTCCTTTTGCCCTTCCCATCCCCCTTCCCCTCTCCCTCCCTATCCTCCCCCCCATAACCATCAAACTCTTGTCCATGTCTCTTAGTCTCATTTTTATGTCCCACATATGTATGGAATCATGCAGTTCTTAGTTTTTTCTGATTTACTTATTTCACTCCATATAATGATATCAAGATCCATCCATTTTGTTGTAAATAATCTGATGTCATCATTTTTTTATGGCTGAGTAGTATTACATAGTGTGTATGTACCACATCTTCTTTATCTAGTCATCCATTGAAGGGCTTTTTGGTTGTTTCCATGTCTTGGCCACTGTGAACAATGCTGCAATGAAAATGGGGCTACATGTGTCTTTATGTATCAATGTCTTTGAGTTTTGGGGGTATATACACAGTAGAGGGATTGCTGGGTCATACGGTAGTTCCATTTTCAGTTTTTTGAGAAACAACCATACTTTCGTCCATAATGGTTGTACTACTTTACATTCCCACAAACAGTGGATGAGAGTTCCTTTTTCTCCACAGCCTCTCCAGAACTTGCTATTACCTGTCTTGTTGATAATAGCTACTCTAACAGGTGTGAGGTGGTATCTCATTGTAGTTTTGATTTGCATTTCTCTAGTAACTAAGAAAAATGAGCATCTTTTCATATATCTGTTGGCCATTTGTATTTCTTCCTGGGAGAAGTGTTTGTTCATGTCCTCTTCCCACTTTTTTATTGGATTGTTTGTTTGTTTGTTGTTGAGTTTTATGAGTTCTTTGTGTATTTTGGATATTAGGCTCTTATCTGAGCTGTTGTTTGAAAATATCATCTCCCATTTAGTTGGCTGTCTGTTTTGTTGCCAGTTTCTCTTGCTGAGCAAAACTTCTTAGTTTGATGTAGTCCCATTCATTTATCGTTGCCTTCACTTCTCTTGACTTTGGAGTCAAATTCATAAAATGCTCTTTAAAACCAAGGTCCATGAGTTTAGTACCTATGTCTTCTTCTATGTACTTTATTGTTTCAGGTCTTATATTTAGGTCTTTGATCCATTTTGAATTAATTTTAGTACAAGGGGACAAGCTGTAGTCCAGTTTCATTCTTTTGCATGTGGCTTTACAGTTTTCCCAGTACCATTTGTTGAAAAGGCTTTCTTTTCTCCATTGTATGTTGTTGGCCCCTTTATAGAAAATTATTCGACCATATATATGTGGTTTTATTTCTGAAATTCCTATTCTATTCCATTGGTCTGAGTGTCTATTTTTCTGCCAATACCATGCTGTTTTGAATGTTGTGGCTCTATAATATAATTTGAAGTCAGGTATTTTAACGCCCCCAGCTTCGTTCTTTTTCCTTAGGATTGCTTTGGCTATTTGGGCTTTTTATAGTACCATATAAATCTGATGATTTTTTTGTTCCATTTCTTTAAAAAATGTCATTGGAATTTTGATGGGAATATAATTAAATTTATATATTGCTTTGGGTAATATGGTCATTTTAATTATATTTATTCTTCCTATCCAAGAACAAGAAATATTTTTCCATTTCATTGTATCTTTTTTGATTTCCCTTTACAATGCTTTGTACTTTTATTATATAGGTCCTTTACATTCTTTGTTATGTTTATTCCTAGGTATTTAATATTTTTTTTTTGTTGCAATCGTGAAGAGGATTATTTTTTTGAGTTTGTTTTCTAATGTTTCATGTTGGCATATAGAAAGGCTATGGACTTTTGTATGTTAATTTTGTATCCTGCGACCTTACTGTATTGGTTTATTGTTTCTAGTAATCTTTTTGTAGAGTCTTTGGGGTTTTTGATATATAGGAGCATATCATCTGTAAAAAGTGAGACCTTTACTTCTTCTTTTCTGATGTGGATGCCTTTTATTTCTTTATCTTTTCTGATTGCTCCGGCTAGAACTTCTAGCACCACGTTAAATAAGAGTGGAGAGAGTGGACAACCCTGTCTTGTTTCTGATGTAAGGGTGAAAGAACTCAGTTTTATGTTATTTAATATGATGTTAGCTGATGGTTTATCATATATGGCCTTTATCATGTTGAGATATTTTTCTTCTATACCCAGAGTGTTTTAAACATAAAGCTGTGTTGTATTTTATCGAATGTTTTTTCTGCATCTATTGATAAGATCATGTGGTTTTTGTTCTTTGTTTTGTTGTTATGGTGTATTATGTTAACTGTTTTAAATATGTTGAACCATCCTTGAGATTCTGGGATGAATCCCACTTGATCATGATGTATTTTTTTTTAATATGTTGTTGTATTCAATTTGCTAGTATTGTGTTTAGTATTTTAGCATCTGTATTCATTAGTGATATTGGTCTATAGCAGGTGTCCCCAAACTACGGCCCACAGGCCACATGTGGCCCTCTGAGGCCATTTATCCAGCCCCCCGCCGCACTTCGGAAGGAGCACCTCTTCATTGGTGGTCAGTGAAAGGAGCACTGTATGTGGCGGCCCTCCAGTGGTCTGAGGGACAGTGAACTGGCCCCCTGTGTAAAAAGTTTGGGGACTGCTGGTCTATAGTTTTCTTTTTTTGTGCCGTTCTTGCCAGGTTTCGGTATGAAGGTTATGTTGGCCTCATAAAATGTGTTTGGAAGTATTGCTTCTTCTTCAATCTTTTGGAAGACTTTGAGTAGAATAGGAACCACGTCTTCTTTGAATGTTTGATAGAATTCACTAGTATAACCGTCTGGACCTGTACTTTTATTTGGGGGAGGTTTTTAGTAGTTTTTTTCTATTTCTCCCTGCTAATTGGTCTGTTTAGGCTTTCTGCTTCTTCATGAGTCAGAAGAAGCGGCCCGCAGACTAATCAAATTCGTGGATTAGTCTGCGGGCCAGTCTGTGGCCGCACAAAATTGGTGGGCAGGCAGCATGCAGCCCGCGGGCTGCGAGTTTGAGACCCCTGTTCTAGATTGTTGAATTTGGTGGCATATAGTTTTTGTAGTATTCTGCAATAATTCTTTGTATATCTATGATGTCTGTGGTGATTTCTCCTGTTTCATTTTGGATTTTGTTTATATGAGTCCTGTGTCTTTTTTCCTTGGTGAGTCTTGTCAAGGGTTTGTCAATTTTGTTGATCTTTTCAAAGAACCACCTCCTTGTTTTATTAATTTTTCTATAGTTTTTCTGTTCTCTATTTCATTTATTTCTGCTCTGATTTTATTATTTCCTTTCTTCTGCTGGTTTTGGGTTGTCTTTATTCTTCTTTTTCTAGTTCCTTGGGTGTGAAGTTAAGTGGTTTACTTAGACTCTCTCTTGTTTGTTCATATAGGCCTGAAGTGATATGAACTTCCCTCTTATTACTGCTTTTGCTGAATCCCAGAGATTCTGATATGTTGTATTGTCATATTCATTTGTCTGTAAATATCTTTTGATCTCTGTGCTTATTTCTTCTTTGACCCATTCATTTTTTAAAAGTATGTTGTTTAGTTTTCACATTTTTGTGGGGTTTTTTTTCTCTTTTTTGCAGTTGAATTCTAGTTTCAAGGCTTTATGATCAGAAAATATGCTTGATACAATTTCAATTTTTCTGAATTTGCTGATGTTATTTTTGTGGCCCAACATATGGTCAATTCTTGAGAATGTTCCATGTACACTAGAGAAAAATGTATACTCTGTCACTTTGGGATGAAATATCCTGTAAATTTCTATCATATCCAATTGCTCTAGTGTTTCATTTATGACCAATATATCTTTATTGATTTTCTGTTTGGATGAATGATCTAGGGCCAACAGCAGTGTATTGAGGTCTCCAAGTATGATTGTATTTTTGTCAGTTTTTGCTTTTTGGTCAATCAGTAGCTGTCTTATATATTTTGGTGCTCCTTGGTTTGGTGCATATATATTAAGAATTGTTATGTCTTCTTGATTCAGTGTCCCCTTAATCTTTATGAAATGACCATTTTTGTATCTGATTACTTTTGCTGTCTTGTAGTCAGCATTATTAGATGTGAGTATTGCTATACTTCCTCTTTTTTTGGATGTATTTTGCTAGGAGTATTGTTTTCTAACCTTTCACTTTGAATTTGTTTTTATCCTTGTTGCTTAGATGTGTTTCTTGTAGGCAGCATACAGTTGGATTTTCTTTTTTGATCCATTCTGCTACTCTGTGCCTTTTTATTGGTTAGTTTAATCCATTTACATTTAGTGTAATTATTGATACTTGTGAGTTCCCTATTGCCATTTTATAAATTGCTTTCTGTTAGTTTTGTATCTTGTTTTATTCCTCTCTTTTGTTTTTCTATCATGTGTTTTTGTTTGGTTGTAATCCATACTTCTTTCCTCTGTTACTACCTTTTTTGTCATGTGCTTCTGTGGTGGTTTTTTCACAGGTGGTTACCATTAAGTAATGAAAAGGGTAACAACCATGTTCACTGTAGTACACTATCTTCTGAGTGCTTTAGTACTCCATCATCCTTTGCTAATCTCCATCCTTTTCTCCTTTTTGTTTTTGTTGTCACAGTTTTAATTTGGTTTTATCGTGTTCTTGGCGGAGCTTTTACTTGTGGTTTTGTTTTGTTTTGTTCTTTGTATCTGGTTTGAAAACCCCCTTTAGTAATTCCTGAAGTGGGGGTTTTCTGATGATAAATTCCCTCATCTTTTCTGTATCTGTTAATGTTTTTATTTCTCCTTCATACTTGAAGGATAGCTTTGATGGGTACAGTATTCTTGGCTAGAAGTTCCTCTCTTTTAGAACTTTAAATATTGGGTTCCACTCTCTTCTAGCTTATAAAGTTTCTGCTGAGAAATTTGATGATAATCTAATAGGCTTTCCTTTATATGTTGTATTCTTCTTTTCTCTGGCTGCCTTGAGAATTTTTTCTTTGTCATTGGTTTATGCCAATTTCATTATGATGTGCCTTGGAGTAGGTTTGTTGGGGTTAATAAAACTTGGTGTTCTGTTTGCTTCTTGAATTTGAGGCTTTAGTTCTTTCCACAGGCTTGGGAAGATCTCATCTATTATTTGTTTGAATATGTTCTCCATTCCATTTTCTCTCTCTTCTCCTTCTGATATACCTATTATTCTTATGTTAGTCTTTTTGATGGAGTCAGACAATTCCTGTAGGGCTTTCTCATTTTTTTAAATTTTTGAGTCTCTCTCTTCTTCTCTCTGTTGTGCCTCAAGTTGCTTGTCTTCTATGTCACTAATTCTATCTTCAATCTGGCCTATTCTATTAGCTAAGCTTGTTACCTCATTTTTCAGTTTATGAATTGAGTTTTTCATCTCTGTTTGATTTGTTTTCATAGTTTCAATTTCCTTGGTAATATATTTTTTGTGTTCATTGAGTTTTTTTCTGAGCTCCTTAAATTGCCTTTCTGTGCTTCTTGTATATCTCTGAGTATTTTTAGGATTTCTATTTTAAATTCTCTGTCATTTAACTCCAAATTTTCAGATCTATTAAATTTTTTCTCCATAGATTTTTCCTCATCTATCTGTGCTACATCTCCTCTTTTGTATCCATGATATTCAATTTCCTTTTCCTTAATGGCATCTGAGGGTGGTTTTGTCAATAACATTAATGAGAATTAATAAAGAATAAAAAGTAAAAAAAATATTATTTCTTTCTTTTTCCTTTTTTCCCTTCCTCCTTGAGAAAATACCATGAAAAACTTTGAATTATATTGTGCTAAATGGAACAAAAACTACCTATAATGGAGGCCTGAGTTGGGGATAAATGATAAAGGGAAAAAAAAGTAGGTAGGGACCCACAAAATGCAAAAAAAAAAAAAGGAAAAATTTGGATCAAGAATAAAATGATTTGCTTGTAAATGATTGTCAACTGAGAGATAAAATGAAAGGGATAAGAGGGAAACAGGAAAAAGAAAAATATACTATTGTATTAAGTGGAACAATAACTAGATAGAATATAGAGCTGGGATTTGAGGGAATGCTAATGAGTTAAAAAGCAAAGTAAAAAGCACCCAAAATGCCACAAAGAAAAAATTTGAGTCCCAAATAAAATAATTTGTTTGTGAGTAAGGATGAAATAAGAGGAAAAGTAAAGGAGAAAATAAGAAACTAAGAGAGGAGGAGAAAAAAGAAAAAGGGAAAAAATAAAAGAAGAAAAAAGAAAAAAAGAGAGAGTTAAAGATTTTGGAGTGTAACCCTCATAGAGAGAAAGGAAGATGAAAAGAAAAAAAATGGGAAATGTAACACTTATGGGTAATGTAGTTCAAGATGGAAAGAAAAGAATAAGAAAAGCAGAGAATAAAAGGACCAAGGTGGAAGAAAAATAATAATAAAGACAAGATGAAAGAAACAAAAAAAAAGTGGAAAAGGTCATAAAGTCTGTATATTTTTCTTGATTTTGAGAGGTTAACTTCTTCTTCCTTTTTCTTTCCTCTCCCTCTTCCTTGTCAGTGGCTCTGTACCCCAGGCTCTGCCCCTGTGGCATGCTTAGGTAGAGATTTGCAGTTGATGCATCTCTATGGTGATGTCATATACTAGGCTTTAGTCTTGTTGGTAGTCGGGACTTGATAGCATTTGTACGCTCCAATAATGAAAGAGTCCGTTTTCCCAGAGCCTCTCTCCTAGTTTCTCCTTCCTGAATTGGCAGCCGGATGATCCAGCTATGAGGTTGCTGCTACCTCTGCCTGGAGAGTAAGAGGCTCAAAGAGTTGTCAAATCCCCACTCTATCCCCACTCAGCACAGGGCTATGTGTAAGGCTCTGTCAGTCAGAGCCGCCAGCATAATCAGGCGGGGCTGGGAGCCAATTGTTCTCAAGGTGCCTTTCTATGAGCCTCCCGGCGTGTCCAGTATGCCTCAGCACTCTGTGGGACCACTCTCCCAAGGCTTTTTGCACTTTGTAACCTGTTTTGGCTGGGAAGAAGATGCCCTAGTCGCTGTCTGCAGAACAGGAGGTCTTAAAAGCTGCCAAGTCCCTCTTTTTAACATACAGCCCTGAGTATGAAAGCTCTGCCAATCAGAGCTGCCAGCTTAAGCAGGTAGGGGGCGTGTTGACTTCTGTTCAGTTCCCCAGGTATATCTAGTTATTTGCCTTAGCATTCCATGGGATTGCTTTCTCCAGGCTTCTTCCTTGTTATAAAGCCTACAGCCTATCCTGTCTAACTTCTGCAGTGTTCTCTGGGGTTTGTTCCATAAGAATGTGTTTTTCACCCTGTATCAGCTGATAGGAAGTTGCCCCTGCCCCTACGTGCATAGCAAGAGGTACTAAAAGTTATCACGTCTCTTGTATTACATCATTGATCTGAGAGAGACCCTGTCAATTAGAGCTGAGTAAGTCAGTTGGGAGGTGAGCAGACTGTGGGTTAAGCTTATTTCAGGGATTGGATCCACAGATCTGCTCCAGAGACAGTCTGCAAGCTGCTTGTGCACCCCTCCCCCTAGCACTTCCGTATTTTTTTTCTTCCCTGGGATGTTAGCTTGAATGGCTGGGTGAGGTGCCCCGCCCACCTGGAGAGGTCTGGGCATAGGGAAGTTCACTTTTGTGCACTCCCCGTGCGTGCTGCTGTTTGGGTAGCAGGGATTTACATCAAGACTCTGGTTGCAGCCCACGCTGCAGCCCAGGGATTTACATCAAGACTCTGGTTACAGCCCACTCCCTGGGCACTAGGAGGAACCTCTCTCACACTATCCACGCTTGCTGACCAGGATATCAGGGATAATGATGGCCACCACTCGCCCACTTTTGCCAGGGTGCAGCGTGGGCATTAGCTCATGTGGGCTGAGTCATCCCGGGCACACTCTTTCCTTGGCTTGGACATCTGTGCCACAGTCTGGTTCCCTCTGCACTCCCAGCCCCCACTGTCTCTCAGTTCCAAGTGAAAGCAGCCTTTGCTCAAGTTAGTGTGGAAGGCAGAGTGTTCCGTTCTCTGTCTTATTTCCTACAGGGTTGATTATATATTTAGTCAATTTTTCGCTTGATCAGACCTTTGTGTTCAGTGTGTGGGACTTCCAGACACTCCAAGGATAGATTTTTCTGTCACTGGTTATAGAACTTGTTGAAATTTTGGGAAGAGATATTGGGAGCGCTGCTCACGAAGCCATTTCTCTGATGTTACTCCTTCACATGTAAGTTTTACAAATTTCAAACCCTCACACCACTGTTGTATTTAGTCAAAGGGAAGTACTTGCTCATGTCTGGAAGTACAACCATCAACATCTGTGTAGTGGTGTCTATAAATGGTCTAGATGGGATGACATTTACAGTGCTCAAGACTTGCTGTATGCCCCAACTGTTAAAATGAATATCAAGCAAACATTGACCAGCATGGTTCAAAACACCTCTAAATACCCCCTCCCAATGGAATGTAGAAAATTAAGGATTGCAGGCAATCAGATAGACAGGGAGAGGCCCCAGAATCTTTGGTGAGATAGCCAATATCCTCACTTATCAACATCTTCACCCCTCTAACCATATTACATTTTTAGTATTGTGATTTTCAAGGTAACATAGCCCACATACTGAGTTGGATTCATCTTAAGAACCCTAACACAGAACTGTATTGTTTGAATCTTCACTTGAAAGCTCTTCTCAATGTCAAATAACTCATTTGAATATGCTTTCCATTTTTATGCCAACTATTAGGTTTACGCCAAATACTGACAATGCTTTTAAATGTTTAAAATGATTTTTTAAGGCAGTTCCCATCATACACTTAATCTAATTGTGCTTCATTCTGACATTTCAATATTAAGGACATAGTCTATTAGTTATTGGGTTGTTTTCTTGGAATAATTTATTTTAAAATCTAGGGAATTTCTAGGAGTCTCGTTTTACCAAAGGAGATTTTATTCTCCCATGATAAATTTGGCTTTATAAGATCATGAAATTTTCTGATATAATAAATCAATTTCAAATAAGTTATTTAAAAATTGTAGACCTGTATTTAATCCAAACAGTAAAATTATGACTGATTTCAACCAATCAGAAGTCAGTATCAAGTCTGTGGCAATTTGCCTCCAGATTACTATAAGGATTATTTTTAAAACAAAAATGTTCTAAAAATAATTTGTATCCATTTTAATATATAAATTGAAAATTATATTATGTCTTTTAATATTTATTTTTTAAAGTTGGAAATTTACCCACACCTGCTCTTTCTTTCTCTGAAAATTAACTAAATGCCATTCTCGCCGTTAATAACTAAACAGCTGCCCAGCAGTCCAAAGTATTTAATATGCACCTGTATATTAAAGATTTGATCTATTCATCTTTGTTGTAATAGTCTTCTATTTATAAGTTTTACTTCCTCAGGTTTAGCTAATTGCCATTATTAATGAGGTTATTTTTTGCTCTAAGCATTTAATTTTTTTTCTTATGTAAACTTTTTTACATTACTAATATTTACTTTTGTAGCAAATAGGTTATTACAAAGATAAAAAAATATGTTATTGATAATTCATACTAACACCCAGAGAAAAAAAACAGTTAATTAATGTTATATAAATGCATTCTGTATATGTGTGTATATCTGTTAATGTGTATGTATATGTATTATAATACATATTTAGTACATACATGTATGTATACATGGCAAAGTCAGATAGAATAAACTCTACATGCTGTTATTTTCTCTCCTCCTAAAAACTTTATTTCTATAACTTCCAGTGGGAGAATGAGACAAATACATGGCTTTCTCTTACAATATTTGGTACTTTTAATAAAATCCCTAAAACTGAAATTCTTTCATTCAACTAATATTACAAAATAACAGAACATTGTGTTTTATTTAGTTTCAACATTTTTATGCAGTATGTTATATAATAATAAACAGTTTTCAAAATACAAATATATTAATTATATATTTCTAGATACTTAATTTTATTTTCCAGGAAGGATTATTGCTAAATTCTGTCTTTCAATGTATTGGTTTGTCTTGTCTGGTAGAGATTTTATTGACTTCCTTATCCCACCCTCATCTTTGGAAACAAATTTGAGTAATAGTTTTAAATTGTTAAATTTTACCAAACTTCAATATCTGGTAACAACCTCTAAACGCTTCCATTTTTCTTCCATCCACTTGATGAGATGTAGTGAGAACTAAACCTGACTGCCTAGATTTCATTGAGACTTTGTTTCCTACCCGCTGGCCCTTATTTTCACATTCTTGTGAAGCCTTGATGGTGGAAGCCTGATGATCCTGAAGGTGTCTCTACTGTAACGGACCATACAATGACTGCAGTTCTCCCTGGACAAACTGTTACTGAACAAGGACCCACTGTCCAATGTGTCTATCAATACCTTGGTACCCATTTTTGAGAGGGGGCGAATCCACAAGGAGACAGGAAGCGAGTATAAAATCCATCTCCCAGATCCAAGTTTTGGAGTGAGTGTTAAGGGGTTAAGTTGAACAGGCTGATAGGCTGAAGTGCTGGCCAGGCAGGTTTCACTTAGAGGGTTCGGGGTATTTGACCATTTATGGTAATATATGGTAAGGGGCTTCAGAACTTGATATTCCTAGACAACACACACTTCGCTTCTAAAAGTGTTCTGGTGTTCAAGTTCTGGTCAAGTACAATCCTTTGGTTCCATGGACTGGGCACGACTTCAGGCCTGATTACAACTGGAGGTCTATGCCCTGTTTGTGCATGCTCTAGCTGCACAACTTGTGATTTTGGTTCATTGTCTTTGAAAAATAGCTCTGTTATCTTGTAATTAACAAGATAGTATCAGTTTGAGCTGTTTCTACAGTTACAAGGTCACTATCTGGGATATTAAGAATTTTGGTGAGATGCTTAGATTATCTTTATATAAAAGGTAACAAAAACTGTAAAGAATTTCAACTAAAGTATTGACATCCTAGTTTGAAAGCTTGAAGAAACTCAATAATCCATGCTGCTTAACCCAAAGATTTTCTTTACCAACTTCTTAAATTCATTGTACTGGTTACCCTTACGACTCAGTTCCTGGCTCTTTAATATAATTTTTTAATGTTAATTTTTGTTTTTTTCATTTTAGGCACTTGTGGGAACCCTAATAGTGAAGATCAGGATGTTAGCTCTGGTTTTCATAAGAAACTACAAGCAGCACCAGCTCCCTCAACACTCTGGCTATGTGCCCAGCTTCCACACATATTTGGGCTAGCTAATTTAGCTGTGGTTCCCAGGCATTTCTAGGTTAGCAGCCAGAAGACTACAATTTTTAGTATAGGCTAGCTAGCTCAGCAACTTGACATCACCACACTGATGTAATAGCTGGTATGATGTTTGCTGTATTCCCCTATTGTCCCTAAACCCTCTATCTATCTTCGCTGGCACTGTTAGGCAGGGAAACAGGAGACATCTGAATTGAGATAATGGGGAGACATTAGAATCCAGGAGACATCAGAATTCAGAAGACTGAGGACACTTCATGACTGAGAATTCAGGAGACTTGAGAATTGAGACTGAGGAGACCAGGGGGAGCAATAGAAGCAGAAGTAATGACAGCAGCAACAGGAACATCAACAGCTACAGAATGAAGCAGGAATAAAGACTTGAAGCATGGATCACTTGTCCCCAGCTCCTCAGGCATTTTTTCTCCTTGGAAATCTTACCTCCAAAATCATCCCTTCTGGAGCAGGAGTGCTCCAACAGCATCCCTCGTCTAAGATGTCTGAATTCCCTAAAACAGTTGATCTTTGCCAACACCTCTACAAATGGTAAACTGGTTTTGTAGGAACAATTCCAACAAGAGACCTCTGAACACTATTGTTGGGCAAATGAGTTTGTAAAATTTGTGTGTGTTATTTGGTTTTGCTCAGTTTTATTGTTAAAAATGGCCACTGTTCACATGATGCTTCCACGTGATACAGCTAATTACCTTTCTGCTTTGGAAGGGGTTTGGTTATGATAATGTGTGCTGGAGGAGGGCTTTTGTTCTGAAAAGTTTTAAAGAGAGGAGCTAGGAGGCCATTTTGGGCAGAGACCACGTTGTTGCAGGGAGAGAAGCCATGTGGTTGCAGGAGAAGAAGCAGCCAAGATGGTGGCATGCAGATGGGGAAAAGGAGGTGGCTAAGGCTGGTGGGGTCTTTGATTATAGGAAAACTTGGAAAAGATTCTCTTGGTTGTGGTACGAGAGAATGTGTGAATGGGTTTTGGTGCCCGTGTGTTTGTTTTTACTCACTTGCCATGTGTGAGGCTAGAAATAAAGAAAATGGTCCACCATTTCTTGGCTCTGCAGTCTCATTACGATCTACCCAAATCAAATGCGAACCTGCATGGGCCAGGTGGCTGCAACAGAGGCTGCAACTACTGGACTTAAAACTATTTTAACCAACTTAGGAGGTTTTTATCACTTCTGAATTAACCAGCAACCAATGATATCTGCCTTATGTAAAACAGGAAACTGACAGTTTAAAGTTTATGGGAACTCAGTACTCTAAGAAAACCAGGACTGATGAGAATTCTCTCACTCTCACAAACACACACCGATTCCTTTGTTCCAGGCAATGTTATGAGGCTCATAAACTAAATTGCTAACTGCAAGGATTACCCTGCCCTGAAATATTCCTGGATAAGAGTTACTTCCACCCTTCTTCAATAACTCAGATAAAACTTTCTTCAAAATTGCTTGCTTTATTTGTCTCTAATACCTGTCCCCCTTCCTTTTCTTTGAGATATTCCTCAGTAGTGAACATTAACCCTATTGTGGACTAAATAAAATCATCTTCTTAATTGTCCAGTTCATTATGTGATTTATGGTCAGACAGTCAAAGTCAATATCCAGTTCTGCATGCTGTTAATATGATTTTGAGGTTACAGCAGGTACCAGATATAAACATGTCACCTCAAATAAATTGTTTTATTCTAAAACTGTTGCCTTGTAATTCTACCAAGAAAATGTCTTCTTCTTCAAGTACAACTTGTGATACCAATAACAAAGAAGTGTTAATTTGTCAAATGTACCCAGCCAATTGTCAGATCTTTAGCAGTTTAGTACTTAACACTAGTAGTCACCATTTAAGTTCCAAACATTTTAGAGCACTTTCTACTTCATATTCATCTTTTAAAATAGTATAAAATATGTTCTTTTTATAAAATTTAAAAAACTACAGATTTTTTTTGTTCCTACCCTTTTCAAAACCAGGTTTGAACATCTTTCCTCATAGTAAAATCTTGTTTATAACAAAGCCAAGATTAAAAAGGAAGAAGGAGGCACTAAGACTCAAGGTAGGGGAAGAAACCACATCCCTTTTAGTATAATAACCAAAGGAAGTTTAGCATAATATTACTATGTCATGTATATAATATATATAACAACATATTATTAAAAGTCAAATTATCTTGCTAATGATCATTTTTATCCACAAAACCCAAAGTTCTTCTAAATAATCTTATCTTTATCCTCAAGTAAGGGCCAAACAGAGTGGAAGTAGATGGGAATGAACTGGAGCTCAGGGTGGAGGCTAATAACAGAGCACTCTGGAGGAGCAGAGCAGAGGAATTAGAGGAAAAAATGAAACAGTCAGTGCACTGATTGCTTTGGGAGTAACAGGGGTTGTGCTGAGCTTGGAGACTAAAAGACTCATGAGGAGCTGAGAAGAAAAAGTAAATAGAATAGAAAAGCCAGTTCAGAAGCCCAGGTTCCCAAAGACTTCCAGTGAATAGAAACATAACCCCCAAACAGAGAACTAGTTTGTACATTCTTCTGTATTGTGTATGCTCTGCCTGCTAACAATAAGAGTGTTTAACAGGAAATAGAATCATTACTCCTTTCCATCAGTAAGATTATTGGTAGGAGATTTTTAGTCTATGCATGCCTGCCTCTAAAACATGATTCATGTATTCATTCTTCTAGTTTTACTCTCTGTTTTCCATTTTTTTCTATCTCTTCTGTCTTTTTCTCCCTCTATCTCTTTGCCTCTTTCTCTCTCCCTCTCTATCTTCTTATTTGCTTCTTTTCTTGCTTTTCATTCTTTCTTCTCTTCTTACTTTTTACTACTATTTTCCTTTTTAGTATTTTTTTACTCTGTTTTTTGTCTCAAGGAGTCAAGAGTTACTAAATAACCAGGTTTCAGTTCAGAAGAGGGGAAGTCACTATTCACATCAAACCAGCAGGATAAATTCTATTAGTTCTCTTATATAAAAAGTGCCCTGCAGTCCTTGAGATGCACATTTCACAGAGCAGTTCTCTGCACAAAGCTTTTGATGTGTCAGCGCAGGGTTATATATTTACAGTCGTATTTCCTTGCTAAGGTGAAAGGTAAGCAAGGAATGAAAGCAATTATCACAGGTTTTTTTTTTTCCACTGGGGCTTTCAATGCAAAGTGCTCCTGTGACACAGCCTGACACTTCTAATGAATTCCCAGGGTTATGCGACAATGCTACTAACACTCGCATCTGTCACTTGGAGATAGGGATTTTCCTTTCAATCTTGAGCTTGGATGCTAACATTCTTTATCCCAGTTAATGAGGATCTGACTTCATATTCTGGAACAGGGCATTTGAATAACATGTCTGTGCAAATCACATTGAGCAAACCCTTAAAGTGTGATTCAGTCAGAGCTGATTCCAAACACAATATTTAATAATACGTCAGTAGGACACATTTAGAGGCTTTTTTTGTTTGTTTGTTTGTAGATATAGCTGCATTTAGAGGTGGAAAGGCCCACAGTTAAATTTACTACTTTTTCTTTACAACTGCATCACTTTGCCTTAATTCCATTTCTATTTGTGTGCTTGTTCATCTCTTTACTGACAGGGATTTCTAAAAAATTGTCTTGTTGAATCTGGTAGGAATACATTGCTGCCCGGCACTACTGAGCAGTCTGTGCTGGGCGAGGAAAGCTGGCCTCAGAGTCAGAGACTCTTGACTTCCCACTCCAACCTGATTGTTCAAAGTCCCTACTCAACCTTTTTTGTAATGAGAGACCAACAATATGACCAACAGGATTCAAGGTATGAAGAAACATAAGACATCAGGTTTTTTTCTGGGAATAAACTTGTAGTATAAGCACTGAGAGTGGGCTCAAACAAGAGTTATAAAGAACTTCAGCATCTTAGGAAGAATGGGACCAGTTTGAAGAAGGGGTCTGCCTGTCTCAGGGATAACTAGAATCCTAAGGTGCAGTCATATGAGAGGTGGTGAAGGCAACCTTAATTTGGAAAAGTCTAATTTGGAAGACTTACTGCGGTAGGTGAGCTTGGTCAGGGAAAATTTCAAGTAGTGGGTAATGGGTAATATTAACACAGATGTGCAGCCCTGGCCAGACTTCAAGTTCTCAGTCCATTCAGAGCAGAACAGCAGCCAGGAGCTAGAAAGGTCACAGCAGGTAGCATCCAGCTTGAAAAAGCCACACAGGGTGTCCAATCCCAGCAAGTGAATGGAGGGTGAGAAAGGGGCTTCAGTACTGTAATGCTGGTGGTTGAGGCCAGGCAGGTTCACATTGAATTTGGGCAGATGGTAGAGGAACTGCGCAGCCAGAAAGTATCAGGTTATTGCCCATTTATTGGATGTTGGCAAAGACAGGTGAGTGAATAAATAGAGGAAACCTGCTTTTCACAGTGAAGGGCAAGGGATCAGGAAAACTGCACCACACAGCGGCGGGAGAGCAATCTGGAAAAATCTCTCCCTGAGGAAAAGCACCAGTAAGTAGCCTATAAACAAGTAGCATTGCCACATGCTCACACACTAATCAGGCAAAGTGTTTGCAGCCCGTAAACAAAGAGCAACCCTAACACAGCTGTTTTCCCCACAACTACGCAGAGAAAACTTAGGCACCACATTACAGAACCCAGTTAGAAGTGCAATGATGATGCCTTGATAAAGAAGAGACATGAGACAGCAAAAGACAAGAGGAAACTGGCTAAGTGGGTTAAATTTTAAATAAAGTGCTCATTTTGCAAATTGATCAGTAAGCAAACAGATGTGAGGTTAAATGACTTTGGCAAAGTGCACTTTTCCCAGGTGCAGAGGAAGCAAAAGGACAGGTTGCAATTTGCAGTGCCCACAGGTGCCTGGGATAAAATCAGACCAAAGGCAGCGAAATAAATTCCACATCCTACTAGTAGAGGTGCTGATGATCTGACTGGGTAGCTTAGTATAAAGCGCGTTCACTTAGAAATTGAGTGAAGGTCAATAAACAAGAAGTTATTAGTAGCACTAGCAGAAAATGCTAGAAGAAGGCTAGAACTGATAGGCAAATGTATTCATCATATGAGGTTTAACAATAAATTTTAGTAAATCAGTTTAGCTTAGGACAGCTATCTTAAAGATAGAGACTATGCTGCCACAATATTTAGAGCAACAAAGACAAGGAACCTAACATTCCCCGACACACACACACACACACACACACACACACACACACACACACACAGACATTTAATCTTTCTATACTTATGCCACGTTTATTAATTTTATTCTTCACTTGAGAAAATCCAAGAATATCTTTCTAAGGATACCATATCAGAGCTATGATTTAATATCAGCTAGCTGAACTTCTGGAAGGCAGCTTACTGACTTCAACTTCTTAAAACAAACAAACAAACAAGAGAATAGGAAACATAACACCAACTCACACATCTAATACAGTAAAAAAAAAACCCAAACCACAGTTTTTTTTTTCTCCTAAAATTCTCAACAAGTTTTCTACATTTCCTAAAATGCTGGCATTTATAAGTGGAATGTTGTAGACAGCACCACTTTGTAAATCCTGGTTGAAGATACTTTCCCTCAAGGGCTTTTTAGGAGTGATGGTGGGGGTGAGTAAAAGCAGGAAAATACTTGCCTATTAGTCAATGCAAGATTTGGATGTCACTAAAAAGGTGATAATTTGTACCTTATGGGTGAAGAAGCTTGGACATACAATTCATGCTTGATTAGAATTATTCTTTCTCAGCCTTCTTACACCAAACACATGATAAGAAGTTGAGTGTAACGGTAGAATTTTTTCACTGAAAGTCTCTAGACTTAGAATAGACAAACTTGTGTTTATTATTTTGGGTTTACTACTTAACTAGCTAGAAACATCTTTGTACTCTCAAACTTTAGTTTCTTCATCCTTGTAGTACATATAATTTAGTCTAATTCAAACGATAGTGGTAGGATTCAATTACACATTATGGAATGTCTAGTGTTATATATTAAAGGTAGTAGGTAGGTTTTCAACCAACGTGAATTCCTTTTCCTTGACTCATCTTCATTTTGTGAAAATTACTTGAGTTTTTAGTAGTGCACACAAATTTGGAAAGTTTTATAAGTCCTGAATCCTGGTTCGGACTTCCAGGCTAAGATCTCTTTCTGCAGTGTGAATTCTTCTGAGAAAAGTTTTCTTCCATTTAGGACTACTCTGTATGGTATAGTGTGTTCCCTGAAGAAAATACCATATCTGAAATAGAAACATACACATGATAGACCCCATCCATTTTTTTATTTATGACAATAATATCCTAGCATATTGTAAAGTCTTGTTCCAGAAAAATCAGTATATCACAACAACATTCCAACACATGGAAGTTTTGAACAATGGGTGTTTTTGATGTCCAAAGGTACTTTAAATGCTAGTGGAGGCCTTGAACCCTCCTTTGTCTGAATGTTTTTATTTCCTTTTCCATATAGCCTAAAATTCTAACAATACTAATTTGATTTAATACATAGTCTTTATAATGCATATGAATTAAAAATTATTAAATTTAAGTCATTCATGTCTATGACAATGAGGCTTTATGTCTACCACTTTGGGATAATTCTGAGGAGATATGTCTCTAAATATCTCTGGAGGCATATATTATCTCTAGCTTCCATTGTTGTTTGCTATTAAAACAGATCAGAACACATGGATTGTGAAGAAACATAAGAAATCAATGGAGAATTGTCTCTTAAAACCACCCACCATGAGGTCATGTAGTGTAATAATGCTACTACAGGAGAATACAGAATTATTTAATATGTTATACTCTACCTGATATTTCTATTAGGTTCAAATTAGATGATTAAGCCATAATATTAAAATGTATAAGAGATTCTATGCCATGCTAATTTTAGAGCCCAAGTATAAAATGTGTTTTAACTTACCAGTTATCAAAGCCATAATTAAATATAGGGTACCTGTACTACCCATGAAGCAGTATATTGTTCTTTTTTTTTTTTTTTTTTTCATTTTTTCATTTTTCTGAAGCTGGAAACGGGGAGAGACAGTCAGACAGACTCCCGCATGCGCCCGACCGGGATCCACCTAGCACGCCCACCAGGGGCGACGCTCTGCCCACCAGGGGGCGATGCTCTGCCCATCCTGGGCGTCGCCATATTGCGACCAGAGCCACTCTAGCGCCTGAGGGAGAGGCCACAGAGCCATCCCCAGCGCCCGGGCCATCTCTGCTCCAATGGAGCCTTGGCTGCGGGAGGGGAAGAGAGAGACAGAGAGGAAAGCGCGGCGGAGGGGTGGAGAAGCAAATGGGCGCTTCTCCTGTGTGCCCTGGCCGGGAATCGAACCCAGGTCCTCCGCACGCTAGGCCGACGCTCTACCGCTGAGCCAACCGGCCAGGGCCATATTGTTCTTTTTAAATGGACTTAGATTAGTTGTAAATGTATATAGCAACCTTTAGGAAAATGATTAAAAATATTTTTAAAAGAAGAATAATAAATATGCTAAGAGAGGAGAAATAATATAATCATATAAAATGCTCAGTTAAAACCGGAGAAGGCAGAAAATATATGGAATACAAAAAAAGGACAACAGAGAAATAATTGTTACAAATAAAATGGATATTAAATCAACTATATCAGTAATCAATTCAAATGTGAATGGTTAAACCATACCAATAAAAGATACTATCAAAGTGGATTAAAAACCATGGTCCAACTCCATATTGTCTATAAGAAACTCACTTTGCAAACACATATCTGATAAGAGACTTGTATCCAACAATACAATACTCTAATGTTCAACAGTAAGAAAACAACCAAATTAAAAGAAACAAAATATATAAACAGATATATCACCAAAAAAAATAAATAAATGACAAGTATATGAAAAGATGCTCAACTTCATGTTATTAGAGTATTGCTCATTAAAACAGTAAGATACCAATTAATACACACCCATTAGAATTGCCAAAGTTCAGAACACTGATGACATCAAATGCCCGTGAGAACATGGAGCAGCAGGAACTCTCATTCTTTGCTGCAGAGAATAAAAAATGATACAGATAATTTGAAAGATAGTTTGTAATTTCTTACAAAGCTAAATATATGCTTAGCATATGATCTAACAATAGCATTCTTAGATATATGTTGGATATATGTTATGAGTTCAAAATTTATGACCACACAAAACACTGAGCATTAATGTTTATTTAAGCTTTACTCATAATTTCCCCAAATTGAAAGCAACCAAGATGTCCTTCAATAGGTGATTGGATAAACAAACTATTATAGATCCATACAATAAAATATTAGTGACTGATAAAAAAATAAAGTTCTCTCAAGTCACATACACACACAAAAGGAAAGAACACTAAATCTGTAGTTAAGTGAAAGAAAGCAGTCTGAAAGGCTATATACTGTATGAGTTCTACTTTTTATTCTGGAAAATAAAAAGCTGGAGACTTAAAAAAAATGACTGGTGGTTGCCAGGGTTTCGGTGTAAGGGAATGTGATAAATAGGTGCTAAAAGAAATTTTTAGGGAAGTAAAATTATTCTATATTATACTATAAGTTTGGAAGTATGACATTTCTTAGAACCCATAGAACTATACAGCACAAAGAGTGAACCATAAACTGTGAACTTCAGTTAATAATAATGTTATCAATATTGGTTCGTTAATTATAATAAATGTACAACACTTTTGCAAGATATTTATAATAGGAAAAATTCAGTGTGGAAGAGGTGGGACTATGAGAACACCGCACTTTCTACAAAATTTTTTTGTAAACCTAAAACTACTCTGACGATTAAAAGCTAATTAAAATTATAATATTATATATATATTAAAAATAAGACTCAGAGCTTCATAGCAGCTAAGTAAAAATCCAAAATATAACTCTACCATCAGTTATCCTGCTATGAAACCTCAAGTAAGAGTTCATAAAATGTTACCGTCATTGCAATGCTCAATCTTACAATTTTTTAGTCCTCTTCAGAATATATGACAGAAAAAGACATAATCTTGCCAAACTACTTGTTAAGTCTTACCTCAGGGTAATTGGTAAAATGCTGAACAGAAACTATATGTAATGAGCATTAACTCATTGAATAGCATATGTTAGGTCAAAATTTCATAAATTACTAAGCTCCAATTTTGTTCTTATTTTTGATGGCTGAAAAGATGGGGAGTCTTCTTAATCCAGCTTCCTTGCTGAGAGCCTTCTAATATGGTTCTCTCACTGACCTCAGAACTATAACTGTGAAAATTTCCTCTAAATCTGGTTTCCTGCCATTTTGATTCAATCATCAGCTTTGTGTTCAGCTATGAGTAATATCCCAACTCTTCCATTCACAAACACACAGCCTTAAACAAAGAAAAATTGAAAAACTGCAGATTCTTTCTCCTTCTGTTACTTTCTTCTCACCACCAAAAATATATTTCTCTTTCTATTAATAGTGTTTGAATTATATAGATTTATTTTACTTCTAGATTTTTGTTCCCTTGGAGGACTCCTACTTCATCTGTCAAGAGCATGCTCTACCCCACCTACCTCATGGCAACCTATGTCTCATAAGAATATCCTACCATCAATGTGTGACACTGTTCAAGTCAGAATAACTTCTCGTTGCTTTGTATCTACTTCCATATATGTTACATCTATGTGCTTCAATGTGCACTCATGTATGTATGTATATAAGAATGAAAAAAATTCTGATTTTCTACTGGAATGAACTTCAGATATTAACTGGTACAACATTGTCCAAAAGTGAAATTCTGATTAAAGTCACAGGAACAGGTAATGATAGATCCTAGATTATAATCATGGATTTCTTTCTCCGAACGTTTCAGAAATTAGATTCCAAATCTCTATGGAGTGTAAGCTCTACCTACCTTGAGTGGAAGTAAAGATAATTTCCATAGTCATTGTGCCTGAGGGATTTCAAGTGAAAATAAAAGTCCCCTGAATCTTTTAATTTCTTGTATTTAAGCTTAGTTAACAATTGGAAATTGTGCTCTGGCATAATGCCATTCCTAAGCAGAGGGATGTTAAGTCCCACTCTGGTACAGTTTGCATTTTAGTGTATTTTGTAAATAAATTCTTAACAGATGGACAGAGCAGCAGGAAGCCAACACCAGAGAGTCAGCAGGTGGAGAGGAAAGCCAGAAATGGACTGGCACTGATCAGATTAACAGAGCTAAAATATCTCGGGATTCACACATGCTGCCCACAGAATAAGTTGGCACTGACCAGATAGGCAAGCTCAAATCAACCCCGAGCATGAAAAATTTCCATTACTTTGTTCCTGTGGGGTACCACAGTTCCTCCCAGATGGTGACACCACAGCTATGAAAGCTTCAGAAAAAAACAGTCTTGTCTTCTTTTTCTTCCCTTGAAGTTGAGAGGCAGCAGGAAGGTGAGATACAAATTATAATTATTAGTAATATCAAACTGCTTTCTATTTAACTATACTAGCCACAAAAGTAAGTGGAAAGGGAGGGAGATACTATCATTAAAACTTATAAGTCATTGGTATAATCTCCCAAACGACTTGAAGGATTTCATGGCCACTGTAAGTATGTACCTTCTACTCGCCAATCCATGGCATGGTTTCCCATAGTGTGAAACTCCTAAGAGTTTCATTTTAAGGTCTGCTGCCCTGCTCACACAAACATGTGACTTTTATATTAAAAGCCTTCTTCTCATACTAAGATGTATCTCCCTAAGGATCTCTGCCTTTTGCTTTTCACTATAGGTGTTATCCTGTGAGATAATGGCCACAGCTCAGGCCTAATGCTGGCAGGAAATCCAGGACCAGGGTGCTAGGCACTTGTCCTGGTCAGGTCTGGGGTTTCTAGATAAATGTCAGGTTCTCCTAAATTGCTACAAACTCATAATCTTTATATGGCAATTCTGAAATACTTAATCACATGACTTAAATTATAATGGGTTTTATGATAGGTGTAAGAAATCCTTATAGTCCAGTCTTTGCCATTAACTACATGCCCAATCATGGAAAAGTTGACTGAGATCACTGAGCCTAACTTTCCTTACTCCTGACTTCGGGTGTGTGAGAATTAATTTCCAGCATGTGCATAAAGAATTCAGCAGAACAACTGGCACATAATCATACATAAATAATAGTATCTTTCATCATCATCATCATTTTAATTTTTATTAAAAATTTAAGTAGAATTGGTTTGAAATTTCTGATTGTAAAAGCATTCCTAGGGATCATTAATAACCTGGCAGAAGAGATTTCAAAAGAAGTCACAATATATGGCAAAGCTTCTGCAGGACAGGAACATGCAGTGATAAGATTGGAGAAAATTAAATTTGGAAGCTCAGTCTGACTGGAAAAGAATTATGAAGTTTAAAAGGTCACATGAAATGTAGTGGATCCAAGTTTGGCCCAAATTTGTAATAATCATAATCATAATAAACTAGACTAAACTAATATTTCAAGTTTAGTCCAAACTGGATAGACTTGAAATAGGCAAAAAAGCTCCCCAGGTAACAAGGATAATCCTATTTAGAATCCCAGACAACAAACTCAATAATTGGGACAATACCTAACTGGCCTCTGATTACCAGATAAAAAGCTAACCTACTATATTGTAATGCCAAAAATTTTATGTGCCACCTTGACATTCTTAAATCTAACAGACCCCAACTCTCACCAGATATGCCCTCACAGAATAGGAAAGACTCCCACCTCGTAGTTCTTCTATTGGACAGACCATCTAGACTCCTCCTGGTCTTCTATTTAATGGGTTTCATTTCATTGAGAGACGATGAAAATATTCAACCAAACCAATAGCATTCCCCCACAGGAATCAGGAATCATCACATTCTCTTGTTACTTCCCACATCCTCTGCTTATTCACTGTTCTCCCAAGTGCAACTCCTGTGTGGCCCTGCATTGCATTCAGTGTCAAGCTCATGTTTCTGAGATTAGATGCTGTATGTTTGGCCAGCCCGATAATCTCAAAATGAGATTATTTCCCTTCACTAGAGGGGTGGAGAGGAGGTAGATCAAAAAAATGACCAAAGTCAGGTACCTTGATTAAAGAATAAGTTTCCTTTCCTGTTGGAGAAGAACATGGAAAACTAAATCCAACTGGACTGTAATTCACAGCAAGGGTTTGAAGGGAAGGCTGCATTATATGGTAAATTAAAGAAAACCTGGACAAGAAGGGGATTTGAAGACCATATGCTTCCTGATGTACTTCCTAGAAATCGAGTAGAGAGAATAGCCTTCAAAGTATTATTTTGTCCTTAGTCAACCAAAACTGGGTTATCACAGCTAATGGCTCCCTCTCATGTCAGTAATACACCTAGGTACAATTCACCACTCAAAAAAAAAAAGGAAAATGAAAGTAGAGGAAAATTCAGTCTTACTATGATTTACTATTCCCATAGAATAACAAAAAGGAAAAAGAAATTAAAGGAGAAAAATAGAGTGTCATTGTTTTTACAAACCCACCCTGAAGATTCACCTTCTGTTGTCAAGAAGTTAGTGACAGGATATTATTTATGGTGATGTATTTGAGCACCTCCATTTAGCCTTTCACGTTTTTCTATATAACCTTTGGCGTCCACAGCGGGAAGGGTGGAGGCCCAGTAGGTATAGCCCCGAGCTACACTATATATTACACCTATGTATTTGTTCTACTTCTTAGTGACATTTTGAGCTATGAACAGTATTTCATTTATGTTAACTTTAATCAACTAAGCTAGAAGTCTGACTTTTTAGACTTTTGTGCACATTAGTTAAAATATAGCTCTAACATATTTAAGTAAGAGGATTTTTTCCTAACCATATTTATCTACATCTGTGAAAAATAGGGAAAGGCTAGGAATCCCAACTCTTTTTTGATAGATATACTAAAATGTTCCCTTAAAAGCTTTTCAACATCCTAGATATATATATTATAAGGATTGGGTTTCTGCAATTACTGGATGAAATGGCTGCTTTGGGGATGAGAGTTAAATTATATAAGTATCGATTTGGACACCATTATTATGATTATGAAAGTTTAAAATTAAACATTCTGGATTTAGAAACAGAATTTAAAAATCTATTTTATGTGAAGGATGTTTTGGCATTTGGTTTTTAGTAATAACATAAAAATAAGAACATTCTGTTTGTGTTAATATCAATGTAATCAATTTAGTGTGTCCTTTATTTGATTGATGATTTCTGTCTTCATTAAGGAAGATAATCAGGGTGTCTTAATTGAGTTCCCTTAAAGTGGACCCTGAGACGAGGGTTAGAGCACAAGCAGTTTATTTGGGAGCTGATCTCGGGAAATATCAATAGGGGAGTAGGAAATGAGACAGAGAAGGGAAGAAAGCCAATAAAAGTTGCTTGATCAAGCAAGTTACCACTGTGAGTAACTAGACTCAGACACTGTGGACCCTTTGCTTTAAAAATGTCAAAGGAAAGCCTAGATAATTACTTTCCAAGATGATTTCAGTGCAGCCCAAACTGAGATGGGCCGGTAGACCATATGCCCTCTCAAGGTCTCTTCCAATCTCATGATTATATGATTGCTCATTATCGAAAATTGGCTGGTAATTGGTTTGACTCAGAGAGGTCAGGATGTGAAGGGGACTGCACAACCTTTGATTTTTACAGTAAAGAACAATGTAGTTGTCTCAGCCACATTTCAGAAGGGCATTTTTTTAAACTATCAAAAATGTGCCATGATAATCTTCATGACTGCTAATTAAGAGAGATCACCTAGGAGTTGGCTATAATTTTGACAAGTAGAGATGAGAGTTTGGTAGTGATGAAAATGAGAGGGACTGATGACAGACCCTTAAGTACAATACAGGCACACATATATAACACTAACACTACATTTGCTTTTAAACTGTCAAAATTGGTGATATGTAACCAGATACTGGTTTTACATATAGTGTGAGTAAATAACATTTATGCTTCACTTTGCTTCCTTTTAATTGAAAAAAAAAATATATATATATATATACATACACACATACATACACCATCCTTTTACAAACAAATGAGGATCTGATTATAATTATATGACTTTTTGTACATAGTTTTATGTGAAATTAGTCATCCAGAATACATATTTTAAATGCACTGGCTACGGCTAATTGGCCAACAGTAAATTTTCAAAGTGATCAGTTCAATTACCATCTATGGAGATACAGAGATTAAAAGTAGTTTTTTCTTCTTTCTATTCCTCAGGTATTTAGAATCAGATCATTTATCTTGAGAATACTTTTTTTAAAAATCATTTTGACATGATTGAGGGAATGAACATAAAAAATTATCCAAATAAATAAAATCATCATTATTTTAATTCATTAATTAATCTAATCAAATCAGTAGCCAAGAAAATTTTCGAATTAAAAAGGATCTTAGTGACTACACTAGTCTAATCTTTTTGTTTTGTAGATAAGACAATGAAGGCTAAAAGCATTTCTATGCCATCGCCAATTTGGTAGAGCTAAGCACTCAGAGTCAGAATTCAGACTCAGCTGTCCCATTTGTGAAGTTAACGTTCTTGCCACAACATTAATAAGGGGAATAAAATTATTTGTTAAACTATTTCAGAAACATATCCTGAACCAATCTTAATTTGAAAACAAGACCCGGTAGTAACATATGATGGGGATAAAAAAAGCATTTTCCTATTATGTCCTTCACCTGTAAGCATCATTCTGTGAACCTACTGTACATAAGATTCAACCAAAAAAAGAGTCAATCAAGATCAAGATGCTCACAATTATATATTCTGGCTGTCCTTTGACACCAAAGAAACATTTTCTGGCAATCTGATTCAGGATTACCTTAGAAATAGGTTAAAGTAAATTATTTATTTCTACCAAAGAATGCAACATATTTGCAATACCAAAGAAACTGACAGATATTCAATGAAATGAGATTTTGTTTTTGTCTTGTTTTTTGACATCTCTTCTGGATGAAGAGAGGCCTATACCTACTAATGTTTGCTTCAAAAAGAGATGATTAAGAAGGGGAAAAATGAGATTTATAGTTTCACAGAAATCTAGAGAACAATCAAGAAAAATAATTTGTTCTCAGGCAAATATGATTTCCTCTACACTTCTAGCAAATAGTAAAAAACTGAAATCTACAGTTTCATTTTTATTTTGTTTGTTGTAATTGTTTAAGTACTTCAACTACACTTTTATTAGGATTTCAGCTTCTTGAGAGTGTCAGCTATATCTTATTAATCTTTATATCTTTAGTGTCTAGCCTAATGCCTACTATGTAAAGGACAACAAATGCCTCGTAAGTGAATGAATGAGGATCTGGTATAGCTCGCAGTTACAGTAAAATTCATAACTATAGAAATAAGAGAAAGAAGATGGGCTAGATGTTAAAGCAGAGAGAAGAGAAAAATTTTTATCAGAGCAAAAGCTAAGAGAAGATATTTCAAATAAGAAGAAAACACTTCAGAACTTCCTGAGGGTCAAAGTAAAAAGAGAAGCTCTATAGATCATATGGCTTTGACATTAAAATAAGAGAGAAATTACATCCATTAAAAGAATTTTTTAGTATATTTCTATCATAAGAAACTTAAAAAATAAAAATTCAATATGCATTGAGCACTTACTACTTTTAAGGTACTCCATTAGGTAATGTGGAACTATACAGAGATAAAGAGAGTTTACCAAACTTAAAAGGGTTATCTAATAAATGAGTCAGAACAAGCCCATATATAAACATAATATAGGGCAAGAGGTAATACACCATAGAGAACTATGATGTGATACAGAGAAGGAAGGAATCATCACACAATTGCAGAAATCACAGAAACTTTGTTTTTGTATTTTTCTTAAGTGAGAAGTGGGGAGGCAGAGAGACTCCCTCACATGCATCCGACTGGGATATACCCGGCAAGTCCACTAGGGGGTGATGCTCTGTCCATCTGGGGCTGTTGTTCCATTGCAACCAGAGCCATTTTAGTGCCTGAGGTGAGGTCATGGTGCTGTCCTCAGCACCCGGACCAACTCACTCCAATGGAGCCATGGCAGCAGGAGGGGAATAGAGAGATAGAGAGAAACGAGTGGGGGAGAAGCAGATGGGTGCTTCTTATGTGTGCTCTGACTGGGAATCAAACCTGGAATATCCACATACTGGGCCAATGCTTTACCACTGAGTCAACTGGCCAGGGCCTACAGAAACTTTTTAAAGGAAGTTTTGTTTGAGATGGGCCTTGACATTTACATAGGTTTTTCAAATTGGCAGCATGAAAGTAAAGGAAATGTTGTTCAGACATAAGGACAGCATATGCAAAAGCACTGAGTTAAGAGAGTATGTTTCATGCTCCTAGGGAAGTGAACAGTCCTTGTAATACAAGCTAAGCTTTTACAAAGGCTTTATGGCAGGAAGTAATAAGAGATAAAGCTTTATTAGTACTTGTAACACTAGCAGAAATCTAGTACCTCCTGAAGAGAAGTAATTTCACTAGAATCAAATTTAGCATCCTTATCTTGATTCAAAGTCCATCTTTAATTTCCACTCAGGTTTGATTCCTCTGGCATATCTAATTTTAATAATTAAAGGGCCCTTTGGACTACACAAAATCGAGTGTTCTTTTATAATTCATGAACTTGGAAAAGTTTTAATATTGTACGAATGAGCTTGCTAAAGCAAGGCTAACAAGCCATCTGCTTCATGACACACACTTCCATAAATGTCAGGAAACTTTATGTTACCATAAAATGTGGCAACAAGAAAGCACCTTTCTGTGGAAGAGGAGTTCTCTAACTAACAGGCATTTTCAGAACACTCTGGTCGTTCCTATGGCTAGCACATAGCAGCTGTAAATGCCCTGAATAGAAAGAAGAAAAATTGGCTGTAAACATTCATAGGAGAAAGCCTGATACTTTGACCATGGCTTCTATATTCCTGTTCCAACAACAAAAGACCATTACTATAAAAGTACCTATGCTCTTTTAAAAAAAAACCCACAGGTCTTAAATTCTCATCTTTAAAAGACTAAGATACTAAGCCAGAGAAGAGTGTTTATCTATTTTCTTTGTAATATATAAACCGTGGATATGTATGTAGCATTCCCTGTTCAGGGCAATAGTAACTTTGTAATGTCTTTTCATAAACCCTGATACTAGGCTTAAATGGTATCCTAAAGGAGTTAATCCAGTTCACAAGGTTTACACATTGTATTTCTTGTTAATAGGAAGGAGCATCCATCTGTAGTCACCAAAGGGTTCCTCATTGTGTGTCTTACATAAACTCATAAGCAAAACTTCAACCACCACAAGTCTATGGATTCATTCATTCCCACATGGTTTCTATGTCTCCCCTGTTTACACATGCACACAAAAGAGAAGTAACCAGTACCCGACAAATACCCCATATAAACTCATTAAAGAAATTACTAATCAGTACATTAAGTGAGGCTATCTGCTTCCCATTATACAGAGACAAACTAAGCAGGTACAATGGTTCTCATAAAACATCTGAGGAAATGTCAAAATTAATAATAAATCTAGCTCCCTGTGTGGTTGATTTTTCACCCAACTACATCCAAAAAAAGGTGATATCAAAGAAGATTATTTTTCAAATCAGAATAAAATCTTCAAATCAATCATACTATTTTTTCTTTGTAACTTTTTAAACAGAGATGAACAGACCTTAAGATAGCTACCTACCTGCAACTATAGTGTGAGTTGGGAGAAGGAAAAAGGTCTTGTAGAAAGCAATGTACCAAATACATATAAAATATATAAAAGTAGATAACTTTCAGAATAATGTGTCTTACAACATAAATCAAAAATTATCTTTCCAAGGAAGAACTGACCAGGTTATTAGGAGCATTCCTTTCATCAAGGGTCTGTTCTTTGGTAAAATAAGTAAGCTACTCAGGGCAACAGAGTGAAACATATAGGCAGTATATAAGAGCAATGTAAAAGTATATGACAGTTATATTTATATATATGAGAATTTTATATCTGTATGTGAGAATTTCATATCTGTATATAAAAATTTCACATATGTGTGAGCAAAATGTTCACATATTTATGAAAATTATACTATGAAATTATTCTATACCTACTAAATTTAATATTACCAAGCCATGTCATCCTTCTGCTTAAAATTCATTCATAGTTCTCTTTTGTTCTTAAAGTTAGAAATATTTGATATGACACAAAGTTCCATGTGAATTAGCCTGACTTTCAATATCAGCTTCATCTTCCTTCATTTTCTCCTGATACTTTCTTCTTCATTTTTTTTTTTTTAGATTTTATTTATTGATTTTTAGTGGAGGAAGAGAGTGGGAGGCATCAACATGTAGTAGTTGCTTCCCATATGTGCTTGACTGGGCAAGCCCAGGGTTTCAAACCTGCGACCTCAGCATTCCAGGTCGATGCTTTATCCACTGTGCCACCACAGGTCAGGCTCTCCTGATACTTTATAAGTGCATGGCTATCTGTTCTTGAACTGTGCCTCTATCTTACTAGACTCCAAGTTCTATTTTTATGCTCTTTCTTCCCTAGAAGGCTCTCTGTCCCACTGCCACTCACACTCTTCACAACTGGGTATCTCTCATTCACCCTTTAGTTATCCAACTAAGTGTCATTTCTCTCTTTACAATCTAGAATACAAATTAGATTTTCCTAAAATACACTCTTATTGTAACCTATTTTATGTACTTTTTTATAAAACTGTGGATACATTTAATTAATGAGTGTGTAGTAGAAAAAATGGAAAGATTCATAGTTTATTCTGTGTGAAAAATGGTGGGCAGAAACTGTGATGTTAAAGTTCCTAGACTGCGCAACTGGATGAGGATGGTGCCATTAACAGGCAAAGAAAAGAGTAGGATGAAAATAGAATTAAGAAGAAGGGAGGTAAAGAGCTCAATTTGGGGCAGGTTTAGATTTAGATGTCTCAAGGAACTCCAAGTGGAGATGTCTTGCACAATATAGGGTATAAGCACTGTGTAAGATCCAGGTTGAATACAAGTTTGGGAATTTTTACTCTATTGATGATAAACAAATCATGGAAATGAGTGATTAAAGAAAGAGATTATGAAATATAATATGAGAGCTAGTATTTAAGGGCTAGATACCGGGAAAAGGATGAACAGAAGCAGCAGCCACAGTGATAAGAAAAAACCTGAGGGAGTTGGAGTCAGAAGAACAAAAGAAATATTCTCTGAGAACAGAGAAGCCAACAGTGCCAAATGTGGCTTAAAGGGTCAAGAAGTTATACATAGAATCTGTCTGATATTTATCAACAGTGATAATCTTGGTCAGAGCAGTAAGAGTAAAATGCTTCCAGAAGAATGAATGACAAGGAAGCAGAAAAAGTAAAACCATCTCTATCAAGAACTTCATAAATGAAAGAGGAAATGACAGCATCTAGAGAAACTATGATATTGAGGGTTATTTTTCTTTTTGTGTGTGTGTTTTATTTATTTGTGTCGTGGCAAAAACGTGTTCAAACTGCTTATGGAAAGAAACCAGCAGGGAAGCAGAGTGAGGCTATGTGAAAGAAGAAAAAAATAGTATATCAGCTTCTCTGAGAGCTAGAAAATAAAAAAGAGAGATGTTTAGAAAAAAAAACATGGAAAAATTAAGATGTTTTAAATGCACACTGGAAGCTGAAGATGTTAATTTAGGTTGAACCAAAATGTACTATTCTGAGAACTCTTTAGCCATGTTAAGTGCCTCAGATGTAAAGGTGAGATTATCAGAATAATGGAGATGTTTTTCTTGTGCAAGTTCAACAGCAAAACAGAAAACACTGTTGAAAATATTACTAAGATAGTCATGGAAATACAGCTCACTTGAAGTCCAACATAAATAAAAAATAAAATAAAATAAAGGTTCAGATGAAAAACTGATATAGAAAAAGTAGACAAACCAAAAGTATTAAATAATTAAACTAGGAGGATGATCAGTGATTTATTTAGGCTATTTGAAGGTTAGGAAATTAAGTCAGAGAGTAGAAAGTTTGAATTGAAGATTTTGCAAGAATAATGCTTCTAGATGATAAGAAGGTTCAGCATGTGATCATGTGAATGAGTGCTTACAATGAGATCTAAAGATAAAGAACTTAGGAATTTGAGAGACCAGGGTGTTTTCAACATATTTGTTGAAGTCGCCCAAAGTTCACAGGATTTGGAGTGGATAAAAACAAATGAACTGAGTGTCAAATCTTCCATGAAATAAGAGGAATCATCAGGTAGGTATTCAATATATGACAGTGAAGCAGATATGTAAATTCTGGAAGATCCAAATGTTTTGGCTTCAAAGATCGTTGGAAGTAATAACCTAAATTTATCATTGCTGAAAGAGGACAGACAATGAAACCTTTAATACGAAAATAAAAAGATTAAGAAGCCAGAATGTCCACAGCATCCATCTTTCTCTGTGCCCAAGTCAAACACAAGTCACTGAATCTATGAAAGGGGTAAATAAGCCAACAAAGAGTGTTGAGAGTACATGAAAACTGGTAGCCCATAGTCCAAATATGGCTCAAAAATGTATTTTGTTTTATTTGCACAGTTCTTACCAAAAACTAATTTGATAATCTTTAGTCAGAGCGTACAGTTTTGTTTTATTATAGTGCTGACCACTCCCTATTTTCAGAAAACTGATGTAATGCCTGTTGTACAGTACACATTCCCCCCATGGGCTTTGAGTAGTCAACCTCTGCTCTATATTCTTTTTTATTCCAGTAAGAATAAAGAGGTAAATTGTCTGTTTGCTTTCATTCTAAGTGCTTCATGAATTTCCAAATGTGGTCTTTCATGACCAATAAAGATCAAACATAGATAGGATGGGCACTACCCTCTATGTTAGTGAGAAATAAAACTAAGTTCCAACAGTACTCTGAGTTTAAGCCAAATTAGATATCAGTTGATGTGAACTCTCTAAGCTGGAAGTCAATCAGAAGATAAGTAAGGACATAGGCTAACTAACTGTGTAGTTAAATATAGGACTTCTGGCTTAAAAGGTAGATGTATGGCTTTTCTATGTAAAATGACTTGCAACTATTACTCCAGGACATATTATATATTAAAAGGAATGAGGAAAAGCACCACAATTCATAGACATTCCTAGAAAAAAAACTAAGTTGACATTGCCAAATAACTTACCAAACCAGATGTGAACATTGATCAATGTTTTGTGATTTAAGCATGTCACACAAAAGAGCAGAACTAGAGATAAGGTTAGCACCTGTGGAAATATCAAGGTCCTCATGTCCTCCTCAAACACATCTACATTGTCCATTATTTACAAGTACAAATAGTAAAAGCAAAAGAATAGCAGGCAACACAGACAATTCTAGTTAATGATTAAGGAAGAGAAGTTATACAGAATCATTTATTTATTCATTCAACAAGTATTCACTAAGCACTATGCTAACCTATATGCTAATCACTAAGTCCTGGTGAGAAAAACAGAAGGAACTCTTGTTGGTAAGGAGTTTATATTCTAGCCAGGTACTTAATGTAATTTTTTCAGAAATCTAATTTTTTATCATCCAAGAGTTAGGTAATAGCAATAGTTGAATAGGAGAAAATAATACATTACACATCCTCACACCCATAAACATTCAGAGAGCAGCAATATTGATATGGTCTTTCAAAGCCCTACCCTGGAAAGCAAAAGCAAAACTATGCTTTCTTTAAAAATGATAATAATCATAATAATCTAACTTTAAAAGAGATGCAATCTAGAAAACAAATTTGAACTTCTATAATATAAAACATTTTATAACTATTACCCCACTAGTGCAATAAAAAATGTGATCAACTATCATTATCCATATAAATAGACAAGCCTAAAATTTAAAAAAGGGGAGAACAATAGACTTTGAGAATTGAAACAGGCTGAGATTATACATCTAATATGAGATGAAATACTTAGCTGAGGAGGCTTTGGTACAACTTGTGAAAGCTTGCAATTGGGTCCAAAGCGATAGTTCCTTCAAACTTTCTTTGGAACTCCTAGCAGGTTCTTAGAGGAAAATGACCTTGCATGACGATGATCATCCTTTTGAGAAAACGGCAGTGTCCCTCTGACATCAGGAATTGTGTCATTGTCCCCCACCTCTATCCTCTGATCCTGCTGCAATATTTTTCCACCTAGATGGGTCATACATGGCAAAAGGCCTGATGAACTATTAAATCGCTCACTAATAGTTTTGATGCTGGCTCCGAAAGGCTGTCAAGTTCGCCATTTCCATTACAAATTCACTCTTTGCACAGCATACTCTTTGAGAGTGAGTAGAATAAAAGGGCATTGAAATTAAGACTAACAGACTCCCTCTGCCAACATTAAATGAAGTTCCTGGGGGCGCTTCAAGCACTCTGTTGCACAGCTGAATGAGACGAAAGGAAGCTAATCCTGTTGATGGTCACTCAGAAGCAGCCTGATTGCTATGCTGTGTGCCTTCCCCATAGATCGCCAATTTACCACTATTGTTTAATTTTCACAGAGAATAATAGCACATTGTGCAGGGTACAGGGCCGCCTGAGCAGTCAGAGCCTCTGCAAAGAGCTGATATGCGAAAGAGATATGTGATAAAGTAGCCCTTCCTGGGAGGTAGGTTTGTATCTGCCCAACCATCTGTTTTGTTTGTTTGTTGGTTAGCTTTATTTTATTCATTAAAATAATGGGGGAGGGGGGCAATTACTCTCATTGAGGACCACCAGCACTCCATAAGCCTGAATCACTCATCATTAAAGGAGTAGGCCTAATGTAAACAGATGTACAAATAAAGCTTGATGAATAAAACAAATGTTTCTCAGTTGCATATATCAATATATTTGTAAGATGTAATAAAGAGTCTGACTCTATTTTAGATAGTTGATCGCTGACAGCTTTCAAGCCCTACAACTCTCTCTTCTTCTTCTGCCCTATATTTGAGCAAGCTGATAAATCAGCTGTTCCTTCCGTTGGACTTGATGAGAAGTTGAAATCATGCAACTATTATGTGGAAACTCTCATCCCAGGCCGACCGATTGACCACTCCAAAAAGGAGGCTAGTTGTCACTTTCTGCTCTCTGAAGCCCTTTTTGGACATGCATAGGAGCCTTTTCTGCTCTCTCTAGAAAGCCTCATTATTTGAGTAGTAAATCTCTTTATACTCCAGCATATGTGGCATCATTAGTCTCAAGACCCAAACCAAATCTTGGCTGGAGAGTTTCTGCACAGTGACCACCACTACACAAAATCTATCAAGAGAGTTATGTTCATTTGAACACAGTGTCTGACAGCCTTAATTTTTATCTAGCTTCTAGGTTCACTCTTTTCTAATGCTGATACCTGTCTTCTCCTAGACACAGCAGGACTAAAGAGAAAGAAGGATTGGAATGGGGCCCAGATTATTCCACAAGGTTGAAACCTTGTTCTCAGTTATAAGTATGGTTTCTTCTGGGAGACTATTACCTCAGTTTCTCCTTTGAATTTTCACAGTAGTATAAGTTAAAATATGTCAATAACTAAAGCAAATACATTCTTTCACAGAGATTTTCATAAATGTGTTAAGAAATAGAGTAAGAACAGATGCAAAAGTTAAGTAAAACTGGGTTCAGATTAGCTGACTGATTTTTGTTTAGCCTTTCTATGTCAGAATTTTTTTATAAAGTTGATCTAACTAAAATTCAAAAAATGTGGTACTTTAGATCCCCTGATACTGACAAGGGCATCTAGAAATGGAAGTAACACCAGATATGGAATAATAACACAGAGGTTTCAATTTCAGCTCTACCAATGACTACATACCTGACTCCTTTTAGGCATTTCATTTAACTAAACCTCAGTTTCCCTTTCTGTAAAAGGTGATAACATTCCTGTCCTAGCCAATTTACAGATACTCAAAGTATTACATTAGAACAACATATACAGAATCCTTGTTAAATTGACACATGGCACACAAACATAATCAGTTTCTAAAACCTTTGCACCATACCCTTGAGTAAAGTGCCTACTCAGGACTCTATGTGTCATATGCAGAGTCCATTAATTTTAATTTATATGCAATTAAAACAAACTTGCTAATCTAATTTTTAAGTCTTTAGCAGTTTAAAAATGGAAAATTGGAATAATGAAGAGCAGCTTGATTTTCCATAGCATTCGCAATTGCTAACATTTATTCAGCGCTTACTATAAATATTTACTTGAAATGCAGCATTATTTTACATAAGCACAGAGGCATTTAAGGCAAAGGAGAGGTTGATATCCTAACAGCAATGAAGGAAAAAACTACAATCATTAACCACAGAATTCAAAAAATTCAGAGGGCTGAGAAACGAGCTATACCTGGGCTGGTTTTGTAACTGTTGAGTGTGTTTTTTTAAGAAGGTAGAAATTATTAGTATACTGTCTTAGAGAAATTTTCATTTTAAAAGTAAAAGTCAAACCCTTTGGTTCTCAAAGTGATTACAAATAAAACAATTCTGCTGCTATCAGAAAAGAGAAACTTATTAATTCAGATGGGCTTGAGAACATAAAATGCCTGGTTGCCATGGTTGTTTTTTTTTTTTTTTTTTGGTTTTTTTTTTACTTTACTCAGTTTATAGAGAAACTCCATCTCCAGCAGTTCCATACTCAGCAAACAAATACATTTGTATTACTACACACATATTTGAGACGATCCCCTTACATGTATTAATCCTATTCTATGGCAATACAGTATACAATAAAACTATAGAGAATATTAAGGTTGCTGTAAAATAATAGAACACTATTTCAAAAATACATCCAGGATTTTGTTCATATTTTCTCCCTTTCACTTCTCTCTCTCTCTCTCTCTCTCTCTCTCCAAAGTGCCACCATCTCCGTAACTCCTTTTTTTTTTTTTTTTTTTTTTGTATTTTTCTGAAGCTGGAAACAGGGAGACAGTCAGACAGACCCCCGCATGCGCTCGACCGGGATCCACCCAGCACGCCCACCAGGGGTGACGCTCTGCCCACCAGGGGGCGATGCTCTGCCCCTCCGGGGCGTCGCTCTGCCGTGACCAGAGCCACTCTAGCGCCTGGGGCAGAGGCCACGGAGCCATCCCCAGTGCCCGGGTCATCTTTGCTCCAATGGAGCCTCGGCTGCGGGAGGGGAAGAGAGAGACAGAGAGGAAGGAGGGGGGGTGGAGAAGCAAATGGGCACTTCTCCTATGTGCCCTGGCCGGGAATCGAACCTGGGTCCCCTGCACGCCAGGCCGACACTCTACCGCTGAGCCAACCGGCCAGGGCCTCCATACTCCTTTTAACTCCTCTAGAACAAAAGAGCAAGTGATCTCAATACCAACCCCCTCCCCCAAGCACCACACTCCTCTCTCCACATAAATTCCCAAGACTTCCAAGGAAAAGACCAGTCTATTCTTCCTGCATAAGGAAGGGTCAAAAACAGAATCTTGCTGCAGATACCTTTTGAGACATCTCTATGAAGATAAATATGAGTTAGCCAGGTTGATGGGAAGGGAAATGCTATGACTGTGACTTTTAATAATTCCTGGATATCCAGTCAAACATGTGTTGTAATTGTTTTACAAATTGCCTGCAGGAGACTGGCTGGTCTTCAGACAGCAGGATAGCCCTGGGCTTGGCTGCTGAAATTGCAACATCAGTTTGCTTGGCAAGTGGGTGTGAGTCAGAACAGTGCAAGTGGCAGAAAAAATACATGGCTGTCATTTATCTGCAGCTAAGACATGACACATAATTTCTGAATGAGAATCAGGACCATTTTCTTAGTTACAAAACTAGAGTGACCTGACATCAATGTTGTTGTTACTGAGTATTTGAAACTATAATTTTTGTCTGCCCTGCCTGGCATTCTGGATCGCCTCCTGTAGGAATATCACCCTGATTTTCCTCTGAAGAAGCTTCCTTTGCCTCTCTGTCCCTAGGGTTTTGAGGACACTCAGGTTCTAGGCAGGATTATGTGACCAAATGTTTCCAACTGATAGTATTTCATACTCCGGGACAGTAAGGTATTTTCTGATGTTGTATTTTCTCAGAGTTATGTGGAAAGAGGAGATCTTTTTTGTCTTGATAAGGTTCTAGCTTCTGGTGGCCAGACAAGCCGCTATGAAGTTGGAATCTGCCTGAATCAGATAAGCACGAGAGAACAGAGGTTGTTGGAGCCAACATTTGGAGAAAGATCGAGTCCTGACTACATAAATGAAGCATCTGTCTTCACTGAAAATGAACCTGAATGATTTGTTATTTGAGCCAATTTATTTTCTTTGATTCTTAAGCCTGAGTTGGGCTGTGGTCACTTGAAATCAAAAGATTTCTCTTTAATGTCTTTAATTTCATGTCTGTTTTTTCCTCTGGACTGTGAGTACTTCAAAGTCAGAGGTTGTCTTAATATATTTTCTATATTAGGAATGTATTAATCTGCATTAATTTCCTATCTAGTACTCAATAAATGTTTTTAAGTAAAAGACTGGAGAAAAATATTTAGACATGCTCACACAGGAACATGATGCTGTTGGAAGACCCATGTAGTAGCAATAATATTATATATTTGACACTATCTTTTTTTTTTTTTTTTTTGTATTTTTCTGAAGCTGGAAATGGGGAGGCAGTCAGACAGATTCCCGCATGCGCCTGACCGGGATCCACCCGGCATGCCCACCAGGGGGCGATGCTCTGCCCATCCGGGGCGTCGCTCTGTTGTGACCAGAGCCATTCTAGTGCCTGGGGCAGAGGTCAAGGAGCCATCCCCAGTGCCTGGGCCATCTTTTTGCTCCAATGGAGCCTTGGCTGTGGGAGGGGAAGAGAGAGACAGAGAGGAAGGAGAGGGGGAGGGGTGGAGAAGTAGATGGGTGCCTCTCCTGTGTGCCCTGGCTAGGAATCAAACCTGGGACTTCCACATGCCAGGCTGACGCTCTACCACTGAGCCAACTGGCCAGGGCCTTGACACTATCTTGACTTCAAAATTTGAAGTTGAAAATTTTCAGAGATGGAAGTATGTACATTCTTATGGAACTCAAAAACACATAAGTGGTTCCGAAAATATGAGTTTTTTGCAATTCTCTTTTTCTTCTCTTTTTACCTTTATTCATTATTTATTCATTTATTTATTTATTTAGCTAGAGGTATTAAAAGTATATAAAAGTGTTTTGATTACTATATTTTCAACACAAAATACTAAAAGTTAAATCAATCAATGGGGAAAAAGTGGAAGTTAACTAAAAATAACTTTCAGTACTTATTAACCCATTCACTTAGTGAATAGAAATTGTGCAGAATAAAATATATACTGTTAGAATCTATGGGAGTCTGAAAGATCAGAGTACAGGCTTTATTGAAAGGAAGAAAGGAACCCTGCCGGGCACTTCTCCCAGGGAGAAGAGCACAGGTTACAGACTAGGGGCGAGTTATATACTGTTTGGGAGAGCCTGAGGGGATACTGAGGCAAAAGTCCTGGTATGTCTGGAATGCTCCTCCTTGGGGGGCTTGCCAGTTTCTTGGAATTCCTCTGTCTCAGGGGCAATAGTCCAGTAAGGGTGAGGTCTGACAGATAAGTGGAACATCAAGAAGGCAGTTTGGAATACACATATCTATCATTTCTTAACTCTGTGGTTACATATAAAAGAAAGGCAGTTATTCATTTTATATTATACGGTAAGGGATGATGAGGAGAAAGGGGAGAAAAAATTGGAAAATTATTGCTTCTTCTGGAGAGAAATCAAGAAGAGAACCTTGTCAAGTCAAGTCCCTCATCCAGTTAAGGAGGTCATCAATTTCCATGCTGTGAGGTCTGAACCAGGCGATGTCCTCGAAAACCTGAGTGAGGAAGTAAAAAATTTTGCGAAGTAATAATTGTTAGTTGCTTGCTGCAAGTGCCAAGTGGACAGAGTGACATGGTGATACATGGTCTCCTGGATGAGCCTCATGAGACGTGCTGGTCTGGTTTCTCTTAAATGGGAGAACATGTGGAGATTTTTAGAGACGGGAACCTGTTGGCATAAGTTTTTAGAAGGACTGAACATGTGTGGTTTAAAAAGAAGGGGGTTTGGAGAACATTCAGGAGGGAACTTCTCGGGCTGAGGGGCAGGTTCTTCCTGCTATCAACCCTACCTATTTGATATTTCCTTCATGAAGTTCTCCTTGGGGTATTGGGGAATAGAAGTGTAGGAGCATTTAATTGTAGGTAATCCTAGAGATTTCTCTCATCTGGGCCTGTAGGAACCTGATAAAGAAAGAGGCAAGAATTTGGAGATCAGGAATGCAGAGATAAGGAGGGTTGTATATCGGGAGTGAAAGTTCTTCCATGGTAAAGTTAGAGATATTTTTTGCCTGGCAGCCCTGAAGAGAGAAGTTAGCTTGAGCAAAAAGAAATGTTTCATGTCCATTTGTAGGCTCTTCTTTAGCCAAGAAGACCCAGCGATCTTGTCCCCTTACTATGTGAAGGGTAAAAAGACTGAGAAGCATTAAGAGGTGAATGCTATTCATTTTCCTAGTCTTCAAGGATATGGGAGAGCTTTAGGGTTCGGGGACCTGTAGGGGTTGAAAGATAGGATTTAGGAGGTTTGTTGATATAGGGTTTCAGATTTTTCTGTTTCGTGAGGGCAGATTTCAGGATTGGTGTGTAGGGTTAGGTAGATTTTTCTAATTTTCTGATTGGTGAAGGTCTGCATGTGGTTCTGTAAGAAACTAGTGAACAAACATAAGAAGCAGGGTCTAAAAGTTAGAAAAATAAATAGCAGAGTGAGTGGACTAATGAAAGGCTATAGTCAAGACACCCAGTTTGTGTGAAACTACTGATTCCATGTATAAAATTTGCTAGGCTTCAGAGAGAGAGAGAGAGAGAGAGAAAGAGAGAGAGAGAGAGAGAGAGAGAGAGACAGAGAGAGAGTAGGAATAAGACAGGGAAGTGGCCAGTCCCCCTGCCCTTAGACTTACTTCTGTAGAAATTCCTAAAGCAACAAGGAGAGGAATTACCTGTATAGCTCGTTTGGTCCTTAGATTGATGGGTAGTGTACTAGGAATTGAAAGAGGCTCATGAGGTGGGATTAGGTTGATATTTGGGGTGAGATAGATTAGGGTACAGGTTTCTGTCCAATTTATCAGGAGACACATATAGGTGTTGGTCCCACACGAGTAGAAAGCCCCTGATTGGTTGACACAGGATGAGAGGTGAATAGAGAATAGAAGGACAAGGGGTTGGTTTTGTTTCTCTGTTTCTGAGCTACAGATGGTCAGGGTAGAGGAAAGAGTCACTCTTAGCAGCAGTAGGAGTTGTCAAGATCATGGTTTGTGGACCTGTCTATGTGAGAGTCAGTCCTTGGGTAATGTAATGCTGGAAGCATCTCTTGGAAAGTCTTTGAAAAGTTTGATGAGTAACCTGTAAATCCTGAAAGTACTTAGGGAAAGGGTGGTTACATTTCTACACTTTGCAGTTAGAGTTTAAGTCCTAGTGACCATGCTTCTAGCTGGAATTAGCAGCAGGTCCCAGCCTACAATAGGCATGGGACATTGAGACAAGAGGAATAATGGAGTTATCATACATTAAATAAAGTAACAAAATTAGACTGTCAATACCCACAGTAGAGATCTTTGAGGGATAAATAAAACTCAAATATTCAAGTGAGGCATAGTAGGTGGCCCTTGTGTTTACAAGAAATGAGATTAGCTTATCTGCTATTTGGAAGAAATACCTTAGGCTCCTGAACGATGTCCTTGGGCCTTCAGTGGCAATTCCCAGCATGCTGGGGAAGGTCAGGTCACAAGTAGCTGGAGCAGGATTAGAAGAGACTGAACCCTCCCTCCAGGGAGCAAGGGGGCAGCTTACCTTCTTGTGTCCCTCTTTACACAGCAGAGGTGTGTCCCTTGATGGGGCCGGGAAGCCTGGCAAGCTTCAGTTCAATGACCTTTCTTTCCACTCTTTCCACTATGAAGCCCTTTAGGAAAAAGCTGGTATTTCCTGACTTCTTTTGGGCCTTATTTGCCTTTTCTGTTACTTCCTTGGCCATGATAGACTTTAAAAGCCATGCTCAGAAGATCTCACTAAGGGGTTTGACTAAGAGCAAAATTGGGAATTCACTGTTTAAAGAAGCCTATTAGACCAAGGAAAGAAAATATTTGATCTGTGGTGGTAGGTGGTTGGAGACTGTGGAGGGTCTGAGTTTGATTTAGGATGAGATCTCAGGTGGTGGTGGTTAAGGCAATGCCTAGATATACTACAGACTGAGAGTGAAGTTGAGCCTTAGCAGAGAAGACATGATACCCCTTCACAGCGAGGAAATTAAGAAGGGTGGCGGTGTGTGTCTCCTTGAAGCAGGCAAGGAGGAGCTGCAGAGGAGTAGGTTATTTACATATTATAAGAGAGTACTAATTTTGAGATTGCATGCTGCTAAATCCTAAACTAGTGCCTGTCCAAACAGGTGTGGGCTGTTTCTGATCTCTTGGGGTAAAATAGTCCATGTAAGTTGCTGAGCTGCATTAGTGTCCCTGTCAGTCCAGGTGAATGCAAACAGAAAGTAAGAGTCAGGGTGTAGAGGAATGGTAAAGAAGGCATTCTTGAGGTCTAGGACTGTGAAGTGAGTGGTGTTTGAGGGAATGTGTGACAGTAACTTGTAGAGATTAGGGACTACTGGATGGAGGGGAACTATCACCTCCTTAATTAGGAGTAAGTCTTATATGAGGTGATAAGCCCTTGAAGGTTTTCAAACAGGAAGGATGGGGGTATTGCAGGGAGAGTCCATGGAGATGAGTAAGCCTGGTTTAAGAGGTGGGTAATTATTGGTTTAATGCCTTAGAAACAGACACAGTTACACATTAAACAAAGACTTCAGATACACATTATGAATTAAGAAATTTAAATGAGTGCACTTTACTTGTTCCAATTCAAATTATACTAGAAATATTTTCTGACAAAGAGACAAGACAGATTACTTACTCACACAGTTTAATATACAATTCTGCTTTTTTAAGGTTTTTGAGATGGCAGAGAGTTGCCAGCATAGAGGGGAGGAAGAGAGAAAGCAGACAGATAGACAGTGTGAACAGCTGGATGGAAAAGAAGGAGGGTCAGAATCTGCAGGAGAAGGAGAAGGAGGAGATTAAAGTATTGGTGTGGAATCACCTGGTCAGAGGAGTCAAAAGGATATAGAGCTCTGAAGAGAGGAGAGAGGGTGAGGAGGAAAGGCACAGTCACAGTTTATAAGGAGGGAGGAGGGGTCGGAGAAGAGACAGGCATCTCAGCCTGGAGCCACAGCTTCTAAGGGGGGGGATGAAGACCACAGTGAAGAAGGGAGGGAAAAGAGTGTGGTATTTGCAGGTGAATGAGAAACAGGTTTCTGCAAAGGAAGGGGGCTCTTGGAGGGTAGAGACTCAATGAAAGAGATTTGCAGAGGGACCAGAGAGGGGTCCCGAGAGAGGAGTGCCCTTGGGGTTCAGGCAGGAGGGAGAGAGAGTTGGGAGTCTGCGGAGAAGAAAAAATTAGGAGTCGAGGTTTTAGGTGAGGTTTCTTTGGCTAAAATGGCCTGCGTGTGGAACAGAAGGCACAGAAATTAAGGACAGGAGAGAAGGGAGAAGAAAAGCCTGCACGTAAGGAATCTCTGATCCCCTCCCCGTCTGGTGGCAGAAATTGTCAAGATCTCTTAGGATATTGTAATGGTAGTAAAAATCAACCTGGGGAGTGACGTCACGGAAATGGCGCCGTGAGCAGCGCGTCCGACAGCTCTCCCCTAAATCACAACAAATTTATCAACTAGAAACAGAAAAATTTATCCTCGGAGCATTCCGGAGTTCCACACAAACTGAAAGCGAAAGGACTGTTATCACTTGAATCTGAGAGACGAGGGTGTGAAGGAATCTACCACCGGGACGTTCTTTCAAACCGCAAGGAAGTGCGCCTGTGGTGAGTCAGCCCATATACTTGGGAACCGCGAGCCGCCGCCGACGTGAGCCCCTGCGAACCGCCACCGCGAGTGGCCGCCATGAGCCGCGAGCCGCCGCGAGCAGCCGCGCGCGCGCCCGGTCCGGTTGAGCAGCGCTGACGTTCCCAGCAGCCCGCACACTGCGAGTGGGGGTCGCCGGCCACCGGTGCCCGGAGCGCCCCATTCGCGCGCGTGCCTTGGGCATTCCACGCGCCCAGGGCGCCCTGCTGGCCCGCACACCCAGGGGGCTCCATTATCCTGCGCCTGGTGCGGTCCAGCCGCCAGTGGCGGGGCGAGCGGGAGAGGCTTGGGAGATTCTCTCCGTGGGCAGGGCACCTCACCCAGCCATTCAAGCTAACAATCAAGCATTGGGGGAGGGGCGCGCGCAGGCAGCCTAAAATACCTTCGGAAGCACAGCTGCATCCCAATCACTGAAATTAGCTTAACCCATGAAATCTGCGCACCCTCAGTTCTATTTGATAAGATCTCTCTCAGTTCAGCGATCCAAGACAAGAGGCGTGATATTTTTTAGTGCCTCTCGCTAAAGGGGCGGGGGCAACTTCTGATTGATAGAGCCTCCATATTCAGGGATAAACGCTAACAAGAAGGACTTGGCAGATAATAAGGTCTATACTACACTAGTCGTAAGCAGAGACTAGTGCCTCTTCTTCCCTGCAAAAACAGGCTACAAAGTGTGGAAAGCCTGGGTTGAGAGGTCCAACTAAATGATAGGCGCTGAACAGTCACCTTGACAACAATTGACTCCCACCCCCGCCCTATTACACTGGAGGCCCTGACTGTCAGAGCCTTTCCCAAAGCCTTGCACTGAGTGGGGAAAGAGTGGGGATTTCCCAGCTCTTTGAGCCTCTTACTCCCCAGGCAGAAGCAGTTGCAGCCTTATAGCTGGATCACCAGGCTGCTAATTCAGAAAGGGGGGACTAGGAGAGAGAATCCAGGAAAGCAAACTCTCTCATCGTTGGACCCTGCAAACGCCAACAAGCCTTTACTTCCAGCAAGACTAAAGCCAATTATATGACATTGCCATAGAATCCCATCAACTGCAAATCCCTACCTAAGAGTGACACAGAAGCAAAGCCTGGGGTACAGAGTCACCAACCAGGAAGAGGGAGAGAAAAGAAAAAGGAAGAAGTTAACCTCTCAAAATCAAGAAAAACCCACAGACTTTACAACTTGATCCACTAATTTTTTGTTGTTGTTGTTGTTGTTTGTTTCTTCTATCTTTTTGCCTTTATATCCTCCACCTCAGTCCTTCTATTCTCTGCCCATCTCATGCTTCCCCTTTCTTAAACTACACTACCCATGAGTGTTGCATTTTATTTTTCTTCTTCATCCTCACCCTCCTTTAAGGTTATACTCCAAAACACTTAACTCTCACTCTCTCCTCTTTTGTTTTTTTTTTTTGTCTTGCTTTATTTTGTTTTTTTCTCTTCCTATTTTATTTCTTCCTTCGTTGTTCTCTTTTTCTTATTTTTTCCTTTCTATTCGTTTTTTCTTTTCTCATTTTACTTTCATCCCATATAATCCTCAATCACGAACAAATAAGTTAATTTGGGACTGAAGGCTTTTTTTGGCTTTATTTCTCTTTTTTGCTTTTGTTTTTTTTTTTTTTTCTTTTTTCTTGTTTGTTTATTTTTGTGGCATTTTGGGTCCTCCCAACCCAAGGTCTCCATTGTATTTAGTCTTCGCTCCACTTAATACAACAGATTTTTACTTATTATTTTTATTTTTTCTTCTTTATTATTCTTTTTTGGTCCTTTTTCTCTGGTTCCCTCTTATCCCTCTTATTATATCTCTTAGTTGACTATCACTTACAAGCAAATCATCTTATGCTTGTCTAAGATTTTCTTCCTTTTTTTTTTTTTGTTTTTTGCATTTAGTAGCCCCTACGTCCTTTTTTTTGCCCCTTGAACTCTTCACCCCAAATCAGGCCCTCCATTATAGGCACGATATTTCCCTGAGGAGGGGAGAGGAGGGAAAGAGAAGAGAGAAAAAAAGGGGGAAATAATAAATTATTACTGGTTTTTTTTTGTGGGGTGTTTTACCTTTTTTTTTTTTTTTTTTACTTTTTACTCTTTATTAATTCTAATTAGTGCTATCAATAAGACCACCCTCAGATGCCGATAAGAAAGAGGAAATCGAATATTATGGATACAAAAGAAAGAGAGGTAACACAAATAGATGTGGAAAAATCTATGGAGAAAAGACTTAACATATTGGAAGCCTTGGAGCTAAATGACAGAGAATTTAAAATAGAAATCTTAAAAATACTCAGAGAGATACAAGAAAACACAGAAAGGCAATATAGGGAGATCAGAAAACAACTCAATGAACACAAAGAATATATTACCAAGGAAATTGAAACTATAAAAACAAATCAAACAGAAATGAAAAACTCAATTCACGAGCTGAAAAACGAGGTAACAAGCTTAGCTAACAGAACAGCCCAGATTGAAGATAGGATTAGTGAAATAGAAGACAAACAACTTGAGGCACAACAGAGAGAAGAAGAAAGAGACTCAAAAATAATAAAAAACGAGAAAGCCCTACAGGAATTTTCTGACTCCATCAGAAAGAATAACATAAGAATAATAGGTATATCAGAGGGAGAAGAGAAAGAAAATGGAATGGAGAATATACTCAAACAAATAATAGACGAGAACTTCCCAAGCCTGTGGAAGGAACTAAAGCCTCAAATTCAAGAAGCAAACAGAACACCAAGTTTTCTTAACCCCAAAAAACCCACTCCAAGGCACATCATAATAAAGATGACACAAACCAATGACAAAGAAAAAATTCTCAAGGCAGCCAGGGAAAAGAAGAGTACAACATATAAAGGAAGGTCTATTAGATTATTATCAGATTTCTCAGCAGAAACTCTACAAGCTAGAAGAGAGTGGACCCCAATATTTAAAGCCCTGAAAGAGAGGAACTTTCAGCCAAGAATACTATACCCATCAAAGCTATCCTTCAAGTATGAAGGAGATATAAAAACATTCACAAATACAGAAAAGATGAGAGAATTTATCAACAGAAAGCCCCCACTCCAGGAAATACTAAAGGGGGTTTTCCAACCAGATTCAAAGAACAAAAGAAAACAACACCACAAGTAACAGCTCCACCAAGAACACAATAAAACCAAACTTAAACTGTGACAACAAAGGAAAAAAAGGGGGGAGAGGATGGAGATTAACAGTAGCAAAGGATGATGAAGTGCAGAAATACTTATAAGATAGGGTACTACAATGAATATGGTAGGTACCCTTTTCATTACTTAATGGTAACCACCCTTAAAAAAACCACCACAAAAACACTTGACTTAAAAAAGGTAGCAACAGAGGAAAGAAGTATGGAACACAAACAAACAAAAACAAATGATAGAAAAACAAAAGAGAAGAATCAAACTAGATACAAAACTAACAGAAAGCAATTTATAAAATGGCAGTAGGGAACCCACAAGTGTCAATAATTACACTAAATGTAAATGGATTAAACTTACCAATAAAAAGACACAGAGTAGCAGAATGGATTAAAAAAGAAAATCCAACTATATGCTGCCTACAAGAAACACATCTAAGCAACAAGGATAAAAACAAATTCAAAGTGAAAGGCTGGAAAACAATACTCCAAGCAAACAACACCCAAAAAAAAGCAGGTGTAGCAATACTCATATCTAATAATGCTGACTACAAGACAGAAAAAGTACTCAGAGACAAAAATGGTCATTTCATAATGATTAAGGGGAAGTTGAATCAAGAAGACATAACAATCCTTAATATATATGCACCAAACCAAGGAGCACCAAAATATATAAGACAGCTACTTATTGACCTTAAAACAAAAACTAACAAAAATACAATCATACTTGGAGACCTCAATACACCGCTGACGGCTCTAGATCGGTCATCCAAACAGAGAATCAATAAAGATATAGTGGCCTTAAACGAAATACTAGAACACCTGGATATGATAGACATCTATAGGGCACTTCATCCCAAAGCGACAGAGTATACATTTTTCTCTAGTGTACATGGAACATTCTCAAGAATTGACCATATGTTGGGCCACAAAGACAATATCAGCAAATTTAGAAAAATTGAAATTGTACCAAGCATATTTTCTGATCATAAAGCCTTGAAACTAGAATTCAACTGCAAAAAAGAGGGGGAAAAACCCACAAAAATGTGGAAACTAAACAACATACTTCTAAAAAAATGAATGGGTCAAAGAAGAAATAAGCGCAGAAATCAAAAGATATATACAGACAAATGAAAATGAAAATACGACATATCAGAATCTCTGGGATGCAGCAAAAGCAGTAATAAGAGGAAAGTTCATATCACTGCAGGCCTATATGAACAAACAAGAGAGAGCCGAAGTAAACCACTTAACTTCACACCTTAAGGAACTAGAAAAAGAAGAACAAAGACAACCCAAAACCAGCCAAAGAAAGGAGATAATAAAAATCAGAGCAGAAATAAATGAAATAGAGAACAGAAAAACTATAGACAAAATCAATAAAACAAGGAGCTGGTTCTTTGAAAAGATCAACAAAATTGACAAACCCTTGGCAAGACTTACCAAGGAAAAAAGACACAGGACTCAAATAAATAAAATCCAAAATGAAAGAGGAGAGATCACCACAGACATCATAGATATACAAAGAATTATTGTAGAATACTATGAAAAATTATATGCCACCAAATACAACAATCTAGAAGAAATGGATAAATTCCTAGAACAATACAACCTTCCTAGACTGAGTCATGAAGAAGCAGAAAGCCTAAACAGACCAATCAGCAGGGAGGAAATAGAAAAAACTATTAAAAATCTCCCCAAAAATAAAAGTCCAGGCCCAGACGGTTATACTAGTGAATTCTATCAAACATTCAAAGAAGACTTGGTTCCTATTCTACTCAAAGTCTTCCAAAAAATTGAAGAAGAAGCAATACTTCCAAACACATTTTATGAGGCCAACATAACCCTCATACCAAAACCTGGCAAGGATGGAACAAAGAAAGAAAACTACAGACCAATATCTCTAATGAATACAGATGCTAAAATACTAAACAAAATACTGGCAAACCGAATACAACAACATATTAAAAAAATAATACATCATGATCAAGTGGGATTCATCCCAGAATCTCAAGGATGGTTCAACATACGCAAAACGGTTAACGTAATACACCATATCAACAAAACAAAGAACAAAAACCACATGATCTTATCAATAGATGCAGAAAAGGCTTTTGATAAAATACAACACAATTTTATGTTTAAGACTCTCAACAAAATGGGTATAGAAGGAAAATATCTCAACATGATAAAGGCCATATATGATAAACCATCAGCCAACATCCTATTAAACGGCATAAAACTGAGGACTTTCTACCTTAAATCAGGAACAAGACAGGGTTGTCCACTCTCTCCACTCTTATTCAACGTGGTGCTAGAAGTTCTGGCCAGAGCAATCAGACAAGACAAAGAAATAAAAGGCATCCATATCGGAAAAGAAGAAGTAAAGCTATCACTTTTTGCTGATGATATGATCCTATACATCGAAAACCCGAAGGACTCCACAAAAAGATTATTAGAAACAATAAACCAATACAGTAAGGTCGCAGGATACAAAATTAACATACAAAAGTCCATAGCGTTTCTATATGCCAACAATGAAATATTAGAAAACGAACTCAAAAAAATAATCCCCTTCACGATTGCAACAAAAAAAATAAAATACCTGGGAATAAACATAACAAAGAACGTAAAGGACCTATATAATGAAAATTACTAAGCATTGTTAAGGGAAATCGAAAAAGATACAATGAGATGGAAAAATATTCCTTGTTCTTGGATAGGAAGAATAAATATAATCAAAATGGCCATATTACCCAAAGCAATATACAAATTTAATGCAATTCCCATCAAAATCCCTATGAGATTTTTTAAAGAAATGGAACAAAAAATCATCAGATTTATATGGAACTATAAAAAACCCCGAATAGCCAAAACAATCCTAAGGAAAAAGAATGAAGCTGGGGGCATTACAATACCTGACTTTAAACTATATTATAGGGCCACAATAATCAAAACAGCATGGTATTGGCAGAAAAATAGACACTCAGACCAATGGAACAGAATAGAAAGCCCAGAAATAAAACCACATATATATGGTCAAATAATCTTTGATAAAGGGGCCAACAACACACAATGGAGAAAAGAAAGCCTCTTCAACAAATGGTGTTGGGAAAACTGGAAAGCCACATGCAAAAGAATGAAACTCGACTACAGCCTGTCCCCGTGTACTAAAATTAATTCAAAATGGATCAAAGACCTAAATATAAGACCTGAAACAATAAAGTACATAGAAGAAGACATAGGTACTAAAATCATGGACCTGGGTTTTAAAGAACATTTTATGAACTTGACTCCAATGGCAAGAGAAGTGAAGGCAAAGATAAATGAATGGGACTACATCAGAATTAAAAGTTTTTGCTCAGCAAGAGAAACTGATATCAAAATAAACAGACAGCCAACTATATGGGAACTAATATTTTCAAACGACAGCTCAGATAAGGGCCTAATATCCAAAATTTACAAAGAACTCATAAAACTCAACAACAAACAAACAATCCAATAAAAAAATGGGAAGAGGACATGAACAGACACTTCTCCCAGGAAGAGATACAAATGGCCAACAGATATATGAAAAGATGCTCAGCTTCATTAGTTATTAGAGAAATGCAAATCAAAACTACAATGAGATACCACCTCACTCCTGTTAGATTAGCTATTATCAACAAGACGGGTAATAGCAAATGTTGGAGAGGCTGTGGAGAAAAAGGAACCCTCATTCACTGTTGGTGGGACTGTAAAGTAGCACAACCATTATGGAGGAAAGTATGGTGGTTCCTCAAAAAACTGCAAATAGAACTACCTTATGACCCAGCAATCCCTCTACTGGGTATATACCCCAAAACCTCAGAAACATTGATACGTGAAGTCACATGTAGCCCCATGTTCATTGTAGCACTGTTCACAGTGGCCAAGACATGGAAACAACCAAAAAGCCCTTCAATAGAAGACTGGATAAAGAAGATGTGGCACATATACACTATGGAATACTACTCAGCCATAAGAAATGATGACATCAGATCATTTACAGCAAAATGGTGGGATCTTGATAACATTATAAGGAGTGAAATAAGTAAATCAGAAAAAAACAAGAACTACATGATTCCATACATTGGTGGAACATAAAAATGAGACTAAGAGACATGGACAAGAGTGTGGTGGTTACCAAGGGTGGGGGGGGGGAGGGAGGACATGGGAGGGAGGGAGGGAGAGAGTTAGGGGAGGGGGAGGGGCACAGAGAACTAGATAGAGGGTGACGGAGGACAATCTGACTTTGGGCAAGGGGTGTGCAACATAATTTGATGACAAAATAACCTAGACATGTTTTCTTTGAATATATGTACCCTGAATTATTAATGTCATCCCATTACCATTAATAAAAATTTATTAAAAAAAAAAAATCAACCTGGCTAGGTGCCTAGACTTTCAAGGAAGTCTGTAGAAACTAGCCACTCAGAGTAGAAACCTCCCAAACTGTGAACCGCAGAGTGTGGGGTGAGTTAGTCTCTGAGGCCTGAGATTGGTAGGAGCCCATGTTCCGAAGGGAGCCTGGCTGGACGATTTGGGCTGAAAGAAGCCCACAGTAGAGGAGACTGGTGAGAGAAGGGGGCGTCCCAGCCTTCAGTCACAGTTTCGAGAGGAGAAAATCTCCATAGAAAGAGAGTCTCAGACAAGAGGTTGTCACCCCAAGGCCGAGATCCTGGAACGTAGGAGAGTGGCCTGGCTAGGCGCACCTAGACTTCATATGTAGAAGTCCATAAAGGAGTAGAGGCAGACCACCCATAGATATGGGGTCCAAAGTCAAAACCATCTGACCAGGAAGGGATGTTTTTGGAGAGAAATTTGGAGGCCAACCGGGTAAGGGGAGGGAGAAACTCCTTACCTTTCTCTGGTCCGGCAGGGGTTCAGGACAGGGTTAGACTGCTGGCCAATCAACCTACAATTGCACATCCAAACAGAATCAGGGAGTAAGCCTGGGATGAGCTGCCGCTGCCCATTGCTTCCCTGGTTGTAAGTTTGGACAGCAAAGGGGGATCATCCAGGCAGTTAGCACCCTGTCCCGGGTTTTGGCACCAAATCTTGGAATCTATGGGAGTCTGAAAGACCAGAGTAACAGGCTTTATTGAAAGGAAGAAAGGAACCCTGCCGGGCACTTCTCCCAGGGAGAAGAGCACAGGTTACAGACTAGGGGCGAGTTATATACTGTTTGGGAGAGCCTGAGGGGATACTGAGGCAAAAGTCCTGGTATGTCCGGAATGCTCCTCCTTGGGGGGCTTGCCAGCTTCTTGGAATTCCTCTGTCTCAGGGGCAATAGTCCAGTAAGGGTGAGGTCTGACAGATAAGCGGAACATCAAGAGGGCAGTTTGGAATACACATATCTATCATATACAAAATTCAAAACCAAAGAAAAAAGTAGTTTAACTCCATTTATTGAAATTTTATTATCAGAGTTTACTTGTTTGTAGGTTTGTTTTTTCTCTTCAAATTCCAACACATTTTAGTAAAAGAGTAACTTATTATGCCATTTGGAACTCTTACAGAGTCAAACAATAAGAATAGCCTCAATTTTAACAGCTGTCAAACAATGATAACACTTAGAAGTAAATTAAATAATAACATATTTATTTAAATATATGTTTACATCTTCTTGTAAACATATACTAACTATATTTTTTATTTGACCACTTTTTTACATCAACATACAACTTACTTATAGTTCTCCTGGGTCTATAATGAGGCTAGATTATTTCAGAAATGATAGTGTAGAGGAGTAGGACTTTGCCACTCCAAAATATACCTCTTTGGAATATTAATTATTTTAGGCTGTTATTTCTAAGAAACAAAAGACTCCAGAAGAGAGGTAATCCCCTTAAACCACCTAAAATAATTGAGATAGGGGACCTACTTCAGAAAGGGAGCTAGCCGCAAAGGTAACTACAGAGAATGTAGTCTGGATGTAGTAAAGTGGGGGAAACTTACTAAGACCTGCTTATTCAAAGTGCTCTCTGTATCTCTTTGTCTCTGCATGGTATGGTTAACATTTGCTTTTCCTATTGTTTCTGTGAATTGTTTTGCTCCCCTTTGAAATCCCAGATCCCTACCCCTTTCTCCTTAGCTCTGGATATCTTGTAAGCCTCAATGGCCTGACTGTCTTTGGGCTTCATATTCTAATGGAGCCCTGGTATGTAAGAAATTAAACTTGATTTTCCCGTTAAGTCTTTCTCATGTCAATTTAATCTTTAGAGCAGCCAAGAGAACTTAGAATAGTAGAGGAGAATTTTTTTTCTCCCTTACAATAGAACTAGAAGTTCTGTGGGAAAAAAAAAAAAGAGGAAGGAACTTAATTAAGACCTTTCTAGGGCAAGGAATTATGTACTTAAACCATAACTATACCATATTTGTTCTTTCTACATTTTCCTAGCCTAGGCATGAGGGAACATGACTGTTATTGTCATTTTGCCACATCTTTCCATAAAATATATGGCCATGGATACTGCTATGACACTCCTCCACTGTCTTTCAGTAAAGAGAGAAACAACTTATACATTAAAGCAAGAACCAGGTCAAGGTGCTTCTTGTGGGAAATAATTTTCTAATTAATTTTATAAGAAAGCAGTTATTGTGTTTTAAAACTCAGTAGAATACAGAGTGTAAACTCTTGTGACTAAATATTAAAAATATTTATTCATTAAAATGCCAGTAATACACAAAATTTTAAAATAATTAAACATTGAAACTTTAATATATTAAATTCATATAACTAAAAAATTAAAAACATGGTATGTTAATGTAATACATGTTACTTTTCTTTCTCTCTTTTTAACTTTTTATTTCCAAAAGGACACTATTCAAACTTGTTGTCTTGTTTAGTTGGAAGTTGCAAAATTTCCTACATAGTCTGAGATTCTGCAGTCTACAACTGTTCAGGAAATTAAGAAATAAATAGAATACCACAATGCAATTAAAAAAATCTGACTTAATGACAAAATTATGAAATTACTTCATAGTGTATAAAATGATGAAATGTATGAAATAATATCCTCTTTCTCAGTGTCACTGAGATTTCTCTGGTCGGTAAGGAAGTCAACTGAGCCTGTCAGGTACCAAGCACTGTGCAAGACATTTTCACCTAGATTTATGCACTGAACCTGCTTAGTGACCCCAAGAACCCTGCTTTTCTTCTTTTTACACAAAAAGAATGAGGCTCAAACAAAGAAAATAATAAATGTTTACAAGGTCACAAAGATAGCAAGCTGCTGAAGATGGATGTAAGCCCAGTTCTGCCTAACTTCAAAACCTATTACTTAGGATTTGTCTTTGGTTGACTGATTTTTCAAGTGAAAATAGTATCTCTGCATAGCTGATGAAAACTAAAAGTCTGCTGTCATAAGCCCTTTTCAAGTGAAAAATGGCATCTTCTTTCCCTTCCTCTTTTAATAGTCTATGTAATTTACCTACTGATACATGATTATGATTATCAGATATTTACATGTATTATTATATAAATACTTATACAAAATCAAAATGTTTCTATGCATCTTTTATTCTTTTAATTATACATCTAAATGTTCCTGTGCTACTACTAATAATTAGTTGTATTATTATTTTCTGATTTTATGGTTCAACCAGATAAATAATAATAAATTTGAGCTATAAAGCATCAAGTATTACTTAATTGTACACTGAGGGCCCAGGAAGAAATCCAAGGACTGTGAATCATTGGAGAGCATCCTCTGGGTCAGTCCCTGCTTTAAGTAAGATCACATAAATGATGAAAACATTCAGTGAATAATCAAGTGGTGAAATGTGTGGTATGAATTATAAAACCATTAAAAAGTTAAAGGAGAGATTAAGGAATAAACTTTACCAGTATAGAAACAAGAAAGTGGAGCATCTCTTAGATTTGGTAGTCTGAATATGTGTACTGTTAAAAGTTACTTGTTTCCAGAGTGCATTAGAATTCATCATTTAAAGAAAAGCAAAATTTCAACAGAGAGAAAATTCAAAAGAAGATAATATCATTGGGAGGATTCAGCGACAATAAGTAGGAAATCATAAACTGAAATACAGAAACCACCACTTTGCCTATATTAGAATTTTTTTTTAAATGTCAATATCTTTACTGGTCTCTGTGCTTACACTAGATCAGCTCTAATAAGAACACTATATAAAGAATGGCCATAGCTTACTTATTTATCTTCCTTAATTATTTGGTGATTTATAGCAGCAAGAGTATCTCACAGGGGTTCATTTTATTTTTCTTCCACAATTAGGCATATGAGTAGGTTTTCCCTAGTTACAAACCACATTATCATAGCTGTAAACAAAAGTCATTGACAAGCAACAAAAGTAGTCACTTCTATGGTTCAAACCCTCCATCCAGAAAGACCTTATTCTTTTAGGAAAACTAGTTCTAGACTTTCATGTTCACAAGAGCTTCTCCTTAGAGTCCCCTGTACTAATCACATGTAGGCTAGGAGAAACTACCTGACTCTTCCCCTCTAATTGTAACCAGCTAATTCAAGGATATAGCCACATACCATGTGAGATCACGTGCCATAGCTACTTGGCAATGTAAAAAGTTAACTCAATCCCTGAAACAATGTGGCATTTAATTTTGCAACCATGAAACACTCTCTATCTATCCTCCTGAGATTTATTTTCATAGTAAACTAATCTTTACAGTGGCAGACTGTGATTAGTGACAGTGACACATTTTACAAATTGAGTCCTAAGAGCTGTGCCTACCCTGTTGCTATAGAAAGCTTGGTAGAGATTTTGATGATAGCAATCCTGACATTAGGCAAACTGTCATTAAAATTAAATATGTATCTTCTTCCTTACACAACAAGATTTGACTAAGTCTTCATATCTAAAATAGCTGAATGCTGTACAACAACTCATAAAATTCAATGTATTATAATAGATAGAACATGTTTTTGAGAGGGGGAGACTGACTTGCCTAACAGTTTATATTTGCATGCTTGTGAGTTAATAACATTTACAGTTAGGGTAGTATTTGAAAGGTCATAGACTAAGGAAAAGTTCTTGGTCTATTAGGTTTAAATATCAAATATTCTGAATATTCTTAAAATGTTCTTATCCTTAAATAAGCCAGTCAGAGAAAGACAAATGCCATATAATTTCACTGAGATGTGGAATCTAATAAACAAAATAAATTAGTAAAATAGAAATGGACCCATCAATAGAGAAACAAAAAATAAATAAATAATCAAATTAGGAAAAAGACAACAACAACCTTATAAGCACAGACAACAGTATGGTGATCACCAGAGGGAAAGAGGGGTACAGGGAGGCGGAAGAGGGTGTGGGAGGGGATAAATGGTGATGGAAGGAGACTAGACTTGTGGTGACCACACAATATGATATACAGGTGATGTACTATAGACTTGTACCCCTAAAAACTATATAATTTTATTAATGAATGTCACCCCAATAAATTCAATGAAAAGGAAAAAATGCAACCTATTTTCTAAGATATGCTTTACCAAAGAGTGCTATAAATAAAATCAGATTGTGAGAAGAATTTGGCAGAAGATTGAAGGATGCATGGGTGAACCAGGACAGTGGCATTATAAATCCCCCTGCATCTCTTAAGAATGTTCTTGGTTTGTCTGTGTGATCATGTGTTCATAGTCTTCCTGCAATTTATTGCAAGGATATTGAGGTTTGACTCTGCTAGTTGAAGAGCCTACTATAAGAGATAAACTTATGTGGGGTTTTCTGTTAGCCATCAACTCTTGTTCATCATGCCAGAAAAAGAACTTAACTTTTACACTTCAGGAAGAAAACAATCAGTCCTTTAAGTAGTGAGAAAACAAACAAACACTGAAAGAGGTTGTTCTTTAACCTCCTCTTTCCTCAAACAGATACACCGGGTGATAGAACCAGAAAGTTTGTTCTCAAGTGGATGGTTAGGAAATGGGTTTTAATGTGTATGGGAAGGGTGAGGGAGGGATGTAGTTGTATCAGCCTCTATTTGCAAGTGTACTTATTAGGAAAAAGTGTATAGATCCTAATTGTCTACAATATTTTTCTATCAAGAATGAAAAGTCCAAAAATGCTGTATCTTTTTTACACAGCACTTAGAACAAGAGTAACTATCTATGATAAAGACTTAAACTTGGAATCTATGAATTTACCATTTGTCTCATGCCAGGTATTAACATTTAAAACATAAAACAATGGCATTTTGACACATGATCACTGAAAGAAAGCTGTCATTTGAAGACAGCTAGAGCTTTATGTAGCACCAGCTAAGTTATGTGTAAAACCAAAATTAATTTTATGTTGAGACACCAATCCTCTGCAAAAGCTGCAGATCAAAAAGTTGAGTAGTAAATTATAGTGCTAATAAAGTTAACCTGGTAGAGTACAAAATGGTATAAGCAGCAGAGAAAAAAGCAAACAGAAGCAGTTCATGCTGTTATAATTGCTACAATTTCATTGGCAATTTAAATAAAATAATTTAAATTGCTGCAATTAACACACACATAGAATTCAAAGGACGGTAGGTGACCTCACACAAAACACACTATGGAATCAGCCCTCCTCCAAAGAATTAACCTTCATAAATCATTTGCATCCAAAGGATGACTGGCTTCATGCTCTGCAGAAATGATCAGCCTAGGATAAACAAGGCCCATAAACAAGAAAGCCCATCAACAGAAAGTACTGTCTCTGGTTGATTTCATCTATATGCCCAGAGACTGGCTGTGTTACTTTCACAAACTTTCTGGCTGAAGGTAGAATTTTGCATTTTCTGCATGGGTGCCCCACACAGCTTCGGAAGAAGTATTAGCAAGAACTACAGGCTGTTGTTGTATTGCTGAGAAGTAAGTCTGATTCACCTTGACAGACATTCCACTTTTACTTGACTGCAGGGCCACAAGACCATCTTGTCTGTGGTTTAGGTCTGGATAAAGGGCTCTGTCCTCCAACACACAAGAGCACATTAGCCACAATTTGTTATTTGAGATGTGGGGAGAATGTGTTCAATGTGTCTCCAGTCATCTGAAACCAAATTTAAGACATGTTATCTGGGACACATTGGAAGCCTTTTCTCTTATTAGGTAAGATTTATGCAAGCACTGAACCACCAGCACTAAGAAAGATGATTTGTTGTCAACAATCGAAAAAGTACCAGTTGGGTGAGTCTAAAATGAGTGAGAGATGACCTCTACTATGCCTGGTTCTGAGGTGTAAAATCTGTGAAGTAAGGCAAACCATTTGAACAACTGCCTTATATACAGGGCTCAAAGCACTTTTATCATCAAGAATGTGTGATTTTTAACCCCTCAAAAATAATTTCAACTGTGGAAGTTGCCATTTCAAAATCACAAAACTCTTATCTCTGACATTTTGGAGTGCACACATAGATCCTTTAACACACAAAGGCCAGGAAAGTATGGAATTACTACTTACCATTCATATTTTCCCTTAAAATTGTTATGTTCATATTTCTGTGTTTGTACCTGGTATAATTCACCTTGATACATGTTTAGTCAAAATAATATTTAAAACAAGGAGTGTCATGCTAAATTTAATTTGTGTGATGGTTATTACATCTTCACAGTAAGAAGGGAAAAGAACAGTTAATAAGAGAATGATTTTGATCAGTTCGAAGGAGAAAGTCCAGTTATACCAGCTCTGAAAATAATAATAGTGAATCGGGAAGGAACTATACCTCTCTGCAAATTATTCAAACAAGTGATATTCTTCTCAAATGGGGACAGCAAGAAATAAAAGCATGTATTTAAATTAACATCCTCTCTTCAAAGAGAATGGAAAATTCTGTGAATGACCATGACCGCATCCAGGAGTCTCCAGCAGAACAAAATGAGGAGAAATATAAAATAAAACCAGTGTATTTGGCAGAGGCACATACTTTGCTTATAAAAAGTTCAAGTCTGATTAGTTAGGGGAAAAAAAAATAAAATGCTGGGAAACTGAAAGAACAAAAACAGAATTTAAAACTAGAAACAAAATCAGATTTCTTGAATACCAAAACTTTATATGCAAATAAATAGAAACTAAAGCATGTTCTTTTTGAAATAAGTCCTCCTCAAAAGGCCGCCAAAATCAGGTTCATATATGGCTTTCTGAATGTTACTTGAAACTGCTTAAATGGTGCATGCTCAGGAATAAAAAAAATTACTAATTTATTCCCAAAATGACCTTTCCTAGGCCGTAATAAATCATCCATATATACTGTCTTTTCCATGAACCTTCCGTTTAAAGAAGGCAAAAAAATGGAAGTACTGCAGAGAGCATGAGGCAGTCACTGACTCCCATAAGAATAGAAACTGGAACACAAAAGGACAAATTTAATGCCCTGGCTAAAATAAATCCTGGAAGGAAAAGCATGTCTTGTTGCAACCCACTTGAACTAATTTCTTCTTTTATTTATTTATTTATTTATTTTTTAATTTTTTAATTTATTGTGTTAACATGGATTCAAGTGTCCCACTCAATATAACACTTTCACCCACCAACAACATGCCCCCACTGCACCCCCTCTGCCCCCCTCCCCCTGACTCCCTTTCTCCCTTCCCTCTGGATTTTCTGTCCTGTTATCTGTATCTCTGTGTTATGTATATAGAACTTCACTAATCCCTTCACCTTCTCTGATCCCGTCCCCTCGTCCCCCTTCCATCTGTCAGCTGTCCCTTTGCTCCCCATGACCCTGCCTTTGCCTCTGCCTCTATTTTGCTCCTCAGTTCACCATGTTCATTAGATTCCACATATAAGTGAGATCATATGATATTTGTCTTTCTCTGCCTGGCTTATTTCACTTATCATAATAATCTTCAGGTCCATCCATGCCATTACAGAAGGTAAGAGTTCCTTCTTTTTCATGGTTGCACAGTTATTCTGTTGTGTATATGTACCACCGCTTTTATATCCACTTGTTTAGTGATGGACTGGACACTTGGGCTGTTTCCACACCTTGCTATTTATTGTAAACAATGCTGCAATAAACATGGGGGTGCATTTCTTCTTTTGAATCAGTGTTTTGGTATTCTTAGGATATATTCCAAAAAGTGGGATAGCAAGGTGAAAATGCAGTTCCATTATTGATTTTTTTGAGGAAATGCCACACTGTTTTCTTCAGTGGCTGCACAAGTCTGCTTTCCCACCAACAGTGCAGAAGGGTTCTCTTCTCTCCACATTCTTGCCAGCACTTATTGTGTGTTGATTTGTTAATGAGAGCCATTCTGACAAATGTGAGGTAATATCTCATTGTGGTTATAATTTAAATTTCTTTGATGATTAATGACATTAAAAAAATTTTTATATGCCTATTGGCCATTTGCATGTCCTCTTTGGAGAAGTGCCTGCCTATTCAGTTCCTTTGCCCTTTTTTTAATTGGATTGTTTACTTTCCTGATGTTGAATTTTAGAAGTTTTTTATAAATTTTGAATATTAACCCATTGTGAGACCTATTGGCAAATATCTTCTCCCATTGTGTGGATTGCCTTTTTATAGTTTTATTGGTGTCTTTTGCTATGCAAAAGCTTTTTAGTTTGTTATGGTCCCATTTGTTTATTTTGTCCTTTATTTCACTAGCCCATGGAGATATATTGGCAAAAATAACACTACGAGAACTATCCCATTTACTGCCTATGTTTTCTTCCAAGATTTTTATGGATTCCTGACATATTTAAATCTTTTATCCATTTTGAGTTTTTTCATGAATGGTGTAAGTTAGGTAGATGGTAAGACAACAATGAAGCCAAAATATGGTGGGCCATTCTTTTATTAAAGTCTCACACTGGCTGATGAGCAAATGCACAGGGCTCCCAAAGCCACTGATGTATTCTCCAGTTCCACAACCAAGAGAATATTCTCTGGGTTTTCCTAGAATTAAAGGCCACACCCATCTCAGTAAGGCTCCCAAAACCCCTCAGCTCTGGTTCCCCTCAGCCTTCTCTTTCCCTGCCAACATGGCTTCTTCATCAGCATTCTGCATTCCTTCTGCTCTCACACTACAAACATGGCTTCTTTCTGCTTCTCTTCCTTCTTTTCTCTCTTTTCAAAAATTTCTGGTGTGAAAAGCTCTCCTTCAGCAAACATTAGCAAAACAATAGTCCTTTCCAAGCAGGAAGGTAATTTGCAATTTCACAGATCACATATACCTGGTGCTGCTCAGTGCCATTTTGTAACAATAAAAGTGAGCAAACTAAAGATATACAGATTTTACAAATTAATTTGCCCAACACTACCTGAGCTTTTTTTTTTTTTCATTTCTATTTGCATGAAATATTATTTTCCATTCCTTCACTTTCAGTCTATGTGCATCTTTTGTTTGGAGGTAGGTCTCTTGTAGACAGCAGATGTATGGGTGCTGTTTTCTTATCCATGCAGCACCCTATGAGTTTTATTTAGAGCATTTAATTGATTTACATTTAAGGTTATTATTGATATGTACTTATTTATTGTCATTTTATTTCTTAAATCTACAATCCTTTCTTCTTGATTTCTTTTTTGTTTTCCTAGCAGGGCCCTTAACATTTCTTGCAGTACTGCTTAGTTATAACAAATTCCTTGAGTTGTTTTTTGGGATTACTTTTTTTTGGAGGGGAAGCTTTTTATTTCTCCTTTAATTTTAAAGAATAGACTTGCTGGATAAAGTAGTCTTGGTTGTAGGTTCTTATTTTGCATCACTTTCAATATTCCTTGCCAAAATCTTCTGGCTACAGGTGTTTCTGTTGAGAAGTTGGATGTCATCCTTATGGGGCTCCTCTGTAGGTAATTAACTGCTTTTCTCTTGCAGCTTTTAATAGTTTTTCTTTGTCTCTTAACTTTGGCATTTTGATTATGATGTGTCTTGGTGTAGGCCTCATTGGATTCCTCTTTAATGGCACTCTCTGTGCTTCTTGAACTTGTATATCTTTTTCCTCATCTATTTAGGGATATTTTCAGCTATGATTTCATCAAACAGTTTCTTTATACCTTGTTTGTTCTCTTCTCTTTTAGGAACCCCTCTGATGCAGATGTTGTTTCTCTTCATGTTGTCACAGAGGTCTCTTAGAGTTTTCTCAGTCTTTTTGCACCTCTTTTCATTTTGCTATTCTACTTCTGTGCCTATGTATATCTTGCTTTCTAAATCACTGACTCAATCCTCTGCTTCATCCAGCCTGCTGTTGATTCCTTCTAGTATAGCCTTCATTTCTGATATTGTATTTGCTGTTTCTGACTGGTTGTTTTTTATAATTTCAATGTCTTTTCTGATGCTTGCTATCACTTTATTTAGGTACTCATTATGTCCATCCATTGTTGTTCTAAGATCCCTGAGCATCCTAAAAATCATTATTTTAAACTCTGCATCTGGTAGTTTGGATACTTCCATTTCATTTAGTTCTTTTTCCAGAGATTTCCCTTGTTGATTAATTTCTTTGTCTTCCCATTTTGTCTGAGTATTAGGTAGCACTGTCTGACTTTGAAATTTTTGTGGGTCTTTATAAAGAAGATGGGCTCAATGGTACTGACCTCCATCCAGGTCCCCTGCATTCCTTGTTCTAGAAATGCTTCTTGAGAGTATTATTTTCCTTCCTGTTGCATGTGAGTATTGAATGCAGTTGGTCCTTTCATGGGTATGGTTATTCTTTCAGGCTGGCTGGCTCTTAGGGTCAACCCTAATCATGTGTATTGTCTATCTTGTTGGATATATTTATTCTCCACAGTGTCTGGTGCCCACTAGACTCTTCATTTGGGCATGCTGCTTATATAGCTAGCTGAGTCTAGGGTTGGTGCTGTCTGCCATTTACTATCAGTTATTTTGGTTCTAGATCTTGGCATAGTGTCACCTGTTGTTTGTAGCCTACTGTGGGCTATCTGTCTGCAGCTACTGCTCTTTCTGCTGTTTGCATGTGTGTTTTCTGTGCCTGGGTAGTTTGGGAGGGGCCAACCTGTGTGATAGGATCAGCTTCCCCCTGCTTTTAGTTGACAACAGCTCTGTAAAAGCCCCAGGCTCTGTAATATTTGTCTCTACTTTTCAGCTGCTCCTCTCTCTCTTGCAGCTGCCCAGTTTTCTCACAAAGTCTTCTATGGAAAGACTATAGTGTGGGTTTAGACTGGCCTCACCCAACCCACCTCTCTATAGGTTGCAAGCTTGTTGGGTTAAGGCAGCTGAGGTTGTGAATACAACATTATTGGGACCCCTTATTTTAGAGGTCTCTTGGTCAGGAGCTCTGTATGGGTAATGTGGCCACCCTTACTCCACAGTCAAATTTTACAGCCATTGCTGGATACTCAAATTTTATTTCTCCCCAACACAGTGAGCAGCAGGTTCAGATCAAGTAGGGCCAACAGTCCTATCTGCAGAAGTTCTTCCAGCTGGTGAGACCCTTGTCTCAGGGAAAAAACTTGAGAAAGTCCTCCCCTAGGGCTGACTGTTCCTACTCCTCCAGAAATTGGCTAAGCCCGTCAACTGGGTTAAACAATAGGCTTGAGAGGACCCACACTTTAAATGTTCATGCTCCAAACCTCTCTCCCTTTCCCTTGTGGAACCTAGCCCAGCTACTAAGCAGGATATCTAGCAACCTGATCATCTTCTATGAAGCTCCAGCCTGTCCAATGTGCATGAGCTGCAATGCTGGTGCTGATCACAGAAAGCGGAACTCACCTCACCTAGGTGTGGTGTGATGAGCCTTACCTTTGGACATTCAACTAGCAAGGGTTGTTAGGTCCTGAAATGGTGCTCTCTGCCGCTGGTCACTGGATGTGCCAGTCCTGGGTCTCCCTGGAGGTAACACGTCACAGACCAATGAGAGACACTGCCTGTGACTAGCCCTCAGCAATCTTCTTAGAGCTACAAGCAATCCAGAGTTTGTGGCTGTCTTTGCTGGGCCCAGATGCACAAGGAAATACCAAGCCACACACCTAGGTTGGCTTTTACCCACACTGGACCTGGGTGAAGGTCCACAAAAGGCCAAAGTTCCCTGAAATATGCCCTCTGCATCCTTTGTCTACTGGTTGCTTGTTGGTGTTGGCCCCTGAAGAAAACCTCTGGTAGAGTCTAGAGCTGTGATGGCAAACCTTTTTATAAAAACTGCCCACTTTTGCAGTGCTGGTCAATCTGGTCCCTCCCGCTCACTAGTGGGTGTTCCAGCTTTCATGGTGGGTGGTAGCAGAGCAACCAAACGGTGCTGCAATTGGCCCACCATAAAAGCTGGAACACCCACTAGTGGGTGGGAGGGACCAGATTGAACAGCACTGCAAAAGTCGGCAGTTTTTATAAAGAGGTTCACCATCACTGGTCTAGAGCCTGCAGCAATTCAGGAATTAGGAAGGTTGCTGGGTATGGCTCCACCTCCCCAGTCCCAGGTGTCAGTCTGTCCAGATATTTTTACAGACCTCAAAGGGTGTGTCTCCTAGGAGTCCAGTGGGTGTGGCCTCTGAGACCCAGAGGTGTGGTCTTTCTGTACTATGGACAGTTTCTTCTGAATCTCTCATGAAGCAGAAGCACTAGTCATAGATTGGGAGTGTGCATGGAAAGCTCCAGCCTCAACACCAGAAAAATAAGTTGCTGATGCACCCCTGCTTCCTAGTTGATCTCAGAATGACCCAATCTCCATAAATGGGGCAAGGTGGATTCCCAAGGGTGGAGCAGTTGCTTTCCCCTAGGCTGGTGCTGCATAGAAGGGATTTCTTCACCCAAGAAAGATGGCTACTGCAGTATTGAGGAATGACTCAGCACAGGGTTTCAAGTGGCCATCACCCACAGTGTTCCCTGGGCCACAAACTTTACAAACTCCTCATGCAACTCTAGTCCTCTTCAGCTTTCCCCTGCAGCTGGAGCTCTTGGTAAGTGGCTGTGAATGAGATATTCTGCACTGGCCCATTAAGACGGAGCCTGCTTCTCCAACAGCTCCCATCACCTCTCTCACAGACAGAAACTCTGGCTCCTTTCACCGCCAAATGCTACGTGGTTATCTCTTCTAGGCTCTGGGGCTCTAGGCTAAGCTCCTGGCCTAAGGCTTAGGACCCTGCCCTCTTAGGGCATACATCCCCAAAATGAGATCCCTCTGGGCCCCTGGCTGCCACTCGCTCCTGGGAGCAGGCAGCCCTTTCCACGTCTCTTCCTTTCCTACCAGTCTTGATGTGGCTTCTTCTGTGATCTTTTGTCCCAGGTATTGGCTATCCCTGTTCAGTGCGATGTACTACAGGGTTTGTAAAATAGTTCAGTTCATGTCCTGGAGACTACTCTTGACACAATTCAGAGGATTCTACTTGAGCTAGTCCAGTTTCACTTCCAGAGGAAAGACATACACTGACAAAAAGTTGCAGTTCAAAGTATAGACAATATTTATTCACTCCCAGTTAGATGCAGAGATGCTGCTTAAGTAATTGCTTAAGCATAGACCCCATCGTTGATGTTCCTCTCCGAAGTCTCTGGTTCAGGATCTGACCTAATGTGGAGACATATCCATACTGCATTGCAGTCAAGATCAATTGACTGAAAAATAAAAAGAGAGAGGACTCAAATAAATAAAATTAGAAATGAGAATGGAGAAATAACAACTAACACAACAGAAATACAAAATATTATAAGAAAGCACTATGAAGAACTGTATGCAAAATAACTAGAAGACAAAGATGAAATGGACAAATTTTTTGAAATATATAATCATTTAAAAATAAATCTGGAAGAATCAGAAAACCTAAACAGACATTACAACAAATGAGATCGAAACAGTTATCAAAAAACTCCCAACAAACAAAAGTCCTGGGCCAATATCCTTGATGAATTTAGATGCTAAAATCCTAAACAAAATATTAGCAAACTGGATCTAGCAATATATGAAAAAAATCATACACCATTTTCAAGTGAGATTTATTCTTGGGAGGCAAGGCTGGTACAATATTAGCAAATCAATCAATGCGATTCATCATGTAAACAAAAGAAAAAAAAAACACATGACAATTTTAATAGATGCAGAAAACCATTTGATAAAATTCAGCACCCATTTATAATAAAAACTCTCAGCAAAGTGGGGAAACAGAGATCATGCCTCAATATGATAAAGGCCATCTATGACAAACCCAAAGCCAACATTATGATCAATGGGCTAAAATTAAAAGAAATTCCCTTAAAATTAGAAACAAGGCAGGGGTGCCCCCTTTCACCACTCTTATTCAACATAGTTCTGGAAGTCCTAGCCACAGCAATAAGACAAGAAAAAGAAATAAAAGGCATCCAAATTGGAAAAGAAGAAATAAAACTATCATTATTGCAGATGATATGATATTGTATATAGAAAACCCTAAAGTCTCAGTCAAAAAACTACTGGACCTGATAAATGAATTCAGCAAGGTGGCGGGATATAAAATTAATACTCAGAAATCAGAGGCATTTTTATACACTAACAATGAAGTGTCAGAAAGAGAAATTAGGAAGCAATCCCCTTCACCATTGCAACCAAAAAATATAAAGTACTTAGGAATAAATTTATCCAGAGAGATTAAAGACTTGTACTTGGAAAATGATAAAACATTGATAAAAGAAGTCAGGGAAGATACAAAAAAGTGGAAGCATATACCGTGCTCATGGTTAGGAAGAAGAAACATCATTAAAATGTCTATATTACCCTAAGCAATTTATACATTCAATGCAATACTAATTAAAATACCAATGACTTACTTAAAAGATATTGAATACATATTCCAAAAATGTATATGGAACCAAAAGAGAACATGAATAGCCTCAGCAATCTTGAAAAGGAAGAATAAAGTGGGAGGTATCACACTTCCGTATATCAAGTTATACTACAAGGCCATTGTACTCAAACAGCCTGGTACTGGCATAGGAACAGGCATATAGATCAATGAAACAGAACTGAGAACCCAGAAATAAACCCACACTTTTATGGACAACTGATATTTGACAAAGGAGGTAAGAGCATACACTGGAGTAAAGACAGCCTTTTCAACAAATGGTGTTGGGAAAATTGGACAGCTACCTGCAAAAAATGAAACTAGACCACCAACTTACACCATTCACAAAAATAAACTCAAAATGGATAAAAGACTTAAATGTAAGCCGTGAAACCATAAGCATCTTAGAAGAAAATATAGGCAGTAAGCTCTCTGACATCACTCGCAGCAATATATTTGCCGATTTATCTCCACAGGCAAGTGAAATAAAGGATAGGATAAGCTGATGAGACTATATCAAACTAAAAAGCTTTTGCACAGCTAAAGACAATAAGAACAGAATAAAAAGACAAACTACACAATAGGAAAACATATTCACCAATACATCTGATAAGGAGTTAATAATCAAAATTTATAAAGAACTTGTAAAACTCAACACCAAGAAGACAAAAATCCAATCAAAAAATGGGTGAAAGAAATGAATATGTCCTCTCCAAAGAGAACATACAGATGGCCAATAAGCATATGAAAAAATGCTCAACATCACCAATCATTAGAGAAATACAAATTATTGTCACCACAGTGAGATATCACCTCACACCAGTCAGAATGGCACTCATCAACTAAACAACACAGAATAAGTGCTGGTGAGGATGTGGAGAAAAGGGAACCCTCCTGCACTGTTGGTGGGAATGCACAATGGTGCAGCTACTGTGGAAAACAGTATGGAGATTCCTCAAAAAATTAAAAATCAAACTGCCTTTTGACCCAGCTATACCACTTTTAGGAATATACCCCAAGAACACCATAGCACTGTTTCAAAAGGAGAAATGCACCCCCATGTTTATGGCAGCATTGTTTACAATAGCGAAGATCTGGAAACAGCCCAAGTGTCCGTCAGTGGACGAGTGGATTAAAAAGCTTTGGTATATATATACTATGGAATACTACTCAGCCATAAGAAATGATGACATCAGATCATTTACAACAACATGGATGGATCTTGATAACATTATACTGAGTAAAATAAGTAAATCAGAAAAAACTAAGAACTATATGATTCCATACATAGGTGGGACATAAAAATAAGACTTGGAGACATGGACAAGAGTGTGGGGGTTATGGGGCAGGAGGAGATGGAGGGGGTTGGGGGAGAGGAGGCGCACAAAGAAAACCAGTTAGAAGGTGACAGAAAACAATTAGACTTTGGGTGATGGGAATGCAGCATAATCAAATGTCAAAATAACCTAGAGATGTTTTCTCTGAACATATGTACCCTGATTTATTAATGTCACCCATTAAAATTTATTAAAAAAATGTTAAATACAAAAGAAAAAGATCAACTGACTGGCTGCAGTTTAGGGGGCCCTTGCTTGTGCAGCACCTCTCGCCATATAGTTATCACAAATCACATAAACATCTGGCTATTGCCAGGGTTCACTCTTATCACTGCTTCGGACTCCTTACCTGGCTGTTCACCCAGCATGTAAATATTTTTAGTTTAACTTTATATTCATTTCAACTGTTTACAAGTGTTTCTATTAATATTTCCACAACTTATTTTCCTATGTTTACTATAACATCCTAGGTTATTGACTCCTCTTTGTGTAGTCCAAAGTTGGTTGTTCAAGATGATTGTTCTTAAATTAAGTTGTACTCCAATTTGGTCTTGAGAGGCAGCAGTTGAAATCCCTGCCTACTCCACTGCCATCTTGGAATCCTGAAGTCATTTCTTCTTCTAGCCTCATATTTTTTCATGTCTGTGGCTAGTCAATAAAAGAAGTCATTGTTCTTGCTGTTTGTATTTAAATGTTGAATAAGAAAAGAGGTTTCTAATAAAATTATTTCTTTATTAACTGAGAAACAGAGAAAGAGAGAGGGAAACATTCATTTATTGTTTCACTTAGTTGTGCACTTTTTGGTTACTTCCCCATATACGCTCGGACAGGGATCAAAGTCGCAAACTTGGTATTTCAGGACAATGTCTTAACTGTCTGAGCTAATTGGCCAGGGCCCCAAATACTTATTGAGGGTTGTGTTTATCCCACTGAAAAAGAAGCCCAAAGGACTAACTTTTGAATTAAAGTTTTTATACTCAAAACATTCAGTATTAGTCCTACTAGAAAACAAACTATTTAAATCACAGTTATATAACATAATAACGATGTTAATAACAGGTTATAATGATGAATTTTCATTTTTTATACTCTTGCTCTTTTTAACTGAAGTGTGAACCCAATAGCCCTAAGCTTCATTTTAATTTAAGGCTGAAATTTAAAAAAAAAATCTTTGGGACAATCTAGAACTTTTTTACAGAATTTCATGCAATTCAATCCTACACCCTATGCATTTCTTCTTATAAATCACATGACCTTCAGTATGTTTGTAAGCCTGAATAGTCAACATTTAAATCAAGAAGCAGAAATACGGAAGTGGGAAAGTTACACACTTGATTTAGGTCAGTTATAGCCAAATGAAAAGGAAAAAAAACAATAACAAAAAACCCCAGCAATGTAGCCATATTCCTACCCAATGGAAAATTTAAACAAAAAATAAAAACATATTTTACATTTTTTATGAATGATTGGATTTTAAGTGAATGGTACTTAAAAATCTACAGAGTAGAAATGGGTTACCCACAAGCCGCCTTCTTACTATCATTCTGTAATTGCAAAATAAACCGCACCACAAAGTAAATGAGGTTGTAGTATTATAGCATCATAAGTGTACTGACAATTAGATGTTACAGTCTGTATTAAAATATGTAACTATATTGGAGTCTAAACAAATAGAGTTTAAACAAACTCACATGGATTATTCCACTTTAAAGACTGTTTTTGCTGAAGGAATACAGATCATTAAGTATGCAACAGAAATATTAAAACATCTTAAACTGAAATTGAAATTTGAATCATCTTCATAAAGCACTGTGAATTTTGCACTCTCCTGGGGGCAGAAGTGCCCAGATCACAACAGACCATATATGCCTGTAACAGCCACTAATGTACAGTATATTGACATGTATTTCTGTGATAAGCTGCAGTGTTGAAAGCGAAAGAATGATCTAAGCTCCATGACTCTTACCGGACAGGAGTCTGTGCCTTCATCCGGCATATTGTATGCAGTCAACCAAAGCAAGTCAAATATTTCTCAAAGTGCATTTATGACAACTTAAATGTAGAGGAAAAGAAGGGTGAAAATCCCAGAGTCGACATGAACTAACTGTACTAGGAGAAACAGAAAGTAAGGAGGATATTTTTCAGTTTGACCAGAAAAACTGTTGCCCACAGAAAATGGTTAAGAAACTAGAACAAAGGTTTCAAGGTAGTTAAAATAACCTTTAAAGAGCTCTGGAGAGAAATATCATAGGACTTAGAATAAAGATATTCAGTAACCCACTATATTTCCTGTTAATATTTTATTTTCTTTAAGGAATACACTTCAGAAATCTTTTCCATGAAATGAGAAAAGTTGTTCTGCTCTTTTAAACAATGCATCTCTCAAAGCATTACTTATAAATTATTTAACTTTTTTTTATGTGTTCATATAGTGAATAATGATTAGGCAATAACTTCCAAGGAAGGGATAAAGTTCACTAAATAGCTCAGGCCTTGCATCTCAATGTATATTTTACTAGCAAATCACTAACTTCAGTTTAAGTAACAGTGGAAGATGTGGTTTTTGTTCCCACATGAAGAGTGTATTTGCAGTTGTAGATTACTTTAACAACTTTCATCTGATTCCTTTTACCACGGTGCAACAATCTTTATGCAAATACAGTATTGTAAATCGTACCCATTTTTTTATTGAAATTTTTTTGTTTATTTTTTAATTGAATTTATTGAGGTGACATTGGTTAACGAAACCTTACAGATTTCAGGTGTACAACTCAATAAAATGTAACCTGCTCTCACCAGCCAAAGTCAAGTCTCTTTCTGTCCCCATTTATTTACCCTTTGCCTACTTCCACCTCCTCCCACACCCCTTTCCCTCTGGCTTTCATCATACTGTTGTCCATGTCTCTGTGTCATTCATATGTATATATTGATTATTCTGGCTAATTCTCTTCACCTTTTTTTACAGCCTCCCCTATTCTCCTCCCCTATGATAATTGTCAGTCTTTTTTATGTAGCTGTGCTTCTGCTTCAATTTTGTTTGGGAAATTATTTTGTTGATTAGATTTCACATATAGATGAGATCATGTGATATCTGTTTTTTGCTAACTGGCTTATTTCACTTAGCATAATAATTTCCAGGTCCATTCATGGTGTCTCAAAACATAAGATTTTTTTAAAAATTATAGTTGGCATACAGTTTTATCTTGGTTATATTAGTTTCATGTGTACAATATAGTGATTTGATGTTTTATACCTTACAGTGTGATCACCACACTAATTCTAGTAACCATCTGTTACATTATAAACTTATCACGATATTATTTACTTCATTCCCCTTCAAATTTTGGCCCATCTCTCCACTCCCTCTTTGGTTTCTGTTTCTATGACTCTGTTTTTGTTTTATTTTATATCCATTTAAAAAATTCATTTTCTATTATTTTGTTAATAGAATATAAAAATAAAATTAATTTTGTGTATTTACTTATATTCAGGGTCCTTAATTCTACTCATTAATTTAATAGTTTTTCCATAGAATCTTTTTGGATTTTCTATATACTCAATGCTGCCTCTGGATAGAGACAAATTTATGTTTTCTTTTTACACTTACCTTCTATATTTAATTCCCCAACTTACTGGTAATATTAGGGCATTCAATATAATCTTGTATAGATTAGAAAATAATGAACATCTACATTTTGTTCCAATCTCATAGAGAAAGCTTTAGACAGTTCAAAATAAGGTATAATGTTTACTGTAAGTTTTAGTGATACCCTTTATCTAATTCACAAAGTTTTCTTCGACATCTTATATATGAATCATAGTCAAGTACTAAATTTTATTAAATATTTTTCTTGATCAAAATAGCTGATTATTTAATTTTATCCATTATTTTGTAAATAGTGTATATTACATTGATTATAATCAAATGTTAAGTCAATTTGCATTTCTGTCCTTCACTTGGCCACAGTATACTATCCTGTTTGCATAACATCACATTTGGTTTGCCACTACTTTATTTAGAATTTTTTTAAAACCTGTGTTCATTAGTAATATTGTCCTGTAATTTTTCTTTGTTGTATTGTCGTTGTTTAAGTTTTGGTACTCTGGTTATTCTGACCTTATATATAAATTGGGAATCTGTTTCTCTATTTCTATTTTCTGAAAGTATTTAGCTTTATTAGTAGAATAATCTGGGCCTTGAGGTTTCTTTGTGATAAAATTTTAATGTTTTAATTATAAATTTAATTTCAAAAATTTTCTGGTTTTTACTGTCAGTTTTCATAAGTTGAAAATTTTCAAATTTATCTATAATTTTAAATATCTTAAGCTTTTTCATATTATTTATTTATTTCATAGCATTAGTATCTGTAATAATGTTCCACTCTTCAATCCTCAGTGTGTGTGTGTGTGTGTGTGTGTGTGTGTGTGTGCGCGCGTGCGCTTTCCTTTATTAGCCTTACCAGAGTTTGTCCGAGTTACTGGTATATTAGAAAAACTACTAGAATTTGTAGAGCTCTCTTTTCTGTTTATTTCTAGGTTGTTAACTTCAGTGCTCAGCTTTATTATTCCCTTCTCCATATATGCTCTCAATATTACTCTCTGTCCTTTTTCTAAACTTTTTACATTGATTATTAATGTTGACTAGTCTCAATTAGCTAGTCTAACATCACAAATGCTACCATTTTTAAAATTTTATCATTCAGCTAAAAATATTTTCTTACTTTCATTATTATTTCTTTGACTATAGTGATATTTCTAGAATTAATTTTCGCTGACTTATAGCTTAAGTTTTGAACAGAGAATATATCAGAAATTTTAATTCTTTGAAATTTATAGGTAATTAATTTTTATGTTTCATATTCATTTGAAAAGTGTGTATTCAGAAGTTCTTATGTTATGTATGCTAGGTCAAACATATTAATTGTGTAGTGAAAATTTTCTATGTGCTCATTGTTTATTCTTTTAGTTATAAGTAGAGTGTTAAAATATCCTACTACAATTGGGTTGTTTTTTTTTCTGGTGTTTCCATGAATCTTTGTATCACATATTTTAAATGTACCCCACAGAATATATAGAAATGTAGGTATTTTTAGTTGAATTGGAGCATTATCATTAAGGTTTTTTTTTTTTACCTCTAGTAAGGCATTTCATTCACTTGTCTTAAAATCTTGGTCTGGCCCTGGATGGTTGTTGACTCAGTGGATAGATCGTCAGCCTGTCATGTGAACATCCCAAGTTTGACCCTCAGTCAGGGTACACAAAAAAAGGGACCATCTGCTTCTTTTCCTTTCCCTCTTCCCTTTATCTCCCTCTTCCCCTAGGCTTCATTAGTTCAAGGGTTGTCCCTGGCACTGAGGATAGCTCTGTTGATTTGAGTATTGGCCCCACATGGGGGTTGCCAGGTGGATCCCAGTCTGTGCATGTGTGGGAGTTTGTCTATCTCCCCTTCTCTAACTTAAAAAAAAAAACTTGATCTGATATTAGTGAAGCTAAACCATTTTTCATTTAGGTAAAGCTTGAATATTGAATTAACATAATTTTCCCATATTTTTCTTTCATTCTCTGTATACTTGTGTTTTATATGAAGCTTCTGATAACAACATTTAAAAAAATACTGTTTTTTTTGTGACAACATGGATGAACCTTGAAAATATTACGCTAAGCAAAATTAGTCAGAAAAGACCAAGTAACATGATTTCACTCATATGTAGGGTATAAAACTGAAATTTATAGATACAGACAACAATACGGTGGTTACCAGAGGGAAGGAGGTGGGAGAGCAGTAAAAGGTAAAGGAAGCCAAATATAGGGTGACAGAAGATGATTTGACTTTGGGATGTGAAAACACAATGCAAGAAACAAATCATATATCATAGAAACCTGCATTTGATATGTGTGTGATCCTATTACCCACTGTCAACCCAATAAATTTAATAAAAATATCTTTGCTGTGTCAATCTTTACATTTAAAATAAAACTAATTGATTTATATTTAATATAATTGCTAATATATCTGTGTTTAGGCCTACCATCTTATTAAGTGCTTTCTATTTGCCTTATGTATTCTATATTCAATTGTCTTTTTCCTTGATTCAACATTATATATCATTGAATTTCCGTCTTCTATTCCTTGAAGATGTGCATTTCTTTATACTTCTCCTGGCTATTCTGGAGAATAAAACATACATTTTTGATTTATCAAATGCTAATATTAATTGACATTATTACCTTTTCCCAAATAATACAAATGCCTTTGAATATTTGAATTCTACTTATTTCTTACCTAAATTTATGCCATGAATTATAATTCTATATTCATTTTTGTAGTCATTATTGTGATTGTTTTATAAGATCAAAACCTAGATATTTAAAATTTTTATAATTCTTTATTTTTCTCTATATTTCTAATCTTCCATTTTATCATAGATTAAATGTTTGTAATCCTCCCAATTCATATACTAAATCCTAATATCCAATGTGATGGTATTAGAAGTTGAGGGTCAGCCCTGGCCGGTTGGCTCAGTGCTAGAACGTCGGCCTGCTGTGCAGAAGTCCCAGGCTCAATTCCCGGCCAGGGCACACAGGAGAGGTGCCCATCTGCTTCTCCACCCCTCCCCCTCTCCTTCCTCTCTGTCTCTCTCTTCCCCTCCCGCAGCCGAGGCTCCATTGGAGCAAAAGATGGCCCCGGCGCTGGGGATGGCTCCTTGACCTCTGTCCCAGGCGCTAGAGTGGCTCTGGTCGCGACAGAGTGACACCCTGGATAGGCAGAACATCGCCTCCTGGTGGGCGTGCCGGGTGGATCCCGGTCGGGCGCATGCAGGAGTCTGTCTGACTGCCTCCCTGTTTCCAGGTTCAGAAAAATGTAAAAAAAAAAAAAAGAAGAAGTTGAGGACCTTTCTGAAAAAGTTCAGTTTAGATAAGGTCATGAAGGAAGGGTCCTTGACTTGGCATCTCTACATGGGTACACTCTGAGGGAAGACAATGCATGTTCACAGCAGGAAGGCTGTCTACAAGGCAGAAGAAAATCTCACCAGGAAATAAATTGGCCATCAGTTTGACCTTAAACTTTATAAGCTGCAGAATTGAGAAGTAAATTTCTGTCCTTTAAGTCACCTGTCTATGGTATTTTATTATGTCAGCCCATGCCAACCCATACATATCTGGACTGATTACCTGTCTAAAGCATATTCTCTATTATTTTTCTTAACTGTGAGTTTGCTAGTAATAAATTTTTTCAGTTTTTGTTTTTCTGTAAATGTCTTTTTTCATTTTTATTCTTGGAGGGTATTTCTACAGTATTAGGTTTAAAAGATCTGGTCAGCAGTCATTACCCTTCAACCTTAATAATTGACATACCTTTGTTTTCCACTTTCCATTTTTACAATTGCTAAATTGGTTCTTAGTCTAATTGTTGCTTCTGAAAATGTTTTCTTTTTTTTAATCTGACTTAAAAGTTTCTCTTTGTTTTATTTTTCAGCTGATACTGTAATGTACCCACAATGATTTATTTTTATTATTCTTTCTTGGAGTTCATAGGGCTTCCTGAGTAAATGACTTGAGTCTGTCATTAATTTGAGAAAATTCCTAGCCATTATCTGTACTTTTCACCAAACAGATTATAAACCTCATGAGAGCAGGATTCATGTTTGTTCTTTCAGTTCCTAATATAGGTCCCAAAGTGTCTACTAAGTGTGTTGAATTATAAACAGTTCTGGGAGCTTGCTTGATATGTCCTTCCTTAATCTCTTCTACTCTAATTTCAGTAGTCTTCCTCTGTGCCTCTTAGCACTTTATTCTTAAATACTTTATTCTTATATTAAAGCCACAGTGCTTATTACCAAGTCATGCCTCTGTGTGTATATTCAGTTATACCACATGGGTAAACAGAGCCATAAAATAAATGTGGTCCAATTTATGGAACTCTTTGGGTAATTATCTAAAAAACAAATTTAAGCAATTCACCTCAGTAACCTGAGAAAAGTTGTATACATAACAAACACAGATGGAGTAGAATCAGGATGGTCTTCAAAAGCCACAGTCTACAACAGTCTTCTCTGGAGTGAGAGGTGCAAACCAGATTCATTTTATATGTTTTACCTCTCGACTTTTGATTTAATTTTCTTTGTAAAAAAAAAAAAATCTTAGTGTGTAAAAGGGGTCTGAAAGCCTATCAGAATAGAATGCAAACTATGTATTCTTTTAAAAATTAAAAAAAAAAATGGTAGTGATATGAATGCCAAAGCATTCAGGCTATATTCCCAGATCCCCATTCTCTCTTCATTAGAGATACTTCAGCATTGTGTGTGCTATATTGCAGAGTTCACTTGTACATCTCTGTAAGACTTAAGGCATTAAGATCATGTAACTTTTGCTCTTAAACATCTTTTTTTTTTTTTTTTTTTTTTTTTTTTATTTTTCTGAAGCTGGAAACGGGGAAAGACAGTCAGACAGACTCCCGCATGCACCCGTCTGGGATCCACCCCGCACGCCCACCAGGGGCGACGCTCTGCCCACCAGGGGGCGATGCTCTGCCCATCCTGGGCATCGCTATGTTGCGACCAGAGCCACTCCAGCGCAAGAGGCAGAGGCCACAGAGCCATCCCCAGTGCCCGGGCCATCTTTGCTCCAATGAGCCTTAGCTATGGGAGGGGAAGAGAGAGACAGAGAGGAAGGAGAGGGGGAGGGATGGAGAAGCAGATGGGCACTTCTCCTGTGTGCCCTGGCTGGGAATCGAACCCAGGACCTCTGCATGCCAGGCCGACGCTCTACCACTGAGCCAACCGGCCAGGGCCGCTCTTAAACATCTTTATATTCCCAGAGTTTAGTACAGTTTTATTTTATATATATAATGTAAGGAATAAATAAATGAATGCATGAATGATATTTTATACTTTAGTCATCTCATGTCTTTCAGACTAACTTTCTTATTAAAAAAACGAGTTACTGTGTAGCAACAACAAACACTAGAAAAGTCTAAGGAAAAGCCATTTTAAAAATTTAAAGTCAATAAAAGGATATAAAGTTTTTACCCATAAAAGGTAAGCACGTCTGACACAATCTGTTTCAGCAATATTAGCAAAGATAAACTAGAATAACTGACATTATATATAATCATTTGTGTTAATATATTCACTCTAACACATTTTACATCTATTTGTTTATCTTTGTACAAACAGCACTGAAAGATCTACTGTTTGCTAGATGCTTAACTTTTGTGAGTGTAGCATAATTATAAGTGAATTGATAAGTAATGAAAACATTAAGTGTTGTGTAAAGATTATGACTCCATTGCCGAGTAGGACAATTAAATTTGATGTTTCTTACTCTGTCTCACAGACAATAATGATATGTTTTCCCCTGTGACAATGTAAATAGCTGATTGATAACAATAGAAAAGAGGTTATGAAAGCCAATTTTACTCATTATTAGATAGGTAACTAAGCAATTTATTTTACAATTAAGGTGACTGGTAGCAAATGCTGCAACATGGTATAGATGAGATCCATGTTGGGCCTTAATGAGTGAAACTCAGTAAATATTTTTCTTTTTAATTTATAGAGCTGTAATACAAAATAGAAATGAATGTCGTGGCATTAGAGTTTGTAAGCTATGACTTGACTGCCACTACATTTGCCTGAGACCAATAAATAAATAACAACATGAAGTATAACCAAAATTTTCAGAAACTAAAATTATATAAGGCTCAGTTACAATGCACATCACATAGCTTCAGTGACTATATGTTAACTTTAAGTTGTTTTTGTTTTGTTGTTTTGTTTGTTCTTAACTATCTTTGTAGCAGTAGTTTGATAGATGAACAGCTCCTTTAAAGCAAACCCTGTCATATATTTTAAAGTCTAAGGTTTGCTTTTATTTTTTACATTTGACTCAAGAGTAACAAATTAGCTCAGTTGGTTAGAGTGTCATCCCAATATGCCAAGTTGGGGGTTCCATCCCTGTTTGAGGCATATACAAGAATGTATAAATAAGTGGAACAATAAATTGATGGTTTTCTTTCTCTCTTTTTTTTCTCTCCTATCTTTTTTTTTGTAGTATTTTTCTGAAGTTGGAAACAGGGAGGCAGTCAGACAGACTACCACATACGCCCAACCAGGATCCACCCGCCATGCCCATTAGGGGGCGATGCTCTGCCCATCTGGGGCATCGCTCTGTTGCAACCAGGACCATTCTAGTGCCTGAGGCAGAGGCCATGAAGCCATCCTCAGTGCCCAGGACAACTTTGCTCCAATGGAGCCTTGTCTGTGGGAGGAGAAGAGAGAGACAGAGAGGAAGGAGAGGGGGAGGGGTGGAGAAGCAGATGGGCACTTCTCCTGTGTGTCCTGGCCGGGAATTGAACCAGGGACTCCTGCATGCCAGGCCGACGCTCTACCACTGAGCCAACCAGCCAGGGCTCTCCCTCTCTCTATCTTAAATAAATAAAAATAAGAGTGACAAAGTTACAATCAATAGCATATATAAGAATGAAGCAAATAGATAATGACAAATCAGTGAACCTTTGGATCACATCTGAATCACCCAATAAGCAGACCAGAACTCCAAGGGAATGAGCAAAGCAAAACATCTAAATCACTTTTGGAAAGACTTATATTGGCTTAGAGTAGTGTTCTAGCCAATTAGCTCAACTGGTTAGAGTCTTATCCTGATACACCAAGTTTGCAGGTTCAATTCTTGGTCAGGGCACATACAAGAACCAACCAATGAATTCATATAAATCAAACAACTTGATATCTCTCTCTCTCTCTCTCTCTCTCTCTCTCTTTCTTTTGCTCTTCCTCTCTTTCTAAAATCAATTTTATAAAAAGATTTTTAAAGGCATAGATTGGTTAGGAGAGAAAATACCAAAAACTGTGTTTGTCTGTCTTAAACTTACTTGATGGTTTGTATTGTTTTTGTTGAATGGCACCAAAAAAGAGTGGGTGCTGGAGGTAAGTTATATGGTCTTTAAAAGTGTCAATAATGCCTTGCATTTTGTTAAAAGTAAAAAGCTGCCTTGGATCTGAAGAACATGATAAAACTCCACACATTAGAATGATAAGATAGCACCTGAATTGCATATTATAAATATGAATTCCAGTTTACAAGGTTGATAGAACTAGTTTTTTGAGATTTGGACACAGACTGCCTCCATCTTAGAGCCTGAGGCTTTGGAGACAAAGTTGGAAGATGTCTGATGGGTCATATTATATCATCCTGCTCTGTGAATCAAAATTTAGCCTAACATTGTAAAGAAAAAAACAAATGATTTAAACTTACATTGCACTGATTATTTTAGAACAGCATAGGCCTTTCTAAATTATTATCTTCACTGCATATATATATTTACAATAACTTTATTAAACTCAGAAATAGGTTTCTAAAATAACAGGTAAAATTATCATTAAAAATAAATTAGTAATTCTGGAGCATGTTTTACTATCAAAAGACAATATTTACAATAACTGCAAATCTTCTTTGCTTGCCACAATTAGCCATCTGGCAAATGGGATATAATTAGGTCACATTTGGCAGTGTGATTTCAATAGACAGGCAGAATACTAATAACACAATAATCCAAGTTCCATAATCTAATTCATTATCATTTCTCCAGCACTTCATTTCTGTTTTAAATGACTTTATTTGTTAATCATTCAACTTCTCTTTGCAAGATAAATAAGGCAGCACATTCCCAATTGATAAACAGGAACACTAAAAATAAACAGAGTAATTTATCCGTGGTCATACTAAAATTTTCTAAAAAGGCCATATTATTAATTCAGCCTCTGATACCTTCTAAACAATTTACTCAGCACACACTTACTGCATACTGACCATGTGTGAGTACTGTATTGATGACTATAAAATCAAACATGAAGACAATATAGGCCCTGATATAAATGAGTGTAGAGCAGGAAGTGAAAAAAAAATATACAGGGGGTCTTAAGCTTATGACACAGTTCTGTTCCAATGACAGTGATGTGACCTGAATTTTGGTGCAAGTCAAAACACATCTTAGCCTAAGTCAGTTATCTATCCTAACACAGTTGTAAAATCATAATCTAGAACATAAAAACAGAGGAAAAGGGCATAAATATCCTGTACTGTACACAGCACTGCATATACTTCAGCGGCGCACAACCAAACTAGTTCTCCCACACAGTCCGTAAGTACGATGCTAACAGTGTAAGCTGAAATACTCACGTCTCAACATTTTTTAAGTTTTTAAGGGAGTGAGCATCATAAACTTTAAACATCATATGTCAAGACTGTCATAACCCAAGGATCCCTTGTAAATGCAAGTTTTAAAATAAAATGATAATACACACTTCAGAATAAGCACATAGTCTGGAGATTAGAGTAGTCAGGAAACTCTTCAAAAAATGGATCATGAGGATGTTTCAGGTTTGCCAGGTGACCACCTGACCATGGGCATTCAAGAAAATAGAAGCCTAGATTGATCTATCTTCCTTTCCTTTCTTTTCTCTTCTCTCTTTCCTTTCCTTTTTATTTTTTCTCCTTCTTTTTATTAAATTGACAATGTAGGTGGTAATTTTAATCAGTATGGGTAATTCAAGGGAAGCAACAATATTGGAAAAAGAAAGTAATGAATTCAATTTCTACACGACTGAATTTGAGGCATGATGGCATTTTATAAATAAAATTCACAAATCTGTTTAAGTTCTGGAGCTACTAATAAAGACACAATTAATATAGTTGAAATAATGAAGATTAAAAGGACAGCCAGGAAGAATTTATTGAGTAAGAATTGACAAGAGCTGAGAATGGAGTTCTGGGCAATGTTTATAAAGTGATGAGGAGAGAAGCCAGCAAAGTAGTTTAAGGAGGAATTGTCAGAAGTATAAGAGATTCCATATAAATTTTTGGAATATTTGTTCTACTTCTGTGAAATATGCCATTGGTATCTTGATAAAAATTGCATGAAATTTCTAGATTCCTTTGGGTAGTATGTACATTTTAATAATGTTAATTCTTCCTATCCATGAACACGATGTGTGCTTCCAATTATTTGTGTCTTCCTCAATTTCTTCCTTCAATGTCTTCTAAGTTGCCAAGTATGGTAAAGGTCTTTTACATCCTTAGTTAAATTTATTCTTGGGTACTTTATTCTTTTTGAAGCTATTGTGAATGGAATTGTTCTCTCAGTTTACCTTTTTGATAGTTCATTATTGGTTTATAAGAATGTAACAGATTTCTGGATATTTATTTTGTATCCTATTACTTTACTGAATTCAATTATCAGTTCTAGTAGCTTTTTGGTAGAGTCCATAGGATTCTCTATATACAATATGGCATTTGCAAATAATGACAGCTTTACTCTTTCATTACAGTTTGGATGCCTTTTATTTATTCCTTTTGTCTGATTTCTGTGACTAAGATGTTTCAGTACTATCGTGTATATGAGTAGTAAAAATGACCATCCCTTTCTTGTTCCTAATTTTAAGGGAAGTATTTGTAGTTTTTGCTGATTGAATATGATGTTGACTGTGGGTTTGCCATATATGGCCTTTATTACATTGAGATATATTTCCTCTATTTCCACATTGCTGAGAGTTTTTATTTTAAATGGGTGCTGGATTTTTTTTTCACAACTTTAAATTCTATGACTAAATATATTACTGCATCTGTAAATTCAAAGTCAACAATGATAGTACAATGTTTGTGAAAATGGAGAGATAGTATTTAAGCACTTTGATTCTTTCATTTTATGCAAAAATTATTCTCCGAATCTTGCAGATTTTATTCTTTTCAAAGCATTATCCATGTGTTTCTTTTCCAATAGTCAAATGTGTGCTTGTTACTCCAGAGTACCCTGCATAGACTTCATCCTTCACGGGCCAAGGACAACACTTCTAGAGGTCAGAGTTCTGAAACAGATGTTACAAAACAAAATCAAGTGTCGGCAAACTAGCATTCTTTCTGAGGTTCTGGGACGAATCTGTTTTCTGGGCTTTTCTCCTTTCTAGAAGCTGCCTACAATGGGTGCTAGATTTTATCAAAAGTTTTTTCTACATCTGTTAATATGATCATGTCATTTTTATCTTTCATTTTATTTACATGGTGTATCACAGTTATTAATGTGCTGATATTATAACAATCTTTTATTCCCAGAATAAATCCCACTTGATCATGTTGTATGATCTTTTTACAAAACACCCCAAATAGTAACAAGAATTTTGAAAAAGAACAAATTTGGTGAAATCATTTTGCTTGGTAAAACAAACTATACAACAAGGCCATAATAATTAAAACAGCATGGTACAGGCATAAAAACAAACATATAGATCAAGGAACAAAAAAGAGAGCCCAGAAATAAACTCTCATCTTTACAGTCAATTAATATTTTACAAATGAGCCATGGCTGAATAGCTCAGTTGGCTGAAGCATCAACCTGAAGCACAGAGGTTGTCAGTTTGATTCTTGGTCAGGGCACATACAGGAACAGATCTATGTTTCTATCTCTTTTTCTCTCCTTTTTTCTCTCACTAAAATCAATAAATAAAAATTTAAAAGATATTTGACAAAAGAAAAAACACATACAATGGGATAAATATAGTCTATTCAATAAATGTTATTGGGAAAATTGGAGAGATAACTGTATATGCAAAAAAATAAAACTAGAATACCTTACCATGCAAAAGAATAAACTTAAAATGGGTTAAAGACAAATATTAGGCTTGAAACAATAAAAACCCTAGAAGAAAACAGTAATATTTCAAACATTTTTTTATGAAATATTTTTTTCTAATATACCTCCTCAAACAAGGGGAAAAAAGAAAAAAATAAACAATGAGACTGCATCAAATTAAAATGTTATTGCACAACAAATAAAGCAGTCAACAAAATAAAAAGAATCTATTAAATTGGAGAACATATTTTCCAATACATCTGATAAGGGGTTAATATCCAAAATTTATAAAGAACTTGCAAAAATCAACACCAAAACAAACAAACAGTCCAATTAAATAATAGGTAAAGAATCTGAATAGATACTTCACCAAAGAGGACATATAGATAACCAATAGACATATGAAAAGAGTTCTCAACATCACTAACCATCAGAGACATACAAATTAAAACTATAATGAGATATCACCTCATATCTGTCAAAATGGCTATCATCAATAAATCAACAAACAACAAGTGCTGATGAGGTTGTAAAGAATAGAGAACCCTTGTACACTGCTGGTGAGAATGCAGATTGGTACAATCACTGTGGAAAGCAGCATGGAGTTACTTCAAAAAATTAAAAATGGAACTGCTTTATGACCTAGAGATTTCACTTCTAGGAATATATCCAAGGAAACCCAAACATTAATTTGACAGAATATATGCATCCCTATCTGCACTGCAACACTATTTACAATAGCCAAGATTTGGAAGCAGACCAAGTGTCCAACAATAGATGAGTGGATAAAAAAGCTATGGTAGGGAGAAGACAAGATGGTGATGGAGTAGGTGGATGTGCCAACTTCCACCTCTCAGAACCAAAGTGGATTACAATCTAATTTTAAGAATCATCATCTGGAAAAACCAACTTTGGACTAAACTAAGAGGATTCTTCAACCAAAGGACACTGAAGAAGCTACACTGAGACTGGTAGGAAAAGTGAAAATGCGGAGAGGGCTGCCCAGCTCCCCAGAGCAAACGGCAGCCGGGAGAGATTCATGTGGCGGGAATTGAGTTTAGCAGAGAGGGGAGGATCCTGAGCCCCAGGAACAAAGCCCCAGCCTACAGCCCCAGAGCCCAGAAGAAGTGTATGGCAATATAGGATACTGTTTGTGAGAAAAAACTGATTTCTCAGACCCAGGATCCTTTTAAAGGAACCACGCAGAAAACCTCTCTCACAACCACTTACCCAGGGCTCCAGGGACAGGGAGAGAGGAGAGGACCAGAGCAGTGGGAAGAGAGTGTAATCTAGGAGGCACAGGGAAAAATACTTTGAGAGACAGCAACCCTAACCCCTGCGCTAAGTCACTCCCCAAATCTGAAGTGAATATTTCCCCTGGAAACAGCAATACCAGCAAAGGGAAACAGGGCATCAGCCAAACAAGCTCTCCCACAGTACTTGGAGCAGAGTCGCTTAGAAGGAGGAAGCTTTCAGGACTACTGTATTGAGTATTAGGGTCTGGGCTGCAGGGCCCCCATCCATATGGCTGAGGGCTCACCCAAGGGCGGGCAGCAGTGGGACACAGAAGCATGGTTCTGTTGGCAAGGGTGTAAGCTGGCTGGCCACCACTGAGACCCTGTGTGAGCTCAGTCTTGCCTGGCTGGGGAGGAGGGTACATGCAAAAGTGGTCAAGCCCAGCTGAAGGCCGCCTGCAATCCAGCCAGTGGAGGAAGGGCAAGAGCCCTGGAAGGGGCGGGGACCCACCCTTGAACAAGGGCCCAGGAGCATAGCCTTGCCCCGCCTGTGGAACTGAGGGTTGTGGCCCTACTTGGGAGTTGGCTCCTCCCACAGGGGTGAAGCCAAAAGCCCAGAACAGGTGGAGTCCTGCTACTGAGCATGGGCATGAAGTCCCGCCCAGCCTGTGGAGCCAAGGCTTGCAGCCATCCTATGAGCGGGCTCTTCCTGCAAGGGTGGGGCAAAAGCCTGGAATCAGGCAGAGACCCGCAGCTGAGCAAAGATGCTCACTCTTGCCCTTAGGGCCAAGCATAACACCACCTGTGGGGGTTGGGTGAAGGCCAAGGCCACCAAGGCTTATAAACCCAAGAATATGATCACAGCCACTCCCATGAAGGAGAGGCAGAAACCACAGCAACAGCCCCAGTGGGCAGGCACCAGCAACACCCATACCCAAACGCCCTAGGCAGCAAAAGCAAAGAGGGTGGTGGGCCTGCAGACAGACCACACTTAGGTAACACAGAGGCCACACTCAGTGGACTCAAGTGGCCAAAACCTTCTTTTACACAAACAAAATGAGAAGGCAGAGAAATGCAACACAAATGAATCAAGAGAAATCCCCAGAAAAGGAACTAAATGAGTCAGATATAACCAAATTACCAGATGCAGAGTTTAAAATAATGATTGTTAGGATGCTCAAAGATATTAGAACAACAATAGATGGTCATTATGAACACCTAAATAAAGAGATAGCGAATATAAAAAAGGACATTGAAATAATAGAAAAGAATTAGTCAGAAATGACAAATACAATATGTAATGAAGAACACAATGGAAGGAATTAAAAGCAGGATGGATGAAGGTAAGAATCAAATCAGCGAGTTAGAGGACAAGATAAATGAAGGCGTGGAAGCAGAACAGAAAAAGGAAAAGACTCAAAAAGTTTGAGGAAACTCTAAGAGAGCTCTGTGACGATATAAGAGAAATAACATCTGCATCATAGGGTCCTGAAGAAGAAGAGAAAGAACAAGGGATAGAGACTTTGTTCAATCATATCATAGCTGAAAACTTCCCTCAATTAAGGCAGGAAAACATCTCACAAGTTCAAGAAGCACAGAGAACTTTATTAAAGAGAAACCCAAAAAATCTACACCAAGACACATCATAATTAAAATACCAAAGCTAGGTGATACAAAGAAAATATTAAAAGCTGCTAGAGAAAAAAAGACTATCACCTACAAAGGAGCCCCCATAAGGATGACTTCTGACTTCTCAACAGAAACACTTGAGGCCAGAAGGAAATGGCAAAAAATATTCAAAGTAATGCAGAACAAGAGCCTACAACCAAGACTACTTTATCCAGCAAAGCTATTGTTTAAAATTGAAGGAGAAATAAAAAGCTTTCTAGACAAAAAAAAAAAAAAAAACTCAAGGAATTCACTACAATCAAACCAATGCTGCAGGAAATGTCAAGGGGGCTGTTGTAAACAGATCAAAGGAGAAAAAGAATATAGCAAAAGAGGAATACAGTTTTAAAAAATAAAATGACAATAAACAACTACATACCAATAATAACCTTAAATGTAAATGTATTAAATGATCCAATCAAAAGACATAGGTTAGCTACACAGATAAGAAAATAGAACCTACACATATGCTGTTTATAAGAAACACACCTTAAAACAAAAGATGGACATAGACTGAAGATAAAAGGATTGAAAACAATATTTCATGCAAATGGAAATGAAAAAAAGCTGTGGTAGCAATACTTATATCAGACACAATGGACTTTAAAACAAAAGCTATAGTAAGAGATAAAGAAGGTCACTACATAATGATAAAGGGAGCAATTCAACAGGAAGATATAACCGTTATAAATATCTATACACCTAATATAGGAGCACCCAAATATATAAAGCAGACTGACGGATTTAAAGGGCAGGATCAACAGCAATATTATAATAATAGGGGATTTCAATACCCCACTAACATCACTGGATATATCCTCAAGAAAGGAAATTAAAAAAGAAACAGCGAAATTAAAGGACATACTAGATCAACTAGATTTAATAGATATCTTCAGAACCTTTATCCCTAAAGCAGCAGAATATACATTCTTCTCAAATGCTCATGGTACATTCTCTAGAATAGACCACATGTTAGAGCACAAAAGCGGTCTTAACAAATTTAAGAAAATTGAAATCATATCGAGCACTTACTCTGATCACAATGGCATGAAACTAGAAATCAACCACAACAAAAAACTGAAAAATACTCAAACACTTGGAAAGTAAATAGCATGTTATTAAGTAATGACTGGGTTAACAATGAGATCAAAGAAGAAATAAAAAAATTCCTAGAAATGAACGATAACGAGCATACATCAACTCAAAATTTATGGAACACAGCAAAAGCAGTCCTGAGAGGGAAGTTTATAGCATTACAGGCATACCTTAAGAAGCTAGAAGAAGCTCAAATAAACAACTTGACCCTGCATCTAAAAGAACTAGAAAAAGAACAGCAAGTAAAACCCATAGGCAGTATGATATAAGGAAGGAAATAATAAAGATCAGAGCAGAAATAAATGACATAAAGGCTAAAGAAACAATACAGAGGATCAATGAAACCAGGAGCTGGTTCTTTAAAAAGGTAAACAAAATCGATGAACCTTTAACCAGACTCACCAAGAAAAAAAGAGAGAGGACTCAAATAAGTAAAATTAGAAATGATAGTGGAGAAATAACAACTGACACAACAGAAATACAAAATATTGTAAGAAAACACTATGAAGAACTGTATGCCAAAAAACTAGACAACCTAGATGAAATGGACAAATTCCTTGAAACATATAATCTTCCAAAAATTAATCTGGAAGAATCTGAACAGACCAATTACAATAAATGAGATTGAAACAGTTATCAAAAAACTTCCTTTTGAATTAATTTTAGTACAAGGGGACAAACTGTAGTTGAGTTTCATTCTTTTGCATGTAGCTTTCCAGTTTTCCCAGCACCATTTGTTGAACAGGCTTTCTTTTCTCCATTGTGTGTTGTTGGCCCCTTTATCAAAAATTATTTGACCGTATATATGTGGTTTTATTTCTGGACTTTCTATTCTGTTCCATTGGTCTGAGTGTCTATTTCTCTGCCAATACCATGCTGTTTTTATTGCCGTGGCTCTATAATATAGTTTGAAGTCAGGTATTGTAATACCCTCAACTTCATTCTTTTTCTTTAGGATTGCTTTGACTATTTGGAGTTTTTTATAGTTCCATATAAATCTGATGATTTTTTGTTCCATTTCTTTGAAAAATGTCATTGGAATTTTGATGGGAACTGCATTAAATTTGTATATTGCTTTGGGTAATATGGCCATTTTAATTATATTTATTCTTCCTATCTAAGAACAAGAAATATTTTTCCATCTCATTTTATCTTTTTTGATTTCCCTTAACAATGCTTTGTAGTTTTCATTATATAGGTCCTTTACATTATTTGTTATGTTTATTCCTAGGTATTTTTTGTTGTTGTTGTTGTTGCAATTATGAAGGGGTTTATTTTTTTGAGTTCATTCTCTAATGTTTCATTGTTGGCATATAGAAAGGCTATGGACTTTTGTATATTAATTTGGTATCCTGAGACCTTACTGTATTGGCTTATTGATTCTAGTAATCTTTTTGTGGAGTCCTTGGGGTTTTCAATGTATAGGATCATATCATCTGCAAAAAGTGATACCTTTTCTTCTTCTTTTCAGATATGGATGCCTTTTATTTCTTTGTCTTGGCTGATTGCTCTGACTAGAACTTCTAGCACCATGTTAAATAAGAGTGGAGAGAGTGGACAACCCTGTCTTGTTCCTGATTTAAGGGGGAAAGCTTTCAGTTTAGTGCCATTTAATATGATGTTAGCTGATGTTTTATCATATATGGCCTTTATCATGTTGAGATATTTTCCTTCTATACCCATTTTGTTGAGTGTCTTAAATATAAAATTGTGTAGTATTTTATTGAATGCCTTTTCATGTGGTTTTTTTCTTTGTTTTGTTGATATGGTGTATTACGTTAACTATTTTATGTATGTTGAACCATTCTTGAGATTCTGGGATAAATCCCACTTGATCATGATGTATTATTTTTTTAATATGTTGTTGTATTCGATTTGGTAGTATTTTGTTTAGTATTTTAGCATCTGTATTCATTAGAGATATTGGTCTGTAGTTTTCTTTTTTTGTGCCATCCTTGCCAGGTTTCAGTATGAGGGTTATGTTGGCCTCATAAAATGTGTTTGGAAGTATTGCTTCTTCTTCAATTTTTTGGAAGACTTTGAGTAGAATAGGAACCAGGTCTTCTTTAAATGTTTGATAGAATTCACTAGTATAACCATCTGGGCCTGGACTTTTATTTTTGGGGAGGATTTTTTTTTCATTAAAAAAATTTTTTTTTATTCATTCTGAGAGGAGAGAGAGAGAGAGAGAGAGAGAGAGAGAGAGAGAGAGAGAAGGGGGAGGAGCAGGAAGCTTCAACTCCCATATGTGCCTTAGACCAGGCAAGTGAAGGGTATTGAACCGGCAAACTCAGCATTCTAGGTAGATGCTTTATCCACTGCACCACCACAGGTCAGGCTGGGGAGGTTTTTAATAGCTTTTTTTATCTCTTACCTGCTAATTGGTCTGTTTAGGATTTCTGCTTCTTCTTGACTCAATCTAGGAAGATTGTATTGTTCTACGAATTTATCCATTTCTTAAATATAAGACCTGAAACAATAAAGTACATAGAAGAAGACATAGGTTCTAAACTCATGGACCTTGGTTTTAAAGAGTATTTTATGAATTTGACTCCAAAGGCAAGAGAAGTGAAGGCAAAAATAAATGAATGGGACTACATCAGACAAAGAAGTTTTTGCTCAGGAAGAGAAACTGACAACAAAACAGACAGACAGTCAACTAAATGGGAAATGATATTTTCAAACAAAAGCTCAGATAAGGGCCTAATATCCAAAATATACAAAGAACTCATAAAACTCAACAACAAACAAACTGACAATACAATAAAAAAAATGGGAAGAGGACATGAACAGACACTTCTCCCAGGAAGAAATACAAATGGCCAACAATTATATGAAAAGATGCTCATCTGCATTAGTTATTAGAGATACACAAATCAAAACTACAATGAGATACCACCTCACACTTGTTAGATTAGCTATTATTATTTTTTTTTTTTTTGAAGCTGGAAATGGGGAGAGACAGTCAGACAGACTCCCGCATGCGCCCGACCAGGACCCACCTGGCATGCCCACCAGGGGCGATGCTCTGCCCACCAGGGGACGATGCTCTGCCCCTCTGGGGCGTCGCTCTGCCATGACCAGAGCCACTCCAGCGCCTGAGGCAGAGGCCAAGGAGCCATCCCCAGCGCCCGGGCCATCTTTGCTCCAATGGAGCCTTGGCTGTGGGAGGGGAAGAGAGAGACAGAGAGGAAGGAGGGGGCGGTGGAGAAGCAAATGGGCGCCTTTCCTATGTGCCCTGGCCGGGAATTGAACCTGGGTCCCCCGCACGCCAGGCCGACGCTCCACCACTGAGCCAACCGGCCAGAGCTTCGATTAGCTATTATTAACCAGACAGGTAATAGCAAATGTTGGAGAGGCTGTGGAGAAAAAGGAACCCTCATTCACAGTTGATGGGAATGTAAAGTAGTACAATCATTATGCAAGAAAGTATGGTGGTTCCTCAAAAAACTGAAAATGGAACTACCATATGACCCAGCAATCCCTCTACTGGGTATATACCCAAAAAGCTCAGAAACATTGATACGTAAAGACACATGTAGCCCCGTGTTCATTGCAGCATTGTTCACAGTGGCCAAGAAATGGAAACAACCAAAAATCCCTTCAATAGATGACTGGATAAAAAAGATGTGGCACATATACACTATGGAATACTACTCAGCCAGAAGAAATTATGACATCGGATCATTTACAAGAAAATGGTGAGATCTTGATAACATTATACGGAATAAAATAAGTAAATCAGGAAAAACCAAAAACTGCATTGTTCCATACATATGTGGGACATAAAAATGAGACGAAGAGACATGGACAAGAGTGTGGTGGTTATGGAGGGAAGGGGTGAAGGAGAGGGAGGGAGAGGGGAAGGGGGAGGGGAGGGGCACAAAGAAAACTAGATAGAAAGTGATGGAGGAAAATCTGACTTTGGGTGATGGGTATGCAACATAATTCAATGACAAGATAACCTGGAGATATTTTCTTTGAACATATGTACCCTGATTTATTCATGTCACTCCATTAAAATTAATAAAAATTAAAAAAAACTCCCCAAAAAGAAAAGTCCTGGGCCTGATGGCTTCACCAGTAAATTCTACTAAATATTCAAAGAACTAACTCCTATCCTTTTCAAGCTATTTCAAAAAATTCAAGAGGAAGGAAGACTTCCAAGACCCTTTTATGAGGTGAGTATAATTCTGATTCCAAAACCAGGCAAAGACAACACAGAGAAAGAAAATTATAGGCCAATATCCCTGATGAATTTACATGCTAAAAGCCTCAACAAAATATTAGCAAACTAGATCTAGCAATATATGAAAAAAATCATACATCATGATCAAGTAGGATTTATTCTTGGGAGGCAAGGCTGGTATAAAACTTGCAAATCAATCAATGTGATTCATCACATAAACAAAAGGCAGGAGAAAAACCAAATGATAACTTCAATAGATGCAGAAAAAGCATTTGATAAAATCTAGTACCCATTCATGATCAAAACTCTCAGCAAAGTGGGAATACAGGGAACATACCTCAACATGATAAAGGCCATTTATGACAAACGCACGGCCAACATCATTCTCAATGGGCAAAAATTAAAAGCAATCCCCTTAACATCAGGAACAAGGCAGGGGTGCCCCCTTTCACCACTCTTATTCAACATAGTTCTGGAATTCCTAGCCACAGCAATCAGACAAGAAGAAGAAATAAAAAAGCATCCATTTTTGAAAAGAAGAAGTAAAACTATCATTATTTGTAGATGATATGATATTGTAAATAGTAAACCCTAAAGTGTCAGTCAAAAAACTACTGGACCTGATAAATGAACTCAGCAAAGTGGCAGGATATAAAATTAATATTCAGAAATCAGAGACATTTTTATAGACTAACAAAGAACTGTCATAAAGAGAAATTAAGGAAGCAATCTCCTTCACCATTGCAACCAAAAAAATAAAGTACCTAGGAATAAATTTAACCAGGGAGATTAAAGACTTGTACTTGGAAAATTATAAAACATTGATAAAAGAAATCAGGGAAGATACAAACAAGTGGAAGCATATACTGTGCTCATGGTTAGGAAGAATAAACATCATTAAAATGTATATATTACCCTAAGCAATTTATAAATTCAATGCAATACTGATTAAAATACCAATGACTTACTTCAATGATGTAGAACACATATTCCAAAAATTTATATGGAATCAAAAGAGAACATGAATAGCCTCAGCAATCTTGAAGAGGAAAAATAAAGTGGGAGGTATCACACTTCCAGATATCAAGTTATACTACAAGGCCATTGTACTCAAAACAGCCTGGTACTGGCATAAGAACAGGCATATAGATCAATGAAGCAGAACTGAAAACCCAGAAATAAACCCACACTTTTATGGACAACTGATATTTGACAAAGGAGGTAAGAACATACATTGGAGTAAAGACAGCCTCTTCAACAAATGGTGTTGGGAAAATTGGACAGCTACCTGCACAAAAAATGAAACTAGACCACCAACTTACACCATTCACACAAAAAAAATTCAAAATGGATAAAAGACTTAAATGTAAGTCATAAAACCATAAGCATCTTAGAAGAAAACATAGGCAGTAACTCTCTGACATCTCTCGCAGCAATATATTTGCCGATTTATCTCCATGGGCAAGTGAAATAAAAGACAGGATAAACAAATGGGACTATATCAAACTAAAAAGCTTCTGCACAGTTAAACACAATAAGAATAGAATAAAAAGACAAACTACACAATGGGGGAATATATTTGACAATAGTCTGATAAGGGATTAATAACCAAAATTTATAAAGAACTTGTAAAACTCAATACCAGGAAGACAAACAATCCAATAAAAAAATGGGTGTTGGGTGCTGGGGATGGCTCCATGGCCTCTGCCTCAGGTGCTAGACTGGCTCTGGTTGCAACAGAGCGACACCCTGGATGGGCAGAGCATCGCCCCCTGGTGGGCGTGCCGGGTGCATCCCGGTCGGCCACATGCGGGAGTCTGTCTGACTGCCTCCCCGTTTCCAGCTTCAGAAAAATACAAAAAATAAAAAAAAATGCGTGAAAGAAATGAATATACACTTCTCCAAAGAGGACATACAGATGGCCAATAGGCATATGGAAAAATGCTCAACTTCACTAATCATTAGAGAAATGCAAATTAAAACCACAATGAGATATCATGTCACACCAGTCAGAATGGCGCTCATCAACAAAACAACACAGAATAAGTGCTGGCAAGGATGTAGAGAAAAAGGAACCCTCCTGCACTGCTGGTGGGAATGCAGAATGGTGCAGCCACCGTGGAAAACAGTATGGAAATTCCTCAAAAAATTAAAAATCAAACTGCCTTTTGACCTAGCTATACCACTGTTAGGAATATACCCTGAGAACACCATAGTACTGTTTGAAAAGAAGAAATGCACCCCCCATGTTTATGGCAGCATTGTTTACAATAGCAAAGATCTGGAAACAGCCCAAGTGTCAGTCAGTGGACGAGTGGATTAAAAAGCTTTGGTATATATATACTATGGAATACTACTTAGCCATAAGAATTGATGACATTGAATCATTTACAACAACATGGATGGAACTTGATAACATTATACAGAGTGAAATAAGTAAATCAGTAAAACTAAGAACTATATGATTCCATACATAGGTGGGACATAAAAATGAGACTCAGAGACATAGACAAGAGTGTGGGGGTTACAGGGTGGGGGGAAGGAGAGGGAGGGTGTTGGGGGAGAGGAGGGGCACAAAGAAAACCAGTTAGAAGGTGACAGAAGACAATTGGACTTCGGGTGATGGGAATGCAGCATAATCAAATGTCAGAATAACCTAGAGATGTTTTCTCTGAACATATGTACCCTGATTTATCAATGTCACCCATTAAAATTAATTTTAAAAAAAGAAAGGAAGGAAAAGGAGAGGAAGAAAGGAAGGAAAAGCTGGATGCTAAGAAAGAGGGTATTTAAGACCTGTACATTAGGTACTAATGTTGGAGAGCTCTGTCTAGGGCAGAGGAGGGAGGAAATTAAATATGATTAAAATCCATAGAAAAATACAAAAAAAAAAAAAGCTATGGTACATTACACAATAGAATAGTAGTTGGCCATAAAAAGGAAGGAAATCTTAACTTTTGGGACAGCATGGATAGACCTGGAGAGCATTATGTTAAATGAAACAGGCCAGTCAGGGAAAGACAAGTACCATATAATTTCACTCACATGGGGTATGTAATGAGCAAAATGAACTAAGCAAAATAGAGACAGACTCATACATAGAGAGGAGGCTCACAGCTGTCAGGGGTGGGGATACTGAGTGAGAGGAGTGGAGTGACTGAGGAAAAGAGGATAAAAGAATGAGAAAAATTTCATGGACACACACAACAATGTGGTGATATAGGGGGAGAGTGAAGGAAGGTATAGGAGGAATGAATGGTGATGAACCGTGATTTAATTTGGAAGGTGGTGAATATACAATATAGTGTACATAAGATATGTTGTAGAAATTTCCACCTGAAGCCTGTATAATTTTGTTAGTGTCAATATATTCAATTATAAGAAAAGGAGTGTAAGAGAAGCAGAATGTAGTATCATAGAAAAAAACTGAAAAACAAAACCAGAAGAGGGGTAAGCAGTCAGGCTTTATTTTTTTTCTGCATTGATGCTGTTATGAGAAAACACAAAAAATATTAGTGGTTACATAAAATATGATTTTTTAAATATTTATTTATGGGTAAGCAGGAATAGTTCTGTTTCATGATTTGAGCAAGCTTTCTTTGGATCCAAGTACAGATTGATTTCAGGTATCTTCCACGTGACCTAAGTAGAAGTTTGCTAACCACAGCATCACCAAGTAGGCACGTTCTTCTCCCAGGATATGAAAATAGTATAAGTCAAGTGTATTTAAACCCCTTGCTCATCTCATACCCACTACATTCTATTGGCCAAAGCAAGACATATAACAAAAGATCTGTGATATAGACTTCACTTACTTTAGAATTTGAGGTTTTGCAAAGTCAACCAGAAAAACAACTTCATTAATTTATATTATTAACAAAATGAAGAATTAAAAACTATAATCCAACTCAATTTACAGCTGAAGAATGTGATCAAATATCAGAGATCAAGTACAAGATGTAGACTTAGAAGAGTTGATTATTATATGCAGCTGTGAATTCATTTCAAATATAGAATATGGAGAAAATAAGAATTCCCTATGGCATTGATTGTGTATTTTGTGGGGATATAGCAATGTCTGAGGGATTTTTTAGAAATAATAACACGTGAACCCAGGCCAATTAAATAAAAGTATCTGAAGCTGAAATTCAGACATGTTTTTTTTTCCTTAAAACTCAGTTACAGTTCCACAGTTGATTCTAATGCACAGGAAGAATTTAGAGCAAATATTCCCAGCTTTGCATGAGATTTTAGAGAAAAATATGAATACCTCTAATATCACTTTACAGTCTAGTTCTAATTTTATGTATATGCATGTGTTTTGATAGAGTGGTTGTTTTGTGAGTGTGCATGTAGGAAAATAGATGAACACAAACATCATTGTCATCTCTGGATTTTCATAATGTAAATGCTTTTTATTTTACTCTTTGTATTTTCTAAATTTTTTGTATTTTCTAAATCTGGAGAAAAATAACTACTTCTAAAATCTGAGACAATAAATAAACACTACTAAATATATATTCAGACTAAGGTAATTGCTTAGAGTTGAAACTGCAAGTTATTAGCATTTCATGAAAACAAGGAATAATCTTCTGAAAAGAAGGTAAAAATTACATGTTTTGGAAACCTGAAGGAAAAGGAGAAACTGAGAGCCAACCATTTTCTATAAGTGGTCAGCATGTTCTAAAAAATTGTGAGCTCGGCTAAAAATGTAGTGATATGCTTACCTTTGAATCTAAACAATTTCAAGATTTCAACCCAGAATTATGTCATAGAGGTGTGACTATACTCTGAAATATCAGGTGTAAATAAGTTTGAGAATAAGTTAGTGACAGTTCAGTGTACAATATGCATTTATCTCCTCTGCCTTTTATGAAACCTGATATGTTTATATTGATCTTTTCATACTGCAAAATAGGATAATTTTTCATCTCAGTTTGATCTTACTAAGCATCCTGAACATCTCCACTTGATGACAAAAATAAAACATCCCACTTCAATAGAAAAAAAAATAATGCAGAAAACTGGAATAAAATAGAGATGAGGGAAAAGTAGCAATTGCCAAAAGTTTGCCTATATAAATATGCAAATGTAATATATCCTACGCTTTAACTCAGTTGATTTGTTGAAACTTCACAAAAGATATGGGCAAATTTATGGCCCATTTTCCCCTGTCTGTATAAAAATTATTTTTTTTCTGAGCACTAAGAGGGAAAGACTGTAAGCATTTTTGCAAATAAATGTTCTTGTGGTTTCTGAGATCTAGGCACATATGTTTCAAGCATAAATGTTTTCCACTGGGAACTCTACAGAAAACCTATTATCGAGAATTAGATGATTTCATGCCTCATAAGTTTAATACTAACTGGCAGAAGTCAAAAAGAATTAACTTTTTAGCAACTGTGTCAGAACTCTAAATGTTGTGCCAAACATTTCAGTTTTTCAATATTGGATAGGATAGTCTATTTGTAGTTAATACTTATATTAAATTCCCAACTAATCACTGCTGCTGCTTTTATTATCACTGTCATTATTGTTCCTTTTATTAAATGTGAATCAAATATATGACCACTTGACTACAAAAGATAATCTACACTTCCAAATTACTCATGGCTAAAACCAGTGTTGCCGCAATAACTTCTTTAATACTATCCTAAACTACTGTCATGTAAATATTAAGATTACTTAGGAAAATAAGCTTGTTACTATAAAATATAATCACAAAAAATGTTTTAAAGAATACATATTTTCTTTCATGAGAAACTGAATATTTATAGTCTAATTAAACAAGTCCAGTGGCTGGTCTTAAACACATTAATAACAGAAATAAAGTGTATGAGTTCCCAACGCCCATTCCAACCATTAAACTATACTGTGTATCTTTCCTTTATCCAGAGACAAAGATTTAGGGAGCCCACCCTCATGAACTCCCCCATGACACCACTAATGACCTTACAAAAGAAAATTAAAAGAGGGAACTTTTCTCTTACAAGAAACACATCAACCTGAAGACACCGAAAGACTTCCATGCCCTAACACCTCTTCAATCGCTATTGACCTCAAGGGAGAGAACTACAATAAATGTGCTCAGCATGCAGTAATCTGCATTGGTCATGAACCAGGAGAAATAACCCTTCTCCCAGAAGAAAACTCAAAGGGAGGCCAAGTTCTTGTTATATTAGTACAGTGAGAGCACTAGTATAGGGCAGTACCATTCACTGAAAAAGTGGAAAGAAAGTTTCCCAGAAACACAGGAACTGGGTTCATTCTGACTTCTAAGAAACAATAAATTTAAGGGTTGTTCTCTTTAGCATTAAGAGATTCAATTATCATTTCTTTAGATTAGCATAAACTACTGAGGCAGGCTATATTTATCCAGGGTACAAATTTACAGTTAATTTCACCTCGAAAAAGAGTGAACAACAAAGATCAGTATCCAGGTTCAGAATAAAATAGTGTCTATGTGCTTTGTTAAGTGTAAAGAAAAACTGAAAATTCCAAGCCTCCAAATATAATTTCAAACAATAGAACTGTTTCTCTCCTCCTGGTGCTCATGGGAACTGCTTTTGCTCATTAACCACATTAGAAGAGATCAATTGCAACTTGACGCTTTGATAGAAGAAATAACTGTTAGTTGCACTAAAGCAAATCTCCTTTTATAAAAAAATTCCCAAGAGAAAATTTCATTTTAAATATATAGCATTTAAAATATTGTGTTTTTATACATTGATTTTGAGAATGGCTATTTAATAATACCTAATAAATTGGAATCATTGCTATAAATATAATATAAAATAGAATTTGTTTTGGGCTTCAGCATAGAAGGGAGTGTTTGTATATTTTTTTCCAGTAATTGAAATGTTATTTTCCTCTTCTTAACAGAGTGAACTGTCTATATGGGATGGTATTTAAAGGTAATGCTGAATTTTCATCTGCCCTGCTCTGTGAATATCCCCCGATACCCGCCCCCAACCTCCACTATTTTCTTAGATGTTATGAAAGGGCAAACTCAAATATCCAGTGTTTTTATATAAAATGTCATTTACCACATGGCTAAACTCATCCATTTATTGCAAATCAGTATTGAGAGAGGTTTAAGAAGAGAAACCTTAGTAATAACTCATACATGACATTAACTCCAAAAGAAACCCAACATGCAATCTGCATAAAGTCAGAGATATTACTTGTACTAAATATGATTTACAATACATTATTCATATTTTTTCTTTCTCTAAATGTGTGCTTAGATTCTAAAATACTTTAAAACATTTACTTTAAAAAAATCTATTTTGTTAAATATCCATGGTGAAAACTATTGACAGCTTTTTATGAGGCAATAGATCACATTTGGAAAGACCAATTTAATGCTGGACATTTTATCTCTGAGTGGCATATATTCCAGAAGGCAGTTTAATTATATATGTGACTCCCACTCACCCATTTGACAGAGTTTCATTTGATTTTTATTAAACATAAAATTTGAAAACATGAGATCTAGCTTTATCTTTCATTCTTTTTTAACCATCAAGAAAGTAGAGTTTGGAAGATAAAGTTCAAACTCTTGTAAATATAATTTCTTGTTACTTCTTGCTTTAAAACTGATGACTTCATTTCAAAAAGGAAAAAAAAAAGATTTTTTTTCTGAATACTTAAGATTACTTCACTCAGAGTCTCTTCTGCCCCACACCACGTCCCAGTTTATAGAGTGAGAAGAGAGTTTCTTATTACTAAGAACTTTCCCAACATTCCCCAACACTTTTGGGAAGTGGTAAGCTTAGGTTTAAGGATAAATGAGAATTAGATCTACATTCTATGGGTCTCAATTCTCTCTGATCCTCAGAGTTGAATCATTCATTTCAATAATCATTTGATGGTCCTGGCCAATTGGCTTAGTGGATAAAACACTAGCCAGCATATGTATGTCCCGGTTTCAACTCCCACTCAGGGCACAAAAAAGAAGCAATCATCTGCTTCTCTATTTCTCCCTCTCTCCGTTTTCTCCCTCTTCCCCTCCCACAGCCTGTGGCTTAAGTGGTTCCAGTGTTGGCCCTGGGCTCTGAGGATGGCTTGGTTAGTCTGAGTGTGTCATCCTCAAGCACTAAAAATAGCTCTATTGATTTGAGCATCAGCCCTAGACAGTGTTGCCAGGTGGATCCTGGTTGGGGCACATGGAGGAGTTTGTCTCCCGATCTCCCCTTCCTAACTTAAAATAGAGTAACAACAATCATTTGAATACAGCAAAGTGGCTGAGACTGTTCTAAGACTTTCTGAAAGACTTAAAATCTAGTGTTTGTCACTCATTATGTATGTAATGTTGGGCAAACCACTCAAAACACTGTAAGCCTAGTTTTCTTTAAAATAGACATAATAGGCCCTGGCCAGTTGGTTCAGTGGTAGAGTGTTGGCTGGTGTGTAGAAGTCCTGGGTTTGATTCCCAGCCTGGGCACACAGGAGAAGCGCCCATCTGCTTCTCTACCCTTTCTCCTTTCCTTTCTCTCTTCCCCTCCCACAGCCAAGGCTCCATTGGAGCCAAGTTGGCTCAGGCTCTGAGGATGGCTTGATGTTCATGGCCTCTGCCTCAGGCACTAGAATGGCTCTGGTTGTGATGGAGCAATGGCCAAGATGGGCAGAACATTCCCCCTAGTGGACTTGCCCAGTAGATTTCAGTCAAGTGCATACAGGTGTCTGTCTCTCTGCCTTCCCGCTTCTCACTTCAGAAAAATACAAAATAAAATAAAATAATGATAAAATACAAATTTACTAACAATACTATTAGGTTGCTGCTACAAAAAAAATCCTTAAATATCAATTGTACCCTAAATATAACACATTCAATATTAAGTCTTTGTGGTACGTATTATCCTATTAAGAGGCTTTACATTTAACCTGCTCCTTAACATGGTTTCAATAAACTCCAATGATTTTTTAGGTAAATTTTGGGTGGTTTTAAAATATATTAACTTTACTGTCATGTCTTATTGTCTTTTGTCTTCCTTCTTCCCATCAGTGACAAACTCTTATTTGCTATTTACTTTAGATTCAAATTTTATGATAGCTTAGATAATATACAAGAAATTAAAGTCTTTTTTAATAAAATATATCCAGTTTTTACTAGTCATTTGAACCTATCTAGATAATATATTTTTATTAGCAATCATTACTCAGATATGCCTTTACCTATCACTTTTACTTCTAAAAAAGCACATATTCATAGTAAATACCCTCTATCTTTCATTCTACACATACATATACATACATCATAATAAAACATTAAAGTTAAAATTAATTATACTAATTTTTAATTAAAATATAAATTTGTATGGTTAAATACATTTTATATTATTACATAGGCTTAATAATTATATACACTCCAATCTAAATTAAATTACATGCCATAGTTTTTTAAGGACATTCTTGAAAGGTTGTGATAAGAACAGCCCTGGGAACTTCTCCCAGATATGTCCCATAGCCATTCATACTTCCAGTTAAATGTTTTTTAATCCTATTGACTTACACAGAAACTTTCAATTTCTTTTCCTCATATCCCTTCAGTCTGAACTCCCCAGGTAATGCAACTAACAATATTTTTTAATATTAACGTCTTAATAATTGTATAATTTTTATTATGCTGAAGAATTGCAAGCCATTCTTTAAAACTAAAACAAATTTATCTCATTATAGAAGGCTGAAATTAATTCTCAAGTTAAGAATAAAAGCAGCCTCATGAATAATCATATTTAGGTACCATTTCTAGTATATGTATTTCTTATTTGTTTCTTTGATCATCAAACATTTAGAGAGGAGCTGGGAATACATTTGTATAAGAAAAAAAATATCCCTGCCTGTCTGATCCTTATTTATTAATGAAAGAAGATTATTATAATAAGGAATAAATTTTTGCCTAACCTGTGGTGATACAGTGAATAAAGCATCAAGCTAGAATGCTGAGGTCATTGGTTCAATACCCTGGGCTTGCCTGGTCAAGGCATATATGGGAGTTGATGCTTCCTGCTCCTCCCCCTTTCTTTCTCTCTTCCTTGCTCTGTCTCATCTCTAATATAAATAAATAAAATATTTAAACAAAAAATAAAAATTTGTAAAATATGTAACGCTTTACATAAGAAGAGAAATAAGTGTTGAGGAAGTTGCCTTAATATAGGTAACATTTATGTAAAGAGCTAAAGGCAGTAAATGAGGAACCATATGAGTACCTGGTAAAAGAACTGTCCAGGCCAAGAAACAGCAAATACGAAAGAGAATGAAATAGCTGTAGAGGAGCAGGAGATAAGAGATTAGATAAATAATGAGTGAGAAAAGATTTTTGTAAGGATATTTACCCTGAATGATATGGGAAGTCAACTAGAGTGTTTTGAGGAGAAAGGTAACACAATCTCAGAGTTCAATAAGACTTCTATGGCTTCTCTGAATATAATGAATTGGGACAAAAACCTATAGTGCCCTAAACTTATCATGCCAATAGGGCATATCATCAGCATGTAATTGACACATAGGGCCAATGATATCACAGAAGACTCAGTATGAATAGAAAAAGGATTTAAAGACCAAGAGGGAGCATTCTAATGTAAAGATGATAAAATGATTAAAAAGTCCACAGCAAAGAAGACAAAAGAGAAACAACAAATGAAGTAGAAGGAAAACTAGTGGTGTAAGTGATCCTAAAAGCCAACTGAATTTAACTGAAGTATTTAATGAAGGAAAGTGTAATCAGCTATGCCAAACTGGATGAGTACCGACAACTAACCACTGAATCTAACAGTGTGAATGCCTTGACAAGAGTAGTTTCAGTGGAAGTATTGGCAGCAGTAAGAATTAAAATGGCACCAAGTGTTAGACCAGTGGGGTAAGACTGGACCTTGGTTCAGCAACCTCAGTACTTGAGTTCTGTCTAAAAAAGAACTCAAAGCCAAGACTCAAAAGATAAGAGAAAGTTTATTTAGACAGTCACAGAGGTAGAAAAAATGAGCTTTAGAAAAAAAGTTATAATTATACGGAGTGAAAAACAAGAACTACATGATTCCATACATTGGTGGAACATAAAAACGAGACTAAGAGACATGGACAAGAGAGTGGTGGTTACCAGGGGTGGGGGGAGGGAGGACATGGGAGGGAGGGAGGGAGAGAGTTAGGGGGAGGGGGAGGGGCACAGAGAACTAGATAGAGGGTGACGGAGGACAATCTGACTTTGGGCGAAGGGTATGCAACATAATTTAATGACAAAATAACCTAGACATGTTTTCTTTGAATATATGTACCCTGATTTATTAATGTCATCCCATTACCATTAATAAAAATTTATTAAAAAAAAAAAAAAAGAAAACAAGTTATAGCCTGACCTGGCTGTGGCACAGTGGATAGAGCGTCAGACTGGGATGTAGAGGACCCAAGTTTGAAGTTTGAGACCCCGAGGACACCAGCTTGAGCGCAGGCTCATCTGGCTTGAGCAAAAATCTCACCAGCTTGGACCCAAGGTTGCTGGCTTGAGCAAGGGGTCACTTGGTCTGCAAAAGGCTCATGGTTAAGGCACATATGAGAAAGCAATCAATGAACAACTAAGGTGTCGTAATGAAAAACTGATGATTGATGCTTCTCATCTCTCTCCATTCCTGTCTGTCTATCCCTATCTATCTTTCTCTCTGACTCTCTCTCTGTCCCTGTAAAACAAAAACAAACAAAAACAAAAAACAAGTTACAGAAGCAAAAGAAGGGTTCTTAAAGCTTAGAAGAGAGAAATACACCTGGAATGAGGGGTGAGGGGAGGGGAACGATAGGGGTGTGCACCTGGGAGGGAGATTGCACTGGGTTATCTGTCCTAAGGACTTTTAAAGATGGAGATTTTAGGAGAGGTCCCAGGGGAGGATTCCAATAGAATACTTATCAGCTTTCTAGGTGCATTCTTTCAGGGTCTCTGTCTCCATTCTTTCAGGGTCTCCGTCTCTACTGATTTAGTGAATACCAGGGCAGGGGCTCCTTAATCAATGCATCTGGTCCTGAGGTCAGCCATAGCATCCCTTGTCTGGTTGATGCTTTTCTGGGCCTTGGGCTGTAATACAACTGAAGCCTGGCCCATTATTCTTACTCTGCTCACGTCTGTCCAACTGCCTATAACAGAGGGATAGACACGCAAGTCTTACTGAAGTGGTTTCAAGTAATAATGGCTAGAAAATAAATGAAGAGAGTGAGCATACAGAACTCTTATCAACAATTCTGTAATAAATAAAAAGAGAAATGAAGAAGTATCTAGAGATTAAAATGGTTAAAAAGAGAAAGTTTGGAGAAATAACAGACTGTGCATATAAGAAATCTTTGGTAAAGTTGAGGGGTGTGGTAAGGTGAGTTTATGAATATTCAGAAGAAAAGGGCAAATCTAAAACATTCTTAATTGAGCAAACAAGGATAAGAGAAAACCTACCATATAAGTGGATTGGTTGGCCTTTCTCCAGAGCAGGGGCGCTTCTACCACAGTAATAGAAGGTTGATACAGATGGATGGTTAGAGGTGGTAGGAGTTTGTTAAAATTCTCTTCTGATTGATAAAATTTTTTCAGTGAGATGGGAAGCAAGATTTTAAACTGAGATTAAAAATGAAGAAGTGTCTGTTAACAGTTTGAAACAGGGGGGAATTATATGAAATAATGATATAAGAGAGCTGAGGGTGAATGAATAAGAAAAATCTAGTATAATTTTTAGCAGTAAGAGTTAATTTTAGGTTAGTGATCCTGAATTTCAGGTGAAACCACTCAGCAGGTTATGCATTTTTCTAGGGCAACATTCAGTTATAGGATAGCAATTTGCAATTAAGGAAGGTTATAATTTTGATAAGTAAATATGATGAAGAAAGAAAGGGTCAAGTGATTTAGAAGTATATGTAAAAAGAATGATTATTGTAATTGTTCATAGTATTTAAACTTGTAGCAGAGGCTAGTCAAGACAAAGGAGTGGTATAGAAAAGATGACAAAGTCAATTAATCTATATCATTTTGAAATAAAATTATTGCTGTAATTGTGGTACTAGAAAGAATTATTTGAAAGGATAAGAGATGATGAACAGAGAATTGAATGCTGGAATTTTAAAATTCATTTTTATAGAGGAGAGAGAGAGGGTAAGAGAGACAAGGGGGGTGGGAAGGAGCAGGAAGCATCAACTCCCATATGTGTCTTGACCCAGCAAGCCCAGGGTTTCGAATTGGTGACCTCAGCATTCCAGGTCAATGCTTTATCCATTGTGCCACCACAGGTCAGGCCTGAATGCTGGAAATTGAGGTCATATCTAGATTCTGCCAATGGAAGAGAATAGCTAATGCAAGTGGAAATCTTTATTATATGCGGCTTAAGTGTCTGTTTGTCACTGATAGCTTATTGGTTGCTTGCGTAACTGTACTAGCCAATGGGGTGAAGTTGCCATGGCATTCAAATAGTCCTGCCTTCTGGCATGCCACTTCACAAATTGAGGTTAAAGATTGGAGCAATTATTATGCTGTTAAGAAATCTTAGCACCAGAAGAGGTCTTTGCAATGGTACAAGACTAGAGGTTCTCCAATTGAAAAATAATGTCATAATAGCTAAGTCTTTGACTGGCTCCTTTAAAGGTGAAATACATGTCATTCCAAGAATTGATTTGGCTCCATCTCAAACAGGGTTGCCATTTTAATTGAGACATAGACAATTTCCTGTAAAACTTGCCTTTGCTATGACCATCAATAAGTCTCAGTGCCAAATGCTTAAGCGTGTTGGCATTTTTTTTACCTGAGCCTACATTTGGACATGGTCAACTTTATGTTGCCTGTTCAAGAGTTTGTGAAAGAACGGATGTAAAATTAAAAATAATTGATGATCTTCTGCAAGGCGAGCTTAAAAATGATGGAAAGATCTACACAAGAAATGTTGTGTACAAAGAGATCTTTGACATGTGAATTAACATTTTATTATTTAAATCACCTTTATTTATTGAGCTAGCGGTGGCTCTTAAGAAATGTACCACCAGTGGTTTCCTTCATTGCACTCTACTTTAAGCAATTAAGCAAGTAGAAGGGGGAAACCCCGTAGTGCAGTAAGCAAAGGGGCGTCCTCGCCGCCTGCCCTGGGTAATTCAGTTTGAATTAGCAGACACCTTTGCACAAATCATTTTAATTACAATTTATAATATCTAGAACAGCAGTCATTTTGTATGACCGCATGACCGCCGGGCTTTCTAGTTAAGATAATAAGCAAAGGAAAGGCCAAAGAAATTAAAGTCTAAAGTACTGAATGGATAATCCACATGGAGTATTCAAAATTATAATGATAATGTTAAAGAAAGTAACTGTGAGTCTGTGGATAATGTCAGGAAAGGGGATTAGATGATGATAACGAGAAGGTGTTTTTGTCAGCATAGTTTTATTTCTGGAGTGAGATTCAAAGCTGAGGGCTTAGGTGTGGAGAATACTGTACACTAAAAGCAGCTAGAAGGAAAGGAAGAACAACCTATTCTTTTCTCTCTTCCAGCCCAAACAGTACAAAAAGAGTGGAAATAAAAGCAGACACCACTTGAAATGGCTTCCAAAAAAATAGTGTCTCCCAGGCAAGAGGTAGATTTTTGATAGAGCAAGAGAGTAAAAACAGAAGAGATTTCTCTGATCAGTGCGAGTTGCAGACAACAAATCATGATGATTTCAGAAGTTAGAGAAAAGCAATGTCAGAAATAAGAATGTAGAATCTTTTGGATATTGGGATTTAAAAGAAGATGGAGAAGGAGACTTAGCCTTCTTGTGCTAACTAAAATGAGAAAGCTACCTAAACTGTATGTATGTCAAATGTGTCTTGAAGGACAGGGATCTAAATAGTTCGGTAATCAGACCGTGATAAAAGGAACCTGGTCTTTGGGCCTTGGAGCTTTTAAGCTTCATAATTGAGGATAAACCAGTTCTTCTTTTGTCATGAGCAGGAACTAGGATCTAAGCCTTATAGTACATGATTGGGCAGAATCCTGACTTTTATCTCTACCCTGCTATGTGATTGTTAATTATTGGGTGAATACTACTAGCCCTTTCCCGAACATTACCATGGAGTTTTAAAGGATTCCTCTCCAGCAACAGAAAATCTTCTGTCATACAAGTGGCTTACAGCTCTACTCAGCCACCTCCACACCAAGAGAGGATTGATTAGTTTACCTTTTGGTTTTGCTGAAGACCAGATTAAAGAGGATTGACCTTGTCCAAAATCACTCTTATTGCCAAAGCCTCAACCACTGATATAATTTTTGTTCATTAGTCCTGTGATGCTAGTCACCGACCAGGCTTACAAGATGCTTGAAGACAGTCAAGCCAATGGAGAGAAAAAGGATGTGAATAACACCTGTGGTTCTCTACTAATCCAGAACAAAGAGAGCCAAGACCAAGACAATAGAAGAGATATGACATGCTTACTAGAGCACCTAGACAACCATTCTGCCCTATCTGGAAGATTAATCTTCTTTTTCACTGGAATTCATCTATATATAGGGTGACTGTATAGAGTGTTGTCCAAATCATGTCACATTTAAAAGACAAAGAAAGTGCTTATTCAGAATTACACTCCTATTCAAGAAGTGTAAATCAGAATGTTTCACACAAACAAGAATATATTGTCATTCTAATCTATCTATATGTTTGCTCAAAGAGTTGATGTCTGGCTTGGCTGGCTAACAAATAATAATCAGAAGCAATTTAATTATCTAAAATTATGCTGACCAAAGAGAGAAAGCTAATTTGTATTTTCTAAGGCCCAAGTTTTTTTGATTATTTGGTCTTGTATAGCTGACAGACTATTTTCACTGACTTTGTTACCCTTTACCAAAGAATTACTTACAAACAATATTGTGGAGTGCTGTTATTCCTATATACCATCTAAAAGCCAGAGGCTGGCTGTGGGTCCTGGGGGAGTCCTAGAAAACTGAAATACTAGGTTAATTTTTCCCAGGGGTCAGTTCTTATAGATGCAAGGCTATCAGAAAGAAAATATCTGTATATTTAAGATAAACAGCCTGTGAGAGTCTTGTTATCAAGCAGAAAGAAGCATAAATTGTTAAAAGGGTTAACTGTTTAGAGGCTATTCTTTCCATAATGGACACAAGCACTTTATGTAGTTGAGTAAGGCTAGTATTTACGGCCGCAATGAATTAGAGAAATGCTGAGCAAGATAGGAATATATAAGAAAGTGTGTACGAACTGAACAATTCCAATGAGGAAAATTGTTATATCTAGGTCTAAAAGGATAAGTGAAAATTTTTTAATAAATGAGATAAACAAGTAGAGGAGGGCATTGTAAACAGAACAGATAAAATGTACAAAGATGTAAAGGAAACATCAAATTTCAGAAAATTGCACACGATTCAATATGTCTATCAATAATAGTAATTACACCAGTTCAGCATGGTCCACACTCTACATCACACCCCAGTCTAATAAATAATAATCTGACTCCATAAGTTTTTAAGAATGTTATAATTCTTTCCTTAAAGTTTCTTTAAAGAGGAGGTATGAGAGTTTTATATAGCATCTTACAGAGGGGATATTCAAAGTATCCTTTAAATGGTTTCTCCACAAAGGTTCTCAACCTATAAAGCTATGAAAATTCTCCCCATCCTCTCTCTGCTGCTGTCTCACTACCACATTGTTTCTCCCTTCATCTCCTATCTCCCTGTGTCATTCTAAACGCAAGCTGTTTGGGATGATGATAATCACATGGACTCCTGCTTCCTGTCTGTCTGCTGACCCACACCTTCCAAAAGCATTATAGTACTTCATGATTCCACAGTCCTTGTGAAGGACCCTTGTACTTACAAACAATCTGAGCCCTAGGAAATGAGGTTTTATCTCTCGCTCTGCTTTTCTCAGGGCAATCAGTCCACTGGCCAGATTCTTCACAACAAGAATGAGCTCTGATCACTGTGAGTTGCCAAGGGGGAAAAAATGCAGGAGACATGTTCCTTTGACAGTGGAATGGAGAAGGAGCAAGGAAGAGAGATTGCAATTACTTGGATCTTAACATTTCTATTCTATTTTAATAAATTAAAATAGTAATAATGATAGATTACACATATCACCAATTGAATGACACGTGTTTGACATTCTTCTCAGTGTTTATCTCTGGTAATTAATTCAAAACAAAATTCCTGTGAGGTTGGTTTTATCCTCGTCTATGAGGAAACTGAGGCATAGCAAGCCAACTAACTTTCCCAAGAGCATATAGCCCATACATGGCAGAGCTCCAATAAGACCAAGACAGTCTTGGTCCAGATTCCTTGTTCTTAGTCTGCTACTTCACTTAGTCCACACAGGAAACCTAGGAGATTAGTACTATTATCCCACTTTTATTTTTAAAAAAATAAGAAATTTAGGTTTATTGATCTTATTGATATTCATTAAGAAGCCCCACAGTTAGTTAATTACAAGGAAGGAGTCAAGGTAAATATTTTTTCATTTCCAAAGCTCATACATCTCTGATCAGTCTGATGGTAATCTACTGAAATGTCCTGAGAACTACCCTGAGTTTAGGCTCAATAAGAAGTGGTATTGTATATTATCAAAGTTTGCCAGGCATGACAGAGGAAGAACAAGAACTGTGTACATAGACTAGGCAGAGGATTGCGAGAATGGAGTCTAAAGAAATAAGCCAGCATCAGATGTTCAAGAATCCTACCAATCACGCTAAGGAATTTTGGTTTAATCTAAATGCAATGTGGATCCATTAAGAGGGTTTAATCTAGGGAATAAAGAAATCAAGTTATATTTTAGAAAAATCCTTTAAGGTTGATATACTGAATGTGGTGTGTGCTGATTCTCTGCATTCATGAATTAGACACACGCTGTTGTCTAACTCTGAGCAGGCTCAATGATTCCTGACTTTAAATAACTTGTAATTTTGCTTAGTAAAGATATGAAATTCAATGCCGAATGAAGATGAAATGGAAATAGCAATGAGCAAACCTAGAGTCCATGAGTAAATCGGGTCTGACTAAATCCTCATATCAAGAATCCAGGTTCCCAGTTTTAGTACCTGCACAAATCATATTATACCTGTAATAATATACTATATTTGCTGATTTTTTCCCACTTCCAATTATTTTTGGGCCCATCTTCTTTTTTACAGTCCTATTAATCTTCCTGCAACTGCATATAACTCAGACTAATAAGTCCATAGATTTTTATTACATTTTATAATTTTCAAGAAGCTTGTAATTTCAATGTCTAATTTTTCTCACATACTAATGCTGAGATAGAGAGAATATACAGTTTAGTAGAAGTCTAGAAAAATCAAGTGACAAATGAAGAATCAAATAGCTAAACAATGATGGAGTCAAATGATGTTCATAGTTTATTTTGTGAACATGGTAGTGTGATGGAAATATTTTATATATTTAATGGTGTGGTAATATCACAGGTGTGTAAAGCTGTCAAAGTTCATTAAATTGTTCACTCTAAATGGATGCCTTTTATAGGACATAAATTATACTATAATAAATTTGATTTTAAAAAATAAATCCATGTTTTTTTACCTTAGTCTGAAGCTGTTTGGATTAAAATATACTATATTTTGAACTTTACCAAAAAAGTAAATAAAATTAAAACACTTTTAAAGTTATGTACTGTCTACAGCATTAAATATAAACGTAAATGTTCTTCACATCCAGTTCCATGTTAATTTTTCAGTCTAACTCTAACCCTTTTAATCATCTCCGCTTCTTATTTCTACCTTTATTATCACCTACACCAAGTTTCTGCTACAGCCAAACTATTCCATTAGTCATTCTCTGACTTAAAATGAGGTCCCTGTGCATTGGTAAAATGGCCAAGTCTACCTGAAGAAACCGTCTTCCCTCTTCTTCATAGACATTCAAATTATTTGCTGCTTTCTCATTCCTATCATTCAGGACTTTTCTGCTAGTTTAATCTTAGTAATTATATATTTTTTACTGTCTTTTGTTAACTGGGCATGTAACTCTTTCATTCAGTCACATATTTAGTTTCCACTGTGTCAATTTTATAAACATATGTGTGTGCTCCTCTTTTTCCTGGCGACCTAATTAGATTATAAATTATTTAGTCATGTAAACAATGATTTCCTTAGCATCACCAGTACACATTAAATAATTGGTATCCATGCAAGAGTGTGTAATATGATATAAAGAACCTAGGACAGGAAACCATAAATAAAGCATATATTCTGGGCCTACATTCACTGGATCTGTGAGTTATTAGTTAACCTTCAAAACTTGCATTCTCACACTTGTAATAGGGGAAATATATTAATTATTCTATTCAGTTCCGATAATCTAATGACACAATGTATGTATAAGGGCATTATAAATCACTGTGGACCTTACAAGTTGAAATTTTCAAATGATTCTGACACCTATTGTTGATACTTTATTTTGAAATACTGGAATAATTAATCTCCTATCTGCTTGTGTGTTTATTTCTACAGTTTGTAGTATAATCCTTTCCTCAAATGTTACTGCTTTAGATGTTCAACAGATTAATCATATGGTGACAATAATTCACACATAAATACACTGACTCATACATAATTTATCTCACACAAAGCTGGTATCTTCTCATGAACAATAACATAATTTACAATAAATCTGTGACTCCCCTTATCCCATCCATTCCAGACCAACTGGGAGAAATGGTCTGCCTAAAAGAATACTCCAAAAGCTAAAATACAATTTGGTTGTTTGAGCACTTCTGTTTAACAGCAGTAAAACAGAAATTGTCACCAAAGAAATTTTAAAAAATTATTCTGTACTAACATATATTAAGGATTCAGTAATAACATTATAAATATGTAATTAATGAAAATGTTGACAGACTGGATGGAATCCTCTTATGATTCTTCTTGATTTGCACTTGTTTGATTTGAAAAATAGAGTAAATATAATGCATTAGTTTATAAATTGTGCTGAAAATATCATAATTTTAACTTTTTTGAATTAAAGATCTCATTTAGTTTTATATGTATAAACTGATTGTAGATTTTGCCAATGTGTACTAATTCTCAGGATACTCCAAGAACTTGGTAGTTTCATAACTAAATTTCTATTTTTGGCCCTGGCCGATTGGCTCAGTGTAGAGCATTGGCCCGGCATGTGGATGTCCTGAGTTTGATTTCCAGTCAAGGCACACAGGAGAAGCACCATCTGCTTCCCCACTACCTGCCCCTCTGCCTTCTCTCTATCTCTCTCTTCTCCTCTTGCAGCCATGGTTTGGTTAGAACAAGTTGGCCGTGAGTGCTGAGGATGGCTCCATGGCCTCACCTCAGACACTGAAATAACTCAGTTGCTAAGCAATGGAGCAATGGTTCCCCTGTAAGGGGCTTGGCAGGTGGATCCCAATCAGGGTCCATGTGGGAGTCTGTCTGCCTCCCTGTTTCTAATTTAAGAAAAAAAAATTCTACTTTCAAACTATTTCTTCTTTCTCTTTTAAACATATAACATCCATATTTGAATTGACTAAGTGTTCAGCTAGCTATGTTACTCTTCACCAGATACTGCAATATATGCTAAGCACAGCAGGTTCTTCCATAAGTTTTTCATTAATTTGGGCCAAGGAGTCAGTCAGAAAAGTTAGTTTTTGAGAAAAGATTCAAGTGACTTTTGAGATAAAATTAAATAATCTCACTGATATAAGATGTTGATCAAGTTAAACCATTTACCAGGCATCCCTGTACACTGGCATGTAAAACTAACCAATATATCCATACTTTTTAAAAGAAACATGTTTCCTAAGCAGAGTAGTAAGAAGAACTTCCCTCTGCAGCCACAGATCAGATACAAGACAATTCACTATGCCCAGTAAATCTATGGTGGGCTTGAGAGCCCTTCCCAGCTGGGAATGTGCTGGAGCCTCAAGGAATTCTTGTAGGGGGATGACATATGATAAAGAAAAGAGCATAAGACAGTACTCAACCTATAGGGAGACCAGAATTTGAGTCCCAATGTGGCTGATGACCATATGAGAAATTTATGAGAACATGAGCAAGCCTTTTTTCTCAGACCTAAGAGTAAAAACACTTGCTTTTCCCATTTCCAGAATGGCTCTGGGCCTCAGAAGCAATTATATATACTGCTTACAAAAATTAGGGGATATTTCAAAATGAATATGAATTGATAAGAAAAAAGAAGCATTTGACTTTTTTTTATTAAACAAGAACATCAGAAAAGCAAATGACAAGTCAAAGAAAGTTGTTCAATTATTCAAATGAGATGCAAAACCAACTTTTATTTTATTGGTGAAAATGCACTACACCAAAGGCTGAAAATATTGGAGTGTCTGCACATTCCACGATCCCTTATTTATTGTGAGCAGTGTACATGAGAGTATGTTCAAAAGTATAAAACACTATATACTATACAGATATAGAAATCATCTGTTTCTACTTCCTCACATGAACTAGTGAATGACATTGAGGATATAGAATATGTAAGAGTAGTGACGCTCCTAATTCCTTAGATGAAAAATTTTTTGAAGAAGAGATTTAAAATTTTATTTTGTTATGATAATTTAAATTTAATAAACATTTACTGAGTACTAATATGTATGTATAGAAATCTTATGATTACTCTTACAAGGAACAGAGAATACAAAGATGATTAGGTGGGCTTCCTACATTCAAAGAAGCCTAAAAACAAAATAAAAGAAACGCTATAGAACTGGAAAGTTACAAGTAAATTCTCTGAGACACTAGCACAAGCATGGAGGAGAAAAAAATTTTTGAACGGAATCTGAAGGATGAATACAAGTTTCAGAAATGGAGAAAGAACAGAAGAAATAATCATACTGGGTATAATAACAACCTAAGTGCAAGGATGGAAATGTGAGTGTATAATGCACCGGAAAGATGAAGAAAAGAAAGGTTTAGACTTTGCATACAATGGAAGAAATGCAGTGAAAAATTCATCAGAGTGTACACTGGGGTGAAATTAGAAACTCCGAAATACTTTGTTGTATACATTTGTTACCCACTCACCAAAACGCCAATAATTTGGTCTACATGTTTGAATTCTAAAGTCCAGTCTTTTCACATTAGATCCTGTTGATTAAACTTTACATTTGAGCAGCTCTGGAAATATCTGGCCTCTCTCTACTTCCTAGAAAATGCTCAGAGAGAATGCATCTGAATTAGATATTACTTTGATCAAATTGCCACTGAGCTCAATAAAAGGCTCTCTTCATATTCTGTCATCCAATAAAATAAATAAGTGTAAACCAAAAAATTACATGTAAAGAGGACATTAAAGAACTGAACTTGAAAACAATTTCAAAAAACCTTCTGCCTAAAACCATTGAAGGATTCTTTGGAACATTTCTGAGGAAGCTGTATGTTAATACACATATGCTTCAATTAATGTGCATGCTAAAATTATACAATAGAGAGATGCAGCTGAAATGCAAAAATTGAGATATGCATTATCAATATCAAATAGTTTCTGAGAGTCTTCTTGCCTTACATTTACATAGCTAAGTAACTCCAGATCTTTCCTAGTAAACCTAATTACTCCAATTCTCTAAACATGGACCAATTCCATTACGTCTACATTTGGTGTACTTTTACTAAAGAATTATGACTTAACTGCATCTCTACACATAAATAATTTGGACTTTACCTATTCAAACCTAAACTCCTTATTTCCACAAAAACAAAAGCAAACAAACAAAGAAAAAACCCTGTGTCTACCTCATTCTTGCAATATCAATCAGGATAGGTTATGCTGCTATAACAACCTCCAACATTGCATGTACACATTGTCCTCACTCTGGGACAGGCTAACAGAGAAACAACTATGTGAAACTTCACTTTTCTTTGTAGAAGAGAAAGAGAAACCTGGAGAATCTCTTGGTAATTAAATGCTTGACCCCAAATTAAAACCACATTTCATTATCAAAGTAAAGCTAAGGGTCATATCAGATAGTCTTGCAACCATTTTTTATTAACAAAAATAATCAGATCTTTAATAGACTGATATGAAATCATTTCTTCCCCAGACTGTACTTGTGAAAACTATAAGACTATATTTATTCTTGGAAAGTCTTTTATTTCCTCTTTTTTGCACCAATAATTTTACTCTAACAAACATGCCATTTATCATGCTATTTTTTTACAGTTTTGGGACATGTTCTAATGTCTTCATTTGAATACAAGAGTCATATGTCTTAAAACTTGCTCTAAGAGAAATTATACTTCTGAGTAAAATCTTTTGAAATGTCTTCAGAGCTTCAAAGCCAATACTTCAACCACTATTAATCTCAGTTCTAGGCTGTAAAACCATCTTCTTCCTGATAACTCTCAAAATGCAAAATGCCAGGATCTTCTAAAAATGCTAAGTATATAATCGAAAACTTGAATTTTTTCCTCCTGGAGTAAATTTAGACAATTAAGAAATTTAATATAGATTAAAATATTATCAGACCAAAAGGAGCATAGTTATAGAACAGATAGGAATAGAAGAGCAATAATAAAATCAGAGACTTCATAGGTCAACCACGGTGTGATTGACTGGTCTTCCAATGCTTTCAAAAACTTTTCTTTTTTCAAAATTCACTAAGTGCCTTCTTTTGTATCAGACCCTCCAGGTATAAAGGGAAGAAACAAACAAACAAACAAAAAAACCAGAGATGGACACTGCTTCAAGGACTATATCCCCTGAAGTGGGATGATTAGCAGACATGTTAATAAACATATTCAGAGAGTATGAGAGGTTATGAGGTAGAAAAATGCTCCAACTTCAGTAAAGCCAGAGATGGCAGGGTCATAGAAAGGATATAAAGACATTCTTAAAACATGAATTGTTGTTCATATTTCAAAAACTTTAGGGGAAATAGGATTAACTAACACATTTCCTGGTATAAAAGTTAATTGTGGCCCTGGCTGGTTGGCTCAGCAGTAGAGCATCGACCCAGCATGTGGAAGTCTTAGGTTCAATTGCCAGCCAGGGCACACAGGAAAAGCGCCTATCTGCTTCTCTACCCTTCCCCCTCTCCTTTCTTTCTATCTCTCTCTTCCCCTCCCACAGCCAAGACTCCATTGGGCCAAAGATGACCCAGGTGCTGAGGATGGCTCCATGGCCTCTGCCTCAGGTGCTAGAATGGCTCTGGTTGCAACAGAGCAACTCCGCAGATGGGAAGAGCATCACCCCCTGGTGGGCATGCCGGGTGGATCCTAGTCAGGTGCATGCAGGAGTCTGTTTCTCTGCCTCTCTGCTTCTAACTTGGAAAAATAAAGAAAGAAAGGAGAAAGAAAGAAAGAAAGAAAGAAAGAAAGAAAGAAAGAAAGAAAGAAAGAAAGAAAGAAAGAAAGAAAAAGAAAGAAGGAAGGAAGGAAGGAAGGAAGGAAAGAAAGAAAGAAAGAAAGAAAGAAAGAAAGAAAGAAAGAAAGAAAGAAAGAAAGAAAGAAAGAAAGAAAGAAAGTTAATTGTGTGCATTTGGCTTTATTCTTAAAATTTAATAAAGATCACCGTTTTTGGATATATCAGTTTCCCACATTTCATGTCCAGTTATTTTGTTGGGTTATAAAAGACACAAATAAGTTTGGACATAATGATGCTAATTTAAGCTGCTTTTAATATATTGGAGGAAACTATTAATGTGATATCAAACTACAAATTATAGTATTTAGTGATTGATTCTTTACTTATAGCTGTAATATTCTCCTAACCCTACCTGTGGAGAACCCAAGGATGGGTCCATTTATTGCACTTCCAAGCAGACCAAAGCCAGAATTTAGATTCTGAAGGTATAAAGTTGGAGTGAACGATCCTATAGCCGATGCCCAAATAGGAAGAGTCATACTGGGGAGTTAGAATAAAGTGCATGAAACATGGAGCATGAAGGCCAAGCCAGAAAACCAGAATCAGTAAGTCCAAAAGACAGGTTCAGGGTCAAAAAGACTTATACTAAGACAACAGTATGTCATCAGCTTGAATAAGAAAGAAGAGAGGTTAGAAGAAACATAAGGTGTCTCACTGACTGTTGAAATGTCATCAACATTGTTCTTACTGTTAGAGTGTATTAAATTGGTTTAAGGTTAAAAAATTTAATTGGACAACTTTCTGTCACAGTTATGGAACTAGTAAGGACTCTTCTAATTTCAAGAAGAATTTAGTACATAAAGCAAAAAAATGGAATTTATTAAAAATATTAAAGTAGCTAGTATTAATAATATAGCATTGTAATAATTTTACAATCAAAGAAAAAGTTAAATAACTAGTAATCAGTATAAAGAAGCAACAAGCAGGTCCAATCACCATGGTGGCAAGTATTCATGGACCTTTAGTCTAGAGTCCAGAGCACTACCATTACCATGACACAGCTACACGTGTCAACTGTATTCTACTGGGTCAATAAACCATAGTAAATAGGTCAGAGCCATATAATCCAGAAAGAGAATTAGTGTAAGATAAATCACTCTAAGAGGTGGCTATGATAATTTTGCAGTTAGTAACTAACTCCACAGTGAAGGTAACATTTTGTTGCAGAAAGAAGGCATATCCAAGCTCAAAAACAAGCAAATAAAAAAACCATTGTATGACCAGAACCTTTCCGATGACTAAAGTTAAAGGCTCTCTAAATAAAGCCAGTTTATGGTATATGTTTAAGCTATTTGTGCAGTAGCATTATGAAGTCAAAAAACAGAAATAAGAGATATCTGGCTTTTTGGAATTCCATGTACCTAGAGCAAAGCCTGCATATAGAGGCACTTAAGATTGAGGGGTAACTGCTTTCTCTAGTAACTTAACAACTTTCAGATATTTCTAGAATACAGCAGCCTTTTGACTAAACATTATAGGCAGTAAATACAAATGTATCAAGACAACCTCAAGATGTCTGGTCTGAAATCAAATAAAGCTCATGATTATCTACAGGGACCTAAGTGTTCCAGCATGAGAAAGCATTTCAACTAAGAGGAAGTCAAGATATCTTCCTAGATTCAATAGAATCCCTGAGTCATGGGCTATGATAGAGCAAGCAATCACTGTGAAGTCAATTGCATGAGGGTTTTATTCCCTATTATTACATTTTCCATTGCCTAGGGCTTTATTCTAGAAGCATTCTTTTTTTAAAAAAATCAATAAGATTATTAGTTCTATCCAGTTGCTTTCCCTGGCTGTAGTACATATTTGGCTTTATTCTTGTACTTGATCAGCAGCTGGACCTCAGACACAGAAAATTTTATAGCATAACACAATAAATAGTGATCAGAGTAAGCCAGGACCTTAAGGGTACAACCAGTACAAACTTAATAAATGTTGAATGTTTGCTTCTAGACAATCTTTTGTAAAGCCACAGTTTTATTTTAAATGTAGCATAAAAAGAGAACAATTCTCACTATCTTCACAGTAAATTTATTAGGGATTCAGAAAGGTGAAGAAATTAAACAATTTTTTTATTATACGAGAGTAACAGAAAGAAAGCCATTGTCAGAGCTCAAAGCTTAGGCAATTACCAACTGTCCATAGCCTTGTTTTCACTCAAGGTCAGTTTTTTTTTTTTCAATTTGTGAAACACCTTCTTGTCAAACTACTTTCAAAAATTGACTTAAGTAAAATAATGGACCTCTAGGGAGACTCTTTATTGTAAACTCATGGTGCCTACTCACAGGGAAGACAGGAATCAACGGGCTAAGTTGCTTTCATTGTCCTCACTACTGCTCTTTTCAGTGCCCTCGAAGTTAGCTTTCCTGTCATAGGCCATTCAATCACTTCAGAACATCAGGGAGTGAAACATATTCCCCAGGAAATATTTCTAAAAGGGGCTTTGCGGTCATCTTCCTTATAATATGGAAATGCTAAAAACTTGGAAAGTAATGAAATGCTTTATATATTAAAATTTTTTGATAATTCATACACTAAATAGACTCACTTATCCCAGCATTTTCCAAGGCACTGACCATGAAATTCTTTCTTTTAGAACATATCCTAAGGAGTATGTTACATGTCTTAGAAGATGCCATCATGGAGGATTGAGAGTGCCTAGTGAAAAGCATACCGATGGTTCTATTGAAAACATTGAGTGTTTCATAATCAGTGTGTTATATTTTAGAGCTAATATCTTGAATATGGTTTCCTCTGCATCTACCTCACTAGGCCTGCTAGCCCATCATGACCAGCAAAATCTCAATTGACCAGATGTAGTTATAAATGAAGCTAAACAGTTTTAATAGCATATCTCAGTTCTAATTGATATAAAATGTACATGGATTCCCAATACTCTTTTTGAGAACAGGAATGTATGATTTGCTCCTTGGGAAAATGAAAGAGACAACCAGGATGCATGATCCATTCATATATGCAATCTACAGCTAAGGCCCAATTAGCACATTGAAAGAGAACAAAATTTAGAAAAAGATAAAAGAAAGAGGGGGAACAAAATAGAGAGGGAATGAGGAAGAAATAAAAAAGGAGTTGAAAAGAAAACAAAAAGATCATTCAAAAATAATCCCACTGAGAAACTTTTTTTTTTTTTTTTTACAGAGACAGAGAGAGTCAGAGAGAGGGATAGATAGGGATGACAGACAGGAATGGAGAGAGACGAGAAGCATCAATCATCAGTTTTTCATTGAGATACCTTAGTTGTTCATTGATTGTTTTCTCATATGTACCTTGACCATGGGGCTGCAGCAGACCGAGTAACCCCTTGCTCGAGTCAGCGACCTTGGGTCCAAGCTGGTGAGCTTTGCTCAAAACAGATGAGTCCACACTCAAGCTGGCAACTTTGGGGTCTCGAACCTGGGTTCTTCGCATCCCAGTCCAATGCTCCATCTACTGCACCACTGCCTGGTCAGGCTCCACTGAAAAACGTTTATTGGCTTAACTTAGAAGGACAGATGTTTGGGCTTTTTGGGAGAGAATGGAAAAGAGAGATTGATTTTATTCCCCACAATTGAGAGAGTCATGGGTTCTTTCACCTGGGAGAACTAAATCCTGAAGTTCATTAATGCTTTCAGGGCCTTTGGAACACTACTGAGACTGAATAAACTACTTCCACTCTATGTTGGTAATCCAGTAAGGAGGTTAATTTACAGGAGGAATCAGACTACCAAGGATAGCTTGAATAAGGCTTTTCTAACATATTTCTAACAAGTGCAGTACAGATTTCTGTGGGTTACCCCTGTATAGAGTTACATGTCCCATATACAACTAACACCAAACATTATACAACTATTCTAAACTTCTTAGAACAAAATAAAATGTTCCCTCCTCCCCAAGCTCATATTCTTTAAGGTAATCAAGAAATAAAGAATAGTTTTGTAGCACAAAATTTGAGAAATAACTTTTGTTGTGAATTATTTCAATGTTTCTTTTATTTAGGGCCTTCAACCTTCACGTTAGGCACTTAGGGCTGATTCTAAGGGCACTAGGCCAGTAGGAGTGAGATTCCTGCATTCTTACTCTGATAGCACCTACAAAAATATCTTTTTTATAACCCTTTATTGTACCCATAATTTCTCTCAATTCCTGATCCAATACATCAGCAATTTCTATTATCTTTTTTGTTAAACTATATTGTGCATCCAACTGCCTCCTACCATCTCCATTGCTGTAACTCTAGTCCAAGTCACTATCATCCATCTCCTAGACATCCGCAGTAACTCCCAGTGATTTCTCTTGGTCCCTGTATTCTCACCAATCATATTCCCACAAAGTATTTGTTGGTTCATAAACTGGATCCTAGACACAGAATGCAAGAAAAGAATGGCAAAAAGGCAGATTACTCCAAATGGGTATGTGGAAGGTTTAATAAATAAGGGAACATGTGAAACTTGTCTGAGGCAGCCAAAGACCATCAGAGTCTTTTATGTTGATATAGCAGCTTTTACTGGGTTCAGTCATATATGCCATCCAGACGGTCTCAGCAACACATTACTCTTTCAAGGTTGCATTCTTGAAAATGGCTACAACTGTGGGAACAATAGATAGAACATATATTCCAAGGGGAGGGGCACTAGTAAGGAGCCTCTGATTGCCCTGATCCAGCTCTCTGGTCAACTGGTAGACATGTCCTCTTGAGGACCTCCTTTAACACTGTTCTCCACAAAACAAAACAAATGGAGTTTCTATATCAAGTCCTATTTCTTAACTTTCTTTCAGTGCATCCCTATCCAATATCATAGCCTATAATATCCTAGCTTCTGTCGATTTCTTTAAATTAAACTCCTGAATGAAATCTCCTTTTTTTTTTACTATGTTCTAATCACAGTGGTTTTCACTTTGCCCTGGAGTCCAAGTTACCAAATTGATTCTCCTCCAAGCCATTTGCTCTTGTTAATCTCTCCTCCAGGATTGCTTTGGTTTGCCAAGTTTTCTTACAATGCCTTCTTATCATCTTTCAGGTTCAGGTTCAAAACCTCTCTGATCATCACCACACTTATCCCTCCCCAACACTCATTGATTGCTTTCTCATATGTGCCTTGACCGGGGGGCTACAACAGACCAAGTGACCCCTTCCTCAATCAAGCCAGTGACCTTAGGCTCAAGCTGGTGAGCCTTGCTCAAACCACATGAGTCCATACTCAAGCTTAAGCTGGAAACCTTGGGGCCTTAAACCTGGGCCCAATACTCTATCCACTGCGCCACTACCTGGTTAGACTCCCACACTCTTATTTATCTTATTTATATGTTTACTGTCAGACTATTCATTGAAATGTAAGCTCCGTAACTGCAGAAACTTTGTCGGCTTATTCACTGATATATTTTCAGTCTCTACAACATTGTCTGACACAAAAGAGGTCCTTAAAAAAGGTTTCTTATATAGATGAATACATTTTAAAAAGTGCTACATGGACTGAAGCTCAACTTGGTCAAATCTTACAACTGCAGGAATCAACTATTTAGTTGAGTGCCTTCTTTATGTCCACCAGAGAACTAGGTGATGGAGATAAAAAGATGAATTCTCATGGTTCTCAAGTTATTAATGGTTTAAATAAACAATTGGATGTATATATAAGTATTTTACAATGAGGTACATATCTGACAATGGTGAGACTCCTACAACCCAAATTATAAATCCAGATTTAAAAGGTTTTTTTGTTTTTGGTTTGCATAAATAATGTCCGTGCTAAGTTTTCAAAGCAAATCTGTATTAAAGCTTGAACGAGTTCCACAGTGGTTAAGAGATAAGCCATAGGGAATAAGACAGATCACTGTTATTTCAAATGCCATGCTCTTCCCATCTAATGACAAATTTCTTAAATTCCCATTGGATATCTCCTAGAATACCTTATGCTCTCCAAAATATTGTTCAACTTCTGGGAGGCTTGCATGGTCAACTTTCAGCTTAGAAGTCCTGCTGCCCTTAATTTTATGTCTTCTTTCCTGAGACTATTGTCTTACCTTAGCTCTGATACTTGTAAAAATCTAGGATTCTGCCTTGTCCCACCCTCCACTTTCATCCATCAGCACAAAGTAAACCACAGATATAAATCTGCAGAATTTTTGCTGAAGTTTTGTGAATCATGGAGAAGAGTTTAGACCCGTGATGGCAAACCTTTTTATAAAAACCTCCCACTTTTGCAGTGCTGGTCAACCTGGTCCCTCCTGCCCACTAGTGGATGTTCCAGCTTTCATGGTGGGTGGTAGCAGAGCAACCAAAAGGCGCCGCGATTGGCCCACCACAAAAGCTGAAACGCCCACTAGTGGGCAGGAGGGACCAGGTTGACCAGCATTGCAAAAGCGGTTTTTATAAAAAGGTTCGCCATCATGGGTTTAGACCATCACATCAACAGCAAGCAAATTTCAGTCATACCCAGTTGATTCTCATTACTTGCCGTACATATTACAAATTTAACACTGAATTAGAAAATACTGAATCATTGCTACTAAGAGAAAACAGGGTGAGAGTCCTGTGAATCTCTGGTTACATTTTTATCAACCATATAAGGCTTGCCTTTGTTTTTGTGTTTCTGTCTAAAGGCACTTTAATAAATATCAATTCATTACATTGAACTAAAATCAACAGCTCTATAATTCCTGTTTGAATGAAGCTTATCGAGCACACGTATTTTCCCTGTGAAGCACATCACAGCCTTTTTGTACTTAGGAACACTAGACAGCACTTAGCACTATACTTGGGGCCCATTTTAAACACCAAAATGACTAACAAAAGTACAAAGATGTGTTGCTAAATATACTGCAAAAACAAACAAACATACAAAAAATACTTGTTCACAGTATGAGAGCTGAACAAGATGGCATTGTTCATTAACCTCGGCTGAGAAGAAGCTCCAATGATTTTAGTATTTTGCTATTCTGATAAGTGTAGAAATGATTGAAAAATTACTAAAAGTATGGATTTTGAGATTACAAAAAAAAAAGTAGGCAAATTCATAAATGCAAAAGCTATAATTAACAAATATCAACTGTATTAAACTCTCCCTTACTAAAATCTTCATCAGCATTCTCTTGCTGACTCTCCTCCACCCTTGATCCTTAACTACCTTGGCCTCTTACTGTCATCTTGCTGGTTTACTTCACTCCCTCAAATTTCCCATCTTACCACTCCTGATCTAAATTATTGCCATTCTGCTATGAGAAGTAGCATATCCAAAGTCATACTTCAAGAAACACATCTAACAAATGATTGCACAGAACCAGCAATGATTCTGGGATTATACTCTTTTCTATAATATTGTGTATTCATTTCCTAGGGCTGCCATAACAAAGTGCTTAGAACAACAGACATTTACTGTCTCATGGTTCTGGTTGTGACAAGTTCACACACAATCAAGGCGTGGGCCGGGCCAGGCTCCCTCCAAAACTTGTAGAAGATGATCAGTCCTTACTTGCATCTTTCCAGCTTCTGGTGGTTTGACAGCAATCCTTGTCATTCCTTGGTTTGCAGTTTTTGTATATCAATTTCTGCCTCCACATCCAGCGGCATTCTCCTTGAACGTTCCTATGTCTCTGTGTCTATGATAACTTCTCTTTGAAATAGTTTTCACCTGAGTGAAGGCGGACTGTTGAGACAGAGAGATTTTACAAACTGGGGAATATTTTATCAAATTTCTGAGCTGTTTGTTTGGAGGCATTATACATTACCCACACACAAGTATTTGGCGCTCAGGATAGTTTACAGTAACAGCTAATTTTCTGCTCCTTTGTCCCACTTCAGAATTGTTTCCCTACTTGATAGTGCCCTCATCTGAGTTTGATAGGAATGTATTTATTCAAGTCTCCCTGAAACACAGGACCTTCCTCCTTCATTAAGATCTCCACTTCTCTCAAAGGGAAGAACCAGGGCAGCCAAATTTGTAGAACCTGACATTCCTCGACCTTATTTGATTGGACAAAGTGTATACTAAGCTGGATCATTAACATCATTATCTCTCCCAGGAGTTTATTTTTCTAGTTATGCTGGTTTAGTTGAATTAAAAACAGCTAAATTTGGCAACTATAAGAAAATGACTTTCCACTATATGCACAGAGAAGCAGAAAGAGAAAAACCAAACAGACTTGAAAGGAGAAGACAACATAAGAGATGAAAAATTCCACAAAAAGAAAAATGAGGGCAGTGGCAAAGTTGGAGCCTGCTAATTCTTGTTTCCACCCGGTTAGAGTCTCAAGTGCACTTTCTGCCGTTGTATTCCACGAGACACCCCTGTGTCCAGATAACCTGCATTCCCTCCTTCCTTTTTACACTAGTTTGAAACACTAGTTTTATACTGTTCTGGGAACTCAATAGCCTTCATTAAAATGAGTCTCAGATCTTTCTACCAGTTGTTAGTTTCCTGTACAGGGCAGGTGAGCTATTCGCACAAGGCTGGCAGAAACTTCTTTAACCTTCTATAAAAGTTATCTGCCAGTAATTATGAAACACAAATGACTGAAATGCAATATTTTAATCATATGAGAAATATTTGTGACCATAAATGATCAAACTAATATAGGTACTTTGTCTCCTATTTATTTATAATGAAGTGTGCATTGATAAATTTAGGGTAAAGCCCTCACTTGAGCATACTGCTGTAAAACCGATTTCTATCTGCCTGCTGCTGTGCTCTTTCCCTCGGTCTACCAAGTTGTTTTTACCTCCTGCCAGAGGCCAGAATACCTTACAAATCTTAACAAAGGCCTGGTTTTCATTCCAACTTCTGTCATTTCACATAGACATTGAGTTAAATGGGTTTCAGCTGTCATTACATTTTGTTAAAACACAAACCTTATGTACTATTTATCATTGCTTTTTTATGACATTGTTAAGGTTTTCTAAAATTCTGTGTCAAGTATGACATGCTTGCCCTGGGGCATTTTTATCTTCACAGCACTCAGAATTGACATCTAAAAGGCTGTGATCATGCTCCACAACAGGGATATTCATTCATTCATTTATGCTCCGAATTTTGTGGAGTATTCTCCAAAGCCCATGTCCTTCTGAGGTGCTGGTCCTGCTTTCAAGGGTCTTACAACTGAGCAGAAAAGCTGTTACATATACAAGTTAATCTATTTAAGTTGGAAAACATAAGAACCTTAAAAGAGAGCATTTAGCGACTAAGATGGTATTACTTCTGAATAAGCAGGTTAGAAAATATTTTGTAAAGAATTAAATTAGATATGTGAGAAATTAAAAAATAAAACCCAATGAATTGAAAACCAGATAAAGGTAAAAACAGAAAAGTGGTGTGCAGAATTGGCACTTAAAAATTAAAATAATAAATATGTTTTTTAAATTCAACTAAAATATGCATCCTTTTTTTTTTAGTGATTGATTTAGTTATTTTAGTGATCCTATATTTATCAGCAAATTCCACATTGTTTTTACCTTCCCTCAGAGATTTCCCTAATGTAATCAAAAGTATTCCCATTGTCATAAAGCAAATTAGCCCCTTCAAAGTCAACATATACCTCATCCCTTTCCAGGGTTTGGCGAACCTGTTGCTTGGCCTTCCAGCTCCTTGAAAATTTTGCATAGTAAAAAACTGCCTGTCCTTCATATGTCCTGGCCATGAACAAAATTCTAGCAAGTAGAACCCCATTATGAATCAAAATGTATTCAGCAATAGGACTCAAGTTAGAAAAGTATGTCTTGCATTGAAGGGCATTTTTTTTTATACCCAAAGTACTGGGGGGAGGGGAATCATTTAAGCTCCAGGAAGAGTTCAACTAACCTGTCATTTCATATGTATGCTATTTCAAAGTTATAAAATATCTTACTTGATATTTGTAAGTCTGAATTGAATATACAAGCAGAAAATTCAAGGAGGATGGCTTAATCCTTGAGTTTAACTTATGTGAAATAAAACATCTTTTGTTTCACAAAATCTGCAACATCTGAGGGGCAAAACTGAAGCAATGTCCGCTTGGTTTACATGTAAACTTCAAAGATAAAGCTATTCAATTCTCTATTATAGTAAGGAAAACATGGGAAACTGATATTTAGTCCATATTTCCCTTTTCTTTTGTCATCCTGTTAGAAGGAGAAACATCATGCATTATGAATGTATTTTTGTTAGCTGAGAGTCTTTCCTTATCAATACTCAATACCAATCTTTTCCATCCCAGACAGAGATATAAAAGGCTTCCCTCACCAATGTGAACTTCAGTGAATATACTGATGGAAATACATGAAGTAGCCGCACAGATATAAAAAGAGAAAAGTAGATTTGATGAGCTAAAAGAACATGTAGGTACATGCTATGAAGATTTGCAGAGTTAAGGTAAACAATCAGAGACAGTGAGGCACCCTAGGGCAAAAGCCCTGAGCTAATGAGAATACCTGGGCCTCTCTGACCCTGTACAGAAAACAGCAAAATAACAGGATAAGATTTAGCAACAAGAAATGTTTAGGCACTCAGGACAGAGATTAGAAGTCAGCATGTTCCTTGTCCTTTACCAGCATTTTATCTGGTCTCTGAGTAATTCATTGTCATGGTGAAAAATGATTCCCAATGTGTGGAAACAGAAGAAATGACCTCCTAAAGACTGGGGGGAAAAAAGGGATGTCTACTCATCCCATTTGGTAAGGGACACAAGCAGCAGGGGAATAGCCTTTGAAAGCTTGCCATGAGGTCACTTTTAAGAATCTGGCCAGGAGATCTCCCTTTCCCTTCATCGCTCCTTCATCACAGGAAATTCCTTTTCTCTTGAGCAGTGGAGAAATTACAACTCTGAGGACTCTTCTAAGCTTCAGGATGTCAGATCAGAATTTAACTGTCCTCTTGCTCAATATTTGACAACAATGCCTTTGATATCCAAAGGAGGGAAGTTTAGATGTAGAAGATTGGAAAAAGCAGTTTTACTAAGGAGATGGTGGAAACAATCAGGACGGGATATGAAATGACCCCTTGGGATTGAAAAGGGTTTATAAAAACTGTTCTCACCACCTAGCCCAAACCTCAGACCAGACCAGCCCCTCCCACTAGATATTTCACCAACCCTAACCAGTAGGAAGTAGTTACAGAAAAAGAGACCTTTGCCCCTTTGCCTTAAAAAAAAAAAAAAAAAAAAAATCTGGAATGTTAAGTTTGTGTCCAGGGTGCCTTATTTACTGATTGATTGATTGATTGATTGATGATTGATTGATTTTGTGACAGAGACAGAGAGACAGAGAGAGAGACAGATAGGGACAGACAAACAGAAAGGGAGAGAGATGAGAAGCATCAATTCTTTGTTGCTGCACCTTAGTTGTTCATTAATTGCTTTCTCACATGTGCCTTGACCAGGTGGCTACAGCAGATTGAGTAACCCCTTGCTCACGCCAGCGACCTTGAGCTCAAGCTGGTGAGCTGTGCTCAAACCAGATGAGCCCACACTCAAGCTGGTGACCTTGGGGTTTCAACCTTGGGTCCTCTGCCTCCCAGTTTGACACTCTATCCACTGTGCCACCACCTGGTCAGGCTCAGGGTGCCTTTAAGCTCAAGGCAGGCTATAAAAATGAGAGAAGTCATCCCAGAACCTCAATGTAAAGAGGAAAAAAAGGGGGAACCGTTTTAAAATCCAGGTGACTCAGTAAGCCATACTTCTTCTTTCTTTCAGTCATCCTGGAAAGCTGCCAAGGTCAAATAAAGATTCTTCTCTTCTCTGCAATTATTAATAATATTACAAAATATAAAGTTATACCAAATTTGTTTTTAACCAGGTGGCCTAGAAAAGCATTTGATAGTACTACTAGTTTGAATTTGATCATTGTCTTTTGAAATTTTTAACAAAACATATGTTTGTTTTCCCAAGGTTTACAAAAAAGGTTTCTGTTATCTCTGTTTTGTCTTTTAAAAATATAAATTTGTTTACCAATGAAAGAACCTCTTTCTAAAGTTCATGAAATACAATATGTTCATAAAAGTATCCAGGGAAAATTGTTTATTACTGATTTAGCTGTCAGTGAAAGTTACGGTTTGAGAAGTTGAGAATTCTGATTAATTAGAAAGAAATTGTATGGGTTTTTTAAAAATATATATTTTATTTATTCATTTTAGAGAGGAGAGAGAGAGAAAAGGGGAGGAGCAGGACGCATCAACTCCCATATTGCCTTGACCAGGAAAGCACATTGTTTTGAACCAGCGACCTCAGTGTTACCAGGCTGATGCTTTATCCACTGCCCCACCACCACAGGTCAGGCAGAAATTGTATGGTTTTAATGATCAAAGCTGTAAGGCAGTGATTCTGAAACTTTTTTATCTCATTTTTATTCATTTTAATGCAGTGACATTGATAAATCAGGGTACATATGTTCCAAGAAAACATTTCCAGATTATTTTGACCTTTGATTATGCTGCATACCCCTCATTCAAAGTCAAATCGTCCTCCGTCACCTTCTATCTGGTTTTCTTTGTGCCCCTCCCCTCCCCTCACTCCCTTCCTCTCCTTCCTCGCCCCTTCCCCACCCCTCCATCCCTCTCCCTGTTACCATCACATTCTTGTTCATGTCTCTGAGTCTCATTTTTATGTCCCATATATGCATTGGTTCATATAGTTCTTAGTTTTTCTCTGATTTACTTATTTCACTCCGTATAATGTTATCAAGGTCCATCCATGTTATTGTAAATGATCCGATGTCATCATTTCTTATGACTGAGTAGTATTCCATAGTATATATGTACTAAAGCTTTTTAATCCACTCGTCCTCTGACGGACACTTGGGCTGTTTCCAGATCTTCGCTATTGTGAACAATGCTGCTATAAACATGGGGGTGCATTTCTCCTTCTGGAGCTGTTCTATGGTGTCCTTGGGGTATATTCCTAAAAGTGGGATGGCTGGGTCAAAAGGCAGTTCGATTTTCAATTTTTTGAGGAATCTTCATACTGTTTTCCACAGAGGCTGCACCTGTCTGCATTCCCACCAGCAATGCAGGAGGGTTCCCTTTTCTCCACATCCTTGCCAGCACTTATTCTGTGTTGTTTTGTTGATGAGCGTCATTCCAACCGGTGTGAGGTGATATCTCATTGTGGTTTTAATTTGCATTTCTCTAATGATTAATGATGTTGAGCATTTTTTCATATGCCTACTGGCCATCTGTATGTCCTCTTTGGAGAAGTGTCTATTCATTTCTTTTGCCCATTTTTTGATTGGATTGTTTGTCTTTCTGGTGTTGAGATTTACAAGTTCTTTATAAATTTTGGTTATTAACCCCTTATCAGACATACCGTCAAATATGTTCTCCCATTGTGTAGTTTGTCTTTTTATTCTGTTCTTATTGTCTTTGGCTGTGCAAAAGCTTTTTAGTTTGATATAGTCCCATTTGTTTATCCTGTCTTTTATTTCCCTTGCCCGTGGAGATAAATCAGCAAATATATCGCTGCAAGAGATGTTGGAGAGTTTACTGCCTATGCTTTCTTCTAAGATGCTTATGGTTTCACGCCTTACATTTAAGTCTTTTATCCATTTTGAGTTTATTTTTGTGAATGGTGTAAGTTGGTGGTCTAGTTTCATTTTTTTGCAGGTTTCTGTCCAATTTTCCCAACACCATTTGTTCAAGAGGCTGTCTTTACTCCATTGTATTTCCTTACCTCCTTTGTCAAATATCAGTTGTCTATAGAGCTGTGGGTTTATTTCTGGGTTCTCTGTTCTGTTCCATTGATCTATGTGCCAGTTCTTATGTCAGTACCAAGCTGTTTTGAGTACAATGGCCTTGTAGTATAGCTTGATATCAGGAAGTGTGATACCTCCCCCTTTATTCTTCTTTTTTAAAATTGCTGAGGCTATTCGTGTTCTCTTTTGGTTCCATATAAATTTTTGGAATATGCCGTCTATATCTTTAAAGTATGTCACTGGTATTTTAATTGGTATTGCATTGAATTTATAAATTACTCTGGGTAATATAGACATTTTAATGATGTTTATTCTTCCTAACCATGAGCATGGTACATGCTTCTACTTGTTTGTATCTTCCTTGATTTCTTTTATCAATGAAACTTTTTGAAGTTGGGGTGCATTTAAAATTCTACAAATAATTGTAGGCACATTATAAACAAATTTCTGAGAAATATGTTAAAATAATTAAATCAAATATTAAAGAAAAAATATAAAGTTCAAGCATGCTTTTATAGTAATTAAATGAAATAAATACTAAAAAATTAAATTTATTCTGACATTAAAAACATTTTTGTTACATTTTTTGAGTTATACTTTTTAGAATTTGTAGTAAAGAGGGGTTAAAAAATTAAAAATGACAAAAAGTTATCTTTTTATGTATATAGATACATTTTTAGTAAGATTTAGTAACTTCAGCAGCGTTAAGTTTTTTTATTCTTGTGTTAATGAGAAACATGAGCGTGATGTGTCCTAGCAATTTCTTCAATATTTGGGCATATATTTGAAAGGCAAACTCTCATTTCCTCATCAATACAATGAAGAATTCCTCTCTTTTTATTCTTAATTGTGTTGAGGGTAGAAAATCCTAATTCACATAAATAGGATGTTGAAAATTGTAGTAAAATGTTCAAAGCTTTTTAGGTATTGCTACATATTCTTCTTTTATAGAAATCCAAGTTTTCAAGAGACAATTCCTTATGTTTAATCATCAATCTACAATGCCATTTCTTCTTCTTCTGTTAATGTTAAACCAAAATCACTTGAAGCTTCCATGAATGGGTTTTTAATCCAATCGTATTGTTCAGTGTTAAGTGATGGAAAATAAGAACCCAATTTTGCTTCTAAACTTATTAAATGTTCAACTATTATTGGAAGTGTTTCATTTATGCAAGTGTTATTTACCATGGAAACATTTCCAAATTACCTTCAACAGCTTTTCTTTTCCAAATCTGTAGTTTTCTCTGAAACGCTCTCATTTTATCAGTGAATGTGAGAATATTTTCTTCTTTCCCTTGCATGCTAGTATTCAAAATATTGAGCTGCTGAAATATATCAGCCAAATACTGTAACCTGGCAATCCAAAATTCGCACCGAAGGAGGTTACAAAAATATAACCATTTTATCTCTTCAAAAAATGCAAGAAGTTCTTGTTGTAGCTCGTGTACATGGGTGGCTTGACAACCACCTCATCTCAGTATATAAAAGCAGCCGTCTGTGTTGTGAATCCATATCGATACAAGGCTTTTCGAATAAATGTGATTTGACAGGTGTTGTTTTAATAAAGTTTACCATCTGAACAACTTGATCTAAAACTTCTCTTAATTTTTCTCCCAATGTCTTTGCCATCAAGGCCCCCCTATGAAGAAAGCAGTGGGTCATGATAACATTCTCATTTTGTTTTTTTACAAAAGATGTAAGACCCTTAACACAGCCTACCATGAAAGGGGTGCCATCTGTACAAATGCCTACACATGACTTCCATGTTAACTGCCATTTATCAAGAGAGTTAATCAAAATGTTAAAAACATCTTCACCTTTTGTACACACACCTAATTCTTTGCAAAAAAAAAAACTGATTTACTATATGATCTTCATTAATAAAACAGACAAATGCTAAGAGTTGCTCCATGTTGGTAATGTCTGTTGACTCATCAACTTGCAATGCAAAATTTGAATACTAAAGCTTACTACTGCATACATTTTTCTCGATATCAGAAGACATTTCTATAGTACGCTTGTGAACTATATCATTGGACAGAGGAATCTAGCTTATTTTTATTGCTGCTTCATTTCCTAGCATTGTCATGACCATTTTTTTGCATGCAGGCAAAATAAGTGACTCAACTAAAGTATGAGCTTTCATATTTTTTGCTATCAGTTCTGAGACTTGATAAGAAGCCATTTGAGCTTTATAAAAAATAGTCATTATACTTTTAAAAGAATTTGCTGCTTTTGTTTGCTGTTCAGACAATCTCTTGAAAAAACTTATAGATTTATCTTGTAAATTAGAGTGTAAAGTTTTAAAATGTTTACTCAGCTTACTAGGAAGCAATAATTCATTTGCCATTTTACATTCATACTAAACATAATGGTAAAGGATGATCTTCACTTCCGGTCCAAGTGAAACCAAAGCTTAAATAACTTTCATTATATTTGTGAGTAGACCACAATTTTGCTTTCTTACTCACACTTAACTTTTGCTCACTTCCAGAATCGGATTCTTCAATATGCCGCTTCTTTTTGAGAAATCTATCCATTTTATTTGGGTGTATTTAATCTAAAAATAATATAATGATGTGTTAATAATAAATATAATAATGATGTGTTAACAAAAAAGAGTGGTATTTCCATAATGAAATGCTATAGTAGAGTAACTATATTTATTTTTGTATCTGGGCACATACTGTGAACCAGTGCAGATAGTAATTCCAGGTCCTGAGAGGGAACAGTGGAATTAAGAAAATATGGGGTTGGGAGGGCCCTGTAATTGCTGCTGGCAAGAACAAAGCATGCCTCAAAACTGCATCTTGCTTTATTTATAGGGCAAAGTAAGGCCGTTAGCAAATCTTAACTTTACACCAAAAAGGATAGAAGAAACTTGCCTCCAATCTTTCCAGGGAACATGGGGGATAGTGTAAACAATCCAGCACCACAGCTTAACAGCCTTTTGCAGCCCAATCAGGCAAGTGAGGTGGGGGGTTGGGCAGACTGTCAGCTTAGAGCCAATTCCCCACACTTTTGTCCCCCCAAAATATAAACTCCAAAAACTCTGTTGGTTTTTTGATCCCCAACAGGCACATATTTCTCTGGAATACCATAGGGTGCACCTGAAAATTTTCCAGGGTGCACCAATGCACCCTGGCACACACTTTGAGAACCACTGGTGTAAGATATGGAGGTATCTCTGAAAGGAAAAGGAAGAAAGTAAATTGTTCTGAAAGCTGGTTATTTCTGAATAGCAAAGAGGGTTTGTGGAAGCTGCAGAAGGTTTCTCTAAGTTACAGAAGGTTTGTATAAGTTGCAGAAGGTTTGTGCGAAGGGAATAAATAAAAAGAGAAGGAACTAAGAAAGTAGACAAAGGTGAGAAAATAAAAGGAAGAAAGGATTTCAGAAAAAGACTGTCCTGAAATAAAAAGGAATATTAAGACATTATTAGGGGCCTCAGGAGTTTGAGAAATTTACCCAAATTTACAGGTATTACAGGGGCAATAGCCTTCTTAAGCCCCAACTACACAAACAAAAAGGGGCAGTCAGGAGGAGAGACTCAAGCCACAAGGACAATTGTATATATAAGGCTCTTTTTATTCTTAATTTTTTGAGCATTTCCTCATCTATATTTATTGCATCTGAGAGGCATTTTATACCAGCTGAGCAATGGCCTAAGCCTCTCATGTTGTACCGGGATATATTAGCTGACCCTGAGTAGCAGAGTCCAGTCAAATTACTAACCTGGGGGTGAGAGTGTGTTCCAATTTTGTCATCAGCAGCTCTTCTTTGCATACCAGCAAGGAACATGAAGCCTTATCATGAGTTCGCATCAGCCTCTAGAAAGGAACTTAGTTCCAGAGATCCAGAAGCTGATAGTGAATCCATCTCCAGAAATAAACCCTAAAAAGAGGAGGACACCTAACTCTCTTCCAAACACTCAGGGAGCACTTCGCATCACCTGGGACACTTTAAAACATCTAACCAGGTGTGCTGAAAAAGTTTTGCAAAATACATACGCTCCTGTAACCCCTGAAAACCTGTTTCTCTCTATGCTTGCCTTTCACCTTCCACTGCAACCACCTAACCAACTTACTCTCTGTTAATCTTTACTAAAACAAAAAAGGGAAATATGTAGGAATATGCTATGAAGACTTGCAGAGTGAGGGTAAGAAATCAGAAACAGTGAGGTACCCTAAAGCAAAAGCCCAGAGTGGACAAGGGTCCAGGGAGCTCTCTAACCATCTCCTGGAAACAGAAAAACAGCAAGATAATATTCAGCAACAAGAAATGTTTAGGCTCTCAGAACAAAGATTAGATGTCAGCACGTTCCTTGCCCTTTAGTTTCTTCCTGAAACTTTTTCTGAATGCTTCTTTGAGTTATATGTACTGGCTAATAAATATCTGAGTAAGGCTGGAGAGGGGACTTCAGTCTGCTGAACAGGACTGCTGCTCCTCTCAGGCCCTCAGGGCATATCATCTGATTTCATTGACATTACAACAAGTACAGATTTATTTTTTAAGAAGTAGGAGAGGGCATATCACCCTGACCTTGGCAAACCAGTTCATAAGCCTTGAGAGGCCCTGAACCATGAACAACTTTATCTCAGTAAGACTGGGGCTGTGATCCAGCCCTGCAGTGTGGGACTTTGCTATAGATAACAACATAAAGGTGTCTAGCTATGAGGACAACAGGAGCCTGACATCCAGCCCACAAGACAGGTGTCATAATATCCCTTTGGCATAAGTAACATGTTTTCTAATACATACAAAAGCCATGAACCTGAAGGACTTTGCCGGCTCTGTAGAAGTGACTATTCCAATTTGCACAGAATTATGGGATGAGCTTGTATTGGCCTAGAATTGAATACCAAAGAAGACATCTAATTTCTCCTATTAAGTGATAAAACATAGTAAAGGTGAAGTGGAAATAATATAATGTTTTAAATATTTACTATGCTCCTGGGCTATATATTTTGTCAGCCACTGTAAAGTGCTAGGAACAATAAAAATAGAGAAGAAGTGCGATGATTGCTTCACAAGCATCTAGGTTCCCACTCATTTTAAAGAGACTAGGACTAAAATCATAAAAGATATAAAATGGGTATGGTTTCTGCAGCTCTGCATGGAAGTCCAGTTGGCAGACCTACACTAAAAGAAATGTGTTTTTACTTTCCATCAAACCAAGGGCAAGTGAGAAATTATTTAAGTTATAATCAAATGCTTAAGAAAGTGTCTACTATATTATTAACAGTATTGAGATGATAGAAAAGAATCAGCTTGTTTGTAAGTTGCCCCAAAAAATCACAACCAAGAGACTCAGATCCAAGATTGGAACCTTAGTCCCCACTTTTACTCAGTCTGTGTACAATGTCAACATATATTATAAGGTCTTGATGATGTGTCTTCTGTTCAAATCTACAGACTCATCTATTGCTGGCACCTAGAGGTGGATTTAACAGTGGGCACACCAGATGCATGCCCTGGGCCCCGACTTCTGAAGGGCCTTGCAAAACCCCAACTTTACACTTTTTTCTAATGACACCAAGTTTGGTTACATATTTGTAATTTTAATACTAATAGTACATAATATTTTTTATTTATTTAAAATATGATTAACATATATTTTTATTTCCCCTGTCTCTTTTTTTTAAGGAGCCAAATATTTTCTTCTGTGCCCGGGGCCTCAATCAACCTTAATCTGCCTCTGCTGGCACCTCTTGCATATTCTAAACTGTAGCCATGATACACTCCCTTCGGTTTTCCAATTGCTCTATGCTCTTTCAATCTGACTCTAAGCCTTAGAACTTGAACCATCTGTCAAAAATATTTTTTTCTGCCTGACCAGGCAATGGCACAGTGGATAAAGCATCAGACTGGGACACAGAGAACCCAGGTTCAAAACCCCAAGGTTGTCAACTTGAGCTTGGGCTCATTTGGTTTGAGCAAGGCTCACCAGCTTGAGCCCAAGGTCCCTGGCTTGAGCAAGGGGTCACTCACTCTGTGTAGCCCTCCCCCCCCCATCAAAGCACATTTGAGAAAGCAATCAATGAACAACTAAGGTGCCACAATGAAGAATTAATGCTTCTCATCTCTCTCCCTTCCTGTCTGTCCTGATCTGTGTCTCTCTTTGTCTCTGTCACAGAAAAAAAATTATTCCCTTTTCATATTACCTGGAAAACATTTACTCAGCAACCTGAAAGTTTCAAAATTGGTGTCCTCTCTTCTAGAATAATGACTACAACTTCTTTCTTTCTTAAGATTAGAAGCTCTTTAGACATAGCACCTTTATTTAGTCTTTTATACTTTTGATAACACTAATTTTTCTGTAACTTGTCCTCTTTTCTCAATTCAATCACATGTTATTTTAGTTTAAAGACTTTGTATAGATTATCATTGTATATATAGTACCAAACCTAGTGTTTGGCACATATTCGTCATCAGTACATATTTGTGAAAGAAATAATCAAAGAAGACACTCTGAGAGAATTTTAATAAAGCTTTTAATATATCAGAAAATTATAGTGTCACCAACAGATTATGAACTCTAAGAATGCAAACCTGGTAGCAAAACATAGTGCTACATATTCATAACCTCATCTTAAAGACTTCATGGCTTTCAAAATCACTTGATATTTAACTTTTAAAAATCATTTTTAGTATTCCAAGATTAATAGTTTTAAAATTTTAAAAGAAACATACTGAAAAATTAGCTAAAATACTCAGGGAACAGTTTTTATATACTAAGTGTTTTCAAAATTTCAGTTTCACTATATAAATTATATTATTTCAGTTTCTACTACTTAAAAATGTATAATTATTCAGTCACAGACTAGGGTGAACTTTACCTTATGTATTTCAAGGATAAAAAATCAAATTTTCAAAGCCAAAAAGAGTAAAAAATTGAATGCAAGAAATATATTTAACTGATTTAAAAGAATTACTTAAGCTCATTAGAAGCATTTATCTACATATAAGTAATCAATAGTATAAGTGCAATTTATTGTCCTCTGAGGTTTTTTTTTAAAGAAGTTCCTTAAGCAGGTTTAATATGCAGTTCTTTTTTAAAACCATATTAGGGTAACCAAAAGTAATAGAGTTAATTTTAAAAGGTGTAATTTTTATCTTTTAATCAATTCAAGCTATTCTTCTATGTATTTCAAGCTATTCTCTATCTTTTTTCTACAATACCAATAAATAATACTCATTCATCTAGCCACTCATTGATTCTCCGAAGTTCTTTTCTAAGCACTGAGAATTTAGCAAAGGACAAACAGATATAATCCATCGTTTCATGGAGCCAACAAAATTTAGTGTAATGGAAGCCAGAAAAAGAAAATGTTTCAAGCAGGAAGGAGTCATCTACTATGGCAAACGCTGTTTAAATCTAGTAAAATAAAGACAGAAAAGTGGAACACTTTTGGAAAAATACTGGATCTTAGAGACAATATGCTGAACAGTTTTAGTAGAGTGGTAGACAAGGAAGTCTGATTTACATGAGTTAAGGGAAAAATGAAAGTAGAGGAAATACAGAGTATATAAATGGATAACTCATGAAATTGTACTATAAGCCCTGGCCAGAGCATTGTTTTGATACACAAAAGTTGTAAGTTTGATCCCCTGTCAGGGCACGTACAAGATTCAGCCAGTGAATGCATAAATAAGTGGAACAACAAATCAATGTTTCTTTCTCTCTCTCTCTCTCTCTCTCTCTCTCCTTTCTTTCTGTCTAAAAATTAATGAATAAATAAATTTTTTTAAATGTTGCTATAAAAAAGGATCAATGAAGTGAGGATATAGTTAATGTTGGAAATGACTTTAAAGAGGGGTGTTGTTTTTTTGTTTTGTTTTTGTTTTTGTTTTGTATTTTTCTGAAGCAGGAAACGGGGAGGCAGTCAGACAGACTCCCTCATGGGCCCGACCGGGATCCACCCGGCATGCCCACCAGAGGGTGATGTTCTGCCCATCTGGGGCGTCGCTCTGTTGCGACCAGAGCCACTCTAGCGCCTGACGCAGAGGCCACAGAGCCATCCCCAGCGCCCAGGCCATCCTTGCTCCAATGGAGCCTCGGCTGCGGGAGCGGAAGAGAGAGACAGAGAGGAAGGAGAGGGGGAGGGGTGGAGAAGCAGATGGGCGCTACTCCTGTGTGCCCTGGCCAGGAATCGAACCCGGGACTTCCGCACGCCAGGCCAACGCTCTACCACTGAACCAACCAGCCAGGGCCTCAAAGAGGGGTGTTTAAGACTGAAGATATCAAGAATCTTTGAATGCTCATAGCAATATTTCAGTTGCAGATAGTTAGTGACAATGTAGAAGAAAGAGATTAATGTAAAGACTGGAATTCTTTTTTTTTCATTGATTTGAGACAGAGAGAGAGAGAGAGAGAGAGAGAAGCATTAACTTGTTCCATTTTAGGTTGTGCACTCATTGATTGCTTCCCATGCATGCCCTAACTAGGTACCAAACCCACGATTTTGTTGCACTGAGATAATGTTCATCCACTGAGCCATCTGTCTAAGGCCAAAGATTGGAATTCTTAAAATGGTGAAAGATATCCAGAGTACATGTAGAGGGAATAGCCTGTGGTTGTAGCAGGAACATTTCATCCATTTTAACAGAAGAGTAAAAAGCAGACAAATAAGTTGGTAAGATTGGTACTGAGAGTAGGAGAGTTATCTCTTAATCGCTTCTATTGTTTTTGTCATGACTGAGAGTAGAAGAAGGGTATGGGATATTTAAGGAGAGTTAAAAGAAAGAAAGAAGTGAATATAATCACTTGGAAAAATAATAAAAGGAATGAATTAGGCCTGCGAAGCAATATTGGGAGTCTATTTGTTTTTTCAGAACATGAACTTAAAGTAAAATGCTTACAACCAATACCACAGAAACAAAAAAGATCATAAGGAAATATTATGAACAATAATATTTCAGCAAATTGGAAAACCTAAAAGAAATGGACAAATTCCTAGAAACCTACACTTTACCAAGATTGTATTATGAAGAAATTATAAGCTTGAACAGACTATTAACAAACAAGAAATTGAGTGAGTAATCACCCCAAGCCCTTCAAAATAAACAGAATCAGTTGTCACAGGTGAAGTCTACCAAACGTTTAAAGAATACTAATCCTTCTCACACTCTTCCAAAAATAGAAGAGGGAACACTTTTAAACTCAGTTTATGAAGACAGCATTACTCTGATGTCAAAGCTAGACAGAGACGCCACATAAAAAGAAAACTTCTGGTCAATAACCTTAATTAGCATATATGCAAAAAAAAGTCAACAAATACTAACAAACCAAATTTAACGGCATATTAAAAGAATCACATATCATTTAAAAAGTGGGATTTATTATTATGTTGCCTGGAAGGTTCAACCTAACATAACTCAATCAATGTACTACATCACTTTAACAAAATAATGGATAAAAATTATATAATTATTACAATAGATGCAGAAGAAGCATTTGACAAAATTAAACACTCTTTTATGGTGAATACTCTTAACCAATTAGATATAGAAGAACTTATCTCAATAAAATAAGGTCATATATGAAAAGCTAACTGGTAACATTACACTCAGTGAAAAATTGAAAATGTGTCCTCTAAGATCGAGAACAAGGTAAAGATGTCCACTCTTGACCCTTCTATTTAACATAATACTGAAAGTCCTACCCAGAGCAATTAAGCAAGAAAAAGGGACTAAAAGGCATTCAAATAGAAAGGAAGAAGTAAATTATCTTTGCAGAAGATATCATCTTTTAAGTCAAGAACTGTTAGAACAAAAAAAAATCAGTAAAATTTTACATAGCACTGCAGGCACAGGGAATAAAGGCAAAAACAGAAAATCAAGATTATGTCAAACTAAAAAGCTTCAATATATGTAAGTTACTCCAACAATATAATAGAAAAATAAAAACAAATAAGTCAATTTAAAAATGAGCAAAGGAACTAAAAATACATTTCCCCAAAGAAGAGATACAAATAGTCAACAGATACATAAAAATATATTTAACATCACTAATCATCAGGGAAATGCAAATCCAAACCACAATGACCTATCACCTTTTACATGTTAGGATGGCTTTTATCAAAAAAAAAAAAAAAAAAAAAGATAAGTGTTGCCAGAGATAAAGAGAAAGGGAACCCCTGAGTACTATTGGTGGGATTATAAATTGGTACAGCCATATGGAAAACAGTATGTAAGTACCTCAAAAACTTTAATATAGAACTAGTATATGATCCAGCAATTCATTCTGGGTATACTTCCAAAGGAATTGAAATCTGTATCTCCAAGAGATATCTTTACACCCATATTCACTGCAGATTACTCAACATAGCCAAGACATAAGAGCAACCTAAATGTCCATCTACAGATGAAGTGATTTTAAAACTGTGATATATCATATACTGTATAAGATAATAAAATATTATTCAGCCATAAATAAAAAAGAAATCCTACCACTTAGAACAACATGGATGAACCTGAGGGCATTATGATAAATAAGTGAATTAACCAGAGCTGAGGGACAAATACTACATGATACCACTTATATGATTAATCTAAAACAGCCAAACTCATAGATGCAGAAATTTACAAATGTATACTTATCTCCAAACTCATCAAGTTGTATAAATTATATACAACTTTTTGTATGTCAAAAGTAAATTAATTAAAAATAAAGTAAATTGTGTGTCATTTATTTTTTTTTCCCAGCAAAGTTTAGCTCTTCTGTAGCAGCCCCAAGAAGATGGATGACTTGATCAGTACTAGGTGTTTGCTGACCAAGTAGGAACATTAAGACATTGCTACATGAGTGTCATTTTTTGGAGGGTCAATAAAAGATATAAAGAATTTCCATTAACAAGGAAGGAAGGATGTAGAACTTTAATTTCCAGACATTTGAACTTTACAAACCCTTTATTTATTCTAAGTAAAGGCTCCTAAAAAAACATAAAAAGAAAAGCTCTATTTATTATGGTCATCATTTTGTAATCCGAAATAAAGACCATAGTCTCAGAAGTACACAACCTTGAATGAAGGACAGCCCTACTAATTAAACTAAATTAATTTTCTGCAAAACTTAAAATATTGTTATTTCCTTGTTTTATTATTAATGAGTAAAATATTGTTCATTACCAGCACTGTGCAGCTGACCAGTAGTTAGCAATCATTGGTGTTCAGCATGATCACAGATGATGATCTGACTAGAATCGTCCATGTGAACTTGGTAAAATTGCATATTTTTTGTATCTCTGCAAAATGATATATCTCATCTGTAAACTGCAATATTAAACCTACCTCAGAGCTTCTATGAATATCAAATTCAATCACATATGTGCAGTGCCTTCTATAATGCCTGTATTGTATGTGCAGTGCCTTCTATAATACTCTTTTATGGTGTGCTATTATTTTTTTCCTCTTTACCTTCTGTGAAGATGTTATTGAAAGATCTGTTCTTCCTAGTCTTAAAAAGAAACAGGTTAAAAATCCATTAAGAAATCTGTCAATTCTGGTGAAGCAGGGCAGCGTTTCTTATTATTAAGACAAAAATGCTTAAGTAACATAGTATAAACTTATTTTATATGTGCTTCTAAAATGATAAGAACTCTACCTGACTTGTGGTGGTGCAGTGGATAGAGCATTGACATGGACTGCTGAGGTTGCAGGTTCAAAACTCTAGTCTCGCCTGGTTAAAGTAGATGTGAAAAGCAACTACTACAAGCAGATGCTTCCCGCTCCCCCCTGCCTTTTTCTCTCTCTCTCCTCTCTCTAAAATCAATAAATAAAATTAAAAAAATAACTGAATTTAATTGGAATTACTGTATAATCCCAAATTTTGATTATATCTCTAACTTATTAATATATTTTATTTTTGTGATTATTTTTACAACAATAGTGTACTTTTCATTTATTGTGAGTTAATTATTATTTTCAGTCAGTTCCAAAATCTCCAAAGATAATAATTAGAGAATCAAAAATGTGATCTTTCAGATATCAATCAGAAGTCTAGTTGCTCTGAGGATGTATTTTGGCATTATCTTAAATAAAAGTCCTTCAGAAATAGCCTGACCTGTGGTGGCGCAGTGGATAAAGCGTCGACCTGGAAATGCTGAGGTCGCCGGTTTGAAACCCTGGGCTTGCCTGGTCAGGGCACATGTGGGAGTTGATGCTTCCAGCTCCTCCCCCTGTCTGTCTCTCTCTCTCTCCCTCTCTCTCTCTCCTCTCTAAAATGAATAAAAAAATAAATAAAAATAAAATGAAAAAATTATTAAAAAAAAAAGTCCTTCAGAAAGTCCTCATAAAGTTCAAGTTAACCAAATATATACAACAAAAACTTTAAATATATATTATATGTTGTTTTTGTTTCAGGAGGGATAGTGGGACTTTTAATGTTAACTTGAAATTGCAGCTAAAACCTCAAAACTCATTCAAACTTCACCTTAAACATACCCTAAGAATGCAATGGGAAAGGCATTTAAGGAGATGCTCCAAGAGAAAGCACTCACAGAAGCTGAGGTTGTCTACATGACCAAATAACGTGTCTCCCAACACCAAATAATTCTCTAATTCTCCAGCATCAACTGGATGTTTGACAGTTCAGCCCAGTTCTGACACTAACTACTGCGTGTTAGCACAGATCTCACAGGTTAGGGACTCAGTCCCACAAAACTGCCTCTCTTCAGATGCCAGTTGCAAATGGAGTGCCAGGCTACCTATCCAGTTGACTACAGACTTGAGGATTCACGCAACTTCATCCTCAAGTTTAATAATTACATATAGCGACTCACAGAACTCAAAAGAGAACTTCACTTACAGTTACCAGGTTATTATAAATGATAATTCAGGAACAGTCAAATGGAAGAGCTACATAAAGCAAGATTTGGGACGAAGGAGTGCAGAGCTTTCATGCCCACTCTGAGCACACCACCTTCCCAGCACAGTGATGTGCACATCGATCTGGAAAACCCCCTAAATCTTATTACTAATAGTAAACAGAGGCTTCATTATGTGATTCTCGTTTGTTAAATGACTGGCAATTGATGATTGAACTTAGTCTCCAGTCCCTTTCTAATCTTCGAAAAACAAAAGATGAGATAGAAAATACTAACCCTCTAATCATGTGGTTCATTTTTCTGGGGACCAAACCCCATTCTGAAGCTACCTGCAGGTTCACTATGAGTCACCTATTAGTATAGGAATAAGAGTAAGAATTTTAAGAGCTATGTGTCAGAAACTGAAATATTTGTTAGATAGTAGTCTCATAACTGTCCTCATGCTATTTCCAGAAAGGATCAACTTCTGGCAAACCAGAGAGGATGCCTGAGCTCTTGTTCTTTTAATACTTGCCAGAGACTTCCTTACGGGAAGGGGAAGTGAGAGTTAATGTAACTCATTTGTGGATGAGTAGAGTTTATTTTTTAATAAATTGGTTAATTATTTATCCAATATGTGTATTGTTGAGTGTCATTAAGCCACATCCTGTTTTATTTTTTTATGTATTTATTTATTTATTTTTAGCAAGGGGTGGGGAAGGAGAGAGATTAGAACCATCAAATCATAATTGCAGCACTGCAGTTATTCATTGATTGCTTTCTCATATGAGCCTTGACCAGAGGGGGTCTCCAGCTGAACCAGTGACCCTTACTCAAACCAGCAACCTTGGGCTCAAGCCTGTGACCTTGGGCTTCAAGCCAGCAACTTTTGGGCTCAAGCCAGCAACCAAGGGGTCATGTCTATGAATCCATCCGTGCTCATGCTAGTGTGCCCCTGCTCAAGCCAACAACCTCAGGGTTTTCCCAGGCCAATGCTCTTTATCCACTCTGCCACCACCTGGTCAGACACCAAATGCTGTTCTAACTGTGCTGCACACAACTTCAAATGAACAAAGCCCTCACTCTCTCTATGGAGTGTATATTGTGATGGCAGACATAAACTGCAAAGAAGTAAGCAGGTGGCTATGAGTTTTTGTTTGTTTTTCTTGATTGATCATTTGTTGCTTTCAGTTTCATATTCCACATATTAGTGAAATTAGCTGATTCTTAACTTTTTCCATCTGATGTGTTTCACTTAGCATGATATTCTCAGGATTTATCCATGTTGTAGCAAAACAGACAATAGTATTGTGGTTATCAGAGAGAAGGGAGCTGAGGGGATAGAAAAAGGTAAAGAGGGTCAAATATATGGTGACAGAAGATTTGACTTTGTTGGGCACACGATGCAATATACAAATAATGTATCATAAAACTGTACACTTAAAATCTGTATAATTTTATTAACCTGTGGCACCCCAATAAATTTAATTTAAAAATAATAAAATAAAATTAGAAAAAATTAATAAAATAAAAAAAGAAGTAAGCATGTAGGTGTAATGGCTTCAAAGATAAGTGCTACAAAGGAAAAAAAGCAGCTTAAGAAATCAGGCAGTTGGGATAGGGGTGTGTTTTTCGGAGAGAGTTCTTCATTTTGGAGTTGATATTTGGGTAGAGATTTGAGGGAAAAGAGAAAACAAGTCATAAAAATTTAGTGGACTTCTTTACTGTTTCTCAAAATAGTAATAAATACAAGGACTTCAGAATAACTAAAGAAAAAACTTAGGTTATTGTGATCATGTGAAATGGAAAAGGAGAGCATGGGTAATCTATCTGATAGCTTGTCCTGTTTACATTTTACCAACAAACTTTCTCTGTGTAGAAATTTTAACAAAATTTTAAAATAACTTCAAATCCAATTTTCTAACTTTCACATACACTAATGCTTTAAAAAATGATATTTTTTAAGTCATGTAAACTAAATTTCTTTCTAATTAATAGTGGAAATCAATAATCCAATGATCCCTAATGAGATCTGAAAGATGTTATGCTTCTTCTAGTTCTTTAAATGTGAAAATCTGACTTATATTGATTAATAAACAATAATCGAAACTGCCCTTTCAGGCAGGGTAAAATCAACTCAAAAACTAGGTTATGTATGCAGGTACTTTTTGCAATCACTTTCTTCTTTAAAACCCACAAAATAATTTGCATCTTTTTTTGTTATGACATTTCTCCTATTTGAATTGTACTCAATTTCGGATTGACATTTTTACAATAGAAAATATAATTTTAATAGTCTTTTTAGCATGTGTAGCATAAAAGATCTTTTCATCTTCTCTATTTTATAGCTGTCTCATATTAACCGGCTTTCTATTTTTTGCTTGTTTGTTTGTTTGTTTTTATTGAATTTGACTTTTGAGCCTACTGCACTGTCTGCTACTTTAGAATAGAAACTGTGCTTTGATCATTGTCTTATTCCTCACCCAGCAAGAGCCTACACAAAGTAGGTATAAATATATGTTTGCTTTATTTCATCTTAAATTCTACTCCTAATTGATTATACATTTGAATTGTTCAGCAATAAAAATAGCATAAAAAGTATTCACTGAAAGCTTTCACTCCCTCCCCAGTCTCCATACAGCCAAGCCCACTCTCCCATTATGCCCAATAGTTAACCACTTTCTTGGATATTTTTCAGTGTGTTTTTACATAAACGTGTGCAAATATAAATAAATAACCTTAAACCCTTACTTTTGCCAATTTTCACACAAAGATAAACATAGCGTTATACTGTTTCACTTCTGACATTTTTTTAATGAAAAGAAGGGGCATAGACTCTCGCATGTGCCCCGAGATCCACCAGGCAACCTCATCTGGGGCCAATGCTCGAATCAACTTAGCTAACTCTAGTGCCAGAGGCTGACGTGTTGGAACCAACCAAGCTATCAGCATCCAGGGCCAATGCTTGAACCAATAAAGCTACTGGCTGCAGGAGAGGAAGAGGGCAAGAAAGGGAAGGGGAAGAGAAGCAGATGGTCACTTCTCTTGTGTGCCCTGACAGGAATCAAATCCAGGATGTCTAACTTTCTATCCCACTGAGCCAAATAGCAGGGAGCCTCTGACATTTTTTAATATAATATAATAATGTGTCTGTCTCTATCAGAATGCCTTTATATTCCTGTTGTACCCACATAGTACTCATTCTATGGCTGATATCTCTGCTGTTCTGAACTGTTCTGCACTTGATACATTTGTACTTTGTGGTAGACAGAATTCTAGGATAACCACAGATGATTCATGTCCTTGAATAATCCCCCAACCCTTGAGTGTGGGAGGGGCCTGTGTAATGATGAAATTTCATTCCCATGATTAAGTCACATTATATCACACAGATGACCTTAAGAGATTATTCTAGGCCCTGGACAGTTGGTTCAGTGGTAGAGTGTCGGCCTGGCGTGCAGGAGTCCCGGGTTCAATTTCTGGCCAGGGCACACAGGAGAAGCACCCATCTGCTTCTCCACCCCTCCCCCTCTCCTTCCCCGCCTGCAGCCAAGGCTCCATTGGAGCAAAGTTGGCCTGGGCACTGAGGATGGCTCCATGGCCTCTGCTTCAGGTGCTAGAATGGCTCTGGTTGCAACAGAGCAATGCCCCAGATGGGCAGAGCATTGCCCCCTGGTGGGCATGCTGGGTGGATCCCAATCAGGCGCATGCGGGGGTCTGTCTGACTGCCTCCCCGTTTCCAACTTCAGAAAAAAAAAAGGAATTATTCTAAATAGAACAGATCTAATCGGGTAAACCCTGAAAAAGGACTGGGCTCTTTCTGAAGAAAGGAATTTAAAGCAAGAGAAAATTCTCCATGGCTGGTGTTGAAGATGGCAGGAGATACATGACAAGAAATATGGACAACTTTTAAGTTACTGAGAACAACGTCCAGCCCATAGCCAGTAGAAAATGAAGACATTATTACAAACTACAATTACAAGAAATTGCCAACAACCTGAAGAAACTTGAAAAAGAAGTCAAAGTTGATAATACAGCTCAGCCAACACTTTGATTTCTACCTGGTACACCTTGAACAGAGAACCCAGGTATGCATGGCTATATTTCTGATTTACAAAAACTGTGAGATAATAAGTTCTGGGTTTTTTAAAGCATTTAATTTTATAGTTAATTTATTATATGTCTAGTCTTTATTGGAATGTCCCTGGCTATTCTCACTTGCTTAATTTTTTTCCATATAAACTTTTTAGAGTCAGTTTTTATAGTTCCAGGAAAATAAAACCTATGGTAAATTTTTAAATTAACTTAGGGGCAATCAATATATTATTTTAAGCATTCTTAGAGCATTTCTATTTCGAGAAGATATTCTTCCCACTTTTTATGTTTAATTTTATTGAACAGAGGAAAGTATCCATTGAGGTAAGTTGGATTTCATATTACTTTTTAAAATTGAATTTACTGGGGCAACAGTGGATAACATAATTATACAGTTTTCAGGTGTCAAATTCTACAATGCATTTCTGTACACTGTATAGTATATGCTCCCCTCCCCCATTTAATCACTATTGTCCATCACCACTTATTCTCCTTATAGCCTCCTCAACCTCCCAGATTGCTTATTTAATGAAGATTTCTTTCTAAGAAACAATTAAGCTTGTGCTTTATAGTAGTTTCCTAGGACGGCCATAAAAGTACCACAAACTGGGTAGTTTAAACAATAGACATTTATTTCCTCAAGTTTTGGATGCTAACAGTCCAAAATTAAAGTGCTGTTTTTTTCTGGGGTGTGTAAGGGTGAATGTAAGTCATGCCCCTCTCCTAGCTTATGGTGGCCTCAGGCATTTCTTTGTTCATGGCTGGTATCCTCCCTGTGACTTTACATAATGTTTCTGGTATGTGGGTCTGTCACTGAGTCCAAATTTCTTCTTATTATAAGAACACAGTGATTTTTAAGAACCATCATCTGGAAAAACCAACTTTGGTCTAAACCAAGAGGACTCTTTAACCAAGAAACACTGAAGAAACCACATTAAGAGTGCTAGAAAAAGCAGAAATGCAGAGAGGGCTGCCCAGTTCCCGGGAGTGAACAGCAGCCCAGAGGGACTCATGTGGTGGGAAGTGAGTTTAGCAGAGAGGGGAGGGTCCTGGGACCCAGGGACAAAACCCCAGCCTGCAGCCCCAGACCTAGAAGAAGTGTATGGACAGTGTTTAGCTGTGAAACAAGTCAGGATACTGTTTCTGAGAAAGAGACATAGTTCTCAGACCCAGGATTCTTTTTAAAGGGACTGCGCAGGAAACTTCTTTCACAACAACTAACCTGGGGCTCTGGGAGACTGGGAGAGATGAGAGGACTGAAGTAGCAGGAAAAGAGTGTAATCTGGGAGGCACAGGGAGAAACATTTTTGGAGACAGCCACACTAACCCCTGGGCTGAGTCACTCCCCAAATCTGAAGCAAATATTTCCCCTGGAAAAAGCAATACCAGAAAAGGGAAAAAGCAATACCAGGAAAAAGCAACACCAGCCAAACAAGCTCTCCCCCAGCACTTAGAGCAGAGTCCATTAGAAGGAGGGAGCTTTTAGGACCACAGTATTGAGTGCTGAGGTTTGAGCAGCAGCGCCCCCACCCACACTGCTGAGGGCTTGCCAGAGGGCAGGCAGTGGGAAGTCCAGTTGGCAGGGGCAGAAGCCAGGCCAGCCGTGACTGAGGACTTGTGTGAGCTCAATCCCAACCAGCGGGGGTGAAAGGTGAGCAGGAAAGTGGTCCAACCTGGCTGTGGGCCAGGTGAGCAAGAGTGGTCCTGCCTGCAATCTTGCCTGCAGGGGAAAGGCGAAAGGTTGGGAACTGTGGAGACCCGCAGCTGAACTTGGGCATGCAGCCCTGCCCGGCTTGTGGGGCCAGGGCTTCCAGCCGGCAGAGCAAGCACAGCTCCACACACAAGGGCAGGGTGAAAGCCAGGGAACAGGTGGAAACCCACAGCTGAGCATAGATGTGCTGCCCAGCCTGTGATGCCAAGGCTTGCGGCCCTGGTGTGGTGTGCAGCCACACCCATGAGGGTGGGGTGAAGGCCAAGGCCAACCCTCCCATGGAGGAGAGGTGGAACCCACAGTGACTGTCACAGAAGGCCAGTGCTGGAAATACCCATACCTGAATGCCCAAGGCAGAGGCAGAGGAGATGGTGGGTCTGCAGACAGACCACACCTAGGGTACACAGAGGCCACACTCATTGGAATTTAGTGTACACACCCTTCTTATACACAGACAAAATGAAAAGGCAGAGAAGTGCAACCCAAATGAATCAAGAGAAATCCTTATAAAAGAACATGAATGAGTCAGATATAACCAAATTACAAGATGCAAAGATTAAAATAATAATTATTAGGATGCTCAAAGATTATAGAATAACAATGGGTGGGCATAAAAAACACCTAAATAAAGAGATAGCAAGTATAAACAAGAACATTAAAAAAATAAAAAAGAATCAGTCAGAAATGACAAATACAATATCAGAAATGAAGACCGCAATGGAAGGAACTAAAAACAAGATGGATGAAGCAGAGGATCAAATCAGCGAGTTAGAGGACAAGATAAATGAAGGAATTGAAGTAGAGTGGCCAAAAGAAAACAGACTCAAAAAAGACTGAGGAATCTCTAAGAAAGCTCTGTGACAACATGAAGAGAAGTAATATCCACATCACAGGGGTTCCTGAAGAAGAGAAAGAACAAGGGATAGAGACTTTGTTCAACCAAATTATAGCTGAAAACTTCCCTAAATTAATGCAGGAAAAAGTCACACAAGTTCCAGAAGCACAGAGAATTCCATTAAAGAGAAACCCAAGGAAATCTACACCAAGACACATCATAATTAAAATATCAAAGCTAAGAGATAAAGAGAAAATATTAAAAGCTGCTAGAGAAAAAAAGGCTTTCACCTACAAAGGAGCCCCAATAAGGATGACAATTGACTTCTCAACAGAAACACGTGAGGCCAGAAGGGAATGGCAAGAAATATTCAAAGTAATGCAGAACAAGAGCCTACAACCAAGACTACTTTATCCAGCAAGACTATCATTTAAAATTGAAGAAGAAATAAAAAGTTTCCCAGACAAAAAATCAAGAAATTTATTACAATCAAACCAATGTTGTAAGAAATGTTTAGGGACCTTTTGTAAACAGATCAAAGGGGGAAAAGAATATAGCAAAAAAGGAATACAGGTTTAAAAAATAAAATGGCAATTAACAACTACATATCAATAATAACCTTAAATCTAAATGGATTAAATGATCCAATCAAAAAACATAGGGTAGCTTCATGGATAAGAAAACAGGACCTGTACCTATGCTGTCTACAAGAGACACACCTCAGAACAAAAGATGCACATAGACTGAAGGTAAAAGGATGGAAGAAAACATTACATGCAAATGGAAATGAAAAAAAGCTGGGGTAGAATACTTATATCAGAAAAAATGGACTTTAAAGCAAAGGCTATAGTTAGAGATAAGGAAGGTAACTACATAATGATAAAGGGAGCAATCCAACAGGAAGATATAACCATTATAAATATCTACACACCTAATATAGGAGCACCTAAATATATAAGGCAGACTTTGATGGATATAAAGGGTGAGATCAACAGCAATACTATAATAGTAGGGAATTTCAATACACCAGTAACATTACTAGATAGATCCTCAAGAAAGAAAATTAACAAAAAAACAGCAGACTTAAAGTACACACTAGATCAATAGGATTTAATAAATATCTTTAGAACCTTTCACCCTAAAGCAGCAGAATATACATTCTTTTCAAGTGCTCATGGTACATTCTCTAGGATAGACCACATGTTAGGGCACAAAAGCAATCTCAACAAATTTAAGAAGATTAAAATCTTTCAATCATTTTCTCTGATCACAGTGGCATGAAACTAGAAATCAACCACAACAGAAAAACTGAAAAATACTCAGACAATTGGAAACTAAATAGCATGTTATTAAATAACTAATGGGTTAAAAATGAGTTCAAATAAAAAATAATAAAATTCCTAGAAACGAATGATAATGAGCATATATCAAGTCAAAATTTATGGGACACAGCAAAAGCAGTCCTGAGAGGGAAGTTCATAGCATTACAGGCATACCTTAAGAAGCTAGAAAATGCTCAAATAAACAACTTGACCCTGCATCTAAAAGAACTAGAAAAAGAACAGCAAGTATAACCCAGAGGTAGTAGAAGGAAGGAAATAATAAAGATCAGAGTGGAAATAAATGACATAGAGGCTAAAGAAACAACACAGAGGATCAATGAAACCAGGAGCTGGTTCTTTGAAAAGGTAAACAAGATCAATGAACCTTTAACCAGACTCACCAAGAAAAAAAGAGAGAGGACTCAAATAAATAAAATTAGAAATGAGAGTGGAGAAATAACAACTGACAAAACAGAAATACAAAATATTGTAAGAAAACACTATGAAGATCTGTATGCCAAAAAACTAGACAACCTAGATGAAATGGACAAATTTTTTGAAACATATAATCTTTTAAAAATCAATCTGGATGAATCAGAAAACCTAAACCCACCTATTACAACAAATGAGATCAAAATAGTTATCAAAAAACTCCCAACAAACAAAAGTCCTGGGTCTGATGGCTTCACAAGTGAATTCTACCAAATATTCAAAGAAGAAGTAATGCCTGTCTTTCTCAAGCTATTTCAAAAAATTCAAGAGGAAGGAAGACTTCCAAGCTCCTTTTATGAGGCAAGCATTATTCTGATTTCAAAACCAATCAAAGACAACACAAAGAAAGAAAACTATAGGCCAATATCCCTGATGAATTTAGATGTTAAAATCCTCAACAAAATATTAGCAAACTGAATCCAGCAATATATGAAAAAAAATCACACACCATAATCAAGTGGGATTTATTCTGTGGAGGCAAGCCTGGTAAAATATTTGCAAATCAATAAATGTGATTCATCACATAAACAAAAGGAAGAAAAAAAGCCCCATGGTAATTTCAATAGATTAAGAAAAAGCTTTTGATAAAATCAAGCACTCATTCATAATCAAAACTCTCAGCAAAGTGGGAAAAGAGGGAACATACCTCAACATTATAAAGGCCATCTATGACAAACCCACAGCCAACATCATACTCAATGGGCAAAAATTAAAAGCAATCCCCTTAAGATCAGTAATAAGGCAGGGGTGCACCCTTTTACCACTCATACTCAACATAGTTTTGGAAGTCCTAGCCACAGCAATCAGACAAGAAGAAAAAATAAAAGGTATCCAAATTGGAAAAGAAGAAGTAAAACTATCATTATTTGAAGATGATATGATATTGTATATAGAAAACCCTAAAGTCTCAGTCAAAAAAAATACTGGGCCTGATAAATTAATTCAGCAAAGTTGCAGGATATAAAATTAATACTCAGAAATCAGAGGCATTTTTATAAACCAACAATGTACTATCAGAAAGAGAAATTAAGGAAACAATCCCCTTCATTCTTGCAACCAAAAAGAAGGTGCCTAGGAGTAAATTTAACCAAGGAGATTAATGACTTGTACTTGGAAAATTATAAAACATTAATAAAAGAAATCAAGGAAGATACAAACAAGTGGAAGCATATAACCATGCTTATGATTAGAAAGAATAAACATCATTAAAATATCTATATTATCCACAGAAATTTATAAATTCAGTGAAATACCAATTAAAATACCAATGACATACTTCAAAGATATAGAACACATATTCCAAAAATTTATATGGAATCAAAAAAGAACACTCAGCAAACTTGAAAAGAAAGAATAAAGTGGGAGATATCACACTTCCTGATATCATGTTATACTACAAGGCCATTGTACTCAAAACAGCTTGGTACTGGCATAAGAACAGGCATATAGATCAGTGGAACAGAACAGAGAAACCAGAAATAAACCCACAGCTTTAAGGACAACTGATATTTGACAAATGAGGTAAGAGCATACAATGGAGTAAAGACAGCCTCTTCAACAAATGGTGTTAGGAAAATTGGACAGTTACCTGCAAAATAATGAAACTAGTCCACCTACTTACTCCACCCACAAAAATAAACTCAAAATGGATAAAAGACTTATAAGCTGTGAAACCATAAACCATCTTAGAAGAAAACATAAGCAGTAAGCTCACCAAAATCTCTCACAGCAATATATTTGCTGATTTATCTTCAACAGAAAGTGAAATAAAAGACAGGATAAACAAATGGGACTATATCAAACTAAAAAGCTTTTGCACAGCTAAAGACAATAAGAACAGAATAAAAAGACAAACTACACAATGGGAAAACATATTCGATAATACGTCTGATAAGGGGTTAATAACCAAAATTTATAATGAACTTGTAAAACTCAACACCAGGAAAATAACCCAATCAAAAAATGGGCAGAAGAAATGAATAGACACTTCTCAAAAGAGGATATACAGATGGCCAATAAGCATATGAAAAAATGCTCAACATCACTAATCATTAGAGAAATGCAAATTAAAACCACAATGAGACATCACCTCACACCAGTCAGAATGGCACTCATCAACAAAACAACACAGCATAAGTGCTGGCGAGTATGTGGAGAAAAGGGAATCCTTCTGCACTGCTGGTGGGAATGCAGACTGGTGCAGCTACTATGGAAAAAAGTATGGAGATTCCTCAAAAAATAAAAAATCGAACTGCCTTTTGACCTAGCTATCCCACTTTTAGGAATATACCCCAAGAATACCATAGCACTGTTTCAAAAAGAGAAATGCACCCCCATGTTTATGGCAGCATTGTTCACAATAGCGAAGATCTGGAAACAGTCCTAGTGTCTGTCAGTGGACGAGTAGTTTAAAAAGCTTTGATACATATATACTATGGGGCCATGAAAAATCTTACCTTTTGCAACAACATGGATGGACCTGGAAACTATTATGTTAAGTGAAATAAGCCAGGCAGAAAAAGAAAAATATCCTATGACCTCACTCATTTGAGGAATCTAATTAACAATGTGAACTGAGGAAAGAAATTGAGACAGAGGAGCGATCAAAGGGACCAGAAGAAAAGAGGACAGACGGGAAGGAGATGACTGGATGAGATAAACCTGAAGGGAAGGGGGCAGAGTGCTATGGGGATAGGGGCAAGAAAAATGTTGAGAGGAATATGGGGAGGGGGAATGCATTCAGAGCAACACTAGAATGCATGTAAATACAGTAACTTAAAATCAATTAAAAAAAAAAAGAACATTGGCCCTGGCCGGTTGGCTCAGTGGTAGAGCGTCGGCCTGGCGTGCAGAAGTCCTGGGTTCGATTCCCGGCCAGGGCACACAGGAGAGGCGCCCATCTGCTTCTCCACCCCTCCCCCTCTCCTTCCTCTCTGTCTCTATCTTCCGTTCCCGCAGCCGAGGCTCCATTGGAGCAAAAGATGGCCCAGGCACTGGGGATGGCTCCTTGGCCTCTGCCCCAGGCGCTAGAGTGGCTCTGGTCGCGACAGAGCGACGCCTTGGATGGGCAGAGCATCGCCCTCTGGTGCGCGTGCTGGGTGAATCCCAGTCGGACGCATGCGGGAGTCTGTCTGACTGTCTCTCCCCATTTCCAGCTTCAGAAAAATACAAAAAAAAAAACCCCCAAAAAAAACACAGTGATATTGGATAGGGCCCCCTATACCTTATAATAACTTGATCATCTGCAAAGACTAATATTTCTCAGTGAGGTCATCTTTGCAGGTACATATAATTAGACTTGAACACCTTTTTGGGGCACACCATCCAATCAACATCAGGCCTTTTCAGTGTTTTTAATGTGGATATAGTCTCAATTCTAATAAAAATATTTTCTATGCCCTGGTTGGTTTGCTCAGTAGAGCGTCGACCTGGCATGTACAAGTCCTGGGTTTGATTCCCAGCCAGGACACACAGGAGAAGTGTCCATTTGCTTCTTCACACTTCCCGTTCTCCTTCCTCTCTGTCTCTCTCTTCCCCTCCTGCAGCTAAGGCTCCATTGGAGCAAAGTCAGCCTGGGTACTGAGGATGGCTCCATGGCCTCTGCCTCAGGTGGTAGAATGGCTCCTGTTGCAATGGAGCAACGCCTCAGATGGGCAGAACATTGTCCCCTAGTGGACATGCCAGGTGGATCCCAGTCAGGTGCATGCAGGAGTCTGTTTCTCTGCCTTCCCGCTTCTCACTTCAGAAAAATACAAAAAAATAAAAAATATAATAAAATAAATAAATATTTTCTAAGCTCCACTACCTTATAACTAAATCTCATGTGATTCTTTTTATGCATCAACAATAAAAATAACAAAAACTTAAATTTTCCTGAGCCTGAGACTCCTCAGTTCTTAAATGATGAGCTCAAAACTATAAAAGACCAATATTTTCTAAAGAAATTTATGACTCATTTGACGCTTAGGTATGAAAATCAAAGAAATAAAAACTAAACTTCAAACCTCTCTACCAAGGTATTTAAAAATTTTTAGAAGTGTAATTTTATTTCATTGCACTACTTGAAATTTAGTTAGCATTTCAGAGGGAAGGCAAGCCTGAATTTTTATAAGTCCTTTCCGAATTTAATGAGTTTCATTTCTTAAGTAAACTTAATATCTTAAATGGAAAAAAAGCAAAATCGAAAGCTAGTGGTGAACCTTCGACACAAGCGCTTAGTCATTGTTTACCTTATGTATGAAATTCATTATATTTCATCTTGCAGTTTTTGAGAGCAGACTCACCTGTGTCTGAAAATAAGCAATGATTTGTATGCCTGGAGGTCAGATACTAATCTAGATCAGATCTAATGAGTAATCTACTATACTCTGTCACTCAATTTAATGTGTGTGTGTGTGTGTGTATGTGTTTCACAGTGATGAACATAGTAGTTGGCGCTTGAGGGGAGAAATGGAAAGAAGAAAAGATCAATCCAAATTCCATTTTTCCTCTTGGTAATTGGAATTCCACTCTTCTCTGCTGTATGTATGCAAAACATTCTTGCTTTCCCTTTCTGTTTATGAAAGAGCAATTAGCTGAAAGCCTCAAGAAGCTTCCTCTCTTTCTTCTTTCTCTCCTGCTTCCCCCTCCAGCTTTGACTCTTTGACTACTCTGTCTGGTGACTAAACCGTGGGAGCTAACCATCAGCAAGAAAGCTATGTTTATTGGAATCACCTCCATTTTTATAATATCATTCTGAATTCTACCTTCATTGTTTGAAATGGAGCACCCTTAAGTCCATAAAAACTATGCCAACTCACTTAATTCAGGATCGGTGTCCTATTGTTTTAATTATTATTATTTATGTTAATGTTATTGTTATCTTGTTTTTTTTTTCCTTTTCACATAAACAGATTTTTAGAGTGCTGAAGCAAAGGGAGGAGGAGAATCAAGCTGGTTAGAGTGAGCAGGTTTTGTGATAAGCAAACAGAAGGTGAGATGACTGTTCAGAGAGTCTATGCAGGACCATCTGTATAGAAAGACAGACCTTACTGTGTCTTTAGTGCAGCCATGCTAGCATATCACAGCAAAGGAGCCACGGAGGATCCTCTGGTTAGGTCAAACTCCCACAGATAAGCAAACTAAGGCCAAAATTTTGCAAAGAGTTGCTGTTGTAGAGTCCACAGATTAACCTCAATAGACATTCTGTAGTCCTTTCTTTTAATCCATTTAAAAAATGGGCAAAAGATCTGAATAGACATAAGATGCCAATGTCACTAATCATCAGAGAAATGCAAATTAAAACACAGTGTGATATCACCTCACACCTATCAGAATGACTATCCTTAATAAATGAACCAACAACAAGTTTTGGGGAGGATGTAGAGAAAGGCAGCCTTCATTCACTGCTGGTGGGAATACAGATTGGTGCAGCCACTATAAAACACAGTATGGAGGTTCTCCAAAAAACTTAAATATGGAACTGCTTTTGACTCAGTGATTCTGCTTCTGGGAATTTATCCATAGAACCCAGAAACACAAATTTCAGAGAATATATGCACCCCTCTGGTCATTGCAGTATAATTTACAATAGCCAGGATTTGGAAGCAGTGCAAGTACTCATTAATAGATAAGTGAATAAAAATACTGTGGTATACTTACACAAATGCCATTAAAAAAGAGAAAGAATTCTTACTTTTGCGACAGCATGGATGGACCTGGAGAGTATTGTACTAAGTGAAATAAACCAGTCAGAGAAAAACAAATACAATATGATTTCACTTATGTGTGAAATCTAATGAACAAAATAAACACAACAGAAACAGTCTCACAGAGGAGGCTCTTCATGGAGAACACACTCACCTTCCCCAGCCCCCCTCTTTTTTTTTGCTTCTCTTCTTCTAATCTCCTAGGACCTTTCCTTTGCCTTTGTAACTTATTGCCTGAGCCCATTTCTTCTACAGCTTACTTTTACCTCTGTGTGGGTCTCTAAATAAACTCATAAATATAGAGAACAGACTGATAGTTGTCAGAGATGAGGAGGAGGTTTAGGGGTCTAAGTAAAAAAAAAGAGTGAATGGATTAAGTGAAAAAAGAAAACTCAGAGACATAGACAACAATATAGTAATTTCCAGAAGGGAAGGGAGCAGGGCAGGTAGAATAAGGTAAAGAAAAGATAAACTGGTCCTGGCTGGCTGGCTCAGCAACAAAGCATTGCCTAGTGTGTGGAAGTCCCGGGTTTGATTCCCAGTCAAGGCACACAGGAGAAGCACTCATCTGTTTCTATACCCTTCCCGCTATCCTTCTTCTCTGTCTCTCTCTTCCCCTCCTGCAGCCAAAGCTCAATTGGAGCAAAGTTGGCCCGGGCACTGAGGATGGCCCCAAGGCCTCCCCAAGGCTCTGGTTGCAATGGAACAATGCCCCAGACAGGCAGAACATCGCCCCCTAGTGGGCTTGCCTGATGGATCTTGGTCAGGCGCATGCAGGAGTCTGTCTGTCTCCACGCTTCTCACTTCAGAAAAATACAAAAAAAAAGCATAAATAGTGATGGCAGGAGATGCTTTGTGTTGGGAACACACAATTCAATACACAGTATATGTATTACAGAATTGTATACCTGAAACCCATATAGTTTTATTAACCAATGTCACCCCAATAAATTCAAAGTAATTATAAAAATAAATGAATAAAATCAGGTATGACCATTTTTACATACAATATCAATATAAAGAGTTACTTAATAATTTACAGGAAAAACATTTGTATCTAAAAGTATGCAACCATACAATAAAAAGTAACTAATAATGACGTATCTAGAAATAGCATTTGGCCATATTTTTCTTCATCATCTTCATTAAGCAGCTTTCAAAATCTCTCTGTTCCAGATTTAGCAATTTCATTAATCTTGGCAGCAGTGTGGGTATTGTTCTGAGAGAAGAACCCTGTCTAAGGAGAGAATGTGGCCAATGCCCTTTTCACTCTGGATGATAACATTTGTCTGGACTTCAATTGCTTTTACATCTCTGAACTTCCCAGAAATGTTACTGATAATTACTAGTCATTATTTATTTATTTTTAAAAATGTAATCCCCAGAAATCATGTAAGTACACAGAGTACAATCTAAAGCAATTTTCAAGAGTATAAGACTCCCAAATTCAAATCAACAGGGATTACAGATGTTGGTTGGGAAATTGCCTTGCACAGTGCTGAATAGTTTCATATTAGGTTTCACCTTGACATTTGGAAGCACTTTTAACCAATTAATAGTATGACTAACAGAATAATTTTCATCTCAAACACAAAAAAAAATTCTTCCAGGTATTAAAACTCTATAACTATACAATTTATTTCTATATGTTAATAAATGTGCAATTTTTTTACTTTATTCTTAAAAAATAATTATGGCTAAATTGGGACACCAGTTTATCAGCCAAAGAGAGATATTTGTGATTTTTTCTTGTGATGCCTGAGAAATACCAGAAGGAGCCAAGGAAAAGTATTAATAGAAGCATGGGAGACTGCTAGTGGCAAAGCCCTTGCAGTTTGAGGCTTAGCAAAAGGCAAAGTTCTCCCCCCACACACCGCACCTCCATATTGGATATGAAGCTGAGTATTTGCACTCATCTCAACCCCCCCCTACTTGCTTAGTGAAGTTGCTAAAGGCTAAGTTTTTCTCTACACCTCCATGTTAGCTGAGATGCTAGACTGTTTCTACTTGTCCTATCCCCTACGTCCCATAGAGAGACTTGAGGCTGTTTTCTTTTTATCTTTTGTTTTGTGAAGTTAAGATGTTATATGTGGTGGGAGTTTTCTGCACTTGAGAGAATTTTTTGGTTGCCTTGGAAATGCAACTTTGTTTTAATGATCTCTTTGATTTGTTAATGACTTCACTTTGCCTTATAAATAAAGCAGGGATGGGGGAGGAGACACTTTTTGCAAGCTATCTCTTGCGTTGCAAACAGACCTCCAGAGGCCACCTTTTTTCTTTTGAAGCCTATTTTCTTAATTCTGTGCCATTCTCACTCAGGACCTGGAATTACTAGCTGCACTGGTCTGGTTCCAGGCATAGAAGCAACATTAATGAGAAGATGAAATATTATGAAAGTGAGCAGGTCCCTGGGCCCTTTGCTATCTACGTTACCTTTTGCAAAAGTTACAAAATCTCTTGAGTCTGTTTCCTCATCTAAGACATGAGGATCCTACAAGTCCCCAGGTTATAAACAGAATAGGTTCTGTAATTTTCAATATGTTTAAGTATTTACATGTACAGAAAGGTAAAAATAAATAGTATGTTAATACAAACATCTGTCTAAGTTTCATTTAATAAGTAAATGTACCTGTTCCAACTTATATACAAATTCAACTTAAGAACAAACCTATAGAACCTATCTTGTTCGTAACCAGAGGTTTTTAAGGATAAAATGAGAAAAAAGGTAGGAAGCATAAATCCATAGATTTGAAACCTAGTTGGCTCAACTTTCCAGGGGAGAGGACTATATAGAGAATTTATAGCACTTGGAAATCCTGAGGGTCATCATAGATATCTGCCTATCATACTCTATTAACTAATTTTTGAAGCAAAATAATCTGATTCTCAGAGTCAGGAAAAAATGATAGTTTTTTCTTCACCAAAATCACTTTGTGGAAACCAGGTGTTGCCATATTCTATTAGGTGTATTATCTTTCACAAACTAATTCAAAGAGTCTTAAATAGCAGCTTCTAATCCTTTGTTGTTATGAAAAAAACATTACTAGCCAAACCCTTTATTTATGTGGACATGACTTTAAAGAACTACTATAAAGCCACTGTGTAAAGAAAAATGATAAATTATTAAAATCTATAAAATCAACCTAATCCCACACAGAATAAATATTTGTATTGAAAGTTTATTTTATTTTTAAAGGATAAAGTAAAATGCCTAATGAAAGTAAGATATTTCTGATATAACAGAAAATGCAGAAAGATAAAAGGAAGAAAAACTGTATCAATTCCAAAGCTGTTTAACATATTGTTATATTTATTTCCAAAATTCTATCTTTTCTAGCTTTTAAAAAATTATCCAGATTACATATTTATCTTATGGTTAAAAGTGAAATCTATGGAAAATCTTGGCTTTTTTACCTTTGGCAAGTGAATTAACCTAAGTTTTTGCTTTCTTATTTATAAGATAGATAGATAGATAGATGATAGATAGATAGATAGATAGATAGACAGACAGACAGATAGATAGAAAGAAATATAAACTAAATAAGGTTTTTCTTGGTTCAAGTAAGAGTATTCATACAAAATACTTAGTATAGTTACTGGTATATACTAAGCATCACCCAAATATATTTTACATGTAAATTATTTTACATAATATATACATTCTCTCATTCTCTCTATATATATATATGTATGTAGTATGTATATATGTGTGTATATATATGTACATTTAGATATTACTACTATAACAAATTATCACAAACTTTTGACTGATTGAGCTAAAGTTATGGTATTGGTAGACTGGTTCCTTCTGAGGTTCTGAAGAGAAAGTCTGTTTTCTTGCCTTTTTCAGTTTCTACATTCTTTCCTTATTCTTTGGTTTATGGTTGCTTCCTCAATAATCAAAGTATAGCCTTTTTAAATCTCTCTTTTCTATCATCACATTTCTGACTCCTTTTGCATTTTACTCTAAGCAGCAAGAAGAAACCCGGCCATACTGTCAATACTTTTCTTGGAAAGATACTCAGTTAAATAAATAAGTTTATCTCTTACAAATTCCCAGAAATCATTTAGAAGCTTCCAAAATATAATGGTAGCATAGGCACAGCATAAAAATTATGGACAACCTTATTCAAAAGGCGACAAAAGGAAAAAAAAAGGAGTCATTATTCTCAAGTAATTTCAAAATCCAACATTGCCAACTCCATTACTTTTTAAGGCCTAGAAATAATCCTCTGTGACTTGAGGCTTGTATGGCCAGGGGCCGCATCGCAGCCATTCACATGCAAGTTCCCATTAAATTCAGGCAGACGGTAAAGAAACAGCAGAATCGGAGGATGGTGGGCCATTCGTTTATTGGTGCCTCACCAGGACAGGCAAGACACAAGAAAAGCCAAGGAGGGCAAGGGATCAGGAAGGAGAGAAAAAGAAATCCTCCCATACCTCCCAGTGGTGGGGGCAGAATCTCCCTTCCAGTAAACATTAGCATAATAATGGCCCCTCCCAAGCAGTAAGCTAATTAGCCCTTTCACCTGGGCAGCAGCCATTTTTAACAATAAAAGTGAGCAAAACCAGAAAATACAGATTTTACAAACTCATTTGCCCAACAAGCTTATCCTCTGGGTCAGCAGCTCCATTCTGAGTGATCATTCTTTTTCATGAGGGTAACGTGTTTGTAGCTGAGTAGTTTTATCGCTCCTTTCTGCTCATAGAATTTGGGGAGTCCAGAAACCTTCTTTCATTTTAGCTTCTCTCTGCCAAGGCTAGCAGAAGCTGTCAAAGCTTTCAGTCAAAGCTAGCAGAAGAAGATTTGACCTGGGATGGTGATCACCTATTATAATATAAAGATGATGTTGGCCCCGGCCAGTTGGCTCAGTGGTAGAGTGTCAGTCTGGCATGTGGATGTCGCAAGTTTGATTCCCAGTCTGGGCACACAGAAAAAGCAGTTATCTGCTTCTCACCTCTTCCCTTCTCCTTGTCTTTCACTTTCTCTCTTTTCTTCTCTCACAACCATGGCTCGATTGGTTTGAGCAAGTTGGCCCAAGGTGCTGAGGATGGCTTCATGGACTCATCTCAGGTAATAAAAATAGTTCAATTATTGGCAACAGAGCAATGGCCCTAAATGGGCAGAGCATCGCCCTTTAGAGGGCTTGCTGTGTAAATTCCAGTCAAAGTATGTATAAGAGTCTGTCTCTCTGCCTCCCTGCCTCTCACTAATATATAAATACATATATATATACATATATATATGATATTTGTTGGGCAGATAAAATATATTATGCTCACTTTGTTAAAGATGGTATTGCCCAGGTGATATTAATGTGTGTTGGGGGGCAGGCAGGATTGTTGTAGCCTGGGGCTTGGTTTTGGGATTAAGCCTTTCTCACCCTTTTTTGATGTGGGGTGTTACAATCCAATCATGCCTCAGAGAAGTGACTTTGTATTAGAGACTTCCCTATATTATATATTGGATTAGAGGTTGTGAAGCTACAATATAAAATGGAGGCAGAATGAGAGTTTGCTCTCTTGGTTCCTGAGATTATCATTAGAGGAGAGAGCAGAAAGAGGCCATGGGGCCAGGAGAAGCAGCCAAGATGGCAGAGTGCTGAGTGAGAGGCCAGTTTGTGCAGACTGAGAGCAGAAGGAAGGAGATGGGGAACAGAGGTGAATAAGGCTGGTGAGCTAGAAACCTTTGATTCTAGGAAACTCGGATAAGTCAGTAGCTTTGTGAGCACTGAATGTGAGTGGGTTTTGGAGCCCAGTGTGTGTTTTTACTTGCCCGCCAGGTGCAAGCTAGGATTAAAGACTATGCCCACCAGTTTGTGGCTCCGTTGTTTCTTTACCGACTGTCCGAATCCAATGCGAACCTGCATGGGCCGGGTGGCTGCTGTGATAGTGGCCCTGGCTGTGGCTCCTGGCTTTACAGATATTATAAAATTGTACACCTGAAACCTATAATAAAAAAACTGGTAATGTTTCTGCTGGTATAATACTCTTAAAAACTTTGTGGGTCTTCTGTTTATGTCATGGGGATTTATTCCATTAAAAAAAAAAAAAAGCTTTTTTCACAGCTCTTTCTTGAATTATTTTATATCTATTTTTGGCTTCCCCTGAGATGGCAGATGAAATCCACAGTCATACATCAAATCTTCTAAAAGAGACTTACCTGTGGCTGAACACTGTGACTTTGTTTCTTGTGAGGCACTAGCAAAGACTGTCCAGCCAGACCCTTGTTGTTTTTCCTTCGGAGCACATTTTCCTGACAGTGAAACTCTTAATTTTAACCTTTTTTTTTTTTTTTTTTTTTTTAAACAATCTTGTTTGGCTAAAAATTTTCAAAGCCATCAGGTTCTGATTTCTTTTTGTTTAACAGTCATTCCCTCAATTTATTTCTCCCTCTCACATTTTACTAGAAAAAGCAAGAAGAAACTAAACTGCACCTTCAACATTTTCCCTGGAAGTCTCAGCTAAATATACAAGTCCATCACTTAAAAGTATAGAACACAATTCAGGTGAGTTTTCTGTTGTATACAAAAAGGATCCCCTTTCTTCTGGTTCCCAATCATCATTCCATAAGTTTCTTTCAAAGGCAAGACACCACACACTGGACTAGAAGACAGGCAGACAGCTTCCAACGAGAGAAGACTGCCTGGCAACCACACCAAAGGCTGCAACCAGAGAGTAACAGCAAATTGAAGCCTTCGGGGGATGTTTATGTATAGTAAGTGGTGTGAGGCTTGCTAGGTTTTACAGGCTTTTGCAGATTAGCTAATTTAAACAATTTCTTAGGTTCTGCGGAACATAGGCTCTCCTTATTTGTTTGGTTTCTGGTGATTTGGGCTAGTGCAAAGTGACCCAGATATGAGGGCTGCTTGATAAGGGAAGTGGTTAGGGTGAAAATTTAACCAGCTACTATAGATTGGAAAGTAGTCTCTTGCTAGCCTCTCAAAACTGGGTGAAGATAGCAAAAGAAAAAATGAAGGGGGGGTGGACATGTTACATGTGTTCACATGTGTTGTTCAAGTCCTGAGCTCTCAAGAACAGAGATTTTTTTTTTTTTAATTTTTATTTATTTCAGAGACAGAGCGAGAGTCAGAGAGAGGGATAGACAGGGACAGACAGACAGGAACAGAAAGAGATGAGAAGCATCAATCATCAGTTTTTCATTGCAACACCTTAGTTGTTCATTGATTGCTTTCTCATATGTGCCTTGACCGTGGGCCTTCAGCAGACTGAGTAACCCCTTGCTCGAGTCAGCGACCTTGGGTCCAAGCTGGTGAGCTTTTTGCTCACACCAGATGAGCCCGCACTCAAGCTGGCGACCTCGGGGTCTCGAACCTGGGTACTTCTGCATCCCAGTCGGACGCTGGATCCACTGCGCCACCACCTGGTCAGGCAAGAAGAGAGCTTTTAACATCCATATTTCTGTCAGCAGACTGTTTATGACAATTTAGATATTCTCTGAAATGATATATATTTTCTCTACTGTGCTCCTCACTTCCTTCTTAGCTTTCATCAGCTGAGTCTTCAATATCCATATTTCTCTTCCTTCTGTAGTAGGGACTGTTCAGTGTGCTCACACACATCCCATCCCCAGCTACTATGAATGCTACTGCTAATGGCTAACACCGGCCACCTCATCATAGGATGGCTCTTCAGCTGTATCAGGAAGGTGCCTGGGAATTATGCCCTTTCTTCCAACGGTGACACCTACCCGATGACTGATGGTATGAGGCTCCTTTGCCTTAAAACAGAATAAACTTTTGTGCAATTTAAGCTTCAGAGCTCTCCCCAAGATCAGTTTAAGACTAAAATTCATTGAAATAGTGTTTGTCATCACCATAATTGTCCTCTAAAAAGACTTTATTTTATTTTTTATTGATTTTAATTTATTGTGTTTACATAGATTCTAGTGTTGCCCCAAATGAAAAAGACTTTATAGACAGTTTTATTCAGTGGTAGGATTCAGCCAGTTCACACCAGTTTGGCAGAACTGATACTTAGTTTTTGGTTGAGTTTGGCTAACCGGTTGTTAAAATGGCACTTGTAATCAGGGCTTTCTCTAGGATGGGCGCCTGGGCAGTCACCCAATGTGGAAATCACAAATTTACATTCCTTACTCTTTTTTTAATGTTCATCTGCACATAGTATATTCTAAACGCCCATAGTAATGTTCATTTCATCCTTAGATGAAATATATTGCAAGTGAGGACACAAATCAAGAAGCAATATTAAAATATCTTAACAGTTTTATTGTTTTTTTGTCAGGTATTATTGAATGTTTTTTCATTAATATTTTAAAACTCTTATAATCTAGTTTGTGTACCTCTTTTATTGTTCTTATTTAAGTATTAAATGCATGGAATAATAAACTACCTTTCTATATATTGTTTTTTATACTTAAAATAGTCATTAGGGCACAGAGGTGGTTGTTAAATTATTTGAATCCTACCACTGGTTTTATACTTAACTATCTACCATGAAATTTTGGTACCACTGATTGATGGTCTCCTACCTATCTGTTTATGTACTACGGTTCTTTGGTGAGTGACAAACCATTGTACTCTCTTTCACCCACACACCAACAACCAATTTTTACTTTATTCAAGGTGATACTGTTTTCACCTTGTGTTTCACCTTGCACTTTGCAGGGTTCTCCTGAGAGCTTTTTCTCTATAAATCACTTGTGCATGAATATACATCACAGGCTATTCCTAGACTAGAGACCTCAAATTCAGAGACCTTACATGTTTGTCTAGTTATATACATTATTATATTATAAGTTTCACTTTTTCTTTTGTCTTGTTATTTATTTCTGATCATTGTTGCACAGTATTTTAAAATAATTTGTCAAGGTAAAAAAATTCTAATTGGAGCTTGTTTTTTTATTATATCAAACCTATAATATAATTTTAAACAGCTGATATTTTAACAATATTCAAACATATATAGAAATATGGTATATTGCTTTATTTATTTAAGCATTTTTTCTTGCTATTCAGTAAAATATCACATGCATTTATTAGTTATTACTACATGTTTTACATTGATTATTACTGAAAATAAAATTTTATTATTATTTTATTTTATTTTTTGACTATTTATTGTTATTGTGGAAGTGATAAGCATTTATCTTTATAAATGACTTCAAGGATATAATTAAGAATAATACTACTGCATTTTTAGTAATGCCAGCCCTAGTAACATTGTTAACATCTTAAGAATAGGTAAAAAATTCAAAGTTAACAAAATGTAGATGGAAAGAAAATCAGAATCATACCTGTGCTGCACTAAATTATTTCTCTTAAAGGAGAGTATCAGAAAAGACAATGAGATAAACAAAAGAAGATGAAGTGAACTGAGATCATACTGCTTTGTAAGTAAAGCAGAAACATAGAGTGTGTAATGCTCTCTGAAAACAAACAACGGAAGACATTAAACTGTGTTAAAAAAGAAAAGGTCAAGCAAAATCCTGAAAATAATAATCTTTCTCTATTTAACATTAACTGGGTCCTGTTATAATACTGCAGTTTTGGAAGCCAGCATTTCAACCAATAATGTCTTCTTTCACAATAGCTTATTTTCTTTTACTAAATGTTTTAGAATTATCAAGTCCGAAACCTTGGAGTTACTTGACAATTTAAAGACTTCCTAGTTTATTTTCTTTATTAAAAATAATAATAATAATAATAAGGAAGTTAAGCTCCAATTAGGCAAACTTAAGCTGAAATTCAGTGAAATTTTTTATTTTTTAAAATGATCTCCCTTTATTAGTGAACAGCATCAGAACTCATTCAAGCTAGCAATCTTGGTGACCTGCACTTTCTGCCACTGTCGCTCTTACACATTTCTATATGTATAATATTTACATCTGTCTGACCCATGCAGCCTGTGAGCTCCTGTGAGGACAAGAAGTACATTTTATTTATCTTTGTCTTTTAGTACTTAGTCATAGGAGGGGCTTAATAAATGTTTGTGAATAAGTAAGGGAAGGAATAAAGTCCCAATGTTTTATAAGTCAGTGGCAGTGTAGACAGCAAACCTCAGACTTTGACTCCTTGTCTAGTGTTTTCTATAATCATTATCTACATTAGTCCCCAAATAACAGTTAACTTCCAAATTATGGCATTGAAGTCTAAGAGATTTAATGAATTATTATCAGGTTCCCACTGATATTATCAAAAGGGTCATTTCAGTCATGGCAGGATAGTTTGTTCTGCAGTAATGACCTCAGAAATCCCAAAGGCCTAAAACAACAAAGGTTCATATGTTGCTCCTGCTAAAAGTTCACCATAGGTTGGAAGGGAATTGACACCTTCATAAAACAAAGACAAAGGCTGATGGAGCTGCCATTGTATTGAACATTGCTTTTCTCTGCACCAGAGGAAGAATGTTCTGGAACAATAATAGCTACGCCTGGAAATAAAACATGTTGTTTTCGCTCACAACTGACTGAATAAAACTAATCATATAATCCTCACTTACTGATAAAGAGATCCTGCTGTACAATTCTACCATGTTCTATAAAAAGGGAGAACTAAAGAGACTTGGGTAGCAACCGTTTTTCATAAAAATGTAAGTTATTCAGGAGATTTACAATAATAAGTATACCACAGGTATTTAAGTTGAATATAATTTTGATTTCCTTCCTAGTATTCTATCCACCAAGCACTATTAGGATCTGCTTATTTCAGAAAAGATATAATAGATGTGAAAAATATTTTAAGATGATTCAAATAAGATAAAATGAAAATAAAATTGTTCAATTAATTTTACATCTTGGCTTAAAACCAAGATATTTGGATGAAAAATAGCTGTTTTCAACCACAGAGAAGGTGATTGATTATAAGAAAATCCAAACAACTTGTTCTCAGATCATTCTCCACAAAGAAACATGCTCAAATCAGTTTAAAAAGTTAAATCAGGTGATTTTTTGGTGTTGAATAAAGTCATGGCTTTAAAAAAACAAAGACACTGTGGTAGGAAAACCTAAGATTTAATTAGTTATGTGTCTCTGGGTCTTCTGTAGGCATATATAATACTACATAAAGTGAAAAGTGGAAGAGATGTATAAGGCTCCTGGCAATTTCAAATTATTTGACCCATGTAAATAAACTTGTCATAACCTCACATAGAAGTAACTACTACAGTAACTAGAATAATAGTAATTACAGTAGAAACTACCCCACAAAATTTCCATGGATTAAAATTTTATATATATATTTTACTCACATAAAACTATTCTGATCTGGTAGGTATCTTTTTTTCCCACACTATGACTAAAGAACCCAGGTTTCTTCCATCTAGTGGATCCATCATCCGCTGGGGCCCCAGAGTTATTTGCTTCCAGTCAGAAAAAGCAGGAGAAGGATTATAGAAGTCCAGTCCAGAAGTTCCACATGTCTCTTCTGTTCACCTTCAACTGGGGAAAGTTCTCACTGGTAGGAACACATGGCCTCTGGATGCAAGGTGTGTAACTAAAATAAGTGGGCCTTTGTGCTGCCTGTCACATGAACATTCAATACAGAGACAAGGGTACAATCTTGTAATGTGTTCTATTCAGGTGATCGGTCAACTGAGAAGACAGGGGCCTTCAATGCCTCCAAAGCCCACCTTAACATCCTCAGTTTGCAGGCCTCTTTGATAGTGTGATCAGGGCTAGTTAGGGATGGGAAAGGAATGTGGTTACATGTCTCAGGTCTGGATCCTGTTCTTCATTAGGCCTTGGTATGCCGGCCATCTTTGGTGATAAGGTTTATGGCTTTGTTACTTTCCTCAAAGACTTGGATCAGGTCTAAGAGCTCCATGGTCAGGACTGTGGACTCCTGCCTCTGGTCTGGTTTTCAAGGTCTGATATCTGGGCTAGGGAAGCAGTCTAGCTGGCATCCTTATGCCTGAAATACAACAACAACAACAACAACAAAAAGCTTAAATAATTCTATAATACAGACTGTAAGATGAATGGCTTGGGACTATGTCTACTGTTTATCTCCTTATAGGGGGACTGGAGGATGCAGTCTTTAGCTAGAAACTCCCTTCCCAGCACCAACTTCATATTGGGAAAATAGAGATTCAAATATTTAGAGGACATCTAGCCCTCTCTGTCATAATTTCTTGGCAGCCAGCTCCCTGTTTTGAAGAATGAGCCACTCCTTGTCATTGTTTTTTCTGTACTCAGACAAAATGCCCTCATGATCTCTACATCATTTAGTTCCATTAGGTGGTAAATATTCAAGGGCAGGGACCATATTTTATTTAGCCTTGCACTTCCCAGCACATGGCCCTATTCCTCAAACAGAGCAACACTTCCTAAATAAATTTACTCACAACTTTCTCTGACCTCTTTATGTTTTCAGGTATGTGAACTTGGGAAAGTGTCTTAAATCTATAAGACTTTTGTTATAAAACCACCAGAACTCAGTGATCCTGAAGAGGTGTTGAGGGTATTACATTAAAAAAAATGTAGTAAGTGTCTAGATAGATATGATAGTTTCCAGACCTAGATTCTATATGGGAAACCATAGTGTCTTTCTAAGAGATTGGAATGAAAGCTTCTTTTTTGATATCCTGATCTTAGGAAAAGGGCTTGAAATACTTTTTCATACTTTTAGTTTATGTCTGTGAACCTTGTTTTTTATTCTCTCTCTGAATTCTTTCATTGATTTGAAGGAGAGAGAGAAGAAGGAAGAGAGAGTGGGAAGAAATTGTACAACTTAGTTGTTTCATTTAGCTGTGTACTCATTGGTTGCTTCTTATATAAGCCCTGACTAGGAATCAAACTCATGACCTTGGCACACTGCGATGAAGCTTTATCCACTGAGCACACAGCCAAGGCAAACCTTGGTTTTTTTTAGTGAAAAAGATATAAGTCACTGTTAGGTTTAGGTACAAGGCTCCTTTAAAACCAGAGCCCCTTTAAAACTTAAATTCACCCCACCCAACTTCCCACTAGGGCTCAAAACAGAATATTTTCATCCCCCACTGTGAGGTTGTAGTTAATTTGTTTGCTATTCTCTCTCATAATGGCTTCTTGGCCTTCACTTTGAAATGTAACAGAAAGTTTACCTTTGCAGAAGTGTCAGGGAAAGTTTACATTGAGGAGGTACCTGATGATTAGGGGAGCTTAAATCACAATAGTTGTTTGTAAAAGCCTAGCAACAAACCCAGAGACACTGTCTTCTGTTAGATCATCCACCATCCTGAGAGTAGTGTAAACCCATGAGGGGAAGGAGGACTGGCCTGCTTGAAGACCTGGCCAGGGACCTTTGAATCAGCCCAAGCATTCTTTTCACAATTGATGTGGATAATAGACAGTTGAGCCGGGACATCAACAATTGCGAGGAGCTGTGGCACCACTTCAAACCATATATGAAGAAATATTACTTTGAACCTATAGAGGCAGCAACATCAGCTGCTTTTTCCAAGACCCCTGACTAACCTATATAAATCCTGCTCCATCCCTCCCTTGGGGCCAACACAGCTTAGTCTGTCTAAGCCAGCCTGTAACCAGGCTTTTTAAATATTTTTTTTTCTTTTGGAACAGAACAGCCTTGTGTTTTCAGTTAGGCTCTCCCCAGTGCCCACCCATAGACCAGGAAGGGGTTTTGCCTCTCAGCTCTCTCATATGGGACAAGGCAGTCCAGCTGGAATTCTCTCCAGGTCTGTCCTAGTTGGAGATTTATACCGACCTGCCAGTTGCCAAGAGGAGCTGAAAGGAGGCTTTCCCCTTCCCCATGGCCATCTTCCATTGCTTAGCCTGTCAGTTCTCTGGTACGAGAAAAGGCCATCCAGCTGGAGTCTCTCCAGGTCTTAGTCGGGGGTTTATACCGACCTGCCTGTTGCCGAGGGAGACTGAAAATAGGCTTTTCCCCCTCCCCAGTGGACTGGCCCTCCAGTTACAACCTTTCAGTCATCACAGTACCTCTAGAAAGAGAATAATTAGACTAGGACAACTTACAACATTTAGACTTTATAGTAAACATCTAGGAAAATTTCCTCTAGAACCAACAATAAAACATTTTGGAAACATTAACTCTTAGGTAGAGTCTTATCTAGTCTAGGCCAAGTATGTAAATATATATTAAAATATTTAATGCAGAATTCATAACTTTATTGCGCAAACATTTATTAAGCACTTGCTTTGACTAATTAACCTACATAATGTAGGGGGAGAAAAAAATATATCTATATTTTCCTTTACAAATTACATGGTTAATTATAGAATGTCCAACACTGTATATGCAGCAAGATCACTGGGGGATATTTTTAATTATAACTATGGTTCTCTAAGGACAAGAGCCCACATTGCCCAGTGCTTGAATTACCAGTAAATATTTATAGAATAAATTACTACCAATATATATTCTCTTTCTGTTGTTTTTGTTTTTCAGTCTTTCATCTAACATTTTACTTACGACAATGTTAAACTTGACCAGAATCCATTGATCCTGGAAAACAGCCATATTTAAAAACCAACAAACAAACACATGCTTTTGTGTTCCAGGCAGTGGCCTACTCCAAAGACAGAACCTTTCCCATGTGAATTAAGTTAAGATTGCCGGATACTCCTCTTGTTTACCTATGGCAAAGCCAGACAGAAGTCCTCCAAATTCCCAGTAGCCTTATTAATGATTAGCTGAACTGCTTGTCCCCATTGATCAATCAGAAGAGAATTCATAGTAATCACAGTTTGGGTAGCCTCTCTCCTTCCCAGGCCCTTGAATTTTGACCCATCCTTACCCTGAGGCAGCATAAAATCCTCCTTAACAGTCCCTTCTGAGCATAAGCAGTCTCAGGCTCATACACACTCTGATCTCTCCAGTCCCACTTTTCATACACTTTCCTATATTCTGTTCTTTCTAGCCTTATTTGCTCCACCCTGTAAATGAATATCCCTTTTTGTCTGGTATTTGAATACTTGCAGATTTCCCTCCCCCTTTTATAATAGCCTGTGTCCCCCTTGCAATAACTCTTTTCAAAATGTCTCTTCCTATCTACTTCCAGATTTTTAAAAAAAATTTTATACCTATTTAAAAATTAAATATTCCCTCACGACAAGCCTAAATTAGTACACAAATATGAAATAAATCTCTATCTACTAGACTCCTATCTGATCTCATAGGGTGTGGTTTTCTAATTCCCTGACATGAAAGTATTTATTATTCAAGTTGAAAAAAGCAAATATTTAGAACTGATAGCATATAAAGGTAATTTTGCAAATAAGAGTTCTGGCTTCTGTCTTGAGGTTTGGGGAGCACTTACAGAAAGACTAACTGAATGTTTGGGGCTACTCTTTTTATAACACAAACTCTCTTTCAGTAAGATTGAATATGTACTGCCATCTACTGGTAAGTAGTGCAAAATCAACTTGAAACAAATAGCATGGCTTCTACAAAAACACAAGAGCATGTTTGTTGAAAAGATAGTCTACTCAAATACATAACAAACCTAAAAAAAAATATTAGTGTTCTATAGGCACTATTTATTGACACAATTTTTTGATACAGTTTTGTCACAAATTTTCTCAAAAATATTTTAGTTGCTTAAATATTTTTAAATAATATAATTATTAAATAATAATTTTAAATAATTTCATTATTAAATAATAATTTTAAATATCTGAACAAGTCTAATCATCACCTAAGTTAAATAGCATAGCACAGTTCAGTATAATATAGAGCTCTGATGCAGAAAGTGTGGTATGCAGAACAGTACCAGTGTCATCTGGGGACATGTTAGAAGTGTAGACTCGCAGTCTTCTCCTCAGACCCACTTAAACAGAATCTGCATTTTAACACGATCCTTAGGAGATATGTATGCACATTAAAGTTTGAGACTGACATAAAGGATTGTATGGCATTACATAGGTTAAGAAAAAAAGAAAAGAAAACATTAGTCAGATGACTTCTCTTATTTAAAAGGGAGGCCCTCAAGATTTTAGTCATGGTCCCAGAACCATTTTTCATTTTTCAGTCTTCAGATGGATTTCATCTTACAGTTAAACCTTTTCAAATCACTTTAGCATCAATTGAAGCAGTCTTGAAACAAATTATACCTCTGTTAAAGAAAGACAATTAAAGAACAATACCCTCAAGCTATATGTTAATATTATACATTTGTGCATATTGAGATTCATTATTCTGTTCAGCATCATTGATGAGGCTTTCCATAAGATTAATTACTGAGACAGTTATGCCAGCAGCCTCCCAAAAAGATCAAGGAATAGACAGTCAAGGAAGAGATACAAACAAAGGAGAGAAGTTGACAGTAATGGTGAGTTCAGACAGTAAATCACATACACATACATACATACACACACAGACAATGAATACCCAGTATTCAGTTGACCGGCCATAGGAGTCAAGCATTAATAGCTTACTAGCTTTCCACAGATCCTATAATTACATGTATTAAAAGGGGTGTCATTGCCTCAAGCAGTTTCATTAGTGTACCAGATGCCTCTTCTTTGAAAAATGAACACAGATAAAAGTGAACATTCTACAGAATAAAAGTCCTAGTCTCAGTTTTTTATGTTATATATAATACCACTTTCTTTTAAATGTATTGACATTTTCTTTATAATTTAGCCCATGGTCAATTGTTCAGTGTTTCATGCATGCTTTAAAATGTGCAGCTTTTACTTATTTAGTGCTAAACAGATAGAAAAATACAAATTGTTAATCATATTGTTCATATTATCTGTATCATTACTACTTTCTTTCCCTGTCTGACCCATCAATTAGTGTAAATACATTAATATCTACAATTATGAAGATAAATTAAAATTTTTATCTTGTTCTGTTTTTGCTTCTTTAACACTACTCAAAGTGAGTCAAACTTCACAGACTAAGGGCAGAGCCTCCACAGACTTCACATTAGACACTAGTCATCAGTACAGGGGTCCCAAGGGCTGCCCTCACTTCCAACCAACTGGCTATACATTTGAGTTGTTCCACACCACCCTGGGCTCCATACTGTGAGAGTCTCACAGAACTCATTGAAAAAGCTCTATTACAACTACAGTTTTATTATGGCAATAGGATACAAATTAATTCAGATCTCAGCAAAAATGTCACTTTGTATAGGATGTTCTGTACCTCCTTTAAGTGGCTTTCACCAGTTCAGTTTCTATTCCATCATTTTTATTGGTGTTTAACCCTTTAAGCAAGATTGCTTAGATCATTGCCCACATACCCAATCTCCAGTGCTTCTCCTCTTCCCAGAGGTCAGACTATATTTTGTAGCTCAAAGTTTCAACCTTTTAGTCACATGATTGGCCTTCCCAGCATGGCCAGCTAATTTTAAGGTACCTCATTAGCATAAACTATGAGAAATGGTCTAAAGAGCCCATTGTGAATATCAAAGACACTTCAATTACTTGGGAAATCCAATGGATTTAGAGACTGTCTCCCAGCAGCTCGGACAAAGGCCAGACTCCTCTTTAGGTAGTTAACTCCCCTTTAGCACACAAATACAAATATTGCTACCTTAATTTTGGGGGGTTACACTGTGGCCATGAAGCATAATAAAATAGTAGAGATATTCAAATATTTTACTAATTACAGTAAATGTAAATGTATGAAACTCAGTAGTAAACACATTTGCCATATTAAATAAAATAATTCAGGTATTTACTACTTACAAGAGAAAAACCAAAATCATCTGAGCATATCAGCAGAGAAGTACAATTCTAAAACCCCAATGAGACACCGCTATATAGCCACCAGAATTAAAAAGACTAGCATGTTCATTCTTAGCACACTGGAACTTTCTTGCACTGCTAGTTGGGATATAAATTGCTCAATTACTCTGGAAAAATGTATGGCAATATAAAAATTTTTGCTTCTGGGTATATATTCAATGGAAATGTTTAACAAAAGACATGTACAAGAATGTGTTCTCAGCAGCTTTACTGAAATAGCAAAAAAGTAAAAATGACCCAATGCCCGTAGAGCTAAAATGGATATTTGACAGCAATAAGAAAGGGCAGGCTAATGATATAATGATAAAATGGATGAATCTTAAATAATTCTGAACAAATGAAGTCATATGCAAAAATGTAACACTTGCATAATTCCAGTTAATCGAATAGTTCAGTAACTGGGAAATAGTTGCTTGTGGTGACGAGTGGGGCCTTCCTCTCCTGAACTGTTTTAACATCTAGCAAATTCTCTTTGGTGTTCATTTGAAGTCTTCCTTTACCTACTTAGATTAGTTGTGTACATACAGGATGCCATAACTATGTGCCACAAATGAGGTGGCTTAAATAATAAAAGTGTTTTGTCTCCCAGTTTTGGAGGCCAGAAATCCAAAATGGCAGTGTCATCAGGGCTATGCTCCTTCTAAAAGGACTAGGGAATGGTCTTTCCTCAACTTTCTGGTAGTTCCTTCTCTTGCAGTAGAATAATTTTAATATTCACATGGCATTCCCTATCTGCATTGGTTTCCCCCCCCCCCCCCTTTTTGTAAGACTACAGCTGTTAATGGCAAAATAACACTGGATGTTAGGCCTTGGTCCTTGAGTTCCAGCTAGGAAAGAATTCAGAGCCAAGACTCAAATACAAGTGAAAGTTTATTTAGAAAGTCATAAAGTGTACGTAATGAGATGTAAAAGAAGGGAGCCACCTGGGCAGCAAGCGCTCAGAAAAAAAATTATGGCAGTGAAAGAAGGGCCTTTGGACCTTAGAAGAAAGAAAGGCAAAGAGAACATGCCTGGGGTTAGGAGAGAGGGTAAGTTGTGGGTGTGCTCCAGAGAGAGACAGAGACAGAAAGAGAAAGACAGAAGGAGAGACAGAGAGTGTTGATTCCTTCAGGGGAGGTCCTTGGAGAGGGCTCAATGCTTAAGGGAGTGGTTATTCAAGGGCTTGTATGGGAGATGTATGAAGCTCTTCTGCAGCTCCCTTGTTCCTTCTCTAAGGGGGTCTATCTCATAATGAGTGACATTCCAGGTGAAGAAGGATTAGGGAAGGGTCTGATCCTCATGGCCAGCAATATGAAAAGCCAGGAAGTCTAAACCGCATGACCAGTTATATGCTGGGTAAGGAAAAGTCACCCTGGGGGCAAGGTCCCAGCCCAGGTTTGTTCATTGCATGGCACTCAGAGCTTTCTACCTTGGGGACTGGCTTATCATTGCTACTCTTCTTATGCCTGTCTAACTGCCTACTATACCACAGACACATTGAAATAGGCCTTACCTCAATGACCTCGTCTTAACTCTATCATCTAAAACTCCTCTATTTCCAAATAAGTTCTTATTCATGTACTGAAAGTTAGGACTTGAGGTGGGGTGAGGGGGGGGACACAATTCAACCTATAACAGTAGTTTTTAATATCCATCACCTTAATTCTAATATTACAATGTTCTTTGACTTTTATATTTTTTAATTGAGACATAATTGACATATAACATTATGCTAATTTCAGGTATACAACATAAAGACTTGATATTTGTATATATTGAGGAATGATCACCACCATACATATAGTTAAAATTCATCACTACACAGCTACAAATATTTTCATGTAATGAGAACTTTTAAGATCTACTTTCTTATTAACATTCAATTATATAATAGAGTACTATTAACTATAGTCACCATGATGTACATTACATCCTCATAATTTTTTTTCTTTCTTTTAATTCTGTGAGAGGAGGGGAGGCAGAGACCAACTCCTGCATGTGCCCCGACCAGAATCTACTTGGCAAGCCCACTAGGAGATAATGCTCTGCCCATCTGGGACGTTGCTCCATTGCTCAGCAACCAAGCTCTTATCAGCACCTGAGGCAGAGGTCATGGAGCCATCCTCAGCACCTGAGGCCAACTTGCTACAGTTGGGCCATGGCAGCAGAAGAGGAAGAGAGAGAGAAAGAAGTGAAAGGAGGAGGGATAGAGAAGCATATGGTCACTTCTCCTGTGTTCCCTGACCAGGAATCAAACCCAGGACATAAACACACTGGGCTGATGCTTTACCACTGAGCCAACTGGCCAGGCCAACTTCTTTTTTTTATAGTTGGAAGTTTATATCTTTTGATTTCTTTAACAAATGTTGCTTTCACTCACTGCCCTCACTGCTGGCAACCACTGATCTGTTCTCCATACCTATGAACTCTTTTTTTTATTTTTAGATTTTACATATAAGTACAATTTTACAGTAATTTTATTTCTTGTTCTGACTTATTTCACTTAGCATAATGCCCTTAAGGTCCATCCATCTATGTTGTCACAGATAGCAGTATTCTCTCCTTTTCTATAGATGAAATATATTGCATTGTGTATGTGGTATGTATAATATATATGTGATTAAAGAAAAAAAAAATATATATATATATTCTCTATATATTCTTGATTCATTCATCCATCAATGGCTACTTAGATTGCTTCCATATTTTGGTTATTGTAAACAATGCTGAAATGAATATGAGTGTACACATGTGTTTTCCAGTTAGCATTGCCTAATATTTTTTATAAATACATAGTAGTAAAATTGCTGGATCTTATGGTAATTCTACTTTCAATTTTTTGAGGAACCCCCATACAGTTTTATGTAAGGGCTACAGCAATGTACATTCCCATCAATAGTACACAAGCATTTCCTTTTTTCTACATCCTTCCCAACACTTTTTAAGATTCTATTTACTAATTTTAGAGAGAGCAGTGATAGAGGTGAGGGGAGGAACAGAAAACATCAACTTACAGTAGTTGCTTCTCCTATGTGCCTTGATGCGGCAAGCCCAGGGTTTCGATCCAGTGACTTCAGTGCTTCAGGTCAATGCTTTATCCACTGTGCCAACACAGGTCAGGCTGTTTGTTTTGATGATAACATTCTAACAGGTGTAAGGTGATACCTCATTGTGTTTTTGATTTGCATTTTTCTGATGATTAGTGATGGTGAGCAGCTTATCATGCACCCGTTGTCCATCTCTGCCTTCTTCGGAGAAATATCCATTCAGATCCTCTGCCGATTTTATAATCAGATTATTTGCTTTGTTTGCTTTTAAATTGTATAAATTTTTTATATTTTTTTATATTAACCCCTTATAAATATATGATTTGCAAATATTTTCTCCTATTTGGTTGGTTTCTTTCTCATTTTGTTAATAATTGCTTTTGCTGCATAAAAACTTTTTAGTTTGATGTAGTCCTACTTGCTTATTTGTGATTTTGTTGCCTTTGCTTCTGGTGTCACTTGAACTTTTATTTTAACTGCCAAATACCAAGTCCTCTTTCCCAAAATTTTCTTTGTGCTACTTTGTGGCAGGATGAGATGATATGATTCATATCCACAAAAAAATCTCCCATCCATTCTCACCTAGGAGTTGTTTCAGCAATTGCTTATATAATTCCTAACAAATTATCATTTTCTAGTATCAAGAATTCTAACTAAGCTGAGCCATCAATCCTTGCATTAAACTTTCCTGAATCTCCAAGGGCTTGATTAGGTACTGCCCTCCACTATCATCAACTGCCACAGTGTTATGGTAGGTAGGTAGATAGTTATTAAATGTTACAGTAGGTAATTAGTTAACAAAGGAAGGGAGCAAATGTCATCAGACATTAAGTCTGATTAACTAGGAAGGGGAAGAGGGAGAACTGGCCAAGCGGTAATTCCTTCGCTGAGGCACACACAATAACAATGCAAAATGGCAACCATAAAGGGAAGGAGACAAACCTGGGAAAAAGAATAAGATAAACACACAAAACCCCAGAATACCCATGAGAAATATTAGGTAGTTTGAAAGAAAGCTTACCGCTTCACAAATCCGAGGAAATATAGGGAAACTTAAGAAAAGTCCCAGTCTCTTTAGCAGCTGCATGGGTAGAAGCATAGCTTAGATTGCAAACCATTGAGAACAGCAAGTGTGCTGGACTATGAGAGCCTTAGGGGCCCACACCATCCTGGTGCTGGTCCTGCAGGTGCAAGTTTGTAGCCCCGGAGGCTGACTTCTTCCACAGCGAGAAGGAGCTGAGTGACCTGGTCATGGATGAGGTAGTGTGGTAGCCTCTTCAAAGGCATCTGTGTCCTATATGCCATCTTTGGAACAACCCCTTTCTCTCAGGCCATACTTCGCTTTCTTTTCTCCTAAACTCTAAAGGTCTCCATGAGACTTACAGGGGAGGAGTGGGCTTTAAAGACTCTCCTTTTTCCTCTATAACTTTACTTCTTGAGTCTAGGCAGCCCAGCCTAGGCTTAATCCTGATGGTATGATCTTGCCTTTCTTGTCTTAAGCCTTTCCTTTCTTTCATTATGCCCATCTATAATAAATGTACTATATATCTTGCTACTATTCCTTAAATTTCTCCTTTGCAGTTGTCCCTCAAATTCCTTGCTTGGGACACATTTAGAACCGATTTCCAGAGCTTCCTGAGGCAGACTAACCTTGGTCCTGGTCTTTTTCCGGTGCAATAGTGCTGAGTACTTAACTCTTATTATAGCACTTATTATTCTACTATAATTACCTGTGAACCCCTCTTTTTTCCCAGCTAGTTCTTAAATTATTTGATGGCCAGCATTATATCTCATCATGTTCCCTGTTTTCTATTCAGCAGTGACCTCTTCACAAAGTCACTAAAGCTTATCTAAATGGGTAAATTATTAAAATAACCAAAGTATTCAGAAAAGGTATGTGGTTGTTGTCAATATTTTTCTGTAAATTGTCCCCCAAACTCATTTTTAGAGAATATGTTTCATTAATCTTAAAACTGAAATATTATTCTAAAGTTATTAGATACAAAGAAGTAACATTTTATGTAAGATAAACTCATGGTGAACTCTATCCAGATATAGTGAATTACTGATGTCTCCAAAGCACTTTATTATAAGGTGGCCAGACTTGAAAAGCTTGGAAGCTAAAATGTATAACTAGGCCTGAACTGTGGTGGTGCAGTGAATCAAGCGTCAACCTGGAATGCTGAGGTCGCTGGTTCAAAACCCTGGGCTTGCCTGGTCAAGGCACATATGGGAGTTGATACTTCCTGCTCCTTCCTCCTTCTCTCTCTTTCTCTCTCTTCTCTAAAATGAATAAATAAAAATTAAAATGTATAACTAAAACAGATGCCTACATCAGAGGCTATGCATTCTGAGCATAAGAAATGCTTTTGTGCTTCGTATAGGAACAGAGAAGCGTTGAACACACTAGAAATGTTGTGAAAGACAACAGGTACTTTCAAATATTTAAAAAAAAAACTACAGAAGTGAAGTTTTTGTTCATATAATAGAAGTCTTTTGTTTTGCAAATCAAGTTTAATTCACATACACACAAATATCCTCTGAGCACTTGAAAAAAAAGTGTAAAAAAAATTTTTTAAAAAGGAGAGAAAAATACTCTACAGTACTTTAAGGAGTTTATTTTCCTACCTTGCCTTATTGGAATCATAAAACTGCTTAGTTCTCCATAACGCTTTATCTCCTTGCAAGAATGAAAACAAGACAAAACAAAAACCTAGTACATTTCTGATAAATAAGAAGTAAACAGATGGTAATTTGGAGTATTATTATAACCTAAGTATGCGTTTCAAATGCTTCAGAGACAAACAACATTGTTACAAGCTGATAAGTTCTTCCCTGTACCTGTGTGCCAGGACACCTATCAAAAACACGTCCAGTCAAGGGGCTGACACAGCTTCAGAGCCAGGCCATTAATCTGGTGGCAGTGCTCCATTAAACTAACTCTGAAAATCCTTTTGTTGGAGGTGTGAAATATTGGAGAAAGACTGGGACCCTTGTTTACTGTCATTATTGACTAATTACAACATGATTGCTTAGGGAAAAAGCCAATTGTTTGCATCATGTAGAAAGATAACAAAGATAAAAAAAAAGCCTCTCATTTGGAGGACCTTAGCTTTTAAGGGATTACAGTTCTCCTTTTGACACTTCACAGTAAATAAAGAGAAAGGGATTCTATCTTATTTTAGGTGAAATGGAGAGGAGCAGATTTCATTTAAGGGAACTAAATTATTATAACAGGTTTTATTCTATAAATATACTATATGAACATTTAAAAAATTCTGAATAAATGATATCTCTACTATATATACTATTAAAGTTAAATATGCATCCCTTAAAAATAAAGTTTTCTAAATTTTTTGTTGCCAATTTAGAGATGTGACAATAATAGCCAGAAAGGTATTGATCTAACTAAATGAGTCAAATAATTATTATGGTTGTATTTACCAGTTTTTTAATTTAATCTGATTTTGCCATTAGGAAAACTTATGAGATTTACTTGAAATCATTCTCACAGGTGTATCTTCTATTTTTGATTATCTAAGACAGCAGAATGTAGGAAATAGCAAAGATAACTAAATCGACAAATCACTTGTTTGCCTAAACCTCTACTAACAAATTCACAAAGCAACTCCACTTCACGCTGAAGTACTAATGATCAGGAGAATGACTGGAAAAAAAAGTGAATCGCAAAAGAAAAGAAAGAGAAACAAAGACTCTGGTCATTGTGTTAACTGCATGATTAACTCTCAAAATACTTCCTTATGAGGCTGAAGGAGAAAAAAAGAGGCTTGTTTCATTGAATAAAATGCAGGCCACAGTTTTTTTTCTGCTGGGTGTGAGTAATAAATAATATAAGATATAAACAAAGAATAAACAAGCAGAAATGGGACAGAGAAATAAAATTCTAGCTTCTGTCACTGAACAGGGGCAGCAATTGGTTAAACATTTTTCACCCATTTACAAAAGATCCCCGGAGAGCAGACGGGTACAATGCTTGGGGCAAGAACAGTGGTAAGACAGGTACAGTAACTGAGTAACTAACTGCCTTTATGAATCTGTTAGGAAAATATTATTATGAAAAATGACTATAATTGATTAGTAAAAAGCCTAAGGAAATATAGAGTGCTATGAAGACTCAAAACAAGAATCTGACTGAAGAAGTAAAATTTAAAGGTTGTGAGAGTGGTATTGGGGGTCCTCGGGTTACAACACAGTTCCATTTCTATGACAGGGACATAACCTACATTTTGGTGTAAGTCGAAACACACCCTAGCCTAAGTCACTTACCTATCCTAACACAGTTGTAAAATCATAATCTAGAACATAACAGAACTAGGCCACAGAAAAAGAAAAAGGATATAAATATACTGTACTGTACACTGTACAGCATATTATTCCACCAGACACAACCAAACTAGTTTGCCCACAGAGTCCGTAAGTATGACACTAATGGTATAAGCTGAAACACTTGCATCTCAATGTTTTTAAGTTTTTATGGGAGTGAGCATTAAAAACTCGAAATGTCATATGTCGAGACTGTTGTAATCCGAGGACCTCCTGTAATTTAATTTAACAAAACTTTATTGAACTGTGTGTAAGGCATCATATTTGTATCAACTTTATGTGCATAGTACGGCACTTTTTGATGATAAAATGTGGTCATACATTGAAGGAATGTTGTCATTTGCAGATAAATACAACAGAAAGTGAAAACATTTCCATGTAAGAGAGATATTGATAAATTTAAAAAATATCAGAAGTGGGCCTGTCCAGGCAGTGGCGCAATGGATAGAGTTGGATTAGGACACAGAGGACTCAGGTGTGAAGCCCTGAGGTTGATGGCTTCAGTGGGGGCTCACCAGCTTGAGCGTGGGGGATTGGCTTGAGCATGGGATCATAGACACCACCCTGTGATCACTGGCCTGAGCCCAAGGTCTCTGGCTTGAGCAAGGGGTCACTCGCTCTGCCATAGCCCCCCAGTCAAGGTGCATATGAGAAAGCAATCAATGAACAACTAAGGAGATTAAGGAGCTGCAAAAAAAGAATTGATGCTTCTCATCTCTCGTCCTTCCTGCCTGTCTATCCCTATATGTCCCTCTGTCTGTCTTTCTCTCTGTCACATATAGATATCAAAGGAGGAAATATTACCTCATTGTCTTGAATAAGTAGAAGAAATTGAAAATATGCAGCAATTAGGCCTTAGCCAGATGGATCAATGGATAGAGCGACTTCCTGGTGCACCAACTCATGGGTTTCATCCTGGTCAAAGAATATATGAGAAGCAACCAATGAGTGCACAACTAAATAAAACAACTGGCTTTGGCCCATTAACCCAGTGTATAGAGTGTCTGCCCAGCATATAGATGTCCCGGGTTGGATTGCTGGTCAGGGCACACAAGAGAAACGACCATCTGCTTCTCCCTTCTTCCCTCTCCCCCTTCTCTCCCTCTTCACCTCTCTCAGCCAGTAGCTTGATTTGTGCAAGCATCAGCCAAGATGGTGAGGATAGCTTCTTGGTCTGAATGTTAGCCTCCGACACTAAAAATAGTTCAGTTGATTTAAGCATTGGCCCAGCAAGTGTTGCCAAATTGATCCTTGTCAGGGAGCTTGTGGGAGTCTGTCTCACTATCTCCACTCCTCTCCCTTTAAATAAATAAATAAATAAATAAATAAATAAATAAATAAATAATGTTACAGTAAACATAAAAAAATTAATATAAAATGTAAAAAGGAAACTAAGAGTGAATTAGGTGTCAAGTTACGCCCCTTTAAGATAATTTTTATATGTTTCAACTGAGAGTGTGAATTAATATGATTAACTATATTTTATGTAAAACCCTACTATGTAAGGCCCAATTATCAAGGTGTAACAGGTTTACTCCCTTTTCTGATAACTCCATCTGTCAACCTTTTCAAGCCCATGTGTGACTTATGTTTGAAGTGTGAGTATGTAACCCTATGATGTGAGGAGTGGCCAAATCAGATAAAAGTAGCATGGGTGAAGATTAAAGCAGTCTTCTGAGACTCCACGTCACCCACCAATACCCCTTGGCAACTGCCATGAAACACTCTGCCTCTCCAAGCAAGTTAGTTCGAGGCTCCACTGAAGTGAGGACCTAGAATTACTGTATTTCCCCATGTATAAGATGCACCATTTTTCCAATAATTTGGGGTCTAAAAACTGGTGCGTCTTATAGAATGGTTGTAGATTGATTACTTGCATTTCCTGCATTTTTGACAGTGATGAGCAATTGTATGAATTTTATGATGAATAAAACTTGAGTTCAATAATTTCATGTATTACATGTTTTTTTCAAATTTCAGGCCCCAAAGTTAAGGTGCATGTTATACATGGGAGCGTCTTACACATGGTGAAATACGGTAGCCAGTCACTCTTCTTAACTTGAGGGAATTAAAGTCTATGTTATTTAGCTTGCTATGACTGTCTTTGCCTATTCAGTTGACTCCTAATTACTTGCATTTTATGTCATGAATTACCTAATGAACACAGCTATAACTTAATTACAACCAACTAAATAGTTTATCATAAAAAATAAAGAAAGAAAGAAAACAACTAAGTGAAACAGTAAGTTGATGCTTCTCTTTCTCTCCTTTTTCTTCCCTCACTCCTTCTCAAATCAATGGCAAAAATAAAAGATACATAGCAATTATGTTATCTGAATAACTATGATGAAAGGAATACTTCTAAATGCTTCACAGGACCAAAGCAGAGTAAACAGTTTGCAATCTACACACAAAAAATGCCCTGCCTGAGAGAAAACCCTCTCAACACATCTTATAGAACTAGGTCTTATAACAACATGAGAACAATGGTCCCAAGCAGCCCCTAAAGCTGGGCCATCTAGGGAACCACAAGGCTATAATTTGGGGATATGAAGCTCAAGTTCTACTGGTTTAAAATCTTCAATTTTATTTCTCCTTATTCAATACGGTAGATTAATATTACCTTTAAAATATGTGCTTATATTTAGAATAAAGGGTAGAAATCTGCCAGGCTTTTTATTAGAATTTTTAACAATAGAAATCCTGAACTCCAGAAATACAAAAATATTATCTGCATGGATAGTACTTCAATGAATGGGCCAACTAATAATAAGTATCCATGCAGAAAAATATTGGTAATTGTCAATGAACTGTACTGTTCACTCCTTTCTTTTAAGAAGAAAGCTGAATATCCTTCGAGGCAGGTGGTGATGGTCACCACCCTCATCATGACAATAACAATTCTCATTTATCAAGTGCTTATAATGTGGCAGATGCTAAGTAAAGGATTTAATATACATGATCTCACTTAGGTCTCCCAATAAATCTATGAGGAAGTTTGTTCACTTATTGTCATTCAAAACATATATTTTATATCAGGCACATTTCAATACTCTGAGAATAGAAATCAGAAGGTTTTTTGTAAAGTGTTGGAGACTACCGTTGGCAAGTAGCGAACCCAGAATTTGAAACCATAATCTTATCTACTATATTTTCATTCACTCTCTATTAATGTCAGTTAATCTTAAAAGGCCTTAATAATATTTCACTTTTAACTCAACTCAGAGTTGCAAAGTTCCAAGATAAAGGGAAGAAAGAGGTCTGTTGTTGCTCCCCACATCACATTCGATATGTTGACAGAGCCACATGCTTGCTGCTCTGGGCCTCCACCACCTGCAGAGAATCCCATAGAAGTGCTGTGTTGTTTTATTTTAATTCAAAAGGACTTTTAAAGTGGTTAAATATTAGAAGCCAGATTAAGAATGTTATTTTCCATTCATCCAATTCAATGGACATGTATTAATATTCTTAGGTAATACCTCTTAGGACTTTACTGCTTTCCTGGGAAGTAATTTTATTCCTTCTTTATTTTCTTGCCTCCAATATAAATGGTCCTATCATCAAAGCAGGTAAATTAAGTCAGTAAGAGCTACTAGTCTGCAGGTTCAGTGGTCATATGCCAGCTTAAAGTAAGTTGACTTCAACTCAAGATACCAGAAACAAAGCACAATTATGGCTATATGACCATATTTACTCACTTAATGATAGAAAAGGTACTATACAAATATGGATTATAATTAACCTGATTTTTTTTTTTAACAAAGACAGAATCAGAAAGAGGGACAGATAGACAGGAAGGGAGAGAGATGAGAAGCATCAATTCTTCATTGCAGCTCCCTAGTTGTTTATTGATTACTTTCTCATATGTGCCTTGACCGGGGGGCTAAGGCAGACCAAGTGACCCTTTGCTCAAGCCAGTGACCTTTGGGTTCAAGCCAGCGACCATGAGTGCATGTCTATGATCCCATGGTCAAGCCAGCGACCCCTCGCTCAAGCTGGTGAGCCTGTGCTCAAACCAGATGAGCCTGTGCTCAAGCTGGCGACCTTGGGATTTTGAACCTGGGTCCTCTGGATCCCAGTCTGATGCACTATCCACTGCACCACCTTCTGGTCAGGCCTGATTTTTTGTTTACTTCATTTTTTTAGTTTTTATTTATTGATTTTTAGAGAAAGAAGAGAGAAAGAGAGAGAATGGGGGAGCGCAGGAATCATCAACTCACAGTAGTTGCTTCCAGTATGTTCCTTGACCAGGCAAGCCCAGGGTTTTGAACCAGTGACCACAGCATTCCAGGTCGATGCTCCATCCTCTGTGCCACCACAGGCCAGGGCATAACTAGTCTGATTTTTAGTTGTTCTCATATTGATAGCACCAGAGTCCCATGTTTTCCTTTCTTTATTTTTGTACAATGTTCAAACAAAGCAATTTTTTATCTACAGAAAACTTTTTCACATCATTAACTTTGAGAAAAAAAATATATCACTGTGTTCTTGGTTTCCATTTTAAATATGCCTATACATTATCATTTGAAAATCACATGGAACTCTGGGCTAAAGTCTGTGTGGATTTTGGCCAATTATGCCAAAAGCCCAAGACAAATGAGACCTTCTCTGAATGATCTAGTTTTGTACACAATGGAGAGAAAACAATTGATTAGAATATAGATCATTATCTAACTCTCGTAGATTTACTTTTAACAATGAGATTGTTGACTTTTCAACTATATGAAAAATGTACTACTGTGACCTTCTGAAATTAAACATTTTCATAGATACTTTTATAATTTCCAGTAGGACAAGGTCACCTGAAAAATGTTCTTGTGATACTTTCCAGCCTACCTGTTCAGCTAAGATTAGAAGTAAGCATCACTAGTTATTTTTATGTATATTTTACTGCCACCTTTTAACCCTTGAATTGATATCATTTACTCCATATTGTTAAGCTGTTTTAGTTCTTTTTTACAGTTGGTCAACTAATTTCAAATAAAAAATAATGCTTTTCTTCCTACCCCCACCCACTCCTTTTCTTTATTTATTTCCAGTTTGGGGGAAACTTACAGGTGGTATGAGATAGAAATTGATACGATTGCTGCTGCCAATAACATTGATCAACTGTTAACTCTATGCACTGTATCAGATTGCATTTGGTCCTATAGAAAGTTAGAAGGAGATGGATACTTTGCTTCTATTCTCAGTGAAGGTCTAATTGAATGAAATTCATATCACACACTTCTAGAAATATAAAATATACTAGAAAATACATTACAAATATATTGTTCCTTGGAATTCCATTGCTAATAGTAGTAAGAATAAGAGGCATCAAAAGGACCAGAAAAAAACCCAAGCATCTATAATAATAATATGATAGTTAGACTTCACAGAATTCCTAGCAGTGCCAAGCCCTAGAGCTTTACACACATTGTTTCACTGACTCCATACAACAGCTCTGCCTACTGGGTTTATCTCCACTTTATACATGATGTAACTGAGGCTTAGAGAAATTAGGTAATGAGTCAGATCATATAGCTAATAATGGCAAACTTGAAATTGAAAACAAATAATTCCAACTCCAAAGTCCAGAACTGTCCCATTTCCCCACACACCTTCTTCAGCTTCTTCACTTGGCCAGTCTAATTTCCTGCACTATTTCTCCCTGCTGTGATACCTATCATTAGTGTCTGACCTGAACTGATTGTTATTACCTTTCTTCTTGCACCGAACTGTGTTATTCACTCACAGGAGGACACCACCACATCTTGCAGCTTCCTGAGCTACTCTGCATGTGCACCAGCCTCCCTACCCTTTTCACTGACGATAAACTGATGGGAGGACGAGTCTTTACCTCAAGAACCATATGCCCTATGAAAAGCAAGTCTATGGACAAATCTATCACTGTGTGATAAAAATAATGGCAGCTATGTACAGGTCCACACCAGACTCAGAAAGGAATGGAAAACATGGAGTGAGAGAAAAATTTCCTAGGGATGTGTATGTATGCACCACCACAGGTCAGGCTTTTTAAATTTCTTAAGTAAAGAAGAAGACTTGCCTTATAATTTTTTTCATCTATCAGAGGAATTCACAATATATTGTGTATAAAGCGGTACTTTGAAATATGAATTTAATTCATTCTGTAACCAAGCTCGTAAGTCAGTCAACTTGTATATCAAACTGCCAATACTGGACCCGTGTGCCTACGCGTGAACTAGAGGCAGCTTCTCGAATCATGACTTGTATCTCAAAATTTCACTCGGATCTCGAACAAAATTATGGACCGAGTTGCAGCTTGTATCTTAAAAAAATTCGTATGTTGGTCTGTTTGTATCTCAAGGTACCACTGTAGTAGGAGCTCAGTAAAGATTTGTTTGACAAATTGAATGACTGATTCATTGTTATGAGTTGACTATAATATGTACTGAGTCAAGTTGAATCAAGTTTGCCTGAGAGGACTTCATAAAGATTTTCTGTGTTATGATTACAAGACTAGCAGCATACTACATTGATGAAAACCTTCTGCCCTAAGTATTTTATGTGCTCCCTAAATACCTAGTATCCTAGAATATATATATATTTGAGAACAAAGGTAGTCTTATTTTTACTCCATTTTATCCACAGCTACTTTCATGGCACATAATAAATATTCAACAAACATATTTTAAAATAAATATATGAACCACAATCAGCAGCTGGTCATAGTTTGTGTAAACAGTTACATATACAGTTTATATACCACAATAAACAAAATCTGAAAACCCAAATTTAATAACAGTAACATTAAATAATAGATAGAGTTTATGTAATTTTACAGTCCAATAATTACCTAGTATCTTTGGTTGCTTTCTTTGTGATATATTTGAAGTTGAAGTCTGTTCCTTTATATCTGAGCCATTCTGCCTCCATCTGCTAGTGATGCCAGATGGAGGAGAGGCAGGGAGACCAAGAGATTAATGAAGCAACTCATCAAGTTGTTTGAAAGGCAAAAATATATAAGAAAATCAAATCTGTTGAAATGCCCTTTCCAAAGAGTGATGGTTGCATATTGTATAGTTTAAAGTTTCTGAGAGAAAAAAAAAAGAAAAGAAAGAGGGGAAACTTCTGGGAGATGCAATTGTTAATGATTTGAAAAGATGTCCATTTTGGAAAAACACATAGTATCATCTTCTCGGCAGTATCTGTTACACCCCTGTAGCAGAGGACATTAACTCTTTCTGACCACAAGGGTGAAATTAACTACACTGGGGAACACAGAGTCCATTAGTGGAAATGGTTCCCCAAGGCTCTTCATTGGTGATGGACTCAGACACCATGAAATAAGGGTGCAAGCTAGTCTTTTCAAAGAAAAGTTGGTACTTCAAAACTGGAATATAGCCTGTTATTTACAGAAGGAAGGGAAAGGCAAAGCCAGGTGAACGCTGCTGGACCTTACAATTCTTTAGAAAATAGTAGTGAATTGGAGGGGAGGAAAGCCACACACAATATTTTAGGACAGTACCAGACCTCAGCGAGTGGGAGATGAAATAAAATGTCCCTCAAACAGCACTGTGATGCAATACTCACCATAGAAAATATATTCTGGTAGGAATAACTTAATTTTAAATGAGGGTAACATAAAATTGCATGACAAAAAATGATATTGATAACATTACTAATGAAAAAATACGGAATGAAAAAGTATGCTGAGGTAACAATCGTAAGAAATGAATAAATGTATATATCACCCAAAATAAACATCATTAATGAAAGAATCATGGAAACTTATTCATCAGAATCAGACTATTCCCTTCACTAAATAAACTCCTTTTTGCTTAATGTTCCTTATTGTTCCTTAATGTTCTCAGCTGCTTCTGAGGCATGTGCCATGTAGATCTACAGTTGAAAGTCAAATTCTCCCTGGGCCTAACTTTATTTTTCTCTATTTAATTTCCCAAGGTCATTATTTTTGTGTGTTTAAATATATATCAGTCCAAGTAAAAATTCCTAGTTCATTTTTTTTTTTACTTAACCTGGCACACAATAAAATATAAGTTTTTGAAATGAAAATACTTTTATTGGCCCTGACCAGTTGGCTCAGCAGTAGAGCGCCAGCCTGGCATATGGAAATCCTGGGTTTGATTCCTGGTAGGGCACACAGAAGAAGTGACCATCTGCTTCTCTACTCCTCTCTATCTCTCTCTCTACCCCTCCTGCAGTCATGTCTCAAATGGTTCAAGCAAGTGGCCCTGGGCGCTGATGATGGCTCCATGGTCTCGCCTCAGGTGCTAAAGTAACTTGGTTGCCAAGCAACAGAGCAGCAGCCCCAGAAGGGCAGAGCATCGGTCCCAGACAAGGGTTGCTGGGTTAATCTCAGTTGGACAAGACGCGGGACTCTATCTCTCTGCCTCCCTGCCTCTCACTTAATAATAAAAAAAGAAAAAAATACTTTTATTTAGTAAAAGCAAGAATCTGGACAGATCTGAAAAATGATATAGGATTAAACCAACAGGGATATAGTGTTAGGAATTTTTTGCTAGATTATCTTGCTTTTTGCTTCTTACAGGAATTAGAGTAATTGTGAATGGTCTATATTTGTTCATTTATTCATTCACCCACTTATTCAACAAACATTTTTAAGGACTCACTCTATACCTATCACTATTCTAATTATTAAACATATATGGCATAGATTTTAAGTTTCCACATATGTATAAAGATTAGAAATGAAATCTCCCCGTGATGATGGCTTAAAGAGAATGTCTAAATACTCACTCTACTATACAGGTGAGTATGACAGTGCATGAACCCAAAACATTTCATCTTTTCCCCTGCATTTACTAAAGCCTTTGTATTAGGCAAGTCTGTGTAGAAAGTTCTTGACATAGGCTATAAGCAGATGTGATCTATATCATTTTGAAGGAAAAGGCTCTCAAGGAAAGTTGGGACTACATTCTTTCTACCATGTTCTCTTTCCTTGCCAGCATCCTTGGAAGCCATATGTAATGGATACTGAAGCTATAAATTAGAGGTACCTTTGTTAATCCCTTTGGACACACAGTACCAAATAAGCTAATTGGGCTAAGCCATTGCAATTTGAGTCGTTTACTCTAGCTTAATTATTTTGGGATGTTAAGCATAAAGAGGTCATCTCGAAATTATAAAGCGATGATATGAAATATATATCATATATATTTCATATGGTTATAATATATCAATTTAAATATTTTTTGACTTCTAGAAACCATGCATATCAATTCAAAATTGCTCTATATTATACAAAAATAATATTATTTTTACCTGGTTGTTGAACACCTCTAGTCATGAGAAGATGAAAGAAGTTTCTGCAGCTCCATTTTCTCAAGGATTCTTTCTTCTTCTTCAAGAGATTTTCAGGTTGTCAAGCTGTGGAGGAAGATTTATAATGAAAATAATGAGGCTGAAGTTTCAGTAACCCTTGTTTTATAGCCACCTTTCAAAGTCTTCTGCCTAACTTCATATTTGTAATTTCAGATAATATTTTCTGAAAGAGGACCTTCCCAAGTTGAATAAGCTTCAGGTCCACAAAAGCCTAAATCCATTCTTACTGGCTCATTTATACTACTGTCTCTTACCTGCCACTCAGAGTTATCTGTTTTCACAAGTTATTAATCAGACTCTCTAAAAGTCAACTAGATAAAAAGACCTATCCTCCTGGCCTGGAAAAGTATTATGTAAAATTTCCCCCTTTTGGCAATTGAACTCAAGAGATACTTCTTTGGCTAAATGTTTTGGTTTTGGTTTTTTGGGTTTTTTTTTCTATTTTTTCAAAGTTAGAAACAGGGAGGGAGACAGTCAGACAGACTCCCACATGCACTGCACCTGACCAGGTTCCACCAGGCATGCCCACCAGGGGGCGATGCTCTGCCATCTGGGGCATTGTTCTTTTGCGGCCAGAGCCATTCTAGTGTCTGAGGTGGAGGCCATGGAGCCATCCTCAGTGTCCAGGCCAACTTTGCTCCAATGGAGCCTTGGTTGTGGGAGGGGAATAAAGAGATAGAAAGAAAGGAGAGGGGGAAGGGTAGAGAAGCAGATAGGTGCTGCTTCTCCTGTGTGCCCTGGGATCTCCACATGCTGGGCTAACACTCTACCACTGAGTTAATGAACCAGGGCTGGCTAAATGTTTTGAGCTACTGCTTTTCCTAGCTTCAGTAATTTTCAGTAGCTCTCACTGGCACATACAGACTGGCACACACCCACAGACTTCTTGACACACACAGTAAGTACATTTTGTGATGTGTTTTGTGTTTTTTCCATATATTGAGATGATTGCATTAGACACCTTCACCACATGTCAAAATAAGATGTACAAGGTCAGTGTCTACAGATTTCTGGAACACAAATCAACCATTTCCAAGGGGTCCAGATCATATCAAAAGCCACACATTGTACTCTGAAAAAAATTACCTGAACAATCAAAAACCTGTGTTGACAATATTTTTGGAGTTAGCACTCCTTGGCCCTTTAAATAGAAGAAAACCAGCGTCTATAGGATAACCAGGTGGCTTTCTTTCTTTCCAAAGTACTTTACTTTGTGAATCATAAGGGTTGTGACATGATCGTGGCTGACATTTTTATAGGGAACCTGACTGCAATCTGTGTTCCAGCTAGTAGAATGGCAGCAGGAGGGGAGAGAGGAGGCCAGGAGAAGTGCAGTTAACAATTATGCATGCAAATAGTGTGAGGGACTCTTTCCAGAGCTATGATAAAGCACTTCATTCTTTATTTAAACTCTCATAATCACTCTTCTTCTTTATCTGAAGAACCACATTTTTAGCAGAGGTGAAAAAGAAACAAAAACCCAGCTCTCAAAATTATTTCTTTTTTTCCCCTTCTAAGAGTGTGAAAGAGGGGAAGGTAGGAGGTTTTGAAATTACTATAATTGGGACTTTTAACCTAAAAGTTGATTTCTTAGCTAACAGTTAATTCAAAAAATGAGACAGAAAAGAGTTTTATTCTTGATATTTTAGGACCACTGAATGCCTATATCTTAGTTTTATCAGTCTGTAAAATAAATTCATCAATCTGTAGCCCCTACACAGGTCAAAGAACTCAATAAAAACAAGTATCCTAGAGGGCAAACCTTTGTTCTTGTAACATTATAAGGACTGAAATATACAGAAAAAATTTAAATATCCTTCTTTTGTGACTTTTTAAAGCACTGGCAAAACAAAAATAAATAAAATACAAGTAAGACACAGTCAAATAGGTAGGGCAGTATCTAATCAATTGTTCTTAATTCCATGAAACAAGTATTTGAATGGAACCGTGTGTAAAGAACTCTCACAGAGCTTGCCCCTTGACTCTAGAAGAACAATAAAAAAATTCTCCAAGTAGATAAGGGTGTAAGAGACTGGCAAGGTCATTAAGATTATTCTATGCTAAGTAAAAAGAGTTTCAACTTTATTCTTTAGCAAAGGGGACACTACCAAAGTGTAGGTTTGCCTTTTGGAAGGAGATGAAAAATAGATAAAAAAAGAAGAAATAGTCAGAACTAAAACAAGCATTGCCATGGGAGAGTCAGAGGAGAATTTTGAGAGCAAAGGTAAAAGATGGACAAGATCTGATGATATAAGGTGTGAAGTAAGTAGAGATGTTAGGGATGACCTACAGGACAGGTTCTGAAACTAAAGGGAGTGATGTTAGTTTGCAGTATGTTGAGTTGGGTGCTGAGGAGGACATCCAAGTAAACATGTGCAGTGGATGGTTAGACATATACATGGAGCTCAGGAGAGATGTTATTAGGACCTGTTAGAGCTGTTAGAGTACATGTGATGGCACAAACCCATGGCCCTGCACGCTGTCAACCTGGAAACACATAGACTGAAAAAAAGTAGGTAAAAGTATAAGTAATATCAACATTGAAGGGAAAAACAATAGGAGCATCCCCCCCAAAAAAGGTCAGAAGGGTAAGACAGAATATGAAGAGCAGCATGCGATGTCATAGAAGGTGGGGTCGATTAAGATGTGTCAAAGAGGAGGAAATCAACAGTATCAAATGCTTCCACAAATTCCAAAAAGAAAAAAAAAAAGAATTAAAAGATGTTAATTTGATTTCACCAAAAGGAGATTGTTAGTGATTTTGTAGATGGTGTTTCCACTGGAGTGTCATAGGAGGAATGAATATATGAGTTTATAGGATTGGCATGTAAAACATATAACAAGATGTTTGTGCATTTAAATAAGACCTGAAATGTCTAAGATGTATATAATAAAAGATGAGAAATCAATAAAGGTGACAAATCAACATGTAGAAAACTATACCAAAAAGGGACTATTTAATTATTTAAAATACAGTTTTATAATAAAATTAATAAATACATAAGCAGTTTTTCTTTTTTTGTTTGTTTGTTTTGGATGTAGGCTATAAAAAAGATAATACAATGTAGTTACCCCAAGGGAACACTAAAATATAACTGAGGAATATGTCAGTGAATGATCACTGAGGACTAGCTATCTCTGCCAGAGACGACTGGGAACAAAAAGTTGATCATATACATTCCTGACTCCAAGGATTTTATAAACTATCTGGAGGAATTAAACAAGTAGACAAATGACCAGAATACAGGTAAGATGAGTGTCACAGGGCTATACACTGAAAGTACCAGGACTAATGTTCTTTTGTGCTTTCTGATTATTAGCCTCTGATGCATTAACCCTTTCCAATTCCTCAAAAGTTTAAAAGTCATACCACATAAAATGATCAAGAATAATTACTTATTAATATAAATATATATAATAATAAATACTATAATTATGATAATAATCTAATTCTTCTTATGTCCCTCTCAGTGTTCTGTGTGTTTTACATTGTCTACATTTAAAATCTGCATCATAGACTACTTGAAAAATAGGATAAAAACCTAGTACTATATCAATTTCAGAAAAAAATCATTTATGTTTGAAAATTAAAGTTTATTAAGATGAACTAAGTTTATTAGAATTCCTCTTTTTCTTACATGCAACTGCAAACGTTGTTAATGAGAGATTGTTACTGACATATTAGGTAAATCATGAAGAAAGAGAAAAAAAATCAGGAGATCAAAATCAGAAAATGGGCAGAAATGAAAAGAGGCTAGGTAACAGGAGTCCAGGTGAACAATGACACAGACATGACCATCTCTTGGATTGCTAACACTGGAAATTTGCTACTGCCACTATTGTACTCTTAATGCCACTGTGAATAACTTCTTAATTTATTTTGGTCTTTGTACCACTCTTTCAGGAGCATACATGCTAGCATAAGCATCAAATGACTGAGTCTATATTTCAGAAGCTGGGGTGAAAATTAATTGATCTCTCTAAATTTTGTTTTGAGACATGGTTCCATACCTCAAAGCATGACTTAACCAAAGGGTATTTTCACCCTTAAAAAAAGTTCATTCATATGATTTAGAGACAACAACAAACAAAAGAACTTGACAAATGCCTGCCTATAACCTTCTGATATTAACATATTCAGTCCTCTCCAAGAGCAGCTCGATTCTACCATGAGTATTTTTTATACAACAAGAAAAGGATATATTTGCTTCTAAGGAAAATAATTCAAAGTCTCAAATTCCTACCTGGAACCCAGGATCACTTTATAATAGCTGTAATTGTTTAGTTCTATTTTGATGTTACATTAATATTGTCACGGTGACAATGAACTAATCAGAGACCAGATGACATGATCTGAGGGGCTAATGGGAGGCAATAGTCCCAATTAGCAGATCCAAAGACTGAAGCCCCATACCAGCCTTACTCAGATATTTATTAGCCAGTACAAATAACTCAAAGAAGCAGACAGCAGAAGTTTTCAGAGGGTGAAGTAAAGGATAAGGCACATGCTGACTACTAATCTCTGTTCTGAGAGCCTAAGCAGTTCTTGTTGCTGAATCTTATCTTGCTATTTTGCTGTTTCCAGCAAGCACTGTTTCTAGTGCAGGACAGACAGGCCCCTGGACTCTCGTCCACTCAGGGCTTTCACCCTAGAGTGCCTCTCTGTCTCTACTTCTTCACAGCATATTTCTACATAATATCATATATATAAGGATAATAAGAAATGGAAAAAAGAGAAAATATTAATTAAACTGTGCAAATATATTCAAGCCACAACAATGGAAATACTATGAGTAGAGCTTGTAATCTTTCTTTCTGCGTATATGAATGAGACCACAGTTAGAATGATAACTCCCTACTGCACCACTCATTCATGTATCCTTTGTCTTGAGCCAACATTTCACTAGCATAAGAAGCTGCTCCTGGGAGGTATACCTAAACAGTCATCCCTGTGAAATACAATTCTTATTTGTAAAGTGTTGCTCGCAGTAATCTACCATTAACTTTAGCCCCAGACATAGAAATATGTGGAGATTTTAAAAGGGATGGCTGGAGCTTTATCCATAATTTTCCACTGTGTATCAACTATGCTATTTCCCCTTGATAATCAGAAACTTATTAGAAAGAGGAACTCTGGATATTCCCAGCTTATAGTATGGGCGAACACCTAGAGAATCTTGGTGATGAAAGAAAGTGAGGTCACACCGCAGGAAGAATCTGTCAGGAACTGCTGATAACTGCTGCCATACATAGGAATCTAGTAACTGCTGCTTCTGAAATGTGGATGCTGCAACAAAAATATCAACTCTGCCTTAGCACCACTTCCTCAAGGTCCAGAGTTCTGGATAAGAACAAATAATTAGTCAACTACCCTTACACTAGCTGACAGAGTAGGAAAGCAGAATATCTGACCTTTTAGCCCCCATACTGTGGAAGACAGACCTGCTTATTCTTTAAAAATACACAAAGTAGAAGGGGATCCTATAAATAAGAAAGGTGTTAAGATACAGATTTTTTATATAAAAAGGATAAATGCCCACCAAACTATGAAAAATATTCTCCAGTCAACAAGTACTTTGTTTCACGAAATGAAAATACTCTATTTGCCTAAAAAAAAGAAAGGAAGATAGATTATTCCTCTACTATTTCTGACTACTGGTTTAATCCCAGGATTCATACCAGCATAAAAATGGGATAACTCTTTGCAAATTTGTGTAAACACACTGATTGTATGTTTACCCACTATGACATTAATTACAATAATTTGGGGTGGTGTTGATATTCGCCCATTTGCTAATATTTTTAGAATTACCATAGGGATATGGGTGGAACCAAAGCCAAGAAGAACTCAGCTAACAATTGTGTGTCAGTGACTCAGAAAGTGATGGGGTGGGGTGGTTGAGTGGGAAGAAAGGGAGAGAAATTGGGAGAAAGAACACACATACACAACTAAATCTAAAATAGTGATTATCTATAAATTATAGGTTTTTAAATGCTATTTTGATTTTACATATTTTAATGTATTTTCTTCTTTTCAAAAATAATGTTGCTTTTATAATTTAAATACAATACTTATAAGTACTATAGTAGTTAGGAAGAAGGTGTAGAATACCTCTAACTGAAAAAATTAGTAAAATTATCAGACCATATTGTTAGGGTATTAGGTATCTTGAGAAATCATTGAGAGATGATTTAGGTAGTATTAATAACCTGGAGCATTCCTGCTGGGAGGGAGATATACAGGAGTCAATGAAGAAGGCAGAAATATGGCATTTTCAAGACCATTGGTGTTCCAATGTGACTGAGACAAAAGTAACACAGAATACAATATATACATTTTCCAGCTTTATTGAGATGTAATTGACATATAACATTGTGTTAAGTTTGAGGTATACAAAATGATGATTTTATACACATATACATTGTGAAATGAATATCACAATAAGGTTACTTAACACTAACACACTCATCACTTCACATAGTTACCATTTTTGTTGTGTGGTAAAAGCATTTAAGATATACTTTCTTAGCAATTTTCATGTATCAAATAAATAGTCACCATTCTGTGCATTAGACCCCCCACACCAGAACTTACTGATCTTATACTGGAAGTTTGTAACCTGTAACCAACATCTCCCCCACCCCACAGACCCTGCCAACTACCTATTCACTGTTTTTGTGCGGTTATACAGTATTTGTCTCTGACATCTTTTACTTAATATAATGCCCTTAAGTTTCATCAAGTTGTCACAAATAGCAGTATTTCTTCCTTTTTATGGCTGAATAACATCCCAGTGTGTGTGTATACACATGTACACATCACATTGTCTTCATACATATTCACATTTTTTTATCCATTAATCCACTGATAGACAACTGGGTTGTTTTTATATCTTAGCTTTTGTGAATAATGCTGCAAAAAAAAAAAAACATGAGGTGCAGATATCTCTTCAAGATAATTTCCTTTAGATATATATACCCAGAAGTGAGATTTCTCTCATGCCACCATTTCTCTGATGTCACTCCAGAAGTGGGATTTCTAAATCACGTGATAATTTTCATTTTTTTGTGAAACCTCCACACTGTTTTCCACAGTGACTGTACTACCTACTGTGCACCAAGGTTCTCTTTCCTTCACATCTTCATTAATACCTGCTAACACTTGTCTTTTTAAAACATTCCAATAGGTCTTAGATGATATCTCATTGCAGATCTGATTTGCATGTCCCTGTTGATTAGTGATATTGAGCACATGCTTGTTGGCCATTTGTATGTCTATGCAGACATTTAGGTAAAAATGTCTGCCCAGGTCCTTTGCCTATTTTTCAACTAGATTAATTTCTTTTTTGCTTCTAAGTTGTATAAATTTCTTATATATTTTGGATATTAACCTTTTACAGATGTATGCTTTAAAAATAGTTTCTTCCAATCTGTAGTTTGTCTTTTTATTTTACTTGTTTCTTTTGTTGTGCAGAAGCTTTTTAGTTCAATGTAGTCCCACTTGTTCATTTTTGCTTTTGCACCCTGTGTTTCTGGTGTTTTAGTTTTCTTCTAATATAAGATGCTGTTGATACAATCCTAGAATGCTGCTTTGGGCCACTGGCCTCTGCTCCTCCTAAGGAAAATTCTAGGAGAAAGTTAAAAACAAACAAACCAAACTTTTGTTTTCTCGCTATCTATCAGTATTCAAAGAAAGGGCTCACAATATATATCATCACTGGCTCTAATTCCTTTTTCCAGAACTCCTCTTTTTTAAGTGTAACTTGCTGCTATTTCTTACTGTTAAACTTGGCTTCACTATGGCACTTTCCTTTTAAAGCAATTTTTCTCCTGGTATTTATTTATTGTTTTTAATGATGATTTATTTTGGAAAAATTTTAGTATTTATACATATGAAAACTAATCTTACTCTGAAACAAAACTTTAGGATGGCTCTATTAGCATAAAGAAGATAAGAATTTATTTGAAAAACTTATTGTGTTCAAGAGTGGTAGAGCGTTGGCCTGGTGTGCAGGAGTCCCAGGTTCGATTCCCGACCAGGGCACACAGGAGAAGCACCCATCTGCTTCTCCACCCCTCCCCCTCTCCTTCCTCTCTGTCTCTCTCTTCCCCTCCCGCAGCCAAGGCTCCATTGGAGCAAAGTTTGCCCGGGAGCTGAGGATGGCTCTGTGGCCTCTGCCTCAGGCACTAGGATGGCTCTGGATGCAACAGAGAGACACCCCAGAGGGGCAGAGCATCACCCCCTGGTAGGCATGCCAGGTGGATCCCAGTCGGGCACATGTGGGAGTCTGTCTGACTGCCTCCCCGTTTCCAGCTTTGGAAAAATGCAAAAAAAAAAAAAGTTTTATTAGGTTAGAAAACAGGACCTGGAACCCTTGCATCTAAAGGTCTAAAAGTTGCAAGCCCAACTATCTATGCCAAAAGTTATAATGCTATGACCAGATTCCTGTTTTTGCAAATAAAGTTTTATGGCAATATGGTCACACACACTTGTTTATATCTTTTCTATGGGTGCTTTTGTGCTACAGTAGTGGTGTTAAATAGCTGTAAAATAAACACTATGGTCCACAAAGCCTAAACTATTTATTATCTGTTCCTTAGTGAAAAAAGTAGCCAATCCCTGGGCTACACCATTAGTAGACCTGGGTCTCTACATTTTTATCCTTAATATTAGTTGATAGGAAAGCCAACAGCACATATGTTGGGATTTTGTGATGGCAGTCCCCTTCATTTTGGTACCAAGCAGTATAGGTTAAATCACCAACAGCTGCCTGTATGTATTTAATGGAGTTATGAAGCCCCCACAATTACTGAATTTTCTTTTGGATCATGTAAGGAACATAAGAGGTATCTTTGATCATACTGTGTGCAGTGACTCAGGAACTTACTTATGCTCTTTTCACATGTGGTTCAGTCACCTTTTACATGTGTTTTCCAAGGTAGCCCCCCTCAAAACAATCCCCAAAGATCATGGAGGGTGGTGCCTGGCACATAACTGGAACGGCTGCAATTGCTTTAACCCAGATTCCACTGGTCAGAATTCAGTCCTGGGCCTCAATGAGCTGGGCAAGTTAGACTAAAAAATATAGATTAGTTGTGTCCTGAAGAAAAAGAAATAGATTTGCTTAAAAGCTAGCCAGTCACATAGACCTTCTGCATTTATAAGTCTTCATATTTAATGAGATGTGGTGAGATAAGAGAAAGGGGTGAAGAATATCTTCTAAACTTTTAGGGTGGGTAACAATTTAGTTGGCTAGAAATCTATCTATCTATCTATCTATCTATATCTATATATCTATATCTATATCTATCTATCTATCTATCTATCTATCTATATGAGGTCAGAAATATTGAAAGAAAAGCATGATTGGAGAAGGGGGCAATATTTTTTTAAATAATGAATTCCATTTTAATGTGTGATTTAAAAAATACTTTAGGGGAGTGACGTCACGGAAATGGCGCCGTGAGCAGCGCATCCGACAGCTCTCCCCTAAATCACAACAAATTTATCAACTAGAAACAGAAAAATTTATCCTCAGAGCATTCCGGAGTTCCACACAAACTGTTAGCGAAAGGACTGTTATCACTTGAATCTCAGAGACGAGGGTGTGGAGGAATCTACCACAGGGATGTTCTTTCAAACCGGGAGGAAGTGCGCCTGTGGTGAGTCAGCCCATACTTGGGAGCCGCGAGCCGCCGCCGCGAGCGGCCGCCGCGAGCGGCCGCGCGTGCGCCCGGTCCGGTTGAACACCGTTGATGGTCCCAGCGGCCCGCACACAGCAAGTGGGGGTCGCCGGCCACCGGTGCCCGGAGCGCCCCATTCGCGCGCGTGCCTTGGGCATTCCACGTGCCCAGGGCACCCTGCTGGCCCTCACACCCAGGGTGCTCCATTATCCTGTGCCTGGTGCGGTCCAGCCGCCAGCGGCGGGGCGAGCGGGAGAGGCTTGGGAGATTCTCTCCGTGGGCGGGGCACCTCACCCAGCCATTCAAGCTAACAATCAAGCGTTGGGAGAGGGGCGCGCGCAGGCAGCCTAAAATACCTTCGGAAGCACAGCTGCGATCCAATCACTGAAATTAGCTTAACCCATGAAATCTGCGCACCCTCGGTTCTAATTGATAAGATCTCTCTCAGTTCAGCATCCAAGACAAGAGGCGTGATATTTTTTAGTGCCTCTCGCTAAAGGGGCGGGGGCAACTTCTGATTGATAGAGCCTCCATATTCAGGGATAAACGCTAACAAGAAGGACTTGGCAGATAATAAGATCTATACTACACTAGTCGCAAGCAGAGACTAGTACCTCTTCTTCCCTGCAAAAACAGGCTACAAAGTGTGGAAAGCCTGGGTTGAGAAGTTCAACTAAATGATAGGCGCTGAACAGTCACCTTGACAACAATTGACTCCCACCCCCGCCTGATTACACTGGAGGCCCTGACTGTCAGAGCCTTTCCCAAAGCCTTGCACTGAGTGGGGATAGAGTGGGGATTTCCTAGCTCTTTGAGCCTCTTACTCCCCAGGCAGAAGCAGTTGCAGCCTTATAGCTGGATCACCAGGCTGCTAATTCAGAAAGGGGGGACTAGGAGAGAGAATCCAGGAAAGCAAACTCTCTCATCGTTGGACCCTGCAATCGCCAACAAGCCTTGACTACCAGCAAGACTAAAGCCAATTATATGACATTGCCATAGAATCCCATCAACTGCAAATCCCTACCTAAGTGTGACACAGGGGCAGAGCCTGGGGTACAGAGTCACCGACTAGGAAGAGGGAGAGAAAAGAAAAAGGAAGAAGTTAACCTCTCAAAATCAAGAAAAATCCACAGACTTTACAACTTGATCCACTAATTTTTTTTTTTGTTGTTGTTTGTTTCTTCTATCTTATTGCCTTTATTTCCTCCACCTCGGTCCTTCTATTCTCTGCCCATCTTATGCTTCCCCTTTCTTGAACTACACTACCCATGAGTGTTGCATTTTATATCTCTTATTCATCCTCACCCTCCTTTAAGGTTATACTCCAAAACACTTAACTCTCACTCTCTCCTCTTTTGTTTTTTTTTGTCTTGCTTTATTTTGTTTTTTTCTCTTCCTATTTTATTTCTTCTTTCATTTTTCTCTTTTTCTTATTTTTTCCTTTCTATTCGTTTTTTCTTTTCTCATTTTACTTTCTTCCCATATAATCCTCAATCACGAACAAATTAGTTAATTTGGGACTCAAGGCTTTTTTTTGGCTTTATTTCTCTTTTTTGCTTTTGTTTTTATTTTTTTTCTTGTTTGTTTATTTTTGTGGCATTTTGGGTCCTCCCAACCCAAGGTCTCCATTGTATTCAGTCTTCGCTCCACTTAATACAACAGATTTTTACTTACTATTTTTATTTTTTCTTCTGTATTATTCTTTTTTGGTCCTTTTTTCTGATTCCCTCTTATCCCTCTCATTATATCTCTTAGTTGACCATCACTTACAAGCAAATCATCTTATGCTTGTCTAAGATTTTCTTCCTTTTTTTTTTTTTTTTTTTTTTTTTTTTTTTGCATTTAGTAGGTCCCTACTCCCTTTTCTTTGCCCCTTGAACTCTTCATCCCAAATCAGGCCCTCCATTATAGGCATGATATTTCCCTGAGGAGGGGAGAGGAGGGAAAGAGAAGAGAGAAAAAAGGGGGAAATAATAAATTATTACTGTTTTTTTTTGTGGGGTGTTTTAACTTTTTTTTTTTTATTTTTTATTTTTTGTATATTTATTTATTCTTTTTTTACTTTTTACTCTTTATTAATTCTAATTAGTGCTATCAACAAGACCACCCTCAGATGCCGATAAGAAAGAGGAAATCGAATATTATGGATACAAAAGAAAGAGAGGTAACACAAATAGATGTGGAAAAATCTATGGAGAAAAGACTTAACATATTGGAAGCCTTGGAGCTAAATGACATAGAATTTAAAATAGAAATCTTAAAAATACTCAGAGATATACAAGAAAATACAGAAAGGCAATTTAGGAAGATCAGAAAACAACTCAATGAACACAAAGAATATATTACCAAGGAAATTGAAACTATAAAAACATATCAAACAGAAATGAAAAACTCAATTCACGAGCTTAAAAACGAGGTAACAAGCTTAGCTAACAGAACAGCCCAGATTGAAGATAGGATTAGTGAAATAGAAGACAAACAACTTGAGGCACAACAGAGAGAAGAAGAAAGAGACTCAAAAATAATAAAAAATGAGAAAGCCCTACAGGAATTGTCTGACTGCATCAGAAAGAATAACATAAGAATAATAGGTATATCAGAGGGAGAAGAGAGAGAAAATGGAATAGAGAATATACTCAAACAAATAATAGACGAGAACATCCCAAGCCTGTGGAAAGAACTAAAGCCTCAAATTCAAGAAGCAAACAGAACACTGAGTTTTCTTAACCCCAACAAACCTACGCCAAGGCACATCATAATAAAGATGACACAAACCAATGACAAAGAAAAAATTCTCAAGGCAGCCAGGGAAAAGAAGAGTACAACATATAAAGGAAGGCCTATTAGATTATCATCAGATATCTCAGTAGAAACTCTACAAGCTAGAAGAGAGTGGACCCCAATATTTAAAACCGTGAAAGAGAGAAACTTTCAGCCAAGAATACTATACCCATCAAAGCTATCCTTCAAGTACGAAGTAGATATAAAAACATTCACAAATACAGAAAAGATGAGAGAATTTATCAGCAGAAAGCCCCCACTCCAGAAAATAATAAAGGGGGTTTTCCAACCAGATTCAAAGAACAAAAGAAAACAACACCACAAGTAACAGCTCCACCAAGAACACAATAAAACCAAACCTAAACTGTGACAACAAAGGAAAAAAGGGGGGGAGAGGATGAAGATTAACAGTAGCAAAGGACGATGAAGTGCAGAAATCCTCATAAGATAGGGTACTACAATGAATATGGTAGGTACCCTTTTCATTACTTAATGGTAACCACCCTTGAAAAAACCACCACAAAAACACTTGACTTAAAAAAGGTAGCAACAGAGGAAAGAAGTATGGAACACAAACAAACAAAAACAAATGATAGAAAAACAAAAGAGAAGAATCAAACAAGATACAAAACTAACAGAAAGCAATTTATAAAATGGCAGTAGGGAACCCACAAGTGTCAATAATTACACTAAATATAAATGGATTAAAATTACCAATAAAAAGACACAGAGTAGCAGAATGGATTAAAAAAGAAACTCCAACTATATGCTGCCTACAAGAAACACATCTAAGCAACAAGGATAAAAACAAATTCAAAGTGAAAGGCTGGAAAACAATACTCCAAGCAAACAACACCCAAAAAAAGGCAGGTGTAGCAATTCTCATATCTAATAATGCTGACTACAAGATAGAAAAAGTACTCAGAGACAAAAATGGTCATTTCATAATGATTAAGGGGAAGTTGAATCAAGAAGACATAACAATCCTTAATATATATGCACCAAACCAAGGAGCACCAAAATATATATGACAGCTACTTATTGACCTTAAAACAAAAACTAACAAAAATACAATCATACTTGGAGACCTCAATACACCGCTGACGGCTCTAGATCGGTCATCCAAACAGAGAATCAACAAAGACATAGTGGCCTTAAACAAAATACTAGAACACCTGGATATGATACACATCTACAGGACACTTCATCCCAAGGCGACAGAGTATACATTTTTCTCTAGTATACATGGAACATTCTCAAGAATTGACCATATGTTGGGCCACAAAGACAATATCAGCAAATTTAGAAAAATTGAAATTGTACTAAGCATATTTTCTGATCATAAAGCCTTGAAACTAGAATTCAACTGCAAAAAAGAGGGGGAAAAACCCACAAAAATGTGGAAACTAAACAACATACTTCTAAAAAATGAATGGGTCAAAGAAGAAATAAGCGCAGAGATCAAAAGATATATACAGACAAATGAAAATGAAAATACGACATATCAGAATCTCTGGGATGCAGCAAAAGCAGTAATAAGAGGAAAGCTCATATCACTTCAGGCCTATATGAACAAACAAGAGAGAGCCGAAGTAAACCACTTAACTTCACACCTTAAGGAACTAGAAAAAGAAGAACAAAGACAACCCAAAACCAGCCGAAGAAAGGAGATAATAAAAATCAGAGCAGAAATAAATGAAATAGAGAACAGAAAAACTATAGAAAAAATCAATAAAACAAGGAGCTGGTTCTTTGAAAAGATCAACAAAATTGACAAACCCTTGGCAAGACTCACCAAGGAAAAAAGGCACAGGACTCAAATAAATAAAATCCAAAATGAAAGAGGAGAGATCACCACAGACATCATAGATATACAAAGAATTATTGTAGAATACTATGAAAAATTATATGCCACCAAATACAACAATCTAGAAGAAATGGATAAATTCCTAGAACAATACAACCTTCCTAGACTGAGTCATGAAGAAGCAGAAAGCCTAAACAGACCAATCAGCAGGGAGGAAATAGAAAAAACTATTAAAAACCTCCCCAAAAATAAAAGTCCAGGCCCAGACGGTTATACTAGTGAATTCTATCAAACATTCAAAGAAGACTTGGTTCCTATTCTACTCAAAGTCTTCCAAAAAATTGAAGAAGAAGCAATACTTCCAAACACATTCTATGAGGCCAACATAACCCTCATACCAAAACCTGGCAAGGATGGCACAAAGAAAGAAAACTACAGACCAATATCTCTAATGAATACAGATGCTAAAATACTAAACAAAATACTGGCAAACCGAATACAACAACATATTAAAAAAATAATACATCATGATCAAGTGGGATTCATCCCAGAATCTCAAGGATGGTTCAACATACGCAAAACGGTTAACGTAATACACCATATCAACAAAACAAAGAACAAAAACCACATGATCTTATCAATAGATGCAGAAAAGGCTTGTGATAAAATACAACACAATTTTATGTTTAAGACTCAACAAAATGGGTATAGAAGGAAAATATCTCAACATGATAAAGGCCATATATGATAAACCATCAGCCAACATCCTATTAAACGGCATAAAACTGAGGACTTTCTACCTTAAATCAGGAACAAGACAGGGTTGTCCACTCTCTCCACTCTTATTTAACGTGGTGCTAGAAGTTCTGGCCAGAGCAATCAGACAAGACAAAGAAATAAAAGGCATCCATATCGGAAAAGAAGAAGTAAAGGTATCACTTTTTGCAGATGATATGATCCTATACATCGAAAACCCGAAGGACTCCACAAAAAGATTATTAGAAACAATAAACCAATACAGTAAGGTCGCAGGATACAAAATTAACATACAAAAGTCCATAGCCTTTCTATATGCCAACAATGAAATATTAGAAAACGAACTCAAAAAAATAATCCCCTTCACGATTGCAACAAAAAAAATAAAATACCTAGGAATAAACATAACAAAGAATGTAAAGGACCTTTATAATGAAAATTACAAAGCATTGTTAAGGGAAATCAAAAAAGATACTATGAGATGGAAAAATATTCCTTGTTCTTGGATAGGAAGAATAAATATAATCAAAATGGCCATATTACCCAAAGCAATATACAAATTTAATGCAATTCCCATCAAAATCCCTATGAGATTTTTTAAAGAAATGGAACAAAAAATCATCAGATTTATATGGAACTATAAAAAACCCCGAATAGCCAAAACAATCCTAAGGAAAAAGAATGAAGCTGGGGGCATTACAATACCTGACTTTAAACTATATTATAGGGCCACGATAATCAAAACAGCATGGTATTGGCAGAAAAATAGACACTCAGACCAATGGAACAGAATAGAAAGCCCAGAAATAAAACCACATATATATGGTCAAATAATCTTTGATAAAGGGGCCAACAACACACAATGGAGAAAAGAAAGCCTCTTCAACAAATGGTGTTGGGAAAACTGGAAAGCCACATGCAAAAGAATGAAACTCGACTACAGCCTGTCCCCGTGTACTAAAATTAATTCAAAATGGATCAAAGACCTAAATATAAGACCTGAAACAATAAAGTACATAGAAGAAGACATAGGTACTAAACTCATGGACCTGGGTTTTAAAGAACATTTTATGAACTTGACTCCAATGGCAAGAGAAGTGAAGGCAAAGATAAATGAATGGGACTACATCAGAATTAAAAGTTTTTGCTCAGCAAGAGAAACTGATATCAAAATAAACAGACAGCCAACTAAATGGAAAATGATATTTTGAAACAACAGCTCAGATAAGGGCCTAATATCCAAAATTTACAAAGAACTCATAAAACTCAACAACAAACAAACAAACAATCCAATTAAAAAATGGGAAGAGGACATGAACAGGCACTTCTCCCAGGAAGAGATACAAATGGCCAACAGATATATGAAAAGATGCTCAGCTTCATTAGTTATTAGAGAAATGCAAATCAAAACTACAATGAGATACCACCTCACTCCTGTTAGATTAGCTATTATCAACAAGACGGGTAATAGCAAATGTTGGAGAGGCTGTGGAGAAAAAGGAACCCTCATTCACTGTTGGTGGGACTGTAAAGTAGTACAACCATTATGGAGGAAAGTATGGTGGTTCCTCAAAAAACTGCAAATAGAACTACCTTATGACCCAGCAATCCCTCTACTGGGTATATACCCCAAAACCTCAGAAACATTGATACGTGAAGACACATGTAGCCCCATGTTCATTGCAGCACTGTTCACAGTGGCCAAGACATGGAAACAACCAAAAAGCCCTTCAATAGAAGACTGGATAAAGAAGATGTGGCACATGTACACTATGGAATACTACTCAGCCATAAGAAATGATGACATCAGATCATTTACAGCAAAATGGTGGGATCTTGATAACATTATAAGAAGTGAAATAAGTAAATCAGAAAAAAACAAGAACTTCATGTTTCCATACATTGGTGGAACATAAAAATGAGACTAAGAGACATGGACAAGAGTGTGGTGGTTACCAAGGGTGGGGGGGAGGGAGGACATGGGAGGGAAGGAGGGAGAGAGTTAGGGGGAGGGGGAGGGGCACAGAGAACTAGATAGAGGGTGACGGAGGATAATCTGACTTTGGGCGAGGGGTTTGCAACATAATTTAATGACAAAATAACCTAGACATGTTTTCTTTGAATATATGTACCCTGATTATTAATGTCATCCCATTACCATTAATAAAAATTTATTATAAAAAAATACTTTAGGCCTTCAAACTAGAAGTATCTAGCATACATTTAGAAATATAAGAAACATACTAAAATTGAAGATGTAACCTAGAAATACAGATTTTTGATTCTTCAAAATATAAACAGTAAATGACAGTAAAGGTCATGAGACTGACCTATGGCAGCACATAAATAGAAAACCAGAGCTATAAACAAAAAAGCACTGTGTGTAATATAATATCTTCTCTAGTACAAATAGAAACCCTAACATGAGTAAAATAGTCTTTGTCTTCAAGAACCTCACAGTTCGGTTAAAATAATCAAGGAAATTACTGATTACCTACTGTGTGTAAAGGCCCATAAGAAATGACAGCATAATGAAGGGCAACAACAGACATTCAATAAATGTATTGACTGGATGGTGTCCCTATAATCTTATGCAGTTGGCAAATCCTTCAATAAATATGCAGAGAAAATGTCTACCCCAATACTACATACTTACCTTTAATAAGTGTTTACTCTGTTGAGGGCACTGTGTTACTTTATGTGTTTTTCACATTTAAATCTGAGAACAATACTATATAACATAGATTATTATATTTACTCACTTCCAAAAAAGGATATGTGTTATTTCTAAGTAAAGAACAGAAAACTAAGGTAACAGAAAACTTTTTTAACTTGTTATGGGTACCTACATTGTCACAGTAACAACGAACTACTCAGAGACCAGATGACATGCTCCGAGGGGCTAAGGGGAAGCAACAGCCCGGTCAGCAGACCCAAGGACTGAAGCCCCGTCCCCAGCCTTACTCAGATATTTATTAGACAGTACACATAACTCAAGGAAGCAGACAAGAGAAGTTTTCAGAGGGTGAAGTAAAGGACAAGGAACATGCTGACTTCTAATCTCTATTTTGAGAGCCTAAATAACTCTGTGTTGCTGAATCTTATCCTTCTGTTTTTGCCGTTTTCTGCATGGGGTCAGAGAGGCCCCTGGTCTCTCGTCTGCTCAGGACTTTCACCCTACAGCACTTGTATCTCCAATGGTTACTCTAACTGCATATTTTCAGAGCATATTTCTACATATCCCCTTTTTTTGTTTTGGTAAAGAGAATGATGGTTAGGTGGTTGCAAAGGTGAAAGCTGAAAGGCAAGCTGAGAGAGAAACAGGTTTTCAGGGGTTACAGTCTGTATTTTGGAAAACTTCTTCAGCACACCTGGTTAGATGTTTTAAAGTGCCCCAGGTGATATCCAGTGCTCCCTGAGTGCTTAGGAGCGAGTTAGGTATCCTCCTTTTTGGGTTCATTTCCAGAGGTGGATTCACTATAAGCTTCTGGATCTTTAGAACAGGTTGCTTTCTAGGTGCTGATGCCAACTCATGATAAGGCTTCACATTTCTCATTGGTATTCAAAGAGGATGTGTTGATGACAAAATTGCAACACGTCCTCACCCTCAGGTTAGTAATTTGACTGGATTCTGCCACTCAGGCCCAGCTAATATATCCCGGTACAACATGAGAGGCTTAAGCCATTGCTCAGCTGGTATAAAATACCTCTTGGCTGCAGTAAGTCCAGATGAGGAAATGTTTTAAAAAATTAAGATTAAAAAGTCTTATACAATTGTTTTTGTGAGGCAAGTCTCTCCTCTTGACTCCCTCTTTTGTAATTGGGGCTTAGGAAGGCTATTAATGGCTCCTTCTGTAATATCTGTAAATTTGGGTAAATTTCTCAAGCTCCTGAGGCCTTTAAGAATGTTCTAATGTTCCTTTTTATTTTCCTTTCAGAACAATTCTATTTCTAAAGTCCTTCCATTCTCTTTTTTTTACCTTTGTGTACTTTCTCAGTTTTTTTTTCTCTGCACAAGCTTTCTATAACCTGCACGAACCTTCTGCAACTGATACAAACCTTCTGCAATGCACGCAAACCTTCTTCACCAGTTAGAAATAACCAGCTTTCAGAAAATTTTATTTTATTCTTTTTCCTTTCAAAAGTACCTCCAAACCTTATACCTTTGATCATTAAAACCACACAATTTCTTTCTAATTAATCAGAATTCTCAACTTCTCAAAACCTCAACTTTTAATGACAACTAAGTCAGTAATTAGCAATTTTAGATTGATACTTTAATGAACACTTTTCATGACTTTAGAAGCAAGTTCTTTCATTGGCAAACAAACTCATATTTTAAAAGACATAAAGATAACATGAACCTTTTGTAAACCTGGGGAAAACAAACATATTTCTTGTTAAGAACTTTAAAAGACATTAATTAAATTAAACTAGTAGTGATATCAAATGTATTTTTAGATCACTTGGTTAAAAAAATTTGGCATAAATTTATATTTTATAGTATTAATAACTGCAGAGAAGGCATTTTTTTGTACTTGGCAGCCTTCCAGGATGACTGAAAAGAAGGGAGGGAATGAGCTACTGAGCCACTTAGGTTTTTTTTTTGTTTGTTTTTTTTAAATAAATTTTTATTAATGGTAATGGGATGACATTAATAAATCAGGGTACATATATTCAAAGAAAACATGTCTAGGTTATTTTGTCATTAAATTATGTTGCATACCCCTCAACCAAAGTCAGATTGTCCTCCGCCACCCTCTATCTAGTTCTCTGTGCCCCTCCCCCTCCCCCTAACTCTCTCCCTCCCTCCCTCCCATGTCCTCCCTCCCCCCCACCCTTGGTAACCACCACACTCTTGTCCATGTCTCTTAGTCTCATTTTTATGTTCCACCAATGTATGGAAACATGAAGTTCTTGTTTTTTTCTGATTTACTTATTTCACTTCTTATAATGTTATCAAGATCCCACCATTTTGCTGTAAATGATCTGATGTCATCATTTCTTATGGCTGAGTAGTATTCCATAGTGTACATGTGCCACATCTTCTTTATCCAGTCTTCTATTGAAGGGCTTTTTGGTTGTTTCCATGTCTTGGCCACTGTGAACAGTGCTGCAATGAACATGGGGCTACATGTGTCTTCACGTATCAATGTTTCTGAGGTTTTGGGGTATATACCCAGTAGAGGGATTGCTGGGTCATAAGGTAGTTCTATTTGCAGTTTTTTGAGGAACCACCATACTTTCCTCCATAATGGTTGTACTACTTTACAGTCCCACCAACAGTGAATGAGGGTTCCTTTTTCTCCACAGCCTCTCCAACATTTGCTATTACCCGTCTTGTTGATAATAGCTAATCTAACAGGAGTGAGGTGGTATCTCATTGTAGTTTTGATTTGCATTTCTCTAATAACTAATGAAGCTGAGCATCTTTTCATATATCTGTTGGCCATTTGTATCTCTTCCTGGGAGAAGTGCCTGTTCATGTCCTCTTCCCATTTTTTAATTGGATTGTTTGTTTGTTTGTTGTTGAGTTTTATGAGTTCTTTGTAAATTTTGGATATTAGGCCCTTATCTGAGCTGTTGTTTCAAAATATCATTTTCCATTTAGTTGGCTGTCTGTTTATTTTGATATCAGTTTCTCTTGCTGAGCAAAAACTTTTAATTCTGATGTAGTCCCATTCATTTATCTTTGCCTTCACTTCTCTTGCCATTGGAGTCAAGTTCATAAAATGTTCTTTAAAACCCAGGTCCATGAGTTTAGTACCTATGTCTTCTTCTATGTACTTTATTGTTTCAGGTCTTATATTTAGGTCTTTGATCCATTTTGAATTAATTTTAGTACACGGGGACAGGCTGTAGTCGAGTTTCATTCTTTTGCATGTGGCTTTCCAGTTTTCCCAACACCATTTGTTGAAGAGGCTTTCTTTTCTCCATTGTGTGTTGTTGGCCCCTTTATCAAAGATTATTTGACCATATATATGTGGTTTTATTTCTGGGCTTTCTATTCTGTTCCATTGGTCTGAGTGTCTATTTTTCTGCCAATACCATGCTGTTTTGATTATCGTGGCCCTATAATATAGTTTAAAGTCAGGTATTGTAATGCCCCCAGCTTCATTCTTTTTCCTTAGGATTGTTTTGGCTATTCGGGGTTTTTTATAGTTCCATATAAATCTGATGATTTTTTGTTCCATTTCTTTAAAAAATCTCATAGGGATTTTGATGGGAATTGCATTAAATTTGTATATTGCTTTGGGTAATATGGCCATTTTGATTATATTTATTCTTCCTATCCAAGAACAAGGAATATTTTTCCATCTCATAGTATCTTTTTTGATTTCCCTTAACAATGCTTTGTAATTTTCATTATAAAGGTCCTTTACATTCTTTGTTATGTTTATTCCTAGGTATTTTATTTTTTTTGTTGCAATCGTGAAGGGGATTATTTTTTTGAGTTCGTTTTCTAATATTTCATTGTTGGCATATAGAAAGGCTATGGACTTTTGTATGTTAATTTTGTATCCTGCGACCTTACTGTATTGGTTTATTGTTTCTAATAATCTTTTTGTGGAGTCCTTCGGGTTTTCGATGTATAGGATCATATCATCTGCAAAAAGTGATACCTTTACTTCTTCTTTTCCGATATGGATGCCTTTTATTTCTTTGTCTTGTCTGATTGCTCTGGCCAGAACTTCTAGCACCACGTTAAATAAGAGTGGAGAGAGTGGACAACCCTGTCTTGTTCCTGATTTAAGGTAGAAAGTCCTCAGTTTTATGCCGTTTAATATGATGTTGGCTGATGGTTTATCATATATGGCCTTTATCATGTTGAGATATTTTCCTTCTATACCCATTTTGTTGAGTCTTAAACATAAAATTGTGTTGTATTTTATCAAAAGCCTTTTCTGCATCTATTGATAAGATCATGTGGTTTTTGTTCTTTGTTTTGTTGATATGGTGTATTACGTTAACCGTTTTGCGTATGTTGAACCATCCTTGAGATTCTGGGATGAATCCCACTTGATCATGATGTATTATTTTTTTAATATGTTGTTGTATTCGGTTTGCCAGTATTTTGTTTAGTATTTTAGCATCTGTATTCATTAGAGATATTGGTCTGTAGTTTTCTTTCTTTGTGCCATCCTTGCCAGGTTTTGGTATGAGGGTTATGTTGGCCTCATAGAATGTGTTTGGAAGTATTGCTTCTTCTTCAATTTTTTGGAAGACTTTGAGTAGAATAGGAACCAAGTCTTCTTTGAATGTTTGATAGAATTCACTAGTATAACCGTCTGGGCCTGGACTTTTATTTTTGGGGAGGTTTTTAATAGTTTTTTCTATTTCCTCCCTGCTGATTGGTCTGTTTAGGCTTTCTGCTTCTTCATGACTCAGTCTAGGAAGGTTGTATTGTTCTAGGAATTTATCCATTTCTTCTAGATTGTTGTATTTGGTGGCATATAATTTTTCATAGTATTCTACAATAATTCTTTGTATATCTATGATGTCTGTGGTGATCTCTCCTCTTTCATTTTGGATTTTATTTATTTGAGTCCTGTGCCTTTTTTCCTTGGTGAGTCTTGCCAAGGGTTTGTCAATTTTGTTGATCTTTTCAAAGAACCAGCTCCTTGTTTTATTGATTTTTTCTATAGTTTTTCTGTTCTCTATTTCATTTATTTCTGCTCTGATTTTTATTATCTCCTTTCTTCGGCTGGTTTTGGGTTGTCTTTGTTCTTCTTTTTCTAGTTCCTTAAGGTGTGAAGTTAAGTGGTTTACTTCGGCTCTCTCTTGTTTGTTCATATAGGCCTGAAGTGATATGAGCTTTCCTCTTATTACTGCTTTTGCTGCATCCCAGAGATTCTGATATGTCGTATTTTCATTTTCATTTGTCTGTATATATCTTTTGATCTCTGCGCTTATTTCTTCTTTGACCCATTCATTTTTTAGAAGTATGTTGTTTAGTTTCCACATTTTTGTGGGTTTTTCCCCCTCTTTTTTGCAGTTGAATTCTAGTTTCAAGGCTTTATGATCAGAAAATATGCTTGGTACAATTTCAATTTTTCTAAATTTGCTGATATTGTCTTTGTGGCCCAACATATGGTCAATTCTTGAGAATGTTCCATGTATACTAGAGAAAAATGTATACTCTGTCGCTTTGGGATGAAGTGTCCTGTAGATGTCTATCATATACAGGTGTTCTAGTATTTTGTTTAAGGCCACTATGTCTTTGTTGATTCTCTGTTTGGATGACCGATCTAGAGCCGTCAGCGGTGTATTGAGGTCTCCAAGTATGATTGTATTTTTGTTAGTTTTTGTTTTAAGGTCAATAAGTAGCTGTCTTATATATTTTGGTGCTCCTTGGTTTGGTGCATATATATTAAGGATTGTTATGTCTTCTTGATTCAACTTCCCCTTAATCATTATGAAATGACCATTTTTGTCTCTGAGTACTTTTTCTATCTTGTAGTCAGCATTATTAGATATGAGAATTGCTACACCTGCCTTTTTTTGGGTGTTGTTTGCTTGGAGTATTGTTTTCCAGCCTTTCACTTTGAATTTGTTTTTATCCTTGTTGCTTAGATGTGTTTCTTGTAGGCAGCATATAGTTGGATTTTCTTTTTTAATCCATTCTGCTACTCTGTGTCTTTTTATTGGTAATTTTAATCCATTTATATTTAGTGTAATTATTGACACTTGTGGGTTCCCTACTGCCATTTTATAAATTGCTTTCTGTTAGTTTTGTATCTAGTTTGATTCTTCTCTTTTGTTTTTCTATCATTTGTTTTTGTTTGTTTGTGTTCCATACTTCTTTCCTCTGTTGCTACCTTTTTTAAGTCAAGTGTTTTTGTGGTGGTTTTTTCAAGGGTGGTTACCATTAAGTAATGAAAAGGGTACCTACCATATTCATTGTAGTACCCTATCTTATGAGTATTTCTGCACTTCATCGTCCTTTGCTACTGTTAATCTTCATCCTCTCCCCCCTTTTTTTCCTTTGTTGTCACAGTTTAAGTTTGGTTTTATTGTGTTCTTGGTGGAGCTGTTACTTGTGGTGTTGTTTTCTTTTGTTCTTTGAATCTGGTTGGAAAACCCCCTTTAGTATTTCCTGGAGTGGGGGCTTTCTGATGATAAATTCTCTCATCTTTTCTGTATTTGTGAATGTTTTTATATCTCCTTCGTACTTGAAGGATAGCTTTGATGGGTATAGTATTCTTGGCTGAAAGTTCCTCTCTTTCAGGGCTTTAAATATTGGGGTCCACTCTCTTCTAGCTTGTAGTGTTTCTGCTGAGAAATCTGATGATAATCTAATAGGCCTTCCTTTATATGTTGTACTCTTCTTTTCCCTGGCTGCCTTGAGAATTTTTTCTTTGTCATTGGTTTGTGTCATCTTTATTATGATGTGCCTTGGCGTAGGTTTGTTGGGGTTAAGAAAACTCAGTGTTCTGTTTGCTTCTTGAATTTGAGGCTTTAGTTCTTTCCACAGGCTTGGGATGTTCTCGTCTATTATTTGTTTGAGTATATTCTCTATTCCATTTTCTCTCTCTTCTCCCTCTGATATACCTATTATTCTTATGTTATTCTTTCTGATGCAGTCAGACAATTCCTGTAGGGCTTTCTCATTTTTTATTATTTTTGAGTCTCTTTCTTCTTCTCTCTGTTGTGCCTCAAGTTGTTTGTCTTCTATTTCACTAATCCTATCTTCAATCTGGGCTGTTCTGTTAGCTAAGCTTGTTACCTCGTTTTTAAGCTCGTGAATTGAGTTTTTCATTTCTGTTTGATATGTTTTTATAGTTTCAATTTCCTTGGTAATATATTCTTTGTGTTCATTGAGTTGTTTTCTGATCTTCCTAAATTGCCTTTCTGTATTTTCTTGTATATCTCTGAGTATTTTTAAGATTTCTATTTTAAATTCTATGTCATTTAGCTCCAAGGCTTCCAATATGTTAAGTCTTTTCTCCATAGATTTCTCCACATCTATTTGTGTTACCTCTCTTTCTTTTGTATCCATAATATTCGATTTCCTCTTTCTTATTGGCATCTGAGGGTGGTCTTGTTGATAGCACTAATTAGAATTAATAAAGAGTAAAAAGTAAAAAAAAAAAAAAAAAAAACACCCCACAAAAAAAAAACCAGTAATAATTTATTATTTCCCCCTTTTTTCTTTCTTCTCTTTCCCTCCTCTTCCCTCCTCAGGGAAATATCGTGATGACCTGTGAATTATATTATGCTAAATGGAACAAAAACTGCCTATAATGGAGGGCCTGATTTGGGGTGAAGAGTTCAAGGGGCAAAAAAAGGGAGTAGGGACCTACTAAATGCAAAAAAAAAAAAAATGGAAGAAAATTTTAGACAATCATAAGATGATTTGCTTGTAAGTGATGGTCGACTAAGAGATATAATGAGAGGGATAAGAGGGAACCAGAAAAAAGGAGGAAAAAAAAAAGAATAATAAAGAAGAAAAAAATAAAAATAATAAGTAAAAATCTGTTGTATTAAGTGGAGCGAAGACTAAATACAATGGACACCTTGGGTTGGGAGGAATGCTAGTGAGTTAAAAAGCAATGTAAAAAGTACCCAAAATGCCACAAAAATTAACAAACAAACAAGAAAAAAACAAAAACAAAAGTGAAAAAGAAAAATAAAGCCAAAAAAAACCTTGAGTCCCAAATTAACTAATTTGTTCGTGATTGAGGATTAAATGGGAGGAAAGTAAAACGAGAAAAGAAAAAACGAATAGAAAGGAAAAAATAAGAAAAAGAGAAAAACGAAGGGAGAAAAAAAAGGAAGAGAAACAATCAAAATAAAGCAAAACAAAAAAAACAAAAGAGGAGGGAGTGAGAGTTAAGTGTTTTGGAGTATAACCTTAAAGGAGGGTGAGGATGAAGAAGAGAAGTAAAATGTAACACTCATGGGTAGTGTAGTTCAAGAAAAGGGAAGCATAAGATGGGCAAAGAATAGAAGGACCAAGGTGGAGGAAATGAAAATAATAATAATAAAGGCAATAAGATAGAAGAAACAAACAACAACAAAAAAAAATTAGTGGAACAAGTTGTAAAGTCTCTGGATTTTTCTTGATTTTGAGAGGTTAACTTCTTCCTTTTTCTTTTCTCTCCCTCTTCCTGGTCAGTGACTCTGTACCCCAGGCTCTGCCCCTGTATCACACTTAGGTAGGGATTTGCAGTTGATGGGATTCTATGGCAATGTCATATAATTGGCTTTAGTCTTGCTGGTAGTCAAGGCCTGTTGGCGTTTGCAGGGTCCAACGATGAGAGAGTTTGCTTTCCTGGATTCTCTCTCCTAGTCCCCCCTTCCTGAATTAGCAGCCTGGTGATCCAGCTATAAGGCTGCAACTGCTTCTGCCTGGGGAGTAAGAGGCTCAAAGCGCTAGGAAATCCCCACTCTATCCCCACTCAGCGCAAGGGTTTGGGAAAGGCTCTGGCAGTCAGAGCCTCCAGTGTAATCAGGCAGGGGTGGGAGTCAATTGTTGTCAAGGGGACTGTTTAGCGCCTAGCATTCAGTTGGACCACTCAACCCAGGCTTTCCACACTTTGTAGCCTGTTTTGGCTGGGAAGAAGAGGCACTAGTCTCTGCTTGTGACTAGTGTAGTATAGATCTTATTATCTGCCAAGTCCCTCTTATTAGCGTTTATCCCTGAATATGGAGGCTCTATCAATCAGAAGTTGCTCCCGCCCCTTTAGCGAGAGGCACTAAAAAATATCACGCCTCTTGTCTTGGATCGCTGAACTGAGAGAGATCTTATCAATTAGAACCCGTGGGTGCGCAGATTTCATGGGTTAAGCTAATTTCAGTGATTGGGTCTGCAGCTGTGCTCCCAAAGGTATTTCAGGCTGCCTGAGCGCCCCTCCCCCAACGCTTGATTGTTAGCTTGAATGGCTGGGTGAGGTGCCCCGCCCACGGAGAGAATCTCCCAAGTAGGGAAGACCGCCTTGGCGCCTCTCCCGCTCGCCCCGCTGCTGGCGGCTGGGGCGCACCGGGTGCAGGATAATGGGGCACCCTGGGTGTGCGGGCCAGTAGGGCGCTCTGGGCGCGTGGATTGCCCAGCGCACGTGCGCGAATGGGATGCTCCGGGCACCGGTGGCTGGGGTCTCTCTCTCGCAGTACGCGGGCTGCTGGGAACGTTAGCGGTGCTCGCTCTGTAACTGGACCGGGTGCGCGCCAGTGGCTGCTCGCCGCTCCTGAGTGTGGGCGGTACTTGCTCTGCAACCGCACGCCGGCGGCTGCTCCCCGCTCCCGAGTGTGGTCCGACTCACCGCAGGCGCACTCCCTTCGCGGCTCCTGAGTGTGGGCAGTACTCGCTCTGCAACTGGACTGGGCGCGCGCCAGTGGCTGCTCGCCGCTCCCGAGTGTGGGCTGACTCACCACCGGCACATTCCCTCCGCGGCTTGAATGAACGTCCCTGCGGTAGCTTCCTCTACACCCTCGTTTCTCAGATTCAAGTGATAACAGTCCTTTCGCTTTCAGTTTGTGTGGAACTCCGGAATGCTCCGAGGATAAATTTTTCTGTTTCTAGTTGATAAATTTGTTGTGATTTTGGGGAGATCTGTCAGACGCGCTGCTCACGGCGCCATTTCCGTGACGTCACCAACCGCCACTTAGGTTTTAAAAGTGTCTTTTTTTCTCTCTCTCTTTTCATTGAGGTGTTAAGAGGTGTTAACCCACCCATTAAGAGGTGTTAATTCTCCTACTGTTCTCAGGATTAGGGTTGTTTCCAGGTCTCTAGGAAAAGGCTTTAAGAAATTTAAATGACCTGGTTTTTCCTTTTGTTTTTCTTAAAATTAACTTTAGTTATTTTTTTCTTTTTTAAAGAGCCAATTTAAGATTATTTTAGTTACAGTATTAAGTCTAGTTTTAACTCGGTTTGGTAATTTGCATGAACACAACAAAAATAGTAATTGATCATATTGGTTACTTACAGTCTGCTTTGCTGGAACTTTATAAGCAATTTTTAGATTGAGTTTTAATTACTCTCTGAGGGCACACAGAAAAGCCAAGCTACACAGTTCTCAGCCGGTAATCTTTCTGAAAATATCCTTCTTTCTCACAATTGTAACAGGTTTCTGGCCTTGGTTACAGGTCCCCCCTGAAAGCTTGTCTCAAGGACACTTCCCAAGACCTGCCTAGTGTGGAGGGAGTTGCTTAAGGTGAGATGGAGGTCAGATGAGGGGAATTTGAGTTTTTAAAGGGGCTCTGGATTTAAAGAAGCCCTTGACCCAAACCTAATATTTCAGCCTTTTGTTGTTTAAGGAAAAGAGGTGAAGGTCTTGTCTTCTGTAGCTACTTCTTGCTGGTTAGGGTAGTGAAATATCTAGGGGGAGGGGCTGTCTGAGGTTTGGTCTAGGTGGTAAGAACAGTTTTCACAAGATCTCTTTAATTCCAAGGGGCCATTTCATACCCTGTCCTGATTGCTTCAACCATCCCCTTGGTAAAAGTGCTTTTCCAGTCTTCTAAATCTGAATATCCCTCCTTAGGATACCAAGGGCATTGTTGTCAGATCATGAACAAGAGGGTAGTTAAATTCCAGTCTGAAACCCTGCAGCTCGAAGGAGTCCCCATAGCTATAACTTGAGACTCCACTGTTCAGGGTAAAGGGAATTACCTATCAGGAAGGGGAGATGAGGGAAAGGGAAATCCCCCGGCCTGGTCCTTAGAACTGACCTCACCACTAGCACTCAAGACCTATTCCCCTGCTGCTGTGTCCCTTACCAAATGGGATGAGCAGACATTTGGTAAGCTTTTGCCAGGCTTTGGGAAGTCATTTTGTCTGGTTCTTCACATGGGGAACTACTTGGTACAATGAAAATAAACTACTCAAAGTAGCAAACCTTATGTTTGATTCCTGTCCCTCACAAAGGGCACCACTTGTTGCAGCAACATTGAACTACCTGAAGACCAAATAAAATGCCCCAAGGGGCTGATGGAAGGCAACAGCCCCAAGTCATCAGACAGAAGGACTGAAGCCTCATCCCCAGCCTTACTCAGATATTATGCCAGTACACATAACTCAAGGAAATAGACAACAGAAGTTTTCAGGGGTGAAGTAAAGGACAAGGAACGTGCTGACTTCTAATCTCTGTTCTGAGAGTCTAAACATTTCTTGTTGCTGAATCTTATCCTGCTGTTTTCTGTCTCCAGCATGGGGTCAGAGAGGACCCTGGACTCTCTTCTACTCAGCGCTTTAGCCCCAGGGTGCCTCATCTCTGATATTATTCTAACTCTGCATATTCTTAAACAATATCTTTCAACTTTTTTACTACCTCACAGAATCTCCCTTTGTTCTTTTTGAATAATAATCAGGAATGCTGATCTGACTGGCTCAGTAGTTACCTTTAAACTAACAGGAAAGTGGAAACTTGTGCCATGAACTTAAATAGATGGCTATTGTTTTACAAAAATATTAGAAAATTTATGGCCATGGCCAGTTGGCTCAGTGGTAGAACATCGGCCCAGCATGTGGATGTCCCAAGTTAAATTCCTGGTCAGAGCACACAGAAGCATCCATCTGCTTCTCCAACCCTCTCCTTTCTCTCTCTCCCTCTCTTCCCTGCCTGCAGCCATGGCTTGACTGATTTCAGCAAGTTGGTCTCTGCTGCCTCAGGCACTAAAAAAGAAATTAGCTCAGTTGGGAGCAACAGCCCCAGATGGGCAGAGCATTGCCCCCATTGGGGGTTTGCCAGGTAGATTCTGGGGCAATGTGGGAGCCTGTCTCTCTGCCTTCCCTCCTTTCACTTAAAAAAAAAAAATTTCTATCAGTATATTTTAGCAGTCCAGCATAAAAGCACAAGATTAACTGCTATTATAAAATACTTAATTTTTAGAAATTTACCATAGATGTGAAATTTGAATGGCAGTAGTTACCTTTTATTAAGTGAGTAATGTCATAATAATAGTGACACATATATCTTTCTAAATATATAATTGACTCAAATTTTAAAAGGATTTTTATCATTTTAGTGTTCTTTCTTTTTCAAATTTTATATCATGACTATATATATACCTTTTTTTCCCCTGAAGTTAGAAGCGGGGAGGCAGTCAGGCAGACTCCTTCCTGCATAGGCCCAACCAGGATCCACCCGGCATGCCCACCAGGGGGTGATGCTCTGCCCATCTGGGGCATTGCTTTGTTGTGGCCAGACCCATTCTAGCACCTGAGGAAGAGGCCATGGAGCCTCCTCAATTCCTGGGCCAACTCTGCTCCAATGGAGCCTTGGCTGCAGGAGGGGAAGAGAGAGACAGAGAGGAAGAAGAGGGGGGAAGGGTGGAGAAGCAGATAGGTGCTTTTCCTGTATTCCCTGACTGGGAATCGAACCCAGGACTTCCACACACTGGGCCAATGCTCTACCTCTGAGCCTACTGGCCAGGGCCACATGACTATATATTAAAGTTTTTAAATTAATATATACCATTTCTGTATACTTTATGATCACAATTATAAAATTGTATATCGTCTTTCTTTCTCCTTTTGTCCCATGTATGTAAAAGCAAACACATAAAAAATAAATACACAGTCTGACCTGCGGTGGAGCAGTGGATAAAGTGTCGACCCGGAATGCTGAGGTCGCCAGTTCAAAGCCCTGGGCTTGCCTGGTCAAGGCACATATGGGAGTTGATGCTTCCTGCTCCTCCCCCCTTTCTCTCTCTTTCTCTCCCCTCTAAAATGAATAAATAAATAAAAATAAAAAATTTTAAAAAAAAGAATTAAAAATATAAATACACAAAATCTTATTGTATCTAAGAAAGTTAACAGGAATGTTTAACTTCTCTATTCTATTTCAAATTTTCTGATGGGTTTTAAGAGCATGAAACACTGATACATCAGTGAAAACTTCATTTCAAAAAAAATTCAGAAAGTGCCTTAACTAAATGAACAGAAAATATAATTACATATATGAAAGCAGGTAATGAAACTAATCAAAGTACACGGTATCATAATAAAAGGCAGCAGTTGGGACAGAGATAACTATGGTAAGATTGCCAGAGATACTGAAAATAGCTTATAAATTGCTACACTTGAGATATGAAAGAATAATAAACAATGCCTTTTGCAATATTTCCTGCAATAAAGAAAATTGGTTTTAATGGGTCCTTGGGCATCTGGATATATAAGGGAGCTTTAGGGGTGCCAAGTCAACTAACTTGATTTAAGTTAAATTATGATCAGTAAGAGAAACATTTTAATTATTCTTTATATTTAAAAATAAGATCTATATAGGAATCTTTTTCTTTTTTCATAGTATTATTTCATAGTGCTTTAATTGAAAATAACTGCCACAATTCAAAATGACCACAGGATATGATCTGGCATTTGATCATTCTGTCATTCCACTGGGAATTTTAGTGAATATATTCCTTTTTACACGGGCAACTTTTGCTTTAGCATCTTGTAATCGTTCACAAGCTTTTTGACAGGCAAACATATCAAAAACAAATTTTTCTTCACGGTGTTTTTTATGTGTTTCTTGAATCCTAAAAGGAAAAAGGAAAGGTAATAGAATGAGATATTTTTAAATTCCTAAAACCATAACATTCAATCAGATTGTTAATGATAATTAGATGTATTCAAAATAGACATCTACAAATGCAAAAAAAAAACCCTCAGAACTTCACTTATTGCATAGAATTTTATTATAACCTTCACTAATATTCATATTAGGCTAATATTTCTAAAATTCCTATTGGCTATAACAGAATCTCTACAAACCATGACTTAGATTCCCAAAGAAGTATCTAAACCAGAGTTGCAGAACTTTTACTTAAGCCTCACTAAATCCAAGGCTTCTGGTATTTGCTTTTGAGTTTTAATTTTTGCTTAATCTCCTCACTGTTTTCACCCAGCGATGCAAACCCCTCCCCTTTCACAGCTGTCAGTCTGTTTTCTATCTATGAGTTTGTAACTATTTGTTAGTTTTTTTGTTTATTAGGTTCTACATTTGAGTGAAATTATATGGTATTTGTCTTTCTCTGACTGGCTCAATTTACTTAGTGTAATACTCTCCAGGTCCATCCATGCTGTCCCAAAAGGTAAGATTTTTTTTTTTTTTTTTTGAGGCCAAGTAGTATTCCATTGTGTAAGACTCTGTTATTGACTGAACCAGAGGCGGATTCATGTGCCCTGGGCCCTGCCTTCTGAAGGACCCCACAAAACCCCAACTTTACACTTTTTTCTAATGACAGCAAGTTTGGTTACATATGTGCAATTTTAACATTAATAGTACATAAGATTTTTTATTTATTTAAAAATATGGTTACCATGTATTTTTATTTTCCCTGTCTCTCTTTTTCTTGAGCCCAGTATTTCTTCTGTGCCTGGGGCCTCAACCAACCTTAATCTGTCTCTGGACTAAACTGTGTCCACTCCAGATTCATATGCTGAAGTCTTAACATCCAGTACCTTAGAGTGCAATTGTATTTAATAGAATCTCTAAGAGGTGATTAAATTTAAATGAGATCATATGAATGAGTTCTAATCCAATATGAGAAGATGAAGAGACACCAAGGATGTACACACACAGGACAAAGGCCCTGTGAGGGTACAGCAAGAAGACAGCCAGCTGCAAGCCAAGGAGAGAGACCCGAGGAAGAAACAAATCTGTCAACACTTTGATCCTGGACTTCTAGCCTCTAAAACTGAGAAAATAAATTCTTGTTTAAACCACCTGGTCTGAATTATTTTGTTATAGCTACCCTTGCAGATTGATACAGACTCTAAATTAGAGAAAGATGAACTGGGTCATACTGTCAAACCTGGATATGGCATAGGTCTTAGAAGAATTCATTGATTCATCCTCATTCATTCAACAGTTACATATTATAATGTTTGTCACATTACCTATATGCTAGAAATATAAATATGACAATATAACTATGAGATGCTTATAGAAAGTAAAGAGAAATAAAGGTATTATATATTATATATAAATCAATTATATATAAATATATGCATATAAATCAAATGCCATGGTACCATAATGAAAGCATTATGTAACAAGGCAAAGTGAAACATGATAAAAAAAATTGCAAATGTAATCTGGAGAACAGGCAGAAGGAAGATAAGAAAGGCTTCAGTGCTAAAACAAAAGCAGAGAGGGTAGCACAGCTTGGCATGCTCTAAGAAGTGACAACACTCTGTCATACAGTTCTGGTAAGAAAGACAGTAGAACAGAAAAGCCTAGAAATACAGAAGTGGACTAGATCTTGATATTTTTCATATGTATTTAGGGGAATGCAAAATCTGAACTTGGGAAATGAAAAAGGGGCCTAAGTTTAAAAATTATTCAGTATGTGATTTTTGACAGGTTATTTATGTTCTCTTACCTTATTTTTTCCATCTTTAAAAGGAGATAATATAATTCTTAGGATTTAGTAAAGGACTAAATAAGTAAACATTTAAAATCCTTAAAGGAGTACCTGACATTTAATAATTTCTTTTATAGAATAAGATAATAGTGGAATTCATCCGGATAGAAAATGTAGGACACCTGGATAAGGAAAAAGGCTGGAGCATTATTCACAGTGGCCAAGACATGGAAACAACCAAAGTATCCTTCAACAGAGGATTGGATAAAGACCATGTGATACATATATACAATGGAATACTACTCAGCCATAAGGAAGGATGACATAGTACCATTTATGACAACATAGATGGACTCTGAGAACATTATACTAAGTGAAATAAGTAAAGCAGAAAAAGTTAAGAACTATATGATTTTGCCTGACCAGATGGTGGTGCAGTGGACAGAGCATCAGACTGTGATGCAGAGAACCCAGGTTCGTAACGCTGAGGTTGCCAGATTAAGCGCTGGCTCATCTGGTTTGAGCAAAGCTCACCAGCTTGAGCTCAAGGTCTCTGGCTTTAGCAAGGGGTCACTCAGTTTGCTGTAACTTCTTAGTCAAGGCACATACGAGAAAGCAATCAATGAACAACTAAGGTGCCACAATGAAGAATCGATGCTTCTCTTCTCTCTCCCTTCCTGTCAGTCCCTATCTGATCCCTCTCTGTCTTTATCTATCTCGGTCACAATAAAAAGAACTATATGATTTCACACATAGGTGAGATATAAAATTGAGACTCATGGACATAGATAACGGTGATTACTAGGGGGAGGAAGTTTTGGGGGAGGGGAGTAAAGAAGGACAAATATGTGGTGACGGAGAGTGATTTGACTTGGGTGATGGGAACACAACACAATCAACAGTTCAAATGCTGTAGAAATGTTTAACTGAAACCTTTGAACTCTTATTGAGCAATGTCACTCTGTTATATATTCTTTTTTTTTTAATTCATTTTAGAAAGGAGAGAGAGAGAGAGAGAAAGGGATGGAGGAGCAGGAAGCATGAACTTTCACATGTGCCTTGACCAGGTAAGCCTAATGTTTTGAACTGGCGACCTCAGTGTTCCAGGTTGACACTTTATCCACTGCACCACCACAGGTATGGCTAATTTTCTAAATTAAAAAAATATATATATTGGAGTTCTTATTTTGTAAAATAGAGTTTAAAAAACTTGGATATCCATGTAGTAATACTAAGTGAGATGAATATGGAGAAGAAATGGCTTGTGGGTAAGAGTACAGGTAGTGAAGTCATTCTGCTTGTGACCCAGACCTACAACTTATTGACTGTGTGATTTTTGAAAAGTTATTTCAGCTCTGTCTGTATCATTTTCTTCATCTTTAAGAAGGGACAACTCAACTCATAGGGTTTAGGAAAGAGTAAAGAACATTTAAAATCTTTAGAGGAATGACTAGAATTTAATAATATCTCAATGAAAATTTGCTTCCACTCTTGGGTCTGGAGCTCTGGAGAAGAGCCTTGCCTGGACATGTAGAAGAGTAAAAGTCATGACAAAAGCCTAATTACAATGCACATGTAATTAAGGGTACTAATTAAGTTTAAAAATTGTATTTAAATACAAAGAAACCTCACAACTATTTAAAGAACTGAAGAGAAACACAATGACATATTGTAATTATATAGTATACAAAGATAAAATAATGGGAAAATAAAATTATGAGAGAAATTCTATTTATACTACCACCAAAAAATCTTATAAAATACTTAGACACAAGCTTAACAAAATTATGCAAGACCTGTCTTTGAAGAATACATGTGGTAAAAATACGAGTTAAAAAAGATAAAAACTTTGGTCATAAATAAGTGTACAAGAGTTTCATATTTAAGAATTCCAAGTTATGATGGGTGTTCTGCATGTCTACTGAAATGAGTTTAAAGATGGTTGGGATAAAGTGTATTTAGGTTAGGCAATTGAGAGAGTTGTTCTTATGAATTTGAAAATTAACTATGATTACAGTAAAAGTTGGATGGAGAAAAGCTTTATGAATCAAGATATAAAGACCACAGTGAATGAAGAGAGTAGTCTAGGGGGTCAATTGATGATCAAAATAAAGACAAGCAGAAGATAATGTAATTGGATAGCTGCCCAATGTGCCATATCTTCATGCTAATTGATATTGGACTTCAAAAGGGAAACCTTACTGCTCTGCCCTAAGCAGTATCATCACTTCTTCAAAATATGAACAAGAATGTTTTGGAAGACTTATAACCAGCATTTACCTGGTATGTAAGGTCTTTCATTTCAAAGTCTCTTTTCAATTCATTCTAAATGCCCCTGTGGGTATTTTATCAATTTCCTAAACTAGAGATTTATGGTTTCTCTTTCTTCTTTCGTTCTTCCTCTTTCAGCAGCAGAAACTGGAAGCCACTGTCTCAGTAATAACTTCACTAGTTATTGAGATTCATCAGAATGCTTTTACATCAAACATTTGAACCAGAAAATAAAAAGATTTGAAAAACTCCAAAGTGTCTAGACAGACTTTTTTGAGTCACAGCTCTTTTCTGCGTGTTGATACTCTCTATCTTTATTTGAAAATATTTACAAATAAAACTCAGAAATGACTTTTAGGACAACATTACATTGCCTTATTCCTGTGTGCTTTCAAAGATAATATCTTTGCAGCAGTTTACAAGAGAAGATAATTCAGTTAAGATACATTAGGAAGCACACTTGACTCTGTATCCTCTACAGATTAACGATGGCCAGACATTTCAATTTGCTGTAGTAAAACTAAGCTGATTAAATTTCTCTAACACTGACATGCCATAGATTTGTGTTTTGATATGAGACTAGCCTTCATTCTCTTTTCCAAAAAATAAAATGTTTTAAGCGAGAGAGAGAGAGTGTGTGTGTATGTGTGTATGAGAGAGAGGGGGACAGGCAGCGAAAGAAAGACAAGGAAGGGAGAGATGAGAAGCATCAACTCCTAGTTGTGGCACCTTAGTTATTAATTGATTGCTTGACCAGGGGACTCCAGCTAAGCCAGTGACCCTTTCCTCAAGCCAGAGACCTGGGGCTCAAGCCAGAGACCTTGGGCTTCAGGCCAGTGACCTTTGGGCTCAAGCCAGTGACCATGGGGTTATGTCTATGATCCCACAATTAAGCCGGCAAGCCCACACTCAAGCCAGATGAGCCTGCTCTCAAGCTGGCAACCTTGGTTCCTCAGCATCCCAGGCCGATGCTCTATCCACTGAGCCACTGCCTGGTCAGGCCCAAAATATTTTTTATTAAAATAAATTACAGGAAAATTATTTCCCAAAACCTTTCTCTCACATAAAGAGTATACATTAATAAAAATGTTTATAAATTTTGGCAGAAAAAAACAGAAAATATTTTTCATCCTTAAAATGTATTATATAAAGTACTTTAGTAAATAATTTCAAATTTGCTTAGAAATAGAAAAAGCAAGTGCTTTCTTCTTATTTGACATTTATTTCTGGTACAGATCATATTTTTGTAAGTGATAGCATTTAAAAAATGTATATGAGGCCCTGGCCGGTTGGCTCAGCGGTAGAGCGTCGGCCTGGTGTGCGGGGGACCCGGGTTCAATTCCCGGCCAGGGCACATAGGAGAAGCGCCCATTTGCTTCTCCACCCCCACCCCCTCCTTCCTCTCTGTCTCTCTCTTCCCCTCCCGCAGCCAAGGCTCCATTGGAGCAAAGATGGCCCGGGCGCTGGGGATGGCTCCTTGGCCTCTACCCCAGGCGCTAGAGTGGCTCTGGTCGCGGCAAAGCGACCCCCTGGAGGGGCAGAGCATCGCCCCCTGGTGGGCAGAGCGTCGCCCCTGGTGGGCGTGCTGGGTGGATCCCGGTCGGGCGCATGCGGGAGTCTGTCTGACTGTCTCTCCCCGTTTCCAGCTTCAGAAAAAAAAATGTATATGAAATAAACAGTTATAATAATTTCTAAGTATTTCTAGACAAGCCTTAAATATATGCATGCATTTACACAGTTTGGCCACTTAAAATATCACCAGAATAAAATTTTGGCTCTTAAGTTTGAATCTAACAGCAGGAAAAAAATTGTGTGAAAGATTTTGAAAGAGTTAAAAAAGAATTACTGTGTGTCCTTTCTAGTGTACCCTTAAGAGTTATCTGTATATTTCAATTTCTTTGAGCTATTTTTCAACTCTATAAGTTGAGGAAAACTATGAGTAATGCAAATGTTTCTTGTCTAAAAAAATATAAATACATTTTGTCCAATGGAATTACATTGATTATTGCCAGTGGATAATGACTAAATTTATTCTGACATTTCTGATTGCCTATTTATATATTCATGCTGTTAGAATTCTCATTTGAATTGGTTGTAATGTCTTACTCAATCCTTCATTAAATAATGAGTTAAATAAAACCTTTGACATGTTCATTTTATATTTACATGAGTCATGGTTTGCAGTCTTAAAATATTCTTTGTAAATAAAATGGGATACACACACACACGAATTTTTATCCAGCCATAAAACAGGAAATATTGTCATCTGTAACAACATGAATTGAATTTGATTACATTATGCTAAATGAAATAAGTCAGACAGAGAAAGACAAGGACCATCCACTTACACGTGGACTCTACAACAAACAAACAGAGCTCATAATACAGAGAAGTAAGTGGTGGTTACCAGAGGTGGGAGGGGTACATGATGCGAGTAAAGGGGGTGAAAGGGTACAAACTTACAGTTATAAAATAAATAAGTCACAGGGAAGTAATATATAGTATAGCAATTATAGTTAATAATGCTGTATTGAATATTTGAAGTTGAGAGGATCTTAAAAATTTATATTAATAACACTGTATTATATATATATTACATATATATGTTGCTAAGAGGACAGATCTTAACAATTCTCATCACAAGGAAAAAATGTATAACTGTATATGGTTACAGATGATAGCCTTATGATGTGGGGGTCATTATATATAAATAGCAAAACAGTACATTGTACATCTGAAACTATTATGTTATATACCAATTATACTCCAGTAAAAATTCTTTGATAACAAATAAAATTTAAACTTACTAACTTCTGGTTAAACTATTTTGAATCAATACAAAGTTTTAGAACCTATTGACTTATTTTAAAATTTTAAAAATCTTCATCATGGAACCATTAATAAATTTTTGCATTTGTTTGAGACACCTTTGTCCAAAGTGTGTTCTGAGGATTAGTTTTCTAAGATATTTCTTAAAAAGAAGGTTCTTCAGTAAGATGCATGTTTACAATGTAACTGTTTGTCCTGGCTATATAGCTCAGTTGGTTAGAGCACTGTCCCAAAGCACAGAGTTTGCTGGTTTGAGCTCTAGTCAGGGCACATACAGGAGCAGAACAATGTTCCTGTCTTTCTCTCTCTCCTCTCCTCTATTGTTAGAATCAGCCAATCAATCCATAAAAATTTTCAAAAATTAAAATGCAGCAATTGTTTTTCTGATAGGATTTCTAATGGTCTTTCCCATAAGACTGTCCACTGAGATTTAGATACCCTTTCTAATCCAATTTAATGTTCTTAAGCAATTGCAACCTCACCTATAGTTCTATTTCCTGTACTATTGCCTGTGTTACTATTTCTGGCAGTTTTATTGTCTTGGGGCCAAAGAATGTTTATGTCCCCACATCATCAGGCATGTTCAGCATCTGGGAGTGAAATACTATTTAAATGACTTGAACTGTAAGGTAAGAAATACTCCTTAGTAGAAATGCCAGATATCACAGAAGAAACAAACAAACAAACAGAATATGTAGGACAAAGTTATTGTAATTAAACAAAGCACTAGTGAAGCTAGATTCATAGCCTGGTTAATTGTACTTTTAGTATATATTTAATAATTTTGATTAGACATCTTCACATCACCAACATTTACAGGGAAAATGCATTGTTCCTCATTCCAATGGCTAAAGTATTGAATACAAACATGTAAAAAACACTTGCTCATAACAGAGGCTATTATATAACCCAGGGGTCTCAAACTCGCGGCCGTGCGGCCCGCCCACCAATTTTGTGCGGCCCGCAGACTAATCAAACTTCGTGGATTAATCTGTGGGCCGGTCTGCAGGGCGCACAAATTTGGTGGGCGGCCCGCATGTGGCCCGCGGGCCGCGAGTTTGAGACCCCTGATATAACCCAAATGGACTTCCGTACAGTCATTACTAATTTTAAAAATGAGATTTTTACTTATTTTCTTCAGTAAATAATTATTGAATAGATTTTGGGAATCTATAGTACTAGGCACTGAAATGGAATAATAATCCACATTATCTTATAAAGAACTTTACAAGCTAACTTTAATATAGGTCCTCTTATGATAACTACAACATTTGAGATTTTAAAAACTGCTATGAAAGCATCATCAAATGAAAAGCACTAACATATTAGAAAAGCTGTTGGGGAGAGATTAATAGTGAATGTACCATTTCAGTTGGTTGATCGATTTTGTCAGTGCATGATGGAGACAAATAGGGGTTAAACAGTCTCACTCAGCCAAGCATCAGCCACTATTGACATGTCTCCCTGGAGGAAAGAGTGCTTTTTCCGTCACATATGGGCACTACCCTTTCACCAACCCGAACACTTCAAAGTAAAATTTGCTCAATAACATAAAGCCTTCAGTTACATAACATGTAGACAAACAGCAACATTGTGAGTTTGTAGTACCTTTTCGGAGCGCATATTTGAGGGAAGAAAGAGAGTATCAATAGAATCAGTAAGACTGTAGGATAAAAAAGTACAAAGTTGGTTAGGGAGCGGCGAATAATTTGGTCTGTCGGAAGCAAAAGTGAGGCTAGGGGAAGAGAAGGGGATAAGCATAAAATTTAGTGAGATGGGTCTAGGTGGACTGGAACAGAGCAGGGTGTCTGAAATGCCACTCAGAGGAGACTGGATTTTATTTTGCAGGCAATTTCAAGGTATCAACATATTCAAATAGTAAATGACATGTTCAGAACTTAATTTTAAAAGATAGTTTAGGTTTGTAGGCTGGAAAACAGATATGGTTGAAGAAAGGATGGAGAATGGTGATGGAGGTCTCAAAAGTAAGGATCATGTGAATTCTTAGAGGAATTATAAGAGTATAAATTAGTACAGGAAAAGTTGGATTGAAAAAGAAGAATCAATTTGAGATTCCTTTTAGAAGTAAAAAGAACAGGGAAATATATTAGATGTTGGCAATGAATTAAAATGAGCTGCAAAAGACTGAGTTTACTAGCATTGGTCCAGAGACTAATGATGATGCCATTTACAGTAAGAACAACCATTAATTAAGAAGCAGATTTTGCTAGATAGGATGGGGGTGCAGAAAGAGTGGTTTCATTGTCTCATTTTGGTAATTTATCAGGACATATTTGTCCTTCATTTGTTGTTGTTTCTGTTTTCCAAAGTAGAATATACCACATTATAAAGCACTGTTTATTAGATCTCAACATTTAGTATGGAATATTCACATGATATGGACTTTAATGCTTCTATTATATCAAAACTGTACCTACCTCAGTTCCTTCATGTGTTTAAGTAAATCCTTTTGATATTTTTCAGCTTCTAGTTTTTGCTGAACCAGCAGCTTTTTCTCACGTAAGAGCACTTTATTCTTATGTGAAATTTTAAGTTTAATTATTCCTTTGGTCAAAAAAGTGCGCTCATTATTTAACTTTTGAATTAATAAACGGTCTTCAGCTTTTTGTTCTTTTTCTTCTAGAAACAAAGCTCTTCTCTCTCTAACTTTTTCCAGGTAGTTGAATCTGTCCTGCCAAAGTTGGAATAAACCACGCTGGATTGCCTTGTTCTCTTCTATCCTCCATTTCTGTGCAGCCCATTTTTTCTTATACAAAGTTTCTTTAACAGTTAAACCAACTTTTTCTTGGGCAACTAGTGCCCTGGCTACAGCTATTTCTTTCTTCTTATGACTTTCCTGTTTCTTTTCTTCTGAGTGATATTTATCAATATCACAAAATGCTTTCAGTTTTATACCAGTTTTGTGTGTTGTAAAAAACTCTCTCCTTATGTTCTTCTCCAACAGTGTGTGTGCTTTTTTAATGAATGGTTTTTGATGAGAAGTAGAAATCAGCTGGGAATGTGTAGGAAAGGTATCTTGTTCATTCTCTCTTAAGACTGCAGCATGCTTCAATAGATTTGAAGAATGTAAGGGGAGTTTGAACACAGATATCCTAAAACTAGCATGTGATTCTTCATCCTCAATTTCATCTTCAGACTCCTGACCTATGCCACATAGCAGAAAAATATAATATATTATACAGGTGTTAAGCACAGTTTATTTTATGTCTCAATTACTTTGAAAAATACATTAATAAAATTTACAAGAACTGTTATTTACTTACATTAAGAAGCATTGTTCCCAACTGAAGTTCCTTTGCAATTTATGATTTTTGGGGAAAAATCACTATTGAAACATTTTAATACAGAAAATGCACTTATTCCTATATTTTCTGCATTCTCTTTTTCAGTTATTTAACTTGCACTGACTCAATGACAATATCTTATACTTAATCATACATGTTATTCTTACATATAGTTATTATCTCATATTTGCAAAGAACATTATAAAGTTTTACCCTGTTTTTCTCAACTCTGGTGGAAACTAATAGCTGCCAATATTGTTTTCCCTTTCATTGGACACACAAAGGAGCCAAATCTCTAAGCCTCCTTTGCTGTTATTGTGGCCATGAGACCAAGTCCTCTCTAATAGAGTGTGGACAGAAGTGATACGTGTCATTTCTGGTCCATGGCTACTAAAAAACAAATGTGCCTCCTCCGTTTTTCTTCTTCTGATCCACTTCACAGAGATAAGGATAAGGCCCTAGAAGATGGTAGAGACATAAAGTGGGAGAACTCTGGATCCCTGAGTCACTGCTTGAAAAACTACTCACTAATAAGGATTATCTAATCAGACTTCATGGAACCCGGAAATAAATGGCAATTATGTTTGAGTCAATATATATTTCTGGTTCTATATGTTATCACAGCTAACCTAACTAATATAATAACTTGAATCACATTGTTCATATATTTATTTTCTGACAAGGCTACTGATGAATTTAGGACCATGTAGCAAATATAGGTTAGAAAAGATATACTGATTAATCTTAGGAAGATATGTTTCCATATTTGACTGACTCTATTAAAATTACATTCTGCTAACTCTATTCTATTAGTATTTTATCTTTTCTAACAGATGATTCTTCTAAAATCTTTACGTATCAAAATGTCAAATCTGATGGAGGTTTTATGGACATTAAGGTGCTCATAAAGAAGGCCAGAACCTGTGGTCTAGGCAGGCCATAGGAAAAAAAGAGAATAGATAGAATTTTCACTAAAGGCCACAGGAATATCAACATTAGAAAAGGAAGTAGTGCTTACGGCTAAGTAGAAAATCAAGTCTAGCAAGTAAAAAAGGGTAAAAAAAAAAAAGTATCCACAAATATGTATTAAGAGATTGGGTCCAGAGTTAGAGACACAAAGGGACAAAAGCCAGTGTTTTAGGTCTAGAGTAAATAGCGTATGATCTGGGGCAACTACTTTGAAAAATCCAGCCATAAATAAAATATCAGGAATATAAAACACAACATGAATAAAATATTAAAAGTTCTGGTCACTAATCCCAACTTGCGTAAGGGTGGGAGGGTTTTCCTACACAGCTATGCATACTCTGACATCATCTGATTGCCCTACAATTCAACTTAATTCTGACACTATCTACTTGAAGATACAGTTCGATACCACTTGTTAAGAAATCAATCTTACAGGATTGTGCACCCTGCTTGAGATGCCAATTGTAAGTCCAGGTTATCATAACCATTCAACTATAGATTGGAGGTTCTACTGACCCCTGCTTAGATTCAATTAATTTGCTAGAGTGGCTCACAGAACTCAGACATTTTATTTATTATATTTTTGGTTTATTACAGAAGAATATAACCCAGAAACAAACACATGGAAGAGATGCACAGGGTAAGGTTTGAGGAAAGGGTGAGAGGCTTCTGTGCCCTCTCCAAGTACACCACTCTTCCTGAAATCTGAACGTGTTAACCAACATTAAAGTTCTCTGAACCCAGCTCATTCGGGTTTTTAGGGAGGCTTAATTACATTGACATGATTGACCAATGGCAACTGAACTCAACTCTAGCCCCTTTTTCCTGCCTAGAGGTCAGGGTTGGGACTAAAAGTTCCAGTTGGGTTGCCTGACATGGTGCAAAATTTACTTCACTAACGTAAAAGCCATCTTTCTTACTCTGCTTTTATCACTTAAAAAGTTCCAAGGGTTCTAGAGGTCTGTTCCAGAACTGGGAGAACAGACCAAATATACTTACTTTTCTTGTTAAAAATCACAATATCACAGTTACCAATATACATATAGGATGGGGCAAAAGTAGGTATACAATTGTGAGTATGCAACACAGATAGTTTATTTTTGAATTACTATTAATTAAGGTATTATTTTTCCATATGAACAACTGTAAACCTAAAATGGCCTTATAGTATTGTTTGATATCAAGTAGTATGACACCTCTAACTTTTCTTCTAAGAATACCTTGGGTGGTGAGCGCACGAGGCAGTAAACAGATGATGTTTTATTGAGTTGTACACTTGAAACCTATGTGATTTTATTAACCAATGCCATCTCAATAAATTCAATAAGAAGAGTCCCATTGCAAGACTTAAGGTATAGCAGAGAAATGAGCAATTTGAAATAACTGATATATATATTTCTTTGCTCATCTCATTAACTTACTCTTTTCTTTTTCTTTTCCCCTCTATGACATCTGTCATCTGTTTATTTTTTCTCTATCAATTTGCTTCATGTTTTCTAATCTTAACTGACAATGGAATCAAAAGTCTTTGTTAGATGCATTTGACAGCATGAAGGGCCAAATAATGACTATACTAAGCTAGGAAGTTGCAAAGTGAACTTTCTATTCAAACAAGTATAAGGTCTACAGGTGTAACATCTTTGTATCAGTGGAATTATTTTTCTGCTTCCTTTATACCAGGTGGAGCAAAAGTATGTTTATAACTGCTTGTATAAAAATGATGCAATCATAAACTTTGTTTTGAGTATTCCTAATTGCAAACTTACTTTGACCACATTCTATATTATTACAAAATAGGAATATTAATCACAAAAGTGTCACATATAAAATTTCAAATCTGTGAGGTAGACTTGTGTCCTGAGATATAAGCAACTTCTATATAACCTGGAGTGTCTCGATATCCAGTTTAAAAAAAAACACTTTTCTATAATAATAGGCTCTAAAATGGTATTCATATTTATGAAATAGGGAATTTCTAATAAATATAATTCAAATGAAAAGGGATGAAGGTGACCTATTTTGATGTACATGGCAAGCAATGCTCTAAGTAGTATCACATTCAGATATGAAGGGCATTGACATAAAATTATGCAAACAAACTGTCAAATCATATTTCAAATAGAAAAAGAAAAATATGGCATAAGCTATAAAAAAATGGTTTTGCATCTCTGACCCAACCTTACCATATGAAAATGTCTAGACATAAAATTACACATATTTTCCAAATATGGCTTTACAGTGCTATGGAAATATTCTTTTACCTAAATTACTGAGTCATATAATAAAATAATTTATTAAATTCTATTTAATACTCTTTGTTTATACAGCAACATTTTTCATTTTAAAATAATTGGCTACTTTAATTGTTGGCTTAAGAATTACTATTAGTGGGTCATTGATTTAAAGACTAGATATAATATCATAGAAAATAAAGTAGTTTCTAGTTGCATATTTAGCCTGAAAGAGCAAAGCAGAATCAAATCAAGACTGAAAATTTGGAACACACATAAGTTTTCTCAGAAACCTTAAATTATATTAATTATCACAAGGCCTTTGGGTGATGGGTATGCAACATAATTGAAAGACAAGATAACCTGGACTTGTTGATCTTTGAATATATGTAACCTGATTTATTGATGTCGCCCCATTAAAAAAATAAAATTATAATTAAAAAAATCACCATAAAATTAATTATTTTTTCTGCTTCTGCCTATAAAAGGAGATATTTAATAAACTGCAACTGTTAAACAAATAACATAAAATTTTTAAAACACCTCCCAAACAAAATTCATGCTAAGTTTAAAATATATGTATTTCTACTAAAAAATAGAAAGGGATCTGCCCACTAAAAAATCCTTGGGTAAAATGGTAAAGCCGTATTAGATGTCATATCTGCCAATGATTTTTGTTTCAAAATACATTATAGAACAGCCTGAAAACTTCTACACTTGGAAACAGAAATTCTATTGCAAGGAGATTTTTTATCTAGCACAATGGTTTTGAAGCTTTATACACTTGGGAACAAAATAAAATAGGAGAATTATTGTGGGGACCACTAAAGCAGAAATCACCCTGAGCATAAGTGAATTCAATTAAGATCATTGGGTCTATAAATCTTGTTATAACATCAGGGTAGTTAACTCTTTTGTGGACTGGCATGAAACTTCTGGCAAACCCATCCTCAGACCAGAGATTGTGAAACACAGAATATCCTCCCCTCCCTAAAAAATATGCTCAGGGTCCAGAAATGCTTTTGTTTCTTTCTGGGTTTTTTTTCTGTTTCTTAAGCATGAAATAATGAAATGCTGTTTATTATGATAAAAAATAAAGGTGAATAAAATAACGTTTTTATAGGCCTGTCTTACTGCCTTAAAATGTTTAATTCAGCACTTTTTTTTTAAAGTACATAGTCTATCATGATTCTGTTTAGTGTTGTTTTTTTCAACTTGAAGATCTCCCTTTAGCATTTCCTGTAAGGCACATCCAATGGTGATGATTCCCAAATTTCATATTCGATAGTGAAAAACTGAAAGCCTTCCCTGTCACATCAGGAACAAAGCCAGGATGCCAGTCCTGTTCAACATAAGCTGGAAGTCCTAGCCGGAGTAAGTAGACAAGAAAAATAAGAGAAAGGTCTCAAACTCAGAAAGGAAGTAGTAAAATTGTCCCTATTTGCAGAAGACATAATCTTATATTTAGAGAACTTAAAAGACAAAGAATAGTTAGAACTACTAAATTTGGTAAAGCTGAAGAATACAAAATCAACATACAAATTTTGGTTGTATTTCTCTACACTAACAAAAACTGTATGAAGAAGAAATTAAGAAAAGCATCCCATTACTACAGCATCAAATGATAAAATTATTGGTATTAATTTAAACAAGCAGGTGAGAGATCTTTATAATGAACACATTAAAACACTGATGAAAGAAAATGAAGAATTCACAAATAAACTGATATCTTGTGTTCATGGATTAAAAGAATCATGTTGTTAAACTGCCCAAAGCAACCTGCAAATTGAATGCAATCTTTATCAAAATCACAGAGGCATTTTCTACAAAGCAAACAACAGTACAAAAAGGCAACTCACAGAATGGGAGAAAACATTTGCAAAATGTATGTATTTGATAAGGAGTTAATTTCCAAAATATATAAGCAACTCTTACAACTCAATGGTAAAAACCTAAATATTCCATTTTTTAATAGACTAAAGACATAATTAGACATTTCGCCAAAAAAGACATACAGATGGCCATCAGATATATGAAAAAATGTTCAATGTCACTAATCATTAGGAAAATGTAAGTCAAAACTACAATGAGATTCCACCTCCACGTGTCAGGATGGCTAATATCAAAAAGATCAATACATGTGTTTGTAAGGATGTGGAGAAACTGGAACCCTTGTACACTGTTGGTGACAAAATGATGTAGGCACTATGGGAAACAGTATGGCAGTTCCTAAAAAAAAAAATTGCACTACATATGATCCCGCAACCCCACTTGTGGTCTTTATCAAAAATGAACTTAAATTAGGATGTTAAAGTGATATTAGCACTCCTGTATTCACTGCAGCACTATTCACAATAGCTAAAGTGTGGAAACAACCTAAATTTCCATCAACAGATGAATGACTACAGAAAATGTGGCACATAATACAATGGAATATATTCAGCCTTTAAAATGAAGGAAATTCTGCAATATGTGACAAATTAAATGAGCCTTCAGGGCATTATGCTAAGTAAACTAAGTCAGTCACAGAAAGACAAGTACTGCATGGTTCCATTTATATGAGATCTCTAAAATAGATAGTTAGGATCTTTAATTGCTACTTGTGGTCATATTAGAGTTCATCTTTCAATTTTTTTCATTCTTAAATTATTAATTTCTATTTCATTTCAATTGTAATTCATCCTGATATGTTAAAGATTCTTCTATTTTAATTTCTTTTTGGATAATGTATCTAGAATCTCTAAGACTCTGTAAGCATTTATCTAATCTTAGATCTCAGATCTCAATTTCAGTGTTTTAGTAATGTAACAAACACCAATTTCTCCCAATGGCAGCTACTTAAAGTTACACATAGTCTCAATGAAGAACTTAATAGCTTCTAGCTTTCCAGAATCATTTTGATTTATCCATCTATTAATTCATCTATCTATTCATCTTTCCACCCATCCATTTATATTTTAGTAGCTTTAAAATTCAACTGAAATTCAGTAATTACAACTATAAAATTTTTTATTCAACCTGCTCTTTTTTCCCTCTATTTTTAGTTTATTTTTTAATTGTTTGAGAATTATTTAGTTTCTATGAATTTCTCTTTTTTAAATTTTAATTTATTAATTTTAATGTGGTGACATTGATAAATCAGGGTACATATGTTCAGAGAAAATATTTCCAGATTATCTTGACATTTGATTATGTTGCATACCCCTCACCCAAAGTCAAATTGTCTTCTGTTACCTTCTATCTGGTTTTCTTTGTGCCCTTCCCCTCCCCCCACCCTCTCTCTTTCCTTCCCCCGCACACCCCCCATTCCCATCACATTCTTGTCCTTGTCTCCAAGTCTCATTTTTATGTCCCATCTATGTATGGATTTATATAGTTCTTAGTTTTTTCTGATTTACTTATTTCACTCAGTATAATGTTATCAAGGTCCATCCATGTTATTGTAAATGATCTGATGCCATCATTTCTATGGTTGAGTAGTATTCCATAGTATATATGTACCAAAGCTTTTTAATCCACTTGTCCATTGATGGACACTTGGGCTGTTTCCAGATTTTTGCTATTGTGAATAATGCTGCCATAAACATGGGGGTGCATTTCTCCTTTTGGAACAGTTCTATGGTGTTCTTAGGGTATATTTCTAAAAATACATCTGATAAGGGGTTAATAACAAAAATTTATAAAGAACTTGTAAAACTCAACACCAGGAAGACAAACAATCCAATCAAAAAATGGGCAAAGGAAATGAATAGACACTTCTCCAAAGAGGACATACAGATGGCCAATAGGCATATGAAAAAATGCTCAACATCACTAATCATTAGAGAAATGCAAATTAAAACCACAATGAGATATCACCTCACACCAGTCAGAATGGCACTCATCAACAAAACAAAACAGAATAAGTACTGGCCATCTCTTTTTAATAGAAAAATGTTGTCTTTGGTAAACACAGCAATCAGATATCAAATATATGTGAAAATGCATACATGACACTGAATGTTTTCTATGTGTAAGGTACTTTTCTAAATACATGGATGAGGCATTATGATAGCCATGATACTAGGTCTCTTGAAACTTATAGTGGCAGAAGGCAGATGACAATATCATAAACAGGAAAATAGACAGGAATAGTGAACTTATGAAAATTAGTAGGGTAAAATGATAGTGAATCTAATCATTATACTGGGTATATAGGAATAATTTTTAATAAAAAATTCAATTGAATTTCAAATGTGAAAAATTAAAGGAGTGAGCAGTGGGAAAATTTCAAGAAAAGAATGTTCCAAGAGAAATGAGAAGTTACTGTAAAGCCACTACGCAGGAACACATTTGGCCTGGTAGGGATACACAGAGAAAGCCATTTTTGTTGGAACCCAGTAAACAAGATAACATTAGTGTGAGATGTGGTCAGAGAGGTAAGGCAGATTCTATGGAGTACTATAGGCCACAGACAAAGGGTTGGATTTTATTATGAGATTAAGAGCTATTTAAGTGGGGGAGTGATATATGCGATTTTAGCATGAAGAAAATGGATCTGAATATGGATCACAAGAGTGTGAGGAGAGAAGCTGGTTTAAAGGCAACTATAAGAGGCCCAAGCAATGTTAGACAGTAAGTAAATAAAGTTGCATAGAAAAAGAAAGATTTGGGATATTTTTAGCAGGCAAAGCCAATAGGGCTGCTGATAAATTAGATCACAGAAGAGGGGGAAAAAATAAAGAAGGCAATCAAGGGTGAATGCTACTAGCATTTTGTCTTGAGAAACAGAATGGATGGGAATGCCATTTGTTGAGACAGAAAATACTGGGGTAAAATCAGATATAGTGAACCAGGTTAAATATTCGATGTATTACTATTTCTGCAGTACATAGCTTTCATATTCAAATACAAGCTAATGTTTCATAAATATGTCATATTTAAATTATTTAATAATCATTTTAATTTTTCATCAATTCGATGTCATTTTAAAATATTGCATTCTCTAAATAAGAAAATAATTTTATTATTTTTATTTTTAAAATTTTATTTATTGATTATTATAGAGAGAGGAGAAAAAGAGAGAGAGAGAGACTGAGACAGGGTAGAGGAGGGAGGAGGAGGAAGCATCAACTCCCAATGTGCCTTGACCAGGCAAGCCCAGGGTTTTGAACCGGCAACCTCAGTGTTCCAGGTCAATGTTAGTCCACTGTGTCACCACAGGTCAGGCAAGAAAATCATTTTAAAGTAATACTGTTTTTAATTTACATGATTGCTAATAATAATCAGGTAAAAATTGAGAAAAATTACACCTTTGTATACTTTTTATTAATTATACCAGATGATTTTTGAGGTACAGCCATTATCTACAAACTTCACTTTTCAGGCAGGAAAACTATTTTTTTTCAAATACAGTTTATCCTATGAAAAATAAATGTTTGCTAAAAATAAATACCCTTACATTTTGTACAGCATATGAAATATTCTATGTAACAGCAAACTAACTGGATCACATTGTAATTAATTTCTTTTCAACTGCATTAGCAGATAGTTTTAACTGTCACATGAAACTTTTAGAACTTGCAGGAACACAGAAACCAATACCATTTGTGGTCAGCAGAGCTTGTTTGGTTCTTCTAAAATGCATTACAGATTTATGAGCCATCTGTGAAGAAACAAATGGTCTAAAACTATTTAAAATCAGTGCAGGAATGATCTGAATGTTCACAAATGGGTCTGAAGCAGTTGCTCTCTTCAGCAAACTGCCTGACATCTTAGCACAAGCAGATGGCCTTCTGTGGCCAATAGGCTCTGAGGCAGCTTTGAGTTCAGGTGAAGGAAAGAATAGGAGGGAAAGGAAAAAATGTGAATACAAACAAAAAAATGTTAGTTTTCCCTGATTTGTTAGGCCCATAAATATCATTGAAATTATGATGACACAGTGGCTATTTTCTTCCTCTGAGATTTTCTTAGTAAAAATACAAAGGGTCTGAGGTCTTCCCCACCCCATCCATTACAACATCTGCACACATAATGTGGTATAAATGGCTTATTTAAGATATAATGGCTTATCCAAGATCATCATAATACACAGTTTACAAAAATCTGTACGTGTCACATCACAGAATTAATTATATTGGGGACTGACTTCTATAAGAAAGTTACAGAGATGTATAGAAATTATCTTCTCATTTAATACTATTAATATGCTTCTGAAAATTAGACATATTTTGTAGAAATGATATCCAGGAGGCTATTTCTCTATATTCTACAATGGAAAAAGTATAGTGCATTCCATGTTAACCACAGAATCATAATTCCTCCCCCCCTAGAAACATTGCAAACCTGAAAGCAACAAAACATACTTATAACTTTTATATTAATATGTAAAATATCGTATACTTAATACATTATTACTTGAACATCAACTAATGAGGTTTCTTATAATTAACTGTTTCAATTGTATTGATATGGCTGTTGGTAATATCTCAGATAAATATCCACATTGTTAACATTTGACATGCTTTAAAAATGTTTACCTGTGTTGTTTTTTTTCAAGATCTTTATTGTGATATAGTTGAGATACCATAAAAATTAATCATTAATACAATGTGTTGTTTCTAATATATTAAGAGTTGTACAACTACCACCACATAATCTATGTTTAAAACACTTTCATCATGCCCAAAAGAACTGCTATAACCATTAGAGTCATTTCCATCCCCCAGCCTCTACCATCTCCCCAACCCTAGGCAACTGCATAATCTATGTATTGATATTATGGACATTTATAATAAGCAGAATCATATAAAGTGTGGCTTTTTTGGATGAGTTTCATTATTCCAAGGAAGCCCATTACAGCTTTATGATTTTCTCCCTTTTTTAAACTTGCTTTTATAGTTTTCTGCACTTCTACCTTTACCTATGCCATCCTGAGCTCTACTTGTCTGATAATTGTAGCTAGAACAAATATACAAATATCTAAACCAATTCAAAACCTGGTCCTAAACCGTGAAAAACCAAATGAACTTCTGTCTGGACAAATGTTGGCTCAGTGTAAAGGTCAAACTTTCTACAGGTTCTAAGTAACTATGAAGCAGTCTCTTAATGATTATATTATGTCCTTTTACCAAGTTTATTATTTCTGTAATTTACTAAAGCACATGATGCCTCAGATTATTTTTCCCCCTCCAATACCAAGACATTAGAATGAAGATCTAAACTCAATCTGGTATCCTGAGGTTAAATCTGTCCGCTCAACTTGGTCCACCCTGACTACACAGATCATACTTGTCTAATGTTTACTGAAATAATGCATTGCTTCTTCTACCTCTCTGTTGTTTTATGAGACACTGGACGGCAATAGCCACTGTTGGAAGTGGTTAGGAGCATAAAACATAGAGCAAAATCAGCTGGTTTACTAAAATGCCATGTCCTAGAATTTCAGAAAGTAATTTGAAGCAAGTTTTTTAACTTCACAAGGTTACAGTTTCTTATATCTATAAAATGGAAGAACAAAACTGCGAACCTTAAAGATTAGCTGTGAAGATTGAGTGAAAATTGTTTGGCATATAAGAAGAAAATGTAAAATCTAGATTTTATTAGTTCAGTTATCAATTTCACTATGAACTCTAAAAATTCTTATTGCTTTGAAAATGGTAGACATTCTAGTTTATCCAAAAGCCTTTCTCACACCTCCTGATGTTGTCTCAGAATTTAACAACACCACTCTAGGCAGAATCTGTCAACAGCACTCTGTGTAGAAGGTGGTAATTTATCAGAGTAGACTGTAAGCCAATACACATTTACTATTTTTATCTGAGATAATAAACTTTCTTAATATTTTCTTATACAATAATTACAGATCCCATTTCGGGTTTTTCTCTCTGTGTTATATACTCAAAATGAATTTAATTTTAGCATCAAATGTCTCTTGCGCCTGACTGTTCTGAAACAAAACAAAATTCTATATTGTTTGAATCTTAAATCTGATATTAATCACCTTTGCACTTAAATTTCGGCCTAAGGGTCATTGTTTACCAACTTATTTGGTCACTATTCTTTCTGATTTTTTTCTAAAGAAGGAAAAGCAAAAATAATAAGACTGGAAAAAGATGAAGGGAAAAGGTTCCAGAGAAATTGCACCTGAGAAGAGGTAAGGTTGGTATGGGGAGAGAGAGCGAGAGAGAAAGAGAGAGACAAATTTTTAAAAATGAAATTATTAATTAGATATAATTTACATACCAAAGATTACACCATTTTAAAGTGTATGATTTCAGGAACCAAAGTGTATGATTCCAGACTATTGAAAGAACAGACAAATTGATCAGTGGAACAGAATAAAGAATCTGGAAATAGATCCCATAAATATAGTCAACAGACCTTTGATAAAGGAGCAAAAGCAAAACAATGGAGCAAAGATAGTCTTTTCAACAAATGATGCTAACCAGCTGGACATTCATATGCAAAAAAAAAAAATCTAGACACAGATTTTACACCCTTTACAGAAGATAACTCAAAAATGTGTATTAGACCTAAATAAAAACACAAAACTATAAAACTCCTGAAAAATAAACTAGGAGAGGACCTAGATAATCTTGAGATAGCAGTGAATTTTTTATATGCAAAATCAAAGGCATGATACATGAAAGAATTAATGTACTGGACTTCATTGCATTTTAAAACTTCTAAGAAAGATAATGTCAAGAGAGTGAGAAGACAAGCCACAGACTTAGAGAAAATATTTTCAAAAGACATATCAAATAAAGGTCTATTTTCCAAAATATAAAAATAACTTAAAATTTAAAAATAAGAAAGCAAACAATCTGATTAATAATATGAGCAGCCCTGGCCGGTTGGCTCAGCGGTAGAGCGTCGGCCTAGCGTGCGGAGGACCCGGGTTCGATTCCCGGCCAGGGCACACAGGAGAGGCGCCCATTTGCTTCTCCACCCCTCCGCCGCGCTTTCCTCTCTGTCTCTCTCTTCCCCTCCCGCAGCCAAGGCTCCATTGGAGCAAAGATGGCCCGGGCGCTGGGGATGGCTCTGTGGCCTCTGCCTCAGGCGCTAGAGTGGCTCTGGTCGCAACATGGCGACGCCCCGGAGGGGCAGAGCATCGCCCCCTGGTGGGCAGAGCGTTGCCCCTGGTGGGCGTGCCGGGTGGATCCCGGTCGGGCGCATGCGGGAGTCTGTCTGACTGTCTCTCCCTGTTTCCAGCTTCAGAAAAATGAAAAAAAAAAAAATAATAATATGAGCAAAAGACACAAACAGATAGCTCACCAGAGATTATGTACAAAAGACAAATAAATATGGAAAACTGCTCAAAATTATGTCATTAAAGGATTTTAAATTAAACAACAAAGAGATACAAATACACACCTATTAGAATGGTGAAAATCCAAAACACTGACAATAGCAAATGCTGGGGAGGATGTGGAGCAACAGGAACTCGCATTCATTACTGATGGAAATAGAAAATGGCACAGCTACTTTGGAAGACAGTTTGTCCTTTTTTTTTTTTTTTTTTTACAGAGACAGGGAGAGAGTCAGAGAGAGGGATAGATAGGGACAGACAGACAGGAACGGAAAGAGATGAGAAGCATCAATCATTAGTTTTTCATTGTGACACCTTAGTTGTTCATTGATTACTTTCTCATGTATGCCTTGACCATGGGGCTACAGCAGACCGAGTAACCCCTTCTCAAGCCAGAGAGACCTTGAGTCCAAGCTAGTGAGCTTTGCTCAAACCAGATGAGCCTGCGCTCAAGCTGGTGACTTCAGAGTCTCAAACCTGGGTCCTCCGCATCCAGTACGATGCTCTATCCACTGCGCCACCGCCTGGTCAGGCAGTTTCTCATTTTCTTATAAAGCTAACATAAATTGTGCCATATAATCCAGCAATTGTACCAAAAAGGATCAGAATAAACCTTTATTCTTTTTTTTTTTTTAATTCTGTGAGAGGAGGGGAGGCAGGGACAGATTTCGTCATACGCCCTGACCGGGATCCACCTGGCAAGCTCACAACGGGGAGAAGCTCTGCTCCTCAGGGGTGTTGCTCCATTGATCAGCAACCAAGTTCTTCTTAGCACCTGAGGCAAGGCCATGGAGCCATCCTGAGAGTCTGGGGTCAACTCTCTCCAATCAAGCCATTTGGCTGCAGGAAAGGAAAAGAGAGAAAAAGAGAGAGAAGGGGGGGATGGGTAGAGAAGCAGATGGGCACTTCTCCTATGTACTCTGAGAATCAAACCCAAGATATCCACACACTGGGTTGATGCTCTACCATTAAACCAACTGTCCAGGGCCAGTTTTAAAAGGTATTTTTAAGATTGCTATGTTGACATTTGGTTTATGCTGAGCTAAAGCAATTAAGACCCTGCAGTCTTCAGAAAAACTTCTGCTACCTAGAAAAATTTAAATTAGGGGCCCATACAATAATAAAAGTTATTACCAGAAATAACTGTGTGTGTGTGTGTGTGTGTGTTTGTTTGTGTGTGTGACAGAGACAGAGAGAGACAGAGAAAAGGACAGACTGGGACAGACAGACAGGATGGGAAAGAGATCAGAAGCATCAAGTCTTCATTGCAGCACCTTAATTGTCCATTGATTGCTTTCTCATATGTGCCTTGACCAGGGGGCTAGAGCAGAGCAAGTCACCCTTGCTCAAGCCAGTGACCTTGGCCTTCAAACCATTGACCTTTGGGCTCAAGCCAGCAACCATGGGGTCATATCTATGATCCCATGCTCAAGCCAGCAACCCTGCACTCAAGCTGCTGAGCCCGCACTCAAGCCAGGTGAGCCCGCACTCAAGCTGGCAACCTCGGGGTTTTGAACCTGAGCCCTTTGCATCCCAGTCCTCTATCCACTGCGCCCCCACTGGGTCAGGCCAGAAATAACTTTTTATGATATATCTATATGGTGGAACATCTCATTACTGATCATTTGCATTTCTTATTGATCTGTAGATTATTCTCTACTACTGTGAAGCCTCAAACCACAAACCTAAATGTGTACAGGGTAATTTCTTTCTCCCCTACAGCACTCTTCATTATATAACTAATAAATTGAAAACTAGATATACATAAAAATTTTTACATAGATGATTATAGCAGCTTTATTCATAACAGCCAAAACTTGAAAGTAACGAAGATGGTCTTCAGTAGGTGAATGGTTAGGTAAACTGGGTACAGCTATTCAATAGAATATTATTCAGCACTAGAAGAAAAACTGATATGGCAGATGAGCCACAAGAACATAGAAGTTTCACCAACATTATAAAATAAGCAGATCTGACAGACCACTCAGTAAAGGCAGAATACATATTCTTTTCAAGTGTCCGTAATTTCTAGGATAGACCATATGCTAGGCTATGAAACAGCATTCAATAAATTGAGAAAGATTGAATGATACAAAACATGCTCTTTAACCACAATGTAATTTAACTAGACAGCAATAATAGAAGAAAATTTTTTAAGCTCACAAGGACATTAAATAACATAGTCCTTCATGATCAATGGGTCAAAGAAGAGATCACAAATGACTTTATAAAATACTATAAGATAAATTAAAACAAGAAGTAATTATGGAGTTTAGCTAAAGGAGTGCTCAGAAGAAAATTTATATCTATAAACACCTATATTCAAAATAAAGGGAGATATTAAATAGAAAGTTTAACCTTCTACCTTTAAAAAACTAGTAAAAATGATAAACTAAACCCAACACAAACAGAAAAAGATGGTAAAGATTAAAGCAAAAATAAAAGTTTTTTAGTGTTTGTTTCATTTTATTTTGCTTTAAGATCAAGAAAATTGACAAATCTTGAGAAATTTCCCCCTTTTTCATCTCTTAGGTTGATCTACCTAGCAAAGTTTGGCCCCTGGTTCATGATAGCACATTTATTGGTCAAAAATAATGTTTTATTCCCCTTAGCCACTTAAGGTTTTTACATTTTACTCTTAGAAGTTTGTGTGTGTGTGTGTGTGTGTGTGGCCTTGGAGGTTACCATTGCAGTTCAGATTTTATGTTTTGCTCCATATTAAACCAGAAACTAGTAGCACAGAAGTACTCTGACCAATGCTTTTGAAAGCATGAAGTCTTGGGCGTGTATACAGTCTTCCAGGATACTGGAGATGTATTTGATTTTAATCTTAAACCTGGCTTCTTAGAAGTTGACCTGGGGTCAAAGTAGCTTGTTGTTCAGCAAGTGTTTGGTCAGAGGTTTTGCTTACGCTCTGTGTGCCAGTGAACTTATGTTAGTTCGTCTGTACAGACAGGAAATGCTTTTAAATCTGTCCCTTATCCTGTTCTAATTGCTCCCAAGTGGGTGAAACATAGCACATATGCACAAATTTATTGATCCTTAACATTGACTGTGATCCCTGGAGGACTTTTTGCTGTTGCATCTCCTGGTATCTCTTAAAATTCTAGTTGTTCTGTCATTTAACTTATTGCTACCAGTATTATGAAACTATGAGCACCCTCTTAATTGCTCTCCACTGAAATCTCCACTGTTTTCAACAGTGCCTTCAGGCGTGCTATTTTCCATCTGTTTCAGATAAACTCAATCACCTCAGCCAGGGCCACAGAACTCTTCATCCTCAGGGTCTGTCTCTCCTCCTGGGCAGAACTTCTGTTTCACTGTATAGGAGCTAGGGTGCGGAGAATGGGCTGCTGGTCCTGGAGTGGCAATCCTGCTCTATGAGCAGGAACTGCCAAAGAGGTCTGGTGGCCACTGGTCTTATCTGCTTGCCCCTCCCTCTGTGGAATCTGGGCTTTAAGAGCAAGCTAAGGGAAAAACTGAAAGGGGGTGCCGTGATCTTCAGTCTTCTGTCTGTGCCACGCTTGAACAGAGCTACTGTATCAGAGGCGGGGTGAATAAAAAAAGGCAGAAGCCTGCCCTTCCAGGCTAAAATTGTAACCTTATACTGGGGACTGAAGGAAGAGAGAACCCTGTCTTCTGGCATCATAGGCCAAGAGTAAAGTGTCCTGGGTAGAACTTTCGTTTCTTTTAGTTAGAGCAATGATGAGGTGGGCAAAGGAGCAGGTCATAGATCAAATGTCACAGACTTTCACTCTTCTTACTGAAATTTAATATATTTTCTTGAATAAGTGTTTCTTCATTTGCTATATGTTCTTGGGATAACTTCCAGAAATTTTAAATGATTGATTTTTGTAATTTTCACAAGTTATACCTCTGGGAAGAGGTATACCAGGCTTTCCTCTGCACTATTCTGAAAGTTTCCTTCTACATTTGATTTTTATTTTATTGAACTTGTAATATGACTCTAGCTTTTAAATACCTATCATTCGTTTGAAATGTCTTGAATTCTGGAGATATGAATATAATTTTTTCTTATATGAAAATGTCTGAAAAATATTATATTTATAGATAAGAATGGAAAGTAGTATCACAAGGCCAAACTTAGTTCTGATACTTTGTCTTACAAGACTCTTCCTATTTATCCACGCTTATCATTCTCACTTATTAAATACAAGGTACATAATTCTTCATTTTGATCCTGAAACATAAAACTTTTCCACAGTTTATGTCTTTTGTTGTTGTCTTTGCTTGGTATACTTTTTCCTACAATGTTCACATGAATTATTCCTTTTCATCACAGGACAAATACTATCTCTGCAGAAGTGGCCTTACCTAACTAAAGTAAACTGCATATATAAAGAAGGTTGTGTTCCTCAAGGTAACCTATCAACCTTCTCTATATACTTCTATGTTTTATTAATAGTACTTAATGGTAATTAAAATTACTCTGTCTATTCATTTGTTTGTTGTATCTTCCTGATTTGGGATATAAACCTGAAGAATTCAGTCATTTTGATTCTATAGTCAGAATGTCTAGATCTACTTCTTGTTCATAAGGATCTTTTTATACCTTCAGAAATTATTGAGATCCTCAAAGAGCTCTCTTTGTGGGGTAGGATGGATCACCCCTATTAATTTTACTATATTATAAATGAGCAATAACATATGAGTGAACTCATATGGTTCTTAACTTTTACTCACATGTGGAATATAAAACTGAAAGCAACAAGTGTACAAACAAAAAGAAAATTTGTAGACAAAGTATACAGTTGAACATACTAAAAAGAATGAAAATGAGTTAATTTTCAACATGTTTTTAGTTATTAAAATAAAAAGAATTATAAACACAGACAACAGTATGGTGGTTACTAGAGGGAAGGAGGGAGAGGGGGCAGTAAATGGTAAAGGGGGCCAAATATACGGTGCAGAAGATTTGACTTTGGGTGGTGGATACAATGCAATATACAGACAATGTATCATAGAACTATACACTTAAAACATATAATTTATTAACCAACCTTACCCAATAACTTTAATAATAAAATAAATAAAGGGTTTAAAAGAGAGATATATTCTTTAGATTAGAATCTGGAGTAATTCCAAATAATTTTGTTAATATATCTAAAATATGAGAATATATTTAAAACATGAGAATAGCTTTGATGTTTGTCCTGTAGAAATAGCTCTTAATAAAGAAATGGAAAAAATTAAAACCAAGTTAAAAATGTATTCATTGAAGCATAAAATCATTACATATTAAAATCAGTGATGTCATTATGACATAATATGTAGCTTATGAAAAACTCCACTTTATACTTATGAGAGAATAAAAGTATAAAAGATAAATGACATCTTAGTATGATGAAAATAATTTAAACTTTGCAAACTTCCTGAAAGAGCTGCTGACCACAGTGTCCTTTAAAATAGTAGAAACCTAAAAAATAATGTACCTTTAGTCAGAAAATTACAGACTATTACAAGATAGTTGGCACTACCGAGGATTTTGAGTACAATGCAGCCAATTAATTTTATTTTATTTATATAATTATCTCAGCAAATGCTCAACCCACCTTTTGTTTGTATACCTTCAATAAAAGATGTCACTAATTCTTGCCCTGGCCAGTTGGCTCAGCGGTAGAGCATTGGCCTGGCGTGCAGGAGTCCCGGGAATCGGGTTGATTCCCAGCCAGGGCACACAGGAGAAGCACCCATCTGCTTCTCCACCCCTCTCCCTCTCCTTCCTCTCTGCCTCTCTCTTCCCCTCCCACAGCCGAGGCTCCATTGGAGCAAAGATTGCCAGGGCGCTGAGTATGGCTCTGTGGCCTCTGCCTCAGGTGCTAGAATGGCTCTGGATGCAACAGAGGGATGCCCCAGAGGGGCACAGCATTGCCCCCTGGTGGGCATGCCGGGTGGATCCTGGTCGGGCGCATGTGGGAGTCTGTCTGACTGCCTCCCCATTTCCAGCTTCAGAAAAATACAAAAAAAAAAAAAATGATGTCACTAATTCTTGAAGTAGTTCATTCTAATTTTGTTTCTCTAATTTTAAGAAAGTTTGTATGTTAAGGAATAGTCTCTCCCCTTGCTTGATTCCAAGACCCCATGATTATATTTTTCTAAATGAGTTTGAGTTTTCTAAGATGTTTTCTAAATGGTGAATCATAATCTGAATACCAAGTCCTAACAGGCTTGCTATCAGAGCAAAACAAGAGGCTTTTATTTTATTCTAGATGCCATAATTCATAAAACCATGGATCACCAGCTATTGAAAAGTTACATAATATACTGAAAGTCTAAGTCTGTTTCACATAAATATTTTTCAAGGTTGCCTGACCAGGCGGTGGTTCAGTGGATAGAGCATTAGACTGGGATGCGGAGGACCCAGGTTCGAGACCCTGAGGTTGCCAGCATGAGCGCAGGCTCATCTGGTTTGAGCAAAAGCTCACCAGCTTGGACCCAAAGTCTCTGGCTTGAGCAAGGGGTTACTCGGTCTGCTGTGGCACCCTGTCAAGGCAAATATGAGAAAGCAATCAATGAACAGCTAAGGTGTCGCAACAAAAAACGGATAATTGATGCTTCTCATCTCTCTCCATTCCTGTTTGTCCCTGTCTCAAAAAAAAAAAAAAAAAAATTCAAGGCATGTATCCTTTAGAGTTTCTTAAAATAGTTTTCAAGTGACAGACTTACTCATATAAGATATTATCTTCTTGGATTAAGCTAAATCTCAATATTTATGATACTATTCTTTCATTGACTATTTACTTAACTTCCAGTCTCTGACATCAATTTTCTCACATGATCACAAAGATGACACCACATTTATGGTTTTTGTTATGGTACCAATTTCTGTATTTATAGCATAATTAATTTTAACCTCTATCACATATAAATCCTGAGATTTCAGCTTAGCACAGTAAACATTCATCGATTTCTCATCTAAGAAACAATGTGTGTCAGTAGGACCTTGCAGATATGCCAATAGAACACATGGCCTACATGATCTATATAGCAGGAGAATGATCTTAAATGCTTTCATGAAGAAGTGGTTTTTCACTTTTGCTCATAGTCAACTGGACATAAATAATCACATAATTCCTATATAATTGCATGGGAAGCTGTACAATGCAATATACGGCATTGTTGCTTAAAATCAGAAAATAAATCCAAATGTATTTTACTTAAAGTTCTATTTTCTTTCCATTAAGTTGTACTTACTCTTATTTTAATATAATCTTCTTCCTCTTTATTCTGAGTATTGGGAATATTAAAAATATTTTAAACTTGAACTATGATACTAGTTTAAAATAGATTTTATTTATTTTTAATTTTAAATCTAGCAACAAAAGTTTCTATTTTTATATGCATAAGAATTCTATAGTCGCTCACCTGAAGTAATTTAGTTGATATTATTTTATATCTGGGATATAAATGACTAAAATTCAGTCATTCTAGCAAAATAAATTAGAAGAAAATAAAGTAAAAAACTGTTAAAATTGCTTAGAGGACATGTGGAGTGAAATCAGCAAGATATGATAAATTAGATGAATTTGAAAGAAAAATGTTGGAGGCAGAAAATTTAATATATTCAATGAAAACCATAAAATCTTTTTTAGAGTCTTCATTTCAGACTAATATGTGGATTTAGAGCAAGACAAAACATGTAATAGAAGCAAAATAAAAAACTATAAATCTAATCAGAAGCATTTTGATATAATGACCCTCAAGTAATAAACCTTTGACCTTACATTCTGAATAGGAAATAGCAATTTTGTTCTCAGAAATTTGTTTTATGTAACAGCTGGCATGTTTTGTAAGGGATTTGAGTTTACTTCTTCATAAATATATCTGAAATACTAATGCTACGCTGATATAACTGCTGAGGACTGGCCCACTGTCCAGCTTGTATTTACTATACAGGGTTAAAACAACACTAACATAACATACACTTTAAGAGTTACAATATATTTCTGATATGCCATATACCCTCTCAGTATATATCAAGGTATTTATATATTCAATTCCTAACACTGAAAGAATCTCTTAAAGTATAGATAGAATAGGCATTCATGAAGCATCATGTCTCTTTAAAACATCTGACCTGCAGTGATACATCATTTTTATAGAGAAAAAATAAAAAATTCAATTAGATAATATAAAATAAAAACAAGAAAGGGCAATAGGCTTAACTTACTTTAAAGAGGATAAATTCATTTATTTATTACAAGCTAATAATTAGTTAAACCAGGGTTTTGGATAATATTTATAGCAAAATCAAGCAACTGTTAAGCTGTCATGTATAATTTAATCATATAAATAAGACATTATAATATCTATCCTTATTCACTAGCTACAGGAAGAACTTTTAACTTCATAATCTTACAGAAGTTCCACTGAAACACAAAATATCTTTACCATTAATATCTTAGTTCCACAAGTGTAGGGTTTTCATATGCCTTATTTACTGTTGGATTTTGCATGCTTAGATCTGATCAAAACATATATGTAGTAATAATCTAAAGTGTAGTAAGAAAAACTTTGGTATAATAAAACACTCTCTAAATTTCAAAACTTACTGGAGGGCTCAGAGGAAGGACTTAAAGCATTTGGACAATGATCTGCTCATTCTGCTTATAAGGTGAATGTCCATGGGAAAAGGAAAAAACAAACAAACAGGTGATCTAATCTAATTCCCATGTGAACTGGAACTTCAGAAAAATGAAAAATTATATTTTCTAGGATAAAGAGGCTTTATCTACTGAATGCCTTTAGCACACTGATGCAAATTTAAAGAATTGTTTATTTTAAATAAACCTTCTATGGAGAATACCATTAAACTATACAATTCTCTGAAATAGAAAACAGAAATGTTTCATAATGTAAATTTGTTTCTGTGTGGGGTAAACCCATGAAACTCGGTGATATCATCTATGTTGCTGGGCCATTAATGCATGTTCTTCAAGGGAAGAAAGATCCTAGAGAGCCAGCCTTAATGTCTCAAATGCCTCCCTACTTTATTTGAGTCTCTTGACTATTTGTATCTTTTAAATTATTAGCAAAGTTTGAAGCCCCAATAAGATCTTAGATTTTTATAAGTCTAATTTGACAATCCATTCATGTTAAATTGGCCTATGAATGACAGAAAGTAATGATGGTACTTAATTTATGTAATTATACATCATTCAAATTGGGACATTTTCAAGACTGAGAGGCACTGCTATTAATAATTACATCTGGACAATAGACATTAATTGAGACTTTTCTTGGGAAAACTGAGACATAAAGTTATGGTAGAAATAGTAAAGTATCCTTCATTCATTAGTATATTTATTTATTTAGTAAATATTTTTAATGTTCTGCCAACTTGAGATGTCCTTATGTGAATATGGAAATATGGTCCCATGTAGGAATTAAAATAGCAATATATGAATTATGAATTATCCTGGATGACATTATAGTAACAATGTAAGAATCAGTAGAACCATACTATGGCATAGTAGGTGTTATTTCTCATTAAACATTAAAAATCCATATATTACTGTTGTGTATAGTTTTCTTATCCACATTATACTTATCTGCACAAATATTATCATTTAAAAAAGATATCTTAAAGGTGGAATTATGGTAACAGGTGATAAAAATAGCACTCAGACTAATCTATATTCTTTTAGAACTGAATACTGAAGTACTGAAGTATTCAGAACTGAAGTACTGAATACTTCATGTGTCTCAAGAAAATCTTATATAATGCCTACTGCTTGGGAGTTGTTTAAAGTATGAAGATACAAAAACACACAAAATGTGTAACTTATGCTGTCAGAACCACTACCTACTGGAGTAGACCTTTTTTGGAGATTTTAGAGGAAGCATAAAACCTGTCATCAGTGAGCTAAATGATCAGACCCCTGCTTTTGTTAATTAAGTTAAGGAACATGAATAGGGTTTCAGAGGACCCACAAATCCTTTGAAATTAAAAATAAAGTAAATGTGTGTTTGTAGGTGCATCTTTGAGAACAAAGAGAGCTTAATTTTTTAAGCGATGTTCCCAAATTTTATTGTACTTGTATTTCTGTCCAAAGAAGAAAAAATATTAAGAATTAGTGCTCAAGAAAAGTAATATCTAGAGAACAGGTTTATCATGTCACAACTCATATTGTGAGTCAAAAATTGCTCACATTCATACTCTGCTTAATAAAGGAGTTTCTGGCATAGAAGTTACCTAGTATCAGACTGTACTACTTTGAAAAATATATACTAACCTGTAGCCATTCACTCAAATTTCCTTTACTTTAAAAGAAGAGAGCCCTGGCTGGTTGGCTCAGCGGTAGAGCGTCGGCCTGGCGTGCGGAGGACCCGGGTTTGATTCCCGGCCAGGGCACATAGGAGAAGCGCCCATTTGCTTTTCCACCCCACCCCTCCTTCCTCTCTGTCTCTCTCTTCCCCTCCCGTAGCCAAGGCTCCATTGGAGCAAAGATGGCCCGGGCGCTGGGGATGGTTCCTTGGCCTCTGCCCCAGGCGCTGGAGTGGCTCTGGTCGCGGCAGAGCGACGCCCCGGAGGGGCAGAGCATCGCCCCCTGGTGGGCAGAGCATCGCCCCTGGTGGGCGTGCCGGGTTGATCCCGGTAGGGCGCATGCGGGTGTCTGACTGTCTCTCCCCGTTTCCAGCTTCAGAAAAAAAAAAAAAAAAAGAGAGGGGTAATTGCCTAACTACCTTTACCAAACCCTTTCTCCCCCTACTTTAACAATTATATAGTATAAGCTTTCAGATATCCAGGAATTACTTGGGATATAATATTTTGATTATTCAAATACTCTGACCACAATGAACTTGTGTATGTCATACACTGATAATCAAATCTTAAATTATAAATGTAATAAAATATTCATAAGACTTTTAAACATATCCTTAAATCATGTTCTAAGAATTTTGTTATTTAGAATATTGATGGTAAAAATCCTCCAAATAAATAATTTGGTAATATCTTCCTTGCTTTACATCTATTCACTCTTAACCTTCACCAATATGATTCCTGTCTGCCACTTTTCAGAACTTGCTTTTTGTCAAGGTCATCATTGACTCTCCATGCTCCAAATTTAAAAATTACTGTTTTGTTCTCCTATTGCAAGTCTATTTAGCTAGTATCCAACACAGTAGAACAATCTGTTATTTTTAATTAAATTATTTTATTAAATTAGCATATGCATATATTTTTGAAAGCCATGCATTATAGACAAAATTAAAGAGTTCTCATCAATGACTACAAAAAATGATAAATACTAAATCTTACTTTAAACATAAAACTTGATACAGAAATTCCATTTTTAGAAATAAACTCTATGTTCTTATTAAAAATATTTGAAATATACTTTATATATACAATGAATACATAAAATTTATAATACACATATATGTATATTCCCTACTATACTGTTTCTTTTTCTCATCATAATTAGTATAAAAATATAGTATATATTTTCTTCAGTTCTATGTAAATTTTTCCCTAAAGCATTCAGTTTACTTCAGTATGCCATACAAGTACATCATTTCCAACATGTACTATTATTTGAAGTTTAAGAAAGTTTGAGAAATAATGCTCCATAGGCTTGCAGAACACTTGTTCATTACTGTATCTTAAATGCACATAGTGACTCTATAAAAACTCATTGACAAAAATTAATAAATTAAGAAATGAAATACATAATTAGAGTATACAAAGATTTTATTGCATCCTTGTTGAATCTGTAGCAGTGCATGAAAGTTGTGTCTAAGAAAGATGGGAATTACTACCTGTTCCCTTACCTTTCTTGTTGTCATGAAACTTACCCTCTCAGGTAAAGATTGACTTCATTTATAACACTGATTCAAGATTACATAACAATATTTTGTGTGCGCATAGTACACTGTCAGATGTTAGAGAAGACAGAGAGAAGTAAAACTCAGTCATCACTTTCAAAGAATCTTTTTGCCAAAAACAACCATAACAAAAGGTGCAAACAAAGTGTGATGAGATGCATAAGACAAAGGCATTAATTGTTATTATAGGGGAAAACAAACTCTTACTAGAGAAAAGAAATGTAATTATAGTATTGCAGAATAAGTGGGTTTTAACAGACAAATATGGAGGAAAAAATATAAGCACAGTCACAGTGCTATATTTTTGGAATTATGAGTAGTACTGCATAACTAGAACATAACTTTTGTAAAAAAGGAAACATATAATTCCTGTTTCTCTCTCTTAAACACAATTGTCATGCATTGTTATAGAATTAAATAGAGAAAATTACCCCAAAACAGATTCTAAAAGAACTTGGAAGCCACACCAAAATGTTTGTTCTATAGGCAATGATCTTTTATTTTAAAGTTTGAAATATATATATATCATATCATCAAATATATATATTTGAAATGATATATTGGTAGCAAGAAGATCAGTTGGGAGTCTATTGGAATAATTTGGGCAAGAAAAAAACTAGTATGAATGTATGTCCTATGAATGATGGATTATAATTTGATAGATTCTCCATTCCTAAAGTTTTGAAGAGTACCTGATCTGAAAAATTAGTGAGATAATACCATATGGAAGTATGTTATTTATGGAGCTTGGTGGTCTGTGCTAGAAAGTGCACCCCTTCTTCTCTCATTGAACTTACCTGAATAGGCACAGGCTATGGTCTGGAACAGAAAATTTCTCAATTTATGTTATCAAACAGAGAGTCCAATACCCTTGGCAACATAATCTCACAGGCAAGAATAAAACTGCATCAAGAGAAAGATAAAAATCTAGACAACAGATGCTATTGGGGGAATTGAATAAAAAGTACACAGATAACAATGTGTTGATTCCTGGGGGAGAGAGCTGGGTGGGTAGAGGAGGCTAAAGGGGAGATGATAATGGGTGGAGACTTGACTTGGATAATGAACACACAGTACAGTGTACAGATAATGTTTTGTAGAGTTTTGCATCTGAAACTTATAATTTTGGTAGCCAGTTCCCCCCCCAATACATTCAATAAAAAGTAGAAAAATATGAGACATAACAAGGAATTTAAATATACCAACAAAATAAAAGATAAAGTAATATTAAGTAAGAATAAGAAAATATAGTAACAAACATTTATAAGTTAAAATCTTTAGAACCTTGGCTGGATAACTCAGTGGGCTAGCCACTAGAGCATTGTCCCAGGGTAGAGGTAACTGGTTTGATTCCCTGGTCAGGGCATGTACAGGAGCAGCTTGATGCTCCTGTCTCTCTCTCTCCCTGCCTCTCTCAAAAACATTAATTTTTTAAATCTTCAGTATGTAGATGGCAGAAATAATAAAAATGAAAAGATAAAATTTGTTGAAAAATATGGAGGATATAAGTCAAAGTGCTTAGGTAAAACTGGTATCCCAGAAAAAGAAGAAAATAAAAATGGAGAGGAAAAATTTGTGAAGAAATAATGGAAGATATGCCAAATAACAGGGAGCAAAAAAAAAAAAAAAATTCTATAAATATCACAGTGAAATTTAAAGACACCAGAGCCAAAGAGATAATTTAAAAGCTTTTAAAGGGACAAAAATTAAAATGATATCAGAATTCTCGATAGCAATTCTAAATTGAAACAAACAAACAAAAAACCCAATAAAATAATATCTTTAAAGTACTGGAAAAAATTTGCACACAGACAAAATTTAGATAATGTATTGCTCAAATGTAAAGGGAAAATTATATTCTAATGAAAGAAGAAATGTTTTCTACCATAGCCTCACATTATAAACCCTTTTTAAAAAAAGTAAGATGAGAATTTTAAGATCATTTGCACAAACCTAATTTGGACTAAACTAAGAGGACTCTTTAACCAAGGATCACTGAAAAAACCACACTGAGACTGGTAGGAAAAGTGGAAATGTGGAGAGGGCTGCCCAGCGCCCAGGAGCAAACAGCAGCCCAGAGTGATTCATGCAGTGGAAAGTGAGTTTAACAAAGAGGGGAGGGTCCTGGGCCCCAGGAACAAAACCCCAGCTTGAAGCCCCAGAGTCTAGAAGAGGTGTATGGACAGTATTTAGCTGCAAAACAAGCCAGAATACTGTTTATGAGAAAGAGACAGATTTTTCAGACCCAGGATTCTTCTTAAAGGGAGCAGCGCAGAAAACCTCTTTGACAACCATTCACTTGGGGCTCCAGGGGATAGAGAGATGAAAGGACTGGAGTAGCAGAAAGAGAATGTAATCTAGGAGGCACAGGGAGAAACACTTTGAAGGTCAGTCACCCTAACCCGTGGGCTGAGCCAACCCCCAAATCTAAAGTGAATTTTTTTATAGAACCAGCAATACAAGCAAAGGGAAGCAGGTCACCAGCCAAACAGAAGCTCTCTTGCTGCACTCAGAGCAGAGTTGCTTAGAAGCAGGGAACCATTAAGGATACAGTATTGAGTACTAAGGTCTGAGTTGCATCGCCTCCTCCACACACTGCTCAGTGCTCAGTGGAGGGCAGGCAGCAGCAGGACACTAGATGTGGTCCTGTTGGAAGGGGAGGCAGCTGGGGGCTGGCCATGGCTGCAGCCCAGCGCAAGCACAGTCCCACTCGGCAGGGATGGAGGCTGATGGCGGCCATGGTGGCAGAAGGGCTGCAAGAAAGTGATCCAACCTGCAGCTGTAGGCCAAACACATAACAGCAGTCCCGCTGCGGTCTTGCCCGCAGGGGCAAGACAAGAGCTGAAAACCGGCTGAGACTTGCGGCTGGGAACAGGAGCACAGAACCACCCGTGGAAACTAGGCTTGCGACCCAGGCATGTGAACAGTCTCACCTGCAGTAGCCAGGGGAAAACCGAGGCTGACAAAAGCTTGTAGCCCAGATGTAGGAGTGTCCAAACATGTGAACACAGTCCCCCCCGCAGGGCAGGGCAAGGGGCTTGCAGCCCAGGTACAGAAGTGCAGTCTCACCCTCAGGAAAGGTTCAGAGGCCGGGCAGGCCAAGGCTTGCAGCCCAGGCACACAAACACAGTACCACCCATGGGGGCAAGGCAGAAATCACAGCGAATCCTGCAGCAGACTGGCACCGTCAACGCCCATGCCCGAAAGCCTGAGGTGACGGCAGAGGAGGTAGTGAGTTTGCTGACAGACCACACCTAGGGAACACAGAGTCCACACCCATGGGACTCCTGTGGCCATGCCCTTCTTATACACAGACAAAATGGGAAGGCAAAAAAATGCAACCCAAATGAATCAAGAGAAATCCCAGAAAAAGATTTGAATGAGTCAGAAATAACTAAATTACCGGATGCAGAGTTTAAAATAATGATTGTTAGGATGCTCAAAGATCTTAGAGCAACAATGGATGGATATAATGAGCATCTAAATAAAGACATAGCAAGTATAAAAAAGGACATTGAAATAATAAAAAAAAAATCAGTCAAAAATGACAAATATAATATCAGAAATGAGGACCACACTAGAAGAAATTAAAAGCAGGATAGATGAAGCTGAGGATTGAATCAGTGAGTTAGAGGACAAGATAAACAAAAGCACAGAAGCAGAGCAGCAAAAGAGAAGAAGCTCAAAAAGTCTGAGGAAACTCTAAGAGAGCTCAGTGACAACATGAAGAGAAATAACATCCGCATCATAGGGGTTCCAGAAGGAGAAGAGAAAAAACAAGGAAGAGAGAATCTGATTGAAGAAATCATAGCTGAAAACTTCCCTAAATTGATGATGGAAAAATCATACAAGTTCTAGAAGCACAGAGAGTTTCATTTAGGATAAACTCAAAAAGGCCAACACCAAGACACATCATAATTAAAATATAAAAATTAAGAGATAAAAAATACTAAAAGCTGTAAGAGAAAAGAAGTCTATTACCTACAGAGGAGCCCCCATAAGGATGACATCTGACTTCTCAACAGAAACATTAGAGGCCAGAAGGGAATGGCTAGAAATATTCAAAGTAATGCAAAACAAGAGCCTAAAACCAAGACTTCTTTATCCAGCAAGGCTATCATTTAAAGTTGAAAGAGAAATAAAAAGCTTTCCAGACCAAAAAAAACTCAAGGAATTCATTACAACCAAACAAATGCCAGAAGATATGTTAAAGGGACTGTTATAAACAGAACAAAGGGGGGGGGGAGATCTAGTAAAAGAGAAATGTAGATTTAAAGAATAAAATGGCAATAAACAACTACATATCATTAATAAACTTAAATGTAAATTGATTAAATGCTCCCATCAAAAGACATAGGGTAGCTACATGGATATGAAAACAGGACCATACATATGCTGTCTACAAGAGACATGCCTCAAAAGAAAAGATACACATAGACTGAAAATAAAGGGATGGTAAATAATATTTCATGTAAATGGAAATGAAAAAAAAACTGGGGTAGCAATACTTATATCAGGCAAAATAAACTTTAAAACAAGGACTATAGTAAGGGATAAAGAAGGTCACTACATAATGATAAAGGGAGCAATCCAACAGGAAGATATAACCATTATAAATATCTATGCACCTAATATAGGAGCACCTAAATACATAAAGCAGACTTTGATGGACATAAAAAGCGAGATCAACAGCAATACTATAATAGTAGGAGATTTTAATACCCCATTAACATCACTAGATAGATCCTCAAGAAAGAAAATCAACAAAGAAACAGCAGACTTAAAGGACACACTAGATCAACTGGATTTAATAAATACCTTCTGAACATTTTACCCTAAAGAGAAGAATATATATTCTTTTCAAGTGCTCATGGTACATTCTCTAGGATAGACCACATGCTAGGTGGTCTATACTAGAGACACAAAACAAGTCTCAACAAATTTAAGAAGATTGAAATCATATTAAGCATCTTCTCAGATCACAATGGCATGAAACTAGAAATGAACTACAATAGAAAAACTGAAAAACACTCAAACACTTGGAAACTAAATAGCAGGTTATTAAATAACAAATGGGTTAACAATGAGATCAAGAAAGAAATAAAAAATTTTCTTGAGATGACGTCAGAGTAATGGCGGGGTAGGAAGCGATACCAATAAATCTCCCCCAAAACTCAACAAGATCTTCAACCAGAAACAGAAAAACCTATACTTGGAGCTTCCAGATGCTTTGCAATACACCCAAAGGTATGATTCAGTGAAAAATTGGCTAAATATATAACCAAACCCCGAAGGAAATAGGGAGTAAGAAATGCTCCGCCTTCCTCACTAACCTAAACAGGGCGGCTTTCTCTGGTAACTGTGAATATAGAAACTGAGGAGGGCAAAGGGGGTGAATAGATCCAGGCCGCCGTGGCACAAACGGCTGAACCAGGCTGTGGCACGGAGATCCAAGCCGAAGAAAATCTGATCCTGTGGCAACCCGGGAAATACAAGCTAACACTCGCGCCAAACCCAAACAAAGAAAGACAAGCAGAGCGGCCATTTTACCCGGTCTCCTGGTCGGTGCGCAGTTAGTGGGCGAGAATTTCTTCCTAGGCCCTGAGAGTGGGTGCCCGTGTTGCCCCACGGAGAGGCAGGGTCAGAGGCCTTTCTGTGGGCCAAGGGCAAAGTCTCTGGGCAGCCCCAGCGCCCTGGGAAAGCCACGCACGGGAGGGAGTGAGAACTAATTCCAACGGTGGAGATTTTCCGTGCAGTTGGGGGTTTCACTCAGAGGGAAACGCGGCCGGCCTCATATCCTGGTTTGCACACACAGATAGTGAATGAGAGATTCCTCCGAGTGCCTCGGCAGTGCGCGCCCGTGTTATCGCACAGAGGGGCAGAGTCAGGGGCCTTTGAGTGGGCAAAAGCGGAATCTCGGGCCGCCCCAGTGCCTTGCAAAAGCCACGCACGGGGACGGACTGAAAGCCAATTCCAACGCTGCAACTTTTCCCTGCGGTTGGGGGTTTCACTCAGAGCGTGAGACTGCTGGCCGGATATCCTGGTCGCAGACAGTGAGTGAGAGTTTCCTCCAAGCGCCCCGGAAGTGGGTGCACGCTTGTGTTACGAGACAGAGTGGCAGAGCCAGAGGTCTTTGAGTGGGCGGAAAGCCCGCCTGATTATGCTAGCAGCTCTGACTGACTGAGCCTTACCCAGAGCCCTGTGCTGAGTGGAAATAGAGTGGGGAGTTGCCAGCTCTTTGAGCCTCTTACTATTCAGGCAGAGGCAGCAGCAACCCCATAGCTGGATTATCAGGCTACTAATTGAGGAAGGAAAGACTAGGAGAAAGGCTCCAGGAACACGGACTCTCTCACTGTCGGAGCCTATAAATGCTAATGAGCTTCGACTGCCAACGAGACTAAAGCACAATATATGACATTGCCATAGAGACTTATCAACTGCAAACCTCTACCTGAGTGTGCCAAAGGGGCAGAACCTGGGGTACAGAGTCACCGACCAGGAAGAGGGAGAGAAAAGAAAAAGCAAGAAGATAACCTCTCAAAATCAAGAATAATATGCAGACTTTATAACCTATCCCATTTTATTATATTTGTTTGTTTGTTTCTCTTATCTTCATTCTTGATACTTTTTTTTCCTCCTCCAATTTGGCCGATTAACTCTCTACCGGTCTTACTCTCTCCTCTCCTTGAACTACACTACCCATAAGTGTTACATCTCCCATTATCTTTTCTCTTCTCTTCCTTTCTCTCTATGAGGGTTGCACTCCAAAATCCTTAACTCTCTCTCTCTCCTTTCTTTTTTCTTCTTTTAGTGGTTCCCTCTTTTTTTCTCTCTCTCTCTTTCTTTTCTCCCTCTATATTAGTTTCTTCCTTTCTCCTTTACATCTCCTCTCATTCAAACCTCAATAACAAACAAATTATCTTATCTGGGACTCAAACCTATGTTTGTGGCATTTTGGGGGGTTTTTACTTCACCTTTTTAACTAGCTAGCAGTGCTCCCATCCCTGGCTCTCCATATTATCTAGTTCTTGTTCCACTAAATACAATAGTAATTTTTTAATTTGTCCCCCCATTTTTCCATTTTCCTCTTATTCCTCTCATCTTAACTTTTAGACAACCAACACCTAAAAGCAAATCATTTTATTCTTGACCCAAATTTTTTCCTTATTTGCTTTTTGTGGGTCCATATGCTCTTTTTTATTCTATTTTCTTTTTTTCTTCTTTTTTTTTTCTTTTCTTGCCCCTTTATTACTTTTCCCCAATTCAGGCCCTCCATCACAGGCATTGTTTGTTATAATTCACAGTCCATCACAAGATTTTCTCAAGAAAGAGGGGAGAGGAGAGGAGAGGAAAAAAGGAGGGGGGGGAATAATTTCCTTTTTTTAAAAAATTTTATTTTATTTTATTTTTCTTTATTTCATTATTAATTTTTTTTTAAAAAAAAACAACTCTTTTCGATTTTTTATTTTTTTTAACTTTTTATTCTTTATTAAATCTCATTAATACTACCAACAAAACCACCCTCAGATGCCATTAAGGAAGAGAAAATCGAATATCATGGATACAAAAGAAAGAGAGGTAACACAGCTAGATGAGGAAAAATCTATGGAGAAAAAATTTAATATATTGGAAACCTTGGAGCTAAATGACAGAGAATTCAAGATAGAAATCCTAAAAATCCTCCAAGATATACAAGAAAAAAATTTAGGGAAAACAGAAAGGCAATTTAGGGAGTTCAGAAAACAACTCAATGAACACAAAGAATATATGTCCAAGGAAATTGAAACTATAAAAACAAATCAAACAGAGATGAAAAACTCAATTCACGAGCTGAAAAACGAAGTAACAAGCTTAGCTAATAGAACAGGTCAGATAGAAGAGAGGATTAGTGAAATAGAAGACAAGCAACTTGAGGCACAACAGAGAGAAGAAGAAAGAGACTCAAAAATTAAAAAAAATGAGATAGCCCTACAAGAATTATCTGACTCCATCAAAAAGAATAACATAAGAATAATAGGTATATCAGAGGGAGAAGAGAGAGAAAATGGAATGGAGAACATAAACAAATAATAGATGAGAACTTCTCAAGCCTGTGGAAAGAACTAAAGCCTCAAGTTCAAGAAGCAAACAGAACTCCAAGTTTTCTTAACCCCAACAAACCTACTCCAAGGCATATCATAATGAAATTGACACAAACCAACAGCAAAGAAAAAATTCTCAAGGCAGCCAGGGAAAAGAAGAATACAACATATAAAGGAAGGCCCATTAGATTATCATCAGATTTCTCAGCAGAAACTCAACAAGCTAGAAGAGAGTGGACCCCAATATTTAAAGTCCTGAAAGAGAGGACTTTCAGCCATGAATACTACAGCCATCAAAGCTATCCATCAAATACGAAGGAGAAATAAAAACATTCACAGATACAGAGAAGATGAGGGAATTTATCATCAGAAAACCCCCACTCCAGGAATTACTAAAGGGGGTTCTCCAATCAGATACAAAGAACAAAAAAAAAACAGAGCCACAAGTAAAAGCTCCAAGAAGAACACAATAAAACCAAATTTAAACTGTGACAACAACAAAAAGAAAGAGGGGGAGAAGATGGAGATTAACAGTAGCAAAGGACGATGGAGTGCAAAAGTACTCACAAAATAGTTCGCTACAATGAACAGGGTAGAGACCCTTTTCATTACTCAAAGGTAACCACCATTGAAAAAATCACCACAGAAGCACATGAGATAAAAAAGATAGCAACAGAGGAAAGATGTATGGAATACAACCAAATAAAAACAAAAGATAGAAAAACGAAAGAGAAGGATCAAACAAGACACAAAACTAACAGAAAGCAAGATATAAAATGGCAATAGGGAACTCACAAGTATCAATAATTACACTAAATGTAAACGGATTAAACTCACCAATAAAAAGGCACAGAGTAGCAGAATGGATTAAAAAAGAAAATCCAACTGTATGCTGCCTACAGGAAACTCATCTAAGTAACAAGGATAAAAACAAATTCAAAGTGAAAGGCTGGAAAACAATACTCCAAGCAAATAACATCCAAAAAAAAGCAGGTGTAGCAATACTCATATCGGATAATGCTGACTACAAGACAGGAAAAGTACTCAGAGACAAAAATGGCCATTTCATAATGGCTAAGGGGACACTGAATCAAGAAGACATAACAATTCTTAATATATATGCACCAAACCAAGGAGCACCAAAATATATAAGACAGCTACTTATTGATCTTAAAACAAAAACTAACAAAAATACAATCATACTTGGAGACCTCAATACACCGCTGACGGCTCTAGATCGGTCATCCAAACAGAGAATCAACAAAGACATAGTGGCCTTAAACAAAACACTAGAGCACCTGGATATGATAGACATCTACAGGACATTTCATCCCAAAGTGACTGAGTATACATTTTTCTCCAGTGTACATGGATCATTCTCAAGAATTGACCATATGTTGGGCCACAAAAACAACATCAGCAAATTCAGAAAATTGAAGTTGTACCAAGCATATTTTCTGATCATAAAGCCTTGAAACTAGAATTCAACTGCAAAAAAGAGGAAAAAAATCCCACAAAAATGTGGAAACTAAACAACATACTTTTAAAGAATGAATGGGTCAAAGAAGAAATAAGTGCAGAGATCAAATGATATATACAGACTAATGAAAATGACAATACGACATATCAGAATCTCTGGGATGCAGCAAAAGCAGTGATAAGAGGGAAGTTCATATCACTTCAGGCATATATGAACAAACAAGAGAGAGCCGAAGTAAACCACTTAACTTCCCACCTTAAGGAACTAGAAAAAGAAGAACAAAGACAACCCAAAACCAGCCGAAGAAAGGAGATAATAAAAATCAGAGCAGAAATAAATGAATTAGAGAACAGAAAAACTATAGAAAAAATTAATAGAACAAGGAGCTGGTTCTTTGAAAAGATCAACAAAATTGACAAACCCTTGGCAAGACTTACCAAGGAAAAAAGAGAAAGAACTCATATAAACAAAATCCAAAATGAAAGAGGAGAAATCACCACGGACACCGTAGATATACAAAGAATTATTGTAGAATACTATGAAAAACTTTATGCCACTAAATTCAACAACCTAGAAGAAATGGATAAATTCCTAGAAAAATACAACCTTCCTAGACTGAGTCAAGAAGAAGCAGAAAGCCTAAACAGACCTATCAGTAGAGAATAAATAGAAAAAACCATTAAAAACCTCCCCAAAAATAAAAGTCCAGGCCGTGACGGCTATACCAGCAAATTTTATCAAACATTCAAAGAAGACTTGGTTCCTATTCTACTCAAAGTCTTCCAAAAAATTGAAGAAGAAGCAATACTTCCAAACACATTTTATGAGGCCAACATAACCCTCATACCAAAACCAGGCAAGGATGGCACAAAAAAAGAAAACTACAGACCAATATCTCTAATGAATACAGATGCTAAAATACTAAACAAAATACTAGCAAATCAAATACAACAACATATTAAAAAAATAATACATCATGATCAAGTGGGATTCATCCCAGAATCTCAAGGATGGTTCAACATACGTAAAACGGTTAACGTAATACACCATATCAACAAAACAAAGAACAAAAACCACACGATCTTATCAATAGACGGAGAAAAAGCTTTGGATAAAATACAACACAAATTTATGTTTAAGACTCTCAACAAAATGGGTATAGAAGGAAAATATCTCAACATGGTAAAGGCCATATATGATAAACCATCAGCTAACATCATATTAAATGGCACTAAACTGAAGGCTTTCCCCCTTAAATCAGGAACACGACAGGGTTGTCCACTCTCTCCACTCTTATTTAATGTGGTACTAGAGGTTCTAGCCAGAGCAATCAGACAAGACAAAGAAATAAAAGGCATCCATATCGGAAAAGAAGAAGTAAAGGTATCACTTTTTGCAGATGATATGATCCTATACATCGAAAACCCCAAAGAATCCACAAAAAGACTACTAGAAACAATAAGTCAATACAGTAAGGTCGCAGGATACAAAATTAACATACAGAAGTCAATAGCCTTTCTATATGCCAACAATGAAACAACTGAGAAGGAACTCAAAAGAATAATCCCCTTCACGATTGCAACAAAAAAAATAAAATACTTAGGAATAAACATAACAAAGAATGTAAAGGACTTATATAATGAAAACTATAAACTATTGTTAAGGGAAATTGAAAAAGATATAATGAGATGGAAAAATATACCTTGTTCTTGGCTAGGAAGAATAAATATAATCAAGATAGCTATATTACCCAAAGCAATATACAAATTTAATGCACTTCCCATCAAACTTCCAATGACATTTTTTAAAGAAATAGAGCAAAAAATCATCAGATTTATATGGAACTATAAAAAACCCCGAATAGCCAAAGCAATCCTAAAAAAAAAGAATGAAGCTGGGGGCATAACAATACCTGACTTCAAACTCTATTATAGGGCCACGACAATCAAAACAGCATGGTATTGGCAGAAAAATAGACACTCAGACCAATGGAACAGAATAGAAAGTCCAGAAATAAAACCACATATATATAGTCAAATAATTTTTGATAAAGGGGCCAACAACACACAATGGAGAAAAGAAAGCCTCTTCAATAAATGGTGCTGGGAAAACTGGAAAGCCACATGCAAAAGAATGAAACTGGACTACAGTCTCTCCCCCTGTACAAAAATTAACTCAAAATGGATCAAAGATCTAAACATAAGACCTGAAACAATTAAGTACATAGAAGAAGACATAGGTACTCAACTCATGGACCTGGGTTTTAAAGAGCATTTTATGAATTTGACTCCAATGGCAAGAGAAGTGAAGGCAAAAATTAATGAATGGGACTACATCAGACTAAGAAGTTTTTGCTCAGCAAGAGAAACTGATAACAAAATAAACAGAAAGCCAACTAAATGGGAAATGATTTTTTCAAACAACAGCTCAGATAAGGGCCTAATATCCAAAATATACAAAGAATTCATAAAACTCAACAACAAACAAACAAACAATCCAATAAAAAAATGGGAAGAGGATATGAATAGACACTTCTCCCAGGAAGAAATACAAATGGCCAACAGATATATGAAAAGATGCTCATCTTCTTTAGCTATTAGAGAAATGCAAATCAAAACGGCAATGAGATACCACCTCACACCTGTTCGATTAGCTGTTATTAGCAAGTCAGGTAATAGCAAATGTTGGAGAGGCTGTGGAGAAAAAGGAACCCTCATACACTGTTGGTGGGAATGTAAAGTAGTACAACCATTATGGAAGAAAGTATGGTGGTTCCTCAAAAAACTGAAAATAGAACTACCTTATGACCCAGCAATCCCTCTACTGGGTATATATCCCCAAAACTCAGAAACATTGATACGTAAAGACACATGCAGCCCCATGTTTATTGCAGCATTGTTCACAGTGGCCAGGACATGGAAACAACCAAAAAGCCCATCAATAGATGACTGGATAAAGAAGATGTGGCACATATACACTATGGAATACTACTCAGCCATAAGAAATGATGACATCGGAACATTTACAGCAAAATGGTGGGATCTTGATAACATGATACGAAGCGAAATAAGTAAATCAGAAAAAAAACGGGAACTGTATTATTCCATACATAGGTGGGACATAATAGTGAAACTAAGAGACATTGATAAGAGTGTGGTGGTTACGGGGGGGAGTGGGGAATGGGAGAGGGATAGGGGGTGGGGAGGGGCACAAAGAAAACAAGATAGAAGGTGACAGAAGACAATCTGACTTTGGGTGGTGGGTATGCAACATAATTGAATGACAAGATAACCTGGAATTGTTATCTTTGAATATATGTATCCTGATTTATTGATGTCACCCCATTAAAAAAATAAAATTATAAAAAAAAATTTTCTTGTAACAAATAAAAACGAACATACAACAATTCAAAATTCATGAGACACAGCAAATGCAGTCCTGAGAGGGAAGTTCATAGTACTATAGGCATACCTTAAGAATCTGGAAAAAGCTCAAATAAACAATTTAACCTTGCATCTAAAAGAACTAGAAAAAGAACAGCAAGTAAAACTCATTGGAAGTAGAAGGAAGGAAATAATAAAGATGAGAGCAGAAATAAATGACATAGAGGCTAAAAAACCAATACAGAGGATCAATGAAACCAAGAGCTGGTTCTTTGAAAAAGGTAAACAAAATTGATGAACTCTTAGCCAGGCTCATCAAGAAAAAAAGAGACAAGACTCAAAATAATAAAATTAGAAATGAGAAAGGGGTAGTAACAACTGACACAGCAGAAATACAAAGGATAGTAAGAAAATACTATGAAGGACTGTATGCAATAAAATTAGACAACCTAGACAAAATGGACAAATTCCTCAAAACATGTATTTCAAATATCAATATAGAAGAATCAGGAAACCTAAACAGACCAATTTCATGAAATGAGATTGAAACAGTTATAAAAAAACTCCCAACAAACAAAAGTCCTTGTCCAGATGGCTTCACCAGCAAATTTTACCAAATATTCAAAGAAAAACTAGGTTTTTTCCTTCTCAAGCTATTTGAAAAAATTTAATAGGGAAGACTTCCAAACTTCCTTTATAAGGCAAGCATAATACTGATTCTAGAAACAGGCAAAGACACTACAAAGAAAGAAAACTATAGACCAATATCTCTGATGAACTTAAATGCCAAAATTCTCAACAAAATATTAGCAAACTGGATCCAGCAATACATTAAAAAAATCATACATCATGATCAGGTGGGATTTATTCCAGTGAGACAAGGCTGGTACAATACCCGTAAATCAACCAATGTGATTAAACACATAAATAAAAGAAAGAACAAAAATCACATGATACTATAAATAGATGCAGAAAAAGCATTTGATCAAATTCAGCACCCATTTATGATCAAAGTTCTCAGCAAAGTGGGGATATAGAGATCATACCTCAACATGATAAAGGCCATCTATAACAAACCCAAATCCAACATCATAATCAATGGGCTAAAATTAAAAGAAATTCCTTTAAAATCAGAAACAAGGCAGGGGTGCCCCCTCTCACCAATCTTATTCACCATAGTTCTGGAAGTCCTAGCCACAGCAATCAGACAAGAGGAAGGGACAATAGGCATCCAAAATGGAAAAGAAGTAAAACTAATCATTATTTGCTAATGATATGATACTGTACATAGAAAACTCTAAAGTTTCAATCAAAAAAAAAATACTGGACCTGATAAATGAATTCAGCAAGGTGGCAAGATATAAAATCAATATTCAGAAATCATTGGCATTTTTATACACCAATAATAAACTGTCTGAAAGAGAAATTAAGAAAACAATTCCCTTCACCATTGCAACCAAAAAAATAAAGTACCTAGAGTAAATTTAACCAAAGCAGATAAAGACTTGTACTTGGAAAATTATAAAACATTGTTAAAGAAAATTAAGGAAGATACAAACAAATGGAAGGATATACCATGTTCATGGATAGAAAGAATAAACATCCTTAAAATGTCTATATTACCCAAAGCAATTTATAAATTCAATTCAGTTTCTTTAAAATACTAATAACATACTTCAAAGATATACAACAAATGTTCCAAAAATATATATGCAACCAAAAAGAACTGGAATACCATCAGCAATCCTGAAAAAGAATGAATAAAGTGGGGGGTATCACACTTCCTGATATCAAGTTATACTACAAGGCCATCATACTCAAAACAGCTTGCTACTGGCATAAGAACAGGCATACAGATCAATGGAACCAAACAGAGGACCCAGAAATAAACCCACACCTATATGGACAATTTATATTTGACAAAGGAGGTAAAAGCATACAATGGAGTAGGACAGTCTCTTTAACAAATGGTATAAAATGAAACTTGATCACCAACTTACACCACTCACAAAAGCAAACTCAAAATGTATAAAAGACTTAAATGTAAGCCATAAAACCATAAACATCTTAGAAGAAAACATAGGCAGTAAACTTTCTGATATGTCTCATAGCAATATTTTTGCTGATTTATCTCCATAGGCAAGATAAATAAAGAAGAGGATGAACAAATGGGACTACATGAAACTAAAAAGCTTTTGCACAGGAAAAGACACTATTAACAAAATAAAAAGACAACCCATACAATGGACAACATATTCTCCAATATGTCTGATAAGGGGTTAATAACCAAAATTTATAAAGAACTTGTAAAACTGAACACCAGGAAGATAAACAATCCAATCAAAAAATGGGAAAAAGAAATAAATAGACACTTCTCCAAAGAGGACACAGATGGCCAATAGGCATATGAAAAAATGCTCATCATCACTAATCATTAGAGAAATGCAAATTAAAACCACAATGAGATATCACCTCACACCTGTCAGAATAGTGCTTATTAATGAAACAACCCTGGAGAGGGTGCGGAGAAAAGAGAACCCTCCTGCACTGCTGGTAGGAATGCAGACTGGTGCAGCCACTGTGGAAAACAGTATGGAGATTCCTCAAAAAATTAAAAATGAAACTGTCCTTTGACCCAGCTATCCCACTTTTAGGAATATATCCTATGAATACCAAATCACTGATTCAAAAGAAGAAATAAATGATAAATCACTGTAGGAGATAGTGCAAATGATACTAATAGAAAGGTTCATCAAATAATGTGATAAGATTTGCTGTTTCTTAATTTGAAAAAAGCTAAAATAAAGAAACAGAACAAAGGTATATACCTAGTGATACAATCAAAACCTAGATAGTAAGACTGAATCCTAGACTAGATGTAGGATATTAATCAGACAATTGGCCAAACATGAATATTGTTCAGAGATAAGTAGATAAATTAACAGTATCATATCAATGTTAACTTCCTGGGTTTTTTTTAATTGTACTGTGATTGTTTAAGATAATAGTATTTGAAGAATGGATGAAGAATATTCAGAAATAATTTGTAATTTTTGGACTTTTTTTGTAATTTGAAATTATTTCAAAATAAAAAGTCAAAGCAAAGGAGGAAATATAGATATCAGCTATGAAAAAAAAAAACAAGAAAGGAAAACAGAAATAGAAGAAGTAGAACAAACTGGAAAACAAAGTAGAAAACAGAAACAGGCCTAATTCTTTTCATAAATGTAATGCATACAAATGTTCTAAATAAGCTGACCCAAGTATTTGCTATCTTAAGATACATATATAAAGCAAAATGTCACAAGCATAAAAAAATATATTAGAAAAATTTAACTAAAATACAGTTGGTGCAGCTATACTAATATAAAACAAAGTAGACTGTAAGGAAAAACATTATTATGGATAAAGAAGATAAACACATAATACTAAAAAGTTTAATTCACCAAAAGTATGTAACAATTACAATCATATAGATCCTTACCAAAATCACTTCGAGATGTAAAAAAATTTTTTTATATAATTAGGGAGAAGCAAACAAATCCAAAATTATAACAAAATACTTCAATATATGTCTCACACTTTTTGGTTAACTAGACAAAAGGAGAATCAGCAAGAAAATAGAATATTTCAATAACAATGAAAAGTTTGATCTTATGAACTTAGCATTTATCATACTTAAGTTTTAGCAAACACCAAGGAATAGGTAGGAGCCAGGATAGAAGAAGATTCTCCTTATGAAAACCATGAAAGCTAAAAGAGGCTACTTCTTAGGAGCCTATCACAGCATTCTTCTCAATCAGTACTCCAGGCATTGCTAAACTTTTATTGAAGGGAAACAAGTAGTCCAGACCTTTCTGTATCTCAAACACAATAATATTACTTAATATTAACTATATGGTAGAAGGAGACTGCCAAACTTCCTCATCTTCCAAACTAAGGTTTTATGAGCCCATAGTTGAGTATGGCAAGAGAGGAAGTAATACTAATCATTATGAAAGAAAAAAATTATATTTAGGAAAGAAGACACTCTGTCAAGAAGAAAAGGTATTTGTCATGCTATGTGACCTTGACTATAATGCTAATATGTACAAGTTGGTAAAATGGACTAAAATAATCCCAAATAGAAAGATATTACATCTATATTTAAAGAGTAACAAAATAATACTTGTGAAAGAAAATAAAAGTAGTTTTAAACATTGAATTGATAAAAGATAAAACTCATGCCAAAAAAATTTGTTCTAGCAACATTAATACAATTTCTAATTACTTTTAAAGTTAACCATTTTTAAAGCAAGTATAAGTTAATTTTCTGTGAATAAAATAAAATATGAGAAAAATATTATTTTTAACTCTAATTCTAATAATTTTTGATAAGTAAGATACTTTTCAACTCCCATGGCCTTTTAAACATCAGAAATATTTTAAAATAATAGAATTTTATATAAAATGGGTGGTTGTACAATGTTTAAAATAACAAAGGGTATGACAAAGTGTATTAAATTTCATAGATTCAAATAGCTTCATCCAATACAACCATATTCCCATGCATATGATTTAATTATTACATAAAAATATATTTATAAATATATATATATTTATAGTCCTCAGAAGGCATGGTTAAATAGAAAAGGCACTGGACTCTGTATGAGGAAACAGAGCCTGGAAGTAGCACCAGCTCTGACACTTTTGGATTATGTGACCTTGAATAAATTATCTTAGCTTTTAAAATTCACTTTCCTCATCTGTAAAAAAAAAAGAATAAATTAAATTAAATGTTACAAAGTGGCATTAATTAGCCCAGCAGTAGCTAACACTTTTAAATTTTCATCATCTATTTCTTGTGGCTACACAATGCCTATACTTAAGAAGGAAGTCAGTCAGGGCTCTGCATGATTTATGAGACTGTTTCCAAGGGTTTAGACATCCTTTGCCTGGAAGAGAATAGATGTCCAAAAATTCCCTTCTCTTCTTTTTACTTTTTCTTCCTCCCACATATTTAATGTGAAATCTGGGGATACAACTCAATTTAATTTAAAATATTAACAAAGATATCAGGTTAAATACATTAAATAGTTTAAACAGGATAACATCTGTATGGCCAGTAGTCATCGCCGTTGTGGCCATGCACTTGCAGGTTCCCATTGGATTATGACAGACAGTAAAGAAACAGTAGAACCAAAAACTGGTGGGCCATTCCTTTATTCAAGTTTTGTACCGGCTGACGAGAAACACACATGGAAAAACACTTCTCTTTTACTCATTCAGAGCTCACAAAGCTACTGACACATTATCCAGTTCCACAACCAGGAAAATTTTCTCTGGTTTCTCCTACAATCAATGGCCTCACCAGTCCCAAAGCCCCTCACTTCTGGTTTCTCATCTGCTAACATGGCTTCTTACTCTGCAAAACTTGCTTCTCTCTCTTTCCCTGCCATTTTGGCTTCTTCTCTCTTTCTGCACAAACTCTGTAAAAATGGCTACTCTTCTCTCCTTTTAAAACTTTTCTGGAGAGAATACCTCTCCTCCAGCAACATTAGCATAACAATGGCCCTTCCCAAGCAGGAAGGTAATGAATAATTTCACAGATCACATACCTGGTGCTGCCCAGCACCATTTTTTAACACTAAAAGTGAGCAAACTAAAAAAATACAAATTTTACAAACTCATTTGCTCAACAATATTAGTCAGAGAAATGATGGTTTTGAGAGGTCCTTGGTCTCTTCCCTTGAAATTACAATAATTTGAATAGCTATAACTCAATAAAGGAACCCTAACTCTGCATATAAGCACATCTGAGATATCCACACATTAAAACAACAAAAAAGGAGCCAAGAATGCAACCCTGCAGCTAAGTGCTTACTGTAGCATGAGCGGGTGGTCAGTACAGAGAAGGTAGAAATCAAAGTGAGTCTGGGTTTCTTTCTTCTGGGAGGAGGGGAGAGAATCACTGGGTACTCTCACAGGAATACAAATGGGAGTAGCAGCTGAGTTGAGTTCAGGAATTTGGGTAGGACAGCTCTAGGACAAGATTGGGTTCCTGCAGTGGGCATTCTAGGAAGAGAAAAAAAAGACACAAAGCCTTGCAGTTCCCATCCTTCCAGAACTCATCCCCTTCACAATTGGTGTTAGGAAGCGGAATACATTAGCTGCATAACTAAAAACTGACACTAAAGACACACTGTTTCCCATGAGCAAATAGGGTGCTCTGTGTCTAGTTCCCAGTAGAGACTGAGGGGATACCACATGGAGGCCCAGTACACCTTTACCAATAAGAAAAGCAAATAATTATGAGAAAATATGAGAAAATTATTTGCTTTTCTTATAGGGTTTCCTCAACCCAACCCACCCCCAGCATCACAGTGGGTGTCTGCATAGAAATTTCACAGAGCTAAAAACCTGTGATTCAGTGCCATCTCTTGGAAAATAATAGAAAGAGCCTCTTGTACAAATGCCTAGAAAGAGGGGGAGTCATCAAACACAATGGATAACCAAGGGAGCTACACAGTTTAGAAAGAAAATTTAAAAACCTATAAAAAGCAAACTTAAACACATGGAAATAGGGGATATAAATGACAGAAAATTCAAGGTTGAAGTTTTAGAAATACTCAACAAGATGAGAGAAAACACAGACAGGCAAATTAATAAATTTAGAATACAAATTAATGAACAAAATGAATACTTTTATAAAGATGAAAATTTTAAAAAAGAAACAAATAGAAATTCTGAAGATAAAGAACTCAATAAAAAAGATAAAAAATGAACTGGTACATATAGGAAATAGAGCTGATCATATGAAGAGAAGAATTTAGTGATATCAACAATAAAAATCCAGAAATGTTGCAGAAGAAAGAAAAGAAAGACTTCAACAACAACAACATAAAAATGAAATCGCTCTACAAGAACTACCGGACTCTTTCAAAAAGAGCAATATAAGAATAATAGGCATATGTGAAGAAAAAGAGAGGGAGAAGGGAAATAAAGCATAAGCAAAAAGATAGTTAACCTCTGAAATCTATGGAGAGAGCAAACAGAACACTCAGTTATGTCAATCCAAAGAGGCCTCCTCCAAGGTACATAGTAAACTTGTCAAAAATTACTTACAAAAAAGAATTCTCATGGCATCCCAGGAAAAGAAGAAAGTAACATATAAAGGAAAGCCTATTTGGTTATCAATGGAGTTCTCCACAGAAACTCTACATTCCTGAAGAGAGTGGAGACAAATATTCAAATTACTGAAAGAGAGAAATTACCAGCCAGAAATAAAATATCCAGCAAAAATTATCCTTTGAGTGTGTGTAAATATTTTTTTTCTGTATTTTTATGAAGTAAGAAGCAGGGAGGCAGAGAGACAGACTCCCACATGTGTGCCCAACCCAGATCCACCTGGGATGCCAAATAGGGGGTGATGCTCCGCCTATCTGGGGCATTGCTCCATTGCAACCAGAGCCATTCTAGCACCTGAGGTGGAGGCTACAGAACCATCCTCAGCACCCAGGCCCACTTTGCTCCAGTGGAGCCTTGGCTGCAGGAGGGGAAGAGAGAGACAGAGAGAAAGAAGTAGGGAGAGGGTGGAGAAGCAAATGGGTGCTTCTCCTTTGTGCCCTGCCCAGAAATCAAACCTGGGACTTCCACACTCTGGGCCAATGCTTTACCGCTGAGCCAACTGGCCAGGGCCTATCTTTTAAGTATTAAGAAACAATAATTTCCAGACATACAGAAGCACAAAAAACTTCTGTGGCAGGAAATACTCAGTGGGTTATTTCAACTGATTCAAAGAACAAAATGTCACAAAATTACAAGGAAGATCTCTGTCATACTTACAGCATAATCAAAGACAATTTGTGTTAATAAAATCATAAAATAAGAGGGGGAAAAGGTCTGAAGTAGCAAAGGATGATGGGAAGCAGATGAAGTCAACAGAAAAAGGGCTACTGTACAGATAAACTTTCTCTTTCAGTAATCAGTGGTGACCACACACACACAAACTGAGACAGAGCTTAAAAAAAGAGGAAACAGAAGAAAGAAGTATGGAATATCACAAAAAACCAACCAACCAAACAAACAAACAAAAAAACCCAGACAGAAACAAAAAGAAAAAAAAAACCAATGGAGGCACAGAGCTACTAGAAAATAAAATGTCTATAGGAAATCCTCATTCTTCAACAATCGCCCTAAATGTAAAGAACTGAATTCACCAATAAGGAGCACAGGATATCAGATTGGATCAAAAAAGGAAAACCAACTATATGCTGCCTTCAGAAGACAAATCTAAGCTGGAAGACAAAATTAGAATCAAGGAAAAGGATAGAAAATGTTTCTTCAAGAAAATATCATCAACAGAAAGGTAGGTGTAACCATATCTATATCTGACAAAACAGATATCAAGATAACAAAAGTCATAGGAGACCAAATTGGACAGTTTATAATGATAAAGATGGACATTTTATGATAAAGGGGACAATACCTGAAGAAGACATCATGATTCTTAATATATATGCAACCAACCAAGGAATATCAAACTATATAAAGCAATTACTAACAGAACTAAAGGGAGAAACAGATAAAAACACAGTTATATTTATGGATCTTAATGTTCCATTGGCAATTCTGGATAGATCGTCCAAACAACATCAGAAAAGAAATATTGGCTTTAAATGACACATTAGATCAAATGTACATAACTGACATATACAGAGTTTTTTATCCCAGAACATCAGATTATACATTCTTCTTTAATGTACATGGAGCATTCTCAATAATGTACCATTTGTTGGGTTGCAAAACTAGCTTCAACAAATTCAACAAGATTAAAATTATATCAAGTATATTCTCTGACCACAACACTTTGAAATTATAAATCAATTGCAAAAAGGATGTAAAAAAACCAAGAAATGTGAAAATTAAATAATATAATACTAAAAATGGGTCAAATAAGAAATAAAAAGAGAAATCAAAAGATAGAGACAAATGAGAATGATAATATGACATATAAATATTTCTGGGATGCAGCAAAAGCAGTTATAAGAGGAAATCTTACATTTTTACAGGCCTATCACAAGAAACAAGAAAAAATCCCAAGTGAATAACCTAATATTACATCCTAAAGCACTAGAAAAAGAAGAACAGAGGCAACTCAAAGTCACCAGAAGAAAAAAAAAACCAATAACAATTAAAGCAGAGTTGGGTAAAATAGAGAACAAAAAGACTATACAAAAACATAATACAACAAAGAGCTGGCTTTTTGAAAAGATGAATAAAATTTACACACCCCTGGCTAGGGTCACTAAAAAAAAAAAGAGAAATGACTCATGAAAAAAAGAGAGATGAAAGAGTAGAGGTTACCATAGACATAACAGATATATAAAGGATCATGCCAGAATACTATGAAAGGCTAAATGCCAAAAAATCAATAACCTAGAATAAATGAATAAGTTTCTAGATCTATATAACCTTCCTATAATAAAGCATGAAGAACTGGAAAACTTAAATAGACTGGTAAACAATGAGGAAATTAAAACAACTATCAAAACCTCCCAAAAAATTAAAGTTCACCACCAGATGGCTTTACTAGTGAATTCTATCAAACATTTAAAAAAGATTGGTACCTATCCTTCTCAAACTCTTTTTAAAAATCAAATAAGAGGAAATACTTCCTAACAATTTTTATGAGACCTACATAATTCTGATACTAAAACCCGGCAAGGACTACAACAAAAAATAAAACTACAGATCAATGTCTCTGATAAATACAGAGCAAAAATCCTTAAAAGAACAGTAACAAATAGAATACAACAACATTAAAAAATAATACATCACAATTAAGTGGAGCTTATTTCAGGATCACAAGGATGTTTCAACACATACAAATGGATCAATGTAATACATCACATTTACAAAACAAAAAACAAAAATTACATGATCCTAGTAATAGTTGCAGAAAAGGAATTCAGTAAAATATGACATCAATTTATAGTTAAACACTCAATAAAATAGGTATGGAAGAAAAGTATCTCAACAAAATAAAGGCCATATATAACAAACCATCAGCTAATGTCATACTAAATTATAAAAAAATTAAAATATTTTTTCTAAATTTAGGAACAAGAATGCCCATTCTCACCACTCTTATTCAACACAGTTCTGAATATCCTAGCCAGAATCAGTCAAGAAAATAAATAAGTAAATAAATAAATAAATGTCAGCCAAATTGGAAAGACATAAAAGTGCCACTTTTCAGATGACATGATTTTATATATAGAAAACCCCAAAGGCACCACCAAAAACTACTAGAAAAAATTGAGAAAACAAAAACAAAATAAATTTACAAAATACAAAATTCATATACACAAAGCTGCTGCTTTTCTATATGCTAACAATGAAACTTCAGAAAAAGAAATTTTAAAATTATTTTTACAATTGCTGCTAAAAGAACAAAGTACCTAGGAATAAATTTAACAAAGGATGTGAAGAGCCTAAATACTGAAAACTACAAAGCATTATTAAAAGAGATTGAAAAAGACACAATGAACTGGAAAGATATTTCACGTTTGTTGATTGGAACAATTAACATAGTTAAAATGACCTATTATCCAAAGGGATATTCAAATTTAATGCAATCCCTATCAAAATCCCAATGCCATATTTTAAAGAATTAGAACAACAAAAAAAATTAGTCAGGTTTGCATGGAACTACAAAAGACATAAAAGAGCAATCCTCAGGGGATGAGGGGGGGGGAGCTAACAATATCACACTACCTGACTTCAAGTTATACTTCAGAGATGTGATAATCAAGAAAACAAAAGAACAGACACCCAGATCATTGGAACAGAATTAAGAGTCCAGAAATGAAACACATATATATGGGCAAATAATCTTTGACAAAGGAGTCAAAGTCACCGATGGAGAAAAGGAAGTTCTTCAATAAATGGTGCTGGGAAAATTGGAAAGCCTCATGCAAAAGAATGAAATTAGACTCCAGTTTGTCGCCATGAAAAAAGATCTCAAACAATAAATTACTTAGAAGAAATCATAGCTACAAAACTTATGGACCTGGGTTATAAAGAATATTTTACAAATTTGACCACAAGTTAAGGAAAGTAAAGAAAAATAAATGAATAGAACTATATCAAACTAAAAAGCTTCTGCACAGTAAAAAAACACTAAAAACAAAATGGCAAATAACTAAATAGAAAATGATATTTGCAAACAATAGCTCCAATAAGGGATTAATATCCAAAATATATAAGGAAATACAACTCAACATCCAACAAACAATTCAATTAAAAATGGGCAAAGGAGGCCCTGGCCCAGTGGCTCAGCAGTAGGGCATCAGCCCAGCATGTGGAAGTCCCTGGTTCAATTCCCAGACAGAGCACATAGGAGTAGCACCCATTTGCTTCTTCACCTGTTTCCCTCATTTTTCTCTCTATTTCTCTCTTCCCCTTCCACAGCCAAAGCTCCACTGGAGCAATGTTGGCCCAGGTGCTGAGGATGGCTCCATGGCCTCCACCTCAGGTGCTAGAATGGCTGTGATTGCAATGGAGCAATATCCTAATGGGTTTGCTCGGTGGATCCAGGTCGTGCTCATGCAGGAGTCTGTCTCTCTGTCTCCCTGCTTCTCACTTCAGAAAACTACAAAAAACAACAACAAAAAAAAAATGGACAGAGGACTTGAACAGAATCCTCTCCTAAGAGACATCTAAATGGCTAATGATACATGAAAACATGTTCAACTGAAATATCTATTAGCGTAATGCAAATCAAAACTACAGTGATGAGAAACAATCATTGCACAACTAAGTAGAGCAACTAGTTAATGCTTTACTTTTTCTCTTCCTTCCTCTCTCTCTCAACAACAAGCAAACAAACAAAAAAAACCTGTACAATGAGATATCACCTCACACCTATTAGATTGGTTATGATCAACAAGAAAGGTAATAAGTGTTGGAGAGGTTGTGGAGAAAAGGGAACCTTTAATCACTGCTGGTGGTAATGTGGATTGGTACAGCCACTATGGAAAACAGTTTGGTAGTTCTTCAAAAATAATTAGAAATAAAGTTACTACAGAACTCAGAAATCCCTCTACTGGGTAGCTACCTGAAAAATTTGAAAGCATTTATTTGAAGTATTTTTTGTGAAGTCATATGCTCATTGCAGCATTATTCGCAGTGGCCAAAACATGAGGACAACCAAAGTGTTCATCAATAGAGGTCTGAATAAAGAAGATGTGGTACATATATACAATGGAATAATACTCAGCCATAAGAAAAGATGAAATACTGCCATTTGCAACAACATGGATGGACCTTGAGAATATTATGCTAACCAAAATAAGTCAGACAGAAAAAGCTAAAAACCTATGATTTCATTCATATGAGGAATATAAAATTGAGACTTATAGACATAGACAATAGCATGATAGTGTGGTGATTATAAGATGGAAAGGGTGGGTGGGTGGGTGAGTACTGGGGGTTGGGTGGGGCCTAATGGATGGTGACGGAATATGGGTTTACTTTGGGAGATGGGCACACTATGCAATATACAGATTATATGTCATAGAAATGTATATTTGAAACCTATATGATCCTATTATTCAATGTCACATTGATAAATTTAACAAAAAACAGTTTAAACATGTTTTATCCCTCAATACCATGTTCAAAAACAAAATAAACATGCAAAACTAATGAGGAAAAAGGCAAAATAGAGCAGTTACTCCAGAAACATTTGCAAGGTAGAAAGCTAATAGATGAAAGGTAACTGACAAAAAGCTGAAATTTGTTTTAATGCAAGGAAACAAAAAAAAAAAGTGATACACAATGTAGAACACTGAGATGGGAATTAAAAGAATTGGTTGAAAGGCATAATTTGATCAACCAATTCTTGGCTATCACACATAACCAGGTGACTTCCTAAACTCCTATGCCCTGATAAGGATTCACTCTCTGGAGAAGGTAAACCAAAAAGATTCTTGATTCAGGAACATCAGGTACAATTAAGGATAGAAAATGAGGTACCTGACTGAAAACTGGGAGATAAAATGAAAATGCTATACCAAGTTTTGCTGAGAATAATGCAGTTACTCATATACCACAGAGAAAATATTGAAAGAGTCTTCTTAAGAAACCCCAAATCATAGGTCCTTGAGTAAAGAATCTGGACTCCACTTGATTATTCTATTTAAAACTACAAATCAATAACACCCAACCACGTATATAATCCATTTTCAAGTAGCATTTTAGAACATTATTCATAATTATAAGTGAAAAACAAAGATTAGCAGCATTATTCAGAGAAGCTGTAAGAATAAATAAACTAGGAGGGAATAGAATTCAGCATGCAGAAGAACTACTAACAAAAACAAATCTGTATGGTATTAATATTCTCAGTAACGTAGAGAAGATATTGCATCTATGAATCAAGAACATCTGTAAGTATTTTAGAAATTTGATTATGTGATTAAAAAAACATAAAAGCAGAAGATAAAATTGAGTAAAATTCTAAAAAAAAGATAACAAATATAAAAGAAGATGAAAAAATAAGTAATAAAACATAGAAAAATTAGAAGATCAGTCTAAGAGGTCCATCTGAACAATTGGAGTTCTAGAAAGATAATAAAATATCCAAATTGAAAAATCTACTTGAGGGGTTCAACAGGATACCTGAAGAAAAAGAATAATAATCAGCAAAATTAAAGGCTGGTTATTTGAAATAATAGAGTCTGAGGAGTAAAAAGAAAAGAGAATGAGGAAAAGCAAGCAGAGACAAAGGAACTTACAGCAAATGGGTCAATGCATGCATTATAGGAGTGCCAGAAAAAGAGGAAAAGGAGTAGAGAGATTATTTAAAGCAATAATGATCTTCCCAAATTTGAGAAACACATGGATTTCCAAATCAAAAGAGTTCTACCAACTCTATGTAGGATAAACAAAATGAGATCCACATTGAGGAACATTATAAAGGAACTGTCAAAACAAACAAACAAACAAAATAAAAACAAAAACAAAGAATCTTGAAAGCCTAAAGTGACTTATCATATAGAAGTGATTTTTCAATAAGACAGTCAAGAAATTTATCAGCAGACACTGCAGACCAAAAGGTAGTAGGATGATATGTTTAAAGAGCTGAAAATTTATATACTGTCAACTGAGAATTCTATATTTAGTAAAACTGTCTGTGGTAGTTAATTTTATGTGGCAATTTGCTTAAACCATGATACACTATTTTAGATGTCTCTGTAAAAATATATTTTAGATGAAATTAACACTTAAATCAGTAGATCTTGAGTAAGGAGACAAATAACAACATTATATAATAAAAGAGAAAATTTATCAAAAAGATATAATAATTATAAACACAAATGCACCAAACATCATAGGTTCAAAATACATTATACAAACATTTACAGAACTGAAGGCAGAAACAAACACTCCTACAATTATAGTAGGAGAGTTCAATGCTCACTTTTAATATAGGATAGAACAAGCAGAGAGAACATTCATAAGTAAATGTAGACTTGAACAACACTGTAGGGCAATTGGACCAAACAGCCATACACACAAAACAGTCTACCAACAATAGAAGATTAGACATTTTTCTCAAGTGCACAAGGATACCTATCCAGGACATACAGTAAATTTATAAAACAAATCTTAATATATTTAAAAATATTGAAATTATACTAAGTATTTTTTCCCATCACAAAAGACTGAAAGTAGAAATCACTACCATAATGAAAACTAAAAAGTTCACAAACATGTGGAAATTAAATGGCACTATTTAACAGTAAATGCTTCAAAGAAGTATTCACAATGAAAATTATAAAATATCTGAGACAAATAGAAATGAAAACACAATATCCTAAAACTATGGAATACAGAAAAAATCACTGTTAAGCAAGTGTATGGTTATGTATGATTACATTAAAAAATAAGGTCTCTTAATAACTTACCTAACACCAAAAGCAAACTCTACTCAAAGCTAGAGGGAAAAAAATGATATAATAAATATTAGAAAAGCAATATACAGAATAGAGTTATAAAAACAATAGGGGAAATCAATAAGAACAAGATTTGGTTTTTCAAAAAGATAAGCAAGATCAATAAACTTAGCTAGAAGACCAGGAAAAAGAGAGAGGATGGTTGCACAACAATGTGAATGTACTTATGTACAGTTAAATACTGTTAAAATGGTAAGTTTTGTGTTGTACATATTTTATCATAAAAATAATAAAGAGAAATACCTAGACTGAGTAATATTTTCAGATTGAAAAGCCACAATAAATTAAGAGAAAAGATAATCCATCTTAGCTATAAAACAAGTGTGTATGAAACAAATAACAGAGAAATTGCAGAACAGCTGTTATAAAGAGAAAATCCTAAAAGTTTCCTGTCAGAGTGGAAAAACAATAAACAGACATTCATATACAACAAACTAAGAACTACATCGCGGTTTACATTTTAAAGGTTACACTGGAAGCTAGAAGAAAATAAAGCAATTAAAAAAATTCTGAAAGAGGTTCTACACAGTCAAATCATCAACCACATATAAGTGTAACATAAAGACCTATTTAGGTTTTCCAGGTTTTAAAAGAATTTCTCCCAAGTATAATTTCTCAATAAACTAATGAAGAAGACACTGCATTAAAATAATAAAATAAATCAAGAAACAATAATATATAGACTCCTGGAAACTAGATTCCCAACAAAGCACAGAGACAAATAAATTCTTGAGACCACAGGTGAAAAAACAGTAGCTGTTAAGATCAGGTTTAGAGAGAGATGATGTCAGAGTAATATTAGTGTGACAGACACTCCTGATCTCTCCCCTTGAAATTTAAACAAACTGAACAACTACAATACAGTGAAGAAACATCACCTGGGCTCTCAAGCATGTCTGAAAGATCTGTTCACCGAATAGACTAAAGGTGGGATGGAATAAAGAGGGAAGAAGATAAAATGCAATCAAGGTTGGCTCCAGAGGGGAGACAAACCTGGAGTGACTGGTTTTTTTTTTCTCTGCCAGACTATGGGGAAGAAGGAACTTGGACTGTCTCGGCTTTGTCTGCTGGGAAATTGAGAAGAATGCCTGGAGTGTCCTGGCCTCCTTCTGCCCAGAGTAGTGGAGAGATTGAGCAGCAGAGGGAGAGATACAAAATTAAAATGGTGGCAGAACAAGGGGTCACACCCAGTGTTCCCATGGTCTGCTCGCAGTCTACACACAGTGCAAAGACAGAGAAAACCAAAGTATGGGCCCTGCTTCCCAGATCCAACCTCCCTCATCTCACTGTACAAAGAGTGGCAGAGACAGACCCCACAGCTAACTCTACAGACCCACTTTCTCCACAGAAGAACAGAAGTGCTCCACATCTGATGCCCTGGTCTGTTGAGATGTGGGGAAGAACATCCACAACCATTGTTAATGCCATAAATCCTTAAAGCCTTCACAATACCACCCCCCCCCACCAATGTGACTGCAGCTCTACCTATATCATTGTGACAGTAACATCTGAGCAGAGGACAGCCCAAAAATTTCACAGAGCTAAAACTTGTAATACAGTGACATATACTTGAAAAAAGAGTAACCTCTCAAAATGAAAATTTATTTTTCCTTTTTTTCTTATTTACCTTTTTCTTCTTTTATTTCTTTTGAAATAAATTTCTTTAATTTTCATATTATTTATTCTAATATTTGTATGGGTGTTTTTCTATTTTTAGTTTTTTGGCAGCTTTTTTATCTTTGTTTTCTGTGGATTTTATTTTTTACTTGTCATTATTTTTTAAATTTTTATTGTATTTTTCTCTTTTTATTCTGAAGTTGGAAACAGGGAGGCAGTCAGACAGACTTCTGCAACCATCCAACCGGGATCCACCTGGCACGCATACCAGGGGGCGATGCTCTGCCCATATGAGGCATCGCTCTGTTGCAACCAGAGCCATTCTAGTGCCTGAGGCAGAGGCCACAGAGCCATCCTTAGCGCCCAGGCCAACTTTGCTCCAATGGAGCCTTGGCTGCAGGAGGGGAAGAGAGAGAAGAAAGGAAGGAGAGGGGGAGGGGTGGAGAAGCAGATGGGCACTTCTCCTGTATGCCCTGGCTGGGAATCAAACCTGGGACTCCTGCACACCAGGCCGACGCTCTACCACTGAGCCAACTGGCTAGGGCTTTATTGTATTTTTTCATTTTTAGTTTTCAATTTTTAGGGTTTTTTTTGTTAGAGTTCTTAACAATATCACTTTCAAATGACATCAAGGAAGAAGAAATAGACTACCCTAGCTACATAAGACAGAGACATAGTTCAGAAAGAAAATTAAAAAATTAAAAAAAAAACTCAATCACATGGAAACCTTGGATTTAAATAATAGAGAATTCAAAATTGAAGTTATGAAAATACTCAACAATATGCAAGAAAACACCAATAGACAACTTAATGAGATTAAAATTTTAAAAACAGAGATAAATTAAAACTGAAGCTGCAAGTTTAGCTAATAGAACAAGCCAGATAGAGGAAAGAATCAGTGACATCAAAAACATGCAACTAGAGATTCTAGAGAGAAAAGAGGAGAGATATTCATGAATTAAAATATAATTATTTTATAAGAGCTCTATAAGAAATATCTGACTCTGTCAGAAAAAAAGCAATATAAGAATAATGGGTATATCAAAAAAAAAGGGAGAGAAAAGGGAACAGAGAGCCTATTCAAACAAACGAGAATGTGAGCCTTGAATCCAAGAAGCAAATAGAATGTCAAGTTACCTCAACCCAAACAGACCAACTCCAAGGCACATTTTATAATAAAATTGTCAAAAATCAATGATAAAAATAGAATCCTCAAGGCAGCTAGTGAAAAGAACATAACATATAAAGGAAGGCCCATTAGGTTATCTCCAGACTTATCTGCAGAAACTCTGCAAGCCAAAAGACAATGGACCCAAACATTTAAAGTACTGAAAGAGAGGAACTACTAGCCCTGAATAATATATCCATCAAAGTTATCCTTCAGATATTAAGGAGAAATAAAAACTTTTGCAGACATACTAAAGCAGAGTGAATTTATTACCAGGAAACTCCCACTGCAGGAAATACTAAAGGGGGTTATTTGACCACATAAAAAGAACAAAACAAATCAAAACTGCAAGTAAAATCTTCAACAAAGTTACAATGGCCTGACCTGTGGTGGCACAGTGGATAAAGTGTCAACCTGGAAACACTGAGGTTGCCGGTTCAAAACCCTGGGCTTGCCTGGTCAAGGCACATATGGGAGTTGATGCTTCCTGCTCCCCCCCCCTTTCTCTCTCTCTTCCCTCTCTATAATAAATAAATAAAATCTTTAAAAAAAAACAAGGGTAATTTGTGACAACATAAAATGGGAGAGTATAAGGATCTTCAGTAGCAAAGGAGGATGGAGTGCAGAAGAACTCATAAGACAAAGGACTCTTGTACACAAAACAACTTTTCCCTTATTAACCTAATAATGACCAACCACAGAAAAGCTCCTACTAAAACACAGAGCTTTAAAACAAACAAACAAAAAAACAGAGAAAAGAAGTATGGAATACTAATAAACAAAAACAAGTGACTGAAACACAAAAGAGAAGAACCAAATGAGACACAGAGCTACCAGAAAACTAAACATGAAATAGCTATAGAAAACCCTCTAGTGTCAATAATTACCCTAAATGTAAATGGATTGAACTCACTCATAAAGAGGAACAGAGTAGCAAATTGAATCAAAAATCAAAACCCTTCAAGACACATATCTAAGCTGCAAGAACAAAAGTAGACTCAAAGTAAAATGCTGAAAAATGATTCTCCAAGCAAATAATAACCAAAGAAAAGCAACTGTAGTTATATTCATATCTGACACTGACTTCAAGACAATAAAGGTAACTAGAGACAAAGATGAACATTTCATAATGATAAAGGGGACATTGTATCAAGAAGACAGAATAGTTTTTAACAGAGGTGGATTTCATGGTGGGTGTACCAGGCACATGTCCTGGTCCTCAAATTCTGAAGAGCCCCACAAAACTCCAACTTTACACATTTTTCTAATGTAAGGGGCCTAATATTTTCTTCTGTGCCCAGGGCCTCAACCGACCTTAATCCACCTCTGACTCTTAATATATATGCACCAAAACAGGGAGTATCAAAATATATAAGACATATACTATCCAATCTAAAAATGGAAACAGACAAAACACAACATACTTGGAGATTTCAACACATCATTGATGATTTTAGATGGATTATCCAAACAGAAAATCAATAAAGAAATATAAGCCTTTAATGACACACTAGACATTTACAAAACATTCCATCCCAAAACATTAGATAATACATTCTCCAATGTGCATGAAACAATATCAAGGATAGACCATATGTTGGGCCACAAAATTAACATCAACAAATTCAGGAAGATTAAAATTATACCGATCATATTTTCTGACCATATGGCTTTGAAATTAGCTATAAACAAGAAGTAAAGAAACCCACAGTGAAATTGCAGTAAACATGAAGTAAAGAAACCCATTAAAATGTGAAAATTAAACAACAATCTTCTAAAAAAATGACTAGGCCAAAGAAGAAATAAAAGCAGAGATCAAAAGATATATACAGACAAATGAAAATAACAATACTATAATACTGGGATGCAGTGAAAGCAGTAATAAGCGGAAAGTTTATATCATTACAGGCTTATATCAAAAAACAAGAGAGACCCCAAGTACATAACCTAAACTCACATCTGAAAGAACTAGAAAAAGAAAAACAAAGGCAACTTAAAGTCAGAAGAAGAAAGAAAATAGTAAAAATTAGAGCAGAACTAAATGAAACAGAGAAAAACAAAAAATAAAAAGTTAATACAACAAAGAGCTGCTTTTTGAAAAAATCAACAAAGTTGATAAACCTCTGGCTAGACTCACTAAGGAAAAAAGAGAAAGGACTCACTTAAACAAAATCCAAAATGAAAGAGGATTTACCACACACATCACAGATATACAAAGGATCATAGTAGAATACTATAAAAGATTATATGCCTCCAAATTTAACAACCTAGTAAAAATGGATAAATTCCTAGAACTATACAATGTTCCTAAACTGAGTCATGAAGAAGTGGAAAACCTAAATAGACTGATAAGCAAGAAGGAAATAGAAACAACTATCAAAAACCTTCCCAAAAATAAAAGTCCAGGAACAGATGGCTACACTAGTGAATTCTACCAAATATTCAAAGAAGATTTGGTATCTATCCTCCTCAAAGTCTTTCAAAAAATAGAAGCAATTCTCCCTAAAGCATTTTATAAGGCCAGGGCTGGTTTTACCTCAGCAGTTCCTTCAAGTCAGGTTCACTTGTTAACACATTTTATAAGGCCAGAATAGCCCTCATACCAAAACCTGGCAAGGGTAACACATACACACACACACACACACACACACACACACACACACACACACACCAATATCTCTAATGAATACAGATGTAAAAATCCTAAACAAAATACTAGCAAATTGAATACAAAAACACATGAAAATAATAGTACATCATAATCAAGTGGGATTTATTCCAGAAGCACAAGGATGGTTCAACATATGTAAATTGATTAATATAATACACTTCATCAACAAAAGAAAGGAAACAATCTTATGATCCTATCAATAGATGCAGAAAAGGTATTTGATAAAATACAACATCCCTTTACATTCAAAACATTCAATAAAATTGGAAAAGAAGGAAAGTACAATATAATAAAGGCCATATATAACAAACCATCAGCTAATATACTAAATAATAAAAAACTAAACGTTTTTCTTTAAAATTAGAAACAAGAGAAGGCTGCCCATTCTCGCCACTCTAATTCTATATAGTTCTAGAAGTTTTAACTAGAGCAAGCAGGCAAGAGAAATAAATAAAAGGCAACCATAAAAGTAAAAAAAAAAGTAAAGGTATCACTTTTTGCAGATGACATGATTCTGTATATAGAACACACCAAAGACTCCAACAAAAACAAACAAACAAAAAACAAATACAAAAAACTATTATAAACAATAAACCAATTCATTAAAATTACAAGATACAAAATCAATATAAAAAGTGTGTCACTTTCCTATACACCAACAATAAAACTTTAGAAAATGAACTGAAAAAAAAAACAATTCCTTTTACAATTACAATAAAAATACCTAGAAATAAACCCAACAATGGAGCTTAATGACCTATTACTGAAAATTACAAAGCATTATTGAAAGAAACTGAAAAACAACAACAAAAAATAACAAAATAGAAAAATATTTCATGTTCATGGATTGGAAGAATCAACATAATTAAAATTTCCACTTTACCCAAAGCAATATACAGATTTAATGCAGTCACCATCAAAATCCCAATGCCAATTTTTCAAGAAATAGAAGAAAAATCACCAGTTTTGTATAGAACTATAAAACCCCCCAAATAGCTAAAGTAATCTTGATGAAAAAGAATGAAGCCAGAGGTATTACAATACTTGACTTCAAATTATATACAGAGAGCCACGTTAATCAAAATAGCATGGTGTTGGCAGAAAAACAGATATACAGACCAATAAAACAGATCAAAAGCCCAGAAATAAAACCACATGTATATGAGCAAATCATCTTTGACAAAGAAGCCAAAACCATGCAATGGGGAAAAGAAACCCTCTTCAATAAATAGTTCTGGCAAAAATTGAAAAAACACATGCAAAATATTGAAACTTGACTACAGTTTGTCCCCCTGCATAAATATTAATTCAAAATGGATTAAAGTCCTAAAAATCTGAAACAATAAATTACTTAAAAGAAAACAGGTACCAAACTCATGGATCTTGGCCTTAGAGAACAATTTAGGAATTTGACCCCAAAGACAGTGGAAGTAAAGGCAAAAATGAATGAGACTATACCAGACTAAAAAGCTTCTGCACAGCAAACGAAACTGATAACAAAACAAATAGGCAGCCAACTAAATGGGAAATGATATTTGCAAACAACAGCTCTGATAAGGGGTTAACATCCAAAATATATAAAGAACTCACAAAGCTCAGCAAGAAACAAGCAAACAACCCAATTTAAAAAATGGGCAAATGACCTGAACAGATACTTCTCCCAAGAAGACACACAAATGGTCAAAAGATATATAAAAAGATGCTCATCTTCACTAGCTTTTTGAGAAATTAAAATCAAAACTACAATGAGATATCACTGCACACCTGTTAGATTGGCTGTTATGAACAAGACAGGTAATATGTGTTGGAGAGGCTGTGGAGAAAAAAGAACCCTCATGCACTGCTGATGGGAATTCAAATTAGTACAACCATTAAGAAAGAAAGTATGTTGCTTTCTCAAAAAATTAAGAATAGAACTACCATATGACCCAGCAATCCCTCTACTGTGTATCTAATCAAAAAACTCGAAAACATTGGTACATAAAGACACATGCATCCGCATGTTCATTACAGTATTATTTCCAGTTACCAAGAAAGAAAAACAACCAAAGTGTTCCTTGATAGAGGATTGGATAAACAAGATGTGGTACATATATACAGTGGAATACTACTTAGCCATAGGAAATGATGACATATTGGCATTTATGGCAATATGGATGGAACTTGAGAACATTATACTGAGTGAAATAAGTAAATCATGAAAAGCTAAGAACTATACAATTTCACACATAGGTTGGATATAAACTTGAGATTCATGGAAATAGATAAATGCAAAGAGGGTACCAGGGGAAGGGGGATGTGGGGAAGGCGATGTGTGGGAGGGGTGTGGGGCAGGGTGTAAAGAGGGACAAATATAAGATGACAGAAAATGATGTGACTTTGGCTGATGGGTATACAACATAGTCAACAGTTCAAATGCTATAGAAATGTTTACCTGAAACCTATGTACTCTTATTGATCAATGTCACCCTGTTAAGTTTAATTTTTAAGTAAAATTTTAAAAAAAGGGATCCACTTTAGACTGTAAGCAGTCCTGAAGGAATCAGCAAAATGAAAGGCTCAAGTAGAAATATTTTGGAAAATAATATGTATAATGAACTTGGGGAAAGTAGTGGTTTAAATGATATGAGATTTTTTAAGCAACTTAAAAGTATAATATAAGGAAACAAAAATATTTTTAATATATTACATGGCTCTGCTGTGAGTAGGGTATACATAATCATAAAAACTAAAACATTGCCCTGGCCGGTTGGCTCAGTGGTAGAGCATCGGTCTGGCGTGCGGGGGTCCCAGGTTCGATTCCCGGCCAGGGCACACAGAAGAGGCGCCCATCTGCTTCTCCACCCCTTTTCCTCTCCTTCCTCTCTGTCTCTCTCTTCCCCTCCCGCAGCGAGGCTCCATTGGAGCGGGGATGGCCAGGGCACTGGGGATGGCTCCTTGGCCTCTGCCCCAGGTGCTGGAGTGGCTCTGGTCGCGACAGAGCGCGGCCCGGAGGGGCAGAGCGTCGCCCCCTGGTGGGCGTGCCGGGTGGATCCCCGTCGGGCACATGCGGGAGTCTGTCTGACTGTCTATCCCGGTTTCCAGCTTCAGAAAAATACAAAATAATAATAATAATAATAATAATAATAATAATAAAACTAAAACATTAAATATAATTTAATGCCCAAACAGTGATAATAAAATTCTTTTGGATGATTGAGAAGCAGATATGCAAGCATGTGTATTAGAAAGAATTTACTACTCTCTGAATGTATATATTTATAGTGTTAAATGACATATCGATATTTTATCTAGAATATTCAACATATATCTCATAGAGCCTTATATTTATCATTCACAATTAACATGCCCAATTTCTAAAGAATTTAATTACTCAGTCAAAATCTATTTATCAAATATAATTTAAAAATTCATATAACTAACCTTTTTGAATGACATATCTTGATTTTTTGCCAATATCTTTTGTTTCTGATTCATATAAAAGAGAGGAAATATGTTTTCTCTGTTTACTAGACTTTTCTAAATCATCAGGAGAAAGTATATCCTGTGGAAACAAAATAAAAGCAATGACACTAATGATAATCTCATACATATTTCTACTTCTCAAAGAATTCTAACATGTGTTATACGGCATCATTATCATTGATTTTCATTTTAAAACAAACAAAAAAATAAACCTGTGGGTCAAGCCAAAGTTAGAAAAGATGTAAAGAGCTCTGCTGTGTGTGGTTATGATACACTGTTTATCTATTAAGAGTTAATTATATATTTTGGACAATGCTCTAAGAGACATTAAGCAAAAGGGAGACCTTTCAGGTGGATGTCCCTATTAAAGGAACAAGGAGGGAAGAGAACTAAGGAAAAACAGAAAAGTGGTAAGTGTTTAATCTTGCCTAGAAAGCCTAAAGGAAGATTCAGAGTAAGAAAGGAAAGGCAAAATCATTTCACAGAACACTAAAAGTTAATAATATAGGATAAAAGAGATATGGGACTAGAATTATAAAGTGTCTTAAAAGTACAAATAGATCAGATATGCGTGGAAGTAATAACAAATAAAATATTGCAAGAAACTTCATAGAGATTGAGACTACGCTCAGATGTGAACTGGACAATGTCTGAAAAGTGGTTGGAAATGTTTTAATTTAAACCTGAGTTATCCATTTTCTCTTCACGGTCTATCCAGGAGTGATTCAGAGGAACTACTAGATTATTGGGAACTCAGACTCTTTCAAAAATTTATTTTCTTTATCTTAGTGCATCTACATGGCTTTATACTCAATGTTGACTCATGGGTCAAGGTAGCTACTAGAGCTCCAAACACAATGTGTGTATCTCAGTAAGCAATATGGAGGAAATGGTAAAATGATAAAAGAAAGGCCATGTTTCTTAAGACTATCCCAAGGGTCCTTCCAATAACTTTGATTTATATCTCATTGGCCACCCATAGCTACAAAGGAGAGGATAAAAGATACAGCTTTTTTACTAGGTACTTTGCTGCCTAAAATAAAACTGGGGATCACACACACACACACACACACACACACACACACACACACACAAAGACTAAGACAGATACTGGTAGGCAATCAATAATAGTCTGCCACAGAAAAGAAAAAGAATCTGGGAAGGGGGTATATATTTGTATTCTGGAAAATCATCCAGGATATATTTTCCTTGACAAGAATTGGTCTTAATTCTGATGACTTAATATATATCTTCATATACATCTCCTTTCTGAGGTGTTTGTTTTTGTATACTTGTTTATGGAATACTTGTGTAGTGCTTATCATTTGTTGTCTTAAAGCTTCATACACATATTTATGTAACACTCATAACAACCATGAAATATACTCTTTCATGTTGGAAATGTCACAAACATCTTATACTCAAGACAATTGAAGTCATATCTTTCCTCAGAACCCGTTAATACTTACTTTTAGTTTTGGTGACTAGCACTATCTTCATCCATTGGAATAAAGTTCACATAAACACTCTAATATTTGAGAATTAATAAAATTTTGAAATAGAAAACTCATCATCATATTTTCCCTACCTTGACTTGTCCACTTATATAAACATACTTTATTCTACAATTTAGCAGAGACATTGTATATGTGTCTTGGTCCCTTGTATTTACAATTTTCTGCCCAAATCCCTATATCATAATAGAGATATTTTAATTAAATACCCTTGAGATTCTTTCTATCTTTTAAATTTTGTGTGTGATGTTATTTATTTATTGAAAAAGATTTGTTTCTATGCAGTGATTCAATATGTAAGAAGTTTTGAATGTTCATAATAGGTACTAACTGGTTCTGGAATAAATCTCAGTTTTGTTCTACACTAAAAATTTGTTACTAATCAGTTATTATACAACACAATTTCTTTTCAGTATATACATGAAAAAAGTATACTTTTTGCTAGTAGAACACATTATTAGGTACCTTTCAGCTCATATGTACTTTTTATAGTTAGAAATTTTTCTTATGCCTGCCAAGAATAGTTTTATTATGATAATATACAATATGAACAAATTTTCAAAATATGACTTTAAATAATGTTGCTTCTACTTTCATCTGGGTTCAATTCTGCTAAAAAAAGTATGACAAAAAATCTAGATAACTATTTTGCAGCCAAACTTGTAACAATCAATTCCAAATGCTTTCAACTTAAAATTGATCAATTCTCTTCAAATTGCATCAACTCTTCAATTTCTATCATCATTCTTGTATCTTCTTAATTCTAAAGATTTTCCTTTATTTTAGTAATCTCTCTGTCTCTCCTTTCTAACAATGTAATTTACCATGTATTAAAAATCGTCTCAAATTCTATTTCAACCATAGAAAGGGTTTTCTCTTTTTCTTCTAGAGCTTAAACTTATGTTTACTGGAGAAAATAATAAAAATGGAATATAAGGGTATGTTCAAGATAGTACTTATTTATTTAACTTCCCCTGATAAAAAAAAATAAAGATTAAAAGTACCTGTCTGTTGCCCGACCAGGTGATGGCACAGTGGATAGAGCATTGGACTGGGATGCAGAGGACCCAGGTTCAAAACCCAAAGTCTCCGGCTTGAGCGTGGGCTTATCTGGTTAGAGCACAGCTCACCAGCTTGAGACCATGGTTTCTGGCTTGAGCAAAGGGTGCCTTGGTTTGTTGTAGCCCCTGGTCAGGCACATATGAGAAAGCAATCAATAAACTAAGGTGTTGCTATGAAGAATTGATGCTTCTCATCTCTCTGCCTTCCTGTCTGTGTGCCTCTTTCTGTCCCCCTCTCTCTCTGTCTCATAAATATTTTTTTATCATAAATATTGTTAATTTATAGAATCACAAAATCTAAAAGTCCCCAATTAAAGAAATAGTTCCTTTCAGAAATAGATTCTCATTAGTTTTCTCATTTATCCTTCATATATCCAAGTCTCCAGTTGTCGTCATTTAAATAATTTTCCCTTCCATAGCTTTTATAAAGGAAGAATTCATAACAAAGGGTGTGTATGTTCCAGGGAAACAAATTTATAGGAAAAACAATTAGAGAATCTAAAGCCCTGAATGAACTAAGGCTTACACAAGCTGCCAAGGTACAGAAAATGAGCTTTTGTGTTATGTGTACTGCAAAAAAAAAAGTAAGAATGTTCCTACTTACTGATTGGTCTTTGAAATCACAAAGAAAAAAATACCAGAAGCTGAGGAATAATCATCTAAGTATCTTGTTTTCAAAGACAGAAGTATATTGTTAACTAAAGTACTATAAAAAACTTGGTGGCCCTGGCCAATTTGATCAGTCAGTCAGAGGGTCGTTCCAACATGACGTTTGTGGGTTCAATCCCCAGTCAGGGCACACCAGGGAAGCAATGAATGCATAACTAAGTAGAACAACAAATGGATGCTTCCTTCCCCCTCTCCTCTCCCTTTCTTTCTCTGTCTCTATAAAAAAACCAATCAAGAAATAAAAAAATAAAGCCCTGGCTGGATAGCTTAGTTGGTTTCAGCATCTTCCCAAAGTGCAGAGGTTGCTGATTCAATCCCTGACCAGGGCACATACAGAAACAACTTGATGTTCTGTCTCTCTGTCTCTCTCTTCTTGCCTCTCTCACAAAACAAAATGAAACAAGACAAACAAACAAAAATCATTGGTGATCAAAGATGTGAGAAAATATTTTAAGTATGTTTGGTAGCAGCTAGAAAAAGAAGAATAAGCAAGGGAGCAGTATAAGTTGAGAAAAAACTAATAATTTATTTTTAACAGGGTAAAAATTAATTTAGGAACAGATATCCTTGATATAAGAAACCTGCATTCAGCAGTATTTGATATGTGCTTTTACTATTTATAAAAAGAAAATACAATTAGGTGGAGATTAAAGATGTTGAGTCATCACATTGAAAGGGTGAGGAGAAGGAAAGAAGGCCAAATATATGGTGACAAAAGATGGCTTGACTTTGGGTGATGGGCACACAATGCATTATACAGATTATGTATCATAGAGATGCACATCTGAAACCTTTTTGATCCTATAAACCAACATCACCCCATTAATTTAATAATAAAAAAGAGTACAGGTTAATAAAATAATGACAACATGAAGGGAGACTTCCAAAATCATGATATGTGAACCTGTTCTTAAGCTTATTCTGATCAATATTTATATGAACGATTTGAATAAAAATATAAAGGAAATGCTTAGCAAGTTTTCCTATGAGATAGTAAACTAAAAGAAAAAAATCAGTTGACACTAGACAGAAATTTAAAATATTATCAATAGACTGGAGCAATGGGTCAAATTAAACAGATCAACTTTCACAGGAATAAGTATTGCAGTTAGAGAAAATTCATTTAATCACTGCAATACATAATATAACTTAAAAACCTGAGTAATAAGAAAATAAATTTCTGTATTTTAGTTAAGAGTAAATTAATTAAAAGTTTATAATGTGATCAGCTTATACTATGCTATATTAAGTATTTTCTCTACAATGTGGGGAATGATTGTTTTATCATATTAATTTCTGATCATAGCTGAAACACTATGTCAGATAAGAGCAACACATGTTCAGATGATTACTGATAGCCTGGAACATAAAAAGAAAGCAGCATACCTATGGAATTATTTTTAAAGTGAGCCTTATATAAATAATCCATGACTAAATTCAGAACAGAAAAGATGTAATAAAAAGAGATCCAGGCTCCTCACCTCCTTCAACTTCCATCTTCCTTATCTTATAAAATGATAGCTTTCTCTTGTTCAAAACATTAAAAATATAGAATTTGTACTCTATTTTATTCTTCTTCTGAAATCCTTTATCTAAACTATCAGCAAATGGCAATTCCCCTCTTAAATATATTTCAAATCTGTTCACTTCTCTCCATTTTTACTTTCTTCTTTTAGTATAAGCTATAATCATTTCTTCCTACCATAAATAGCCTCCTGTTGGTCTCAGTCTTTACCTTGGCTCTTACAAGACAGTTGCATTTCTTTTCTTTTCTTTTAATTTTTCCTAAGTGAGAAGGTGGGAGGCAGACAGACACCCATATGTGCCCCTACTGGGATCCACTCAGCAAGACCCCGATGGGGTGATGCTCTACCCATACTGGGCCACTGCTTTGTTGCTCAGCAACTGAGCCATTCCAGTGCCTGAACTGAGGCCATGGAGCCATTCTCAGCACCTGGGGCCAACGTGCCCCAACTAAGCCATAGCTGCAGAAAGAGAAGAGAGAGAGCTGGAAGAGGGGGAGAGGTAGAGAAGCAGATAGTCAATTCTCCTGTGTGCCCTGACCAGAAATCAAACCCAGGACATCCACACACCAGGCAGACACTCTACCACTGAGTCAACCAGCCAGGGAGAAGATATTTGTTTTTCAGAAGGTAAAGCTGATTATGTTTACCTTTAGCTTTAAAACCCCCTGATAGCTGTCCAAAGTGCTCAGTCTTTACAATGAGCTACAAAAGCCAGCAAAATATGACCCATAACCACACAGCCAATCTCATTCGTGCTGTTAGACTTTGTCCTTTATACTCCTGCCATGCTGAATTTTATTGAATTTCTTGAACCCAACTAAAATAAAAAAAGATACTGCATGCCTCAGGTACTTGTGCAAGTTTTTCTGTCTGCCTAGAGCACTCTCCATCCTATACTTTGTGCAGCTAAATTCTTATCCTTTAGGTCTTAACTTTAAATATTATCTCCTCAGAAAAACATTCTGTGACAGACAACGTTATAAAAACTAGGCTTCCTAGGACCTGAAGATGGCAGCGGAGTAGGCAGACGCACAGACTCCCAGCTCACACCACCGAACTGGATTATAAACTAATTTATGAACAATCAGCGTGAAAAAAACAAATCTGGACTACAAGAATAGCTTTCAAAAATCAAGGGGCAAAGAAGAAGCCACAAGAAACTTGGTAGAGAGCGCCTGAATCTCCCCTGCTTACAGGAATGAGGGGGGGGAAGGAAAGGGGAGGTGAGGCTGGGCTCTCCAAGGAAAAGAGCTGTAAATACTGCTCACAGCCACTTGCCTGGTGACCAGGGAGCAAGGTGTATTGAAAGGGCCTGCTTGTCTTCCAAAAAGAAAGGAAAAAGAGAGAGACAGATGGTGAGGGGGAGAGGAATATAGGTGATGAAATGAAAAGCTGATTCATTCAGTGCTGGAGGCGGCCATAACTGGGGGAGGGGCTGATCCTTCCACAAAGCAAAATACAAAAATACTTCCAGGTCACAGAGATACAGACATATCTCCAGCTCCAATCAGCACAACAAGACACAGCTGAAAACAAGAAGTGGGGAGGAGGGGCAGTAACTCAGGTCTCCATGGAGATCTGAGATACACCTCCCCCTACTGAAGCTGAGAAAGCAACCCGCCCCCAGAGAGATTAACTGGGAGAAGAGGACTTCAGAACCTCAGGTCACACCCACCACATTCCTGGATACCATTTCAAATAAGCCCCCTGCTGAGATCAGCAAACAAGACAATCATTTGTTAAGAAAACAAACAAATCAAGACTTCAAAGCTGCCCGAATCCTAAAGTGGATTACAAATAATAGATGATGCCAACCCAAGAAGACTTAGAAACAACACAAGCAACAACTAGAGGCAGACAACACCAAGCCTAGACTCAACGACCTCTACAAAGAAAACACCTAGACACCCAGGCACAATGAGAAGACAAAGAAGTGCAATCCAAATGAAACCACAAGAGAGACCTTCAGGAGATGAACTGAGTGATATGAAAATAATCAAACTTCTGGATTTAAAATAATGATTGTAAGGATGCTTAGGGATCTTAGAACAACAATGGATGGTCATCACAAACACCTAAATAAAGAAATAGCAAGTATAAAAAAAGATATTGAAATATTAAAAAAGAATCAGTTGGAGATGACAAATACAATATCAGAAATGAAGACCACAATGGAAGGAATTAAAAACAGGTTGGATGGAGCTGAGGATCAAATAAGCAAGTTGGAGGACAACTGGAATGAAGGCGTGAAAGCAGAGAAGAAAAGAGAAAAGAGACTCAAAAAGACTGAGGAAACTCTTAGAGAGCTCTGTGACAACATAAAGAGAAATAACATCCTCATCATAGGGGTTCCTGAAGAAAAAGAGATAGAACAAGGGATAGAGGCTTTACTTTATTCAATCATATCATAGCTGAAAACTTCCCTAAATTAATGCAAGAGAAACTCTCACAAATTCAAGAAGCACACAGAACTCCACTAAAAAGAAACCTACACCAAGACACATCATAATTAAAATACCAAAGCTAAGTGATAAAGAGAAAATATTAAAAGCTGTAAGAGGAAAAAAGGCTATTACCTACAAAGGAGGCCCCATAAGGATGACATCAGACTTCTCAACAGAAACACTTGAAGCCAGAAGGGAATGGCAAGATATATTCAAAGTAATGCAGAACAAGAACCTACAACCAAGACTACTTTATCCAGCAAGGCTATCGTTTAAAATCGAAGGAGAAATAAAAAGCTTCCCAGACAAAAAACAACTCAAGGAATTCATTACAACCAAACCAATGCTGCAGGAAATGTTAAGGGGACTGTTGTAAACAGATCAAAGTGTAAAAAGAATATAGCAAAAAAAGGAAAACACCTTTAAAGAAAAAAAATGGCAATAAACAACTACATATCAATAATAACCTTAAATGTAAATGGATTAAATGATCCAATCAAAAGACATAGGGTAGCTGTGTGGATAAGAAAACAGGACCCATTGTCTACAAGAGACACACCTTAGAACAAAAGACACACATAGATTGAAAGTAAAAGGATGGAAAAAAATGTTTCATGCAAACAGAAATGAAAAAAAAGCTGAGGCCCGATGACTTCACAATGGAATTCTACCAAATATTCAAAGAAGAACTAATACCTATCCTTCTCAAATTATTTCAAAAAATTCAAGAGGAAGGAAGACTTCCAAGCTCCTTTTATGAGGCGAGTATAATTCTGATTCCAAAACCAGGCAAAGACAACACAAAGAAAGAAAATTATAGGCCAATATCTCTGATGAATATAGATGCTAAAATCTTCAACAAATATTAGCAAACTGGATCCAACAATATATGGAAAAAATCATACACCATGATCAAGTGGGATTTATTCTGGGGAGGCAAGGATGGTACAATATTCGTAAATCAATCAATGTGATTCATCACATAAACAAAAAGGAGAAAAACCATATGATAATTTCAATAGATGCAGAAAAAGCATTTGATAAAATCCAGCACCCACTCATGATCAAAACTCTCAGCAAAGTGGGAATACAGGGAACATACCTCAACATGATAAAAGCCATCTATGACAAACCCACAGCCAACATCATACTCAATGGGCAAAAATTAAAAGCAATACCCTTAAGATCAGGAACAAGGCAGGGGTGCTCCCTTTCACCACTCTTATTCAACATAGTTCTGGAAGTCCTAGCCACAACAATCAGACAAGAAGAAGAAATAAAAGACATTCAAGTTGGAAAAGAAGAAGTAAAACTATCATCATTTGCAGATGATATGATATTGTATATAGAAAACCCTAAAGTCTCAGTCAAAAAGCTACTTGGACCTGATAAATGAATTCAGCAAAGTGGCAGGATATAAAATTAATACTCAGAAATCAGAGGCATTTTTATACACCAACAATGAACAGTCAGAAAGAGAAATTAAGGAAACAATCTCCTTCACAATTACAACCAAAAAAATAAAGTAACTAGAAATAAACTTAACCAAGGAGACTAAAGACTTGTACTCGGAAAATTACAAAGCATTGATAAAAGAAATCAAGGAAGAAACAATCAAGTGGAAGCATATTCCATGCTCATGGTTAGGAAGAATAAACATCATTAAAGTGTCTATATTACCCAAAGTAATTTATAAATTCAATGCAATACCAATTAAAATACCAATGACATACTTTAAAGATATAGAACACATATTCCAAAAATTTATACGGAACCAAAAGAGAACACGAAAAGCCTCAGCAATCTTAAAAAAGAAGAATAAAGGGGGAGGTATCACACTTCCTGATATGAAGCTATACTACAAGGCCATTGTACTCAAAACAGCCTGGTACTGGCATAAGAACAGGCATATAGATCAATGGAACAGAACAGAGAACCCAGAAATAAACCCACAGTTCTATGGACAACTGATATTTGACAAAGGAGGCAAGGAAATACAATGGAGTAAAGACAGCCTATTTAACAAATGGTGTTGGGAAAATTGAACAGCTACCTGCAAAAAAATGATACCAGATCACCAGCTTACACCACTCACAAAAATAAACTCAAAATGGATAAAAGACTTAAATGTAGGCCGTGAAACCATAAGCATCTTAGAAGAAAACATAGGCAGTAAGCTCTCCGACATCTCTCGGAGCAATATATTTGCCGATTTATCTCCATGGGGAAGTGAAATAAAAGACAGGATAAACAAATGGGACTATATCAAACTAAAAAGCTTTTGCACAGCTAAAGACAACAAGAACAGAATAAAAAGACAAACTACACAATGGGAGAACATATTTGACAATACGTCTGGTAAGGGGTTAATAACCAAAATTTATAAAGAACTCGTAAATCTCAACACCGGTAAGACAAACAATCCAATCCAAAAATGGGAAAAAAGAGATGAATAGACACTTCTCCAAAGAGGACATACAGATGGCCATCAGGCATATGAAAAAATGCTCAACATCATTAATCATTAGAGAAGTGCAAATTAGAACCACAATGAGATATCACCTGACACCGGTTAGAATGGCACTCATCGACAAAACAACACAGAATAAGTGCTGGCGAGGATGTGGAGAAAAGGGAACCCTTTTGCATTGCTGGTGGGAATGCAGACAGGTGCAGCCTCTGTGGAAAACAGTATGGAGATTCCTCAAAAAAACTGAAAATCGAACTGCCTTTTGACCCAGCTATCCCACTTTTAGGAATATACCCCAAGGACACCATAGAACAGCTCCAAAAGGAGAAATGCACCCCCATGTTTGTGGCAGCGTTGTTCACAATAGCGAAGATCTGGAAACAGCCCTAGTGTCCGTCAGAGGACGAGTGGATTAAAAAGCTTTGGTACATATATACTATGGAGTACTACTCAGCTATAAGAAATGATGACATCGGATCATTTACAATAACATCGATGGAACTTGATAACATTATACGGAGTGAAATAAGTAAATCAGAAAAAAAACTAAGAACTATATGAATCCATACATAGAAGGGACATAAAAATGAGACTCAGAGACATGAACAAGAATGTGATGGCAACAGGGGTGGGGGTGGGGGGAGGCAGGATGAGATGAAGAAGGAGAGAAGGGTTGGGGGAGGGGAGAGGCACAAAGAAAACCAGATAGAAGGTGACAGAAGACAATTTAACTTTGGGGGAGGGGTATACAGCACAATCAAATGTCAAAATAATCTAGAGATGTTTTCTCTCAACATATGTACCCTGATTTATCAATGTCACTGCATTAAATATTTTTTTTCATAAATTTTTATTAATGGTAATGGGATGACATTAATAAATCAGGGTACATATATTCAAAGAAAACATGTCTAGGTTATTTTGTCATCAAATTATGTTGCAAACCCCTCGTCCAAAGTCAGATTGTCCTCCGTCACCCTCTATCTAGTTCTCTGTGCCCCTCCCCCTCCCCCTAACTCTCTCTCGCCCTCCCTCCCATATCCTCCCTCCCCCCCCCACCCTTGGTAACCATCACACTCTTGTCCATGTCTCTTAGTCTCATTTTTATGTTCCACCAATGTATGGAATCATGTAGTTCTTGTTTTTTTCTGATTTACTTATTTCACTACTTATAATGTTATCAAGATCCCACCATTTTGCTGTAAATGATCTGATGTCATCATTTCTTATGGCTGAGTAGTATTCCATAGTGTATATGTGCCACATCTTCTTTATCCAGTCTTCTATTGAAGGGCTTTTTGGTTGTTTCCATGTCTTGGCCACTGTGAACAGTGCTGCAATGAACATGGGGCTACATGTGTCTTCACGTATCAATGTTTCTGAGGTTTTGGGGTATATACCCAGTAGAGGGATTGCTGGGTCATAAGGTAGTTCTATTTGCAGTTTTTTGAGGAACCACCATACTTTCCTCCATAATGGTTGTACTACTTTACAGTCCCACCAACAGTGAAAACTGCATTAAATTTAATAAATAAATTTAAAAAAAATGAAGGAGGAATAAAAAGTTTCCCAGAAAAAAAAAAAAAAAAACTCAAGGAATTCATTATAACCAAACCAATGCTGCAGGAAATGTTAAGGGGCATGGTATAAACAGATCAAAGTGGGAAAAGAATATAGCAAAAGAGGAATACAGCTTTAAAGAACAAATTGGCAATAAACAACTACATGTCAATAATAACCTTAAATGTAAATGGATTAAATGATCCAATCAAAAGACATAGGGTAGCTGCATGGATAAGAAAACAGGACCTGGCCCTGGCCGGTTGGCTCAGCGGTAGAGCGTCGGCCTGGCGTGCGGAGGACCTGGGTTCGATTCCCGGCCAGGGCACATAGTAGAAGCGCCCATTTGCTTCCCCACCCCACCCCCTCCTTCCTCTCTGTCTCTCTCTTCCCCTCCCACAGCCAAGGCTCCATTAAAGCAAAGATGGCCCGGGTGCTGGGGATGGCTCCTTGGCCTCTGCCCCAGGTGCTAGAGTGGCTCTGGTCGCAACAGAGCGACGCCCTGGAGGGGCAGAGCATCACCCCCTGGTGGGCAGAGCGTCGCCCCTGGTGGGCGTGCCGGGTGGATCCCGGTCAGGCGCATGCGGGAGTATGTCTGACTGTCTCTCCCTGTTTCCAGCTTCAGAAGAATACAAAAAAAAAAAGAAAAAGAAAAAAAATAGAAAACAGGACCCGTACCAATGCTGTCTACAAGAGACACACCTTAAAACAAAAGATGCACATAGGTTGAAGGTAAAATGATGGAAAAAAAAAAAACATTTCATGCAAATGGAAATGAAAAAAAAGCGTGGGTAGCAACACGTATATCAGACAAAATAGACTTTAAAACAAAGAATATAGTAAGAAATAAAGAAGGCCACTACATAATGATAAAGGGAGCAATCCAACAGGAAGATATAACCATTATAAATATCTACGCACCTAATATAGGAGCACCTAAATATATAAAGCAGACTTTGATGGATATAAAGAGCGAGATCAATAGCAACACTATAATAGTAGGGGATTCTAATACCCCACCAACATCACTAGATAGATCCTCAAGAAAGAAAATTAACAAAGAAACAGCAGACTTAAAGGACACACTAGATCAACTTGATTTAATAGATATCTACAGAACCTTTAACCCTAAAGCAGCAGAATATACATTCTTTTCAAGTGCTCATGGTACATTCTCTAGGATAGACCACATGTTAGAGCACAAAAGTGGTCTCAACAAATTTAAGAAGATTGAAATCATATCAAACACTTTCTCTGATCACAATGGCATGAAACTAAAAATCAACCACAAGAGAAAAGCTCAAAAATTCTCAAACACATGGAAACTAAATAGCAGGTTGTTAAATAATGAATGGATCCAGAATGAGATCAAAGAATAAATAAAAAAATTCCCAGAAACAAATGAAAACGAGCATATAACAACTCAAAATTTATGGGACACAGCAAAAGCAGTACTGAGAGAGAAGTTCATTGCACTACAGGCACACTTTAAGAAGATAGAAAAAGCTCAAATAAACAACTTAACCCTGCATCTAAAAGAACTAGAAAAAGAACAGTAAGTAAAACCCATAAGCAGTATGATATAAGAAAGGAAATAATAAAGATCAGAGCAGAAATAAATGACATAGAGACTAAAGAAACAATACAGAGGATCAATGAAACTAGGAGCTGGTTTTTTGAAAAGGTAAACAAGATTGATGAACCTTTAACTAGACTCACCAAGAAAAAGAGAGAGAGGACTCAAATAAATAAAATTAGAAATGAGAGGGGAGAAATAACAACTGACACAACAGAAATACAAAGGATTGTAAGAAAATACTATGAAGAACTGTATGCCAAAAAACTAGACAACCTAGATGAAATGGACAAATTCCTTGAAACATACAATCTTCCAAAAATCAGTCTGGAAGAATCAGAAAACCTAAACAGACCGATTACACCAAATGAGATCAAATCAGTTATCAAAAAACTCTCAACAAAGAAAAGTCCTGGGCCAGATGGCTTCACAAGTGAATTCTACCAACTATTCAAAGAAGAACTAACTCCTATGCTTCTCAAGCTATTTCAAAAAATTCAAGAGAAAGGAAGACTTCCAAGCTCCTTTTATGAGGCGAGCATAACTCTGATTCCAAAACGAGGCAAAGACAACATAAAGAAGGAAAATTATAGGCCAATATCTCTGATGAATATAGATGCTAAAAACCTCAACAAAATATTAGCAAACCGGATCCAACAATATATGGAAAAAATCATACACCATGATCAAGTAGGATTTATTCTGGGGAGGCAAGGCTGGTACAATATTCACAAATCTATCAATGTTATTCATCACATAAATGAAAGGAAGGAGAAAAACCACATGATAATTTCAATAGATGCAGAAAAAGCATTTGATAAAATCCAGCACCCACTCATGATCAAAACTCTCAGCAAAGTGGGAATACAGGGAACATACCTCAACATGATAAAAGCCATCTATGACAAACCCACAGCCAACATCATACTCAGTGGGCAAAAATTAAAAGCAATACCCTTAAGATCAGGAACAAGGCAGGGGTGCTCCCTTTCACCACTCTTATTCAACATAGTTCTGGAAGTCCTAGCCACAACAATCAGACAAGAAGAAGAAATAAAAGACATTCAAGTTGGAAAAGAAGAAGTAAAACTATCATTATTTGCAGATGATATGATATTGTATATAGAAAATCCTAAAGTCTCAGTCAAAAAACTACTGGACCTGATAAATGAATTCAGCAAGGTGGCAGGATATAAAATTAATACTCAGAAATCAGAGGCATTTTTATACACCAACAATGAACAGTCAGAAAGAGAAATTAAGGAAACAATCCCCTTCACAATTACAACCAAAAAAATAAAGTACCTAGGAGTACATTTAACCAAGGAGACTAAAGACTTGTACTCGCAAAATTATAAAACATTGATAAAAGAAATCAAGGAAGAAACAATCAAGTGGAAGCATATTCCATGCTCATGGTTAGGAAGAATAAACATCATTAAAGTGTCTATATTACCCAAAGTAATTTATAAATTCAATGCAATACCAATTAAAATACCAATGACATACTTTAAAGATATAGAACACATATTCCAAAAATTTATACGGAACCAAAAGAGAACACGAAAAGCCTCAGCAATCTTAAAAAAGAAGAATAAAGGGGGAGGTATCACACTTCCTGATATGAAGCTATACTACAAGGCCATTGTACTCAAAACAGCCTGGTACTGGCATAAGAACAGGTACATAGATCAATGGAACAGAACAGAGAACCCAGAAATAAACCCACAGTTCTATGGACAACTGATATTTGACAAAGGAGGTAAGGAAATACAATGGAGTAAAGACAGCCTCTTCAACAAATGATGTTGGGAAAATTGGACAGCAACCTGCAAAAAAATGAAACTAGACCACCAACTTACACCATTCACAAAAATAAACTCAAACTGGATAAAAGACTTAAATATAAGGCATGAAACCATAAGCATCTTAGAAGAAAACATAGGCAGTAAGCTCTCTGACATCTCTTGCAATATATTTGCTGATTTATCTCCACGGGCAAGGGAAATAAAAGACAGGATAAACAAATGGGACTATATCAAACTAAAAAGCTTTTGCACAGCCAAAGACAATAAGAACAGAATAAAAAGACAAACTACACAATGGGAGAACATATTTGACAGTATGTCTGATAAGGGGTTAATAATCAAAATTTATAAATAACTTGTAAATCTCAACACCAGAAAGACAAACAATCCAATCCAAAAATGGGCAAAAGAAATGAATAGACACTTCTCCAAAGAGGATATACAGATGGCCAATAGGCATATGAAAAAATGCTCAACATCATTAATCATTAGAGAAGTGCAAATTAAAACCACAATGAGATATCACCTGACACCGGTTAGAATGGCGCTCATCAACAAAACAACACAGAATAAGTGCTGGCAAGGATGTGGAGAAAAGGGAACCCTCCTGCATTGCTGGTGGGAATGCAGACAGGTGCAGCCTCTGTGGAAAACAGTATGAAGATTCCTGAAAAAATTGAAAATCAAACTGCCTTTTGACCCAGCTATCCCACTTTTAGGAATATACCCCAAGGACACCATAGAACTGTTCCAGAAGGAGAAATGCACCCCCATGTTTATAGCAGCATTGTTCACAATAGCGAAGATCTGGAAACAGCCCTAGTGTCCGTCAGAGGATGAGTGGATTAAAAAGCTTTGGTACATATATACTATGGAATTCTACTCAGCCATAAGAAATGATGACATCGGATCATTTACAATAACATGGATGGACCTTGATAACATTATACAGAGTGAAATAAGTAAATCAGAAAAAAACTAAGAACTATATGAACCCATGCATAGATGGGACATAAAAATGAGACTCAGAGACATTGATAAGAATGTGATGGTTACAGGGAGTGGGGTAGAGGGGTGGGGAGGGGGTGAGGAATGATAGGGAGGGAGTGGGGGACGGGTAGGGGCACAAAGAAAATCAGATAGATGGTGACGGAGGACGATTTGACTTTGAGTGAGGGGTATGCAGCATAATCAAAGGTCAAAATAATCTGGAGATGTTTTCTGGGAACATATGTACCCTGATTTACCCATGTCACTGCATTAAAATTAATAAAAATAAGATTAAAAAAATTGGCTTCTTGCTACCATTCTCTATCTCATCACCCTATTTATTTCATTAATAGTATTTGACACAATATTGTTTGTTCATTTACTTGTGTTACAACTTGGTTGTTTTACTTTTTATTATTATTTTTAAAAATAGTCCACAAGGTGGCCCTGGCTGGTTGGCTCAGTGGTAGAGCGTTGGCCTCACGTGCAGAAGTTCCGGGTTTAATTTAGATTCCCAGCCAGGGCACACAGGAGAAGCACCCATCTGCTTCTCCACCTTTCCCCTTCTTCTTTCTCTCTATCTCTCTCTTCCCCTCCCACAGCTAAGGCTCCACTGGAGATGGGTTAGTCCAGGTGCTGAGGATGGCTCCCTGGCCTCCACCTGAGGTGCTAGAATGGCTCCGGAGGAGACAGAGCAAGGTCCCAGATGGGCAGGGCATTGCCTACTAGTGTGCATGCCGGGTGGATCCTGGTCAGGCACATGCAGGAGTCTGTCTTCCTGCTTCTACTTCAGAAAAATATAAAAAAAACACAAGAAAAAAAAATAGTCCACAAGGGCATGGATTTTGCTTGCCTTGATTACACAGTGCCAAGAATATCCTTTCGCACTTATCAGATAATAATTATTTATTAAATGTTGAATGAATATACCAAATAGAAGTACTAGAAGGAATAAGTGGAAGTTTAGGAACTTTGGCTCACTATAATATAAAATTAACTCCTATTTTGGGGGGGGGTAGAGTCCAACAACAAAACAGAATTTTAGCAGGAATTTTTAGCTTGCAATTCTTAAAGGACTCTATTCCAAGTAACACTTCAACATTCCCTTCTTTTATTTTGAAATCTTACATACATATTGTCACTCCAGTGTTTTACACTCTCCATCCCCTTCTTCAAAGCTTTTCATCATGTGCATCAACTTAGAATCTCTGAATTTTTTGTCTCTTCTGTTTCATGATTCCTCAATGTGCTCCATACACATATAAGCACACACAAAATAACCATCTTGTAGAAATAATTATGCATTTACTCTGCACATCTATCTATTCTGTTGATATTACATTGCAATAATCCAGGGAACCAAATGTGAAGAAGCTAAGAAAAACTCATCTATATTAGGTAGGAAAGTGAGGAATGACATTTGTATATTAATAAATATTATTCAATAATAAAATTTTCTGAGTGTTATTAAAATTTTAAATACATGAACTGAGGAGCTATGAGCCCCCTATAATTGACTAAATAATAAGTACCTGGTTGTCAATTATCAGATGGATGATTGAACTAGATATTTATTTCCACCAAGAAAGATGGTGATTTATTATTTAAAAATTGAAGAGTGGTAAAACAGGTAACACATTTTTCTATTTTCTTTCTAAATCAACTGTAAATACTAAACTCTTCTGTCTTTGAACATTCAGATTCATTTTCAGGCCTTCATTTGTTGTTTCCCACCTAGTTGGTATTCTGATGATTGTGGCTTTGTTTTCACATTACAGATTATGAAAATCAGAATTCTTAACTTTAAAGGAAATAACAAATTTTTGATCAAAGCATATTTACACCAACTCATTGTTATATTATCTATTTATTTCTATACTATCCAATACTCCAACAAGCATTTTCTTTGTCTATATTATATACTGTTCATTGTAAATAAGAAAAATTTCAAGGATGATCACAGAAACCTATTTAGAGTTTCAGCCAAGTCACCGACCCTTGCTATTCTAACCCATTTTGGTTTTTTGATGTTGTTTTTGTTCTCTTTCCATTTCCCAACAAACAAATCATCTTTAAAAATGGTCATTCAGACCTGAGGTTTTCCACATAATAGAAGGATAACTTTAGAAATACACTACAATCCAAATTTTAAAAGTTATGCTTTTTTTTCTAAATGAAAACACTAGTATTTGGTTACACAACCTCTCATTTGTTTAGTGAGCAAAGCCTTCACCACAGGAAAGGCTAATGTATAGTGATCCATGTATAGCAAGTATCACTTGAACTCTGCTTTTAAGAATTCAGACTGTTAACAGAAAAAGTCATGGACAAATGGACATGATTTCAAATAAAGTTTTGTATGAAAAAGATACTTTTAACATATTCCCCTATAAGCAAATAGCAGGTTTAAATGCTACCTGAAAAATGGCTACTATTATTGACCCAAATCTTTTTTTATCTTAACAAAGAAGACTAGAAGTAATAATACTCTTAAATTATTATTTTTATTTATTTGTTTATTCATGTCTTTAGAGAAGAGAGACAGAGAGAGTGATAGAGATAGAGAGAAGGGGGTAGGAATAGGAAGCATCAACTGCCATATGTGCCTTGACAAGGCAAGCCCAGAGTATTGAACCAGCGACCTCAGTGTTCTAGGTCAATGCTTGATCCACTGCGCCACCACAGGTCAGGGTAAAAGTAATAATACTCTTGATACATGGGGAACAGAATTCACAAAGTATGTACTAAAACAAATACAAAAAGTAGCCAAGGGAAACAGGGTGGCAGAATATTACATTTTACTACTAAAGTTCAGTTAAGGAACACCTGGGAAAAAAGCATCATAGAAAGATTTGCTCCCTTAATTTAAGAATGGTTAAAGTCTAAGGTCGATCCTTACCAAGATTAGAGGTGTCAGTGTATAGATTACTGGCCCACTCTTTGTCTTCTATATTAATATGGATATTTGGTAATGGCAGTGGTCAAACCCAGTAAAAAGAGATGCTGTTTATCAGGGTAGGTTAAAATTTCAAGTTGAAGAATACAATGCTAGTTCATGAATAATAATAACTGACACTATGTAAAGGGCATGAGGAAGTTTCAGAGTGTACAGGTTAGCTTTTTTGAAAATCTTTCAGAAATGTATTTGGTTATTGTTTTCATGACAACATAATTCTACTCACTATGTTATTTTTCCTAATACAATCTTATTACATTTTACAAAGCTCAACATTTTATATAGTGATAATTAAGAATAATTATGTGCCTGACCAGGCGGTGGCACAGTGAATAGAGCATTGAACTGGGACGCGGAGGACACAGGTTCGAGACCCAGAGGTCTCCAGCTTGGGCGCAGGCTCATCTGGTTTGAGCAAGGCTCACCAGCTTGAGACCAAGGTCGCTGGCTCGAGCAAGGGGTTACTTGATCTGCTGTAGCCCCCTGATCAAGGCACATATGAGAAAGCAATCAATGGACAACTAAGGTGCCACAACAAAGAATTGATGCTTCTCATCTCTCTCCCTTCCTGTCTGTCCCTATTTTCCCTCTCTCTGTCTCTGTCACCAAAAAAAAAAAAAAAAAAAAAAAAAAAAAGAAAAGAATAATTACCTGTATATATCTGGTTTACCTAAAGATCACATTTTTTAAAAAGTATAGTATAACTCTACATAATTAAGTATCATTTTGTTTGTAACTGTCAAAGCACTTATTACATTCTACCTTATATTGTAGTTGAATACATTTCTCACCACTAAGAGAAATTATATTCTCTGAGGACTGGGACTATGTTTACTAATCTCAATGTCCCTGTACCAATTTGGATTCCTCCAACTTTGTTGGTCGTATCAACACAAAAATAACAACAACAAAAATTGAGATATTTGATTCATTTATTCAGTAAATATGTATTTTTAAATTTTTCATTATTTTTTTAGGTGAGAAGAGAGGAGATAGTGAGACAGACTCCTGCATATACCCAGACTGGGATCCACCCAGCAACCCCTCAAGGGCCAGTGTTGAGTACCAAGATATTTTTAGCACCTGAGATTGACCTACTCAGACCATTCAAGCTATCCTCAGTGCCCAGGGCCATGATCAAATCAATCAAGCCACTGGCTGTGGGAAGGAAAGAGAGAGAAAAGGAGGAAGGGGAGAGGGATAGAAGCAAATGGTCGCTTCTCCTATGTGCCCTTACTGGGAAGCAAACCCAGGACATCCATACACTGGGCCAATGATGTATCCACTGAGCCACCAGCCAGGCACAATAAATATGTATTGAGTGCTAAGTATATTAATGCCATCGCATTTGTACAAAGTTATTATTTCATGTGAATACCTAAAGTTTATACTTCTAAAAATATTTCATAATTTAATGGCTTATCCTTTATGTAGGTGTGGAAAACATGAGAAGCAAGATGAAGACATTGAAACTGAGAAAACTACAGGCTGAATGTTAAACACACTCCTGATAAGAATATAAAACCTCATGTATTAACTCAATTGCTTAAAATAATAGTTCTCAATGAATACATCTAATAATTTTAAGTGAAAGAGACATTGTATACATTAGTAATACAAGTGAATGCTGCTTATGCAATCTCCAAATGACACAAGTTCATATGGTGGTGTAAAATTTAATGATGGGAAATTAAACAGAATATTCTAACAGAAAAAGTACTTTTTCTTTTGAGTAATATATATAGCCCAAGAATTTATATTTCTAGGTATATTTACACACTGTCTATATGTATGAACAGGGGAGAAAAGAGCAACAGATAAGTGCTGCCAACATTTTATTAATGTTTAGGTTGATCTTCTAGACCTTAACAACTTAAGCAAATCCATCATTTTAGAGAGTTTATAATGTTTTAAATTGGGGTTTTGATGTACCATTAAAAAAAATTTCAATAAATTAACATAGTAGTATATAATTATAGTTTTAGGTAAAGCATAATTTAGTCAACTTAAATATGCTTTGTAAATACACATTGATAAACTATCAAATTGAGTCAATAACAATTAGTTGGATAATATTTTTTAAAACTGATGTTTTTTAGCCTTCTGCAGCTGAGAATAATGTACTCATTTTTGGAGTTTGGATTATTTGTAAATGTTGCTTCATATAAATTTTTATTGCAATTCTAATGACTAAAATGACTTTTTCAAATGCAGTATAATTAACCTCCCCCCAATTCTAGTGCAAAAGGTGGGTTATTCAATGGCTGAATTACATAACAGATGAATTATATAATATATAATATATCTACATATATGCATATATAGTATGTATATATAGAATACACACATACTCAGGATAAGTATTTATGCAGGCTTAGTCAGGTACTATCACTTCCCCTGGTCACCAGTCTACAAGTTCTGCAGCCTCAGTAAAAATTTAAACCTGTGCAACTAAACAGTGTACTCAGAACAGCTTCTTAACAACCTCAGCCCTACTGCTCTTATTGGAAATATTTCAGCCATAGTCCAAATGCTTATTATTTACATGAAGTTCAATATTCCTGTGACTTCATAAAATGACTTAAAATCATAATTTACAAGACTCCCAAAGATACAAACAGCCTTAAATGTTAGGTTTTTAAGCTATTAATCGAGGAATTGTCTGAATCCTTATATTTTATTAAACAAAGACCTAAATATTAAAAAATGCCTGCAAGTCACTATGAGCCTCTTCAGGCTTCCTAGGTGACTACTATTAGCAAAAATTTATGCTTAAATGAAATATCTCTAAAACTAACTAAAATAAACCAGCAAGAAGCAGTGTGATTTAATAGTTAATATTTTCCAAGACATGGTACTTAAATTTGTTTTGAGAAAATTCAGCCCTATCAATTTCTAGAGAGTCATAAAACACAAATCTTTGTCATTCGAGGCTTAGACCAATATTGAAATACATTGAAATAGCCACTCTCTCTTACCTTGAACAAATAAAAATTCATTCTAAGTAAGTGATAAAGAATGGTCGTTTTATTGATTTTGTTATCTTATTAGAAAAAGATTGACAGCTTAAAAGGTTTTGCATTAGCAGTCTTTGCAAAACAATTTTTAGATCGTAAGTTTCACTGGATTTGAAAGTGGTACTATTAGCTTTTTGTTTGAGGAAGTAAATAATTTCATTAACATTTTTATCCAAAGTTCAAATTGTTAAAATATTCTGGCTTGGCTGAATCACTAAAGTGTATTTCTCTTTTCAACTTTACACTTATCTTGTGTGTACAGCTGATATCCCTAGTGTCCAATCAGAGACAGGTTTCATCCTGCTGTCCAGGGAATGATGTGCACAATTCCTTTTGACACTGATGAGAGATGAATACATAAATCCAGCCCACTTCAGTGAAAATGGACCCATAATTTTTTTTTACCCTGAAGAAAAATACAGTAATAAAGTTTAAAGACGGAAAAAAAAATACAGGCAAACTCTTGAGGTGTACCATTACTTAATGATAGTCAGCAAACATTACATTTTGCCTTGACGACAGTGCATTTCAGATTTGCATTTAGGTGCTTATAAATTCTAATGATCATGGCTTTCTATATTATAGTAAGAAACCTAAAAACACAAATGATAGGTTTTTCACATTTCAGTGAACTCAAAAGTTAAAACTAAACAGAAAAGGTATGCTTTTCATATATTTTCTTCTATTGCTACTCTCTATTAAGATTTTTCTGGTGAAATGAGTTTATGCATTTCCTATAAATATTTAGAAGTTGAGACTATATACTATTTCCTACATAAAGACTCTGCACCAATTTAAAAAAGTGTGGATCTTGCATAAAACTCTAATGGTGTCTCTAAACTAGTAGTTTCAAGATCATACCAGCATTTCTAAGATTTGGGGAAAATAAGGACTTGGCATTGTGTGTCACAATTGCTCCTATTCAATGAACCTACCTGTAATAGCAGTGAAAATAATCATGCTATAAAAAGTTAAGGCTATTCAGCAAAACATCTTTATTTTCTTAATAATTCAATAAGTATCTATTATTCATTAAGATACCTACATAACTTATTTTTAGTTTGTTTATATCAGCAGCCTATAGCATTTCTGAAATGATGAATTTTTCATATAATGACCATGGTATATAGTAACCCTTTTACCTTCTCTAGTAACTTCTTTACCTTCTCTATTTTAAGGTGTTCTAAGTTCTAGTGTAACAGGACTAGCAAGAAAATCTGTTTTATTTACACAGTTCATAATTTGTAAGATCTTTTTATACTTTATCCCTTATTTCTGACTTGCATTTTATTTTTATTATATGTTCTTTCAATGAATACATTACTTCCTCTCCCCATATACAAAAATTTCAATGACAATCAGAACTCTGTTATTCTTTTCAGAGTATCACAGTGGATTAATATTTTCAGAAAATAACTCAATGAATTATAAATTATAATGTAAATAACCTGAATTTGGATTATACTCATTTTAAATGTAATAAATAATATTACATATCAATAAATATTTGTTGAGTGCCTCCTATGTGCATATCACTGTGCTAGGCAAAGGGTGGCAAAAACAAATAAAATACAACCTGCTGTGAAGTAGCTTGTATTTTGACACTAAAAAACATTCACATAAACAGCCACCTTCATGGCCTGATCCATGGTGGTACAGTGGCTAACGTGTCAACCTAGAACACTGAGGTCGCTGGTTCAAAATCCTGGCCTTGCCTGGTCAAGGCACATATGGGAGTTGATGCTTCCTGCTTTTTCCCTCACCTTCTTTCTCTCCCTCTCTCTAAAATAAATTTTTAAAAAAATCTTAAAACCAAAGAAAAAAGCAGCCAACATCAAAGGAGGTAGGACATAAAAACGTTTAAATAGAAATATACCAGAGAACTGTTAGTAGCAATGTACAATTTATTGGAAAAATTAATTTCCCCTAATATTAAGAAAGAACAAGTTTTTGTTATGAATCTCATCAGGGACTTTATCCTTTTATTTAATGCTGTAAATTGAAGCAAAGAGGAAAATAGATAATGAGGTATAATTCTGAAAATAATCTCATTTCTAAATAGAAGAAAGTAAAGATCAGATTCCAGGAAGGAGGTTTTGGCCTTGGTGTCAAGAATTTAATTTAAAAAGAAGGAATGAAGGCATTTTAGTACCTACTTGGAGATTGAGATTGTTTGATGGCATAATTTTAGAAATAAGGTAATGTGCTGAATGGAGCTGAATTAGAAGTAGTACACACAGCAGTGCTTCTATACTAAATTAGCCTTATCTATAAAAAAAGAAGATGCAATGCTCTCAAATAACAGGCTGACTGATTCCCAATAGACAAGATCAAATCTAGTTATTTTACCGAGCTTAAGTCTAATACTGGAATTTCTCACAATATGAAGCAATGGTTCTCTTCTGAAGGTAAAGATGTTTGTAAGATATATACTATGTTTCTGTACTTATCCTTTCCTTCCTCTGGTGCTACTAAATCTCCATCATAGAAACTCTAACCTCTTTCCAATTCTAGGATCTAAAGTAGGAGCCAATATGCCTCTTCAGACCAATATTTAGAGTTCCTTATTGATTTACCTTTGCTGATAGCCTAATGCATAATCCTGCGAATTAGGTTTTAATCTTATTCTTGATCCTTCATCACTCTGTTATGCTTTGCAATGTTTCCCAGTTCTAACTCAACATCTTCCTTGTGCTATTTCCAAAGCCTCCATGCCTCCATTCTAGCAATCCAGTCTTTAGTATAAATGTTGTTCTTAAGACAATCCTTCAGCATAGGTCCTAGGCTTTGATACCCAATGACAGACAACATTAACACCAACTACCTCTCTCAAACTGACCCAATTTCAATGTTAATATATTTTTCATACCTTCCTCTTATGTGTACAGATGATTGCACAAATTGTAGAAATGATTGATTGACTGATACAGGCCACATAGACAGAGAATAGAGCTTACAACAGTCCCTGAATATGAAGGTACTTATCAGACTGACGACCCTTTGCTAGTTCCTATTGCTATAACCATTTCATTTCTTGTACTGCTCCCATCCAAATCTTACTTAGCCCAATCAATTTTGCTTCAATTAATATACCATTTCCTACTAATTCCAAGATAAAATGTATGTTAAAGTTCCAATTTGAGTGATAGTTTTAAAATGTAAATGTTATCAGAAGGTTAAGCTCAGTGGAAAGCATCTTGAAAAATGGGAGACATGAATTAGGCAGATATAAAAAGGTAGATAATACTTTGTTTACATTAGGAAAACATGAGTCAAACAGGTGAGAATGAACAAGGAAACTGAAGAGAAAGGTGAAGATACTGAACCAGCTGAAGTTTACTATTTATATTAGAATAATGAGAAAAACTTTAAAAAAGTAAATTAAAACAAAATTTCAAGAAACCCATAAATTACTGAAAACTACAGCTTCAAATATGCTCTTTCATCTAGACTAAAACCTTCCTACATTCTCTTGTCATCAGTCTATAATATTTCATTTTCTAGAAAACTTTAGACTGATGGGTAGAAGATTTCACCCTTCGCTCTCTCCTTTACATTATAAATAAAACAATTAAACAATTATCCTAATATCTGGTTGTCCATTATCCAATACAAATTTTGAATAACAAATGTAACTTGTTAATTCCAAATAATTTGTTATGCGTAACTGCACTATATTAAAATTCATAGACTTTTTCTCACCAAATAATCATATTATTCCCTCAAGTGAAAATTAATATGTCCTTTAACAGCCTTATCTAACTTCAGTTTCCACAATTCCTCTCACAAATCTCTCAGTATAGTTAGGATAATTCTCTTTCAATTTACACATATGACAAGCTAATTCTCACCTCCACAGATTTAGTCAGGAAGTTTTTAAAAAGTTGTATTTACCTTTGATCTTTTATTTTTTTGACATTCAATTTTTTGTATGTCTTACTACACATGTGGTGCTTAATTTCATAGACATATTGGTCATTATTCTACTACCACATCTAAACAAGAAATTCCTAAAGAGCAAAAAGTTCCACTCTTCTTGATTTTCCCATAATACAGTATGCTGAAGTAAAAAAATGCACTGAAGTTAGAGCATAAAACTTGAAATGTAAAACAAAGTTTCAACACTTATATATAAAAATATCTATATTTATACATATTTATATATAATCATATGTGAATATATATCTACACCTATTGCCTTAAAGTATACAAGTAAAGCTGACTTTGTGATGATAAAGGCCATGAAGTTTTCCCTGTAACATGTGGTCTATCAATGGTATCAATCAGTGGTCAATGGGTGGAAAAATCATCAAATGTCACCAAGGGCTTTGAACATTCTTCCAATTTGTCAACTCTCAGAAACTTTCCATGTCAGAAATTTACTACTCAGTCTTAAAATTGGAAAATCAATCTTAAAATGGCAAATTTCAAAAATTTGGAGATAAATATTATATTATTTGGACATGTGGGAGGAGTTTGCATGTTGATTAGTTTTGAGTATGAATATAATTATATAAAACAGATTTTAGATAATAGATTTAAATCTTAAGCATAACACAATAATAGAATTATACTATGAAAATTTTAAAATTACTGTATCTTTTCTCTTTAGTTACATTGTTTAAATAACAGAAAATATGCAATTTAAAAATGATTGTGAAGGTAAGCATACAGAATAATTGAATAGAATTTAGAAACCTGAAATAAGTTCTTATATATGGTAAAATGAGTTCTGATAAGGGCACTATGAAAATTCAATAAAAGTTTTTTTTTAAATGATGTTGAACAACTGGTTATCCACATACAAAAGAATGATGTTTAACTCCTATAACATACTATATAAAAATTAGCTCCAAATAAACCATAGGCCTAAATTTAAGAGCTAAAATTATAAGACTCTTAGAAAAAATAACATAGAAATAAATTTTTGAGACCTCAGTTTATACAATGATTTCTTAGATGCAACACAGAAAGTAAGTGGCCAAAAAAGAGATAAATTAGACCATCAAAATTTTAAAAATCTGTCAAAGACTACCATGAAGAAAGTGAAAACTCTACATAATAGGAAAAATATATATTCAAATCATATGTGATAAGGTTTTGCATCGAGAATATTTTTTACAACTCATCAATAAAATGACAAGCTTTTATAAAATAATCAAAAGGGTATGAATACACATTTCTCCAAAGAAGATAAACAAGTGCCAATGAATACCTGAAAAGACTCTCACATCATACTGACTAGGAAAATGAAGATCAAAACCACAATGCAGTGCTACTTCATATCCACTAGTATGACTATAATCAAAAGCAAACAATAACAAGTGTTGATGAGGATTTGAAAACATTGGAACTTTAAAAAAATTGATGATGAAAGTAGTGCAGCTGCTGTGGCAATTTAACAATTTCTGAAAAAATTAAACGTAGAGTTACTATGTCAAAGCAATTTTGTGTGTGTGTGACAGAGACACAGAGAGAAAGAGACAGAGAAAGGAACAGACAGGAAAGGGAGAGAGATGAGAAGCATTAATTCTTCGTTGTGGTACCTTAGTTGTTCATTGATTGCTTTCTCACATGTACCTTCATTGGGGGCTCCAGTCAAGCCAGTGATCTCTTGCTCAAGCCAGTGACCTTGGGTTCAAGTCAGCAAACTTGGGCTTCAAAGCCAGCAACCATAGGGGTCATATTTATGATCTCACGCTTAAGCAAGCGATCCCACACTCAAGCCAGCGAGCCCATGCTCAAGCCAGTGAGCCCCACTCAAGCCGTCAACCTTGGAGTTTTGAACCTGGGTCCTCTGCATACCAGTTGGACCCTCTATCCTCTGCACCATCCCCTGGTCAGGTTCAAAGTAATTCTATTAATAGGCATGCACTCAAGAAAACTGAAAAAATATAAGTCCACACAAGTATGTATTTGTACATGGATATTTAAAGCAGCTTAATAAATAATAGCCATAAATTGGAAGCAACTCAACTAATTAATTGATTAAAAATGTGATATATACATATAGTGAAATATTATTCAGCCATTAAAGTTAAGTACTGATGTATGTTACAGCATGGATGAATCTTGAAAACATATGCTAAGTGAAAGTTGCTACACTCAAAAGATCACATGGCCTGACCTGTGGTGGCGCAGTGGATAAAGCGTCAACCTGGAAATGCTGAGGTCGCCGGTTTGAAACCCTGGGCTTGCCTGGTCAAGGCACATATGGGAGTTGATGTTTCCAGCTCCTCCCCCCGTCTCTCTCTCCTCTCTGTCTCTCTCTCTCTCCTCTCTAAAATGAGTAAATAAAAAAAAAATTAAAAAAAAAACTAATGAAAAAAAAAGATCACACATAATATTATTCCATTTATATTAAATGCTCAGAATAGGCAAATTCATAAAGATAGGAAATAGATTTATGTCTGCCAGGCCTTTTAGAAAGTACTTACTGCTAATAGTTATAAGATTTGTTTTTAGCGTGATAAAATATTCTGGAATAAGACGGTGGTAATGATATCAGAAGTTTGTTAATATGGTATAAATCACAGAATCATATAATTAAAATAGATAAACTTTGTTTTATGCTGATTTTAGCTCAGTACATATGTTATAAAAATATTTTAAAGTTAACAATACAATTTCAGTAGTGCTTGTTAGAGTTATAATGAAATATCAAAGATGTGAAGTACCAAAAATAATTAAAATAATAAAGAGACCTGAAAAAAATTAAAAATTGTAGTGTATTAGAATTTAAGTTTTTAGAATCTATGCTTCATGCTAATTCAACAATGTAAACAAGAAGTCAAATAAACTTGCAATTTTTAGCAATTAATAAAATTAAAGCAGAAAATAACTAAAATATTCAAAATACCACATGTATCATTAACTATGAACCTTCCAGAACTTTCATTTAAACTTATTATTAGAATTTTAATATTCTATTTCTTATTGAATCTTTAATATCAATTATTTAGTGGTATCTATAGAGTCATAATGAATCCATTTCAAGCTAGATTACTTAAAACAGAAACAGAAACTGAAAAAAGCATTTTAAAAAACTGAGATAAAATGATATTAGAATTCAACTGCTAAAAAAATTTACTGACAATTATTAGGCTTATAGTCTCCAAAATTACAGATTTTGTTTACTGCTTCAAATCTCAAGAAGTAATGTACAGTATATAGACTATTCATGGTAGTAATAGGGAAAACAAACACCATGTAATATTGTTAACACAAAATTGATAATAAAGCCAACATAAAGTAGATGAGATTTAAGATTTAAAATACAAAGAAAAAGAAAAAGGACCATCATTAGGAGAAAAAAAACTGTACTAGTTCTTAAATAATGGCAAGAATATATGGAAAGTCATGACATCCACAGTCAGCAGTTCAAAAAGCCCAGATAAAAGATTTTGTTAAACGTCTTTGAAACAACAAGAAAGATTTATCCAGATAGCTAAATCTTCTCAGGTCAAAATTTAACAGAAGGTAAGATCCCAGAGTTGTAAGCACACCACTAAAAGCTTTTTTAGTCTTGAGAATATTTGCAGACCAAGAAGAAACAACTTATAAACTAAAGTGTAGCCTGGGTGACTCAGAAGTTCAGGAATCAAAAATCATAGGCCACGCCCAAAAAGACGATACTGTCCACATTCAACTGAGTACTGAAAGGGCTATCCATAGGATATAAGTGAACATCCCTAAAATAATATAAAACCTAAATAATCCATGAAAAACTCAAGTTTTAAAATTTCAGATGGCCTAATATTAGTGATGATCCCTAGTGTCTGGTAAGAGCAAATGAAAATACTATCCTAAAGAATCTTCATTCCAGGATTCAAAATTCTCACAAAAAATATTTCAAATACAGTGAGCAGTATACAAACCCTAAGTTACTGAAATTGACAGACTATAGTTATTATGATTACTATTTTTAAAGAAAGAAAAGACAAGTTTGCTATATGCACAGAAAAAAATAAGTAAAAAGCAGAATTTGGAAGATGAGATACAGCTAATAAGAGAATTAATGAAGTGGAGGTATAGCTAAATAACAATTTTGGAAAGCATCAAGGAGAATCCATAAAATGAAATATATAGAAGAAAAAGGAATAATCATAAAGAATTTGTAAGTTTATTAATAGTAAATAACAAGCATCCTGTCACAAGATTTTTGGCATCAGTGCAACTTAGTTTTGCTTTAACTGAATATATTAACAATTCAGATGGAAAGTTGTATATCACCTGATATATAGATATCAATTGTACTTCATAATATCATAATATTCTCTCTATTAAATACTTCTTTTCTTCACTTCAATATTTGCTCTGTAGCAAACACTGCTATATCTTCCTCAATATTGGTTCTCCTTAACTTTCACAATGAGATCCTTGACTGTTGTATGGGCACGTTACTGCACAAATTAAAACCTACATATTTCAGTCTCCTTTTAACTGAATAGAAAATGTGACTAAATTCTGGCCAAGATATATTATGAGGCACCATTTAGAAGCTTACTTAAAAGATTTCTACAAGTGTTCTCCCTTCCTCTAAGGACCATCATTTTGGATCTTAAAGTGATCTTTGATGGAAGTCATGCAAAGAGGACCATAAGATAAAAGGAGTATGAATCACTAAGTACTTCATGGAATACTGCCATCAACCTACGCTTGTATACTTCTAGAGTTTTATAAGAGAACAAGCTTACGCTGTAAATTGGTAGCATTTTGAACCTCTATTATTCAAAGCTGAATCTAATTAAAACTGACACTAATATGGTCACCGGAGTGGGATGCTACAAATAAAACAATGTGTAATACATGGCACTTATTGCCAAATATTGGATGACAGGTGGTAAGGACTCAGCTGAAGACGTGGTGACCCTTGTTACTATGGCCTCAAAATATTTTCACTTTGAAGGGCAGACTACATGCTGACTAAGGCTATGATGTTAGAAGAAATTGTATCAAAAAATCTGAATTTAAGTGTTAGATGTCATCTGCTGCTTTAAGTCTTATGAGAAAAATAAATCTAGCTATAGCTAACCAGCATGACATCAGAGATTAAAATAAAATACAGGCAATAGAAGGCAGGCACTCTCATCTGAAATATGCAATATAAAGTGAGATTCTATTAATTGAAGTTGGATGGATGAATATATTAACAGTGTTACTCCTCAAAATAAAATAGTTTCAACAGGACACTTCAAATGGAAATAATATTGACATCAAGGTGTAACTGTCTGTAGGCAAAGACAAGATTAAGGATTTTGCTTGGTTTCAAATGTTGCTTATCCATATCTATGGAGCTAAGCATAATAAAAAATATTAGTTTGTTGAGGTTTTTGTTTTGTTTTTTTTTAGTTTAGTGAGAGGAGGGGAGACAGAGAGACATACTGCGCAGTCACCTTGACTGGGATTCACCCAGCAAGCCCACTAGAGGGTGATGCTTTTCCCATCTGAGGCCTTTGCTGCATTGCAACCCAAGCCATTTCTTAGTGCCTGAAGTGGAGGCCATGGAGCCATCCTCAGTGAGCCAATTGACACATCGCTGCAGGGGGAAAGAGAGAAAGAGAGAGATGAGAGAGAGAGAGAAGGGAAAGGGGTGGAGAAGCAGATGGTCACTTCTCCTGTGTGCCCTGGTGGAGAATAGAACCCAGGACCTCAACATGCCAGGCTGACGCTCTACCACTGAGCCAATCTGCCAGGGCAATGTCACAGTTTTATTGTTTTTCCCAGACAGGAGATACCAAGATAGAATTAAGTGTATGAAAGGTTTATTGGAAAATAATACCCATTTTAAAAAAATGGAGAAAGAAGATTAAGCAGAAAAAGCCAAAGTTTTTGCCAATCACCCAGGAACCCTGGAGCAGTCTGTTTTCCTGAAAGTCCCAAACAAAACAGAAATGGCCAGGTCCTTCTAACACCACCTTACTCAACTGGCTGGAGGATGCCTAGAGGGTGTGACCTCAACTTGAAAGCAGAAGTGGACGCTAAAAAACTAAGAGTTAAAGGTGTCAGCTAACAGCACTACTTGCATCTGAGCAGCTACAAATGGTATCTAATATTATCCTTGTATGCATCTGTTTTAGGCTTATTCATCTACATTCAAGTATTCTCCATTTAAAGGAACAATTCTTATTTTGTTTATACTGCCAGTAGGGAGCAGATGACCTAAAACTTAGAAAGCGCATAATAAATACCTGCAAAACTTTATCAGATGGCTAAATTTAGCCCTTTATGTGTTGCTGAGGTTATTAAGCAATAGCTTCAGTTATAAGCCATCATCATCATTGCTTCTTTAGACTGCCCAACAAGGCTAAATTAAACATAAATTAAATTACCCTTAGCCTCTGGTAGCCCTAGTATCTGCCCTTATAAACTTTTCTGATAAATATTTTATATTTCTACCTGGCACTAAAAGCTACTATTTCCCAAAAGTCTTAATATTTAGGACAACTCCAATTTCTTTCATCAGACCCATTAGGTCAGTGGTCCCCAACTACGGCCCGCGGCCGCATGCGGCCCCCTGCAGCCATTTATCCAGCCCCCGCCGAACTTCCAGAAGGGGCACCTCTTTCATTGGTGGTCAGTGAGAGGAGCATAGTTCCCATTGAAATACTGGTCAGTTTGTTGATTTAAATTTACTTGTTCTTTATTTTAAATATTGTATTTGTTCCCGTTTTGTTTTTTTACTTTAAAATAAGACATGTGCAGTGTGCATAGGGATTTGTTCATAGTTTTTTTTATAGTTCGGCCCTCCAATGGTCTGAGGGACAGTGAACTGGCCCCCTGTGTAAAAAGTTTGGGGACCCCTGTATTAGATGTAGAAAACTGACTAACCAATATTTGAATTTATATACTCCTTGAAATTTCATATTTTTATATAATCAGTCACTACTCAGTGAGTTTTTTCAAGTTCTTTCTCTTCTCCTCCAAGTTTTAGCATAAAATTTGCTTGATTTCAATTTTTAAGTCCTTGGAATCTGTTACAGTGCTAGAATGCATTCTAAGTATTCAAAAATATTCATTTGAAATTAACTATACTGTTGATGAGGCCTCAAAATGACTGTTAGACAACAGCAAAAGACAATTTTTAGAGAAAATATAGCACGTCATTACAAAGCTTCTCTCTTAGAATTATATAAGCTAAAACAATGCCCAGGAAGCTTTTTGGTAATAAAGTTCAGTTTCATACAGAAGCACCCTCATTTCACAAAACAATTAAATTTTAAAAATTAAAATACCTCTCCATAAGTTTCTTCTTAACATCTCACATAGTGAAATTGTGTGACTCATTTCACATCTCCTAAATTTGATATCAGATCAATGTTCTCAATATTGTCTTAGTATCATTTACTGTTAAACTAGACAAATTAAGAGGGCAAACATAGATTCAATATTTTGTGGCTTGCAATATTATGGAGCTGATTATTCTTTCCCCTCTCTTCAAATTTACCTGAATTTAAAGTAGGTACAAAAAACCCCTCAAATGTGATTTGTTACCTGAATGAAAAAATTAGGTTAATCTTGCCCTACCATGAAAGTTGTGCTCTGCACAACTCCAGGGAATGTCTTCCACATAGACTGTGATGGAAATGCACTTGTGCACTGTGTAATTCAGTGTCCCTGAATAAGTGAATCTTTCCCCTTCCTCTCCTTCTCACATAGGCCATTTTTAGAATAGTAAAAGGAAAACTAAATGTCAACAAAAAAAGGTAAACATTTAAAAACATATTTAACATCTCATGTTATTAGGGATTGCAGATCAAAGCAACAATGAGATATTTTACACACCTATTAGACTGGCCAAATTCCAGAACACTGATAGTGGAAAATGTCAGTGAGGATGTAGAGCAATAGCAACTTTCATTCAAAGCTTGTGGTACAGCAACTCTAGGAGTTAGTTTGGCAATTTATTTTTTATAAAACCAAATAGGTTCCTGTGTATTTACCCCCCAAATTGGAAATTTATATTCTCAGAAAATTCTTCACATACATGTGTACTGTAATTTTATTCAGAATTGCCAAAACTTGGAAGTAAGTGAGCTGTCCTACAATAGGTGGATGAATAAATAAACTGTAGCACATCCAAACAATGAAATATAATTTAGTGATAAAAATGAGCTGCTAAGCCATGAAAGAACATGGAGAAAACTTAAATACACATTACTAAGTGAGAAAGCCAATCTGAAAAGACTCCTTATAATGTGATTGCAACTATATGACATTCTAGAAAAGGAAAAACTTGGAGACAGCAAAAGATTATTGGTTGCTAAGGGTTGGGGAAGGAAAAGATGAAAATGCAGAGCATAGAGGACTTTCAAACAAGGAAAGTACTCTGTATGACACTCTCTAATAGTTGATACATGTCATTATATATTTGTCAAAACCCATAGAATGTACAACACCAAGAGTATATCCTAATGTAAACTATGGAGTTTGGGAGATAATAGTGTGCTAATTCAAGTTAATGGATTATGACAAATGCACCACTGCAGGAAAGGATGTGAATGTGTGGCGACAGAGGACAGGGGAAATCTGTACTCTCCACTAATTTTTCTATGAACCTCAAAGTACTCTAAAAAAAATAAAATAAAAAAAATAATAATAATAATAATAATGTTCATGCCTGACCAAGCAGTGGTGCAGTGGATAGAGCATCTGACTAAGATGAGGAGGACCCAAGTTCAAGACCCCGAGGTTGCCAGCTCACCAGTTTGGACCCAAGGTCGCTGGCTCGAGCAAGGGGTTACTCGGTCTGCTATAGCCCCATGGTCAAGGCACATATGAGAAAGCAATCAATGAACAACTAAGGTGTCGCAATGAAAAACTAATGATTGATGCTTCTCTTCTTTCTTTGTTCCTGTCTGTCTGTCTGTCCCTATCTATCCCTCTCTCTGACTCCCTCTCTGTCTCTGTCAAAAAAATAAATAATAATAATGTTCATTAACTATAAAAAATAGAACTATGTGAAATATGATACAAAATAGAGGTTTCTGAATACAAGATTTCTATATTCATATATAATGGAGGTATACTCTTTTTATACACAAAATATTTTTTGTTTTACTATGCAAATTAAACATGATTTCTAAGTATACAAAAAGAAAAACTATCAGAAGAAAGGAAAAATTACCTAATATTCTGACACTTAAATAGCCACTATTAATATAACAATGATTTATCTATTTTTCATGCATATGTAGTAAAATTAAAAAGTTAGGTTATATTTTAAAGCTTTATTAAAATTACAGTATAATAAAAGATAAGCTGTTCATCAGGTTTAAAAAGTAAATCTATAAACCTTCAGGAAAATATACTTAATAATAATTATGGAAAGGGTTCACAGTAGGATTGTATTTGAGAACATTTTGTTCTATTCTGTTTTACAGAAACATGGCATGTTTTTAGTAAGAGAAAAATTAAACATTGGAAGGAAAAAAATCAATAAAATAGTCTAGAATTCAACCAAATCAGCAGTGCTAAAGCAAATCTTACTTTAGTATAGATGGTGATCATATTAGATTATATCCTGGGTTTCCAGGAACTGAGCAATGCCATAAAGGACTGCAAGATGTAAAGATTCAATGTGGGCCCTGGCCGGTTGGCTCAGCGGTAGAGCGTCGGCCTAGCGTGCGGAGGACCCGGGTTCGATTCCCGGCCAGGGCACACAGGAGAAGCGCCCATTTGCTTCTCCACCCCTCCGCCGGGCTTTCCTCTCTGTCTCTCTCGTCCCCTCCTGCAGCCAAGGCTCCATTGGAGCAAAGATGGCCCGGGCGCTGGGGATGGCTCTGTGGCCTCTGCCCCAGGCGCTAGAGTGGCTCTGGTCGCAACATGGCGACGCCCAGGATGGGCAGAGCATCGCCCCCTGGTGGGCAGAGCGTCGCCCCTAGTGGGCGTGCCGGGTGGATCCCGGTCGGGCGCATGCGGGAGTCTGTCTGACTGTCTCTCCCTGTTTCCAGCTTCAGAAAAATGAAAGAAAAAAATAAATAAATAAAAAAAAAAAAAAAAAGATTCAATGTGGAGATACTGCCAAGAAAGAGACTCCTTCCACAGATACTGCATTGTATTGCTCTATTGATCACTTTCTTCATTTTGCTGATAAGTAGGGAGAACATGTACCTGCCCCAGAAGTGTCAAGTCAAAGGATGTATTATAATAAAATACAAATTTCACCAAAACTTGATCTAATTACCACCACAATTGCATATTTATGTCAGCCTATTCTGCAAGAGGAGCAAGCATCCTCTGACCAATAACTGTAAACCATGCACAAATAATGTTCCTAGAAATTATTTACAGAACCTTAATTTCTTCTATTCTAAGCAAGTTTTTAACATTCCTTCTTTTTGGCTCCTGACTTTTGGTTCTGTATCTCTTTTAAAGTTTACTATTTTCTCATAAACTCTGGGTATTCATATGAACTTCAGGCTTTTCAGCACAACATTTCCTCAATGAATCCAATTTGAACTTACACCTCTGGCTGTATTCATGAATACAGGACATTTTAAGTCCTTTGGACAAAACACATTTCATCCAAAAACAGAAGCAGATTCTTCTACTAATTACTTTTAATATATACTGAAACCTGAACTCCATTCCTGACTAATCCTTTTCATTACCTTGCTAAGGATATCTTGCTCTCTTTTTTAAATAAATTTCTAATATTAAATGCCAATATTTTTCACCTCCTCCCTTTTACCTACTCTCTCTTTCAATGTTTCTCAGATCATAGGTTCTTTTACACACTATGTGGTATCAATTGTATCACTATAGCTTTTAATGAACCAAGTCACTAAAGACAAGATAATATGAGTAGTAAAAACAGTAAAAAAAAATAGTATATATCAGCTAAGTGAGCTGAAGAGGAGAGTACAAATAAAGCCAGTAGAAAATGAAACAATTTTATACAGAGTATTCAGAGATGAAACTTACAATTAAAATTCATTTCAATTACTTTATGAAATTGAGCTAAAGATAACTTCTATATACTCTACAAATGGTAGCTATAAACAAAAACACATAGGACATTGTATGTATTTTATTATTTGAATAAATAGCTACTAATGAAAATGCCATTAATAATGATGTAGTTAGCAGAATTATCAATAACATCAAAAACCTTTAGAGAACTTATAATGAAATATTTTACGAAAAGATATATAACATTCAAAATACTTCTAAATTTCAATATACAATGACATATTTTATGCAACTGCCTAGATATTAAATAACATTTGTAATATGAATATTTTATTCCTATTGATACACATAATAGTCACTTGCCATAACATAACCTATATCCAAATATATGGATATATAAGTATATAGATATGTGTATATATATAAATATGTATATATAAGCACTTTTAAATGTGCACATATATATCTAAGTTGGTTGTCAGCTATCAAAATTGGTTAACAGTATACAGTATTCAGTGAAAGCCTTCTCAGTATAAAGCATATAAAAAGTAACTGACACGCCTAAAATCAGTGAGTTTATATTCTACATAGGGGACCAAAAAGACATTTACATGAACTTTACAGTTTTATAAGAGCATACTAGCATCTGGGGCAAATTGATACATTGGCACTGAGTGCACATGAAGAATGTTTTGAGTAGGATACCTTCAATTTTAAACCTATGATTTTACTCAGTGGATGCTTGGTAAGATTTAAGGGCTTGAAGATATTTCTGTGCTATGTTTAGAATACAATGTCCTGAATTACATTGAATCATCAGACAGATGACAGTCTAGACTTTTTGTTTTGACCCTTCTATATTATGTTAATATATTAGAAATATTTGTTTCAGGCTATTCAGAAACAGATCCACATATGAAAGAGTTTAATTATCACAAACACAGTGCTTTACAAATTTTAAATAGTTCACTCTTGTTAATTATATGACAATACCATCTTCATTTCTACTATTACCTAATGTCCAAATCGAAACAAAAAGTAGGAACTGGTGTCAAGAGACCTGAAGATAAGTCTAGCAATGTTACTTAACTGTGTGGCTTTGGTAAGTTAACTAACTCATTTTAGCTACTGTTTCCTCTTTTTATAAAAATGAGATAAAAATACCTATCTTACACTGTTGTGGAAAATAAATTACATATCACATGTGAAATATCTAGCGTGTTGCTGGGTACACAGTAGGCACTCAATAAATATGCTGCTTTTTTACTTCCATTGTGTCTTTAATGCAGTACATAATTAGCATAAAATAATAAATGAATATTATGCTGTATGTAGAATTGTCAGCCTTTAATAAACTAAATATTTCTTTATGTTTTTATCTACAAAGAATTAATTTTATATTACTATTAATATCCAATTATAATAATTAATAAGAGAAATACAAATAAATATAAATTATAAAATGGTTGTGGTAAGAGTAATTAATACATCACAGAAATTATATTTATACCACATTACTGTATGATTTTTCTCACATCTAGTAAATCACAAGCAGAATATCAACAATATAATAAGAGATTTTTTAAAAGTTGAAGAAATATCAATATTACAAAAATTACAGTATCTTAAATTAAAATATTCAAAAAATGTAATAAACTTTTTATACTTACATGTTTCCTTCGTGTAATCTTCCCTGTTATATTTGTTTCAGGCTTAAAAATTAGATCCCTAAAAATCTTATCATCATATCTTTTGGGCTTGTAAATCCATTTTGTTTCACATTCACTAATAAATTTTTTTTGATGTTTTTTATATAAAAACAAAGAGCTGAATAAAAAGGGGGAAAGCAGTTATTTAGTATTTTGACAAAAAAAGAGTAAAAATATTATATAGTATTTGGTGATAAATTTAGTGTAATATCTGTTTTATATTAATACTATTTAACTATTTAGGCTCAAAGATTTATTCATCAACATTCATCAAGAGATAAATAAGTGCTGAGATATCTGTGGTGATAGGAATCTACAAACACTTTTATTCCCATATCTGACTATGCATTTTATCATATAATGGTAGAAAGAACATACTTTATATGAAATAAGAAAGTTCTTCATGTTGAAAGCAAGTAACTTCAAACACTAATTGGATCCAAAGAAAAAAACAAAGTATACTGGGAAAGAAAATTTTATAATTATAACACAATATAAATTCATATTTTGACTTCTTTCTGCTCTTTAAAAGCAATTGTATAATACAATATGTATAAAATCATATTGTTGAGTCTAAAACATAAATAAATGTAATATATTTGACAACAGCACAAGATGGCAGGTGGGAGCAAAGCTGTTTTGGAGGAATGCAATGACACCATATGGTAACTGGAATCCAGGGATAAAAATGAAGAGAACTAGAAATGTGATAAATTGGACTGTTAATATGACAAATTCAATGAATACATACTTGCTCTTCTCCTAGCTCCTTTAAAGGACATAACAGTTTATAAAGTGATAATTGTAATAATATACTGTTGGGTTTGTAACACATATAGTTTTCATATGTATAACATTAACAGCATAAAAAGGAGGAAGAGAGAATAAACATATATAAAAATAATATTTTTATATCTCACTAGATATGTCACTATAAATCAGAAGTAAACAAAATAGATAGTTTAAGTCTGAGGAAAACACAGCAGGACAATAATTAAAATATACAATTTAAACATCATTAAAAGTATGTAGGACCCTGGCCAGTTGGCTCAGTGGTAGAGTGTCGGCCTGGCATGCAAGAGTCCTGGGTTCAATTCCTGGCCAGAGCACAAAGAAGAAGCACCCATCTGCTTCTCCACCCCTCCCGCTCTCCTTCCTCTCTGTCTCTCTCTTCCCCTCCCACAGCCAAGGCTCCATTGGAGCAAGGATGGCCCGGGTGCTGAGGATGGCTCTGTGGCCTCTGCCTCGGGCACTGGAATGGTTCTGGTTGCAGCAGAGTGATGCCCCAGATGGGCAGAGCATCACCCCCTGGTGGGTGTGCCGGGTGGATCCTGGTCGGGCGCATGCGGGAGTCTGTCTGACTGCCTCCCCGTTTCCAACTTCAGAAAAATACAAAAAAAAAAAGTATGTAAATGTTGCACTGTAAAATAATCACTTAATGCAAAAAAATAGATCTGGAACTAGAAAGGTGATAAATTGGGGATAAAAGAGGAAAAAGTAAAACAAGAAGATATGAGGTGACGTCAGAGAAATGGCGCCGTGAGGAGCGATACTGATAAATCTCCCCAAAATTTCAACAAGTTCTTCAACCAGAGACAGAAAATCTATCCTTGGAGTGTCTAGAAGTCCCACACACTGAACATGAAGGTATGATTGAGCGAAAAATTGAGTAAATATATAATCAACCCCAAAGGAAATAAGATGGAGAAAGAAACACTCCACTTTCCTCACTAACCTGGCAAGGGCTGCTTTCACTTGGAACTGAGATAATAGGAGCTAAGGCGGGCAAAGTGGTGGAGAGAGCCAGGCTGCAGCACAGACGTCCAAGCCAGGCTGTGGCACAGACGTCCAAGCTGAGGAAAGACTGTGCCTGTGGCGATCCAGCAAACACAAGCTAAAACCTGCACCAAACCCTAACAAAGACAGGTGAGTGGTAGCAGCCATTAGCCCCGATATCCTGGTTGGTGAGCACAAATAGTGTTCGAGAGGTTCCTCCTAGTGCTCCGGGAGTGGGCGCCTGTGTTACCAGACAGAGGGGCAGAGTCAGAGGCCTTTGTGTGGGCTGTGACCAGAGTCCCTGCACCCTGAACAGTGGCACGCGGGGAGTGTGTGAAAGTGAATGTCTCTACACCTGAACTTCTCCGGGCAGGCGGGGTGCCTCATCCAGGTCGAGTGGCCGCCTCCCCAATATCCTGGTTGGCGAGCACGGGTAGTGTGCAAGAGGTTCCTCCTAGTGCCCCGGGAGTGGGCACCTGTGTTCCCAGACAGAGGGGAAGATTCAGAGGCCTTTGAGTGGGCTGTGACCAGAGTCTCGGTGTGGTTCCTGCACCCTGAATACCGGTGTGCGGGGAGTGCGCAAAAGCAAAGTTACCTATGCCCGAACTTCTCCGGGCAGGTGGGGCACCTCATCCAGCCATACAAGCTAACAGACCTAGGAAGGATTAGCTTAACCCACAGTCTGCTTACCTCCCAACTGACCTATGCAGCTCTGACAAGGTCTCTCTCAGTTCAGCGATCTATGACAGAGGCCTGATATTTTTTAGTGCCTCTTGCTATGCACGTAGGGGAGAGGGCAATTTCTGATTGGCAGAGCTTTTATACTCAGGGCTATACATTAAAAAGAGGGATTTGGCAGCTTGTAAGACCTCCTGTTTTGCAAACAGCAACTAGGACATCTTCTACTCAGCTAAAACAGGTTACAAAGTACAAAAAGCCTGGGGAGAGTGGTCCCACAGAGTGCTGAGGCATACTGGACATGCCTGGAGGTGCATAGAAAGGCACCTTGAAAGCAATTGGCTCCCAACCCTGCCTGATTATGCTAACGGCTTTGACTGACAAAGCCTTACCCAGAGCCCTGCGCTGAGTGGGGATAGAGTGGGGAGTTGCCAGTTCTTTGAGCATCTTACTCTCCAGGCAGAGGCAGCAGCAACCCCATAGCTGGATCATCAGGCTACTAATTCAGGAAGGAAAGACTAGGAGAGAGGCTCCAGGATAATGGACTCTCTCATTGTCAGAGCCTACAAATGCTAACAAGCCTCGACTGCCAATGAGACTGAAGCTTAGTATATGACATCACCATAGAGACTTATCAACTGCAAACCTCTACCTAAGCGTGCCACAGGGGCAGAGCCTGGGTACAGAGTCACCAACCAGAAAGAGGAAGAGGAAAGAAAAAGCAAAAAGATAACCTCTCAAAATCAAGAAAAATCCACAGACTTTATAACCTTTTCCATTTTTTTTTGTTTGTTTGTTTCTTTCATCTTCTTGTCTTGATTATTTTCTTCTTCTTCCACTTTGGTCATTTTATTCTCTGCCCATCTTTTTCAATTCCTCTTCTTGAACTACACTACCCATAAGTGTTACATTTCCCATTTTCTTTCTTTTCTTCTTCCTTTCTTTCTATGAGGATTGTACTCCAAAACCCTTAACTCTTTCTCTCCTTTTGTTCTTTTTTCTTCTTTTTGTTTTTTCCTCTTTCTTTTTTTCTCTCTCTATATTAGTTTCTTCTTTTCTCCTTTACTTTTTCTCTCATTCAATCCTCAATCATGAACAAATTATTTTATTTGGGACCCAAATTTTTCTTTGTGGCACTTTGGGTGCTTTTTACTTCACTTTTTAATTCATTAGTAGTGCTCTCAACCCTGGCTCTTCATTTTATCTAGTTTTTGCTCCATTTAATACAATAGTAATTTTTAATTTTTTTCCCATTTTTCCTGTTTCCCTTTTATCCCTCTCATTATATCTCTTAGTCGACCATCACTTACAAGCAAATCATTTTATTCTAGACCCAAATTTTTTCCTTTTTTGGATTTTGTGGGTCCATACCTCCTTTTTGCCCCTTTATCACTTCTCTTTAACTCAGGCCCTCCATTATAGGTAGTTTTTGTTCTATTTAGCAAAATATAATTCACACTTCATCACAATTTTTTCTCAAGAAGGAGGGGAGAGGAGAGGAGAAAAATAGGGAAATAATAAATTTTCATTTTTTTTTACTTTTTATTCTTTATTAATTCTCATTAGTACTATAAAATAAACCACGCTAAGATGCCATTAAGGAAAAGGAAATCGAATATCATGGATACAAAAGACAGAGATGTAGCACAGATAGATGAGGAAAAATCTATGGAGAAAACATTTAATATATTGGAAATTTTGGAGCTAAATGACAGAGAATTTAAAATAGAAATCCTAAAAATACTAAGAGATATACAAGAAAACAGAAAGGCAATTTAGGGAGCTCAGAAAACAACTCAACGAACACAAAGAATATATTACCAAGAAAATTGAAACTATAAAAACAAATCAAACAGAGATGAAAAACTCAATTCACAAACTGAAAAATGAGGTAACAAGCTTAGCTAATAGAACAGGTCAGATAGAAGGTAGAATTAGTGAAATAGAAGACAAGCAACTTGAGGCACAACAGAGAGAAGAAGAAAGAGACTCAAAAATTAAAGAGAATGAGAAAGCCCTACAGGAATTATCTGACTCCATCAAAAAGACTAACATAAGAATAATAAGTATATCAGGGGGAGAAGAGAGTGAAAATGGAATGGAGAACATATTCAAACAAATAACAGATGAGAACTTCCCAAGCCTGTGGAAAGAACTAAAGCCTCAAATTCAAGAAGCAAACAGAATTCTGAGTTTTCTTAATCCCAACAAACCTACTCCAAGGCACATCAAAATGAAATTGGCACAAACCAATGGCAAAGAAAAAATTCTCAAGGCAGACAGGGAAAAGAAGAATACAACATATAAAGGAAGGCCCATTAGATTATCATTGAATTTCTTAGCAGAAACTCTACAAGCTAGAAGAGAGTGGACCCCAATATTTAAAGTCCTGAAAGAGAGGAACTTTCAGCCAAGAACAATATACCCATCAAAGCTATCCTTCAAACATGAAGGAGAAATAAAAACATTCACAGATACAGAAAAGATGAGGGAATTTATCATCAGAAAATCCCCATTTCAGGAATTACTAAAGGGGCTTTTCCAACCAGAGCCAAAGAACAAAACAAAACAAAACCACAAGTGAAAGCTCCACCAAGAACACAATAAAACCACATTTAAACTGTGACAACAAATACAAAAAAAGGGGGGGGGGGAAAGAGGACGGAGATTAACAGTAGCAAAGGACAATGGAGTGCAGAAGTACTCATAAGATAGTCTACTATAATGAACATGGTAGGAATGCTTTTCTTTACTTAATGGTAACCACCTTTGAAAAAACCACCACAGAAGCACATGACTTAAAAAAATAACAACATAGAAAAGAAGTACGGAATACAACCAAACAAAAACAAAGAATAGAAAAACAAAAGAGAAGAATCAAACAAGTTACAAAACTAACAGAAAGCAATTTATAAAATGGCAATAGGGAACCCAAAATGTCAATAATTACACTAAATGTAAATGGATTAAACTCACCAATATCAAGACACAGAGTAGCAGAATGGATTAAAAAAGAAAATCCAACTGTATGCTGCCTACAAGAAACACATCTAAGCAACAAGGATAAAAAAAAATCCAAGTAAAAGGCTGGAAAACAATACTCCAAGCAAATAACATCCAAAAAGAAGCAGGCATAGCAATACTTATATATTTTTAAAGGTTTTATTTATTCATTTTAGAGAAGGGGGAGGAGCAGGATGCATCAACTCCCATATGTGCCTTGACTAGGCAAGCCCAGGGTTTCGAACCAGCGACCTCAGCATTCCAGGTCAATGCTTTATCCACTGTGCCACCACAGGTCAGGTGCAATACTCATATTTAATAATGCTGACTACAAGAGAGCAAAAGTACTCAGAGACAAAAATGGTCATTTCATAATGATTAAGGGCACACTGAATCAAGAAGACATAACAATTCTTAATATAAATGCACCACACCAAGCAGCACCAAAATATATAAGACAGCTACTTATTGAACTTAAAACAAAAACTGACAAAAATAACAATCATACTTGGAGACCTCAATACACCGCTGACAGCTCTAGATCATTCATTCAAACAGAAAATCAATGAAGATATATTGGCCTTAAACTAAATACTAGAGCACCTGGATATGATGAATGCACAGGGCATTTCATCCCAAAGTGACAGAGTATACATTTTTCTCTAGTGTACATGGAACATTCTCAAGAATTGACCATATGTTGGGCCACAAAAATAACATCAGCAAATTTGAAAAAAATCAAAGTTGTACCAAGCATATTTTCTGATCATAAAGCTTTAAAACTAAAATTCAATTGAAAAAAAAGAGGAAAAAACCCCCACAAAAATGTGGAAACTAAACAACATACTTTAAAAAATGAATGGGTCAAAGAAGAAATAAGCACAGAAATCAAAAGATATATACAGACAAATGAAAATGACAATACGACATATCAGAATCTCTGGGATGCAGCAAAAGCAGTGATAAGAGAAAAGTTCATATCACTTCAGGCCTATATGAAAAAACAAGAGAGAGCCCAAGTGAACCACTTAACTTCACACCTTAAGGAACTAGAAAAAGAAAAACAAAGACAACCCAAAACCAGCCAAAGAAAGGAGATAATAAAAATCAGAGCAGAAATAAGTGAAATAGAGAACAGAAAAACTATAGAAAAAATTAATCGAACCAGGAGCTGATTCTTTGAAAAGATCAACAAAATTAACACACCCTTGGCAAGACTCACCAAGGAAAAAAGAGGAAGGACTCATATAAATAAAATCCAAAATAAAAAAAGGAAAAATCACCACAGATATCATAGATATACAAAGAATTATTGTAGAATACTATGAAAAACTTTATGCCACTAAATTCAACAATCTAGAAGAAATGGATAAATTCCTAGAACAATACAACCTTCCTAGACTGAGTCAAGAAGCAGAAAACCTAAACAGACCAATTAGCAGGGAAGAAATAGAAAAACTATTAAAAACTTCCCAAAAATAAAAGTCCAGGCCCAGATGGTTATACTAGTGAATTCTATCAAACATTCAAAGAAGACTTGGTTCCTATTCTACTCAAAGTCTTTCAAAAAATTGAAGAAGAAGCAATACTTCCAAACACATTTTATGAGGCCAACATAACCCTCATACTGAAAACTGGCAAGGACTGCACAAAAAAAGAAAACTACAGACCAATATCTCTAAAGAATAAAGATGCTAAAATACTAAACAAAATACTGGCAAATAGAATACAACAACACATTAAAAAAATAATTCATCATGATCAAGTGGGATTCATCCCAGAATCACAAGAATGGTTCAACATACGTAAAACGGTTAACGTAATAAACCATATCAAAACAAAGAACAAAACCCACATGATCTTATCAAGAGATGCAGAAAAGGCTTTCGATAAAATACAACACAATTTTATGTTTAAGACACTCAACAAATGGGGATAGAAGGAAAATATCTCAACATGATTAAGGCCATATACGATAAACCATCAGCTAACATCATATTGAATAGCATAAAACTGAAGACTTTCCCCCTTAAATCAGGAACAAGACAGGGTTGTCCACTCTCTCCACTCTTATTTAATGTGGTGCTAGATGTTTTAGCCCAAGCAATCAGACAAGATAAAGAAATAAAAGGCATCCATATTGGAAAAGAAGAAGTAAAAGTATAGCTTTTTACAGATGATATGATCTTATACATCGAAAACTTCAAAGACTCCACAAAAAGATTACTAGAAACAATAAGCCAATACAGTAAGGTCGCAGGATACAAAATTAACATACAGAAGTCCATAGCCTTTCTATATGCCAACAATGAAACATTAGAAAAAAAACTCAAAAAAATAATGCCCTTCACAATTGCAACAAAAAAAATAAAATACCTAGGAATAAACATAACAAAGAATGTAAAGGACCTATATAATGAAAACTACAAAGCATTGTTAAGGGAAATTGAAAAAAATACAATGAGATGGGAAAATATTCCTTGTTCTTGAATAGGAAGAATAAATATAATCAAAATGGCCATATTACCCAAAGCAATATAAAATTTAATGCAATTCCCATCAAAATTCCAATGACATTTTTTTAAAAAATGGAACAAAAAATCATCAGATTTATATGGAACTATAAAATACCCCAAATAGCCAAAGCAATCCTAAAGAAAAAGAATGAAGCTGAGGGCATTATAATACCTGACTTCAAACTCTATTATAGAGCCACGACAATAAAACAGCATGGTATTGGCAGAAAAATAAACACTCAGACCAATGGAACAGAAGAGAAAGTCCAGAAATAAAACCACATATATATGGTCAAATAATTTTTAATAAAAGGGCCAACAACACACAATGGAGAAAAGAAAGCCTGTTCAACAAATGGTGCTGGGAAAACTGGAAAACTACATGCAAAGAATGAAACTCGACCATAGTTTGTCCCCTTGTACTAAAAGTAATTCAAAATGGATCAAAGACCTAAATATAAGACCTGAAACAATAAAGTACATAGAAGAAGACATAGGTTCTAAACACATGGGCCTTGGTTTTAAAGAGCATTTTATGAATTTGACTCCAAAGGCAAGGGAAGTGAAGGCAAAAATACATGAATGGGACTACATCAGACTAAGATGTTTTTTCCCAGCAAGAGAAACTGACAACAAAATAAACAGACAGCCAACTAAATGGGAAATGATATTTTCAAACAACAGCTCAGATAAGGGTCTAATATCCAAAATATACAAAGAACTCATAAAACTCAACAACAAACAAACAATCCAATAAAAGAATAAGAAGAGGAAATGAACAGACACTTCTCTCAGGAAGAAATACAAATGGCCAACAGATATATGAAAAGATGCTCATCTTCATTAGTTATTTGAGAAATGCAAATCAAAACTGCAATGAGATACCACCTCACACCTGTTAGATTAGCTATTATTAACAAGACAGGTAATAGCAAATGTTGGAGAGGCTGTGGAGAAAAAGGAACCCTCATTCACTGTTGGTGGGAATGTAAAGTAGTACAACCATTATGGAAGAAAGTATGGTGGTTCCTCAAAAAACTGAAAATAGAACTACCTTATGACCCAGCAATCCTTCTACTGGGTATACATCCCCAAAACTCAGAAACGTTGATACGTAAAGACACATGCAGCCCCATGTTCATTGCAGCATTGTTCACAGTGGCCAAGACATGGAAACAACCAAAAAGCCCTTCAATAGATGACTTGATAAAGAAGATGTGGCACATATATACTATGGAATACTACTCAGCCATAAGAAATGATGACATCGGATCATTTACAACAAAATGGTGGGATCTTGATAACATTATACGGAGTGTAATAAGTAAATCAGAAAAAAACAAGAATTTCATTATTCCATACATAGGTGGGACATAAAAACAAGACTAAGAGACATGGACAAGAATTTGGTGGTTACAAGGGGGGGAGAGGGAAGGAGAGGGGAAGGGGAGAGGGAGGGGCACAAAGAAAACATTAGAAGGTGACAGAGGACAATCTGACTTTGGGTGATGGGTATGCAACATAATTGAATGATAACCTGGACATGTTTTCTTTGAACATATGTACCCTGATTTATTTTATGTCCCCCCATTAAAATGAATAAAAATTTAAAAAGAGATATGAGAATAATGTTAACATTTAGGTTATTTTAAATCAGCATATGTTAATATTTTAGGTTATTAACTTTAATGTTTTTATTTTAAATATAAATTCATTTTTAATAAATTTTCTTCTTAAAAGAAACCATCTTATTTAATGATTGTTTTTATAATTACTGATAAAAGGTAAATTCATAGACTGAAAGAGGTGCAAATCACTTTCACAATCTATTGACATTAAAATTCTATTTCTTTCCTGTCAAAATTACTTATTAATTCCTTCATTTGTTACTAAAGCATTCACTGAGTCAAAATGCATTATTATAAATTCTGAGGATATATTGTAAAAATTCAAAGTTCATGGTTTTACAGATTTGATATTGGAGGAACCTTATGGTGGGAGATTCTTTTTCTCTCAATATGAATTTTAAGAAAAAAATAAACTCAAACATTAAGTTTTAAAGAAATTATTTATTTCATCTAAAAAGCATTTGCTTAATATTTGTATTCCATCTTATTTTTACTTAAAAGTTCCTTAAGTAATATTATTAGTAATTGACTTATTAAACTCCTGGCGAAAAAAACTGTATTATCAGATTCACTTAAAAACAAATATTCTCATTAAGATACAGTAAACAACTCATGAGTTTTAAAAAATGGGGCGGTTATAATACTTAGTTTTACCTATGACAAATGTATTCATTAATACTTTAAGATCCATGTTGGACAATTGAAATAGTCTAGATGTTAAGGAAACTCAAGTGGTGGGGAACATTCAGGACATCCTCTCTTTAAAATCCCTAACCTTGGAACACACAATATAATCAGGAAGAAAACCTTTGATTCCCAGATACTTCCAGGGGAGTAAAAAACCTGGTATGAATGACCAGTAACCCTAAGTTTTCTGAGTTGATTCCCAGAGGACAGACTTATGTCTTTCCAGTCTTGGAGCTCTGACAGATCTGACCCAACCTAGCTACCTAAGGAAGAAAGTAGAAAGCAGCTTGTGCCAATAAATGCCATAACTACTTACCCTGGCTCAGTACAGAGTAAGAAGCCAAAATACCGACAGTGCCACTTATTTTCTTGAGGCTGCCCAAAGTACTGGGTTCTAATTTGCCTATATCAGAGTACTGACAAGGCACGGCATAACCTAGCTGACTGGATACTAGTAATAACAAAAACAAAAATTGGGGTTGGCAATCACCATATCCTTAATCTTGGTTCAACACAGAGAAGGTAGTTTAAATCTCTAGCTCTCTACTTCCCTCTGAAAAGGGAAAGTGCTAAACATCCAAGAATTCAACTTTTCTGGGGGTCAATAAGGAAACAGTTTCAGTTGCATCTGTCCTGGAGCTAATAGGACCTGGCATACTCTAGACATCTGTGGAAAAAAGAAAAAAAAACAAAAAAAACAAAAAAAAAAAAAACACCAGAAAACAAAGAACAGATTGGATTCCCATGAAAGTCTCAGGCCCCCAGAATCTCTGCCAGGTTGATTGGTAGAGGATTCCTTCTGTATAAGGCCAGTCCATGAAGACTGGGAGACTTCGATGTTTTGTCAAATGTAAACACAGCAACACAGAGAGCCAGGAAAAATAAAGAATCAGGAAAAGACTTTTAACATAAAAAAAGATAAATCTCTAGACAGTGGCTCTATTGAAGACTTATACAAGTTACCTGATGAAGAATTCAAAATAAATGACATAAAGATATTCTCTAAGATCAAAAGAGTAATACATGAGCCTGACTGGGCAGTGGCTCAATGGAGAGAGCATCAGTATGAGATGCAGAGGACCTGGGTTCAAAACCTTGAGGTGGCTGGCTTGAGCATGGGCCCATCGGGCTTGAGCACAGGCTCACCAGTTTGAGTGAAGGGTTGCTGGCTTGAGCGTGGAAGCATAGACATGACCCCATGGTCGCTGGCTTGAGCCCAAACATCACTGGCTTTAAGCCCAAGGTTGTTGGCTTGAGCCCCAGGTTTCTGACTTGAATAAGGGGTCACTCACTCTGCCTGCTATAGCCCTCTAGTCAAGGTACATATGAGAAAGCAGTCAATGAACAACTAAGATGCCACAACAAAGAATTAATGCTTCTCGTCTCTCCCTTCCTGTCTGTCTGTTCTTATCTGTCCCTTTCTCTCTCTCTCTCTCTCTCTCTCTCTCTCTCTCTCTCTCGTCATAAAAATAAGAAGTAATACATGAACAAAGGAGCATTTAAGCAAAGCGATAGAAAATCTAAAAAAAAAAGAGCCAAGCCCTGGCCGGTTGGCTCAGCGGTAGAGCGTCGGCCTAGCGTGCGGAGGACCCGGGTTCGATTCCCGGCCAGGGCACACAGGAGAAGCGCCCATTTGCTTCTCCATCCCTCCGCCGCGCCTTCCTCTCTGTCTCTTTCTTCCCCTCCCGCAGCCAAGGCTCCATTGGAGCAAAGATGGCCCGGGCGCTGGGGATGGCTCTGTGGCCTCTGCCTCAGGCGCTAGAGTGGCTCTGGTCGCAACATGGCGACGCCCAGGATGGGCAAAGCATCACCCCCTGGTGGGCAGAGCGTCACCCCTGGTGGGCGTGCCGGGTGGATCCCAGTCGGGCGCATGCGGCAGTCTGTCTGACTGTCTCTCCCTGTTTCCAGCTTTAGAAAAATGCAAAAAAAAAAAAAAAGCGCCAAATAATATTCATGGAGCTGAAAAACAGAAAAGATGAACTGAAAAAATTATTCACTAGAATGATTCACTATACAGATTTTCAAATTTTTTACACTTCAGAACTAGAGGTAATAGGATAATTATTTCAGATTCCGCTAAAGCAGAAGTCAGCATGAGCATAAGCAAAGTCAACTGAAATCATTGGATCTATAATCTTCATACAATAGGGTGATTAACTCTTTCACAGACTGACACAAATTTTCTGGTGGACTGGCAGTTGAAAAAGACTGGCTTACAGGACTTACAGGATACAGCAAATGAATCAGTATATGTACTGTATACTTTATTGAAATATAAAGGTACCAGAAGAAAAAGAGGGGAAAAAAAGAAACCAGAGCCTGACCAGGTGATGGCACAGTGCACAGGACTGGGACACAGAGAACCCAGGTTCAAAACCTGGAGGTCACCAGCTTAATTGCAGGCTCATCTGGTTTGAGCAAGGCTCACCAGGTTGAGCCCAAGGTTGCTGGCTTGAGCAAGGGGTTACTTGCTCTGCTGTAGCCACTCAGTCAAGACACATATGAGAAAGCAATCAACAAACAACTAAGGTGCCACAATGAAGAATTGATGTTTCTCATCTCTCTCCTTTCCTGTCTGTCTGTCCCTCTATGTGACTCTCTGTGTCTCTCTCTGTCTCTGTCACCAAAAAAAAAAAAAAAAGAAAGAAAATAAAGGAACCAGAAAGCATGGTTAAAGTAATAATGGTTGAAAATTCCTAAATATTCAAAAGAAAATGGATATCTATGTCCAGAAAGCCTAATTGGTAAGAAATAAGTAAAATTGTCCCTTTCTGCAGATGATGTGCTCTTATATATAAAACATCCTGAAGCCCTGCAGGTTGGCTCAGTGGTAGAGTGTTGGCCTGGCATGCAGAAGTCCCAGGTTCAATTCCCGACCAGGGCACACAGGAGAAGCGCCCATCTGCTTCTCTACCCTTCCCCCTCTCCTTCCTCTCTGTCTCTCTCTTCCCCTCCCGCAGCCAAGGTTCCATTGGAGCAAAGATGGCCCGGACGCTGGGGATGGCTCTATGGCCTCTGCCTCAGGCGCTAGAGTGGCTCTGGTCACAACAGAGCAACGCCCTGGATGGGCAGAGCATCGCCCCCTGGTGGGCATGCTGGGTGGATCCCAGTCAGGTTCATGCAGGAGTCTGTCTGACTGTTTCCCTGTTTCCAGCTTCGGAAAAATATATATATATAAAAAAAATCCTGAAGACTCTATTTAAAAAATCTGTTAGAACTGATAAACAAATTCACTAAACCCACAAGTACAAAATCAACATAAAATATCTCTGGTGTTTCTACACACTAATGTACAAATGACAAAGTATCTGAAAATAAAAATTAGAAATACAATCACATTTACAGTAGCAGCCAAAAAAATGAAGCACAGTAATAACTTTAATTGAGGAGGTAAAAGACTTGTATACTGAAAACTACAGTCTAACTCAATAAAGTCAGTCAGAGAAAGATATACACTTATAAATGGAATCTAAAAAACAATCAAAAAGCAAAACAAGAACAGACAGAAATAAGAGACTCAAGCGATGGTTACCAGAATAGAGGGAGTTGGAAGGGATGGATAAAAAATGGAAGGTGAATATAGTCAATAATATTGTGATATGTTTACACTGTGACAGGTGATTACTAAAATTAGTGAGGTGATCAAATTTTAAAGTATAAAAATGTCAAAGCACTATATTATTGTATATCTGAAACTAATATAATCAATAAAAAGTTGTGTATCAGCTATACTTAAATTAAAAAATAATTGATTAATGAAATTAAAGAATATATAAATAGAAAGGCATCTCTCTTTTTAGATCAGAAGAAATAGTATATTACTAAAAATACTGCTTCTCAACTTCTTAGTTATCCTATTAAATGAGATAACCAGATTCAATTATTAAAGCTTCACTTAAGACATGATCTTGTCCTAAAGTAGTCTCACCATTCACAAGCACAATTAATTATATCTACACTCAGCATACTCATTGCAATAAGACTTTCTGATTTTAAAAGACTGTCTTCTGATGTAGGTAGTCAAAATCCAGAGGTCACAGGTACCAAAGTTGCTGTTAGAGTAGCTTAAATTTAAGTGTCATGTGTTGTATGTAATTTGTTTTAAGTTATTTATTTTTAAAGGATACTTATTTTTGGAATGTCTACAATGCATAGTCAGAATCATACTCATCTGAATCCTTAAGAGGAAGTAGACAAAAGTTATTCTGCTAAAATAGCTTAAATTATCAGGGCATGGTTTCCAAGCGACACGACTATTATTACATCTCCTGAAACCTACTGATGGATGTGCTGTTCCTGCTCCAAGTGCAGAAACACGATGTTATAATCAGTCTGTTCAGCTCTGTATGCCATTAGTTTGTTAATGATTCTAATGTGGACAAGAAGGTAATTAAGCTTGCTTGTGTGTCTATGTAGAAGCCACTCATGCTGAAAGAAAACAAACGCACAAAATATTCCGCTTCTTGTACTACTTCTGAAAATGGAAAAATAGTTTCTAAAAAGACTAAGATATGTCACTTTTTAAAATTATTATCTTATTTTATTTTTTTAAGGGAGAGGAGGGGAGATAGACTCCCGCATGAGCCTTGACCAGGATCAACCCGGCAACCCCATCTGAGGCCGATGCTCAAACCAACTGAATGATCCTCAGCTTGATCCTCAGCTCGGACCAACTGAGCCATTGGTTGTGAAAGGGGAGAGAGAGAAAGGGGAGCAGTAGGGGAAAAGAAGCAGATGATTGCTTCTCATGTGTGTTCTGACCAGGGAACCAGGAACATCCGCACACTAGGTCAACGTTCTATCCACTGAGCCAATCGGCCAGAGCCAATTTTCTTTTTTATTCTGAGTTTCAAGAAAATCAAAGCATTTTGTAAAGTGTTAGTAAAATTAAAATTATTCTGTGTAAATTTAAAAAAATAAATGATTCAGTTTAACTCTGAGACCTGAGGTACAATCATTATTAAACTCAGTAAGATGAACATAAGACCAGATCATTCATTTTATGTATGTTTAATTATTGAAATTATTTACTCAGCCATAAAATATTTTCAATCTTTTAGTAATAGTGTAACAAAGGTGATTTTTCTGGTTAAAAAATAGTAGAAAAAAGCACATCTGTGTTCCAAGAAAGAATTAAAGTAAATTTCACTGGAAAGCTGCAAATTTTAGATAATATTGGCTCAAATTTGTATGTTGTCTTTACAGATTATAATTAGTGACCCAAGCCATATGCAAAGATAGATTTTATTTTAAATTGTTTATATCTGTCAAGCACGCCTTACTAAATATTTTTCATAGAAATGTTTACCTAAATTTATCTTTAAAAATAGCATTTACTTTGAAAAATTATTGCTACTTTTATTTTTAATATACCTAGTTTATAAGGTAGGAACTAATCTTCATTATATATAAATAATATAGTCACTGTTAAACAAAATTGTCATTCAAAATTATATAATTTACTATAACAAATAACAGACTATTATACTTTTATTTATAATTCCAAAATGAGGACTCAAATCTATTCCACAAATAACAATCAATTATCATACAGGTTAACAGATACATTACTTAAAAGTTGCCTATAATGCTTTTATATTTATATTATGAAATTATGTGCAGTACATTCTAAATTCCTTATATTTAAAATAAGTCTTCTGTGAATAATTTGAGATGAGGCTAATAATTTCCTTATTCACATAAATTGTTATATTAGTATGTTGAGTATTATTTGATAATTCATATGCCTTTTAAAATAGTAAAGGATTAATATTGTATATAAAAAGGAATGCCTTAATAAATGTTTATGTTGAAAGATTTTGGCTTAGAATCAATTATAACCTATTTATTTTTTTATACTGCTTGGGGGTCTTCAAATTAGTAAATCTTGTCTGTTTGTTTTTTATCTTAATAAAATTCCTGTAAGTGAAATGAACCAATTGGTCACTCAGTTGCAACCTATAGTTTAATTCTAGATTATAGTCAGCATTTCTTACTTTCACAGGGAGTCTTATTTTCAAACATAAAGCATGATTCCAGAATATCCATCAAATAATTATCAGGCAATTAACAATATAGATTTCAAAGCTAGTTTTCAAACCAGAATCTATCTAGAACAATTTCTTTAGTATTCTTTAACTTGATGCACTCTTATACTACATATGAACTTTATAATTCTGAAAAACTAAATTGAAAGTTTTCTACCAACCTAAAAATTATGGGAAGAAAAGGTTTTTTTTCATTTTCTTGAACACAGCTGTAAGCAAATCTTATATTCATCCCAAAGACTAGTAACATACATAACAAAAACTAGCAACAAAATTATCCATCACATTATAAATTTAATGAAAATAGAAATTTTCTCCTTGTCTTAAGCATAGCCTTCTATATCAGGGGTCAAAAACTTTTTCCATAAAGATCCAGAGAGTAAATGTTTCAGGTTTTACAGTACATATTTGTTTAGTTGTATATTCTTCATTTTTACAATTCTTTAAAAATACAAAACCATTCTTTTTGTGTAACAAGCCATATCAGACTGTGCTCACAGGCTTTATTTTGCCAACCCTTGATCTATACCATATTTCAAAACATACATATATGTGCATACATGCACACACACATATTTCTCTCATTCTGCCATACAGACATTTAGAGAATAGAAAACAAGTGCATATATACATATTTGGATATATATATATATATATATATATATATATTCTCACATACAACCTTAATTGTGAATTAAATTCAAAATAAGAAAATTTTTCAACTTACAGAAATGTTTTTGAAATGCTAGAAAACATATCAGGCTTGTCTACTATGATAACATGGCTATGCAAACAAAAATGAATTTAATGTTCATTTAGTAAAAATGCATAACACCTAAAGATCCTCCCATTCTGGCTGCCTGTACTGATCTATTGTTCTCTGAGATGTATGGATGAATTAAGGGAACAGATACTCTGTTTTCCATTTCCCTAAGAGCTAAGACATCATCATATAAATTAGCTTCGGCCAATTAAATGCTTTCTCCCTGAATTTTTACTTTTTAAGAATAATCCAAAAACACAAAGACACTAAAAAGTTGATGAAAACTATAGCAGAATGATGGGGTGATATATAGCTAGTAATAATAGGCAAATGGAAGCACCCTAAGCAAACTGTATTACTGGTGGAGTCTTAGCTCTGCATTGCCTCTCATTGATACTCATTTCTCAAGCACATTTATCATGCCTTCCTGAATATTCTGTGAGCTTCCTGGATAAACCTTCAAAAAATAATATCATTGCCTGAGTCATTTAGAGTTAGCTTCTGTTCTTTGCAGGTAAAAACTCTAGATTCAACATAATTTATAATTTTCTAAACTTTTATGCAGGAAGGATAAGAAAAGTACTTGCTATAATAATTTTATCACAGAATGAGTTATTCATCAACACACAACTAGAAAAGTACCACAAGCATATTATAATCCCTCTGAGAGCAATGATACCTATTTATCTTACTATATAAATTTAAAAAGTTTTGAAAGATATTACAATACTAAGTATAATTCATTACTTTTTCTTCTTATTATATTTGTATTAAATATCCAAATGTAATATTTTCTTTTCTTTTTATCTACTTTTATTTTTATTAATCTTCAATTTGCCTCTATCACAGTATCTATGAAGTAATTCTATTTTTCTTGCATAACTGCTATGAGGATTGAGTGAATGAATTATATTTAAAACAGATTTCAAACTTTAAACATGAATAAAGTATGTTAGTAAAAATAATCTAGTAACAAAGTCATTACACATTATTTTTAAGTAATATATAAACTTACTGTACCATTATATAACATGTTCCATTATATACTATTATATGTGTAAAAATAAAAATTTCATTAGAATTTAATCTCCAAGAAGACAGTAGCTTTGAATGCTTTGGTCATTGTTGTATATTCAGGATCTAGAGAGTAGCTAACCCAGAGTAGGCATTCAATAAATATTTTTAAAATTAACCAATCAATAATAATTAATACTTGTTTTCAACCTTATATAACATGCCCATGAGACAGGTAAGATACCTTTGTTATAATTTTATAATCTGTATATAAAATTTTAATAAAGGGATATTATTTTTCAAAAATCTTAAATGTTAGTGGAATAACAAAAATATTTTATTTAGCTCTGACACATAAGAAGTAGACTTGAGTCTTATGTTTATAATTTAATATCTTTATAGCTTTAGGCAAGTTATTTATAGAATAGCTTTTATGATGAGAAAAAAACATAAAATGTCTGGAATACAATGTCAAACCAAAACTTGAATACATGTCCACTAACTCTAATTCACTGCCAAATTTGAATAACACAACAAAATTCACAATGGTAAAAGATATTTGGTTATACTCAATCAGTTTTATATTATTTTCTACTAACTAAAAAAGTGAGTAGGAGGAAGTCTGTTATAAGAATCAACTATTACCAATAAGAATTGAAAACCAAATTTGATTTTGTACATTTATCACTAAAGCTTTCTATGTTTCTTATTGTATAAATAAGAATTTTAAAAAATCTCTCTATAAAATTTTTTCTCCTTTCATATATTTATTTTCTTTGATCGACAATAACATTCTAAAATTACTGATGATAAATAAGTCTTAAAGTATTACTGAAACCTATGAAATTTGATATGTGATTATACATGACCATTATAGTATAATTTCATGTCAAATACTAATCACCTCAGGAGAGCTTTTCAATATCCATCACAGTGTCTACAGAATGAAATAAAAGTATCAGGAATCTTAAAGTTTTCTTCAAAAATGTGTGCATAATTGATACAAAAATAAAATATATGAAAACAGCTTCAACAAAATAAGCATTCCACTCTTAAATGAATTAAAGTAATAAAAAAATACCTTTCTCAAGAAAAATTAGTCAAAGTAGAACAGCAATTAACCTCATTTTATTTTTAGTGTTTTAGAAATTTCAACATTGCAAATAGGTGACAATGACTATAATCAACAGTTAAGGTATTGTTCAACAGAGATAAATTTGTTTCTTACAATCCTTAATATAGAGTAAAAAAATAATAAAATTATAAGAGAGCAATACTTAAAATATTTTGCTAATTTAAAGTGGTTATAATAGAATTAATCCTCTGCAGATAATTTGTATGGTGCTCAATAATTTGACAAACATATTTCTAATAAACATACTTATCAATTAGTCACTTTGGATATCAAAAACAGATAATCCCAATGTTAAGGTGCCTTTAAAAATGAAATTATTGTCTCCCAAAACTGAAAAATCTAGGGCTAGGGTTCCACTCTTGGTTTGTTCAGGGCTCAGCCCCATTTCCGTGCAGTTTGCTCAGCTTACTCTTCTTCCATATGTCAATTCATCCCCCAAGCAGGTGTGTCATATTGGAAAAATGAGTATATCAATGTTCCAGAAGATGACAATAGATCATACATGATACACACACACACACACACACACACACACACACACACACACACACATGTCCTGTACCTCAAACTCACCTGGGTCAAACTCAAATGAACCTTATGATGAAGAAATTAGTATAAACTGACTACTGTAAACATATGTAACAGGAGACATAAATTTACTCTGACTAGCTCAGAACAAGCTACCTATTTGGATATCAACATTAACATCAGTTTTCTTTTCACATATATACCTGCAAAAGTGGCAATATCTACATAAAGCACATGCAACACTCCTTCAGAAGGAGAGAATCCAAAAACACACCTAAAATTGAATCTAGGTCTAAGTTCAAGATCCTTGGTAATTCATGGTCCAAGAAATCTGAATAAATAATGAATTATCCAGCCCCAACCTATCTACCCAATCTATAAATGTAGATAAAATGCAGAGTCACTACAGAGGAATATAAAGTGGTGATGGAACTGTAACACACTATCACTATATCCTGCTAAACTAGAACAGGACTTTCTGTCTGGGTAGCAGATTGAATTCCCTGGTCATGTCTACGGCCATACACCCTGAACGCGCCTGATCTCATCTGAATTCCCTGGTCAGTGAACCTGGCAGCATTACATTGAGTTTTTTCCTGGAAGTGCTTCCTTGCACAGCATCCTCTCCCTGAGATGACCAATTGTAAAGATGTTAGGCTGGAAGATGTTAATAAAGCAGAATGCTATGTCCTAAGAATTCAGAATAGTGGATGTTCAAGATTTTTGAAGAAAATAATCAACATTTTTAGAGATGCTTTAGGTTTATCAATCTATTCAACTCTAAACACTTAGCACTCTGCGTTTTTGCTGCCTGTCCCTTAAAATAAACAAACCTTTTGAATATAGAAAAATCTCCCAGCATAAAAACATAATGATCTGCCCTTGCTGAAGGACTCAAAGACTTATGTTTTCATCTGGACTCTGCTTAAGGTGCCATTGATATTTCTATATGGTCCTATCACTGAATCTAAGGCTATATCTTCCTGGTGAGATTTACTATCCCTTATATCACGCAAAAAATGCTTAATAGGAAGAACTAATTTCTCCTAGTATCTTGCCTCTCCATCTTTATGGTTCCTACATTTATCTTGCAGTAACCAAACCATATTTTTTACTAAACAGATTCACAAATTAACAAATATTTCATCAAATTGAATTATAGATCTGGGCAAAAAGTCATATTTTATTTCCTCCTTGCTTTCGTTTATACCCATTTCCAGCTAACTATATGTCTTTCCTAAAATAATCTACTGTGGGCCATAAGAAATAATCAAAATAAAGTAATCAAAGCCATCCTAATAAAGCACACTGCCTTATAACAGAAAAGATTCATCTGGGTGTGAGGTATATGGTCAATCAACCTAAATCACACTGTACATAAGAGGAAACAGTTAAATGAAGAGGAGACAAGAAAAATGCTAATGATAGTGAGGAACATAGATTTTATGTATATAATTTTTATGTCTCAAATTTTGTTAATTATATTTCACAATAGCTCATTAACATTGCTGTAATTATCAGTAGTTTTTTAAAAAAATTTATCTAGAAAATTAAATTTAATGGGGTGACATTGATCAATCAGAGTATATAGGATTCAGGTAAACATTTTTACAGCATTTGAACTGTTGATTGTTTGTGTGCCCATCACCCAAAATCAAATCATTTTCTGTAACTGTATATTTGCCCCTCTTTACAGCCCTCCCTCCAAACCCCTTCTCCCCTTCCCCGGTAACCACTTTAATTTTATCTGTGTCCATGACTCTCATTTTTATATCCCATCTATGTGTGAAATCATATAGTTCTTATCTTTTTCTGATTTACTTATTTTACTCAGTATAATGTTCTCAAGGTCCATTCATGTTGTTATAAATGTCAATATATCATTATTTCTTATGGCTGAGTAGTATTCCATTGCATATATGTACCACATCTTCTTTATCCAATTTTTCTATTGAGGAACGCTTTGGTTGTTTCCATATTTTGACCACTGTGAATAATGAATGCTGTGATGAACAAGGAGGTGCATGTGTCCTTACATACCAATGTTTTTGAGCTTTGGGGTAAATACCCAGTAAAGTGATTGCTGGGTCATATGGTAGTTCTATTCTTAATTTTTTGAGAAATCATCATACTATCTTCAATAATGACTGTACCAGTTTACATTCCACCAGCAGTGAACGAGCATTTCTTTTTCTCCACCGCCTCACCAACACTTGCTATTATTACCTGCCTTGTTGATAACAGCCAATCAAATAGCCAATCTATTTACGTGAGTTTACTTTAATATTGAGAAATATTTTATTAAAATTTAAGAATATAAAATACATAATAATAAATGCTTAATAATAATCTTTTAATTTTAACTAGAGCAGAGTGGTAAAAACATAGCAATTACCTTTTTCATAAATATATACTTTCATGCTGAAAATGAGATCAAGTTTTTAATCAACTTTAATCATCTCTCACTTCATAAAATCTCAAGGCAAAACTTAATTTCCTAGAGTATGACTGACTAAATACCCTAACCAATATTCTTACTTAAAACATGGAAAACTCATAGAAAAACATAATGCATAGATGTATGAGGAAATACATTATAATTAAGATTTAAAATTTAATAGTTGGATTGAATAGCATATTTCACATTATGGAAAAATTATTCAATTGGAAGATTAAGCTAAAGGATAGGCTATAGAATAGAAATAATTATGATATATAAAAAGGTTGAACTGTTATAAACTATATTAAAGTTTATATTTTTGTATTATTTGAGAGTATTCAATTATGTTTTCAAGAAAAAGAGAAACTAATAAATATTTTATAAGATGCCAAGTATAGATACTTAATAAGCAAGTTTGAGCTCTAGGCAGAAGTTCTGAGATATATTACGTAAAGACAGTAAGCACATTGGTAACCCGAAAAACCCATTACTGAATATAGAATAGATGAAATATAAGTGAATAAAGGTTAAAATAAGAGAATTACTTACAGATAGAAAGTTATGAAAAGGATCAACTAACATCTTAAAGTATCCATAAAGCACTGACTACATCATCTCCAGAGAAACAGTTGTGTCCTGCACCAAATCTAACAACCATCAGTAAACTAATATAACCTTATGCATGCTTTGCTCAAAATACGCAAATAAAATTCGGAACAGCTTAGCAGGTTGACAGTATACAGCTATGGTGAGGAACACTTGCTCGTGCATCTTTGCAATAAATCAAGAGTGAGTTGGCTCCAAACACTTTCTGGCTGTTGAAGACCCTGAGTCACTCATCCACAACTTTAGTCCTTATAACTCAACCATCAGTAATGTGGCCTGATGCCACAGAGAGAGGACATAGGAACATTAAAGAAACCTCAAACTAAGGGTGTTACCAAATATAAGCATATTGGTCTGTGAACATGACCTCTGCTATAGTTAGTCTATCAATTGATAGACTTAGAGAACACCACTGCAAAGAGGTTAATTTACCATTATGAGAAAAATGGAGAACAAAGTGAAAATGTTATAGATTATTAATAAAATAATTATTGGAAATCATCCATTAATAAAGGATAAGAAATCCCTAAATACATAAAGCCCAACAAATCTCAAGTTAGATAATACATATAAAGAAATGGATTCTTTGAAATGTCAAAATAAACATCTTCAGAAAACAAAGATTTTATGTTTAAAAGTAGTAAGAGAGAAAAGAAAGACAGCCTTAAAGAAACAATTAGCTTGACTTTTCAACAGCAACAATGAAAGCCAAATAACAGCAAAAATATATTCAACGAACTACTAGAAAATATCTATCAGCCTAAAATTACAGGCTCAGTGAAAATATAGTTCAAGTACAAGAGAGGAAAAAAAAATCCTAAACTGTCTTTTTTATCTGCATTCCTTTATTTTGTTTGTTTCAATCTATAATTTTAGAGTCATTAATCAATATCTAGTGATCCTTGATATCTTTTCATGTCTAACACCAAATATCACTGTATATTTGAATAATTATAAACTTAGCTTTAATATAGGGTTATTTGATTGCTATTTCATTGGGAGATTTCCAACTCTCAGGCTTTTCTCTCTTTCTGTGTGTGTGTGTGTGTGTGTGTGTGTGTGTGTGTGTGTGTGTGTCAGAGACAGAGAGAGAGAGGCACAGATAGTGACAGACAGGAAGGGAGAGAGATGAGAAGAATCAATTCTTCACTGCAGTACCTTAGTTATTCATTGATTTTTTTCACATATGTGCCTTGACTGAGGGACCTCAGCAGACTGAGTAACCCCTTACTCAAGCCAGCGACCTTGGGTTCAAGCTGATGAGCCTTGCTCAAACCAGATGAGCCTGCGCTCAAGCTGGCGACCTCAGGGTTTCAAACCTGGGTCCTCTACATGCCAGTCTGATGCTCTACCCACTGTGCCTTCACCTGGTCAGGCTAGGCTTTTCTTTTTTTTTTAATTAATTTTAATGGGGTGACATTAGTAAATCAGGGTACATATGTTCATTCAATTATGTTGCATACCCATCATCCAAAGTCAATTGTCCTCTGTCACCTTCTATCTGGTTTTTTGTGCCCCTCTCTCTCCCTCTCTGCCCCCTCCATAACTACCACACTCTTGTCCATGTCTCTTATTCTTGTTTTTATGTCCCACCTAAGTATGGGCTTATCTCTTGAGAGGCAGTTTTTCCAGGAAGGAAGTGTCTAACCTCCTGGCTAGAGGGTAAAAGCCTAATTACCACTTGACAGAGAAGGTAATTAGAAATCTCACAATATTTTCAATACATTCCTTCATTTTCATTAGAATATACTCCCTGCCATAAACTTTCTGTGATATTCTGATTACTACCAGAGAAATGTTTTTAATGTGTTCATTTGATTAGGTTAGATCCAATAAGGTAATCTATATTAAGATCAATTGATGAGTAAGAAAACTTAGTAACATTTTCAAAATGGCTTTTGCCATGTAATCATGGGAGTAAAAACAGAGAGCAAAGATCATTTGAAGCATCTTGAAATTCTACTCATCAAATAAGATCAAATATCAGTTACCTTGGAGCCTTGAAAAATGAGGACACATTCATTCAAAATATGCCCAAATTTTAGTTACCCTGCTACTGGACAAAATGAGGAATTGTAGAGAATCACCCATCTAATCTTGAACCCTTTATGACTTGGTTTGGGGAATTTTAGTTAAAAAGCCCTAAATGTGAATGTCTCTTAGATGCAAACATCAAAAAGCTGTGTGAGTGACCTTTGTGTAAACACAAAGGAATAATACTTGTAAATAGATTTTTAAGAAATTAGCCTAGAGAGTTCTAGATTGCCCCTTCCTTTGTGCTTGTTAATTAGCAAAAGGCAAAGAATTTACTGACCAAAATTTGCCCTTTCTGCATGTCAGAAAGAAGTTCATTAGTCATTCTTTCCCCATATGATCTGATCTCCTTCGAACTTATTCCTGTTACCTTTGTTCTGCTTCTGATCAATAAAAGCTGAGGGAGAAAAAGATTCAGGAGGTTTGTCTCTCTTGACTGCCTCTCCTTCTTCCACTTGACATCAAATTGTGTCTTGAGCAGTTTTTCCATGCGACACTGGTAGTTCCCAGGGGGCTGCAGTACTACAAGGAATGATTGAAATAACCTCCTCATCTTCATATTCTGCCAATGTGATTGATTTTCTAATGACAATCTAATCTGAATGAAATGCATGCTTGTTGTAGTAGGGTATAAGCTTCTTAATATATCACCAGATTTAATTGGCTTATATTTAAGATTTTTATATGTGTATTCATGAGACAGGCCTGTAATTTTTCTTGTAATCTTCTTGTCAAATTTTGATATTGGCCTTAGCCAGTTGGCTTAGCAACAAAGCGTCGGCCAGGCATGTGGAAGTCCCAGATTCGATTCCTGATCAGGGCACAAAGAAGAAGCCAACATCTGCTTCTCCACTTGTAAAGCCAGTAGTCGCAGCCACAACTACAGCTGCCTGGCCCGTGCAGGTTCACATTTGATTCGGACAGACAGTAATGAAACAACGGAGCTAAGAACTGGTGGGCCGTTACATTTAATCCTAGCTTGCACCCAGCCGGCAAGAAATACACACAGAGGGAAAACACTTCTCTTTCTATTCAGGGTTCCCAAAGCCACCGTCTTATCTGAGTTTCCTAGAATCAAACGTTTCTACCTCACCAGCCTTATTCACTTCTGCTCCCCATCTCCTTCTCTCTGCACAAACTGGCTTCTCCTTCAGCAGTCTACCATCTTGGCTGCTTCTCCTCTCCTCCACATGGCCTTTCTCTGCTCTCCTCCAGCATGGGCTCCTCTGTCCTATTTTATAGTATATAAATCAAAACCTTTAGTCCAATATACAAACAAGGAAGTTTCTGATACAAAGTCATTCATCTGAGGCATAAATTGGATTCATCATGAAAGTGCACCACCTCACATCATTCAACAGTCAAGGGTGTGAGGAAAACCTTAGTTTTGAAAAGATCTTAGTATTCAAAGGGTAGAAAAGGCTTAGTCTTAAAACTAAGCCTTAGGCTATAATGACCTTGCCTGCTTACAGCCTGTCTCCCACACCCAACGTAAACTATAAGTGAGCAAACATATATATCATATTTACAAACTTATTTGACCAACATTCCACCCCTTTGGCTAGCTTCACGATCTAAAGCACAAGTATTTCTGCACAAGGAAATTAGGCACATTACACAAATTGCAACAACATGACAAATCATACAATTTCAACAATTACAAAGGTACATTTCACCAGTCTCTGAGCACTTTTCCAAAAGCACAAAATGTCTTCGGCCTTCTTTCTAGCTATTTGAAAAGCTTCCCAGGGCAGGGGAGGGCCTCCAGCAAAGCCACTCCCCACCCCCATCAGGGTATTTTACATTGTCCAAAATCCGTAAGTCCATCCAATAAAGGAGCCAGTGCTCACTCCGGTCATAGTCCAGGAATCAGTCCACACACTTGGGGCCTCATCCCTGCTGTCCTGGCAGCTCTTACATTGTCCCAAAGAGGAGCACGTGGCAATGGCAGTCAGCATTTCCATCTCTGCTATGGAGAACATGATGATATTCATCCCTATGTCCCAAAATCACAGACCTACCAGAGGTGTAGTAGGTACTCCTTGATGCTGGGCTCTCATCTTCTAGAGACTGCTGATCGCAACTCCAGCCCGATTCTCCTCATCCTTCAAAGAGGAACTGAAAAGATCAGCTCCTACTGCTGGGCTTGAGTCCTGAGCCGCTACTACCTTTTGCTTTGCAAGCCTTGCAGCCCCCGCCCCGGCCTCCTGCCACTGCTGGCTCTCCACAATGTCCAGGGCAATCTGCAACTAACAAACCTGTGATTCCTTCTCCAGCAGCTGCATCATTTCCAAGCAAATCTCATGAACCTGGTCGGCCTCCTCTGGTGCTTGCTCCAGCTCCAGGGTTGACATCTCTTTCTCCCACATTTGTTCCAGCTCGTTCCACTGCTCAGTTTGCAGGTCCCGGTTGGCCTCTTCCACAGAGCTCTCAGTTTCCTCACACAAGCCTGTAAAAGTCAGCCAGCCTACAGCCCCCAAAAGGACAGCCATGGGGAACCATAATAGCAGCCAGCCCTCTACTCCACTGCTCAATGGTGGTGGTGGCTTCATACCGATCGGTATCGAATCCTGTCACAGACTACGCCAAATGTAAAGCCAGTAGCCATGGCCACAACTACAGCTGCCTGGCCCATGCAGGTTCATATTTGATTCAGACAGACGGTAATGAAACAACAGAGCTAAGAACTGGTGGGCCGTTACATTTAATCCTAGCTTGCACCCAGCCAGCAAGAAATACACACAGTGGGATAACACTTCCCTTTCCATTCAGGGTTCCTGAAGCCATTGTCTTATCTGAGTTTCCTAGAATCAAAAGTTTCTGCCTCACCAATCTTATTCACCTCTGCTCCCCATCTCCTTCTCTCTGCACAAACTCTGCACAAACTGACTTCTTCAGCACTCTGCCATCTTGGCTGCTTCTCCTCTCCTCCGCATGGCCTTTCTCTGCTCTCCTCCAGCATGGGCTCCTCTGCCCCACTTTATAGTGTAGAAATCAAAACTTTTAATCCAATATACAAACAAGGAAGTTTCTGATACAAAGTCACTTATCTGAGGCATAATGGGATTCCTCATGAGAGTGCACCATCCCACATCATGCAACAGTCAAGGGTGTGGGGAAAAGCTTACTTTTGAAAAGATCTTAGTACTAAAAGAGTAGGAAAGGCTTAGTCTTTAAACTAAGCCTTAGGCCAGGGTCCCCAAACTTTTTACACAGGGGGCCAGTTCACTGTCCCTCAGACCGTTGGAGGGCCACCACATACAGTGCTCCTCTCACTGACCACCAATAAAAGAGGTGTCCCTTCTGGAAGTGCAGCTGGGGGCCGGATAAATGGCCACAGGAGGCCACATGTGGCCTGTGGGCCGTAGTTTTGGGATGCCTGCCTTAGGCTATCATGGCCCTACCTGGTTACAGCCTGTTCCCCACACCCAATGCAAACTATAAGCAAGCAAACAGTTATATCATATTTATAAACTTATTTGACCAACAACACCTCTCCCCCTTCTCTCTCTCTATCTCTTCCTCTCTCACAGCCATGCCTAGACTGATTCAGCACATTGGCCCAAAGCACTGAGGACGGCTTCGTAAAACCTCTGCCTCTGGCACTAAAAGTACCTCAGGTGTGAGCATTGGCCCCAGATGGGCAGTGCATCAGCCCCAGACAGGGTTTGCCAGGTGGATTCTGGTCCAGGCACATGCTGGAGTCTATCTCACTATTGTTCCTCCTCTCACTTAAAAAAAAGGGGGGGGGGGTAGGAAGAAATCCAAAGAAAATTTTCCCACAGAGTCAAATGATGCAGAGAGCACAATGCATCACAACAAAGGCATTTCTAAGAAATAATAGATAGTAAAAATGTAATATCCATTTTTTCCAGGTGTTACGTACTTTATGTTCATGTTCTAAATTCCCACAAGCAAACAGCAAAATGACTACTGCTATCAGCCCCTGCTCTCTACCACTTAACATATGCAGAAACTCGGGCTCGGGTGGATAAGTAATGTGTCTAATGGAACAGTATATTAAAGAGAGAAATAATTCAAATTGATCTGCATTAGACTACTAATATATTTTTACTAGTGACATCTCTGCTCACAAAGCTAATTTAAATTTTGTTCATGCATGCTGAATTTTCAGATATTATTTCCACCCATAAGGTTTTTATCTCAAGTTACATGAGTATCACAGAAAATCTTGATTCTAAGAGTAAAAAACTCAATCCTAGGGCCATAAACTAAAGACCAAGTACCTTTAGTTAGAGGTTTACTTCATAAAAAATTCACTGCATTTAAAGAAATGAGACAGAAATAATATTTTAAATAAATATGCACCTGTCAGCAGCTGCCTGATCCTCTTTCACATCTTTTAGTGACATCATTTTACTTGTCCCCACTTGTGAGCTCACTTTCTCTGATACTTTGACCTTGATTTAAAAGTGTATGGCTCCTCTTCTTGAGAAATTGCTGGCACTGTATTATGGTCAGTTTGGCTCCTTGACCCTCGTAGTTATCTCTGTCAGGGTAACTGCCATCTAAGATTTAGCCATGCAGGCTGATTGATGCAAGAGAACGTGTTTTCTGCTTACTGTAGAATGCTGAATAGCATTTCAGTGAAAATTCTTAATCTGGCTTTCTCAGAGACTGTCCATTGCCCAAATCTAGAACAATTTTAATCATACCTATATTTCAGGGCCAAATTTTATTTCTATCTTCTGCACTCTGTCCTTTAGTATCTAAAAATAAGCTACATAAAAGTGTTCATTTACTTATTCATATGTTTGATGTTTGTCATGACTAGTATATATAAAGTAATGACAGTGTGTTCTATCTTGCCTCCCTCCCCAAGTTCAGTGTTCAGAGACTCTGCCAAGAAAAGTGTTCCTATATTTGCAAATGTCAACTACTACAAAGGAATGCAAAGAAAACAGAGAGAGAAAAATACAATTAACCAAAAGATAATGTAGATGGATATGGTAGCAGATGTTTCATCAAAATATCTTCATATTCAAATAAAGTATAAAATCCTCATACATATTTCATGGTTCATATTTCTATTATATCCTATTATATATTACATAGCTTATATTTCCATTTCTTATTATATGAGAAAAATTCAAGGTATGTTTCTGATTGATGTGTCTAAGTTTAATAGAAAAACTGATAGAATTACTTAAGCAGTGATTAATAAAAACTTTATTAGTAATAAATATGTTCAATTTAAAAGAAAAAATAAAAGTATCAAATTTTTATTGAGCCAAATATTGTAAGATATTATTATAGAGTCTGTGGTGTTTTCTTTAAAACTAGATCAAGTCATTTATAAAACATCATTTTGATAAGGAATGTAAGAAAATTATTGGAGAAATATTTTTATCATTGAGTTTCTTATTATCTTATTTTAATATTTAAATAGCAGAGAAAATAAAACATACCTCAAACTTTTTCTAACTAGGAAACCACGAATCCATCTTTGAACAATCAAAACTGGTGAATTATGAGCCAGAATTTCATTAATTTTTGAAATAATATATTTGATATTATTAATATGATCCTCATAGGTTGATCCCTGTATAAAGAAAATATGTTTGACAATTATATTTTGCAAAACTATTTCCAAAAGACGTTTTAAAATTGGTAATCTAATGGTAAGAAAAAAAACTACTAAAATATTCACAGGTGACTTAAAGGCACAGCAGTTGAATAATATACAATTTCATGTATATTTTATTAGATCAGAAAATCAAGGATTAGTAGCACCAAATAATTTCAATTTTCTCAAAAAATGCAGGATCCATTACAACTTTCTCCATTCTAGATTCTTCTCCCATTCTGGCATCATAAATACAAATTTTGACCATAACCATCTAGAGCTCCAAAAGAAGTGACATGAATAGGTACCTAGTGAAACTCTAAGAGTATTTTGTGGATTCCCATCAAGGAAATTGACAAGTTGGATCTATAAAATTATTTACAGTAATTTAAAATTTTGTTACAGCTTAACTATAGTGTTGGACACTTTTATGGGAACAAAGCACATTCTGCTAGGAAAAGATATTCTCTACTGCCTTTAAAAAAATTACCTCCAAGATCTCTGTTCCTGAAAATGTTTAGATTTGTAAACAGACTTTCTATATCTTATTGATCATTTGGCTAGTAATAAAGCCATTTTAGTTATGCTTTGAATGTAAGGATTCTGCTCTAGGAAGCTATCCTGAAAATTACCAAACCCATTATGTTAAAAACACACACATTTTCACTTATACCCTTAATCAGTTATGTACTGCTAGGAAAAAAAATCATGAAGTCTTGCAGATTAGTGCTACTTCATGTCATCTCAGAATATGATTTTAGGAGTTCAGAACATGCCATCCCAAAATATGCACTGTGGCATATCAACTAGAATGACAGACCCTTGAAAATAAGCAAATGCAGGGAGGGGCTTTCTCTAAATGTCCCTTATCTGCCTTAAGACAGATCTCCCAAAAGGCATTCAAAATAAATTCCTTCACCAGGAGTTTCACCAACCAGGGAAGATGGATTGTTATTGAAGGTGAGTAAATTACTTTAGAGGAGAGTTTAGGAGAGACCACCACCCAGATGCATTTTGTCACAAATTCGCATCTGTTCTTTTAAGGGCCAATTATTCATCTTTCCTAAAAATCATTTACTCTCCTAAAAAGCTTACATCTCTCTCCCCTTTATTTAAGCATAAATTCTAAGCCACCTCAGGAGTTACTCATTTTCCTCTGGGTTTTGCCTATGTATACAAAACATAGATGTTAATAAACTTCTACTTTTCTCTTGTTAATCTGTCTTTTGAAAAGGGTCTCAGCCAAGAACTCAGAAAGGTCGAGGGAAAATTGTTTTTCCTCCCCTACTATAGGTTAGGGGCAGGGAATTTGAATACACAAGTAAGAAGTGAAGAAGAATAAATATAATAGGGAGCTTAGATGACTAGGCTTAATTGGCCCTGGTCAGACCCTGCGGTTCTCACCAGCAGAGAACCATTAAATTCACTACAGTTTAAAGCAGAGTCCTGCTTCCCACCAAGGCATGAATAATACCTTCTCTTATCTTCACCCATAGGCAGGGTTGTCTCTGCCAGAGAACAAGTAACCCAGACACACTCTGGCTTTCTGATGTCTTAAAACAATTATTTTGTGAAATGTCAATAAAGCTATCATGGTACACTTGTACAAATGCCATAAACCATTTGATATCTGAGGACAAATGGAAATATGCTTTATAAAGAACAAGTAATGTATTTCCTCCTCTAGAGAAATGATGGCTGGATTTAAATCCCAGTTTTACTACCTGCTAGCAATGTGATTTACGGTAAGAAACCTGTCTGTCCAAGGTTCATCATCTGTAAGATAGAGATAACAATAGTATTGCCTCATTGGATTGTTATGAGGAAATATTTTTAAAACATTTAGAATGGTGGCTGAAACATTTCAAGCATCCAAGAAATGTTATCTGCAGTAGTTTCACAGTAATACTTAAAATGATACATAGTTTTAGAGTTTATACAGAACCTATATACCTCATCATATTTGATACTCAAAAAATAGTCTAAAGTAACTTACTAAGCAATTTATCTAAACTTATGTAAAATTAAGAAATAAATAAACTATAAAAGATAATTAGTATTAATATTTTTAATATAATAAAAATAATTAAAATACTATATAGTAAAAGTTTAGTAAAGAACAACATATGCTTGGGCAAAAAACTATCATAATCAAATAAAGAAATAGTAGAATAATAAAGTATCTATGCTATTGTAACCCTAAAATAAAAATGGGGCTACTGTTAACCCTGGTATAAAACATGATGAAGCACTTTCAAAAAAATATTAAAGACTTTTGTAATATAGCTCATGTGGAAAACAATACATGTATTCGAATAAAAAGCATAGTTAACAAAAGTGTAAACTATATTCTATTCATACTGCATATAATTACACAAAATCCTCAATTTGATATTTTAAACATATTTTCACATATTTAATTTTTTTGTTCTTTCTATTCTCATGCCTTCTATATGTATCTCATCCCTAAGGTCTATCTTTTTGTACTCTATGTGTGATTTTTTTCTAATATGAGATATATTTTTTCAGCAGATTTGAAAAAGGATAATCATACTAATCCCACGTGTTTTTTTCTTTTCTACTTGTTTTTTCTCTTTCTTTCTTTCTTTTCTTTTTAAGAGACACAGGGAGAGAGAGACAAAGAGACAGGAACATCGAGCTGTTCCTGTATTTGCCTGATGGGGTATGGAACCAGCAACCTCTGTGCTTCTGGACAATACTTAAACCAAGCTATCTAGCCACAGCTTAACTTTTTTTAAATTGATGATTGATTTTTAGAGATACAGAAAGAGGAAAGGAGAGAGAGGGAAAAGGGAAGGGAAGAATTCATTTGTTGTTTCACTGAGTTGTGCATTCATTGGTTGCTTCCCGTGTGTGCCCTGACTGAAGATCGAACCCGCAATCTTGTGTTTGGGGATGATACTCTTAGCTGAGTGAGCTAACTGGTCAGGGCCATGTTTATTTCAATATACATGCATATTATAATATACATACTGTTTTTATTCCATCAGAAAGCATATTATATTCATAATATATTCACTTTAATAGTCATGTGAAATGGTGAGAATCTACGTGAAACTCCCCACATTAGCTACAAAGATTTTGTATAATTGTAAATCAGTATTTTTAAGATTAACTGGGTAAACATTTTGGGAACTCACTACAGTCAATTTTCATGTTTAAAAAAATTCACTTGAATCAAGCACCATTAAATAAAATAAAATTTAAAAATATTTATTGAATTTATTGGGCTGACATTGGTTAATAGAATTATATGGTTTCATATGTAGAATTCTCTACTACTTCATCTGTATATTGCATTGTGTCTTCACCAACCCAAGTCAAGTCTCCCTTCATCACCATCTATTCCAGTGGTAGTCACCTGGTCCCTAATGCCCACTAGTGGGCATTCCAGCTTTCATGGTGGGCAGTAGTGGAGCAACAGAAGTATAAATAGAAAGATAAACTATAGTAAGTTGTTTTATAAAGATTTATTCTGCCATACTTAGCGAAAATCCGACATAAAGTACTTCATAAGTAATTATTATTATATGCTTTAACTTGCTGTAACTCTGCTTTATAAATTTTATAAAGTAGCCTGACCAGGTGGTGGCGCAGTGGATAGAGTGTCGGACTGGGATGTGGAAGACCCAGGTTCGAGATCCCAAGGTCACCAGCTTGAGGGTGGGCTCATCTGGTTTGAGCAATAATTCACCAGCTTGGACCCAAGGTCGCTGGCTCAAGCAAGGGGTTGCTCAGTCTGCTGAAGGCCCATGGTCAAGGAACATATGAGAAAGCAATCAATGAACAACTAAGGTGTCACAATGCACAACGAAAAACTAATGATTGATGCTTCTCATCTCTCCATTCCTGTCTGTCTATCCCTCACTCTGACTCTCTCTCTGTCTCTGTAAATAAATAAATTAATAAATAAATAAAAATTTAAAGTAAAGTTACTTCCCTACTTTATAAATCACCATTACTGTGGAACTGGTGGGTGGTTAGAAAATTTTACTACTAACAGAGATACAAAAGTGTGCGGTAGGTATAAAAAGGTTGACTACCACTGAACCCTTTTCCACCTTCCCATCCTCTTTTCCTCCTACAATTCCCACACAGTGTGGGCAAGGCCTGCCAGGGGTGAGGATGATGGAGATGCAAAGATCTGACTCCAGAGACCAGGTTCAGTGACACAGATCTACTTTATTAAGGAAGTAAACTAACATATACATGGGTTCAGCCAATAGGATGTTATGGCCAAAAAAGGTCAGGAGGCTGCCCAGCTGGCGCTGAGTCGTTTCCAAATAGCAGGTGAGCTCCCTTCCTTGATGTGTCCAGGAGGGTTCTGGGAGCTGGAGTATTCTCACAGCATTGCATCAGCCACAGCTGCTAGGTAAATGCTCTGCACTCTACCTACATCTCCCCCTTCTCCTTTAATTAAGGCCAGTTGAACTTGCCTGATGACTGCTTGTTGCTGCTGTAGCTTCTGAATGCTACGCATTATGCAACAGAACCCTAGTAGAACTAAAACAACTATAATACCTATTATACTATATGCTAATAGATTAGCTGGATTAAACAATGAGGCAAGCTTCTGTAATGTTTGACTAGTTAGGAAATAGAATGTGGGTCTTAAACAGGGGATTCCTTCTAGGGGTCGAGATGTCATTTCCCTCCCATTGTGTTACAGAGACCTTGCAGGTGCCGTTAAACACAGTTCCATTTTGATTGTAAAAAATGGACATAGGTCCATGTTCGCCCCCTTCTCACAAAGGTCCCAGCATCCAAACATGGAACGGATGGCTTGTCACAGGCTGTGTACTGCGTATTGTTGCCTTCTGTCTCTCAGCTTCCGATGCCAAACTCCAAGGTTGATGGTCTGCACATCCAGGCCAGAGGCAATGCGGCAGTCTCTCCACGGAAATTCCTTCTCTCAGGAGTGTTCTTAGATGTCCGTCATACAGGAATGGGCAAAGAGGTGACCCTGGGAAGGCAAGGTTAGTGGGGTGGGCCCAGCTGTTGGTAGCTAGGGGGAGGAGGGCTTGTAGGCCAAGTGCTGAGCCTTGGTTGGTAGTACCATTTTCAGCAAAGTCCCCATAGTATGATTTTGAAGGAGAACCCACCCCTCTGAGGGGATGGTGTTATTATTCAGAGTAAACTTAAGTAGCATTGGATCATTGAGGTTACCCCATATAGTGCCGTTCCACTGTTGGGATTCCGGCCACTATTGTCACAAGGGAGACTAAGGGAGAAGTTACTGGAATATATTGCTGGAAACTGGGCTATTAACTTCAGCAGGCATAATTATGCCAGGGTGGGGAACAGCAGCCCAGACGTGGGGGTCCGCCTGCATCTGGTAGTCAGTGGTCACTATAGTACACACAAGCAAGAACAGAGCCCCAGGGCCCATCAGGTACCATTCTCTGGGCCTGCCCCGCCAAAGCCTCCACATCCCCAAGGTGATGAGGTGTGCACGCTGGCCACGAGGTCCTCTTCTGGAGCACTGAGGACCTCTTCCTCTCAGGCGTAGTTGGTGTGGAGGAGGCCAGGGCTGTGGCTGTGGATGGGTGAAGACTGAACCATTTAATTGGTGCCCAAGAAACCCTGTCAAGCAGGTTGGGGGGTTCCTGGGATCCAAACTGGCTGAAAAACACAAGCATAACCTCTCCCTTTCATCAGAAGAGGATGTGATCCCTGCCATTATGCCATGGCTGGGTCCTTCCAGTGTCCTTTCAGAGAGAGGAAAAGGGGAGAGAGCGAGAGATACAGTAAAACAGACAAGACAGACAGACAAATGAGGGAAGAAAAGAAAAAAGACACATGGGGTGTATAGGCTGGTCCAGGGTCTGCAGTGCAAACACATATTGGAATTAAAGCTGGGGTAGAAAATGGCATCTGAGAGGCTAGAGTGGGGCAATGAGCCCTGGCAGGGAATGTGGAAGTAGCGACTTCTGCTTCTTTGGGTGGTGGAGCTGATGGCGCAGTTTCTAATGTATCTAATTTTGTTTCTGCATGCTTGGCTGCAAGTTCATCAAACTCGGTGGACCAACCCTTTTCTTCCTCTACAGGGGGAGGAAAATATGGAGGTAGGGGTTCCTCTGAAAGAAGAGTAGCCTGTAGGACCTTAGGGACCTGCAGAGGGCCCTCAGCAGGAGCACCGGTCAGGCAGGCATGTATCACTAGCAGGGCAGGAATAAGGCTGAGAGGGAAATTGTCCTTCATGTAATTTGGCCAAACAGACATGCTGGAAAGCTCAGGTTCAACTATTGTGGTCCCAAAGAGTTGCATCCCAGAGCCAGAGGTTGAAACCTGAGAGGATTTCCCAGTAGGTACAAAGATCCTTTTCACTAATTTTAACTTGCCTACTTTGCAAAAGGGCATAGAGGGCTTGAGCTTGCAGGGCTCGGGAGTAAGGGAGATTTCCCATTACAGAGGGTCACTCACCCATCCCTTGGATGCCAGTTATGTCCCTATTCAAGGCACCAGTATGTGGACAAGGCCCACTTGGGGTGAGGACGATGGAGACGCAGAGACCCAACTCTGGGGACCAGGTTCAGTGATGCAGATCCACTTTATTCAGGAAGTAAACTAGCTCATATATCAATACATGGGTTCAGCCAATAGGATGTTATGGCCAACAAAGGTCATGAGACTGCCTGGCTGGCGCTGAGTCATTTCTGTATAGCAGGTGAGCTCCCTTCCTGGGTGTGCCCAGAAGGGTTCCAGGAGCTGGAGTATTCTCACAGCACTGTGTCAGCCACAGCTGCTAGGTCAATTCTCTGCACTCTACCTACAACACTGTTGTTGTTTCTACAAGGTTTTTTTGTGTGTAATCGCTTTACCTTTCTCACCCAGCCCCCAGCTCCTAGTCCCTCTCATAGTTGTAAATCTGTTCTCCATATCTATGAGTCCTGATGCTACTTCACTCATCAGTTTATTGTGTTCATTAGATTCCACATATGAGTGAAATCATTTGGTATTGTCTTTCTCTGACTGGCTTATTTCACTTAGCATAATACTCTCCAGGTCCATCCATGGTGTTGCAAAAGAAATAATTTTCTTTTTTTAATGGCTGAATAGTATTCCATTGTGTATATGTACCGCCTCTTTTCACCCATTCATCTACTGATGGACACCTGAGCTGCTTCCAAATATTGGTTATTGCAAATATTGCCGCAATGACCATAGGGGTGCATGTATTCTTTCAAATTAGTGATTCAGGTTTCTTTGGATATATTCCTAGAAGTGGAATGGCTTAAAATAAATTTTAAAATCATAATAATGTAATCATATAGAAATTTTTTAAAAAGCTAAAACAAAAATTAAAACTGTAGCCAAATATCCACCACTCAAATGAACTATTATCATTGCTAAATATTCATTTCTAAATACTATCCCCAACTCTATAGATTATCCTTTTAACCTCTTATCAGGGTCTTTTACAAAGCACTTAAAGATTTTTGATGTTCTTATGCTTTAATGTCTTCAGGGTTTTACTGATATGTTTTGTTTTGCTTCTGATACTGGTAATTTGTTTCTTCTCTCCTTTTTAATCTGTCTCACTAGAAGCTTGTCAATTTTAATGATCTTTTCAAAGAACCAGATCTTTGTTTTGCGAATTTTCTCAACTTTTGTGTTTAGGATTTCACTAATATATACTCTTTATAAATTTCTTTCTACTACTTATTTAGGTTCATTTTACTCTTTTTTCTAAATTCTCATGTGGGAGGTCAGTCTTAAACCATTAATTTGAGGCTTTTCCTCTTTCTTAATATACATATTAAATGCTACAAATTTCCCTCTCAGTATTGCTTTAGCTGCGTCCCACAAATTTTGGTATCTGATATTTTTGATTTATTTCAGGAAATGTACTTTTTAAATATCCTTTACATTTTTGACCTATGGATTTATTATAAGTGTCATGATTAGTTTGCAAGTGTGGAGATTTTCCTCTTATCTTTCAATAGTCAAATAACACACCTTGTATAATTTAATTATTTTAAATTTGTTGTGATTTGTTTCTTTAAGCAGGATTGGCCTACATATGTTTCATAGGTACTTAAATAAAATGTTTACTTTACTGTTGCTGGCTGGAGAGTTCCACAAATGTCAATTAAATTCTGTTGATAGATGGGGTTGCTGAATTTTTCTATTTCTTACTGATTTTCTTTCAAGTTGTTCTAATTGTTGAAAGAGGGGTTTTGATGTCTCCAACAATAATGTATTTCTCTCTTTTTTTGTATTTTATTTATTTATTTATTTATTTTTGTATTTTTCTGAAGCTGGAAATGGGAGGCAGTCAGACAGACTCCCGCATGCACCGAACCGGGATCCACCCGGCACGCCCACCAGGGGGGTGATGCTCTGCCCATCCGGGGCATTGCTCTGTTGCGACCAGAGCCACTCTAGCACCTGAGGCAGAGGCCATGGGGCCATCCCCAGTGCCCGGGCCATCTTTTTGCTCCAATGGAGCCTCGGCTGCAGGAGGGGAAGAGAGAAACAAAGAGGAAGGAGAGGGGGAGGAGTGGAGAAGCAGATGGGCACTTCTCCTGTGTGCCCTGGCCAGGAATTGAACCCGAGACTCCTGCACGCCAGACCGATGCTCTACCACTGAGCCAACCGGCCAGGGTCTCTATTTTTTATTTCAGTTTTATCAGTTCTGGCTTCACATATTCTGTAGCTCTGTCATTTTGTGCATTCATATTTAAAATTAGAATCATCTTAGTGGTTTAACCTGTTATCACTAAATAATATCACTTTCTGCCTTTACTTTTCTTTGCTCTGAAGTTTACTTTATCTGATAGTAGATAGCACTCACTCATGTTTTTCTTTGATTAATTTTGGTATATCTTTCACCATCCCTTTATTTCCAACCTACCTACTTCATTATATTTGAAATGGGTTTCTTGTAGGCAGCATTTAGTTGGGTCATGTTTTTAAATCCACTTTACCAATATGTCTTTTAACTGGTATATTTAAACCATATAAATTTAATGTAAATTTTAATAATTACTGAGAGGCTATGGAATAAGTTTATTATTTTATTTCATATTTTTGTTTTCTGTTAGTTTTCTCTACTCTTTATTTCTTTACTTATTCTTACTTTTCCACTACTAAAGATTCCTAGAATTTAATTTTTATTTTTATAGTGCTTTTGTGTATCCCTGTGTAGAGTTTTCTAATTGATATATATATAATTTACATATATTATATATCATTTATACATATAATTATCACAATCAACTAATATCACCAATTTACTGGTTCAAGTGAAATGTACAAACTTCATGTTCTTTTACATGGGTGCTCTCCTTCGACTAAAATTTTTGAAAATATTCCTTCCATATACAATACAACCACATAAGACAGTGCTGTGATTTATAAGATATATGATTTGCCAGTATTTTCTCTCATTATGTAGTTTGCTTTACATTTGTTGTTGGTTTGCTTTGCTGAAAAATGCTTTTAAATTTCAGGTAGTCATACTTGTGCTTTTGGTGTCAAATTCAGAAACAAAACCATTGATAAAACTGATGTCAAGGAGTTTACCCTTACATTTTTTTTCCTAAGAGTTTGATTGTTTCAGGGGATACTTTCAAATTTTAATATATTTTGAGTTAATTTTATGTATGGTGTACATAGGGGTCCAGTTTCTTTTCATGTGCTTTATCCAGTTTTTCCAATTTATTAAAGAAACTATTTTCCTCATGTACATTATTGTCTCCTTTGTTTTAAATTTATAGAACTTATGTGTATGAGTTTATTTCTGGGCTCTCTACTCTTATTCAATTAATGTCTGTTTCTGTTCTTATGCCAATGCCATACTCTTTTGATCATCAGAAGTTTGTAATATAGTTTGAAGACAGATTTGATGCCTCTAGGTATGTTTCTCCTTAAGGTCATTTTGGCTATTTGGATGGTCCCAAGAAAAATGATAAGATTAAATATATTTTTTCTATTTCTGTGGAAAATGCCATTAGAATTTTGATAAAGATTAAATTAAATCTATAAAGATTAGATTACTTTTGGTAGCATGATTATTTTAACAATATTTATCCACCCAATTCATGGGCAGAAAATTTCTTTTTTCTCCAATTTTTTCCCCCCACAGTTTATAGATTCCAGTGTACAAATCTTTTGGTTTCTTGATCTAACTGATTTTTAAGTAGTTTAGTCTTTTTTTATGCAATTGTAAATGGGACTCTTTCTTCAATTACTTTCTGATAGTCATTGTTAGTTAATAAAATACACTGATTATTATTATTATTTTTTTTTTTTTGGCAGAGACAGAGTCAGAGAGAGGGACAGATAGGGACAGACAGACAAGAAGAGAGATGAGAAACATCAATTCTTCGTTGTGGTTCCTTAGTTGTTCATTGATTGATTTCTCATATGTGCCTTGACCAGGGGGCTACAGCAGACCAAGTGACCCCTTGCTTGAGCCAGCAACCTTGGGATCAAGCTGGTGAGCCTTGTTCAAACCATATGAGCCTGCACTCAAGCTAGCAACCTTGGGGTCTCAAACCTGGGTCTTCTGTGTCCCAGTCCAACACTCTATCCACTGTGCCACCACCTGGTCAGGCCAACTGACTTTTATATACTGATTTTGTATCCTGCAACTCTGCTGAATTGAATAGATCTAAAAGTCTTCTGATGGTATCTTTAATATTTTTATATATAATGTTATCTTGAAATTAAGACCATTTTATTATTTCCTTTCAGATTTGGCTGGTTTATTTTTTTCCTTGCCTCATTGCTCAGGCTAGAATTTCCAATACTATGTTAAATAAAAGTGGTGAGAGTAGGTATCTTTGTCTTGTTTCTGATCTTAGAAGAAAGTTTTTAAATTTCCCTGTTAAGTATGATGTTAGCTGCCAGCTTATCATATATGCCCTTTACTATGTTCAACTATGTTCCCTCTATAACCAGTGCATTAAAAGATTTTTATCATGAATGCATGTTGAATTCTGTCAAAAGTTTTTTATACATTTATTGAAATGATCATGTGATTTTAGTCTTCATTTTATTATTGTGGTTTATCACATATATTGATTTATGGTTTTTGAACTATTCTTTCATTCCAGTAATAAACACCACTTGATCACGGTGTGTGATTCTTTGAATACATCACTGAATTTGGTTTGGTAATATTTTTTTGTGAGTTTTTGCATTTATGTTCATTAGGGATATTGGCCTATTTGTACTGCTCTATCTGGTGTTGGTATCAGGATATTGCAGTCCTCATAAAATGATTTGGAAGTATTCCCTCCTATTTTTTAAAAAAAATTTGGGGAGAATTGTTATTAATTCTCTTTAAATATTAAAATATCACCAGTAAGATCACCAGTCCTGAACCTTTCTTTGTTGAGAGGTATTGATAATTGATTCAATCTCCTTACTAGTAATTTATTCAAATTTTCTATTTCTTTATAATTCAGTCTTGGCAGATGGTATGTTTCTAGGAATGTATCCATTTCTCTTTGTTTGTGCTATTTGTTCGCTTATAATCAGCCATACCACTTTCTCATAATTCTTTGATATCAATTTTGATGTCTCCCAATTCATTTACAATTTTATTTATTTGAATCCTTTCTTGGTAAGTCTAATTAAAGATTTGTTTAGTTTATCTTTTTGAAAAGACAGCTCATAGTTTCACTGATATTTTCTATTATCTTTTTAGTCTCTATTTCATTTATTTCTTCCTCTGATATTTATTTTATCAATATTTCCTTTAACTAACTTTTGCTTAATTTGTTCTTCTATTTCTTAGGTCTTTTTTCTAAGGTGTAAGTTAAGTTGTTTATTTGAGCTCCTTCTTTTTCCTTAATATAGGCAATAATTGCTATGAGCTTCCCTTGGAAATCAGTTTGCCAAATCCCATAAGTTACAGTTCTATTTTCATTTGTCTCAAGGCAATTTTTGATTTCTCCTTTGGCCCATCAGAACTTCAGTAGTATGCTGTTTAATCTCCACATAAAGTACTTTTTTCATTTTTCTTCTTGTAATTGTTTTCTTGTTTCATACTATTGTGATCAGAAGAAAAATTGATATAATTTCATTTCTTTTAAGGTCAGTAAGACTTGTTTTAAGGCCTAACATATGATCTATCCTGGAGAATATTCCATGTGTGCTTGAGAAAAATATGTATTTGCTTTTTATTGTGACAGAGACAGAGAGTCAGAGAGAGGGACAGACTGACAGGAAGGGAGAGAGATGAGAAGCATCAATTCCTCATTGTGGCACCTTAGTTCATTGATTGCTTTCTCATATGTGCCTTGATTGCTTTCTCATATGTGCCTTGACCAAAAGAAGGAGCTCAAATAAACAACTTAACTTACACCTTAGAAAAAAGACCTAAGAAATAGAAGAACAAATTAAGCAAAAGTTAGTTAAAGGAACTATTGATAACATAAATATCAGAGGAAGAAATAAATGAAATAGAGACTAAAAAGATAATAGAAAATATCAGTGAAACTATGAGCTGTCTTTTCAAAAAGATAAACTAAACAAATCTTTAATTAGACTTACCAAGAACAAGACTACAGCAGAACAAGTGACCCTTTGCTCAAGCCAGCAACCTTGGGCTCAAGCTGGTGAGCCTTGCTCAAATCGGATGAACCAGCATTTAAGCTGGCAACCTTAGGGTCTCGAACCTGGGTCCTCCACGTCCCAGTCCAACACTCTATCCACTGCGCCACTGCCTGGTCAGACTGCTGCTGCTTTTGAATGGACTGTTCTAGAAATGTCTGTTAAGTCCATATGCTCTGACATTTAGTTTAAGTTAAATATTTATTTTTCATTTTTTGTCTACATAATCAATGCTTTGTTAAAAAGTGGTATGGAATTCCTCTAAAATGACTTATGATGTCTACTTCTCCCTTAAAGTTTTCTAACATTTTCTTTATATATTTAGATACTATGTATACATAGTTATAATTATTATATACTTTTGGGTGTATACATAGTTATAATTATTATATACTTTTGTTGGACTGACTCATTTATCATTATATAATGACCTCCTTGTTCTCTTATTGAGGTTTGTTGGGCAGATAAAATGTATTATGCTCACTTTGTTAAAGATAACACGAGGGGGCCGTTGCCCAGGTGATATTAATGTGTGTTGGGTTGGGTTAAAGGCAGGCAGAATCCTTGTAGCCTGGGGCTTGGTTTTGGGATTAAGCCTTTCCTACACTTTTTGATGTGGGGTGGTACAATCCAATCATGCCTCAGAGAAGTGACTGTATTGGAGACTTCCCTATTTTGTATATTGGATTAGAGGTTGTGAAGCTACAATATAAAGTGGGGGCAGAACGAGAGTTTGCGCTCTTGGTTCCTGAGATTATCATTAGAAGAGATAGCAGAGAAGAGCAGAGAAAGGCCACGTGGAGGAGGCCAGGAGAAGCAGCCAAGATGGTGGAGTGCTGAGTGAGATGCCAGTTTGTGTAGAGTTTGTATTTGGGATAAGGAAGGAGATGGGAAACAGAGGTGAATAAGGCTGGTGAGCTAGAAACCTTTGATTCTAGGAAACTCGGATAAGTCAGTGGCTTTGTGAGCACTGAATGTGAGTGGGTTTTGGAGCCCAGTGTGTATTTTTACTTGCCCGCCGGGTGCAAGCTAGAATTAAAGACTATGGCCCATCAGTTTTTGGCTCCGCTGTTTCTTTACCGACTGTCCGAATCCAATGCGAACCTGCATGGGCCGGGCTGCTGTGATAGTGGCCCTGGCTGTGGCTCCTGGCTTTACAAGGTTTTAGCTTAAACTCAACTTCATCTGATATATTATAGCCATCCCTGTTTTCCTTTGGTTCTCATGCCCATGGATTATTAGTTTCTATTTCCTTGGACTATCTATTCTTTTTATTCTTTATTTTCTCTCTTGCTCTTACTGGGTATTTTTCTTGTTCCATTTTTTCTTTTCTTCATTCTTTCATTTTCCCCCTTTATTCTGCTGTTAAGTTCACCCACTAAGTTTTTGCTTATATTGGTTATTATGTTTTTGAGACTTACAAACACCATTTGATTCTTTATATCTACTATTACTTTGCTAAGACCTTTTTTTAGTTGTTAATTTTATTTTATTGAATTTATTTGGATAATATTGATTTGCAAAACTATGTAGGCTTCAAGTGCACAACTCAACAAACCATGTACCGACATTATGTGCTTTCTGCCCCCAGCAATGTCTCTTCTGTCCCTGTTCCCCTCCACACCACTTTGTCAGCTAAGGTCTTCTATTTACACATTTCAAGCATGTTTATAGCTGCTCATTGAAGCATTTTTATCACGGCTGCTTTAAAACTTTTAACAATTCTATCATTTCAGTGTTAGCATCTATTAATTATCCCTTTTAATTTCATGTAAGATCTTCCTAATTATTTTTATGTTAAGCAACTTTAGATTGAAACCTAAATTTTATTACGTTATAAAACTTTTGAGAGGAAGATGGCAGTGGAGTAGGCAAACGCACAGACTCCCAGCTATCACCACTGAACAGGATTACAAATTACCTTAGAAACAATCATCATGAAAAACCAACTTTGGACTAAAAGAAGAGCTCTCAAAAACCAAGGAGCACAGAAGAATCCACACCAAACCTGGTAGGGAGCTCAGGGGCATGGTGGGGGCTACACTGCTTCCAGGAGAGAAGGAAGACTGAGGTTGAGAGCCCTTCTGAGCTCTCATTACCAGGAGAAAGACCCTGAGAGATGGGGGCCCTCAGTCTCAGAACCGGAGACCCAGCCTAGAAATCTAGGGACTGGAGGAGACTGATGTTGAAAGGGGAGAAGAGCAAAGTTCTGTGTGTGGGAAGCAGCAGGGGTGCCTTAAAAGGATAGAGCAGAAAATATCATTCACAAACACTTTCCTGGAGCCCTGGAGGCAAGGAGGACTGAGAGGACTGGCTTGTCTTCCAAGAGGAAAAAGGAAAGTGGGGAGAGCAAAACAGACGGTGATGGGCAGAGAAATGCCTGGAATGACCTGAGAAGCTGATTCATCCAGTGCAGAGGTGGTCATAGCTGGGGGATAGGTTGATCCCTCCACACAACACAAGCCTGAAGTGGTTCTGGGTGACCCACCTCCAGAAAGCTCTAGAGTTCCAATCAGTGTGAAAGAAACAGCTGAAAGCAGGCAGTGGAGTGCAGGGTCAGTAACTCAGGTCTCCATGGAGATCTGAGATACACCTTTCCTGCTGAAGCTGAGAAAGCATCCCACCCCAGGAAAGCAGCTGGCAGAAATGCCTTCAGATTAACAGAGGTTACACCCACCACATTCCTGGATACAGTATCAAATAAGCCCCTGCTGAGATCAGTAAACAAAATACCACTGAGATAAGTAAACTGAAAAGAAAACAAACAAATTAAGACTTCAAAGTGGCTCTACTAGGTAAAGAGACCACAACTGGAACAAGCCTACTACCAACACACAGAACAATGGGAAGGCAGAGAAACATAAGTCACATGCTTCAACAAGACAAATTCTCAGAAAAAATCAAATTACTGGATGCAGAGTATAAAATAATGATTGTTAGGATTCTTAAGGATCTCAAAGCTACAATGGATGGAATTATTGAACACCTCAATAAAGAAATTGTAAGCATCAAAAAGGACAAGAAAATTATAAAAAAAAAAAACAAGACAAAAATGGTAAACACAATATCAGAAATGAAGACTACACTAGAAGGAATTAAAAGCAGGCTGGATGAAGGAGAAGATTGGATCAGCAACTCAGAGGACAAGATAAGTGAAAGCATGGAAGCAGAACAGTAAAAAAAAAAAAAAAGAGGTAAAAAAGACTGAGGAAATCTAAGAAAGCTCCGTCACAACATGAACAGAAACAATATCCATATAATAGGGGTTCCTGAAAAAGAAGAGAAAGAACAAGGAATAGAGAGCCTGTATAAAGAAATTATAGCTGAAAAGTTCCCTAAATTGATGCAGGAGAGTCACACAGGTTCAAGAAGCAGAGAGAACCTCATTAAAACAGAACCCAAGGAGACCCACACATTAAGACAAATCATAATCAAAATACCAAAGCTAAGAGATAAAGAAAGAATACTAAAAGATGTAAGAGAAAAACAATCACTTACAAAGGATCCACCATAAGATGACATTCAACTTTTCAACAGAAAATTTGAGTCAAGAAGGGAATGGCAAGAAATATTTAAAATAATGCAGAACAAGATCCTACAACCAAGACTTCTTTATCCAGCAAGACTATCACTTAAAATTAAAGGAGAAATAAAAAGTTTCCCAGAAAAGAAAAAAAAAAACTCAAAAGAATTCATCACAACTAAACCAATGCTGCAAGAAATGTTAAGGGGCCTGCTGTAGACAGAACAAAGCAGGGGAAAAAATCTAGTAAAAGAAGAATGTAGATTTAAAGAAAAAAATGGAAATAAACAACTACATATCATTAATAACCTTAAATGTAAATGAATTAAATGCTCCAATCAAAAGACATAGGGTAGCTGAATAGATAAGAAAACAGGACCCATACATATGCGGTCTACAGGAGATCCACCTCAAAACAAAAGATACCCATTAAAAGTAAAAGGATGGAAAAAAATATTTCATACAAATGGAAATGAAAAAAAACTGAGGTAGCAATACTTATATCTGACAAAAGAGACTTTAAATCAAAGGCTATAGTAAGGGATAAAGAAGGTCACTACATAATGATAAAGGGAGCAATCCAACAGGAAGATATAACCATTATAAATATCTATGCACCTAATATAGGAGCACCTGAATATATAAAGCAGACTTTGTTGGATATAAAGGACAAGATCAACAGCAATACTAAAATAGTAGGGGATTTCAATACCCCACTAACATCACTAGATAGATCCTCAAAAAAGAAAATTAACAAAGAAACAGCAGAATTAAGGGACACACTAGATCAACTTGATTTAATAGATATCTTCAGAACCTTTCACCTTAAAGCAGCAGAATATTCATTCTTTTCAAGTGCGCATGGTACATTCTCTAGAATAGACCACATATTAGGGCATAAAACAAGTCTCAACAAATTTAAGAAGATAGAAACCATATCAAGCATCTTCTCTGACCACAATGGCATGAAACTAAAAATCAATTACAACCTAAAAACTAAAAAACACTCAAACACTTGGAAACTAAACAGCATGTTATTAAATAATGAATGGGTCAACAATGAGATCAAGAAAGATATCAAAAATGTCCTTGAAACAAATGAAATGAGCATACAACTCAAAATCCGTGGGACACAACAAAAGCAGTCCTGATAGGGAAGTTTATAGCATTACAGGCATACCGTAAGAAGCAAGAAAAAGCTCAAATAAACAACTTAAAACTGCAACTAAAAGAACTAGAAAAAGAACAGCAAGTAAAGCCCAGAGAAAGTAGAAGGAAGAAAATAATAAAGGAGTGGAAATATATGACATAGAGAATAAAAAAACAATACAGAGGATCATTGCAACCAAGAGCTGGTTCTTTGAAAAGGTAAGATCGATGAACCCTTAGCCAGGCTCACAAAGAAAAAAAGAAAAAGGACTCAAATAAATAAAATTAGAAATGATGGTGAAGAAGTAACGATTGACACAGCAGAAATACAAAGGATTTTTAAGAAAATACTACGAAGAACTGTATGCCAAAAAATTAGACAACCTAGGTGAAATGGACAAATTCCTTCAAAAATATAATCTTTCAAAAATCAATCTGGAAGATACAGAAAACCTAAATAGACCAATTACAACAAATGAGATGGAAACAGATATGAAAAAAAAACCAACAAACAAAAGCCCTGGGCCAGATAGCTTCACAGGCAAATTCTACCATTCAAAGAAGAACTAACTCCTATCCTTCTCAAGTTATTTCAAAAAATTCAAGAGGAGGGAAACTTCCAAGCTCCTTTTATGAGGCTAGCAAAATTTTGATTCCAAAAACAGGCAAAGCCAACACAAAGAAAGAAAACTATAGGCCAATATCCCTGATGAATTTAGATGCTAAAATTATCAACACAATATTAGCAAACCGGATCCAGCAATATATGAAAATAATCATACATCATGATCAAGTGGGATTTATTCTGGGGAGGCAAGGCTCGTACAATATTCATAAATCAATCAATGTGATTCATCACATAAACAAAAGGTAGGACTAAAACCACATGATAATATCAATAGATGCAGAAAAAGCATTCAATAAAATCCAGCACTCATTTATGATCAAAACTCTCAGCAAAGTGGAAATACAGGGAACATACCTAAACATGATAAAGGCCATCTATGACAGACTCACAGCCAACATCATACTCAATGGGCAAAAGTTAAAAGCAATCCTCTTAAAGATCAGGAACAAGTCAGGGGTGTCCCCTTTCACCACTCTTATTCAACATAATTCTGGAAGTCCTAGCCACAACAATCAGACAAGAAGAAGAAATAAAAGGCATCTAAATTGGAAAAAAAGAAGTAAAACTATCATTATTTGCTGATGATATGATACTGTATATAGAAAACCTTAAAGTTGCAGTCAAAAACTACTGGACCTTATAAACGAATTTACCAAGGTGGCAGGATATAAAATTAATACTCAGAGATCAGAGGCATTTTTATACACCAACAATGATTTGTCTGAAGGAGAAATTAAGAAAACAATCATCTTCACTACTGCAACAAAAAATTAAAGTACTTAGGAGTAAATTTAACCAAGCAGGTTAAAGACTGGTACTCGGAAAATTACAAAACATTGATAAAAGAAATCAAGGAAGATACAAACAAGTGGAAGCATATACCGTGTTCATGGACAGGAAGAATAAACATCATTAAAATGTCTATATTACTCAAAGCAATTTATAAATTCAATGAAATTCCTATTAAAATATCAATGACATACTTCAAAGATATAAAACAAATATTCCAAAAATTCATATGGAACCAAAAAAGAACACGAATAGCCTCAGCAATCTTAAAAAAGAAGATTAAGTGGGAGGTATCACACTTCCGGATGTCAAGTTATACTACAAGGCCATTCTACTCAAAACAGCTTGGTACTGGCACAAGAACAGGCATACAGATCAATGGAACAGAACAGAGAACCCAGAAATAATCCCACACCTTTATGGACAATTGATATTTGACAAGGGTGGTAATAGCATACAGTGTAGTAAAGACAGTCTCTTTAACAAAAGGTGTTGGGAAAATTGGACAGCTACCTGCAAAAAAATAAAACTAGACCACCAACTTACACCATTCACAAAAATAAACTCAAAATGGATAAAAGACTTAAATGCAAGTTGTGAAACTATAAGCATCTTAGAAGAAAACATAGGCAGTAAGCTCTCTGACATGTCTCGCAGCAATATATTTGCTTATTTCTCTCCACAGGCTAGGGAATTAAAAGACAGGACAAACAACTGGGACTATATCAAACTAAAAAGCTTTTGCACAGCTAAAGACGATATGAACAAAATAAAAAGGCAAACCACACAATGGGAGAACATATTCAACAATACATCTGATAATAACCAAAATTTATAAAGAACTTGTAAAACTCAACACCAGGAAGATAAAGAATACAATCAAAAAATGGGCAAAACAGCCTGACCAGGCAGTTGCGCAGTGGATAGTGTCGGACTGGGATGTGGAAAACCCAGGTTGGAGACCCTGAGGTCGCCAGCTTGAGTGTGGCCTCATCTGGTTTGAGCAAAGCTCACCAGCTTAGACCCAAGGTCGCTGGCTCAAGCAAGGGGTTACTTGGTCTGCTGTAGCCCCACGGTCAAGGCACATATGAGAAAGCAATCAGTGAACAACTAAGGTGTTGCAACGATAAACTAATGATTGATGCTTCTCATCTCTCTGAATTCCTGTCTGTCTGTCCCTATCTGTTCCTTTCTCTGACTCTCTCTCTGTCTCTGTAAAAAAAAAAAAATGGGCAAAAGAAATGAATAGACACTTCTCCAAAGAGGACATAAAGATGGCCAAAAGGCATATGAAAAAATGCTCAGCATCACTAATCATTAGAGAAATGCAAATTAAAACCACAATGAGATATCACCTCACACGTTAGAATGGCGCTCATCAACAAAACCAACATAATAAGTGCTAGTGAGGATGTACTGCTGTTGGGGATGCAAACTGGTACCGTCACTGTGGAAAACAGTATGGAGATTCCTCAAAAAATTAAAAATGGAACTTCCTTTTGACCCAGCCATCCCAATTTTAGGAATATATCCCAAGAACACCACATCAATGATTTAAAAGGAGAAATGCACCCCCATGTTTATAGAAGCATTGTTTACAATAGCCAAGATCTGGAAACAGCCCAAGTGTCTGTCAGTGGATGAGTGAATTAAAAATCAGTGGTACATATACACAATGGAATACTATAGGGCCATGAAAAAAGGGATATATTACTTTTTACGACAACATGGATGGACTTGGAAACTATTATGTTAAGTGAAATAAGCCAGGCAGAGAAAGAAAAATATCATATGACCTCACTCATTTGAGGAATCTGACGAACAATATGAACTGAGCAACAGAATAGAGACAGAGGTGGGATCAAAGGATCCAGAAGGAAAGCAGACAGAGGAAAGAAGATGATAGGATGGGATGATAGGATGGAATGAGAGCAGAAAAGCAAAACCTGGAGCAAAGGGGGGGAGGGCATTATAGGGAGGGGACAAGGTGGATGTACTGGAGAACATGGAGGAGGGAAGGATGTATTCGGGGGACACTAGAATCTATATAAACACAATAATTTAAAATATATTTCATGTTAACAAAAACAAACAAACAAACAAAACTTTTAATTGTATTTAAATTGTCTTAGTTGGCTTTCTTTAATATTCCTCCATAAGCAGAAATATGTCATTATCTTGTTATTTATAAGAGGTAAATAAAGTCCAAGTTACTCATCATTCATCTATAAACTCCCAATTGGGAGGTGTGCTCCTTGTTTCTACTGGGTGAGGATGAGAGTTTCAACTCATATGTGATCTTCACTGACAATGTTATGGGGTGGCCTTATTAAATCCAGGCAATGGTAAAAGCCTGATCTCCATTAGGCCTCCTGTGACACCATTCCAGTGAATTTTGAGTTGCCTTATTAGAGCCTCACAAGATAGCAGTCTAGGTTTCCCACTCTCTATGGCTATGCTGCACAGGTGAAGGTGGAACCACAATTTCTTCTATAGTTTTGACTGGAGTAGAGTGATTATTATCTAAAAGTTATCTGTCTTACTAAACTGAACATTTTTTTCCCTTTAGGATAGAGAGAGAAGGCTTCTGTTAGTATTTTTAGTATTTTGTTTGTTTGCACACATTGACTTTTCTGGGCTACTGGCTTCTTAAGCTTCAATTTTAGTGTGTGTGTGTGTGTGTGTGTGTGTATATATATATATATGCCATATATATATATATGTGTGTGTGTGTGTATATATATATATATATATATATATATATATATATATATGCCAAAGAGGCAACTTACTTCACTACTATATAATTCCTCAGGTTCTAATTGTCCTAGCCAAACAGCCTCTGCTTTTTCCCATTCACAGTCTTTTTTAGGTCTGTTTTGTATATAAAGTCCAAGAAGCTATATAATTTATGTAACATAGTAATTTCATAATGCATATAATGTTACAGAAATTGAGTTGTAAATTGTGAGAGGTGCATCCACTCTATCGTCCCAGAAGTGGAACCCTGTATCCATATTTAACAAAACAATTTACTGAGACAAAGATTTTATGTTCCCCCACAATTAAAATATTTTCTATCTATTTAGTTTCATATTTCCAAATATATTTGTCATATGTATTTGTATAATACCATTTTGTATATTAATGTGCAAAAAAAACTTTATTGTAGCAGTTATATTTATATCCCTTGAAAGAGAACATATTAATGCCACTTAATGATTTGTTTGCAGAAGTCTACATAAAGTCTAATGTAAAAAGTCCTTTGCTAGGAAGTGAAGGCAAAGATAAATGAATGGGACTACATCAGACTAAGAAGCTTTTGCACAGCAAGAGTAACTGACAAAAAAAAAACAAAAAACAGACAACCAAGTAAATGACATTTTCAAACACAACACATATAAGGGCCTAATATCCAAAATATACAAAGAACTCATAAAACTCAACAACAAACAAGCAAACAATTCAATAAAAAATGGGAAGAGGACATGAACAGACACTTCTCCCAGGAAGAAATACAAATGGCCAACAGATATATGAAAAGATGCTCATCTTCATTAGCTATTAGAGAAATGCAAATCAAAACTAATAAGATACCACCTCACACCTGTTAGATTAGCTATTATCAACAAGATAGGTAATAACAGGTGTTGGAGAGGCTGTGGAGAAAAAGGAACCACTGTTAGTGGGAATGTAAAGTAGTACAACCATTATGGAAGAAAGTATGGTGGTTTCTCAAAAAATTTAAAATAGAACTACCGTATGACCCAGCAATCCCTCCACTGGGTATATAACTCTACAACTCAAAAACACTGGTAAGTAAAGACACATGGCCCATGTTCATTGCAGCATTGTTCACAGTAGCCAAGACATGGAAACAACCAAAAAGCCCTTCAATAGATGACTGGATAAAGAAATAGTGGTACATATATTCTATGGAATACTACTCAGCCATAAAAAATGATGACATCGGATCATTTACAGCAACATGGATGGACCTTGATAACATTATACTGAGTGAAATAAGTAAATCAGAAAAAACTGAGAACTATATGATTTCATATATAGGTGGAACATAAAAATGAAACTCGGGGCCATGGACAAGAGTGTGGTGGTTATGGGGCAGGGGGCAAGGGAGAAGAGGGAGGAGGTGGGGGAAGGAAGGGGCACAAAAAAACCAGGTAGAAGGTGATAGATGACAATTTGGCTTTGGGTGATGGGTATACAACATATTCAAATGTCTAAATAACCTCGAGATGTTTTCTCTGAATCTATGTACCTCAATTAATCAGTGTCACCCCATTAAAATTAATAATAAAGGGAAAAAAGTCTTTTGCTTTATTCAACTTAATAATACTGTATTTACTTAGCACTTTTTCATTTTTCTGTATTTCAGTTTTTGAACTTGATCATGCTAATAAACATTTTTATTTTGGGTTTTTATACCTGTTTATAATTTATTTACATTTATTTATAGTTCAATAATATTCATAAATGTACCTATATTGTGAATTTTTATAAATATAGTTTTACTTTTCACATTTTATCAATATATGACCTTTCATATTTTATACAGGCTATATATTTTTTATCTTTATTTTTTGGAAACTAAAAACATTTAAAATTTTACAAACATTAATCTATATCACTATTATTTCAAGCATTAAGTTTTTTTAAAGAATGTATTTGTTAATTACATATTGTATGTAAGCATTTTTATTTTCCTTTTGACACAATGGAATAAAGAACAAAATGTTTGAACTAAAAACTTCTTAAAATATCAGTGCTGTACTGCATTTTTCATTTATTTTTCACTGTTAAACAGAAAGTACTAACTGTCTTCCAAAAATCTATCTTTCCTTCTTCCTTATTAACAGAATGTTGGTTTTGTTTAACAAGTAAATGTGCCATTAAAAATATGCATCAAGCCTGACCTGTGGTGGTGCAGTGGATAAAGCGTCGACCTGGAAATGCTGAGGTCGCCGGTTCGAAACCCTGGGCTTGCCTGGTCAAGGCACATATGGGAGTTGATGCTTCCAGCTCCTCCCCACCTTCTCTCTTTCTGTCTCTCTCTCTGTCTCTCTCTCTTCCTTTCTCTCTCCTCTCTAAAATGAATAAAATTAAAAAATTAAAAAAAAATTAAAAAACAAACAAACAAACAAAAAAACAAACAACTGTTATTCCCAAATACACAGGAAAATATTTGGGTGAAAAATATGCATCAAGCCTGACCAGGTGGTGGCACAGTGGATAGAGCATCGGACTGGGATGCTGAGGACCCAGGTTCGAGACCCTGAGGTCGCCAACTTGAATGTGGGCTCATCTGGTTTGAGCAAAGCTCACTAGCTTGGACCCAAGGTTGCTGGCTCGAGCAAGGGGTTACTTGGTCTGCTGAAGGCCTGTGGTCAAGGCACATATGAGAAAGCAATCAGTGAACAACTAAGGTCTTGCAATGTGCAGCGAAAAATAATGATTGATGCTTCCCATCTCTCCGTTCCTGTCTGTCTGTCCCTGTCTATCCTTCTCTCTGACTCTCTCCGTCTCTGTAAAAAAAAAAAAAATGCATCATACTAGATTCCCTTTTATCTAGTGGTAGCCTTGTGATCTAGTTTGGTGATAGAAGTCTCTCAGGTGGCTTTGCCTTTTGTTCCTATCAAAGAGATCATTCCCATCTTAAACATTTTTATTTATACATAATAAAATTATTTATACATCTATTATCCTTCTATTATATGCTATTAGATAACTAAGCACTTCAAATTTCTAGTTACTTTGATTTCATATAGTGAAGAGCCTGTGTTTTTCCTTTTCTTCAAAATATATTTTCCAACTAGACCCCAAAAAACAAAGGCCTGTATATCATTAAATACCTCAGTGAAGAATTAATGGGATCTTTCTAGATAATTTTATTGTTAAAATCAGCACAAGTTTAAATCAGACTATGAATTTGTTTCTTTTATAGTGAACATAGACTTCTTTAATTTCTACATCTATACCTTCCAGATAATGAACAATAATACATATTGAAAGTATTACATGAACTATTATAAGGTTCACAAATATTTTCAGTTTTCATAATATTCTTGTTAATAACAAATGCAATGACTAAATAAAAATAGATCCTCATAGACTGCTGTGTATTCCTTCTTAAGTGTTTTTTATATTTCTACAAACTAAACAAAAATCTTTCAATAGTCAAAGGATAACCTTATGAGAAGAATATTGCTTATAAGCAAAAGTAATGAATGGAAATGCATAGGTAAACTGAAAACTGTTATTCAAAGATTTCTTTAACTCTCTATAACTCATACAAATTCTGCCAGAATTTGGTATACCTATATTACTTCAAGGTTTACTCTGTTTTTTAGGCCTTTCCTTCAAATTTTGTACACAATTATTTTTTATTCAATCATTGCTTCTATTTCTGTTTTCAATTTTTTTTTTTAATTCAGTGAGAGGAGGGGAGGCAGAGACAGACTCTCACATGTGCCCTGACAGGGATCCACCTGACAAGCCCACTAGGGGGCGATGCTCTGCCCATCTGGAATACTGTTTTGTTGTTCAGCAACCAAGCTCTTCTTAGCACCTGAGGCAGAGGCCATGGAGCCATCCTCAGTGCCTTGGGCCAACTCACTCCAATTGAGCCATGGCTTGCAAGAGGGGAAGAGACAGAGAAAGAGAGGTGAGAGGGGGAGGGGTTCAGAAGAAGATGGGTGCTTCTCCTGTGTGCCCTGACCGGGAATCAAACCTAGGACATCCACACATCAGGCCAACACTCTACCACTGAGCCAACAGGCCAAGGCTCAATTTTTTTTAATTAAAATTTATTTCCTTCAATTTAAAAATATGTTGAAATTAGTATCATCTCACATAAAGTGATCTGTTAATTCAATTTTCTACAGAGACCATTGTCTCTCCTTTATCAAATATTTTCTCAGAAAAAAGGTTCTATATTTGGCATTATAATTTTATATTCATCCCTGCAAGTTATTGAAATTCAAAAATGCAATAACCTTGTCACCATCTAAAAGCCTTTCAAAATAGTTTTATATCAGTGCTATTTTCCTTAACCATATACAACATTCTTCTCATTTTTAAATCAGTCTTTTCATTTAACTTAAGTGATAATAAAGTATGTCTCTGTTTTTCCTTCTATCTCCTGGGATCAGAACTCTTTCATCCTTATTGGATCCACTGTGTTCTACCCAAAAAATTGAGACTGTGCCCTGAGGCTTTGTCCTTAGCTTTCAGCCTTTATTTCCTTTATCTTTTCCTGTTATAGCTCAGTCTCAATTATGACCTCAAGCAAACAACTACTGGATTGACATCTTAGACTTCTTAGACTTAGAACATTATTTCTGAATGTTAGTCCTTCCTTTCCAATGGCTGGTGATATGTCTACATCAATATCCTGCCTCAACTAAATATGATAGATCTTAACTTTCTACTGAAACCATTTTAATGCCACCATTTCTGCCTGACTAGTGGTGGCACAGTGTATAGTGCATTGACTTGGGACACTGAGGTCCCAGGTTCAAAACCCTGAAGTCTCAGGCTTGAGCACATGCTCACCAACTTGAACACAGGGTCACCAGATTAAGCATGGGATCTTCAACATGATTTCATCATTACTGGCTTGAAGCCCATGGTTACTGGCTTAAGGCCAAGGTCACTAGCTTGAGCAAGGAGTCACTGGCTTGGCTTGAGCCTCCAGGTCAAGGCATGTATGAGAAGTGATCAATGAAGAACTAAAGTGACGCAACTATGAGTTTATGATTCTCATCTCTCTCCTTTCTTTTCTCTTTCTTGCTCACTAATTAAAATAAAATAAAAGCAAAGCAAACATTTCTGTTAACTAGGTTATTTTTTGTCCCAGTTATTCAAGCTCAAAATACTACAGGACTATTTCCTTACTACTTATTCTTCCCCGTTTATACTTAATCTGTTAAAAAGAATCCTGTCAAATCTTTGCACTCTCTACCATTTGTGAAGATTGTAGTACTACAAAACCAAAACAGCCTTGAAATCTGACACTGGGTAAGTTCCTAAAACTTACCATATTTTGTTTTCATCTGTGAAGTAAGAGTAATACCTTTACAAGTCAAAGAATATAACAAAGAATAAATATTTTTCAGAAAGTCCTTCCCCATTCACCCTAGCTAAACTAGTGCAGCTCTCAACCCCTTTCCTTCTCTGTTAACATTTTATTTAGAAATTAACATTATCTGGCATTTTATGGTTGTTTTATTTTGGGGTGGAGGTGTGAGGAATTTGCCTTACACATTTATTTCCTGTATCTTTCCATTAAACTTTACGAAAGCAGAACCTTTGTCAGTATTACTTACTACTGAGTCCAGAATAATCCCGCTCCCATAATAGGGGCTCAGTACAAATTTGGTGAAGAAATGAATGGATGAAATGTATAAAGTGCTTACCACAATGGTTTTTACTGAGTATCCTCTACACTGTCTTCTTTCTTCTTTGCCACTTGTTGTCTACATCAACCCTAATCACATCATTTCTGGCCTAGAGTAATTGATTTCTCTGCCCTCATCTGTCCCTTAACCCTATTAATCTGCTAGCAAAATACTGTATTAATCTTTATAAAACTGTGTCAATACTATTTATTCATAGAGGCCAACTATGATGGAATCCTTCTAATTTTCCTACTCAAATAACTTTAATAGATTTTAACTGCATGCATTAAGAATTCTAAACTCCTTGGTATGTCATTCAAGGTTCTTTTCAATACTCTCCATTCAACTTTCTGTTAATTCCTTAAATGAACATCAAATATTTTGACTGTCCTTTAAAAGATCATGTATGTTCCTAAATTTGACTATACCATATGATACAACTAGAATTTCTAGATGAAATTCTTCATAATAGGGTCCAGGTTAAGACACCCAGATAAATATTCTTTGTTTTTTATTTCTCTAATTTTTAAAACTATTATTACAAAATAATTAATATACTTACATATTTAAATATAAAGAATCATATATAATTATAAAAGTCTTCCAACTTCCTAATCTACAGCCTTCCCATCCCTAATCACTGTTTATTGTTTATATAACCTTTCAGATGTGATCACCACTGTTCAAATGATTTTCTATTCTTCATCAATTTTCAATGCATTTATATGCAGATTTATATCTATTTAGAAAACATTATAAACACTCTTTTGCAAAATACTTTTTACTTCCTCTACTTTGTGCCTGACTTTTTCTAACACCTGAAGAGTTAGCCTTCTTCTTTGAACTCATACATATGTATTTGTTCTAATATTCATGTCATGATATATTTTTCTTATATTTTTATCTATCCATTTAAGTATCATGTAACCTCTAACTATATAGAGTTTCCCAATAACTCTTTCAACACTTAAAAATCAGCATAAAATGATGATATGAACAGGTCTAAGTCACCAGGTCTAAATTAATTGTTTAAGAATTGAATAGTATTATACTCTTCATTAATAATCTAAGTTGTTCTTTATAGCATTGAGAAAATAAACTATTTCCCAATGCATTCATTCAAATATAAAAAACTTGAAAAAATTAAAGATGCACTTTCAATTGAAAACAAATATTTTGAATTAAAACAAATCCAGAACTAATAAATGAGAATAAGAATTTAGCAGGATATATGATTAAATGAAAATATCAATTGTATTTATATATATTAGCAACAAGTAATCCAAATATAAAATTAAATAAATGGCTCCATTCTCAAATCAAATACAAAAACGTTTTAACAAAGTAAGTGCAACACTTGTACAATGCAAACTACAAAGCATTGTTCAGAGAATTAAAGAATATCTAAATAAACTGAGATACAGTTCACATTCATAAATGAGAATACTCACTATTGTAAAAATGGCAATTCTCCACAAATTGATCTATACATTTTATAGAACCTTTATTACTATCATAGCAGGGATCATTGTCAAAATTGACAAGCTGATCCTAAAATTCACTTGTAAATGCAAAGATCCCTGAATAGCCAAAGCAATATTGAAAAAAAATGGCAAATTTTGAGGATTCATACTTCCCTATTTCAAAAGTTAACTACAGTTATGAGGACTGTGTGGTAATGTCTTAAGAATAAATATATACACTACTGGACTATAACTGAAAGTCCAGAAATAGACCCTTACATTTATGGCCAATTTATTTTTTTTATTTTAATTATTTATTTTAGAGGGGGAGAGAGAGAGAGAGAGAGAGAGAGAGAGAGAGAAGCAGGAAGCATCAACTCCCATATGTGCCTTGACCAGGCAAGTGCAGGGTTTCGAACCGGCAACCTCAGCATCCCAGGTCGACGCTTTGTCCACTGTGTCACCACAGGTCAGGTTATGGCCAATTTATCTTTGACAGATATCAAAACAATTCACTGGGGAAAGAATAATCTTTTCAACAAATGAACTGGTATAATTGAATATCAACATGTAAAAATAAACTTCTTACCTCACATACTACATAAAAATTCAAGATAAAACATAAATCTAATTTTAGTAAATATAATTATTAAACTTCTAGACGAAAAAAATTGTGACTAGAATTAGAGTTCTTAGATAAAACACCAAAAAAATATACATAAAAAATGCATAATATTGAACCTCATAAAACTCAAATCTTTTCTGCTTTAAAAGAGACCACTAAGAAAATGAAAAGACAAGCTACAGGATGGAGAAAATATTTTTGATTCATATATTTGATAAAGGACTTACATGCAGATATCTTCTCTTACCACTCACTAAGACAATCTACTTTAAAAATGAAGAAAAAAATTCTATAGACATTTCATCAAAGATACATGACTAGTTAATAAGCAGATTAAAAGATGCTTATCATCATTACACATTACAAAATGAAAATTAAATCACAAATGAAATACTACTTCACAATTATTAACATGTCTATAGCGAAAAAAACAGAAAATACTAAGAGTTTACAAACACATAAACTAGTACCCTCACAGACCAGTGGTACTACTGTTCTTAACAAATTAAACATAAAATTACCATACATCCCAGCAATTGCACTCCTGAGAATCTACCCCCCAAAAATGAAAACTTATATCTACATAAAGACATGCATGTAGGTGTTCAGAGTAACATTATTCACATTAGCAAAAAACTGGAATAATTCATGTCCATCAATTGGTGAATGGACAAAGAAAATACAAATATAGTATAATTGTATAATAAAAGATTACTCAGAAATCAAAAGGAACAAACTACAGACTCATGTTACAACATGAATGAGCTTCAAACACATCACACTAAGTAAAAGAGGATAGATGCAAAGACTATTTATTGTATGACTCCTTTATATTAATTTTTTATAAAAGCAAATTTATAGACAGAGACAGAAAACAGATCAATGTTACGTAGAACTAGGAGTTGGAATAGGGATTTACTGCGAATGGGAATGAAAGAAACTTTTGGAATGTTGGAAATTTCTAACATTGGATTTTGTAGATGGTTAAATAGCACTGTTAATTCATTTAAGTCATTGAATTATATATGTAAAGTAGGGGAATTTTATAGTATGTAAGCTATATATCCTTTAATCTTTTAAAACATAATGGAAACATATATATGTTTCTCTGCAATTTAGTAATTTTCTTCTCAACAATTTTTATGCAATAAACATAACAAACATTTTTATAAATTTCTATTATACATTACTAATGTATTCACTAGTATATATTATATAAATAATGCAAAATATTAGTTTTATGTAATTTAGATATGGACCATAGAAGCTAAAATTTTATTTCTATAAATTTAATTAAAACAAATCCTAATAAAACCATTTACCTTTTTCAAAGCAGGGCAGAAATTAAAGAAAAGCCGGTGGTTATATGTTTTGAATCTTTCAGGAAGATGCAAGTTCTGAATTATTTCTTCATCAGAAATCACATGATGATCCAATGCTCTGAGAGTCCATATACTGTTGACAAGAACATGTCTATATTCTTTTTTAAGGCTTACCGGGCAATCAAACATAGTGAGGGCAATGAGGCTTGGACAGGCAGATAACATGCATACATTCTTTAACTTGGCAAACCCATTGTCGTGAAGATAGAGAAGTTTTAGGTTCTTTAATCTACTCCAAAATTTGGCATCTGGTAGACTCTTTACCTAAAATATTATTAACAATTGTACTTTAAATACAAATACAAAATTTCTATTAATTGCATGAAAAATAAAATGTATTAAAATATTTTCTAAAACTGAGTATGTCCCCAAATGGAAAAATTCTAATTAGCATACAAAACCAGATTTCTTAATTCATCAAATGGTGACTAGTGTAAAAACATAATATATTATATTATGTTCCACATCTGGAACAACTTATCATTATTAGTGTAATTAAATGAATAAATACATATACTCCATTCTGTAAAAATTATTTTGCCATAGGCCAACTATTTAAACATCTTTAAAATACTTTCTTTATATACAGAATTAAAGAGTCAAGTCAAACAATGTGATAACACTACATAAATTAAAGATAAAAATCACATGATCCTCTCAATAGCAGCAGAAAAAAAAATCTGAAAAATTCTATATCCACTTCTGATAAAAACTCTAAAGTGAATATAGAAGAAACATACCACAACATAATAAAGCCATATATGATAAGCCCATAGTTAATCTCATACTCTATGTTGAAAAGTTGAAAACTTCTCTAATATCAGGAACAAGATAAGAATGTTCATTCTTGCCTCTTTTATTCAACATAGTTGCCAGAGCAACTAGGCCAAAAAAGGGAAAGGGAAAGGGAAAGGGAAAGGGAAAGGGAAAGGGAAAGGGAAAGGGAAGGAAAAGAAAAGAAAGAAAGAAAGAAAGAAAGAAAGAAAGAAAGAAAGAAAGAAAGAAAGAAAGAAAGAAAGAAAGAAAGAAAGAAAATGTATCCAAATTAGAAAGGAAGAAGTAAACCTATAACTATTTGCAGATGACATAATATTTACTCTACAGGAATAAACCTGAAAGACTCCACCAAAATACTGTTAGAACAATAAGTTGCAAAATATAAGAGAAATCTTACCTTTTGCAAATCCATGGATGGACCTTTAGAGCATTATGCTGAGTGAAATAAGCCAGTCAGAGAAAGACAAGTACCATATGATTTCACTTACATGTGGAATCTAATGAACAAAATGAACTAACAAGCAAAATAGAAACAGACTCATAGACAGCAGGCTGTGGGGCTGTCAGGAGTCAGGAGGATCTGGTGGGGAGAGGTGAAGGGAGTTAGGAAAAACAACAAAAATACCTCATGGGGCCCTGGCTGGTTTGTTCAGTGGTAGAGCATTGGCCTAGCGTGCAGGAGTCCCAGGTTCAATTCCCAGCCAGGGCACACAGGAGAAGCGCCCATCTGCTTCTCCACCCCTCCCCCTCTCCTTCCTCTCTGTCTCTCTCTTCCCCTCCTGCAGCCAAGGCTCCACTGAAGCAAGGTTGGCCAGGGCACTGAGAATGGCTTCATGGCTTCTGCCTCAGCAGCTAGAATGGCTCTGGTTGCAAAAGAACAACGCCCCAGATGGGTAGAGCATTGCCCCCTGGTGGGCATGCCAAGTGGATCTCAGTTGGGCGCATGCGGGAATCTGTCTGACTGCCTCCCCGTTTCCAACTTCAGAAAAATACAAAAAAAAAAAAAAAAAAAAAAGGTACCTCATCCACACGGACAACAATATAATTGCTAGGGGGAGGGGGAAGTGAAGGGGTTATAGGGAGAACATAAAGTGACAGAAAAAGACTTGACTTGGGGTGGTGAACATACAATATGTTCAGATGATGTGTTGTGAAATTGTGCACCTGAAACTGGTATAATTTTGTTAACCAGTGCCACCCCAATAAATTCAATAAAAAGAAAAAAATAAATAAAACTGATTAAAGAAGAAAATCAGTGTATAAACTTTCTTTTTGTATTTTCATACACTAATAAACTATCTAAAAGGATAATTAAGAAAATCCCATTTATAATTGCACCAAAAAAAGAAACAAAAAAGAATATTTTTAAACAAGATGGTAAACTACTTGCACACTGAAAACTGTAAGACAGCATGAAAAAAAATTGAAGACACAAATAAATGAAAATATATTCCATGTTCAAGGATTGGAATAATATTATTAAAAATATCCATGCTGCCTGACCAGGCAGTGGCGCAGTGGATAGAGTGTTGGACTGGGATGCAGAGGACCCAGGTTCGAGACCCGAAGGTCACTAGCTTGAGCGCGGGCTCATCTGGTTTGAGCAAAAGCTCACCAGCTTCAACCCAAGGTCGCTGGCTGAGCAAGGGGTTACTTGTCTGCTGAAGGCCCGTGGTCAAGGCACATATGAGAAAGCAATCAATGAACAACTAAGGTGTTGCAACACACAATGAAAAACTAATGATTGATGCTTCTCATTTCTCTGTTCCTGTCTGTCCCTGTCTATCCCTCTCTCTGACTCTCTCTCTGTCTCTGTAAAAAAAAAAATATATATATATATATATATATCCATGCTACCCAAAGCATTCTACAAATTCCATGTTAAGCCTTATTAAAAAAATTCCAGTGGCATTTTTCAGATAAAAAACAAACAATCCTAAAATTCAAATGAAATCTGAATAGGAAAAGAAATGTTTAGAGATAACAAAGCTGGATGCATGAAGAACATGCTCCCTGATTTCAAACTACATTACAAAGCTATATTAATCAAATAGTATGATACTGGCATAAAACCAGACACATAGTTCTATGGCCAATAAAGAGCTCAAAAATAAATGCTCAAATATATGGTCAAATGATTTGCAACAAAAAAGCTAAGAATATACAACAGGAAAAGAGCAGTCTTTTCAATAAATGATGTTGGAAAAATTGGACAGACAGATGCCGAAGAGTAAAACTGGACCACTATCATATACAAAAATTAACTTAACATGGATTGCAAACTTGAAGGTAAGATCTGGAACCATAAAAATCCTAGCATAAACAGAGGCAGTGAGCTTGTTAACGTCAGCCTTGGTGATGCGGGTGAGATATATATATATATATATATATTTTTTTTTTTTTTTTTAATCTGAAACCAAGAGAAAAGTCAACACAAGCAAAAATAAACAAGTGGGCCTACACAAATATTAAAAGCTTCTGCATAGCAAAGGAAACCATCACTAAAATGAAATGGCAACCAACCAAAAGGAAGAAAATATTTGCAAGCTATATATCTGATTTGTAATCATTGGTGATTAATGTTAAGTGTAATATTGTGATGATCATTTTATAATATGCTCAATTACTGCATAATTATATTGAACACCTGAAATTAAAATAATATAATATTATACATCAGTTATATGTTATTTTTTAAAAAAATTAAGCAGTCAATAAGATTTCTTAATCCAGACTATGATTTAAAGAAGTAAACTAAATCACAAAATCACAGTTTATTTATATATATTTTTTTTAAATGAGAGGAAGGGAGATGTAAAGACAGACCTGCATGCACCCCAACGGAGATCCAACCTGCAACCCCTGTCTGGGGCTGATGCTCTAATCAACTGAGGTATCCTCAGTGCCCTGGCCGGGGCTCACACCAATGGAGCCACTGGCTGTGGTAGGGGAGGATGAAGAGAAAGGGGAGAAAAAGGGAAAAAGAAGCAGATGGTTGTTCTCTTGAGTGCCCTGACTGGGGATCAAACCTGAGAGCTATATTGGGCCTATGCTCTATTCACTGAACTAACTGGCTAGGGTCTATATACTTTTAATTTAAATTTTTTGCTTACATTTGAAATGTTCTGTTTCTATACTTTATATTTTTATTCATTTTTAATATTTTATCTTTTATATAAGACTATCTGGGAGACATACTATAGATAGTGCTTATTAAATATAAATTGATTATACGAAAGTATCTGATATGGCTATTGCTTACCTGATTTCCATGAAGATCCAGTTTGACTAATTTTATACAATTTCGAAGTGGACTAATATCTGTAATAAAATTGTTTGAGAAGATGCATATTCTAAGAGAGACACAAGATTGCAAATTTTCCATAGATTTTAAATGAAGACCATTGAACTTCACAAAAACAAAATCTTTCTGATCTTGTATTACATTTTGATTATAGTGACTCCATTCTTTATGACTAATTAGCTCTTTTATGATAGTTCCATGAAACATCTAGAAAAAAAATGGTAAATTTCTTTCAAAAGTTTGCTCCAATGGAGCCTTGGCTGTGGGAGGGGAAGAGTGAGACAGAGAAGAAGGAGAGGGGAAGGGGTGGAGAAACAGATGGGCGCTTCTCCTGTGTGCCCTGGCCGGGAATGGAACCCGGGACTCCTGCACGCCAGGCCGACGCTCTACCACTGAGCCAACCGGCCAGGGCAGGGTCAAGTTTTTAGAAGAAAAAAGCTAAGTTCATGGCAAGAGCTTGCAGGACCTTGAATGACTGTTTCTGATAAAGACTTTAATGAAGACATGCTTCTAAAATAAATCAAACTGCATTGTGTGATAGAATGATTTCCGCATTAGGAATTCAAATACCTGCCAAAAATCTTCTCTCCTCTACTTGTTGTGAAACTTTTATTAAATTACTATTGTCTCTAATTCACAGCTTTCTTTATGTGTAAAGATGAAAAAATTTATCTATAAAGCCCATTATAAACTTAGTGTTTTACCAGAGAAATACTAATAAAGCTAAACTACCAAAAGTATATCTAATAATTAGGCTGATTTATTCCCAGGAATGTAACTGCAAGTTCTTGCTTAATCTACATCTAGAAAAGGATACCAGAGAATTAACCAAATGTTAAGGGCTTGGTTGCAGAATAGCACAAATTGAGGCCCTGGTTGCAGAATAAATTACAATTTCCAAAAGCCTATGAACTCAAAACTGAGAGGAACTTGCAAAGAACGGAAAAGAAGCCACAAATAAGGTTCCTGAAAAGAATACAGATTTTAAATGTTCAGGCTGTGTATCTGGACCTGGGTTTGGGGCAGAAGGCTTCAGATGACGACCAGAGGAGGAATTAACTGTCAAGAGGTTCATGAGAACTGCTCCTGGCTGAAACAAAGGAGTAAGAAAAGATAAATCGCCTTTCCAGACAAAGCTGGAAGCTAGGTTGTAGTTGTGCCTTCTCCATGGCGGGTCAGTTGTAGCAATTTTGTCCCTCAACCTGTCCCACTCACCGGGTCAACCGGGATGTCAGGTCCTAAGTTGAAAACAAGTGGCCAGACCCGGCACAGTCTGACAAACCGCTAGGTTGCCATCTGCTCTGGAAACCGTTGCTAAGGAAACAGGGGCAAGGGTCCAGGATCACCCCATCACGGTTTTCCCTGGGCAGGCCGAAGCACTTTGGGGGCGTGGCTACGTGAGAGACGCGCGTAAGGGGAGGGACAAAAGAGAAACCCGGCCGAGGGACGGGTTATATTTCAGGGCGCATGCGTGCTGGGCTGTGCTGTGCGGCGGCATACCTATAAGTCTAAGAGAGACCGCGGAAAGGGTGGAGGGTATGGCCGCTGCAAGTGTTCCTCCAGGTTTATCTCTGCGAGAAGCCACCCAGCGGAAGTTGCAGAGGTTTTCAAAGCTGAGAGGTACCGAAGAAGGAACCCCAGCTCTCCCCTGCAGTGGAAAGGGAGGGCCCCTTACGTGCCGGGAATTTGCTGGATTATCACTTCCGGCTGGTTTTCTCACCAGTGGGCCCTGGGCACTGGCCCCGGCATTGCTAATGCACCTTGAATTTTTTATTCTTTTCTGTCACTACCCTTTCTTTACTTTAGCTTAGCTTCTTTAACTTTATTCCTAGTAAAATACATTGCATATATTAATATTTTATATCTATAATAAAGGAGGAGAAAAGAGAAGGAAGTTATTAACCTGACTAGTGAAGCTGTAAATCTTAAATTATGCATTTGGTTATCTCATTAGCAAAAATTATTTTAAATTTGAAAGATCTAAAGCATAATGTTTTGACACCTACAAATGTGATTTTAGCCTTCTCCCAACCTCCCTTCCTACTTTACCAATTTTTAAAAAACAAAATAAAAAATGAAGGAATTATGGATTAAAAATTAAAAGAAGGGTTATTTTTATTAAGTGAGAGGAGGAGAGGCAGCCAGAGTCATGTGCCCTTATGGGGTACCACCCAGCAAACCCTCTACACGGCAGTGCTCTGCCCATCTGGGGAGTTACTCCATTGCTCAGCAACTGAGCTCCTCTTAGTGCCTGAGATGGATGCCATCATGAAGCATCCTCAGCACCCGGGGCCAACTCGCTCCAATTGAGCCATGGCAACAGGAGTGGAGGAAAGAGATAGCGAAGGGGGGTGGAGTGGAGAAGCACATGGGCGCTTCTGTATGCCCTGACCAGGAATTGAACCTGAGACAGCCACATGCCATGAGGATACTCTACTGCTGAGCCAACTGGCCAGGGCCAAAATGTTTTTATTTTTAAAAAGGCTATGGCACTTGTCACTTCTTATATAACTAATAAAATTAGTTTTATTTTTGATGAAATTACTGCTTTAAGAATACAGGAAATCATACTAAGATGAGAGTAAAATGTATAGGACTGTTACATTCTAGCTGAAAAGTTCTGTTTAACTAGTAAAAACCATTTTCATCTTGTTTACCAATAAAAAAGAGCCTCCAACTGTCTACTGAAAGTTCAGGCTGACTTTCAGTGAGTCCATCTGAAGGTTGAGAACTTTGCTGTTACCAGAATTTTATGTCATAGTCCAATAGCCTTTGTAAAATTGCATGGCTCATCTTAAGGTAATGAAAAATAAACTACCCCATGTATAAATAGCAACATTGTAGCAGTGAATCCTTGGGTGGAATCTTTCTTAGCCAACAAACTAAAATAGTCCTAATATATGAAATTTGATTTTAAAAGCTGGCTATTCATTTGTTTCTTTGTCCCCTCTTATATAAGAATTGAGATAATCTTTAGCAAATCAGAAGTATTTGTCTTAATAGAGAAACATTACAAGTTTCAGAATATCTAAATAAATGGGTCTGTAGACCATAAAAGAAGAAAGTAACCTAAAAGAGAAAAAACATAATTTGTAAATAATCCTCATTAGAACTATTTTATAGTTCTAATGGCCACTAATTGACCACTAATTCTCAAAAGCAGAAGATAAGAATATTAACTCCCCCCCCCCCATTCTAGATAAGTAAACCTGTAACAGAGAGTTCTGATAGTATTTATTATTTCCTTCTTTGTTTTTTCACATAGGCAAACCTGTGGCAGCTGGAGAGTTCTGGGACATTGTTGCAATAACAGCAGCTGATGAAAAACAGGAACTTGCTTATAAGCAACAGCTGTCAGAAAAGCTGAAGAAAAAGGAGTTACCCCTTGGAGTTCAATATCATGTTTTTGTAGATCCTGCTGGAACCAAAATTGGTACACATTTATGGTTAGATTTATATTATTATAGGTTCTGGGCAGAAAAATGATTGAAGAATAGTTTTCCTGTGGCATGCAGTTTATAACCTGCATATCTTTCCACCATAATTTTTACACATTTTAAAAATTTTATGGGGCCTAGCGTGCGGAGGACCCGGGTTCGATTCCCGGCCAGGGCACACAGGAGAAGCGCCCATTTGCTTCTCCACCCCTCTGCCGCACTTTCCTCTCTGTCTCTCTCTTCCCCTCCCGCAGCCGAGGCTCCATTGGAGCAAAGATGGCCCGGGCGCTGGGGATGGCTCCTTGGCCTCTGCTCCAGGCGCTAGAGTGGCTCTGGTCGCAATATGGCGACGCCCAGGATGGGCAGAGCATCGCCCCCTGTGGGCAGAGCGTCGCCCCTGGTGGGCGTACCGGGTGGATCCCGGTCGGGCGCATGCGGGAGTCTGTCTGTCTCTCCCTGTTTCCAGCTTCAGAAAAATGAAAAAAAAAAAAAAATTATGGGAATTCACTAATTTTTAAAAATTATATAAAGCGTAATAGCTTTTTTATACATTTGACTTACAATGAAAAACTTGCAGACTGTTATGTTATTTAAAAGAGAATTGTATTAGTTTTAATAAAATATACTCAGATAGTGAATAATTTTTCATCAGTTGCTCCTTCCAAACTTGCATTTTCTTCAGAAACTTATGTCTTCTTCAGAAACTTAGGTGAGGAAAGCAAATCAAGAAGAAGTGTGCCCAGGCCGGTTGGCTCAGTGGTAGAGTGTCGGCCTGGCGTGCAGAAGTCCCCGGTTCGATTCCCGGCCAGGGCACACAGGAGAAGCGCCCATCTGCTTCTCCACCCCTCTCCCTCTCCTTCCTCTCTGTCTCTCTCTTCCCCTCCCGAGCCGAGGCTCCATTGGAGCAAAGATGGCCCGGGCACTGGGGATGGCTCCTTGGCCTCTGCCCCAGGTGCTAGAGTGGCTCTGGTCGCAACAGAGCGACACCCCGGAGCATCGCAAAGCATCGCCCCTGGTGGGCATGCCGGGTGGATCCCAGTCGGGCGCATGCGGGAGTCTGTCTGACTGTCTCTCCCCGTTTCCAGCTTCAGAAAAATACAAAAAAAAAAAAAAAGAAGTATACTACTTGACTTCTTGGGACCACAATGAGGAATGAAAAAGAGCACAATCTAATGGCTTAAGTGTCATATACTTTAAAAGTTAAATTTAAGAAAAGTTAGCCTTTTGACTTTTCATTGCAAAAAAACTATGCTGCCCTGGCCGGCTGGCTCAGTGGTAGAGCATTGGCCTGGCATGTGGATGTCCCAGGTTCGATTCTTGGTCAGGGCACATAGGAGAAGCACCTGTCTGCTTCTCCACCCCTTCCCCTCTTGCTTTTCTCTCTCTCTCTCTCTCTCTCTCTCTCTCTCTCTCTCTCTCTCTCCACCTCCTGCAGCCATGGCTCAATTGGAGTGAGTTAGCCTGAGATGCTGAGGATGGTTCCATGGCCTCTGCCTCAGGTGCTAGGAAGAGCTCTGTTGCTGAGCAATAGAGCAGTGCATCAGATGGGCTGAGCATTGCCCCCTGGTGGGCTTGCCAGGTGGATCCTGGTCGAGTACATGTGGGAATCTGCCATAGCCTCCCCTCCTCTCACTGAATAAAAATTAAAAAAAAAACCCTACATGCTATCTTTGTGGGGGCTATTTTCCATGTAATACTGAAGCTGAAGCTTCTTGATACCAGAGATAGGGTGTTTCTATCTGACACTGCATTGTTCTAATTAACCAATGTATAACCTTCACAACTATGTAATCAGAGTCAGTACTATATGATTCTCATTGTATAGATGAGGCTCTGAGGCACAGAAAGTTAACTTGCTCAAGGTAACTAGTAAGTGATAGTTATATTTAAGATATTTTTAGGAAATCAGATTCTAAAAATTTTTTTAAAGCAAATTTAACTTGCATATTTGATTATGTCATATGAGAGAATTATTTAATGGATTTTGCAATTTATAACTCCAGGTGGCCTCTGTAGCACTTACAGTTTTTTTCTAGTGAAGAAGATTGACTACTTTATCATTTATTCTTTTTATTTTAATATTTTCTGGAAATTAGTTCATCATTTATTACTGAGGCTGATGTCTGGTTTTTATTAGTAATAGTTGGTTTATTTATTTAATTGCTGTGAAATGTTTACTTAAATTGATTCTTCTGCCCATATTTTTACTCTCTACCTAGTTAATTATGGCCAATAAGCCATGTACTCAAAGTTATAACACTCAAATTTACCATCATTACAAATTTTTAGCAGGTTTCTTTGAAATAAATTCTGCTTTTTAACTTTATTTTTAAGGAAATGGAGGATCAACATTATGTGCCCTTCGATGTTTGGAAAAGCTCTATGGAGATAAATGGAATTCTTTTACCATTCTATTAATTCATTCTGGTAAAGTTATACTTTACTAATTTACAGTTTCTTTTCAGTATTTTACCTTTGATATCTTAGGTACCTCCTCCTGTCTTGCAAATACTTTCCTTTTTTTAAATTTATTGTTTGTCTTTAAAGTTATTCTGCTTTGAGATAACAAATATTTTATGCTTTTCTTGACACTTTTAGTTTGTAAGTTACATAATGTTTTTCACAATGTTTTTCTTTAAAATTGTAGGTCACCTGCATTAACTATTTATGAGTATTGTTTTTAGTATGAATATACAAAAATATTTTCCAAAGACAGAACTCATCAATATGTGAACATTTCTAAATAATGCTTTAGAAAGGATTCTTGCTGTAGGGGTGAGGCTGGTTTAACACTGTGATTACCATACTATTGCTAAAACCTCATATCAAACACTTTTATTTGATTATTGGTGGCCAAAGTGTACAAACCTTAAATGAGTTGAAAGAACAAAAAAGGTGGTAACAGAACGGAGTTGACATGAAAATGTATGAGGGAAAATTAGAAATAAAAGCATATTTTAAAGCAGAAAAATAGGAAAGAATCTCGGAACAAAGGATAAGATTTTTTTTAATTAAATAAATTTAGTTGTGTAAAAATTTTGGTTATATGAAAACTTCAGTTATTTTTCTTTGTAAATTGGGGCTGATGGAAGCTTTGTCATGGACTGGCACTATGACTGACTTCCAAGGCACTTTGTGTTTTTTGCAATTCGTATTCACAGTAGTGATTTTTCTTGTAAGGATGGTATCAAGTAAAGGATCCCAGTTCTGATTCTAAGGCTGACTAAAAAAGTAAAAAAAAATTCAAATTTATGGTTTTATTCCAGAACAAGTATTATTATTACCAATGTAGTAAAAGTTAAATTGGAAACCAGGAAATACATAGTTAGAAATATCTAATTCTTATAAGGCTAAACTTTACAATTGGCCAGCCTTTGGAAAAGGAGAAAGTAGAAAGTAAGTATTCACTCTCATTTTGTTGAACAATGAACCTACTTATAATAGATCTCATAAAACAGCAAATATTATTCTATGTTTGCTGATTTGTAGTGAATCCAAAGGTAAACAGCTAAAAAGTAGTGAACCTGAGTTTGAACCTGATTTTGTCTGACTCTTTCTACTATGTAATACTTGCTTCTCACTGTACACTTACTTAACATAAAAATAATGTAAGCTATTTGATTTACGTAAGAGAAAATACTTTTCAATGAAATGAAAAGTCGTAAGACTCATCTTTGAGGGAAAGCTTATTTAAATTAAAACAAGTGTAAATTTTAAAATGTTTTTATAATAATGCACCTTTATTTGGTAATGATTGTTGTTGAATACATAATGTTGGAGTTAGTATGTTAGTTTTTTGTGACTTTTTTCCATGTAGAATATATTCTTATTTTAGGACTTTAAATATGGTTGAAATATATTGTTTAAAATGTAGATATGAGGTCATGCTTTAGCTCATGGACCATTTTACTAGCTATACAGTGGGTTGAAGACAATTGACATACTCTATAAAGTATATGAGAATTCTTTTCTAATGTTGACTCTTTAAAACTACAGTACGTCCTAAGGCTACAGGAGAATTTCTCTTTGAACTTGTATTTTGGAATTTATTAGTCTTTACCGAGTTATAGTAATGTGTTATATATATTAAGTATTTGTAGAGAAATGTTGAGTTGCTATTGATGCCTCTAGGTTTTTAAAATAATGTAATAATCATATAAACATTTTAAAACAGTTATTTTGTTTAATTTTATAGGTGGCTACAGTCAACGCCTTCCAAATGCAAGTGCTCTGGGGAAAATTTTTACTGCTTTACCATTTGGTAACCCCATTTATCAGATGTTAGAATTAAAACTAGCCATGTACATTGATTTCCCCTCACATATGAATGCTGGGATCCTGGTGACCTGTGCAGATGATATTGAACTTTATAGTATAGGAGAATCTGAGTTTATCAAATTTGACAAGCCTGGATTTACTGCTTTAGCTCATCCTTCTAGTTTGACTGTAGGTACCACACATGGAGTATTTGTCTTAGAACCTTCTGATTGTTTAGAATACAGAGACTTTGAATACAGGTGTTGCCATCGTTTCCTTCATAAGCCCAGCATAAAAGAAATGCGTCAGTTTGATGCTGTGTGTAGACCTGGACATTTTTCTCAACAGGACCTCTCTAAGGGTGATACTTCTCTTAAATTAGAACCTGAACATGTTTACACAGACAGCCTATTTTACATGGATCATAAATCAGCAAAAAAGTTACTTTCTTTCTATGAAAAAATAGGCACATTGAACTGTGAAATAGATGCCTATGGAGACTTTCTGCAGGCTTTGGGACCTGGAGCAACTGTGGAGTATACCAGAAACATATCAAATGTCACTAAAGAAGAGTCAGAATTGGTAGACATGAGGCAGAAAATATTTCATCTTCTTAAAGGGACATCACTAAATGTTGTTGTTCTTTATAACTCCAAATTTTACCACATTGGAACAACTGAAGAATATTTGTTTCACTTTACTTCAGAGAGCAGTTTGAAGTCAGAACTTGGCTTACAGTCCATTGCTTTTAGCATCTCTCCAGCAATACCAGAATGCTCTGGTTACACATCCTGTGTAATTCAAAGTATATTGGATTCAAGATGTTCTGTGTCACCTGGCTCAGTTGTGGAATATTCCAGATTGGGGCCTGATGTTTCAGTTGGCAAAAACTGCATTATTAGTGGTTCTTCTATCATAACAACAGCTGTCCTGCCTGCATATTCTTTTATGTGTTCCTTAAGCGTGAAGATGAATGGACACTTAAAGTATTCAACTATGACATTTGGAGTGCAAGACAACTTGAAAAAGAATGTTAAAACATTGTCAGATATAAAGTCACTTCAGTTTTTTGGAGTCTGTTTCCTGTCATGCTTAGATATTTGGAATCTGAAAGTTACAGAGGAACTCTTCTCTGGAAACAAGTCATGTTTGAGTTTATGGAGTGCTCGTATTTTCCCCGTTTGTTCTTCTTTGAGTGATTCAGTTACAACATCCATAAAGATGTTAAATGCTGTGCAAAACAAATCAGCATTCAACCTAAACAACTATAAGCTATTGTCCATTGAAGAAATGCTTATCTACAAAGATGTAGAAGACATGATAACCTATAGAGAGCAAATTTTTCTAGAAATTACTTTGAATAGAAAGTCTGAGTTAGAGACATCTTAATTATTGTATACTTTGCCTTTCTTGATTGAGCAAGATCACAAATACAGGAGTTTTCTGTAGACATTTATCTTTATTGTATGGAAATCATTTAATGAAAATTATATTAACGCAATTGCTGTAACATAACGTTAATAAGAAAAATACAGATAAGCCCTTATTAAAGAGAATATTTCAAGGTTGTAAATTCAGGTAAGGGATTTTTGGATGTTTATCACTTTTAATTTTTGAGTTAAGGTGGATTTATGGATCATTGTGTTGTTCACATAATACTGTAGTAGTTTTAAAGCTAATTTTCTAAATATAACTTTAGAAAAATTGTCCATCATTTGCGCTTTAGTTTCAATAAAATTCTGTTTATTGGCAGTTCTCTCCTCAATTGTAGTGTCTATTCTGATTAATAAAAATGGTCTTCAAAGCACTGTAGGAAAACTATAGAAATACATTTTCAGGAACAGATTCATAGTTGACAAATTTAGATTAAATTAATCCTTAAAGTATTGTGATTATCATAAATGATAAATAATGCATAGCTCTGAAATTGATGATAAAAGTCTGTCTCATCTAGTGATCTTATCAAAATGAAACAAAAATGATATATATATATGTTATTTTATCCTTATAAACTTAAACATGTGTTTGTATATCTTAAAAGTGTTTCCTAAATTTTCATCCATAGGAAAGCATGCATACATACAAAATTCAAGAATCTATATGGGAGATGGTAGGGATAATTGAGATTCATTAATAATAAGTTTATTTTGGACATTACTTTCATCTTATTAATTAACTTAATAGAACTGTTAAATTACCAGATGGACTGATTTTCCTTTCCATTTCTTATTTTCTGTTCATGCACTGGTAATGATGCTGAGAAGCAACAAATAGCCAAAAGGTAGACAGCAGGAAGGAGCCAGAAGAATAGAAAGACAGAAAATACACAGATGATAAACAGCTTCAAGAAAATAAAAATTGGCTGGAATCCCATGTTATGTGTTCCTATTTTGATATAAGCATGTATGTGGAATGTCTTCCTATCAAAATCTAATAATAATTAGAGAAAAAGATTTATAAGAGTTTTGTGTTTTAATATGAGTAAAATGAAGTAAGAACTGGTCTATGCCACTTTTATTTATATATTAAATGTCAAAATGAAAATAACTATTTGGTAAGCCGGAAGTGACTTGTCTATAACTCAGTTATGATATTTATGTCTTGTTTCTTTTGTTTTTCTCTTTTTTCAGAGTCCTTCCTCAGGACAAAATAAAGCTATGTGGTTGCCCTCATTTAGCATTTACTGATTTACTTGAACAGCTTTCACAGGATATTATGTGTTTATCACTTATTAAATGTTTGTAGTGTATTTCACAGTATAGTCTAACTCCATCATCTTTATAATTCACCATACAATCTAAAGAGCCATCAGTTATTAAGAATCACAATTATTTTATGTTCCACAGGAAAAGAGAAAACACTAGCAATAAATTTAACACAATGCTTTCTTTGTTACTTGAAGTTTTTTTTAACTTTTAAGAATTTATTGGTCTCAGAAAGGGAGGAAAGGAGAGAGAGAGACAGTGACAGAAACATCGATCTGTTTCTGTAGGTGTCCTGACCAGGGATCAAACTGGCAACCTCTGTACATCAGAAGAGTACAGTTTTTAATTTATTGATTGGAAATCTCTTTTAAATGTACTTCAAGATTGTTATTATTTCACCTGCTTGCATATGCAGGTAAAGGAACAAGATGCAATATTGAAATATAGTCAATCTGTTCTAAAGTTTCCATGCAGAATCAAACTTTTCTGAAACACTCTAAAACTTGAGAGTTTCTGATATCCATGTTTCCACCCAGTATATTTTCTGTGCTATCAAACATATTGGTAAAGCTGCATTTTCTAACTGCCTCCTACCACATCACTGGCTGGATTTTCCTTTAAGCTGTGAATGCCAGATACCTGTTCTGCAAATTTTTTTATGCTATGTGACAAAATTCAGTTTCATTTTTGTCTCTATTTAATCATGTTTCTGGAAGGATGTGTTTTTTACTCAGTGGGAGATTTCTGACAAATTGGTGCTCATCATTTTAAACATAATTCTGCACAATGTATGGATTCTAGTTGTTTTGAAATGTTATCTGTTCCCATGAATTTGTCAATGCCTCTTGCACTGATATGCATTGTGTGGTAGGTAGCACCATCTATATATCACCAAAAAGGTACCTAACCCAGTGCAGTGATAATCCAAAGCATGCATAGGTAAGAAATTGAACACTTTCTGAGATTATTATTTTATTTTATTGAATTACAGTCCTTAAATCATATACTCTCAAGGTTTGTAAAGGATGGCTTGCTAGGTGTAACTATATTATATAATCATATTGATAAGTTAATAACAATGACCAAGAGAGGCATGAGGGGAAAAATCTATCATTTGAAATTAATTTTCTACCTTAAAACATTTATTCCCAAACTAAGCAAAACAGATACCAAGTATGTGTATCAATGTATATAATGGATTGAAATAAAACTTCAAAAATCCAGGTGATATGCTGAGAGTCCCAAAATATTAATGGTATCTATCCAGAAATTCCAGAACCTGTGGTGCTTTATTCATCTGAGGCTAAGCAACACTCCCTTTGTTACATAAAGATGACCAAATTCAGCATTGGGAGAGCCAAAGTCAAAACTTTGCCTCCTGCAATGTGTATGTATATACAGCTGATAACTGGTGTACTAAAAAGTGTAAGGTGGCCATTCACATGCACCGTGATGTCTTTTGGCCTTGTGCAATTTAGAGGCCTAGAATTTAGGCACCTTTGTGTAGGTAGTCTGGCAGAATTAAGAAGGAAAAGAAAAGACAAAATATGTTTTGCTTAAAATTTTCTTAAAAGATTTTTAGATGTTCTTTTTTTTTCTTCAGCTATTGAAATAGTCTTCATCTATGTTAAGAAGTATTAAAGGAAAAACTTTAAATATACTTGAAAGGTAGGTTTTAAACTTTATATAGTACAGGAAAATAATTAAAATAACCATTACTTGCTTAATTTAATATTTTGTACCTCTAAAATTTTGTTTTGACAAAGACAATTTCTATAGAGGTTGAGGAATCACTTTTATTGTTTATACTTAACAAAATTGTATTAATATTTCTTGTATTGAACTTTGTCAGAGGTTATCACACATCCTCCTTCCCTCCAATATCAATGTTCTAAGCTCTGTATAGCATACAAGTATTTTTTAAGCTTCTGTATTCACAGAAATTTCTGGTTAGTTTTTTTTTTATGTATTATGAGAGAGAAATTGCACCAGTTTCTGGTGGGAAAGGACCAGATCCTGTCCCTGACAGAGCTGGTTACATGAGCCACAACCAATTTGCCACATCATTCAAACTTGCCAGTGGACGGGAACCTTTTTGGCTGAGAGAGCCATGAACGTCACATATTTTAAAATGTAATTCCATGAGAGCCATACAACAACCCATGTACGTTACGCATTATCCAATAAAAATTTGGCGTTGTCCTGGAGGACAGCTGTGATTGGCTCCAGCCACCCGCAACCAGGAACATGAGCGGTAGGAAATGAATGGATTGTAATACATGAGAATGTTTTATATTTTTAACATTTTTTTAAATTAAAGATTTGTCTGTGAACCAGATGCAGCCATCAAAAGAGCCACATCTGGCTCGTGAGCCATAGGTTCCCGACCCCTGGTACGACACAGTTTGGGGTCAGGTTAAAAACTGGAATGGAGGAATAAGAGAAGGTGCTGATTCCCTATTGCATTGACATTTGCAAGGGATGAAGGGGAAGGATACCTGTGAATTATCCACCTGCAAGGCACTTTAATTATTGACATTTGTGTTTAAAGATGTTCATCCCAAGGGCATTATTGTGCATGCAAGTAAATGATTGACACTAATAGATTTAATGTTTCCTTCTGGACTGGTTGGAGAAATAGTCTGGCTTCAGTAGCCTTCTAAAGTATAAAATTCAGCCATTCAAACAGAGTAATTTGTATCTGATTGCTGCAAGACTGGTGCAATCCATCTGCTGTCATTTCCCAGCTCTCTGTATCAGAATTATATTTCTTCGGTTGTGTTTCAATGCATCACTGAAACAAAACTCTAATGTCTACATTCTTTGGACACTGTTCTATGGTGTGTTATACAGATCAGCTTTTTCAAACTCCAGCCACCTTAAAGGCTCTTAAAATCTTGCTGTAACCAACATTGGCTAAGTAATGTGATTTTTAAAAAGTTTCTATTCTTCATTAGTAACCATTCTTTTCTCTTTGCAGAATATTCAGTGGTTCAAGTTAGTTTTCATTATAAGAGAGTATCACATTGCCCCCAAAAAGAATTAAACCATTTACATCTTGAGGCAACAAAACAAAAATTTTAAAACACAACTCTAGAACTCTAGTAGGTATTCTTTTCATTTGCAGATTGAGAAATGTTGCACTACTAAATGAAGTTTTATGTGATTGGTTTCTTTCCTATTACTTTTAGCCTTGGGGTTTGAGAAAGTTAATTATATTTACCAATGTGCTGTTCTTCAGAGACATTTTGAATATTTTTTAATAAAATCTAAAACTAGAAAACTTACTACACAAAGAAATAATTATGATCTTAACAAGTGGTCCTAGTGCAGATTTTAAATGTATAGGCACAATGACAAAGTCATAAATTAACTTATAAAATTCACTGCTTATATATCACTGGGATCAATTTTTAATGACATTTAGTAAGTAATACCATCACTCACTGTAATTGCTTAAAGTTGATAGAGTTTCTAATTAACCATTAGCCAGTCAAATCAAAAGCTGTGGGTGGAAGCTATCCTATACAAAGGGAGCTAGAAAGTGTAGTTTTAGAAAAATTCTTGTTTACTTGTTACAACTACAGGTGTTTAAATGCAAAAGAATTATTTGCTGTAAATTCTCTAGAAAAGGAACAGTTACCAAAATTATCTCTTTCTGGTATCTGCAATTTATCTCTAACCTCAACTACAAATATGCTGTGATTTCACAAAAGATAAAATCAAATAAGAAAAGCAAAAGTTCTTTTAGCCACATTATCAGGATACAGTCTGTTTCATTTACAAGTTTTGAAGTTTTCTTTACTAGTCATCTTAATATATTCAACCCTGAATTCTAGCTTTGTATGCATACCTACCTGTTTTATACCACCCTCTCACTGAAAAATAATTCCATAGACATCTCTATTTAGACAGCATGTATCTTCTCCGTATCAATCCTGATGATCTTTTCACCTAGATAAACATCCAGTCACCCACCAAAGTATTATTCAAGACAAAAACCTGTAAATGATTCATGAAGCCTCACATAATTTTCCTTCATCCTTTTCATTCAGTTCTTCAAGTCAGTGCAGTCTAAACAGTGAAACAAAACTAACATCTGTCCACTTCTCTCAACCCTATTCGAGCTACCATTCACTGTTATATAACACCTTTTTATGTGCAGTAATAACAGCTTATCATCTGATTTTTATAATTGTGCATGAAGGCAAATTTGCAGAGACTGCAAAGGAAAGATTTTTTAGCAGATTGGCGTTAATCTGTATTGAGCATTGAGGGAAAAAGAAATACTGCGGTCATCTCAACCTTGCTTCACTAATTTGATCTCTATATCTCATTTCGCTTTCCTGAAGATCGCCTTTTAGAATGATGATTCATACTACTCTCTAACCTTCTACACATCTTTTCCTGTGAAGTTTTGTTTGGGTATAGTCTTTATTCAGTCCCTTGACCACACACTTCTTTTTTTTTTTTTTTTTTTTTTTTTTACCTTTTCCATATTTAGAATATCTACTCAGATGTCAGCTGGAGTTTTGCTTGACTTTTAGATATAGGCAATGTTAGCTCAACCTCCATTCTAAGCCCATGAGTGTTCAAAATGTCTCTGAAATATCAGTGACTTGAGGGACAACATGTAATGTCTGCACTTCCATTCGCCAAAGGCTTTTCTCCCATCTGCTCTACAACCCAGTTCAATCAGGCTTTAGCCCTAAACCCCAACTCGCACTCCACTGAACCCTGAGGATTCCCAGTGCTCTCCATTTTCATAAATCCAGTACTCTTCCTAGTTCTTACCTTGCAGTAGCATTTGTCTCAATGGGTCACTCCTTTGAAATGCAATTTCTATTTAACTTCAAGAAATCGCATACTACTGTTTTGTTTTCTAACTCCTTTGTCACTCTCTTCTTATTATTGTTATTTGTCATTTTACTTCAAATCACTGGAAGGTCACTGGTCTTTGGGTTTAGGTTTCTTTATGCACGTATCTTTGAGATATGGGTTCTCATACATCAATGTGGTATCAACTCTCAAATATATGTTTCTAATTACTAAAATATTAGTTTCAAAAATGTTAAAAAAATATTTCTCATAAATTGTAAGCATTCATCAAAATGTCATTTAATTCATTAATGATTAAATCAGTAGAATGATGAAGTTGGTTTTGTATGGTTCCAGATGTTACAAGAAAGAAAATGTTTATGCAATATTAGAAATAACTTGGTCCAGTAATAGAGTGGGTTGCCTTATGAGATTAAAAACAATAAAGCTTCATAGTACCAGAAGTGTTTGTGGGAAGTTACTGAAAGACATTTACCAAGAGTTTTTCCAAGAAGTTCTTGTTTTCATAAGAGTTAAGACCAAGGGGTAAATAATGGCCAAAGGTTATATCCTGGAAAACAGAATCTAAGGCGGAGTTCAAAGTGCAATATATTTCTTAAGGAGTACCCTTGGAACTAATAGTCATGCAAAGAAGGTGACAGAAGCAGGATTGTGCTAAAAGGGGAAATCAGGCTGTGACGTCAGTCCAATGACAGTCTCCAGAGGAGTTCTAATGCTAGAATGGCACATTAGTACTGTCCTGATTTGGAGCTGAGTGGCTATAATTTTTACCATGTATTAATCATTATTGGGTGTGGGCATGTTGGGAAAGAGCTCTGTGATGGAGGCAATTAGTGAACAGGGCTGAAAACTGAAAGCTATTTTCTAACAACACTCCCAGGAGATGAGGTAATAAGCCCGTTGTTGAAACAATATCTGGGTGCCACATCAGTTTCTTCTACAAAAACCTATAAAGTCCAACCCAATGCCAAGATTTCTTTTTTTTTGCAACTATTTTAATAAAACATTACATATTCTAATCCAAGTTGAATTATGATGACTCTCAAATCAAGTAATATTGTATATGGTTTAAGTAGACTCAATCCATGATGAAAGAAACTATGCTTTAATAGATATGTCAAGCATTGATTTATAGGAGCAAATTTTTTCATAATGCTGTCACAAATCTACATGATAATCCCAAGTGCCAGAATTTACTTTTGACTAGCTGAGCAAGCTAAAATATTCATAAATTCACATGGAGCCAGATGGCTTTCCACTGAATATGCATTTGAATGATTCCTGTACATTATTTATTCCAAGAAGTGCAGAAAATGCACCATCATCATAGTAGAGACTCCTGAGAAGTTTGTTTTCAGAAAGGAATCAAGGAATAACAGGTATCCTGTGCTAAATGTATTTTACCTTGAGCTGTGATTTCAAGTGTATTTGAGAATCACTGAGCAAAATAAATACAGTTACTTCCCAGTCATGTCTGAAATATTAGGAATCTACAATAAGGAGGTTTCAGCAATAATGGCTAGCATTTGGGATAGAAGAGAGCTCAAATTTGTAGAGATTTTTTTTAATGTGCTTATATCTCTAAAAGTTCTTATACATAATGCTTAATAAAAAAGTTAGACTGATCTTAAAACTTTTCTGTTTAATTCTATATTTTATGTTCTATCTAAACACATATTTCTGGGAACTGTTTTTGTTTAGACATGAATAGCTACCTTTTGTCTTTCTAAGATTTTATCATCATCTGTGCTGAACTAAAGATTCAGTATACAGGTGGCTTTTTATTGGTATAGAAATGACACCATACTATATTATTGTATCAATCTGATTTAAAGAGCAAAGAGAATGTGTTTATTTAGTTAGCTACACTGCATAAACCTTTTCTTTCAAGGCTCTTAAAAGAAAAATAACATCAGTAACAGCCTACTATTTACATAAATGCATATTTTATAGACCATAGTCAGGCATTAGCTAAAGCAATGAAATAGTCTTCAAAGTTTTCCAGTAAATAAAAACAGAATATAATTTTCTAGTTAATCATAAAACTCAACAGAAGGCAAAATATAAAAATTGAACAATGTTTTAGCTCTGTTCCCAGATCTACCACTAACTCACTGGGATCTGCACTAAACAAAAAGTCAAAATACATGGACACCAACGGCCACAGGGCAATATTAGGCTGGAATGGTTTGGTAAAACTTACCAGCAAGGCTTTTGCAAATTGAAATTTTTTTTAAAAGCAAAACTTCTAAATGGGTGAGAGTGTGTTTCACATTCAATTATGATACTTAGGAATTGTATTGGAATTATTAAAGATATATTTAGAGAATATGTACAATTACTCTCTTTAGCCAGAACAAATATATTTCATAATACATTTCTGCATTTCTAAGAAGAGTTTTCTTTCTTCAATCTTTCTCTACTCATTATACGAATAAGATGAGTTTCTAACACTGAACACTACATATTAAATGTAATCTCAGTTGTCTTCTAAATGAAATTTATATGACTATTTATAAAATAATACCTCCATTTAAATCACTAGCTTTGCTCAATGTGTTTCTTGCCATAGTGTACCATAACTTCATCTGTAATATTCATGTTCCTCTTGCTCCTCCCTGGGTGCTTCTTTCTAAAAAATATGGTTTTCTAGCTTTTCTAAGCTCCCTTGGTTTGACTTTCTTTTTTCCTTGCAAAAATGCTTACTTTATTTCCTCTTCATAATTTTCAACATTGCTGCCATTTTATGTAATTTTTCAGTCATTTAGTATTTATGACTTTGCCTAACTTAATCTCATCAATTGTTAGTCTCAAAAAAAATCCAAGATTCTGTTTAAATTACTTTGTTCCCATCAGTTTTGTTTAATTTGTTTTACTGTGTAGAGCAATAATAGAGGTTTTAATGATCATCATCATAATTTGTCTGAATCCTCTGAAGTAGTATAATTATTTAAATTATGGCCAAGTTGTCAGTTTATCATATGCTTGAGATTAAATAGTTATTTCTGTTCCCTTTAAGTTTTTAAAAACTCCACAAGTAGCAAGACCTATTTCAAGTCTGGTGTATTCAAAAACCTTTCTGTAGCCTGCTTGATATAACCCTTTCCTCTTTTCACGTAATGTATGTTTTTTGCACCATTCTTTAGACTCATCAAAAGCTATTTTGTAAATTATATTTGTTTTCCAAATTAAGTTATAATTTTTTGTAGGCTAAGATTCTGCCTTACACTTATGGGAAAGCTGTGTCCAAATCACTTTTGGTGTTTTGTTTTGCTTTGTCCTAATTCAAGGAACTAACTTCAGCAAATTATGATTTAGTTGATCATTAAGAGGTCCTGGTAATTACAGTTCTTAAAAGTTCCCTGAAAGTTTGTAAATCACTACTACAGCATGACTTACCTTGTATAAATGGCTAATACTAGTAATGCAAAACCTCTTATGAGATAGGTAAATTTTTAAATGGAAGGTGGGAAAAATAAAATGATTAAAAATTCTTTAAATTATTCTTCCATGGAATTTTAAAATGCTATAGTGTTTCTGCTGCAGAATTGGCAATGGATTCATCTATATTCACTTTACCTCTTTTCAAGACCTTAACAATGTTTCCCTTACTGAAGGGATTGACTTCACTCAATTCAATTGGTTTAATTCATTTCAGTTTGGTTCAGTTTAGTTGAGTTCAATTCAATCTGAAACAATTAATTTTACATATGTATCTGCCAGGTACAATGCTAGGCTTTTAGGAATGCAAAAATGAATAAGACAGTTTCTGTTCTTACATAGCTCACAGCCTAACAGGAGAGACAAAGATAATAATTCTATCTTCTCTAATAAGTGCTTTCATAGAATTAGATGTTGTATTCATAGTTTATATGTATATATATGTATATGTATATGTGTGTATATGTATACAATGTATGCATATATAATGTGTATACACATAATTGTAGTACATAATTGTTAAGTATAAATATGTTTGGTTATCAAAAAGAAACAGGTATAATCATCCTTAGTAACATTAAAGAAAAAGGTGAAGGGATTGAGGGAAAAATAACTTCACAGACAGACAATTGTATGGTGATTAACAAAGGAATGGGGGAAGATAGGAGAGGGTAAAAAGGGGATAAATGGTGATGGAAGGAGACTTGATGAGTGGTGTAGATAGTGTATTATAGAATTGTACACCTGAAACCTATATAATTGTATTAATCAATGTCACCCCAATAAATTTAATAATTTTTAAAATGCAGCCTTGCTATATTATCTCAAGACAATTTTGTGAAATAGCACATATCCAGACTCTATAGAAGAAATAGGTATTATGGAATAATTCAAAGAGAGGAATTATGGTCTTTAAAGGATATATAGATAAATAATGTTACTAGCTAGTAAGTTAACTATTATGTAGCTAAGTGAGATGAATGCCTTTCAGCATCAAGGAAAATGAAAGATGATGAAATTAATATGTTCAACCCTACTGTGATGACATATATTCATATCACATTCTGATTTTCCTAAAGACCTAACAAATTCCAAATATCTGGCCCTGGCTGGTTTGCTCAGTGGATAGATTGTTGGCCTGATGTATGGATGTCTCAGGTTCGATTCCCAGTCAGGGCACACAGGAGAAGCAACCATCTGCTTCTCTCCTGCCCCTCTCCCCCTTCTCTCCCTTTACCCCTCCCACAGCCAGTGGCCCAAATGGTTCGAGGGTAGGCCCCAGGCGCTGAGGATAGCTCCGTTCTTCTGAGCATCAGCTTCAGGAGCTAAAAACAACTCAGATTTGAGCGTTGGCACCAGACTGGGGTTGCCAGGTGGATCTCGTTAGGGGTGCATGCAGGAGTCAGTCTCATTATCTCTCCTCCTCTCACTTGAAAAAGTTAAAAAGAGTAAATTCCAAATATCTGTTAGCCCTTCACCATAGACTCTATAAATTGCACCCTGGCTGTATAAATGAAGTTGGAAAATATGAAGACAGTTTTTGGTACCTATTTGTGTAATCAGACCTACACATCAACGTGGGAAACTGGGAAGCAGTTAGGAAATATATAGTATCACATAGTAAGCCAACTTAAATGTTTAAGCTCAAGACTTGAACATTAAGTCCAGTATATTCTACCATGAATAAATAAACCTGGGCATCAGAGGCCCTTGCCAGGTAGCTCAGTGGATAAAGAATCATTCCAGCTCTACAAGGTCATGGGTTTGATCCCCAATCAGAGCACAAATGAGAAGTAATTAATGAATACATAACTAAATTGAACAACTAAGTGGAACGACAAGTTAATGCATCTCTCTCTTTCTCTCTTCTTCTTCCCTTCTTTCCCCCACTTCCTTCCTCTCTCTCTCTTTATCCCTTTCTCTCCCTCAAATCAACAGCTGCAAAAAAATTTTTTTTAAGAAAATGTTAGTATTATAGACAACAAAGTTAGAAGGGATTTGACATCATTTGCTTTAGATCTCAGGAGATTGTGAACCAGGTTTAGCACTGCGGAAAAAGTGGAGATACTTGGGCAGGAGAGATGTGCTTCTAACACCTTTGGTTGCGATTTCAATCACTCTGTAATTCAGAACAAACCTCTCTGGTATTGGTGACAATTTTTTAAAGTATTTAGACTGAGCTAAACCTACTAATTCACATTTTCCCCATTAGTGTGAAGCTCAAGTGACCACAATTATGGGTTCAAGAAACAAAGCAAGGTACTAGAGTCAATGGTAACAAAAAGGAGAAAAGGATCAAAATAGTTTATGGAGTTGACAAAGACTCTTTGGAGTTCCTGAAGTAGAAATACAACTATACAACTTTCATGAGAGATATGGGCAAAAATAGTACTCATTTTGTCAGATTAGCAAAATATAACATATACTTATTGCAAATGCAGTGGTAACTTCTAGAAATGCTTAGCATGAGTGAAAACAAGTTGTTTAGAAGTTCACAATTCTAGTCTATTCTTGCTAAGCCATACTAAAGAAGGGAAATAGAATTGTAATGAAAACATATATACTTATTTCACAAATTTGAATTGAAGACACCAATTTTTAAATATATATAAGATTATTAAACTTGAATACTGGATGAGGAGGGTATGTATTTTGGATGTTAATAAAATAAAAATCTATTAAGACATTTGTTGAGCATATAAAACTGGAAGTGCTTAATATGGGTTTATTATTAAAAGCCTGCCTGGCAATAAGGATGCACTAAAACATGACTTGCTATAGCAAGTCCCTTCATAATTGGCTTCAGAGACAATACCTTCTGCAGCAAGAAATCAGAAAGCTGTTTGGCCCTAAAAACAGTCTTTTTTTATTTACCCTGTCAAATCTGTCAACCCATAAATAGGGCTATGGGTAAAGCTGAGTTTTTTTGTACCTCCAATAGCTTTATATAGTAGTAATGTAATCATAGTACTCCTTTAATTTCTATTTAGGTTATCCAAGATTTTATGTACTATGAAATGTCAGCTGTGAAGGAAGCCAGACTGTTCTCCCAACTAAAGTATGAAATGAATAGAAAACTATGCAACTGAGTTAATGTCTGATTGGTGAGATGTTTAGCTGACCCATGAGAACAGAAGGGAGATTGTGAACCTTTGAGTACATGCCAAAGACTGGTGCCATTTCCAACACTGATATGAGACAGGAAGGCAGGAGGGGATCCTAAAAATGTGTGGCATGATAACCATTATCACCATTCTTCCACTACGATAAAGATGTAACAAAAATAACAATAGCTATGCAGGGACAGACTACTTACTGCGATTGTTTCAGCTTAGAGGGAATCCACTCAGCAGGCTGATAACAAGCACATGTTATGTAGGTCCTCTTTTTGAACCCTTAAATAATTTATACTACCTACATCAAATTTTATTTTTACTTTGAGGAACAGCCACAAGAGGATAATTGATAAGTAAAAATAAAACTAATTCAGTGAAAATAGAACTGTTTTTGTTTCCCTCCTCCACCTTTAAAAAAAATAAATAAATGGTAAATCTCAGGCATGGAAATGTTATTTGCCCCCCAAAATTAGTTATTAATTGAACTATAATTACAATGCAGTATTATTTCCTTAGCAGGCCAACTGAAACTTATGAGGAAGAAAGAAGAATTAAGGAGAAATGGAAGTGGCCCAAGTCATGAAGTTTAGATTATTCTGAAGATTATAATGCATCAATGATTTTTTTCTCATTGGAATCTATGCTTTATTAGATGCACCCTCTCATTACCAATCATATATATCACTATCATAGGACAAATGCTTTATTGCAGTTGCCTGTTTACTTGTCTATTCCTGGGCCTCATGAGGTCATTGGAGTGCTTGGTACAGTACATGCTTATTGAATGAATAAATGAATCAATCAAAGCAATGAAGAGCTGAACTGACAATTGAAAGAAGTTCTATTAGTGTGGAGAAAGAAGATCTTGGTCAATCACAGAGATGATGCATCAGTGCTTAATTTAAATTATTTAATAAACTTTATTTCATGTTCATCCCCCAGCTACAGAAGGAAGAGCAGGCATTCAGATCTTTGCAATTGTAGTTGTAGTATACATTGGACACAAAAATAACAAGATTGTTTCATTCTTTCTTTAATATAGTTTCAGAGATACTGACAACAGCTGTTTTAAATTACTTTGATACTGATTTTTTCATATTTATTTTATTATTATACTTATACCCTTAAGTGCTAAATATTTTTAAAGATTAATATGAATATTACTTCAAAAGTATTCAGATTTATAATGGTGATTTATAGTTCTATCCAACAAACTAGATATTTAGATATTCCAGTAGAAAACGATAACCTGTTTTAAAAATAAGAATCTTACAAAGTATGCTTATTAAGATGCAGAAATATATTGTTTAAAAAGAAATTAATCAATGTATTTTTAATGTAAATAGTTGTAGACATATTAGATAATGCTCAGTTTTTCTTTTATGTAACTTGGTTTTAATACAAGTAATTTAATGTTTATTAAAAATAAGGAAGAAACCTAAATATATTCCAATTAGTAATTCTGGCTTATTATGTTTAAAGCAATGATTATCTTAATTGCTCGTCAACAAGAGGCAATACATCAAAAATTTGAACTTCTCTAAAACTTGGAAACAATTTAATAACTCATTTACAATAAAAGTATGATCTAGGTTTCAACTGTAATTGAACTCACACTCCTAAATGTGATAAGAATTTGTCCAAGTGCATCAGTCAGATTTCATGAGATACATGGTCTTTATAATTTCTCTGTTGGAATTATAAAAGTGGAAGAAGTATCAAGGTCAATTTTTATCTTTTTCATCTTGAAAGCATCCTTTTAAATATTTATGAAGAGACTAGTATAAAATATAAATAGCAGATGCACAGTGAAGATTGGAATAAATAAATCATATGAACCCAAAATAAAGGAATTCAGAAAGAATGTCAATAGGCTTATTGAAAGAGTGTAAGTATGTGTCCATGTATGTGTTGAAGTAGTCATATCAATCAGTTGAAAAGATGCAGGCATCGTTGTTAGATTTAGGCAATTCAATAGAACATGAAAGTTGATCAGAAATGAGTGGTTGAAGAAATATGGAATTTACTAAATCTACCTCAACATTTTAAATGAAAAAAAAAAACCCACCAAAAAACAACCAAGCAAGTATGAAGGAAAAGAATGCTTACTATTAGCCTTCTTGGAGAATGCTTTTTCTTATGTTATAAATATTTCTTGAAAAACTCAAATTTTCCTGTTAAGCAATCACTATCTTTTGGTCATATTTATTTCTTGTTTTATATTTTTCTTAATTTTTAGAAATCAGTAGACTCCTGTTATAAAAAGTTTTAGATTTACAGAAAAATTTAGCAGAAAGTGCAGTTACTATATACTCCTTCCTTCCTCCACCCCATTCTGACATAGTTTTCTCTTTTATTAAAATCTTATACTGGTCTGGTACTTAATGAACCAATATTGTGCATTATTATCACCTAACGTCTTTGTGTCTTACAGTTCAATGAGGTTTTTTTTTCAAATTCATAATGTCATGTATCTGCCATTACAGTATTTTACAATAATTTCACTAGCCTATAAAACAGTGATCCCCAACCCCCGGGCCACAGACCGGTACCGGTCCGTGGGCCATTTGGTACCTGTCCGCAGAGAAAGAATAAATAACTTACATTATTTCCGTTTTATTTATATTTAAATCTGAACGATGTTTTATTTATTTTTTTTAAATGACCAGATTCCCTCTGTTACATCCGTCTAAGACTGACTCTTGAGGCTTGTCTCGGTCATGTGATACATTTATCCGTCCCACCCTAAAGGCCGGTCCATGAAAATATTTTCTGACATTAAACCGGCCCATGGCCCCCAAAAGGGACCACTGTTATAAAACACCTGTGTTTCAACCCTTCATCCCTTCTACTCTCCCCTTCCCCTGGCAACTGCTGAGCTTTTTACTGCCTCTATAGTTTTGCTTTTTCCAAAATGTTGTATATTTGGCATTATGTAATATGTAGCCTTAACTGATGGGTTTACTTCACTTAACATTGTTCAGTTAAGGTTCTTTCATAACTTTTCTTGGTTTAGTAGCACATGTCATGTATTGCTAAATAATATTCTACTCTCTGGATAAACATGCAGTTGTTTTTTTCTTAATCCATTCTCTTATAAAAGGGCATCTTAGTTGCTTCCATTTTTTGTGAATCACTTTAAAATATGCAGCTATATGTACAGAGTCAAATTATCTATTGCCCCAATGATAACACAGGATAAAATTCTGAAAATCTAAAACAATCTTCTTTATCTATTTACTCCAGTTCTCTCTTCTCTTACATGGAACTTGAAGACTCAAAAACTTTCAAATATGTATGTATCTCACTTTAACCATCCTTAAAATATTGGCCCCCAAAGTATATCCCAAGTAGCATCTATATTAGAATCACCAAAGGTGCATGTTAAAATTCAGATTCCTGTGCCCTACTTTGAGCAATCAGAATTTCTGAGGCTGGAACCTAGGTTTCTGGGGTTATTTTTTATTGGTCTGCTTTATTTTTTCTTTTACAAAGTGTCATTAGGTGGCATCTGCTTATACAAAGTTTGAGAAGATGACCACTTTTATAGATGGTGTTTTTGATGCTTTATGATATAACACACTTTCACTTCTGGAAGTCTCAGAACTGGGATGAATATAATGGTATAATTCAATTTAGAGCATATGACCAACTTAGGTAGAAGTAATTTTTACAGAAATGTACTGAGCAGTAGGGAAAATATATCCTGCTTCCATGTGGATTCTCTCTAGCGTTCTCTGGAAAGAAAAGCAGTAGTGTTATCCTTGATCATTTATTTGTTTCAATCTTTGTTTCACTTTGCTAAAGGCTTTCAGGAGAATTAATCCCCATTCTTAAAATGGGCTTATAATTATTATACCTTTAGAACTAAGAAATTATTATATTTCAATGATGTTTAATATATTAAGTATTAATATTATCATTCCCTGCATTTTTTATATTTCTATTTTATTTTAGAGCAAAATTTTTTTGCCTCGGGGTGGGGAAAAATTCAGTTGAGATACTGATTGGATTTTCAAACTCATAGTAGAAAGAGGTATCTTTGAATGAAACTAAAGTTTTATTTAAAGAGCTAACCTTTTGGTAAAACAAACAAGATTTTTGAAAATCAAAATGAAAAGTCTTATAATTTTATGCATTTATTTTTATGTTATCTCTGAACAGGAACTTTGAAAAGACAGTGCAAAATGATATGAGCTAACTTTTCCTTCATTTATAGGGGTGACACCACACATGCACACCAAATACTGGTAGAAGATCTGAAGCGATGGAGAGAGAAATAAGAAAGGAACTCAGGAAAACTATACAACTTTAGATATCTTCCAGGAAGCCTTGAGCCCTGCTTCTCATCCTTGTCCCTTTCCATGTTATGAAAACCATGGATTATTTTTAAGAAGATCTGAGAGAAGGTAGAGTTTGTATATTAGTTTCCAAGACATAGTCTTAGGAGTTCACAGGTCTTTAAATGAAAACTATCAAGTATGGTCTTCAGGACAAAGAAGCACTGAGGAAGCCAGTTGTCTAATTCAGTGGTCTTCAAGGCAGCATTTTTGGGGAAAACAAAGATTTTCTGACCAGAGGAGATGTAGGTCACAAAAATTCTGAAAAAAAAGCTGGTGCAACTGAAGATGTCTGGCTTTCAAACAAAACAGAATGCATGGACCCAGTAAACAGAAGCCCCAAAAGTATAGCAGGGATCAACAGCCATGTTAATATATACTGATGAGAAAAGATGAAGAGAGTTATACCTAGGAGCTGACAGAGATGTCCATGAAGTATCTGAATACTTACTTCTCCAACTATACCTGTTCAGTATAGAAGCCCTGCCTCTGGAATTTAAATTTCCTTTGCTGAGAAAAAAATGTGTGGAAATTAAATTTATCTAAGCATTTGCTTAAAAAATAAAGTTATTAGAACATTCAACTATAATAACTATAAAATATATACCTGTTATATTCAAACTATAGCCTCTGGAAGTGAATTTTAGTATTAAAATTTATACTTGTAGGTGCAATTACAGTATAGAAAAGAAGGATGTAATTAAAAATCAGATAACTTTTCTTCTGGGTTTTTCATTCTATCTGCATTGTACCCTGAGTTCATTTATATCAATAGAATTATGCATATACAATGAGAAGTACCTTTGTGAAGTAAATGAAAAAAGAATGAAAAAGAAATTATGGAAGATGTATTGATACTAGTGTCTACCTTGGATTTTAGAATCATAAAGATTAGAAATAATTCCAGATTCCAGCAACTATTAGCAAATCTGGATTTTCTCACCCATAATATGGAATTATATATACCTAGAAGAATTGTATGAGTATCTATTACACAACAAGCATTCAGTCATTATTTGTAATCTTATTGTTCATGTCATTATTACTTTATGAAATGCTATTTGTAGAACTCAGTGTCTTAAATTCTTATCTATAATTCTTAAGGTCAGAACAAAGAATAAGTAATATAAATAAATCATGATACATGTTGAAAATTTCTTCTACAAACATGCTTTTGTAACTCTACTATAGGCAAAACTTATAATCATTTCTATCAGTAACATGCAATAAGATATGGGTTTTCATTATGTATATATAGAGGTAAATTCTATTACCAGTCACTCTTTCCAACTGCAGTGACTTTGGCTCAGGAGAAAATGATTCTAAAAGAGAATCTTAGGTGGTTTTAATAGCTCTTTGTGGATTTCACTGTAACTGAACCACTTTCTAGATATATTTATTAAAGAAATGGCCCATAAAGATATATATGGTTAAATAATCAATTCATGGAAGCAAATAATCCTATTAAAACATTTACTATTTATTTTTGATACAGCTCTTTTAAGCAGGCTGATTAGTTTCCTTTTTGATTTTACCCTTGAAAGCACAGTACACTCTATTTTATTCTTTGTCATTGTTACATGACATTCCATTTGGCAGTCTGCTTATTTTTAGCCAGACTATCGAACTATTTTTCTAGTGGACTGTCACTGCACTTGAACTTGGATTCTTGTAAAGTGAGGAACTACACTTGGAAAAAGAAGAAACATTTAACAAATGGGAAATTATAAATCTAGACCAACCCAAACTTGCACAGGTAATTATTTTATATGCTTAAATGTAACATGGTTCAATAATAGTTGTAGATAATTAACATGTCCTTGGAATAGCTGTTAATTTTACACAGACAGAGTTGTTAAGATTATCTGAATTCAAAATAATTTTTTGAGAAATTTTTAGAGAAAACAGAACATTTTTTACAAAAATGTTATATTAGTTCATAGGTATAATGTATAGAAAAAATTATAATACTGCAGAAAAAAAAGAATTTTAGAATTATATCTTAAGTATCTAGTATTCAGAACCTAAAAACTCTTTTCTCGAAACTGGAGATTGCTATAATTAAAATGCAATTATATTAAATGAAATAAGTCAAATATATTTTTATGTAAATATATGATCTGATATCAAATTTGTTCTTAATTACTATAATTCAATATGATTGCATTTTAAACTCACCGTCAGTAATTTAAATTAAGTATTGTAGAATTCAGAATAAAAAACAGAGTTAGCTACTTCTATGCTATGATCTGTATCTGCATTTTGAAAAATACAGTTATGACTTTATCCCATTGTTTTCTAGATGAATGGAAGAAGAAGGTCAGTGAATCTTATGTTATTACAATAGAAAGATTAGAAGATGACCTGCAGATCAAAGAAAAAGAACTCACAGAATTAAGGCACATATTTGGGTAAAGTTATTATTTTTATGTGTCTTTATTATTTATCTTCTTTTTAGATATGTATCTATATATTTATAAACAAAACCCTATCCAGTAATATTCTAAGTCTTAGAATGTAATGTTATTTCCTCTTGACTATGTAAATATCTCTGAAAATACAAATTGATTCTATACTTAAAATATAGTTTCCATACTCCTGTTACTAAAGTTTAAAAAGAGAAGAACCTAAGGACTAGCCTTTCAATACTGTTGCTGATGTATAAAACCTTCTCTGAAATTAGATTATTCTTGTAAACCATGCCAGCAACAAATAACAAAATGTCACTTCCCAAATGGCGATAGAATATTGGCCACATTTTCTTTGGACTATCATCAGCTAAGTCCACTGTTAACAGACCCTTTGGACTCTTGACTTTGAAAGGCTATCCCTTAATGTAACTGAGTATTATGCTGTTCCTGAAAAATCATATAACAATGAGTTATATTGGCTTCAGGCTTTCAGTGGGTTTTGTTTCATAACAAGAATAAAAAAGTCCGGCATAGTGCCACGACCTTGGTAGACATAAAATGTTCAGAAAAAAGAGGCAGAACCCTTATACACCAAAGCAGGCTTTTGGAGAAATTACATCTGGCATTGAGAAACTAGATGCATGTTAGGGGGTTAGTTTAAGTTAGCTGCCTGACTGAGGAAAAGTTTCAAATAGGCCAATTAGCCATGTTCACTTACAGCTGTGTTATTCATGTAATGTACTTGTGGCAAAAAACTTCCTCTATTTTACTTGGAAAACAAGTATAAAGCAATGACCAAATGACATTATATGTTTTAAAAGAAATTTAAGATATAGTAAACATACAAAACTCATATAACTGGCAAATAAAATTATTCATGTATAATGTAGTTTCTATGAAATTTGTCAGTGGGTTCACAAGGCCTTCATAAAGTGTCCCATTTATACTTTGGGAAATAGTTAATTCTCCTGTTTTGGGCCCAAAATGATTAATTCAGCATTGATACTGTAACGAGACATCCTGGGTTGGGCTGACTTTTGCAAGTAGGATCATATGTTCAGTTATGGGGAAACATTTAGATTTCCTAATGGTACTTCAGTATAATGGATTTATACATATATCTTGATTGTATTGGAAAAGAGATATGAATATAGAGCTTAATCATAAGTCTTCTCGCTCTATTAACTCAGATATGCCCAATGAAATGTGATTAAGTTGAAGAGATTTTCCTCAACTTTATGAAGTCAAAACCTTATTCATTTATTTTAATTAATCAAATATTGTGCAAATATGTAAAGTTTAATTTAAAAATATTCTTTTTAAGGATAAGCAATGGGCTTGAGATGTACGTTTTCTTCTCATACTATATCAACAACAAGCAGCTCTTTCTACAGCTCCTACTGTAGCTCTTCTTACATTTTCACTATAGGAAAAAATACAACCTCCTTTTTTGCTGATTAGTGTTGACAGTGAGAGGCAAGATTCAGTAGCAGGGAAATGATAGTTCAGAATTTATTGTTTCAGCTATAGTTTGATGTTATTTTAGATATGTCAAATATAAGACATTATTTAATCCTTACCAGGACCATGTGTGGGAGATAATTTTTCTGGTGGATAATAAACTAAGGGCTAGAGACATTGTATTTTGTTAAGATCATATGGTCAGTAAGTGCTGGAACTGTGATTTTTGGCAAGGTCTGGCTGACTCTACAGAGAGAGCTTTTCTTACTGTAACATGTACTTCTTGCTCTAGAACTTCAAAATCTGTTTGAGGATATATATATCCTCAAAATATATATATTTCTCAAAAGACAACCTATAACGAGTGCCAAGTAGAAGAAAAACAAGATGATCTTCAAATATTAAAAAAAAAAAAAATTTGGTGGTCTTGATGTTTTTATTAATTTTGAAAAGCATTTAAGGTAAAAGGTGGTCCTGGCCAGTTGGATCCGTGGTAAAGCATTGGCCCGGCATGTGGATGTCCTGGGCTTGATTCCTGGTAAGGGCACACAGGAGAAGCATCCATCTGCTTCTCTACCCCTTTCCCTCTCGCTTCTTTCTTTCTCTCTTTTACCCTCCTGCAGTCATGGCTCTATTGGAGTGTGTTGGCTCAGGGCACTGAGGATGGCTTCATGGCCTCATCTCAGACCCTTAGAAGAGTTCCGTTGCTGAGTGATGGAAAAATGCCCCAGATGGCAGAGCATTGCCCCCTAGTGGGCTTGCCGGATGGATCCCAGTCAGGGCACATGCAAGAATCTGTTTCTCTGTTTCCCCTCCTCTCACTGAATTAAAAAAAAAAGAAAAAAGAAGGTATTTTAAAAAATATGTAGGCAAGAATGGATGTTTACCATGAAATGTGAAGAAGAGGTAAGAAAAACTAATGTCTTAAACCATTTTATGTATATAGAGTAAGAAAGCTATGTCAGTGTAAGGGTTTTGCAGTCATACAAACAGTTTTAATTCTAGTTTCTTCTATTTATAAACTACATATCGTTGGATGTGTATATTTTACTTAATCTCCTTGTACTTATCTACACTTGTAAAATGAGGTTAGTAACCTCACAGGATATCTACTAAATGATGTCAATTAACTGCTGAGTACAGGGTGTAACACACAATAGGCATTGAATAATTGGAGGTTTCTATTACAATGATTGATTGGATAAATAGGGCAGTATGCAAGACTGCAGACTTCATTACCAAGTGGGATTAACAAATAGTTTATTAAAAATCAGAAGGTGAAAAAGTTAGTGTAAACTATTTTTATGTAAAGACAGTGTTTTCAAAAGTAAAAAATGTAAATGTTAGAACACTTCAAGATGATGCAAATATTTGAAATATAAATTTTAAAGATTATGATTAATAAAGCTCCAATGAGTTTTCAGACTAGAACAGCAATCTTCAACTTTTTCTATTTCATGGCACACATAAACCAGTCATATATTAAAATTCTGTGGCACACCAAAAAATATATTTTTTGCTGATCTGACAAAAAAAATAGGTATAATTTTAATTCATCTATGCTCAACAGCTATTGTTGTGTTGGCTATTGTTCTTCTTCTTCTTCTTCTTCTTTTTTTTTTTTTTGACAACCTAAGAGAAAAGAGGTCAGTGCCCCTGATTAAATAATTAGGTATTTTGTGTTTTAAAAATTCTTGTGATGCACCATTGTGTCTGCTGCTGCACAATGGTTGAAAATCACTGGATTAGAATATTAGAAGGCTCAACAAAATGGGTGTCAAATTCCCTGAGAATTAAAGTAGGGCTTTTTGTAGAGAGTAAGACTGGTAGCCTGGTGCTTAAGCCATTAAGGAAGCTACAGAAATGTTCAATTAGCCAGAAGTGATACTAATGAAGCTTAGGAGAGGATTACCATAACCTTAGAATCACGTTTCTCCATGGGCTAAGCAACTCATGCTGTAGAGTAGCCAGCAGTGCTTGCTAAAATTTAGATTCCATGATTCTACCCCGCATCAAATGAATAAGAATCTCTGCGAATGACTTCCAGAAACCTGAATTTTTAACAAGCTCCCCAGGTAATACTTTTGCCTGCTGTTAAAATTATACTTCTGCTAACATTTGAAAACTAAACTTCTAGAAAGATACCTGAGTTACACTGAGAACTCTGCCTGAGGTGATATTAGTGAAGGACTGAAGAACGTGAGAGCAGAAAGCTGGCAACCAATATGATCCACAGAGAGTTAATGGAGCAAACACACACACACACACACACACACACACACACACACATACACGGTATTCTGCTTTATTTGATCCCATCAAGACATAGTATCATGTGGGAAAGAAAGTCAATTATGGCTAGGGTGAATTTCACAGAATTTTCTTTTCTCTAGAATAAACTGATGAATTACAAAGAAAGAAAAGAATGGAGTACTGAAAATATAAATTGTCTTAATCAATGGCTCACACCAAAATTTTAAGGGTAGTTAGGAAGATATAATACTATATGAAATCACATTTAAATAAGTATCTAGGACATCTTAAGTTTCAAATAAGTGTTAGAATCTTTTTCCCCCACATCTTTATTCATGTCTTACATAGTGTAAAAAGTCCTTTTGTGATTAACAATTGTGTTATGCTGCCCAACTTCAGGCTTTCTCTAAACATGTAGATTATAGAAAAACTGTATAAGATGACCCAAAAGAAGTTTTGAACACTACAATAAGGGTGGAGCAGCAATGATTTTTTTTTCTGAATTTTTGTTTTGTTTTGTTTTCATTTGCTAACAAACTTCTTTCTGGCATTTATGGTAGATACCTATTCTATTCATTAAAAGAGATATTCATACTATTGTGTACCAGGGCTTCTTTCCGTCAGCTCAATACACATTCTCTTGGTATAGATTTTCCCACAATATAATACAGAACAATATAGTACTAAACTTTAAAAAGACAAAAAGAGCTAAACCATTATCTTACTTATGCCAATTAATAGAACCTTTGAGCTGAGATCTTGATATGAGAAAGAAGAGGAATGAAATGCAATGTTCCTTCTTCTTCCACAATAAACTTGTCATGCATAACTTTGAACATTTGTTGAGCTAATGGATGGGTGAAAGGAAGAGATGAGAAAAAAGAGAAGGCAGAAGAAGGAAAGACAGATGTGCACACTGGAGTACTATCATTTTATTGTTTCCTCTTCGGTACTCTGTCTGCTCTTTATGTTTATCAATATAATAGCACTTAATTCATGTTGTTGTTGTTATCCATTGATAGGTCTAACCACTTGTATGTGTTCACTAAAAACAGCCTCTTTATCTTTATTTATATTTGACTTTATATTTTTATTTATTTTTAATACTATTTGTACAGCAGTTGAAAGGAAAACAAACAACTAAGTGACTACTACATGCTAGGCATGGACAAAACTAAGTTATTAGTAATAAATAATACTATAATAAATAAATAAATAATGTAAGAATAAATTTTGTTTTGCTTACTCACAACTGTAAAACTAATTTTTCCCCTCCTCCCTGTATATGTGAAGTGCTTCGTTCAGCACAGTGACTGGCACATAGTAAATAATCAACAAAGTTACTTAAAAACTAATTATCATTGTATATGTTATCAACCCTGTGAAGCAGATATCGCAATGGCCATTTTATATTTGAAGAAAATCAGGCTAATCCAATTAAGCCAGCTTTCACTAGGTTACACAACTGGTATGGTTGTACTAGGATGACATCCAACTGGACTTAAAATTCAGTGTATGATCTTCACGAACTTGGTCCTCAACCTGGGAATAGGAAAAAGGTATGGGTCAGACATGTCATTAAAAAACTGTTATTTTCCTTATGCCACTCCATAGATTTGCTATAGCCTATGTATAGAACTGTCCCTGGGGGTGGGAGCAGAAGAATATATCTGTGCCCCTACTCCCACCTCCTGGCCGTACGTGTACCCTTCCATGATCTTTGAAATGGAAGCCATCTTTTTGTATGGTAGCTCTCCACAACCAACTTTTAGAAGGTTTCCAATTAAATCATTTTGTTGCAATATGTTTTTAATTCATTAGAAATTTTAGAACTGTGTGTGGCTAATTTACTGTAAACCCTACTTTATCTGCTTGATTTTTATTATGGAATTTGAAACTCTATGACAATATTCCAGAGAAGTTATAATTTTCCAATACCATGGCTTGTTAACATAACCAAAAGACCCCTATTTTTAAAAAACCATTTAAATCTTTTTTGACATAGAGTAGCTATACTTTGGCCAATAATAACATCTTACTTTAAAATTGATTTGACTTAATAAATGAACAAAAATAATCAGAAAATGCTCTGTTTCATGAGACAGAGAGGAAATTTTAAAAAGAGAGAGAAAAAAATGAAGGAGGCTTTCTGAGATATACCTAAACTCTTATTTTCTCCCTGAAAACTTCCTCTGGATACTGTTAGAGTTCATGATGCTTATCTCCTTAATAAAACATCATCTAGGAATCCACTTTTTCAGAACTATAACCAATTACAAAATTTAGCTATTATGAAATGAATAGCTCCAGAAACATTTTAGTCTGACCTTATCTAAGATTGAAATTCCCTATCAAACTTGACCAGGCAGTGGCGCAGTGGATAGAGCATCGGACTGGGATGTGGAGGACCCAGGTTCGAGACCTCGAGGTCGCCAGCTTGAGCGCGGGCTCATCTGGTTTGAGCAGAGCTCACCAGCTTGGACCCAAGGTCGCTGGCTTGAGCAAGGGGTTACTCGGTCTGCTGTAGCCCCACGGTCAAGGCACATATGGGAAAGCAATTAATGAACAACTAATGTGTCGCAACAAAAAACTAATGATTGATGCTTCTCATCTCTCTTTGTTCCTGTCTGTCCCTATCTATCCCTCTCTCTGATTCCCTCTCTGTCTCTGTAAAGAAAAAAAGAAAAAAAGAAAAAGAAAATTCCTTATCAAGGTGCTAAGTAGAATATTGAAGAAGGAAATGTCATCTTACAAAATTAAAATAAAGTAAAAGTATTATTTAGCTTGTTTAGTGCATGGTGCTAATTTGCAACTAAATAAAATAGAAACCTCAACAACAAAAATACCTCAAACCAAAACCAGTTAATTCGCATTATCTCAAGACTCCCTACCATCCTACTTCCTACTTTATTTATTTTTTATTTTTTTATTTTTTGCTTAGGTAAAATGAGTTCTGAATGAAATTTTACAGTAATACCTTGTAAAATCCCTATGAAACTGCTTACTCTCAACCTTTCCCTCTCTCTCCCTTTCTGTCTTTCTGTGTCTAGCTTGCTATCTCACTCTAACTTGCCCTCTTTTATTCTTGTCTGTTTTCTTTTCTATCCCATACTGCCTCCATCTTTTCTTTCTTACTCATAATTCCCCTTCTCAAATGCAAAGCAAGACAATAAAATAATTAAAATAATCAATATCAGTTCTTTAGGAAAAATAATCATTATAGCAGCTAGTATTTGCAAAAATCTTATGAGATCTAATTCACTTAAACTTCACAGTAATCCTATGAGATAAGAATTATTGTCCCAATTTTATCATCCATAGCTATTCTTGCTCTGTCTGCCACCAGACCTCAATAATTGTTTATTGGATGAATGAATGAATGAATGAATGAATGAATGATATATTTTATATTGTTAGTTTGCAGGTTTGATCTGGGAGATATTAGACAAACACATTTCTGAATATTTTATAGGAATATATCTTGGGAATAGATTTTATTGGTAATTTTTCTTTTTTTTAAATTCAGTGAGAAGAGGGGAAGCAGAGAGACAGACACCCCATGCACCCCAACCAGAATTCATGTCGCAAGCCCACTAGGGTGTGGTGCCCTGCCCATCTGGGGTGTTGCTCCGTTGCTCAGCTCTTTTTAGTACCTGAGGCAGGCCATGGTGCCATCCTCAGCACCCAGGTCCAACTTGTTTCAATCGAGCCATGGCTGCAGGAGGGGAAGAGAGAGAGAGAGAGAAAGAGAGAGAGAGAGAGAGAAGTGAAAGAGGGAGGGATAGAGAAGCACATGGGTACTTCTACTGTGTGCCTGGACCAAGAATCAAACCAAGGACATTCACACAGCAGGACAATGATCTACCACTGAGCCAACTGGCCAGGGCCAATGATTTTTCTATTTCTATTATTTGGGGGGAAAATAAGCAGTGTCCACAAAGAACTACACAAGAACTTACAATCAGCCATTTGAAACAAACTGTATTTCCCCATGTATAAGATGCACCTTAATTTTGGGGCCCAAAATTTGAAAAAAAAATGTATTACATAAAATTATTGAACTCAAGTTTTATTCATCATAAAATTTATACAACTCCTCATCAGCTTGAAAAAGCGGGAAATGCAAGTAAAAAAAAATCTACAACCACTGTATAAGATAAACCCAATTTTTAGACTCCAAATTTTTTCCAAAAAATGTATACCTTATACATGGGGAAATACAATAAATTATCAATTTGAGAACTAGGTAATTTATAACAAATTCTTGCTTTCTTTCCAATTCCTTGGCGTTTCCTTAAGTTCCAGACAATAAATTAATTTAAAAAATATATCGACCTATCTCAATATTTTGGATAGCAATGTATTTATTCTCTTAGCCAACTGTTCAAATGTTATATTTTAATAAGTTCCCACTTGTGATCATGTCAGATATTGTGTTGAAAGGATGAGGTCATGAGAAAGAAGTTTAATTGGATCACAAAACTGCATACTTTTCTAGATAAAAGGTAAAGGCTAAGAAAAGTTCATTATGCTACAAGAAAGAAAGTAACCTTTGGGTACAGAACTACCATTTTTAATGATTAAGGACAGAATTAGAAGTGTATTCATAATTGTGACTTCATTTTAATTAGGAACTTCATTTATGCCCCAGCAAGCACTATGAACTCATTAGGATATGTTAAGTTACAGTATGGCATGGTAGGTGATGAAAAATGTAAGGGAAAATTAAAAAATAAATTGGGCATAGAATACATAAGTGGTGCTCAATTGGCAGTGAAGTTGACATACACAGTTGCTTTAGAAGAGGCAAAGGAAAAGAAAATGAAATGTCTCTCCTAGGACTGATTGTTTTAAAATCTTTAATATTTTAATTGCATGTATCAAAACAGAAACAGTTAACTAGAAATTAGTGGGAAGTGAGAATTAAGATTCAAATATAGTTCCAAAGTAACTCTCTTTTTTAAAGTTACATTCCAGTTATTAAACTTAAGATAAAAATTGTACTATTAAAATTGCACTTGACTGCCAGATACTGTGGGAGTTAATTCTCTTTTGGTTCATTTTGTTGGCATTAATAGAAGTTGCATGAATTCAAGGATTGTAGAATTCAAGAGGAGGACAAAAGCAACAGGAAACAGCTAGGAGCTATTTAGGACTATATTATACTGAGTTACTTCAGAATGGTCAAGTCTAGTTTAAATTTCAGTGAATTAATTAAGGTATGGTCATTGAATAAAAACTCATGAATATAACTCATGGTTTCAATTTTATATATGTAAATGACAAATATTCATTTGATGTTATTCTTTTTTTAGCTAAAGCACTGAACTTAACATTTTTTATTTTCTGTTTATTTATTTATTGTTTACTTTCTTTGTAAAACTGAACAGGTCAGTAGAGAATAGGATGAATATGAAGGTTAAGTTGCAGGACCTTCTCAACCTGTATATTTTCAAGACAGTTGCACTAAAGATATCCAGGAATTAGTGAGTTGTTTACCTCAAGTAGAATACCAGGTAGACTGTTGAAAGCAATCTGAAGTGAGTGCTAAGAACTGAGAGGAAACTCATGTTGTTCAGTAGGTATTTGTGCCAGACTGATTAAACACATTAACAAAGTTAGATAATGGATTGGTTCTTCCTTCTCAATAAAATGGTTTTCAGCACAACCTTTTTTTTCCCCACTTGGATTTATTGTTTCTTTAGTCTCTCCAGTGTTGAAAGTAGTTTCCCTACTGTGTAATGTCACTGGAATTGTATTACAAAACCATGATTCTCGTAGTTGCTCTAAAATCACTGGTAAGTGCTAGGTTCAAAACAACAAACTTGGTGGCCATTTCTAAACACAGTGAAGACAAGATCTGACTAACAGTTACTGTGAATATAACATACTTACATCTATAGAATTGATTGTGAAAATCAAGAAATTTTACAGGCTGTATAAAATGTGAAAGGTCAATGAAGGTTAAACTTAGTTTGAAAACAGTGCTAAAATTCTTGGACAAGTTAGACTACAAAAAAAGTTGTATATTCACAGGGAACTTGATAATAATAGTAATAACAATAAAATAACTATTTATGGGTAACATCATGTGCCGATTACTGTAGTGGTAAGCACATAACCACATTTATTCTTCACAAAAACACAATGTCATATGTATTATTTAAAAATTTTTATAATTGAAGAAATTGAGGCTTGAAGAGATTAAATAACTTGCCCAAATTGGAGTAAGAAAAATAAAAAAGTAGTTAATAGGCAAAAACAGGATAGGATTTTAATTCTGGTGTAAATCTAAGGACCAAGCTTTTATGAATTACCTACCATGCTGAAATGGCTTTTTCTACTCTCAAAACATGAAACCACCCTATAATATTAAAGGAACACATTGAAAAACTAATTTTCTCAAGGATTCATTGCTACAGAGGTGCTCTCATCTTTTCCTTCTTCTAGTATTAAATTAATTATAGTTAGCTCAAAAAAAAATGCTTCTTCCCTGTTTTTCTCTTAAACTGAAGTTTATACAGTTTTTTTTTATAATTTTATTTTTTTAATGGGGTGACATCAATAAATCAGGATACATATATTCAAAGATAACAAGTCCAGGTTATCTTGTCGTTCAATTATGTTGCATACCCACCACCCAAAGTCAGATTGTCCTCTGTCACCTTCTATCTTGTTTTCTTTGTGCCCCTCCCCACCCCCTATCCCTCTCCCATTCCCCCATCCCCCCCCTAACCACCACATTCTTATCAATGTCTCTTAGTTTCACTATTATGTCCCACCTATGTATGGAATAATACAGTTCCTGTTTTTTTCTGATTTACTTATTTCGCTTCGTATCATGTTATCAAGATCCCACCATTTTGCTGTAAATGTTCCGATGTCATCATTTCTTATGGCTGAGTAGTATTCCATAGTGTATATGTGCCACATCTTCTTTATCCAGTCATCTATTGATGGGCTTTTTGGTTGTTTCCATGTCCTGGCCACTGTGAACAATGCTGCAATAAACATGGGGCTGCATATGTCTTTACGTATCAATGTTTCTGAGTTTTGGGGATATATACCCAGTAGAGGGATTGCTGGGTCATAAGGTAGTTCTATTTTCAGTTTTTTGAGGAACCACCATACTTTCTTCCATAATGGTTGTACTACTTTACATTCCCACCAACAGTGTATGAGGGTTCCTTTTTCTCCACAGCCTCTCCAACATTTGCTATTACCTGACTTGCTAATAACAGCTAATCGAACAGGTGAGAGGTGGTATCTCATTGCCGTTTTGATTTGCATTTCTCTAATAGCTAAAGAAGATGAGCATCTTTTCATATATCTGTTGGCCATTTGTATTTCTTCCTGGAAGAAGTGTCTATTCATATCCTCTTCCCATTTTTTTATTGGATTGTTTGTTTGTTTGTTGTTGAGTTTTATGAGTTCTTTGTATATTTTGGATATTAGGCCCTTATCTGAGCTGTTGTTTGAAAATATCATTTCCCATTTAGTTGGCTTTCTGTTTATTTTGTTATCAGTTTCTCTTGCTGAGCAAAAACTTCTTAGTCTGATGTAGTCCCATTCATTAATTTTTGCCTTCACTTCTCTTGCCATTGGAGTCAAATTCATAAAATGCTCTCTAAAGCCCAGGTCCATCAGTTGAGTACCTATGTCTTCTTCTATGTACTTAATTGTTTCAGGTCTTATGTTTAGATCTTTGATCCATTTTGAGTTAATTTTTGTACAGGGGGAGAGACTGTAGTCCAGTTTCATTCTTTTGCATGTGACTTTCCAGTTTTCCAAGCACCATTTATTGAAGAGGCTTTCTTTTCTCCATTGTGTGTTGTTGGCCCCTTAATCAAAAATTATTTGACTATATATATGTGGTTTTATTTCTGGACTTTCTATTCTGTTCCATTGGTCTGAGTGTCTATTTTTCTGCCAATACCATGCTGTTTTGATTCTCGTGGCCCTATAATAGAGTTTGAAGTCAGGTATTGTTATGCCCCCAGCTTCATTCTTTTTCTTTAGGATTGCTTTGGCTATTCGGGGTTTTTTATAGTTCCATATAAATCTGATGATTTTTTGCTCTATTTCTTTATAAAATGTCATTGGAAGTTTGATGGGAATTGCATTAAATTTGTATATTGCTTTGGGTAATATAGCCATCTTGATTATATTTATTCTTCCTAGCCAAGAACAAGGTATATTCTTCCATCTCATTATATCTTTTTCGATTTCCCTTAACAATGGTTTATAGTTTTCATTATATAAGTCCTTTACATTCTTTGTTATGTTTATTCCTAAGTATTTTATTTTTTTTTTGTTGCAATCATGAAGGGGATTATTCTTTTGAGTTCCTTCTCAGTTGTTTCATTGTTGGCATATAGAAAGGCTATTGACTTCTGTATGTTAATTTTGTATCCTGCGACCTTACTGTATTGGCTTATTGTTTCTAGTAGTCTTTTTGTGGATTCTTTGGGGTTTTCGATGTATAGGATCATATCATCTGCAAAAAATGATACCTTTACTTCTTCTTTTCCAATATGGATGCCTTTTATTTCTTTGTCTTGTCTGATTGCTCTGGCTAGAACCTCTAGTACCACATTAAATAAGAGTGGAGAGAGGGGACAACCCTGTCTTGTTCCTGATTTAAGGGGGAAAGCCTTCAGTTTAGTGCCATTTAATATGATGTTAGCTGATGGTTTATCATATATGGCCTTTATCATGTTGAGATATTTTCCTTCTATACCCATTCTGTTTAGAGTCTTAAACATAAAATTGTGTTGTATTTTATCAAAAGCCTTTTCTGCGTCTATTGATAAGATCATGTGGTTTTTGTTCTTTGTTTTGTTGATATGGTGCATTACATTAACCGTTTTACGTATGTTGAACCATCCTTGAGATTCTGGGATGAATCCCACTTGATCATGATGTATTATTTTTTTAATATGTTGTTGTATTCAATTTGCTAGTATTTTGTTTAGTATTTTAGCGTCTGTATTCATTAGAGATATTGGTCTGTAGTTTTCTTTTTTTGTGCCATCCTTGTCTGGTTTTGGTATAAGGGTTATGTTGGCCTCATAGAATGTGTTTGGAAGTATTGCTTCTTCTTCAATTTTTTGGAAGACTTTCTGTAGAATAGGAACCAAGTCTTCTTTGAAGGTTTGATAAAATTCGCTGGTATAGCCATCTGGGCCTGGACTTTTATTTTTGGGGAGGTTTTTAATGGTTTTTTCTATTTCTTCTCTACTGATAGGTCTGTTTAGGCTTTCTGCTTCTTCTTGACTCAGTCTAGGAAGGTTGTATTTTTCTAGGAATTTATCCATTTCTTCTAGGTTGTTGAATTTAGTGGCATAAAGTTTTTCATAGTATTCTACAATAATTCTTTGTATATCTACGGTGTCCGTGGTGATTTCTCCTCTTTCATTTTGGATTTTGTTTATATGAGTTCTTTCTCTTTTTTCCTTGGTAAGTCTTGCCAAGGGTTTGTCAATTTTGTTGATCTTTTCAAAGAACCAGCTCCTTGTTCTATTAATTTTTTCTCTAGTTTTTCTGTTCTCCAATTCATTTATTTCTGCTCTGATTTTTATTATCTCCTTTCTTCGGCTGGTTTTGGGTTGTCTTTGTTCTTCTTTTTCTAGTTCCTTAAGGTGTGAAGTTAAGTGGTTCACTTGGGCTCTCTCTTGTTTGTTCATATATGCCTGAAGTGATATGAACTTCCCTCTTATCACTGCTTTTGCTGCATCCCATAGATTCTGATATGTCGTATTGTCATTTTCATTAGTCTGTATATATCTTTTGATCTCTGCACTTATTTCTTCTTTGACCCATTCATTTTTTAAAAGTATGTTGTTTAGTTTCCACATTTTTGTGGGATTTTTTTCCTCTTTTTTGCAGTTGAATTCTAGTTTCAAGGCTTTATGATCAGAAAATATGCTTGTTACAACTTCAATTTTCTGAATTTGCTGATGTTGTTTTTGTGGCCCAACATATGGTCAATTCTTGAGAATGATCCATGTACACTGGAGAAAAATGTATACTCAGTCACTTTGGGATGAAATGTCCTGTAGATGTCTATCATATCCAGGTGCTCTAGTGTTTTGTTTAAGGCCACTATGTCTTTGTTGATTCTCTGTTTGGATGACCGATCTAGAGCCGTCAGTGGTGTATTGAGGTCTCCAAGTATGATTGTATTTTTGTCAGTTTTTGTTTTAAGATCAATAAGTAGCTGTCATATATTTTGGTGCTCCTTGGTTTGGTGCATATATATTAAGAATTGTTATGTCTTCTTGATTCAGTGTCCCCTTAGCCATTATGAAATGGCCATTTTTGTCTCTGAGTACTTTTCCTGTCTTGTCGTCAGCATTATCCGTTATGAGTATTGCTACACCTGCTTTTTTTTGGATGTTATTTGCTTGGAGTATTGTTTTCTAGCCTTTCACTTTGAATTTGTTTTTATCCTTGTTACTTAGATGAGTTTCCTGTAGGCAGCATACAGTTGGATTTTCTTTTTTAATCCATTCTGCTACTCTGTGCCTTTTTATTGGTGAGTTTAATCCATTTACATTTAGTGTAATTATTGATACTTGTGAGTTCCCTATTGCCATTTTATATCTTGCTTTCTGTTAGTTTTGTGTCTTGTTTGATCCTTCTCTTTCGTTTTTATATCTTTTGTTTTTATTTGGTTGTATTCCATACATCTTTCCTCTGTTGCTATCTTTTTTTATCTCATGTGCTTCTGTGGTGGTTTTTTCAATGGTGGTTACCTTTGAGTAATGAAAAGGGTCCCTACCCTGTTCATTGTAGCAAACTATTTTGTGAGTACTTTTGCTCTCCATCGTCCTTTGCTACTGTTAATCTCCATCTTCTCCCCCTCTTTCTTTTAGTTGTTGTCACAGTTTAAATTTGGTTTTATTGTGTTCTTCTTGGAGCTTTTACTTGTGGCTCTGTTTTTTTTTGTTCTTTGTATCTGATTGAAGAACCCCCTTTAGTAATTCCTGGAGTGGGGGTTTTCTGATGATAAATTCCCTCATCTTTTCTGTATCTGTGAATGTTTTTATTTCTCCTTCGTATTTGAAGGATAGCTTTGATGGGTATAGTATTCGTGGCTGAAAGTTCCTCTCTTTCAGGACTTTAAATATTGGTGTCCACTCTCTTCTAGCTTGTAGAGTTTCTGCTGAGAAATCTGATGATAATCTAATGGGCCTTTCTTTATATGTTGTATTCTTCTTTTCCCTGGCTGCCTTGAGAATTTTTTCTTTGCTGTTGGTTTGTGTCCATTTCATTATGATATGCCTTGGAGTAGGTTTGTTGGGGTTAAGAAAACTTGGAGTTCTGTTTGCTTCTTGAACTTGAGGCTTTAGTTCTTTCCACAGGCTTGGGAATTTCTCATCTATTATTTGTTTGAGTATGTTCTCCATTCCATTTTCTCTCTCTTCTCCCTCTGATATACCTATTATTCTTGTGTTATTCTTTCTGATGGAGTCAGATAATTCTTGTAGGGCTATCTCATTTTTTTTTAATTTTTGAGTCTCTTTCTTGTTCTCTCTGTTGTGCCTCAAGTTGCTTTTCTTCTATTTCACTAATCCTCTCTGTTATCTGACCTGTTCTAGTAGCTGAGCTTGTTACTTCGTTTTTCAGCTCGTGAATTGAGTTTTTCATCTCTGTTTGATTTGTTTTTATAGTTTCAATTTCCTTGGACATATATTCTTTGTGTTCATTGAGTTGTTTTCTGAGCTCCCTAAATTGCCTTTCTGTGTTTTCTTGTATATCTCAGAGGATTTTTAGGATTTCTATCTTGAATTCTCTGTCATTAGCTCCAAGGTTTCCAATATATTAAATTTTTTCTCCATAGATTTTTCCTCATCTAGCTGTGTTACCTCTCTTTCTTTTGTATCCATGATATTCAATTTTCTCTTCCTTAATGGCATCTGAGGGTGGTTTTGTTAATAGTATTAATGAGATTTAATAAAGAATAAAATGTTAAAAAAATAAAAAATTGAAAAGAGTTGTTTTTTTAAAAAAAATTAATAATGAAATAAAGAAAAATAAAATAAAATAAAAATTAAAAAAAAGAAAATTATTCCCCCCCTCCTTTTTTCCTCTCCTCCCCTCTCCCCTCTTTCTTGAGAAAATCTTGTGGTGGACTGTGAATTATAACAAACAATGCCTGTGATGGAGGGCCTGAATTGGGGAAAAGTAATAAAGGGGCAAAAAAAAAAAATAGCATATGGACCCACAAGAAGCAAATAAGCAAAAAATTTAGGTCAAGAATAAAATGATTTGCTTTTAGGTGTTGGTTGTCTAAGAGTTATGATGAGAGGAATAAGAGAAAAACGGAAAAATGGGGGGACAAATTAAAAAATTACTATTGTATGTAGTGGAACAAGAACTAGATAATATGGAGAGCCAGGGATGGGAGCACTGCTAGTGAGTTAAAAAGGTGAAGTAAAACCCCCCCAAAATGCCACAAACATAGGTTTGAGTCCCAGATAAGATAATTTGTTTGTTATTGAGGTTTGAATGAGAGGAGATGTAAAGGAGAAAGGAAGAAACTAATATAGAGGGAGAAAAGAAAGAGAGAGAGAGAAAAAAAGAGGGGACCACTAAAAGAAGAAAAAAGAAAGGAGAGAGAGAGAGAGAGTTAAGGGTTTTGGAGTGCAACCCTCATAGAGAGAAAGGAAGAGAAGAGAAAAGATAATGGGAGATGTAACACTTATGGGTAGTGTAGTTCAAGGAGAGGAGAGAGTAAGACCGGTAGAGAGTTAATCGGCCAAATTGGAGGAGGAAAAAAAAGTATCAAGAATGAAGATAAGAGAAACAAACGAACAAATATAATAAAATGGGATAGGTTATAAAGTCTGCAGATTATTCTTGATTTTGAGAGGTTATCTTCTTGCTTTTTCTTTTCTCTCCCTCTTCCTGGTCGGTGACTCTGTACCCCGGGTTCTGCCCCTTTGGCATGCTCAGGTAGAGGTTTGCAGTTGATAAGTCTCTATGGCAATGTCATGTATTGTGCTTTAGTCTCGTTGGCAGTCGAAGCTCATTAGCATTTATAGGCTCCGACAGTGATTGAGTCCGTGTTCCTGGAGCCTTTCTCCTAGTCTTTCCTTCCTCAATTAGTAGTCTGATAATCCAGCTATGGGGTTGCTGCTGCCTCTGCCTGGATAGTAAGAGGCTCAAAGAGCTGGCAACTCCCCACTCTATTTCCACTCAGCACAGGGCTCTGGGTAAGGCTCAGTCAGTCAGAGCTGCTAGCATAATCAGGCGGGCTTTCCGCCCACTCAAAGACCTCTGGCTCTGCCACTCTGTCCGGTAACACAAGCGGGCACCCACTTCCGGGGAGCTTGGAGGAAACTCTCACTCACTGTCTGCGACCAGGATATCCGGCCAGCAGTTTCACGCTCTGAGTGAAACCCCCAACTGCAGGGAAAAGTTGCAGTGTTGGAATTGAGTCTCGCTCCGTCCCCGTGCGCGGCTTTTGCAAGGCGCTGGGGAGGCTCAAGATTCCGCTTTGGCCCACACAAAGGCCCCTGACTCTGCCCCTCTGTGCGATAACACGGGCGCACTGCCGAGGCACTCGGAGGAATCGCTCACTCCTTATCTGCGCGTGCAAACCCGGATATGAGGCCGGCCGCGTTTCCCTCTGAGTGAAACCCCCTCCAGCATGGAAAATCTCCACCCTTGGAATTAGTTCTCACTCCCTCCCATGCGTGGCTTTCCCAGGGCACTGGGGCTGCCCAGAGACTCTGCCCTTGGCCCACAGAAGGCCTCTGACCCTGCCTCTCTGTGGGGCAACACGGGCACCCACTCTCAGGGCCTAGGAAGAAATTCTCGCCCACTAACTGCGCACCGACCAGGAGACCGGGTAAAATGGCCGCTCCGCTTGTCTTTCTTTGTTTGGGTTTGCCGCGAGTGTTAGCTTGTATTGCCCGGGTTGCCACAGGATCAGATTTTCCTCGGCTTGGATCTCCGTGCCACAGCCTGGTTCGGCCATTTGTGCCACGGCGGCCTGGATCTATTCACCCCCTTTGCCTGCCTCAGTTTCTATATTCACAGTTACCAGAGAAAGCTGCCCTGTTTAGGTTAGTGAGGAAGGCAGAGCATTTCTTACTCCCTATTTCCTTCGGGGTTTGGTTATATATTTAGCCAATTTTTCACTCAATCATACCTTTGGGTGTATTGCGAAGCATCTGGAAGCTCCAAGTATAGGTTTTTCTGTTTCTGGTTGAAGATCTTGTTGAGTTTTGGGGGAGATTTATCGGTATCACTTCCTACCCCGCCATTACTCTGACGTCATCTCGCCAGTTTTTTTTTTTAAGTGAGAGGCAGGATGGCAGATAGACAGACTCCCGCATGCACCCCAACCAGGATCCACCCATCAAGTTCCCTACTGGGCAATGCTCTGTCCATCGGGGGCCACTGCTCAGTTGCTCAGCAACCAACCTCTTCCTAACACCTGAGGTGAGGCCATAGAGCCTCATTACCTGGGGCAAATTTGCTCAGAGAGACAGGTCTGAGGGAGGGGAAGAGAGAGAGAGAGAGAGAGAGAGAGAGAGAGGCAGAAGGAGAGCTGATGAAGCATTTGGTTGCTTCTCCTGTGTTCCCTTACCGGAAATCAAACCCAGGGCTTCCACATGCCAGGACAACACTCTACCACTGAGCCAGCCAGCCAGGACTATATAATATAGTTCTTTAAAAAACAGAAAGTTTCTCTGTCTTCCCCCACTCCAATACTTTTCTTCTGTTTTATTATCTTATTGTGTTGTTTTTTTGTTTGTTTGTTTGTTTTTTGCTGAATAATGGAAAGACATAGGAAGAAAAGCCAGAGCAGCTAAGAGCTCCTGAATCAGTGCCAATCAACATCATCAATTGCTAGTAATAGGTTTTTGTTGTTGTTTTCCATTTTTATTTAAGGACACTGATGTCCTACAAACTTTCAGAGAAGAATTCAATCTACCCAGCTTTAAAAGTAGAGTTCAGCTTTTCAGAAAACCGATATTATTTGTAATCATAACCACAAAGACCATTGTGAATACATTCCCAAGCGTGGGTTGCTGAGTGCTCTTTGTTTAGTATTACCTATTTAGATTAATTTCTCCAAACATCTATAACACAATTAGCTTTGAGAGTTTAAAGATCCGGTACAAGAAAAGTTCACACATTTTCAAAAATCATATTATTTTGTAAAGTCACTGTAGTTATCTATATTGCTTATAATTAGGATCCTTTTAGGCAGACATTTATATAGTGGTATTTTCATCAGAAATATTTTATATTTTGCACCATTTATTGAGCTGGAGGAAAATTCAGGTAGAAGGTAGTTCATATGTAAAGTATTTTTCATGAAATTCTGGGCTCCTTACTACATTATATTACTAACATTTGTAAAAATGACTCATAGAGGTTAATTTTACTTCTACAAATGCATTGTAAAGCAAGCTGAGGTATATTTGTCAATTTGAGGTGTATTTGTATGTGGACTGTGCTGCTGGGAAGTTGAACATGGAAAGAAAGAAAGTGAGGAGAGTGGGAAAATCTGAAAATTTTCTAAATATGAAAAAAACCACTGGTTTACCATTACTAATTAAAGCATTTCACTGAGATCCTTCCATGTCCCTAGATTTAGACTCTCTCCTTTTTAGCAGCACTATGAAGAATAACATCTTTTTTTATTTCAAAATTCCAGTAGCTTTTGAAGCCCTTAACTGGATGCATGATAATATTCTGAATTTACACTATCTTTTAAATGTAAGTGATTTACAAATGATACGGAAGACTCACTCACCAGAGACCTTGCTATCTCACTAAAGCTTCTAGAGATTTAGACAGACAGGAGGCAGCTTGAAACTGACCTGGGAGGCCAGGGATATGAATTCATTTCTACTGAAAAATGTCTTGGGACTTCAAGAGGTCAATAATTTTAGCTTTACAGTTCTTTCCAAAGGCAACCTATGGCTCTCCAGGGCCCTTCTGGGGCAATGGTCTTTGTTGAAACAAAGGCAAAGATTTCATTAATTAAGTCACTAACACTTCTTCTTCTCTCACCTGAGACTGTAACCTAGTTCACTATCAGAGTGTAGACCTCCTTTATCTGTCAAATCTGACCCAGTCAGAGTGTGAGTCAACTTTGCTTCAGGCAAAATTTGTAATACATTGAGATTATATTCCTTCCTCCAATCTTTTATCAAATATTGCCTTTTAAAAATTTTTTGAAGTGAATGTTTTGAATTTTCCATAACTATGGTATAAAATTTGGTGTGTGAAGGAAATATATTTACTATCAAATGCTTATGTTTTGTATATATGCATAAATTTTAATTCATCAAGGTGCTCTGAACCATTCAAATTTTACATAGAACACAGAACTACACACAAGAGCCTTTAATTTAAACATGGTCTCTCAAACTTTCAGTATTGTTTTCTATTAAATTTAATTATTTTTTACATAGAGATATTCAAAATACATTTTCTAACTACAAAAGTATCCTAGAAACGATGCGCTTCTAAATTTATATTAACATGATTTTTTAAATAATTTTTAAATGAAAAATAATAAACTATAAAATTTGTTATTATTTGTAAAATTTTTTTTTTTTAGCTCTGACGATGCCTTCAGTAAAGTCAATTTAAATTACCGCACAGGAAATGGACTGTCTCTGCTCCATTTGTGTTGCATTTGTGGAGGTGAGTGCTTGAAACTCAATACTTCATAAACTAGTTATATGTATAGGCAATGATTTGAGCTATTTAACAGTCTATGAGAGAATTCTATTTATACTCAATTTTCTCTTTTGTTTTTCCCCTACTACTCTGATAACCTTCAGTAGAAGCAATGATGATCAGGCGGATAGATATTTCAATTGATTTAGCTCCCAGTTTAAGTTTCACTATGCTTCTACCATGTACGTACTGTCATGTAGCTTGCTTCAAAATCCAAAAAGCATTTTTCAGCATTGGACATGCTAGTGAGGGATTAGGTTAAATTCATAAGTACTTAAAGCATTCCCCAAAATGCCATCAAGTAATTTCTTCATGATTTGCAGTAAAATATGTGGAAGGTAATAAATACCAAGGATAAAAATCTCAAAGTGAAGATTGATCAAAGGGAAGATTAAGAGTTTAATTTGGCTTATGTTTTTGTTTTGTTTTTTTTTTCTGTTTTGTTCATTAATAGTATCTCAAACATCTATGATGGTACCTGGCATACAGTAGGTACTCAATAAAATCCTATTTAATTAATGAATTAATAGTTTATATTGATTTTTGTTAATTCAAACTAGTATTCATTGAACTCATCTTTTTAAATAGAACACTAATGTATAGAATATTGGTTCTCACCATATCTCTTAAACATTCCTGTCAAACAAATTAATCAGACTGTACTTAAAAGATCTTCCTCTCAAATTTAAACATGCCTTCCCAACCTTAGTCACTTCCGTCAAATTGCTGTGCTTTAAATAAACACTACTGCTAATGATTTTCTGAGGAATACTGTACAACTAGATTTTTATCTAAGCTTTTCCCCAAATAATTTATTATGGTGAAATTTTTTCCATTTTTATGTTTTAAAGCTGTCTGAAAATGAGATCACTAAATAAAAGATGTAATACAAATCCATTAAAATGCACAGCATTAATACAAAGTTTTATAAGTGTAATAGAAATGTTCACTACTAAATAAGGCTGTCAATTAAGAGAAAACTTTAAATATGACCTGAAAAACAGCTATCTGACATTTTCGTACATCAGTGTGACATTTATCATTAAGTCAAAGAGAGATTTTAAAGTCTCTTAGTCTACCACATAAACAATTTAACTTTTTTAACTTTCTCTTTAAGGCAATAAATCTCATATTAGAGCCCTTATGTTAAAAGGGCTCCGCCCATCTCGGCTGACAAGAAATGGATTTACAGCTTTGCACTTGGCAGTTTACAAGGTACAATAAATATTGTATTAGAACCAAGGGTATAGGTATCTTTAAGTTACTTTTATTTCCTTTCTTTCTCTCTCTCTCTCTCTTTCTGTCTTTCTTTCTTCACAAATTAGTAATCATGGAAAACATTCAAAATAACTGGAATTTTAGAATATTAAAATACTGAGTGGGCTTCTTTGTCTTTATTGAGCAGATAGCATCTACATATCAGACACATACTCTTTCTATATTTAAATCATTAAATCCCCACAAGAACCCTGTGCAAGAATACTGTTATCTCCAAGGTGACATGGTTGGGCAGTGGGTAGCCTGCCGGATTGTTCCCTCACCAGAGCTCCTTACCAGGAGATCACACTGTCTCTGTGCAGAAGAGGATGAGATTGTGTTTGAAGAGTTCAAGAAGGAAGCATATTGAAGTTGGATTCTTTTTCTGCATATTTTCCTTAATTAAAAAAATACATATCCTATATATATCCTAGAGTTCCCTTTAGTTGCCTTTTTTAATTTCTCTACTTTTGCTTCGGTTGTTTATTTTCTTATATCAGTCCCAGGTGCCAAACTATTCTCAGTAGTTGATCAGAAAATAAATAGAAAAATGGATTGGAAAAACTGAAGTACTTATGTTGAAATAGATCTTTGATATTGTCTTAAGTTATATATATGTAACTTGCTTGTTATCTAATTATAATGATGCTCTACCTGCTCTGTCTTTATTACAAGCTAAATATCATACTAGGTTTTATATACATTATTTCTTTCATCATTAAAATAATCTAGTGAGTTGCATATTACGTTTTATTTTATAGAAAAGGAAACTAAAGGTTAAAGTTAGGTATCTAGTGAGTGTTATAATAATGATTATAGTCAAGTAAGTTGGCTTATACTTCCAGACTCTCCTTCTTATATTGCATATTTTGTTCTTTCTCAACTTTATGTGAATCTTTCTCAACTTTATGTGATTTTATTTCAATTTTGCTTGTGCAAGTGGGGGCGCAGCTGTTTTCTTATGTCCAGATCATTTTGCACTACATCCCTCTCCCAAACCTTACAGACTTTATCACTCTTTGGAAGAGATCCATATTTCCCATGATTCAGATTCAAATATTCCTCTGAGTCAGTGCAACACTCTGATGCTCATCTTTTCCCATGCCCCATCAATGCCTAGTCAATTTTTCTGGTTCTCTGAAACTCGAATGGAGCCTGAGTTTAGGGTCTACAAAAAAGTGTTTGATGCTGGTTTTTCTGCTGAACAGCAGGAGGTGCAAGTATAAGAGCTCCGAAGAATAGGAAGCTGTTGATGGAGGTCGCTGCAGTATGTGAAACCATGAATTCTGAATCTTACAATCTGGAAGATTTTTTCCATATTTGTTCATTTTCCTAAGATTTACCACAACACAACCACACAAATGGGCTCTGAACAAATTAAGGTTACACTCTTTATGAGAATACGTATTTTTCTTTCACCTTTATTTATCAACTCTAAATTTCAATTTTTAAAGTTCCCTTTGCCCTGTCTCTTCTGTTTTCTTACATTTTACAGAAGAGTCTTTGTGCTAAAACTTTTTGTAAAAAGTTTAAACAAATTTAGAATCTTAGGATGTAAGGTAATCAATAATTCCCCAAAAGCCCATAATAGAATGCATGATTATACTACTTGTTTTTTAACAATGGTAAAAACAAATTTAATTTTCCATTTCACTTTAAATACAGAAACAATATAAAATAGCCATTCATGCTATTATTGTATTAAATCTAGTTCTAATTATCCATTCTCTGCACTCTGCAATAGATATATAATTCATTTTGGGTTCCAATACCCTTCCCCCATATGCTTTAATAAAATTTTATTTTAATGTTATTTAAAATGCCAGAATAATACAAGAACTCCTATATACACTTTATTCAGATTTACTAATTGTTAACATTTTGCCTCATCTACATTATTACTCTGTTTTTTTCATAAACCTTCTGAAAGTAAATTGAAGGCAACACTGCCTCATTGTCACTAAAAACTTCAATCCTATTTCCTGAGAAAAAAGAAGTTCACCAACATACAATAAAATTATTATCAAAATCAGAAAATTTAGGCCCTGGCCAGTTGGCTCAGTGGTAGAGCATCAGCCTGGCGTGCAGGAGTCCCGGGTTCAACTCCTGGCCAGGGCACACAGGAGAGGTGCCCATCTGCTTCTCCACCCCTCCCCCTCTTCTTCCTCTCTGTCTCTCTCTTCCCCTCCCGCAGCTGAGGCTTCATTGGAGCAAGGATGGCCCAGGCACTGAGGATGGCTCTGTGGCCTCTGCCTCAGACTCTAGGATGGCTCTGGATGCAACAGAGCGACGCCCTAGATGGGCAGGGCATTGCCCCCTGGTGGGCATGCCGAGTCTGTCTGACTGCCTCCCCATTTCTAGCTTCGAAAAAATGCAAAAAAAAATGCAAATATATATATATATATATATATATATATATATATCAGAAAATTTAGCAATGATAATATACTATTATTCAATCTATAGTCCAAATTCATTATGTGCCACTTGTCCCAATAAAGTCACTTATAGCTTTTATTTTTTTTTAGTTTAGTATTCAGTACAAAATAATACATTTTTACTTTTCTTGTCTCTTTAATCTGAAAGATTTACCTTGCTTTATTTTGACTTTCTTGCCATAGTATTTTTTGATACATACAAAATAGTTATTTTATGTATTTCTATGAGTTTTTATATAAGTTGAAATTAAATTTTACTTTGTTTTTAATACTCACAAAATGAATAATTTAACTTTTATATCTTTTTATTGGATACATCAACAGCTCTTTCAATTATATACCCTGGCATCTGGGCCTGGATATATATATAATATATATATGTATATATATATATTATTAATGAGGCATCATTAGTAGTAGGAGTAGAGCAGAGGGGTAAATTTTAATGCCGTGTGGCTGATTAGCCCTCATACTTTTTTAATGCTTTGTTTTTATTTGTTTTTTTTAATAAGGATTAGATTTATTGAGATATAACTTATACACAATAAAATTCACAATTTTAAGTATATAATTTGATGACTTTTGAAAATGTATATCGTCATGTACAATTATCACAATCATGCTATCACAAAGTTTCCCTCATAACCTTTTGTAGTCTGTTTTCTACCTCATCTCACCTGGTGTCTGGAATCCAGGGATGTGTTGTTTATCACTAGAGTTTTGCCCTCTCTAGAATTTTATATAAATGCCATACATTTAGTATATTTCATTTTATATATGGTTCCTCTCACTTATTTAATGCTATTTGTTGTATGTTCAATAATTTATTTCACTTATTATAAAGTTTTATTCCCTTCCAGTTGTATTCCCTTCTGAGGATGCACCACAATTTGTTTAATCATCTGTAATGTATCTGGGGATTGTTTTCATATTTTGACTATTATAAGTAAAGCTGCTATAAGCATTCATTTAAAAATCTTCATTTGAACAATTGTTTTTACATCTCTTGGGCAATACCTAGGAGTAAAATTGCTGGATCACATCATAAGTTCATGTTTAATTTTTATAAGAACATGGCTAACTCTTTACCAAACTTGCTTTGTCATATTTATTTCCATCAACTATATATAACAATTCTAGTTGTTCTGCATTCTTCTTAACACTTGGTATGGTCAATATTTTTTTTAATTTTAGCCGTTTTATTAGATGTATAGTAGCATTTCATTATGATCAATTTGCACTTTTCTAATGACTGATGAAGTTGAAAGGATTTCTATGTACTTGTCACTAAATTTTTTTTTGGTGTATTGTCTGTTCAAATATTTTTTTTCGTATAAAAATTTGGCTTATTGTTTTCTTGAATTGTGGGAGATTTATATATTTTCTGGATGCAAATTTTTTGTTGGATATATATTTTGCAAAAAAATTTCCCAATGTATGGTTTGCCTTTTCATTTTCTGGACAGTGTCATTAAAAGAGCAAAAGTTTTATGCATTATAAACTAATGACTATGTGTTTATGCATTTTTAAAAATGAAGTCATTGCATTTTTAACTGATGGCTTTTTTTTAATCAAGTGAGAGGCAGGAGACAGGGAGGTGAAGAGACAGAATCTGGCATGTGCCTCAACCGGGATCCACCTGGCAACCTTCGTATGGGGCTGATGCTCTTCCCATCTGTGGCCACTGCTTGGCAACTGAGCTATTTTAGTGCCTAAGGTGAGGCCAAGAAGGCACCCTCAGTGCCTGGGGCCAAGTTGCTCAGGAACCATGACTGCAGGAGGGGAAGAGAGAGAGAGAGAGAGACAGAAAGAGGGGGGCATGGAGAAGCAGATGGTTGCTTCTACTGTGTGCTCTTACCAGGAATCAAACCCAGGACTTCCACATACCAGGCCAATATTCTAACACTGAGCTAACTGGTCAAGACCTTAACCAGTGGCTCTGTGATTACAGTACATATTCTCAGCATATCACAAAGCACTGTCTGTTAATATTGGCCTACCTCACTTTAAATATAAACACCTTCCAATAGTATAGTTTCATTTTATTTCCATTCTTTATATACTATTGTGGCCATGTATATTACATCTATACATTTTATTAACTCCAACATATTGTTAGAGCTTTTGTGTTAAACATTCATATTATTAAAAGAAAATAAAGAAGAGAAAATATCTTTGGATTTCAGCATATGGATTATAAGAATCTTTTATTTTCTCTGTACAATTTTTTTTGTTCATTTAGCTTCTTAAATCTGGAAATTTACATTTTCATCTAATTCAGAAATTTGTTTATTATTTTTCTAAATGTGTATTTTAAAATGTTTGATGACCTTCCACAGGTTACCAAGTCTGTTTTTTTAAAATATATTCTTTCTGTTCTCAAAATTTAATTATTTGTACTTATTTGAATTCAAGTTCAAGAATGATTTTTCTGCAACCTTCCATTAGATGCTAATACACTAAAATTATTCATTTTACATGTTGTACTTTTCAATAATAAGATTTTCACCTAGTATTAAATATTATTTTATTTTTTCTGTTTTTTTTTCTTTTTATATTAGTAATATATATTTGATCTGTGCTTTGATCATAAGAATATTTCTAAAATAATCTGCCATTATTAAGGGTTAATATAGTTAAAATTAGATGTTAGTATTTATAAATACACTTAATTCGGCTCACATAATGAATACTCATATACTAAAGGGTAAAAAAAGAGTGAGGGACTCATTTCATTTGGAATTCTAAATGTTTATTATATTTTTGTATTGTATATGAAATGACTGATACATGAACTGAGACCACCAGTGCAAATTTTCATGTTAAACATTAATAAAATAACATTATCTTCATATATAAATAAAATTAAATAGAATTTACAATATTTTTGCACCCTGATGAATTTTCTCACATAATTCCTCTCATATTTGCATCTCATTTGGGGGGGCATACTTTTTTAGATGATGTTATTTAAATCATACTCTTAAGGTGGAACACAAAACTTTGTGGGGAAAAATGAAATTGATATAGTTTCAAGAATCTTAGGTAAGGATATTAATGAACAAAAGGTTATTAGACTGTCTAGTTTAACCTTACACATACTTCTTTTCGAATACAGACCAACTTTTTGATAAAATTCTTTAGTGAATGAAAAGCAATATTATTAGTCAACATTATTTTTAGCATTTCATAAGATAAAAGCAGTTATTGAATGGTCATTTATTCTACCCTACAGATTTCTAGCAAGATTTCACTCTTATCATTCAGAAGAAATCATTTTATATATATTACAAAGGGGAAGCAGATGGAAAGAGGAAATTTTAATTCAAGTTTATGTCTGTCTGATTCACTAGATAACCTATCAGAAAACTTTGTTTTTTATTCATATTTATTCATAGCTTAGAAACTATGGTGTGTTTTTTTCCTGATATATTTTTTCTTTATTAATACACATGTATTTGATTGCTAAGTTGAGATTTTTTTCAACTATCCTGGATTCTCAGTTCTTTTAGATCAAGATTTCTCTGCCTTCACACTACTTGGCATTTTGGACTGAATAATTTCTTGTTGTGGAGATTGTAAGAAAATTAACAGCATTAGAATTGGAAATTGTCAGATATCTCTGTGAGGTATATTTTGGTAAATTTTAGCAAGGTAGAAAGTATAAAAATGGATTGAAAATAAATGGAGTTTATGCATATAGACTGTTCTTCCAAAAGGCAAAAATAAAAATGGTCGTTATCTTGGAGAGTAGCAAGATCAAAGAATAATTTTTATAGCATTGTTTTTCTATCTTTGTAGTCTTGCACTTTTGAATAAATATAAAAATTCAGTCAGTTTAATTATTTTGCTTTAAAATAAATAAACTATAAGGGAAAATAAAGAAATTATAATGTTCAATTTGCTTTTCAAACAGCATGTGTTTGCATTCTCCCCAACTCTCAGAGATTCTGATTAGCTCCTCCCTGTTAAATCATCACTATATTATTGAATGTGAGGACAAATATTTTCAAAGGCCAATTGAAAACAGCCTACAAGGAGGAAGTGATATGGGAAACTGGATAGTAGAAAAGGAAAGGTCAGAGGTGGTAATGAGAAAAGAAATAGGTTAAAAGCAAATTTAGAGGATTTAGTCTGGAAAGAGTGCAGGTACCAAAACTGAGAGTGTGTTCCTTCTCTTTTTTCTTCTTTTCAATATTTTAAGTGAATTCAAGTATTTCTATCACTCTAAAACCTTTAATAATTGATATCTTTTGTAAAGATAAATTCAGTTATTTCAATGAGAGGCACATGTAGATGTGAACCTTCATGAGCAGTTATTTTTATACTGATTAGTGGATTCTTTTATTGGAGATGTCTATGACTCATGAGCCAGCTCTAGTCTATTAAATTTTAATGCCTGGAACAAAAGACATTTCATACTGAAGCTCTACATACACCCTTGTCCTAGAAGAAACCTTAATATTCTCTTGACTACAAAACTGCTTTTATTACTTTTTCTGTACAAACACAAACAGGCTGTGACAATTGCTGTCCTGGATAAATTGAGTCCTTGAACAAAACTACTTAGATAAGCCCATTATTAAAATACTTCTTTATATATCTCTGTTTTCCCATGCAGACTCAGTCTTATTTCCAAACCAAATTCAGCTCTACCTTGGAGCTTGATGTGACACTTCAGGGCACATCAGAATATTAGAGGTGGTTAGGATATTACAGAAAACAATTGAGCTCAACACTGAAATCTTACAGGTGAAGAAACTGGGTTGTCTCATGATTAAACATCTTTGGCGACAGAATGGACTGAGATGAAGATGAATTTTTCAATAGGTCAATCTTGAGAGTGATACATTTAATATAAATATATAAACTTATAAGGATCTTGAGTTTACAAACATTGGCACACAAATAATGCCATTTGATCTTTATTACAACTGTATGCAGCAGGTATTACATGCTTTTTTTTACAAGTAAATAGCAAAGAGGCAAGGCTTACACATGAAAGGCAAAATATTGGGGGTAAAAAAATCATTGCGAGTGGAGGGTAACATGTTGTATTGAGGAAAGCATAGGCTTCAAAGTCAGAAGACCTAAGTTCAAATCCAGTTCAGTTTCAATTTAAATGTACACTGAAGGAACATATTTTATGATCTGTTATGTCATTGAGTTCTTGAAAAGCAAACTCTTAATAGGATTTAGGAGTGTGAGAGATTTATGTGGAATGATCAACTAAAGCAGTAGAAATGTAAAAAATGAAGCATTAACATTGGAGTCAAACAGACCTGACTTTGTATCTCACTCCAAAACTTACAAAATATTTAGGGCTCTACAAGTAATTTAAGTTGTTTGATTCTGATAATCATCAGCTATAAAATGGACATAATATAATTGACCCTTGAATAACATGAGGTTAGGGGCATCAAGGCAGTTGAAAATTTACGGATGACTTTTGACACCCCAAAAACTTGACTACAGTCATCTCTTGGCATCCAGAGATTCAAACAATTGTGGGTTGAAAACAGTATTTTTTATTAGGAATCCATCTTGTGAAACCATGGTCTGGGATGCAAAAATACTCTTTTCCACTCACCATTGTTTGAATCTGCAGATGTGAAAATCTATGGATCTGAAAGGCCAACTGCATTTGTTGAAAAAATCCACGAGTGGATTCATGCAGTTCAGAGCATGTTGTTGTTCAAGAGTCAACTATAATATTTTTTCATAGGTAAGTTGTGAAATTTAAAAGATATTACAATGTACATGATACTAAATAAGCAGTTTATAAGTAGCAATGATTCCTTTGATACATCCTCTTTAGCATAGCTTGGTAAGATAGCTTGGTAAGATAAAAGTTTTATTTTTATAGTATTTTCAGTTAAATAGATTTAGATCAATCAGAGGTCAACTTGACAAAGCCAGCCAAGAAAGGAAGGAATAATTTTGTACTTTCAACCTCACCATTTGCCTGTTCTAAAGAAATCATAACATACATTTGTTTAAATCCCCCAAATTTTGGCTAAATAAGGAGAAAATCCAAAGACAGTGAAGGAAAGAATGAATGTGTGTTTACTAGTATTTGCCTGATAGATAAATATGTCATATGCTCCATCATTTACATAGAATTTATTTTAATTTAGTTTAGTGTCATGCTTGCCATAAGATAGACATTCATTAATAAATAGTTGTTGAATTAAAAAGTATCCATCTTTCCACTGATCCATATATTAAATATATAAACCATTTGTCTGTTTTATATGTTGTGAATATTGCTGCAATTTGTCATTTATCTTATACTGTATTCTTAACTACCTTCATTTACTCAAATTTATCATATTTCTCCTCTGTTTTAAAAAACAATTTTATGCTTAAAATGACCTTGTCTACTTTCCTGCATTTGAATGTCTGCCCCTCTGCAGGGAAAAAAGTGTTTTATGGTAATGTCTTTCCCTTTATCTCAGAGACTACTTGTGTCTTTAACCCTTATCATTCAAAATTAAAGGTTATACATGATACGAAGCGAAATAAGTAAATCAGAAAAAAACAGGAACTGTATTATTCCATACGTAGGTGGGACATAATAGTGAAACTAAGAGACATTGATAAGAGTGTGGTGGTTACGGGGGGGAGGGGGGAATGGGAGAGGGATAGGGGGTGGGAGGGGCACAAAGAAAACAAGATAGAAGGTGACAGAGGATAATCTGACTTTGGGTGGTGGGTATGCAACATAATTGAATGACAAGATAACCTGGACTTGTTATCTTTGAATATATGTATCCTGATTTATTGATGTCACCCCATTAAAAAAATAAAATTATAAAAAAAATAAAAAATAAAAAATAAAAAAAAATAAAAAAAAAATAAAAAAGGTTATAGTTGAGGTTAGAGCTAACTCCCGTAAATTTTTTCTGGAGGAGAAAGAACTAGTAAGCATTTTCTAACGTTCAGTACTGGTTCAGAATTTTCCTGTTTTATTCCTTCAGTTATTTTAGTGGGTAACTAGTAAAGTAGAGGGAAAAAAGTTAAGGGGAGAAGGTAAAAAGAAAAGAGAAAGAGGAACTCGATGGTGATGTCAAATCACTATCTTATTTGGAAGTTTCCACTGAGGGTTATTCTGAATCCCAGACTCCTATGTCCAATGGTAATGAGTTTTATTGAGTGTTGTATGGCAGGTATTTTTAAGTGCTTTTTATGTATTATCTAATCAGTTGTTGATAAATGATATGTGCATCATGTCAGGCAGATAGTTATTGTCCCCTTTTTTATAACCAAGGATGTTAGTGTAAAAGGATTATGTAACTTTCCCCAGTTCACATGGTCATTTGCAGAGCTGGGATTCTTTTTTTTTTTTTTAATTATTTTTATTTATTCATTTTAGAGAAGAGAGAGAGAGAGAGAGAGAGAGGGAGAGAGAGAAGGGGGGAGGAGCAGGAAGCATCAACTCCCATATGTGCCTTGACCAGGCAAGCCAGGGTTTTGAACTGGCGACCTCAGTGTTCCAGGTCGACGCTTTATCCACTGCGCCACCACAGGTCAGGCCAGAGCTGGATTCTAACAAAGGAGACTAACCTTAGTATGCACATCTTAACTCTGCATTATAAGTATCTCAGACTTGTGAAAAACAAAACTTTTTTTTTACCTCCAAAATTACTATCATTTGAGTCTTCTATAATTCAGTATTATGTCATTCCCCTGCTAGATATTCTACTTGGAAAAAATCCAAACACTTTCTACCATGGCATGTGAGACCCTAAATGATCAGATGTCTTTGACCTCATCTTGAACATTACATTTCTCTCTCACTCTCTTTTTTCCTTTTACGTCTACTCAATATTGGCCTTCAAACACACTAAGATTATTTCCATTTAAGGACTTTTACACTAACTACTCCCTATCCTTGAATGCCCATCCTTTATATTGTGGCTCAGATTTCTTCTTTTTGATATTTACTCTTTATCTCAAAGACCACCTCTTCAGTGAATTCTATGAATGCTCAAATTAAAGTAGCCTACTTTATCATTTGCCTGTTTTATCTGATAACTATTGGTACAATCTTCGTAAAAGTAGAGATTTATCTGTTATATACTCTGCAGTGTTTCCACTGCTCAGAACAATATTTCACACACCATACAGTCGCATCAATATTTTTGAATGTAAATAATGTTTACTGAAAAAGAGAATGATGTCATCAAAATTGTATGTAAAAAACACTTAACTGGTAGCAGTGTGGAGGATGGACTACAATGAGAAAAGGCTTAGTCCTTGAGACTATTTAGGACACTACATAAATCGAAGGTGATGATAGAAATAACAAGAATAAATGTGAGAATTACTATCACATTAAAACTAGTAATAACTAAAACTGATTGAATTGAAGACACTCAGTCATTTAGATTAAATACCATTAATACGAATAAATATTTGAACCCCAACATTTTTGTTTATTTGTTCCCATTTTTATGAACTACCTTTTACCATCTCTTTACTTTCAGTCTATGTGTGTCTTTTGATCGGCAGTGAGTCTGTTATAGTCAAAATATGTAAGGATCTTGTTTTGTAATTCATTCAGTCTCCATATGTCTTTGAATGGAGGATTTAAACCATTTATATTTAATGTAATTGTGATAGATATGTATTTATTGCCATTTTATGATTTATATTTTTTATCTTTTCTCTTTCTCCTCCTCCTCCTCATTCTTCTTTGAGAAGAACTTAGCATTTTTTGTAATACTGGTTTGGTGCTGATGACCTCTCCTAGGGGACATGGTGTGGGGCTGGGACACCTTGCTCCTCAGGGGAATTTGTTCAGCTAAGATATCCCTTCCAGTTTTTTTCTGCCAAATGTGAGTGTGTGATCAGGCCATTCTGTATTTCTGCTACTCCTACCAGTCTTGATGTGGCTTCTCCTTTATATTTTTAATTGTACAGGTGGTTCTGAATGACGATTGTTCTGTAGTTCAGTTATAATTTTGATATGATTGTGGGAAGATTCAAGTATTGTATTTATCTACATCACCATCTTGACCATAACCCCTAAATGTTGTTTTTAATGGGAGAATTTTCTTAACCAAAAGTATTTGAAATTATATGTATATGCATAAATGCAATGGCTTATGCTGTGAAAAGTCAACGTTCTTGACACTGGTATGTTTGAGGTGTTGATAGGACAGGTATTACAGAACTTGTGGTTTGAATTCTTACTTGGAAGGAAAGAGTTAAACAGGAAGATTTTCCTTTGCATTCTTTTCTGAATCTGATTTTTTGTGACTATCTGACCATCCACATCTCTCTTTTGAGTGTTCTGATCCATAAAATTAGGTTTATCATAGTAATTTTTATACAATTATTTAGAAAATATTTAATTATTTTATTTTTGTTTTTTATTAACTATTTTTGATATCCTACCATATACCAAGTTTAAGTAAGTTAATACATATATGACAGGTTAACTATATAATAAAACCCAATGAATGTTAACTGCTATTAATATCATTAAAAGGTTCCATGTCTCTTCAAAGACAGAAATACAATGCAAATAATAGTGTAAATAATGTAAGGATTACTTCATTCATTGCATAAGTTATTCTAACTTAAAGCCTCAAATAATGCTTCCAACATCTTCACTATTATATTGAGTCAAATTAAAAAGGCACTATTGAGCCTGACAAGGTGGTGGCACAGTGAATAGAGCATCATACTGGGTGCAGAGGACCCAGGTTCAAAACCCCTAGGTCACCGACTTGAGTGTGAGTTCATCTGGCTTAAGCAGCACTCACCAGCTTGAGTGTGGGATCTCTGGCTTGAGTGTATGATCATAGACATAACCCCATGGTCATGGCTTGAGCCCAGAGGTAACTGGTTTGAAGCCCAATGTTGCTGGCTTGAGCCCAAGGTGGCTGGCTTGAGCAAGGGATCACTCACTTTGCTGCAGCCCCCCAGTCATGGCACATATGAGAAAGTAATCAATGAACAACTAAGGAGACTAAGGAGCTGCTCCAAAGAATTGATACTTCTCATCTCTCTCCCTTCCTGCCTGTCTGTCCCTCTCTCTTTTCCTTTCTCTGTCTCTGTCACAAAAAAAAGAAAAAGAAAAGAAAAAAAAAACACTATTGATTAATTATGTATAAGACCCATGACACATTTGTAATAGAGAATAAATATTACTGAACTACCATTAAATAGTCAACTGCAATCAGTTCAATACTGCAGTTGCCAGAGAAAGGACATTTATTGGAATAACCTGCATGTACAATTGAGCTCAATTTGCAAGAGCCTCACCATAGGCAAATGTCCTTTCTGTCTTTCATAGTCAAGTGGTATGGGGTTTATTATAACTGCATGGCCCTATCATTTGTCCTATATTTCAACCATCTGAGAGCTGTTCTCTGCTATCTCATGTACTCTATGACAGAAATCACACCTATATTTTCTTTGGGCACTTAAACTGGCTGACGGTGAATCGATACATCCTGTTGCACAGCATTCAAACCTACTATTAGTAAAAAGTAACACTAAGGTTGTATTCTTACAGGATAGTGAAGAATTGATCACTTCCTTGCTTCACAGTGGAGCTGACATACAGCAGGTTGGGTACGGCGGTCTCACTGCTCTGCATATTGCTACAATAGCTGGTCACCTAGAGGTAAGTCCTACCTTAATTACCTGTAAAAGTAAACCTGTCTCTTTATATTCTTGTTCACAACACTATTCAAATGCTGGCTTTCTAGAAGCTGTTTTATTTTTTTGCTACTGAACCAACTCATTTATTTTTTGGATCAAATTAAAGTATAAATGCTCTTTTAATATGCAATTCAGTCTATTTTATAACAGTATAATCAAACATCAACTAATATAAAAATGGTTGGATACACAGCTTCCAATTTTTTATAGTATAGTGCTAAAATATGAGAATGATACAAGAAAATATGACATACTATTTTCCCTTAAACATTTAATAGTGTATCTGGACACACAAAATGAATGCATAGGTAAGCTTACATAATAAGCAATTAAAAAGTTAAATAACAATATAATCACAAGTAAAGAAGAGAGAAGAGTCAAAGATCAGAGTCAATTTAATAATCAGTAATAATTAGGAGTATAATTACCTTGCAAGGAACATCAAAGAACACAATATTAGAAGTGTTAGTTTAGTGAGAAAGAGATCACTGTGAATTAGATGATTTAGGGAAAGATTGATAACAGGGGTTCGAAATTGGTCTGAACTTCTTAGAGTGGTGAGAACAGGACAGGGTGAAGCAGAATCATGTCCAAAAATGGGAAGGAAGAATAAGCTGAGCACATCTAGGTGAAAGTGAATAGAATAATAGTATAAAACACGTTATGAAGAGTTCCTGTGGGTAAAATTGGATGTTAGAAACGGACCAGACTAAGGACATTGATATTAGAAGTCCAAGGAACTTAATTCTATTTAATAAGAAATTATTATAGTTTACAATGTACAATACACAAGACCAGGTGGTGTGGTTGATTAATAGAATGTAGAAATTCTAAATCTTTAAAGACACTTACAGCTAATAGAATTTTTTTCCAGTACAAAATGGGGAGTCAATGAGACAGTTTGAGCAAGAGAATGATTGGAGATTTAATAAATAATGTGTTGAAGAGAATTTCTTTTTTTTAATTTTTAAAGATTTTATTTATACATTTAAGAAAGAAGAGAGAGAGAAGGGGGGAGGAGAAGGAGGCATCAACTCTCATATGTGCCTTGACCAGGAAAGCCCAGAGTTTTGAACCAGCAACCTCAGCCCACTGTGCCACCACAGGTCAAGCCGACAATTTCTCTGACCATAGTATTTAGTATAGATTCCAGAGTGATGATATGTTGATTAAACATACAGAGAAAAAAGATTGGGTAAAGAATTCAATTTAGAGGATTACTCAGTTAGCTATAGATGTGTAAATTCACTGACGACATCCCAATGTGCTGGTAGAAATGTTCATTAATCATTTAGAATTACAACTGGCATTTACTGGAGAAGTTGGGACTTAATTTTACTTTTGGAAATTATATGTGCAGAGGTCGTATTGGCAATCATAATAATAGCTGAAAAGTTTAAATTGGGTCTAATAAATGGCCAAAGACTGAGCTTAAGAAAATATCCACAGAGACTTGAATTACTGAATAGCCATTGAGTAGACAAAGAAGTATCAGTCAGAGTGGTATGAGAAAAACAAGGATACTGTAGTATCACAATAAGTTAGAATATAGAGAGTTTCAACAGTTAAAGGATCCTGAGTATCAAGTGGTACCAAAAAAGTTGAGTACAATGGGATAAACTATGTATATAGGAACTATGTATAGTAGTTACATATTTACTAGACTAAAAATTTAGATGCTTATTTTAACTCCTATTTTTTACTCTTGGTTACAAGGGATGGTGACAATGGGACAGTGGGAGTTCCCTTTCATTAGTAGTCACTTTCTTTTATCGTCCACCTTTCTCTGAGGAACAGTAACTGATGACAAAGAGGTCTGACAGGCCTCTTTGTCTACGCACATCAAATTCAGACCCTCTACTAGTGTCTCAAGTTTGTTTGTCCTCCCATAATTGTGAATTCTATTAAACAGTTTTACAATAAAATTTGCATGAACTAGGCAGCTGTCCACTTCAATAATGGAAGAGAGCATGTGCTGCAGATCCTTAGACGTGCTGACTGCAGTGTGAGACTCAGCTCTACATTCACTGTGCTTTGAATAGCAGCAACTATTCATTGTCCTGGATCTCAATACTTCTCCCTGACTGATTTATCCATCTATCAATACCTATGTGTATGCTGCTTTCTGCAAGTTCTAAGATCCTATTGGCAATCGATAAACATGCACCAAATCCTCTTATCCCCTTTGAGTCCAGGGGGCACATGAGTCACATATTCTTTCAAGCAAGAAGCATGAAGATTAAAAATATTAGCTAACATTTGGTAGTGCTTTATTATTCACTCACATTTGTCATTTGCTTCTCCTTGTGGAATAGCTGCCATTAGAGTCAATTTCTCAACAAGGAAACTGAGAATTAAAAAATTAAATGACTTCTACAGGGCCATACAGATGATAAATAATTGAGATAAATAGGAATCAAACTTGATTATCTGACTTAAAATGCATAGTCTGGTACATAAAATATAATTATTCCTTTATGACTCCTCTATGTACAGTGGTACCTTGAGATACAAAGTTAATTTGTTCTGTAACCGAGCTCGTAAGTCAGTCAACTCGTATATCAAGATGCCAATACTGGACCGTACGCCAACGCACCAACTAGTGGCAGCTTCCCGAATCACGACTCATATCTTGAAATTTCGCTTGGATCTCGAACAAAAATACGAACCGAGTTGCAGCTCGTATCTTAAAAAAGTATATTGGTCTGTTCATATCTCAAGGGACCACTGTATTACTAAAACAGTATATATCCAGAGAATACAAAACAAAACATAAACTGGATATGTTGCCATCTAAAGCCCAGACATTGCTACATATACAATAACAGCAACTTGAATTGATTGGAGATTAGCTTTATATGGCACTTAGTATATGAGCCCCCAAACCCATGTAGAAATAATACATGTATGTAAGCATATAACACACATACATAAAGATACACACACTTACATACACACACTTTAAGTGTAAAACACTTTATATGTAGTCAACTCTTTAAACAGTTGTTATACTTTAGAGCAGGGGTCGGGAACCTATGGTTCGCGAGCCAGACATGGCTCTTTGGATGGCTGCATCTGGCTCGCAGACAAATCTTTAATTAAAATAATAATAATAACGTTAAAAATATAAAACATTCTCATGTATTACAATTAATTCAGTTCTTACCGCTCATGTTCATGGTTGCGAGTGGCTGGAGACAATCACAGCTGTCCTCCGGGACAACACCAAATTTTTATTGGATAATGCATAACATACACGCGTCGTTGTATTGCTCTCATATAATTACATTTTTTTTTTTTTTTGTATTTTTCTGAAGCTGGAAATGGGGAGAGACAGACAGACAGACTCCCGCATGCGCCTGACCGGGATCCACCCGGCATGCCCACCAGGGGGCAATGCTCTGCCCCTCCGGGGTGTCGCTCTGCCGTGACCAGAGCCACTCTAGTGCCTGGGGCAGAGGCCAAGGAGCCATCCCCAGCGCCCGGGCCATCTTTGCTCCAATGGAGCCTCACTGTGGGAGGGAAAGAGAGAGACAGAGAGGAAGGAGAGGGGGAGTGGTGGAGAGGCAGATGGGCGCCTTTCCTGTGTGCCCTGGCCGGGAATCAAACCCAGGACTTCTGCACGCCAGGCCGAAGCTCTACCACTGAGCCAACCGGCCAGGGCCGTCATGTAATTACATTTTAAAATATGTGGCATTCATGGCTCTCTCAGCCAAAAAGGTTCCCGACCTCTGCTTTAGTGCTTCATGTAGTAGTTTCTGCAGTTATCAAGAGACAAGTCAATTAGCAAATAGAAAAAGCACATCTGAAATGATGCTATATATAATGTATAGGGGTCTTGGTATATTTTATTTTTCACAGAAAGGCATTGTTTCATATATACTTTGTGCATATGGGAATATTATTTTCATAGTTAAATTTATTTTATCCTACCTTATCCCACTTTCAGATTGTAAACACTTATCCAAGCACTGCTTTAGAAATGGTTCCCCGTTATTTTAGAATTTATTTCCTATTTCAAGGAAATGCAATTGATGTTGTTCCAGTTCATTCTTAACTAAATCATGTAAAATTTCAGGAGAAAATTTTGTTTACAAGAAGCTTCTGACTTTCTAAGTTATTTCTTTTATAATAACTTTAGTTTTCTCCCCAAAGGCAAAAACAAACAAGTGCTTGGAGTTATATAATGTGATTTCTCTTTCTTTTTAAAAGAGATAATGTACTCATGAGTTTTATAACTAAAATGTATGAGATCTGCCTCCAATCATATGAATAAGCAATAGTCCCTTGTGAACTTCATTTAGAATCAGAACAAATGGGAAAAAAATACAGTTATATTTAACAGCTTTGAAATGGTAACAGATACCAATTGACTGAATTTTATTTGGGACTTAATCTGTATTTTCCAGATGAGAAAACTGAGGCACAGAGAAGTTAAGTAACTTGTGTAAGGTAACAGCTAATAACTGCTAGAGCAGGTGTCCACAAACTGTCTTGTGTCAGAGCCAGCTCTCACTTACAATGCTACACTTCCCTCTAACCTAAACAACAACCTCTCAGACCAACTGACCAGACTTTAAGTTTGGAAATGGTCAATAGAAGCTTAGAATGTAGTTATTAAAGAAATGTGCATTTTACTAAGATCTGAATTGTCTCAAAGACCAAGCATATCAAAATATGCTGGTGCCTTTATAGGTGGATCCCATTTTATGTTTCTGCATTACATTTTTTTTTTTTTTTTTGTATTTTTCTAAAGCTGGAAATGGGGAGAGACAGTCAGATAGACTCCCGCATGCACCCGACCGGGATCCACCTGGCACGCCCACCAGGGGAGACGCTCTGCCCACCAAGGGGCGATGCTCTGCCCCTCCGGGGTGTCGCTCTGCTGCGACCAGAGCCACTCTAGCGCCTGGGGCAGAGGCCAAGGAGCCATCCCCAGCACCTGGGCCATCTTTGCTCCAATGGAGCCTTGGCTGCGGGAGGGGAAGAGAGAGACAGAGAGGAAGGAGGGGGGGTGGAGAAGCAAATGGGCACTTCTCCTGTGTGCCCTGGCCGGGAATCGAACCCGGGTCCCCCGCACACCAGGCCGACGCTCTACCGCTGAGCCAACCGGCCAGGGCCTCTGCATTACATTTTTAAATAGCTCTTTTGAGAATAAAATTTATATGCCATATAACTTATACACATAAAATGTACAATTCGATGGTTTTAGCTTACAGGCCTGTATAATCACCACTACAGTCTACTTTTAGAATATTTTTGTTATCCCAAAAGGAAACCCAATATCCAGTAACCATCAGTCCATATATCCTTCACTACTCAGATCTAGAAGACCACTAATCTACTCCCTAGCTTTACAGATTTGGCTATTCTAGACATTTCATATAAATGGAGTCATATAATAATATATGACCTCTTGTGATTGGCTTTCTTTACTTAGTGTAATGTTCAAGGTTCATGTACTTCAATAGGATTGATTTATACCACAATCATATTATAATTAAATATTACTTTATTTAGCAAAACTTATAGTACAAACAATAGTGTAACTGCAGCTCTTCTCAACTATTCCTCTATTTTCATTATAAATATTTAAACCAACTGTTTTTTATTATTATATTTTTATTTTTTCTATTGATTTTAGAGAGAGGAAGGAAGAGAGTAGCAGAGAGACAGGAACATCTGTTTCTGTATGTGTCGTGACTAGAGATTGAACCAGCCCCTAACAATGAGCTTTGTCAGCTTTTGGAATAAGTCCTGTGCTGGATTTGTTAAAAGAGTATAGAAATTTCACTATCTCTGTCTCTTTCTCTTTCTCCCTCTCCCTTCCTCTGTCCCTCACTCGCTCTCTTCAATTCTAGAGTATAACCCTATGCTATTTCACGGTATGCAAGACTGTTACCTTATTTCTGATAAGACTCCCCAAATATTCCATACAGTTACACCAATCCTATATAAACATTGTGGGCTACAACAATTCAGGTACAAAATGTATATCAAGGGCAAAAATATACCAATCAATGGACATCATTGTAAATTATTGTTTAAATATCACTTTCGTGAATACCATTAATGATTGATAGTTACTTTAATCACTATTTATTGGCAGTTATTTTATTTAATCTTGTTGTAAATTGTCATTTTCAGTTCCATGATGTCAAAGTTTGATATAACTTTATATCAAATGGTTAAGTCTGAAACTAAACCCTTTGTTTTACAAAGTCTTAAATAACTGAGACCTGATTTAAGAACACCACATTTTTGTGGCATTCAAAAGCGGTTTTCTCAGAAGTTGAAACCAGAAATCCTATACCCTAAATACTGAATGTGTCCTGTGTTACAGAATACTGTTAATTAAGGCAAGGAGGCAGGCTCCCACTGTCTAGGCTTTTAGTCTAAAGATTAAAACAAGATAGTAAATCATGCATAATCAGTAATTTTAGGGTCTCAGAAGCAATGCCATACACATGCATGCATGTATCAATTGTAAGAGTGATGTAAGAGGACACTAGCTTGAGTGTCATTTTTTTGACACTTGAGTCTTTGCTAGAGATTCTGATAGCTATAATTAAACAGTAAGTATTGTTTTCAGGGAGAGTTAAAAGAACATAAGCAGGAAAAGGTATATAGTTTAATAGAAATGTAAATGAGATGTTCGTCACCTTGTTATCTTGGAAAATGATGAAAAAAAATTATGTGAGAAGTTAGAATCAAAGATTATTTCTAATAAAATAAAAATGAATGAGCAATTCCTTTGTAACCATTTTATGTTTTGTTTTAATTTTACTCTCTATGCCAACCCTTCCATGCACTGAATTTGATTATAATATTCTAGGTTCTTCATACATTAAAAAAAGAGACAGATAGATGATAAATAAATAAATAAATAAAATGATTTATATATATGTATGTCACATATTATTTATATATTAATTATGTTATGCAATATATCAGCTCGTCAGATGTAATTTCTGTCAGGTATTTGTGACAATCAGAAAAACAGCTAGATATTCTGATGCACCTGCACTTAATCTTTTTTCCCTCATGTCATTCTACCTGCCAGGTATTTGAAGGCTGAGTTGTGAATCAAGATTTCTATAGTTTGCACAAGTCACATCCCCAGTGTTTTAGAGCCTCCAAGCTCCCTGTTTCAGGAGGGCAGGAAATTATTACTCTTTTTTCACCTCAATTAGGAACACATCAAACGATCAATATTTTCTACTTGACTTTCTAATACAGTAGTAAAGTACACAGTGAATGCTGCCTACTTTCTCTCAGGAATGATTCATTCTGGGAAGGTACTTAGGGAGTAGAGCCTTTTAAGTTTTTTTATCCTCTCCTTTGAACGTTATGTGAGTTATTCTCCTTGATGGCTCCCTTTGGTGGATTTCCAAAGACCCTTTAGAAACTTGCTGAGGTTAGTGTAGTGGTAGTGAAGGGCTAGAGCCCCCATGACTGGCTCTCAACTGCGGACCTCTCTCACAGCATCTCTCTTATGAGGTGTCCTTCAAAGGCCCTTAGCCCCTCTGCCTCTTCTCGCTCTTGCACAACTGAATATCAGATCTATTTATCAATTATAAAGCATGGAACTAGTAAAGAAGAGACATAAAGCCTACTAAAGTTACTCCCAGAAGCAAGTATAACCCCCTGAAGAATCTTTAACCTTGCTGCCCTTTTCCTTGGTTCTGTGCCCTGAAACAGGCTACTAACCACTCCCTCAGTTTGGGGCTGAAGTGTCTCATAATTACTGCAGATCTCCACACCCCAGCAGGTCCTGCCAGGAGTTGAAAAATCATTCTCACAATTTTCTCCTGAAAAGATATACATTGAGCTAGCCAGGAGACTTGAGGAAAATTGCAAATTAAATAAGACAAAGGATAACAGCTGCAAATCTTTTGTCTAGAATTATCAAAGACATTCCCACAGGTTGCCAATATGTTGCTTCAGTTTTCTCCATATTTATACTATCATTGTCCTTCGGGACGTCATGCAATAGTACCCGGACTTGTAAGACCTGTCTCCCAACCTTGTACCGCCACTTCATTCTAAACTTTAACAGCTTCTCTAAAGCATAGTAGAGCCACTTCTGTGACCAAGAACCTTGCTGACTCCACAGTATACCCAGCAAGGGATTAAATTGTAATGATCCAGCTCACCTATCTTTTCAACCATGCTCTTCACCTTCATCTTGTGACCAATGCTCTAGATTAAATTAACATATCCATGTATATGTTTCTTTTTATATGTGTCATTATTACACTACATTCTCCATATGGTCTGCTTTTCTCACACTTCAGACTTTATGAAACTGCTGGGTGTCTCCATGCCCTCAATCTATTCCTTTAGTTATACTTTTCTCATGGCATTTAACTCTGCTTCTTTTATGAACATGGTATATATGATCATTTTATAACATGTTTTTGAGCATAGGATCTGCATGTTAAAAATCTTTGTAGACCTTAAAGTTTGCAGTATTGTGCTTTTGCAAAAGTAAGTTTTCAATAATTGTTGAAAACAATTTGCCAAGTGCGTAAAATATTGATTATTCAAGTATAGTTTTTGGTGTTTTTTTTTCCCCGAAGTTAGAAGTGAGGAGGCAGTCAGATAGACTCTCACATGCACCTGACTGGGATGCACCCGGCATGCCCACCAGTGGGCGATGCTCTGCCCATTTGGGGCATTGCTCTGTTGCTGCCAGAGCCATTCTAGCATCTGAGGTGGAGGCCATGGAGCCGTCCTCAGCACCCGGGCCAACTTTCCTTCAGTGGAGCCCTGGCTGCAGGAGGGGAAGAGCGAGATAGTGAGAAAGGAGAGAGGGAAGGGTGGAGAGGCAGATGAGCACTTCTGTTTACCCTGACTGGGAATTGAACCCCAGTCTTCCATATGCCAGGTCAATGCTCTACTGCTGAACCAACCAGCCAGGGCCCAGGTATAGTTTTAAAGATTATAAAGACTAGAGGAGGAAGCAAGATCCCGGCGGGTGACAGGGAAAATCTCTATTAGAGAGCCTGAGAGTGATGGCTGAAGAAACACTAGGTTCACTGGAATAGCCTAATGAACATTTCCAGTGGGTAGTGTAGCAAAGGGATAAGAGCAGACAATGAGAATTTTTTACAAATTGTGAAAGGCATGTAATAAATTTAAAAGGACCCAGGTTTGGGGATAGGGACTTAGGTAAACGAGAAGACATCTTAGTTTCTATATAAAATTAACCTATTGAATGGGATTGTAACAGCAGTATGGTGTCTTCCTTATGTATAGATACATATAGGTAACCACTGCCCCTGGGTAAGAACAAATACTTTAAAAATGTTTTTTTGATTGATGACTGAGAGGGAGGGAGAGAAAGAGAGAGAGAGAGAGAGAGAGAGAGAGAAGCATCAACTCATTGTTCCACTTGGTTATGCACTCATTGATTGCTTCTTGTACATGCCCTGACCAGAGACTGAATCTGAGACCTCACTGCATTGAGATGATGCTTTCTCCACTGAGCCACCTGGCCAGAGCAGAAAAAAAGATTATAAAGAATGAGGAAACTTATTTCTCCTCTCAATAAAAGCAGAAGAGTACGATAATACCATTTATTAAGAAAGTGGCTTACAAAACAGAAGTAATTTTCATGAATAGCTTCATACGAATTACTCTTACAAAATCTATAAAGTGAAGTAAATATATATATGGAATAAATATGTACATGTTTTGACTAATATAAAATATAAAGGTAAATTTGGACATAATCTAATGATGAAGTTTAACCCTTAAAAAAAAGAGTAACAGGAGTTAAATGTTTTTCACTCTACAAAAAAGAAAGACCAACAGACACATAAGGTAGCATCATTACTCTTTTAGATCTGCATGTGTCTTTTCCAGTGACTTGGCTGTGCTCTCTTCCTCTCCATTCTAATAGATGATGTCTTCAATCTAATATGAGAATTTGCTCTCTGGCATAAAATTTATTATGCCAGATTCGGACTCTTGTGCTATCACATAGTATCAATATTGATAACTTGTGATCCATTTCTGAAGTGTCAAGAATAATAAGGAACTTCAAATTATCTGTACCTGCTTCCCCCCCTCTCCACGTAGCTTCAGACTTAGAAAAATACTCTATGTCTAGTTCTTCTCCAATTTGATTTTATATCATTTGGCCTAACAGGTTGCCAAACTGAACATACAATTTTCACTTCCATACTGATGGTGCTAAGGGTTGAAAATGTGTTATTTCACTAAGGTTTAGATGCTGGCAATCTCATAAGTAAATGTGATAACATAAACCCTTGAAAATCCAGTCAACAAGTTTGTAAATATAATATTTTATTGTAAAAGTTTCTGGACTTTTTAGCTTGATGTCTTATTGTTTTTATTAGATAGTTGCTTCTAACTTTTTTAGGTATTTTCAGGAAAATAGAAATCTTCTGTGACTCAGGCAAACTTGATAAATTACAGCAAAATAAGTACTTTTTGAGTACTTCCCACATAAAATAATATACCAGGTATGTTGTTAAAGGGATTCATTCTTTGTTTAAGCTATTTTGCCGTTCTACATTTCTTTTCTTTTTGCAAGATATCAAGTCTGAGCCCTCACTGGAGCTTCTGGAATTGTTGAAATTGTGTCTAATTTAGGAAACTAAACCTTTTAAATCTATCTTATCTTATGTAATGTTGGAAATTGAACAAAACCCAGAACTGGCCTGACCTGTGGTGGTGCAGTGGATAAAGCGTCTACCTAGAAATGCTGAGGTCGCCGGTTCGAAACCCGGGGCTTGCCTGGTCAAGGCACATATGGGAGTTGATGCTTCCAGCTCCTCCCCCCTTTCTCTCTCTCTGTCTCTCCTCTCTCTCTCTCTTTCTCCCTCTCCTCTCTAAAATGAATAATAAAATAAAATAAAATAAAAAACCAGAACCAACATGTGAATAATAAATTTATATTTGAAGTCTGCTGTTAAAATAATGATGAAAATTTTCTGTATTTTGGGCCTTCAATGTTATGTTCCAGGAAATCTACTTCTAGTTAATTTTTTTAAAAAATAAGAGGTTGAATTTCAGGGGTGCTTATGCAAGATAAGTAAGAAAATCAAAATATACAGCCATAAATATTGAAATCAAAATGATACATGGGTACAAAAGTCATCAAACATCACATTTTATAATATTATACATCGACATGGGAAGAAGCTAATAAGGACTGTGTGAAACACCTATAATGTTATTTAAGCCAATTACTATATTTAAGATTTTCTAATTTTATCTTATTACTAGTGGATACATTTTCTTAAATATTAAGTTCACACAAATGGCTGCACAATTAATGGCTACACACTTCTCCCCACTCATTACTACCCAAAGGTAAATGCTGTTGACATTTTGATGAATACTTTCTTGCCAATATTTTCATATTCTTTTCAAAAATGGGTTCACACAATGCTTCTATTACATCTTTTTATTTAAAATATTTTAACAACTTTCTAAATGTGCAACACTTTTTAAAACTACTTTTTATTGAGAAAATTATCATTCATACAGAAGGATAAATATATAAGAGCTTCTTCATCAGAACTTCCTGTGACCTTCTGTTTCCATACCCATCTTCTTCCCCTAGTGTAATATCATAACTTTCTGTCTCTCAGCTTAAAATTATTTTCTTGCTTTCTTAGATAATATAAATATGTATATGTGTGTATAGAATGTCATAAGTTATATTGTTTTTCAGTTTTTCTGTTGTTGACTTTTATGTAAATGGAATCACAAACATATATTTTTGTGACTTATTTTATTCAACATTAGATTTCTAAGGTCAGTGTTAAAGGATTGCTGTGATTCATTTATCTTTCCAAAATTTATTTATCTAATTTATTTTGATAGAAATTTGAATTGCTTTAAATTTGTAACTGTTGTAGAGAATGTTGTGTGATATTTTTTAAGTATTTTCTAGAGTGTTGGAGCAATATCTTTTCTAGAATATAAATCTAAAAGTAGAATTGTTAGTTATAGAGTATATGAGTGTACAAGAGATTAAACTATAATAGTTGACAATTCCAATCAGTGTATGATTAAATGTATGGTTTTCTCTTGCTTCATGTCCTCATCAACATTTGTGTCCTAGACTTTGATCCCAAGCTGGTTGGTATGGGATAGTATCACATTTTGGTTTTAATTGGCATTTGTCTAGTTACTTATGAGGCTGAATATTTCTCATATGTATGTAGCTGTTGGAGTTTACTTATTTTTGTGATGTACCTTTGCATTTGTTTCTTTTAAATTTAGTCTATTTTAACTAATTTATGAAAATTATTTTCAATGAATAGTAATTACACACTTTTATGGGGTTTATTGTTCTAAGCATATTACATAAATTATCTTGTTTTACCTAAGGGATAGACATTATTATTATTCTTTTACAATTCAAAAAACTGAGATACAGAAAGGTTAAATAACTTTATGAAAGTCACACAGCTAGTAAGTGATGTATGTGATATTCTATCTAAGGTTGTGTGACTTCACAGTCCATGATCTTAAACACTATTCTAAAACACCTTTCCTTTCTTCTTTATGATTATTTGTTACAATATCTTCTCTTAGTTTACAGTTAATGCTTTCATATTCTGTTTAAAAATATTCTACACTCAATTTTAATAAGCTGTTTTCTTGATATTCTCTTCCTAATGTTTGGTAGTTTATCTTTAATAGTTACGTGTTAGCCCATATAAAATTAATTCCAGTTTATGGTGTGAGGTGTGGGTTCAATTTAATTTTTTCAATGTTTAATTGCCTCAACAATTTTATTGAATAGCATAATTGATGATCTGTAATACCAACTCTGTCATATATCAAGTGTCCATTTCACTATGAATCTATTTCTAGATCTTCATTCTGTTAAGCTGGTCTATATGTCTACTTATGGGTTGTCATCACATTATCTAAACTACTAGCTATAGAAAAAGTCGTAGCTATTCTATCTAAATATCCCAACTTCACATGAAGTTGCTCACAATATTCTTCTAATATTTTAAATTTTCCACAGCATTAATAGTGGTATTTTTTTCCATTTTTCATTAATGGTTATTTTGGTCTTTTTTTACTTCTCAATCTCAAAAGAAGTTTGGGAATTTTATAAGTTTTTTCAAAGAACCAATTTCTGACTGTTGATTTGTCTCTCTTGTATATTTATTTCTTTCTTCATCAATTTTTGTTCTTACCTTTCTTATTTTCAACTTTATTTGATTATTTTGCTATTTATTTGTGATTTCTTAAGAAACTTATAGCTTAGCACATTGATTATTATCCTTTTTTAGTAGCTTTTAAGGATATACATTTTCAATTTCTATTGTGGCTTTATTGTTAAATTTTTTATATGTTATATCTTCTTATTATTTGGTTCAAGACTTTCTTACTTCTACTCTGAATTAAGTTTTTACTCATAAATTATTTAGAAGTAAGTTTCTTACTTTAAAACTATGAATATTTTTTGCCTGGCCAGGCGATGGTGCAGTGGATGGAACATCAAACTGGGACGCAGATGACCCAGGTTCAAGACCCTGAGGTCACTGGCTTGAGCACAGGTTCATCTGGTTTGAGCATAGGTTGCTGGCTTGAACTCAGGGTCACTTGGTCTGCTGTAGCCCTCTAGTTAGGGCACATGTAAGAGAGCATTCAATGAACAGCTAGGGTGTTGGGATGAAGAGTTAATGCTTCTCATCTCTCTCCCCTCCTGTGTGTCCCTCATCTCTCTCTGTCTCTGTCTCTGTCACACACACACACACACACACATACACACAAATAAATTTTTTATTTACCCTATTCTTATTGATTTTTAAGTTAGGTAGTCAAAATATTTTGTCATTAGGCTTTTTAGTATTTGAAATGTATTCAGTGTTGTTATATGGATGAGTATGTAATCAATTTTGTGAATGTTCCATGTGTTCTTGAAATAAATATTCATTGTATGGTTATTTATTACATATTTTATATGTGCCAATTAAGGCAAGCATTTAATTGTGTCTCCAATAGTTATAATATTATTATTTATTTATTGGCTTATTTTATCAACTAAGTTTTAAAATCTCTTACCATGATTGTGGATCTGTTTGTTTCTTGTTTTTATTCTATAAGTTTTGCCTATACTATTTTGATGCTATACATTACTATGATTTAACACGATTACAGTTTCCTGGAGAATTGATTCTTTCCTTACAAGGAATTGAAATTTTTTATCTCTAGGATTACTTTACCTAAGCCATAAGATCTAATTTTTTCTCATGTCAATATAGTAATATCAACCTTTTTTGCTTAGAATCTATTTGGCTTATCTTTTTCTATCCATTTACTTTGAACCTTCAGAAATGCTATACATTAGTGGCATCACTTATAAATAGTATATAATTGAGTTTATTTTATCCTACTTAGATATTCATTATTTTAACTTAAAGATTAATCTCTTTACATTGAGTGTTATTTCTTTATAATTAGAGTTAAATCTAATAATATATTTTGCACTTTTATTTTTTCCATCTTATTTTATGCCAAAATTATTTGTATATATAATGGTCTATTTCTGTATTCTTTATTCTGTCCTTTTGTTCTATTTGTTATATGTCAAAACTACTCTATCTTTAGTGCTGAGGCTTTATAATGAGTTTTGATACCCAGATATAAATGTGCTAATCTTGTTCTTAAGATTTTCTTTGCTATTATTGGTCTTTTATTAAATTTCATTATACATTTTAAAATCAGATTGTCAGTTTTTGATAAAACTCAGTTTTTAATATACTTTATCTCATTTTAAAAATACACTCTTCACTTTTAAATTCCCTCCAATGCTGCATTCCATATTACCACATTATGATATCCAATACCACATTATGATGAGATTCTAGTATCTTGTCAAATAAATCAGGTCTAAGTGTGGTTGGACACTCCTGAGTTCAGTTTCTCTACTATGGTTTATCTCAATCTGAATCTCTGTAAACTAAAGAAACAAGTTATCTGCCTCCCACATACCTAGCATACAGTGGTGAAATAGGCCTAGTTAATCACTATAGACATACCTGCTTAAAAAGTAGAAAATGGGCCCTGGCTTGTTGGCTCAGTAGATAGAGCATCAGCCCAGCATATGCAGATTCTAGGTTTGATTCCTGGTTAAGGCACACAAGAGAAGTGATCATCTGCTTCTCTCCCCATCGTTATTCACCTTATCTCCCTCTTCCCTTCCTACAACCAGTGGCACGACTGGTTCATGCATCAGTCCTGGATAGCTCAGTTGGTTCCAGGGTCAGCCTTAGGTGCTAAAAATAGCTAGGTTGATTCAATCATTGGCCCCTGGCAGGGGTTGCTGGGTGGATCCCAGTCAGGGCATTTGCTGGAGTTGTCTCACTATATCCCCTCCTCAAAAAGAAAAAAAAACATAAAAAGAAAAAGAAAAGCAGAAAATGAAGGCAGACAGTAGATAACCTGAGATTGATGTAATGAAGACTCAAACACCACAATATAGTCAGATAGTGCAAATAGTAATGATTGGTGGTTGTATGTTGTGAAGGCTCTTGGTCATTTATACAATTGAAGGTATTTTAAAGTAGTTAACTATTGTGTGTATATGTCGCATTTAAATATAAATGCATAACTATAAAAATTTATTATTACAATTTTTATAATGTTATATGTTATGCTAATTTTTCTGATCATTCAACTTTTCAAATTAAATTATCTACATTTTTAGAAGTATACAAACCTGAACTAGATTAGGTCCTAGATACTTAACTAAATTATCTTCTACTATAGGTTTCTCTCTTTTTAAATCTTCATATCAAATCATAATTTTATACTTCTCAAGTTTGGGACATAAAAATAGAGGCTCTTCTCCCATATATTATAGAAAGCATGTTTCCCTTTACCTTATGTGGGAAACAGAAAGGGAATAATACCTAGACTAATACCTAAAATAACCTATATAGTGGATATCTCACTGCTAATAACATTCCATACATATTTTAGTTGTTTAATTTTAATTCTAAAAGAATCAGAATTGTCTATTTTGGTTTATAAAAAGACATCGGTATTTCTTCTAAAAGTGCCATAAATAAGACATCAATTGCCAGATTTATTGTTGATCTGTGTTTAATATAAACTTGTCTTTAGAATATAGGAAAAGTGATGAAAGGAATTATGACAACTTTGTAGAGATTTATGGTCTGAAACTCTGTAGTACATCACTCATTTTCAATTAAGACTTGATATTATTCTTTCTGAATTATATCAGAGGTGGAGAGAGACAGAGTGAGGTCCTGTTCTAAAGATAAAGAAGAAACAAAAATAAGGAACCTCTTGAATCACTGATTTTGTGAAACATGCTAAATTATTTGCCACCATAAATGTAGCCAACTTTAACTTGAGGTGTGCTGACTAGTGGTGACCTCATAGGTTTTCATGTTTATGGTTACTGGCTTCTGCACCTTCATGAGGACATTGAAGTTTATATTTCACTTAGATAATTTATCAATGCATTTGTGTGTCATCTGTTTATCTTGTCATTTTATCAGGTTGATAGTGTGAGCCTAATATTTTTCAAAGTTATATATTAAATAAGTAGACTTTACCAATCTTGAAGGACTTTTTTGATATTTAATTTATCATAGTAGCAGTATGTTATTGGCTAAACTATTGGGAAATAAAATATAATGTAGATAAAGCCTCCTATCTAGGAAAACTAAAATTTTATTGAGCATTTTCAATATGTCAGTTATTTTCTAAATACTTTACACAGATTATCTCTTTATATTCTCATAACAACTCCAAAAGATAAGCTTTATTATTATCCTTATTTCATAGATAAATAAAATACATCATCCTGTTGAATGTGGGAATATTCAAAGGCAAGGAAACAGCATAAACAAAGTCATAGAGGCAAGAAACATTATGACATATGTAGAAGAATACAAGTAGCTCTATGTTTCTGGACTTTGAAGTTTAAGTTTAGGGGCTTTGGAAAGATGGTGCTGGAAGGAGTAGGAGGTGGCTCTTTCATTTTGAGACTCATATGTCATGAAGTGGGAGATAAATATTTGCTATATTGTATAAAATTTAATTATTGGCTGATATTGGCATGTAAACAAATATATTGAGTTAAATAAGTACCAAATGGCATATAAAGTAAAATTTCATTATTTTTTTGACATTCAGAGAGTTTTCAAAAGTTTATAGCTAATTTTATGACTTAGCGATCTATATATTTGTTTGCATTTTGGATTCACTCTTTTGACTATAGAACTATCTTCTTTGCTTTATCCATTTTGTGAGCAGGATTAAATGAATCTGTCATAATTTTTAGAAAACAGAAATGCGAACAACTCATTGACTATCTAGGCCATGATGGCGAACCTATGGCATGTGTGTCAGCACTGACATGCTTAGCCATTTTCAATGACACGTGGCCACATGTGGCTGCATACCAGAGAAGTATGGGGCCGCATGCAGAAAAGGATGTTTCATCCTCAGTTCCTGCATGGCCAGGAGCTGTAGTGTAGACACTCTGTGCCAGAGGTCTGTAAGCCAAAACAACGGAACTCTAGCACAGAGCGTCCAGTTCTGAGACTTTCGGTTAGGTAGTTAGGGGATCTTCCAGCTGGCGGAGCAGGGAACAGCGGAATGCTACGGGGGATGCATCTTTGTGGGCCCTGTGATCGCCATTACCAGCAACCACATAACCACAGCAACCATCATCCAATCTACTATTCTGGAGTGTCGTGGATTTCTAATTGACCATCATTACTGAGATAAGTAAGGGGGAGGCTGGGAGAGGCGAGGGCCTGTGCTATGTATGGGTGCCGTTTCCCACCATTAGAAATAGCGGCAGCCATCAATTTACGTAAGATGCAACTTGCAGAATTTCAAGACAGCATCTGGGCTCAGGTGTTTGTTGACTTGAGGTCAAAGCTTGAGAATCTGGAAAGGTGCCGCTTGGAGAATAAGAGGAGTGCCACTACGAACAGAAAAATTTGGAGTGCCTGGAACTGATTACCAGACACTTTTAGCACCCTGAAAAAATATAGCAATGGCTTTACTCACAATTTTTCCCTCTATGTACTTTTGTGAGACCTTATTCTCAGTTAAATAATATCAAAACCAACAAAAGAAACAGATTGACAGATGAAGTTAGTAGCGCTTGCTTGGGCTTGAAGTGTACAAAATACCAACCTTCAATTGAAGATTTAGCCAATGAAATTCAACAACAAAAAAGTCACTAATAGGCAGGTTAGTTAAAGAATTCCCCCTCCCCCTCACTTACCTTAGTTCATGGCACCTCACACAAGTTAAATAATATCAAGACCAACAAAAGAAACCGACTGACAGATGAACAAAGAAGTCACTAAGCAGGTAAGTTAAATAATGAGTTTTTGGTTTATTAAATACAGTTATATATTACAATTATACATTTTTGTTATTTAAACTATAAATATCGCGAAATTATGGTTTTTTTCTCAAAGTGACACACCACCCGAGTTATGCTCTGTTTTTTGGTGAATTTTGACACACCAAGCTCAAAAAATTGCCCATCACTAATCTAGGGACATGATAAGAAAAAGAAGCACTTCTAAAAAGACTTACTTGGCCAGAGACGTACTAAATTCAGATTGTAAACCACAAGACTTGTTTGTTTATGTTAAACTGACTTTAAAAAGACCTCAGTTCTTATGGCTGAGTAGTATTCCATAGTGTATATGTGCCACATCTTCTTTATCCAGTAATCTATTGAAGGGCTTTTTGGTTGTTTCCATGTCTTGGCCACTGTGAACAATGCTGCAATGAACATGGGTAATGGGTATGCAACATAATTGAATGACAGGATAACCTGGAGATGTTTTTTTGAACATATGTACCCTGATTTATTGATGTCACCCCATTAAAATTAATAAAAATTTATAAATAAATAAATAAATAAAAAGACCTCACATATTTACAAGGTCATATATCATATTTCACAGTGTATTTAAATAGCTATATCACAATCTAAGCTGTCTAAGGGTTTTCTTTCAATACAGCTCATACCTGATCTTTATTCAATGTTAGTTACTACATATTCCTGATAGAAACTCCTTGAGTGGAATTATAGAATTATCACTTAAGTATTAGAGCTGAAGATTGAAGCACATAAATGATTTGTTAGAGGGCAAAGTGAAAGTTAGGACAGTGCCTGGAGAGGAACAGAGAGCTCTAAAGTCTGAAATCCAAAGAATTGGTGCTCTAAGTAGTAAAGAGTGTTTTTCCATTAATATGTTGGAATAGAATTGAACATGGTTATTCATAATTTCTATCCAGTTTTTGTTTTTGTTTTTTTTTATTTATTTATTTTTAATGGGGTGACATCAGTAAATCAAGATACATATATTCAAAGGTAATATGTCCAGGTTATCTTAAAGTTCAATTATGTTGCATACCCATCACCCAAAGTCAGATTGTCCTGTCACCCTCTATCTAGTTCTCTTTGTGCCCCTCCCCCTCCCCCTTCCCTCTCCCTCTCCCCCCTTCCCCCGTAACCACCACACTCTTGTCAATGTCTCTTGGTCTCAGTTTTATGTCCCATCTACGTATGGAAAAATGCAGTTCCTGGTTTTTTCTGATTTACTTATTTCACTCCGTATAATGTTGTCAAGATCCCACCATTTTGCTATAAATGATCCGATGTCATCATTTCTTATGGCTGAGTAGTATTCCATAGTGTATATGTGCCACATCTTCTTTATCCAGTCATCTATTGATGGGCTTTTTGGTTGTTTCCATGTCCTGGCCACTGTGAACAATGCTGCAATGAACATGGGGCTGCATGTGTCTTTACAAGTCAATGTTTCTGAGTTTTTGGGGTATATACCCAGTAGAGGGATTGCTGGGTCATAAGGTAGTTCTATTTTCAGTTTTTTGAGGAACCACCATACTTTCTTCCATAATGGTTGTACTACTTTACATTCCCACCAACAGTGGATGAGGGTTCCTTTTTCTCCACAGCCTCTCCAACATTTGCTATTACCTGACTTGTTAATAATAGCTAGTCTAACAGGTGTGAGGTGATATCTCATTGCAGTTTTGATTTGCATTTCTCTAATAACTAAAGAAGATGAGCATCTTTTCATATATCTGTTGGCCATTTGTATTTCTTCCTGGGAGAAGTGTCTGTTCATATCCTCTTCCCATTTTTTTATTGGATTGTTTGTTTGTTTGTCATTGAGTTTTATGAGTTCTTTGTATATTTTGGATATTAGGCCCTTATCTGAGCAGGTGTTTAAAAATATCATTTCCCAATTAGTTGCCTGTCTGTTTATCTTGTTATCAATTTCTCTTGCTGAACAAAAACTTCTTAGTCTGATGTAGTCCCATTCATTAATTTTTGCTTTCACTTCTCTTGCCTGTGGTGTCAAATTTATAAAATGCTCTTTAAAGCCCAGGTCCATGAGTTTGGTACCTATGTCTTCTTCTATGTACTTTATTGTTTCAGGTCTTATGTTTAGATCTTTGATCCATTTTGAGTTAATTTTTGTACAGGGGGACAAACTGTAGTCCAGCTTCATTCTTTTGCATGTGGCTTTCCAGTTTTCCCAGCACCATTTGTTGAAGAGGCTTTCTTTTCTCCATTGAGTGTTGTTGGCCCCTTTATCAAAAATTATTTGACTATATATATGTGGTTTTATTTCTGGACTTTCTATTCTGTTCCATTGGTCTGAGTGCCTATTTTTCTGCCAATACCATGTTGTTTTGATTGTCGTGGCCCTATAATAGAGTTTGAAGTCAGGTATTGTAATGCCCCCAGCTTCATTCCTTTTCTTTAGGATTGCTTTGGCTATTCGGGGCTTTTTATAGTTCCATATAAATCTGATTATTTTTTGCTCCATTTCTTTAAAAAATGTCATTGGAATTTTGATGGGAATTGCATTAAATTTGTATATAGCTTTGGGTAATATGGCAATCTTGATTATATTTATTCTACCTAACCAAGAACAAGGAATATTCTTCCATCTCATAATGTCTTTTTCGATTTCCCTTAACAATGGTTTATAGTTTTCATTGTATAAGTCCTTTACATTCTTTGTTATGTTTATTCCTAGGTATTTTATTTTTTTTGTTGCAATCGTGAAGGGGATTATTCTTTTGAGTTCATTCTCAAATGTTTCATTGTTGGCATATAGAAAGGCTATTGACTTCTGTATGTTAATTTTGTATCCTGCGACCTTACTGTATTGGCTTATTTTTTCTAGAAGTCTTTTTGTGGATTCTTTGGGGTTTTCGATGTATAGGATCATATCATCAGCAAAAAGTGATACCTTTACTTCTTCTTTTCCGATATGGATGCCTTTTATTTCTTTGTCTTGTCTGATTGCTGTGGCAAGAACCTCTAGTACCACATTAAATAAGAGTGGAGAGAGTGGACAACCCTGTCTTGTTCCTGATTTAAGGGGGAAAGCCTTCAGTTTTGTGCCATTTAGTATGATGTTAGCTGATGGTTTTTCATATATGGCCTTTATCATGTTGAGATATTTTCCTTCTATACCCATTTTGTTGAGAGTCTTAAACATAAAATTGTGTTGTATTTTATCAAAAGCCTTTTCTGCATCTATTGATAATATCATGTGGTTCTTGTTCTTTGTTTTGTTGATATGGTGTATTACGTTAACCGTTTTACGTATGTTGAACCATCCTTGAGATTCTGGGATGAATCCCACTTGATCATGATGTATTATTTTTTTAATATGTTGTTGTATTCGATTTGCTAGTATTTTGTTTAGTATTTTAGCATCTGTATTCATTAGAGATATTGGTCTGTAGTTTTCTTTTTTTGTGCCATCCTTGCCTGGTTTTGGTATAAGGGTTATGTTTGCCTCATAAAATGTGTTTGGAAGTATTGCTTCTTCTTCAATTTTTTGGGAGACTCTCTGTAGAATAGGAACCAAGTCTTCTTTGAAGGTTTGATAAAATTCGCTGGTATAGCCGTCTGGGCCTGGACTTTTATTTTTGGGGAGGTTTTTAATGGTTTTTTCTATTTCTTCTCTACTAATAGGTCTGTTTAGGCTTTCTGCTTCTTCTTGACTCAGTCTAGGAAGGTTGTATTGTTCTAGGAATTTATCCATTTCTTCTAGGTTGTTGAATTTAGTGGCATAAAGTTTTTCATAGTATTGTACAATAATTCTTTGTATATCTACGATGTCCGTGGTGATTTCTCCTCTTTCATTTTGGATTTTGTTTATATGAGTTCTTTCTCTTTTTTCCTTGGTAAGTCTTGCCAAGGGTTTGTCAATTTTATTGATCTTTTCAAAGAACCAGCTCCTTGTTTTATTAATTTTTTCTATAGTTTTTCTGTTCTCTATTTCATTTATTTCTGCTCTGATTTTTATTATCTTCTTTCTTCGGCTGGTTTTGGGTTGTCTTTGTTCTTCATTTTCTAGTTCCTTAAGGTGTGAAGTTAAGTGGTTCACTTGGGCTCTCTCTTGTTTGTTCATATATGACTGAAGTGATATGAACTTCCCTCTTATCACTGCTTTTGCTGCATCCCATAGATTCTGATATGTCGTATTATCATTTTCATTTGTCTGTATATATCTTTTGATCTCTGCACTTATTTCTTCTTTGACCCATTCATTCTTTAAAAGTATGTTGTTTAGTTTCCACATTTTTGTGGGATTTTTTTCCTCTTTTTTGCAGTTGAATTCTAGTTTCAAGGCTTTATGATCAGAAAATATGCTTGGTACAACTTCAATTTTTCTGAATTTGCTGATGTTGTTTTTGTGGCCCAGCATATGGTCAATTCTTGAGAATGATCCATGTACACTGGAGAAAAATGTATACTCAGTCACTTTGGGATGAAATGTCCTGTAGATGTCTATCATATCCAGGTGCTCTAGTGTTTTGTTTAAGGCCACTATGTCTTTGTTGATTCTCTGTTTGGATGACCAATCTAGAGCCGTCAGCGGTGTATTGAGGTCTCCAAGTATGATTGTATTTTTGTCAGTTTTTGTTTTAAGGTCAATAAGTAGCTGTCTTATATGTTTTGGTGCTCCTTGGTTTGGTGCATATATATTAAGAATTGTTATGTCTTCTTGATTCAGTGTCCCCTTAGCCATTATGAAATGGCCATTTTTGTCTCTGAGTACTTTTCCTGTCTTGTAGTCAGCATTATCCGATATGAGTATTGCTACACCTGCTTTTTTTTGGATGTTATTTGCTTGGAGTATTGTTTTCCAGCCTTTCACTTTGAATTTGTTTTTATCCTTGTTACTTAGATGAGTTTCTTGTAGGCAGCATACAGTTGGATTTTCTTTTTTGATCCATTCGGCTACTCTGTGCCTTTTTATTTGTGAGTTTAATCTGTTTACATTTAGTGTAATTATTGACACTTGTGAGTTCCTCATTGCCATTTTATAGATTGCTTTCTGTTAGTTTTGTGCCTTGTTTCATTCTTCTCTTTCGTTTTTCTATCTTTTGTTTTTATTTGGTTGTATTCCACACATCTTTCCTCTATTGCTATCTTTTTTAAATCATGTGCTTCTGTGGTGGTTTTTTCAATGGTGGTTACCATTAAGTAATGAAAAGGGTTCCTACCCTGTTCATTGTAGTGCACTATTTTGTGAGTACTTTTGCCCTCCATCGCCCTTTGCTACTGTTAATCTTCATCCTCTCCCCCCCTTTCTTATTGTTGTCACAGTTTAAAGTTGGTTTTGTTATGTTCTTCTTGGAGCTTTTACTTGTGGCTTTGTTGTTGTTTTTTTATTCTTTGTATCTGATTGGAGAACCCCCTTTAGTATTTCCTGGAGTGGGGGTTTTCTGGTGATAAATTCTATCATCTTTTCTGTATCTGTGAATGTTTTTATTTCTCCTTCATATTTGAAGGTTAGCTTTGATGATAGTATTCTTGGCTGAAAGTTCCTCTCTTTCAAGACTTTAAATATTGGGGTCCACTCTCTTCTAGCTTGTAGAGTTTCTGTTGAGAAATCTGATGATAATCTAATGGGCCTTCCTTTATATGTTGTATTCTTCTTTTCCCTGGCTGCCTTGAGAATTTTTTCTTTGCAGTTGGTTTGTGCCAATTTTATTATGATGTGCCTTGAAGTAGGTTTTTTGGGGTTAAGAAAACTTGGAGTTCTGTTTGCTTCTAGAATTTGAGGTTTTAGTTCTTTCCAGAGGCTTGGGAAGTTCTCATCTATTATTTGTTTGAGTATGTTCTCCATTCCATTTTCTCTCTCTTCTCCCTCTGATATACCTATTATTCTTATGTTATTCTTTTTGATGGCGTCAGATAATTCCTGTAGGGCTATTTCATTTTTTTTAATTTTTGAATCTCTTTCTTCTTCTCTTTGTTGAGCCTCAAGTTGCTTGTCTTCTATTTCGCTGATCCTCTCTTCTATCTGGCCTCTTCTATTAGCTAAGCTTGTTACCTCATTTTTCAGTTCATGAATTGAGTTTTTCATCTCTGTTTGATTTGTTTTTATAGTTTCAATTTCCTTGGAGATATACTCTTTGTGTTCATCGAGTTGTTTTCTGAGCTCCCTAAATTGCCTTTCTTTGTTTTCTTGTATATCTCTGAGTATTTTTAGAATTTCTATTTTAAATTCTCTGTCGTTTAACTCCAAGGTTTCCAATATCTTAAATTTTTTCTCCATAGATTTTTCCTCATCTCTCTGTGTTACCTCTCTATCTTTTGTATCCATGATATTTGATTTTCTCTTCTTTAATGGCATCTGAGGGTGATTTTCTTGATAGTATTAATGAGATATTATAAGGAATAAAAGGATAAAAAAATAAAAATAAAAATAAAACATTGCACGTTTTTTTAAAAAATTAATCATTAAATAAAGAAAAATAAAATAAGATAAAAATTTGAGGGGAAAAAAAGGGAATAATTCCTTCTCCTCCTTTTTTCCTCTCCTCTCCTCTCCCCTCTTTTTTGAGAAAATCTTGTGATGAACTGTGAATTATATTGTACTAAATAGAACAAACAATACCTGTAGTGGAGGGCCTGAATTGGGGAGAAGTAATATAGGGGTAAAGGAAAAAAAATATATAAGAAAAAAATATTTATATATAAAAAAAGGGGGGAGCAGTATAGACCCACAAAAAGCAAATTAGGAAAAAATTTGGGTCAAGAATAAAATGTTTTGCTTTTAGGTGTTGGCTGACTCAGAGATATGATGAGAGGAATAAGAGGGAAACAGGAAAAAAGGGTGGAAAATTAAAAAATTACTATTGTATTTAGTGGAACAAGAACTAGATAAAATGGAGAGCCAGGGATGGGAGCACTGCTAATGTGTTAAAAAGGTGAAGTAAAAACCCTCCAAAATGCCACAAACTTAAGTTTGAGTCCCAGATAAGATAATTTGTTCGTTATTGAAGTTTGAATGAGAGAAGACGTAAAGGAGAGAGGAAGAGACTAATATAGAGGGAGAAGAGAGAGAGAGAGAGAGAGAAAAGATGGAACCACTTAAAGAAGAAAAAAGAAAAAGGAGGAGAGAGAAAGAGAGAGTTAGGGGTTTTGGATTGCAACCCTCAAAGAGAGAAAGGAGGAGGAAAGAAAAGATAATGTGAGATGTAACACTTATGGGTAGTGTAGTTCAAAGAGAGGCGAGAGTAAGACTGAGAGAGAATTAAATGACCAAATTGGAGTAGGAAAAAAAAATCAAGAATGAAGAAAAGAGACACAGACGAACAAATATAATAAGATGGGATAGGTTATAAAATCTGCAGATTATTCTTGATTTTGAGAGGTTGTCGTCTTGCTTTTTCTTTTCTGTCTTTCTGGTCGGTGACTTTGTACCCCGGGTTCTGCCTCTGTGGCACGCTCTGGAAGAGGTTTGCAGTTGATAATTCTCTATGGCAATGTCATGTATTGGGCTTCAGTCTCGTTGGCAGCCAAGGTTCATTAGTGTTTATAGGCTCCAACAGAGAGGATCTCTCACTGTGAGAGTGTTCCTGGAGCCTTTCTCCTAGTCTTTCCTTCCACAATTAGAAGCCTGATAATCCAGTTATGGGGTTGCTGCTGCCTCTGCCTGGATAGTAAGAGTCTCAAAGAGCTGGCAACTCCCCACTCTGTTCCCACTCAGCACAGGGCTCTGAGTAAGGCTCAGTCAGTCAGACCTGCCAGCATAATCAGGCGTGGCTTCCTCTCACTCAAAGATCTCTGTCTCTGCCCCTCTGTGGGATAACTCGAGTGCCCACTCCTGAGGCGTTCGGAGGAATCTCTAGCCAGACAGGTCACACTTCGAGTGAAATCCCTACCCACACGGAAAAGATCGAGCTTTGGAATTGGCTTTCGCTCTATCCTCATGCGGCTTTCCCAAGGGGCTAGGGCTGCCTTAGATTCCGCTCCTGGCCCGCTCACAGACCTGCTCCTCTGTGGGAAAAACATGGGCGCCCACCTCTGAGGAGTTCAGAGGAATCTCCTGTTCACTCTTCCTGCGTGCGCACTGACCAGATTTTGAGGCTCAGGCATCTGGGACGCCTCTCACTCCAAGAAAGCCCTCTGCCCACACGGAAAAGTTACTGGGTTGGAATTGGCTTTCGCTCTGTCCCCGTGCGGCTTTCCCAGGGCGCTGGGGCTTCCGCTCCTGGCCCGCTCACGGGCCTCTGATTCTGCTCCTCTGAGGGAAAACACGAGCACCCACCCCTGAGGAGTTAGGAGGAATCTCCTGCCCACTTTGCGTGCGTGCGCACTGACCAGATTATGAGGTTCACACGGGACGCCTCTCGCTCCGCGAAAGCCCTCCTCCCGCACAGAAAAGTTCCGCCGTTGGAGTTGGCTCCAGCTCCCTCCCCGTGCCCGGTCCCCTCAGGGCGCTGGGGCTCCTAGGAGATGCTGCTTTTTGCCCACACAGAGGCCTCTGACTTTGCTTCTCTGTGGGTTAGCACGGGCGGCGCCCACCCCTGAAGTGTTCGTAGGAATCTTTTGCCCACTAACCACGCCAACCAGGAGATGCGGAAAATGGCTGCCCCACTTGTCTTTCTTTGTCTGGGTTTGGCGCGCGCGCGTGTTAGCTTGAATTGCCCAGGTTTTTCCATGGCTTGGATCTCCGTGCCACAGCCTGATTTGGCTGTACCGCAGCCTGGAACTATTCACTCCTACGCCTGCCTTAGTTTCTATATTCTCAATTCTCAGTGAAAGCCATCCTGTTTGGATTAGAGAGGAAGGCGGAGCATTTCTTACTCCTTATTTCCCCCGAAGTTTGACCATATATTTAGCCAATCTTTCGCTTGATCCTACCTTCGGGTGTGTTGTGAAGCATCTGAAGACTCCAAGAATAGGTTTTTCTGTTTCTGGTTGAAGTACTTGTTGAGTTTATGGGGAGATTTTTGGTATCGCTTCCTACCGCGCCATCACTGTGACGTCATTCTCTATCCCAGTTTTTAATATAAGGCAGTATTTCTGTTGATTAAAAGTATAGCTATGCTATGAAAGTAAATTTAGGTTTAAATCTCAGTTTTGCTGTTTACTACCTGGTTGCCCTTAAGTGGTGATTACTTTATCTCTAACTTAATTTTTTCTAAAAGAAAGATAGTGACAGGATTTACATTTCATGTTTATAAGGAATAAATATGACTAAAGAGCCTTATACCTTGACTGGTATTGATATATGAGGGTTCTGTTTCCTTTATTCAGTATAAATTTGCAGATAAAATGTGATTGTGCATTTCTGTGGAGATGTATACAGAAACATTGTTGAAAATATGACTATAAAATCCACACGTATTCCCTTTTTGTTTTGTATTGTTTGTGTCAAGAACACTTAACATGACATATATTCTCTTAATAAATTTTGAAGTACACAATGCCATATTGTTATCTGTAGCCAGTATGATGTACAAGAGATTTCTAGAATTTTTGTAGCATAATTCAAATTTTATACCCATTGAACGATTCCTCATGTCTCTTATCTGCCAGTGCCTGGTAACCACTATTATATTATATTTTTTGTTTGTAAGTGTACAATATGTTAAAGAAGCGAATTCATACAGTATTTGACCTTCTGGACTGCCTTATTTTACTTAACATTATGTGTTTCAGGTTTATCCATGTTGATGTAAATGGCAGGATTGTATTTTTATAAAGCTGAATATTATTATATTCCATTTTATATAATATATTGTATTATTATAATTATATATAATGTATATTATGTATTATAATTTATTATAATTCTATATAATATTCCATTATATATTATTTATAATTTATATTCATTATATAAATATATAATATACAATATATAATATAAGTGTGATATTTAAATACGTATTTCCCTCACATTTTCTTTGCCTACTCATCTATCAATCAGCACTTAGGTTGTTTCCGTATTTTGACTACTACGAATAATGCTGCAATGCACGCAGGAGCAGAGATACCAGCTTGAGACAGTGCCTTTATTTGCTTTGGTTATATACCCAGAAGTGGGATTGCTAAATCATATGATATTTTCACTTTTAATATTTTGAGGAACATACAGATTGCTTTTCATCATTGCTGTACCAATGCACAATTCCACAAACAGTGTACAAGGATTCCCTTTTCTTCACCTAATCACTATCACTTTGCTTTTTTCATTTTGATCATAGCCGTATTGAGAGGTATGAGGTAATATTGCTCTTGGTTTTGATTTGTATTTCCATGTTATTAGTGATGTTAAGCATCTTTCATATACCTGTTGCCATTTGTGTGTCTCTTTGGAAAATTGTCTATTCATTTTCCTTCCCCATTTTTAATTGATTAGTCTCTTTGCTATTGAATTGCATGAGTTCCTTATATATTTTATAGGTAAACCCCTTATCAGATATATGCTTTGTAAAATATTATCTCTCATTTTGTAAGTTTCTCATTAATTTTGTTATTTTTTTTGTGCAGGAATTTTAAAATTTGATGTAGCTCCACTTATTTATTTTTGCTTTTGTGGTCAAATTCAACAAATTGTCACCATGACCAATGTCCAAAAACCTTTTTCTTATGTTTTCTTCAATATTGTGTAGCTACTCTGAGTGTTTTGCCTCTCCATATAAACTCTAGAGTCATTATCATACATAAAATAATTTCCTGGGATTTTGATTGGTATTACATCAAATCTATAGATGAAGGTCAGAATAACTGACATCTTGACTCTTTATACACATGACCATTGTATATCATTCCATTTATTTATTCTTTTTTAAATTTATTTTTTATTTTTAAATTACAGGTGATATACAATATTATTTTAGCTTCAGGTATACAACCCTGTGATTAGACATTTATATAACTTACAAAGTGATTACTCCAAAAATTCTAGTACCAATCTGATGCCATAGATAATTATAAAAATATTATTGACTATATTCCCTGTGTTATACTTTACATATATTTATTTCATTTATTAAAGTTTTATAGTTTTCTTCCTATCTTGTATATATTTTGTTAGATTTATACTTAAGTATTTTATTTTTTTGGATGCTAATGTAAATGGTATTATGTTTTTCACTTCATTGTCTATTTGTTCATTGTTGCTATATAGAAAAACAGTTAACTTTTATATAGTAATTTTTTATCCTTAAGCCTTGCTATAATTGCTTATTAGTTCCAAGAGGGTTTTTTTATATTTCTTTTTAAATTTTTTATTAATTTTAATTTATTGTGTTTACATGGATTCAAGTGTCCCCGGAATATAACTCCCTCACCCCCCACCACTGTGTCCCCCTTGCCCCCCTTCCCTCAACAACCTTCCCCCTTTCCTCTAGGATTTGCTGTCCTGCTATCTATATCTCTATGTTATGTATATAATTTCACGAATCCCTTTACCTTCTCTGATCCCATGCTCTCATCCCCCTTCCCTCTGAATGCTGTTTCTCTGGTCCCTGGGATCCCGCCTCTGCCTCTAATCCTCTCCTTAGTTCACTTTGTTCATTAGATTCCACATATAAGTGAGATCATATATTTGTCTTTCTCTGCCTGGCTTATTTCACTTAGCATAATAATCTCCAGGTCCATCCATGCTGTTGCAAAAGGTAAGATTTCCTTCTTTTTCATGGCCACATAGTATTCCATTATGTATATGTACCACTGCTTTTTAATCCACTCATCCACTGATGGACACTTGGGCTGTTTCCAGATCTTGGCTATTGTAAAAAATGCTTCAATAAACATGAGGATGCATATATTCTTTTGAATCAGTGATTTAGTGTTCTTAGAATATATTCCTAGAAGTGGGATAGCTGAGTCAAAAGGTAGTTCTATTTTTGAGGAGACCCCATACACTTTTCCACAGTGGCTGCACAAGTCTGCATTCCCACCTGCATTGCAGGAGGGTTCCCTTTTCTCCACATCCTCGCCAGCACTTATGCTGTGTTGTTTTGTTGATGAGCGTCATTCTGACTGGTGTGAGGTGATATCTCATTGTGATTTTAATTTGCATTTCTCTAATGAATAGTAATGTTAAACATTTTTTCATATGCCTATTGGCCATCTGTATGTCCTCTCTGGATAAGTGTCTGTTAAGTTCTTTTTCCCATTTTTAATTGTATTGTTTACCTTCCTGGTCTTGAGTTTTAGAAGTTCTTTATAAATTTTTGTTATTAACCCCTTATCAGACATATTGGTGAATATGTTCTCTCATTGTGTAGTTTGTCTTTTTATTTTGTTCATATTGTCTTTTGCTGTGCAAACCTTTTTAGCTTGATATAGTCTCATTTGTTCATCATGTCCTCTATTTCGTTTGCCTGTAGAGATATATCAGCAAAGATATTGCTGTAAGAGATGTCAGAGATTGTACTTCCTATGTTTCTTACAAGATGTTTATGGTTTCACGACTTACATTTCAGTCTTTTATCTATTTTGAGTTTATTTTTGTGAATGGTGTAAGTTGGTGGTCTAGTTTCATTTTTTTGCATGTACCTGTCCAATTTTCCCAACACCATTTGTTAAAGTGCTTATTAGTTCCACTTGATGGTCATGTCATCTGTGAACAAAGACAGCTTTATGCTTTACTTCCTGGTTATTTCTTTTTTTTTTAACATTTTTTTTGTATTTTTCTGAAGCTGGAAACAGGGAGACAGTCGACAGACTCCTGCATGCACCCAACCGGGATCCACCCGGCACGTCCACCAGGGGCCGATGCTCTGCCCATCCGAGGCATTGCTCTGTTGCAACCAGAGCCATTCTAGCACCCGAGGCAGAGGCCATGGAGCCACCCCAGTGCCTGGGCCAACTTTGCTCCAATGGAACCTTGGCTGTGGGAGGGGAAGAGAGAGACAGAGAAGAAGGAGAGGGGGAGGGGTGGAGAAGCAGATGGGCGCTCCTCCTGTGTGCCCTGGCCGGGAATCGAACCGGGGACTTCTGCATGCCAGGCTGATGCTCTACCACTGAGCCAACCAGCCAGGGACTTTTTTTTTTTACTTTTTATCAATAAAGACTTCCAGTATAGTGATGAGAGTAGTGGTAAGTGGGGACCTTGACTCTTGGTTGCTTTGTAATTGATATTTGTGAGAACGCTTTTAGGTTTTCACCTGATGTTAGCTACATGTTGTTTTGTGGACAGTATTTATCAAGTTAAGGTGTTCCCCTCTACATCTAGTATTTTCATAATTTTTGTCATTAATGGTGTTCAATTTAGTCAAATGCTTTTCCTACATATATTGTTATGATCAAGTATTTTTCCCCTTTTGATCTGTTAATGTGATGACATACATTAATTAATTTCTTAATGTTTGATGAGACTTGCATATTTGATAAACTTTTCTTGTGTATAATCATTTTAGTGATTTTATTTATTGATTTTACAAAGAGAGAAGAGAGAGGGACAGGGAGTGAAAAGTATCAACTTATAGTTGTTTCATTTTGGTTGTTCATTGGTTGATTGCTTGTCTTATGTGCCATGACAGGGCAAGCCCAGGGTTTTGAACCAGTCACCTCAGCATTCCAGGTCAACTCTTTATCCACTGTGCCACCAGAGGCCAGGTGGTTTGTGCATAGCTTTTTTTATGCTTTTTTTAGATTTGATTTACTAATATTTTCTTGATGATTTTTATGCTTATTTTCATGAGAGATATTGGTCTATAGTTTTCTTTCCTTATAGTGTCTTTAGTTTTGGTAGTAGGATAATAATGCTGGCCTCATATATATTTTAGTTAAGAAATATTTCCTCTGCTTGTGTATCCTCAAAAAGATTATAGAGAATTTGTACTTTTTCCCTTAATTTTGGTAGAATTCATCTGTTAACCCATCTGGGTCTGGTCATTTTTGTTTTGGAAATTATTAATTATTGATTCATAATAATTAATAATAAAGGTATTCAGATCATCTATTTCTTCCTGTATAAATTTTGGCAGGTGTATCTTTTAAGATATTGGTCTATTTTATCTAAATTATCAAATTTATGGACTTAAGTTATTCATAGTATTACTTTATTATCATTTTTAATGTATACAGGATCTACAGTGATGCCTCCTCTTTCATTTCTAATATTAGTAAATTGTGTCTCCTCTCATTTTTTTCAGTTAGCTTTCTTAGAGATTTATTAATATTTATATTGTTAATATTTTCAAAGCACCAGCTTCAGTTTCATTGCTTTTCTCTATTGATTTTCTGTCTTCAATTTTATTGATTTCTGCTATAGTTTGTATTTTTTTCCTTCTGTTTACTTTAGAATCACTTTGCTCTTCTTTTTCTAGTTTTCTAAGATGGAGTCATCTTTTTTAATTTATTCAACCAATCTGTATCTTTAGTTTGGATAATTTAATCCATTTAGATTAAGATAAATATTGATAGGTAAGAACTTACTATTGCCATTTTGTTAATTATTTTCTGCTTATTTTATAATTCTTTTTTGTGCTAGTCTCAGACTATTGATAGTGATGGTATAGGCTAGAAATACCTGCAAGCATTCACCTGGGCCCATGATGTACTTCCAGAAATATGTTTCCTGTTGGAGCCAGAGTTGTAGGAGACCATTTTTGGATTGTGTGTGTGTGTGTGTGTGTGTTTTAATCATGATAGCAAGAGGCTCCTCAGCAATAACCATCAAGGAACTTTGAAAAATCAAGGTCTGTTACTCACCAGGCCTGTAAGGTAAACAGCATACCTGTGCCCATACAGTGAGGTTATCAGGAGAAAGAGAAAAGCAAGGAGAAAAGGGGAAAGAAGGAGAGAAGCAGATATAGAGAGAGGAAGTGTGAAGAGAGAGAGAGAGAGAGAGAGAGAGAGAGAGAGAGAGAAACAGAGGGAAAGGGAGAGAGAGAGAGAGAGAAGTAGATGGAGAAAGAGAAAGAGAGAATGGGCCAGGTTTTTGCTTTCATGGGGTTCAAGGGTGAGTGCCTAGGATTTTGTGAGTTCACTCTTTCTTGGTGCACTTAAAACATAATAGCAGGAATTAAAACATTAGAATGAAAACACAAGCAGTCAAATGGTCATTTATCTAAGCCAACCAGAAATCACTGAAACAAATAAAATTCTAGGAATAGGTCAACCTGATTCTTGTCTTGTAGAGTAGCTGGCCATGTCTTTATTGGAGATAGCTGTTTTTTGAATAGATACCTCAGCAAGCAAAAGCTTAATGTCAGGCACTTGCATTACAATAAAAAATAAAACAACAACAGCAAAATATCAGGAACTTACAATACACATTTTCTTTTTTCTTTTCTTTATAACTTGCTGTCTTCCTTTGTGAACAGATTATTTTCTGTACTGGAATGCTTTGAATCTTTTCTCTTTCTCTTTTGTGTATCCATTCTAGGTCAAAACCTTTTGGTTATTTCTATATTCATCATCACTTTGATGAGAATTTAGGAAGAGATCTTGACATCTGGCTTTTCCACAAGCCACTGATTAAAGATTCTACATGGGAGAAGGAAGAGTTTTAAATGAGAGTAGGGATTACTTGGGTATTTTCTACATCCCTACAACTGTCTCCTCTATTAAGATCCCGATTTCCTTTACTCCAATTTCTTAGCCTCTGCCTTCCTAGTTTATCTCATTGGGCCAGCTGAGCTCTCCTAAGAAGACGAGATTTTTTTTATTTTAGGACTCGTATGAACCTAAGAAGACAATATTCAAACATCCTCAGCCACATTTCACCTAGTCCCATCTACCGAAATTGAGAATGTTTCACTGTCCAGGACTTTAAAGCTTGGGATCCTTCTAGTCTTTAAATGTGTGTAACTTCTTTCACCTTTATTTTGTGTAGCTCCTATGCAGCCTTCCAAGCAAGATTTAATCCAGGTATTTTTCTTTGGGGAAGTTGCTCCCCCTATTGAGTGCCTCATCTTTGTTCCATAGCACCAGGTTTATCTCTAGCATGCCTTTTTCACTGTGTTGATATCCTATATTAATTTGTCTCACCCTGGGCTATTAACTCATTAAATGTAGGACCAGGAATCTTTCTTTGTCTCCTATGCTTGCCGCTGAGTAGGTATTAGGCACTTGTACGTGTTAAAAACGTTTACAATAAGAAAGGTATCACTTTGTTATTTGTCTTAGTCTTATTTGTTGCTATATCGTTTGTTTCAGCTTCTGTCTTTGACCCTAAACAATTATGGTTCTATCTATTGCTTTCTTTCTTTTTTTTTTTTTTTGAGACAGAGAGAGGGATACACAGGGACAGAAAGACAGGAATGAAGAGAGATGAGAAGCATCAATCATTAGTTTTTCGTGTGACACCTTAGTTGTTCATTGATTGCTTTCTCATATGTGCCTTGACCATGGGCCTTCAGCAGACCAAGTGACACCTTGCTCAAGCCAGCGACCTTGGGTCCAAGCTGGTGAGCTTTTACTCAAACCAGATGAGCCTGCGCTTAAGCTGGTGTCCTGGGGGTCTCAAACTTGGGTCACTGGCATCCCATTCTAACGCTCTATCCACTACGCCATGACCTGGTCAGGCCTATTGCTTTCTTTTTTCAGAATTTTGATATTTTGGTCTGCTTAAAGAATGAACTAGTCAATTTACTTTGTATCTGAACTGGTTCCCTAATTTTCAGGTCTCATTAAAAATAAATGAAGCCCCTTGCTTTAAAAAATTAAGAATACTTCCAAGACAGCAATAGTAGAGCATTAAGACATACATAGAGCTACTCTAAATATGGGATACTGGGGATGTCACAGAAATGGCGCCATGAGAAGCGTGTCTGACAGCTCTCCCCTAAATCACAACAAATTTATCAACTAGAAACAGAAAAATTTATCCTCGGAGCATTCCGGAGTTCCACACAAACTGAAAGCAAAAGGACTGTTATCACTTGAATCTGAGAGACGAGGGTGTGGAGGAAGCTACCGCAGCGACGCTCATTCAAGCCGCCAGGGAGTGCGCCCGCGTGCTATCAATAAGACCACCCTCAGATGCCGATAAGAAAGAGGAAATCGAATATTATGGATACAAAAGAAAGAGAGGTAACACAAATAGATGTGGAAAAATCTATGGAGAAAAGACTTAACATATTGGAAGCCTTGGAGCTAAATGACAGAGAATTTAAAATAGAAATCTTAAAAATACTCAGAGATATACAAGAAAACACAGAAAGGCAATATAGGGAGATCAGAAAACAACTCAATGAACACAAAGAATATATTACCAAGGAAATGGAAACTATAAAAACAAATCAAACAGAAATGAAAAACTCAATTCACGAGCTGAAAAATGAGGTAACAAGCTTAGCTAACAGAAAAGCCCAGATTGAAGATAGGATTAGTGAAATAGAAGACAAACAACTTGAGGCACAACAGAGAGAAGAAGAAAGAGACTCAAAACTAATAAAAAATGAGAAAGCCCTACAGGAATTGTCTGACTCCATCAGAAAGAATAACATAAGAATAATAGGTATATCAGAGGGAGAAGAGAAAGAAAATGGAATGGAGAATATACTCAAACAAATAATAGACGAGAACTTCCCAAGCCTGTGGAAGGAACTAAAGCCTCAAATTCAAGAAGCAAACAGAACACCAAGTTTTCTTAACCCCAACAAACCCACTCCAAGGCACATCATAATAAAGATGACACAAACCAATGACAAAGAAAAAATTCTCAAGGCAGCCAGGGAAAAGAAGAGTACAACATATAAAGGAAGGCCTATTAGATTATCATCAGATTTCTCAGCAGAAACTCTACAAGCTAGAAGAGAGTGGACCCCAATATTTAAAGCCCTGAAAGAGAGGAACTTTCAGCCAAGAATACTATACCCATCAAAGCTATCCTTCAAGTATGAAGGAGATATAAAAACATTCACAAATACAGAAAAGATGAGAGAATTTATCAACAGAAAGCCCCCACTCCAGGAAATACTAAGGAGGGTTTTCCAACCAGATTCAAAGAACAAAAGAAAACAACACCACAAGTAACAGCTCCACCAAGAACACAATAAAACCAAACTTAAACTGTGACAACAAAGGAAAAAAGGGGGGAGAGGATGGAGATTAACAGTAGCAAAGGACGATGAAGTGCAGAAATACTTATAAGATAGGGTACTACAATGAATATGGTAGGTACCCTTTTCATTACTTAATGGTAACCACCCTTAAAAAAACCACCACAAAAACACTTGACTTAAAAAAGGTAGCAACAGAGGAAAGAAGTATGGAACACAAACAAACAAAAACAAATGATAGAAAAACAAAAGAGAAGAATCAAACTAGATACAAAAATAACAGAAAGCAATTTATAAAATGGCAGTAGGGAACCCACAAGTGTCAATAATTACACTAAATGTAAATGGATTAAAATTACCAATAAAAAGACACAGAGTAGCAGAATGGATTAAAAAAGAAAATCCAACTATATGCTGCCTACAAGAAACACATCTAAGCAACAAGGATAAAAACAAATTCAAAGTGAAAGGCTGGAAAACAATACTCCAAGCAAACAACACCCAAAAAAAAGCAGGTGTAGCAATACTCATATCTAATAATGCTGACTATAAGACAGAAAAAGTACTCAGAGACAAAAATGGTCATTTCATAATGATTAAGGGGAAGTTGAATCAAGAAGACATAACAATCCTTAATATATATGCACCAAACCAAGGAGCACCAAAATATTTAAGACAGCTACTTATTGACCTTAAAACAAAAACTAACAAAAATACAATCATACTTGGAGACCTCAATACACCGCTGACGGCTCTAGATCGGTCATCCAAACAGAGAATCAATAAAGATATAGTGGCCTTAAACGAAATACTAGAACACCTGGATATGATAGACATCTACAGGACACTTCATCCCAAAGCGACAGAGTATACATTTTTCTCTAGTGTACATGGAACATTCTCAAGAATTGACCATATGTTGGGCCACAAAGACAATATCAGCAAATTTAGAAAAATTGAAATTGTACCAAGCATATTTTCTGATCATAAAGCCTTGAAACTAGAATTCAACTGCAAAAAAGAGGGGGAAAAACCCACAAAAATGTGGAAACTAAACAACATACTTTTAAAGAATGAATGGGTCAAAGAAGAAATAAGTGCAGAAATCAAAAGATATATACAGACAAATGAAAATGAAAATACGACATATCAGAATCTCTGGGATGCAGCAAAAGCAGTAATAAGAGGGAAGTTCATATCACTTCAGGCCTATATGAACAAACAAGAGAGAGCCGAAGTAAACCACTTAACTTCACACCTTAAGGAACTAGAAAAAGAAGAACAAAGACAACCCAAAACCAGCCGAAGAAAGGAGATAATAAAAATCAGAGCAGAAATAAATGAAATAGAGAACAGAAAAACTATAGAAAAAATCAATAAAACAAGGAGCTGGTTCTTTGAAAAGATCAACAAAATTGACAAACCCTTGGCAAGACTCACCAAGGAAAAAAGAGGAAGGACTCAAATAAATAAAATACAAAATGAAAGAGGAGAGATCACCACAGACATCATAGAAATACAAAGGATTATTGTAGAATACTATGAAAAATTATATGCCACCAAATACAACAACCTAGAAGAAATGGATAAATTCCTAGAACAATACAACCTTCCTAGACTGAGTCATGAAGAAGCAGAAAGCCTAAACAGACCAATCAGCAGGGAGGAAATAGAAAAAACTATTAAAAATCTCCCCAAAAATAAAAGTCCAGGCCCAGACGGTTATACTAGTGAATTCTATCAAACATTCAAAGAAGACTTGGTTTCTATTCTACTCAAAGTCTTCCAAAAAATTGAAGAAGAAGCAATACTTCCAAACACATTTTATGAGGCCAACATAACCCTCATACCAAAACCTGGCAAGGATGGCACAAAGAAAGAAAACTACAGACCAATATCTCTAATGAATACAGATGCTAAAATACTAAACAAAATACTGGCAAACCGAATACAACAACATATTAAAAAAATAATACATCATGATCAAGTGGGATTCATCCAGAATCTCAAGGATGGTTCAACATACGCAAAACGGTTAACGTAATACACCATATCAACAAAACAAAGAACAAAAACCACATGATCTTACCAATAGATGCAGAAAAGGCTTTTGATAAAATACAACACAATTTTATGTTTAAGACTCTCAACAAAATGGGTATAGAAGGAAAATATCTCAACATGATAAAGGCCATATATGATAAACCATCAGCCAACATCCTATTAAACGGCATAAAACTGAGGACTTTCTACCTTAAATCAGGAACAAGACAGGGTTGTCCACTCTCTCCACTCTTATTCAACGTGGTGCTAGAAGTTCTGGCCAGAGCAATCAGACAAGACAAAGAAATAAAAGGCATCCATATCGGAAAAGAAGAAGTAAAGGTATCACTTTTTGCTGATGATATGATCCTATACATCGAAAACCCGAAGGACTCCACAAAAAGATTATTAGAAACAATAAACCAATACAGTAAGGTCGCAGGATACAAAATTAACATACAAAAGTCCATAGCCTTTCTATATGCCAACAATGAAATATTAGAAAACGAACTCAAAAAAATAATCCCCTTCACGATTGCAACAAAAAAAATAAAATACCTAGAAATAAACATAACAAAGAACGTAAAGGACCTATATAATGAAAATTACAAAGCATTGTTAAGGGAAATCGAAAAAGATACAATGAGATGGAAAAATATTCCTTGTTCTTGGATAGGAAGAATAAATATAATCAAAATGGCCATATTACCCAAAGCAATATACAAATTTAATGCAATTCCCATCAAAATCCCTATGAGATTTTTTAAAGAAATGGAACAAAAAATCATCAGATTTATATGGAACTATAAAAAACCCCGAATAGCCAAAACAATCCTAAGGAAAAAGAATGAAGCTGGGGGCATTACAATACCTGACTTTAAACTATATTATAGGGCCACGATAATCAAAACAGCATGGTATTGGCAGAAAAATAGACACTCAGACCAATGGAACAGAATAGAAAGCCCAGAAATAAAACCACATATATATGGTCAAATAATCTTTGATAAAGGGGCCAACAACACACAATGGAGAAAAGAAAGCCTCTTCAACAAATGGTGTTGGGAAAACTGGAAAGCCACATGCAAAAGAATGAAACTCGACTACAGCCTGTCCCCGTGTACTAAAATTAATTCAAAATGGATCAAAGACCTAAATATAAGACCTGAAACAATAAAGTACATAGAAGAAGACATAGGTACTAAAATCATGGACCTGGGTTTTAAAGAACATTTTATGAACTTGACTCCAATGGCAAGAGAAGCGAAGGCAAAGATAAATGAATGGGACTACATCAGAATTAAAAGTTTTTGCTCAGCAAGAGAAACTGATATCAAAATAAACAGACAGCCAACTATATGGGAACTGATATTTTCAAACGACAGCTCAGATAAGGGCCTAATATCCAAAATTTACAAAGAACTCATAAAACTCAACAACAAACAAACAAGCAATCCAATAAAAAAATGGGAAGAGGACATGAACAGACACTTCTCCCAGGAAGAGATACAAATGGCCAACAGATATATGAAAAGATGCTCAGCTTCATTAGTTATTAGAGAAATGCAAATCAAAACTACAATGAGATACCACCTTACCCCTGTTAGATTAGCTATTATCAACAAGACGGGTAATAGCAAATGTTGGAGAGGCTGTGGAGAAAAAGGAACCCTCATTCACTGTTGGTGGGACTGTAAAGTAGTACAACCATTATGGAGGAAAGTATGGTGGTTCCTCAAAAAACTGCAAATAGAACTACCTTATGGCCCAGCAATCCCTCTACTGGGTATATACCCCCAAACCTCAGAATCATTGATACGTGAAGACACATGTAGCCCCATGTTCATTGCAGCACTGTTCACAGTGGCCAAGACATGGAAACAACCAAAAAGCCCTTCAATAGAAGACTGGATAAAGAAGATGTGGCACATATACACTATGGAATACTACTCAGCCATAAGAAATGATGACATCAGATCATTTACAGCAAAATGGTGGGATCTTGATAACATTATAAGGAGTGAAATAAGCAAATCAGAAAAAAACAAGAACTACATGATTCCATACATTGGTGGAACATAAAAATGAGACTAAGAGACATGGACAAGAGTGTAGTGGTTACCAAGGGTGGGGGGGGGGGGGAGGGAGGACATGGGAGGGAGGGAGGGAGAGAGTTAGGGGGAGGGGGAGGGGCACAGAGAACTAGATAGAGGGTGACGGAGGACAATCTGACTTTGGGCAAGGGGTTTGCAACATAATTTGATGACAAAATAACCTAGACATGTTTTCTTTGAATATATGTACCCTGATTTATTAATGTCATCCCATTACCATTAATAAAAATTTATTTAAAAAAATAAATAAATAAATATGGGATACTGGTGAATATTTATCAATATGTTGCACACCATGATGTTGACTCTACTTTTCCTACAATTTTTTAAATATTATTGAAAATGTTCTTAGCAGGAAAATGATTGAAATAAAAATTAAATGAAAGACTGAGAATAGAAAACTATATTTTTAATTGTCTCTGTTCTTAACTTGATTAGAACTGAAGAGGAGAAATGCCTCTATTTAAATAATAATTATGGTACTCCACAGACTCTTAAGTTTGTTATATTTTTCTAGATCTTCAGAAGACGATTTGGGTCATTCGTAGTTTATATTTGGGGAAATAGATCAAAGCAAAAGAAAGCAATTTGAAATTTGTGTTTTAGGTCTCTACCTCATTGCTTGTTCAATCATGAAAGAATCACAGATGCCTTTTATTAAACCTTCACAAACTGTGACCAAAACACAAGAATATTAAAGGATATTTCTGGAAAGGAGGCACAATTCATTGGAACCTTTCTTCTATATTAATGTTGCATATGCTCAATGATTTGCATAAAATTATTCATGGAAAAAAATTAGGTTTTGTTTTGATTTAGTAATAAAAATGTGTCACATAGTGAAAGAGAGGGCTCATACCAGCAATTTTATAAATAAAGGTATCTTTATAGTAAAAAAAAAAGTAATCAGATACAATGAAGACTTCATTATTAGTCTAGTTTAATTAAATACTATTCTTTTTTTTTTTTTTTTTTAAATTTTTTAATTTTTATTTTATTTATTCATTTTTAGAGAGGGGAGAGAGAGAGACAGAGAAGGAGAGAGAGGAGAGAAAGACAGAGAGAGGGGGGGGGAGGAGGAGCTGGAAGCATCAACTCCCATGTGTGCCTTGACCAGGCAAGCCCAGGGTTTCGAACCGGCGACCTCAGTATTTCCAGGTCGACGCTTTATCTACTGCGCCACCACAGGTCAGGCTAAATACTATTCTTAAGCCATGTGTTTAATAACATATATTTTCAACCCAGCAAACATTTAAAAATTATTTTTAAATATAATATAAATAGATAATATATTTATTGTATATTTAAAGTTTATCAAGAATTTCTAAGCAGAGAAAAATATAATATTGTTACATATTTCAGTCAACCAATTAATACCTACATTTGTATATTATAATGTTAGTAAACTGGACTGAGACTTGCTTTAACTGTAACTTTTGTTCTGTCGGTATTTTTGACAAATATGTCTGAATTTCAAGCTTGTTTTTTTTTTTTAATTAGATCTGAAAGAAAACAAGATTGCTCATCCCATTATTGTTTTTCTAGAGGCAGTTTTTCAGCTATGATTATAAATAAACTTCTATTATCAAGTCTTATTTCCCAAAAGACAAGAAAAAAAAATCCACCATTTGTTCTCCCCTGTGTGTTTTATAGTTGCTGGCAATATGTAAACCGTAAGAGGTCATGTTCCCAGTTTAGAATTTTTTAAAGCTTATCTTGACTTTCTAATAGTTTTCTTTTGTTTTTTTATATATTTTCTTCAGGAAAATTTAGAGTGTAGATTAAAAAAGTTACCGGGGAAGGCCCTGGCCGGTTGGCTCAGCGGTGGAGCGTCGGCCTGGTGTGCAGGAGTCCCCAGTTTGATTCCCGGCCAGGGCACACAGGAGAGGTGCCCATTTGCTTCTCCATCCCTCCCCCTCACCTTCCTCTCTGTCTCTCTCTTCCCCTCCCGCAGCGAGGCTCCATTGGAGCGGGGATAGCCTGGGCACTGGGGAAGGCTCTGTGGCCTCTGCCTCAGGCACTAGAATGGCTCTGGATGCAACAGAGCGACGCCCCAGAGGGGTAAAGCATCGCCCCCTGGTGGGCATGCCAGGTGGATCCTGGTCGGGCGCATGCGGAAGTCTGTCTGACTGCCTCCCCGTTTCCAGCTTCAGAAAAATGAAAAAAAAAAAAAAAAAGTTACCGAGGAAGATCAAATTAAATTAATAAATGTTTATTGAGCACATATATAAAAGAACATGGCTAGTTATGGTAGAAATTGAAAGTATAAAAAATACTTTAAATGCCATCTAGGAGCTTACAATCTGTTATCAAAATTGAGCCTGACCAGATGGTGGTGCAGTGGATAGAGCATTGGATAGAGCATTGGACTAGGAGGTAGAGAATCCAGGTTCGAAACCCCGAGGTCACAGGCTTGAGCACAGGCTCATCTGGTTTGAGTAAGGCTCACCAGCTTGAGCCTAAGGTCTCTGGCTTGAGCAAGGGGTCACTTGGTTTGCTATAACTCCCAGGTCAAGGCACATATGAGAAAGCAATCCCTGAACAACTAAGGTGCCGCAATGAAGAATTGATGCTTCTCATCTCTCTCCCTTCCTGTATGTGACTATATGTCCCTCTCTCTTTCTCTCTTTCTCTCTGTCTCTGTCACACACACACACACAAAAAAAATTAAAATACAGTAACATGCATTCATTTTTTCTTTTATTCGCTATTCTATAAATGAAGAACTAATGGGTTTCACGACCTGTGCTCAACATTGGTAGTTTAATGGTGAGTAATATTACATACAATTCTTAGCCTCATGGACCTTATGACCTGGTGGATAAAATAGGCAATCAAAAAATCAAACAAACTTAAAATTGCCACTGTGATAGGAGCTATAAAGGTCAACATGGTGCTATGTCTAAAAGAAGGTAATTTGGTCTTCCTTCTTCTCCACTTCCCCCTGACCCAATAAGTCTTCTCAGAATACTGAGAAGACAGCCAATGTGAATCTTTTAAAATGTCTATCAGATCATATCATTCCTCTGCTCCTAAGGCTTCCCATATCATTCAAAAAACAAAACTACTCATTTACTCTCTAACTGTAATTTTCAGTCTTTTATTATTCATTCTTTAACCTTAACTTCACCAAACATACCAAGCATGCTCCTCCCTCAGGGCCTTTGCAATGCTCTTCTGACTAAACTGTTCTGTTCTTCCTTACTAACTGAATATCTTAGTTCCTTATCTTATTAACATCTTAGTTCAAATGTAATTTTATCAATAAAGTTTTTTCAGATTTTCTTATTTCCAGTAAAATCTCAAATCTCTGGAGCTCTCTAATTTCTTCATCTCTTTATATTTCTCTAGTACTGCTCACTATATAACAGTCCATCATTTACTTACTTTGTTTTACTGTCTTCCTCCTGTGCTGAATTATGAGCTCAACACAGTCTTTGTTGTTGCTTTTTTTTCCCTCTATTATCCTTATCTCCTAACACAGAGCATTCCTGGCATATAGTAGACAATCAAGTAATACTTGTTGAATAAATATGTTCACGTTCATGAACACTGGGAGAAAATCTCCGAGAAAGTGATAATATGGTTTATAATTCAGGGACTTAAGTAGATGTTAATCAGTTAAAGAGAAGAAATAATTATTATAGTAGCAATAGTAGTTGTAAGAATTCCATTTAGTGCTAATGATGTACTATGTCATTTACATATATTCACTCTTAATTTTTAAAACAACCTTGTAAGTTAAGTAAAATTATTATCTCCACTGAAGACATGCAAAGTTGAAATACAGATTTCTAGGCAGAGGGAGTAGTATGCGTAAAAGCTGTCTTACTGTAGAAAATATGGTGAGAAGACTAACAGAGAGTGATGGCTTGAGCAGAGAGAGCTAGAGGATGTGGTGGAAAAAAAAGGTTAGAGGGCAAGTGACCAGTGGACTTATTTGTAGAATGACAATATATTCCTGATTCCTTATGAAAGTTTTGGTTTATGCTTGTTGGCCTGGTAAACCCACTTTTACTCTCAAAATTTCCCTGGATTGGATGATAAATTGATCTAAGGAGTTCTGTCTCACGCCTATGAGCAACGAGAAACCATTAAGAAGTGATAATGTAATTATTTTTCCATTCTGAAAAAGCAACATTGGCTAAAAAAATGAACTGGACTAGAAAAATGTATGCAGGGAAATGTATTAGGAGGCAATAATCTGTAATGCTTGCCTGGGTGCGAGTACTATAACTAAACATAGAGAGATAAGAACAGATCTGTAAAATATTTTGAGGGTAAAATCAAAATAATTTGGTGATTAGTTACATATAAGGATGATGTGGAAGAAGATGGTGTCAACACAATTCCATTGTTTCTGTTGTCAACAACTGCATAAAGAATTTCCAGTTTGTTGTGATGGGGAACAATGGAAGAAAATCATATGTGTATATGTGTGTAGAATGGGAAATAGATGGTTGAATATCAATAAATTTTTAAAAATGTAAATGTCAGTTACTTGATAAATTACCAAATAAGATGTTTAGTCAATGAATCATATTCCATTATTAAAATATATCACAGTATTTATCTATCTACCTGTTGATGTATATTTGAGTTTTGTCCAGTTTTTAGTGATTACACATTTCTTCATATGCACAAAGCATTAGCTCAACTGTATCATCTAAGATGACCTTCTGCAGATATTTGTAATTCTCTTTTAGTATAGCTTTCTTATCTGTGGTACTCTGTCTTCTGAACTCTAACCACGTTGGCTTCTCCAGACTCATCCTTATTACTCCATATTTGAAGCAAGAGGAAGTTTCTAAAGAGCTTTTATTAAAAAAAAAAAAAAGAATATAGATTTGTAGGACCTAGAGATTTGATTCAGTAATTCTAGGGAGAGTATCTGTAATAAATTTATTTTACATGCCTCAGTATGACTCTAAAGCTATCAAGATATTTAATCACTTGTCCTGAAATTAGTTCAATGAGTCTAGAGCTCTAAAATGATTTCATGAAGCAAGTAGACCTTGAAGTAACTTTTAAAGTGGTAGAATCTGGCAAGCATATGTTCTGTGCTAGGCACTGTTAGAAAATCAAATATGTTTGAAAGATGAATAAATTGATTGATTTCTCCTTTCTGCCTACTTTAAATCACAAGTTTGTATTTCCCTCGATAGTTTTTTTGTATTTCCCCCAAACAGAATTTATTCTTTTAGCTCATACATTATGCCCATTAACTCTATACTGTATTTACCTTGTATCATAGTTATTTTGTTTTGTTTTTCCATTTATTTGTTCATTGATATTGAGCAATTAATAATTTTGACCTCCAGCATCTACCACAGTTCTTTAGAATACTTAGGCACTCAAAAGTATCTGTTGATGGTGCTCCTCTTTTAATATTCACAAGTGGGAAGAAGTTAATTATTTTAATGTAAAAGTCAGTTTTCACATAGAGGTTTTAATAATGAATCAAGAGGTACAATACTGTATTAGCTACTATTGCTGAATAAAAAACTTACCCTAAAACTATGTGGCTTAAAACAACAAACATTTATTATCTTGCAGTATCTGAAAGTCAAGAATCTCAGGGTGCTTTAACTGGATCCTCTGGGTTAAGATCTCTTACAAGGTGTCATTGAGTAGGGCAGTAGTCATCTCTAAGACCAAAAGAAAAATAATCCACTGAGTTCATTCAATAAAAGTTTGAAAAAAATAAACAGCTTATAATGTTTGGAAGACTGAAATCTTAAAGCAATGGCTTTGGGCTATAGCAGTATAGCGTATCATAGAAATTAGTACAGTATGGCATGTAGGTTCTGAAATCTGCTCACCAGGGTTTTGTGTATGTGTTCAGGTTATACCATTTGCCAACCATGTGATGGGATGTAGAAGCCTGGGGTTAAGTTCCAGCTACAGTTTTTTCTTGGCTCTTTATTTTTCTGAAGCCAAAACCATTTGGGCAGAATTGATGCTGTGCTTCTTTTTATATTTTTATTTTTATTTCAGGCATCATTTTCCAGCCTACCTTGTATGTATTTTTGTTTAATATGAACAATGGAATAGCTAGTGCACTTACCACCATTATGCCTACTCTTTTCTCTCCTGGTAATAGGTCTCTGACTAGATGATATATGGTCTTCATTTTAACAAACTTCTCTAGAAAGAAAATTATCTGTAATTGACTTCTATACCTATCAATGCATAGTGTTTCATAATTAAAACATTTTTACAAATATTGATTTATCTATGTCATTGTGTCACTTATTTTAAGTTCTAGCAGACCAACATTTTCAATTATGTTGTTAAATAAAGAACCTATAGAGTACAATTGATTACTCACACCTGCTATTCAAAAATTAGTTAAGGTAGTATTTTGCAGTTCATCAAATAGTGAGTTTTCTTAATTAATGAGGAAGCTCAAAAAAGGGAGTGCTATATATTCCATCTATATGCTTATAATAAAACTAGCCCTTGAGCCTGAATCTTAACTGTTGATGTTGTCTTCTTTTGTTTTTAAATTCCAGTTGCTGGAAGTTCATTGGTTAGTGATACAAATTTTAGGATGATTCTTATTATTTAGTCTTGTCTAAGAGACAAACTTTGCATACGTTTCTTCTTATGTTCTATAAGTTGATGCAAACTCTCCTTCAAAGTATAATTTAGAAGTTGATTTTTCAAGTGAAGGCAAATCGCTGGTTTTTAAAATGCTTTGGTGGAAGACCTTCTTTTAAGAAAATGGAAGTGCCTGACCTGTGGTGGCACAGTGGATAAAGCGTCGACCTGGAATGCTGAGGTCACTGGTTCAAAACCCTGGGCTTGCCTGGTCAAGGCACATATGGGAGTTGATGCTTCCTGCTCCTCCCCCTGTTCTCTCTCTATCTCTCCCTCTCTCTCTCTCTCCCCTTGCTCTCTAATAAAAATAAATAAAATCTAAAAAAAAAAAGAAAATGGAAGTAATTCATCCATGGGAAGTATATAACAGGTGACTTGAGTTGAAGAACAAAAGTTATGATAAAGCTGGTTGTCAAGTGATACTTATTCTGCTCCTTGATTATGATCCTGGGAGTATACAGTGTTGGGGGAACATCAGTGAGAGAAAGCCTAATTTGTACTCCAATTTTCAAATCTTTACAATTAAAATATAGTGAAAAATGTTGGGTTTTTGGCAAACTATATAAATAAATCCCATAAGAAAAATATGTGGATTTTGAAATGCATAAAACATGATGTTTTCATAACATGGTGAACATTGAAAGCCTGTTTTCTCAGCCAGGAATTTAAAAAGAAGATCCTCACATAAGGAAATGCTGTGAAAAAAAAAAAAAACGTATATATATATATATATATATATATATATATATATATATATAATGAAGAAAATAGCACAGCAAGGTGATGATTAGCTGGAAGGCTCAGAAACTTTTGCCCCTCTTCTCTTAAAAATATTTTTTCCATGGATTCCCTTAACAGGCATTTCTTTGTTCTCAATTTTTCTTCTTAGATGACTCTTCTCTCTCTCTCTCTCTCTCTCTTTCTCTCTCTCTCTCTTTTTCTGGCTCCTTTACTTACCATTTTTTAGCCATTAATATCTCACAAATATCTCCCCTTACCTTGCATAAGTAATGCTATCTTGTCTTCATTTATCACCTCTATAAAATAATACCAGAAGCGATACATTTATTCAACTGATGAAATTTTTTTATTATGTGTATATATGCTAATATATCTAAGTTTTATTTCTACAACTTAAGGATACAATTCTCTTTAATTTCTTTGATAATATTAACTTGTGGAATCATTTTCTGAATAATTTTTGGACCAAATTTAATTTTAACCTGAGATAATAAGAGAAAGATCACAGAAGAGCCCTCATTTCTTTGACAGCCTGAAGAAACTATTTTCTGATAGGTTTTTGTACTCAAATATCTAATTAGAGCTATTGTCAGATTTTAAAAAAAAGTCATTACAAAAATATTCAGCTAATATTATGAGTGAAAACTCTGTACCAACATGATAGAGAGTTCTCACCTAATGTTTGTAATGGGTATCAAGAAGTGAGCATACGTAATTTAACAGAAAATTCTATGGAAAATAGAGCATAAAGTCAAAGAATTATTTATTAAATCTCAAAAAAGAATGCTACCATCTGAAATGATTTATAAATAATATAAGCCTTTAACACAAATGAATAAGCAGTTATTGATATCTTTAATTGTCACAGCTTTAGATAGTTGTTTGAAAAATTGAGAATTATCTTCACATCTTGATTGAGATGTTGGCCCCAATTGAAACAGCATGTGGTATTGGATAAGGACACAGTGAATAGCCAAGGGGATTTGAAAAAAAAACTTGCTATTGCAAGTAATTACTCTGAGAAACAGAAGTTTTAAATGATGTTCCCACTTCCTAAATACATGAAGTAGAGAAAGTTTTATCTTCACGCTCATCTCTCCTTGTAGGCTTCCTCTTTTATAGTCATCATTTGTTGACAGATATTTATCTGTCCCCATCCCAGCCCTCCCATGTACTGAGTCATGTAATTCAACCATCTTAATATCTCTAAAATCCATTCTCTATCTCCAGGCCACTTCTACTACATCAGCTTGTTGTACTCTTTCTTTCTCTAATTTTTGCAGAACCTGTTAAATGATCACCCTGCTTCCAGGCTTGTTTCCTCTCCAATCCATTTGCTATACTATTACTAGAAGGATCTGTTTAAAATGTACATCAGAACATACTTTATTTCTACTTAAAATTTATTGGCCAGTTACTATAATAGAATTTTAGGAAGAATGATAAATATCTTACCACAGTATATAAGACTCTTCAAGAGTCATAATATACATCTCCTATTTAGAATACATTTTAGCTTCAGCTTGTTCAGTCAACTGTGAACAATTACATAGACAGGATCATTCTTACTGGTAATGTTGCCTATATGGCCATCCTTGAAAATTCTGAAAAAGTAATATCAACCAAGAGCTATTATCCTCTATAGGATGTTCTGAAATGGTAAAGCAAGGTGTAGAGCCAGTAGCCACGGCCAGAGCCACTATCACAGCAGCCCGACCCTTGCAGGTTCGCATTGGATTCGGACAGTCGGTAAAGAAACAGTGGAGCCAAAAACTGATGGGCCATAGTCTTTAATTCTAGCTTGCACCCGGCGGGCAAGTAAAAATACACACTGGGCTCCAAAACCCACTCACATTCAGTGCTCACAAAGCTACTGACTTATCCGAGTTTCCTAGAATCAAAGGTTTCTAGCTCACCAGCCTTATTCACCTCTGTTCCCCATCTCCTTCCTTATCCCAGATACAAACTCTACACAAACTGGCATCTCACTCAGCACTCCGCCATCTTGGCTGCTTCTCCTGGCCTCCTCCATGTGGCCTTTCTCTGCTCTCCTCTGCTCTCTTTTCTAAGGATAATCTCAGGAACCAAGAGCGCAAGGTCCCGCTCCATCCCTATTTTATAGTGTAGAAATCCAAACCCTTAATCCAATATACAAAATAGGGAAGTCTCTAATACAGTCACTTCTCTGAGGCATGATTGGATTGTACCACCCCACATCAAAATGGGTGGGAAAGGCTTAATCCCAAAACCAAGCCCCAGGCTACAAGGATTCTCAACACACATTAATATCACCTGGGCAACGGCCTCTTTAACAAAGTGAGCATAATACATTTTATCTGCCCAACACAAGGGATTGCTAGTTGGCCCCAAATAATAACACAAATATGGAATAGTATGGTTCTTTGAACTTCCATAGACTTGAGTGTAAACTTTAGTGTTTTTTATTACAAGCTGAATAATTTGAAACTTTATTATTCTTATTTTCAAAATGAGAAACAATGGTATAAGCATAAATTTGAGGAAGACTCCAAAAAAATCATAGGGAATGGGATATCATTTAAAGCAAAGAAAAATTTAATTTCAAAGTCTAGATATTTAGTTCAGGTTTACAAGGTATAGGACACTGTATTAATTTTAACAATTTTAACTGAGATTGATTACCATTTTATTTCCTTGAAAATTTACTTTATTCTTCTTTCTCTTCCGTAAACATTTAGTTTCTCTTGAGATGGTCTTTTTCTTTTTCTTCTTCCTTTCTTACAATGGCTTTCAGAATATAACATAGAGGGGGAACTAAATAGGCTTTTTGCTTTTACAGGCATTATTTTCAGAATCTCTGAAATTTTAAATGATAATTTCTAGCTATTTCAGTTAGAAGGATTAAATTCCAGTGCCTCAGGTGAAAAATTCTTTAACCTGGAGTCAAACTTCTTATGTTTTACAGAGACAAGATTACAATACGATAAATAAGTTTAAAATTTTATGTAATAGTGATTTACTCACAGTGATAATTAATGGAAAGTTGTGAGAATAAGTAGGATAAGCATTCAGATAAAGAAATGATCAATATGGTAAAGTATTTGCAGTAGGTTCTCATGGAGAAATTGGGAACTGAGCTTGGCCTTGAGACTGGGTATGTGGCTGGCAGAGAAAGAGAAGAGAGCTTTCCAAAAAGAAGAGCAGAGTGTATAGTAAGTGTTTAAATTGCACTCTGGAAATGGAAGAAACTCCACTTGAATCTTTTTTGGAAGTCAACTAGTAAGTAAAAATAACTGTAAAGAGCACTTTATCTAGTAATTCCCTTATTATCAAAATAAAGAGGTCTGATTCATTTTTTGTGCTCATAAAATAATGACTTAATGGGAGGTGCTTCATGGTGCTTATCTTTCCATCATTAAAAGTTATCAAGTTACTAACCTATATTTGAATCTTGGTTCTTATTAATAATAATAGTAACTAAAACTGTCAGTTATATAGATATAACTATTATATAGTTCAGTTCCTTAAAGAATTTAAAGATTATTAAGATAGCCTTTCGGTGATAAAAATTGTTTCTAGTTTGTAATTTCACTAATAGTTTTGTTGTTTTTAAGAAACAAAAATCAAAACTATGTATTTTCTTAATTTTTTTAAGGCAATATATATTTTATGTATATAAAAATCTTAATGAGATAATTTATGTAAAATTCCAATCATAGTTCCTGGCACTTGGAGTTTGCTAAAGGTTAATTTGAAACAAATAATCAACACATGTTTGTTAAATTGTGTTATTTAAATTTTCTACCATATAATTAGTTCCTAATTTTTAATAATTAATTCTCTTATGGCTAATGCTAGATATATATTCCAGTGTTTTTTTTACTAGAAATACAGTTTATTTTAATAATTATTTAGGTGTCTACCATGCACTTGGCATAATGGTGAATAAATAGATTCAGTTGGTGACTTCAAGGGGCTTCTTTCATAAAGCAGAAAGACTGTGAAGTTGATTTAACAACTCTTTTAGGTTCTGGAGTAGGGGAAGCATGAATAAAATAATTTGATATATATTTTCTTCAACCTAAGTGTTAATATGAGAACATTTGTCTTAGCTCCATGACAGCCATATTTGACCATCACAATATATTATATTCCTATAAGGTTAATGGGAGATGCTCTCCCTACAATGACTCTAAAAATCACAGATATGTAAAATTATTCAGATAATTCCAATGTGCCTGGCTCTCAATTGTTAAATATTTCCTTTAATTTTAAAACAAACTAAATAAAGCCTATAATCCAATAACGGCCGTATGGTTTCATTAAAACTTACATTTTGACAGTTTCTCAGAACACCAACACTTCATAATTAATGAATGTTTAGCCAAAGATTGACCTTCTGAATAACTAGATAAGTGCAAACTTAGGAGAGAAAAAAATTGCTTCAGAATATTTATTGAAGCCTAAGAGCTGTTATCTTTTAGAATGAAAGTAAGTTCTGGAACCATGCCTAAAAAATTGGCTCTATATGTTAACATTTAAAAGTCCTTTTTACAATAAAAATTCATGCTGTCTATTTTATGCTATATTTAAAATAAGAGAAATTGTAAAAAGCTTCATTTACCTTGATCCTTAGTGACCTCCTTTAAAGGTTCCTAAGACTGAACTCCCAGGCATGTGAAGTCTAAGATACAAGCGCTTGATATAAATGGCTCTGACATTCATTTTCAAGCTGAGTCTATAGCACTTCTAACCAATAGAAAGTTTCCTCTTATCTGAAATGGACTCAGTTGGTTCATCTACTTAAAGGTTAGTGTTAATGAGATCAAGGTCACAGGAGGGGCTTGATAAAAAGAAATTTTGAAATCAAACTGGCCTATATTTGAATTCCAGTTCTGTCCCTTAGTGGCTACATGACCTCATAAGTTACTTAACCCTCATGAGGCTCAGATTCTTCACCTTTAATGTGAGACAGCAGCACTTGTCTTTCTGAGTTTTGGGGTAGAACTGTTAGAGGACACTCCAGTTACTATTTATGCACTTAGTTCAGGGCCTGACACAAAGTATGCTCTCAATAAATGTTAAACGTGGTCATAATGTTCTATTAGAAAATCAATTCACTGTACACATTGTGTATTCTATTAATCATTAGTCAGCAATATCCAAATATCAGCAAAAGCATGGTCCTTAAAATGTGTAGAAGTGTATACACCTGTTTATATTTTGGGACCCACCAGAAATTTTAGATGTTCCAACAAGCAATCCTTATGCTTTTTTTTTTTTTTGACAATTATAATCAGTTTCTTACTATCCTGAGGATTAAATGATCTATGAGAATAATCATATAAAAATACAATCTTACCTCATACATACTCAATAACTTGTTTTTGACACAAGAATAAATGGATGATTGATTAATGAACTATTTAACACTATGGAACACTCAGTAACAAAGCTTGAGGCCAGAGACTTAAGAGTCACTTCCTTGCTGATAGTGACTTGCTTCAAGACTTTGAGAAATTTCTTAATTCTTCTGATTCTGTTTCTTCCTCTTTAAAACATAGGGGTATAATATATAATGTCCATAGTTCCTCTCGAGTTCTGAAGGTCTATGATTCAAACAGGCAAGGAAATGACTTAGGAGGCAATTTGTCTATAGGAAAAAAGAGGTTAAAGAATAAGTGTCTTGAGCTCTTAGACCCCATCTTCCTGGTTTGTGTTATCAGTCTTACAGACTTTTGAATATTTATCTATTTTTTAAAGATTTTATTTATTCAATTTAGAGAGAGGAGACAGAGAGAGAGAGAGAGAAGGGAGGGGGGAGGAGCAGAAAGCTTCAACTCTCATATGTGCCTTGACCAGGGAAGCCTGGGGTTTCAAACCAGCAACCTCAGCATTTCCAGGTCGACGCTTTATCCACTGAGCCACCGCAGGTCAGGCAGTCCCACAGACTTTTGAAGATTTCCCAAATCTATATTATTTGACCAGCTGAAGAATAAACAACGCATTAAGAAAATCCACAATGAAAGTGAATATATCTTAAGGAAATTATTCCAATCATTTTTCCAGAGAAGAGAGATTTAGTGATGGGTCTATGAAAACAGAAGAAACCTACAGTGTCAGCAGGTTTATTGGTAATCTATGGCATTCTATGAAGACAGCTGGCCAACAGCTCCTGGTAGTGTTTTTTACTTGCTCATTCATTCAGTTATTCAACAAATGTTTATTGAATGATTAACATTTACATGACCACATGCTGGGGTAGGATTATAAAGATGAATCTGATACACACTTTATCCTTACAGCACTTTCTCTTCAGTAGGAGTGATAAGGCATGTATATAAATTATTTAAATTTTCTAAATGACATGAAAGAAAGTTATATGAGATTGGAGAGGAAGGAAGACAAGTCAGTTGGCAATGAAAGCAGGAAAATCAAAGAAATTTTAGAGGACATAGCATTTAGCTTGAGTTTAAACATCTGTAGATTGGACAGAATTCCTGGCTGAGGAAATAATCTGAACAAAGACTCAAAGGAGCAGGAAACAAAATGCAGTTTGACTATACAGTTGCTTTTATGAAAGCAGGTAATGGAAAGTAACATAAAAAAGGATACCATCAGATTGAGAGGAACTTAAATGACCTAGTAAGGGGTTTGGCCTTTATTTTCTAGGCAAAAAAAAAAAAAAAAAAAAAAAGCCATTGGAGGTCTTGGAGAAGGTAGATAGGGGGAAAAAAACGTGTTTCAAGATGGTGATTCCTGAACTACATATGGTTGTTGTAAAAATAATTTTCATGGGCAGATTCCCCAAATAAATCTCCTGAGTTCTCTTTCTTTTCCAGGCTGCTGATGTGCTGCTGCAGCATGGCGCTAATGTCAATGTTCAAGATGCAGTTTTTTTCACCCCCTTGCACATTGCAGCATACTATGGGCACGAAGAGGTAAGCCTGACAGTGGTATTTCCAAAGGCAAGGTACCACCTAAGTGCTCCAGGCTTTTGTTGAACTGCCCTAGCTTCAAAGAAAATATATTTAAGATATTAAGTTATTTTTTTCCATATTCTTATCAGCTTCACCCTTGAGGACTTTGAGATCCACAGAAACATTGCAATCTCTGTAGTGCCAGAAAAAATTGCAAGTTATTCATTTTTGCAGATTATTTTAATAAACAAGAGAGGCAGTGGAGCACATTGGTAGGTGCATGGCCCAGGAATCAGTCAGCCTGAGTTTGAAAGATTCCTAAATGTATAACCACGAGATATTCAGTTTCTTCATCTATAGAATGAGAATAATATTAGCAGAACCTACCTCAAAGAGTTGCTATTATGAGGAGCTGTTAAAGTGTTTGGCAGATGTTTGGCTTAACAAATGTCATTGTGTTGATACAAATGATTATACCAATAGAACAAATCACGAAGTCCTTTCATGTAGTTCTTTGAAAAAAAATATTATTGAGAAACTGAGTTTTCTTTTTTTCTATTATCGTGGGATGTATTGTAGTAAACTGAAAAAGGTTTCCCAAAATATGTTTTAATTTCCAGAACCTGTGAAGGTAATCTCAAAAGAGACTTTGCAGATATGATCAAGATAAGGACCTCGAGATGGGGAGATTCTCCTGGATTATCTGGATGGTCCTGGTGTAATCACAAGGGTCTTTATAATAGGAAGCAGGAAATCAGAGCTACTAATAGGAAATGTGACAATGGAAGGGCAAGGTTAAAGTGATGCGTGAAGGGCCCACAGCTGAGGAAGCCAGGCAGCCCGTAGAAGCTGAAAATGCAAGGAGATGAAAAGCCTCCAGGGAGAACGCAACCTGCCGACACCTCGATTTTAGACATCTGACCTCTAGAACTATAAGAGAGCAAATCTGTGCTGTTTTAATCCCATAAGTGTGGGGTAATTTGCTACAGTGACAATGGGAAACTAATACATGGAATAACCTAGATAAACTGAAAAAATACCAGTAAATGTGCATTAAATATATAATTTTCTTTAAACATATAATTATATAACAGGCACATATTTATAAAATTTGACATTCTGTAATAATGTCCTAACATGTATAGAATCCTTTAAAGTTTCAATGTACCTTCATTTAATAAATAATTTCATTTTACCTTCACAACACCCTTATGAATTAAAAATGTGAGGTCATACTATAGAACAGGCACTGTGTTAAGACCTTATGTGGATTTTTAAAAAATTTTGCCACAGCCATAAAATTAGCTGTCATTTGCCCCTCCTTATGAATGCTACACATGGAGCCCACTCAGGTCAGGTAGCATGCCAGAGTCATGCAGCTAACAATAGAAAACCTGAAAAATTTATGCAGGTCTGTCTGATCCCAAAGCCCATATACATTCTGCTGTACCAAAGAGCTTCTTGTCCTTCTTATGTCAGTGAACCAAATCATGAAGTCCAAGCAGTATGCTTCTGTGGAAGAGCTAGAATTCAAGGACAAGTGCTCCAACATCAAAGCCCATTGATCTTCAACCTTAACATTTTTTAAAACAAAAATTTTAGGCACTTCTTTTAAACACTGCCCTTTAGCTACACTCAAGGAACTAAATAGAATCAAATAAGATAGAAACACAAAGATATTTGGAAAATCAAAACTTAAGCATTTTTTTTGACATCCCTTTTTCACTCTGCCTCGTTTTATATCTCTAGATCACTAGTCTTACTCCATTATGAAGTTGGGTGATACTTTTTTACCTTTGTAGAGGCCATGCCATTTTACTGCCTAAGGATCCGAACTTGAAAAAGAAACTCACTTACATCCCGGTGCTGTTCTAGTCATTCTACCTTTATTGCTTTTCTAGCTGGCATATGCTTGGAAACTCAGACCTGTGAAGTGTGACCTCTAGCTAGGGAAGATTGCTCGTTTCACTGATGTGCTGCCCAGAGTGCACTGCAGTGCTCTGGAGAGCTGGGCATGAAAATGCTTTTGAAAGTACAGGGTCCAAAAGCCAGGTGATGAAAAAATTCCATACTTTTCTGACTTCAGGCACCGACAGGATGTACACAATGTGTGTGATCTGTAGAGTCATTCTCTTTGGATATTAACCTCATCACTCAGCAGAAATATAAAAAAATTCTAAGTTTGTTTACTTCCCCTGAATATATAGTCACAGTCCTATAAAATTATGCTAAAATGTGGATGGCCCTTTTACGATAAGGGATTTGCTTTCTGTATGTGAAGACAGCACATAAGTAATTTATGGATGCTATTGTCATTTGCTAAAATATGCTGACGGGAGAATGGTGCATTCAATATATAAATGCGCCTGATGTGCCATGTTCCTTGCAATTTGTTTATTTACTTATTTTTAAGTAGAAGAGTAGATGTTTTGTACTATGAGCAATATTTCTTAGGTATATAATAATACTGCTTAATAGATAATCGATTTTGAACATAGCTTAAATCTGTCCATTACAAAGTCACATAATCAGAATTTATGATGTAAGTGGAAATATCTGCTTAGGCATGCAAGGTTCTTGAGACCAAACTTCTGTTCTTATTTCTCCTGCATTAAATATTGGCCTATCCATAAGTCAACAAAGGGATAAAATACACATCTTTCACACTGGTGCTATCCTTCTGCCGATATTTATTAATAGGCACTTTTCTAAGGGCTTTATATGTAATAACTCATTTAAACCTCACAACAACTCTGTGAGGTAGATATATTATAATTCCACCCTTACCAATGAAGAAACTGAACTTACAAAAGATCAAATAATTTATATAGCATGATATAGCTAATAAATAGAAGTCTGACTTCAGAACTTTGTTGCTTACCCACTACACTCACTAGGAAGTTTCCTCACATCCCATCCACCTAAACTTTTGCTTAAGATTTCTATCAAATAATATACCATGTTCCTGAGAGGTTTCTATTCAAGACAGTTTATTTGATGCCACAGAGAAGGTCAAAATAGTTTCAGAGCTTAAATTCACTTCTATGTTTACGTCTCAGCAGTAAGGTGTAAACTGTATTTTAGTGCCACAGATGCATCCTAATTTACCTCATGGGATTACTGCGATGACTTCTGAAATTCTCAGGCCAAATATAGAAATTATTTGGAAGGGTTTTAAGTGGATGTGTAAATAATTTGAAAGAATCCCAATTATCTGAAACGACCCTTGGCAGACTACTAAAATGTTAATACTTTTAATACTTTACTTCTCTCTGTCCCTTTGAATGTGATCTCAGCTAACTGGGGAAGATGCCAAGGGCTAGTGCAGCTATCTCCCATTTTCAAAAAAATCTAGAAAAGGACCCAGAAGTCCATTAGCAAGATGACCATGAGTGACCTGCAAGTGGAGGTGTTGTGAAAATTAAGAATTAAGTAATCACTGCTGGCTCTAGTCAGAAGGAGTTTTTGGCAGAGATTTTCTAGTAAATTATGCATGATTATTATTAAACAGTGAAGAGCAAACCCTGAAATGGCTGTAGTTTAAAACTTCTTGTTAGGTTTTATAGTAATAAGTTCATTATTTTTAGACCATTTTAGTTAGGATTTTCTGTTATTTTCATGTAAAAATGACTTAAGAGAAGGCCTTAAGAATATGTCTTCTTCCACATTGCTGACAGCCTTGCATTACTTTTTAACTTTTGATACTGATTGGAAATGAATGGATCCTTCAGGTAACCCGCCTCCTTTTGAAATTTGGTGCTGATGTGAATGTAAGTGGTGAAGTTGGAGACAGACCCCTGCACCTAGCAGCTGCAAAAGGATTCTTTAATATTGCAAAACTCTTGATGGAGGAAGGCAGTAAAGCAGATGGTAAGATGATATATTTACAAAATTTTTACTATCTTTTCTTATTTACTCAAAGATAATCTTGAAGATGATTAGTTCTGTACTTATGTACTAATTCTACAAGCCATAATTTATTATTATTAACATTAATTTTTCTTTACACATTTTAGCTTAATTCCTAATATACAAACTGCTGCAGTAAAAAGCAAGGGGTTATTCTAAATAAATTATTCTTACTTGTTGTTCTTTACTAGTCTTTCTTTTAAATTGAAACAAAATTTATATACAGCAAAATTCTCAAATCTTAAGTGAGTATTGACTTAAGTGAATATTTACCAATGTAGATGTAAAAACCACCCAAGTCGCCCTGGCCGGTTGGCTCAGCGGTAGAGCGTTGGCCTGGCTTGCGGGGAACCCGGGTTTGATTCCCGGCCAGGGCACATAGGAGAAGCGCCCATTTGCTTCTCCACCCCTCCCTCCTTCCTCTCTGTCTCTCTCTTCCCCTCCCGCAGCCAAGGCTCCATTGAAGCAAAGATGGCCCCGGTGCTGGGGATGGCTCGTTGGCCTCTGCCCCAGGCGCTAGAGTGGCTCTGGTCGTGGCAGAGCGATGCCCCCTGGTGGGCAGAGCGTCGCCCCTTGTGGGTGTGCCGGGTTGATTCCGGTCGAGCGCATGCGGGAGTCTGTCTCTCCCCGTTTCCAGCTTCAGAAAAATACAAAAAAACAAAACAAAACAAAACAAAAAAAACACCCAAGTCAAGTTATAGAATGTTTTTATCTAGAAGGTTGAAATATTTCAACTGAAAAGTTGAATTCTGGAAATTTCCTTTGTGCCTCCTCCTTAGTAAATAACTTTTACCATCAAAACTGATCAATATTCTGGCTTCTGTTGCCATAGCTTAGTAAATTTTCTGTTCTGGCAGTTAATATAATTTTGTGACTGCCTTCTTTTGATGAATACAATGATTTTTACTTTTATCCATATTGTTGCATGAATTGTAGTTTGCAATTTTTAATTTTTTTTAGTTTTTAATTACAGTTGATATACAATATTATATTAGTTTCAAGTGTGCAACACAGTGATTAGACATTTATATAAGCAGTTTACTATTTTTTATTGTTGAAGATTATATAAATATTTCACAATTTGTTATTGATTCTTCTCCTAATGAACAATTGAATGTTTCCAGTGTTTGTCTTTTATGAATACAGCAGCCAGAAATGCTTTTCAATTCTTTTGTGGACATATGTACTCATCTCTCTTGCATATATATGTGTGTGTGTGCATGTGTGCGTGCATATGTGTGTGTGTGTGTGTATGAAGAGAATTGATGAAACAGAAGGTATTCATGTGTTCACCATTCGAAGAAGTTTTAGATAGTTTTCCAAAGTGTCAGTACCTTTTTTCACTCCCACATCAATATATGAGAGATTCTTATTGCCTCTCAATATTTGACATAACTCTTATTTTTAGTAATGGAAATAGACATAGAGTCTGATAAGATTAGAGAAAAAAGCTTTAGAACACACCTAAAGATTTTAGATGCAGTTAATAAAATAGACTTTCCTGCAACTTTGTATTTTTTAAATTATAAAATAAATTTTGGAAAATTGATTAAAAGTAGAGTATTGAAAAAAAGTTCTTTTCTCTTTATTTTTCTCTTCTCACAAAATTTAGTTTGACTGGAATTCACTCAGAGTTACAATTTGTCATAAATTCTCCCTGGCTTATCCAACATTCTTTCACTGACTCCCAAGAGACCTGGTTAAAATCCCAGCAGTAAGGTCTCCTGGCCTTTGCGGCAGAAATGATGCATGTAAAGGATAAGGTTATCAGGTCTATAGAACTTCCAGTTCCCTGGTCCCAAATTGAGACTACTATTCAGGTAATAAAGCCAATCAATGTTTTCATTTACTTATAAAGAAAACAAACACAAAGCTTCCCAGAGACAACAAGGAGGAGAGGCTAAGGCAGTTTACGGTTTCCGTGTTAAAAACAAATACATATATACATTTTATTTTTTAAACTTTGAGAAACATTGTGTCATTTTCTATGAGCCAGTGTGCAATAACTTGGGCATCTTTACAGCATTTTTGCAAACAACTTGTGTTGTTAGGATGCAAGGAACACTGTTCCTTGGACCTTGCTTAAGTAGTCTCTTTGATTCTGTTGCTTTAGAATAGGCAGAGGTACATCTCCAGGAGCCACTGAACACATAATTGTGTTTTTGAAACCACCTCACTCTTCCAAGGGATCAAGAACTGTTCATTTTTTTCCTTTTATTATCAATGCCAACCTCAGCTTTTTATTCATCTCCACATAACTCAAACTTCAGTGGTGTCAAATGAGTGTCATTTATGATCAGCATGTCTCCAGGATCAAAGGATTCTTCTACAAAAGGCGTTGAAATGTGTAACTGCACCTATACTTCCCCTACATACCAGCATCATACGATTTAATTATAAACATTTTCTTTCTGACTGACACAAGCTCTACAAGCCTCCTTCCTACTCAATCATTTAAAAAAATCCAGGGACAACATGACTCAGATTTTTAAGCATTATTTTATTTTCTTTTTAATACACACTTGATATTTAAAAGCCTTTTGTATGTCAACCAATTGCAAAGAATAAACCAGAAGATCTGTTGTGCTGATGAGTACTACAAAGGATTTATTATTGGCTAATTCATTTATTCCAAAATGTAGTTAAGCCTCCAGATGATATGCTTGTGGTAAATAGAGATAGGAAGAAGAATAAATGAATGACCCAAAAGGAAAACAATTAGAAATCTGGTATTTACCATATGTTTTCATGGTACAGAATGTCACCAATGAAAATAAATTGGGGTTACAAAATTAGCAGAATATAATTATGAAAGCGGCCTCTTCAGTTCAACATGTTTGAGAGTTCAACACGAATGCCATGTATGTTTTAAGTCTTCAGTCTTCTTCCTTAAACTTCTTAGGGAAATGAAAAAAAAGAAATGCAATGCTTATTGAGTGAGATTGAAAAGTTTAAAATATTGGATTTCATGAGAATAAAATGGTGATACAGTTCTCAAGATGTTTAAGATTCAGAATTTTTAACTTTGCAGTTATCTGAATGTTAAGTTCTATAGTTTTCTGTAACATGAAACTGAATATTATATAAAGTCACAAAAATGTCTACGGCATGGTCAATAACAAGAAATATTTGACTTAAAAAATATACCTAGGGAGATCCAAGATGGCAGCGGAATAGGTGAATTAACACTCACCTCCCAGGACCAAACTGGAATTATAACTAAAGTTAAGCACAATCATCTTTAAAAACCATCTTCAGACTAAATGAAGAGGAGTCTTATAAGCAAGGATTCACAACAGAAACTACAATGAGATAATAGTAGGGCAGAGATGCAAAAAAAAGGCTGGTCCTGCTCCCAAGCTGAGAGGGGTATCTCAGCTGCAGGGGTGTTAACCCTGAGGAGTGTGGGGTTTAAACCCCAAGCTGGGCTCTCCGCTTGGAACACCAGAGCCAAAAAGAGGCACCTTCATAGCATTCAGCTATAAAAAGTAGTAAGGTTTCTGTCTGCCAGACAGAGTCAGGAGTTTGCAGAGATTCCAGCACCCTCTTAAAGGGCCAGTGCACAAAATCTCATTCACAGCCATTTACCCATTACTCTGGGATCTGTCAGAAGGAGGGCTGAGTGAACTAGAAATGTATGAGGAGAGTGTGAGGTTGGTAGCTCTGGAGGAAAACGTGGTAGACCCTTGTGCAGAGTCATTCTTCAGTATCACAGATTCCACCTTTCTTGTGCAGAACAGTCTCCTCTGCGTGGCATCAGCATGGGGGAAAGCAGCTGACCCATCCTCAGGAATCTCTCTTGTCCCCTCCTGTGGAGAATATAAAGAATAGGCCCTGCTGAGGAGTCAGTGGTCTTGACCAGGGAGTAAGAGTCTGGACAGACTCAGGGGGTGACTGTTACTCGGTTGTCTGACTCTAAAACAGGAGTTATTCTCCCAATTTTCCCAAGAATGTGACTGTTGCTTACCCCTCATGGGAGATTCAGTAGAACTATTGTCCTAGCTGTTGTCAGACCAAATCTCTAGGCTCCAGAAACCCCACTCATATGACTTCTAGTGGCTCTGCCCTGATGAGATTGAAGGAAAAAAAGCATAACAGTCCGAGACCTGTGACTTTGGGATGACAGTCACACCCAGCAAATTTCCTGAAAACTAATGGGCACCTCTCCCTCAAGGAAGATCTACTATCCCCACCCTCCCAACTCCACCTGAGGCTTTTAAAGTGACAGAGCCTAACAAGCAGCCAGCAGACAGAGGCAGATGCAGCAGATCTCAGGGTGCCTTAGGTCTATTGCTGACCTGCCCCCAGACCCTGTGCTGGTAAAAGCCAGCCTTGGTGTACAGTAGCTTGGTCCTTCCACACACACCTAAGCCAGCAGAAGCAGTGACAAACTGTGGATTACTTCTAGTTTCAAACAGATTACCAAGGGCAAGTCACAAGCAGGATCTTACACTGACTGCACCAGGTTTTCTCCTAAGAGGCCCAGCATCAACCCACCCAGTGGCCAGTTTCAGAGAACATCAGAGCAGGATCCAGTTAACTTTATAAGCAGCATATCCAAAGAGAGAGCTCATCAGGCACTAAACACAACTGAGGTGAATTCTGCTTCTTGTGGTCAGCACCCCGAATGAAAGAACATGAGGAATTTCCAGAAAAAGAGCAAACTGAAATGGAGATTAGCAATTTATCAGATACGAATTTAAAGTAATGGTTATACAGATGCTCGAGGAACAAAATGAGAACTTCAACAAAGAGAACATGCATAAAAAAGGGCACAGAATCCATAAAATGGAACCAGTCAGAAATGAAAATTACAATATCTGACAAGAATGCACTGGAAGGATGAAGAAAGAGGATTGAATCAGCAATTTGGAAGACAAGGTAGAAAAAAACACTTAATCAGAGCATCAAAAAAAAATTAAAAAGAATGAGGATACTTTGAGGGATCTTTGAGAAAATATGAATCACAACAACATTCATACCCTAGGGTACTAGAAGGAGAAGAGTGAGAACCAAGGATTGAGAACCTATTTGAAAAAATAATGACTAATTTTTTTTTTAACCTGGTGAAGGAAAAAAGACACACAGTCAAGGATGCACAGAAAGTTTCACACAATATGGACACAATGAGGCACACACCATTACACATCATAACTAAAGTGCCAAAGTATAAAAACAAAGAGAAAAAAGCAGCAAGTGAGAAGCAGTTAGTTACCTACAAGGGAGCTCTTTTTTTTTTTTTTTTTTATAAATTTTTATTAATGGTAATGGGATGACATGAATAAATCAGGGTACATATATTCAAAGAAAACATGTCTAGGTTATTTTGTCATTAAATTATGTTGCATACCCCTCGCCCAAAGTCAGATTGTCCTCCACCATACTCTATCTAGTTCTCTGTGCCCTTCCCCCTCCCCCTAACTCTCTCCCTCCCTCCCTCCCATGTCCTCCCTCCCCCCAACCCTGGTAACCACCACACTCTTGTCCATGTCTCTTAGTCTCATTTTTATGTTCCACCAATGTATGGAATCATGTAGTTCTTGTTTTTTTCTGATTTACTTATTTCACTCCGTATAATGTTATCAAGATCCCACCATTTTGCTGTAAATGATCTGATGTCATCATTTCTTATGGCTGAGTAGTATTCCATAGTGTATATGTGCCACATCTTCTTTATCCAGTCTTCTATTGAAGGGCTTTTTGGTTGTTTCCATGTCTTGGCCACTGTGAACAGTGCTGCAATGAACATGGGGCTACATGTGTCTTTACGTATCAATGTTTCTGAGGTTTTGGGGTATATACCCAGTAGAGGGATTTCTGGGTCATAAGGTAGTTCTATTTTCAGTTTTTTGAGGAACCACCATACTTTCCTCCATAATGGTTGTACAGTCCCACCAACAGTGGGTGAGAGTTCCCTTTTCTCCGCAGCCTCTCCAACATTTGCTATTACCTGTCTTGTTGATAATAGCTAATCTAACAGGGGTGAGGTGGTATCTCATTGTAGTTTTGATTTGCATTTCTCTAATAACTAATGAAGCTGAGCATCTTTTCATATATCTGTTGGCCATTTGTATCTCTTCCTGGGAGAAGTGTCTGTTCATGTCCTCTTCCCATTTTTTTATTGGATTGTTTGTTTGTTTGTTGTTGAGTTTTATGAGTTCTTTGTAAATTTTGGATATTAGGCCCTTATCTGAGCTGTTGTTTGAAAATATCATTTCCCATTTAGTTGGCTGTCTGTTTATTTTGATATCAGTTTCTCTTGCTGAGCAAAAACTTTTTATTCTGATGTAGTCCCATTCATTTATCTTTGCCTTCACTTCTCTTGCCATTGGAGTCAAGTTCATAAAATGTTCTTTAAAACTCAGGTCCATGATTTTAGTACCTATGTCTTCTTCTATGTACTTTATTGTTTCAGGTCTTATATTTAGGTCTTTGATCCATTTTGAATTAATTTTAGTACACGGGGACAGACTGTAGTCGAGTTTCATTCTTTTGCATGTGGCTTTCCAGTTTTCCCAACACCATTTGTTGAAGAGGCTTTCTTTTCTCCATTGTGTGTTGTTGGCCCCTTTATCAAAGATTATTTGACCATATATATGTGGTTTTATTTCTGGGCTTTCTATTCTGTTCCATTGGTCTGAGTGTCTATTTTTCTGCCAATACCATGCTGTTTTGATTATTGTGGCCCTATAATATAGTTTAAAGTCAGGTATTGTAATGCCCCCAGCTTCATTCTTTTTCCTTAGGATTGTTTTGGCTATTCGGGGTTTTTTATAGTTCCATATTTCCATATAAATCTGATGACTTTTTGTTCCATTTCTTTAAAAAATCTCATAGGAATTTTGATGGGAATTGATTAAATTTATATATTGCTTTGGGTAATATGGCCATTTTAATTATATTTATTCTTCCTATCCAAGAACAAGGAATATTTTTCCATCAATTGTGTCTTTTTCTATTTCTCTTAATAATGCCTTGTAGTTTTCGTTATATAGGTCCTTTACATTCTTTGTTATGTTTATTCCTAGGTATTTTATTTTTTTTGTTGCAATCGTGAAGGGGATTATTTTTTTGAGTTTGTTTTCTAATATTTCATTGTTGGCATATAGAAAGGCTATGGACTTTTGTATGTTAATTTTGTATCCTGCGACCTTACTGTATTGGCTTATTGTTTCTAGTAGTCTTTTTGTGGATTCTTTGGGGTTTTCGATGTATAGGATCATATCATCAGCAAAAAGTGATACCTTTACTTCTTCTTTTCCAATATGGATGCCTTTTATTTCTTTGTCTTGTCTGATTGCTCTGGCCAGAACTTCTAGCACCACGTTAAATAAGAGTGGAGAGAGGGGACAACCCTGTCTTGTTCCTGATTTAAGGTAGAAAGTCCTCAGTTTTATGCCGTTTAATATGTTGTTGGCTGATGGTTTATCATATATGGCCTTTATCATGTTGAGATATTTTCCTTCTATTCCCATTTTGTTGAGAGTCTTAAACATAAAATTGTGTTGTATTTTATCACAAGCCTTTTCTGCATCTATTGATAAGATCATGTGGTTTTTGTTCTTTGTTTTGTTGATATGGTGTATTACGTTAACCGTTTTGCGTATGTTGAACCATCCTTGAGATTCTGGGATGAATCCCACTTGATCATGATGTATTATTTTTTTAATATGTTGCTGTATTCGGTTTGCCAGTATTTTGTTTAGTATTTTAGCATCTGTATTCATTAGAGATATTAGTCTGTAGTTTTCTTTCTTTGTGCCATCCTTGCCAGGTTTTGGTATGAGGGTTATGTTGGCCTCATAAAATGTGTTTGGAAGTATTGCTTCTTCTACAATTTTTTGGAAGACTTTGAGTAGAATAGGAACCAAGTCTTCTTTGAATGTTTGATAGAATTCACTAGTATAACAGTCTGGGCCTGGACTTTTATTTTTGGGGAGGTTTTTAATAGTTTTTTCTATTTCCTCCCTGCTGATTGGTCTGTTTAGGCTTTCTGCTTCTTCATGACTCAGGCTAGGAAGGTTGTATTGTTCTAGGAATTTATCCATTTCTTCTAGATTGTTGTATTTGGTGGCATATAATTTTTCATAGTATTCTACAATAATTCTTTGTATATCTATGATGTCTGTGGCGATCTCTCCTCTTTCATTTTGGATTTTATTTATTTGAGTCCTGTGCCTTTTTTCCTTGGTGAGTCTTGCCAAGGGTTTGTCAATTTTGTTGATCTTTTCAAAGAACCAGCTCCTTGTTTTATTGATTTTTTCTATAGTTTTTCTGTTCTCTATTTCATTTACTTCTGCTCTGATTTTTATTATCTCCTTTCTTCGGCTGGTTTTGGGTTGTCTTTGTTCTTCTTTTTCTAGTTCCTTAAGGTGTGAAGTTAAGTGGTTTACTTCGGCTCTCTCTTGTTTGTTCATATAGGCCTGCAGTGATATGAACTTTCCTCTTATTACTGCTTTTGCTGCATCCCAGAAATTCTGATATGTCGTATTTTCATTTTCATTTGTCTGTATATATCTTTTGATCTCTGCGCTTATTTCTTTGACCTATTCATTTTTTAGAAGTATGTTGTTTAGTTTCCACATTTTTGTGGGTTTTTCCCCCTCTTTTTTGCAGTTGTATTCTAGTTTCAAGGCTTTATGATCAGAAAATATGCTTGGTACAATTTCAATTTTTCTAAATTTGCTGATATTGTCTTGTGACCCAACATATGGTCAATTCTTGAGAATGTTCCATGTACACTAGAGAAAAATGTATACTCTGTCGCTTTGGGATGAAGTGTCCTGTAGATGTCTATCATATCCAGGTGTTCTAGTATTTCGTTTAAGGCCACTATATCTTTATTGATTCTCTATTTGGATGCCTGATCTAGAGCCGTCAGCGGTGTATTGAGGTCTCCAAGTATGATTGTATTTTTGTTAGTTTTTGTTTTAAGGTCAATAAGTAGCTGTCTTATATATTTTGGTGCTCCTTGGTTTGGTGCATATATATTAAAGATTGTTATGTCTTCTTGATTCAACTTCCCCTTAATCATTATGAAATGACCATTTTTGTCTCTGAGTACTTTTTCTGTCTTATAGTCAGCATTATCAGATATGAGTATTGCTACACCTGCTTTTTTTGGGGTGTTGTTTGCTTGGAGTATTGTTTTCCAGCCTTTCACTTTGAATTTGTTTTTATCCTTGTTGCTTAGATGTGTTTCTTGTAGGCAGCAAATAGTTGGATTTTCTTTTTTAATCCATTTTGCTACTCTGTGTCTTTTTATTGGTAAGTTTAATCCATTTACATTTAGTGTAATTATTGACACTTGTATGTTCCCTACTGCCATTTTATAAATTGCTTTCTGTTAGTTTTGTATCTTGTTTGATTCTTCTCTTTTGTTTTTCTATCATTTGTTTTTGTTTGTTTGTGTTCCATACTTCTTTCCTCTGTTGCTACCTTTTTTAAGTCAAGTGTTTTTGTGGTGGTTTTTTCAAGGGTGGTTACCATTAAGTAATGAAAAGGGTACCTACCATATTCATTGTAGTACTCTATCTTATGAGTATTTCTGCACTTCATCGTCCTTTGCTACTGTTAATCTCCATCCTCTCCCCCCTTTTTTTCCTTTGTTGTCACAGTTTAAGTTTGGTTTTATTGTGTTCTTGGTGGAGCTGTTACTTGTGGTGTTGTTTTCTTTTGTTCTTTGAATCTGGTTGGAAAACCCCCTTTAGTATTTCCTGGAGTGGGGGCTTTCTGCTGATAAATTCTTTCATCTTTTCTGTATTTGTGAATGTTTTTATATCTCCTTCATACTTGAAGGATAGCTTTGATGGGTATAGTATTCTTGGCTGAAAGTTCCTCTCTTTCAGGGCTTTAAATATTGGGGTCCACTCTCTTCTAGCTTGTAGAGTTTCTGCTGAGAAATCTGATGATAATCTAATAGGCCTTCCTTTATATGTTGTACTCTTCTTTTCCTTGGCTGCCTTGAGGATTTTTTCTTTGTCATTGGTTTGTGTCATCTTTATTATGATGTGCCTTGGAGTGGGTTTGTTGGGGTTAAGAAAACTCGGTGTTCTGTTTGCTTCTTGAATTTGAGGCTTTAGTTCTTTCCACAGGCTTGGGAAGTTCTCGTCTATTATTTGTTTGAGTCTATTCTCCATTCCATTTTCTTTCTCTTCTTCTTCTGATATACCTATTATTCTTATGTTATTCTTTCTGATGGAGTCAGACAATTGCTGTAGGGCTTTCTCGTTTTTTATTATTTTTGAGTCTCTTTCTTCTTCTCTCTGTTGTGCCTCAAGTTGTTTGTCTTCTATTTCACTAATCCTATCTTCAATCTGGGCTGTTCTGTTAGCTAAGCTTGTTACCTCGTTTTTCAGCTCGTGAATTGAGTTTTTCATTTCTGTTTGATTTGTTTTTATAGTTTCAATTTCCTTGGTAATATATTCTTTGTGTTCATTGAGTTGTTTTCTGATCTCCCTATATTGCCTTTCTGTGTTTTCTTGTATATCTGAGTATTTTTAAGATTTCTATTTTAAATTCTATGTCATTTAGCTCCAAGGCTTCCAATATGTTAAGTCTTTTCTCCATAGATTTTTCCACATCTATTTGTGTTACCTCTCTTTCTTTTGTATCCATAATATTCGATTTCCTCTTTCTTATTGGCATCTGAGGGTGTTCTTGTTGATAGCACTAATTAGAATTAATAAAGAGTAAAAAGTAAAAAAAAAAAAGAAGGTAAAACACCCCACAAAAAAAACAGTAATAATTTATTATTTCCCCCTTTTTTCTTTCTTCTCTTTCCCTCCTCTCCCCTCCTCAGGGAAATATCATGATGACCTGTAATTATATTATGCTAAATGGAACAAAAACTTTCTATAATGGAGGGCCGGATTTGGGGTGAAGAGTGCAAGGGGCAAAAAAAGGGAGTAGGGACCTACTAAATGCAAAAAAAAAAAAAAGAAGAAGAAAATCTTAGACAAGCATAAGATGATTTGCTTGTAAGTGATGGTCGACTAAAAGATATAATGAGAGAGATAAGAGGGAACCAGAAAAAAGGAGAAAAAAAAAGAATAATAAAGAAGAAAAAAATAAAAATAATAAGTAAAAATCTGTTGTATTAAGTGGAGCGAAGGCTAAATACAATGGAGACCTTGGGTTGGGAGGAATGCTAGTGAGTTAAAAAGCAATGTAAAAAGTACCCAAAAAGCCACAAAAATAAACAAACAAACAAAAACAAAACAAAAACAAAAGCGAAAAAGAAAAATAAAACCAAAAAAAAACCTTGAGTCCCAAATTATCTAATTTGTTCGTGATTGAGGATTAAATGGGAGGAAAAGTAAAAGGAGAAAAGAAAAAACGAAAAGAAAGGAAAAAATAAGAAAAAGAGAAAAATGAAGGAAGAAAATAAAGGAAGAGAAAAAAACAAAATAAAGCAAAACAAAAAAAAAACAAAACAGGAGAGAGTGAGAGTTAAGTGTTTTGGAGTATAACCTTAAAGGAGGGTGAGGATGAAGAAAAGAAATAAAATGTAACACTCATGGGTAGTGTAGTTCAAGAAAAGGGAAGCATAAGATGGGCAGAGAATAAAAGGACCGAGGTGAAGGAAATAGAAATAATAATAATAAAGGCAATAAGATAGAAGAAACAAACAACAACAACAAAAAAAATTAGTGGAACAAGTTGTAAAGTCTGTGGATTTTTCTTGATTTTGAGAGGTTAACTTCTTTTTTTGTTTTCTCTCCCTCTTCCTGGTCAGTGACTCTGTACCCCAGGCTCTGCCCCTGTGTCACACTTAGGTAGGGATTTGCAGTTGATGGGATTCTATGGCAATGTCATATAATTGGCTTTAGTCTTGCTGGTAGTCAAGGCTTGTTGGCGTTTGCAGGGTCCAACGATGAGAGAGTTTGCTTTCCTGGAGTCTCTCTCCTAGTCCCCCCTTCCTGAATTAGCAGCCTGGTGATCCAGCTATAAGGCTGCTACTGCTTCTGCCTGGGGAGTAAGAGGCTCAAAGAGCTAGGAAATCCCCACTCTATCCCCACTCAGCGCAGGGTTTTGGGAAATGCTCTGGCAGTCAGAGCCTCCAGTGTAATCAGGCGGGGGTGGGAGTCAATTGTTGTCAAGGTGACTGTTCAGCGCCTAGCATTCAGTTGGACCACTCAACACAGGCTTTCCACACTTTGTAGCCTGTTTTGGCTGGGAAGAAGAGGCACTAGTCTCTGCTTGCGACTAGTGTAGTATAGATCTTATTATCTGCCAAGTCCTTCTTGTTAGCATTTATCCCTGAATATGGAGGCTCTATCAATCAGAAGTTGCCCCCGCCCCTTTAGCGAGAGGCACTAAAAAATATCACGCCTCTTGTCTTGGATCGCTGAACTGACAGAGATCTTATCAATTAGAGCCCCGTGGGTGCGCAGATTTCATGGGTTAAGCTAATTTCAGTGATTGGGTCCGCAGCTGTGCTTCCGAAGGTATTTCAGGCTGCCTACGCGCCCCCCCCCCAACGCTTGATTGTTAGCTTGAATGGCTGGGTGAGGTGCCCCGCCCACGGAGAGAATCTCCCAAGTAGGGAAGACCACCCTGGTGCCTCTCCCGCTCGCCCCGCCGCTGGCAGCTGGGGCACACCGGGCGCAGGATAATGGGGCACCCTGGGTGTGCGGGCCAGTAGGGCGCCCTGGGCGCATGGGATGCCCAGGGCATGCGCGCGAATGGGGTGCTCCGGGCACCGGTGGCTGGGGACTCTCACTCGCAGTGCGCGGGCAGCTGGGAACGTTAGCGATGCTCACTCTGCAACCGGACCGGGCGCATGCCAGTGGCTGCTCGCCGCTCCCGAGTGTGGGCCGACTCACCACAGGCGCACTCCCTCCGTGGCTTGAATGAACATCCCTACGGTAGTTAGCTTCCTCCACACCCTCGTCTCTCAGATTCAAGTGATAACAGTCCTTTCGCTTTCAGTTTGTGTGGAACTCCGGAATGCTCCGAGGATAAATTTTTCTGTTTCTAGTTGATAAATTTGTTGTGATTTTGGGGAGATCTGTCGGACGCGCTGCTCACGGCGCCATTTCCGTGACGTCACTCAAGGGAGCTCTTATAAGACTGTACACAGATTTATCAACAGAAACATTACAGGCCAGAAGGGAATGGAATGAGGTATTCAAAGTGAAGAAAAGCAAGGACTTACACCAAGATTACTTCACCCAGCAAGGATAACATTTAAGATTGAAGAAAGAGCCTGACCAGGAGGTGGCGCAGTGGATAGAGTGTCAGACTGGGACACGGAGGACCCAGGTTCGAGACCCCGAGGTCGCCAGCTTGAGTGCAAGCTCATTGGGTTTGAGCAAAGCTCACCAGTTTGAGCCCAAGGTCGCTGGCTGAGTGCAGTCTGCTGTAACCTCCCAGTCAAGGCATATATGAGAAATCAATCAATGAACTAAGGAACCACAAGGAAGAATTGATGCTTTTCATCTCTCTCCCTTACTGTCTGTCTGTCCCTATCTGTCCCTCTCTCTGACTCTCTGTCTCTGCCACAAAAAGGAAAAAAAAATTAAAAAAAAAATTGAAGAAGGAAAAAAAATGCTTCCTAGACAAGAAAAAACTAAAGGAATTATTACCAGCAAACAAGTTACAAGGCCTGCTTGGTAAAAAAAAATAAAAATAAAGAAGGAAAATGAGAAGAAGTAGAGAAGGAGGAAGAAAACACAGAGGAGCATAGTTTAAAGAATAAAATAGCATTAAATTCATACCTATCAATAATTACTCTAAAAGTAAATGACTTAAATGCTCCAGTCAAAAGAAATAAAGAGCTGAATGGATAAGAAACCAAGACCCATATAAGAGACCACCTCAGAATGAGAGATACCTATAGGCAGCCCAAGTGCCTACCAGTAGATGAGTGGATAATAAAATTGTAGTACAATTGCACAATGGACTATTACATGGCTGTAAAAAAGAAGAAAATCTTACCTTTTGAGACAGCATGGATGAACCTGGAAATCATTATGTTAAGTGAAATAAGCCTATTATAACTGACAAGTACCATATGATTTTATTCTTATGTGGAATCTAATGAACAAAATGAACTAACAGACAAAATAGAGGCAGGCTCATAGATAGAAACAGGCTGCCAGCTATTGGGAGGAAGAATAAAGCAAAAAAGGACAAAGAAACCCCCAAACCTCATGAACAGGACAATAGTGTGGTGATTGCCGGTAGGGGGAGAAGGGTACAGGTGGGGTTAAATGGTGACGGATGAAGACTTGATTTGAGGGGAAAACACAATACGGTGCACAGAGATGTTGCAGAATTGGACACCTAAAACCTGTATAATTATGTTAAATAGTATCACCCCAATTAAATTGAATTAAAATAATAAATTCTTTTTTTATAATTATTACACAGATTTATTATAGAAAATTTAAGACACATTTGGGAGTTGCTTTAGAGAGCTAATGGTAAGTGTTGACATTGTTGGGTTAATATGAATTTTTTTTGTTTTATCTTTACTATCAATAAATAGATATAAGCAGTCAGTAATCTTTTTTTTTAAGGCATTGTGAAGATTTACTATCTTCAAAAAAGAGAAATAGGCACTAAATATTTTACTAATAATGATTATCATGTATTGCTTTGCTTGAAATTCTACTTTATTTCAATATTTCAACAAGATGTTAAGTTAGAACAAATAAAATATAACTTATACATCCAATTTTCCTAAGATAAGATATAATAATATGTACATTTTTTGTCTTTTCATATTGGTCTAAGATGAAACTAAGTACAATACAATGACTGGAGCATAAATATAAGTGTATACACATAAACTCTGGCTGATCTCGATCTCTTGGACTTGTTTCTTTTATTGCCATTTATATCTTCCTTGATGGAAAGAATATCTAGGCCACCGCAAGTAATTCACTAAGTAGATAATCAACTTTGAAGTTTATCAATTCAACTGTAGAAGAATAATGTTGGGTGGGGCCACAGAGGGCCAAAGGCAAATTCTGATTTAATGGAAGATGTGCTGCACTCTCTTTAAAATGTCCTTTCTGGACCTCGAGAACTCTTATATGACCCCCAGTTGCTCTGGACTTCATAGACTCACAGTATTGACTTTCCCTGGATTCCAACAGAGTATGAACAAAAGATAAATATTATAAAAAGAAAGGTAATAAAAACAACCAGAAACAATTTTCTGAAGAAAGGCTGTCTATCTGAGAGATTCATTAATAGAAAAGATTCAAAGATTTATTTTTAGTAACAGCCTTGAAAGGAGGAGTTCAGTGACTTTGTTAAAGATTTTATTTCCTTGTGACTTAAGATCTTGCAGAAACATAAAATAAGAATCATTATCTAAAAATATAGCAACTACAAGGTCTAAATCAGTGTTTATTTGATGTTAAATGATGATTATACAAAAGTAATAGACTACTTACACATTTTTTTTATTTTTTAATTTTCCTAGGTTAGAAATGGGGGTGGGGACGGGGATGGGGGTGGAGGAAAGTCAGACAGACAGAGACTCCCACATGTGCTCCACTGGGATCCACCTGGCTAGCCCACCTGGGGGCGATGCTCGGCCCCTCTGGGGTACTGCAATCGGAGCCATTCTAGAGTCTGAGACGGAGGCCATGGAGCCATTCTCAGCACCCAGGCCAACTTTGCTCCAATGGAGCCTTGGCTGCGGGAGGGGAAAAGAGAAATAGAAAGAAAAGAAAGGGGGAAGAGTAGAGAAGCAGATGGGCATTTCTCCTGTGTGCCGTGGCCGGGAATTGAACCTGGGACTTCCACAGGCTGGGCCAACACTCTACTGCTGAGCCAACTGGCCAGAGCGTTACTTACGCATTTTTTAAATTAATTACTATCTTCCTTTTTTTCCCTTCCTATCCTTTACCATTAATTTTTTTTTCAAATTCTTTTGGTTGTATGGATATATATGTGTGTGTGTATATATGTATATATGTATGTATGTATATATATATGTATGTATGTATGTATATATGGATTACTAGGGTTTGTTAAGGGCTATTATTTTCTGTATTAAATAAAGGACCCTGCAAAGGTATCCAAAGTAGTCAAATAATTTTTAAAAAGTGTCTATAAACCAGTTGATTCAGTTATTTTAGTTTTGAAAATTATATTAAAACAAGTCAGAATTTAGCAGCTTGGTGTTCAGTTATTACTTTAATTTTGAAATTCTCGACTATCCAACTAGCTTGTTAAGTTATATGAGGATATAGACTCTATGCATTGAAAACTTCTTGGTCTTAGCACTTTAAAAATTTCTAGAAGGCAAATTAGTAAAATGAAAGAGTAGACATTTTTATTGTGTCTAATATGTGTTAGGCATCATGTTAGAAGCCTTCCAATTATGCTCTCCATTAGTCCTTTCAGCATCCCTGCAACAATAGTGTTCTTATATCTATTGTAACTGATAAGAAATCAATAGCTCCAATACCTAGCACAGTGCTGGTGCATAGAGATCATCTAATACTTGCTGAAGAATGAGTATTGGTGTTCCCATTTGCAATGAAACTAAGTCTTGGCTAATTTATAAAAAGAATATAACAAAAGTTATCAAGCAGTGTTCAGAATCTTCCCAAGACAGGGTTGGAAAGCCAGGCTTGGAATCCTCACAGTGAAGAAGGATATCCAAAATCACACTCCAGAACTAGCCCTATGAAGGTGCACTGCCTGCCCTGGTCGGCATACAGCAGCACTTGTGATTCTGACAGCAACTCTGGGGCACTGAGTCTGTGGCTGGATCCCTGCTGCTGGAAATTGTTGGAGCTATACCAACACTGCTACAGTGCCCAGATAGATAAGGCTTTGCTGTTTTCTGTCACTAACTCCAGTGCCAGAGTCTGATATAATGTGTTGGTTGGAGGAACCTATAGATAACTATCCAAACCAGGATCCTAGTGAGAGTGAAAGGGTCACTCTTAAATGTTGTGCTAGGCTAACAGGCCTAAACCAGGACATATGGTCAGCTTCTGCCAATCCTGTTCCCTAGCTGCAAAAAAAACTTGAAAATATTTTCAGTTTCTATGATAGAACATGGTCTTGGCCTCTAAGCAGATTTGTGGATAGGGAATTCCCCAAAAGTCAGACTAGGTTAGAAGGCTGGGTGGACCAAAGAGAAGGAAAAATACCCACTACTGAATGAACAAGTGATAACTGTCTATGATAACAGGATCGTTGAAGTCTTCCTCATTCTAAAGTTCATTGTTTTTTATTATATCATGCTTTGTATACCATAGCATGACAATTCTCAGTTAAAGGTACATCAGAACCTCTTAAACAGTGTCATAAATATACAGAGAGCTAGCCACGCCCCCTATAGCTCTGGGAAATGGTGCTCTGCCCAGAATCTGTAATTTTTAACATCTCTAGAGAGGGAAAATCAATTTGAAAGGAGATACTTGTGGAATTAAGGCCGTGAGTACCTTTTAGGTGCTTATTAGTTTCCTGAGCTATTATTGCATTGTGCAGGGTAGATTTGATTAGATGAATTTTGTAGAATTTATGGGACCTAGAAGAAAGCCTGTTTACTGTGGTAATAGGCAGTAGAATATAATTATAACTTTTTAAATTGGTTGCACTTAATTTCCTTTATTATTATCATTAATTGGCAACTTGTAGAAGTCCCTCAGGCACTTAGAAAAATCCTTGATACTACCCATGACACAGAAGATTACAGATAACATACCTTTTTCTTTCTCATTGATGACAGTGAATGCTCAGGACAATGAAGACCATGTCCCCCTCCATTTCTGCTCTCGCTTTGGACACCATGATGTAGTGAAGTTCCTGCTCCAGAGTGATTTAGGAGTTCAGCCGCACATTGTTAACATCTATGGAGACACCCCTTTGCACCTGTGAGTATTATGTATAGTTCTATAGGCCCTCCAAGTATGTGGTATGCACCATTTTCACTATTATCAAAACATGTCCTTTAACTCTAGGGCATGCTACAATGGCAAATTTGAAGTTGCCAAGGAAATCATCCAAATATCAGGAACTGAAAGTCTGACTAAAGAAAACATTTTCAGCGAAACAGTTTTTCACAGGTAAATGAATATTTAAATGCAATAGCCACTAAACTTAGCTGATATCCCATGGCATCTGCAGTTGTGTACATAAAATAAGAACAAATAGTGGCAGATGTTGCAATCAGAGAGTGAGAACAGAGGGTGGGCAGAAGACAAGGAGCTCAAGCTATGTGCACAGAAGAAAAGGTAGAGGCAGATGCTGCCATTAGGATAACAGATGGGGAACGTGCCAGATGCTACATTCCTGGAGCCGCCACAAAGACAGGAACTGAGGTTGCCAAGGCAACAGGCATATCAACATCTGTAAGCATATTGTTTCTATTCCACTTCACTCCACAGGAAGCTGCCAAAAGGGGCAGTGTCCATAGTCCTCCTTCGACAAGAATCTTATTATCAGAATTCATTAGCATCATATGTGACACTTTTTTTCCTTAGCACTTAAAACCTTATGTGCAAATATATCTACCTGTCTAAGACATCCATCTGTCAGCTTGTAAAAGCTTAGTCAGGTTGGTCACATAGATACCCAAACAGGCATTAATTCCTTTCTAGGCATCTATGAAAGTCCTTACAGTATGCTTTTTACTGTAGAAAAGCTCACTGAAGGAACAGCTGGGTTTGGAAAAATTGCAACAAAATAAGGGATAGAGGAAGGAAGGGAGGGAGAAGGTAACTAATAACTCAGAGCTATAACTCCCTAAAATATCCAAAAGAATCAAATTTTTATAAAATTTAAAACCCTCATTTGTAACAAGTTACTATTTTGTTATAAAAATAAAAACATAGTAATTTGAATTTAGTAAAACTTGAATGTAACATAATTTACCTACACATTATATATTCCTTGGCTAGTTTGCAACCTCTAAAAAATAAACAAAATAAGCATGAGACTATGCATTTACATTATTTGCATAGTGTTTCTATTATACTGATAAATAATAAAAATGAGGAGACTCTTTTGCATACTGCGATGAAATTAAGCTTGTGTTTCTGCATTAGGCATCAACCTGTAGAATTTTACTTGGATTTCCAGATTTTTTCCTGTCAACCAAGAGGTCAGGAAAAAGAAAAGCAAATGAAAACTACCATTTATGGAGTGACTCTATACCAGGTTATATGTGTCTATTATCTTATTTAATCTTCATAACCATTTTATGAAGTTGGATGTATTATCCCTCTTTTAAAGATGAGAAAATCAAGGCTCAGGGAAGTTAAGTAATTTTCCAGAGTTTCTTATGGTTGGAAAATCATGTAGTAAATGTCTGTCTAGTTTGAAATCTTATGTTTTTATATATCTTTATGTTCTAATACCAAAATATTTTGTGTTTTCTCTACACTCTGTAACAGAACAGATGCAAGAATTCTTCAGATCACACACCTTCAGTGAAAATAGATCAGTGGAATTTGTCACTAAGGGGACATTGGCAGAACTGATATGAGAGTTGCTGGTGTTTTTTTCCCCATAGATCATGTTTGTCAAGGCTGACACCTCAGGCTAATTTTCAAATCATTTTGCTATTCTGCGCATATAAATTAGAAACAATTCTAATCAGAAGATGATTGTCACCTCCAGAAGATTGCTTCTATGACAAGATTAGTGAAGTTAACAGTATGTTCAGTCATTTTATTTTGTGTAATAGAAGCCTGTGACTCCTAGAAATAATGGTTTTATCCTATTCATTTTAAGCAAATATTTATAAAAGAAACTTTATTTTACATAAGGAATTTACTCTGATTATGAATTATTCTATGTATAAATCACACTGCTTTGTATATAGTTAGCACTAAATACATTTATTTTTGTTATTTTTGTCATATGTATTTATAAACACACACATGCACACATATGTATATATTCAGAACTCATCATTTCCTGTAAATAGTTGCTTTGAAAAGGAAAAATGAGGCAATTCAGTCAATGGAACATTGAAAGTGTAGTATTATGGGTACTTTATGTAATGCAAATAATCAGTGCTGATAAACTTTATTACAGTGAGATGGTAGCTTTTTATTCACTCAATTAACTATTCAAGAAAGATTTACTGTATTAAAAACCAGTGTTGTGTTGGTGCCGGTAAGAGTATTTAGATGACAAGATTTCTTCTCTTCTTAAAAGAACTCTGGCCTGCCCAGGCAGTGACACAGTGGATAGAGTGTCAGCCTGGGATGCAGAGGACATTGGTTTGAAACACTAAGGTCACCCACATGAGTGTGGGCTTATCCAACTTGAGCATGAGCTCACCAGCTTGAGCCCAAAGGTCAGTGGTTTGAGCAAGGGGTCACTGGCTTAGCTGGAGCCTCCCTGTTTAAGGCACATATGAGAGAACAATCAATGAATAACTAAGGCGATGCAATGAAGAATTGATGCTTCTTATCTCTATCCCTTCCTGTCTGTCTGTTTCTATCTGTCCTTCTCTCTCTCTCTGTTTCACTTTCTCTTTCACTCAAAAAAAAAAAAAGGAAAAGGAATTCTACTGTAAGATAGCAAGATAAACAAGGGGTATCCATTACCGTAACTATATAAGTTACGTGCCAAAGACCTAAGTGGCAAGAAAGGAGAGGAGAGAGCAATGAACTCAGCCTTTGGTTCATGACAAGACTTCATAGAGGGAATAACAGTTCAGCTGGATGAATAATGGTGTTTCTTTAAAGAAAATAATGGTATTTTATTTTATTTTTATAATAATTTCATTTTTTTAATGGGGTGACATCAATAAATCAGGATACATATATTCAAAGATAACAAGTCTAGGTTATCTTGTCGTTCAATTATGTTGCATACCCATCACCCAAAGTCAGATTGTCCTCTGTCACCTTCTATCTAGTTTTCTTTGTGCCCCTCCCCCTCCCCCTTTCCCTCTCCCATTCCCCCCTCCCCCCTGTAACCACCACACTCTTATCAATGTCTCTTAGTTTCACTTTTATGTCCCACCTACGTATGGAATAATGCAGTTCCTGGTTTTTTCTGATTTACTTATTTCGCTTCGTATCATGTTATCAAGATCCCATCATTTTGCTGTAAATGTTCCGATGTCATCATTTCTTATGGCTGAGTAGTATTCCATAGTGTATATGTGCCACATCTTCTTTATCCAGAAACAACCAAAAAGCCTGTCAATAGATGACTGGTATTTTATTTTAAACAAAGAATTTGGTCAAGGCTATCCAAGGAAGAGATAATAGTAAGACCCAGAAAATTTTTCTTTTAAAAGTAAGTTTGGAGCTAAACAAACACTTTTTCTTTACATGCTTTCACTTCTGGAATATATCGACATGTAAGTTTTTTCCAAACCAAACTATTCTCTGCAGACATCAAGTGGGTGTCCTACCATTCAATCCAATTCTGACACTGTCTACCTGAAGTTAGTGTCAGATTCCATAAGTTACGAGTTCAGTCTTATAAGACTGCTCACTACTTCACATGCCAATCACAAATCCAGGTTATTGCTTTTGCTTCTGACTTATGGGCTCTAAATGGAACATTCCCACCACCCTCTCTTTGGATTTGATAATTTGCTAGAACATCACAGAATTCAAGAAAATTGTTTACTTACTAGGTCACCAGTTTGTCATAAAAGGATAGAATTCATGAGCAGCCAAATGGAAGAGATGCATAGAGTAAGGTATGCAGGAATGGATGTGGGGCCTTTCAGCACACCCATGTGTTCACCAATCCAGAAATGCTTCATATTCTGTTAGGCTTTCTCAGAGGCTTTAAAATATAGGCTTGGTTGATTAAATTACTGACCATTGGTGACTAATTCAACTTCCTTCCCTTCTTCCCTTTTCTGAGGTTGGGTGGTAGGGCTAACAACCCTCTAACCCAGTGGTTTTTCAACCTTTTTACACTTGGACATCAGTGAAAATAGAATTATTTTGGGGACCACTAAGGCATCAGTCACCCTGAACATAAGCAAATTTGACTAAGACCATTGGGTCTGTTATTTTCATACAGCATCAAGGTAGTTAACTCTTCCATGAACAAACACAAAATTTGTGGCAGACGGGTCCTTATACCAGCAGTTGAAATATCCTGTTCTAATCACAAGGTTGAATCCCCTGGTAACCAGCCCTCATCTGGTGGTTATGTGGGGGCTTTAAAAAATCATCTTAACACAAGTCCACACTTGTGGACTGGCCGGTTGGCTCAGCGGTAGAGCGTCGGCCTGGCGTGCAGGAGTCCCGGGTTCGATTCCCGGCCAGGGCACACAGGAGAGGCGCCCATTTGCTTCTCCACCCCTCCCCCTCTCCTTCCTCTCTGTCTCTCTCTTCCCCTCCTGCAGCGAGGCTCCATTGGAGCAAAGATAGCTCGGGCGCTGGGGATGGATCTGTGGCCTCTGCCTCAGGCGCTAGAATGGCTCTGGATGCAACAGAGCGACACCCCAGAGGGGCAAAGCATTGTCCCCTGGTGGGCATGCTGGGTGGATCCCGGTTGGGCGCATGCGGGAGTCTGTCTGACTGCCTCCCCATTTCCAGCTTCAGAAAAATGAAAAAAACAAACAAATAAATTTAAAAAAAACATTAACACAAGTGTAGTTGAAAAGGGCTTGTTATGAATAACATAAGATTCTCCTTCCACTGATTGCTCTGAAACTATTTCAGGTACGGAGAACAACAGAAGAAATATTGTAAAAAGAAAAAGATACTCTCACTGCTTAAGAATTTACAAAAGTTTTAGGAGTTCTATACCAGACATAGGATTAAAAACCAAGTATATATTTCTTATTATATATCACAATATCACAGAGTTTCTACACCTTTCCTTTAGCTATTAGATGGGGCTCTGCCAAATGTTAGCTCCTACCAGCCACCCATGACATCCCATGTAGATCCCTGGAGTTTAGAAGTAGAGTGTTGCTAGTGAAGAAGTGAGAGCAAAAGAAAGAGTGTGAGGGAAATTATAAGAGAAGATGTTTTTGAGAATTACTAGTAAAAAAAACAGCTAGTAGTCATTTCTAGGCATGATTTACCTTGTATAAAATCTTTTTTCTCTATTCATCTTAACTTCCAAAGTAAATAGTAAAAATCAGAATTTAAATTAACTACTTCAACAAATCTAGTTATAAAATTTTTTTATAAGAATCTTATAGAGGCCTGACAGTGGATAAAGCATCAGGCTGGGATGTGGAAAACCCAGGATAGAAACCGCAAAGTCACTTGCTTGAGTGCGGATTCATTGCCTTGAATGTGGGCTCACCAGCTTGAGCGCAGGGTCACTGGCTTGAGTGTGGGATCATAGACATGACCCCATGGTTGCTGGTTTGAGCCCAAAGGTTGCTAGCTTGAAGCTCAAGGTCGCTGGTTTGGGCCCAAGGTTGCTGGCTTGAGCTCAAGGGGTCAATTGCTCTGCTATAGTCCCCAAGTCAAGGTACATATGAGAAAACAATCAATGGTCAACTAAGTTGGGGCAACATAGAACTGATGCTTCTCATCTCTCTTCCTTCCTGTCTGTCCGTCCCTATCTCTCTCTCACTCCCTCTCTCTCTCTGTCTCTGTCACACACACACACACACACACACACACACACACACCACACACACACACAAAATAAAGAATCTTATTGGGGAGTTCTGAGATATGTTTATTTTTCCACAAAATTATCCTCCCGTTGGTGAAGAACTAGCAATGAATAGTCTTATAAGTGATAAAATTAAAAACCCAAAGAGGCCAAAGAACTGATCTGAGGTCTTCTGGCTGGTAGTATTTGCCAGGGATCTGAATTTTTAACTCCATTTCTAATGCTCCCTCAGTAAAATGACAACTTTAAAATCTTGCTTTCCAGAGAGAGTGTGTATGTTTTTTCCCAGGGAAAATTTCAGACTGTGACCTGGATTTGATTGAACCTCTCAGGCCCTCCTGGTTTCCCTCATTTGTGCTACAGAATGCCTAGGTCCTTTAGTTAGAACTGCATCAAACTCTTGGAATATTTTTCTCCCTTTATGAAAAAAAGAATTAATATCATAGGAAATACTTGTTAATAAAGTGCTGAAAATTTTATACTTTTTCTTGAAAGCCCAGATGTGAGACTCTTCAGGATTTTATTCTATATGTGCTTTTTTTCACTACCTCTTCCTTTTTCCTTCCTTGCTTCTGCCTTCTCTGTCTTTTTGGTACTCCTGCACACATACACCGATGACTAGAACAGCCTGGGTAAATCAGGACTGTATTCATTTTTTAGGACTGCCATAACAAAATACCACAGACTACGTTGCTTGATAACCAGATATTTCTCACAGTTCTGGAGGCTGGAAGTCCAAGACCAAGGTGTCAGTGGGTCTGGTTTCTTCTGAAGCCTTTCTCCTTGGCTTGTAGATGGTCACCTTTTCCCTGTACCATCACATGGTTGTCTTCTGTTTCTGTAATCTGTTTACTAATCTCCCTTCTTATAAGGGTAACAATAATACTGGATTATGGCCCACTCTGATGATTCCATTTTAACTTAATTACCTCCTTTAAGTGTATCTCTTTAAGTATAGTCACATTTTGAATTTATGGAAGTTAGGGCTTCAGCATATTAATTTGGGGGGCATGCACTTCAGCCCATAACAAGGACTTTCTAGTTTCTTTTTTTTTTTAAAGATTTTATTTATTCATTATAGAGAGGAGAGAGAGAGAGAGAGAGAGAGAGAGAGAGAGAGAAAGAGAAGGGGGGAGGAGCAGGAAGCATCAACTCCCATATGTGCCTTGACCAGGCAAGCCCAGGGTTTTGAACCGGTAACCTCAGCGCTTCCAGGTTGACGCTTTATCCACTGTGCCATCACAGGTCAGGCTCTATTTTCTTTCTGGTATATTTTTACAGTGCTTGTACCTATGGCAAGAACATTGACCTGGTTAAATTTATCCTTGATCAAAATGTCGTAAGCATCAACCACCAAGGAAGAGACGGACACACAGGTAAGACTGTGGTGAAATCGTCACTAGTTTCTGATGCATATCAGAAGTTGTCAAGAACAGTAGTATGCCCAAGAAGGAAGGGAACAGTGGGAGTGATCCACCCAATAGGGAGGGATATTTTATCAATTACATCATTTAGAATTGATGGTATATGGTGATATAAAAAATAACTGACTTTGGGTCAGTTTACTTATTGTGCTAAATTATTTACAGTCCATGAATCCCTTATTTCCTACACCAAAAACATACGGACCACACTACCCTCTTCTTGGTTTGCAGCTCAAAAAAAATACTTTATTGGGGTCTTTGTTCCTTGATGTGCACAAAGGTGCTAACATTTGTTCTTGGTAATTACAGTGAATATGGAAATACTAGAAATTGTGCTGAGCAAAAGGCAGTCTACATAGAAGATCAAATAGAATAGGATACTTCTTTTGCTTAAAACATATTTGTTTGCTCAATAATATTACATAGAAGTAACTCTGTATCAAAGAAATAAATCTTTTATATTTCTGGCAACAAAAATATTAGGTGGTAATAATTGTTTTTGAAAATTGGAGTTGTTTTTCTTTTGCTTTTTTATTCTATTCTATTACAGGATTGCACTCTGCTTGCTACCATGGTCACATTCGTCTGGTTCAGTTCTTACTGGATAATGGAGCTGATATGAATCTGGTAGCCTGTGATCCTAGCAGGTCTAGTGGTGACAAAGATGAGCAGACATGTTTGATGTGGGCTTATGAAAAAGGTATATTTTTTATCATTGCATCTCTGTAGTAATACACTGATCTGTGTGCATAGACTACGGCATCAATAATATTCTGCTTGCATGACTTGTGCACAACCATTTATCTGTAAATTATATTTAAATCATTGAGGACTTAGATTAAAGAGTTCAATAGACCATCACTAGGGAAGGCAACTCCTGAGCTGCAGATCAACTGAAGACATTCTTGATATCGGCACTTTGAAAAGAGAATGAGCTATCACATTCTTAGGTAGCAGAGAAACAAAATCATGATAGGTAATGATAGTTATTTTCTTAGAGTAGTCATAAAGCAAGTCGTTATCACTTATTTGGAAGAATTTTTTATGTGAATTCAAGTTTTTAAAAAAGAGAAATAAATACAAAGAAGGTAAGAGAATGTTTGTCAGATATGCCAGCAATGCTTTCACTAAAAAAGGTAAAGGAGCCAGTGATTAGTGCCTAAGTATAAGCCTACATGAGCTCAAAGTGGTGACAGTTTGGGCTCTGGTGTGATAACACCTGCGTTTAAATCAAGCCATGTTCTTTAATCTTGGGCAAGTTATTTATAATTGCAGAACTTCAGTTTCTTCCTCTGGAAAATGAGAATCATAACAACTCTTGTTTTACAAGACTGTAGAGTAATGAGATAGTATGTGCAAATTACTTACAAGAGTGTCTGGCACAAAATAAGTACCTAATAATTGGTATTTCAGTAATGATAACATTGGTAATAGTAGTAGTATAGCAATAAAGATGATTAATAACAAATTATTTATTTTAAGGGAGAACAAACTAGAAACAATTAGAAGGTAAAATAGCATCTTTGTCATTGTTATTAAGATATATTGTATTTCACAAGTGAGCTTTACACAAGCGAGCTCTAATCACATGAGCTCCTATGAAGTTTAAATTTCTAGACAACATATAACAATATACATTATCATTGAAATCAGAGACTTACAACTAAGTGCTGCAAAATATATCAGACTTTGATGCCTGCATTGACTTATTAGGATGTTTAAAGTATGGAAAGAAGTATTTTTATCTCTTTTTTTTTTGTATTTTTTCTGAAGCTGGAAACGTGGAGGCAGTCAGACTCCCGCATGCGCCCGACCAGGATCCACCCGGCTCGCCCACCAGGGGGCGATGCTCTGCCCATCCAGGGCGTCGCTCTGTCGCGACTAGAGCCATTCTAGCGCCTGGGGCAGAGGCCAAGGAGCCATCCCCAGTGCCGGGCCATCTTTTGCTCCAATGGAGCCTCGGCTGCGGGAGGGGAAGAGAGAGACAGAGAGGAAGGAGAGGGGAAGGGGTGGAGAAGCAGATGGGCGCTTCTCCTGTGTGCCCTAGCCAGGAATTGAACCCGGGACTCCTGCACACCAGGCTGACACTCTACCAGTGAGCCAACAGGCCAGGGCATTTTTATCTTTTTAAATGCTAGAATCTTTTAAGTCTGTACCAGTGGTGGGATTCAAATAATTTAACAACCAGTTCTCTGCTCTAATGATCATTTTAAGTATAAAAAAATTGATATACCAAAAGATAGCTTATTATTTCATGCATTTAGTACTTAAATAAGAACAGTAAAAGAGATACCCAAAACTAGATTATGTTGTGAGAAAAGTTTTAAAATATTAATATAACATGCATTTTCTTTATTTTATTGATTTTAAATGAAAATTTCTAGGCTGAATTAATAAATGGCATAGGCTATGCAGATTAAATACAATCGAATAATGTGTACAACAAACCTGTTTGTCATGAAAAAGGTGTGAGCATTCTTCCACAGCTTCCAAAATTGGCGATAAGATAACCCTTGAAATCTATATTTCTATTGGTTTATTGTGTCTTAGCTTCCTATTGGTTTCACCGTTTGGTTGAGTGCATTGGTTTCACCAGTGCACTCATAATATCTTGGAGGAATTTGGGGTGTAACTCAAAGCTGAAACAAATGACAGATTGTCACCCCTGGTTGGCACTTTTTTTTTCTATGTTATATGTTTGTTTACTGAAGTAAAAAATGCAAGGGAATGAAAGTGTAGTATTTTATCAAAGGTATACTCTATTTTATAAAATAAATAAATAAATATTACAAGCATAGTTCCATCAAATTTTTTTTCACTTATGGATGAAATGGACTTGACTACAGATGCTTAGAATATGCTGATGCGCAGATGAACGTTAAAAAAAGTAAGGAATGTAAATTTGTGATTTCCATATTGGGCAGCTATCCAGGTACCCACCTTAGAGAGAACCCTAATTACAAGTGCCATATTAACAACTGGTTTGCTGAACTCAAAAAGTTAGGTATCAGTTCTGCTGAACCGTTGTGAACTGGTGAATCCCACCAAGATCCATACTACTGAAGAACAATTACTAAACGGGAAGATTTCTTCAGCCATCAGTTGATTTGAAAGAACTTCTGCCTGAAGTAGAACATAAAACTCTATTAATAAAAAAAGACACTGAGTTTGTTGGATAGAAATAGGTAAGAAGAAAGAAAAACATACAAGTCTGAAGATTTCTAGTAAAAAAAAATGATGAGCTACTTTAATAGAGACAAGTGAACAAATTTGGAATAGTTGGAAATGAGTTAGATACAGGCCTATTATTTTTTTTTACCTTTTATTTCAAGATTGTGTGAATACATACATACACACAAACATTTGGACTTTTTAATTCAAATTTTCAGAAACTAATCTCACTCTTGCATCCAGAAGAAGAAACAGTTCATGACTGGCACCCAAAATTCCAATTTACATGCCCTTCCAATCACTCCCAAAAAAGGTTACCACTGTCTTCTTAGGGCATGTATTGGCTTTACCTCATTCTGTATTTTATATAAAGGGAATACTATGCTATATATGTCTTTCTGTCTGGCTTCTTGACCAGCAATATTTGAGATTCATCTATAATGTAGCAGACAGTTGTAGCTCATTTATTTTTGTTCTATAGTATAATGTTTTGCAACTATATCACAATACATTAATTTATTCTTCTGCTCAGAGGCATTTGAATAATTTTCAATGAGATAGTATTAAAAATACTGTTGCTTTGAACATTCATATACATGTCTTTTGATGAGTATCTGCATTTCTTTTAGATGTAATAACCTTCCGCTTTGCATAAAAGAAATTTCAGGTAGTTCTATATTTGAGTATCAGTTGGAAAATCTTAAGTATTCTGAAGCTTCAGGGGGCTTTACTAAGCTCTCAGTTACTCAACACATTGCATTTACTTAAGTGATTGTCAGTGTCTCTTAAGAAATTTGAGTTTCAGAGAAAGATTGTTTACAAAGCATTAGTTTTCCGGAAGACAGCTCAGAAATAGCTGCTGCAGCTAGCTCTTCACAGGGGTTGACTTTGTTTGTATTTAGTTGATTGAAAATGATAGTGAAAAGTTTTTTAACTTGTTTTCCTTTTTCTTTTCGTGGATTCCCTCACTTCATGAAAAAATAAACTATTGTGTAAGTTCCTAAAAGTTTCTCCCAAATGACAACAAAATGCCTTCAGCTTAGAGGACTTAGCCAGAGGTTCCTGCAAAGTATGGCATGACTGTCACCATTATTTGTCCAACTAATGTGCTCGGCATCAGTATTGCATTCATTATTACTCTGAATTTTATTACTATGTACTCCAGAGACAGATAGATGTTTTGCATATGTTCTTGGGCAGAGCAAATCAAACCAACAAAATGAAATTGTTGCTATTTTCTCTTGCTGGAGAAATATTGCATCATTTCCATGTGTTCAAGGATTGGCATGGCCTTTTCAAAAATATTGCCAACAGTACATCGTCCTGTTTTATTTGGATAAAATTATGCTTCCTTTTCTCGCTGAGAGAGAGACTCACCAAATGAATGGTTGTGGCATACTAAGGATTTTCCTGGGCAAGTTGGAGATGGAATAGTTGGAGAAGTACTGCAACTTCACTTGAAGTTTCTTCTTTCTAGAATAGAGATTAAATAGAAATGGCCCCGCTGTGGCTTCTTATCCCAAGAGAGATAAACCAGAAGGGATCTTCATAGTGAGTATCTAATTCAAGAGGCGTACTTTTGAAGGTGCTCAATTTGAATAGGTCATCCTAGTGTACCCTCTCAACAGAAAATTGAGTCTTTTCAACAACATCCATCTCTGTCTAAATGATTCTAAGACACGTTTTTCTCCTGACCCAAACAAAAGTTTTAGTTGACTCTCTCTGCTGTTCTGATGTAGCAAGTTCAGGGGTGCTTTGCAGTGCTGGAAGAGTCATCTATTTTTTTAAATACTTTCAGAAAAAAGCTGACTTACTATGTTTCCCTGTTGGATCAGATATACAAAATAGTTTGCATTTACATAGCCGTTTCTTAATTGAAGTGTAGCTGGTACACAGTATTGTATTGGTTATGTTAGTTTCAGATATATAACATAATGATTTGACATTTTCATGCCTCACAATGTGATAACCCCACTAATTATAATAATCATCTGTCACCATGCAATGTTATTAAAATATTATTGACTGTATTCCCCTTCACCTTTTTCACCCATTCTCTCAGCCTCTCTCTTCTGGTTTCCATCCCTTTGGTCTCTATTTCTATGAGCCTGTTTTTGGTTTGTTTTGTTTCTTTGTTTATATAGCCCTTTAAACTTAAAGATATCAAAACAATCTTGGAAATCATTTTCTCAGTAATTTCAGTTCTACACAGAAGCCTACTGGTTAAGCTTCAGTATTTTTCTGCCCATTGTGCCCAGAGCTCCAATTTTACAATATTTAAGAGTGTTTCCCATCCCTAAGTCCACCCTTGCATACCTATTTTTCTACTATTCCATCTAAAAGTAGCAATAGCTGTCTTACTCACTCGGATTTGTTCTGCCCTTTCCCAGGGGTACAAAGGACTTGTGTGAATCAATTTTTAAATTGGCCAGAAGAAATAGCCAGCAGCCTGCTTATGTTCAAATCCTCTGCCCTAATCACCAGTATGGAAAAACCATTGAAAAGACCTACACATAATCTTATATCCATTGCATTAAAGATGAAGCTGCCAAATTGAAAAGATCTCAGCCAATTAGAATTGAACCCATAGCTCAATAGTGTGTTGGACAGTTAGATTTGAAAAGGCTGCCTTTGACAAAGAAAAACATTCCTTTATGTCAAGCTGTTTAGGGTCAGAAAATAACTCAAACTAGAAACAAAACTGAAATTTCTGTTTTGCTAAAACTTCTTATTTGCTTCAGCACTGACACCAGTTAAAGTAATTTACAAAAGGTCCTATCCCAATATCTAATTATTCAGAATACAGTATTTGTATATAGCAGAACTACTCTAATTCACAGTGACAGGGAGCTGCAGTTGGAGAATTAGTGAGTAAGTGAGCGAAAACAATAAAAATAAAGACTCCTGTACCATGATATATACTTTGTTCATTCTTTTTGACAAGTGTGGTATGGTGTGAATTATTTATAGTAAACATACTATAGTGTATTCTCAAAACTAATGCAGTCTTACAGTGGTGGTGACTTTCTACTGTTTTCAGCTAGTTAAAAATAACTAAGAGATAAGGGTGAGGGAGGAGTAGAAGGAAGAAGAGGTGAATTGATTAACTATTTTGATAAATTTTCATCATCGGATTGTAAATTTTCAAGTTTTTTCTACACTGAATTCTCACCTATTTGGAGTTCAGTGAGCCTAGTTTATATAGTGAATCTAGTCTAGTGTACCAGCATGGAATTAGGGGTGGGGTAAGGGAAGGAACACAGAAAAGACTTAAATTGTATCTTAAAATTTATATATGATTTTGTGGTTACCTTTCTACATGTTTAATTACTCTCTCCTTTAAAAATAAGCAGAACAATACCAATTTTCATTAGAATAGGAAGAAATTCGATTCTTCTAGGGAGATAAGACAAAAATACTTTTGAAACATACCTCTGTAAAAACCATAGATAATGAAATAAATAGTGAAAGAGAATGTGCATTCATTAAGTACCTATTACAAATGCATATATATGTAAATATAATGTAATTATCAACATAACTCTTTAAATGGGTATTATCTTTTTATTACAGATAGTTTGAGATGTAGAGCTGTTAAGTCACATTTGCCCAAACCACATAGCTCTTATGTGGAGAGCTGTTACCAAACAGAGGTCTCTCCTATTATAGGGCTAACTCTTTCCATTGCACTCTAGAATCAGATAGATCTAAGTCCAGATTTTATTTTTATTAATTAATGACCTTGGACAAATTATTGAACCTGTCTAAGCCTTACTTTTTAAACTTAAAATGAATAAATAAATAACCCCTTTACAGAATTCTACTGAGGGTGTAAGACAGGGGTCGGGAACCTATGGCTCACGAGCCAAATGTGGCTCTTTTGATGGCTGCATCTGGCTCGCAGATAAATCTTTAATAAAAAAATAATAACGTTAAAAATATAAAACGTTCTCATGTATTACAATCCATTCATTTCCTACTGCTCATGTTCATGGTTGCAGGTGGCTGGAGCCAATCACAGCTGTCCTCCGGGACAACACCAAATTTTAATTGGATAATGCATAATGTACACGGGTCATTGTATGGCTCTCATGGAATTACATTTTAAAATATGTGCCATTCATGGCTCTCTCAGCCAAAAAGTTTCCCCACCCCTGGTGTAAGATGTCTGGAACATGCCGAATTCTCAATAAAAATGGTGGTATCTCTTATCAAGTGTGCAGATGAGTTTCAACCAAGCTCCACATAACTCCCAAATCTGATGATCTTTCCTATTTAACAACCTGGTAAGAAATATGACATATTGACATATTAGGATGCTGAGCATCCTCTACAAACCCACTATGAAAGGTGTATATCCCTGCCAAACACTACTGGGCAAACTTGGAATATCTAAAAATGTGTGCTATTTTGTTGTATTGCTATCTCTTATTTATGACTCAGGTAATCCCATTCATTTTAAAATCTCAGGACTGAAGTGAGATCAAGGAGATTTTGAAAATCACTAATCAAAATGTTATGAAAGTAATTTAAAACCATTACTCTAATATGCATATTTGCATGCAAGTGTATAAAACAGTATTTAAAAACTTTAAAACAAATTTGCAAGTCTCTTGACTACAGTGGTATTTTCACCCACCATCATGGAGAAGTGTCAAAGATTTGTGGCCATGTTTTTCAAACACCACTCCAACTGACATTCTGGATCCCTTTATTTGGGGATCAGAGGAGCATGTAAAACTCAAGTCCAGAATTGATCTTAATGCCATTTTTGTTCTCATCAGTCGATTTCTCCTACCATATTCTGTATTCACTCTCATTTAATAGCATTACCCGTCCACTTAGTCACATAAGTCAAAAATCTAGATTGATACCTGACTACTTTTTCTTCTTCAACATCCTCTCCCCACTCTTTATTCTTTAGTTAAATGTCTTGTGTATTTTGCTTCATAGATATATTTTGTTGGTTTGTTTGTTTTGTTTTATTTAGGAAATTAAATTTAACAGGGTGGCATTGATCAATTAGAGTACATAGGTTTCAGGTAAACATCTCCATAGCATTTGAACTGTTGATTATGTTGTACACCCATCACCCAACATATATTTTGAATTCATTCTTTATTTTTGCTATCACTGTTTTAACCATACTCTGATCTATTTTGTAGCCTCATAACTAGTCTTTTGTGTTTTCTTCTTCAGCATCTTTTGAATCCTTTTTCCAACTGTAGTCTGAGAAATATTATATATTGAAGGTACAGATAAGACTATATCATTTCCCAACCTAAAATCCTTCACCAACCACAATTACCTGTAGGAAAAAGTTTATCATGGCATACTCTGCTCCCATGCCCTGTGTCTTCCTACCTCTCAAACCTCATATTCAGTTACTCTTGTCACCTGGATGACCTTACATGCCACATCATCATCCATCCACTGGACCACTAACATTTACAGAGTGTTCACTCTGTGTCAGTCATGTTGTAAACATTCTGTATGCATAAACTCATCAAATTTTCATGGTAACCCTGTGAGGCATTATTTACTCACATGATAGCAATACAAAGTATTTCTTGTCCTTACACATATCACATTATGCCATGTTTCCAGGTCTTATCTCAGGTAGTTCTCTCTGCCTCTACATCCTTCCATTCTCTCCACCCTACTTCACTTTTCACATTTCTGATTTTTACTTAGCCTTCAAGACTCAGTGTCTGGATTTTCTCTTCCAGAAATTCTTCCCTGAAGGTCCAGCCTGGTATACATGTTCTTTTCTTTACTTTTTTTTATTTTTGTATCATATGCCCATCTCTATCTTTGTATTTATAACTTCATATTGACACATTTTCTCTCCTACTAAATTGTAAACTTCTTGAAAGCAAGCATTTAAGCTATTAATTTTTGTCTTCCAGAAACTTAATTGAATGGCTGATTACTAATAGACACTCAATACATGTTGGTTGAAGTGAAATTGAGTATGAGCAGATATTTCAGTAGTAACATTCTATTCCATGTCTCACTAAATGGTATCTGGTCAGTCATAATATAGTTGATGTTCTAAGGAATATTCTGTTGTCCCTGTAGCTATTTATTTAAATTTAACAGTTTACTAATTAACTGCACAATCCTAATACCCAAATTAATAACTAGAAAAATGTAAAGAATAGTCCAAATAAAGCTTGTTTTTCTATGCATTAGAGCTGCAAAAATTTACCCTCTGGCTGGAATGTTTTTCCCATCCCTTTTTGCTTAATCAACTCACACTAACTTTCAAGTTTAGTGTGAAAAAACAATTACTCAGGGAACTTGTTCCTGATCCTTCCAGCCTATTGTAAAACAACACTACGATGCACATTCATGTCATTCTCTACCTTTCCTCCTAGAGTTTGGCTAAATAAAATTTGAGTGAACATTTACATAATTATTTTTTTCTTTTCTATTAGAACTTTGTACCAATCATTTATCCAAACAAAATTTTATTACAAGCCTAATACATGTGCTGGAAACTGAAGTAAAACAGTGAGTTAAACAGACAGGTTCTCCCTACTCTTAGGAAGTCTGCATTGCTAGCAGGAAGACATAGGCTGCAAGCAAGAAAACAAATAGAAACTATCTGATAATGATAAAAGCTATCAATAAAACAGGAAATTCAATGGTGAGTAAAATGTTCAAAAACATAATTTAAAATTGAGAAATCGTGGAGAGCTTCCCTGGGAAGATGCTATTCAAGCTGGCTCCTAATGGGTGCTTAATAAATATTTTAGAAGGAAAGAGAAGGGAAAAGGAAGGCCAGTGGAAAGGAGTGAAAAAAAGGAAAGAGGAAAGCAAAGTGATTTGGTTAGCATATAATGTTCTTATGCCAAAGCATTCATGCTTGTGCATTCTTATTTCAAGGGGAAGGGTTGGTGGCATTCTTTTCTGGGCCTGGTGATTAAGGGACAAAGATAATGGGGGAAAGGTAATGTTTGCTCTCTCTTTCTCTCTCTGTGATAGAAAATTAAAATATCTCTCAGATTAAGCCATGAGAATATGTAGCAAGTTTGTCATCCGTGCTGCCTCTGACTGAACTGACAGTGTGTAGGACCAAGGCTGTCAGGGGAAGATGAGTCACCGACAGACAAACCTCAGGCGCCGCCCCCTGATCCCACTTTTCAGTGCCTCTGGAAAGTTTGTTTTAAAACGATGAGAAGAGAAATAGTGAAAGATTGAGCAACATCTTCTCTCTATCATTGCTGTGAAAGTTTTATTCTTTGAGGCCAATATAAAGGAAGGTGCAGACGGTTCCTTTGATGACCTGGAAGTTCAGAACACTTGAGATCAATAAAAATTCCTTGGCTTTTATAATCAAGAGCAAATCACCATGTTCTCTACTTAACACTGGACCCAAAGGGACTTAGAGTTACAAAGTCAGAGAGAATATTTTAATACAAGTATCATATACCATTAATATTCAGATTTAGTTTTTAAAATAATTTTTTAACAAAGTTGCTCTCTGTTTTAAAAATAATTTCTCATAGCAATGAATGGCATTCATTGTTTCTAAGATGAAATGGTGGGACAGAGAAACAATCTTATGGAGAAATAATAAATTTCTACTTTTTCTTTTTGAATAAGTATTAATCCTCTGCTGTGTCCATAACCATGTTATAGATACTAAACTGTCTTTGTAACAGCCCTTTGGATGAACTTGAAGCTTTAAATAACAATGTAGGTTTTAAAAGAAAGAGCTATTCAGAAAGGTGAAAGCAAGAGCTTTGTAGGGGGGAAGAAATCACTCCAAGTGTAAAGAGTAAAGGAACACAACAAGACAAATGGAAAGGAAAGCATGGCATCTGGGGAATACAGACAGGACTGACTGGAAGAGTGGAGACCAAGAATGAAAGAAACTTCAAGCTAGCCATAGAATCTCATTAGCCGGAACCTTCAGCAACTCCATGAATAATAATACCCTGAAAGTGCAAATCATTCCTATATAACTGCATTAGGCTAATAACAGAGCAACCTCCTATTTGGGTAAAAATACTTGGATGCAGATAGTAAATTCTGAGATATAGGAACCCATTTTATTTAATTAGTGGAAATTTGATTATCTCTGGGTGTGTTCCATTAGTGTGCCTTGGTTATCAGGGTGTTTCCATTATCAGGAGTTGGTCTTAACGAGTCTATTAGTGAGTTCCATCAGAGCATTTTTCTGTTTAACAGCTTGTGGCCAAGTTTCAGGGATGTAGGCACTAGTAGTTTTCAGGATTCTTTGCACACACTTTGGTAGTTTGTCAGAGCAGTGAAAGCTGTGGAGAATTTCCCATACGTGCATGACTTAGCCCACAGTTAACAGGAGGTGGGAAATCAGGCGGAGACGCCTTCCAGAACCGAGTGGGCCTCTTGGCATTTCCCTGGCAGCCTCATGCTTATCATCAGCCAGAAGCCAGGCACTCATTAGGCTCTTGATGAAAAGCATCCCAAAGAAAATGCCAGGAAATTGTGCCACTGTGCTGGCAGGAAATTAAAACTGCTCAGAGCAAGTGGAGCCAAGAGAGCTGTTGAAATGAAAGGTAACATCGAGGGTGTGATCACTGACTTACACAGGCATTCGGGATTCAAGATGTGGCTTTCTGCTTCGCTGGAGAAAGCAGGAGTTCTCTCTTGGCTTGTCAGCCACAGTCAGTCCAACAGAAGAGCTGAGACAGGCCAGGCAAGGAGGTAGGCTCCGTGAATTAAGCTTTGTTATACTTGAGTAAATGCTTGTGGTTTGGGTTGTTTTCTTTCCCCAAAGATGCCTCTTCCAGAAAATACAGAAATAAGGGGGGAAAATTTTTTTTTGTTCTGCTTTTATTCCTGGTCCCAAACACTTAAAGACCAAATTAAGAGGAAAAAAAAAGTAGCATAGGTTCTTTTAAAGCAGGGGCAGACAGTGTAGAGAGGTACAGATGAAGGGTATTTTAATTCCAAAGACTTTTTTTTTTTTTTTTTTTTTTGGTGGTGGTGTTACTTTTATCCTGTGGCTAAAATGACCTTCAGAAATGGGCAAGAATGACAGGTGCTCAATGGGAGGCAGCACCAACACACAGACGAGCACACTGAAATTTTCATCACATTGGGTGAGGTAGACAGAATAATGGTTCCCTAAGCCTAAAATGACTGGGTCTTATTCCCTGGAACCTGTTAGTATGCTGCCTTTCATGGCAAAGAAAATTAAGGTTGCAGATAGAATTAAGGCTGTTAATTAGCTGCATTAAGAGAGAGAGAGACTGTCCTCAATTATCTCAATGAGCCAATGCAATAACAGGGGTCCTTAAATGTGAAGAGGGAGGCATAAGTAAAGGTCAGAGTGACATGATGTGAGAAAGACTCAGCTAGACATTGATGGCTTCGAAGAAGATATAGAAAGGGCGCTTCAAGCCAAGGCATGTTGGTGCCTCTAGAAGTTGGGAAAGGCAAGGAAACTGATTTTCCCCTATGGCCTCTAGAAAGGAATGCAACCCTGACAATACTTTGATTCTAAAACTGTAAGATCTATGTTTGACTTCTGACCACCGAACTATAACATAATAAGATTGTATTGTGTAAGTTACTAAAGGTGTAGTAACTAACAACAGCAGTAATAGAAATGTAATATATTGATGTTTATGAATGTCTGAAGTTCCATAATGGTATTTTCTAGTTCCTTTACCCTTCTTAGGATAAAATAGTAAGGCAAGAAAAGTAGTGGGAAGATCCAAAGGGCATATTTATGGGTTAGAACTGTCAGGCATATTACATATATTATTTTACTTAATCTTTCCAACAGCCTAATGAAGATGTACCATCAGTTCTCACTGTAAGTGGGAATTGTTTTTACAGTAAAATAAATCGTGCCTTTCAACTAATTAAAATGATTTAGTGGTTCCCCATTTTACCAATATTAAAACCCAAAGTTTTTATCCTAGCCCATAAATCTCCACATCAATAGTTTCAAAGGATAGACTGCTGACCAGCCTCGCTGGGACTTTGTTAGAAAATTAGTACTGGGTCCCATCACAGACCTTTGAAGTCAGAATCTCTGGGAGTGCACTCAAGAATCTGTGGTTAAGTAGGTACTGCAGCTTCTTCTCACATTCAAACACTGGAGAAGTGTGTTTCCACGTGGTGTGCACCTATCTACTTCTCCGACCCAGTCCGGTACCACTTCCATCCTTGCTTGTAATATTCCAGCCACACTGGCCTCCTTTCATTTTATGAACATGACATGTTTGCTCCCATCTTGGAACCTTTATATTTTCTGTTCCTTCTGCCTTTTAAGCTCTTCCATTACAGATTTGCCTGTTGGGTAATTGCATTTGGGTTTTGTGATTTCCCTGACTGTGAGCCTGGGAGAGTCCAGAAAAAGAATACTAATAGGTCTGGTTCCCCATTATTTCACGATAACTTGTGTTTATGGTTTGAGAAAAATCACAGAGCCATCAGTCTTACGTAGAAAGGTATAGATGATAAGAATGGATACTGGCCCTGGTAGATTGGCTCAGTGAATGGCACATCAGTCCACGTGCAGACATCCTGGGTTTGATTCCCAGTCAGGGCACACAGGAGAAGTGACTATCTGCTTCTCTTCCCACTCTCTCTCCCTTTTCTCTATATTCACCTCTCACAACCAGTGGCTCATTAGTTTGAGTGTTGGCCTCAGGCACTGAAGGTAGTTCAGCTGATTTGAGAATTGGCCCTTGACAGAGATTGCTGGATAGATCCCGATTGGGGCACATGCAGGAGTCTTCTTTCTATCTCCCCACCTCTCACTTAAAAAGAAAAAAAAAAAGAAAACAGATACTGGGTAACTCTGTTAGATGTAAGTTTTACTACAAGTTGAAGTAATTATAATCACAATTTTGTTTTGTTTTGTTTTCTTGAAGAAATTGGTCTTGATATATTACCTTTAGAAAAGCTTTTAATGCTAGTAAATATCTTATTCTATATCATGATCTTGAATGCTCTGTTAATTTTAATTCTTTCTTGAAGGGAGGATTTGATCAGCAACAACTTTCATCATACATGCTATATACATTAGCTAGGTATATTTTGAACCAGTGTTAACTATAGCCCCTTCATGATGAAAAAACGCTTACGCTTTTTCAGTTCCAAAAGTTCGCAGTTTTTACAGTGAGTTATTTAGCATTTCACAAATCTCTTGGCAGGATTTTTAAGGTTGACTTTGTTTTCCTCTTGAACAAATTAGTTTCAGTAGATTATTTTTATAGTGAAAACATAAAATAGTATTAAAGTTAACTCTATTTAAAATCAGTGGTCTACTCAGAAGAGCAATTAGCATTTTTAATCTTTCACAATAAGTATCTACTGTAATTAATAAACCCCACAAACCTGATGGTGTTATATAAAATAAAAATTTATATCTTGGTTGTGTAACAGCCTTGGGTGGGCATTTCTGGTCAGTGGATGGCTCTCTTCCTTCCGCTAAGGACTCTGAACCCTTGTATCCAGCCAGCTAATTGGGAGAATAGAGAAGGCTCACCAGTTTCTTAAAGCCCAGGTTTGAAATTCACATCACTTTTGCTCATGTTTCCTTGGCGAGAATTTGTCACAAGACCATAATTGGAAGCAAAAGGGATAGGGAACTGTTGTCCCTGGGTCGGCAGCCATTCCCAGTGGTAATGTCACTCCATGAATGGGGAGTACAAATATTGGTGGGCCACCAGTTGTCTCCTGCCACAAAGACGTATGTACATTATCTTAGTTCCATGTGATATAGCAGTTGCCAACCAAAGGTAATGCTCAATCACAGCAAATACATCTCTCCTTCCTGGTCACCATAGGTAATTTTCATCCTTTTAGTGGTCCCCTTATATACTCCCATAACACTTGATATTTCCTCATTTAGAAAGTCTCATCATTCTTATTATTTCTTCAACTACACTAGGGGGTAGAACCATAGTCGCCTTGTTCATTGTATCCCCAATACCCAGCATAGGACCCCACACAGTGCCTCATATAGTAGAATCTTAATGAGTTGTTTTGAATGAATGAATGAATGAATGAATGAATGAATTTACTAAATTTTTTATTGCAATATATTACCTCTTAAAATACATTCTGTGTTTCAAGCTACCTTTGGTCACTATTAGATTGGTTGGTAAGCCAAATAAATCAAAGAAAAATTAAGAACCTCTGGCCGTTTTCTCTTTTCATAAAGGACATGATGCAATTGTCACACTCCTGAAGCATTACAAGAGACCACAGGATGAATTGCCCTGTAATGAGTATTCTCAGCCTGGAGGAGGTACCCCTTCCTTATTCAGTTTTTGTTTAGTGCAATACCATGCCTGAAGGTAAACCTGTATTTCTATTTCTATCACTCTGGGATGAGGGAGAAGAGCATGTCAGAATAGCTTTATTTTAAGAAAATGTATGGCTGAGTGAGGCTGAAAATAAAGAAGGCTCCATTAAGGCAGTTTTCTAACTCACCAATCTGTAGTTCGTCAAGTTCAACATTCCTGGACTGAATGTTTGTGAGGCTTTTTCTTGCCTAGGAAGACCAGGGTGAGCTGAGAGCAGTCGTGTTCATTTTGGTAACCCATTAAACAGGACAGAAAACATTCATGTTCAAACACAAATAAAATCTGTTTCAGTCTGCTACACCTTAGATTTTTTACCTTTTTATGTGCTTTTTAAAGAAATACTTGCTGTACTGTTTTGGGGGTTTTCTTGTTTGTTTGTTTTGTTTTGGGGTTGTTTTTTTTTTTTGTATTTTTCCGAAGCTGGAAACGAGGAGAGACAGTCAGACAGACTCCCGCATGCGCCCGACCGGGATCCACCCGGCACGCCCACCAGGGGCGACGCTCTGCCCACCAGGGGGCGATGCTCTGCCCCCTCCGGGGCGTCGCTCTGTTGCAACCAGAGCCACTCCAGCGCCTGGGGCAGAGGCCAAGGAGCCATCCCCAGCGCCCGGGCTATCTTTGTTCCAATGGAGCCTTGGCTGCAGGAGTGTAAGAGAGAGACAGAGAGGAAGGAAAGGGGAGGGGTGGAGAAGCAGATGGGCGCTTCTCCTGTGTGCCCTGGCCGGGAATCGAACCCAGGACTTCGGTATGCCAGGCCGACGCTCTACCACTGAGCCAACTGGCCAGGGCTGTGTACTGTTTTAGTATCCAGAGAAAGACCTGGGTATAAGTTAAAGTCTCACTTGCTATCTTAGTAAATTTATCACCTGCTTTTTAAAATATTTAATTTTCATTCAGAAAAAAAAATGATCTCTACTTTCAATGCTGTAATATAATTTGATTTCTAGATGGCTCCTATGTGTCTGTTCCATCCCCCTTGGGGAAGATTAAAAGCATGACAAAAGGTATTTTAATATGGTACAATTGTTATATGTTATATTACTAAGGTTAACTATTGCCTCAAGTATGATAAATTTCAATTTTGCTTTACATATCACGAATGATGACTATGTTGTAAGCATAAACAATATTATCAACATACCATTCTTTCTGTAATTAACCTTGCTGTTCTATTTTGCATATGTCTCTTAGTTTATGAAGTTATAACAGTGAAAATTTGAACTCAACTTAAAAAAATACAGTTCAACTTAGTTAAGTAGTTCAACCTATATTTAACTATTTAGAATTTGAAGTTTTTTAAGATTATTTTTGATTTTGGATATTTCCTCTGAATAATTTGCATGCCTATTTCCTGATATTTAATTGGTATCGCTTTGAGGTTTAGTTTATGGACCTTGGGCTAAGCCTATTGTGATAGGTTGCAGGGATTGACCAGATAAGACTCCTTATCATGATGTGATGTGGACTGTGCTCCAGGATTGCCATGTCATGTACCCAAGCTAGTTGTTGATCAGATCAGGAATAAACTGTTAACCCTGATAACCAAGGTCGGATAACAAACAGAGAAGTTACATGCTTTTAATGCAGGGATCATTTGTAAAAAGGTCATATAGTAGTTGATTACAACTGAAAAAAATACATGTTACTAGGAAATGATATTTTTGGTTAAGTAACTTACATTTTGGTTAAGTAACATACATGTGTGCTACTATAAAGCCAGTAGCTGCAGCCATCATCAGAGTCACCTGGCCCATGCAGGTTTGCATTTGATTCAGACAGATGGTAATGGAACAACGGAGCCAAGAACTGGTGGGCCGTTAGCTTTAATCCTAGCTCTCACCCAGCGGGCAAGAAATACACACAGTGGGAAAATACTTCCCTTTCCATTCAGGGCTCCCAAAGCCACTGACTCATCTGTGTATTCCTAGAATCAAAGGCCCCACCAGCCTTATTCACCTCTGTTCCCCATCTCCTTCTCTCTGCACAAACTCTGCACCAACTGGCTTCTCTTTCAGCACTCTGCCATCTTGGCTGCCTCTCCTCTGTAATGTGAATGGCAGGATCTGAGTGAGCAAGAGCCCCCGGTCTGCTTCATTTTATAGTGTAGAAATTAAAGCTTTTAAGCCAATATACTAATAAGAAAGTCTCTGATACAAAGCCACTTATCTGAGGCATAAATGGGATTCCTCATAAGAGTGCACCACCCCACATCATGCAACAGTCAAGGGTGTGGGGAAAAGCTTAATTTTGAGAAGATCTTAGTATTAGAAGGATGGGAAAGGTTTAGTCTTAAAACTAAGCCTTAGGTTATAAGGACCTTGTGAGTTTACAGCTTGTCTCCCACACCCAGTGTAAACTATAAGCAAGCAAACATATAGATCATATTTAGAAAAGTTATTTAACTAACAGCTACCTTAAAAAATAAAATAACTCCTGTTTGCAGAGAAAGCAGATGTTCTCCTGCTGAGGGCTGGCTTGCCTTCACATTTCCATCTTCAGCTCTCAGAAATTGAGTTCCATGAGATCATCGGCTCAGGTAAGCTAAGAAAATACTATTCAGCTTCAGTTCAATGAGCTCAAGATAATATTTTTGTTATTTATCTCTCTTAAATAATTTTAGGTTCTTTTGGGAAAGTATATAAAGGACGGTGCAGAAATAAAATAGTGGCTATAAAACGGTAAGCAAACAAATGAGAAAACTGAACATGCGCGTAGAACTGAGAACTTTGAGGAACATATGCACGGTGAGCCCCTTTTCCTGATTCATCTGTTGACTGAGGATTTCCTGTTGCTACCACTTGCAGTTACCGAGCCAGCACCTACTGCTCCAAGTCAGATGTGGACATGTTTTGCCGAGAGGTGTCCATTCTCTGCAGGCTCAATCATCCCTGTGTAATTCAGTTTGTGGGTGCTTGTTTGAATGATCCCAGCCAATTTGCCATCGTCACTCAATACATATCAGGGGGCTCTTTATTTTCCCTCCTTCATGAACAGAAGAGGTATGGGTCTCTTGTTCTGAGTTGTTATTGTACCTGTCATTGGAATTAACCCAAGGGACAAACCTGCAGAGGCTTTCTGCTGTGATAAGACTTTACCGTCTAAACTCTTGAGTGCTAGAAATGTGACATTTTAAAATGACTAATAATTTATGCCCAATAATTAGTGAATAAAAATATTTCAGTGCTTTCTTAAATGGAAGTCAATTGAAGATAACAAATTCAAGGAATTTAAATTATTAACCGAAGCTTATAATCATTAGGCTAAATTTGGCATACCAATAAATCTATTATATGTAAACACAGATAACATAATTACCAGGGATCACACACAGCGTTCATTAAAAAAAGTTTTAGAAAAGAATAGTCTTAGATGTTTACCTCAAACCTATGTACTCTTGTTGACCAATGTCACCATATTATGTTTAATTTCTAAATAAAAATAATGAACAAGAATGGTTTAACTTAAGTGTAATTTAAATTCACTATCTAAATCTGTGCATACTGTTAATTAAATGTGGTTTTAGTCAGTGATTATAGTAAGTTTTATTTTTATATTACAAAGAAATTTAGTATGCTATTACAAAGATTATAGAATAAAGTAAAATATTTTAAATAAAAGAGTTTGGTATCTCAATTGATCTATAATTAAACATTGTCACATGTAGAAAAGCTATTTTTCAAGATTTGTTGAATTTTTAGCTTATTCTTCAATAAAGTAAAACAGGCTGAAATTATACAGAATAACAAATCACACACACCATTGATTTCTTTTAGAAAGATGTGGTATTGGGTTTGACCATTTGTCCTCATTAAATGTTATTTTTAAATTCTAGGATTCTTGATTTGCAATCTAAATTAATTATTGCTGTAGATGTTGCCAAAGGTATGGAGTACCTTCACAACCTGACACAGCCAATTATACATCGTGACTTGAACAGGTATTTTCCCCCTATTTAATGAACTTAGAATTGTGTAACTGACTAACAATCTAAGACATAATTCAGTGAAGATACATTGTAGATTTATTACAGATCGGAGTGTTTTACTCTCTGAGTAAGAAGACAGCCTACCATAAACCAAGGCAATATAAACTTTTGTCATTGTGTTTTATAGAAATAGAAAACTATATAGCGAACTCTCCGGGATTTTTTTAAATTTTCTTTTCCCAAGTGAGAGGAGGAGAGATAGAGAGACAGACTCCCACATGCACCCCAACTGGGATCCATCCAGCAACCCCAGTCTGGGGCCAATGTTCTGACCATCTGAGGCTGCTCGCAACCAAGCTATTTTTAGTACTTGAGGAAGTAGCTCCATGGAGTCATCCTCAGCAACTGGGGCTGATGCACTCAAATTAATAAAGCCATGGGCTGCAGGAGGGGAAGAGAGATAAAGAGAGAGAAGGGGAAGAGGGGGTTGGAGAAGCAGATGGTTACTTCTCCTATGTGCCTTGACCAGGAATTGAACCTGGGACATCCACATGACTGGCCGATGCTCTACCACTGAGCCAACCAGCCAGGGCCAAGATTTTTCAAATATATTAAAATTTTCCAGAAAGGGAGTGATAGCTATAATCACCAGATAACTAGTTCTAGTAAAATCAGATCAAGGTTTGAAATCAGTCATTATTGTAGAACGTCTCAAACAAAGTCAGGTGTTATAGGAGGACCTGAAATAACACTATCTGAAACCCTGCCTTTGTGCATCCATTTTGGTATTTTTGTAACTGTAAATTGAGCTAAAGCACAGCAAGTCATTTACCTAGTCTTTATGTGAAGATGTTTTCATGTAGAATAGAGACTAGAAACAAAAATCAGAGTTCCAGAGGTGGAATCCTAAGGGATTTAAAACAACAACAACAACTTTTTTAAAAACAATGAAAGCTCTCTCTAAATAAAATCTTAGAGGATGGCCAATATGCAATGGGCAGATAATTGAGTTTCACACCTGAACCTGTACACCAATAAATCTGGTTTCTAAAAAATGGAGCCATTTTAGTTGATGGACAAGTGTGGGGTATATATTGTAATTCTGTTTGCTTACCATTTGCCCCTCCCAAGGAGATAGATTTCTGGATGGCCTCTGTGGAATCCCAAAGGTGCTGTGGAGAATAGCTAGATAACCACTGACCTAGTTTTTGAAGCAAATCAAAATATTAAAACTAATAATTTTCTTTTATGATTATCAATAATTTTCATATAGATCTCATATATAGTCTTTTGTTCAAAGCCCATAGATCTAAAATTACTAAATATTAATTAAATTAATTGCTTCACATAATTATTTATTCAGCAAACATTTAAGTAACTACTACATTTAGAGTCTTCATACCTGGCGCACTAGAACTTGCAAAGTGAAACTGCCGTAGACTCCACTCTCAAGGAGCTTTCATACTAGAAAAAAAAGTACTTACCTAAATACTTAACTAGATATATATTTAGTTATAAAATAACAAGTTCTATAAAAGAGATAGTGAAAATTTTGAATAAATGTTCAGAGGAAGAATATTAAGTACTTCTGAGGACTTTAGAAACAACTTTATGAAAGAGGTAACATATTCCTGAAAAACAGATAGACTTTGGAGAATATTGTAGGCTTAGGAAAGACATAAAGAAAATAGAAATTAGATAGTTAAAGGCAATAGAGGAACAATGCATAGTTTCATTTTAATGGATAAAGTATATAAATATATGTCATGCATTTAATGTATGAAGCAGACTATTGGGGAAAATTTTAGAAAAATAAATTGGAACAAGAGCATGGAAATCATAAATTGCTAGCTTATGGTAAATTAGACTTTGTTTTGTATGCAAGAAGGAAGCACTGAGGATGTTGAAGGTATAAATCACAAATTTAGAACTGTACTGTAGAAAAATAAATCCAGCATCTTTGTAAAAGATCAACTTGAAGGGAAAGTAAAGAAACAAGTGAAGCAGAAGTTATAGTAATCTAGATGAGAAGTAATGAAAAGAAATTTTCACTAGTAGCAGTAGAAATGAAAGATGGAAGAGATAAATTAGATATCAGAGTGGTCAAATTTTAGTTATGCAGATAAACATATAAAGGACTCAATATATTTATAATTATTTACTAGTTTTCAAATACAATTAATTTTTTTATTATTAGTCATTAGTTCTTTACCTCTCTTTGAAAAACAAAACCACTTTTTTCTTTGCATATCAGTAGCAATATTTAGGAAACCAATTTAGGTAACAAAATAGAAGAATGCAAACTGGTGATTTATGAGTCTTAGAAGTATTATATTCTCATCCCAACCATTTTTGCATGTGGTATTAAAATAAATGAGTGATCATTGAAAGTCTTTTTCCAGCTGTAACTCTTGATTTGGGGGGCAATTAAATGTGGGTTCCATTGCCCTGTTTGTAAGTGCAAGTTTTTTACTACACAATTATAAAACAGGACCACAAATAATGTTGTTAAAAGTGAAAATAAAACATTTACTATAAAACAGATGTAAGTTTATATTGACCAATTTTGCTGTCTCTAATTTAACCTTAAGGCTTAAAGTTACCAAAAAGTTTTAAAATTTTATGAAACATTGTTTCATAGGTTTTTTACTTAATAAGGTCTCAAACTATTGCATTTACTATTTGTGAACTAATGTTTTAATTATACTTAATCTGGAAACACTTAGACAGTTTTTCAGACTAATGCAGACACAGCATTACATATTACCCATAAGAGTATAAATCTTTCCCTTCAGAGGGTTTCCTACAATTTGGTTGGGTACATAGAACATATGCCCGGAAAGTGATTTAATTGCTCTTTAAGGTAGAAAATGATAAAGGACCAAAATGATTAAGTAGCAATTTTCAAAGAATTTCAAATAAGTCAAAGTTCAAGTAGAATGAAGAGCTTCTTGAGGATGTAGAGCCAAAACTAGACTTTGGAGAATAGCCATGTTATCTGTCCTCAGTCTCTTTACAGCATACTAATCTTGCATCTCTATAATACTTACAAGGTCCCACTAAAAGAGGGAGAGGAAAAGGGGCACATCAGAGCGTGAGGAATTCTGACGTATGTTTGTCTTTGTACTGAAATGACCTGTTTACATTTTTCTCTACCCCACCACTCTAGGCATGTCAGGGTTTCAAGGGAAGGGATCCTGTTCTCTTCAGCTCAGAGAAGATATTCAATCAATTCAATCAGTGCATTTTGAAATGAACCAAATTCTTGGAGTATTCTTATATATCATTTTAGAAAGCAATAGCCTAGTTGGTATTAGGCCAAACACCTTTTATAGATCTAAAAAAGGGGGGGGGCTATTCAAATTTATTGATCATTCCAGAGAAAGGGGATACTTTATCTCTGGTTGTGTGGTTGGTGGTTTTTTTGATGAAAGGAAAGAACTCTTCCTTTCCCTTGTCCAGCATCTTACTACAAAAGTCTGAAAGTTAATTTTTATCTTTAGCATATACTAAGGAGAAGTTCAAAGAATGAGTAAGAAAGGATTTTTTTTCCCAGTAATTGGAAGGATGGCTTTACTTACCATTTATTTAGCACTTTAGTTGTGAAAGGACCTCTGCTATCTCTTCTCATGTATGTTCTCATTTAATCTCACAACAGTTCTATGATATAGTTATTATGTCCACCTTAATGGTAAAGAAACTGACTGAAGAGTGTAAGGTCACATCACTGTGGTAGTCTTAACACTATATTATGCTATCTCAACAATGACAACCAAACCAAGTCAGAAGATAAAGATAGAAGGAGGCTGATGACCTTGAATTAGCATCAGCCATATTTATCAGCCTTGCTCTTTGTGCATCAGTCCTTAACAAGCTTAGTTCTTGCAACCCAAACCATTTTTTATATCATCCTCTTGTGCTCCTGTGTCCCATTTTATTAATTTTTCTGCACCTTATATTCTGTTACTGTAGGGCAGAAGTTTCATATGAGTCACACAGATACGATATGTTTTCTTCGGCCTATAGTGTTTAAATATTTTTTAAATGTACATAGCTATAGGCAGGAATGTATGTTCCAATTTGTTGTAGAGCCCACCACCTACCAACTTACCCACTTATGCCTGGCCCAGTTTATACATTCATTTTGTGACACCAGAACATGCAAAGCATAGTTTATAGCTAAATGCTTTAAAGATTTTTACTTAATACCAGCAACTGTCTGTATTTTCTTGGAAAAGTACATTTTTCAAATTGTTTTACCATAACCCAAAGCATCATTGCAAACATATGTGGATCAAATGAATAGTCTATTTCCTGAATAAGTATGTAGTACAACAACACTGTAAACAGTGAATTGGTGATACTTCCATCACAGAGTGACCATGGCACTCCCAAGAGATAGGTACTTGAAAGCATTTTGTAAGCTGTAAGCCACTATAAAAATGTCATTTGTTACTGCTCTTAGTGCTCACTTGTCCTCTGATATGCTAAGATGAAAATATTCCACAACATTCTCATATATACAGATATTTCTTTTTCTATAACACAACTAATTAATTGAAGTTCTAGGTTTAGATTTGTGAAAGACTCACTGTTGGGTTTTGAGTGTCAGCTTATTTGGTGACTATAAAGGAAAATAATTAATGATAGTTTAAAAATAACCAACTTACTGATGACAAATGACAGCTAATTTAAAATGACAAAGCTGGTAAGGGCTAAAAGAAATATAATTTTGAAGATGACATTTAACTAAATTAGTGAAGATTTTAGCAAATATCAAAGAAAAAAATATTGGTAAAAATTTAATAATTGCTTTTAAGTTGAAGTGTGCATTTTTTTTCAATTGAATACAGAATATGAAAGACCTACATTTTAGAAAAAAAAAAAAACCACTCAAGTGCAAATAAACACAGTGCTAATTGGTTTTCCTAATTACCTAACTCTTAGGTACAATTTAATTCCTCAGTTCACAGAGATTGTAGAGTCCACTATTCCTTTCACTTGTAACTACTTATTATAACTAATAAGTAGTTATACAGAAAGCATTTAGCATTCACTGGCAGATACCATATTGCAGAGAATTCCGAATAGCAAATGAAGACCAATTAATTGATTACATTACAATATTTATAGTAAGTCTTGGAAGAGAACCCATTGAAACTTGTGAAAGACTTCACTATTCTACTTTTGTAATTCTCTAGTATAAAACCAGTCACAGTGGCATTTTAAATATTGTCAATTATTAAAATTTATTTCCACTTTAAAAAAGAAATTAATTAATAATATGTGAATGCTTGATATGAGCAAGTCTATGTCATGCCTGGGGATACAGCTGAGAATGACAGACCACAGTACTATTCCTAGCAGAACTTAGAGCCCGGTGAATAATTTCTTAAAATTTCCCAAGTAAAAGAGTCATTATCTGAAGGTATTCATTAAAAAAAAAAAAAAAATTTAGACTCTACTTAAAGTCACAGATTAAGAATGTTCTTAACTGGGCCTGAAAATCTATACTTTCGTACTTGACTTGTGGCGGCGCAGTGGATAAAGCATCTATCTACCTGAAACACTGAGGTCACCGTTTTGAAACCTTGGACTTGCCTGGTCAAGGCACATATGGGAGTTGATGCTTCCTGCTCCTCTCTCTTTCTCCTCTATAAAATGAATAAATAAAGTCTTTAAAAAAAAAGAAATCTATACTTTTAAGCAAAATTGCCAGCTGATTCTTATGGTCAAGCAAGGAAAGGAAACTTTGTTTTAAGGCGGTGGTTCTCAACTCTGGCCACATATTAGAATCTGTGGAAGAACATTAAAAGCATTCTGACACTACTTAAATCTGAATCTCCAGGGATGGGGCCCAAGTATCATAGTTTTAGAGAGCACTCCAAGTGATTCCAAAAGTTAGGCAACAATGAGAACTACCTTCTAGTCTAATGCCAATTATATCTCTTAATCATTTGCCATACAATCTCATTCTTCTATGTTGTCAGAGTGAAATGAGAATACTGGAGAACTCAGTCACAATGTAATTCCAAATATTTTAAAAATTATCTAAAAATAGTAGAATAATTTATTCACTCATTCATTCATTTGGTAATGAATGTAAAAGACAGAGATCTACAGGCTCATGATATCTATGGCACAGAGTAGGACCCAAGACCCAGTAGTTTACATGAGACCTGTGCTACGCATAATAAGGCATTCCGGAGTTAATTTATAATTCATGGTTGATACTAGAAAGTTTCCAAGAGTGTAGAATCTTCACAGGGAGCCAAATTAAGAATGCAAGTTTCAATATTAGACAATTGCACTGCAGTTTATATGGGTATTAAAAGCTATAAAACTCTGAAAAATTACAGAACTACATATGATAATAAAAATCAATACATATATACTTTTATATAAAAATTATGTATGTATATTATATATCAATGCACATATAAGCAATCACATTTCCATGTTAAAGTCATGATTCAGATGTCCCTGAATCAAAATAGGGTTCAAGAGTAAAAATATATACTGTAATGAGATATAACATTATGAAATATGCTCTATAAATTCAAAAACATGTCAGTTTCATGTTGTCTATGTTGATGAAAACACGCACATACACACATTTTTCTTTGAATAGAAATTGAAACACAGGAAGACTGTTATTATTCTATTCAAAATCTTTGTCACACCACAGTCAGTAAGAGTTTCTCAACCATTCAAGTCTACAAAACACTCAAGATCTATTTATGAGCTACACTCATGTGCTGCTGTTCAGTCATAATTTCCAGTCTCATTTATGACATGCTTAGTCTCCATTTCAGATCAATCTGTCTGTCCTCACCTTTGTTGGGGAGGGGAAAATTACTTTAGTCCTCTAGATTTTTTTTATTGCTGGACTAATAAATTGGCACAAGACCATATTAAAAGAAAAAAAACAAGTTAATACATACCCATGGGATATTATAAAAGCTGCTTGGAAATTATTAAAACAATCAACTGTTTATGCTTTTTAAACAAAAGTAAATAAATTTGTGAAAATTTGACAGAACAAAGAAAATTAGATTTGTGTGCTCATTAGTAAGACGTTTAAACAGAAAGAGGACTTGATTAGTAAATTAGTGAAGTAACAAGGTTTATTTTTACAAGCTTGATGGCCCTAAATTCTTTAATTTGGTTGATAAGTGTGTCTTTCTTAACCCTCCAACCCTCTGGAGCAAGAAAGGCATCTTTCCCAAGGGAGATTTATTTCCTACATATCAAGGAGAAATAAAGGGTCAACACGCTCTTCTTACACTGGCTGCTTTTCAAGTAACTTTATTTTTTTGTTATTTTGTTTCTGTTTCATTTTTGTTTTTTTGGGGGGGGTTGTTTTTTTGTGACAGAGAAACAGAGAGGGAGACAGAGAGAGGGACAGATAGGAACAGACAAACAGGAAGGGAGAGAGATGAAAAGCATCAATTCTTTGTTACGGCATCTTAGTTGTTCACTGATTGCTTTCTCGTATGTGCCTTGACCAGGGGGCTACAACAGACTGAGTGACCCCTAGCAAGCAAGCCAGTGACCTTGGGCTCAAGCTGATGAGCCTTGCTCAAACCAGATGAGTCAGCGCTCAAACCAGCAATCCCGGGGTTTCGAACCTGAGTCCTCTACGTCCCAGTCTGACACTCTATCCATTGCACCACTGTCTGGTCAGGCTCAAGTAGCTTTAATTCAGAATAATTGATATGCCACTGTGGGACTTTGGGGGAATGTTTATCTTGGCCCCTGACAATTCTCCCTTTTGAAAAGTTCCTGGAAGTTTCACACATTAAAAATTGAGTTGCTAGATTATTTCATTTTATTGAACCAATCTCTTTATCCTGATATTAGGTCAATTCAGTTACATTTATTTTAAGAGGTGGTGATGCAGTTGGTTTCTCCAAATTAGGCCTGTAAAATATAAGAATCAGGTATTTAATAATGGTATTTCTATGGAAGCCAAAGGAAAACAATGGCTAATTATCAAAACAGACTATAAACCCAATCCAAGCCTAGAGGGCAGCCAGTCAAGAAAAGAGATTTCTAGATGTAGGGATTGAAGCACTTTTTGTAGTGTGAAATGTCTCTGATGATGTCATTGTGGGTTCTGGTAGACTTTCTGAGTGACTTACATGTCAAGAGGCATGCAGATTGTCTAACCATAAGTTATGCTGGCAATTTTTCTAAAGTTTATATCAAGTCATTCAACTAGTTTGAGTAGCTTCAGAAAAGGGAGTAGTTTTAGTTATCAGGACTTCAAGTCAGAATATGGAAGAAAAATCGGAAACATTAGTTTAGAGAGTTAAAGCCAAATATAAGGAAACTAGAAGAATTCAGTGCCCAGCCCAGCTTACAGGTAAAGAACAAAATCTCAAAGACAATTAATAGAACTAGAATATAATATCCATAAATGAAGATCATAGTTTCTACTAAAACATATTTTTTCTCCCTAAAATTACCCTTTTATTTTTTTTACCAAAGGTAGTCAATTTAAGACTAATTTGTTTACAAAATGATCCAGTTTCAATAAACTTGGCCTGATTATTTATATAAATGCAACAAAATAGCAATTGATTATATAAGCTCTTTTAAATCTGCTTTGTTAGCCTGAACTATGGTGGCGCAGTGGGATAAAGTGTTGACCTGGAACACTGAGGTTGCCGTTTCGAAACCCTGGGCTTGCCTGGTCAAGGCACATATGGTAGTTGATGCTTCCTGCTCCTGCCCCCTTCTCTCTCTCTCTCCCCTCTCTGAAAAAAAAATTAAATAAATCAAATCTGCTTTGTTAAAACTTTTCCTAAGGATTCTCCAAATTCGACTTTTAATAGATCCTCGAGGCTAAGAAACCAAACACTATTTGTCATCAGACTTCACCTATTAATACCTTTAGATTTGGGTTTATTCTCTTCTCTTGAGGTTTCCAAAATATCAGAGGTTCTTACATCTGTCAGAAAATGACTTTCTTTATTCCCTAGTAAAAGGTGCCATGCCAATATTTCCAAGAAGCTTTATTTGATTCCATAAAGTCAACCTTAGTTTCTTAGAACTGTCTGATCATATCTGAATTTATGTAATTTCTCTCCAATATGGTATCCTAGTAAAAGCCTTAATAAACCAACCAGTTTGTAATTGTCTTATCACAAGAAGAACAGATCCTTAGTGAGCTTGTGCAAATAACTACATGGCCATGAAAATAAGAATGCTCACTAAAAGTCTTTAAATTTTGGAGAGATCAGGTAGGAACATAAAAGTTTCAGTTCTATTTAAATTATAGCCTTAACAAAGATTAAATAACCAGTAATATTCAAATAAAAATAATAAAAATTAAAATCATACTCAGTTAACGCAGTTTAATGTATTAATTCTTGTTACTCTCTATATTTTGTTAGCAGTTTTATGAATTGTTTTTCCTTACTATTTTGTAAATGCTTATCTAGTTCAATGGTATGATCTGAAAGTTATTAGAAACCTATATTCTACTGTAATTTGAGTCTCTTTGAAGATGAAGCACATTTGTAAAGGCATTAGAGTAAAACAATAACTGTCTGTAAATGACAAGAGATTTAAATGGCATAGTTAAATATCTGACAAGGAAATTTGGTTATTTCTGTAACACATTTTAAGATACAGACTAAAATTATGACTGATAGTATTATATAAGGATGTTTCATGTTTTAGGAATTTTATATAATTTCTAAAACATTCCTGTTAATAATATTCACTCATGCAATGTAATTTAAGATTTATAACCACTTATTTGACTATGCTTCCCATGTAATTTAACAAGCTAAATAAGTATAATTAGTTTAATATCTCCCTTTTGATAAAAGAGAGAACAGATCTTTTGAAATGTTTCAGAAACTCTGCAAAAAAATTCAGTTAGATGAGGTCAAAATGACTTTATTTAGAATTTGATCATGAGAAGTTATTTTTTAAATATCAAAAAAATTTAAAACAGTTAAATAGGATCATAGGTCACTGTAAACAATACTTAGCCATTTAATCATGGTGACAAGGACTTCTCAGGCAAACACAGAAAGTTAGATAGTTGTAAGCAAAATTTAGCTCTTTTGACATTAAGACCTAATAAAGACAGTTGAAGCACAGTTGCTAAGGCAAAAATCTGTGCCTTCTGAGAAGATTACTTTAAAATGTAAAGAAAAACCTTTTATAATCCATATGAAAAGTGGAGCAAAGTCCAAGAAAACTTGGTCTTTTTAACAAATAAAAGAAAATTAAGTTTTAGTTTTATGTAAGTACACTATTGGTTTTAAAGCTTATTTTGAAAATACTTATAAAAAATTCATTTACTCTTAGCAAGCTTGATAACATATAAAAGTTTTTTCTCAAAATTCCTTTTTTCACAAAACTTTTACAAATTTTTCTATGTTCATTTTAGTTTGTCTCTTGTTCTCTCTCCTACCCATTAAGAAATGCCAGCTTTGCCCGCCTCCTCACCTGATTCTAACAGTTCTCGAAGGGACTTTTCAAACATTCTCAGCACGTTTTGTTTTGGTTCAGGTACCTCATCCTGAACCTAAGTAGCAGGCCCCTCCCTTGCCCCACCCCCACTACTAGAATGTCCTTTAGTCCTGAGTCTTCCTCTCTTTGTACTCCAGTGGAAATAACTGAAGTTACCTCCCAGACCTACTTAAAATGTTATTCCCTGTCAGCTGCCTCCATTAGAACGTCTCATTTCATTTTGGCTACATCCGCTCATTCTAAAAATAGTGTTCTTACTTAACACCTCATTAAATAAATTCCCTTAGACACATACTCCCTTTAAATTAAAACAGGTATATTGAAATCCAAGGAAAAGTCATTTATTTTGCCTACACTATCATATTGCTCACACAAACCTGGTCAAATCTGCCATCTCTCACCGTAATGTCCACTAGAATTTTTGCCTTAATCATCCCTGTCAGAGAAATCCCTGAAATCTCACATTTTAGCGGTGTGTTCTAAGCCATTATATCCCATTTGAAACACTAAACAGGTTTCTGTGTGTGCGAAACAAAAGTGCATGTGAATAAGACAGAGTATGGAAAGCCAGGGTTTCGCCAAAATCAGGACTTCTGTAATGTCCAAATCCACACTGGTTTGTCCTAAAAATGCTATTACTCCACACTGGAACCTAGTCTTACTAATGCTACTGGTTCCTTACATTGCCATTTTCCCTTCTTTGGGGATATGATCTGTATAAAGTCAGCTTTTGAAAATGTTAACAAAGGCTTTTCTCTGTTTGGCCTCATTTTCTTCCCTGCTCTCATTTCTTGGGAAGCATCATGAGTGCCCCTCTTAGCACCTAGATGATTTCCTGAGCAGCTAACCTTTCAATAATAATATTAATGCTGCCTTGTGGTTATCTGTGCATTTCTTAGTTCATCATTTTCAAGCCTTGCTTGCTAAGATTCATTTATGTTGTGTTCTTAAGGTCCTGGAGTTTGATTGACTTCAACCTGACTAGGGACCCGGGGCCCAAATTTCTACCTAAAAACGAAGAACAATCTTATTAGGCAGATTTTCACCTAATAAGAATTATTGAATTTCCAATAGTTATACCTTGAATTTGGCCTAGAAAGAGAGATACAGATAATATAAACTTTCTTACTTTATTTAATATTTTCTAGTTTAAAATTCTTCCTTTCAGCCTTAGGAGGAAGCCGTCTTCTCTTGAGATTATAGAATGTACAGCTCTGGAAATCTGTGTGGTGTGGGCTACCACCCTACTGGAAGGCCACAGGATGAACCAATTGAGAGAACAGACTATTAAGCTAGACCAAGGCGGAACAAATGCCAGATCCTGTGTTTATGGACAATTTATTTAAAAACAGTTTTCTAATTTATATGATACCAATAATAATACCTTATTGAGGGTAAATGAGAAAATACATGATCTATTATTATCATTGCTTCTTAATTCTTCTGAAAGAATATTTCACTACATGATATTCTTGGATGACCAAGTTTCTTTATTGTTTATCTTTTTATATATATATATATATTTTATTTTTTTTTAATTTATTCATTTTAGAGAGGAGAGGGAGAGACAGAGACAGAGATAGAGAGAGAGAGTGAGGAGAGACAGAGAGAGAGAAGGGGGGGAGGAGCTGGAAGCATCAACTTCCATATGTGCCTTGACCAGGCAAGCCCAAGGTTTTGAACCGGCGACCTCAGCATTTCCAGGTCGATGCTTTATCCACTGCGCCACCACTGGTCAGGCCTATTGTTTATCTTTTTTATTGTATTACCACAAGCTTTGCTTATAATATATCAGATGGCTAATTTGTTTCTGTCATAAATATCTAGGAGGTAACTGGATTATTTGACCATAGATCTCTCTAAAGTAGGGCCAAGGAATTCTAATCCTATATCACTGCCTTCATTGAGACTTCTCTATTCCTTCATGGTTCAAACTTGCCTCAGGGATTCAGTTTGACTCTCCTATGCGGTAGATGTACATCTGGAACAGAATTTGGATTTAAAAAAACACACCTGAGACTTCACAGGATTATCTGATTATTCAAGAACCTTCTCCATGATTCTTCTTCCTAGGGTTCTTTTATAAAACTTAAGCATACAATTTAAACATGAGCCATTCAATTATGCAATAATCATGTGTTGGTGAATATAATGGCACAGAAGGGAAACCTCACCAGAGGTGCATCCTGCAGATAATGCCACGTAAAAAAATGTAAGTAGCAGAAGGCCAAGTTGTGCAGACGATGTATGGAGCGCTGATGTAGATAGGTAGCTTTCCTTCCCTCTGCTCAGTGAGCTTGCCCAGGGACTCAACCCATGATGAACAGTAGGAATGATGTGTTCAAAGTTAGCATTGAGAAGGTTGTCCCCTGCCCTTTCTTCTTCAAGTTAGAGCAAAGAAAGGATTCATACATTCATACCTCAATTTCTAAGAGACAATCACTTTTTTCACTTCTGTTCCTATACTCACTGTCACTGTTGTTTTGTCAGCTGATTTCTTTCTGCCTTAGAGTCCTCATTTGCAAATGAGATGATGTCTTCATCTATCTGTACACAGACATCCTTGCAGTTAGTGGGGGTGTCACGCCTATACATGGAGCACTTTAGAGGAAGATTTTAGAAGAGAAATCCAAGTATCAATTTATTAATTTCATGAAACTGAGTTGCCAGAAAGCCTCAAAATATGATGCATTTTGTCTCCAGCTGCTGGATCTGTACTATTTGTTGAGTAGTCTGGATCATTTTCCTCCCACTGAAGGTGAAAGGTGTTGTGGTCACTAAATGGTGTGGGAACAGCATACTCCCTTTCTGACAGGTTTCATATTACCTTGGCCAGCCCGGAGAAAAGAGCATGCAAGCCTCAGGAAATGATTAGAACCCTGTAATCCCAGAGGGATGGGCTTTGTGTCAATTACATTTTAAGCCTCGTTTGTGAAGAACTGTATTCTCAGTCACTAAGCCCTTATTTAATGGCTTTGAAAACCCACAGAACGTTAGTGAAAAGCATGCCTGCTGCCGCCAGTGAAACAGCATTAGAGCACAGAGGGTGTCTGGTTTCTTTTCTTTGGGGAGGGAAATCCTCTTCTAAATTCTTAAAATAGCAGTTGGTTTTCATTACATCTATTCAGAGTTAAGGGTCTGAGGATCTTGAGTGACCCCTTTCCTTGGGAATGGAGTGCATTCTAATAGGCTTTTTCTTGTCTGTGGACCCTGAAAGAGCTAGCTGCTGCTGGCAGGCCTCCGGAATTGCTGGGATTTGTAAAGGAAAGAATTGATTACATGCTACTTCTAATTCTTTCTGTTTCTTTAATTTATTTTTCCCATTCAGTACAAAGAATGAGAAATACATTCTGAGTCTCCTTCTACTGAGATATGGTTGGCCCTAAGGGCAGATATTTTAGCATTGAACTTTTATTAACCTCTTCTGGGTTTGATGAGGCTTCTTCTTTTTTGTATCCTAAATATGAGGCTAAAAAGCTCTTATTTGCCAAGCTTGTTCCTCAGCACTAGAAGCAGGAAGGAGAAAACAAAGGTTTGTTTTGTTTTGTTTGGCCTTTTTGGTTGAATTGCATCTACAGTCACTATCTGAAAATGGTAAATTTATTATAGGTCTTAACACATGCTGTTTGCGCTGATGGAACCATCCATCCCTGTGCTACCTCCCTGCCTCCTTCCTCGTGGTGCCCCTCTGTATTACTCTCCTCCAGGCTATTCCTATTACTTCCTCCAGGGAGCTCTCCTATGTTCCCACAGCACACCATGCCCTTGTTCTCTCAGAATAGTACTCTATTAACATTACTCACATATTTGAATGTATTTTCTACAGCACACTAAGCTTAATCAAGACAGGGGCCGTGAATTTTGAACCATTTGATTTCTAAATGCTTTACACAATGACTGGATCTTAGTAAGGAAATCAACTGATATTTGCAAATGCATGAATGAATTAATATGTTTCAAGGAATATAAGAGTATCATAATCAGGCCTTGCCAGGTAGCTCAGTTAGTTAGAGCATCTTCCTGATACACAAAGGTTGTGGGTTTGATTCCTCTGGTCAGGGCACATACAGGAATCAACCAATGAATGCATAAATAAGTGGAACAACAAGTCGATGTTTCTCTTTCTCTCCCTCTTCTCTCTCTTAAAGGAATATATAAAAATTTAAGAATATGATATATTAGCATTTCTTTGTTCCAGGTGTTATGCTCAATGTTTCACATGCATTAGCTTACTAAATACTCATAACTTTATATGATAGCCTTTTTCAACAGTTAAGGATAGAAAGGCTTAAAGAAATTTAAAAAATTACAAGGTGATATAGCTAGGAAGTTAAGTAACAGACTAAGGTTATTACCCACATATAGTCACATAGTAGACCAGTGGTAGTCAAGCTGGTCCCTACCGCCCACTAGTGGGCGTTCCAGCTCTCATGGTGGGTGGTAGCAGAGCAACCAAAGTATCAATAAGAGGATAGATTTAACTATAGGAAGTTGTTTTATAAAGATTTATTCTGCCAAACTTAGTAAAAATTCAACATAAAGTACTTGGTAAGTAGTTATTATTATATGCTTTAACTTGCTGTAACTCTGCTTTATAAATTTTATAAAGTAAGGTTACTTCCCTACTTTATAAATCACCATTACTGTGGAACCAATGGGCGGTTAGAAAATTTTACTACTAACAGAGATACAAAATGGGCAGTAGGTATAAAAAGGTTGACTACCACTGGTTTAGAACATAGAGATATATAGTCATTTAAGTTATTGAGACCCACAAACCAGGAGCAGCTCTGACTGAATAGTAAAGCAGTATTTGTCAGACTGCTTCACCAAGCAAGGCATAGTTTGTAAAATTCATAGCAGAAACAAGAAGGTAGTTTACTTATGAAAGGATTCAATGGCATTTAATAATATGAAAGTCATTCTTTTGCTCAATTAGGACAGCTATTCTACAAGTCACTTCCATGGCTGATTTGTACTGTAGACAATTATTTGTATGCTAGTCACTAAAGCCTGTTCATAAAAATAGTGAAGACAGTGAGAAAAGAAAATTTAATCAGTTATTTGACTGCTGATTTACTCAGATGAGCAGTTTGCCAAATAAACTGCTTTGGTAATAATAGACATAGCCCAAGACTATCTGATGATTTTTTAAGAAAAATGCAATCCCCTGAAATTCTAGTGATTTCTAGTCACTACTGACCATGTAGATTTGAACCAATGTCTGCGTTTCCTGAATTGATTGATTTTCTTTCTCACAGGCAACATTTTTATTTTTTAACCTGAAGCCTTTCTGTGCCTGACTGGAATATTTTTGCATTTGATTAATTTTTTCATTTGACTTTCAATGAGGTCTCAAAACAGTTTGGCTTGTCACAGTCAAATTATTTAAATATCCTCTGTAAAGAGTATGTGGGAACTGAAATCGGATTCATGTGAACCTGAAAAACCAGTGGTGACATTTCCTGAACTTGTTATATTTTTATGTCTGAATTCATCATTTCACAATTTTGTTTTATGATGATTTTCAGCTTCTTAAATAAAGTGATTATTAGATGCTTTAATGGAAAGGTTTTAATTTTTAACTGACTTAGAAGTCATTCTCTGGCAAGAATTTGTGTTCCTTTTTTTTTTAATATTCCTGGTGGTTTCAACAGGAAATATATTATGCCTTCTACTTTCATTAAAAATATTTTCCCTTCGATTTCTTGAACATAAATACCAAAGTCACCATTTTCACTGCTCTGTTATTCTTCATTCTTATTTACTCAGAATTATCCCAAATGTGGATTTAAATATGGTCAGTTTTCTCTCTACATTCAACTTATGCCATGTGAAGGAAAACACAGAAAACAGTAAAAATTAAAAGATTCATATATATTAAAATTGATGCCAAACCTATTAACAATTAAACCAGAAAGTGTATGTATTGTCAATTTAAAAAAAAGATTCATATATATGATTTTAGAAAATGGAAACTAATTTCTAGTGTCAAAAAGCAGGTCAAGAGTTTTCTAAGATTGCACTGAGAGAGAGGTAAACTGAAGGGAGCAAGAAATTCTGTTGGGGGTGACAGAAATGTTTTGTCTCTTATTGAAGTACTAGTTTCACAGGAGTATGTCTGTTAAAACTCACTGAATTGTAGTCTTTAAATAGATGAATTCTTCCTTCTAATGGGAACACAAGCAAATTGTCTAATGCAAGTGGTAAACATAAAAGGTGAAATCTTTTAAAAGAGATATGCAAAGTAATACAAATTTGCACCTTTCCAATCATGAACACAAGATATTTTGTCCTTCTTAAAACCTTAAAAAGGAGAGATAATGACAAACCAAGTAATCTGACTCGGGATTTCGAAACCAATTCTAGCTAAAGGGGAAGAATCAACATAACAGAATTGGAAGCAAAAAGGTTTACTGCAATGCCATCACTGAGAACAAATCTGTATTGCACGACGGTTGAGTTAGCTGTCTGCAAATGTTAGCATTCTGTCAAAGGACGGCAGACATTGACAGGAAGGGAGATGAGAGAGCGTCTTTGAAAATATGCACTTACACTTATTCACTCTTGCTAGTTCTGGTCTGATGCAAAGATATTCAGTACCAGAATTTAATCCTCAGCCAAATGTGAAAGGGCATACATTGAATGGCAAAGAAAGACTTAGATAGTTTATATAGCATCAAACAACTGGTGGGTTGTAGACAATAGATTTCATGTATTACAAACTGGCAGATACAATATCTGAAAAGGAAAACTAGATAAATAAAGAACTGCCCTACTACCCTAACTGATTAAAAGCAATGTGCTCTTAGATAGTAGATCATGGGGATGCAGCCAGAATGGCTTTTTTCATTTTCAAAATGTCACTTATGAGAGAAGACATCTATGGGATCTAATGAAAATTAATGCTATGACTCATAAAAAATACAATAAATTTCTTTACAATCAAGATCATGGAACTGAGACTACATAAACAATAACACTCATGTGCAAGAAATTTAAAATCCTACTTTCTCTTCAAACTTAGAATTGTGGAGCACTTCTACTTAAGTAGAAAAAATATGTCACATCACTGGCCTGTGAAAATATTCCCATTTGCACTCTAAGGTAAATTTAGGCCAAACTCAGAAAATTGGACTGGATTGGATAATGGAAAATAAGTTGGGACAGGAAATGAGCAATGTAAATATTTAAGCACCAAATATAAACACAATGAAGGTATTTGTGATAAACTGAATCTTCTCTTGGTGAGTATAAATGACTCAAAAAGGTATATCTCAGATGGTTTTCATTTTATTTATTTTTACTAAACTTAATTGGATATTAAGTATCTATATACATTGTCAAGGAAAGTCAGGTTTAGCCATTTCAGAGAGTCATTTTACTAGTAAATGTTAAAATTGTTATAGATAAGCTATATAATACGTATAATCTGCATTTATTCTTCTAATTTAACAAATACATTTATCAAACAGCATTTGCTATAAAACTAAACAAGCACTAAAAGAAGCTGGAATTGTCTAGCTTCAAAATTTTACCTTCTTTAATCAAATGTCTCAATAATAAGAGTTTACACATACTCTATTTTATGTATTTTTTCTCTCTTGCTTTATATTTGGTAGACTATTTTAATAAAAAGTATGTGTTGTTTTGGTAACTAAAACTCATAATAGTGAGAACTAAAAAGAATATATGCTAGATGAAAATAAAATAATTAAGCAAATTAATTTTTTGTATTTTGAACATTTGATCAATAAAATGCTGTTCAGATCATAGATTGGTCAAATGCTTGTATAACCAGCAAGTTCACACTTTACACACAGGAAGTTTCTGCTCTGGAGGCCAACACCCATTTGTTACAAAGAGAAATGTGTTACAAATGGATTTGTTATAGAAAGAGAACCTTTGAGACTTTTGGAATTGAAACTCTTCTCCCAAAAGTTGAACTTGGCTTGCCCACACTAGCTTCTGGTATCATTTCTTGCAAAACAATGTAGAGAGGGCAATTTAAGATTGCACTTTAAGTAATAGCATCAGTATCAAAGAGAACTTTTACCCCAGGCATGGCAGAAAGACTGGGCTTTCAAGACAGAAATATCAGGCTTAGTCCAAGCTCTGTCACTTCCTAACACTGTAATGGTTGATGAATTATTTCTAAACAGTTTCTTCATTTATAAAATAGAGAATGTATCTACCTTGTAGCAGTGTCTGGATATAGTAGACACTTGATAAGTGTTAATATTTAGTACCTTCACCTAACCTGTGGTGGTGCAGTGGATAAAGCATTGACCTGGAATGCCAACGTCACTGGCTCAAAAGTCGTTATTAAAAATATACCTCTGGCCCTGGCTAGTTGGCTCAGTGGTAGAGCATCAGCCCAGCATGTAGATGTCCTAAGTTTGATTCCCAGTCAGGGCACACAGAAGTGCCCATCTACTTCTCTACTCCTCCCCCTCCTGCTTCTTTCTTCTCCTCTCTCTCTCTTTCTTCTCCTCCCCTCCTGCAGCCATGGCTTGATTAAAGCCATGGTGCTGAGGATGGCTCCGTGGCCTATACTTCAGGCACAAAGAAGAGTTTGATTGCTGAGCAATGGAGCAAGGGTCTCAGATGGGCAGAGCATCACCCCTTATTGGGCTTGCTGGGTGGATCCTGGTCAGGGCACATGTGGAAGTCTGTCTCTGTCTCTCCTTCTCACTAAAATGAAAAAAATAAAAATATACCTCTGGTCCTGGCCAGTTGGCTCAGTGGATAGAGCATTGACTCAGCATATGGATGTCCTGGATTCAATTCTCAGTCAGGGCACACATGAGAAGTCACCATCTGCTTCCTTCCTTCTCTGTCTCCCACTTCTCTCCCTCTTCCCCTCCCACAGCCAGTGGCTCAATTGATTTGAGTATTGACCCTGGACACTGAGGATGGTCCAGTTGATTATTGGCCGAGACGGGGGACGGGGGTTGCCAGGTAGATCCTGGTCGGGATATGTGAGAATCTATCTCTCTCTACCTTCCTCTCACTTAAAAAATAATATTATATACCTTCTAAAGTCAAACCATAAATAATCAGCCTCCCTCTTTCCTTTTCTGTATGTCAGAATTTACCTTAATTCAGCCATCTGAGATCCAGTTAAGTAAAAAGGAAATATTGGCTTATCATTAAAAATTCATAGATGAATAATTGAGAATTGATACCATCCTGTTTTGTTAATATTTTTTTAAACCATAGCTTAGATATTCTGACTTACCTAGAAAAAGAAAGAAAGAAGGAAACAAGGAAAATGGTTCTGAAACTTAGATATTTTCAGGGTATTTTATTAATTTACTCTGACTCTTGGAGAATCTACCTGCAGATATAGAAACAGAATCATATTCTAAACTTTCATACTGCCCCGAGTAGCATCTCTCAGGGATGTCTCCTCACCTCCAGCCTTTCCAATGGGACAGCAGCTGAAAAAAAATCAGGATATTGCAGGAGCTACCATTCTTACTAGGAATTCTTATTCCCCATCTATGACATTTACATGCTTCCTGGAGTAAGCAGCTAAAGCAAAACTGCTAGTTTCCTCATTGTTAGCTAATGGTCAAAGAGGATGGACCACAGATTCAGGACAACATAAGACAAATTTCAAATAAAAAAAAAAAACAACTCTGGAAATGTTATGCTGAGTGGCTTAGTACAGGTGCACTTGTCATGGGTTAGAAGAAAGTTAAAATAGTGCAGAAGTGATAAGGGTCTGCACTACGACAAAACCAATGGAAAAACAATCAAATGTAAGGATTAGAGATCTATGGTAGAGGTAAAATTGACTGGACATGTTAACAACTTCTAAATGAGGGTAGATGGTGATCACACATTAAGTTGCATGAATATTGACACTGATTTCAACCATGTAAGCTTGAAAATGCCAGTAAAATAATCCTTTCTACTTGATAGAATATTGTAAAGAATATGATAAACAAATATTTGGGAATTGCCTGAGGTTTGTTTTCCTGTAGATGCCTATTCTTATCTGCCTGTCCTCTTTGGTCAGGTTAGGTGCTTTCTTTCTGTGCTCTCAATGAGGCTTGATTCCTTCCTTATCTTAGAAGTTATACTTCCCTTTATTGGAGTTGCCTTTTTCATTCTGTCACCACAATTAGACTGTAGGGTTGGTGAGGGCAAGGATTGTGACCATTTTTCTCATCTTAGTGCCATGAGACCAAGTGTAGAGAATAATAAATATTAGATGCTCAAAAACTGTTGAGTGATTAGTACTGCCTTGGAATCTTTAGAAGTTGGAATGGATTAATTGTACATTTCAAAGGGGTTGTAGCTATGCCTATGGAATTAATTGACTTCCGGTAGAGAATCCAAATATAAATAGCAGTGGAGGTAAGAGCTGATGCAGATGAGAAACTATTAGAGATGGAGAAAAGAATAGTCACAAGGATAAGGGGAAGGGAAAGTATTTTAAAAAGAAGAAAATGTCAGAAGGTTAGGTACCTCAAAAAATCCAGAATACCTAGGGAGAAGACAGTGAGACTAGAGACAGTGAGACTGGAGACCTTGGAAATGCAGTGGACAGAGGAGAGCACTGGCAGAGCACAATGTTCATTACTATTAAGAATGGAGAGGGCACCGTAATGATCTCTACAATTACTGGATTCTTCAGTTCAGTGTTTCCTAGAGGAATTTTAGTCATGTGATCTGACATGGGGGAAGTATTCTTTGACATAGTAAGTTTGGGTAAAGTTGAGTATTACGGCTCACTCTTAGAAATGCAGAAAATATATTAAAAGTTCTGTCATAATTGTTCAATTTAAAAAAAGTTCTTCACCAACTTCTTTGACAACCTACAACTTACTTATTAACATTCTAAAGGAGATAATATTCCATGGCATGCATTTTGAGATATGTTTCTTTGATTGTGTGACTGCCAACAGGTCTATATTATCTAATTTTAAAAGGTATCATAGTCAGTACTGTCAGTGTTGAAGTCAGAAATCCTTCTGGTTCAGATGACTCTGTGATTGTGATGTATTCTTTAAGTTCCATTAAAGTGCATCTTATAGTAGTTATAACATTATTTCTTGACATTCTTTTATTCAACTAACATTCACTGTAAATCTACTATGTGCCAGGTACTGTGCTCAATGCTGAAGATACAGGATTAAAAAAGATGGCAAATTCTATTCCCATGTAGCATACAAATCAGAGATAAGCAAGGGGTGGGTGGGTGGGAGGAGAAACAAAAAAAATAAGTAAGCAAGGTAATTCAGACTATAATAAGTGCTATAAAATGCATAGATAGATGTAATAGAAAGTTTTGGGGAATAGAGAGACTAATTTTAATTGTTGCTCATGAAAAACTTTTGTGAAAAGGTTGTATTGAGCTGAGATCTGAATAATGCAAAGGAGCCATTGTGGTGAAGCTGTGAGTGCAATATGATTCCAGAGAAACAACAAGTGTGCAGGGTGGGAGTAGGTGCTACACAGGAGACTGGGAAGGCCTGCCAATGAGCAGAAAGAAACCTAATTTGTATTGTCATGAGAGCCAAAAGAAGGGCATATTTCAATTAGCAGAGAGTTATTAGCTGTGTTGAATACAAATGAGAATTTAGGCAAGATGAGGACAGAATAGTGTCCACTGGATTTGTCAAGATTGGAGCCAGTGACCACCATGACTAGAATAGTTTTAATTGAGTAGTGGAGACATATAATAATAAATGTGCCTGATTAACAGTGTTTACTATGCACTAGCTTCCATCTAAGAGCTTTTACATAAGTTACAACTAGTTATAACCACGATGAATTAGGTGCAATTTTTACTTCATTTTACTTTTAAGGAAGGTGAGGCAGAAAGACATCAAATAACCTGTCTCACAGTTACTAAGTGACAGTACTGGGATTTGAACTTAAGCTGACTCCAACATCTGAGTCTTCACGACTTCATCAAACCCTGAATAAAGTGGCCTGTGGGGAATGATGAAAGGCAGGGCTATGGAGATAAAAAACACATTTTGCAATATGTTTTGAAGTGGGAAACTGAAAAATTGGTTTATAACTGGAGGGGGTCTGTGAGCCCGGGAGGATTTTTAAAGAAGAGGGTTACTAGAACATGTGTGCATGCTGATGGAATAATCTGGGAGGAAAAAAAATTGATGTTGCAGGATAGAAGCATTTAATTGTGTGAACCAAGTCCCTGAACTTAGCTGGGAGCCTGACAGAAGTAGGGCCTCAGTACGGAGTTACCTGAATTACAATAAGATACTTAACCCTAGAAATAACAGAACTGGGATTTAACCCCAGTCTGGATTCCTGCTCCAGTTGCCAGGACACCAGGCTGTACTGTCTCCTCGCTTTTAGTCCAGTCTACTTCTCATCTAAGAAGTCACTCCTTCAGGTTCTGTCAGTAACCCCCCTGTTTTAGATGCAGAAGCCCTGATCCAATTTCTTGCTGTAATGGATTCTCTACAAATAAGGATAATCCTCCATTTCATGTTTACTCACTTGGTTGACTTCCTGTATTCCACACTCTTCCCCTAACAGGCTTTGCAGTTTTTGTTGTTGTTGTTTTTGAGACATTTAAATATGGGTTGACATTGTGACCCAGTATCTCCTAAAATGCATAAATTTCCCCCTTTATTATTTTTTGAAACAAACAGATAAATTGCAAAGGAGCTACATTAATGAGATGTTTAATTTGAGCTTTTAATTTTGTGAATATTGGGAAGGATAATTCAGGTTCAGGAAGTATGTAAATGTCTGCAGGAATTCAGAATCAACTATTATTTTGCATCTAGAATTTTGGGAATGTTTTCCGTTGAAACACAAACCTCTAATACCTGTTTTCCTTTGTTTCACAAGCACCCTGGGCACGGTGAAGAATCAGAACGTGTAGTTCCCATTGTGACTGTGACAATGAGCAGAAAACTGTGTGCTGGGAGGGGTGGGGTGGAGGGAAAAGGGAATGGGCATTGGTTTTATACTTCTTTTATTTTCAGAATTGCAGGACAATTTCTTTCAATTTTGTTCTTGATAGTATCTCAGGTCATTAAAACAACGAGGAGAGAAAGGAATAATGAATTATTATAGAAGGGGAGACGGATAGGATGATACAGGCTTCTGGCAGGGTGTGGAGGGAGGTGAACACAAAAGGACTTGAAAGCTTTAGAAAAAACTCATTTTAGAGCATTTCTCTGGATCAGCATACCTCATAAGGATTTTTAAAAATTATTATACAAATGTGGTAAATCCGTCAAGATGGAGGAGAAAAAGAAAGGGAGCTTACTTCACTTTAGATGGTGAAGAAAGAGCTACTGGTGTTCAAGCATCTGCAATGGCTATTTCAGACCTAGAAATGAAAATAGAAATTAATCTCCCCAATAATTTCTATGTTTTAGGCTATGTCTAAACACACAAGCCAGTTTGAACAATAATAACAAAAATGGTGATTCAAGTAACAAATTTTCACAAAATTGCTATTTCTACCTTTTTTGGAAGAGTATTATATAGCTATAGAATAAAAACAGTAAAAATATATTTATTTATTTATTCATTCAATAAATAGTTATTGGGCTTCCATTAGGTTTAACTATATGAAATTTCCCTTTTTAGGTCAAAATGGTTGCTAATCAACAATATCATATGATTTAAGATAATACTATCTCTAAGCTAATAAAGAAAACTTCTCTTATGATTGAAATCAATCAATATATGTTTACTGAACATGGATTATAGATTCAGGATGCACCAGATGTTTCAAATCAAAGGTAACAAAATTTTTGAGTATGACAATTCCTTTTAGTATTAAAAGTTAAGCGGGCCTCAGGGCATGCTCTTATATGTTTAGAGTCCATCAAGGGGAGGATGCATAACCAAGCTGGTGTGAAGTCAATAACATTTATAAGCAATTTGATGTATTTTATTTATTACAATAGTGTTGCATATATTTGAAAAATAAGAGGTTATATATGTTTGTGTGTGTGTGTGGTACATTTTATGACAAAGTTTAGTGCAAATTTGGATTGTTAGGCTGTATTAGACAGGCCTTTTAACTTGCAAACTGGCCTAAGCAAAACAGAAAAAAGATTTTCACTTATATAGCATGGTTAGACCTAGGATTTCAAATGATATTATCAAAACTTGTTCTTTCTCCTTTTTGAGGCTTTTGTTCTTATTAGTTTTATTATTGTTGATTTTGTTCTTACTCTCCCTTGGTGTCTACTGTTGCAATGTAAAGGGGTCGCTGGTTCCACATTGCCAACGTGTTTCCTAAAATTGTGTGTCATTGGCTCTGATTGGCCTTGTTTTGGCCTCATACTTATTCCCAGCCAATTACTATAGGCAGGAAAATGTGATGTGCTAATTGGCTAAATCATTCATAAACTACTCCTTGAATCTTAGATAAACGTGAACCTAATCATTATGGGGTTTTAGAGAATAATCCTATACATTTCAGAAGAATGTTTGATAGGGCAACTTTTCTCAAGAGCTATTTAGTGAATAAGAAGCCAATTGGAAAAGGGAAGAAATAAAGAGTCCACCAATGTCTTTTGGTGAGAGAGAGAGGAATGGGAAGAAATTTATATTACTGCAGTGATGTCTTTGGGAGCAAAGAACTGAACCATTTCAATCTTTTGGCTTATACAGAAAGGAAAAAACATCAGAAAAGTTTTGTGTGATTTTTACAATCTAAAAGAGAGCTGACCTTGGTAGCACTTAGAAATAGAATGTCAAGAATATTGAAAAGTTTTAAAGTCTTAAATCCAAGAATCACTTTCTTACTTTTCAAAGTTACGATGAGCCTCATACTAAAAGGAATTTCAAAAGTAGCTATTCTGTGCTGGAAAAGGGACTGAGCCAGCATAACCTCTATGGGTTTTTTCTTCTGTATAGATATAGCTTTGATAGAGACATAGATATATTTCTTTCTCTAACTCATTCAAATCCATATGCATACATATATATGACACATTGAATGCCATATTTGGTTGATTTTTCAGGTCATAGCAATTCTGTTACTTTGTACATTTCTTTGTGATGAGCTGAAGAAAAGATTTTTTAATGCATTCACAGCAGGAAGAAAGATTTAAAATTTTTTCTTCATTTTTGGTTTTTATACTTAATATATAATTCAGCCCTTTGTTATTCACAGTGGTATTGAATCTTTAATAACACTATCAATGAAAAGGCATGTACCTGTCTACATTTTGTAACAAAAAGGAAAATATATAAATAGCGTGCCATTGTTTGGTAAATTCTACTGTTCAATTATGGGGATGCTAAATAATCTATACTCTATGTGAACAAGTTAGAAAGAACATTTAATGAGCTATCGAAGGAAGTATTTTCAGAGTACTACACTCATTTTCATAAATGTTGCTGGAGAGGCAATTGCTCAAATATAATTCACCCATTAGGAGGTTAAGAGAGATAATAACAGCTTAACACAGAAGGAAATAACAAAAGAAATAAGATGTCAAATATGATCAGATCTGTCTTTACCATATAAATTCAAACAATAAAATTGCTATGTAATTATTTCAAAACCCTGCTTATTTTATTTTTCAATATTAAATCTTTCAAGAAAGGGTTTGTCAGTACATCTGGGCTTTGGTTTTCCCATAGTATTTGCATCTGGAGGAGAGTTTTTATTTTTACATTGAAGAAAGCAGTTTTGGATCTAGGCTTATTACTGCCATCCTAAAGGATAAGCATAGAAATTATACAAAGTTTAGATTGATATGTATTGAACATGGAATGATCAACTCAGTGGGGAACAATCTGAGTATTTTCACATTTGTTTCATTATAAAGCGTTATCCAACTGTAGATAAATAAACATAGTATGGGGTCCAAAGACCTGACTTCCTAAAACACCTCTTGACAGTAGTTATGTGATTCTTGGAGGTGAAAGAATGGGGCAGTACTAAGATGTTATTTCAGTAAGCAACCCTAACACCTGCTTTGATGGTGATAATTCTATTCTTCTTTTAGAATTTTCCTGAGAAAATTTTATTTACAGAGAACATAGCAAAGAATAGTAAAGATTATTAGCTCAGAATTTGGCCCCCAAACCTACAGAAAAACTTATTTCTGGTCTGGACCAGATAGAAAGCTCATTTTTCCCCTGCTCTAGAGATACAATGGAGTGTTGAACCATGGTTGGTCAGATCCAAACTGCAATCTCTAATCATGACCCTCCCCTGATGTGGATTAGTTTTGCTTGTGTTTTAGCTTTATATATGTAAATTTGTAGACAGTTTTTATGTCTGGTTTCTTTTGTTTAACATTCTTTTTGTGAATTCACCCATTTACAACATTCTATAGTATTACATTCTAAAAATATATTTTTCTGTTCTAGTGTTGATGAATATTTGGGCTATTTCCATAGTAAGAACATGCTGCTATAAATGTTCTTCACATGTCTTCTGGTGGTTATGTGCATGCATGTTTGTTGGTTATTTATTTAGGAATGAAACGGGAAGATTCACTAAGGGAACAACTTCAGTTTTGGGTTCACATCTCTGCGTTCCTTTCTTCTGAGCTTAGCTTCTTAGAGTAATTCTACATTTTATTTAGCTGTTTTGTGCCTTTATGTAAATTTTTTGAAAAGGATTTTGTTTAGCTGCTCTCAGAATAATGTTTTATCTGCTATTACCCAAACTGGAACTCTCACGGCACGATCTCCTGTAATTGATTTTAACTTGTCAACATTAAATTTCAAGTTCAATTTCATATTGCAAATATGATTGTTTTGTTCTTAATTTTCTTGGTTCTTAAGTCACATTTATTTCTTTCATCTTCTGTATCACTGCCAAACTTTGGGTATCTCACTGCTAACTTCACTGGGCATCGCTGAACATATAGTAGGATTAAATAGACATTTTATCAATAGATTCAAAGCAATAGCAAGCTACCAGAGGGGAAAAATAACATTGTACTGGCTGTAACTACCAAAACATTGACATGAAAAGTAAAAATAAATTAGTAGCATTATTTCTACAATGCCAAATATTTAGATTTGGAGAAATTTTAAAATTATCTACTGTATTCTTATTCTTATAAGAATCTTTGGCATCATGTATACAACCACATAGAAATTGTATTCCTTGTTAAGAATTCTTATACATCGGAACATAGTTGAAAGCCTTGGCCGAAGTTCATGCTAATCACATTACCATGGATAATGAAGCATAAATTTAGTATTTGTTTTTAAAGTTCTATTTCTTGTGTTTCATTTTGCTTACATTTTTGTTCTAATTACTGTTATATGAATAAAGACTGAAGAAGGCTTCAGTCTCATTTTTGTGTTATCTACTTAGAAATAGATGTCAGTTAAAACCATGATCTCTACCCCAATAACCTACTATTTGAGCAAGATTGGCTCTATCCTACTTCTGCTTAAAGCTCATTTCTGGCTCTAAGTCAGTATATTTGGATAACGGTTCTAATAAGTTAAGCATCTCATCTAGGAACAAGAGGTAATACAAAACTGTCAATTGAAAAAGACATTATTAAATATGAATTCTTACCCCTATCTCTTTTATTGCCCCTAAGAATGTATCAGAATCCATACCTCTTAGCTTATTGATGCCTAACACTGTAGAAAATATTGGGTCAATACTTCAGTCTTATTTGCTTTTGTATCTCTGTAACTAGTGCTCTATCTCTCTATCCTGTTCAATTCCACCAGGATTGACAGCTTAACTTTTCATATCCAGTGTCTTGTAACTTTTTCCCTTCTTCCCAGTAACTTGGTACCTTAGATATTTGACACTGCTTGCTGAAATTCAAGTTTGCATCTAATTCTTTCGCCTATGCTAGTAGTTTTCAGACTACCATCTAGAGGGCTTATTAAAGCACTGATTTCTGGACTCCATTTCTAGAATTTGTAGTTCTGGGTTAGGATTAAAATTTTGCCTCTCTAACAAGTTTCCAGGTGAGACTTATCCTGATGATTTGGAAGCCACACTTTGAGGACCACTAACCTATGCTGATTTCCCCAGACTTTGGACTCATTCTTCCTAAGTTCAGTTTCTTATAGTTCATCCCATAAATGAATCTCTTGTTTCAGCTCTAATTCTCATCTGTATTTATAGCATATAATTCACTAATAACTAACCTCTTGGTTCTGGTTCTGGTTTTTCTAGACTTTTAAAGAGCAACCAGAACTCTATTAACAAATTTGATTGATTAATTGTTTGATTATTGATTAAATGATTGATTGGTTTATAAACTTATTTCATCATTTAATACATATTATTTAATACCTAGTATGTGAGAGTCATCATTTATACAAAGTGAGAAAAAATACATTATTTATTATAGTCATCCTTCACCATATTGCAGTTCACTTTTTGCGGTCTCACTGATTTGCATTTTTTAAATTGTATATATCTAATTTTGTATTGCGGATAGTTCACTATCTTGCGGGATTTTGCGGTCGATAGGAATTTTTATATATTTATTATTTTAATTATTTTTGCAGTAAAATAAGCATAAGCCTAAAAAATTTGAAAACAATATTAAAAATATATATAAAGCCTTAAATATATATATCAATAATAAATATAAGGTAGCTATTTCGTGGATTTTCGCCTATCATGGTAGGTTCTAGAACCTAACCCCTGTGATAGACAAGGACCACTGTATTACTAATTTTATATTTTATAAAGAATAGATCATTGAGTAAGCTGATACTGTCAGTACTATACAATAAGTTTTATGATAATGGCTAGCATTGAGTTCTACAACAAGACAGAGGTGAAATATTTAACCCGTATTACTTAAGGATAGAGAAGGCCTCTAAAAAAAGAGGATGCCTAAATTGAGCCCTGATGTATGTGCCATTTGCAGTTAGGCAGATGATGAATAGAACAACGTACCCAGAGAAGACAGAGAATATATAAATACTGTGAAAAACTAACAATCTCAGTATGCTTGATCAAAAGATAATAGATATGAATCTAAAAAGAAATGAAGCTGAAGAATAAAGCTAAGGCTAAAATATACTGGGTTGTTTAAGTCAAGCAAAGGAGTATGGTAGTACTTTGCAGAGTCACTGAAGGATTTTAATCAGAGAAATGATCCTACCTTCTTACATTTTTAAAAAGATTTTATTGATTGATTTTAAAGGGGGGAGAGAGAAAGAGAGAGTGGGAAGCATCAACCTGCAGTAGTTGCTGCTCATATGTTCCTTGACCAGGCAAGGCTGGAGTTTCAAACTGACAACTTCAGCATGCCAGGTAGACACTTTATCCATTGCGCCACCACAGGTCAGGCCCTCTTTACATTTTTAGATTTAGAAAATCGTGAATAATAGTACTTATAGGGAGATATACACTGATTTAAGTAAATAATAATGAGAAAATAAGTCAAAGTAGTGCAAACTGATATGCAGAGAACTAAAGAGATTTTTAAAACCTGCTTATGAAATAGCACTTACACAAGTTAATGACATAGAAAAGTGCCAAAGAATATTTCATTCTCTATCACAGAACAAATTGGCACACCAGAATGATAAACTGCAGACTAGTTAAACAAAAGAATGAGGGTTTAAAAAGAAATTTTCTAGGAATGGAAAGAAAAAAACATTCCTTAGGAACTACAGAGTTTCTTGTAAACATCTTTGAGTAATGTTAGAGTGAGCCAACTGAGGTACTATTAATTCTACATGATTTTTAAAAGGCCAGTTGAATGTTAATCTGAAATTTTTATGTCTGAACATTAACCTTTTGTTTTTATGTCCAAATTCACATTCAGTTATATTCATGTATTAGTTTCTGCTAATTAGTTGCTGCTGTAACAAATTACCACAAATTTAGCCACTAAAAACAATATACCATAAGCTTACTATTTCACAGTCCTTAAGGTAAAAATCTGGGTTGGTTTATCTGTTTTTTGTTTGTTTGTTTTTTGTGAGCTTCTTGTTTTGTATTTGGCAAAGAAGCCAAAATATTGTTTTTTTAAGATTTTTTTTATTTATTGATTTTTATTTTTAAATTATTTTTTTTATTTTTTTTATTTTAGAGGAGACAGAGAGAGAGAAAGAGAGAGAGAGAGAGAGAGAGAGAGAGAGAGAGAGAGAAGGGGGAGGAGCAGGAAGCATCGACTCCCATATGTGCCTTGACCAGGCAAGCCCAGGGTTTTGAACCGGCAACCTCAGCGTTTCCAGGTTGACGCTTTATCCACTGCGCCACTACAGGTCAGGCAAGAAGCCAAAATATTAAGGTGTTCGTCAGCCAGGCTCTTATTGGAAGGCTCTGGGAAAAATCCACTTCAAAAGTCATTCAAGTTGTTGGTAGATCCAGTTCCTATGGTTGAAGGACTAAAGTTCCTATTTACTTGCTGACTGTTAGTTGGAAGCTTCCCTTAGTCCCTAGAGACTTCTCTCCAGTCCTTGGATATTGGCCACTACATCTCAGAGCCAGAAAGGCATGGTGAATCCTTCTCACAGGGGTATCTTTATGATTTCTGTCAAATCTTTTGTGCTTCTACGTACAGAAAGTTCTGTGTTTTTAAGGGCTCAGAGGACTAAATTGAGCTTTCTCAGATAGTTCAGGACGATCACCCTATTTTAAGGTCTGTAGCCTTAATTACATCTGCAAAGTCTTTTGTTTGTTTGTTTTGTTTTGTTTTGTTTTTGTCACATATAGTAAGATATTCACAGTTTCAGGGACTAGAGTAGGGACTTCTTGGGTGGTCATTATACCTGCCACAATTCATAGTAAGGCTTTCCATTTACTAAGATAAACAGAAATCATAGCTCAGTGTGAAATGCCTATGTCATTTGCCTTTGTCATTGATGTATTTTCCTGTTTCTTCCCTAGTTGATGCAGAGAACCTCCATAAATAGCCCACATCAAGCTAATGCCTTAAAGATATGCTCTTTGATTTTTTCTTTTTCTTCTTCTGTCACTTTTTGTCCAAGTTAAGGTCTTTAGTATCAGTAAAAATGCATTTCTGTCAAAGCTGTCTGCAATAAATCAGTTGATTTGAGCTCTTTTTAAGCTAATGAACACGGAGTATTAGCATGTATACTTGAAGGCCTGGTGTTCAATGCAAAGTGAAGTTAATGGGAGAATCAGTAAAGATTATTTTGCTCGCATTTTTGCCATCCCCTCCCCACTTAAAGTCAATATAGCATGAAATATAATTCAGCTACTGATGATGTGGTTAATATACACTAAAATCTACCAGGGGCTTCTAAATATGCTATTAACTCAGAACTTCTTGGAAGATGTAATTGAATAATATTCTTTATTGCAGTGATTATCCTGCTTTGCCTCCCAGCAGGGATTTATGCCATACCAAATACACAGAAATGTGACTGATACATAATATGAGAAGGAAATGTGATGGCAGTTATCAGTAGGAAATTAAATTGGTACTAAATTTTACTGAAATTTTGTTCAGGAAACCATTTCTTTAGGTCTTAAGATAAAGCATTTGCATTTTTGCATTTGGCACAATCATGAGTTTTATTTATTTTATCTAAAAATACATATTGGAGTAGAGTTTAGGCTTGGATCCTTGTCTTTTCCTCCCAATTTACATACTTTCTTCATTTTGAAATACTTGGATTGTCATGTGTTATTTCATCTTAGTGTTATAGAAAAAAATGGAAGCACAAACCATATTTCTTATGAAATATTCTTGGTGATGTTGAAGAATTTAGAAAAAATGGTTATTAGAATATTGATCATATTTTTGGCATTTTTTTAGTTCTTTTCATTGTAATTTTTGGAAAAGAAGAAATTTATTCTCTGTAAGCTTAAGCCCTGTAGTGTCCAAGACTGAGAGAAATATCAAGATGCCCAGGGAGGGAGGATGAAAAGTCCTATACCCAAAATAAAACATATGTTCTAAGTATAGATAATGCTACAATCTATGTAGAGATTATACCTTCTGACACCTGACAGTTATCTGGTTTCTAACCTCCATCCTCTTTCTGTTTTATGAATTGTACAGGATGGTACAAAATAGAACCTCTTCCTAAGCCAAAGAAGTTGTTGAAGCTTTTGGCTTCTTTAGATTTTCTAACAACTAATGTAAAGACACACTATTTACAATGTCTAAATAAGAATAAAGGTAGAATCAATCATTATAACAACCATCTACTTTTTTTGCAAGCACTGTAGATATGTGCCCATGATTATCACTAAGTTTTTCTCAGTTCCATAATGTCACTTGTCCTCTTAGATCTTATTCAAGAATGAGAACTACTTTATTCTCTGCTTCTTCCACTGCCTATAGCAGTAGTACCAACCCAACAGCCAACAATAAGTATTCTCAAAAAATCTTCAGATTTTTAGAAAATCATCCTCCATCACTTAAAGAACAAGACGCCTTTTTTCAACTTCACCACATATATAATTGCTAGATATGAGATATTTACTACAGGTATGTGGGTGGGGCTTTGAATGCCAACCTGATGACAATTTCCAAGTATGGCTAACTCTTCTTATGAAATACTGGCTTTAGAAATGAGGTGATGATCCCTGGAACTCCTTTAACTCTACTACTAAGTAGCTTATGGACTAAATCAAGTACTCCATTTTATTCAGTCTCACATTCTTCTATAAAAATTGAAATAAATATTGCACAGTGTTTCTGTACAGTGTACAGAATAAATAAATAAATCTGCACAGTGTTTCTGTAAAAAATAAATAATGACATGTTTGTAAATACCTTCCAAACATGTTAGTAGTAGATATATAACAAATATTAATTTCCTTTATTGCTTTTGTCAAGTTTGTATTCCAGTTATCCCAGACATTAATTCTCTCTAGGCACTCTACATCTATGTGACACATTTTGTCCTCCCACAAAGATAGACATCCTAATTTTATGTTCCCGTTAATCAAGTTAACTCAAGTTAGTCACAAGTCATACACTTAAAAGGTTGAATCCTTTTTTGTTTAATGTACTTTGATGGACAAAATTTCTTGCTTCAAATCCAAATGCAACATGGTACTATATTTTTAAGTCCTTTAGACTAAGGTTACATTTTAATGTTCAACTTGAGTTTTATAACGCAGGTTTTATAAGACATTTTGTGGTATGGTACTTTTTGTAGGAAAAAAACCCTATTTCAACTCATTATACATACACTTTAATTAGGAATTTATTTTATTTTATATAAATGTAGAAGACTTCAAGAAAGATGACACTCATATAATGCCTTCATATAGCTAGATAACAAAGTATCTTCTTAGTACCAGAATTAACCACTATTCTATCAAAATAAATTACACTGACATAACATTTTACAATCTATAAATACATTTTTATCCATTACTCATGGGGTTTTCTCAATAATCTTTAAGGTAGTCAGGAAAGACACTTATGTTTTCATTGATTGATATTAGAGAGAGAGAGAGAGAAAGGGAAGCATTCATTTGTTTTTCACTTCGTTGTGCATTCATTGGTTGCTTCCTGTAAGTACCCTGACTGACCAGGAGTTAACCCACAATGTTGGTGTTTTGAAATGATGTTCTAACTGACTAAGCTAACTAGCCAATGCCAGAAAAGGCACTTTTATCACCAATTTGCATAAGAAAATTGAGGCCAAGAGAGATTATGTTACTTACCTAAGCTCGTGTAATTAAGAAGTCCAAGAGCCACTGTTCAAATCCAAGTCTGACAAGGATAGAGCACGAGCTTTTAACCATTGTGACAAAAAAACATCCAAATGTCCTTACTTAAAGTACATCGATCTTTGCTTTTGTCCATGTTGCCATTTATTTTTAACATTATTTTTAAATATGTAGAAGAGTTCTTTACTGCTCAAATATTGCTTTAGTTTCCAACCATACACCTGGAACTATGTATTCTATAATATGTAAACTATTTGATTTCATATTTCAGATTACATTTGCACATATCTTAAGTTTCAATGCAAAATTTTATGTAAAGATTTTTAAAATAATTTTTATTACATTTTTATCATCGCTGCTTAGATAGCCTATTGATTATACTACAAAAGCGAGTGACTGATGTACCAACATTCTGACTGATTCAGTGATTATTTATAGATATTCTAAGAAACAGATTCTACAGAAATAACTCAATTCCTGACTTCTGATAAAGATGCCTAGGCAAAAAGTTAGTTGAGTAGGAGTAATTTAAAGCACAAATGAAATAGCAATTATTTAAAATAATTCTTGTTTGATGAATAGAGTAACAAGATTCTACATGATGAATCAGTTTCAATAAAATATAGTAGAGGATTGACATCAGCATAATGATGGCATGAGAGATACTCCTGATCTCTCTCATTGGTTTTTAAACAAATTGAACAACTACAACACAGCAAAGGAACTCCAGATGAGCTTGCAGGCACACTTGAAAGATACACACACTGAATAGACTAAATTTGTTTTATTGTTAGGGTTCTAACAACACCACTCTCAAATGCCATAAAAGAAGAAATCAAATACCATGAGTACACAAGACAGAGACATAGTTCAAAAAGAAACTAAATAATTTTCAGAAAAAAACTCAAACACATGGAAACCTTGGATTTAAATGATAAAGAATTTAAAATTGAAATTCTGAAAATACTCAATGAGATGTGAAAAGACACCAATATACAACTTAATCAGCTCAGAAAACAAAACAAGCACCTTGCCCAGAAGACTGAAACTTTAAAAACAGAAATGAAAAACTCAATACATGAATTGAAAACTGAGGTAGCAAGTTTAGGTAATAGAACAAACCAGATAGAGAAAGAATCAGCTACATTAAAGACAGGCAACTAGAAATGCTAGAAAAGGAAGTAGAGAGAGACTCATGAATTAAAAAAAAACTGAAAACAATGCTGCAATGAACATGGGGCTGCATGAGTCTTTATTACCAATGTTTTTGAGTTTTGGAGTTATATACCCAATAGAGGGATTTCTGGGTCATATGGTAATTTTATTTTTAGTTTTTTGAGGTACCACCATACTTACTTCCATAATGGTTGTACTACTTGGCTTTGGGTGATGGGTATGCCACATAATTAAATGTCAAAATGACCTGGAGATGTTTTCTCTGAACATATGTACCCTGATTTAATAATGTCACCCCATTAAAATTAATTAAAAAGAATAAAAAAAACCAGAGTGCTTTACAAGAATTGTCTGACTCCATCAGAAAGAGAAATATGAGAATAATGGGTATCTCAGAAAAACAAGAGGAGGAGAAAGGAATGGAGAACTTGTTCAAAAAATAATGGATGAGAGTTTGCCAAGTCTGTGGAATGAGTTAGAGACTCTAATCAAAGAAGCAAATTGAACACCAAATTACCACAACTTAAACAGACCTACTCCAGGGCACATTGTAATAAAATTCTCAAAAAGCAATGACAAAGAAAGAATTCTCAAGGCAGCTAGGGAAAAGAAGAACATAATATATAAAGGAAAGCCCATTAGGTTGCCATCAGATTTCTAAGCAGAAACTCTACAAGCCAGAAGAGAGTGGACCCAAATATTCAAGGTACTGAAAAAGAGAAATTACCAGCCAAGAATACTATATCTTTCAAATATAAAAGAGAAATATAAACTTTTGAAAACATACAGAGGTTGAGGGAATTTATCACCAGAAAAACCCCACTGCAGGAAATATTCAAGGTGGTTATCCAATCAGACATAAAGAACAAAACCAATCAAAACTACAAGTAAAAACTCCAACAAAGTCACAATAAAAACAAGAATAATCTGTGACAACAATAACATGAAAGGGGAGAGGATAAAAATTTGCAGTAGTAAAGGAAGATGGAGAATAGAAGCACTAGTAAGACAAAGGACTCTTGTACATAAGAACACTTTTCTCTTAAAAACTTAATGGTAACCACTCAAAAAAGCCACTATTGACACACACAGCTTAAAAAAATAAGAAAGGAGAAAGAAGTGTGGAATAGCATCAAACAAAAATAACTGCCAAAACCACAAAACAGAAAACCGAAACAAGACACAGAGCTGCCAGAAAACAAAACATAATATGGCTATTGGAAATCCTCAAGTGTCAATAAATACTCAAATAGTAAGTGGACTGAACTCACCAATAAAGAGGCACAGAGTAGCAGATTGGGTCAAAAGGCAAAACCAACCCAAGTGCTGCCTTCAACAGACACATCTAAGCTGCAAGAACAAAAATAGATTCAAAGTGAAAGGTTGGAAAATATTCTCCAAGCAAATAATATCCAATGAAAAGCAGGTGTAGTCATAACTCATATCTGACCATGCTGACTCCAAAATAACAAAGTTAACCAGAGACAAAGATGAACATTTCATAATGATAACAGGGACATTGTATCAAGAAGACATAGCACTTCTTAATATATATACACAAATCCAGGGAGCATCAAAATATGTAAGATGCTCCCCTAAACAAAAGTCTAACTAATCTAAAAATAGAAGCATACTAAAACACAAATACTTGGAGATTTCAACACACTATTGATGGCATTATATAGGTCCTTCAAATAGAAAATCAATAAAAAAATATTGACCTTAAATGACACACTGAACCAAATGGATATAATAAACATTTACAGGACATTTTATCCCAGAACATCAGGGTATACATACTTTACCAGTATGCATGGAACATTCTCAAGGATAAATATATTGGCCCACAAAACTAACATCAATAAATTCAGGAAGATTGAAATTATACCAAGCATATTTTCTGAACATAAGGCTTTGGAAGTAGAAGTAACTACAAAAAGGAAGTAAAGAAAACCATAAAAATGTGGAAATTAAACAACATACTTCTAAAATATGACTGAGTCAGAGAATAAATAAAGGCAGAGATCAAAAGATATACACAGACAAATAAAAATGACAACAAAACATATCAAAATTATAGGGAAGTTTATATCATTACAAGCTTATATGAAAACCAATAGATATCCCAAGTAAACAGTGTAACATTACATCTTAAGAAACTAGAAAAAAAAAAACAAAATAAAGGCAATCTAAAATCAGCAGAAGACAGGAAATAGTAAAAATTAGAGCAGAACTAAATAAAGTAGAAGAAAAACTAAAGAAAAATTAGTACAACAAAGAGCTGGTTCTTTGAAAAGATCAATAAAATCGACAAACCCCTCATTAGACTCACTAAGGAGAAAAGAGGAAAGACTCACTCATTAAATAAAACATGAAATAAAAGAGGATAAATTACCATAGATACCATAGATAGACAAAGGATCATAGTAGAACACTGTGAAAGATAATATGCCACCAAATTCAACAACCTATAGAAAATGGATAAATTCCTCAAACTATACAATCTTCTTAGAGTGAGTCATGAAGAAGTGGAAAACTTAAATAAAACTATAAGCAAGGAGGAAATAGGAACAACTATCAAAAACCTCCCCCAAAACAAAAGTCCAGAACCAGATGGGTACACTAGTGAATTCTACCAAACATTCAAAGAAGATTTGGTACCAATCCTTCCCAAAATCTTCAAAAAATTAGAAGAAAAAGCAATACGCCTTGACACATTTTATAAAGCCAACATAATCCTCATTCCAAAACCTGGCAAGAACAACACACACAAAAAATAAAACTACAGACCAATATCTCTAATGAATGCAGAAGCAAAAATCCTAAACAAAATACTAGAAAACTGAATATAACAACACATTAAAAAATAATACATCACCATCAAGTGGGCTTCATTCCAGGAGCACACAAATGGTATAACTTATGGAAATCGATCAGCATAATACACCACATCAACAAAACAAAGAAAAGAATTATATGATCCTATCAATAGATGCAGAAAAGACATTCAATAAGTCACAACATCCTTTTATGTTTAAAATACTCAATAAAAATCAGAATAGAAGGAAAGTACCTCAATATAAAAGGCCATATATGACAAACCATCTGCTAATATCATACTAAATGGTGAAAAATATGAAGGCTTTTTCTCTAAAATTAGGAACAAGACCAGGCTGCCCATACTCTCCACTCTTGTTCAACAGAGTTCTGAAAATTTTAGCCAGAGCAATTAAGCAAGAAAAAGAAATAATAGACATGTATGTTAAGAAAGAAGAAGTAAAATATCACTTTTTATGGATGACATGATCCTGTATATAGAAAACCCGAAAATTTCCACCAAAAAACTATTAGAAACAATAAAACAATACAGTAAGTCACAGAATACAAAATCAATATACAAAAGTCTATTCTTTTCCTAAATGCCAACAATGAAGCTTCAGAAAATGACTCAAAAATCAATTCTTTTTACAATTACAAAAAAAAACTCAAAACAACAACCTAAGAATAAACTTACCAAGGGATGTGAAGGACCTATATAGTGAAAACTACAAAATATTATTGAAAAAAATTGAAAAAGACACAATGAAATGGAAAAATATTCCATGTTCATGGAATGGAATAATCAACATAGTTAAAATGACCATATTATCCAAAGAAATATACAAATTTAATACAATCTCCATCAAAATCCCAACGTTTTTTAAAGAAATAGAACAAAACATCACCAAATTTGTATAGAAACAAAAAAAAACTCAAATAGCCAAAGCTATCCTGAGAAAAAAGAATAAAGCCAGAGATCTCATACTACCTGACTTCAAATTATACAATAGACTCTATTGAATAGAGCTATGATAATCAAAACAGCATGGTATGGGCAGAAAAACAAACATACAAAACAATGGAGGAGAATTGAGAGCCCAGGGATAAAACCACATATATATGGACAAATCATTTTTGACAAAGGAGCCAAAGACACACAATGGAGAAAAGAAAGCCTCTTCAATAAATGGTCCTGGGAAAATTGGAAAGCCACATGCAAAAGAATGAAACTTGACTATAATTTGTCCCCCTGCACAAAAATTAATTCAAAATGTATCAAATACCTAAATATAAGTTCTGAAACAATAAATAACATAGAAGAAAACATAGGTACTAATAACTCATGGACCTTGACCAGTGAGAACAATTTATGAATTTGACTCCAAAGGCAAGGGAAGTAAAGACAAAATACATGAATGGAAGTATATCAAACTAAAAATCTTCTGCACAACAAAAGAAACTGACAACAAAACAAATAAGCAGCCAACTAAATGGAAGATAATACTGGCAAATAAAAGCTTCGATAAAGGGTTAATATCCAAAATAAATAAAGAACTCACAAAGCTCAGCAACAAACAAGCAAACAATCCAATTTAAAAATGAGGAGAGGATCTGAACAGACAATTCTTCCAAAAGGGCATACAAATGGCCAACAGATACATGAAAAGATGCCCATTTTCACTAGCTACTCACAAAATGCAAATCAATACTGCAATGAGATACCAACTCACACCTGTTGGACTGGCTGCTAACAGCAAGACAAGCAATAACAAGTGTTGGAGAGGCTGTGGAGAAAAAGGAACTTTCATTCACTGCTGATGGGAATGCAAATTAGTCCACTCATTATGGAAGAAAGTATAGTGCTTCCTCAAAAAGAATAAGAATAGAACTGCCATATGACCCAGCAATTCCTCTACTGGGTATCTACTCCCAAAACTCAAAAACATTGGTTTGTAAAGATACATACACCCCCATGTTCATCACAGCATTATTCACAGTGGCCAAGACATGAAACCAATCAAAGTATCCCTCAATAGAAGATTAAATAAAGAAGAAGTGGTACATACATACAATGGAATACTACTCAGTCATAAGAAACGATGACATATTGTCATTTACAGCAACATGGATGAACCTCGAGAACTTTATACTAAGTAAAATAAGTACATCAAAAAAAGCTAAGAACTCTATGATTTTACAACACATAGGTGGGACATAAAACTGAGACTCATGGACATAGATAAAACTGTAGTGGGTACCAGGGGAAGAGGGGTGTAGGGAGGGTGGCAGGGAGAGGGGACAGAGGGAAGAGTGTAAAGAAGGACAAATATAAGGTAAAAAAAATTTTGTGTGATAGGGATACAACACAATCAACAGTTCAATGTTATAGAAAGACTTACCTGAAACCTATGTATTTTTTATTTTTTTCCTTTTTTAAAATCTTCATTAATTTTTAATTTATTGTGTTTAAATGGATTCAAGTGAACCACGAAATATAACTCCCTCACCCCTCACCCCTGTATCCCTTTTTATATCCCCTTTGCTGCCTCCCCCTAACTCCCTCCCCTCTGCTCTCTAGGATTTGCTGTCCTGTGATCTATATCTCTGTATTATATATATATAGTTTCACGAATCCCTTTACCTTCTCTGATCCCATCCCCTCATCCCCTTTCCCTCTGGCTGCTGTCCCTCTGGTCCCGGTGACCCCGCCTCTGCCTCTAATCCATTTCTCAGTTCCCTATGTCCATTAGATTCCACATATATGTGAGATCATATGATATTTTTTTTTCTCTGCCTGGCTTATTTCACTTAGCATAATAGTCTCCAGGTTCATCCATGCTGTCACAAAAGGTAAGATTTCCTTCTTTTTTCATGATTGCCCAAAATTATACAGCTAGTTAATGATAAACACAAGTTTACTTAACTCTGACTCTCAATCTACTACTTTTTCCACTTCTCCAGCCTCCCTCAATATATTAATCTTCTAAATTGCATATGAAAATAAATGTTGTGTCGCTTAAGAAATAGAGAAGTATATTTAATTTCTAACAAAATAAGATATTTCTGTTTTTATCTGCATTTCACCATTTACCTTGAGCTGTGCTACAGTTTTTGTGTCAACCTGGCTTCAGACCTTGTCCTGTATTTCTTTTAAGAACTCACAAACTACAAAACTAAGCCATAAAAGACCGGAAATAAACTTGACATCTAAGATGAAAATGGAACATAAAAACTAGCATTCCCTCTATGATACAGTAGCATAATAGCCAAGATGATGAGATAACTGTCAGAAGCCAATAGGGAACTTGAATTGAGATTTATTCTTTGAAGGCCTCTGCTCTTATGGTGCTCTCAAAATCAGTAGTGTCTTATGAGTGATCACAGCCTGAGACTGACTTTGAATGATCTCATCAAGACTTTGAAAGAGACTGATTTCTTTCACTGCTCACTCATGTCCTGTAGAGATTAAGAGATTGTTCAAAAGAAAAGATTTCTTTCCTTGACAAATGCTGGGTTATTGTCAAAGGAATCTTTCTGTATTTATGTAGTTGTACCTTAGAGCATATATTGCATGCTAAGTTTCAGGGCTAGAAAGTACTAATGGTCTTCCGTGTTTCAATTTTAAACCATAAAATTGAAGTTTCTGGTAAAATGCATAGCATTACTAACTGTATCAACTTTTAGGCTTTTATATCTATATACCGTAAGTTTTTATATTTGAAGACTTCTCTATAAAGGATAATAGTGTGACTGTCCCATTAAATAATAAGCATGGTTGTAAAGAACCTTGAATAGGTAAGTTTCTATTTAAATACTAATTATCATCATTATAAACAATTTGGTATGCAACTAAGTGTGGCTACCCTGAGATAAAATTTTTTTATGTAAAAGAGAGGATAATAACTGTGGGTAAAACTTATTGGGTCTTGTAGGTATCAACCTGAGACAACCCTCAATTAGAAATTCTCTTAGTACAAACTGTATAGAAGAAGGACCTACACACACACACACACACACACACACACCTCTTGTTCAAAAATAATGGACTTAAAGAACTGTGACTACTGCCTGAAATTCACTAAACCTTTCTTGATTGCCTGTATGTTTCTTGCATTGAGGGGATAGAAAAATAAGAAACAATCACTGCTTTCAAGAAAATAGTAGGGTATGGAAAAGACATTCAAAAGAAAAAAGAGAAAAACATGTGAGATATAGACAAAGTAGGAATATTAACATCTAATCCAGGGAGGAGTGGGCATGAGGGAAGAAGAAATAAAAAGGAAGATTTGAAACTGCTCTTGAATGACAGACAGGATTTAGACATATAAAAACATGGAGAATGGGCACTCCACGCTGGAGGTGTTAGGTAAATCAGAAAGATTTTTCTATTAATGTCCAAATATCTCTTGAATGTACTCCATCAAATGATGGCAGATGACTAAAATTATTTACTAGATTTAACAATAAGACAAGTAGATGAATCAAGGAGGGATTGTGCCTTCAACATCTTTCTCATTTCAAATGTTTGTTTGTCTATGATGATTTTTTAAATGTTTAATTGTTTCCTACCCCTAGAAAATTAACAAACAACAAAAAAAATTTACCTTCCAGGTATTACAATAGGTCTATCACCATCATAGATAAACTTCTGGCAAGAAAAGTGAAGACACTGAGATATGTCTATTTCTCCTCCCACTCCCAATTCTATATTTATTAATCTAAATATCTACCTTGATTATCATATTACAATGGCTTTTGTCAAGGTGACTTCATTACTTTCATAATTATCTTTAATTTTCATCTTTGGCATAGACCTCCCCTCTCTGCTCTAGATTAAAATATCCAACACCAAACTTGTGATCATAGTATTACTCTTATTCAATATTTTTTTTATCTCAGAAATGATACCACCATAAACCCAGGTGCACATACCAGAAATTTTAGTAATCTGGCATAATTGTTCTCTTTCATGCCCATATCCAGTCCTACCAAAGCCTCTTATTTCAACTTAAAAATAGCTTTCAATTTTGCCCACTCTCTTCTATCCCACTGCCACCCTCTTAGTTCAAGTTATTCCATCTCTCCCTTGGTGACTGAAAAAGGTCTGAACAGGCCCTTTCCCAAGAGTTTGTCTTCCTAATATCTGATTAGTTTTCTACTTTGCATCTGGGGCAACTGTTCTAGTATACATAAGCTGTTATATTACTGTTGCTATTTGGTATATTTTTATACTAATTGCCCCCCCCCAATGAATCAGGACTCCTAGGAATCCATATCCCTATGTAGACTGCCTTTACCCAACTTGAGGCTTGGAGAAGTATGTAAATTTGGCCAAAAGTAAATCAACAGACATGGCCGAAGCAGAGGTTCGATAAGTAAGTCTTCATTGAGACTTGCCATTGGGAGCGCTGCCATTACCATGTGAAGAAGCTCAAGCTAAGAATAGGGAGGAGGTGGTAGATGCAGTCAGTGTATGTTGGCTGAATATCTCTGGATGTTCGGGATTCCTACTACATACGATCTCACCTTGACCCAGTAGCAGCAGATGACATAATCTTGTACTGTTCCTTGGTCACAGTTAATCTCAAGTCTCTGTTTCTTAAATATAGGTCATGAGTTCTGAGTGAAACAGACAAAGAAATGTAGGTAATTTTGAAAAAAAAACAGTATGGCTAGAAAAAAATTTAATACAACTATGATATCAGATTGACAGTACTAACTTGATTAATTAATTGGTCAGTTAATTCATTCATCCATTCATCTGTTTTTTCTTTTATTCATATAGTAACCATTTATTTAAACATTTATTAACTGTTTATCCTGTGTTAGGCATTGTAGAAACAGAAAAAGGAATAAGACAAGCTCTTCTAAAAAGCATATAAATAACAAGTGAATAGATACATTGATTACATTCACAACAGTATTGGACAAAAGGGAAAGTCCCAGATCTTAGTATAAAACAATCACTAGAAGATGACATTTATTTAACTTCTCTAGCCTCTTATCAGTATAGTCACGCAATACATTTTACTATATAAAATGTATTTCATACTTTATCATAAACAGTTCCAAGCTATATTAAGGAAGCTACAGTTTCTAAAATAATGGTAATCAATTACTATAAAAGGGTAGTCTCAGGAGAGCCACATATTCTTAAATTTCAAAGGTATATTTGTTAATGTTCAAGAAATTAACTGATGTCCTCTGATGAAATGTCTTTAATGCAAACCATACATGTCATTGCATTCAATGTAACTAAAAACAAAAAATTCAACTTCCATAGAAGTTAATTGGAAGCTTTTTGAGTTCTGTATGAAGAATGTTAAGAGTTCTAATTTGAATGCAAGCAAATGCCAAAGAAAGTTGTGTTTATAGTAGGGTACTATATTACATTCAGTGTTTTAGTGTACATCCAAATGATCTTACTTTTTAGTGTTATTACTAAAAATGCTCAAGATGCCTTTCAAAGAGAATGAAAAGAAATGTGTGAAATTAGAACAATATATAGATTTGGGTAAAATTAGTTTTGTCAATTCTTTCAGCTGCATAATGGCAGGACTTTTAAGATTGGTAGATTTTATTTTGCATTTAGAATGCTTTAAAATACATAGCATGTATTCAGTTTTGTAACAAACAACACATTCTCTTCAATGGCTATTTGCTGTTTTATAGGAGAATAGGGGCATTCTACAAATTTTAGCTTCATCAGAACCTTCTGTAACATTTTTGAATTCATGAATCATTGAGTGCATCAAGAGTAACAATTTTTATAATTGGGCTATTATGCTTACTAATATTATACTGTTAGCATCTGAATTAATTATATTTAAAAGTCCTTTGAAGATTTTACTTGAAATGTTCTAACCATATGTAAAATTCTATCATAGTTATCCTAAAACTTTTATTATATAATATCAAATATATTGTGCCTTTTCTCTAATATTCATATTTTGACATTATGATATAGCAGTCTAATAACATTTTATTTTAAAGATAAATATATGCATAAAGTTTTATGTGAAAAATTATAATAATGAAAGATATCTATACCCATTTGGTCTGGCACACTAATCTTCTTTTAGTTATAGTTTAGATTGTTATTCTGCCATGAACTTCATATCAAGTAATGGACTGAAAATTCTTGAAAAATGTTGAGTGCATTTTACATTGTTTTGCTTCTATTACTATTTCACAATGCCTATTTTTTAAAATCTGTATGTAGCAATTAAACTTAATTTAAGACTATTGATTGTTTTTTATAGGGTAAATGTTATGTTAGTGCAAAGGATCTAAGCTCAATAATACTCTTTTTCTGTCTTCATGGAACTTAAGACTCCTACAAAGAAAGCAAGCAAGCAAATCAGCAGTTATGAAAGGCATTTAACCAATCAGGGAAGTCAGTCAATTCTCCTTTGAATTGGACTATTTCTCACTATATGCACCACTAATATCCTAATCAATACCTCTGGCGCTTCTTACCTGGACAATCTCTAATTTCCTTTCCCCTCAATTCTGCTTCCCTCTACTCTTCATTCTATTTTCAAAAATCAACAAAAGTCATTTTTTAAAAGCCTGCTTATGTCACTCCTATGCTCAAAATGTTCCAGTGGCTTCCCCAGATCACTTGTAGTAAAAGTCAAAATCACATAAAAGGAGGCATAGATTATTTGGTTTCTACTAAAGTTCTGACACGAACTCTCACTACTCTCCTTCTGGCTTACTGGATTCCAGTCCCAAGGGCCTACTTGCTGTTCCCTGAACACTGTAAGCTTGCCCAACTGCAGACTTTCGCACTGGCTGCTCTGTCTTCTCCTATCTTTCCACATGGCTGTGCTCCTCACTTCCTTCCACACTCAAATACCTCCTCATCAATGAAGCCTTCCCTGTCCACACCAAGTCAAAGGGCAACTTCCATCCTGTAGCTTTTCCTGATTTCTTTACTCTCTATTTCTCTACACATCCGTTCTCACTCTCTGACAAGCCATTTGTTAAATCTGGTCTTGTCCCACTATAAGTAAATTTGTAAGTGCAGGTCCTTGACTGATTTGTTCACTGCCAGTTATTGCCCAAAGCAATAATATTTCTCAACTTTTACCATTCCTTCTTTAATTATTTTGCTTTTTATGTTTATCTGTTAAAATTTTCCTTACTTAAAATAATCTTTTTGTGAAAATCTTTGTCTTGTAATACTGATCTTAAACATAATTACATTCATTATTATTAGGTTTTACTACTTTCTGGTTTCTATACTTTTGCTACTTTACTGATTTTTTTTACTGCCTTTTTACTGTTTCCTTATGTTTTTCTGTATAAGCTTTCTTTAAATTTTTCTTTTCCCCCCAAGTTTTAAACACTATGTACTCTGTTCTTGTTTCTGTGGTCATCCTACAATTTTATAAACCATTATTAAAACTTTTATGTATTTATTATGAAGAAGGAGCCCTAGCCTTTAGCCAAGCTGTGACCACTACTGATGTGCAGACATTTCCAGTGTTCATTTCAAAAGAGACTAGCTTTATGTGGTTGGCAGGAGAAGGTCTGTGAATCGAAGAAGCACAAAGGATCATTGGTACGGAAAGGAGAAACTCTGAACATAGCCCAGACTCTGGTCCTAGACTCTTTCAGTCTCAGTTCTAATTTTTTTGACAGTGGATCAGTTACTCTTTTCACAGTGGCTTGCTTGGTTTTCAAGTGTTCAGATAGGGCACATAATTGGGGAGAGGAAATTTCTCTTGCTTTGGCACAAAGCATAGCACAGCATTGTAATTCAATGATCAGAGGAATTCAAAAAGTACCGAATCAGATTTTCAATTCATGGATATACAGCGACCTCTGGTGATAATCACCTTGGATGTCGTGGTAGGTACGACTAAAAGAGACGGGGACATGATGCCTTTGAAGATATCATTGGACCAATGATGAGAGTTATGAGCAGAGCTGATGCAGGGACTGTTAAATTGGCATAGAGCAACTAAAAGGAAGTATTTGTGATGTGTGACATAGTACAGAGCATCTTAGAGATTAGACTTTTTCAAGAGATAGAGGCCTTAAATTAGTAGGTACAGTTGTGGAAAGATACCTTATATAAAGGCTCTTAGTTAAATCCAAGAGCCATATTATAACTTGGACTCCATTGACTGAAAGTAAAGACTTTAATATACTTTTATTTCCCACTCCTTAAATATATTGTGTTCTCTATCTTATTCCTTAATATTTTCTAATATAATCTGAAATCAGATACATGGATTTTATTAATACATTTTTAATTCTTATTAAGTATCTTTAAAGAATAATTTTTACCCGTGCAATTTAATTTTGTTATATTCATCATTCTCATTTGTAAAAAAGCCTACCTATTTAGCAGGTTGTAAAGTGCTTTGGAGTTTAGCTTCACTACAATTTTTCCATTTCTGTCTTTTTAGTATTTATTTATTTATTTATTTATTTATTTATTTATTTATTTATTTATTTTAGGGTACCTTTTTTGTAAGACCCCACAATATGTGCAAAATTTGAGTCTTGGTTATATAATAGTTTTCTACCATTACTTTTAGATATTAATAAAAGTTCGACTAGCATGTCTCTATTTTTTTACTCTGCACTGAACTTCAGACACTTATAAAAAACTGCCTTCTGCTTATCTCCTCTTCAATGTTTAAAATATATCTCAGAACATATCAGATAATACAATTTTGTCAGCATGAAACTTTAGGGCATAATAATGGCACTGTAGTTATATAGTAGAATATTCCTTTTCTTGAGTGATATGTAATGGAGTATTAGATGTGAGGCAACTATGAAAATGTGCCACTTAGATCTTCTCTTTGTGGGGAGCATGATTGACTACTCCAGTAGCTGCTCTTCTTGATCCACTCACATGTTCAAGCCAAGAACACATTTCCTGTAGGCTTCTCCAAGCCAATGACGCTGCACAGTCAGGGTATTATTAGAAGCCTATTCCTGCATGGGTTGGACTTCATTAACAAGCAACTTTGGCTTAACAAATTATCACAAACTTAGCATCTTGTAATAACACCTATTAATTATGTCAACAATTATATGGGTATTCTAGGCATGATTTTACTGGGTTCTCTGTGAAGACTCTAAAGGTTAAGACCCTTAAGGCTGAAATCAAGGGCAGCAGGGCAGCATTCCTCACTAGAGACAGGGGATAGTTCACTTCTAGGCTTATTTAGGTTGTGGGCCAAATATAGCTGCTTGCAGTTGTAGAACTGAGGTCCTATTTTCCTGGTGGCTGTCAGCCAAGGGAAGATCATTGTTCCTATAAACTGCTCATATTTCTTCTCATGCATTTCTTAAGGCCCACCAGCAAGAATGAGTCCAGGCTCTTTAAAGCTTTGACTCATTCACTGACTTCCTCTTTTGCTTTTGAATTTATGTGATTGTGATTATATTGGACCCACTCATAATTCTAGGTAATCTCCTTCTCATCCAATCAGCTGGTTGGTAATCTTAATTTTATCTGTAAAGTTCTTGTTGCCACATGTCATAAAATAACCATGAGAGTAACACCAGGAAGTGGAAACATAGGAGAAAAAAATTCTGCTTACCATACATCCTTGACTCCTTTCTCTGACATTCCACATCCAATTGATCACCAAATACTACTGGCTCTAACTTCAAGTGTATCCATACTCTGACCACTTTAAATTCCTTTTACTTCTATTACCTTAGCCCACCCATCATTTCTAACCAGGACTATTGCAGTAGCCTACTAAATATTCTCCATGCTTCCGCTTTTGTGTCAATTATTTATTTGCTACAGTGATTCTTTAAAAATATGGGTTAGATCATGGCATGTCTAGTTCAAAATGCTCCAATGTTCGCCTTTTCACCAAAAGTAAGATCTCAAGTCTTTACAGTGAACTACAAGATCTTGCATACTCTGCCCACCATTGCTTCCTAACTTCAACATTTACCATACTCCCCTTAGCTCAGTCCCCTTCAGCTGGCCATTGCTTAAAGTCCCCAAGCAAACTCCTTCCTCAAAGTCCTGTAACATGCAACTCCTCCTGCCTCGAACACTCTGCATCAGATACCATTCTGATTCTCTCCTTGACTTTGCTCAAGCCTCTACTCAAAGATCACCTTTTCAGAGAGGGCTTCTTAAACCAACTCTAATAACAAGAACCTCCATTTCCATTCTCTCTTTTCTCCTTACTCTTTTTGTTTCTTTTTCAACACTTAACACTGTATGCTATATAGGTATTTGTTTGTTTGTTGTCTGTCTCTTCTTTCTTGGATGTAAGTTTCATGAGAGAAACATTGTGTTTTTCTGTTTTACTTACTGCTGCAGTACTCAATGATTCTAACAGAGCTTAGCATGTTGTAGCCACTCAATAACCATTGTTTAAAAAATGAACACAAATCAAATGGTTTAATTAAAATCTTATTCACCTCAAATGCTACAGAATGTTATTTTATTGTCTTCTGACGTTCAAGGTTGCCAAGACAAAACCTAAAGTAGACAATTTTTAATCTCTTTTAACTTCATTGTTTTTCTTGAATGCTTAAGGGCATGTTCAATTCCTAAATTTTTGTAATTTACCAAGATATCTGTAGATGTGGCTGAATTGTCCCACATAATAGGCAGGTGATAATCATGAAGGGGAATTCAGATGCCTTCTCCTAATTTCTCATTTGTTTTCTTTTCTTTTTTTGACAGATACAGAGAGAGAGTCGGAAAAAGGGACAGATAGGGACAAACAGACTGGAAGGGAGAGAGATGATAAGCATAAATTTTTTGTTGCTACTCTTTAGTTGTTCATTGATTGCATTTTCATATGTGCAGGCTACAGAAGAGCAAGTGATCCCTTGCTCAAGCCAGCAACCTTTGGGATCAAGCCAGCGACTACGAGGTCATGTCTATGATTCCTTGCTCAAGCCAGCAACCCTGCACTCAAGCTGGTGAGCCCATGCTCAAGCTGGATGAGCCTGCGCACAAGCCAGGGATCTCGGAGTTTCAAACCTGAGTCCTCTGCATCCCAGTCTGACACTCTATCCACTGCACCACTGCCTGGTCAGGCTCCTCATTTGTTTCTTAAGTTAGCAGGAAATTATTTTCCTATCCATTTAATCTGTTAGTTTTCTAACCTATCATAACAAATTATCACAAACTTGGTGGCTATACACAACAGAAATTTATTTCCTCAGTTCCGAAGGCTAGAAGTCCAAAAATCAAGATGTCAGCAGGGTTTCATTCCTTCCGGAGGCTCCAGAACTGTGCCTGGCTTCTCTTGCTTCTTATATTCTTGGCCATATCATCTAAGCCTCATCCTCTGGCTTCATTCATATTACTTTCTCCTCTTTGTGTCTGTTTCTCCTGCTCTTCTGTCTCTTGTGAAAACACTGTCATTTGTTTGAGGTCTCAGACAGATCACCCAGGATGATCTCATCATGAGGTAGATAATTACTTCTACAAACACCTTTCTCTAAATAAGAAAATATTCATAGAATCTGGGCAGTAGAAGATAAAGCTGCCTGACCTGTGGTGACACAGTGGATAAAGCATTAACCTGGAATGCTGAGGTCACAGGTTCAAAATTCTAGGCTTGCCTGATCAAGGCACATATGGGAATTAATGCTTTTTTGTCTCCCCCCAACCCCCATAAAATGAATAAATAAAGTCTTTTATAAAAAGATAAATCTATCTTTTTGAAGCCACCATTCACTACACTACATCATCCATGCTGCAATTATGCATGTCTCTTCCTCTCAATGTGTGTGTGTGTGTGTGTGTGTGTGTGCATGCGTGCGTATTTGTGATGGGTGTGTACAAATATGTACATGCATTTTGTTTTGTTTTTGATATTTCAAAACGAACCTCAGGGATACTCAATAACTTGTGTCTAAAATTATTCAGAATATATATTAAGTGATACAATTGATTGCTTTTTAGGCAAAAATTTCGCCCCTGTTTTCAGCTATCAGCTAAAAAACTTATGAAAACCTATATAGCGTATTATGAAAATCTACATAGCATAGCATGTATAAACCTACACTACACATTAGTAAAGTAGTGTAGCAAATAGTAATAAATGGCAAAACTAAGTATGATTTTATTTATTTATTAAACACACATTTCTTGAATGACTGATATATGCCAGGCACCATGCTAAATACAGAGTTAACTAAGACACATATATTGTACTAAAAGATTTTGCAATATCTTAGAAGGGTATGACATAATATAAATGCCTAAAAGACAAAACAGAAAGTGTCTAAAAAAAGCAATAAAATTAAATGATATAGAAGTCAGGAAGAGAGACAGAATTTTAAAACAGAAAAAAATGTATTAAACTTTTTACAGTAAGTTTATATTCACAAAAAATTGAGAGGAAGATACATTAATAACCTCCAATATTGTCAATATTCTTGATTGGTGCGGTACATTTGTTACAATTGATGAATCTATATTATACATTATTATCATCCAGAGTTCATAGTTTATCATATAAACTTGATGTGTTGTACAGTCTATGGGTTTGAGTAAACTAATAATAGCATGTATCTATCGTTATATTATCCTGTAGAATATATTCAAGGCCCAAAAACTTTTGTGTGCTCTGCCTACTCATCTGTCCCTCCCCCTTACCTGGCAACTACTGATTTATTTTTTTTTTTAGATATCTCCATAGATTTCCTTCTCTCAGAATGTCATATATTTGGAATGATACAGTATATAGTCTTTTTTTTAATTAATTAATTAATTTATTTATTCATTTTAGAGAGAAGAGGGAGAGACAGAGAGAGAGAGAAAGGAGAGACAGAGAGAGAGAAGGGGGGGAGGAGCTGGAAGCATCAACTCCCATATGTGCCTTGACCAGGCAAGCACAGGGTTTTGAACCGGCGGCCTCAGCATTTCCAGGTCGACGCTTTATCCACTGCGCCACCACAGGTCAGGCAGTATACAGTCTTTTTAAGTTGGCTTTTTTCACTTAGTAACATGCACTTAAGTTTCTGCCATGTCTATTTATGGATTGATGATTTTTCTTTTTTTAGTGCTGAAACTTTTCTATTGTCTGGATGCACTACAATTTATTCACTCATGCATCGACTGAAGGGCAAATTGGTTGTTTTTAATTTTTGGAAATTGCAAATAAAGTTTCTACAAGCTTCCATGTGCAGGTTTTTGTGTGGCCATAAGTTTTTAATTCCTTTGGATAAATATTAAAGATTGTGATTGCTGGACGTTTAGGTAAGAGTTATATTTTGTTGTGTAGGAAGCTGCCAAACCGGCTTCCAAAATGGCTGTACCATCGTGCATTCCCAACAGCAGTGAGTGAGAGGGCCTGTTGCTCCAAATCCTCACCAGTATTTGGTGTTCAGATTTTCATTTTAATCCTTTATCACATAATTATAAATACTGAATAAACAGATTTGCATGTATTTTATACATGTGAAATTACCACAAAGGTAGAAATCTGTCTAAGTACAAGCCAGAAATTATATAGAAGAAATCCTGATATATCTGGAAGAATAAAGCTGCAAATATACCTTCGCTAGGAATTTTCTATGTTTAGATTTATGTATTTAAAAATTTCCATTTGGAAATAAATAGTTTGGATTTTCCATGATTCATTTTGTGCACCTAATTGTTCAAGAAAAGGAAGAAAAAGGAAAACAAAAGATTCTAGCAAGCCTGCCAGAAGCAGGTGCTGAGATTGGCTTCCTTGAAGTGTCTTCCTTAACTTTTGCATCTTTGAGGATAGGCACAGGGCTTGAGAAATCCTTTAAAGAGGTTTTCTGGTTAGCTATGTTCCACCAAGCTGTTGTAGTTTTCTCAAAGTTTTCAAAATTATCAAATAGCAGCATACAACTTCCAACTACTATTTTATCAGGAAGAAACACTGCAAACAACATTGCAATATTTAGAATTCTTTATCATGTCACAAAGCAGCTGTGCTCAAACTGCAGTGCACTCAAGCTACAACAAGGCAATGCTGGCATTAAGATGTAATGTTCCGCAGATGCCAGTTTTTAGTAAGAGCTGTTTTAAGTGTCAGAGGAAACATTATCATATGGCAGTTCTTTCAAGTTGGAAATGTGACTTTTATCAATCTTTGAATGCAATTGTTTAACTTAAAATCACAAGTTGCCTAAGAAAAAGAAGAAAACATGATTTGTTCTTACTTATACTATCCAGAATTTTCATTTTTATCTGTTTCTTATCTTGAACATATTTTATCTCCATCCATAGTCATCATCAGTTACCTATTAGCTTCTAGATAGAAGAGAAATTACTGGGATTTTCTTAAGAGTTTCTATGAAATTTTTACTCTTCCTGATATTTGACAACCCCACAACACTGCCAGCATGATTAACATCTATTTAATGTCCAGTGTCTGAAAAAAACAAAAACTTAACCCACTTCTAATTCCTGAAGATTTAAAGACAAAAAGGATAGTTCGTGCTTTGAAGGTGCTTATATTCGAGTAAAGGATGCAGACATACACATAAATGCTGAATGGTTACATTTATATAGTGTTTTACAAATTACTAAAGTCATGCATATTTATTGTTTAATCCTTATAATAACCTGAAATGATAATTCTTAAAGATAAGAGAATTTCTGGTAACAAATTATTTGAATAATTTTTTAAAAAAACAACTCTTTCTTTGGCAGAGCTGAACTAGAATCTAAGCCTTGTTTTTCTAAATCCACTGTTCTTTCTACAACACCATAGCCATAACTTGAAACTAGAAAAAAAAAAGTGATTGAAAAATGTGGACATTGGTAAAAACTTCACGAGGAGAAGATTGCTAAGGATAAGAGGACTGAAATCACCTGAGAATCTGGCAGGTACAAAGACAAAGTCATATTCTAGAACTGGCTTCTGCAGGTCCTTCTCAAGACCACTATTTGGATCATTGCCATAAGCACTCCTACATGGGATGCCCTCCTGGTCATCAGACTCTCTACTGAGCATCCTTCTGAAAACTGCTGGTCCAGTCTGACAAAATCTGAAAGATCAAGAGGAACGTACAGGTCAGGAAAGAAACAAGAGCCCTGGATTTCTTTGCTTTTTAATTTACTCAGTTCAACTGCTTCTTCTTAGGAACCTATTCTTAAGAAAGTGCTTTTTAAATTTAGAGGCTAAATGAACCCTTCTGAAATGTGATCACTAAAAATCTTTAGAACCATAAAATGTTAGTATATCTTCTAGAAGGTCTAACATTGCCTTCAGGTGATTTCTACCTGTTTATTTGTTCTTTTGCTTTAAGATCATTTCCAAATCCTTATTTGCAGGTCATAAAGTAAAATATATATCTGTATTTTTCTTATTATTCTTAGAGGTAGGAATCATTTATTTGTTTGAACCCTCATTTTATTTTGTCTTATGAGAAACCAACTAATTAATTCTCTGATGCTGACATTTCATTTACTTTATTTCTTTTTTGAGGAAACACTACTTGTCAAGCTTATACTCAATTTTTTTCACATGTATTATTTTATTTCATCTTTATTTTAAAAACTCACAATGCTAAAGAAAAATGTGAAGCCCAGTAAGGTAATTTCTCTGCTCCAAAGTCACATACAATAGGTGACTAAATGGTAGAGCTGATATTTGAACACAGATGTTTAGAGTCCCATCCCTTACTTGTTCTACCTTTTACAAGGCTCTCCAACAAACCTTCAAGGGCCTGAGTTGTGGCGCCACTCTAAATCATCTCTTGGAGACCAGACACTCAAAGTGATGTTTGCATTTGTTTCCTTGACGATATAGGATGTGTGGATATCCTATATAAGACTCTTCTTAATTCTATTATCAGAGAATTAAATAAAAGAGCTACACACTAATCAAAACCAGAAACAATAAACAAACAAATGTTAACATTTTTAGGAATAAAATGTTCTGCAGGACTGGGTGAGTGCAGAATACAAAATGTCTACCACATGCTGGATAGTTTATAGTTGTCTTTAGAAAGAATACTAATCATTTGCCACTTCCATGCTGCATGCAAAGTCTGGGTAGCTGTTAGCAAACTTGAGTAGAATCACTGGGTATTTCTTAGCCATGCTTCAGCTGGTATTTTCATGCATAACTCAGTCACATAAAGCCAACATCATGAAATATGCATGTTGTTGAACTATTGAGTCACATATCACATTTTCTATTATCACATCGTCATTAGATTTTCTAAACACTATCAAGGCAGTTCATCCTTTCCTGTTTCAGCTTAGCTCCTCCTTCATATCCTGTAGGTCCCCTCCACACCACACTCACTCCCCCTGCCTTTGTTCACCATCTCCACAGCTCACCTCTCTCCTTCACTTAGTCCTGTTTTCCCTCTCTGTGTCTAGTCTCTTCTCCTTAGTCCTTTTTTTGTCCTTTGTTGAACTAACTTTAACTTACAGACTTCACTATTTTAACACTTACTCTCTTTGCTTCTATTAAAAGCAGTATTCAAAATAATTCTTCATAAATTATTATGGTGGATTATAAATTTAGGCCATACTTTTCAATTTAAATTTTCTTAAACCTTTCTGTGTGACCCTGTCAGAGCATGTGTGGAGGAAAGTAAATGAATTTTAAAGCCAACTAGATGTGGATTCTAATCAAATTTTGACTCTTCTTTTAATAGATGTCTTAGGAAAATCATTTTAAGCTTCTCAGCCTCAATTCTTCAACTATAAGATGAAATATTAACACCAATATGTGAGGCTACTGCAGAGACTAAGCGAGAAAAGGAAGTAGCTAGCTGTGTTTGTTACCTTGGGAAGTTACTTAACCTTTCTGTAGGTCAATTTCTTCATGTTTAAAATAATATAATAATTACAACCAGCTCATTTGGTTATTTGACTATGAAAGTGGATAGCATATATTGCTTAGAACTAAGCCTACACATTGCGATAGATGTGTTTCTTCATATTATTGCTTAATACCTAACACCATGACTAACATTGAAAGGAAATCTTCTATAAGCAGTTCTTTTCTACAAAGGGGATTCTAATAAATATATTGGATTATTGCCTTGTACAAAAGAGATAAGTGTTCAATGTATAGAGAGCATAACTGGAGAAATGTAGAACATATTAGAAAAGTTGATGTGGTGATTGATTTTTTATTTTATTAAGTGGTTTAAGAACAGGAAGGAGTCAAGGACGGCTCCCTGGTCTATATTTGGGTAACTTGATTAATGATGATATCTTACACTAAGAGAAGCAAACTTTGGTTAAGAAAATAAAAAGGAGGACTCAGGATATTATATGGTACAAGGGCTATAAGTCCACTGTATTTAGCAACACATAAAGTCACATTGGAAAAACCGTTTATTGAAGTGGTAGGAAAAAGGTGAAGCTAGTGGATTGAAGAGAGGATAGTCAATAATGAAGTAGAAGCAGTAAGTGTAAAAAAGCCCTTCAAGATTATTGACTGTAAAGAGCAGGAGAAAAACAGAATGTTGTCCAGAAGATTACTATAAAAAATGTAGTATGTTGTATCAGTAACTACATTGATTATTCACAGCCATAATGTTTTCTTGAGCTGTTATAATTTTCCATGTCCTGGGTGGCAAAGGATAAAAAGTGGTTTAAGAATGGTTTCAATCTATCTGTGGAAATAGATATATAGATAAAGACAAAAATAAGAAAAAATGGCATATATGAAGCACCAAATATATGAAACTGAAAATAGTGTTATGAGTATTCAGTCTCAGAGTCATTGGTGTAGGCTAGAATATTTGGGTAGGGTTTCAGAAAGACACAAGACTTAAGCTTGTTCTTGAAGCAAGGCTAAGACTTCCTGGAGGATGGGAGGAGATGGGGTGACTAGAACTTCAGGCAGAGGTTCATGTATGGCAGTCAGTGGTTACAGCGGTCGGTCGAGTGAGGAGTGATTACTCAGCTCATTTCTTTATCTTACTGGAAAGGTGGCTTTGTTCTAAAGCTCTTTCCTGTCCTGCTCCAGGGCCAGCAGTGCAGTAGGTGCCAAATAAGTATTAACCTAGTATTCGCTGGAAAAATGCTGGTTATATTGGAAGCTTACACAGAATTTGCCTGAGTAAGACTTAAAAAAAATAAGGTCTTAATTCTTAAAGAGTTTATTTTTTGAGTTGCAAATTTGGATATTTATAGAAAAGATGAAACAACAATTTGGTCCATGTTATTATAGATTACAATTCTATGGGATTTAGGATAAGTTACTGCTGGATGCAACCCTATTAAATCCCGTCATCTCCATTCTTTCTGGCCCTTTACTTTTCTAGTATCAAGAAATAATTTTAGTTCCATAAGTTTCAACAATTTCCCTAGCTCATAGGTTTTGACCTGTGAAGCTTATAAGCCTTTTTTTTTTTAAGTGAGAGGAGTGGAGATAGAGAGACAGACTCCACATGCGCCCCAACCAGGATCCACTCAACAACCTCTATCTGGTGCTGATGCTCAAACCAATCAATCCACTGACTACAGGAGGGGAAGAGAGAGAGAAGGGGGAGAGGGAGGAGGACAGAAGCAGATGGTTGTTTCTCTTGTGTGTCCTGACTGGGAATTGAACCTGGGATGTCAGAACACCAGGCCAATGCTCTACCACTGAGCAAACTGGCCAGAGTCAGAGTTTATAATTTTATTGGAGACAAGCACTGTGAAATTTAGGATAAGAAGAAATTACTAGACAAGATGTTAAAAATAGAGATATTTATTTAGAGGAAACATTAGAAGTGAATTCAAACTTGGAGATAACAGGAACAAAGGGAAAGAGAAAGGAATGAAGAAGCCAGGGGCTATTGTGAGAAGACTCGCACTGCACTGACAAAGGGTTAAAACTAAAATAGCCGAAAGCCATCATGGTTGGTACTTTACATTTCTGTGCGGAATACTTCTATCCCATGGGGATAGACTATCCAGTGTCTTTTAAAAAAGAAAAGAAAACACTCCTCAGCTTCTAAAGAGATGCTGAATGGTACAGCAGAGTTTTTAAAACATAGACTCATTCATTTCTTTGAATTTTTAAAGTGTCCTTGATGAAAGTCATGTGGGCTAACTACATTTTTAACATGTGCTTTTGCGGAAGGATGTGGGCATTTCGTCCTTCTGTGCTCACTTAGTGAGGGTGGAAAAACCACAGTAAACCTAGAGCTTCGGAGTAGGCCAGTAGGTAAGCAGCTTCCTTTCTGGAGTTACCTGCGGATCCCTGCTTCCCAAAAGGCTGCAAACAAATTCCCCTGAAGCCATACTTTTTCAAACACTCATCTGTGACTCCTCTGAGAGGTTAGAAGAGGACAGTTTTTAGAGGCCAAGCCCTGCAGGAGCACAGCCTCTGCTCATGATAGATAGAGCCGCCTCACCAGCTCGCCTGGAGTGGCCCAAGTTTAAGGTTGCTTTGCTTAATGTGGAAAACCGTCTTTGTTGATAAAGCTCTTTTCCTAGCAGTTATTTTTAAGCTCAACTTTTCTCTGCTTGATACATGTACACCTACTTCTGGGTCTTATAACAGAAAACTTGGCACATAAATATCAATGGTGTCTGCCATGCTGAACTAACAAGATTTCTCTTAACTTGTTTTTATGTATTTCTGTTCTTATTGTATTCTCCCTCTGTCCTTGTTTTTTGCTTTCTTTGTTTATTCCCATTAGGGTCTTAATTTGATTAATTAGAGATAGGAGGTTATCACAGACTTTTAGTGTCTGAGTGTTAAATAGATGTTCAGTAGGCCCATAGCACATTGCCAGAAAGTTAGTATTGGGTCTGGTTTCTTGAACATAAATGAGAAGAGTCCAATGACACGTTTTGGTACAAATAGCTGGCGCCTTTAGTATCTATATCTCCACAATTACCAGGGCTGGAGATACACTTGGAACCTCAGAAATCAGCAAAAGGATAGAAATTGATGCAGGAAAATGAGCCGTTATTTGTCAGGAGATCCATTAGGTGACCTTGGCATCAAACAAAGATCTTCAAATTGTAAAAAGATCACTTAGTAATTCTAATACCCCTTCATGCTCTAATATTTTACATGCTGTATCTCCTATTTGCCTGTTTCCCCAAGTTTTTGCTTCATAAACATTCATGTTATTTTTCTATCAGAAGGCTTGTGTTCTTTAATCACATGTAAATGCCCAATACATTTCAGACTTTAAATACCAAGTGGAGTTTGCATGGGGACCTCAGAGTTTTAGTGTTTTTAAAAAGCAGTGTTCAGAAAAATCACTAGGAAGCAGTATTTAGGTGATAGTTGAACAGTAACAGTTGAAAACTCTTTAGTTGCTTTTAGTTTTGTAACTTTATTTTAGTAATCAAACTAGTTACTTATCACTTTTCCACATTTGGGTGGTACATAGTTTTATCATTTTCTTCATTCCGCAAATATTGACTATGTGCTTTGTAGGAGAATATTTCCCCACACTGTCCTCCTGTGACCTACCCAAACACAGGTTTCACAGCCAATACTCTGAAGTGAAAACTCGCTGCACATCCAAGGTCCCAATGCATTAGAAAAGTGGGAGACCTGGTGAAGAAAATCTAGTCAATGTTTTTCAATATCTTTTTTCTTTTCTTAATTTTAAATTAATATAAAAGAAATGAATACCTAGCTGTCACCCATGATATTCTTGATTGTCATTTCAGCATTAAAAATGTTCCATTTCACAGTTTGTCCATCCAAGAAAGATAAGCAATAACTGTAGAAATACAAAGAAATGGTAATTGTACTTGTTTGTTGATTTGTGGGCATTAACTTCTAGAAACCTCATAATCAATGGTGTGTGTGTGTGTGTGTGTGTGTGTGTGTGTGTGTGTGATTTAATCAGTCATTATTATCACTTTTCAACTAGCATTTCATGGTGCTAAGCAAATAGTAAGTGAAGACTGAGGAATTTTTTTCACATTACCTTCAATAAGTGAGTTTAACCACAATACAAATCTTATAATCCACCTCTTCAATCCCACTGGCAGTGGGACAAATCCAGTAGCTTTAGAGGTAAGCCTTCAAATATACTTCTACTGACAGATTGAAGTTTGTTTTAGGAAAAGTCAAGGTTCTGCAATCTTTTGCATTTATTGGAGTTTTCTGTTTCCATGGCATCCAAGAGTTCACTGAAATTAGTCTTTCAGACCCTGGCCAGTTTGCTCAGTGGTAGAGTGTCCACCCAGCATGTGGATGTCCTGGGTTCAATTCCTGGTCAAGGCACACAGGAGAAACACACATCTGCTTCTCCACATTTCCCTCTCTCTTCTCTCTCTCTCTCTCCACCCCTCTGATAGCCATGGCTCAATTGGAGCAAGTGGGCCCCAGGTGCTGAGGATGGCTTCATGGCCTCTACCTCAGGCACTAAGCAGGCCTAGGTGGCTGAGCAATGGAGCAATGCCCCAGGTGGGCAAGGCATTGCCTCCTAGTAGACTTCCTGGGTGGATCCTGGTCTGGCACATGCTGGAGTCTGTCTCTCTGCCTCCCTGCCTCTCACTGAATAAAATAAAGGAGAAAGAAAGAAAGAGAGAGAGAGAGAGAGAGAGAGAGAGAGAAAGAAAAAGAAAGAAAGAAAGAAAGAAAGAAAGAAAGAAAGAAAGAAAGAAAGAAAGAAAGAGAAAGAAAGGAAGGAAGGAAGGAAGGAAGGAAGGAAGGAAGGAAGGAAGGAAGGAAGGAAGGAAGGAAGGAAGGAAGGAAGGAAGGAATGGGGGAAGGAAGAAAGGGGGGAAGAAAGAAGAAAGAAAGAGGAAGAAAGATAGAAATTAGGCTTTTAGTGTTTAGAAGTTCATGATGTGGGGCTTTGGTAAATTTCTTCTCTCTTATCTAGATTATGTTCAAAATCTATATATTGCTATTTTAGAAAAAGTCTAGGGGACGAATGCAGTGTTGATATGGCTGTTCCCTTGCATGCCTTTTTTAAAGGCCCATGGGTGAAAATCTCAAGTCAGACTGTAGACGGCCAAACTTGGGTGGCTTTCTGGAAGCATGCAAATTTAAAATTGCAGATCTTATTTTTAGTGAGGAACTACTTTCAAAGGTATTAACAGGAAAATCTAGGCCTGGGCTTCACTGGCTTTTGGCAAGGAGGGGGTGCCCTGATGAGATAAAATTTGAAAAACAGAGTTTTATAGGTTTCACTTTTCTTGTAGAAGAAGAAAAACAAAAATCCTCTGGTTGTGGTAGTAATCCTGAAATAGTTTATGTTGAGCTCCAAAGTACAAAGGAGATGTCAGGAATATAGATAGAGGTTTTATTTGGCTCTGAAGCAAGATAAATGATTTCTGATGTTACTGTACAATTGTCACCAGGTTTCTATGTGCAGCCCAAATTGCAAGAGACCCACAAGTGGTTGCTGAGGGTCTAATCACCATATATTACAGTATATGGTGATTAGACCCTCAGCAATACAGTAATAATACAGAACTATCAACAAGTTCTATGAATCCAAATACGACATCTTCATTATCTGGGGCTTGAACCCAGTACCTCTAGCAGTTACACTTCATGAAGATAGTGAGTTTTTTATTGGTTATTATTAACTAATAATTATGGAAGGATTAGAGATAGATAGAGAAACTGGGAGAATATATCTATGTGTACAAGGAGCTAATTTAGATGACTTAAACGTGTTTTTTAGGGACAGGGTGCAAATCTCCAAAGCAAGTAGATAAGACTAGCACTGCATTTCAAGGGTCTAGAGGCACCTTACATTTTACTTGAAACAAACTACAAACTGGAAGCAATGCAGGGTATGGAGGTCACACGCTCAGGGGTAAGGAGGGCTCAGTAAGTCTGGCAGAGACAAATGTTCAGAAGGGGTTTTCAAGGTTAGCTCAAGAAGACAGAATAACATGGTTGCCTATGCTGAAGGTCAAGAAGGTGGTACTTCCAAGAGAAACCTGTAGCAGAAATAGAGTTCTGGGTCATCTCATAGCAACACGAGCAAAAGTGTGGCAGCAGGCAGATCCAGGACTCCTCAGCATTAGGTCTAAATGATTGCTTGTCAGGCAGATGTGTTTATAAACTAATGACTTTCACAGTGTGATGAGATTGAAAATGAAACCTAATTGCTTCCACTGATTTAACCCTTGGAATTCTTCCAGGCATGCCGGTAGCCATGTGTCTTTAATCATGTAAGTTAATCACCATCAGGCATATATCAGAAAACAGTGGCTTATAGAAAGTCTGGGAAGCGCTACTGCTGTGTTATTCAGCTACACTTCCAGGGCTGTCACCCATCGAGAGAAGGACAATGGAAAGCTGGCCACAGTGCCTTTAAACTAGTGTTTATTAGTAGCTGACACAGGCAATTACATGGCTCTCTAATTCATAAAAAATGAATTAATTATTTATGCTGTTTTCTTAAGAGACTTCAAAAAACAGTAGTAGCGGAGTGAGAGGAGCAAGTCACCTTGATCCCCCTAAGGCCACCATGAACTTCAGTCCAGTTCTTGCAGCAAGTCAGAATTGGAAAATGGTCTAATAATCAGGCCAGTCTGATTAATCGTGACAATTAGTATTGGACTATAGTGCATAACCAACTGATTATGAATCATTTGAGCACTTTAGGTAAAGTTTCAATACTGGCGATTAAAATGAAAAGATTCATGATGCTTCCATAATTACTTCATTAAATTTATTCAGTTCTGAGGTTGAAGAAAATTTTCTTTTGTTGCAGTATTTAACTTCAATTCACTTTTGTTTAAAAGAGAGCTGGAGAAAACACTTAACAAGTACACACACACACACACACACACACACCACATTGAAAATGGCCTATTCTTTTCTGAAAGTAAACTGTGTTACTGTGAAAGAAAGAACTAAAGGTCAGAGCCTGGATTGTATCCCCATCATTATTTGCATGAAGTAAATCTTGCCCTCAGTTATATTTTGTGTTTTGCTAAGTGTGTGCATTGTTAAGGTTAAAAGAACTTTACGGTGGAGTGATCTGTAAGGGACAGACACTTCAAAAAGATAAATACTCAATTCTGTTACATAAACAATTGACTCAAATTATTTGCTTCATGATAAAAAGACAAAGCTGGAGCCAAGTCCAGATAATGCAGTATCAATGTAGCCAGGCAAACAAAGATTGCTTTAGGTGAAATGCAGTCATTCAGTCAAAGCAGTAATAGTTTTGTGGAAAGAGACAAAGGGAATGCATTAGACTCTATAGGTCCAAGAGTGAGCTTCATAGTTTACAAAGTGCATTTGCCTTTAAGTCATACAAATATTCAGTAAAGTAGGGCTCATGAGAATAAAAACCAACATATATTTAGCAGTTTACTATTTATAAAATTCCATGCATTATCTTTTAATTTCATTCATTACTCTCATACTTTTTAAAGACAAAAAAGAAAGACTCAAAAAGTTAAAGTAGTATAATTTGTGTAAAATCACAGAACTAGTAACAGCAAAAAACAAGTACATCCTGAAAGATTTTGTTTTATACACTATTTCTTGTTCCTCCTGTTTCATAAGACTCTTTCTCCTTCATTAATGACCTCTTTTAAAATTAGTTCTTGCATTCACTATATTCTTTTCTAGGTCTCTCACTGTGAAAACCACTTTAAATTTCAGCTTATGTGTGATAATGTCCCTTCCATTTAGTTTGTATTTCATTCCCAATTAGACTGTGGTCTCTTTGAGCACTGCAGTTTCTCACACAGAACTGGGCCTTCACAGCAGGAAGAATAAACCTGTGCAAATCACCACGCTGGTAAACACCATTCTAGTACATCATATATCCTATTATGCAAGATGACCAAAGGCAGCAATAAAGCCCTTGGAGCCTCTGTCACTGCAGGTAACTTGGCACACTCAGCTCAGCAACTTGCTTCTGAGCTCAAGCCTTACTTGACACAACAAAGTTACAAATGAACCAACATCCTGCAATTTCAAAACCCCATGCGCTTAGATTAAATCAAAATGTAAATTCAGAAATGCCAAAAATTACAGGAAGAATTACAGGAAGACTCGTTGACCTTTTACCTACTTTATTTTCTATGATTGTGTTATCACTACTCACTGCTATTTGGAGGGCATTTGTCAGTGGCATTCACCTGCAATGTTTCTGGAGAGCTTCAAGGGCAGGTGTGTGTGCATACGTGTGCATGTGCACAGCTTATGGGCACATATCTGTGTATTACAGTTTCTGTTCACCAGTTTTCTCCTTTCACCAGTATAAACTATCTATTCTCATCTCCTGCCCCATACTTCTGGATTCTTTGCTCCCAGATTGTAGGACTTGGCCTAAACAGCTAGCTCAACCAGTTACTGACAGGGTTGCTTATCTATCAAATTTAAAACAAAAGGGCTGTTTCCACCAAATGTCAGGGGCATGAAGATGCTCTGTAAAGTGTCATATAGAACAAAAAACTGACTTTCCTCAGAATTTTATACAAAAACAAACAAATAAAAATGAACATCCCAGGGGGTTTTCTGGGAGAAAAAGTCTTGGAATGCCCATCATCTTTATTTAGTATCTCTCTCTCTCTCTCTCTCTCTCTCTCTCTTTAATTATTAAGTGAGAGGCAGGGAGGGGTAGAGAAGCAGATGAGTGCTTCTCCTGTGTGCCCTGACTTGGAATTGAACCTGGAACTTCCACACACTGGACCGACACTCTATCACTGAGCCAACAGGCCTGGGCCACATTTTTTCTTCTGATCCCCATGATAGTCTTCACAGCACGGACACTCTTCACATGCCTGGCTCCCTTCCCAGGTCAGTTGGAAAGTTCTCTGTTCAGAGTGGCAAGCTTCCTATACCTACAAATGACATATCAACCATGCTCTGGAAGGGTGGAAGCTCGGCCTTCACTGGCTGGGTTTTGGTGGTACAATGCGATATTAGATTTATTTGCATGTAACTTATTGACTTCATTCTCATTTCCCCACAGTCATACTTTGAACAGGTATCTTGGGCACTAGCTTGTGGGCCTCTCTTTATCCAACCAGAATTCCTGGAATTTCTGTCTAGATATTTAGTTGTAGCAGTCCTGGCTCCTCAGGGCCTGTCTGGATGAGGTGGAAGTCAGCTTCTCCTAAAAAAGGGCAGACTTTGGAGAATGAAATTTGAATGTGATTCTGGCCATCTGATGTGGCCACTCTGAGCCTCAGTTATCCATCCATAGACAAGATCTGCTAATACCAACCACATAGTGAAGTCATGAGGAATGGGAAAATCTGGAAGGTGCCGGTGCCTTCCCACAGGAGGCTATTGTGCAACATTTACTCTCTTTTGTCTTTCTAGCCACCCTCTCTGTTGCTGCCCCACCACTCCCACAATTTCGATTACTCTCAATTTTCTCAAAACTTGCAGTTTATGACATAGCTCAGGAATAAACTCTTGAAGTCATCACCGATAATAATTGTACCACTCCTATTGTCACAGCTGGTTTCTGCTTCAAGCTTATCCCCTTCCCTGAGTACCATCAGCCTCAATCAGGATGACCCAATGTTGTTGCTGACTAGAACAGATTCTGTCAACTTCACCCCTACCCGTCCCCCTCCATTTATTTCACTCCAGATAGGAAGTATGGCTTAATACTAACTAAAAAAAAAAAGAGAGAGAGAAAGAATGAATCGTAGAAAGTACATTCTTCTTAAAATTTTTGCTACAGACTATACACATTTCCATCTCTTGGCCTTTACCAAGATCTTCCCCCAAACTTTGTCTCTGCCGCATTTCCTACTGAATATAACATAAGCTCGCAGATCTTTGCCTATCTTGTTCACACTGCATCTTAGTATACAAAAAACTCCCTGGCACATGATCAACATTCAGCCAGTACTTTTTCACTTACTGACTATCCCTTAAAGACTACATCAAAGCTATTTTTTAAGTGAGAGGAGGGGAGACAGTGAGACAAACTCCTGCATGCGCCCCAACTGGGATCCACCAGGCAAGCTCGTCTCAGGCCAATATTCTACCCATCTGGGGCCATGCTCAGAAACTGAGCTATTTTTAGCTCCTGAAGTGAGGCTCCACAGAGCCATCCTCAGTGCCTGGATCTGATTCGTTCAAACCCATTGAGCCATGGCTGTGGGAGGGAAAGAGAGAGAGAAAGAGAAGAGGGAGGGTGAGGGGTAGAGGAGCATATGGTCGCTTCTCCTGTGTGCCCTGACCAGGAATCAAACCCAGGACATCCACATGCCAGGTTGACAACATACCACTGAGCAAACTGGCCAGGGCCTCAAAGCTAATTCTTTTTTAAATCTACACTTTTTAAAATTCTTTTATTACAAATATTCATCTTCATTTTCACCAGCTGATTATAAGATCCTTGAAGATGGAATCTAAGACTTGTATCATTTGTTTCCCCAAGTGTTGTGATATGCAAGAAAGGAAATATTATGCTTTGAAGAAAGGTCTGTAATGACCCAAGGATGATTCATAAAATTAATTGATCACTTACTAATCACCAGGTTTGTTCTAAGATCTGTGATGGTGGTCTAGATAAACTGGGTTCAATATCTTCTTTGCCAGTGGCTACTTACATAACCTCTGTTGATACACTTACATTCCCTGAGCTTTGGAAAACTCCTCTAGAAACTGAAAAGGTTTAACTAGGTTAGTTCTAATGTCTCTTCTAATTGTAGGATTATCTGAATTTTAAATATTAACTTATAGATTGATGAGTGGTGTTCTGTAAGTACTTGCTTATTAACTAATACTATAACCTTTAACCTTTCAAATTCAGGATTGTGTATTTTCAGTTCCTTTTATTTAATTTATTTGTTCAACAATGTGTACTGAATACTTCTATGCATTAAGCAGCATGCTAAAAATATTTGAGGTCCAGCAATGAACATAATTCTTGCATCCTGAGACACACTGCCTCTCATACTGTAATGCATTGGGTGGCCCAGTGATCAAATTCACCTAAGTTTCTTTGATAGAAGAGTACAATTTTGCTAAACACTCCATCCCAACTTCAGCTAGCTGGTATAATCATTCTTAGTAACATAAAATATTTTCTTTAGAAGAAATTTAAACAAACAAATGAATAAATAAAATATTCCCTAGAAGTATAACTTATTGGGGCTTCTCTGGATCCTCGGTTGTATGCTATTGCCTCCATGACTGCTGTTTTGGATAAGATGAAGGGTAAATAGGTGCTCTGTGGCTTTTCCCTATATTTAACCATAGCAGCTCCATTTGCAAATCTATTTTATAGATTGAGATTATGCTGCTAAAATTTTTTTTATAACCACTGTTTTAGATAACTGATTTGAATTAAAAATAAAATAACAGATGAGATGTTTTACATAGACTTATTTAATGTGATTGGTGAACCCAGACTAGTATGTATTTTAATAATATCTATGAAGTATAATATTCATTATCCTTTGATAGACTAAGGGATTGTGATATAGAAATTCCCCTAAATCCTTCAGGGAATCTAATGGTATAGCATTAAGATGTATTTTTCTTGTTGCATTTTGAACTTGCAAGAGCCCCAATACTGCAGTATTGTTATGACAGAGTTGTTCTCCTCACATATATTAATTGGTCATTTGTAGTTAAAGACAGCATCTTGGAGAGGGATTGTTTTAACATCTTCCATTACTCCTACACTGACTCTTCCAAGCAAAACGATCTTGAATACATTTTAGATTTTGTGTAGGTAAAAATTGATTAAGTATATACCACAAAAGTTAAATTCATTAATGATACTAGAGAAGTTGAAAAGTGACTTTTTATAAAGCTCAAATCCGTACAAGAAAACACTTATATACATAATTCAATATCATACTGGATTTATTCAGGACTAGAAAATAACATTTTCCTTATTTTGATCATGAAACAAAACAAATGATAATAGAACAGATGTAAAATATAGCCTAATGTGCACTAAAACAATTTCAATGGGAGATCTCTTAATATTAAAATGACTCAATTATCTTTAAAATTCTTTTTAAATTTTTTAATTATAGTTGTCATTCAATATTATATAATTTCAGGTATACAGCATAGTGGTTAGATATATATATATAACTTACCAAGTCATCCCCCTAATAAGTCTAATACCCACCTGACACCATACATAGTTACTACAGTATTATTGACTATATTTCCTATGCTGTTCTTAAAAAAGTCATTCAATAAGAAGCTGTCAAAGACAATCTTAGCTCATAATATGCTTATTTGATATGCAACAACTCAATTCCATTGTTTGTGGGACAAATGACCTCTCTTTGGGTTGTCCCAACCTTGATTTACTTCATCAAAATAATACTCTTAATTTAGCTTGAATTCTGGGTTGGAAAGGAGATTTTAGTGGTCTTTAAACCCTTTTTTTTCCTGAGTCGTTCGAAAGTAATTAAGCTAGTGTCCTCTCTAAAAACACTCCTTTGTTCTGAGATTGTAGCAGGAATGTATTGGCCAAGATACTTTTCATAGAGCCCTTTTTATGTCAGGCCCTGCCTTGAACTGCCGTTGTGCTGAGGATTCTCAGAAGCTGGTTCCCCTGCTCTGACTGATACACTCACAAATAAATGCCTTTACTTCTTGCTCATAGCCATCATGGTGTTAACAAAGGAGATTCAAAGAGCTAAAAATCTTATTTCAGCTAAAGAGTCTTTTGGACAACTTTAGAGAATTTATATAATGTAGGATACCTCATATACTTTCAAAGTCAGACATAAGATGATTACAATTTTTAAATATTCCCTTTGAATTAGGAAAATTAAGAAAATCAGAATCATTAGCCTGAGCACTCCATTAGCCTTTGGAGCTTTTCAGATTGTAGGGTAAACAAATGATGACTACTGTCTTCTTCATAGAGGGGCCAGTAGAATTGGAAAATAAAGTTTATTCAAAGTCTGGTGTTTTTTTTTTTACAGTCACAATATTCTTCTCTATGAAGATGGGCATGCTGTGGTGGCAGATTTTGGAGGTAAGATTTACTGTGAATAATACCCTAAATAATATCAATTTCTTTCCTCCTTCTTAGTTTGTGCCTAATACTGTATGATAGATATTAAAACAGATTTCACCCCAACAGTTGTACTTATCTAAGTCATTCAAATTTCAATGACCATGACATTCTAGGTATATATAATTTATTTTCAGTTTTCCCCCTTAGATAGCCTGAGCTAAAAGAAAGGCACTGAGAATCGAAAGAAGATAGATGTTTGTTAGTGTTCAAAATTATAGCTGTGATCATTGACCTTGGTTCTAAGATATTTCCTTTGATATAGATTTGTTTTGATTTCCTCAGAATCAAGATTTCTACAGTCTCTGGATGAAGACAACATGACCAAACAACCTGGGGTGTGTTGCTGCTTGTGTTTCCTATAGTTATGAAACAATTAAAATGTGAAAATTCAGCATGGGAGGAAGTGAGAGGAGAGCCAGTCTAAATGGAAGCAATGTCATTGTGTCAGGGGCAGGATAACGTGTTCTGCTTTTATTTTTAGTAAGCCCTCCAAAGAATCCCTTCAAGGCTCTCCCAGAGAAACAGATTAGATACATATTTGGAAAATGGTATGAATAAGATAATATTGAATTGTTTCATGTGTAGCTGAAAAGTACATGGCAGGAATGGGTAATTGGCTTTCATATTTGGATCTCCTTATTAAATAGTATGGTTAGCACTGAATAGATAACTCATTGTAAAATTTGTAGTTCATCAGCATCTATTAACAGCCCATTTTCCACTTTAACATTATAAGGCAATAGGTGATACAGCCAAGCATTAATGTTTAAGTAATGTAAAATAGTGTAAATTATAACATCCGAAGCATGCATAATTGCACTAAAAATGTCTGCAATTAAACGCACCACCTGTCCTCTCCTTCATTCACTCCCCATCCCCCAAAAATGTATGCCTTTCTAAACTATGTTATTTAATTTCCCAAGTCTATGGTAATTTTGCATTCCTTCCTTTCCCTACTTCTACTGACACATTACTCAATCATTTTTTTCTGATTGCTTCTTTTTTTAAAGTTCATTCTAGCTTCTCATCCTTCACTGACTCTGTTCAGGTTCTCATCATCTCTTTTCTGGATGATTGCAGTAGGCTCCCAATTCCAGTCCTCTCTTTCATTTTTTTTTTTAGTTTTATTTTAATAGAATTTATCATTCAATGTCTTCCAGTTTGTTCTTTACAAGATTATCTGGGCATTGTATTTTGACAGTTTACCTTCTCCTGTAAATCAACAACAATGCTTACTCCCATGAGCCAAAATCCAAATTCCTTTGCTTGGCAACCTCCTGCCCTTTCCATCTTGGCCTCAGACCTCTCTATGACTTCCTGTCCCATGACAAGTACTCTCAAGTTTCCTGTGTCCCTGCATACAAGCCACCTAGCCACCCCCCCAAGTGTGCCCTTCATGTTCATATCTCTATGGCTCTACCAGTATGGTGTTCACTGCACCTCACCTGGAGGAAGTGTACTTCTCCTGCAAGGCTCAGGAAATTGTGTCCACTTTGGGCCCCTTTCTTTTCATAACCTACTTGTCCTTCCACTTCCTTCCCACATAATTTTCTCTCTGTGCTTTTGTAGCAGTTTGCACCACTTGTTGTACTCTTCTTCATTCACCAAACATTTATTGAGGGCCTACCATGTGCCAGGCACTGCAAAGGGCCAGGAATGCAAAATATAAATAACAGCTTAGCCCTGGCTGGTTGGTTCAGGGTTAGAGTGTCAGCCTGGTGTGTGGAAGTCCCCAGTTCAATTCCTGCTCAAGGCACACAGGAGAGGAGCCCATCTGCTTCTCCACCCCTCCCCCTCTCCTTCCTCTTGATCTCCCTCTTCTCCTCCCACAGCCAAGGCTCCATTGGAGCAAAGTTGGCCCAGGTGCTGAGGACATCTCCATGGCCTCCACCTAAGGTACTAGAATGGCTCCAGTCACAATGAAGCAATACCCCCAGTGGACAGAGCATTGCCTCCTGGTGGGCATGCTGAGTGGATCCCGGTCGGGCATATGCAGGAATCTGTCTGTCTTATTGCCTCCCCATTTCTAACTTCAGAAAAATACAGAAAGAAAGAAAGAGAGAGAGAGAGAGAGAGAGAGAAAGGAAGGAAGGAAGGAAGGAAGGAGGGAAGGAAGGAAGGAAGGGAGGGAGGAAGGAAGGAAGGAGGGAAGGAAGGAAGGAAGGGAGGGAGGGAGGAAGGAGGGAAGGAAGGAAGGAAGGAAGGAAGAAAGGAAGGAAGGAAGGAAGGAAGGAAGGAAGGAAGGAAGGAAGGAAGGGAGGGAGGGAGGAAGGAGGGAAGGAGGGAGGGAGGGAGGGAAGGAAGGAAGGAAGGAAGGAAGGAAGGAAGGAAGGAAGGAAGGAAGGAAGGAAGGAAGGAAGGAAGAAAGGAAGAAAGGAAGAAAGGAAGAAAGAAAGAAAGAAAGAAAGAAAGAAAGAAAGAAAGAAAGAAAGAAAGAAAGAAAGAAAGAAAGAAAGAAAGAAAGAGAGAAAGAAAAGCTTAGTCCTTGATCTCAAGGAGCTCATTTTCAAGTGTAGAGAACAGTCATAAAGAGATTTGTTTAAAGCATGTGGAGGTTCAGTGATACAGTGTGACAAAGAGTCATGGAAGCTCAGGTAAGATGAATAGATGTAAATCAGATGTAGGAAAAACAGAAGGGGTGCCAAGCAGAGTAATCAGCAACATGAGCAAAGACATAGAAGAGGATGAGAAATATTGAACTTCCAGGGGGAACTTTATGTAATTTAGCATTGTTGGCATGTACTGTGTGAGGAAGGAAAAGTGAGAGATGAGTTAAAGAGAAAGGAAGAAAAAACATCCTGGAACATGTTGTATCCAAAAAGGATTATACATGCTGGTTTACCCAGTTAGATTTCATTCATTCATTTAACTAATATACCTTCTAGATCAAAGAACATTTATTTAGGAATGAGGATATTACAGTGAATAAAATAAAGTTCTTATTCCTACAGAGCTAATATTCTACTAAAAAAAAAGATAGAGCCTTAATAAATTAACAAAATAAGTGGTTATAAGTGTTATGAAGAAAAAACAAAGCATAGTGTAAGAATGGCGAGTAATGGGGTGCTATTTGGATACTGCGAGAGGGAAAGAGAACATCCCATAAGAGACCTTATATGGGATTATCCATGCTGAGGAAAGAACAGTATAGATAAAGGATACCATAAAGGCCCTGTGGCAGCAGAGTTCTCTGTGTGTCCAAGGCGAGAGTGACTGGTGTAAAGTAAGTAAGGAGGAGAATAGTAAAATATGAGAACAGGGAAATGTGGAAAGTGTGTCCTCTTTTGACAAGACACAGAAACCTCATATCATACGTGGAACACAGAGATAGCCAAATAGTGGTTCTCAACCCGTTTGCACATTTAAATAACTTTGGATTTTTTTTTAAAGCATACTACCTAAAACAAATTTCCAGAAATTCTGATTTTATTAGCCTAGGATTTATTTTGGGTATTTATATCATTTGAAAGTCCCTCCCCCCCCCCCCGTACACACACAGGTGATTCTAAAATGCAGCCAGTTGAGACACTCTGAACAAACTTTCATTGAGTGGATTTGGACTGCATTTCACCAATGGTGAGTTACATCCTTTTGTTGTGGCAGCGGTAGTCTTTAAGCACAGCACTACTCTAAATGTATTTTGAAGGTTTTTTTTTTGTTTCTAACCATTATATGGTTTTATGTAAGTTTGCTAATTACTTTATTACCCTTCCCCCATAAAAAACTGGGCATACTGTATACTTACTCCCACTTAAGCAGTGTTATGACACTACACATCATCTGCTGGATAAATGGAGACTATTTGGAATGTGAAAGCTCACGTGGAAGAATTGCACATGAACACCATAATCAGAACAAAGATTTTCTTGGAGAACTATAATTATGCATGATTTCAGAATAAGGTAGATATTTCAAAAGAATTACCAGCAGCCAGCATTATGCACAGAATTTCAGTAAGAATACTGGTTTCCTTCAGTGGAAATACAAAGAAAGAAGGTGTTTGGCAAAATTCATTGATATGATTGTGGAGCTGTGCAGTTTTAGAGCTGGAGAGTTTTCCCCCTGTTTTTCTCTGGAGGGATCTAAATTCCAGAAAGCATAAAACTTGCTCAGAGCTGTTCATATAGTGGTAGAGCCAAACCTAAAATGTTCATCTTTTAACTCAAAGTCTAGTGCTGTTTTCTAAACCACAAACCAAACTAACACATTTGCATTTCAGAATGGAAACACACTTAAAACTAAACAATCTATAATTGCAGGAGAAAAGAATGTAAATAATGCATTCTAACCATGAGGATAGAACTTTGAACAGAGAAATTTACTTGCAACATTTCATGAGCTTTCTTTCTGGGATATTGCACAAACAGCATTCTAAAATAATGTGTCTGGGCAAACAAAGGAGATATAACAGACCTGAGCCTGCCAGTGAGAAATCTACTTATAGGTATATTCTGGGCATTCCCCTAAGGCCCTTTCTCTCCTCATTCCCAAGGGCTCTATTGGTGGGTCAGATTTAGTGATTTCCTAAATTACAACCTGAAGATCTAAAGAGGTAAGGTGTCCCCCATATTGCATATATTCATTCATAGATTTCCTGGATGAAGACACCACTGGCGATTCAGAAACTAACAAGGCTTCTAGGGGAAAGATGCTCAGAGATAAACAAAAGAAATGCTGTGATCAGCATTTAACAAGAGACAAGAAAACTTGATGATTAATATTATTGCAGTATTTTTGGGAAAATTGTGTATTTCATGATATTCTAATAATTTTTAAAAAATGCCCTTTGAAAACCTAAACAGAGTGTGATGTCAGAGAAATGGTGCCATGAGGGGTGCTCCCGATACCTTACCCTGAAATTTCAACAAATTTAACAGCTAGAGACAGAAAAACAATCCCAGGAGCATCTGAAATACACATACAGCAAACAAAGGTACAATTGGGTGAAAAGGTGGCTGAATTGTAATCCACTCTGAAGGAAATAAGATGGAGAACAGAGTATTCCGCTTTCCTCACTGACCTGAGGAAGGGCTGCTTTCACTTGGAACTGAGAGGAAGGGAGAGCTGGGGCACAGAAAAAGCTGGATAGGCCAGAGACATTCAAGCCGAGGAGAGAGGGTGCCTGCGGCTCAGCTTGAGATCCCTGATGCAGAGCTAGAGCCAGCGGCACACCCTGGCAGAGGTGGGCAAGCAGTTGCCTGCGGAGACTGATACCAGAGCAGCTTTGGACTTTGTTTACTAGTGGTCTCCCAGTCTGCAATCACAGACAGTGTGCAAGTGGTTCCACCTGGCACCTTGGGCGTGGGTGCCCATGTTCCCAAATGGAGAGGCTGGGCCAGAGACTGTCAGCAGTGGCTTTCTGCGTGGACTGTAACTAGAGTTTCTGTGCAATCCCGGTTCCCCAACCAATAGTGCATGGGAGGTGCATGAGAGCCAGATTCCCTACACCTGGTCATGTGCAGGAGGGGCACCTCCGCCAGCTGACACTGGCTACAAAGCACATTCCAGCGGAAGAGAACTGCGGAATTGCTGGGAGGGCAGGGTGCGCAGACAGCTTGCTGGAGCAGGCAGTCTCTGGAAAGCAGACCTGCGGAACACTGAGGCAAACTAGACATACCCCAGAAATCCTTAGAAAGAAGCCTAATCCACAGTCTGCTCACTGACTTGCTGGCTTATGCTGGCAGCTCTGACTGACAAAGCCTTCTTTCCCAGGGCTGTGATTTAAGCGGAACCAGAGGAGGAACTTGATAGTTCTTAGGGCCTCTTGCTCTGCAGGCAGTGCCTGGGGCAACTTCCCGTCAGCCGATACAGGTTAAAAAGCACATTCCCATGAAACAGACTCAGAGAACACTGTGGAAGTTGGGCGGGCTGGGCTGTAGTCTTCCTCACAAGGGAGAACCCTGTGCAGAGCAGACCCATGGAGCGCTGAGGCAAATTTAATGAGACATACCCAGGCAACCTTAGAAAGGAGCCTGACCAGAAATCAGCTCACTCTCCTGCTTGCTTAAGCTGGTGGCTCTAGTTGACAAAGCTTTTGTACCCAGAGCTGTGCTTTGAGCGGACCTGGAGGAGAATCTTGGCAGCTTTTAGGACCTCTTGCTCTGCAGGCAGTGACTAGGGTATCTTCCTGCCAGCTGATACAGGTCACAAAGTGCAAAAACCCTGGGGAGAGTAGACTACAGAGTGCTGAGGCACACTAGACATGCCCAGAGGCCCATAGAAAGACACCTGAAAAGCAATCAGCTCCCAGGCCTGCCTGATTATGCTGGTGGCTCTGGCTGGCAAAGCCTTACCCAGAACCCTGCTTTGAGTGGGATAGAGGGGGGATTTGGCAGCTCTTGGTGTCTCTTGCTCTCCAGGCATTGGCTGGGGCAACTTCACAGCTGGGTTCCCAGGCTGCTGGTTCAGGAAGGAGAGACTTGGGGAGAGGCTCCAGGAAAATGGACTCTCCCAGTGTCAGAGCCTGCAAATGCTAACAAGCTTCACCTACCAACAGTACTGAGGCCTAGTTTGTGTCATCGCCATAGCAAAACATCAACTGCAAATCTCTGCCTAAGAGTGTCACAGGGGCAGAACCTGGGGGACAGTGCCACCAGCCAAAAAGAGAGAGAAAAAAGAAAAAGAAAGAAGATAACCTCTCAAAAACAGGGAAAATCTACAGTCTTTATAACTTTATACATTTTTTTTCTTGTATTTATTCTTTTTTTCTTCCACCTTGGTCATTTTATCCTGTTTCCATTTTATTCTTTTCTTATCATTTTGAACTTCATTACCCACAGGAGTTACATTTACCATTCTTGATTTTTCTCTATGATGGTTAGATTCCAAAAACCTTAATTCTCTTTTTTTGTTTGTTGTTTTTTTCTTCTGTTTTCTCTCCTGCCTTTTGTTTCTTCTCTTCTCCTTCACTTTTTCCCTCATTCGAACTTCATTCACAAACAAATTATTTTATTCTGGATTCAAATTTTTTCTTTGTGGCATTTTGTGTGCTTTTTACTTTGCTTTTTATCTCTTTAGCATTTTCCCCCAACTCCGGCTCTCCAGTCTATGTAGTTTTTGTTCCACTTAATATAATATACTTTACATTTTTTACTGTATTTTTTCTTTTTTCTCTTTTTTTTCTTTTGTATTTCACTATTTCTCTTATTTAACTGTCATTTAAAAACAAATTATTTTATTCCTGATTCAAATTTTTTTCCTTGTGGCATTTTGTGAGTTCTTACCTCATTTTTTTTTGTCTCTTTGTGACTTCCCCTCAACTCAGGCCCTCCACTCTATGTAGTTTTTGTTCCACATAGCACAATAGAATTTTCATTTTTTCAGTGTATTTTCTCAAAAAAATTTTTTTGTTTTTATTTTTATTTTTTTAATTTTTTTAATAAATAAATTTTTATTTTAATGGGATGACATCAATAAATCAGGGTACATATATTCAAAGAAAACATTTCCAGGTTATCTTGTCATTTAGTTCTGTTGCATACCCATCACCCAAAGAGAGATCGTCCTCTGTCACCCTCTATCCAGTTTTCTTTGTACCCCTCCCCCTCCCCCTCTCCCTCCTTCCCTCCCCCCACCCCCCGGAACCACCACACTCCTGTCCATGTCTCTTAGTCTTGTTTTTATGTCCCACCAATGTATGGAATCATGCAGTTCTTGTTTTTTTCTGATTCACTTATTTCACTCGCATAATGTTATCAGGATTCCACCATTCTGCTGTAAGTGATCCGATGTCATAATTTCTTCCAGCTGAATGGTATACCATGGTGTATATGTGCCCCATCTTCTTTATCCAGTCTTCTATTTTTTTTTTACAGTGATTAAAAGCCTTTAAGCAAACTCTTGGCCAATACAGCAAGAATCCATAAAAGAGTAGTGTCCTTAACATGTTCACCAAGTCCAAGTTGGCCCCATCACCATGCCAAATCCCTGAAAAATGCAACCCAACCACAGTTCAGTCTGTTAGGAGCTGTCACAGGGAGCAGGAATCCAGGAAAAGTCCACATCCAGGAAAAGTCCACATGGCACTGAGTTGTCACCATTCTATACTTTGCAGCTCATGTCCAAGTCCCAATGACCGCTGCTTCTAGCTGGTAATGATTCAAGTAGACTGGAAAAGCCATTTGCAGCATGCGTGGATATGGAGCTTCTGTTCTCCTCTGCCTGGAGAGATGAGACCAGGTTGCTTTTCCCTGGAGCTCTGTGACTGTGGCATGGTAAAGAGAACCTTGGGATACACTAAGCTGGGTGGCAAAGGTAGATTCATAATAGAAGTTGGCAAAAGGGGGCAAGAGAGCTCTAAATTAGGAGTAGGTCCTAGCCTGAAATATGAGTGGGGCATTGAGGTAGGAGGGATAAAGGAAATACTATATATTAAGCAAAGCTGTTTTTATTATTTATTTTTTATCAACTCTTATTTGTGTTATTAACAATACCACTCTCAAATGCCATTAAGGAAAAAAAATCAAATATCATGGATACAAAAGACAGAGATGTAGCTGAGATAGATGAAGAAAAATCTATAAAAAATTTTTCAATATCTTGGAAACCTTGGAGTTAAATGACAGAGAATTTAAAATTGAAGTTTTGAAAATACTCAGGGATATACAAGAAAGCACCAAAAAGCAATTTAGGGAGCTCAAAAAAAAAATTCAATGAAAAGAAAGAATACATCACCAAGGAAACTAAAACTATGAAAATGAATCAAACAGAGATGAAAAACTCAATTTATGAACTGAAAAATGAGGTAACAAGCTTAGCTAATAGAACAGGCCAGATAGAGGAGAGAATTAGTGACATAGAAGACAGGCAACTAGAAGCACTACAGAGTGAAGAGGAGAGAGACGACAGGAAAGAGAATGAGAAAGCCCTACAGGAATTGTCTGACTCCATTAGAAAGAGCAACATAAGACTAATGGGTATATCAGAAGGAGAAGAGAGAGAAAATGGAATGGAGAACATATTCAAACAAATAATAGATGAGAACTTACCAAGCCTATGAAAAGAATTAGAGCATCAAATTCAAGAAGCAAACAGAACATCGAGTTATCTTAACCTAAACAAACCTGCTTCAAGGCACATCATAATGAAATTGGCACAAACCAATGACAAAGAAAAAATTCTCAAGGCAGCCAGGGAAAAGAAGAATACAGCATATAAAGAATGGCTCATTAGATTATCATCAGATTTCTCAGCAGAAACTCTACAAGCTAGAAGAGAGTGGACCCCAATATTTAAAGTTCTGAAACAGGAATTTTCAGCCAAGAATACTATACCCATCAAAGCTATCCTTCAAATACAAGGAGAAATAAAAACATTCACAGATACAGAAAAGATGAGGGAATTTATCACCAGAAAACCCCCACTTCAGGAAATACTGAAGGAAGTTTTCCAACCAGATACAAAGAACAAAACAAAACAAAACTACAAGTAAAAACTCCATCAAGATCACAGTAAAAACAAGGTTAATATACATATGTGACAACAAAAACAAAAAAAGGGGAGAGGACAAAGATTAACAGTAGCAAGGGAGGATGGAGTGCAGAAGCACTCATGAGATAATGTACTACAATGAACATGATATGTATGCTTTCCATTACTTAAGGTAACTACCCCTGAAAAAAATCACCACAGAAGCACATGGCTTGAAAAAAGAAGTAACTGAAGAAAGAAGTATGGATTACAACCAAAGAAAAACAAATGATAGCAAAACCAAGATAAGAATCAAACAAGATACAAAAATATCATAAAGCAATATATAAAATGGCAATAGAAAATCCTCAAGTGTCAATAATTACACTAAATGTAAAAGATTGAACTCACCAATAAAAAGACACAGAGTAGCAGAATGGATTTAAAAAGAAAATTCAACTGTATGATGCCTACAAGATACACATCTAAGCTACCAGGATAAAAACAAATTCAAAGTGAAAGGTTGGAAAACAATACTCCAAGCTAATAACATCCAAAAAAAGCAGGTGTAGCAATACTTATATCTAATAATGCTGACTACAAGACAGCAAAGGTAATCAGAGACAAAAATGGTCTTTTCATAATGATAAAAGGGACATTAAATCAAGAAGACATAACACTTCTTAATATATATGCACCAAACTAAGGAGCACCAAAATATATAAGACAGCTACTGACTGACCTAAAAGCTAAAATCGACAAAAATACAATCATATTTGGAAACCTCAATACACCACTGATGGCTCTTGATCGTTTATCCAAACAGAAAATCAATAAAGAAATATTGGCCTTAAACGAAACACTAGAACAATTGGATATGATAGACATCAACAGGACATTTCATTCCAAAGTGACAGAGTACACATTTTTCTCTAGTGTACATGGAACATTCTCAAGAATTGACCATATGTTGGGCCACAAAAATAACATGAACAAATTCAGAAAGATTAAAATTATATCAAGCATATTCTCTGATCATAAAGCCTTGAAACTAGAATTCACCTGCAAAACAGAGGTAAACAAACCCACAAATTTGTAGAAATTAAACAACATACTTTTAAAAAATGAGTGGGTCAAAGAAGAAATAAAAGCAGAGATCAAAATATACGTACAGACAAATGAAAATAACAATACGACATATCAGAATCTCTGGGATGCAGCAAAAGCAGTAATAAGAGGGAAGTTCAAATCATTACAGGCCTATATGAACAAACAAGAGAGAGCCCACGTAAACCACTTAACCTCGCATCTTAAGAAACTAGAAAAAGAAGAACAAAGGCAACCCAGAACCAGCAGAAGAAAGGTAATAATAAAAATCAGAGTAGAAATAAACAAAATAGAGAACAGAAAAACTGTAGAAAAAATCAATAAAACAAGGAGCTGGTTCTTTGAAAATATCAACAAGATTGACAAAACCTTGGCAAGACTCACTAAGAGAAAAGAGAAAGGACTCATATAAACAAAATCCAAAATGAAAGGGAGAAATCACCACAGATATCATAGATATACAAAGAATTATTATAGAATGCTATGAGAAATTGTATGACACCAAATGTAACAATCTAGAAGAAATGGATAAATTCCTAGAACAATACAATCTCCTAGACTGAGTCATGAAGAAGCAGAAAGCCTAAACAGTGAGTCATGAAGAAGCAAAAAGCCTAAACAGACCAATAAGCAGGGAGGAAATATAAAAAACTATCAAAAACCTCTCAAAAAATAAAAGTCCAGGGCCAGACAGCTATACTAATGAATTCTGTCAAACATTCAAAGAAGATTTGGTTCCTATTCTACTCAAAGTCTTCCAAAAAATTGAAGAAGAAGCAATACTTCCAAACACATTTTATGAGGCCAACATAACCCTCATACCAAAACCTGGCAAGGACACAAAAAAAGAAAACTACAGACCAATATCTCTAATGAATACAGATGATAAAATACTAAACAAAATACTAGCAAATTGAATACAACAACACATTAAAAAAATAACTCATCGTGATCAAGTGGGATTCATCACAGAATCACAAGGATGGGTCAACATACATAAAATGGTTAACGTAATAGACCATATCAACAAAACAAAGAACAAAAATCGTATGATCCTATCAATAGATACAGAAAAGACATTGGATAAAATACAACACCATTTTATGTTTAAAATACTCAAGAAAATGGGTATAGAAGGAAAATATCTCAACATAATAAAGGCCATTTATGATAGTCCATCAGCTAACATCATATTAAATGGCATAAAACTGATTACCTTTCCTCTAAAATCAGGAACAAGACAAGGTTATCCACTGTCTCCACTCTTATTCAATGTAGTGCTGAAAGTTCTAGCCAGAGCAATCAGACAAGAGAAAGAAATAAAAGGCATTCATATTGGGAAAGAAGAAGTAAAGGTTTCACTTTTTTGCAGATGATATAATCCTATTCATCGAAAACTCCAAAGATTCCACAAAAAGGCTACTAGAAACAATAAACCAATACAGTAAGGTCGCAGGATACAAAATTAATATACAAAAGTTTATTGTCTTTCTCTATGCCAACAATGAAACATCAGAAAACAAACTCAAAAAAATAATCCCCTTCATGGTTGCAACAACAAAAAATAAAATACCTAGGAATAAACATAACAAAAAATGAAAAGGACTTATATAATGAAAACTACAAAGCATTGTTAAGAGAAATCGGAAGAGATACAATGAAATGGAAAAATATTACTTGTTCTTGGAAAGAAAGAATGAATATAGTCAAAATGACTATATTACCCAAAGTGATATACAAATTTAATGCAATTCCCATCAAATTTCCAATGTCATTTTTTAAAGAAATAAACAAAAAATCATCAGGTTTATATGGAACTATAAAAAACCCCAAATAGCCAAAGCAATCCTAAGGAAAAAGAATGAAGCTGGGGGCATTACAATACCTGACTTCAAATTATATTTATATTATAGAACCACTATAATCAAGACAGCATGATATTGGCAGAAAAATAGACACTCAGACCAATGGAACAGAATAGAAGCCCAGAAATAAAACCACATATATATGGTCAAATAATTTTTGATAAAGGGGCCAACAACACACAATGGAGAAAAGAAAGCCTCTTCAACAAATGTTGCTGGGAAAACTGGAAAGCCATATGCAAAAAAATGAAACTCAACTACAGTTTGTCCCCTTGTACTAAAATTAATTCAGAATGGATCAAAGATCTAAATATAAGACCTGAAACAAAAGAGTACATAGAAGAAGACATAGGTTCTAAACTCATGGACATTGGTTATAAAGAGCACTTTATGAATTTGACTCCAAAGACAAGAGAAGTGAAGGCAAAGATAAATAAATGGGACATCAGACTAAGAAGTTTTTGCACATCAAGAGAAACTGACAACAAAACAAACAGACAGCCAACTAAATGGGAGATAATATTTTCAAACAACAGCTCAGATAAGGGTCTAATATCCAAAATATACAAAGAACTCATAAAACTCAACAACAAACAATCCAATAAAAAAATGGAAAGAGGACATGAACAGACACTTCTCCCGGGAAGAAATACAAATGGCCAACAGATATATGAAAAGATGCTCAACTTCATTAGCTATTAGAGAAATGCAAATCAAAACTACAATGAGATACCACCTCATGCCTGTTAGATTAGCTATTATCAACAATACAGGTAATAACAAGTGTTGGAGAGGCTGTGGAGAAAAAGGAACCCTCATTCACTGTTGGTGGGAATGTAAAGTATTGATAGTACAACCATTACGGAAGAAAGTATGGTGGTTCCTCAAAAAACTGAAAATAGAACTACCATATGACCCAGCAAACCCTCTACTGGGTATATACCCCCAAAACTCAAAAACATTGGTACGTAAAGACACATGCAGCCCCATGTTCATTGCAGCATTGTTCACAGTGGCCAAGACATGGAAACAACCAAAAAGCTCTTCAATAGATGACTGGATAAAGAAGATGTGGTACATATATACTATGGAATACTACTCAGCCATAAGAAATGATGACATTGGATCATTTACAACAACATGGATGGACCTTAATAACATTATATGGAGTGAAATAAGTAAATCAGAAAAAACTAAGAACTATATGATTCCATACATAGGTGGGACATAAAAATGAGACTCAGGGACATGGACAAGAGTGTGGTGGTTATGGCAGGGGGTGGGGCAGTGGGAGGGGAGGGCCACAAGGAAAATCAGATAGAACGTGACGGAAGACAATTGGACTTTGGGTGAGGGGTATGCAACATGATCAAATGTCAAAATATCGTGGAGATGTTTTCTCTGAATCTATGTACCCTAATTAATCAATGTTTCCCTATTAAAATTAATAATAAAAGGGAAAAAAAGAAAACCTGAACAAAAACAATAAGTACATTATTTATGTATAAACACACCAATTTAATGCACAAATTTAGGGCAGTATCAATGTCATTTCACACCTATCTTTTGAGAATATTGGGAAAATTAAGAACACTGTTCTAAAGTGAAGAACTAAACACAATGTCAATAAATGACCTGTGGATGTTTCTTGACACACAGAACCTCCGCTGGATGGCTCCTGAGGTGTTCACGCAGTGCACACGCTACACCATCAAAGCTGATGTCTTTAGCTATGCTCTGTGTCTGTGGGAACTTTTCACCGGGGAAATTCCATTTGCTCATCTCAAGCCAGGTAAGTTATGACACAATTAAAATTTCTCTCCTTTTTAAGTTCCATGTACTTTTACAACTTCAAGAAACTCCTTTTCTCCTCCAAAAGGATGACTCTTGGTGGGTTAGCAAGGTGAGAAGTAGGTAAAGAATCTCAAAATGTTTTGAAATGTGTGCCAAATCTCAAAAATTTAATGACCTAATTCTGTGATTTTAGATATAGGTACACAAAAATGTAGGTATATTTTATTAATGGTTAGGGTTTTGATTTATTTGTTGTCAATAAAACAAACAAATGACTATGGTCATGTGACATGTAGGTATGAATAATGTGGACAGTGCAATACTTACCTTCTGATATTAAATTTCAGATGTGCCTATTTAGTGTGTATAGAGAGGTGAGATGAAAATAGTAACATCTAAAAAAAAAAAACCTGTCAAGCCTGACCAGGTGGTGGTGCAGTGGATAGAGGGTCAGACTGGGGTGCAAAGGACCTTGGTTTGAGATCCCGATGTCGCCAGCTTGAGCATGGCTCATCTGGCTTGAGCAAAAAGCTCACCAGCTTGGACCCAAGGTCGTTGGCTCAAGCAAGGGGTTACTCAGTCCTTATTATGTTTTTAAGATAGAAAGAATTCCTATTCATCGAGAACTATTATAGAATGAATACAATGTTTAGTTTAATTATAACTTACAGTATAATTAGGTCAATTATTGAGACCTGGTGGCATATTTAGTACATAATATTATCTTTTGTTTAATGCCTTCGGGGAGCCTGACTAGGCGATGGCGCAGTGGATAGAGTGTCGGACTGGGATGCGGAGGACCCAGGTTTGAGACCCCGAGGTTGCCAGCTTGAGCACGGGCTCATCTGGTTTGAGCAAAGCTCACCAGCTTAGACCCAAGGTCGCTGGCTTGAGCAAGGGGTTACTCGGTCTGCTGAAGGCCCGCGGTCAAGGCACATATGAGAAAGCAATCAATGAACAACTAAGGTGTCGCGATGAGAAACTGAGGATTGATGCTTCTCATCTCTCTTCGTTTCTGTCTGTCTATCCCTCTCTCTGACTCTCTCTCTGTCCCTGTAAAAAAAAAAAAATTAAAAATAATAAAATAAAATATTAAAAAAAAACCCTGTCAAGACTACTTTCTGCTTAACATTATACAAAAGATAATTACTTTTCCTAATACTTTTTTGTTATATATATGGATACATTCTTAATGCTGTTGATTATATACACTATAATCTATGTATGTGTAAATGGTGGAGATAGGGAATTTAATCACAGCATTTGAGGCATAAATTTCACTTACATTTGTTTCTTCCTTTTTTTTTTTTTTTTTTTTATTTTTAGAGAGAGAGAGGAAGGTAGAGAGAGGGAAAGAAGATAAAAAAAAAAAGCATGAACTGGTAGTTGCAGCACTTTATTGTTAGTTGATTGCTTCTCATATGTGCCTTGACCAGGGGCTCAAGCTGAGCTAGTGACACCCTTGCTCAGGCCAATGACCATGGGATCAAGTTGATGATCTCATGCTCAAGCTGCCGGGCCTGCACTGAAGCCAGATCAGCTAGCACTCATGCTGGGGACATTGTGTTTCAAACTTGGGACTTCAGTGTCCAGGTTGATGCTGTATCCATTGCGCCACCTCCTGGTCAGGTTGTCTCTTCATTTTATTTGGGTTTCTTTCATGTCTTGGCACACTGTTTGCTTATTTGTGTCCACCATCAGGTTGAAAAATCCTTAAGTACTTTGCATTCCCTAAAACCAAGCATGCATGGCAAGTTGTTTCCAAATAAATCATAAATAAGTTTTAAATAAATTATACTGTGAGCTCCTAGCAGTCACCTTATTTTGATATATCAGAAGAATAAAGTCAAAAGATTTGAAATACAAATCTTGAAAACATGTATACTCATAAGTTGAAAATCTTAACCAAGATCACAATAATGATTAGTATTCATGTACAGAGCAAAAGCCACATGTCATATTCTCTTTTCAAGGTATCTTTCCCTCTAACGTCTTATGGTCTTGAATTAGTATCCACATGGTGTCTAACTGAAAGCAATTTCACAAATTATATTGTCTGTACATAATATTGAGTACAATGTTTATTTAACTGTCTTAATCTTTTTATACATACTTTTCATAGTTTCAAATGATGAGATTTAGCCATTATTATAGTATGGATATGAGAACTTTAATTTGATCTGCATCAACATTTTCATTTGTCATCTGAAGTGTTGTTATTTCTTTGTCCCTTAGAATTTTTATTTTGATTAAGACCAATGGCCCTGGCCGGTTGGCTCAGCGGTAGAGCGTCGGCCTAGCGTGCGGAGGACTCGAGTTCGATTCCCGGCCAGGGCACACAGGAGAAGCGCCCATTTGCTTCTCCACCCCTCCGCCGCGCTTTCCTCTCTGTCTCTCTCTTCCCCTCCCGCAGCCAAGGCTCCATTGGAGCAAAGATGGCCCGGGCGCTGGGCATGGCTCTGTGGCCTCTGCCTCAGGCGCTAGAGTGGCTCTGGTCACAACATGGCGACGCCCAGGATGGGCAGAGCATCGCCCCCTGGTAGACAGAGTGTCGCCCCTGGTGGGCGTGCCGGGTGGATCCCAGTCGGGCACATGCGCGGGAGTCTGTCTGACTGTCTCTCCCTGTTTCCAGCTTCAGAAAAATGAAAAAAAAAAAAAAAAAAGACCAATGACTATATTTTTTTAATATTCTAGACATATTGTAGTATTTTTCTTTTTTTTAAATTTCATTTAGAAAATTAAATTTAACTGAGTGACATTGACCCATAAGAATACATAAGTTTCAGGTGAATGTTTCTATAGCATTTGAACTGTTGATTATGTTGTGAACCCATCAACTCAAAGTCAAATCATTTTCCTTCACTGTACATTTATCCCTCTTTATTCCCGCCCACCCTTCTCCTCTTTCATCCCTCTCCCCCACATCCCTTTTCCCTGGCAACCACTTCACTTTTATCTATGTCCATTAATCTCAGTTTTATATTCCACCTGTGTGTGAAATCATACAGTTCTTAGTGTTTTCTGATTTACTTATTTCATTCAGTATAATGTTCTTATGTATCTTTCATAAGTGAAAGATAAATCTTCTTTGTCAATCTATTTACCTATTTCTCTTGATTTTATGTCTTAAACACATCTTGGATTTATTCACTACTTACCCCTATCCACCACCATCTTAGCTCAAGCCACCATCTTTTTCATTTAAACTGCAATTTTTTTAAATATAAAGTTTACTAAAATATTAAATATACAGTAAAATTTATTATTTTAGGTTAACAGTTCAATAAGTTTTAATAACTACATACAATTATATATCCAGAAATACAATCACAATACAATGCATTTCTGTCACTCCAGAAAATTTCCTTGAGCCCCTTTGAGGTTAATCCCCTTTTTCCCACCTCTAGCCCCTGGCAACACCTAAACTCATTTCTGTGCCTATAGATTTGCATTTTCCAGAATTTCATATAAATGGAATTATGTTGTTGCATTCATCAGTAATTAATTTGTTTTCATTCCTGTGTGGTATTCCATTGTATTTAGGTACCTCAATTTATTTATGTATTGACAAGTTGATGACTGAGTTATTCTCAGTTTGGGGCTATTAGGAGTAAAATTGCCAAAACCACTCATGTATTTGTACAGATGTTTTCATTACTCTTAAATATATAAGAGATAGATCATAAAATCTTATGATAAGAGTTTTTTCAAGGAGTTTGTACCATTATGAATTCCTACTAGCAATGTATGAGAATTTCAGCTGCCCCACATTTTTGTAAGCACTTTTTAATTATCTATTTAAAATAAAATATTAGTCACTATAAATGTATTATGTTATATCATTGTGGTATTATTTTATATTTCTCTAATAACACATGATATTCCTAATTTTTTCATGTGTTTATTTGCTGTTCACATCTCTTTCTTCATTAAAGAACTTGATCAAATTACCTTCTTATTTAGTTTTTAAGGGTTTTTAGATTCTAAGTAGAAGTCTTTCATCTGCTATGTGTTTTGCAGGTATTTTCCTCTAGTCTGTGGCTTGCCTTTCCATTTTCTCAGCAATATCTTTTTCAAGCAAAAGTTTTTAATCTTAATAAAGTTTACCTAATCAAACTTTTAAATTATCTTTTCCATGTATCCCAAATAAAATATCCTTGCCTCTCTGAAAGCTACAGAGATTTATTCCTTCTTATTGAAGAATTATATGTTTAAATTTTATATTTGTAAGATTGACTTGAGTTTTTTAAATTACACAGGTGTGGGTTTAGTTTGTTATGCTTTTGTTATTTTATTGGTTTGTTTTCTTATATAGATTTCCAATATTTTACCATGATTAGTTGAAAAACTCCATTAAATTATTTTGATACCTTTGTTAAAAATCAATTGACTGGATCTATTTCTAGACCCCATTTTGTTCCATTGTTATGTCCACCTTTATATCACCACCAGACTATTGATAGATTATAGTAAATCTTGAAATGCAATATAAATCCTCCAGTAGTGCTCTTCTTTGTTAAAATTAGTTTGGCAAAGTCTAGAGCTTTTGTTTATTTGTATAAAATTTACAATCAACTTTCTATTTCTACAAAAAATGACATATTATACTTTTAATTGGATTACAGTAAATCTGTTTATAAATTTGGGAAAATTTGACAACTTAAACATATTGAATCTTTCAATTGACAAATATGGTGTATCTCTCTGCTCATTTAAGTCTTCTTTTAATTTCTGTCATCAAGTATTTTAGTTTTCGTCATACAAAGTTTGCACATATTTTTAGACTTATTTGTATGTATTTTGTGTTTCTTGATGCTATTATGTTATTTTTTTATTTTAATGTCTAATGATTCTTTCCGAGTATAGAGATATAATTAATTTTTAAATGAGAATCTAGTACCTTACAAATTTGCTTAATTAACTTATTAATTCAAGTAGCTTTTTTGTACATTCTTTAGGTTTTTCCACATAGATGATTAGGTCATCTGTGAATAAAGAAATTTTATTTATTTATTTCCAATTCATATGTCTTTTATATGCATCTCACACAGGACCTCCAGCATAACATTGATTAGAGGGGTGAGATATGTAACTCAGATCTATCTACTTTTTGAAGTTTTATCAACCACCTCCCTTGTTCAAACTGCCATCTTTATTTATCACTTAAATTACTGTTATAGCCATTTTACTGTTCTCCTTTTATTCTTGTTCCCCCTTCCACTTCAGTTCCTGTATATCCACTAGGATGATATACTAAAAACATACTTGATTATGTCACCATTTTTAAAAATTATCCTATGACTTCCCATGTTTTTATAATTAAATCTCAAAATTCTAATACACCCTACAAAACAGTACATGATTCGATATCTCTGACCTTGCTCATATCATTTAACTTCCCATGCTCCAAGCACTCTAGCCTTCTTTCTGTTTCCTTCCCTGTGTTGCCCTTTTGCAAGCTGTTTCCTCAGTAAATGCGGTTAATGTTGATTCCACAAAGATTGCAGTGGGGATTAAATGAGATGATGTTTGAGACTGTTTGCAGAGTTTGTAAATTGAAACTCTGCAACTATAAGGTGGAAAATAAAGGCAAAATCCAGTACAGGGTCAGGGCTTCCTCTGGTTCTATTGATTTTAAGTGAAAATCATTCTCCAGGAAGCCCATATAAACTCTTCAAGTCATCTTAATTCTTCTCTTTCCTTTTCTTTCATCTCTTCTTCCTGCCTTTCCTCTTTCATTTCTTTTTGTTTGTTTGTTTTACTTTTAGTCTCACTTTGTAGATACCTCAAATCTATACACTTATCACCCTCTTCACTGCTTTTCCTTATTTCACATGCAGAACACTATACAGTATCACTATTGGTATTCTGGTCTTCAGTTTTGTTCACCGTCTTTTTTTTTTTTTTTTTGCTTTTTTACCAATTGCTGTTCTACAACTAGATTTAGCTTTCTAATAACTCAAACTTAAACTCTCTAATGTTTTTTTCTATGTTCTTAAGATAAAACCCAAGCTTCTCAAAACAATTTATAGAGCCCCTCCTCCCATAATTGTGCTCCTGCTTTCCTCCCCAGGTCTACATTTTGCCACCTGCAGCCTCTCATTTTATGTTCCAGCCACAGGGAACCATTTCATTTCCCCAAATGCCACATTTCCGCTTACTTCCGTGTCTTTGCAAATGCTAGTCATCTGTCAGAGACACTCTTCCCCACTTTTCATCATACCAGCTCCAATCCACTTTCAGGTCTTCACTATTACTTCCTCCAAATTCTCCAATACTGAGTTAAGCTCAGATTCCTCCACACTCTCAGTCATTATTTATCATAATATTTATATTTCACTCATACAGTTCTGCGGTTATACTTTACAAATTATAAAATAAATATTTAGAAGAGATGAAGATCCCCTCTCTCATGTATCCACAGAAATAGTTAGGAGAATATTACATAGTAGAACAGTTAAAAATCTTGCCTAAGAGTAACTTGAATCTAATATCCCAGATATTAGATTTTATAATAATTATTGGAGAAAGACTTTGTTTATGATAGATGCTGAATTTTTTAAAGTTGGACAGTGACCATGCATCAAGAAATGAGACTGTTAATATCATTGCAGTGGTTAGGCAATCTAGCATATGTTTAGCAATAAATCATGTGAAGCATCAGATTCAGTATAAGCTATATATTAGCCATTTGCAATGAGGAACAAATCCATGACTACAATGTGGGACAGCATTATCAATTACAGTAATAGCAATATTACACATGGCTCATCCTTTTGGATTTAGCAGAATCTTATCTCCTGGGAGAAAAACAAAAGTAAAACACAAATATTAGCATTGACTCTCATGCAAGTAGTGGGTATGCATTCAGTAAAACATGAGGTCAGGGTCTCTTTTATATAGTATATCTTCAAATAAACCTTATAATTTCAGGCTTAGAAAAAACTATGCCCTCAGGGCCAGCAGAAGCAGGCAAATGTATACAGTTTAATATGATGAGCAGGAAATTACATGAGACAGGTGCTGCACAGCTCCAGCCAAACAGTGCCATAAAAGATCATAGGGATGCCTGCTCACAGTTATCGTATCAACTGATTTCTTTGTCTTTGTTTTAAAATATAAAGATTTTAAAATATTAGCAATTAACTCATCTTTTAAGGGAACATTTGCAGGCTAACAGTATATGGGCTTACGAAAATTTGCATAATGCATGAAAGCACAAGTCTTGGGACCTATGTAACTACTTACCCAAACTCCACTTCAATATGTCAGTTTCTTTTCATGATGGGAGTAATGATAGGCCCCATCTCAAAGGATTGAAATGGTGGCTGGCATTAGTAAGCACTCAATCAACAAACATTAACTGTTATTATTATCTTTAGGCTACTATAGTGTGCCTCTGGTCAGGAACAGCCCTCATAGTTCAGAGAGGGAATGAGAAAAGCATAATCAGCAGAGTAAGTCTCAACTAGATTGTAACAGAGTGCTTGGAATGTTTCCTAGAGAGGCCTCTTGTCCAGACTGGTGGTAGGGAAAGAATATCAGGGAAGGATACTCAGGACAGATGATACCTGAACTACATCTTTAAAGATAGGTACTAATTAAATAGGCAAATAGTAAAGAAGGAGATAGAGAAGATGTCCCAGCAGAAAACAGTATGAATAAGATGCAAAGTATAAAATATCCACTGATAATTCAATGGGGAGAAATTGGAGAGTACAAGGGAATCAGTAGCAAGGCATATGTTCTAAATGGAAAACTAGAGCCAGATGACGAAGGGCCTTGTGTGTCAACAATCACTGTAGGATTTTAAGTAGGGCAATAGCACAACTCTATGATTATTTTTTAAATGCTCTCTCTTGCTACAAAGCAAAAGCTGGATTGGAAAGATTCAAAACAGAGGCAAGGAAACCAGGTAACCTAAAAGAGAATATTTAAAGCCTTACCTAGGATAGTGGTTTCAGAAGAGAAAGGGAGGTTACCTTTAAGAGATTTCAATAGGACTTGCTGATGTATTGATGGGGGAGCACAAGGGAGAGGACGAAGTGGAAGATGACTTCCAGGCTTCTGGCTTAACCAACAGGGGAATGACGGGTATAGAAAGGGAGCAGATTTGTGAAAGAATTATTAGATTAGAAGGAGAAGGAGCCAAGGTGTGAAGCCAAGCAGAGAAGGAAGAATTGGGCAGGATGAAGGAGTAGCTGGTATGTGTAACCTGGCAAACAGGAGCTGTCCTGGATACAAGTCAGAGAAAGAAACCAACACCTGCTTCCCAATTTGATTTCTCTCCTGGGCTTGTCACCTCTGATGTATCATGAAAAACGAAAGAAGAAATGTGTGATGGATTAATCCATCAATATCTATTTTATCCAATCCATTTTCTTAGAACCAGGTAACCAGTTCTGTGGATCATTTTCAGATTATAGTGTAGGGCCAAAGAAGGGAGCCTCTTGTTTTCCTGTTGCTTTCCTGCGTAGTGCCAGCTGGTTCACAAAGAAACTCAGCTCTGTGCCCTGGGATTCCTTAAGGCCAGGCTCTAAGTATGGGATGTGACAGCAAATTAAGAACATCTGCCAATGTATTCTAGCCAGATTTGGGTGAGACTTCATATAGAGACTTTAACTCAGAGTTGCAAACTGCAATCCAGGAACCAAATAAGGCTAACAGACGTTTTTATGTCTCCCATATCTTCTTAAAAATATGAACTGAAGTACATTTAGAGACACAGTTATGTCATAAGTCTCTTATTTGTATCTATTTGCGCTTGCTACCCTGCTTAAAAGTTAGATGATTATGTTCTTTGCCGTGTATGCTTAAGGTCCTAAAATATCCTATATGTAATAACCTTGAAGGGCATAAGCACATTGATGGTTTGTGGTGTGAACAGAGCTTTGACAAGTGATAAGAAAATAGGAGCAAGCTAAAGTTCTGAAATCTTGTTTGCAGCACTAACCCTTATCAGTTTTCCACTGAAAAGAGTGGATCCAGCCAGTAACTACACAGATCACTAAAAAAAAATCAGATTTGTTCAACGGATGGTGATATTTCTATGAATATAGTTGGTATTAACATTCCAATACTTCATTACACTGACAAAGATTGCAATGAGAACAGACAATGGTGCAAATTAATCTATTCTTCTGACAGTCTGTAATGAGAATGGGATGTGGTTTAAAAAATTAAGCCATTCTTAGTACAATCTCAAGATTGCAATCTCATGGTCTCTCTCAGTTGCTATATGCTCTGGTGATACATCATTGAAAAGTGTCAGTTTAACAAAAAATGGCTTGGCTCTTGCTGAGATGGTAGAGTATATTTGCTTTGTTTCACCCCAGCACTACCTGTTAAAAACAACAAAGTAGAATCAATTGTGCTTTTCAGAACACACGTACACATAATCAAAATTGGGGGAAAAGAAAACATTCTGGCAATTTTATCTTAGACAAAACTTACAAAAAAATATGATACTTTATTGCTTACTTTCTTATAGGAATGCCTAGATTTACTGTTATAAAATGTAAGAGAATAAGTAATAAATTATTTTAGGAATTTAAAATCTAATACCAATTTATCCATAGGCGATGTAGAGCTAATTAAGTTTATCAGGGAGAACTGCATAGTCATCCCCTCCAAAGTGACCATATTGCATTATGAGGGGGCTGATGACAAATGAGATGGGTTGTAGCCTTGTAATTTACAGTAACTCAATACAATGTTTTCCTTGATATTCATACCCAAGGAAACCTCCAAAGGAACAAAGATTTCTGGTCCGGACAGACTAGAAAATATACAAAAGTGCTTTTGATATCTCACTCTCTAGGTTGAGACTATGAGGAATTAGAAAGACCCTTACATATGTGATAATAATTATAGCAAGAACAGCTAATATTTATATGGAATCAACAATTTGCCAGATGCTCTACGTATTCTATCTCTTTTCATTCTAACAATTTTTTAAATTCTAACCAAACCTGTGGTTTGGGGTCTATTAAGATAAGATATATATTCTCAATGTCACATACTAGTAAGACATTGAGCCAAGACTGCCTGACCAGGCAGTGGCAAAGTGGATAGAGCATCGGACTGGGATGCAGAGGACCCAGGTTCGAGACCCTGAGGTCGCTCGCTTGAGTGCAAGCTCATCTGGTTTGAGTAAGGCTCACCAGCTTGAGCCCAAGGTCGCTGGCTCGAGCAAGGGGTCACTTGGTCCGCTGTAGCCTCCCGATTAAGGCACAGATGAGAAATCAATCAATGAACAACTAAGGAACCACAACAAAGAATTGATGTTTCTCATCTCTCTCCCTTCCTGTCTGTCTGTCCCTATCTGTCCCTCTCTCTGACTCTTTCTGTCTCTCCCACAAGGAAAAAAAGAAAAGAAAAAAGAAATAGAAGGAAGACTTAAATGCATGCTCCCTGTCCCCAAAGCCCATGTTTGTCACCATCACTCTATCTCCTCACTGCTTCATCTTTACATTTAGAGAAATTAATACTCACAGAGGTAAATTAGCTTAATTAGGATTTCCCAGAGAGTTAAAAGTAAAGCCAAACTGGAAATTAGGCTTTCAGATTTCCTTGTTAAGGGCATTTCTTAATAGTCATACTACTTCAGTTTATTGAAGCCCCTCCCCAAAGGCTTTTGCTTTTTTTTTTTTTTTTTCCTGAGACAGAGAGAGAGTCAGAGAGAGAGATAGACAGGAACAGACAACAGGAATGAAGAGAAATGAGAAGCATCAATCAGTTTTTCATTGTGACACCTTAGTTGTTCATTGATTGCTTTCTCATATGTGCCTTGACCGCGGGCCTTCAGCAGACCGAGTAACCCCTTGCTCAAGCCAGCGACCTTGGGTCTAAGCTGGTGAGCTTTGCTCAAACCAGATGAGCCCGCGCTCAAGCTGGCAACCTCGGGGTCTCAAACCTGGGTCCTCCGCATCCCAGTCCGACACTCTATCCACTGCGCCATCGCCTAGTCAGGCTCCCCGAAGGCATTAAACAAAAGATAATATTATGTACTAAATATGCCACCAGGTCTCAATAATTGACCTAATTATACTGTAAGTTATAATTAAACTGAACATTATATTCATTCTATAATAGTTCTCGATGAATAGGAATTCTTTCTATCTTAAAAACATAATAAGGACAAGATATTAATTGGCATTAATCCATCATCGTCACTTGTTTATACAAATACTGTTAACTGAGTTCTGTATACCACGATCTATAATATATATATATATATATACTTCTAGTGAAATTTTACTTTGAAGTATCTCATGTATTGATTTATTCAGTGCATATCTATTTAATGCTTACTAATTGCCTGTCACTGTGCCAAGCACAGGACATATAATGGTGAAAGTCACAGCCACTGACTGCAATGAGCTTGTAGTTTATTTGCTAAGGCAAAAAAATGAATAGATAATTTAGTATAAAACATGGTATGCTATTGTAGTACAGGGTACTGTGGCAGGACATAGGAAGGACACTCAGAAGGAGTTTATCTAACTATGCCCTCAGTGACAGTAGATGTAATACAAGAAAAGAAGACAGAAAAGAGAATTTCAGGAAAAAGAAAGCACATGTCATAGTTGAACCATAAAAAACATAAAAATCCAATAATTATTTTTTATTAATTATGCATTTATTTACCATATATTATTGAAAAGCATCACACTTCAATTTTTCTTAGCCTAGTATCGTTCACATAGAATGTTTAGTACATTTTGTCACATGAATTAATGAATGAAGGCTATCACATGTTATACTGAATACCTGGTCTCTTGTTCACTGGTCTCTTCTGAGAGACTACACTGACAATTTCCATTCATAGTTTTTTTTTCTTGAAATGTTTTGATAAACAATGAAGAACTTGAATCCACAAATCGACATCAGGGTTATGTAGACCCCTGAGACTGTCTGACTCATAATATTGTATTTTATTCAACTCTCTTTGAGGATAATGGGAGTGGAAGACAACAAGGTTCTAGTATTTTGCTGTCTGATATGGAAGCCACCAGACACATATGGCTATTTATATAAATTGAAATGTCACCCCATTAAATTTAATTTTCTAAATAAAATTATAAAAATATAATAAAATTAAATATTCAGCTTTTCAGTTACCCTAGCCATATTTTTAAAGTGCCTAAACGCCATATGCTACCATATTGAACAGAACAGAATAATATTTTCATCACTGCAAAAAATTCTATTGAATAGTCTTACTCTAGAAGCTAGATTAAAAGTTTTACTAAACTATTGATAATTATTTCAGCATAGTGCTGACAAAAAAATCTGTGCCCAATGAATAGTTATGATATTTTTAATTTACTCTTATTCCATTTTAATAGCAAAGTTTTATTTGTGAAAGTCAAAGCCAACATTTACATAAGTCGTTGAACATATTTTAGGCAGCAATCAAGGTAAAATATGATTAATGAGCTTACAAAAACTTCTTTGAATCTGGAATACCAGAAAATTTCCCAGCTGTTAGTGTACCATGGCCACTTAGGCAAGACTGACAGAGCGGTCTCAAAGGTGACAAATTTCAATTCCATGACCCCTCATGTTGCATTCCCCACTTTGTGGCAGAGGTGCTAATGAGTAGTATCACTGCCAAGAGTGTATAAAGCAAAAGGGAGAGCAAGATGCCAAAGCCTTGAAGAATCTACTTTGCGTAATGAAGAATTAAATATCATTCATCTTAAACTGATTTTCCAGACACAGTGCCAAGAAGCAAACAAGTAACTTTATGTACTTGATATCAGAATCTAAAAGAGTTTCAGAGGAGACGTTTGGCACCTGCATCTGAGTTTAATTCACTTTATGAATAGTCCCTCCCCACCCATTAGGATATGTATAATTAGTTTAAATGTGTTCACTACACTGGTTTATGTGCTTATAGCTGCTCCAGCTCAACAATATCCAAATGGCCATAAGGTGAAAAAGTAGAGTTAGATCAATGATTATTAAGCATCAATTTGTTGGTTTATTTATTTACCACTTTCCAAAGGAAATTTTAAAAAGGCAAGAATAGCTGATGGAAAGAGCATAACATGCCTAGATTTTTGTAACACAAAATACACATTTTATAAGTCACGTTAAGTTTGCTAAATATGACTTGATGAACCTTTTGTTTCTTTGTTTTCTCCATGTAAGCAAGCAGAAGTCTTTCTTATAGTGCCAGCAATAGCTGGCAGAGGTGACAGTGCAAATACGTTACAAAGGCATTGAAGACAAAAGAGGAAATAAAATTCTTGACTCTGCCCTCTCTCTGAAAACATCGTACAATTAGAACAGCTATTGCAACAAGATATTAAAATGCTAGGCAGATAAAATGCATGAATTAAGATTTTAAAGACAAGTGATAAATGTTTGGGAAAATATTAAGCCTCACTACTTATAAAGAACAAAATTTAAACAATAGCAAATGAGCTGATATATATACCTTTCATATTAGCAAAATTGATAAAATGAGAAAACCTAATTCTGGTGCAGGTGTAATAAATATCTTTTATACACTTGGTATTAAAAGCATAAATTAGTACAACTATTCAGGAAAACAGTATATCAGTAGATATTAAAAGTCTTTAGTTATCCTTTTGATATATTAATTTCACCTCTCAAAATATCATAAGTAATCTGTGAAATCAGTAAAGTCATATTGAAAGACATTCTTTGAAATGTTTACACCCAAATTTGAACAACTTAAAACTGAGGAATGATGAAGTAAGTACAATACATGCAGATTTATTAAATATATGTTAAAATGGAGTTTTAACAACATTGGAAATGTTTATATTTAACTTAAGGGAAAATAGTATTACATAATTGTATGCTTGACATAAGTTCAATGATATAAACATTATATAAGAAATACTCAAAATATTGTAGTGTTTCCTCTAAGCAAAAACTTATTCTAATTTAATTTTCTAAAATTCTACAAAGAATGAGTGTAAATTTTACATTTGGCTAAATTAGATGCTAATTCTGACTGACGCTAGAAGTGAAATGTTAAGTTACACTATATATAATTTTACTAGGTCAAAGCTATACACAGAATTTAATTGGGGAAAACTTAGGTGAAAAAAGTAGTGGCCGAGGGACATACTTCAAGCTATTAAGATATGGACAGAGGCTATGACATCACCATCTAGAAAACAGGAAGTATCAGTGTCTGGGACTTAAGCTGCACACTGATACAGAGCAATTTTTCTGAGAAATAAAAAGAGCTCCCATGTTGTTCACAAAATATTTTCAATGTGAATGACTGAAATATAAAGAGAGCATGGAATCTGGAACAAGAGGCTACTACAACAATGTTATATTTAATTATTTTTATAAATCAAAAACTTATCCGATACCCAACACATAACAGTAACACACATACATACCCTGCATGGTTGTTAGGGGGATTGAAAAAGCTTATGTCTATAAATACCATGATGCCTGATACAAAATGTATTTAATGAAAGTAACTCTAAACTTGGTTTCCAAGGGAGTACAGAAATCACTGGTTGCAGAACAGAGAAATAATCAGCAATGAGTAATCTACAGTAAAGTCCCAAGAATCATAACACAGAAATGGGGAGTTTGAGATTAGCAATATTCAGAAATCCAAACAGGCAGGCAGCACTAAAGAGTTCAAACAAGGAGTGGTTTTAGCTAAAAAAAAAAAAAAAAAAAAAAAAAAAAAAAAAAAAAGGCAGATGTGAAGTCTGACAGTGTTTCGCAAATAACTACTCAATAAATTTAAAAATTAAAATCCTAACATTTTTTTCAATCAATAATGGGATTTAAGCTTAAAAATAATCTATATTGCCCAAGTTATTCAGAGTGCAAAGTTCAAAGACACCCCATGTCTTGTTATATATAGTATAAGCTTATTAGCCTGAGATTTAGGGCATGGTACAGTCTGGTCCAATCTGCTTTCTGTCTTTAGTTCCTACAACATCATGTACCTACTTTATCCTGCAGACACATACATTAAATCACTTGTTATTTGCATACTTCTTTGTATGTTTCTTTGCTCTTGTGTAGATTCCTTCTGCTTGCTATTTGTTGAATGAACCAAATGAATGAATTTATAAAGATAAAGGTAGAGTATCAAATTATACAATGTTTTGATTAAGCTTAGAAAAAAAAAAGCATAAGGGCCCTGGCTGGTGGTTCAGCAGGCAGAGTATTGGCCCAGTGTGTGGATGTCCAGGGTTTGAAACCCAGTCAGGGCACACAGGAGAAGCGACCATCTGTTCTCTCCCCCTCCCTTCTCTCTTCCCTGCTTCTTCCCCTCCCACAGCCAGTGGCTCAGTTGGTCCTAGCATGGCAGCCTCAGTTCAGTACTGGAGCATCAGCCCCAGACGGGGTTGCAGGGTGGATCCCGGTCATGGCGCTTGCAGGAGTCTGCCTCACTATCTGCCCTCCTCTCACCTAAAAACAAAAACATAAAAGTTTCTTTTGATTTTCTCCCAATGATGCATAGATTTTTTTAAATTAATTTATTTATTTAGGTGGGAGGCAGTGAGACAGACTACTGCATGCCCTCTGACCCAGATCCACTTGGCAAGCCCCTACCAGGTGATGCTTTGCCCATTTGACGCTGCTGCTCCATTGCTCAGCAACCAAGCTATTTTAGTGCCTGAGTTAAGGTCATGGAACCATCCTTAGTGTCTGGGGCCAATTCGCTTGAACCATTCGAGCCATGGCTGCAGGAGGGGAAGAGGGGGGGGGGGCAGGGAGGGGAGGGGTGGAGAAGTAGATGGTCGCTTCTCCTGTGTGCTCTAACTGGGAATCAACCCGGGACTTCCACATGCGGGCTGACAAACTACCACTGAGCCATCCGGCCAGGGCCAGTTTGAATCTCAATGATTGTTGCCTATTCAAATATTTCTTGAAATGAATATATGAATTTCACAACTGATAGGACCATTTGGTTTGCAGCGGCTGCCGCAGCAGACATGGCTTACCACCACATCAGACCTCCCATCGGCTACTCCATTCCCAAGCCCATCTCATCTCTGCTGATGCGTGGGTGGAATGCATGTCCTGAAGTAAGTCATTTTTGTTTCTTTTTGGAAAATGTGTTATGGTCCAAATCTGTCACAAACACAATAGCACCAAAAGTCGTCCTCAGTGTGTATTTTAAGACTGTCAAGGTGGGAAGACTGATTTGCCTTCTCTTTAGTCTCTCATTGCTTCACGGAGTTGGAGGAGCTCATATTTCTTTGCCACTGCTCTCTGATTTGGAAACGTTTCTCACAACTGATTAGTAAGAGAAAAAACAGGGTATGACAGATGACTCACACTCTCATCTTAGTTGCAATTTTATTAACTATGCTTCAGCCACACTTAGTCATTTTCTGAAGAAAGAAATTTGGCCCACAATGGGTTTGTTTGTGTGGGCCTTTCACAGGAGGCAGATCTTTAGGCAAAGGCCTCATGAGAAGGGTCTTCAGCAACCTGGCTCCAATAGGAAGCAGGAGACCTGGTCTTAGCCCTTCTCTATTGCTAAGAGCATAGAATGAGAGTCCAAATGAAGGCATTGATGTTATAAAAGGAATAAGGAAAGTACAGTATGGAAACAGTGGAGGGGAAAAACAAATTTAAATATGATCAGAGATCTAAGAGAGTAGAAGGAAACAGTCACATAATCCATGAATGAAATCCCAGACCATCTGTCTGCAGGAAAGGATTCTTCTAATATTTGTACCAGAAAGATTGATGTCTACTTTGTTCTCAGAAACTGACAAAGGAGGAGATTCCACAACTGCTGTCCTGATAGCACAATTTAGTGCAGTGTCTCAGAGTCCTCCTTCTGCTATGTGTTGTTGTCTGTTGAAATCTTTATGTCTTGATGCCAGTCCACATTGATCCTTCTGCTCTGAGTAGAGGGAATTAGTTCACATTCTTCACACTGGAGATCCTTATAGATACATAAAGGTCTAACAGCCCTATTCATCCAGCTCCAGCTACCCTAGTTATTGCTGTACCTTTCTATAGGCCCTTGTTTCTGATTCTTCCCAGTCCTTTATCTCTCTTTGACAAAGAAAGAAGCAGATAAAGGGTGGCTATTGTTATCTCAAAAAGCATCTCACCATAGGAGAAATAGAATAAGCTTTAGTCCAGATGTTTTGAAGGAGAAAGCAACTTTCCTATTCATTATCTAAAGGCAAAACCCAGACCAAGTCAATGCCCAATTCTGTAAATATACAGGGAATTCTTATGAAGAAAAAGGAAGATTATTATGGGACACGAATTGAGTATCTCAGAAGAAATAACCTCTACTCCCAGCCACTTAATCTGATAGATTACATATTTATTTGTGTAGAATCTTGTCTCGCTACCAGAATGTTAACTCTATAAAAGCAGGGACGTTTTTTGTTTGTTAATCTTGTTTTGTTTGCTATTATAATCCCAGCACCTAGAACCATACCTAGTAGAGCTTAAATATATTTGTTGAGTAAATGAATGAATATAACTATTGCTTATCAGTGCCTCCAATTGTCTCATCTGGATGTTAATGTCCAAAAACAAACAAACAAACAAAAAAAAAACTTGCCTGAGAAATTACATAACTTAAAATAGTACCTAAAATATATACCTAATCCAAAATTTCCTTCCCTCTGTGAGCTGTTCCAAGGTATAACATAAAATAATCCAGGAATCTTTTTTGCTTTCATGAACTGATTTGACATGATTATAGATTAGGGACATATGGAAATTTTAATTTGGAGATAAAAGGAAGTCTTTGGGAACTTCTACAAGTATTTTTAAGGGAGAATGGATGGCAAAGTAGAAAACTGGGAAATGATAAAGAGAACCAGAATGGGGGTAAAAGAGGGTCCATTAAGATTTAGAAATATATATATATATATATATATATATATATATATATATTCACTAAGAGGCCAAAAATTAAGTGCTTAGTGGGAAGGTTTTATTGCTAAGCAGTGAAGACTATTAGCATAGGTTGGGGCCCTGGGAATGAGATTCAGGGAAGAGAATGGGAGGAAGCAAAGTAGAAAAGCAAAGTCTCTGATTGGCAATATCTGAACGTGTCTGTCAAGTGGACCCTGGCTTGGCTGTGGCATTCATCTCAGTATTATGAAATTGAGCTTGTTCTGTACGTGACATGCTTAGTTTTCATTACATGGTCCAGTAAGGTCTTTACTATGTCAGTAGGCTGAGTGGTGAAGAAAGAGAGAACAATGAGCTAGTTTTTATTCTTTCCTCCAACAATTATTTATTGAGTCTCTACTACATATAACCCCAGAAATAGGTGCTAGGGTTCCATGGAGATTAGCTCTCAATGGAGTTTAAGGCCTAGTGGTCAAATGGAGATTAACTGAATAAACACATTAGCAGTTTTATAGTTATAAATTAAGATAAAAGAAAATAAGATGAGATGAAAATGCATACTAAAGAATACTCACAAGTGATTTACGCAGAGTTCAACTAAGTCAGGTAAGGCTGAGATCTTGAGCATGAATAGGAGTCCGCTGGATGAAGGGAAGAGAAAAATAAACACACACAAAAGAGAATATGTGCAAATTTGTTGTGAAAATACAAAGGGAGAGACTCAGTTATTAAAACATTGTAGTCACTGAGGGGTTAAATCTTTATACCAGGCATCACCTGAAACAAGTTAATCTTTAGATGTAAAACACAAACATCATACTGTCCTGGTCATTTTCAAGATTACCAACCTCACTACTCTATTTTTCTTTTACATCTGTTTTTGCCTCACTTCTTGAATTTGAAGCACAATATTGTTTCCTATCAGTGCATTCTTAGTCAAGACCCATAAAGATAAAACATAATCAAGACCCATGAAGATAAAAGAACACCAATCTATTGGAGATGGGAAATGCTTAATGAAAAACAGTGAGAGTTGGGAGAAAGTCCTCATCATTAAATGGGATCAAATTTTAGAAAGTCTTGGAAATCAGAACAGGAAATTTTGACATGAAATTATAAGCAAGTGTATTTTTGCTTCTAAAGCAGTGAAGAAATAGGATAAAAGTAATTTTTTTTTTTTTGAAAATTCATCTGAGTTTGGTGTGAGGGATTTATTAGCTTGAGGAAATGTATGTAGTTCCCATAGTGAGGCAGGAACTGAATTATCTCCTCGTGTGCATCGGACTAGCTAAGCATTGTTTCTTAATGTGTGGGATGCATATTGCATGCTTCAGATTACTCTGGAATGCTAAAACATAGATTCCAGGGTTCTATTCTAAATCCACTGAATCAGAGTCACTGGGATGGAGCTGGGAACTTTGCATTTTAACAAGCACCGCAGGTAATTTGTGCCCCAAAATGACAGAGAACTAGTGGGCTGAACGGAAGCAAAAGACACTGAAGTCTGAGCATCCAGCTGGGCTGCTGTTGCAGTAATCCAGGCGATTACAACGTGAGACACAATGGTTACCATGGGGATTCAGAAGCAGGGGCAAACCTGAGAACTACTTCAAAGGAAACATAACATCATAAGGAGGTGAAAGACTGGATTTAGAAAATGGAGGAGAGAAAAGGGTCCTGGAGCACGTCATCCCTGACTTCTGAGAGGTGGCTAGTGACCAGAGCACTCATTAGGGCCCATAGATATCAGGGATATTGTTGGCAGTGGGAGGAGAACAAAACTAAGGGCTCTGCATTAAGGTGAAGGTGCTTTAAAACATAAGAAATGGGGGGGGGGGACAGCTAACGAGAAAAAAAAGCAACCTGGTCTACAGAACTAAGGGAACTGTCAAGTAGAATAAAGTCATTGTACAAGAAGTTGACATAGATGTTCCTCTCATCTTAAAGGTGCTTAACAAAATAAAGTGGGAGCAAGGGAGGCAGACAGATAGCAGGGGACTCAAGCTCAAACAGAGTCTGAACAAAAATAGAAAATTTTGAATCCATAGAGAACAGAGAAAGAAGAAATAAGATTAGGGACTTCCAAAATAAAGAAATTGTCATTTGCTGGCAATTTTGAATAAGAAAGAAAACAACAGATAGGTGAGTCATGTCAGCATTATTTACATTGTTCTAATTGTATTTTCAGCTTTATAGTACTGTATTGCCTAATGTAGATATACAGATACAGACTAGAGAGAGGTGAAAAGGAAGTTGCTATTGCAACCTCCTTTTTTTCCCCCGCTAGGAAATGCAAAGTGTTCCATACCTTGATGATATGTTTTCAATAGCTTACTGAGATATTACTAAAATTGTTGAATACACCTCTAGCTTTCAAATAATGCAACATTAAAGGAGAGATGCTTACTCTCATATTATTTTGAAATCTAATATTTACAAGCACATTTAATTGCTGTGCACAAGAAGGAATACTCACACCAAACAATAGTGGCATGCTAAATTCAAGAGATCAAACCTTGAAAGCTTGTATGTTAATGGGTTATTTGGTTTTTAAAATCTTAAGTTAATAACAATTGGCAATAAAGCTCCTTAAAATTCCTTTTGTTCAGGATCCATTGTGTTGATCTTGAAGCTCTATTTGTTCTTCTCAAGTGATTGAAGCTGAGATCTCCACCTAGTGGATTTATAGGATTTTACAGATTTTTACATAAATCCTTAATTTTTTTCTTTTTCTTAGAGAATTAACAGATTTTAAAAACTTCTACTTAAGACCTAGTGTCATTGTCAACAAAACAGTCACAAATGGTTGAAAAATACCAATATGCATACCAGTTAGACTACAATTAACAGGCAAAGCTCAATTTTTATTTTCATAACATGATTAGGAAAGCATATCAGGCACAAATATGAATATGTAATCATCTGTGTAGAAAGCAATATTGTAATACCACTAATTGAGATGTGTATAGTAATTTCTATAAAATAAACATCAAGTATAAATCTGCTCAAGTACTTTTTTCTTCTTTAATCTTTTATATGCTTAAAGCTTTTTTTATTGTATTCTTTTTCAAGACTAGGCAAAACTTTCCTTTCTATTTTTTTTTATTTATTTATTTATTCATTTTTAGAGAGGAGAGGGAGAGGGAGAGACAGAGAGAGTGAGAGAGAGAAGGGGGGGAGGAGCTGGAAGCATCAACTCCCGTATGTGCCTTGACCAGGCAAGCCCAGGGTTTTGAACCGGCAACCTCAGCATTTCCAGGTCGACGCTTTATCCACTGCGCCACCACAGGTCAGGCTCCTATTTTTTCATTCCTTAAAAGAAAATTCAATTAATTGTGTCAAACATATACTATATATTTATATTTGATTTTTGCATTATATTTAACCATGTTCTTTTATTTCCCTGATAACAAAAGAGTCACTGAGGATTTTCCTCCAAAATAATGCATTTGAGATGCAGGCAAAGACTGGGGGTGTTTGGGTGTCCTTTTGAAGAAAGCTAAAGTAGAAAATGATTATAATTTGAGTTATTTTGTTCACTTTGTTCTGCCTCTAAAGGTGATGTATTAGCATATTCATCAGATGGTGAATACAGTGTGTGTTTTATTTAGAGTGGAGTTTTCAGCTTCATTTATTCTTCTAAGAATTAGAGGCACCTCATTTTCTGCCTCAAAACTAACCATCTTTTAACTGTGGTAAGAGGGAAAAGACTTCAGGTGTGTTTGCTGCCGTTGTCCCTTCCTTATGTGCATTATTATCTTTATCTGCTTGAATATTTTGAGCCTCTCCCAAATCATGCATATTACTATTTGTTTGAAGATCTATTTCACTGGGAAGTGGTCTATTTTCACTTTCATGGGAACTCATGGTACTGAACTCCTCAGCTGTAATATTCGCCTCATCAGCACTTGAACCTTGTAATGTAAGGTTTTTACCATTTGCATTTTCCCAAGTTTGCTGCTTTTCTTTTGTGGTGCCTTTTAAAGTAATCTGTCTGGTCTTAATTAACATACTAGAATTTGCCTTGTGTTTATCAGGCATTTTTTCCTCCTCTTTCCTTACTATTATTTTCTCTGGTGCTTCAGTGTCATCATCTCTGGACAATGCCTTCATGTGGTTGGTTTCTTTTTTGCTGCTGTTGGTTAGATGCCAAATGGCTTGAGTACTAAAAGAAGTACCGATATTTTTGGTAAGTTCTATTTTGTTTTTGTATGGAATAGAATTTATCTTTGTAGATGTTAAGTTGACCATAGATTGTGTTTGGGAAATGCGAGAGGAATCATAGGTTTCTGTCATAGGAAGGTTTTTTTCTACATCATTTCCATCATGCATAATACAACTTTCCATAATCTGATGTGATATTTTGGGTTTTGTCACTAACAGTTTTTCTTTGTTTCCAAGTTGATCATTACTTGAGTATTGTACTACGTGTTGGAACATTTGATTTTGATCTACAGTGTGTTCCTTGTCAGTCTCATGGACACTGACAAGCCGTGTTTGATTTTCCAAGGACAAAGAAAGCTGGTTTAGCTCACTCATTGTAGATTTGCCCTGCTCCACATGCTCAGTAGTTTCTGTTGCCCCTTGATCAGTTGGCCCTGTGGAATGGCAAGATGCTGAAACATCATTTCTTCTGTTTTCCCATGAAATAGGTAAATGATTAGAAACAACCAATGTGAGGTGAGCTGCACCATCCCTTTGCTCAGTTGAGAACTGAGAGTGTGAGGGCTTGTGTTCAGCTACAGTAGGTGTGATACCAGGCAATGCTGCTAGGTTTTCATCAGGGGTGTGACCAAGAGGCTGACAGTTGCCTTCCATAGAGCTCTGCTTGACCACAGAGAAGTCGTTATTGAACAGCGGAGCCTTTTTAATGTGTTTTTTGTAATATGGGGTCTGATCTGGGGCATGTTCAAGAGGAAGCCTCTTTGAGGTGAATGCAACATAGTTGTTACTCTCTGATTGTTGGGGAAAATCTGCAGGTGACAGAGCATTTATTTTGGCTTCCTTCTCAGAAGCTTTGGGTAATTGAGTAGGAGGTAACATTTCATGTTTACATTTCTTTGGGAGTTCTGGCAAGGATGTTTCTGGGTGGACTCTGACTTTTCTAAATGGGTGTAAATTTAATTTTACCCTTAAATTTTGCTTTTTAATTTTCCCTTTGAAGTCAAAATGATTGGTTCTCTTTTTCTTCAGAATCTGTGTTTCAGCGAGCCATTTTTCTTTGCTTCCTTTTTGAGGATTGCCATATATTTTGCGATTCAAGTTGGTCCCGTGGTTACTCTGATTTTTCTGCTGTATCTGATGGGTTGACATTTTGGGTGACATCACCAACCTGTTTTTTTCAACTAAACCAGGATTATGGAAGCTAACACTCTTAGGGGAATATGTTTTCTCGGTATTTGTTGATAACCCTGATAACTCCAGGCCATCCTCACTCATAAGGAATTTTTCTATTGCTCTATAAATCTGTATTTGCTCTTTCTCAGACTTTGGATGTTCTCGATGATTTGGCTTCTTTTTTTTCACATAATCTTTAAATTGGTCATAGGGCACATATTTACAGATAAGAGAATTGTTTGACTGAAAATACCTAGGCCTGCTCCATTTTAACAGTTCACAAGGGTCATTGTATTTTGATCTATGTTTTTGTAGGACCTTTTGTACATAGTGTTCCTCAGGCTCACAAGGCTTGAGTGATGAGCTTGTAATAAAATGTTGTTGTCTGTGAGGTTGTAAGTCATTGTCTCCCTTTTCTATTGGAGGCTGCCATGATTTATTTGTTAAATGCTTTTCAAGACCTCCCCTTGCCAAAGCTGAAGCAGATGTTACATATCTTCTACTAAATGTGTCATTGCTGATATCTGTGAAACAATAAATGCAGGAATTTAACACTGTTTACCACTGAACAGGATTTTATTACCCCAACCAAGCCAATGCTTAAAAACATTATCAAAAATGTAAGAATGATTCCTCTGATTATGGCAATTCTTGAATATTTTCTAACTTTTAACCAAAACCACAGACAACATTTGGCAATTTGGTGTGTTTGCAATGACATTCTTTAAAGCTACATTTTAATCAGTTGGGATGCTGACTTAAAAATTGTGGAATTAGAAATAAAAATATTCAGAGTTGTACATCTTTTGATTAAGTTAGCTTTAAATATGAATAATACTTAAATCATTTTTGAAATAGCCATAGTAATATTTTTCAGTTATTTCTCACTTAGAACTAAATATTAGAAAGAACAAACATATTATAATATTGAGTTGTATTCAATTTTCAAGTTTCAACAACAACAAAAAATACTTATGATAGTCTTTGATCTATCAAAGCAGAGACCATACCTGTTTGATGTCCCAACATTTAATAAATATGGCATTCATTAAATATTGGTTAAATGAATAACTATTTTAGAATATGGCCTAGTCTGTGTTACAAAAATTTCTGTCTGGGAATTTTACATGGTGCAGGTTAATGATACAAGTTTAATAATATAAATAACATCCTGACCAGTGGTGGCACAGTGGATAGAGTGTTGACCTAGGATGCTGAGATGAGATCCCAGGTTTGAAACCCTGAGGTTGTGAGCTTGAGCAAGAGCTCATCCCACTTGAGTGTCAGATCCTCGACCTAATTTCATGGTCACTGGCTTGAAGCCCAAGGTAGCTGGCTTGATTAAATGGGTCTCTGGCTTGGCTAAAGCCCCCATGACCTGGACAAGGGATGTAGGAGAACAAATCAATGAACAACTAAAGTGATGCTACTATGGTTGATGCTTCTCATCTCTCCCCATTTCTTCCTATCTCTCTCTCTCTCACACTAAAATAATAATAATGATGATAATAATAATAATAATGACAGAAAAAAAACATATACTAAGAGCCAGGCATTGTGCTAACTATTGGACATTCATTTTCTCATTTAATCACAAGAATCCTGATCCATTGGACAGGTTTTTTGATCCTATCACTTTTACAAACAAAGAACCCAGCTTAGAAAGGTTGAGTGTTTTCCTCTAGCTACATGTCAGCTAAATATATGGGTAGAATTTGACCCAGTTCTGTCTGACACTAAACCCTATGTTCTTAACCACAATGCATATAAAGTTTAAAATTACATCTTATCAGTTTGCTTTCTCAATTATGTGAAATTGTTTGCTTTATCCATAGGAAGAAAGAAATAGTTCTGTTCAATGACAGAAACGAAGAGGTGAACTAAGCCTCAGACTAGCATATGACATTATCTAAGATCTGTCTTCAACTTGCTGGGTGACCTCAGAAAAGCCACTTACTCTCTGGATATCAGGAGATTAGACTAGATAGGAACTTTATGTGGATATAACTTTATGTGGGTATAAAATTTATGTGGCTATCAAATTATTCTGGGGAAAGAGTTTTTAGTCTTTATCAGATTCTAACAGAGTCCTGTGACTCAGAGATAAATATGAAGAACTATTTGACTAGATCATCTCTGAAGTCTCCTCTACCCCTGACATATGCTGATTTTGTGCTGATAACTGTGTGTCCCAGTTAGATGGCATAATCAGAGTGATATAGCCTCTTACTGACTTCTGTTCTCAAGCAGATGTGGCCTTGGTCGTTTTCTCCCCAAATGCTTGTCTTCTCCAGCTTTAAGAAAGGCCTGGCATGCATGTAGCAGGATGTCAAATCTTTCTTAAAAGTAATTGTGTTGGTTTGACCAACCGGTGTTCTCTCTGTGAAACAGGTGCTGGGTTTTAAATGGTTAAGGGACCATATTCCCTTCAGTGTAGGATTTTCCCACAGAGAAATTAAAGCATTAGACAAAATTAAGGTAAACAATAAACAATGTATCTAAGGTATGATTCTATTGAAAGGTTAAGAGCTTTTTTTTTTTTTAAATAAGATAAACCAATCTGCTCTCGTTTTTTATGGCAGATGTTTATTTCCTCAGCCATTCCTCTTCTGAGTCAAATCATCAGTCCCCAGAAACTAGTAAAAACTAGAGTCTGGGAATGCAATTGATTTAGTTCACATCCTGCCTTATGCTACATGTGAAATAACACACAGTTTTATTCTTTTCCACTTGTCCCCAAATCCATCTTTAGGGCCAGATCCCCATGGTAAGAATTTCTTGGTGCAGTACCTCTGTCATTCATATTCTGAGAGAAAGTTCTGCTTGTTGTAAACCAATTCAAATAAATGACAGGAACCTCTTTATAGAGCAGCTGTCAAAGTTTTCACTGCTAAACCTGAAAGCATCACCTTACTATTCAGGAAGAAAAAGAAAGACATTTAATTCATTGCCTCCAACTAAATATTGACATTGCCCATGTACAGTGGGTAGATGTCACGGCCAGATTCGCTTGGCTCTCAACATGGGAAAATGAATTAAGTCCTGACTTTCCCTGGACTGGGAAGTTATCATCCCTGACAGCTCAGCAAGCAAAGTATGTGTCTTGACATCATTCCTGAAATGAATCACTAGCATTAGAAGGCCCATTCTTCTAACATGTCATGCTCTGGGGAGGTTGCTTACTGCAGAATTGGCATTAGAGCTCAAAGGATGTTGAAATGGAAGCCGATATTCAGCCTCCCATAAATCTTAACAGCACTATTCCTATTTAAAAAGGTCTTTTACTTATTTTTTTTAACATTGTGAGGTGTTGGAACACAAAATTCACTTTACAACAGATACAAGATATACTCTCATTGCCAGAGTGGGGAGTCTCCAACTAGACCCCATTCCAAATGTATGTGTGCGTGCGCACGCACACACACATACACACACATACACACAACACACAACACATGCACTCAGTATTTTTAGAAAAGGAATAGACTGGTGCTACAATTTCCTGTTGAGGATATGAAAAGAGGCTATCTCCTTTAGAGGAATTTAAACAGAGCTTGGGATTTCCTAAAACAAGACAACTCACCTATTGCTCTTGTTACATGCTGTGGCAGAGTTTGAGGTTGGACTTCCTCAGGCTCAAGGTTCCTTAGATTTTCAACTATCTTTGGACAGTATCTTGAAAGTAAGTCCGCTTCGTTAAAAGCTGCCATGTTCCCAGAAGGCCCTGAATATGCTGACTGCAGCAATCTGCCACCAGGGCCGGCGACAGTGCTGTCTGCCTCTTGGTCCTTCCCTTTTAGGTTTCTAAATGATCCGTCAAGGGCTGTGGACTCAGAGGTCAGTGCTGCTTGATGGTTGTTTTCCTGTAAAAGTGGCATTTCCTTTTTGGACCCCACAATGGACATGACCTTTATCTCATTTTCCTGAGTTAAGTGGCAGTTACAGTATCCCTTAGTGTGGTAATTTCTTGCCTCATGAGCACACAGGGATTCACCAAAGGTTCTGCAACAAAGGTTTTCTGATGTGTGTTCATTTGCTTTGCCTTGTTGGAGTTTCCAGTTAAATACAACTAAACCTAAGCAAGTGAGACCAACAGCTCCTGTGACAAATAGAGAAACCATTAAAAGATAACATCATAGGGAGAAACATATAAATCACCAAATGTGAAATCCACAAATATCAAGGTTAATGGCTTAAAGGGCATTGGAATGGGTGGGAAGTTTATCACCACAAGGAAAAATATCAGTTCAGACAGAAGCTATATTATCGACATGTTCTGTTTTCTAATTGGGCTTTTTCTTTGTGTCTATTAAAATTATTTTTAAAAATACCATCTGGAATGTCTTTGGTAGAAAAAATATTTTTTTTACAGACTGAAATTGACTCAAGATAAAATAGTTCCTGCATTAGAATTATTTTCCTGCCTATGGGAAACCAGTTTCATTACAAATTTCATATTTCTTAATCCCATTGTCAATCCCCAAAATAGTCCACCTTTAATATATACTCTGAAATTATCATATACCATAACCTACTCCTCAAAGAGAAAAAATAAATTTATATGGTATTGTTATATTTTAAGCATCCTAAAAATTTAACCTGTGGCTCAGAATACCTTATTGCCTTCTTATTACAAAGGTCAAACTGCTTGTCAGCCAAGACTTGATGCAGTCTGGCTATGACCTCCCTTCCTAGACTTGTGTTTCGTTATTTTCCACCTTCAAACATTATGTTTCAAATTCTTCAATTAATTAGTCTTAAAATGTACTTCTAAGACTTTGTGTATGCTCTTATGATGCTTGTAATACTTTCTCCTATCTCTGCTTATTTAAATTTTATTTACTCTTTAAAATCTAAATCAATACTATAAATTTACTGATACTATTGTTGTCTTTTTTAATCTTGCAAAGTTCACTCACTTCTATGAACTTCCACACCAATATGATTAAACTCTAAGATCAGAATGCCTGGTACTGAAGTGTTTCTCAAACATAACTGCAGAGTCTAACCTGTTTCTCCCTTGCATTTTCCTATCTAAACAAATGGCACCATCAACCACCTGGATGTTCCAGCCCAAGTCTCTGAATTATACCTCAACTCCCTCTACTTCACAATGATTTCCTTTTTTTCTTAGCATCGAGAACAGTATAAAATTATTCTGCTCACTTAGTTTTCTTATTCACTATCTGTCCTTCCTTTTAGAATTAAATACTTTTTGGGGGAAAATGGACATTTTCAGTTTTATTGTACCTCAGTGCTCATAACTCTGGTCCAGAGGAGATACTCTAGAAATATTTATTAAATATTCTTAAATATAAGAAATTCTGTTAATGAATTCTAATAATGAAAAGCATTGGGTGGTCACATCTTACAATCCCCAAAATGATGATCAGAAAGACATGGTGTCAGTATTGATTAATTTAAAACAATATGTTTGAAGTCCAGCCCTACCAATAACTTGCTATGTGACCTTGAACAAGTCAGTTCCCCCAGAGTATTCTGTTCTCTGACTCTAGAAATAAGGGCATTTCTAGATGAATGAGTGATGGGAGATGTGAATGAGATGATATCAGCATTCTAGTTTCATTATTAACTGCATCATGTCTGGGTCTCCTTATTACAGACAACTTTAATGGAAATGTGATAATACTCTTGAACTTGAAAGAAAAAAAAAAGATGTCAGACATGGTTGTTTATTCTTTACTATCACAAATAAAGATTAACCAAACTAAATAAAAATTTCTGGTGAAATTCTCCAAACTTTATGTAGTTTAATAGATTTGGAGGTTTTATAAGTCCATTTTAATTTATTTGACAATAATACACTCTTGGGAAATGCTATAACATATTGAAATAATTTAATTTCTACTAAGGACACAACATTTTTAAAGAGTGGTAGCAAATGTTAGATCAGAATATTTTTATTGCCAGGTCCAAGTGTTCAATTTATTTTAAACCAGGGCTTTGGTTTCTAAATGTTAAAAAGGTATGAAAATAATAAACTTTTGAAACACTGTCTTTATTATATGGCGCAAGAAAACTCAGGATTCAAAATTTTGTTTGGATACATTTCTTTGGCAAGTTTTCTAAACACTCTCTGTCTTATTTACCTCTTCTGCCAAAGGAGGATTACTGATACCACTTAGAGATTAAATGACAGTATATGCGACTTGTTTAGTACCGTGTTTCGATATGGTAAGTTTCAATGAATGGTCACTGTGGTTCATGCTTACTATTACTGCTGCTGCAGTTGGGTTTTGTATTGCCCTGTTAGGTCGTACAACACTTGGCTGTTAGGTAATAATATTCCAAAAACAAACAAATTATGAAGAGAATACTTTGTATGGTTGATGCAGGTACTAAGCCAAACAACATAGGAAAGAAAGATCTAATTTTCTGAAATACACACACCAGCCATTGAAATGGGAGTAGGCATAAGAGGATAAAATTTCCCATCTATTTGAATCTGAGAGGCAAAGGGAGCACTGCTGATGTTAGAGCCACATCTGTATAGCGTTACCAGTCAGGTGTGGCCATTTTCTGTGTGCACAGAGAGCAAAAGCAGCAAATCAAGCTACTGAACATGCTGTTAAGAAAATGGTTGAATTTTCATTGCCATGGGCATTGTTGCTGTTTTTCAAAAAGTGTTCTGAGAAACTTTCTGAGTTGGAAGAACAACAAAATAAAAAGTAAAATTAGTAAGTTCTCTTTGAAGTATTTGAAAAGACATTACAGCCTTATGAAAGCTTTCTTTTTTTATCCATTAGGTTACGGAATAAGAAGCATCAAGATGTCAGCATTCGGTGCCTAATAACCACTATTAGTTTTAAATCAACTGAATAGGATTACTTATATTATTTGAAATATCATGATTTATATATAGCTGTGGAAGAATATGAAATCAGAGAAAAAAAATTAGAGTTTTAAGTCTTTTTGCCACAACGTAGAGGTATAAATAAGTGACCACACTTTTAGTTCAGAAAGGGAAGAATCTTAAGGGAATACAGTGTACAGATGTGTTATAGAATTGGGCACTGAAAATCTTTAAAATTATGTTATCCAATGTCACCCCAATAAATTCAATATTAAAAAATCAAAATGTTTTAAAAGAAGATTCTCTTTTAAAAACAGTATCTTTAAAGATTACTCAGTGAAAGATACATTATTATAATAATTTTACACACTATAACTCAACATGTATATAGTTATATTTATAATTTATCAGAATTAATTTGTGCATATTAAGCTTCTTATCATTTTGACAAAATCTTTGGAAACTTTAGAATTTTATCTTTCTCTACACTAATACAGAGTTGTTAACTTAGCAATATCTTTTCTGAAAATAGATATAAAAGATACCCAGAAAATATTGAAAATTACCCTATTATAATATTTCCAAAACGATGTCCTACAAAACATAAGTCAGTGAAATCCTCTGTGACAAAAAGGGTTTATGGTCAATAAGTTTGAGAAATGCTCTACATTATATCTTCCTCTTAGATTCATAATGTTCATTAGGAACAGAAAGGCAATAAGAAATGCTGCAGTAAAGAAGTCGGTTTCACTTTGTTTAATACAATATTGCCCAAGTCTATTCAAACCCCACAACGTATTGCTTATGTGTGCATGTGTTTGTTTTTATTGCAATATCTATTAATTATCTCCTAGAACTAGTATTCTAAGAAACACATTTAAAGAAAACTATCTGCTGCCCTATTGTTTCTGTCTTTTACAGTAAATTATTTCTTAGCACATATAATTACTGACACAGTTGCTCAGTTTTTAAAACAATTTATCTTTCTGAGAAGAATTGACTTCCAAGTGAGTTTGATTACTGCTCATGGTAATTCCTTTGTCTAGACCTCCATCTCTCCTGATTACAAACATAACTTAAAAGTTAAAAATCTGATGTTTAATTAATTTACTGGCTATCTTCTATGAAATAATTATTTATAGTACATATTCAAAGTACATCATTATGGTCCTGTATGCAAGCCTCTGGTCTTCCAGCTAGGGGAGCCCTCCTACATACACACACACACACACACACACACACACACACACACACACCTCATCACCATGGTTACCACAGGTGCAGAGGATTTAACCATGCACTGCAAGCATGGGAAAACACATACTGAAGTAGATAACTCAAGAAATCTCATACAGATTGGTCCTATACTAATTACACCAAACATCACTTTATATCACTCATTCAGTGAGATATAATGACAGCTGATGCATAATTCAAACTTTTTTAAACTACTGTAGAAAATTTAAAGGGTTGAATATTATCCTTTCCTTTGTCAGTCTGTGAAAGGATGGGCCAAGTTTTTGAAAGAGATAAACAGAAATCTTAACATTCAAAACCCTTAACAGAAGGAAACCAAGACACAGAGAGGTCAAAGGACTTGCCCAAAGCTACACAGCAAGTAAGAGCAAAGCCGTGTTTCAGACCTGGGCAATCCAACTACAGAGCCCGTGTGTTTCACCACTGTGCTATACAACCATTATAGAATAAGATGCACATGATTGTCATAATAACATCTCCGCGTGCACATGGTAAAGCCCACTGATTTTTACTACCACATGGAGAGGCACACATATGTGAGAACCTTAGAAAAAGACACTGTGTCTCTTAACTTTTTTAATTCCTATCCCCCAGCATCTTAATATATAAATGCATCAGCATTCTTTGGCAATGAATGATTGATAAACTATAGATACTATTCCTTCATTGTAAACAAAATACTGAGGTCAGGACTACAGTTCTAGTTATACCAGGACTAGAGCTCTTGAATTCTGGTGCAAAAGTCCTTTCTTTTATGTTAGACAGCTTCTCTGCCATAGAAAATTCTTGCAACCTGTGCCCAAATCAGCTAACATTCCCCTGCATCTACTGATACACTCTCTGTTCCATTAGCCCTGGCAAATTTTCCCAGTTGACCAAGAAAACCATCATTTACTGTGTCTCAAGAAATCAGACAAGAGGAGGGAGAAGAGGAAGGTACACTTCTTCCTGGCATACCTGCAAAGACAAGGACAGTCAGTAGGGCCACATCCTGCCCTGGGAGGAGGGGACTTCTGTCCTTTAGAACCAAAGTGAGGTTGGAAGCCTTGGAATCACAGTTGGTGTCTGATAGCCTGAGTACATTCTCTGCACCAACCGTGGCTGTGGTGGACGGCTGACAGTTTAGGTCCTTCGCATTCCTGAGCTTGCGAACAGAAGACTTAATGTAGTTTTTTAAAAACCGGGCAAGGGGGTAGAGATCACAAGTACAGCTCCACCGGTTCTTATCTAAGCTCAGAAGAATTAAATGCTTCAGTGGAGTAAAAACATCTGGCATTTGGGCCAACCTATTTCGGGAAAGGTCCACTTCCTGCAATTGAGGCAGGGGCCAGAAGGCATCTTTCCCAATGTAGGAAATAAAGTTGTTAGATAAATCCAGATGCCTGAGATTGTGGAGATTTGTGCCTCCAAAAGAACTGTCTGTCAGATTAGTGATCTGATTCCCATCCAGCTGGAGCCGGGTCAGGGCCCTGGTGTTTCTGAACCAGGAGCCTCGCAGGGTGTGGAGAGCGTTGTTGCTAAGCACCAGCACCTGCAGGCTGCGAAGCTTGCTGAAGGTGTGATCCGTGAGCGAGGAACTGGAGATGTGGTTGTGCCCCAGCAACAACGTCCGCAACTTGGAAAGGCCATGCAGGGCATCTTCCTGAATATCTTCAATGCCATTTCTGCTCAAGGAGAGCAGGGCGAGATTAAACAAGAGAGACAGATTTGTGCTCTCGAGAGAGGAGAGGGATCCATCCGTGGTGATCAAAACTCTGGTGCTCACAGGGACTGCTGGAGGGAAGAAAAGCGCAGACTAGAAGCAAGATACACACAGGTGGGAGGGCAGCACAGTGGAGAGCAATGATAACCAATACCCCCTGAGTAATCTTATCACCTGGGTAAGAATAATAACCAAAATGAAAGTGATCCTCTGATGTTCAGTGTAAGAGGAAGGCAGGCTCTTTATCAGAATGATGGATTTGTATATTCTTTGCTACTATGGCATGTTTATTTGTGAAACATAAACCCATCTGTTCCTTTATGTGTGGAAGTTAATTCACTGTTTGGGATTATTGTCACTGATGTTCTTTTGAAGGTGGCTTTTTAGGCTCTCCTCTGTGAGACTGTGTACTGAACTGCCCCAGCCCTGTTGGCCCAGTACTAGTTCGCCAAGGGCATAGCCTGTGTCTGAGCTCCCTAGCTAGTTTTCCACTAATGTTTATTTATGCTGTGAAGTCAATCATCTTTTTTCTTAAACCTAAAGGTAAGGGTTGGGGCTGGGAAGGAGGTGGTGCAAGGAGTGAGAAGGAGCGCTGGTTTCTGCTTGTTAGCTCCAGGCTAAAAGTTGGCAAGTTGGCTAGTATCTACATTCTCTCCAGACAACCCAAGGATCTGTCAGTGGGTTCCTCATTAGAGTCTGGGCCGTCTTGGCCTCCTGTCTAATATCTGTTCCCTCCAGTGAAGCCCATCATGGGATGACAGGTGGTACTCAGGGCTTCCAACTGTTAAATCCCTTCACCATAATCACCTCAGAGCGATCGCTGCTCTGTCATTAGAAATCAAAGCATTCTAACTCAATAAAGATATATTATAATCAGGAGTTATTGTAACACATCTTTATTATGCTAATGTTGTTTTGACTGCAAATGACAGAGTCATAAGAATAGAAGAGTCCATTGTCCTTGGGAGGTCTACAGGTGATATTAGAACAATCAACCATGAGGGAAGCAAGTCACAATTCCCTTATGATATTCAGACTACCTCGCTAAAACAAAGAGATTTTAAAATGTAAAAGACAAAGGATTTTCACAGTGCCTTCTTTGTAAAAATTGCCTCCATCTCCACAGCACAAGCAAGCTTAAGCCATGGCGTTTTTGTTCTTTGGTATTTATTACTGATTATTTGAATTCTATTAATTTTGGCTAGTTGTACATTTTGTTTCATCATTGTTTTGGATATGGGTTGATGGAGTTTTGATTATGGATCCCAAGTCCTCTAGAGATCTGTGAACTCTGAGAGAGCGGACTATTGTTTCTGTCAATTGCTTCTTGTCTAGGACTAGACAGATGCTCCACTCACAAATCACCCATTTACTTTTCCATGTTTATAAAATTTAACTTCACAATTTTGGCATTCTGTGCATAAGAAGGAAGACACAGAGGCACAGAAATGTAAGTGAGCAATATTTGTTTCTTATAGACATTGGCTATCTCTGGTCATAAAAAGTAAATGTAGTGAAGTCAGGAAATCCAGTCAAGAGGGTGGGAGGTGGGGGGTTAGTGTTTAAGTGTTTTCAGTGTTGATAGGAAACAGTGTATAACCAATTAGCCTTAAAAACTGTCGCTCTCCTGTCAGGGATGACAGTAACAGCTACCTCTTAATTCTCATAAAGTTGAAGGATTTTAGAAGTGAAAGAAATCATCTTCTTCTACTCCATCTTAACTCAAATTTATTCTTGAAAATTTTTTATTGGTGGAGTTTAGAATATGTTTATCTCTTCTTAAATATCAGATGTAAATCACATTCTCAAATTTGTTAATAAGATGTCTTATTAAATTGTTGACTTAAGCAAGCAATATGTAATGAATACAGGCAGCATATCTTGTTAGTATTTCTACAGCTCATTTACCACAAATAAAAAGATACTAGACTTTCAAAATTAGATGCACTTTGATAATAATCTGTTTTGCTGGTGCATCACTTAATCTTACTAATTCTGAACAATTGCAGTTCAGGTTTCTGATTCACTGATATTTCTCCCAGCTAGTGATAGAGTTCAAATCTATACACAGTATGGACAAAATTATAATTAAAGTTGTCTATTTTATATATATATATAAAGTGTAACTGCATGAAATAATGGTATACTCTTGTAATAGTGAAGTATCTCAATTATTTCTGGAAAACTTTAGTTTTAGTTGAGACCACCAGAGACAAAATAAAATAATGTTATCTGTCTTTAGTCACTGTGAATGGCTTCTTTTTTAAAAGTTTACTTTTTTAGTGTGAGCCCAGTACAATGAAAAGCATGGCAATGAATTTTTCAGGCACAATGATCACTGCTCTTTAGAGTTATTGGTGTTATTACCTACTATATAGCTTAGCTGGTGACACAGGGTCACATCTTTGGTGCACAATGAACACGATGCGGGGCAAGCCGCTACCAGCCGCAACATGGCAGAGAGTAGGAACCATCCACCTGAGAAGAGAGGATAATGCACATCATCATGTAGGCATTTATTACCCATCATTTCAGTATATTTGGCTCATGAAGCATTTTGGTGATTGTTGTCTTTTAATGAGCATCTTGGGTTCTCACAAGATGCCAGAAAAATGACTAGTTCCTTAATTTGTATGGAATTTAAACCAAACTATTAAAGCATTCAACCATAAATTCAGAGGGCTCACATCCAAGGCATGCTCATTAGTATAGATTATTAAAAGATTAAGTTACTCTGTAAAATACTTTACAGTTTGTTGACTTTCATAAATATCTTATTTAATTCTTTTAATTCTGCAACAATCTGAGGCTGACAAAACTGAAACTCAGAATGGTTTATAAACTAGCTACAGTCACATAGTCTTAGATGTTTCACCTCAAGTCTTTTAAGCCTCCATTCCATGTTCTTTCTAGTTGCAGAAGTTAATTTCAGGCACTGAGTCTTACATAATTGCAACTGAATTATTCCTTATGAATTTGGATGCCACACTTAGAAAGGGAGTATGCAGGACCATTATGATCACAAGCTCTACCTATCATTGCATTCAGTGCTGCTATTCACTGATCATACTATCTTAGATAAATTACTTAATTTTTCTCATTTTCTGCCTTTTCATGCTTAAAATACAAGTAATATATGCCTAGTTTACAAAACATTATAACAGCTAAGTGAAGCGCTTTAAGTGTTCAGTAAATGTTAAATTTTACCATTATTTTGATGCTTTTTTAATCTTCTGATAAAATATTTACATTATTCCAATTTAATATTTAAAAAGAAGCCATTCGTTTATAATGTAACTGATTGATTTAAAAAAACTTGAAGCAAATTACAATTAGAATCTCTACCCATATGATAAGATAGTTTGAGAATGAAATAAAATATAAATAAATTACAAAATCATTAATTTTATCATTCATTTTACAGTATTGATGAAACAACTTCTGTAGGCCAGGGACTGCTCAAGGCACTGGGAATAGATAGAGCAGTGGAAAAAACAGTAAATCACTGCCCTGCCTGGCTTGTGCTGGTACAGTGGATAATGTGTTTAGCTGGAATGCTGAGGTCCCAAGTTCAAAACCCTGGGCTTGTCGGATCAAGGCATATATGATAAGCAATATTAAGTTGATGCTTCCTGCTTTCCTGCCCTCACCTTTCTCTCTCTCTCTCTTCTTGCTAAAATCAAGAAATAAAATCTTTAAAAAAAAAAAGTGGACATTCTAGGTGGGAATGTAAACAATAAACAAATAAATATGAAAATATGTGTTAAGTCATTAGAGGACAAGTGCTATAGAACAAATAAATCAAGAAAGGGAGTAGCCAGCATTATTGGGGGGGGGGCGCTCTCAGATAGTGGCCAAGGGAAGTCATCTGAACAAAGAGCTGGAGAAGGTGAAGCCCCTGGTCAATCCTGGTGGAGAGAGCAGCAAATGCACAGTCCCCGAGGGCACAATGTGCTGAGACTGAGGAAGAAAGCGCAGCCCCGTACAGGAGAGGAAAAGAAGGTTGGAGAATAGCAGGGGCAGGCTGTGTGTCCTCTACAGATGAATATAAGGGATTTAGGATTTTTTCCCAGTTAAGATCAGAATAATTCAAGGCTTTTGTGATCTGTAGTACACTTTAAAATACATTGTCTACTGTGTTTATTACTACAGCTTTGTAATATAGTTTGAAATCAGGAGGTGTGATGCCTCCAGCTTTGTTCTTTTTCAAGATTGCTTTGGCTATTTGGAGTCTTCTGTGGTTTTATACACATTTTAGGATTATTTGTTCTATTTCTAAGAAAAAATGTTATTGGAATTTTGTTAGGGAATGCATTGAATCTGTATATTGCTTTGGGTAGTATGGACATTTTAACAATATTAATTCTTCAAATCCATGAGCATGAAATAGCTTACCATTTATTTGTGTCTTCTTCAATTTCTTTTATCAATATCTTATAGTTTTTAGTGTACAGGTCTTTCAGCTTCTTGTTTAATTTCATTTCTAGGCATTTAATTCTTTTTGATGCAATTGTAAATGGACTTGATTTTTTTATTATTTTTCTTTCTGATAGCTTATTACTAGTGCATAGAAATACACATAATTTTGTATATTGGTTTTATATCCAATATACTATCCTTAATTTCTTCACTATTTCTAATAGTATTGGGATGGAGTCTTTATGATTTTCTCTATATAATATCATATCACCTACAAATAGTGATAGTTTTACTTCTTCCTTTCTAATTTGGATGCATTTTATATCTCTTTCTTGACTAATTGTTCTGTCTAGAAACTACCTTACTATGTTGAATAAAAGCATAAAGAATGGGCATTTTTGTCCTTTCCTGATGTTAGAGGAAAAGCTGTCAGCTCTTCACCATTGAGTGTGATGCTGGCTGTGAGTTGGGAACTCAGTGTTAATAGACAAAGAACAGAAGCATCATAAGTAATCAGTCAGTTACAATAACACATGTGAGAGATGCCAGTAGTTTAGACAAGAGGTAGTCAGACTCTGGATAATTTTTTATTATGATGATGAAATTCAATATGACAAATTTGAGCTCAACTGAACTATTCTGTACAATGGAAATGTTGTTGGGTATGCAGGAGTAAATAAACCATGGCTTACCCTCAAAGCACTTCTTAGCAGTGATATAGACATCTAAATACTTATTTATAATGCAAGGGAGCATATAATTAATCTATATAAAGGAAGAAATTATTCTGTGGGACATTTAGACATTTTAAGAAAGATGTGTCTTATGAATTGGTCCTGAGGAGGGCAGAAGACTTCTATAGGCAGAGAATGAAAGTTAGGTAATTCCAGTCTGAGGAAATAGTAAGAACAATACCTTGCATTGGACAAAAGATCTAATCTCAGTTCACTTCTTTTGCTTCTCTGGGCTGTTCAAAGGCTGACCCATGCATATGTAGTTCAGAGGTCAGCCAGAGATTTGGGCAGGGTTTATTAGAAGATCCTAGAACTCCTTCTCTCTCAGGCTCTTCCTTGTTTTGTTTTGTTTTTTTGTTTGTTTGCTTTTTTGGATGGCACCAAGATTTCTGTCCCCTGGTGTACATGCCAAAGATAAACCACCCCCTTGGATGTCAGCAGAACCTGTGAATATAATGAGGTATTAATCCCATAATTATATTTCCTCATATGGGCACAAGAAAAGTTATCCTGTGTAGACCTGACCTACCAGATAAGCCCTATAAAAGCAGAGAATTTTCCCCCGATTTGGTCACAGAGGAAGACATTAAGGTAACTTGAGGCCAGGAACAAGCAAATGGTTATGTTATGAACTGCTTACAGAGGCCATGTGGCAAGGAACTGTGGGCATTCTCTAGAGGTGTGAGAGTCATCCCTGAGGAATAATAAGAAAACAAAGACCTGAGTCCTAAAACCAGTAAGAAATGAATCCTAATAACCAGTGAGTTTGAAACAGGTCCCTGAACCTCAGAGGAGAATCACAACACTAGATAAATTTATTTTAGTCTTAATTTTCATCTGATGAGACCTTAGCAAAAGACCCAGATCATCTGTATTTGATGCTTGACTCACAGAAACTGAAAGATAATAAGAGAAAAAGTGGGAATTATTAGATAATGTTCTAAACCATTATATTTGTGATACTTTGTTATAAAACCATAGTAATACACTCTGATTGCCCTGAATTCTATCCTCTGATTTTTCCAAAAAACAAACCTGTGGATGTTTCATCAGAATTTTAATTTCTCGCTATGATGAGGGTGGAGTTTGCCCTCAGGGTAAATGTAGTAGTAATAGCAGCAGTAATAAAAATGGGAAACCAGCCCCATGCCCTGCCTTCCTTCCAACTGATTTGCCTCCAAAATCTACCTGCATTTGTTCACTCGACTGCATTCAAGTAACTATCTTTTACATTTTATCCAGAGTTTATACTTGTTGCATGGGGCAGGATTTATTCAATATCTGCTCACAAAAATTAGGGGATCAGGGAACGTGCAGATACTCCAGTACTTTCAGCCTTTTGTGTAGTGCATTTTCACCAGTGAAATAAAAGTTGGTTTTGCATCTCATTTGCATAATCAAACAACTTTATTACTTGTCATTTGCTTTTCTGGTGTTCTTGTTTAATAAAAAAAAAAAAAGCAAATGCTACTTTTTTTAATCACTTCATATTCATTTTGAAATATCCCCTAATTTTTGTGAGCAGTATATATGCTACTTGTCCATTCAGATTCTGCATGCATTTTGAAGGCAGATTGAATGTGATTTGCTGGCAGATGAGAAGCAAAAGTGTAACAGAGAATTCAGAGAAGATCCTGTGGTTTGGGACCACCGCAAGTGAAAGGATGTGGTTCCCATTTGCTGAAGTGGGAAGGCTATAAATATAAGACATTATTACAATGTGAGTTTAGCGTTCATGAGAGAATCTGGGTTTGATATAAACATTTAGGAGTTGTTTTTTTTTAATCCATAAGACTGCATTAAATCCTCAACAAATTAAATAGAGAAAACAAGAAATATCAAAAATGAGTCCTGGTACAATCCAAAATTTAGAGAAAAAGAGAAGTGAAAGATGTGAAATCAAAAAAGAAGACTGAGAAATAGCAAATGAGAGAGGAGATACATAGTAGAACTAATCAGATAAGGAGGTAGGTCTTTGTGTCTCTCACAAGAGCAGTTTCAACAGAGTGTTATAGAAGAAGGCCTGATTTAGGTAGAGGACAAATAGAAGGAAAAGAACAGTAAACTTTTCAAATTTAAGCATAACTTAGAACAATTTTGTTGAACAAAAAAAAAAATGGAGTAATTGCTTCGGGGAGAAGTGGAATCAAGAGTTTTATTTTATTGTTTTTAACACAAGAAATGTATGGTACTCTGTATTTTGATGGAATTAAACAGTAGAAAAGAAACATCAATGATGCAAAAAAATAGAAGGGAGAATTCTTGCCAGAGTAATGCCTTTTAGTAGATTAGCAGACATAAGAACTAGTACACAGTGAAGGAATTGGATAGAATCAGAGAAAATTATCATCCATAGAAATAGAAGTGAAAGCAGATTTTGTGGGTTTAGACTTAGGTGAGTGATCTGTGCAGTAGTGGGAACTAGAGGTTTGAGGAAAAGGAGGAAGGTACAAAATGAGCATAATTCTGGAGTATGAGAGAGTGAGTGAACTACAAATATGTCATAGGCTCTCTAGGCAGGACTGAAGGCCCACTTGAAGTTAGAGGGTCATGATTTTGAAATAAGACCAGTCAAAATGTATTTAATCAACATTGGGATTTTTACAAAATGTACAATAGGGCAAGAGAGTTGAGCTATGTGGAAGAGCCTGATGATGATTGTCAATGAAATCTAAGCTAGCCTGACCAGAAGGTGGCTCAGGGGATAGAGCATCGGACTGGGATGCAGAGGACCCAGGTTCGAGACCCCGAGGTCGCCAGCTTGAGTGCAGGCTCCTCTGATTTGAGCAAAGCTCACCAGCTAGGACCCAAGGTCACTGGCTTGAGCAAGGGGTCACTCTGTCTGCTGTAGCCCCATGGTGAAGGCACATATGAGAAAGCAATCAATGAACAACTAAATGCCAAAATGAAAAACTGATGATTGATGCTTCTCATTTCTTTGTGTTCTGGTCTGTCTGTCCCTATCTATCCCTTTCTCTGACTCTTGCTCTGTTTCTGAAAAAAAAAAAAAAAGAAATCTAAGCTAACTAAGGGAGAAGATGAGGTGAGTCAGTGACAGTGAAAGATGACAGGATGAACAAAAAAAGAGGGGAGATAGCTTAGACAGCAGATAGATGATCGGTAGGTGGAAAAACATTAGCAGAAACCTGATTTTTAAGTCTGAGTAACATATATGTGGGGGATATTGTACTATTCTTTTCTACTTTGGGGTTTATTTGAAAATGGTCACAATAAAAATTTGTGGGTTTTTTTAATGATAAGATGGCTTTTGTTATGAAAGGTTGTTGGCATCAGGGTTTCAGAAGAAGTGAGTTAGAAAGAAAGGACATAGAGTCCAGAGCATGATCTCAGGGAAACTGAGAGAACAGAGCATGAGGAGGTTTTTGCAAACATTGCTAGTAACAGGGTCCATGGTCTGACAAGGAAGCTAAGTGAGTAAAGGAAGGTAGAAAGGTAGAAGATCTGATCATTGCAAAAGACGAGCAGGGTGGGGGTCCCAGAGGTCAGGACACTGTAAAGATTATCAACACGGATAAGAAGAACAGTAACAGTAGTGTTAGAGAGTATGACAGTGAGCGGTGACTAAAACCTTCAAAAAATGAAGGAAAGTGGCTCAGAGGAATCAATTGAGTCTTTTTAAGGAGAAATCATTTAAAAGTAAGGAAGTCACAATCTCCCTTCACTCCACTGCCACCCCCACCAACCTAGAGGTACAAGCAGCACATGAGAGGATGAAGCTTCCCCTTGGGACAGCTTAGGGAGAAGCAGTGTCCTCAGGGGAGAGTTAGATATTAAGGGAGAAATTGTTCTACTAAAAATCTAAATTAGTTGGTTATTGCACCTTAATGTTAAATTGGGCTAGCTACCTCCCAGTAGTTACGGTTTCATAAAAGAAGAAATAATAAGTTATGTAGTCCTTAGGATCTCACAAGGAGGTATATAATTTTTTCAGAAAGACCAACATTTTCAAAAATTCCAAGAAATTTTTTTATAGATCCATAATTACTTTTATATTTCTAGCAACTAGAACAAAGTATGAACTATAATCAGATTACAATAAATGTTGGTTCAACCAAGCTCATCAGACATGGAGTTTCATAATGAATGATGTCTTTAATGGCACGTTTTAAAGATAAAAAGCTTTTCTTAAACCCATAAAATAGAACATGGTCATGAGGTTTCTATTGATCTTTGCTCTGAATCTGAGATGGTATTTTCAAAAGTGAAGCTAATTATAAAATTAGCTTTAGCAGTTCTTTTTCTATAGACACATTGTACAATATAAGGCACAGAGATAGTTAATAGCTTTTAGTATTCACTTTATTCTTTCATTTTGAAGAGAAAAACTTGCCATTTAAAAACATGCAAAGCTAATTAAAGCTTTTTCACTATTTTATTATCTGAATGTAGTTGCAAATTCTGACTTAAAACTCTTATCAGAGGGAGACCAAACATCCTTGCAGTAACAGCAAATGAACATCAATTAACACTTCAATGCGAGTGTATTTTAAATAAAAATATACACTAGTGTTAATCTCATTCTTTCTGAATGCAAATAACCAGTTTTAAAATCCAAAGAGAGTTGCTTCTCTTCTATTCTTTGGGAAAACAATTTGTTTCTTTATTTACAGGGAAGACCTGAATTTTCTGAAGTTGTTACCAAGTTAGAAGAGTGTCTGTGCAACATTGAGGTAAGATTTAGCTTCTGAAATGCGTTCATTAAAAAAGCCTTGAATAGTGCTTGCTTTGGCAACACGTATGCTTAAAAATGCCTTAAATATCCAAGGATGTTGGGGAATGTAGGTAAGATGGTGCTTATGGTAAGAATGAGTGTGGGGGTGCAGAGTTTCTTCCTATTTTATCCTGTTAATTAAGTGCATAGGCTAAATTAGAATTGGCTCTATCTATGGGGACCAAGGCAAATCCAGAGTGAACTCTGGGGACCTTTTTAACAATAATCAGATAGGCAAATGAACACAGGTTAAAAAAATTGATATGTAGGAATTTGAAAATATAACAAATAGATTAGAAGGTAATTATTTAAATTAACTTTTTCTATATACACATTTCTATATACACTCCATACAGTGAAACATAAGCTACAATATTAAGCCATTGCTCACTTATGTTCAATGAGAAAAGGAAAAAAATGTTGCTATAATTAGTACATAAATTAATTGGGAAGCATTGCTTTTATACCACACGTATGTTGTGGAAAGTGATATATGTTGGTAATCATGTTAATGGAATTTTCTTCCCTTAATATCAAGGAGCTGTTTGCTTTAATTTTCTCTATAATTGCCTCAATTTTCTATTCACCTGGTAAGAAGATAGCATTTGAAAATAGGTAAGGAAGCTAAAACATGCACACTGATTTAAAGATAATGGTATATTTCCGAATGCAAATGAGCGCTACAGGAGAAGAGGATGAACATCCCACATATAAGCTGAGAGATGCATGTACGTATGAAGGGAAGGGGCATAAAATGGGGAGAAATAGTATCAATTGAGATTGCATACTAAATCCCAAAGTGGAACTACTCAAAGAAAGTTCTGGGTTTTTTTTAAATCTCAACTAAATCACTGGACCCTAGTCCATTGGAGAGGGTTTCAGGTCTGCAACTGCAACCTGCGGTGAGCTGCAGTGATGACCCTGTCTAATGACTCTGGACTGGGACTTCTAAAGAGGAAGCCTTTTATGTAGAAGGAAGCTTCAGTCTTTAAACATAAGACTTCCTCTTCCTTCTCTTCAGCCCTAAAACATACAATGTGGGGAGAAGTAACATACTTGGTGGGCCTTCAGGCACCCAACCAACAAGAACATCAGTTAGAAGTCTTGGATGTTGAGAGATGCCTTCAAGGCTTGAGTTCCAAGTACCCTCTCACTTTGAACCTTTATATTTGATGGAATAAGGTTACTCCAAGCCTGGGGATATATCCAATTAGATCTTAGAGTAGATTCCAGAAACAAGGACAATGGTAAGGTCTGCTAAACTAGCTTGTCTTGTTATATTGACCAGACTCTTAGCATAATCTTCTCTAGTGGAAAAGATGTGTAACTATGGACAATATGCAAAGAGGGCTAATTAATAGACAAGAATCAGCTTTAAATAACTTGACTTGTGGAGTTCTATAGGCTATATCTTCTCTACTTTTCAACTTTTTAGTCAGTGGTCTAGTCCAAGGTCAAAAGACACTGCTCATCACATCTACAGATAAAAGTTGAAAGAGACAGTAAATATTTGAAAGCAGAAGTCCAGAATATCTTGGAGGATAAAGTAATAAGACATATCTAATAAGAATAAATTTAACAGAAATAAATATAACATCACACACAAATAAATAATAGTAAAAGTGTCACCTGGTAGATATATTGTTTAGGAGCATCATGAATGTTACTGGAGATTAAGCTCTTTGTGAGTTAGAATATGAAGTAGCTATCTTGCTACAGAATAAAAGATCATTTCTTTCTGTTCTAAGATGGCCAAACAAAATAGTACCCAGTTATATTCTTTTTAGGGATAATTTAAAACTGGGACACAAGTTTTAGAAAAGAGAGATTAAAATGGTGAATGGATTGAAAATCATGTATTTGAGAACCAATTAAAGGAAGCAAGGATGCTTATCCCAGAGAAGAAAATATTAGGATGAGTTCAATAGCTGTTTTTAAATATCTGAAGAACTAACATGTGGCAAAGGGATTTGCCTTGTATTCTATGGGCCAACAGATGGAAATGAAGTGCAGTAGTAGATTTGGTGTATTGTGAGAGTTTTTTGATGGTTAGAGATGTCCTCGGATAAATAAATGGATCTAGAAGCAGTGAGTTTCCTATCACTGTAGGTGATAACTTACCTAGCTGACTTAAAAATGATACACAAAAGACATTCAATCATTGATGAGTTTAAAGATTGATTTTAACACTGACATCACATGATTCTCATAGCTTTACTTTGGAATGTCTTAGCTACACTGAAGAGCCTAGCATTGACATATATATTTTTTTTTTCTTAAACCAAAGTCTACTGTCTACATGTCTCATGAAATCATAATGTGAAAAGCACTAAAGTTCTCAGTTGGGCTAGGTAGGATGCATGAACAGCAAGGTTGTCAAAAACTTAAGGAAACTACTCTCCTATTTTTCCTCTTATCTTTCTCATTTTCTTTCCTCACACTTTTATATTTTTTAGCTATACTTAACTATTTGTAACTATTTTTTAAAAGTCTTTCACAACAACTCTGTTTAGTCCTCATGCTTGCCAAATATTAAAGTATTCTTCATTTTATAAAATGGATGTATTCTTGGAGAAGTGTGTAAATCTACTTTATGTAAATGGAATAATTTCATTTAAAATGAATGACTTTAAGTTATAAGCTAAAGGAAATCTGCCATGAATTTTATCATCATAGTGAAAAATGCAGAAAATCTTTTGACCATGAAATAATAACCTTCTAAATATTTATTTCACTATCTGACTTGAAACTACTATTTTCTGAAAAAAATGAACATAAATTTAATGAACCAGCTCTCAACTTAGAACTAGGTCAAAAAGGTAAATTACGTTAGCCAGATGTTGCTATTCTAGGCTGAAAGGAAAAGCCAGAAGCAAGCTGAGAGGAATAGAAATTAAAATATGAGAAATCCTAGAATAAAAAGTTAAAATAAAGCCTTTTGGATTTATTATATTAAATGTTTGAAATTGCCCCTCCTTCACCTAGATAATGTCTCCTGCATCCAGTAATAGCAGCGGGTCTCTCTCACCTTCCTCTTCTTCCGATTGCCTGGTGAGCAGAGGCGGACCTGGCCGGAGCCACGTGGCAGCTTTACGGAGTCGTTTTGAATTGGAATATGCTCTGAATGCAAGGTCTTATGCCGCCTGGTCCCAAAGGTAAGGAGTAATCTAAGCAACAGTCTCTCAGGCAAGTCAGATTCCAGAATCTCATCAAGATAGACACCTAATTTGATTCATGTCAATGAACGTGGGGGGGGGGGGGCATGGGGAATGGATACCACCTTGTGGCAAACTTTGAAAGAAGAGTTTTTTAGCCCATTTAAAAAAGAATATATGACCAAAAATTGAAAATTTTATTATCTATTAGTTTAGGTTTTTAAAATTTCAAGTAAAAGCAATTAACTCTACTTAAGCAAGAATGGTCTAGCTACAACAACAAAGGAAAGTTGTGGAACATGTTTTGGGTTTATCTTATAGAATCCAAGGAAAAATACAGTCTTGTATTTTTCCTTGTGTAGGAATGAAGAAACAGTCTTGAAACTCTGAGCAGCAAAAGCTCGGCATTCATACAACCCAGCAATTTCACTCCTAGCAATATACCCAAAAGAATTGAAAACAGGTAGTCAAACAAATACTGACATTCAAATGTCTATAGCAGTACTACTCACAATAGCCTAAAGATGGAAGCAACATAAATATTTATCACTAGATGAATAAATCAACAAATGTGTATCCAACAGTAGAATATTATTCATTTATACAGAGGAATGATATACTAATACATGCTCTAATATGGTAAAAGAAGGGACATGCATTGGTCTACAAAGGTGTCACAAATTATATGACTGTATTTATATGAGTATCCAGAATAGGTATATTAATCAGTTTGGACTGTCATAACAAAATAGTTATAACATAGCATATATTGTAACAAAACACTGGGTGGTTTGCCTGACCTGGTACTGGTGCAGTAGACAGAGCATCAACCTGGGACAGCGAAAACCCAGGTTCGAAACACTGAGATCACTGGCTGAGTACGGGCCCACCAGCTTGAATAGAGGATTGCTGGCTTGAGCATGGAATCATAGACATGACCCATGGTCTCTGGCTTGAGCCCAAAGGTCACTGGCTTAAAGCCCAAGGTTGCTGGTATAAACCCAAGGTCTCTGGCTTGAGCAAGGGGTCAGTGGCTCTGTTGGAGCCCCCCATCAAGGCATGTATGAAAAAGCAATCAATGAACAATTAAAATGCTGCAACAAGAAGTTGACACTTCTCATTTCTCTCCTTTCCTGTCTGTCTGTCCTGGTCTGTCTGTCTCTCTCTCTCTCTCTCTTTCTCTCTCTCTCTCTCTCTCTCTCTCTCTCTCAAAAAATAAATACTGGATATTTTAAGCAATAAAAATACATTTTCTTACAGTGGAGTTTAGCACCATGGTGACAGCATGGTTGGGTTCTGGTGGGACTTACAGATGGTCACTTTCTCGCCATGCCCTCACATGGCAGAGAGAGCTCTGGCATCTTTTCATATTTATAAGGTCACCAGTTCTATCAGATCAGGACTTTACTCTTCTGACCTCATTTAACCTTAATCTCTTCCTTAAAGGCCCTATCTACAATAGAGTCACATAAGGGGTTAGGATTCAACCTATGAATTTGGTAAGAAGGGGACACAACCCAGTCCATAGCCATAGGTAAATCCATAAAAACAACCTAGACTGGTGGTTGCTAGAGACTTAAGGGGAAAGGAGAAATTGGGAGGAACTTCTTAATGAATATGGAGTTTTATTTTGAGATGATGATATTTTTGAATTAGAGGTGGTAGTTGCAAAACATTGTGAATGTACTAAAAGCCACCAAATTGTTCACTTTAAAATGACTAATTTTGCCATGTAAACTTCACTTAAATGAAATAAAAAGGCCAAAAAAATTTAAGCAAATGGGCAGGTCAGAAACAGAGGAAAAATAATTCAGCATTCTTCTGTAGTGAGCTCTGCTACCTACACACCCAGTTCCCAATAAGCAGTCTCCTTGTCTCTCAGTTTAATTGTCAAGTTTCAAGAAGAGATACAGTGGTCATCTCTTGCCATAATACTTCTACATAAAACCATGCCATAACTCAAGGAAATACAATCATATACATTTATTTCTTGTTCATGCGTTTGTGGGCTGCTTTTAGTTGGGCTTGGCTGTGTGCTGGAGGTTGTACCCAGGTCTCTCCTCCTCTTTGGACCAACACATACTTGAGGCATGGTCTTGTCATGAACAAACACTAGGAATTCAAGAGGACAAGCCCAAGTTAACATGTATATTTAAAGCCTTTCTTCATTTTGCATTCTACAACATTCCATTGGCAAGTCACATAACTGAGTCCAACATCAACAGGGAGAGAAAATATACTCAACCACCAGAGGGAAGAACTACAAAGTCACATGGCAAAGGGCCTACATACAAAAAGCATAAGAAATTAGAAATAAAAGCAGTCTGTCACAGGAGAGAACGGGATTGGCCCTCTTTGGATCAAATGGCCATCTCTGCTCTAAGTAAATGTGGTTGTAGTGGAGGTAGGGTCATATTTCTTAAATATAAATGTGGCAGCCAGCGACCGACCTCTGTTCCAGATGGAAGCAGAAAATACAATCAGTGTGAGCCTAATGGATACCCTAAAAAGTATGCACTATAACCCATGGAAGATCAGAAAAGGTTGGCTTCAAGTCTCTGTCCTTCCACATGAACTCCCAAGCTTTTACACATGAGCCGTTTCACATGTTCACTCACACAAGCCATTATCATAGTAAAGATATTTATCTTTATATGGAGAAAGAGTATCTGAGAGTTAGCAAGGATCTGATATCATCTGCAAACTGCTACTGTTGCCTTTCTTTTCTTAGCACTAGTTGTTACACTCCTGGTCTAAAAGAGTTGCGGTTACAGTTGGGAAGAGATAAGAATCTGAATCATGTAGCCTTTAATCTAGGAATTGCCATAAAATTAAGTATCAGAAAGTTTGATTGATAACCAGGAAAACTGGACACAATATTTTATTGGATTCCAGTCTTTCACATAATTTCATAAGGGGCTCACAGGCCAAGATTAGATTACTTTCGGTCATGATATCATCTTCTAGTTCCATCTGATCTTTTTAGTCTTTGCTTGTGGTTTAAAAATTAATTCTCTGAACAGTCAGGTTTTGATATTTCCAAAGAAGCAGAGGTTAAGAGGATGAGCTGAAGAGTCAGATAGATCTGAGGTTCAGTCTTGGCCTTATCATTCACCAGCTCATTGACCTTGGACAAGTTACATAACAGCTCTTAGGATTTTTATTGGGAGAGGCAGTATTGTCACAGGAGTCAGTGATTGATTGAAAGATGCCAGCAGACCAAAGCAGAGGACACAAGTTCCTATAATGTAGATAACTCACACAATCACAGCAAATAGACAGCTACACAGCAGGGGAGTCACAGTAGCACTCTCAATTAGGTGAGTTGACGGTGGAAAGAACACAGCTTCTCTGGCCTTCAAGAACCTAGAGAGGTATATCACTCTTCATGAAACTCCTTGAATGGGGTTTTCCATTAGTTTTTTAGGGGGGGGTTGAGATATGATAGTATCATAAGGTATTTCATAACCCCCTGTTCCTTCATGACTGTTGTGGAACTCTGGTAAGTGTTTGTCTGTGTACTTGATCAAATTTCACTGAGTGTTTGCTGTGAGGGCACACTGAAGGTCAGTTCAATAGTTGTACTATCCCTCTAGCAAGCTCAATCTTCAGACTGCTTGGAATTAACTGCAGAATAGGAAAAGCATTTAGCTAAGGTGAAAGATTCACCAAGATAAGAATATCTGTTTTATTCATAACTGTATCCTTACTATGTAGCAGTGTGATTGACGTAGAGTCAATATGTAATAAATATAAGTTTAATAAAGAATTGAATAAATTGGCTCCATAAGTCATAATTATTATTAATCTGGAGCATAATCAGTATACAAGTTTTAACTACATGCTATCTCTATTTTTTTCCATTTAAGTAGCTATCACTATTGAGCATCTTCTGCATGCTGGGTACTATTTTAAACTTTGAATAGTCATCTAAGTAAACCTTAGGGACTAAGTATTCCAAGTTTTATAGACAAGGAAACTGAGGCTTGGAAAAGGTAAGCAAGTTTCTTAAGTTTATGGGGGAGGATGGAATTCTCATCCAGGACTGTTTGCAGAATTTCTCTGGCACAAGAGGTGGCACTTTTCAGAAGCTTGGTATATAGTATTTTTTCAGTACTTATATCTGCTAGACTTCTAGTTTCTTCTGGAAGTCGGTCAAAGAAAGGATTCAGCTATTCCTCCCAAGCCTGTCTTTTCATCTTGTGTATATAAAAGACAGAGCAAGTTGAGACAAGAGATCAATAGATTCTTAAAGTCAGAGAGCCCAAAGATGCAGAACCTGATGGACTAACTCCACCAGGGCTGTGAGTTTAACAGCCTGGAAGACAGTGGCTCTCAGCTTTGGCTGCACATGAGAATCCCCTGGGGAGCTTTTACAAGCACCAGTGCCCAAGACCAATTAAACCACAATCCATGAGACTGACATCTAGACATCAGAATCTTTTAAATTTCCCAGGTGATTCCAATATACATCTAAGTATGAGACTCATGCTAGATGAGAATGCTGCACTACTAATCTGTCAGTCACTCTGTGGGAAGGAGATGCAACTGATGGAATAAATGGAAAGAGGGAAGTGTGAGCCCAAGTGAAACAGTAGCTGTGACCAAAGGAGAACATTGTGAAGGCTGAGTATTCGTGGGTCTTTCCGCAAAGTCTTTGCAATGTATTAGTAACCTCTGGTCTAAAAGGCATTCTAACAATTCATTAAAATCACACAAGGTGTAATTTTTAGCTTGGCATCATGCTTTTAAAAAATGAGAACAAGATTTTGCCTGGAGTTCTGACTAATGTGTTTCCAATTCCAGGCTTCAGAACCCTTGATACATGTCTTTAAAATAGTATTTTTTTTTTTATATCCCAACAGTGGTTATTGAAGTTTACAACCCTTAGTTTTATAATGCTTGATTTAATGGGAGTTTTGGTTGTCGTTTGCATATTTGTTTTTAATAATTTTTTTTCTTTTTTAAAATAAAAGTCAAGATAAGAAATTGTGTCAGATACTTTTTTCACAGGTAATAGAAATTTACTAATTCTTACTGAAACTACAAATTGGTAAAATATGTGATTCAGAAAGGCATGCCGGAAGTTCTGCCTATTTAAAAATATTTGTGTCTAGATATATTTGGAAAACTAAGCATGTGGCAGTTGCTCCTCGCACAGGGTCTGAAATCTCCCATCTTGTACATAGACTACATCATGTAAATTTAGAAATGACAAAATGATACACAACCTTTCAGATGGGAAAACCAATTAGTGTTTGTGTGGGGCTGGGCTCTGAGAATAGAACACTATGACCTAGTTAGTTGTCCAGGAGAAAGAACCCAGAGATGCAGAGATTGAAACTGTAAAATGAATACATTCAGCATTAATTGCTGACAATACAAAAGGGCCCATCAAAGGGTTCCTTTAAATAAAAACCTTGACTTGTGCACTTAAAATGCAATTCAACTTATAAAAGAGAATATAAGTTATAAAATTTTAATTTACACATAGTTTTTCTGGAACATAGCAAATGTGTAAATGAAACTGATGTTCCTAGAAGGAATGAAAAAAAAAAAAAGACAGTCATGAGAGGATTGAGTACATTTGCTGTTGGGGAGCAAGATATTTATCAAGTAAAACCAATAGTGTCTCCTCCTTGTTGATGGGGGTCAGATATTCCTATGTGCTATTTGTACTGAAACTTTCTTCAGGCTCCTTAAATGTTATCTTTTCTTCCAAACCTTCCTTTATATCAAGTTTATTTCTCTTGCCAGCTCACCACAATCAACAGTTTGCTTGCTTCTCTCTTCTTCCATCAGATTTCTTGTGATTCCATACAATGCGTGGCTTCTCTCTCTCTTCCTTCCTCTCTCTCCCTCTCTCACACACACATTATTACACACACATGCCTACACTCGTGCACACACAGTTTACCCCCAGATATGTCCAACCTTGACCAGTCTGCTTCCTTCGTAAAGTCTCTACCTTCTCTCCCCTTCAAGCTTCTCCATACCCTAATCCACTTACTCCTCTACTACCAACATATTCTTCCTTCTATAGAACTAAAGTATGTCATTATCCTACCTCAAAACCATCAATAATTCTCCATTGCCTCTAAAATTTAAGTGCAAGTATCTTTTCCTGGAATCCAAATTGGTTAATGATACATTGTTCTACTTTTAACTCCCACTGAGCGTCCTACATTACACTGGTGTAAGACACAGAGTGATATTGTCACTCCTGAAATACATTCTAGGATTTTTGGAAACTGTATGCGGTTAGGTTTTTGTTGTTGTTGTTGTTTTTGTTTGTTTGTTTGTTTTGTAGTTTCAATGACTAGAAAGGTGCTAATAATGTTTAGTGGCCCTGAGGACAATGTTTTGGACAGTCCTACAAAATTAAGAATTGTCCTGCAAAAAATAGCAATAGAATCCCTGGTGACATACACTATAGACAAATTATAAGTTCCACTATTTCTCATACACACCCTATGTTTTATCTACTGTCAACTTATTACTGTATTCTAATTTTTAACCCTAACCTCCTCCTAATCTTGTCAAAATATTAATCAGCCTTCAGTAATATCTCAATCACTATACTATAACAAAGCCTTTCCTGGGGCTATGCTCTGCATAATTATAGATTTAACTTTGAATTTTTGGGGTGTATAGAATCTGACAGTTGGTATCTTTTATACATTCTGAATAATATTCAACCACTACCTCATCTAATATTTCTTTACCCCATATTCCTTATTCTTTATGCCTGAAGTTCTAGAAGCATTTTAGATTTTCTCACTTTATTTTTCTAATTTCTCAATCACTTTTTCTTTTATATTTATCCAAACTCTATATTCTCGTTATGCAGCTTTCTGGTTATTTTTCAAGTCTATCTTCCAGTTCAAAAATACTCTCAGTAGCCAGATTTAATATGTTCTGTTCATTGAATTTTTATTTCATTTGTAGAAGTTTAAACTTTTTGCAACTTTATTAGACAGTTTTTAAAATCTCTTTTTCCTTTTACATGCCTTTAATTGCTTCTTTTCTATTCAAATATATTTATTTTGTATTCTATATTCTAATGTCTGATATTTCTAATCTCTGCAGCCTTTCTAAATTGAAATACTTCTAAATCTAACTATGTAGTTTGTTGCTTCTGCTAATTCTTGCTCCTGGTTTCTTTATGTATTTAGAGATTTTTGTTTGTATTTTGGGCCTATGTTCCTTAGAACTTTATCTCCAGCATTTTCCCCCTTATTTGCTGTAGGTGGTTTTGCAAATAATTTGCTTTTGCTTTTGCCTTTGCTGATTAGGTAGAGAAACTAATTCCTCAGAATCAGTTTAAAACATTAATTTGAAGGGCTTTTTTATAAAACACATATAATAATATTTTTGTTCTAAAATTTGTATCTGTGTGTGAGTTTGTGGATGAGACTTCTCCAGGTATATATTTCATTTATCATTTTTCTCATCTTATCTGGAGCAAAGGATGAAACAGGGCACTTACCTTCTATATCTCCATGTTTAGAGAGGATATAATCTTTCTCATTCACAATGGGGTTGTGTTTTCAGGGTCCTAGCCTCATAGCAGTGTGTCTTATGTGACTTCCCACTTTACTTGGGCCCATGCTTTGTTTCCCCCATGCGGTCAAATAAAATTCAAGCTTTAGACCCACAAGAATCAGTATGAAACCATCTTCACAGCACTTACATCCATCTGGAGTTATAGTTTTATCCAATCATTTTATTGATATCTATACCAAATCATAAACCTCATAAGGGCATGAACTTCTCTCCCTCTTTTTTTGTAACAGAGAGAGAGAGAGAGAGACAGGGACAGACAGACAGGAAGAGAGAGATGAAAAGCATCAATTCCTTTTTGCAGCTCCTTAGTTCATTGATTGCTTTCTCATGTGTACCTTGACTGGGGGACTACAGCAGAGTGAGTGACCCCTGGCTTAAGTCAAAAACCATTGGGCTCAAGCCAGAGACCTTTGGGTTCAAGCCAGCGACCATGGTGTCATGTCTATGATCGCACGCTCAAGTCAGCAAACCATGTTCAAACTGGTGAGCTCGCGCTCAAGCCGGTGACCTGGGGGTTTTGAATCTGGGTCCTCTGCTTCTCCGTCTGATGCTCTATCCATTGTGCAACCTGGTCAGGCTGAACTTCTTTTTGATGCTGTATCTCCAATACATAGAACAGTATTTAGTACGTGGCAGGTGCTAAATACCTATTTGGGGAAAAAATCATGATAGATCCTCACAAATATTATGCCGTTCAATTTTCACAGCAATCTTGTTAGGTAGGCCTTATGATTTCTATTTTTCAGATTAAAAAATAGGCCCTGGCCGGTTGGCTCAGCGGTAGAGCGTCGGCCTAGCGTGCGGAGGACCCGGGTTCGATTCCCAGCCAGGGCACATAGGAGAAGCGCCCATTTGCTTCTCCACCCCTCCGCCGCGCCTTCCTCTCTGTCTCTCTCTTCCCCTCCCGCAGCCAGGGCTCCATTGGAGCAAAGATGGCCCGGGCGCTGGGGATGGCTCTGTGGCCTCTGCCCCAGGCGCTAGAGTGGCTCTGGTCGCAACATGGCGACACCCAGGAGGGTCGCAACATGGCGACGCCCAGGATGGGCAGAGCATCGCCCCCTGGTGGACAGAGCGTCGCCCGCCCCTGGTGGGCGTGCCGGGTGGATCCCGGTCGGGCGCATGCGGGAGTCTGTCTGACTGTCTCTCCCTGTTTCTAGCTTCAGAAAAATGCAAAAAAAAAAAAAAAAAAAAAAAAAAAAACAGATTAAAAAATAACCAAAACTAAAATAATTTAAGCAATTTATACAAACCTATAAAGTAGAAAGTGGTAATTAATAATTGCTTTGGGGTCTATCTGGTAGTGTTTTCTTTATACCAAACTATCTGGAGACTAAGCTTGATAAACCTGTTTGAACCACCTCTAAGAAGCAAGAACTTCGAGCCTTGGGTTTTGGTTTTGCTGATAATCTGCTGAGAGCTGTCCAGAGTTCTGAACCACCTCATCTATAGCTGTGCCAGATCCAGTATATTGTAGAACATAGTACACTCTCAGTCTATGCAGGGAATATTTCCCTTCTCACTCTGACTACTTCTGATACTAGCCATTTTACCTTAGCTATGCCGGCCCATAACAAAGCTTTATAATCAACTGCCTGCACTAATATACACCTAACCTGAACACAACAAACCACATCTGCTGCCTCATTCACCAGCATGCCATGACCTAACCTTGCCCTTTCTATCTCCTTTATTCATGTCTCTGGAAATCAGCCTGACTCCCTACCCATATTTCTAAAACAGTAGAAGCTAATTATAATATATAAAATGACAAACTCTTTTCCTCTAGACACTTGGGGACTAGTTTTAAGGCTAACTCTACTATAATTTCTTTATGAAGTACATTGTAAAACTAGACTTTTCCATTTCCTCATAAATATGTTCTTTATTATGGTAGTCAATTACATTCAGTGTATTTTTTAGAAAGAAGATTTTAGCTGATATATTGAGTCAACAAATACATTATCTAATAATAAATATTTTTAAAGTTTTTTAATCTTGGAAATGGAAAAATAAGTATTTCCTTGTCTAATAACAAAATCCAAGAATCTTCTAGCTGATTCTACACAGGAATAATTTTAAAATCTATAAGTTTAAGGAAATGATAAAAGAATAGCATTTTTGGAATTTTAAACTGTTTCTTTACTTATTAAATACTGATTTAAAATGTGATGTCTATAGAATTTATAAAAGACCTCAGTTTGTATCAAAGTATCACATTAGTATATAACTCCTACTTCAACAATGTCTTCTGAGTTTATAGAAGGTGTTGTTTTACTAACTCATTAGGCTTAAGTTATATAGACCTTGTTGACATTGTTTGTATAATGAGGAGAGCAAGAGGTTGTTTGCCTAACCTAGGGACAAGACAACTTTTTTTCTAGAATAATTATCACCTCCGAGATATATAATCTTTGTGACACTCACTTGATGAAGGTCAAATTTTAAGCTCATTAAAGGTCTGCACTGGAAAAATATAAAAGTCAAAGGAAAGCAGCTAAAATCTAAGCAAGTACCACGATGCCTGTCAGTTGCCTTTTATCTCTTTCTTTTTAAGCTCAAATCTTCTTGAGGCGCCCCAAATTTTTTCTAATGAACAAAAGCATAAAAAATTTTAATATCATGGTATATGTTGTTAAGAAAGAATATAACTATTCATATTGATATGAGGCTATGAAAGTATTTAGTATACCTCTTTATGTCCCTGAATGTCATCTAATAAAAATGGGAAATTAAGGAAAGTAGAGAGGGGCCTTGCAAGAAGTTAAAACTATTTTCATAGAGTTCCAAAAATTAAGCATAATCATCTATGTATATTTACATAAAATCTTTTCATCACAGGCCCTGGTGCATTATAGTGAAATAAGCACACAATTCTCATATGCATACATACACTCAAAAAATGAAAAGACTATAAATTTATTGCTAGTGTCCTCTGGTTTTTATGCCGCTAGTATCCTAACATTCATCAGAATTGGAAATAATCTGTGCTGAATTGCTATAGGGCTCTAGGTAAGAACTCCTTTTCAGCTGATGTGGACCTGAGGCAATATTGTGGCTCTTTTCTAGTTGCTTTGCTATCTAGCGCCACCTAGCAACCAGCTGACAAACCTCAGGTGGGGTCTCCAGCCCTGACTGCTAATAAAAAAGAGAAAGGCTTGGAGATTTCCCGCTGAACAAAGGCGTTCAACCTTAAAGTTAGGAGCATGTGGGAAATATCAATCCTTTCTTTCAGTTGCTTGACTTTTAAAACCACCCTTAATTTGAAACAGGCTTTAGCCATGAAAAAGAGGGGGGAAAAAGAACATCAAACAAAATATTCTGTTCAGAAGAAGAAGTGGTGTAAAATAGGAAATTAATAAAAGTGAAGATATGAGAAGAGTCCTACGTGTGTAAAAGTGGCACATTTTTTATAAGCTTAAAGGACGTGAATGTATTTATTGTAGCATAAAAATTGCATAAAAAGAGTGAGTGAGTGACACATTTAGGTTACAATATATGCACTTGAGAGAGAGAGAATGAGATGCAGCTCTTGCACGGCTATTCTGATGCTATAATTTGGTGTTCTTTCCTTCCCTTCAGTAGTGCATTATGTTAGCATAACCTAAAATGGGCTCCCTCATAACCCAAAGGGCCAGCAGAGTGTATTTCCCTCTTCAAGCTTTTGTAATACTAATTAACTAAATCCCAGCCACAAAAAGGGAACCTGTGAAGATTCGCCAAAGGCAAATAGCTAAATAAATGGTGATAGATTTCTGTTTGCAATTAGATGAAATGACATATTGGGACAACGAATAGCCTGACTTTCTAATGATGAGAGTTTTATGAGCTTTCCATTCCTGGAAATGAACAGACACCTTGGCCTTTTCTCCATTCATAACCAGAAGGAGGACCTAGACCCACTCTTGTGTTTCTCAAAACAGGTTCTATCTTTGAAGGCGATGGGTACTGTGTAGACTGAAAGTAAGACTTAGTCTGAAAATGCTGCTTTTGAGACTGCTTCCCCTCTACTAAAATGTCTGAGAGGACACAACACAGACCAAACAGAACAACTGGCCTAATTAAATCTGTCCAGGCAGCACCCTGTGCTGTTCAACAGTCTCACTCCAGTACTGGCCCCACCCAGCTCCCTCCTGACTTCAGTGTTTGTGCTGTGAATCTTTTGCTAGCATAGCAACTGTTGCTATGTTTGCAGTAATAAGAAGTGGGTGATGGTATGTCTCTGTAACGATTCAGATACAAGAACAATGATTTCTAAATAGATTTCTGAAGCAGCTCTTACAGTGGTGCTGCAGTTTAACAGGTTTAATTCCTCTTAGATTTTTTTTTCTTCTTTTCTCCTTTAGCACTTCCCCTGTGGACTAAATCTAACCCTCATATTACGTAAAAATGGCAACATCCTTTTTTTTGCTTGCTAGTATTTGAAACAGAAAATTTCCTGTCAAAGAAGACATTCTACAAGTCACTGTTTCTAATTATTTCCTTGGAATCTATGAGATTAAATTGTTGTTTTATTATTTATTTATTTATTTATTTATTTATTTATTTATTTATTTAGATAAGAGCTAATACAGCCTGAAAAAAAAATCTGGAACCAGTAAAAATATATATATAAAAATAATGCCTGTACTAACCAAAGTGGACGACTACCATATATCATTAATATTAATTATATTAACTGAGCATTTTCTATTAATGAGCAGATGTTTTAAAGCACTCAACTGCAAAGAAGCACAAATATATATTTACCTGTTTACATTTTTTTCCAAAGAAGCAGCAAAAATAAATAAATAAAATCCTTTTTTTGTTTGTTTGTTTTGGCCTTAATCAGGCACCTATTTGCCAGCCATGTTACATATTTTTATCACTTACTCTGTTTCAGACACTACTGTGCATTTTTATATGCCACTCATATTATTGACTTATCACAGCTCTTCTACAAGATTTTTTTTTTATTCAATATTCTACAAATGACAAAACTGGAGCACAGAAAGTATCCTTGACTTGCCACAGGCTTTGCAGTTATTAAACAGCAGGGCTAAGCCCGAGCCTATATCAGCCTGACTCCAGAGCCCACCACCTTTCACGCCTTCCTGAACTCCTGTTGTGTCAGGGAGCTGCTCTCATGCTCATCAACCATGTGGCATGGGCGGGTCTCTCCCTGCCTTGGGCTTCAGGATTCTCATTCACAGTGAAGCATGTGAACTGGGTCCTTGTTATTCCAGGTGCAGCCCACAGACCAGCAGCTACAGATTCACCTAGGACCTCGTTAGAAACTCAGACTCTCAGGCCCCGCATGGACCTCCTGAATCACAGTGTACATATTAACCGGACTTTATTCAGTGAATATACATTAAAATTTAAGGCTCACAGGACTTGCCGGTCTCTATCCCTTCTAGTTCAAGTATATTTAGAATGTTGTCCCTCTTATCTGTCTAGTTCTTCTAGATCCTACCTTTCCTCCAATGTAGTATCACTGCTCCCTATAAGCATTTCTAATCTCATCATTAAACCAGATTTTTCTCTCTTCTAAAAAAAGTTTTATATATTTTAATTCACTTACCACTTGTTAGTGTTGTCTTTGTTGTATATATTTCTTGAGGGAGAGACCCATCTATGTAAAATAATTTTATACCAGCTGACATAGTACATTATACTATGTTGAAAGAAAAGCTGTTGAAAGAAATGTTCAATAAAACATTGTCTTAATTTAGTTACAGATGTCATATAGGGCTCTGATTGCAAGATCCCCGTATATCAATTATGAACTTTTCAAGGCAAGCATTTTCTAAGAATTCTTTAAATATGGATCCAAAAAAGCTTGCAAGTAGCACACATGAAGGGAAGTTTTCAGACTTTTTCATTACCCCTCATCTTTTTAGCACACAATACTTAAAAGATTCAATAAAAACCAAGCTCAACTTCAAAATCTCCTCCTCTAGGAAGCCTTCCTAGATACTTTTAATTGGTTATATACCCATCATGGTTTTGGCCATCTTATCCTGTACGTATCACATAAGGGCATAGAAACTGTTATAATCATTATAATTATGTTAACTGTCCCCTTATACACATAAGCATGCAGGCACACTCATACACACACACACACTGTATATTGTTTGTGTTTTTCTGTCTTTCATCTTTGTGTTCTTAATATTTATCATAATTTTTGGCATGTAGTAAGTGGTGGATATATGTATATTAAATGAATGAATGACTTAATCAATGCAAACCTTTTGACTCTAAAGTCTTTTTTTGGCCCACATTAGAGCTCATTGACACCAAGAACAAAACATAGAATGAAGGCTAAGGAAAGCTGGCTGGGTATGGACTCATTTATAGCATTTGTGGGAGAAAGTTATAAACGGAGAATGATCCAACTGCACACAATCCTCTGAGCTGACATCATCCCTCCGAATTATCTGTTTTATATGAGAATCCTACGCTTTTACTCTCTGTATATTTAAAAAGAAAATAGAACAGGAAACATCTAGGTGGCTATTTAATGATAAAACTTCCCTTCCATGCTGAGAAAGAATTTGTCAGGCAGGGGAAGCTGACCTTTGGTAGCTTTGACCTAGGAAGCCAGCACTTTCCTATCCTTCAGAAAGGAAAACAAGGAAGGCTTTTAAGACCATGAGGTTTGTCTCTCTTCAAGATGGTGTCAGGATAAAGAGTGGGAAGTGGAAAGAGGAGAGAGCATGCTTTTCTTTGAATACTCAATACATTATTAGTCATCTAATACCTAATTTGTTAGTTTTTAATCAACACTACTGTATTCTGTAAGAAAGTTTTCAGCTAAAAGTAACAGAAAACTCACTGAATAGTTGTTTAATGAAGCAGTGGCCTGTGTTTCACACGTAACAAGAAGAGTATAAGGATAGTCATGAGCAATGATTCTGCAGCTTCTCAGGCCATAGATGACTCAGACTCATTTTCTTCCTTTCACAATCTTGAGCATATTGGTCTGTCTTTATCATGTTTGCAGCTACATGGTTACAAAATGGCTGCAACAGCTCCAGGCATTTAGACCAGGCAAAAGGGGCTAATGTGTACCAGCATGTTTTCCTGTCCTATATCCTTTAAGCAAGAAATCAAAAGTCTTCTGACAGGGACTTAATTGTCAGAACCTGGACCAGGAAAAGTGTCCCTTAGAAGAAAGGCCAAGAAGGAAAAGGATGACTTTCTGATCACAGAAGTGGAAATATGTGTGCTACACTGGAAAAGAGTGTGCATCTTAAAGGCAGATATATTTGTGTTCAAATGCCAGTTCTGCCTTTTAAGAACAGTGTAAATTTAGGCCTACCAGAGCTTACTAACATAGGGATCATGATATTACTTTGCCTTGTTTTTTCAAGGATTGGAGAAAATACCTATGAAATAATATCATCCTTTGAAATTTTGCATTGCTTTTTTGTTTGTTATTATTATTATTTTTATCAAGTGACAGGCAGGGAGGTGGAGAGACAAACTCCTGCATGTTCCCTTACCAGAATCCACCCGGCAACCCCTGTCGAGCTGATGTCCTGCCCTTCCGGGGCTGCTGCTCCATTACTCAGCAACCAAGCTGTTTTCGTGCCTGAGTTGAGGCCATGGAGTCATCCTCAGCACCGGGGACAAACCTGTTCATTGGACCCATGGCTGCGGGAGGTAAAGGGGGGACTGGAGGAGAAGCAGATGGGAACTTCTCCTGTGTGCTATAACCGGGAGTCAAACCCAGGACTTCCACACAACAGGCCGACGCTCTACTGCTGAGCCAACCAGCCAGGGCCTGTTCTGTTTTAAGCTAGAGATCACTGTCACTATTTCATTGTCCTACCAAGAGATGGATAAACATCTTCTCGAGGTTTAGAAGATAAAGTTGATGCCTGCCTGGATTTTAGAATCCTAATTTAGGCACTCTCTGTTTTTTTATCACTTATTCTTTTTTGAGATACTAGGACACTCCTTTTTCTCTTAACTAGATACTGCACCTGTGTATTTCAAGTAGCTTTTTCACACCTAACTATACTGCTTGTTTGTCAAATTTAACAATGTTGACCATTCCCCAAAAGCTGCCATTTGGATTAAAGTCAGGGTTTCTGTTTGTTTTCTACCAAGCAGCTATTTACATAAAAATGACAGAAATCAGGGGAAATGACTTTTGAGGATTCAATTTTTCTTTCTTTGTATTCCTTGAAAGGAAAACTGTGGTTAATTGTGACTGTGCCTGCTAAATGCTGGCATAGTCCATGAAAATGGAAAGGATTGAAAGTGTCTGAGAGACAACATGGTTTTACCCAAATGGACATTTTTCACTGTGTATTAAAAAACCAGTCATTTATTGTACAGGGCAAGATGAGTCTTATACTCTTTTCTTTAATACTATTTTATCATATTAACATAGAGTAAAAATTATATAATCATAAAGAAGTAAAAAAAATGATAACAAAACATGTTAAGATATTTGTTGTTGTTTTCAACATATGATATATGTGAAGGAATATAGTATTTGACTGGGACTCTTACCTATGAGCTATTTTGGGGTATTGAGTGATCTTTTTTGACAACTTTTCTATTGCTTGTGTATTCTTTGGCTATCTTAGTTTGCAAAAGTGTGGACAGTTCTTAGTTTAAATACTACCTGAAAGAAAAATTGAATTACATTATTTATCTTCCAATTTTTACTTACAGAAAGATCTTTAGCACAAAGGGCAATAAATTCTCACCCTTTTTTTTATATCAGTATAAAAGGGGAAAGAGATAGTTGAAATATTATCAAGTTTCTTGTATTTTTTTTCAATTACTGTCCATTAGATTAGGCCAGCACCTTACATGATAGTTTGTTCTAATGTAGAAACATTTATGTATTACATTGGTTTAAATAAACTCTTTATCTTAGGAAAAGAGATATAGGAATTTAAGCAGTATACAGAGTTTACTTGGGTATGACTGAAATTTGAAAATTCATAAAATTAATTGAATAACTCACAAATATGTGCTGAGCTTCTACTAAGGTAAATGACACTATATCTGACCCTGTCTAGTGAGCCCCAATATATTGATAACTAATCTTGTATAAACACCTTGGCAAACTGAATATATGATCTTTAATACTTTCTTCCCTCTTTGTATTTTCCTTGTTAATTTAAAGGGTTATCTGTGTTTTACTTACAAATCAGAAAACTTTAATATGTATGTCAATGTTCTCTTATGACTGTAGCCTCTGCATTTACCTAATGCTAATAAATCTTTCTTTGGGTTGTTCCACTGGGAATGCATTCATTTAACACAGATTAAGCACCTCCTATGTGTCAAACTTTACAGTGAACATTGGAAATACCAAGATGGATAACATATCTCCCTAGACTAGACAGGGGTTAGTCTACTGAGGAGGCCAGAGAAATAGACATGAAGATCTGAGCCAAGTGTAGGATACCCCAAGAGCCTGCAGAGAGTCACAGAAATTTCCTGAAGCCAATACTACTTAAAAATGAAAAAGTTAATCAAACAGACAGGAAAGAAAATGTATACTCGAGAAAAGGAGCAGTGGAGGCAAAGGTAGAAAGGTAGACACCAGTGTGGTACATCTGGAGAATAGCAAAAGGTTTGGTGTAGCTATAACAGGAAAGATGAATGGAAATTTAAAGTAAGTAGAAGTAGAAATAAGAGAAAAATATGGAGACAAGCTCAGTAACAAAGAAAAATTGGAAGGAAGAGAATAGCTTTTCTTTATTCAGCTTCCCTTCTGATAACTAAGATCTCAGACTCTTCATCTAGGCAGTAAGCATGTGAAGCTCTATATGGGACTAAATATAACAACAAGCAGTAATCTTTGTTGAAATTGCACTGGAATGACTCTAAATTCTGACTGACCATAAATGAGCATGACTTCTGCAGCTATGTTTAGAATGGGTCATTGGAAAGATGCAGGTATATAGAAAAAAATGTGATGATACAGATAAGACCTGATTGACACAGACAGTAAAGCTCTACCTTGAACCCAAGATTGGCCCTGGGAACTGTGCAAACCAGGCAGCACTGCAGTGTGGCTCTCGGCACTCAGCTAATACTGTCTTGATGACATCATTCACGTGAGCATCTGTTTATGAGACTGTTTCTTTAAATGGTGAAGAAAAGGAAATAAAGATATAAAGAAACAGACTCCATGATTAAAAAAAAGAAGTTAACTTACCCAAAGGTTTCACAGCTTCTAGTTTGTTAATCTCTACATTAAAAAGTGGATGATGAAACTGAGATCTACTGAGTTAACTGCCCAGCGTCTCAGCCATATGCCTTATTCTTCTATATATGTATCTCCACTCCCACACCACTCCCACCTGCCTCTTCCTTTAGTGCCTGGAATAGCACTGGCACATGGTAGTTTCTCATCAAAAGTTCATTGAATGAAAGAACCAACACCTACTACTGACAGAGAGCTATTTATACTGTTCTATCTTCCTTGTCAGGAGCTTCATATAATGTTCTTCAAAGTGGGCATTTCACAGCATCATGCCTCCTTCCATATGGAAAATGCTCTTAACAAGCCTTATGACTAGGCAGACTGTATGAGCACCTGTCATTGACCTTTTCTGCATCTCACCTAGGTCGGTGGCTCACCAAGGAAAACCATAAATCATTTTTGCCATCTCAGGGACATTACTCATGACAAGACACTTAAAGAACAAAACCACCTGGCTCCTTAACGTCGATGCTAGTTTGGGATCATTAACAATGGCTTCATCAACAGATTCTGTTGTTAGATCAACTGAGTGCCCAGGTAGCTCAGTCAATGCTCCTTGACTGGTCTGAAACAACAGCAGAAGTGCCCAAGATAAAGAATTGATTGTGGAGAGAGTGAGCATGACCCAGTGGGCCATACATAGTGCTTTTCTAGTTCATTCACTCAGCTCAGATTTTTTGAGCTCTTACAGTAGGATTAAGGTATGTCCTTGACTGAAGATCTACTCTGTCCCTCAAAGAACAAAATATTTAATCCAGTGCACTACGTGCTCATATCAAAGTCAATCCATGAGAAGGTGAAGAAACAGCTCTTTTTTGCTGCCTGTCGGCCACCATAATGGAGTTCATGCACATTCTTGGAAAGGGACTGTCTCTGTTGGCTCTGCCCCTACTGCCACAGTGTTCCGTCTGGCTGAAGTTGACATCTGATGGCATCAAGGAGCAGTGTACAAACTGATCAAGAAGGGCCTAATTCCCTCACAAATCGGTGTGATCCTGAGAGACTCACATGGCATTGAACAAGTATATTTTGTGAAAGGCAATAAAATCTTGAGAATTTTTAAGTCCAAAGAACTTACTCCTGGTCTTCCTGAGGATCTCTATCATTTAATTAAGAAGCTGTTGCTGTTTAAAAGCATCTTGAGAGGAGCAGAAAGGATAAAGATGCTAAATTTTATCTGAATCTGCTCGAGAACTGTATTCATTGGTTGGCTCAATATTATGAGAATAAACAAGTCCTCCCACCCAATTGGAAATATGAGTAATCCACAGCCTTTATCTTGGTGCATAAATGTCTATGTACTCAAGAAATCAAATCATTGTCTAACTAGAAAAAAAAAGAAGGTGTAGAAACAGGGGCACTCCCAGGAATTGAGAACCTGATGGTGACTCCCTCATAATATTCCCTCAGAAGAAAATATTTGCTTAGCAAGCACATGTCTGAAAGAGTAGTTCCTTTTCCTTCCTTCTTTCTCCTCCTCCTCCTCCTCCTTTTTTCTCTAAACCAAACCTAAGCAAGTCTACATTATCCAGAGGCAGCTGGTGCTACAATGTGGGAGTGTTAAATGTTTAACGTCTTGTCACATGCAAAACTGATGGAGTCATCCTTTTTGTTTCAGAGTTTCATGTTTAAGGGGCTGAAAAGCTAGATTGATGAGCATTACCACAGAGAAATATTTTTTGAAAAGTAAGTGAAGCTGATGACATGTTACTTTACAGTTTAGTGAAATTCAGCAAATCTAATTTTATTATGCTATCAAAGTTTCACAAAAGGAAGACCTAAAAGTATATGTTAGATAAATCTTTAAAGATTTCAGAAGCCACACCATATCTGTAAAAATCATACGCATTCTATCCTAACAGACCTTTGTTTTCATCCTATCCTAATAGACCTTTGTTTTTTGTTTTTGGTTTTTTTTTTTTGTTTTTTTTTTTTTTTTTTTTTTTTTTTTTTGTGTGTGTGTGTGTGTGTGTGTGTGTGTGTGTGTGTTATACACAAAGGGGAGTAAATAATTTCCAAGAACTAATAAGTTTAAATAAAGTTATCTTGGTGATGCAATGCCTGCCTCTTCTCACTTAAAAAGATTTTCAAGCAGTAAACCATAACCATTTTTTTTAATTCAAAGGTTTTTCAAAGTTTACATAGCCAGACTCACCCAGACACACCAAAATAGGAGCTTCCTTTATGAGCCATAGACTAGAGCACGGTACTAAAATTCAGATTTATATAGAGCATTTAAAGCCAGATTATTTAAGCTCTTGTTTATGTCTACAATCACGTAGGTGGTTTAATAAGTTTATTCTTACCAAAACATCCAGAGCAATTGTTTTAAAGCATTTGCCCACAACTCTATATTTTTGTTGGAGGTTCACAAACTAACAAACGGAGGTTCACAAGCTAACAAACTGAAAAGGCTTTAGGATGCTTTTGGCAACGGTGGCACAGAAATGTTTCTTATTAACTCCAAAGGAAACATTGGTGTGAAGGTTTACTTTAGTGAAACTTTTTCTCTGCTATTTATTTATGTTTTTATTTATTTATTTTAGAGAGGGGGAGAGAAGGAGAGGCAGAGAGAGAGAGAGAGAAGGGAGAAGGAACTGGAAGCATCAACTCCTATATGCCTTGACCAGACAAGCCAAAGGTTTCAAACCAGCATCTTCAGCATTGCAGGACAGTGCCTTATCCACTGCACCACCACGGTCAGGCTTTCTCCGCTATTTAATAATTATTCATTAAAGAAGGAAATTCTTCATGAAATTTGTTGAGAACTTACAATATACTGCATGTTAATTTAATATTCCTAGTTAGTAGGAATTTAATATTCCTGCAAGGTAGATATATATTTAATCTCTATTTTGAAGGTGGCAAAACTGGTCAAAGCAGGCCTGAGAAAGTAGGTAGGGAAGTTGGGGTTGAGTCCAGCGTGACACCCAGAAGCCCATGTGTGCTCTTTTCCGGAAAACATAAGAAATTCTGTTTGAAACTCATAATGGAAACAAAGTGAAGGCTGTGGTAAAAATGTGAGGGGGTTTTATAGGTTGAATTGTGTCCCTCACAAAAGATGTTGAAGTCCTAACCCTCAATACCTCAAAGTGTGACCTTATTTGGAAATAAGGTTGTTGCAGATGTAGTAAATTAAGATGAGGTCATGCTGGAGCAGGCTGGGCCCTTAATCCAATATGACCTGTGTTACAATAAGAAAAGGAGAGAGACACCCTGGAGGATGCCGTGTGATGTCAATGGAGGCAGAGGTGACGCAGCCACAAGCCAGGCACATCAAGAACCTAGGGACTGGCAGAGAACAGATTCTGCCTCAGAGCCCTCAAGAGGAACCAACCCTTCCCACACATTGATTTAGGACTTTTAGCTTCCAGAACTGTGAGAAAATACATTTCTGTGTTATTAAGCTGCTTACTTTGTGGAACTCTGTTCCAACAGCTCTAGAAAGAAAACTAAGACAGAAAATCAGGGTGTTATAGAGTGCAGGGAGAAAACAAGCCCAAGACTTGATACTGGGCCATGCCCTACAGAAGGACCAATAGTCACTCGTTATTTTTCCTTCGTCTTTCGTGGTTTTAGAGAAAACCCACACTTATCACGATATGAGATTTGAAAGACATATTATTGGTACCTTCTCAAAAAATATATATGTGTATGACTAACCAAAGTGTAAAATTCTAACATTTTGTAATGCCCATATATGTCACAAGGACACTGGGAGAGGATGTTTTAACTGAGGTTTCACCTATGTTTCTATGATGGTTGCTGTTGGCAACCAGTCCTATAATAGGCACAGTGAAGACCTAATGAGGGAAGGAGTCAGAAAGAGATCACAGGTAATGGAGGTCAACACAGCTGAGGTCAGGCAGGTGACTGACATCAGATGTAGTCAAACTAAGGGGATCGAGGTTGAGGCAGGCACAGCTAGCAGGTGAAGGCTGGAGAGGGAACACTGATGGAAATAATTATAAGCTGGATCTGACAAGGACGTTTGAACAAGGTCACACAATAAGTATGATAAAAATCTGAGGTAAACCTGAGGTTCTCATCTTCAGAAACTTAGTCTTCCTCAATTGGCTCTCTCTTTAGAGTGGAGATCCTCAGTTGTTAAAAACAACAACAACAACAAAAAAAAAACTACACTTACCCATGCCAGCCTAACATGCTGTGGAGCCAGTTTATGTCCCCTGCTCCCTCAAGATGCTGACATCTGACTCAGCTGAAAAGGAGGAGCTTGCCTTTCACAGAAGGTGTAAGTGGGGAGCAGTGCTGAAGTCTTAGCAGCCTCAGTGGGAGGGGCAGGAGGGACCATCAACCGGCTGGATCTTCAACCTTGACCTGGGCTGAGGATGTGAATGCGAAGTGCAGATCATCCCTATCTGTAATTTTTGTTGATGACATCCTTGGTATTACAAGACTTTTTTTAAATCTGGCCATTTCTTTTTGTTCTGAAATTTCCCATTAGCCAGGAAAAGATCAGCCAATGTTGAAGAACAGTTGGTGTATGCTGCTCTCCAGTCACTCATTGTCTTTCAAGCCCCATTCACTAGACTATGGAGAGGGTTCCAAATTTACAGGTGTTTTGCTAAATGATGAAAATAATGACAAAAATAAGAAATGGTTCTTGACTTAAGATGATAACCGTCTAGCCTGGAAGGCATTATCAAAGCCATAAAATACAGTGCAGCAAGTGCCTATAATTCAGAAAGCAGGTCCTTCTACTGTTAGGCTTAGTACGTGAGGGAAACTGTCAGAAAGAAGTTCACTGGGATGGGGCGTGTATATATAGGTGGAGCTTACTTATATAAGGCAGAGAGCAACAGGTAATGGGAGTGGAGTAGACCTAAGTCTGACGCAAGGGATCCTGGCTATTGGACCGCAGCAGTGGGTGGCATGGGCAGTCTTTTAAGGAAAGTCATTTCCAAACTTTGCTGTGGCTTACAGAGAAAAGGGGGCCGCCTCGTGGCAGAAGAAATCAGTTATAATATTGTCAGAATCAGGTTTTATTTAATCTTCCTAGGTTTAAAAGAAAATTGACAAGTCGTGGGGAGTATTAAAGGTGACAAATGATAACATTGTATCTACTTCATGTGTGAAAATGGCCCTACATGTTCCCCATCACTAAATCAAACTGTTTATTTATTTAGTTAATTTTTGTAATATTTCTTCTATAAACATTTAAAAAAATATATTTATTACTCTAAGTATTGTAAAATATATAACAATGAATATAATATATAAACATCACAATATTTACTATTACCATAGTGGATATGCCTTCATACATCCACACACTTTTCCTAACCCTTACTGTGACATGGTCAAGCATCTTATTTCTGGGATTTTGCAGTGTTAGAATTTGCTACATAGACAACATGTCCTTATTGAAAATTCTCACAAATGATCTCAGTAATTCTTAACCACAGGAGAGACAATATTTTCTCTAGCAACCTCTCTCCAAATGTAACAGAAGTCTAAAAGAAATATTTATAGTGTACCCATGAGCAGAATTACGAGGAAACGTGGATAACAACTCAAAACAGAAACATCATTGTTCCCAGTTCAGTTGATGGACATAATTCATAGCTTGTCCCCATTTCTGCAGGTGTGACTCATTATTATGTATCACAGGAATCATTTTCAACACCTGTGGGCACTTTCTATGTGCAGTGAATCTGTAGGGATAATTCTTTTAAAGGAGGTTAATAACATTAATCCCATTTCACAGATGGGAATACAAGCAACTGGTTTATCACATTTTCTCAGGTCAGATAGTAAATCAATGCCTCATTAACATTCATTAAATTTCACTCCATTCAATTTCAAACTAAGCTTCTTCCCTAAGGCACTTAATTAGTATCAAGAATTTTCTGGTATTTGCTCCTCACTGATTCATATGCCAAATATTTGAACCCATAGATGAGGAAGGCACTGTGTTAGTGGTACTAGACTTGCCAGAAATGGTGAGTGGGTCAACTGAACCAGCCTGTCAAAAATATTTTAGGGTCAGCGGAAGGGTAGCCTTTAGTAATAATAGTAACAGTGATATTTATGGAGGGCTCCATGTAGATAAACTCCTATGTTGAGCATATGATTTGCTGTTTATAACTCATGGTGGCAACCTCAATTAAACCCCATTATTTATCTATCTATCTATCTATCTATTTAGTATTTTTCTGGAGTGAGAAGCTGGGAGGCAGACACACAGACTCCCACATGTGCCCAATGGGATCCACACAACATGCTTGCTAGGGGGTGATGCTCTGCTCATCTGGGGCATTGCTCTGTTGCAACTGGAACCAGCCATTATCACACCTGAGATGGAGGCCATGGAGCCATCCTCAGCACCTGGGCCAACTTTACTCCAATTGAACCTTGGCTGCAGGAGGGGAAGAGAGAGATAGAGAGACAGGACAGGGGGGAGGGTGGAGAAGCAGATGGGCACTTCTACTGCGTGCCCTGGCTGGGAATCGAACCTGGGACTTCCACATGCTAGGCTGATGCTCTACCAGTGAGCCAACTGGCCAGGACTAGACCTTATTTTTAAATAAGGAAACTGAGGCTTAGAGAGTGAGTTGTGTAAAGAATTCAGCCAATCAGCAAAAAGAGGATTTGGGACCCAGTGATCTGAAGCCATGAGTTCATGGTCTCAATCATCATATCAGTGTTTTTCAAATTTTAGTATGCATCAGAATCACCTGGAAGACTTTTTTTTCTTAAGGTAGAAGTAGGGGAGTTAGTGAGGCAGTCTTCTGCATGTGCCCCCACTGGGATCCACCTGGAAATCCTGTCTGGGACTGATATTCAAATCAAGAGAACTAGTTTTAGAACCTGAGGCTGACATGCTCAGCCTAACCAAGCTATCCTCAGCACCTGGGGCCACACTTGAACCAAGCAAGCCACTGATTGTGGGAGAAGAAGAGGAAAAGAAGGAGAAGAGGAAGAGGAAGAAGAGAAGAAGAAGGTAGTTGCTTCTCCTGTGTGCCCTGACCAGGAATCGAACCCAAGACATCTATAACCTGGGCCAACGCTCTATCCACTGAGCCACAAGCCAAGGCCTGGAAGACTTCTTAAAGCACAGATTGCTGGGGCCACTCCTAGATTTTCTGATTAGGTAGATATAATGCAGAGTCAAAATTTGCATTTTCAACCAGTTCCCAGGGAATGCAGAGGCTGACAGTCCAGATACCACATATTGAGAACAACTACTCTAAGTGAAACTTAATGTAATAATTTTTTATTATCTTCAGCTCACACTAGGAAGCCATTCTAAGTTTTTGAGCAAGTGGTGACCTGGCCAGAGTTTGCTTTTGAAAGATTAATCTGGCAACTTTGTTTTGGGTACTAGAGGACAGATGGTAAAGCAGGAGATTCCCAGCAAAAGCAAGTAGAAACAGAGAGACAGTAATAGATGTTGAGAAATATTATTCTAGTGGAGTGAGAAGATTTGCTGATTGATTGAGGAGAAAGGGGTCATTACAGATGACTCTACTTTTTGGTCAAGGTGACTAGAAGAATTGTTGAGCCATTAGTAGAAGTTGAGAGGACAGGAAGGGGATCTACCTTGTTATGTATTTCATAGCCTGTTTCCACATAACTTGCTACCATATCCTCTCTTCAATTACTGTCTTTATTTGTGAGAGTTCCACAGCATTTTACTTCTTCTTGACCTATAGGATCAATGTATCCAAAGACTCTTGCTAACTGCTGAGATGCTATTCTTATTTCTAAAAAATATTTGACTCTTTAATCTCTGTCCCCCCACCTCCGTCAACGCCTCCTTTTCAGCATGGTAAGGTAGCTCGTATTCTGCTCACAGATCTTAGTGGAGTCCACTCGTCATGACTGAGTTTATGGTTTCTGTGTTGTACCTGAAGCCTTCATGGGGAACATATCCTCAGTGATGGAGGCTCTATAATCCATCATAAACAGTGCTCAAAATAATATCAGTTTTTTAAGTTCAAATCATTAAACTTTTTGGTCTCACATTTAGCTTTTATGTAGTTTCTTTTCCATAAGTAAAGGATAGATTTTTAAAACACCATTTACAAATATGCATTCTTGAGGGAGTATTTAGCCTTCAATTTATAACAAATTACCTTACCCTAAAAGTGCAATATTTAAAAGTCTTTAAATTGATTTTTCTAAACTAAAATAATAGGAAAGTTAGAATAACAGAAAAGAAAACTTCTGAGAATCACTTTATAAAACAAATGGTTTTACAAATCAATCCTGCAGAATATATCTTTAAAAGAAGATTCAGTGTTATTGGTGGAATTTTCCTATATTGAATGCAGAGATCCAGAATGAAGATATATCATTGCTGAGTCAAACCAAAGGTTAATGTTTATAATATTCACCATCCTATTGTGAAAAGTTTGTTATCTATACCTAAATTATGAATGACAATTTATTTTTTTTTAAATTGAATGAACTAGAATCTTTAGTATGAAAATGTAACTGCATAATATTTAAATTCACTCACAGAATTCACTTGATTTTGCCTCATACATTTCTGAAAATTTTGAGGCCACCTCCCATGATTGCCATCATCTTTCTAGGTCCCTCCAAACCTCTCTGAAACTTCAGGAATCCCCTTCTGTTTAGTTTCAAGTAGGGAAATAGCGCCTTTTCTTCCCAAGGCTGGCCCCTCCTTTCTTCTAGGCCTTGCTCCACCCACCCAAGTCACTGTCACCTCCTGGGTTTTTCTCCCTTGGAACCTGACTGTCTCCTTCTACCTTCTCTCTCCCTTTTGTCCTCTGACACAAAATTCATCTCACAACTTTTGAAAAATGACAAGCTTATTGTGCTGCCTCCATTTTTAATATACTGACAGCAAAAGAGACTGAAGTAGGGAACGTAGAGGTATTTGGGTCTTAGTCCACTTGGTAGTGGAGAAATGCTATAGCATCCTCTCTTCACTAGAGACTGCATCCAAGACAAGTAAAGGACTTGCATTCCATATCAAGATGCCACACTTCCATCACCTAAGCCTTGGCCTTGGCTCACTGCCCACAATTGTCCTTTTAGTCACTATGTATAATTTCCGAAGATCCCAAGTTAATCACTGATTTCAATACTCAGAGTTTTCAAATATTGTCTATTTGTTATTCTGTTTTTAAATGCAGAGGAACCCTCTGCTTTCTGGGGCTGGTGCCTCTGAGAGCTTCAGCCAGTGATTGGGCTATGGATTGGAGAGCATGTTGGTTCAGATACCACTCTGAGCTGTCACGTGTCTAAGCAGTTGGCAGGGGGAAACTTGAAGCCAGGTTAACAAAAGGCAGGGAAGCTCCTCACTACATTTAGACCCCGAAGTTCCATGAGGAGCTGATTCTTCTTGGGGTGTTTTATTGATGTTTTAATTTGCTCAATTGTGAAGAATGGTGACAGAGGAGCAGAGGTAAAGAGAATCATTCCCAGTGGTCACTATGATAGTGTCAGTTTCCTGTCTATCAGAGCACAGATCAGTTTTCTGTGTTCTGGTACCCTAACTGGACAGTGTACTTACAGATATTTTTTGAGAGGAAGGGGAGAGACAACAGCTCAATCTCCAACTTCAACTTCAGAACATTTTTAGAAAATTTCCTTTCTCCATCACCAGAGTTTGTAGCAGCGAGCTTATGGTGTATCGGGAGGCTGTGCATTGCAGTGATTAGGAGCACACTCTCCCAGTTGGGTTGGCTGGGTTCATATTCTGTCCCTGCCATTTCCTATGTGTGATGTTAGCCAAGCTAATTAACCTCTTTGTATTTGCTTCCTCGTCCATAAAATGGGGGAGTCATAGTACATACTCAATGATTATTGTGAGGATTAAAAGAAACAATCTATGAAAGTCACGTAAAATAAAATTTGGCCCATAGTTACTACTCTGTAAATGTTAGCTATTACATGCAATATATATTCTACAGCAATTTTCAACCCTTTCCATCTCATGGCACACATAAACTAATTAAAATTCTGCAGCACACCAAAAATATATTTTTTGCCAATCTGACAAGAAATAAGTATAATTTTGATTCATTCACACTAGGTGGCTATTGTGTTGGCTGTTGTCATTTTTTATTTGACAATCTAAAGGAAAAGAGGTCAGTGTTCCTGACTAGTTAAGTATTGCGTGCTTTAAAATTCTTGTGGCACACTGGTTGAAAATTGCTGTTCTAGTACAATAAATTCCTACCTTATCATACAGACAAAAGAATAGATATATATATGATATTAATATATATCATATATAATATAATTATATTAATTATATATTAATGTGTTTTATATCTTTCTTTCTTCTTTTGGCTTGAAAATAATTGATAAGGACTTACTATATTCCAGGCAAGTGGGACATAGTGATCAGCTAGATGGACCCACAGAGTTGAATAGGCCATTTCAGCAGAACATGATAAATTTTATTATTTGAGAGGCACAGGATCAAATAGTAAATGCATGAATAAATGAGTGAGTTAATGTCTCCAGATATTTCTACCTAAAAGTTAAGTGTTTGGATTCTTGAGAATAAGTAAAAGTTTCTTTAAAATCTGTGCTACTTTATTCATAATGCCATTTCTGCTATGAATCATAACTATTCCAAAACCTAGACTGATTGTGGGTCTGCATCCAACTGTTGTTAGTCTTCCAAACAGGTAGCTGGGTTCCACATGGAGCAAAACATTCAGGTGAGGGAGATATATCAACATCCTTTGAAACACAGATGCCAGATAGTAATTACTCTCTGCCTTAGCTCCTGTCCTTCTCACTTGTCCAGCTCTCCTGCAGAGATTCACTGGCCAGGGATTGTTCCTTTTTTTAAATTTTTTTATCTGATTTAGCTCTACTGGAAGTATAACATAGCAGGTGAAGCAGTCACACCCATGATGAATCAGGGCCAGACACAAATAGAAGGCTGTAGACTCAAGGGCTTCAAAGAGAGACATTTAGGGCAGTTCTGTGCTTGGAGCTGCTGCTTGCACTTGCTGAGAGCCAGAATCCAAAAGAGGCAGCTGCTGCAAAGGCACATAAATAAAAGAAGCGTGTTCCCAGCGTTCCTATGGGAACACACGGCAGCTCAGCTTACCCACTCCCCAGACATGGCTTCCTTTCAGCCTGGCATCTTATATTAAAAGGTAGACCAAGAGGTACACTTCCAGAGTGGTGCTTGGGGGAGTTGCGTGACTAATTCTCCCAACCCAGTATAGTAGGCTTACTCCTGAGGATATAACACATTTTAAAAGTAGCATGAAAAAGAGGGAAAAAATCTGTCTTTTCCCTTGTATTCTAAAAATGTAAGTGGTTGATTTTTTTCTTTCCTAAGGTATATAACTGTGTGTGTCATGTGTGTGTGTGTGTGTGTGTGTGTGTGTGTTAGATGGAGAGACAGAGAGACAGAGACAGAAAAGCAATGTCTTAGGAGGCAATCCCAGAATAGCATATACATTTTCTCATTGGAATACTGATTGTATGATGCAAATTTGGATTAATATTGGTGCTTTTACAGGTTCAAAATGTGTTGCCTTTTTATCTTAGCTCCTTACTTCAGTGGACACTCCTTCTGCAGAGGGAATTCAAGATTAGACTGGGAGCACAGAAAAGTCAGCATTGCATGATCTAAAGCTTCAATCGGTTCATGACTAGAAGCATGAATTTCCAGCATCAAGTTCAGTTGTCCACCGGAAGTTTAAAAATTCAGATTAGTAATGAGAGGGAAGAACCCCACATGTTCACTCCCTACAGCTGATCACAAGGCTTTCTGCCATGTAGCAACACTTGTAGCAGGAAAACCATGAGCCCCTGTGTGCATTTCAATCCCTCTCCTCCCTGTTTCTGGCCAGGTATTCACCTTAAATCACTTGGCAAATCACCTGGCCTTTTGCCATTCAGTTTCTTCATCATAGTAACAATGATTCATAATAATAATAATACTTGTCTCACATGGTTGCTCAGAAGATTAAATGAGAAATAAATGTGTGAAATAAATATTCCAACACCTACAATTTTAATAAATGCTTCCATAGACATTATCTTAACTGATACTTCTATAAACATATGGCTTTGTAAAGACATGTTTTAGAGAATTGTTGGTGTCATATTTGTGTCTTGCTGTATTCTCTAGATTACGTATCTAAGAGAGCAAGGCAAATCTCCCAAGCCACACTTGGGTGAATTTGGAGTTCTTGCTTTTACTAGAGAAGTGTTTTTATAAGACTTTGACATTTGGCAAAATTCACAAACACAGTCAAGTAAGGTTTGCTGCAGTGTCCACAAAAGCTCCAGTGAGATTTTCTATGTAAAAATTCTTTCAAATGTACAGTAACTATGTGGTAAGTGGCCCCAAATAGTACTTGGTAGCACTCAGAAGAGCCTGTTGGGTATTCTGATCTCTGCCTATTAAGCTGGTTATGGAAACCTGCAGAGGAGATGCCTCTGTTTACTGGCCTCAAGTAGAGGGGGTTTAGCTCCTCCAACAGGAAGGTGCAAACCCTCTTCACCCAACACTATGTGAACTCCAGGGCTGCTGCCTAGTCCCACTGGCTGTGGCCAGACCTGTGGTAAAGCCAACTGGTGACTCACTGAGTGGCCTCCACAAAGCCATTCCTGTTCAAAAATTGTACAAGAATTGCCTTATCAAAACACCATGGCCCTGGCTGTTTGGTTCAGTAGATAGAGCATTGGCCCAGTGTATGGATGTACTGGGTTTCATTCTCAGTCAGGGCACACAAAAGAAGCGACCATTTACTTCTCCCTTCTCCCTCTTCCCCTTCCGCAGCCAGTGGCTCTATTGGTTTGAGCATCAGCCCTGGGTGCTAAGGATGGCTTGGTTGATTTAAGCATTGGCTCCAGATGGAGGTTGCCAGGTGAATCCTGGTCGGGGCACATGCAGACATCTGTCTAACTATCTCCCCCAACTCTCACTTAAAAAAAAGCCACATAATCTCTTTAGAAAGAAGTTTATAAGAGATTTTTTATTTTTCTCAGACTGGAGGTTATGGGTATTTTTAAACTTAATGAATTCATTTATTTAACAAATACTTATCCAGGGCTTACATTTCTAGGCTCTGTAATACACCGGCAAATTCACAAAATAATCTCTTTTCTAACAGAGCTCTTATTCTAGTGGGGGAGAAGAATGATAGACTATTTTTTAAAGTAAATTATATAGTATATTAAAGCAGGCATAGGGGATAAGGGAGTGCAAAAACAGGTGGCTTGCAATTTTAAACAGAATGGTCAGAGAAGGCCTCACCCAGAAATAACGTTAGAGAAAAGATATAGTAAACACAGTAAAAGAGAAAACCACAGGCCCCTGGGGAGAGCATTTCAGATGTGGGAACAGTTAGTGCACATTCCCTGAGGTGAGATGATGTCTGTGAACTCAATGAACAGCCAGGAAACCAGAAGGAGCAAAGCGACCATAGGGAAGAGGACCAGGAGACGGAGTGGAGAAGTGGTGGGAGCAGGGACAGATTATGAAGCAGGTGAAGGCCATTAGGGAGACTTAAGCATTTACTAAGGTTGGGGTGCATGCCATTGCAGGAATCTGAGCAGAGAAGTGATACAATTAAGCAGCTTGTTAAAAGGGTCACACAATGAGATGAATGATAGGCGATTAGTTTGCTCATTAAACCCATTTTTATCTCATCCAATTATTAGTAAATATTTTATTTAACACGGGCTATGGACTGAACACTGGGGGAGACAGCAAGTGGAAAAACATCAACAATGTGATGGAAAACACACGGAAGAGGGCAGCTAACCAAGTGTTGGAGAGAAAGAAGCCAAGGCCTGAAAGATAAGGAGAATTATTCAATGAAAGAAAAGGGAAGACTGCAGTAGGAAGAAATGGCAATGAGAATGAGAATATACATTAGGAATTATTATACATACTTTATGTATATATCATTACATAAGCTACACAAAATGTCCTACATATACTATAGGTCCAATTATTATCCTCCACTGTATGGAAAGGGAAATTGAGGCACAAGAAAGTTAAATAACGTGGTCAAAAGCTACAACTAGGCCTGACCTGTGGTGGCGCAGTGGATAAAGCGTCGACCTGGAAATGCTGAGGTCGCCGGTTTGAAACCCTGGGCTTGCCTGGTCAAGGCACATATGGGAGTTGATGCTTCCAGCTCCTCCCCACCTTCTCTCTCTGTCTCTCTCTGTCTCTCTCTCCTCTCTCTCTCTTCCTTTCTCTCTCCTCTCTAAAATGAATAAATAAAATAAAATAAAAAATTTAAAAAAAAAAAAAAAAAAAAAAAGCTACAACTAGGCAGTGCAGGTGCCAGTACTGAAAACTTAACTCTGTCTGACTTGACCTGGTGCTTCTAACCACTTGGCAAACCTGCACAGAGGACTGGGACTGAGAGGTGAAGCTGGAGGGATGACCAAGAGTTCAGTTCTAACAATTCATTATTTAAATTAAATATGTGTGGAGAGCATGCTTTGTGCCAGGCCCCAAATGCCAGGGTTACAGAGATGAATAACAAAGCATCGCTCCTATTCAGAAGGAGTGTGCGGTTTGGCCTGTGACATATCAAGGCTTAATACACACCACTGCAGAAATGACCATGACGTTCTAGCAGCGCGGAAGACTCAGAGCTTTTCTTTCAGAATCCACAGTCATGTTCCTGCCAACACAGAAAGCAGGAGCACTGGCCTGCTCTGCAAGAAATACTAAGCCCTGGCTTGCCCCAGGATTCAATAAAGCACTCAGCCCATCAAACCAGAGTGGGGTAAGAGCCCCCACATTATTCACAGAAGAGCTTTTCCATGAGAGCAAGGCACCTTAGCAACATAATACCATTTTGCTATTCAGGGTCTGACAGCAAAGAATACACAGAAGAGGAGAGGAAAGCTTTGGTGTTTTGTGATGAGGCAAAAGGTCCCCCAGGTTTGGCATACATGCACTTAAAACAAGCATTACTTGTAATTTGTAACCTCCTTAGGGTGTTTCAAATGGTTTGTGAAGATCAATGTTCTGCGTGTTCAAAGAGTTTAGGGAGTTTTAAACCTTCCCAGCCAGACTGGCCTGTCATAAAGAACAAAAGAACATGGAATTTCTTGCAGGGATCTGAATTCACACAATGGAGCCTACAGATGTAATATCATCAAAGATGGACTTTGAACTTTCATCAGACCCAAAGGGGAAATGGATATGTACTGTTCTATAGGCACCTATCTAGTTGTTGCTTTTATCTTCCATCAATAAAATCGGTTTTGTGATTTTTATTTATGTATCCACCAGTGGCCATTATTATAAAGTAGTGGTTAAAAGCTTCGGCTCAGATGGATCTGAATTCAAATTCAAGTTTTACTATGTATAAGCTGTGTGACCTTGGGCAAGTTAGTTGGGCTCTCCAGGTCTCAAATGTCTCATCTATAGGATAAAAATAAAAATATCACCTTATATATAGCATTGCAATGAGGATTCAGTGAGAATACTACTTGTAAATATCTGAGATATAGTAAACACTGAATAAGTGTCAACTACGTATTTTTTCTCTTTTGCTATTAGCACATTTATTTTAGTCTTCATTACTCAACTTTTAGGAGAAACAGAATGAAGATGAGTTGAGATTCTACTTTCATTAACATAGAATTGTTTGGCTCAAAGGTGGAAGGCAGCTCAGGAGGCAACTCATCTCAGATGTATCCATTGCTCTAAAGGAGAGGGTGATAAACTATAGTCCAGGGGCCTAATCCATCTCTCTGTCCATTTCCTGTAAAATTGTAGTGGAACTCAGCCTCACTCATTTGTTTACATGTTGTCTTTGTCTGCTTTTGTGAGGCAACAGCAGAGTTGAATACTTCAGAGACCATGTGCTCTTCAAGGCCTCATACACTTACTATCTGGCTCTGTACTGGAAAATTTCTGACCCCTGCTCTAGAGAAGGGGGAAATGGAGTTGGGGAGAAGCAGATGGTTGCTTGTCCTTTGTGCCCTGACCAGGGGTCTAACCCAGAACATCCATTTACCAGGCCGATGCTCTATCCACTGAGCCACTGGCCAGAGCCATAAAATTTCAAAGGAAGAATTATCATTCAATTATTTAATTATTTATTTAATACACATTCATTGAGTGCCTAGTACATGATAATTAGTTTAATGCACTGAGAATCAACACAGTAGTAAGCAAGACAGACAAGTTCCTGCTATTACACAACTTGCATTCTAGTGAAGAGAGGCAGGCGCCTTAATTTGAGTTCCTCCAAAAACAGACCATGGCACAAGGATCTGAGTGTAAACTGATTGTCTGAAACATAATCTCAAGAAGCACAATGAAGGAAAGAGAAGAAAGAAAGATAAATAAAAAGGTATATAAATGAATAAGTCACTGCTGTGGTCAACCCAGACTTAATCTTATTTTGTAACCTCTAGGGATATACATAGAACAAGTCTTAGAATTGTCAAAAGAACATTAACACACACACCCCTTTAAAGCTAGAGACACATGAAACCATGGGTGTATATAGAAACCTCTGTGGGTGATTTTCCAAGTAGGTCAGGTCTATAAACAGAGCACTATATCTGCCTACACAGGTGACAAATGATGAATAAATAAGTAAGGAAACTGAGATGTTGATAAGTGCTATGCTGACAATACAGATGGCTTGAAGGGATAAAGAGTGACTGGAAGAATAGTTTAGATGGTGTAATTAGAAGGACAAAAAGAAAGAAAACTGGGAAACAGCATTCAGGAGAACTAAAAAGTAAGTGTAGAGTTTATATGGCAGGAACAAAGAGAAGAAATGGAAGGCTCCCATGGAGGGGATTGGCACAAAATGCAGTCCTAGGTAGACAAGTAAAAAGACCACGAAGGCTTTCTCAGTCAAGACAGGGCATTAGGGTGTTGTTTTATAGATATTGGGCCGTCACTGAGGGATTGCGAGCAGGGACGTGACATGATCTCATTAACATTTTCAAAAGTTCATCCTATTGCTATTCTCTCTTCCTTTCTCTTCCTTTCCTAAATGATTTAGCCCAAAAGCCACTAGACAAGGCTGAGCAAGGTCAATTTCCCCACAGGATGTAGAGCAGGATGTCTGACTCTAGGTCAGGTACAGAGAATATGCCTGTGATGGTGAGAATGGTAGGAGACAGCTACATGGCAGGAAGTGTTGAAGCCAGAGTTGGAGGAAGAGAGGGTTTCTACAGTGACTTGGGGACACCCAGCCAAAGATTCTAGAGTCCAGGTACAATGAAGTAGAGCAACATGACATGGGAGTCACAGTCCAAGCTTGGAAAGAAGGACACCTGTGAGAAGGGGTAGTGAAGCAGTAGCCCCACGTGGAGTGTAAGAGCCCAAGCACAGTGAGAGGCATATTCATACAGGAAGGTAGTGGCCCATTGTGTTTCCATGTATTTGGAGAAGGGTGTCAGCACAGGAAGAAGGTGTCCAGTGTGGAGAAGTTTGAGTGTGAGAATGATACAGAGGGTATAAGTGTGGGTAAGCCACCATTCCAAATGAATTGAACCTGAGCAGGATGAGAAACATAGCTCAGTGCTGATTGTCGGAGCCCAAGGTAGATGAGAAGGCACTTATTTGGGGCCGGCACATGGGGAATAGCCCATAAAAAGGTGTTAGAACACAAAAGGGTAAGGAGGGCATCCATGTGTTACAATAGAAACAGCAAGTATTTGATGTTAGAGCCCAAATGGGGTAAAGGAGATGTCTGTGTGCGCATTGAGGGGTGGGGGTGGGACAGCAACTGGAGAATTGTATACATTCAGGGGCATTGATTAACTAAGTAACTATATTTAAGGATAGTGGAACCCAGGTTCTTCTCCATTAGAGAAGGATATTACAGATATGGAAAGGGAGAAACCTAGAATGAACCCTGTGATATTGAATTAGAGATATGAAAATGAATTATGATTTGAGTGGGTAGAGATCCAAAGGTGTTTACACACACACACACACACACACACACACACACACTCTCGGAAATGTCTAGTTTTGTTCACTCAATAAGAGTGCCTGCGAGCAGCAATGCTTCAGTGGCAAAAACATACCAAGCCCCTAGATCTTGATTTTTAAATTCTCTGCCCCAAAATATCAGACTGCTTTGAAGAAATGGCCGCTTTTACGGCTGGGGCAAGGAATGTACAAAACAAGCCTGGAACATTTTACACGGGAAAGTAAAGAGGTACTCAGAGAAAGACAGGTGTCTCTCAAAGAGAATGCCATTTGATTTGCTAATGCTTTGCAAAGGCCTCTATCTAGACCTAGTGCTGTCCCAGAACCTGCCCCGCCCCTCCCCGGGAACTCTTCCTTGTCCTTTTCCTGTGTGTAAGAAGGGTACCCTTTAGAGCAAGCACCAAGTTCCCAGGCATTGAGGGTTACTTTCACATGCTTACATTTCTATTTAACACAGGGAGCAGAATCCAGATCTGGATCTTTAGCACTTAGTGCAGTACCTGGCATTGTGCTTGATAAACAACCATAGAGAGAGGGAGAGAGACTAGGTTATAGGTATAAATCTGGGAATCATTTCTAAAGTCAACAGAATTGGAAAAAGTGGGGAAAGCAGGAGATTTGGATACTGCCTAGCCTACAATTGAATTACAGCTGTGTGATCCTGGACAAGGCTTAGACTTTCTGAGCCTGGTTTCCTCACATGTGGAATGGGTAGTTAGGTGAGGCAAATGTAATGAAATTTGTAAGGCACTTAGCAGGTGCACACAAATTTTAGTTTCCTTTTTCTTCTTAAAATTAGGAGTAAAAACTGTCAAAGAAGACTAGGAGTGTAGAACCCCAGGTTGTATGCCTGACTTCCTCTAACCTGGTTATGTGAACCTAGATAAGCTATTTTACTTCCCAAGGCTTCCATTTCCTTCTTGTTAAAATGGGAGGTGGAAAAATGCAGGAGTGAGGAGAGGGCTCCATGACCATCATGAACCAAGATCTCAGAGCTCTAAAATCTTAAATGCTTTTCTTTTTTCTTTTTTTTTTTTTTGGATAATAGAAAATCCAAAAGGCAAAGAATAAGAAATAATTTGCTATGTTTAAAGCATGTTCCTCAGTATTAGTAGTAAAGGTATGCAGAGTGCATCGCCTGTTGGATTGTACAACTGACTCATTTATACCTGCTCAACGTACAGGTACATTGAGAAGTGGTGGTGGTGTTAGGTTACTGTTGAGCATATTAATAATTTATGAGCCATCAAGGAATTAATGCACATTTTTAGTTCTCCCTGCATTTTTCCTTATTCATAATTCTTTGCGTAATTGCTTTTTTCTTTAAAAATGGGGGAGCTGAGACCTTGGATGTTTGCCTAATGGCTCAAACAGAGCCGTGACCCATTACCAAGTCTTTCAGCCCTTTTATAGCCTGGGGACATTTGCCATTGAAAGAAAGCTCATGGGTTTGATTTTCCTGAAAAAGATATTTTGTACTGATCTCTGACCCCATTAACTACTTTGGCCATTGCCCATTCATTGTAATGAGAGCAATAAATTTGCTTTAATTTAGGACATTATCAAGTAGGGAATATTGACAAAGACAAAACGATGTTTTGAAAACAGCTAGAATGAAATCATGAATAAATAAATATGTTGAACTTATCTGATAAATTAACAAATGCTTATTCATAAGTGTTTGACTGGACTAGTTTAAAGTTAGGCCAAAGGTTATCTCATTTCTCATAGCATCTTTCTCTTTGGGCCAAAGAAAAAAGTGCTGTACAGAAAGACATTGCAAAGCCTAGAAAGGCATTTATCCCTCTGACAGATCTGTTTTAAATAGATCTATTTATTTTCAGCTGAATGCCAGAAGGAACAGCCAGATGACTCTAGTAGCCTTTTCTGTGACAAGGCATTTATTTTCCTTGCGTAAACACCTTTATTAGGGATCTCAGAGGGCTGTTTCTCCACCTTTTTTTTTTTTTGTATTAGTCCTATGGATTAGTATTAAAAGAACTGAAATTCCTCTTAGATGTTGCTTCTGTGTGTTTCTTTTTACGTGAAAGAAATGACTCCTAACTTGGATATATTACTCTTGAGGAAGGGGATAAGGTAAGGATGCATGAAGCATTGATCCTTATGTTAATATTCTTAGATAGGTGACGACATTATCACAGTGGCCAAAAGAACCAACAAACCTCAAAGCATATTTGCAAAGCTGTGAGGTCTTGGATGATGTTGCCTTATTCAAAGTCCAAATGGCTCAATCTTCCAAGTTACAGGTAGCCTGAAGGCATTTTCAACTGCATGAAAACTAATTGAACCTACTTGAATGGAAGAAAAATTTGCCAGAAGTCTTTAATCACACTAGTAACTTAATGGCTTTCTGTTCAACATTGCCAGGACAGTGTTTAGGAAAAGGAATTCATGCACGATCAGCTTAGAAAAGCTCATACAAGATCAGAGACACACACACTAAACTTTCTAAATGAAAGTGTCTCGTATTTTTGGCATCCCTGCCCATAGGATAAGCAAGCCATTGTTGGACAGGGGGAAGTATAATTTTTTAAAAGATCTAACAAAACTCTAGGATGATAAGGAATATTTCCTTATAAGAAATTTAGAATTTATCTTTATATGCAAAGGGTCCAAAACTCTATAACTTATGACTAATTCAGTGAGCTACCCATATGCTAACACACCAACAGTTTGACAGATGCTGTGATTAAATTCAGTGTGTTTTAGAAGAAAGAGCATGGACTGGAAGTTTGAAGATCTTTTGTTCAAATTCTGGTTCTGTCTCTTACTAACTTTGTTATGCACATTATTCAAACTTTCCCAGACTAACTTTCCACCTGCATGGAATGGAGATAAAATTAATGCTTTCCCAGACACCTCATTCTTACCTCATAAAGTAAAAATGATTTAAGCCAATCAATAGAAAAGTATGTGGAAACAATACAGCCCTCTGCAAATCTAAGAAATTATTATTATTATTATTATTAAATCATTACGGTAGAACTTAGTGTTCTAGGTCTTTATTTTTATACAGTTGTTTTCATTTCACACTTGCTTTCAAGCCTGGTAGACTATATATTCACTGCAATGCACCAAATAAAAGTCCCTAGCCCTGAAAAAGCTGCACTTGACAAATGTGATCAAAAATTGTTCCTTTTGGATTGTACGCCCATCGGAAGTCTTCCTTGGAAAGCAATTCAGTCAGAAGCCATAATGACACTAGCAAATATTCTGAGAATTCATGAAATCCCACAGCCAAAACCATGATTCATTGCTCCAATACCAAGAGCATTTGGCAGCTGTACTTTGGAAGCCACAATACTGGCTGCTTTTGAGGTTCTAAATGAGTCCGTGTGGACTCACTGTGGCACCGCCTGCTACCACCCTCTGGAAAGATGGCACCAGAACTCCTCAGAGTCTCTTTCAACAGAATTTTCTTTATTTCCTCTTGAGCTTTGATTAACAATACACCTTTCTGGATTAATAGACAACATAGTGTTTTAGGACACCCCCCCATGGCATTGCAAAATGAATCTATTTTATTATATATAAAAATTTTGTGAAGCAGAGCTGTGTTTTCCAGTACCAACCATATACAAGCTCACCTGTCATTGAAGTCCCTAGTAATGAGTTTATGTGACAGTGATTCCTCTACACTCTTTGCTTCATCTTAGATGGCAGTGTGGTTCTTCCTTTGAAATAGATCACTAAAGGAGAGGGTTCCTTATGGCAAAAAGCACAGTTCAGTTACTATCTCAGATGAAATGTAGATATACAAAAAGATACAAAAGCCACCTTGAGGTGTAGCGTTGATGTGTAGCCAGGTGTGCTGTGGTCTGTATGTGAAAATCAGGCAGTAAACCCTGGCCCAATGTCAGAACTGCAGATAAGGAAGATAAAAATCTTCTACCTAAGTGGGAACTGAGAAATCTCACTCTGCCTTTCCAAAGCATAGAAGCTGGTTTCTCAAAGTCTACATGGTTCACGAATACCTTCTAAATAAGCACATAATGGAAGAAGTGGAAGAACCTGGGACATCACATTATGAGACATCCAGATGGACACTTATATCCCAGGTGGACATTTATATCCCTCCTACAGCATCCAGTCAAAAGGTTCTTCAACCATAGCTTGAATGCTTTCAGAGATTGGACAGTAACCCCGTCTAGAACAACTCAATCTATTGCTGGACAATTCTAACTTTAGGAAACGGGCTATTTTGTTTTAACTATATCCAGTGTCTAAGGCTCAACTTAACTTTGTGGGTAATGTCATGCACTTGAAGTTTATATCAATTCTGGATATCAACCAGTGACAATCCAATCTAACCATTTGTCATCTGGCATTTCTCTGCCCTTCTTAGTTACCAAGCAAGCTGGAGAAACTCTGTCCAGTATCTGAAAATCCAGATGAATGTTCTAACCTATGGATTTCCACCTTTAAATTTTCTTCACCAAAAATAAATAAAGCAAATCTAGCATGACATTCTTTCTTACTGAACCCATGATAGCTTCTAGTAATCAGCACTTTTATTTAGTGTACAGAAAAACTCTATTTCAAGACATTTTCCCCATTTTTCATAGCTCGTCTGTAATCTTACATACATATTGACTACTTTACCTTGAATATTTTTTGCTTAATGTGCTTGTCGTGAGCATCATTATCTCTGCATTTATTTCAGCCAAAATAGCTTGATAATTGAGTTGTGAATGACCTTGTTTCTTTGGTCAGGGTGCATGAGATTATTCACAGACCATGTGACTATTTGAACATATGCTAGTTTGTGCTGATAAGCCATGGCCTAAATGGCATGCACACACAACAAGACAAATTACATATGTGGGTTTGTGTGTGAACTGTCTTCATTAGTAGACAGTCTGCTAAGTAGTCCATACCCATAAAGCATGGAATGAGAAGCGAGAAATATTTTTTCAATTTTGCTTCTGCTCTACATTCTGGATAAATTATTCATTCCCTAGCAGAACTTTGTAAGAGACAATGGCTGATGATTATGTTAATCTCTACATATATATCATCACAGAGCTTATTTGAACTGTTTAGCCTAAAATGATTGAAACTATTTTAGCACTAAAATAAGATCTATCAATATGATGTGATAGTGTGCAAAAACTAACCTAAAGACTATCTTATTCTCTTTACAAAAGAAAATTTCATTCCCTTTTCATAAAAGTGTACATAAAATTCCCTGTCACTATTCTGTATTATGCACATACATGCCTCTATATAACATGTTATCCTGTTAGCAGGAAGAAGGTGACTAGAAAAACAGTAGTGTTGAAAGACTGCGGAACTGAGTGCCCTTCTTACCTGCCATTAGTTCACATTTACTGTCATTGAAATCATGGTGTAGCCGCATCACTGGAAATGCCCGTTTTCACTGACCACAACTTCAGCAAACAGAGGTCCTGGCGTCTCTTTTTAATCTCTGGGCTTCTGTGAAACTTCTGCTGAAGTCAGAATGCACATGGGTTGAGGACAGTTAGTTCCATTGATCAAGGTCCGGTTTCTTCTGCTTTGTTTGATTGGGGCGTGCTTAGCTTCCATCCGTCTGTCATCCTGTAATCGGGCCAGAGACTGACTGTGCGGTATCTCTCGGGCAAGGAGGTTAAGTCCCCCTGGCACAAATTGTATTCAGCAGCTGAATAAATAAACAGCTTGGAGATGGGCTTTTATTCATAGGAAACCAGATAGCCTTTTTGATGATAAAATATTTATTCTCTATTATCTCGTTGTTGCCAAGACTACAGTGTATAGAACATTTCTTAAAAGGAGCTAGGGTGCTAAAGAGGTTACAGGTATTAGTAGGGTAGATTTTATTTTGAAAAATATCTTGGATGACATTCTATTGCTCAGAACTTAGTGTGGTTTGCCATTTAATGTTGCTTGCGATCACAGCATGTCCCACTTTAAGTCAATACTTCTTTTTCCTTTTAATCATTGCTTTCCTCTAAGACAGTGGTACCCAACCCCCGGGCCGCGGACCGGTACTGGTCTGTGGGCCATTTGGTACTGGTCCACAGAGAAAGAATAAATAACTTACATTATTTCCGTTTTATTTATATTTAAGTCTGAACGATGTTTTATTTTTAAAAAAATGACCAGATTCCCTCTGTTACATCCGTCTAAGACTCACTCTTGACGCTTGTCTTGGTCACGTGATACATTTATCCATCCCACCCTAAAGGCCGGTCCGTGAAAATATTTTCTGACATTAAACTGGTCTGTGGCCCAAAAAAGGTTGGGGATCACTGCTCTAAGAAACAACATCTTGCCTTTATAGCTTAAGAAAGTAAAGCCAATTAAAAAAAAAGAAAGTAAAGCCAAACATGCAGTCATTTTCAAGGCAGCTAAGTGAATTAATTGTGAAAGTTTAGAGAAACCTAACTTCTCCAAGTGAACATTTTGCAATAACATCACTTAACACAATTTTATTATTTTAACTATTTACTAAGTACCAGGTAAGCCCAGTGGGAGATCCAAACTCTTAAATAGCATACACATGTAGTCATTCTGCACTGAGGCAAGCTCTGACCAGGACTGGGAGAGGAATACAAAGTACTGGAGAGTATGAAATTCTGACCAGGAATTTCCAGGGGGGTTTTGAGGAAATGCTGCCTTTGAGTTGGACCTTGATGAATAATCAAAGTTTATAACCTTTATAGAGTGCTTACTTAGTGCCAGTTTTGTTTAAAAGACTTTAAACTTATTAATTTTTTAAGTCTCATGATTAACCTTCTAAGTGTTGTTGTATTCCCATTTCACAGTTGCATACATTGAAGCATAGAGAAGTTACCATATTTTTCGCTCCATAAGACACACTTTTTCCCCTCAAAAGTGGAGGGGAAAATGCTAATGTGTTTTATGGAGCAAAAAATACGATATTTTATTAAATATTTTAACACACCATTTGGTTCAGAATATTATTTTTCTTATTTTTCTCCTTAAAACCCAAGGTGTGTTTTATGGTCAGGTGCATCTTATGGAGTGAAAACTATGATAAATAAATTTGTCAAAGGTCATAGAGCTAGCATATATTGGAGTCAGGATTCAGATTCCAGGAGTCTAGCACCAGAATATCTCATCCATTCCTGACCAGAACACCATACTGCTCCCTGTCAGGGATCAAAAAGATAGCACTAGGTTGAGTCAAGTGGTGAGAGCAACTCAGCTACCATCCTGGGGCAGGGAAAAAGTCAGGATTGTTTGGAAAGTCCAAATTCTATTAGTGTGACTAGAACTGGGGTGGGCTGGGGGGGTGTGATATGAAATATACACCAGTGGTAGTCAACCTGGTCCCTACCACCCACTAGTGGGTGTTCCAGCTTTCATGGTGGGTGGTAGCAGAGCAACCAAAGTATAAATAAGAAGATAGATTTAACTATAGTAAGTTGTTTTTGTTTTTGTTTTTATTATAAATAAATTTTTATTTTAATGGGTGACATCAATAAATCAGGGTACATATATTCAAAGAAAACATGTCCAGGTTATCTTGTCATTCAATTCTGAGTAGTAAGTTGTTTTATAAAAACTTATTCTGCCAAACTTAACAAAAATCCTACATAAAGTACTTGGTAAGTAATTATTATTATATGCTTTAACTTGCTGTAACCCCGCTTTATAAATTTTATAAAGTAAAGTTACTTCCCAACTTTATAAATCACCATTACTGTGGAACCGGTGGGCAGTTAGAAAATGTTACTACTAACAGAGATACAAAAGTGGGCGGTAGGTATAAAAAGGCTGACTACCCCTGATATACACACAATGCAAGTGGGATTGGATTGCAGAGGAATTTGAACAATCAGCCTAAAGAACTTCAGTGGGGAGCAGGGCAATGCCATGGTAGGATTTTTGTCACAAGAAGACCTTGTGGAGGGGAAGACTGAGTGACTGAAGAGAAGGACATCATTTAGAGATCTATCAATTAATTAGATCATTAAAAAAAACCCAAAAACCTATGTTTAAAGCTTCTCCTAGGTGCCAGGCACCATTCTGAATGTTGATTATAGCAGGAAATAAGGGAGACAAGGCAGATGAGGCTCCCAAACTCATCGTGTGAAAGAATATGGACAGTGTGTAAATAAATGGATAAATAAACAAGTATTTTTACAGTTATGAAAGAAATAAATAAGTTGATGTGATTTGATGTGATAAAAAGTGACCATACGCAGGGGAATGGCCATTTCGGAATGGCCTCTCTGAGAGAGTGACACTCCAATTGAGGCCTGAATGGCAGAGGAGCCAGTCTGGGTGAGAGCAGGAGGCTCAGGCAAACAGCACTCAGGTTTATTTACCATTTCAAGTAGAGTTAACAATGCAAAAGCTCTGAGTTGGGAAGGAGCGTGGAAGGTTCATGGGACAGGAAGAATGCCCAAAGGAAGTGCTTAGCAAAACTGGGGAGTGGGATGCATGTAGAGGCCTTGAAGGTGGTGGGTAAAGTGTTTGCACTTAATTCTAAATGAACTGGGAAGCCAATGGAAGGCTTTCAGTAGGTGAATGGCTTAATCTGTTTTATATTTTGGAAATATTACTCCAGATAATACACAGAGAATGGATTATAGGGGAACAGTAGTGAAAGTAAGAAGATCAATTAGGAGCCTATTTGCAGAGGTCCAGACAAAAAAAGATTATATGGCCTAGACTTTGAAGGAGGAGAGAGATATATGGATTAGGGTTACATTTTGGAAGCAGAGCTAAGAAAATTTGAATTAGGTAAGAGATATGAGAAAAACAAAGGTACCAAGGATGAGTCTAAGAGTTTTGGCTTAAGTAACTGAAATATTGGTGCCAGTGATTGAGATGGAGAGAATTGATTTGGGTTCTGCTATGGACACAGTGAGGGTAGTCCTGGGGATAACTACAGCACCCTCTTTGAGGATGCTAAAGTGTGGATGAGGCAGATAGATACAAGGCAGACTGCTGATGTCTAAGTAATTGACAAAAGCGATTAAATATTAGGGTAAGGGTTTTGATAACTTTAGGTTTTGAATCTGGAGAAGTAGAAAGATAGCAATGCCAGTAACCAAAATGGTAAAAGAATAGGAGGAATTTGGGGGAAAGAAATATTAATGAAGGCTAGGAATCAGGATGAAATTTCTTTTTGAATAGCGGATAAGCATACATGCTTTGGAATGTTAAAGGCTTGCATTTGAATCCTAGATGAGCCATTTCTCAAACCTGTGTAACATGTAACTCAATTACTCTATCTCCAGTTTTTCAATCTGTAAAATGGGAGAAATAATTTGGTACTGATAAGATAGTGAGAAAGATGAAAGGAAGTGATAAATATAAATGATTAATACCAGGAATCATATAGTATATGTAATATTACCACTCTTATAATTGCCATCATAATAATAACACCTTTCTGGATGTGTTTTATTTTTATTGATTATTCTTAAGATAATAGTGTTGTGGTTATTAATTCCATTTAAGTAAGGCTTGAAAACATATTAAGCCAGATTTTAAATTCAATACTCCTTTGTGTTATATTTAATCATCGAAACAAACTCAAAATTATTTAGGTTCTTATCCCATTTAAATTAACTGAGGCTCAGAAAGGGTAACAGTCCCAAGATTACACAGCTGGGAATTGTAACTTACCCAGAGGAGCCAGGACTCACATTTATATTTGACTTACTCCAAATGTAATAGCCCCCCCATTCACGGGATAAATTCCAAGATCTTCAATGGACGCCTGAAATTGCAGATAGTACCAAACCCTATATGTATTGTGTGTTTTTTTCTATTCATACTTTCAAATGATATGGTTTAAACTACTCTTTTGCTTGGCGCTATTTTTAAGAAAAACGTATTACTTGAAGCAAGCAGCACAATACCACAGTAGTAGATTTAATAACCAAGACAAGTACTAAGTGTCTGAGGAGTGAGTTGCATATATTGTGGATATGCTGGACAAATGGATAAGTTGTGTTTGGGGCAGGACAGGGTGTGATGGAGCAAGATTTCATCACACTACTCTGAATGGCATGCAATTTAAAACTCATAGATTGTTTATTTCTAGCATTTTCCATTTAATATTTTCATACCGCTTGACTGTGAGTAACTGGAATCATGGAAAGCAAAGCCATAGATGTGGGGGGACTACTGTAATTCTGAATACTTCTCCAGCTTGTCACTTGTAAGATAATACCTATGTGGGTCAGTCTGCCAGTTCTCTGGGAACTATGATAAGTAAATAAGTCTGTTTTATAAAAATGTTATTAGCAAACCCGCACTGTGGTTTCACAGTGTGAAACCGTGTGTCTCCTTGAATTTTCCAGTGCTGGACAACTTTCCTCTCCAGGCCTGTCTTTGGAGGAGATGAAGAGTAGTCTTCAGTTCTCACCCATTGACAAATATGGTAAGTGTACACTTTCTTCAGACAGACGAAGGAAACTGCCCAGGAAGGTGGTATCTTTTTGATAACGAGGTGGAAAAATTCTATTTTGTAATAATTGAAATGAAGAATATTTTCAAAATATTGTAGAAGTGAAAACTTTGATCTTGACATTGTATAAGGCTACATTTACCTTTGAGTTTAATAATGTGTAAGAGTGGCTGCAAGTATAAGGAAGCATGTGTGCACGTGGAAAATGTACAACTCTTCTTATACATAAAATAATCTCCTGCATCTCATGAGGCTGCAAATGCCTTATTGCCACCTTACTGAGCCCTCTGCCTCTATGCCACACATCACAGGGGCAGGGAAGAGGAAATCAAGAGATGAGTTTTCATCATTACAATACATCACATGCTGGCGAATGGCCTCCCTTTAACGAGTACCCAAGAACAAAAGGCAAATCTGGCTGTTTCCTCAGAAAGCTGGAGAGGAAGTAAAGGTGTTGCTGATGGGTTCCATTTTGCACAGGACCACTTTAACAAGAAGTAACAGAGCTCTTTGAAATAGTTAGCAGAGTTCTACGCAGGCCCCTGATACCAGAGGTGGACAATAGCCCTTGTCATCAGATCTCATATTAATATGTTAGGCCTGTGATATCCTTTTTCCAACCCCTAGGTTTTGGAAGGCTCTATATTTAATTGAAATTTTAGCATTCATGGGAACTTCCTCTGATGACATGGAGGACAGAAAAAAAAATTATGTCAGTTAAATAGATTTATTCCAAGAATTAGGTTTGGGAAGGAAGAAATTGGATGATGTGTTCTCGGTGCTCTGATATAGGTGGCGATAGAGCCCGGAGACCGTCAGCTTTGGGGTCCTCACCAATGTGCCTCAGGGAAAGAGTATCACTACCTAAGGCATGAGGAAGCTTTTGAAAAACAAAGGAAAAAAGAATATTCTGGATAGGTACAGACAAACTACCCAGGAACACATTAAAGGAAGGAAACTTGGTGCGCCTGACTCCCAATGTGTGTCTAGAATGCAGCTGGGTGCTTTTATCATCAGCTTCACTACATAATTGGCCACTCCAGTAATGGAGAAATGTTCTCTGAGTCTCACGTCATCACATTTTTTATATATTTAATATCATTTTCTCAAACCTTTGCAGATGTGACTGCACAACCACAAAATATAGGGCACCCTTTGAAATGTGTGCTTTGACCAGAAGTCCTTCCTTTCATGGTGGAGTTTCAAGATGAAGCATTTCTTTAACCTAACCATCTGTTTCTTAAAGGAATAAAGCTTTAAATAGAATTCCTCAAGATGGAAAAATAAGACAAAATGATACAATAATACAGAAGTTGTGGGGTTTTTCTATGCTTATCTATAGTATGAGTACAAGAAAACATGAGGGTGTTTGGTGGAGTGAGAACCCCAACAGACAAAGAAGATATATTTTCTATATTTCACTGGGAACATCACATTGTACAAGAAAGAACTCTTTAATTGGTCTCCATTTCCAGTTTGTAAACCAGTTGTGGTATAACAGCAATTTCCCGAACTGTTTCTTCTCCACAATCCCACATCCAAAAGAGCAGGGTTGGAGAATGGGGATAAAATTAAAGTACATGGTTATTTTCTCTCTACTTGAGACCTTTCACCCTAAAGTAACAGAACATGCAGACATGGCTCAGTGTTTTCCTAGAGCCCTTGGTCAGATTTCAATTGAGTGCCTCTTAAGCTGAGTGGCTACCCAAGTGCAACACGTCTGCCCTTCGACTCTGGCCACGATGGCATCAATAATAAATGTCAGCGTCGTGCCCTACTGATTTCTCTACACCTCCCTGAAGGAGAGCCTTTCCACGCTGGAAGGATGGGCACTCACCATCAGCTCTCCACTGGAGTGATGTAGGGAGAAAGCCACGGAACATCGCAAGCCAGTAAAATCGCATGTGGTATGTCAGAAGGTTGATTATAGTAATAAAAAGATTACAACCTTATTAAAACATCTATCTGTGCCTGAATGATGTCACAGTTTCAGGCTGGACAAAAGGACAGATTTTTGCTCCAGGGTGTAGATTTGGTTTGAGTCCACCTAGAATTAGAATTCCGGAATGTGCATCCTGCTTCTCCTCATCTCAGACTCCCTCTCCCACAGATCTGACCAGGGCCAGCCCCACGAGAGGACAGCAGCAGCAGCTGTGGCATTTCCTCCCAGGAGAGTTCATGCACTGCCTAAGAGATTCATTCTAACAGAGACCTTTCTTATGAAAATAAATACTATCTAGTTGCATATTGCTAGATGTCTTAATGAAAATATAGGTGGCTGAGTTGCTGAAAATTCCACTATCAAGGGGGAGCAAAAGCAGCAATAGCTATTGACAAATGTGCCCATTTTCCCAGACGCAATGAATAGCGTCCTTACACGGAGTGCAAAGGTAACTGCTTCCTTGCATGTGTCTTGAGTTCTCCAGTACAGTGTACCTGTCCTGAGCCACAGGTTCCACTTTCTGGAAACACACAGGATGCTTGCTTCAACGAGCATCAAATGCCACAGGATTTTAGGCCTAAGCATTAATGTGCACTTACAAATTTGGCTATCCACAGGGTTCTAGGCCTAAGCATTAATATGCACTTACAAATTTGGCTCTTAAGTAGGATAAAAAACAAGAGCCATCCTGTTTTAGAGAATTGTTCTTTCCTTTTTCCCTACTGCTATCTCCACCTGCCTTTTAAGCCATCATGTTTTAGCACTCACTATGTGTCAGACCATACTAATTGACTCATGTGCCTTACCAACCTTATGAGTAAGTACTACTATTTCTCCCATTTACAGATAAAGACAAGAGGGAGGTGTAGAAAGTTTACATTGACAAAAGTCCCAGAATCAGTAAATAATGAAGCCAGTGTTTAAACCCAGATTTGCCCGACATGGAACCTTATGTTTTTAGCCATCATAATATACCATCTTTCTGAACTGTACCCTTCTTTAACTTCAAACTCAACATGCCACTTGGCCAGCTTGGGTCTAAAGCAGACATCTGTCATGTGTGCTCCTCTGGTATCAGCTCTGTTTTTATTTTAAAATTTGCTTTTGTTTTACAACTGCTTGCCAGCAACTCTCATCCAGTCTCTGTTTAGATGAGGCAGGAGAAGCTGGTTGGCCACTATGCACTGCACTGTGTGACGCTGGTGAAGAAAGATGGGGAAGGGGACTGAAAGGCCAGTAAGTAACGGCTGAACTTCTTTTCTCGCGCAGGCTATGTATCTGATCCCATGAGCCCGATGCATTTTTATTCTTGCCGGAATAATAGCAGCTTTGAAGACAGCAGCTGACAACATTCTGCGTACACCTAAAGGAGAGTTTTCCCCTAAACAGACAACAATTCCAACCACGGCAGACTTGTTTCCAAATGTATTTAACCGTCTAAGGTCCCCTTAAATTTGCTTGTTTACACCAGCCCTATTTAATTCCCTACAAGTTGAGCTTTGGATTGGTAACTAAGGAATGAAATGCAGAAGAATCAAGATAGAATGTATTTGAAGAAGTGGTTTTAATTTTGTAAATGAAAACAACAAATTTATGTGTTTATTGGGAGATGGGGCCTAAGTTTGTGGTGGGCACTTGGCAATTACTATGTTTTCCTAGACTTATTTATGTAGACTTGTGTTTGACAGCATGGGTTTAATTTCTTTGAATATTGTTTTATTATTATTATTATTATTAAGTGAGAGGCAGGGAGGCAGAGAGACAGACTCCCAACTGGGATCTACCTGGCAAGCCTCCTACTGGGTGATCTTCTGCCCATCTGGAGCTGCTGCTCCGTTGCTCAGTAACAAAGCTATTTTAGCACCTAAGGTGAGACCCTGGAGCTATCCTCAGCACTCATGGCCAACTTGCTTGAACCTTTCAAATCATGGCTGCAGGAGGAGAAGAGAGAGAGAGAAAGAGAGAGAGAGAAAGGGGAGGGGTGGAGAAGCAGATAACTGATTCTCCTGTGTGCCCTGACTGGGAATTAAACCCAGGACTTCCATACATCAGGCTGACACTCTACCACTGAGCCAACTGAACAGGGACTCGATTTTTTTTTTTTTTACTTATCTCATTATATTACTTCTAGTGTCTGGCTTTGTGATTAAAAAGTTCTTGGTGTCATAAAAAATTGATTCAGAAGTGTTTCATTCCAACAAGACTTCTACTGAGTATACTTTTTTTAGACATATTGGTAGCAAAAAGCCATGACCTTCAGGTCAAGAAGCTTGCATACACATAGCGCTTAATTATTTAACTTCCTTTCTACATCTCCTCAAGGGCTAGGTGCTTTGCCTGGTGAACCTGTTGCTGTCAGCACCAACGTGTCATAAATACTATTGCTACAGTTATGAAATGGGCCCCCATATGCAAACCTCTTTCATTCCCAAGTCAGATACAGTGCATGGGGAGAGTGTCTGAGGCTTCTTGCAACCTTCAGACAATGAGAACCCTGTCCTACGCTGGATCAACCAGGAGGACAGAACTGCTTCCTCCAAACAAAATAGTTTTGTGATTGAAATACAGACTTGGAAAAACGGACTCAGGAAACCTTCAAAATTCATATTGCTTTTAATCTCACTATGCAAAATAAATCTAGTAGAGAAAGATTGGGTACCCTCTAAACTACGGTTTCTAGATCTTGGCACTATTGACATTTTGGAGGGGAAAATTCTTTGTGGGGGTAAGGGAGCTCTTCTATACACTGTGAGATGTTTAACAGCTTTCTAGCCTTTACTTCACCCAGACTCAAGTAACAGCTCCCGTAAGTTAAAAAATCAAAAATGTCTCCAGTGGGTTCCAAATGTGCCCTGGGGGACAAAACTGCCGCAGGTTGACAGCCGCTGTCTAACTCCTAAGAGGGCAGCTAGGGGCCTGGGAAGCAGTGAAGGAAACAGGCCGACTGACTGGCTGCACTTAGGCAAATCTGCTTCTCCTCCTCCTGAGCAATGTGGACTCATTTACAAGTATAACTGAAGAGAAGGGCTGATTGCTCCGCATCCTCCCCTCTCCCCCACCAATTAGAGAATATGTTTCTCGAGGGCAATTTCTATCAGAACAGAAACCCTGCTTCTAAAATCCCTCTGAGCCATTTCTTATGACCTGTGGTTACAAAGCTGAAAGTCCTCAAAGGCTCTGAATAATTTTGGGATAGCCCAATGTGAGCCCAGAGGTGGAAGTTAACACCATGGTTACCTCCAGTTAGTTTTATCCTTTTTTAGCCTCTGGTCCTTTTATTTCCCCACCCAATTATCCCGGAGTCACAGGTACTGTATCCTACCAAGCGAGCTGCCAAGGGGCTTTATAATAAGCAGGAATGAGGAGGCTGACGTGGCCACACAGACATAAAGCCTCTGGCAAAGACAGAAAAGAAGCAAAAGGGGGCTGGGTGACAGAGCACCTTTCTGCACAGCTCTCCCTTTGTCCCTCTTACGGAGTGAACCTGCACCTGGCCTGGGATACTTTGGGGCTTAATCTCCTTATCAATTGGAATACATTAGGAAGGAATACATTAGGAAGTTAAATTTTTTTTTAAATACCAATATACAGTCATCCTAATTTTAACTGAAAGATTCGCGGTAGATGGAGTGCCATCTGTGCATAATCAGGGCAGAGCTGGAGCAAAGCAGGCATCCTCCCAGGTTTTCCATTAAATGGAGGTTGTATCCAGAGGAAAGACTGTTGGCTTCTGAAATGCTGCCTTTTTAGAGGAGAATTTTCTAGAAAAAAAAACAATGTTAGACTCATTTTTATTGTTTTCTTTAATTAGTTCCCTCCTCTCTCCACACTGTATTTTCTTTGTTGCTGCTTCACTCTGGCTCTTGTCTTGTCAGGTATCTGCAAATAATGAGACTAATGTGTCACGATTACTGAAAAAGGGAATTTTTTCACAGAAGCCAACCTGTAGCTCATAAACCCTTTTTATTACTCCACCATTAATGGGGCCCAGGGATCATCTTAGAGCTTGTCTCAAGGCCATAGAACTTTTTGTATGTGGATTCTTTTTCTTCCTTGCTGAAAAGTGTCTCACTAATTGCTTTTTTTTTCTGCTGGTAAAATGAACTTCTATGATCATGTTTTTGCATGCTTAGCACATTAAAATTTTTTTCCATGTGCATGCAGCACTGAGCTCACTTAGAAGATGTTCAATTAGCTATAATTGTAAGCCAAATTACAGCCGCACCAGGAGAGTTATTCCAACAGAGTGATTATTTGGGTTAAATTATTTCCAAAGCTGACATTTTTCTGGGAAACAGAAAAAAAAAAAAAAGAATGTTAGTGGTACAAGAAAAGGCTAGTGTTAGACAATTCATCTGAAATGAAGAACTGGTTTATTTTTTTCTCTCTCTCTCTCTCTTGCTCTCTTTCTTTCCTTAATTTCCTTTTTTTATCCCTCTCTTTCATTCTCCTTTCTTGCTTCCTTCCCTCCCTTCCTTCTTTCTTTCTCTCTCTTGGACAATAAGCATGGTCTTCAGAGCTACCCAGGCCTCCTAAAATAGTTGTGTGACCTTGGGCAAACCATATAACCTACCTAAGATCCAGATTTTTATCTGTAAGATGGTGATAATAAAACTTAGCTTATAGAGTTGCTATAACAATTGCTTTATACAATTTCTGGCACATCATAGCAGATATCATTATTAATGCTGCCATTGTTCATTGTTGCTGTTACATGAATATGCAGCCAAAGATCTGGACTTTCTTTTCTCTTGGGGAAATAACCAACATGCTTAAAAACCCCACCTTTGCAAATAACAAGCTGCCAAGCTTGTACTTCTGGGGAAGTTTGAGCCCAGATTTAGCAGCTGTAGATAGCAATGTCTTATTTGCACTTGATATAAAGTCAGAAGAGAAGTCAAATTCTTCAAATCAAACATAAGAACAAGAAAAAAATTTCCCAAATAAGGAGGATGTTAAGTAAAAATGGAATACTCATTTATTGAGCACCTACTATGTGGCAGAAACTGTTTTAGATTATTATAAGTGAATTATTTCACTTAGTTCTCTGAGATCTGGAAAAGGATAATTTTACATTTTGTGAGTAAGTAAAGTAATAAATCCAAGCTAGTGTAGAATGGAGCCAGGTTTCAAAACTAGCTGGTCTTGCCTTTGTATCCATGGTTTGTTTACTGCACAGTACTGCCTCCATTGTGATGGAGGAAAAGGATCAGAAATAGCCCATGTTCACAATCCAGAATTGTGGTAAAAACAAACAAATCTGCAGTTCTGCAGCCCTGAAGAAAACTTCGGAGTTACCCTAGAAGTTTCAGGGACCAGAAAAACAAACCTTTTCTGATTGCAATGACTCCTCATTGCCAAGTAAAACCAGGAAAGTTATTATCATCACATCCTCTATTTTAATTTTGGGAATGCAGGGGCTGGAATATTCTCAAGGCTCAGAAAAACATACATTGATATTTCCCAGGCAGAAAGAAGCAGAAATGATTGACAGAAGCAAGAACAAAACAAGTGATAAGCAGAAACAAAACAAGTTATGAGGGCAAAGCACAGCAATTAGGGAAGCCAAGGAGTTCCACATTTTCCCTTCTCATTAGCACACTGGGTAGGGGAAGCAGGAATGGTGGTGCAGGCATTACCAGTAGGATTTGAATACCTACCTTTTTGCTGCCTATTTGTGTGTTGCTTGCAGTTACTCAAGCATTAGAGACTGAAGAGCTGCTCCTTATCAATTCCCTTCCATATTTCAAGAGTCACAAAGGCAAAGATGAGCCATTTGACATTTGCAATGGCTTTACTGGATATCAGCTGAAGGCTCAGCAACTGCAATAACAGACTAGAGCCCAGGACATTCAGCTCAATTAACACCGTATGCAAAACATGGTGGAGAAGCAAAGTTCTTCTCCCTTCTTGGACATCCTATTGTCTATGAGGCTAACTAGAAATAAGAGCAGGGGTTGCACATTTCTCCTCAAGCCAGAGATCCAATGCAGCGCAGCAGCCAACAAAGTAGCAGGGCACTAATTAAATTAGGCTTCTTGAATGAAAGCACTGCCACATGTGCAAGGTCCTGCTGATGAGGACAGGTCTCCAAAGCACTCTCCCTTTAGCTTTATGTTTAATTAGCGAGCGAAAAAGAATTCTGTCTGAAGTGCCTGTCTTTTAAGCAATGGGCTCAGATGTAGAGAAAAGTTATCTTCACTCATCTTTGAAGAAGGTTTTGAAGGCTCACTAATTTTACTAACCTCCATCTCTTCTTTTACCTCAATGAATCAGAAACGTGTAAGATTCCAGCAAGACCATAAAACGCAATAAAAATAACTTGAGTGTTGATTTGCCCTTTAGCTTTTAACTCATAACAATCTATGGTCTGCTTAACACCACTTCACAAATTAATCCACGGTGAAGTCCTTGTCAATATAAAGTTCCTCTTTTCAGGGTATTTTTTTCTTCCCCCAAACTTAAATTAGTCTAAAGAAAAAGAATCAATGTCAAGATTTAGGATAATTTGATATAAACAGAATAAAAACGAATGGAACACAAGGTGAAATCTATTTATCTTATACAGGTGTGAGACTGTAGGAGACAGAATAGCATATAGAGCAGTTCTTAACTCTAGCATATGTCAGGATTATTGAAAGATTTATTGATGGAAATACAGATTACTGGACCCAAACCTCAGAATTTTAGAATCAGAAGCTTTCAAGTGGAGCCCAAGAATTTGCATTTCCAACATGTTCCCAGGAGATACTGATATAACTGGTTTTAGAACCACACTTTGAGCACTGGGAGACTGGTTAAGAGTATGAGCTTCAGAGTCAAGTTTAAGTGAGGTCTGGTTCTCCCCCTTGTTGTATGATCTTCCGTCAGCAAGTTGTTTAGTCTCTCTGATTCTCAGATTCCCTATCTGTAAAGTGAAGATAATGTTTCTTATTTCATAGAGAAGATTAAGTAAAATAATGCATGAAAATCACATGTTAACAGTGCCAGGCACATGATAAATGTCCCATAACAGTTGGCCATGCTTGATATAATATGACTGAGAGAGCAATCATACAAGAACCAAGGGCTAATCATTTATTTCCCAGATGTTAATGAAAGAATTATGGCTTGAGAAAATTTAAGTGTTTATAACACAAATAAGACCTAAATTAAGATCCTGCAGTTGAGGCAACATTACCTGTTAACATACATGAGAATAACACAACAAGCACAGCATGGATAAAAGTATAAGAAGATTTGCAATGCAGTTAAATTAAACATAAAAAATTAATTACTAATATCCCCAAGAAACATGTATTAGACACCTCGTAGGTATCACATTGGAGTCTCACCTATTGTAATGCCAGTGACCGAGGCCAGACAGGTCCACATTGAATTCAGGCAGACAGTAGAAAAATGGTGGAGCCAAAAAGAATTGGGCCATTTCTATTTGATAAGGTCTCACAATGGTGAACAAGCAAACCAGCGGGGGAAGGTGCCTCTCAAGCAAACAAACACAAAAATGGCCCCTCACAGTGGCAGGCAGGCAGTCCACCATCCGCAGTCCACTCTGAGCTCAAGCACCCATAGCATTACATAGGCCATACACACATGGTGCTGACATGTGCTCACACCCTAATCAGACAAAGTGCTTGCAGCAGGTAAATCAGTGAGCAAGCCTAACACAACTGTTTTCCCAACATTCCACCCCCTTAGGGCTGCTCACTTAACAATCTACACAATAGGTATCTTCCGTGATTGTCCCTGTGTGAGGAGTGAGGTACATTACAGAAACAAACACTGCAGATTACGGCAACCAAATTATAAAGACATAAACTATTACAAAAATGACAATTACAAAGTTGTCCTTCACAATGTCTCCCTGAGCACTCTCTGCCCAGGGAGTAACTGAAGGCCAACCTTTAGCCGCACACCCCACAGTATGTGGGAGGGCCTGTATAGTCTAGGGCAGTAGTTGGCAAACTGCAGCTCGTGAGCCTCATGCGCTCTTTGGCCCCTTGAGTGTGGCTCAAAGACCAGCTTAGGAGTACCCTAATTAAGTTAATAACAATGTACCTACCTATATAGTTTAAGTTTAAAAATTTGGCTCTCAAAAGAAATTTCAATTGTTCTACTGTTGATATTTGGCTCTGTTGACTAATGAGTTTGCCGACCAACGGTCTAGGGTTATGTCCATTGAAGCCATAAAGTATCCTTGGTGCATCTCTGCAAATGGATTGGAATAGCTTCCCAGTGCAAGAGGGCCTTCTACAGGTGCCGTGGCCCCCCTGACAAGGTCTCTTATAGTACTTTCCACAAGCAATGTGTCCACCCAGTAAGGGAGCTGGTGCCCCACTCTGGTCATAGTCCAAGAGTCCATTACACTACTCAATGGTCAGCCCATGATAGACAGCCCAGGTATCTGCAAATCACCCAAGGTGAAAGCCTATTATATCTATTACCTTCTAATTCCAACACCTGCTACACATTAGAAGGGGATGAGTGGATTGCCAATTTCACATGGGCTCTCCAGCCCCCACCCATCCCAATTGGATGGGTCACTCAGCCTTCCCCCTAGTCAAAGTAGGATAACGAGCCTTGGGGATCTTCCTGTGCCTCAGCTGTCTTCATTGTATAATCTTGCAACAATGCAACCCAAATACCAGCCATTTTCTTGGCAGCTGCTAGGGCTGCCCACTTCATGTGCTTTTTCAGCAGTTGGAACTTCTGTTGTAGCTTAAGCTGAGGCCTAAGTTCTAACAGAACTTGATGAGACATGCCATCTAATTTCTCCCTATCTTCCCCAGTTGCAATCAAATCTACCCACATCTGTGTTCAGGTAATCTTTACAGGCCTGTTTCTCTTGTTAGTTGGGGGGCAGAGGGCAGCACGAGCAGCAGCCCTCACAGCCTCGTGGTCCATCTCTATGTCGGAGGGAACAGTGCCATCCACCCTTATTGCCCACAACCACAGCAATCAAGCTGTCAGGGGCTCAGTGGGTTTCTGCCTGAATTTCACCCCTAACTCCATCAGCTCTGCCTGGGTGTAGGACTAGACCACAGAGTACTCACAACCTGTGGAGGGGGTTGTGCCTGCCCCTGAGGGACTCTTGGCTGCTGGGTTTTTACCTTCTTAGTGACCACTGGCCAGGCTCTGAATCTGTGAATGGCAGCTTTAGCTCAAGCCTCCTCATCCTCAAAAGAGTTGAAAACACCTGCTCCTGCCGACTCAGAGTCATTCCACCAGCATGAATGCAGCTCCATCCTTGAAGCCTGCTTTAGCTTGTGAGGCTGCCAGCTCTTGGCCTGAAGCTGAAACTTGAGCTCCTGAACCCACAGCTGCTTCTCTAACAACTGCCAGTGTCAACGTTCAGCTACTAGGGCAAACTGCAGCTCAGGAAACTGCAATTTCTTCTCCAGTGCCTATTCCAGTTCTATGCACCATTGATGCTCAGCCTGTACCTCACACTGAAGCTCTCAAAAGCAGTCAGTTTCCTTCTCCAGCAACTGTTGCAGTTCCTGCTGCTGTTGGCACATGGTCTGCAGCTCATCCTGGAGTTCTCAAACTCAGGCATCCTCTTGCACAGAGCTCTCAGTTTCTTCTTGCAGGGCTATAAAAAACACCCAGCCCATGACCCCCAAAAGGAGAGCCACAGGAAACAGCTACTCCTCTATTCCACTCTTCGAGGGTGTTGATGACTCCACACTGATCTGATGTGAATCCTACCAACTATGCCAGATGCAATGCTGGTAGGTAGCCAAGGCCAGGCAGGTCCATATTGGATTTGGGAAGACAGTAGAAAACTGTTGGGCCATTTCCATTTCACAGAGTCTCACAATGGTAGACAAGCAAACCAACAGAGGAAAACCACTTCTCAGGAGAACAAACAGCAAAAATGGCCCCTCACAGTGGCAGGTAGGCAATCCGCCATCCACAATCCACACTGAGGGCAAGCACCCATGGCCTTACATAGACTATATACATACGGTGCTACCACATGCTTACACATCCATCAAGCAAAGTGCTTGCAGCTGGTAAATCAGCGAGCAAACCTAATACAGCTATTTTCCCAACACCTATGTTATTGACCATTGAGTAACCCACCATCACCATAACCAACTTCCTGTGGGCACAACCTGAGCACACTTTGCCTCTTGTCATGCCAGATCCCTATTGCCCTGAACCTCCCAGATCACTACCACAGAGCTTCTCTATGGCCTAACGAAAGAGATACCTCAGGTTCTCTGGGCCTTTGCAACCCAGCTGGCAGGTAACTCTTATAGACCTATGGAATAAACCTTTGGCCAATGAGAGACTAAAGCCAGGGAAAATATTCTTTTTCTTCTTTTCAACAACCCCAATCATCCCGAGGCACAATAATTCTTAGACCTCCAGAAGACAATTGATGAGACAGACAGTCTGATACCAAACAGCATCTAGCTCAAAGCCATGCTGCACGGTTGGCTCTTTGTCATTTACTTTCTCACTCCCACTCTGCTCATTCCTGCTTCTGAAGGATTGACCTCATTAAAGAAGTAGAGGCTTATTGAACTTTTGCTCAGGCTCTGCATTCTGGTGAGACCAAACTAGGATACACAGCATGAAAATGAATTGAATTTTGACTAGTATTCCTCCTTAGTAAGGATTAGTTTGGCGAATAAAGGAGTAAGTGATTGCAAACTTAAAAATGACAGTAAACATGATTTAATAATAAATGAATGAAGGGATACAGTAGACTGCTAGGTTGAACCTTTTTTTAAACCTTGTTTGTTTCAGCTCCTTTTGAGTGTACTATAGTCTGTTATTAAAATATAAATAAAGTGAGGCATATTGAAAATTTTAAGAGTTTATTTGAGTAAAAGTCTGTTTAAATCAGGCAGCACCAAACCAGAAGTGGAACTAGGGGTGAGATTTTTATAGAGAAGACATAGGAGGAAAGCAAACAAATCATTTCATTGGCTATAGCATAAGGGGTTACCTTATTTTGGAAAGACTAGTTGGCTGTTTGTAATCAGTTGAACTTAGGTTTTGATTTCTTTTTCTTTTTAATTTTACTTAGACAGTTAATTTATCAGGGTGACATTGATCAATTAGAGTGCATAGATTCAGAGAAAACATCTCCAGGTTATTTTGACATTTGATTATGCTGTATATCCATCACCCAAAGTCAAATTGTCTTTCATTACCTTTTATTTGGTTTTCTTTATGCCCCTTTCCCTCTCCCCACCCCCTCCCTCTCCTTCCTTCTCTTCCCCCTGGTAACCACTGCACTCTTATCTATGTCCATGAGTCTCAATTTTGTGTCCCACCTATGTATGGAATTATACAGGTCTTAGTTTTTTCTGATTTACTTATTTCACTCAGTATAATGTTATCAAGGTCCATCCATGTTGTCGTAAATGATCCGATGTCATCATTTCTTATGACTGAGCAGGTTTTGATTTCCTAACCTTGAGGCATTGACAGGGTTAGGTTTCAGGTTTGCTTTTCTAAGCTGTTGAAGTAAGTATTGGAACCTCTTCAGTCCAGTGGCCTCCTTGATTAACTAACTTAACAATTTTTACTGACTGCTATGTGTGGGATGTAGTATTCAGCAATACTATGCTTTGATTATGTTTTTTTTAAGTCCTCTAATTCCAAGAAAAACTAATACTGTTACTAGGGATTTACTACTTTTGTTCTAAATTTCTACAAGCTGATTTTTCCCTCTATTTTTGATTCTTGTTATTTCTTTTATTCAACTAATCTGCCTAATCATTTTTATACTCTATTAGTATATTCTTATTTAGCCTTTTCATCATTACTGATATTTCTTTTCCTTCCTAGTTGCAGGTTCCTGTCTCTCTGCAAATTGAAAGTAACTTTTTTCTGTGCCCTTCAGGAAGTTCTGTCATTTGCATGAAAATGATTGGCTTCTTAGCATGGCCAGGAGGACACTAAGCCCAAAAACAAACTCTGTCTCTATGGCATGTCTTGTTCTTTTGGTTTAAGAATCCTTCACACCCTTGGAGTTCTAATGAACAAAAATTTTTTTGATTGCTTTTGCATGTAGCTCCTCAATGCTCATTAAATATGGACTTCACGTATTTTTTAGTACCAGTCCCAAAAGAGTAAGAAAACAATCATGCAACTTTTGTTATACTAAATCCCCCTCTACCACACTGTAACCCTACAATAGTCACAGTTTAATTGCCTGCCCATCCTTACACCATAGTTCTTCACTAAGAGAACAAGGAAAGTGGATGAAAATAATCAACAAAGGACTGCTGGATTGGAAAGGCACCAAGGAAAGGTAAAGAAAAATAAGAATAAAAATCAGTAGAGTAACGGCACAAGATTGGGATTGTTAGTCTTCTGCTCCGCAAAACCCCAACTGTCTAAAAGTTTTTGTGACATCCATATATTCACCAAAAACATTTCCTACCCTGGAATAATCAATGCATAATGGAGGGAGTTTCAATTGTTCAAATCTATGCAATGCAAGCACATTTTTAAAAAATTCTAGTAATTAAAATAATTGGCTAGTTAAGAAAAAACCATCCCAGTTAATTGGTCTCTACTGAAGAAACATTAGGCTTCAGGGAAAATGCATACTTAATAGAAGTAATAAGTTATTAATACAAATGGAAATTCTGCAAAATGAAAAATAGTGGAAAGTGTTCAAGTTGCTTGCTGAAGCTTAATTAGTTTGTTCCTTTCCCCCACCATATCCATTAAGTTATTAAATTATTTAAAATATTAATGGAGCTCAAAATCACAGAAAGACACCTTCTTATTTGTTTTTTTCTGTCAAATGTCTTAACTACTGTATCAAAAGTGATTACTCATAATATAAACATATATTGCAATTAGTCAAAGCGATACTCCAACAGGAATATTTTACAAATGTTTATAAATAGTCTTACTGTTCTTAACCTGGTTAAAAAAAATACAGATCTACCTTTATCCCCTCATCATTTTAAATGATCTGCTTAAAAGTTAATTTCCTCTAATTTGTATAGATTCCATAACATTCATTTTTCCTGTGGTATTAATTTGTGGTGTTTATCTATAAACATGGCAGTAATAACTAAGAACTTAACACCATACATTTAAAGGGAACTACTAGTTGTATCTCCAAAGGAGAAGATAACTGGTTTTCTGCACCTTCAGACAGCTGCCTGTCATCTTGCTGAGTCACTCAGGGATCTCATAACACATTATACAGCAGGCAAATGACTGTTTGTTATCACTAGTTAGGGTGCTGGCCCACAATCCTTTGGAGAACTAGGATTAACCATGATTGTGCATTCGAATTATTTTTCCCACTCTCAGAAAGGCCTGCTCAGAGACAGGGACAATATCCTCTTTCACTCCTCCTTGCCTCTAGATCTTACCCTAGTATCCACTCTGCTATGTTTTCAGTAACTTTTTATTCTAGATAATGATCAATCCATAGGAACTTGCAAGATAGTGGATGGAGAGGTCCTGTGTATTCTTTATCCAGTTTTCCCCAAAGGAATATCTTACATAACTAACTATAGAACAATATCAAAACCCAGAAAATGGCATGGGTCCCTCTTCTTTCTAAAAGGGCCTGTTACTCATTTCTGTGTAAAAAGAGGCCCTGAGTCCACCTTATTTTACCAGCTGCAGTGGACAAATTACAAGAGAGTGAAAGAATTGAAAACTTAGGTACTAAGAAAATAGAATACTTAAATTCTTTGTTCCTCTAAGTTTTGTACAACCTAGTTGTTTCCTTGACCCATATGTGAACTCTTCCTTGAAGATAAAATAAGGGAAGAAATACCACTAACAAGAGCATTACAACTTTAAATGCCACTAAAAAGAGCATTACAATGTTAAGTGCCAATAACAAGTGCATTGCGATTTTAAAATCTCTTCACAACCATTTTAAGAAAATTGTGTTTAAACACCGTCATTTACAAAGCTTTAGTTGTGGAAGAATTTAGTTTCATTTCTAGCATCTTCATAGTCAAGACAAAGCTTATTCTGGAAATTTAAACTTATAAATATTTGGAAAAAAATATTCTCTTACTTTACTATTAAATGAGGTAATTATTTTGAAGATTATATCAATCTGCCTTTTGTAATATAGGGACTTGATACTTTCAACAGCCTTCCCACTACAATTTTTTTTTATTTATTTATTTATTTTTATTTTTTACATTTTTCTGAAGCTGGAAACAGGGAGAGACAGTCAGACAGACTCCCGCATGCACCCGACCGGGATCCACCCGGCACGCCCACCAGGGGCGGGCGACGCTCTGCCCACCAGGGGGCGATGCTCTGCCCATCCTGGGCGTCGCCATGTTGCAACCAGAGCCACTCTAGCGCCTGAGGCAGAGGCCACAGAGCCATCCCCAGCGCCCGGGCCATCTTTGCTCCAATGGAGCCTTGGCTGCGGGAGGGGAAAGAGAGACAGAGAGGAAGGCGCGGCGGAGGGGTGGAGAAGCAAATGGGCGCTTCTCCTGTGTGCCCTGGCCGGGAATCGAACCCGGGTCCTCCGCACGCTAGGCCGACGCTCTACCGTTGAGCCAACCGGCCAGGGCCCCCACTACAATTTAAGTAGGTCCTGCATAAAATGTAAATTTGTATTTTATTGCTAAACTTTCAGGAAATAAAAAAAGATTTTTGTTTGTTTCGTTTTAAGTCAGCTAAAAACAATCAATAATCTGAGTAAGCACAGGGAAAAGCAATGTTGCCCTGAGAGATGTTAATACTAAAGTTGAAGATTAGCCCTGGCCAGTTAGCTCAGTTGGTTAGAGCATCGTCCCAAAGCACAGAGGTTGCTGGTTGGATCCCTGGTCAGGGTATACACAGGAACAGATCAATGTTCCTGTCTCTTTCTCGCTCTCTCCCTTCCCCTCTCTAAAATCAATAGAATAAACATTTAAAATATATAAATAAAATAAAAAATTAAGCCTTGAACCAATAATGAGGAAAAGATTTATTAAGACATTACACATTAAACTAAACCCTGAAAACATTATTCAGAAATTCAGATTAACTCCATATTCACAAACAAATTAGAAATAAACTACCATGAATAAAAGTTAAAAAGAATAACAAACTACAGATTCAGATCACCAAGCATATCAGACATGAAGAGACTGAGTTTCAGAATAAAAAATAACTGCATATAAAATACTTAAAGAAAATTTTTAAATGAAATGACATGGAGTAGGAAAAAAAATAGCAAGCAGCATAGGCCATCAAAAATAAATATGTAGGTTTGGATTAAAGACTAAATAGAATTTTAAGAAATGAAAAAACTGCCCTGGCCAATTTGCTCAGTGGTATCAGTCTGGCATGTGGAAATCACTGGTTTGATTCTGGTCAGGGCTCACATCTGCTTCTCCACCTCTTCCCCTCTGCCTTCTCTCTCTCTCTCTCTCTCTCTCTCTCTCTCTCTCTCTCTCTTCCCCTCTCACAGCCATGGCTCAAATGGTTCAAACAAGTTGACCCTGGGCACTGAGAATGGTTCCATGGCCTCTTGCTTTAAGCACTGAAATAGCTCAGTTGCCAAGCAATGGAGCAGCAGCTCCAGATGGGCAGAGCATTGCCCTGTAGGCTTGCTGGGTAGATACTGGTCAGGGCACACGCAGGAGTCTGTCTCTATGCCTTCCTGCCTCCCCGCCTCTCATTTAATAAAAAATAAAAATTAAAAAAACTGTGGAAACACAAGCTCAGTGGATGCACTAAAGAGAAGATTAAACAGATACATTTTGAAAAAGAGACTTGGAAGATAGCTTTGAGAAATCACACAGAACTTAACATTTAGGAACGAAAAGATAGAAAAATGTCAAAGATTTTTTTGTTCTTTTGTAAAATAGGAATTGAAATGCTTGCCCTGTCTTCTTTGGCTTGCTACTATATTCTACTTTATGAGAGCAATGCAAGGTATGTATGCAGTGGCAGGATCAAATAATTTAACAACCAGTTCTCTGCCCTAATGACCGTTTTAAGTATAAAAAATATATACTAAAAGATAGCTTATTATCTTATGCATTTAATTCTTAAATAAGAACAATAAAGGAGGTACACAAAACTAGATTATAAGAGTTTTAAAATATTAATAAAAATATTAAATAATAACTGACAAAAAAAGTAAAACTGTTATTTAAGACATTTTCATATTGCTTCTTGGTTGGCATCCTCACTTGCAATTTTCTTTGCTTTTATCCAAGCATTATTGGCTGTGTGATTTATCCTTAACCATCTTTTCACTGTAGGAATAGGGCCCCATTTCTTCAGAGATAGGCTGATTAGACTAATAGCCATTGTGTTTGATATATTAGAAAGAATTAAGCAACTTCTCTTCTCTGAACATACTATGTTTATCTTTGAAAAACCCCATTCCACTTCTGCTGAACTTACAGCAATTAGTTGTTTGGCTCTTTTTCTCTTTATGTTATATGTTTGTTGACTAAAGTAAAATGCAAGGGAATTAAAATGTAGTATTTCATCAAGAGAATAAATACTACAAGCATAGTTCCATCAAATTTTCAAATTTTTTTCACCTATGGGCAGAATGAACATTATTATGGGCTCTTCGAATACGCTGTTGTGCAGATGAATGTTAAAATAGTAAGGAATGCCTGACCAGGCAGTGGTGCAGTGGATAGAGCGTTGGACTGGGATGTGGAAGACCTAGGTTCGAGACCCCGAGGTCGCCAGCTTGAGCGCGAGCTCATCTGGTTTGAGCAAGGCTTACCAGCTTGAGTCCAAGGTCGCTGGCTTGGACTCAGTCTGCTGTAGCATCCCGGTCAAAGCACATATGAGAAATCAATCAATGAACAACTAAGGAACCACAATGAAGAATTGATGTTTCTCATCTCTCTCCCTTCCTGTCTGTCTGTTCCTATCTGTCCCTCTCTCTGACTCTCCCTGTCTCTGCCACAAAAAAAAAAAAAAAAAAAAAAAAAAAAAAAAGGAATGTGAATTTGTGATTTCCACATTGGGCGGCTGCTCAGGTATCCACTTTAGACAGAAACTTGATTACAAGTGCCATTTTAACAACTGGTTTGCCTAACTCAACAAAAAATTAAGTATTGGTTCTGCTGAACTGGTATGAACCAGCTAAATCCCACCACTGTATGTATGCTAACCTATACTGATAAGGTATAACCAACACTACTTCTATTCCTTTCCATTTCTTTCTCTCAGGCTACCATTCTCTAATTTATTTTTCTTTTAGTTGGCTTTCTTCAAATCGTGCTTGTTTATTATACCCTGATTTTCCCTGGACATAAATTTTGGGAGGCAAGGTGAATATACACTAATTTGTCCCTTCCTTCACCCCGGAGGATCAGCTGAATCACTTGCTTTTCAGGTGTAGGCTGGACAAGTATGGCGTTCGTTATCATACTAATTAGAGGTACTCTGTTTAGAGGAGCCAACTTGATTGGCTCAGGGTGCATACCATTTTACATTAAGACTTAAGATACACATGGGATAGAAATCGCCATGAGCACAGGCTCTCCAATTGAGAAGCAGCACTTAACACATAATGGCTGTCCAGAGGCTAAATCAGCCACAAATGTACCAAGACTCAGCCGCACAGATCTTACAGGTTGCAAATGGAGATGAAGATTTTGAAACAACAGAATCTATTGAGCAAGAAGCAATGCCGTATAGAATAATCCTCAATGGTGAATGCTAAATCCTTTATACTCACCTTATAGATTAATACAGTAAGGCTTTAATGCTGCCTCTCAGGTAACAACAAGAATTCTAGCATTCTTCTTGTAATTGTAGCAGTGTGTGCACTGGAAGCCCTCTTCTCCTCAGAAAGGGTAGGGTAGAATGTCTCAGTTAAGAGAATAGACTCTAAAGCAGAGGTTTTCTTCCTGAGCTTTGTGGGGGTTTTAAAAAATGACTGGTACCTGGTCCTACTACCTGGAGTTTCTAACTGTCTGACATGCAGACTGGTGTTAGGATTTTTAAAGCTTCCCAGTGAATTCTCATGTGTAATCCAGGCTGAGAACCTTTGAGATCAGTGTTTCTAACACTTTAATGTGCATCAGTATCAACTGGTGGGTTTTTTTTTTTTTAATTAAATTTTATTGCAGTGACACTGGTTAACATAATTCTACAGCTTTCAGGTGCCCGAATCTACCACACATCTCTGTACACCGTATTAAGTGTTCACCTCCCCAAGGCAGGTCTTCATCCATCATATTTATCTCGCCTATACCCTCTTCTACCTCTCCTCACCTCCCTGCAACCACGACACTGTTGTCCATGGCCACACCCCCAACAGATGACAGACTGCTCTATGTATGAATTTATTTCTATTTTGCTTATTGATTCATTTTGTTCATTAGATTCCACATATGAGTGAAATCGTAGGTATTTGTCTTTCACTGACTGGCTTATTTCACTTAGCATTATGGTCCCAGGTTCATCCATGCTCTCACAAAAAGTAAGAGTTCCTTCTTTTTACGGCTGCATAGTATTCCACTGTGTAAAGGTATCACAGTTTTTTTTATCCACTCATCTACTGATGGGCACTTGGGCTGTTTTCAGATCTTGGCTATTGTAAATAATGCTTCAATGAACATAGGAGTGCATATTTTCTTCCAAATTAGTATTTTGGGCCCTAGTCAGTTGGCGCAGTGAATAGAGCATCAGCCTAGCATGTGAAAGTCCCAGGTTGGATTCCCAGGCAGGGCACATATAAGAAGCAATCATCTACTTCTCTTCCCCTCCCTCTCCCTCTCCTCTCTTTCTTTTTCTCTCACAGCCAGTGGCTCTATTGGTTTGAGAATTGACCCTGAGCGCTATGGATGGCTTGGTTGGCTCAAGCATTGGCCTCAAGCACTGAGGATAGTTTGGCTGATTTGAGCATCAATCCCAGAGGGGGACTGCTGGGTGGATCCCAGGCAGGGCACATGTGGAAGTCTGTCTCTCCAGCTCCCTGCCACTCACTTAAAAAAAAAAAGTTAGTCTTTTGGGAATTTTGGGATATATTCTCAGAAATGGAATTGCTGGGTCAAAAGGCAGTGCCATTTTTAATTTGTTGAGATAATGCCATACTGTTTTCCTCAGTGGCTGTACAAAGCTGTATTCCCAACAATGCACGAGGGTTCTGTTTTCTCCAGATCCTCACCAGTACTTTATGTTTGTTGATTTCTTGATGATAGCCATTCTGACAGATGTGAGGTGATATCTTATGGTTTTAATGACATTGGACATCTTTTTGTATGTCTATTGGCCATCTGTATGTTCTCTTAGAAAAGTATATATTCAGGTCTACTGCCCATGTTTAAATTGTATTGTTTGGGAGTTTTTTGTTTGCTTTTTGGTGTTGGTTTATAAGTTTTTTGTAAGTTATGTTTATTAATCTCTTATCTAATGTATCAGCAAATAAGTTCTCTCATTCACTGGGTTGTCTTTTCATTTTGTGGATGGTTACCTTTGCCGTGCAAAAATTTTTAAGTTTGCTGTGGTCCCATTTGTTTATCTTTTCTCTCAGTTCTGTAGACCAAGGAGATTTATCTGAAAAAATACTGCTATGAGTAATGTCTGAGATTTTACTGCTTATGTTTTCTTCTAGGATTTGAAACTAGGATTAGTTTCATGTCTAATATTATGTCTTTAATCCATTTTAGTTTATTCTTATGTATGGTATAATAGGTTTAAAAATAGTTTCATTTGTTTCCACATATCTGTTCAATTTCTCCATTATTTATTTAATAGACTATCTTTACTTTATAGTATGTTCTTACCTCCTTTGTCAAATATTAATTGACCGTATAAGCATGGGGTGATTTCTGGGCTATCTATTCTTTTCTATTGATCTATTTGTCTGTTTTTATACCAGTATTGTGCTGTTTTGGTTACTATAGCCTAGTTTGATATCAGATAACGTGATTCCTCAAACTTTGTTCTTCTTTCTCAAGATTGCTTTGGCTATTTAGGGTCTTTTTTGGTTCCATATAAATTTTTGAACTATTTTTTCTAGTTCTGTGAAATACACCATTGGTATCTTGAAGGAGTTGCATTGAATCTATCTATTTCTTTGGGTAATATGGACAATTTAATGCTGTATTCTTCCTATCCATGAACACAGTATATGCTCCCACTTACTTCTTTCTTCTTCAGTTTCTTTCCTCAGTGTCTTAAAATTTTCCAAATACAGGTCTTTTACATCCTTGGTTAAATTTATTCCTAGGTCCCTGGCCGGTTGGCTCAGTGGTAGAGCGTCGGCCTGGCGTGCGGAAGTCCCGGGTTCGATTCCCAGCCAGGGCACACAGGAAAGGTGCCCATCTGCTTCTCCACCCATCCCCCTCTCCTTCCTCTCTGTCTCTCTCTTCCCCTCCCGCAGCCGAGGCTCCATTGGAGCAAAAGATGGCCCGGGCGCTGGGGATGGCTCCTTGGCCTCTGCCCCAGGCGCTAGAGTGGCTCTGGTCACGACAGAGCGACTCCCCAGATGGGCAGAGCATCGCCCCCTGGTGGGTGTGCTGGGTGGATCCCGGTCGGGCGCATGCGGGAGTCTGTCTGACTGCATCCCCATTTCCAGCTTCAGAAAAATACAAAAAAAAAAAAAAAAAAAAAAAAGAAAAGAAATTTATTCCTAGGTATTTTATTCTTTTTGAAAAAAATTGTGAATGGTATTCCTTTCTTAGTTTCCCTTAATAATAAATCATTATTAATGTATAAAATACAACTTATTTCTGTATCTTTATTTGTATCCTGTTACTTTACTGAATTCACTTATCAGTTCTCATAGTGTTTTTGATGGAGTCTTCAGAGTTCTCCATACACAGTATCATGTCATCTGCACATAACGACAGTTTTACTTCTTTCTTTCCAATTGAAGGCCTATTATTACTTCTTCTTTCTGTCTGATTGCTATGGCTAGGACTTCTCATACAATATTAAATAAGAGTGGTGACAGCAGACATTCCTCTCTTATTCCTGATCTTAAGGGAAATGCTTGTAGTTTTTGTCCCTTGGGTTGGCTGTTGAGTGTGGGTTTGTCACATATGAACTTTATTATGTTGAAGTATTTTCCCTCTAGTCCCACTTTGCTGGATGTTTTTTTTTTAACATAAATGGGTGCTGGATTTTATAAAAGCAGAATTTGCCTCACCTGGGTTAATGCCTGGCAAGCTCTCCCTTTAGATATGCTGCTTATAAAGCTAATTGGATCCTGCTCTGATGTTGTCTGAAGCTGGCCACTGGGTATGCTGGGCTTAGGTACACGTGAAAGGATCAAGCTGTACACCAAGGCCACATTTTACCAGCACCAGGCCCAGAGGCAGGTCAGCAAAAGCCCCAAGCCACCTTGAGATCCACTTCCAGCTGCCTTAAATTGCTGGCTGCTTGTTAGGCTTGGCCACTGAATGACACTGTGGTAGATTCGGGATCTCTCCTGGGGGGGGGGGGGGAGGTGCCTGTTGGGTGAGGGAAAGGTGGTGGGTGTGGCCTTCACCCCAGAGCCACAGGTATCTGTCTGTCCTGGATTTTTCCTCAGACCTCAGCAACACAGAGCCACTAGGAGTCAGGCAGGTGAGGCCCCTGAGCCTGAAGATTAGGTCTACAAACAGCCAGAATAGTGGTTCTACTGAATCTCCCATGAAGGAGAAGCACCAGTCAGATTCTCAGGAAAGTGGGGGGAACAGTTCCTGCCTCTAAGCCAGACAGTCGAGTCACTGTCACCCCTGAGTCTGTCCAGACCTCTACTGCCTGGCCAAGGCTGCTGACTCCTCAGAAGGGACTAACCTTTGCAGGGTGGGATGAGAGATACACCTGAGGGCAGGGCAATTGCTATCATCCCTTAGGCTGATGCTGCAGGGAGGGGACTGCTCCCCTCAAGGAGATGGCGACTTCAGTATTGGAGAATAACTCAGCACAGGGGTCTTGGTGGCTTCCCCCACCCTGTTTCTCCCTGGAGCCTCCAACCTCTGACTCTCACGAGTCTCAGGCCATTCAGTCCTTTCTCCTCTGAAGCCCAGGGAAAGTGGCTGTGAATGAGAACTTCCTTGTTGTCTGTGAGATTGCCCATGTCTCTGCAACCTCCCACCTTTTTCTGGCAGAGAGAAATCTCACTGCTTCTCATAGCTAAATGCTATATGGGCACCTCTTCTCCGTTCTGGTGCTCTAGGCTGGGGAGCTTTGCTTGGGGTTAGGTCCCACACTTCTCAGAGTTAACCCCCCTGAAGCCACAACATTCCTCTGGACCTTCGCTGTCGCCTGCGTGCAGGAGCGGGGTAGCCCTGCCGCGTCTCTGGCTTCCTACCTGCCTACCAGTCTCAGTGTGCCTTCTTCCGTGAATCCCTGTGACAAGACTTCTCTTCATTTAGTCCTGAGTTGGCCTTTCAGGATAATTATCCTTAAATTTAGTTGTAACTCCAGTATGGTTCTGGGACGATATGAGTGTAACATGTACGTACTCTGCTGCCATCTTGAATTTCACCACTACTCCCAGTGGGCTTTTTAAAACATAATTTGAACTCTTAAGTTCTCAAATTCTGGTCCTCCAGCAACACATCATGTGGGGACTTGTTAAAAATGCAAATTCTCAGAAAACTGTGGCCCTGATGAATGGCAAACTCTAGGACTGGGAACAGGCCCAGCACATTCCATATATATATGTGACAGAGATACATAGAGAGAGGAGGAACAGATAGGGACAGACAGACAGGAAGGGAGAGAGATGAGAAGCATTAATTCTTTGTTGCAGCTCTTTAGTTGTTTATTAATTGATTTCTTAAATGTGCCTTGACGAGGTATCTACAGCAGAGGGGTGACCCTTTGCTCGAGACAGCGACCTTGGGCTCAAGCCAGTGACCATAAGGTCATGTGTATGATCCTACACTCAAGCCAGTGAGCCCATGCTCAAGCCGGATGAGCCCGTGCTAAGCCAGCCACCTTGAGGTTTTGGCTTATCCACTGCTCCAGTCCAACTCTCTATCCACCGCTGGGTCCCCTGGGTCCCAGTCCAACGCTCTATCCACCGCTCCACTGCCTGGTCAGGCAGCACTAGGCCCTCCAGGTGATTCTAATGCAAGCTAAACTTAGAGAACTCCTGCTGTAGATGAGCCATTTTTTTTTCCTGGGTTAAATACCAGTTGTAATACTCTCTAGCTCTGTGACATAAACATGTTTATCTTTTTTGTCTCAGTTTAATCATCTATAAAATGGGACTAATAGTACTTTCCTCATATCATTGTGAGGCATAGTGAGTAAAGGAGTAAAAGAGTAAAAGAAACAAGTAAAATAGTAAATGCATAATGTCTTAAGGTGTATTGTACTGATTTAAATTATGTTTCTGAAATCACATTTGCAGTCTATGTTTTAAAATTAGTATTCAGACTTAACAACTGTGGTATAAAACCATGGCTACATATATTAATCACCTGCGGAGACTATTTAAAGTTCTGATGCCCAACTCTCACCCAGAAATTTAAAAATTCTCCTTTGGAGAATTCTAATGTTCAGCCAAAGTTGAGAACCAGTGATTTAGATTTGAGTTTGTTAAACCAATTTGTATATGCTCAGATAGGTTTGTAATTTTTTAAAATTCAACTGGAGAATTTTGAGCTAAGCAGCAAACCACTAGCATTATCATTGGTTCAGTGGGGGGAGTTTGCATTCATTCCCAGAAAATTTCTTTTCTTTAAATGACAAGTATGTGTGTGTGTGTGCGCGCGCACATGTGTGCTCACACATGCATAAAGTAACTAAAATGTGGAATTTCTGCTGTCTCTAGCTATAAATCCTTGCAGTTTCAGTGGAGTTTACAAATAGTCAATGACAAACATTGGTAACATCTATAATCCAGACACCCGAAATGTTTCACTTACACTGCATTTGAAATCTTGTATTTCAATTTTTATAAAGCAAAAACGAAATTAGTGGTTCTTAAAAAAAAAATCAAGCTTTAGACAATGAATTTGATTAGACTTAGAATTCTGTGTCTTTAAAAAGAGAATCTGACTGTGAAGTGAAATAAACTCTAAAGAATTCTAATCTTGTTTTGTCCCTCACCAATGTGTAACCTATTCCTCAGACGCTCTGAGGCTTTGCTTTTTCAATCTGATAGCCGAAAAGGAACTGGTAGTCTTTAATCTCTAGAATCCCTATCACCTGTTTCATGAAAATATTTTCTTTTCAGTCAGCAAATTCATATACTCCTTGTATCCCATCAGCATGAATCATAATTAAGCTTTAAAATTTTTCAGAACAACAGATTACTTCAATCCTCATTGTAGTTCATTTGGTCATTTGTTTACCAGATATTGAGCATGTGCCATGCGTCAGACACTGATCTTGGCATGGGTTTAAGCCTGGACCAGGCTAAACCAAGTCTCTTCTTCATGGGGCTGACAGTCTATTGAAGAACAAGTCTGCCTATGATACATGAAATATAATCATCAGAACTCAACCGTTCCTTTTCCTTATTCACAACTTCTCAGGTTTGTATTTTAACAGATGTACTAGAGAAGATGGTAAAGGAGGAATTATAAACCTAGTTAAGGTTTAATAATAGTCTTTAAAAAGAAAGATTTTAATAAATCATCCATTCCCCCAAGAGGTTAAAGAACAATTAGTTCCTTGGGCTAGTTGTTTCCAAACTTTTCTTAATAAGGCATATTTTTGGCAACTAAAAATTCTGTGGCATATTGTCGAGGGTGGGGTGGTGAGAATTAGTCTACATAGTTACAGAACTATTTATTTCATTGCTTTTTAGCGCAGGTTAGCAAATTATACTGCTGAAACCAAATCTGGCAGTCCATTTTTTTTTTTTTTGTAAATAAAGTTTTATTGGAACACAACAACCACACTTATTTGTTCAAGTACTGTCTTTGGCTGTTTTCACCTTAAAATGATCAGACTGAGTAGTTACAACTATATGTCCCACAAAACCGAAACTATGTACTATCTAGTTCTTTATAGAAAGACTTTGCTGACCCCTGCTCTTTAGCACTGAGTATCTGTTTGAGTACAACAATTGACTGTCCTGTGTTCTCACACATAGTCAAAGGTCACATTTCCTTCCTCAGAAACAGCTAAACATTGTACTATAACTCTTACTCCTTCCTTGTGGCAACACCAAGCTTCATGACCCATTTATTTACTCTTCTGACTGATATCACTTTAATACTGTGTAGCCACATTTCCTTCCTCAGAAACAGCTAAACATTGTACTATAACTCTTACTCCTTCCTTGTGGCAACACCAAGCTTCATGACCCATTTATTTACTCTTCTGACTGATATCACTTTAATACTGTGTAGCCACATTTCCTTCCTCAGAAACAGCTAAACATTGTACTATAACTCTTACTCCTTCCTTGTGGCAACACCAAGCTTCATGACCCATTTATTTACTCTTCTGACTGATATCACTTTAATACTGTGTAGCCAAGCCCAGCTGGGTACTCAGTTGGTTAGAAAAGCATCCCGATATGTAAAAGTTGTGAGTTTGATCTCCAGTCAGGTCACATACAAGAATCAAGCAATGAATGCATAAATAAGTGGAACAACAAATCAATGTTTTTTTCTCTCTCTTTCTTTCTCTCTCTCCCTCCCTTCCCCCCCACATATCTCTCTCTCTCTCTCTCTCTCTCTCTCTCTCTCTCTCCCTCTCCCTCTCCTTCTCTCTCTTAAATCAATAAATAATTAAAAAATACCATGTAGCCAAAGCAAACTTTATACATTAATCAAAATTTCAGGCAACTCATTTGTGGTGGTTTTCATGCCTTGTAGTTTGAGGAATGCAGCCCTGTGCTACCCACCACATCCATTTCAACAGTGTTCTTCAACTATTTTTGCTCACATATCACTGAGAGAGCTTTGAAAAACTGTCAGTCCCCCCCTCACATGTTCTTTACTGTCATCTATAAACTATAGTAGTTACAGATGTAATTTCTAGCATGTTATAAAAGGGATGTTTTAAGAAAATGGTTATATCTCTTCCCTAAATGTATTCAAGGAAATCAAAATGCCAACACAATTTGATAGCACTTTTATCCATGTGTTGATGTGATGGGGTGCCATCCAGATACATCCTTCACAAGCAATGCCTTTATTCCCTAGCTGCCCCTAGTGAGGTCTGCTGCTGGCTCATATCTGAGTCTCTCCCACGGGAAGTGTTTGTAACTGAATGGAGCTACCTAGTTGAAAGTTATACATACTCTCTTCTGGGGAAGCAGCCAATATCAGTGACTGGTCTATTGTAAGGACACAGAGATCTGGCCCCTTATTTCATTCTGTCACTGGAACTCCAAAGCTGCAAGTTATCCTTCTGGGGCAAGTATATTAGAGCCCATCTTTCTTTCAGCCCATTTCCGATTCCCTCACTCCACCACAGTGTTATTCCAAAAGAATGTTCCAGTAAACCTGCATGCAAACCTCTGTTCTAGAATGTTTCCTAGAGAACTTGACCTAAGATATTCATTTTCAAAAGTACATGACTAAGCTTTTCTTTTGCATTAGAAAACTCACATTGTTTTTTCTTAATAAAAACTTGTATTTTCATTCTATGATAATTATCATAGATTTTTATCCTATGATAATATATTTTGGTGCTTGAAAATCTTTTCTTGATCAACCTTTGTCATCTCTGTAATTATAATATATAAATTAAATTTTAATTTAAGGTTTTCTAATGAACATAGGGTTCTTTGTGTTAAATTATTCTTGACTGTGCTATCATTGTACTAATTAGCAATATGCATTTGATCACAATAACATATACGGGTATTATACATTTTTATAAACATTATACAGAAAAAATAAAAGTAGAATGCATCTCTTAAGGTAATGATTTCTAATATTAATTAGTTTTTGTATCTGTGTATAAATATAATTTCCTGCTAAATGAGTGTTCAACATCAGTTCTATTCCATTTTCGATTTTATCTGTATAAATGTACAAATATAGTATTTGTGCATGTCACATAAGTGAGTAGATGAGAATGGAAGCTTCCTTGAACTTCAAGTGATTTATCAAAAATCACAGACTGACAAAATACCAAAAATTATTTTAACATCCTACCAGCTGTCACTTAAATTAAGGCCTCATTTAGTTTTTTGGGTTTTTTTTTTGTTTTTTTGTTTTTTTAAAAAAACAAAGAATTGAAAACCACTTGACTTGCAGATGATTTGTTAACTAGTCATGAAGATCATTCCTTTTCTCAATACCTACACCCTATTCTAAATTGTTCCTTTGCCATGTGTGACATCCTGGAAACAACACAGTGAAATTGGTAAGTGAACGAAGAATTGGCATCAGTTGTGAAAAGAGTATGGGGAACTGGCAAAAGAGAAGACCTTGAGCACAGGCCGTTCTCAGGTCCCTTAGGACGAAGGTGCATGCAGAGCTGGGAAATATACAAAGTAGCCATGTGTGTGAATTCCCCAAAACTCCCTGTCCCAGGCACAACCACACCAGCCTGAAGGTCTCTGCACCACATTTGCACCAAGATCTGGAACAACTGTAAGATACCTCCTATAACTTTGTCTTTAACATTACATTTAATTATAAGTAGATAATAAATACATGGTCTCTTAATAAAGACCAGGACACAATTCACAAAGAGGCAGAGAGTTAGTTCTTAAATAGACTTTGACACCAGCTTCTCTGTCCCACGAATTTACTGTATACCTTATTTTTCCTAATTAAAAAAAAAAATGGAGTGTTGCATCACTCCAAAATATTATAAGAATTGCAAAGATTATTAAACAATCTTAGACTTCTGAGGGGAATTTCAAAAGAAATGTGCATTCTCAAATATCCAGCACTTTATCTTACAGAGTTTATGTTTCTGTTATTTTAAAGAGCAGAGTTTTCCTGTCACAGGGCATGATCTAAGGAAAGAAAAACTTAGGGGGGAAAAGGGTGAATTTGAGAGCGACTTTTAAAGAATTCTAGCTGTATTTATTTCATGTTCTCTTGTACCTTTTACCGATGGCCATGGTGACAGGAACTTCTTTTAAATGACACAATCAGGTGGTATAGAAGACTAGAAGGAAATATAACCTGAGGTCAAAAGTGGCCTCTCCTGGCTGTCCTTGAAGCTGTTGGACTATTTAATTTACTAGGTGAATTTTCTTAAAGCTTTCTTTTTTTCTCTCAATCATTTTCTAAGGGCAATAAATAATAGCTGTGGCAAATTATTAATCTTAGAGGTGTTAAGAAATTCAACTATACTTAAAATTTACAACACAAAAGTGCATAGAGCCATAGAAAAGGCTTCACTCAAGAAATTTAAGGAGCCTAATTCTCCCTACCTTTTTGGTTGTCTATTTTTCTCTTGAATTATTTAAATAATTTACTGTGTTCTTTGATTGACAGTAGCTGGAAATATAACCCTCTTTTTGCTGATGCAGGATATATTAATGAGATTTAATCTTTGCCCTTCTATGGTAACCCGCTGTACCATTTAAAAAAATTTTTGTGTCAACATACCAGCAGAAAGAAGTTTAAGAGAACAAGAAATAAATATAGCTAGAATTCTTTAAAACCATTCTCAAACTCACTCTTTCTTTTCTTTGTTTTGCCTTAGAAAGTAGTGTATGTGAAGTTTGGAATAAGAAGACCTGAGACTGACCATGATTTTAAACAAGCCACTTAACTTTATTGAACTTCTGTATACGTGCCTATGAACTGCTGATAACAATTTTCTTCTGTATGATCCCACGTATGTGAAAGACATATATGAATGCAGACAGTGTGAACACATATAGTCAAAATACAGTCCAATGAAACTAATTCTCTCCATTCTGTTTTATAGAGTTTAAAATTTGTAAGGAAAGAACAAAAAAGATTTTAAAATTTTGGTCTTTTTTATGAAGAACTATTTAGATATCTTATCTGTAAACATATAGTTTATTTATGATTTTAATAATAAAACTAGGAAAAATTAGTTCAGTAGAAATACAAATAATTTTATCAACATAAGATTTGCAAAGAAAGACTTTATTTAGTCAAACTAACAACACTGAATTTCACAGTTAAACCCTCATGCACATTGTAGAATCATCTTACAGAATGTTTTAATGGAATGTGGTAAATATAAAAATAACCTGATGCAATTTCCATTTAACACATTGTACAAAACTCCTTCTTCAATGAAATTAACAAGCTTAAACCCTTTTTTATAAGGTACTATGTTTTCAAAGTGCTCAGTAGCATTGAGGTTGAGATCAATGAACAAACACTGTAGAGTTCGATAGGAATGCAGCTCAGTAATGAATGAAATCAGATATAATGTGGATAAAATTCACTTAGAAAACAGGAGATCTATGACATGCCATGAGTGACACATCCTTAATGGTGGGGTTGAATGACTTCATGTATACATCATTACAGTCTTAATAAAAATGAGTTTAAATTTGAATGCATCATTTTTACATTGAGTACCCTTTCTTAAGAAAGAGAAAGAAAAAGAGTGACAGAAAAAGAAAGAGAAATAGACAAAGAGAAAGTTCACAATGCTTCTACAATCCGTTTTTGACTAAGACTAATCTTTAATACAATCAATAGTACAAGACAGCAATTTTCAGATTTTATAGTACATTAGAATTATCTGAAGGGCTTGTTAAAACCACCAATTGCTTGACCCCACCCATAGTTTCCAATTCGATAGATATAATATGAGGGCAGAAATGAGTATTTGGGACAGTTCCAAGTGATGCTGATATGCTGATTACATTTTGAGAACCACTGTAGGCAGTCAGTATGGATTATATGATGACTTAGGGCAGCAGTTTTTGATTTTGGCTACCTAGTAGAATCAACGGGATGTAAAAACAAAACAAAACAAAATAAAACTGATGCCTACAACCATCTAAAACTAATTAAATCAGAACCTTTGCAGTGGAACCAGGGGTTAAATCAGTCATGCATTCATGACAATATTTTCTGAAAATCTAATGTGTAATTCAGCTGGAAAATTACAGCTTCAGGAAATTTTCATTCAACTTCCCATGTGGAGAAAATATAGCCAAACATATGTGCCCTTTGGAGTGCTGGTATATATGAACAAAGATGTCTTCAAAGAAGTCAAAATCCCCAGTAGGCACACTGATACACAACTATTTCTAGCAATATCAGGGAGTAATTTAAAGAGTGATTGTGACTGTTTATTTACAATGCACTTCAAGGTTAGTTCACAGGTTTGAAATAACAGAACTTGGGAAGGTGAGCAGCAGGCTAATTTAATCTAAGTTTCTTTTCCATTGAATGACATCAAATAGTCTAGCGTCTAGAATGTTGGTATATGTGCTAATGTGCAACGTTTAGCTGCTATAATTATTGTTACTCATTTTACTAAATTATTTAATACTACAATTAAAATTTGAGTAGCCCCCCAAATAAGGCCCTCAGGGGCAAAATGCCACAAGTATTCATCACTAAACTACCTCAGAAAGCAAAATTATAGAAACACATACACACACACAAACCAAAGGACATTTTGGAATAATATTTCCATTTTAAATTGTTCTTCTGGCATAAATAGAAGGAATGGATATCTGTAAATGACTGAACATACCCAGGAATCATTTTACAGGTCTGGAGCAATCTCTAGTATTGAGTATACATGGAAGGACCTTTAGAACTTATTTTCACAAACCAAGTCATTCAAGCCCCAAGCCACAGATATTTAAATAAAACTCTCATGCATACAACTGGGATTAATATTTGACTATTAATAAAAAAGAATTTAAACAAACCCCGATGTCAGGACTGGGCCTTTCAGGAGATTTTTGGTAAAAGTAAAGCATTTGAACGCTCTCAATTTGATTTGAATATTGACATCTTGGCTATGTTGAATATGAAACAGCCTTAGAGTCTTCCATTAGGGACCACTGCCCAGAAGGGGGGTCCCACAGAGCTGTCAGGTATTCTCCAGGTTCCTAATGTGCTTCTGACCATCACTGACAGACTGGGAACCAGCTCAAACAGGCACAGTGTGTTTTTTTTAATAAAAAGATAATATTCTGAAGTTCTGGCAAGATGCTTGGGTGAGTCTTTCTTCATTCTTTAGTTCTTCCAGAAGACATCTTTAAAATATCCTAAAAAATAATAAAAGAAAGATAGTAGAATTATGAATATGATCACTCAGAGTAGTAGAAACTAGGCACTAAAGATAGGAGGGCATCAAGGAAACAGCAGGTAAACAAGGCAGTGCTAAAAATAATGTTGGTCTTTTGTGACCATCTTTAATATTTTACATATACTTTTTGTATAAAGGTGGGCAAAAGTCGTTTACAGTTGTATGTGAAACAAAGGGAACTGCAAAAAATGTGTAAATCAGGAAAGCCAGCATTGAGCACTTACAAGCCTGTACTTAAGTGCAGTGTGACATTGTGGCATTCTTCTGAGTTAAGAAAGCCATTGTAATAATCATAATTTGCATGTCTTTCCATACAAACAATTGGAAACCTACATTTGACCACCCTTGTATATTTTTATACTTTTAATATATTTTTGGCTATGTATGTATACATACATATATATTAAACTTCAGAAAACTGCAGAAATGAGGGCATAGAGCCCATTTAAATGCAAATGTCCACAACCCGTCCTTTAAACACTAAAAGGGAGGTGAATTCTGGAACAGAGGTTGCATCTTTCCTTTGGTGGTATGTCCCTGTGGCCTCTTCTCCTTTGTATTGCACTTTCTGGACCCTGTTAGGGAGATAGGGGTCCCACTGCTTCAGAGCTATGCTTACAAAGACAGAGGATGTCACTTTGAGTTGCAGAGGGAATAGCAGTAGGTCCCTGTATCTGCTTTGGCCCCACCTTCTATTTCACTCAGCCCTGTCTTGATGGGCTGAGTGTTAAGCAGCACAGAACTGAAGCCTGTGTACCTCTGTGTCTCCAAGGACTAATAACAGAATGAGCCAGTTGGGAGAGGAGAGGACCCCAGGTGGGGTATATGTTTAATCCTGCAACAGATCAGGCCTAAACTCACCATCTGCCATGAAGTCTCTTAGGCCTCCTTGTTGTTCAGGAAAACAAGTGTGTTCTCCCTTTCTCTTTGCATTGAATGCTCTTGCTTCTCTTGGGTTTCAGGGCAATCAGCTTTTCCCGGGAGCAGTTTCACATCCTGCAGACTCTCTCGACTCTGCTCTGACTCTCCCTCTTCAGATAACCCTAGTCTGAAATCTTCAGCCTCACCTGCCTCGAGCCCCCCACCAAGGCTCCCATTCCCTGCCTCCTCTCCCAGGGATTCTGCCGGAGGACTGGTGCCAGCTTCCCCTCCCTTCCCTTCCAGGCCTGCAGGTTCCCTGGCCATAGCCTCTGATGCCCCAGTCATGGTCACCTCCTCCCTGCTCAGCGCTGTTTCCTCTGCTGCCACCTTCTCTGCAGCTGCTGTTTTTCCTAGTAACTCATTCACTTTGTACCAAGTTTCCTCACCAGTCACATCTGAAAAGGAGGAGGCGGTATGTGCTTCTGTTTCTTCCTCAGCTGTCTTCAAATCTGCCAACACCCCTCTCTTCTCCTTGGCCGCTTCTGCCGCTCCTCCTTCGGGGAGATCCTCCTCGGCTCCAACCACTCCTCCTTCAGGGAGATCTTCCCCGGCTCCAACCACTCCTCCTTCGGGGAGATCCTCCTCGGCTCCAACCACTCCTCCTTCTGGGAGATCCTCCTCGGCTCCAACCACTCCTCCTTCGGGGAGATCCTCCTCGGCTCCAACCACTCCTCCTTCGGGGAGATCTTCCCCGGCTCCAACCACTCCTCCTTCGGGGAGATCCTCCTCGGCTCCAACCACTCCTCCTTCGGGGAGATCCTCCCCGGCTCCAACCACTCCTCCTTCGGGGAGATCCTCCCCGGCTCCAACCACTCCTCCTTCGGGGAGATCCTCCCCGGCTCCAACCACTCCTCCTTGCAAGCCCCCATCCCCCTCTGCACGCCCATTCTCCATCACTAATGTCCCCAGAGTGGACGCTCTACCGGCCTCCTCCTCGGTGTCCTCATCTATCACTTCTTCACTCGATTTTCCTGCCATCGTATTATCTCCCTCAGTAACATCTTCTTGGGTCATTGCCGTCGCCGCCACTTTTCGTCGCACTTGTAAAGACCCTTCGTTTTCCCTCCTTTCCGGTCGTGCACGGCCATCTTGATCTTTGGCTGCACGCTCCCAGGCCTCACCTGTGGCTGGGACCGTCACCTCGGCGGCCTGTGCCCGTCCTGCTGGGTCACTGTCCGGAGCTCCTGACACACCTTCTCCCCGGGGGCCGGGCCCCGGGTCCCGCGCTGAGGGCGCCACGTGCTCCCAGCGCTGCGGCTCCGCTCGGCCGCGCTCCCTGTCTCCAGCTGCTCCCAGCCGTCCCCCTGCTCCGCCTGTCCTCACAGCTACGACGCTTCCCGGTGACTTTCCAAGTCCCGGCGCCATTCCCAACACAGTCCGCCCCCTCCCTCCCGGCGGAGCCCCGCCGTGAGCTCCTGGGTCTGCGCCCCGTTCAGAGGCCACCGCGGCTGCTTCCTGCTCAGCGCCGCGCTCCAGGCCACTTGGGGGGCCTCGCGTCCCTTCCTCGGGCCTTCCGCCCCTCACCGTGCCCCCCTCGCCCCCGGGAGGCCTTTGCTCTCCGTCTGAAGCGTCTCCACCCTGGAGGGCACTCGCCCTCGTCAGGCCTCCCCTCTCGGGGCCGCTTTGCCCCGGGGGTGCCTTGGGCCGCTGAGCTCCCGGCCTCTCTCCGGCTCCCCGGGCTATGTCCTCGGGCACCGTTTCTCCGCTGCCGTCCTCGTCAGACTCGGCCTCCGCCCCCGTCCCCGCCCCGCTCTCCTCCTTCTCGCGAAGGCCCCGCGGCCTGCCCCGCGGAGCCCCGGCCCGGGCTGCCCCCGCCTGCTCAGCGGCCCCGGAGCTCAGAGCCGCCCTCCTCGCCCAGGCCGCTTCCTCTCCCCCGGTGACCCCTCTCTCGGAGGCGGCGTCTTCCTCGGGCCCCGTGGCCTCTAGGTCTATGGATGCTTCCTCTTCACTGTCCTCCACACCTGGCTTTTCAGACACCGCCCCCTTGCCAGCCGCCGGTGCCTCAGCTCCTGCTTCCTCGGCCCGCACAGCCTCTGCCGGGGCTGCTGCCTCCCGGGTACGCCCTGGGCTCACAGCGGCAGCCTGGCTTGCAAGCTCTGCCTTCGCACCGCGTTCACCTTCAGAGGCTGCCTTCTCTGTCTCCAGGGCTGTCTGTGTTTCAGGAGCCTCTCCTCCAGCCAGGCCTGCAGCTTTCCCCTCTGGGTTTACCCTCTCCCCGTCCAGCTGTCCATCCCCTCTGGCCTCTGCCCGTGTTGCTAGGCCCTGAGCGCTCTCTCTTTCCTCTGGGAGCAGTTCTGCTAAAGCTGGCTGCTCTGCTGGTGGCTTCCACTCCCCCAAGGGAACCTCATCAAGCCCTGCTTTTCCCCACAGTGTTACACCCCCTTTGTCTTCTACTGTGTTAGTGTCCCTGTGTTGGGGAACCTCCTCTTCTTCCACCGCTTCTTCCTTCTCCAGTGTGTACATTTCTGATGCAACTGGCTTGGATTCCTTGTTTGAGTGGAGGGCCTTGCTTTCCTCCACCATGAAATTCTTGTTCAGTGCTATAAAATAAGGTTAGAAACAAGTGACTTCAATCAAAGTGCACAGGGAAGACATATTGTATATAATATTATATATAATAAAGGAGACATTTTATATGCTATCAAGGGCCCATTGATATTATGTAAAAACCATTTTCTCCATTCTATGATGACATTGACTACATATGATGAAAAAAATGCTACTAAATGTAATGGATACATTGATACTAAAGAAAAATTGAATGTCAGAAATGTTTTTAAAAAACCAAAAAACAAAAACTCCATGTCTTAGAATAATAAAATCAATATCTTTCTGTCTCTGAGCGTGTCTCTCTCTCTCTCTCTCTCTCTCTCTCTCTCTCACACACACACACACACACGCATATGCATACACAAACACAAATACCTCTATTTTCATTTGAAATATTAGAACCTGCAAAAAAAATATGCAGTAAGAAAAATAGAGGAGTATTTCATATTCTTAGAAATCATTGTTTCCAATAGCATCATAATAGGTCTATCCCCAGCCCATGTTTGTTATACTCACATGGGAATTTAGGAACACAACCATTACAAGTGTGAGCTCATCATTATCCCATATATTATTCCTACATTTTAAACTACTATATCCAGATACAGTTATCAAACAACATTTTAACTCCAGGTAAGGCTTTTTAACTAAAGACACCAGTTTGTATTATAGGTCAGGATGCTTCTGATCTGTGTTCAAAAACTGATTTGCCTTTGGCAAAATAGGATCACAAAACAAGATAAGACTGTAGTCTTATAACCTTCTTGAAGTATTTCATAAATTCTCATCCATAATTCCTTGGCTAATTGGGTATAGTAGCTATCATACTTCAATAAATACAAGTTCAATATGTTTCTTAAAAAGGCTTCAAGTTGATTTATTATTTAACAAATACATGTATTTCTGTTGAAATGATCTACATAAAATAAATAAAGGCATGTCATACCACACCACCAAAGCATTTAAGTTTTTCCACTGCAAAATAATACTTTGGAAGATAAGAGCTTCTAAAATGGTTATCTTAATGACTTCTATCAATTTACATGTTTTCATTTATAGAAGACACTGGACTAGAGGCAATAAAATAAGTTATCATGCCAAGGTGTCAACCTCCAAATTATGTAAATCTATACAGTAAGCAATTGTGTCTCTCTCATTTTTTCTTACTTGCTTGCCTTTTTGGCTAGCTGTTTCACCTCCTACCGGATTACCAACAATCTACCCGGAACTGAAAGCCCTGCCCTATTCACTTCTCTCCCAGCCTATCCTGATATCCATCCAGGATGATCTCAGCACTCCATTTTCTCTCCTAATGCAAAACATGGACTCCTTTCTTGCATTCCCTTTGTCTCTTGTTCGCTATTACAAGAAATCATTTTGAAGTAAGGTAATAATAACTGATATTACATTTGCCTTGAAAAAGTGTATTTCAAAGGTAACTTTTGATGTCTTCCTTCAAAGGAATAACATAGAAATTTCAGACCTAGCAATAGGGTTGGTGTTGACTTTCATAGCAGTTATTTACTAAATTATACGTGGAGGGTCCCAGAGAAAAATGTTGAACCAAATATTTACTCAGAGAACATGCATGTTCTCCTAAAAAAAAAAAAATATGGTCCACTGTATTTTGTTACAGATTTCCTGATTTAGAACAAATAAATGAAAATGGTGAGAAACAATGTGTATCAAGTCTCTTTAATCATATATCTGTTATTCAAATTTCTACATGAAATATATTTAAAATTCAGTTGCAAAAGACATCTAAATAAAGTTCTATGTTTTGCTAAACTGGCCTCTAAAATTATGTATTATTTAAAGACCATTCAGGAAAACAGGGGAATAAAATTTCCTACACACCATGTAATAATATATTGTGCCTAAATTCTAAGAGAGAAAAGTACTAATGACATCCAGCTGAGCTATTATATGAACACACACTGTTGGGGAGTCAGACATGACATTCCTGAAGCAAGGAAGAAAGAGTAATTGAAACCCTTCTAAGAAAGATGAGTACGAAAATACAAGTTTTGGGTTTTTTTAATTTATTTTTTTATGGTAACCTGTGGGCTTTGAAAGAACTGAATATAAGAGGGCAGGCAAAATTCACAAACAGAGGTACTTTGATTTAGTGGAATGAGTGCATACTTGGCAGTCAGGCAGAGCTGGGTGAGAATGCCAGTTCTGCCATGTGCTAGTTGTGTGAACCTGGGAAATAATCTTTCTTTAAGCCTTCATTCTCTATTATCCATAAGACAGAAATAGCAATGCTTGACTTAGAATTCTTATGAAAGTGAATCATAAAATGATTAGCACAATGCCTGGCACACAGACAGCCCTAACAAACCTTTCTTGCACATTTCCCTCCCACTGCTTACAATATATGTTCTCGCTTTAACTGCATTTGATCTAACAACTACTGTGCCTGCATTACAGGATGTGTGGAGAAATCCTCTGTTTTAATACCCACTATACAAGATTTGGATTCTTTAAGCTCAGAGTCCTTGGTCTACAGCTCAGCACCCTACTGTGTGTTCAAATGTCACCTCGCCCTCTCCTCATTGCCAAGGAGAAGCTGGAGCTCAGAGAACCAGTATAAGTACAAATGTTCTGATTACTGCTATTTTTTGTAAGTAATAAAGGTTTGTCTTTTTTCTCTAACCCAGGAGTCTTGTGTCTTCTGCTAGCATTCATGAAACCATGACTGGCTAACTTGTTTGCTTGAAAATAGCGTATAGTCTCAAATACCTTACTGTGCTTGATGCTTGTCATTAAAAATTAAAGATGAGGGTAAAGTGACCATGTGGTAAATAAGAAGAATAACCCCCACCCCACCACACACAAACACGTATATTCAAATCAGGGTATTTTTTTAAAAAGTCACCCACTAAATATGGGAGTCCTGATTTCAAAGACACAGGATGTTTGACCAGATATATATGAGTCATGTCTGCTGGGTCACTCTAACTGGCACTATTGCATCTGCAATGCTCATCATCAAGAGCCCCCTTATATTCTGATGGCAGTAAATTCTTCTCTAATTTAAAAAAATAGGGAATTTAATTAAGTCATCATAAAATGTGCCTTGGCTCTCCATGTCTCCAATCCTCCTACCTGGTCATCTAACTGGTAATGAGGTTGTAAAGCAGGGACAGTCAACCTTTTTTTACCTACCACCCACTTTTGTATCTCTGTTAGTAGTAAAATTTTCTAACCACCCACCGGTTTCACAGTAATGGTGATTTATAAAATAGGGAAGTAACTTTACTTTATAAAATGTATAAAGCAGAGTTACAGCAAGTTAAAGCATATAATAATAATTACTTACCAAGCACTTTATGTCAGATTTTTGCTAAGTTTGACAGAATAAATCTTTATAAAACAACTTACTATAGTTAAATCTATCTTTTTATTTATACTTTGGTTGCTCCGCTTCCACCCATCATGAAAGCTGGAACGCCCACTAGTGGGCAGTAGGGACCAGGTTCACTACCACTGCTGTAAAGTAAGACTAATCTGAAAATCCCTATCAATGTTTTTTTTCGTTTGTTTATTGTTTTTATAATCCAAAGTTGTTGTTTTTTTTCATTCTAGACACCAATGTATTCAAAATAATAACATTCATATCTTTTATCAGCTTTAAATCTCCACTTAAGGCCCCTCAACCACCTCCTGCCATCACATTCATTAGTTGAAAAGAAAATAAAGCTGGAAGAGAAAACAAGAATGGAAAGATAAAAGGCAGAAATGGGGCTGTCTTTGGCAGAGGATTTCTGAAGGTTTTTCCTAGGTAAGGACATGTCCTTACCTGTATGAGTCTCCAGCTCGGTCAGGTGCTTCTCACCCTCATCTGTGCTGCTAAAACCAGACTCGGCATCATCCGGGCAGTGGCAGCCCAGTTCCACGGCTTCAGCTAATATCTGTCCAACTGATTGGAGATCATATGAAATACCAAAAGGTGTAACAACAGGCCATGGGAACATTGCTGAGCTATTTCACAGCGTTTCAGCAAATGAGTATAATTTAAAAGCATTCGAATTAAAATGTGAGCTTGTTTCTTAAATCTGTTAAAAATCAAACAGCTTCCAAACTATGATTTTTAAAAAGAAAAGACAATAGAAGATCATGAAGAAATCCATGCAAAAAATTACTTTCATTAAAAAGATAACAACAGCCAGAAGCAGTGACAGATTTACTAAAGCACATGCAATATAATGATTGAAAAGGAGTTTGGTTGTATTTTCCATTCTAAAAATGTGTGTTATGGCTTTTATAACACCAATCACCACTGCTCTTTTAAATTGCTCAAACTACCAGAGCTGATTATGAGTATTTCATCCATTAGTAGGTTTTAGTGATTTGACCTAACTACTCACTCCATGTGAACAGAGAAAACAAGCTATTGCATGATTTCTGTAAGTTTGACAGTAAAAGATGTTGTGGAAATAAATTCCTGTTATCTGCAGCTTATTACTAGCACAAAACTTCAAGAAAACAAAGACCTAAATTCAAGTCCTATCCACCATACTAACTGTGGCCCCTTGGGCAAGTTTTTGATTTAAACATAAACCTCAGATTACTTATCTGTCAAAAAGAGGTGTAACTAATCAACGATTTCGGGGAAGATTAAGTACAGAAATTGGCAAAAGTAGGTTTACAGTTATGTGTACATGAAACATAGAGTTTATTCTTATATTATTATTAATTATTGTTTTATTTTCCATACAGACAACTGTAAACCTACTGCCCACCCATAAAGTAATATATGTGGATCATGCTTACCTTTCACTATTGGCAAGTGCCTAAGCCATGATAAACAATAGCCATGATAATGATGATGATGAGCATGGCTATTATGCATAACATTACCCAATGTGGTATGATTCTAGGCAACACTGTAAACATCAATTTAGTTTGTCTTTAGTTTCCAACATGTCCTTGTTTACATCCCTTGCCTATGGTCTGATAACCCATGTCCCCAATTTCCTGATATCTACCATTATGCTCCTTTAAATAACACTAGATCTAGATCTGCCCTAAATAAGAACATAAAATCAAAAGAAAGAATGTATCTCTAAAATACCTTTTCCTTCCTCTCTTCCTCTCTTCTTTCCTTCTTTTCTTCTTTCCTCATTTTCCCCCTTCCTTCTCTCCTTCTCTTATTCCTTCCCTTCTTTCTTATTTTCTTTGCTCTCAGATATTCTGATTCATTTAAGGTACTTTGAGAAAAACAGAACTAGAATGTGGTCTCTTGTTTGGTTCTAGATGAAATGCTAAGTTAGTTGCTTACTGATTCCTCTGTGTTTGGAAACAAATAGTGAAATATCTACCTTATGTGGCTTTTGTGGGAAAATGAAATGACCTGCCTATATTAATCATAAGAGAACAAAAATTGAAATGCAAAGAGATGTATCCAATAATTCAAATGTATTCCCTTTAAGTTTTTTTGAACATCAATTTTCCTCATTTATATAAGAAAAAGTCAAATAAAAATATTTTTTATAATAGTTTGGAGATGACATACATTAACTTATGAAAATCAGGTTATAGTTGGGTTTGTTATAAAGTCAATCTTTATTTTTGGAACTTTATAAACATAGTATATATAAGTTAAATATGATCTTCCCCACTCTAATACTATGAACACTGTAACTAGAGCTTAAATAAGCAGTGTTTTAGGCCTTTTAGTACAAATTTTTTTGGCTGACTGAGTATTAAAAAACCCAAAGATTGTTGGACAAGGGAATGGGAGGAAGTCTGATTTTGTAGCAATTATTCAAAACTTCACTTTATCAGAGCAAAAAAAACATATAAGATTTTTTCCCAGTAGTCCATAAACTATAAAGAAATATGATTCATGGTATAAATGTTAAATCATTATATTGTACACCTAAAATTAATATAATATATGTCATTAATACTGCAATAAAATTATTTAAAGAAATAAGGTTTACACTAATAATAAACAATAAAATAAACAATTGCAGCTATTGAAGCAAAAAAATTATTCTAAGAAGCCAAACAGTACTAGCATAATCTGAAAATGACAACTCACTCAGAATTGACAGTGATGCATGTAGTCCCTCTGTCTCAGGACTGCAATCACCACTTTCCCAGATCTGCTGGCTTGCCCTGGTGGGTTACACTTTGGAAGTAGATGAAAGCCTGTACAGTGAGGTGTTGCCTGCTTCAGACTCAGCAAGAATGAGAGCCTGACCTAAACATCAAGGATTTCTTAGGTGTGAGACCAGAAAATGCCTCACTTGGTCATTTTTTTTTTCTCATACATTCTTCTGAAACTGAACCTGAAAAGCAAGAACTTGGCCAGTGTCTAACCTAAACTGTTTTCACCTACAGCAAGAGAGAACAGTGCATGCTGAGACTCCCAGGCCAGCAATGTGACACCGCAGCCTGTTCCCTCTAGTTAGCACTTTATTCCTCAAGGTTCCTCTCTTTTACCTCTCCACAAAGATGACCATAAAAAGCTAAGGTCATTGTCAGTTCGCACAGCTTTTGTAGCAAAATGGAAGAGACTCATATAGAGAATTTCCCAGAAAAGCATTTTTCCACCCAAAAGCTATAGGGTATTTTAAGATGTTTGTAACATACCAAAATATTTTTGTATTACAATGTTAGCTTTTCTATTATGAAACACATATTTTAAAATAATATATTCAGTATTTTCCCTAAATATAAAAGTAGTGCATATTCAATACCTAAGCTTGAAAAGATAAAAAGTACAAATAAAATAAAACTTATCCTAATTTCACCAAGCAGAAAGAATTAGTAGTTAACATTTTTATGGATTTCTGAGTCTTTTTAAATTTGCTATTACTATAGATAGCATTTTGTATGCCATTTCATTCATATAGCAATATATTGTGACTATTTCTACATACTATTAAATAAACACAATTCTTCAATACTCACATAAAATGTTCTAATAAGATTTTAATAAAATTAGGTTAACCAGCTGCCTGATGTTGGATACTGAGTTATATTCTTTTGTGTATGTATGATTATAAAGCTATTTTAAAACCACTTACAATCATTTTATATTTATTTTGGGCTTTCCCCTTAGGATAAGTTCCTGCATTGGAATTGTTAGGTCAAAGAGCATAATATTTTTAGAAGCTTTTGATATGTTTCTATGCATTCTTCAGAAAAGGAAGCATCAATGAACAATTTTATCAATAATGATAAGAGACCTTATGTTGCTTAGTGTTGGCAACAATGTCACATTTCCATCAATTTTTTCGATATTTGACAATTCAATAATAGGAAAGTGGTGGCAAGGATATGCTTTTCCACATTAGTAGGCAAGCTTTCTAAATTCATACCCTCTCCTCTGTTTCTTTTGAAACAAAACTGATTTCATCTTAAAACATGCTAAGAATCTTGAGTAATTCAATATCAGAAGAAAGTTTAGCCAAGCACTTTTCACCTGAATTTTAAGAATGTAAAAATGCCATAAAAGCAGAGAAAGATATATCCAAGTTTATTCCAAGGTCTTGGTCACCTTGAAAAACTATCCCTGTGCTTTGATCATTATTTGCGTAGCCAATCAATTATCTTCCCCAACAACTCACCATGACAAAATTCATGACTAACATCATCCACCTACACAGTAAAGATGTTCCTGTGTTGCCTTTGGCATTGAAACATGGCCCACAGGAACCCAGGATTAATTACAAACTCAAGATCACAGCTGTTCAAAGATAACAGTTGCAGAAAGCTAAAGTCTACCCTCCACACAGCGGTGACAATAATCTTTTCACAACTTTCAGATCACGGCATTGCTATGCTGAAAATTTTACTATGGTTTCCTATCTCAGAATAAAATCCTCTCCATAAAATAAAATCTTCCCTCGAGCTTCCTCTTCAACCATTCTCTGGATTGTTCATTCTCCTCCCATCACATTGGCCTGTTATCTGAATCCTTTACCTAGCAACTATCCCCCCAAGTAGAGTCTTTGCATTTTCTGTTTCCTCCATTTCTTCTTTCTTAAGATGAAAGAGTGGCTTACTTCTGCACTTCCTCAGGCCTCCGCTCAAATGTCCCCTCATCAGAGAAGCTATCCTTAAAATAACACCCCTTTCTTAAACCATCACTCTATCCCCTCCCCCTAGCCTACATACTCCATTACATGTTTATTTTCACTTGTTGGGCATCTCTCCCCCAAGAATATAAACCTTAATAGAGTCAAGGATTTTGTTATGTTTACATGAAGAATGGTGTGGATTAAGTGGATATCCAACAAATATTTATTGACAGAAAAAAAAAAACCTTTTGGAATAAACAACTACATGCTTCCACATTTCATACCAAAATTGCATTTATAGTTTAATTTTTAATTGATTTTTAGGGGGAGAGAGATGAGAAACATAACCCATAGTTTCTTCACTTTAGTTGTTCATTAATTGATACTCATACGTGCCTTGACCGAGGGCTCGAGCCAAGCCAGTGATTCCTTGTTCAAACCAGTGACCTTGGAATCATGTCATCCCAGTGCTCAACCAAGTGACCCCACATCCAAACTGGCAAGCCTGTACTCAAGCCAGGGACCTCAGTGTCTCACACCGGGTACCTCGTGTACTGGGTGAATGCTCTAGCCACTGTGTCACCACTGGTCAAGTCAGAAATTGCATTTAGACTGCAACTCATAATACATGGTTTTTCTGTTCTTTTATCAGGACCAATCAATCTATCCTGCCTGCATGATGATAAAATTGCACTTCACTTTAGTCATAACATTATTTAAGTTTGAATTACCTAGCCAAGCACCATGACTTCTGATTCACATATAAAAGTATAAATTATCTACTTCTGTATATATTTTACATTATACAGTATATTACAATGCTCTATTCTTCATATTTTATTTATATTTATAACATATAAATTATATTAACTTCATAAATTAATACATCTGAATTGTTCCACCCTTAGAACATATTGCAAAGCTTGTATCATAATACATTAGGCAGCTTAAATTAAAAATAACAGAGAAAAATAATTACATTAAATGACACTGTGACCTATAATACAAAATTAACTCCCAAAGACACTATCTCATAGTAGCTAACAATTATAACCTTTTACATTATCTATTTCACTGCCTCCAACTCATCTTTTATATCAGTTTACCTGATTTTTACATAATTATCTAATTTTAGACTAATTAAGTAAGCCTAATTAAATAAGACATACAATAATTAGAAGGAAAATATCACTTTCTGTTTTGAACCTGAAAGGTAAAAGGCATTGAATGTAGTACTTTACTAATTTATTCACTGCTATAATCTTAAGTGAAAACAATGCAGATTAAGTTACATTAGCTTAGACACAATAAAACACCATTAATTGTATATAATTTTAGCCTATAAACTTATTTTTAATATAATCACAGTTTTTATTCTATCTAGTTGAAAAATGATTAATTCAGCACCAAACAATATGAGAGATAATCTTTTATACATATCTCAGCTTCCATTTTATTTCATACTAAGGGAATAATCAGGAATCTAAATAACACATACACATTTCAATCTTCACTAGCCTTCTAGACTAATTTGTGTAAGATGTGTTTTGCAGCATAGTCATCTAAATGACCTTCATTACAAGCATTTAACTTTGGTTCTATCCCTCTCTCCCTGAGCCATTTAACTGAAGCCTTTCTTTCTTAATTAGAAAGAAAAACTAGGCATCATCTCTTTGCTTGGCATTAATATCAATATAACCAACAATGAAAACATGACTTCATTGACTTTATCTAAATTTTTTGTAGAAATGTTTATTTACATAAAGATCTTTGAGAATATTTATGACTTCTTTTATTCTATTAATTCAAATATTTACATATTTATTGCATTATTTCCTAGAGTATATTTTAAAATCTTCAGCACCCAACTGTTATAATCTGCTCATTCTTAGATTTTTGATAGCAGTAATTTTTCTACATAATTCAGAATTTTTTTTATGGCCTTTGTTTTCTTTTTACCTATTATTATCTTATTTTCCAGAGTAATTTATAATATCTGCTTCTGGGCCTTTGTAGCACAAAAATTTGTTCTTTTATGGAAGGTGGGCCATAGAACAAATATATCAGTTTTCACACAGAAGGGAAAACATTTTTTAAAGAAAATTTTCAAAGTTAAAAATTCTAAGGTAATACAATAGACTAATACATTTAGTGAATAAGAACAAAGTATATTTATGTATGCTGATATAAAAAAATACCAAGAAATGGCTTAAGTGGAAAAATCAAGCTATAAAACAAATGTATCATATTTTCTTCTGTATATAAAAATAATATATGTGTATATGTAATATGAATACATTTATATATGTATATATTAAGAAAATTTTCTGGAATCATGTATAAAAAAAACTGTTATCTACTGTTATTTCTCTGACTCTTGGGAAAGAGTAGAGGCTGGGTAAAAAAGACTTTAACTTTCATTTTATTCTCATCTATTCTTTATTGTTTAAATTTTTCAACCAATCTTTTGCAAGAAAAATTTTCTTTAGCAAAAACCTTAAAAATCTTTATAATCTTAGATTCAGAACTTATACTTTTTGCAACTGTGCTTCAGAAAATAATTATAAATTTGAAATTATCTTAAATAGTAAGGTACTAGAATACTATTAATAATAGTAAAAATAAGAAAAAAATAAAATATTCAATAATAAGGGAATGATTAAATTATTAGAAAACAACAGCATGTAATAATAAACAGACATTAACCATTTATAATAATTACATAAAACAAAAATGCTCATGGTATAAGTTTAAGAATAAAAAACAGTGTATATTGTATACAAGTGTGACAACATAACTTTGTGAACCCTAAGTTTAGAAATAAAAAAACCTGACCAAATATTGAAAATGATTCTTTGTGTGATGAATGTATGGGTAATTTTTTTTAAAACTAGTTTACTCTACTTTCTAAATGCTATTTCATAAGCTGTTTATTAAAAAAAAACGATAGACTCAGTACATATATTAAAGCTTAAGAAAAATAGTGATAAAACTTACAATCTAGTCTTGAACTACCTTAATAAAAAGAAAATAAAATGTTTTAAAATTATAGATGTTATCAGGTCAAAAACAGAGGCTTCCCCTAGTATTTGAGAAAAATAAATGTACACACATGCACTTCACAAATCCAGAAAAAAAAACCCACTCTCTTCCAAGTGACATAATCCTAGTTCAGTGTTCCTGCTATTCAGTCATTGCCAAAATATAGCTTACATGTGTGCATCTGACTTCACAGAAATCCAGGTAAACAATCTAATTCATTGAAGTGGAAATAAAAGAAATAATAATAATAATATTAATGTGACTACTGAATTTTAACATCTCTACCTTTTTTGACCAGCAGCTTGCCAAATTGTATATTTTTTTTAGATCATACATTATATGTTCCTGAATCAAACAATGAAATCCAAGATCAAAGATTTGAATTATTTTATAAAAGGGTTTTATTTATTTTTTAAGGTTTTATTTATTCATTTGAGAGAGGAGAGAGAGAGAGAGAGAGAGAGAAGGGGGGAGGAGCAGGAAGCATCAACTCCCATATGTGCCTTGATCAGGTAAGCCCAAGGTTTTGAACCGGTGACCTCAGCTTTCCAAGTCGATGCTTTATCCACTGCGCCACCACAGGTCAGGCTATAAAAGGGTTTTAAATATATTTTACAAAAATCCTAACTCATATATGTCAAAATATTTTTGAAAATGTTGGGGTTATTTGTGTTATAATCCTAGAGCAGAGGTTGGCAAACTTTTCTGTAAAGGGCCAGAGAGTGAATTCTTAAAGCTTTGTGGGCCAGAGGGTCTCTGTTGTGACTACTTAACTTTGCCCTTGTGGGGCAAAAGCTGCCATGGAAAATATGTAAATGAATGAACATGGTCCTTTTCCAATAAAACTTATTTTTTTAAACTCTGAAATTTGAATTTAATATAATTTTCATGTTGTAGTATTTATTCTTCTTTTGATTTTTTTGCCCAAGAAAGGGGAGTAGGCGAGATTTGGCTCATGGGCTGAAGGTTGTCAAACTGTTCATTCTTGAGTTATTTTTAACTTATTTGAAGGTTATATGTTTTGCTGTGTTACACTGTCTGAAATGTTTTTCCTCTTCTATTCCACCTTCAAAATCTTATTTAACCTTAAAGACTTCCTCTAGCAAGTCTTTCACAAAAAGTTTCAAGGTATTCTTTTAACCAAATGAGTCTTCTCTTCCTTTGAAATCCCATAGCATTTGTACCTTCTTTGGTTTTACATATGCCTATTGAACTATGTCCTGTTGCTGGTGTGCTAAGCCTTCCTTTCAACACTTTATGAGAGGAATCCACTCTTACACATTTCTTATTGACCCTGGTGCCTTGTACATAATAGAAGGTTAATAATAATGGTTGAATTAGAAAATAACTATTCATCCTGGCTGGTTTGCTCAATGGTAGAGTGTTAACCCAGTGTGTGTATGTCCCAGGTTTGACTCCTGGTGAGGGCACACAGAGGAAGCAACCATCTGCTTCTCAACCCTTTCTCTCCCCTTTCTCTCTCTCTCTCTTCTTCTCTCACAGTCATAGCTTGATTGGTTCAAGCACATCAGCCCCAGGCACTGAGGATGGCTCTATGGACCCTTTGCCTCAGGCACTAAAAATAGCTTGGTTGCGCGAGCTTGGCCCCAGATGGCAAAGGATCTGCCTCAGATGGGGAGTTGCCAGGTTGATTCCCGTCGGGGTGCATGCGGGAGTCTGTCTCTCTATCTCCCCTCTTCTCACTTGGAAAAAAAACTATTCAAAATCCTCAATTCTTAGTTGTAGGGCCCAGTGGTTTCATAACAGCTTTTTAACTTTCTAATAAAATATGTAAACATTAAAAGTGTTCATAACTTTTAAAACACAGATGGATTTAAATAATATTTAAATGTAAAAACAAATTTTATCTTGGAATCAAGAAGAATGCCCACCATGTTGGCAGGAGAAACAGCTGAGAGAGAGCAGGCAAAGGATTGAGATATGAGTTATAGGGCACAAGGTGTTTGCTATATGAGAGCCAGTGTCCAGCAGGCACAGTCCAAATATTCCCAGGACAAAACTTGGTCTTTTAACTGTGCTCCTTAGGTTGAGAAAAGTATCAGACCTTTCTTTGTCTAAGGTCCGAGGACATAATTATTGTGGGACTCTTACCTCTTCCCTGTCAAATGGAACTGTCCTGCACCCACAGGAACTCCCTGGACCAAGAAGTTACTCAGATTCAGAGAAGAACTCAAAGTGAAGTTGGGAGTTTTCCATGAAATAACCATATTTTTATCTAAAACTAATTTCCTATTGTATAAATACAATAGGACATGTTTAGAAAGTGGAACCACCCTGCCTAAATTCAAATACTAAGAATGCTTAGTAGTTGTATAATCTTTAGCAATTTACTTAACCTCTATGTCATAATTTTGTCATCTGCACACACAAACACACACACACACACAAACACACACACACACGATAACAGAACCTAACTCATGGCACTGTTGAGCTGTTGTAAGGATTAGATGAGTTAATATATGTAAGTGTTTAGAACTAGCACATAGTAAGCACTTATCAATGTTACTATGGATGTATATAAGTGCATATATAGCTAAAGAAAAATAGCAATGCTAGTATTAACCTCTGAAAAGCCACACACACCTTGCCTTCAAGACACGTATTGTGCTTTATTTGATTCTTAAGATAGAATTACCGTAGGAAGAAATTTACAGAATATAGGAAGCAGGTTATATAAGAATCAGCAAGTAATTTTAAAAATGCCACAGAAGGAAAACAGCAAGCTGAAAATACATGTATGATTATGAGACAAAGAGTGAAATAGGACAAAACTGAATTCTTCTGGCATTATCACAATAGTATTTCTCAAGCTTTGTCAGGATGCAATGACCAAAATCAGCTTCCATGCATGGGGACAATGGCAGGCCAACTCAACGGCCATACTCACCATCTTTCTCCACCCCACAAGGACCTGCCTTTTTGTCCTCCACCTTAGCAGTGCTTCCTTTCCAAAGCTTACTCCTATCATTTTTCTTTTCTTCCTTGGAAACATGTTTTCCAGATTCCTCAGATAAGTCCTCTGGAATCACTTGGGTTCCTTTCTTTGTTTCTTCTTCAGGAACCTTCTCTAAGCTTTGCTCTGTTAGCAGAGTATTGGTCTCCACATCTGCTTTTATTGTCTTTTGATCTTCAAGTTCAAATTTTAAGGAATCCTCAATTGACAGCCGTGATTTTCCTGGCCCATCATTTTCATTCAACTCCTGAGAAGATGAACTCCTGGCACTTGCATTTGGACTGTTTGCAGCATGTGCTTCCCTGTCACCCAGTACGGATTCATCCTCACTGCTACTAGAATATGGGTGACTTCTGGAGGAGGAGGATGAAGCAGTTTTTATGTCTACAAATAATAAAAATGGTGACATCATTATTTTTATATAAAGTTAGTTTAATTATAAGAATTATGTTAATTAATCATACTAAAAATTTTAATATAGGTTAGTAGATTTGATACCTTTTCCCCATATAGTTTATATAGTTGTCATAATTAAGAAAAAAAATATGATCTGTGAATCCACCTTTAACTGAAAATCAACTGTATTTATTTTTTAGATAGTCATTTTATTGGAAGACCTTTGTAAGGGCATTTTCTTATAGAATATTTTGAACAATCTTATTCAGAAAAATCCCTATTTCATTATCATCTTGGATAAACACAATATTTCTGTGCATAAAATTTAAATTTTTATCTTCTGTAACACCTGCCATACTGGTATACTTTGGTAGTTGGGTATGGTGAGACCTAAGCATTTGATAAACCTTAGACACTTAATAAAATTTTGGAGATGGTGCTCGTGTGTGTGTGTGTGTGTGTGTGTGTGTGTGTGTGTGTAAGAACACATATTATTTCAGGTTCCCCAGAACCAAATGTTGAGATGAGGATTCATGTACAAGTGATAAATGAAGGATATATATGCTCCAGGAGAAACTCATACAAGTGTGGGGAAGCAGGACAGGGAAGGGAAAAAGTCGATCAAGGGGATTATTTCAAGAAACATTTAAACCTCAGCCTGATCACACAGGGACCTCTGAAGTCTACATTATATTAGCATTTTTCCTCCCTTGAGAAAGAAGGTGGCTTTGATACTCTGATCCAGTCAGATATGGCTATAGGTCACCCTAGGAGGACATAAATTCCTTGGCGCTTCTAGACTCTTTGCGCCTGCAGGTGAATCAGCTCCAGTAACCCATGTCTCTTCACTGAAGAGGGTATAGAAGCTGGAGGTGGGCACGCAGATTCTGGGATATCTAGGCAGTACACTTACATGATACTACAGATATGCAGTCTAAGATTTAGAGACTCACCATGGCCAAAAAAAAAGTGGTTTGTTAATCACTACCCCAAAAACGTTTAAAAGTTTCTGAGAAAGTGACACACACATTGACTCAGTAAGGAAGATGCACAGCCTAGAAGTCATGGGATGGCATACAGCACTGTGGACCAGAGAAACACACACTTGGGTTTGAATTTTTTACCCGTATATCTGTGTTTGTCATTGTTTTTAATAGCACGTATTTATACATGAAGTATCCTACACTTACATGTTGCCTAACTCTCTTACTTACTCGTCTCAGTGTGCTCCTCGCTCTTCTTTCTGTTGATTTTACTTTTGCTCAGCAGCAACACAGATGGCTGTTGCAGCTGATGCAGAGTTGAAGGGAAAAAATACCTATCTTTACTCGTATCTTCTCCCCCTGATCCCTCGAGCCCCAACAGTTCTTCATGATTGGTCTTAGCATTTGAAGTATAGTCTCAGAGACATTTCTGAGATTCTACAAAGTAGAGAGATGCTACACAGCAGTAAAAAAACAAACTCTGAAAAGCCGTTAAGCAACAGAACCCCTTAAGTACAATTCCATTTCTTCTTATCTCTCAACTATCTTGACAGGTAGCAGATCACCACTGACTCTCAAAGGAATCACAGACTTTAGCCTCTCATTCTTGATCTCCATTTTCTGAAATCTGGATATGCTATCTCTCTGTAGGGACCATAGCCAATCACAAACTGTTGTTCTCTCTCTTATTTGTACCAGTTTGGAAACTTTAGAGACTATGACCTCCCCCTCTCTTAAGCAGCTCACATTTGTTTTGTTTTTAATGAAAAACAACTTTTGTTTGCTAGCAGCTTTGATCAATGGTTTTCATTAATTGCACAATTAGCTAGGGCACAATGTCATACTTGTTCTGAACTTCCAAAAATATTAATGTCTACCATCTTAATATTGTTATAATGATTCTCACTTTGGCTCTGAGAGTTGTTCACATAATAAATAATAAGTGCTTCTCTATATTTCTTTAGTAGCTTCTATTGTTTTATTTCAAATGGCTGAAACACACTCTGGTTCAATTTTGAGTCAATCCTTTAGAGAATGAATAGCCTCTAAGTGGTGAGGGTACATGACCTCCCACATGAACTCATTTTAGTTTTCAAATATCTCTCTAACCTCACTGTATAATTTTGTTTCACTCTCATTCTTTACTTTCATTTTCATACTGACACTTAGGCAAGACTCTGCCTACCAAAAAAGCTCAAAATGCTTTAGGGCCACAGAGTGAAATTTTCAACACTAATTTTATTTATTCTCTTAGAAATAAATCAAATTTTATATAAAGGAACTTTAAGGGCACATATGTAAATATTTTTGCCTTGAGAGGGAAAAAGTGATCTCAGGGGCATGCTGGTAATCACCTCTGCCTCCCACCCAATTCCATTGCTCTCTCTAGTGTTCCCTCCAAGTATCGGTGCTGAAAAAATCTGTTCTTGGTTTTTATAGTTAAGAAATAATCTGCACTTATTGCCTGAGCCCTTAGCCAAAGTCAGCAAGTTAGGGGCCCCTGTTCCATGTCCTAAGCTGACTTTTCTCTCTCTACATTGTCAGCCACTGAGTCCTTCACTGTCTTCTTTTTTCATGTCATTGACAACTACTTTGAAAACCTCCTTCTTTGGAATGACCATTATTTTATACAGTGTATGATTGAGAAAAGAGTATGTTTTTCTGTAAGACAAACTTAGGTGTCTCAAGGTTTGGCTCAGTGACTTATTAGCTTTGACTTTGGTTATGCTGCTTAACTTCTCTAATGGCTTGACTGTAAAATAAGGGTAATTCTACCATAAATCATTGCATAAATTATATAACAAAAAATAATTTAAATCAAAAAATCACTTCTTTACAACTTTGGTTTTTCCCTCTATAAGATTATATCATTAATTTTATCTCAATAAATTTCTTTCTTATGATTTTTGTCTCTTATATTTAATTGAATAGTAATTTCTATTACCATTTATTAAAGAAAAAAGTAAACCTTTATCCTAATTATGTACCTACTTGAACCAAACAATCAGGTAAACAATAAGCATCTCATTTAATATCATGAAATAGTTATTCATCTTCTTTTTTTACAGTGTTCTAGATCTTCTAGAATGTAAGGCCAAGAGAAGTTAGATAATAGCTAATATATATTAGCTATGAAGCAGTGAGATCTGTAAAACACTTTTTATAATGACTCACTATAATAAAACTAAGATACTTCCACATGACAAATGGCCTTCAAAGAGAGAACACCTACTGTCATGCACTCACCATTGCCTCTCAGCTAACTTTCCACTGTTACCACCCAAGGATGACAAATAAAAAATAGTTGTCTTCAAAACATCAGAACTTGTGGAATGCATAGTTTGTCTTCCCTTTTATATTCCTGGTGGTCATTCTTAACTTTTTCACTACTCTAGAATCCAGAGTCTACTTAAAACATTCTAGATATAAATATAAAGCAAAAGATAGTTGTCTAAGTCATTATTATTTATAATACTGACCTTGATACTATGTGTATAAAAATATATGTTATTTAGTTATTTGTAACTTAATACAGTATGGGCAATCACAAAAGTTATACACACACACACACACACACAGAATCACATCAGTAATCCCCACTGTTGATTCTTCCTTGTCTACACAACTTGATATACACATGGTCAAAGGCATCAACCATACACACATCCATAGTTAAAAGCACTCCTGTACAGCAAATTCAGGATAAACTCTGCTCTCCTTCCTCATAAGTGAGACTCTTAGTTGTCCTTTACCTTTCTAGCCACTCACATAGATTCAATATTAAGCACTTCTTATGTGCCAGGCAATGAACTAGGTATTGAAGATACAATGGAGGAAAAGGCAGGCCAGTGTTCTGTTTCCATAGTCCAGATGAACATTGCTTCCTTTTGCATGAGCACAATAGATCAACTGTACATGTCCATGAAGGTGTTTGTTCATTCTAACAGTGACTGAGGATAGCTTTCTCAGAAGTTGCTATTATACTATAATTAGATTGTCTTTTTGAACCAGTTACATGTCCTAACCTTGGTTTTCAATCATTTCCTCAACCCCTACCATGGATCATGGCTTTACCACAGTTTAAATTCACCATTTCTTTCATCGGTGTCCTAATTTTAATTACTATGTTTTTAGTTTACTAGCTTGAAACCCATACAGACACCTCAATTTAAGTGTACAAACTCAAATACATAAATTCAGTTAAAAATTTAAATCACCTGAATGGCAAACCATGTATTACAACTCAGTGAATTCAATTTTCTCTCCTGAACTCTACTATGAATTATGTCTTTCCAATTCCTTAGTCCAAGGGTTCATAGCAAAATCTGCATAAATTTGCTATGAATTTGCATAAATCTTCTCCTATATTCTTCAAATTAATTATGACACATCAATTTATATTAACACTATTAGTTGTGCTAATACTTTTATCTTGATTATATTTATGTCCACAAAATTGGTTTATATTTTATATTAGATACTGTAGTTCAGTCAACATTTTCATGTACAATAATACCTAATCAGACAAATGCTTTGCACTCAGTAAATATTGTCAAATGAATATATATATGCTCAATGAATATACAAATAGAAGTTATGAAATTCCATCTATGAACAGTAACTAGTTATTTGCATTATGGGAGAGCATATGTGCTCATATTGATCATTTACTACTCAATTCATCAATGAGACAAATATATACATTACTGTTTAAGAATAAATCTCTACAGGTAAATGTAGTTAACAGCAGGAAGAAAAGAAAAAAAAAGTTTAGAAGTTCCTCCATATTCTCCTTTAATTGCACTTTATAAACATTAAAACAAACACTTAAAATATTGACAATATCATCAAATTATGTGTCACACTGTGCCACTGCCTAAGACTTTACACATTTATACATCAATCAAGCCAATTAGCCTTGCATTCCACAAGATTTTACTGAGTGCCTGGGCAGTGCCTTTTCTATGTACAAGGCAGATTCAAAACTATAAAGACATCCCTCACAGACGACTACTTCATGTGAACTAAAAGAGGCTGCTACATTTAAATATCTACCATGCTTTTCTACTTTAATAACTGAAATATAAATATTAAGTTTAGGAATTCTTCCCATTAAGAAAGATTAAAATTTGACTAGTCATTCAAAATTCACACATGTAGACTTTGACCAGACATTCTCCTATAGTCTTCCCCTAAGCTTTTCTGGCCCAAGGAGCAGGCAAGTTACCCAGAATGTGGTGCCATAGCTTATGTCATTTCACATAGAAAGTGCAGCCTTCTCTCACATGCATCTCCTTAAGCCCATAGCCTGGGAAATGAAGAGAGAGATTCTTGCACTCTGTGAGTCAAGTAAATAGAATATTATTATGACTCTGGGGTTTTAAAATTCTATACGGCCTATTTTTCAACAGACTGGAAAATAGCATAAAGAAAATATTGTTGTTGTTTTTACAACTAGAAAAATATTTGCTTCATTTTTTCAGTTCTTTTCTTTGTATTCCAGGAATAAATTCTTTCTCCCTACTCCCAAGCCCCTCTCACCTCTTTCTCTTATAGAGCTACTTAGTCTCTATCTTTTACTTATAAGCACCATCATCCAAACTGTCCATAAAAGAATGGAAGTCTATTCTCAGTGACGTGACACTTTCCCCTCAACCTTTATAACGTTTATGTATGACAATATATTTTCAACAGGCAAATTAGTGGCTGAGGTCGCCAACACAAATGCAGAAAAGAGGAAGCTGTCCTTCCCTTTAAACGATGGGAAGTCTCACACATCATTGCTAAACCAGGGTCTTCTCTGAGTCAGCTCTCAGTCCCTTGCACTCCATCACTCACAGGCTGTTCAGCACAGTGCATTCATCAAGGCAGGCGACACAATTGTTAGCAGGCAGTTTAAATGTGGCCAACTTGTCACAAGTGTGACAGCCTGGGCAACTGTTTGCCCTCTGGGAACAGGTGCAGGCAGGTTCAAATGAAACACATCCAAATACTAAGAGCAAGATTCTTAATCATGTCAATAAAAGGGATGTACTGGTAGTGTCTGGGATCTGGTGGCACACTATGCCTCCTACACTGCTGAAGATGTCTGGCTTTTCAATAGAGTGTTCCATGGAATCTATCATGCCGTTATAATTTTTAATACATGCTACTTATTTACTGAATGAAATCTGTAATTCTGATATTCCACACACTAAAAGGCATGTTTTTAAATAACATAAGATTAGTTTACTGAAATAAACAGATGAGAAAATAAAGAAGCCTGGAGGTGGAGAAAAGAGTAATAAACAATGATATTTTACTTCAGAATAATGTTAAAGTTTTAATGTAAATTCCAAAGATGCAAAGGAGCTCCAAAAGGATACCTTAATAAAGACATTATAGAAAAAACAAAATAAAATTGTTGGCCAATTTAATTACTGGCTCTTAAATTTCTTAATGTTTCTGGACCAGATTTTACATGTTTTAATAGCTTTCATTATATGTCTATATAAAATATTCCATATTTTATAACTGTGTAATGCAGCAAAGTCTATATAACTTTTTAATAAAAATCCTATAGCATAAATGTAGCAACATATTATGGCACTAATAAAAGTACCTTCGTGTTTTTTGGTGATTAAAAAATCAAATAATTGCTTTCTTAAAAAAAAAGAAAGATTTTTATCTATTGATTTTAGAAGGAGGAGAGAGATAGAAAGGAAGAGGAAGAGGCACAGAAAGCATTAACTGTGTAGTAGTTGCTTTTTGAATGTACCTTGACCAGGCAAGCTGAGTGTTTTCAGCCAGTGACCTCAGCATTCCAAGTCGACACTATCCATTGCACCACCACAGGTCAGTAAAGTAATTGATCAGTGGTGGCTCAGTGGATAGAGTGTTGACCTGGTATGCCAAGGACCCAGGTTCAAAACTAAGAGGTCGCTGGCTTGAGCATAGGGTTTACCAGCTTGAGCGCAGGGTGTCTGGCTTGAGTGTAGGATCATAAACATGACCCCATGGTTGCTGGCTTGAGCAAGGGGTCAGTGGCTCTGTTGGAACTCCCTGGTCAAAGCACTTATGAGAAGCAATCAATGAACAACTAAGTGCCATAACTATGAGTTGATACTTCTCATCTCTCTCTCTCTGTCTGTCTCCCTCTTGCTTAAATAAAAATTACAGCCCTGGCCAGTTGGTTCAGTGGTAGAGCATTGGCCTGGCGTGCAGGAGTCCCAGGTTCGATTCCCTGCCAGGGCACACAGGAGAAGCGCCCATCTGCTTCTCCACCCCTCCCCCTCTCCTTCCTCTCTGTCTCTCTCTTCCCCTCCCACAGCCAAGGCTCCAGTGGAGCAAAGTTGGCCCAGGCACTGAGAATGGTTCCATGGCCTCTGCCTCAGGTGCTAGAATGGCCCTGGTTGCAACAGAGCAATGCCCCAGATGGGCAGAGCATAGCCCCCTGGTGGGCATGCCAGGTGGATCCCAGTAGGGTGCATGCGGGAGTCTTTCTGACTGCCTCCCCATTTCCTACTTCAGAAAAATACAAAAATATTTTAATGTTTGACTATTAATCTTGATCTTAAAGTGTGTGTCAGGGTGCACTGGTGTGCCCTAGAAAATTTTCAGGTGTGCCTTATGATATTCCAGAGAAATATGTGCCTATTGGGGACCAAAAAGCAACAGGGTTTTTGGAGTTTAGATTTTGGGGGGACAGAGGTGTGGGGAATTGGCTATAAGCTAACAGTCTGCCCAATACCCCTACTTCATTTGCCTAATTAGGTTGCAAAAGGCTGTTAAGCTGTAGTGCTGGATTGTTTACACTACCCCCCATGTTCCCCAGAAAGACTGGAGGCAAGTTTCTTCTATCCTTTGTTTGGTGTAAAGTTAAGATGATATGTATGGTGAGAGTTTTCTGCACTCAACACAATTAAGAGTAAAAAGAGAGGAATTCTTCAATGTATTGATGAGGAAATAAGAGTTTGCCTTTCAAATATATGCCCAAACATTGAAGAAATCACTAGGACACATCAGGCTCATGTTTCTCATAAACACAAGAATGAAAAAACTTAATACATTCATTCCAGGACCTACCAAATTTACTAAATCTTACTAAGAATGTATCTACATATATAAAAAGATAACTTTTGTCATTTTTAACCCCTCTTTTTTACAAATTCTAAAAAGCATAGCTCAAAAATGTAACATAAAATGTTTTTTAATGTCAGAATAAATTTAATTTTGTCATATTTATTTCATTTAATTACCATAAAAGCACACTTGGACTTTATATTTGACTTAATTATTATAACATATTTCTCAGAAATTTGTATATAGTGCGCCTACAATTATTTGTAGGATTTTAAATGTGCCCAGGCTTCAAAAAGTAGGGGTATTAGGCAGACTGTTAGCTTATAGCCAATTCCCCACACCTCTGTCCCCCCAAAATCTAAACTCCAAAAACCCTGTTGCTTTTTGGTCCCCAACAGGCACATATTTCTCTGGAAATGTGTCACTACAAGTTTTACCTGACATCTTGCTGAAAAAATTTTAGCAAACTAAGGAAAGAGGAGAATTTAAAGAGTGACTCCATAATTTAGATGTCTACAGAAGAATGGTCGACACCCTCTGTTTATGGAACCATGCTCTAAAAATTCCCTTAACAAAGATTATCTCATTAAATATAAGAAAAAGAAAAATAGTATGCAGACTCACTAAGCAGCCTATTTCATATGATAAGCTGAACGACTTGCCTTGTTTATCCTCTTCCAGTTCACTCTCAGAGCATTCATCACCCTCATCCCTCACAGGGTCATCTCCATCTGGTGCCTTCTGTGACGAGGTTTCACTCTCCTTTTCAGGGTCTACATTATCTTTTTCATCATCCGAGGGTGACTTTGACTTTCCATTCATTTGATCATCAGCCTGTCCTTCTTCATTAGCTTTCCCATCTTGTTTCTCCTCATCTCCCTCAAAATCTTCTTCGTATTCTGAGAAAAGAAAATCTCCACTATGAAAATGAAAATAGAATCCTTGATGCTGAACCCATTTTACTTTAATGAGAACTTTGACCCAATTATCCTCTGTCCTCGAGGTCTTTCTTCCCTTCTTTTTCACACAATTAGTGAACGTGGAAAACTAACAGTGAATGATCAAAGATTGCAATCAGTTCCATACACAAGAGCACAAAAGAAATGAAACTCCAGATGACAAGCCTGAAGCTTAATATGAGTTCATTTACAAAAGGGCATCATCATCTAATAATAACCAAACTGGACAAGAGAAGAACTTGATAGAAAACAATAAATTAGAAATAAATTAAAAATGAAGAGAACAGGATTATAATAATGAAAGTTAACTTGGAAATCCGGTGAGGTCATATGTCATATAAAAAATGTTCAAAATATTTGGATGTCAAGTTAACGAATACTGATGTGGAAAATTTTAATTAATGAAGTCCAAAGGCCCTAAGAAGTAACACTGAAAATCACATTCTTTGAGAACCAAATGGACATCAAGAAAAGGCATTACAAGGATTCTATACCTAGGCCAAGACTGTAATCACACACATTATTCATCCTTGCAATCAGTGAAATAATTATATTTCAAAGGTAAAAAAACTGTATAAAATAGAATATTACTGTCACAGTCACTAATTTGCTTTATTCCCTACAGAAGTGCAACAAATCTGTAACAGAAAAAGAAAATTGTCACATCATATAGACTCTAGCTGTCTCTTGTGGTTATAAATTTTCACCTTTCATATTTAATTGTTCCCCCTTTTCTTTCACCAAAAACTAACGATCTTGATGTGACAACATGCCAAGGATAGAGAGCAAAGTGATTTCATGCAGAACCAATTAAGCAAATTAATGATTATCTTTAAAATGAAAATTACAGGTAAAATAAAGGTTTTCCTACTTTGTGTGTTTTAATTATTAGATATTCTGGTCTTTTTTCCAGTGGTGGGGCCTCTTGGGTAATTAATTGAGAGCTATCCACCCTATCCAATGAAAGAAACTTAATTTAGAAATGCATGCCCTGTGTATATGAAGATAGCTCTGTTATGCAGAGATGAGTGAGGAAGACGAAAGAGGAAATGTGAAATCAGAAAATTTAACAAATAAAGGCAAAAAGAATTCACCACAAGATTGTTTCCATGAAAGAGATTTAATATGAAGAATAAATGTGACCCTGGCCAGTTGGCTCAGCGGTAGAGCATCAGCCCGGCATGTAGAGGTCTCAGGTTTGATTCCCGGTCAGGGCACACAGGAGAAGTGCCTATCTGCTTCTCCACCCCTCCCCCTCTCCTTCCTCTCTGTCTCTCTCTTCCCCTCCTGCAGCCAAGGCTCCATTGGAGTAAAGTTGGCCCGGGCGCTGAGGATGGATCCATGGCCTCTGCCTCAGGTGCTAGAATGGCCCCAGCTGCAATGGAGCAACTCCCCAGATGGGCAGAGCATTGCCCTCTAGGGGGTATACTGGGTGGATCCCAGTCGGGCACATGCAAGAGTCTGTCTGACTACCTCCCTGCTTCTAACTTTGGAAAAATACAAAAAAAAAAAAAAAAAAAAAAAAAAAAAAAATGCAAATTAGTATCAGTAAAACAAAATTATAAAGTAAGCAAGAAGATGAAGAATTTAGTTGATATTTCATGAAACAGGAAATGTAATAAGCAAAAACAAATAAATATTTTGGTTTGAATTTGCATGTCAGGCAATAGGATAAATCTTCACTTGGCCCAGTTAGCCATCAATCAATAAGATTTTATGTGGAATAAGATAAAATTAGAAGGTAAAAAATATTACAGTAACACAACCCTTACCATCAAGGAATTTCCACTCTTTTTGAGAAAATAAGACGTATTTACAGAAGCGGTTTTATACACATAGTAGTTTGTATACATAGTCCTCAGTAATGTTTGTTTCAACACTGCTGGGCTTGATTGAAAGGGATTTTTATATGGGACTCAATTAATTATGTGAAATAGTGTCAAATGAATGAAATGGAGTCAAAGGAGAGTAGACAGCTATTTTTAGATTGTGAAAAACTTCCTAAAAGGAAGAGTGTAGGCTAGCCACAAAATACACACATCGGGAGAAACACACACATATATCATCTTACAGATCTTTGCTCCTGGTCATGGCATAGCAGGGAGCCAGACAGAACATGAGTGAATCGCTGTACTTCCATCAACAGTATTAGATAGCAAGAATTCCATCAACAGGAAAATATAAGGGTTTTGAAGTCAGGCAGTCATATGTCCAAATCTTAGTTTAAACACTCACTAGCTGTGTGACTTAGGCAATCTGCCTCACAAAGCTGGGAATTAAAAGCACAAAGCCTGAAACATGCTTTGTACAGTGCCATAGCCAGTAGGTGCCTAATCAATATTAGGCATTAGCAGTAATAATGATTGTGATTGAAGGTGGAACGAGAGAAATCACACACAGTATGCGCTCTCTACGCTTTAATGGAAGCACCTGATTAAAATCAGCAATGTACAAGTGTCCACAATTAGAACACAATTACAGTTATGTTACTGAATCAGAGCATAAAATTGAAGGCACATGTAGCAAGCCACAAGCATAGTCCCTGGATCTTATTTTGCAGGAGATTCCGTGCTTTTTCCCAAAGTATGAAAATTAAAACTGCCCTGTTTTTCTTTTTCTTTTTTTGTATTTTTACCCACCACTATTATCACATCTAAATATTAGTCTTCTATTAACCACAGAGCACTGTATTAGTATTATAGCTCAAAGTGTACCTCCTTTGTGTCATCTATTCATGTGTTTTCAATATGAATGAACTGGTGGCATGCTTTCTGGATTCCTTTTCATGATTTCTTTCTCTCCCCATCTTATCTTCCTGAGAATTTAATTAGCTTGTTGTTTACCATCCTCACTAATGAGGGAGCAAGTCAACCCGAGGTCAACATCAATCCAGCTGCAACCCTCCCTCTCTGACCTCCACTCGAGCTTCCTGCTGCCCTTACCATCAGCGACTGTTCTGCAGAAAGCTGGAGCCTGACTCTGGCTGCTCTTTCTTTCTCTCTCTCTCCCTCTTTTTTCTTTTTAAATGAAAATGGGCAATTAAAGTCCATTAACTATCCAACACAGAAGATAGATCTTGGAAAAGCTGTATTGTAGGCATAAAGTATGCTATTCAAACCACAGGCCATGTTGGTTTAAGAGAAAATAGATGAAGAAAATAAAAAGCCTCTACTGACCATGGCTTTAATAGACATACACGTCTTGAAAGTTAAAACAAATGAGAACATATGCCATTTGTTAATAATCTCTTTGCTATTGCTGTTGCTATAGATATCTCTAAATTCTCAGTCTACGGTAATAATAAAGATTAGAGGGAATCACAGAGAGAGAGAGAGAGGTAACTGGGTCAAAGAGTTATAAGTGAAATCTTTTTGAAAGTAGTCCCATTATTTCAGTAATAAACGAACGTAGACTCCAGTGCTCTGGCAGCTCTGTGATTATTCTCCTGGATTACTGAAAGCTATGGGCAGCAACAAAATGAGGTGAGGAGGAAGATACCAAGGATGTGCCTTTTCCTGTTGCCCACCCTTTTACAGGTCATCCCAGACCATGGTATTGCTCCTCTAATCTAGGCCTTGTCTTCCGGGTCCAAGAGGGACACTCAGGCAACTCTAGTTTTGAATCTTTGGATGTATTGCTCACAACTAGGTAACGTCAAAGATATGATAGCTTGTCCAGATTAGAAGGTCAGACAATGTTTGAAAGTCTGGGCTTTGGAATTAGACAAGCCTGGGTATTGAAGAGTAGCAGAGTATACCACCCCAACACACACAGTTTTGGCATAAGGATTATCTTGAGCTGAGGGTAACTTTTCAGTAGTAGATAGCACAAGGGGAGCTCTCCTTCTATTTGTTTAAAAGCAAAACATAAATCTGTGAAGGTGTCTCCTTTCCCTTTCTAGGATGAAGTACGGAAATTAACCATAGGAAACATCTCTAGACCCTTTGAATCCCAGATATGTACCAGAGGAATCAATATAACAAACCTTAATAAAGCTAGACCTTATCTATCATTAATTCCTGATATAGTTGCCTTCCCACAATTTGTTGCCCCTAGCTCTAAGATCTTTTCCTTTGTCTTGTCACTTCACTAAAATATATATTGTTCCCTTGTTAACATGCCATATAAAACCAAATTCTAATCACTCCTTTGAGTTGCTCAGCTCTGAGCACGCCCCCGTATGTGTGATGTGCATGCTAACAAACTCCTTCCTGCTTGTTTTTCTATTGTTAATTGCTTTTGTCAGTCTAATTTATAAGGACCCAGCCAATAAACCTAAAATGGGTAAAGGAAAAACAGTTTCTCCTCTCCTACAGTTTGAATCCTGGTTCTGCTACTTTTTAATCTGTATATCTGAGCCTCAGTTTCCCAACTTGTAAAATGGAGGTGATAATAAATTTACTACATGGAATAGTGAGGATAAAATGACGCAGTGTGTCGAGTGCCTGGCTCAGTCTCACTGCCTGGCACTTTTATTGTTGTTATTATTACTACTATATTTATGAATGTGTCTGTGGAGAGAAGGAGGAGGGGAGGAGGAGGACTAAAAGGGGTATGGGAGAGGAGAGGAGAGAATAGGGAAGGAAGGAGAGGGGAGGGGAGGAGAGGAGAATAAGGGAGGAGAAGGGAGGGAAGATAGGGGAGGAGAGAAGAAAGAAGAATTAGGAAACAGAAAGGTAGACAGGTAAGCTCTAGGACCCCAAGTCTAAGTCAGCTGTTTCTAGTAATGGAATACTCTATCACCATACAATGATATAGCCTGTGCTTATCTGGTGCCAAAGCATCAAAATTAGCAAAGCAAGTACATTCAAATACTAAAAGAAGTAGGCAAAATTCTACATGGTCAGAATGGTCTCTTTCTGTGAAGTGACTACAGCCTCTGGCTCACACACACAACCATAAACTCCCCTCCCACTCCCCCAAACACCTCCAACCCCTCCAGAGTTAAGCCTGCACCCCTCTAAGGTGGCTGACACAGGGCTCCATGGAAACCAGTAGAGGAAGGTGGTCAGGGATTCCCCATGTGTAACAGAATTACCTAAACACCATAACTGAGTAACAACATTTAATGGATAGTTTCGCAAATTTGGATAATCACATTTAAAAGACTTTAGCAAAAGCGCAACAGCAGTAACAACAAAAGAACCCAGTATCCCTTGTTACTTTACCATATTTAAATATATCATCCTGGTCATCTTCCCAAACATGTTGTTTTCCTTTTCGTTCCATTTCCTCTACGGCAGTTCTCACGTCTTCAACCCCTGTTTTTACTTCTTCAGCTGAAAAAATGACTGATGCAGAGCTTTTGCTCCTTTCCTTCTCATTCCTTCGTGGTGTCGTATGCGCCCTGCCCTTCCTCAATTTCCCCTCGCCCTTCTTCAGTTCCTCTCCTCTCTCAACACTGTTTTGTTTACTAAGTTTTGGTGAAGTTGGGATTTTGTCAAGGCCCGTGGCAATAATGCACCTATAAAAAATAATAAGGTATATTAAATCAAGTTTCTCTTATTCTTATAAGAAATGTTATAAGAAATATTTTATTAAAGTAGACAGAGCTAACTAAAAGTAAACTTTTCTTTTTCTTAGTACAAAAATCTTATAATGAGCACAACAAATTCTTAACAATTTTACCCACAATAACAAACAAGAAAACAACTAAGAACTTTAGTCCCAAACTAAAATTAGTGACTTGAAGTACTATATATTTTTGGTCTTATAACAGAATCCAACATATTAAGTCCTTAAGTGAGAATTATGTGATAACAGAATATTCAGGTTTCTAAACACAGGGAAACCTAAATAAAAATAATCGGAAAAAGAAAGATGATATTCAGTCTTTGATAATTTGTTATTCCAACAGCACAACAAAAGATTCATATACAAGGGTTGACTCTAAATAAATATGATTCATTTTAAAAAAACATACTCAGTCCCGTGTCATTGTGCCCTTTAAATAAACACCTCAGGAAACTTTGTGCTTATTTTAATAGAACAGTCATTATTGCTTTTCAAATGGCCTTTTAAAACCTGTACCAAAGAATCTGGTAATTTTTGCTGGCAATAAGCTTTGTTCTTTAAAGATAGCAGTAACTAGTAGAGGTCATAAAGTCATTTGAAGTCAAATCTGGTGAGCTAGGCAGATAATCTGCATGTATAAAGACATTTAAATTTTTTTAAATCAGTTAAAAACAATGTGAAAAAATTGTTCTATAGCTTTTTTCTTATCAAGATAATATCAAAATAAGAATTTTAATAATGATAATATATGCATTAATAAAATGATGATTATAATAAGATCACAGAGCACTACCTCTGTGCCAAGCTCTTCGCTGTGTGTTATATATACATTATTTTACCAGATTTGTTACTCACAGGCCAATAAATTGAGATCTGTCATCGCTGTTTTTCAATAAGAAATTTGAAGTTAAAAGGGTTCCATTACATGCCCAGGCTCATCCAGCAGGTTAGACAGCTGGATTCCAGTTTAGGACTGTTAAAACAACATGACCTCACACTGAAGTACAAAAATATTTTTGGATTATAGGTATACTTGTGGGTTACCACAAGGGAAAGTATTCATACTTGCCATTAAAAATTAACAGAATCTAGAGTTTTTCCAAGATCTAGAGACAATCCATTAGCTGGAAAAGGGGCCTGATACTTCTCAACCTGTACACTCTTTCTCCTCTAGAAATACACACATCCCTTTCTCTATTGGTTACACAGCAATCAGGGAACTGAATCAAATTGACTGGGTTGGTAAACAGAGATCAGAATGCAGTCAAGACTTGTTGGTCCAGGAAAAATAGAAATAATATGAAAAATTTGAAAATCGCCTCAATGTGAATCAAATTCAATGGTAATTTCGTAAACTCAAGATTCACTGAATTTCAGCCATCTTCAGTGTACAAATAGCACAGGAATTGATTCTCCCAACAAGCAAATATAAGAACTTATGTCACTTATCTTTGAATATCTCCCCATATAATAAAACTAGCCTGACCTGTGGCACAGAGGATAAAGTGTCAACCTACAATGCTGATGTCACCAGTTTGAAACCCTGGGCTTACCAGGTCAAGGCATATATGGAAGTTGATGCTTCCTGCTCGTCCTCCCCCCCTCTCTAAAATGAATTAATAAAATCTTTTAAAAATAAAAATAAAATATCTGCACACAAAATAACTATCAGGCTGTAAAAAATGAGATAATAAGAATATTTTTATCTCACATATATTAAGCGTGATAAATACTTGACTGCAATGATGATGCACTTAGCACATTATTTTTCTTAAAATGAGGTGTCATGAATCTTCACAGAATATGATTACCTGCACTGTCTTCTATTCCAGCCGTTTTTCCCTTATCCATGAGAACATCAAATCCATTGATTTGAAGCCTCTGCTATGCTGTTACTTTTTTATGTTGTGTCTGTGTAGATGCTTTGATGGCTCCCTACTGCATGCACAGACTTTTTATTGCCCATCTGCTTAAGGGATTTGGACAAACAAAGTGAGCAACATCTGTGCTCTCCTCATCACTGACTACCTAGTTGACTTCCAAGAACAATTTGAGGTGTTGATTACTAAATCTCAAAGCTGTCTGTATTCTATTTGGTTTAGCTATTCTTGCTTATGTGTTTCACTCTATTAACTGAAAATAACTTCCATGGTTCTTCAACATGTTCCCATGATTGTGGGATAATTAACTGCTGAACCTCCACATGATGAAAGTGACCACTGCTGAGCTTTTCTTGTTCTCTGAGAACCTCAAGTAGGTAATTCCTAATCATTTTTAGGATAGGAATTTCCTACAATTTTATTTTATCATAACAAAAGTTTCAGGAACTACTACTTTTTAAATGAATTAAAATTAATTTCATATTTTTAACAAATTAAAAGAATTAATGTACAACTCTTAAAATAACTAAGAGTAGCCTGACCTGTGGTGGCACAGTGGATAAAGCGTCGACCTAGAATGCTGAGGTCCCCAGTTCAAAAAGAACCCTGGGCTTGCCCGGTCAAGGCACATATGGGACTTGAAGCTTCCTGCTCCTCTCTCTCTCTCTCTCTCCCTCTCTCCTCTCTAAAATGAATTAATAAAATCTTTAAAAAATAACTAAGAGTATTATTATGGATGTGACAATATAAACAAAGATTAGGAACAGAGATGATGTCAGAGTAATGGCAGCATGAGAGATACTCCTGATCTTTCCCCTTAAAATTTCAACAAATTTAACAACTATAATGCAATGAAAGAACCCCAACTGGGCTTGCAGGTGTGCCTGAAAGATCCATGCACCAAATGGACTAAAGGTGGGACAGGGGGAAAAGGGGGGCAGAAGATAAAATACATTTGTTATGGGCTTTGGAGAGGAAAGGAGAGGAGAGGAGAGGAGAGGAGAGGAGAGGAGAGGAGAGGAGAGGAGAGGAGAGGAGAAGAAACAAACGTGGAGTGACTGAGGGTTTTTTCTCTGCTAGACTATAGGGAGGAAAGCTCAGGCTCTCTAAATTTTGTCTGAGGGGTACAGAGAGGGGAAACTCGAAGTGACTGGATCTCCTTCTGCCAGGAAGAGCGATGAGACAGAGGGGCAGAGGGAGAAATAAATCAAAGAGGCAAAAATGTGGGGTCACAACTAGTGTTCTCACTGTCTGCCTGCAGCCCACACTCAGCAGAGACAGAGAAAGCTAAAGTGTGGCCCCCCAACCTCCCAGATTCTGCCTCCCTCATCTTATGGTATGGAGAGTGGCAGAGACAAACCCCATAGCTAGCTCTCCAGAGCCACACTCTCCCCTGAAGAACAGAGGTGCTCCACATCTGGTCTCCTGGCCTATTGAGACAAGAGAAGGAGCACCAGAAGCCTAAGATCACCACTGCCAGATACATAAAGCCACAAAGCTGAAGCCATAAAGCCCTCACAACACGCAGCACCCATGAATGTGACTGCAGCCCCACCTACATCATTGCAACAGCAACATCTCAGCAGACAGCTCAGGAACTTCACAGAGCTAAAAGTTGTAATACAATCACATGTACTGGAAGAAACCTCTCAAAACCAAAATATGTTTTTCCCCTTTTTTCATTTTTTTTCTTCTTATTCTATTTTTCTCCTTTTCATTTTTGTTAATTTTTATTTTTTGTGAGTGCTTTGTTTTTTAATTTTTTGTTTCCTTTGGATCTTTTTTCAGTGGCTTTTCTTCCTCACCTGTCATGATTTTTAATTTATTATATTTTATTGTATAATTTTTAATCTTTTAATTGTCTTAGTTGTTGTTTTGTTAAGGTTCTTAACAATACCACTCTCAATGCCATCAAGGAAGAAGAAATCAAATACCATGGCTACACAAGACAGCAAAGTAGTACAAAAAAAAATTTTAAATCTCCAAAAGAAATCTCAATTTGGGTTTAAATATAGGGAATTCAAAATTGAAGTTCTGAAAATATTCAAAAAGATGTGATAAGACACCAATAGGCAACCTAATGAGCTCAGAAAACAAATTAATGAACAAAACAAATACCTCACCAAGGAGACTGAAACTTTAAAAACAGAGAAGAACTCAATACATGAATTGAAGACTGAGGGAGCAAGTTTAGCTAATAGAACAAGCCAGATAGAGGAAAGAATCAGTGACATTAAAGACAGGCAAGTAGAGGTGCTATAGAGAAAAGAAGAGAGAAACTCACAAATTAAAAAACAGTGAGAGAGTTCTACAAGAATTGTTTGACTCCATCAGAAGGAGAAATATAAGAATAATGGGTATATCAGCAGAAGAAGAAAGGGAGAAGGGAATGGAGAGCCTATTCAAATAAATAATGGATGGAAATTTCCCAAGCCTATGGAAAGAGTTAGAGCCTCAAATTCAAGAAGCAAACAGAATACCAACTTACTGCAATCCATTCAGACCTAGTTCAAAGCACATCATACTAAATTGTCAAAAATCATTGACAAAGAAAGAATCCTCAAGGCAGCTAGGGAAAAGAAGAACATAACATATAAAGGAAAGCCCTTTATATGGTTATCATGAGACTTCTTTAGGTTATCATCAGACTTCTCAGCAGAAACTCTATAAGCCAGAAGAGAGTAGACCCAAACATTCAAAGCACTGAAAGAGAGTAATTACCTGCCAATAATACTATACCCATCAAAATTATCCTTCAAATATGAAGGAGAAGTAAAAACTTTTACAGACATACAAAAGCTGAGTGAAATGCTCTAGAGGGTTATTTGAGTAGACACAAAGAACAAAATGTATCAAAACTATAAGAAAAAACTCCAACAAGGTTGCAATACTGTGACAATAACACAAAAGAGGAGAAGATAGAGATCTGCAGTAGCAAAGGAGGATGGAGAGCAGAAGCACTCATAAGACAAAGGATTCTTATAGATATGAACATTTTTTTTTACATAATGGTAACCACCCACAAAAAATCCACTACTGAAACACACAGCTTAAAAAAAAAAAAAAAAAAAAAAAAAACAGTGGAAAGAAGTATAGAATACCACCAAACAAGAACAACTGACAGAAACAAAAAAGAGAAGAACAAAACAAGACAGAGATACCAGAAAACAAAACATAAAATGGCTATAGGAAATACTCAAGTGTCAATAATTACCTTAAATGTAAATGGACTGAACTCACCAATAAAGAGGCACTAAGTAGCAAATTGCATCAACAAGCAAAACCCAACCACATGCTGCCTTCAACAGACACATCTAAGCTGCAAGGACAAAAGTAGATTCAAAGTGAAAGGTTGGAAAAGGATTCTCCAAGCAAATAATATCCAAAGAAAAGCAGATGTAGCCATACTCATATCTGACAATGCTGACATCAAGAAAACAAAGGTAACCAGAGACAAAGATGGACATTTCATAATGATAAAGGGGACATTGTATTAAGAAGACATAACACTTCTTAATATATATGCACCCAATCAGGGAGCACTCAAATATATAAGACATCTACTATCTGATCTAAAAATAGAAGCAGACAAAAACACAATGATACTTGGAGATTTTAACATCCCATTTTCTGCTTTAGATAGATAATCCAAACAGAAAATTAATAAAGAAACACTGGCTTTAAATGACACTCTGAACCAAATGGACATCATAGACATTTATAGAATATTTCACCCCAAAACATCAGATTATACATTCATCTCCAGTGTGCATGGAACATTCTCAAGAATAGACCATACATTGGGCCACAAAAGTAACATCAACAAATTCAGGAAGATTAAAATTATACCAAGCATATTTTCTGATCACAAAGCTTTGAAATTAGAATTCAACTATAAAAAGGAGGTAAAGAAATCCACAAAAATGTGGAAATTAAACAACCTATTTCTAAAAAATTACTGGGTCAATGAAGAAATAAAAGCAGACAACAAACAACATATACAGACAAGTGAAAATGCCAACATGACACATTAAAATTTCTGGGAGGCAGTGAAAGCAATAATAAGAGGGAACTTTATATAATTGGTGTATATCAAGAAACAAGAGAGATCTCAAGTAAACAACCCAACATCACAACTTAAGGAAATAGAAAAGGAAAAAAAAAAGGCAACCCAAAGTCAGCAGATGGAAAGAAATGGTAAAAATTAGAGAATTAAATGAAATAGAGAACAAAAAATATATAGAAAAAAATCAACACAACAAAGAGCTAGTTCTTTGCAAAGATCAATAAAATAGACAAATCACTGACTAGACTCACTAAGGAAAAAAGATGAAGGACTCATATAAACAAAATTCAAATGAAAGAGCACAGATATCACAGATATACAAAAGATCATAGTAGAATATTATGAAAGATTACATGCCACCAAATTCAACAACCTAGAGAAAATAGATAAATTCCTAGACCTATACAATCTTCATAGCCTCAGTCATGAAGAACTGGAAAACTTAAATAGACCTATAGGCAGTGAGGAAATAGAAACATCTATCAAGAATCTCCCCAAAACCAAAAGTCCAGGACCAAATGGCTACACTAGTGAATTCTACCAAACATTCAAAGATTTGATACCTATTCTTCTCAAAATCTTTCAAAAAATAGAAGAAGAAGCAATACTCCTCAACACATTTTATGAGGTCAACAGAACCCTCATATCAAAACCTGTCAAGGATAACACAAAGAAAGGAAACCTTAGACCAATATCTCTAATGAATATAGATACAAAAATCCTAAACAAAAAACTAGCAAATTGGATACAACAACATGTAAGAAAATAATACATCACAATTAAGTGGGATTCATTTCTGGAGCACAAGTATGGTTCAACATACAGAAATCAAAGTGTCTGACCAGGCAGTGGTGCAGTGGATAGAGCATCAGACTGGGAAGCAGAGAGCCCAGGTTGAAACCCTAAGGTTGCTAGTTTGAGTGCGGGCTAATCTGGTTTGAGCACAACCGACCAGCTTGAACCAATGGTTGCTGGCTTGAGCAAGGGGTCACTAGGTCTGCTGTAGCCCCCCCTCATCAAGGCACATATGAGAAAGCAATCAATGAACAACTAAGGTGCTGCAACGAAAAATTGATGCTTCTCATCTCCTTCCCTTCCTGTGTGTCTGTCCCTATCTGCCTCTCTCTCCTCTCTCTCTCTGTCTGTCACCAAAAAAGAAAGAAATCAATGTAATACACCAACAAGACAAAGAACAAAAACCATATGATCCCATCAATAGATGCAGAAAAGGTATTCGATAAGATAAAACATCTATTTATGTTTAAAACACTAAATAAAATTGGAATAGAAGGGAAGTACCTCAACATAATAAAGGCCATATATGATAAACCATAAGCTAATATCATACAAAATGGTGAAAAAATAAAGGTTTTTCCTCTAAAATCAGGAACAAGATAAAACTTTCCACTCTCTCCATTCTTATTCAACATAATTCTAGAAGTTTTAGCCAGAAAACTAAACAGGCAAGAAAAAGAAATAAAAAGGCATTCTTATTGGAAAAGAAGTAAAGGAATCACTTTTTGCAGATGACATGATTCTGTATATAGAAAACCCCAAAGACTCCACCAAAAAAAAAAAAACTATTAAAAACAATAAACCAATACAGTAAAGTTGCAGAATACAAAATCAATATACAAAAGTGTACTGTTTTTCATAATTTTCATTATGCCAATAATGAAAATTTGGAAAATGAACTAAAAAAAATAATTATGTTTAAAATCATAACAACAACAAAAATAAAGTACCTAGGAATAAACTTAACAAAGGATGTGAAGGATCTATATACTGAAAACTACAAAACATTATTGATAAAGAAATTGAAAAAGACACATGAAGTGGGAAAATATTCCATGTTTATGGATTGGAATAATCAACATAAAAATGGCCATATTACCCAAAGCAATGTACAAATATAATGCAATCCCCACCCAAACCCCAATGTCATTTTTTAAATAAATAGAACAAAAAATCACCGTTTGTATGGAACCATAAAAAAACCCGAATAGCCAAAGCAATCCTGAGGAAAAAGAATAAAGCCAGATATATCACACTACCTGATTTCAAATTATACTATAGAGCCACAATAATCAAAACAACATGGTATTGGCAGGAAAATAGACATATAGACCAATGGAACAGAATTGAGAGCTCAGAAATAAAACCACATATATATGGACAAATCATCTTTAACAAAGGAGCCAAAAACACACAATGGAGAAAAGAAAACCTCTTTAATAAATGGTGCTGAGAAAATTGGAAAGCCACATGCAAAAGAATGAAATTTGACTATAGTTTGTCCTCTTGTACAAAACAATTCAAAATGAATAATTAATTCAAAATGGATCAAAGACCTAAATATAAGATCTGAAACAACAAATTATGTAGAAGAAAACATAATAACAAGTGTTGGAGAGGCTGTGGAGAAAAGGAACCCTCATTCACTAGTAGTGCGAATGCAAATTAGTATAATCACTATGGAAGAAAATACGGTGGTTCTTCAAAAAATTAAGAATAGAACTATCTTTACTGGGTATCTACCCCCAAAACTCAAAAACATTGGTTTGTAAAGACCAATGTTCATTGCAGCATTGTTCACAGTGGCCAAGACATAGAAACAACCAGTGTTACTCAATAGAGGATTGGATTAAGAAGATGTGGTAGTATATACAATGGAATATTTCTCAGCCATACGAAATGATGACATAATGCCATTTCAGACAACGTGGACAGACCTTGAAAACATTATACTAATGAAATAAGTAAATTAGAAAAAACTAAGAACTATATGATTTCACACATAGGTGGGACATAAAACAGACTTATGGACATAGATAAAAGTGAAGTGGTTACCAGGGGAAAGGGAAAGTGGGGGAGGGGGAAGAGGACATGGGGGATTAGGGTGCTGGGTTGCTGCGAAGGGTGTAAAGAAGGACAAATACAAGGTGATGGAAAATGATTTGACTTTGGGTGATGGATATACAAGATAATGAACAGTTCAAATGCTATAGAAACGTTCACCTGAAACCTATGTACTCTCGTTGATCAATGCCACCCTGTTAAAGTTGATTTTCCAAATAAAATTTAAAAAATTTTTTTTTAAATGGTTATAATGCAATGTTATAAGTGAAATCAGTCTCCCAGGGGCAGTTCTCAGCTTCCACTGGAGTCTGCAGTCTCCGTGTCAGAGTTGTGTCAAGTAGGGCAGGGCCGAGCAGGCCAGGTTCCAGCACTCACTCACTCATCCCTGCCCGTTTAAGCCTGTCTGGTCTGCAGCAAGGAGACAACAAAGGACACCCCACTGTTCTACTTTGGACAGTCACAGATTTCATTTGAGGAAATAATTATGGAGCTAACAAAAAATTGAAAATGGGTAAAGAGAATCAAAAGGTTAAAATATTGTTTTTAAGTTAAAAAAATAAAAATTGGCCCTGGCCGGTTGGCTCAGCGGTAGAGCGTCGGCCTGGCATGCGGGGGACCCGGGTTCAATTCCCGGCCAGGGCACATAGGAGAAGCGCTCATTTGCTTCTCCACCCCCCCTCCTTCCTCTCTGTCTCTCTCTTCCCCTCCCGCAGCCAAGACTCCATTGGAGCAACGATGGCCCGGGCGCTGGGGATGGCTCCTTGGCCTCTGCCCCAGGCGCTAGAGTGGCTCTGGTTGCGGCAGAGTGATGCCCCGGAGGGGCAGAGCATCGTCCCCTGGTGGGCAGAGCGTCGCCCCTGGTGGGCGTGCTGGGTGGATCCCGGTCTGGTGCATGAGGGAGTCTGTCTGACTGTCTCTCCCCGTTTCCAGCTTCAGAAAAATACAAAAATAAATAAATAAATAAATAAATAAATAAATAAATATTAAATTAAAAAAGAAAACCAATGTCTCATAAGAGCTATGCTTTTTAGTTGAGAGTAATAGGACTTACTCTTTAACATCATAACTGTATATTTTTCCATTATTATTTGAAAATTATCAAAGAAAGAATTTAGATGGAACTAAGTGAAATCATATATAGAAATGCACAGAGGCTAGTAAGTATTGAATAGGAGAATAGAAGACATCAATCAGATTTTAAAATTGATTACATAGAAGCTCATCAGCTCTCCTGAGAGTCAGAGACATTCGGTAAGTGATTTGCCCAGCAATATAAAGGAAGAATATTTAGTTGGAACAGAAAAGCAACTTCAGGTGGGTCTTAAGTATACATGGACAATTATATTGCCTGAGGTCATTCGCTCTCCCACTGGATGACCTTTTCACAGCTCTCTTTCCTAACCTTCCAAATCCCGCCTTTCCCAACCTTAACTGCAATGATAAATTCTTGTTTGAAAAAAGGAAAATGGAAACAATCATCAGAGACTTTTCAGTTTGTCCAAACACATCCATCAACGTGCTGCTCTCTCCACTGTATCTGCCATCTCTACACCTATTATTATAATGCTCTCCTCCTCCAACACCTCCACTTGAACCCTGGACCCCATCTCCTCTAGTCCACTCCAGCACTTAGCTCCAGTCATTTCACCCTCTATGTTACGCTTGAGCAATTTTTTTTAGACAATCAATTCTATCAGCAAAAACCATATTATATCTTCCTCCATCTTAAAAAATTAAAAGCCCCTTTTGACATCAATATCCTCCCACTTGGTTGCCAACCAATTTCCATCCTGTTTAGCAAAATTCTTTATAAAATAGTCATCTATATTCTCTGGCCTTAGCTCTTTTCTAATCATGTCTTAAGTTCACTCCAATCAAACTTGCACTTCTATCACTCCACTTATTATTGTCCCAAGATCAACAATAATCAACACGTTACCAAATCATGCTCAACCTTCATTCTTCATTTACTTAATCTGCCTAAACATTCAACCTTGCTGTTCATGCCTTTCTTCTCCAATACTTTGTTCCTACCCAGGACATCACCAGCTTTGGCACACAGACGTGCTCCTGCCTCACACCCCTTGTATATGCTTTTCTTCTACCTGAAAAACTATCTGGGGAGGAAACATTTTTTTCTGTTTCCTGCTCAAAAAAAATCTTATCAGAGAAGCCTTTCCTGACCATCATATATAAAATAATTCCACCCTTTGTCTCCCCACACTACTTGTATCTCCCTTATCCTGTTTTGTGTTCCACATACTTATTACCATCTGATATATACATATTAATTAGTTTATTGGTATATTATTTATGCTTCCCCCATTATTGACCCTTCCTCTCCATAGGTCAGTGGTTCTCAAATGTTTTGAAGTCAGAGAGCATTTAAAATTCAATAAATAATTGTAGGCACACTATATACAAATTTCTGAAAAATATGTTATGATAACTAAGTCAAATATTAAAAAAGAAAAAATAAAGTCCAAGTGTGCTTTTATGGTAATTAAACAAAATAAATATGACAAAATTAAATTTATTCTGACATTAAAAAACATTTTTGTTACATTTTTTGTTATGCTTTTTTAGAATTTGTAAAAAAGAGGGGTTAAAAATTTTTTAAAAATGACAAAAAAGTTATCTTTTTATATATATAGATACATTCTTGTAAGATTTAGTAAATTCGGCAGGTCCCAGCACAAATGTGTTAAGTTTTTTCATTCTTTGTTTATGAGAAACATGAGCCTGACGTATCCTAGTGATTTTTCCCATGTTTGGGCATATGTTTGAAAGGGAAATTCTCATTTCCTCGTCAATACACTGAAGAATTCCTATATTTTTACTCTTGTGTTTAGAGTAGAAAATCCTAATTCACATAAATAAGATGTTGAAAATTGTAGTAAAATGTTCAAAGCTTTTTTAGATGTTGCTACATATTCGTCTTTTATAGAAATCAAAAGGCTTCAGAGACAATTCCTTATGTTTAATCATCAATCCACAATCAGTGGGTATAGCTGCCAGTTCTTCTTCTGTTAATGTTAAACCAAAATCACTTGAAACTTCCATAAATGGGTTTCTAATCCAATCATATTGTTCAGTGTTAAGTGATGAAAAATGCTATAAATTATATTCTGCCCATCAGCCATCAAGTCCTATTTTGTTTACATTTAACTTTTGCTCACTTCCAGAATCAGATTCTTCAATATCACACTTCTTTTTGAGAAATCTATCCATTTTATTTGGGTGTATTTATCTAAAAATAATATAATGATGTGTTAATAATAAATCTAATAATAACATGTTAACAAAAAGAGCAGTATTTCCATAATGAATTGGTATAATAGAGTAACTACAGTATATTTATTTTTATATCTGGGCACATGCCGTGAACAAGCAAAGCTAGTAATTCAAGATCCCGCATGGGATCAGTGAGGATTAAGAAACTACGTGAAATTAAGAAAATATGGGGTCGGGAGGGCCCTGTAATTGCTGCTGGCAAGAACAAAGTGCACCCAAAACCACATCTTGCTTTACTTATAAGGCAAAGTGAGGCCATTAGCAAATCTTAACTTTACACCAAACAAAGGATAGAAGAAACTTGCTTCCAGTCTTTCTGGGGAACATGAGGGGTAGTGTAAACAATCCAGCACCACAGCTTAACAGCCTTTTGCAACCTAATTAGGCAAGTGAAGTGGGGGGTTGGGCAGACTGCCAGCTTACAGCCAATTCCCCAAACCTCTGTCCCCCAAAAATCTAAACTCCAAAAACCCTGTTGTTTTTTGGTCCCCAACAGGCACATATTTCTGTGGAATACCATAGGGCGCACCTGGAAATCTTCTAGAGTGCACTCTGGCACACACTTTAAGAACCATTGCCGGTAGAGCGTCGGCCTAGCGTGCGGAGGACCCGGGTTCGATTCCCGGCCAGGGCACACAGGAGAAGCGCCCATTTGCTTCTCCACCCCTCCGCTGCGCTTTCCTCTCTGTCTCTCTCTTCCCCTCCCGCAGCCGAGGCTCCATTGGAGCAAAGATGGCCCGGGTGCTGGGGATGGCTCTGTGGCCTTTGCCTCAGGTGCTAGAGTGGCTCTGGTCGCAACATGGCAACGCCCAGGATGGGCAGAGCATCGCCCCCTGGTGGGCAAAGCATTGCCCCATGGTGGGCGTGCTGGGTGGATCCTGGTCGGGCGCATGCGGGAGTCTGTCTGACTGTCTCTCCCTGTTTCCAGCTTCAGAAAAATGAAAAAAAAAAAAAAAAAGAACCATTGCCATAGGTAGAGGTACTTTGGTTGGTTCACTGCTGTGTTTTAGTTTGGCACATAGAGCAGGGGTCTCAAACTCAATTCAGCATGTGGGCCGCAGAGCAAGATCACAGCAGTTTGGCGGGCCACACTAAGTCTACAAAAGGCAACTGTTAAACAACACTTTTCTCACTGCAGTTGAAAACAAAAAAAAATCAGTACAACAAGCACAATCATACATGCAGTTTACTCAGTGTCACAAAACGACCAGAAACTGTAGTTCGCATCACAACTGCTGTTAACTAAGCTAATATCTAGCTAGGATGCTAGAGAAATGAAAAATACAAGTAGGCCCCTAGGCTTACTTAATTTTATCCAAAATATTTTGAACTTCGTGGATTAGTCTGCGGGCCGCGCAAAATTGTTCGGCGGGCCGCATGTGGCCCGCGGGCCGCGAGTTTGAGACCCCTAACATAGAGACTTCTTCATGAGTACTTTCAGAAAAAGAAATAAAGAAAACTTGCCACCAAATCTCCCAATTTCAAACAGAATATTCTATATGAAAGTTGATAAACAATAACAAAAACTGACCTTTTTATCATGCATTTTGTCATGTCTAAGATTAAAACTGAAGGCATGAGAATGCTGTTTGGGCCACACCGTAAAGCAGTCACAGCTCTAAAATGCATAACCAATAATATCCAACCTTATAAGCCAGACACTTGCATATGCTTTGGGGCTCAGCCCTCAACCAGTTACTAAGAGAAATAAGAAAAAGAATGCCTCTCCTTCACTCCAGAAAGAGAACTGAAAGCAGGATAAGAACGGGACAGGTAGAGAGAGCAACAGAATGTGAAACACCTCCGGTTTTTTCCACATTATACAATACATCTGCAAGTCTAATTTATATCCTATAATGCCAAGTACAGCACACTGTTAAACTACCTTTAACTTAGATATTTTAGGCTCAGCTACACTGATATGTTTCTTAATAAATTGTGAAGAGAAATGTATCAGGCTCAGCAAATGTAGCAAAGAAAATGTAGCAAAACTTGCCCTCTACCAAAAGACATTGGTTTCCATACTTGTAGCAAGGAGACGATCTTTCCACACACACAAACCCAAAGTAGCCTCGTTTGCCTCCAAGTCTGGAACCTTTTCGATGCTTGTATTCACAGCAGGAGCTTAACCTGTTCACCTGCATCCCATTCAGGAAAAAGGTGAGACTGAAGGGGAAACCATGGTGCCTTTTGGAAATAAACTGAAAGGTCTCTGCAATTAAAAAAATAAATAAATGAATTAGTGAAATCAACTGACTTTGGACTAACATATAACATGCTTCTACTATTAGATAAGTACAATATTATGGTCTAGATCACCTTTTAACTTGGGGACAATTTTTTAATCATTAAAAATAATTATATATTTTATATTTGTTAAAAAATACTCCAAACTTTCATACTAGTTCTTGATTTGTTATACAGTGTGTCCATAAAGAAACCCTCCCAGTTTCTGTAGGATGATGTGGCAGCATGTGCGCATGCACAGATGATGACGTAACACCGTGTATACAGCAGAGCAGCCCACGGCCATGCCAGTCGAGATGTGGACGGTACAGAGGAAAGTTCGGTGTGTTCTGTGGCTCACTAAATTTGAATCCGTGACCAAAGTGCAACGTGAATATCAGCATGTTTATAACGAAGTGCCACCACATAGGAATAACATTACTCAGTGGGATAAGCAGTTGAAGGAAACCGGCAGTTTGGTGGAGAAACCCTGTTCTGGTAGGCCATCAGCCAGTGATGAGTCTGTAGAGGCTATACGGGATAGCTACCTAAGGAGCCCTAAAAAATCTGTGCATGAGCCCACATCGAACTGCACTGAATAGGTATGAAACTGGGAGAGTTTTCCTTTTATTTGGTGCAGATTTCACATTTCTATCATCTTTTGTTGCTTTCCTGTGACTGGTCAAAAGTGCACCAGGACTTTACGGACACACTGTATATACATACATATCACTACCTATCATTTTATAAGCACTGACTATGCCCAACATGATGTCTGATTATCTTGGGTGTGTTATTTCTCAAAAACCACCTGAGGTGGGAATATTATTAATATTAGTTTCTAGATGTAGCAATTAAGGCTTAGAGAAGTCAGTAATTTACCCAAAATCATACAGTAAATGGGAAAGTTAATATTTGAATCTACACATCTCTCTAGATTTCATACTTTTTCCTTGCTATGTTACCTATTGAAAAAGTACGTGACAAAAGACTAGTGTGAACTCAGCAATGCTTTTAAATAAATGTGTATTTTTAGTTGTGATTTAATGTCTTCTAATTCATAAATGTGAAACCCATCTTGGCTCCCTCAACCATCCAAAAGTCCCACCAATAAATTAAAAACCACTGCTTGCAATTAGATTTTAATTATTACAAGTCTTTAGAAAGGTCTTTGAAAAGATCTGTCACTTATTACAGTATATTAAAATATGCCTACATCAGTAGTTCTCAAACTTTAGTACAAATCAGAATCTCTTGGAGAGCTTATTGAAATACAGATGCTGGGCCCCACCCCAGAGTTTCTGATTCAGTCGGGCTTAAGAATTTGCATTTCTCAATTTGCTAGAGATCATACTTTGAGAACCCTGATCTAGATGTGTGCTGCCCTGCAGGCTTGTGAAACTCATGAGAGCTGAAATTGGTCATACTCTTCTTCGTCTTCCCAGATCCCAGGACAATGACATAGGAAGCTTCAGATAAATAATCAGTTAATTTTTACTTTAATCTACTTTTTTCACAGTCATCTAGAAATAGTGTTTTTACCACATTATGTCTCTAAAAAGAAATAAAAATCAGATGTTAAATAAGTCTATTAAAAATAGACTTATAGAGAAGGTAATTCTGTAATTTATACCTTTGTATCTGTGATGTGAAATTAAACAAACTAGGAGAGATAAAGCTAAAAAGATAATGTCTGGGGAAACTAAGATACAATAGATTTTAAAATTCAATTGTCTCTGTGCTGTGATATATGGAGTTTTTGGAGTTGAGTACAACACTTTCATTGAAGAAACTTGAATGAGGCATTCATGTGATATTATCCATTCTGCTTCAGCATCACACCCCAAGTTCCCCACCCTGGAGAAAGCACACCCAAGGAGATGCCGAGAATGGGCACAGGACATCAGCTTCTAGATGTGATGCCCTTCCATTTAGTACTCATATGACTAGAGAGCACATCCACCAATTAATTCCATTTCTCCTTTTTTTCAAACTAATTGAACAAGAATTGACACCCTATTCCTTTATTTCCTTATTATTTTATAATTTTATATTTTTAATTTTAGAGAGACTTCTCAACCTTGACTTGATGGTTTCTACATGGAGTAGAGGAAAGTAGGTAGACCAGAAATTTGCATTTCAGAATTCTCATCTATGAAGTGGAGATGGCCAGAGGTGGGGGTAAAGGAATGTGTTGGATGAGGTGACTCAGTACACCCACTTCACCGAGCAGTCTTAAAGTTCTATATGGTACGATATTGGAAAGTATTCTATAATGTTTATAAAATGTAGTTATTCATTGTTGACTGACAATAGGTAGCACTATTTTAGGCACCAAGAAACAAAAATATTGAAAAAATATTAAATGTGGTCTCCTCCTCTAAGAAGTTATAATTTAGCAGCAGAGACACAATATATAAGATTTCTATTGTGAGGTCACTAAATCCTCCCCCCTTAAAACAGTGTCTCTGAAAATGAACCAATACTTAACCTGAGCAGTGTGAAAACTTTTTGTCAGAACAGAGGAAATCTAAGACAGTCCTTTCAAAGTTCAGGCTATTTTCAAGTCTGTTCCAACTTTGATTTTCCACCAGGTTCTCTTGTGTTTCTTTTGTTCATGGATATAAATTCTTACCTGGCCAGGTGTTAAAGATGGCACTGCCCACATGGATGGGTGTCACTTAGGTGAAAATTTTAATTGACTTCTTACTTGGGAAGGGGCATGATTATGCTAATGTATGTTGGGGGAGGCTTTCACATCAAAAGGTTGTAAAAGGAGAGGCCAGGGGACCATTTGAAGAGAGAGCACATTGTTTCAGGGGAGAGTGATTACATTCAAGGAAGAGCCCATGGAGGCAGGGCAAGGAAGCCATGTGGAGGAGGCAGCCAAACTGGCGGAATGGGGAAGGAGAAGCCAGTTCCTGGAGGAGAAGGAGATGGGAAACAGGGTGAATAAGACTGGTGAGGTGGAAGCCTTTGATTCTAGAAAAACTCGGATAAAACAGTAGCTTTATGAGCACTGAATGAGTGGGGTTTGGAGCCCAGTGTGTGTTTTTACTCATTTGCCAAGTGCGAGTCTAGAATAAAGGAAAGTGGAACACCAGTTTTTGGCTCTGTGACTCCTTACCGTCTGTTTGAATCAAATGCAAACCTGTGCTGGCCAGGCAGCTGTGATGGCAGCAGTGGCTACTGGCTTACACTAGGACTCACCAAAAGTTGAAAGAGACAAGAAAAAATATTCCCTTAGAACTTTTGGTGGGAACATGAACCTGCTAATACCTTGATTTTAGACTTCTGGCCTCCAAAACTGTGAGAAAATAAATTTCCATTGTTTTACACCACTGATTTGGAGGACATTTTTATGTCAGCTCAGGAAATTAATGCATCCACCAACAGATCCACTTGCACAAGGTGAAGTCTTTACCAGCTTGAAGTGTTTGAACACAACCTTTGACAAATCACTGGATGACCACTAAACTATAAAAACACAAGGACAACCTTAAGAGACTAGCCTAAAAAAATGAAAAATATAATTTAAAAAGAAATCTGAACATGAGCATCACTGACTGTATAACAATGAGAGAAAGAATGAGTTTTATAAGATTGTTCTGGATAAGTTACTAAACAAAAAACAACAAATAGTAAGAACAATATCCTTCAAGAGAGAAAAGTCAAAATCCAGAACCTGTAGCTGCTCTACTACATGATCTAAAATGTTTAGTTTTCAGCAAAAGTAAAAAAAAAAAAAAAAAAGACACTTAAAGACAGGAATGTGTGATCTATTCTCAAGGGGCAAAAACCATCATACCAACTCCTAGGAATATACTAAAAAAAAATAAAAACAGGTATCTACATAAAAACTTGTATTTGTTTATCTACAACAGCATGATTTATAATAGTCCTAAAAGTGGGGACAATACAAATGTCTATCAACTGAGAATGAGTAAATAAAACATGGTACATCCCTATGATAGAAAATATGTTGGTGATATAGGAGCAGCTATTGATAGATGCCACAAATGGATGGCTCTTAAAATCATGATGCTAGCTGAAAGAAGCAAGACATAACATACTATCTATTCTATAATTTCATGTATAAGAAATTACCAGAAAAAGCAAATCTATAGAGAAAGAAAGCAGGTCAGTGGTCATCCAGAGCTGGCTTAAAGAATAAAAATTAACAACTAAAGGCACAAGAAAACTTTTAGGCATGATGGAGACATTCTAAAACTGTTTTCTGATCCATAATGACTGCACAAATCTAAAAAAAAATCCTTAAAATCAGTGAATTGTACACTTAGAATGAATGAATGTTACAGAATGTAAGTTATACCTCAATAAAGCTATTTTTAATTTTTTTAAAATCTGGATATAATAACAAGTAAAAGATAAATAAAAAACAATTAATAAAAGTCCCAGTACAATGAAATGCTTTGGTTCTAAGTGTAGAATAAGATCTGTAGCCATCAAAAGATATGGGTAACTCAGACTAGAAGTTAGGTGAGAAAGTTTCCCAGCCTTGTTTTGAGTCTTAAAGGATGGGGAAGATTTAAATTTAAAATCCTGTTTTAAATTTGAAATCCACTGTCCTAATGCAGACAAAGGAAATATCACACAAAAAGATATGGTAACAATTGGGGGTGGGGAGAATTATGCAGAATGTACAATTGGTTACAACAGAATTAGGTTTGGAAATAAAAGAAAATGGGGCAGAAGCTGAAGGATTACAAGAGGGCCAGAAAACAGTTACTTTGTTCTTTGTATCTCCATGAACCCAGGAGGCCAAGGTCTGCTTTGTTTGAAATGATGGACATAGAGAATCAAAATGCCTGTGAAGAATGCATTGTTCACAAGTAGCAGAAATTTTCAGTGACTTCCTAGGTATTCATAATAAGCAATCAACATGTGGCTTGATGTCTAAAATTAAACCACAAGACGTCATGAATTACTATGGGAATAAAAGATGCACTTGCCACATTATTAAATAATTAATTTTATTATTTCTCATTCAAAAGCAAGACAAGTTAATGAGTGCCACATTTTTAATGAGTTCACTGCTCCAAGCAGAATGTTAAATTTTTTTTAACAGAAATCTTCTAAAACTATTCACATTTTACTAAATCGTGCACAGCTTTGATTTGTAAAAAGGGCAGATTCTTTTCAGTTCAGCTAAATTGCTAAGATTGCTGAACCACAAGTCAACTCTGAGCCACTGCACTTTTCAATTTTGAATAATTACTTTCCTGGCAATCAAGGACAAACTGAGACAAAATTATTGTGTGTACAGGATTCAATTACTTAAGTCCCCATTCTATTCTATTAGTCAAGACTACCCAATGACATAGCAAAAAGACAGTCCCGGGGCCAATATGTATGCAAAATGACACTTAACTGAGTAACACTCTCTCCTAACCTTCGACTTTGCACACTAATCAGATGTATATCGTCTCCCCAAAAATCATTCAGCTAAGCCTTGTTTTTTTTTCTTTGTAAGCACCATGTATTTCAGCAGTCAAATAGACTTTATATATGCATTTTCTTGAAAAAAGAGCAATCTAAGACCCAGGAAGAGTTTTATTATGTTAATTCTGATTTTATAGCTAAATTCAGCAATTCTTCTAAATAAATAGTTGAAAGTCATACTTTTAAAAAGTGCATATATCTATGCCACTATCATTAGCAGTTTCATAGCCATCATTTTATGAAAACGTAGGAAGTTCTTTGCTGCTAGAATAGCTAACTGGGGCTGGAGAGTACTAAGCAAAGGTCTTGCACCTTAGTCAGCAGCCCAGTGTCTGCTCTTGAACCTGCTCAGAGCTGCATGTGTGACCGTAGGAAACCTGTACCTCTGGACTCCTCTCATTTTTCTCATCCACAAAATGGAAAGCAAGAACTCTCAAATGCTATGACAAAATGGGACAAAGTAAATTATATTTCAAACAAGTATATAAAATGAGGGGAAATATTTCCCGTATTATTAAGCATTCATTTTAATAAATGTTATATATTTTTATAAAGTAAAATATGTATTTTACTTGACATTAAAATTAACATTCAAGTGTTTATCTTTTCTTACATTGGAAAGTCTTAATATTTAATCCCTAAATATGAATAGTTTCTCTTTAAGTACTTGAATTTTTAAGTTAATATTACAGTTTTCTTCTTCTTTTTTTAACAAGAAAGAGACAGAGAAACAGAGAGAGCGGGCAGACAGGAAGGGAGAGAGATGAGAAGCATCAACTCATTTAAGGCACTGTAGTTGTTCATTGATTGCTTTCTCATATGTGCCTTGATGGGCGGGGGGGAGGGAAATGACTCCAGCCAAGCCAGTGACCCCTTGCTCAAGCCAGTGCCCTTGGGTCATGTCTATGATCCCATTCTCAAGCCAGCAACCCCAGTCTCAAGCTGGTGAGCCAACACTCAAGCTGGCAACCTTGGGATCCTCAGCATCTCAGGGCAGTGCTCTATCCACTGTACCACCACCTGGTCAGGCTATTCAGTTTTCTTGATGAAGGAAAACAGAAAAGCCAAAAGTAACAACTCTATGTTTGCCTCCAAATCCTCCTTTAATCTTTAAGTCTATATCAAGATTCCCCACATATAAATATTTCTTTTATTAGTGAAAACTCTATTACTTCCTAAACAAAGTTTTTTAAGCAAAGAATAACAAATACAGGAGTGAGCAAAAGTAGATTTATAGTTCATATGGAAAAAATACAAATTAATAAATAGTAATACAAGGATAAACTGTTTCACATACTCACAACTATAAACCTATTTTTGCCAACCCCTGTATAATCCTGTAACAAATATTTTTCTTCATTTCTATCCTATAGATTAAATATTGACCAAAAAAACCCAAAAAACAAAAAACACTTCAGAAAAATATGTAAAACCTTGTATGGAATATAAAAATTATTTTATGTTAATGAGGGGAGCAGAGTTTGCCATCCCAAAATATGTCTCTCTGAGATACTTATTATTTTAAACTATTATTGTTAAGAAACAAATGACTCAGGAATGACCTTTGACCTTCCCTACTGCCTAAAAAATTTAGATAGAGAGCCTGTTCCAGGTAGGGAGCCATCTCCATAGATCACTCTACCATAATATAAACTAGGTGTGGTGGGAGAGACTCAGCAGAGCCTAAAGATCAATGTTCATGCTGGGTCCCCTTGTCTCTTCCTGGCCCTGCAAACCTTTATTTGTTTACTGAACATCTGCGCTTCTATGTCCATGTGAATTACCTTCTTATCCTTTGAAGCCCCAGACTCCTACCTCTGCTCCTTAATCGAAAAAGGCATACAAGCCTCAACTGCCCAACTTATCTCTGGGCCCCATATTCTTATGGAACTCCCTGTATGTATGTACAAAATTAAATTTGGTTATTTTCTCCTATTAATCTATCTCATGGCAATTTAATTCTCAGACCACCTAGCACTTATAGGTGTGGAATAAAATTATTTCTTCCACAACACTAATGCACATGAATTTATGGTCAAATGAAAGTGGAAAGGTATTAAATGTATTCAGCTAAATTCTGCACCATGTTATTTAGGTGTGATTCACCCTAAAGTTTATTGGATTTGTGATTTTATCTCAACGTATGTCTAAAGAGCAAATTGCCAAGCTAGTATTTTTTTTCTTAGAATGATGTATGATATAATTCACTATGGCAAACCAAATAATTAACCTGTAATTTGGAAGACAGTTTATTCGTATAACATTTTGTGATTATACATCTCTATCCACAAATTAATCTGTTACTGGTGAAATCTAGATTTTTTTCTTTCACAATCCGTAAGAGTGACTGCTGCTTCAGTCTCAATCATGAAGCAGTAAATCCAGACTTGCTTCGAGGCAGCTGGTTTATAAGCCCCTGGATATGCATAATTTCACAGAGAAATTAAAGTCACTTTGCATCAACAATTGTTTACAATAACATTAACTTTAAGCACTTAAAAAGAATTATTTTAGGTGTACCTTTTTCAAGTAGTTTGCCTTTGTAGACACAAAGGTTTTCCCCACCACAGTGCTGTTGATAAACCTTTATTTCATCGCGGAAGTCCGAGTGATCATAAGCTAGGTGCACGTTTTTCCCCAAATAGATCATTGTAATAGCTGCATTACTATGCAGTGGTGTTTTATTAGTCCTTCTTGAATCCTAGAATAAACAAAAAAGGGGGGCTAATTAACTAATTACCCTCTGATCAAAATGTGACAACATTGAAATGTAAAAAATAGAAAAGATTATTTTTAGGTATCTAGCAACAAAACCTTTATAAAATATCAATCTACATAGTGCACTAAAATTAAAGCCCATTATGAAATATATTCTTCCAACAATTATGACATATCCATTTTGGCTTTGTATTTTCAATTAAATGCTAGGGACTTGGACAGAATCTATCACGTTTTATTTTATATGTGCACGCACGTGTGTGTGTTTTACATACAACCATGATATCAAAGATGCTAAGAGAAAACTGCTCTTAGCTCCTTTAGATGGTTCTCAAAAAAAAAATACTTAAATCAAATTAATTAACTAAATGTTGGTAGCATAATTTGGTTCTGATTTGAATTGCCTTTTATTGTGATTTAGCAATTGCATTTTTTGTTTTTTTATTGTTGTTTCTTATGACAGAAAGAGGAACAGATAAGGACAGACAGACAGGAAGGGAGAGAGATGAGAAGCATCAATTCTTCATTGCAGCTCCTTAGTCTCCTTAGTTGTTCATTGATTGATTACTCATATGTGCCTTGACCAGAGTGAGATGGGGGGACGGCTACAGCAGAGCGAGTGACCCCTTGCTCAAGCTAGTGACCTTGGGCTTCAATCCAGTGACTTTTGGGCTCAAGCCAGTGACCATGGGGTCACGTCTATGATCCCACTGTCAAGCCAGCGACCCTGCGCACAAGCTGGTGAGCCTTGCTCAAGCCAGATGAGCCTGCACTCAAGCCGGAGACCTTGGGATTTCAAACCTGGGTCCTCCATGTCCCAGTCCGATGACTGTATTCACTGTGCTACCGCCTGGTCAGGCTAGCAAATGGTTTTTTTGTTGTTTTGGGGGGATTGTTTTTTGTTTTGTTTTTTGTATTTTTCTGAAGTTGGAAACGGGGAGGCAGTCAGACAGACTCCCGCATGCGCCCGACTGGTATCCACCGGCACGCTCACCAGGGGGTGATGCTCTGCCCATCTGGGGCGTCGCTCTGTTGCAACCAGAGCCATTCTAGTGCCTGAGGCAGAAGCCCCAGAGCCATCCTCAGCACCCGGGCCAAATTTGCTCCAATGGAGCCTTGGCTGTGGGAGGGGAAGAGAGAGACAGAGGGAAAGGAGAGGGGAAGGGGTGGAGAAGCAGATGGGCGCTTCTTCTGTGTGCCCTGGCTGGGAATCAAACCCGGGACTCCTGCATGCCAGGCTGATGCTCTACCACTGAGCCAACCGGCCAGGGCCTAGCAATTGTTTTTTAATTGTGCACTTTATCTTTACACTTTAGCGCTGACACCTTATTTTATTTCAATGCACACATCTGATGCCTTCTGCAGTCACTCTGAGGATCAGGGACAGCATGTTACATGCCTGGCATTATCCAATTTCACAGGAAGCATTTGATTCAATGAATACCAATATTATTAATATTATTTTAAATATCAAACATACCCACTAACAAAATAAAATTACCTCATAACCTATCTGATATTCTCTGTCATTGACCACTTTAAAGAATCAATAAAATAAACAAACTTAAATGCCAGCAATAAAATGACTTATTCCTTATCTCCTGCTTTATATATTTTAAACTATTTTCACAATAGTGAATAAGCAGTGTTTGCCTAACCTTTAAGAAGAAGATGAGGGAAGACACAGAAAAAGGAAGAGGAGGAAGAGGCAGAGAACTAAGAATGGCTCCCTGAGAGACTTTCAAAGGGCCTAGTAAGAATATATTTTTGCTTCTAACATCACACAGAGGCCATACGTTACTTTTATCCTACTTCACTTTTCTAAAAATCAATTTTTAGCTAAATGAAAAATGTGAAGAGACAACTTTTAGTGAATCCAGGGCAATCCTTTGAGTTTGATTTCATTGAGTTACAGAAACCTTGGAAGCATGCATTTCTTTATGTATAGCAAAGCCACAATAAAAATTTCTGAAGGGACTACTAACATATTTCCATCTTCCTACCCATCCCCTTAGACATCAGAGGATTTTTCCTCATTCAATTCTATTTCTCTGAAGCAAAAACCGGACAAAGTAAATCTGATAAATGAAATCCTCCACGTGACAACCGGAAAAGTGTAAATAGCGGGGGAGTTTGAGGTTTAAAATGTAAGCCAATTGTCTTGACTGTAGACACACGGAGCTTCCAGACAGAAATATTTCAGGGACATCAAGAGCCATGAAGGCAAATGAGCAAACTGGATAATTCTGTGAAGATGAGAAACATCTCCCTGAGTCACAGTTGAAAGCAAAGGCATGAGGGCAGGCCTGGCTCCTAGTTGTAAAATTATCCACGTCTCCTCCTGCCTGGGCATCTGTGGAACTGTGACATACATGTATGTGTGCAGCTCAACGCAAAATCACCAGCTTAAGACATAGCCAGCTCCAAGTATCCATTCAAACATTTCATATGACGGATGAAATGAGTGCATGCCCCTTCTGTTTCTAAGGCGGCATGGATTCCGAGGCAGTCCTACGAGCCTCTGGTAGATAAGCACTGTATAAATACGAGATAAGAGGGGGATTGGGGTGAAGGAAAGCCTGCCCTGCCTCACATATGCAAAATGAGAAGTGGAAGGAGAAACATATAAAAATAAAAAAGACAGCTCTTCACCCTTTCGTTTACTCTTACAGTCTTTTATCTTGGAAAGTGTATTCCCAATAGCTACAGCTTTTTCCTGGGTCTAGGTTGCTTCATTCATTTTTAAAATATTCCCCAATTATTGCCACTAAATAACATTTTCGGGGTTCTAACAGGAGACCCAGTGACAGCTCACAATTAAATATGTGTACTAGGAAACAAACAATTGTTTCTCTCAGCTGACTAAATTGCCTATATACCTACCATTTCCCAATGTTATAATGACCCCAGACTGATAAAACTTGAACAAGCTTTCATGGCCCTTGCTATCATCCTCCAGCAAAAGTCAAAACCATCTGTGAAAATTCAGCTCTATAAAAGGCCTCATGGCCCTGCACAACTCTGGATTATCTTTCTGACTTCCTTCTCCACTTGTTTATGACTTTCCTTCTCATTTCTTTTCAGATTTCTCGGGCAAATACAATATGAGCTGACAAACAGTAAACTGATTGAGTAGTTAACCAGTGAATCATGGTATATTTGTAATATTTAGCATTCAATTGATAAGTTAAATGTTCACTGGGATCTTTTGTATCCCTGCCCAGGCCTGTGTGAGGGGTGGCTATAAGAAATTTCTATAGATGTCAAAGTGCCTGTACTTGTTGATAATATTGGGTAGCCATTCTTTTCCTTTCCATCCACTTAACCAAACCCTGATGAACTCTGCACATCATAAAATCTTACCTGGACCAATGCAATAAACTTCTAGTTAGTAGGGTGACTGTAGAATTTGTCATTAAAATTAGGACACACAGTAAAAGAGCTGTTACTAATAATTATGCTAGAAAATAATGAGCATTAATTTAAACTGTTCCAAGAAAGATTGAGATGTATGATTACCCAAATAATTGATTTCCCCACTTGTGGCCTGATGGCCCTCAAAATCAAAAAGCTTTCCATAATTATAGGAACCTGATAGGAATCAGAACACAGAAACTGAGTCAGGGAGCCCTGTTAAACAAAATGCCACCATTGCTGATTCCGCCTGATAAAGAACAACAGAAAGCCTGAACACAAAACGTGTTAGGCAGCCCCGTGTTGATTCTCATGGCCTCAGGAAGAAAAAACTCTGGCAGGTGCCAGAGGTGGAGAGTTCCAGTGTTCATGTCCTAAAGGCTCAGGAAGCAGCTGATTATCATGGCAACATCTGTCTCATTTGGTTCTTCTCACTCTCCTTACTGGTTTTTCCTTAGCTCTCCTCCTTCCTCTTTTGCTCTGTTATGCTCCTCTTTTCACTTTCCTCTTTCCCATTTCTTACCCCATGCCACCTGCTTATTCCTGCCATGCTGACACACACCTCAATTCCGAAGGGATCCCAGCTCCGAATTTTGAGGAAGCTGAATTGACACACGCGCCTTCCCTTTCTATTCTCTGTTAAGAACTAGAAATCCTCCAGCTGGAATTTGCTTTGGGTGAAAAGACCCCAAATCTGTCCCTCTTGGTAAAGAGGCCGGCACTTGAACTCCCACTGCTGCGGACACCCAGAAGCACCTTTGTTTCTTCCTTTTTACCAAGGTTGTGTTCCACAATGCCATCTTCTAGGATATTTTGTGTTGAACTGGATTTTTAAGTTGTTGTTCAAGTCCTGTTAGTTATGTAGTCACCAGACTAAAGGAAATATATTTAAGCAAATATATTGTTTAAAGTGTGTGTTCAAAATAAATCAATCCTAATATGAGATAGGTTGACTAGTCATATATTAAAAACATGATAATGTTTTTTTTTTCATTTTCAAATATGAGTCCACTGGTGAGAAAAGCCAAGTCTAAAACATACCAACATAACACACTAACTAGAATGAAAATTTAAAAAACATTTTTTAAATGAATTAAAACAGGAGAAATGGGCAACTTCTCTAGCAAAGTTAATATTTGTTAGACTTTACTTGTTAGAGAAAAAGGGGTCTATATCAGTAAGGTATAATTGATTTTCATAATATTTATCTCAGCTAACAAGTACAATTAAGTGTTTATTTTTTCACATCTATAATAAAGCAATACCTGTTTATGAACAGTGTTAATAAATATTTGATTAAATATAAATAAAATCAAATGCCTACCCTCAACAAGCTTCATAATCTATAAACAGAAAGAAAGAAAAATAAATGTACATGAGCTGTTTTAAAAATTAGAATACAGTGAGAGATATAAGAAAAGTAACAAAGTCCTTCTGCATAAAGGAAGAGAGAATCTTACTGTAATGTGCAGAAACACATTGTAAAATACAAAGTGTTTGAGAGGTGCTGGGAAAGACTTGAAAACATGTTCTGATCTCTCAGGTCCTCAGCGTAATTCATAGAAAAACAACATTTGCCTTCTTAATAGAAATATCAGAGGTCTAACTGGTGTCTGTGTTGAAGAAACACTTGATCAATTATAATTATTATCATCAAAGACTTGAGGGGGAAAGTCTTGTAAATAAGTTCCCAGCATAGGCCTGACCTGTGGTGGTGCAGTGGATAAAGCGTTGAACTGGAACACTGAGGTCACCGGTTCAAAACCCTGGGCTTGCCTGGTCAAGGCACATATGGGAGTTGATGCTTCTCTCTCTCTCTCTCTCTCTCTCTCTCTCTCTCTCTCTCTTTCTCTCTCTCTCTCTCTTCTCTAAAATGAATAAATAAATAAAAATTAAAAAAAAAAGTTCCCAGCATATAGTAAAGGTCCACTAAAGAAAAAGTACAGGTCCTGTCCGGTTGGCTCAGTGGTAGAGCATGGGCCTGGCGTGGATGTCTTGGGTTCAATTCTGGTCAGGGCACACAGGAGAAGTGCCTATCTGCTTATCCACCCCTCTCCCTCTCGCTTCTCTCTCTCTCTTCTCCTCCCCTCTTGCAGCCATAGCCCTATTGGAGCAAGTTGGCCCTGGGCGCTGAGGATGGCTCCATGGCCTCCGCCTTAGGCACTAAAAAGCAGTTTCAGTTGCAAAAGAGCAAGAGCCCCAGATAAGCAGAGCATCACCCCCTAGTGAGCTTGCCAGGTGGATCTCGGTTGGGGTACATGCAGGTGTCTGTTTCTGCCTCCCCATTTTCTCACTAAATAATAATAAAAAAAGAAAAAGTATAATTATTGTTGTCATCATTCAATATAAACTTCCATATTTTATTAAAGTTAACAAAAAGAAAAAACATAATGGTACATAATTGAGAAAAAAACTAATATAGATGATTTAAAAGTTAGTGAATTTCTGGCTGGCAGGAAGGAGTAAAAAAATAGTACAGTTCAGAGGTGAGAAAGTGGTGGGCTGACCAGTTGAGGGTGTTGGGAGTAGTTCAGTTTGGCTTGGATAAGAGCAGAGGGAAATCAGGAAAGGAGTAAAAATATGAAAGCCCTTGAATGCCAATGTGCTATGCATGTATTTTTATTCTGATAAGTTGACCTCTGGGACTTATGACCTTGGGGAGACTGCCCCTCTCAGGACTAACCCATTCTTACAGCTAGGAAAGCACTTCCCATCTGCAAACCAGTCCAGAGCCCACATCCATCCTCCCCCTTGGCTATCTGGCTCTTGAACTCTGGACTCATGGTTCTCCCACCCTAATCACCCTGGATCAGGTACCAGACAATTCAGTACAGTCCTTACACTCCAGAGCCTGTCAGAATTATTCATATCACCCACTCCTGAGCCTGCTTTCCCTGCCTCTCCTGTTCCTTTTCCCAGAAACCACAGCAAACTCTCTTACCTGTGTTTTCTCGACACTCCCTCAGCCTTCTGACTGACCCTAGTGCTTCCCTCTATTGCCCTGTGTGACATGGTGTGACAGCTACTTTTATATATCACTCTAGTGGGGCCACAGTGCCCAGTTATGTGGTCAAACATTGTTCTGGACAGAACCCTGACTAATATATGGCATGCCCCTTTCTCTTGGGAACTGTAAGTGACAAACTGTCTCTTCAGTGGCAATGAGCTCCTGACTTATAAAACTCAATATACTCAGATAACAATAAAATCTACATTATAAAACAGCTAGGCAGAAGGATATACCTGCTCCTATTAGGAAAAAGAAATGAGTGAAGTTTTTAAGCAGAGGAGGAGCATGCTGAAAGCTCTTCTATAAAGTTTAATTTAACATCATTATGTAGAATCCACTATTACTGAAATGGACTTCGCTTACTCTTTTTTTCTTTTCCTGACTTTCGCTTCTGCTTCCTGACTCTACATGCTAACTTCCTATTCATCTTTCAAACCCCATTCCGAATGCCACCTTCTTTCTGAAGCACTCTCCCGTCTCCTCATTCAGAATAAATATCTCCTTCCTCTCCATTCCCATTGGGCTTTATTTATACCACTGTGCTTGTTCTCATCACAATGTATCATGGTTAATTGTAGATATTTCTGTCTCCGTTGCTAAACTGCAATTTTTCTGAGAACAAGGATTCAGCGTCATTTATCTTGGTAGCGTCAGCACCTAGCATAGTGCTTGTCATTATCAATAAAGCTAAATGGAGCTATTTGTTGATTTACAGGCAGGACATAAGTATGTAGATGATTGCAATAGCCTGGATAAGAGTCAGATAGAAAGCGTCTGAACTTGAAGATGTAGCAGGGAGAATGAAAAAAGATTATCAGGTATGCGAGCATTGTTACGGTGCAGAGCTGTGCTGTCTGAGACAGTACCCACTTGCAATATTTGGGTGCTGGGTACTTGAAAGGTAGCTTATTCAAATGAGAAGTGCTGTGAGTATAACATACTTATTAAATTAATTTAAAGACATGGTATTAAAAATGTATAATATCTCATTACAAATTTTTATATTGATTACATGTTGAAATAACATTTTGAATATACTTAGTTAAATAAATATATTATTAAAATGAACTTCACAAGTTCTTTTTACCTTTGGAAATGCAGTTATTAGGAAATTAAAATTGCTTATGTGGCTTACATTATATTTCTATTGGACATTTCTGATCTAGAGAACTTGGCAATTAACTTGATGTGTGATGAAGAGGGAAGAAGGAATACTAGAGCTCAAATTATTACCGAAAAGGTCATGCTTTATGAGAAATAAAAGCAATTAAATGAAAAACCTGACTTAAATTGTAACCATGTCAAATTTGAGGGGCAGCAGGACTTAACAATCAGGCATCTGTGATTACACAGGGCTCATTTGGAGTCTAAGAAGTGGATAAGTGGCCTCAACCAGATATAAAGAAAACCCCAAATTAGTTCTTGCCTGAAGAAGTTCTTTGCTCTCTCTTTCACAAATCATGTGAAAATTAAACAAGCTTGGTTTCTTTTTAGTTGATAAAGATAATGATTAAGTAGGTTCTTATCTGCAAGCCTGTATTTTCACATTTATAAACATGACTTATGGAACCCTCCACATTCTCAGTAGGCTGCTGTGTAGAATAGGCAACCAGCAATCCTGAGTTGAGAACACAAATCTGACACAAACAGTGAACTGTCAGAAAGAGAAATTAAGGAAACAATCCCCTTCACTATTGCAGCAACAAAAAAAAAGTACCTAGGAGTAAATTTAACCAAGGAAGTTAAAGACTTGTACTCAGAAAATTATAAAACATTGATAAAAGAAATCAAGGAAGACACAAACAAGTGGAGGCATATACTGTGCTCATGGTTAGGAAGAATAAACATAATTAAAATGTCTATATTACCCAAAGCAATTTATAAATTCAATGCAATACCAATTAAAATACCAATGACATACTTCAAAGATATAGATCACATATTCCAAAAATTTATATGGAACCAAAAAAGAACACGAATAGCCTCAGCAATCTTAAAAAAGAAGAATAAAGTGGGAGGTACCACACTTTCTGGTATCAAGTTATACTACAAGGCCATTGTACACAAAACAGCTTGGTACTGGCATAAGAACAGACATATAGATCAATGGAACAGAACAGAGAACCCAGAAATGAACCCACATCTTTACAGACAACTGATATTTGACAAAAGAGGCAAGAGCATACAGTGGAGTAAAGACAGTCTCTTTAATAAATGGTGTTGGGAAAACTAGACAGCTACCTGCAAAAAAAATGAAACTAGACCACCAACTTACACCATGCATAAAAATAAACTTAAAATGGATAAAAGACTTAAATTGTGAAACCATAAGTATCCTAGAAGAAAACTTAGGCAGTAAGCTCACCGACATCTATTGCAGCAATATCTTTGCTGAATTATCTCCACAGGCAAATGAAATAAAAGACAGGATAAACAAATGGGACTATATCAACTAAAAATTTTTTGCACAGCTAAAGGTAATATGAAGAGAATAAAAAGACAAACTACACAATGGAAGAACATATTCAACAATACATCTGATAAGGGATTAACAACCAAAATTTATAAAGAACTTGTAAAACTCAACACCAGGAAGACAAACAATCCAATCAAAAAATGGAAAAAAGAAATGAATAGACACTTCTCCAAAGAGGACATACAGATGGCCAATAGACAAATGAAAAATGTTCAACATCACTAATCATTAGAGAAATGCAAATTAAAACCACAATGAGATACTACCTCACATCAGTCAGAATGGCGCTCATTGACAAAACAACACACGATAGGTGCTGGTGAGGATGTGGAGAAAGGGGAACCCTCCTGCACTGCTGGTGGGAATGCAGACTGGTACAGCCACTGTGGGAAACAGTATGGAGATTCCTCAAAAACTTAGAAATGGAAGTGCCCTTTGACCCAGCCATCCCACTTATAGGAATATATCCCAAGGACACCATATCACTAACTGAAAAAAAGAAATGCACCTCCATGTTTATGGCAGATTGTTCACAATAGCAAAGATCTGGAAACAGCCCAAGTGTCCGTCAGTGGATTTAAAAGCAGTGGTACATATATACAATGGAATACTATGGGGCTATGAAAAAAAAGGAAATAATACCTTTTGCAACAATATGGAAGGACCTGGAAACTATTATGTTGAGTGAAATAAGCCAGGCAGAGAAAGAAAAATATCATATGATCTCACTTATTTTAGGAATCCAAGGAATAATGAGAACTGAGGAACAGAACTGAGACAGAGGAGGGATCAAAGCGACAAGAGGAAAAGAGGACAGAGGGAAAGAGGATGATAGGATGGGATAATCCTGAAGGGAAGGGGGGAGGGTGTTGTAGGGAGGGGGGCAAAAGAGATGTTGAGGGGAATGGGGGGAGGGGCAATGCATTTGGGGTGACCCTAGAATCTATGTAAACACAATTAATTAAATAAAAATAAATAAATAAATAAAAAAGAACACAAATCTGCAGATGGAGAAGATAAACCTCAGAGCAAGTTCTAACTAGTCTCATAGAGTCTATAAAAGCAGTATAAAACTCTGCTGATCCTAGAACAAAATGAAACTAAGAAAAAGGACACAGCAGCAATATGTTGGGCTATGAGATCTACCCCACCTCAATATTTGGCTCCAGGGATCATCCCCTAGAGCCATGATGGCGAACCTTTTTATAAAAAATGCCCACTTTTGCCGTGCTGGTCAACCTGGTCCCTCCTGCCCACTAGTGGGCGTTCCAGCTTTCATGGTGAGTGGTAGTGGAGCAACCAAACAGCACCGCGATTGGCCCACCATGAAAGCTGGGACGCTCACTAGTGGGCAGGAGGGACCGGGTTGACCAGCACTTCAAAAGTGGGCAGGTTTTATAAAAAGGTTCACCATCACGGCCCTAGAGACAGATCACAGAATCCAGGGACCATGTTTTACACTCAGAGAGGAACCAGTGGTGGGCCACCAGGAAACCATATTTCTTTGACTTCTACTTCTTGCTTTCTTTTTAAGATCATTTAAAACAGTGGTTCTCAACCTGTGGGTCCCAACCCCGGCGGGGGTCGCCTAAAGCCATTGGAAAATACATAATGCATATCAGGTATTTACATTCTGAATCATAACTGTAGCAAAATTACAGTTATGAAGTAGCCACCAAAATTATTTTTTGGTTTGGGGTCATCACAACATGAGGAACTGTATTGTGGGGTCATGGTATTAGAAAGGTTGAGAACCACTAATTTAAAGGATACTTTGGGGTGGTATTCATAAAATAAAAGAGTGAATTTATTGTGTGAAATAGTCATGACAGCCATTTCCCCTTAAATTAATTATTTCAGATCAAAATAAAATAAATCCAAGTACTAAAAGTAAAAGTGCATCAGTCACCTCATTGTGCCAATTTTATTCTATACCCCAGGCCTCAGGAACTAATGACAAATCCAAGAGACACCTAGATAACTATCAAAACCATGTAGGAAGATGACTGCATCTTGAATAATAATAATAAAAAGTTCCAAGATCTAAGTGAATGGTGATGGCTAGATTTAGACGTGAAGAATCAGAAGAGGCCCTGGCCAGTTGACTCAGTGGTAGAGTGTCGGCCTGGCATGCAGAAGTCCCGGGTTTGATTCCCGGCCAGGGCACACAGGAGAAGCGCCCATCTGCTTCTCCGCCCCTCCCCCTCTCCTTCCTCTCTGTCTCTCTCTTCCCCTCCTGCAGGGAGGCTCCACTGGAGCAAAGATGGCCCGGGTGCTGGGGATGGCTCCTTGGCCTCTGCCCCAGGCGCTAGAGTGGCTCTGGTAGCAGCAGAGCGACGCCCCGGAGGGGCAGAGCATCGCCCCCTGGTGGGCAGAGTGTCGCCCCCTGGGGGACGTGCTGGGTGGATCCCGGTCGGGCGCATGCAGGAGTCTGTCTGACTGTCTCTCCCCGTTTCAGCTTCAGAAAAATGCAGGAAAAAAAAAAAAAAGAATCAGAAGAGACACAAAGGAGTAAGACAAGTGATAAAAAGAGGTGAGCAAAGAAGCAGGAAAAGAGTTTTAGGGAAGAGAGACAGGGAATTTTCCAGGCAGAGTCAATAAGAGCTTAAAATGTTACTACCTAAGAAAACTTACAGTAAGTAGAAAATAAAAACTAATATGATAGTAGTAAGTCTAAATATACTACTAAGTAAAATAAATGTAATTCGACCAAACTCACTTATTAAAGAAACAGAAATTCTCAGCTTGAAGTAAACACAAAGCACCTATATGTTGCATAAATACATTTAAAGTCTAAAGCTTAAATATAAAAATATCAAAGGATATAAGTAAAACAAATATATATTAATACTAATCTAAAGAAAATAAAAAAAAGAGCTAATAGCAAAAATAGTTTATTTTAAGGCCAAAAGTAAAGAGTAATAAAGAAGATGTTTTTAATAAAATAAAAAAAATCACCTCGCCAGTAAAATTGCATAATTCTAAACCTGAGAGCATATAACAAGATGTTCTCAACATTTACGAAACAGGACTGACATTTACAAAACAAAACAAGGGGTAATTGACATATCTACAATTACAGAGAATGATCATTAGAATTCAGAACCTAGGAGGATACATGGGTTTTTAAAAATGCTAAGAATGTAAAAATATGAATGACATAATTTACATTTCTTATCTATTGGGCATTTATAGAACGCTGATCCTAACATTTAGAGAAGCACATTCTTTACAAAAATTGAACATATATTTGTCTACAAAGCAAGTCTCCACAAATACCAAAGAATCAAAATCATACAGAACAAGAATAAAGAACTTTTTAAAAGTAACATTCAGTGAACACAAAGGGAGTACTTAGAATTAAAATAAAGCAGTAGAAGAAAAAACTCCGCAGTATGTGCGAAAGATAATATTGGAGAAATATCCCAGCACGTAGAATAAAAAGATAAAGAAGTAGAAAATGGGAGAAAAAAGTTAAGAATATTAGAGCATCAGTTTAGTAGTTCCAACATCCCCAAAATACCAAAATAGGAATTTCAAAAAGAAAGAACACAGGGTTTGTTTTAGTTTTTTGTTTGTTTGTTTGTTTTGTTTTGTTTTGTTTTTTTAAACCAGTGTAAACTGAAACCTTGTGATTCAAGAGACATACAAGCCAAGGGTTGTCAAGCCAGAATGCCTATAGACAGACACCATGCTTCGTTTCTAACCTCAACGCAGAAGCCCAAGGGAAGCTGCCTCAGATGCTGATCTGTGCTTCACCTGTCAGGACCACAGGATGGAGAAGTTGCTGCTCTCTCCTTTGTGAGAAGAAGCTTATTCACCCAGCCATGTTACTGTTGATGTTCACTGGCTAGCCCACACAAGGACCTCCCTAGATGCCCTGACTCTGTTGAGCCCTTATTTTCTTAGGACACACTCATAACCTGGCTTCACTGACTTTCCCAAAAGGGGCACTTAAAACTATACATACTGTATATAAAATAGCCTCAGACTGTGATTCAAAACCTCTATTCAGCTTAGCTTCTGCTAGAGATATTATCTGTTTGTTGCAATGTTAGGTTTTGGCTTATTTCTGAAGTTCTAAACGTGACAGAACTCCAAAGAAAAGCAAAGACTCAGCTAACACAGATGTTAGTATGGTAGTTCCTCTGAGAAGCAATATGGGTTGTGATGGCTCAGGACTAGGAGGCTCATAAAATGGCAGCACTGTTCTACTTTGTCAAGAGGTAACAGTATAAACATGGGAATTTGCCTAATTATTGTTAAGTTTTACATATAGATTTTTATATATTCTTAGGGTTTATGAGACATTTAAACATTTTTAAAAGTATGAACAGGTAGAGTTTACCTGGTAATTATGTTTCAACATCAGGAAATCAAATGTTGCCACCAAGTGAGGATGATGAGGAAGTCACTATATTTGCTAAGTGGGGGCCACATCCTTCAAGACAGCATGTTTGTTGGCCTGGTGGAGACCAGTACCAGCAGGCAAAGGATTCAAAATAAGTTGGTAATTGTAGTAGATTCTTTTATTGCTCCAAATACTCACTGCCCCTATCTGTGAAAGGATGATACGTCTCACTCTATTAATATCAGGTTTGGTACTGGAGTTCAAATGCAAGTGACATGTGTCAGTTCTGAGTGGAATCTTAAAAACATTCCATGGGTCTGCCGTCCATGAGGCCAACATACCCCAGACAGGGTAAACTTCTCAAGTCTAGGTCCCAGAATTGCCGCTGACCAATAGCAGATAATAATGAGAACAAAAAATAAACCTTTGTTGTTGTAAGCTGACTTGCCTGGGTAACAGTAACCTATTCTTTAGAGAACTTTGCAGTAAGAAAGGGTAAAACAGAAGTCTAAGGCTACAGAATGTGAGGAAAGGATTTCGTTACTTTATATAAGGCCTAGGTATTTTGAGACAGAGATGGTTATTAGAGAGAGAATGAAAATACAAATCATAGAGGAGAATGGCAGTGTTAGGTGCCATGGGTAATGGAAAAGGATAAAATCAAGGACATAAGGCAAAGTGTGAGCTCAGAGATAAGGAATACAATGCTTTGTCAGAGATGGTAACAAAAGAAGAGTATTGGTGAAAATAGAAGAAAAGGGAGGAAATTTGAGCAAGCACAAGATATATACTCTCAATTTTTTTAGAAAGTTATTGGTGAGGATAGATGCTGAGAGTAAGATGCAGATAAAGAGTAAATCAAGAATGAGGTTGGTTATAATGGCATTTTTCACAGAACTAAAATAAATAATTTAAAAAACAAACTTTAAATTTAAACCCAAACAGCCCAAACAATATTGAGAAAGAACAAACCTGGAGGTATCATGCTTCCTGGTTTCAAACTATACTACAAAGCTATAATAATCAAAACAGTATGGCACTATGCAGACTTTTCCTGGATATGGTCTTTTCCTAGACTCCTGCTCCTTGTGACAGCTCCTAACAGACTGAACTGGGATTGGGTTGCATTTTCAGGGATTTGGAATGATGTTGGTGCCAACTTGGACTTGGTGAACATGTTAAGGACACTACTCTTTTATGGATTTTTGCTGTATTGCCAAGAGTTTGCTTAAAGGCCTTAATCACTGTAAAAAAAAAATAGAAGACTGGATAAAGAAGATGTGGCACATATACACTATGGTATACTACTCAGCCATAAGAAATGATGACATTGGATCATTTACAACAAAACGGTGGGATCTTGATAACATTATACAAAGTGAAATAAGTAAATGAGAAAAAAAAAGAACTGCATGATTCCATACATTGGTGGGACATAAAAACGAGACTAAGAGACATGGACAAGAGTGTGGTGTTAACGGGGGGGGGGGGGGGGGGGAGGAAGAGGGGGAGGAAGAGGGGGAGGGGCACAAAGAAAACTAGATAGAAGGTGATGGAGGACAATCTGACTTTGGGTGATGCAACATAATTGATCAACAAGATAACCTGGACATGTTTTCTTTGAATATATGTACCCTAATTTATTGATGTCACCCCATTAAAATTAATAAAAATTAAAAAAAAATAAAATATACATCTCAAAAAAAAAGAAAATAAAACAAACAAATAAACAAAACCAGTATGGCATTAATATGAAAACAGATATACAGATCAATGGAGCAGAATAGAGAGCTCAGAAATAAACCTGCACATACATGAACAATTAATTCACGACAAAGCAACTAAGAACATGCAATGGGGAAAGAACCATCTCTTCAAAAAATGCTGCTGGTAAAATTGGAGAGCCACATGCAAAAGAGTGAAATTAGGCCACTATCTTATATCATATACAAAAAATAATTCAAGATGGATTAAAGACCTGAATGTAATACCTGAAACCATATGAAACCATTAAATTTCTAAGAGAAAAACAATAGACAATAAAGTCATTGATAAGCTTCTGTCTCACTGATTTTTTTTTTTTTTGGATATGATTCCAAAGGCAAGAGAAACAAAACCACATATAAACAAATAGGATTACATCAAACTGAAAGCTTCTTCATAGCACAGAAAACCATGAACAAAACTAAAAGGCAACCTACTGAATGTGAGAAGATATTTTCAAATCAAATATCTGATAAAAGGCTAATATCCAAAATATATTTAAAAAAACTCACACAAGTCAACAACACAGAAACAAACCACCGAATTATAAAATGAGCAGGTGATTTAAATAACCATATTTTCAAAGAAAACATGCAGATGGCCAACAGGCAATGAGAAGCTGTTTAACATCACTAATTTTCAGGGAAATGCAAATCAATACCACAGTGAAACATCACCTCACACCTATTAGAATGGCTATTATCAAAAAGACATTAAATTACAAGTGTTGGAAAGAATGTGAAGGGAACCCTTGTACACTGTTGGTGAAAATGTAAACTAGTGCAGCCAATATGGAAAACTGTATAAATATTCCTCAAAAAGTTAAGGTTAGAACACTATATGACCCAGCTATTTCACTTCTGGGTATTTATCTGAAGAATACAAGTATTTTAAAAAGAAATATGGCCTGACCTGTGGTGGCACAGTGGATAAAGCGTTGACCTGGAATGCTGAGGTTGCCAGTTCAAAACCCTGGTCTTGCCTGGTCAAAGCACATATGGGAGTTGAAGCTTCCTGCTCCTCCCCCCTTCTCTCTCTCTCTCTTTCTCTCTCTCTCTCTCTCTCTCTCTCTCTCTCAATCTCTCTTTCTCCTCTAAAATGAATAAATAAATAAAAATAATTTTAAAAAAAAGAAATATGCACCCCTAGGTTCATTGAATCATTAGTTAAAATAATCAAGATGTGGCAACAACCTAAGTGTCTATCAATGAATGAATAATTAAAGAAGTCTCTCTCTCTCATACACACACACACACACACACACACACACACACACACACACACACGAATACTACTCAGCCAGAAGAAAAAAAGAAAACTTGCCATTTGCAATAACATGGACGGACCTTGAGGGCAATGTGCTAAGAGAAAAAGGTCAGGCACAGAAAGATAAATATTATATGATTTCACTTATAAGTAGAATCTTAAAAGAACAGAGCAAATATACAACACAAAAACAAATTCATAGATACAAATAACAGATTGGTGCTTACTAGAGGGGATGGATATGAAGGAGAAAGCAAAATGGTTGAAAGGGATCACTTGTATGAGGATGGATAGTAACTAGACTTACAGTAGTAAACACCATGTAGTATTTACAAATATCAAATTATAATGTACTCTTGAAAGATATATATATATCATATAGATATAGATATATAGATATATGTATATAAAATCTTATATACCAATATTACCACAATAATAATAGAAAAAAAAAGTGAGGTTGATTTTGAAGAGCCAGCATGCAGTCTATAGTTTGTTTGTTTCTTTCTTTTTTTTCTTTTTGTATTTTTCTGAAATGAGAAGCAGGGAGGCAGAGAGACTCCTGCATGTGCTTGACTAAGATCCACCTGGCAATGCCCACTAGGGGGCGATGCTCTAGCCATCTGGGCCATTGCTTTGTTGCAACCGGAGCCATTCTAGCACCTGAGGTGGAGGCCATGGAGCCATCCACAGTGCCTGGGCCAACTTTGCTCCAATGGAGCCATGGCTGGGAGAGGGAAAGAGAGAGATAGAGTAAAGGGAAAGGGAAAAGAGGGTAGAGAAGCAAATGGGCATTTCTCTGTGTGCCCTGACCGAGAATTGAACTCAGGACATCCACACACTGGGCTGATGCTCTACCACTGAGGCAACCAGCCAGGGGCATGCAGTCTATGTTCATGTTGATACTAAACTCCATGATTCTCAACCAGTAAAATGTTGAGCCAGTTACCTGCTAATAATCACAAAAGTTGCATATAATTATAATTAGTTGTATGTTTATAAAATAAAAATTGAGATCTTTTGCCTCCATATTAACCATATATATATATATATATGGTCTACCGGAAAGTTCTGTCCATTTTTGGAATAAAACAAAATATAAATTTTTCTTACCATCAATAAACTTTATTAAATAATATAATTGCCATTATTATTAATAATTTCTTGCCAGCATGAGGGTAATTTGTATATCCCATTTTTTAAAAATGTTTTATCTTTTGATGTGAAAAATTGAACCAGTGCTTGTTTGATATCTGCTTCATTTTTGAATTTTTTGCCATTCAAAAAATTTTGTAAGGACAAAAACAAGTGATAGTCGGTATTATTCCTTCATCAAACACTTTCAATAAATTTCTACATGCTTCTGTAGCATTTCTTCCTTGTTGAAATTCGTAAAGATTATAGTGGCGTAAATGAACTTTATCAGTAGCCATGGGTACACTATCGCTTCACACATAAGACTAACGTGAATCAACTTTGTTTTAATTTGCTACATCAGTATGTATACATTAAGTGATAAAAATAGAGAGGCACACATGTGCCAAATAAACATGTGCTTACGTGTCGAGACTTGTTGTGACAGAAACGGACAGAACTTTCCAGTAGGCCATATATATAATATATATATATATCTCACAAAAATTAGGGGATATTTTATCACTTCATATTTATTTTGAAATATTCCCTAATTTTTGTGAGCAGTATATCATATATATAGTCTAACTGGCCTTAGAACTATTCAACAGTGTGTGGAGGAAATGAGTGCAACAAAGTACAATATTTTCGAAGAACAATGGAAAAAATTTTTTTCTAAACACTATATAGTAATTTGCCAATAATCATTAAAAGTAAGCTTTAGTAAGGTATTTTATATATTAAGTTTTTTGTTATTTTTAAGTTTCTAAGTTTCACAAATTGAATGTTAAAATGTTTCTTATAACATGATTGAATGAGAAAATAAAGGAAATAATTGAAAATGGGTATAGTGCAAACTAAATATGATTGCAAGATTCACTGAATTATTTTTTATCAATTGTGAAATTAGTTACTGAACTACTCACATGTTTGATTTCAGATTCATTCAAGCTTAAATATAAAAGTATTATATTTCTTTATGCAAGTCATTTTGCCTTTGATTTTCTTACATTCTTTTACTGCACATCTAGAAAATTAATAATGCAATGTAATCCCTGATAAATTAATAAAAGAAAAATTGATTCCATAATCACCCTGGTAAAGATTGGTTCTAAGCTATTTGGAGCAGTGGTTGGGCGAAATCTTCTCCTTCTCCATGTTCCAGATCTATTTTCCCTTGTGATTTTTCCATTTGGGGGAGGAAGTGGAGGAAGAACAGGTATCATGTAACCGTTAATATTCAGAAGTTGATATCGATTCATTCCCTGTGAATTTTCCATGGAGTTCCTGAACTTCATCATTGCCTTCTTGCCCTGTAATCACATTTGTAATCACAAAAGAGCCAGTGAAAGAGAAGTGGTGACTCACTTAACCCAAAATTAGAGACAAGACTGTGTGATTGACATTGCATGCAAACACAACTGATATAAATAGGCAAACTCATAACACTCCAGTCCATTTGAAGTATCCATAGCAAATTAAAGTTTCATGAATTTTTAACCTTATTTAAGTATATTTTAAGCCAAATATACAGTGATGGCATCTTTTTGTTGTTGTTGTTGTTTAGATCTTTTTGTTTTCCAACTATTAGAAAACTTGTTTCTTTTGTCTGTTTATTTATTTATTTATTTATCTATTTATTCATTTTAGAGAGGAGAGAAAGTGAGAGAAAGAGAGAGAAGGGGGGGAGAAGCAGGAAGCATCAACTCCCATATGTGCCTTGACCAGATAAGTGCAGGGTTTCGAACCAGCGACCTCAGCATTTCAGGTCAATGCTTTATTCACTGCATCAGCACAGGTCAGGCCAGTGATGGCATCTTTATAGTACTTTTGAGATTTTTCCTGAACAACCCATGAAATCTGTATATAGTTAAACAATTTAGAATCAAGAACCTTGAAGTGTTTACTTTGAAGCAAGGTTGAATAGTCTACTTAACAATGGGGTGCTAGCACATTCTTCATATTTATTTCACCATTCCATGTGTTATACTATTTCTTGATAATATAATATCAAGTTACCAAATACAGATGCTAACTCAAAGACTCTATTCAGCTTATTTTCTCCCAGAAATTCAACTCATAAGAATAAATGCTACTCAAGATAATTACACAAGTACACTGATGTAAATATAAGGTTACACACACAGAAAAACAATAATTTATTTGAACCATCAATTCCATCATTTGGAGAATGTTTAACATAATTTTGCTTTATTCTTATCATAGTTCCTCACCAGGTTTCAAAAAGAATAGTGTGAATCTATTCATTCTGATATAAAAAGATCTATGTGGTATAATCATATATTTCTTTTAAATAATTTATATATGGATTTTGATAAAAGTAGAGAAGACTGGAAGATTTGACAAGGTTGTTCTGGGGATTTGGCTATTGAGCAAGATACCATTTTGCATTTATATATCTTTATATTATTTGAAAGTTTAATCAACATGCATTGCACCTCAACAATTAAAAAGCACCAAAGTCATAATCAATAATTCTGTTACATGTTTCAGGTATATTTGAGTCTTCAAAGTTTTCAAAAATTAATAATTCTGTGTGTCTGAGGGTAGTTTTCCAAATTTTAGGTCATCTTATTATTTAGGTCAAGTGTTATTAATGTTCCCATTTTACTTTTCTTATATTTTCCATTTTTCTGTGGTAGTGTATATAGATATTGCAATAACAAATATAAATTAAATAAATGAAAATAATAAGAACAATGAAATAAATGAATAGAAAACTTTTAGAGTTTGGGGATTTATTTAAAATTTCTAAGTAGTTGTCAGTCAAATGCATGCCTTATTTGAAAATGGTCTAATAATTTTTTTAAATGAACATGTTGTTTCTTACCTCATATTTTTAACCTAAAGCATCTTGAACATCTTTCCATGCCAGCACAAATAAGTCTACCTTATTTTAGATATATTTTAATATAACATTTTAAAACAATACCTTATTAAATTTTTAATTATCTTATATTTGTTCATTATAAATCTAAAGATTCTTAAATTTATTGATATTTCTTTGCATATACAGTATACATGTATTCTTAGGAAAAATTTCTATATGTTAAAATACTTGAACATGGTCATTTAAAATGTTGACAGAAAGACAAGATGGTGATGGAGTAGGCAGAAGTACCAACTTCCACCTCCCAGAACCAAATGGATTACAAACTAATTTTAAGAACCATCATTTGGAAAAACCAACTTTGGACTAAACTAAGAGGACTCTTCAACCAAGGAACACTGAAGAAAGCAAACTGAGACTGGTAGGAAAAGTGGAAAAGCAGAGAGTGCTGCCCAGCTCCCCAGAGCAAACGGCAGCTGGGAGAGACTCACGTGGCAGGAAGTGAGTTTAGCAGAGAGGGGAGGGTCCTGAGTCCCAGGGACAAAGCCCCAGCCTACAGCCCCAGAGCCCAGAAAAGGTGTAAGGACAGTATTTAGCTGGAAACAAGTCAGGATACTGTTTGTGAGAAAGAGACTGATTTCTCAGACCCAGGATTCTACTTAAAGGGACCATGCAGAACACCTCTCTCACAACCACTCACCTGGGGCTTCAGGGGACAGGGAGAGAGGAGAGGACTGGAGTAGCAGTAAGAGAGTGTAATCTAGGAGGCACAGGGAGAAACATTTTGGGAGACAGCCACCCTAACCTCTGGGACAAGTCACTCCCCAAATCTGAAGTGAATATTTCCCCTGGAAACAGCAATACCAGCAAAATGAAGCAGGACACCAGACAAACAAGCTCTCCCGTGGCACTCAGAGCAGAGTCATTTAGAAGGAGGGAGCTTTTGGAAATACAGTAGTGAGTCTTAGGGTCTGAGTTGCAGGGCTCCCACCCACATGGCTGAGGGCTCGCTGGAGGGCGGGTGGCGGTGGGATGCAGAAGCACAGTTCTATTGGCAAGGGCGGAAGCCAGCTGGCCACCACTGAGGCCCAGGTGTGAGCTCAGTCTTGCCCAGCTGGGGAGGAGGGGACATGCAAAAGAGGTCAAGCCCAGCTGCAGGCCATCTATAATCCAGCCCGCGGGGGAAGGGCAGGAGCCCTGGAAGTGGGGGAGACCCGCCCTTCAGCAATGGTGCAGGAACAAAGCCCTGCCCCACCTGCAGAACCTAGGCTTGTGGCCTGACTTGGGAGTAGGTTCCTCCCGCAGGGGTGGAGCCAAAAGCCCAGAACAGGCGGAGTCCCGCTACTGAGCATGGGCATGCAGTCCCACCCAGCCTGTGGAGCCAAGGCTTGCAGCCCTCCCACGAGTGGGCTCCTCTTGCAGGGGCAGGGCAAAAGCCTGGAATCAGGCGGAGACCCGCAGCTGAGCAAAGGTGCTCACCCCTGCCCTCAGGGCCAAGCATAATGCTACCCGTGGGGGTGGGATGAAGGCCAAGGCCACCGAGGCTTGTACACCTGAACACGTGATCACAGCCACTCCCGTGGAGGAGAGATGGAGACCACAGCAACAGCCCCAGTTGGCAGGTACCCACAATGCCCATACCGGAATGCCCTAGGCAGCAATAGCAGAGGGGGTGGTGGGCCTGAAGACAGACCGCACATAGGGAACACAGAGGCCACACCCAGTGGGCTCCAGTGGCCAAAATCTTCTTTTACACAGACAAAATGAGAAAGCAAAGAAATGCAACACAAAAGAATCAAGAGAAATCCCCAGAAAAGGACCTGAATGAGTTAGATATAACCAAATTACCAGATGCAGAGTTTAAAATAATGATTGTTAGGATGCTCAAAGACATTAGGACAACAATAGATGGTCATTATGAACACCTAAATAAAGAGATAGAAAATATGAAAAAGGACATTGAAATAATAAAAAAGAATCAGTCAGAAATGACAAATACAATATCAGAAATGAAGAACACAATGGAAGGAATTAAAATCAGGATGAATGAAGCTGAAAATTGAATCAGTGAGTTAGAGGACAAGATAAATAAAGGCACAAAAGCAGAGCAGAAAAAAGAAAAGATACACAAAAAGTCGGAGGAAACTCTAAGAGAACTTTGTGACAACATGAAGAGAAATAATATTTGTATCATAGAGGTTCCTGAAGAAAAAGAGAAAGAACAAGGGATAGAGATTTTGTTCAAACACGTCATAGCTGAAAACTTCCCTCAAGTAGGGCAGGAAAACATCTCACAAGTTCAAGAAGCACAGAGAACTCCATTAAAGAGAAACCCAAAGAAATCTACACCAAGACACATCATAATTAAAATACCAAAGCTAAGTGATAAAGAGATAATATTAAAAGCTGCTAGACAAAAAAAGACTATCACTGACAAAGGAGCCCCTTTAAGGATGACTTCTCACTTCTCAACAGAAACACTTAAGGCAAGAAATATTCAAAGTAATGCAGAACAAGCGCCTACAACCAAGTTTCTTTATCCAGCAAGGCTATCATTTAAAATTGAAGGAGAAATAAAAAGCTTTCCAGACAAAAAAAAAAAAAAAAACTCAAGGAATCTACTACAACCAAACCAACACTGCAAGAAATGCTAAGGGGCCTGTTGTAACCATATCAAAGGAGAAAAAGAATATAGCAAAAGAGGAATACAGTTTTAAAGAATAAAATGGCAATAAAAAAATTACATATCAATAATAATCTTAAATGTAAATGAATTAAATGATCCGATCAAAAGACATAGGGTAGCTGCATGGATAAGAATACAGGACCCGTACATATGCTGTCTACAAGAGACACACCTTAAAACAAAAGATGCACATAGACAGAAGGTAAAAGGATAGAAAAAATTATTTCATGCAAATGGAAATGAAAAAAAAGCTGGGGTAGCAATACTTATATCAGACAAAATGAACTTTAAAACAAGGACTATAGTAAGAGATAAAGAAGGTCACTACATAATGATAAAGGGAGCAATCCAACAGGAAGATATAACCGTTATAAATATCTATGCACATAATATGGGAGCACCTAAATATATAAAGCAGACTTTGATGGATTTAAAGGGCAAGATGAACAGCAATACTATAATAGTAGAGGATTTCAATACCCCACTAACATCACTAGATAGATCCTCAAGAAAGAAAGCTAACAAAGAAATAGCAGTCTTAAAGGACACACTAGAACAACTCGATTTAATAGATATCTTCAGAACCTTTCACCCTAAAGCAGCAGAATATACATTTTTTTTCAAGTGCTCATGGTACATTCTCTAGGATAGACCACATGTTAGGGCACAAAAGTGCTCTCAACAAATTTAAGAAGATTGAAATCATATCAGGCACTTTCTCTGATCACAATGGCATGAAACTAGAAATGAACCACAACAGAAAAGCTCAAAAACTCACAAACACATGGAAACTAAATAGCAGGTTGTTAAATAATGAATAGATTAAGAAATTTAAAAATTCCTAGAAATAAATGACAATGAGCTACAACAATTCAAAATCTATGGGACACAGCAAAAGCCGTACTGAGAGAGAAGTTCATAGCACTACAGGCACACTTTAAGAAACTAGAAAAAGCTCAAATAAACAACTTAACCCTGCATCTAAAAGAACTAGAAAAAGAACAGCAAGTAAAGCCCAAATGTAGTAGAAGGAAGGAAATAATAAAGATCAGAGCAGAAATAAATGACATAGAGGCTAAAGAAACAATACAGAGGATCAATGAAACTAGGAGCTGGTTCTTTGAAAAGGTAAACAAGATCAATGAACCTTTAACTAGACACACCAAGAAAAAAAGAGAGAGGACCCAAATAAATAAAATTAGAAATGAGAGTGGAGAAATAACAACTGACACAACAGAAATACAAAATATTGTAAGAAAATACTATGAAGAACTGTATGCCAAAAAGCTAGACAACCTATATGAAATGGACAAATTCTTTGAAACATACAATCTTCCAAAAATCAATCTGGAAGAATCAGAAAACCTAAACAGACCGATTACACCAAATGAGATCAAAACAGTTATCAAAAAACTCCCAACAAAGAAAAGTCTGGGGCCTGATAGCTTCACAAGTGAATTCTACCAAATATTCAAAGAACTAACTCCTATCCTCCTCAAGCTATTTCAAAAAATTCAAGAGGAAGGAAGACTTCCAAGCTCCTTTTAGGAAGCAAGCATAATTCTGATTCCAAAACCAGGCAAAGACAACACAAAGAAAGAAAATTATAGACCAATATCCCTGATGAATATAGATGCTAAAATCCTCAACAAATTATTAGCAAACCAAATCCAACAATATATGGAAAAAATCATACACCATGATCAAGTGGGATTTATTCTGGGGAGGCAAGACTGGTATAAAACTTGCAAATCAATCAATGTGATTCATCACATAAACAAAAGGCAGGAGAAAAACCAAATGATAACTTCAATAGATGCAGAAAAAGCATTTGATAAAATCTAGTACCCATTCATGATCAAAACTCTCAGCAAAGTGGGAATACAGGGAACATACCTCAACATGATAAAGGCCATCTATGACAAATGCACGGCCAACATCATACTCAATGGGCAAAAATTAAAAGCAATCCCCTTAACATCAGGAACAAGGCAGGGGTGCCCCCTTTCACCACTCTTATTCAACACAGTTCTGGAATTCCTAGCCACAGCAATCAGACAAGAAGAAGAAATAAAAAGCATCCATTTTGGAAAAGAAGAAGTAAAACTATCATTGTTTGTAGATGATATGATATTGTAAATAGAAAACCCTAAAGTCGCAGTCAAAAAACTACTGGACCTGATAAATGAATTCAGCAAAGTGGCAGGATATAAAATTAATACTCAGAAATCAGAGACATTTTTATAGACTAACAAAGAACTGTCATAAAGAGAAATTAAGAAAACAATCCCCTTCACTATTACAACCAAAAAATAAAGTACTTAGGAGTACATTTAATCAAGGAGACTAAAGACTTGTACTCAGAAAATTATAAAACATTGATAAAAGAAATCAAGGAAGATATAAACAAGTGGAAGCATATACCGTGCTCGTGTTTAGGAAGAATAAACATAATTTAAAATGTCTATATTACCCAAAGCAATCTATAAATTCAATGCAATACCAATTAAAATACCAATGACATACTTCAAAGATATAGATCACATATTCCAAAAATTTATATGGAACCAAAAAAGAGCATGAATAGCCTCAGCAATCTTTTTTTTTTTTAATAAATTTTTATTAATGGTAAGGGGATGACATTAATAAATCAGGGTACATATATTCAAAGAAAACATGTCTAGGTTATTTTGTCATTAAATTATGTTGCGTACCCCTCGCCCAAAGTCAGATTGTCCTCCGCCACCCTCTATCTAGTTAAGCCTCAGCAATCTTAAAAAATATAAATAAAGTGAGAGTTATCACACTTCCTGATATCAAGTTTTACTACAAGGCCATTGTACTAAAAACAGCCTGGTACTGGCATAAGAACAGGCATATATTAATAGATCAATGGAACAGAACAGAGAACCCAGAAATAAACCCACAGCTCTATGGACAACTGATATCGACAAAGGAGGTAAGAGCATGCAATGGAGTAAAGACAGCCTCTTTAATAAATAGTGTTGGGAAAATTGGACAGCTACCTGCAAAAAAATGAAACTAGACCACCAACTTACACCATTCACAAAAATAAACTCCAAATGGATAAAAGACTTAAATGTAAGTCGTGAAACCATAAGCATCTTAGAAGAAAACATAGGCAGAAGCTCTCCAACCTCTCTCACAGCGATATATTTGCCGATTTATCTTCATGGGGAAGTGAAATAAGACAGGATAAACAAATAGGACTTTATCAAACTAAAAATTTTTTGCACAGCTAAAGACAATAAGAAGAGAATAAAAAGACAAACTACACAATGGGAGAACATATTTGACAATATGTCTGATAAGAGGTTAATAATCAATATTTATAAAGAAATTGTAAATCTCGCCCTGGCCAGTTGGCTCAGTGGTAGAGCGTCGGCCTGGCGTGTGGAAGTCCCAGGTTTGATTCCCGGCCAGGGCACACAGGAGAGGCACCCATCTGCTTCTCCACCCCTCCCCCTCTCCTTCCTCTCTGTCTCTCTCTTCCCCTCCCACAGCCGAGGCTCTATTGGAGCAAAAGATGGCCTGGGTGCTGGGGATGGCTCCTTCATTTCTGCCCCAGGCGCTAGAGTGGCTCTGGTTGTGACAGTGCGACACCCCGGATGGGCAGAGTGTCGCCCCCTGGTGGGTGTGCTGGGTGGATCCCGGTCGGGCCTATGCAGGAGTCTGTCTGATTGCCTCCCTGTTTCCAGCTTCAGAAAAATACAAAAAAAAAAAAAGTCTAGCAAAATTCAAGAACTTGTAAATCTCAACACCAGGAAGACAAACAATCCAATCAAAAAATGGGCACAAGAAATGAATAGACACTTCTCCAAAGAGGACATACAGATGGCCAATAGGCATATGAAAAAATGCTCAACATCACTAATCATTAGAGAAATGCAAATTAGAAACCACAATGAGATACCACCTCACACCAGTCATAATGGTGCTCATCAACAAAACAACACAGAATAAATGCTGGCAAGGATGTGGAGAAAAGTGAACCCTCCTGCACTGCTGGTAGGAATGCAGACTGGTGCAGCCTCTGTGGAAAACAGTATGGAGATTCCTCAAAAAATTGAAAATCGAACTGCCTTTTGATCCAGCTATCCCACTTTTAGGAATATACCCCAAGGACACCATAGAACTGCTCCAAAAGGAGAAATGCACCCCCATGTTTGTGGCAGCATTGTTCACAATAGCGAAGATCTGAAAACAACCCAAGTGTCCATCAGAGGACGAGTGGATTAAAAAGCTTTGGCACATATATACTATGGAATACTACTCAGCCATACGAAATGATGATGTAGGATCATTTACAATAACATGGATGGACCTTGATAACATTATACAGAGTGAAATAAGTAAATCGGAAAAAAACTAAGAATTATATGAATCCATACATAGATGGGGCATAAAAATGAGACTCAGAGACATGGACAAGAATGTGATGGTAATGGGGGGAGGGGATGGGGCGAGGAAGGAAAGAGAGGGGGTGGGGGGAGGGGAGAGGCACAAAGAGAACCATATAGAAGGTGACAGAAGACAATTTGACTTTGGATGAGGGGTATGCAGTATAATCAAATGTCAAAATAATCTGGAGGTGTTTTCTCTCAACATATGTACCCTGATTTATCAATGTCACTGCATTAAATTTAATAAAAAATATATTGACAGATATTTCCATATTGCTTTTACAATAGTACTAATTTCTGTTTCTAACAATAGTTCATGAGAAACTCTTATTCTAAGGATAATCATTTTCAACCAAGTCATTATTCTAACTCAATTGCATTTCAACCAGGCTGTTTTTTACCAAATTGTTTTTGGCTAAATCAAACACCCTCACTTCTGATATTTAGAAAGATCAACCAGCTTATATCTGGTGCACCTTCAAACAATTCTCATATGCATACTACATCCTTCTTTACTCTTTAGGAAAGCAATACAAATTTAATGGGTGCTCACTACACACTCATCAATCATGTAGACCACTATTCTTCAGAAAATTCTTGTCTGATTTTACATTAAATCCTTTTTATCATCAATGCTATTGGAAATATCGCATTCTTTTCTGGCAGTATATTTTGTCTTTGTACATTGTAATATAAACTTCAATAAGTTAGAAACTTTTGCCTGTCTTGATCATTGATAGACCATGAATACCTAGAGCAGTACCTTAGTGATAGTAAGTTCTCAATAAATATTTCCTGAAGTGTAAGTTGAGCTAGTTTAAATTAATATGGGATTGATCTCAATCTTGTCAGCTATGTAAGTTACCATTAAGTGTCTGTCCTTCAATCATTCACACCTTTAAAGTTGAAAACAGGAAAATAAAAGGCCCTATATATATTTAATCAATAAATCCACCCAGTGTCTCACAGCAGATTTGGAAAATCACTGAAAAGAAAAATAAAATCTCTCCCTAGGCAGAACTTAAATATTACCTGATTGATAGTACCTTATAGGAAAATGTGTCTATCAAACTAGTATAGTAAAATAATACTTATAGGAGCATAGAAAAGAATATAGTCACCTTGGTAAACATGGAAAATGACCATCCAAGAACTATGTAATATGGAGGAAATCTCAACCATTGGCCTTTGAATATTTCCAGTCCTAATGGCAAAGTTATTCTTGGAGCTTACAGGGGGTTTTGCCAAAGAACTTTGAGTTATTTTGGTACCTTGGCAATCCCATTCCTAAAATGAGACAGGTGCATCAAGCCATCTTATCTTGATGCTGTTAACATTCCACTCCACCCTACCTGCTCATTCCAATTCCATGTTCACCAAGCAACCTTCTCATTGTGATAGGGCTCACACTAAGGTCTGCCTATATGGGGGAGATGCATGGTTTCTATGAATTTTGATTACTTGATAGCTTGTGGACTAATGATCCCTGATTATGATGTTTCTCCCCACTTTGGTTTATTTACTATAAGGAGAAAAATAAGCTTGTTGTGAGTTATTTTATTCAGCCTGAGACAATCTCTCAGGACCTGACCATTCCTGAATACTAGCTGAAACAGAAAATGTCTGTGCCCTCAAAGTGTGTGGGTGGAGTGCAGAGCGCATTCCTAGCAGCTGCAGCTGATGCAATGCTGTGAGAATACTCCAGCTCCCAGAAGCCTCCTGGGCATACCCAGGAAGGAAACTTGCCCACTATAAGTGACTTAACACCAACCATGCAGCTCCCTGATGTTTTCAGCCATTGGCTATGAAGGACACGCTGTAACACCCTATAGGCTGAACCCATGTATATAAGCTAGCTTAATTCCTGAATAAAGTGGATCTGCGTCACTGAACCTGGTCCCTGGAGTCATGTCTTTACATCTGTCTCCATTGTCCTCGCCCCAGGTATGACTTGTCCACAACTGGTGCCCAACGTGGGGCAGGGACCTAACCAGCATCCAAGGGATGGGTGAGTGACCTTCTGCAATGGGAAACCTTCTCCCGCACTCTCGAGCCCCGCAGGCTCGAGCCCTGCATGCCCTATTGCAGAGTAGATGAGTTGAAGTTTGTGAAAAGGATCCCTGTACTTACTAGGAGATTCTCTCTGGTCTCAATCCCTGGATTGAGGACGCGCTCCTCTGAGATCTTGATACTTGGGCCTGAGCTCTTCAACGTGTTCGTTCAGCCAAGGTACACGAGGGACAGGCCTTCCCTCTCGGCCTCATTCCTACCTTATTGGCAATACACACCTGCTTGACTGGTGTTCCTGCTGCATACCCTCCGCTGGTCCCTAAGGTCCTACAGGCTACCCCTCTCTCTGCGGAGCCCCTACCTCCTTATTTGCCCCCCTCCACTGAGGAGGAAAGTAGTGTAGCCTTCGAGTTTGTGGCTGAGCATGCAGAAATGAAACTAACCAAATTGCTAGCTGCGCCATTAGCTCTGCCACCAGGAAAAGCAGAAGTCGCTACTTCCTCATTCCCTGCTGGGGCTCAGTGCCCCACCCCAGCCTCTCAGATGCCATTTTCTACCCCAGATTTAATTCCAACACATGTTCCTGCTGCAGACCCATGGCCCAGCCTATATGCCCCATGTGTCTTTTTTCTTTCTGTCTGTCTGTCTTGTCTATTTTTCTGTATCTCTTGCTCTCTCTCTCTCCCTTGCCCCTCTCTCTGAAATGACGCTGGAAGGACCCAGCTATGGCACAGTGGCAGGGATCACACCCTCTTTTAACACAAGGGAGAGGTTATGCTTGTGTTTTTCAGCCAATTTGAATCCCAGGAAACCCCCAACCTGCTTGACAGGGTCTTTTGGGCACCTACTAAGTGGTTCAGTCTTCACCCAACCAAAGCCACAGACCCGGCCTTCTCCACACCAACTACACCTGAAGGGAAGAGGTCCTCAGCACTCCAGAAGAAGACCTCCCGGCCGGCCAGCATGTGCACCCCATCGCCTGGGGGGATGCAGAGGCTTTGGTGGGGTGGGCCCAGAAAATTGCCCCTGATGGGCCCCCAGGCCCTGGTGCTCTGTTCTTGCTTATGAGTGCTATAGTAATCGCTGATTCCCAGACACAGGTGGCGGCAGCCCCAGGCTCGAGCCCAGCAGCGCAAGCTGGTGTTTTCAGTTCATCTTTGGAGGATGAGAATTGGGCCGGAGTTGTGATCTGCAGACTCCAGAAGGTAAATGGCGGCAGCTGCAGTTGGAGGATGAATGGAAGCCAGGCTTGCATCACTGAGTGGCCGCTGGAACGGCAGGGAGTGCCTGCTAAGCGCTGGTGGGTTTGCTGACATTTTGGGACATAGGGTGGGTGCCATCATGTTCTCCAGAGCAGAGATAGAAATGCTGACTTCCGTTGCCACGTGTTCCTCTTTGGGACAGTGTAAGACCTGCCAGGATGGCAGGAATGAGGGGGTGGCTGAGGTTTCATGTGCATGGACTGATTTCCTGGACTACGACCCAAGTGAGCACTGGCTCCTTTGTTGGATGGTCTTACAGATTTTGGACAATGTGAAATACCCTGATGGGGGTGAGTGGCAGCTTTGCTGGAGGCCCTTCCCCTGCTCCAGTAAGCTTTTCCCATGGCTAGAAAGAAAGCTGAGGACATTTTGTGCTTTTGGCAAAGTGCTCAGAGACTGGTGAAATGTACCTTTGTAATCATTGAAATTGTATGATTTGTCATATTGTTGTAATTTGTGTAATGTGCCTTGCAACCATGTGCAGCCCATGGCAAGCCATCTGTTCTGTGTTTGGACACTGGGACCTTTGTGGAAAGGGGGCGTGCATGGACCTACGTCCATTTTTTACAATCAAAATGGAACTGTGTTTAACAGCACCTAGAAGGTCTCTGTAACACAATGGGAGGGAAATGACATCCCAACCCCTAGGAGGAATCCCCTGTTTAAGACCCCGTTCTATTTCCTAACTAGTCAAACATTACAGAAGCTTGTCTCATTGTTTAATCCAGCTAATCTATTAGCATATAGTATAATAGGTATTATAATTGTTTTAGTTCTACTAGGGTTCTGTTGCATAATGCGTAGCATTCAGAAGCTACAACAACAGCAAGATGTCATTCATCAAGTCCAATTGGCCTTAATTAAAAGAGAAGGGGGAGATGTGGGTGGAGTGCAGAGTGCATTTCTAGCAGCTGCAGCTGATGCAATGCTGTGAGAATACTCCAGCTTCCAGAAGCCTCCTGGGCATACCCAGGAAAAAAGCTCGCCTGCTATAAGGAAGTGACTTAGCGCCAACCATGCAGCTCCCTGATCTTTTCAGCCATTGGCTATGAAGGACATGCTGTAACACCCTATAGGCTGAACCTGTGTATATAAGCTAGCTTATTTCCTGAATAAAGTGGATCTTCATCACTGAACCTGGTCCCTGGAGTCGGGTCTTTGTGTCTCCATTGTCCTCACCCCTGGCAGGACTTGTCCACAAAAGTGGAGACCAGATCCTAAAAAATATCAACCTAATTTCTTTATGACTTAATAAATTCTGCCTAGCTCTAAGCAGTTTTCTCTAGAAAATGTATCACCATTTTTGGTTTAATTACCCCTGCCTTCTGAAAAACTATTAAACAAGGCTTGTAAAAAGTGCTATCTCAGTTGGAAAACATATTAAACAAATTAAAATATTAATTATTATTTTTATATTTCTATTTTTACTGTGAAACAATCACTTATATACATTAATTCCTTGGTGTCGAGCTTGTTAGATAAAAATATCTTAATTTCATATATTGTATGTTTCCTAAAAAGTAATGAAACCAAATCCACCTATTGGAACATGATGACTATTGGTCTCTGACACAGGTTGAAGTTAGCAAATGTTTCTATTTTGTGTTAGAAATACAAACAATACCTTCCCTAATTACTGAATATCTTAATTATATCTTCCTGTTTAAGGAACTCATGTTTTATGGTTACTATACCGCCTTCCTGTGCTCTATTAAACTAATTGAAAACTACCTGAGACATAACCTTGAAAAGAAAGTAGTCAAACTCCCATGTGTGATTAATTCAGCATTTTTGAAAGATAGACATTCTTTTCCTTCTATAGCCAATGTTCTCCAGAGTCAAACTCGAAGCAATTTCATACACTGATGGTAAAGTAAGTCAGCATGCAAATGCAAACCTATTCTTGGAAAGTTTCATTTTCTAAGTTTCATGCATTTAAAAAGTAAAAGCAGTAGATACGAGGTCTTTTCTGATAGAAGTCATATCTGGCTATAAAAAGTTTCTCTTTGTTTTTCACACAACCCTTCAAATTAATGAGAGATCACCGTATCTTATTACAAATTTATTCCTTATTCTTTTTCCTCACTAACAAAGAAATTGTAGCCTTTCGCATTAGAGTAAGATAATTAAATAGAACATCACAAGTGCTTAAGTGCACAGTACAAATTACATTGAGTAGATTAATTAAATCTAGCATCTTAAATACTGCGATAATCTAATATTCTATTCAAGAATAAAAAGATATTTCTTGAGGAAATAACATTTACCTCAATGGGAAATGGAGCTTCACTTTCCAGCGGTGAAGTTTTCGATCTGGACCTGGAAGTTACCTTTGGGAGAGTTCCTCCTGCAGGATTACTGGGAAGAGGCTGTAATCGAATTGGAGGTTGCATAATTCCTGGAGCCGTATATGGACGCGGGGCTGTCTACACAATTAGGAAAAAATATCCATTTAAATTAGTATCTTGACATCATTCCAGAACCAATTAATAACCCAACAAATTGACTAGAGTAATTAATGGTGCCTTTTTACTGAACAGATTAAACTTTAATTATGTCCTTCCATTTTACAAACCCTTATGACCCAAAGTATTTGTTAAAACATATGGCGTGGAAGTCCTCTACATAAGTAAATGCCACAATTACAGAGTACTCTAGACAAAGGAGATGTTCTCTGTTAGGTTCCTGTATTTTATTCATACTGTTAACTCACTGACAGTACTTAATTTATACTGTGCATAGAATAGCTTTGCTCAATTAAATGTTAAGTTGAATAATGTTCCTATTTTAGAGATTTAAAGGGATATGACTGGAATGGACTCATTTCTATTTAAATGTTTTCAACATAAATTCTACTGTGAGTCTTTTAAGCCTTAGGATCAGTGCTTAAGTACAAAAGCAATATGCTTCAAAAAAGAAGAAAGATAAATGCTTAACTGTAATGTATCACTATCTAGTCAACCTCGTCCTTAAATATTAGAAAAACAAAAAAGAAAAATAGTAACTGGCAACTTTGGAAAACACTGTGAGAAAATTGACAGTCGTTGCAGGCTGGATATTCTCTATTTGCCTCCCTTCCCTGTCTGCCCTGCCCTGCTCTGGCCTCCGGGAGTCATTTCTTCATGGATTTCACCAACTAACCTTAGGATTCCAGTTAGATTTGGCCATTGAAGGGCACTGGCAGGAGATTAAAAGACAGAAGGAAAAGAGATTGGGGTCTTAATTCTCCTGAACCCGTCCCACTAAGGTTGTGATAGGCCACCTGGGACCCTCCACCGAGGTCCACTGCTTTGTCAGGAAGTCCTCTCCTAGCTTACAAGTAGGAGAGGTTCTTGACCCAACCCCTCCCTTCCCCTCTTAGGTCTAGGTGGTGCGGTTTCCCATTGGGCTGACCCCAGCAGGCTCAGCTCCCTAGTTGTTTTTCCTTAACCCTGCCTTCATCTCGTAAAGAGTTTCTGTATTAAACCCTTCCTAATTACCCTATTTGTGTAAGCCATCTGTTTCCTGCTGAGACCCTGACTGGTACACTTTCTAATCAAGAATATACTGCAGAGACCACCAAAGGTACTAGTATGGAGCATTAACCGTGTCCTTTGTGGCACTGACAGAACATTTGGAATTTAGTATACAGATCAGCAATGTTTCAAACATGAAAAAGAAACAGGCTTTTGTCTTAGTTGTTCTATTATAATAAAATATTAGAAAACTTGTTAAAAACAATATATGCATATTTGGACAAGAGGGTGTGAAAAGGATAGTATATAAATGACTCATAATAAGATTTAATACACTGACTCTAAAGAATGATGAACAAAATATTCAACTCTATAAAAGTGTAAACAGTGTGGTTTCTACCACTAAAAGTTGATCTTCGTGGCATCCTGATAAGCATGTCATATGAGCTAAATTCTAATTTTATTAAGTCAATATTTATTGGATTCCAATTATAGGGACAATTAGGAGATTAAAAAGTAATTTTAAGCATCTAATTAGTGTCAAATGAACCCCACAAATATGGCCAAAAAGACAGTACAACAAAATATCTGAGAACTAACAGCACTTAGGATTAAAGTTATTTGGAATAAACCAATGAGACTGAAAAATTAAAGTTTCACAGAAGCAGTTACCATATTTCCCCATGTATAAGAGGCAACCTTTTTCAAAAAAAAAAAAAAAAAGAGGCAACCTTTTTCAAAAACTTTGGGGTCTGAAAACTGGGTGCGTTTTATACAGTGGTTGTAGATTTTTCTTACTTGCATTTCCCACTTTTTTGTGCTTGTTTTTGTGCTCATTGTTGAAGACAGTGATTCATCATCAGACACAGATGAGGCCAAGCTAATCGATGGGAGTTTTGACAGTGATAAGGAGTTGTATGAATTTTATGATGAATAAAACTTGAGTTCAATAACTTTACGTAATACTTTTTTTTCCAAATATCAGGCCCCAAAATTAAGATTTGTCTTATATATGGGAGCGTCTTATACATGGGAAAATATGGTATATTTTATCCAAATGGACAAGAAACAGAAGAAAATGGAGGAGGAGAGGTATGGGAAATCTGGACATCGAGTAAGAAGAGAACCAGACATGGGAAAGGTGGCAAGGATAATTAATATTCCCCAATATCTGTTTACCTGTCTTTACTAGTAAGAGAATTTTTATCAGGAAATATGGCTATTACAAATAAAGACAGCATTTTACAGCATCTCTTGCAGTTCTGTAGAGATATATGCCTCAATTTTGATTAATAAAATGTGAGCAGATGTGATACATGAAACTTTCAGATCATGAGCTGAGAGAGGAGGAGTCTGAGCTTTTGATGACTTTATAGAGTAGAGATGGCTTGCCAGCTGAGATTCGCGTGTGTATACTGGGGTGGTCAGGGCATCCATATGTTCATGTTGTCATGTTGTATCTCCACACACAAGCCTATGTCCTGACCAATACAGGAAACCAAGTGGATTGACTAAAACAGCATTTGATTTCGTGAAACAGAACATAAGCCTCTATGAGCCCCAAAGTGAAAGGTTGTAAAAACCTACAAAGAAAAATCAAGCTAGAGGTTTCTGAACAAGGGAATCAGACCACCCAAAAGAATTCCTTTGAACTCTATAAAACAAATATGCCTTAAGACTCTCTCCTGTCAAATAATCCAGCTGAACACAAAAACATTGAAAATCTAATGTAGGAATTCAAAAAAGCAGGTTACTATAAACTAGAGCATGATCAATTGGCTGTTGTGCTCTAAATTTTACTTCTCCACATTTGCATACAGATATCATTCAGTCAGATGAATGTGGCAGTCAAATGTTTAACTGATTACATTTATCTCTAAAAACAAATCTGCACCATTCAGCTAGCAGCTGTGAGCTACAAACTGTTGTAGTTCACATCAAAAGCGACCTTAAATTTGCTGTATTTTAAATTGCTCATAATATATTTTCTTGGAATAAATACAGCACTGTAGCTTAACATTTTCAAACTTGCACCAGAATGTGAATCGAAATTGACTACCTGGTGATTATTCAGCTTAGCTGAGCATTTATAATTCTTAGTGGAAGATCTCTAGGGGTGAATTTTCCAAGCCTGTGCAGAATTAGTTGAATGGCTTTCCCGAGTTTTAATGGGAACAATGCAGCTAAAAGCCTATATGCTATTTTGAAAGTTTAGGCGCAATTAGTGACCAAATGCAATAACTATTCACTGGATGCTTTCCTTATGCACTCAAGAAAGTTAAAGGAGAAAAATCAATGCTGATATCTCAAAAGGATTATCTTCATCTCAATGGCACTTGGAGGTCAGGAGTCAGGTTTAAAGGAGATATATATATGTAAAGGAGATATATATATATATATTTCCAGGTTGGGAAAACAAAGGGAAAGTCTTGAATTTCTGTACAATGCGAACTACAATTCCAACATCATAATAAGTTCCCCTTACGGTGCAGGAGCACCACAGGGGGTGACCAAGCGAGGAATTGTGACTTACCAGATAGAAAGGCTTCTGAAGTGCTGGTGTCAGTGTTTCCTGTAATTTTTAAATTACTTTCTCATTCCTGCCACATTAAGATCTCCTGGATGTATCATAAACTACTTACTGAGGGTATTCAGCTGGAAAATTGAAAAGAAAGCCTTTCAAGGGTTTTTCCTCTCCAAAACAGGTGGGAAGATCAAAAACAGCACTTGATTGTTTCTTTTGTTTCACCCAGGTTAAGTCTTTCAGAGTCTAGTAAATTTGCCACCTAATGAAAGAATTACGTGTGTATGTATATATTTAAATGAAGCCTGGAAATTTGGTAACAACAAAAGGAAGACAGTTGCTTTTCATAAGTTGAGCTGTTCACCCGGAAATGTCAAAACGTATTTACCTTCTGAAAAATGTCAAAGCTTAATACTCTGTATGATGAACCTGCTTTAACAATCTGTGAAAACATTGCAATTTCTCTATAAACATTGTGCAATACAAAAAAAAAAAAAAGAATGTTCACATTAACAAGGAAATGTATTAGGCTAAAGAAAGCAAGAATAAAGACATAATCAAGCAATTCATTTACCACTTAAACCATCAACCTCCAGCAAATATTGTGCAAATCTTCTCTTGTACCTATATTGTTTCAAGCTACCTTACCTTCCTCCAAGCAGATACTACCTCTAAGTTATAAATGAATCAAACAGGAAGAAAAGGTTGGGGTGGCATTTCTTTAAATAGAATTTCTGCACATTTAATTATTTTTTATCTTAAGAGTATGTGCATATACTTTTGATAAACAAAGTAAAAATATAAGTATTTGACTCAAAATGCTATAGAACACCCTTGAATTTGTGTACATAAATAAGCTCTACCAGTAAAGAGAGAGTAGCGGGAAGAGCAAGAACAAAAAGCCGAAGTCAGAAAATATAGCACAAGTATGGAACAACTAGTGGTTAAATTATGCTGCATTGTAGGATGCCAAAGAGTAATTGTGAGATAGCTAAATTGAGGTCATAGGGTTCAAGGTCTTTCTTAAATGCCTGGTGAAAAAGTCTGTGCGTTTTCTATAGGTGACACAGAACAAGTGAAGGTATTTGGGCATGTAAATAACATAAGTAATCTGTGCTAAAAGAAACTTAATCTAGCAGTAACAACCAAATAAATTCAACAGGGGTGATATTGCCTAAAAGTGAGGCATTCCATAGAGACAGAGTTGAATAAATACAAGACAATGTTTACATTCAGTAGAGTTCTCGGGATTATACAGACATGTACCCAGAGAGCATTCTTCCTTAGAATAATAAAAAATGGCAAATTAATAAACTGAGGTGGTGCATGACAGTGTTTAATATGACTCACCAGTGTTGTTGGATTGGAACGTCTTTCATCAACCAGAACACTGTAGTCACGGTTGGTCTTTGGGCCCACTGGGGGGTGGGGAGATAGGACTGGCATGTTTTTCTCTATAGACCATCTGATGGGCTCTCCCTAGAATAAGAAAGTAATTTAGCAAATTGATGCATAATTAGCAATCTAGGTTAGGTTAGTGCCTACCAGGAAAAATATCCTACATGACTAAGGAAGTTCTTTGTCATTAATTTCAAATGTTCCTTCTGAGTTTCTATCATAATAGGAAAAGTTTCCACAGCTGTACTGCAGAATTAGGTATGGTAATGAAAGGCAGGAAACAGTCTGCTTTTTCAAAAACACAGCTATACTTAAAGAAATAGCCACAGAGGCAATGTATCCTTTCTTTTTAGCAAGAATATTTATTAATCTGCTTTAAATAGATAACCAGAAGAAGCATAATGCTCCTCACTACTCTGACTAGTAGAGATTAACAGAAAGTATTACTTTTCTACCTTCCAAAAATATTAAATAATGCCCTAAACAAAAGGACTGCATATTATGTAAAAGAGAGCACAACATAGGTCTTTTTACTAAGTGCAGCTATAAAATGAAAATTGTTACAAGTGAAAATCATACAAGGAGGAACCAGAGTGTCATCACAAATCTGCCAATGCTATAACAGGCCCATGTATATCTAGTTAGTGTGCCTGGCAATCTGGGCGAGAGTGGATTGCACATTGCTTCAGCCAATGCTAGTCACTCTTTATTTCCAAGAACCATTTTTCTCCTTCAACATTTCAGCAGTAAATTATAGAATCTATAACTCAGTCCTTGATGTAGGACAATATTGGCAAAGTTGAATTACCCACAATTCTCTATACACTAACTCTTCTGATCTTGAAAAACTCACCTGTCTCCAGTTATTTAACAACACTTTTGTCACAAGATTATCTTCTGACCATGATAAAATAGACAGATTTGAGTCTATCAAGAAAGAGGGGAAAACTACTATCTTACATGGGAAGTTATTCTACAGAAGCTTTACAAATATTCATCAGTTTGTGAGATGTGTCTTAGGCCTCGCATTTGTAATATGACTCAGAAAATGAAGAACAGCATGTGAGTTTGAATAGCTCAAGAAATTGAATAAAACTGCCAGCCTAAACTAAAACCTTTCCAACATGCCTAATTGAACCACTTGTCTCTTGACTCAAATTTATTTATTTCATAAGTTCACTTCAAAGAAGGATATCAAATACAAAAATAGAAAAACAGAATTTTTCAATGCCTTGTACAAAATGTCTGTTGTTATGCTGCTGTTTGCTAAGTTAGATTTTTTTCTACCACATATTCTCAAGGGTCATATTTGCATAAAAATGTGCCATTGGATAATTCTTCAAATGCCCTGTTTTCCATCACAATGAAACATCACTGTCTATTTTTACCTTCATAAGGCAAAAAAAAAAAAAAAAGTCCTTCAATCTCTATCACATTATCAGTCAAGAAAATACAAAAGGAAAATTCCAAACCTGAAAAGAATGTTTTTAAGTTTTTCTTTGAAAGATTTGTGTCTTACAAAACTTACTACTTTGCATGGGCAACACCTATTTTGTCATGATCCTCTGTAATAATAGTGGCCACGATTTAGGCTCAGAAAGCTATCATTTGACTTCAGCTATGAGTTACCCCAAAGAAAAGTGCCTGGAGGAACTTCAATAATAACACTATTGGCTTTCAAAATCATAAAATAATATTATGAAGTAAAAGAGAGCTGTGTAGCTTCTTACCTTAAATCTCTGCACTTGCTCCTTTCTAGCTAAAGTCTCCAGTTTCTTTTTAATTTCAAGCTGATGGTAATGCTACGCACACAGGCAAGAATGGAGGAGAGATTTGTATCAATTACATCAGCAAAACTTTTAGAGGAAAATAATCCTACAAGCTAACTGTATTCTCAATTACCCCTCTTGTCATTGAGATGGAGAAGAATCACCTGATTTTGTGTGCAAGTGGGAATATAAATTGGTACGACTCTTAGAAAGCCAATATACCATACAGTAGACAGTTAAAATTGTTCCTACCCTTTAACCAATATACTTCACTTCTAAGACAAGGAAGAAATCTAAATTTTTTTTAAAAAATTGTGTTGTGCACAAAGATGCAATCTAAAAGACTTTCGTTGTTGTTGGTAGTGTTCTCTTCCAAGCAAATATTCTGAAGCACTATGAAACTTAAAGAGAATAGTTAAGTTTTTGGTGCATCCATTTAATTGAATAGAATACAATCAATAAAATAAAGTTCATAAAGATTTTGTTTATAAAAAAATGGAAAATACATGTAAAACAGAAAAAAGGAAGAATACAGAATTGCACAGAAACGTTATTTTATTCATCAAGTTTATATTACATGCTTGTTCTTATGCTAGGATGGTGTTTCATGGGCATCATCTCTTCTTTAACAACTGTAATTGCCAAGCAGTCTTATTTAACAAATAAAGAAACTGAGGCAAGGTGTCATAAATTCACCCCCAGGTCACACATCTAGTCATTATTAAATTTTAGTCTATTCAGTGTTTTTAAACCTCAAGTCTGCAAATTGGCAGTTGAAAATCTCTGGATATGTCTTTGTTTGTTTGTATTTTTTACAAAACCATGTTCTCTCAAAACATACGTAGAGAGCAGGCTGACAGCTGTTGGGGGAGGGATTGGGGAAGGAAAGTGATGGGATAGAGAAAAACAGGACAAAAAAAATTTATGGAAGCCCTGGCTGGTTGGCTCAGTAGTAGAGCATTGGCCAGTGTGTGAATATCCCAGGTTTGACTGCCAGTCATGGCATGCAGAAGAAGTGACCATCTGCTTCTCCAGCCCTCCCCCTTCTCTCTTTCTCTCTCTCTCTCTTCTTCTCCCACAGCCACAGTTCAGTTGGAGCAAGTTGGCCCCAGGTGCTGAGGATGGCTCCATGGCCTCACCTCAGGCACTAAAATAGCTTGGTTACAAAGCAAGGGAACAATGACCCCAGATGAACAGAGTATCGCCCAGTAGGGTGTTTGCTAGGTGGATCCCAGCCAGAGCACATGCAAGAGTCTGTCTCTTTGCCTTCCCTCTTTTCACTTAAGAAAAATTAAAAATAAATAAATAAATAATATTCATAGACATGGACAACAGTGTGGTGATTGCCAGGGGTGGGGAGAGATGAAGGAAGGTATAGGGGGGATTAAAAAGAAACATAGCTTTTATTAAAGTATAAATATGAATAGAGACTAAAAGAAAATGTGACTATGTAAACAGTCCTTATCTCTGAGAGGAGACGTCCTATGTGGTTATTTTCCTTTTTTTAATTTAGAAATTAAATTTAATGGAAAGACAAGTATATTTTCCTCTTTTGTACTTTCTTCTGTTTTCCAGATTTTCTCTATTAGTCATATAATTGAAAAATAAAACTGATGTAAAAAATAACCTGCTTATAATTCAGGTTGAAATCATTCCAACACATTGGAGAGTATTTTAAAGAGCATTTTGTTCTCTTTTATAATCCTCTCCTGCTTTCCTGAAATCCTGCAGATGCGATTATTGCCTTCTTAAGCATCATACTCCACCTTTCCTATTCTCTCACCCATATGTCACCAAATTTGATTTAATCCCATGTCAACCACTTTCCACCTCCTATTTATATCTAACTCACTGTGGTCACCCACTTCCACCCCTTCTCCTCATTATCATAGCTGGAACTACTTTCACCAAGGCCACCAATGTCTTTGTCCTTTGGGTCAAACCTAATTTCTTTTATCCCAGTTGAATTCTGCCCCTGTGAGAACCTCCTGGCTTCCAGGATATCACTATATCAGGCACGTTTTCCCACCAGTTGAAAGTTCTTTTCCAGCCTATGTTGTTGTTCCTGATCTGCAATGTACATACCAACCCACCAAGCTAGAACCTTCCGAGCTTCTCTGGGCTGCTTCTCCTTCACCTTTTCTCAGTCAGTGTTGGTCTTTCTCCCTCTTTCCTGACTCCATGGACAGCTGCATGTCCCCAGCATTTCCACAATTGCTGATAGCGCACACCCTTTGGCAACAGCTTCCTAATTGACCTCCTACCTCCAATGTTTTCCAGTTCATTAATCCATCTTCCACACTTTTAACAACATCATGTTTCTAAAACAGCTCTGCTCCTTTGTTTTGCTCCTCTGATAAAAAATGTTTCATCACTTACAATCCAAATCTGGTTTGGAATTGAAGAACCTCCAGAAACTGGGCCTCAACTTGTTAGAGAGTGTTCCTTCCTGACACTCTTTTAACCAACCCACTGTGCAGTCTGGCCTCAGTGAGCTTTCCCTTCCAGCCATCCACAATGTCCTTTCACATCTCTGTAACTTTGCTCTCTGAAATGCCTTTCTTATGTTTTCATTGGATGTCTCACTCAATTTTTAAAGTCCAGTTCAACTAGCAGGACCTGTGAGCAGCATTCTTTGACTCTCACAGAGCCAAGTCATCAATTCCTTCTTTCCTGAATTCAGTCTGTTTGACCCTTTCTTCAAGCATTTGATCACTTTCTACAGTATTTTTTTTTAAGATCCTACAGTCATACATCATGTAGCCTCATAATGGTAGGTAGTAAGCCAGCAATTAATGTTTTTTGCATGAATGAATACATGAATATTAATATAACAACATTAGTAAACAGCATCAGCCTAAACTAAATGTGAGACAAATGTGACCATTTAGAAAGAAATATACTTTTTGCTAATTAATTTATACATTATAAATTACATTTCACCATTTATCTAAGATATTTATTCCAAACTTTAAGAATACAAAGATGATTAAACAATAGCATATTTAGCTGTTATAGTTGTCAGTTATACAAAAGTTTGGAAAACCATACTTCAAGGATCAAAGCTAATACAGAACTTGGTGCATACTGATTGTTTGAAACCAGTAACAGATTAAGTTTTCACTGTACTATTTTTGTAACATTAGTTGTAGAATTGCACTTAATACTTTCATAAGCAAGTGAATTTGGGGGGGCATAAACAATGATCATATGTAATTCATGTACATGATATAGCACAAAATGAATTCTTAAATTTACAGGTCACATACATCTTGAGTGAACACAACACTGCTCAATATAATGATAGCATAATTTTCAGTGGCACTAAGCTTAGTACTGCTTTACTGATGATTCTACAGTTGTTCAGAAATGTTTACTGCACCCACAGGTCAATGGTTTTATGAGCCAAGTTTTCTGATTTACTGCAGAATGTTAAAGCCAAGAAGTGACATGCTTTTTTACAGAGATTAAAATTGTGTCGATGCTCTATACTACAAATTCTGTAGAGCAAGGCTGAAATAATTTATCAAGTTAGCTAGATATCCTACTAAAAATGCCATGTCAGATTTTTTAAAATGTTGTTAATGCTTGGATTGTAAATTCATGCTGACCAACGTGGCCTAGAGTAGGAGGGACAGCAGATGTTTCAATGCCTATTGCTTGAAATTTAGCATACGACTGAGCTTCAGAGCCTTAAAAGAATAACAAATCTGAAATAATTCATGGCAGTGGAATTACTGATATTTAAACAGATGTCACTTGTTTTTAGCAAATGGAAATTGAGGTACAGATGGTGAGGGCTGGTATGTTTTAGAGTTGCCGTTATGGATTAAAAATCTTTATTTGTTCAATTAAATATCACAAAAATATATAATGGTGTCCATATTATTCTCTAACAGAAATGGAAAAATGCTTACCTTAGTCTGCTGGCTCCTTGCTACCTATAGAGATACAAAGCATTTAAATCTCAGGTCACCTTATTCCATTCTTTTTAAATGAAATACAGGAAGAATGCTCCCTGCCTCTGGATACAGAGGTGTTATTAATTATCATATTAGAAAATATCAGTACTACAGAAAATAGTAAATACTTGTACCTCCATATCAAGAACCTTATGGAAAATAGCCTGGGCTAAGCACTCTCGAATATATTTTTGGTGATCCCTCTTCATGATATTTAGCTTGTATTCTTTTTCAGAAAGTATTCTTCCACTTCTTGTGATCTGTCATGAATAAATAAAACACACATAGAAATACAAAGCAGAAAATGTATTGTTACTCAACACAAAGGGAAAGAAGAGAAGTGGCATCTCCTAAGCCTAAAGGAGTATATTACAATGGTTGATAAACTTTCACTTTTAATAAATATTTCATAAGGCAAAAATAGAGAAAGGCAGTCTTATATACCCATCACTGTGAAAATATATACAGTTGATGTACTTGTTATTTTAAAACAAGCTTTTCATTAAAGTAGCAATTTTCCCTTGACGGAACCCAGGTATTCTTTTTCTTTCTTTCTTTCTTTCTTTCTTTCTTTCTTTCTTTCTTTCTTTCTTTCTTTCTTTCTTTCTTTCTTTCTCTTTTTTTTTGCATGCATGCGTTGGGGAAGAAAGGGTGGGGTGCTATCTTAAACCAATAAATACGGGCAGTGATCACAGGCTGATGACCTCACAGGAAGTATACTTTGAAGGGAAAAATATATAAGCTACAGAGGCTCTCATCGGTTTGTTTTTTAAAATAATTGGCTTCATTACTTTGTCTCCACACTGCTTTTTGTTCTTCTTCTCTTCAACCCAGAATGTAACTTAATGTGATGTGATTTGGATTTTTAAAGCTTATATTGTGCTGAAGATAGAAAAAAATCCAGATTGGTTTCTGTTGGCATCATTGCAAGTCCCCAGGATGGTGGTTTCTGGTTTTTTATTCGCAGTTGACCCTTGAACAACATGGGGTTTAATGGGTTCCATACAGCCAAAATCTGCAAATAACTTTTGAATCCTCAAAAACTTAGTTGTCCTTCAGTTTTCTTTGGAGAACTGGTTCCAGGACCCCCAAAGAACCAAAATCCATGGATGCTCAAGTCCACCACATAAAACAGCATAAGCAAATATTTATACTTGGCCTGCTGCATCCACAGATCAAAACAACATAGTATTTGTTGAAAATAATCCACATGTAAGTGGACTCATGCAGTTCAAACCTGTGTTTGTGTTATTCAAGGGTCAACTGTACTTATTTGTTTGTTTGTTTTTTCCTTTTAATCCTTCTTATGGGCACATTATTTGGTATTTTTAATAACTTCTTTTTTTAAAAAAGGGGTGCTATTTTTCCTGGATTGTTGATCTTTTTCCTTTCCACTTAATTAAGCCTGCTCTTTTTTTAAAAAGTCTAATCTGTGCCTACACATTTATTAATTTTGATAACTATAGTATTTTTAACACTGTTGTCACAACATATTGGAATGCTGTGATTAAGTTGTGCTACAAGTGATTGGTTATTGATATATTTTTTTTATGAATGCATTTTCCAATGGAAGAAATGGGTGTGGTAGTAGAAAGTATGTGTGGGATTACAAATCAGTCACAGTCTTTGTCCATGGCACATCAGGCCATGTGCTCCATTGGGAAGAATATGTTGAGAACTTGCTGTACTGCCACCCTCTCTGCAGTTAGATGTGTCATTGTTTTCTCTCCCTTGGGAGTGGTCTAATCTCTCCAACTAGACTGGCAGTTTCTATGGGAATAAAATTCTTAAACTGGCGCCTGCTTCAGAATCACCTTAGAAGGCAAATTGAAAAACAGATTGGCAATTTGATGAGGATTACATTAAATCTGTATATTGCTTTGAGTAATATGACCATTTTAATTTGGTATAACCACTGTGGAGAACAGTATGGAGCCTCAAAAAATTAAGGCTGACATTACCATATGACCCGAAATACTGACAAATAAATTACAACAATACACTAAAAATAATATATCACCATTAAGTGAGGTTTATACCAGAGACACAAAGATGGTTTAACATATGCAAATAAATCAATGTAATGCACCACATTAACAAAATAAAGGATAAAAACCATGTGGTCTTATCAATAGATGCAGAAAAAGCATTTTATAAGATACAACACTTATTTATGATTAAAATAGTCGAGAAAATAGATATAGAAGGGAGGTACCTCAATATAATAAAGGCTATCTAAGACAAACCCTTAGCTAATATATTGAATGGTGAAAAATTAAAAGCTTTTCCTCTAAAATCATAAACACAAAAAAGGATGTTCACTCTTACCACTCTAATTCAATATAATACTAGAGGTCCTAGCCAGAGCAATCAAGAAAGAGAAAAAAATAAAAGGCATCCAAATTGAGAATAAAAAATAAAAGTGTTACTTTTTGCAGTTGACATGATTCTCTATATAGAAAACCTTCAAAACTCCATGAAAAAATTATCAGAAACAATAAACAAATACAGTAAAGCTTCAGAGTATAAAATTAATGTACAAAAATCTACTACATTCCTATATACTTACAATGAAATTTCAGAAAAAGAAATTTAAAAATTCATTTTGTAATTGCAGCAAAAAAATAAAATACATAGAAATAAACTTAAAAAAGAATGTGAGGGACTTATACACTGAAAACTACAAAGCATTATTAAAAGAGATTGAAAAGAACACAATGAAATGAAAAGATATTCCATGTTTATGGATTAGAAGAATCAACATAGCTAAAATGTTCCTACTACTCAAAGCAATATACAGATATAATGCAATCCCCATTAAAATCCCAATAATATTCTTTAAAGAAATAGAAAAAAAAATTATCAGATTGTATAAAACCACAAAAGACCCTGAATAGCTAAAGCAGTCCTCAAGGGAAAGGAAAAACAAAACAAAACAAAAAATCAAAAACAAACAAAAAACCCAGATGTCTAACACTACCTGACTCCAAATTATATTACAGTTAATCAAAGCAGCATGGTATTCACAGAAAAACAGACACACAGGCCAATGAAACAGAATTGAGAGACCAGAAATAAAACCATATATATATATATATATATATATGTAAGCAATTTTTGACAAAGGAGTTTAAAACATACAATGGAGAAAAGAAAGACTTTTTAATAAACGGTGCTGGGAAAATTTGAAAGCCAATGCAAAAGAATAAACTATACTACAGTTTGTCTCCATGTAAAAAATATTAATTCAAAATGAATCAAAAACCTAAATATAAGACCTGAAACAATAAACTACATAGAAGAAAATATAAGTACTAAATTTATGGACTTTGGTTCGAGAGATTTTACAAATCTGACCCCAAAAGCAAGGGAAGTAAAGGCAAAAATAAATGAATGGGACTATATCAAACTAAAAAGCTTCTGCACAGCAAAAAAACCCAACAAAACAAAAAAGACAACCAACTGAATGGGAGATGATATTTGTAAACAACAGGTTCAACAAGAGATTAATATTCAAAAATAAAAAGAAATACAACTCAACATCAAATAAACAATTCAATTAAAAAATGGGCAGAGGATCTGAACAAGCACTTCTCCCAAGAAGACATACAAATGGCCAACAGATATAAAAAAAGATGATCAACTTCCTTAGTATTAGGGAAATGAAAATCAAAAGTACAATGAGACACCACCTCACATCTGTTAGAATGGCAATTACTAACAAGTAAAAACAAGTATTGAATAGGTTGTGGAGAAGAAGGAACTCATTCACTGCTGGTGGGAATGTAAACTGGCAGGGCCACTATGGCAAACAGTATGGAGATTCCTAAAAAAATTAAGGAGAGAGTTATCATAGACTCAGCAATCCTTCCTCTGAGTATATACCCTAAAAATTTGAAAACATTTATTCACAACAATATATGTACCCCTATGTTCACTGTGACATTAATCATAGTTGCCAAGATATAAAAAACAACCAAAGCCAGAGGACCTGAAGACAGCAGTGGAGTAGGCAGACGCACAGACTCCCAGCTCACACCACCGAAATGGATTATAAACTAATTTATGAACAATCAGAGTGAAAAACCAAATCTGGACTACAAGACCAGCTCTCAAAAACCAAGGAGCAAATAAGAAGCCACAACAGACCTGGTAGTGAGTGCCTGAATCTCCCCTGCTTACAGGAATGGGGTGGGAGAGGGGAGGTTAAGAGCCAGAAGGGATCTCACTCCAAGGAAAAGAGCAGTAAATACTGCTCACAGCCACTTGCCTGGCGACCAGAGAATGAGATGTAGCCCCTGCCCTGGGGCCACCAAGGGCCAGCATGGTGGTGGGGAAGGAAAAGAGGCAGCTGTCACTGAGAGGGACCCCAGGAGAATACGGAATTCAGGTCATTTTCCCCAGAGCTGATCCTGGTTTGACCATTTGTTCATTTTCACTCATTTTGTTTTAAAGTTTGCTGTTGGCTCCTTTGCCCCCAATTAGCAATAGTCCTTGCACTGCAGCACACGACTCTGAGCAACAACTCCTGGGCTAGCTGAAGACACTGAGAAAGGAGTAAGGTCTCTGGACCAGCCTGCCTACCCTCCCCCAAACCCTGGCTTTGGTTTGCTCCTTCGTCCTCTGTCTCTTTCCGGCTGTGTCTCTCTTTCCCTCAGATTGCTTCAGGAGAAGGAAAGAAATGTTATTTAAAGAGAAGTTTAGTGAAACTAAATACTTGTATTTTCAGCTATTGACATTGGATTTGTGCTGCTCCTGCCCAGCCATTTGGGACAAGTCTTTAATGGCCTCTCTTTGCCCGACGGTCTAATGCAAACAGACCATAAAAAAATAAACTTTCCTCCCAAATATAAAAAAAAAAAAAAAAGATTCCTTTGATAGATAATTGGAATAAAGAAGATGTGGTACATATATACATTGGAATACTATTTAGCCATAAGAAAAGATGAAATACTGCCATTTGCAACAACATGGATAGACCTTGAGAATATTATATTACGTGAAATAAGTCAATCAGAAAAAGCTAAAAACTTATGATCTTACTCATATTTGAGATATAAAACAGAAACTCATAGACACGGACAACAGTATGGTGATTACCAGAGGGAAGCAGGGTGAGAGAGTAGTAAAGTATAAAAGGGACAAAATATATGGTAACAGAAGATAATTTGCTTTTGGGTGGTAGGCACACATACAATATACAGACCATGCATTGAAATGTATACTTGAAACCTATATAATCTTATTAATCAATGTTGCTCCAATAAAGTGTGATGTTTACTGGAGGAAGGTGGGTTGTGGGAAGTGAAAGAAAATAGGAGGGTTAAATATTGCAAGGAGACTCGACTTGGGGTTGTGAACACACAATAATGTATTGTGGAATTGTCCACATGAAACCTGTAAAATTTTGTTAACCAGTATCACTCCAGTAAATTTAATAAAATTATAAAAAATTAATTGATTGGCCTCACCCTAAAGCTTCTGACTCAATAGGTCTGGAGTGAGGCTCTAAAAGGGGAAAAAGAAAAAATATATGTACCTCCATAGTCATTGCATCATTATTCACCATGGCCAAGACATGGAAACAATCCAACCAAAGTGTCTTTTGTTGGATAATTAAAACAGAGAAGAGGCCCTGGCCGGTTGGTTCAGTGGTGGAGCGTCGGCCTGGCATGCAGAGGTCCCGGGTTCGATTCCCGGCCGGGGCACACAGGAGAGGCGCCCATCTACTTCTCCACCCCTCCCCCTCTCCTTCCTCTCTGTCTCTCTCTTCCCCTCCCGCAGCGGGGTTCCGTTGGAGCAGAGATGGCCCGGGCGCTGGGGATGGCTCCTTGGCCTCTGCCCCAGGCGCTGGAGTGGCTCTGGTCGCAGCAAAGCGACGCCCCGGAGTGGCAGAGCATCGCCCCCTGGTGGGCGTGCTGGGTGGATCCCGGTAGGGCGCATGCGGGAGTCTGTCTGACTGTCTCTCCCCGTTTCCAGCTTCAGAAAAATACAAAAAAAAAACAAAAAAAAACAGAGAAGATGTGGTACCTATACCAGTGAATACTATTCAGCCATAAAAAAAGCTGAAATGTTGCCATTTGTGACACCCTGGATGAATCTTAAGAATGTCACGCTAACAAGAGTGTGGTGGTTATGGGGGGGGGGGCACAAAGAAAACTAGATAGAAGGTGACGGAGGACAATCTGACTTTGGGTGATGGGTATGCTACATAATCGATCGACAAGATAACCTGGACATGTTTTCTTTGAACATTTGTATCCTGATTTATTGATGTCACCCTAGTAAAATTAATAAAAAATTAAAAAATAATTTAAAAAATTTTAAAAAAGAATGTCATGCTAAGCAAAATAAATCAGATGGAAAAAGTCAAGAATTGTATGATTTTACTCATATGTGGAATATAAAACTAAAAGCAACAAATGAACAAAGAAGAAAAGCAAACAAAAATGCATAGACACAGACTACAGAGTGATTGATACCAGAGGGATAGTGAGGCAGGGGCTAGTAGAACAGGGTAGGAGGCTCAAATATATGATGATGGAAGGAGACTTGACTGTGGGTAGTAAACACACAATGCGATATAGAGATAATGTGTTATAGAACTGTACATCTGAATCCTATGTAATTGTATTATCCAACGGCATCCCTAATAAATTCAATAAATCTTTTTTTTTAAATGAATTGATTGACCTCATGTCAAAGCTTCTGATTCAATAGGTTTGTGGTGGGGATCTAAAATTTTTATTTTCAAACCAGTTCTTATTTGATGATGCTAAACGTTGCTGATTCAGGGACTATATTTGAAAGACTACTCTAAACAAATAGCTGCATCTTTCTTATTTGAGTTGCTATGCACATAACCAATGTTTAATTGCTTGTTAATGATGTTGATAAATAAATACAAGGTCCTTCCTATTTATACATGAAGCCCACATATAGTTTCCCAAGAAGTAATGTTAATAGTAACCACAATAATTGCAACAGCCATTTATTACATATCTCTAATTGCCACAATCCTGAGTACCATTATCTTTATTTTTCAATTGAGAAAGTTGGAACTGAGAAAGTTAAGTGATTTGCTAAAGAGTCTGTCTTGTAAATGACAGAACTCTCAGCCAGGTCTGTCTGAAAACAAAGCCACAGTAAACAAAGCAAGCACTCTGATACCTACCCAGCCAGGATGTCAAGCACAGAAACAATTGGAAATGCAATGCATATCCTTTCAACACCATAGCAACAATAGTTAAGGAAAACCACTGTGTTTTAAAAAGGTAAACCGCAGACCTCTTTATTCGCATTTTCAATAACCATACCCATTTCTTTCAATGGAAAGTTATAGTATTTTTTAAAAGGTTTTCACATTACTTTTAGACAAATGGAAATTTTGTAGAAATAATAGTTTTGGAGCTAGCAAAATATACTAACATATCAATAAACCATCGCAGAAAACAAAACTCTTAAAAATTAAAAGAAAAATTTTGAAATGTTTGTGTTTTCTATATCAGATTCTGTGATCATTAAAAATGATGTATTTTTTTTTTCCTAAGGACAGTAAAGTCCTCTCTATCCTTAACTGTGAATAGTTCTTGGCCCATAAAGTGTGTTCAATGAATGTGTTGAATAAATGAATAAATAAACAAAAAGGTGAAATACTCTGTTGGAAACTCAGGAATTTTTCTCAATAATCTAAAATGACTTAGCAGTCATTGTGATCTCTTTTCCTATCTTTTGTAACACATCCTCAAAAATGATAAATCAGGAAAGTAAATAATTCTTTTGAAATGGGGTTGGGGAGGGAGATGTCACTAATTAGTTCCAGGAGAAAACCAAAAAGAAGGGAATTGTTGAACTTAATGAAACAAAAGGGCAGGTAAATCAAATCTTACCAGCCCTGATCGTAAGAGATGCCGCCTTATCCTTGTATTGTTAAAATATCCAGCCAGGTGTTTGTCAGTGAGACTATTATATGCTGCAAGTAATCTGAAAAAGAGAAATGAAAGTATTAAAGTTTTCTAAAGTATTGCTTGATGATCAAGGCAACTTCGGATTTTCTCCAAACTGTGTATAATCTTATTCATCCAGCTAACCAGGCATTCATAACATATTATTTTAGGTTTTATGATAAGACCTGATGTTGTTTATCCTGAAGACAAGTGTGAAAATCAAACACAAACAATTAAATTGGTATAAAGAATTAATTCAACAATAAAAATATGTAAAAAGGCAAAAAAAAAATGTAAAAAGGCATGGGGACACAGAGCAGGAAAGCACCAAGTCCAGTTGTCAGGAATGTTTCCATGGGGGAGACCTGATGGGAAAGTTGGGGGTCCTTCAGAGAATGCTTTATTCTCTTGTTACACACTAAACTCTCCCTCAAACTTACCTCCATTTCCTCAGCAGATTCTTTCTTGTCTTCTGGGCATGATGCACAGTCCCTCCACGACAAAGGACTTTCCCTCACCTGTTGGCTAGTGGCCAACACCTGTGCCGCACAAGCATCTTTTCTCCCAGGAGACTTTTCCTGGCACACTGGGTGTGCTATGTTACCATCCACTCCTCTCCCCTAGACCCTTGAGTTGCATTACACGTCACACAATATGTAATTGTTTGTTTCTTAGTCTCTTCTGCTCTATTTTAAGGCCAGGAAAGTGCATTATTTTTGGTATCCTTATTGATGTTATTTATTGGGTACTTAAATAATTATGTGTTCAATAAATAAAGGCACAATTTTGTTCAGGACTTTCTTACTGGTATAAATTTCTATCTGAGTTTAAGCTCAGCTATTTAGAAGTCTTAACTTTGTCATATAGATCCAGACAACTTCATTAATTCCACATCCAAAACCAAAAAAATTAAATCATTAATCACTTTTGATTTTAGGGTCTGTCATTTGGAGAGTTAAAAGAAAATCTAGGTCCTTGATTACAGTCTATACTGTGCTGAATTGTCAGTCTAAGACTATAAGTAAAGATTTGAAGTGATTTTTGAAAGTTTTCCTCACTTTTTAAATATTATTACCAGACAAAAAACACATACACACATATGCATACATGTATGCAAATATATGCATCCATATATATACTCATATAAACATAAGTGTATGTATAGAGAGACAGAGAGAGATAAAGAGAGCACACATGCCCAAATACAGCCCTAATATAAAGCTGTCTTTGAAACAATACATATACTATTAACTGTAACAAAGATTCACACATCGTATATTTTATAAGCAGCAGACTTTAACTTATTCCAAGACTAGAACAGAAACTCATATACTGAATTGAGTCAATGTCATTAGCAACACTTTGATTTAGCCGTTTGCACTGCCTTAATTACATAGAAATGGTATTGTGACCTTTTCCTATCTCCTTTCTCTTTAATGCCCATCTCAGGACAGTTCCACGCTGTTAAGTGGTAAGAAAATTTTAATTTTGTGCACAAAAGAGACAGAAAAGCAGTTACAAAGCCCAGAAACCAAGGTGCCACAGGAGGGTTGCAGACATATGAACAAGTATGGAAACCATTATTTGGCTGGGTTTATGTAAAAAGACAACCCAAGGGCTTCAGCAATACACATACAAAACTAGCCTTGATAATGCTTTGAAACCATCTTTTAAATGAACTGTCTTGGTGTCCTACAGTTCATCAAAGGTTTCCTGTCTCCAAAAGGTCAACATCGTATCCTTTACCCTTTATGAATCTCAGAACATCTTTTCAGCAGCTCATTTCAGAAAGGTGAGCAGGTGTCTCTCAGTCCTAACAATCATGATTCCACAGTTCACAGATTCTTAAGATAAATCATTATACTGATATCATATATAGTCTTTTGTCTGTTTCTCGGGCTCAAGTTTAAAAAAAAATAAATGGTTTTGGAATAGCTGTGAGTGCTAACACCCTGATTAAAAATAGTAAGGTCAGAAATATGGGACAGCAAGAACCTCAGTTTCCCTGCTGACTGATAAAATATTCCCTTCTTTTAATCCATACTCTCTATCTATCTCTTTCAATATTTAGGTACTAATAATAATGCTTAGCCAGCTTTGGTGCCCACCTCACTTTAATTCTGCTTTCTCAGGCTCCTACTAAATGAATACATGTACATGATATGCCCCTTAGGAACTCTTACTTAAAGTCAACTTGAGGCCCTGGCCAGTTGGCTCAGTGGTAGAGCATCGGCCTGGCGTGCAGAAGTCCTGGGTTTGATTCCCAGCCAGTGCACACAGGAGAGGCACCCATCTGCTTCTCCACCCCTCCCCCTCTCCTTCCTCTCTGTCTCTCTCTTCCCCTCCCACAGCCAAGGTTCCATTGGAGCAAAGATGGCCCAGGCGATGAGGATGGCTCTATGGCCTCAGCCTCAGGCACTAGAATGGCTCTGGTTGCAACAGAGTGGCGTCCCAGATGGGCAGAGCATCGCCCCCTGGTGGGCATGCGGGTGGATCCCGGTCAGGGGCATGCAGGAGTCTGACTGCCTCCCCATTTCCAGCTTCAGAAAAAGACAAAAATAAATAAATAGATAGATGATAGATAGATAGATAGATAGATAGATAGATAGATAGATAGATAGATGATAGATAGATAGATAGATAGAGTCGACTAGATCAGTTAAATGGAAACCTTTGCATGCATCCGTTTTCAAACTTATCCATATTTAGGAATAATGAAGAGTCCAGGTTGGGGTGCCAGGTTTGTAAAGCAGCTCCTGCCACGACTATGGTCACACAACTTAAGGAAGACTAACTACCTGGATCCAGCAAGGCATCATTTTCTTATCAGAAAATGCCTGAATTATTTTTTTAATTTTATTTAGAAAATTTAATTTAATGGGGTCTCATTGATCAATAAAAGTGCACGGGTTTCAGGTGAACATTTCTATTGCATTTGAAGTGTTGATTATGTTGTGTGTTCATCACCCAAAGTTAAATCATTTTCTATCACTGTATATTTGATCCCTCTTTACTACCTTCCCCCTCTGCCCCCACCTGAATTATTTTTAACTGAAATTTTAGATTAATAAATTACAAAAATGGTAACAAAAAGTTGTACTAGAGTAAATTGTATACAAATTTAGTAAAACAGTTGTTACTGACTATGTTTGTTTCCCCCCAAAATTTGAGTATTGAAATTCTAACCCCCTGTGTGATGGTGTTAGGAGGTGGGGCCCTTCGGAGGTGATTGGGTCATGAGAGTGGAGCCTTTATGATTGGAATTAGTGCCCTTATAAACCATGTGAAATGACATCAGGAAAATCTATGAACCAAGAAGGGAGTCCTTACCAGACACCCCATCTTCTGGCACCTTAACCTTGAATTTACCAGCCTCCAGAACTGTGAGAAATAGATTTCTGTTGTTTAAACCACCCAGTGTATGGTATTCTGTTATTGCAGCTGCAACAGGCTAAGACAGTAGTCAATACAAACATTTCCACCATATGCATATAAATGCTGTACTTGTTCTGGCCATCAAACTTCTTTCACAAGGGTTCTGAGCCAAAACCATGGTTTATCTGATGCTTTCTAGTCATTCTTTATGTGGCTTGGTATGGGCTTGTAGCCTCCCTTGCATTTATTTGGTTACCAGAGCTTTACTGACACAGTCACAAACTTAAGAGTTTTTCTGATGTTTCTGCCTTTGTTCTCTCTAATCACTACCACTGATATTTTTTCTTCCCACCTTCCACTCTTTTCTTTTCTTTCTTGCACTGGACATAACCTTGGGCCAGATGAAGTTACCTTGCTCCAGGCTTGGTGACTGAGTTGCACCTTGGGCACTCCACTCCTTCTGTAAATCACCTTTGAATCTATTGTCAAAGCTCAACTTCCTGGTCACACTGCCTCAGTCTTGTGATCCTCTCCTGCTCTCTCCTCCATAGAATCAACAATTGCATTGATCACAGTACCCCCCCCCAGGCCACCATGTCACTCAAAGACCATGCTATTCATGCCAAGTCCCACAACTAACTGGCCAGACCAGTCTAACTCATTGGCTTCTTTATGTGATGAACAAGACTTGTAACTCACCCACTGTTTGCTGGGTGGGGAATGACCCACTCTCTGGCTCAGTGCCTGGGGAACAGTCCTCCAGGAAACAAGTACACACCACACATGGCTATGGTGTCTGAGGATTAGAGTTGTGGCTGCTGAGTCACTGGATATGCTGCCTTCCCAGCTTCAGCCTTTTTACACTTAATACTGGAAAACTTGCCTCCCAACATGTTGAATATAGAAATGGGGCTCTGAAGTAATAAAGTCAGTGATTCCTTTCAATCACTGCACCTGCCCTTAGAGAGAGAGCATCTATCCCATAAAACCCCAACTAAAAGGACAGGCACTTCGATATTATTAATCACAAACTGATTGAGTACTATTTTCATGGCATGCTATAAGGCACAGGGACACATAGATGGCACAGACCCTCACTAAAGAGCTTATAATCTAGTAAAGGGGTGGGGGCAATACATGCACAGAGTGTGTGTGTGTGTGTGTACTTGATTTCTTCCTATGTTATTGGCCAATCCATTCATAAATAGTTATTCAAAGTATCTGAGTGTGCTAATGTCAGACACTTTGCCCTAGGCTGGGGAAGGAGTGTGATGTCCTTAGCCCCTTCTGCACATCACAAAGCCCTTCCACATACATACTCTTATTTGTTTTCTTCTGGGTCTATGGAATACAAATAATATTTATTACAGATCTTCTATGTTCCTTAGAAAAGCTCCAAAACAAGATTATTGCTTAATGTTAAGTCAATCCCAGGAAAACCTAAAATAAGGTATTATGGGTCACACTGATAGAGGAATCTCCTGACCTGCAGCAGTCTTGAACCCCACCTCATCTCCCAGCCTGGCCCTACACTGTTTACCTTGGTAAAGGGCAAGGGATGTGGTGGTAAAGGCTCCATCCAGCTCCAGTTCAATTCTGTCTCCACCATTACTTCATCTGCAACTGGGAGTAAGTGACTTACCTCCTTCTGCCTTGACTGTTCTACTTGCCACAAAACATTCTGCACATGATTATTTATGCATTCTCTAAGAAGACAAAGCTTTTTCCCCACTCCCTTTTCTTTCTGAGCTATCACTACACTTACCTTTAAAGTCCCTTTGTAAGCCATATATTTGATAAGGAGTTAATATATAAGAAAATCATAATGATAGGAAAATATGAATCATGAAATATTCACAGAGAAATGTTATTCTACCTAGCATAGAGAGAGCAAAATTTTAAGTGAGGTTTCTTATAGACAAAAATGAACAAATATATAACGTCCATTTATAATTAGCCATAACATGAGCATAAAAACCATGTACTAAAATCTTTGAATCTTCTTACTCTTTTTTTAAATTTTTATTTAGAAAATTAAATTTAGTAGGATGACATTAATCAATATGAGTACATAGGTTTCCGGTAAATATTTCTATAGCATTTGAACTGTTCATTATGTTGTATACCTATTACCCAAAGTCAAGTTATTTTCTGCCACCTTATATTTGTCCCTCTTTAGAACTCATCCTCCAACCCCTCCCCACATCCTTCTCCCCTGGTAACCACTTCCTTTTTATCTATGTCCATGAGTCACAGTTTCATATCCCACCCATGTGTGAAATGATAAAGTTCTTAGCTTTTTTAAATGTACTTATTTTTTTCAGTATGATGTTCGCAAAGTCCATCCATGTTGTTATAAATGTCAAATGGCATCATTTCTTATGGCTGAGTAGTATTCCATAGTATATATGCACCACATCTTCTTTATCCAATCCTCTATCAAGGGACACTTTGGTTGTTTCCATGTCTTGGCCACTGTAAATAGTGCTGCAATAAACATGGGTGTGCATGTGTCTTTACATAAAAAAGTTGTCAAGATTTTTGGGTAGATAGCCAGTAAAGGGATTGTTGGGTCATATGCTAATTTTTTTCTTAACTTTTTGAGGAACCACTATACTTTTTTCCATAATGGTTGTACTAATTTGCATTCCCACCAGCAGTGAAAGAGGGTTCCTTTTTCTCCACAGCCTCTCCAGCACTTGTTATTACCTGTTTTGTTGATAATAGCTAATGTAACAGGTGTGAGGTGGTATCTCACTGTAGTTTTGATTTGTATTTCTCAAGTAGCTAATGAAAATGAGCACCTTTTCATATATCTGTTGGCCATTTGTATGTCCTGTTGGGAGAAGTGTCTATTCAGGTTTTCTGCATTTTTTAATTGGATTGTTTGCTTATTTTTTAATTGGAAAGTTTAATTTTTAATTGGAAAGTTGCTGAGCTTTGTGAGTTCTTTACATATTTTGGATATTAACCCCTTATCAGAGCTTTTGTTTGCAAATATCATCTCCCATTTAGTTGGCTGCCTATTTGTTTTGTTGTCAGTTTCTTTTGCTGTGCAGAAACCTTTTAGTTTGATATTGTCCCATACATTTATTTTTACCTTTACTTCCCTTGCCTTTGGGGTCAAATTCATAAATTGTTCTCTACGGCCAAGGCCCATAAGTTTAGGATCTATGTTTTCTTCTATGTTATTTATTGTTTTGGATATTATATTTAGGTCTTTGATCCATTCTGAATCAATATTTTTACAGGGGAACAAACTGTAGTCAAGTTTATTCTTTTGCATGTGGCTTTCCAATTTTACCAGAACCATTTATTAAAGAGGCTTTCTTTTCTCCATTGTGTGTTTTTGGCTCTTTTGTAGAAGATAATTTGTCCATATACATGTGGTTTTATTTCTGAGTTCTCAATTCTGTTCCATTGGTCTGTATGTTTGTTTTTCTGCCAATGCCGTGCTGTTTTGATTATTGTAGCTCTATAGTATAATTTGAGGTCAGGTAGTCTGACCTCTCCATCTTCATTCTTTTTCATCACAATTGCTTTGGATATTTAGAGTTTTTTATGGTTCCATACAAACCTAGTGATTTTTTTGTTTTTGTTTTGTTTTTTTAATGACATTGGAATTTTGATGGGGATTGCATTATATTTGTATATTGCTTTGGGTAATATGGCCATTGTTGATTATTTCAATCCATGAACATAGAATGTTTTTCCATTTCATTGTGTCTTTTCATATATATGTATATATATACACATATATACACACATACATATATATACCTGCAATCTGCTTTACACCACACGTTCCTTAGAAGACTTGTTCAGAGAGAATATAAAAACATTTTTTTGACATAACCAGTTTTATTTAGTTCAATTGGTACTTGGCCATTTAAATTAATAAAGTTTGTGTAGTATACTATTCACTCTGCACAAAAGCAGAAAAACACTGGCAGCTAGAAAAACAAATCTATTATCCCACAGCTCTGGAGGATGGAATGTCTAAATGAGTAATCCCAAGGTGTCAGCAGGGCAGCATTCCTTCTGGAGGCTCTAAGGAAGAATTATTTTTCTTTCCTTTCCTACATTCCATGGGCTTCCCTTATTCCTTGGCTCCTGGCCCCCTTCCTCTGCCAAAGCCAGTGATGGCAGATCATCTTTTTCACAACACTGTCTCTCTAGCTCTGGCTCTTCTGCTTCCCTTTTTCTCATATAGGGGCCATTGTGATTACACTGAGTCCATCCAGACTAATCCTGGGAAATCTTAAAGTCAGCTGATTAGCAAGGTTAATTTCCATATGCAGTCTTAATTCCCTTGCTATGCAAAGTAATTTAGTCTTATATTTTGAGGATTACAACATGGACATCTTTGAGCGGCCATTATTTTGTCTACCAAAAAAAAAAAAATTATATGCCAGATGACAGGGAGCAGAAACACTGGATACTGAGTGTAATGGCTATTTGGCTGCAACATACATTGTCTAAACTAAAGTGATCAATCATGCCAGTGACTCCCAGTTTCCAACAGGACACTTCCCAGACAGAGAAAGACAATCTTAAAATCACACCAGGATGTGAAATACAAGTTAGAGCCTACCTTGCTGATCTAAATGTGATGTGCCAAATGTGAGCACTAAAATAAATGAACAAGAGGTACACTGGGAGCATCTCACACAATTTACTTTTTTTTCTCATAACGATAAGAGTATAGAGGTAGCTTACTTTATCTAACATGTGAAAAGACAAATTAATCCACGTTATGTAATTGTATTCATATGAAATATAATTTATTCAGCATTAAACATGTTTCATTAAATCCAACTAATTATTATATAAAACACTAAACAAGAAGAAAATTTTGCCAATTACACTGTGACTTGTCATTGATTGTTAACTGTAAATGATTTTTGTAAAGTTAAAAAATGAAAACAATCATCTTAGTATTGACGTAGCAGGTTATCACGCACGCTTGCTGCTGCACGTATGGAGGCAGGTCTGGGGAAGGAAAACAGGAAGGCATATAGTATATAAGAATATGACAGAGGCCCTACTATTAAGAGCCTCAAAAAGGGATCAGAGAGAAGAATTTTATACATAAAACAATTAAAAGCATACAAATGTGTATTTAAAAACAGTGCTGTTTTGGAACTAGCTCATACTGGCTCCCATGAGATAATTGTTAAAATTTTCAGAAATTTTACAAGCCGTTGTTAGTTTAAAATTGGCCATCATGGGAGTGTTTATATCTCAGAAATTGGCAAACACTACAAATCAAGGCTCTTCTTTTTTTCTGAGAAGATAGTTTAGCAGCACAGTACTGACTAAATTTAAAAAGTAAGTGTCAAGATATATAGCACAGGGGATAAATAGGATAATTCATTACCTGAATCAACATACAGAAGTATACTTTACATACTTTTAATCCAGAAATTAATCTTCTGTATGCAATGTCTGACCAAAGGGGCTCAGAAACACATTCAACAATTTTCTATCCCTAACAAAAAGAACACAAGGACTCTGGCAATTACATTGACATTTTTCCATGACATTTCAATCAAGAAATTTTATGCAAGATATGTCTTTATATTGCCACAAATGAAAAGTTTCAACTCACCTACCAATCTGGAAAAAACTGATTACACCATTTTATGCTTAACAGAATCAAATGAGACTTAGGTGAATGAGCACAGTTTTATTACTAAAGATAAAAAGTCTAATCGAGAGGTGCTCTGCATTTCAGAGGTCACTAAGTCTGCAATTTGTAGAGAATATGATCGTGTTCAAGGAGGGCTCGCATCAAACCTCCACTACCCAGGCCGGCTTCTAGGACTGACAGGTAAAATGCTTCTTCCACAAGTATTTGTACTTGGAAAGCAAGTTAAACAAGTCACGGAATACTGTGGATTGATCACCTTTATGTTATAGTTCACAAGGAACGGGGCTCCATCTCTTGATCCTAATATCTCTCTCATTGTCCATCGGAAAAGATTTGCAAGGTTCCACTAAATTCCAACTCTAGGGGGAAACTCATCACACTCAAGCCACCAAACCAAGGCTAAGATTTTGTATCTCAGTGAGATTCTTAACAAAGAAGTTAATATAATCTAAATTGAAATAACTTCCCCAAATAAAACATTTGAAAGCAGCAGCAATAACCAGAAAAATAAAGCAAAGTTAAACTTCTTACCTTTCCATCACTAAAAACTGCCTCTCTACTACTGATGAGAAACAAAATTTAGGCAATATGTCATCATATACCTTAATTCTTAAACAGGTACAATTTCCCTAGAATTAAAGGCAAATATATCTATATCAAACACCTCCTGCTCAACGGAAATTAATGAAATAAGAAATGGATGTGATTTGAAGCCAAAAGGATTGAGGTCAAATTCTAATTCTACCCCTTACAAGACGGATGGCGCTCAGAGGTTCACTCCTCTTCTCTTTACAATTATCAGGATGAGTGAAATGTGACTACTTCTTAAAGCAGATTATCTAAGTTTATTGATATGGCAATGCTACTACCATATTAAATTATAGAAATTCACAGGTAAAAATGATTACATAAGGTCTAGCCAACTCCCTCCTTTTATAATCAGGAAACAGACGTTCTGAAAGTAGGCATGGTTCATCAGTAAACTCAGGTCAAAGGCCTCAGAAACAATGAATGTCACAGTAATTTCAATAGTACTGCACTTATCCCTTTCCTAGGGTCCTTGTCTCACTGCCTTCCCAGAATATCTTGCATTCGTTTTTAATCACTCCTTGTGTCCCTCTCTTAAGGTAGAGTATGGAGCCATGCTCAGCCAATATTTGTTGAATGAACAAATAAATCAGTTAATGGAAACAAAGTATATTGGTCAATTCCTTGATATATATCCTTTTAAAAAATCCATGTGTAAGGGTCATAACCTTTCTTCTGCTTCAGGATAACAACGGAAAAACACTCTATAACCAAAGGGGTTCACATGCATGCTTTAAATATTGTGGGCTTTTTTAAATGCAAAATGTTCAGTGTGGATGATCATGCTGACACTGTTAGTGCTGTTCTGTTTTGTCACATAAGTGCCCTTGCCATATGCTGTAAAGTTGCATTAAAAAAAAGTTTCCACGGAGGCAAAAAAAAAAAAAAAAAGCCTTTTGAAGAAACTTGAAGACCAATACAAAAGAGGAATTGACACAAGGGTCAATTATTTACCAAGCCTTTATAAGAAAACTGTCAACTGAAGTTAGGCCACAAGTCTCTATTGCCTGCCATTTTATAGAGGGTGACTAAACTTATCATACAAATGATTTTATATTACATTCTTTATTCTTTTTTATTTGTATACAAACCTGCCAGATTTCAGCAATTATACCAAATATTGATTTACAATTTTTCTCAGCTTATTCTAATGATGCAATAAGATGAGAACCATAATATTATTTTATATATAACCTTAATAGAATGGTTTGGAGTGATTAGTGAAAGCAAAACTAGTCTCCAACTGTGCAGACTGCTGGGAGATGATTTTGCAGTGTTCACAGATGAGTCAATAGGAAAGCAGTGCATGGGAGTCAGCAGGCCCAGTCGCACTAAGGTTGACCAGTTCCCTAGAATACATGGTTTGAGCCTCCAAGTTCACCTTTGGAAACTAAAGAATCTTTCATCTTTGAATAGAAAATAAAAAAAATTATAGCCACTTAAAATATATGCATTAAAAGAAAAGTAGCTTATAAAGTAAGAAAGATAATGAGGCTATTTGAAGCAAAGACGACTGAAGTGGGGAGTTCAATTGCCATCACTAACACTTACTGATCACTTAAATATCTGTAGGGGACACAGTAAACACCCTATATGATATGTACTATATATTTTAATTCTCAAAACAACCTTGCAAAGTACTATTATCCTCCCTCTTCATAGATAAGTAAACTGAGGTACAACTCACAACTAGTTAAAGATAGATTCAGGATTCAAACCAGGGACTGTTCTGCTTTAACTACTAAATTGATTGTGTTCTACAGAGTACAGCCAAAGGTTCTACAGAGCTCAGTATGGAGAAGGAAAGATATAAAGGGAGTCACATAAGTGGTTGGTTGGCTTGTGAAAGTTGCTAACAAGGCAGGATCATCACAAACAATGAATGAAAGTGCAGGGATGAGGTTTTGGCTCAATAAAAGGAAATTGTTGAAAGATCAAAGGGATGAGTTATAGGATGGTATGCCCAAAAGTCTTAGAATTGTATGGTTTCATGACAGAAATGGAGGGTTTTAAGGCAGGGAAAGGAGATGAGTTAAATATTCTAACTCTCATTTTGAAACCTATATTTCCTACTGTCCCAGGAAGGCAGACTATGGTAGTTAGGAGTTTGACCTCTCAACTCTGATATACTCAGTTTGAATATTCACTGGATTATTTAGTAGATTAGCAACCAGAGGTGAGAAGGTACCTAACTTGGCAGTAGTTTATATCTTTCTCTGAAAATGGAAATAGTAATAGCACTACTTTAAAAAGTCACTTAAAGCAGTGGTCCCCAACCCCTGGGCCGCGGACCAGTACCGGTCTGTGGGCCATTTGGTATCGGGCCTCAGAGAAAGAATAAATAACTTACATTATTTCTGTTTCATTTATATTTAAGTCTGAATGATGTTTTATTTTTTAAAAATGACCAGATTCCCTCTGTTACATCCGTCTAAGACTCATTCTTAACGCTTGTCTCGGTCATGTGATACATTTATCCGTCCCACCCTAAAGGCCAGTCCATGAAAATATTTTCTGCCATTAAACCAGTCTGTGGCCCAAAAAAGGTTGGGGACTACTGACTTAAAGCATTAAATGAGTCAATATGTATAAATCACTTAACAATTTATCTAGCACATAGTAAATGCTCAATAAATTTTGGACTTTATCATTGAATATACAACTCCTATTCAATTATCAATTTAAACCCAAACTGAAATAATACTCTGCAGGTAAGACTAACTACTTCTTAAAGACTTCTACCATGAGTATTTTCTTTCCATATTTAACTTTACCCATTGGCAGAAAGCCTTCCTTGAAGGAGACAACACTTGAAGTCTATTTTGCCCTATTTGTTCATTAAAGAGTGATTAATCATTATCCTCTTAGAAAGAAGCTCATATAAATCTGAGCAATATTTTGAATTCAGAAAGCCAGGTTCCTTAATTATCTTTCTCCATATTATAAACTCCACGAAGGCATTAACTTTGTTCTATTCACTAGGGCCCAGTATTCCAGTTACACAGAACAATGTCTGAAATGTACTTTTCAATGTGAAAATAAATATTATTTCTTTTTCTGACCTTCAGATGCCTATTTGTCAATATCTATTTTGAGTTAACAAGTTAGAAAATCGTTGTCTTTTAGATGAGATCTGAAAAACTTCCATGTTATTCTACCTATTCTCATATCCACAGCTGATTTAGGCAAAATTAATAAGTAGGTGAAGATTGCCTTGCATATGTTAGATTTAGGGAGTGCTGATATGCTGGGGCTGCCAAGAGTGTAACTATTGAAGGAACAGGGAGTGCTGACAAGGTCCCTGTGAGGCCGAGACTATGAGTCAGAGACCTTTATCAGAAGTTTATGTTTGAAATTTTCCACTGAGCTATACCCCCCCCCCCGTTGCTGCACACGACCTCCCTAGCCAATAGCTAACAGCCACATCTGCTTCTGTAAATGCTTGCTCATCCTAGATAGTCACCCTATAAAAAGGAGCCATTTTAGAAGCTTGGGGCTGCAGTGTACCCTTGCGTGGGTTACCTGCAGTCTCTGTGCAGGTTTGCGGGGCTGCAGTGCTCCCTTGCATGGGTTGCCTGCAGTCCCTGCGCAAGTTTGCAATAAAACTTATAAAATTCACTTTGGGTCTGCTGTAGTCTGTCTCCTGGGATGTAACAAATGGAGGCCCCAGCAAGATAGACCGTGTAAGACCCCTCCTCACGGAGTGGGCTGCAGCAGATGTTGGTAACTGGCCAGCCTCCGGCAGTTGCCATTTGGAAACTGAATTTGGCTGATTCGAAACATTTGGAGTCTCGAGACTGTTTGGTAAGGAAGCTTCCTCTTTGAATATTTGGAAACAGAGCTCTGGTTAGAAAAGGGTGTAGTGGAGCAGGTGGGACGCCACCTGATTTCTCCCCACCCGGTTGGTCGGGGAACGCAGGACGCTGCCTTCTCCCTTTGGTTTTGGTTTAGAAGTTTTGTTTGTTTTGTGTGCATATTTGCTTTGTTTGTCTGCTTCGCTCATTGCTTCCTCACAGGATTCCTTCAAGAGTCAAGGGCCTCTCTGCTGCCCTAACGCCTCTTCAGTGCTTGCTTGATAACTTTTCTGATTTCTCTCACAGGGCACGAGACTATGGGACTCCTGTTGATTCTGCCACGTTGCGGACTCTTTGTGAACTAGAATGGCCAACTTAAGAGCAGACTGGCCAAAACCAAGGATTGCTAGACCCATAGAAAACATAGAGAGTTTAGCATACTATCACCAGCACCCACCTGCAGGCAGGTAGCATGGTCAGTATGCAGCCCAGTATAGCAGCAGAGGTAGAAAAAGAAAAGGCAGCCAGGCTGCAGCTGGCTGCAGGAGAAGCGTCAGGCTCCCCTAACAGTTTCAGGCACTTGCCCCTCCCCCTTGGGCACCGGCTCAAGGGCTGCTCCACTGCTTAGTCAAGCAAAAGATAACAGTGCAGTAAGCTAGAGGTTATCATCACCTTGCTACAGCCCCTGCCCTCCTCTGCTTTGGCTCTGGGAAATCTTTGCCTCCATGTGAAGCCAAATCCGAGGAGAAGATTTAGGGAATTATAGGGTTACTATGTCCCTGAGGAAATTGAGGCCATTCCTTATTTTTCTCTGAAAATCAGTAGTTCATAATCTCTTATTGTAAATCGTACTAAATTTGTACTAATAGTAAAGCATATGGAGTTGTATAGTCTGTCAAATACAAAGACTTCCTTTTTGTACCAAGGATCTGTTGTTGTAAAAAAACAAAAAACAGGCCCTGGCCAGTTGGCTCAGCGGTAGAGCGTCGGCCTGGCGTGCAGGGGACCTGGGTTCCATTCCTGGCCAGGACACATAGGAGAAGCGCCCATTTGCTTCTCCACCCCCCACTCCTTCCTCTCTGTCTCTCTCTTCCCCTCCCGCAGCCAAGGCTCCATTGGAGCAAAGATAGCCCAGGCACTGGGGATGGCTCCTTGGCCTCTGCCCCAAGTGCTAGAGTGGCTCTGGTCGTGGCAGAGCGACGCCCTGGTGGGCAGAGGGTCGCCCCTGGTGGGTGTGCCGGGTGGATCCTGGTCGGGCGCATGCAGGAGTCTGTCTGACTGTCTCTCCCCGTTTCCGGCTTCAGAAAAATACAAAACAAACAAACAAACAAAAAACATTTTCTATGTTAGAAATGTATATGTTATTTCAATAGTCTTTTGTTAATTCTCCTTTTCATTTGCTTTTTCATAGCCTGTGATGTTAAAATTTTAGTTTAAAATATTAGGGGATATATAATAATTCAGTAATTGTTAATTGTTCAATATTAGGTCATAAAACCCAGAGTAACAAATATTACTATTGATTAGCTTAATAGAAGAATTCTTAACATAATAGGTAGAAAAGAGAACTCTAGAAACATAATCCTGAACCTCCACCTGATTTACCACCACAGATCAAATCTTTTCTTTCCTCAGTCTAATAGGCTTCTTTAAATACAGGATTCCCAATTTTGCTCTCTTAGTCAAGCCCCTCAGTGAGATCTTCTGAGCATGGCTTTTAAGGTCTATAATGACCAAGGAAGTAACAGAAAAGGCAAATAAGGCCCAAAAGAAGTCAGGAAATACCAACTTTTGGCTCCAGCGCCCTAGGCGCTTTATAGCATTTAATCAAGACCCTGCTCCAGAGTGGAAAGAAAGGTCATTGAACTGAAGCCTGCCAGGCTTCCCGGCCCCACTGGTTGACACACCTGTGCTATGGAAAGAGGGACATGAGAAGGTAAGCTGCCCCCTTGCTCCATGGAGGGAGAGTTCAGTCTCTTCTAGCCCTGCTCCAGCTACCTGTGACCTGATCTTGCCCAGCATGCTGGGAATTGCCACTGAAGGCCCAAGGACATCGTTCATGAGCCTAAGGTATTTCTTCCAAGTAGAAAATAAGCTCATCTCATTTCTTGTAAACACAAAGGCCATCTCTACTGTGGGTATTGACAATCTGATTTTATTGCTTTATTTAATGTTTAGTATCTCCTTTATTTCTCTTATCTCAACGCCCCATGCCTATAATAGGCTGGGACCTGCTGCTAATTCCAGCTAGAAGCAGTGGTCACTAGGACTTAAACTCTAACTGCAAAGTGTAGAAATGTAACACCCTTTCCCTAAGTTTTCCCTATAAAAACTTACAGGTTTTATAGGTTACTCAGCAAACTGTTCAAAGACTGTCCAAGAAGCACTTCTAGCAGTATACCACCCAAGGACTGACTCCCACATAGATGGGTCCACACACCATGATCCTGACCACCCCCACTACTGCCAAGGTAGAAGGCATACCCGCCTGGGTCCACCACAGCCGGCTAAAGTTTGCAGTCCCAGCAGAGACACCTTTGTGGACAGCGAAGACTGACCCTGCCAACCCTTGTAAGCTGACCCTGAGAAGGACAGCATGCCCTGCTTCAGCCACAAACCAGAAATTAACTGGTCCACGCATGGCTAAAGCCTGAAGAAACTCACTAAGGACCTCCTTTTAATTAGACTTTGGGGAGGGAGGGAAACTAAGGTAAAGGAAAGCCAAGGTAAAGTCATCTTAAGGTTTGATGCATGTACTGCTATGAGTCATACAGAAAGGGGGTGTAGGACCCTTGGCTGAGAGAGAAGCTACAAGGTAAATGAAAATTATATATGTGCTCATAGCTACCACTATAGAATAACCTATGAATATTGGTCATGTGTCCAATAGGCTACTTAGGAAAAGGACACCTCCAAAAAGCAATCTTTAAAAGAGGATTACTTATTACTAACTTAGTCCTCACTGAAGGTTAAGGTTTTTAGAAATTAAGAATTCTGATTAGTTGGAAAGGAACTGTATGGTTTTAATAATAAAAGGTATGAGGTGTAGAGGTACTTTTGAAAGGAAAAGGAAAAAGTAAGTTGTTGTAAAAGCAGGTTATATATGAATAGTAAAGAAAGTTCATAAAAGTTGAAGGTTTATGTAAGTTGCAGAAGGTTTGTGCAAGTTGTAAGAAGTTAGTACAGAGAAGAAAAATACAAGGCAGAAAGAAATTAGTATAAGAATTTATTCTCTTCATCCCCTTAGCTCACTACATTACTTACTACTCTTACTGGACCCCTCGTTTTGCTCATAGTAGGGGGGTCACCATTAGTCCATATATTATCAACTGCCTCATGCAGTATGTACAAAAGAAATTAGCCGTAAAGCTTGTAGTACTAAGGGCACACTATCAGCGTGCCAGCACATACTAGGGAAGACCCCTGACCCAATTAGCTTATAGCTACAGCTAAAGTAGAAAATTCTCATGAGCCCCAGCCTTATACCATTCTCCTCACTGATGAAGAATCAAGGGTTTGATTTATGCCCAAAAGAGATGGGGGAATGTTAGATTCAGGGAGTGCTGATATGCTGGGGCTGCCAAGAGTGTAACTATTGAAGGAACAGGGAGTGCTGACAAGGTCCCTGTGAGGCCGAGACTATGAGTCAGAGACCCTTATCAGAAGTTTATGTTTGAAATTCTCCACTGAGCTATACCCCCCCCCCCCGTTGCTGCACACGACCTCCCTAGCCAATAGCTAACAGCCATATCTGCTTCTGTAAATGCTTGCTCATCCTAGATAGCCACCCTATAAAAAGGAGCCATTTTAGAAGCTCGGGGCTGCAGTACTCTCTTGCGTGGGTTGCCTGCAGTCCCTGTGCAGGTTTGCAATAAAACTTATAAAATTCACTTTGGGTCTGCTGTAGTCTGTCTCCTGGGATGTAACAGCATATACTCAATCTGCCTTTCTTGTGCCTTATCTCACACCTACATGATAATTCTATACATAGTAATTCTTGGTATTGTCAGATTTTTCCTCTTTTCCCCCACTACTTCCTTCTCTTCTTTTTCCACACTCAGCTACTCTCAGGAAAGCAATTGTCAGAATTATTCAGTGCACATACTGAAATGCAGTTTAGGTGCCAGATGTTTTTAAGGGCCTACATTTGTGAAAGGAAGAAAATGGAAGTAGGATTGAGCAGAGGGAGAAGTTAAAATGCATGTAGACCAAGTGCAGCCTTGGCCAACCTGAAATGGCCAAGCCTTTATATCCTTCCATGCTCAGTCACCACTGCGGGCTGCCCAGGAAGGATATGGCCTCAGACAAGGCGGTACCTGGGCCTGAGGCAGACCCTAAGGATGCTGACAGCTGGAGGCTCTACAGACCACTTCTCTATACATGGGAAGCAAGTCCTGCTCAGAGGAGACCGCTTACACTTTAAAAAAAAAAGGCCTAAAACCCAGCCACCAACAAAGACCACACTAATAAAATACCATGTGTGTTAGGGGAGGAAGAGTAACAAATCAACCTCTTTAAAAATCTTCTCATTTCCCTAACATGTAATTCTTATATGCAGTAGTGAGGTTTAAAATAGTAAGGATGGCCCAGGCCAGTTCGTTCAGCTGGTTAAAAGTATCATCAAATGACAAGGTTGTGGGTTCAATCTCCAGTCAGGGCACACACAGAAAGCAACCAAGGAATGCATGACCGAGTGGAACAACAGACTTCCTCTCTCTCTCCCTTCCTCTCTCTGTCTCTCCGAAAATCCATAAAAATTAAGCCCTGCCAGATAGCTCAGTTGGTTGGAGTGTTCTGTCAGAGCACAGAGTTTGCTGGTTTGATTTCCTGATCAAGACACATACAGCTTAATGTTTCTGTCTCTCTTTCTCTCCCTGACTTGAAAGAAAGAAAGAAAGAAAGAAAGAAAGAAAGAAAGAAAGAAAGAAGAAGGAAGAGAAAGGAAGAAAGAAAGAAAGAAAGAAAGAAAGAAAGAAAGAAAGAAAGAAAGAGAAAGGAAGGAAGAGAAAGAAAGGAAGGAAGAAGAAAGAAAGAAAGAAAGAAAGAAAGAAAGAAAGAAAGAAAGAGAAAGGAAGGAAGAAGAAAGAAAGAGAGAGAGAAAGGAAGGAAGAAGAAAGAAAAGAAAGAAGAAAGAAAGAAAGAAAGAAAGAGAAAGGAAGGAAGAGAAAGAAAGGAAGGAAGAAGAAAGAAAGAAAGAAAGAAAGAAAGAAAGAAAGAAAGAAAGAAAGAAAGAGAAAGGAAGGAGAGAAAGAAAGGAAGGAAGAAGAAAGAAAGAAAGAAAGAAAGAAAGAAAGAAAGAAAGAAAGAAAGAAAGAAAGAAAGAGAAAGGAAGGAAGAAGAAAGAAAGAGAGAGAGAAAGGAAGGAAGAAGAAAGAAAAGAAAGAAAGAAGAAAGAAAGAAAGAAAGAAAGAAAGAGAAAGGAAGGAAGAAGAAAGAAAGAGAGAGAGAAAGGAAGGAAGAAGAAAGAAAAGAAAGAAAGAAGAAAGAAAGAAAGAAAGAAAGAAAGAAAGAGAAAGGAAGGAAGAGAAAGAAAGGAAGGAAGAAGAAAGAAAGAAAGAAAGAAAGAAAGAAAGAAAGAAAGAAAGAAAGAAAGAGAAAGGAAGGAAGGAAGAAGAAAGAAAGAAAGAAAGAAAGAGAGAGAGAGAAAGAAAGAAAGAGAAAGAAAGAAAGAAAGAAAGAAAGAAAGAAAGAAAGAAAGAAAGAAAGAAAGAAAGAAAGAAAGAAAGAAAGAAAAAACGAACATCTGGTCAAAGGTTAAAGAGGTTGACTAAAATTTAAATGATCAATTATTTTTAAAAAGTACTCATAATATTTTTTTCACTATTTGTCAGTGTCAAAGTAATGATGCAGGTTCCTGAGTTTGTCCTGATTAGATGAGAAGAATAAATATTTTAGACAAGTGCAAACATTGTGGATAATTTCATTTTTATTAAAGTGGACAACCTCATTTTTAGATTACATATAGGTGGGTCAGTACTAACTTTGTAAAAATACATGAATTTAAGAACAGGTTACCATTTAAAACAAATTAGTTTAATTGAACAAGAAAGTGATTTATGTTCTGGAAACACATTTCCTCTTCTCCCCTCCCAATTGGTTTGAGATTCCTCTGATTATTTTTAGCTTATATTTTACATATTTTTGGTTGACATACTTTGAGAAATTAATCTTAAAGACTTAAGGTTGTTCCCTGACCAGGTGGTGGCACAGTGGATAGAAGGTCGGACTGGGATGCGGAGGATCCAGATTCAAGACCCTGAGGTCGCCAGCTTGAGCACCGGCTCATCTGGTTTGAGTAGGGCTCACCATCTTGAACCCAAGGTCACTGGCTTGAGCAAGGGGTTACTCGCTCTGCTGTAGCCCTCTGGTCAAGGCACATATGAGAAAGCAATCAATGAACAACTAAGGTGTCGCAACAAAAAACTGATCATTGATGCTTCTCATCTCTCTCCGTTCCTGTCTGTCTGTCCCTATCTATCCCTCTCTCTGATTCTCTCTCTGTAAAAAACAAACAAAAAAAAAAAAAACAAAAAACTTAAGGATGTTTAAATAACATTATTGTAAAAATCAGTTCATAATATATATACTCATATAAAATTGTCACATTGTACACCTTAAACTTACACAGTGTTATTTGCTAATAATATCTTAGTAAAGCTAGAAAAATAAAACTAATTAAAAAAAACTTAACCCTTTGAGTAGTATGAACATTCATGTATGTCCTCATTCAAAGGGTTAACAAAAAACTCACTACTCAAAGGGTTAATTAAGCAACATATTATTTTCACAAAGATCAAAATAAATACACAATAGCTGTCATTCTATGACTCTCTAATATGCAGCGATGTTTCTACAAGTATTTATTACCCCCATTTTTTGAAAGAGTAAAGTGAGGCACAGATTAATCGACTTTGCAAAGTTCACATAAGGCAAAACTGAGATTCAAACCTATGTCTTTCTGACTCCAAAAATATTATTCTTTCTACTACAACATGCTTATCTCATAATTTCTAATGAAACATTGATTTTTCTTTTGGAATTTCATTCCATTTCATTTAGAAGGGAGAATAAAAGAACTAAAAGACAATTTTTAGACAGTTCCAGTCCTTCAGACACTTCAAACCCGTGACCGTGCTCCCTGTGAGATGTTCTCTGCCCGCACCCCCCACAGTTTCTACATTTCCTTGGGCTGTGTCTCCCAGCTGCTGCCTTGCTAACATTCCCTTGTGCCCTGTCATAGGACTTTGCGAACTGGTTTCTGCTCCATGCTTTTGCACTTGGCTCTAAAACTGCAGACTTTCTTATTTCTTCTTCCCTGAGCCAATCTCCTCACCAAGAACTGGAAGCAGAAAATCTGTTTTCACAGAATACAGCCTGAGGTCAGCCTCACCCCTTCCCAATCTAGAAGATTTCAGGTGAAGTCAAAGCTCTAATTCTCAAATTTTAGAGGAAAAAAGAATTTGTGGGAATGAAGAACTTAACAGTGATAACTTTATGTAAATCCTTATGAATTGCAGTGAAATATGACAAAAAATAAAATTTTAAAAAAGTAAGATTCCTTACCCTCAGACTATTTGTGAAACAAATGCTGTTACTATTTAAGGTACTATTTGTTTGGTTTTCTGTTACTTTCAGTGGAACATATTCGTGACACAATCACCCTGCTGCCCAAGGACAGCAAAATTCAATGGTCAGTGATTTTGAAAAACTTTTTTTTAAAATAACTGCTTGAGTTTTTTTCAAGAACTCAAATGAATTTCTGAAAGAGAGTAAATGTGTAACATGGTAGCTTGGTGATTAGCACATGGTAGGTACTAAGTAAATATTAATTGAATGAATGAGCAACAATCTACTCTTAAGACTTACCATAAATGGTCACTAAGATAGGATACACATGTCAGCAATTATTGAGCTAAGTTCAGGTCATTGTCCTAAAGATATTCAGAGAAGCAAAATATGTAAGAGGTGTCTCCCCCCTCAACGGGCTTGCAGTTTATAGGGGAAATAGGATTACTGGAATGACAGCAGGGAAGTGCCTAGAGATGGTGCTTTTTCGTGTAACTTTAATGTAGTCTTTCAAACAGTGTTGCTTTATTAGTCTAGCTTTAAAAATAGGAAGAATCCAAAGAAAAATGAAGAAGAAACAAAATAAAAATGCTGATTATGATTACATGTATTTATGGATAGTAAGATTTCAAGCAATTTTATTTTCTTGTCTGTACTTTTCTGCTCAAAGCAGAAAAATTTCAAAATACAGATAAGTATAAGGGAAAAAAATAGAAAACCACTAGTACCCAGAGATTTGAGATCCCTTCTAAGTCTATTATTCTAATTTATAGCAGATTATTTTTATTTGAATCTAAGCAACAAGAACAATATTATCGTAAATATCTTGAAGCAAGCTATGAAGACAAACAACTTCTTAATATGAGAGCCACATAATATTCACAAATATAAAATATTACAATCCATGGCATATAGAGAATGCCAAATTAACTACTACTATAAAAGAATATAATCCAATTCAATTGAAAATCCTTAGTTTTTAATGCTGTTTCATAACTAGCATGTACAATTTATATTGTCTGTTTAGTTCCCTGCTGTTTTTTCCCTTGCTTCAATATTTAGCCCTAAGAATTCTCATTAATTTATAAGTGTTTATTACTTTTATAAGAAAATAATAACAGTCACAGAAAAATGGATCATCAGCCTAAAATGTTCAATTTTCTATCCCAACTAGTTTCCCACACTAAAGGGTAGGGAGTAATTCAATCACTAATCAGACTTAACAAAAGAAAAGTTCAATACTTACCAGTAGAAATCATTGACTTATCGTCTTAATTACTCCTCTTCACTAATCTTTTAATCATATTTTCTATTTGCTTTGATTTTTATCTCCCCTTTCAACTTTTGGCTTCTAATTTTCATTCCCCATGAGCCTCATATTTTAAATCATGTATTTTCAATGACTTCGCGTTTCCCATAAAGACCATCTTCAACTTTGCAGGACCAAGTAATGAAAGAGCATCAGCAGTTGCAAATATGTTGGATTAATGTGCTAAGGCTGCCCTAACAAAGGACCACAGACTGGGTCGTTTAAACAACAGAAATGTACTGTCTCACAATTCTGGAGGCTAGAAGTCCAAAATCAAGATGTCAGCAGCATGAGTTTCTTCTGAGGGCCACAAGGGAAAGGTCTGTTCTAGGCATCTTTCTTTGGCTAACAGATGACCATCTTTGCCTTGTATCATGACAGTGGTCTTCTCTTTGTATGTATGTGTGTCCTAATCTCCTTTTCTTATAAGAACATCAATCACCCCACTGACCTCACTTAACCTTCTTTAAAGACCTCCAGATACAATCACTTTTGAGGTACTGGGGATTAGAGCTTCAACATATGAACTTGGGGATGGAAGCACAGTTCAGCCAGTAACACAGGTATAACCAGAAAAGTGACCGATTTAAGTACATAACATGGATTTACACAGAAGAAACAAAGTACATGTTCCCTGAGTAGAAAGGATCCCAAGCTGCTATACTCTGTCTGATTCGGAGTTATCTGATCTGGCCAACAGAAAGGGATTACTGGTGACCCATCAAAAAGGGGAATAGAAACGTTCAGGATCTTACCACATTTGCGTAGATAGCTGGGATGGATGGATAGAGAATTATGAATCTCTTCAATGAAAGTCCCCAGAGCATGGTGAAGAAGGAAATAATTGCATCTCACAGAAAACTGCCCATAAACCAAAAAGAGTTAACCTTACCGAAGAGATAGGGAAACAAGTGTAGGAGTGAGAGGAGACCTATAAGAGAACAAGACATTGCTAAAGCAAGAAATCTATACCTTAAAATGTTATTCACTTTTAAAGTCGTTTTTCTGCATGTTTGTGTGGGGATTTTTTTTTTTTTGTATGTTCTTATGTTTCACTATTGAAGCCATGACTTGAAAACAAGTAGAGCATGATTTTTCAAGCTGCAGCTACTGAACTTGTCACATCTTTTTCTCTTTTCTCCAGAAACATTAATCCCGAAAGGCAGGCTCTCAGCTGAATTACTTAAAGTCAGATATATTTTCTGATATAACAATATGCAGCAACATTGAAGTCAATGTTGTTGTTCCCAAATGGGGAAATTTGCAAGAGAGTGATTCAGAGCTTCCAGCTAAGTGAAAGAATCAAGGAGCTTCTGCTCAGCTGGAACCCAGAGGTCGGACAGAGTCCCAGTGTACATTCAGGTGGATGTTTTCAGTAATTATAAGATGTAAATAAACAATACGGTCAAAAATATTCTTAAAAATCTTTATTTAATCATTAAATTACAATACATACCACTCTATTCAGTAATTCTTTGTGTGCTGAAGTTTGAGAATGATGGAGCTAGACCAAAGCAAGGAACTAAATAAAATTCAAAATGTAGTCTCTATACACTAAAATAATTAATTCTCTTTTAAGGACACTGCACAAATCTTCTTTACAGCAATCAAGACCAGTAGTTGATCATTTAAACAAACAAACAAAAAAATAAGTTAGTGAAATAACTGTATATAAATGTATTTATTCAGGGGTCCCCAAACATTTTACACAGGGGGCCAGTTCACTGTCCCTCAGACCGTTGGAGGGCCGCCACATACAGTGCTCCTCTCACTGACCACCAATGAAAGAGGTGCCCCTTCCGGAAGTGTGGCAGGGGGGAAGGACGGATAATTTATCCGCTTCTTGGGCGGATAAATGGCCTCAGGGGGCCGCATGCGGCCTGTGGGCCATAGTTGGGGATGCCTGTAATAGTTTAACTGAAAGCATGAATATATGTCCATTCACTATTTGTAGTACCAAAGGTTTTACTCTGAATGTGATTCAATTAATTGTCTTCTTTCTTTAGCCTTTTTTTTAAAATATAAATCATACTCATGTCATTTGGGATTTCAATTTTAGAAGAAGGTGAAAAGATATTTTCAAACCAATATGAATATTAAATTCTAGATTTTTTCTTTTTTTACAAGTTTTATCCTCAGTTAATTTCACAGTTTTATTTTAAACTGATGGACTTAATGAAATCACTTCAAATTACACACTGTTTTAAACTATTTTTATGGAGAAGGATGTAAGCCATCAGAAAGAAAGACCCAGTAATCCAACCTGCACACAGCTTCTCTTGGTCTATACCAACATTAGTAACTAACATTTAAAATATTATTGCAGTATTATCTATTAGAATCTGAGGTTTTCAATAAAAATTGTAGCTCTGGAAACAGAAAATCTCAAAAATACATAAACCCCAGTTTGATTATTTGAGCTGACTTTTGATCTGAAAATTGAGTCAGAGTTTTATTTTCTCATCCCCTGAAAAAAATTATATAGTTATTAAAAACTAAAACAAGTTGGGAAAGTCTCCACTTCTCCTCCCAGTTAGAGATGTCTTGACAACCCAGTGGGCATCATAAGTCATGAAGAAGCAAAATGAAAACACACAGGAGGGAAAAACCTGTGATTCTCTTTCTGAAGAGTAAAGCATACACACTACTAAAATGTCTCGGTGGATAAAAAATTAAAAACTGGGAGAAAAGAAGAATGCTACAGTAGACTGCATCTGACAGCACCTGTTCTCCAAATCAGATGTTTACTAATTGGAATACGTACACTCCTAGGGATACCCAAAGACTTTCCTTCGGAAACCCAGGCAAGGCTAGTTTTAAGGAAATCAATCCCCCCCCCCATACTCCTACAAGTTATCTATCTGATAAGTGCACTGCTAAGCATGATAATCCCCCTTTTTCTTTTATCTGTCTGTTTTTACAATAGAAAAGCACACATGTTACCCTCCTGGCATCTTATTAACTGTGCACTGAGGTTAGGAAAGCATCTGAGAAACAAAAGGACAGTTGAAGTAGTTAGTGTATGGCTGTTGATATAACAAATGGTTTTCATGACTGGGCAGCAAGTAAGATTGCATCCTTTGTTTCCAATCCTTTGCTTTCAACACAACTAAAGAAAAACCTGAGTTATCTTTTAATTGTCTGTTTAAAAGATCAATGAAAACATTTTTTGGTGATAAATCACTATGTGTGGTTTTTGCCATATGACTCGGAAGGAATTCAAAGATTTGAGCGGCATTGTAAAACAAATCCCTTTCCATTCTCATCTATTTATATGAACAGGTTTGTTAAGCAAAGGATTAAGACATCCCAGCTATAAACACAAAAGTCAGAATCTCTAACAAGATGATGAGGGAGTAAAAAAACAAAATGAGTGCCCTCAATTCACTTCATCTAACCAGAAACTTCTATTTTTTGAAGTAAAATAGCTAATATCTAAAAGGAGGTTGAACAGAAACTACCCAATTTGAATTCAGATATTTAATGACTTTAAGTCTGAAATTCTGTCACATATTGTGATGGTGGGAGTGAGTAGTGAGCAACAAACAGACTAGAATGCTACTACATGCGAAGTGCTACATCATTCGCTAATGAAGAAGGCAGAGACAAAAATACAATGGACACTTCCACTGTAAATGACATGGTGTTTTTGTAATTTTTTGTCACTTTTGGATACATTTATCCACTATATAGAAATTGACAATTTTACTTACAGCAATTTTTACTTTGATTTGAGGAAGAAGACTGAGTTAGCAGGGCGTCTAAGGATGTGTTAATTCTTTCTATACCACACTTCAGTATACTGTCACTACAGAAACACTTCTGTACATTGAAAATTGTAAATTAATAGGTCTAAACAAAGAAAGTGCTTCTAAACCTTGGCAGAATCTCTTCAAACTTACAACATCTTGTGCATTTTTTTCTTGTAAACGATAAAATTCCTCATTCTCCCAGTTCCTCGAAGCAAATGTACAGACAAGTGTGACGATCTCTACTTCAAAAGCCGAGGATTCAGAGATGATCTTTTGAAGGAGCCACAAGAACCATCTCATTTTATTGTCAGGAAGGGGCTGAGGGGTATGAAATTGTTATTTCATCTCTAGGACTAGTGCATACCCCACACACAAAGAGCAAACCAGAGATTTAGCAAACCAGAGGCACTGCCAAATGAAATTCTCCACTCTAAAACAATTTCACTAGAGATGGCAATGCCAGAAATGGTATTTTATACTTGAGTCCCCCCAAATTACAATGCAGCTCAGATTCAAAGTCTTTATTATAATCTCTGGCAGTAGTTTTTAAGACTATTTTTATTTACTCCAAACTCTATATGAACAAAGGCAGCACAGGCCCTTTGCAATTTTTACATCGAATGTTTCATGCTGCAATTAAGTAAGCCCTGGAACTCAAAAGGAAGCCCCAAGAGAAAGCATTGGGGCATCACTTATTGATTGGTGGAATTTTAGGGATTTAAAATTTCTGTTTTATTGTACAACTGCACTTTATTACCACTTTATCCTTCAAACGTAATAAGAACAAACTGCTTCAGTAATGATGGAAAAGCTTTCTCAGCTTTAATGAAACCTTTTATTTGCTACTGAAACTTTTATTATTTCCAAATGGTAGCACAGGCAAAAAAAAATAATCACTTCTTATATTGAGGGAAAACTTCAGCAATTGAAATCATTTTTTTCTTGGGTGAATTTTAAGGCATTTAGAGTTGCTATGTTTACTATTTTCATTTATTTTTGATGAGCTGAAACCAAAATATATATGTACATCTACACACCATAAAAAATTATTTTCTAATCACATATTAGAATACTCAATATCTATGTGCAGCTATCACCTAGAAGAAGTCAGTCAGTTCTGGATAGAAATGTCTGTATACTTAGGGCTCCCACAAATCTCAGTTGTTGACCAAGAGAGGCAATGTGTATACTGGTTAAGCCCACAGTCTCTGAAGTAGACTTCCTGGCTTTGAATTCCAGCACTGAACCCTCCTTCCTGTGAGATCTTCAGAAAGTTCCCAGTCCTCACTTTATTTTTAAAATTTTTTTTAAATTTATTTAGAAACTAAATTTAATGGGGTGACATTGGTCAATAAGAATACATAGGCTCACTTTCCTTTATCTGTGAAAGTAAGGGTGATGAGAGCCTGCCTCATGGAGTGGATTAAATGAGGTATTTCATATAAAACATTAGACTAGAGCCTGGCACATGGTTAGCACTTGATAAATGTTCAGTTTTTTTGTGATTTTCAAATGCAAAAACATCTCGACCGGATGCTCCATCAGACGATAACCATTCTTTCAACAAACATTTGTTGAGCTTTACATTGGGCAGGACATTTAAGGGACACAAAAAGTAATAAGATGTGGTGCCTACTCTCCAGGAGCTTCCAATTTTAGTGCAAAATCATTGTTGTCATCTTACTATCTTCCTTGAAGAGTACCAAGAAGCACATACTCTTTCAACAGATCACACAATTTCCTTTTTTACCACGGGGCTTAGCATGAATGGAACTGTAGAAATATTCACGTCAGTTCCTGAAATCTTAATCATGCAATATTTAATAAGCAACTAGAGGTTTTTCCACATTTTAAAACAGACGACTAAACTGTCTAATCAGATTCTAACTTAGCCAAAACTTGAAAAACATAGGAAGACAACCATGACTGACACCTTGATTTTTCTGTATGTGGACGTACTGCAAACAGTAGCTGCAGAAAAATACAGTGGTATCTTGAGATACCAACATGCAAATTTTTTTTAAGATACGAGCTGTGACTCAGTCCATATTTTTGTTCAAGATCCGAGTGAAATTCCAAGATACGAGTCGTGATTCGGGAAGCTGCTGCTAGTTGGCGCGTTGGTGCATGGGTCCAGTATCGGCAGCACAACACCAGCATCTCCTCCTTTCTCATGTGTTACCCGCAGAATCAAGTTGAATCTCGGGCACTGTACTCATTCTTGCATCATTTTTGCATTTTTTACTAACTCTTTTTGTGTGCTATCATGGGGCTGAAGAAAGGGAATGTAAAGGACAGTGGTGAGAAGAAGAGAATGATGTTGATAGAAGCAAAGCAAGCAATAATAGAAAAACATGAGCCTGGTGTATGAGTGATTGAACTGGCAAGGCTGTACAACAGCAATACATCTACAATTTGTACCATCCTTAAACAAAAGGATGCCATCAAAAGTGCAAATCCAGTGAAAGGAACTATAGTTCTGTCCCAATTAAGGACAAATATCCATGAAGAAATGGAGAAGCTTCTGCTGGTGTGGGTGAAAGAGAAAGAGCTGGCAGGAGATACAGTGACAGAGACTGTAATAATGCGAAAAGGCACGTATTATTTACGGTGACTTGAAGAAGAAAGAACCATCAACCTCAAAAGAGGCAGGAGAAGACACATTTAAGGCAAGTCATGGCTGGTTTGAAAATTTCAAGAAGAGATCTGGCATCCACTCGGTGGTGAGGCATGGTGAAGCTGTGAGTGCTGACTTTAAGGCAGCTTAGGAGTACATTGCACGTTTTGCTGTGCTTATCACAAAGGAAGGTTACATCCCCCAACAAGTGTTCAACTGTGACAAAACAGGATCATTTTGGAAAAAAAATGCCCCGGAGGACTTTCATCACCACAGAGGAGAAGAAGCTGCCAGGCCATAAACCCATGAAGGACCCTTGCATTGTGTGCAAATGCTAGCAGTGACTGTAAAGTAAAGCCACTGCTAGTGTATCATTCCAAAAATCCTCGAGCCTTTAAGACAGTGGTCCCCAACCCCCGGGCCATGGACTGGTACCGGTCCATGGGCCATTTAGTACCAGTCCACAGAAAAAGAATAAATAACTTACATTATTTCCATTTTATTTATATTTAAGTCTAAACGATGTTTTATTTTAAAAAAAGACCAGATTCCCTCTGTTACACCTGTCTAGGACTCACTCTTGACACTAGTCTCGGTCACGTGATACATTTATCCGTCCCACCCTAAAGGCCGGTCCGTGAAAATATTTTCTGACATTAAACCGGTCCATGGCCCAAAAAAGGTTGGAGACCATTGCTTTAAGACTCAAAAGATTCTTAAAGAAAAACTGCAGGTTTTGTGGCACGCCAATGCTAGGGCATGGGTAGCAGTTTTTTATTGAATGGGTAAATCTCGTCTTTGGTCCTGCAGTGAAGAAATATCTTCAAGAAAATAAACTCCTGATGGAAGCATTACTAATCCTTGAAAATGCTCCAGCCCATCCACCTGGTCTTGAAGATGGCATTCTCAATGAGTTCAAATTCATTAAAGTCCTCTACCTCCCACCCACATGACTTCAATCTTGCAATCTATGGATCAGGAGGTCATTTCCAATTTGAAAAAGCTTTACACAAAGCACTTGTTCCGTCGCTGCTTTGAGGTGACTGAGAATACAATTTTAACCCTTCAAGAGTTTTTGGAAAGATCACTACAACATCGTGATATGTTTACGCATTATTGACTTGCCATGGCAAGAGGTTACAAATAGAACCTTGAACTCAGCATGGAAAAAGTTATGGCCTGATGTTGCAGACAGGGACTTTGAAGGATTTGAACCAGAGACCAAGACCGAGGTAGAAGCGTTGGAGGAGATTGTGTCCCTTGGAAAGTTGATGGGTCTGGAGGTAGATGAGGGTGATGTAAATGAGGTCGTTGAGGAACATGAGGAGGAACTCTCAACTGAGGAGTTGAAGGAGCTACAGATGATGCAACACACGGAGCTTCTGCAAGAGATTAGTAGTGAGGAGAAAGTAGAGTCGGAGGAAGTGATTTCTACAGGTGAAATTAAAGACATGCTGGCAATGTGGGAGAAGCTTTCAAGTTTCATTGAAAAGAAACACCCAGAAAAAGTTTCAACTGGTCATGCTTCAGAACTTTTAATGACACTTGTTTGTCACATTTCCGTAACATTTTAAAAGGCAGACAAAAGCAAATGTCTTTGGATAGATTTTTATTCAAAAGTCCTGCAAGTGAAAGTGCCGAAAGTGCAGCCAAAAAGGCAAAAACAGGTGATGATTAAATGAAAAATTTGTAATGTTAAGCTTAGGTTAAGTTTAAAGTTAAGAAAGTGCATTTTTTTACAATTATGTTTCTGTGGTTTCATTTTAAGTAAAGAAAGTGCAGTTTTAGTTTTGTTTAAAGTAAAAAAAATGCAGTTTTAGTTTACATTTAGTGTTAAGAAAGTGCAGTTTTAGTTTACGTGTCTACAGTGCCTGCATCCCTTCCTCCCTCCCCCCTCCTCCGCCATTCACCTCCGTTAGCACTCGTCTGTCTCCAAGGTAAGAATACAGTACTAAATAACACTTCTTTCTTTTATTTCATATATTTTGTTATGCATTGGTAAAGTATACATATGTGTTTTTTAATTAAAAACATGTCTTTTTTCATAATTTAGGATGGTTTGGGGATGTTTCACAGGTCTGGAATGGATTAAATCTTTTTCAGTTTTAAATGGGAGAAATTTGTTTGATATATGAGTTGACTGACTGACTGACGAGCTCGGTTACAGAACAAATTAAACTCGTATTTCAAGGTACCACTATAGTGCCATTTAACACCCCACCTGATCCACAGCTAACTGAAATGGCACAGAGTTCAGCATCAAAACCTCAAAGCACCTAAACTAAATTCAATTTGAGATCAAATAAGAATCTTGTTTAGTCATAGCTACATCACTTGCCAAAAAGTTCTGAAACTGATCTCCTACATGGAACCTTATATTCCTTTTTCAAACATTTTTTTTATGTCATTACACTCAGAGAATTCATTTAAATATAAAATTTTTAACTGTCAAGCTGAAGCACAGCGACTAATGTGGTATTTCAGACATCACAAACTCCAAGTGATTTTAAATAAGTTATCCTCTGCTAATTTGCCACTCTCAAAAATGTGCAATAAATACAACTTTAAAAAGGAAAACATCTTCAAGTTAGTTGCAAGAGCAACTAGGATATTATCTACTTATTAGATGTGTCATAAAAAAAATTACCTGATATGCATTACATTGTTTAATTCAGAAAGAAATTGGATATTCACTCTTCCAATAAAAGGATCAAGACTCTGAGGGGGAGGGGACAGCCAATAATGACTGTGTTAACTTTCTAGACTGGATTAGATAATTGCCAAAATATGTCTTCTGGGGAGTCACCCTGCCCAAAGCAACTGGAGATCATCTGCAAACATACAGGGCACACAACTTCCATTTCTCCTTCTCTTCTCTGGTCAAAATACTATTAAAGGCCCCTTATGTTCATTTTGGGACTGGCAGATAAAAGTCCAGAAATAAGGGGTACCTCTCACAAGGCAACCACCCTCAACTTTAAGCCAACTCACACCTTGCCAGTATGCAAGACACCGCAGTGAGAATTTATCTTCCGAATCTCCAAACAAATGCGTATTTTGGTGGCTTCTGCTTTTGCATTGAAGCGCCTATGTTCCACACCACAGGATCCTCTTAATCCCAGCTAAAGGTCCCTGCCTAATGTATGTTTCTCTCATCCATTTTTAACAATCCTTCCAGAGTGAAAATTTCAAAAAGGGTGAATGTCGGTGCAAGAAGCGAGTGAGGAGAGGGAGGGGATACGAAGCCTGAGATATCTTCCATGCTCGCAGCAACCCAGAATCCATATTATTTTACTCCTCGCCCCATCCACCCTGTCGCTCTCCCCCTCTCCCCTTCCCTCTGCAGCAGGAGGGAGGAGGAGGGGCCCCTGGCTGAAGCCGCCACCTGCCGCGGTGTGGAAAAGCTCCAGTTGTCACTTACCCAGAGGGGTGAGAAAGGCTCATTTTTGCAGAATCTTTTTTGGACCCCGCGGCAGGTGCAGAGGGTGGGTGCGTGGGCCCCGGTGCACGCTGGCGCCGCCACTGCCGCGCTCGAGGGTGGCTCCGCACTAAGGTCTCCGGTTCGCGGGGCACTTGGGCTGGGCTGCCGCCGCCCCTACGCCCAAGCTGCCCGCAGCCTCCGGGGCCCCCACCCGCCTGCGGTATCCACAGCCTCCCGGTTGCTAAGGGAGAAGGGAAGGCAAACGCCGAGGTGCCGGAGAAGCCAAGGCGCTGCTGGAAGCCAACCGGGGAGCTAGCTGCAAGTGAAGCTCCGATTCTAGCCCCCTTTCTGGGCCCAGATGTGGGAGGCGACGTACGCTCCTGCTCTCTTGCTCTGGGGTGCGGGTTCCCCAACACCTGTAATTTGAACACACACACACACACACACACAAACACACACACGCACCCTGATTAGGCTGGTGTGTTTCCTACTAGGCCCTGGGGAAGGAAGGGCTGAGGCTACTAATAAACAGAAAGCAACTACTGCAGCGTGATGCGCTGGTCCCCAGTTTTAAACAGATCATAGATTGTAAAGTCAAGGGAAAGAAAGAAGCCTTTCTCAATCTGCTTTGGTTTTTTATCTTGTGTCTGCATCTGCAAGGGATTGTAATCGGTTCATTTCCTCCTTGTCAAATTCCCATCTTGGCTCCTAGCTGAAGTCCCCATTCCCAGCAGGCAGGGCTGACAGTTCTGATGTTCAGAAGGTAGAAAAGAGGCAGTTACTCAACAAAGCGTGCTGGAATCATAGTTGTAATTGAATCCAGTCCATAGAATGCAAGGCTTTGATGAAGAAGCTTGAATTTAAATGAGAGGGCCTTGGTGTGCAGGAATTAATAGCACTGGATTCAGATGACCTATTCCTAATTTTGTTCTTGCTTTGTCAGGGTTTTTGCTGGGTGACTTGATCTCTTGACCCAAGGTGCCTCATGAATAAGTGACAGGTTGGGCTGGACACATCGATATCTATTCTAACTCAGCCGCACCTACAAAGTGGGAAGGGTTTCATCTCATTAATGGCTTACTGCTTTCCCACACATCATAAAGGTCCACTGAACATGTCAGAGCCCAGTCTTTTTTGCATGACATCCAAAGCCCTTCATTATCTGTCCCCAGCATCTTTCCTCAGCCTCACTTGTGACCGCTTTCCCCACCTCTGCTACCCTGAACTCTCTCACAAAACAAATCTTGTGCTATCCTCTAATGGGAACATCTCCACTGTTAACTATCTGACAAAATTCTATTCATTCTTCGACAGTTCGCATAAACACTGCCTTCTTGGGAATGTCCTCGAGTGTATTGATGGCTCCCATCTCTGAGGCCCCACACTGCCGGGCACCTCTATTTTACACTCACACTCCTGTACTGTACTTAATGGTTTGCAGCTGCCTTTTCTACTTGAACAAGCACTCCTCCTCTGTTAACCTCTGCCCCTGCATTTGCAGATATGAACAGCAGTTCAATAAATGTTTGGAGTGTAAATGAAGAGAAAAATTTGTAAATATCCTCAAAATGGTAGTATTTTTACTGAGTACTTACTAATACTCTTAGCGTTTTAGTGAGCACTTCCCAACTGTTCATTATCTCATCTCCACGAGGCAACTATTCTCCTCTATTTTATAGCTATTGAACTAAGACACAGAGAAGTTAATTATTTTGCCTGAAGTCTATAATAGCTGATCAGTAGGGCCAGTAGCCGCAGCCACCATCACAGCCGCCTGGCCAACGCAGGTTCGCATTTAATCCAGACAGACAGTAAGGAATCAACAGAGCCAAGAAGTGGTGATCCATTTTCCTTTATTCTAGACTCATACCGGCCAACAAGTAAAAAACAAACACACGGGGCACCAAAACCCACTCACATGTTTCTCCAGTTCCACAATCAGGAGAATCTTTCTGGTTTTCCTAGAATCAAAGGCTCCACCAGCCTTATTCACCTCTGTTCCCCATTTCCTTCTCTTGCACAAACTGGCTTCTCCTTCAGCATTCTGCTATTTTGGCTGCCTCCTCCCCTCTCTGCAAGAACTTGGCCTCTCCTCTCCAAAATGGCTTCCTACCTCCTCCTTTTAAAACCTTTGGAGCAAAAGCCCCTCCTCCAGCACACATTAGCATAACCAAGCCCCTTCCCAAGCAAGAAGGCAATCAGCCGCCCCATGTGGGCAGTGTCCACCTTTAATAATAAGAGTGAACATAAAAAATAACTTATCTGCCCAACAATATACAAGTGTATCTGATTCTAAAGCCCATCAGTGTTTTTAACAATAATTAATTCCATTTCCCATAATGCTGTGAATTGTCACAGGAGTCAAGTTTTCTATACTATCAAAGTTTTCTGACCTAAAAGACCTAGAGCCTGACCAGGCAGTGGCACAGTGGATAGAGCGTCAGACTGGGATGCCGAGGACCCAGGTTTGAGACCCCAAGGTTGCCAGCTTGAGTGTGGGATCATCTGGTTTGAGCAAAAGCTCACCAGCTTGGACCCAAGGTCACTGGCTCGAGCAAGGGGTTAATCGGTCTGCTGAAGGCCCACGGTCAAGGCACATATGAGAAAGCAATCAATGAACAACTAAGGTGTCTCAATGCACAACGAGAAACTAATGATTGATGCTTCTCATCACTATGTTCCTGTCTGTCTGTCCCTGTCTACCCCTCTCTCTGACTCTCTCTCTGTCTCTGTAAAAAAAAAAAAAGAGAGAGAGAGAGAGACCTAGAGCTCTCCAGCAGTGTGTAGGGGGTCTAGCTCAATAGCTTTGGTTCTGAGACTGAAGACTTAAGGTGGTTTGGGACTAGATGGCTAGAGCTAGAGAGAGGTAGAATTTTTCAAAGAAGGAAGATGTGAGATGTGAAAGTGTCTTAAACAAGGAAGCTCGATAGATAATCATTGTGTAGCCATAAATGGGACTTGGGCCAGCTCTTTCCCACATATGCTTACCCCACTGATTGTGGTTCTCATTTCAGGGTGTCCTTAGCGCTCACTGTAACTAGATTTCACTTGGATAAAAATTAGGAGGGAAGGTGCAGGAACTAGGGAAAGACATTAAAAATTCCCTCTAAGTGTTGATAGCCCCTAAGGATGGTGTAAATAATATAATCTTATCTAAGTACTAGTTGTTACATATTAATTCATTTGTGCGAATAGAAAACAATATTCTCTCACTGGTGGAATGAGAAAAGAAATTAAAATACACTATTTAGATGCTCAGGATTCTGTAGAAGCGAATCCCTGGCACTCCACAGACAGTGATGTACTCTTGGCAGCATGCATTAATTCATAAATGGGGTCTGAGTTCTCCACCCCTGCGAGCTGCACAATTTCACATCCCTGATGAAAACTGCAAGGAAGCTACTAATTTTCACTTCTGAAAATGCTCACTGTGAAAATGTATTGGGAATTTAGCCAGAAGGAGTTTTTATGTTAATTTCTAGTATGGAGATAGGAAAAGGAAAAAAAATAAAAAATAAACTGTTTCAGAGACCAAATAGACATTGGAGTCATTTTCATTTTCTCCCAGGAAAACAAGTCCCCAGATGTCCTTGGTAGTATCATCAATTTATAAAAAGATTACTATTTTTTAGAAAGACCTGTGGAGTTGAGGTTTGCAGGACAGGAGATTAGTAGAGGAAGGAGGGAAAAAAAGACAAGGCTTACTTCTACGATGCTGATTGGATCTCCACTGTGATTCAACAGGAGCTAGACTTAGGAATCACACATTGTCTAACCTGCCAGTGACATTTCCTAGGTCGGGGGTGAGAAATCTACGCCAAAGAGGCCAAACCTAACCCTCTGCCTCTTTCTGTACAGTGCACAAGCTAACAATGGTTGCTGCAGTTGTAATTGGTTGGAGAAAAAAGTTGGCGAATAATATTATATGATACATGAAAATTTCATGAAATTCACATTTTATTATCCATAAATAAAATTTTATTGGAACACAGCCATACTCATTTGTTTATGAATTCTCTGTGGCTGCATTGGTGCTACAAAGGTGGAACTGAGTAGTTGCAACAGTAACCTGATGGTCCTCAAAAATCCAAAATATTTACCATCTGGACCTTTACAGAAAAAGTTTGTTGACTAGTGGCCTTCTGTGGACACTGCAATCAGAGAGATCATTTGCCCTCCTAGGCTTTGCAGATACATCTTTTAGCCTTTTGTCCCCAGCACCTATCACAGTGCCTTTCACAGAGTAAGTGTTCAATAAGTGAATGAAAGGATGAGTACAAAGATGAGAGAAGTAAGTGTCCCTATGGGTTTATCTTTCTCATACAGATAAGGATCAAGTCATGAAGACTTTCTCCTTAGAAATAACAGACATGCATAATGATTTGATGTGCCTCCAGGGCTTCCTTCTTTTATCAACACCACATCAAACCCCTGTAGAAAGGAGGTAACTAAGAATTCCAAAATGACGTAATTATGTGTGTTAAGTTTACAAGGGCGCTTCCTAATACCTGACATCCTCTGACATTAGCTTGGGTAACTCAGAGCTGTAGCATTGAGAGGCTGAAGATTGAAGAGCAAATGTACAGGGATTTAATGCCAAACTGAATTGTTTCCCACGTTCATTCCATAGCTCAGCTGGTAGAGCGGAGGGCTGTAGTTGATTCCTACATCACAAATCATCCTTAGGTCACTGGTTCGATTTTGGCTCAAAGGAGACAAGTGTACTTTCTTTGGCCCTGACTGTTTGGCTCAATGGTAGAATGTTAGCTGTGGCATGTGGGTGCCCAGAGTTGATTCCCAGTCAGAGCACATAAGAGAATCAACCATCTGCTTCTCCACCCCTCCCCAACCCCTTTCTCCTTCTCTCTCTCTCTCTTTCTCTCTTGCCCTCCCACAGTCATGGCTAGATTGGTTTGAGAGAGTTGGCCTTGGGCACTGAGGATAGCTCTGGTGGCCTCTGCTTCAGGCACTAAAACAAAAAAGAATGGTTCAGTTCCTGAACAATGGAGCAATGACCCCAGATGGGCAGAGCATTGCCTCCTAGTGGGCTTTCTGGGTGGATCTCAAATGGGACACATGCAAGAGTTTGTCTCTCTGCCTCTCCGCCTCACTAAAATTAAAAAATAAAAAAATGTTTTCCAGCCTTCTGTGATAAAGTTTTCTAATTAGCTTAATTCCAGTGAGTCATTTAGTCACCCATGGTATGAGGTACAGGAGAGGCTGAGAGGGCATGTGCAGTTGGTAGAGTGACGCACTCAAAGGGTCATCCCTGATTTAGAGTTCTGAGTAATCAGTAATCAGGATAGGCAAGGTTTCTCCAAGCCCTTCTATTCTCATTTCTGAGTTGGGTAGCATCTGCAGACACAGCAGTTGGAATGGGAATGTCAATGGACTTCTTTAGTGGCCATGGAAAATCATTGGTATTTACTCTGCCTGAGGTCTCAAAGATGAATGGAATTCCGGTCTGCCGCCAAGCCTGAGTCTATACAGACTTGCAGACAGAGAATGACAGAGTAAAGTGATAGGTGCTCTGAAGGAAGTATGTGTGTGGTGCAATGCAGAGGTACCCCTGACTGATTTTCCTATACTACCAACACCCCCCAACCAATTCCAGCCACATACTCACTCTGTGATGCTGAACATTACTTCTCACTAATGACATTATTATTTCCTCTAGCCTGGACACCCTGATTATTCCTTGTCATCTTCTCCCAGGGGTTCTATATCAGCAGAGGGAAGAAACTGGATATGATCAAGAAGAGAAAGGCAAGAGAGAAACATACAGGCTGTGTGTGTGGGGGGGGGGGGGGGCAGGAGTGATAAGCATTAATAATTCAGGAAGGAGAATAAGAATATTTGTGTTTCTATTGTTTTTAAATTATTATGTTACTGATAAATACATTCCTCATTTCTAACCTAAAAGGTTTGTCCATGAGAGTCAGAGAAAAACTCACAGAAGGGACAATGCTGAAGAGGAGCCTTAAGACACATGTAGGAGATGGCCTGGTAGATGGGGTTCAGGGCAAGGCAAGACATTTCCCCAGGCCACAACCTCCCCATTTTAGCCTCTGAAGCTGATAATAGACTCTTTTTGTGTCTGTAGACCCTGTCCTGGTTTCTGTGGCCCAAACACATTAAGGGAGATTGTGATTTGAAACAGAAAAAAAGAAAGAGGAGGATAGGGAGAAGAGATAGGAGATGAGAGCTCCATTAAGGAAATGGGATTTGAATAGGGCTCTGGTGGGTCAAATCACTGCAGTGGGGTCACCTCCTTCTCATACAGCACATCATATATGGTGTTGTTTGCATGCACATCTTACTTCCTCTAACCCCAGACTAAGTTTCTGCTTTTTTCTTCAGTGCCAATCCAATAGCCATGAATGAAACTATTTAATAGGTATTCATTGAATAAATGATAACAGAAATGCAATGCAGGCCCTAGTTAGTTGGCTCAGTGGTGGAGTGTTGGTCTGCTGTGTGGATGTCCTGAGTTCATTTCCTCATCAGGGCATGCAGGTGAAGCAACCATTTGCTTCTCCATCCTTTCCCCTCTCACTTCTCTTTCTTTCTCTCTCTTTTACCCTCCTGAAGTCATTGCTAGATTGGAGCAAGTTGGCCCCAGGTGCTGAGGATTGCTCCATGGCCTCTACCTCAGGCACTAAGAAGAGCCCGGTTGCTGTGCAATGGAGCAATGCCCCAGATGGGCAGAGTATCACCCCCAAAAGGACTTGCCAGGTGAGTCCCAATCATGGGCGCATGCAGGAGTCTGTCTCTCTGCCTCTCCTCATCTCACTGAATAACAAAAAAAAAAGAGGAAGTGCAATTCATATTTTCCTGGACACTTCAGTTGGAAGACAGAATGTGAAGAAGGTGCATAATTGTCACAAATAATTATTTCTCTGGCTCTGGCCCCACCTACACATGAGTGAATTTGTTACATGTTAACGAGCTCACCATGTCTATGATTATCCACCATTAGCCAAAAATGCTTTCCAAACTGTAGGCATTGAATTGGGAGAGAGGCAGTGGTGGGACTCAGCTGGTTCGCACCAGTTCAACAGAACCAATACCTACTTTTTTGTTGAGTTTGGCAAACTGGTTGTTAAAATGGCACTTGTAATTGGGATTCTCTTTAAGGTGGGCGCCTGGGCAGCCACCCAACCTGAAATTTAAAAATTTACATTCCTTACTTTTTTAATGTTTATCTGCACAACAGTGTATTCTAAGCCCCTACCTCTAAAGGAAAGTGAAAAGATGGTTAAGGATAAATCACACAGCCAATGATGCTTGGATAAAAGGGAAGAAAATTTCAAGTGAGGATGCCAATCAAGAAGCAAGATGGAAATGTCTTAAATAACAATTTTCTTGTTTCTTGTTAGGCGTTATTTAATATTTTTCATTAATATTTTAAAACTCATAACATAATTTAATTTTGTGTCCCTCTTTTATTGTTCTTATTTAACTATTAAATGCATGAAATAATAAACTACCTTTTAGTACATCATATTTTTTATACTTAAAAGTATCTTTAGGGCAGACGACCGGTTGTTAAATTATTTGAATCCCACCACTGGGGAGAGGAGCTGAGACAGCCATTGCAATGACCCAATGCAATGGAGACTGGGCATGCTGACTTGACCCAGCATTTCCTCAGCGGCTATAAATGTCTGACACTATGGTCCCCATGAGAAACAGAGAGAAACTCGGAGTACTCAGAACTCCACAGATGCTCCACCTGGCCTAATACCAGATACTCTTCATTCACCCTACTACATACCAGGCGCTGAGCTAAGCACGTCACTCCCTGCATCCTCACAACTATAAGGTGAGTGTTATTTTTATCCCTATTTTACAGATAAGAAACTGAGGCTCAGAGAAGTTAAATACCAGCTACCAAGACGCACAGCTGAGATCTAAATCCCACTTTCCATGATCTCTGAACCCACACTTTTAAACATTATTCTCTCTTCCTTCCCAGTTTCCAGAGGTAAGGCAGGATAACCTCAAATGCAGACGGTAATAGCGGTAAGGTCACTCATCTCAGGGAAAGTTGTTCTCAGTTCTACCAACTCTTCTCCTGCTAAAATTCCCTGTGCACAGTGACTCAATAATGTGGCCAGGGAAAAGAAACTGAAGCACATGAATTTTATGGATTACCACACCTGTGTTTTCTGACAGAATAAATAGAATACTTCACACTCTCTAGCCCTCAAGAGCAACCCTTCCTAAAAAGTTTTACAGCTCCATTTGGTTTCAATGACACTGTACTTGGCTCTTCCATGAAAGCAGAACAGCCCTGGTCTTCAAGCATTCTGGCACTGTAAACAACAGCTGACTGAATTATCCCTTTTCTTCTTCTCCAGTTAGAAGGAAACAGTGCAGGAGGACTGTCAGCACTTGGACTTGATCATATAGACAAAAACATTGCACCTCTAAACTTGACTTGAAGAGCTGTGTGGCTTTGAGCAGAAGACTGTGATTGTTCATCTGGGAGTTAGTGATAGTCAAGCTCATCAAATAAACTCTCTGAACTTTAGTATCAATTTGTAAATAAAAACATAGCTTTTATTACTTACAAATTCATATTGTAATTCAAACTGGATTAAGGAAGTGTTACCTGATTAGGTCCTTGGGAGGTAGATATTGATTTAAAATTTGTCAGTAATTAACACATTAGTTTCATATAAATAACCACCCCTAATGGAGCTTGAGTGTGCTTTCAGTAATAATTACATAGCCAACCTTGACTCCCTAAGAGCTCGAAGGTTAAAGAAAAGTTTCATCATTGTTGGAGTGATCATAGAATCTGAACTAATGAGACTTTGCTATTAGGATAAAAGAAATGGGAGTGTGGATCAAGCATCAAAGAAAATACAAAGGGGAAAACACTACCCTGGAATGAAAGTTGGAGAAATTACCCACCAGCCAACTGCAGGAAAAAACCAAAGCAGTGAAAATAAATCAATAGGTAAGCAGATTAAAACAGCAAAGCCATGAGCTCCTGAGCTCTACATATTGATTTTGGGGGAAAGAATCTGGTGATTCCTTGAGACATGGACAGTTTTGTAAACATGTAATAAAGTCCACATCAGATCCCTCTTTTGGGTTGAGGAGGAGGACTCAAGACAGGGTTTACTGTCTGCACTGGAGTCTAGCTGTCACCATAGGAACGTTTATCCCTAAGCTAAATGGTCAGTCAGGTGGGAACACAGAAGTGCGCTGATGAACTGACACTGCGCACCATTAGAAACAGAAGCACTAAATATCATAGCTTTGTTCCTCCAATGTGTTCCATGGTCACACACAGCCACTGAAGCTATTTCACCTGTTGTAAGCAGGCGGGAGGGAGGGGCAGAGCACAGCTGGTAACACTGGAGAGTGCCGTGGTATGGAAAAGCATTTAGCAATTGGGGAAAAGAAATCAAGAGGAGAAAGACAGCTTTACTGACTTAAAAGCCAAAATAAGTGACAGAGCAAGAGGCAAAATCTTAAATGGAAGGAACTTAGTTTCAATTATTCATCATTTAAAAAAAGTGGGAAATCCATAAATCCCCTTCATTTTGATTGACATCATGACTTTGCCCTTAGATTTGAGTGGTTTACACATATGTGGTACTCGAATTGTGAGAATTTTGTTCAGATACACAAATCAGGCCATGTGGTAAAGAACTATTTTAAGAAGAGGTTACAGGCTCCGGCTCCCCTATTTTGCCCACATGCAAATCAGAGACCTGGGTTTGAACCAGAACTCTGTCACCTTGGAAGGTGTTGCTATCCACCAACATGTGGTCCTTCCCCACTTTAGGTGATGGGAGAGGCTTGCACCTCTCTATCACCTTGAAGTTAGGCATGGCCATAGAAAATATTCTGGCCAGTGACATAAGAGTGAAAAATCATAGGTGTCACTTCTGGGTAGATGCTTTTAAGGGCTTCTGCAAGATTGTCCCTCTTACTTTCCCTGGCCCCAGCAATCACCAACATTCCAGATGGTGGTGCTGTCCTCCCAGTCAGAGCCCCCTTCAAACCCACGACGGACGGGAACTCAGATGAGGAACAAACTTTTGCAACACTGGCGTCCGGTGATTAGTAACAGCTATTCGACTTTGGGAAAGCTGCTGACAATCTCCAACCCTCCGTTTTCCCATCAGAAAATGAGAAGGGCTTCAGAAAATGGTAACTTGGTCATCCTCCAAATAGTAACCACACTTTAATAACTGTTCATATTATGCCGGTCAATACCTTTTCTAGCTGTACATTATATTTCCTCCGCATGCCAATCTAATAAGATAGGTGTTATTGATCTTGTTACAGATGATAAAATTAAGCCCTAAAGAGGTTCACTAGTTAAATAAAGGTCAAGCTAGTGATCAGAAGAACCAGATCATTCTGAGCCAGAGCTCTTAATTTTACCTCCTTCCCTAAAAGCAGCTAATTCAGCTGTTAATAAGTGAGATCTCCATTGCAACATATTAGTAATTAAGATAAATATCTTAATAATTAAAAATAAGGAAAAAGGAAACAAATAATATAGAGTTTTAAATCATTATCTTCTTTATTATAAATAGCATCTATCTCACTAACTGATTTGATTTTAATGATTCCAGTTAAAGCCAGACCCAGCAATCCCTAATCTAAGGTTGCCGACTCCCAAGGGTTTATTAAGGTAATCATATGAGTTTGCAAGCTATGCTCAGGATTTCAACAAGTCTAGAAGAAATAATATATTTGCATAAGGCAAAATGGCCCCAATTAAATAAAAAAATAGTTTATTTTTTATTTGTTTGTTTTTATCAGAATTTATAATGGGTCATCTTACTATGACACATTTGGCTTTCCCATAGGAAGACACCATTTGTTATCACCCTGGAATAAAAATTGTCTTTTTCAAAACATTAGGTTTCTAATATTTTTCTTTTTCAGTACACAAGAAGCTCTTAACTGTTAAAAGCTTGTTAAATACTATTATATCTCAAATCTCAAATCTTTTCCAGAACAAGCTTAATCTTACTTTTCCCCATCTCTTTGCAACTTAGCTCCTTTGCAACTTGTCCCCAACAGCCCAGGGACATAGTGGGAAGCAGCACAGCAGGGAACATAGATGACAGAAAGGAAGATGAGGAACAATGTGGTACTAGCAGAGGGACCAGCAGGGGAGTGGATTCACTGGAACCCATGAGGGGAGCAACTCCTCTTTAGGTAAATTGGTGAAAGGAGAAGCTGATGGAAGAAATGAAAATGATAGAATTAAAGTAACCTTCCCCTTCAGGCAACCTGGTCTGAACACCTAGAATGTGAAGGGGGATATAGCTCAGAGGAATTGGCAGGTGAATTTTGAAGGAAATATGGGTCCAAACAAATGAGTGCCAGTCAAGAAGGCATCCTGCGGCTGTTTCTCCCCGTACCTCCACCTCATAGCTACTCATTTTCAGACTGAATAAATTAAAGTTGCTTCAGTTGTCCCCAGAGTAAGCACAGTGGTTAAACTTATTTCAAAGGATTTTTTGTTCAGATTCCAGGAGGACAGTGATAGGCCTTGCTATCAAAGCAAATAAAGAAACCCTTCTATAGTTGCAGCAGCAGCAATGACAAATACATATATAAAATGAATACATCCTGTGTGCCAGGCTTTGTGCTAAATGCTTTAAATGTCATATTCATCTTACACTCAAATGTTATTCCCCCTTTTTACAGGGAAAGGTGCTGAGAAGCAAGGAAGTGATTTGCTCACGTTACATGCTTATAAGCGGCGACACCTTCTTAGCAATGGCAGTCAGCTGCTGTGTTCTACTGTCCCCTTCAGGGGTCTGAGGGTAAGCAAAAGCACAAATCGAGAATGTCATCAAGGTAGCATAAAGGAGCCAGAATTTATCGAGTTTCCCCAATGTGCTACCCACCCACACACATTTGAGGTGGGGAGGTGTTATTATTCTCAGGGTACGGATGAGAGAATTGAGGCACAGAGAGATTACTGGGTTGGCCAACGAAGTAGACAAGACACAAACCAGAGCAATCTCGATCCACATTTAGTAGTGCTGTCTCTGCAACACGTTGAATCTTAGTTAGCCTCAAAATATTATTTTTTTATATAAATATCAAGATATCTACCCAGTGTTGGGCAAATGAGTTGTAAAATTTGTATTTTCTGGTTTTTTCTCACTCTTATTGTTAAAAATGGCTGCTATTCTCATGTGATGATGCTCTCACGTGATACAGCTAATTGCCTTTCAAGCTTGGAAAGGGGCTTGGTTATGCTAATGTGTGTATGTGTGTTGGGGAAGGACATTTGTGCCAAAAAGTTTTAAAAGGAGGAGGTAGGAGGCCATTTTGGAGAGGAAACTGCGCTGTGGTAGGGCGGAGGAGCCCATGTTGTAGCAGGGCAGGGAGGCCAGGTGGTTGGAGGGGAGGAGGCAGCCAAAATGAAGGCAAACAGAGGTGGAAGCCTTTGATTCTAGGAAAGAATTGGAAAGAATGGGTTTTGGTGCCCGTGTGTTTGTTTTTCACTCGTTGGCCAGTACAAGTCTAGAATAAAGGAAAATGACTCACCAGTTTTTGGCTCCACTGTTTCTTTACAATCTGTCCAAATCATCGTGAACCTAAACTTGCATGAGCTAGATGGCTATGATGGTGGCCACAGCTACTGACCATACACCCAGGTAGTTTCTTGGAAACTCAATATAAGGCAATTTTGAGACATGACAACTAAAAACACCAATTGTGATGCTGATTTACAATCTTAGACATACAAGATGAGCTTGATCTGATCACATTGGGAACAGTGATAGAGTTATACCTCAGGTACATATTAGTCACTGCATTCTCCAAATTCAGAAGCAAAGTCCAAGCTCTCTGAGTTGAGTTCTGAAAGCTCTCTTCATTTGATTCAAGGTAAGGGAGAAGTGTTCCCTCTCATCCATGGCCGGTAGATGTGGAAACAGAGAAATCAATACATTTACAACTCTCTTCAGTGAAATCCTCACCACCAGCTTCTTCCTCTTTGTCTGGTAGTGAGTGATAAACGATGCATATCCTGCCTGTGTTTCCAGCCCCTCTCTCTAGGGTATGGCTGGGCTGTCTACGTGCGATACACAGGCTATGCTCAGCATCCGCAGCTCCTGGGTGGACTGCTCACATAGATCATGATGTGAATGGTGCCCCTGCAGTTCTGCAACTGACAGCCCTATTGCCACCCATGCTATATTCTCTGCCTATGAGATCTCTGCTGAAATTAAGATAGGAAAAGTGTGAGGCCAGTAGCCACAGCCACCATCACAGCCGTCTGGCCCATGCAGGTTTGCATTTGCTTTGGACAGATGGTAATGAAACAACGGAGCCAAGAACTGGTGGGCCATTAGCTTTCATCCTAGCTTGCACCTGGCGGGCAAGAAATACACACGGTGGAAAACGCTTCCTTTTCCATTCAGGGCTCCCAAAGCCACTGAGTTATCCGAGATTCCTAGAATCAAAGGTTTTTTTTACCTCACCAGCCTATTCACCTCTGTTTCCCATCTCCTTCTCTCTACACAAACTCTGCACAAACTGGCTTCTCCTTCAGCATTCCACCATCTTGGCTGCTTCTCCTCTCCTCCATGTGGTCTTTCTCTGCTCTCTTCCAGCATGAGCTCCTCTGTCCCATTTTATAGTGTAGAAATCAAAACTTTTAATCCAATATATAAACAAGGAAGTCTCTGATACAAAGTCACTTATCTGAAGCATAAATAAGATTCCTCATGAGAGTTCACTATCCCACATCATGTAACAGTCAAGGGTGTGGGGAGAAGCTTAGTTTTGAAAAGATCTTAGTATTAAAAGGGCAGGAAAGGCTTAATCTTAAAACTAAGCCTTAGGCTATAAAGACCCTGCTTGCTTACAGCCTGACCCCCATATTCAATGCAAACTATAAGCAGGCAAACATATATATCATATTTGCAAACTTATTTGACCGACAAAAAGGCATTTTTATTTACTTCTGAGTATTACATTTAACATTCTAAAATAAAAGAATTACATTTAATGTAGAACACCAGCCCGCTGGGAACTACTAGTGCCATGTGGGAAAAACCTACTCAAGACACAAACTGATGTCAAGAGTAAGAGAGAGGGAGGTCTGCCAAGGGAGGCAAAGGATACCTCTTGAATCTCCTTCTCCCTTAGGTTTTATTGTCAGAAGCAGAACAGAGGTAACAGGATTACAAGGGAGGGAGATCAGGAGAAAGGGGGACAATGATTAATGGCCATTTTTGCTAGAAAAGGAGCTAAATTGGTCAGTACATTCCTTTCTTTTGCTAATTAACAAGCACAAAGGAACGGGTAATCTAGAACCTCTAGGCTAATTTTCTAAAGCCCATTTACATGCATTCCTTTTTGTCTGCACAAAGGTCACTCATTCACACTTTCTTGGTGTTTGCATCCAAGAGACATTCACTCAGGGCTTTTAACTGAAATTCCCCAATCCAAAGCATAGAGGGTTCAAGGTTAAATGGGTGATTCCCTACAATTTAAAAGTGCAATATCAAGTATCAGTTTATTAAAATGGTGAGCATGCTAGATTCCATATCCTAGAAGAGACCAATTGTTGGGCGGATAAAATGTATTATGCTCACTTTGTTAAAGATGGCACTGCCCATGTGGAGGCCATTGCCCAGGTGATATTAATATGTGTTGGGGGCGGGCTGTGGGCAGGCAGAATCCTTGTAGCCTGGGGCTTGGTTTTGGGATTAAGCCTTTCCCACCCTTTTTGATGTGGGGTGGTACAATCCCATTATGCCCCAGCTGGGTGGCTTTGTGTTGGAGACTTCCCTGTTTGTATATTGAATTGAAGGTTTTGGTTTCTACGCTATAAAGTGGGGACAGGGTGGGAGCTTGCTCTCTTGGTTCCTGAGATTATCATTAGAGGAGAGAGCAGAGAGGAGAGCAGAGTAAGGCCATGTGGAGGAGGCCAGGAGAAGCAGCCAAGATGGTGGAGTGCTGAGTGAGAAGCCAGTTTGTGCAGAGTTTGTGCAAGGAGAAGGAAGGAGATGGGGAACAGAGGTGAATAAAGTCTGGTGAGCTTGAAACCTTTGATTCTAGGAAACTCGGATAAGTCAGTAGCTTTGTGAGCACTGAATGTGAGTGGGTTTTGAAGCCCAGTGTGTATTTTTACTTGCCCGCCAGGTGCAAGCTAGGATTAAAGTTGATGGCTCATCAGTTTTTGGCTCCATTGTTTCTTTACCGACTGTCCGAATCCAATGCGAACCTGCATGGGCCAGGTGGCTGTGATAGTGGCCGTGGCTTCTGGCTTTACACCAATGAAATAATTGGTGCTGTCTAAACTAAATATGATAGGACTCTGGAAAGTATCAATGGCATTGAATATTTGAAAGGATTTTATGCAAAAGAGAGAAAAGACTGAGAAGTTTCGTGGGAGATCATTAGAAGTTATGAAATGATTTTTGGCTCAGTAAAGTGAAAACTTTCCAGAACCAAGCAACAATTACAAATCTTTTTGCAACAATTCTATGAGAACGGAAACACTTTACACCTATATTATAGAGGATGTGTCCAAAAATGAAAAGGGCAGTGTGGGTCAAATAAGTTTGCAAATATGATGTATATGTTTGCTCGCTTATAGTTTGCATTGGGTGTGGGGGACAGGCTGTAAGCAGGCAGGGTCCTTATAGCCTAAGGCTTAGTTTTTAGACTAAGCCTTTCCCACCCTTTTAATACTAAGATCTTCTCAACACTAGGCTTTTCCCCACACCCTTGACTGTTGCATGATGTGTGGTGGTGCACTCTTATAAGGAATCCCATTTATGCCTCAAATAAGTGGCTTTATATCAGAGACTTCCTTATTAGTATACTGGCTTAAAGGCTTTAATTTCTACACTATAAAATAAGGGAGACCAGGGGCTCTCTCTCTCTCTCTCTCAGTTCCTGAAATTAGCATTGCAGAGGAGAAGCAGCCAAGATGGTAGAGTGCTAAAGAAGAAGCCAGTTTGTGCAGAGTTTGTGCAGAGAGAAGGAGATGGGGAACAGAGGTGAATAAGGCTGATGAGGTAGAAACCTTTGATTCTAGGAATACTCGGATGAGTCAGTGGCTTTGGGAGCCCTGAATGGAAAGGGAAGTGTTTTCCCACTGTGTGTATTTCTTGCCCGCCTGGTGCGAGCTAGGATTAAAGCTAATAGCCCACCAGTTCTTGGCTCCCTTGTTTCATTACCATCTGTCCGAATCAAATGCGAACCTGCATGGGCCAGGCGGCTGTGATGGTGGCTGTGGTTACTGGCTTTACAGACAGTGTTTGATGGTAAAGTTCTTTATCTCTAGAAATGCTCAAACATTCTAAAGATCTTTGTACAGAATTATATTGAAATAAATTGATTATAAGGCTTCTTCTAGAAAACTCTAACCCTGAGTATATGATATTTATAGGTATAGAGACTGTGACATTCCCTCTGAACCTCCACCAGCCCTGGAGGAAGGAGATGTCCTCACCTCCCTGATGGAAGGAGATTGAGGCCTTGCAATACGTACTTGATGCAGTCCTCACATGTGACAATTTTAACCCTTTGAGTAGTACGAACATTAATCTATATCCTCGTGCCTCCTGACCATCCAGATAACAAAATTTTTTATTTTAAAAATGTGTAATGCAACATTAAAAAAAGGTAAATGTATGTTTTTCTTGTTTCCATAAATTGGTTATCAAAGAAACATGATTTTAAGTTCATAAAACTGGAACTGGAACTAATTTCATTTTTTGAAAAAATATTCACTCCCAGGGGTCAGCAAGCATAAAAAGAAACTCACTACTCAAAGGGTTAAAGTTGTTTTCAAATCTTAAGTAGCTAAACAAAAGCCACAGAGAATATATAGTTTGGTTAAAGACATATTTTATTTTTTATTCCTGGAAGATCCAATAATAATAACTTGAAAAGAATGAGAATATTTGAGAGAAGTGATAATAAAGAACTTAGCATTGCTCTGTATACAAATGAGTTTTCCCGCGTCCAATCTGGAATATTTTTCTGCCTTCTTATAGTCTTTAACCAGGAGTCAAAAACCCAAAGGAGGAAGAGGAATATAAGACACTAGGGAATGACAGGCCTGTAGCAGAGATCACATGCTTGCCTAAAAAGCCATGATCTTGGGCCCAGCTATTTGTTGCCTTCTAAAAATGCCTTCTACAATGGCCACAGCTTTTTTTCAAAGAAGCTAAAAATAAAAATAATATTTTTTTATTCTTTTCTAAGTGAGAGAAGGCGAGATAGAGAGACAAACTCCCACATGCACCTTGACCAGGATCTACCTGGCAACCCCCATCTGGGGCCAATGGTCTGCCTATCTGGGGCCATGCTCACAACTGAGCTATTTTTAGCACCTGAATCAGAGCTTCCACAGAGCCATCCTCAGCTCATGGGCTGATGCGCTTGAACCAATTGAGCCATGGCTGCAGGAGGGGAAGAAAGAGAAATAGAAAGAAGGGGGAAGAGAAGGAGTGGAAAAACATGGTTGCTTTGCATGTGTGCCCCAACCAGGAATCAAACCTGGGACATCCACATCCTGGATTGATGTTCTACCATTGGGTCAACTGGCCAGGGCTAAAAAAATTTTTTAAAGATGATTTTGGTTACATTTTCTAACTTTTAGAACACTATGAAGGCCCAACAAAAATTACCTGCATTTAGAATTCTGCCTACTGGCTTCTAGCCTGTGACTGCAGATTAGAACTTTGTTCTGAAAAGAAAGGCTCATCCTTTAGAGTAAGGTGGGTGGGAAGCCCATGCATGCATTTATGCCTCCTGGTGAGCCAGCAGATATCTACTGGGCAACTGAAGATAAAGAAAAGGGTGAATAGCCTGACTGGTGGTGGTACAGTGGGTTGAGCATCAGCCCAGAATGCTTAGGGTCCTGGTTGGAAGCCCCAAGGTCATTGGCTAGAGTGTGGGCTTGTCAGCTTGGGCACAGGGTCACTACTTTGAGCATGGGATCATCAACATGATCCCAAGGTTGCTAGCTTGAGCCCAAAGGTCACTGGCTCAAACGAGGAGTCACTGACTCGGCTTGAGCCCCCACGCCCATCAAGGCACACATGAGAAGCAATCAGTAAACAACTAAAGTGAATCAACTACACGTTGATACATCTTATCTCTCTCCTCCACCCCCTTACTGTCTCTAACTCTCAAAAAAAAAAAAAAAAAAAAAAAAGGATGAACAGCTATACACTGGTGGGAAAATCTAAAAAAGGCTCCACTAGGGTGATTCCCTATGTGTGATTGCTCTGCAGGATTTGAAAGGCCAGAGGTCACCTTGCACTGTCCTGCTGGAGCTCCTGGGTGTTCTTTTCTTTAAGGAGTAACAGATTTGGGAAGACCACTGCATTTTCCGGCAATTCCTGCCCCTGTGGGTAGGGGGCAGATTTTCCCCAAAGGGTAAATGAAAGTTCTCAAGGCCAAGTTTGAAGAGAAAGAAAGGCATTCTTTGGAAGCAGCAGAGATCTTAGAAAATTCAGCAAAGATGGAAGCTGGGGATCACCACCAGGAGGCCCTGGAGAATGCTTTAACTCCTTGATGTTTGTTTCTCAGATTGGATGAAAAGTCATATTTTTCTATATAATTTTAAGTGTCTTTCCCCAACTAAATTAAAACCCTTCAGGCAACAGCACATCTAACATCAGCGCTGTTTTTAGATGGGTGGTCTGACAGTTCATTCATATTGATTTTAGCTTTGGTACAAGTTTGATTAAACAACAGAACCCTAGAAGCACACAAAAAAAATTTTTTTAAGAATAAATGTAGAAAGAACAGAGTTTGAGATGTGGTTAGATTGTAAAGGCAGTAGGTATAATATGCAGATATGATAATAATTGATTTTATAATTATGTGTGTTCCCTAAAATTCTAGATAAGTCACAGAGAGACAGACTTAATACTTTTCTCAATTGAGAAGGAACGTGATAAGCAACATCAGAGCTTATACATTGTTTTTGTTTTTTATTTTACTTACTTAGGGAATGCTCAACTCATTCAGCTATTCAGAGAAATCCATCATCATGCAGAGGCTACATGATGAAATGGCTGGCCAACTCAGGCCAGATGGCGTCCAGCCTGAACCGCCCCTGCACACAAATGGGGATGAACAAGGTCATCAGTAGGCCCTAAGCTATCCAGCTTTTCCTGTGCAGGGATGGTCAATGATGCAACAAGAACCATGAACACCTGGGCGAGAACACGCTGCTGCTCCCCCCAGAGCTCTCGTCTCATCAGAAGGCTGGCCTCCACTAATGTCTTTGGGGCAGGCTGGCCCTGACTGAGTGACTGGATGCTAATGACTATGAACTAGAGGGTCACACATCTGAGTGTATAAATCCAGTTGTCAATCATTTCTCAAATTTGGCATCACTGCATAGGCTGACAATTAGCCTGAATTGGCCTAAGGTGATGTTTTTAGTTGCCTCAGGCAAATCAGGCAAGCAACCAAAAATTACCATCAATGGTGTGGCGTTAAAAGCCATATTCAATTCCCACTGCCTATGTAGTCTGCTGTCTAATGACAGGTCCTCTGCTTTGTTTTCTGTGGTTCTTTGAGCAACCACCAGTAGTGGAGCTCATTATCCGAACAAGGAGTAACAACCTGTACTAATAAATCCAGCTTATTTGAGGGAACTTGACAGACAGGATTTGTGGTGATAAAGCATCTGATTACAGATAAAGACCAAAGTGCAAGACTGCCCTGCTGTCCAGTCTCCTTTGTGGATATAAAATTTAGTTCATTACCATTACCTTCTGGAATGACATTAATTCCACTGTGTATAAAACATCAAATAGCAGTACTGGTAACCTTGTCGAGGAACAGAGCTACTCATCAGCCATGGACATAATTGACCTGCCTTTTTAGTAATTGGCAATAGTCTCAGTTAAACAGCCATAGAAATAATGAAGTTTTGCAAAAGTGCACAAGAAAATCTATGGCAGTTACAATCTATGGTATAGATTGCTAATATTCTGATAATGTTTGTGTGATACTGATCCAAAAATCTACAAATTTTGTAGGATAAAAACTTTAATTTCTATATAAAAGTTTGATAGTCAATATAAAAGCCAAAGACAAATAAAAAGAGAGAATGTTAGGATAAAATTGAAGACATAGCCTGACCTGTGGTGGCGCAGTGGATAAAGTGTCGACCTGGAATGCTGAGATCGCTGGTTCAAAACCCTGGGCTTGCCTGATCAAGGCACATATGGGGGTTGAAGCTTTCTGCTCCTCCCGCTTCTCTCTCTCTCTCTCTCCTCTCTAAAATGAATAAAGTCTTTAAAAAAATTTTAAACTTCCCTGTCTACCTACCTTCCTCAGGCACTCTCAAAAAAAAAAAAAAATTTGAAGACATACACAGCTGTAAGATTCGCTTTCTATACTGGAAGCTGAATAAAACCTTGGAATTTACTGTCTCTCTTTCAACATTTCATTTGTACTACTCATTTCTCAGCCAGCACAGGTAAATTCCATCAGAAAAATAACACTCTTGACTTCAATGCATATAAAAGTATGTACATGCAAGAAAACATATTTTGCCTGTTCAAATCCAATTATTTCTGACATGGAAATTACAAACTACTAGACAACTTTATAATTCTGTGTATGTATTGACATTAATAAGCTTAGAAATATTGATTGTTTATATTGCCAGGGATAGGGACTAACCTTAACTTATTTAGTAAACATTAATGAAGAACACACCCAGAACAAGGTTATTCCTGTTGACTCAAAGTGGCATTTTCCAGAACTTCAATAAAGAAACTTTTGAATTTAAAGAAGAGCCTCATTCAGCTATCTGAAAAAGGGACTAAGAGATATATGTGATCTTGACCTAATGACCAATTCTTTTACATCTTTTTCCTTCAAAAGAACACTTCCACTAGGAATTAGTTGGCAAACACATCCAAGGCTTCCTTAGAAGTACTAATTCTAGCTCTCCACTACCACCACGCAGCTAAAGCTGAAAACTACCGGTTTCAATAAAGCTCACCCTTCATGAAGATCCTGCAATGTTAAAGAATGGATAGTAATATCTATAATTTCCACAGTGAGAGTTATTTATTGGAACATGGTGACAGGGCTAAGAAAAAGAGGGGCTACAGGAAGGAGGGAGGTGTGATTGTCTAGGAGAGAGTCTTGTCCGTTGGAAATAATAGATGTTTTGATGTCAAGTGCCGGCACTTACTTGCCACAGGGTAAATGCTCAACAAATGCTACCTTCATTTTCCTCCTCTAATACTATTCCATGTTATTATAGTATTTTGAAGAATACAAAGGGTGTTTACATGTATTATTTCATTTGACCCTCACAACTCCATTTGCAGATAGGCTTTATTTTACGTTTGAAAAGACAGACCATCTGAGAGGTCAGATCTGGAAAGCCGTAGGTCACACAGCTAGTGGAGTTTAGCATTCATAACCCAGATTTTCTGATTCCACGGGCCTATTTTCTTTACTGCTCTAAGCTGCAAGTATTCAGGAATGTGTACCTGGCCACTTTCTGGCTTTAAATTTTCTTCACTGTGTGTCTTCATACCTTCAAGGATCATTTATCATCTCCTTGTGTTTCCTTTTCTGTTTACGCCTCTCTTTCTCCTCATTCTGTTTAAAATATGTTATAAGCATGATGTTCTTAGGTCCATGATTAAAACTTCTTTATTTGGGATCTTGAGCTTTTCAAAGTTAAAGACAACATACAAACAAAGCCCATTTCATTCTGGGCTTTATTTTTCCTTTCAGTGCTTTTGCTCAAATACCAAACACAATTTGCATTTTGCTTGTAAGATAGCAACAGTTGTGTGGCTTTAGCTATTATTGTGCCATTACCATTCTGAGGTGTTGGTTTTGCATTTTTCCTGTGTTCTTCACCTGATGTCCTATCTTGAATTTTTATTTTGCTCTAATCATCTTTCAAACTTGAAATCTTTCTTTTTTACTTTGGCAATTTCAGTTAGAACACTACATTTGCAAAAAAAAAAATGTTCACAGAAAAACTGAAGGTTAAATCAGTTTTATTCTGTAAACAGTGCCTAAATTATCATCTCCTTCCCATAACAACCCAATTAACATGTTAGAGCAAAGCTGAAAAGTCAAAAAATGTGCTGAAAATGTAGAGCTAGGGCGACACCTCCTGGTGAGGAACAAACTGCATTTTGTCCACAGCAGCAAAAACTAATTCAGACCATGATACTCCAGGATAGATTTTACAGGATAGATTTTATTCAAACACACTCACTTTCTGTAAATACCTAGTATGCCTCAGGCACTAGAAATACTGATAGGGCAAGGTATGCTTCTTACATTCAAGAATCTTATCACCTCATGGGGAAAAAAATATCTCAATCTACACACCAATCCATAAAGGGATTACAATCAAGTTTGTCAGCACTGTAATTGTGTTGGGCACAGGGAAGATGCTACAAGGGCCAACAGAGGGAACTTACTCTCATGGATCAGGGAGGTCCTCATAGAGGTGGTGATGCTGAAGTCTTGAGGAGTGAGTAGGTGTTTCCAGGCAAGAAAGCAGGAAGTAGGGCATGCAGAAGGTACAATGTCACACACTGGAGACTAGAGGAGCAGCATGTGTACGAGGCTAAGGGGCCATGTGTTCACTCACCAGAAGATAGTTCAGTCTACCTGGAGGACAGAGCATGCACAGAGAGAGAGATGTGGAGAGGGCTCCAGCCCAAAAAGGCTTTGAAAGCTCATCTAAGAAATGTGGGTTTTGTGATCAGGTTTCAGGGGCCCATTGGAAAATATAAGCATGATGGAGATATGATCATTCTTCCATTAGAAAAATCACTCTGGCTGCAGTGGAGAAGGAGGGAGCAAGATTAGTGACTGTCAGAAAGGCCCAGCAGGGAGCTGCTCCGAGAGCTCTGGAGAGGTGAGTGCCTGGCCCTGGGGCAGGGAACGCAGGGGTGGGCGGAGCTCTGGAGAGGTGAGTGCCCGGCCCTGGGGCAGGGAACGCAGGGTTGGGCAGAGCTCTGGAGAGGTCTGGCCCTGGGGCGGGGAACGCAGGGGTGGGCAGAGCTCTGGAGAGGCGAGTGCCTGGCCCTGGGGCGGGGAACGCAGGGGTGGGCGGAGGGGCAAGTGTTTCAGGAAAGGGCCTGTTTGACAGTGGGCTCTGAGAAAGAAGAAAGGTGTTTAAAGATGCTTTATGCCTATATAGCTTTAACATAAAAATAAAAGGAATATTTCCTTAAAGAAAGAATGCCTCACCTTTTAATGTAGATATCTTTCTTTTCTTTGTATGTAGTCATAGGGAAGAGTTAAAATGTGTCTCATCATATGAGAGCATAATTACACCACAATCCAAGCATGCAATTTTACAAACGAAATTTAGAGACTTTCAAAAAATATTGATCATACTTGAAAACATTTAATGACTGCAATGTGGAAACAGGAGCCCGGAGACACCGATCTGTATTGTTAAGCCTAATCCGGAGGGACTCGAAACATTGAAGACACAAACAAATTTCATCAATTCCACACCAAAGCTTTATTGTCTAACTTGGCCAAACGGCGGCAACTCTGACAGAAATCTGAGGGAGAGCATGTTGGCCCTTTGTTCTACTTAGTTTTTATAGTTTTGCAAGGGGGAAGTACAGAAGCAAAAATTGCAATTAGGTGCCCTTTACCACTATTGGTTATAGTCATATGCCCTTTAACATGATAGGACCATGTTCAATTTGCAAGCCATACATCATTTTGGAGAAAACAAAATTTATAAGTTAACACAATGATAGAAAAATGTCTCTTTACATATTAAAAAACATTACTATATTTTCTAATGTTTATCCGCCATCTCTTTGTCCAGAGTCACACATCTTAACTACATGCATTCACATGGGAGAGGTAGTTTTCCTGGAGTCAAATGCCCGTAAATGGCTCATTACTATAAGAAAAGGTTTATTTTGGTTTTTCTCTTCCTGCACCAGGCTAGCCATTCACTCCTTTCCCCACAGGTGTGGTGGAATGTCAGAGAATCCATGTTTTCCTTCCCTTTGCATTTACAATACAATGCCAAGGCCATCCTGGTTTTATGCCAATCACACAGTACAGAGATTATTCACAAAATTTCTCTGCACACCTTAACCCAAATTAATAAAATGTTCTTTAAGTCTATTAAAATATTAATATTGATTCTGTAGCTTTTGGTACTTTACAACACCTGTGGGTGAGGTGGTGCAGTGGCTCCTCAGGGCTCCTCAGTATCAAGGGCTCTTAAATATTCCTGTAAAAGCCCTGGCCGGTTGGCTCAGTGGTAGAGCGTCGGCCTAGCGTGCGGAGGACCCAGGTTCGATTCCCGGCCAGGGCACACAGGAGAAGCGCCCATTTGCTTCTCCACCCCTCCGCTGCACTTTCCTCTCTGTCTCTCTCTTCCCCTCCCGCAGCCAAGGCTCCATTGGAGCAAAGATGGCCCGGGCGCTGGGGATGGCTCTGTGGCCTCTGCCTCAGGCGCTAGAGTGGCTCTGGTCACCAACATGGTGACGCCCAGGATGGGCGGAGCATCGCCCCCTGGTGGGCAGAGCGTGGCCCCATGGTGGGCGTGCCGGGTGGATCCCGGTCGGGCGCATGCGGGAGTCTGTCTGACTGTCTCTCCCTGTTTCCAGCTTCAGAAAAATGAAAATAAATAAATAAATAAATAAAATACTATAGCCATATGGCATTTAAAAAAAAAAAATATTCCTGTAAAAACACATCTAAAGTCATTGGAAATTTGGGTCACTGTAATGTTTTTCAAAGAAAGATATAACACGTTTTAAATAAACAGCTATAACTAAAAATTTATAAATGAAATATAATGCAAAATAAAAAGCTATGATTTCCCTTTCTGTAAAAATAAATCTAGGGATACATTGTTTATATTCAGTATCATACAAAAGCATGCACTTATAGTTATTTATTCAACAAATACTTACTTGATATTTGTGTGTATGAGCTACCATGAAAGGTACAAATATGAAAAATAATAGAAATCCCTTGCCTTCCATGAATAGATAGTTCAGTTTGTTATATAATCACAGCACCTTGCAGACGCTGCCTCCTGTTGTTGTCTGCGCCCAGCCGTGGTGAACCCCACTGTGCTCTTTGACATCCTGTGGAAGACAAGCCCTGGGGCCACTTCTCCCTCGAGCTGTTATCAGACCAAGTCCCAAAGACAGCAGAAAACATTCATGCTCTGAGTACTGGGGAGAAAAGGTTTAATTACAGAAGTCCTGTTTTCACATAATTATTCTGAGATTTATGTGCCAGGGTGATGACTTCGCATGCCACAACAGCACAGGCGGCAAGCCCATCTATGGGGAGATATTTGTTGATGATAATTTATCCTGAAGCATATGGGTCCTGGCATCTTGTCCATGGCAAACTGTTTCCAGTTTTTCATCTTCACTGCCAAGACTGAGTGGTTGGATGGCAAGCATGTGGTCTTGGACCAGGTGAAAGGCGACATGGATATTGTAATAGTCATGGCGCCTTTGGGTCCAGGAAGACCAATGAGAAGTTCACCATTGCTGGCTGTGGACAATTCTAATAAATTTCCTTATGTTTTATCTTACCATATTTCCCCATGTATAAGATGCACTTTTTCCCCCCCCCGAAAAATTTGGGGTCTGAAAACTGGGTGCGTCTTATACTGTGGTTGGGACACTGATTAGTCATCAGACACAGATGAGGACAAGCTAATGGATGGGAGTTTTGACAGTGATGAGTTGTATGAATTTTATGATGAATAAAACTTGAGTTCAATAACTTTATGTAATGCATTCTTTTTTTTTCAAATTTCAGGCCCCAAAATTAAGATGCCTTTTATACGTGGGGAAATACGGTAAACACCAGACCATTACTTTTATAGCTTAGGGGAGCACTCCTTCACCCCCATCTGCTTGGAATGTTCTATAATCTTCATGCTCTCACTATAGTTAATTGGGTTCCATATTTCCCTCACTCCTTCCAAGTCTAGTGGGATTACAAAGTTTATGATTATAAAATCAAAACTAAACAATTAAAATATATATGTACATATATATGTATACACAATATGTTTACATATATGCACACACATAAATTTATATGTATACTATATGTATACATAATATATATGTTATATTCATTTTAATAATAATCTCAAACCATGAAGTGTGAGGAGATGCTTTAGAAATAAACAACTAACTATATCTTCTTTATTAAAAATATTTGACCTGTGACAGCTGCAGAGTGATTTTTTAATTCATTTTTTATATAAACATAATTTTATAGATTTAAAGCATAGCTTAGCCCTGGCCAGTTGGCTCAGTGGTAGAGCGTCGGCCTGCCATGCAGGAGTCCCGGGTTCAATTCCCGGCCAGGACACACAGGAGAAGCACCTACCTGCTTCTCCACCCCTCCCCCTCTCCTTCCTCTCTGTCTCTCTCTTCCCGCAGCCAAGGCTCCATTGGAGCAAAGTTGGCCAGGGCACTGGGGATGGTTCTATGGCCTCTGCCCCAGGTGCTAGAATGGCTCTGGTTGCAACAGAGCAACGCCCCAGATGGGCAGAGCGTCGCCCTCTGGTGGGCGTGTCAGGTGGATCCCATTTGGGCGCATGCGGGAGTCTGTCTGACTGCTTCCCCGTTTCCAACTTCAGAAAAAAATACACACACACACACACACACACACACACACACACACACAGCATAGCTTAACCATCTATATCAGACTACCTGACAATATATTATACGTTCCTTAATCAAGTACACTAAAATGCAAGTTAAAAAAACTTAAAAAAAAAAGAAATCAGGTAACATAGCACTGTATACAGAATATATGCATTTTAGAAATTGTTTCACTTGGCCCTGGCCGGTTGGCTCAGCGGTAGAGCATCAGCCTGGCGTGTGGGGGACCGGGTTCAATTCCCGGCCAGGACACATAGGAGAAGTGCCCATTTGCTTCTCCACCCCCCCCCTCCTTCCTCTCTGTCTCTCTCTTCCCCTCCCGCAGCCAAGGCTCCATTGGAGAAAAGATGGCCCGGGTGCTGGGGATGGCTCCTTGGCCTCTGCCCCAGGCGCTGGAGTGGCTCTGGTCGTGGCAGAGTGATGCCCCAGAGGAGCAGAGCATCGCCCCCTGGTGGGCAGAGCATTGCCCCTGGTGGGCGTGCCGGGTGGATCCCGGTTGGGCGCATGCGGGAGTCTGCCTGACTGTCTCTCCCCGTTTCCAGCTTCAGAAAAATACAAAAAAAAAAAAAAAATAGTTTTACTTAATACAGTATGTAGTTCCACAAGAATAATTATGATAAACAGCATTCTTTTCAAAAACAAAGTATATATTAAATAGACTAAAAGCAGCACAGAAGAATAAAAATTCAAACATAAAGTGACATAATGTTGCCAGGTAATATGGGTACAACTATCCCCTGTGAATATATATCCCACCATAATTAAACAGGTAAGCTAAAAAAGTTTTACTTATAAAAATATTTGATCAGCCTGACCTGTGGTGGCGCAGTGGATAAAGCGTTGACCTGGAAATGCTGAGGTCGCCGGTTCGAAACCCTGGGCTTGCCTGGTCAAGGCACATGTGGGAGTTGATGCTTCCAGCTCCTCCCCCCATCTCTCTCTCCTCTCTCTCTCCCTCTCTCTCTCCTCTCTAAAAATGAATAAAAAATAAATAAATAAATAAAAAATTAAATGAAAAAATTAAAAAAAATACTAAAAAAAAAAAAAAAAAATATTTGATCACCTAGCACTTTCACAGGTCCTCCTCGAGACAGTGGGGCCAGGACTTGGTAGCTGGTAGCTGAAACAAAAGCCTTGATTGCATCCTTGCCCTGGGCCTGTGCCAGTGGCAGCTGTCACTCAACAGAACAGAGAAAAGAAGAAAAAAAAAAATTTGATCAGAAAATAAAGGTTAGGTTTATTAAGTGTATTTTTGAATCACATGTTTACTATCTACAGCACGTATTTCATATGCTAATTTAAATGTCATCAGGTGGCATTTATTAATATTTCAAATTTTATATCAAAGTGAATTTCAGGAATTGAAAAAATTATATATAACTCCAAATGGCTTTTAAAAACTACCTTTTCTCTCTTTATCAGAATGTTTGTCACATTTTGATCTAGAAAATAATGAGCCTCTATTATAGTCAGATAAATAAGCAATATTGCCAAACGCACAAGGTGTTCTGGTCTTCTATATGCCTCTGGGAGTAATTGTCCGTAACTGGCTTTCCCTTAAGCTTTGACATACATGTAAATGTAACCAAGTGTATTCAAAATAAGAGATAAACTAATTTCTCTTTTGGTGTTAATGAATAACATAAAACTTTAAAAAATCTATTGAAATCTTGGATGTATGCAGTCATCACAGGAAAGGCGACTTTAAATTAAGCTTTGAGTCATATAGCCATCTACATTTCACTAACAGTTTTACAGACATGTTTAGCCAGTTTCAATAATATCACACAATGATATTCCTTGGGGTTTAGAGACAGTCTATTTTATTATAAAATATATAAACGGTTGAATGAATGAATATGAATGACAGCAGTTCAATAAGTGAGTTGAAAAGATTATAATGTTTTTCCTGCGCACAATTACACAAAAACACTATCATTTCTCACTGGAATACTACTGCAATGGCCTCCTTGGCCTATTCTCTACCTAGTGGCCAGAGCAGTCTTGTTAAAACTCAGTGCAGATCATGTATTTCCTTGTTTGTCTCCTGTGGCTGCCAGCGGTGGATAAGTGAGTGAACAGCCAGTGATTGACTCTCAGCACCTAGTGGAGCCTGCTTCTAATCTGCCTCTCTGCATTACAAACACTAGAAAGCCAAGTTACTTGATAAATTTAAGTTCTCACAATTGCAAACACCCAAGCCAGGTGTAAACGACAGAAGTTAATGAGGCCATCTTCCTGCCGTTTGTCCATTGCTCTGGTAGACAGCATTGAGGAGATTTTGAGTTTTTCTGCATGTGTTCTGATGTCTAGTCACTAACTCTTTGGATGGAGAGAAGTGGAAGTGGTATTGTTGGTGGGTCACGAATCCCTGCATGTAGTCCAGTGGTCCTCCAAATGCCTCACCTTCTTGACAGAAGCAGAGATAGCAACTGCTCTTGGCAGCTACTTTAAAAGCTTGTTCTAGGAGTCACTCCTGCAGGACCAGCCTAGATCCCATTCCTCTATCCCTTCCAATGATGTTCAAGCATTTATTCTCTGTACCAACCTCTTTCTGCTGTACATAACAGAATGTTTTTATTTCTGTATCCTAACCCTAATTATACAATTTTCCATTTCTGGATATAGTTTTCCAAATTCTGGTTTAAAATCTAAGTATTTCTGCTGATATATTCAATACAAGGCTCTCTGCTACCCCGCTGCTGTCATCTTCCTTTACTCTCCCTCTCCCTCCTTCCACCCCAGCCAGAGCCCCTTGGTCCTCCTGAAACACACCACACCTGTCCCTTCCTCAGGGCTTTTGCACTCACTACTCTCTTTGCCAGGGAAGCCTTATGTCCAGCTGTCTATCTGCATGACTGACTCCCGCATTTTCTTTAGATCTTTTGTTCAAATATTACCTTTATGGGGGGGGGGCTTCCTTGACCATGTTAAATAAAATAGCGACTGCTCCCAACACTCTCTTGCTCCTTACTCTGCTTATTTCTCTGGATAACTCTTATCATCACACAGCATAAAATGTACTTACTATTTGTGTCATCTCTCACCACTAAAAGGAAAATACTATGAAACAAGAGACTGTCACTGAAGTGTAACCTGCCTACAGAACAATGCCTAGCTCAAAGTAGGTGCATAACAAGTATTTAAGTGACTGATGTGTATTTGAAGAACTTATGAAAGTTTTTAGTCAGATGAACAAGATAGAGGTTTTCACAATTTACCAACCACTTACCATGTGGTAGGTACTACTCTCTATCATCCCTGGGTAAACAGAGCAGTGCCAGTCAGGTGAGTCAGTAGATAATTATAGTTAACTATACTTCAGTAAAGCTGGAAAAAAATAGATGATCGTAAGCCATTCACTTATTTAACATATATTTTTAAAGCATTTAATAGAATAGAGACAAACTTTTCATAGGCTTTCTATATGTCAAGCATACTGCAAAGGCATAATAAGCCTTATCTAATATACTTTTTATTACAACCCAATAAGGTAACTATTATCCCTGATTTACAACCAAGAAACTGGAGGCCTACTATAAAATCCAAGGTTGCCATACTAATGAAAGATAAAGCCTAGACCCTAGTTCTGTTCAACTCTATATTGTATTTTGCTAAGAGCCAGATGGAGAAAAGCCATCTCACTCGCTAGTGAGGTCAAAACAGCCTCCCAAGTAGAAGTAACACCTCCAGTAGACCTTCAAAAGTAATATGCTGGGATCAGGCTTACCAGGCTGAATGAACAGGATGCATGAGGACAGTGTACCATACTTTCATAAAGAAAGAAGCACAGGTCTTCTAGACTTTTGTTTTCATTAATAGAATAGATTAAATTTTGGCCCTAAGTCAGTTACTAAAATACATTTAAAATGCACACACACACCCATCCCATTAAAATCAACAATATGTAACTCAATCATGCAGAACAAATACTTGTAATGAAGGAATTATATGTAAACACAAGGTAGAGGAAGATCTAGATTCCAGATTTTAACAAAAGAGATATAATTGCCTATAAACAACATTTTCCATTTATAGTATATTATTAAATAACTTGTGTCAATTAAATTACATGCCAGTTAAATAGAATTTCAAGCTGTAATAAAACATGTTTAAAACAAGTAGAAGTTATTACTGAAGCACATAAATTGCTTTTTTTTCTACTAAGTTGAAGTGACACATTAAAAATTAATATTGACCTACGTTAAGCACTTTCTGTATTTAGAATATAAGTTTAAGGGTCAGGCTGTTAACTTTTCAAGGTAAAAATTAAATAAGGTAAAGATGGTTCAATCTTTTTTTTTAAATCCAAACAAAATAATAAAAGAAAATAAATATTTTAATGGATTGGTTTTTCATTTATGTTTTTAGGAATTCTTTTTCTTTTTTCTCTTAACCAACCAAAAGGAGGTTTTCTATAAAGCCAGATGGCAGGTATCCAGAGCTAAGTTTCAAAAGCACTTAAAACCAACTGTTCCATACTTGATACAAATGTCAAATTTCCAATTTACAGTTAATGTTAATGTACAAACGTGTATATACCTCTGTATCCTTTCATGATACAACTTCAATTTCAAATTACATATACATAGATATATGTATATATAATACATTATGTGTGTGTTTGTATGTCTAACGTGAAATAAATTTTTTTCAGGGAGTAAAATCAAACCAACCACTAAAATCCTTTACTTCTCAAACATCTGCATGTCTGCCCTCAACCGGCATTGCGCTAGAAGCTTAAATTCTAGGCCAAAAAAAATTAAAATCAAAAGAGGAGAATATTTACTCTTGGTTAGCTTATTGTACTAAGCTTCAGCCAATCTGTCTTCTTCCCCATCGTGTGGTTTATAGCAATTGGCTTTCACAGATGGTTTGAGTGACATCTTTTGAATAGCTGCTCCCACATTCTAGTTAGCTTCCAGAGGGGAAAAGGCTTTGCTTGTTTTCTAAATGCTGCACTCAAAGATATATACAGGTCATCTTAACATTAATCACACGATTAATTTCCAAATGTGTCTGGAGAAAGGGCAATCAATGGCATGGACAGAAGTAGAGTCCGGAAGGTTCTGGGCTTGAAAGGCAAATGAGAGGAGAAAGTGGAGCTGCACCCACTACATTTGATTGGCTGGAGTTTGGGTAGATCAAGTGAAGTGGCGAAAATAAAGCCGGAACTTGGAGGTTAATTACCGGTTTGATACAGGGTGTGGGTTAGGTTTCACGGAGTGACTCTGTGGGAGGATGGTGCTGGCGCAGGGTAATTGAGGGTTTCCTAGTGACCGCTGAGGCTTGGTGGAAAGTGAGCTGGTCAAGGCTGAGGCAATGAGGCATCAAATGAATGGGAGAACTAAATGAAGTAAAAAAAGCAGGTCTAATTAAAATGAGCGGAAAAGATTTTAAACTACCTCTGCTCTGGAAGCTGATTTTCCTCTCTAGTCACTTTAGAAAGGTGTGCTAACTTCTATTTTCCCAGTCCTCACCACCTAGGGGCCACAGGTGAGGTCAGTGCAATAGTGATAACACAAATTCTATGATATCAGGGAGTCCAGTGTCTGGGTCAGGGCATCCGGCTCCTCAATCTTCCCCCAGGCTACCTTAGGCGAAGTCTCCTTTCCCTGATCCTGTGGCCCCGAGAACTCAAGTGTTGCTGCTTTTCCAGTGTGCACCTGGATCCCCGATCTGCCACTGGAATTCCCCCAGGAAAAATGAGGAGTGCTAGGACCCACCTGGGCGCAAGTTCCTTATTCTTTGGTATAATCATAGTGTTCTGAATTTTAATTTTAAAGTGCATTGTGGGTAATTTTTATACAGAAATCAAGGTGCATCCCACAAATCAGTGCATAATAAGTATTTTAAAATTTATTTGATGAACATTTCCTAAGTTCCTTCTATGTGTGAGGCTCAGAAACAGGTTTAGGGGATGAAGGGCACAGTCCCCGCGCTCAAGAAATTTACACCACTTCTTTAAGCAAAGAAATACAAAAAGCTCTGAGACACAGACAACCGTGTGGTGATTACAGTAGGGAAAGGAGGTATGAGGAGGTAGAAGAGGATAAAAGGGGCATAAATGGTAATGGAAGAGCCTTGACTTAGGGTGGTGAATGTATGGTAAAAAAATAAATAAAGATAAAAAATAATATATATAAAAAAGAAATTTGCACCCCTCTAGTGAGGGAAACAGTCAAATAAATAGCACATTGCAATAGGGTAAAGTGTATTTATTTGTTTCCGTCTGGAGAGTATGTGTCTGTGTAGATCCATCTTCTTCCAAAGGTGGATCTTGGCAGGGTAGCAGGTGTTCAGATTTACTCTAGAAGCAGAGAGAAGCCTGCTTAACTCTGATGAGTGGTGGCCAAGAACAATTTTCTCCAGGAGGTTATCGTATTGCCCTATCGCACCATCAGGCCTGAAATTCCACATGCTGCCTTAAAGGCTTGGCTCCTCTACTGGAGAAGTGGAAGGGGGTGGGGGGGTGGGAGGAAGACAGGGAGCAGCAGCAGCAGTAGAGTAAGAGCCAACACTGGTTCAGGGCCTTTCACAGTGTTCTTATGACATCCCAGGGTATTTTTTAAAGTTTGCAAATTCTTAGGCCCCATGCTCTCCCAGAATCAGAAAGAGAGGAGGCAGGCTTGACAATTTGCATTTTAAATAAGCAACCTCAGTGAGTTTTATGCATAATAAACCGAATGAAAATTTTTGACCTACAATATGCTCTAGGTGCCAATGCCAGGAGTGCTGTCCAACGTAGTTCCTTTATTTTTCAAGCTCTGAGTTTTACCAAAGCAAAAAAGGGCAGTAATATTTAAAGATAATACAAACCCAGGGACATGGTGCTTCTGGGACTAATATCAAACATGGGCAGTTGCTCACTTTGATGCAAAACCAAGAAAATAACAAGGAAAGAAAGACCAATAATCATAATAGCTAGCCTTTACTGAGCACCTAATCATTAAAAATAAAAAAAATCAATCACTCAATAAAAATAAAGGCTTAGCTGTAAGTTTCTCCTCTACTCTTGTCAGATATGCCCCCCACCTGGCAGGAAAGGCTCTCCACCCAATTAGGTCCTCTAAGGGCTGGACTGACTACAACCCATCCTGTCCTCAACTTATTTAGTCTTACCTCTCTGCCAGCTTCTGGAACTCTTCAAACAAACCAATCACTTCCCCCCATGAGAACTAGGGGCTTTTCTACCCTCTTGTTACTGCAAAGTTGCCTCCTACAACTCCTTCTGATTTATTCTGCTCCCAAGTGCATCTCCCCCGGGCATTCAGTGCCTTCTTCCCCAGGCTAGAGTATATGTGACTAATACCGGTGCGGATCTCATTTGACTAGTGTTGAGTGTTGTGTGTTGGGCCAATTCACACTATTTAGAGTGTGTGGGGGTCTCTCCTTCACCACTGGGGTGAACAAGAGTTGACTGAAATAGAGTAGTTGAGTTGTGAAGAATGACTGAGATATGTAGGTAGAGAAATGGAGAAAAGCATGTCAGAACAGAGTTATAAAAGAGTATGATGTATCTGAGAAGGGACAAGCAGGTTGGTAAGAAGGGATGTAGTAAAGAATGAGGCTGATGAGGCAGGATCTTTGTGCAAAGCTAAGGAGTTTATGATTTTTCTCTAAAACATATTAAGAAATTTTAATCAGGCATTGCACAAAGATCATGCTGGTGGTGTGTGACCAGATTTAAAGTAGTGCAAGAATAAAGGCCGACCTGTCAGTAAGAATGCCACGACAGAGAGCCAAGCAGAAAGCAACAAGAGTCCAGACCAAGGCACTGGCACTGAGTCAGGCTCTGTAGGAACAAAGACAACAGAAGCCATTCAACTTAGTGGCCAACTAGATGCAGGGCTGAGAACATGGGAGAAGGAAGAATTGAGGATGACTGCTGGACTTGGTTAACCAGGAGCAGGTTGTCTTCAGTCGCTGAGATAGGAAATGCGTGTAGAAAAACAGGACTGTGATTGGGAAGAATTCAATTCTGGACACACTGATTTTGAGAAGTTTGTGAAACATCCAAATGATTTTGAGGCAAGAAAGTTAGAACAGTGAACAAAAGCCTCAAGCTCTACCCCTCCCTTTCTCTGTCTTGGCTGGAACATCACAGACACACCTTCACTGACCACCTGTTCCCTCGCTTCCCAACCCAGTGACCTGCAATTGGGAAGACCCAAAAGAAAACACTATCTGGAGAGGAGACTCAAAAATGAGCCGCATCGGCAGTCACCCTACCAATGCCAGAAGCAAAGGACCACCCAACTCCTCCCATACCTACATTTATTAATAGTAAACGCCTTACACCCAGACCTCATTGGACCATCTTGTTTCCTGAACTCGCTCGCTCTCACTTCTCGAGTGTGTACTATCACTGTGCATCGCTAAATCCTTCTGTCGCAGTCTTAAATCCATTATTTTTCTGTGACAAGAATCTGGGTCAGGTTGAAGCCTCCGTTGGTCTCCCTGGGTGCCACCCTGCATCAGTTTCCAGTTGGCAGCCCATGTGGTCCTTAGAACACACCGGAGACAAAAGTGATACCGGTTCTGACACTAGCCAAGGGGAATGAATGGAAGAAAAAGGAAGGTACCAACATTTAAGAGGTAATTGGGAAAAGAGATGTTTGCAAAGAAAACTGAAAGAAACCAGGGGTATCAGCAGAATGATCTGAAAATCAAGATGGGAAAGAAGTTGAATTGATTATACTTTTACGTAGATGATGAGGCTGTAGGATTCAGGGGATACTTAAGAGAGCAAAGTCCATGAAAAGGCTAGATAATTCAGAAAAAAAGATAGAGACATTATGCTTAATGAGAAGGAAGGTCATCACTTCCTGTAATGAAACAGGAAGTGTAGACAAAAGAATGCAAATAAATTTGTGTTAATAGGGTTAGGACTTTCTTCATTGTGAAAAAAAAAATCCAGATAAATTGTCTTTCACCACTGGAGGGAACAAACTCTGGAAAACAGTGTTCCTCACTTATTTAATCAGAAGCCTAACAATCAAAAGGAAAGGAATTCTAGCAACTTAAAAGTTTTCATTTATGTGGAAACATAGATTGATAAGACATAAAAGGAAACACAATTTGTGAAGGACTTAGAAGCTATGGTGATAGGTCTATAAAAGACTACATGAAATCAGCTAATAAACTCAGAACTTACTCTAGGATTTAAAAAAAAACCCTGCAAAATGTAAAAAATCCAAATTACATGAATAATCTGTGAAACGGAATTATGTACAGTGTTAATTCCTAAGCAAAATAATATCTCACCAAATAATACATGAGTATAATTCTGTTCAAATGCATTTGTCACACCTACTAAAAGTGCTTTGATTAGAAGTAATGCTTACAATTGGATTTCAGATGGATGCTGAAATCAAAATAAACATCCAAAACAAATTGATAAGTTCAAGTTCATCCTGGGTTTTTTTATTACTCACAAGATCAGATAGTTCTCATCATCTGAAGACTATTTTATCTTTTAGAAGCAAAATAAAATATTTTTAAGGACAATTTATTATTTCAAAAATAAGAATAAAATAAATCGTATGATACACTTAGTGCAAATTTAATACAAATACACTAGAATTTTTTACAGAGCATTCATAAGAATAAATCGAAAATTACCAGCATAGGTCAGAACTAATTCTGAATGTGCACATATATACTGCTCACAAAAATTAGGGGATATTTCAAAATGAATATGAAGTAATAAAACATCCCTTAATTTTTGTGAGCTGTGTATAATTGTAGAATACTCAAAATAATAAATTATATATACATATACACATGTATTACATATATATACACATATATATATTGCATATACATACTCTGAAATCTGATGTCATTTATTTTTGCTTTTGATATTAAACTCTTTAGAGCCTAATATTTATTTAAGAAAGCATTTCTCTTATATAGAATTTAGCAACTAATTTGTCAGAAAAAACTTTTAGTTAAAAATATTTGAAAATGTTGGAAAAATAAAAGTATTGGGAAGAAATATTTATAACTCCAATAAGACAAAATATTTTTATAAACATCTACCAGGTATGTCTTGAAATGCATAAGTAAACACAGACAATTATATACAAGTGAAATTATACATATTCTGTACGTGCTTTTTAAACTTAATATTCTTTTTTTTTTTTTTTGCAGTATGTGTTAAATCTTTTTTTTATTGTTGTTGATTTTCCATTTAGGTTGTCATTACCAGTATCCATTTCTTTTTTTTATATATAAATTTTTATTAATGTTAATGGGGTGACATCAATAAATCAGGGTACATATATTCAAAGAAAACATGTCCAGGTTTTCTTGTCATTCAATTATGTTGCATACTCATCACCCAAAGTCAGATTGTCCTCCGTCACCCTCTATCTAGTTTTCTTTGTGCCCCTCCCCCTCCCCCTTCCCCTCTCCCTCCTTCCCTCCCACGCCCCCCCTCCCCCCTACCTCCAGTAACCACCACACTCTTGTCCATGTCTCTTAGTCTCGTTTTTATGTCCCACCAATGTATGGAGTCATGTAGTTCTTGGTTTTTTCTGATTTACTTATTTCACTCCATATAATGTTATCAAGATCCCACCATGTTGTTGTAAATGATACTATGTCATCATTTCTTATGGCTGAGTAGTATTCCATAGTGTATATGTGCCACATCTTCTTTATCCAGTCTTCTATTGAAGGGCTTTTTGGTTGTTTCCATGTCTTGGCCACTGTGAACAATGCTACAATGAACATGGGGCTACATGTGTCTTTACATATCAATGTTTCTGAGTTTTTGAAGTGTATACACAGTAGAGGGATTGCTGGGTCATAAGGTAGTTCTATTTTCAGTTTTTTGAGGAACCACCATACTTTCTTCCATAATGGTTGTACTACTTTACAGTCCCACCAACAGTGAATGAGGAAAACTTAATATTCTTAATACTGTGCCTTGAACATCTTCCCATGTTAGTAACTATAGATCTACATGTTTTTTTTATTATTTTTTAAAATTTTTTTATTAATTTGCAGTGACATTGATAAATCAGGGTACATATGTTCAGAGAAAACATCTCCAGATTATTCTGACATTTGATTATACTGCATACCCCTCCCCAAAGTCAAATTGTCTTCTGTCACCTTCTATTTGGTTTTCTTTGTGTCCCTCCCCTCCCCCTACTCTCTCTCTCTCCTTCCTCGTGCCCCCCCATTACCATCACATTCTTAAATTATTTATTTATTTATTCATTTTAGAGAGGAGAGGGAGAGACAGGAGAGACAGAGAGAGAGAGAGAAGGGGGGAGGAGCTGGAAGCATCAACTCCCATATGTGTGCCTTGACCAGGCAAGCCCAGGGTTTTGAACCGGCGACCTCAGCATTTCCAGGTCGACGCTTTATCCACTGCGCCACCACAGGTCAGGCCTTTTTTTTTTTTTTTTAATTATTTATTTATTTATTCATTTTAGAGAGGAGAGGGAGAGACAGGACAGAGAGAGAGAGAGAAGGGGGGAGGAGCTGGAAGCATCAACTCCCATATGTGTGCCTTGACCAGGCAACCATCACATTCTTGTCCGTGTCTCTGAGTCTCATTTTTATGTCCCACCTATGTATGGAATCATATAGTTCTTAGTTTTTTCTGATTTACTTATTTCACTCCGTATAATGTTATCAAGGTCCATCCATGTTGTTGTAAATGATCCAATGTCATCATTTCTTATGGCTAAGTAGTATATATGTACCAAAGCTTTTTGATCCACTTGTCCACTGACGGACACTTGGGCTGTTTCCAGATCTTCACCAAGCTGGTGAGTTTTCGCTCAAACCAGATGAGCCTGTGCTCAAGCTGGCAACCTCGGGGTCTCGAACCTGGGTCCTCGGCATCCCAGTCCGACGCTCTATCCACTGCACCACCACCCGGTCAGGCTCCATTTCTTTTGTTCTTTCTTTTTTTATTTTTTTCCGAGACAGAGAGTCAGAGAGAGGGATAGACAGGGACAGACAGACAGGAACAGAGAGATGAGAAGCATCAATCATTAGTTTTTTGTTGCAACACCTTAGTTGTTCATTGATTGCTTTCTCATATGTGCATTGACCAGAGGGCTACAGCAGACCAAGTAATTCCTTGCTCGAGCCAGCGACCTTGGGTCCAAGCTGATAAGCTTTGCTCAAACCAGATGAGCCCGCTCTCAAGCTGGCAACCTCGGGGTCTTGAACCTGAGTCCTCCGCATCCCAGTCCAATGCTCTATCCACTGAGCCACCGCCTGGTCAGGCAGGCTACACTTCTTATATTACTAATGATGTTGAACAGCTCTTTTCATGAGTGTTGGCTATACATGTACCTATTCCTGTATGAGTTATCTATTCATGTCCATCTCTCTCGTAGGGCACTCATCATTGACTAACTTGAAGAATTCTTTTTCTTTTTTTTTAGATTATTCACCTTTATCTAGCATTGGAGATCTTTTTCTACTTTTCCTACTTTGCTCTTTCTTTTAGTTTTGGATTTTGAGTAAAAGTATACTGCTCACAAAAATTACAGGACATTTCAAAATGGATATGAAGCAATACAAAAAAGAAGCATTTGATTTTTTTTTAAATTAAACAAGAACATCAGAAAAGCAAATGACAAGTTAAAGAAAGTTGTTCAATCATGCAAATGAGATGCAAAACCAGCTTTATTTCATTGGTAAAAATGCGCTGTACAAAAGGCTGAAAGTACTGGAGTATCTGCAGTTTAGATTAGGGGATCACTGATCCACTAATTTTTGTGAGCAGTGTATAAGAGTCTTTTCACCTCCCAAATAGATAGAAAGTTCTCTAACTTCATAACTATTTTCATCCACTGAAAAGCCACTTTTACCACTCACAAAAGTGAGAAACATTTCTAGACTCTCTTCTGTTCCAAGTTGTTCTTGGATTAAGGACTCTAGTAACTCTAACATGTTAAAAAAATAAAAAAAAGTATCTGCTGGGACTTGTTCCAACTCATTTTCTTCTGAAATTTTTGGGCTATTTGCCCTTTTTTCATACACACACACACACACACACACACAACTTCAGAAACATTTTTCCATATATCTAAAAACACTTACTGTGATTTTGGTATCAGTACGAAAAGGGAAATCTTTACATGAATCTGACCAAGAATTCTTTCTTTGAATGTGTAGTCTTTTATGTTTCTCAGGAACGTTTTCAAGTTTTCTTCTTAAAGGTCCTATTTCTTGAAAATGTTGTCACTTATAGTTCACTGCTTATTAAATTAGTAATAGTAGTACTGTTATTGTGAATGAGATTTTTTCCATGATATTTTCTAACTGATCAACTGGTTTATATTAATTTTGTATATTTATTATGCTATTAGTCACCTTTCTGAATATTATGCTATTAGTCACCTTTCTGAATTCATTAATAATTTTCTCACTTGTTCTCTTACATTCCCTGGGTTTTGAATATTACTCTAAATAATGATTCTTCAACGTGGTCCTTTCCAATATCTAACTATGTAAAATTAAATGTTTAAGATATGGCTTATTGTAGTTTTCATTAATTTTGCATAGACATAATAAATACTTTCAGTGAATAAACTGAACTCTTTTGGTTAGCTCAGGAAAGTTTTGATAATTATCTCTTTTATTTTTCTGGACTTTGGGGAGGCACATTTATAATCCAAAGGCTTTGTTTTCATTTCTCATTTGCTCTAGTTTTGTTTGTTTGGTTTTTTTTTTTTTTGCTGACCTCTTTTCTCAACATTTTTGGAGAGTGATCAAATTACCCACATGACCAATGATGTTTTCCATAGTGTCAGTTACGCTGATTAGTACCTTCTATGAGAATCTGCATTTGGGTTTCCTTCTATTTTTGTATTTTTAGGGTACTCCCTTTTCATTCCTCCCCTGTATCTCAACTTATTCTTTCTTTACAGCTCATAAAAATGAAAGAATAATTGTCTAAACACTTCTTCGTGCAAGATAGAGTGCTGAGTATTTCAGACATTATCTTGTTGACTTCTTATACTCAGAGGTAGCTATTACTTCCATGTTACATGTGAGGACACTGGGACTCCAGATGACTAGGGTAATTTGCCCAGGACTCCACAGCTGGTCTGTAGTAGAGCTGGGATTTAAAGCCAGGCTTTCTGCCTCTCTAACCCATGCTTTCAACAACTCGACCACAAGTTGCATATGCTCTTACCCCCCCCCCACCCCCCCCCACCCCCATTCACAAGGGAGCTCAGTTCCTTTCAGATCTATATCTGGGGTGAGCTGGTATCATAAGTACCTTGTGTCAATCCTATATGCTGGACTAAGGCATGAGCAACTTCTGCTCTGATTCTTAGATAATCTGGCTTTGCTAGTCGGGCAAATGTCCTTTGTACATGTGCTGTGCACTCTCCAGCATTCACTGCAATCCAGGGATTCCTCTCCACCTATCTGCAAGGCTTTCTCTGTGACTGTACATCCAAGGGTACAGAGTGCCCCTGCCTCCTGAATCTGTAGTTGTATCAAAAACTGAATCCTGTAGTCCATAAATTGCAAGTGAAAGCAAGAAGCTGAGGAATAGTAGTGGATGGGCACAAATTTCTACCTAGCTCAAATATTTCTGGGCAATAAGGACTTTGATTCTCTAGGTAGTGTAGCTCCTGTGTCTTGAGTTAGAAGCTGTGACTGAACTGAGGCTTTTTTCCTACCTACTTTGCAGCTAATTTGGATCAATGTATCAAATGACTGGTACTGGAGTTAGCGTAAATTTCCAATGGACTTTCGCATAAGGTTTTCCTCTTATCTTTAGTTTCTAGCATCGTTGCTGTCTTGGTGGACATTTTACATGAAGCCAGCCAAGGATAAATTGAGGACTGCTAATCTGAGGCCACATTTAACACACTTTAATGAGCATCTGAATCACACAATTGGTTTGGGATCACTGTTAGACTCACTCTTAAAGTGCATAATGTGTCCCCATCAATACCTGTGTCAGTGGTCATGGCCACAAGCCAAAGCGACTCTGGATTTCTTTTGATAGTATAATGTTTCCTAGACTCCTTGAACGTAGGAAATTCTCACAATATGAGCTATTCCTAAAGCTCGATGGATTAGTAAAATTGTCTTATGACAATTTGCAAATGACATTTTAGAAAATCACTGTACTACAAAACAGTACTATTGTAAAGAGAGTTAAGGATTAAGCCAAGGTGTTTTGCTGTCTGTAAAATGTGGCTGAGGGCACTGTGAGCGCCAGGCCAAAGTGACCCCACAGGTTTTGCTGTTCTTCAAAATTATCTTGAACAGGAAAAAAGCTCTCTAAACTGTAAATTGTGAAAACCCCCCAGCACACATTGAATCTCTTGCCGCAGTAAAGCTGAGCTTAGGGTATAAAAAAATGCTACCTGATTTTTTCATTCCCTTTCAAAAGTACCAAAGTTATTTTGTAGTTCTATGGCCATAGCTATTATGGATAAAAAGAGCTAACAAATGCATCAAAACATTAAATGCATAATTGGAAATCCCAAGCTAGACTAAGTGCCCCTCATTGGTGTCTCAGGTCACCCATTGTGATGGTTAGTTTTATGTTAAAAAAAAAAGTCATCAGTTGACTTTAAGGAGGTTATCCTCAATAATGCAGGTGGGCTGCTTCAATCAGTCAAAAGTCCTAAGAACAAAAACAGAGGTTTCCCAGAAAAAGAAATCTGCCTTAATGCTGAAACATACAAGCCCTGCTGGCCTGCCCCCATAACTGCATGAGGGAAATTTTCAGAAACAAATCTCTTTATACATGCACACATATATGCGTAATGTGTGTGTGTAATATTTTAAAAAGTGTTTTGCATGGCTCTTGTCCCTACACAACTATAAGCTCTATGTCTTACACATCTTTGTATCCTCAAATTCTAGCACAATGCTTTCTCAGACTTAAGTACTCAATAAATATTTTGAATTAACGTATGAATAGAATAATCCCTTCATAAAAGTCAAACCAGGAGGTAAGTGACACTGAGGCAAGGATGACTACAACAGGGTCAGAAACTAGGAATCTGAGGCAAAACGAGGCTCCCAAGCAGGCAGCTCCGCTCCTGCCGTAGCCAGAGCTGCAGCAAGCCAGGAAAGCCACAGGTCTGGAAATTAACTCAGGTTTTTATATAAAAAGCCTACTAAAAAAATGTTGGCGGAGTTTGAATATACTAGTCACGTCAACCTTGACATGTCTTTTCACCTTCTTAAGGTCAGGGTGACTTATCAATTTATCTCTAACACAATATATGATTCCAAGGTCAAAGCAATCAGGAGCAGAAATTCAGACAGTCGAGACACAACATAATTCTTGTTGATACTGCAGGCTGCTCTCTACTCTGTGCCAGGCAGCACTGGTGACTGGTGTGGCAGACCTTAGGCTACAGGCACCAACAGTGCAGTAAATACAGTTGGCTGAAAACTGGGACTAGAACTAGAACTACAAGGAGATTCATAGGGGACGCGTCCAACGCTACATAATCATAAGCACAGTAGTTAATACACAGTTTGGCTATTCACTGCACTGTATTAAGGGATTGTGAGTGTTAAGTCAGCAGTATGTTTCAGCTCATTCTGTAATTATTCTGTAAAAGGCAGATTTAGACAAGAGATGGAGGGAGACGGAGAAGAGTCACTTCTATAGGTTGTAAACCTCGAGGACTCTGATCCTTGTAGTCCTGGGATCTATGGGGTTGCAAGTGAATTTCCAGGCGCCTGTGTGTCCCTGAATGCCAAGCTGCCCACACGGCTATGGCCATCATGGGAGGTAGGGGCCTGGGCCTGGGAGGGTCTCACAGAGGACCTGAATGCGGCTGAGAGATGAGCTCCGCCTTGGGGCACCAAGAAAAGATTCTGACTTTTACAAAATAATTACTCCTTTCTCTTTTTGTAGAAAAAGGAATCCTTCATTTTAAGATGTATATAACATGCTAGTGTATAGAATCATCACATTGGTTTTTTAATACAACTTTCCAAAGATGTTAGTTACAGATGATAACTTATAAAAGAAATAGTGAATAAACTTGAAGAATTCTAATGGCAAGAACACTTCAGAATGGCACATATAGCTAGAAACCAATGATACCCCTCAATTACAGAAGTTAGCAGTGCTTTCTGCCTCCTGTTAAAGCAGGATTCTATGTCCAAATTAGAAACATGACTGTCATTCAAAAGGACAAATCAAGTCAAGAGAATGAACCATATAACACAACAACAGAAAGAGGCTGTGTGCACATGAAGAAAAACAAGAACAAAATTAACAATCAAACCTCATTCCCTTGGACATAATATTGATGGCAAGATTTCTAAGCAATCATTTACTTAGTTTAAAGACTTGGTAAGAAACTAGACAAACTCAGTCTTTAATTTCCTATAGAATCATTGTGGGTGACCATGTTATGAAAACAAAAGCAGAGCATTCATAATGTCAACTTTGTTTATTTATATTTTAAAAATACAAGATCCCGTCATACAGACAGATAATTCTAAATCTAATTTGAATTCAAGTCAGTGAAGTAGTCTCTATCTGAAGACTATGCACCTAGTATCTTATTATATCAAAGAAAAGGCTGCTGCTGTCCTCACAGAATATAGGGATCAATGGTAATCAACCACTAACAAGGTGAATGTGCTAGTATTTTGGTAAATATTGGAAAAATAACATATGTCCTGGACACTGTTTATCTTGCCCTTCCAAGGTACTCATAGATCCAGATAAGATTAGTTTGGACAAGGGGTCTTGTTTAGTCCAGAAAATCTTCAGAGTCCATACAGTTCTGGGCTAATCAAAGATGAAAGAAACTTTATAAGGAGAAGTAGGCTTAGAAATAAAGCAGTCTTCTTTTTAATTAGCATGTTTTAGTCAAAAGTATGACATTAATGATTAAGCATTAGGATTTCTATAATGCACCCAATGCTGGTGACCACAACACTCTTCTTCCTAATGTGACTGCTTGATTGCAGGTAGAAGACATGAAGAGTATTACCAGCTGTAACATAAGTTGTACTCCATGCCCAGGATCTCTAAAGACAAATCTTGTTTTTTAAAAAAGAAACTCATTTGAATCAAATGAATGCCAATTAAAGCAAAGATAGTGCAAGTAAAACTGGGGTAAGAAACCTCTAATTACATGAGAAATACATGAGAGAATCATGATATGAGAAGAATCATTTTTCCAGTAGCCCCACTGCTATGAATGATATTTTCATGAGCCTGGGCCACCTTCTCCAGTGGATACTGTGGACCTATTACAGGTCTCAACCAACCAACTTCCATTCCAGCTTGAAGGGCTGCTGCAAATTGCTGAAATTCTTCCTAAATGAAAGAGAAAAGTGTTTTTTGTTTGTTTGTTTGTTTTTTTGTAGAGGAACATATAAGTTGATTTTCAAAAGCATTAAATATTTTCAGAGTCTAAAAATGAATAAAAAGTTTCTTACAAATATGTGGCTCTTTTCAACTTGTCCAGAACTATAGAAAAAGTAGTTCTCTAGAGCAGTGGTCCCCAATCTTTTTTGGGCCACGGACTGGTTTAACGTCAGAAAATATTTTCACCAGCCTTTGGGGTGGGACGGATAAATGTATCATGTGACCAAGACAAGCATCAAGAGTGAGTCTCAGATGGATGTAACAGAGGGAATCTGGTCATTTTTTAAAAATAAAACATCATTCAGACTTAAATATAAATAAAACAGAAATAATGTAAGTTATTTATTCTTTCTCTGCAGACTGGTATGAAATGGCCCACGGACCAGTACCAGTCCGCGGCCCGGGGGTTGAGGACCACTGCTCTAGAGGGTAATCATTAGTCTAATTGGTCTGAGACAGTATCAGCTTACAAAATACTTACTATCCTGAAATAATTACTAATAGTATCTCTTGTCTCTCTCAAAAGTTTCCTCACTTGGAAAACAAATGGAATTGTCCTCCTAGTTATCTTCTGGTGACTAATCCTTCACACAAACATCTATTCAGATAACTAAATTTAACATCTACCTAAACTTTCAGTCTGCCTACCTAGGCAAATTGCAGCAGTGTTTAAGTTACCAAAATCAGAATGATCTCTTTCCCGCCTGATGGTTGGTGGTGCAGTGGATAGAGCACCGACCTGGGAGACTGGGGTCCTTGTTTTGAAACCCTGAGGTCATTATCTTGAGTGTGGGCTTGCCAGATTGAGTGCCAGGTTGCTGGCTTGAGCCAGGATCATCAACATGATCACATGGTTGCTGGCATGAAGTCCAAGGTCACTAGTTGAGCCCACGCTCTCTGGCTTGAGTAAGGGGTCACTGGCTCAGCTTGAGCCCCCGCTGGTCAAGGCACATATGAGAAAGCAATGAATGAACAACTAAAGTAAGCAGCTATAAGGTGATGCTTCTCATCTCTCTCTTCCCTGCCTCTATCTCTTTTCTCTCTCTTAAAAGAAAAAAAGAATTATCTCTTTTCCTACCTTGGTTGATGAGTATAGAGCAACTCCAATTATACTAGATTCCTTTGCCATAGTGTCCCGTGGGTTTATTTCAATAGGGCCCCTGCTGCCAACAACCTATTATGAAGAATAACATATCTATATTTAAAGAGTCCTGCAATAGTGTCAAATTATATTAAGATTTCAAAGTAGTAAAAAAAGAAAGAAAAGGAATACTTACTATTACTCGTCCTCCATATGCCAGAAGATTCAAATCATTACTAAGATTTACATTAGCCAACATTTCAATGATAACATCAATTCCTTTTTCACCAACAGATTTCTATATAAAAGAGTGCAGAGTAAGTTAAGATAAGCAAAAAAACTATAAAAATAGTTATCACTGTCCCATATTTTATAGAAACGTGTTTCGAATGATATAAAATGCATATTTTTAGACTAATAATGCAAATTTTAAAATGATCTAATTGCATAGTGATGATGTGATTCCAAGGTGATGAGACACATCTAAGATGATGAAGATTTGTATGTTATGCAATGTGCCTGTTACACAATGGCTAAGTACCACATTAGCAGGAATACACGGCCGGTTATCAAGAAAGAAAAAGTTACAACTCTGATCAGCTGTAATGCTCATAGAAAGTTCCACAGAGATGATGCCTGGGCCCTGAGGGGTGAACAGGAGTTTCTTCAGCAAAAAGGAAGAAAGAGGAGCAGAAGGAAGCTCGTCGTCAGGCAGAGGCTGTCCGGACGGGAAATCGGAAGAGCAGAGCTGCAGGGACCGAGTCGAGATGGGAAAGCGGTACAGCTGACCCGGACTGTGCATTCGGGAAGGCAGGCAGGGAGGAAAGCGAGAGGGTAGGAAAGGATAGGAATTACAGAATTCCCAGTCTATAATTCGGGACAGACTGGGAAAATACAGTGAACTTTGTGCTAAAGGGCTTGGACTTTGGGGAGCAGATTCATTCATTAATTCTTGTGTCAGGCACAAGAGAGACAAAAATTCCTATCCTCATGGAGCTCCCATTTTAGTTATTGCTAGACATCTTTTTTTTTTTTTTTCATTTAAAGAGAACCAAATAAATGATTCTGGAGAGAGCGGAGAAGATGAAAACTAAACAAAGTACAATGGTGAAGAAAATGGAGAAAAGTGATATATTTGAAAGGCATGTTAGAGATGAAGCTGATATAATGAGGTGAGCAATCTGATGGGGAGGAGGGAGAACAGTGATTAAAAGATAGGAATTAAAAGTGAAATGTGGGTTTTTATCTTGGATGTCCAAATGTCCAGCAGGCTGATCAGGCCAGAGACTGTGTTGGAGATCAACATTATAAGGTACTGACTGAAGCCATGGGCACATATGAGACTGATCAGGGTGGAGGTCTAGCACCAGAAAAAATGAGACCAGGAAAAAGCCAAAGGAAAACCAACATTTGAGTAATGTAAAGAGCAGGGAGACTGAAAATGAAGTTAAGGAAGTAATCAGTTTGTGGGAGGGGTGGGCATGGTCAATTAATTGTTGCTGAAAATCAGACAGGATGAGGACTGAGACAGAGGAGCAAGCAGACTGGTAAGAAGGAGCTTATCCGCGACCTCTGATCGGTAGTGCATGAAGCTGGGGTAAGCCAAACTGCAATGGGAGGTAAGGAGAGGCAAGGAAATAAAAGCAGTAACTGCTCACTCTCACTACTTCCCCAAGAAGTGTGGTGGTAAGGGAGAGGAGGACGGGTGAGCTGAAAGGTTAAGAGAATGTTTGCAGAGAATGAGAGAGACTGCTTTGGAAGAACTTCTGATTGTTCCTCCAAAGCACTCAGTTAACAAATGAATATTATTCCCTAGCTTAGACAGATCTAGTTTGTAACCCGAGGATACGCACCTCCCATGGAAAATTTATACCAATAGAAATTATACTAATAACACCTCACAGGTGCAAATACAAAGCTGTGGATATTTAATGCAAATATAAACTGAGATTTGCATTAAAGAGTACAAATTTTTACAGCTATATGGCTAGAGAGACTAAATTTTATTTGGTAAACATAAACAAGACAGAAATGAGAGTGAAGGTTTAAAAATAGACAGCTCTGCTTTTTATATCAAAACATTAAAACATACATAGTCATAAAAACCATAGGAATTTAAAAAATGAAGCAAACAACTCTAAGAGAGTGGCTGATAAAAAGAACTTATAAAAAAACACATACATCTCCCAAGAAAGAAAATTATACTTCTGTAAAACTGTAGGACAATTTTACCTTAATTTTGTCAATATAATTAACTTCTCTGTGATTAAACACTTCATGGGCTCCATTTCGCAAAACAATGTTTTGTCCTTCCTCAGTACCAGCTGTGCCCAAAACCTTTAAGCCATAAGCTCTAGCAATTTGGCATGCTGCTAGTCCAACCTGAAAAACAAAATATTACTCAATAGTTTATTACTTAGGGGGAGGGTTCACATTTTTGTATTTGTCAATCACAGTTGACATTCAAGATGATTTTATATTAGTTTCAGGCACACAGCACAGTGGAGTGACATTTGTAATAACTTACAAAGTGATCCCTCAGGTAAGTCTAGTAACCACTTGGCACCAGGCATAGTTATTACCATGTATATTCTCTATGCTGTACTTCACATCTCATGACTATTTTGCAACTATTTTGTACTTAATCCCTTCGCCGTTTTCACCCAGTCACCCAAGCCCCTTCCCATCTGGCAACCGTCAGTCCATTCTTTTAATCCAGTAGTTTTAGATTCTTTGCATCCTTGCAAACATTTATTAAATATAACTTAAGGTTCTAAGTCCTACCCTATTAAGGAACTTCATGTCTAAATGAAGACATAGAATGATAGCTAACTTTTATTATTATTTATGATATGATGCCAGGTCCCACACCAAATAATTTCTATGCATCATTTTACTTCATCCTTACAAGACGCCTATGAAGCAGGAATGATTACTGTCCCTATTCTACATAAGAAACATGAACCTTTTCGGCCCTGGCCGGTTGGCTCAGTGGTAGAGCGTCGGCCTAGCGTGCGGAGGACCCAGGTTCGATTCCAGGCCAGGGCACACAGGAGAAGCGCCCATTTGCTTCTCCACCCTTCTGCTGCGCTTTCCTCTCTGTCTCTCTCTTCCCCTCCCGCAGCTAAGGCTCCGTTGGAGCAAAGATGGCCCGGGCGCTGGGGATGGCTCTGTGGCCTCTGCCTCAGGCGCTAGAGTGGCTCTGGTCGCAACATGGCGACGCCCCGGAGGGGCAGAGCATCGCCCCCTGGTGGGCAGAGCGTCGCCCCCTGGTGGGCGTGCCGGGTGGATCCCGGTCGGGCGCATGCGGGAGTCTGTCTGACTGTCTCTCCCCGTTTCCAGCTTCAGAAAAAATGAAAAAAAATAAAAATAAAAATAATAATAATAAAAAAAAAAAAAAAAAAAAGAAACATGAACCTTTTCAAATGTAAATAACTTGCCCGGGTCACAGAGATGGAAATAAGAGCTGGACCAAATCAAAATGTAGAACTTGAGTTTTTAATTACTTTATCAAAATGTTTACATAGCATCTGTTTTGTGCAAAGGCATAGGATTTAAAGATGATCAAAATATAAGTTTATATGTTCACTGACTCCATACTTTCACTGTTCATATTTTAAAAATACCATATAACAGATATAAGGCTTCTACCATTTGAGTGGAAGAGACAGTTACATGGGCAAATTAATTTATACATCTATATGATAAACATTTATTGAGTGTTTACGATGTGCTAGACATGGTACTTCACACAAGAAACTTATATTCTAAAGAAGTGGGAAGATGATAAACACATAAACAAATACATGAACAAAGTAAATTCAGAAAATAAAAAGTGTGAACAAAAACAAAACAGCTGATTGGATTAGAAAGAGGCAGGGAGAGGGGCTAGTTAGGTCACCAGGAAAAGCTGTTCTAGAGAGATGAGACCCGAATGAAGTGGGGTCAAGCCACATGCAGATACTGGACCCCACATGGAGGATGCTGCAGGTAGAATGAGCATGGCTAACCTGCTGACGGGGATGAGCTTGGGGTGTTCAACTGTAAGAGCGACAACGTGGCTTGAGGAGCACGTGGGGGAGAGTGGAAGTAGAAGCCAGAGGGGCACAGAGAGGCCTCTGGGGGTAAAAGTTTGGATTACATGAAAGAATCAAGCAGAACCACCAGAGAGCTTAAACAGAATTTGACCTGATTTAGCCTATTTAACCCTTGAATTATATGAGAGATAAAAAAATTACAGGGAAATAAGAGTAGGAAGACCAGTTAACAGATGATGTAAGAGTCTAGCTAAGAGGCTTGGACTAAGATGGCCACATGGAAAGAATAACAGGTTCAGATTCAGTTTAGAGATAAACAAACTGAAGGCCTTCCTCATAGATTGTGGGACATGAGGAACAGAGAAAAATCAAGACTATCTCCTAGGTCTTTGACCAGATTAAGTGAGTAGATTGATGGGATAAGGAAGATTAGAGGATGAAGTCTGTGAAAGCATCAATAATTCACTTGGAACATGCTGAGTGTATATTGCTCACCTAACTGGTGATGTTTGGTAATCAGCTCAATCAATATGGGCGTAGACTTGAAAGAATTTAGAGCTGGAAATAATTAATCTGAGGTTTATCAGTTTACAGATGGTATTTAAAACCACTTTATGTGAAAACATTCAATGATCAGGAAAATGTTCTTTGTATAAAGGAGAAATAAAAAATATTTTAGGAATATAGATATGAGCAATTATTTAACTGTATATATTTGATAACATGCCAACTAAATGGTATAGCTAAAACATTACACGTTTCGAGTAGTGTTTTCTCAAACTTGGCACTATTGACATTTTGGGCCAGATAATTCTTTGTTGTGGGGCTATCTTGTGCATCCAAGAGTGTTTAGCAGAATGTCTGGGTGCTGCCCACTAGGTGCCAGAACCCTCCACTCAGAGCCAATAACCAAAAATGTCCCCAGGCACTGCCAAATGTCTCTGAACAAGGACATTTATTGATAACAATTGATGTAGAGGAAGGCAAAATCATTATGGATTGGACACGATGGAAAAGAAGTAAAATGAAAATCGGCAATAAAACTTTTAACCTGCAAACTACTACCTTCTTTATTAGATCCAGCTAATAACACTGTTTTGTCTTTTTCCAAATAGCTCCAGATATATGGAAAAGATTTATATAGGCAGATGGGGATCCTCAAACCCCTCAGCGAGATCTTCTGAGCATGGCTTTTAAGATACCTAGAGGCAGAAAAAGCCCAATAGAGATCAGGGGAACTGCCAGCTTTTAGGATACACCCTTAAAGGCTCCAACGCCCCAAAGGGGTCTCATAGGATGCCATCTGGGTCCTGCTTCAATAGTGGAAAGGAAGGTCATTGAGCTAAAGCCTGCCAGGCTTACATGCCTCTGCTGTGAGGAAACAGGGACACTGGAAGGTAGGCTTCCCCCTCGCTCCTCTAAGGGAGGGTTCAGTCTCTTCCAGCCCTGCTCCAGCCACCTATGACCTAACCTTGCCCAGAAAGCTGGGGTATGCCACTGAAGGCTGAAGGTGCCCAAGGCCGTCGGCCCCATCTACGACACTGTGGACGAGCCTAGGGTATTTCTTCCAAGAAGCAGGTAAGCTGATCTCATTTGCACAAGGGCCACTTAACTATGTTTTGCCTGAATAGTCAGGTTTTTTATTCTTCCCTCAAAGATTTCTGTTGTGGGTGTTGATAGTCCTATTTTCTGCTGCTTTGCTTAGTATATAGTGTTTCCTTTATCCCTCCTACCTCAATGCCCCACTCATATTTCAGGCTGGACCTACTCCTAATTTAGAGCTCTCTTTCTTCCTTTTGCCAACTTGTATTATGAATTTACCTTTGCCACCCAGCTTAGTGTATCCCAAGGTTCTCTTTACCATGCCACAGTCGCAGAGCTCCAGGGAAAAGCAACCTGGTCTCAACTCTCCAGGCAGAGGAGAACAGAAGCTCCATATCCACGCATGCTGCAAATGGCTTTTCCAGTCTACCTGAATCATTACCAGCTAGAAGCAGCGGTCATTGGGACTTGGACATGAGCTGCAAAGTATAGAATGGTGACAACAATTCCAGTGCCATGTGGACTTTTCCTGTGTGGACCTTTCCTGGACTCCTGCTCCCTGTGACAGCTCCTAACAGACTGAACTGTGGTTGGGTTGCATTTTTCAGGGATTTGGCATGGTGATGGGGCCAACTTGGACTTGGTGAACATGTTAAGGACACTACTCTTTTATGGATTCTTGCTGTATTGGCCAAGAGTTTGCTTAAAGGCTTTTAATCACTGTAAAAAAAAATAGAGGACTGGATGAAGAAGATGGGGCACATATACACCATGGTATACTATTCAGCTAGGAGAAATGATAACATCGGATCACGTACAGCGGAATGGTGGAGTCTTGGTAGCATTGTGCAGAGTGAAATAAGCGAATCAGAAAAAAACAGGAACTGCAGGATTCCATACATTGGTGGGACATAAAAGCGAGACTAAGAGGCATGGACAGGAGTGAGTGTGGTGGTTACGGGGGGTGGGGGGAGGGAAGGAGGGAGAGGGCGAGGGGTACAAAGAAAACTGGATAGAGGGTGGCGGAGGACGATCTCTCTTCGGGTGATGGGTATGCGGCAGAACTGAATGACAAGATAACCTGGAAATGTTTTCTTTGCATGAATGTACCCTGATTTATTGATGTCACCCCATTAAAATAAAAATTTATTTATTTAAAAAACAAAAACAAAAAAAACCTTTTAACAGTCCCCCATACTCCTAGGCCTGAGACAGAACTTAAAGACTGTATGGCACAGGGCAGGATAAGCCTGAACTCAGTTGGGTTATAACAGGAATTTGATTTTACCAAAACAAACAAATACATGGAACTCCCTGTCTGAGTGATAGTCATTCAGTCCCATGAACTATAATACACTATGGGATGAGCATGATCAATTTTTACTACTTTAATTTCAATTAAAAATTTCAATTAAAAAAGGCCTTTAATAAGACCACACTTTAACCTAGGAGCTAATGTAAACATATCTCCGTATGCTCTCCCTAATTTAGAGGGGCACTCAATAGCTATTTTAAAGGCACTATTTATTCTATTCTTGTCAACAAGAATACTAGTCATATTCCCTCAAAAGATTATATAACATTATGTGCTACCACTTTCTTTCTATTTATTTTGCTGACACTATAATAGGGCACTCCTTACAGATATATCTGGATAATAGCTGTGTTCATAAGTCCCACATCAGTTTAAATATACAACATAATCCCAAAGGAATTTGAATTAAATGAGGACAACAATTACCAACAGAAGCACTGTTTCCCTGGCACAGGGCAGGGAGGATCAGAAGCGCTTCATGCACCAGGTCGCCAGCCTATCCCTGCCTGCCAAGGATTTATCAAACAGCCAGCTAAGAGAACAGTGTGGGTTTTGCCTTCAAAAAAAAAGTCACGGTGAAGAGACTGGGCTTTTTACAAGAGTGTAAAGGGAATAAAAAAGAGATCTTTCTCTCTCCTTCCTACTGAAATTCATCCCTTCTATACAGAGTACAAGGTTAGCTCTCTGAAAACCAAAGCAATTTAAATAAATGTGTCCTTGACAGAGCCTTTAGTTATTTAGGGTTAAATTAAATTTAACCCCAAAATAGCCTCTATGGTGAAGCTAAACAATGGGAATTCTTGACAAGATATATTTGTCATAGTTGCTCAAGCTCCATAAAAACAATCTTGCGCTGTTTTTTAGTATGTTGTCTGATCTGTGAAACCCTGTGGAACTGATCTCTCTGAGGTGCACAGGAAGCAGGGTGGGAAGCCTTGGGATTCATTTATTCACAGGAACAGGAACACAGTGGACCACATTCTTTGTATTACCTGGCCACCCTTAAGGTAAATCCACATTTCCAGGATGCCACTCATTTCCGAGACAATGTGCCATTTAATAGGTTACTTCTCTCCAGCTACTGTCCGAATGCACAGTGCTCTGAAAGGGTTAACCAGCGGCCTCAAGGTGAGCTGTCTGGCCCTGGCCCTTTATTTTAAAAAATCCAAAATCTTGTCTCTAAAATTTCTAAAGCCTCTACTTGCAGGATAGAGGTCATACGGATTTCTTGTTAAATTCCGACCTCAGAGCTCTAACTTTTCCTCTAAGCTCCTCAAAGGCAGACTGACAGCCAGTTCTCAGAGAGGTTTCTGACAGTACTGCATTGGGTGACTTCACAAAGGGCTTATTTTGTAAGTTCTGAGTCCCCACTTTCCCCCACCCTCCATTATAATTTTAAGCCATGGGTTGTGGTGTTAAGGACACAGCTGTATACTTCGCACCACTCGAATATCATCAAAGCACAGCAGGCAGGCAGCGAAGGGAGTAAGGACAAAGAATTCAATGTGGCTTTGCAGTGCTGTCTGGGGCCACATACCTACATAAAAGCTTTAATGAACCTTAGTTCCTTATCTAAGGGAATATGGAATTAATATTCACCTTAAAAAACTGTTTAAAATTCTAAGTAAATATTCTTATAACATATGCCACTTGAAAGTATAAATAAAACCAGTTTCTCTTGGTCCACACTCAATGCAGGTGAAAAACCTAACAGATACACATTTTTGATAAGGTAATCTGTTGAATTTATTAACCAAGAAATGCTAAACTAATGACAAGGAGTACCTTCAGGAGACAGAACTTAAAGAAGCTTTACTACAGAGAGGAAAAAAGCACCCTTGACTACATTTATAAAATTGGCTTTTAAAACTGACTTAAATGTGAAACCCACAAATAAAAGCTCATTTAAAAACAAAATAGTACTTGAAGAAATAGTACTTACTCCTCCACTAGCCCCATGAACCAGAACGCTTTCTCCAGATCGCACCCGGGCGCTGTAAGAGAAAACATGGGCTTATCACTTCACGTTAAAGCTAATGAAGCGCAGGCATTTTTAATTATTCTCAAGGAACTACTACCCTCAGTCCAGCTAACACGTACCCAAAGAGGAAACCCACTGTGATACAGTCTCCAGGCTCCAGGGGACAAACAAGGATTACTCTGGGCCAAGGATAAAAGAAAACCTTAATTCATGTATTCATTCAATAAAAGTTATTGGGAGTCTAGTAAGTGCTGGGCTCTGTGCTAGACGCCAGGATCATATCATGTGCTGCCTACCTTCTGAGAGGCTGCCATCCTTGTAGAGTATGTGAAGAGACACTGCTGAAGCTAGAGGAGCTAGGTTTCTCACTGATTCTCACAAGAAGTATCTCAAAACAGGCTCATTACAGCCAGTCCTTATTCTGTGGCCCTGAGCACTGCCCAAGTAAACACTGCAGCTATTTATGAAAACATTTTTACTTTTCCAGACATCAGGTTGCACCAGCCTTTGAGCCCTCACTCTAGAAAGCAATACTGAGTCAGCATCAATAGGATCGCAAGAAATATAATAAATCCTATCACAAAAGTTCTCATGTTACCCCTAAAACGTCCAGATACTCTAGTGAAATGACAAACGGATTTTATTTCTGGCTCACACCACTACTTTTCTAATATCCTGAGAACAAAGAACATGCAGCAAGACAGACAGGGGATCCTTTATTATTCCAGATGGATGGCTAATATCACAAGCCAGCAGCTGCACTGCTGCTGAGAGTCAGACCCAATCTGACTCTGAGAGGATCTCTGACTTCCTAGAACAACAGGGGATGGCTGCACAGACATTATGTTCAATCGGGAGTGAGGCCACGGTTACCGGGAGCCCTGCTCAAGACCGTGTGCCAACAGCTGACAAATGGCAATTGTGAAGCTTTCTCCAGCTCTCTTGCTTGGAGATAAGGGGATTGAGGATAGTGAATTAAACTGAGGGTTTCAAATGACAAACTGTGATAGCTATTACTAAAACATTTGACATTTTAAAGGTAAAACACAAATGTAAAAGAACAGGATTACAGTACTAATGTTATACTATGGAATATGAAATATTTCCCAATGATTTTTAAAAAAATATATTATAAACAACCCCTCAAACACTATGAGCACATTTTCCTAAATCCCTCAGCCTGTGCTAGGTGGAGAAAAAGCAGGCTAACCCTCTCCGGGATCCCACGGCTATAATCCTTCTATCTTTGTGTGAAGTCACTGTCACGGTTAATTTTGTGTCAACTAGCTGAACCAGAGTGCCAGATTTGGGTAAACATTATTCAGAATGTTTCTGTAAAGGTATTATTTGGACAAGAGTAACATTTACATCAGGAGACTCTGAGTGAAGTACACTGCCTCCCATAATGTGGTGGGCCTCATCTAATCCGCTGAAGTACTGAATAGAACAAAAGGCTGACCTCTCCCAAAGCAGGATGGAGTTTTCTGCCAGCAGATTGTCTTTGGACTTAACTGAAACTATTCCCTTCCCTAAGCCTCCAGCCTGCTGGGCTACCCTATCAGATTTTTTTTAGACTTACCCAGTCTTCACAATCACGTGAGGCAATTCCTTAAAATCAACCCCCTCCCCCCACCACACAGACACATGCACCTCCTCCTGGGGCTCACGCACCCGGCCTGGCCTTCCAAGCTGATGTCCCCTACTCCCTCCTAGTCACTGAAGGCTAGTACCTAGAACATAGGTTTTCTCTTCCACCCAAATACAGCCCCAATCTAGGAAATTTCAATTCACCGGGAAGAAAACCTTACATCACAATTCCTGCCTTCTCCATATTAGCCTTCTCTCCCTGGGTTAAACCTAGCAACTACCTTCAACCACTCCACCTAAGATAAGAAGTCTCAGGCAACAGTCACCAATATTATGACAGTAATCTCCTAGGCTAACTCTGTAAACCCATATTCTCTCCACACTTTCCTTCAACTTCCCAGAGACAGCTGTCTCCCCAGTGCCCCACGTCTGCCTTCCCCCAGCAGCCTGGACCCATGGCAGGTTGCCCCAACTTCTCTTTATCCCAGTGTTTTAAAATCCCTTGCGCTATTCTACTTTGCCACCAATATTCCAGCCCTGAATTAATTTTCAAACCAACTCCCTTGATAATTTGGCTAAGACTGTAGGAAAAAAAATCACATGACAAAGTGTGTTTCGACGCCACTTCAGTTTTGATTCTCAAAAGACCACTTTGCCCTTTACTTACCAATGAAAAGGGAGATGGTCACATAAAAGTTCCTTCCACACCACACCTCCTTACCCACACACTTTCCATAATTACTCCATGTTTATCTCTTCTGGGTTTGACAGAGATGCTATCCTTTCAATATCTGAAGCTAATCTTGCTACCTCCGTCCTAAGGCCTTCCCATATTGCCTTACGTAGGATCTTGCTCCATATGTCACTCCCCTCTCTCTTCCAAACCTTCCATCTCTCCTTCTCTGCTAGATCCTTTCTCAACAATAAACAACGTCAAGTTCCGTCCATCCTTAAAAATTCTCTTTTGTTCCCAAACTCTTCGCAAGTACTATTCTGCTCCCTCATGCCTGTCTTGCTCACTCTTAAAGAGTAGTCTCGGTTCAAGGAATCAATTTATTGTTCCTTCCTCAACCCATTTGTCAGCTTCTTTACTACCACTCTACTGAAAATGATCTGACTCAAGTCAACAATAACTTCCTAATTGTGAAGCCCAACTATCGTTTTTTTTCCAAACACCACTTCACTACTGCATTTGACAGCTAGGTTCCCTCCTTAGTAGCAAAATCAACCTCTACCCCTAACACTATCAACACTGATTGAGCACTTAGTCTGGGCCAGGCTCTATAATAAGAGGTATGCATTACCTCATTTAATTCTTGCCACACCTCTATGAGGTAGGTGCTATTAGTTTTTCAAATCAGTCAACTGAAGCTGAGACAGGGAGGTAACTTGACCAAGGTCATACAGCTAGTAGCAGGTGAAGACAGTACTCTAATGCAGATCTTCCTGTCTTCAAATCTCACGTCCTGAATACCATGACTTCTGGACTCTCTTGGCCTGGGAATACTTTCCTTTTAGCTCCCATGGGACTCTGTCTCTTACCTTTGATTACACTCTTAAATGTTAATGTTCACTAATATTCTATTCTCATTCCACTGTTATTTTCACTCCCTGGGGGACTTGGATCACTTTCATCTTGTCAACTCTCACCCACATGCTGATGTGCTCAAATATATGCCCAGCCTTCAAGCTTTCCACTCTTTCATCTAATGGCCTGCTGGACCTCTCCATTAGGGTGCCTGTCTTAATTACAAGTCCAAAAATGAACTCGGCTTCCCTTTGAAACTCCGTCCTCCTTTTCTTTGTCACAGTTAACTATTATCCAAGCTAGAAAGCCAGAGGTATTCTTAAGCTCTTCCTTTACTTCATTCTCCACAGCCAGCCATCAAATATTCCTGATTTACTCCAAAGGTAGTTGTCCTTTCCTCTCCAGCTCTTCCGCCATGACCCTTGCTCTGGCCCAGAGAATTCTGCCCAGATAATATTCCTACAAGACCCTCCCATCTCCTTCTCCACTCCTGTGGTCATAGCCATCCCTCACACAGCTGATAGGAGACACCAACAAAACACAAATTAGACAATATCACTCTCCTGACTAAAACATTTTATGACCGCCCAACCCCTCACAGAACAGTGTGTGAGCTCTATAATCTAACATTTACAATCTGAAATCTATATATGTGGTGACAACAGCTAACAAATTTTTGAGAGATTACTTATTTTTTTTGCCACTTTTTGCCTTAGCATCTTCTATCCAACAAATTGCTACAGCTCCCCCCAGATACCATATTTTCCCCACACACTAACTATTTCCATTGTCTAGAATAACCTTTCCCCTCCTAGCTTCTTACCCAGGCTAATTCCCTCTGACCCTTTACAAATACCTAAGGAATTTGATTGAAATATAGATTATTTTGCCCTAGCCATGGAAGCTGACCAGTGGGTCTAAGACACAGCCCTATACTATACTTTTAAATGGCAGCAATTAGTTTTCATGGTTGGATAACAAGATTTTTTAACCACAGCTTTAAAATAATCCAAGCCTTATATCTTCCCTGGAAGCCTTACCTCATCATCATAGGCATATCCCTTGTGATCCCCCAAATCCCTATGCACATCTCTTATCACTGTACTTTCCACATCGTATATAACTACTTTTACTCTTATGTCTGCCCCCCTTACTTGACTGTGAGCATCTTCAACACAAAGGCTCTTCTTTTTACCCTCAGTAATTAGAACAATCTCCCAAATTAGCAGCTTCCATTTCATGAAAGCTTAATGGTCACTAAATGGTACCCAAACATGATAGACAGAAGGTAGGAAGAAAAGCAATGAATACTGCCCTCCTTGGCTGTTGTCTACATAACTGACAGAGTGCTATTACCTATGGAGCAGAGCTCGGTAAGCAGTAAAGTAGGGGACCCCGATGGCAGCTCCTTGTTTAAAGTCCAGTTTTTCTGGCAGTGTGTAAACAGTGTCATCGGCTGCAACGGCAAACTCCGCGTAGCCCCCAGAGACTGTGCTGGTAGTGAAGACTCGGTCACCTTTCTAGGGGAAGCAAATTAATATGTGCATCAGGGATTAAAAATGCTATCAAAATGGGCACAATCTTTTTTATGATCCTTTCAAACCTTTTTTCTCAATTACAGTACAGTAAAATACAATAGTATGTGTTCCAGGTATACAACATGGTGATTAGACATTTACATAACTTATGAAGTGATCACCCAAGCAACAGCATTTTTAATGCCATCTTGATCATAAGAAATAAGTATTTACATATTGTTCTCTACAGCTAGGGTCCTGTAAAAATTAACTTTAAAATACTAAACATTTTTAAATATTTTTTAAAATTTTATTAATGGGAATCAGTGAGAAGAAAAAAATAATGAGAAATGGAAAAAAATTAAAGGAAAGTGACCCTCCGGAATGGTAAAATGATAATAATGATAACCTTTATTGAGAGTATTGTGCTAGGCACTGTATGAAGTGTCTTGTGAATATTATCTAATTTGATCTTCACAGTAGCTTAAGAGGTAAGTATTTTTATTATCTCCACTTTAGATTAACCTCACTATACAGATAAGGAAATTGAGGCAAAAAGAAGTTGAGTAATTTGCTTAGATCAAGCGCTTAGTAAATGGCCGTTAAAAAAACCATTTTTGCCCAAAATACTAGAGAAAATAAAATGTAAGATTTCTTCCACACATCAAATGTCTGCTCTAAATCCTTTCCATGGATTTTTTCAACCCTGCATTTCCTTTCTTTTTCATGTTTACCGAAAAGCAGGACAGGATGGCTGGGTCCTGACAGCAGGCTGAGCCAGGACAGGCTTTCTCACTTGTCACAGTGCCAGAAACAGCAAACTCCCAATAAACGTCTGTGTGGCCCTGCATATCCAAGGGTGCGATAAGGCACTACACGAGCATCATAGGACTGCCCAATGCCTGCACACTAGGAAAATTAGACTGCCCTCTATGAACACCTGCCTTAACTTCTCTTTCTTGAAAAAGGAAATGTAAATATTCCTTGGAATAAGCAAAACATTAAGGCAATAATTCTCAGTGTGCTTAGATTTGTCCTATAATTAAGAGATCTGAAAATGTAACAGCACTATAAAGAGGGATATAGATAAACAAAATTTAAAAGGCATCTAGAATTCAAAAACAAGCATCACTGCTTAGTAGTGCACCTGTTAATGGTCAAGTATGACTGTTAAAATCAGTCCTGTTTTTACAACTTAAAAACATGTTGCATTGATTTTAATATAATTCAAACCTTACTAAGAATCCCCTATACAGAAAGCATTACTCTGAGTTCTGTGAAAGATGCTCGTAATAAGACACACTCTTTAATCTCAAGCATCTTCTACCTAGAGAGAGAAAAATAACACAGAAATAATTCTAAAGCAAGGTAAACATGGTGAGCCATGAAAGACAGGTACAAGAAAAAGAAAGGAATTATTTCTAAAAGGGAGAGAATCAGGAATAACTTCATTGGGAAGTAAATATTTGAGGTAGGTCTTAAAGAACAGAAAAAAAAATTGAATTTATTGTGTTGACATGGTTTCAAGTGTCCCACTAAATATAAAACTCCACATCCTGCCCCCAGGTCTCATGCAGTCTCTTTCCACCCCCATGTCCACCCCTTTGCCCCGCCTCCCTATTCCCACCCCCCTTTCCCTCTGGCTATTGCTACCTTGTTTCTGTATATATTTGTTAAATCTCTGTATTTTTGTTAATTCCTTCACCTTCTTTGATCCTGTCCCCTTTTCCCACTTCCCTCTGAGAGCTGTCCATCTGTTCCCTGTGACCCGCCTCTGTTTCTATTTTGTTCCTCAGTTTATATACTCATTAGATCCCACATATAAGTAAGATGATATGGTATTTGTCTTTCTCTGTCTGGCTTATTTCACTTAAGCATAATAATCTCTAGGTCCCATGCTGTTGCAAAAGGTAAGATTTCCTTCTTTTTCATGGCCACATAGTATTCGACAGTGTAAATGTACCACAGCTTTTTTATCCATTCGTCCAATGATAAGACACTTGGGCTGTCTCCAGATCTTGGTTTTTGCAAACAACACTGCAATGAACATAAGGGTGCATATGTTCTTTTGAATTAGTGTTTTGGGATTCTTAAGATATATTTCAAGTGGTAGTATAGCTGGGTCATAAGGCAGTTCCATTTTTAATTTTTTGAGGAAATTCCATACTGTTTTCCACAGTGGCTGCACCATTCTGCATTCCCACCAGTAGTGCAGGAGGGTTCCCTTTTCTCCACACCCTCGTCAGCACTTGTGTGTTGTTTTGTTAATGAGTGCCATTCTGACTGGTGTGAGGTGATATCTCACTGTACTTTGAGTTTGCATTTCTCTGACGATTAATGGTCTTGAACACTTTTTCATATGCCTATTGGCCATCTGTATGTCCGCTTTGGAGAAGTATCTATTCAGGTCCTTTGCCCATTTATTAATTGGATTGTCCTCCTAGTGTTGAGTTTTAGAAGAAGTTCTTTATAAATTTTGGTTATTAACCCCTTATCAGATGTATTGGCAAATATGTTCTCCCATTGTGTGAGTTGTGTTTTTATTTTGTTAATAGTGTCTTTTGCTATGCAAAAGTTTTTTAGTTTGATAGTTTCATTTATTTTGTTCTTTATTTCACTTGTCTAAGGAGATATATCATCAAAAATATTGCTACATGAGATGTTCGAGTTTACTGCCTATGTTTTCTTCTATCGTTTTTATGGTTCTGTGACTTACATTTAAGTCTTTCATTCATTTTGAGCTTATTTTTATAAGTAGTGTAAGTTGGTAGTCTAGTTTGATTTTTTTTGCACATACCAATCCAACTTTCCCAACACCATTTATTAAAGAGACTGTCTTTACTGCATTGTATACTCTAGCCTCTTTCTCAAATATTAATTGACTATAAAGGCATAGGTTTATTCCTGAGTTCTCTGTTCTGTTCCATTGCTCTGTATGCCTATTCTTTTATTTTTTGACTTATTTTGTGACAGAGACATAAAGAGGGACAGAGACAGACAGATAGAGATAGACAGACAGGAAGGGAGAAAGGTGAGAAGCATCAATTCTTTGTTGCGGCACCTTAGTTGCTCACTGATTGCTTTCTCATATGTACCTTGACAGGGGGGCTGCATCAGAGTGAGTGACCCCTTGCTCAAGCCAGTGACCTTGGGCTCAAGCCAGCAACCTTGAGCTTCAAGCCAGCAACCTTTGGGCTCAAGCCAGCAACCACAGGGTCATATCTATAATCCCACGCTCAAGTCAGCAACCCTGCACTCAAGCTGGTGAGCCTGCGCTCAAGCCAGATGAGCCCGCGCTCAAGCCAGCGACCTCCGGGCTTCGAACACAGGTCCTTTGCTTCCTAGTCCAAAGGTCTATCCACTGCACCACTGCCTGGTCAGGATATGCCTGTTCTTATGTCATTACCAAGCTGTTTTGATTACAATGACCTTGTAGAATACCTTGATATCAGGAAGTGTGATATCTCCCACTTTATCCTTAATTTTCAAGATTGCTGAGGCTACTCAGGTTCTTTTCTGGTTCTACATAAACTGTTGGAATATTCGTTCTAGATCTGAAATATGCCATTGGTATTTTAATAGGAATTGCATGGAATCTATAGATTGCTTTGGGTAGTATGGACATTTTAATGATGTTAATTCTTCTTATCTGCCTGGCCTGTGGTAGAGCAGTGTATGGAGCATCAACCTGGAATGCTGCAGTCACTGGTTTGAAATCCTGGGCTTGCCTGGTCAAAGTACACATGACAAGCAATCAATGAACAACTAAAGTGAAACAACTATGAGTTGATATTTCTCGCTCCACACCACCTTCTCTCTGTAAAATCAATAAATAAAATCTTAAAAAATAAAATAATTCTTCATATCCATGAACACGATATATGCTTCCAATTGCTTGTATTCTCCTTAATTTCTTTTTTCAATGTCTTATAATTTTCTGAGTACAAGTCTTTTACTTCCTTGGTTAAATTTATTCCTAGGTACTTAATTTTCTGTTGTTGCAATCGTAATTGGGATTGTTTCCTTAATTTCTATGACAGTTCATTATTGGTATATAAAAATGCAACTGATTTATGAATATTAATTTTATATCCCGCCACTCTGCTAATTCATTTATCGAGTCTAGTAGTTTTTTGTTGGATACTTTAGGGTTTCCTATGTATAGTATCATGTCATCAGCAAATAACGACACTTTTACTTCTTCCTTTCCAATTCGGATGTTTATTTCTCTTTTGTCCGGCTGCTATGGCTAAAACTTCCAAAACTACGTTGGTTAATAGTGGTGAAAGGGGGCACATCTGCTTGTTCCTGATCTTAAGGGAATTGCTTTTAAGTTTTTGCCCATTTAGTACGATGTTGCCTGTCAGTTTGTCATAAATGGCCTTTATTATGATGTTCCTTCTATTCCAACTTTGCTGAGTTTTTATCATAAACATGTGCTGGATTTTATCAAATGCTTTTTCTGTATCTATTGATTTGATCATGTGATTTTTATCCTTCATTTTGTTTATATGATGAATCACACATATTGATTTGCAAATATTGTACCAGCCTTGCCTCCCTTGAATAAATTCCGCTTGATCATGGCATATGATCTTTTTAATGCATTGCTGAATCCAGTTTGCTAATATTTTTTTCAGAATTTTAGCATCTATGTTCATCAGGGATATTGGCCTATAATTTTCTTGCTTTGTAGTGTCTTTACCTGGTTTTAACATTAGGATAATGCCTGTCTCGTAAAAATGAGGCTGGAAGTCTTCCCTCCTCTTGAATTTTTTGGAATAGTTTGAGAAAGATAGGCATTAGTTCTTCTTGAACCTGTATTTATAAGTTTCAGTTTAATTCTTCTAAGCAGAAGAATCAATATGAACAAAGACAGAGATGAAAGAACATGAGCTATGCGGGGAAGAATGAGAAGTTATTACTAAACTATAGGGAGGCAGGGAATAGAAGATACGAATAGAAAGACAAATGAGAGAGCATAAAATGCCTTCTTTCAGAACACAAGCAGTTTCAAGAATACCCTGAAATCTAGATGAAATGAATGCAATAATTAACTGTAGAACAATCAGGATTACATTTTAGAAAACACCCCTTACAGAGCAAGGATAGATTCAGGGAGGAAGGAGGAAGGTTGGTAAGTGTTCACTACAGAAATCCCAGTAAGGGTCTCGGTAAGATAACCTCAACAACAGAGAGTAGGATGGAAAGAGAGAGAAAACAGTTCTACAAGGGAGAACTGAGTGAGGAAGAGTGAAGAGATCAGCCTCACACTCCAGAAGTCACCAAGACAGTCATAGGAGAGAGGAGCAGAAACGAAGGTTTTAGACACCTGAGAAGTTCTGGAGATTGACCATGTGGGTTCCATGCTTTCCAACACCACCTTCTATGATGATAGCAATGCTCTACCTCTGCACTGTCTACTAGGATGGCACTAGATAGATGCATAGGCATGGTGAGCATTGGAAATTTGCCAGTGTGACTGAAGAACTAATTTTTTAATTTTAAGTTAAATTTAAATTTTAAATAGCCCCTAGCTATTTAAATGTGGTTACTATAGTGGACACCACAGGTCCAGAGCTTGGTAGCCAGACTTATCGGGGAGATCACTTTGTAAATTATATAAATGTCTAACCACTATATTATATAGTTGACCCTAATATAAAATATTAAATGTCAACTTTAATTTAAAAATATTTTTAATTGTTCATCCAATTAAGAAATAATAATTATAAAAATTTTTTTAAATAAAAAGAGCCTAAATATTAGAAAACTATTCATTATCTAAAAGACTCAGTATGCCCCTTATGTAAGAATAGGAAATAATTCTATTATGTGATTAATATTTGGTTGGTGTTGGGCAAATGAGTTTGTAAGATTTGTGTTATTTGAGTTTGCTCATATTTCTTGTTAAAAATGGTGCTGGGCAGTGCAGGTATGTGATCTGTGAAATTGCTAATTACCTTCCTGTTTGGGAAGGGCCATTGTTTTGCTAATGTGTGCTGGAGGAGTAGGAAGCCATGTTTTGCAAAGAGAATGCAGTGCTGAAGAAGAAGCAGAGTTTGTGCAGAGAGAAGGAGATGGGGAACAGAGGTGAGGGACTTTTGTGACCTCTGCTGACACTGGTGAGGCCTTTGATTCTAGGAAAAACCAGAGAAGATTGTCCTGGTTGTGGAAGTGGATAGTGTGTCAGTAGCTTTGTGAGCTCTGAAAGAAGAGGGAAGTGTTTCTCCCTGTATGTGTTGTTCATCAGCTGGTGTGAGTCTTGAATAAAGGAAAGGCCCACCATTCTTTGGCTCCACTGTTTCTTTACCATCTGTCTGAATCTAACGGAAACTTGCACATATGTGGCCACGATGGGGGTGACTACTGGCACTCCATTTGGCACAATTTGCAGCAGGATTTGGATCAGATTGGTATGGAGCTGCCGCCACCCTTGAGGGGTGGTGTAGAGGTCTGGTTGCTGTTATGGTTCACCATGGCTGTCCCTTAGGGGATCGTGACCTGGCTGATTTTTGCAGCCTTGTGAGAGGAAACCAAGAGTGCTATGGAAGAGGCTGCCTGAGGCCTGCAAACTGAGGAGTGGAAGTAGTTAGAATGGCCACAGTAGAAGGAACTGGAGTGAGTGCTAGAGAAGGAGGCCGCATGGGTTCATGAGTTGCACTTTGCCCTGGAAGCTGAACCTTGGCAAAAGCAGTTGTTGGAGGAACAACTGTGGGTTCAGCTTCATGAAAACCAGCAGCTACAGGAGCCTAAGATGGAACCGTGCTGGCAGAGTGGCTTTGAGTCGGCAGAGGCAGGCATTTCTGAAGTTGCTGTCCGCAGACTCCAGAAGGTAAAAACCCAGCAGCTAAGTCCCTGGTAGGTTTGCAATTGTGGGGCATAGGGTGGATGGCATCATGATCTCTGGAGCAAAGGTAGAAATGTTGGCTGCCATTGCTACGTGCTCCTCCTTGGGTCAGCGTCTTAAGAGCTGCCAAAATGGCCGGGATGAGAGGGGAGGCCTGAGGCCCCATGAGCGTGGACTGACTCATGGACTGTGACCAGAGGGGGCACCAGCTCCCTTGTTGGATGGACATGTGGCTCTTGGACAATGTGAGAGACCCCGATGGGGGAGAGGAGCTCTGGTGAAGGGCACTTTGTAATTGTTGAAATTGTATGACTTGTGCTGTGACTGTAATTTGTGTGTATAATATACCTCATTCCCTGCACAGGAATGCCTGTGGTGTGGATTGCAAAGTGAGCAAAAGGGTAGAATGTTGGGCAAATCAGTTTATAAAATTTGTGTTATTTGAGTTTGCTCACTTTTATTGTTAAAAATGGCACTGGGATTGCTTACAATAGCCAAGATCTGGAAACAGCCCAAGGGTCCGTCAGTGGACGAGTGGATTAAAAAGCTGTGGTACATATACACAATGGAACACTACATAGCTGTGAGGAAGAAGGAAATCTTACCCTTTGCGACAACATGCATGAACCTGGAGATTATTATGTTAAGTGAAATAAGCCAGGTAGAGAAAGAAAAATATCATATGAGCTCACGCATTTGAGGAATCCAATGAACAATGTGAACTGAGGAACAGAATAGAGACAGAGGCAGGATCAAAGGGACCAGAGGGAAAGCAGTCAGAGGGAAAGGGGATGAGAGGATGGGATCAGAGAAGGGAAAGAGATTAGTGAAAATATAAATACATAACACAGCGTTATAGAGAGCAAGACAGCAAATCCTGGAGGGAAGAGGGGAAGGTATTGGAGGGAGGAGGCAAAGAGGTTATCAAGGGGAACACGGGGATGGGGGGAGATATATTCAGCGGGACACTTGAATCTATGTAAACACAATCAATTAAAATTATTAAAACAGTGCTGGGCAGCGCCAGGTATGTGATCTGTGAAATTGCTAATTGCCTTCCTGCTTGGGAAGGGCCATTGTTATGCTAACGCTTGCTGGAGGAGAAGTTTTCACGGCCAGAAAAGTTTTAAAAAGAAAGGAGAAAAAGAAGGAGTAGGAGAAAGAAGCCAAGATGGCAGGGAAAGAGAGAGAAGCCAGTTTTGCAGAGTAAGAAGCCATGTTGGCAGAGTTTGTGCAGAGAGAAGGAGATGGGGAACAGAGGTGAGGGGCTTTTCTGAGCTTCACTGAGACTGATGGAGCCTTTGATTCTAGGAGAAACTGGAGAAGATTCTCCTGGTTGTGGAACCAGAGAATGTGTCAGTGCCTTTGGGAGCCCTGTGTTTTTGCTTGTCAGCTAGTGTGAGTCTTGAATAAAAAAATGGCCCACTATTTTTTGGCTCCACTGTTTCTTTACCGTCTGTCCAAATCTAATGGGAACCTGCATGTGAATGGCCACAATGGCAGTGATTACTGGCCATACAGTTGGGCTTAAAATATTGCCTCAATAAAATATTTTTAAAATTTTATATTAAAAAAGAGCCTGACCAGGTGGTGGCACCATGGATAGAGCATCAGACTGGGATGCGGAGGACCCAGGTTCAAAACCCTGAGGTCGCCGGCTTGAGCACAGGCTCATCTGGTTTGAGCAAGGCTCACCAGCTTGAGCCCAAGGTTGCTGGTTTGAGCAAGGGGTCACTCGGTCTGCTGTAGCCCTCCAGTCAAGGCACATATGAGAAATCAATCAATGAACAACTTAAGGAACTGCCATGAAGAATTTATGCTTCTCATCTCTCCCTTCCTGTCTGTCTGTCCCTGTCTGTCCCTCTCTCTGTCTCTTAAAAAAAAAAAAAAGTAAGACATATATTTAAAAAAATTCTAAACAAAATATATACATGTGATAATGGAAAATATAGGCATGCATGAGATCATCATGAAGAAGGTATACAACACAAAAGGCAGACGAGTGAATAGGACTGGGGGTGCCTGGCAACACTCAGATTTGAGGAGCATCCAGAGAAAAAAAGGCTTGAAAAAGGATGCCCAGAAAGGAAAGGGCGGGGGTTGGGAGAAGAACAGGAGAAAATGATGTCATAGAAGCTTTAGAAAAAGTAGTTTTTCTTTTTTCAAGAAAAAGTTAAGTGAGTGTCAAATGTCATGAAGAAGTCAAGAGAGATAATGCCATAAAAGGACCCATTAACTCCAGCAATACAGATGCCATTAGTGACATTAGCAAGAATCATTTCAGTGGAGCGATGGGGGCAGAAGCCAGATCACCACGGGCTGAGAACAGGAAGGCTGCCATAATCTGCCAGTCTTCCTGTCCAAGGGCCACGTTAATCTTCTCTGGCTCAGTCCAATTTGGGATAAATGAGTGGCCAAAGTTGAGCAGGTCAAGGAATTAGGTGGCAAGATGTTAGCACATGAATATACTCTATGTTTTAAAAGCCTTTTGGCATATACATAACAAAAGCCCTGATCATAACATTTTCATTGACTCCATCACCTTTATCTGAGCCAGAGCTCAGATAAAGTACAGTGACCTTGTAGTTTTTTCATTTTTACTTATTAAAAAAAATAGCATTCCCTTTACTTTGTGAAGCTACATTTATAAAAAGTATTAAAAATTATGTCGCTCTGTGTATTACCAAGAGTTAGGAAACAGTATAACTTTCTTGCTTGTTTCCCTCCTCACATATTTCTGTTCAATCAAAAGGCTCACAGCCTGACCTGTGGTGGCGCAGTGGATAAGGCGTCAACCTGGAAACACTGAGGTTGCCGGTTCAAAACCCTGGCTTGCCTGGTCAAGGCACATATGGGAGTTGATGCTTCCTGCTCCTCCCCCTTCTCTCTCTCTCTCCCTCCCTCTAAAATGAATAAATAAATAAATAAAAATTAAAAAAAAAAAAAAAGGCTCACAGTTGAAGTCTGTGGGGATGTGCAGACACAGATACCACTCTGAAGTTATTCCCAACAAAGCAGATGTAAACAAGGGCTCTTGATACAAGTAATTTCTTTTGTTACGAGGAGAGTCCCCCATGGGGCAGAAACTGTGTTTAAAGACTAAAGTACAGACACATTTTAAAACTGTTAAAATATTTTAAGAAAACATATTAAGCTAAAATGAAAATAATTAAAAATGCAATACCTTGAAAGCAGATACATTATCTCCAACAGCTTCTATTACCCCGGCCACATCAACACCAGGAGTATAAGGTAAGAGTGGTTTCCTACTGTAAGTGCCTGAGCGGATATATGTGTCCACTGGGTTTATACCACATGCATGGACTTTGATTAGAACCTGCAATGACAATGTATTCGTTTACAGAGAATTCAGGCATTATGCTAAGACTGCAATAATTTGGGGAGCTATAAAAATGGAAGGAAAAACCTTGCTTTCAAATGAGTTAACATTCCAATTTTGCAAACCCATATATAAGTAAAAATGTAAGACAAAATGACTTATGTGCTATATTAAAAACACTTTGAGAAGAGAGTGGTGGAAATATTTGAGGGGATGTGTGGCAGGGACCTCTATATGCTCATCAAATCTATTTTCTCCTCCTGGGTACACAGGAAGAATATTGTTCCCTGGTTCCTTTACAGTGATGAGTAGCCAAATGATTGGGTCCTAGCCAAGAGAAGGTGAACAATAGTGACGAGTGACACTTCCAGGCTTAACCATAAAGACCTTCCCAGGACATTCACACTGTGCGTCTGCCCTTTCAGGTGACCTCGGAAGACAGGTGTTGAAAGTGGCAGAGCCACAGGATGGAGAAGCCTGGGTCCCTAAATGGCTGTGGGAAGAGTGCTACCCAATGATATTTTAGAATTCTGGAATTTAGTTAATAATGATTTTCTATTGTTGATTCATTGGGATTTTGAGGTTATTTCTACTATAGAAGCTTATTTTACCTTAATTAATATAGAATTATTTCTTCTGAAAGGGAAGGCATTTCAAGGGAAATGGTATTTGGTGTAGGCCTTAAAGGATGAATAGAAATTCTATGGGAATTGGAGAAAACTGGTATTTCAAGTTAAAGAACTATTACTTGCAAAGACAGAAGGAATGAAAGAGCCTCAGGAAGAAATTGAATCATGTTTGATGCTGTCACAGCACAGTCTATTAAAAAGGAGTGATAAGGAACAAATCTATAAAAGTAAGCTATGGCCAAATTGTAAAAACTTTCATAAGGCCTGCTAAAGAAATGAGACTCAGGAGTAATGGAAGGTGCAGTAATAAAAGTACAAAATTTTTATTGAAAAAATATATTGTTAAAATTATTAGAAATAATTAAGCTCTACATTTAAATTCTCTTAAATCATATGTGAAAATGAATGTAGAAAATTATTTTCCTATTGTGCCCTAAATAAAAATCAATAAAGTTTGTAATAGAATAACTATTCAAAACTACTTATGACTCTATCAGAAAAATCCAACTATTAGACTGAATAGATGATTCTCAACTTCAAAATTTTCTTATAACAAGATGTTATTCCTTTTCATATATCTACTTCACTAAGAATTATGTTATCTTTGTCAGAGCTCATAGATGTAAACAGTGTAAACTTTGTCCTAATTCACTATCTTTACAATCACCATGAGTCTGCTTCTTTTGAATAGTAACTCGATGTGCTAAAGATTCATATTCTGTAAATATAGTCTGTTTTTAAGTAATTATTTCCACCTGATGGTCTTTTGGTATTGGTACTGCAACATCCGACTGGAATTTCAGCACTTCTGGTCCACCAAATTCAAAAACTCTAATAGCTCTCATCAACTTCTGTCCAGTCGCCATAGAGATCTAAAGATTGAGAAAACAAAATTAATACATTGTCCTACTGTATCTAGGCTATCACTGTATTTTTTTCCCCTAGAGGGTCAGATCAAACAATTTTTCAAATGACAATTTAAATCACAAGCTTACCACTGATCTCATTACATGTTTAAAAACCTTTCATCTTACAAATCCCTTAAAAAAAATAAAACCTTTCATCTTACAAATCCTTCAGCTAAAAGCAAAATACTTCATATTACTTCCTGTAGAGATTCAATGCCTTCAACAAGGGAGTCAAACATGCAAACAAAAACATCTGGATAGGTAGAGCATAATGAATATCGTAGGTGTCCTTTTGTGTAAGCGAAGGCTGCAACATCATGGAAATTTTAGGAGCTGATGTAAGTTTTATTAACATTATATAAATAGATCTCTTTTGTTAGATTATGAATTATTTCAAATACATAAAGAAATACAAAGAATATAATAAACATTTATCTGCCACCCACCTTTAGCAAATCTTAACATTTTAAAAACCTAAAACATTGTAGATATAACCAAACCCATGTGTGCCCCTCCCTTCCATGAAGTAACTCTTACCATTAACTCAGTGCTCATTATTCCTAGGCATGATGTTATCCCACTACTACAAGTAAATGTATTACCAAAAAATATATGCTATTGGTTTTGCATGTTTTTAAACTTTATTTATATTGGATCACACCGCACTTAATTCTGCAACTTGATTTTCCATCTCAGCATTATGTTTTTGAGATTTATCAGTGCTGAAACACTTGGCTTTATGAACTTCATTCACTTTAACAAAGGAGGGAAAATAATAAAAACTAAAGACACTGCTTTGCAATCTTTTATAAATCACAAGAGTAATTTATAGTTAACCTTTCTGTCCTACCACTGTTAACAGTAAAATGTAGCATAAAAATTAACATTTAAAAAGAAAACTCCGTTTTCTTTTCAGAAAGAGTTGCAGAAACTAGGACTTGAGATGAAATGATTCTGACCATACTGAAGCCAACACAGGCCTCCTCAGAACAGAACCCATGCTAACTGAAAAACGCCAGGCCATGGGGGGGGGGGGGGGGTCAAAGCATTTTGATGGTGTTATTAATGGAAAGCTCTTACTATAATTAGTCAAAAGTTGTATCACTTTAAAACCCTTTATTTAAAATGATTTAATATAGTACCTAGCACAGAGGAAAAAGTAAAATTTCCATGGCTGAAAAGGTTATTTAGCAATGACAGGTCCTGAAGGGCAGCCCTCAAATAAAAGGGTGCAGAAGCAGGCAAAGGCATACACCTAGCAGCACTGTGGGGCAGCTAGCAGTCCCCGAGCAGAGACCTGAGAAGAGCCTACTCCACAGGCTCACTACTGTGTTCCTATCTTCACTCAGGCTAGGTACCTCTTACACAAGAAACTGAAAATATAAAGAAAATAAAACAGAAAAAAAAAAATAAGTTGCCTCGATCAGTTTTCCACTCTGGAAATAAGAACATGACTTTTTTTTTTTCCATCTTCAGCATGGTGTTATGGGAAGTGTGGGCTTTGGAATCTGACAGCTCTCAGTATGAACCCCAGCTCTATCATTTACTACGCATGTGGCCTTGGGCAAGGCAGTCATCATTTCTGAGCCTCTTCATCTGAAAACTGGGCTCCTTCCACTCGGGGTTACTGTGCTAGAGACATGGCAAGCATCAAGCACAGAACCTGGCCAATGGTGACTCCTGTATAATAGACACTGTTATTCCTTTCCCACCTATTTCCTCCTCCATTTCTCACTCATGGAAAGATTCTCAATTCTAAAACTCTATAATGATCTTTGATTTAACAAAATGATATTTACAGGACTCTGGCTGTAAAAGTCCTTAGGCCCAGCAAGTTCAGTCTAGAGAATGATTTAAACAAAATATTAATACCAAATACTGGTTGGTATTCATTCAACATGTGTTTATTTTTTTGAACATTAACTGTAAGGGAGGCACTGTGCTAAACTCAGAGAACACGAAGGGCAGAGAGAAAACGACTTGGCCCCTCCCCAGGTCCTGCTCACCCTCATTCTCTTACACATGCACACACACACAACATGTAAGATTTGTGATTCTTTTCTCACTCTTAGTATCTGCCCACTTCCTACCTATTCATTTCTTTCATGCACTCATACCTTATCTTTTCACCAACAAACATCACTGTTTTATCCTCAAAAAACAAGCCCTGGCCGGTTGGCTCAGTGGTAGAGTGTCGGCCTGGCGTGCAGGAGTCCCAGGTTCAATTCCCAGCCAGGGCACACAGGAGAAGCGCCCATATGCTTCTCCACCCCTCCCCCTCTCCTTCCTCTCTGTCTCTCTCTTCCCCTCCAGCAGCCAAGGCTCCATTGGAGCAAAGTTGGCCCGGGCACTGAGGATGGCTCCATGGCCTCTGCCTCAGGTGCTAGAATGTCCCTGGTTGCAACAGAGCAACGCCCTAGATGGGCAGAGCATCGCCCTCTGGTGGGCATGCTGGGTGGATCCCGTTCGGGCGCATGTGGGAGTCTGTCTGACTGCCTCCCCACTTCCAACTTCAGAAAAATATAACCCCCCCCCCAAAAAAAACCAACTACAGAACAATAAAAGCAAAATTACCCTGAAATAGGATCTGTCAAAAATATCTAACATGTACATTTCTCCCCCTATATTTTGACATTTGCTAAATTGGGAGAAAAGAACAATGTAGGGAGAAGACTCATCCTTAATACTGGATTTCAAAGACACCCTTCCTCGTCCCAAACTATCACATTATCCTGGGGCACCTGTAAGGAGAAGGCATGACCTTGACAGCTCTGTTTTCTACTTTGCTCCTGGTGATGTTACTTCCCACTGAGCTTTTGCCGCTTTGACTGATCAGGCTGCAATCTGTCCTCCGTGCCCTCAGCTACCCCCAGGATCATGACTGGCTTCTTAACACAGGTGCTAATGTCAGAAGGTATAATAAAAAGAATAAAATAACACAACACATAAATAGTAATTATGATAATTCTTAAGTCCCTTCAATACCTGATTTCTTCTAAAAAGCACATCTTTCACAGATACTGATAAAATTATTTTCACAATAGGTAGAGAAGCAACAGTTATTAAACCACCGCTTAACTGTATGCAGAAGTGGAAATAAAATTATTATCCATTTTATGGATAAGAAAACATTCTAAGAGGTTACAGAGACTCACAAAGGTCACACAGACACAAAGCTAGAATTAAGGTCCTACAAACCTTAAATGTGGTTGGGTAATTTTATTCCATTACCATATAATACTTTTCTATCTCCATTGAAATTTTGGCAGAGAGGACCCTTAATTTCTTAGGCATGTACCTTATTATGATAAGAGTGAGACATGCTGAAATATGAAATTCAATTAAACTGTAGGTAGGATTATGTATTTTAGGATCAAGGCATCTGCTTACAATTGAAAATATCTCAAATGCCATAAGTTAAAGAACCTACTAGAGAATATAGGACATTATTCTATTAAGAAAACTAATTATTTATCTGTAAAATGGGGAGGCAATACTCCTTAGCATAGGATCCTCGTGAAAATGAACAGCAGTAGCACGGGGTGGGCGTGTCACAGTCTGCCTCACATGGAGTAAACTCTATTATTCAGAGTAAATCATTTGCAATCAGTGCACCTGTCACATTGCTTGTGTATTTTTTTTAATTAAACTGTGCTTCAAATAGGTTTTTCTATTTATCAAATATAAACTTCAAAAAATTTCACCAACAGTACCTTGGTTTTAATTTTTTATTTTATTTTTTAACCTGTGAATGGTTGCCAACCATACTTTGCAAATCTAGGAAATACAGAATTTAACGTTTTTCCTCCACCAGTGACCTTTTCAATGTTATGTTTGAATCCATTGGTTATGCTTGAATCCCTTAAAATTAACGGAATAGAGGCCCTGCTCCCGTAGCTCACTTGGTTAGTGTCATTCTAATACCCAGGTCGCACTCCATCCGGGTCTGGGCACATATAAGAATCAACCAATAAATGCATAAATAAGTCAAACAAATCAGTGTTTCTCTCTCTTTCTCAAATTAATCAATAAAGAAAATTAAAGGAATAGAGAAAGTGTTAGAAATCGGTTTTAACATGGAACGTGCAGATCAATTTACAGACCAGAACACAAGCACATTATGAGAGATAGGCAGAAGTAAAAATTTTAAAAAATTTAGGCAAGAAATAAAAAAAATAAAAACTTAGACAAAGAATCAATCATTACATAATATGCTGCTGTTGATCAAGAATTACTCATGCAAGCATATTACTTATTATCCCTAACCCAGAAGAAATTAAAAAAATTAAAAGTGATCAAGGATGAATCTCTTCCTGGCTATGTGGCTCCATCAGAAGCAGGGGTAGCCAACCTTTTTATACCTACCGCCCACTTTTGTATCTCTGTTAGAAGTAAAATTTTCTAACTGCCCACCGGTTCCACAGTAATGGTGATTTATAAAGTAGGGAAGTAACTTTACTTTATAAAATTTATAAAGCAGAGTTACAGCAAGTTAAAGCATATAATAATAATTACTTACCAAGTACTTTATGTCAGATTTTCGCTAAGTTTGGCAGAATAAATCTTTATAAAACAACTTACTATAGTTAAATCTATCTCTTTATTTATACTTTGGTTGCTCCGCTACCGCCCACCATGAAAGCTGGACGCCCACTAGTGGGTGGTAGGGACCAGGTTGACTACCACTGGTCTGGAGGTTTGCTGGTCTGGAGCTCAGTGCCCAATTCTGGTAAGAGATAGGGGAGGGGCAGTTATTGCCATTCTATACTCCTGCAGGTTCTGGGAGACAAAGATCGGATGAGACTGGGCAATCTGCTCTCCAGTGCTGGGGACCTGAGCCCCCCGGCTTTGCTGCTGCTGACCAGGCAGGCATTCACACAGCCGCGTCCACTAGCTGCGGACAAACAGTCCACCAGCCTTGAAATGGTTCAATCATTAACACATCTTCCCTGGTCACTGAGATGTCTCCTGGAGGAACTGTGTTCACAGTGTGTCTTGTAACTTTTTTTCCTTTGAAGATTATTCTAGGTGGGGGTGATCAGAGGAAAAAGGTTAAAAAAAAATTACATATTTCTCTCCCAAAGTAAGGTGGCAAATCTGATGGTAAAGCGGGAGCAAGGCGGGGCAGAAAGAGCTCCAGGACCCCTGCAGTTGCAGGAACCCAAACCATAGCAGTCCCCACGGCTGGGCACGGCCATGGGAGCGATGCCAGGCCTGGCCGCCGGAAGCATAAATCCGGTGGCGGGCAGGGGGTGCGGGGCAGTACCAACCCGTGCCCCGCGGTGTGGGGTCGAAAGGCACATCCTACTAGAAACCAGGGCGGGGAACTCAGGCCAGGCAGGTAAATCTCTCCAGCTGATTAACGCATGAGGAGCTTGCAGCCCCTGGAGAGAATGACTTCGGCCAGGAGCTCTGTGTATTCACCGATACAGTGCGCAGGCGGCAGCGCAGCCCAAATCCATTTTACCCCAATGGGGACTAGCGCCAGGGAGGTCCGCGGCCTGAACATCTAAGGGTTTGTTTGAAAACCACTTACCCAGTTCTAAGTGGGGAATCAAAATCTACGAGGGCTCCCACAGAGTCCACAGAAGAAGGGGGGCGGGCCCGGCCGTCTCCAACTTTTGCTGGCTCCGCCTCTCCGCGCCCCTCGAACACCTCACGTGAATGTCACGAGTTTGTCACGACGAGGAAGTTTGGACCTTCGCGGCACCACTCGTTTCAACATGGCTGCCCCCAGAAGGCGAGAGCTAACGCGAAAGGAAGACCCTCAAACCCTCCTCGCATGGATCGTCGCGCAGAGTTCAGCAGATGGAAGGCGCAGTGTCTGAGCAAAGCGGACCTCAGCAGGAAGGGCAGCGTGGACGAGGATGTGGCTGAGCTTGTGCAGCTCTTGAATGGACGAGAACAGTTTTTTACCACCAGTTCCTGCGCCGGCCGCATCATCCTCCTAGAAGCGGTGAGCCTCCCTTGTGGGAACACCAGGGGCCTTGTACCCACCTAGTGCCACACCCCAGTGCAGCTTGTTTGTGTCTGTCTTCTGGTGGGTGGGCTCGGTTTCTTTATCTGTGAAGCTTTATCTATGAAAGTAGGCCAGAGCTTTTAAAACTTGAATGTGGCTGTAACCACCTGGAGACCTTAAGGACAGAGCCCGATTCTGTAGGTCTAGCGTGGGGCCTGACGTTCTGCATTACTAACAAACCCCAAATGATGCGAAGCTGCTAGCAAAGACGACCTCATATCGTGACTTGCAAGAATTAAAACATTTGATTTTCTGAATACGAAGGGAATTTAAAGACTTTCCAACCAGGCAAAGCTGGTGGCTTCCCTTCAGGCGCTTGACCAAATCCAAACTTCCTCCCTGAACGTCGCCTGGGTTAAGGTGCTCACTGCCTCCTAGCGGCCACTCCGTTATTACAGCCTTGGTAATTTTCAGCCTTGGTAATTAGGCGGAGGAAGTACAAGACTCTGGTCAAGCCTTCAGGCTTTGGAGTGATACCGGGTAGATTTTAACCCAGTTATGGAAATTATTGGCTCTGTGACTTTAGGAAAGTTATCGAGGCTCATTCCTTACCTGTTTCATGAACTGAGGGTAATAAAGAGGATCATCTCCATAGGGATTTTGATCAGGGATGTTCAACCAGCGTGCCAAAAGAGTTTTTAAAATATGCAGTACCCGACTGTTTAGTCAGGGGCAATGACCTCTTTTCCCATAGATTGTTAAGTAAAAAAATGACGATAGCCATGTGGTGTGAATGAATCAAAATTATACTTTTTTTTGTATATCAAATGGGCAAAATACATATTTTTTTAGTGTGCTGCAGAATTTTAGTAGTTATGTGTGCCATGAGATGGAAAAGGTTGAAAATCGCTGGTGTAGAGGAAATGGAATAATTTATTTGAAACAGTGTTGCGCCTGGCCCATATTAAGAGCGTGGTAAAAGCTGTTTTAATTTTTGCTTTAGTGCTGAATTCAGAGTGTGATAAGGTGTAAAGCAGGGGTTCTCAAACTATGGCCCGCAGGCCGCATGCAGCCCCCCTGAGGCCATTTATCCCGCCGGCTGCACTTCCGGAAGGGGCACCTCTTTCATTGGTGGTCAGTGAGAGGAGCACATTGACCATCTCATTAGCCAAAAGCAGGTCCATAGTTCCCATTGAAATACTGGTCAGTTTGTTGATTTAAATTTACTTGTTCTTTATTTTAAATATTGTATTTGTTCCCGTTTTGTTTTTTTACTTTAAAATAAGATATGTGCAGTGTGCATAGGGATTTGTTCATAGTTTTTTAATAGTCCGGCCCTCCAACTGTCTGAGGGACAGTGAACTGGCCCCCTATGTAAACGTTTGGGGACCCCTGGTGTAAAGGAACTGCAAAACTGTTGATACTGGTATTTCTTTTTTTTTTTTTTTTTTTCCTTTTTTTTTCATTTTTCTGAAGCTGGAAACAGGGAGAGACAGTCAGACAGACTCCCGCATGCGCCCGACCGGGATCCACCCGGCCCGCCCACCAGGGGCGGTGCTCTGCCCCCCAGGGGGCGATGCTCTGCCCATCCTGGGCGTCGCCATATTGCGACCAGAGCCACTCTAGCGCCTGAGGCAGAGGCCACAGAGCCATGCCCAGCGCCCGGGCCATCTCTGCTCCAATGGAGCCTTGGCTGCGGGAGGGGAAGAGAGAGACAGAGAGGAAAGCGCGGCGGGGGGGTGGAGAAGCAAATGGGCGCTTCTCCTGTGTGCCCTGGCCGGGAATCGAACCCGGGTCCTCCGCACGCTAGGCCGACGATACTGGTATTTCAAAAATAAGAGCCAGGCTCCCTGTAAGGTATTTATCCCCGCTGAGAAGGAAGGAAGGGGCTGGAGCCACAAAGTGTGGAATAATAAAAGGCTTTATTGAGTACAGAGTGCGCATCCCGCCTGATGAGGTTCCCTGGCCCCGAGGAAATATGGAAGCCAAGGAAGTCGCAAGTGGTGACCCGTGTGGGAGATATTTTAAGGGTCTCTTGGGTGGTCGAGCTAATATGACGTGGTGAAATCTCACTGGCTGCCACTTGCTAGACAAGAGCAAAGAAGGTAGAACTTATCTGAAAACTTCCTCTTCCCCTTCCTTAAGAGCCTTTAGGAGACAATGTTTACATATCTTAATTAAAAATTCCTATAACTCTTCCTCCCCTCCTGCAGTCATGAGAGTGATGTAGACGAGTTGTAGTCAACCTGGTCCCTACCGCCCACTAGTGGGCATTCCAGCTTTCATGGTGGGCGGTAGCAGAGCAACCAAAGTATAAATAAAAAGATAGATTTAACTATAGTAAATTGTTTTATAAAGATTTATTCTGCCAAACTTAGCGAAAATCTGACATAAAATACTTGGTAAGTAATTATTATTATATGCTTTAACTTGCTGTAACTCTGCTTTATAAATTTTATAAAGTAAAGTTACTTCCCTACTTTATAAATCACCATTACTGTGGAACCGGTGGGCGGTTAGAAAATTTTACTTCTAACAGAGATACAAAAGTGGGCGGTAGGTATAAAAAGATTGACTACCCCTGCTCTAGACAAAGGGATCACGAGCACACTCCCCTTGCTTGAAAAACCTGCATTCTGTAACATTTTAAATGCTTTCTAATCCCTTTTGAAATTCTTTATATGTATAAAATTTGTAAACTAAGGAAGCAGGGACTAGCTTACTAGGTTTTCTAATAAACTAACCCCAACACTTTTAGCAAAGGTAATTTCATTTAGCTTCTCTCCTTATTCTAAGCTAAACATTTCATTTCCCACTGTTGTGGCAACAGGGTTAGGTGGTAGACCCTAGAAGATTTGGGAATGTCTTTGATATGTAAAACACTATCCCTACTACATTGAAATGTAAAACAACATTTACTGCTACTGTGTTGGGTATGTAAAACATTTATCACTACTGTGCTATCTTATGGTCTTGATGTGTAGGAATGATTTTCCTTTTAATAGATCCTATAGATCAGGGGTCGCGAAGTTATGGCTCAGGAGCCAGATGTGGCTCTTTTGATGGCTGCATCTGGCTCACAGACGGATCTTTAATAAAAAAAAAATAATGTTAAAAATATAAAACATTCTCATGGATTACAATCCACTCATTTCCTACCGCTTATGTTCATGGTTGCAGGTGGCTGTAGCCAATCACAGCTGTCCTCCGGGACAACACCAAATTTTTATTGGATAATGCCTAACGTGCACGGGTCGTTGTGTGGCTCTCAAGGAATTACATTTTAAAATATGTGGCGTTCTTGGCGCTCTCAGCCAAAAAGGTTCCTGACCCCTGCTATAAATAAATGTTGTAAGCTTATCAGTAAATGACTTTGGTATCATGCCCCCCCTCTTTTTTCCCCCAACCAGTATGTGATCATGTCTATATAACCAGCTTCAGGACTATGATCGAGGCAGCACTATTTGGGTTAGCTATACCCCATGTAAGTCATATGTAGTCGGCTTATGAATAAATCTCCTCCTAAAATTTATTCTCTAACCTGCCTTGGTGTCTCTGTGTAACCCGGGGATTAAAGGACAGTACTTTATAACAAGAGCATGAAAGACAGCACACTCATGAATTTGTTCTTCAGATTCCCTCACCGATCTCCCAGGTTACGCAGGGCCTGTTTATTTTTAGATTTCTTCTGTTATCTTCTGAGCACTGGCATTCTTGCTGGCCTTGCTCTCTCTTCCCCCCATATTTACTGCCTTATGCAGTGGTTTCCTATGAGGTCACTAAACTACCAGTCTCTCTAACTCAAACCATGTTACACGTTGTTAATAGATTCATCTTTCTAAAGCACAATTTTGTACTCATCTAGGTGGAAATCTTTTATTATACCTTTTTTTTTTACATCAGAAAAATCAAATTCCTACTGTAGTATACCTTTCAACCCTATTTTCTGCTCCTTCTGTTCATCTTTCTCTATTTGCTGAAAGTGAAATAATTTCTTTTTTATTTTATACTTACCTATGTTTGTCTTTGCTCATGTCTGTTTTTCCTGAAATGCTTTTCCACATCTCTGCATATCTAACACATGCCTCCCGAAACTCCCCTCTCTCACCTGAACACAGACACATACTTGGAAGTAATACCTGCTGCTTCTGAACTGCTTTATTAGGACTTTTTCTGAACCTCCTTTCCTTTTATGTATTATCACATACCTGGTATTACAGTTATTTTCACTTTGCCTTTTTTCAAAGGAAAAAGGATTTGGATCAACTTACAAAAAGGCAACACATGAAGAAAAAAAATTATATGAGAGTATCTGGATAAAAGGAGTATAGATAAGGTGAAGCCAGTGATTACATTAATTCCTAAATCATGCCACCAGATTCTGTAAATTTGCTAGAGGTAAGCCACATATGTGGCTCTACAATTTAGAGCAGCCAGCATAAAATGAGATACAAAAGTCACTGACTACTTATTTAGGACAAGCTTAGGCTTTCCCACGACCAAGGCCAGACAACCAAGTCCCCTGTGTGCCCACTGTGTGAGTAGTTACTTTGTGGAGTACAGTGAATTAAAAGTGTGTGTGGTTTCCTGCATCCTGCCTCCAGTATCCTTGAGGGTAGGATCTGTTTACACCCAAAGAAACTACTAGAACTTTGCCAATAAACACTTTTTCCAGTCAATAAACAAAGAGTCTGATGTTAAATATTTGCCTTCTTGCAACTTTGACCTTTTAGGCCTAGCTTTGTCCTTTGGGACTACATGTAAATTAGTGAAGAAGTCACAAATTTATGCCCATAAACTAGGGAAATATTACAAAGGTGTGAACAGCTCAGGTGACAGGCAAGTGGTAGGGAATGTGACAACAGTGCTTTCTTATAAAAGTAATTCAAATTCTTTATCTTTTTTTTTTAAATATCATGCTAGGGACATAAAACAGCTAGAGGACAGTTCAGGGCCTGCGAGTGTACAGTCCCTTGAATAATTTCTTTTTTCCTGACAAAATCATGACTATATTTCAGAAAATATTAAGTTCGTTTACTTTCATAAACATTTTTTAAATTTTTATTTATTTATATTTTTAATTCTAATTTACTTTCTGTATAATTTTGTATTGGTTTCAGGTGTACAGCATTGTGGTTACACAGCCATACACTTTACAAAGTATTCCCCTTGGTATTTCCATTGCCCACCTGGCACCACACATAGTTATTACAGTATTATTGACCATGCTCCCTATGCGGTGCTTCACCTGTCCATGAGTATATTTAACAACCAATTTTTACTTCTCAATCTCTTAACTGTTTTACCCAGTTCCTCCACCCTCCTCCCTCTGGTAACTACCAGTCTATTCTCTGTGTCTATGAGTCCGCTTCAGTTTCGTTGGTTCATTTATTTTCTTTAGATTCTACATATAAGAGAAATCATATGGTATTTTTATTTCTGTTTCAAGTACCTTGGTTTCATGTTTGTTTTGGTCAACTTTATCCCAAAGCCTATTGAATTGTTCTCAGTAATCCTTAAAAATCACCACTTGAGATTATTGGTTTACAAAATCCTACAATATGTTATTCATTGTATTTAATATTTTTGTAAATATATGATTAAATTAAATTATGTTATTTTTTTATTTTAGAGTATAAGTGGCTTTGACGTTCAGAAACAAAACTGTTGCTGGCTACTAGTTACACACAAACCTTGTATAAAAGAGGATGTGGTAAGTTTTCTTATATAAATTTAAAGAAGGTTTTAAATTTACAATCACTTTGCCCTGGCCGGTTGGCTCAGCGGTAGAGCGTCGGCCTAGCGTGCGGAGGACCCGGGTTCGATTCCCGGCCAGGGCACGTAGGAGAAGCGCCCATTTGCTTCTCCACCCCTCCGCCGCGCTTTCCTCTCTGTCTCTCTCTTCCCCTCCCGCAGCCAAGGCTCCATTGGAGCAAAGATGGCCCGGGCGCTGGGCATGGCTCTGTGGCCTCTGCCTCAGGCGCTAGAGTGGCTCTGGTCGCAATATGGTGACGCCCAGGATGGGCAGAGCATCGCCCCCTGGGGGGCAGAGCACCGCCCCTGGTGGGCGTGCCGGGTGGATCCCGGTAGGGCGCATGCGGGAGTCTGTCTGACTGTCTCTCCCTGTTTCCAGCTTCAGAAAAAAAAAAAAAAAAAAAAAAAAAAAAAAATTTACAATCACTTTAAATACAGATGAAAAAAATAGAAAATTCAAGGTGATTTATGTGCATAATGTGATTGAAGATTATTCATAAAGCCTAAAGAGAATTTATTATGATGGCCTTTTTGAGTTAAAGGAAATAAAACTAGGAATATGTATGCAAACACTACTGTAGCTGCAATAAAACATTTTCTCTTGGACATAGCAGAGAGTTCACGGACATTGGACACATTTTGGATCCAGAGATTGAATTTCATCTCTGCCATTTTATAACTGCAACCTGGTGCAAATTACAGAAGGAAAAGGAAGAAAGGGAGCTAGGAGTAAGGGATTAGCACTATCTGTATTACCAACAGACTGATAGAAATAAATTACATATTTCTTACCTGGATTGCTTCTTGAAAATCTTTCTATCTGTGCTGGATTATTTAGTTTCCTAAATTGAAATGTTTAGATGAGTTCATAGAGGTTTGTATTAGTCAAGCACTTATACTAGGATTCAGGTGTTCAGATGTCCTCAGAGTACTCATTCACCCTCCATCCCCTTTTTTCAGTGCTAGTTCTCTCTGCATATTTGCCATTATTTTCTTCTACTGTTGATTATCTTTGTGGCAGGAAAGAGAGCTACCAGCAAACCCAGCAGAAAAAGACTTCTTCCAAAAAAAGGATTCTGAATCCTCCTGTCTGGGTTAGGCGTCCTTCCTTAAGATCAGCTATTGTAGGCAGTATGATGGAACGCTCTCCTTGATCAGACCCAGGATTTTGGCATCTCTGGTATTATGACGGTGGGAGTGATGAGTGTCAGGTTGTGATTAATAGTCCCGTGAAGTGTTGTATGAAAGGAGAGAAGGTTAGCACTCCCCTTGACAATAGTCCCGTGAAAATGAAATGGCATGAAGGAGGGAGGATGCGGCCCCGGGATATTAGGCAGATGGAAAAAACAACTGCCTTATATGAATTCTAGCCCAGACATAAAAGTACACGTCTCAAACCTCAATCTAACAACAAAATATTTAAACAGGCCTTCTAGTGCAGTCTTTACATATAATATTCCTGAATGAAAACTCTGTTACAGAATTAAATGCAGTAATAATAGTTTACTTTTTTCAGATATGGTTGAAAAGAATGACAGGCATCATATGGGAGAATTAGAAATCAGGTCTTTTAAAAAAATAAAAAGATTAATAAGTTTTTGGAGAAAGAGAACCAGGAAAGCAGATTGAAAAGTTATTTTAGAAAAGGGTGTGGAAGGAGTCTGAGGTTCCTGGGAAAACCTGAAGTTACATAGGTTAAAGCAGGGGTCTCAAACTCAACTCAGCATGTGGGCCGCAGAGCAAGATCACAACCATTAGGCGGGCCGCACTAGGTCTACAAAAGGCAACTGTTACGCAACACTTTTCTCACTGCAGTTGAAAACAAAAAAAAAATCAGTACAAGAAGCACAATCGTACATGCAGTTTACTCAGTGTCACAAAACGACCAGAAACTGCAGTTTGCATCACAACTGCTGTTAACTAAGCTAATATCTAGCTAGGATGCTAGAGAAAAGAAAAAATACAAGTAGGCCCCTAGGCTTACTTAATTTTATGCAAAATATTTTGAACTTCGTGGATTAGTCTGCGGGCCCCGAGTTTGAGACCCCTGGGTTAAAGGGCATCAAAGAAGAGGGTCATATATTTGGGTCTGATACTAGCATTTTTCCCTTTTTAGATCGTAGCTCTGAAAAAAGCAAATGGTGACACCGTTTTGAAGTTTGAACCCCTTGTTCTTCATGTGCAGTGTCGACAGTTGCAGGATGCACAGATTCTGGTAAAACTGTTTATACTTGAATAAGGTATATGTGTGGATTTAATTTTAAGCCTTAAAACTCCTACCAAAAATTAATGTGGTGTTAGTTTAATCAACTAGTGTTTAATTTAGTTATAGGTTTGGGGTTATATGTGTTTTTGCAGCTTGGACTGGGGGCTCTTTACATCTACTTTGAAGTTCCGTATCCTCTGTTTAACACAGTGGTAGTCAACCTGGTCCCTACTGCCCACTAGTGGGCGTTCCAGCTTTCATGGTGGGCAGTAGCGGAGCAACCGAAGTATAAAAAAAAGATAGATTTAACTGTAGTAAGTTGTTTTATAAAGATTTATTCTGCCAAATTTAGCGAAAATCTGACATAAAGTACTTGGTAAGTAATTATTATTATATGCTTTAACTTGCTGTAACTCTGCTTTATAAGTTTTATAAAGTAAAGTTACTTCCCTCCTTTATAAATCACCATTACTGTGGAACTGGTGGGCAGTTAGAAAATTTTACTACTAACAGAGATACAAAAGGGGCAGTAGGTATAAAAAGGTTGACTACCCCTGCTTTAACAGTTGATCTGATTTGTCAGATTATCAGACTTTAACAAATTTATTTCCTTACAGCATTCAGTGGCGATAGAGTCTGGTTTCAGGAACTCTGGCATAACTGTGGGGAAGAGAGGAAAGACCATGTTGGTAAGATAACTGTTGGCAGAAAGCAGTTCTTTGAGCATGAAGATACCCAGATTATTGAAATAACTTAGACTTTTAATTAGACTCCTGCCTTTAGTCTCTCCTCACTCAGAGCATCTTGCCATTCCCTTGCTCATAAACCTTCAGTGACTTATTTCCTACAGGGCAGAGTCCAGAGTTGTTAGATGTACATTTGAGGTCTTATAGTACCGTATTCTCCTCCTCTTTTTTTTTTTTTTTTTAGATTTTCTTTTTTTAGATTTTTTTTTTCATTCATTTTTAGAGAGCGCGGGAGAGAGAGGGAAAGTGGGGAGGAGCAGGAAGCATCAACTCCCATGTGTGCCTTGATGAGGCAAGCCCAGAGCCTTGAACCGGCAACCTCAGCGTCCCAGGTTTACTCTTTATCCACTGCACCACCACAGGTCTTCCTCCTCTTTTAACCTGATTCTCCGAGCCCTCCTAAAGAGCCCAAATTGAATTAGCACCATGATATTGTGGAAAGAATCACAGATAGGTCTAAAGTGCTCTGCGTGAATACTGGGTGGCCCCAGCTATGCCATGTGAATTTGGGCAAGCTCCTTAATCCCTCAGGATCTGAATTCTCTCAACCCTATCTGGCAAACTACTGCCTAGGGCCAGGCCCAGTGCACAGGGACCAGATCCCTCTACACCCATTCGATTAGTTACTGTCTACGGCTGGGTTTGTGTTACAGTGGTAAAATTGGGTATTGGTGACGGATACAGTATGATCCACAAAGTTAAAAATGTTTGCTATCCTTTCACAGCAACAGTTTGCTGAACCTGGACTGGGTGCTCTTTACATCTACTTTGAAGTTCCGTATCCTCTGTCTTCTCCTGCCAAGCCAGCTCCCAGTGACTCTGCCCTATTCTGATCTGATGTAGTATTTTCTGATTATATTTACTGTGTGGCATGGCGTGTATTTGCTTTTAAACTAATTTCATATTGTCCTCCATTCTAGCTCCTGAGATTTTCCTTTTTTTTTTTTTTTTTTAAGCAAGGTGGGGGGAGGACAGAAAGGGACAGACAGGAAGGGAGAGAGATGAGAAGCTTAACCAGGGTGCTCCAGCTGAGTCAGTGACCCCTTGCTCAAGCCTGTGACCTTGGGTTTCAAGCCAGCGACCATGAGTCATGTCTATGATCCCACGCTCAAGCTGGTGACCCTGTGCTCAAGCTGGTGAGCCCGTGCTCAAGCAGGTGATCTCGTGTTTCAAACCCAGGTCCTTTGCTTCCCAGGCGACGCTCTGTCCACTGTGCCACCACCTGGTCAGACTAGACTTTCCTATTTTCTATCTATAAATATTTTTAACAAATAGCCTATTTTGCAAATAAAAGTGGCTTACAAAAGAAGACTCCTGTATAACATGACTAAATGGAAAAACAAAGCTCGTAGCTCGTAGTACTGGTTTGTGTCCCCATCTCATTTCCCACTGTGTCTAGTGGCCCAGTGAGAACAGAGCCATTCTTCATTTCTCCTTTGTCTTCCGTAATCAGTCAGTTACAAGTGCTGTCACGTCTGCTTCTGATCTCTCACTCCTGAGCCATCTCTCCAAGCCCTCTGTCGCTGCCTCTGCTTAAACCTTTGTTGTCCCTCAGTTCAGTCTTTGCGGTGGCCTCCTGACTGGTCTTCCTCTGTCCATCTTTAGAAAGTCAGAGTCACCAGGTATTTTCCCTGATATTCAAGACCTTCCCTAAACTATTTTCCGTCTACCTCATTTATGCTCATCTCCTGCTAGCATACTTATAGTCCAGCCAGATAGGAAACTGTGCATTATTTCCCAAATTCCTGTGCTCTTTCGTGTCTCCATGACTATTGATAAGTTGCTCCTCCCTCATTTTTACAGATTACAAGTGCAATCTGGTAAATTTTCACTTATCCTTTAAAATCCCAACTCCAATGCCACCTTTCACATAAAGCTGAGGCCTGTCTTGGTTAGTTACAGCTTTCTACATTTTCCTAATGTTTTGTGCTTGTGTATGTGAACACAGACATATATGTTCTTCCTGCCATGGCACCTATTTTATATTAGAAATTTTTGTTCACTTTATTTTCTGTTCTAAAGTGTAAGCCCTTGCCTGACCTATGGCAGCACAGTGGATAGAACATTGATCTGGGACGCTGAGGTCTCTGGTTCAAAACCCCAAGGTCACTGGTTTGAGTGCAGGCTTGTGAGCTGGAGCAGAGGTTTGCCAGATTGAGCATGGGGTCGCTGCCTTGAGCACAGGATCATCAACATGACATCAGGGTTGCCGGCGTGAGCCCCGCCCCCATCAAGGCACATATGAGAAGCAATCAGTGAATAGCTAAAGTCAAGCAACTGCGAGTTGATGCTTCTCATCTCTCTCCTGTCTCTCTCCCTTCCTGTTTTTCTCTCTCAGATCAATAAAATTAAGTAAATGAATAAATAAAGTGTAAGTTCTTAAAGGGACCATGTTATGGTACACTCATCCTATATCTGCACATCTTACATAGGGCCTACATTGCATATGCTTGGTAAAGTTTCACTGAATTAATTTTTATTCCTGAAATAGTTTTGTTGTTCTTAATCTATATCTAGTGTTTGGATTTACTTGTAACATGTTGACTCTTTCATCAGCAGGGTTACTAAGATTGGCTCTAAAGCATTGAGAAAACAGCCACTTTCAGAGATAAAACAGGCATGGTATATTCTTAAAACCACACTGCTCAAGGAGCTAAGAGGTTGTTTCAGATTTGATTTATTGTGCTTTTCCCTTGAAGCTTCTGTTGAGATTTATTTATTTCTTAAATAGTATATTAAAGCTTTCAGAGCTTTAGTGAGATTGAAACTGTGAAAATGATTGGATTCTTTGACAGTATCTGCTTCACTGAAAGACAATGTGTAGAATGACTTTCTTTAGAAATGACTGTATATGATGGGAAAATCTACTTAATCTTTTTGGATCCAACTGTGTTTAGCTAAATTATATCAAAGCACAAACTAAATGCTATAATGGAATTGTACCATGTTTAAACACAACCCTGACTAGGGATTTTCTTTAGTTATCTTCAGTGTCTCTACATAAGTCATGTATCTAAATTGTTTGTTCCTTGTAGGCTGTCCGGAGCACGCATGGCTTAGAAGTACCATTATGCCATAAAGGAAAACTGATGGTGACAGAGGAATATATTGACTTCCTATTAAAGATAGCAAATCAAAAAATGGAGGAAAACAAGAAGAGAATTGAAAGGTATATTAATTGCATAGTATCATTTAATTTTATATGCCTATATCAACTTTGAATATATTAATAGATCATCTTCGGTTTATACTTCTGTTTTTCTGCTTGTAGCTTTATCATAAATAATAAAAAGATATTCAAAGTAATAGATGAAAGTAAGCCAGGCTGTAATGAGTACTAAATGGAGCATAAGCTCCATGGAGGAGAATAGGACAAATGACTGCCAGCAACAGGCATACAGGAGAGAAACATAATCACTCAGTCAGAGAATCCAATAGCCACAGGGACTATATCTGATCAAGTTGAAGGCAGCCACGGAAGAGGTACACACTGGCCCCTGGATGTAATCTACTGGAGACTACCTAGGATCTCCTCTTTAGGAACCTGATAAATATTTTACACTTTGATGAGTTCAAACCCATCTTTTATGGATTAGATCTAGAATTGCCAGAATTGTGCTAGTAGTAGGGGATTGTGGCTGTTAGTTCACATCTTTATTCTCCTGGTCTTAGATTTCACCTCATAGTAGATAAAACTCTTACAGTGCTTTTTTTTCCTAAGACTAATGTTTGATATAAAGAAGTCTGTTATGTTGTTTTTATTATAATGCCACTGACTAGCATCAACAATAAGATTTACATTTTTGAGTTACTCAAGTGGTGATGGCCAATTTGATATCATTTATAATTTCCTTTTGCCTTTCTTTTAACCCCTTTGGCCACCTCTTAATCAGTCAGTCTCTGCCCAAGTAACTCTTGAATTATTCTTCTCTCTCCAACCTTACTGCTACTTTCTACATTCAAGACCATTCCAATTTTAGCTTTTCTCAGCATAGAATGCCTCTTGTGTGCCTTTCTGCTAAGCCAGTTTCCATATCACATTCAGAATCCTGTCTGTAAATTGCTTAACTTGTCTGCTTAAAATTCTTGAATACCTAGATTTTTTTTTCATTTTTTTTTTTAAGATTTTATTTATTGATTTGAGAGAGAGAGGGAGGGAGAGGGAGGGGGCGTGAGATTGTAGTTGCTTCATTTTAGTTGTTCATTGATTGCTTCTCATATGTGCCTTGACTGGGCAAGCCCAGGGTTTCAAACTGGCGACCTCAGCATTCTAGGCCAATGCTCTCTTCCCTGAGCCACCACAGATCAGACTAGCATTTTTTTTTGAAGCAGTTAAGGGCAGAAGTGCCAATGACTACATTGTCGCATGGTGGAAAGAAGTTGAACTAGGCTCCAGAGCTAGAACTGAGTTCAAATCCGGGTTTTACCACAACTTTCTTAACTCTTGGCTTCATTTTTTTTTATCTAACCAGGGGGAAATACTTGTCTTAAAGAACAGTTTTATATACATTTGATAATATATGTGTACTGATTAGCCCTGACCTTGTCATGCCATTGACTCTCAGACTGAGATAGCCTTTTTCCTTCTTCAGTGATGCATATAGAGAACAAATCAGTAATCACATCAGTATCACCCTTCAGGCTTTCTCAACCAGGACTCTTCATTTAAACAACAGGATTCACAAAATTATTCAAGTGGCTATTTCTCATTTCTCCCAACAGTGGTATGTAACTTGTACCATTCTAGACACATTAAAGAGAAGTTAATTTATTATATACAGTGGATGTCTTAGGGTATTAGGGCTGAATTTTCTAATAGAACTGTGGTTGTAAAAAGCCAAGAGGTTAACTGACCATAAGGTACTTTGAACAAACATTCTAAATAAAGTAATGGATTTCAAGTAAGCAACTGAAGTGCACCCTGCCACTCCGCCAGACTAGAGTTTGGACGATATTTAGGTGCTTATCCAACAGTTCACCACGTTTTTTACATAGTATTCCAGAGAAGTTATTTGCTAAAACATAGTAGGTAACAAATCAATTTTTCTGTTTCCTTACTTGATTTTCAGCAAGATTTTAAATATAGCCCAAGATCCAGAAACTATACACCTGGTGAAGTTAATTGAGCCACGTTCACTAACTATAAAATCAAATTATGCTTTAAATCCATTGATTCAGAGATATGTTTTGAGATTATAGTGTGCATTCTGCTATCAAAAGAGCCATGCTTATCATATAAAATCAGTGAAAAATTAAAGAAGAGTAAAAAGTGTCTTAAGATACTGATTAGAAGATTGCATGTGAATACAGAAAGGCTGTACAAATTAGAGAGCTCCTTTGGGAACAGCTGTACTTTCAACCAAACGCAGAGAAAGAGTCACTCTTCTGATGTTGAAAAGAGAAAAAATAATAAATACTGGAGGTGATGAGTTCTGCAATCAGACATTTAAGTACTAAAATTGGTTTGTCATAGGACCAAACTTTCACAATTAAAATAGCTATAATAAGAATTTTTAAAAGTCAACATCCAAATGAGTAACATTTCATCAATAAGAACTTTTATGCAAATATGAAAAATCAAAGTCAAAGAGTAAAATATTTTCAGTATAGAAAAGGTCTTGTTTGTGAAAATCAATTTCCCAGCCCACTTCTTAATGGAAAGAGCAAGATAAGTTTATACATAATGATTTCTAGTGAAAAGTGGAAAGTTTGGAGAGCTCCCTACCAATTACAAGAGGAAGGCTTTCTTTGATTGTCTTTAGAAGAGATCAGGACTGACCTGAGTCAGATGAAACAGCCATTTGGCTATGAGTACAGCGAAGAAGCTGTGTGCTTTTCGCCAATTGTATAGTAAGAAAATATATGTTAAATAAATATAAAATGGAAAGGCTGAATATATTGGCATATAATATTGTCTATAAAAATGAAGCAAATTGGAGAGAAAAAGTAAATGAATCTATTTCCAGTGGCTCAGTCTTTTAGTTTTGTTGTGTTTATTTTTGTTATTACTTTTTTTTTACTATTTTGTAATTAAATATACATATTATTTACCATTTTTAAGTGTACAGTTTGGTGGCATTGAGTACATTGACATTGTTATGTAACTACCACCATCTCCAGAACCTTTCATCATCCCAAATTGAAATCCTGTACCCTTTAAACAGTAACCCCCCACCCCCAAACTCTCAACCCCTAGTAATCACTATGAGGTACTATTCCAGTGCCTCATAAAAGGGAATCATACAATAGTTTTTCTTTTGTGTCTGACTTATTTCACTTAACATAATTCCTTCAAGGTTCATCCATGTTGTAGCATGCATCAGAATTTCCTTTACTTTTAAGGCTGAATATATTTCATTGGATTATTTACCACATTTTTTTTTGTGTGTGTGTGTGTGTGTGTGACAGAGACAGTCAATGAGAGAACAGATAGGGACAGACAGATAGGAAGGGAGAGAGATGAGAAGCATCAGTTCTTCGTTGCAGCACCTTAGTTGTTCATTGATTGCTATCTCATATGTGCCCTGCTACAGCAGACCAAGTGACCCCTTACTTGAGCCAGCGACCTTAGGCTCAAGCCAGTGAGTCTTGCTCAAACCTGATGATCCAGCACTCAAGCTGGCGACCTCGGAGTCTCAAAGCCTCCACATCCCAGCCCAGTGCTCTATCCACTGCACCACCACCTGGTCAGGCTATTTACCACATTTTATTTATCCAGTCATCTGTCAATGGACATTTGAATTTTTTTTTTTAACCTTTTAGCTATTGTAAATAATGCTGCTATGAACATGAGTGTACAGATATCTGTTTGAGTCTCTTCTTTTAATTCTTTTGGTATATACCCAGAAATGGAATTAGTGGATCGTATGGTAATTTTACATTCCCATCAGCAATGAGCAAGGGTTCCCTAATATCCTTGCCAACATATGTTGCCTTTTTTTTTCTTTTGTGGGTTCCTTTTTTTTTTTTTTTTTTTATGATGGCCGTACTGACAGGTGTGAGGTAATATCTAATTTTTGTTTTTGTTTTTTAATTTTTTAAAAAAAAATTTTTAATTTACTTTTTTAGATTTTATTTATTCATTTTTATTAGAGAGAAAGGGGAGAGAGAGAGGGAGAGATAGAGAGAGAACAGGGGGAGGAGCAGGAAGCATCAACTCCCATATGTGCCTTGACCAGGCAAGCCCAGGGTCTTGAACCGGCGAACTCAGTGTTCCAGGTCGACGCTTTATCCACTGCGCCACCACAGGTCAGGCCTAATTTTGGTTTTGATCTGCATTTTTCTAATGATTAGTAATGTTGAGTAGTTTTTCATGTACCAATTGATGAGAATTTCTTTATATCACTCCTACATTCCTGCCTGCTTCCCTTCCTTCTTTACTTCCTTCCACATTTCTCTTACAGATCTGCCTGTTGGTTAAATATCATTCTCTAGGATTCTGTCCTTGGCCCATAGCTTTAGCTCTTTCCTCATAGACTGGTAGGTCTTCCAAACCCTTCCCAAGTCATGGGTCAGTATATTCAGTAAGCTGTTAAACATATATAACTAAAATATCCCATCAGTCTTTCCTTAATGTCTTTCCTAGTCTAGTCTCAACCTCATAGTCGTTTTCTTGGTTCAGACTCACATTATCATTTATTATTATCATTATAGTTTATACCTCAGTGCAGAGCAGAAACATGAATCATACTGCCTTGCAATTATTTCATTGCATGTGTATCTTTTTATTTTCACTGTAACATGGTCGCATTGAAAATAAGACTAACGTCTCCACCGCCCCCACCAACCACACACACACATACTCTAAATATCTCTTATCCTTTATCTTACCTTAAAACCTTATATAGTGTCTGGCTCATAGTGGAAACCCAGTGTTTATATAATTAATCATAAACAATCATGGAACTTAAAATTTAATACATTGAGTTTCCCAACGGCAAAGACAGTTTCTTATTAATCATTATTTTCTGTGTCTGGCATAAGAATAGTGGTTAATAAATGTTTGCTGTATTTAGTTGGCTGACCTTTTCATCAATGTGCTACTTGGAAGGCTTCAGAGCCTTACACTGATTACTGTGGAACACATGTAAGATGGCTTAGGTGTGGGGTGAGTAGGAGTAGGCTCTAGCTGCACAGTCTAGGTGAAAATGCCCCTAAGTGACAAGATGAGTGAGAGTGATACTGCAGAATAGCCACCAAAGTGGCAATAGCTTAGAATTGGTAGAGGAGAAAGAGTCAAGGATAACAGGTATCTTTGACTCCTCAGAGTTGCTAGTCTTATTTTTAAAAAGGGAACTAAAACAAGTAAGTAACTTGCACATTTCCCTATATACTTAAGATCAATACAGTAAATAATGTAAAGTGAAAACACATATTTTATATTCTGATAACTCCTCCCAGGATACCCCTTTCTTCAGTTTTTCCAATCAGAAATCCTCCCTGTCACCCAGCCAGCTTTCCATCCACTTGCAGTCAGCCTGGGCATTGGGTTTTTCCGAAGAGCTTTTCATGATCTGCTTAGAGCAGAGTGCCCCCCCCCCCACCCCCATGAGCTCCCTGTCTTTCCTGTGGCAAGTTGAATGTGTCATTACAGCTCTGCAGTTCCCATTGGACCCTGAGCTCCTTGAGGGCACAGGCCATGTCTCTTACCTCTGTTTCCAGCACCTGAGACAGGCTGTCATATATATGTTTTTAAATAAAAATGCCAGAGCTTAATCAGTTAAAATCTAAATACACAATACATGAAATCAGCCTTCCTTGTTATTTGTGAATAACGGAAGCCCTAACAGGATAGGAAATTGTGTCTTGATTTCATTAATTTTTCCTTCTCGTTTTAGAAGTCAAAGAAATGTCAGCTTTTTATTGCAAGTGGTCTTATAACTGACCTGAAAACAAGAATTTATTTTCACAGTCCTGGCCTGAAAAGTTCTCTCATGAAGAGAACTGAGTACAAGTTGCCTTATGGCATGATAATCTTGACTGAGCGGTAGAAAAACTGAAGACAATTTGATTTTCTTTTGAGGGCAGAAAAAAAACAATTGCCTGAGTACACATTTCTTTTTACAGTCCCAGCTCTTTTTGTTGCCTGTGAGAGCTAAGGAAATTACACTTTGAGAATTGTATGAGGGGAGAACATGCAATTGAAAAACAGATTTCTGACTTCATGTGTATGACAGTTTCCCAAAGGATTTTTTAAAAGTTCCCTTAAAAAAGGAAAAGTATTTGAAGTTTTTATTCTTGACTTTCAGTACAAAAGGGTCTTTGTTTCATTTACCAGTTGTTTTGTGGTTCCCCAAGGATGTAGGATGTAGCTTTGAAATCTCAGGTTCTACCTCTTCCACTTTCACTTCCTCTTCCCCCCCCCTTTTTTTTTTTTTGTGGTGTGCGATTAACAAAATATTTTACAGTTTTTAATTCCCTGTGATCATAAAAGCGCTATAATCTTATCTGTAATTTTCTAGGAATAAAGTTTAATCCTAAAAAAAAAAACAACCTTGGTTACCTGAGTCTAAAGTGCAGGGTTGTGTAGAGAATGATAGAAGATGCAGTTACAGGTGGATAGCCCCTAAGGATCAGCAAAGGGCAGTTCATACCATTTTGTGGCATGCTTGGATTTATGTTTTAGATCCATGATGGTGAACCTTTTTATAAAAACCGCCCACTTTTGCAGTGCTCCTCAACCTGGTCCCTCCCACCCACTAGTGGGCGGTCCAGCTTTCATGGTGGGCCAATCGCGGTGCCATTTGGTTGCTCCACTACCGCCCATCATGAAAGCTGGAGTGCCCACTAATGGGCGGGAGGGACCAGGTTGACCAGCACGGCAAAAGTGGGCAGTTTTTATAAAAAGGTTCGCCATCCAGTTTTAGATAAAATGAGTCATTCTATTGCATTATTCTCTTAAGCCATTCTAAATACAGGCATTTTGGTAAATGAGAAAAAAAACCCTGTCATTGAAGTCACCCAGGATGATGGTAAGACCCAGAGGAAAGATCAAACCAAGTATAGTTTTCATAAATATCAGGACCTGAATAGAATTCTGGTGGATGACACAAGGGGCAGATGCAGGAGTTTAGTCTTGGTGAACCAGTTAAATTCTGACCTCATCTGACCCCTGCGGTGGGTGGGGTATGAGAGAGCCGGCAGTCCCCACTTGCGAGAATGCAGGGCAGGTGGTGTCTTGGAGGGAGAGGCAGCTTCAGTGAAGTGAGGTGGTACAGGGGGCATTACATGAAATTGTTACAATGTCTAAAAAACTATGTCAGTTAATTTTGTAAAGCTTTTTGCTTGTACCTTTTGCTGTACAGTTTTCTTCTTTTATGATACCACCCTCTTTGAGATTGTATTCATTGAAGAAATGTGTATGAGCACCTGTTATATGCCAAGCATGGTTTTGGGTATCAAGGTGTAGAGTGGTGAGTGTGTTAAGTTCTTGAAATATGGACAGATATGTAGTAGTCATTTTAAGTATGTGTTAGGGTAGTGTGGAGTACTTGGGAATAAGTGAATATTTGGTTTTTTAAGAGAAGTTGTAGAGTCTTTACAAGAAAAATTAAGCCTGTTTATTGAAGTAAAGAAAGAAGAAAATTAGGCTAAATAACAATCTATTCTGGAGAAGTCCAAAATTTCCTGTCATAGCTTCCTATTATAATAATAGGCTATCTAAGCCTGACGGGATCCCTACAATGGAAGGGGAGCTCTCAATCCCCAGTTCATTCTAATTTGGGACCTAAGATAATTTTTAAAAAGTGACCTTTTTTGCTCAGTGGTTATTTATTCACTTATTTGGCATATTTTTACCGAGTGTGTCAGCATTGGACTCATGCTAAGAATATAAGAGAAACCAAGATTGATGAGGATCCTTGGTCTTTTGGAATTTATCTATAACAATAGTCAATCTAAAGAATTTATTCTGTATCGAGCACTGTACTTGATACTTACATTTATCACCTAAACCTCTGATAATATCTAATTTTATAAATGAAGAAATTGGGACGAAGAAGGCTTGACTCGGCCATCCCAGCGTTCCCAGTGCGGTGCGGCGGGACGCACAGGCGCCACGCCATGCCGCTCCGTGCCTTCCGGCGACGCCGGACACTGCTGTGTTGAACAGTTAGTGGTGGGTGTTAGTATGGGAGTAAAAAAGAAATGAAGCTTAATTTTTAGCGAGAAAATAGTTAATTGTATCACAAAATTAACACTAAAACTCCAGTAGAAAAATAAGGGAAATAGCAATTTACATTAAAAATATTCAAATAGCTAATGCAAAAAATTCAATTTCACTTACAAACAAAATGAAAATTGAAATAATGAGATACCATTGTCACCTCAAAAAACAAAGCTTTTTTTATATAATATTAAATATATGGGTAAAGTACTCTCTCAGGTATTGCCCTTAGAAGCATATATTTTAAAAATCCATTCTGGAAAACAGTATTTCTCAAGATCCCTAAAATGTTTATACCTATTAACCATGTCATATCTCTAGGTCTCTATTCGGAAAGAGCTAGGAATTCAGATGACATTCTTTTCAAAAATGTCACGTTGTTATTTGTATTAGGGAAAACTTGAAAATAAGATGACATAATGTCATACTACCATTAAAAAGGGTTATTTCATAGTTCATTTGTTGATATAGAAAATGTTTTCAATAAACATTAAATTTTAAAAAATAGTATAAAACTGTATATGTAATATCACAATTGTGTAAAAGACAGTAGGTATATGTGTGCATGTATAAACACATTAATTCAGAATACATTAGTAAACTAGAAAGAATAAAAATATTGAGTGGCTATTTCTACATAGTTATGTGGAAGATCTGTATTTGTAACTTCATATACATATTTTCCAAATTCTCTAAAATGAGCTTCTATTACATGTGTGATTTTTATATAAAGAAAAAAATGTTAAGTTTGATCACCTATATGTGTAATAGAAATTGAGATAAAATAGAAATTGTCAGAAGGTTATTCCAACTCAAATTCAGGACTGTTCTTAAAGAACTGAAAATGTATTTCTTTTTCTAATTAAACAAGAATAAAAGCAAGAAGTATATTATTTCTTTATTTTATATTTTAAGGTTAGTATAAGACATCAAGTATATATAGTTTATAAGCTCTAGTTATCTTTCAGTTATTTAGTTTCAAAACACACTGATAATAACAGTCGTACTTATTTCTTTACAGGTTTTATAACTGCCTACAACATGCTTTGGAAAGAGAAGCTATTACTAACTCACATCCCAAAGGGAAAGTCAATGAGAAAAATAATTCATATTCTCGTAGGAAGAAAAGAAACCGAGAAAAAGCACGTGGCAAATGTATTACTGAGGAAAATGATAAAGAACTTGAAAAAGATGATCCAGATATCAGTGTTCTTATCTTCCCTGAAGATTACTAAGATTTGATTCTGAAGTATCTTTGTAGAAGAATATTTCTAATAATTATAAAGCTGCTCTTTATAAGAGTATTTTAGTTTGTTGAGTGTATCAGACATTCAGAAAAGCAAGATTTAATTTTTCTATTTTAGAGACACCTATCTTGTAAATGTAGATGCCTTTTTAAAATAGCTGTGTATAATGTTTGCTCATTAAGTACCATTTTTTAAATCACAGAAGTTCATTACAAAAAGAAAATTATGATTTTTAATGCATCCATTATTTAAGTTTTAATATACACTTCTGCTAAACAGGAAAACCATTATACCATTTCAGGGGAATCTGAACATTAGGAATATTTAGGGGGAAAAAATCATAGCACTTTTGACTTATTTTTAACTTTGAAATCTGCGGCCGTTAAAAGCGTGTCAAAAGAGTTTGCCCATTGCTGTGGAGTCCAACGACAAGTTTTCTTTCTTTTGACCTGTGGATGAAACAAGTGATACCTTTTTTGTTGAGGAAAAAATACCTGAACCATCTTTCCTGCTTATTTCTCTCATAGTAGGCTCACCACTGACACAGTCCTCCTACCACAGTGGGCGTAGTGTTCTCTCAGCCTGCTCAGAAATGACGAGTGCAGACCCCAGGGGCCTGGAACGTGTGCCGAGGGGAACTGCAAGGAGTCGGGAGCCGTGGGTGTCAGTACTGACTGCTGCACAGAAGGCGGGGTCCTTGAGCAAATTACTGAATTTGCATTTCTCCTATATAATATATAATAGTTGTAATACTAGCCCTAGTAGGAGTTTTGACAGGATCAAGTTAAATAATTTGAAAGCAGTAGAGAAGAGATCATTTTGCGTATGTGTTACCATTTCCCATTTATTTTCATTTTAAAATGAAAATGCTTTTGTACTAGTTTTTCAGAATAGATAAAATTATAAAAATTATCTATTTAAAGAGAAATTACTAGTCAAGAACTAATTATAAAAACATACCAGAATGTCAAGTGGGAAACATTATAGAAGGTAGTAAACATTGAGTTGTGATTTGGTCATTTCCTAATGTTTTCATAATTTGCTTAACTATATAGATTAGATCTGCATCTCTGTTTCCTTCTGACATATCATTTTATGCACTCATTTTAAAAGTCAATTGATTTTCTAGACATCTGTTGACCCCCAAATAAAATTTATAAGAGATAGTGTCCAGATAGCTCCAGAGTTATTAGGAGATTTTCTTTACTCCTACTTTTGTCATAGTTCTGAACTGCTCTCGTTTGCTTTTAAAAGACTAATACTTACTTTTCCAGTTTATTTTGGAATTCCTACAGCATTAAAGAAGTCCTCTAACATACTCCTCCGTTGCACTGTTCCTGAAAGACCCCCGAGTCCTCGAGCCCCTTGCCACCCTGCAGCTTTGGTGCTGTCTACCACCCTCAAACCCATGGAGCTGGCTCTGCTGGGCATCCTAAGAGCTTTCTTCCAAATAATTTTTCCATTTATAGCAAGTCCTTGATTCTTTGTCTCTCCAACCCTTTTAACAGTTTTCAACATTTATTGCACTTTGAAAGTGACTCCCAGCTCTCCTGCCCTGACCAGACTCCTTTGCTCCAGCTCACTGTGGGGCCTCTTCAGGACAGCTGTTATTTTCTAAAAGTGTTCTTGTTAGATTTTTCCTTTCCTAGTTCTTTGGCTAAAGAGCAAACTTTTTTTTTTTTTTTTTTTTTTTTTTTTTTTGTCTGAGCTCGTCAGCATTTCTGGGTTGTTGGCAGCTTTTCCAGTGTCCAGTCTGGGATAGGCAAAGTGAAAGGAAAACTCAGTACTCTCCGCTGTCTTCGCTGGTCCTGAGATCCCTAGCTGTTCCTCCTTCCTCTCTTCAGCAGTCAGTCCTCTTCCATTTTTTATATAGTGTTGAGGTTTTAGTTACACTTAAGTAGAAGGAACAGGAAAGAGTATATACTCCTCTTCCCAGAATCAGAAGTCTAGGTGTTCTTAATCACTGATAATGTCTCCTGTCGGGGTTGAAGACCTTGGAATGGAACCCACCCAAGTAGCCACAGACGCTTCTTGTTAGTGCTGCCCCATCTCCCAGCTTGCATGCTTTGCTTCTACGGCTGGAGCCTCTCCACCCTAAACTAGAGAAGGAGAAGCCTAGAAGTCCATTTGCTGTCCTCTTCCCAACACCCACTGTCTCAGCCAATAAGGACAAGTGCAGAGATTCACAAGATAATAACTCCGTTGCCTAGAAATGGGTAAACTTGGACGCGCAATTGCCGTTGGAGCTCCCGGCAGCATCAGGCGGAGGCTGGGACGTCACTGGAATCCTATCATGTTTTTTTCTACTCCCTAACCCGTTTCTCCTGGGAATGCCTGATTAATAGATCGTTTGGAATGGTGTCTTCTGGAAGAACCTGACCTAGGATGGGCATTGAGATTACTTTGAATGTATTACAGAAAGTGATGGTATACATTTATTTGAAGGGGTTGGTGTTTTTAATATGCTAGAAGTTATATTATTGGTATTTAAACTCATGCTGTAAACATGATGCAAATAAATTTATGATGTTAAGTACAAAGTTTTAAAAATTCTTTTGGGGCATTATCTAATGAACAACTTAAGGATCACATCTATAAAACATACTGTTATAAGACCTTAGACATGGGAATAATTTATTCTAGGTGAGAAAGTATCTGAAGTCCAATTCAGGGAGAAAACTTTATTGTTCAGGTCTTAATAAGAAACAAGGTCACTCAACAGAAGTCCAAGAAGAGTCCTTGCAGGCAGAAGAAATGTGTAATGTAATCAGTTCACCAAATAGCATGATACATTCAGTGAGGCGACCATGCCAGAACAACTGATGTACAATGTGTGGCATGAAGTGAGTGAAGCAGGTTGAAGCCCAATGAGGAAGCTTTGTAGTCCAGGGTGGAGGTAGACCAGTGTTTCCTAAGCAGGGCTGTGCCTCAGGATAGCCCAGGGTAGGATGGAGCAAGGGGGGCTGCATTCTAAAACACTGGCTCCTGGGGCCTACCCCATATCTCTCAAGCCAGAATCTTCAGTCTGGAATCTAGGAATCTTTATTTTTGAAACAACTCATCCAAGTGATTCTGAAAAATATCAGCCCAGCACTTTTAGAATCCACTGGTAACAGACTTAATCCTGAATGCACGAAAGAGGAATTTTTTAAATTAAAAAAAAAAATGTGACATGATCAGACGTTGCAGCATACCTATGTCACAGACTTTGTGCATACACATTATAGAAAGGTAAGCAGTAGCTTCCAATATATTAATTAGTTAAATCACTGTCCTTATCCTTAGGGCTAAGGCAGCTGCCGGGAGAAATAACAATACATACAGCTGTGTAAATTAAACTCTGCACAACTCCAGGAGGGGACATTCCCCATTGATGACAATAGGAACGACACTCCGTGGACTTGTGCAGTAGTCATTTTTATATACTAACATACAGCAGGGCTGCCAGAAGGGAACTCGGCCAGGAAAAAGAAAATGTTATAGTCTTAGAATGTCTGGAACATTTAATTTAATTTAATGAATAGAATATGGGAAAGCCTGCAACACAGGTAGATGGAAAGAGAAGCGAGTCGATTTAAAAATAAGCCATCCATACATAGGAACTGTAGGCAAAGTGGTGGGGTGCGGCTGGGGAGGGGTGTCTATGGCGGAATGACTGCATTCTGCTCTTAAGAACGATCTCTAAAGGGCTCTTAATTCATTGACTTTCCTTCATTGAAACTGATCTCTGAAGGACCTAGGTATTCCCAAATTCTATAACCTGAGTGGACACCAGAGAATCTGGAAGCGGGGCGCTGCCTAGGGTAACAGAGCCACCCTGGCCCTCTTAGGTTAGCAGAGAAGAGAAACGAGGGGTCGGCCAGCACACCAAGAAGATACTGACTCCCACTCATTCCTTAGCATCCCTAAATATATTTCATTTACATATTCAATCCACATGCCTGATCAAAAATGTTAATAACTGAAAGTGGACAGTTTAGTAATATTTCATGTATAAGATCACTTATAGCAGCGGTTCTCAACCTGTGGGTCGCGACTCAGCGGGGGTCAAACGACCAAACCACAGGGGTTGCCTAAAGCCATTGGAAAATACATATTTTGTCGTTCGACCCCCCACCGGGGTCGCAACCCACAGGTTGAGAACCGCTGATTTATAGAGAAAGACCTTGTGGTTTACTTTTCTTCTTGTTGATCTACCTCCCCCCCCAAAAAAAAATAAATAAATATTTTCTTTCCCTAGGAGCGAGACAGTCATTTTTATTCCTAAGGCCTGACTCCATTCTCCATATCACCAGTGAGTTAACTACAGTTGGCTCTTGCACAATGCAAGAGAGTTGGGGTACCAAACCCATGCTCAGTGAAAATTTGAAAATAATTTTTGACTCACCCAAAACTTATATACGTAATAGTCTGTGGTTGACTGGAACCTGACCAATAACTTAAACAGTAGATTAACACATATTTTGTATGTTATATGTATTACATATTGTATTCTTATAATAAAGTAAGCTAGAGAAAATAAAATGTGATTAAGAAAATTGTAAGAGTCCTTTTGTATATGAAAAAATCCCAGTCACAAGAAATTTCTTTGTGGCCCTGGCCGAGTAGCTCTGTTGGTTAAAACGTCCTAATACACCAAGGTTGTGGGTTCAATTCGCAGTCAAGGCACATACAACAATTAACCAAAGAATGCATTAAAAAGTGGAACAAATTGATGTGTCTCTTTCTCCCTCCGTCCTCTCTCTCCAAAACCAATATTTTTGGAAAAGAAAATTATAAGAGAAAATACACATAGTATTTACTGAAAAAATCTACATAAAGTAGACCCATGATCTTCAAGGATCAGCTGTACTTTTGTCCTCTAGAAGATAAAAAAAAAGTGTTGTAATATTTGCTGAGAAATGGAGAGGGAAACTAAGAAACATGCTTTTGTTTTTAAATTTTTAAGCCAAGGTTCTAAACTAGTGGCCAAGCAGATGTGTTTTATCTGCCCCACACAGAGAGTATATTTCCTAATTGAGCCAATATTTTAAAATATGATGATTTCATTTTTTTCAAAGTACATCTTCAGTTTTTCTTCAAAATATTGGAAGATCTGGCTACAATAAACCCACATTCTCACATGACAACACTTAGCAGAGGCAAGTACTGGCTGCCCCTTTGGAAAAGGCTTGTTTTCCTGCTTGCCACAGTCACAGCACCTCTACTGGCTCCCTGACATACCTGCTACAATTATTCCACCTTCATTGCCTGGTCATGTGGGCACTGGTGTTCACAGCCCCTGGTTAAAGCTTGGGGGAGAACTAAACTACATTATGGAATTAATATATTATACAATAAATAAGAAATTTGAGCAGGACTGGTGACAAAATTTGCAAAGGCCAGTTCAAAATGAAAATGCCCTTGTTAAAAAATCATTTAAGAATTACAAAATGGCAACAATATAGCATTAAGTCAAGTGAGAGGCACTTCTAAGCATGGGGCCCCTGTGCAACTACACAGGGTATAACACTCATGAAGCAGCCCTGGATTGGAGGCTTGGCTCTTCAAAAGGCGGGCATGGGTGCCAGGGTGTTTGGCCCTCCCCCCATTAGGAAAGGAGTGAGTTCTATAGATTCTGTGATGCGCCTGGTCTTGATGCTTGCTCTCATACAACAGCCCCAAGGACCATGGCAGCTGTTTAGGAGCCTGCAAGGACAGAGTACACATCCCTGCTGTTTTGGAAGCTAAGACAAAAGTCTCAGTAGCTGAACTTAGAACAAGTGAAATGGAGTCTTCTCTAGAGTCACCTGATTTCAAACTAGAGCAAAGGCAGTGAGGACCACCATGGTTGAAAAGGGCTTTCCTCATTTTGACAGGAGTTATGTTCCTAAGTTAAGGAACCTATTGAGGAACCATGAGATACGATGGCAGTCGTCCTTCTGGCTGGGATTTGAACTGGCTTTAATTTGGTTGTGGCTGGGGGAATAAATCTAACATACCTTATAAGGTTTATTATAAGGAATATTTTTTGGTTAGGATTTTTGGCCCTTAAAAATGGACTTTGACCTTCAAGCCTCTCTTTTCTCTGCTCTAACGTACTGCTCTAAACATGAAAGCTTGTCTTCTTCTTCTTCAAAAAAAAAAAGACAGAAAGAGAGAAACAGACAGACAGGAAGGGAAAGAGTTGATGAGAAGCATCAACTCATATTTGCATCACTTGAGTTCTTCATTGACTGCTTTCTCATATGTATCTTGACTGGGGGGCTCCAGCTGAACTAGTGATCCCTTACTCAAGCCAGTGACTTTGGGATTTAAGCCAGTGACCTTTGAGCTTAAGCCAGTGACCTTTGAGCTTAAGCCAGTGACTATGGGATCATATCTATGATCCCACGCTCAAGCTCATGACCCCGTGCTCAAGCCGGATGAGCCCCTGCTCAAGCTGGCAACCTCAGGGTTTTGAACCTGAATTCTCGGCATACCAGGTCCATGCTCTATCCACTGGACCACCATCTGATCAGGCTAAGCTTGTCTTTTTTTTTTTTTCTTCTTCTTCTTTCCCAAGTGAGAGGAGGGGAGATATGGAGATAGAGAGACAGACTCCCACATGCATGCCAACCCAGATCCACTCGGCAACCCCCATCTGGGGCCATACTTCCAACAGAGCCATCTTGAGCACCTGAGGTGAGGCTCCATGAAGGAGCCGTACTCAGTGCCACGGCACTCAAACCAATTGAGCCATGGCTGTGGCAGAGGAAGAGAGAGAAAGAGAGAAGAAGGAGTGGGAGGGGTGGAGAAGCAGCTGGTCCCTTCTCCTGCGTGTCCTGACCGGGAATCAAACCTGGGACATCCAGATGCTCGGCAGATGCTCTACCACTGAGCCAACCAGCCAGGGCCTAAGCTTGTTTTCATGAAAATGAATTTTGATGCCCATCAATGCTCTTAAACTCAACAATGAAATGTCCTGAATTTTATGTGTTTGGTTCTTGCAAAAGGTTTATTTCTCAGCCATTTTTCTTTTAAAAATTTATTTATTGATTTTAGAGAGAGAGGAGGGTGAGAGAGACATACAGACATATAGAAACATCGATCTGTTTCTGTATGTGCCCTGACTGGGGATCAAATTGGCAACTTTTGCATATCTGGGCGATGCTCTCTGACCAACCAAGCTATGTAGCCAGGGCCTCTTTTTGTTTTTAAAATGGTTCAATTTAAACTTTAACCTGTTGTACATGTTACCATTCATTTGTTTAATTTAACAAATTGTTTTAGGGCAGTTTAGGTTTACAAAAAAATTGAGAAGTACAGAGAGTTCCCATATACCTTCCTCAAATATTTATTTTTATATATAATGTGTCATATGCAAATAGTGATAATTTTACTTCTTCCTTCCCAATTTGATGTCTTTTATTTCTTTTACTTGGCTAATTGCTCTGGCTAGAACTTCCAATACTATGTTGAATAAAAGTGGTGATAGTGACAGCCTTGTCTTGTTCCTGATCTCAAAGGAAAAGATTTTAGCTTTTCATCATTGATCATGATGTTGGCTCTGGGCTTGTCATAATGGCCTTTATTATGTTCAGGTGAATTCCTTTTATATCCACTTTGTTGACACTTTTTATCATATGTGGATGTTGAATTTTGTCACATGGTTTTTCTGCATTTATTGTGATGATTTTTATTTATTCTTCATTTTGTTTATGTGGTATATCATGCTGATTTGCATACTGAATCACTCTTGTGTTCTTGGAATAAAATCCACTTGATCGTGGCATGTGATCCGTCTTAAACTATTTCCACTCATAAATGCATTGTACGTATGAGAGTTCAAGATTATTATCTAATTTATTATTTTATAAACAAATGACAAAATTTCCAATCAAATTCTATTACTATTTATTTCTTAGAAAAATATTCATAATATGGTTGATAAAATTAGTAGTGTTAAAAGTAAGTTCATGGCACACTGGGTGTACAATATCATGCTTTATATCTGACAAAATACCCAAATTTTCAAGCCCAGCATTCTAAAATTCCAAGATATACTTTGTGACTAAAGGTAGTGAGTTGTTTTTCTTACATCAATTCTTTAAAAAAAATAACTTTTACTTTGAAATAATTTCAAATCTACAGAAAAGTAATTGCATATGTGTATAAACATGTTTTTATGAAAATGTTAAAGATACCATGCCTTTTTACTCTTAAATATGTCAGTGTGTTTTTTTTTCTCTTAGAATTAGGCTAGTCTAAGCACAATGATACACATTGGGAAATTCAACATTTATACAACACAATTATATAATCTACAAATCTTTATCAAATTTCACCAATTTTCCCAATGATACTGTTTTTATTTTATTTGTATTTTTCTGAAGTTGGAAACGGGGAAGCAGTCAGACAGACACCCTGACCGGGATCCACCCAGCATGCCCACCAGTGGGCGATGCTCTGCCCATCTGGGGTGTGGCTCTGCTGTAATCAGAGCCATTCTAGCGCCTGAGGCAGAGGTCACAGAGCCATCCTCAGTGCCTGGGCCATCTTTGCTCCAATGGAGCCTTGGCTGTGGGAGGGAAAGAGAGAGACAGAGAGGAAGGAGAGGGGGAGGGGTGGAGAAGCAGATGGGCGCTTCTCCTGTGTGCCCTGGCCGGGAATCGAACCCGGGATTTCTGCACACCAGGCCGACGCTCTACCACTGAGCCAACTGGCCAGGGCCAATGATACTGCTTTTAGTAATTTGTTTTGGTACTCCAGGATCCATTATAGGAACATGAATTACATTTAGTTTTCAGGTTTCTTTAGTCTCATTTAATTAATAATGATAGCCTTTAGCTTTCATAATATTGACATTTTAAGAAATACACGAAGAGAGATTTTGGGGTTTTTTAAATAGGGATCACCATATTTTTCTTGTATTTATTTGTAGTTAGATTTAGGCTCTGCATTTTTGTCAAGAACACTACATAAGTATTGTGTTCATGCCGATGTATCACTTCAACAGGCACAAAACTTCAGTTTATCCCACTACTGGTGACATTACTTTTATCATTTGGTTAACGTGGTCTCTGCCAGATTTCTCCACTTTAAAAAAAATATTTTTCTCTATTATAGTAATATGAAATGTGTAGGTCCTGACCAGTTGGCTCAGTGGTAGAGTGTCGGCCTGGCTTGTGGATGTCCCTAGTCAGGGCACACAGGAGAAGCAACCATCTGCTCCTCCACTCCTCCCTCTCTCCCTTCTCTCTATCCCTCTCCTCCTATCCTGCAGCCATGGCTCAGTTGGAGCAAGTTGGCCCCCAGTGCTGAGGATGGCTCCATGGCCTTGCCTTAGGTGTTAAAATAGCTCAGTTGCCAAGCAACGGAGCCACAGCCCCAGATGGGCAGAGCATCGCCCCATAGGGGGCTTGCTGTGTGAATCCCTGTTGGGGCACATACAGGAGTCTGTCTCTCTGCCTCCCCACTTCTCACTTAAAAAATTAATTAAAAAAGAAATATATAGAATGCTATATTTTGAGAATATGTAAATAATGTGTTCCTCATCAAACTTTTATTTATTAATTTTAGCATCTATTGACAATTCTTGTCTGAAACAGTTATTACTATGATGGCTTTAATGGCAAAATAGTAATTTGCTATTTTCACTATCTCTTCTACATTTATCTTTTTTTTTTTTTTGACAGAGACAGAGAGAAAGTCAGAAAAAGGGCCAGATAGGAAGGAAGGGAGAGAGATGAGAAGCATCAGTTCTTTGTTGTGGCACCTTAGTTGTTCATTGATTGCTTTCTCATATGTGCCTTATAACTAGGGGCCTACAGCAGAGTGAGTGACCCTCTGCTCAAGCCATCGACCTTGAGTTTAAACCAGTGACCTTGGGCTTCAAGCCAGTGACATTTGGGTTCAAGCCAGCGACCATGGGGTGATTGATGTCTGTAATCCTACCCTCAAGCCAGCAACCCTGAACTCCAGCTGGTGAGCCCGTGCTCAAGCTAGATAGATGAGCCTGTGCTCAAGCCGGCAACCTGGGTTTTGAACCTTGATCCTCTGTGTCCCAGTCCAACACTCTACTGCATCACTGCCTGGTCAGGCTACATTTATGACATTCTATTTCTAGAGAAAGATTCCCCTTCACCATGTATGTGATCAATATGGATTTATGAATTCTTATTTTATTCAGTGGGTTATAATCTATTGCTATCATTCTTTATTTTAATGCTTATATTGTCCCAGATTGACAGTGGGAGTCACTTCAAATTGGCACCTGTGTGTGCTCTTTTCATGCCTCCTTCAGGTTTTGAGCATTTCCTGAATACTTCACACGTGATGTTTCAGGCTCATTCCAGCCACAGAATCAGTCAAAGAGCTTCAGTTCCTTGTATTTAGAAATTCTTTCTGAACACTAAGTGTGTTCGTGACAATTTTTAAAAATAATTATGGGATGATTCATCAGTGTGTAATAATCAGTACGAGATAATTATTCAAAGGTTGGATCTTGCAGTTTACATAATCCATGAGATATGTTGACAGCAATGACATCTAAGACTGCCTACTAAGTTCATTTCTCTATGATGTAGCCACAGGAATGTTCATATTACGTGGAAATGCATTGAATTGTTTGTTCCTCAGCTTTTCACGACTTAATATTACCCTTAAGCATTTTCCAGGATATGGTAAGACATAACTAAACTGTTCTTAACCCCTTGGAGAAAAGTACTATGCAAAGAAGAAAAATTCTAGCTAATTTTATTTTATTTAACAATTGCCAGTAACTTATTCAAACCACCTGTTAATCTTCAGCTAAATTGTATTGATACTTTAAAATGAGGGGAAAGAAAATTCGTAGGTCATGTGAACTAGCCAGTGTTTCCCACAGCAACAGACATGTAGTCAAACTGAAGTTCAATTTATTAGTTCTATAGAGAGTAAAGAAAGAGACGGAATGCCCACATTGTCAGGATTTTTTCCACGAGCAGCCACAAGGTGGCAGAACGCCACACACAGTAGACCCGTAGTGCAGTTTGAGCCTCATTTAAGATAGAGCCAGTAAGTGTGGGCTTTGGTTTGATATATTTTCTTTATAAAAACCACACCCAGCATATATTGATATTTTTATTTTTAAGTACTATTTAGAAAAAGAAAGAATTCTTCCACTTACTCTTCTAAAAATGTAATCATGTTACATCAAATTATATTTTAGTCTCTTGGCATTTTAATAACAAAAACAATATATCCAGAAGTTTTCATTTTTGCTGTTTCAGTATGCCATTAAAATGATTGTAAGGTGTAAAATAAAAGAGGTATTAGAAGCAAGCTTTACTTCAAATTTTTAGTAGGCTTGAGTCTAAAACCTATATATAGTTAGAATGGTCATGTTTTTAAATATTTTCACACGTAAATAAAATGTTTGCATAAAGAATTCATAATAAACATTTTTTTACAAATTCCAAAAATGAATCTATATATTGATTTGTACATAGTGCTCTAAGCAAATTTCTGTCTCCCTCTGTATAGTTGTATGAAATCTACAGTTGTCCTAGAAAAAGAGTGAGTAATTACGTATATAGTTAAATTTATCAGAATTATTTTCTTTAGAATTTTTTTTTTTTTTTTTTGCATTTTTCCGAAGCTGGAAACGGGGAGAGACAGTCAGACAGACTCCCGCATGCGCCCAACCGGGATCCACCCGGCACGCCCACCAGGGGACGACGCTCTGCCCACCAGGGGGCGATGCTCTGCCCCTCCGGGGTATCACTCTGTCGCGACCAGAGCCACTCTAGCGCATGGGGCAGAGGCCATCTCTGCTCCAATGGAGCCTCGCTGCGGGAGGGGAAGAGAGAGACAGAGAGGAAGGAGAGGGGGAGGGGTGGAGAAGCAGATGGGTGCTTCTCCTGTGTGCCCTGGCCGGGAATCGAACCTGGGACCCCTTGCACGCCAGGCCGACGCTCTACCACTGAGCCAACTGGCCAGGGCTTCTTTAGAATTTTTAATGTTACTATTCCTCATGCCATCCTGTTTGTTCTTTGTGTTAAACATAATGTTCAATACTTAGACAAGTCATTATAAAATTTAAATATCTATATTCAGTCACCTAGTCCATACATAATCCATTGTAGTTGTTTTAAAACAATCATTCTAATATTGGCGGTCACTGATTCTGATGACAGCAAACTCTTGATTTTGTACAATCGTTGACAGATTATTTTTGATCCCTTGATTTTGAGGGACTTTTGTGACACTGAATTTTCCTTATGATTGTGTATGTAAAATGTAAATAGTACACATTCAATTTAGAGAGCCATGCTGAGGATTTCAAAATACAGCACAGCTGGGTACTTAAGACTACATTGTGGTTTGGTGGTGAAAAAAGTAAAATAAATTAAGAGACTAGGGAAGTGAAGCCCGGTAAGAAGTAGTCTCTTAACACAAAGATAAAGATAATCAAATGCTGAGAAAGTTTAACAATTTGTTTTCCTGCTACTGTTCTTGTGTGTTAGATACAGTTCCAGTAACTTTCCGTTTATCCTTGTAATCTCTAGTTTACACTTTGCACTTGAAAAACAAAGGAACATTTTTGTTAAATATTACATTAGTGTTTTCACTTACAAACTTCTGGAGGTACTTGGCATATGTTTCTTTGTGAACTTACATTTTGGCTTTCTTGCTTGGATCTCCTTTTTGGATCTAAACTTAACTGTTTCCCCAGACTTCTCTATAATGTACTCTAAGTAAATCAAGCCCTCTACATGGAAAGCTATTTGTGGGGACATTCTTTCACTCAAGGAATAAATAATAGTTCTTTAAAGAGGTTATATTTCATCAGCTGTGTCTGTAGTCACTTCTTTTTTCTGCCTTTCCATATTTTTAAAACTGAGAAGCTGCATATGATGCCTTAACTCTTGGTTGGTCAATCAATGGGTTGCTTCCCTGTTGATGCTGAACAGTCTAAATATAGAAATGAGCATATAGCTTGCATCAGTTCCAGTATCATGCCTTATTTCTATGGAAAATACATGATTCCATTTAATTACATAATCTGTCATTCTTTTAGACAGGGCTTCCAACAGGGCCAAACAATTCTGAAGGGGGTTTGTCTTTTTTCTTTTTTAAAGAGGGCTAATCAGAAGGGATTTGTGATATTGAAATCACTAAGAGGTAATTATGAATGATTTTGAGCAATTCACAAACAAAAAATTCCTCTCCAAAGCCCCAAATCTTTGAGTCTATTTTGTTTTAAAAATGGAAGTTTGTTGCTTTACTTACCTATCTATCATCCTAGTGTTGTGTATGGGTAGCTTAAATGCCAAACTGAAAATAAGTTCCTCTAAAGAAAAATGAATAGATTATAAGTGACAGTAAGAAATGACATTAATATACCCCCAGAAGCAGAAATTTCCACATGACGAAAGACAAGTGAATTTATCCCATGAAAATAATATTAATAATGAGTTTCAACACTGAGGTTTTCCGTTGTTTCTTTACAATCAGAGAAGAAAAACATTTTTCAGAAAACTTTCCATAGTCTGTTGACATGAACATTATTTTTTGCTATGAAAGTAGAAACCAGTAATTACATTTTGAAAAATGACATTCTGGTAATTATATACTTTAAATATGAATCTTGATGTTTAATTAGGTCATATGACTGTAATATCAGCTCACATTAGCAGCAGATTATCAAATCCCAGCAATTCATCCTTAGAGAAATATAAGAAAAAAAGGCTGTTATAATTGTGATACTTAAATAGAATAATCCATAATGCAGTACAATATTCTTTAAACATTTTAATGTTTACTAATGTTACTGAGTAATGAAGTTTATTATCATGGCATATTTTTCTTAGACAATTATACTGGAAGCAATAAGCATGTAGGAAGATGCATGGTGCTTTTTTCTTCCAGGGAAACATACAAATTAAGCTCAGAGTAGAATTCAAAACCTATATTTGCAAGTAGTTTTGTATATTTTTAATATGCATATAAATATAGTATTAAATTTTTTCCCGATATTAATTACATTGTGCTTGGATGTTAGGTAAGTGACTTTTATTTTTCAACTTGTATTATAAATTTGTATTTTATTAGCTCTTACTTTCACTTTTTTTCTGATTTTTACTAATAAATAATGCAATGCAAATTAAACCTCCTATTTTTAATAATTGTCTATCATTTACAATCAATAGTTTTGAAAAAGCTTAAACATATGCCTCGATTTCGTATTTTAATTTTTCTTTTTGTATTAATTGCAATGAGTTTGGGTTTCTGTTAATTTTTGTTCTAATTACTCCTTACTTCTTCTATAAAGATTGGTATTTACTAGTTTTAGTTATTTGTCACAAACACAAAAAATCATAATAGGGTTTAGTTATTCATTTTTGAATCTCAAAGCAACTCCTTTTCAGGAATATATTTCTTAGTAAAGAGATCCCTTTACAACGTATGTGTTGCACTTCTTTGATGCCTATGTGGGAACTGTATTCCTTAATATTACATTTTCTCCCCAATATCTACTCTTTAAAATACAAAAATTAACTATTAAATAGCTACCAAATTCATTTGTATAGGTTTAATGATATAAAAGCTTTTAAATACTTATAAATTTTCAATTCTCGTTATAAGGTGTCTAATGATTTACACAGCTAACACAACTTGAGTACTTTTCCATTTAGTTCATAAAAGCTAGAATTCCCTATATATAGGTAACTTTACTGCTCAAGAAGCCTGCCTTGAAATTGTTCCACACACGTTGTCCTTGACAATGCTACCAGAATTTTTATTAAAAAAAGCCTGCTTTTTTCCTCCCTTGTAGCTACATCTGCTATAACTCATAGCTATAAATATACACTTTATAATGAGAAAAAATTCCTTTCTAAATGACAAAAATCTAATATTGCTTGAGTGGATCTAAGCATTAGATACAAAATGTATGTGTGACATTACGATGTTTATAAACGATATTTGGTGCTGATGATTCACTCTAAGAAATCTATTTCCTAACACTAGGGGTCATTTTAGCTTGTGGGAGTATTGTAAGATATTTAGTTTTAATAAAAGAGGAGGTCAGGAATACGATATTTCCTAGAAAAGTGCTATCCTGGAAAAGCATTTTCTTGGGCTAAGATCCCTAGTTTAACTCCTAGTTGTACTGTGAATAAGATTCCATTGCTTGGTCTAATTTTAAAAATGTCGAACTAAAGTGTGCTTTAGGTTTCTTATCTAAAGTTCATTTTTGTTAATTTTACTAAAATGTTCAGGCTACTTTTGAGGGCATAATATCTATGGTCACTATTTGATATTTTGTCAGCTTTTGGGTTTGCTTAGTCCTTTTCTTCAGACAACATTGCAATCTTCCTGAGCCTCAGTGAAACTCTTCTGTGTTTTTCACTAATTTTCAAAATGCTATTAAGTTTAGCAAATGCCTCTATTAGAATAGAGTTTTTTTCCTTCCCATAACAAAATGAATACTTTCTGTTATGCTATCTCAGATTTCCCTACTCTTAAGTTTTAAAAATTCAAAGCTCCTTTCTAAAAGTACTTTGTGTTCCTTCTGTGGGATTTAATAATATTAATTCCTTGTTTCTTGGTAAAAATTTACTTTAAGGCCATAGTGCTAAACATGAAAGCTGATATAAGGAAAATGTGTTTTTCAGAGCACCATTCTGTATTTTAGAATGCACTGTAGATTATGTAATATGAATTATGATTTTGTTTATATTGAATGGAGTGTGTAATTGCAAGCTATAAATCATTTTTAGGTATCTGAGAAATTTAGCGTTCTTACTTTAGTTACACACATAAATAAAGATAGCTATATTTGTTTTTCTAAATCCAGCTTTAAAAAATCTGCTTAAAATCTGTTGTGCTTCAGAAAGCATTGCATATTCTGTTTAACATTTTCAGTTGAAAATCAAAGTATTTCTTTTGATTCAAATAGAGATATGTTTTCCATTTCTAGTATTTGTTAGACCTATAGAAAATACAAAAAGAAAGTTACTTATTTATTTATTTTTTTAATAAAAATGAACAGATGATAAAAAATGTCCCTTAAGCTTACAAGGATTCAAATGACATGGAGTTCCACTTTTTCTAACTTAGAATCAGAATTATGGTATGAATTTCCAGACAGGTCAGTGGTGCTGCTCAGAGCAGCAGCTGCGGAGGCCGTGTGCTGCCCGCAGAATCCTTCGGCTGCTTGCCTACCTGAAAAGAAAAACGGAAGAACCATACTGTGTTTGGGTTCTTCTCCTAATTAATCATTCTGTTTCAAGTAACTGGCCTTGATTTGAAAATTAAAAGAAGATAAAATATATTTTCAATAGGTGAAGTTTTCATGTTCTCATCCCTAAGGACAAAAGGTTTCTAAACTACAGAGAAGTTTTATTACAAGGCTAATAGAAAGTGGCAAAACATGCAGAAACAATATTATTGCTCACACGATAGGCTTAAGGGTGCATGCTGATGTTAAGCATATCCTGTTACAGAAACCACTGATGTCTGTACTGTATGAGACTAACATGCCACATTCCTAAAAAAAGTCCACAATTCAAAGCCGTCCGGCAGAATGATGATGAAGAATAGGATAGTATGCAAAAGGTGTGGTGGTGGGAGTAAGGACAGCCAAGTTTTAATTTAATCTCTGTCATTGACCAAATGTGTGACCTTTACAAAGTTCCTAGCCTTTCCCAGCTTTTGTTTCCTCATTTACATAATAATGAAGAAGCTGAAAATTGTGGTCCCTACTATCTCCTGTGTTGGTGATTCAGTATCTTTTTCTGGCCTATACTCTTCACAGCTCATTTTCTTTTTCTTTTTTTTCTTTTTTTTTTTGCTAACTTTCTCAGAAAGCAGCATGGCCCTAACCTCTTTTGTACAGTATGACATTAGATATGCATGCTCAGCTGCTTTGTAATGAGAATATTGTATACACACCATGTGTGTGAGTATCCTGCCCAGTAGATATAATTACATTAACAGTGCCTATATAAAAGCTACCTCAGTTTTATGAACGTAACCTGTTAATGAAGTGATTAGCAGATATATTTATTCTAATGTAGAAGTTCAAAAATAAGAATGTAAAAGATAACTATATATTACTATATTTCTAGTAACAGATATCGTACCTGAGCCAAATCCATCAACATTGCCACACTGAAAGAAAAACCCAGTGGAGTATTTAACAGTATTATTTTTTATAGAGTCAAATTCTCTAAAAAAGTCAAAATTCTTTCTAAAGCAATGATAGTCAAGGACATTTGCTCACACCTATTTTGGAATATTGTAGGTAAATGTGTATTAAAAAAAATCAACAACTCCTCTTTTTCTCTTTTTCTTTAGAGACTCATAACTCTGACCATTTTGGAACATGTGACATGGCATAAAGTATCATCATTAAAAAACATATTTCCAGTATGTATTAGTTGCTATTTTAGCATGGCAGCAACAGAATTTGATGTCATAAAAATGGTGGCCCCAAGAGAAACATATTACAAAAGCAGCTCCTTTCCACCTTCTTCCCTCCCCCTGAAATAATAACAATTTGCTAAATTGTTGGGAAGTTGTTATAATTCCTTTCCCAAATTATTACTCGCCCTTTAGATTAGAAATGAGGCCAGGGTTAGCAATCAGCTATAAATGGTAGGATTTTTCAAGTAAGAAGCACTTGTCTGATTGTGAAGTGGAGGCCATTACTGCCTTGATTGGGCCTTTTTTTTTTTTTTCAGCTTGCTTGATTTGTGGTTGAGAGTGCACATTCACTCCTGTACTGGGAGCAATCAGAGCCTCCCCCTCTCATTTTTTGCTCAGCGATTTAAGGTCCACTACTTTGGCACAGCTGCCACCTTTTAGCCTCCATCATGCAGAATATATTCTTTAAAAAAAGGATGTGGGGGATGGGGGCAGATAACTAATGTACATTTGGCTTCTCATGCCTATTTTATATTTTCAGAGAGAACTTTTTTACTCAATAGCAATCATGTTGGAACTGGAACTTCTACACCCGATAAATAAGTTTGGGCAGAGACTTGAAACTTGCTTGTTAAAGCTTATTTTCCATTTCTTTATTTATCCTAGGTGGGGGGTGGGGTGGGGACGGGATAGCTGTAGGTATACAGAGGTGATATTAAGGCATTCCAGGACACATTTAGCCATAGCACTACCCTAGACTTTGTTCTCTGGGAAATGATATAGAAATAAGGGCTTTTGTTCTTTGCTTTTGTTTTGAAGGGCATTTCATAAGTTTTGCACCAAATTTAAGGTCTATAGTCTCTGCTACAAGTGTAAATGAATTTTAAGATACGTAGGAATAGAATTGCTGAGTCATATGGTAAATCTATTGTTTGGCTTAAGAAACTGACTGTTCTGCAAAATGGCTGCATCATTTTTTATTCCCACCAGCAACATGTGAGAGTCCCAATTTCACCACATTCTTGCCAACACTTGTTACGGTTCATCTTTATTATAGTCATTCTAGTGGGCAAAAAACTTATTTCATGGTAGTTTTAATTTATATTTTCTTAATGACTAATGATGATGACAACCTTTTCATGTACTTATTTGCTATTTGACTATTTCTTTTAAGAAATACTGTATCTATTTAAATCCATTTCCCATTTTTAATTGGATTATGTTCTTGTTATTGACCTGTAAGAGTTCGTTATATATGCTGGCTGCAAGTGCCTTATTGGATACTGATTTACAATTATTTCTCTCCCAGTCTGTGGGTTGATTTTTCACTTTCTTGTCTACGGCCATACTACCCTGAACGCGCCCGATCTCGTCTGATTTTTCACTTTCTTGCTAATGTTTTTGAACAAACTTTTTAATTTTGAGCAAACCTGCTTTGAACTTTTTAAAAAAAGTTTGTTTTAGATTTTAATTATTGACTTTTAGAGATAGAAAAAGTTTTAGAGAGAAGAAACAACCCCCCCCCCCACCAATTTGTAGTACTATGGTTGCTTCTCGTATGCACCTTGATGAGGGAAGCCATGGGTTTGAAACCAGCGACCTCAGCATTCCAGGTTGATGCTTTATCCACTGCACCACCACAGGTCAGGCTCTTTTTAACTCTTAGTGAAGCACAACATTCCATCATTTCTGAATGTAATTCTTGAAAGAGTCAGAGAAAAAGAGAAGTAAAAGGTGAAAAACAAAAGTGATAATTATATTTGGGTCAGTGTGAGAAAAGAAAAATAATTGTTTCACTATTTCATATCCTTTTAAAATAATCTGAAAGCTTTCAGCAGGAGAAACAGTTTTGTTTGGTTTTTAATTCATCATTGCTAACTTTACATGGGTTATTTGAATCTTTTCTTAACTAGGGTGCCAGAAATTCAAAATTCAGCCTTGCCCAGGATACAAATGGTTTTGAATAACGCACATATATAGATGAACCCTAAGCCACAAATTCTAGTCCTTGTAAATCCACCTCTGAGTGATGGTAAATGGTTGAAGAAAAATTCAGGATGCAAAGAAGCTTATTCTTAGGCACAAACCCTGATTTTTGCCCTCCCAGGCCCATGGTTTTACCTTATTTGTAAAATGCCTTCGTCTTAAGTCCACCCACATAAGCGATTAATAACAGCAGCAACTTGACTACCACTGCCGAAGGCCACGTTTTCCAGACAAATTTGATATACAGATGTAGATATAACTATTATCAATAAATTCATTCATTTAGAAGTTTCTTTAAAAAGAAAGAGGGGGAGAGTAAAGAATCCTACCTGGGAGGCAGACCTAAAACTTGTGTGTAATACCTACGGCTCAGTTCTAGCGCAGCAGAGGTGTGTATGCTTTGCTTTTAGCAATAAAATGACATTTTCCAGAAACTACACTTTACAAGTACCTAGCAATGAAAACTTCAGAAAATCAAATAATTAACTGTTAATAAGTTGACTTTGCAAGTCCAGATTTTTATCTGGCATTTGTTGTGTGTCATAGACAAGACATACCCATAATGCAGTTCGGTTGCCTCTTACTTCTTTCCCACTTTTTGTACTACTATGGATTTAGCCACCAATATTTAATAAGCGCAAAGAATTTCAAAAATACTGAGGAGTACTCTTATTTGATTTTACAGTAAACTTCAGAGTGATTTTTTAAAAATAAAAATGCAATATAATTAAGAATTTGATTAACAACTGTTGTTACATTTTATATATAGATGCAAATGTTGTTGTAAATATAGTGTTAAAAATGCCCACTGTTGTATGGCCTAAATAGTTTCCATCAAATTCTCTTGTACACAAGCAAGAAGTCATTATCTATATTGTTTTTACACTTTATTACCACGTGTCGCTTGGTTTTCTCTTTTAAAAAAGAGACTTTCAATTGAGACTCTTCTAAAAATATAACTGACTCCTAAGGACATAGTTAACCTATTTTTGACAGAGTTGCATGTTTGTTCAAATTCATACATGGATAACTAAATGAAGGATGGTGAAGTTAAGGTTATTGATTGCAATCAACCTAGTGAAGTTGAAATGCAGTGCTAATAAGTAATTAATTAGAAAAAAATAGAAAGGCCTATTAAATACAGTCAACTTACACCAGAAATTAAAACAGGTGAGTTGAGAACAAGAAATTGTCTACATGAATGTCAGGTAACTAAAACAGTTCCCTGTAGCTTTTATAAAATGCAAATATAAAAGGCATAGCCCCATGCAATAAGCTGTGCTCTGCAAAGAAAAGAATGCCAAATAGAAGGAGAGACTGTTATTTCTCCTAGGAACAAATGCAACCTTAGTAGAAGAAGTAGTTTAGATCCATTAGATTTATTGTAAAACAAAGTGAATATTCTTTGATGTCTCAAGAGACTGTGTTATATCAACTAAGCAACTTTTCATAAGAAGGTATTAAGCCACTTTTGTCTATCATGAAAATTCTGGGAAAATGGAAATAGATTTGTTATAATTTCTCAAAATCTGAGTTCAAGCAAACCTCATCAGCCTATTTTATTTTTAATTATTTAAAAAATATTTTATTTATTCATTTATAGAGAGGAGAGAGAGAGAGAGAGAAGGGGGGAGGAGCAGGAAGCATCAACTCCCAGATGTGCCTTGAGCAGGCAAGCCCTGGGTTCTGAACCAGACCTCAGCGTTCCAGGTTGATTCTTTATCCACTGCGCCACCACAGTCAGGCTCATCAACCTATTTTACAGCTGGAATATTAACAGTATTCACTCAGACTTTATTGTTTTATGCCCACACATAATCTGTAAGACCTCAGAGCCTTGTAAAGGCCTCAGTACCTGTTGTTGGGATTCTCCAGACGCTATCGTGTGTTTATGAATAAATTAAGTTAATGATCTTGAGAAATTTGCACTTCTACTGTTCCCATGGGGTGTTAGGTACCATAGTGTACACCAAACATCACTAACTCTTCTTTCTCCTCCTCCTTATTCTTTAATTTACAGCCCTCTCTCCATGGGGATTATCTGGGTATAGATTTAAGTGCCAAGCACCACACCCAGTCTGCTCAGATTTGCTCCTCTATCCCAGTGTGACTAAATTTTATAGTTCCCATGTCTGTGTTTAAGTTTCTCATCTCTTCATGCATGGTTTTCACCTTTTTTATGAGATTTTTTAGTATCATTTGTGTCATTGTTATTTAAAGTTCTGATTTGGTCATTCCATTCCCACTGAGTCACCTCTAAATCTGCTTCTACTGACTGCTTTCTCTTTGCTTCTGTGTGTACCTGGTAATGTCTTAGTGCATTCCAGATATTTTATTTTTTAATGAAAGAGAAATGTGAACAAGCAAATAATATTTACCTCTAGAAAACAGTGCATACCCTATTTCCTGCCGAACTGCATGAGAAATGAGGGATGCTGAGTGACTCTGACTAGTGGTTGAGATGGAGCTCATCTTCTTAGCAGTGTTAGTTGAACTCAGTTCACTATTGGCTTTAAATATTTTGAGGATGGGATCAAGATTTTCCCATCAGTAGGAGTTAGGCTCTGAGCGCTGATAAAACTCCTGGATCTCTTTGTGCTTTACAGAAATGCCTCTGATTTCTGAACTATAGGAGATCCTTCTCTCTGCTTACAGCAAAAATGCTAGATTTGGGAGCTGCTTGGAAGTTCTCTTTGCTTTCTAGGCCTGCCTAAGGATTTATGCGTCTCAGACTTCTCTCTTCCCTGTTAGCTTAGCTCTCCTGCCTCACCCAGTGTGGGTCGCTGAAATCCCAGAGTTTCATGACTGGGTTTCTTCTATGCTATTGCCCTGTCCTCTTCTTTCAGGTGGCTGCATGACTTGGCATTTTGTCACCTCTCCTGCTCTACCCTCAGGCTTTTGCAGACTCCCCTCTTACCCCCCAGTTAGTGAAGACCTTTGCAAAGACCAGGAGTATGGATGCAGATGTGTCTGTATTTGAGGAATTCTACTGTCATACCTGTCCATTTATAGCCATTATAAGTTCTTTGGAAGTTTGGTTGTTTTTTCCTTATCCTTATCTCTGATAAATTTTTCCTCCTCCAGCTGTTCCAATAGGTATCAGAGCAGCCAGGTGTCTCTTTGATGAAGGCATGCTACTTTCTGGAATATGGGTAATTTAGAATTCTTTGTGTTCTCAACTCTACAATGATTTTAAATCTTATCCAGTTTGTTTTGGTAATTTGGTAGAGAAAAATGTTTTCGTATAACTTTTTCCTTCCTTACCAGAAATCTGTCCTACTTCGTTTTCAGAGACAAAAATAATGGTCTTTCACTGTCATATTTTATAGGCCTATATACTATTTAGGTGATTGTCATGGTCAGCTTGGGGACAAGCAAAAGTGAATTTGAGTATACACAGTATTTAACCTGTAGCAAAAAAAAAAAAAAAAGGCAAGGGCACAATTAGCCTTAAATATTTATAGCATGGGCATCAGGAAATATGTTTTTGGGTTATGGAAACTCTCAATCAAAAATTTTACCCTGTATAACAATAACATGAGAATAGTGGTTTAAATTTTTTTTTAACTTTTAAAAAATTTTTATTTATTTATTTATTTATTTTTTTATAGAGACAGCGAGAGAATCAGAGAGAGGGACAGATAGGGACAGACAGACAAAGAGAGATGAGAAGCATCAATCATCAGTTTTTCTTTGCAACACCTTAGCTATTCATTGATTGCTTTCTTATATGTGCCTTCACCATGGGCCTTCAGCAGACTGAGTAACCTCTTGCTGGAGCCAGCGCCTTGGGTCCAAGCTGGTGAGTTTTGCTCATACCAGATAAACCCGCACTCAAGCAACCTCGGAGTCTCGAACCTGGGTCCTCCGCATTCCAGTCTGACACTATATCCACTGCGCCACCCTGGTCAGGCGAGAGTAGTGGTTTAAATAAATGAAAACTCTCCATTAAGAGTGCTTATGATGTATACTACTCAAACTAGTAACCAGGTATAAAATTTTTATTCACTCAACTCAAATGTTAGTTTATTCAGCAACATTTTCATGCTTTCTATCTTGCTAAATTATTCTAATTGGACTGTCTACTATAAGGAAAATAATTTGAACATTAGTTCTTTTCTGAGATCTTATGGAATGCTTTGCATAGGGATTACTAAACTAGTTGGGGAGTGGGAGGGATTGTGCCATCCTGTGAAAGAAACACCCTCAGGGCCTGACCTGTGGTGGCGCAGTGGGATAAAGCGTCGACCTGGAACACTGAGGTCGCCGGTTTGAAACCCTGGGCTTGCCTGATCAAGGCACATATGGGAGTTGATGCTTCCTGCTCCTCCCCCTTCTCTCTCTCTCTCTCTCCCCCCCTCTAAAAATTAATAAATAAAATATTAAAAAAAAAAAAAAAGAAACACCCTCAGGTCTGGCCCATATCAGATCACTTACCAGATTGGTCTTCAAGCAGAGTAGAAGGTAGAGGGTGGTTGTTTGGGAATCAACGCACTTTAGACTGTGAAGTTCTTATTCGTGTTTGCTAGATTTTGAAGTTTGTTGTTTTCTTATTTGATTATTGTAGTGGTGCTTGTTTTTGTTTTTGTTTTTTGTCTTAAGGGACAGATTTCTCAGGTAAAGTTTCTATTTGACATCTTAAATTAGTAATCTACCCATGCTATACAGTTAGTATGTGTTATCCTTTGAAATGTCGCAGCAACTTTGTAAAATAAGTAGTATTGTTTTCTTTTAAGAAAATTAGGCTCAAGAGTATAACCAAGACTCAAAATTAGTTTTTCTTTTTTTTTTTTTGCATTTTTCTTTAGCTGGAAACAGGGAGAGACAGTCAGACAGACTCCCGCATGCGCCCGACCGGGATCCACCCGGCACGCCCACCAGGGGGCGATGCTCTGCCCACCAGGGGGCGATGCTCTGCCCATCCTGGGCGTCGCCATGTTGCTACCAGAGCCACTCTAGGGACTGAGGCAGAGGCCGCAGAGCCATCCCCAGCGCCCGGGCCATCTTTGCTCCAATGGAGCCTTGGCTGCGGGAGGGGAAGAAAGAGACAGAGAGGAAGGCGCGGCGGAGGGGTGGAGAAGCAAATGGGCGCTTCTCCTATGTGCCCTGGCCGGGAATCGAACCCGGGTCCTCCGCACACTAGGCCGACGCTCTACCGCTGAGCCAACCGGCCAGGGCCCAAAATTAGTTTTTCTGATGTTAAACAAGAAGGTTTTTGCTTTTGTGATTTCTTCACACTGCATGCATGTCTAAATCTTCCTTTAAAAGGCCAGCTGTCCTAAATGAAATAAGATACCTGACATACAGCTGCAGATTCCTGTATCCATATTTATATCCATATGATCTTTAGGTGATAAATGCCTTTCTAAACTTGACTCTAAACAAAATAAATAGATTTGGCAACATAAGAAAGACAAATTACAGTTGAGAAGGTCTTTTTTATAAGAATAATGAAAACAGAATCAATGCCAATAAGGCCTTGGCCCACTGGCTCAGTGGTAGAGTGTCAGCCCAGCATGTGGATGTCCTGGGATTGATTCTCAGTCAAGGCACACAGAAAAAGAGACCATCTGCTTCTCCACCCCCTCTCCTCCCCTTCTCTCTCTCTTGGCATCTCTCTCCCCTCCTTCCACAGCCATAGCTCTATTGATTTGAGGGAGTGGGCCAGGTGCTGAGGATGACTCCTTGGCCTCCTGACTTCAGGTGCTAGTGGTTGCCGAGCAACAGAGCAATGCCCCAGATAGGTAGAGTATAGCACCATAGGGAGCTTCCTCATTGGGTCCCAGTCCAGCACATGCAGGAATCTGACTCTCTCCCTCCCCTGTTCTCACTTAATTAAAAAAAGAAAGAACATGCTGATATAAATGGAAGATGCCTACAATATAAGTGAGAGATAAAAGGTGCATGACATTCCATATACAGAATATTTATAAATATATTCAATAGAAAAGGTTACTGTCACAGAAAATAAGCAAAGAAAAGAAAAATATCCAAAAGAAGTAATACAAATGGTTAAGTAATATACTGCTCACAAAAATTAGGGGATATTTCAAAATGAATATGAAGTGATAAAAATATCCCTTAATTTTTGTGAACAGTATATATATATAAAATATATAATCCATTTAAAATAAAATTAATATTATATTTTGTTTGACTCTGCTGCAAGACATATGATCTATAATCGCCACCACTGCTGAGCTTGTGAAAAATGTGCACTAGTAATTGATAATTATAACGTAACTTGGTTCAGCTTTTCTAGAATTATCAGTATGTATTTTAAAAAACTAAAATTATCAATATTCTTTGACTCAGTAATTTTATTTTCATAAATTTCCATAAGAAAACAACCAGAGGTGAATTGAAAACAACCTAAAAGATCTATGAGAAGATAACCTATAATACAAATGATAAAACAGTAGCAGACATTTTACATTATTTAATATTAAGAACATTTAATAAGAAGATGATCATGCTATTGTTAAGTGAAAAAGAAAATTATAAAAAATTAAGAATGGTATTATCAGATTCACTAAAATAATAAACAATGAAATAATATTTTTAAGTATAGATACAGAAGCAAAAGCTGAAAAGCTATAAATCAAGGTTACCAATGATTATATATGTATATCTTCATCTAAGGAACTCACAGGTAACTGTTGTTTTCTTTTTTTTTAACTTAAAACATCTTATTAATTTTGAAACACTCAAATTTACAAAAAGAAATTTTATTTTCTGAACCATTTGAGCATCACTTGCCAACACGTTTCCCCAACACCTCTGAATACTTTAGGGGTGTATCTCCTACAAATGAGAAAATTCGTATACACAGCCACAATAAAACTATCAAAATCATAGAAATAAATTGATATGTTACTGCCATCTAATCTTCAATCTCATTCAATTCTACTAAATGTCCCAAAATACATGCTGTAGCAAAATAAATCTAGTTCAGAAGCACATGTAACATTTAGTCCTCATTTCCTGTTAATCTCTTTAGTTCTGGAATAGTTCCTCTGTCTTTCTTTGACTTTCATGACATTGACACTTGAAGTTTATTAACCAGTGTTTCTGCAGAGTATCTCTCAGTTGCTGCATGCCTGGTATTCTTTCATAATCAGATTTTGGTTAAGTGTCTGTGGAAACAATTTTGAAAAGTGATGATGTGTTCTCATTGCATCCTACCTGGTAGCTCATGATTTAGATTTCTCAGCATTACAAGGATGTTCCTTTGATCACTTAAGATTGTGTCTTCTTGTTTCTCTACTGTAAAGTTACTCTCTCCTCATTTATAATTTAACAGTATTTTTTGTAGGAAGATATATTGTGGCTATACAAATATTCTGTTCTTCATGAAACTTCAACTTTTAAATTTATATCACCAAAGACTCACTGTTCTTATTTTGTAATAATTCATTAATATTTCTGTTTTGATGCTTAGTTTGTCTCCTTTTGAGCAGTGGGCTTCTTCAAGCTGGTTCTGTGTGTGTTTTGGCATTCCTCCATCATCCATTGAGTACTTCTTTGCTTTCTGTTACAACCGGTTCTGGGTTTATTTTTTACTTTCTTTGCCCTTGTCTTAGAATCAGTCATTTCTCCAAGAAACCCTGGATTCTTTTAGTGAAGAATAGAATTTACAAGCCGAGATCTTGAAGCTAAATGTGCTCATTGTTACTGTGTGTCACTGTTGTCAGGCCCTATCAGAGTACAGAGCTGGGGGACGAAGGTATTTACATACACATTTACATTTATATATACTAGTATATCTATCATAGTTATTGTAATCTATGAAATCACAACAGTGCCTTGAATCCAAACATTACAAGGTTCTTTCCAGCTCCTTCCCTTTTCATATTTGCAAATGCCTTCTGACATTGAGAATCCTAGCTCTCACTATTCCTAGTGTTTACCTATATGACTAGCACCCTTGTAATATAACTAATATTCTGTTCTATATCTGTCATAGGGGTTCTAACTCCCTATGACAGCCCACCCACGTCCCACCCCTCCTCAGCCCACTGGAGCTCATGTTGGACTGTCCTTCCTCAGCGATGCCCTCCTCACCTTGCTTGCGCTGACTGCCCACACAGGGAAGCCCTCTTATGAAGATGCCCTCCTATTCCCTCTAGGATTCCAAGACGATGGAGTATGGAGAGACCCTGCTCTAGGCCACTGCAACTTTCCATCTCCAGCGCAGATGTCTGCTCTGCCCTACACAATGGCTCTAAGATCCAATTGGTCAGGGAAGAGAAAAAAAAAAAAAAAAGAAAAACAGGATAAGAATAAATTTTTTTTTGATATTTTGCAAAGTTCTGATAATAAACCTGTATTACTTTTATAATTTTTTAAAGGATGGTATTAGGGGTATATTTTTACTTGAATTTATTAGGGTGACACTGGTTAACATTAATTATACAGGTGTCAGATACCCAATTCTACAACACATCTCTGCACACTGTATTGTGTGTTCATCTCCCTCCAGGTCAAGTTGGGGGTATATTTTTTATCTGAAAGATGAGATTCTGATATTTTAGACCAAGGGTTAGCAAGATCTTTCCATAAAGGGCCAGATATTAAACATTTTCAGCTATGTGGGCTACACACAGTATCTTTTGCAACTACTCAACTCTGTTATGGTATAGGAAAAACAAATGGTCATAGCTATGTTCCAATGAGACTTAATTTACAAAAACAGCAGGCTGTATTTGGCCCTCAGGTCATAGTTTGCCAACCCTCTTACACGTATGTAGGGTTTGGACGCCACAGCCAAGGCTCAAGCCTGAGCACTCTCTTTCAGTATCTCTGAGACCTTGGAAAGTTACTGAACTTCTTTGAGCTATAACTAAGATTTTTATGAGGTTCTCATGGGCTGTCCGATGTGAAATACATTGTAAACAGTAAAGTGCTACCTGATACTTACCTAGAAATGAGTTCTAAGAGGGTGAGGTGATGGAAAACTTTGTAAGGTTTTGGACTGTATAATAGCTAGTGAATATGAAAATGGAATATGAGGAAGATTAATTTGGCAGTGATTCAGTGGATTGAAAATAAACAAACTTTAAGCTAAGAGCTAAGAAGTGTGCTAGAGCCTGGGTATGCTAATAGAAACAGGTCTAATACGGAGTAAGGAGGAAGAGGCTGTGGGTCTTCATGAGCAGCATAGCAAGGAAAACAAATGGTGGGAAAGAGAAAGGAGTGAGAGGAGGAAAGGAAAGAAAGTCTGAGAATGAGAGAGAAAGGAATGAGAGGGAGAGATAGATAAATTCTGTTGGATTCATTTACCAAAAAGATGTTAACAGGCTATAATGAGTCACACTGAAATTTTAAAAATACCTAGGCTTAAACTGAACATCACACTTTTTGACCAAGGAAATGAAACAGGAAAGATTGACTGAGACTTCAAGTACATTAATTTACGAGCCTCAAAAGCCAAGGAAAGGGACGCCTACAGGCTTTTGGTAAGAAACATTTAGTATAGTATTGCTATAAAAATAAGTAAGTTTGTTTCTCTCTCTTGTTGCATTACTTCCTGGGGATTCTAGGAGGACTGACTAGTCTGAGAACATCTTGTTGATATCTTCCCCATTGTTTGTCCAACTTCACCTGTTCATGACCTTTGAAGCTCTTAAGCATCGTTGGCCTTTGGTACCAACTTGTTGGTGAGAAATTCCTGAAGATAAAAAGTTTGCTGTTAGTCTTTTCAGATTTATTCTGCAAATTGTCACAAAATGTTCATTGAGCCTAAAATTGGGTAAGGAATTCTTGGCTTATTTAAAAAAATCTGTTGTGGTAATACTAGGATTTGGTTTTTAGTGCCAGCAAAGATATCAATGGTGGGTCTCAGGTAAAAACAATCTCAGAATATGGTGGGATACTACTTTGAAAAAATAAATTGTGTATACTTCCTTCCCCTCTATGGTTACCACCCATCTGCTTGCAGAATTGTGATTACCCCCTACACTATGAGGTTGTCAAAATAGAACCAGAACATGACAGAAAACCCTTTTAATGTTTAAAAACAATAATGAGTCCAGGTGTGAGGGGAAAATGTCAGAGGTAGAATCAAATACAGTTTTTCCTGCTGCTAAATTTCCGGTCTTGGCTCTACTCCCTTCTTAGAACAGGGTTTTTTAACTTTATTTCTGCTCTATTATAAGCAGCAGTGACAGGTGCTCAGTAAATGAGTGAACAAAGCTAAGACCTTGGATAAGTCATTTACCCTATTTGAATCAATTTTTAAATTTCTAAATAATATTATTTTATACTATTATTTTGATTTGATACAAAGAGATAAAATGTGCTTTGCCATTATTATGAATGATGTTGAGTTTGACTCAATGTGATGATGGTGATGAATGAAGAATGGTATTATGATGCACCCAGATTTCTTTTGCACATTTTTTTTCATTTGCCCAGGAAATTTGGATCCTTTGACTATCCAAAAGAAACAGAATAGAGGCATTGTATATACATCTTGAAGCTAATCTTTTTCTCTAATTTAAAGAAAAAATTATATTCAGGTCCCGAGATGATCCCAGGCCCAACGTCCTTGTAGATGGGGTAAAGATGAGAGGTTCCTTGGAAGAAGGGTTGAAACATTCATCTTTAGATGACAGAGGAGCCATTAAAATTCTTTGGGAAAGGCAGGGACAAGAATGCTAATGGACTGGCTTGGCACTGGCTTTGATGCTTGAACATAACAAGGAGGAGAGCAGAAGTTACCCGATTCCCAGCCTAATGCTACAGCCCTTTGTCACTTATTATACATATTTCCTCTTTAATAAAGTTCTAATTCAAGGGTCTATGTCACATGGGGATGATTTGGAAACATTTTAGGGACCCAAGGCTTATCAAAGTACTTAAATGGTCATGGGATGATGAAAAGGAATGTGTGTGTTCAAATACAAATAAAGAATGATTTGAAGGTTGGGCACAAGGGATAGCAGATGGTAACTATTAATTATTAGCCTATTACCAAAGCTTAGTGCAGTAAAAAAGAAGGTATTCTATGTCTGACTCATTATCATCTAACCCTTGTAATGCTTTGATTTCTTGTAAGAACAGTAAAGGAAGACATTTCCTCCCTCTGTTGATGCCAAGAGATCTCTCTGATGTTCAAGAGAGAATCGTGTGGCCACTGATAGAATAACAGTGCATTAAATTCCTGAACATATGTATTAAAAGCTCAATAGACCAAACAAACAAACAAAAGGCCACGGATATTATTACTAATGCACCATTCTTGAGAAATTATTCTGTATCTCTTGTTCTTAATTAATGCAGTTCTACAGGTTAGAGCTGGGCATATGGAGATTAGAGATGCCCTCCCCCTCTCAGCTTTGTCTGCATTTAGGTAGCACATAATAAGCGTGTAGTCAGTTTGTGCCCAAGTCAAGCGGTTTTAATAAATCCCTACAAGCATTTCAGATCTGAAGCCGGCAAGGGTGTGTGTGGGGTAATGCTAGACATGAGTTGAGCCCAATTTTATGAATGAAGTTCCTACATGTCATTAATGTTTCAATAGGTTCCCTAACAAGGGTAATTGGGCCTCCAGGGAGCTTCTCCAAGCCCCCGAGTTAAATCTGCCAGCGGTGAGGATGCTCAGGCCTCGAAGGTAAGCGGAACCATTCCTGTTTTACCCTGAACCCAAGGGTCAAACAGGCCTAGGGGAAATAGTTTGGAACCTGTCATTTAACATTATCACCGACATGTACTGTATTTACAAGCAGCCTGCAAAGGGAGCCAGCGGCATGCGTGCATGGCCCCGAGCTGCAGGGTGGTAGCGTGTCACATGTCTGGTAACAGAAGGGGATAACCATCCCAGTACAAACTTGACATATATAAATTGATTACATAAGTGGGCAGTGGTGGTCCTTTCAAGTACACTCCTTTTGTTTGAGCTTTACAGTAAAATTACCAGCAGCAGTTTACAATTAAGGGGAATAATAATAACTGAATATGCTTTCATCTGCACATACAATTACAATGAACTGCATGCCTTAATAGGATTGTGAAAAATCTGCGTTTGACCCATACAAAAAAGTAAACATTCTTGTTCTGGATACTATATCATTATCACAACAAAGAGAAACTCCTGAAATCTGATGATTTAAACATCTGGAGAATGTTAATCACTTCAAAATGACGGATGTTTTTTATTTCGGCTTTTGACAGACACACTCCTTTCATAGATAGATGATTATTTACATAAATTACATCATCAATGTGAAAAAAATCAGAATAACTTCAAAGGATAAAATGCTTAATTAAAAAGAGACTTGTATTTCTATTTTTCTCCCTTTCTCTGTGTTTTTTCCTTCAAAAGAGGAGTAAAAAACCCACTTATTTGGCAAAGTCACCAATTCCTCTGTAGGTGAATATGAATGAAGAAATTGTTTTTTTGAATTGCTTCCTGGACAAGGCAATCACTTTTAAGAGTAACTTACCCTGTTGCTAGTGCCCTGAAACTTATTAATTACTTTGAGTTAATTTCTAAAAATGACAGTTTGGAGTTCGCTCCATCATGCCAGTGGATTCAAGCTCAAGTTCAGTCTGACACACACTGATTTCCCTACGACTCCCAAGTCAGCCTTAGTAGATGGAGGGAAGTGAAAGTTTAAAGCAACTCAGCTCTGAACCGTTTCATTGTTGATGGGGTGGGGTGGGGAGAGATGAGATTCAAGAGCAGCCGGAAAGAAAACCTGAAAACTCTGCTCTTCAGGGAGGAGCCCCGGGCTGTGGTCCCTCAGGGCAGCCTCCCGACTGGCCTGGCCGTGTGCTGCCTGATGCTGGTGGGTAGAGCTGGGGCAATTTGGCTGATCCACTACAATTTCCTCCTACACTCGGAGCTGATCTGCGAGCTGACCTTAGACAATTTGTCTTCTTTCAGGGAGAAATGTCACCCAAAAGGAAGCTATTAAGTCAAGAAGGTAATTCTCTCTGAACAGTCCACTATATAAACAGAACTTGACCTCAGGTAATTTATTGCTGGTCCCTAACAAAGAGACTTAAGATACAGGCCTGATCTAGTTGAGATCTGAATCTGTCAATAAAAAGGGCAAGCCAGAACCTCCTAAGGTTTACACCAAGTGGCCATAGTTAGAGTAGAAACTAGATTAGGATATCCCAGAAGAGGGGCATCTGGTCATTCAGAATGAAAAGTTTGTTAAAAATCAGAAGATTTTGCTTGCACAGTGAAGCCACTAATTCTCTTGTTCTTTATATATTCTCATTAATTTGAATCAGGTTAACATCTAAACATGATATGCAGGTTATATTTTCTGAAAAACAGTGAGTTGGATTCAGTTGTCACAATCTAGCTATGTCCCTGATTGCTAAGAGATTTTTGTTTTTTGTTTTAACACAGAGTGGAAGATGAAAAGCTACATTTCCGAATTCAGTGGAATGAAATCATCTAACTTGGGGTCTCAAAGAACAATCAATGGGAGTAGCTCATGGCTCAGGATCAGAGAAGTGGGACTGCTGAGCTGTCTCTTGACAACATGGCATGGATTGTGTTCAATGGGTAGTAGAGAGATTTCTAAAAACAAAGGAAAGAAGGGAAGAGGAGAAGAAAGGAGGGAAGGTGTGAAACACGTTTATTAGGAGAACAGATTAATTCACTTTTCAGCTCCTTGCTATATAAACACTAAGGTGAAAATTTCCATTTCCTATACCAAAATGAGAATTTTCTGCCTTTTCTTTTGCAACTCTAAATACAAGCTCCTTCATTCACTAATGGCTTGTTTTTTAAAAAACATGCTTTCCCTTCTAAGGTCCAGACTTTCCACTCTAATGTCTAGTTGCACTGGGAAAAGCCTTCCCTAATCACCAGCTCACCATCCATAGACCTCTTCCCTGTAGACTTCTCTCCTCTGCTTGCATACAACTCATTAGCTGGCTCTACCAGGGTCTGAGGCCTGGAGACCACCCACAGCTTACAAGCAGCAAAGTGCTGAAAACCTGTCAGCTCCAGCTGACACAGATTCCATTAGGTTAGATTCTAATGCTATGGAAGTTTTCTGAAATTTTTCCACAGAGCACTGCCTGGTGTTGAAATTTTAGGTGCAGGAGGAGCAACTCATACTTTGCCTCTTGACTGGCACTCGCTTTCAAAGTGACAGGTATAAAACCCTGGGACTCCCTCAAATCTTCATGTGTCCAGTCTAAAAACGAGGCTAACACCACCGCTGAATCCCCCGGACAAACTGCAATGCCTCCCTTGAACGGATAAAGTGCTTTGAGATCCTCGCAGGAAAATTCTGAAGGAGGGATTGGAGAGCATAATGATGTTTTTCTAAATTGAAAGTGACAACCAGCATTTAGTGGGGGAATCAGAAGATAGAATTGAAAGCAGGAAGCCTTATATTCATTACACCAGATGGTTTAGTTTTCACTGAACGATGAGGAAGAAGCTGAGTGAATGAACAGCAGTATGTCCTTAAAAGATTCAGCAGCCATCCAATTACACAGGAACAATCCAGCAGTTACTAAACTCTTGGACTGGTCTATAATAAACTCTGTAAAGCATCCCTATTGGGTTTGACTTCAGCTGGCTGAAGTCATAGGCAACGTGTTCCATTATTAAATAACACCGGTGTAATTACTACTGGCATGACTTTTGGAAAAAAAATGGGATTTTGTTCAAATTCTTAACACAAAAAAATAAGTCACAGAGCAAATCTGTAATAAATACCTGTTGAAAAAAGTAATAAATAATATGCAGTCCAAGGAATTGTTTTCTCTCACTGCTTGGTCTTTCTCTCATCTCTTGCACATCTCTGCTTTTCTTTCCTTTATAAAAAAATATGAGACATTCCATATGAAATATCAAATACTCAGGGAAGTACAGAACATAATATAACAGATCTCTGTTTTCCTCCATCCAAATTAAGCAGATGTTAACACTTTTCACCAAATGCTTGTTATCTCCCTCTTTTATAGACATAAATATATCCTCACCTCCTTATCGTTTTCTCCTCACTCTTCCCCAGAGGTACAAACTTATCTGAAACTGTTTTGTATCATTTTTGCACATGTGTTTGTACTTTTACTATATTAGTATGTCTTCCTAAACAGTATACACTTCATTTTATTTAACAATCTTTATACATGTCATTGTTCTGCATTTATCCTTTTGCAAGTTTCCAATTAACATAGTTTTAAGATTTATTCATATTAACATATGTAGACTTAGTTCATTCAATTTAGTGACAGCATAGCATTCCTTTATGTGTACTTAACCCATTCCTCTCCTGAGAGACCAGTCCAAGTAAGTCCTCAGTCCCTGTTAGATTGGTCTCCTTTAAAAGGAGGGCAGGTTTTTTTTAAATTAATTGTTTTTATTAACAAATGTATGTATGGGAGTTCACAGAAAAATATGACTGCTGATGGCAGGATTTATTGTTTGTTGGTTGGTTTGCTATTATAAACAACGTTAAAACAGTTTTGTACATGTTGTCTTGAGCATATGTAAGAGTTTTCTTAGGGGAAAAATCTAGGAATCAAGTTATTAAACCCTATAAAATGATCATCTTCCACCTTTACAAGTATAGCTAAACTGCTCTCTACAATGGTGGTAACAGTTAACACTACCATCGTTAATAAAGGAATTACTGTTTCCTTACATCATTACTAATACTGATGTTATCTCACTAATTAATTTTTGTCAATGTAATAGTTGTTATATCTCATTGAGGTTTTGATTTTAATTTCCCTGATTACTAATGATATTGAGAATATTTCCCTCAACTCTACACTCTTGCAGATTGTCCGTTCATATCCTTCACCTATTCCTCTTTTGGCTTACGTGTCCTTTTCTTCTTACTGTTTTTTAAGATATCAGCTACAAAATATGTCCCTGTCTGGGTTAGTCTTTTCACTTTAATTATGATGTCTTTTTTTTTTTTTATAATTTTATTTTTTTAATGGGGTGACATCAATAAATCAGGATACATATATTCAAAGATAACAAGTCCAGGTTATCTTGTCGTTTAATTATGTTGCGTACCCATCACCCAAAGTCAGATTGTCCTCTGTCACCTTCTATCTTGTTTTCTTTGTGCCCCTCCCCCTCCCTCTTTCCCTCTCCCATTCCCCCCTCCCCCCTGTAACCACCACACTCTTATCAATATCTCTTAGTTTCACTTTTATGTCCCACCTACGTATGGAATAATGCAGTTCCTGGTTTTTTCTGATTTACTTATTTCGCTTTGTATCATGTTATCAAGATCCCACCATTTTGCTGTAAATGTTCCGATGTCATTTTTTATGAAAATTGCCTTCACCTTAAAAGGTTCAAACTTATTGATCGTTTCTTTTATGGTTTTTGCTTTTTGCATTGTTAAAGAAATGCTTCTCCTTAAAAATTCTGTGAAGGTAGTCTCTAATTATTCTCTAATATTTTCTTCTAAAAGGTATACAGTTACTTTTTTTGTTATTTAAAAACTTATTTATGCATAAAATAAAATATAGGGATCTAGTTTTTGCCTGTCCCTGTGCCAAGTATCAAATAATTTATTCTTCATGAGATTATTTGCAAGTCTCCTTTCTTATGGAAGGCCTAAAGCTTCTATAAAAAGCTAAAACCCTAACTTTCTAAATATATGTTTTTTCTTTCTAGATCTCTATCCTATAGGCTTATACCTATATCAAACTGTTTTATATAATACAATTTTAAACTCGACAAGCATTGTGATAGGTAGTAAAATGGTTCACCAAAGACGTCCACATCCTAATCCATGAAGCCTGTGAATATGTAGCCTTGCATCACAAAAGGAACTTGGCAGATATGATTAAATCAAGGGCCTTGATAGGGGGAGATTAGCCTGGACTATCCAGGTGGTCTCAATCTAATCCACACATCCTTCGAAAGGGGAGAACCTTTCCCAGCTGAGAGCACAGAGAGAGGGAGACATGACAACAGAAGACTGGTGAGACACACACAGCATTGCCGTGTTTGAGGATGGAGGAAGGAGGCCCTGACCCAGGAATGCCAACCGCCTCTAGAAGCTGAGAAAGCCCAGGAACCTGTTTCTCAAAGCCTCCAGAAATGAGCACAGCCCTGTGGATGCCCTGCTTTCGCCCAGTGAGACCCAGATTGGTTCTAATCTACAAAATGTAAGAAAATAAACTTGAGTTATTTTAACCCACTGATTTTTGCAGATTTGCTATAGCAAACAACTATTTATTTACAGCTAATAAAAGTATAAGAACAATTCTCTTGTTTTTTTAATTTACCTTGGTTATTGTGGGCCCTTCACTTTTCCATGTAGATTATCAAATTGTCTGAAAAATGAAATTTTGGAAAGAACTGTAGTAAAGTCTAGCCAGTTTAGCAAAACTGCCATTTTTATAATATTAACTCTATCCATAAACATTGTGTAGTGGTTAATTTTATGTGTCACATTGTTTGGGCTACAGAGTGTCTAGATATTTGGTTAAACATTATTCTGAGTGTTTCTGTGAAGGTATTTTTGAATGAGATTAATATTTAAATCAGTATACTGAATAAAGCAGATTGCTCCCCTAATGTGGGTGGGCCTCATACAATCAGTTGAAGGCCTGAACAGAAGAAAAAGTCTGACTTTTCCCTGAGGAAGAGAGAATTCTTCCTTGTCTGAATGCCTTCCACTTGGCACATCAATTATTTTCTTGCCTTCAGACTCAAAACTTACACATTAGCTCTTCTTAGATTTCGAGCCTACCTTTGGACGGGAACAACCAACAGTTTACTCGAGTCTTCAGTTTGCCAACTAACCCTGCAGACCTTGGACTGGCTGCCTCCCATAATTGTGTGTAAAAATTCCAGTTCTTATACATATATATCATATTCTATAGGTTCTGTTACTCTGGAAAAGCATGACTAACCAACAAGGTGTAGTTCTCTAATTATTCAGGTGATCTTGTCTAATTTTTCTTCTGAACTCTTTCTTTAAAACCTCTAGCTAGATTTATTCTTTTTTTTTAATTTTATTTATTCATTTTAGAGAGGAGAGAGAAAGGGAGAGAGAGAGAGAGAGAGAGAGAGAGAGGGAGAGACAGAGGATAGACAGAGAGAGAAGGTGGGGAGGAGCTGGAAGCATCAACTCCCATATGTGCCTTGACCAGGCAAGCCCAGGGTTTTGAACTGGTGACCTCAGCATTTCCAGGTCGACACTTTATCCACTGCGCCACCACAGGTCTGGCGCTAGATTTATTCTTGAGTACCATATAGGTTTTATTGGTATCATAAACAGTACCTTCTTTATAACTTTATTTTATAGTTTGACTATTGAGTATGGATATTACATAAGTGAATGTTGAAAACTAATCTTGATTCTGTCAATCTAACTGAACTATGCTATAATTTCTAATACTTTGGCAGTTCTCTTGAATATTCTATAGAGACTATTACATCAGCAAAAACATAACCATTTTTTTCTACTTTCTAATATTCATGAATTCTTTCTCAATGCTTAAAGTGTTGGTAGTGTATTTATTTGTAAAAGTAGGCTAAATGCTGCAATAAACAAATAAAACATTCAAGTAGCTTAATAAAACTGAATTCTTAATCACAGTCCCATATGGGTTGCAAGAATACTCTGCTTTACAAATAGTCCTAGAGCCAAGTGTGTTATACTGTGTAGCTCAGTCAACTACTGGAAACTCATTCTCTTCAACATGGAGCCACATAGAGAAAGAGAGAGAGCTTGAAGGGTTGTATGAAAAGTTTGTTTATAGCTCAGGTCTTGAAGTGGTGGTGTACATCACTTTCCCCACATTTTATTAGCAAGAACTCAGTCACATGACTTTGCGCCTCTACCTAAGTGCAAAGAAGACTGAAGGAGATGAGCCCAGGAAGAAAGAGAAATGAGATTGGTAAACATGTAGCAGTCATTAATGGTATGCCAGTTTTTGTGGATAGCTATTTTGAAATATAATTGCTTGGCCAAAGCGTATGCATGTCTTTATGGTTTCATATTATTTTTCAAGCTTTGTTTTTGCATATAATAGATATGGCGATATTGATCCAATTTCAAATTGCCTTCAGAAACTTTATAATATAGAGTAATATACAATTAGAATTTATAGAAAAATAATATAGCTCTGTTCAAGACTGCTACTTTCTATGAAGTTATAGCAATAGCCTATTGTTTCTTCTATAGAAAAACTCTCTTAACAGAGTCCATTGCTCAGGGGCTAAGGAAGCCATCTCTGGGAGAAACAAGCTGCACTAGCTGCCCTGTAGCATTGGAAGCATCTTTATGAAGTTAGGTGACACTAAAACTGTGGGAAAGGAAAGTCATGAAAGAATACTCTGAAGCCTTAGGGGAGGAAGGAAATGCCTTGGTCATGAAGATGGTGGATTAAGAATGCTGAGATGGTTGTGAATTGTACAGAGGCCAAAGGCCTTCCCTACCTTTTGCTGAAAGAAATTCCTTTTTACTCCAGCAGATTCCTCTTGAATTACACTCAACTCCATAGAAGGTCATAACATAAATACACAATTTTATTTATACCAAATTATAATACCTGAAAGAAAAATTATCTCAAAATTTTGCTTCTGCTCTTCAAATCCTCATTTAGAAATTTTCTGAGAAAGTCACCATAGTCACTAAGTTCTCTGTGATGGGCACCAACAACTGTTAGGTTGTAGATCTAACACAAGATTGCTAGGCTTGTAATAACAAAAGTGTTATTTTCAATTTATTCTGTAAAGAACTCTAAATCAGATGTGATGATGTTTTTTCGGAGTATAGCATCCAGATTGTGGTTACTAACAGAAAAAAGTACTGACCCTATGATTTGTATGGAACCAAAGGTTGAGTTACCAACCATGATAACCATCTATAGCTCCTATCTCAGATTTCTTCCAGTCTCCTGTTATTTTGAGTCCTAGGGCTAATCAGATTATGAAATCTCCAGGAGCACCAGATCTGGGTGTAATTTTACCAATCTGCAGTAAAAAGTGCTACACAAAAACATCCTCCCTCTGAGAAACTCCACAGTTTAGCCAACACATTGCTAGCCAAAATTCCTAATGTAGGAGAAAAGGTAGCAAACTTACTAATCAGAATTTCAAAGATGATGGAAATGAATACTTTATTCTGAAGTCTAAGTTAAAAAGCAGCACTAAACAAAAATATGCTTAACCTCTTCCCACATTTTAAAATTTCTTCCTATGTAACTGTGTACTTGTTTTCCTTTTCTGCTTCCAATTCCTTTTTTCTTGTGTTTTTCTAGTTTTCTCCAATATTTCTCTTTTGTCATCCTTTTTTTCCTTCTACCATTTTTTCTTTAATTTCTTATGTCTCTGCCCACCCATCTCCTGTTTTTTTGTCACTGTCCCACAAGTCATTAACTGGGCTTTATCTCAATATTAAGAATATATTTATTATTAGCCATCAGCGTTAAAGATAGCTTTTGTTTCTTATTCCTTAGTCTTAAATAAAATTTTTACTAATTGACTATTTCATATACAAATTCAAGTCACCTAACTTCATCTGAACACTTGATTTAGGGTGGGACTAGGGATACTTCATTTTTACCAAATACCCACAAGTACTCTATGATCACACTTGGTGAATCCTGCTTTCACTCATCTTTCATTAATCTCAATACTACTTCCCATGTTGCCAAAAAGCCTGATAGCTCAGTTGGTTAGAGCATTATCTTGACATGCCGAGGTTGCAGGTTCAATCCCCAGGGAGGGCACACACAAAAATCAACCAATGAGAGCATGATTAAGTGAAACAACAAATCAAATTCATGTTTCTCTCTTTCTAAAAATAAATAAGTAAAAACACCTCTTCCTTTCTCCTTAAATCCCAATATCCACTATCTATAGATCTTGCATACTGTTTTACAGAGAATAAGGTAACTAACATAAATTTCTTCAGTTTTTATCCCTTGACAACCACTAAGAATGTCTCTATTTTCCCCCAAATTACTCTTGCAACTCCTCTTTCTATCAGTCAAAAAAGAACCTTCTACCTAAAGCTGACAGTGTGCCCTGTGCCTGATGCCATGTGCAATCGCATCATTCAGAAGACAAATCCCTCCCCTTCAATTCTCATCATTCTCCTTCCCTCTGTTCTTCTTTCTCCATTTATCTCTTACCTAATAATTCCTTATCTTTGTTGTTGTTGTCATTTTTATTTTTATTATTATTGCTATGAAGACATCTCTTACAAACTAATAAGTTGCTTGAGGACAAGGTCCACATATTCATTCTTTTTTTTTTTTTGTATTTTTCTGAAGTTGGAAACAGGAAGGCAGTCAGACAGACTCCCGCATGCACCCGACAGGGATCCACCCAGCACGCTCACCAGGGGACGATGCTCTGCCCATCTGGGGCGTTGCTCTGTTGCAACCAGGGCCATTCTAGCACCTGAGGCAGAGGCGATGGAGCCATCCTCAGCGCCCGGGCCAACTTTGCTCCACTGGAGCCTTGGCTGTGGGAGGGGAAGAGAGAGACAGAGAGGAAGGAGAGGGGGTAGGGTGGAGAAGCAGATGGGCGCTTCTTCTGTGTGCCCTGGCCGGGAATTGAACCCGGGACTCCTGCACACCAGGCCGATGCTCTACCACTGAGCCAACTGGCCAGGGCTTCATTCTTGTTTACCTAAAAAACAACTAGTTCATTCACTAAATATCATACTTGCTGAATAAATATTGGTTTTCTCTAAAATAAAAGAAAATTAAATGTCCTTGTGTGTGTTCCTTATCTGAGTGTTTATCTGAATCTTGGAGGACAATTCCCATCCTGGACGAAAGAATTAAAATGGCAGCTGGATAGCAGTTCAGAAACCAGAAACATTCAGAAAATATAATGAAATATCCTATTTGTGATGACAATTGAATCTGTAAAATGTTTAGAAATAACTTTCTCAAGAAATGTGATATTTATATGTAGGAAACAACATTTACTGAAACATAAAGAAACCTTGATTAATTGGAAAGGCGTATTTATCTCTCTGGGAACTGAAGGATGGATATCATAACAATGTCACTTATTCCAAAGTTACTATATATATATTTAAGGCCATTAAAAATCCAACCCAAGCCCTGGCCGGTTGGCTCAGCGGTAGAGCGTCGGCCTAGCGTGCGGAGGACCCGGGTTCGATTCCCGGCCAGGGCACACAGGAGAAGCGCCCATTTGCTTCTCCACCCCTCCGCCGCGCTTTCCTCTCTGTCTCTCTCTTCCCCTCCTGCAGCCAAGGCTCCATTGGAGCAAAGATGGCCCGGGCACTGGGGATGGCTCTGTGACCTCTGCCTCAGGCGCTAGATTGGCTCTGGTCGCAACATGGCGACGCCCAGGATGGGCAGAGCATCGCCCCTTGGTGGGCAGAGCGTCACCCCTGGTGGGCGTGCCAGGTGGATCCCGGTCGGGCGCATGCGGGAGTCTGTCTGACTGTCTCTCCCTGTTTCCAGCTTCAGAAAAATGAAAAAAAAAAAAAAAAATCCAACCCAGAATTTGATAATTTTGATTCCTTGGCCAAGGGGAGGGAGCAGCTTCAGATGCTCCCATGGGGTTGTTGTCACTGTGCTGCTCCTTATCACACAGGTCAAGGAACCCATAAGAGGGTGTGTGCATTTCCATTATGTTCCCATAATGGCCACTGGATAGGTTTGTGAACACAATGGACCCAATGTGAACAATAAAGACTCTATTTGGCTCTAATGGGAGGGGCTATTGTAACACTTCCTTTAAAGTCACCTTGTACAATTATGTCCAATAGTCCTTCAAATGTCTAAATACTTCCTATTTCTCAAAATATGGCCAACTAAGTAAAAGGCTTAAGTTCCTATGGAAAAGGATGGGGAAATCATTACTGTAAACTCTTGCCATGCTGTTCCAGCTTCCTTTTTTATCAGCCAGATCCTCTCTTTCAGGCAATTCTGAGAGCGGCCTCATTCAGGTCTAAATCATGATCCATGAATTGGGGCTCGGGCCCTCAGTCTTTTTTTTTTTTCTTAGGTGAGAGGAGGGGAGACAGTGAGGCAGAGTCCCACATGTGCCCTGACCGGGATCCACCCAGCAACCCCTGTCTGGGGCCCATGCTGGAGACCAAGCTATCCTCAGCGCCTGGGGCCATGCTTGAACCAATTAAGCCACTGGCTGCAAGAGGGGAAGAGGGAGAGAAGGGGAAGAGGAAAGAGGAGAGAAGCAGATGTCACTTCTCATATGTGCCTTCACCAGGAATCAAACCTGGGATTGTCCATGTGCTCTATCTACTGAGCCATGAGCCAAGGCAGGACCCTCAGCCTTCTAATCAACCATTCTCATTTCTTATGATTAAATAAATTAAGCAAACCTTTACCAGCTGCTCATTATCATCCCTTTAGAAACACTATGCTCTATTAATGATCTTTAGTAGCTCTACTCAGGTCAGGCTCCTTGGTTGTCGTTCTGAAATTGCTACTTATGATGATTCTACTCATTGTGCTGCCACTTTGCTTCTATTATTTCAGAATCCTTTTATCCCCATTGCTACTAGGGAGCCTAGTTCTGTAAAAGCCCTGAATCACAGAGGACAACCACCATTAATCTTGTCAAAGATGCTCATTCCCCCTTCAATAGCACATTCCTTATTGCTTTGACAGAACATCCTTTTCCCACCACCTCCCATAGCAACAGGGCTATATCTTCATTTAATGTGGGCTATCACTTTTTCTAAGCCCTTGACGGCCATTCTAGAAACATACTAGTGTTGTCTCTTAGGGTCTTCCCAGGGTGTTACCTCTAATTCACCAAGTACTTGTTACATTCTAGCGAGAAAGACTACAGCAGACTCAAAGTAAATTTTATACGTTTTATTGCAGACCTGCACAGGGACTGCAGGCAACCCATGCAAGGGAGCACTGCAGCCCCCCAAACCTGCGCAGGGACTGCAGGTAACCCACGCCTCCGAAGAGACTGGAGCACTGCAGCCCCCCAAACCTGCGCAGGGACTGCAACTAACCCACACAGGGGAACACTGCAGCCCCCCAAATCTGCGCAGGGACTGCAGGTAACCCACGCCTCCGAAGAGACTGGAGCACTGCAGCCACCCCAAACCTGAGCAGGGACTGCAGGTAACCCATGCCTCCGAAGAGACTGGAGCACTGCAGCCACCCCAAACCTGCACAGGGACTGCAGGTAACCTACGCCTCCGAAGAGACTGGAGCACTGCAGCCCCCCAAACCTGCGCAGGGACTGCAGGCAACCCACGCCTCCAAAGAGACTGGAGCACTGCAGCCCCCCAAACCTGCGCAGGGACTGCAGGCAACCCACGCCTCCGAAGAGACTGGAGCACTACAGCCACGAGCTTCTAAAATGGCTCCTTTTTATAGGGTGGCTATCTAGGATGAGCAAGCATCATACAGAAGCTGATGTGGCTGTTAGCTATTGGCTAGGGAGGTCGTGCACAGTTACGGGGGGGGGTATTACTCAGTGGAGAATTTCAAACATAAACTTCTGATAAGGGTCTCTGACTCAATGCAGGATGTTGCTGAACTCTTTGTTCTCAGCGTCACAGGGACCTTGTACACTCTTGGCAGCCCCAGCATGTCAGTACTCCTTGAATCTAACACTTGTCAAATGCTCCCAATAAATACTCCTAGGAACACAGCGACATGAGGAAGAGGTAGGAAGTGAAAGGAATTTCTGGGAGTATAAGCAAAGGTATCCTATCTCCAGTATAAAATTTCTTTGAAATCTTATATTGTAATCTTTCAAGTGACTTGATTTTCCATTTTACTCCATAACAGACAACTGTTTGTTTCCATATAAAAATAATACCTACAATTATCTACTCTTGAGTAAAATTAATGTACAAGGAAAACATCATTATTTGTTTTAGGGTTTGAGAGCCCCTTGACTCAATCAGATTACATCTGAAGGCACTCATATTCCCATTTGAGAGGTGTGGGCCTAATTTAATTACTAAAGCTATTATTTGCCTGGAACTCTACAACTTGTATAATACCTTGTACATAAATTATGTCACTGGGCTTCTCAATATTTTCTACGTTCATCCTGATTTACCTACATTTTTAATACTGGAATCCCTTCAGGCTTAGCCTTAGATCCTTTTCTCTCATATCTTTATATTCTTTCCCATTTTGGGGGACCATGGTTTCAATTACCTAGTACATTCCCCAGTAATACTCAAATTTATATCTCCGGAGGTATCTATACACTGCTTGCTTGGCATGATATCTTGGATATCTCACAAACATTTTAAACTTTCGATGTTCAAGTATGGAATTCATGATCTTCCTCCAAATCTTGTCTTTCTCCATTCAAAAGCACCACCATCCATCTAGCTGTGCAAGCTAGTATTATCTATGACATCTCAATATACCTCATATCTACAACCCATATATCACCAATATTTACCAATTTATAAAAATATTTTCAGTTAGTTTATTTCTTATAAGCTCACCCAATCCAAGCTACCATAATTTTCTCTTGACTGTTATAATAGATATTTAGATTTCTATTCTGATGTTTGGTAGGGACCTCAAAATTAAGATATTCAAACAGAGCTCTTGACTATTCACTACAAGCTGTTTCTTTCCCATCTTCTTTTTTTTTTTTGTGATGTTTTAAATCAGTGAGAGGAGGGGAGGCAGAGAGGGGAAACTCCTGCATGTGCCCCAATGGGATCCACCTGGGAAAGCACGCTAAGGGGTGATGCTCTGTCCAACTGGGGTGTTGCTCCGTTGCTCAGCAACCAAGCTCTTAGCGCTTGAGGTGGAGGCCAAGGAGCCATCCTCAGTGCTCTGGGCCAACTTGCTAATCGAGCCATGGCTGCAAGAGGGGAAGAAATTGAGAAAGAGAGAGAGAGAGAGAGAGAGAGAGAAGTGAGAGGGGAGGGGTGAAGAAGCAGATGAGCACTTCTTATGTTTGTCCTGGGAATCAAACCCAGGATATCCACATACGGGGCCTATACTCTACCACTGAGCCAACCGGCCAGGGCCCCATTTTTTCATAAAAAATAGCACCACCATAAACCCAGTTTCTCAAATGAAACATGAAGATTCCCCACTCACACCCTGTACCAAAATTCTCATTGGCTTCTTCTAATTACATGTATCTTTAAATATATGTCAATGTCACCTCTTCTCTTCCTTTCCACTGTTAATCCTGTTCTAAGCCATCATTAACTCTCATCTGGGTTCCTGCAGAAGCCTCCTAATAGGTCTTTCTGCTCCCAGTCCAACTTCCCTGCCTTCTATGTCAGTGAAATTCTTTTTAATATTGAAATAGAGAATGGTGCATCCATACATAAAAGTGCCCACACTTAGAAAAAAATCTACAGGCCTTTATGTTATCTGGTTTGTTTACCTCTCTGACATCTTCTCTTCCCAGGTCCTGTCTTTCAATAGACATATTGGCCTTTTTTTTTTTCTTCTGTCTTTGAAACTTTGCAAGCTTGTTTCCACATCAGGGTCTTTATGCTGCTATGCCCTCAGCCTAGGATGTATTTACACCAGTGCCTGGCATGGTTCGTTCCTTCACTTCAGTCATATCTCTGTTCAAATGTCATCTCCTCGAAGAGGCCTAATCTAACTATGCTAGCACCTCCTCCCAGTCACTTTCCATGCTCTTACTCTGTTTTATTTTTTTCAGAGTCCCCAAAATTATATATATATATATATATATAAATATATATATATATATATATATATATATATATATATATATATATATGCTTGCATGTTTGTCTGTTTGTTGTCCATACCTCCCATGAAGGCAAGGACTTCATGTATCTTGTTTATTATATGATTATTATCAAGCACAGTACTACTGAGGAGCTGGTGCTAAGTAAGTGTTTCTTGAATGAACAAGTGAATCAATGAAAGAACAACTTTATGAGATAGGACTGATATTAAAGTATTCTTATTTGAGAAATAAGTAAATGAAAGAACTAATGTTCATCCCAGGTTTTAAACAACGATGTCTGCTTTCAAAGAAAATAGTAACAGTTTACATTACTGGGGGCTCTTAGTATCTATATGCTAAGTATTATTCTAAATGCATTCTAGCTATAGTGTCATTCCTCCTTCCAGAACTCTTATGAGGGAGGTACTATATATTATTATCTTCTTTTATTAATGAGGAATCTGTATAACTGAGTAACTAAGAAACTTATTCAAGGTTACAAAGCTAGCAAAGAGTGGATCTGCAATGTGAACTTAAGCATTTTGACTCAGGAGCTTGTACCCTTAAATAATACAGTAAATGTACTAAATTAATTAATAAGGACAAAGCACCTGAAACAATGTTTGGCACATATGTATGTGTTAATTAGATATTAGTATTATTTGCTTTGTTTGTAAAGTGTTATTGAAATATTTTGCTCATATTTATTGGTTCGACGAGTTTACATAGCCTTCTTGTTTCATTAATGATGCTTTACAAAGAGCAAATGTTTCACATTCTGAGTCCAATTTATTAATGTTTTTATTTATGTTTTGTGCTTCTTTGTTTTATCTAGAAAACCTTTGCATATGCTAGAGTACAAAGATTTTCTTCTATGTTTTATCTCAAAATTTTAGAGCTTTAGATCAACATTCTTTTTTTTTTTTAAATCTCCATGAAGATATTGAGTGGATATAGCACCATTTGTTGAAAAGTCTTTTCTCCATTGCATTGCCTTGGCTCCTTTGTGGACAATTGATCATATATCCATTGATCTATTTCTAGATTCTATCTGTTCTATTGAGTTCTAAGTTTCTTTTTTCCAATAATACCAAACTGTCTTGAGTAGTGTAGCCTTAAAATATGTCTGCACTGTCTAATACAGTAATCATTAACTTGACTATTTAAATTTAAGCTAATAAAAAAAATATAATGAGAACTTTTGTTCTTTAGGTATAAAAGCCACATTTTGAATGCTTAACAGCTACATGTAGCTAGGGACTATATATTGGCAATACATAATTAGAGAACATATTCATTATCATAGAAACATTTTTTAAACAGTGCTATAGAAAGTCTTGAAATAAGATATAACTTTGCTCTTACTTTTAAACATTGCTTTGCTTATTCTAAGTTTCTTCTTGCTTTTATATAAATTTTAGTATCAGATAGTTAATTTCTACATCAGAGTTGGTAGAATTCTGATTAGAATTGCAAACTTGAATCTATAGATCAATCTGAGGAGAATTGCAATGTGATCAAGTCTTCCACTTCATAAAAATGGTATACCTCTATGCTTATGTAGGTCTTCTTTCATTTCTCTCAGCAATGTTTTGTGGGCTTGGGCATCATATATTTATTCCTAGGTATATTGTTTTTTGGCATGACTGTAAGTAAAACTTTAAACATGTTATTTCTAATTGTTTGCCTGGTATATAAGAATATGTTTTGTTTTGTATATTAATCTAATGTCCTTAGAACTTGCTAAATTGATTTACTATTCCTATGACTAGGAACTCCAGTACTATGTTGAAAAAAATTTTGGAGGAAAGCATTCAGTCCTTCCCTATTAAGTATAATATTACTTGCAGGTTTTTCATAAATATACTTTGTCAAACTCAGGAAGTTTCTTTCCATTCCTAGTTTGAGAACAGTCATGGGAATTTTATTTTGTCAAATGTTTTTTTAATATCTATTAAAATAATAATATATTTTTCTTTTTAATTCAATTAATATGATGAATTATGTGGATTGATTTTCAAATGTTAAACCAACTTTGCATAACTGTGATAAAACCAACATAGTCTTGCTTTAGTATCTTCCTATGTATTGCTGAATATAATTTGATATTTTGTTAAAGAATTTTGAGTTTCTGTTCACAAAGACTATTGCTTTATACTTTAAAACTTTTTCTACTTTTAGAGTCAGGGTAATGTGCACCTCATAAACTGAGCTGAGAAATATCCCCTCTGTTTTGGTTTTCTGAGTTTGTGTAGAAGTGATATTTTTTGTTCTCAGATATTTGAAAATGGGGTATTGTTTTTGATAGATGTTAGGCATGAATGCATTTTTGTATCTTTCAATATATTAAAATAGTTCATATTCTCATCAGATATTTTCTTTGATTTAGCATAGCACTTTGACTTTTCCTAGACGTAGGAGAGGCAAGTCCACTAATTGTAGATACCTTCAGAGAATGGCTGAGAAAAGAAGGAAAGAAAAAGCAAGATTTCACATTTAATATTTTGTGTGAATCCCATGTACATAAATGATCATTTTTATGTACTATTCACACGAAGTTCAGGTCTGAGAGGGAAGGCTATTTCAGTGAAATTGTCTTCAATCAACCTCTCCATCAGTCTCCTATTTTATTACATCAAATCTGTATAAACTGAAAGAATATTATTTGACCATCAATCTTAATAATAAAGTCAGAATCAGGATGGAAAAAAAGATCAACATTTTTTACTGGTGATTCTTTATATCGAGCGCTGAAAATAAAAGAGTCTATAAAGAAATTATTAAGTAGATTATATATTTTGGGTCATTATTCAAACAAATATTTATTATTATAGTTTATTATAGTTCTTTCTATGTCATAATTTAATACCTTTATTGGTAGATTTTTGTAATTAAACATTGAACCTCTATCAAATTTTGTCCAAATAATTAAGATTGCCATTAATGAAGAATGATTGCTGGGAATAGGTGTTCTTGAAGAATGTTTTACAGTTTCAAACAAAAAGAACACTGGCTATTATTATCAGTTTTATTCATTTTCCTTCCTAATATCTACAAATAGATAAAAATTACTTGCAGGTATTTTTGGAGAAGTGAGGCAGAGATGTAACTTTTGTAAAAAAATTTAAAAAAGGAGAGGGAGTCATAATTACCCTAACTTCAAAGCCTCCTGTCAATATTTAATCTTCCAGTCAGCTTCTCACAGTTTGCTTGAAGAGAACTGACATACTGGTTTTCAAAGCTTTATAGTTGGCAAAGTGCTCAGATGGCAAATTTCTTGCAGAAAACTCACATCCAATTTATGCCTGGTGTCCTGCCCCTCACAATTTATAGGGGCCATACTACATTAAAACACAAATTTCACACAAATAGTTGGGCCAGCAACTCTGAGAAACAAACACTGTATTATAAACCAGTACACGCCTGTGTGCTGTGACTGCCCCTCATTAACACGGTTTCCAGTGAGAGTGATGTTTCCGACTGATGCAGAGCTGAAAGCAGATCCTGCACAAAATCCCCTTCCCATGCTGCACCTGGCTTCCCCTCCCCCTCCCTGCCAGCCCCTCAACAGTGGAGGGCGGTCCAGGCCTGGTTCCTGTCACTAGCCAAGCTGCAGTCTCAAACCCCAGGTCTGTGTTCTGGCTTCCCTCTGGGTCTTACTAGAGGTTTATCGACAAAATGCAGACTCCTTATAATCGGTTTGAAAATCCCACTGCGTTCAACAGGAAAATATGATTATCCTTTAGTGGTGAACACCACACCATGTGTTGTCATGGTGGAGTAAATGTTCTGCAAGTGTGTGTATGCAGGGAAGTGAACTTGGGGGCGTGGGGATGTTTTCACTCTACTAGGGAAACAAACTCCTCTCTGCCAAAATTCTATGATCTGGTCCCCTTTGGGGAGCTCTCTCTCTAGGCTTTACTCTGGAAACCATCTGCTCTTTCCATGACTATTGGCTCCCCAGGGAAATTCTGGCTTCTCAAAATCTTGGCCTCATGTCTGGGGAATTCCATACCCAAGCTAGTCAGGACTTGGCTTGTCCTTCTTAGAGAGATTTTGCGAATCCAGCACTTAGCATGTGTTTAGGTCAAAATTATACAGAAGTGAAACTAAGCTTTCAAATTATGCAAATAAGTACAAAATATTTAATCATTTGCTCTCTCTCTTTCTCTCTGGGAAAAAGAAAACAAAAAGGAAGTCAGATCATATAGTGTAAGTAATACCTGAGTTATTTCCATTTTGGTTCTGCCAGTTAACTACCACATGGTCAGGGGAACAAGTTGAGAATAATATCTGGATATTGAATGGACTGAACTCAATAGATGAGAAGAAAACATACAAACCAAAATAAAACAAAGAAAAATATAATTTTATTTTTGTTCACTGCTATCTCTTTAAACCCACTCCACAGCTGTTTTTCCACATTGCTTCAGTGAAATTGGTTTTTTGTTTTGTTTTGTTTTTTGTATTTTTTTGAAGTGAGAAGAGGAGTGGCAGAGAGACAGACTCCCACATGCACCCGACCAGAATCCACCTCGGCAAGCCCACCAGGGGGCAATGATCTGCCCATCGGGGGCATTGCTTTGGTTCAACCGGAGCCATTCTAGAGCCTGAGGCAGAGGCCATGGAGTCACCCTCAGTGCCCAGGCCAACTTTGCTCCCATGGAGCCTTGGCTGTGGAAGAGGAAGAGAAAGATAGAGAGGAAGAATAGGGGGAAGGGTAGAGAAGCAAATGGGTGCTTCTCCTGTGGGCCCTGGCTTGGAATCAAACCCAGAACTTTCACATGCCAGGCCAACACTCTACCACTGAGGCAGCTGGCCAGGGTGTAAAATTGTCTTTTCAGTATGTTCAGCTAATGCAAAGACTCCAGTCACTTTTATGCATAATCATAATCTCATTATAGGACTAAAAATGTCATCACTGCTTCTTATTCTCATCACTGCCACATCCTTTTTCTCACCTTTCTACCCTATCTTGGTCTTGTTTTAGGCTGAGAGTCCAAAATGGCAGAAGGGCATGCTTGGTTTCTCTTTTCTCCTGGTCTCACTATTTTTAGTCCTTCTCTGAGTCCATTGGGGTTGAGGTGGGGTGATGAGAGTAGACAGGTAAGCAACAAAAAACTCCCTACCTGAGTGGTATGGAAGTAATCTATGATGGTACTTCTGAGTGTGGCAGTGTTCCACAGCTGATTCTTCCTTGAGTAGGATGTCTTTGAGAGTTCCTCAATGATATCTCACAGAATCTTTTCAACTGCAACTTATTTGATGCTTACTTGTTGCTTGCTGGCTGCTTAAAATTCTTCTTTCAGCCTCTGAGCATGTGGAAATTAACTCTGTTATCCATGAAGTTTCTTGGGTTGGGGGTGGAATTTCTAGTAGCTCCCAAGTGGGAGCTGTGTCTGATCCATAAGAAAAACTCATATATACTTGTCCTACCATGTTGTTGGTGGAAGGAATTTTTATTCGATAGGCAGTCCTCTTTCTCTCAGTTCTGCTGCCTTGAGCCAATCTTTTGCCAGCTTCTCTTGCCATTTCTGTGCTTCCAAGCCCGAGGATGATAGGACATTCCTTTCAAATAATTCTCTTGAACCCATCTTTCTCATTTAGATCAAGAGGGAAGAGGAATCACCCCTTTAATACCACAGGAGTGGAAATTCACAACATATCAACAGCTTTCTCCAGAGTAATTCTCTCTCTGGGCAATTTCATGTTCAATTTTGTATATCTTTAAGGTCAATTATAGCTCAAGATCTCAAAATCAGGCCCACACAACTTCAAGTCATGTACTGTGAATAAGTAGGCAGTATATATTACATAATGATAGATTAATAGAGCTTGATAGCCCTCAAAAGGGAAATTACAATTGGAAGGGAACAAATCCTTATGACTAGAGTTAGGTTAGGCATTTTTGGCTGTAATGCCACAAAGGTAATATTGAATCCTTCTCTATATAAAAGAGAGGCTAACATTTCTATTTTTCCTATTTCTGTGAAAGTTAACTTTCAGCAATGAGTAATGTATGCCAAATTTCTTCACCATAAAATTACTATATATTTCTCCTTCATAATAAATCTCCCAGATAGATTCCAAGATGTCAGTAGAGTAGGTGGATGCACAGACTGCCACCTCCCACTTCTAAATAGAATTACAAATTAATTTAAGAACAATCATCATGAAAAACCAACTCTGGACTAAAAGAACAGGACTTGAAAACCAAGGAGCACAGAAGAATCTACACTGACCCTGCTAGGGAGTGCAGGGACATGGTGGGGGCTCCCCCACTTCCAGGAGCAAGGGAAAGCTGAGGCTGAGGGTCCAGAATGACTCTCATTACAAGGAGAGAGACCTTGAGAGGTGGGAGTCCTCAGTGTCAGGACTGGAGACCCAGCCGAGAAACCCAGGGACTGGAGGAGATAGCCAGAGGAGACAGCATTGAGAGGGGAGAAGGACTAGAGTTCTGCCTGTGGGAAGTGGCTAGTGAAGAAAAGAGCAGAAAATATCACTCACAGCCACTTGACTGGAGATCCAAGGGTGAGGAGGGCTGAGAGGACAGGTCTTGCATGAGAAGAGAGTGAGGAGAGTGAGACACGGGGACACAAATGATGAAAGGGAGAACACCTGAGCTGACTGAGCTGAATTAACTCATTCTCCAGTGCCAAGGCAGCCATAGCTGGGGAAGGGATCATTCCCTTTACCCAGCACAAGCCGAGAGTGGAACCAGGTGACTCACCTCCAAAAAGCTCTTCAGCTCCAACCAGCACAAAAGGCCAGAAAGAAGGAAGTAAGGGGGAGGGGCAGTGACTCATATTTCCAGAAAAACCTGAGCTACATCTCCCTCTTCATACAGAGAATGCACCCTGCCCCCAGAGAGTAACTGGGCAGAATACACCTTCAGATTCTCAGAGGTCACACCCACCACATTTCTGGATACAGTTTCAACTAGGGCCAAAAACAAAAACAAAGACGACAAAAAACAAGATATGTCCACCTCTCCCCTCTTAAAGATAGAAGGCCCCTGCTGAGATGAGCAAACATAAGAAGCTCCCTGTTGGGTTCAGCAAACAAAGAGCAGAGAAGTCAAGACTTTAATGTGGCTCTACTAGTTAAGGATAATTAAAATCCAAGCAACCAGTAGAGGCAGAGGAACAAAGGCCTGGAGGAGAAGCCAAATTAAATAAACTAACCTCAGACCCACAACTCTAACAAGCCTGCAAACCACACACAGGAACAATGGGAAGACAGAGGAATGTAAACCATGTGAATCAACAAGAAAAATCTCCAACCCTGGCTGGTTGGCTCAGTGCTAGAGCATCGGCCTGGTATGCAGGAGTCCTGGGTTTGATTTCCGGCCAGGGCACACAGAAGAAGCACCCATCTGCTTCTCCAGCTCTCTCCCTCTCCTTCCTCTCTCTCTCTCTCTCTTCCCCTCCTGCAGCCAAGGCACCATTGGAGCAAAAGTTGGCCTGGGCGCTGAGGATGGCTCTATGGCTTCTGCCTCAAGTGCTAGAATGGATCTGGTTACAGCAGAGCAATGCCCCAGATGGGCAGAGCATAGCCCCCTGGTGGGTATGCAGGGTGGATCCCGGTCAGGTGCATGCAGGAGTCTGTCTGACTGCCTCCCTGTTTCCAACTTCAGAAAAATACAAAAAAAAACAAAAAACAACCCTCCAGAGAAAAGAACTGAATAAGATAGAAGTAATCACATTACCAGATGCAGAGTATAAAATAATGATTGTTAGGATGCTTAAGGATCTCAAAGCTACAATGGATGAACTTAATGAACACTTAAATAAAGAAATTGCAAGCATCAAAATGGACACTGAAATCATAAAAAGGAATCAAACAAAAATGACAAACACATTATCAGAAATGAAGACTACACTAGAAGGAACTAATAGCAGACTGGATAAAGCACAGGATCGAATCAGTGATTTAGAGAACAAGATAAGTGAAATTATGGAAGCAAAAAGAAAAGGTGATCAGAAAGTCTGAGGAAACTCTAAGAGAGCTCTGTGACAACATGAAGAGAAAAAAACATCCGCATAGTAGGGGTTCCTGAAGAAGAAGAGAAAGAACAATGGATAGAGAACCTGTATGAAGAAATCAGAGCTGAAAACTTTCCTAAATTGATGCAGAAAAAAGTCACACAAGTTCAAGAAGCACAGAGAACCCCATTAAGGCAGAACCCGAAAGACCTACACCAAGACACATCATAATCAAAATACCAAAGCTAAAAGATAAAGAAAGAATACTAAAAGCTACAAAAGAAAAGAGCCTCCAAAAAAAAAAAAAAAGAAAGAAAAGAGCCTCCATAAGGATGACATACTACTTTTCAACAGAAACACTTGAAGCCAGAAGAGAATGGCAAGAAATATTCAAAGTAATGCAGAACAAGAGCCTACAACCACGACTTCTTTATCCAGCAAGGATATTGTTTAAAACTGAAGAAGAAATAAAAAGCTTCCCAGACAAAAACAAAACAAAACAAAACAAAACAAAAAGAGTCAAGGAATTCATTACATTGCTGCAAGAAATGTTAAGGGGCCTGTTGTAAACAGAACAAAAGAGGAATGTAGATTTAAAGAATAAAATGGCAATAAAAACTACATATCAATAATAACCTTAAATGTAAATGGATTAAATGCTCCAATCCAAAGACATAAATAGCTGCATGGATAAGAAAAAGGACCCATACATATGCTGTCTATAAGAGACCAACCTCAAAACAAAAGATACAAATAGACTGAAAGTAAAAGGATGGAAAAAGGTATTTCATGGAAATGGAAATGAAAAAAAGCTGGGGTAGCAATACTTATCTCTGACAAAATAGACTTTAAAACAAAGGCTATTGTAAGGAATAAAGAAGGTCACTACATAATGATAAAGGGAGCAATTCAACAGGAAGATATAACCATTATAAATATCTATGTGCCTAATATAAGAGCACCTAAATGAAGCAGACTTTGATGGACATAAAGGGTGAGATCAACAGCAATATTATAATAGTAGGATATTTCAATACCCCATTAACATCAATGGATAGATCCTCAAGAAAGAAAATTAACAAAGAAACAGCAGTCTTAAAGGACACACTAGATCAACTGGATTTAATAGATATCATCAAAACCTTTCACCCTAAAGCAGCAGAATATACATTCTTTTCAAGTGCTCATGGTACATTCTCTAAAGTAGACCACATGCTAGGACACAAAACAAGTCTCAATAAATTTAAGAAGACTGAAATCATATCAAGCATCTTCTCTGATCACAATGGCATGAAATTAGAAATCAACTACAATAGGAAAACTAAAAAATGCTCAAACATTTGGAAACTAAATAGCATGTTATTAAATAATGAATGGGTTAACAATCAGATCAGGAATAAATAAAAAATTTTCTTTAAACAAATTAAAATGATCATACAACAACTCAAAATTTATGGGACACAGCAAAAGTAGTCCTGAGAGGGAAGTTCATAGCATTACAGGCATACCTTAAGAAGCTAGAAAAAACTCAAATAAATAATTTAACTCAGCATCTAAAAGAACTAGAAAAAGAACAGCAAGTAAAGCCCAGAGGAAGTAGAAGAAAGGAAATAATAAAGATCAGAGCAGAAATAAATGACATAGAGGCTAAAAATACAATACAGACAATCAATGAAACCAAGAGCTGGTTCTTTGAAAAGGTAAACAAGATTGATGAACCTTTAAACAGACTCACCAGGAAAAAAGAGAGAGGACTAAAATAAATAAAATTAGAAATGAGTGTGAAGAAGTAACAACTGACACAGTAGAAATACAAAGGATTGTAAAAAAATACTATGAAGAACTGTATGCTAAAAAATTAGACAATCTTGGTGAAATGGACAAATTTCTTAAAACATACAATCTTTTAAAAATCAATCTGGAAGAATCGGAAAACCTAAACAGACCGATTATAACAAATAAGATCAAAACAGTTATCAAAAAACTTCCAACAGGCCCTGGCTGGTTTGCTCAGTGGTAGAGCGTCGGCCTGGCGTGCAGAAGTCCCAGGTTCGATTCCCGGCCAGGGCACACAGGAGAAGCGCCCATCTGCTTCTCTGCCCCTCCCCCTCTCCTTCCTCTTTGTCTCTCTCTTCACCTCCTGCAGCCGAGGCTCCATTGGAGCAAAGATGGTCTGGGCGCTGGGGATGGCTCCTTGGCCTCTGCCCCAGGTGCTAGAGTGGCTCTGGTTGCAACAGAGCGATGGCCGGGAGGGGCAGAGCATCGCCCCCTGGTGGGCAGAGTGTCGCTCCCTGGTGGGTGTGCTGGGTGGATCCTGGTCGGGCGCATACGGGAGTCTGTCTGACTGTCTCTCCCCATTTCTAGCTTCAGAAAAATACAAAAAAAAAAAAAAATTAAAAAAAAAAAAACTTCCAACAAACAGAAGCCCTGGGCCAGATGGCTTCACAGGTGAATCTACCAAATATTCAAAGAAGAACTAACTCCTATCCTTCTCAAGCTATTTCAAAAAATTTAAGAGGAGAGAAAACTTCCAAGTTCTTTTTATGAGGCAAGCATAATTCTGATTACAAAACCAAGCAAAGACAATACAAAGAAAGAAAACTCTAGGCCAATATCCCTAATGAATTTAGATGCTAAAGTTCTCAACAAAATATTAGCAAACTGGATCCAGCAATACATGAAAAAAAATCATACATCATGATGTAGTGGGATTTATTCTGGTGAGGCAAGGTTGGTGTAATATTAGCAAATCAATCAATGTGATTCATCACATAAACAAAAGAAAGGAAAAAAATCACATGATAATATCAATAGATGCAGAAAAAAGCATTTGTAAAATCCAGCACACATTTATTATTAAACTCTCAGTATTATTAAACTCCTCAACATGATAAAGGTTATTTTAACCCACAGCCAACATCATAATAAATGGGCAAAAATTAAAAGCAATCCCCTTAAGATCAGGAACAAGGCAGGGGTGCCTCCTTTCACCATTCTTATTTAACATAGTTCTGGAAGTTCTTGCCAGAGCAATCAGACAAGAAGAAATAAAAGGTATCCAAATTGGAAAAGAAGAAGTAAAACTATCATTATTTGCAGATGATATGATACTGTACATAAAAAACCCTAAAGTCTCAGTCAAAAAACTACTGGACCTGATAAATGAATTCAGCAAGGTGGCAGGATATAAAATTATTATTCAGAAATCAGAGGCATTTTTATACAGCAACAATAAACTAACTGAAAGAGAAATTAAGAAAATAATCCGAGGTGACGTCACGGAAATGGCGCCGTGAGAAGCGCGTCCTACAGCTCTCCCCTAAATCACAACAAATTTATCAACTAGAAACAGAAAAATTTATCCTCGAAGCATTCCGGAGTTCCACACAAACTGAAAGCAAAAGGACTGTTATCACTTGAATCTGAGAGACAAGGGTGTGGAGGAAGCTACCGCAGCGACGCTCATTCAAGCCGCCAGGGAGTGCGCCTGCGGTGAGTCAGCCCATATACTTGGGAACCGCAAGCCGCGGCGAGCGCCCGACCGCGAGCCGCCGTGAGCCCCCGCGAGCTGCCGCGAACCCCCGCGAACCGCCACCGCGAGCTGCCACGAGCCCCCGCGAACCGCCACCGCGAGCGGCCGCCACGAGCCGCAGCGCGCGCCCGGTCCGGTTGAGCACCGCTGACGTTCCCAGCGGCCCACACACTGCGAGTGGGGGTCGCCGGCCACCGGTGCCCGGAGCGCCCCATTCGCGCGCGTGCCTTGGGCATTCCACGCACCCAGGGTGCCCTACTGGCTCACACACCCAGGGGGCTCCATTATCCTGCGCCTGGTGCGGTCCAGCCGCCAGCGGCGGGGCGAGTAGGACAGGCTTGGGAGATTCTCTCCGTGGGCGGGGCACCTCACCCAGCCATTCAAGCTAACAATCAAGCATTGGGGGAGGGGCGCGTGCAGGCAGCCTAAAATACCTTCGGAAACACAGCTGCGACCCAATCACTGAAATTAGCTTAACCCATAAAATCTGCGCACCCTCGGTTCTAATTGATAAGATCTCTCTCAGTTCAGCGATCCAAGACAAGAGGCGTGATATTTTTTAGTGCCTCTCGCTAAAGGGGCGGGGGCAACTTCTGATTGATAGAGCCTCCATATTCAGAGATAAATGCTAACAAGAAGGACTTGGCAGATAATAAGGTCTATACTACACTAGTCGTAAGCAGAGACTAGTGCCTCTTCTTCCCTGCAAAAACAGGCTACAAAGTGTGGAAAGCCTGGGTTGAGTGGTCCAACTGAATGCTAGGTGCTGAACAGTCACCTTGACAACAATTGACTCCCACCCCCGCCTGATTACACTGGAGGCTCTGACTCTCAGAGCCTTTCCCAAAGCCTTGCACTGAGTGGGGATAGAGTGGGGATTTCCCAGCTCTTTGAGCCTCTTACTCCCCAGGCAGAAGCAGTTGCAGCCTTATAGCTGGATCACCAGGCTGCTAATTCAGAAAGGGGGGACTAGGAGAAAGAATCCAGGAAAGCAAACTCTCTCATCGTTGGACCCTGCAAACGCCAACAAGCCTTTACTTCCAGCAAGACTAAAGCCAATTATATGACATTGCCATAGAATCCCATCAACTGCAAATCCCTACCTAAGAGTGACACAGGGGCAGAGCCTGGGGTACAGAGTCACTGACTAGGAAGAGGGAGAGAAAAGAAATAGGAAGAAGATAACCTCTCAAAATCAAGAAAAACCCACAGACTTTACAACTTGATCCACTAATTTTTTTTGTTGTTGTTTGTTTCTTCTATCTTTTTGCCTTTATTTCCTCCACCTCGGTCCTTCTATTCTCTGCCCATCATATGCTTTCCCTTTCTTGAACAACACTACCCATGAGTGTTGCATTTTATTTTTCTTCTTCATCCTCACCCTCCTTTAAGGTTATACTCCAAAACACTTAACTCTCACTCTCTCCTCTTTTGTTTTTGTTTTTTTGTCTTGCTTTATTTTGTTTTTTTCTCCTCCTATTTTATTTCTTCCCTCGTTTTTCTCTTTTTCTTATTTTTTCCTTTCTATTCGTTTTTTCTTTTCTCATTTTACTTTTCTCCCATATAATCCTCAATCACGAACAAATTAGTTAATTTGGGACTCAAGGCTTTTTTTTGGCTTTATTTCTCTTTTATGCTTTTGTTTTTATTTTTTTTTCTCTTGTTTGTTTATTTTTGTGGCATTTTGGGTCCTCCCAACCCAAGGTCTCCATTGTATTTAGTCTTCACTCCACTTAATACAACAGATTTTTACTTATTATTTTTATTTTTTCTTCTTTATTATTCTTTTTTGGTCCTTTTTTCTGATTCCCTCTTATCCCTCTCATTATATCTCTTAGTTGACCATCACTTACAAGCAAATCATCTTATGCTTGTCTAAGATTTTCTTCCTTTTTTTTTTTTTTTTCATTTAGTAGGTCCCTACTCCCTTTTTTTGCCCCTTGAACTCTTCACCCCAAATCAGGCCCTCCATTATAGGCACGATATTTCCCTGAGGAGGGGAGAGGAGGGAAAGAGAAGAGAGAAAAAAAGGGGGAAATAATAAATTATTACTGTTTTTTTTTGTGGGGTGTTTTACCCTTTTTTTTTTTCTTTTTACTCTTTATTAATTCTAATTAGTGCTATCAATAAGACCACCCTCAGATGCCGATAAGAAAAAGGAAATCGAATATTATGGATACAAAAAAAAGAGAGGTAACACAAATAGATGTGGAAAAATCTATGGAGAAAAGACTTAACATATTGGAAGCCTTGGAGCTAAATGACAGAGAATTTAAAATAGAAATCTTAAAAATACTCAGAGATATACAAGAAAACACAGAAAGGCAATATACGGAGATCAGAAAACAACTCAATGAACACAAAGAATATATTACCAAGGAAATTGAAACTATAAAAACAAATCAAACAGAAATGAAAAACTCAATTCACGAGCTGAAAAACGAGGTAACAAGCTTAGCTAACAGAGCAGCCCAGATTGAAGATAGGATTAGTGAAATAGAAGACAAACAACTTGAGGCACAACAGAGAGAAGAAGAAAGAGACTCAAAAATAATAAAAAATGAGAAAGCCCTACAGGAATTGTCTGACTCCATCAGAAAGAATAACATAAGAATAATAGGTATATCAGAGGGAGAAGAGAAAGAAAATGGAATGGAGAATATACTCAAAAGAATAATAGACGAGAACTTCCCAAGCCTGTGGAAGGAACTAAAGCCTCAAATTCAAGAAGCAAACAGAACACCAAGTTTTCTTAACCCCAACAAACCCACTCCAAGGCACATCATAATAAAGATGACACAAACCAATGACAAAGAAAAAATTCTCAAGGCAGCCAGGGAAAAGAAGAGTACAACATATAAAGGAAGGCCTATTAGATTATCATCAGATTTCTCAGCAGAAACTCTACAAGCTAGAAGAGAGTGGACCCCAATATTTAAAGCCCTGAAAGAGAGGAACTTTCAGCCAAGAATACTATACCCATCAAAGCTATCCTTCAAGTATGAAGGAGATATAAAAACATTCACAAATACAGAAAAGATGAGAGAATTTATCAACAGAAAGCCCCCCACTCCAGGAAATACTAAGGGGGGTTTTCCAACCAGATTCAAAGAACAAAAGAAAACAACACCACAAGTAACAGCTCCACCAAGAACACAATAAAACCAAACTTAAACTGTGACAACAAAGGAAAAAAAGAGGGGAGAGGATGGAGATTAACAGTAGCAAAGGATGATGAAGTGCAGAAATACTTATAAGATAGGGTACTACAATGAATATGGTAGGTACCCTTTTCATTACTTAATGGTAACCACCCTTGAAAAAACCACCACAAAAACACTTGACTTAAAAAAGGTAGCAACAGAGGAAAGAAGTATGGAACACAAACAAACAAAAACAAATGATAGAAAAACAAAAGAGAAGAATCAAACTAGATACAAAACTAACAGAAAGCAATTTATAAAATGGCAGTAGGGAACCCACAAGTGTCAATAATTACACTAAATGTAAATGGATTAAAATTACCAATAAAAAGACACAGAGTAGCAGAATGGATTAAAAAAGAAAATCCAACTATATGCTGCCTACAAGAAACACATCTAAGCAATAAGGATAAAAACAAATTCAAAGTGAAAGGCTGGAAAACAATTCTCCAAGCAAACAACACCCAAAAAAAAGCAGGTGTAGCAATACTCATATCTAATAATGCTGACTACAAGACAGAAAAAGTACTCAGAGACAAAAATGATCATTTCATAATGATTAAGGGGAAGTTGAATCAAGAAGACATAAAAATCCTTAATATATATGCACCAAACCAAGGAGCACCAAAATATATAAGACAGCTACTTATTGACCTTAAAACAAAAACTAACAAAAATACAATCATACTTGGAGACCTCAATAAACCGCTGACGGCTCTAGATCGGTCATCCAAACAGAGAATCAATAAAGATATAGTGGCCTTAAACGAAATACTAGAACACCTAGATATGATAGACATCTACAGGACACTTCATCCCAAAGCGACAGAGTATACATTTTTCTCTAGTGTACATGGAACATTCTCAAGAATTGACCATATGTTGGCCACAAAGACAATATCAGCAAATTTAGAAAAATTGAAATTGTACCAAGCATATTTTCTGATCATAAAGCCTTGAAACTAGAATTCAACTGCAAAAAAGAGGGGGAAAAACCCACAAAAATGTGGAAACTAAACAACATACTTCTAAAAAATGAATGGGTCAAAGAAGAAATAAGTGCAGAAATCAAAAGATATATACAGACAAATGAAAATGAAAATACGACATATCAGAATCTCTGGGATGCAGCAAAAGCAGTAATAAGAGGAAAGTTCATATCACTTCAGGCCTATATGAACAAACAAGAGAGAGCCGAGGTAAACCACTTAACTTCAAACCTTAAGGAACTAGAAAAAGAAGAACAAAGACAACCCAAAACCAGCCGAAGAAAGGAGATAATAAAAATCAGAGCAGAAATAAATGAAATAGAGAACAGAAAAACTATAGAAAAAATCAATAAAACAAGGAGCTGGTTCTTTGAAAAGATCAACAAAATTGACAAACCCTTGGCAAGACTCACCAAGGAAAAAAGACACAGGACTCAAATAAATAAAATCCAAAATGAAAGAGGAGAGATCACCACAGACATCATAGAAATACAAAGAATTATTGTAGCATACTATTAAAAATTATATGCCACCAAATACAACAATCTAGAAGAAATGGATAAATTCCTAGAACAATACAACCTTCCTAGACTGAGTCATGAAGAAGCAGAAAGCCTAAACAGACCAATCAGCAGGGAGGAAATAGAAAAAACTATTAAAAATCTCCCCCAAAATAAAAGTCCCAGGCCCAGACGGTTATACTAGTGAATTCTATCAAACATTCAAAGAAGACTTGGTTCCTATTCTACTCAAAGTCTTCCAAAAAATTGAAGAAGAAGCAATACTTCCAGACACATTTTATGAGGCCAACATAACCCTCATACCAAAACCTGGCAGGGATGGCACAAAGAAAGAAAACTACAGACCAATATCTCTAATGAATACAGATGCTAAAATACTAAACAAAATACTGGCAAACCGAATACAACAACATATTAAAAAAATAATACATCATGATCAAGTGAGATTCATCCCAGAATCTCAAGGATGGTTCAACATACGCAAAACGGTTAACGTAATACACCATATCAACAAAACAAAGAACAAAAACCACATGATCTTATCAATAGATGCAGAAAAGGCTTTTGATAAAATACAACACAATTTTATATTTAAGACTCTCAACAAAATGGGTATAGAAGGAAAATATCTCAACATGATAAAGGCCATATATGATAAACCATCAGCCAACATCCTATTAAACGGCATAAAACTGAGGACTTTCTACCTTAAATCAGGAACAAGACAGGGTTGTCCACTCTCTCCACTCTTATTCAACGTGGTGCTAGAAGTTCTAGCCAGAGCAATCAGACAAGACAAAGAAATAAAAGGCATCCATATCGGAAAAGAAGAAGTAAAGCTATCACTTTTTGCTGATGATATGATCCTATACATCGAAAACCCGAAGGACTCCACAAAAAGATTATTAGAAACAATAAACCAATACAGTAAGGTCGCAGGATACAAAATTAACATACAAAAGTCCATAGCCTTTCTATATGCCAACAATGAAATATTAGAAAACGAACTCAAAAAAATAATCCCCTTCACGATTGCAACAAAAAAAATAAAATACCTAGGAATAAACATAACAAAGAACGTAAAGGACCTATATAATGAAAATTACAAAGCATTGTTAAGGGAAATCGAAAAAGATACAATGAGATGGAAAAATATTCCTTGTTCTTGGATAGGAAGAATAAATATAATCAAAATGGCCATATTACCCAAAGCAATATACAAATTTAATGCAATTCCCATCAAAATCCCTATGAGATTTTTTAAAGAAATGGAACAAAAAATCATCAGATTTATATGGAACTATAAAAAACCCCGAATAGCCAAAACAATTCTAAGGAAAAAGAATGAAGCTGGGGGCATTACAATACCTGACTTTAAACTATATTATAGGGCCACGATAATCAAAACAGCATGGTATTGGCAAAAAAATAGACACTCAGACCAATGGAACAGAATAGAAAGCCCAGAAATAAAACCACATATATATGGTCAAATAATCTTTTATAAAGGGGCCAACAACACACAATGGAGAAAAGAAAGCCTCTTCAACAAATGGTGTTGGGAAAACTGGAAAGCCACATGCAAAAGAATGAAACTCGACTACAGCCTGTCCCTGTGTACTAAAATTAATTCAAAATGGATCAAAGACCTAAATATAAGACCTGAAACAATAAAGTACATAGAAGAAGACATAGGTACTAAAATCATGGACCTGGGTTTTAAAGAACATTTTATGAACTTGACTCCAATGGCAAGAGAAGTGAAGGCAAAGATAAATGAATGGGACTACATCAGAATTAAAAGTTTTTGCTCAGCAAGAGAAACTGATATCAAAATAAACAGACAGCCAACTATATGGGAACTGATATTTTCAAACGACAGCTCAGATAAGGGCCTAATATCCAAAATTTACAAAGAACTCATAAAACTCAACAACAAACAAACAAGCAATCCAATAAAAAAATGGGAAGAGGACATGAACAGACACTTCTCCCAGGAAGAGATACAAATGGCCAACAGATATATGAAAAGATGCTCAGCTTCATTAGTTATTAGAGAAATGCAAATCAAAACTACAATGAGATACCACCTCACTCCTGTTAGATTAGCTATTATCAACAAGACGGGTAATAGCAAATGTTGGAGAGGCTGTGGAGAAAAAGGAACCCTCATTCACTGTTGGTGGGACTGCAAAGTAGTACAACCATTATGGAGGAAAGTATGGTGGTTCCTCAAAAAACTGCAAATAGAACTACCTTATGACCCAGCAATCCCTCTACTGGGTATATACCCCAAAACCTCAGAAACATTGATACGTGAAGACACATGTAGCCCCATGTTCATTGCAGCAGTGTTCATCGTGGCCAAGACATGGAAACATCCAAAAAGCCCTTCAATAGAAGACTGGATAAAGAAGATGTGGCACATATACACTATGGAATACTACTCAGCCATAAGAAATGATGACATCAGATCATTTACAGCAAAATGGTGGGATCTTGATAACATTATAAGGAGTGAAATAAGCAAATCAGAAAAAAACAAGAACTACATGATTCCATACATTGGTGGAACATAAAAATGAGACTAAGAGACATGGACAAGAGTATGGTGGTTACCAAGGGTGGGGGGGGAGGGAGGACATGGGAGGGAGGGAGGGAGAGAGTTAGGGGGAGGGGGAGGGGCACAGAGAACTAGATAGAGGGTGACGGAGGACAATCTGACTTTGGGCGAGGGGTTTGCAACATAATTTGATGACAAAATAACCTAGACATGTTTTTTTTGAATATATGTACCCTGATTTATTAATGTCATCCCATTACCATTAATAAAAATTTATTAAAAAAAAAAAAAGAAAAAAAAGAAAATAATCCCTTTCATGATTTCAACAACAAAAAATAAAGTACCTAGGAGTAAATTTAACGAAGGAGGTTAAAAACTTGTACTTGGAAAATTATAAAACATTGATAAAATAAATCAAGGAAGATACAAAGAAGTAGAAGCATATACCATGTCTATGGATAGAAAGAATAAACATCATTAAAATGTCTATATTACCCAAAGCAATTTATAAATTCAATTCAATTTCTATTAAAATACCAATAACATACTTCATACATATAGAACAAATATCCAAAAATTTATATGTAACCAGAAAAGAAAACAAATGGCCTCAGCAATCTTGAAAAAGTAGAATAAAGCCAGTTATATCATACTTCCTGATATCAAGTTATGCTACAAAAAAATGACGTCACGGAAATGGCGCCGTGAGCAGCGCGTCCGACAGATCTCCCCAAAATCACAACAAATTTATCAACTAGAAACAGAAAAATTTATCCTCGGAGCATTCCGGAGTTCCACACAAACTGAAAGCGAAAGGACTGTTATCACTTGAATTTGAGAGACGAGGGTGTGGAGGAAGCTACTGCAGGGATGTTCATTCAAGCCGCGGAGGGACTGCACCTGTGGTGAGTCAGCCCACACTCAGGAGCAGTGAGAAGCTGCCGGCGCGTGCCCAGTCTGGTTGCAGAGCGAGCACTGCTAACGTTCCCAGTTGCCCGCGCACTGCGAGTGAGAGTCCCCAGCCACCGGTGCCTGGAGCACCCCATTCGTATGCGTGCCCTGGGCATTCCACGCACCCAGAGTGCCCTACTGGCCTGCACACCCAGGGTGCCCCATTATTCTGCGCCTGGTGTGCCCCAGCCGCCAGCGGAGGGGCAAGCAGGAGAGGCACCAGGGCGGTCTTCCCTACTTGGGAGATTCTCTCCGTGGGTGGGGCACCTCACCCAGCCATTCAAGCTAACAATCAAGCGTTGGGGGAGAGGGGCGCAGCCAGCCTGAAATACCTTCGGGAGCACAGCTGCGGACCCAATCACTGAAATTAGCTTAACCCATAAAATCTGCGCACCCTCGGTTCTAATTGATAAGCTCTCTCTCAGTTCAGCGATCCAAGACAAGAGGCGTGATATTTTTTAGTGCCTCTCGCTAAAGGGGCGGGGGCAACTTCTGATTGATAGAGCCTCCATATTCAGGGATAAACGCTAACAAGAGGGACTTGGCAGATAATAAGATCTATACTACACTAGTCGCAAGCAGAGACTAGTGCCTCTTCTTCCCAGCCAAAACAGGCTACAAAGTGTGGAAAGCCTGGGTTGAGTGGCCCACCTGAATGCTAGGCGCTGAACAGTCACCTTGACAACAATTGACTCCCACCCCCGCCTGATTACACTGGAGGCTCTGACTGCCAGAGCCTTTCCCAAAGCCTTGTGCTGAGTGGGGATAGAGTGGGGATTTCCCAGCTCTTTGAGCCTCTTACTCCCCAGGCAGAAGCAGTTGAAGCCTTATACCTGGATCACCAGGCTGCTAATTCAGGAAGGGGGGACTAGGAGAGAGACTCCAGGAAAGCAAACTCTCTCATCGTTGGACCCTGCAAACGCCAACAAGCCTTGACTACCAGCAAGACTAAAGCCAATTATATGACATTGCCATAGAATCCCATCAACTGCAAATCCCTACCTAAGTGTGACACAGGGGCAGAGCCTGGGGTACAGAGTCACCGACCAGGAAGAGGGAGAGAAAAGAAAAAGGAAGAAGTTAACCTCTCAAAATCAAGAAAAATCCACAGACTTTACAACTTGTTACACTAATTTTTCTGTTGTTGTTGTTTGTTTCTTCTATCTTATTGCCTTTATTATTATTATTTCTATTTCCTCCACCTCGGTCCTTCTATTCTCTGCCCATCTTATGCTTCCCTTTTCTTGAACTACACTACCCATGAGTGTTACATTTTATTTCTCTTCTTCATCCTCACCCTCCTTTAAGGTTATACTCCAAAACACTTAACTCTCACTCTCTCCTCTTTTGATTTTTTTTTAATTTTGCTTTATTTTGTTTTTTTCTCTTCTTTTTCTTCCTTCGTTTTTCTCTTTTTCTTATTTTTTCCTTTCTATTCGTTTTTTCTTTTCTCATTTTACTTTCCTCCCATTTAAACCTCAATCATGAACAAATTAGTTAATTTGGGACTCAAGGGGTTATTTTGGCTTCATTTTTCTTTTTCGCTTTTGTTTTTGTTTTTTCCTTGTTTGTTTGTTTATTTTTGTGGCATTTTGGGTACTTTTTACGTTGCTTTTTAACTCACTAGCATTCCTCCCAACCCAAGATATCCATTGTATTTAGTCTTCGCTCCACTTAATACAACAGATTTTTACTTATTATTTTTATTGTTTTCTTCTTTATTATTCTTTTTTTTTCCTCCTTCTTTCTGGTTCTGTCTTATCCCTCTCATTATATCTCTTAGTCAACCATCACTTACAAGCAAATCATCTTATGCTTGTCTAAGATTTTCTTCCCTTTTTTTTTTTTTTTTTTTGCATTTCGTAGGTCCCTACTCCCTTTTTTTGCCTGCCCCTTGAACTCTTCACCCCAAATCAGGCCCTCCATTATAGGCAGTTTTTGTTCCATTTAGCATAATATAATTCACAGGTCATCATGATATTTCCCTGAGGAGGGGAGAGGAGGGAAGGAGAAGAAAGAAAAAAGGGGGAAATAATAAATTATTACTTTTTTTTTGTGTGTGGGGTGTTTTATCTTTTTTTTTTTTTTTTTTACTTTTTACTCTTTATTAATTCTAATTAGTGCTATCAAAAAGACCACCCTCAGATGCCAATAAGAAAGAGGAAATCAAATATTATGGATACAAAAGAAAGAGAGGTAACAGAAATAAATGTGGAAAAATCTATGGAGAAAAGACAACATATTGGAAGCCTTGGAGCTAAATGACAGAGAATTTAAAATAGAAATCTTAAAAATACTCAGAGATATACAAGAAAACACAGAAAGGCAATATAGGGAGATCAGAAAACAACTCAATGAACACAAAGAATATATTACCAAGGAAATTGAAACTATAAAAACAAATCAAACAGAAATGAGAAACTCAATTCACGAGCTGAAAAACGAGGTAACAAGCTTAGCTAACAGAACAGCCCAGATTGAAGATAGGATTAGTGAAATAGAAGACAAACAACTTGAGGCACAACAAAGAGAAGAAGAAAGAGACTCAAAAATAATAAAAAACAAGAAAGCCCTACAGGAATTGTCTGACTCCATCAGAAAGAATAACATAAGAATAATAGGTATATCAAAGGGAGAAGAGAAAGAAAATGGAATGGAGAATATACTCAAACAAATAATAGACGAGAACTTCCCAAGCCTGTGGAAGGAACTAAAGCCTCAAATTCAAGAAGCAAACAGAACACCAAGTTTTCTTAACCCCAACAAACCCACTCCAAGGCACATCATAATAAAGATGACACAAACCAATGACAAAGAAAAAATTCTCAAGGCAGCCAGGGAAAAGAAGAGTACAACATATAAAGGAAGGCCTATTAGATTATCATCAGATTTCTCAGCAGAAACTCTACAAGCTAGAAGAGAGTGGACCCCAATATTTAAAGCCCTGAAAGAGAGGAACTTTCAGCCAAGAATACTATACCCATCAAAGCTATCCTTCAAGTATGAAGGAGATATAAAAACATTCACAAATACAGAAAAGATGAGAGAATTTATCAACAGAAAGCCCCCACTCCAGGAAATACTAAGGGGGTTTTCCAACCAGATTCAAAGAACAAAAGAAAACAACACCACAAGTAACAGCTCCACCAAGAACACAATAAAACCAAACTTAAACTGTGACAACAAAGGAAAAAAAGAGGGGAGAGGATGGAGATTAACAGTAGCAAAGGATGATGAAGTGCAGAAATACTTATAAGATAGGGTACTACAATGAATATGGTAGGTACCCTTTTCATTACTTAATGGTAACCACCCTTAAAAAAACCACCACAAAAACACTTGACTTAAAAAAGGTAGCAACAGAGGAAAGAAGTATGGAACACAAACAAACAAAAACAAATGATAGAAAAACAAAAGAGAAGAATCAAACTAGATACAAAACTAACAGAAAGCAATTTATAAAATGGCAGTAGGGAACCCACAAGTGTCAATAATTACACTAAATGTAAATGGATTAAAATTACCAATAAAAAGACACAGAGTAGCAGAATGGATTAAAAAAGAAAATCCAACTATATGCTGCCTACAAGAAACACATCTAAGCAACAAGGATAAAAACAAATTCAAAGTGAAAGGCTGGAAAACAATACTCCAAGCAAACAATACCCCAAAAAAAGCAGGTGTAGCAATACTCATATCTAATAATGCTGACTACAAGACAGAAAAAGTACTCAGAGACAAAAATGATCATTTCATAATGATTAAGGGGAAGTTGAATCAAGAAGACATAACAATCCTTAATATATATGCACCAAACCAAGGAGCACCAAAATATATAAGACAGCTACTTATTGACCTTAAAACAAAAACTAACAAAAATACAATCATACTTGGAGACCTCAATACACCGCTGACGTCTCTAGATCGGTCATCCAAACAGAGAATCAATAAAGATATAGTGGCCTTAAATGAAATACTAGAACACCTGGATATGATAGACATCTACAGGACACTTCATCCCAAAGCGACAGAGTATACATTTTTCTCTAGTGTACATGGAACATTGTCAAGAATTGACCATATGTTGGGTCACAAAGACAATATCAGCAAATTTAGAAAAATTGAAATTGTACCAAGCATATTTTCTGATCATAAAGCCTTGAAACTAGAATTCAACTGCAAAAAAGAGGGGGAAAAACCCACAAAAATGTGGAAACTAAACAACATACTTCTAAAAAATGAATGGGTCAAAGAAGAAATAAGCGCAGAGATCAAAAGATATATACAGACAAATGAAAATAACAATATGACATATAAGAATCTCTGGGATGCAGCAAAAGCAGTAATAAGAGGAAAGTTCATATCACTTCAGGCCTATATGAACAAACAAGAGAGAGCCCAAGTAAACCACTTAACTTCACACCTTAAGGAACTAGAAAAAGAAGAACAAAGACAACCCAAAACCAGCTGAAGAAAGGAGATAATAAAAATCAGAGCAGAAATAAATGAAATAGAGAACAGAAAAACTATAGAAAAAATCAATAAAACAAGGAGCTGGTTCTTTGAAAAGATCAACAAAATTGACAAACCCTTGGCAAGACTCACCAAGGAAAAAAGGCACAGGACTCAAATAAATAAAATCCAAAATGAAAGAGGAGAGATCACCACAGACATCATAAATATACAAAGAATTATTGTAGAATACTATGAAAAATTATATGCCACCAAATACAACAATCTAGAAGAAATGGATAAATTCCTAGAACAATACAACCTTCCTAGACTGAGTCATGAAGAAGCAGAAAGCCTAAACAGACCAATCAGCAGGGAGGAAATAGAAAAAACTATTAAAAACCTCCCCAAAAATAAAAGTCCAGGCCCAGACGGTTATACTAGTGAATTCTATCAAACATTCAAAGAAGACTTGGTTCCTATTCTACTCAAAGTCTTCCAAAAAATTGAAGAAGAAGCAATACTTCCAAACACATTTTATGAGGCCAACATAACCCTCATACCAAAACCTGGCAAGGATGGCACAAAGAAAGAAAACTACAGACCAATATCTCTAATGAATACAGATGCTAAAATACTAAACAAAATACTGGCAAACCGAATACAAAAACATATTAAAAAATAATACATCATGATCAAGTGGGATTCATCCCAGAATCTCAAGGATGGTTCAACATACGCAAAACAGTTAACGTAATACACCATATCAACAAAACAAAGAACAAAAACCACATGATCTTATCAATAGATGCAGAAAAGGCTTTTGATAAAATACAACACAATTTTATGTTTAAGACTCTCAACAAAATAGGTATAGAAGGAAAATATCTCAACATGATAAAGGCCATATATGATAAACCATCAGCCAACATCCTATTAAATGGCATAAAACTGAGGACTTTTTACCTTAAATCAGGAACAAGACAGGGTTGTCCACTCTCTCCACTCTTATTTAACGTGGTGCTAGAAGTTCTGGCCAGAGCAATCAGACAAGACAAAGAAATAAAAGGCATCCATATCGGAAAAGAAGAAGTAAAGGTATCACTTTTTGCTGATGATATGATCCTATACATCGAAAACCCGAAGGACTCCACAAAAAGATTATTTGAAACAATAAACCAATACAGTAAGGTCGCAGGATACAAAATTAACATACAAAAGTCCATAGCCTTTCTATTTGCCAACAATGAAATATTAGAAAATGAACTCAAAAAAATAATCCCCTTCACGATTGCAACAACAACAAAAAAATACCTAGGAATAAACATAACAAAGAATGTAAAGGACCTATATAATGAAAATTACAAAGCATTGTTAAGGGAAATTGAAAAAGATACAATGAGATGGAAAAATATTCCTTGTTCTTGGATAGGAAGTATAAATATAATCAAAATGGCCATATTACCCAAAGCAATATACAAATTTAATGCAATTCCCATCAAAATTCCTATGAGATTTTTAAAAGAAATGGAACAAAAAATTATCAGATTTATATGGAACTATAAAAAATCCCAAATAGCCAAAACAATCCTAAGGAAAAAGAATGAAGCTGGGGGCATTACAATATCTGACTTTAAACTATAGTATAGGGCCACGATAATCAAAACAGCATGGTATTGGCAGAAAAATAGACACTCAGACCAATGGAACAGAATAGAAAGCCCAGAAATAAAACCACATATATATGGTCAAATAATCTTTGATAAAGGGGCCAACAACACACAATGGAGAAAAGAAAGCCTCTTCAACAAATGGTGTTGGGAAAACTGGAAAGCCACATGCAAAAGAATGAAACTCGACTACAGCCTGTCCCCGTGTACTAAAATTAATTCAAAATGGATCAAAGACCTAAATATAAGACCTGAAACAATAAAGTACATAGAAGAAGACATAGGTACTAAAATCATGGACCTGGGTTTTAAAGAACATTTTATGAACTTGACTCCAATGGCAAGAGAAGTGAAGGCAAAGATAAATGAATGGGACTACATCAGAATAAAAAGTTTTTGCTCAGCAAGAGAAACTGATATCAAAATAAACAGACAGCCAACTAAATGGGAAATGATATTTTCAAACAACAGCTCAGATAAGGGCCTAATATCTAAAATTTACAAAGAACTCAAAAAACTCAACAACAAACAAACAAACAATCCAATAAAAAAATGGGAAGAGGACATGAACAGACACTTCTCCCAGGAAGAGATACAAATGGCCAACAGATATATGAAAAGATGCTCAGCTTCATTAGTTATTAGAGAAATGCAAATCAAAACTACAATGAGATACCACTCACCGCTGTTAGATTAGCTATTATTAACAAGACGGGTAATAGCAAATGTTAGAGAGGCTGTGGAGAAAAAGGAACCCTCATTCACTGTTGGTGGGACTGTAAAGTAGTACAACCATTATGGAGGAAAGTATGGTGGTTTCTCAAAAAACTGCAAATAGAACTACCTTATGACCCAGCAATCCCTCTACTGGGTATATACCCCAAAACCTCAGAAACATTGTTACGTGAAGACACATGTAGCGCCATGTTCATTGCAGCACTGTTCACAGTGGCCAAGACATGGAAACAACCAAAAAGCCCTTCAATAGAAGACTGGATAAAGAAGATGTGGCACATATACACTATGGAATACTACTCAGCCATAAGAAATGATGACATCAGATCATTTACAGCAAAATGGTGGGATCTTGATAACATAATAAGGAGTGAAATAAGTAAATCAGAAAAAAACAAGAACTACATGATTCCATACATTGGTGGAACATAAAAATGAGACTAAGAGACATGGACAAGAGTGTGGTGGTTACCAGGGGTGGGGGCAGGGAGGACATGGGAGGGAGGGAGGGAGAGAGTTAGGGGGAGGGGGAGGGGCACAGAGAACTAGATAGAGGGTGGTGAAGGACAATCTGACTTGGGCGAGGGGTATGCAACATAATTTAATGACAAAATAACCTAGACATGTTTTCTTTGAATATATGTACCCTGATTTATTAATGTCATCCCATTACCATTAATAAAAATTTATTAAAAAAAAAAGTTATGCTACAAGGCCATTGTACTCAAAACAGCTTGGTACTGCCATAAAAACAGGCATATAGATCAATGGAACAGAACAGAGAACCCAGAAATAAACCCACTCCTTTATGGACAATTAATATTGATATTTGACAAAGGAGGTAAGAGCATACAATGGAGTAAAGACAGTCTCTTTAACAAATGGTGTTGGGAAAATTGGACAGCCAGCTGCAAAAAATGAAACTAGACCACCAACTTACACCATTTACAAAAATAAACTCAAAATGGATAAAAGACTTAAATATAAGTCATGAAATCATAGCATCTTAGAAGAAAATATAGACAGTAAGCTCTCTGACATCTCTTACAGCGATATATTTGCCAATTTATCTCCATGGGCAAGTGAAATAAAAGACAGGATAAACAAATGGGACTATATGAAACTAAAAAGCTTTTGCAAAGCTAAAGACAATATGAACAAAATAAAAAGACAAACCACACAATGGGAGAAGCTATTTGACAATACATCTGATAAGGGGTTAATAACCAAAATTTATAAAAAAAACTCAACACCAGGAAGATATACAATCCAATCAAAAAATGGGCAAAACAAATGAATAGACACTTCTTCAAAGAGCACATACAGATGGCCAATAAGCAGATGAAAAAATGTTAAACATCACTAATTATTAGAGAAATTCAAATTAAAATCACAATGACATACCACCTCACACCAGTCAGAATGGCGCTCATCAACAAAACAACACAAAATAAGTGCTGGCGAGGATGTGGAGAAAGGGGAACCCTCCTGCATTGCTGGTGGGAATGCAGACTGGTGCAGCCACTGTGAAAAACAGTATGGAGATTCCTCAAAAAATTAAAAATGGAACTGCCTTTTGACCCAGCCATCCCACTTTTAGGAATGTATCCCAAGATCACCACATCACTGACTTAAAAGAAGAATTGCAACCCCATGTTTATGGCAGCATTGTTTACAATAGCCAAGATCTGGAAACAGCCCAAGTCTCCATTAGTGGATGAGCGGATTAAAAATCATTGGTTTATATACACAATGGAATAATATGGGGCCATGAAAAAGAAGGAAATCTTACCTTTTGCAACAACATGGATGGACCTGGAAACTATTATGCTAAGTGAAATAAGCCGGGCAGAGAAAGAAAAATATCATATGACCTCACTCATTTGAGGAATCCAATGATCAATGTGAACTGAGGAACAGAATAGAGACAGAGGCCAGATCAAAGGGATCAGAGGAAAAGAGGATAGAGGGAAAGGAGATAATAGGATGGGATCAGAGAAGAGAAAGAGATTGGTGCAATTATATATACATAACACAGCTTTAATAGGGAGCAGAAAAGCAAATCCTGGAGGGAAGGGGGAGGACTTTGGGGGAAGGAAGGAAAGGGGGATGTGGAGATAAAAGTGGGGGAGGGGGGTGCATTTAGAGGAACACTAGAATCTATGTAAACACAATAAATTAAAATCAATTAAAATTTTTCTATGGGAAGACAGTCTAAGATTATGCAAATATCTAATTTCTTATCAAACTTTACTGACTTGTTTTAGAATCCATTGATAATTTTTGCCTGAAACAATTGTTACTACATTAGTTTCCATGTGATAATAATTTAGTATATTTTAATTTATTAAGATCCAAAATAAGGAACATTAAAAAAAATAAACTGAGAAAAAATAGCAAGTGGATTTGAAAAAGAACCAAAAAGAATGACTAGAAATAAAAGACAACTTCATTTAAATTCACAAGTCAGTGGGTGAATTATGTACATACTAAATGCAGCTGAAAAGAGAATTAATACACTGGAATGTAGAGCAATGAAATTATTCATAACCCAGTCCAGTGAGATGGAAAAATTTAAAGTAAAATGCAGAGAAATGAAAGATAGAATAAGAGGATTACACATGTTTTCAAACAAAAGTTTGGTAGGTGTTTGTAATGCTAGTGGTTGAAGCCAGGCAGGTTCGCTTTGAATTTGGGCAGACAGTAGAGGAATTGTAAAGCCAGAAAGCATTGAGTCATTACCTGTTTATTAGAAGCTCTCAAAGACAGAGGAGCGAATAAACAAAGGAAAACCTGCTCTTTGCAGTGAAAGGCAAGGGATCAGGAAAACTGTACCTCGCAGTGGCAGGAGAGCAATCTAGTAGAGTTGCCTCCAAGGGAAAGCACCCATAGCCTTATATAGACGATAAGCACGTGGTGCTGCCATGTGCTCATGCACTAGTCGGGCAAAGTGCTTGCAGCTGGTAAACCAGCAAGACTAACACTGTTGTTTTCCCCCACATACCATCCCTTTAGTGTTACTCGCCTCCTAATCTACTCGATAGGTATCTGTTGTGATGGTCCCTGTGCAAGGTGTGAGGTATATTACATAAACAGTACAGACTAAAGCAACAGAATTACAAAGGACAAGTTATGAGTGAAATGAGAGAGTGGTTAGTGGCACCAAGAGAGGCAAATCTCACCCTTCTGGCAGAATACAGACCAGAGTTTTGTCCACAGACAGCACAGTAGCTGATACCAGAGGCTGCCCCAGGTAGGACCAAAGCTTATTGGCCTGTACACCAGGACCTGCTGGTTCTGTGTGTAATAAAATGAGAGAACTCATTATTGGCCATAAAGAAATTAAAAAGGTGCTATCTTCCTGAGCACTCAAGGGATAATACACTTCTACCTTAGGCAGCCACATGTTGGTTGCCCAGGGAGTAAACTGGAAATCCACTCTAGCCCCTTACCTCATAGTGCCAACAAGGCCACCCATTGCAGGCGGGGGGCCTATATTGTCCAGAGCCATGTCCATTGAAGGTGCTGACCTTTAAGGAGGGCTGTTGGGGCAGGCAGGAGCACGTTGCCCTGCCATCCAAAACCCAGCATTAGTAAAGCATCCTTGGTGCATATCTGCAACCAGATGGGAGCAACTACCTGGTGCAGGAAGGCCTCTACTGGGGCTGACCCCCCAACTGAGGTCTCTCATTCAAAATCCAGAGCACCGTCCACAAGCAGTGTGTTCTTCCATTAAGGGAGCAGTACCCCTCTCCTGTTGCAGTCCCTGCTTTAAGAGGTCATTATACTGGTCAATGATACCAGCAGCCTGAGGGTGGTAGGGGACATGGTACTTCCAGTTCACTCCAAGTAATGAGCCCATTGCTTTAACACAGAACCAGTGAAATAGGTACCATTGTCACTTTCAAGGACCGGCAGCCGCCTGTATGCAGCACTCAGGCAGTCCAGAGCCCGTATGACTGCCCTCTGGTCTGGATTATGGGCAGAGTAAGCAGCAAGCAGACTGGTGACAGTATCTACACAGATGACTGCATATTGGTACTCGTCCAGCTTTGGTAAGGGTTTAATGATGTCTAGTTGCCACTGTGTCAGTGAAACACAACCTCTCTGGATCTGTTCAGGTGACACCAGTTGTCTTTGAGGGTGCTCTTGGAACACACTGCACATTGCTCACAGGCTGCAAGTACCTCTGCATAGGACATAGGCAAGTTCCTTGCCTTAACAGTAGCCCATATAGTTACTTGTTCCACATGGAGCAGACGCTGATGGAGCCACTATGCCATGTCACCTGCAGGCATAGTCTCCAACAATTGCACCCTTGCCAAGGTATCTGCCTCATCATTCCCAGGATGGGCTAAAGGGGCATGCACCGTGGCATGATATACTGTCACCTGCTTCTGGTGTCCTATTATCCATAAGTCCTGCCACATGGCCTGACCCCATAGCAGATGGTGCATTACTACCCACTGATTAATGTGCCAAGTAGCAATCCAAAGGGTCAGTTCATGAGAGATAGCCTAGCTGTCTGTGGAAATCACCAGAGCTGAAACTTCATTATGGGGAAAATAGCCTTACGGCTCTTAATTTTGCCCATTGGCTGCTCTGGCCTGTACCCGTGTCTATCCAAATAGTCTCAGTGGCCGGATGGAAGGCTATGGCCATCCACTTGGCAAGTTGGCCTCTGCTAGAACCATCAGTATACCAGACATCCTCAGGGATGGGCATTCACTCCTCCTGGTAGGGACTGACTTCAGGTTCTGCCTCTTGAGCCCCAACTGCACCTAAATCTAAGGTCACATAGGGGACTGGATCCAAGACTTCCTACAGTTCTGCCCTCAATGGTCTGGTGCTCAGAGCACAGCGTTGTAGCAAGTATGTACCCCATTTGGCCAGGATGGAGGTTTGGGCCATACCACTACGTCTTGAATTCTGACACTAGCAATGATGAGTTCCTGGGGTTCCCGGACAGCTAGAAGAGTATTTGAACATTAAAGTCTCTTCTCATTTGTTAATAACAGTGCTAATGGTTGTTAATACTGCCGTTGAATTTACATTGTTGAACCAAATGGAGTGTTAAAATATTCAATAAAATATACCATAATAATATTTCAACAATGTAAACTCAACGGCAGAATTCAAGAAACTCAGTTGCTCACAATCAACTGGTATCACTTTCTCTGTTATTTTCATGTATGATTCCATCTTCAGTGCCATCTAAAGCATTCATTTTTTAAATAACCGTACCATGGTTTTATTCTTCACTGACTGCCATGATGTTTCCACCCATTCACAAACCTGAGTGATAGTGGGTCTCTTCATTCATCCAGTTGGTGTCAGATCACGATTACCAGCAGCCATCCATTTGCTCTACTCTTCTCAGATAAAGACTTTAAACGGTTTGTTGATGGAAATGTCAAGAGGTTGCAACTAGCTGGTAAGACCCCCAGGAATTACAGCTAGATGAGTCTTCTTTAAGTTTTTCTTTGTGTGATTTTGCTAATATGTACTCTAAGCTGGTCAAGCTCTAATAGGGCAGCAAGTTACGTCAGCACTTCACACAGAGCTCCAGCAGCTGCAGTACAGCCCTCCACTGCTGCAGTGCGCCTCTCACATCTGCCCTCGATGATGCCAGATGAGTGTGCCCACACATCGCTCGCTTTTCCTCCTGTGCTGCATGCAACTGTGGAAACTGGAACCAGATCACTCAGCAGATGCCGGGCCACTGAGGTCCTAGCAAACCACTCTGGGTTCCCATAGAGGAGGGAACATTCTGCACCTGTACCCACCAAGACCAGCACCCACTGTACATTAAAGGGACCAGTGGATTCCCAATTTCACATGGGGCCTCCGGTCCCTGCCCAGCCCTGCAGATGGGTCCCTCAGCCTTCTCTCTATTCAAACTGGAACAGTGGGTCTTGGGGATCCTCCTCTCCTTCAGCTGTCTCCAACATATAATCTTATAATCATGCCACCTGCACACCAACCATTTTATTGGTAGCTGCTGGGGCTGTTCTTCTCAGTGCCTGGAACCTCTGTTTTGGTTTAAGCCACTGTCAAAGCTCCAAAAAAACTTTGTCAGACCTACCATCTGATTTCTTCCTATCTGCCCCAGCCGCAATCAAATCTAACCACATTTGTATTTGAGAAACCTTTACAGGCCCATTCCTCTTGTTAGTTGGAGGAGGGGCAGCATGGGCAGCAGCCCTCACAGCTTTATGATTCTGTGCTGCCTCCAGCTCCCCTAAATCTGCTACCATCTGTATAACCGCATTGACGGGCTGCCCCACACAGGGGCTCAAGATAGCCACTAGTGACCCAAAAAGGGCTGACAGGGTGCTACAGAGAATAAGGTCCTTCATGCCCTAAAAACTTCATCTGGCCCATGAGACCTCAGGTTGAAAGCAGTATTTTTCATGTCTAGTTCCCAAAGGATCAGGGGCAGCTCTCTACAGGACTGTCACTAACTCACTGCCCCCAGCAAGTTCCCAGCATTCTGCCAGACCAGACCATCTGAATGGCAGCCATCACCATTCTAATAGGGTATGGTTTCCTGGGCTGTCATGGTAGTTCTGAAGACGCTGCCTCAAGGAGGAGTGTGTGGTGATGACAGCCAATTTCTCCATCTCTGTTCTGGAAAGCATGATGTCATCCACCCCTGTGTCCCAGAACTGCAGTAACCAATCTGTCAGCGGCTCTGTAAATTTCTGCCTGAATTGTACCCCCAACTCCATCAGTTCTGCCTGGGTGTAGGGCCAGACCACAGAGTGCTCCACTACCTTTGGAGGGGGTTGTGCCTGTCCCTAAGGAACTCTTGGCTGCTGAGTTTTTACCTGCTGGGTGACCGCTGGCTGGGCTCTGGGTCTGTGGATGGCAGTTTTAGCCCGAACCTTCTCCTCAGAAGAAGAGGAGTTGGAAATGCCTGCTACCACTGACTCAGAGTCACTCTGCCAGTACACATGCTGCTCCTTCTTCAGCAACCTTTTTAGCTCCTGTAGCTGCTGGCTCTTGGCCTGAAGTTGACACTCGAGCTCTTGAACCCTCAATTGTTTCTCCAAAAACTATTACTGCCAATGTTCAGCTTCAAGGGCAAATTGCAGCTTGCAAACCTGTAATTCCTTCTCCACAGATCATTCCAGTCCCAGGCACCATTGATGTTTAGCCTGCATCTCATGCTGCTACTCTCAAACCCGGTTGGCCTCCTTCTCCAGTACTTGTTCCAGTTCACACCCTTGCTGGTGCTCGGTCTCTTCTTGCAAGGCTGTAAAACAAACAAACAAACAAACAAACAAACAAACAAAAAACCCACCCAGCTCAAGGCCACCAAAAGGAAAGCCTCAGGGAACCATATTCTAGAGAACAATGACCACTCTTCTAACCTATCCTTCAAGGGTGTTGGTGACTCCATACCAGTCTGCTCCAAATCCTGCCCACTATGCCAGAGGTAATGCTGGTGGTTGAGGCCAGGCTGGTTTGCATTGAATTTGGCCAGACGATAGAGGAATTCCAGAGCCAGAAAGCGTTGGGCCATTACCCATTTATTGAAGACTCACAAAGATAGGCGAGCAAATAAACAAAGGAAAAGATGCTCTTTGCAGTGAAGGGCAAGGGATCAGGAAAACTGCACCTCGCAGTGGCAGGAGAGCAACCTGAGAGAATTGCCCCCGATGGAAGGCAAAGCACCCATGGCCTTACATAGATTATAAGCACACAGTGCTGCCATGTGTTCATGCACTAATCAGGCAAATGCTTGTAACTGGTAAATCAGTGAGCAAGCTTAACACAGCTGTTCACTCCACAGTGTTTTAGAAGGAAAAAAAGAAAAACAAAGAATTTTCAATAGCTAGTGGCTGAGGATTTTTCAAAATTGTTAAAAAGCACGTATCCCCAGACTCAGGAAATGTAACAAGCAAGGTAACTAAAACTAAATCCACACTAGCTAGACCTTAGTGAAATTTCAGGACATCAAAAACTAAGACAAACTTAAAGAATAGTCTTTAGAAAAAAAGAACAGATTTGCTAATGATTGCAAATTTAACTGACAGCACTTTCAGATAGCAACAACAGAACTCAGAAGACAATGGAATAATATTTTCAAGCTAAAAATTGTCAACCTAAAACTCTATATCCAGTTAAATAATCATTCAAGAGTGCAATTCTATGAAGACTTTAAGACAAGAAAATACTGAGAGATTTTACTATTAAATTACTTTTTTATAAAAGAAACTTTAAAAGGTTATGTGGTAGGTAGAATTCTAAACTTGCCCAATGCTACTCATCCTTGTGGTAAACACACCTTCTAGTTATTGAATCAAAAGATGTCTAAAACTAGTGACTAAAGAATGTTTTGAAAGGTTGATTTTTGTTAACATAACATTATATAAATTATATAAGGAAAAAATTAAGTACTCTGTCAAAAGATTTTGTTGAGCTTGGTTGGTTCAGTAGATAGGGTGTCAGCCTTGGATACTGAGGTCCCACGTTTGAAATCCTGAGGTCTCAGCTTGAGCACAGGCTTGATCCCTAAGGATGCTGGTTTGTAGCCCAAGATCACTGGCTTGAGCCTTAAGGTTGCTGGTTTGAGCAAGGGGTAACTGCTTGGTTGGAGGCTCCAGGTCAAGGCACATATAAGAAGCAATCAATGAACAACTAAAGTGCTGCAACTATTAGTTGATGCTTCTCATTTCTCTCCCTTTCTCTCTTTGTCTCTCTCAAAAATAAATAAATAAATGAATAAATAAGATTTTGTTGATGTACTGTCATCCCCCAAATTAGCTGATCTTAAGATATGGAGAACATAACATGAGTTTTTAAAATCTGGGCCCAGGGTCAGAGACAGAGGAAGTCAAAGACAGTCAAAGTATGCAAGGGTATGTGGAAATGACCATGTTGCAAAAGATTGTGGGCATCCTCTATATCAGTGGTAGTCAACCTGGTCCATACCGCACACTAGTGGGCGTTCCAACTTTCATGGTGGGTGGTAGCGTAGCAACCAAAGTATAAATAAAAAGATAGATTTAACTATAATAAGTTGTTTTATAAAGATTTATTCTGCCAAAAATAGTGAAAATCTGCAGGAAAGTACTTGGTAAGTAATTATTATTATATGCTTTAACTTGCTGTAACTCTGCTTTATACATTTTATAAAGTAAAGTTACTTCCCTACTTTATAAATCATCATTACTGTGGAACCGGTGGGCAGTTAGAAAATTTTACTACTAACAGAGATACAAAAGTGGGCGGTAGGTATAAATAGGTTGACTACCCCTGCTCTACATGCTGAGAGTGACCCCTGGCCAACATCTATAATAGAATAGAAATCTAAGTCTTATAACCACAAAGACCTGAATTCTGCCAACATATTAAAGTATCTTGGAAGTACACACTCTTCTAGAGTCTCCAGAAAGCAGTGCAACCCAGCTGACAACCTGATTTTAACCTTTTGAGAAAGTGAGCAGAGGTTCAGCCTTTTTGGCCTGTGTCTGGACTCCCCATCTGCAGAAGCAAAGATGACAGATGTATGCTTTACTTTTTTTTTTTGCTAGAAAGAGAGAGACAAGAAAATAGAAAGATGAGAAGCATCAACTAGTAATTGTGTCAGTTAAGTTGTTCATTGATTGCATTGCATATGCGCCTTGACTGAGGGGCTCAGGCTGAGCTAGTGACTCCTTGCTCAAGCCAGGAATCTTTGGATCATGTTGATGATCCTGTCCACACTCAAGCCGGTGACCTCAGGATCTGAAACCTGAGACATTAGCATCCCAGATTAATGCTCTATCCACTGCACCACCACTGGTCAGGCAGATATACTACTGTTTTAAACTACTATGTTTGTTGTTACTTGTTACACTGCTATGAAATACTTCTACAGTATATTTTAAGAGAATAAAAAGTGAAAATATAAATTGTGATTTATATTTTTTAAGCAGTGATTAACTCTAAACAAGAATTGGCAGTATAAGAAATATAAATAATAACAATAATGCCATATTAAGAAAGTAGAAATAAAATGCTTGCAAGAATTATATGTGAAACAAAAAAATAATCAGAATTAAAAGTTGGAACTTGTGTTGTTTGGGAAAAAGCTAAGGATATTAACTTTAAATTAGGTAAAATTCACGCACACATGTTAAAAGTATAAGGGCAGCCACTAAACTTATAAGTAGAATGCATAACCTACCTTTCTTTCCTCCTGATAATTTCTTAAGTCTATTTTTTGTACCACACATTGTTTCTCTAGCTGAGTCCAATCTGCTTTTAATCCTTATCATTGAGTTTTTATTGTTTTATTTCAATTTTTATTGTTTGCTTCATCCAATGTATCTACCAAAGGAAAACTTAAGGTATGTATATTATTCTATTATAATGTGTAATGTAGAAAATTCTGCATTCCAAGAAAAATCACAAATAAATCAACCACTACTACTTTACTATGTCTTGGTGTCTGCATATGTACATCTTTATATAGATAAACATATAAAGATATATATATATATATACATATGGATATATTTCTATATATACACTCTTATGCTAGTTATAGAATTTATACTTTTGTTAGGTACTCTAGCACGATAGTTACAAAGATAAACTTTGGAGTCAGAGAGATCTGGGTTCAAGTCTAGCTCTGCCATTTATAAGCTATGTGAACTTGAGTAAATTATTTAACCACCTGAGTCTTAGTTTCTTTCTCTGTTAGAGGGGATGATGGTGTGAGTTTGCTCACAGGATGGTCATTGACTTTTAAATTTCCATGTCTAGGCCTTGGCCAGGTAGCTCAGGGACAGAACATTTTGTAGAGCACTGAAGTCGAGGTTGTGGGTTGACCCCCAGTCAATGCATATATGAGAAGCAACCAATGAGTGCACAACTAAATGGAACAACTAAGTGGATCAACAAGTTAATGCTTCTCTCTCTCTCTCTCTCTCTCTCTCTTTCCTCTCCCTCTTTCTTGTCCCCCCATCTCTTTCTCTCTCTTTCAAATCAATGGAAAAATAAATAAAAAGTAAACTACCTGACTATTAATTTCCAAAATGACCTTTTCCAAATACTATTGTTCTGTTCTTGTAGTGTTTTATAATTTTATAAAAATCCTTAACTTACTTTATCTCTTGAATCACTTTAAATATATTTAATTATAGGATTTTTGAAATGGCTCTTTCTTTTTAGGTTTTTAGGGTACAAATTCTCCTTTTTGTTTTGTTATTTCTCCATTTTTTTGATGAATAATTTCTTTATGTAGTCAACATTTTTTTAATGAGTAGATTTTAGGTCCTCTAGGTACTATGTCCTCCTGGTTCATGGCTTCATGGGGTCACTGGATTATCATGATAGCTATTGTTCATTCTTAATTCTAACACGTGTATGTTACTCTTCTTGTTTTCTATGTATTTAAATTATTTACCCAGTATTTCTATGTGTTTGTGTTGTCAAAACTGTAGGGATTAATTTTCATTAACAAAATTTTTGACATGACTAACCAAACAGGGAAATAATTTAGAGGGGAACACTTAGCTTCCCAGGGTTCTTAGATGATATCATATAAACACCAACTGTTTCTAGCAAAGTAACAGGCTGGTATTGATTTACAGACATGCTAAATCATAAGTTTCCCTTTCCTGAATTAAAAGCATACACATTATTAGTCAAGCAATGGATTCTTATTTACAATCTGAGCTACAGGGAATAATAAGGGTCTGAATATGTTTATGGAAAGCAGGATATATAGGATAATCTATAAGTTCTTATAATAATTGAGTTCTGAGTAAATCAAGAACTTGCAAGTAAAATGTACATTATTGATTTTCCCAGACTCTTTTCCAGAGAGCAATTCTTGGTAAGCTGCTATAAGAAATGATCAAAGCTATTAGAATCACTTTGTGACAACATGCAACTTTATAAGATACTTGCATACTAGAAATTTGCACTAGAGTAATAACCATATTACATTATGTACTAAAGAACAATGTGACCATTGACCAGTGGCTGGGTTTTTTTATAATAGAAAGACCACAAGATTTTTTAAAAGTAATATAATCAACCTGACCTGTGGTGGCGCAGTGGATAAAGCGTTGACCTGGAAATGCTGAGGTTGCCGGTTCAAAACCCTGGGCTTGCCCGGTCAAAGCACATATGGGAGTTGATGCTTCCAGCTCCTCCCCCCTTCTCCCTCTCTGTCTCTCTCTCTCTCTCCCTCTCTTTCCTCTCTAAAAATAAATAAATTAAAAAAAAAAGTAATATAATGTACATGTATTAGACAGCTGTAATATCACAATAAAGACAAGTTACTAAAAAGTCTTGGATCATAAATCTAAAAATTATAGTGCAATTCAGACATTTCAGGTTTACCCTGAGCCTGAATAGCCCCTAATGGTGGTATTTGCTGCTTCAGTTTGCAAACACACCTCTAAAATTATTAGAGTCTGCACACTTCAGGTTAGGAGCCCTTATCTGGAGCATGAAAATTACACCGAAGACCTTAGACAGCACATTCCAGAAAGACCCTCTCTAATACAACATGAATATGAGATGCAATTACATAGAATCTGATTTACTTCCCAGCAAGATTGGCAAATGATCTGGTTTGGTGAAAGACTTGGCTGTTATCAGGCATACTAATCTTAATTTCCCAAAAAGGGGCTTAAGGGGAGGTCAAACACTAACAAAATATATAGTTTTACCACTATGCTAAGATATCATTTTCTTCTCCTTACCACTCTGCCAAGATTCAAATCCCAACCAACAGTGTTACATTACTTAACCATTCCATGCTTAATTCCTCACCTACCTCCTGTGCTGACTGTGAAGATTAAATAAACTAAACCACAGTTACTATATAACTATATTATAATAGTATCATTTTAGGCCCTCTGAGGGCCTAAAATTTTTTTATTATCACCACAATGATGATAATAAAAATTATTTTATAAGACACTTTTTTTTTTTTTAGATGCAGCATTTTTTTTTAATAAATTTTTATTAATGGTAATGGGATGACATTAATAAATCAGGGTACATATATTCAAAAAAAACATGTCTAGGTTATTTTGTCATCAAATTATGTTGCAAACCCCTCGCCCAAAGTCAGATTGTCCTCCGTCACCCTCCATCTAGTTCTCTGTGCCCCTCCCCCTCCCCCTAACTATCTCCCTCCCTCCCTCCTATGTCCTCCCTCCCCCCCCCACCCTTGGTAACCACCACACTCTTGTCCATGTCTCTTAGTCTCATTTTTATGTTCCACCAATGTATGGAATCATGTAGTTCTTGTTTTTTTCTGATTTACTTATTTCACTCCTTATAATGTTATCAAGATCCCACCATTTTGCTGTAAATGATCTGATGTCATCATTTCTTATGGCTGAGTAGTATTCCATAGTGTATATGTGCCACATCTTCTTTATCCAGTCTTCTATTGAAGGGCTTTTTGGTTGTTTCCATGTCTTGGCCACTGTGAACAGTGCTGCAATGAACATGGGGCTACATGTGTCTTCACGTAACAATGTTTCTGAGGTTTTGGGGTATATACCCAGTAGAGGGATTGCTGGGTCATAAGGTAGTTTTATTTGCAGTTTTTTGAGGAACCACCATACTTTCCTCCATAATGGTTGTACTACTTTACAGTCCCACCAACAGTGAATGAGGGTTCCTTTTTCTCCACAGCCTCTCCAACATTTGCTATTACCCGTCTTGTTGATAATAGCTAATCTAACAGGAGTGAGGTGGTATCTCATTGTAGTTTTGATTTGCATTTCTCTAATAACTAATGAAGCTGAGCATCTTTTCATATATCTGTTGGCCATTTGTATCTCTTCCTGGGAGAAGTGTCTGTTCATGTCCTCTTCCCATTTTTTTATTGGATTGTTTGTTTGTTTGTTGTTGAGTTTTATGAGTTCTTTGTAAATTTTGGATATTAGGCCCTTATCTGAGCTGTCGTTTGAAACTATCAGTTCCCATATAGTTGGCTGTCTGTTATTTTGATATCAGTTTCTCTTGCTGAGCAAAAACTTTTTATTCTGATGTAGTCCCATTCATTTATCTTTGCCTTCACTTCTCTTGCCATTGGAGTCAAGTTCATAAAATGTTCTTTAAAACCCAGGTCCATGAGTTTAGTACCTATGTCTTCTTCTATGTACTTTATTGTTTCAGGTCTTATATTTAGGTCTTTGATCCATTTTGAATTAATTTTAGTACACGGAGACAGGCTGTAGTCGAGTTTCATTCTTTTGCATGTGGCTTTCCAGTTTTCCCAACACCATTTGTTGAAGAGGCTTTCTTTTCTCCATTGTGTGTTGTTGGCCCCTTTATCAAAGATTATTTGACCATATATATGTGGTTTTATTTCTGGGCTTTCTATTCTGTTCCATTGGTCTGAGTGTCTATTTTTCTGCCAATACCATGCTGTTTTGATTATCGTGGCCCTATAATATAGTTTAAAGTCAGGTATTGTAATGCCCCCAGCTTCATTCTTTTTCCTTAGGATTGTTTTGGCTATTCGGGGTTTTTTATAGTTCCATATAAATCTGATGATTTTTTGTTCCATTTCTTTAAAAAATCTCATAGGGATTTTGATGGGAATTGCATTAAATTTGTATATTGCTTTGGGTAATATGGCCATTTTGATTATATTTATTCTTCCTATCCAAGAACAAGGAATATTTTTCCATCTCATTGTATCTTTTTCGATTTCCCTTAACAATGCTTTGTAATTTTCATTATATAGGTCCTTTACATTCTTTGTTATGTTTATTCCTAGGTATTTTATTTTTTTTGTTGCAATCGTGAAGGGGATTATTTTTTTGAGTTCGTTTTCTAATATTTCATTGTTGGCATATAGAAAGGCTATGGACTTTTGTATGTTAATTTTGTATCCTGCGACCTTACTGTATTGGTTTATTGTTTCTAATAATCTTTTTGTGGAGTCCTTCGGGTTTTCGATGTATAGGATCATATCATCAGCAAAAAGTGATAGCTTTACTTCTTCTTTTCCGATATGGATGCCTTTTATTTCTTTGTCTTGTCTGATTGCTCTGGCCAGAACTTCTAGCACCACGTTGAATAAGAGTGGAGAGAGTGGACAACCCTGTCTTGTTCCTGATTTAAGGTAAAAAGTCCTCAGTTTTATGCCGTTTAATAGGATGTTGGCTGATGGTTTACCATATATGGCCTTTATCATGTTGAGATATTTTCCTTCTATACCCATTTTGTTGAGAGTCTTAAACATAAAATTGTGTTGTATTTTATCAAAAGCCTTTTCTGCATCTATTGATAAGATCATGTGGTTTTTGTTCTTTGTTTTGTTGATATGGTGTATTACGTTAACCGTTTTGCGTATGTTGAACCAGCCTTGAGATTCTGGGATGAATCCCACTTGATCATGATGTATTATTTTTTAATATGTTGTTGTATTCGGTTTGCCAGTATTTTGTTTAGTATTTTAGCATCTGTATTCATTAGAGATATTGGTCTGTAGTTTTCTTTCTTTGTGCCATCCTTGCCAGGTTTTGGTATGAGGGTTATGTTGGCCTCATAAAATGTGTTTGGAAGTATTGCTTCTTCTTCAATTTTTTGGAAGACTTTGAGTAGAATAGGAACCAAGTCTTCTTTGAATGTTTGATAGAATTCACTAGTATAACCGTCTGGGCCTGGACTTTTATTTTTGGGGAGATTTTTAATAGTTTTTTCTATTTCCTCCCTGCTGATTGGTCTGTTTAGGCTTTCTGCTTCTTCATGACTCAGTCTAGGAAGGTTGTATTGTTCTAGGAATTTATCCATTTCTTCTAGATTGTTGTATTTGGTGGCATATAATTTTTCATAGTATTCTACAATAATTCTTTGTATATCTATGATGTCTGTGGTGATCTCTCCTCTTTCATTTTGGATTTTATTTATTTGAGTCCTGTGCCTTTTTTCCTTGGTGAGTCTTGCCAAGGGTTTGTCAATTTTGTTGATCTTTTCAAAGAACCAGCTCCTTGTTTTATTGATTTTTTCTATAGTTTTTCTGTTCTCTATTTCATTTATTTCTGCTCTGATTTTTATTATCTCCTTTCTTCAGCTGGTTTTGGGTTGTCTTTGTTCTTCTTTTTCTAGTTCCTTAAGGTGTGAAGTTAAGTGGTTTACTTCGGCTCTCTCTTGTTTGTTCATATAGGCCTGAAGCGATATGAACTTTCCTCTTATTACTGCTTTTGCTGCATCCCAGAGATTCTGATATGTCGTATTTTCATTTTCATTTGTCTGTATATATCTTTTGATTTCTGCGCTTATTTCTTCTTTGACCCATTCATTTTTTAGAAGTATGTTGTTTAGTTTCCACATTTATGTGGGTTTTTCCCCCTCTTTTTTGCAGTTGAATTCTAGTTTCAAGGCTTTATGATCAGAAAATATGCTTGGTACAATTTCAATTTTTCTAAATTTGCTGATATTGTCTTTGTGGCCCAACATATGGTCAATTCTTGAGAATGTTCCATGTACACTAGAGAAAAATGTATACTCTGTCGCTTTGGGATGAAGTGTCCTGTAGATGTCTATCATATCCAGGTGTTCTAGTATTTCGTTTAAGGCCACTATATCTTTATTGATTCTCTGTTTGGATGACCGATCTAGAGCCATCAGCGGTGTATTGAGGTCTCCAAGTATGATTGTATTTTTGTTAGTTTTTGTTTTAAGGTCAATAAGTAGCTGTCTTATATATTTTGGTGCTCCTTGGTTTGGTGCATATATATTAAGGATTGTTATGTCTTCTTGATTCAACTTCCCCTTAATCATTATGAAATGACCATTTTTGTCTCTGAGTACTTTTTCTGTCTTGTAGTCAGCATTATTAGATATGAGTATTGCTACGCCTGCTTTTTTTTGGGTGTTGTTTGCTTGGAGTATTGTTTTCCAGCCTTTCACTTTGAATTTGTTTTTATCCTTGTTGCTTAGATGTGTTTCTTGTAGGCAGCATATAGTTGGATTTTCTTTTTTAATCCATTCTGCTACTCTGTGTCTTTTTATTGGTAAGTTTAATCCATTTACATTTAGTGTAATTATTGACACTTGTGGGTTCCCTACTGCCATTTTATAAATTGCTTTCTGTTAGTTTTGTATCTAGTTTGATTCTTCTCTTTTGTTTTTCTATCATTTGTTTTTGTTTTTTGTGTTCCATACTTCTTTCCTCTGTTGCTACCTTTTTTAAGTCAAGTGTTTTTGTGGTGGTTTTTTCAAGGGTGGTTACCATTAAGTAATGAAAAGGGTACCTACCATATTCATTGTAGTACCCTATCTTATAAGTATTTCTGCACCTCATCGTCCTTTGCTACTGTTAATCTCCATCCTCTCCCCCCTTTTTTTCCTTTGTTGTCACAGTTTAAGTTTGGTTTTATTGTGTTCTTGGTGGAGCTGTTACTTGTGGTGTTGTTTTCTTTTGTTCTTTGAATCTGGTTGGAAAACCCCCTTTAGTATTTCCTGGAGTGGGGGCTTTCTGTTGATAAATTCTCTCATCTTTTCTGTATTTGTGAATGTTTTTATATCTCCTTCATACTTGAAGGATAGCTTTGATGGGTATAGTATTCTTGGCTGAAAGTTTCTCTCTTTCAGGGCTTTAAATATTGGGGTCCACTCTCTTCTAGCTTGTAGAGTTTCTGCTGAGAAATCTGATGATAATCTAATAGGCCTTCCTTTATATGTTGTACTCTTCTTTTCCCTGGCTGCCTTGAGAATTTTTTCTTTGTCATTGGTTTGTGTCATCTTTATTATGATGTGCCTTGGAGTGGGTTTGTTGGGGTTAAGAAAACTTGGTGTTCTGTTTGCTTCTTGAATTTGAGGCTTTAGTTCCTTCCACAGGCTTGGGAAGTTCTCGTCTATTATTTGTTTGAGTATATTCTCCATTCCATTTTCTTTCTCTTCTCCCTCTGATATACCTATTATTCTTATGTTATTCTTTCTGATGGAGTCAGACAATTCCTGTAGGGCTTTCTCGTTTTTTATTATTTTTGAGTCTCTTTCTTCTTCTCTCTGTTGTGCCTCAAGTTGTTTGTCTTCTATTTCACTAATCCTATCTTCAATCTGGGCTGTTCTGTTAGCTAAGCTTGTTACCTCGTTTTTCAGCTCGTGAATTGAGTTTTTCATTTCTGTTTGATTTGTTTTTATAGTTTCAATTTCCTTGGTAATATATTCTTTGTGTTCATTGAGTTGTTTTCTGATCTCCCTATATTGCCTTTCTGTGTTTTCTTGTATATCTCTGAGTATTTTTAAGATTTCTATTTTAAATTCTCTGTCATTTAGCTCCAAGGCTTCCAATATGTTAAGTCTTTTCTCCATAGATTTTTCCACATCTATTTGTGTTACCTCTCTTTCTTTTGTATCCATAATATTCGATTTCCTCTTTCTTATTGGCATCTGAGGGTGGTCTTATTGATAGCACTGATTAGAATTAATAAAGAGTAAAAAGAAAAAAAAAAAAAAAGGTAAAACACCCCACAAAAAAAACCCAGTAATAATTTATTATTTCCCCCTTTTTTTCTCTCTTCTCTTTCCCTCCTCTCCCCTCCTCAGGGAAATATCGTGCCTCTAATGGAGGGCCTGATTTGGGGTGAAGAGTTCAAGGGGCAAAAAAAAGGGAGTAGGGACCTACTAAATGAAAAAAAAAAAAAAAAAAAAAAAGGAAGAAAATCTTAGACAAGCATAAGATGATTTGCTTGTATGTGACGGTCAACTAAGAGATATAATGAGAGGGATAAGAGAGAACCAGAAAAAAGGACCAAAAAAGAATAATAAAGAAGATAAAATAAAAATAATAAGTAAAAATCTGTTGTATTAAGTGGAGCGAAGACTAAATACAATGGAGACCTTGGGTTGGGAGGACCCAAAATGCCACAAAAATAAACAAACAAGAAAAAAAAAAAAAACAAAAGCAAAAAAGAGAAATAAAGCCAAAAAAAAGCCTTGAGTCCCAAATTAACTAATTTGTTCGTGATTGAGGATTATATGGGAGGAAAGTAAAATGAGAAAAGAAAAAAGGAATAGAAAGGAAAAAATAAGAAAAAGAGAGAAACGAAGGAAGAAATAAAATAGGAAGAGAAAAAAACAAAATAAACAACACAAAAAAAAAAAAGAGGAGAGAGTGAGAGTTAAGTGTTTTGGAGTATATAACCTTAAAGGAGGGTGAGGATGAAGAAGAAAAATAAAATGCAACACTCATGGGTAGTGTAGTTCAAGAAAGGGGAAGCATAAGATGGGCAGAGAATAGAAGGACCGAGGTGGAGGAAATAAAGGCAAAAAGATAGAAGAAACAAACAACAACAACAACAACAACAACAACAAAAAATAGTGGATCAAGTTGTAAAGTCTGTGGGTTTTTCTTGATTTTGAGAGGTTAACTTCTTCCTTTTTCTTTTCTCTCCCTCTTCCTGGTCGGTGACTCTGTACCCCAGGCTCTGCCCCTGTGTCACTCTTAGGTAGGGATTTGCAGTTGATGGGATTCTATGGCAATGTCATATAATTGGCTTTAGTCTTGCTGGAAGTAAAGGCTTGTTGGCGTTTGCAGGGTCCAACGATGAGAGAGTTTGCTTTCCTGGATTCTCTCTCCTAGTCCCCCCTTTCTGAATTAGCAGCCTGGTGATCCAGCTATAAGGCTGCAACTGCTTCTGCCTGGGGAGTAAGAGGCTCAAAGAGCTGGGAAATCCCCACTCTATCCCCACTCAGTGCAAGGCTTTGGGAAAGGCTCTGACAGTCAGGGCCTCCAGTGTAATCAGGCGGGGGTAGGAGTCAATTGTTGTCAAGGTGACTGTTCAGCGCCTATCATTTAGTTGGACCTCTCAACCCAGGCTTTCCACACTTTGTAGCCTGTTTTTGCAGGGAAGAAGAGGCACTAGTCTCTGCTTACGACTAGTGTAGTATAGACCTTATTATCTGCCAAGTCCTTCTTGTTAGCTTTTATCCCTAAATATGGAGGCTCTATTAATCAGAAGTTGCCCCCGCCCCTTTAGCGAGAGGCACTAAAAAATATCACGCCTCTTGTCTTGGAATGCTGAATTGAGAGAGATCTTATCAATTAGAACCGAGGGTGCGCAGATTTCATGGGTTAAGCTAATTTCAGTGATTGGGTCGCAGCTGTGCTTCCGAAGGTATTTTAGGCTGCCTGCGCGCGCCCCTCCCCCAACGCTTGATTGTTAGCTTGAATGGCTGGGTGAGGTGCCCCGCCCACGGAGAGAATCTCCCAAGCCTCTCCCGCTCGCCCCGCCGCTGGCGGCTGGACCGCACCAGGCGCAGGATAATGGAGCCCCCTGGGTGTGCGGGCCAGCAGGGCGCCCTGGGCGCGTGGAATGCCCAAGGCATACGCACGAATGGAGCGCTCCGGGCACCGGTGGCCGGCGAGTGGGAACGTCAGCGGTGCTCAACCGGACGGGGCGCGCGCGCGGCTGCTCGCGGTGGCTCGAGGCGGCCGCTCACGGCGGCGGTTCGCAGCGGCCGCTTCGCTCACGGCAGCGGCTCGCAGGGGTTCGCGGTGGCAGCTCGCATCGGCCGCTCGCGGCTGCTCGCGGTTCCCAAGTATATGGGCTGACTCACCACAGGTGCACTTCCTTGCGGTTTGAAAGAACGTCCTTGTGGTAGATTCCTCCACACCCTCGTCTCTCAGATTCAAGTGATAACAGTCCTTTCGCTATCAGTTTGTGTGGAACTCCGGAATGCTCCGAGGATAAATTTTTCTGTTTCTAGTTGATAAATTTGTTGTGATTTAGGGGAGAGCTGTCGGACGCGCTGCTCACGGCGCCATTTCCGTGACGTCACTCCTATAAGACACTTTTTACTAGAAGCATCTATTGAATACTTATATTGTGCCAAGCCACTAATATTTATTATATCTTGTTTTCCTAATAATACTTCAAAGGAAGCATGTTAACCCCAACTTTATAGATAATAAAGATGTGGTTTAGAAAAATTAAGTAACTGTGAGCACACAGCCAGCAAGGTGATTTGAAACTAAATTCTTCTGTCACCAAACGGCCTGTGCACTTTCCACAATTTCTAAGGATTTGATGAAAACATGACCTGAATATAAAAGTGATCCTGGCCACTTCTATTTCCCTGGAAGAAAAGCGACTGTCGTTGTTATAGAGCAGGGGACACAAAGCTAATTACATACTGGAAAGAGGACTGAAAAAAGTCTCAGTACTTCCACTGACAGGCTCTGTGACTTTTGTAAATCATCTCACCTCTCTGATCCTCACTGTCCTCATTGGTGGAAAGAGGAATTTGGACCGGACTAGCGCACCTATCATTTAATTTCTCTGGGATGAGTCCCTTTAAGCCCCTTGAGATGAGTCTCAATTTCCTTATCTAGGAAATAGGAATGTAAGCTTGCCTGTTCAGGAAAAATCAGGAGATAAAAGAAATTTTTAAATAGTCTTCTAGTGATCTATTGCTGCTAAACAACCCATTAAAACAATGACTTAAAACAGTAACAATTTTTTATTTTGATAATCTTTGTTTTGATAAGGCCCACTTAGACAATTTTTGCTTGGGTTATCTCATGGGGTTGAAGTCAGACAGGGACAAGGCAGGGGTGAAATTCAAATAATTTAACAACTAGTTCTCTGCTCTAATGACTGTTTTAAATATAAAAAAAGCAATATACTGAAAGGTAGTTAATGATTTCATGCATCTAATACTTAAATAAGAACAATAAAAGAGGTACACAGAATTAGATTTTGCTATAAGAGTTTCAGAGTATTAATGAAAAAATATTAAATAATACCTGACAGCAATAAATGTTATTTAAGATATTTTCATATTGTTTTTTGAGTGGCACCCTCACTTGCAATTTTCTTTGCTTTTATCTGAGCATCATCATCTGTGTGATTTATCCTTAACCATTTTTTCACTGTACTAGTAGGATCCCATTCCTTTAGAGGTAGGCCGATTAGACTAGTCATTGTGTTTGATATATTAGAAACAGGCAGCTTCTCTTCTCTGAACATATTATGTTCATCTTTGAAAAGCCGCACCTTAGAGAGAACCCTGATTACAAGTGCCACTTTAACAACCAGTTCGCCAAACTCAATAAAAAATTAGGTATTGGTTTTGCCCAACTGGTGTGAACCGGCTGAATCCCACTACTGGACTAGGGCTTCAGTCGGCTCTAGAACTTCTTCACTCAGGATGCCTGGGCTGGAAAGATGCATACATCTGGGACTGGGGGTGCTGGGTCTGTCTCTCTGCAAATGTCATCACTCCAATCCAACTCTCCACATGGCAGCCTTGGGATAGCCGTACTTTCTACATGATGGCTAAGCTTCAGCAAATAGTATCGCAAGAAAAACTAGCAGAAGAGGCATAGCCATTCTTAACCTTCACTCAGAAGTTACACAACTTCACTTCCTCTGCCTTTTATTCACTGTCCTCCTCCAATTGATGGGGGGGCTCATACTCTACCCATTCATGGGAAGAGTGTCAAAGAATTGCAGAAATCTTTTAAAACCACCACAAATTGCTATAGAACATAAGCATTGTTATTATTAATTTTATCCAGCTGCAGATCATTCTCTTTGAGGATTATTAACAGCAAATCTAAAACATTTCATACCAAGTGATTCTAAGGTTGCCTGCTCCAAATCTGAAATTGTGTTCTCGGGAAATACCCACCAACTTTTATATTAGCCAAAGTAAAACATAACCTGGAAAGAAATTTCTCATAAAAAATATTATTAAGTGTGATGCTATCTCAAGCCAAGTACATTTTTAAAAGTTCATCTGCTTTAAAAAGATAATACTGTATTTTTTTTGTTCTGTCTATTAACATGGGTAATAAAGAAGTGACTGTAATAAGTATTTGGGGCATTTGGTTTCTCTCGCAAATTTTAGTGGTACTTAGGTCTATGCTGTATAATGTGGCCTTTTAGCTACGAGGTATGCAGCCTGAAGACAAGAAAGGTGGGATGTATGATTTTTCCTGTAAGTCTTAAAGTCATAGAATTGTAACAATCTCATCACTTATTAAATATTAAGTCCTGCTGAGGGGTCTAAATGACTAGCCCAGGCTTTTAGTGAATTGTCTGTTTACCCAAGACAGGAATCCACGTGTTCTAGTCCTTACCTCAGTACCCATTCTATTACCTTACATGGTTTCTTAAGATCACTGCAAAGCTTGTATGGTTTTCTACCTGGGTAAAAGATGCATTAAGAAGTTAATATCTCTGGATAATAATTACAAAAAAATGTCATGTTGATTAGACCCATTCTTATAAAATTACCAGTGATATCAATGCATCATGTTCATAATTACAAGGTCTTTTATCTTAGAAGTAAGTAAATCAGTAAATACCCCACTTTCCTTTATTCACTGCTAAAACCCCACAGTCCATAAATTTATGTAAACCCTTCGTGATTCTATTTATTTTATAAGTTTGTATAAGTTCTGGGGACAATCACCAATTCTAAAAGGCAGTTCCTTTTCACTTAAAAGTAAGTCTTTCAAACTACAAGGGTACTTACAAACTTTTGATTGCTCATTCAGCTTATATCTCTCTATAATAAAAAGCTATAAACTTATAAATGAGATTGTATGTCCACTCCGCACATTTTAATTATTTTCTATTCTGTTCTAGCTTCAAATTTTCTTTTTACATACATCCTGTGCAGAAATGTACATTATGAGTAATTAGTTTTGTACATATCATGACATATATAAGGACAGCATTACATTGCACAGGTATTAATTCTCTCGCTTTCTGTGCCCCATCAGGTAGCCCAAATATTGTTTTAAAATTCTTCTAAACATAGTGCCCTAGGTATCTACTATTAAGTGACTAAAATAAGTGCACTATATGAAACCTTTTTGAGACTTCTGTATCAATACTGTACGGTATCTGCATGCTAATATCCTCATTCTTTGAGACCCTGGTAAAAGCATAGTAAAGACATTTAAAAAAATAAATAAGCAGAATAATCCTACAAGGACAGAGGGTTGGGGAGGGAGACCCCTTAACAGTTGCAAGTTGTCAATGAAATTGTTGGAAAACAGAAACAGAGCAGTGGTATCTGATTAAGCAACATAGATGAAGCACGGAGTATGCAGAGATAGGAATACAGCCAGAAAGCAAGTCATCGTTTCTGGAACTCTGGAGAGGCTCAGGACTTGGGACTTGGCACTGAAAACAAGGATACTAATTTAAACTCTGTGTGTGATGCCTTCAAATTCTTATACCCCCATGGCACAGAACTCTCAGAAGCCAAGCATCTTTTTTCTCATGCCTTCATTCCCAGGAGGTCCAGGTTTGGAAGGGATCTTCACTGAAGTTGAATGGCTCCAGCGCAAAGACTCTGTGCTCTTACATTTGGAGATCCATTGATATAATAAACAGGTCCTTAGCCAATAACCTGAAGCATAATAGTTGACAAGACCTATTTTTTAATCTAGAGCTCTACTGTAGCTATTTATTACCTCTTTCTTAGATATAAATTTTCAATGAAGGATCCACAGACATTTAAGGAAATTGTAGAACATAAAACAGAAACAAAGATATAAAACAGAAAAAGGAAAAAAACACCAATGTTAAAGAAAGTTGTTATTTTAAAGGACAAGAAGTATTTTTTTAAATAGACCTAATTCTAATAGGTACCTTTGGAATGGCTTTTGAAGACATATTTTCTACACAAAAACATGATATTATAAAAGGAAATATAAAAATAGAAAGAGCTTTAGGAAGACCATTAAATGTGGCAGCCAAGACATTATATTATATATAGAAAACCCCAAAGATTCCACTGAAAGCTAAACTATTAAAACTAATAAAAAATCCAGTAAAGTTGCAGAATACAAAATTAATATAGAGAAATCTGTTGTGTTTCTGCACACTAATAAAAAAAGAGAAATTAAGAAAATAATCCCATTTTTATTTGCATCAAAAAGAATATGATACCTAGGAATAAATTTAACCAAGGAGATAGAAGACCTGTACTCTGAAAACTATAAGACATTAATAAAAAAAATTGAAGACTGTACAAATAATGTAAAGATATTACAAACTCATGGATTGGAAAAATTAATATTGCTAAAATGTCCCTACTACCAAGAGCAATCTATAGATTAAGTGCAATCCCTGTCAAAATTCCAGTGACATTATACAGAGAATAGAACAATCTTAAAATTTGTATTGAATCACAAGGGACCCCAAATAGCCTAAGCAATCCTGAGAAAGAACAAATCTGAAGGCATAAATAATGCTTCCTGATTTCAAAGTCTATTACAAACCTAAAGTAATCAAAACAGTATGACACTGGCATAAAAAGGGACACATAGCTACTTTGGTTGGATAACTCAGTTGGTTAGAGTGTGATCCTGAAACGCCAGGGTTGTGAGTTTGATCCTCAGTCAGGGCACAAGCAAGAATTAACCAATGAATATGTAAATAAGTGGAACAACAATTCAATATTTCTCTCTCTCTTTCTCTCAAAAGCAAAAACAAGTGAGACTGCATAAAACTAACTTCTGCATAGTAAAATAAGCCTTCAACAAAATGAAAAGGAACCCATGGAATGAAAGAAGATACTTGCAAATTCTATATTCAGTAAATATTCAAAATATATAAAGACTTAATAATCAAAATATATAAAGTGTTCATATAACTCAATAGTAAGAAAATAAATAATCTGATTAAAAATTGGGCAGAAGATTTTTAGAGACATTTTTCCAAAGAAGACATACAAACAGCCAACAGATACATGACAAGATGTTCAACATCACTCATAAGCAGAGCAATGAAAATTAAAACCACAATAAGGTATCTACTACCTCACACTTGTTGGAATGGCCATTATTTAAAACAAAGCAAATGAAACAAAATAAAACAAAAAACACTTCAGTGTTCACAACAATGTGGAGAAAAGGGAACTTTTGTGCTCTGCTGAGAATGTAAATTGATGCAGCCACTATGGAAAAAGGTATGGAGGTTCCTCAGTAAGTTAAAAATAAAACTATCCTATGATCCAGCAATTTCACTTCTGGGTATTTATCCAAAGGAAATAAAAACAAAATATCAAAAAGATATCTGCAGTTCCATGTCATTGTACATTATTCACTAAAGCTTTGGCTTTGGAAACAAGCTACGAAGGCGTTATTGAAATAAGTCAGGCAGAGAAAGACTGCATGGTATCATTTATATATAAAATCTAAAAGAAAAAAAACAAACTCACAGAAACAAAGTAAAAAAGTGATTGCTAGAGCTGAGTGATAGGTGAACTAAGGAAAGGTTGTTAAAAGCGTACAAAATTTCAGCTATCAGATGAATAAGATCTGAGGAAGCTAATGTAAAACATGGTGACTAGTTGATAACACAGTATTATGTAATTAAAATTTGCTGAGGGTAGAACTTAAATGTTCTCACACAAATGCATATATATATGAGGTCAGGAATGTGTTAATTAATTGAATGGTGGGGATTCATTAACAATTTTGAAAAGGGAGAAAAAGAAAGTATTATGTATGTGTTCTAGCCAATAGAGTAAAATAAGAAAAAGAAAGTAATAAAATCAAACAACTAGTGGCTTTGTCACAAGAGGGAAATGAGGGAAGTTTCAAACAACAGCTTTGGACATTGGTGGATATGAAGTCTGATAAAATGCAACCCCTACCACCAGAAATAGTATAGATAGATACTATACTGTGCAAGGGAAGCAGTTCACTGTCCCTTAATAGGTAATCAATACCGTTTACAAATAAAGATTTTGTTAAAGATTTATTAAGCATCTACATATGTCAAGCACTATGCAAGGCTTTACAGAAATACCTTATTTAATTATTATAAAATTTTTCTAATGTAACTATTTTAATTCATGGCTTTGGTTTTTATTTTATGTAATACTAACAGTAAAATCTGGTACAATAATAATGCATGCTTGTGCTTATTCTTTGTTCACATGGCTTATTGTTGAATAAATCTGTATTTTTTTCTATATATACTGTGTTAAGGGTCTCTACTAGAGAAGAATTAAATAAATCATTGGGTAAATAAAATAAATATCAAAGTAAGGACAATTTTTTGATTACTTTTGGTGATTAGAACACATCTGAACTTTAGCCAAGATACTTATGAAACTAATTGTACAGAGACTGAGACTTTACACCTCTGACACCCCTTTATAATGAGTCTATTAAATTATCACCATCATTCTTAAGGTATGCTGAAACCACTAACCCTTTTCCTAAATTTAAGTTGCCTATTTTCAGAGAAGAAGAAAAAGCAATACCTGCAAATATCTTGGTGAAAGCCCTTTGCTGTGTATTTTTTTTTTGTTGCTTTTTTTAGTTATGCTTTTAACTATGGATAGAAGAAGGAGAAACCTGTCCTTTCTCCAAGGAAATCTAAAAGAAGTTATAAGCAAATGTTTCTACAGACTTCTTTATTTTCTCTCAGAAAAAAAAGTCAGAGAGCAATCAGAGCATCTCACTCCTTTTTGGACAGGTCACTAGGAAATTTTTATAGGGTTTTGGCTATCATACATGGATAAAAACCTTTTGCCCCCAATATCATCATTAATAACCTTGACCAGCTCTGAGACAATGTCAGATTATTCTGATGATTAAGATTTCCACATTTTATATGAAATTACAGGGCACTAAATTTGATTAAGAGTTCAGGACATATAAAATCCTTTGCCTAATCTTATGATATCCTGGTATTTCTATCCCAATGTAATAAAAATAACCAGAATACAATATGTCTATAGAGGGTAGCTCTCTTAGTTGGGCAAATCCTACCCCACACAATAAAGTACAGAAATAAAAAGTATCAATATAAAATTATAGTTCATTAAAAAAGAAATTGAGGAAGATATAAATAAGTGGAAGCATATACTTGTTCATGAATAGGAAGAATTAACATCATTAAAATGTCCATATTACCCAAAGCAATCTATAGATTCAATGCAATTCCAATTAAAACATGAATGGTGTATTTCACAGATCTAGAATAAATATTCCAAAAATTTATATAGAACCAACTAACCACCCAAACAAACAAAACCCAAATAGCCTCAGCAAACTTGAGAAAGAAGAGCAAAGTTGGAGATATCACAACACCTGATGTCAAATTATATTACAAGTCTATTGTAATCAAAACAACCTGGTACTGGCATAAGAATAGGCATACAGATCAACAGAACAGAACAGAGTCCAGAAATAAACTCACACCATTATGGTCAATTAATATTTGACAAAGGAGGTAAGAGCATGCAATGGAGTAAAGACAGTTTCTTCAATAAATGATGTTGGGAAAATTGGACAGAGACATGCAAAAATAAATAAATAAATAAATAAATAAATAAATAAATAAATAAATAAAACTAGACTACCAATTTACACCATACAGAAGAATAAACTTAAAATGGATTTAAGACTTATATGTAAGTAACAAAACCATAAAAATCCTAGAAGAAAATATAGGCAGTAAACTCTCCGACATCTCTCTTAGCCATATTTTTGCCAGTATGTCTCCTGGGCAAAGGAAAAATAAACAAATGGGATTACATCAAATTAAAAAGCTTTTGCGCACAAAAAAGACACCATCAACAAAAGGAAAAGGAAAGCCACTGAGTGATAGAACATATTTGTCAATGATAATATCTAATAAGGAGTATTCCAAATTATATAAAGAGCTTACACAACTCAACACCAGGAATAAAAACAATCTAATTTAGAAAATGGCCAAAGAATCTGAATAGGCACTTCTCCAAACAGGATATACAGATAGCCAATAGATACATGAAAAAGTGTTTAATGTTACTAATCATCAGAGAGATTAGAATTAAAAGCATAATGAGATATCGCCTCACATTTGCCAGAATGGCTATCATCAGCAAATCAACAAACAACAAGTGCTGGCCAGGGTCTGGAGAAAAGGGAACCCTTGTGCAATGTTGGTGGGAATGCAGACTAGTGCAGCCACTGTGGAAAACAGTATGGCATATACTAAAAAAATTAAAGATGTAACTGTCTTTTGATCCAGCAATCACACTTCTAGATATATATCCTAAGAACCCCAAAACATTAATTTGAATGAATACATGCACCCTTATGTTTATTGCCATTTTATTTACAATAACCAAGATCTGGAAACAGCCCAAGTGCCTATCAGTAAAGGAATGCATAAAAAAAAAAAAGGTGGTATGTTTACACAATGGAATACTACATGGCAGTAAAAACGAAGGAAATCTGACCTTTTGTGACGTGGATGGACCTGGAAAATATTATGCTGACTGAAATAAGCCAGTCAGAGAAAGATAAGTACCATGTGATCTCACTTATATGTGGAATCTAATGAATGAAATAAACTAATAAACAGAATGGAAACAAAGGCATGGATGTATGGACCAGACTGACGACGGTCAGAGGGGAGGTGAGTCAGAAAACTGGATGAAAGAAGATGAAGGTATTAGTTAATAAATATATATACATAACACATAGACAAAGACAAGAGTGCAGTAATAGTCAGAGGGAAAGGGGGATGTGGGTAGATGGAAGTGGCCAAAAAGGGGAATGGAAAGAGACTTTGCTTGGGGCAGAAGGCATACATGCTGTGTACAGATGATGTTTTATTGTACACTTGAAATTTCGCAAACCATGTCACCCGAATAAATTCAATTAATAAATTTTAATGCAAATAAAATTGTCTACTACATGCCTCAAAAAAAAAATTGTCCATACAACCCAACATATCCTACCAAACAAAACCCACCAAACAACTTTTATACAGCAAAGAAAGGAATTTGCACTCCACTGATCTAGGCTATCTCCCCACAGTCATGAAACTATTTAGGTCATTTTATATTCTCAATTTTGTATATCTAAAATGTAGTGTGTAAGAAGGTGACTTAGGTAGTAAAAGTTCAATTCCCAGTTTTTAAAACTCTGAAAACGTTTTGTGGAAAGAACTAAGCAAATGATGCTCAGTTCTGTTCAATACAGCATAGGGAACAGTGGCCTTCACTCACTATGTGCTGAAGGCAGACATTATTCACTTCCTTCACTTCTTGGGTCTACAAAGTTTATCTAACACTCAGACAGCCTTGCCCTGCACATATATGCACTTAATAAATATTTCTGGATGATGTTTGAAGCAATTAAAATAAAGTGCTAAATAACAATCAGACTTTGGAATATGCCGTATTAGCACACCTTCAATTTTTATATGAGCAGCCATTAGCAAAAATTAGTCCATGGGGCCCCTCTCAGTACTCTGCTAAAAATAAGTTTCATTATCTCTCATTTCAATGTTCATGAGGTCACAACCATCTAACACATTTCAAGTGTTTGTTATGTAAGTTTCTTTGAGCTTAGAAAGTTGGTATCTAAAAAAAAAAAAGTATTTAGATACTAATGGATTCCAGGAAGTATATTCGGTTATCTGCCCAGAACTGTAAAACATTAGAGCTTTCATATTATTTATTATGCAAAATCCAGGTATAAGTCAATATAGTATGAAGTGTGCAATAATTTTCTTCCCGGACATTTTTAATTGCCTGCTGTATACTGAATTGAAGACATAGGACAGAGACTGTGCCTTACAGAGGCTCAACCCATATTTATTATTATTGCCACAAATGCCAGACAGAGCCCATAACCCAAAACCTAGAGAGGACCTGAGACATGCTCATTGCATAGTAGTTTCAAGAGTTAACTGAAATATAACAAGCAGAAGACAAAGCTTATAAACTTAAAGTTCCAAATATTAGCTACTTGCACTGCTATTCCTTGTTATCTACTAAAACAGGCATTTTTTAATGATCCCTTTGTAATATTTTGATTTTTCAAAATATTTGGGTTTTTTTTCTCAGTAGTAAGTCATATAACCTTCTTCAAGTAGACTATTTTAGCTTCCCTCCACTGTCTAAATGACTATACCTTAATGAATCTTCCCTCTATTTGTTTTTTTAGACTATGTCTCCATCACTGAGCCAGCTTGCAGTGTCAGCCCTCAGCAACCTCTACCAAATGCCAACCTGATCCTTTGAACGGTAAGTAGACATCACCAGCAGGTTAGAACTCACACATGGCCCCAAGTCAACATCACAAAATGAGAGTGCCTCTTCCTGTTTGTTCCAAATATGTCACCTCCAACTTTCACTAAAATATCCAAAGTACCTAAGCACCCATTTTCCCACTATTAGTGACCCATATCTTATCAACCTTCAGGACCTCTACCTAAATTAATCTGAATTAAGTTAGATGCCCTTATTTAACTGAAATCCCACAGCCCAGAACTGGTTGGAGAAAAACTAAAATATCAATTCCATATTCTTATAAATATTCAGGTTTACATATTTTCATCCACAGTTCATCTTGTTAATGTCAGCCTTCATAATTTATTGACCATGTAAAAATATTTTAGCATGGAAAGTGGAGAAAATGAGTGAGGATAAATCATTCAGTCCTCTCCACAAGCCACAATGCAGTCCAGAAGACCTTTATTTTTAATTTTACATTCAAGTGCCAATTGAGACAAATTGGTTAGTGGTTCATCATGGGAGCAATTCCAGAGCTCATTTATTTAGCCTCTGAGGACCTTTCAGCATCACCAAAAGCAGCCAACACATAGTTGGTGACCTCAGGAAGAACACAATACTTGGAGATTTAGAAAAACTCCAATGTATGCTTCAGTCCTTAAAATTCATCATCTAATTTCCTCTATCTCTCTTCCACTGGGTAAGAAACATCTGTCAACACATGTACCATTGGCCTATTATTCTTCTTAATGTGGTTACTGAGCCTGACTCTCTCCACCCTGACGGAAGAAAGTTGTTCTGACACAGAGGCAGGCACCGTGGGGTAATGTAAACTATGTGGGGGTCAAATCACTCCTCTCTCAGCCCCATCCCTGGGCATCGACCTCGATGGAAAACTATGCATTGTTTTATACAATATGACTCTTTCCCATAATCCTATATATTAGGAATTTACATTGTAAAAGTTCACTTTATTATTTTTTTTTCTAACAGAACAACATATGTTATACTTACATTTGAAAGCAATCTCAGCAGGAAAAAAAAAGGGACTGCATGTGAATGCAATTGGCTGTGAGTTCACATTTCCCTTAGACAAGATTGTGAGCGAAACACATGTTTTTCCATCTAAGTCAGAAGATGGAAAATCATGCATTTGTTTTTAGGCTTTTGTGGCATGCAGTTTAAAATCGATGCCTATTTCTTCATGCACATTTTCATGTAGGTCTATATCGAGACATCCATCGGATCCAATGTGCTCAATCCCTTCAGCACCTGGAGAGCTTGTAGTCCTGAAAATACTTCTTCCTCCTAACTTTTCAATTTGCTCCTGAGATGTGTAATTCTCTTTGACTAGTGATAAGTGAGAAACAGAACCCTCCATCTTCTTTTCCTGTGAAAGAAATGAGAACATTTTTACACACTCACTCTTAACTCCAGGAAAATCAATGAGTGGCTGTTTCCCTTGCTGCTATGCAGCAATAATCTCTCCAGCTTCTCCCAAAACTCAAGAAGGAAAGAGACAGTAACCAGCCATGAACTTATTACAAGTGACATCAGATAATACAGTATAAGCAGCAACAACCTAACTGTAAATATATTGCTAATAAGCAAAAAGAGATCATTATTTTGTTGGAAAAGTACTTCTTTCTCCATGAGTTTAGTAAATAAATAAGCTTTTCCTAAGGTTCTATTAAAAATTTTTTTTTTGGCTAGAAGAGAAAAATTGTAGGCCCCTGTTTTAGCTATACATATTCAAGAATAAGGTTACTGGGAAGCCAATCAGATGTAATTGGAAAGGAGACAGAAAAGGACATGCCCCATGAGAAAAGTAATCTATTTGATATTAGGAATGGCAGGATGCCATCAGTAGATGTGTACAGAGTGACTTTCTTCAATTTATGAAGAAGGGGTAGAGGTAAGCAGGCCGTGCATTATTTGCTGTAAGTACCTAGAGGGATGTGGCATTTTATCTTTAATTCTTCCAGGTTTATGACTGGTTTGGGCAGAAATGGGATGGGCAGAAAAACTACCCACTGAGCTGAGAAAATAAAGTTGAAACATTTTATTCACTTACTCGACATCTGAGTAATTTAAGATGCAGTGGATTTTAGAATAAAGAACAAACTTTTATTTTATAATGTGCTGTCATCAATGCTGTCAGAATCAATGTCCTTTTATTTAACTTTTTCTGCATATCATTTCTCGGGCCTTTGGCTAAGAAAAAATGTAGTATTCCTAAGGTAAATGACTTTATGCACATTAGAAAATGACTTACCTTGGAGAGCTAAATATTATCTTGTGGCTATAGGGTCAGGGTAAAATCTCTTGGCCTATAAAATAAGTCAAAACTTATTCCTTCTCTAATTCAAACTAAAATACAAATATACTTTTTTTTAACCACAAAATAGTATAATGCATGCAAAAATAGATAAATAAATTAATATTTATTTTAAAGTCTGTTATAACTAAAAGGGGCACTAAAATAATTAAATCTCAGTAGTGAATTAAAATTAAGTAGGTTGCATAAATATTAATACTCCAATACTTCAAAAGTTCAATCATCAGATTTATTCCAGAGTTTTCAGAGTATGAAGTAAAATGAAGTTGATGGAAACTAATACTTCAAATTAAAAAATTATTGTTAATGCTTCTTTAAGAATTCTTTGAGCACAAATATAAGGACTACAAATTTCAAAAAGTTCAAGTATCTTTCTTTAACAATCCCTAAAGGGGTTCCTATAACTTGAAAATGTGTAACAACAAAAATATTAAATGACTTGAATTTTTACTATGGAGTAAGTAATATACACTTTGCCAATATTAACTTAAGTATGAACAATCGAAGTAACTTATAAGTCATATATAGGCATACATTTGGTGTGTCTATCCATCAATCTTCACGAACAATTGGTGTGGCACTAAGCTTAGGGTGACCATACGTTCTAATTTTACATCTCATCAAGTTTCATTGTAGTCATTGTAATGGTGCCCCTTTATTCTCAAAAGGGTGGCAGTTTATATTATACATTTTATGACTACATATCTAAGCTGCAAGTGATTGATACAATGTCTCTTAATATGCATTCTCTTATTTTCTTTTTTTCTACATGTCTTGTCTCTGGTTGGCCCACACTAGTCAGGCCCTCCAGACAATGTTAATAACTTAATAAAGATAATGAAGAGCTTATTAGTTTCTCTGTGTGTAATTCTCAAAAAATTGCTCAATCTTTCAAAAGTCTTTATTCCTCTTCCATGAAGATATCAGCAAGTGCATGTCTTATGCTCTTACTAGTTCTGTTACTAATTGCTATCACTTAATATTTCTGTTATTAATTTCTTTCAGATGTGAAATTGTACAGTGCACTCTAAGCTTCCATGATTTGGAGATGCATTTACCTGTCTAGAGATTTGTCCATTGTCTATCAAGATAATTCTACTTTATTTTTGTCTTCATTTACAATTGCCCCCCACCCAAGGCATCAGCAGCTATATAATTATAAATAATTAAAATTGAAGTTCAAGGATAAAGTACAAAGCTCTTCATCCAGGATAAATTGTTACGTGGATGAGACCTGTGATATTTACTTCTTCATGCCCCTGATAAGTTAGTTACACCGGGGAGTCAAGGAAGATATTTTGAGCTTGAAGTAATACCTTAGACACAATAATTAAGTTGGGCTTTTTTTTAGTAGAAGAGAGCAGAATTTGAGATGACCAGGCCCAATTCATGGATACTGACTGTTTCAGAGATCCTAAGTATGTTTACATACAATCCTGAGGGATGTCTCTCATACAATACCAGCCCAGCCTCCAGAAATCTGTGTGCTTTGAGTTCCTCAGAAAAGCCCTAAAGCAGGGGTACCCAAACTTTTTACACAGGGGGCCAGTTCACTGTCCCTTAGACTGTTGGAGGGCTGGACTATAAAAAAAAAACTATGAACAAATCCCTATGCACACTGCACATACCTTATTTCAAAGTAAAAAAACAAAATGGGAACAAATACAATATTTAAAATAAAGAATAAATAAATTTAAATCAACAAACTGACCAGTATTTCCATGGGAACTATGGGCCTGCTTTTGAGTAATGAGATGGTCAATGTCCAGTTCCATATTTGTCACTGCTAGCTGTAACAAGTGATATGACGCGCTTCTGGAGCCATGATGCATGCGTCCTGCGTCACCGGTAGTAGTACTGTACGTGAGCGATGCCGCGCTTTGCGTCCTCTCACTGACTGCCAATGAAAGAGGTGCCCCTTCCGGAAGTGCGGCAGGGGCTGGATAAATGGCTTCAGGGGGCCACATGCGGCCCACAGGCCATAGTTTGGGGACCCCTGCCCTAAAGCCTAGAGCTGGGCTATACCTTTAATCATTGTAAGGAGAAAGGCTTCCCTGACTGAGAAGATCCAGGTGGTGGGAATGCTAGGAGACATCATGAGAAAGTCAGCAAGAAGTTGAAAAGTTTGATGACAAATGCCATCAGCAAAGCTGACAGTCATGGTACCTGAGACATCAAGAGCTGGTCATTTCTGACAGGTTCTGACAGCTGCAACAGCTGCTACAGAACATGATGTCCAAGGCTGGATAGCATGGAGACTACAGCAGCAGGAGTAGTCAGACATCATCAACTTTCACTAGTGGTAGGACGATGTCAGGGATGGGAAGTGAGGATGATGGAGTTTGGAGTTAGAAACCACTAGATTTAATCCCTATACACTGTTGTCACTAAGGTTCATGTAACCTGTAGAATAAGGATATTTCCAATAATGATCAATTAGTTATTTCCCTGATAGCTCTTCAGCAGACACAAGCTTTCAAACACAGTAAAGGAACCCACCCATACTCAGGGTCGCAGAGAGAGTCGTGTGTGTCTATCTCATGGCCATGGAGCAATAGTTGAAGAGAAAAAGAACATCTGTTGAATGCCTCTCCATGATTATGTAATTTAAACCTCACACCAACACTATAAATTCTATAACTATGAAACCCATTTTATAGATGGCTAAAATGGGCCTTGGGGAGATTGAAGTGATTTGCCCAAGTACACACAAATAAGAACGTAGCTGAGATGTGAACACAGGTCTGACTAACCCCAAAGCCATCTCTCTTTCCATTAGGCTTTTCTGCCTCCCTAGGAGCTGGAGGCAGACAATGGAAACAATCACCAGAGAGACCCAGCCCCCTCCCTCCCAGTCTACCCCCCCTTGCCCCCTGCAGAGGGAAGCAGATGTGGAGCAAAATATCCCTAGTTCTGGACTCTGAAACCTCCCATTCTTGAAACTGAAATTCAGAAACTGAGAACTTGCTGACACTGCTGCTGAGCCCTGCCAAGTCCCCTTCTCTGAGGGCAGTTTGGTGTAAAGAATGTTGATAATCACTGCAAATGGAGTAGTATGCCTCTCAGCCCAGGAAATGAGGCTAGTGCGTAAGTAGTTTTGGCAGCAGCATGCACGCTGTGGTACTGGGAGATACATGCTATTCACATAGAAAATAAAAAATAAAAATAAACAGATTGTCTGGAACTCTTCCAGAATTCCCCCCGTTCCTCTCCATCAACCCCCAAGGCTTACAACCCTGTATTCTCAGTCCCAAATGTGGTTTTCCCCATTAAATGTATGCAGAAACCAGGTGAGGTATCTGTTGCACGGGTGGATAGTGATTATGTCTCCAGAGTCCTGGTGGGGCACCAGGGAGTGACTGATTTTGGTTGCTGCAAATCTAAAGGAAAAAATGAAGTTCTTTCCGAGGCAAATAGCACCGGCAGTTTCACACAGAAGATGGATGTCCCAAAGAAAGCTAGCTGCTCACGGAAAGGAAGAAATAGTGAAAAGTCTCTGTAAGCCTCTCACCGATGTCAAAGAGTGAAGGAGAATTTGAAAGCATCACGAGCACGGGAGGGCGATTTCATTCTTTAGTTGGAAGGTAATTCTTTAGGTATTCAAATTGACATCAGGGTGGTTTTCTCTAATTTCAACAAGAACGATGACTGACTTGTTCTTAAAATGCCATGACATTAAAGAGACAAGGAAGATTCCTAACACGTGGAATTCCATTTTTAACATTTATCATATCTTTTAATAGTTAAGTCTGTGGAAAAAGAAAACATTTCCAGGTTGGCACTAACATTTACTGAGCATCTATTCTGTTCTGTTCTCTGTGCTGGACTTTAAAATTTATTATCTCAGTCACTCTGCACATGATACAGTACTTGCAAAGTATTTCACAGCTAATAGTTGACATTTATTGAACATCTACTCTGCACCATTATGGTCAATTGATATATATTATTTAACTTAATCTTCTATAAATTACAGTTCTCTCCACTTTATGGAAACAGTAGAAATAATAAGGAAGGAATATTTAGATATAATAATAGTTATTATATACTAAAAAACTACTCTATGACAGGCTTTACTTTAAATACTTTTCATGAATTAAACAATTCTTTGAAACAACTACAATTGTTACACCCCTTTTACATGTGGAGCATTTGGCTAAAAGAGTTTAAGTACTTTACCCCAAATCACACAGTGAGGGAGGATTAAAATCCATTCAGTTAGATTTTAATGTACATCATTTTAATCTCTGTATAATATTTCCTCACAACTTAGTGAAGTAAGACTCAGGGAAATTCAGTAACCCATCTAAGACAACACAGTTATAAAAAATAGACAGAACTTAGTCCCAGGGTTTTGTTTGTTTGCTTTTAATTCAAAGCTCATGTTTTTCCCACTTCTTCACCAGGCTGGCCTTCTAAGGAGTATCTCCTTAGCAATAAGATTTTACCACAAGGCCCACAATACAAACTCTTAGTAATTAATATTCTTTTTGTGTATGTAACATTGAAAAGAAACATACTGGACCCAAAAACTTTGCCTTATAGGCACATTGAAAGGTTGAAGACAGTACTTTGAAATTAAGCAACAAAAGTGAAAAGTATTATGAACAGTGAAAATAAAATTGACATTTTTGGCTTAGGCAAAAGTAATATAGCTTGAAATAGTAATTTTTTGGTCTAAATTTCACTGACAGGATGTAAAAATAAAATTGTGTTTTCTCTAAGAAACATCTCCTAAGTCAGCTACATAATTGAATGACCAAATATTTTACTTATCCTGAAGTAAATTTTCAAATGATTTATTCCAGTTATGTAAGAATAAACTCATAAAGATAACAAAGCAAGACCTATTCTTGCACATATTAGTATGCTCATATTTATTAGTTTGTAGTCCTGGGATAGATCCAGAAAAATATATCCATTTATATTTCTATAAGGATGTTCTTAAATGAGACTTTTAACCCAAAGTCAGCAATATGCTGTATCTCTTACACTGTTTGTTTTGGCATGAATCCACAAGTCATCTTTTATTAGTGGAAACTTATTCTAAAGTTTTATTGATTATTTACATCTCTTAAAAGTCAGATGAGTGTGTTTGCAAAGTAATTTGTATTCTTTTATTATTTGCCTTTCAAACCTTTCATATTATTATCTGTAATGAGTTGAAATCAAATATAGGGAGGAATTTCATACAGAATATATAAGCCATGCCTCCACCCTATCATGAAACAGACATACCACCAATCCCTCAAATGTTAAATGAATTTTGGTTTAAATGTATGCAGTCTTACTAATTCTGAATTTAACTAGGCTAGAGTTAGAAAAATATAGTTTTATAGATGTATGTTATCAAATTCACAATATTTCAATCACAATATCTATAAATGACATTAAGTTGACTCAAAGGGAAAAAATATTGTAAGAGAGAGACTAAATTCCATCTTTATTAGTATCAGAATATTCTGTATGCTTCTTGCCAGCTTTATCACTCTTAATCCATTTATCACTTAAATAGAATTATCTAGAGAAATATAATATTTATAGTTTTATACTTTTTATTAACTTTCTTTTTTAGCATCATTATGAATTCTTACCCTATCCTAGATTTTACTTGTGTTGATTAATCATAATTATTATTCTCTTTGTGATGCTCAAATTGATCAGTGGGAGCCCTACATGCTGCTCCTTTTCTATTTTTAATTCTGCCACCAATAACATTAGACATACACTTGCTTCCTGACAAGAGGATACTCCAGACCCATCCTGATTTTTCTTCCTTTCTGCTAACTGGAATGTGAACTTGATGCCTGGAGCTTAAGCAAACATATTGTATTATGAAGTGCAAGCCTATCTTAAGGATGGAAGAACAAACTAAAAGAATTCTTGCCTCTTGTTAACAGCTTCCAAACAAGTCCTACTCTCCTTCCCACCTGAATTAGTTTGAGAGAGAGAGAGAGAGAGAGAGAGAGAGAGAGAGAGAAACAATCTAATTCTGTTACCCTGTTTCAGAGAAGTTGGAACTCAGTACAAATGTAGCTGCTATGACCTTGCAGAGCTGATGGTTAAGGTAAGTACAAAAGAAGGAGTTTTGGATGAATCAATCACTTCTAAAAATATATTATGTAAAATTATGTACCATGAGGTTTCTGATCAAGCATAAACTAGGTTATTATTCAGAATTTATCATGTATCATGATAGATCCAAAGCGGGGTTTAAAAACTATTTTGATTGTTGCCCCTGTGTATATGTATATATCCTAGTCATACCCGGTAAAACAAGAGCTTGTAGTTTGTACTACTACTTATACTTGTTCATTCATTTATCAAAAAGGTAATTAGTGACTACTATGTATTCTAAAAATGCAGCTGTAAGCATAATAGACAAAACTATATTACAAGGCCATTGTAAGCAAAACAGCTTGGTACTGGCATAAGAACCGGCATATAGATCAATGGAACAGAAAGATAACCCAATAATAAACTCACACCTTTGTGGTCAGTTAATATTTGATAAAGGAGGCAAGAACATATAATAATGTAAAGGAAGTCTCTTGAATAAATGGCATTGGAAAAATTAGACAGATACATGCAAAAATAAATAAATAAAACTAGACACCAACTTACACTATATATAAGAATAAACTCAAAATGAATGAAAGACCTAAATATAAGTCACAAAGCCATAAAAATGCTAGGAGAAAATATTGGCATTGAGATCTCAGACATCTTCTGCCGCAATATTTTTGTTGATATATCTCCCCAGGCAAAGGAAATAAAAAAATTAAAAATAAATAGGATTACATCAAACTAAAAAACTTTTGCTCAGCAAAAGAAACCATCAACAAACTGAAGAGGAAACCCACTGAATGGAAGAGTGTATTTGCCAATGATACATCTGATATATCCTAAGGAGTTAATTTCCAAAATATATAAAGAACTTATACAATTCAACACTAGGAAGACAAACAATCCAATTTAAAAACTGGGCAAAGAAACTGAATTGACACTTTTCCAAAGAGGACACACAGATGGCCAATAGATATATGAAAAAAATGTTCAAGGTCACTAGTCATCAGAGACATGGAAATTATAACTACAGTGGGATATCACCTCACACCTGACATAATGACTTTCATTGATAAATCAACAAACAACTGCTGGCAAGAATGCAGGAATGCAGACTGCTGCAGCCACTGTGCAAAACAGTATGGTAAAAAAATTATAAATGGAACTGCCTTTTGACCTAGCAATCACACTTCTGGGAATATATCTTAAGAATCCTGAAACACTAATTCAAAAGAATATACGCACCCTTATCTTCATTGCTGTACTGTTTACAATAACCAAGATCTGGAAACAGCCCAAGTACCCATCAATAAAGGAATGGATAAAAAAAACAGTGGTACATTTACACAGTGGAATACTACATGATCATAGAAAAGAAGGAAATCTTACCCTCTGCGACAACATAAATGGATCTGGGGATTATTATGTGAAGTGAAATAAGCCAATCAGAGAAAGACAAGCACCATATGATCTCACTTATATGTGGAATTAATGAACAAATTAAACTGATGAACAAAATAGAAATAGAGACATGGACACATGGAACAGACTGACAACTGTCAGAGAGGAGGGGTATTGGGGGACTGGATGATAAAAGAAGGGAAAGGAATTAAGCAAAAAACAAAGCATGTGTATATTTATACATAAACACACAGATACAGACAGCAGTGTGGTGATGGTCGGAGGGAAAGGTGGGCGGGGGCTAGTTGTAGGAGGGCAAAAGGAGGAAAGATGAGGATGAAAGAGACTTTGATTGGAGCGATGAGCATAAAATGCAGTGTGCAAATTATGTTTTATTGAGCTGCACAGTTAAACCTGTACCTCAATAAATTAAATTAAAAAATAAAATAAAAGCCTAACCAGGCAGTGGCCCCATGGATAGAGCAGGGGTCCCCAAAGTTTTTACACAGGGGGCCAGTTCACTCTCCCTCAGACCATTGGAGGGCCGCCACATACAGTGCTCCTCTCACTGATCACCAATGAAAGAGGTGCCCCTTCCGGAAGTGTGGCGGGTGGGGTCAGCAGATAAATGGCCTCAGGGGGCTGCATGCAGCCCATGGGCCATAGTTTGGGGACACTTATGAGCATTGGACTGGGATGCAGAGGACCCAGGTTCAAATATTCGAAACCCCAAGGTCTCCAACTTGAGTGTGAGCTCACCAGCTTGAGTGAGGGGTTGCTGGCTTGAGCATGGGATCATAGACATGACCCTGTGGTCGCTGGCTTGAACAAGGGGTCACTCACTCTGCTGTAGCCCACTGGTCAAGGAACATATGAAAAAACAATCAATGAACAACTAAGGAGCTGCAACAAAAAATTGATGCTTCTCATCTCTCTCCCTTCCTGTCTGTCCCTGTCTGTCTCTCTCTCTATCTCTCTCACTGTCTCTGTCACAAAAAAACACTAAAAAGAAATAGTAGTTTCTTGAAAAATAAATTAAAAAATATATAATACACAAACAGTTCCTGCTCTCATGAGCTTGTATTAGAAAGGTAGACAGAAATAAAATAAGCAAAATATATACATATTTATGTCATGAGGTAATAAGTGCAAAGGGAATAATAATTACAAAGGGAAAAATATTGAGCCTATTAGGAAGGTGGCAGTTTCAGATGTTGCAAACAGAAAGGCCTCTGTGAGAAAATGGTATTTGAAAGAATATTTGTATTAGAGAATTTTAGGCAGAGAGAAGGGAGCAAGCGCCAAAGTCCTGTTTTGAATAGACTAGGTATGGAACAGGAAACACAGAGACTAGTTAATCCCGGGGAGAGGGGATGGTGGTTTGGATCATTCTGTAACATTAGAGGTGATGAAGAGTAGTTAAATTCTGGATAACTTTTGGAGATAGTGTTGACAAGATTTGCTCTGAGAGCTTGGATGTGACTTACGAATGAAAGACAGAAAACAAGAACAACTTCAAGGTTTTTGGCCTCGGTAACTGCATGTGGATGGTGCTATCATTGACTGAGATGGTGAAGGCTATATGAGGAAAATGTATTGGAAAAAAGAATCCAGAATCTGTGGAATCTAGAAAATGTTCAACTTCTCTATTGATTTTCTAATTTTTCTATAAAGCCAGTAGTCAAATTGACCCCCTAGACTCCTTCATTGTGTCCCTACTTTAGGGGACTTTGAGTTGGCCTTCCCCTGGCCACTCTCCTTCTCAGTGAGGATCCTGGGTGAGGTTTCTTCCAGGACCCAAGAGGATTGTCACTCAGCTTCTTCTAGATTTTCCATGTAGGATTCTGGGATTCCCTGTCAAAATCCCTACCCCTACTTCCACTGTCGGGGTAGATGTCTACATTTCCAGGAGCAAGCCAGACTATCAACACATGTCCCCCCAAGCCAACTGCATAGCTAAAGGATGACCGAATGTGGGGCTTGAGGGGTGTGAATGAAGCTTGTGGTGAGGTACTCACACACATTTGTGTTAAGCCCTTGGCAGAGTGGGACAGAGAGGGGTGGGAGGGAAGGAGCCAGGCCACAAGCTAGTGTAGGGGTTGGGAACCTGTGGCTCATTTGATGGCTGCACCTGGCTCACAGACAAATCTTTAATAATAAAAAATAATAATAACGTTAAAAATATAAAATATTCTCATGTTAGTTAGTGGCTTTTTCTACTCTGCCACAGTCCACCATGGAACTCTAAGGAGTCAGAATTTTCAACTCAATGCCAGCCTTACAGGCCATCACAAAAGTATATTTACAAAGGACAGTATGTATATTATTGAACAGTTCAATAACTCGACTTAAATATTTAGATATACGGTCCGTCGGCCTGCATCTACACTTACTTCTCAGACCTGAAAGTGCTCAGTTTGGGCCTACAGTGCTGAACACCCTGCCACTGGTATCAGAGACACACTTGTGTGTTTTTTTAGATGAGATCTGAGAAGTGGGTCTGGCCTGCATTCCTCTACATAATATTATAACTTTCTTTTTCTATGGTAACAGACCATAGAATTGGATTGATTTTTTTTCAGATGAGACCCTGAAAGCAATCCCCTCCATATTTGCTTCCCTAGTCCTTAGTTTACTGTTGAGAACCTCTGTGAAGCGTTGGGAAACTACTGATCCTTTCCATTCTCAGTTTGCTCATCCATGAAATAAACAGGACTAACACTTACCTCAAAGACTGCAGTGAGAAAATGTAAAGATGCAACATATAAAGTAAATACCTAAAAACACTCAGCATACTGCACCTCACACATAATAAACACTTAAATGATTGTCATTGTTCTATAAAGCAGCATCTTACTTTTTATGCATTTTTAAATTCTGGAAAAATAGAAGTAACTGCAGAAGCAGGGAAGGATGTAAGTGTTTTTCTAACGCCCAGGGAATTCTCTCTCCCTTGAAAACCTGGCAGAACATTTAGATGCAGATCACTAACTTGTGCTGTTTCAGTTGCTAGTGCTTACTTCTGGAGTCAAATGCAGAGTTCTTGTCAGTGTTGATGGTAATCACCCCTGCAGAACAAAGCATGAGGAGTAGAGCCCCTGCTGAGGAAGTACTTGAATAACTTTGAACTTTAAAAAAGAAACTTCAGGAAGCTACACTGGATAACAACCTCAGAGCCTGAACTCCTGCTGCCTCCCTCACTCCTCTTCAATTGGTAGTTCTGAGCAGGGCCATGTTGTTCGTTATGACCAAATAGTGAGAAGCATGTCCCAGAGAAAGTGCTTCAAGTTAGGAACTCGACGTTTGATGGTTTATAGTGGTACAGACACCTTTCCTCTATAAAATGTCCCAGCTATTATTCAAAAGTTGATCTATATTATAGTGTAGTAGCAGGTGGTAATTGTAATCACAACATCCACCTGTATTACTATCATGAAAAATTTCTTATTGCTGACCTAAATCAGGGCATCAACCCTACCTAGCATTTTTGATATAATCTTACTATGTTCATGCTGTGAGCTCATTCTCCTACTGACCATAAAACTATTTGTTCCTTCTCTACTCTCATAGCCTTCACTGAACCAAACGGAGAAAAAGACCACACAGGTATGAAAATAAACTTTAAATCTATTAAGTTAAAACAAACTTTTTGTTGAAATTAAAAATAGAATTACCCTATGATCTACCAATCCCACCTCTATGTCCAAAAGAGTTGAAACTAGAATCTCAAAAAGGTGTGTGCACACTGCCTGACCAGGCAGTGGCGCAGTGGATAGAGCTTCAGACTGGGATGCGGAGGACCCAGGTTTGAGACCCTGAGGTCACCAGCTTGAGTGCGGGCTCATCTGGTATGAGCACAGCTCACCAGCTTGGACCCAAGGTCACTGGCTTGAGCAAGGGGTTACTCTGTCTGCTGTAGCCCCATGGTCAAGGCACATATGAGAAAGCAATCAATGAACAACTAAGGTGTCACAATGAAAAACTGATGATTGATGCTTCTCATCTCCTTCTGTCCTTGTCTGTCCGTCCCTGTCTATTCCTCTCTCTGACTCTTGCTCTGTCTCTGTAAAAAAAAAAAAAAAAAAAAAAAGGTATGTGCACACCCATGCTCATAGCTGCACTATTCACATTAGCCAAGAGGTAGAAGCAATCAAATGTTGATTGATGGATGACTGGATAAACAAATGAACAAATGTGGTCTCTCTGTATAATGGAACATTATTCAGATTCACAAAAGAGGGACTCCTGTCACCTGCTACAGCATGGATGAACCTTGAGGACATTATTCTAAGTGATATAAGCCAGGCACAAAAAGACAAATAGTGGATGGTTTCAATTCTATGAGGTATCTAAAAGAATCCAATTTATAGAACCAGAAAGTCAAATCGTGGTTTCAAGAGGCAGGTTGGAGGGAGTTTGGGGGTTTTGTTTAATGAGTACAGTGTTTCAGATTTGCAAGATGAAAGAGTTCTAAGGATCTGTTTCACAACAACATAAGCATACTTAACACTATTTAACTGTACACTTAAAAATAGTTAAGATGGTAAACTGTATGTGTATTTTACCACAAATTATTCCTAAAAACAAACAAGGAAAAAGAAAACTTTTTGTTTTGTGCTATACTTGTTCAACAAATATGCTTTTGTACTTACTATGTAGCATACCTTGTGCAGGTTGAATATTTATTTGGCAATCAATATTAGCAGTTGGCAGTTTGGCATTTTAATAAAATTTAGAAACACAGCAACATAATTTTGGGTGTTGTATAGCTTAAAAATATTACATGAAGAAAGGAATGCTCTCTATTGCTGGAGGAATCCTGTGTTGATTTCTTCCTCTTTCCTTTATATATACCCTCATTTTGAAAACTTTTTTTTAAGTGAGAGGAGCAATGATAGAAAGACAGACTCCCACATGCACCCTGACCAGAATCCATCCAGCAATCCCCATCTGGGGCCAATGTTTGAACCAACCGAGTACAGTGAGTAAGGCTGACACTCAGCCCAATGAAGCCACTGGCTGCTGAAGGGGAGAAGAGAGTAAAGGAGGAGAGAAAGGGGGAGAGAAGCAGATGGTTGCTTCTTGTATGTACCCTGACCAGGAATTAAACTCAGGATGTTTGCACACCAGACTGATGCTCTATCCCAGGGGTCCCCAAACTTTTTACACAGGGGGCCAGTTCACTGTCCCTCAGACCGTTGGAGGACCGAACTATAAAAAAAAAAAATGTGAACAAATCCCTATGCACACTGCACATATCTTATTTTAAAGTAAAAAAACAAAATGGGAACAAATACAATATTTAAAATAAAGAACAAGTAAATTTAAATCAACAAACTGACCAGTATTTCAATGGGAACTATGCTCCTCTCACTGACCGCCAATAAAAGAGGTGCCCCTTCCGGAAGTGCGGCGGGGGCTGGATAAATGGCCTCAGGGGGCCACAGGGCCGTAGTTTGGGGACACCTGCTCTATCCACTAACTAAACTGGCCAGGGCCTTAAACACCTTTCTTGATTCTGCAAGCCCAAAGCATCTACAACAAGCATCAACTAAACAGTAAGAAGGATTTTAAGTAGCCTGACAGATATTTCTTGGCCATAGATCACCTGTACAATCAGGGATGAAAGACCAATTTGGTGTTTAACTATGTGCAAGAGCAGATGTGTTTCTGAGAAACTGCTTTAGATGCAGAATTTTGAGTAGCATAGCTATTTTCTCATTTATTTAAGAATTCAAAAATTGTTTTTATGAAAAACATTTTCATCCTGAGACATAAGCAGTATTCTAATTACATCTACACAGGCAGTTTTTTAAGAATACATTGATTCCATTGGCAGAGTTCTTGGCCAAAAACCACAAACTTAGAAATTCTATCAGCAAATTTGCTGAAAAAGTTTTAAGATGACAGACAAAACCTGTGGCACACATAAAGATTTACCAGTGAAGCCAAAAGACCTCAAAATTCTCTAAATTGGACTTCAAGTAATCTCACCAAACTTGGGACTTCAAAAAATTGTGTTTTTTTTTATTCTTTCTTTTTCTCTCCTCTCCTCCCCTCCTCTCAAGATGTCATATATCAGTGATTGGCAAATATTTTCTTGGTGGGGCAAGTATTTTAGGCTTCACAGGACATACAGTTTCTGTTGCAAGTATTCAATTCTGCCATGATAGCACTGAACCAGCCATAAACAATAAATGAATAAATGAGCATGGCTGTGTTTCGACATTTTATTTACAAAGACAAGTGACAGGCTGAATTTGGCCTGTAAGCTGTAGGTTGCTGATTTGGATTTTAGTCTAATGGCAGGAAAAACCATAGTGTCATTTCAAAATAGAGAACAAATGTAATCTTATTTAAGCCTCAAAAATATAACTTTGGCTATTGAAGAGAGAATGAACAGAAGGGAGTAGTAAGAAGGAAAGCAGAAGGCCAGTACCACAGTCCAGGAAATATATGAAGGTGGCTTGAACTTAAATGGTGTCAGTGAAGGTAACATGTAGTTAATTCAAGGGAGAGGCCAAGGTTAGAGATCAAACTTTAGAGTTAGCAATATATTGATGGTATTTAAAGCCATAGCACTAGGTAAGATTACTCAAAAAGAAGGTGTGAGTTAAAAGTGTAAATAGAGAAGTTGGCCAAAGATTGAGCTCTGGCTCCCTCCCATATCTAAATATGAGGCAGAAAAAAGGAATCCCTTGTTCAAGGAGGAGGGTTCTGTAGATGGGCGCAGAGACCTTTGTGAAGGAAAGAGAGGCAGAGTGCACGGTCCATAAACGGGTGGATTCATGGATTTGGTGGTGGGAAAATGTACTTTTTTCTGATTGCTTCCAGATTCTCAGTGGAATTTCAAGTAAAATCATTAGGTTGGAGAGGTAAGAACAGAAGGTTCCAGAAAAACAGAAGGTATGAAATGGTCCATAAGGAAGATGGGGAAGTGCATTAACCAGGGCACTCTGCATTGTTAGGAAATATCCACTTGAGACTTATGGATGTAAATTTAAAAGGAAATCCATAAAAAATTAAAGGAAAATAAAAGGAAATCCATGGGTATGGTTGTATAATTTTCTCACTGACTGCTCCTGTACAGGAAAAGATCTGGTAGAAACTGAGTTTAAAAACCAGAATTGGTTTTTGTTTGTTTGTTTAAGCGTTTTTTTAAATTATTTTTTGGTATGAGAAATAAGTGAGGGGATTGTGATTCTAGCCTTCACATTCTCCTTCTTAAAGATTTTCTGGAATGATGTTATAAAAAGGTGTTATGGATAATCACTTGATAAGAGTGATGTCTTTAGAACTGACCGGTAACACTCATACTAGCGCTTATTTCACACTAGTTACTTTGCAGGCATTGCTCTAGAACAGTGGTTTTCACCTTTTCATCTCATGGTACACATAAACTAACTACTAAAATTCTGTAGCACACCAAAAAATATATTTTTTACTGATCTGACAAAAAATAGGTATAATTTTGGCTAATTTCCACCAGACAGCTATTTGTGTTGCCTGTTGTCAGGTCAGTGACCCTGACTAGTCAGGTATTGCATGTTTTAACAGTTGAAAATCCCTGCTCTACAATCATAACTCATTGTTAAATTCCTATATTCGTGCAGCTACTCTCCTTGGAGTACCCACATAGACTTGCCCATGTGAGAAAAAACAGAAATGCAAATCTATATCTGTAGCTGCTCAATGGGATGACTGCCTGTTTCTTTGAGGTAGCTTTCAGGGTTTCCCAAAATGAAAATTTTTGTATCATATAGGCTATACTATAATGTGCACATATATTTAAATGGATTTATTGTTTGACATACAATAAATTGCACACAATCAAATGATACAATATGATAAGTTTTGACATTTGTATAAATAAGACCATCATCAATCATAATACTGAATATATACATCACCTCAAAAAGTTTTCTTGTGCACAATTATAATCTCTCCCTCTCATCCCTAAGGAAACACTTTCTGTCATTGTGAATTAGTTTGAATTTTCTAAAGTATTATTTAAATACATCATACTCTATGTTCCTTTCTTTTGTCTGACTTCTTTAACTCAGCATACTTTTGAGATTGATTCATGTTGTTGCCTGTAACAATAGTTCATTCCTTTTTACTGCTGAGTAGTGTTCCAATATATGGCTACACCATAATTTGTTTATTCATTCATTTTTTTTTTTGATGGACACTTGGGCTGACTTCAGTTTTTGGTAATTAAAAATAAAGTTCTATGAACATTCATTTAAAACTTTATCTGCAGACATATGTTTTTATTTCTCTTGGAAGATATATAGGAGTGGAATGACTGGGTAATATGGTAAGTACATTTCTAACTCTTAAGAAAACTGTCTGCCAAAGCACTTTCACATTCTCACCATCAGTGCAGGAAATTTCCAGTTGTTCCATCTCTTCACCACTACTTGAAATGGTCAATCATTTTTATTGTAGAAATGTAACAGGTGTGTGACCAAAATTTGTAGTTGTTCTTTTTGTTTGTTTGTTTTTTGTGACAGAGACAGAGACAAAGAGAGAAACAGATAGGGACAGACAGACGGGAAGGGAGAGAGATAAGAAGTATCAATTCTTCGTTGAGGCACCTTAGTTGTTCATTGATTGCTTTCTCATATACGCCTTGATGGGAGATGAGGGTGGGGTGGGGGTGGGGCTACAGCAGACTGAATGACTCCTTGCTCAAGTCCAGGACCTTGGGGCTCAAGCTGGTGAGCCTTGCTCAAACCAGATGAGACTACGCTCAAGCTGGCAACCTCAGAGTCTTGAACCTGGGTCCTCCAGATCCCAGTCTAATGCTCTATCCACTGTGCCACCCCCTGGTCAGGCAAAACTTTTTGTAGTTTTAATTTGCATTTCCCTAATGACTAAAAATGTTGAGAATTTTTTCAGCATTTTCCATCTAAATATCTTTTTTGATGAAGTATCTGTTCAAATCTTTTGCCCATTTGTTAATTTTATTGTTTGTTTTCTTAATGTTGAATTTTGAGAGTTTTTTTTTTTAACATATTCTGAATACAAGTCCTTTTTAGAGAAATAGTTTGCACATATTTTCTCCCAATCTTTGGCTTATTTTTCCCATTCTTTTGAAGGTCAGAAACTAAGTCCAAATCACCAATCTATTCTTTTATGGATTTTGTTTTTAGTGTCATACCTTAAAAAATCTTTAACTAACATAAGATTACAAAATACTTTTTATATATTTACTTCTATAAATTTTAAAGCTTTACACTGAAGCCTGTGATCCATTCTGAGTTAATGTTTGTATATAATTCGAGGTATGTATTCAAGTTCTCTTGCACACACACACAGATATATATAGCCAACTATTCCACTACTAATTATTGAAAAGGTTATTCTTTCTCCACTCTACTAGTTTCCACTTTTGTGAAAAGTCAGCTGTCCATGTAAGTGTAGGTTATTAATATTATTATTATTTATGGACTTCTTATTCTGTTCCATTGATCTTTTTTTCTAAATTTATACAATATAATGCTGTTTGATTACTGTAGTTTTTTTGGGGGTGTTTTTTTTTTGTTTGTTTGTTTTTTTGTATTTTTCTGAAGCTGGAAACGGAAAGAGACAGTCAGACACACTCCCGCATGCGCCGGACCGGGATCCATCCGGCACGCCCACCAGGGGGCGACGCTCTGCCCACCAGGGGGCGATGCTCTGCCCCTCCCGGCCATCGCTCTGTTGCGACCAGGGCCACTCCAGAGCCTGGGGCAGAGGCCAAGGAGCCATCCCCAGCGCCCAGGCCATCTTTGCTCCAATGGAGCCTTGGCTGTGGGAGGGGAAGAGAGAGACAGAGAGGAAGGAGAGGGGGAGGGGTGGAGAAGCAGATGGGTGCTTCTCCTGTGTGCCCTGGCCAGGAATCAAGCCTGGGACTTCCACACGCCAGGCCGACGCTCTACCACTGAGCCAACCGGCCAGGGCCTGATTACTGTAGTTTTATAATCACTTTTTAAAATCAAATAATGTTAGCCTTCACCTTTGATTGTTGTTTTTCTCTTTTCAAAGATGTTTGTTATATGTCTTTTATATTTCCAAATGACTACTAAATTAGCTTGTCAATTTCTACAAAATGACAAAAAAAATCTGCTGGGATTTTGATTAAGATCTTTCTGTTATTAATTTTTTATTTAATTCCATTATAGTAGGAGAACATGCTTTATATGAATTAGATTGTTTAAATTTATTGTCATTTGTTTTATAGGCCAATTATGGTGTATCTTGGTTAATATTCTGTGTGTGCTTGAAAACATTTTCAAGCTTCTGTTGCTTAGTGAAGTCTTTGATAAATGTCAGTCCATTGGTTGCTAGTTATTTAAATCTATTATATAATATTCTTGTAGATTTTCTGTCTGTATTCTATCAATAATAGACTCTAAATGATATTTCCCTATTTATCCTTATAGTTGTCTCAGTTTGCTTCATGTGTTTTTAAGTTATCTTATTATGTGTAAACCTGATTGTTTACAACCTCTTGATTAATTGGCCTATTTATTATTATGAATTAAACTTTCCTATCCCTGGTAATATTTTTCACTTTGAAATCTACTAGATATTAATATAACCATTTTACTAGTGTTAGCATGGCATATCTTTGTCCATACCTTTTGTTTAAACTATTTATGCCTTTTTATTTAAAATGTACTTCGTTTTGGCAGGGTATTGCTTCAAAGACTAAATTGGGAAATGGGAAATATTCCTTCTCTTGTTTTTATTGGGAGAGTTTGTGAGGAATTGATATTAATTCTTTTTAAATATTTGGTAGAATTTACAGGCCATCTGAGCCTAGGCTTTTCTTCACAGGTAGTTTCTTTCTTTCTTTTTTTTTTTTTTAAGACAATTAAATTTAACAGGGTGACATGGTCAACCAGAGTACATAGATTTAGAGAAAACATCTCCACATCATTTGGACAGCAGATTAGGTTGTATACCTATCACCCAAAGTCAAATCATCTTCTGTCACCCATATTTTGTTTCTCTTTAAGCCCCTCCCCTTCCCCCCATCCCTCCCTCTCTTCCCTTCCCCTCCGCCTGGTAACCCCTGCACTTTGATCTATTTCCATGAGTCTCAATTTTGTGTCCCACCTATGTATGGAATCTTAGCGTTTTTAGCTTTTTCTGATTTACTTATTTCACTCAGTAAATGATATCAAGGTCCATCCATGTTGTTGTAAATGATACTATGTCATCATTTCTTATGGCTGAGTAGTATTCCATAGTGTATATGTACCACATCTTCTTTATCCAGTCCTCTATTGAAGGGCTTTTTGGTGGTTTCCATGTCTTGGCCACTGTGAACAATGCTGCAATGAACATGGGAGTGCATGTGTCTTTATGTACCCAGGTTTTCAAGTTTTGGGGGTATATAACCAGTAGAGGGATGACTGGGTCATATGGCAGTTCTTAAATTTTTGATGAACCACCATACTTTCTTCCATAATGGTTGCACTAATTTACATTCCCATCAACAGTGAATGAGGGTTCCTTTTTCTCCACAGCCTCTCCAGCACTTGTTATTACCTGTCTTCTTATTAATAGTTAATCTAACAGGTGTGAGGTGGTATCTCATTGTAGTTTTGATTTGTATTTCTCTAATAGCTAGTGAAGATGAGCATTTTTTCATATATCTGTTGTCCATTTGTATTTCTTCTTGGAAGAAGTGTCTGTTCATGTCCTCTTCCCATTTTTTTATTGTATTGTTTGCTTGTTGCTAAGTTTTGTAAGTACTTTATATATTTTGGATATTAGCCCCTTATCTGAACTGTTATTTGAAAATATCATCTCCCATTTAGTTGGCTATCTACTTGTGTTGTTGACAGGTTTTTTTGCTGTGCAGAAGCTTCTTAGTTTGATATAGTCCCATTCATTTACCTTTGTCTTCACTTCCTTTGCCTTTGTGGTCAAATTCATAAAATGTTCTCTACTGCCAAGGTCCATGAATTTAGTACCTATATTTTCTTCTATGTAATTTATTGTTTCAGATCTAATATTTATGCCTTTGATCCATTTTGAATTGATTTTTGTGCAAGAAGACAAACTATAGTCAAGTTTCATTCTTTTGCATGTGGCTTTCCAATTTTCCCAACACCATTTATTGAAAAGGCTTTCTTTTCTCCATTGTGTGTTTTGGCTCCTTTATCAAAGATAATTGACCATGTTTTTGTGGTTTTATTTCTAGGCTCTCTATTCTGTTCCATTGGTCTGTGTGTCTATTTTTCTGCAAGTACCAAGCTGTTTATAATATCATGGCTCTGTAGTATAGTTTTTTTTTTTTTTTAAATAATTTTATTTTTTCATGGGGTGACATCAATAAATCAGGATACATATATTCAAAGATAACAAGACCAGGGTATCTTGTCGTTCAATTATGATGCATACCCGTCACCCAAAGTCAGATTGTCCTCTGTCACCTTCTATCTTGTTTTCTTTGTGCCCCTCCCCCTCCCCCTTTCCCTCTCCCATTCCCCCCTCCCCCCCGTAACCACCACACTCTTATCAATGTCTCTTAGTTTCACTTTTATGTCCCACCTACGTATGGAATAATGCAGTTCCTGGTTTTTTCTGATTTACTTATTTCGCTTCGTATCATGTTATCAAGATCCCACCATTTTGCTGTAAATGTTCCGATGTCATCATTTCTTATGGCTGAGTAGTATTCCATAGTGTATATGTGCCACATCTTCTTTATCCAGTCATCTATTGACGGGCTTTTTGGTTGTTTCCATGTCCTGGCCACTGTGAACAATGCTGCAATAAACATGGGGCTGCATGTGTCTTTACGTATCAATGTTTCTGAGTTTTTGGGGTATATACCCAGTAGAGGGATTGCTGGGTCATAAGGTAGTTCTATTTGCAGTTTTTTGAGGAACCACCATACTTTCTTCCATAATGGTTGTACTACTTTACATTCCCACCAACAGTGTATGAGGGTTCCTTTTTCTCCACAGCCTCTCCAACATTTGCTATTACCTGTCTTGCTAATAATAGCTAATCGAACAGGTGTGACTTGGTATCTCATTGCCGTTTTGATTTGCATTTCTCTAATACCTAAAGAAGATGAGCATCTTTTCATATATCTGTTGGCCATTTGTATTTCTTCCTGGGAGAAGTGTCTGTTCATATCCTCTTCCCATTTTTTTTATTGGATTGTTTGTTTGTTTGTTGTTGAGTTTTATGAGTTCTTTGTATATTTTGGATATTAGGCCCTTATCTGAGCTGTTGTTTGAAAATATCACTTCCCATTTAGTTGGCTTTCTGTTTATTTTGTTATCAGTTTCTCTTGCTGAGCAAAAACTTCTTAGTCTGATGTAGTCCCATTCATTAATTTTTGCCTTCACTTCTCTTGCCATTAGAGTCAAATTCATAAAATGCTCTTTAAAACCCAGGTCCATGAGTTGAGTACCTATGTCTTCTTCTATGTACTTAATTGTTTCAGGTCTTATGTTTAGATCTTTGATCCATTTTGAGTTAATTTTAGTACAGGGGGACAAACTGTAGTCCAGTTTCATTCTTTTGCATGTGGCTTTCCAGTTTTCCCAGCACCATTTATTGAAGAGGCTTTCTTTTCTCCATTGTGTGTTGTTGGCCCCTTTATCAAAAATTATTTGACTATATATATGTGGTTTTATTTCTGGACTTTCTATTCTGTTCCATTGGTCTGAGTGTCTATTTTTCTGCCAATACCATGCTGTTTTGATTGTCGTGGCCCTATAATAGAGTTTGAAGTCAGGTATTGTAATGCCCCCAGCTTCATTCTTTTTCTTTAGGATTGCTTTGGCTATTCGGGGTTTTTTATAGTTCCATATAAATCTGATGATTTTTTGCTCTATTTCTTTAAAAAACGTCATTGGAAGTTTGATGGGAATTGCATTGAATTTGTATATTGCTTTGGGTAATATAGCCATCTTGATTATATTTATTCTTCCTAGCCAAGAACAAGGTATATTCTTCCATCTCATTATATCTTTTTCAATTTCCCTTAACAATGGTTTATAGTTTTCATTATATAAGTCCTTTACAATCTTTGTTATGTTTATTCCTAAGTATTTTATTTTTTTTGTTGCAATCGTGAAGGGGATTATTCTTTTGAGTTCCTTCTCAGTTGTTTCATTGTTGGCATATAGAAAGGCTATTGACTTCTGAATGTTAATTTTGTATCCTGCGACTTTACTGTATTGGCTTATTGTTTCTAGTAGTCTTTTTGTGGATTCTTTGGGGTTTTCGATGTATAGGATCATATCATCTGCAAAAAGTGATACCTTTACTTCTTCTTTTCCGATATGGATGCCTTTTATTTCTTTGTCTTGTCTGATTGCTGTGGCGAGAACCTCTAGTACCACATTAAATAAGAGTGGAGAGAGTGGACAACCCTGTCTTGTTCCTGATTTAAGGGGGAAAGCCTTCAGTTTAGTGCCATTTAATATGATGTTAGCTGATGGTTTATCATATATGGCCTTTATCATGTTGAGATATTTTCCTTCTATACCCATTTTGTTGAGAGTCTTAAACATAAAATTGTATTGTATTTTATCAAAAGCCTTTTCTGCATCTATTGATAAGATCATGTGGTTTTTGTTCTTTGTTTTGTTGATATGGTGTATTACGTTAACCGTTTTACGTATGTTGAACCATCCTTGAGATTCTGGGATGAATCCCACTTGATCATGATGTATTATTTTTTTAATATGTTGTTGTATTCGATTTGCTAGTATTTTGTTTAGTATTTTAGCATCTGTATTCATTAGAGATATTGGTCTGTAGTTTTCTTTTTTTGTGCCATCCTTGCCTGGTTTTGGTATGAGGGTTATGTTGGCCTCATAAAATGTGTTTGGAAGTATTGCTTCTTCTTCAATTTTTTGGAAGACTTTGAGTAGAATAGGAACCAAGTCTTCTTTGAATGTTTGATAAAATTCGCTGGTATAGCCGTCAGGGCCTGGACTTTTATTTTTGGGGAGGTTTTTAATGGTTTTTTCTATTTCTTCTCTACTGATAGGTCAGTTTAGGCTTTCTGCTTCTTCTTGACTCAGTCTAGGAAGTTTGTATTGTTCTAGGAATTTATCCATTTCTTCTAGGTTGTTGAATTTAGTGGCATAAAGTTTTTCATAGTATTCTACAATAATTCTTTGTATATCTACGGTGTCTGTGGTGATTTCTCCTCTTTCATTTTGGATTTTGTTTATATGAGTTCTTTCTCTTTTTTCCTTGGTAAGTCTTGCCAAGGGTTTGTCAATTTTATTGATCTTTTCAGAGAACCAGCTCCTTGTTCTATTAATTTTTTCTATAGTTTTTCTGTTCTCTAATTCATTTATTTCTGCTCTGATTTTTATTATCTCCTTTCTTTGGCTGGTTTTGGGTTGTCTTTGTTCTTCTTTTTCTAGTTCCTTAAGGTGGGAAGTTAAGTGGTTCACTTGGGCTCTCTCTTGTTTGTTCATATATGCCTGATGTGATATGAACTTCCCTCTTATCACTGCTTTTGCTGCATCCCATAGATTCTGATATGTCGTATTGTCATTTTCATTAGTCTGTATAAATCTTTTGATCTCTGCACTTATTTCTTCTTTGACCCATTCATTTTTTAAAAGTATGTTGTTTAGTTTCCACATTTTTGTGGGATTTTTTTCCTCTTTTTTGCAGTTGAATTCTAGTTTCAAGGCTTTATGATCAGAAAATATGCTTGGTACAACTTCAATTTTTCTGAATTTGCTGATGTTGTTTTTGTGGCCCAACATATGGTCAATTCTTGAGAATGATCCATGTACACTGGAGAAAAATGTATACTCAGTCACTTTGGGATGAAATGTCCTGTAGATGTCTATCATATCCAGGTGCTCTAGTGTTTTGTTTAAGGCCACTATGTCTTTGTTGATTCTCTGTTTGGATGACCGATCTAGAGCCGTCAGCGGTGTATTGAGGTCTCCAAGTATGATTGTATTTTTGTCAGTTTTTGTTTTAAGGTCAATAAGTAGCTGTCTTATATATTTTGGTGCTCCTTGGTTTGGTGCATATATATTAAGAATTGTTATGTCTTCTTGATTCAGTGTCCCCTTAGCCATTATGAAATGGCCATTTTTATCTCTGAGTACTTTTCCTGTCTTGTAGTCAGCATTATCCGATATGAGTATTGCTACACCTGCTTTTTTTTGGATGTTATTTGCTTGGAGTATTGTTTTCCAGCCTTTCACTTTGAATTTGTTTTTATCCTTGTTACTTAGATGAGTTTCCTGTAGGCAGCATATAGTTGGATTTTCTTTTTTAATCCATTCTGCTACTCTGTGCCTTTTTATTGGTGAGTTTAATCCGTTTACATTTAGTGTAATTATTGATACTTGTGAGTTCCCTATTGCCATTTTATATCTTGCTTTCTGTTAGTTTTGTGTCTTGTTTGATCCTTCTCTTTCGTTTTTCTATCTTTTGTTTTTATTTGGTTGTATTCCATACATCTTTCCTCTGTTGCTATCTTTTTTATCTCATGTGCTTCTGTGGTGGTTTTTTCAATGGTGGTTACCTTTGAGTAATGAAAAGGGTCCCTACCCTGTTCATTGTAGCAAACTATTTTGTGAGTACTTTTGCACTCCATCGTCCTTTGCTACTGTTAATCTCCATCTTCTCCCCCTCTTTCTTTTTGTTGTTGTCACAGTTTAAATTTGGTTTTATTGTGTTCTTCTTGGAGCTTTTACTTGTGGCTCTGTTTTTTTTTTGTTCTTTGTATCTGATTGGAGAACCCCCTTTAGTAATTCCTGGAGTGGGGGTTTTCTGATGATAAATTCCCTCATCTTTTCTGTATCTGTGAATGTTTTTATTTCTCCTTCATATTTGAAGGATAGCTTTGATGGGTATAGTATTCGTGACTGAAAGTTTCTCTCTTTCAGGACTTTAAATATTGGGGTCCAATCTCTTCTAGCTTGTAGAGTTTCTGCTGAGAAATCTGATGATAATCTAATGGGCCTTCCTTTATATGTTGTATTCTTCTTTTCCCTGGCTCCCTTGAGAATTTTTTCTTTGCTGTTGGTTTGTGTCAATTTCATTATGATATGCCTTGGAGTAGGTTTGTTGGGGTTAAGAAAACTCGGTGTTCTGTTTGCTTCTTGAATTTGAGGCTTTAGTTCTTTCCACAGGCTTGGGAAGTTCTCATCTATTATTTGTTTGAGTATGTTCTCCATTCCATTTTCTCTCTCTTCTCCCTCTGATATACCTATTATTCTTATGTTATTCTTTTTGATGGAGTCAGATAATTCTTGTAGGGCTATCTCATTTTTTTTAATTTTTGAGTCTCTTTCTTCTTCTCTCTGTTGTGCCTCAAGTTGCTTGTCTTCTATTTCACTAATCCTCTCTTCTATCTGACCTCTTCTATTAGCTAAGCTTGTTACTTCGTTTTTCAGCTCGTGAATTGAGTTTTTCATCTCTGTTTGATTTGTTTTTATAGTTTCAATTTCTTTGGACATATATTCTTTGTGTTCATTGAGTTGTTTTCTGAGCTCCCTAAATTGCCTTTCTGTGTTTTCTTGTATATCTCGGAGGATTTTTAGGATTTCTATCTTGAATTCTCTGTCATTTAGCTCCAAGGTTTCCAACATATTAAATTTTTTCTCCATAGATTTTTCCTCATCTAGCTGTGTTACCTCTCTTTCTTTTGTATCCATGATATTCGATTTTCTCTTCCTTAATGGCATCTGAGGGTGGTTTTGTTGATAGTATTAATGAGATTTAATAAAGAATAAAAAGTTAAAAAAATAAAAAATCAAAAAGAGTTGTTTTTAAAAAAAAATTAATAATGAAATAAAGAAAAATAAAATAATAATTTTTAAAAAAAGGAAATTATTCCCCCCCTCCTTTTTTCCTCTCCTCTCCCCTTTTTCTTGAGAAAATCTTGTGGTGAATTGTGAATTATAACAAACAATGCCTGTGATGGAGGTCCTGAATTGGGGAAAAGTGATAAAGGGGCAAAAAATAAGAAAAAAAAAGGAAAAAAAGGGGGGGGCGGTATGGACCCACAAAAAGCAAATAAGGAAAAAATTTGGGTCAAGAATAAAATGATTTGCTTTTAGGTGTTGGTGTTGTCTAAGAGTTATGATGAGAGGAATAAGAGAACAGAAAAATGGGGGGACAAATTAAAAAAATACTATTGTATTTAGTGGAACAAGAACTAGATAAAATGGAGAGCCAGGGATGGGAGCACTGCTAGTGAGTTAAAAAGGTGAAGTAAAAAACCCCCAAAATGCCACAAACATAAGTTTGAGTCTCAGATAAGATAATTTGTTTGTTATTGAGGTTTGAATGAGAGGAGATGTAAAGGAGAAAGGAAGAAACTAATATAGAGGGAGAAAAGAAAGAGAGAGAGGGAAAAAAAGAGGGAACCAGTAAAAGAAGAAAAAAGAAAGGAGAGAGAGAGAGTTAAGGGTTTTGGAGTGCAACCCTCATAGAGAGAAAGGAAGAGGAGAAAAAAGATAATGGGAGATGTAACACTTATGGGTAGTGTAGTTCAAGGAGAGGAGAGAGTAAGACCGGCAGAGAGTTAATCGGCCAAATTGGAGGAGGAAAAAAAGTATCAAGAATGCAGATAAGAGAAACAAACGAATAAATATAATAAAATGGGATAGGTTATAAAGTCTGCAGATTATTCTTGATTTTGAGAGGTTATCTTCTTGTTTTTTCTTTTCTCTCCCTCTTCCTGGTCGGTGACTCTGTACCCCAGGTTCTGCCCCTTTGGCACGCTCAGGTAGAGGTTTGCAGTTGATAAGTCTCTATGGCAATATCATGTATTGTGCTTTAGTCTCGTTGGGAGTCAAGGCTCATTAGCTTTCATAGGCTCCGACAGTGAGAGAGTCCGTGTTCCTGGAGCCTTTCTCCTAGTCTTTCCTTCCTCAATTAGTAGCCTGATAATCCAGCTATGGGGTTGTTGCTGTCTCTGCCTGGATAGTAAGAAGTTCAAAGAGCTGGCAACTCCCCACTCTATTTCCACTCAGCACAGGGCTCTGGGTAAGGCTCAGTCAGTCAGAGCTGCTAGCACAATCAGGCGGGCTTTCCGCCCACTCAAAGACCTCTGGCTCTGCCACTCTGTCCGGTAACACAGGTGGGCACCCACTTCCGGGGTGCTTGGAGGAAACTCTCATTCACTATCTGCGCGCGCAGACCAGGATATCCGGCCAGTAGTCTCACGCTATGAGTGAAACCCCCAACTGCATGGAAATTTGCAGCGCTGGAATTCGCTCTCGCTCCGTCCCCGTGCGCGGCTTTTGCAAGGCGCTGGGGCGGCCCGAGATTCCGCTTTTGCCCACACAAAGGCCCCTGACTCTGCCCCTCGGTGCGATAACACGGGCGCGCACTGCCGAGGCACTCGGAGGAATCGCTCACTACCTATCTGCGCGCGCACACCAGGATATGAGGCCGGCCGCGTTTCCCTGAGTGAAACCCTCACCAGCACGGAAAAATTTCCACCGTTGGAATTAGTTCTCGCTCCCTCCCGTGCGCGGCTTTCCCAGGGCGCTGGGGCTGCCCAGAGATTCTGCTTTCGGCCCACAGAAAGGCCTCTGACCCTGCCTCTCTGTGGGGCAACACGGACACCCACTTCTGGGGCTTAGGAAGAGATCTCTCGCCCACTAACTGCGCACCAACCAGGAGAACGGGTAAAATGGCTGCCCCGCTTGTCTTTCTTTCTTTGGGTTTGGCGCGAGTGTTAGCTTGTATTGCCCAGCTTGCCACAGGAACAGTTTTTCCTCCGCTAGGATCTCTGTGCCACAGCCTGGTTCGGCCTTTTGTGCGCGGCCTGGATGTATTCACCCCCTTTGCCCGCCTCAGTTTCTATATTCACAGTTACCAGAGAAAGCCGCCCTGTTTAGGTTAGTGAGGAAGGCGGAGCATTTCTTACTCCCTATTTCCTTCAGGATTTGGTTATATATTTAGCCAATTTTTCACTCAACCATACCTTCAGGTGTATTGTGAAGCATCTGGAGGCTCCAAGTATAGGTTTTTCTGTTTCTGGTTGAAGATCTTGTTGAGTTTTGGGGGAGATTTATCGGTATCGCTTCCTACTCCGCCATTACTCTGACGTCATCTGTAGTATATTTTTAAGTCAGGTACTATAATGCCTCTAGCTTTGTTTTTTTTTTTTTTTTCCTTAGGATTACTTTGGTTGTTTGAGGTTTTCCGTGGTTCCATATAAACCTGATGATTTTTTGTTTTATTTCTTTAAAAAATGATACTGGAATTTTGATGGGAATTGCATTAAATTTGTATATTGCTTTGGGTAGAATGGCCATTTTAACTATATTTATTCTTCCTATCCACAAACAAGGCATATTTTCCCATTTCATTTTGCCTTTTTCAGTTTCCCTTAATAACACTTGGTAATTTTCAGTATATAGGTCCTTTCATTCTTTGTTATGTTTATTCCTAGGTTTTTTTGTTTTTGTTTTTTTTACAGAGACAGAGAGTCAGAGAGAGGGATAGACGGGGACAGACAGACAGGAACGGAGAGAGATAAGAAGCATCAATCTTCAGTTTTTCGTTGCGACACCTTAGTTGTTCATTGATTGCTTTCTCATATATACCTTGACTGTGGGCTTCAACAGACTGAGTAACCCCTTGTTCAAGCCAGTGACCTTGGGTCCAAGCTGGTGAGCTTTGCTCAAACCACATGAGCCCGTGCTCAAGCTGGTGACCTTGGGGTCTCGAACCTGGGTCATCCACATCCCAGTCTGACACTCTATCCACTGCACCACTGCCTGGTCAGGTGGTATTTTATTTTTTCTGATGCAACTGTAAAAGGGATTATTTTTTTGCATTCTTTTTTCGAAGTTTCATTGTTGGCATATAAGAAAGCAATAGACTTCTGTATAATAATTTTGTGTCCTGCAACTTTACTGTATTGGTTTATCATTTCTAATAGCCTTTCTGTGGAGTCTTTGGGGTTTTCTATATATAGTATCATATCATCTGCAAAAAGTGAAACCTTTACTTCTTCTTTTCCAATATGATTGCCTTTTATTTCTTTCTCTTGTCTGATTGCTCCGGCTAGAACTTCCAGCACTATGTTAAATAGGAGTGGAGAGAGTGGGCAACCTTATTTTATTCCTGATTTTAGAGGAAAGGTTTTCAGTTTTTTACCATTTAGTATGATGTCATAAATGGCCTTTATTATGTTGAGGTATTTTCCTTCTGTACCCATTTTGTTGAGTGTTTTAAACATAAAAGATGTTGTATTTTATCAAATTCCTTTTCTGCATCTATTGATAGGATCATATGGTTTTTATTCTTTGTTTTGTTGATATGGTGTATTATGTTAATCGTTTTAATTATGTTGAACCATGCTTGTGTTTCTGGGCTGAATTCCACTTGATCATGATGAATTACTTTTTAAATGTGTTGTATTCGATTTGCTAGTATTTTGTTTAGGATTTTGTATTCATTAGGAATCTTGATCTGTAGTTTTCTTTTTGTGTGTTGTCATTGCCACATTTTGGTATGAGGGTTATGTTGGCCTCATAAAATGTGTGTGGAAGTATTGCTTCTTCTTCAATTTTTTGGAAGACTTTGAGAAGTATAGGAACCAAATCTTCTTTGAATGTTTGGTAGAATTCACTGATCTAGCCATCTGACCTTGGACTTCTATTTTTGGGAAGGTTTTTGATAATTGTTTCTATTTCCTCCCTGCTTATCAGTCTATGTAGGCTGTCTACTTCTTCGTCATTCAGTCTAAGAAGATTGTATTGTTCTAGGAGTTTATCCATTTCTTCTAGATTGTTGAATTTGATGACATAATTTTTCATAGTATTTTGTAATAATCCTTTGTATATCTATGATATCTGTGGTAATTTCTTCTCTTTCATTTTGGATTTTATTTATATGAATCTTTTCTCCATTTTCCTTAGTGAATCTTGCCAGGGGTTTGTCAATTTTGTTGATCTTTTCAAGGAACCAGCTCTTTGTTGTATTAATTTTTTCTATAGCTTTTCTGTTCTCTATTTCATTTATTTCTGCTCTACTTTTTATTATTTTCTTTCTTTTGATGGTTTTGGGTTGCTTTTGTTCTTCTTTTTCTAGTTCTTTAAGATGTGATATTAGGTTGTTTACTTGGGCTCTCTCTCTTTTTTCATATAAGCCTGTAATTATATGAACTTCCCTGCATCCCATATATTATGATATGTAGTGTTGTCATTTTTGTTTGCCTGCATATATCTCTTTTTTTTTTTATATTTTCCTAAGTGAGAATCAGGGAGGGCAGCAGAGAGACAGACTCCTGCATGCACTCTACCGGGATTCACCCAGCCTGCCCACCAGGGGGCAATGCTCTGCCCATCTGGGACGTTGCTCTGCTGCGACTAGAGCCATTCTAGTGCCTGAGGCAGAGGCCATGGAGCCATTCTCAGCACCTGGGCCAACTTTGTTCCCATGGAGCCTTGGCTGAGGGAAGGGAAGCAGGAGATAGAGAGATAGGAGAGGGAGAAGGGTGGAGAAGCAGATGGGCACTTCTCCTGTGTGCCCTGGCCTGGGACTTCCACATACCAGGCCCACACTCTACCACTGAGCCAACCGGCCAGGGCCTGTCTGCATATATCTTTTGATCTCTTCTTTTATTTTTTCTTTGACCCAGTCATTTTTTAGAAGTATGTTGTTTAATTTCCACATTTTTGTGGTTGTGTTTACTTCTTTTTTGCAGTTGAATTCTAGTTTCAAAGGCTTATGGTCAGAGAATATGCTTGGTATAATTTCAATCTTTCTGAATTTGTTGATGTTAGTTTTGTGGCCCAGCATATGGTCTATTCTTGAGAGTGTTCCATGTACACTGGAGAAAAATGTATACTCTGAGGTTTTGGGATCAAATACTCTGTAGATGTCTATTATGTCCATTTGTTCTAGTGTTTAATACAAGGCTAATATTTTTTTATTGATTTTCTGTTTGGATGAACCATCTAAAGCCATCAATTGTGTATTATGGTCTCCAATTATGATTATATATTTTTTTTGTTTGTACTTTTAGATCAGTTAGTAGCTGTCTTATATACTTTGGTGCTCCCTGGTTTGGTGCATATATATTAAGAAGTGTTGTATCTTCTTGATACAATGTCCCCTTTATCATTATGAAATGTCCATCTTTGTCTCTGGTTACATTTGTTGTCTTGTAGTCAGCATTGTCAGATATGAGCATGGCTATACCTGCTTTTCTTTTCTTTGGATATTATTTGCTTGGAGAATTGTTTTCCAACCTTTCACATTGAATCTATTTTTATCCTTGTAGCTTAGATGTGTCTCTTGAAGGAAGCATACTGTTGGGTTTTGCTTCTTGATCCAACTGCTACTCTGTGCCTCATAACTGGAGAGTTCAATCCATTTATATTTAGTGTAATTATTGACACTTGAGGATTTCCCACTGCCATTTTATATACTGCTTTCTGACAGTTTTGTGTCTTGTTTGGTTCTTCTTTTTTATTTTTCTGTCATTTGTTTTTGTTTGGTGGCATTCCATACTTCTATCTTCTATTTCTTCTTTTTATAAGCTATGTGTTTCAGTAGTGGCATTTTCAAGGGTGGTTACCATTAGGTTATTAAAAGAAAAATTATCATATTTACTAGAGTCCGTTATCTTATGAGTGCTTCTGCACTCCATCCTTCTTTGCTACTGCTGATCTTTATCCTCTTTCCTTTTATGTTATTGTTGTCACAGATTACCCCTGTTTTTATTGTGGTTTTGTTAAAAATTTTTACTTGATTTTGTTTTGTTTTGTTCTTTGTATCTGGTTGGATAAGCCCTTTAGTATTTCTTACATGAATGGGAGTTTTCTGGTGAAAACTGACATACAGCTTCTGTATGTCAGTAAATGTTTTTATTTCCTCTTCATATTTGAAGGATAGCTTTGATGAATATAGTATTCTGGACTGGTAGTTCCTCTCTTTCAGTATTTTAAATGTTGGGGTCCACTCTCTTCTGGCTTGTAGTTTTTGCTGAGAAATCTGATGATAGCCTATGGGCCTTCCTTTATGTTATATTCCTTCTCCCTAGCTGCTTTGAGGATTCTTTCTTTGTCATTGATTTGTTATAATCTGATCATGATGTGACTTGGAGTAGCTCTATTTGGGTTGTGGTAACTTGGCATTCTGTTTGCTTCATGGATTCGAGGCTCTAACTCTTTCCACAGGCTTGGGAAGTTCTCATCAATTATTTGTTTTAATATGTTCTTCATTTCCTTTTCCCTCTTTTCTTCTTCTAATATACCCATTATTCTTATATTGCTCTTCCTAATGGAGTCAGACAGTTCTTGTAGGGCTTTCTCATTTTTTTAAATTCATGAGTTTCTCTCTTCTATCTGTAGTATCTCTAGTTGCCTGTCTTTGATGTCTCTGGTTCTCTCCTCTATCTGGCCTGTTCTGTTGGCTAAGTTTGTTACCTAATTTTAAACTTTGTGTATTGAGTTTTTCATCTCTGTTTGGTTCTTTTTTATAGTTTCAATTGCCTTTTTATTCATTAAGTGGTTTTTTGAGCTCACTAAATTGCCTTTCAGTGTTTTCTTTATCTTACTGAGTATTTTTAGAACTTCAATTTTGAAATCTCTGTTATTAAGCTCCAAAATTTCCATGTAATTGAGATTTTTTTCTAGAGATTTTTCACCATCTATCTGAGCTATGTCTCTGTCATGTATATCCATATTTGATTTCTTTTTCCTTGATGGCATTTGTGAGTTATATTGTTAATAACCTCAACAAGAGATAATTATTTCTTTTTCTGATAGCAGGTGCTGTACTACAAGATTTGCCTCTGCGGGATGCTTGGGTAGAGTTCTGCTGAGGCATTGTTGTCACTGTTGTAATGATGCAGGCAGGGCTGTCGCATTGGTGTTGGTAGGAGGGGCTTGTTATTAGGGCTTTGCAATTTTATGGTGCTTGCAATGGCTGACCAAGGGTCCTCCAGGGCCCTCCACCATGTCCCAATGGTGCAGGGGGTCAAGCACCTGGGCACCCCCACTTCTCACAGGAGAGAGCAGCCTGGAGAACCAGTTGAGGGGGGTCCACCACCGCTACTGTTTGCACAGCAAGGGGAACAATGTGGGACTGGGAGGCAGGGGTGATACAGTTCAGTCCCTTTTCTGATGCCACTGTAAGCAGTCAAAGTGCAGCCCTGGGCAGGGCAGGGGCTGTGTGCCACAAGCCAATGTATGAGCTTTGGGAGAAGTTGTGGCAGAGATCATAGATCAGGGGTGTCCTGCCCACACATGCTCTACTCTGCCCAGCAAGAGAGATCAGGAGTATCTCTCACACCGCCATTACTCTGACGAAACCTCTTTACTTGTTATAGGCTTATTCAGATTTTTAATTTCTTCTTGGGTCCATCTCTGTAGTTTGTGCCTTACTAGATATTTTTCTGTTTCATGTAGGTTACTTTATTTGTTAATACAGAGTTGTTCAGGGTATTTTCTTGTAGCTCATTTTATTTCTGTAAGGTTAGCAGTAATATCCCCTTATTCATTTTTTACACTGCTCACAAAAATTAGGGGATATTTTAAAATAAATATGAAATGATAAAAAAGAAGCATTTGATTTTTATTTTATTAAACAAGAACATCAGGAAAACAAATGAAGAGTCAAAGAATGTTATTCAATTATGCAAATGAGATGCAAACTAAATTATCATGATTGAGTGGCAAGTGACATTTTGGTGAGGGTGAACAGAAGCATGTCAAACTGGACAAGAATGCCACACATTGACTGTTCAGCAGGGTGTATGGTCACCCAGGAATGCCAAAACACACTGACAGCGATGGAGCATAAATAGGATCAGATGTCCAGCAGTTCTTGTGGGATCCTCTGCCACTCTTGCTCCAGGGCAACTTCCAGGTCAAGATGTGTTATGGGGAAGCATTGGATGGTTTGCCAGATATCTTTTCGGTGCATCCCAAGAATGTTCAATGGGATTCAGGTCTGGAGAACATGAAGACCAGTCCATGCGTTTGATTCTTGCCTCCTGAAGCATGTTGTTAACGATATGCACATGCTGGGGCCTTGCATTACCGTCCATGAAGAGAAAGTTGTTTCCAACTGCTTCAGCATAGGGTACCACTATACAGTGTAGGACCTCATCTCGATATCTCACAACAGTCAGCAATCTGTTTCTGATGACGTGGAGGAGGGTACAACACTAATGCTGATACCAACCCACACCATGATTCCAATAACCATAACCACAAAAGGAGTCCCTTTCTTGCATAAAATGTGAATTCTCCCATGTTCCCCATTTACACCAGATCAAGACACAATGATTGTCAGTCTGCAGACTGAATGACCTGTGACTCATCAGAGAAGAGGACAGTTGACCACTCATCACGAGTCCAATGACAATACTCATCAGCCCATCTTCTATGGGTTCTATGGTGTTCAGCACATAACAGAATAAATACCATTGGTTGCCGGGTATGCAGTCCAACATGATGGAGCCAACTTTGTATTGGTTTGGGTGCATATCCATCGTCTAGTAGCAGCAAGAAACTGTCCCCGCAGCTCTGTTGCATTGCTGCACCTGTTCCTTCATTGCCAATAAGGTCCAGTAGCAGCCATCTCTTGCTGTTGTGGCAGATGGGTGACCCTGCCCTCATCTTCTTCATACTGTGCCAGTCTCTTGAAAGTGATTCCACAGTCTTCTAATCATGATTTGGGATGTTCCAAGTACTTTGCCACTGTCGTCTGGGTTTGACCAGCTTCAAGATGTTCTATGGCTCTCCAGGCTTCGCATTCAGGCAAATCATGTTGCAGGGGCATTGCAAGGGATGAGAAATTGTAGGATGTGCACTTTCAAGATCAGGGAATGTGCAAATACTCCAGTAGTTTCAACCCTTTGTATAGTACATTTTCACCAATGAAATAAAAGTTGGTTTTGCATCTCATTTGCATGCTTTTTTGATGTTCTTGTTAATAAAAAAAATCAAATAATTTTTTAATCACTTCATATACATTTGAAATACCCCCTAATTTTTATGAGCAGTGTATTTTAGTAGTTTCAGTATTCTTTCTTTTTTTTTTTTTTTTGTCAGTCTGGTTAAAGGTTTGTCAATTTTGTCGATCTTTTCAAAGAACCAAATTTTAGTTTCATGATTTTTTCCTACTGTTTTCTTATTATTTTTACTGCTTTGTGTTCTAATCATTATGATTTTCTTCTTTCTACTTGCTTTGGGTTTAAATTGCTCTTTTTTTCAGAGTATCATAAGGTGAAAATTTAGGTTATTGATTTAAGATCTTCCTAATTTTTTAATATATGCATTTACAAATATAAATCCTCCTCTAAGCATTGCCTTAGCAGTATGCCATAAGTTTTGGTATGTTGTTCATTCATCTTCATTCATCTCAAAAATTTTTCTAATTTCCCTTGGGAGTATTTCTTGTAACTTATTGGTTATTTAGGGTAGTTTAGTTTCCACATATTTGTGAATTTCCCAAATTCTTTCTGTTATTGATTTCTGCTTTTATTCCACTGAACTCAAATAACACATGGTATGATTTTTCACCCTTTTAAATTTACTAAGCTTTGGTTTAAGGTTTAGCACATTGTCTATCCTGGAGAGTGTTCCATACGCCCTTAAGGAAACAGTATGTTCTGCCTTTGGAAGTGGAGTATTTTATAGATTTTTTTTTAATCAAGTCATTTCAAGTGATGTTCAAGTCTTTTGTTTCCTGTTAGTCTTCTGCTTGCTTGTTTTATACACCGTTGAAAGTAAGGTATTAAAGCCTCCAACTCTTATTGTTTCATTGTTTATATTTCTCTCTGATTCTGTTTGTTATTTCTTCATATTTTCCCTTTCAGGCAAGCAATAGATGCTTAGCTCCATATCCTGAACTCAGGAACCCCTCTGGACTCTGCCTGGGTGCCACTTTTCCACTGAGACATAGAAATTATCTTAAGATAGTAATATGGGACACTGATTGGACTTACTTTGTTTTTTCCTTGTCTTTGAAGTATCATAGTCAATTGTATGACATCCATAATGTTGAAAAATATTGTTTCATATATTTTCTCTCATTGTCTTTGGTAATTTCTGGTGAAAGAGTAAATCTGGCCCCTGTCTGTCAATCTTGGCTACAAGAAGAAGCTTGAGCTATATTTTAAGTCAATTTTTTTCATGTCTTAAAACAGGGGTTACCAATCTTTCTCTTAAAAGATTGGATAGTATATACTAGTAGTATTCTATTTCTATTATTATAACATTACTATTTTAGGCATTCTTGTTCATCCAGTCTCTGTCACAAATACTTAATTCAGTCATTGTTGTACCCAAAACAGCCATAGACAATATATAAATGAGTGAATGTGGCTGAGTCCTAGCCAGGAATTATCTATAAAAACAAATGGCTGGCAGTCTGTCTATTGTTTGCCAAACTTTAAAATATTAATCTTTGGGTTTTTTTCTTTCCCAGATTTCCTTTTATGTGACCCTTTTTTTATTAGTCAAATTAGTCAATTAAATTGTTACAAATAATATGCAAAGAAAAAAATACTTTCTAACTGTCAAAATTGATTCTTGAGAATTAAATCAGTAATATCAAGGTAAGAAAAGCCAAGAGTTTCTGCCAAAAATAGAAAAAAAAAAAGAGAAAAACTCAGACAACCCATACATACTCTTTCATCTTCCTCATGCTCCTTTCACTCTTAGTCTACAGGGCCATAGGTGACAATCACTGGAATTGAGGAGATTAAGGGAATGAAGATGTGATATTACCTAGCATAGTGTGGGTAGAAATGAGAAAACACAATAAGGATAAAACAGCAGGAGAAGGTGCAAATATTAGGATGTTTTGATTGCAGACTAAGGCTAGTGCCAAAGAGAAAATCTGTGTCAAAATCTGCAGACCATGAATCATCATTTTTGGGAGTACCAATACTTATTCTTCTTACTTGTAAGGTAAGGGACTTCTGTTGACAGTCCCTGGTATATTTCTTGGTGTATTATCACTAAATAAGACATTTACTCATTCACAGCCTTTGCTGAGCTCTATCCAGTCTGCTCCATGTGGATATTCCCCCTCTTTAACAGCCCAACGCTCTTAAATCGTCATCCTTAAAAATAGACAGTGGGATCCTAGTCACTTGGAAACAAACAGTGGTATGAAAAGCCAAGTCCCAAGAGATAGTTGGGTGAAAACTTAAAAAATTGCAGCTCTTCTATGTCAAATTATTTCAAACATATTTTCCAAGTTTAGTGAAAATCTATCTGTGTATAGATAGTTTTTCAGTGATGTAGCTCCTAATAGATGGAGATAATTGTGTCTCATAGATTTGACAGAATTTCATGTTGGGATAAGAAGTACTCAACCAGTTGTGTAGTCCGTAGTTACTATTTAGGAATTCAGTTTTCTTAATCCTTGGAGTCATTGTATTTTCTGGTTGTTTTAAGGTCTTTGCTATTGCCTAACTCTGATTCTACTAGTTAGATTTTTATCTATATAAATTATGATTATTTAGCAATTCTACAAAAATTTCTATTCTATGTCACCCACCTGTGATGCAATCTTTGGAGCACCAATATTAGTAGAAAAATGAGAATATTAGTGCTGCAAAGGCATGGAAGATCATCAATTCTAATGTCCACATTTTACAAAAGAGTACCCTCGGGCCCTGATGAATAATATATCATACCCAACATCACACACATGAACTAAGACTAAAGTCAGAGGTTTTCTCACCCTAATCCATGTTCTTTCTATGATTCTTTGCCACTGGTGATGTCATTTAGTTCAAAAGTTTTCTGGTGGAAATTGAAATATGTCTTAATAATTAGGTGAGATTTCCTAGGTGGCAGAGTCCTCCACAACAAAAAATAATTTTTCAAAATAAATATAAAAATAATTAGTGACATTCCGCTAGCTATTCAGACATCACCAAAGATAACACAACTGATGCTCAACAACAGTGTAGTGTTAAGTGTCAAGTCCAAAGCACTGAGAACTACCTCATGCAACTACAGTTGAGTGATTTTGTTGGTCTGTTTCTAGTTGCTGTTTTCTATTTTGTGTGTGTGTGTGTGTGTGTGACAAGACAGAGAGAGTCAGTGAGAGGGACAGAGAGGGACAGACAGGCAGGAAGGGAGAGAGATGAGAAGCATCAATTCTTTGTTGTGACACCGTAGCTGTTCATTGATTGCTTTCTCATATGCGCCTTGACTGGGGGGGGGGGCTACAGCAGATTGAGTGATCCCTTGCTCAAGTCAGTGACCTTGGGCTCAAGCTGGTGAGCCTTGCTCAAAGCAGATGAGCCCATGCTCAAGCTGGTGACCTTGGGGTTTCTAACCTGAGTCCTCCAGGTCCCAGTCTGATGCTCTATCCACTGTGCCACCGCCTTGTCAGGCAAGTGGTTTCTGTTTTCTCTTACCAATGTGCCTTTATTCTTTATAGTCAGGTTCAAAAATAATAATAAGCCACAACTAAACTGGCCTTAGTAAAAGGAGATTCATTATAATGAATCAAGGATATTCCCAAAACTTCAGGGCAAGAAATTCAGCTCACACTCTATCAAGAACTCCCTACAACCCCATGGATTATCACCTTTTCTACTTACCACATCTGCTCCATTTGCCTTTTTGCTTTTAAAATTTTTTAAAGAAAGTGGGTTCTGTGAGCCCTTGCTCATCAATATACACTATCCAAAAACTATTACTGAGAAACAGCAGCTTCAGTCCCTGAATCCACATGCCTGCCAGATAAAGCACCTTTTCTAAACGAAAGTTGTGGGAGCATAAAATAAGTGATTGAAATTTCTGATGTAACCGAGTATGGCAATAATGCTCACTGTCAAAATTGCTTATGTAGGTATAAAACTGTGGAATGTTTTAAATGCTTCCATATTCTCTAATGTTTACTTCACCTTAACCAGAGAGGAGGCAGCCAGGTGTCATTGATCCCATTTTAGAGCTACAAAAACAAACTCAGGAACTTTAACTGATTTATCCCAGCAGTAAAGTCAAATCTTACATCCAGGTTTCTTGGCTTCTAGTCCACTTGCCTTTTCAATACCCACATCCATAGCCACTGGCTTGTGAAAGGAAGAAATAGTGGTGATGTAGTGGAGGTGATGACAGAGGCCAAAGAATCAGTAAATTGAGTAGCCACCTGACTATTTTAAAACTTGGTTCAGAATTCTGTCATTTTATAGACTTATTATTATTCTTGGACCCAATTGTACCCATTTTTTTGTCCTTCCACGTGAATACACCAAAGTATTTTAATCTGTATTTTCAAATTTTACTTAACTTTAGCTTCCTGAGTCAGATTCCTCTTCTGATAGTGAACCAAGAGTGACCTGAAAAACGGGCAGAAAATAATGTGGATGATGATAATAATGACAATAACAACCCAAGGCCATCATCTATAGGATTAGAGTTTCTTTTGAAACTGAGGAACAGCATAAAAAATGTGAAGACAGATGTTAAATATCTGCCACTAGATAAAAGAATTCCTTATACAGTGATTGATATGACGTCTGAGGAACTAACTCCATGTGTTAAAACAGAGCAGAAAACATGAGTACAAAGGTATTATGCAAACAAAGAACAGCATTTCCATGTGAATAAGTTTAACTGGGTCTGGCTGAAGTGAGCTCTGGAGCACCTTCCCTAACACAGACAAGGGACTCTGGGATTTGTATTTGAAACATTTTGCATGGTTTGATCACTCTTTACGTAAATGTAAGGTGGTATAGTTTCCAATAGGATATGTTGAGTGAGAATCTACTAGTGAAGAAAATATGGGCAAATATTTTAAATGTTTCCAAGTCATACATAAACAAACATAAAGTTAATATGCGATGATAGCATCAGGCTAGCTCAAGTAAAGCAGATAATATCTCCATGTCATGCTTCTTCCACCTACAATGGTGCCATCTGAAAGCCCCAGGGATCAAATCACAAAGAAACAAATGTACCTTCTAAACTTAAAACAGAGAAATCTATTTATGTGACTCATATACCCAACCTAAAAAAAAAACCTGTCTATAGCATTTTAATTTAAATGGAAACTACAACTGATCTTGTTCCCCAAAATGTTCATTTACATCCTTTTAAATGACCATTTTGTGCTCTTTAGAAAATGTATTTTGTGAACTTTATAAAATGACTACAGCCTTGAATAATGCCAATTATTACACTAATCATTGAGAAGAAGAAAAAAATAACATCTCCTCCTCTGTGGGAAGTGAACATTCTTACAGTTTTTAGCTTTCCTTTCATATAAGCTGTCTATTCAATGCAATACATATCACTTTCCCTGCTCCTGGTCACCATTTTATCCCATCTCTGATTTGCTATATTCACCTCTCCCTCCGCTGATCCACTGGACTATAAGAGTGATGGGACAAACAATAGAAGAAACAACCCAACCAATCTATGAGGATGAAAGAAAAACATTGGCCAACAGAAACCTAGTTCCTGAACCCTGAAAGCTCAAGATATAGAATTTAGAAAGAAACTAGGTTAACAAAAAGCAGTGAATCCTATATGGGGAAAAAAAAGAAATGGATTGAACAGGTGAGTGACAATGAAAATAGTATGGCCTTTTTGCTCATTTACCTTATGGATGTGACCAAGTCATTTCATTTCTTTGAAAGTGAGTTGTGTCATCTGCAAAAAGGGATCATTCAACCCTGTATAGTTCAGAGGGCTGTTGTATTTTACTCTAAAAAGCATTATACAATTGTAAACGTAAAGGTGTTTTATTTTACTTCTGTTTATTAACTCTCTTATAATCCTTACTCTTCTGTTCTAATTTCTAATTAAATCTCTTTTCCTCTTTCTTTAGTCTGCATTAAACTTTAAATTGTTAAAAGCTTTTTATTACAATTCACACATTGTTGAACAACCACTGACCTGGATAGTTCTTCAACTCACAGAAGTGGCAAGTTCTGTACATGCTCACAAGCCTAGTGTCAGACCTCTACACCAGGGGTTGGACTAAGCCTGTCTTTCACCGTGTCTGCCTCATGTGGCCAGTTAAGGGTGGGTTGAGTCTTACAGCCTTTCTCTTCTGGGTTTGGTTGGTGCTCAAAAAGAACTCACTATCCCCTGGTACTACATAAAGCACAGTTAAATCTGGGGGGGGGGGAGTGGAAATAATTATGGTCTTGTGGGGTCACTTTAAAAATACTGTACAAGCATCTTTCTATTGTTTTTCTCTTCTTTCAAATAACCCAGAAGTAATGAGACTTCCCAAAGATTAACTTGCTCATCTGACCAAATCTGGCTCAACATCCTGACAATGTCTGGTTAAAAGATGTGACTACCACAAACATTGTTTCTCATCCTCTACACCATGTTTTACTCATTACCTGGCAAAGGTACAAGCCAAAATTCTCGTAAACCTCCTGATTTCCCGATCATAATTTGAGGAAGTAAACCATGGCTAAGAAACCACATGAAACTCCATTGAATAAATCTAAATAAATTATATCTCTGCAAATGAATCACTGCTTATCCAAATTCCATGTACTACAGAGAGACAGGAATGGTCAATAAACACCAGACTCCCAATAACCACAACAGACTCATTCTCAGGAGCAACCCTATATGAACTGCATGTAAAGAAGAAACACTATCTGCAACTCCTGGTCACAGCTAGAAATGTGTGGATAAAACAATAGCCCTGTGTCTGTGTAACTGCCTCGGCACACAGGATAAATTAGGAGAAATGAGTCAGAACATTAAAATGGATGCCGAGTATAGACAGGAGCAAAGAAGAAAAGATATCCAAGTACTGAGAACTGCTTTGAAAGAATGCACATAAAGTAACTTAAATTGCACAACTTCTTCATGATCACAGTAAAGCTATTTTCTTGGCAAGATCATCCTAGGAGCTGGTGTGTCCTTTATTCCTTAAACAAGTGTTTGGGGAGTTCTTATTTGTGTTTCGGGAACTATGCTAGGGACAAAATAATCAACAAATATATGTTTTCTACTCTCAAAGGCCAAATGTAATCCACTGCCTGTTTTTCATCATTAAAGCTTTATTAGTGTTGCAGGAGAGCCAAACCATGGAGGATAGACACCCAGACAAAAGAGAAAAAAATTTTATCAAGCTGGCAAACACACAAAGCTATAGCTCCAAAGACACGTGCTCCTCGAAATTAGATTTCTTACATCTTATAAACCCTTTACAGAACATAAGTTCACATTCATGGGTCTCGTGATTCCTTTGTCATTAATTACATGATTTCAGGATGGCAGGGGGCTTGTAGGATGCCAGAGGATAATCATTTGTAAATCGCCCACTAAGGAGAAAGAAAAGGGGAGAGGAAAGGGCTACTCAAGTCTCCCTTCCCCTCCTATATTCCTGGCTGTTTCACCTTCTTTCCCCCAGGTGTATAGAAGAGGGGGTGTCCAAGCTTACTTCCTCCTGCTATTCAAAACCTTCTAGGTATGAAAACCTCTTTATATACATTATAACAGCCCTTCCTGAGCAGAAATATGATCAGCCATCTTGAGATTTTGTAAATTACACAAAAAATCCTATTTACAAACTCTCTCTGAATACTTGGCCTAAATTATAAAATATCCTTGAAGCCTCTTATCTCAAAAGGGGTGGTGGTGGTCTCCTTCCTCATTAGAACACAATCATTTGATTACATGTAGTCTATAGCTGGTTTTACATTAGAATGAGAGTCAATTTATTGGGACAGAGAATGTATGGCTCATGAAACCTTTACAGAAAGTTTGCTGATCCCTGGTTGTAAGGCCAGGGGCTGCCGCAGCCATTACAGCCATTCACAGGCAGGTTCTCATTAAATTCAAGCAGACAGTATAGAAATGGTAGAGTCAGAGGATGGCAGGCCACTCTGTTTATTAGTGTCTCACCAGGACAGGCAAGCCACAAGAAAAGTCAAGGGAAAAGCAGAAAACCTGCTTTTCCCATGGAGGGCAAGGGATCAGGGAGGAGAGAAAGCAGAAATCCTCCTGCACCTCTTGGTGGTGGGGGCAGAATCTCTCTCCAGTAAACATTAGCAAGACAATGGCCCCTCCCAATCAGGAAGGCAACCTGAAACCTCACAGACCACTATATCTGGTGTTAACCAGCCCCCAATGCAAACCACAAGCGAGCAAACATATACAGTACATCATATTTACAAACTTATTTGACCAACACTAGTCTAGGGGGAGAAGTGGATAAGTATACAGGAAATTATAATATTGTTTAATAAGAGCTATAATGTGGAAATTTTTCAGTCTCAAATTAGGATTTGAAAGATTAACGAAAACTGAGGTAACATTTAAAATGAGACCTAAAAATGAACAAGTAGCTAACCAGTGATGGGAAAAGAGTATTCCAAGGAAAGGTCACATGTAAAACCATGAAAGCCAGGCTCTGGTCATTTGGCTCAGTGGTAGAGTGTAGGCCAGGCATGTGGAAGTTCCTGGTTCGATTCCTAGTCAGTATACACAGGAGAAGCAACCATTTGCTTTTCCACCCTTCCCCCTACCCCTCTCTCTTCTCTCTCTCTATCTCTCTCTTCACCTCCTGCAGCCATTGCTAGAGTGCTTTGAGCAAGTTGGACCCAGGTGCTGAGGATGGCTCCATCTTCTCCTCTCAGTGCTAAAATAGCTTGGTTGCCAAGCAACAGCCCCAGATGGGCAGAGCATTGCTCCATAGGGGGCTTGCCAGGTGGCATACAAAAATCTGTCTCTCTGCCTCCCCGCTTCTCACTTAAGAAAAAAAAAAACATGGAAGTCAGAGAGAGCATGTCTCATTCTGAGAACTGGAAGTACACAGTATGTCAGCTTGGCTGAAACAAGGACAATGGAGAGAGTAGGATGAGAAATGATGGCAAAGGGACAAACAGCACCCAGATTATAAACGTTTCTTTACATCAGCTAAAAAAGTTTGGAAATTATTCTGAGGGTTTAGGCTATGGGATGAAATAATTGAACTAGGTGAATCTATGATTTGATATTTATATAAGATTTATGATAAGACTCAACTCTGATACAGTCACCAGGAAAACAAAGGCAATGAACTTTAGAATTGAGGTTCACAAGGAAATGCTAACATTTAAATTAATCTAATCTTTCAACCCCTACCAACCAGTGGCTCTGGGAACAAAGTGGCTGCAACAGCATGATGTCACAATTTCTACGACTCCTAAGTCCGACTCCAGCTTGTGTTGACAGTACAGCCAAGGTACATCTGAAAAGATAGAGAGTGATGATACTGAAGAGGAAGCCAACTTGCCCTGCCTGTAAACTGAGGCAGCTGAGGTCAGCCTTTCCCATGGGAAGCCTATGTAATCCCCCATGGTTTTTACCCTATCTCATTGGGTGCTCCATCTCAGTCTCATCTCCCTGTTTTATTTTCTTCTAAACCTCTTAACAGTGAGGTTTAGAAGAAACCCCAACAATCTTTAGACCTATTCTCTGTCTACAATAACTCATTTAGTAAATAAATCCAGTTTTACTACTTTAAATCTCAGCCAATGATGCCTAAATGTATATCTTTAGCCCAAGCTTTTCTCCTTAGTCTTGCATTTTCCTCTTTAATTTACTTTCAGAAAAGTTGATAACCACCTCGAAGTCTGTTATTGCAGGGAGGTAGATATGTGTTGGGGAGAAAACAGAAAGACTTCTACTTAAAAAAAAACTTTTAAGAGAAGGGATTCATGAGTATAGTTAGAATAACTTGAAGATGCATGAAAGCAAAATGTTTTTCAGCATAGAATATGCTAGAGAAAGAGAAATGAAAAACAAGCCTCTGGATCTCAAAACCAATTGGGACCTATACCCAAGAGGCCAAGAAATGACTTACATCTGGTATGTTCAGTTTATAAAAGGTTATAATGAGAGAGAAATCTAGGTAAGTAGGTTGGGGTCAGATTTTGCCACTTTATAGAGTATAAGTCACTTTGTTTAACAAAGAGTGACAAGTTTTAAGATGAGGTGAAATTTTGTTAAAGAGCTATTTTAGGAAGATTAATCTGAGGGAAGTCAGTGTTGAAGGAGAGAGAAATTGGTGGCAGAAAGAGATTAGTGAGAGAGATAGAAGCTAGGGTTTCTTGTAATAGCTGGAGCTTGGACTGATACAATCTTGAACTTGTATTGATTGATCCTCCCAATTCCTGGACTTTAAAGTCGAGGTGAAGAAAGCACTTTGGCCATGATTGCAAGATGCTCTTGGCATTGCCAGACAGTATTACAGCTACCTGTGAGCTAAAACAAGGCTTGAAACACAAATCCCATTCAACCTGGTCTTGGTATGCTAGGCATATTATAGGAGAGACCTTTTGTCTTTTCTTCAGCAATTCACTTAAGATAACCTCTGGTCTAAGAGGTAGAAAATTGGATGCTATTGAGAGAGGACTAAGTAGCTCTCTGATTGTAATGGCTCCAGAATCAAGCTTGCTGCTCTTAAAGGCACAGAGTAAGTGTGTGGTGTTTTCTTCCACACAGTATATGTACTCCAGAATCATTTTACCTATTTAAAAACTCATTATTTCCATTAAAATACAAACTGAACTTTCATTAGCATTAAGTAACATATATCACAAAGTTTTGATAGTTGTCAGTGAGAGTTATAGAAGGTTTTTCATTGTTCTTGGAACTATTTTCTCTCACTAAAGAGGAAGTCAGAATTCCCCAGGTTATAATAAAATATTAACAAGATACTGAGTCTGCCTAAAATTTAGTAACTATTGAATACAGAACTAAATACCACATGACCAATTATCCAGTAACTACAAAAGGTAGTTCTGGCCTAAATGTTACTTACCTAATCTCTATTTTTCCCTAGAATGAAATCTATGGAGAGGATTGTAATGCAACTAGTTTGATTTGAGGAATAAAGAATAGGAGAATCAAACCTTTTGAGAGTCTATCATGTTACAGGTACTTTGGCAGACCCTTGGTATGTATTATTTCTTTCAGATCTTACAGCAACCCTATAAGCTAAATGTTACCATTAACATTTTACAAATGAGAAAATAGAGCCTCAGAGAAATAAGGTCACATGACAAAAATAATATATATAAAAATGTATTGAAACTAGGGTTTTACTCTAAGTCTGTCTCTCAAATTTTAGGAAAGATAGTACAGGGAAATATGTGACTAATTTTCAAATGAAATATATAAGAACTACTCATTAACATTAAAAGGAAAGAAAGGAAGAAATACACTTCCAACATTTAAGGGACCTTATATGTGCTACCTCATTAATATTAGTCCCATTTTATAGATGTGAAAACTAAAGAGCGGGGATTGAGTTGTCTTTATGACTCAGAAATGCCTGCTGTCTTCCACTGCACAGAATCATAGAGAGCTAAAATAAAAAAGGTACCTTATTTCATACAACATCTTTATTTAACAGATGAGTGAGGAGAGGTCAATTAAGTGATTTATCCAAAGGCAGACAAGTTGTCAGTAATGAATAATTCTTGTGATTGCTTCTGTGGTTCTTACCAAGCGCCTCGGTCCTTTGTTTTCCTAAATGTTGAAGTCTGCCACTCAAGGTCTACCCCTGCTGAACTACCACTAAGGGTTCTGTCATCTTTAGGATTGCTCCTTTGATACTCTGAGTGTCTATCTTTTGCTACATCTCTTTTTTCTAGAATAATGAGACCTAACTTTGGGGTTTTAATTCTCAGTTTTGTTAAATCTGTTCCTGTGTCATTCTTCTTCATTGTCATGCATTTGTGGTGCTTCTTTCCACCTGGTTGCTCATAACACAAAATGGGAACCAATCTTAATAATGCATTCTGTCTCACCTGGTCCATATAATGACCCCATCGACAATTTTTGCTACCTTTATAATATATTATAAAAATTCATTTTGTCTCCACTGTCTGCCATTAATCTGGTCCAAATTCCCATCATTTCACACCTAGTCCTATACAGTCACCTCTTAATGGATTCCCCCCACCCCTGCTGAACACCCATCTCTCATCAATTTTGTTTTCTTGCAATCTATTCTCCACAAAACCAGAAGTCAGACAATCATTTAAAAATGCTAATTTTATGTTTTAGATCACTTTAAAATCTTTCAATGACTTCTAGTGCACTTCAGATCAAATTGTAAAACTCTAAATGGTTTTCAAGTGCTTGTATAATCTACTTCTTGGTTTTGCCTTGAACCACTCTCTCTTTCCATCACTATACTTCAAATGCGTTGACTATCTCTCATTCCTCAGATACCTTCAATGCATAATTCAAATACTTTACCAGTATATATATATATATACACACACATATAATATATATACTAATATATATTAATATGTATCTAGTCTATATATTAGAGAGAAAGAAAAGGAGAGAGAAACAGACAGACATTGATTTATTGTTCCACTTATTTATGCATGCATTGATTTATTCTTGTATGTGTCCTAAAGGAAGATCAAACCTTCAACCATGATATGTTCGAATGATGCTCCCAACTTAGCTACCTGGCCAGGGCAAACCCTGTAGTTTTGCTGTGTTGTATTTATCTCAATTTCTGAGACTGGGTCTATTTTGTTCTTTGCTAAATCCTCTGCCTTTTCAAAGTGCCTAATACATAGTAGAAGCTCATGAATATTTAGTAAAAAAATGAATGACTAAAAGCTCAAGAATAACTCCATTATTTTAGTGCCCTAGCCTGTTGGCTCAGTGGTAGAGCATCGGCCCAGTGTGTAGAAGTCCCAGGTTCAATTCCCAGCCAGAGCACACAGGAGATGCGCCCATCTGCTTCTCCACCCTTCCCCCCTTCTCTCTATCTCTTTCTTCCCCTCCCACAGCCAAGGCTCCATTGAGGCAATGTTGACACAGGCGCTGAGGATGGCTTCATGGCCTCCACTTCAGGTGCTAAAATGTCTCAGGTTGCAGTGGAGCAATGTCCCAGAGGGGCTGAGCATCGCACCCTGGTGGGCATGCCAGTTGGATCCTGGTCCGGTGCATGCAGGCTTCTGTCTGTCTGCCTCTCCCCTGCTTCTAACTTCAGAAAAGTACAAAAAAAATACAAAAAATAAAAAAAGAATAACTCCATTATTTTAATTTTTTTTTTTTTTGTATTTTTCCAAAGCTGGAAACGGGGAGAGACAGTCAGACAGACTCCCGCATGCGCCCGACTGGGATCTACCCGGCACGCCCACCAGGGGCGGAAGCTCTGCCCACCAGGGGGCAATGCTCTGCCCCTCCGGGGCGTCGCTCTGTTGCGACCAGAGCCACTCTAGCGCCTGGGGCAGAGGCCAAGGAGCCATCCCCAGCGCCCGGGCTACCTTTGCTCCAATGGAGCCTCGGCTGCGGGAGGGGAAGAGAGAGACAGAGAGGAAGGAGAGGGGGAGGGGTGGAGAAGCAGATGGGCGCTTCTCCTGTGTGCCCTGGCCGGGAATCGAACCCGGGACTTCTGCACGCCAGGCTGACGCTCTACCACTGAGCCAACCGGCCAGGGCCATTATTTTAAAATTTTAAATGAGGTTTCCTCAAAATAGAATTTTTAAAATTTTATTTACTTTTGTTTTTTTATATTAAAGTGTTTATACCACCTTTAATAATGGTCAAGAGATTATATATTACTTCCTGAGAAGTATTTAATGAATAGCCACTTACTCTGCCTATTCCAAACTCAATTTCTTTTAAAATAATGAAAAGTAAGAAAGATCTGGCCTTAATCAATTTTCCCTGTCTTACTATTGCTTGATTACACCTGGTCCTGGAGATGATAAAATGTCCACAGATGTAGTAACTCAATCAGAACAAAAGATATGTATATACATACACAACAAGATGGGACATCAGACTGGTTTATATACATAAAGCAGAATGTACTGATTCATCAAAAGGGATCTGCCTAAGAAACACATGACAATAAAGACAGTGAAAGTTCTTGTCAAGCATTTACTGACTGACAGACCTCATGATTCAGTTGTGTGCTTATAGACTATCCTTGACAAAATGGCCTGACAAAAATTTTTCTGCTGGCTTTCTGTAAATGAACTGCCCATTCTGGGCCTAATAAACAGTATCATCATAAAATTCAGGCATTTAAAAAAAAAGCATTTATGTATGTATGTGGATAATCCATACATATATATGTCTATGTCAGTGTTATTGAAGTAAAAGTGATTACTTTTAGAATCTTGAATTGTACACAAATTCTTTCTGTAATTTTCTCTGTATGGACACACCATGATAACATATTCCCTCATATAAATTCTACTTGAAGGATGCAACTCAATCAACATTTTGAGTAATTTTACTACAATTTTGACATCATTATAAGTCATAAACTAACTCTCACCAAATATCTTCAAATCCTTTGTGGAATTAGGCAGAGTAGAAATATTTAAACAAATGAAATAACCTGCTAATTTTATCTTGCTTTATGAATGTGGAGTCTCAATTCAAATACATAAATCATCCCTGTGAGCCCCCACTAGGCTCCTGTTTACCAGATGGAAGTAAAAAGTGACAGTACATGCAACATATGCTCCAAATCCTGCTGTCAAGACTTTCATAACATGATATGTCTCCAAACATCTATTACAGTCCAGATGTGTTGGGCTTGACCTGAAAAAAAAACAAAAAAAACAAATAATAAAACAGCTACAGGTACAGGCAGAAATCTGTTCCAACTTCTTCAGGAAGGTTGCTTGAAACTTCTTAATGAGAGTCAAAATAAAAGTTAGTACAGAGCATGGAGTTCAAGAATATCATCAAGACCTGCTTGAAAATCCTTGAAAATGACAAGTTATTGTAAGCCTCAACCGTTGTGTTCTGGAAGTTAGGTCAAGAAAAAAGAAAGTATCTCCATTAGGTTACAGGACACCTCTTGGCCAGCAGAGGGCAAGATCAAGAAAAGGAGATTTCTTTTTACATTGATCATTACCTTTTACATATCTTCTGCTATGGTCTGAATGAATGTTTGTGTGTGTTGTTGTCCCCCCTCCCCCCACAACACGCAATTTATATGTTGGAAACATAACCCCCAAGGTGGCAGTAGTAAGAGGCAGAGTCTTTGGGAGGCTCCACTCTCATGAATAGGACTTAGTGTCCTTATAAAAAGAGGGCCAAAAGAGTCCACTGGTCCTGTCCTCAGGTGAGGATGCAATGAGAATTCTGTGACTGAAAGAGTGTCTCACCTGACCATGACCCTCTGATCTCAACTTCCAGCATCTCGGACTCTGAGAAATAAATTTCTGTTGTTAATAAGCCACCTAATCTTTTGTTATAGCAGCCTCAATGTAACGAAGATATTTTCCTTTTTCTCATTCATACTGCCATTCTGTGATAGATACTATTACTCCCATTTTGCAGATGACAACACGACCCTGAAGATTATAATGATATGTTCAACGTCATCACTACTGCTAACTGATAGAGTCATCTTTTTTTAAATTTTATTTTAGTGAGGTGACATTGATAAAATTGTCTTCCGTCACCTTCTAACTGGTTTTCTTTGTGCCCCTCCCCTCCCCCACCCCCTCCCTCTCCTCCCCCACCCTGTAACCCCAACACTGTTGTCCATGTCTCTGAGTCTCATTTTTATGTCCCACCTATGTATGGAATCATATAGTTCTTAGTTTTTTCTGATTTACTTATTTCGCTCAGTATAATGTTATCAACGTCCATCCATGTTGTTGAAAAAGATCCGATGACATCATTTCTTATGGATGAGTAGTATTCCATAGTATATATGTACCAAAGCTTTTTAATCCACTCGTCCTCTGATGGACACTTGGGCTATTTCCAGATCTTTGCTATTGTGAACAATGCTGCCATAATCATGGGGGTGCATTTCTTCTTTTGAAACAGTGCTATGGTGTTCTTAGGGTATATTCCTAACAGTGGTATAGCTGGGTCAAAAGACAGTTCGATTTTTAATTTCTTGAGGAATCTCCATACTGTTCTCCACAGTGGCTGCACCAGTCTGCATTCCCACCAGCAGTGCAGGAGGGTTCCCTTTTCTCCACATCCTCACCAGCACTTATTCTGTGTTGTTTTTTTGATGTGTGCCATTCTGACTGGTGTGAGGTGATATCTCATTGTGGTTTTAATTTGCATTTCTCTAATGATTAGTGATGTTGAGCATTTTTTCATATTCCCATTGGCCATCTGTATGTCCTCTTTGGAGAAGTGTCTATTCATTTCTTTCACCCATTTTTGGATTGGATTGTTTGTCTTCCTGGTATTAAGTTTTACAAGTTCTTTATAAATTTTGGTTATTAACCCCTTATCAGACACATTGTCAAATATATTCTCCCATTGTGTAGTTTGTCTTTTGATTCTGTTCTTATTGTCTTTAGCTGTGCAGAAGCTTTTTAGTTTGATAAAGTCCCATTTGTTTATCCTGTCTTTTATTTCAGTTGCCTGTGGAGACAAATTGGCAAATATATTGCTGCGAGAGATGTCTGAGAGCTTACTGTCTATGTTTTCTTCTAAGATGCTTATGGTTTTATGGCTTACATTTAAGTCTTTTATCCATTTTGAGTTTATTTTTGTGAATGGTGTAAGTCGGTGGTCTAGTTTCATTTTTTTTGCAGGTAGCTGTCCAATTTTCCAACACCATTTGTTGAAGAGGCTGTCTTTACTCCAATGTATGCTCTTACCTCCTTTGTCAAATATCAGTTGTCCATAAAAGTGTGGGTTTATTTCTGGGTTCTCAGTTCTGTTCCATTGATCTATATGCCTGTTCTTATGCCAGTACTAGGCTGTTTTATGTACAATGGCCTTATAATATAACTTGATATCCGGAAGTTTGATACCTCCCACTTTATTCTTCCTTTTCAAGATTGCTGAGGCTATTCGTGTTCTCTTTTGGTTCCATATAAATCTTTGGAATATGTGTTCTATATCTTTGAAGTAAGTCATTGGTATTTTAATCAGTATTGCATTGAATTTATAAATTGCTTTGGGTAATATAGACATTTTAATGATGTTTATTCTTCCTAACCATGAGCATGGTATATGCCTCCACTTGTTTGTATCTTCCCTGATTTCTTTTATCAATGTTTTATAATTTTTTGAGTACAAGTTTCTAATCTCCCTGGTTAAATTTACTCCTAGGTACTTATTTTTTTGGTTGCAATGGTAAAGGGGATTGATTCCTTAATTTCTCTTTCTGATAGTTCATTGTTAGTGTATAAAAATGCCTCTGATTTCTGAGTATTAATTTTATATCCTGCCACTTTGCTGAATTCATTTATCAGATCTAGTAGGTTTTTCTTGTTTTTTGTTTTTTTTTTTTTGTATTTTTCTGAAGCTGGAAATGGGGAGAGACAGTCAGACTCCCGCATGCACCCGACCGGGATCCACCCGGCACGCCCACTAGGGGCGACGCTCTGCCCACCAGGGGGCGATGCTCTGCTCCTCTGGGGCGTCGCTCTGCTGCGACCAGAGCCACTCTAGCGCCTGGGGCAGAGGCCAAGGAGCCATCCCCAGCGCCCGGGCCATCTTTGCTCCAATGGAGCCTTGGCTGCGGGAGGGGAAGAGAGAGACAGAGAGGAAGGAGGGGGGGTGGAGAAGCAAATGGGCGCTTCTCCTATGTGCCCTGGCCGGGAATCGAACCTGGGTCCCCCGCACGCCAGGCCGACGCTCTACCGCTGAGCCAACCGGCCAGGGCAGATCTAGTAGTTTTTTTACTGTGACTTTGGGGTTTTCTATATACAATATCATATCATCTGCAAATAATGATAGTTTTACTTCTTCTTTTCCAATTTGGATGCTTTTATTTCTTCTTCTTGTCTGATTGCTGTGTCTAGGAATTCCGGAACTATGTTGAATAAGAGTGGTGAAAGAGGGCACCCTTGCTTTGTTCCTGATCTTAAGGGTATTGCTTTTAATTTTTGCCCATTGAGAATGATGTTGGCTGTGGGTTTGTCATAGATGGCCTTTATCATGTTGAGGTATGTTCCCTGTATTCCCACTTTGCTGAGAGTTTTGAACATGAATGGGTGCTGGATTTTATCAAATGCTTTTTCTGCATCTATCATGTGGTTTTTCTCCTTCCTTTTGTTTATGTGATGAATCACATTGATTGATTTGCAAATATTGTACCAGCCTTGCCTCCCCAGAATAAATCCCACTTGATCATGGTGTATGATTTTTTTTCATATATTGCTGGATCCAGTTTGCTAATATTTTTTTGAGAATTTTAGCATCTAAATTCATCAGGGAAATTGGCCTATAGTTTTCTTTCTTTGTGTTGTCTTTGCCTGGTTTTGGAATCAGAATTATGCTCGCCTCCTAAAAAGAGCTTGGAAGTCTTCCTTCCTCTTGAATTTTTTGAAATAGCTTGAGAAGGATAGGAGTTAGTTCTTCTTTGAATATTTGGTAGAATTCACTTGTGAAGCCAGCAGGCCCAGGACTTTTCTTTTTTGGGAGTTTTTTGATGACTGTTTTGATCTCATTTGTTGTAATTGGTCTGTTTAGGTTTTCTGATTCTTCCAGAATAATTTTTGGAAGATTATATGTTTCATGGAATTTGTCCATTTTATCTAGGTTGTCTAGTTTTTTGGCGTACAGTTCTTCATAGTATTTTCTTACAATCCTTTGTATTTCTGTTGTGTCAGTTGTTATTTCTCCAATTTTGTTTCTGATTTTATTTACTTGAATCCTCTCTCTTTTTTTCTTGGTGAGTCTGGTTAAAGGTTCATCGATCTTTTTTCCTTTTCAAAGAATCAGCTCCTGGTTTCATTGATCCTCTGTATTGTTTCTTTAGCTTCTCTGTCATTTATTTTTGCTCTGATCTTTATTACTTCCTTCCTTCTACTAGCTCTGGGCATTACTTGCTGTTTTTTTTTTTTCTAGTTCTTTTAGATGTAGGGTCAAGTTATTTATTTAAGCTTTTTTTAGCTCCTTGAGGTATGCCTGTAATGCTATGAACTTCCCTCTCAGGACTGCTTTTGCTGTGTCCCATAAATTTTGAGTTGATGTATGCTCATTATCGTTCATTTCTAGGAATTTTTAAATTTCTTCTTTGATCTCATTGTTTACCCATTCGTTATTTAATAACATGCTATTTAGTTTTCATGTGTTTGAGTATTTTTCAGTTTTTCTGTTGTGCTTGATTCCTAGTTTAAAGCCATTGTGATCAGAGAAAGTGCTCGATATGATTTCAATCTTCTTAAATTTGTTGAGACTGCTTTTGTGCCCTAACATGTGATCTATCCTAGAGAATGTACCATCAGCACTTGAAAAGAATGTATATTCTGTTTTCTTAGGGTGAAAGGTTCTGAAGATATCTATTAAATCGAGTTGATCTAGTATGTCCTTTAAGTCTGCTGTTTCTTTGTTAATTTTCTTTCTTGAGGGTCTATCTAGTAATCTTAGTGGGGTATTGATATCCCCTACTATTATAGTATTGCTGTTGTTCTCACCCTTTAAATCCATCAAAGTCTGCTTTATACATTCAGGTGCTCCTATATTAGGTGTGTAGTTATTTATAATAGTTTTATCTTCCTGTTGGATTGCTCCCTTTATCATTATGTAGTGACCTTCTTTATCTCTAACTATAGTTTTTGTTTTGAAGTCTATTTTGTCTGATACAAGTATTGCTACCCAGCTTTTTTTTTCATTTCCATTTGCCTGAAATATTTTTTTCCATCCTTTCATCTTCAGTCTATGTGCATCTTTTGATTTAAAGTGTGTCTCTTGGAGACAGCATATGTATGAGTCCTGTTTTCTTATCCACGCAGCTACCCTATGTCTTTTGATTGGATCATTTAATCCATTTACATTTAAGGTTATTATTGATATGTAATTGTTTATTGCCATTTTATTCTTTAAAACTGTATTCCTCTTCTGCTATATTCTTTTTCTCCTTTGATCTGTTTACAACAGGTCCCTTAGCATTTCTTGCAGCCTTGGTTTGGTTGTAGTGAATTCCTTGAGTTTTTTTTTTTGTCTGGAAAGCTTTTTATTTCTCCTTCAATTTTAAATGATAGCCTTGCTGGATAAAGTAGTCTTGGTTGTAGGCTCTTGTTCTGCATTACTTTGAACATTTCTTGCCATTCCCTTCTGGCCTCAAGTGTTTCTGTTGAGAAGTCAGAAGTCATCCTTATGGGGGCTCCTTTGTAGGTTATAGTCTTTTTTTCTCTAGCAGCTTTTAATATTTTCTCTTTATCACTTAGTTTTGGTATTTTAATTATGATATGTCTTGGTGTTGGATTCTTTGGGTTTCTCTTTAATGGAGTTCTCTGTGCTTCTTGAACTTGTGAGATGTTTTCCTGCCTTACTTGAGGGAAGTTTTAAGCTATGATATGCTTGAACAAAGTCTCTATCTCTTGTTCTTTCTCTTTGTCTTCAGAAACCCCTATGATGCAGATGTTATTTCTCTTCATGTTGTCACAGAGCTTTCTTAGAGTTTCCTCAGTCTTTTTGAGTCTCTTTTTTTTTCTGCTCTGCTTCCATGCCTTTTTTTATTGTGTCCTCTAACTCGCTGATTCAATTCTTTGCTTCATCCATCCTGCTTTTAATTCCTTCCATTGTGTTCTTCATTTCAGATATTGTATTTGTCATTTCTGACTGATTCTTTTTTATTATTTCAATGTTTTTTTTTATATTTGCTATCTCTTTATTTAGGTGTTCATAATGACTATCTATTGTTGTTCTAATATCTTTGAGCATACTAACAATCGTTATTTTAAACTCTGCATCTGGTAATTTGGTTATATTTGATTCATTCAGGTCCTTTTCTGGGGATTTCTCTTGGTTCATTTGTGTTGCATTTCTCTGCCTTCACATTTTCTCTGTGTAAGGGAAGGTTTTGGCCTCTGGAGTCCACTGGGTATGGCCTCTGTTCCCTAGGTATGGTCTGTCTGCAGGCCCGCCACCCCCTCTTCTGTTGCTTCCTAGGGCTTTTGGGTTTGAGTGTTGCCAGTGCCTGCCCACTGGGGTCGTTGCTGTGGTTTCCACCTCTCCTTCATGGGGAGTGGCTGTGATCACATGCTCGGGTGTACAAACCTTGGTGACCTTGGCCTTTGCCCTGCCCCCATGGGTGGCATTATGCTTGGTCCTCAGAGCAGTGGCGAGCACCTTTGCTCAGCTGCTGGTCTCTGCCTATTTCTGGGCCTTTGCCCCACCCTTGCAGGGGGAGCCTGTTCGTGGAACAGCTGCTATCCTTGGGTCAACAGGCCAGGCAGGACTGCGTGCCCACGCTCAGTAGTGGGACTCTGCCTGTTCTGGGTTTTGGCTCCACTTCCCCTAGGAGGAGCTGGCTCCCAGGTCAAACCATAAGCCTTGGTTCCGCGGGCAGGGCAAGGCTGTGCTCCTGCGCCCTTGCTCAAGGGCTGGTCTCCACTTCTTCTAGGGTTCCCTCCCTTCTCCCGCAGGCTGGCTTGCAGGCTGCAGGAAGCTGGGCTTGACCACTTTTGCACGCCTGCCCCCTCCTCCCCAGCTGGGCAAGACTGAGCTCACACCGGTGCCCAGTGGTGGCCAGCCAGCTTCCGCCCCTACTGACAGAACCACGCCTCCATGTCCCGCCACCGCCTGCCCTCCCTCCAGCGAGCCCTCAGCCATGTGGGTGGTATGGGCGCTGCAGTTCCAACCCTAAAACTCACTACTGTAGACTTGAAAGCTCCCTCCTTCTAAGCAACTCTGCTCTGAGTGCTGCGGGAGAGCTTGTTTGGCTGGTGTCCCACTTCCCTTTGCTGGTATTGCTGTTTCCGGGGGGAATATTCACTTAAAATTTGGGAGTGACTTGTCCCTGGGGTTAGGGTGGCTGTTTCCCAAAATGTTTCTCCCTGTGCATCCTAGATTACACTCTCTTCCTGCCACTCCAGTCCTCTCCTCTCTCCCCATCCCCTGGAGCCCCAGGTGAGTGGTTGTGAGAGAGGTGTTCTGCGCGGTCCCTTTAAGATGAATCCTGAGTCTGAGAAATCAGACTCTTTCTCACAAACAGTATCCTGACTTGTTTCCAGCTAAATACTGTCCTTACGGCTCTGGGGTTACAGGCTGGGGCTTTGTTCCTGGGACTCAGGACCCTCTCCTCTCTGCTAAACTCACTTCCTGCCACACACATCTCTCCTGGCTGCTGTTTGCTTTGGGGAGCTGGGCAGCCCTCTCTGCATTTCTGCTTTTCCTACCAGTCTTGGTGTGGCTTCTTATCAGTGTTCCTTGGTTGAAGAGTCCTCTTAGTTTAGTCCAAAGTTGGTTTTTCCAGATGATAGTTCTTAAAATTAGTTTGTAATCCACTTTGGTTCTGGGAGGTGGTTGTTGGTACGTCCGCCTACTCCAGCGCCATCTTGTCTTCTCTAGAGTCAGCTTTTGAATCCAGTGCTTCATACACCAAATTTAGTGCTTTTTTCATAATATCACCAGTTGGTTCTGCCAACCTTAAGCTGCTAAAAAACTTTTGAATCATGCCTTTACTCACACAAATCACATTTCTCAGATCACGCCAAATTCAAGCACCTTTTTAAAGAAAGACTTTACAGTTGTATGAATGTGAGTGGCAGACAGCATGATACTGATAACTCATTGAATTGTCCTTTGAGAAATCTCCAGCCCTGAGACACAGCTGCCAGCATGGGAATACAGCCTTGAATGAATGAATGAATGAATGTTATCTTCTGACCCTCATTTTGTGTAATTTTTGTTCCATTTTGTTGTGTTCTCCTTTATTCTTTATTCTCATTACCCTATTTCTTTTTTTTTTTTGCACTTTTCTTTATTAAAGTCTAACCTGTGTAAGACTTTAAGAAACAACTCAATAAAGACTAAATAAAGCTAAAATTCACACTTTAGTTAACAGTGATTCACATTATTTTATTCTAGTAGCATACTCTTTATTTCAATCGTCCTGAGGAGTCTGATGCAATTTTATATCTTTTATGAAACATTTCTCTATAATCTTTGGTCTTACAAAGATTAAGGAGAAAAAGCTAATCTCTGCCTAAAGAGTGCAAACTTTGGTATCAATTGAGCATAACACTGTTGGTTGCATTAAGAGAAAAGATTTCTTCCTTATTACCTTTTCTAACATATTTTTATTACATGCCATTGTGTTTCTTTAAGCAAATTCTCCAATGCTTAAAATAAAGCAAAAAGATTACATTTTCTTTCCTTGTTAGACCAGAGCATTGTCCAGCAGGTTTATTCCCAATGACTGCTTGACTATCAAGGGAGGTGTAGCATTGTTTGGCTGCTGGTCAGTCAAGGAACCAAACACTGAAGTTTCATGTTATGGCACATATTTTTATCCAGTAAAACTTCAAATGACTTCTGTCTAGAACACAAGGATTATGGGTAGACTTTCTAGGACATTAACCAGTTTGGGATATAACTCAGCAATCTTATTCCAACATTCTTTTTTCAATGTCTTTAAGTACCCAGTTCTTCAAACGTTGTTTGAACTAGTTTTATTATCCTTGTGATGGGGTGGGAGGGTGGGGGGAGGGGGGAGGGGGCGAGGAAGGAGAGAGGGGGTAGGGGAGGGCACAAAGAAAACCAGATAGAAGGTGACAGAAGACAATTTGACTTTGGGGGAGGGGTATACAGCACAATCAAATGTCAAAATAATCTGGAGATGTTTTCTCTCAACATATGTACCCTGATTTATCAATGTCACTGCATTAAATTTAATTTAAAAAATTCAAAAAATGAATTAAATTTTGACATGTTTATTATATATCTGTATGGAAATGATGTTTCTGAAATTTTTAAAAATTATATGTTCACTATGTACTGTATACTTTTTTTGTGAATTCTTCATTCCCAAGCCAACCATATGAAGCATTATTATTCCCACTATAGAAAAGAAGAAATACAGGCTTGAAATAAAAACATGAAGAAATACAGAATTCAAGGCATTTCTTTGAATTTACACAGTTAGAAAATGACAAAGATGGGTTTTAAACTCAAATCTCTAATCCAGACTCTGAGTCATGGTCACAAAGACCCTTTTGCTGGAACTTTAGGACATCCCAGTCTACTCTGAGAAAAGGCCAAAATGTAGCAGAAGAGGAGTAAATACTCATGGGCATGATGCTATTTGTTACTATGGTTTCATATAATAGATCAACTGAATACTATTGTTCATATATTCATTTAATATTTATTTATTGAACACCTATAATGTGACATCTACTATGTTTATTGATTGGAGAAGGGCAGGCAATCAGTGGTAAAAGGTGCACAGATTCTTTTCTTAAGTAATATAGTCATTTAAAATAACTTTAAAAAGTAAAATAGATACACAAAATGGCAATCTGAGTTTATTCATTTAATGAGTATTTATTAACTACGTAGAATGTATTAGATACTGTGCTGGATATCTAAAGATACAGTAGTGAATTAGACAGTATAATCTTTGAATGCATGGTGTTTATTTAAAATACAAACATTTTAAATGATTAGTTATTAGAGTAATGAATATTTTAAGGAATACTTATAGTACATTTTACAAGCACATACCTGTCCACTCCTCTGAGTTTCCAAAAATGTCAAAAATGCTGAGAATATTAATTTTATAATCAGATAAATGTAAATGAATATAATTTTTTTCAAATAAAATATTAAAGGGGGACTCTGCCATAAGAGATATTGGCAAGTAAATATAAGAATTCAGAGGAAGGAAAAATTGCTTCCAGTGTGTATGATAAGGATGACTACATTGCCTAGTGGCATTCGAAGTTAGGAATGATAATAGAACTGTGCTTTATGACTCTTTTAGCACAAGACACTTATCAGTTATATGCATTATCAGTGCAAACTGGTTTCCTAACTAAAGAAATGAATAAAAGGGACATTATTGAAAATTTAGAAGAATTTTAAAAGAAACCTCATATTTTTGATATGTGAACTTGTTACTTATGTTGGTCAAGATAATGTTAGTACAAATATGTTATTTCCTTCAAATAGCTTCAAAAACCAGTAATGAATTTATTTTCCTCTCGCCTGTCAAAGTAATTCTAAAAGCTTATAGCAGAACAGAACCTCTGTCAACATGGATGCCTGAGTAGTGATACTGAGGAAACAACAAGGAAACATCCATGTTGACTTGTTACACATATAGCACAAACTGAGGAATAAACCAGTACTGTGTCATGTCACAAGCACTTTTGAATAATTTGTTACTTCAGCAAAACTGAGCTTACCCAGACTGATATAGTGGGGCAATGATGGGCTATTCAATAAATCATATTTAGTCAACTGAACTGACTATTCATACAGAAAAAAATAAAATGGAATTCTTACTCCACAGCACATGCAAAAATCAATTTCATGCAAATAAAAATCTTTAAACTTCAAACTTTTAAAGAAAACATAAGATCACATATATATTTATGACTTCAGGCTTGAAATTATATATTAAATCAAACACAAAATGTTTTAACCATAAAAGGAAACCTTGGTAAATTTGACATAAAAAGTTATGTTTTAAATACAATACCAAAATCCTGATGCATAAAAGAAGAAAATGACAAATTGGACTGTAACAAAGTTAAAATACTTCTACTTTATGAAGGAGAATAAAAAAGACAAGTCATAGACTGAGAAAAAACATTTGTAAATCACATCCCAACTGAAAACTTTGATTCACAACTATAAACACTCTAAAAATTAAATTTTAAGAAAACAAAACAACCCAATTATGAACAGGCACTTTGCCAAAGAAGATACGTGGATTGCAAATAAGCCTATGAAAAAAATTCTCAGCATCATTTAGTATTATTAGTTCTTGCAAATTAAAACAAATAACAAATTAAGATACCTTTACATACTTATTAAAGTAGATAAAATGAAAAATTCTGGTCATACCTCATATTGTCAAGAATGTGGAACAACTGGAACTCTCATACACTATCAATTGGAATGTAAAAATGGTGTAACTTCTTTGATAGTTTGTCAGTCTTATAAAGTTAAACAAATCTACCATGTGATCCAGTCATTCCACTCCTATGTCTCTAACCAAGAGTAATGAAAGCTTATGTTCACACAAAGAAGTGTATATAAATGTTAATAACAGCTTTATTTGTCATTGGCAAAAACTGTAAACAATACAAATGCATCAATGTGAATAAATAAATAAATTGTAGTATATTACTATAATAGACTACTAGTTGGTAATAAAAACAAATTATTAATACATACAACAACATAGGTGAATCTTAAAATAATTATGCAAAGTAAAAGAACCTAGAATCCCAAAAAGAGTACATAGTCTATTTTTATGTTTATTTAAAATAAGAATTTTTATGCTATTACTGTATTCCATTTAAATAAAACTCTAGTAAGTGAACACTAATTTATAATGGCAGAAAATAGATCTGTGGTTATCTTGAAGTGGAAAAAAGGTGCATGAAGGGACAGAAGGGAGAATTACAAAGGGACAGGAGGAAACTTTGAAGAATAGTCATCTTAATTGTGGTGATATTTCACAAGACTACATGATTCAAAATGTATTGCATTATATACCTTAACTGTGGATTGTTTTCTTATGTGTAAATTATACCTCTAACGAGTTTTAAAGAAGAGTTAAATTCATCTAAAGAAACCACAAGGAGCTGCTCTTTGCTTGCATGTACCTTAGTGTTGATATCTAGCTCTTCTCTCTCTACCTGCAGAGCCACACGTGACCTCCCTGACCCTTGATGCATGCGACTCCTAATTACTCACCCCCTTTGGACACTGTGCTAATCAACTGCTATTAAGTATGTACTGAGGCTGAATGGGGTGCCTTGGCCCTTGCAAAAATGAAGCCCAAGGTCCTCACTAGCACTCAGCTGGATAATACCACCAACAGGTAAACTTCCTCATGCCAAACACACACTATCTGATAGTTCAGGATATATCTGATTTGGTGCTTCTTGAGAGTTCAGCCCTTAATGAATAACTGAAATCAGGAAAACTGATGAAGATCCAAGATGGAATGTCACTGGGCAACATGACATGGTGCTGAGCGCCCCTCTGCCAAGCCATTTCTGAGACAGCAGAACAAGAAGAAACTGTAAACAAAAAGAAAGCATACATTTTAGCGTCCATATGAGGAGGCAAAACTAGGAACAAAATGAAACATATTATAAACCTGAAAAAGGTGGAAAATATTGGCCCCAGATATCAAAGCCAATGTTATTAAAGCCAAGACAAAGAAGGTCAGGGCAATCTTGAAAACAGTGGGAGACTCACTGGATCTGCTTTATTGTCCATGAAAATCAAAAGGAAAGGTTCAGAATGCTTCCGGGTTGGTAAATGTGTGGAGATTCTGAAAGCGGGATACACTTGGAAAAGTCCAGGAATTTCCATGCCTTTCTCCGTACCTTGTCTTATTCGGCCCTTCCATCTAGCTGTTTCCTAGTTATATTCCTTTATAATAAGCTGGAGACCTAACAAATAACATATTTTCCTGAGTTCTTCGCTTGATCTACAGACTCAAGCAATCACAGTCAAAATTCTTTAGACTATGTGTGTCTGTGTGTGTGTGCCTGTGTACATATGCAAAATTAAAATAGCATATTTAATAATATATGGAAATTCATAGAGCTATGAACAGCCAAGATCTACCAGATATGCAAGTGTATTATAGAGCTCTAGTAATTAAGTCTGTATAGGATTACTGCTTAAGGAGTTAATTATATGTTAAACGATGACAGCAAAAAATAAAAACAATTTAATTTATAGCTTGTTTCTATATGCTCCATAAAATATTTTCGCTTTTCATATAGCATTAGGTTATGTTTCTGTTTAATAATGTTTAAATAAATAAGACATTAAGTGTTGATGGATGTCACTTGAAAGGAATTATGTTATAAGACTCTGCTCCTGTGTTTTTTATATTTAATATTCTTAATAAAAAACATGGAATGATGAAAGACTCAGGGTTCAAAATCAGATTGATATTTATTTTTATATTTTATATTTTTAATAAACATATGGAATAATAAAGGACAGTTTTTAAAATTATCTCAGTCATTTTCTTTAAATTTTCATATACTATGCATTTTATAAAACACTTTTCATAGGCATTGTTGAATTTTATCTTTATAACAAACCTATAAAATAGTGAATGTAATTTTCAGTGGACTAATTTGGAAACCATTTTGTCTGAAGCCAATAAGATGTAATAACCTGAATTATGTTTTTAAAAATGAATTATGAAAATATGGATGGAAGGAATCTAGTTTAATGGCAATTGTTTAATTAGGTTGAAAAGGAGTGCTAATATGAGATGAGAATTCTAAACAGAATTAATAAGTGTTTTAGTCTGTTTAGTACTAGCAAATATGCATCCTAGGGAACTGATGGCAGGTTGTACTCTGCATTGGTCAGACAACACTAGGAATGCTGTGTCCAGTTTTATGTACCATATTTGAAGGATATTGATAAACTAGAGAACATCTGTTGAAGAAAGACCGAGATTATTAAAAAATTGAAACTGTCATGAGAGGAATGGTTGAGATTAGACTGGCACATAAAAATTTTTATCACATATTTAATAAGGCATTATGTGAAAGAAGAAATGGAATTATTTAATGTTGGCTCAAAGAATGGCTATATGTTCAACAGATAAACATTATAGAAATGTATACATCAACTCAGTAAAGGAAGAACTTTACTAATAGTAATTAAAAGTACTTAATTTCAAGGTTTGATATTGTTCAGACTAAATACCCAGACAAGTGCCTGATTTTTTATTTTTATTTACTGAAGCTTAACCTGCGTAAAATAAAGTGCACTAGTCTTAAATATGCAGCTCATTGAATTTTATGTGTGCAAACCATCATCCAAATCAAGATAGTGTACATTTTACAGAACCCCAGACATAATGGCTGTGCTCTTGGGGAGTTTATAATCTAGAGAAGACAAGGATTAGAGAAGTACACATAACGTGACAATAGGGAAGTTCTAAAGATTCTGTGAAAGCATCTAACAGGGAATTTGACCTGATCTAGGGGTAGGGTGAAGTATCCCAAGGATGAGACATTCGAACTGAGACTTGAAAGATGAAAAGTTAACATGGCAAAGGATGAGTTTGTTTTGGAATTTTACGCAAGATGGATACAAAGTAACTGTGTGCAAAGTTTCATCCTTCAAAACAGCAAGACAAAGAGCATGGAATGTTCAAGAAACAGAAACAGAAACAACTATGAATGGAAACATAATAAAAGTTTAGATAAATAAGCACCAAGCAACTGCACTATTTTCTTTCAGTTGACCTTAACTAGTTTCTATGATCTTCATGTAATATAGATGAGAAATAAACCAAATGATTTGAAGAAACAAATAAACAAAAGGAAATGGTAACTTTTCTCCCCATGTCTGAGTTTCCCAGAGCTTTCTATTTATGCCAAAGGTCCTCTTTCTTAAATCTGTCCTTTCAACTCATACAGTCTCCCTATGTTTTATTTCTTATATCTTATGGTACCTGGTCTTTCTAGCTGCTTGTTACACAAATATTTCTATTGGGATTCTGTACATTTTAAGGCAAAAGACTTAACTCTCACTTCCTCAAGAATGAGAAAGAAGATGAAAGAATCAACTGATGTTTTGTTAGGAAATACCTTTCTAGGATAAAAATTAATAAATTACATCATGTCTCAACCTAGAAAAGCAATCTCATCAAGGTGTTATTAAGTATAAAAGAAAAATATTCTTATTTTAAAAATATTAATAATTACTATAAATTAAAATATCAAAACATTTTGGGTAGTCTTTTCAATTATATCCACAATTTTTATGGCATGCCCTAATTTTAACTTTCTATAAATTGTAATGATAGTTAAATTAAATGAGAGCTTACTGTGAACTAGCCACAACATAAACTACATGGAAAATTTCAAGATCTCACCATGTATTTAATTATATATTTCTTATAATACAACAACCTATCAGGTAGCTATTATTATTATGACTATTTAACAGATGAGGAAATTGCCCAGGATCACATAGCAAGTGAGAGACAGTTTAACTCAGGCAATCTGGCTTCAGATCCTCCATCTCTACAAGAGTGCTTGCTAATAACAATAGTGAAAAAATTATAAATGTAGGAAATATCTAGTTTGCAGAGTTTCTCATATGTATTACTGAAGCCATTCACAGAGAGTACTTATTGAGTGCCATATATATTTTCTTGCCTAAATAAGCCCCAGAAAGAATTTCTGGAAGTGATAGAAGTTTAAATTCCCTTCCTCAGCAAAACCTCTTTTTCCCAACAGGGAGGAGTGGTGGTTAAAAGCGACCTGGAGCCTTTTTGGAACTGCAGCAAGTAGAAAAAGGGCTGCTGATCTAACCATGAGCAATCTTAAAGAGTGAGGTTGGTCTGAGGATTTCTACTTCTGTCTTTGCCATTTTGACCCTATCGATCAGCTCCATTTCTCACCTCAAGCCCATCTCTTACCCAATCCTGGTTTCCAGTGGCCTTGATTTGCCTTCTCTTCACTTTAACCCTTTAACCTGAACCACGTTTTCAACTCTCTCTCGATTCTGACCCACTTATCTGCCTGGATATTAACTAGTGAGCTACAGGTTTCTTATGTCCTTGCTGTCATGTAATAATAAAAGCATTAGATTTGGAGTCAGAGCTTCCCTCTGCCATTAGCTGTAGGACCCTGGGTAAGTTATACAACTGCTCTGAATCTCAGTCCCTCTTTGCTAATAGGAGAATGACAACAGCCCACAGAATTGTCACAAAGAATTTTGTAAATTATAGAGTACTGGGGAAAATATAAAATTATTGACATGTAATTCAAAAACTCTTTAAAGGAGTCATATTTCTGGAAATACAGTCTTAATACCCTTCAGGTGAGTTTTTGTGATGAGTGTCAGGGGATGCAGATAGCTCATGTAGGCCTTATGTGGGGGCTGAAACAATCATTCTGTGTCTTTCCAAAAAGCATCAAAACCAGGTATCTCTTCTTCCCACATAATTTAAACTTTTAAAGTATATGTTTCTACCATAAAAAAACCAAAACATTTATTTTCCAATCTATTAGCAAATACAGCCTGAATTGCTGGAGGGTGCAAGAGGTTACTCCTTTGGCTTTGAACTGTTTTAATCAGCCTTCTGGACAGTAAATTGTTCTGCATGAGCATCCTAACAAATACCAAGCCTCAAAGAGGTCCCACCGACATTTCAGCAAGATGCCTTCATTTGGTACAGACCCTAGATTAGTGCTGGAAGGCTGTTTTTTGTTTTGAATGGCTGGAAAATATACTAACTTTTAAAACTGTAATTAACTATTGTTTTCTTAAGCGTAAGTCATTGAAATTGGTCATAAGCCACCTCTAAATTTGTTGATATAAATTTGTATTTTGGAATATTAATAGCAAAGTATAATCTACAATTCTTGTCTACTACACTAATTGCAGTAAATGACAGTTCATCAAATTGCTGTACTGAGAGGAAAACAGAAATGGTTCTGGGTTTCATAAAGCAAATACAGCATTCCATAAATAATTACAGAGTTGTCACCTTAAAATATCCAGTTGTTTCTCAAAAGTGGTCAGTAGTAAGACACTTTCATCCCATGTTATATTTCATTGACTTTATGGTTACCAATCCCCCAATTTTTTGGTATTTATTTTAAAAACGTTGGTATTTTTTTCTTTATTCGTTTATTCATTTGTAGAAAATCATAAGGCACTGATGTAACATGATTGGTGAACTTATAATGCGTTAACTATAGAAAATTTGATGTATTTTAAAACCTTAGGAAATGGTTGTTTATTTGTTTGCATTTTTACTTTTGAACTAATGCTCTCTTGAAAAAGCTAAAGTTATTAGAAAATGGGCTTTTTAAACTTCCACTGTTTTATGAGAACTTTAGTTTTAAATAAATTATTTTATGCATACACAAAGCATATGTAAATGCTTACACAATTATAAAAGTTTCTCATATATTAAGTTTATATCAGAAGAAAAGAGAACACACCCATTTTTCAATATAAAATTTAAAAAAATTAAAATCTATGTTTAGTCCTAAGTAACTCCAAAGGAAAGATGACTGATAAGATCTTCCTAGAAGCCAAAAAATATGCAGACATGAGAATTAAAAAGTCTTATAAAATAAAATTGTAACCAAAATGTTTATCAATACAAGTCTATAAGTCTCTGTTTTAATGACTTTCAGAGCTAAATAGAAGTGGTTCAAGTTTGATTCCAAGCCTTTTATCACTATTTTTACACTGTTATACAACCAAATTAAAAGTTCACCAAAAGCTGATGAATCCTATAGTTAGTGTATTCAATGATTTTATGTAAGCTCAACTCAAAGAAGAACTATCACAAGGGGTGGGTGTTTAATGCTAATTTTTATTTCTAATGCTTACAATAAATTAAGTCAACCACCTTCTAAGTTCCAGACTGCCACATATTATCTAAACTGCTCTGCAGGGATAAAACACATTAGAAGCTTATAATTCCTACAGAGTGTTTTGATTATTTTATACAAACTAAACTCAAACAGCAAGAAATTTCACAGGGGAAATTGTTGTGTGGGTTAAGGCCACATAATCTGGTTTCAACTCTTGCCTTTGCCTTGAGTTAAAGGCATACTCATTAACTTGAAACAATAAACTCAAACCTTAACATTTCTGGAAAGAATTCAATTCAGGACTTTGGCAGGATCAATGGTAAATGTTCCACACAGGCTCGATGTGATCTTACACAGATATACAGGTCATGTAGGTAATGTAGGCTCTGCCAGAGTTTTAAATGAGCAACAGATACATTTCATACCAGTGCCTTATAAATGCACTGCCCCCCACTCCACTCACACACACAGTTTTCTAACTTTCTCAGTGCAGAACCTTAAGCTGTGGTTATAACTTACACTTATTTAGACTAGAAATGTAGATTATAGTTAGAATGGTATTAATTAAATACCACATTAAGAAAAACTGGGCCATGCCAAAGTAGACTAAAAATACAACTCTCTAGTTAAGGTTGATAGTCAAAAAGGAATGACACAGGCTCAGCAAGCAACCTCCCCACACCTCAGCCAATTATGATGGGATTGGATAAGGCGTTAATGCAGGGAAAAAAGAAAAAAATGATTTCAAAAATGGGTAAATGGGTAACCATTTAGTTTTTTTTTTCTTTTGAGAAAACTAATGTGAGTTGAACTTAGGTAAAAGAAATAGTGAGATGCAGCATATAGGAAAGAGAAGGAAACACTGTAGGAATAATTTGGCGGGTGTGGGGGGGAGACCTAGAAGGCAATGAGGCCAGGAAGGAAGAAATGACGTTCACACGCAAGAGCCGTCCACAGCTGAGAACATATTTCACTCGGGTGTGTCTAAAACACAACTAGACCATTGAACTCAAACAGAAAATAAAACTGTGAACAGGTAAGGGAATAATGGAACTTGATGATTTCTAACCATTTCTCAATTTAGCTCTCCCACACTAGCTGCGCATTTTTCTTTGTAATGGCAAGGTTGGGAATCACTAATTCATACTGCACTAGCCATTGTATATTTTTTGAAAAATTATCAAATATTTATTTTTATAAGCTTGACTGCTATAATAAAGACATGATTACATAAAATGCCACTTAATTAAATATTTATACTTAATACTTATCATTGATTATTAAGAAATATAATGTTGTAAAACTGTATTTCAGGTCCTTAAACATGGCACCATATATGCAGCACAAATGCAAGTCAGCTATCAACCTAAAGCCTTGCACCTGTTACTTCTCTACTATATTCTCATTGACTCACTCATTTAGTTGACTGGGATACATTGTATGCCTATACTGTGCCAGGCATTGGACTGTAAATAAAACCTCTACTTATCCTAACCTTGAGGATCCTGGAACCTAAGAAGGTATTGCGTTGTTTTGATCTAATATGGTAATGCTAAAATATGGAAGACCAGACTATTATGGGAAAACATAAGGGGAATACCCAATTAATGGGGTGTAAGGTGGAAAGTCATTGTAGGCTTCCTTGAAAGCCGAAACCATGTGAAAGTTAACTTCTAGCTTGTATCCTATACCCTTGCAAAATCTTATCAGTTTCTAAAAGACTTCAGATATTCTTCAGATATCTCATTGGCTTAATTAAATCCCTTCACAGAGCATTCTGCTTTAAATCCTTGCTAATCTGGTCATTATTTCAATCTTCTTCATCCATCTAAGAGTTTAGCTTTGCTCTTTGCTTTTTTTAAAAACCAGTAGCTCACATTTTTCAAATGTTTACTGAGGATTGGGCATTTGTTCTGTGTGTTTTACCACTTTATCTTAATAATCATCCTGACAATTTTATGAGACAGGTAATATTACTGTCTTTATTTCCCAAATGAGGGGACTGAGGCTTCGGGAGTTTTATTAATTTACTGAAGGTCAGAAAGTTGGTAAATTGTAGAGCCAGGACTTGTATCTAGGTCTCAGTTGAATCTGAAACCTGCATTCTTAGCCACTCCCGTCTAATGCCATCTTCCTTTTTGTTCCTTGGAAGCCCAGGTTAATCCCACCTCCACCACACATCCCTTTCTGCAAAAACCAAGGCAAATGCCACCAGGCACGCGCGCACGCGCACGCGCGCGAGCACACACACACACACACACACACACACACTTTTTTCAACAACATCAAAAGAGTGAATAGGTCATCCCCAGTACCAAAACCGGACAAAAATATTTAAAAATAAATAAATAAATACAGACTACTAATTCCCATAGAGATAGATGCAACAGCAGTGTATGAAGACTTCTTTCCTCTAGATCCTCTCTAATATTTGTTTTTTTGTCTTTTGATAATAGTCATTTTACCAGGTGTGAGGTGGTATCTTTCTCAAAAAATTAAGAATAGAGTTACCATGTGACTTGGCCATCGCTCTTCTTGGTATCTACCTGAAATACTTGAAAACATTTATTTGTAAAGATATATGTACCCCTATGTTTATTAGAACATTATTCAGGGTGGCCAAAACATGAAAACTATCCAAGTATCCTTAGATGAATGTTAGAATAAAGAAAATATGATACAAAAAAAATACAATGGAACACTACTCAGCCATAAAAAAAATAAATTTGCCATTTGCAACAATATGAGTGCATTTTTAGAATATCATGCTAAGTGAAATAAATCAGATGGAAAAAAACAAGAACTATATGATTTCACTCATTTGGGGGATTTAAAGCTGAAAGCAACAAACAAAATGAACAAATAAACTAACTATATTGTGATTACCATGAGGGAAGGAGTTGGGGCTGGTTGAAGAAGGAAAAGGGGGTCGAATATATGATTATGGAAGGAGACTAGACTTTGGGTCATGAGCACACAATGCAATATACAGATTATGTTATTAACCAATGTTATAAATGAATGTCACCCAATAAACTAGTAAAAACAAAATATTAGTAAATAGAACACAATAATGTACAAAACATTATATACCATTACCTAATGAACTTTATTCCAGGAATGTAATGTTAATTCAACATTCAAAAATTAATGTAACCCATTACCTGAACATGCTAAAGACACATAATTATATCAATAGATGCAAAAAAGCATTTGACAAAATCCAATATCCATGCATGACAAAAACTCTCCACAAGCTGGGAGTAGAGGGGAATTTCTTCAACTTCATAAAAAAAAATCTACAGGAAACCTACAGCTAACGACATGGCCAATGGTGAAAAACTAGAAGCCTTCCCACTAAATAAAGAACAAGGCAAGGATGCCCCCCTCTCAGCACAGCTTTTCAACAGTATTGGAAATACCAGAAGCTCAAGCTAAAGCAATTAGAGAAGAAAATAAGATGTAGAGATTGTTAAGAAAAAAACAAAATCGTCTTTTTTCACAAATGACCTGATTGTCGATGTAGAAAATGCTGGAAAAAAAAAAAAAAACTCTTGAAACTAATAAGGAATTACAATAAGATGGCAAAATACAAAGGGAATATATAAAAGTCATTTATTTTCTCATATATCAGCAATGAGACATTGGAATTTGACATTAAAAACATGAAAGTATTTACTTTGCAAGCCCCTAAAATGAAATAATTAGGTATAAATCTAACAAAATACATATGTACACACAAAAGTCTCCACACAGATGTTTATAGAAGTTTCATTCATAATTGTCAAAATTTGAAGTGACCAAATGTCCTTCAGTGGTGACTGAATACATAAATTAGTACATCCATTCAAAAGAATATTATTCAGCACTGAAAATAAATGAGCTGTTAAGCCATGAATGGATATTAAATACATATTACTAAGTGAGCGAAGCCAATCTGCTTCATACTGTATGATTCCAACTATACAACTATACAGCATTCAAGAAAAGGTAAAATAAGGAGATTACAAGATCAGTGGTTGCCGGGGGTCAAAGGGCAGGGCAGGTAGAATAAGCACAGCAGGGAAGACTTTTAGGGCAGCGAGCGATTGTGTATGACATTATAGTGATGAAGACACATGACTACACCTGTCAAACCCTGAAAATGCACAACCCAAGATGTAAACCCTGATGTAAACTATAGACTGTGGGGGATAATGTTGTGTGAAAGTGGGTTCACCAGTTAAAACAAATGCACTCCTCTGGTGTGGTGTGCTGAGTGTGGAGAAGCTGTGAATGTGTGAAGGTAGGATATGCAAGGGAAATCTGTATTTCTGCTGTGAACTTAAAACTGCTCTAAGATATAGTCTATTTTTTTAAGTGTGTAACACCTAAGGACAAAGAGAACAGGAAGAGAAAGTTCTGAAAGATGGGGAGAAACGATTAAATGAATAGCATCTGACACGGGAAAGCAAAGCAAGTTGAAACCTAACTGCCTGGAAAGGGAGATGCCCATAAGAAACAGCACCTCTACCCTGCTAAACTCTAGAGAGATTCAGAGTGGTAGGGACCGGCTGATTGCAAAGACTGAGGGACAAGGCAGGGTGAAGGATTGATTTCTAAGTCTGCAACAGGAGACTTCAGAGTTTAGATGCCCTCCTCCAGCCTACACCACCAGTCAACGACATTCCTCTCCTCCAGGAGAAAGCAGGACATTACTTTAGGTAGAGACTGACTCAGAGAGGTTCTGATATTGGGAACACTAAGATCAAGACATGCGATCCAGGGTATAAAACATCAAAAATGAAAAAGTATACCCATAGTAATGATGAGGATGATCACAAGACAAGTATGGTATAGCTCATTTAGAAAGCACAGTCATATTGGATCAGGAGGATATAGGGCTTGTTTCTAAGGGGACAAGGTGGAACTTATGTACAATATTATCTACGAGTCTTAAAGGTAATTAAGAGGAGCTTTGGAGTTTGAAAGGAAAGCTTGGAGCAACAGTTACAGAGAAAGAAAACTAAGGAAAAATGAATGCACAGGATAATTAACTCCAGGAAAAACAGTAAGTATATTTTTTAAATGTAATAGATTATTATATGTGGATCATCTGTGACCAAATTTATATAGTCTTAAAAATATAAATAAAAAATTACTTAACCAAAAAAATAATTAGGAGAATGAAGGTAGGTAAAATTTGTTTAGTCAGAAAGTATAAGAAACCTAAAAAGTCTTGTGTTCCATAGTAGAAATCAATATAGTATCTAAAACTGAAAAATTAAGAATTTACAGTAGTATGTTATTTGGATAAATAGCTTATAGTATGTTACTTGTATAAATAGTTCTCAGTACAATTCCTGAGGGAGAAAAAAAAAGAGCTCCCAAATATAAAAGAACAAAGAGAGAGAGAGAGAAAGAGAGAGAGAGAAAACAAAAGTAGTTTAAAATAGTTGTCTCTGAGGAGCAGGAATTGGGCAGTAAGGAATACTCTAGACAGGAACTGCTACTTTTCATCATAAATTAGGTGACCATCTATCCCACTTTTATCAGAAATGTACTGTTTTATGCCTATTTCCCAGTGTCCTATTCAGTTAGCCAACCTTTTTCACGCTCAAAGGAGCACAACAAATTAAAATGTTCAACCTAATTACAAGCTTTGCTGTAATTTTACTTCTAAACTATGCCCGTTTGTTACTGTTACAAATAAAAGAATTGTGCTTTTTTCCTTTTTCAGTTGGTCTCTGGAGCTGAAGTGATTGGGTTTGTGTCCTATTGTGATTTGGGGCTAGTTCCCTAAACTCTCTGTGCCTCTTCTTACACCTCTACAGAGTAAGAATTGTAACAGTGGCATTGCACAGATTTGTTTTAAAGATTGAATTTGCACAATGTTTTGCACTTAATAAATATGCTCAATAAATATAACTACTATTCTATACTATTAAACACCTATGAACTTTGACGTGATTCGGAATGAATCTATTCCCTCATTGTGGAATTTCATCTAAGCTTTTAATGTTATAATTGGAAATTAGTGACAAGTTTAAAGTTACATTCCTTTTTCTTAAATCTACAGAACATATTGAACAGGCTGTCTGCATGTTCGTTTGAAGAAAAGGCAAAATTTGGAAGTTTTGATTACAAAGCAAAGAGCCAATAAAACTACAGCTATTTAGTTCATCTGGATATTTTTTTAATCCTCAGATCATAATTAGAGAAAGAAATATATCAGTTGTTTTCAGATCTTATTTTTTCTTTCCATGTTTGCCTACTAATATTTATTTACTACTTGGGAGGACTTTCTGGACAAATCATCATGTGTAAGCACAGATTGCTAGCTATTGTGAAAGCTTGGCTGACTTTGGGAGCTGGGATGGCAAGACTTTCTTAGTCATTGCACTCTATGGGATTCGGGGAATACAGCACTATATGGGATGTATAGTCTACTGGGCTTGCAGACATGCAAAGAGTCTCAAGAAAATGCATCTAAATGTATTAGGCAATGTTTCCAACATTATTTCATAAGACTCCTATCAAGAGCTAGCATTATTTTACAGGTCAAATAAAGATTATGGATTTATAGGTCACATAAGGATTAGGTCATTTTTTGTAACATAAACTAGAGGATTTTTATTACATTGGCCAATATCCTTATGGTTGTTAATTTGATAAATTGCTTCATTTAAATATAATGTTTAATTAGGCTGCTCCTGTGCTTTAAATCTCACATTCTAATTTTTTACATTGCAGTTTCCCAAATCTTACTCATTTGAAGTCTCACATTTTTCCATGGTCTTTTCCAAGGATTCCAGTCTATATAATTTCCTTCTTTGAACTCAACTACCATTCAACAATTGGGTTTTTTGTTTTGTTTAATAGATTCTTATATAAATTACTCCAGTTTTTTTGAAGTGTAATTGACAAAATTATAATATATTTAAAGTGTACAATGATTTTATATACACACACATTGTGAAAGGATTTGCACAATCAAGTTTGCACAGGCTTTGTTTAACATAGTTACCATTTTCTTTGGTGCAAACTACACTGTGTCCTTAAAGTCATGGTGCACTTTTGATCGGTCACAGGAAGGCAACAGAAGACAATAGAAATGTGAAATCTGCACCAAATAAAAGGAAAACCCTCCCAGTTTCTGTAGGATGAGTGGCAGCATGTGCACAGGCGCAGATGGTGGCATAACACTGTGTATACAGCGGAGCAGCCCACGGCCATGCCAGTCGAGATGTGGATGGTACAGAGGAAAGTTCAGTGTGTTCTGTGGCTTGCTAAATTCGAATCCGTGACCAAAGTGCAACGTGAATATCGGCGCATTTATAATGAAGTGCCACCACATAGGAATAACATTACTCGGTGGGATAAGCAGTTGAAGGAAACCAGCAGTTTGGTGGAGAAACCCCGTTCTGGTAGGCCATCAGTCAGCGACGAGTCTGTAGAGGCTATACGGGATAGCTACATAAGGAGCCCTAAAAAATCTGTGCATGAGCCCACATCGAACTGCACTGAATAGGTATGAAACTGGGAGAGTTTTCCTTTTATTTGGTGCAGATTTCACATTTCTATCGTCTTTTGCGTCTTTTGTTGCTTTCCTGTGACCGGTCAAAAGTGCATCATGACTTTATGGACACACTGTATTAAGATTTACCTTCTTATAAGGTTTCAATTATACAAAACAGTATTATTAACCATAGTCATTATACTATAAATTGGATCCTTAGAACTTATTCATCTTAAAATGGAGAGTTTGTGCCCTTTCACTAAAACCACACCACTCCCCCACCCCACTAGCCCCCTGACAACTGCCATTCGAGTCTCTGTTCCTCAGGGTTCAACTTTATATATATAATATATATATATTGCACTGACACTTGTTTTTATTCTGCCTTCAATTATTCTTTTAGAGTCTTATATATGTAAATTTCATAAAATATTAATCTAGCTAATGTAAGTAACCTTGTTTTTACAACTTAATCATAAAATAATACACCTTTATTTTTAAACAAGCATTCAAATATTTAATGCACTAAGATAAAACTCATTTTTTTCAAGGTAGTCACTTTGGGATTCAGTTCCAGTCCAACATTATTGCCTTTATAATTGCTATGAAGCCTACAGTACATTCGTATGTATAGCCTCAGTAATAGTGAATTTTTTCCTTTGAAGGTGAAATTTATTTTGCAAGACAATCAGTACTTATTTGTCACCATATCTAGTACCAAGATAAATGAACAAGGCAGTGTTCAGACTGTTTAACAGCTCAAATAGTTTTGAATGTAATTCCTGAAATAGAAAATCCTCAAATATTTTTTCTTTTATTGTATTTTATTGGGGTGGCACTGATTAACAGGAGCTCAATTCTACAACACATCTCTGTACACCGCATTGCATGTTTACCCCCAACTCAAGTCTTAGTACATTCCCAGTTATCACCCCTATGCCCTGCCCCATCCCCCAGTCCCCACCCACTGCAATCTCCATACTGTTGACCATGTGCATGAGTTGGGTTTTTTTAGTCCCTTTTTGTTTTATCCCTCACCCAAACCCCCTCCAACAGCTGTCAGCCTGCTCTCTATGTATGAGTCTGTTTCTATTTTGCTTGTCAGTTCATTTGATCCTCAAATTTTTTTTAATGTAGTAACTTTTAGCCTCCTATTGTTTTGACATAGCTGTAGACTTTACTTATTTTTATATATTATTTTCGGACTGTGTGTTTGTTTTTAGTCTCACATCTCCCCCCCCCCCCCACTTCTCCTTGGTACCATGTAAAATGAAGACACATGATGGGCACTCCACCAAGGTCTATAATATTGAAACTTCTCTGCCCTCTTTGCTGCGGGAGGCAGCCAGCAATCAGACTGGGGCATAATAAGAACCACCTGGGCAATTCCAACTCGGATTCCCTGGATTGAAATTACTGCTTCTATTTCCATCAGAAATTGCTTTTTTTTTTGTTTGTTTGTTGCTTTTCTTCTTTTTTTAGAATGAAAGACACTCATTCCAATACCTAGTAAAGAAAAAAAAAGCTAGACTGGTCTGGGTTTCAGGTTCCAGAAAGCTAAGATAGAGCTGCTGGAATACTATGCCCAGATTCCCTTGGCTTTACCTCCTGTACAAATAAACACATTCACTGCTGTCCTTGGCGAGGTGACAGAAACAGCTGCAGGGGAGGCAGAACCTATCCTGGCAAAGTCTCAGAGGCCGACTCCTTCCGTTAAGGGCTCTCATCATTCTGACGTGGGGGCCTTGCCAGGCCGACAGGGCGAGGCGCAGCAGTGACTGGAGGGAAAGGGCTGGTCAGCTTGTTGACCCTTGACTGAGCTCTGCTTCCAGCTTTCCCCAACTTCTTCAATCTGCTAACCTTTTCCGTTCTGGCCCTGGAGACTCCTCTGGGAATGGTGGAGTTCCTGAACCATAGCCCTATAAATGGAAAGAGAGATTACAGGATCAAATAACCCAGAGGTGGGAGGGAGGAAGAGAAGAAAAGAGAGAAGAAAAAGAAGTGAAGAAAAGAAACAAAAGATAAAGCATCAACTGTGATGAATGAAAGAGGAGGCGAGGACAGATCTGAGGATGAAGATCAGATAACTAGAAATTAGTTTCTATTTAAATTGGGAAAATGGAGATGCAGAAAGAATATAACAAAAAAAAAGTATGAAAATTCAGGTGAATTCTTCCAGTCACAGGAGAATTTTTTTCAAGCATCTTTTATTCTCAGCTTCTGTGAAGGTAATGTGTCCACACCTTTGTCTGGGTTGGACTATGGGATTAAGAGCATGGACATCTCTGGATCTACCCCTTCTTAAATGTGTGACAACTACTTTGTTCATTAGTTTCCTCATCTGTAAAATGGGAACGATGACAGTGCCTGCCACATGAAATTGTTGCATGTAATACAAGAGTTTTAAGTACTACTTGACATATAGTACATACTCAATTTTTACTTGTTTTTTTTTGTTGTTGTTGTTGTTTTTTTATGGTACCAGTGCATAGCTTCTGACAATTAAGTCACCTGGTGGAAGTGACCCAATATACCAGACATATTTCTGTCCCTTTGTTTATCATACTTTTCTTAGCTTGAAATTCCTACTTTTACCTCTTTATTGCCATCTTTCAAAACCTACTCATCCTTTCAATGCCTGTCAGCTTCACAAATACTTATTTAAGCCTCCTCCATGAAACCATTCTTGATCTTGCCTGTGAACTAGTATAACATTTAACCTGTAAGTCTGGCACTTTGTGGTTCCCATAAACTTCATCAGCGACATGGTATCCTGCAGAGCAGTGACTGCTGGATAACAGTAATTCCAGATTAGCCTCTCATAGCCTACCTTGTATTCAGAAGGAAAAAAGAGAATGGTCAAAATGTATATGCAAGAGCCTTTGTAAAAATAGATTTCTTATGTTTTTGGTCACTGCAAATTATACAAGTCTCTAGAACCTCTTGGAAGATAAAGTCTCTTAGATGGTGGTGAAAAAATAATAAATGATCTGGCACTAGTTGCCAGGAGAGACAGAAATATCCAGAATAACTCAGTTATATCCTCAATCTATAATGATATCTGCTAAAAGACATTACCAAATGGACTTTAAAGTGTGACAGAACTGGGCTTCTTCCTCGGCCTTCTATTTATTAATTGTGTAATTCTAAGAATTGTATAATACTCTCTATTAGGTTCAGTTTCTTCACCTATAAAAGTAGTGTAGGCCTGACCTGTGGTGGCGCAGTGGATAAAGCGTCGACCTGGAAATGCTGAGGTCGCCGGTTCGAAACCCTGGGCTTGCCTGGTCAAGGCACATATGGGAGTTGATGCTTCCCACTCCTCCCCCCTTCTGTCTCTCCCTCTCCTCTCTAAAATGAATAAATTAAAAAAAAAACAAAACAAAAAGTAGTGTAATAATGTCTTCTTTATAAGTTAAGTATGATGTTTAAAGAATTTACTGTAGTGCCTAGCCAACCAAGTAAGCATTCGACAAACATCATTTCCCTTTCTCTTACTTAGATGAAAAGTAAAGGTAGCAAACCCCAAATAAATAAACCATTCTTAAGCCACATGACTCCATCTAGTCTATAGCCAAAGTCAATTTTCATAGCGGACATATTTTTAAATTCAAAGAGTTCAAAGTCACTTTAGTCACAGCCATGACTGAATTAGATACTATTCCTGGAAGACAGTAGTCCCAGGAGTGTATTACCTCAGCAGAGTTAAAAATCACACCAACAATATGTTGAGGAAATGAAACAAATAGGTTACAAATAGATTTTTTTTTCATTTTGGCTGTTGTTACAGTTTGTTGCTTACTAGCTTTTTATATATTATAAACAGGTAGTAGAATGCCGTGCCTTCGAATGAGTTTGGCCAATTTTTATCTGTTCTTTTTTGCTATAAATTTATCTCAAGTAGAATGGATTTATTTGTCATGTCGTTATACTGGAAGAGAGCTGGAAACTCAAGAAACAGAAATCCTCTTAAACACAGTGTTAATTTGTCTTCTGAGGAAATAATATTTGTTATAATATTTTTGTCAGGAAGTTAATACTTTATTGCCCCCAAATAAGGTAGTATATAAGCAACCTTTTCCTTCTGTAGATGAATAAAATTAATACTTATGGTCAGACTCAGAGAAAACTGATTAATCAAACTAGTAAGAACCAAGATATGCAAAAGTCAGTGAGTCTAACAAAGCCTTAGAATCAGACTGACACATATAACCACGATAGCAGGAGCAATGTCGGCAGAAGAAAACACAGAGTTGAGTGATTGACATTGTGACCAGGCAGAAGTTCCTTACAGGTATCCTGTGACTTATGTTTATGGAGAATGTATCTAAAAAACATTGTCTTAAAACTGAAAAGAGAATGTAAAGGGCCCTGTAAACATAATGGATAAATGTGTAGATACACAAAAAAAGGAGAGACGCATAGTAAATTCAGGTCAGAAACAAGAGCAGCTAACACAAGAGCTATAGGAAGAGAAAGGAGTCAGAGAAGTGTCCCATGGGAAGAAAATTTTAATTAATTAATTCATTCATTCTTCACTCGACAAATATGTACTGAGCACCAAGCAGGTGTTAGATAAGGCTACAAAGATGAAAAAAACAACACTTGCTTTTGAGAAGTATAGTGAGGAGAAAAACATAATCAGTGATGATTAGGAGTCAGAAACCTTACCCTACCTGGAAAAATGTTATATTTTTGCTAAAATTAGATGGATGAGAAGTTTCCTATGCAGATAAAAGAGGTAGATTTTAGAAAAAAAATCAATATGTTCTAAATTTCAAAAATCTGAAAATTAATGTTTGAGAAACTTAATAGGTTCAGAATAAAATAGAATATAATATTAAAGAGAAGTTATAGTAGCTAATAAAGGTAGATTAAAACATAAAGGCTATAATTTGAAGAACTATAAATGTCATACATCAAAGATGTTTAGATCTTGATCTATAGGTATTAAGGAACAACTAAAATTTTTTAGCTGAGTAGCAATAAGATCAAATTTTCATGGTAAAAATGTCATTCCGGTAGAAGTGGAGATGAAGAAGGTGAGGAAAGGAGGTAATTATGATAGTATATGAATGTTAAGGGTCTGAACCAAATAATGCAGAGGGATGAGCATAGGAGGAAGGAAGGATTTTAGGCAGCAGATCAATAGTGTTTATGTATAAAGGATAATGGGGATCTAAAAAATCTAAATTTCAGGTGTGGACAACTGATGGCATATGGGACTATTCACCAAAGTAGGAAATATTGGAAATAGTTAGGAAAAACAATAATGAGTTTCATGTTTAAACTCTATGTTCACATGCTTTTGTGACAACGAGTGGCTTATAGGTCTATGCAGAAAGGAGTCGATAAGCTCTCTGCATGATACGGGGGGAGAGAGAATGAAAGGGACCAGATAATGAAGATACTAGGACTGAAAAGTGCATAGAAACAGACCTATTTGTACAGTTTTTCTTAAAATTAAAGAAAACATCAGTATTCACTAGAATACACTCTGACTAGATAAAGGAGGACTTAATATAGGATATTAGGTGAAGGATTCTCCACCAGCACCAGAAATTGACACTACTGAAACCACTGTGCCATCATCAGCAGTTCCGCGGATGCCTCAGAAACACAGCCCGGCACACACTGCCGAATTCTCGCTGCTGCTCCTACCACCTGCACCAGGCAGACAGAAAGCTCCACTTAGCCTCCATCAAGAGCCTAAGTCAAAGGTAACTTAAGTGCAAGGGAAATTTGGAATTTGAGTTCTGACTTATCCTTTGGGAAGAAGGTAAAAGGGGAATCAAATTGAACCGAAGTGAACAATAGAATAAGTAGGTCAGAGAGGAAAAGAAAGCATTGGAACTCTGAGACTAGAAAGAGATTTTTAACTCTATGGAAAGAAATTGGCAAATACAGCAAAAAAAATATAATCAAATCTAGAGGTAGTTTAACAACCACCTCTAAACTTCATAGTAATGCTATATATCAGGTATTACTACCTCCGTGTTATAAATGATAAAACAAAAATCAGAGACGTGAAAGGATTAATGTCAAAAAGTTAACAAGTGGCTAAGCAAGGTTTGAATACCAGTCAGCCTAACTCTTTGCCCTCTCCACACTCTTCTTTCAGAATGCTGTCAACATAGAACACCTGTAGGTGCAGAAACAGTTATACATAAATAATGTAGTCTATTTATTTATACTTAACCGTATAGTTTAAAAAAATTTAATCGTTGCTTTGATCTTAAAAATCCCCACTAATGACATCTGTCCTGCCTCATCCTGTGGTGGCACAGTGGATAGAGCATGGGACTGGGACACAAAGGACCCAGGTTCGAGACTTCAAGGCTCACCAGCTTGAGCCCTAGTTCTCTGGCTTGAGCAAGGGGTCACTCAGTCTGCTGTAGCCCCCTGGTCAAGGCACATATGAGAGAGCAATCAATGAACAACTAAGGTGCCACAACAAAAAATTGATGCTTCTCATCTCTTCCTTCCTGTCTGTCTGTCCTTATCTGTTTCTCTCTGTCTCTGTATCTCTCTGTCTCTATCACATAAAAAAAAAGACATCTGTTCTGCTGTAAAAATGTCTAACTCCACACAAATGCTAATAAAAAAAAGTCAAAAGATGTTTCTGCTTAAGAGGTGGCCACAGAGTAGGGAGTATTTCACAGGTGACTTTAGATATAGAGATTTAAGGGTTTTATTTGGCCTCAGGGAGACTATGGAGGTACATCCTCCCAAGGACAGGGAGATGAGTCAGACCATCATTCCTTCTGTTTTGTTCTCCTATAACAAAGAAGGCTTTTCCTGACCACAGAGGCCCTGCTGATGGTTCACAGTTAAACAGTCTTGCCATTTTAAAACTTCCAGCATGTATATCATCAAGATATATTCTTATCTTGTGAATTTCCATTACTTTTTCTGCCAAAAAGTTAAAAGATATGTATTCTGGCTGAAATATTATTTTGAGAAGGTTTATAAAAGCTCCTGATAGTAAATCTACATGGCATGACAATTCCTTTGTCTGATTTTCCAACATTAAAAATTTTTTTTCTAATCATCCTTGAAGATTTTAATAATGTAGACTTATTTGCATGTAATGTGCATGGTATAAGTGATTCATTTCCCATGAACAATCCTTTTTGTTTAATCACCAAAATGAAAGCATAACAGAGTGATATATTATAAATGTAAATTGGATCATGTGATTTTTCTGCTTAAATCCCTTCCGTTGTTTCTGTAAAAGAATCCAAACTTCCTTGCCATGATGAGAAAGTCCTTGAATGAGCTGGCTCTTTCCAACCTCCCTAAACTTGCCCAGTATCACCTGTCCCCTGGCATACCATGCTGTAGCTACTTGGGCTTCCTGATTTCTGAAGTGCACCGAGTCCTTGCCCAGTTCAGGCTTTTACACATATTGTCCTTCTGCTTAGAGTGCTCTTTATCCACTTGTCTGCATGGCTGCTTTTTTCTCAGTCTTTGGGTCTCATCTCAAATGTTGCCTGCTCCAAAAGACTTTTCCTTGTCACTTTATCCCTCATGGTCTACTTCTTTCTCATCACTTAAGACATTTCAACAACACCTGGATGTTTCTCTTGCAGTACATATCATGATGGATTTATTTGCACATTTATCTGATTATCATCTGTCTGAATCACTAGAACATGCATACATGAGGACAGGGATATCATCCATTTATAATGCTGCATCCTTAATACATCTGTCAGGTAGCAGTCACTCGATAAATTCTTATTAAGGGAACAAGTGAAATAGTGGAAAAATAGAATGAGCAGAGCCTGTGCCATCTATCCTACCTTATAATTGTCTAGCTTTTTATTCCTTGTCATATCTTGGTATTCTAGTCACATATAATAAGTGTTCCTATAGTTCTCAGTTGGTTTTTAAAGCCCTGCTTCTCCTCTAAACAAGATCATCTTTCTCTAGTTTGACTCCCTTTTCTTCAAGGCTTTTACCTCAAAAGTTACTGAGTCCCTATGCTTCCCACAATTGACCACAGAATTTGTAGTTTATCCTATGGTGTACCTTTTATGCAAGTTAGAACTTAATGTGCTCTGTTTTGTAATCTATTTGTTATGCCAATGTGGGCATTGTTAGCCATTGGTAAGGCCATAAGATTTCCCCACAGTCATTTCATTTGTCACCCTGGTGCCAGAAATGTCTCAGGGGTGCTTAGAAATGATTTTACAAGCTTGTAAAAGCAATAGATTTAGGATTACCTTTTTTATTTATTCTGAATAAAATGGTTCTTTAAGATATAAAATCATCTAGCAGTAACAGAATACAGTTTTATTTATATAAGTGGGAATATTTTTAACAGCTGGGCAAGACATTTCTTCTCCCTGTGTCCTACCTCCTTAAAAATTGATCACCTTTCCCATAATGCCTACTGTGAAATTTTCCATTGGGTAATCAGAGCTTTGTTAAAGAAAATAATCTTAAATGTGATGAGAAAAAAGCTTAACTAAACTGTGCGGAGCAGAGATCGGCTAGTTTATGCATGCGTTTAAAGGTACTTTGTGATATTGTTTCATGTGGTGTGTGTGTGTGTGTGTGTGTGTGTGTGACATTGTTTTTCATGTAGTGCAAACTTTATTTTCAAAATGATTTCTTCAATTATACTTCTATTTGAAGGCATATATTATATTGGATAAATGATCCTCTTGTGAAAAACATACCCAAGATGGTATTCAACATCTTATACAATACTCACTTTCATGACATGCACTTTTTATAAGATAAACTAAAACAGTATTTGAAAGAAACACATCTTTATCATGGCTGAGAGTCATTTTAAAATGGCTATCAGATAACTAAAATCTCTACTTTCTAAAGCAACTCAGTGTTTTCTGCATTCATCTATCAGATAAACACTAAATGGAAAGATAAGACATATACTCTTTAACTATATAAACTTTTTAAAAATATATTTGTAGTGAATAGCAAGTATGCATTTTCCTGTGACATTCAGAACTGTCACATTAAAACATCCCTCTTTTTAGTCTAGCTACTATGAAAACACATCAGCATGTATCTAGTCTAAAAACTAAAAAATCTCTTGACGTTTTGCTCCTCAACCCACCCACATTCCTAATCATTTACTGACCCCTAATCTTCCAAATGCAGTTACAATTTACAGCAGTAACTGTATGTACATGTGTGTGTGCATGTGTGTGCGTGTGTGTGTGTGTGTGTGTGTGTGGTGTCTGTCTGGATAATGATGAACTAAGCTTAATTACATCATTAAGCAAGAGGCCACAGATCTCCTGCTGCCTTCAGGGACTGATTGGAATTTTAAAATACTATTTTCACTTAGTGGAGTCAAAATTAAATAAATAAATTCTATTAAAAAAAATCTTTGGTACCTTTGTGGTTGTTTTTTGTCTGTTTATAACAGTGCTTAACGCCAAGGTACACAGCGAGGTATATATTACCTTCCTGCAAACACCTAATAATACTACGTAAAATATGACTGACAAGACTTTTTCCTTTGTGCCAGAAAGAATATACTTATTCCTTAGAGCATCTTCCTTTTGTGCACCTTTACTGTATTTCCTTAACATTATTCTGTACTTTCCAAATTATTGTTTAATGTAAGTCCTTACTGAGCGATGAATGGGATTATGCTTTTGTTTACATTTTCATATGGTTATTTCAGGGTGGTATTTATGGCTCTACCCAGGCAGCGGGGCAACCTGAGGAAGGCCAAGAGCTAACCTGATATGCTCTGAGTTACTCCTGGCTGAGCTATGAGAAAGGTGAGAATATAGAAGAACTTAGGCACCTGATTTTTAGTCCTACAAAGCAAAAGCATGAGATATTTCAGTATTCCTACACAAATCAGACTACTTTATGTAAACAAGGTTATAAAATTGTTTCTATCCTTCCTAATTAAAGACCTGAAAGACACGAATTTTCGGTTGCTTAGAGAGTCAGGGTCGGGTTTGAGGCCCCACAGGCCACCCAAGGAAAAGCCAGCTGCATCGCATTTGGAGCTGTCCTATCATAGTCTGGAAAAAATGTTCCAATCTTCAAAATATGTCTAGACCACTTTATTTCATTCCTATGTGATTCTTAGGTGAAGTGGGGGATGGGTGGAGAAAATGGGTAAGATGAGGTTGGCAAATAAGCACTCTACATAAAAAGTCTTTTCTAAAATTAACCCATCAATCTGTAATGAAGCTGATTTACAGTTTATGAAAAAACTGACATCGTTGATCGTGTGTGCACCCCTCGTCAGTCTGCGGTAGGGAATTTTGTGCACTGCTCACAAATAAAGAGCATGCAAAAGGTTCTCCTCAGTCTCAGGTCCTCAGCCATGGCCACAGGCATGTAAGGAGCAGAGTGCCTTTAGAGCAGCTTCACTTTCTTATAGGCGTGACCCTTCCTTTTAATCCCTGTGCTGCTATGATTCCTAAATTTTCAGATTCTACTGTTGTGGTTTGCAGGGCCTTTTCTCCCCAGCAGAACCACACCCAATTTAAGAAAGAGCCATTCTCTACCATCTCTTAGGCAACTTACCTGCATTCACTTCTGACCCTGCTAGGTACATGGTTAATATTTTATTTAGGGGCAAAAAAGAAATGATCTTGGCTAAAATTGCCACAGGATCTTTAATAAACATGTAATCTTGGATCTTTGAAGAAAAGGACCACAAAGGTTATTTTACAGATAAGGAAGCCACATTCCTGGAGACGTTGTCTAACTTCCCCAAGGTTATCCAGGTATTTAATAATTTAGTTGAGACTAACATCTATGTTTCTCAGTTCCTAATCCATTGTTTTTAATCTATAGCACCCAGCTGTTTAATATCTCAGGCTTCTAAGAATATATTATTATTTGAACATAGGTTTTCTAATACCTTAACCAAATTAACAAGTAAGATGGGAATTTAGGTTCTGATACACTCTCTTAAAATGTAATATAACCAATTTTCTGAGAATTGCTTTTATAAAACAAACTTTAACACTCCACAGCTTATTTAAATGAGTGTGTTTAAATCTCTGCTCATTTGTGGCTGGCAATGTCATCCCTTAATCACAGGAAGAGGAACTGCAGGAATCTCTTCTAGAAATACTGGCAAGAGTCATTTCTCTGAAAAGCAGTAAAGAAACAGTGACTCTGGTCTTTGGTTAAATGGGTTACTTAATGGAGGAAGTAGAGAGCGCCTATATGCCCTTATGCCATCCCATTAACATATGTGAGTAGATGAGTGAGGGAGGTGTCATTAGAGTAAATTGACTTCTTTGGGGGATTAATGCTATTAGCACTGCTGCCTGCTGATAGTAAGGGAAGGCAATCTCGACCTGTTTCACAGCCCACCACCCAGGAAGCTGAACTGCCCGAAGTCAGCAAAGACTGGCATGGTATCAAGAATGAGCTTCAAAACAATTCTCAATCAGAAGGATACCATAAAAACAGGATTGCAGAGACATCTTTAAAGGAAGAAAAATGAGAAAATTAACCAGACTAACATGTTTAACTGTTTTACAAACCTTGGAAGTGCTGTGGAGTAACTGATGGTACTGAAGAAAGTATTGGATATAGATGTGAAGCATTTGGGCTTTTCCAATACTCTTATTTTATACTTGCCAAGGTCAACTTGTTTGGGGTTTCAAGTAGTTTCTTCACTGGCATTTTACCCCAAAATATCTCTGTACTACCTCTCTTAGGAATAGACTCATAAAATATATTCTGTGACTTTCTAATAAGATGGTATATGAACCCAGAGAGTGAGCTTCATTCCCCCAAATCAACCCTGGAAAAACTACAGACTTCAGAAGAAAACATAGGGCTGAATAACTGATATTTTTAAAAATGAGGAAATTTGTAGGAAGAAAACTATAGAAGCCAGTGCACAGGGTGGCAGCAGCCTGGGGCAGAGACTACTGTGGCGCAGCATTAAGGACTGGTTTAGCAAGAATTTAAAGATTTTGCTCTTATCTTGGAATGTTCATCATCTTCCCTCTCAACAAAGAATCCACAATAACAGTCCAGATCACTGCCATGGGTTAATATTAGAGCAGGTTAAAAGTTCTGCTAGAGTGAAACTATATTCCCACCAACCAGTCATATGCCATGAATCGCTCTCTACTCTCTCCCTGTTTAAACTCAGAGCTGGTAGGTTATTACCTAAAGGAATTTCCTCTGCAAAGGAATATAAAGAAGATGCCTGGTGGGGTGTCAGTTAACCAAGACATCCTATAAAAAAGATCCTAAGATAAGTGTTTATAATAAATTAAAATGGGTTTAGAGTTACTTAAAAAAAAAAACCAAGATTCTCACACAGTTTTTAAGCTGTTTAAAGATTTATTATTTAAATAATAAGATATAAAAAGGATAAGAAAAGGTAATCTGGCAATTATTCAAAATTCTAAAGAAAACTGGAATTGTACTCTTAACATCTGACAAGATAAAAGCCCACAGAAAAATTCCCAACAGACAAAGGAATATTATATACACCTGGCTAAAGAAGACAATACAGCAGGAAGACTTAGTCATCATGAACATAAATGCACCTAACGATATAGGTAGATAGCTCTATGGCAAAAAAACCAAACAGGTATGTATCAAAAATTACAGTTGAAGAATTTAATACATACCTTCTGAAACTGATAGATAACCAAGAAAATAATATTAACTTTAGCTTTCTAATTGTATTGAAATAAAACTGGAAGTTAATAAAATTTTCAATTTCTCCAATCTTAAATCTACAAAATATGTCCTGAATAGCTTTGGAAATCATAAGAGAACTGACAAATTATTTAAAATTGAACAATGAAAGTCATACTGTATGTCAAAATTTGTGGGGCACAACTGAAGCAATATTTATGGAGATATTTATAATTCTTAGTATATTCATTAGGGCACAAGAAAGACTGTAGAAAAATACAGCTAACCAAGAAAGTGAAAAAAGGTCAAAGAGAAAATATCCTCCAAAAGGAAGAAAATAATATATAAATAAATAAGAGCAGATTTTAACTAAATAGAAAGTTTAAAAGAAAATAGAGAAGATTATAACAGTCAAAGTTTATTATTTAAAAGATCATGTTAAAAAACTCTGGCAGGACTGATTAAAAAAAAGATGAAAGATGCACATAAACAATATAGTGTATAAAAAGGAAAAATAACTATCAACTCAACATAAACTTCAATAATAATTAAATAGTATTCTAAAAAATTATATACCAGTAAATTTGCAGATCTCAAAAAATGTATAAACTTATAAAAATATAAAATGCAAATATGGATAGAAAAAATGGCATATAAGGAAGTTTAAATGGTGAACAAAGACTTTCTAAAATAGTCTCAGACTGAGTTGAGTTCAACCAAACTTTCAAAGATTAGTTCATTTCCAAAATAGAAAAGAGAAAGAAAACTGACCAAATCATTTTATGATGCTAATATAATCTTTATTCAAAAATGGGGTAAGGATAATATAAGAAAAGAAAATTACATATCATTTTATTTTAAAAACAAATGAAAAAATTCAATATAAAGCCTTAGTTACATGAATTCAACATTTTTTAAAGGTATATACATCTTCAGCATTATCATATAGAGCTCATTCCAAGAATGAAATGAGGTTTAACATGATAAAATCTATCAATGTTATACACCACAATAAAAGACTAATAAAAAATTATAGATTTTTAAAATAAGTACAGAAAAATGATAAGATTCAACACCTTATGATGGGAAGTAACAGAAACTTTTTTAACCAGGTAAAGATTGCATACACAAACCCTTCAATTTTCAACACATTCCCTTTAAGTTAAGAAACATAACCAAGCTACCTATTGTCTTTACTACTATTTAACATAGCACAGTAAAATACTAAAAGGGAAGAAATAAAACTCATTATTTGAAGATCTTCTACATAGTAAAAATAATAAAATCAACAAAGAATGATATTAACTACTCAGAGATTTCAGCAAGTTTCACAGATTCAAATTTAACATAAACAAAATCAATAGTATTTCCCTACATCAGCAATAAGCAACTAGAAAATATAATAAAATTAATATACAATGTATAAAAATAACAAAAAATATACAATTTCTATGTATTAAAAAGCACCCAATATTTTATAGAGATAATTTTTAAATATTTAAAACCATAAAAGACTAGAGAGATATTCTATACCCTTGTAAAATATTCTATATACTTAGAATTCCAGTTAAAATTTTAAGTAGGTATTTTTAAGGTAAAACTTATTTTAAAATTGATTTGAAGAAATAAAAAAGAAGAGTAGGCCCTGGCCACTTTGCTCAGTGGTAGAGCGTTGGCCCAGCATGTGGAAGTCCCGGGTCTGATTCCCAGTCAGGGCACACAGGAGAAGCAACCAACTACTTCCCCACCTCCCCTGCCCCCTCTTCCCTTCCCACAGCCATGGCTCGAATGGTTCAAGCAAAGTTGGCCCTGGGTGCTGAGCATGGCTCCATGGTTTCAGCCTTAGGCACTAAAATAGCTCAGTTGCAGAGCAAGGGAACTGCAGCAGATCCAGGCAGAGTATCCCTTGTAGGGCTTGCCAGGTGGATCGTGATCACGGCACATGTGAGAGAGTCTGTCTCTGCCTCCCGCCGCTCACTTAAAAAAAATAAAAGGAGCAAATAAAAAAGACAGTATAGTATAGTATGAAACAAATAGATCAATGAAATATAATAGAGAACTCAAGATAGACACATGCAAATATGAGAACAGTATATATGATAAAGTCAGCCCTACAAACTAAGGTAATGAAAATGCATGGCTCAGAGTTCCTGTTGCAGAAACATAGTTGATTGATGGCCCCAAATGCTCTTCCTCTGTACCCATGACCACATTCATGACAAGTCCACTGCATGCAGGGTATTCCCAACCAATGACTGAACACACTGGGGAAATTAATCCAGGCCCATTTCCACAAAACATGATACTCCTGTGACAGGCAACTTTGGCGTAAGGATTCCCCACTGGCCTGGTGAAAGTTTCTTTGAACTGTGCTATGGTTTGAGACTCTTCCTACCCAATCTACCCTCTCTCTGCTTCTCCTTCACAGGTGACAGACATTCATGGAAGTGGTCTTCTAGAGCTCCCTCTCTCCCCCAGTCAATCTCTTGCATGTCTAAATCCATTTTGGTATCTGCTCTTAAGAAGACCAGAACTAACATACAAAAAAAAAAAAAAGATAATGAAAGAATAAATTGTTAAATAGATCTTACTAGAAAAATTACCTGATATAAAGAAAAAATATAATTGCATCTCTCTCTCACATCATAATTATAGGTGAATTCCAAATAGATTACAAATTAAGAAAGATATAACTACAAGGCTAAAAAAAAATAGTCATCCAGTGGTAATGAATGATTTCTTTAACAAAACTCCAAAGTCTAACTAAGTAAGGCAAAAGTATTAATTTGAGAACACTAGAAACCTAAGGATTTCTCTTCAGTGAAGGACAATGTGGCATAAGCTGCTAATTGTCTTCCCAAATCATCTTCTGCTATCTCTAAAACTAACAGAATGCTTGAATTTTAGGTAGGAGACTACATCGGCCAGCCTTCCCTATAGCTCGATATGGCACTGTAACTAGTTTCTAGCTAGTGAAATGTGAGCAAGATTCCAACAAATGTGTGTATCTTTTATCTCATGCCCTTAAAACAAAGGGACTTATCACCCTCTTTTCCCTCATTTCCCCTTCCCTAGGGTTGGTACAAGCCACCCTGCACCATTTTAAGAAAGGCAATACCCTACAAATCATTGAATAATAAGGCAAAATGATCACCTCCTTCTAGACTGTTACTTGACAGAGAAATGAATCTCTTTCTTGTTTGAGCCATTGTTAATATAGGGCTCTGTTACAAAGGCCAGAATTACCTCCTAAATAATATAAACGGCAGAGACAAAACTCATGGACAGATGACATATTAGAAGAATATATTGGCAATGCTTAAAATGAAAAATGTATAACATTTAAAATAAGAAAAAACTCATGCAAGCAAATAAACAAAACTAAAATCAGAAATAATCAAGTTTTTAACATGCAATTCACATAAGAGGAATACAGCAAGACTAAAAAGCATACTAGGAAATGCTAAATTTTATTAGGAATTAGAGGTGTAGACATTAAAATAATGATTTATCATTATTCCATCAAACTGGCTAAAATTGAGTAATGCCAAGGATCAAGGATATAAGGACATAATGTAAAGATATAGAGCCATTCTTGCACTTTGGGTAGGAATGTAGATACAGCCATTCTAGAGAGCATTTGGACAGAGCTTAGTTAAATTAGGTATACATATATATGCTCTTGGACACAGCACTCTTACTTCTGGGTAGATATTATAAGAAATCATAACTCAGATTTAAGAGGAGATATGGAGGGCTGTTCATTTTTGGGCTGTCTGGCAGCAGGGAAATGGAAGCACCGTGGGTTTCCGTCATTGAAGAAACGGGGGAGTAAAATTCAGAATACTATAAAGCCATTAGAAACAAGGATATCTAACACATATGGCATATAGATATTAAAAGCAGAGTGCTGAATAATATAAGAAACAAAATGAGAGGTATAGACGGGTCATTGTATAAACTAGGGACAACAGTGTGCCAGGCACTAACATAACTAACCCATACATACTTAGAGTCTTCTATGGTCTCAGTCCAAGAAAAACAATACAAAACTTACACAAACAAACTGCTGCAAAATTAGATTTCCCTTCTTTTATTATATATATATATATTTATATATATATATTATTGCTTCTTTTGTATATCCTTGAGATATTTTCCTAATATAATAAGCAATCTTATGAATCTTGTGAAAATTACTGTAACCTAGGAAGCTGACCAAAGAGAAGGGGGATAGGACTACAGATGATATAGAGGAAGGAACTTTAAATGTTGTTCATATTTTCTCTGAAAATGTGGATATTGTAATGTTAGGTCTTAGAATTATCACCAGAGGCTCACTGGTACAAATCTGTTTCTAGTGATAATTACCAATTCAAAAAAGAAATGAAAAGAATTTTGAGAAGAGAATCAGAAGAGAACAGAAGGTAAAAAAAAAAAATGTGTCTTGTAAGATAAGTATCTGTTTTTTCTGTTCAATGTAGACACTTATGTCTTTAAAATTAGAAGAATAAAAGGGAAGAACTGAGTGTGGAGCTAGGTCTTCACATCAGTGAGTCACCCCATTTTTCAAAATCCGTTCATGCTCAATTTCCATGGCCAGCTAACTTTCCTGCTCAATGGCTGCAAACGAAAACTGATTGACCTTCTCCGCATTCAACAACAGCACTATTGGTACCTGTAGTTATTTCCTATCAGAAATGAATTTACAGTCCATTTTCAAAAGGAGATTCAGCCTTGCAATTAGCATCTCACTTTGGCAATTCTTACTTTTAAAAACAACTAACAATGGACTCTCCAGGACCTACAGCCTGAAAACCCCCTAGGGGACTTGTGTCTTCTGCAGTGAAATGGCCTAGGGTTCCATCACTCATCTGCAAAAGGAAACTTAAAACTCATCTTTACTTCAGGTTTACAAGCATGAATGTTTTCTCTCTACTAGAGCAAGTGGATTAAAAAGTAAACAACTATAGCAATACAGAAAGGTCACAGTGTGGCTATAAAGGCCCATTATCTTCTTTAATAAATAATATCCTACATCCAGGGCCAGCTTCATGGATATGTGCCCAGTGAAATTTCTGCCTAGCTCATTCACACCCCATACCCAGTGAGGGTGCACTGGGCCTGCTTGGGCTTTAATGCTCTGGGGTGACCATCTTGAAACTCTCCCAGCTCTGGCCCACTACCACTGCCACCTTGGTCTAGAGTATAGTTTGAGTTGGCTGAAGGAGGTCACGTTTTCCTTCTCCAACCACCTTCTGCTCCCTCACAGGGAGGGTCCAGGTCAAGTATGCACCCTGCTGTGCCTTCCACTGGCAGAACAGCAATGCTCTCAGTGGGTAACTCAATGGGGCCTCCTTACCAATCTCACCCAAGTATCAAGTGAGACCTAGTGCTTGACCTGTCTGCAGTATATTGGGCAGTAGCAGTTCTGTGCAAACAGGAGGTTGACTTCCCTACCCTTGGCTGGTGCCCCACATTTTTATTTTGCCATGAATCCTGCAAATTATGTAGCCAGCTCTGCCTAAATCGTTCTGGGATCAGGACCGAATGGAAACATTCCTGGAGGGGAAAAGAAGCTTACCAAGTATCAATAATATGACTCTGCTCCTCAGACTTGATCTTCTGAAGGGTTTCTCACTATGAGTCCCGCTGGCACCATCACACTGGCTGCTGGGGTGCACTCTTTCCTTAATTATTTTTCAGATTCAGGTAAGCCTCTTGATGTCACTCGGTGCAACTGAACCAAGCCAGAAATTTCAGAGAGAATTTGTTAAAATAGTAAAGAAAGCAAAGAAAAAATAAAAACAGAATGCACAAGAAATATAAATAGCCCATCTGATGGAGTAAAGGTTGTGGTCTTAGGAGAGCAGACTTGTTCTTAGGAAGCCCAGGACTCACCCATTCTCCATAATATCCCATTCTGCAATCCTCACTTCCCCCACAAACGTACCCTGTGAGTAGGTTTATTTCAGACAGTCCTAGTTGTCCGTCCAAGAGGCCTATCTCTTCCCTGGATGACTAATACTAGGAAGTAAGCCATATTTCAGAGGAAATGCTGCCTTCTCAAAGAAAAGTCTTTAATGTTATTTTAATTTTGTAGGTATACCAGGATACCTGTATCTCAATCAAGTACAAAATTATTTTATTACTGTACTGAGAAATAAGTGATAGAGTAGCAAGATTATCATTTTCTATTGTTGAAAATGTTGGGATATTTTTGTTTTAATTTTAAATCCTCTACATTCAAATAATGTGTTCTATAGATTCCACTAAAAAAGCAACATAAATATTAGTGGTGATGCAAAGAAAGTAACATGTTCAAGCTTCTCACTAGAGCTTTGATATTCCACCATTTCTAAGAGTTTTATCCAACTGTTATAATTTCTAATTGATTTTTTTCTACAATGTATAACCCAATTATAAAAATATTCAGTTATTTTATTTTTGTTTCGAGTGTCATAGCTTGCTAATTCTTTCTTCATATTTCTTCCTCATGCAGTTGGTTGACAAGTGGCAATGACAGTCTTTTTGTACCAGCTCATATGATAAAAGGCAAAAGCTCTGCTAACTAATTTTCAAGTTCTCTCAGGCTATTAAATGCACTAACTTTGGCATTTCACATGATGGTAAATATTTTTAAAGTAAAAATAGAATCCACAAATAATTGCCAACTTTTTATTTTACCAAGTCAAGACACTTAAAAATTAAACATAGTAGTGATACCATTTCATGAAAGAAAGGAGATTTTAATTCTGAAAGAAGTCCTTTAACTAAAAAAATGAAGTAACAGACTCATTACATTTTCATTTCTCCCGAGAAAATCGAAGAACATCAAGGATCATCACCAGGCAGTCTCCTGAATCAGAAATTAGCAAAATTTTTAATTCTTAATATTAGATACTTCCCTCCAAACTTTTAAATGATTTTAAATATTTTTGTAACTTCATGAAGTGTTAGGTATGACAATACACGAGGTTAAACAGTATGAACTCTGTGGCTTTTCAAAGCCATCCTAAATTTAAAAACCTTTGAAGTAGCATTTCATTATGCTTTGTTTAAATACTAAGAACACTAACCAGAAAGCACTATAAAGTGCCAGTGTCTTCTTTGAAGTGCTCTTTATATTCAAAAATTTCATTTATAAAGCTATAGAATGCCACATGACTGAGATATACCATGGGTTATTTTTAATATCTATGACATTACTTTATAACTAATAACCAAATGTGACAAAGTAGGTCTATAGTCTCTCCGCTTAATACCGATACAAACATCGTCATGTTTTAAGAGGCTCTCTTCTCTATTAAATTCCTCTTGGAAAATATACTTTCTATACATACACCTAGATAAAAATGGGTTACAAATTTTTTTCCTTAATTCTGATGAAGTTCTTTGCTTAATAAATGTTGTGTTCTTGGTGTGTATTTTAAACATGCCTATTTAGAGTTTTTGTTACTGCACAGACAACCAAACACTATATAGAATTAATAAACTCTAACTTGACCCTCACCTTTTATTGCATAATAATTCATGTAAGATATATAAGGAAGTATTTATTATGCAGGGCTTGGCAAAAGTAGGCTTACAATTGTGAATACACAAGAAACACAGTTAATTCTTGTATTATTAATTATTTTATTATTTATTTGTATTAACTGTAAACCTACTTTTGCCCATGCCCATATTAAAACAAAGGACATTGTTCTGATAGCTGTTGGGTCTAAAATGTAACATTTGACTTTCAAAGCAAGGAAATCAGCAGAGCTGGAAAGGGGACTCAACCAACAAAGGATCATGAAGTTAAAAAGTCTCTGTTAATCAATGACAAATTTAGTACTTGTTGCTACAATTACAAAGATAATAGTTTCTTTATGTCAGTGCCTTTGGTTTTGCAGCTGTAAAATAGCTTTGAAATTCAGCATTTCAAGGAATAGAAATTAATAGGAGGTCATTTCTACCCGAGAAATTTTAGGGGCCCATCCTCTCTAATCATCATTAAAAACTAAATCCGTAAGAGAAGAGGCACTTTACTGATTGTCAAGTGGGAGCTATTATTCATTTGATGAAGCACTTGGCACCGAGCCATTGATTCTGCACTACAGCCTGCTGCTTGTGCGCCTTCATCTCCTGCAATCAGGGTTGTTTCTGCCTGCCAGGAGCTATTTATAGAGCAAGGGGGAGTCAGGGGGAGCAAAGCTGATATGTTCTCCTTCTTGAAAAACAACTTTCAAACTTTATAAGTACAAATCTGTTTTTCTTGTCACCAGAACGTCTGCTTTTGTCAGTGCAGAAGATAAGGAAGCTGACTTCAAGAAAACTGCCCCTCTTAATAATGCCTGTGGATTTGGTGGAGTCGCACACTGCATCTGACTCTCTGGGATGAATATTCCTAGAAACCTCGCACACTGTCCTATGTCCATAGTGTAAATTCTGTCATTTCCATGCTTCTGTGTCCTTTTCACTCTGTATTTTGAAAGTTTCTAAAATATTCTCCCTGTTTTTTTTATACTTACTGAAGGCAAATACATTTGGGGAAAAAACACGCAAAAAAGAAAACAAAGCAAAAACCTTAAAATCTAAGTGTAGGAATATATTTGGGGGCTTCATTTTTTAGGAGTTGGTTCAAACTGTATTAACAGTTAGGTGTTGGTAAAATTGTTCTTCCTACAATTGCAACAGAAGTCAGATTTTTATAAATTTCACTTAAAATTGGACATCCAAAGGCAATATAAATCTCTATTACTTAAAGTTAGCTACATGACACGAACGTGGTATTTTCAAATTATCTGCAACTCTCATTGTCTGAGTTGCAGTTGTGAATATATTTAAAATCTAAACCATTCAGAATCTTTAATTTTGGATAAGTATCAGGCTTTATGTCAGCAGCTACAAAATCCACTTAAAATGTTTTATTCTCTACAATAATGTAAAGAGAAAATAAATAGCATGCATTTAAAATACTTATCATTAAGGATAATAATAGCAATATTTCTGATTGTTAAAATTTCATGCAGAGGAATTGAATTTGTTAGAATACAAAACCAAAACCAGAGCCTAAATAAAACACAAGTGTCAAAATAATGCATCTGTGAATTCCCTGATGTTGATTCTTTTGAGAAATTCAGTTAGTGATCCTATCAAATGTTTTAACACAATGCAATTTTTAAAAAGTTGCCATGAAGGATTGCCAGTAAATATTTATTTACAAAAGAACATTGAAGAGCCCCTTAATCATTTGAAAATACAATAAAGGATCCATCAAAGTAACCACTTAGCAGAACAAATTGAGTTAGCAGGGTGAGAAACAGATCAAGGATTTGTTTGTTTTAACTTCATAGAAGACCTACATTTAAGCACACCCATTGGACTATGGTATTTTCAGAGCCCAGGCTTGAAGCAGGGACCAGAAAGGTATAGTTACTAGTAATATAATATCTTTTTATAGTTACTAGTGTATAATATCTTTTCTTCTGAAACCTACATGCTTACCACCAAGATGTTCCCCTAAAGAAGGTAAGATAAAATGAAATTCTCTGTTTTGGACAAAACCTATAGAATAGGAAGTGAAATTAAGTATTGTAGACCCAGGTTTTTTTAGCAAGTCAAATGGGATAATAAGAAAATAAATCCAGGTCCTGGCCAGTGGCTCAGTGGATAGAGAGTATCAGTGTATAAATGTCTCCAGTTCAATCCCTGATCACGGCATACAAGAGAAGTGACCATCTGCTTCTTTCCCTCCCTCTCTAGCCCTTCCCTCCCTTTTCCCCTCCTGCAGCCAGTGGCTAAATTGGTTACAGCAGACCCTGTGGCTAAAGATGGTTCAGTTGGGCGTGTCAGCCTCAGGTGCTAAAAACAGATCAGTTGATTACAGCACCTTCTCCAGACAGGAGTTGCTGGGTGGATCCTGGTCAGGGTGCATGTGGGAGTCTATCCCACTATCTCCCCTCTTCTCAATTAAAGAAAAAGGGGGAGAAAAAAATAGGAAAGAGAAATTGCCTGACCTAGATAATTTCCAGTTCCTCCTCTTTTTCACTTTTAGTTTTCAAAACCCTCTTCTGTGGTCTTTTATTCTGTACAATGGAAAAATTGAGACATTTTTAGAACAGTGTTTTGAAATTTCTGCCATTGATTCAAACTGATTACCACTGAGGCTCAGAAAATTAGGCTTGTGGAGCCAAACCCCATCTTAAACATTTGATAATTCATTCAACAAATATTTACTGAGTACTTATGCCTGGCATCATTTTAGTTGTCAAGATACATCAAGGAACAAATAACAGGCAAAGTTTATCTTCAATGAATTTACATTTCAATGGAACTTCAGCTAAAACAAAGATTAAAAAATAACTTATTTTTTTCATGAACAGAGTCTTATATTTCTCACAATTGCATATTAAATCAAATATCAACAACTTAATAAATTTCTTGAGCACTGATCATATATGCCAGGTAGTATTAAACACTTTTTTATTCATTATCCTATTCAATTGATCCTCTTTAACCTTAATCTTCAAAATAGCTCCACTACACAGATAAAGAAATGAATGCTTCAAAAGGTTAAGTAAATTGTTAAGGTTACACAAATGAAATGTGGCAAATTAACACAAGTATTTTCCATATATAAAACCAATATTTCTAGGCAAGTCTTCTACTAAGGTCTTAGTAACATTCATTTATTCATTCATTCAGTATTTATTCAACAAACATTTTTAAAGTACTATGTGCTGGGCACTGTTTTAAACACATAGACTATATTAATGAACTAAAGCAATAAAGATCCATTGCCCTTGAGGAGTTTAAATACTAGAGACTGACAATAAAAATAAAAATAATAAATAAGCAAATACATAATATGTTAGAAGGTTAATATTAATTGATTGGAAAAAATACAAAGTCCAATATTTTTTCCTAAGAATCAGAATTCTTAAGTTAGAAGGAAAAGCACTTTTGAAAATTAAAAAAGAAAAGAAAACTCAAAGAACCTATGACTTAAACAGCCCCAAGAGGAAATGTTACAGCAGAACATGGCATTAGGAAGAAGTGACTTCACAATGGGGAAGCAGACACCTGTTTTCTACCAATGGAGAAATTAACTTTGTTTAAGTCTTTGTTATTTTGATCTCAAGAGACTTGTAAATAAAGGGCAGAGCAGGGCATCAGTAATTGTCCATCTGGAGTCTAACAAACACACGTAAATCGCTGGAAAATCATGTGTGGTTTGATGACATTTATCCACTTTGGTTTCCACTGACAAGCATGCCAAACCCTAGACATCAAAATGAATAAGGCTGAGGAATAAACACCCATCATTATATTTCTAGTAGTTTAATAATTATCCCTTCCTGAGGACATGAGTAAACCTCACATAATAGCGAAACTCCAACAGACTAAGTTGCTGGGCATCAGAGGTGAAGAGAATATTAAACAAAACAAAAAGAGAGAGAGAGAGAGAGAGATTGAGAGAGAGAAAGAGTGTGAGGGTAACAAAGCAAATGAAAGAAAGTAGAGAGAGAAAGCAAGAGAGACAGCACATTGAGGAAAACATCTCTTTGGTGGTTATTGTCAACCATCCTTTGGTTTAGGAAGGTCACCCACAGGCACTAAACAATGTGATCAAGCAGCGATTTGAATGTGTACCTCATTCTCATCATTCCAAGGGACAGGGCAAGTGGCACTAGTGGGTGTAAAAAATGCAGTCCATCTTTTCCTTCTAGGAGCAAGGATAAAATAGATCATTTTAGAATTAAAATGGTAAATTTACTCTCTTCCCCAAATTCTAACTGGTTTTGGTTCATATTGCTTTATTAAGAGAGAAAAAATAGAAACTTTCTTTTAGTACTATAGTAAGTGGTCCAGAGCTATAAATTATCTAAATCTCATTTAAAGAAGCTTGTAATGGCTGAAAAACAGAATACCCTATGTCTATGGACTTTCCAGGCACACCTTAAAGAAAAAGTCCCAATTCTGACTGGAACTAAGAAAATTAATTGGCTAAAAGATGATAAATCCCACTTGAGATATGATACTAGGAATTATATGTTAACTGACACAAAATCAGTGATCCTTAAGTGGGTTCCTTCTTAATTTTTTTTATTTATAAACTGAAAATATCCTAGTGAGCCAACTCTATGCCTATACTCTGTACCATTGCATCTTTAATACTTTGCACAGCACTTAACAAATAATAGCAGTAAATAATAAATTTATTAATATTGTTTATTTATCTCATAAGAATATGGTAGCACTTTATATTTAACTATTGTTATCCCTAAGTTAAGTAGGTATCTTACAAAGTACAAAATGACTCTTAAAATGTATTATGTTTGCATGTCTCATTATTCACTTCTGTATATTATTTTATTTTATCTTATCAAGTAAAGTACTGCATTACACTCTGGCCAACAATTAATAGGAAAGAAAAGTAACTAATATATATTGAGGATTCACAAAGATTGGCATGTGCCACATGCCTTCATTTACATTTTCTCATTTTTTTCTTTTTTTTTTCTGTGAGGGCTAATTTTTTTTTTAATTTTTATTTATTGTGTCTCCAAATGCATCCCCCTTCCCTCGTGTTCCCCACAACATCCCCCTTCCCCCTATCCCTGCAAGGCTCTCCCCCTTTCCCTCCAGGATTAGTTTTTCTGCTCCCTATAACATTGTATTATGTGTGTATAATTTCACCAATCTCTTTCCCTTCTCTGATCCCTTCCTATCATCCCCTTTCCCTCTGTCTGCTTTCCCTCGGGACCCATTGATCTGGCCTCTGTCTCTATTCTGTTCCTCAGTTCATATTGGTCATTGGATTCCTCAAATGAGTGATAAAGCACTCTGATAGTGTAGACATTAGTAATCTCCTTTTTAATAGAGAAAGAAGCATAGCATTAGAGAGGTTAATTAATTTTCCTAAACTTATACAACCAATAAGTAGTAGAATATAGATTCAAACTCAGGCCCTTTTGACTTCAGAGTTCAAGCTGTTTCTCTCTGTTATATCAAACTACCGAAGGAAAATATATTTAAATCACAAAAGCGATTATCTATCTGTCAAGCTTGAGGTATGCCTGTCCTAGCAAGTGTGTGTTGTCATGATAAACAAGTCCAGCAAATGAAGAAAGTGCCAATTGAGTCTCAAAATATCTCTGATTTAGTGATTGTATCAATATATATATTATACTAATATGCTAAAAAATTATTCTTTCTAAGGGGTCATTTGCCAATAAATGTTTATTTCCTTCTTGTGTTTTAGTTTGACTTACCTCTAGTCAGATCAATCAAGACAAATGCTTCAAAGTAAGTCACAGATGGAAGCTAAAAAAATAAAAAATACAACAGAGAATTGGAAAAACCCTGCCCAGCAACCTGATAAATCTGCTGATGTGCACCAGGGAAGACATGAAAAGCAAAACTCTCTTGATGAATACCAGCTTCCTGGAATGGGGCAATTATGGCCTTCTCTTCCAGAAAGTTACTGAGGAAAGTTAGCATGACCTCTGCTTCAGTCTCCTGCGAATAAGCCCTGGAAGGCGTCCATGGAAGCATAACTCGATATGAAAGTGACCAATCCTGTGGCAATTAGACTGGTGGTGAATTTGAGACTTAGGGGAAAGTATCCTACATTTGTAAGTGAAGTAAACCTTATTGGTGTTGTGACCATTCATATCATCTGTACATGTAGTTAATTTGCATACTGTTGAATTAAATAATCATCACAATTCAAAACTAAGAACTTCCGTCAGTGTATGTCTGCATGCCACTCTAGGAGAGAGAAAAAAATCCTCAGGAACAAAAGTGGCTCATTTTTCAACTGGCCTAATATAGAAAACTCCTTGCAATAAAATGTGTTGAGTTAAAGCGGAAATCATTCAGCAACATTTATGAAGAAAAGTCAGTTTGATAAACTTATGGCTTCTTCAAATTCAATATGCTCTGATTATCTGACCAGTTTGAGCATGGCTGTTTGTAATCTCTATAAGTAAGACCCTATCAAAAGCAGATACTTAGGGTATAAACAATAATCAGATGTCCATTAGAAACAGCTCATGTTTCCTTTTCATGTTACCAATCTGTACTGTACCTGAGTCTTTCTCACCCTAAAAAAAAAAAAGTTTGGAACAAATAATTCCTGTCTAAAAGACATATTATAAAAGCAGTTTCTATGCAAAAGAAAAGATCTATGTGGTTTATATTGAAGCATAGCAAAATGTCCACATATCCCCCAAATGTATCATCCTTTCTCACATGTGACTCATCTCAAACTAAAGAATTCCTTACAGTGGCACTTCTTTGGACTAGGACATAATATATACTAATTTTCTATACACATACAATCCTTTTCCTTTAAGAGCAGAATTTGAGGGAAAAGACAGAAATCAAAGTGTATGTCAATAGGGGAAAGAGAACAATTTGGAATATCCATAGAAATAAATCAGATCACTAAATACCAGTAAGATAGATAAAGATGCCAGAAGATATGACAATAGAAATTTAAAATAAAGATAAACTTTTCTAACATAGTAACATAATTTATCTAGTGCACCTTACTTACAAAGATTAAATAATGTATGCTAGGCTCTCTGAAATCCTTGTAAAAGAAGCTGTAGAAATGCAAACATAATAATAACTACATCTCTTAGTATCAAAACAAGTCTTAGCTGAAAACCCCATTAGTTCATTATATTAGTAGACTAACATTTAGTAAGACAAAAGGAAAAAAAACCCACAATATGCTAGTCAAGGAGTCAAAGTGTAAAATGTAGCGTGTAAGGACTCTGATTACAATCAGAATTTAACCTGGGCAGTATAAGAATCTGGTTCACATATTTTTAATAGATATTTTTCAGACACTTGAAGAAAAAAGATTAATAAATTAACTCCAAATCCTATCCATGACACAGAGGGATGAAAAGACTGCCACCTGTCTAGGATTTGAGTTCCATAGGCATTTTCAATACATCAAAGCACCAAGGGATAGGCTTTAAGGAAAGGCTGACAAGATCAAGAGACTCGCATATTTTAAATAAGACACAAAAATTACAACATAAAAAAGGATCAGAACCTCTCTTTATTCATTCACAAATCTGGATCCCTTAGTGGGTTAGGCTTAAATTTATATGTCTTGAGAAAGGTGCCCCCCTTAAAATGAAGTTTAAGGAGGAACGAACAAATGTATTTCATGGGGGTTTATAAATTAATAAAAAGTATTCTGCAAGGTGCTTTGAGATTCAGAGATTAAAGAAAACTGTGAAGCTATATAAAGTAGTCACTTTGCCTAGTTCTGTGAGAATATGACTTTTTTCAACTGTTGTCAAAGAAACGTTCCATATTTATTCTTTCCTGATGTTATCTATACCAATAGCTATACCAAGAACAAGGATATCTTACACTGAAATTAAGCTTTACAGATTACAAAAAGATATATATGCTATCTTTTTTATTCTTAAATATATTTTGGCAATAGTTATTTTTATTTCAATTTTATCTATGCAACAACTAAGATTCAAAAAAAAAATTTTAGTGATTTACTCAAGGTTACACAATACCTACATAGTGAAACTGAGTGTCAAACCATATTTTGGACTCTAGGTCTATGACATTTCCTCCCACCAACCTAGGTTTACCTACCAAGCAATCATGTTGACAACTCTTGTTTTCATTCACTCCAGATTTCACAAGGAAAACATTCTATGCAGATGATTAAAATAGTTGATCTTATTATTGAGATAAAATTTTAGAGTTTTCATCACTAATAGCACCGTGTAGGTGCAAATTACAACTCTTTTACATATATTCCACCAAGCTAACTGACTGGAGACTTCACATTGTTCTTACATGCGACCATCTTGCTAGCACAAGGGAATTTCTTTATTCTAGACATTAATGTGTGAAACTGAGTCTCAGCAAATTTCAGGATGTGTTGATGCAATCCACATGTAGTGTTATGAAAATCTGCCTGAGCCATGGCCCCAGGGGCAGGTGGTTCCTCTGATCTTTATGGTTGTAAAGGAAACATTTGGTAATCAGACTGAAAAAGTACCCTAAAAAAAACCAGGAAAGCATTTATTTATACAATGACATGAAATTTTTCTTTTTCTGCCTCAATTTCATTCCACCATCAGGAAAAGAGTCTAAAGGAGAATCCTGGGAGAATAGAAAGTGCTTTAGAGGCAATTGTTAGGTGGTTCTTGCAACACTGATAAAAAAACAGAGGTAAAGAAAAAGAAAAGAAGAGTAGCTCTTTTTTGTCACAGCTTATGACAGAAACCCTTCATAGTGGTGTGTGTAGTTCAGTGAGACTTTGCTTAGTATCAAACCATCCTTAAACAAAATGATTAAGAAAATAAAACATACTTTATTTCTTCTCATTATTCTGAGGGTTTAGCTGGTGCTTCCCTCCAGACCTCACCTCTACTTATCAATGTGCTGTGGTCTCCCATGTACAGTCAGGTAAAAGGGCTTATAGTCAAGGTGGGGAAATAGACTTTACTTGTTGATGGGAAAAGTCACATTGTAAAAGTCTGTGGACCTAGGGAGACATAATTCTTTGGGGTTTGTTATTATAACAGTCATAACAGGGATTTTAATCCTAAATGTACATAGAATTATCTGGATTCTTTTAAATAAATACCAGTGATTGAGTCTCACTCCTAGAGATTCTGATTTAAGTGGTCTGGGGGAAAGCCCCGTCTTCAGCCTCTTTTTAAGTTCTCCTGATGATTAAAATTAAGCCATATTTAAGAACAGCTAACTGCTTTATATCCTGAATAGCTACCCTTCCTGCCTTTTGGTTTCTATCTGCATAAAATATTTTTTCATCCCATTACTTTGAGCTTATGCACATCCTTAAACTGTAGTGAATCTCTTGTAAGCATCTTCTAGTTGGGTCTTGTATTATCCATTCAGCCACTCTATGCCTTCTGATTTGACAATTTAGGGCATTTATGTTTAAAATAATTATTGATAGGTAAGAACTTACTAATGTCATCTTTGAAACATCACTTTTAAAACGTCCTTTACAACATCATTAATTGTTTTCTAGCTGTTTTGTAGTTTCTTGTTTTTTCTTCCAGTCTCACTGTACTCATTTATAAATCGATGATTTTTCCGTAGTGGTATGTTTGCTTCCCTTCTGTTTAACTTTTGTGTATCTACTGTTGAATTTTATTTCACTGTGTGTATGGTTACCATGATACTTAAAAGAAATATCTTATAGATGTTACAGTCTATTTTAAGCTGATAACATATTAACTTTGATCACATACAAAATTCCACTCTTTTCTCATATTTTCTGTTATTGATATCATAATTTACCTTTTTTTATATTGTGGATCCATTAACAAATAATTGTAACTATAATTACATCTGCTATTTTTTCCTTTAACCTTTATACTAGAGTTAGAATGATTGAAACACCATCATACTACAGAAGTATTCTCAATTTGACTATATTTTTATATGCTTTCATATTACCAATAAATGTGACTCCATTCCAGGTAAAAAAAAAAAAAACTTCTTTAACCATTTATTTCTTTTTTTAATTGATTTTAATTTATTGTGTTTACATAGATTCAAGTGTACCATCGAATACATCATCCCCCACTCCTGTGTTCCCCTAAACATCCCCCTTGCTACGGTCCCCCCAATATCCTCCCACCTTCCCTCCAGGATTTGCTTTACTGCTCTCTATAATGCTGTGTTATGTATATGTAATTTCATCAATCTCCTTCGCTTCTCTGATTCCATCCTCTGATCCCCTTTTCCTCTGTCCACTTTCCCTCTGGTTCCTTTGATCCCACCTTTGCCTCATTCCACTCTTCAGTACACATTGTTCATTAGATTCCTCAAATGAGTGGGGTCATATGATATTTTTCTTTCTCTGCCTGGTTTATTTCACTTAGCATAATAGCTTCCAGGTCCATCCCTGTTGTCACAAAAGGTAAGATTTCCTTCTTTTTCACAGCTGCATAGTATTCCATTGTGTATATGTACCACTGGTTTTTAATCCACTCATCTACTGATGGACACTTGGGTTGTTTCCAGATCCTGGCTATTGTAAACAATGCTGGCATAAACATGAGGGTGCATTTCACTTTTTGAATCAGTGATTTGGAATTCTTAGGATATATTCGTAAAAGTGGGATGGCTAGGTCAAACGGCAGTTCCATTTTCAATTTTTTGAGGAATCTCTATACTGTTTGCCACAGTGGCTGCACCAGTCTGCATTCCCACCAGCAATGCAGGAGGGTTCCCTTTTCTCCACATCCTCACCAGCACCTATCATGTGTTGTTTTGTTGATGAGCGCCATCCTGACAAGTGTGAGGTGATATCTCATTGTAGTTTTAATTTGCATTTCTCTGATATTAGTGATATTGAATATTTTTTCATATGCCTATTGGCCATCTATATCTTCTTTTTGGAGAAGAGTCTATTTATTTCTTTTGCCCATTTTCTGATTGGATTGTTTATCTTCCTGGTGTTCAGTTTTACAAGTTTTTTAAAACTTTTGGTTATTAATCCCTTATCAGACATATTGTTGGATATGTTCTCCCATTGTGTGATTTGTCTTTTTATTCTGTTCATATTGTCTTTAGCTGTGCAGAAGTCTTTTAGTTTGATAGAGTCCCATTTGTTCATTCTGTCCTTTATTTCACTTGCCCGTGGAGATAAATTAGCAAATATATTACTGCGAGAGATGTCGGAGAGCTTACTGCCTATGTTTTCTTCTAAGATGATTATGGTTTCATGACTAACATTTAAGTCTTTTATCCATTTTGAGTTTATTTTTGTAAATGGTGAAAGTTGGTGGTCTAGTTTCATGTTTTTGCAAGTAGCTGTCCAATTTTCCCAACACTATTTCTTAGAGACTATCTTTACTCCATTGTGTACTTTTACGTCATTTGTCAAATATAAATTGTCCACAAAGGTGTGGCTTTATTTCTAGGTTCTCTATTCTGTTCCATTGATTGATATGTCTGTTCTTATGCCAGTACCAAGCTGTTTTGAGTACAATGGCCTTGTAGTATAACTTGATATCAGGAACTTTAATACTACTCACTTTATTATTCTTTTTCAAGATTGTTGAGGCTATTCTTGTTCTTTTATGGTTCCATATAAATTTTTGAAATATTTGTTCTATATCTTTGAAGTATGTCATTGGTATTTTAATAGGAATTGCTTTGAATTTATAAATTGCTTTGGGTAATATAGACATTTTAGTGATGTTTATTCTTCCTAACCCATGAGCACAGTATATGCTTCCACTTGTTTGTATCTTCCTTGATTTCTTTTATCAGTGTTTTATAATTTTCCAAGTACAAGTCTTTAACCTCCTTGGTTAAATTTACTCCTAGGTACTTTATTTTTTGTTGCAATAGTGAAAGGGATTGTATTCTTAATTTCTCCTTCAGACAGTTCATTGTTGCTGTATAAAAATGCCTCTGATTTCTGAATATTCTTTTTATAACCAGCCACCTTGCTGAATTCATTTATCAGGTCCAGTAGTTTTTTAACTGAAATTTAGGATTTTCTATGTACAGTATCATATCATCTGCAAATAATGATAGTTTTACTTCTTCTTTTCCAATTTGGATGCCTTTTATTTCTTCTTCATGTCTGATTGCTCTGACAAGAACTTCCAGAACCATGTTGAATAAGAGTGGTGAAAGGGGGCGCCCTGTCTTGTTCCTGATCTTAAGGGGCTTGCTTTTAATTTTTGCCCATGGAGTATGATGTTGGCTGTGGGTTTGTCATAGATGGCCTTTATCATGTTGAGGTATGTTCCCTGTATTCCCACTTTGCTGAGAGTTTTGATCATAAATGGGTACTGGATTTTATCAAATGCTTTTACTGCATTTATTGATATTATTATGTGGTTTTTCTCCTTCCTTTTGTTTATATGATGTATCACATTAATTGATTTGTAAATATTGTACCAGTCTTGCCTCCCCAGAATAAATCCCACTTGATCATGATGTATGATTTTTTCGTGTATTGCTGGGTCCTGTTTGCTAATATTTTGTTGAGAATTTTAGCATCTAAATTCATCAGAGATATTGGCCTATAGTTTTCTTTCTTTGTATTGTCTTTGCCTGGTTTTGGAATGAGGAGTATGCTTGCTTCATAAAAGGAGCTTGGAAGTCTTACTTCCTCTTGAATTTTTTGAATTAGCTTGAGAAGGATAGGAGTTAGTTCTTTTTGAATATTTGGTAGAATTTGCCTGTGAAGCCATCTGACCCAGGGCTTTTGTTTGTTGGGAAGTTTTTTGATAACTGTTTCAATCTCATTTGTTGTAATTGGTCTGTTTAGGTTTTCTGATTCTTCCAGATTGATTTTTGAAAGATTCTATATTTCAAGGAATTTTTCCATTTCATCTAGGTTGTCTAATTTTTGGCATACAGTTCTTCATAGTATTTTCTTACAATCCTTTGTATTTCTGCTGTGACAGTTGTTCCTTCTCCATTCTCATTTATAATTTTATTTATTTGAGTCCTCTCTCTTTTTTTCTTGGTGATTTTAGTTAAAGGCTCATCAATCTTGTTTACCATTTCAAAGAACCAGCTCTTGGTTTCATTGATCTTCTGAATTGCTTTTTTAGCCTCTATGTCATTTATTTCTGCTTTGATCTTTATTATTTCCTTCCTTCTACTTCCTCTGGGATTTATGTGCTGTTCTTTTTCTTGCTCTTTTTGATACAAGGTTAAGTTGTTTATTTTTTTTTTTTGCTTCTTAAGGTATACTTGTAATGCTATGAACTTCCCTCTCAGGACTGCTTTTACCATGTTCCACAAATTTTGAGTTGTTATATGCTCATTATAATTTATTTCTAGGAATTTGTTTATTTCTTCTTTGATTTCATTGTTAACCCATTTGTTATTTAATAACATGCTATTTTGTTTCCATGTGTTTGAGTATTTTTCAGTTTTTCTGTTGTGGTTGATTTCTAGTTTCATGCCACTGTGATCAGAGAAAGTGCTTGATATGATTTCAATCTTCTTAAATTTGTTGAGATGGCTTTTGTGCCCTAACATGTGGTCTATCCTAGAGAATGTACCATGAGCACTTGAAAAAAATGTATATTCTGCTGCTTTAGGGTGAAAGGTTCTGAAGATATCTATTAAATCCAGTTGATCTAGTGCAGCGGTAGTCAACCTGGTCCCTACTGCCCACTAGTGGGCATTCCAGCTTTCATGGTGGGTGGTAGCGGAGCAACCAAAGTATAAATAAAAAGATAGATTTAACTATAGTAAGTTGTTTTATAAAGATTTATTCTGCCAAACTTAGTGAAAATCTGACATAAAGTACTTGATAAAGTAATTATTATTATATGCTTTAACTTGCTGTAACTCTGCTTTATAAATTTTATAAAGTAAAGTTACCTCCCTACTTTATAAATCACCATTTCTGTGGAACTGGTGGTCGGTTAAAAATTTTTACTACTAACAGAGATACAAAAGTAGGCAGTAGGTATAAAAAGGTTGACTACCCCTGATCTAGTGTGTCCTTCAAGTCTGCTGTTTCTTTGTTGAAGACCTATCTAGTGATGTTAGTAGGGCATTGAAATCCCCTACTATTATAGTATTGCTGTTGATCTTGTCCTTTATATCCAACAAAGTCTGCTTTATACATTCAGGTGCTCCTATATTAGGTGTGTAGATATTTGTAATGGTTATGTCTTCCTGTTGGATTGCTCCCTTTATCATTATGTAGTGACCTTCTTTATCTCGTACTATAGCCTTTGTTTGAAAGCCCATTTTATCTGATATAAGTATTGCTACCCCAGCTTTTTTTCATTTCCATTTGCATGAAATATTTTTTCCATCCTTTTACCTTCAATCTATGTGTATCTTTTGTTTTGAGGTGTGTCTCTTGTAGACAGCATATGTATGGGTCCTGTTTTCTTATCCACATAGCTACTCTATGTCTTTTGATTGGATCATTTAACTCATTTACATTTAAAGTTATTATTGACATGTAGTTGTTTATTGCCATTTTATTCTTTAAGACTATATTCCTCTTTTAATATATTCTTTCCTTTTTTTGTTCTGTTTACAACAGGCTTGTTAACATTTCTTGCAGCATTTGTTTACTTGTAATGAATTCTTTGAAATTTTTTTTATTTATTTTTTTTGTCTGGGAAGCTTTTTATTTCCCCTTCAATTTTAAATGATAGCCTTGCTGGATAAAGAAGTCTTGGTTGAAGGCTCTTGTTCTGGATTACTTTGAATATTTCTTGCCATTCCCTTCTGGCCTCACGTGTTGCTGTTGAAAAATAGGATGTCACCCTTATTGGAGCTCTTTTGTAGGTGATTGACTGCTTTTCTTTTGCAGCTTTCAGTATTTTTTCTTTCTTTTAGTTGGTATTTTGATTATGATGTGTCTTGGTGTAGGTCTTTTGGGTTCTGCCTTAATGGGTTTCTCTGTGCTTCTTGAACTTGTGTGACTTTTTCCTGCATCAATTTAGGGGAGTTTTCAGCTGTGATGTCTTCAGTGAGGTTCTCTATCCCTTGTTCTTTCTCTTCTTTTTCAGGAATGCCTATTATGTGGATGTTGTTTCTCTTCATGTTGTCACAGAGCTCTCTTACAGTTTCCTCAAGCTTTTTAATCCTCTTTTCATTTTGCTTTTCTGCTTCTGTGCTTTCACTTATCTTGTCCTCTAAGTCACTGGTTTGATCCTCTGCTTCATCCAGCCTGCTTTTAATTCCGTCTAGAGTAGTCTTCATTTCTGATATTGTATTCTTCATTTCTCTCTGATTTTTTTTTATCACTTCAAATGTCCTTTTTGATGCTTGCTATCTCTTTGTTTAGGTGCTCATTATGTTCATTTATTGTTGCTCTAAGATCCTTGAGCATCCTAACAATCATTATTCTAAAGTCTGTATCTGGTATCTTTGTTATTTCCATCTCATTCAGTTCTTTTTCTGAAGATTTCTCTTGTTGATTCATTTGCATTGTATTTCTCTGTTTTCTCATTTTGTCTCTGTATAGACAGCTCCTTTGGATGTGTTGTTTGTCTAACTAGCTGAGTATAGGGTTCATTTTGTCTGCCTCTAGCTTCCAGTTGTGTTTTTTCTAGATCTTCTTGGGTTGGTCTCAGCTGTTGTTTGTAATCTGCTGTGGGCTACTTGTCTGCTGCTACTGCTTTTTTTGCTATTTGTATCTGAGTTTTCTATGCATTAGCTGGGTCAGGTGTGAGGAGCCTTTCCTTAAGTTATCACTCTAACTAGGATTGTTAGCTCTTGAGCTGATGCTCTCTGGTGTCTGGCCACCAATGTACCAGCCCTGGACCTCCCTGGCAGGAACCTAGTACAAATCAGTGGGTGCCACTGCTTATGACTGGCCCTTAGCCACTTTCTTGGAGGTACAGGCAATCCAGAATTTGTGGCTACCTCCGCTGGGCCCTGATGTCATTGTAAATATCAGCTGCACTCCTAGGCTAGCTTTTATCTACTCTTGGCCAGTGTGTGTGTGACCTCTCTATTCCTAAGGTGTGGTCTTTTCACTGGCCTGCCAGCACCACCATCTCCTTGGATACTCGGGTACCAGCACTGCCAGGTGCATGAGCTCACAGGCCGCAGTTAGGGCAATTCTGTGGGCATGCAGGCCGCTTTGCCAGGTTCAGTCCCCTGTATGTGCAGGGGATGCCTCACCCCACCAGACTCCACCCCCCATGGGCATGCAGGATGCCGTGCCAGGTCCCACTCCCCACGGGTGCAGGGGACTCCTGCTGGCCCCCTGTTGGCATGTGGGACACCTTGCCCCTCCAGGCTCTGGCCTCCACAGGCTTGCAGGATGCCTCACCCCACTGGGCTTTGCCTGCCGCTGCTGCAGGGACTTCCTTTCTGGGCTCCACCTCCTGTCACCACGCAGTCTGATGGTCTCAGCCGCTGCCGCAGCTGGGCCCTTCCACCCTTTGGAGGGGACTCAGCAGTTTGTGGGGGCAGTGTAACCCAAACCACAGCACTCAAAACCTGTGTCCCTGATGTGCTCCCTCTTTCTTAGTGTCTCTTTACACTGACTGGAATAGGAGAGCCTCTCGTGGGTAGGGTAATTGCTTCTCTTTGCTGGCTTGGTTCTCCCAGGAAAAATGGTCACTTTAGGTTTGGGGAGTCACCCAGTACAGGGGTCAGGGTGGCTGTCTCCCACAGTCTCTCTCTGTGCCCCTGAGACTACACTGTCCTCTTGCTACTCCAGTCCTCTCGGCATTCCTTGCTCCAGGAGCCCCAAATAAGTGGCTATGAATGAAGTTTTCTGCACTGTCCCTTTAAGATGGAGCCTTGGTCTGAGAGTTCTGTCCCTCTCTCACAAACAGTAACCTAGCTCTTCTGTCAGCTAAATACTGTTTGTACACCTCCTTTAGTCTCTGGGGCTCCATGCTGGGGTTCCGGTCCTGGGGCTGAAGACCCACAACTCTCCGGGCAACCCACCCTGCCATGAGACACCCTCTAAGCTGACTCTCACTCCTGGGAGTGGGGCAGCCCTTTCCGCATCTCTGCCCTTCCTACTAGTTTCAGTGTGGTTTCTTCAGTGATGCTTGGTTATAGATTCCTCTTAGTTTAGACCAAAGTTGGTTTTTCAAGATGATTGTTCCTAAGTTAAGTTGTAATCCACTTTGGTTCTGGGAGGTGAGAGTTGTAATGTCTGCCTACTCTGTCACCATTTTCTCTTTTTTCTTTCACCATTTCTTGAAAAGCAGGTCTAGGGTTGAAAACTTCCTCAACTTTTGTTTGCTTGAGAGTTTATATCCCTCCTTCATTTCTGAAGAACAATTTTGTCATGTAAAGTATTCTTGCTTGGAAGTTCTTTTTTCTTTCAGCTTTTTGAATCATCCCTTCTTTATTGTCTGCCATGCTTTCTGCTGAGAAATCCACTAATAGCCTTTTGGAGGTTCTCTTGTATATAACTAGATTTCCTTCTCTTGTTGCTTTTTAGATTCTCTCTTTGGCTCTGGTTTTTAGACATTTTTATTATAATGTGTCCTGGAGAAAATCATTTTTAGTTGAAATTGTAGTGGGACAGTGAGCTTCATGAACTTGGGTGACCAAATTCTTCTTCAGATTTGGAAAGTCTCCACCATTATTTATTTAAATGTTCTGTCATCTCCTATCTCCCTCTCCTCTCCTTCTGGGACTCCAATAACACATCAATTTTTTCTCTTGATGGTATTCCATAATTCACATAGGCTTTCTACACTCATTTTCATTCTTTTTTTATTTTGTTCCTCTGACTGATTTCACATGGCCAGATTTCCAGTTCACTAATGATTTTTTCTGTTGGGTCAAGTCTGCTGTTGAAGCTCTCTATTGAATTCTTGAGGTTAGTCATTGCATTCTTCAACTCTCAAATTTTTATTTCAAATTTGTAATGACTTCTCTTTCTTGTTAAACTCATTTTGTTCATAAGTGCATTGTTTCTCAAATTTCATTTAGTTGTTTATCTGTGTATCTTATAATTCACTGAGTTTCATTTAAAGGAATATTCTAAATTCTTTATCACACAGCTCTTAGATCTCTATTTTTTTAGGGTCTGTCATTGAAGCTCTATTAGTCACCTTTGCTGGTTTCATGTTTCTTTGATTATTCATGATTTTTTTGGCCTGGGACCACATAAGCCACATGGAGTCTAAGAGCCAGCTTAGTGTTAGTGATTGCCAGTATCTTGGGACTCCAATAACCAGCCCAGTGCTAAGGAGGGTCAGAAGTCCACAGTAGATAGTTTGGAATCTAGGTTCATGAGGGTTGGTTGGTTTGTCTGGTGATGCAGGAGGCCATGAGAGCTGCTTAGGGCCATGGGGGTAGCCAGGTCTTGGTGCAGGCTAGTTCTGGGGCCCATGGTATAATCAGAAACTCATCTGATTACTCTATCTCCCCAAAAAGAGAATGTCTTATTTTATGTGGGCTTTCCAGGCTTGGGGAAGGTGTGGTGGGGTAATATAAAACTGTCTTTCTTACCCTCTTCAAGGCACTTTTCCTATTTCTGTGCTCCATCTAGGTGCTGTTAACTCTTACCTGGAATATTTAGTTGTTATGAAGATATTTTTGTGCATGAATAGTTGTTCAAATTGATGCTTCTGAAACAACACGTGGGCTAGAAACTCCAATGTCACCATTTTGCTGACATCACTTTCAAGGATTAAATGATTTAAGGAGAACTAAGACTTATTTCTAGAGAAATTGGCTAGCTGAAATACAATGAGGAGGTCAGGATATCCAGCCTCCTGGCTAGAATTCAAGGCTAGACTTCATATTCCATGAGAGAAGAAGCAAAGAAAAAGTGGGCTGAATATCCAAGTACCAGAGTCTGAGTGAGGGTCAATGAAGCAAACTGGTCTCATATGATGGAGGTTATGTAAGGTACTGAGACACAGAACAGTGGCCTCTAAGCATTAATCACTCTGAAATCTTTTGACAACTGTAGAAGAACATTTTTCAGGTCCTATAAGGAGAGAGAAAGGCACAGAGAGGGACAGACATAAAGACACTGACTCTAAATATAGGCTACAGAATTTGTGTTAAGGGTGAGAAAAGAATAAGAATACAGAGCCCAGTGAGAAATGGAGAAATTAGCTATCAAAATAAGATAGGCCTTGGCCAGTTTGCTCAGTGGTAGAGCATCGCCTGGCGTGTAGGAGTCCCAGGTTCAATTCCTGGCCAGGGCACACAGGAGAAGTGCCCATCTGCTTCTCCACCCCTCTCCCCCCTCCTTCCTCTCTGTCTCTCTCTTCCCCTGGGTGCTGAAGATGGCTCCATGGTCTCTGCCTCAGGCGCTAGAATGGCTCTAGTCGCAACAGAGCAATGCCCCAGATGGACAGAGCTTCACCCCCTGGTGGGCATGCCAGGTGGATCCTGGTCGGGCGCATGCGGGAGTCTGTCTGACTGCCTTCCCATTTTCAACTTCAGAAAAATACAAAAAAATAATAATAATAAAATAAAATAAGATAGGGAAAAAAAAAGCAAGTGACCACATAAAGATTAAATTGTGGGATTCTTGACTACAGAAAGGTGTCAGATTACCTGAGAGATAAGTTTATATCATAAATTCTAAAGAGAATTTAGTAACTGGTGGTTTATTTTCGTAGAATTATCATAAAGGGAAATAATATGAAAGTTAGCTTGACTTTCAGTAAGTCTAGTAAGAATCTAGAATTTTCACATACTATTTAGAAACCCATGATTATGTGGTTAGAGAAATCTTAAAATATTACATGTCAGTCATGTGAATATTTGCATAGATTTTTTTTTTTGTGGGTAAGAAATTTAAGATTGAATTTAACTTATGAGGAAAAATTGGCCAGAATTCTTTACCCTGGAGCCAAGAGAGGAACTTCAGATATGCTAGTTAGTGATGTATTTGTGAGAAATATGAGTCTAAAGAATTTTAGCTTGTCCTCGTCTATTAAAGGCATAGGCAGAACTTAGCTTAAGCAAAAAAGGTTTTAAATTTTTTTTTTTTCCGAAGCTGGAAACGGGAGGCAGTTAGACAGACTCTTGCATGCGCCTGACCAGGATCCACCCGGCATGCCCACCAGGGGGCGATGCTCTGCCCATCTTGGGGCATTGCTTTGCCACAATCAGAGCCATTCTAGCGCCTGAGGCAGAGGCCACAGAGCCATCCTCAGTGCCCGGGCCATCTTTGTTCCAATGGAGCCTTGGATGCGGGAGGGGAAGAGAGAGACAGAGAGGAAGGAGAGGGGGAGGGGTGGAGAAGCAGATGGGTGCCTCTCCTGTGTGCCCTGGCCAGGAATTGAACCCGAGACTCCTACATGCCAGGCCGACGCTCTACCACTGAGCCAACCAGCCAGGGCCTAAATTATTTTTTTTAGATTTTATTCATTGATTTTAAGAAAGAAGAGGGAGAAAGAGGATGGGAGGAGCCGAAAGCATCAACTTGTAGTAGTTGCTTCCTATATGTGCCTTGACTGGGCAAGCCCAGAGTTTCAAACCAGGAACCTCAGCATTCTAGGTTGATGCTTTATCCACTACACCTCTACAGGTGTAGTGGGTTTTTGTATTTTATGAACTCCCATTTCTTGTACGTCTGTACCCTAAATCCCATTACCTTTATTGTCTATCTTAGAGACTTAGGTTCTTCATACTGCAGTCCAAAGCCAAATTTAGGGGTCTAAATAGAACCTCATAACTTTTTCATATACATTTCATTCAATCTTCACAATAGCTTTCTAAAACAGATTATTTACTCCATTTGCAGATAACATAGTTAAGGTTGAAAGAGGTCAAGCAATGGCCTAATATGAACTAATATGTCTTAGTTCAAGAGTTTTATTCAGTGCTGTGATTTGAATTTGGGTCTCTAATGCAAAGTTCCATGAATTTCCCATTAAACAATGTTAAGGTCACAAAGAAGATACAAAATTGTTTCCACCATCACAAATTTTATCTGGTTATAACCAAAGACAGATGAAATAAGAAAATAAAGCAATATAGGTACTACATAACAGTATTTTAAAATGGCTACTATATTATGCAGGAAATAAGCATGAATAATTCAGAGAGGAGAAGAATTACTGATAACTGAGAAACTATAAAGTTTCAAGGAAGAAGCAGTTATTGAGATGGCCATAAAGGATTAAAAAGATTTGCCTGACCAGTAGTGATGCAGTAGATAGAGTGTCTGCCTGGGATGCTAAGGTTCCAGGTTTTAAATTCTGAGGTCACCAATTTGAGTGTGGATTTCTTTGGCTTGAGTGTGAGTTCACTAGCTTGAGCCCACAGTCACTGGCTTGATCTCAAGGTTGCTGGCTTGAGCAAGGTTCACTAACTTGGCTGGAGCCTCCCAGTCAAGGCACATCTGAGAAACAATCAATGAACAACTGAAGTGCCACAACTATGAGTTGATGCTTCTCATCTCTCTCTCATCTTCTCTCTCTCTCTCTCTCTCTCTCTCTCTAACAATTAAGATTTGTACAGAAAAGAAAAGAAGGGCTTTCCTAGCATAGTAAATTATATAAATAGTAACAAGGAGTTAAAATATACATAACATGTTTAAGGGACAGTAAGTAGGGTATTACTATAATAGATGCCATTTATTGAAAAGCAGCATGGCTTAGTGGTTAAAAGCATGGTTTCTGAGAACAGAATTGCAGGGTATAAGACATGATTCTACTATGTACTAGCTGTTAATATGGTGAGCTGTTAATTTTCTTTACCTCAGTTTCTTATCTGTAAAATTAAGAGATGATATTACCTAGTTCAGAAGGTTATTACAAAGATTAAATGAGTTTACAAAGTATTTAGAACAGTGTCCAAGCACTATGTAAATTGAGTCAACTAAATAAAGTACTAAAAGTATAAATGTACTGAATTTCAGGTATTGTATGAAGCACATTATATTATTTTACTTAATCCTAATCATTCTATAAGGCATTTATTATTATATCTGCATTATGGGTATAAAAAAAGTAGAACTAAGAGAGTTACATTTCTCAAGATCACACAGCTGGTAATTTCTAAAGCTAAGATTCAGAAACAAATGCAAAGTTGGTGCTCTTAACCATTAAGCTATACTTTCTGAGTATAGGAAGCAGAGGAAAAATAAAAGTAGGTTGAGGCTGAATTATGGAGGGTCTTGAAATTATCTGGCTAAGATAACTAATTAATATACTATAGGCACTGAGAAGCCACAGAAAGTTTCTGGGCAGTGATGTGCTTTAGAGAGTTTTATCTCGTCACAGAATTCAAAATGGATTACACAACTCTGGTCCATAGAAGTATCAAGTAGAAACCAACATATCCCAAGTGATCTTGCAGAAAGTAAACCAACTTTTCTTGTCCTATAAAACTTATCCTTAAAGATCCATCCATCTGGCCCTGGCCGGTTGGCTCAGCGGTAGAGAGTCGGCCTAGCGTGTGGAGGACCGGGGTTCGATTCCCGGCCAGGGCACACAGGAGAAGTGCCCATTTGCTTCTCCACCCCTCCGCCGCGCCTTCCTCTCTGTCTCTCTCTTCCCCTCCTGCAGCCAAGGCTCCATTGGAGCAAGGATGGCCCGGGCGCTGGGGATGGCTCCTTGGCCTCTGCCCCAGGCGCTAGAGTGTCTCTGGTCGCAACATGGTGACGCCCAGGATGGGCAGAACATCGCCCCCTGGTGGGCAGAGCGTTGCCCCATGGTGGGCATGCCGGGTGGATCCCGGTCGGGCGCATGCGGGAGTCTGTCTGACTGTCTCTCCCTGTTTCCAGCTTCAGAAAAATGCAAAAAAAAAAAAAAAAGATCCATCCATCTATGTAACCCCATTTAGTCTCTAAACTATAATCAATAAGAGCTTCAGCACCAAAACAAACAAACAAACAAAAAAAAAAAAACAGAAGAAAAGTTGAGACTTCTATTACTTGACTACTAAATCCACCCTAACTAAACAATGGTGTTATATTCCACTGCCTAAGTAGATGTGCAGACATTCGTGGATATCCATGGTCTCTTTGTGATCTACAACTGAAAGCTGATTTAATAGCTCAACTCATCCCACTAGATGCTATCCCCAACTAAAAAGCATTGCTGGAGAAAAATTGTACAACCAGGGTTGCAACTACAATAAGTTCCCCTTATTTGAGGGTATATATTTCTTGACTCCCAGGGGAAACTTTTTGAAACAACAAATAGTTCTGAATCTTACACAGAGTTTGTTTTTTCCTGCACATACATAACTATGATAAAGTTTAATTTTAAATTAGGCATTGTAAGAGAGTAAAAACAATGACTAATAGTAAAAAAAAAGAACAATTATAATAATATATTGTAATAAAAGTTATATGAATGTCATTGCTCTCTCAAAATATCATATTGTACTATACTTATTTTTTTCACTTAAAAGAAGTACTTTATGGCTTCTCTTTGGCATATCTAAACTGCTAGCACCACTAATCTTGCACTTTGGGTCCATTATTAACTAAAATGAGAGTTACTTGAACACAAGCACTGTGATACCATGACAGTCAATCTGATAATGAAGAAGGCTACTAAGTGACTAATCGGAAGATGGCATACACACCTGGATCCAATGGACAAAGGGATGACTCCTGTCCTGGATGAGACAGATCAGGATGACATGAAATTTTATTATACTACTCATACAGAATACAAGTTAAAACTTTTGAATTGTTTATTTCTAGAATTTTCCATTTAATGTTTTTGAATTGTGGATGGCTGTGAGTAACTTAAACCATGGAAAAGGAAACCATGAATAAGGGGGGACTACTGTACTATAAATGCATGATCTTTACCCTCAGCTACACACCTGAAATTCTGCCAACCTGCTCTTGTCAATCCCTCTCCTATTCCACTCAGTGGCTATTTCAAACTTGCACCACTCTTCAGCCCTCTACGCCAGTTCCCATCCTCTCTTTGCCAACAATTCCCACTCCACTCATGCATGTTCAGCAGATGACGTTTTATGTATTTTGCAAAGAAAATAAATTTAAGTGAAATCATGTTGAAATTGTTCAGCTCCTCGTTTGCCACCACCATGAATTTATCAGTAAACTCACTTATTTTTAATGCTTTTTCCTCCTGAATCAGTAAAAAGGTTTCCTTCCTTGTGTCCAAAAGCTTAATCTTTTCATCTGTACACAGGACTCCCTCCCAACCCTATGACATCACTACCAATGACTTCTCTTATTTCTATATATTCAGTATTCCCTTAGCTACTGTCTCTTGCACTTTAACAGATTTTCTAAAACAATTCTATTATTTGTAAAATAGTTTTTGTCCTCTCCGAACAATCCTCCTACTCTTTTTCCATTCAAAGTCAAGTTATGTAAAAGAATAGCTTAAATTCCTTGAGTTCCTTTCTCTCTTCATTCATTCTTTTGATTTTTCTTGGACCACATGTTCACAGAATGGGATTAATCATAATCCTTGGTTTATGACACTCCTTACTGTTTCATGTATGGCACACTTTGAATTATTTAGTTCAGGGGTTGGGAAACTTTTTGGCTGGGAGAGCCATGAACGCCACATATTTTAAAATGTAATTCCATGAGAGCCATACAATGACCCATGTACGTTATGCATTATCCAATAAAAATTTGGTGTTGTCCCAGAGGACAGCTGTGATTGGCTCCAGCCACCCGTAACCATGAACATGAGCGGTAGGAAATGAATGGATTGTAATACATGAGAATGTTTTATATTTTTAACATTATTATTTTTTTTTATTAAAGATTTGTCTGCGAGCCAGATACAGCCATCAAAAGAGCCACATCTGGCTTGCAAGCCATAGGTTCCCGACCCCTGATTTAATTAAACTACCTGCTCTCTTTCCTTCTCCACCTTTCTTCACACTTTTATTTACATATTTTTCCTAAAATAGACTTTTCTTAATAGATCACATGTCCTGAATTCTCATCTTAGACACAGCTTCTAAGAAACCTGACCAAAGACACTAAGGATGATGGAACAGAAAGATAAAAATGAGCCTGAAACACTGGTGTAATCTTGGAACCACCACACTAATCCTGGACTTTTAACTCTGGGCTTTTTGGTAGGTAAGAAAAGCAGCTTACTATTTCATTAAGTTCTTGTAGCTGAGTATTTTAGGCTTATACTTGAGCACAGTCCTTAAATAACCCACTCTCAAATCTAGTTTTTTAATCAGGATAACACTTCTCAATTCCAGATACACACCTCCATGTGCTTTGTAACAATTCCACTTAGCACATCAAACCCAACTTGTCTTAAAGTAGACTCATAAATTTCTCCCAAAATATGCACTTCTTTCTGTATCTTGAACTACAATAAATGCTGACTCTAACTGTTCACATATCCCCCTCAAATCCTTATTTAAAACAGAATCCCGTATCACATACCAATTCCTTTCACAAGTCTCCTCTATATGTTCCCCTGTACCACTGCCCCTGGGTGGATTTAGTCTAGATCTGTGAATCACATGTATCTCAAATCTCAAATATACTGCTCACAAAAATTAGAGGGTATTTCAAAATGAATATGAAGCTGTAAAATATCCCCTAATTTCTGTGAGCAGTATATATTCTTTCCTCACCATTCCTCCTGCTAATGCCACTGCTTTAATGCTGGTCCTCAATATTTTGGCCTTTGATAATAACCTCCTACCTGGTCTACTTGCTTCCTATCTTGAGCCTCTACAATTCATTAATTACCTACACTTTCACCAGAGGGGACTTTGGGCAGAAAGCAAAAAAATATTCGCCTCTATTCCTATAGGTAGTCTATATAGTGAAATAGAATAAATATGAAGTGTTGGTTTCCTAAAGAATTAGGAGAAAAATAAAGAGGAAGAAAGGAGCTAAATTCTGTATCTGGTTGGACAAGATAAGGGTTAAGGATATGTGCAGAATAAGGAGAAGATGCACTTACTGAACTGATTCAGTAAAAGCAGAATCTCTGAACCAGATGGTCAGAAATCTAATGCCCCCATTTTCTTCCTTGCTTTTCAACCAAATCCCTAAAGATATGAGGAGTGACTTGGTACTTCCTCTGCTTGTGGTTTGAACTTCAAGCAAGTTTTATTTCATTCTCAAATGTTCTTGTACCTCAATGACTGCTGAGTTACATCTGAATCTGTTGTCATTTCTCTTCTTAGACTTTTTCAATGACTATCTAGCACCATCAGGATTGCGTACCACCCAGAGTTTACTCTACCAAACCATCCAGGTCACACTATTAAATGAGTCCATGTGCTTTTACATGCTGTACCCCCTGCCTGGCACACCACTTTGTTCAACCCTTTCCACTTCACTGGTAAGTTCTGTTTATCTTGGATAACGCATTAAAGCCTTTTTCAATCTGCAGTCATTAGACTTTCAGTATAAATTCTTTTCAACTGGATTTCATTATCACTATACGTAAACTTCTGTTGAGGCATTTCTAAAACAATGTAGTAATAGTGATTCACTCTGTAGGGGAACAAAGTGCAAATCTGTGTCCCCAGGAAAGCTGTGTACATCATACATAAAAAGTCGCCTTTCCCAAAGTTTGTTTAATGTTTCTTTTTTTTTTTTAATAATTTTATTTTTTTTAATGGGGTGGCATAAATAAATCAGGATACATATATTCAAAGATAACAAGTCCAGGTTATCTTGTCGTTCAATTATGTTGCATACCCACCACCCAAAGTCAGATTGTCCTCTGTCACCTTCTATCTAGTTTTCTTTGTGCCCCTCCCCACCCCCTATCCCTCTCCCATTCCCCCCTCCCCCCCTTAACCACCACACTCTTATCAATGTCTCTTAGTTTCACTATTATGTCCCACCTACGTATGGAATAATACAGTTCCTGTTTTTTTCTGATTTACTTATTTCGCTTCGTATCATGTTATCAAGATCCCACCATTTTGCTGTAAATGTTCCGATGTCATCATTTCTTATGGCTGAGTAGTATTCCATAGTGTATATGTGCCACATCTTCTTTATCCAGTCATCTATTGATGGGCTTTTTGGTTGTTTCCATGTCCTGGCCACTGTGAACAATGCTGCAATAAACATGGGGCTGCATGTGTCTTTACGTATCAATGTTTCTGAGTTTTGGGGATATATACCCAGTAGAGGGATTGCTGGGTCATAAGGTAGTTCTATTTTCAGTTTTTTGAGGAACCACCATACTTTCTTCCATAATGGTTGTACTACTTTACATTCCCACCAACAGTGTATGAGGGTTCCTTTTTCTCCACAGCCTCTCCAACATTTGCTATTACCTGACTTGCTAATAACAGCTAATCGAACAGGTGTGAGGTGGTATCTCATTGCCGTTTTGATTTGCATTTCTCTAATAGCTAAAGAAGATGAGCATCTTTTCATATATCTGTTGGCCATTTGTATTTCTTCCTGGGAGAAGTGTCTATTCATATCCTCTTCCCATTTTTTTATTGGATTGTTTGTTTGTTTGTTGTTGAGTTTTATGAGTTCTTTGTAAATTTTGGATATTAGGCCCTTATCTGAGCTGTTGTTTGAAAAATCATTTCCCATTTAGTTGGCTTTCTGTTTATTTTGTTATCAGTTTCTCTTGCTGAGCAAAAACTTTTTAGTCTGATGTAGTCCCATTCATTAATTTTTGCCTTCATTTCTCTTGCCTGTGGAGTCAAATTCATAAAATGCTCTTTAAAACCCAGGTCCATGAGTTGAGTACCTATGTCTTCTTCTATGTACTTAATTGTTTCAGGTCTTATGTTTAGATCTTTGATCCATTTTGAGTTAATTTTTGTACAGGGGGAGAGACTGTAGTCCAGTTTCATTCTTTTGCATGTGGCTTTCCAGTTTTCCCAGCACCATTTATTGAAGAGGCTTTCTTTTCTCCATTGTGTGTTGTTGGCCCCTTTATCAAAAATTATTTGACTATATATATGTGGTTTTATTTCTGGACTTTCTATTCTGTTCCATTGGTCTGAGTGTCTATTTTTCTGCCAATACCATGCTGTTTTGATTGTCGTGGCCCTATAATAGAGTTTGAAGTCAGGTATTGTAATGCCCCCAGCTTCATTCTTTTTCTTTAGGATTGCTTTGGCTATTCGGGGTTTTTTATAGTTCCATATAAATCTGATGATTTTTTGCTCTATTTCTTTAAAAAACGTCATTGGAAGTTTGATGGGAATTGCATTGAATTTGTATATTGCTTTGGGTAATATAGCCATCTTGATTATATTTATTCTTCCTAGCCAAGAACAAGGTATATTCTTCCATCTCATTATATCTTTTTCGATTTCCCTTAACAATGGTTTATAGTTTTCATTATATAAGTCCTTTACATTCTTTGTTATGTTTATTCCTAAGTATTTTATTTTTTTTGTTGCAATCGTGAAGGGGATTATTCTTTTGAGTTCCTTCTCAGTTGTTTCATTGTTGGCATATAGAAAGGCTATTGACTTCTGTATGTTAATTTTGTATCCTGCGACCTTACTGTATTGGCTTATTGTTTCTAGTAGTCTTTTTGTGGATTCTTTGGGGATTTCGATGTATAGGATCATATCATCTGCAAAAAGTGATACCTTTACTTCTTCTTTTCCGATATGGATGCCTTTTATTTCTTTGTCTTGTCTGATTGCTCTGGCTAGAACCTCTAGTACCACATTAAATAAGAGTGGAGAGAGTGGACAACCCTGTCTTGTTCCTGATTTAAGGGGGAAAGCCTTCAGTTTAGTGCCATTTAATATGATGTTAGCTGATGGTTTATCATATATGGCCTTTATCATGTTGAGATATTTTCCTTCTATACCCATTTTGTTGAGAGTCTTAAACATAAAATTGTGTTGTATTTTATCGAAAGCCTTTTCTGCGTCTATTGATAAGATCATGTGGTTTTTGTTCTTTGTTTTGTTGATATGGTGTATTACGTTAACCGTTTTATGTATGTTGAACCATCCTTGAGATTCTGGGATGAATGCCACTTGATCATGATGTATTATTTTTTTAATATGTTGTTGTATTCGATTTGCTAGTATTTTGTTTAGTGTTTTAGCATCTGTATTCATTAGAGATATTGGTCTGTAGTTTTCTTTTTTTATGCCATCCTTGCCTGGTTTTGGTATGAGGGTTATGTTGGCCTCATAAAATGTGTTTGGAAGTATTGCTTCTTCTTCAATTTTTTGGAAGACTTTGAGTAGAATAGGAACCAAGTCTTCTTTGAATGTTTGATAAAATTTGCTGGTATAGCCGTCAGGGCCTGGACTTTTATTTTTTGGGAGGTTTTTAATGGTTTTTTCTATTTCTTCTCTACTGATAGGTCAGTTTAGGCTTTCTGCTTCTTCTTGACTCAGTCTAGGAAAGTTGTATTTTTCTAGGAATTTATCCATTTCTTCTAGGTTGTTGAATTTAGTGGCATAAAGTTTTTCATAGTATTTTACAATAATTCTTTGTATATCTACGGTGTCCGTGGTGATTTCTCCTCTTTCATTTTGGATTTTGTTTATATGAGTTCTTTCTCTTTTTTCCTTGGTAAGTCTTGCCAAGGGTTTGTCAATTTTGTTGATCTTTTCAAAGAACCAGCTCCTTGTCCTATTAATTTTTTCTATAGTTTTTCTGTTCTCTAATTCATTTATTTCTGCTCTGATTTTTATTATCTCCTTTCTTCGGCTGGTTTTGGGTTGTCTTTGTTCTTCTTTTTCTAGTTCCTTAAGGTGGGAAGTTAAGTGGTTCACTTGGGCTCTCTCTTGTTTGTTCATATATGCCTGAAGTGATATGAACTTCCCTCTTATCACTGCTTTTGCTGCATCCCATAGATTCTGATATGTCGTATTGTCATTTTCATTAGTCTGTATATATCTTTTGATCTCTGCACTTATTTCTTCTTTGACCCATTCATTTTTTAAAAGTATGTTGTATGTTTCCACATTTTTGTGGGATTTTTTTCCTCTTTTTTGCAGTTGAATTCTAGTTTCAAGGCTTTATGATCAGAAAATATGCTTGGTACAACTTCAATTTTTCTAAATTTGCTGATGTTGTTTTTGTGGCCCAACATATGGTCAATTCTTGAGAATGATCCATGTACACTGGAGAAAAATGTATACTCAGTCACTTTGGGATGAAATGTCCTGTAGATGTCTATCATATCCAGGTGCTCTAGTGTTTTGTTTACGGCCACTATGTCTTTGTTGATTCTCTGTTTGGATGACCGATCTAGAGCCGTCAGCGGTGTGTTGAGGTCTCCAAGTATGATTGTATTTTTGTCAGTTTTTGTTTTAAGATCGATAAGTAGCTGTCTTATATATTTTGTTGCTTCTTGGTTTGGTGCATATATACTAAGAATTGTTATGTCTTCTTGATTCAGTGTCCCCTTAGCCATTATGAAATGGCCATTTTTGTCTCTGAGTACTTTTCCTGTCTTGCAGTCAGCATTATCCGATATGAGTATTGCTACACCTGCTTTTTTTTGGATGTTATTTGCTTGGAGTATTGTTTTCCAGCCTTTCACTTTGAATTTGTTTTTATCCTTGTTACTTAGATGAGTTTCCTGTAGGCAGCATATAGTTGGATTTTCTTTTTTAATCCATTCTGCTACTCTGTGCCTTTTTATTGGTCAGTTTAATCCGTTTACATTTAGTGTAATTATTGATACTTGTGAGTTCCCTATTGCCATTTTATATCTTGCTTTCTGTTAGTTTTTTTTTTTTTTTTTTTTTTTTTTTTACAGAGGCAGAGATAGACAGGGACAGACAGACAGGAACGGAGAGAGATGAGAAGCATCAATCATCAGTTTCTCGTTGAGCATTGCGACTTCTTAGTTGTTCATTGATTGCTTTCTCACATGTGCCTTGACCGCGGGCCTTCAGCAGACCGAGTAACCCCCTGCTGGAGCCAGCGACCTTGGGTCTAAGCTGGTGAGCTCTTTGCTCAAGCCAGATGAGCCCGCGCTCAAGCTGGCGACCTCAGGGTCTCGAACCTGGGTCCTTCCACATCCCAGTCCGATGCTCTATCCACTGCGCCACCACCTGGTCAGGCATCTTTCTGTTAGTTTTGTGTCTTGGTTGATCCTTCTCTTTCGTTTTTCTATCTTTTGTTTTTATTTGTTTGTATTCCATACATCTTTCCTCTGTTGCTATCTTTTTTATCTCATGTGCTTCTGTGGTGGTTTTTTCAATGGTGGTTACCTTTGTGTAATGAAAAGGGTCCCTACCCTGTTCATTGTAGCGAACTAATTTGTGAGTACTTTTGCACTCCATCGTCTTTGCTACTGTTAATCTCCATCTTCTCCCCCTCTTTCTTTTTGTTGTTGTCACAGTTTAAATTTGGTTTTATTGTGTTCTTCTTGGAGCTTTTACTTGTGGCTCTGTTTTTTTTTGTTCTTTGTATCTGATTGGAGAACCCCCTTTAGTAATTCCTGGAGTGTGGGATTTCTGATGATAAATTCCCTCATCTTTTCTGTATCTGTGAATGTTTTTATTTCTCCTTCATATTTGAAGGATAGCTTTGATGGGTATAGTATTCGTGGCTGAAAGTTCCTCTCTTTCAGGACTTTAAATATTGGGGTCCACTCTCTTCTAGCTTGTAGAGTTTCTGCTGAGAAATCTGATGATAATCTAATGGGCCTTCCTTTATATGTTGTATTCTTCTTTTCCCTGGCTGCCTTGAGAATTTTTTCTTTGCTGTTTGTTTGTGTCAATTTCATTATGATATGCCTTGGAGTAGGTTTGTTGGGGTTAAGAAAACTTGGAGTTCTGTTTGCTTCTTAAACTTGAGGCTTTAGTTCTTTCCACAGGCTTGGGAAGTTCTCATCTATTATTTGTTTGAGTATGTTCTCCATTCCATTTTCTCTCTCTTCTCCCTCTGATATACCTATTATTCTTATGTTATTCTTTTTGATGGAGTCAGATAATTCTTGTAGGGCTATCTCATTTTTTTTAATTTTTGAGTCTCTTTCTTCTTCTCTCTGTTGTGCCTCAAGTTGCTTGTCTTCTATTTCACTAATCCTCTCTTCTATCTGACCTGTTCTATTAGCTAAGCTTGTTACTTCGTTTTTCAGCTCTGAATTGAGTTTTTCATCACTGTTTGATTTGTTTTTATAGTTTCAATTTCCTTGGACATATATTCTTTGTGTTCATGGAGTTGTTTTCTGAGCTCCCTAAATTGCCTTTCTGTGTTTTCTTGTATATCTCGGAGGATTTTTAGAATTTCTATCTTGAATTCTCTGTCATTTAGCTCCAAGGTTTCCAATATATTAAATTTTTCTCCATAGATTTTTCCTCATCTAGCTGTGTTACCTCTCTTTCTTTTGTATCCATGATATTCGATTTTCTCTTCCTTAATGGCATCTGAGGGTGGTTTTGTTGATAGTATTAATGAGATTTAATAAAGAATAAAAAGTTAAAAAAAATAATAAAAAAAATATAAAATCGAAGAGTTGTTTTTTTAAAAAAAATTAATAATGAAATAAAGAAAAATACAATAAAATAAAAATTTTAAAAAAAAAAGGAAATTATTCCCCCCCTCCTTTTTTCCTCTCCTCTCCTCTCCCCTCTTTCTTGAGAAAATCTTGTGGTGGACTGTGAATTATAACAAACAATGCCTGTGATGGAGGGCCTGAATTGGGGAAAAGTAATAAAGGGCCAAAAAAAAAAAAAAAAAAAGAAAAAAGAAAAAAAAAAGAGCGTATGGACCCACAAAAAGCAAATAAGGAAAAAAATTGGGTCAAGAATAAAATGATTTGCTTTTAGGTGTTGGTTGTCTAAGAGTTATGATGAGAGGAATAAGAGGAAAATGGAAAAATGGGGGGACAAATTAAAAAATTATTATTGTATTTAGTGGAACAAGAACTAGATAATATGGAGAGCCAGGGATGGGAGCACTGCTAGTGAGTTAAAAAGGTGAAGTAAAAACCCCCCAAAATGCCACAAACATAAGTTTGAGTCCCAGATAAGATAATTTGTTTGTTATTGAGGTTTGAATGAGAGGAGATGTAAAGGAGAAAGGAAGAAACTAATATAGAGGGAGAAAAGAGAGAGAAAAAAAGAGGGAACCACTAAAAGAAGAAAAAAGAAAGGAGAGAGAGAGAGAGAGTTAAGGGTTTTAGAGTGCAACCCTCATAGAGAGAAAGGAAGAGAAGAGAAAAGATAATGGGAGATGTAACACTTATGGGTAGTGTAGTTCAAGGAGAGGAGAGAGTAAGACCAGTAGAGAGTTAATCGGCCAAATTGGAGGAGGAAAAAAAAGTATCAAGAATGAAGATAAGAGAAACAAACAAACAAATATAATAAAATGGGATAGGTTATAAAGTCTGCAGATTATTCTTGATTTTGAGAGGTTATCTTCTTGCTTTTTCTTTTCTCTCCCTCTCCCTGGTCGGTGACTCTGTACCCCGGGTTCTGCCCCTTTGGCACGCTCAGGTAGAGGTTTGCAGTTGATAAGTCTCTATGGCGATGTCATGTATTGTGCTTTAGTCTCGTTGGCAGTCGAAGCTCATTAGCATTTATAGGCTCCGACAGTGAGAGAGTCCATGTTCCTGGAGCCTTTCTCCTAGTCTTTCCTTCCTTAATTAGTAGCCTGATAATCCAGCTATGGGGTTGCTGCTGCCTCTGCCTCGATAGTAAGAGGCTCAAAGAGCTGGCAACTCCCCACTCTATTTCCACTCAGCACAGGGCTCTGGGTAAGGCTCAGTCAGTCAGAGCTGCTAGCATAATCAGGCGGGCTTTCCGCCCACTCAAAGACCTCTGGCTCTGCCACTCTGTCCGGTAACACAGGCGGGCGCCCACTTCCGGGGCGCTTGGAGGAAACTCTCACTCACTCTCTGCGACCAGGATATCCGGTCAGCAGTCTCACGCTCTGAGTGAAACCCCCAACCGCAGGGAAAAGTTGCAGTGTTGGAATTGAGTCTCGCTCCGTCCCCGTGCGCGGCTTTTGCAAGGCGCTAGGGTGGCCCGAGATTCCACTTTGGCCCACACAAAGGCCCCTGACTCTGCACCTCTGTGCGATAACACGGGCACGCACTGCCGAGGCACTTGGAGGAATCACTCACTCCTTATCTGCACGCGCAAACCAGGATATGAGGCCGGCTGCGTTTCCTTCTGAGTGAAACACCCTCCAGCACGGAAAATCTCCACCATTGGAATTAGTTCTCACTCCCTCCCGTGCGTGGCTTTCCCAGGGCGCTGGGGCTGCCCAGAGACTCTGCGCTCGGCCCACAGAAAGGCCTCTGACCCTGCCTCTCCGTGGGGCAACACGGGCACCCACTCTCGGGGCCTAGTAAGAAATTCTCGCCCACTAACTGCACACCGACCAGGAGACCGGGTAAAATGGCCACTCCGCTTGTCTTTGTTTGTTTGGGTTTGGCGCGAGTGTTAGCTTGTATTGCCCGGGTTGCCACAGGATCACATTTTCCTCGGCTTGGATCTCCGTGCCACAGCCTGGTTCAGCCGTTTGTGTCGCGGCCTGGATCTATTCACCCCCTTTGCCCGCCTCAGTTTCTATATTCACAGTTACCAGAGAAAGCCGCCCTGTTTAGGTTAGTGAGGAAGGCGGAGCATTTCTTACTCCCTATTTCCTTCGGGGTTTGGTTATATATTTAGCCAATTTTTCACTCAATCATACCTTTGGGTGTATTGTGAAGCATCTGGAAGCTCCAAGTATAGGTTTTTCTGTTTCTGGTTGAAGATCTTGTTGAGTTTTGGGGGAGATTTATTGGTATCGCTTCCTACCCTGCCATTACTCTGACATCATCTGTTCTGTTTAATGTTTCTTTGTCATCATTTACTGGATTTACTCTTGCCAGGTTCTATAATAACAGCTTTATGTATAATTTTTAAATCCTCACAATACCCTATGAACTAGGTATTATTATTCAACTCCATTTTATAAAAAGAAAAGTGTACATATAACATATAAAAGTGTACATATAGTTTAGTGATATATGCAAGTTCACACAGCTAGTGAGTAGACACCTTATTAGTAATTTACATTCCTGCTACTAATACTAAACATTTATAATTGTTTTGAAGCAGAGGGTTGGCCTGGCATGTGGCTGTCCTGGGTTCAATTCTGTCAGGGCACACAGGAGAAGCCACCATCTGCTTCTCCACTCCTCCCCCACCCCTCCCCCTTCTCTCTCTTTCTCTCTCTCTCTTCCCCTCCCACAGCCATTGCTCAGTTGGAGCAAGTTGGCTCCAGGCGCTGAGGAAGGCTCCATAGACTTGCCTCAGGCACTAAAATAGCTTGGTTGTCCAACAGCAAAGCAACTACCCCAGATGGGCAGAGCATCACCTGGTAGGTGGCTTGCAGGGTGGATCTAGGTCAGAGAACATGCAGGAGTCTGTCTCTCTGCCTTCTTGCTTCTCATTTAAGAAAAAAAAAGAAAAGAAAAGGAAGCGCACATGTAAGAAAAAACTAAATTCATTCATTCAGTTGACATATTTCTTAAGGAGAGAGGGATAGGAGATGTATATCCTACAACTATACTTCAGATTCTCTCAGCAAGTATCTTATCCCTTTAAATCAAATTCACAAAATAAGAAAAAATAATTAAACCCCATTTTTCCTACTAATCTTTATGATTTTTTCTTTTGCAAGGTGTGTTGCCTCACTATCTCTAGGCTACCATGATTGTACTCATTCTTTAAGCAGGCAGGTAAAAGACAGTGTTCTGCATAGTTTTATTGGAAATCAGATACTTTCATTTATTTTTTTTTAAATAAGATAACTAGTAAAACAAAAAGACAAAAACCACAAAATAAATTCATCATGCATAGAATATTTGCAAAAATAAGTAGACATGTTAAACAACTAAATAGGAGAGCTGGACTTAATTAAAACAGAAAATAATTGTACTATTGTACTAAAATAAAAACTAACTAAATTTCAAGCTTCAGGGCCCTAAATCCACTACTAAAAGCAGCCCAACATTAACTAAAATGTATCTGCAGTCCAAATATACAGCAAGAAGGAGGTGCATTGGAATAGCAGTATGTCTAAAGCTGAGTGTTCATTTGCCAGGCAGACAGGCCATTATAAACCTCTAGTTTGAGGTGTTTTCAACTGAACCTGAATTTTCAGATGTATAAATTAGTTTACCTCCTTGGAAAGACATGATTTCCTGTTTTCCAGAGAAATGTGGGCTTCTAAAAACTTATTTAAAAGGTTCAAAAGGCTACTTGAGCATCAAATAACTATTAAAAACAATATTTTGACTATTTAAGCGTAAACGAATCAGAAACATATGGATTAAATTTCCCTTAAATTGCACACGCTCCGAACTGAAGAGTATAAGCATAGATGAAACCTGTTTTGGATTTCAGAAAGCCCAAAACATTTGAAAAATCATCTGTGGTGTTCAGTGAACTCAAGATGCAGCTGGGTTACCCCTCATCTCTAAGTCATCCTTCTCCTGTACTTCTGGTATTAATACAGGCAATGGTGTAAGTACTCAAACAGTTTACAGGTAAACTGTCTAGACCTAAATTTAGGTAATTAAACAGTGAGAGAGAGAGAAAGAATTTAATCTTTAAAAAACCCATGTTTAAAGGAAAATCTTTTAGTTTTAAAGAAAATCTAAAATATTCTTTAGACTATACAATTTTCTTTTGAGTCTCTTTCTAATTTAAGATTTTATTTATATAACTCAAGGATAGAGAATAAAGTGAACTCAAATTGTTTTAGCTTTCATTATATGCCAGGCACTGTGCTTGGCACTTTCACATGTATTACAGTTATTTCTTAACTCAATTACACCAAAAACCAGCTTTAGGTTCTCATCATGCATGGAGGAGACATTTGTATTTCACTCAGTTTTATTCTCTTCACCTTGGCCTGTCAGCTTACTTACAATAAACAACCCGAGGCTAAAAGGTTAACTGAAAAACAGGTTACTTTTTTTTCCAACAAATTAAGCTGATAAAATCAGGAATTGAAGTCCTTAACTATTGGTAAAACTACATAGAACTGAGAGACTAAATGAAAAGTGATTAACAGCACATGTTTTTAGATAGCAAGTTGCTTAGTGTTTTGTACTTCAGTCCTTTGTACCTCCTCTGTGTAATGGGGAGAACAATACCTTTTAAGGCCACTGTGAATATAGACGGGAAGTTGTATGTAACATGCTTGAGAGTAAATATTTGATAAATAACTATTATGTAAGAAATATATGTATATTATGTGCTCAGTACTTATTTTCTCCAACAACCAGTAAAAAGACAGGCATTATCACTGCCTGTAACCCTTTTCAAAATGAATCCCTCTGACCTCTCTCCAGACTCTCCGTGATGAACACTTGACCAGGCACACAGCAGATAATGATTGGTCCCCACACATCCTGAAGAGGTTGTTTGGAACTACCTCCATTGCAAGTTATAACTCTGCACCTTATGGTGTGAGCACTTTGGGATGCCATACCGGCTACTTGAACATTGAGGCTATCTCAACTTGTGTCAGGTTAGAAGTTACCTGAGTCAAGCAGCAGAACCTCCCATGACCCAGCTCCTGATAAGCAAGGTATACCCACTGTATACCTCAGTTATATTCCTGTAAAGGAGCCTCCCTTTTCCATAAAAATCCAGCTGGCTCCTATGCCACCAGTTTAGGGTCTTTACTGGCCTCCAAGCAGTCAGAGCTGTTTCTCAGTACACCTTGGCCCCAGCACTCTGCTCATCCCCTCTGCCATAGTGGGAGGAGCTAGCAGAGCCCCATGCTGCAATGCCCAAATCCATCTTCTATGAGAAAGACAAGAGTTGTTGACATCCTCCTACCCTCCTACCACTCTTGCTTTTTTATCTGGGGGGGTCATAATCCCACTCCCTTATGACCTTCAATTTTTGTTCAAGGAGGAAGATAGAAATGGGTTGGCTTAGGAGACTGCCAGAACTGTACAATTCCACGCAGAAAAATAACCACAGTACATTTTTCTTTCATTGCTCCCCCACCCCTAATGTTTCTCTGCCTGCTTTCCTCCCAGCCCCCATTGAGAAAATGTCTGATGCCCAGCAGGGCAGCCTATGAGGTTTTCACAAAGTTCCTGAGCAGGTTTTAAACTGTTGAGTTATATCAAACCTTGTCAGATTTGCTAGTTAGCCAACTGTCCATAGTGTGTTAGCAGTGACAACCTGACCAGAAGAGGTGTTCCGCTCAGTAGGGATCTGTGAGTCACTCATCTCCACGAGGTTTCAATGAACTGCACTGTCAAGCACTCTGACAAATCCACATATAAGATAATTGGTTATAAAGACCTCCTGAGAGGCTGCACACGGAGTGACGGTGTTGAATGTTGTGCACTTACCACAGGTTAGACTTTTAAGAGGCAACCTAATGACTTGAACGCCTTCTCATTCTCATTAGGTTTCTCTTTGCTTGGGGTTCTCTTTGTTTTAAATTGGCAGGCCTCAGGCCTACTTTAAATCATAGCTACCAAGGTGAAAGTGACTGGTATTTAACAGAGGGTCCACCCTTTAGCCTCATTCTTTCTGGGACAAGGAGGAAGAGAAATAATAGGAATGTATGCCTTTTTTGCAGCTCCAGTGATATCTGATTGCAGTTCATCTGCCAAAGGCAGGGTTAGCTGATGAAGTAGAATTCTGGGGCTGCTTAACTTTCCACACCCTATTATCCATAGCATTATCATTTAAACCAGTTTGGGACAAGACTAAAAGGCCATTGTAAATATGGAGCTACCAAGGAAGGGAAAAAAAATCATTATTGGAGCTCCTGGCCTAGTAATAGAAAGTGATTAGGTAAAGATGTAAGACAAGGTTGTACCAAAGAACAGAGCACCTTCAGCACCAGGGGCACATTTGGCAGACTTAGCATGGCAGAAAAGGACATAGGCATGAATTTACACTGCTGTCTTGGTGTACTGTAACTGTGATTCGAGGATTTCTGTGCATATCTATGAGGTCTCCCGCCAAAGGAGGTAGTGACTGTCAGCTTATTTCTAGGAGTATAGTCCTCACCCTTAGGAAGACAAATGAGAATGTCAGGACCTTGCCATAGCCTAAATTCAGGGGAGATGCTAGATCTTTAGGATACCAGGAAAGGTAACCAAGCAGTCTATCAAGTAGGAAGTACAATCCCCCAAGTCATTGTCTTTTCCATATTTTCCTCTCCTCACTAGCTCCAACATCTCATTCAAATGCTCAAATCAGGACCTAGGCATCATATATGATATTTCCCTCTCCCACATCTTCATCTCTGAATCAAACACTGACCTTTTTGTTCTATATCTTTAATGTCTTCTGACTTTATCACTTTTCACCATCCCCACTGTCATTACTTCAGTTCAGGACACCATCATCTTGGGCCTGAATTACTACAGTAACTTCCCAATTGTTCTTTCTGCTTTCTTACCAATCCCAATTTTTTGCCACTATATCCTTTACAGTATATGCTGAAGCCTCTATAATTTCATGGAGTTCCCTGTATGTGTCATGCTCCCCATTGCTTCGGGGGTCTGCACATCTTCACTTGGCTAAGTCTCCTGCCTTCACTTCCTCAATGAGGGCTTCCCAATGCCCCAAAGCCAGGCTCAGTGCCCCCCTCCTGTGCCGCACAGCAGCCTGTACTACAGGCTGTCAACTACAGAGAGCAGCTGCTTCTTTTCTTGCTTTTTGTCTTTTTTTAAATTTCCATTAATGACTATTACTACATTTTTTACTTTTAATTGAATTTATTGGGGTGACACTGGTTACCCCAAATTTACAAGTTACAGGTACACTGTATTGTGTGTACACCACCCCAAATTAAGTCTCTGTTAATCACCATTTATCCCCTATACCCTTTTTTGAACAACTTTGTACTCCCAGATTCTAGCACACTACCTAGAACACAATGCAATCACTGAATATTTACTTAGAAAACTGGATTCTGTGACTTGGGTACTACACTCCTGACATATCAAATTGTGAATCTAAATATATTTTTTAAAGAATTACAAAAAAAAATAGAATAGAACTACCATGTGTACCATATGACCAGCAATCCCACTTCTGAGTATTTAATTTATCTAAAGAGAATGAAATCACTATCTCAAAGAGATACCAGCACTCCCTGGTTGGTTGCAACATTAATCATAATAGCCATGACATAGAAACAACCTAAGTGTCCATCAACAGATGAATAGATAAAGAAAATGGGCCATATATAAAATGAAATATTATTCAGCCTTAAAAGAGAAGGATATCCAGTCTTTTACAGCAATATGGATGGCCCTTGAAAGCACTATGCTAAGTAAAAAAATGTCAGATAGAAAAAGATAAATACTATCTGATATCACTATAAGAGAAATCTTAAAAAGCCAAACTCATAGAAACAGAATGGTTGGTAATTGCCAGGGCTTGCAGGTTGGGGGGATATTTTAACCAACCTTTGACACATTGGTCAAAAGATTCAAACATCCAATTTTAAGATAAGTTTTGAGAATCTAATGTACATCATGATGACTCTAGTTAACAACATGGTATTATACATCTGAAAATGCTAAAAGAGTGAACCTTAAATGTTTTCACCACACACACAGAAAATGATAATTACATAGGGTAATGAATGTGTTAACCAACCTTATCCTGGTCATCATTCCACAATATATATATGTATCAAATCATCACGTTGTACACCTTAAAGTTATACAATGTTATATATGTATGTCAATTATATCTCAATACTACAGGGAAATTTTGAAATTTTAAAAAGATTTAGGGGACATAGTAGATCCTAGGAATCATGGTTATGCCTTCAGATTCTGAATCTAAGGAGTGTGACTATACCCAATGAAGGAATGATCTTGTATTAGGTTTGGTAGAAGGCTAAATGGGTATTCCAGTAACTGGAATAATGGATAATGGAATAGTGGATAATTGAAGAATGCAAAGGGAAAAACAAAGTAAAAGAATACAAAACAAAATAAAACACCAGACAGAAGTAAGAATACCTCCTCTTCTAAACAGAGCTCCTTTAACTTTCTTTGGTAGCAAAAAATAGTAATGATATTTGGAAGTAAACATCATATGCTATACTCTGTTAAGACACTTTCCTTGAAGATTTTTATTTTTCAGGAAATTCCTTCTGTCATTTATTCTAACACTGAGTTTAGACCAATATCTGCTTCAAGCCAATCATAAATTCTCCTTGTTTCCCCACTCCCACATATAAATCATACCTATCCCAAATTAAGGCTACCAAAACACAAGAAGAACCAAGACTTAATGTTAATAACAAATATAAAGATGCTAGTTTGCGAAAATGAAATCAAATATTTCTTGCACGCCCCTTGTATATAAAAAGTTGAACAAGTTAAAATAAAACAAGAACAAATAGAAATAATACAGTGATTTTGCCTAATAATGTGAGAAAAAAGGCAAGAATCCACAGGAAACAGTAGTGACACATCTACGATTGGTCAGAAAGCAAGACTTTATAATTGTTTTCATCAATTAGCTAATCAAAACACTTTCTGTTGATGTACTTGATATTGTCTCACACACTGAGCTTTGCCTAAATCTGCTAATCATGGTCAACTTCACGTACTTTCTGTAAAGGGTAGGCAGCTGTCCTGTATGACTGTACAGGTTGCTCACTACATCAAGTGGCCCATCCAAAAAAGGTCTGAAGTTCAGCCTGAACTCTGCTCAACAAGTTTTGTGCCCTGGCTTGAGGCTTGCATCACCCAGTGGACAGGACACGTTTAATTCACACAGAGGTACTTTGTGGGTAGTAAGGATCCTGCTTGAAAGGGTTAAGATTCAGACACTGTCATAGCTCTCAAGTAAATGATCAAACTTGTGAGTTATATGTTCCAGAGGTCCCAAAGCCCTCATCAATCTGAAGAGATACCATTCTGCCCTCTAATCATCATGACTTTGAGTCTGAACCATTAAATAAATCCATTCAACGTTTGCCCTTCAGAATCTTTGCTTACATGGAAGCTGCCAGAACTTTAAACCCTGCAAAACAACAAGGGCTATAAAAGTCAGCTGGAGGCCAGAAAGTAAGCAAAATCCATCCTTCTTTTCATATTTCAGATCTGCGTTATTCTAAGTTCTTTGAGCATGCTTGCATCTTTGTTGGTAGTCTGGTATCTCAGCTTTATGGAAACCCCCTCAATATCAGTCTTCTAACTGACTTCTTGGATCTGGCTTCAGTCTCATGCCCCAACCTTCCTAACCCTACACCTGAACAACCCTGAGGCTGACTACCAGTGGTACATGTTGGACCACCAGGCCCAACATTCAGCCCAATATTGTGAAGGTCTCATGTGGCCTACGTGATGAGGCTAACAAGATAGTATATTTTGTGAGCTCCAAAACTCCAAACTTCACAAAAATGTTTTTCCTTTTACAGGAGTTCATTGTCTTCCTTAGTTACTTGTCATAAAAAAAAATCTTATCCAGTGAGACCAAAAGGGCTTCATCATACCCTTATTTTTCTTAACTACAATAAAAATAACAAATATCCATTCGGGGAAAGAGGCCAGTGTTAAGTTCCAGAGAACAGAGATTGTGAAACCAGGCTCTCCCCTTGAATAGTGGCCTGAAAAAACTGTATCATGTCTCAGAGTAACTGTCTCTGGTGGGAGGTTCTGGCCATAACCAGGAAGCCAGAGGATCTGCAGGAAGGCAGGAGATTGAGAAAGCAGACCGAGGCTTCAAGGTACTTCATGGAAGTAGACTAATTCTTTTTTTTTCTTTTTTTTTTTTCTTTTTTTTTTTTGTATTTTTCTGAAGTTGGAAACAGGGAGGCAGTCAGACAGACTCCCGCATGCGCCCACCAGTGGGCGATGCTCTGCCCATCTGGGGCATTGCTCTGTTGCGACCAGAGCCATTCTAGCGCCTGAGGCAGAGGCCATGGAGCCATCCTCAGCGCCCGGGCCAACTTTGCTCCAATGGAGCCTTGGCTGCAGGAGGAGAAGAGAGAGACAGAGAGGAAGGAGAGGGGGAAGGGTGGAGAAGCAGATGGGTGCTTCTCCTGTGTGCCCTGACTGGGAATCGAACCCGGGACTCCTGCACACCAGGCCGACGCTCTACCACTGAGCCAACCGGCCAGGGCCGACTAATTCTTCAGTCATCGGTTTCTCCTAAGGCTGGGCTTGTTACCTGAATCCTTTTTCTCCCTTAGTAAACTCTTTTAACCCAATATCCTCCTTACTCGCTGCAGGTCTTGCTTCACCCGCAACATTGCTCCCAATCCTCTCCTAAATGCTGGGCTTGGTAGAGTGGCCCTATGTAGTAGGTGTCCTGTTGGGTCCAGCGGCACAGCCTCCTCATTTACCCAAGCTGTGCACTTGAGGTGAACCCCTCTTCCCATGTAGGTTGTGTGCAGTCTCCTGTTGTAGTTGAGTCTTGATTGCTGTTGGCACATCAATGGGAGGGATTTAACCCTGGCCAATTGGTTGCAAGGACTGACTCTGACCATTGCATAGAGGACCAACTTGCAGAGGCCCATGACACAGAACAGGACTTATTTCAGTGGAGCATAGTGTCCACTGACTCTGTCTCTAGAGTGTGCCTCTTGTTGAGGGGGTTGGTGGGTGATGCTTTGACATAGTCTGAAGCTGTCCACCTGGGGTACTGGCTCTAGGGTCCCCTGGGAAGTTTAACCAAGGTCAGTCTCCACTTGTGTTCTACCCAGGGCCACTGGGCAATGGCGAACAGCAATCTGCAGATCACTGCTACTTGTGCTGGGCTTGGAGGTGCCCAGCTGAAGCCAAGCTGTGAACCAAGGCTGGCTGCTCTTTTGCTGCATCTGGGGCCACTTAGTGAGAGGTAAGGGGCACGCCAAAACCAGATGCTGCTTGTTTGAGGGAGTTTAGAAAACTCTGAAGCATGAGCCAAGACAGGCCATTTGTAGGGAAAAGCCACTGGAAACAGCTTGGTTGGGTCTGAAATTTGGGTTGAGTGGGGTTTTAGGGAATCACTAGAGCAGGAAAAACAGTGTGAATCAGGTTGATGGAGTCTCAGATATGGTGCCCACCTGCCAGCTCTGTGGTGGGAGAGCTCATCAAAGGAACAATAGCCTCTGCCAGCACTTCTGTTGCCCCCCCCCGCCCTCACTTGATGCCCAAATATTCAGTTCTTCCCCATATGTCATTGGTGCCTTTCAAGCTACCACTTCAGCACTAGAGTTCAGTATAAGTCTGTGCATGAGCCCTTTAAGAGGAACTTCCTGGGACTCTAGCAGCCCTCTGTCTCACTCAGCCATAATCCCTTAGGTTCTTATAGGCAGAAATTATGGGAACTTCTCTCTGCAGTACTGGAACCCTGGGAAGGGAAGCCTGAAGTGTGGCCAGGCCCCCTTATTCCTCATGGGAGACCTCTGCAGCCTTGATATCCCTCCTAATTTTTATCCACCACAGAATGAGTGAGACCAATTTGTTCTGCATATCCACCCCACTTACTAGTCTCAATGTGACTTATTCTTTAATTCCCTGGTTATAGGACTTACACTTAGCCGGACATCAGGTGGCTCTGAATGTTGGTTCTGTGCAAGAGTTGTGATTTTGATGTGGTTGTGGGAGGAGGCAAGTATAATGCTTACCTACGCCACCATCTTGCCCAGAAGTTCTCTTCACTTTCTTAACAATGTTCTTTGATACACAAAAGTTTTTAATTTTTATGAGATCTAATTGAACTATTTTTTGTTCTGTTAGTCTTGCTTTTGGTAGCATATCTAAAAATCTATTGCAAAATCCAAGGCCATCAAGCATACCCCTGTGTTTGCTTCTGAACATTTTATGGCTTTAGCTTTTATATTTATATTGTTGACTCAATTTAAGTTAATTTTGTATATGATATCAGGTAAAGGTTCAACTTGATTTATTTGCATGTGGAAATTTAGTTGTCCCAGTACCTCTGTCAAAGAGAATAATCTTTCCTCATTAAATAGATTTGCCGCCCATGTCAAAATCAATTGACCATAAATATATGAGTTTACTTCTAGAATCTCAATTTCATTCTATTAGTCTATATTTCTTACTTTGGTCCCTTCATGCCTTTTTGAATTTCTGAGTTAACAAATGCTGAAAGCTACTACTGTATATTCATTTTCTGTTGCTGCTATAACAAATCACTACAAACTTGGTGGCTTAAACAAAAACAAATCTTTATCTCACAGTTCTAGAGAACAGAGGTCACACATGGGTTTCACTGAGGTAAAACCAACAAATGCATCAGCAGGCTTGATTTTCTTTCTGACAGCTCTAGGAAAGAACCAATTTCCTTATCTTTTCCGGATCTAGAGGCCACCACATCCCTTGATTCATAACCTTCTTCCATCTTCAAAGCCAGCAATGGTAGGTTCCGTGTTTCTTTCCCTGAATCACTCCGACTTTGGCCCCATCACTGTTTTGCCTCCCTCTTCTACTTTTAAAAACTCTTGTGGTGACACTGAACCCAACCAGACAACTCAGGATAATCTCCCTGTTTTAGGGTCCAATTATTAGCAACTTTCATTTCCTTTTGCCATGGAATATACCATATTCACAGGCTTAAGAAATTAGGACATGTACCTTTGGGGAGCCATTACTATGTTTTCTATAGTCACTCTAGTTCTGGACTTAGAGTCATTTGATACAACAAATTTCCTATGGTTAAAGCCAGCATCATTTGTGGCTGGGCTTGATTTATTCACCAGAGTCTCCCTGTCATCACTTATCACAATGCCTGGAATATTATATATGATTGGTAAATACTATTGAAAGATGTGTTTTCTGATGCTCTGAGTACCCAGACAGTTTAGGCCAGTGATTTTCAAACTTGATCCCACAGAATCCAACAGTGGCATTGCTGTGCCCTAGAGCCCACTCGAGGGATGGAGGGGAAAGTGCTGGGGAGAAAATGGAGTTGGGCCCCCACGCCACCTTAAATTCCGTCCAAGCAGTTTGCCTCTATTTCACAAATTAAGATTCTTCCTAAAGTTGTATTCATAAGAGATTCTATTGCTGTAGGAAGTTTAAATAACACTGGGATTAGGTCATTGACAATATAGCACAAAATTCAAAATGTTTGTTTCATGAAGATGTTGATTTTATAAGATAAACTGAACCAGCTGTCTAGGTGAGCTACCCGTCACGGGAGGGACGTGCTTCACATGGTGCCCAGCTGAAGTCAGGGTGCGTAGAACTGGCGCACGAGGCGGTCTCTTTACAACTCAGCATTCTAAATATAGTTTCTGGTTCAATCCCCAAATATTTTCTTCCAATTAAACCATTCCTTTGGCCCTCTGAGATTCACAAAGCTCCTTGGAATTCAGCTGGAAATAAAGCGCTGCCTTTTCCAAGCTCACTGAGAAAAGGAAAACAATAGTCAGCGTTACAGGGGGCTTACTTCCTCTGTGCCAGGCACCGTGCAAATCAGTTTGCACTTACTCCTCATGTGTATGCAGTGTTTGCCATCATCCTGCAAGGTACACAGAATCTCCATTTTACTGATAAGAAAAACTGGAATGGATAAATATTAAATACTCTGCCTAAAGCCACAAGATTTGGTGAGAGATCATCTAGTATTCCACCATATGCTGGTCTTAAAGATATCTATAAGACTAAGGGACCATTTGTCTTGCTGTCTTAAAATGACCCTGCTAAATGCACCCGCATATTTGTGGCAGCATTGTTCACAATAGCGAAGATCTGGAAACAGCCCAAGTGTCCATCAGAGAACGAGTGGATTAAAAAGCTTTGGTACATATATACTATGGAATACTACTCAGCCATAAGAAATGATGGCATCGGATCATTTACAATAACATGGATGGACCTTGACAACATTATACGGAGTGAAATAAGTAAATCAGAAAAAAAAAAAACTAAGATGAATCCATACATAGAAGGGACATAAAAATGAGACTCAGAGACATGAACAAGAATGTGATGGCAACAGGGGCGGGAGGCTGGGGGAGGGGGGAGGGGGTGAAGAAGGAGAGAGGGGTTAGGGGAGGGGAGGGGCACAAAGAAAACCAGATAGAAGGTAACAGAAGACAATTTAACTTTGGGGGAGGGGTATACAGCACAATCAAATGTCAAAATAATCTAGAGATATTTTCTCTCAACATATGTACCCTGATTTATCAATGTCACTGCATTAAATTTAATAATAATAAAAAAATGACCCTGCTATAATGCCCAGTGTCATTTACAGACATTTCAGAGTTATAGTTACGTTTAAGTGAAAAGTAAGCTAAATGGACTGGGAAATTTGGGCAAAGACCACAACTTCACTAAGATATAAATGATCTAGTTGACTTTGGAATAAGCAGAAAATTAATTGTTGAAATCTCTATAGAACATCTAATATGCTTTCTAGAGGAAGCAAATAAGCAGTTGGCTAGAGGAGTTTAACAGATATTAATAGCCAACTCAGAAGGCAGTCAAACCAGGGTTTGGGTTTAAATCCAGCTATATGATCCTTGGTAAGTTTTTAACCTCCTTACTAAGTTACATGTTCTCCTATGTTAAATGGGGTGATAAGAGAGACATTGAGAGGATTTCCATTACTTCAAAATTGAAAGTGTTTGAAATAATCCCAGTCATACAGTAAACAATAAATATTGGCTATCAATATCATTGAGGGATTTATGAATTTTTGGATATGAATTTTAAATATTAGTTTTCATTGTACAGTAGCAGTAATAATTAGTAGCAATGATAATGAATGAGTAAAATAACAATAACTGTTCCCTCTTTCCTGATATCTATTGTTTCCTCTTCAGAAATGATCCCATAGCATTTAATCTGCTATATATTTCATGTTTAAAAAATAACACTCGACCCTGGCTGATTAGTCAGTGAATAGAGCATTGTCTTGACATGTGGACGTCCCAGGTTCAATCCTGGTCAAGGCACACATGAGAAGCAACCATCTGCTTTTCTAATCCTCTCTCTCCCCCTTCTTTCACTCTTCCCCTCTCGTAACCAGTGGCTTGGTTGGTCTGAGCCTCAGCCTCAGGCACTGAGGATAGCTCAGTTGATTCGAGCATCAGGCCCAGAAGGGAGTTGCCAGGTAGAACCCAGTTGGGGTGCATGTGGGAGTCTGTCTATCTCCCCTCCTCTCACTTAAAAAAATAAATAAAATTTTAAAATAAAAAAAAAATAACTCTCCTATGTACCATGTTTCCCTGTAGCTATCAACCAATTTTTATGTTCCCATTAAAACAAACATCTTTAAAATCCTGTTTCTGCTCACTGTCTGCATTTCTCCTCCTGTTCTCCCTTGAATCCACACAAATGAGGTTTTCTTCTGAATGCCTCTTTGAAAACTGCTTTTGTCAGGATCACCTGTGGCCTCCTCATTGCCAAATCCAGCTATCATCTTAAACAACATTTGACAATTGATCGCATTCCCTTTTTGGCTCATTTTCTTTACTTGGCAACTGTAATAGCATCTCTGACTTCTCCCACTCTTCCTTCTTCTTCAGCACCCTCTCAGTTCTTCTTTCAACCTTCTCTGCTGGTTCCTTCTCATCATGCAGAACTTTTAGTAGCATGACTAGGCCTCAGATCTCTCTGTCCTTTAGCTAACCCCACTTACTAGTGATCTTACTCAGTTGCATGCTTTATGTACCATAAACAGCTACTAAATATATATTTCTAACTCTATCTTCTTTCTTGAATTCCAGATTTGTGTAGCCGACTGCCCATCAGACTTACTCATTTGGATGCTTTAGTAGGTATCTCATAGATAAAATTTCCCAACCTGAAATTCTGTTTTCCTATTTCTACCCACTACCTCCACCCTTCCTTAACTTTATGAATGGCAACTCCATTTTTTTCAGTTGCTCAAATCAAACACTTCTTTGATGCTCTCCCCAACCATTCCCGGTCTATCCAGTTCATAAGCAAGTCCTAATAGCTCTACCTTTAAACCTGTCTTCAGGCTAATAATTTACCATAGAATCTAATAAGCAGCCAGAGTATTCCTTATTTTAAAATTTACACCAGATAGTGTCATTCCTCTGCTTTAAAATCCTATAATAGCTTGCCATCTCATTCAGAACAAAATACTAAGTTCTTACTCTGGTCTACAAGGCCTTTCCTGCTGTGGCCCCTATTTCTTTGACTTCAACTCCCAGTGTCCCCCACCCCAGCACACTTTACTCTAGCCAGACAGACGCCTTAGAGTTCCTTGGCTACTTCAAGGCTTTGCATTTACTTGTTTCTCTGCTTGAAACATTCTTCCAACTTATTTCTATGCACCTTGCCCCCTCACTTTATTCAAGTATCTGCTCAAATATTGCCTTATCAGCGAAACCTTGAAGCAGTCATCCTACTCGATCACTCTCTACTCCTCACCTTGGCTCATTTTTTCTTGAGAATAGTGATCACCACATGGAATATTAAAGTTTTTTAATATCTGTCTTCCTCATTTTATGTTTTATAAGTATGTGGAATTTGTCTTTATTATTAATTGCCATAGCCTAAAAGCATAGAACCATACAGTGCACATAGCAGAAGCATTCATAAATATTTATTGAATTTAAATCATTTGCTAAGCCCCTACTGTGTAACCAATATCTTAGTCAATTCTTACAGCTACCTGGGGCTAAACACTTGGGTATTGCTGTCAGAATGCCATGCATCTGATGCTAACTCTATTAGTTATATCAGGTTGGACAAAGTACTTAGACTCTCTAAACCTCACTTCATCCCTGTAAGAGGAAATAAAATCTATTTCATGGTATTACTGTAAAGATGAAAAGGGATAATGTGTGAAGAGTTTTGCCTAACACCCAAAAGTTGCTAAACATTAATTCAGATAAGAAAACTAACAATCAGAAAGGTTAAAAACCCAAAGTCAAAGAAATAGATTATAAAAACGGAGAGGAGGTTCGATATGGAGGTTAATGCTGAGAGATTTGCTTATTCGTGTTTGTCTGATTGTTGTTGATGCTAAATCGAGACAGCAGCTTTTTTCCCTCCCGTTGTTCCTGTACCTAAAAAACAGAGTGACACACTTGTTTTCAAGTTTTATGAGATTCTGTTAAGGTTTCCTGTTTTCTGGAATGAGTACTATCATTTTTTCTATTCTCATTGATTCATACAACAAACACATGACTAGGAATTTATAATCTACTTGAAGATATAAGCCATGTGTTTTGATGACAAGAAAATTAAGAGAACTGAGAGAGTGCTAAGAAAATTCAGGGGTGAAAGTCATACATTTATTTCTTTGTAGGTGAGAACATGCTCTTATTCCTTTCCTCAACTCCCAACCCATATGGCAGTTTCTTTGTAAAGCCCTTGTTATAAAAATACAAATACATAAGAATAATTTACAAACATACATACTTTCCCCTAAGTGTTGAGGATTCTGGTTTAAGTTCCTAACATCAATCTCTCAAAACAAAAATGCATAGATAATCTTTGAGGGAGTAAACCAGAATACTTACTATTCATCTCATCTGGTTTGCACACGCTTAAGTGGTGCCTCTGGGTACGTTATAAAAAAGCTTTAATTAAGAGCAAACATGTTTGGGTTTTACTCATCTCAGGTCCAATAATCAGACTAAAGAGTTTGTGAAGGGGGTGGAGGGAGGCAGATACTTTTTTTCTCCTAAAGTTTTTTGTCTACTTCAGCAGTTATTAAAAAAAAAAAAGAGCCACATATATTGTGTAGGATTATTTACAACCTCTGGAGAGAATGAACATAGAGCATTTGTGTGCATGGATAGTGTCATGTGTTAAAAGAAACACACTTGCGGTGGGCCTGGAAGTACAGAATTCTGAGGTTGAATTTCAGGGTTTATTGGGGTAAGAGAGTGATTCATAGAGATGTTGATATTTTAGCATTTTCTATTCAACATGAGAATTCAGAGATTACCCTAGGAGAAATGAAGGGGAAAGCTATATGTCTTAACTTTTCTTTTTAACCAGGCTGAGTGTGCACTGATGTCAAGAATTGGAGAGTCCATTTGCCAAATTTCTGTTTTACATAAGCACTTCTTTTTTTGCCACCCTATTCCTTGCAAAAAAAAAAAGGTATTGCCAAGAGTCGTTCCTGTCCTGGTGATTAGTGGCAGCACTGTTCGAACAAGAAGCTGTTTGGTGTGGGAAAGAGCTGGCTTCAGGGGTGCAGATGCTGTATTCACGTTGGAAGCATTCCTGAGAGGAAGGCTCTGTGCTTCACACTGAATTAAACCGTGTGATACCTACCACCACTTAGTCCACAGACCCCCCTCCTTCTATTTGTGGTAACTGCACTGTGTATTTTCTTTTTCTTTTTGCACATCTGGACTAGAAATACAAAAACATGCATCAGTTATATGGAGGGTTGTGACAGTAACACAAAATCCTTGCTATTACTGCTTTTACTCAAAGACCTGGAACTCTTTGCTAATGGTGATTCTATCTCCCAAAGTGAAACCCCTTGGCAAACCTCTCTAAGCCTCAGAGTTAGAAAATTAGAAATTATAATATCTACCACAAAAAAATTGCCAAGATGTAAAGTTATAACTTTTATATACCTTTTAGCATGTGTGGCACAAGGGACAGAAACAATAAATGCTAGTCGAAGAGGGAAATTGAGTGCAGAGGTTGGTAAGCTAACCTAATTTCCACCCTGCTCTACCACTTATAAACTGTATGAATTTAGCCAACTTAAGTTCTCTACACCTCAGTTTCTTTCTTTTTAAAACAGAATGATATATTGCTTATTTCATAGACATGTGATGTGATAATACCACTAAAGTGCTTACCATGATGCCTGACACATTGTAAGTGCTCTATACATTAGCCATTATTATATATTAATTCATTACTTCATGAATGCTTGTATAAATAAAATATTCTAACATATTTTCAGAAAAATCTTCCATAAAATAAGTTTATTAATTTTCTATAAGAATGAAGATTAACATGAGACCATCTCTATGTAAGTAGGAAGCACCTCTAACTGATTAGATCATGCTATGATCTCTCAGTCAGGATACAGCCATCCTGCCAGGTATGTATACAGGCATACCTGATCTGAGTCCTATTAAGAAGCCCTTAGGTTTTCTGAGCTTTCAGCTCTATCTTCCCTTAAAACAGGAAAGACATCCAAAGGAAAAGAAGCTCTTATCTGGCCCTCTTTGGGATCTTGGCATCAGCTAGTCCAAGCTCCTGAACCAGTTCCTCTGGCTCTTTGCTCAACAGCCCTCTACATCCCAACTTCCATGAACTTATGTATCCTTCAGCTGAAGCTACGCTTTTGATTTCTAGTTTTCCTAGAATCCAGAGTCATTTTATCTGTAGACATGCTTGTTTGCCTATCTCCAGTTAACTCTAAATTAAAAAATACAGACACACATGAACCATCATTCAATGCAAGTACACAAAGACACAGCCACCAAAGAGACCCAAAGCATGTGGTCAAAGCAATTAGAGAGAATTCCCTGTAAGTGCAGTTAGAATTACAAACCCTCCAGCACCAAAGGGGTTTTATGGTATTCAGTGAATGATAAGACATAATGAAAAAAATCTACTTTGAGAATAGATTGCAGCATAAAAACTAATTCAAAAATATGTAATTCCTGAAATTGTTTAAAAGGCACTTGATTCATTCATTCACTTTTTTTACAAATGTGTGGAAAAATAAGAAAATGGCTAACATTTATTGAGCATTTATTATATGTCAGATACTTCTATAATTTCTGAAAATTTGTAATTAATATAGGAAGTTGATGATCACAAGATCTCCACATTGTTAAGCAAACTGAGGCACAGAAGGGTTGAATAATTTCTCCAAAGTTACATGGTTAGTAAGTGAAGAAACAGATACTTATCAAGTACAAGGCACTTTGCCAGAGGCTTAGGATGCAAAAGTAATAATATCTAGTCCCTGCCTTCATGAAGTTTACATTCAAATGAAAAAGTAAACAAATAAAAAGAGTAACCAAGTAAAATAATTTCAAATACATACTATAAAAAGAATAGAAAATAGTGGAACTACTTTAGGTAAGACACTTGTTATGGACTGAAATGTGTACTTGCCCCCCAAAAAAGTTTATATGTTGGAATTCTGACCCCTAGTACTTCCAAATGTGATTGTATCTGAAGATAAGACCTTTAAAGGGGTCACTAAGGTAAAATGAGGTCTTATGGGTAGGGGTGTCTAATTCAAAATGACTGGTGTTTTTGCAAGAAGAGAGATTAGGACAAAATCAGACACAAAGAGAATGTGGAGACATCTGAAGAAGACAGCCATCCACCAGCCAAGGAGGGAGGACTTCCAAAGAAATCAACCCTGCTGACACTTTGATCTCAGACTTCTAGCCTCTATAGCTGTAAGAAGATAAATTTCTGTTGCTTAAGTTTCCCAGTCTGGGGTGCTTGTTATTGCAGCCCTAGAAACCAAATATAGTTAGTTATCCAGGAGGTTTCTCTAGGAATAGAGAATATTTAAAATCAAGACTCAAAGAATTAAAAGAGGAAAAGAAAAGTTCCAGACAGAGGAAAAGGAGCAGCAGCTTTGAGCTGAGGATTAAAAACTTCAAACATTCTTCTGGTTTTGGGAGTCATCATAGCCCCTTCTTCAAGTGATTACTTACAACACACTCATGATTTGAGAAGTGTTTTACAATGTTAGTCTCAATTAATGATCATAACAACCATAAGAGACATATATTAATAGCTTCATTTTGAAGACAGAAACTATGACCGCAGAGATGTTAAGCAACTAGTCTCTGGCCACAAAGCAACACAAGAGTCAGAACTTGCACCTAGCTCCTTTGATGCCAAAGCCAACATTCTTTCCACTATATCAAAGTTTTCTCCTGCCCAAAAACATTCCAATTTTGAAAGGGCTTTAGAAATCATAAGGCCATATCTACATAGGAGAGGCTAGATAAGGAGTTGAGAAATTTTACTCAGGTAGAGAGTTCTTCATTTCTTCAGATGTTTCACATCCTTACCCCCACAACCCTTCCTCTTGTCCTTAATAATGATGGTGTTATATTATGGGTTTATTTGTTTTTTTTAATCTATTTTCATGAATAAAATACTTTAATGTTGGTTTTATCTCTCTTCACTTTAACTGGGTAAAGCCGTGAATTCTCTTCAAAATGGCTTTGAGTTTAACTACGGCTTTCGCAAAATGGAACCTCAACAATGACCTACAGTGCTTGCCGGCAGGGCATAGGCATGTAGTGCAAGCAAGGGAGCTTTCCATGTAACACATGCATCCCTAAGTACAAAATTACAATAATCAGAGATGGCAAAGACTGAGCAGTCTGTCTCCAGGAAGGTCAATAAAAGACTATGAGAATGTTTAGTCTAGGCCTGGTCCCATTCTCCCAATGCCACAAAAGTGAACAAACCATATATGCTTTTTCTAACAGAGTATGACATGGTCTAATCAAATGTAGATTTAGTATTGCTGTGCAATGTCATGACCCATAACTTGATCACATTTCACAAATGCTCCTTCCCACTGAAGCATTTGAGAATCTGAAAGATTAAATAAAACACTCTGATCATCTATTAAAAATGATTCAATAAATATTTTTGAGGGTGTTCTATGAAGAAGGCCCTTTATTAACATTGTGAAAGTTATAAAAATAGTTAAGAATAAGGTTACCCCTCAAAATGAATTTGTAAAACTCTAATAAAAAGATGCCATCATCCCCTACACCTATAATTTAAGGCAGAATTTGTAAATTATGGGGAAAGGGTTGAGAAAGAAGAGAAAGGGAAAATTCACATCTGATTGAGAGTCTTTCATGGAAGGAAAATTACTTAAATTAGACCTTGAAAGTAGTTAGGAATTCAACTGGTGTGAATAATAAGGAGCCAAATTTCAGATAAAGAGGAAAAACTGAGAGAAAATAAGAAGTGAAGCATTTTAAGGATAATTTTATAAGAGCTTGCACATCAGTCTGAGAAGCATTGGCTCTATCTTGTAAATAATATGGAGCCAGCAGAGGTGTTTGAATAAGGCAAATTCTAACAGCAAAGGCCTGGAAGATCAGGCATCAAATTTGGTTTTTTATACATGAGTATATGCTTTAATCACCACAAATTAAACATTTTCTACTCACCAACATAAGGAAACTGAGGCTTAGTAAGTGTAAATACAAAATGAGCAATGGGAATGACATGAACACTGCTCCAGGAGATAAATCTAGCAACCATGTAGGAAGAACTCTCATTTATTATTAGAAACAAGGAAGTGAGGAAAAGATGGTTTAGGATCAGAATAAGACAGCTAAGTGGAGATTTCCAAATAGCAATTTTAATGGTAGAATTTAAAGACAGAATTGATTTGAGAAGTCAGAGATAAATGTAGATTTGAAAGTCATACCTATAGAGATGGTAAAGTCATGGAAAATACAGGATTGCAAATAAAACAAATTATGAGAAGATGGTAGAAGACACAACTTTGGGAAGCACAGCTAAAGACTAGAAGAGGAAGGCATGCCAGTGAAGCACAGGAGAATGGGAAAGTGAAAGAAATATTAAGGGAAAGAACTGCAAAGCTCAAATTCTCATTATACCATATCATAAATCTAATTACAAAGTTGGAGATGAGAACGAAGAGAATAGAGGGAGATGAGAGTGAAGCACAAGAATAGTGCTCAAGATTTGGAAAAGGTGTTGTGCGGAAAGCAACAGAAAGTCAGCGTGACAGGAAGGGAAGTCATGTCAAAAGCAGCAATGAGTCCCACCACTCTCCAAGCAAGGATTTGCAGGGGAGTCAGAGTAGGAAGGTTGTTACCTTCTCTAGAAACATAGCCCATGAACATAACAAAACTGGTAGTGAAATAATAAGAAGTCAAGGGAAAAGGAGAATGAAGGGTTGTAGAACCCATCATGGAGCCCAGTCTGAGAAGAACAGCAAGTGAATTCTTTGTTTCCCCATTGTCTCTGGCGATCCCAACTGTGGCTGAGATGACTTTTTTTAAAATGCATAAATCAATAGTACTCAAAGTTTTAAAAATTCAGAATAAACATCCAAACAAATTTTGTTTTTCTAGGGATCATAGGTATATCAGCCATACCAAATAATAATAATAATAATAATAATAATAATAATGTGTACATTGTTCAACAATGTTTACTTTAGCTAAATTTCCCCCCATAATTACTAAACTATGAACCAAATTCTGACTTTATATAAATCCAACTGGCTTTATTATTTTGTGCAGAAGGCAGTTTGACAGGTAGAAAGAATCCAAGTTTGGTGTCAGAGAGATTCACAAGTAGCATCTTTGCTTTACCATTTACCAGCAATATGGCATGAGGAAGCTCTCTTTCCACTCTGAATTTATTTTCTTAGAGACAGGATTATTTTGTGAATTTAGTGTGGTAGTATATGATAACCAACAAATATTTATTCAAACAGTATTTATTATGTGCCTTTAATATGCCATGGTTTATATAAAAAACTAGGATTAAAAAATAAGACACTAAAGTACAGTTTTATACTCAAAGAACTAATAGTCTAATAGAGATAATAGGCATTTAAATACATACACTACAATAACAATAAAAGGAAGCAGAAGGTGTAAATGGAATATAGGGCTGGGAATCAATATCTATTTTACAAGGTATGCAGGAAGGTAGGCATTTAGGGAAAACTTTCTGGAGAAAGTGACATCTACCATTTCCAAATGCTCTAGAGATGTTCCTTCCTCCTTATAAACATATTTATAGATAGGACCTTGAAAACCCGAAGACCACTACTTTCAAAAGATTATTTCAGGAAGAGTTGCTTAAAACTTGATTATAATCTTCATGTGCTTTTCTCCTCCTTATTCTCTTCTAAAATCTTAGAATTCTAAAGTTGGAAAGAACCATAGAAATCCAAATCCAAATCTTGAATTTTAGAGGTGAGGAAGTCAAAACCCTGAAAGCATAGAACGATAACTGTCTTGGGAGCAGGAATGGTGCTGCTCCTCCCTCCCAAGGGTTAACTCTGCTTTTCTTTTACTGCAATCTTGTTCTAGTCCACAGCTCATCTACTCTCCACTTTTTCTTTCCTCTGTCATTTAGCCTTCTGTTTCTTGAGAAATTACATTAAATAATACTGATAAGAAGTGATAAATTGTCTACCTTGTTAATGCTGGTGATAACTACTGTCTTCAGGTTATTTTCCATTTTTTTTATAGATTCTCAACGTGTTCCAGGCAGTGTAGTAAATGACACAAATAATGCTTTGACATGTAACTGACATGACACAATGGGCAATAAAAGCATTTTCCATGGAATGTTCGTACATTTTTAAAGTAAAAAAAAAAAAAGTGCAAGAGCCACTTGCATTTTGAAGCCTGACACATGAGGAAAAGAGACTACTGTTTCTACCATGGTCTGATCTCTGAGATACCCATCTCATTGAAACCCAGGCTTCTCAGATGATCATACTGGCTAAATAAAAACATATTCATTATATCCTTGGGAAATTGTTGTGAGCCCATAATGTGTTGTTGTTTCTTTTTGTCTTTAAACTTTCCTTTCTCAATACGCAAAATGTTCTTCTAAAAATCTTTTATTTGTAGTTTTCTTTATGCACATTCTGTATTGGAAATGGGAAAAGGTTTATTTTGATTCTGCAAAGAAAACTAGGTTAAAGAGTCTAGAATTTTATGTTAGTTAAGACTAAATCAACTGTATGGCTCTTGGCTTATTTGCATGGCATGAGTGCTTTTGTTTTTGTTTATCTTGGCCAACACTGACTTTGGTTATCTGCAAAGCCCAAATTTACTACTATATGTTAACTCTACAATTCAATCTATGCCATACATATTTAACTAAATAGGACACATAAGTGTTCTGAATTTGCTGATAAATTTATTTATGGGCAGTGTAAATTTATGATTGAAAACAAAAGAAATGTGTTCAAATTGGTCAGCAGCTCTCCTTCCACCTGTCTATAAGGGAGGCCTGCAAACTCCAACATCCACTCTCTACTTATCTCAAGAGATAAGAATTATTTTAAAATAACTATTTAAAAATTCCTAAGTACAATAATATTCAAATTCCTATATTTCCAAAAAAGGATGCAAAAGACCAGAAAATATTTTTGTTTACCTCTTACATGTCTGTAAATATTCTCTCACAATTGCGTATGTCAAACAGTATTTAAACATTACAATTAAGTGCTCTTTGTCTATACTATAGGAAATGATAGCTTTTACCATATCCCAGTTGTCTCTAAGCACTCATCAGTTTGCCATGCAGTTATTCATAAGAAAGAATTAGATGGGGGCAGGGCGGATATCTGGTATTCAGTTGCTTAAAATACAAGCCATGTTATCATGAATGATGAAAGATGGCTGAGAGAAAGTAAGGCATGCAAAAACATTCTCTATTCTTACAAAGCAAAAAGAATGGCTATTTCCTCGAAATAAGAGGCATATCAGCTATACCCAGAACTCTCTGATTTCACAGCTTTCAGAACTTTTTGGTCCTTTTTTCTATTCCCATCTCACTTCTGGAAAACAATTTATTCATAGTGGAGGATAAAGGTTACTAAATAAGACTGTTATAGAAGGTATATAATTTAGAGTCATTATATCCTACATCTATATAATTTATATAACTGTTTGGTATAAATAATAGAAAACACTTCAGTATGTTGGCTCTGTGTGTTTCCCCATTATACTGTTTGTAAGTTACAATCATTTATTTTTTTAGCCTAAACTTTTCTTTGTACATGGCATTAAAAGCCATAGTCAAGTTATATCAAATTGGGATATACTTTATGCAAGGGTCATCTAGAAGTTTAAATATACAAAAACAGCCATCCCTCAGAAGCTAACTCATATAATTTTTACCATTATAGCTTCCATAACTTGATACTAGCATGCCATTTCTTATCTCAAAATTCTTTCTAAGTATCATCTTATTTAGGGACAAGAAAATCTAGCCGATGTTCTCTGTTTTACCAGTTTATTGTTAAAATTCCTATTTCTCAAAAACGTATAGCCAAAGAAATTTAAGAAAACTATAAAACACCTAGCAATATGAAATGTGATTTGTCACCATTACATTCTATATGGCAAGCAAGCTGACTCCATTGTGAATTTTGCATCAGCCAAGCAAAATACTAATTGTAATGAGGGGCACGGGGGTGGTGGGTGAGGGCGTTATATTGAGTGGGACACCTGAATCCATGTTAACACAATAAATTTTTAAAAAAGCTTTTTAAAAAGTCTACTACAAGTGAATGTGTTTATCAGTAATATTCTAAATAGAATATAACTTACAGAAAGTGTCATCCAATTATATTTTATTGGGCTGGGTGCCATAATGCAAAAGAGCTGAACCTGCAACCAAAATAATTAAGTTTGAGTCTTCCATTGATGTGCTGTAGGACCTAATGCAAGTCACTTAATTTCTCTGTATCCCAACTTCCCATATGTTTCTTTTCATTTTCAAGTGGACCTGATTTAAAAATACTATAAGGCAGATAAAGAGTATTTGAAAACTTCATATAGACACAGATAATTACTCTTGTTATTTCAAGAAAAGGATTCTTGGCTTTAGTTGAAGATATTAGCTGTATATATGGTTATAGACAATTCAATAGTTTGCTCAATTTATAATTTGGAGCTTAGAATCATATGGAGAACTGCAGACCTTGCCTCTTCCAACATAAATCTATACTGCACAAAACATGTTAGAATATGTATCTACCATGGAAATCTCTAGGTGGGCAAATTCAAGCAAGGCTAAGAAATCTCAGTGTTTATTAACAACCTTTCTAAAAATCTGAAGTTAATTGATCATTGCTTCAAATTTTCCATTAATTTAGGAAAGCTGGTCATCATTGGTTGGAAATTCTCATTCAGATTCATTCACTACTGAAAGCCTTGGTTATTGTCTCAGTCCATTCAAACTACTTTAACAGAATACCACAGAATTTACTATTTCTCACAGTTCTGGAGGCTGAAAGTCCAAGATCAGAATGCCAGCATAGTCAGGTTCTGGTCAAAGCTCTCTTCCAGGTTGCAGACTTCTCTCTGTGTCCTCACACGATGGAATAGACTAGGAGCTCGGAAAGGGGGGGGATGTCTCTTTTCTAAGAACACCATTCCAATTCATGAGGGCTTTACCCTCACAATCTAATCACTCCCTCCAAAGACCCCATCCCTAATACCATCACAGTGGGCATTAGAATTTCAACATATAAATTTGGGGAGGGAGAGGCACAAACATTTAGACCATGGTACCCTCTGACTAAACTGTAGTCATAACAAAAAGAAAAAACTGAAAGTCAGAAATCACAAAAATTGAGTGACTTATCAGAACAAGAGATATTGTCCTCTCTTCTTCATATTTTTAATACCATGTGCTAGACAATTAAAAAAAAAAACACTAGTATCTGATTATATTCATTATTCAACCTACCTAGCAGAATAAACACTTATTGTGACTTCATAAATACAATATGAAGGAAAATTAAAAGGTTGTAAATGGCCAGAATATCTTATTGGAAACAGAAAACATTTTGGTATCTCAGAAGTTACTTTAGTGTCCTTCACTACAAAATAAACCACAGTGATAGCCCCATATTGTTAGGTATGTATATAAAATTACTGGTAAATCTTCAGTGGAAGCTCTATACTATGTGATTAAAACCCACAAGAGAAGTAGGACTCCTCAAGCCCATGTCATTTCATAGTACTCTTCTAATTCCTAGACCAAAAGAATGCTAGAAATAATCTAATTGACTTTTCATGCAAAGCTTACATCTTCTAGAACTCCAAGTCTTCTGATTCTTTTGTATGTCTCCTAACACCTAACTGGAAATAGATTACAAATTTACTAAATTTTTGTTATTTAGTAAAGTTATTAGATGACAGTTATTGCTGTCATCTAATGTTTTTGTCCCTTTCAAAATGCATATGTTGGAATCTTAATGCCCAATGTGATGGCATTAGGAGATGGGACCTTTGGGAGGTACTAGCTCACGTGAGTGGAGCCCTCATAAATGGCATTAGTGTTCTTATAAAATAGAACTCTCTAGCCCTTTCTACCATGTGAGAATACAGTGTGAAATCTGTAACTCAAAAAGGGATCCTAATTTAACCATGCTGTCACCCAGACATCAGACTTCCAGCCTCCAGAACAGTAAGAGATCAATTTTTATTATTTATAAGCTACTCAGTCTGTGATATTTTGTTATAGCAGCCCAAATAGACCAAGATAGTTATTGATGAAATAAAGTATACATAAGCAAGATTTTAGGAACTGGGATCTATATATAGTATAATTAATGTCATCTGGAATGGAGTATTCTGATTAATCAGTGGCTTGAATAAAAAGTGATGGATATCTCAAACAGTTAATGCCATTAGTTAAATCAGTAGAACATGTTAGAACTTACCAAATTAAATAATTTTTTTCCAGGCACTGTTAAATCCATTATATGTATTAACTAGCTTAAACCTTTTTATAACCTGCAAGGAAGACAATATTAACCCACTTTATAGATGAGAACACTAGTCATAGAGCTTGTAAATGTTGAAATAAGGATTCAAATCCAGATTGGCCTAACTCCACAGCTAATACTCCTAACTATTACACTCTAACTTCCTCCCCTGATGGACTCATGTCCCTGAATACCAATTATTATGGCATGAAATGCATAGCAAAAAAACACCTGCAATTGACATAATGCTGAGGGAGTAAGCTTTATTGTTCCAAAATCCATGTCCCCAGGATTCAAAGGCTGGTAGAACAGCCAAAGGAAAAACCTCTGGTTAAATCTGGTGAAGTGAGGCAAACCCTGAAGCACCTGGCAGGGCGGCAAGCCAGAAAATGTTGATCCAATAACCTGCCTGTCTATAGCAGCTAATCTTCCAGCAAGATGAGCTGACTGCAACGGTGATGGGAGGCAGCTGTGCAAGGTTACTTCTGCCCAGCCAGATTTCTATGATCGTCCTTTTATGGAAGGACACTGTAAACTACCTTGTGTTCTAAGGTCAGCAGCAGTTCTCACAGGCCTTTCTAGTCACTGCCAGCCCAACTGTCTGGGGACATATGACTAAGAGAGCAAACTAAGCATCTTGAACCTAAGTTTAAGTGCTGGAGTGTGTTGCTTGCAAGAATGCACATTCACCAGACTTCCCAAACAGATGTGCACGCACCCAGCCAGATGACAGGGTTTGCTTTCCTGAGCTCTGCATGTTGGCCAGGCGGAAGGATATGGTTGCCAACAACAAACCAGCTACCACAGCTGGAATGTCCAGCAACTGTAATCTGAAGAAATATCAGAACATTTTTTTTCACTCTTTGGTCTTTTTCCATTAGTTATTTAAGAGTGTCTTAGTTAAACCCCAATACATGCCTTAAAGAAATTTTATTAATATATTTATCCATGGTAAACTGAAAGTGACCTTGAAATATCTTTAAAAGAAATGTGATTTTTCCTCCAAGTGGAGGGAAAAACAAGAACACCAATAGGAGAAAAAAATTCAATTTGCAATGCCACTGTTTAAAATATTAAATACTACTTACTTCATGGCAATGCACTTGCTGATGAAGAAAATATGTTTGTTATATGTTTAAATAATATCAGTGAATACATCTTATATAATTAGAAATAAAATTTGCATAGGTATTTTTTACTTTCTTGAGCTTGGTAAATAGGTTTCAATTTATGATTTTTCCAAGCTATATAAATTAACTTTATTTCCTTAAAATGGAATAAAAATATTATATGTACATAAATATTTTATATAGCTTATAAAGTGCAGCATTTTTACATCAAAAATTTAAATAAGGCTGCACATAACGCTATAATTACAAGTAGATAAATTTGCAATTAGAAACATCACTAAGAAAATCATAATTTTCCTAGGGAAAATATACTACCTTTTAATAACCATTACTCCAAAAAATCAAGAAAAAATATACTTATCTTAATATTTAAGTGAGTTTTAAAAATATTTCCTGTAAATGCCTTATAAAGCATTTCTCGTTCATTTATCTAGTATATTATTTATTATGTATATGATATATACTTGTCATTTTAATTCTCTTTATCCAAAAATCATTATAATTATTCTACCCAACAGAAATATCTAGACTACAAATCCTTCTTATTTCCATTTTTACATTTAAATCTCAAATATAACTTAATTATTATATTTGAGTCTCTGTCCAGAATATCTGTGATTTCCTTCTTTACTAGTCAGATTAATTAACAAAGCAGCTCCAAAACTTCCTCATAGCAATACCAAAAGAAAGATCTGCAAAAATAAAGAAGATGCACTTACTGTGCCAGAAATGTTTATACTAGTGCAGTCCTTTGAGACTGGTCTGCCTCCACATTCCAAATTTTCCTATTTCCTCATATCTCTGTAAAGTAGAGATCAGCGGAATGCAGTCAGTGCACATAGCTCCACAATGAGATTTCTTAGGTTTGAATACCAGCTTTGCTACTTACTAGCTGGGTGACATTGGATAGTTGCTTGACTTTTCCAACTTCAGTTTCTTCTATTGTAAAATGGAGCTTTAGGAGAAGAAAAAAGTACCAACTACATAAATATATTGTGAACATCAAATGAGATATTCCAAGTAAAGTACTTAATAAAATTACTGACATGGCCTGACTAGGCAGTGCCACAGTGGATAGAGTGTCTGCCTGGAATGCAGAGGACCCAGGTTCAAAACCCCAAGTTTGCTGGCTTGAGCATGGGCTCACCAGCTAGGAAGCGGAATTGCTTGCTTGAATGTGGGATCATAGATATGACCCACGGTCGCTGGCTTGAGCCCAAAGGTTTTTGGCTTGAGCAAGGGGTCACTGGCTCAGCTGCAGCCCTCCAGTCAAGACACATATGAGAAAGCAATCAATAAACCACTGAGGTGTCACCACAAAGAATTGATACTTCTCTCTCCCTTCCTGCCTGTCCCTATCTGTCCCTCTCTCTGTCGTTCTCTCTCTATCTCTGTCTCTCTTGAAAATAAAATAAAATTACTGACATTTAGTGAATAGTGACTACATTTAGATTTTATTATTATCCCTGTAAGATGACCCAGTAGGGTTGTGGAAGGCTTGTTTACAGTAGTGAAAAGTAGAATAGATGGGAGGAATAGGATTTAGGTTTAATGTTGTTTCCAATGATATAAAGAAAGTAAACTTGAATAATGTCATTGAAAATGAATTTAAAATAAAATTCTCCATTCATAAGAAGGCAATCTGATGTTCAGCTTCACAGAGTTTAACAACTTTGCTGGGAAAATCAGTATGAGGCAAGTAGGGCTAGGCATTTTCAGGGGGTACATATTTTCCATGAACTTTGGTAAAGGTTAACAGGGAATAGTGGAAAAGGACGCCTTTCTGGAATAGTGAAGTAAAGACCTCAGATAATGCATTCCTTTACAAAAGCAATGCAAACACTAGAAACAATTGCCAAAACCAACTTTTTCAAAACTCAAAATTAACTGAATCTTTGCAACAATCCAAGAAGATTGTATTAAAAAAAAATGACCATGTCACTAACCATTAAGACAACTGAACAGGGAATGGCATGAGTGGCCACATACAATAAATACAGATTTTACAGCATTAATCCCAGAAAGTCACTTAACGAATTAACTGAAACAACAACAATCAATAGTAATAATAAACCCTGGAAAGGGAGGATCTATCTGATTTCAAGAGTTGTACTATAATATTTTAAATACCTAATTTGTTTGATAGTTACAAGTAGTCATGGGATATAAAGTACTACATAATAAATATAGTCAATAATTTTGTAATATCTATGTTGGGTACCATGTGGATATTGAGAATTCCAAGGGGAACACTTTATAAAGTATATATTTGCCTAACAACATGCTGTACACCTGAAACTAATACAAAATAATATTAAAATATAAACTTTAATTAAAAAATAATTTTTTAAAATAATAATAAATGTCTACTTTGTACAAAAAAATCATGAGACATGCAAAGAAACAGGAAAGTATAAACCATACACATGTGATATAGAGCCATCAACATAAATTATGCCCAAGGAAGTCCAGATGTTAGACTTACTGAACAAAGACCTTAAATTAACTAGAATTAAATAAATGTCTAAAGAATAAAGAAAAGTATGAGAACAATTATTCACCAAATCTATATTTAATATTAGTGAAACAAGCTAACAGAAATTCTGGAATAGAAAAGTATAATAATGGAAATAAAATATCTAATAGAAAGTTTTAGTAGAAGACTGAGTAGACTAGCAAAAGAATAAGCAGACATAAAGACAAGTTAATTGAAATTATTTATTCTGAAGAACAGAAAGAAAAAAGAATGAAGAGAAGTGAACAGAGCCTTAATGACCTGTATAGGATATCATCAAATATACCAAGACATGCATGAGAGGAAAGAAAGTGACAGCAAGATATTTGAGGGGGAAAAATGGCCAAAACTTCCCAGTATGGTGAAAAGCATTAATGTATACAACCAAGGAGCTCAACAAACTCCAATTAGATAAACTGAAAGAGATCCACATTTAAACATCTCTTAGACAAAATATTGAAAACCAGAGACAATCTATTCAAGTAGCAAGAGAAAAACAACTCATTATATCAAAAGGATCTTCACTAAAATTAACAGCTGACTTCTCAACAGTAACCAAGGAGCTCAATAGGGAGCAGAGGAGACATATTCAAAGTATTGAAAGAGAAGGAATGCCAAAGCAAAATTCCAAAAATACCCAAATTATCATTCAATAATGAAGGAGAAATTAAGGCACTACAGATTTTAAAAAACAACATCAGATAGTTTGCCTCTAGCCATATAAGAAATAGAAAAGAAGCCCTTCAGTCCAAAATAAATAAACAATAGACAGTAACTCAGGTCCACAGAGAGAAATAAAGAGCACCAGTACAGGTAACTATGTAGGTAAATACAAAGGACTGTAATTGTTTGTAAGTCTTTTCTTCTCTTATTTAAAAGACAACCACATAAAGCAATATGAATGTGTTGATGAGCTTATGTATAAAGATGTATTTTGTATGACATCAGCACAAAGAAGAAGGGCATACAGCATTATTACAGCAAAGGTTTTGTACACTATTAAAGTGAATTTTTATTAATCTGAACTAGATTGTTTTAAGATAAAATGAGAATTGTAGCCTGACCAAGCAGTAGCACAGTGGATAGAGTGTCAACCTGGGATGCTGAAGACCAAGGTCTGAAACCCCAGGGTCACTGGCTGGAATGTGGGTTCACCAACTTAAATGCAGGGTAGCTGGCTTGAGTGTGGGATCATAGACCTGACCCCAAGATCACTAGCTTGAGCCCAAAGGTCTCTGGCTTGAGCAAAAAGTCACTGGCTCATCTGGAGCCCCCCCTCCAGTCAAGGCACATATGAAGAAGCAATCAGTGAACAACTAAGGTGCCTCAACAAGGAATTGATGCTTCTCATCTCTCTCTCTTCCTGTCTGTCTGTCCCTGTCTCTCTCTCTCGCTCACAAAAAAAGAGAGAATTGTAATTCCCATGACAACAACTAAGAAAATGACTGTGTGTGTGTGTGTCTGTATGTGTGTCTATATGCACTGAAAAAAAACTATTTCATATATATATATATATAAAGAAACAATTAAATTTAATTAGCAACCTAGAAAATATCAATTTAGCACAAAACATTGAACAAAAAAAAAGAGGAATAAAGAGGACACAAGATATACAGAACACAAATAGAAAAACATCAGGTATAATTTATTTCTACCTTATGGCTTACATCACATATAATTGAATTAAACACTCTAATCAAAAATCAGTAACAAAAAAAGAAAAGAGACTCAAATTACAAAAATAAGAATAAAAAAGGGGAGCTACCAACCTTAAATAAAAAGAAGTAAAAGGGAATATCAGAAAAAAACGCATACCAAAATATTAGAAAACCTAAATAAAATGGAAAATTTCCTACAAAGACACAAACTGCTGAAACTGACTCAAGAATAAATAGAAAATCTGAGTAAAACTGTAGCAAGAGATTGAATTTATAACTATTTTCCACAAAATAAAACCCAGGCCCATATGACTTTACTGGTAAATTCTACTAAGCATTTTGAGAAAAATTAATATCAATCCTTCAAAAACACCTTAATAAAAAATAGAAGCAAAGAGAATACTTTCCAAATCATTTTATTGTCAATATTACCATGATACCAAGACCAGACAAAAAACATCACAAGAAAAGAAAACTATAGGCCAATATCCTTTATGAACAAAGAGGTAAAACTCTTCAACAAAACACTAACAAACCAATTACAGCCACATATAAAGGATGTACAGCAAGATAGATTTAATCTAGAAATGCATGTTGGTTTAACAACTAAAAATCAATCAAGCAAATGTACCATATTAATAGAATAAAGGGCAAAATTTGCATGATCATTTCAATATATGCAAAAAATTTTAACAAAATCCAAAACTATTTCATTGTAAAAATAAGTAACAAAATACTCAACAAACTAGATAGACACTTCCTCAGTGTGATAAAGGGCATCCATGAAAAACCCACAGTTGAGTGACATCAGAGAAATGGCACAGTGAGGAGGGCTCCCAGTACCTATCCCCAAAATTTCAACAAATTCAATAACTAAAGACAGAGAAACAATCCCAGGAGCATCTGAAATACACATACACCAAACAAAGGCACAATTGGGCAAAACGGTAGCTAAATATATAATCCATTCTGAAGGAAATAAGACGGAGAATGGAACACTCCGCCTTCCTCACTGACCTGAGAAAGGGCTGCTTTCACTTGGAACTGAGAGAAAGCGAGGGCTGGAGGCGTGGAAAAAGCTGGACTAGGGCAGAGACATTCAAGCTGAGGAGAGAGTGTGCCCGTGACTCAACCCACACAGAGCATGGAGCTAATGCCAGTGGCAGACCCCAGCAGAGGCGGGCAAGCAGTTGCCTTGTTTACTCCCAATATCCTGGTCGGCAAGCACAGACAGTGTATGAGTGGTTCCTCCTAGCACCCCGGGCGTGGGCTCCCGTGTTCCTGGACAGAGGGACAGGGTCGGAGACTGTCAGCAGTAGCTTTCAGCGTGGGCTGCAACCAGAGTCTCAGTGTAATCCCTGCTCCCCGAACAACAGCCCATGAAGAGTGCGTGAAAGCCGGCTTCCTTATGCCCGGACTTCTCTGGCAGGGGACCTCCGCCATCCATACAGGCTAACAAAGCACATTACCCAGGAAGAAAAATATAGAAATGCTAGGGGGAGGAGTGTGCAGGCAGCTTGCAGACAGTCTCTGGAGCAGATCCAAGGATCCAGTTGCTGAAATTAGCTTAATCCGCAGTCTGCTCACTGCCCAGCTGGCTTACGCAGGCAGCAGCTCTGGCTGACAAGGTTTTCTTTCTCAGGTCTGTGATCTAAGAGAACTCGATGGAGAGACATGATATTTTTATAGCCTCTTGCCCTGCACGCAGTGGCTGGGGCTACTTCTTGCCAGCCAATACAAGGTAAAAACCACATTCCTACAGAACAGATCTCAGAGAACACTGCAGCAGCTGGGCAGGCTAGGCTGTAGGCTTCTCAACAAGGGAGAAGCCTGCAGAGAGCAGTCCCACGGAATGCTAAGGCAAAATTAACTAGACATACCTGGGGAACCTTAGAAAGGAGCCTGAACAGAAGTCAACTCACGCCCCTACCTGCTTAAGCTGGTGGCTCTGGACAGCAGAGCTTTCATACTCAGGACTGTGCTCTAAAAGGACCTGAAGGAAGAATGTGATAGCTTTTAAGACCTATTCTGCAGGCAGTGACTAGGGCATCTTCCTGCCAGCCAATACAGGTTACAAAGTGCAAAAAGCCTGGGGAGAGTGGTCCCGCAGAGTGCTGAGGAATACTAGACATACCTGGAGGCTCATAGAAAGACACCTTGAGAGCAATTGGCTCCCAGCCCTGCCTGATTACGCTGGTGGCTCTGACTGGCAAAGGCATACCCAGAGCCCTGCATTGAGTGGGGATAAAGTGGGGATTTGGCAGTTCTTAGGGCCTCTTACTCTCCAGGCAGTGGCAGGGGCAACTTCACAGCTGGGTCACCAGGCTGCTGGTTCAGGAAGGAGAGACTTGGAGAAAGGCTCCAGAAAAACAAACTCTCCCATTGTTGGAGCCTGCAAACACTAACAAGCCCTGACTACCAACGAGACTGAGGCCTAGAATATGTCATCACCACAGCGACACATCAACTGCAAATTTCTTACCTAAGTGTGCCACAGGGGCAGAGCCTGGGGTACAGAGCCACTGACCAGGAAGAGAGAGAATAAAGAAAAAGAAAGAAGATAACCTCTCCAAATCAAGAATAATCCACAGTCTTTATAACTTATTCCACTTTCTTTTCTTTCATTTTTTTATCTTTGTTCCCCCCCCAGCTCCTTTTATCCTCTTTTCATCTTATTCTTTTCTTTTCATCTTGAACTTCATTACCCATAGGTGTTATATTTTCCATTCTTTCTTTTTCTTTCTTTCTATGAGGGTTATATTACAAAAACCTTAACTCTCTCCCTTTTTTTTTCTTTCCTTTTTCTCCCTCTCTTTTCATTTCATCTTTTCTCTTTAACTTTTCCTCTCATTCAATCCTCACTCACAAATTATTTTATTTTGGATTCAATTTTTTTTGTGGCATTTTGTGTGCTTTTTACTTCACTTTTTAACTCATTAGCATTCCCCCCAACCCCAACTCTCTATTCTATGTAGTTTTTGTTCCACTTAATACAATAGTATTTTTTTCTTTTTTTCTTTCTTTTTCTCATTTTCTTCTTTACTCTTTCACTATATTTCTCATTCAACCATCATTTACCAGCAAATTATTTTATTCTTAATCCAAACTTTTTCCTTGTAGCATTTTGTGGGTACTTATCTCATTTTTTGCCCACTTGTCACCTGTCCCCAACTCAGGCCCTCTGTTCTAGGTAGTTTTTGTACCACTTAGCACAATATAATTCTGTTTTTCATGATATTTTCTCAAAAAAAATAATAAAAATTGTTTTTTAAAATTTTTTTCTATTCTTTATCAATTCTTATTAGTGTTCTTAACAAAACCACTCTCAGATGTCATTAAGGAAAAGGATATCAAATATCAGGTATACAAAACACAGAGATGTAGCACAGATAGATGAAAAAAATCTATAAAAAAATTTTAATAGATTGGAAACCTTGGAGTTAAATGACAGAGAATTTAAAATAAAAGTCCTATAAATACTCAGAGATACATAAGAAAGCACAGAAAGGCAATTTAGGGAGCTCAAAAAACAACTCAACGAACAGAAAGAATATATTACCAAGGAAATTGAAACCATGAAAACAAATCAGAGATAAAAAACTCAATTCATGAACTGAAAAACAAGGTAACAAGCTTAGCTAATAGAACAGGCCAGATAGAAGAGAGAATTGGTGACATAAAAGGCAGGCAACTAGAAGGCCCTGGCCGGTTTGCTCAGTGGTAGAGCATCGGTCTGGAGTGCAGGAGTCCCGGGTTCGATTCCCAGCCAGGGAACAAAGGAGAAGTGCCAATCTGCTTCTCCACTCCTCCCCCTCTCCTTCTTCTCTGTCTCTCTCTTCCCCTCCTGCAGCCAAAGCTCCATTGGAGCAAAGTTGTCCCGGGCACTGAGGATGGCTCTATGGCCTCTGCCTCAGGCACTAGAATGGCTCTGGTTGCAAAAGAGCAATGCCCCAGATGGGCAGAGCATAGCCCCCTGGTGGGCATGCTGGGTGGATCCCAGTCAGGCGCATGCAGGAGTCTGTCTGACTGCCTCCCCATTTCCAACTTCAGAAAAATACAAAAAAAAAGAAAAAGAAAAAAGAAATAAAAAAGACAGGCAATTGGAGGTACAACAGAGAAAAGAGGAGAGAGACTCACGAATTTAAAAAAATAAGAAAGCCCTCCATCAAAAGAGGCAACATAAGAATAATAGGTATATCAGAAGGAGAAGAGAGAGAAAATGGAATGGAGAACATATTCAAACAAATAATAGACGACAACTTCCAAAGCCTGTTGGAAGAACTAAAGCCTAGATTTCAAGAAGCAAACAGAACACCTAGTTATCTTAACCCCAACAAACCTACTCCAAGGCACATCATAATAAAATTGGCACAAACCAATGATAAAGAAAAAATTCTCAAGGCAGCCAGGGAAAAGAAGAGTTCAACATATAAAGGAAGGCCTATTAGATTATCATCAGATTTTTCAGCAGAAACTCTACAAGCTAGAAGAGAGTGGATCCCAATATTTAAAGTTCGAAAAGAGAGGAACTTCCAGCCAAGAATACTATACCCATTAAAGCTATCCTTCAAATATGAAGGAGAAATAAAAACATTCACAGATACAGAAAAGATGAGGGAATTTATCACCAAAAAACCCTCCACTTCAGAAAATACTAAAAGAGGTTTTCTGACCAGATACAAAGAACAAAACAAAACAAAACCACAAGTAAAAGCTCCACCAAGAACACAATAAAATCAAATTTAAACTGTAGCAACAAAAACAAAAGAGGAAGGAGGACGGAGATTAACAGTAGCAAAGGAGGATGGAGTGCAGAAGCACCCATGAGATAGTGTACTACAATGAACATGGTAGGTACCCTTTCCATTACTTAATGGTAACCACCCCTGAAAAAACCACCACAGAAGCACATGACTTGAAAAAAGAAGTAACAGAGGAAAAAAGTATGGATTACAACCAAACAAAAACAAATGATAGAAAAACAAAAGAGAAGAATCAAACAAGATACAAAACTAACAGAAAGCAATACATAAAATGGCAATAGGAAACCCTCAAGTGTCAATAATCACACTAAATATAAATGAATTGAACTCGCCAATAAAAATATACAGAGTAGCAGAATGGATTAAAAAAGAAAATCCAACTGTATGCTGCCTACAAGAAGCACATCTAAGCTACAAGGATACAAACAAATTCAAAGTGAAAGGCTGGAAAACAATACTCCAAGCAAATAACATCCAAAAAAATGCAGGTGTAGCAATACCCATACCTAACAATACTGACTACAAGACAGCAAAGGTAATCAGAGAAAAAAACGGTCATATCATAATGATTAAGGGGACACTGAATCAAGAAGACATAACACTTGTTACTATATATGCACCAAAATATATAAGACAGCTACTGACTGACCTAAAAACAAAAACTGACAAAAATACAATCATACTTGGAAACCACAATATATTGCTTATGGCTCTAGATTGTTCCTCCAAACAGAAAATCAATAAAGAAATATTGGCCTTACTTAAATGAAACACTAGAACAATTGGATATGATAGACATCTACAGGACATTTCATCCCAAAGTCCCAGAGTATACATTTTTCTCTAATGTACATGGAACATTCTCAAGAATTGACCATATGTTAGACCACAAAAATAACATCAGCAAATTGAGAAAAATTGAAATTATATCAATCATATTTTCTGATCATAAAGCCTTGAAACTAGAATTCAACTGCAAAACAGAGGTAAAAAAACCCCCACAAAAATGTGGAAACTAAACAACATACTTTTAAAATATGAGTGAGTCAAAGAAGAAATAAGAGCAGAGATCTAAAGATACATACAGACAAATGAAAATAACAATACGACATATCAGAATCTGTGGGATGCAGCAAAAGCAGTAATAAGAAGGAAATTCATATCATTACAGGCCTCTATGAACAAACAAGAGAAAGCCCAAGTAAACCACTTAACTTCACATCTGAAGGAACTAAATAAAGAAGAACAAAAACAACCCAAACCCAGCAGAAGAAAGGACATAATAAAAATCAGAGCAGAAATAAATGAAATAGAGAACAGAAAAACTATAGAAAAAATTAATAAAACAAGGAGCTGGTTCTTTGAAACGATCAACAAAATTGACATACCCATGGCAAGACTTGCCAAAGAAAAAAGAGAAAGGACTCATATAAGTAAAATCCAAAATGGAAGAGGAGAAATCACCACAGATATCATACATATACAAAGAATTATTGTAGAATACTATGAAAAACTATATGCCACCAAATTCAACAACCTAGAAGAAATGGATAAATTCCTAGAACAATACAATCTTCCTAGACTGAGTCATGAAGAAGCAAAAAGCCTAAACAGACCGATAAGCAGGGAGGAAATAGAAAAAAACTATTAAAAACCTACCCCAAAATAAAAGTCCAGGGCCAGACGGCTATACTAGTGAATTCTATCAAACATTCCAAGAAGACTTCGTTCCTATTCTACTGATAGTCTTCCAAAAAATTGAAGAAGAAGCAATACTTCCAAACACATTTTATCAGGCCAACATAACCCTCATACCAAAACCTGGCAAGGACAACACAAAAAAAGAAAACTTCAGACCAATATCTCTAATGAATACAGATGCTAAAATACTAAATAAAATACTAGCAAATTAAATACAACAACATATTAAAAAAATAATACATCATTATCAAGTGGGATTCACCCCAGAATCACAAGGATGGTTCAACATACGTAATACGGTTAACATAATACAACATATCAACAAAACAAAGGACAATTAGCCCTGGCCGGTTGGCTCAGTGGTAGAGCGTCGGCCTGGTGTGCAGAAGTCCTGGGTTCGATTCCCTGCCAGGGCACACAGGAGAGGTGCCCATCTGCTTCTCCACCCCTCCCCCTCTCCTTCCTCTCTGTCTCTCTCTTCCCCTCCCTCAGCTAAGGCTCCATTGGAGCAAAGATGGCCCGGGTGCTGGGGATGGCTCTGTGGCCTCTGCCTCAGGTGCTAGAGTAGCTCTGGTCGCAACATAGCGATGCCCAGGATGGGCAGAGCATTGCCCCCTGGTGGGCAGAGCGTAGCCCCTGGTGGGTATGCTGGGTGGATCCCGGTTGGGCACATGCAGGAGTCTGTCTGACTGTCTCTCCCCGTTTCCAGCTTCAGAAAAAGAAAAAAAAATAAAAAATTAAAAAAATTAAAAATAAAAAAATAAATAAAACAAAGGACAAAAACCACATGATCTTATCAATAGATACAGAAAAGGCATTCGATAAAATACAACACAATTTTATGTTTAAAACACTCAACAAAATGGGTATTGAAGGAAAATATCTTAACATAATAAAGGCCATTTTTGATAAACCATCAGCTAACATCAGATTAAAAGTCATGGCACTAAACTGAAGGCTTTCCCCCTTAAATCAGGAACAAGACAGGGTTGTCCACTCTCTTCACTCTTATTTAATGTGGTGCTAGAAGTTCTAGCCAGAGCAATTAGACAAGAAAAGAAATAAAAGGCATTTATATTGGAAAAGAAGAAGTAAAGGTTTCACTTTTTGCAGATGATATGATCCTATACATTGAAGACCCCAAAAGACTCCACAAAAAGATTACTAGAAACAATAAACCAATACAGTAAGGTCGCAGAATAAAAAAATTAATATACAAAAGTCCATTGCCTTCCTATATGCTAACAATGAAACATCAGAAAACAAATTCAAAAAATTTATCCCCTTCATGGTTGCAACAAAAAAAATAAAATACCTAGGAATAAACATAACAAAGAATGTAAAGGACCTATATAATGAAAACTACAAAGCATTGTTAAGGGAAATCACAAAAGATACAATGAAATGGAAAAATATTCCTTGTTCTTGGATAGGAAGAATAAATATAGTCAAAATGACCATATTACACAAAGCAATATAGAAATTCAATGCAATTCCCATAAAGATTCCAATGGCATTATTTAAAGAAATGAAACAAAAAAATCATTAGATTTATATGGAACTATAAAAAACCCTGAATAGCCAAAGCAAGCCTAAGAAAAAAGAACGAAGGTGGGGGCATTATAATAGCTGACTTTAAATTATATTATAGAGCCACAACAATCAAAACAGCATGGTATTGGCAGAAAAATAGACACTCAGACCAAAGGAACAGAATAGAAGGTCCAGAAATAAAACCATATATATATGGTCAAATAATTTTCGATAAAGGGACCAACAACACACAATGGAGAAAAGAAAGCCTCTTCAACAAATGGTGTTGGGAAAACTGGAAAGCCACATGCTAAAGAATAAAACTCTACTACAGTTAGTCCCCTTGTACTAAAATTACTTCAAAATGGATCAAAAATCTAAATATAAGACCTGAAACAATAAAGTACATAGAAGAAAACATAGGTACTAAACTCATGGACCTTGGTTATAAAGAGCACTTTATGAATTTGACTCCAAAGGCAAGGGAGGTGAAGGCAAAGATAAATGAATGGGACCACATCAGACTAAGAAGTTTTTGCTCAGCAAGAGAAACTGACAACATAATAAACAGACAGCCAACTAAATGGGAAATGATATTTTCAAACAACAGCTCAGATAAGGGCCTAATATCCAAAATATACAAAGAACTCATAAAACTCAACAACAAACAAACAAACAAACAATCCTATAAAAAAATGGGAAGAGGACATGAACAGACAATTCTCCCAGGAAGAAATACAAATAGCCAACAGATATATGAAAAGATGCTCATCTTCACTAGCTATTAGAGAAATGCAAATCAAAACTACAATGAGATACCACCTCACACCTGTTAGATTAGCTATTATCAACAAGACAGGTAATAACAAGTGTTGGAGAGGCTGTGGAGAAAAAGGAACCCTCATCCACTGTTGGTGGGCATGTAAAGTAGTACAACCATTATGGAAGAAAGTATAGCGGTTCGTCAGAAAACTAAAAACAGAACTAACATATGACCCAGCAACCCCTCTACTGGGTATATACCCCCAAAACTCAAAATCATTGGTACATAAAGACACATGCAGCCCCATGTTCATTGCAGCATTGTTCACAGTGGCCAAGACATGGAAACAACCAAAAAGCCCTTCAATAGAAGACTGGATAAAGAAGATGTGGTACATATACACTATGGAATACTACTCAGCCATAAGAAATGATGACATCGGATCATTTACAACAACATGGATGGACCTTGATAACATTATACTGAGTGCAATAAGTAAATCAGAAAAACTAAGAACTGTACGATTCCATACATAGGTGGGACATAAAAATGAGACTAAGAGACATGGACAAGAGTGTGGTGGTTACCAGAGGAGGGGGGTGAGGGAAGGAAAGGAGGGGGTAGGGGAGGCGAGGGGCACGGAGGAAACCAGATAGAAGGTGACAGAGGACAATCTGACTTTGGGTGATGGGTATGCAACATAATTAAATGTAAAAATAACCTGGAGATGTTTTCTCTGAACATATGTACCCTGATTTATTTTTACCCCATTAAAATTAATTTAAAAAGTGATAAGAAACAGAAAATAAAACCCACAGTTAACCTCATACTTAATAGTGGAAAACAGAATACTTTCCCAAAAGATTAGGAAGAAGACAGGTATGTCTACCTCTATTCAACATTGTACTAAATATTTGAGGGTGGCCAAACAGGCAAGAAAAAGAAATAAAAAGCATGCACACTGCAAAGGAAGAATTTAAACTGTCTTTATTATCAGATTCTTAATACAGAAAATCACTATAAATGCACTGAAAAAAGTATTATAACTATGTAATAAAAGATGTTATTAAGATACTAGATATAAGAAAAACATGCAAAAATTAATTGTATTCTAACATTAGCATTAAATAATCCAAAAATAAAATTAAAAAAACAATTCCATTTACAATAGCATTAAAAAATAAAAACTAAACACTTAGAAATAGATCTAACAAAAATAAAAGTGTAAGACTTGCATTCTGATAACTATAAAACATTGTTAAAAGAAATCAAAATAATCTAAATAGATACAAAGTCCTCTATCTTCATGGATTAGAAGATATAATAATTTTGTTATAATGACAATAGTCACTAAATATATCTACCAAATCAGAGCAATCCCTATTAAAATTCCAGATTAGCTATTATCTATTACAAAGAACTCATAAAACTCAACAACAAACAAACAATCCAATAAAAAAAAATGTGAAGAGGACATGAACAGACACTTCTCCCAAGAAGAAATATAAATGGCCAATAGATATATGAAAAGATGCTCTTTTTGAAAAAGTAATAAACTAATTTTGAAAATTCATATGGAAATGCAAGAGACCTAAAATAGCCAAAACAATCTTGAATAAGAATCAAGTTGAAGAATTTATAGTTTCTAATTTCAAAATTTACTACAAAGCTACAGAAAGTGTGGTACTGGCAAAAGACTAGACAATAGATCAGTGGAATAGAATTGAGAGTTCAGAAATAAACCCAAACTTTATGATCAACTGATTTCTGACAAGGATGCCAAGGCTACGCAATGGGGAAAGAATAATCTTTTCAACAGATGGTGCTGGAGAAACTGCTTATCCACATACGAAAGAATAAAGCTGAACTCCTACCACATACCATATATAAAAATTAACTCAAGCTGGATCACAGACCTAACTGTAAGAACAAAGCTCTTAGAGGAAAATATAAAAGTTATTTCCTCATGACTTTGAGTTAGGCAATGGTTTTTTAAAGGGAAAAAAATAGATAAATTGAACTCATTAAATATCAAACACTTTTCTTCAAAGGATACTACCAAGAAAACATAAAGACCACCCATGGACTGAGACAAAATATTTGCAAATCATACTGTATGGAGAATATATAAAGAACTCTTACAAATCAATAATATAAAAATAAACATCCCAAGTATAAAACGGACAAAGAATTCCAGTAGACATTTCTCTAAAAAAGACATGGCAATGGCCAAAAGCACATGAACGGATGGGTGCTCAACATCCTTAGCAGGGAAATAAAAATCACAATGACAAAGCACTTTGCATTCACTAGCATAGCTAAAATAAAAAATTAAAAAGAAAAAACAAATGCTTGGAATTACATTCAAGAAATTGAAACCCTTGTGTACTGCTGGTGGGGTTATAAAATGGTCCAACATCTTTGGAAAACAGTTTGATAGCTTCTCAAAACTGTATGCTAAACATAGAGTTACCATATGACCCAAGAGAAATAAAAGAATATGTCTATAAGAAACTTGTACATAAATGTTTAACAATAGACAGTGAGGCAAAAGTAGGTTTACAGTTGTTTGTATGAAAAATAACACAATAGTTAATAAATAATAATGCAAAAATGAACTGTTTTGCTTACAACTGTAAACTCCTTTAGCCCCACCTGTGTTCATAATAACCAAAAACAAAAACAACCCAAATGGCCATTAACTAATAAACACAAAGACAAAATTTGGTGTATCGATACAATAGAATAAAAGCAAATGAGTGTGTGTTGCAGTACATGCTATAAGATACATGTTACAACATGAAACATACATGCTATAACATAGATGAACTTTAACAACATTTTGCCATTTGAAAGAAGCCAGTCACCAATGATTACATATTGTATGATCCATTGATATTAAATGCCCAGAATAGGTAAATCCATAAAAACAGAAGTAGATTAGTGGTTGCCAGGGGCTGGAGAAGGGATATGAGAAGTGACTGCTAATGGGGTTGTCCCAGTAGAGCCCAAGCTCTATGTCGATCAGGTGTCCCTGATTCGACTTCCTCGCACAGTGGGACACTCCTGCTTATCAGCAGGCTGGCAGCATCTTCAAGATTACTCTTGAGACGGCTATGAGGATTCTACTTATCAGTGTCGACACCAACTGCCACCAGAGGAAAAACATAACTGACACAGAAGTTAGTTGCAAGAATCACACAGGCAGTTTATTACTCACAAGTCCTTTTGGCATGCCTGGGTACAGCTGAAGGGGGCCTCGTCGGCATGCTCCTCTCGGCTGTCTTTGGTCAGAGCTCAGAGCGGCATGGGGACAGTCCACATTCATGTTGGAGTCTGGGCGACTAACGCAGCAGGAGGCCCCTCAGCTTTAGTACCTTTTCTGGGCAACACTTTCTAACAGGAGTCAATCTACAGGATTATCACCTCAACCTTCCTTCTAACAGGTGTCAGTCTACGGGATTATTACCTCAAACCACCTTTTTGGGAGTTCCTCACAGGGAACGCTTTTTATGTTAATCTACAGAAATGTTACATTAAGCCACTTTTAAGATGTTCCTAGGGAAACTTCTTGTTTATCTTAATTTACAGAGTTATGACATTAAGCCACTTCTTATCTATGTATAACTTCACACACACACTAACTGGGCCCTGCTGGAAAGTCAGTCCGTTTATCACATCTGCACACACTATATTAATACCTATCCAGATGGCATAACTTTATTTAAATTTCTTAACTAGTTTTAATATTATATCTTAATTACCTCTATATAGCTTCCATATTTTTTATATTTCTATATATTTAATTACTATAACATTATATTACTACAATAGGTTTCATCTTAGACTGATGAAAATATTCTAAAATTAAATGGTGATAATGGTTATACAATCTGTGATCATACTAAAACTACTGAATTATACACTTTAAGAGTGAATTTTATACTATGTGAATTATATCTTCTTCTCTTTAAGATTTTATTTGTTGATTTTAGAGAAAGGAGAGAGAGAGAGAGAGAGAGAGAGAGAGAGATGAGTGGAGGAGCAGGAAGCATCAACTCATAGTAGTTGCATTTCATATGTGCCTTGACCGGGCAAGTCTATGGTTCCGAGCAGCAACCTCAGCATTCCAGGTCAACACTCTATCCACTGTGCCACCACAGGTCAGGTTGTGAATTATATCTTAATAAAGTCATTATAAAAATACTAATACAACAAAGAAATGCATCTGTCATGATGATTTCTTTAAAAAGTGAATAAGGTGTGGTTTACCTCTGATAGTGTGAAGAGATACATGTTTTTGTTTTCATTCTTGGCACTGTTTAACAAATAGTCGGACTTGTGAAAGTTCAGCCCTCACTTGACAAAAACAATCAGGTGGAGGAAAAGTAAGAGAGTGCACTTGAGTGAACAGCCAAAAGCATTTCCAGCCAAATCAATCACTGGGAGCACTTGACAGATTCAGAAAACAATTTCTGGATCCATCCAAAATCTTGGAACTGTCATGAGAACAATTTATGCCCTTTACCTTTCCTAAAAGAAGTTCTTAACACAAGAAAACCAGATTGCTCCATAGCAGGGGAAGTGAACAGATTGTCCTAGAAAACAAGATAAAAGGTAGATCTAAAAACAGATCAATTTTGTTCTGAAAGGTCTCAGTGCTGCTGCTAAATACAAAAAGCACCTTAGCATCTATTGTCCAATTTGCAGTTATTGTACTCTTTTGTCTCAGCTCTGTTAGTGGGAAGAGGCAGAAAAACTGGTGAGCATGACCCTGAATATACCACATACAGCTGTGCAGCTAGAATTCATTCAATCTCTCTGGATCTCAATTTCTTCATTCCTGAAATAAGGTATATGAAATCTGGTCTGCCTACCAAACAGGGTGGTTTCTTTGTTGTTGTTGTTGTTTTTACCTTTAGGTGGGAGGAGGGGAGATAGTGAGGCAGATTCCAACATGCACCCCAACTGGGATCTATCTGGCAACCCTATCATAGGCAGATGCTCAAATACCAAGCTATTTTTAGTGCCTGAGGCTGATGTGCTCCAATGCTGCCATCCTTAGTGCCCCAGGCCAACAATGCTAACCAATTGAGCCACTGACTACTGTAGGAGGAGAAGAGGGAGAGATGAGGGAGTGAGAGGGAAGGAGAAGCAGATGGTCGCTTCTCCTGTGTGCCCTAATTGGGAATCAAACTTGGGACATCCCATGCCAGGCCAAAACTCTATCCACTTAGCTAATGTCCAGGGCCCACACAGGATGACTACAAAATCAAAAGATATAATGTATGTGAAAGAACTCTATAAATTTTTAAATTCCACATAAAACAGAGTAGTACATGAGCACTGGAATTAGGTCAAGGCTAAGGTATCCTCTGAAACCCTGAACATTGCTTTAGTAAATAAAAGGAAGAAGAAGAAGGAATTTTTGCTAATCCTGGAAGGAACTGCAGTAGAGGGAAGAGAAAGAGGCAGCAGGATGCTTCTTTGAAATTCATTCCTACCACTAAGCCCTGTAAAAGAATTCCCCTTAATATTCAAAAGTCATATTTTTTCAGTTCCAAGAATTAGAATGTTTAGTTATACATCTCTGAACTCCTTGACATTAGTATGGAAGACATAAATACAAAGTATTAATAATTGTTTCAATATAAAGTTTCTAAATATGTTTTAATTTGTCTGGCCAGCTAAGTGGTCTGTATAGTCCTTTAGACTGCTAAATATAAATAAATATATATATATCATGCACCTTTTATTGTCCTGTGTCTTATTTTATTTTATTTTTTTTAAATTTTATTTATTCATTTTTAGAGAGGAGAGAGAGAGGGAGAGAGAGGAGAGAGAGACAGAGAGAGAGAAGGGGGGAGGAGCTGGAAGCATCAACTCCCATATGTGCCTTGACCAGGCAAGCCCAGGGTTTCGAACCGGCGACCTCAGCATTTCCAGGTCGACTCTTTATCCACTGCGCCACCACAGGTCAGGCGTGTCTTATTTTATAATGAGATGTTCTGTGAAGCAGAATACCATGGTTGAAGGAGCATGGCCAGATCAGCTGACTAGAGGACACCTGGAGCTCTGCTCACAATTTTTTGTCTGACAATGAGCAAATCAGTCAGCTTTTCTTTGAGTGCCATTACCTATGAAACAGTAGTAATTAGATTGCTTTATCTGCCTCATAAAGTAAGAGTGAAAGTTATTTGAAATTATATGTGAAAGCAAGGTCTTTTAAAGAGATAACCCATAAAGAAAATGCAAAGGACTGGTAATGTAGGGTAAAGTAATTAATTAATTAAAATTCAAATATCCAACATCACTCTACATAAGTTGTACCCATGCATTTCTTCCAGAGCAATATAAAATATCTTCCACTTGGCAGCCTTTTATTTATTTACTGTTCAAACAATTATTAAGCATTACATGCAAAATATGTTCCTTTCTAGAAAGTGGAAACAATAACTTTTGAACGAAATGTATCTGAGTTGAGATCCCAGATGTGTCACTGTGTTACTCTGAGCAAATTACAAAATGTCTCTCACTGTCAGTAACCTCTATTGCATAATGAAAGTAATATTATTTGTTTTGCAAGATTGTTGTTGCATCTTATAGGACATGAAGTTGTCTATCTATGAAATTGCTTAGTAGAGCACAGGCTCATAGAACTGTTCACTAGATGCAGCTCCTATTATTATTATTTAAGGTATGTTTTCCCCTATTCTCCAACTCAAGAATTCTTAATCTAGGTTCCATGAACCCTTTACACTTGCATACACTTTCACATATACAGTAGTATGCATGCAATGTGCACTCTTCTGGGAGAAAGTTCATCACTTTCTTGAAGTTCTGAAAACAGTAAAGTCGGTTGCTTCAATGTTACCTTTAATTATGATATCCAGCATAGAACACAATATTGCAGAAGTTGACCTACTAGTGGGCAAGGAAGAAGCCATTATCTCCCTAATACAGATCCCACCCACACTCAGATAAGAACAATAAATCACTAAACTATTTTCCACTAAGCCCTGAAGCAGATTCACAATTCTTATCAAAAGATAACTCTAGGAAAATACTATCATTTTACCAGAGGAATTTATAAAGGTGAAATTAATTTGACAACTGGATCTGGAATCCATCTAGATTTTCCCCCTTTAATTTAGCTCATTCTGAGCTGATAGTCATTGTCATGCCTCCAGTCAAGATGGCACATAGGTAAATGTGGTACTGGCATTCTCCCATGACCACACCAAAATTACAACCAAACTAAGAACAACCATCATTCGGAACCACCCGAAATCTAGCTGAACAGAAGTTCTACGACTAAAGATGTAAAGAAGCCACATCAAGAGTGTAGGAGGGTCAGAAATTTGGGAAAAGCTGGTCCTACACCCACCTGTGGCAAAAAAATAAAAAAGAGAGAGAGATCTCGGCTGCAGAGCCCCCCCCCAGTAGTGCAGGGTCCCCACTAGTGGTGGGATTCAGTCAGTTTACACCGATTTGGCAGAACCAATACCTAATTTTCTGTTAAGTCTGGCAAACCAGTTGTTAAAATGGCACTTGTAATCAGGATTCTCTGTAGGGTGGGCACCTGGGCAGCCGCACAATGTGGAAATCACAAATTTACATTCCTTACTCTTCTTTAACGTTCACCTGCACAACAGTGTATTCTAAGTGCTTGTAGTAATGTTCATTCTGTCCCTAGGTGAAAAAAATTTGATGGAACTATGCTTATAATATTTATTTATTCATTTCATAAAACTCATTATATCTTTGATGGAATACTACATTTTAATTTCCTTGTGTTTGTTACATCAGTAAACATATAACATAAAAAGCAAAAGTGCCAAACAACCAGGGGGTGACAACTTGCATTGTTTTTTGTCAGGCATTATTTAATATTTTTCATTAATATTTTAAAACTCTTTCTTAACATTTTTTTTAAAGATTTTATTTATTTATTTTAGAGAAGAGGGGAGAGAGGGAGGGGAGGAGCAGGAAGCTTCAACTCCCATATGTGCCTTGACTGGGCAAGCCCAGGGTTTCGAATCGGGAGGCTTCAGCGTTCCAGGTCGACGCTTTATCTGCTGTGCCACCACAGGTCAGACCTAAAACTCTTTCTTATAATCTAGTTTTGTGTACCTCTTTTAGTGTTCTTATTCCAGTATTAAATGCATGAAATAATAAACTTTCTTTCAGTATATCGGTTTTTTTATACTTAAAATGGTCATTAGAGCAGAGAACTGGTTGTCAAATTATTTGAATCCCACCACTGGTCCCCGCCCAACATCAGACCCCGCCAGAGCCCAGGGTTCCCAGTGCCAGGAAGATAAGTCCCCATAACTTCTGGCTGTAAAAACCAATGGGAGTGTGTCTGAGGGATGAAAGGTAATGGAGTCCCAGGAAGTTACTCTTAAAGGGCCCTTTCACAGACAGACTCAGACTACTCTGAGCTCCAGCACTGGGGCAGCAGCTTGAAAGGCCCCAGGGACATACGGGGAGGAACTGAATCTTCTGGCATCAAGATAAGAGCTGGAGAGGTAGCTTTGTCCCAAACACAAGTGCTGGCAGAGGCCAATGTTCCTTTTTCAAGCCCTCCCTTCACAGAATTGGCAGGCAGGTGCCATTATCTGAGTCTCATTAACCTGGCTATCACTGTTCACCTTGCCCTGGTGATTTCCTGAAACACCACCCCTCCCAACTTGTGGGCCCACCCAAACTGCTGCCAGTGGTATTTCCATACAAATGGTCTGGCACATGTTCAGACTTTCTTAAAATCTCTCAAACAAGTAGATTCTGGCCTCAGCATGCCCTGTACTTCTTGCTAAGTGGCCCTAGGTCTAGCACTAATGCCACAGTTTGGCCTCTTCTGGGCACCTCCAAGCACAGCACAAATATTAGCCATGTGCAAATTGCTGTGCAGCTCGTGCCAGGCGGCTCTGGGCAGAACACAGGCAGCAGCTGACCTTGGCCTGCATCTCCCAGGAGACCCTAGAGCCAGTACATCTAGTGGACAGCTTCAGACCATGTCATAGCACCACGCAACCACCACCACAAATAATACTCAAAGGGCAGACTCAGAAGGCACCAAAGTGTTGCTCATGTAAGTCCTGCTCCATGGGGAGGGCCCCTGCACAGCTGATCCTCCACAGTGGTCACAGCCGGTCTTCTCCATGGGGTGGGCCCCTGCACAGCTGATCCTCCACAGTGGTCACAGCCGGTCTTCTCCATGGGGTGGGCCCCTGCACAGCTGATCCTCCACAGTGGTCACAGCCGGTCTTCTCCATGGGGAGGGCCCCTGCACAGCTGATCCTCCACAGTGGTCACAGCCGGTCTTCTCCATGGGGTGGGCCCCTGCACAGCTGATCCTCCACAGTGGTCACAGCCGGTCTTCTCCATAGGGTGGGCCCCTGCACAGCTGATCCTCCACAGTGGTCACAGCCGGTCTTCTCCATGGGGAGGGCCCCTGCACAGCTGATCCTCCACAGTGGTCACAGCCGGTCTTCTCCATGGGGAGGGCCCCTGCACAGCTGATCCTCCACAGTGGTCACAGCCGGTCTTCTCCATGGGGAGGGCCCCTGCACAGCTGATCCTCCACAGTGGTCACAGCCGGTCTTCTCCATGGGGTGGGCCCCTGCACAGCTGATCCTCCACAGTGGTCACAGCCGGTCTTCTCCATGGGGAGGGCCCCTGCACAGCTGATCCTCCACAGTGGTCACAGTCGGTCTTCTCCATGGGGAGGGCCCCTGCACAGCTGATCCCCCACAGTGGTCACAGCCGGTCTTCTCCATGGGGAGGGCCCCTGCACAGCTGATCCTCCACAGTGGTCACAGCCGGTCTTCTCCATGAGGTGGGCCCCTGCACAGCTGACCCTCCACAGTGGTCACAGCCAGTCCTTGCAGGCCTGGGGGTAAATCTCTCCCACTGACATGCCAACAGTAATCAAGACTCAACTATAACAGGAAGGTGTACACAGCCCACAGCCCACTTGGGATGATGCACTTTGAGTGCCCAGCTTGAGTAAATGGGGAGGCTGTGCCACTGGAAACTATAGGACATCTACTATATTAGGCCACTCTATCAAGCCCAAAGATGCACAGCTCTTCATACATAGAAACAAACACAGGGAGGCTGCCAAAATGAGAAGACAAAGAAACATGTACCAAAGGAAAGAAGAGGACAAACTTTCAGAAAAAGAACTGAAAAAAATGAACACAAGCATTCTACTAGTTTTAAAACATAGGTTTAAGGAGGCTCAATGAGCTTAGGGGAAGGGTAGATGAACTTAGTGAGAACTTCAACAGCGTAAAAAGGGACACTCAATCAGAACAGCAAAAAGAAAAATAATGAGGATAGTGTAAGGAGCCTCTGGGACAACTTAGAGCACACCAACATTCACAGCCTGGGGGTGGCCTTGAAGGAGAAAAGAGAGAGCAAGAAATTGAAATTTTAAAAAATAATGGCAAAAAACTATCCTAACCTGGTTAGAAAAGAAATATACAAGTCCAGAAAGCACAGAGTCCCAAACAAGATGAACTCAGAGTGGTCCAAACCAAGACACATCATAATTAAAATGCCGAAGGATAAAGACCAAGAGAGAATCTTAAAAGCAGCAAGACAAAAGCAATTAGTTACCTACAAAGGAGCTCACAAAAAGCTGTCAGCTGGTTTCTCAATGCAAACTTTGCAGGCCAGAAGAGAGTGGCAAGAAACAATAGATTACTCTATCCAGCAAAACTATCAGTTAGAATTGAAGGATAGACAAAGAGCTCCCCATACAAGAACAAAAGCTAAAAGAATTCAGCACCAACAAACCAGTATTACATGAAATGTTAAAGGGTCCTCTTCAAGAAGAAGAAAAAGAAAAAAAGAGATTAGAAACATGAACAAGAAAAATGGCAATAAATACATATCTATCAACAATTGAATCTAAAAAACAAAATAAACAAGCAGAACAGAAACAGACTAGTAGATACAGAGAACATGCTGATGGCTGTAGGATGGGAGGGAGCTTAGGCGATGGGTCAGAGGGGAAAGGGATTAAGAAGTACAGAACAAAGGTAGACCCACAACGATCGTGTAATTGTCTGGACATGAGGCATGACAGGTAGATAACAGTTTCAAGACCGATACCAAGTTTCTGATTGAACAAGTGAGTGATGATATGCACTGAGATAGAAATTACAAAAAGAATAATAGATGGAAGTTGAGGCAGGAGGGAATTAAGTTTTTTTTTTTTTTTTTTTAATATTCAACTGTTTTTTTAAATTTTTTATTTTATTTTTAATTTTTTTATATATTCATTTTAGAGAGGAGAGGGAGAGACAGAGAGAAAGAGAGAGAGAGAGAAGAGAGACAGAGAGAGAGAAGGGGGGGAGGAGCTGGAAGCATCAACTCCCATATGTGCCTTGACCAGGCAAACCCAGGGTTTCGAACCGGCGACCTCAGCATTTCCAGGTCGATGCTTTATCCACTGTGCCACCACAGGTCAGGCAGGAGTTAAGTTTTAATATGTTTGTTTGAGGGATCTTCAGGGGATTCTGAGTGGAAATATTTGGTGGATATTTGTACATAGTTAGCAGAAATTCAGGAGAGAAATCTTAGCTAGCGATACAAACTTAGCAATCACAAAACATATATTAAAATTGATCAATGAGTAAGACAAACGATGCAGAACTATCGAACACCAATATTTAAAAGATGTTCCTAGGTTTCATTCTTTAGCATGTGGCTTTCCAGTTTTCCCAGCACCATTTACTGAAGAGGCTTTCTTTCTCTGTTGTATGTTTTGGCTCCTTTGTCAAAAAATATTTTCCCATATACATGTGGGTTTTTTTCTAGGCTCTCAGTTCTGTTCCATTGGTTTATGTGTCTGTTTTTCTGCCAATATCATGCTGTTTTGATTACTGTCACTTTGTAGTGTAGTTTGAAGTTAGGGAGTGTGATGCTTCTGGCTTCATTTTTTTCCCCTCTCAGAATCTTTGGTTGTTAGGGATCTTTTGTGGTTCCGTACAAATCTGATAATTTTTAGTTACACTTTTTAAACTGCCATTGGGATTTTGATATGGATTGTGTTGGTTCTATAGATTACTTTGAGTAATATAGACATTTTAACTATATTGATTCTTTTAATCCATGAACACAGAATTTTTTTCATTTTTTTGTATCTTTTTAATATCTTTTAATAATGCATTGTACTTTTCAGTTTATAGGTCCTTCACATTTTTTGTTAAGTTTATTTTTAGGTATTTTATTCTTTTTGTTGCAATTGCAAATGGAATTATTTTTTTCCACTTCGTTTTCACAGTAGTAATTAGGAATGTAGTGGACTTTTGTGCATTGGTTTTGTATCCTGCAACTTTATTGTATTTGTTTGTTGTTTCTAACAGATTTTTGGTAAGGTCATTGGGATTTTTTTATATAAATAATTATGTCATCTGTAAAAAAGGGAAAGAAGGCCCTGGCCAGTTGGCTCAGTGGTAGAGCGTTGGCCTGGCGTGCAGGAGTCCCAGGTTCAATTCCTGGCCAGGGCACACAGGAGAAGCGCACATCTGCTTCTCCACCCCCTCCCCCTCTCCTTCCTCTCTGTCTCTCTCTTCCCCTCCTGCAGCCAGGGCTCCATTGGAGCAAGGTTGGCCCGGGTGCTGGGGATGGCTCTATGGCCTCTGCTTCAGGCACTAGAATGGCTCTGGTTGCAACAGAGCAATGCCCCAGATGGGCAGAGCATCGCCCCCTGGTGGGCATGCCGGGTGGATCCTGGTCGGGCGCATGCGGGAGTCTGCCTGACTGCCTCCCTGTTTCCAGCTTCGGAAAAATACAAAAAAAGAGAGAGAGAAAGAATTGTCTTGCCTTATAGGTCTACCACAATCCTCGTCCCTTCTATTACTTAAAATTAATTTTATCAGGAGTTGCCTTGAGTATTTTGAAATCTTGTTAAAAGATAATACAAATTCATCCAACAAATAATATGAAAATGAAAACATTTACTGTACTCTGTATGTAGATGTGAAACAAGATACCTATAAAAATTTTAATTTAGGTTACTTCCTTGGTAAAGAATTACTAGTAATACATGTTAATATTCAGTGCATCAGTTAACAATGTATTGCTTCTCAGCACTAAATTCACACCCTTCCCTGACTGTTCTACAACGTGTAACTATTTCTTCTTTGCCAGCTGGCACAGTGTTAATCTTTGTCTGCAGAAGGTACTAGATGAAGGGGTTTCTGTACCTAGTTCCAGTGTACTCTTCTTGGAAGGCTCCCACAGCGTGAACAGTTACTATAGTACCCAGAAGCAGTGTCGTGTGAACGACTTCCCCTTGCTGCCCTCTAATGTGACTTATGCAGTACTCAGCTCCAGAAAAACATGCAGCTCAGCAGTCCTGGAGCCAACAGCATCTGGCACTATCCATGAATGGCTATCCCCAGGCACCTCCTTGGGTGGCTTTGCAATTTCTGAAGTATGGCTCCACCTCCTTTTGCATGAGTTCTTGTGACAGCCTTTGGGAAGCATATTGCCACCGAGTCCTGTGGGCAGAGCATCTCAGCAAACTCTCCCAGCACTCAATTAACTGCACCCTCTCCAACAAGATCTGAATCTCAGCTCAGAGAGGGAGAGTGGCTCTGCCTTAGGTGCTATCTCAGCCCACGGGGTAGTAGCTGCTCCCTACACCTGCTATTCCAAGATTCTTCAGAGTTCTCTTAACCCATTTCTAGTCATTACTCCAATTGCCTATCAGAGTTAAAATTTCCTTATATTAAACTTCTTTTGTTCAAATTACCATGTGATTTTGGTCTCCTGATTGGATATTGCCAGATACAGAACTAAAATAACAATTGGTCCAAGAGATAAACCTACAAAGATGAGACAACTTTTTAAGCTTGTGCTTTTCACAGTGAAGAAGAGGTACAACATTTGGTACATGGTTGTATACATGCATACAAGGGAGCATATACATGCATATAAGGGAAGATAATTTCTCTCTTTAGTTCTAGGTCTTCAGATTGAAAAAAAGAGAATAATGTCTGAGGATCCTCATCCATAGTTGGACCTAATTTAATGACCTTAGTGATGAGATCTTGGATTTCAAACAGAGCCTAATTCTGTAGGGGGATGAAGTTTTGAAGGTAACGGGTGTCCTTGGGCTTTGGAGATAGTATTGCCACATTTGGTTGTGATTTTCTAATTCAGTCACCAAATAATCTATAAGGTTGTAAGTGGAAGATGGACATACACATACTTCATTATTCCTCATGATTCTGAATCAGGAATGTGAACAGGGCACAAATGGAATGGCTCGTTTCTGCTCTATTTTATGTCTTCTGGGGCTGTCATGTCCAAGATTGCTTCTTCACTCATACACCTGCTGCCTCTAAGGTGGTTCAGACAGCTGGGGAGTAGGTAGAACTGCTCAAGTGAAATCACTTGTCTGTGGCCTCAAAATCATCTAGGTTCCTAGTTTTTCTCCACATAGATTCAGGACCTCTTCCTCTACATGGGACCTTTCCAACAAGACAACTGAAGTTCTTATGTAGCAGCTCACAAGGCTCCCAAAAGGTCAAAAATGAAGGCTACCAAATCATTATAATACCTGAACTCAGAAGTCCTACACCTCTAACCTACATTACCTTGTTCAAAGCAGTCCATAGCCAAAGGAAAGAGCTACACTAGAGTGTGATACCAGATGGCATGGTCCCCTGTGACCAACAATGTGACGGACTACTAGTTTCTTCTCTGTCCTCTAATTGTTCATGTTTCTTTCACAAGTAAAATAAACTCAGCCACTCCCATTACCTTCAAAACTATATCCTGTTACAGAATTAGGCTTTACTTGATGCCCAGGACTTCATCACTAAGGTCATTATATTAGAGGTTCAGCTGCAAATGAGGAGCCTCAGACACCTTTTTTAAAAAATTTATTTTATTTTATTAGAAGACCTGAAATTAAGGAGATGAATTGTTTTCCCTTGTATATGTTTCCCTGTATACATGTATACAGCCATATTCAATAAAGAGATAAAGGATAACCACAATAGACAGACCTGTTCCAAAAAGAGGATTAAAAGGAGATCTACAAAACTTCCTGGTTTCTGGTTTTGTGTTTTTACATGTAAGGAGCTTGGAAGTAACCATTTCACCCTGACAAAAAGTAAAAGCTAAACAGGTAAAAATCCAACAACTTTTTTTGGGGCAGGGTACACTACTGCCCCACGAATAGAGAGACAGAGACATGAACACAGGCAGTCACAACTCACTAGAGACTCACAAGCAGAAACCACATGAGAACCAGCACCAGGGTAGGAAAACCTGAACTGTAATTGATGAATCCCTGGAGGCTCACTGCAGACAATTCTTAGAGATCAAAACTCCGAAGGAACCCAGTCATACAGGAGACCATATAGCAGTGGTTCTAAAACGTTTAGAAGTCAGGGTGCATTTAAAATCCTACAAATCATTGTAGGCGCACTATACACAAACTTTTGAGCAATATGTTATAATAATTAAGTTAAATATTACAGAAAAAATATAAAGTCCAAGCGTGCATTTATGGTAATTAAACAAAATAAGTATGACAATATTAAATTTATTCTGACATTAAAAAACATTTTATGTTACATTTTTTTAGTTATGCTTTTTAGAATTCATAAAAAAGAGGGGTTAAAAAATTTAAAAAAAAGACAAAAAACAAAAAAGTTATCTCTTTATATATATAGATACATTCTTGTAAGATTTAGTAAATTTGGCAGGTCCTGGCACAAATGTGTTAAGTTTTTTCATTCTTGTGTTTATGAGAAACATGAGCCTGATGTGTCCTAGCGATTTCTTCAATGTTTGAGCATATATTTAAAAGGCAAACTCTCATTTTCTCGTCAATACATTGAAGAATTCCTCTCTTTTTACTCTTAATTGTGTTGAGAGTAGACAATCCTAACTCACATAAATAGGATGTTGAAAATTGTAGTAAAATGTTGAAAGCTTTTTTAGATATTGCCACATATTCTTCTTTAATAGAAATCAAAAAGGTTTTAAGAGACAATCCTTTATGTTTAATCATCAATCCAAAACCCCAACCATACATATCATTTAACTTTGCACCAAACAAAGGATTGAAGAAACTTGCCTCCAGTCTTTCCAGAAAACATGGAGGGTAGTGCAAACAATCCAGCACCACAGCTTAACAGCCTTTTGCAACCTAATCAGGCAAGTGAGGTGGGAATTGGTCAGACTGTCAGCCTTATCCCCCAAAAATCTAAAGTCCAAAAACCCTGTTGATTTTTTGGTCCCCAATAGGCACACATTTCTCTGGAATACCATACGGCACACCTGGAAATCTTCTAGGGCAGTGGTCCCCAAACTTTTTTGGGCCACGGACCAGTTTAATGTCAGAAAATATTTTCATGGACCAGCCTTTAGGGTGGGACGGATAAATGCACAAATTAAAATTATGCAACCGGCGTAAAAACTGTGGTATTTTTAAACATAATTGTCAAACTTACGAGACAAGCGTCAAGAGTGAGTCTAACGCAGGATACAAAATTAACATGCAAAAGTCCATAGCTTTTCTATATGCCAACAATGAAATATTAGAAAACAAACTCAAAAAAATAATTCCCTACACAATTGCAACAAAAAAATAAAATATCTAGGAATAAACATAACAAAGAATGTAAAGGACCTATATAATGAAAACTACAAAACATTGTTAAAGGAAATCGAAAAAGATACAATGAGATGGAAAATATTCCTTGTTCTTGGATAGGAAGAATAAATATAATCAAAATGGCCATATTACCCAAAGCAATTTATAAATTTAATGCAATTCCCATCAAAATTCCTATGACATTTTTTAAAGAAATGGAACAAAAAATCATCAGATTTATATGGAACTATAAAAAACCCCAAATAGCCAAAGCAATCCTAAAGAAAAAGAATGAAGCTGGGGGCATTAAAATACCTGACTTCAAACTATATTATAGGGCCACGACAATCAAAACAACATGGTATTGCCAGAAAAATAGACACTCAGACCAATGGAACAGAATAGAAAGTCCAGAAATAAAGCCACATATATATGGTCAAATAATTCTCGATAAAGGGGCCAACAACACACAATGGAGAAAAGAAAGCCCCTTCAACAAATGGTGCTGGGAAAACTGGAAAGCCACATGCAAAAGAAGAAACTCGACTACACCTTGTCCCCTTGTACGAAAATTAATTCAAAATGGATCAAAGACCTAAACATAAGACCTGAAACAATTAAGTACATAGAAGAAGACATAGGTACTAAACTCATGGACCTGGTTTTAAAGAGCATTTTATGAATTTGACTCCAAAGGCAAGGGAAGTGAAGGCAAAGATAAATGAATGGGACTACATCAGAATAAAAAGTTTTTGCTCAGCAAGAGAAACTGACAACAAAATAAACAGGCAGCCAACTAAATGGGAGATGATATTTTCAAACAACAGCTGAGATAAGGGCCTAATATCCAAAATATACAAAGAACTCATAAAACTCAACAACAAACAATCCAATAAAAAAATGGGAAGAGGATATGAACAGACACTTCTCCCAGGAAGAAATACAAATGGCCAACAGATATATGAAAAGATGCTCATCTTCATTAGTTATTAGAGAAATGCAAATCAAAACTGCAATGAGATACCACCTCACACCTGTTAGATTAGCTATTATCAACAAGACAGGTAATAACAAGTGTTGGAGAGGTTGTGGCGAAAAAGGAACCCTCATTCATTGTTGGTGGGAATGTAAAGTAGTACAACCATTATGGAAGAAAGTATGGTGGTTTCTCAAAAAACTGAAAATAGAACTACCTTGTGACCCAGCAATCCCTCTACTGGGTATATACCCCCAAAACTCAGAAACATTGATACGTAAAGACACATGCAGCCCCATGTTCATTGCAGCATTGTTCACAGTGGCCAAGACATGGAAACAACCAAAAAGCCCTTCAATAGAAGACTAGATAAAGAAGATGTGGCACATATACACTATGGAATACTACTCAGCCATAAGAAATGATGACATTGGATCATTTACAACAAAATGGTGGCATCTTGATAACATTATACGGAGTGAAATAAGTAAATCAGAAAAAACCAAGAACTACATAATTCCATACATTGGTGGGACATAAAAACGAGACTAAGAGACATGGACAAGAGTGTGGTGGTTACCAGGGATGGGGGGGAGGGGGTGCGGGAGGGGAGGAGGGAGAGGGGAAGGGGGAGGGGCACAGAGAAAACTAGATAGAGGGTGATGGAGGACAATCTGACTTTGGGTGATGGGTATGCAACATAATTGAATGATAAGATAACCTGGACATGTTTTCTTTGAATATATGTACCCTGATTTATTGATGTCACCCCATTAACATTAATAAAAATTAAACAGTTTTTTATAATTAGTCTTAGACGGATGTAACAGAGGGAATCTGGTCATTTTTTAAAAAATAAAACATTGCTCTGACTTAAATATAAATAAAACGGAAATAATGTAAGTTATTTATTCTTTCTCTGCAGATCGGTACCAAATGGTCCATGGACCAGTACCGGTCCACGGCCCGGGGGTTGGGAACCACTGTTCTATGGCACACCAGTGTGCCCTGGCACACACTTTGAGAACCACTGCCCTATAGTAATATAAGATTTACCTCCAGAAGCTGCACCAGATTTCCATAGTAAGTATAAAAAAAAAAAATTCCCTCAGGCTTCTAGCAGACTAGGGGAAAAGGAACCATTCTGAAATGTACCAAAGAACTCTGTTCTTCTCAACAAGTCTTGCCCAGGGGAAACTAGTTAACCAGAGCCTAATCTGCTGGGGTATTATCAGAGCCTAACTACTTTAGGGGAGAAAAACCCCCAGCTCCAGTCTGAGCTAGCCTTCCACATGAAGAAAGGAAATACCCAACTGTAGCCCCCACTAGCTATCCTGCCCCACTTAAGAGTGGAGGGGGAAAAAATGGAGAAGCACATTTGAAGTTCCCAGTCCAGAAGCAGTGGCTCATACATACCCCTCAGTTTACCACCACATTTCTAGAGGCCTATTTACAGCAGCTCCTCATGTTTAGCTATCAAGAAAAATTACAAGACATATCAAAAGGCAAAAGATATTGTTTGAAGAGGCAGAGGAAGCATGAGAACCAAAAATGGCAACAATGTTAGAAGTATGAAACCAGGACTTTAAAACATGCTAACAGCCCTAATGGATAAATTGGACAGCATGTAAGAACACATGGGTAATATAAGCAGAGAGATGGAAATCCCAAGAAAGAACAGAAACAAAATGTTAGAAATCAAACACATGGGAAAAGAGATAAAGAATGCTTTGATGAGCTTATTAGCAAACTGGACATGGCTGAGGAGGGACTCTCTGAGCTTAAATATGTAACAATAGAAACCTTCAAAACAGAAAAGCAAAGAGAACAAAGACTAAAAGCAACAGAATATTTAAGGACTGTGATAACTATAAAAGGTATATGTACATATAATAGAAGAAGAAGAAGAAAAAAGAACAGAAGAAATATTTGAAATTCTAATGGCTGACATTTCCCCAAATTAATGTCAGAAACCAAACCATATGTCCAGAAAGTGAAGATAATACCAAGCAAGATAATATAAAAAAATACCTAGAAATATAATTTTCAAACTATATAAAAATCAAAGATAAAGAAAAAATTGAAGGCAGGGAGAAAAGCACCTTACCTATAGAGAACAAAGATAACATATCCAACTTCTCAGAAAGCATGCAAGCAAAAAGAAAGTACAATAAAATACTAAAAGTGTTTAGAGAAAAAAGCCACCAACTTAGAATTCTTTACTCTGATAAATTATCCTTCAGAAGTGAAGGGTAACAAGGCTTTCTCAGACAAACTGAGGGAATCTGCTGCCAATTGACCTGCCTTTCAAGAAATATTAAAAGAAGTTCCTTAGGGAGAAAGAAAATGATGTAAGCCGGAAATGAGAATCTACATAAAGAAAGGAAGAGCAAGAAAGAAGGAATAAGTGAAGGTAAATAAAACCTCTAACTTTTCTTAGTCTTAGTCAATCTAACAGATAACAATTTGTTCAACATAATAATAATGACAACGTATTCAATTATGTATACTTATGTATTATATATATCTTCTATGTATACATATATATTTATGCATGTGTGCATATATAAGTGAAATAATTGACAACAATAATACAAAAGATGGAAGGAGGAATTAGCATTATTTTGTTGATAAAGTACTCACACTAGCTGTTAAGTGGTATAGTGCTAAGTGGTATAGTGCTATTCAAAAAGGAACTTAGATTATTTGTAAATGTATATTGCAAACTCTAGGGCAACCACTAAAAAAATAGAAATATAACCAATATGCTAAGAGCAGGCACAAAATAGAATTATATAAAATGCTTTGTTAAAACCACAGAAGCACCGCCCATGTTTATGGCAGCATTGTTCACAATAGTGAAGATCTGGAAACAGCCCAAGTGTCCGTCAGTGGATGAGTGGATTAAAAAGCTTTGGTACATATATACTATGGAATACTACTCAGCCATAAGAAATGATGACATCGGATCATTTATAACAACATGGATGGACCTTGATAACATTATACTGAGCAAAATAAGTAAATCAGAAAGAACTAAGAACTATATGATTCCATACATAGGTGGGACATAAAAATGGGACTCAGAGACATGGACAAGTGTGTAGGGGTTATGGGGAGGAGGGGAAGAAAGGAGGGGGTTGGGGGAGGGGAGGCACAAAGAAAACCAGTTAGAAGATGATGGAAGACAATTGGACTTTGGGTGATGGGAATGCAGCATAATCAAATGTCAAAATAACCTAGAGATGTTTTCTCTGAACATATGTACCCTGATTTATCAATGTCACCCCATTAAAATTATTTTTTTTTAAAAATCACAGAAGCAGTACACAATGCAGGGCATTGAGGGTGTTATATTGAATGGGACACCTGAAACCATATTAACACAATAAATTTTAAAAAAAGTTTTAAACCCACAAAAGCAGAAGATTGAAAGACAAAAATAGGAACAAAGAACCAGGACAACAAATAAAATCCAGTAACAAATGAGGTGGATATTAATCCAATTATATCAATAATCATTTTGAATGCCAATGTTCTAAAATAATCAATTAAAAGACAGATTGTCAGAGTGGATCAAAAAAATTACCCAATTCTATGTTATCTACTCACTTTAAATATAAAGACACATATAGATTAAAGGTAAATGAATGAAATTATAATACTATCACTAATCAAAATGAAAGATACATAAGCCCTGGCCGGTTGGCTCAGTGGTAGGGCGTCGGCCTGGCGTGCGGGAGTCCCTGGTTCGATTCCCAGCCAGGGCACACAGGAGAAGCACCCATCTGCTTCTCCACCCCTTCCTCTCTGTTTCTCTCTTCCCCTCCCGCAGCCAAGGCTCCGTTGGAGCAAAGTTTGCCTGGTTGCTGAGGATGGCTCTGTGGTCTCTGCCTCAGTCTCCAGAATGGCTCTGATTGCGGCAGAGCAACGCCCCAAAATGGGCAGAGCATCGCCCCCTGGTGAGTGTGCTGGGTGGATCCCGGTCAGACGCATGCGGGAGTCTGTCTGACTGCCTCCCGTTTCTAACTTCAGAAAAAACAAAAAGCAAACAAAAAAAATGAAAGACACAAAGCAATCAATTGTCCATAGCAACTGAGAAAGCAAGTCAGTTACATATTGCCAACTATTCTTGGTTTAGAAGCAGGGGATGTTCATTGATTTGGCCACTTTTTTTCTTTCACATTTTTTACTGTAATCCTTCTTTGCCTCTCTGTGTTTGTCTATTAAAATGTGGAGACTACTATTGACAGAAACCTTTTACTATTCTATGTCTCATTTTGGAGGATGAAAGAAGGGCTTGGCTATCGGGGAGGACCTGAACTGTTAGTTTGGAAATATAGCAATTGTGTGTACAACCCTCCTGAAAGGTCATGTTTGGCCTTTTTATGCCATTCCTTTTAAATTTCATAATTAATCTTGGTTCAGGGAATAGAAATAAATTTGTTAATAGCAATTTTTTTTTAATCCCTGGGAATGGTTCTCCTCAGCTCTTGGCATTCTGAGCTCTTGGTTCCATCCTTTACTTCATTTCTTGTGTTTTATAGGTAAGGAGCTTCCTCAGCCTGCTCCACGCTCATAGGAATTTGACGGCACAGAAACCTCTTTTTGTTTTAAACAGTCTGTCTCTTTAATCCAAACTGATATAATTTCTTTAAAAGCTTTGTGGGCTTCCTCTGTATCAAATTATGATCCATACTATAAGATAATCAATGTATCCACATGTCTAGATTGTTTGTAAGATTTTTTTTTTCATTTTTCCGAAGCTGAAAACGGGGAGGCAGTCAGACAGACTCCCGCGTGCGCCCTACCAGGATCCACCCGGCACGCCCACCAGGGGGCGATGCTCTACCCCTCCGGGGCCTTGCTCTGTTGCATCCAGAGCCATTCTAGCGCCTGAGGCAGAGGCCACAGAGCCATCCCCAGCGCCTGGGCCATCTTTGCTCCAATGGAGCCTCGGCTGCGGGAGGGGGAAGAGAGAGACAGAGAGGAAGGAGAGGGGGAGGGGTGGAGAAGCAAATGGGTGCCTCTCCTGTGTGCCCTGGCCGGGAATCGAACCCGGGACTCCTGCACGCCAGGCCGACGCTCTACCGCTGAGCCAACCGGCCAGGGCCATTTGTAAGATTTTATTGAATTAACTGGGGTGATATTGGTTAACAAAATTATGCAGGTTTTAGGTATACAATTCTACAATACATCATCTGTATATTGTATTGTGTGTTCACCTCCCCAAATCAAGTCTCTCTCTATTACCATCTATGCCTCCTCACCCCTCCCTGCCCCTCATCTCCTTTTCCTCCTGCCATCCTCACATTGAAAAGTCAATAGCAACAAAAACATTAATATACTTGAAAATAAAATATGTGTGAAACTTCAATGGAAAATTAAAATGTTATTTATGGAAATGAAAAGGGTCCTCACACAAGACAAGATGCTCTCTTCAGCAAGGCAAGAATGTCCCTTCTAGCTCATTTTACTCCCTCAGCATCATACTGGGAATCCTTGCTAATGCAATAAGACAAAGAAAAGGTATACAGGCTGGTAGGAAGAAATAAAACTTTGTTCACAAATGACATGATTGTCTATATAGAAAAAAAATTTTTTTGCAAGAGAGAGAGAGAGACAGGCAGACAGACAGGGACAGACAGATAGGAAGGAAAGGAGATGAGAAGCATCAGTTCACTGTTGCAACACCTTACTTGTTCATTGATTGCTTTCTCTTATGTGCCTTGACCTGGGGGCTCCAGCCAAGTCCATGACCCTTTGTTCAAGCCAGCAAACTTGGGCTTCAAAGTCAGCTACCTTTGGGCTCAAGCCAGTAACCATAGAGTCATATCTATAATTCTACACTCAAGCCAACAACCTTGCACTCAAGCTGGTGAGCCCACGCTAAAGCCAGAAGAACCTGCACTCAATCTGGTGACCTTGGGATTTTGAACCTGGGTCCTTTGCATCCCAGTCTGACATTCTGTCCACTGTACCAATGCCTGGTCATGCCAGAAAATCTTGGGGAAAACAACTAAAAACCCTGAATCTAATATGCAATTATAGCAAGATTTTAGTAAACAGATTAATACAAAAAGGTTTTAAAAGTCAATTCTTTTCTTATTTATCAGCAATAAGCAATTGGCTTTTTTACATTAAAACACAATACACCAAAAAATAAATATACCTAAGTGAAAATCTAACAAAATATATACAAGAAAATAAATATACCTAGGTGAAAATATATACAAGAAGGTCTTGAAGTTAACAAAGTAATTCTCACTAATTTGGTCTATATATTGTGTTACTAGTGACAAAAGTCAGTCTTTTTTCATGGAATTTGGCAAGTTTACACTAAAAATCATAATCATAGGTCATATATAGAATCAAGGAAAAAGATGATTTTGAAGAGAAAGAATAAAATAAGGACTTATCTACCTGGTTTCAACATAATGAACTACTACTCGGCCATAAAAAAAGAAGGAAATCTTACCTTTTGTGACAGCATGGATGAACCTGAGACTATGCTAAGTGAAATAAGCCAGTCAGAGAAAGAAAAGTACCATGTGATTTAACTTATATGTGGAATCTAATGAACAAAATAAACTAACACACAAAAGAAAAACAGACTCATAGATACAAAGAACAGACTGACAGCTGTCAGAGGGGAGGGCGGTTGGGGGGGTTGGGTGAAAAGGTGAAGAAATTACGCAAAGAAAAACATCCTCATAAATAGCATGGTGATTACCAGAGGGAAAACGGGGTGGGAAGATAAAGAAGAGGATAAAGAGGGGATAACAGTGATGGAAGGAGACTTGACTTGGGATGGTGAACACACAGTACAATGTATTGATACAAATGATGTACTATAGAATTTTACACCTTAAACCTATATAGTTCTATTAACCAATGTCACCCCAATAAATTCAATAAAAATTTTATTTTTAAAATTTTTTTAGATTCTTTTATTGATCTTGGGGTGGGGGAGAGAGGGAGAGAGAGTGAGAAAGAGGAGAGAAGCAGGAAGCATCAACTCATAGTAGTTGCTTCCTGTATGTGCCTTGACCAGGAAAGCCCAGAGTTTTGAACCAGCGACCTCAGTGTTTCAGGTCACTTTATCCACTGTGCCAACACAGGTCAGGCAATAAAATTTTTTTTAAAAGACTCCCTATAAGGCAATAATAATTCTGACAATGTGCTATCTACAGGTAAGTGGACTAATGAACCAGTGTGACTTAAAAGTTCCACATGCATATATATGGCTATTAGGTTTATGACAGAGATGACATTACTATTCAGTGGGAAAATAATGGACAAATAGTTATTCATATGAAAAATAAATAAATTATGCATTTGTGTAACTTACCACACCAAAAGGTAAATTTTGGATGGAACTAAATATCTAAATGTGAAAAATAAAACTATTATAAAAAAAACTATAGAAGACTTTCTGTTTGACATAAAGAACTGTACCAGTCAAGGTTTTGATCATTAGGAGATACACACATACATGCACATACACAAAAATCTGTCACAGGTGTTTGGCCTTCTGTGATTGTGGAAGCTGGTTAACCAGGTCCTGTAAGCCTGCTGTTTTCCCACATAATGCTAGAGCTTTAAATCTAGCTTAAGTGGACAAAGTCAGAAGACAACATAAACCTGAAAGGGGGAACAGCAAGAACCACGTGAAACTCAAGCATAAACTGGAACCAATGAGTACATGCTAACAACTCTGTCCATTCTTGTTGGAGAAGCCAGAGGAGGACCCAGGAAAAGGTAAAGCATGGCTACCACTCTCCACCAATAAACTCATCTATCAGAGGAACGATACAAGTGTCTGAGCTACAAAACACATGCTGCTTAACTTCAGCCCTCCAAATCTCACACCATAATTTTATTTTTAGCCTCCCTGGCTAGAAACATACAGAAGCAAATCCTGGGAAATGTAGTTCATCCTAGCAAAACTGACACATAAAGCCACTACGATTAGAAAAGAATTTCTTATATCCACCCAGAAAGGGTACAAATCACAAAAGAAAAGATAGATCAACATTAAAGTTATAAATTTCTGTATCTCAAAAGAAACAATAAACAAATGTAAAAGACAATTCTCATACTGGCAAAAGAAATGTGTGATCTTCATACCTTCATACGATGAAAGACTATTGTTAAATTAAGCAAGGAGGCCACCGGACTGAGGCAGCTGTCATTCCTCAGCAGCCTGCGGAACCAAACCAAAATCCAACTCTGAAATACCTCAAGGTGAAGAAATCAAAATCTAAGAACTACCAATCACAAGCAGCCAACCAGTCTTTCCCAAGTAAGGCAACCACTTAAGCTGTAGCCAATCAAATAATCTCCTGGCTTTGTTTCTGCCTGTTTTTTATAAAAATCTCTATTAAAGTCCCTAGCTCCGGTTTTCAAAGTGCTCCTAAATCACTCCGGTTTAGCACTGATGGATTCAAATCAGTATTTGCTCAAATTAACTTAAATTTTTTACAGATTTTCAGTTTAATTTTTAACACTATATATAGCAATTAAAACAAATTAACTACATCTAATGTATCACTATGGACAAATTTCAAAGAAACAGTATTAATGGTTAAAGTTTCAAATGGATACAATAGAACAGGATAATGTAAAATTCCAAATACATATCAATAGCATGCACATATATGCATAATATATGTACTCTAAATATATACACATGTAATAAAAAATATACAGAGAAATGGTAAATCCCAACCTAAGAATACTAATGTTGTTTCCTTTGATGCAAGAGGGAAAAGAATTCTTAGGAGAGTGGAACTTTAGCTATTTCAATAACATTTGTTCATTTTTAAGAAAGATCTGCAAAAATATCTCAATCTGTAATCTGTGGTGGGTACATGGAGATCTGTTATGTTATTTTCTAAACTTCTATATGCTTACATTACTTTATAATTCAAAATAATATATTTAAGTAAAAATAAAGGCACACAGAAATTTTACTTTTACAGTCTCATACATAGGACTTTACGTAACAGTTGAAGACCTTAAAAACAATGATGGGATCATTACTAACAATAAAATCAGCATGGAAACACTTGTTAAGCAGATATGGAGAAGAGTTAAAATCTATACCAAGACTGGAAAGAATAAAATAAAATAATATCTACTAACATGCAATGGACTTTGTGTTCAAACTTTGTATGTAATATTGCTTGAAGGATACCCCAAAACTGGTAACTAGCAGTTGCTTTGTTAAGAGAAACAGAGGAACCAATAAGTAGGCATGGGAGACTTAATTTTTTACTATTTAATTTTGTAATGCTTGAGTTTTTTACCATTTGAACCTTTACAAAATATGCAATTTCATATATGTAAAAGAAAAAAAGGGAATTAAGTATTTTCTCCATACTGTCTTTCTTCTTTTGAAATGCAAATGTTCTTGGAGGAGTAACACCAGGAGTCTATAATATAATGCTCACAAAAATTAGGGGATATTTTATAACTTTATATTCATTTTGAAATATCCTCTAATTTTTGATAACAGTATATTTGGGGATAAATTTGTTTACAGATGGCAGTCTTCTATAACAGTGACAATTCCATGCCACTGGGGCCACTCCATTACCCTGGACCGACATTGCTAATCCATGTGGCACTCTTCCCTGCTGAACCTCAAAACTCCTCAACAGAATGCCCCAGGCAGCCACTGACAGGTGATACTTGCATACTGTACTTGATACTTATTCTACTTTATAAAAAAAAATGTAGACAAAATAAAAGAAAATTTTGATCTTCAGTGGAAAATTATGTATGCATTGTCTAGAAGACACCACTTCAGGTTAGCTGATTTTAACCCTTCACTGTCTTTGAGCTATTTTACTACTCTACAAAAATGTTAGTAACTAATAAAGATGCAAATTATGTCCTGTCAGATAGAGAGTTAACACACGTTTCTCTCCAACTCTGGAAAAGCCAGTTATTCCTTCACTTCCATGTTTGTTTCAATATTCCTGATCTATAAGTCCAGCTGTTTCACAGACTCTCTTCTTACCAGTTACAGCATGTGCCTGGTTGCCTCACTGAATGAGTTAAATAAAATCTTTAACACATGTTCATTTTTATATCTGAATAGGAGTCATGATTTTACTTTTTTTTATGTTATCTTTTATCACATTCTAGGGTAAAAGAATGAAAGGGAGCATGTCCAAAGAGCAGGAAAGACATCCCCTTTAGGGCAAACTTCATTTACTGCAATATTTCCCTTTACAGAAAGATTTCCTGCCCTGATATTCGAAGAAATATTCCACAAGGGTAGAAAGTTCAGGTGTCTAGATTCAAGGGACTTTTTAAATAAATAAAATATATCAACATGGATAAAAGAGAGATATTTGAACATCAGGCTGGAGAATTATCAAAATTCAATTTCAAAATCTTTTCTCTTATCCACCAGGGCACTGCCCAATTTATCCAAATTCTAGTTATATAACATGCACAGGCACAACCTAAAAGCATTTGTTTTCTTTTAAGATTTTTGAAACGTTGGCTTATTTCTAACAGTTTCCTTCCAGATCAACATTAGCTATCCAGCTTTAAGACCATTCACAGGATTCTGAGGTCGGCTGAGAATACCAGACTCTCCAACTGGGAAGGTTTATGTATGCCAACAAATGCCTTCTCCCCATACTACCCACTCGAGCTGTCTGTCCCCCACCCAATTCAAGAGCCTTGTTTCTACACCAAGGGAATAACAAATGCACGTGGTGTATGGCATGTGACAAACCCCTGTTTCTATAGACAACATTAACTAAGCCATGATTTTATTTAATACAGACCTAGCTACTTAAGATAAGCAAGCTAACCTACTTCCAGTAATTTTTTTAAAAGAAATACATAAACTGTATAATGCTAGTCCTTAGTTTTCACAAAGTAAGTCTCAAATTAAAGCTTTTTGAGACTACGTGCTACACCTCCACCCCTAGCCTGCTTCCTAGGTTAACCTCTAACTGCAGAGCTGCACAACACATAGAAAAGTGGAGGAAGATTTGTAAATACACAGCCACAAATGTCTGAGCTCATCCTCCGTGACTCCTGGGCACACTTTTGAAGAGGGACTGGGCCAATTGAGGTGACTGTAAAGGTCATAATCATTATCAGCTCACTAGGAAGTTTATGAAAATATTTGACTATCAATGCCTGTAATATATGCGGAATGAATTTTCAGAAGCCAGACCACATTGTTTACATAGCATTGGAAATTTCCTCACTGCCCAGCTTGGTTTCTGCAGTTTTGAATCCAGAAACAAAAAGAACAGTTAAAACCATGCTTAATGGGGTCCTAAAAAAAAAACTTTCAAAGTGGAGCAGTCATGATAACAAAGTAGCATTTTAGCTTTTGCTAAAAGTATTTTTTCCTCTGAATTCTCTTATTTTCCCATTCAGCTACCTATTCTCAAAGATCATTTGATTATGTTGAACTTGTCGTTTTTAAAACTAAACAAATTTCCCTGGTACCAGGAGTGTTTTCACATTTTATTAATTTCATGTTTGAGATATAAAAACTCATCCAGAGAAGGTAAATCACTGGTTGGCCCAAAGTCACAAATGTGTGAATTTCACATATCCTGACTTGGTTTTGTCTATTAGACAGATCCTTAAAGAAATTTTATTGAAATATTGTTAATATTTTCCTTTCAGTGAAATTTGTATTTAAGGAGTCTTATCCAGTGCAGCGAGCGTTTTTCCATGCCTACTGCACAAGCAGTTGCATAATGCTGTAATATATATCTCAAATTTATGTACTTATCTCCATTTGCATCTCTATTACCCCAGTTCAGAACAAAATTATCTCTTACCTGAACTGCTATAACAGATTTCTAATACGTCGCCTTGTTTTGACTTTTTCTTTCCCTACACTATATTTTCCTTAACAGAAATCAGATCATATAATGCCACTGATAAACTTTTTCAATGATTTCCCATGGCATCAAGAATAAAATTTAAATTTTTGGCTAACACCTGCATGCCTGATTCTTGGCCTATATCTCAAATGTCACCTCTTTTTTGTATTACTCTCACAACAACTATATATTCTGTAGCCACACTGCCTTTCTATCTATTCAGCAACATCAAATCAATTCTGTCTCAGGGCCTTTGCACTAGCTGTTTCAGTTTTTTGCCAACTTAAGTTTAACTCATGTCACCTTCCCAGCAGAGTCTTCCTCTCTTTATCAGAGTTCCTTATTTTTGTTTCTTTATAGTGCTTTTTATTGTAAAATCTCACTCATATATTTTTCTTTACTTATTTTCTGTTCTTCTCTTTTAGTGTCTGTCTTCTCTTATTCACTATTATATCCCTGTTATAAAAAATTCAGTTAATATTTCTTGAATATATACATGTGTGAATGAAAAAATAAGTTGCCAAGGCTTACTTGGTAACATTTTACAAATAGTTATTGTATGTGGCTGGGTGATAGACATCAAGAAAGAAACTTTTGTTCTTAAAAAGGGAAATGGCTTGTTGGAACCCTTTGAGAATCCCTTTGTGTATCTGGTGAGGCACAAATTGTCACAAGCAGTTCTCAGAAGCTATTTCATGCCTCCCTACAAGGCCATAGAACCGAAGTTTAGAACCCCTATTTTAGTATATGGTCCCAATATCTTATTTTGGGAATGACTTGGCCTTTGTTTAGTTCTCCCTCCCGCTCTTCCAGGTCTTTGCAACCTAACCTCAAGCCGCACTAGATTACTTTCAGTTCTAGAGTCCCACCAGAATTTTACTTGCCTCTAAACATATCTCTTCCCTCTACTTGGAATCCTCTCCAAACTGCCAGTGCTTACTTTTATCGACTCTCACTCATTTTTTTTTAGATCACTACTTTAGATCACATCATTACTTTTGGGAAGTGCTCCCTCATAATCAGGTGATAATTTAGACCTTAAAATAACTTTCCTGGTTTATTCTGTACTTCTGTCAAAACATTTCTAGAAAGTACTATGATTGTCAGCTTATATTATGCACAGCCATTACTTCAAATAATATACATTTGTTTTATTAGCCATGGTATCAGTAGTGCCTAGTATAATGCCTCACAATTAGGGAACCAATTAATAATAGAAATTAAAATAAATTCCTTTTTCTGAGTTTCCTATTTATTTAATATAATTGGTGGATATTTCACATCAGTAAGTAAATATGATTACCAATCATATTTTATAGGACCTTTAAATTAGAGGTTCCAAATTTGGTCACACATTTTGTTTCTGACTTTAAGAAAAAGCTTTTCAGTGACTAATATAGGTTGTGCCAAGGTCTAAACTGTGTTTTTCAAACGTTCTGAAATAATAAAATAAAAGGTAGCTAAACAATATGTTTAGCTGCAATACAAACAGAAGTTTCTCTCATATCACATGCATATAAACGTTAAATCTGCCAGTCTATGGGATGCTTATTGCTTTTTAACAAAAACCCGAGAGGCAGTATAAATCATTCAGTCTGCTTTTAAACTCAGCCAGCTTAAAGATTTCTGTGGGCAGGGTAAAATAAAGCAGTAATATAGCAGAAATGTACACTGGGGAGACCAATGAACCTGATGAATTAACAGTGCTATCAGGAGGCAGGACTTGCAAGAAATTTAGGGTAAGAATAAATGTTGCTACTAATCTTCTCTATATGGCTTCCTCTGTGTTTTCATAGTAGCAAACACACTTGTAGAATTTTAGTACTCTACTAAGAAAAAATTCCTAATACTATACTCTTCTAACCGAATTCATCTCCAGAGGGCCTTAAATATGTTCCCTTTTTCTCATTTCACATACAAATGAGGACCCCAACTCAGGAGTGGATCTGTACTCAGAATTCCCAATGTGACAATTCTAGTATTATGAAGGAGGATGGTCATTTTGGAATAATATGTGCGATTCCTAAAACAACTCATTTTTTTTTTAGTTTATATGAGAACCAGAGATGAAATATGAATATGAACAAAATAAGCAGAATCACAATTCAGAGATATGGCTTAGACAAAAAACATAAAAGGATGTGTTTACATAAATTATAAGCACTCCAAGGCTAGGATATTATTTTTTTTGCCAATATTGTCAACCCTTTATATAGCATTGTGTACACTGTGGCAATATAAAATGAATAATAATAATTAATACAGTATGTTTGTTCTGAATCCCACAGACTTTTTATCAGATTCCTGCAGCCTACTTGTTGCAAAGGTCAAATCCTAAATGACCATATGTATTTCCTTACCCTTGCTTGTTAGGCCTCCTTGCCTCCTATAAACCTACTAGTGATTATTTCAAACAAATATCTGCTGTATCACTACTAGCAAACCATGGACTTCAAAGAGGTGAACTTGGATAGTGTTGAAATCAATGGAATGCTGGCTAAAAGCTTTAACCTCAAAGGAGTATGATTTCAGTGACTTCTCGTTTCAGATATCTCAGAAATGGAAAAGAGAAAATGGGGTAGAGGAATAAGGAGAGGATAAAGAAATTAAACCTGAAGCCATACCAGTATCATTAAAATACCAAGACACCAGAATTCAGAGGTATCTTTTGTGACCTTCTTAAGCATGTGTTTGTTGAAGGAATCTAATGTGGAGAGTTCCTAGTGAAACAGCTTTCTCACTAGCTTTCTGACTCAATTTTTTTCCTCTTCAATCTATCCCCCAGGTGTCTGTCAGAACAAACTTCCAAAAGTACAGTTCCAGCAATAATTTTCCATTAATTTGGAAAGAAAACCAAACTATCACTGTCTGTACAATAATTCCTTAGCATGGCCCCCAAAATCCAGGGACTACATTTCTAGTCCTACTTCTTTTCACTCCCCTGCACACACCCTGAATGTCCACAATATTGATCTTCCTTGAACTCCCTCAAACATCTGGCTCTTTAATATCACAGCGCCTTCGCTTTGTTACTTATTCTAAAATACTCTTCCTCACTTTGTGAGCTTGAAAAACTTACTGGGCACTCAAGAGGCAGACCAAATGTTACCTTCCTCATGCTATCATGCCTGACTCTCCTCTTAGGGAGAGTTCCTTCCTCCTTATCAATTCTTAGTCCATATTATAAGACACCACAATTGCATGTTATTTGCTTTATGTGGTCGTCTCCTTCAAAAGACCAAGTTCATAGGCAGAGATGGTTTTCTCCAGCCCTGAGTAGAGATGATCTTATTCAGCCCTGGCTCAAGCATAGTGTCTAACACATAGTAAGTACTCAGTATATATCTGTTTAATAAAAACTCTGAAATAAAATATAAAAACTATATATTCTTAGAAGATAATACAGGGAAACTCCTGGCAATGCAAATCACCGGCCATCCTTAGTATACGCCTCCAAGCAGAATAATAAACAATTATTGTCTGGGAGAAACAATCAGCCTACCAAGCAGGTGCTGGCTCAATCCCTGAACACAACACGTTACATTCTAGACTTCATTTAGTTTGTGGAACCCAGAAATGGATTCCCACCCCGCCTCCAGCAGTAGGCATAAACAATAGCAAGAGTTAAATCCAGCAGCCTCTAAGGGCACTTAAGTCTCATTTAAAGTCAAGGGAAATTACGCATACATGAGAAGTAAAAAGGGAAGGGAGACAAGAAGAATGGCTTGCCACTGCTTGGAAAGCACAAAGGTTCAATTGCTGAGAAAACTGTCACCTATTTGCTGTCACTTTTTCATCTTCATAGGAATTTATTGGATTAGGAAAGACCTTTGCTATTCAACACTATCTTAAACTCCCAGTTGCCTTTGCATTAGTTAATGTCTGAGCTTCCTGGGTAATTGTGGCAGGCGAGCAGCAGGCTGCACAGATGTCAGATGTCCTACTCTATCAGATGAAGAGGTTCCTGCCTCAGGCTGTTTATATATGACCTACCAGGATTTCCTGCTGCATGATGAAATAATTAGGGGGCCCTCCATGCAGGGAATAATGTTGCAAGTAAGTTGTAACAGCATTACATTAAAAAACAAAAATGAAACATTGGCCTTATCTGTACCAGAATCTTCCTAAGGTTTATTGTGAACATTCTGTTCTTTATTTTTATAATATGCACGTGGGTGCTAATTTTAACGTTCACTGGAGAACACAATGAGTTTAGCAAGGCTTTCTTTAATGCTTGTGCTGCAATTCGTGTCAAGAGTAAACAGGGTGGGGAGATGTCTTTTTTGTGTGTTTAATTTTCTAAATAAAGTTTGTCTTGTGCCTCTTATAACAAATCACTTCTACAGACTCAACAAAGTCTGATGGTCTTTTAAAAGAATCAGTAATATTTTCTAAATTGATATATTTTTAAATTTTATCAAATTCTAACTTCTGACTTTGACCCAGAAAATATGTATACACCTTGTTTACAATATTTTTAAATGCTTTTTATCTGTAAGAGCTCTTACCTACATACAATTTTCATGATTCAAGAGAATTGTCCTATATACAAACACAAATCAAGATTAAGAACAAAAACTCTAAGCAACTTTGATCATTAAAATTAAAAGGTTAGCAATAAAGTCATGAATTCTAGCAACACATCTGAATAAATGGAATAAGTCAGACTGAGTTATATTAGCCTGTTTTTTACCATCATCCTCTTCCTCCCTCTGCTTTAGTTCTTAACACCTTCCCTAATAAGACTGTAAACTCCTTGAGGGCTGTCCTTCTCAAGCACTTTTTATCTCCTGTTTCTAGTAGGGTAAGTACTTGGGACAAGTAAGTGCTCAATAAATTTTTGTTAAGCTGAATTATATAGTGTGGAGTGATCAGTGAAGAACAAGAGATAAAGAAAAAGGTGATGATCATGATAAATTCCTCATTTCTTTCTACTTTTTCTTCTGTAAATACAATGTAATCTTTCTATGAAGGTACAATATCACCTTTATCTCCGTTAACACTTCCCCTGCTGCAGTTCTTCTAAAAAATTAATGATTCCCAGCTTCCTCCTCTAAATAGTGGACTTAATACTATCTATTTATATATAGGAATATAATTCTTTTCATAAATCACTAAAGAAAATGAAAATCAACTTAAGTTGCAAATTTGAAGATAACACTCTCAAAGGTGGTCAGGTGGATTCTTAGAAAACCCAGGGAACACAGTTTTGGAGCAGAAGAGAGGTTTCGTGTTGCATTTCTAGGCAAAATTTAAGAAAAACAAGGTTCTGTGAGATGTAAAAGAATAGCAAATTGTTTTTGTCTCCAGTCTCAACTCAGATCCACTGTGGACAAGTCCTGCCAGGGGTGAGGACGATGGAGATGCAAAGACCCAACTCCGGGGACCAGGTTCAGTGACACAGATCCACTTTATTCAGGAAGTAAACTAGCTTATATACATGGGTTCAGCCAATAGGATGTTACAGCATGTCCTTCATAGCCAATGGCTGAAAAGATCAGGGAGCTGCATGGTTGACGCTAAGTCACTTCCTTATAGTGGGCCAGCTCCCTTCCTGGGTATGCCCAGGAGGGTTCTAGGAGCTGGAGTATTCTCACAGCATTGCATCAGCCACAGCTGCTAGGAATGTGCTCTGCGCTCCACCCACAATCCACTAATAATAGCGACCATGTAACAAGGTAGTGTCCAGGTTGTATGATAAAATGCAGCAATTAATTAAAGGCATCTGCTTTAGTCTTGGAACAAGTGGTGATATGAGTACTGTCTGCCACCCCAGCAGCTCTTCCTAATAATCAAGAAGGCTGTAGTTATTTTAGGGGAGAACAAAGAGACATTCAAACAATAATCTTTTAAGAAAAGCAAGTTCATTTCAACACAATTATACCCAAGAGTGGCATTTTTTGCCTTGTTTAGTAAACATTTATTGAGTACTTACCTATCAAATAGTACTCTGTGGCTTCAGGAGTTAATGCTCATCTGTGGGAGGAAAGACAAATAAATAGAAAATTTTAATATAAGATGATTAATAACATAAAAGTCCACAAATAACATACAAGGAGTTTATATTGAAGGACTAATTTTGGCTGAAGTAAGGGTGAGGAGAGGAATATCAGGAAATGTTTCCTAGAGAAAGAGACCATCTGAATAAAGCTTTCAGGATGAGTTAAGTGTAACCTTGTTAAAAAAAAAAAAAAAGAAGAAAGGAGGACAGAGAAAAAAGAAAGGAGGACAAGAAGAAGGAAGAGAAGGAAGAGAAAGAAGGGAAGAAGGAAAGGCATTGGGGTAGCATATACAATGATGCGCATGGAAACATCCTTAGTTCAGTTGCACTATTTAGTTCAAGAGCACGTGCAGGATGAGAGACAAAGCTAGAGAGGTAAAGAACAGTAAGAACTCAAAAGATTTTGTATGTCAATCCAAAAAGACTGGAGAATTTTAAACAGGACAGTAACTTGTATCTCTTTCATAACCTGAATCTAGTATCCCTTTTCTGCTGTCTCTGTTCCCTCAATATTTAATTGTGTCTCTTCTCCTTGAAAAAGAAACTATCTTTTGATCCCACATTTCTGTACCTTTTTCCTTCTCTTCCTAACCAAATAGACAAGCTTCTGAAAATAACAATCTAAACTAGATGAGATTCTGAAAATAATAATCTATATTTTTAGTCCCACATTTACTGTTAAACTTACTGCAATATGTCTTCTGTCCCATTTGCTTCACCCAACTTCACAAAAAATGAAGTTTTGTTCTGGTCCATAAAAGAGTTAACCACCCTGATATCCTTAGTTCAATTGCACTATTTAGTTCAAGAGCACGTGCAGGATGAGAGACAACTATCTCTGTTGCCTGTTCTAACAGACACGAGCTTTAAGTCAGCCCTTAGTGACAGTTGACATGACTGATAAGTACTCCATTCTTCCTTGACTTCCAGGACTCTGGTTTCTCATCCTTTTGCCTTTAGGTTTCTGAGCCTCTAGTCTTCATTGTAAGCTCTGCTTCCTCTACATCAGTAGTTTTCAACCGACAGTCCACAGACTGCTGCTGGTCCACCAGAAAATTTGTGAATGTCTGCTAAAGACTTAACCACCCTGATGTTGTATGAAGATTATTGTCCCAATAATTATAGACCATATAATCTTCATACAACATCAGGGTGGTTAACTCTTTTATGGACCAGCACAAAACTTCTGGAGGGCTGATCTGTCCAGCGGTGGTTGAAAATCACTGCTCAGCCCCGGGCGTTTGGCTCAGTGGTAGAGCACTGGCCCAGCGGGTAGATGTTCCAGGTTCAATTTCTGATCAGGGCACATAGGAGAAGCGACTATCTGCTTCTCCACCCCTCCCCTTCTCCCTTCTCTCTCTCTCTCTCTCTTCTTCTCCCACAACCATGGCTCAGTTGCAGCAAGTTGGCCCTGGGTACTGAGAATGGCTCCATGGCCTCACCTCAGGCACTGAAATAGCTTGGTTGCCAAGCAATTGAATGACAGCTCCAGATGGGCAGAGCATTGCCGGTAGGGGGCTTGCCAGGTCGATTCCCATTGGGGCGCTTGTGTGAGTCTCTCTGCCTCCTCACTTTTCACTTAAGGAAAACTTTTTTAAAAAAGAAAGAAAATCGCTTCCCCACATGGACCTTAAATGTTGGGTCCCTGTTGGGTAAACAAATGTATTTTTGTTTCCTCGCTTGTATTGGTGTATAGTCTATGGAAGGCTGTGGTGCTTGCCCTCAGGGCAGCAGATTGCAATTTGTTGTTTGCTATTGTTTGCTGGAGAAGGGGTTTTTTCCCCAGCCTGTTTTGCTGGAGAGTGCAGAGAGAGCAGAGAGAGACTCCGGAGGGCAAGTTCTGAGAATGAGTCCAGGATCTGGAACCAGAGACCTAGTGTGGGCTTGGGAGCCCTGGTTTCCTCCCGGCCTGTTTGGCTGGGGAGTGCTGAGGCTGGTGAGGAAGACGTTGTCCCTGCCGGTTTGCTCGTCCACTGTTACGAGACTTTAATAAACGGAACGGCCCACCCATATTCTGGCTCCACAGTATCTTGACCATCTGCCCAAATCCAGTGAGAACCTACAGGACAATGACGGTCATGACCACTGGCCTTACAGTGCCCCAGAGCTCCGACCTCTCCCCTCTCTAAAGCAGACTGGTTCTTTACCGAATTCCTTTCCATTCCTTAAGATTCCCCCCAAATACCACCTCAACTCTAAAGCCTGCTCCTGAAGTACTTAGTTACAATGATCACAACATGCTGCACTTACGGTATGCCAGCCTCTCCCTCAGAGGCAGATTGAACAGCGGGCACACCAGACGTGCCCTGGGCCCCGACTTCTGAAGGCCCCGCAAAACCCTCTCTTTACACTTTTTTCTAATGACACCAAGTTTGGTTTCATATGTGTAATTTTAACATTAATACAACATAATATTTTTTATTTATGTAAAAATTTGGTTAACATGTAGTTTTATTTTCCCTCTCTCTCTTTTTTTAAGGGGTCCAATATTTTCTTCTCAGCCCGGAGCCTCAACTGACCTTAATCCACCTCTGCTCTCCCTCTAAACAGCGAGCCTTTTGAAGGCCAAGGCCATGCATTATCCACTGTATCTATAATACCTGACACTGGGTACTTCCACCATCTTTCCCCTTCCTTGCAGGAAGGAAAGGCGGTCATTCACTGGTAGTTTTGCACAGGTTTTTCCTCTCTTAGACATCTAACTGGTGGTAACCTCTCATATTGCAAAAGAAGCAACTGAGTCTCAAAATGGCAAAGTAGTTGACCTAAAATTTCAGAGCTCACCAATGAGAGGTTTTCAAACTTCTGCTGTCTTCTGTCTTTAATGGCCTGCCTGCTCCATTGGAAATAAAACATTCAAATAAACGTATACAAATTAGGAAATTGTGATGGACTCAACAGTTCTGAATTTCTGAATAACTGAATCAAAGAGAAATAAAAACAATTACTTTGTGCAAATGTAGGCGCTTGCTGTTTCTCAGGAGTGAGAGCTGAGCCGCATGTATGTACCCTGCTGCAAGGAAGGCAAATTTCCAGAAGGAGCATTCCCGCGAGCCGCAGAAGCCTCCACGCTTTGCGTTGAATCCAGTCAGGAGCTCCTCAGAAATGCAAATTGCCCACTTGAAATAAGAAGGCACCTATTGTTCAGCCCTGATTGCCTCTGCAAGCCTACCAGCAAGGGGAAAAAATCCTTGAAGGAGAAGGGAGTTTAAGTAAACTGCACACATGGAGGAAAAAATAAAATGAAGCCAAACTCCAACAGGGCTTCCATTTATCATCTGCTAAACGAGCAGGGATTATAGAGTAAAAATCCATTTATGATTCCACAGTCTTCATATCATAATTATCTGTCCTCCTTTTTGTTATCCTTATTTTCTCATAGATGTTGATAAGGCTGCAAATTTTAATTTGTCCTGTGCATCCCTACCTTACCATCAGCAGTGCACAGTGATTACAATGAAATATGTCATTAGCAATATGAAATACTCTATACTAAGAGCATATACTTACAAAAACAAGAACAGTAATAGCTTTCCTTTTCTCCCTTCATTTAGACATGTACTGCATTTAGATTTGTTTTGTTCCTATCTTGCTTCTGCAAGCTCTTTGGGGAAGATATGCTGGTTTTTATTGTATTCCTAACTCTATTTTATTTCTAACTCAATTTCTTTTTGCAAGAAAAGACTTAGTCACCAAAAAAAACTTTCAAAGTCTGAATTTAGAACATAATGAATCCTTCAGGAGAAAATAAACAAGGTGCTGTTTTTTCCTAAAATAATTCTCATCTAACCTGTTTACCAGCTGAGAAATAAAAGATCGTGGTATTTAAACTTGAAACATTTTTTTAAATTTCTTTTTCCCATCTCTTTTTCATCTTTATAAACAGAAGTCTATAATCACTATACTAACAAAGAATACAGCTGAACTATACACAGGTTGAACCATTCTAAATAAAGTAGAGAATAATAAATAATAGAATAGTCAAAGGAGCTAGCATAATAAACACATGAAGAGCAACACCACATCCTACAATGTAAGATGTCTCCCATTTCTAAGTCTTTTAAACTTCCTGAGTGAAAGCATAAAAAGCATACGCTAACAATCTATTTTCATAGAAACTAGAGAGATCATACGGTCCAGCCTCTTAGCTAAATTTAAAATCCCCATTAATCATAATAACGATAGCAATAATAGTGGTGCAGACAGCAGTGGTTGTAGTAGTATCAACAATTACCATTCACTGAACATTTAGCACGGGCCAGGTACTACATAACTGCACGTTATCGCATTTAATCCGCATAACACGGCTGGATGATTACCTCCACTACAGATGAATGTACAGCTACATTTTTGTTAGAGGTGGGCTAGCTTCTGCTGGAGCATCTCTGGTATTAAATCCTGATATGGCAGCCCTCTCTATTTTAAAACATTGGTGACTGAAAACTTTTTCCACAGATGGAGCCCAAACTGGTTTTAGAAAATCTTTAGCCACTCATGTTAGTGCTTTCTTATGAAGATAGAAACAGGGCCAATATTTCTTCCAAGCGACAACTCTTCAGATATTTTAACACTGCCACCACAATATCATTTGGGATAACTGATCTGGTTTGGTGTCACTGCAGCTAGACCTATCACCAAAGGTAAGCTAACCAACTTAGTCTTCTCTTGAAAACTCAGTTGAGGGTAAAACTGAGACAAAACTAGCTCCTCACCAGGACAAATAGAGAATGTGCAGCCCTTACCCTTTATTATAGCCAATTATGCCTATTATAACCTTTCCTCAGTTTATGGCTCTGGTCCTTATGACAAATTCAATCTTAATTTTGTTCCACTCTGAATCCTTGAGTGATCTCGAATAAAAAGTGTCAGGCATTAGCCAACTCTACAGGACAAATAATTTAAGGTATCACTCTTGTACCCTTTAAATAGTATCTTGCAAACAATACTCCCTGTATTTTAAAAGAATTAGAACTGAAGGTACAAATAAGTAACATTTATTAGTGATTATTGTGAGCCAGGCACTATTCTAAGCACTTTACTTATATTAATTCCATTCTGGCAATAATCCTATGATATGGATATGGTTATTAATACCATTTTAATAATGAAGAAACTGAGAAAAAGACAAAAGTTGGTTAACATGCCTAAAATCCTATATATTGATATATCTGTAGGAGTTGGAAAACAAATCCAGAAAATCTGGCTTTAGAATTTTTAATCACTATATTACGCTGCCTTCCAGAAGAGACTAAACTCTTCCCAGACTGGGGTCTGGGCGTTGTTTCCTATAGTTTGGCATGTTTCAGCAATTAACTGGGGGAAAGAGCTCTCTGGTGCAGCAAAGTGCTTTCCAGGGCCATACCACTTCTTTTGTGAATTGCCACATCTTTCTACTTAGAAGGGTGGCCATGAGGTAAGCTGGGAGCAAGGAGACTTTGACTCAACCTTCAGAAATCAGGAATGCAGGATGACCAACAAAACAGTACAAACCAGGCCTTCATGAGATGTGAACAAAGAGAGATGCCACTGCTTCTAGCGGTACTGAAGGTACAGTTTACAATGTGTGCTACTGTGGCCATCCCTGCCACAGGCAGCTGTGCTCTGGAATGAAGGCCCGTTGATCAACTCTATCTGTGTTTAGTTCAATCTATACCTTTCAGATCTATTTGCTGTCGGTTATAGTCAGGAAATTAGGTCTGCTTTGCAAGCTCATTGTCCTGGATCTGAAAATACGAAAAGCCAGTTTTACTTGGAGTAGAGCCCACTTGAGCTCTACAGCCAAGCCCACAACTAGAGCTAGTATAGTTGTATGAACTAGAGATATTTAACCTTGTAGCCTTTCTTATCTAAACTGTGAAGACAGAACAGTTATGGAACTTAAAGGGAAAAAAAATTACTCTTTACAGGGATTTTTCTAATCACCATAGACTTAAGAAAAAGTAAAAAATAAGTCCACTTATAAAATATCTCACCTTCTGTTAGACTGCAATTTTACATCACACTCAATTGTCACAAATTGTAATAACAATTTATCTGAATAGTTATAACTCAAAGAAAGAACTGTATCTATTTTTACCAACATGATTATAACTGAACGAGAGGTTCAGTCATCTCAACAGAAAGTTTATAGTGAGCTACCCCTCAGACAAGCAGTTCTAACATAAACCATTTTCTCAGCTGAACTAAGCAGTGGAGATCCTCACTATAGGATGAAATGAATCTTCCAGAGCTGGGCTTGGCCGCTCTTTCTTGGCTCCCTCATCACTATTTGCAGCCTTTTGTTGGTTGCTTTTTCCCACTTCACATCCTTCCCTCCACTCCCACTCAACCCCAACCCCTAAAATACAAATCTTTCTTAGACATCAGACTCCATTTGGCAAGCTAGACTTCTGATTCAGGCTTTTTTCCTGACTGAAAAAAAAATCATTTATCAGTTTTTCTGTCCCTAAATCCCTATGCTGCGATAAGGAAAAATAAGGAAACTTGATTCTCTTATTATATTTTTAAAGCAAAACATGCCTAATTATCATGCATACAGATACACACACACACACCCTCTCAATCCCACAATCTTTTCAAGTTTCTAACAGGATCATGACTTTTTTGAGACAATACAAATATATCTTCACTGTGAAAAGAGACAGGAACAATCTACCCCCATGTATCTTTGCTGCTGTTGGAGAAGAAAAGACAGAGTATCTGAAAATTCATGAGCAATCTCCATCCTTGCCATGTGATCACTCTGAGTAATCCTAACACAGTGAAATTTTCTCCATTCACATCTATGTTGTAGCTCTGGCTACATGTGTTCTTGTAATACTTTTTTATTCAATATATTATTCTTCCAAATAGTTTCTTACAGCCAATTAGCGACTAGCTAACTGGCACATTTTAGCAGCCTAGATAGTGTCCACAAAATATTCCTGGACATCTCAGTAGTTGGCTTCTTACTCAATGTATACAGGCTTATTTGTTAGCATTTTATTTCATCATCTGGAAAAAAACAGAATAGAACAAATTCTCTGACATGTGGGATGGAATGAAGTTCATGTTGAGATAAATGCACAGGCTTCTGTGGGAGAAAGCACGCAGTAGTGGGAAGGATCGATATTCACCTCGTCAGCTTCTCCCTCCTCCGGTGTATGCAACTTTATTTGGAAATGGAGTGTGCTCTATTCAGTAATCCAGAAACAGTACTATGTCTCCTTTTCAAGGTAGAGAGGAATACTAGAGGCACTATCCAAGAAAACTACCAGCCGTGGCTACATAATAATCTTCCTAGATAAAGCAAGGTTTCTGCATATAGTGTGCATAATGTACACAGAAGTAGCCAGCCAAGGGGGCAAGTGGGGGGAAAGTGGACATTTATACAGCTGGACAAACCCTGTACATTCAGGCAGTGACTGCTGAAAGGAGGCACCTTTTTCTTCTTTGTGCAAAGGCGCTAATGGGCTAGTGCTTAGTCTGGAGACAAGAACGGTATCTGCCTCTTCCACAGCCATATCTTCTGCATTGTGATCAAATGACAACGTAATAATTATTTGGGAAATGAAGGGAGAGAAAGGAAAGGAAGAATTCTCTATTCGAAGTACCAATAAGTGCAAAAGTCAAGCAGCCAATCTGTAATAAGTGTTCTATTTTTGGTTTTACAATGTGTACTGTTGGACCTGCAAAGTAATAGAGAAAAGAAAAATGAGAATCATATGTTGTCATTGTGTTTATATTTCCATCTCAAAAAAAAATCATGACAAACACAAACTGTATTGAGGTAAATTGATCTAAAATCTAATTTTTATCATCCTGACACCTTACCAGTTGAGCCAAGTGTTTTTAACTTTAAGAGTATACAAAACTCTTAATACCTAAAAAAATGAAGGAGAACATTTTAAAGTGGCAAACTATCATATAACCTTATAAGACTACAATGCATTTCATCAAAGGTACAACTGTATAATTTCTACCTGTAACCCAATACTGAAAGGACCAGTATGATTTTAAGTTGGGGAGAAAAAAGAAAACTTCTGTAAGCCTATATGTACTATATCAGTTTCCTCTGGCTGTCATAACAAATTACCACAAACTTGGTGGCTGAAAATAACAAGAATGTATTCTCTCACAGATTCAGAGGTCAGAAATTCAAAATCAAGGTGTCAGAGGGCCACACTGTGTAGTTGGAGGTTCTGAGAAGAATCCATTCATTCCCTATCGCTCTCAGCCTCGGGGGATAGTTGGCATTTGGCTTCTGGCTGTCTCTCTCTCTGGTCTGCCTTCACGCTGCCTTGCCCTCAGAGTGTATCTTCTCTCCTGTCTGTTTATGATGTCCCTCTGCCTCTCTCTTATGAGAGTACATGATTGCATTTAGGCCCCCTGGGTAATTCAGCTTAAGCTCTTCCTCTCCAGATCCTTACCTTAATCGCATCTTGTTGTCTATATAAGGTAAGAATCAAGGATTTGGGGATTATGAGGTGAATCTATGTTTGAGGGTGTCATTTTGATTATGAAGTGAATCTATGTTTGGAGGTACCTATTGTATTATCTGAATAAATACTTACATTCTTAGTTTTCATAGCTATGTAAATAGATTCCAGTATTTTTAGGAACTTTCTTGAAACAGCAAAGATTCCTTACTTAAAACACCATAATTTTTCATTCAAAATCTGAATCCTAATTCAATCATGATGCATAAAGAACATGTTTCCCTTACATATATACAGTGAATCTCCTGTACAGATTCTGAACTAAGTAATTTTTACAATTCTGAAATATTTTTTACAGATATTATGATCAACTGCTGTATTACATAGTTATTAATGAGCTAATAATGACAAAATACTAGGCAAATACACATCTGACAAGCCACCCCTTGCTGGTTGTCAAATCAACTCACATCTCACAAAACTTTAATGAGCTGAACCAATTGGTTTGCTACTGTTCATAATGGTGTATTCAATTACAATTTTATCAAATAATAGTGATGGTAAAATCCACTCTCTCTATTGACAACTATAATGTAATGTTTGAAACTCAAGAACATAGATAAAAGTGACGTAGTTACCAGGGGAAAGATGGCAGGGTGGGCGAGTTGTGAGGGGGGACAAATGAACCATGACAGAAAATGATTTCACTTTAGTCCAGGGGTCCCCAAATTTTTTACACAGGGGGCCAGTTCACTGTCCCTCAGACTGTTGGAGGGCCGGCTATAAAAAAACTATGAACAAATCCCTATGCACACTACACATATCTAATTTTAAAGTAAAAAAACAAAATGGGAATGAATACAATATTTAAAATAGAGAACAAGTAAATTTAAATCAACAAACTGACCAGTATTTCAATGGGAACTATGCTCCTCTCACTGACCACCAATGAAAGAGGTGCCCCTTCTGGGTGTGCAGCGGTGGGCCGGATAAATGGCCTCAGGGGGCCGCATGCGGCCCGCAGGCCGTAGTTTGGGGACCCCTGCTTTAGGTGATGGGCACACAATACAATCAACAATTTAAATGTTACAGAGATGTTCACCTGAAACCTATGTACTCTTATTGATCCATGTCACCCTATTAAATTTAATTTCTAAAAAAATGCTCAATAATTAAGGAGGACCAAAAGAATATTTCTTGATGGCAAAATGTCCCAAACATTTCTGTCTATTACACTAATTTCTAATTGTTGTTTTCAAAAATTTCTAGAATAAAGTTAAGCGAGAGATTAGGGATAAAATAGAAGAGATGTTATTTGTCCACACAGATTTAAAAGAGGTTTGTAATGTAATACTTGTATTTTTATACCCTAAGTGGTCATTGTTTGTTGTTTTCAGTGCACCCAGAGTTAAATAGGTTCGTAAATAATGGTTTAGGCTAGCTAAACTCACCAGTAGCTGACTTATGAATGAAGCAATATGTTCATTAACAATGTGGGGTATGTGTTTTTCTTAGACCATGGACTCAGGTCTGTCTATAATTTAAGGAGATAAATCTTCCACATGAAAATATCTGGACGACTGACTTATAATTAGAAAGTAGCTCTGTAAAAAAGGCATCTAAGCAAATTGAATTTGGAATAGCATTTTATCTAAACCACAGACAACATCAGGCACACATTAACAGTTTCCACTGATGGCTAATCTCATGTAAAACTTGATGTGTCTTACGTACCTTTCATTTAGAAAGTGGTCTTGTTAGGCAGAATAGATAATTACTAGAACAGGAAAAGGGAAAGAGGAACAAGGGGGATTTATCTCACCCACTAATGAGGGAGTCTGCAGTCTTAAATTCTGCCAAAACAAAATTATCAGATGTTGCAATGGCCCTGAAACTCTCTTAGTCCTGATATCAGAACAGAAGAGACTTGAAATTTACAGCTAAAAGTATATAACCCTTAAAACTCCAATAAGCAGGATGCTCACACTAGCTGAGTTGCCCGCTTGTGCTTGATGCCAAGTGTATTCCTCTAGTAAGTTGCTTGCTTTGCTTGAATGTTGCACCCTGTCTCTCACCTGAATTCTGTTTTGTGAACGTAACAAGAATTGAGAAGGGGGAAGCCCCCTTGGGCTTGAGTCTTCTCTAGACAGTCTTATTTCCAAGTTTTAGGGGCTCCTAAAGGTTACTGACTATACCATGATTAGTTGGGTTGTAATTAAATAACTGAGTTAGGGCTCTCCAATGCAAGTGTTTTGGCAGCTTTAACAGTAATTCTTGAATGACTGCAGCAAGTAAGTAGATTCCACTTAAGGTTGACATGAAAGCTAAAATCACCCCAGCTAATCCCATTAAATACCTTTGATATAAAATAAAACTTTATCCTGACATTATATCAGTTACCACAGCTTAATAAAATGAGGCTAAACCTATACTTACAATAAACATCGTTAGTAAATTGCAGAAAATGTGTAGACAGTGCAGTAAGGAGTCCTTGTTCTGAACCAGATCTAAATTTAATGACTCCCAAATGGAAGAAAGAGGTGTTTGTTTATTTGTTTGTTTTCCAAAGAAATTATAAAATTCTATGGTTGACTTTTGTAAGATTAACAATAAAGAGTCTACCCTTATCATGTAGTCTTAGTTCAGTTTATAGAATTGTCCTTGTTCTACTTTTTTTTCCCACTAGACATAATATAATTTTCCTTTTTATGCTTTTAAAAGTTACCTTTAGGATATTAAGCTGTGCTAGTCCAATGAAAGGCATACATTGTGCAATGGCATGGGTATAGTTCACTAGTTTGTTCACAAAATATTTTGAAATAAAATAAACTTTAAAAAATATAAGGTATTATTAAAACATATATGATTGTATTTATCAATGTCACCCCAATAAAAGCAATAAAAAACAGCCCCCTCAAAAAATTTAAAAAATTTTTAAATTCAAAATATTATTTTCCACTGGTGCTGTAACCTTGAAATTTAAGAAGAAAAAAATTCCAGGGTCTAGCAAAAAAAGACACATGTTGAGTTTGGCTGTGTTCATTTATTCATGTATTAAACAAATATTCATTGTGTGCCAAGCAATTTACTAGGTGCTAGGGATATGATACTGAGTAAAAATGCATAGCCCCTGCCTTCATGAAATTTATACTGTAGTAAAGTATTAAATTCAAATTCTATTAGATCTATCAGATCAAAATATATCTATATTTCCTCGGCATATTTGAGACTGTTTTGACAACAGCACAGTGTCAATGAATATTATCTGTGAATAGCCTGAATCTTGGGATATATGACGACAGAAGACAAGATGAAGGTAGATATTCTAGGACTATCATGTAGAAGCAATGGTTGATTTGCTTCTCAAAAGGCAGAAATAGATGGGTTACAAAATCTTAAAATTGACTTACATAATTTTTTTATACTTGGATTGCCCAACAATAGAGATAGATACCCAAGTAAAAGATAGACCATCTATGAAAAAATTGCAGAAGAATTGGATGGAAGACTGTTTCACTGATCACCATAGTATCTTCCAGTTTTAATACACTACTAGGAATGGTATATTTTAACATACTAGAATTGGTTTTGTGAATAAATCAACAAAAGAAAACAGTTATTTTTTTAAAAATACCTTCATTTTTCAGATTGACTGTCTACATAATAAACCTATATCCTCTATAAGAAAATATATTAATTCCACTTTGCAGTTATTAACACTATGTGTGTCAACTCGGTGTTAAAACTTTTTAAAATGGTTTCAAATTGCTTTTCAGGCTCAATTTTCTGCATGAATTAGTTTTTATCAAAGAATGTTTTTAACTCAAAGTTGAAGAATTTTTCTTAACATACAATTTCACTAAAATACAACTTAATTTCATTTCTTTATCACCAACCTATTCTTCACTATTGATAAATCTTAGCAATAAATTGAAATATTTCTTCCAAAATGAATATATAAACTTTGTTTTCCACAGCCACACAACTCTTATGTCTTAAGTCCTAAGATTATATTCCAAGAAAACTGTTTTCATATTCTGTCAGATTCGATAACTGTCAACATATTTCTAAGACCCATTCCTATTGTTTTCTATTTCAGCAAAGGTGACTTATATCACTGAATTAGCTGACCTGGGCAATTAACATGATGCTGCAGAAGTAACAGAACAGAACTTCTGAGGCTAGGTCACAGAAGGCATTGCAGCTTCCATCTTAGGTTCTAGAATCACTCATGGGAAAAGCCAGCCACCATGTCCTGAGAACACTAAACTAGCCTTGTGGAGAGGTCCAGGTGGGACAGAACTGAAGCCTCCAGCTGACAATTAGAACTAACCTGTCACCCTCTTGAGTAAGTCACCTGGGAAGTGCATACATCAGCCCTAATGAAAGCTTCAAGGACTGCAAGTTAGCTGAGATATTGACCACAACCTCATTAGAGAGTCAGAGCCAGAACTTCCAAGCTAAGCCACTCATGAATTCTTATCTGGGAAAAACTTTGAGAGGTAAATAAATATTTGTTGTTATTTTAAGCCACTAAGTCTAGGGGAAATTTGTTTATTAGCAATATATAACTGAGACACAGCGTAGCCCATATCCCACATATATCAATATTTATGCTGTCATTAGTCTAGAGAATATACATTGCTCACTTTTTCAAATCTAGTTTATGATGTTTTTGTTTTGATTGTTGATTTTATCATTTTATTTATCTTTTTTCTTATAAAATCTAAATACTTTGAAGATTAATTGCCTGAGAAAATGTTCATGATACAATAAACACTCTTCTCAATATGAATTATTACAAAATATTGACTTATGTCAAAGTGGTGGGATAATACATAATTTTTATATATATAACAGTTAGTTATTGCTGTATAACCAACCACCACCAAATTTAATGTTTAAAAAAACACAACCATTTCTTTGCCAACAAGTCTGCCATATGACTGGGTACATTCAGGAAAATAATGTCTGCTCCACATAGTATTAACTGGGCTCATGCACACATCTGCAGTCAGCTTGCAGCTTGATAGGAGCTAAAAGATCCAAGATGGTTTCATCCACATGTCGAGAGCCTAGGCTGGTATGACCAGAATGGATGGGGTCTGGCTGAATCTCTCTTTATAGTCTTTCTGCAACAAGGCCTCTCTTTCCATAAAACCTCTCATTCATTTTCTTTCTTTCTTTAAAAATTTTATTTATGGATTTTACAGATAGAAGACAGAGAATTGGAATGAGGAGTATATAAACTCATAGCTGTTTCACTTTAGTTGTTCATTGATTGCTTATCATTTGTGCCTTGACTGGGCAAGCCCAGGGTTTCAAACTGGCAACCTCAGCATTCCAGGTTGACGCTCTATCCACTGCATCACCACAGGCTAGGCAAGACTTCTCATTCTTAAGTAAACTAACTCAGACTTCTTTATATAGTGTCACAGGACAGCAAGAAAATGCTGCATAGCTTCTTAAGGCTTAGACCCAAAACTTACACAGCTCCATTTTCACCACATTCTATTAGACCCAACAAATCATAATGCCAGCCGAGATTCAATGAGAGAAGATCATACATGTATTCTTGAATTTATGCAGGCATGGCTTACTTGTGACATTTTGTAATAAATTACTATACGTCGTGTCTTTATGTTTCAATGTTCTAAAGTAAAAATACTTTGTTTTTAATTTAATAAAACAATAATTTGAAATATGACAAATTTTTCTGAATTAATAACTATGCCATAAAATTAGTATCTTGGAAGAGAGTCACTGCTAAACCTAGTTTTCAAGGAAATGAGTCTCTGATCTCCCCTGTCTTATCAGGGAACATAGAGTTCTTTTGCTTGATGAATATTTTGGGTTAATGGAAACATATTTAATTATTGCTCTTATAATAATTTCATGTTTAATAAATAAGTGTATGTGATGCCTATTTTAAGAATTTCTGAGAATAGAAGGCTTCAGTTCAATCACTATTTTACATGCTTTATTTTACCTGCAATATTTATGGATGGTTATGAGCACAATCATTAGGGTAGGAATCCTAACTTGGAAGTAATACATATTGTTATATTCCCCACACACACACACAAAAAAAAACTCATGAAAAGGACAAATCTTCAGGGGAAATAGGGATTTTTTAATCAATTAACTTTTATTTTAAAAGTTACAATGTAAGACCCTAACTTATTCCCCATGAAGAATACAAAGCAATAAAAAGACAGATCCTTACTTTAATGAACATTAAAAAAACAATAATCAGAGAGATCTGATGAGTCTTAAAAGATTATCACATAATAGCTTTGTAAAACATTTTATTGATATAAAAATTATAAATACAACAATCAAATTTAGCAAATTCTTTTTTTTTTCCTTAAATAATGGGACTAATAGACCAATGAGAGATGGCCTTGGCAACAAAAATTATGCTGACCTCACAGGCTGCAGTGGACATAATAATAGTACCAACTCTTGGAACAATAGGGGGATTCATGAGCTGCCCTTTTTCTTCTCCTTTCCTAGTAGTGGGCCATTAACACTTTTGCCTTTCCTGTGGCTCAGTAGCAGCAATACTGAGTTACAAATTTGGTTTTAGTGGGATAAGTGTCCCAGAAAGCCAGCATGGTAAACTTGAGAATAATAACCTCCAGCTTCAAGTCTGTTTACTTACCCCAACCATGCACCAACCTATCTCAAGATGACTGAAGTTAACATAATGTGATCAAGAAGCAATCCTAGAAGAACTTTACATGACCAATGAAGCATAAGGGATTTATACTATTTTTATTATGAAATGTTAGGAATTAAAAGACTTAGAATGAAGTAATCATAACAATAGTAGCCACCATATATTGAATCCTATATGTATCATTTATCATTCTAGGCACTATAAAACTACATTATCAGAAAGACTTCTATGAGAAACATATTATTATGACAACTCTTGCCACCTTATATATAAGGCAACTGATTAAATGACTTGCCTAGTAGAATTGGGATTCTAGCCCAGGTCTGCTTTATTCACTTAATTTAAATAAACAATTCTCTCTTTTTAGTTTTGCTTTTCATTTACAGTTATATTCAGTATTATTTTGTGTTAGTTCCAGGTATACAGCATAGTGGCTTAACAATCATATGATTTACAAAATGTGCCTCCCAACATTTCCAGTACCCTCCTGGCACCCTACATAGTTATTACGATACTATTGCCTCTACTCCCTGTGCTGCTCTTCCCATTCCCGTGACTATTCTGTAACTATCAATTTGTACTTCTTAATTCTTTCACCTCTTACCCAATCCCCCAAACTCTCCCCTCTGGCAACCATTAGTTTGTTCTTTTTACATATGATTCTGTTTCAGTTTTGTTCATTCATTAATTTTGTTCTTTAGATCCCATATATAAGTTAATTCATACGGTATTCTCTCAAAAAGTAACCTATTTGATACAAACAACTATTTTAAACATATGGATCAATCTGACATTCTTAAATTATTTTACTGGCTTCATGGGCATATATAAATTGTCTTCATCATCCTGAAAAGCTCTCTACATTTCAGATAGATTACAACAAAAACAAGTTATCTAAGTGTTTTTTAGCTGTTATTTCTTGGCCATCGTCACTATTGTCTGTTTGATAACAACAGCTCCTATATGACAAAAAGGTTCAGTTAAATTTATTGGTCAAATGCAAAAATTCTATTTTCAGAATTTTAGTAAAAAGTATCCATTTAAAGTACCAGTACCCAGTAAATGTTACTGATAATTACAACTACTTCAATTAAAATTACCAAATTAACTAGTGAGATTTGGTAAGGTCCAAGAAGATTTTTTTCATTCTAAAGATTTTTGAACCTTAATTACAAGCCTGTTACAAATACTTAAGTTGCATATTTTAGGAATTTATCTATATATTATCCTTCTATCTTCAGAATCTTTTTACTGAAATTGTAAGACTCTTAAATATATTTTACTGTCAAGTATACTTGAAATTCTCAGCTCATAATATTTTAATAGAGTTAAACTATGTCTTTTTCTTAAATTTCTTTACATTATAGATTTACATATTTTATTCACTGAGGAGTAGTGAGTTCAAGAAATAAATCTGCTAGAAGTTACATTTAAAACTACTAAAATATGGTGAAGGAGTAACTACAAGGGCGCATTTCCAGGTCATAGAATCAACTTGACTAAAATATTAGAGGAAATTTATTCCTAGTTGCCCAATTAATTAAGTAAATGTAAAGACTAGTACTTGATATGTCAAGGGCATGGGAGTGGGGAGGGAAAACATTATCTATCCTAGAGGGACAGATAATGTTCTTTTTCTAGCCCCCTTTATATCTGAGAGTCCATTATATACTAGATTTTGTTTGAGTTTGTCTCAGTTTGCTTCATTCAGTAGATTCCAAGTCTTTTCTTGATAATAATTTTATTTCCCTGTCTGCCTTCTCTTGGCAACAGCTGACCTGGCTGCAAGCCCAAAACATGGTAAATGACAAATCACTACCAGATGAATCTGCAAGTTTTACATTGAGTGTTTCCTTCAGGCTCAGAACACTTTGAGGCCCAATAAAATTACAGGAATGATTCAGAATCATAGTGAGATCCATATTTTTTGTGGAAATCTTCTGGTTCTACTAGACAAGAAAGTACTAATGAATAGTTCCATTAATTTTCAAACTAGGAAAATAGAAAACAAGTTGTGACAGACCATTAAAAATTATAATAGTAACTAATAAAAGTTATTAAATAAGTGATATCATAATAAATTCTTAGCTTTTAAATTATTTTTCTAACAGGTTGTTTTTAATTTTTAAAAACTATATATGCATGATAATTTTTTATTGAAACATTAGAAACTAAACTCAAAGAAAAAACATAATCTCACCATTAAAATATTTGACTATATGCTTTCTTTCTCTAGTTTTAACAAAGTTTTAATATTTCTCACAATACAGTGTTGGTATATGATATTCTAATCAACAAATAATAAAATTTTACTTTTGAAAATTTAAGTATTGGGTTTATAGATGGGTTTTTAAGAGTATGTGTTCAATATTTTTCTAGGATCTAATGAATTAAAATGTAAACAAAAAGAAAAACTTTAGTCTATAACTGAATCCACAATAAAAACAAACCTACCCATTTGAATCACAAAGAAAATAATTTTAGTGACTCTTTTGGATATTTATGATGTATAATTTTTCATCTCTTACAAGACTTAAGATAAATCTACCTTTTTCAGTTGTCAACTGTAATTATCAGATTTAAAAACCTTACTTGATCTCACATGCCACATAACTTCTTCTCCAAAACAGCTGGAAAACCACTTCCTCAATATATGTGGTATAATTTGGGGAGAATGTTTATGGCATAGCGGATGCTTATGTATACAAGTGAAAATGTACAAGGCCTATCAAAATTGAAGACTGGTAAAATGCTTGGTAAAAGAACGTGTAAAATGTTATAAATTAATTTGTGGATGTTTAAAACAATGCATCATTTGCCCTGCACTTTGCAGATCTGATTTATTCTCAGGTTTAATGATGCTTACAGGCTTAGCCTTTAGCAAACCTCAGTAAACCAAATTTCTCTTTCCACTAAAATATCCTCATTAAATTTTAGTGTAGTGAGATCTTACAATCAGAAGACAGGCTTTCAATTCTTTGGCCTTTACTAACTATGCAAATTTAAAAATATTACGAAGCAGTAGCTTTAGTTTCCACACCTGGAAAAACAAAAATTAGGTAATGCCTATTTGATAATGGTACTTGAGAAGGATTATTTTTAGGCTCAAATCAAAGTGAGATTATATATAGATAAAACGTTGTTTTAAACTATAGAGCGCGCCATAAGAATAGAGGTGCTGTTTCTAGGACTGCTGACTCTGGCTTCATCCTGCTGCTGCATCTTCTCTTCCATTCCCACTTCCCTTTGATAGGAATCAGCCCCAAATATCAGCCTCCTAGATCTTAGGATTCAATTCAATTATGTGATAAGAAACTTACAGCACTACCTGAGAAATATAAGTGCATTTCTTAGGGCTTCTTAACAGCCTTGTTCCCACCATGTAGTCTAACTTTTAGTAAGTTTCCCCATTGGAACGTTGGAATTAAGGGCTTTGGAAGAAGAACTTGAAAGGCTTACTTATAAAAGGTTTTGGCAAACTGACCACTTCCACACTTTCCCTGAAACGGCAACCCAGACAAGGCAGATGTGAATATGAAGTGAACACACCTTTATCCTACAGCAGGAATACATGTAGGGGTTACTGACATGAAAGCAAACCAAAAAAAGTAAAATGAAACTGTAAAGTTTATCCTTTCATCAGTAAAAGAAAAAGAAATCTAAAATTACTTTGCAACACTCACTCTATCCCCATCTCCCTGATCACTCCCCAAATGTACTGTTTGTGAAACTGACTTCTGGAAATGATTTTTTCTAGGTAAAAGTTTAAAGGAGTTTCTAGGTTTATTACGGTTACCATTTCTTCAATGTGGTACTCAGGATGAACAAGTCACAGACGATGCTACAGACAGAAATATTAACCCCTTATCCGCAACCCTCTGTATCCATTGGAAGGTGCAAGGTACTTTGTGGGGGTGAGCATCTCTCCCAAAGCACCAAACTTTCACGCTTTTGAAACTTTGTCCAACATAAGGATCAAGTAAAGTTAACTATATTGTTTTATGGGGTAATATAAAGAAATAAAGCAAAACAGTGCAAGCTTTTTAAATTAGCTAAGAAACTGGCTAAAGCACCATTATTGATTATTACCAGCGTTAAACTGCAAATTTGCAGTAAGTGCCTTGTTCCTCGGGAAAACAAAACAAGCAAAAATTACAATTGCATGACTGCATTAAACTCCTTCCCCATTTTCAGAGCTCTCTTCCCAGCTTCTTCCTGTCTTCCTCCCTGGCTGGAAGCCACAGCTTGGGTAAGGGCCACCCAAAGTTCACACTGAATGAATTTCAAGCAAAATTCTACAGCCAGCCTGCCTTTTCCTCTAGCACAGGGTACTAGAGTAAATAGTTATAATAACTAAAGCAGCATTGTCCACAGGCTCTGAGAATTTAAGGTTGATGACCCCACAAAATAAAATTTCAGTAAGCTGAAGATGGAAGTAAAAGTAACTTCAAAGGGCCATGTCTAAACGACACCTTCCTGTCTCAAGGAATTGCTTGACGCAGATGAGAGAGAAGGAAAGCCTGTCAAACCTCATTGACCATAGGTAATGGTACAGGGTAATTTCTTCTGATAATGTCACCCAAAAGGAAATCCTACAGACTAAACCGATTAAGACCTCAAGGGAAAGATCATATGAACAAAATTGATTTTGTTTTGTTTTGCTTTGCTTTGCTTTGCTTTTGGGAGTCGTGGGGAGAAGAAAGTGTTGTGTTGTCTATGGGAGTTTTTAAATTCAAGACTTTCTTTATAGAGAGAAAGAAAATGAAATTAAATTTGAGAAAAAAGTTGTTATATGTAACAACAGATAAATTTTCTACCTGCTCCCCTATTAGATATTTATAAACTCTTAAATCCTTGGTTTCTCAAAATCAGAAAACAAGTGCTTTTTCAAAAAGAATGGTTATTTCTTTAAAATGAAGTCAACTTGATTTTGCTAACTTTTGGATAGTTTGAATCTTATTGTGTGATTCTGAAATGAGATAGAAAGATATGACTTGTGATTAGCTAACTAATTTTATGTGCATATTTATTTAATGTGAACACATGTTTATAGCATACATTTATTCATCTATAAACAGTGACAAATAAAGAAATAAGTGGAAGCATTTAATTCTAGTACTTTCAAATTAAAATGTCTTATGTGAGTAGATATTTTATGCTTTTATGGTACTATATATATATTATTGGTAATATTTTTATTTGAAATAGATTTTTTTAGTGAAAACAAAATTTTGTTTTAAATTGTTTTATTTTCTTTTATGTTCAGTTGTCCCTTTTAAATGATCTTTTCAAAGAGCATGAGCATTTTAGTTTTTTATAACGACCACTGATGTATTTTGAAATACATGTGCATATTAATAAAATTAGCTTGACATTCCAAGACAATACTTCTGATGATTCTAGCCCTATGTAGGTGAATAGGCTGTGAAGGGTTGACCTTGCCAGCCATCACTGGCACATTACATGGGTATTTATTGTTAAGAACATCTGAATTTTTTAAGCTCTATAGCTAGTTACAACTCACAGGTAGGGGATCAGGTGAGTTTATCTTTCTATTTACCACACCATCTTACATTGTTTAAAAATAAGCTTTGCTCTAGCTTTATTCTCACTCAGTTTGACACCACTGTAAGCCATCACTAACATATGCACGTGTGTTCCTAGCACGGTGAAACAGCCACCTTCCACACATTCCTCCATAAGTCTGCACTTTTCTGCAAAATCAAACTCACATATGACAGTCATGGCTATTTTAAAAGTTATCCATGATACTCTGGAATTTTGATTTATTGAGAAGCATGAAACCATCCTGTCAGGCGCATTTGCTAGCCTTCTTGTTTTGGTTTTCCGCTTTCCTTTGAGTACATTTTTGAACAGTTTTACTCAAGTATTAAAATTCTAATAGACCATTGGTTGTTTGTTCTAAAGAAATTACATGGTTCTATAAGAGAACCTCCCTAATTTAGGTTAAAAAGAAAAAGTTCTCTCCACTGGTAAAAGGCTGATTTGAAACTTAAAAGCTGTTATTACTTTTAAATTATTACTTTTCAAGTTATTACTTAAGTTATAAGTAATATATGTTATTATTTAAGTAATTATTTTAAGGTTAGCAAATTTCACCCAGGAGATCTTTTTTAAATCTATTTATTAAAAATTCCAACTTATTTTTTTATTGTAAAAGTAATTGGGGACACATGTGAAATTTTTTCAAAAATGCAAAAATATTTAAAGAAGAAAAAGAAATCACCAACATTTGAAACATTCCAGTTCTTATTTTCTCTTTATGTATTATTTTGCATATAGTAAAGATAAAATGTTTTTACTTAATTATGATATATCATAAAATTTTTTTCACTTGAAAATCTCTTCAGAAAAATAATTTTAATAACTTTATAATATTCCATCCTAGAAATATATCTTAATAATTTACCTATTTTTGAATATCTTGCTTGCTCTGAATAGCTTGCTATTAAAAGCAACAAAAATGTTTGTAATCATTTTACACAAATTTGAGTGAACATTTAGGATTATTTCCTCAGAATAGATTTCTAGACATGAGATAGCTAAGGTGAAGGGTATGGATTTTTTTTTAAGAGTAGTCCTTTCTAATTTAAAAATAAGATAATGCTCTTTAGTTAGTAGAGGTAAAAAGCAGTAGAAAAAAAACCTATAACTTTCCTCCTTGTACAATCACATTCTATCACATTTCCTTCCAGTCTTTTTTCTTTCATTTTATATGAAAATATATTGTATATATAGTTTTCTATCCAGTTTTTCTCATCCAACATATCAGAAGCATTTTCATATAGAATTAAAATCTATTATTAGTGATGACATTAAGTTCCATCATTTGAGTACAACATAATTTACCTAACTATATTCCTCAGAATTTAAATTGTTTACAATTTTTCTTTTAAAAAACAGCTATGCCAAACATCTATGAAAATAAATCTTTTTTTTTTTTCATTTTTCTGAAACTGGAAATGGGGAGGCAGTCAGACAGACTCCCGCATGCACCCAACCGGGATCCACCCGGCATGCCCCTCTGGGGTGTCGCTCTATTGCATCTAAAGCCATTCTAGCGCCTGAGGCAGAGGCCACAGAGCCATCCTCAGCACCCGGTCCATCTTTGCTCCAATGGAACCTCAGCTGTGGGAGGGGAAGAGAGAGACAGAGAGGAAGGAGATGGGGAGGGGTGGAGAAGCAGATGGGCGCTTCTCCTGTGTGCCCTGGCCGGGAATCAAACCCGGGACTTCTGCACGCCAGGCCGACGCTCTACCACTGAGCCAACTGGCCAGGGTTGAAAATAAATTTTAGTGAGAATTTTATATTATTTCTTTTGCACAGATTATAAAAAAGAAAAATATTGGATTATAAACATTTTATAAAGCTTTCTTGCTACACATTGTTAAAAACTGAACCACTTGTTATTCCTAGCTACAGTATAGATGATCTTTGCCCTCACAAGCATTATATGTCTTATCTTTTAGGGTTTGTTAATCTGATGAGTATGAATAATCTCAGCCTATTATTTGTATCTTTTTCAGATACTATTGAGGTTGAAAATTTTTTCATGTTTCTTAACCATTTGTAATTCCTCTTTTATAAAATAATGATGCTTTTTGCCCATACACTTGTAGAGTTTTGTATTTTTCTTATTGAGTTGTATGAGCTCTTTATAGAATAATCTTCTCATTTCTTTGTCACAGTTACTGCAAATTTATTTTATCCTGTTAGAAAATTCATTGTTTAAATCATACAAAAGACACATTTTATTTAATATATCATAGTTTATATATAAATTGTGCATCAAAAAATTCTCTGAAATATTTTAAATACAACTATAATAATATTATGTAAATTGTTCATGAGTATTCTCACTTAAGGAAAGTTAAGTTTCATTTACATGATCATCAACTCTAAGTTAGCAGAGTTTAAATTAATAAGGCTTTTTTGAAAATAAATTTAGCGCACTACCTATCTTTTGTCACCCTAAAGACTAGGGATGATCATAAAATGACAATGGTAATTTGCATGGGTTTCTTCACATAGGAAAGTCTATGAATGTACACCACTATATCTAGACATTCCTGTAGGAATTTCTTTTACAGCTATTGAGCATAAAATTATATCCAGACACAAGAATCAATGTATAACATCAACTTCAGGTCCTCTATGGCCTCCTTACTATGTAAGAGTAAAATAAGCAAACAAGTTCTCACATAATTTTTTTTAAGTGGAGAAAAATCCAAACACATTTTACAAAACCCTTCTTTTTATTACATTAATAGTGTGAAATAGATTTTACAGAAATAGTATTTAATTCACTCAAGATTATAAAAGAAAGTTATTTTAAACATAAATATGAGCATTAGATCAATATAAGTATTTATCATAATTAAACAAAATTATCAGAATCAGATTGTCTTTCTAATTTAAGTTTTTTGAATATTTTTATTTAATTATATATATTTTGAAAATTATTTTATAAATTATAAAAATATAATTAAATTATTTCTTTCTTTTTTTTCTTGCTTTTGAGGGTATAGCAAATTTTGAGTAAAAACATACATTAAAAAATCTATTAGGGAAAGGAGTATGAATTATTGATTTTATAAGTTAAATGTATTCATTTCAATTTATTAAAAACCAAGATAGCCAATAAATATAAAAATTTCTACTTAAGCAGCACCACTTCTCACAAATGTTTTACTCTTGAAATTTAACCACACATACACATTTGCATTTAGGTGTGTGCTTGCCAAAATAATCCAAATTACTTTCATAAATACAACAATTCAAAATTATTTAGAACTTTTTTCTGGTTGAAAAAACTATGCAAATTAAAGCTAATTCAGATCTTCTCTATCAGTAATAAGTGGGAGGTAAGGGATGGTAGAAGGCTGACACACATATGATCTGGCTTCAAGATATGGCTCTTCCTAATTTCTTCATAAAGGACTGAAACCTTGCCGTGCTCTTCTCTCACAGATTTTCTAATATATTAACGTTTTATTAGCTTAAAGCAGAGCCACTTCTTGCATTAGCACTGAAATCAACAAAATACATTTTAAGAACCTACATTTTTTCTGTGGAATCCAGCAAAGTGAAGAAGAATCTTTAATCATTGAAAATGTAATTTAATCTGAATATGTAATTTTGCATGGGTTGTTTTATTTCTGTTTTATATTTTAAATTTTATCATGAATATATTGCCATATTTATAGTTAGAAAAAAAGCAGAATAAATTTTAATTAGTCCCAAAATATTTTTTTGATTTACCTTCATGGGGAAATAGTTCACTTAATGCAGCACTGCCCATTTATATTTACTAGGGGGGAAATGTGAAAGTCCTAAAAATGAAACTATGAGATCATTATACCTACTATTATAATTAATCAAATAAAATAATTCACAAATAACAAATATTCTGGCTCAAAATTATAACTTTTTAAAACAATTGCTATAAAGAGAGATTCATTAACGGCTTTTTCTTCAGGCATTTCCACATTATTTAAGTACCTTACAATCATTCCTGTTCTTTTGTTCTTTAAGTCAAACTTTTAAGAAATCTACCTTGATTCCCTACATACAAGAGCTTTGAGTCTAATGATTTGGACATCATGAAACTGCTGGAACCATGCCTTTGACAAAACAGATGGAATACAGCTAAGAAAATAAAAAGTAAAGTTTCCAGCTCTGAATGCACTGTTACTTTGTCTAAACATACCTCATTATCTCAAATTATAAAATATAAAAATATATCTAGTGCTGGCATACCATGTGAAATACAAAAGAAAACAAAATAACCTAGGCTCTTCATTATAGTCTTTGTAGTTTGATTGAACACATCAATTATTTCAAAATGCCTTTGTCAAGTTTTTGGTAGAGATTTTTTTTTTTTTTTTGCTTTGACATTGGCTTTGAATATTTTGGAGCAGATTCATTTGTTATTTGTGGTCACATAGAGGAATTTGTATAAAATTAATGCCTAAATAATAACCCTAAATTTTAATGCCAAGATATTTTTAATGACCTATAATTATAATTAATGAATATTTATTATAATATTCTGTTAACCAGACATAAATATAATGAACAAAAGATTATAAATGATAACTATAATTCTCCATATTTAAAATATTATGTAATATTACACAGTTATAATTATTTAAGTATATTGGTTATGTGAAATGAAACTGTGTATTCTAATAGTGTTTAAAATATAAGACCTGACCTGTGGTGGTGAAGCGGATAAAAAGCATTGACCTGAAATACTGGGGTTGCTGGTTCGAAACCCTGGGCTTGCCTGATCAAGGCACATAAGGGAGTTGATGCTTCCTGCTCCTCCTCCAACTTCTCTCTCTCTGTCTCTCTCTCTCTTTCTCTCTAAAACAAATAAATAAAATATTTTTTAAATAATAAAAAATAAATAAAATATAAGTAGTATTTTAATTTAGTTTTACTTTAAGAAAAGCTTAAATTTAAGTGTATTATTTCCTTAGTACAAAACTGTTCAATATGTAGTTTAACAGGAAGAAAATAAACTCATGAGTTCTACAGGCTTTTTGTTTCTTTTTTTAAAATCTCATTTTAATAATGATTTCAGTAGCCTATACAGAAAATACCCAAAGAAATATATCACAATATTTAAAGTGGTTGTGTTGGGGTATTTTTATTGATTTTAGAGAGAGAGCAAACCATCTTTTTGCTATTCCACTTATTTTTACATTCATTGGTTGATTCTTGTAAGTACCATGACCAGGGATCAAATCCACAACCGTAGCATATCAGGACAATGCCAACTGAGCTACCTGATCCAGAGCAAAGTGGTTGCTTTAATATCATTTTTTGCCTGACCTGTGGTGGCACAGTGGATAAAGCATCAACCTGGAACACTTGAGGTCACCTGTTTGAAATCCTGGGTTTGCCTGGTCAAGGCACAAACGGGAGTTGATGATTCCTGCTCCTCACTCCTATCTCTCTTTCTCTCCCTCCCCTCTCTAAAATGAGTAAAAATAAAAATTTTAATATCATTTTTTACTAGCAAGTATTTTACTCTGCTAACTCAATAACAGAAGTTAATTTTTGCTGCCTTAATACAGTATTTCCTTTGAACCATAAAGCAGCTTAACATCATGAACCAATATGCTAGTAAAACAACAAAAAATACTGAAATCTCTTGCTATTTTACCTTAAATACTCACTTTTAAATTTTTTATCAAAAAATAAAGAATACAATTGTACTTAGAACTAAAAGTCTATTAGAATCCGGTGTATTTACATTATAATTCTGATTAATAAATTTTATACACCCATGGATAATAAATTCAATTGGTCAATAATACTATTGACCAATCTTTTTAAAACATATTTTCTACAACACAGTTGTTTATGAAACTTTTTTTCCAAAGGAATAAATATCAACTGTTTCTGTAATTTAAATGAAATTTGTGTTATTCCTGCTATCATTTTAGTCATTCATAAATCTCTACTCAGTTTTTCTCTTTGATAATTTAAGACAATATATTTTATCAAGAATATTATTTTAAACACCTTCTTGTTTTCCATGGAGAAGAGTAAGAAAGAAATGTGCTTAAAGTAGAGATATTTTACTTGAAATTTAAATGTTGCTGAGAGTTTTGGTTCGGTATTCTCATTCAACAAAAATAAGCCACATATAGCAATAGATAAAATAATAAGGCAGCTAAAAATAAGTTATACTTGAGTATTAAGGGTATTTTCATTTCCCCTTCCCCCAGGTGCCTAGGAATTTTTTCCAAAGACAAAATGCTGATTAAACTATAATATCCTAGGTGGAACTAACAGTAGCAATGGCTGAAAGATAAATGATGACACTTTACCCATTATATTTTCATTGAACCTGAAAGATATGAACTAATTAGTTAATTGTGAACATTTTAAAGGCATCAAATATAGTATTTCCTTGTTAATTATTTGATTTTAATGAAGCATGTTTCTGTACTTAAAGTTTTACTAGAAAGAAAAAAGAAAAATACTAGATATCTAACCTAAAAGGATCAGCAACGGACATGTTTAAAACTGCACGTACTATATGTTAACAGCTTTCTTTTAAAACCACCAATATTATGAAAGTCTCTAGAATTATTCATGCGCATGCCTTTGGTCAGTTACCTATTGCTGGCACAACTGCTGACCATCAGAGAACCTAAAAGCTAGCCAATTGGTCAGCCTTATATGAGCAAATTGTGAAAAGAAATTGAGCCCCCCCCAAAAAAAAATGTGCTGCGTAAGTTCAGGAAAAGTCCTCCACCTCAATTTGTGTGCTCTAGGATTCAGTTCCCATGCCAGGGAACTACAGACCTTTGCACTTAACCAGACCATTAAAAACTTTTTAAATTAAATTTTTGGGGGTGACATAGGCTAATAAAATTATATAGGTCTCAGGGGTACAATTCTATAATACGGTATCTGTATATTGTATCGTGTGTTCACCACCCCAAGTCAAGTCTCCTTCCATCACCATTTACGCCTCCTTTATCCTCTCCTACCTCTCCCCACCCCCTTTTCTTCTCGTAGTTGCCATACTGTTGTAACGCGGTTAAAATTTTTTAAAACCAGAATCTAAACCAAAGAGAGGCAAACACTTTAAGACAGATATTTGTTGTAAAGTTTTTTAAATCTACTCTCTCACAATTACCTAAATAGTGAAAAAGGTCTGGATGACTGGAATACATAATAGAAAGTTTCAACTAGCAGAGCTAAGCATGACTTATGCTAAATTTATGGCTGACAAGGAGCAGCAATATATATTTGCCACCTGGATATTATCATTTTTCAAAAGCTCTCAAGTTGGAGTTTTAATTTCTTCTTGGTTCTCATTAGGGTAGATGTACCTTTTAATGGACATTAACAAAAATCAGAGATTACTATACTTTACTTTAAAACACAAATTTTCAAATTTTTATAATTTCTCTCTTTACAACATCAGAATCTATTAACACATCAAAATTACCTGCTAAGAAGGAGATAAATATATCCTTTATTTCTTAAGAACCAGAAATAAAAGTAATCTATGAGGAGTATTTGCCCCATGTAAACCCACAAATTGAAAAATATAAGCAAAACAAGGGAACATTAACTCAATATAGGGAGAAAAGGCAATACCCAATGACAAATTCTCAAAAGCATTTAGGACACAGTTTAAAATTTAGCAAAAAAGAAAGTTCAACTCTTTCATTAGACTGAATTAATGACTGAGTTACATACTCAACAGCTTAAAAATATATTGTAGCACCTGACTGGTGGTGACACAGTAGATAGAACATTTACCTGGGACACTGAGAACCTAGATTCAAAACCCCAAGGTTGCTGGCTTGAGTATGGAATTATTAACATGATCCCCTGGTCACTGGCTTGAGCCCAAAGGTCACTGACTTGAAGCCCAAGGTCTCTGGCTTGAGCAAGGGGTCACTGGCTCGGCTGCAGTCCACCAGTCAAGGCACATATGAGAAGCAATCAATGAACAATTAAAGTGATGCAACTATGAGTTGATGTTTCTCATCTCTCTCCCTTCCTGTCTGTCTCTCTCTGTCTATCTCTTATCTTTCTCTCTCTCCATCTCTCTCTCTCCCTAAATATACAATAACATAGAAAATGGCAAATTGATGATTTGATTGCTACTTAGAAGTACAAAACACTTTCTTAAAGATAAGAACTTCAGCGGCATTGTGATAAGCAAACCAGTTTAATTATTTCCTTTTCTCTGCTATAAACTACCAGATTTGCTAGTGGCTAGAAATAATTGACAGATGTGGAATATCTTTTTGTAAAACACTTTTGTAAACAGAATGTTTGTGCTGAAAATGAAATAGGTAGTAACTACGACTGATTATGAACACAGCAACTTCTAAATAGTGTTTCTTTGCCTTTAAGATTAAAAAAAAAATTCTTTCTGCCCTATGAACTAACAGGATTTTTTATATTGTTTGTTTCTTAAATTAAAACTACAGCCATCAGCTCAATGGGGAATAGCTTATAGGAGGAAAGTAAAAATCTCATATTTTTCACCACTTAGGTATTTCCACATCCTTCAGGATCTGACCATGAATTTATTCATTTATGCAACAAATATTTTTTGAGCACCTACTATGAATGAGATAAATAAGAATAAGAAATAAGTAAGAAAAATATGTTTTAATGGACTTTTTACCTTTAAAAACTCATTAAGATTTATTTATTTATTTTTAAAGATGTAAGAAAATTAGTTTGGAGAAAAAAAGATGAAAGAGTTATATTATTCTACATTAGAGAACTAGTTCATAAATATTTTATATTCATATCTATTTCCATTTATGGGAAAAATTATTTGTAGAATACATTGTTTAATGTCTGTGTCAACCACTTGCCTGGAAGAATCAAGGGATCAGGAAGGTCTGTGTCTGTCCTGTCCATCAGTGTGTCCCCAGTGCCTGTCACAGCACTTGGCATATAGCAGGTGCTCAACAAATAGCTACTGAGTGAATATCCACAGACCATCTTTTTTATTACGTTTCCATCAGAAGAAAGTGTCCACTACTAAAAACAGTTCTATCTATAGACTCTTTCTCTTAGCGGGAGAAGAACCTTAGTGCTACAGCTTTTTCCTTCCCTACAGAAGGGTTTTAGACTTTACCTTCTTAAAAGCCTGGCTGTCAAGGGAAGACCAAATTTATGAGGAGAAATTTAATTAACCTAGTTGAAGCAGTACCTGTCTCACTTGCCACTCCACCAGGATTTCCCATTGTGTTGTCCTTAGAAAACTTTTTTGACCTCCTATTATATACTCTTTAGAAAGCCCTAAACAGTTCTAAATCCCTAGGTTGTACACTATCTACCAAAGTCAAGTCATTTGAATTTAGATGTGAATTATGATAGAAACCACTGTGAGCCTTACTCGGTAATAATAAGCCCTTATGACTATGGCTTTTGGTTTGTTTAAATTTTTGTTTGTTTGCATTTCATATGCTCCTTACAATTTATGCTCTATAAATTTATTAGGTTATCTAAGATTTATTTATTGCTTTACATTTCTTAAACATCTCTGCCTGACCTGTGGTGGCACAGTGGATAAAGCGTCGAACTGGAATTCTGAGGTTGACGATTTGAAATCCCAGGCTTGCCTGGTCAAGGCACACACTTGAAGCAACTACTACAAGTTGATACTTCTGGCTTCTCCCCCAACTCTTTCTCTCTCTTCTCTCTCTAAAATCAATAAATAAAATCTTTTTAAAAAATAATATTTTATTATTGTTAAATATAAGGACTTTCTAGTTACCTTCTCTGTTCCTGATTTCTAAAAAACAACAAAAATCTCTGATACAGTATTGCATTTGATAATCATAATGACACTCTAAGTTAATCAAAGAAGGTGTTATCTTTATTTTCTAAATAAAAGTCATAAAACAGTCACAATGCCAGTAAGTAGCAGAGTTGAGTCTTTTAACTCTAAGCTCAGATGTTTTTAAAAAGAAGATGTAATGTGAGGATCTCAAACTAACAATCTTCATAAATGTCCTGACATTTTTAAAACCAAAATTAATTTGAATGCACATAAGTAAGGTATGTCACAGACCTATCATTCTCTATTGTATTTTATTGGGCCCCTTCTCACATTCCTTTTACACTTGGTCACCAAAGTTACTTTTATTGAAATCAAAAGAACAGCTATTCATTTATTTATTAATCTATTTATTTGTTTTTAAAACACAGTACAGTTATTATTTGAGGCAGTAGGAATCTCAAGCTCTGTAAGACATGGTCACTGTCCTCAAAGAGTTGTTAAGCTAGTGAGGAAGTCAGATAAGTCCATCAGGACAACAAGGTAGCAGATAGAGGAATGTACAAAGTGCTAGCCAAATACTGAGGTCAAGTCTTTAAATCAGAATGAGAGATCAGATTATGGAAATAACCACCATATGGCTATTATGTCACACCATTACCTTTCTCACTTTGGTTTTCAGAGTGCAGCTTTCAACGTTTAAATTCTGAATTCACCTGACCAGACAGTGGTGCAGTGTATGGAGCACTGGCCTGGCATGCTGAGAACCCAGGTTCAAAACCTCAAGGTTCGGCTTGAGCTCAGGGTCACCTCACTTTAGTGTGGGATCATAGACATGACCCCATGGTCCCTGGCTTGAGTTCAATAGTCGCTGGCATGAAGCCCAAGTTCCATAGCTTGAGCAAGGGCTCACTGGCTCAGCTGGAGCCTCCCAGTCAAGGCACATGTAAGAAAGCAATCAATGAACAACTTAAGGTGCCACAACGAAGAATTGATGCTTCTCATCTCTCTCTTTTCATGTCTGTCCCTGTCTGTCTGTCTCTCTGCTAAAAATAAAAAATAAAAATATAATAGATATAAAAAAATAAATTCTGAGTTCTTATTGACATTCCCTAAAATGGAATGAAAACTACAGACTTAGCTTCAGGTTAAGCACAAATCATTACAAATTTGTGTTAAAAATTGGTAGTTATATTTTGGAGCACAACTAAGGCTACAATTCTACCACAAATTTAAAATTTTCAAATAGATCTTCAGCCTGACCAGGTGGTGGCGTAGTGGATAGAGAGTTGGACTGGGATGCCGAGGATCCAGGTTTGAGACCCCGATGTCACCAGCTTGAGCACGGGCTCATCTGGTTTGAGCAAAAGCTCACCAGCTTGGACCCAAGGTTGCTGGCTCGAGCAAGAGCTTACTCGGTCTGCTGAAGGCCCATGGTCAAGGCATATATGAGAAAGCAATCAATGAACAACTAAGGTGTCACAATGCGCAACGAAAAACTAATGATTAATTCTTCTCATTTCTCCGTTCCTGTCTGTCTGTCCCTGTCTATCCCTCTCTCTGACTCTCTCTCTGTCTCTGTAAAAAAACAAACAAAAACCAAATAGATCTTCAATTTATAACAAAAGGTAGATAGAAGAGATATCTTTTTTCTGATCAATAAAGAAATGTATATTTTATATTTTAACTAGATTGAAGCCACTTCAAATGTTTTATTTAGAACTATGCATAACATGCATTTTAATAAACATATACTTGTTATATGAAATTTAAGGAAGGTAAAAAGCTACATAACCAAAATTTACCTAAAAAGAAGATATCCAGTTTTCTATGTATTACTGAATACTCACTAAGGTTCTGGGTCTAGAAAAACAGAAATACACACACACACATACACACACACACACATTTGAATTAAGTAAGAGCAAGGGAGGCAGAAAGATAGACTCCGGTATGCACCTCCATCAAGGATTCACCCAGCAAGCCCCCTACGGAGGGACGCTCTGCCCGTCTGGGGCATTCCTCCATTCCTTGCCAACCAAGCTATTTTTACCAGCTGAAACAGATGCTAAGAGGAGCCATCCTCAAGGCCCAGGGCCAACTCCCTAGAATCAATCCAGCCTGTGGCTGTGGATGGGGATGGGGTGGGGGGCGGAGAAAGGGTAGGGGTAGAGAAGTAAATGGCCACTTCTTCTGTGTGCCCTGACTGGGAATTGAACCCAGGACATCCACAGGCTGCGCAGACACCCTACTACTGAGCCAGTTGGCTAGGGCCCAGATTTATATTTTTGAACTACTTTTTGATTTGTTAAAGGGGCTTTCACAAAACCACAGCATGAAAACAGTTTAGATTTCACAAGTTTGGAGTTTTTACCAAAAAATCCTAATGTAGTCTAAGAGTGTCATGTGGTTGTTCCTATTCAAGTCTTTACACTCTTAACTTCAAGAAACTCTATGGGAGCACTAATAACTTGTTCTTTGTTATACATTTTGAAACGTTCTCAGTATATCATTTGGGATGCTATTGGTTGATCTGAAAAATCTAATTCAAGATAGTTGAAACCATCGAGGTAATATAGAGGTACAGGTTAACACAGAGGCTCTGCTTCTCACTCATTTTCTTAGCTTTACCTTCCTCAATCTTCCATGTTGCAGTTTCACCCTTGGGCATTTCTTTCATGGCCAAAAGATGGATACATTTGCTTACATGCTTCCTAGGTATAGCTAGAGAAAACAAGGACTCTCCAACATTCTGAGGATCAAATAAAATTCCCCAGAATCATTTTGATCAGACAATCTTGCTTCATTCATTCTTTCAACTAATATTTATTTTTCACCTATTGTATATCAGGTACTATTCTCAGCACTGGAAACACAGCCATGAACAAAACAGATTCCCTATCTCCATGGAGCTTAGGTTCGTATAACCATGCCTGAATCAACCACAGTGAGGATATGTATTATTCCTCCATTAGTTTGCCACTCCTGGAGAGTGGGTCAGCATCAATCCTAATCAAACAACATGGCTACTATACAATGCTGTAAGGCAGGGGTCCCCAAACTTTTTACACAGGGGGGCAGTTCACTGTCCCTCAGACCGTTGGAGGGCCAAACTATAAAAAAACTATGAACAAATCCCTATGCACACTGCACACATCTTATTTTAAAGTAAAAAAACAAAACGGGAACAAATACAATATTTAAAATAAAGAACTAGTAAATTTAAATCAACAAACTGACCAGTATTTCAATGGGAACTATGAGCCTGTTTTTGGCTAATGAGATGGTCAATGTGCTCCTCTCACTGACCACCAAAGAAAGAGGTGCGGCAGGGGCCCGATAAATGGCCTCAGTGGGCCACATGTGGGGTGGGCCATAGTTTGAGGACCCCTGGTGTAAGGTCTAGAGTAGATGTTGATAAGGCAATTGTAATGTTTATCACTCTCACCTATTAATATATTGGTGTTGAGCAAATGAGTTTGTAAAATTTGTATTTTTTGAGTTTGCTCACTTTTATTGTTAGAAAATGGCACTGGGCAGTGCCAGGTATATGTCTGTGAAATTGCAAATTACCTTCCATTGTTTGCTAGTGTTTGCTGGAGGAGAAGTTTTCACATCAGAAAGTTTTGTAAGAGAGAGAAGACGTGTATTGCAGAGGAGGCAGAAAGAAGCCAGTTGGTGCAGAGAGAGAAGCCATATTTGAAGAGTGAGAGCAGAGAAAGAAGAAGGTGTGCAGATGGGGAACCAGAGCTGAGGGGCTTTTGTGAGCTCCACTGAGACTGGTGAAGCCTTTGATTCTAGGAGGAACCAGAGAAGATTCTCCTGGTTCTGGAACCAGAGGGAAGTGTTTTCCCTGTGTGTTTGCTCGTTGGCCAGTGCAAGACTTTAATAGAGGAATGGCCCACTATTTTTTGGCTCCACTGTTTCTTTACCGTCTGTCCAAATTCAATGGGAACTATCATGATGGTGACGGCAGTGACTACTGGCCATACAATTGGCAATGGACACTGATAATCAATTAGATCAATTTATACACAATTCTATATGAGTTAAATATATATAAATATATATATATATTTACAGAATTATTTTATATGGAAAAAATCTATATCTTGTGGAGAAAGTTAAAGTAATTCCTTGTGGTTATCAATTGGGCTGCAGATCCCAGCCAGAGAGGATAACAAAATTTTCTGTTCCCCCCAACTGTTCTTGAGATGTCAACCTCTTAATAGAAATAACACCATGCTGATGTTTTTACCACCATGCTTTTTTTAAAAGTATGTATTTTTGGAAAGTAAAATATTATCATGCTCCAGATAAAGCCTATAGTATCCTACTTCCTTTAAATCTCTTTCAGGCACAAAGTCTTCATCCTTGACTTTAGTCCACTACCCTGAAAATATTCACTAAGAGGACCTGAATAGAGAGGATGACCATTGCAATCTAAATTCCTTATTACTACAAGGGGGAAATGCCATACTCATAGTGGGTGATAAGTCTTCTTGAAGTAAAGTAAAATATATTTAGCTTACTAACAAATGACCTATTAGCATGTTACCAATTTCTAGCACTGCTTCATCCATGTCATTAGTGGAGTTTATTTAACAGCAAACTCTAAGGCTGAATCACCAAAAATAAGACACCAGTTCCAGCATTGGGTGAATCACATTCAGCCATGCCTACAATAGGTTCTAACCAATTAACCTAGCAACTGCCCTACTCAATGAATATGGTTACTCTAAGGCAGAGGTCCCCAAACTACGGCCCACGGGCCACATGCGGCCCCCTGAGGCCATTTATCTGGCCCCCACCACACTTCCGGAAGGGGCACCTATTTCATTGGTGATCAGTGAGAGCAAAGTGGGGCATCACTCACGTACAGTACTACTTCCGGTGACGTGGGATGCACGTGTCAGGGCTCCAGAAGCACATCATATCACTTGTTATGGCGAGCAGTGACAAATATGGAACCGGACATTGACCATCTCATTAGCCAAAAGCAGGCCTATAGTTCCCATTGAAATACTGGTCAGTTTGTTGATTTAAATTTACTTGTTCTTTATTTTAAATATTGTATTTGTTCCCGTTTTGTTTTTTTACTTTAAAATAAGATATGTGCAGTGTGCATAGGGATTTGTTCATAGTTTTTTTTATAGTCCAGCCCTCCAACGGTCTGCGGGACAGTGAACTGGCCCCCTGTGTAAAAAGTTTGGGGACCCCTGCTCTAAGGAAAGAGAAATTATCACCAGCTTGAGTGAAAATGCTTAAGGACAAGGCAGCATTTAAGCTAGGCTTTAAAGGTTGAGGAAGGAGACTTAGAAGAATTGGGAAACCTATTTGGGAATTTCTCATTTTGTTAGCTTTAGATTCACACTGTAGACTGGAGTCAGAGTAACCTCTCTTAAGATAATTTTGTCTAGCTTTGGAGAAGGAACGGCTGCTGGATAGAAACCAGAACAAGTCTCAACTTGATTTCAGCAAATAAACTATGACATGGTGGTATTCTTAAACAGCGTTATAACCTGAAGAAAAGTTTCCTTTTGGAGGAATGTCATAACTAAGATTTCATAGCTGGTTTGAGAAAAACTCTTGAAAATCTGTGAACAGTGATTGCCCATTAAAAGTGGGAAGATTTTTTAATTATAACTTATTCTGATGACCCTTATCTACCTGCCCCCCAAATGGAGAAACTGAGGCTTAGAAAGTTATGTAATTTCCCTAAGATAATCATATAGGTAAAAATCAAAGAAGCCAAAACTGAAATACAGGTCAGCAGACTCCAACTGTAAGTAAAAGCTTTCACTTCAACATTCTGCCTTTCTAAAAAGGAAGGGGTTAAGGAAAATGGAAAATGTCAAAAGTGAAATGTGTGACAACAGCCAGTAGAAATCGATTGATCACATAAACTGATCTGTGATTATGGTGAGGCAAAATGAAATGCAATATTCTCTAAAATTAAAAAGGAAGAAGAATGCAGACAAAAAAATTATTAGCCAGAAGAAATTAAAATGCAATGTTTCCTCAAGGGTAAAAAGCATTCAAATAATTCAATCAAATAATTGTTCCTTTCTCTCCTGATATTTTTCATTAATGTATATTTTAAAAGTACACTTCTAACCTTTTTTAATAAAAATATTAGAAACAGTGTAATTCTTAATAGTGCTGAAGAAACTTTACATCCACATTTTTTACTCTAAATTCCCAACAAAACTTTCAGTAAACAAAAACATTCAACTTTTTTTAAAGAGTCTGTTAACAATCCCTAATTTGTTTGTATGAAAAATAAACTCAGCCTTGTAGTTTTGGGATGATTAATTCCTAAAGCTAGCCAGTACATGTTAGGAAGGCAGCAAATACTATCTTCAGTCATCCATTGTCTTAAATGATAGTTTTTGTAGACTCCTCCCATCTACCAATTAATTATCTATAAAAATTTTCAGTCATAAAAATATAAAATTATTTAGTAGAATAGAGAGGGATATGGCAAGAGGAAAAGATTAGTTTCAGATTTTAAAATTAAACAATTCTAAAAAATTTTCTAGCTCTACTACAGTGCCTCACCACTAATCTTTCAAAATATTCTACAACAGACCAAAGGAGTAACTGTGATGCACGATTCAAACCAACTGAGCAGATGTTTCAGAGACAGCATAATACTGTTCCCTTCCCAAAACTGAAAAAGTACAGAAAGTGTAGGTTATCTCAAAAGCCATACAGCCTTCTAGGAGTAGTTCACTTTTGATCCATATAAATGAGAGCCTTTAAACATTTAAAAACATATAGAAAGTATTATGATGAGTTCATTTGATACTTTACCAATTCAAAGCCCAAGGAGTAGAACAAAACCATTACAGAACTGCAGAATGAGTTAGTTGCATTTTTGCCAGTCTCCTTAATAGACTGAGAATTTTTTGAGAGCAAGGATCACCCATGTCTTACTCTTCTTTGTATCCTCAGCACTGGGACATTGTAGGTTCTTAATGAATTGAACTCATAAAGATGTATACAGTTTTCTTTCAGTAATCATCAACACTCATTTAGAGACCATCTCCCTTTTATACTGATAGAACTGCAAAATGTTTCTTTTAAGAAAATTTATCTAGGCCCTGGTTTGTTGGTTCAGTGGCAGAGCATTGTCCCAGGGTATGGATGTCCTGGGTTCCCAGTCAGGGCACTCAGGAGAAGCAACCATCTACTTCTCCACCCTTCCCCTTCCCCTTTCTCTCTCTCTCTCTCTCTCTCTCTCTCTCTCTCTCTCTCTCTCTCCCTCCCCCCCTCCAGTAGCCATGGCTCAATTGGCAAGTTGGCCTCATGCACTGAGGATGGCTCCATGCCCTTCATCTCAGACACTAAAAAAAAAAAAAAAAAAAATCACTGGGGTTGATCATGGCCCCAGATGGGCAAAGCATCGCCCCCTAGTGGGCTTGCCAGGTGGATCCCAGTTGGGGCACATAATAGGAGTCTGTCTGCCTCTCTTCCTCTCACTAAAATAAAAAAAAATAAGATAAAAAAGAAAATGCATCTAGTTAATTATTTCATTAATCTCAGGCTTTACATGAATATGACTGAACTAAACATATAGAGAAAGGTATTAGACCTTACAAAGGCACATAGAAAATTGGTGCAGAACTCCAGATTGACTAAATCAGGTTTATTATTTTATCCATTAAATAGTCTAAGCAGATTAATTGGAACCAGACATGTGAAGATTCATAAGGTTTACTTTTATAAGATCAGTTATTAAAAGAGAAATTTATAGCTTATATTTCAGCACATCTAAATTAACAGTTTGAGGAAAATATAGATCAATTACCCACATTACTATAGATACATTTTATTTAAAAATTAAATACACCAAAACAGAGATTAGGTTTCTTAAAGTAACAGAGAAAAAGACTATATATCCTTAAGTAGTTATCTAATGGACACAATAGCATCTGCAATAAAAGCAGTCTGCCTGCCCAAGTAACAACTGAAAGAATATGACAACCTGTTCTTGGCAGAACTCATTCAAAGGAAACTTCTTTGACAATTGAAGAATACTGATTTCCAGGAATGAATGTCAGAAGGTTATTAACCCAAGTGTCAAGGTTCATATTTCCAAGCTTATAAATAAAATATCATGTAAAATTGTTATTTCAAGTCTTTACACTGAGGTACACACACTGCATATAAACAAAATAAGTCAATATATCAACAAGGGTGTTGTGCTCTATAACAGATATTTGAAAATATATAGCCAGTGTAGACTTTTTGGGTCAATTCCAGCCTGTAGTCATGCCACTATTAGATAGATATGCTTAGACTTCATTTACAGATATTTGAATTTTTTTTTAATTGTCACAAATAGCTCTACTTCTTAAGAGCTCAGAAGTAGGAAACATTACTTGTTAGCTTTTGAAAATACAGTGGAAAACCTTTATGAGTGGCCACAAGGAAAAAAAAAATGCCACTTTAGTTAGGCTTAATGATTAAGTTCATCTGTATTACATTTAATACATATTTGATACAGTCACATTACAATATTATTCTACTTTATTATTTTTTATAACCAGTTGTTACACACTTGGAAATAATGTCAAAAACATAAATTCCTAAGTTTAATACACGCAATGAAGAAATACATAAATCATCAGAACTACACATTAATTTCCAATAGGCACATCCAAATTCTTGTGTTTGTATGTTGGGGGGGGGGGAGTGTTGTAACAGTTGGTTATTTGGATAATTATTTTAATTTAACAGTTTTGTTTCCAAATGTTTTTCTTTTTTTTTTTTTAACATCTTTACTATTTTAATATTGTTCCTCCCATCCAACATTTATCTAATCTCCTGTTGACCTGGGCAAATGTGTTTCTGATGTCTGTCAACAAGTATAAAAGTATAATTTCATTAAAGTATATGATATATGCTCAGGACTGAGAGAACATTATAAAATGAAAAAGTTTGGCTGAAGTTCAACTGGGCATCAAATAGCACTGGCAAGAATTTTCTTAAACAGATGGTGTAAAATCTTGCTAACACAATAGTGTGTGCTTAACACAAGAACAATATCAGAAGCAGATGTGCTGCAAATGACCAAAGCACCAAGCAGAAACAATAAACAGGGGCTGTACATTTAAAATGATGCCCTTGCCAACTGAAAAAAAAAGTAAAAGAAAGAACAAATGTATTTCCTTGTCAAATAAGATATGCTATTGATACTGTTCCAGACCAAGGTTGGCATTCAAGTGTTTTCCCTTTGGCCTTCTCTTATATGTTGCTATTTAAAACTTTTCAGTATGGCCAAAATTAAGAATATAATTTTTATGCACATTAAAAATAATTAATTATATAAGCAAAATAAGCCCTCAATTTAGAAATTTAGGAGATCTAAAGGCCACTATGCGTCATTTGGAACTGAAAATATTGTCATTAGCCCGGAAAAGGGCTAATGACAATCTCCCTCCTTCACTCTGCCTCCTTCTTCTCTCTTCCTCTCTTTCACACACACACACTCACCTCTTTTAGGAGAGCTGTATTTACAAGTACCTGGTCAGCTACAAGTATTTGCCCAAGCATTGCATAACATTATTAAAAGTACCAAAGATCAAACGACCATGGCTGTCACAGAAACTAAGGCCAACTAGAAAGAAACTGGAAGCCCTGGAGAGGCCTCGCTGAGGCTGTCACCTTGTTCCTGGCCTGACAGGTCGGGCCGGATGCCCCAGGCCCGGGCTTCCCGAGCGGGCCTGCTGTGTGGACGCTGCGCACCGGAGGGGGGCCTGGCCCTGCGGGCTCCCGCGCCAGCCGGCATCGCCCACTCGGGCGTCCTGAGCCTTTGCACTCAGCGAACAGCTCAGTCCTCCCATAGCTCCCATAGCCTTTGTCGCTGGCTTGGGTTTGTGGTTATGCACTCGGGGACTTGGAAGGCTTGAGCAAGATGACCTTCCTATGTATGGTGGAGACCGCTGAGGGGAAGGAGACATTGGGCGTTGGGGCGCCCTTGGGCGCTTACTTTGTCAGGAAAGAAAAGTCTTCCCAAGCTCTGGAGGCAGATCTGGTTCCACCCATTCAAAATTTTGCATTTGAAATCCTAGCCTCCTCGCTAGCATCGGCCTCAAGAAAAAGGGCTGGAGGAGGGCGGTGGTCAGCCCAGCTGGGCGACAACCTGACTCCGAGCCTGGCCGAGGGCAGGTCTGCGGGCGCCCTCGGACCCCCTCCCTGCCTTCTGCCGCGTTGGGGTCAGTGACGGGGGGAGCACCCTCGGACCCCTCCCTGCCTTCTGCCGCGTTGGGGTCAGTGACGGGGGGAGCACGCGGTCTCCGTCCTGCTTGGAGCCACAGCACGTTTCCCGGCGTGAACGCCCCTCGTCGGCGTGGCGCCCACACTCGTCCGCGCCTCCCGGGAGTGCACCGAGCGCGCTGGGGACGCTCCGGGACTGTCCCCCGACTGTCGCCGGCGGGACCTCGGTCAGGGCCCTGCAGCCCGGGGCCTGCACGCCGGCAGGACCTCCCCGGGCCTCCTCCGAGCCGCTCAGACCGCCGCCAGCCCGGACGGGTCTCAGGCCCCCGCCCCGCCCCCGCCCAGGGCGTGAGGGTTACCAAGGAAATGCAACAATATTTATCACCAGCGGGAGATGAGAAAATGTTCATCCAGCCTGCGATCTGCCTCCTCCTGGCAGTTTCCCATCCCTTAGCCCATCCTCCCCTCGGGCTCTGAGCAGGAGTCTGACCCCTATTTAACTGACAGCACAGTCGAGGCCCTCAAGCCTCCCCCCTCTTCCCACCCAGCCCCTCACCCTCCGTTCTGCCGCCCCCGCTCAGAGCTCCAGGAAGAATTCTTGCTTCTTGGACTTTCAGGAGAAACCAAAGAGCCACTCGTCCAACCAACTGGATGGGGGATGGAGCGGAGGCGGGAGCCCGGGGACAGAATATCCTTTATATATAGCGCCATGGATAAGACTTTGGAATGGGTTTGCGTCCAAGCTCTGTCGCCAAGTCTGTGGGCTTTTATATTCCCAATCTGTGAACCGGACAGAATAATACTTAGCTCATAGGTGATTGTAAGTAAAATAGGTGACAACATTTGAAATCTGGGCGATGCTAAGCAATAAATGGTATTTCTTATTAAAGGGTAGCTACATAAATGTACGCATTCATCTCTAAAAATGTAAAACGCCTTTTTTTTGAAAAAAAAAAAAGGTATACCATCTTGAGGGTGTAGTTTAAAGAATCAAGAATTATGACTCAATATATCAACTTTTTTTTTCCACCCTGACCTTTAAAAGACAATTTTAACTGGACTGATCCAGATATTTTTAATGTAAGAGGTTTTCCCCACAATATCACTAAAATTAATTATTGAAGCAGGGCAGAAGTATTCTGAGAAGAGAAGGAAGCAGTCAGGAAAAAACATTGTACATTTATATTAAAAATTTCACAAAAGACTGCTGCTTATGGTTTCTGGTGACTTTAAACTCAAAAGCAATGAATAAAGACAAACTACAGAGCAATGAGCCCAGTCAAGGTGCTATTCCTGAATGGTGGTGCAATATGGGAACATCCTTTTAGAAACTACTAGAGTCCCTCCAGAGGAAGGGAAGTCTATTTGAAAGAAATGGGTGGTATTAAACACTTTTAAAATAATTTTTGTCACCTTTGTATACCTGTAGCAGCTGTGGCTGTTTACAACCCTTCCTGGTATGTCAGCCAAGAGGCCAACGTCTTCAAGATAAAGCCTAGAATTTTCCTTGGTGTTGGGGTTAATTCAACGCCACAATGGCTGGTACAACCATCTCAGGTGGAGACCTCTTCCAGCCCTTTTCCAGGACCCTAACAGTAGAGTCTCAAGTCTACTATTCTTGATTGAGACCTGTTCCTGCTCAGTATGGACTGGATCTGGGTAGAGATGGGGTGGAACCACCGAGGCACCTAGCAAAGACTTAACCTACCGCCTGCCGGGTCTCCACATTCTTCTGCCGCTTTGCAGCCTGTAAAAAGTGATGCATCTTCTTTATAGGCCTGGGAGACCTGAGGGCACCAGAATCTAGCTCTGAGTGACCTCAGCTACCATCCTGATGCTCCCCCTTTGCCTGCCCTGCGGCAAGTCAAAACTTATGTCAATTTATGTCTGGCCTTCACACACAGTATTTCTGCATGTGTAGTCAGAGTGGGTCCATGGAGGCTTACCCAGACTTCTGGAGTCCAACATCTTCCTGTTCTTATTCCTGATAGCACCCCCCTCTGTGACTGAGGTTCCTTAGACACCCGTAGTCAGTTTTCAACTTGATTGTAAATAGCTAGGTCTAAAGAATTCTTCATAGGGGCTGTCAATGAGCCGTAGCACTTGAAGATCCATTGGAGGTTACAAGTTCCTTGATTTAGAAAAAAAGTGGAGCCTGGGAATGTCCACGATTTAAATTGTCAGAATCTCCCATGCCCTTCCTTGCCTAGCTCTTCTAGGGATTAAAAGATTCGGTTCCTGGCAAGAAGATACCAATGTACAAAAGTAGGAAGCTAGAACAAAGAATACAAAGAAAGGCATGAAGCCCTCTGTGTGCTCTGAAAGCACATTCTTTCATTCAAAAATGCCATCCTTTATTGCCCTGTGTCAGGCACTGAACTAGGTTCCAGAGAGTAGGGACAGTGTGATGTTCCCAGCCTACAGCTGCGGGAAGATCTGTTGGGGTCGATTTTATTCACCTCTTTGTGTCCATTAAACTATTCTAAAGATTTCTCCATAGTATTCATAGAAAGTGCAGCAAGAGAACCTGTGCACAGCCCAAGCTGGACACCAAGGTTTCTTCGGACTCCACGCAGTGACCTGAACTTCTGTCGAAGTAGAAAGGGAAGTTTCGGAAGTGAGACAGACTTTTGAGCCACAAGAGGGATGGAAAGTGGTAGTCAACTTGTTCAATCCAGGCTTTCAATTTACTCGCTGATGATTAGTCAACAGATTCTGTAATTTGCCAAGGAAAGTATGGAGAAAGATTTTATCGCTGGGTTTAAACTCTTGACTCCTTTTTTCTCCTTTGTGGCTGTTTAATTTCACACACCAAACTGTTCTTTTGCATAGCAAGAGTAGAGGTGTGAAGGGGGAGCTCTTTCCCTCCAGGTAACAGATGTTTTGCAGCAGGGACTGAAGCCGGTGGGCAGGCAAGAAGCTGGTAGCTGGACCACCTGCACTACAGTCAAAACCCAGACCACCTGGACTGTATAAAGAACCATCCTGAGTTGGGGTAAATTAATCTATTTGTTGTCAGTGTCTGTTTCTGAACTCACTGCAGAGGAGACAGCATAACAGAATGTTTAAAAGGTGGGCCTTTAAAAAAAGAAAGTCAGGCCTCCGAATATCTGATCAGCCTGGTAAGCTGGCTTTAGGGGAGTTATTGAAGTAGGGTGATATGCTTCAGTGCCAGCAGGGTGTTTGACAAGTAACAAGCAAACAGCTGTGATCACTGCCACTTTCACAATATACAGATGTTTGCACAAACTGACAGAAGTCAAGGTACCAAGCATTTAAATGTGCCAGATTAACTTCTTAATAAACCAGTGACAAAAGGGGAGAAAACATTGTTCATTACGGGGACTTGCACTGAGATGCCTTGGTAGAGGTGGCTCCCAGCTGCACTCTCTACTCCAGGGCTTCTGCAGCCCTGAGAGGTGCTCGTGTGGCACTGGACTCCAGATCTGGGGACCTCCTGTAAATGGTCAACTAATTTCGAGGCTGGTGCTGAGGGCACCGACCTGTCCTCTTTGGTGATGCTTTTGCATTCTGACCTTTCTGGGGCAACCAAGAAGGGCAGAGGAAGAACTGAAGAAGGCTGTGTTCATTGAGAACCTACTGTATATATGTGTGAACTCATTTCAACATCATTAGTGCTATCATCTCCATTTCACGGGTGAAATGTGAAGTGTTAAGTTGTTAAATAAATTGCTTGAAAATCTATTACAGGTTTGACTCACTTCGAATCTTGTACTTACTGTAATAACACCTCTTAGACACTGAGCTCCCCTGAAGGAAGGCATGCAAGCAGGGAATGGGTAAAGGAAGAAGGGAGAGGGGGAGGAGAGAAAGGGAAGAAAGAAAACACTGCCACCTTTACCAAAATCAGTCTCCTGTAGCAGAAATTCAAATAAAAAGTTATTTAACTTTTACAAAGTTATGTCTCAAGATCATTCAGCAAATAGCATCATTTTACTAGATTCACTGGATAAGCAACAATTGGATGTGATACTGTTGCAAGGGAGAAAGGAGGACACCAAGGTTGTGTGTGGGACAACCTGGGCTCTGTGGGGTGCGCTCACGTGGCTGCCAGCCGCAGCTGGCGTTCCCTTATCAAAACCGGATTGAAGCCTGCAAACAGGAGGCCCACACAGCTAGCTCCGTGCTACCACTCTTCCTCCCCACTCCATCCAAGAAGCAGAGTCTGGCGCCCTTGTCTTCGCACTCAGATCAAACGTGGCTGTCCTGCCTCCCTGGCCGGGTTTTAGTTGCCTCACAGGGGTCCCGGGGAGAAAGGGGTCTGGAGGAGGGGAAGCCTCTATGCGGCTGGAGTGAGTGTCCTCTTTCTCGGTTACTGAGCTCCAGGCTAAATCTCCCCGAGATCTCAGGATCTGCAGGAAAGCTCGAGGCAGGGAAAGGAAGTTACAAAACTGTTGAAGTTTTGTTTTCGGGGTTTTTTTTGTGTGTGTGTTGTTCCCCCCCCCCCCCCTTTCTCCACCTCGTAGTTTAGTTTTTACGGAGTCGTGTGGGCAGAGATCTGTAGAAAACAGGTTAGAATCAGGTTTCGGCTGATCCTGCCGTGCTGCTCATTCTGAACGACAAAATACCTATAAAATCAGCAGCTTTAAACCACAAGCGTGCTTAAGGAGAGACTGTCGGCTTGGAGCTGTCACAATGAGTAAACGGTGTAATGGACCTCCGAGCTTTGCGCTGTAGCCTTTGGCCCAGGAGCGTCCCAGACTGCCTGCCCCTGACTAATTTCTGCCTCGATAGGTTCCAATTCCCTCCTATTACCCGTCCTATCAGGCAAGAAACCCTTCAGAATCTCTTTCCTCAGTGGGCCAGGCGAGTTTACTCCTACGCTGGGGCAGGCGGTGGAGGAGGGAGGTCAGCACAGTCGCTGAAAAAAAAAAACAAAAAAACCCCACAAAACACCAGGTCCATCGGTAAACCCTCTCCAGCGCGAAACTTGGTTTTCTGATGTTGGGTGTCTGGAACCACTGGAGACAAAAACAGCCCAGAGGGCGCATCAGACTGCAGTTAGCGAAACAAACGTCGGGTGTGTGTGTGTGTGGGGGGGGGGGGGTGCAGATATCCGAGTCCCAGTGTGCGCGCCTCTGCATCCTAACTGTCCGGGGCCCAGCACCATAGCCTCGCCAGGGAGTCCATCTGGCCTAGGCCTTGGTGCACAGCGGGGCGAGGTAGTGGGTCCCAGACTGAAGCCCTCGCCGCCTTTGTCTGGGCAACCTCCACTGGCGTGAATAAATGCTCGTCTCCCTTTCCTTCGGATACTGGGTGACAAAGTCTGAGAACCCTGGGACCGGTAAGTCCCAAGGTGAGCGTGCTTCCCGCTTGGGGATCACTGAGGGTTGACACGGGTTCTGGGCTGCTCATGTTTGTGCAAAAAAAAACCCAAACAAACAAAAAACCAAACAACCCCCCCCCCCGAAAAAAAAAACCGTCTGGAAGCTATCTCCTTCAGTCACTTGCCCGTCAATATTAATAATGGTTAGATCGGGTGGGCAAAAATCCAAGGATACTCTCTTAACTCTGAACCAAGTGCGGCCGCAGCAGTTTCAGAGCGCACTCGGCTCTGAGCTTCTACTTTCGTGGGTAAAGAAGTCGCCACAGAACCAGCCAGAAGCCGTGCTTTCTTAACAGTGCAAAGGGCTCCCCCAACTCCACCCTCCGGCAGTCCCCTGGCGTGGATACCTGGGGGGCGGTCAGCGAGGGTAGTTGGCCCAGAAAAGCCACCACTTCAAAGGCCGGCGCTGCCCTGAGCGCGCTGGCCGACCAGTCCTGGGCGCACCTCTCATGTGACCGCGTTTTCCAGCCAGGCCCAGCTGCGCCTCGCGCAGGTCTGCACACGTCTGACCCAGGCGCATCCCCGACGGCTGGTGAAGCCTGGTAGGAGAGCTGGGAACAGGTCTGGAAGCGATATTACCAAAGTTGTTTGAGTACCGCTAAAAGCCCAGGTTAAGTTCCCTCAAACCTGTGGTTACTCATTGCAAGGAGCTCAGAGGCAATGGGTTCAATAGTCAAGTTGGTGGGGACTTTCCCTACTTAAAGTAATAATTTGCTAATTCGGATCTATTGCTTTTAAATATCAAGTTGCGGAGACTTCTGTCAATGCAGGCTTAATTTCATCCCACTGATGAAGGATCTTTATAAACGGCTCCTGTGGTGCAAGCCGAGTGTGAAAACATCAGTTTTATGCCTTTTGATAAGAATTACCGAGGTGGAAGGCTTATTAGGCGATTACAAATTTCACAGCTGCTCGCAGCCCAATTAGGCAGCTCTTCGAGGTGAGTGGGAACCGTGGGGGTCAGGGCGGGCTGGTATCCGTGCTCGCCAGCCCCGGACCTCCAGTCAAGGCCTTGGCTCTACGGAACCCAGACTCTTTCTCCGGCCACTCGGGCTTGAGGGAGACACCCCCCCCCCCCCCCCCCCCCGCCCTGGGAGCGGGGCAGGCGGGATAGGACGCGCAGTCTCCTCGGCTTTCTCTGCCCAGGCTTTGCAGAGCCCTGCTGTCCAGGGCTGTTGGCTGTCCCACCTGGATGGACTTGCGATCTCCGATTTTTTGAATTTTTCACTGAAGAAAGAGGTGGCTGTCCAGAAAATTCGTTAGTATGAGCAATCGCCCCAAAGCGGGTGATTTCTCTCCCTCTGCAAAAACGTAGGATGTTTTTTGGTCTGTTTTCATTCAACCAAAATTGTTCTCAGTTGGAGTTTGAGCTAAAAACCCTCCCTACGAAGAACCCCCACACACACCAAAAAAAGAAGAAGAAAGAAGAAGAAGAAGAAGAAGAAGAAGAAGAAGAAAGAGAGAGAGAAAGAAAGAAAGAAAGAAAGAAAGAAAGAAAGAAAGAAAGAAAGAAAAGAAAGAAAGCCTTCTAAGCCCGAACGTTGGAAATGGTTCTCTGCAAAGCAGCAGTCGAACTTTTCCTTGGCCTGAGCCAGCGGGGAGGAGCGTGGGTAGGAGGGATGACACTAGTTCCAAGAACCTGGGCCACGGTGCAGGAGAAAGCCCTCTCCCGTGTTTCACCCCTGCCAAGTGGTCGGGAGTTCTTTGGGCCCAGGACCCGCTGGACACTCAGCCCCAACATTCGTGCAAATACCTACCCTTCCCCCCCACCCCCACCCCCGTTCCCACCTTCACACACGACCACTGCCGAAGGCTTGCAGACCGCTCGGGACGCGTAAACAGACTCACCGCCCAGAGGCCTACACAGTGAGACTGGGTGAGCGCAGTTTCCCCGCGGGAGAGGTCTGTGTCCGCGGGGCTCCGGGAGTAAACGGCAGCCAGGCCAGCGTTTAGGTCTTCTTTTTATGTCTGAAGACCATTCTTCTCTTCCAAGCTCAGAAGCCTCTAAAAATGAATCATTTCCTCCACTTATGCACTGATAGGAGCTCTTAGATCAAGATTAGTATTTTGAAAACCTGATTGAGAGCCGCCTGATTAGACGAGGGTGGGTGGAAAGACCGCATAAACGCTCGCGCCCCCGCCCCACTTCCCAAAACAGCTCCAGCGCTCTCCGGATCTCCAAATGACCCACGCGATTAATTCTTCCCATGGTAGCCAAACAGTACCCGGATTCATTTTGCAGACCCTAACCAACAGAAGCAGTAACAAAGTCTCTGAACTGGTCTTTATTTTAATTCCACTTTCACTCCTACTCGATACATGGCGTGACAGAGCCAACGTTCTGAAAGACTCTATTCGGAAGAGCCATCTCCAGACCGACGCTATTTTATGGAAAATGCATTGTGTAAAATTTTCCAAAATACTGACTTTTTGCACTTAATGAAAAACACTAGTCTCTCTGTTCTCTATGTACAGTTTAGCTTTTAGAGAACTTGGTCGACCCCGAGCCTTCATCTCAACTCTGTAAGAGGGCACAGTTTAAGCAGAGCATCCCCCGCCCCCTACTCAATAAATTTAAGCAAGATTTCCCAGAGAGGACCCGCAGGGGTGGGGTGTCCAATATTAACGTGTGACAGCTGAGCGAAGAAGAAAACAATGGTGATAGGAAAATGCTCTAGGGACTCTCGTTTTTTACAGGAACAAAAATGTAATTGAGATAAAAGTCGACTTGCTGTCCCTGCTGGTCCCGGGCTGTTGAACCGCTCACTTCAGCACGGGAATCTACAGCTCTCTGCTCCCTGCTCCTCCTCCAGCCTCCTGCTGGCTGATCTGGAAGGGGGCACTCCGATCTTCTTTACTAGACAAAAAGGCAAGGAAATAAGACTGCATGTACATGTATATCCGTGTAATTGAAGCAACATCACATGATTTTGTTAAAGACCTTTAGGAAACAGATTCCAGGTGTTCTTATATTAATTATGGTTCATAATTTTTTCTTATAAAGGGAAAATTGAAAATTAAAAAAAATTTAAATTATTGTTAAATAGTCTTACCAAATTCCTCTCCATATATTAAATAATAAAGTAAAATTTATACCACAGAGAAGCTATTTAAACAAATACATCCTCTAGCCCTAATGAAAATTAAGGTATTGTGAAGACCACCCTCTCCCTCCGCAAACACGGACCCCAAAATTGAGGCAGAACCTGGCTGCTTATAGGGCTTAAATTTTGTCTAGGATGAAATGAGATGAAAGTAATACTATTAGCAACATGCTGTTCAAATGTTTCTTCTTTATCTTAATCAGAAAACCTGCAAAGGGAGCGCCTACCGCTAGATAATTCAGTCCCCGGCTGGCTGTCAGGGAATGCTGGCGTTCCTCGGCTTAGACAGAGGAGAATTGCGCGTTTTGGGAGGATGGCTATAACGTCCAAATTGCCCAGACCTCGGCTTCCCCTTCGGCTTGCTGCAGAAAGAAATGTAACCTGAATCTTTGTTTAGGTTTTGGTTGGGAAGCGAGAATTTAAAAGCCACGGCAAATGCAGGGAGCAGGGTTTTTTTTTTTTTTAAAGTCAAAAGTTAACAGGGCCATTCCCAATGGGTTTTCCCCCCGTTTAATACTAAATCTGGAGTAAGTTGGCTTGTCCTGATAAAGATCTTAACATGTAGAGAAGGCGGGTTTACTTGAAGGAGGCATTCCCTCCAGGAAAAGACTTTCCCCCTCCACACACCCCCTTCCCTCCCTTTTTGTCAGGTTCCACCCTCTGGAAAACAAACTTTTTTTCTTTTTTAATTTTCCTGGAGGGACAGATCTCGGCAAAGTTGGGAGAAACATCTAAGAAGAGTCCACCCGAGACCGGTTCTGGCCACAGCGGCCTCTCTGGACGGAGACTCACTCGGGGCATTCTGACCCTGCTCGGTGTCGGCTTTTATTGGTGCAGTGGGACGGGGGAGGGGGACCGGCGGGCACGGACAGCCTCTGACCCTCTGCAGCTGGTATGAGATAGGCAGCCCTCGCAGGGACATGTATTGGAAAAGCGATCAGATGTTTGTGTGTAAACTGGAAGACAAGGACGTGCCGGAGCGGGCGGTTCCCCCTGAGAAGGTGAGCGAGCCGACGCCGGGCCAGCCCGCTGAACCGCAGTTCCTCTGAAACGCGAGCTGTTTGGGCTCCTAAACGAGGCTCAGAAATTACCTGTAACGGCCTCATCTTCAGACCTGGCAATTTTTTTTTTTCCTTGTTACGTAGTAGCGTTAGTAATCATTGCCTCCCCTCCCCACAAGCTCACTTAACCTGAGGCATGGATTCGGAGACTGTAATTTGGGAGACGAAGCTTCGAGCCTAAGGCGCTCTCGGGCACATGTGAGTCGTACTTTTGTTCTCTTTGCCGAGGCGATCGGGGCGGTCGGGGAGAGAGAGTCGGGCGGCCCGGAAGGCTGCCGGGCGGCCCCGGCCCCGGGCGCGGAGCCCAGCGCCCCGCCGCGGGCGGACCCCGAGGCGCGCTCCGGCTGCTGCGCCACCCGCGCCCCCGGCCTGCCGCGAAAACCGAAAGTCCCGCGGCTTCCGGAAGGCTTCGGAGGACCCCAGGGAAGCCCGGAGCGTTCATTTACTTAAAATTTCAGAAGAAGCAAACCCCGGGGTACGCGAGTCACACCGTTTGTCCAGAAAATGGGGACAGCTGACGAGCTCTTCCCTCCCTCTGGAGGCAGGACCCGCGGGGGTCTCGTAATTTAAAATTGAAAATCCACCGGAGCCTGTGTGAGAGCCTCACAGGACCTGCACCGGCACCGCCGAGTGTGTCTGGCTCCGACGGCGGCGGGAGCGCCCGAGGACGCGGGGCTCAAACGCCGCAACTCCCTTTGTGCCGGCGAGGACGCGGCCTCCGTGCGCGGGGAGCGTTCCCGCGGGTCCGGCAGAGGCCCGGGCAACACCGGCTTCGGACTCGGTCTCGCGGCGGCTGCTGGGGGGGGGGGGGGGTGCGCAAAGTCTGAAACGCAGGGGAGCGGGCCGCCCGGGCGTGCTCTCCCAGCACCGCGCTAGAGGTTTCGAAAACCGGGGCAGACAACGCCCAGAGGCTGCGTTTCCGTTTAGGAACAAAACTCCAGCAAGGGCTTGGAAACACTTGAGTAATGCGCGTTGTTGCTTTAAAACATTTTGACCGAGGTTGGGTGAGGTATTTTTTTTTTTTTTTAATGGCACAAATTAAATTCAGCTGGATATTTTCCATTATTCGATACGCTTTTTGCGCTGGTTAAAAATAATCCTTTAGTAGCTCAAATGTTGACTTATTGAGCAATAAGTGGCAATTTACACCTTAAAGAAACGAGTGTAAATCACTCGCAGCTCTAATTGCTGCAAGTTTACGAAAGAGCCGCTGGTTTGGTTTAATCTGAAGCATTTTCATTCAAATTGTCATCGGAACAAGCACCAGGCTTCTTAAATCCCGCAGTAATTAGCTTTCAAGTATCCTATTAAACCTCTTCACCTTTCGGGCTGTCCAATTCAAAAAGCTCCCTTTAAAAATATGTCTTGCTCTTTTAATTGAGGTTATTAAAGAAATCAAGTTTCTTCCCCCTCCCCTCCTCAACCCTCTTTTCTTCTCTCCCACCCTGCCTCTTCCCCCTCGTGCACCCCCTTGAGCCCGGTGATCCCGGCACCGTCTTGATTGACATCTAGAAAGAACATGCTTTGTGCCGGGATGATTGTTATTAACTTGTTACCCCCGGCAGGGGGGCAGAGAACGTACACGCACGGGTGAAAGCCGCGGAGCCGGAGCCCCGAGAGCCCGGCAGCGCGTCCCGCGAGCCCTCGGCCTGGCAGCGCGCTGGGTCTGCGCCGCCGCGGCCCCCGGCGCGTGGGCCCGGGAGCCCTGAGCGCTGCACGCGCCGCGGGCGCGCGAGGGCCTTCATTAGTCCGCCCGCGTGCGGAGGGGCCGACGCTCGGGGCCGCGCGGGCTGGCTCTGAACTTCTCGTCTGTTTCCTCCACCCCGCAGCGCCGGGGGCCCATGTCGGAAGAGTGCGGGCGGACGGCAGCCCTGGCGGCTGGGAGAGCTCGGAGAGGCGCTGGGGAAGAGGGACTGGTGAGTGGGGAGGGACGCAGGTGCTGGCACGGCCGGCCCCGGTGGGGAGGCGGCCCCGGAGGAAGGGCCGCTGTCTCGCGCTCCTTCCCGGGCCCAGCGGGCCCTCGGGGACCGGGGCGGGGAGGGACGGGGTGCAGAGCCGAGCCGGCACGGCGAGCGGGGCAGGGTTTAAAGGCGCCCCGGCTCCTGGGGGTCGGGGGTCGCAGTCCCAACGGGCAGTGGCTGGAGCTTGGACTCTGGACTTGGGGTGAGGGCAGGAAGTGGGGGGGCCGCTGGAGAAAGGGAGGGAGGCGGCGGGGGAGCCCCCGGGAACCCTGGGTGGAGGAGGGGAGGAGGGGTCTAGAACCCGCGGCGACGGAGCCCCGCTGCTTCCTGCAGGTGAGCCCCGAGGGCGCGGGGGACGAGGACTCGTGCTCCTCCTCGGCCCCTCTGTCCCCGTCGTCCTCGCCTCAGTCCATGGCCTCGGGCTCTGTCTGTCCCCCTGGAAAGTGTGTGTGCAACAGCTGCGGCCTGGAGATCGTGGACAAGTACCTCCTGAAGGTAGGCACGCCGCGAGGTCCAGGGGGGCGGCTCCCCTCAGAGCGCCGGGGAGGGAGAGAAGTTCGTCCCCCCCCCCCTTTTCCATTTAAGTTCTCGCTTAAGGTTTAGGCTTTCAAAGCAAAACGGCCCACTGAAAGGGCAACTCCTGGGGTTGCAGATAGTGGGGGAAGAAATCGTAGAATTTCCCGAGTTGTTCCTGAACAGTTCGTGTGTGACCCATCCTGATCTGGAAGTGCCGATACCTGGGTGGATGTAGCGGAGTCAGCCACCAACAAGGAGCGGGAATGGGGAAACCATTTCACCCAGTCTGAGAGGGGGCCCTGCATGACTGGTTCTACCGAGCCCCGGGTTACGTGGGGTCTCGCCACCCCCAGTAACACCCACACGCCGGCCTCCTTCTGAGAGTTCTAAGTCTAGTTGACTGATTCCCCTTCCCGGTGTCTCCTTTGGTGAGAATCACCCTAAAGTGCCGTAAAAGCTCTTTTCTGGACATTTTTTTTTTTACGTTGTTTTGTATTTATTTAAAATTACCTGTGGCTTTTCCAAAGTAGAAGTTCCTAGGAGCATTTAAATACAAACCATTTCCTCTCGTTAAGGTTTACTACTTCAAGGCCATCCAGTACTTTTGGTGGTGGTTTTAATGTTATCTTCAGTGCTTGACGGGGCGGGGAAGGGGAGAGTATGGGAATTGATGTAAAGTTAGGAAGAAAAAAAAGACTCCGATGGAAGGACTTCACATGGAGGTTTGAGAGTAGACTGTCTGTCTTAATTTATTTTACTTTTCTTAAAATATTGTGGAGGAGTTTTGGAGTATAAATTCTGGCAGGCCACGGTTATTCCTGTCATTGCCTGCAGGATCATGGTCCCATGTGTCTTAATCCTAATGCTATGGGTCTTCAACTTCAATAGCTCTTTAAAACCACTATTTAAAGTAATGATATCTCCTAACTGAATTAGTAGCAAACCAGTTCACTTTCTACTCCCTCTCCACCAGCCCCCCACCCCCAGTTTTTCAAAACAGAATTAATTATGGAGGGTACGAGTTCAAAAAGCAAGTTACTGGAGTTTTTGAAATTTTTATCTCAATGTACAAATCTGCATCATCTATAAAGTGGAAATGATGCCCTATAAATACAGGCCAGATAAACCAGTAACAGAAGTTTTAGTGAAAACATTAAAAAGTGACTTACTTAATCTTTATTGGTGGTTAATTCTTAAAGCTGACAAATTGACATGGCTGTATTCTTAAGATTCCCCTTTCAGTGTTTTTAGACCTGAGCCTTTTTGAATATTTCAGAATCATCTTTTGGATCAAAACTGGCTTCTTATTTTCAACGAGCCCTCTCAAAAATCAGTATAATGTTTAAGAATGTTTCTAAACAGTTCTACAAAGGTTTTAACACTTCATAGCAGAGAAGATATAGAAAAAGTATATTACAGAGTGACTCAACACACCCTCTAAAATACAGCAGTTTCTAGCATTTATCTTTTGTATGTTAAAAATATGTTTATATATAGGGTGGTGCAAAAGTAAGGTTACAGTTGTGAGTATGTGAAACAGTTTATCCTTGTATTATTACTTCTTATTATATTACTTTCCATATAGGCAACTGTAAATCTACTTTTGCCCCTTCTTGAATTACTATATATTTGTACTACATGAAATATCTAAGATATCTAAGCTTTCCATTGTAATAGGACTGGAGTCCTCCCAATGAGTCTTCTAAGTAGTCTTATTCTGTCCTTGTACACATTAGTATATTAGCTATAACCAAAGTTCAATACTATATATGATTATATAAAAACTAAATTCTTAACTTTTCTTTCCTTTTAAGTTCTTATTCATCCAAATAGGTTTGAATTTAATTCAAATTACTGGTAAGAAATAATTGTTAGGCCTGGTAGAATATTGGAGGATGTAAATTGTTTAAAATAGAAAAATATCATATTGTGAGACGACTAAAATAGATTAGAACAAAAAAATACAAGAGGAGGTAGATTCATCTGTTGCACCATCAAACACTTCAGTGCCCTGCTGTTCGGGTGGATTTTCTGGCTTGGTCTTACATACATATATATATGTATGTAAGCAAACCATGGTTCAATACTGACCATCAGGGAAGGTTTGTATTCTCCATAATGTTCTCTTTTCACCTTACTTTTCTCCCTGGAAAAGAAATAAAAGATTAAAAAAAATTTTTTTAAGTAAACTTTGAGGAAAGAGGAAAATCAGGCCTTAGGTCTGACTTGAGAGATTTAGAGCGTGGCCATAACTCTGCCCTGAAGCCTGAATCTACCTTTGCTTTAACAACAACAACATTTATAAAAGAGGCTGGATAAGATCTAAATGCAGAAGAAGACCTTGAACAGTGGATTGTAAAAGGAAATTCATACTTCTAATCTTTAATGTTTATTTGGGATCATTTTAGAAAAAACTAGAAGAGAAAGTTATCTTTATTTTCAGGACAGTATTCACAATTGTTAATATTTTTTATTCTTTGCTATTTTCCTTGTACAGTAAATGTGTATGTCTTTTATAGCAAAACCAAAACTTAAAACTTTAAAAATTTAACCAAAATGATGCTCTCATTAATGCTCTAGAAAGAGGCACATAATTATAATTAGAAGAGAGTGAAATTCTTTTATCAGCTTTGAGGTACCTTTTATAGTTTATGAACAGTAGTACTAATCTGATAGAATCTTTGGACAGTAATCTTTATTATGCAGTAGTGTAGCAAAAGGTATATTTCACAATCTCCCATTTTTCCAAATTACTCAATTCCTGTTTTAGACATTTGATCTGTTTGTAGGGTATAACTTTTGTTTTTGCAGCACTACTGTTCTTTTATATGAAATTTAACTAAGCATAAATCTAGTTCTCATGTTCATTTTACAAGAGCAAGCTTTAGGAGCCTGCATTACAGGGAAGTTCAATCCAATACACATGTTTATTCTTGAAGGCTAAATTGTGGTGCTTATAGTATGATGGTGACAGTTTATGGTGAGGGTAATTATGATTTGATCCCTGAACTAATAATATTTCATGTTCCTACTTTGAAAATATAAGGAGTTATAAGAAGTGCTGTGAATTATTAAATCACCATTTTCTGCTTCACTTCTTGAAGTATAAATGGCAAACAATGCTTGGGTGCCTTTTTAGAACTACTTATAATTAGATTAATTTTCCCTCTGGTAACCAAATCATTAAGTAGGGTTAGCAATACTTGACTTCTTGGTTCTAGTATTTAATGTTAAAAGGGAGCCAGGGTTTCTGCCATATCAACATTTAAATCGAACTTAACATTTCTGTTTCGTAAGCAGATTGCTTGACTTCTTAACAAGGGTAAGGATTTATCTATAAAAACCTCTTTTCCATTGTCTTTCTCCTTTTAACCAGTGCACAGTTTATAATAATTTGATCTCCTCCCAAAAAAAGTACATTGGAAAGATATGTGGTTTGACTTCTTTAGCTAACATGTTTCGTGGTAGGAAGTATTTGGTAAAAGAAAAAATGAACCAGTTATATGACTTTAAAGTGTCCAAGAATTTTCCCTGTGTTCATAGAAGTTTCATTTAAAATTGTCTAATATACAAAACCAGTGAAAATCCTTTTAAGTATCAGTGACTTCTCACCGGCCGTTCTCCTCCATAGGTGAATGACCTGTGCTGGCATGTTCGCTGTCTCTCCTGCAGTGTCTGCAGAACCTCCCTAGGAAGGCACACCAGCTGTTATATTAAAGACAAAGACATTTTCTGCAAACTTGATTATTTCAGGTATACTGTGACTTATTTATTTATTTTTTTTTTAGTAAATAGATATCCCAAGAAATTATTACACAAAGAGAATTTTATAAATAGGCTTTTTTGTCCAGTTTTATTTATTGAAGCCCAGTTTTTCTTATAAATATATAGATTTTAAAATGAGAAAGCTTTATATTTTTGAGGTATAATGTGTACAAAAACAAATAAACTAAGCATGTTTATATGTTTTAAAATTCAGGATAAAAAAAACCCTAATTTTAAATAATTATTTCCACTTTTGGCCAGTAAAAATTTTAGGTATTAAAAATAAGGAAACTTTTGTGCTGTGCATAGGTATAAAGTATGAAATACAAGATGACTTATTGTGACAAAGGCCTGTGTTTGGGGGAGTGATAAAATGAAATAATTATGGGGGGGAATATCAAGGTTTTGTTTAAACTTCTGCCTGTTTACTACAGAATTATCCCTAATTATGCACCTATAAAATGCAAGCAGTTTGGAGACTGTGATGAACCAAATTAATCAGAATTGACTATTCCAGTATTAGGAATACACCAAATCTAATTATTCTGCCTAAAATGTTTCTTTTGTTTGTTCTTTGACTTTTATTTTGTGAGATTATATATATTTTCTTAAGATATTAAATGTAACATTTTCTCTCTGTGATCTTTTTGTAATTATTTAAATTTATAGTTTCTTCTAGGATATAATTCAGTTCTTAATGGATAGCTGTCTAGAATTGAAATCATCCTTAAGTATAACTTTTAAAAATTACCATATTTTTTCTTTATTTGCATTTCCAAATGAAGAAGAATGTTTATTGTTAAATTAGGAAGTTAATACTGTATAATGAAATTTGTAATACTAATTATGTTGTTTATACTCAATTTCAAAAACTGATTTCAGGGAGTTTAATGGTTGATTTGAATAAATTGCTAGGTAATTTAAAGCACTGCATGAAATCCAGAGTCCTTTATTTTATAAAGCCACAGAATTTATAATTACCAAAAATATATATTTCTCATCAGGTACACTCTCTATTTCCCAAAAATAGTAGTAATTTGCCTTGTCTTTCACTTAGGATATGCTAATCTTGATTTTCTATGGTAATCTAAAGACTTTTGAAAGATTTTGTTTTAGAGGCTTATTGAAGGTCTAGTTCTTCAGGACATTTTTATACTTTATATTTTATTATATTCTAAAATGTATTTTAGGATTCAGTTTTTCAGATTATTATTTTTTTTAAAATAGCAATACCTCTAAAGATATACTAGTGAATAGACACAGACATAAACTTACCTAGTTTGATGTGATATGCCAAGCCATGACTCCGACTGCGAGAGACATGACAAAGAGTATCCAGTCCCTTGGACTGAGAGAAAAAAAGAAATATTTGCACCTGGCATTTTGTTAATATTAACCTACATTTAATGTTCAGATGTGTCTGGAAGTTTTAGGTAATATTTCCCCTCTTCCCATGGTTAGCATTGCAATATATAGTTTATTCACCAAAGAAAATATTTCTGAGTTTTCCTTCCTCTCATTCTTCCCAGGATGAACAATTTCTGTTCTCCTCATTCTTTGATAATTCAATTTCAAATGTTTAGATGTTGTAACTTTTTTTAAAAATGATATTTAAAGCATTTTCAAATTATCTCAACTTTTTTTTTTAACTTGGTTTTAAGAAATTAATGTATGTTCATTGGTATGTTTTTGTGCTTTTAGATTTCAATCCAAAGTGCGTGGGTGCATGGTGTGTGTTTGTGTGTGTGTATTTGTATTGTATCTTGGGTTTCCAGGTAATTTAAAATGCACTGATATTTGTTACAAGATATAGAAACTCATAGTTCATCTATTTTAAAAGATAAAATATCCAATATTTTTTTAAAGTAAAAATGAGAAGTTTTTGTTTTATAAATAGGTTTTAATTATGACCATATCTCATCTTGATTGTTTACCATACTGACTTTTTAAATTATGTATGTATGTATGTATGTATGTATATGTATATATAGAGAGAAACATTGGTTTATTGTTCCACTTATTTACACATTTATTGGTTGATTCTTGTATGTGCCCTGTCCGGGGGATCAAACTGCAACCTTGGCATATTGGGACGATGCTCTAACCAACTGAGCTACCCAGCCAGGGCTACCATACAGATTTTAAGAAAAATAATTGATTCATGTTTTATTTTCAAAAGATTTAAATACTTAGCTTAATCCCATGAGTAGTATAATGCATTAGTTTAATCTCAAATTGATGAATACCTCACCAAGCATTAAAATCTTCACCTCCTACCCTTCTATTTATGTAGAAGGTATGGAACTCGCTGCTCTCGTTGTGGGAGGCACATCCATTCTACTGACTGGGTCCGGAGGGCCAAGGGCAATGTCTATCACTTGGCGTGCTTTGCCTGCTTTTCTTGCAAAAGGCAACTTTCCACGGGAGAGGAGTTTGCTTTGGTGGAAGAGAAAGTCCTCTGCAGAGTGCATTATGACTGCATGCTGGATAATTTAAAAAGAGAAGTGGAAAATGGTAACTATATACTTAAAATACTTTTGAGTCTTTTGGAACCGTGAATACAGGAATGAAAACAATTTTTCTTTAAGGTCATTTTTATGTATTATTTTGTGCAGTATAATTGTGGTAAAACTCATTAAGCACTTTAATGTTAGTGATGGTCTCCATCTGTATGTTTACAGGATAAGCCATGACATGTGTATTAGCTTTGTGCCATAGTCTCAACAGCCTTGAGTTTAAGATTCTGTTTTGCTTTTGTTGACTAGTCGTTACCCTGTCTTTGCCCTCCTAAGGATGAGCTTAGATATTTCCCTCTAACTTTTTGCTCTTGTGACTAAATATTCAAGCCTACAAATTGAATGTTGTTTTTACAGTATATCTCTAGTGTGTTGAAAAACTTAACTCAAGGGGTTTTGCAATCTGGAAGATGTATACAGTTTCACTCCAAGCCAAGAGATGCAAAAATGCTATTATTGTATGACTGATGAACTCATCTTTGTTACCAACATGTGTGGTGTGTTTTTTAAATGTAGGTAATGGGATTAGTGTTGAAGGCGCCCTCCTCACAGAGCAAGATGTTAATCATCCAAAACCAGCAAAAAGGGCTCGGACCAGCTTTACGGCAGATCAGCTCCAGGTAGACGTGACAATGAATTGATGATTTTTGAAGCCTTTCTCTGCCACAAAACAAACAATATTTATGCTGTCTAAAATAATTTGTATGTTTCTAAAAAGGCTAGCCTATGCTTTTTGTGAAAAATAACTTGGTGAATGTATGAAAATACACTTTTTCCCTAAAATATTTATTAATATTCCCAGAGTTAATGATATGCACAAACCAGTCATTCAAGCTGGTGTGTTGGCATTGACATCCAAGTGGAAAAGAAATATTAGTCTGTCCTGAATTCCTGATAAATCAATGTAACCTAGGCATTTACATTGCTACATATAATTGCAATAGAAGAAAAAATATTTTGGGACTCAACATGTGAGTCTATGGGACACTAATGTATTAGTCTTTTCAAGGAGTCTTTTAATGGACAAGATTATACATTTTCTGAGTAGGATTATGTCCCCTGAAAAAGGGAAGGATTATTTTCAGTTTAGTTGCCCTAAATATAATTGTCATAGATTTGAGTTATGTAAATTGTTAAGCAAATTATTAAATAATTGCTCCTTGCTTTAAAAAAAGTCATGTTCTCTAAAAGATTAATATGGCTGAGGTATTTTATGTTAAGGTAAAGTAACATTTATTGAGCACCTACCTACTGTGCTTGACACATTGTATTCATCTTAGCTCAGATTTGAAATGACATTTATACAATATTAACAAATGAGTGAAAGTAATTTTTGAAAAATCACATGTAATATTCTAAGACTTTCCAGTATTTAAAATGAAAACAATACAGTGTTTTCAAGGAGAGAATTTTATTTTGAGAAAGAAACCATGATGTGGCCTGACCTGTGGTGGCACATTGGATAAGGTGTCAACCTGGAATGCGGAGGTCTCCAGTTGGAAATCCTGGGCTTGTCCCTTAAGGCACATATGAGAAGCAACTACTATGAGTTGATGCTTCCCACTCTTCCCCTTACTTTCTCCCCCTTCTCTCTCTGCCTTCCCTTCCCCCTCCCTCTCTCTAAAATCAAGAAATAAACTCTAAAAAAAAGAAAAAAGAAAAAACCTTGATGTGGTAATGGAAGGAAACTTGACTTAGGGTGGTGAACACACAAATATACAGATGATATATTATTAATATATGGAATGTACACCTGAGACCTGTATAATTTTATATACAATGTCACCCCAATAAATTCAATAAAAGTTAAAAAAATAACCACTTGATGTGACACAAATATTTCAAGGTAACTTAATGGTATTGGAAAGGAATCCGGTATTAAAATCTAAAGCCAATCTGAAAAATTTTCAAATGATGGTTTTGAATTTCTTAGGCATAGATAATATGGTCAGTAAGTAATAAAGGAGAGATAACATCGCTGTTTGAACCTTGCTTTTCTGAGTGCCTCTCTGGGTTGCAATGATCACACAAAGCCCTAAGTCAGAAATATGCACACCTGTGGGAGAACTGGCAGCACTATGTGTGGTAGCTGAAAGGTTTGTGAGAAAAAATCAAGGTGTGCAAAAAACTAGAATCTCTAATATAAGTATGTTCCGTTTTTAAAACTGGCTATTTTCATAGGGCTGTTTATAGTTTTAATTATAATACTGATAACTCTTATTTGATATATAAATTTATTATTACAATTACAGTTATGAAAATATGAAACCACTTCAGGTATATAGGCAATCTCATATAGGAAGATAAATACTAATTTTAAAAAAGGGAAATACTATTTGTGGAGGACTTAGTGTGCCAAGTCCTATGACAGGCATTTTCTCTACATTATCTCCTTGAACTCTTACAAATCCTTGATGTAGGGAGCCTCATCCGAGAGGTGCAGGAACTTTCCTCGGGGCAGATCGCTGAGGGGATGGCAGAGAGTAGATTTGGACCCTGTTCCCAAACCTCTGGTCTTTTCATTCTGATTGGCCTCCAAGGATACCAAGGCACAAGGGTGAGTTGGTGCCTAATAAAATTTCACTAGCAGCAGCAGCAGCAGCTAAAACAAAAGAGTGTGATTCTGAATCTTGTAGATAGCCTTATAGTTTTAATTGCAAATGTGCACAAACTATTTAATTATGATTTATATGAAAATGTGATGTGAATCATGTTTTTAAAAATTTTGTATCAGAATCATAAGTTGTGAAAATTAAAAGCAGAAATAATATGCTTTCAAAGCATGTACTCATTTATTCAATATGTATTAGCACCTATCTATGTCAGGGATGATTGAAACAAATAAGACACAATTCTTGTCCTCAAGCGGTTCTTTATAATTTAGGAATCTGGGATAGCTGTAAATTTCTTCTTAACAACTTGGATGATTATATTTTGTTAGAACCTCTAATAAATCAGGTGATGTACTTTCATTGTTAAATTGTCCTACCTTGCCATAAAATAATAAAATATCAGTAGGTCAAAACTATTCATGAAGTACCTGCTTTAAACAGAGTAGAGTTAAAATGAGAAGAATAAACAAAATAATTTTCCAAAATGCTTCTTTAGAAGCTTATGGGGAGAAAAAATAGTTTCAGACTTATGAAATAAAATATTGTTTTGTGTTGACATAAATATTTCAAATATTGTCTTATTTGTAGAAATGATATTTGAGAAGTTTCAGCCAATATTATGGTTTACTTATTATAGTTAGATGTAGTCGCTCAATGTTTATTAATGTTAAATATAATAAGGTTAGAATCCTCTTTAATCTACTTCCACATAGAGTTGGTCAGATGTTACTATGCAGAATCCTGACATTTCTGGCCGTAAAATGATAAATGTCTCTAGATGCTTACTCCTTGATCATGGTAAAAGAGCTCAAAAAAAGAGTAGGGTGGATTTTGGCATTATTAGTGACTAGAGAATAATAAAATTAAGTCAAAATTAAGAAGATTTGTGTGTGTGTGTGTGTGAGAGAGAGAGAGAGAGAGAGAGAGAGACTAAACACTGCTAAGTACAGTTTACCTTTCCTTTAGCATAATTCAATCTTAAACCATCAATGTTGATTTAAATTTTGCTTTATCCCTTGAAGAGAAATTGCTTTATTAAATGTAATTTGGTTTCGTTATTAAACCTGTGAATTTAAAATGCATTTGAGAAAAGCATGCTGTTTTCATTCTGTAAATTATCAGTAGTGGCTTTGAAAGCAAATGCTTTCCTCCTTCAAAATTAAAAAACGAAGACTATTAATTTTTTCATTCTTTTTTCTCTTTTGGGATTTACAAGCTCAGACTCCTATAAACACAACTGCATTTGCATCGGAAATAACACATTTGAAGTAGGAAAGGAAGAATGAAGTGAACTAAGTGAGATTATAGGCTTTTAGGCTGGTTCTACCCATTTTTAAAATTAATTAATTTTTAATTGAATTTATTAAGGTGATACTGGTTAACAAATTATACAGGTTTCAGGTGCATGAGTCTACAACCCATCTCTGTCCACTGTATTGTGTGTTCACCCCCATGTCAAGCCCTCGTCCATCACCACTTACCCCCCATACTGTCCCCATTCTCTTCAGCCCCCTGGCAATCACCGCACTGTTGTCCATGTCCACAAGTTTATTCTGTCTTTTTTTTTTTTTTTTGGTCCTTCTTTGCTCAATTCCTTAAAGCAAAAATACACATGCTGTTTACAGTGCCTGTGAGCAGAGTTGCACAGGGAGCCAGAAATACTCTATTCTAGAAGAGTCACTAATCAGAGAAAACTTAAATGGGAGAAAATATTTATATAATTTGTAAATCTTAAGATTTGTCAGAACAACGTTCATCCTTTTCATCACATTATCTTCAGTTTTTCCTCACATTGTCAAGGTTCATTCTGTCACAATCCCTTATGCACAAACACTGTTGACAAGAAGGAGGATATGAAGAATATGAAGAAGACATTCCCTTTGCCCTTAAAAGTCTAACTATCTCCTTGGGACACCTAGCCTTGCCAATAAATTATTTAGCTATACTGTGAAAAGTGCAGTGGCAAAGAGAGTATTATAGGAGGATCCTAGTGGATGGAGAATGTCATTAATATTGCCTGTTGCAAATGGTGTGGAGGCCTGCAGAGTTTTAGTGAAGTTGATACCCTATCCCCATCCCAGGCCCAGACCCAGACCCAGACCCAGACCCAGACCCAGACCCGTGCTCATGGACATGCACAATCATGTTGGACACCAGATTCCCTCTCCTATTTTTTATAATAATACTTTCTTTATATTTTATAGTACTTTCCTCAGTTGATTGACTTTTAACTAATACAAATATCCCACTTGATTCCCATGGTTAGCTTTTTCTTTTCTTTTTTTGTGACAGAGACAGAGAGAGGGACAGACAGGGACAGGCTGACAGGAAGGGAGACAGATGAGAAGCATCAATTCTTTGTTGTGGCTCCTTAGTTGTTCATTGATTGCTTTCTCATATGTACCTGGACATGGGACTACAGCAGACCGAGTGACCCCTTGCTCAAGTCAGTGACCTTGGGCTCAAGCTGGTGACCCTTGCTCAAACTGGCGACCTCAGGGTTTCAAACCTGGGTCCTCCACATCCCAGTTTGACACTCTATCCACTGCGCCACCGCCTGGTCAGACTCCCTTGGTTAGCTTTATCTGAAAGAATCCAAAAGCCCTTAGCTTATGACTTTATTCTGGTTATTCCCTCCTTCTGTCCACCTTCTCTCTCTCTCTCTCTCTCTCTCTCTCTCTCTTTCTCTCATATTTAAGAGTTTTTATAAAATTTTTATTTGAGCCAAACTGACAACATATGCCAGGAAGCAAGATTTCAAATGCTTTCCACTCTTCTCTTTTAACTAGTGGTGGGATTCAGCTGGTTCATACCAGTTCGGCAGAACTAATACCTAATTTTTTGATGAGTTCAGCAAAGCGGTTGTTAAAATGGCACTTGTTTTTTTTGTTTGTTTGTTTGTTTTTTTGTTTTTTTTGTTTTTTTTTTGTTTGTTTTTTTTGTTGTTTTTTTAAATTTTATTTTTTAATGGGGTGACATCAATAAATCAGGATACATATATTCAAAGATAACAAGTCCAGGTTATCTTCTCTTTCAATTATGTTGCATACCCACCACCCAAAGTCAGATTGTCCTCTGTCACCTTCTATCTTGTTTTCTTTGTGCCCCTCCCACCCCCTATCCCTCTCCCATTCCCCCCTCCCCCCCGTAACCACCACACTCTTATCAATGTCTCTTAGTTTCACTATTATGTCCCACCTACGTATGGAATAATACAGTTCCTGTTTTTTTCTGATTTACTTATTTCGCTTCGTATCATGTTATCAAGATCCCACCATTTTGCTGTAAATGTTCCGATGTCATCATTTCTTATGGCTGAGTAGTATTCCATAGTGTATATGTGCCACATCTTCTTTATCCAGTCATCTATTGATGGGCTTTTTGGTTGTTTCCATGTCCTGGCCACTGTGAACAATGCTGCAATAAACATGGGGCTGCATGTGTCTTTACGTATCAATGTTTCTGAGTTTTGGGGATATATACCCAGTAGAGGGATTGCTGGGTCATAAGGTAGTTCTATTTTCAGTTTTTTGAGGAACCACCATACTTTCTTCCATAATGGTTGTACTACTTTACATTCCCACCAACAGTGTATGAGGGTTCCTTTTTCTCCACAGCCTCTCCAACATTTGCTATTACCTGACTTGCTAATAACAGCTAATCGAACAGGTGTGAGGTGGTATCTCATTGCCGTTTTGATTTGCATTTCTCTAATAGCTAAAGAAGATGAGCATCTTTTCATATATCTGTTGGCCATTTGTATTTCTTCCTGGGAGAAGTGTCTATTCATATCCTCTTCCCATTTTTTTATTGGATTGTTTGTTTGTTTGTTGTTGAGTTTTATGAGTTCTTTGTATATAAAATGGCACTTGTAATCAGGGTTCTCTCTAAGAGGTATGCCTGGGCAGCTGCCCAATGTGGAAATCACAAATTTCCATTCCTTACTCTTTTTTAACATTCATTTGTGCAGCGGTATATTCTAAGTGCCTGTAGTAATGTTCATTCCATCCTTAGGTGAAAAAAATTGCAAGGGAGGATGCCAATCAAGAAGCCATATAGACATATCTTAACAGTTTTTATTGTTTTTTGTCAGGTATTATTTAATATTTTTTCATTGATATTATAAAACTCTTTCTTATAACAATCTAGTTTTGTGTATATCTATTTAACTATTAAATGCATGAAATAATAAACTACCTTTCAGTATATCATTTTTTTGATACTTAAAATAGTCATTAGGGCAGAGAACCAGTTCTTAAATTATTTGAATCCCACCACTGCTCTTAACCTCATACTGTTAGTAGTTATTGGCATGTCTGTCTCTTTCTCCCTGGAAGTTGAGATCAGGGAGAGTTTTTTCATGTGTCACTATCTCATAGTACTTAGCACAGTGGTTCCAGTCCAAAGATTCACTTCAGAATCACCTGGAGACTTTTTCAACATATAGATATTTAGATCTTGAGAAATTCTTATTTATTGAGTTGATGGGTGTTTTCCTTTTAAGATCTTAGATATTCCTTTACATAGAGCAAGTGCTTAAACGATTAATGATGAAATGGTTATAATTAAGTGGAATATATTTGTTGTTTTACCTACTATTTGCAGACTATAAAATTGTAGTAGGGGCCTTGAACCTGTTTAGCTCAGTAGAAGGTGGAAATAATTGTGATATAATTTTTGTATTGATATTTTCAAAATTTTTCTAATGCTAGTACTTTTTAACAAAAATGAAAAAGCAGTAAATAGACACTATTTATATATTTCATTTGTGGGTTCCAAGAACGGAAAAAAAAGAAAAGGTAAGCTTATTTTAAACAGCATAGTTGAGAGACAAGTTTTTGTGTTGAAACATTATTTTTTGAAAGATCTCTGCATAGCAATTTGTGTTTAAATTTATAGAATGTGCATTCTTTTCACATATACATCCTTCCTCATAATTATTTTCAAGTAATGAAATATAAATGTTCCTTTTTTTTGTGTACATGTTTTTCTCTCCCATCATCAAAATGCATAAGGTTGATGATTTTTATCTACTTACTGCTTACATTTTCTAAACAACAGGTTATGCAAGCACAATTTGCTCAGGACAACAACCCAGATGCACAGACCCTTCAAAAACTGGCAGAAAGGACAGGCTTGAGCAGACGTGTGATACAGGTGATTGTTTTAAATGTTAATAAAGAGATACTAAACTTTCTATTGTAGGTGTTTATTAGTGTGCAGTGTTTAGTGAAAAAAATGTCAAAGCATTAGCTCCTCATTTTACCTCTCTTCACACTTTGAATCAATTTTTTTTCAATCTGATAATTAGCCTGCTTGGATGGGGCTACCATTTGTTAAATGACTTCCGTGCACAAGTTACTTCATTCAGTGCTCATAGCAATCCTAACATCCTCAGCCTAAAAACAACTGGGGTTCCGTGCTAGGTCTGCTTCTGAGCTCAGTATTTTTTCTATCATTCTATGATTGTGTGTGTGAGTGTGTATGTGTGCAGGGGGTGTGGATGGCCTTTGTTAAAGATCCAGGTAGAAGGAGTAGTGAACAAAACTAGGGAAGGATGAGTTTGAGAAGATTTATTGGAATATAAGATCTGTGTTTGCAGATTGTGGAAGGAGAAATTGCTGGAGCTGAGCCTGGAGAGTCTTGTAGACGCCGAGTTCTTTCCTGAGCTGAAGAAAGCCATGATAGGTGATTTTTAGGAAGAAAAGGTTGGTGACAGTACATGGGAAGAATTAGAGTTGGGAGAGGCTAGATAGAGATAGACAGATTAGTTAGAATGTCCAGGAAAGCAGTAACTTTTTTTAAAAAGGAGCTTAGCTGGTGTAGTGGCCTAGAATTCAACAAGAAACATTTATTGACTGTACACTGATGGCAGGTGATGGATGCTAGAGAGTTAAGAACAGGACCAGACAGTGTACAGTGGTATCTTGAGATACGAACAGACCAACATATGAATTTTTTAAGATATGAGCTGCGAATCAGTCCGTATTTTTATTCGAGATCCAAGTGAAATTCCCAGATACGAGTCGTGATTCGGGAAGCTGCTGCTAGTTGACACATTGGCGCACGGGTCCAGTATTGGCAGTTTGATCTATGTGTTGACTGACTTATGAACTTGGTTACAGAACAAATTAAATTCGTATCTCAAGGTACCACTGTAATAGGGAAGCAGAAAGAAGCCAAAGATGATTCTTAAATGTAAAGTCAAAGTATTCTTGGAAAAGGTGCTGTTACCAGGAATATTAAGGTCAAAAGAAAACTCATTTGTTTGATAGGAGGGACTTGAATTCCCTTTTCTCTCTGCTAATTATGCAATGATGGTGCCATTGGGCATGTAAACAGGGATTTTCAAGGATAAACGGAACTCAAGCAAAAACATCTAATGCTATGAACTTAGGTAAGACCCTTTAGAAGTAGATTATAGACAGTAAAATGTGAAGAATGGATTTTAGGGAGAGAGCAGGCTAGGAGGTGCTGTTTGAGTGGCACCTAGTAACAGCTAGAATGAATGAGTGAGTCTGGTGTACAGAAGCAGATTTAACGGTGGGCGCATGCCCTGGGCCCCAACTTCTGAAGGACCCTGCAAAATCCCAACTTGACACTTTTTTCTCATGTAAGAAGCCTAATATTTTCTTCTGCGCCCGGGGCCTCAACCGACCTTGATCTGCCTCTGCTGGTATATAAGCATCATGGAGGTAAAGGAGGGAAGTGGGTTCAAGGCGGAAGTGGTCAACTATGTCAAGTTCGTATAGAGAGATCAGGGAAATGGAAAATAATTTTAATGAACATTCAAAGTTCAGAAAAGATTTAAGGAATTAATGCAAGCAGAATCAGGTTTCTGCAAGGGAATTCAGGAAAAGGTCGTTCTCACTCCTGATGTAGAACTTTCTCAGGAGGAAAGCCTGCAAAATTGGCATAGGCTACTATTGGATGTAGTGAGTTTCCTATGCCTGGAAGCTTCCTTTGTTGAGGTCATTAGACACAGTGGGCTGAGGGCCCCTTTTACCCTGAGACTATATTCTGCAGTAGCTTTCAGATTTATGGCTACCATGTTTTAGATTATTTTGAAGTTGGAAGCCAAGGAAAATGAAAAGTTTTCTGGGATTTATTCTAATTATTTGAGACAGAGATTTCTCATGTAATTTCCAGGTATTTTAGTCACCAGCATTATGAGCAAATTAACTGGTTTCCACACACTAGAAATTAGAGTATATATTGTTGGATAGGGGTTTTAATATGTGAGAATTGAATTTAAATATTTTTGATAAGATGACAAAGGAAGGAGTACTAGCATGCAAATAAATATGTATATATAAGCACAGGGTGGGGGAAAAGTAGGTTTACAGTTGTTCATATGGAAAATAATGCAATAATTAGTAAATAATAATATAAGAATAGTCCTGGCTGGTTGGCTCAGCAGTAGAGCATTGGCCCGGCATGTGGAAGTCCTGGGTTCGATTCCTGACCAGGACACACAGAAGAAGCACCCATCTGCTTCTCCACCCCTCCCCCTCTCTTTCCTCTCTGTCTGTCTCTTCCCTTCCCACAGCCAGGGCTCCATTGGAGCAAAGTTGGCCCAGCCGCTGAGGATGGCTCCATGGCCACCTCCTCAAGTGCTAGAATGGCTCCAGCTGCAACAGAGCAATGCCCCACATGGGCAGAGCATCACCCCCTGATGGGCATGCTGGGTGGATCCTGGTTGGGCACATGCAGGAGTCTGTCTGACTGCCTCCCTGCTTCTGACTTTGGAAATATACCCCCCAAAATATTATAAGAATAAACTCTCTTTTGCATACTCACAACTATAAGCTTACTTTTGCCCCACCTTATATATTTGTGTATATATGCATGTATATATGTAATTTAAATATATAGACCTTCACAGTATTTTGAAGTTAATTACTGTGATCTCAAATAGTAATCATGATCTGTTTGCTCAGCCTACTTCCTAGCATTTTAGAAAAGTTAAAGAATTTTAATTACTAGGCCTTGATTCTAATATGCAAACTGGGTTATATGCAAAGATTAGGTAAAAACAATGGTCTGATACAATGACAATTTCATCTTTTCTAGCCAAAGTCTACTTAGAGGGTCATTAGTAACAGAGCAGGTTCACATTGTATTAAAACAATAGAATAAAGATGAATGATTTTATTTTTAACATTTGGCATCTAGATATAATCACTGTTCACATACCCTTTCTGAGAGCTGAATTATGAGTTGTGTGCCCTACAGATAAAGGTTAAACAGTATTATTTCTTTCAGTCAATGTAGTGAAAATACCTTTTCATATTGAGAGTTACATGAATTTTATTGCAGCACATATTGAACACAGAAGAATTTATTTCCATTTTTTATTAACATATAAATACTTCAATGAACAGCATAGTATATATCCTTGCAGACTTGTTCAGTCATTTTGATAGGATAAATTTATAGAAGTAAGATTGTTGAGTCAAAAGATAAAACATTTTTAGGGCTTTTAACTGATAGCAGAAAAATCACCTTCCAGAAAGCTCATAGCAATTTATTCTGCCAGGAGTTACTTATGAAAGTTCCTATTCCCCAACCCACACAAATTCTAATTACTGTCATTCTTTAACATTCTTTCCAGTCTAATAGTCAGAAAAATCTCATTGTTTATACTTATATTTAATATCAATGAACTTTAACATAGTTGCTTAGTTTGTCATTTTTAAACTTGTTTTAGCCCACTTTTCTTTGTGTTATTTTCTTGCCATCTTTTATTGATTTCTACTGATCATGTTCACTTTTCATAGTTCATCAATTTTCATTTTTCCCCCACATAGAACTTTTTGTACATTTATATAGTTTTCAAACCTCTCAATATCTTTTTCTTATAGCTTTGGGGGTTTTTGTTTTTCCTATTTGTAGAGTATTATCAATTTGGCTTTTGTTTCTTAAATATTCTGATTCCACTTATTTACACCTATACTTTATCTGGAATTGACTTTCTTTTACATGGGAGGTAGAGATTTCTTTTTTTCTCCCAAATGATTACCCAGATTTCTTAAGTCAGTATTGTGCCATACTTTCCCAATAATTAAAAAAATCCATCTTTTTAATATACTAAACTCTTATATTGGATTCTTTGGGGTTTTCAAAGAGATTCATTTATGCATTAGTCTTATGTTCTGCAGAATGTTTACATGGCCTGCTTCTAGCTTATGTAGTTTACAATACATATAGAACTAAAAAATAATTTTTAAGCATATTGCTCAAAAAGAAATTTCAACTCTTGTTAGAGATTAGCAAAGCAGAAGGAGAAAATTATGAAGCCCATGATGAGAGTTAGAAGGACTTATATTTGAATTCTGAAGGTGGGTATCCCTCATGTCCGAAATTATTTCCTGAAGTCTAGTAGCCTCCGTTATATCTTGCTGTGCACATTACATGAAATTATGTGTTTGCAAACCTCTCTCTGCTGTGGATCATCTTTCCAAGGAACTGTTTGAATAAGCATTAAGGTAGTTATTCTGCAGTTTATGTCATGCCTTTTTAAAATTTATTTTCAAAGGCTGGGATTTTTTTTCTAAACAATTGAGGAGATTCCATCCAATATATACTCTATTGGAGATAAAACATACATTGAAGAAACTCTGGGAACCACAGTGTCATGTGTATTAGGTTATATGTGTTCTGGGGTGTATGTCTTCTGGGCACTGTCCAGGAAAAGACGGGGCAGCAGTTCCCTTTGATAAGTTGGAGAATGAGTGTGTGTCCTCAGTGGGGTGGATGGCTGTACTGGCACCTGTTGTTAAGGAGCCTGTGGAGAGAACGTGACTGGAGGCTTTAGGCATGGTCTCTATACAGGTACCTAAGTGGCTGACTAACACCCTAGGAGATGAGGGGGAAGGCTGTGATTTCCCACTCCTTTTCTTTGATATGTGCCTGTCTTGTTCCTGAAACATTCCTTGGGTACTCTCTTTCAGCCACCTGCTCAGGGTTGCACACCCTGTTATGCTATTCATTTGTATTTCTTTAGTTTTAAGCCCTAGAGTTTATACTTTGTGAACCCTTTATTTTTGAGTCCCAAGGGCAGATTGTGTCTTAGCAAACAGCCAATTTTTTCATGTAAATCTTTTTGCAGCTTCCTTCTTTTCCACATCATTTAGCCCCAATTCCCTTTGCCAGCCCAGAGCAGAGACTTATGGCCCAACCTTTCCCTGGCCCAAACCCCAAATTTTCTTAGTTTCCTTTAAGATTTTATCCCCCCCCCCCACTTCTCTTTCTCCTTGTGACAGAAGTGTTTGTCGTGATGGCACATAAATGCTATAATGTTTAATAGCATAACACTCTGTAGTGAAGTTTTATCTAATGGCAGGGAGTTCAAACACAGGCCAGCTTATTGCTGAAAGCACTCTGGGCAGTCAGAGTGCCCTTACTCAGACCTTACTCAGCTACCTGGATGTCACACTGCCCTTGCCCTGAATTTGCTTCCTTTATTGCTGGGAAAGAGTGGACAACAGGGTACTTAGCTCTTGACTTTTTGTGAACTGTTTCACCAGTGGTTGTGTCTGTATTTTATTCTACTTAAATATTACTAGTTGATGATGATGATGATGATGATTAGCCTGACCTTAACAGGCTTTTTAGGGAATAGGCTGTGTCTTCACTTGGAAAAATGGAAGCTAGCATGTTCTAATGTGCCTGGAATAACGGAATCAAGGAGTTTGTCAAAAGCTTTAAATTCTCAGGAGGCATTTTAGTCATTTGAAAATAGACTTGAAATAAGTCCAGAAGATGTTTAAGAACACATTTAGTAGTTTTTGTTTGTTTGTTTGAAGTTCAGATTAAAAGGCTTTTTTTTTTCTTCTGTTTCTCTTTTTGCCCCAAATGCTGGTAGTAAAACCACAGAAACTTTTTCTGGAATTTTTGGGCCCTCAGCCCATTTTTATTCTGGAATATGCTGATTTAGTATAGAATTGGCTTTTCAGTAAATCTTCAAAGAGTTATTATATGAGTGAAGAAAATGACCATTGATAGTTGTGCAAAAGTCTTTCTCTTCTGTCTACAGAACTTTTCAAAAACGTATTTAGATTTATACAGTGCTTCTATGGGAGAGTAATTGAAGTTACATCCCTTTTTATTATTTTTTTTTTTATCACGTGAGAGGCAGAGAAGTGGAGAGACAGACTCCCACATGTGCCCCAACCGGATGGACTCAGCCACCCCCATCTAGGGCTGATTTTCTGTGCATGGGGGGGGGGGGGTTGCTGCTTCCGTTGCTCAGCAACAGAGATATTCCAATGCCTGAGGTGGCCTTGGAGCCATCTTCAGTGCCCTGGGCCAACTTGTGAGGGGAGGGGAAGAGAGACAGAGAGAGAGAGAGAGAGAGAAAAAAAAATTGGAGGGGGAGGGGTAGAGAAGCAGATGATGGCTTCTCCTGCGTGCCCTGACCTCGGAATCAAACCTGAGCCTTCTACACACCTGGCAGACGCTCTACCATGGAGCCAACCGGCCAGGGGCAGAGGTTGCATCCCTTTTTAAACTGAGTTGTAATGTACTCAGAGCTGATACGTGACATAGCTGCTACATTGCTTTTCTCCCTCAGGTATGGTTTCAGAATTGTAGAGCGCGCCACAAGAAACACGTCAGCCCTAACCACTCCTCCTCCGCCCCAGTCACGGCTGTCCCGCCCTCCCGGCTGTCTCCGCCCATGTTAGAAGAAATGACTTATTCTGCCTACGTGCCCCAAGACGGGACCATGTTAACTGCGCTGCACAGTTACATGGATGGTAGGTATCCGAACATCTAACAACTGGCTCCCAAGCAATCAATAACTGACAACTTCTAATGTTAGATTATTGATGAAACTCACATTTTGAAATATTACCTCAGTAGTAGCTGAAAAATATTAAGTAGAGAGAAAAACTACCCAAACATTCTTATTTCTGTGACTAAATTTTAAGGGACAAGATTAACACTCACTATACCGCTAAAATACAAATACTAATAATGACTCTTCGTGCTTGATTTCTACTTAGGAAAGGTTTTTGTTTGTTTGTTTTCACCTGATATTTATTTAAATAATTTATTTTCCTATGGTCAGAGAAAGTATTCACACTCAAATTTTTAGATTGGAGTTTCCTTAGTTTTGTTAAAGAAACTTTATTGGAAAAGAACCCATATATATAGCAAAGTGCAGACATATGTCCACAACTTGATAAATTAATGAAATAAACATGTACATATTCCCCAGATGAAGTAGTATTACATAATTAACACCCAAGAAGCCTGTCTATGTCCCATCCCAATCGTTGTCCTTTTCCTCCAAAATGACATTACCTTGACTTCTACAATCAAGCTTTAGTTTTGCCTTTTTGTGAGCTTTATAGAAATTGAACCGCACAGAATGTATTCCTGTGTGTTGTACTTCTTTCAACTACACTGTTTGTGAGATTCATTGGTATCGTTGTAAGAACCAGCGATTTGTTTGTTTTCCTTGTTATAGAGAATTCTCTGGTAGAAATATACCACAATTTATCTACTCTGTTGTTGATAGACATTTGTGCTATTTCCAATTTGGGCTTTTATGAATATGCTGCTATGGATTTATTGTACATGCCTTTTGATGCACATTGATTGACAGTTCTATTTGGTATGTACCTGGGAGTAGAACATAGGATCATAAGCTATACATATATTCAAATTTAGTTGATTCTGCCAAACAATTTCTAATAAGGTTGAAGCAGTTTACACTTGGACCAATAGTATATGAGAGTTCAAGGTGCTCCTCATTTTCGCTAACACTTGGTAGGGTGTATCTTTTTAATTTTAGCCAATCTGATGGTTGTGCAGAACTATCTCATGATTTTTATTGCTTTTCCCTCAGTGACTGATGGAACTGAGCATTTTTTTTTCATTGGGCATCTGTATATTTTGTATGTGTATAAAGAGCCTATTTATGTGATTTGCCTATTGATCTATTGGATTATTTGTTTTTTTAAATTTGTTTTTGTTCCTGCTATATTCTGCATATAAAGTTTTTTTGATGATTATATGTCTTGCAAATATTTCCTCTTATTCAGTGGCTTGCTTTTTTCTACTCTGTTAAGCTTATGTTCTGTTGAGCACCAATTCCTAATTTTAATGTAGTTTGTTTCACCAGTTTTTCCCTTCACAGGAAGTGCTTTATTGTCACCTGATCAAGAAATTGTTCTTACTCAGAAATAATGATGATATTCCTCCAATGTTATCCTCTAGAATCTTTATTCTATCTTTGACACTGAGATTTACAGTCCATCTGGAATTGAATTTTGTACGTGATGTGAGATAGGAAACAAAGCTTATTTTTATACTGATGAAAATTCTAATTTCCCAGCTGCTTTGTAGCACCACATTTGATATAAATCAAGTGTCCACATAATGTATATCAGTTTTATTAGTCTATTTATTTTCATATTAATACTTAATTGTTTTAATTATGCTAGGCCTGTAATTCTTGATATCCAGTAATACAAGTCTTCTTATTTCATTGTTATTCAAGTTTGTGTTGCATATTCTTGACCCTTTATATTTCCATAAATTTTACCAGATTGTCAATTTCTACCCCAGAAAGGAAAACAATTGAGATTTTGATATACTCTATTGTAGGAAACTACCATCTTGGTAATATTATCTTTTTTTTCCTCAGCATTTCTTTTTATGTTTGGTTTTCAGTTTCATTATTATAATATGCCTAGATATGCTTCTTTAATATGTTGTTTGATGTACTTCATTATGAAAAAGTCTCAGCTTTTGTCTCTTAAAATAATGTTTCTACCCTTATGAAAACTTTTTATATTTTCCAACCTGTTGACCTTCCATGCTTCAATCTAGATATTTTCTTCTGACTTATCTTCCAGTTCACTAATTCACTCTTTATTTAATGTAATGTGGAACTAGTCCATTGAGATCTTAATATTGGTTATACCTTCAGTTTTAGAATTTCTATTTCATTCTTTTATTATAGTTTCTACTTCTATTCTGAAATAATCTATTTTTTTCATTTTGTTCCTTAATAAAATTATTGTTATATTAGTTATAATAATGTCCATGTCTGGTAACTTCAATATGTGGAGTTTTTTTGGGTCTGTTCTACTTTTTTCCTCTTTGTTTTCAATCCAGATATGTCTTCTTATTTGCCTTGTTATTTTTTTATTGCACTTCAGATGTTGGGTGTAAAACACTAGAAATAATTTGAGGCTCTAGGTAATAATTTCTACCAGAGAAAATTTAGTTTTGCCTTTGGCAAGAGCTAGCCTAGGAAAGTTCAACTTAATTCACTCAGGCATCAGTCCTAAGGAGGAATGATGTATTTCTGGGTTTATAACTTGGATTTAGCCTGTTGAGATCTAAAACAAAACCTGTGTTTTGTTTTATTTTGTTTCTGTTGTTTTTAACTAGGACTTTTCTTCAGTGGGTCTCTGACTTTTTTTCATATTTGTTTTCTACCACCCAAAGTCTTTCCTGAAAATTCTGCTCAACTTCTCAGTCTCTCAATCATTTATTTTAAAATTGTCACTAACTTGGGGAAAATAGCTTATTTTATTTCTCTCTTCCTCTGCAAGTCGATGCCTTGGTCGCTTTCCTGTGCCTTCAGGCAGATCTTTAAAATTTTGCCCAGCTTTCCTAGTTGCTCTCAGAAGAGGTTGTGTTTGAAGCAATGTAGCCCCTTTGCTGAGAGTAGAATCCTCCTTTTAAGTTTTGGGTAAAAATAAAATAAAATAAAATAAATAAAATCAGAGCCTGTATTATTGTAATCATTTACTTACACTAGCATCAAAATTGGGTGTGCTCGCATGAATGACTTGTTTTGCGTGAGTCAAATGTGTTTTGATGTATGTTTAGAGAAGAGGCAGTTAAGCATTCATAAATGAGAATTTGGGAGGTCGTCTTATATATAGCCCCCTTTGTATGAAAGATGGCAACATCTCAGCAGACAAACTCATGAGTCTTTCTAGCTGCAAGGTCAAGTGCAGTGAATGGGGTTTGGATGGAGGACATTCAAGTGGTAAAAGCTTGTGGCCAAAAATAAAGATCTGGGGGGGTGAACTGTTCCTAGATTCTCATTTAATAATATGCGATGTTGAATAACTTAATGCTTCTGCTGAGGTGGGTGGATTAAGTGTAGCTTGGTGCCCTCAGCTATAATGAGCCGTGAATGCACATTGCCTTGGATTGTTTTTGTTTTAAAATTAGTTTTAATCACCCTACAAAACTGATGCACAAATTTCTTTCTATTTTGTAGCTCATTCACCAACAACTCTTGGACTCCAGCCTTTGTTACCCCATTCAATGACACAACTGCCAATAAATCATACCTAATTTCTTTTTTCAGGGATAGAAATGATTAAGGATATAACCTTGTCACTTATTATGTATAAAATAACCTTTAAACAGATTAATGTTAAATTTTTATTTAACACCCAAAGCATTTCCAATATCACTTTGCTGCCCAGGTTTGTATCTATTGTTGGCCTGCAAGACACTTTTATTGATTTTTTCATTTTTTGTAAAACTTATGTTTACAAGAAAAAAACAAATCAAAACTTTTTCTGTATTGTCTGGAAATAGTTCACTCTAGTGTGTATCTGTTAATTTATTTGTCACCAAAAGAGCACTTTGCCTAAAAGAAAGGACTGACAAGTGTGCAAAATGTTTACAATTCTTTGTGAAATTGTAGTTTATCATTAGTTTGTACCTGTAAGTTATTGTTATAAATATTATCTGTATTTTTTTGTTACATACAACTTTATACTTTGAGGCTTGTATCTGTGAATTTGCAACTGAAATTTATTTTGCCATTGGTTTCTGAATGAACTGAATAAAGCTTCTGTTGTAGCATGCCATGCAAACACATTATTGTGTTTGTGGTTGATGAATTATGGCTGTAAATAATACTGGAGTTTAATAAGCCCACCATTCTAAGTTTATTAAATATTTTCCATTATTGTGAAAGTTATAAGCAATTTGTCCTTTGTGTGTGTGTTTTCCGCAGTAAGTTGACTTTAATGTCTTTTAAATATTAACAACTCTTAATTTTAAAAATTAATTTTGTTTCGTGCCATTGTGAGTACATTGTAATAGGAAACTTATTTGTTGATGACTGCACTTGCTCAACAAAAGAACACATGAAAACATCTAATTTGGCAAATTATCTCTTTTTGGACTTGCTAATAAAATTCATGTGAAAGAAAAGGCAGAGGGCTTTTCAAAACAATCTTTTGGGGTATCCCAGGTCAGAAATGAAAAATGGGCCATGAGAAAGTTTCTTCAGGGCTGAAAAATGAGAGCTAGAAATCTTTGCAGTTTCTGAGCAGCATTTCTAGAGCAGAGACTCCACTTTTTCTTCTTGGTGAAAACTCTTTAGGGTCTGTGTCTGAAAGCTGAAATCTAAACTTGCAGGACTTGATCCTAAGTAGCAGTGGTCGCTTGTCTCAGAATTACAAAAGTAAGTAGTACCACCCTCACTCATTTTGGGGTTTAAAGAATTTAATCACTCCTGACTGGTTGACTCAGTAGTAGAGCATCAGCCCAGTGTGTGTATATCCTGAGTTTGATTGCTGGTCAGGGCACACAGAAGCAACCATCTGCTTCTCTACCCCTCCTCCTTCTTTCTTTCTCTTCCTCTCCGGCAGCCATGGCTGGATTGGTTTGAGCACATTGCCCCAGGCACTGAGAATGGCGCATGAAGCCTCTGCCTCAGGTGCTAAAATTAGCTCAGTTGTGATCATGGCCCAAGATGGGCAGAGCATGGCCCAAGATGAGAGTTGCTGGGTGGATCCTGGTCCAAGTCCATGCAGGAATCTGGTCTTTATCTCCCCTCCTCTCACTTGGAAGAAGAAGAAGAAAAAAGAATTTAATCAGTACTCACTTTTTGTCTTTTGTATACCAGTCAGGGAAAATAAAAAGGTAATGAGAAAAAAATCCTAAGAATCTTAGGTTTAGGTTTTTAAGTCTTTGTTTAACTTATCAGATTTACATCTGGCTGGGGACTGGAATTAGTAGTGGAGTATTTGTAATTCTATTCTGATAATTGTAAATGCAACCAGAAAGCAATCATGTGGCTATAAGTAACTTACTATCTGCCTCAAATCAGAAGCAACAAACCTACATTTTGTGAAGGGAAAAAGAAAAAAAAAATTTTTTTTGTTTAAACTTGCTATTACAGTTAGAATCCACTTGGCCCAAAACCAAGAGCATAGTCAATAGTCACTCTATCTAATCTTGTGAAATCGATGCTAATCTTGGGTTTTGGTCTACCTGTCCCAGGCACCAGTGGTGAGGTCAGCTCTACCTGTACCAGATGTCCAGGAAAGCTCTTGTAGTCTAGCCAAGCTCTGCACTGTTAGCGGCTAATAGCATTTCCCAGCTGGATATAATTGGCATCATTTAGCTCAGGAGGTGCTTGATTGTGTTAGTTCTCTCTCTTTTGTCTTTTTCCTCTGCTTACCACCCTCTGACTGTTTGGAGAGTTTTTATAAACCACATCACTAACCTTTTTAGTTCCAAATATGAATGCCCAAAGTGGATGTCAATCTTTCACAACAGAGAGATTCAAAGCTGTTAAAATAAATTAAATATGAAAGTACTAAAAAAATTAAGTGATGTAAACCTATGACTATGTTTTCCTTTTTATTGATGAAAATCAGAAATCCTAATTGTAGGACTTTAAATGAGGAAAGAACTGTAATGTTCCTAAATTAATAGCACTCAATAGAAGCATGTGGGTAACAGTATTTATTTGCTTAAAATTGGGAGTGATCATGCAACTTTTTTGAGTACTGGAGTCAGACTTATGTTGGACTAGCTAAAACCTGGGTAATGAGTAGTTATCTTTAAGTCATTCAGAGATTTGTGAGCTGAAAGAGGATAAACATAACGTCTTTTGCTACATAAATCAATTGAATCACCAATTCAAATATTGAAACTAAAGTTATACTAAGTCAATACTTTTAAATGATTCTTCTTAATAGATAGCATTAACATTTAGCAATAATTTTACATTATGCAAACATCATTCTTTACAAGTCCACATTACTTTTTGAAATGATAAGTACATCTATTTTGAGTATCTCCTAATAAACATTGTTAGAATCATAGTTCACGCTTTAAAAATTGTTACAGTCTTTTGAAAGCTGATAGCTGTAGCATTTCTTGACTAGGTAAATTGCCTATATAATTACTCTAGTAGCATTATAAGACTAGGTAGGATCTTTGGACTTTACTATGACATGGAGGATTTTATCTGTCAGCTCAAGAAATGCTTCTGTTTTATTATTTAGAACAGCAGTCATCTGAATTGCAATACACTAAGTATTGAAAGTATATTAGCTCAGGAAAAACTCAGTGACCCACACCCCAGCAGATAAAAGAAATGACTAAAATTAACAAGATTTTAATTTTTGCTCTTTTGAAATACAACTAAATTTTAGAAGAGAAAAATAAATTTAGATTCAAAACAATTTCAAGTTCACTAAGTACAAAAAAAACATCAGCTTGAATTCAGTGACATAGTAAATACTGTTTTATACTGTTTTTCCCTGTAATATAGTAAACATTTTTTTCAAGTCAAATACATATTAATCGACATTTTAATTGATATATAGCACTACATTGCTGGAATGAAACAGTTTATTAGATATGTAGATTGTTTCTAAATTTTTATTATAATAAGCATAATCTAACATTGTAAACATTTTCATTATTCTCTCTCTGAGTGTCTTAGATGTATTTTATTAAATAGTCATAGCCACCACATGAAACAGGTTCTATTATTAATCACTATTATTTTACAAACATGTAAATTGAAAGTAGTATGTCCCACATCTCAGTAGCAGTAACAAAGCCAAGCTTTGAATCTAGCAGCTCAGTGAGTGCAGATATCATATTCTTCTGTTCTTTAAACACTCTATTTTAAGTAACACTGTGTGAGCATCTTCATAGGTACCTTTTTATTCACATCTGATTTCCCAAGTACACAAATTCACAAATTCTTAGAAGTAGGATGGACCAGGATGCATACTTCTCATATTCCATTAATTGCACCCAGAATGCTGCACTAAATTATTTCTCTACCCACAGTGTTGGACTGTTTGGAGGGTTTTTATAAACCACATCATTCATTTATATTTCAGAGAAATACAGTGTGTCTGTAAAGTCATGGTGCACTTTTGACTGGTCACAGGAAAGCAACAAAAGATGATAGAAATGTGAAATCTGCACCAAATAAAAGGAAAACCCTCCCAGTTTCTGTAGGATGCTATGGCAGCATGTGCACATGTGCAGATGATGACGTAACCGTGTATACAGTGGAGCAACCTACGGCCATGCCAGTCGAGATGTGGATGGTACAGAGGAAAGTTCAGTGTGTTCTGTGGCTCGATAAATTCGAATCCGTGATCAAAGTGCAACGTGAATATCGGCGCATTTATAACGAAGCACCACCACATAAGAATAACATTACTCAGTGGGATAAGCAGTTGAAGGAAACCGGCAGTTTGGTGGAGAAACCCCGTTCTGGTAGGCCATCAGTCAGTGACGAGTCTGTAGAGGCTATACGGGATAGCTACCTAAGGAGCCCTAAAAAATCTGTGCGTGAGCCCACATCGAACTGCACTGAAGAGTATAAAACTGGGAGAGTTTTCCTTTTATTTGGTGCAGATTTCACATTTCTATTGTCTTTTGTTGCTTTCCTGTGACTGGTCAAAAGTACACCATGAGTTTACGGACACTCTGTAGTTTCTTGTAAAAGGGGTAAAGAAACAGAAGCTACCGCTTTTGTGATCTTTCTTCCTTCAATCATCTTCATATGTGATTAAACGAAATTCTTAGTATTTTCACATATGAGGTATCATTTATTTGATATCAGACATTTCATTTCTGTACCTGTCACTTTTTATACTATCATATTTTACTAGCTTTGTTGATAATTTTATTGGCAACTTTATTACACAGCCCCTCAAACATTTCACACGCATTTCTTGACATCCTAGTATCCCCATGTGAAATATGGGGGAACTGAAGTTTAAGAAACTTTGATTAACACAATTAAGTCTTTGGGTTTTTGTTTGTTTGTGGGTGGGTTTTTTGTTTGATTTGAGAGAGAGAGAGAGAGAGACAGACAGACAGACACAGACAGACAGGAAGGGAGAGAGATGAGAAACATCAACTCGTAGTTGCAGCACTTTAGTTGTTCATCGATAGCTTCTTATACATGCTGTGACTGGGGGGCTCCAGCTGTGCCAGTGACCCCTTGCTCAAGCCAGAGACCTTTGGGCTCAAGCTGGTGACCACGGGATCATGTCAATGATTTCATGCTCAAGCCAGTGACCCTGCACTCAAGCTGGTGAGCCCATGCTCAAGCCAGCAACCTTGGGGTTGCAAACCTGGGACCTCAGTGTCTCAGGTTGATGCTCTATCCATTGCGCCACCAACAGTCAGGCAGGTTTTTGGTTTTAACGCATGAGAGTTCTCCAGAGCACCAGATTATTTTTATAAATCTGTAGAGATGTCAGGAGTATAAAGTCAATTACTTGAGTTTCATCAGCAACTCAAAAAAAGCCAGACTTCCTTCCATAGGCTCAGAGGATGTGGAGACTCCTGCAGGAAACACTCTTCTCCTTTTCTAAATTGTATGGAGATGTACAGTACTTACCAAGAATCTACGAAGGATCTGTACTTGGTGGGGGCTGACAGCAGAGTTAGGTGTGGACCATGTATGTGTGTGGGTAGGGAGACATCACAGGAAGAAAGAAAGCTGTTAAGAAATAAGAGAAGAGAGAGAGAGTCCTGGGAAGAGCTTGCTTTCCTTCACATTCCATGGTGTATTGTGGTAAACACTGTTGACTGAATGATGTTGATCAGAAAATAATCAGAATAAAGCACATGCTTGAGCATCCTAGGATAACTTCAAATTCCAAAAAAGCTCTCCTTAAATTCTTAAAATATTCTTCCTCCCTTCCTTCAGCAAATATCTTTTATATATCTTTGATGTGATATATAGCATGGGATTCAGACACTTGGATTTTAGCACATTCTCTGACACCAATGAACTATACAACAAGGACACAGCCTCCTTGAATCCCAACTTTCTTAACATTAAAAGGAAGGACCTTTTATGAAATTGAAGTGAGATGATGGAAAGAAAAAACATAGTAAAAACATATTAATTTAGGAGGATGTGCCAGGAGATCTGGCAAGCTGAGGCTGCAGTGTTAGAGCACTGTGGTCTGGCCAGCGTTGCCCCACCCCAGGCAACCAGGGAGGACAGTGCTAATCCGGTTTTAAATAAATGGATTACTTAAAGGTTAGAGCGTCATAGAGGTTAGAGCATCTATGTTGGTAATCAGTTTCATGTTCTCTAATGAAGTTCTTTTCTTATCCCAACCTCAAAACAAATAGAAAACATATTTGCTGCCTACATATACTTCCTTCTTGATCTGAAAGAATTTTGCAGGCAAGTGGCAGTGTCGTCTTCTGTAAGCCGGTTGTAGGAAATCTCTATGTAATTTAACTTGCAGAAATGATTTGAATGTTTGCAAAAATATTTCTTTAAATTCAAAGGAATTATGATATTATATTTGAAAAATGAAACCATTGTTATAAATTCAATTTCAAAATATTTACTTCCTGGAACCAGAGTGACGTCTCTGGAGAACTGATACTAGTTATTAACTCATTTCTTTCAGATGCACTAGAATGAGTTTGTTACTTAGCCAGTATGGTTCTGACCACAAAATTTCATCTTTGGTTGAAACTTTCCCAAGCAAGACCATATGTAATTCTTCTAGTTTATCATTCATCTTTTGGAATATAGCGTGGTACAATTCATGACAATAGTTAAAACCAGTGGTGGGATTCAAATAATTTAACAATCAGTTCTCTGCCCTAATGACTGTTTTTAAGTTTTAAAAAATAATATACTGAAAGGTAGTTTATTATTTTGTGCATATAATACTTAAATAAGAACAATAAAAGAGGTACACAAAACTAGATTATATTGTAAGAAAATTTAAAAATATTAATGAAAAAATATTAAATAATACCTGAAAAAAACAATAAAACTGTTATTTAAGATATTTTCATATTGCTTATTGATTGGTATCCTCTCTTGCAATTTTTTTTACCTACGGCCAGAATGCACATTACTATGGGCACTTAGATAACGCTGTAGTGCAGAGGAATGTTAAAAAGAGGAAGAAATGTAAATTTGTGATTTCCACATTGGGTGGCTGTCCAGGCACGCACCTTATTTTATTTATTTATTTATTTATTTATTTATTTATTTATTTATTTATTTTGGTTTTATTTATTTATTTTTAGAATGAGAGGAGTGAGAGAGAGAAAGAGAAGGAGGGAGGAGCAGGAAACATCAACTCCCATAGGCGCCTTGACTGGGCAAGCCCAAGGTTTTGAAGTGGTGACCTCAGTGTTCTAGGTTGACGGTTTATCCACTGCACCACCACAGGTCAGGTCAGGTGCCCCGCTTAGAGAGAACCCTGATTACAAGTGTCATTTTAACAACCGCTGCGCTGAACTCAACAGAAAATTAGATATCAGTTCTGCTAAACTGGTGCAAAGTGGCTGCATCCCACCACTGGTTAAAACGCCTCAGGAGTCTTGGTGTGTAAAGCTAGCTCTGCTGTAGGGTCCTGCAGGAGCTTGCAGAAGATCAGTAATAAAGGAAGGTGGGAGAGGGATTGAGAAAGTTCTCACGAAGACATGGACCCCAACCTCTGACAGGCTTGCATTCAAGTTAGGTTAGCCAGAAAGTGTGGGGAAAGTAGACGCAGCCAGAGTCTGCAGGGAATCCGTGGGTTCTGGGAGTCCTCTGAGCTCACATAAGGCTGGGGAAAAAGGGGCAGACCCCAAAGAGGACAGGGTAGGTGGTGCTGAGCTGGTTCAGGAGCACACAGGTCAAAAGTGGAGCCACTGCCCCTCCACTTACTGGAGTGCTGCTCTGCGAGCAGACTTTGGGCCTCTGTGAAGCAGGGCTTGATTTTATTTGTCATGGTCATGTGTGGAAACTGTATGGCCGCACCCAGGGCTACAGAAGCCACATGACAGACAAAATCAAGACAGAAGAAGCATTGAAAGACTTCAAAGTCATATAGTCTGAGGTCCTGGGTTTGCCATACCCCACTGGAGTGACTGTAGGCAAACTATTAAATTGTTCTTGTTCCTCAGTTTTCTCATACACAAAATGGAAAAATAATAACACCATTCCGAAAAAGTTCTTGTAAAGATGCAATAAGACAATTGCTATAAAATACTTAGTAAGGTGTCTGGTCCATAGGAAAGCCTGAATGTTATCTATTAATTAGTATTATCTGGTGAACTAACACTTATTACAAGAGGGAAAATGCCACTGGCTTTCACAGAATTTCCCTTCTCCCTTCCTCATCTCTCTTTTCCTAACTAGTAACTACTCATCTTTTAGGACCCACCTCAGACATTACCTCCTCCAGGAAGCCTTCCTTGTCTGTTCACATTTCACCCCATCCCAGTGCCGCTTTTGTGTTCCCATTATTTCCTCAAAGAATATCTCTCTGCTTCACACATTTTATTATAATTTACTCTTTCTCAGGTTTGTCTCCACACTCAACTTTGAGGATCTCTAGAGCCTAGGAGAGGGCATTGACAGAGCAGGCTCTTACCAAGAGTAACGGCATCGTGACAGCTTGAACACATTGCCCAGTGGCAGCCTCTCCTACGCTGGCTCCTTGACCTGGGCTACACCATAGCCCGTGGAGGATCTCCGACTTGCACGGACCTGTTTCTTGTTCTCTTTTGCTAAGCAAAACAGACAGTTGGGCCATTATCGAGTAATTCTGGCAAGAGAAGCAGCCAAGGCACATGCTTTTATCTGAGTTACCCAAATTGGCTGACTCCCCAGCCTGCAGTTACTGGGTAATTGCTCAATCTTCCATTTGGCTTTTTCCGTGTAAATGTGGTCACAGAGTCTTTTTATTTCTATTGAGCGGCACCTCCCATTGTCTATCTAATACTGAAAACATAAAATTTACCTCTCACCATGTCCATGGTAGCTGTTCCAGGCTGTCAGCTGACTTTGCTCCATTAGTATTCCAAGAGGACTGAAATGTTTGGATAGGGGTAATCAGCAATTGTTTTCTCTGTCTTTATCTGTGTTCTGAATAATCTGCAGTCAACTCTTCTCTTTTTTAGTATGAGAGAAGAGTCCATAGACAATAGGATACACAGATGCATGCGCGCGCGCGCGCACACACACACACACACACACACACCTCAGTCATAAGTTTTACATGCTGCAAACTTTCTGTATTTTGGCCTCAGGTTCTTACCATTCCTTTCTCAATAACCTGTCACCATGGCTCATTGTAGTTAGGGAAAGATCATGGATGGGGTTTGGTCTTGGATAGTAAGAGCCTCATTGTAACCACAGCCTAGTCCAGCCTTACTACCTCTGTGACCTGGGGCATATCACTTACCAATTCCTTACATGCTATTTGTTTTATCCTTGAAATGTCTCTATAATCAACCTACTTTCTCATATCTTTACCACTAATACCTACTGCAAAGCACCATCTCTTATCTGGACTATTAAAATAGCCACGCAACTGTTTTTTCCCGGCTTCTACCCCTTCCCTCCTAAAATATATTCACATAGCACTGTTTAAAAACCAGTACAGCATTTCTCTGCTCAAAACTCTGCAGTGGCTTCCCTTCGCATTCAGAAGAAAATCCCACATCCTTGTGGCCTTGGAGGGCTCTTATTATTAGGTGGCCACCCCCACCCCTACCCCACCCTGTTACTTTTGACCACATCCCCTCCCCTTGACATCCCTCACTCCCTTGCTCACTTGCTCCCAACCATACTGGCTTCCTAATCTACAGGAGAGTGGGCGAGATAAAATGTGCTTAGAGGTTTAGAACAAGACACATCAAGACTGCCACTTTCTACATGACCCTGAGAAAATTGCTTAATTTCACGGAGCCTGTTTTCTATAAGTGAGCATGTCCCTACCTACATTGCAGGGTTACCATGAGATTAAAGGAGATAGGAAATATATAGCTGTTAGCTATAGGATCTGGAATACTGTTGGCCCTAAATCAAGAAGTGATGGCTACTGCCTGACCAGGCAGTGGTGCAGTGGATAGAGCGTCAGACTGGGATGCAGAAGGACCCAGGTTAGAGACCCCGAGGTCGCCAGCTTGAGCGTGGGCTCATCTGGTTTGAGCAAAGCTCACCAGCTTGGACCCAAGGTCTCTGGCTCGAGCAAGGGGTTACTTGGTCTGCTGAAGGCCCGTGGTCAAGGCACATATGAGAAAGCAATCAATGAGCAACTAAGGTGTGGCAATGAAAAACTGATAATTGATGCTTCTCATCTCTCTCCGTTCCTGTCTGTTTGTCCCTATCTATCCCTCTCTCTGACTCTCTCTCTGTCTCTGTAAAAAAAAAAAAAGAAGAAGAAGAAGAAGAAGAAGTGGTGGCTACTGAAGAGAGGGTGAGGGAGGAGGAGGTGGCAGGGAGCAGCAGGTGGGCTGAAGTGTGAAAGCAGCGAAGGAGTAAAACACTAAAACAGAGTCACACTCCCTCACAACCGGGTCTTCAATGCTGAGCCTGATTTCTGCTGAAGTTCAGCCCAAGTTTTTTCTTTTGATGTTCCTAGCAGAAATATTTCTAGTTCTAACGATCACTTCGCCATCTAAATGCACTGTTAATCTCCCCTACACAGCCAGCCTTCCAGCCCACAGCTCTATGGCTGTGGTCTTAAGGAGGCCAATCCCTGGAAGAATTTATTCCTCTGAAGGCTGATTGATCTTGATTGCCTCTCATGGCTCCTCTCCAAGTTCTCTATATCACTACTCAGCTATGGGTTCCATTAAATAAAGGCTCCACTAATATAGAGGGGGAGTCTTTGCCAGTGAAATTGGCTTGCTTACTTTTCAGGCTTCATGGTGCCTCCCTGGTTTCACTATAAGTGAACACTGGTAGCCCAACAGTTCTGCCAACTCCATTTTTTGCTTTTTCAGCAGATACCCCAGGGCCACACTTCTCCATTGCCAAAGAAGTGGCCAGTGTTTGCTGATCGGACTCTCGCCTTTGTACTAACGTGCATCCACACTAGCCCAGGTCTTATACCTGCTGAATAATTTTCCTTTCTTCAACTGAAAGTTCAAAACTTCAGTGTTCCTGGTCAAGAGTTTATTCTGGGATATGAAAGTCAAGAGCCTAGAAATATACACAGTTGATCATTCTATGTATAAAAGATATTACGGCAGAAAAACCAAGATCTTCTCACAGATACTGCACAAACTTTATTCCGGAACAACTTAGATTACTGAAAGATGCATTTGAAAAGACCATGTACCCACATTGGGTTCACATGGCAGAACTTACTTCAGCTACTCAACTTGATGACTTAGTAGTAAAGGTATTTTAAGAACCAATACATCAAAAGGAGAAAACAGCAGCTACAAACTTGGCCAAGTCTGGCACTAGATTCACTGAACCAAATCATTTTAAAGGAGAGAAAACTCCTTTATCCATAACTTTTACAAACACTCATCCCATGTGTCCCAGCATTGTGAATGCCTATGACCATGAACCACCTGGTATCAAGCTACCTGGAGGAGCTGGTAGCTCTGTGTGAAATGCATCATGGGATTCTCCAGCTCATGATCTCCCGTAGGTATGTCTGGGTGTCTCTGATCCTCCTTGGGCCTCCATTCACTATGACACAGATCAGTTTATACAGCTGTATGCCTTACATGAAGTGATCACCCCAGCGGTCTACAGCAGTACCTCTTCCCAACATGCTCTGGTTTTGAGAGGGTATGGCTGGCACTAACCTTCAGTGTGATGACTAACACACCCACAGCTCTTGGGAAAAGTCTGTGATCCAAATCGGGCCAACTTGAGAGACAATTCAAAAAACTTTTAATAGGTCAACTCCAGTCTCAACATATCACTAATTTATCTTTTTCTATAAGAAGTAATCCTTCTACCTTTCATCTTTGCCTAAAATTACTGTCCTCTGAGTCTCCTGAGACAAGTTTCAGTATCAAGGACAGTCATCCATGCCTTTGGAGGAAGCAGAAGCCAGCTAGTTTTCCTTGGGTCCTAGCCTGTCTCAGCTGAGCTAAGCACCCCATGAAACACCCCAACTAAGGTCAATACCATGTAAAAATTCCTGTCCCCCATGCACAACCTTTATTTATTACATACCCCGAAAAAGAAAGAAACAAAAAATACTTAGGAGCATTACATTAACAATATCTGTGGACTAGGAGGTCCCAGCACCTGTATCTCCAGAAAAACAATGATTACAACTGCTTACTGATGAAAACAGCTCTGCAAGAGTTCTGGAGTCCTGTGCAGGAGCTACAGTAACTCAGGGGAGCACAGAAACCAAAGAGGGACACACAGAAAAGCATAGGCAGCATTTTACCTGTGTCAACCCATCCTCTAGTCCCGCAAAGCTTGCCGCCAAAAGGAATCCCTTCAGCAGTGACCTCTGGAGGAAAAGAGGAGCAGAAGGACCCAGCACCTTTCACCACCACAGACCCAAGCAGTTCTTGCGGCCATTAGGGACACCCAAAGCTTTTGCCACTAACAACTCCTTCAGTCTTTGCCTATGCTAACCTCAGTTTATGGAGCTTCCCAGAACTCGTGCTGCAGAACCCCCCAGATAAGAAGCCAATGCTGGGGCCCCAACCACAATGCCCCTGGCCCAGCACATGAACGTCCGAACCCTTAAAGGTTAGGTATGAATAAAACCAACGTTCATGTGGTTCAAGCAAATGTTTTAATACTGTCTTTCTCTGACTGGTTTATTTCACTTAGCACACCTGAAACCTACATAATTTTATTAACAAATGCCACTCCAGTAAATGAAATTTAAAAAAAATAGAGTTTTCCCTGGCTGGATAGCTCAGTTGTTTAGAGCATCGGCCCAAAACGCAGTGGTTGCCAGTTGGATTCACGGTCAGGGCACATATAGGAGCAGATCAACGTTCCTCTCTCTCTCTCTCTCAAATCAATACGATAAATATTAAAAAAAAAAAAAAGTTTCTTTTTGGATGATCAAATCTCAGAATAAGTAGATTTTAGATGAGGAATTATTATGGTAGTTGGAATTTTATTAAGCGAAATGAGCAAATAATGTAAAATTGTTTAATAGCCCAGGAAATTGGGTAAATATTGACAATTGAATTTAAATAATAGCACAGAATTAGTTGGCCAGCAAGTCAAGCAAAAATTTAAAAAATAGCTTCCCTGTCTTCTATCCTGACTGGCTTCTTAAAATTCCCCAAACTGACTAGTTTGTCTAATCTTTCAGAGGCTCTGTGGACCGCAGGACTCAGAAATGGCAGAGTTGCTGAAGGCCCCGTTGGAAACCCTGAGGTCACCCACTTGAGCACTGGCTGGCGGGCTTGAACACAGGTTTGCCAGTTTGAGTGCGGGGTTATCTACTTGAGGGTGGGATTATCGACATGATCCCAAGGTGGCTGGCTTGAGTCCAGAGGTCACTGGCTTGAAGCCCAAGGTCATTGGCATGAGCAAGGAGTGACTGGCTCAGTCTGAGTCCCCCCCACCCACCTCTGGTCAAGGCATATATGAGAAGCAATCAATAGAAACAACTAAAGTGAAGCAACTACGAGTTGATGCTGCTCATCTCTCTCTTCCCCTGCTTCCTGTCTTTCTCTAAAAAAATTATTAAAATATACAACCCATCTATTTCTTTACAAACCAATGACACAAAAAGTAATGTTTTAATGAGCACTTTAATTCAGTGGTTCTGAAATTTTAAGATACGCAAAGTCATCTGGAGGTTGGGGAAATGTTAGCAACTGTGATTTCCAGAGATCCTGATTTGCCACCTCTGGGATGAAGACTAGAAGTCTGTCTCTCATAAGCACCCTAAGGGATTCTGCAGTCAATGGTCAGAAGTTATGCTTTTGAGAAACTTTGGGAGAATAAGAGGAACTTTAAATAGCAGTTTCATGATGAATTATTCTACCTCTATGGGTGCTAATTCACATAGTGTTTGCCCTCATTAAGCTACTGTTCATTTATCAGGGGTCTTCTGTGAGCCTTTAAGCTGGGGGTTTAAACTGCATTATGTTTACTCCTTGCAATAATACCAGAGGGTAAATTATTCTCAATCCCACTTTATAAATGATACAGTTGAGTTTCAGGGTGGCCAAAATTTTTTTCTAGTAGGCTTGAATTTGAACCCACGTCTATAGAGTTCTTTTTATTTTTTATTTATTTTATTTTATTTTATTTTTTTTACTGCATGTGCTACAGTGAAGGTTGAGAAAAGATGAGATAGGTGGCCTGGGAACAAACCAACCAAGGCACACTCAGAGCTAAACTAGACCTGAAAGTTCAGAAACTTATAACAAACATTTGGGTCTATTTTGTTTACAACAAGAATTCTTTTTTTTTTTTTTTTTATTCCATGAAAATCTTTGACCGAGATGCTATTTGGCATCACCCAGTTGCCAAAATGTGAGTCAGTCCTCTGGATGAATGCCTTTGGTACCCTACACCCACATATTTTCAAGTATTCAGACATTTTGGCTAGTCACAGAGACACTGGCTTGAGCCTAGTTTTCTAATTTTAAGGTAGGAAATCTGAGTCACCAAAAGATGAGGCCAATTTTTTTTGGAGGAGGTATATATTTTCTTCACCTGGTATTCAAACCTACAGGGATGCAACCCCTTCTTCCAAAAACGATAAAGACCCAATATATTGGCACTGTCCAAGGTCATTGTTGTATGAGAATCTCTTTCCCAAAGTGGCCGATAGCTGGAGATAATGGGAATCAGTGTTACCAGACATGTCCTGTGTGAAAGAAAGAAAGAAAGAAAGAAAGAAAGAAAGAAAGAAAGAAAAGAAAGAAAGAAAGAAAGAAAGAAAGAAAGAAAGAAAGAAAGAAAGAAAGTTGCCCAAGCTGGAGCTGTAACATTAATGCTTTACTTTTCTTTTTAAAATTGTGCTGTGCTGTTAAGATGGTGAAGCTTAGGGAAAAACTGCCATCTTGTCTCAGATTTCAGTTGATGTCTTATAAAATTTGTCTTCCCTCCCTTTTTTTTCCTTCAAAGAAAGAATGATAAGCAGGGTGACAGAGCCATCTTAGAGTCTGAATGGAGCATGTAAATTTGAGGCCTTGTTGATGGACCAAATACAGTGGCTTCAGCTCCTACCTTGAATGTTGAGCCAACATCTTGGCAGAATGATTGGTGTTTGTGTAAGACAAGGGATTCTAGGCTGGAAACTGCAGGGAGGCTTTGGCAGAATAATAGCAAAGAGATATTATAGCAGCTGCTTGTCTCATCTTTGGACTTTTCAGGCTTCCGCATCTTTCATCTCTTAAAGCACAAGAATCCCTCTGTTGTAACAATATTTTAATGCCATTTTAATGTCCTTATCCATCAAATAGAGTTTACAGTCTAATTTGATGAGCTTATAGCACACAAATACTGCATAGCACAACTATTTGGACTGCTTCATAAAGACATGTGGGGCCATTACATTAGTTCTGAGATCTTTGGACAGCTACACTTGAATATAAGTCATAAATTATTTTACCCTTATAAGTCTGGGCCTAATACCCATTACTCAAACAGGAGATATCAAAAGAGAATACGGATAATTTGATTGCAGCCACCGTTGAACTTGTCCATCCAAATCCTTTGAAAGCTTCCTTAACACAACGTCTAGCCATGGTGAAGGGAAGATCAGCTAGATAGAGAAATTTATCTCTCAGCCAGGGTAAAATTTCCCCTAGCACCATATGCTTCATCTGATTTTCCATCACTCTGAGTCTGAAGCACATCATCTCCCTTTCTGGGCTGTTCTAAAGCTCAGCAGCAATTTGTTTGGGACATATTTCCCTGAGCACTGCCTCAATTCTCCTGCCTTAAATATTCTAAAACCTCTCTCTGTTTAGTCATACTCCCAGATTCGGTGCCTTGCAGAATGCTGGAGCAGTCTTTAGAGATCATTTCCGTCAATGCCCTCACTTAAATTCTGAATCCAAGTTTCCCTCCCTTTCAGCTTCTCCTTAGAAATGAAAACAAAAATGATCCCATTTGGGCTCCTCTCCTGAACCCCTAAGGAACACCCAGGTTCTACCATGAGATTTGCTGGCCAATGATGTCCCTATGACTTCACCAGACTGCTCCAAGTCCTCATGAGACTTTCACCTCAAAGTGACTCTCCACTAGAAACCTGCACCCCAAACTCTGAATTCTGGCATTCTGTTTCTTTGCCGCTCAGTCTCTTTCTTTTGAAGGAAGAGCTCCATCATTAAGACTGGATTGTGACCAGTGCCATGAGGACTTTTCCTGGATGTAGACTTTTCCTGGACTCCTGCTCCTTGTGACAGCTCCTAACAGACTGAACTGGGGTTGGGTTGCATTTTTCAGGGATTTGGCATGGTGTTGGGGCCAACTTGGACTTGGTGAACATGTTAAGGACACTACTCTTTTATGGATTCTTGCCGTAATGGCCAAGAGTTTGCTTAAAGGCTTTAATCACTCTAAAAAAAAATAGAAGACTGGATAAAGAAGATGTGGCACATATACACCATGGTATACTATTCAGCCATAAGAAATGATGACATCGGCCCTGGCTGGTTGGCTCAGCGGTAGAGCATCGGCCTGGCGTGCGGGGGACCCGGGTTCGATTCCCGGCCAGGGCACATAGGAGAAGCGCCCATTTGCTTCTCCACTCCTCCCCTCCTTCCTTTCTGTCTCTCTCTTCCCCTCCCGCAGCCAAGGCTCCATTGGAGCAAAGATGGCCCGGGCGCTGGGGATGGCTCCTTGGCCTCTGCCCCAGGCGCTTGAGTGGCTCTGGTCGCGGCAGAGCGATGCCCTGGAGGGACAGAGCATCGCCCCCTGGTGGGCAGAGCGTCGCCCCTGGTGGGCGTGCCGGGTGGATCCCGGTCGGGCGCATGAGGGAGTCTGTCTGACTGTCTCTCCCTATTTCCAGCTTCAGAAAAATACAAAAAAAAAAAAAAAAAAAAAAAGAAATGATGACATCGGATCACTTACAACAAAATGGTGGAATCTTGATAACATTATACGGAGTGAAATAAGTAAATCAGAAAAAAACAAGAACTGCAGGATTCCATACATTGGTGAGACATAAAAACGAGACTAAGAGACATGGACAAGAGTGTGGTGGTTATGGGGGGTGGGGGGGGAGGGAAGAAGGGAGAGGGGCTGGGGGAGGGGGAGGGGCACAAAGAAAACTAGATAGAAGGTGACGGAGGACAATCTGACTTTGGGTGATGGGTATGCAACAGAATTGAATGACAAGATAACCTGGATATGTTTTCTTTGAATATATGTACCCTGATTTATTGATGTCACCCCATTAAAATTAATAAAAATTTATTTATTAAAAAAAAAGGAAATAAATAGGCGTTAAAAAAAAAAGACTTGATTGTGAGAGTGTTCAGCCTCGTTTGAGAACCTTTTGGGAGTCCCTGTTTGCCTAGGAGGGGAACCAAGACAATGGTACTACCTGACATATGGTATACACCTATTATGTGCCAGGCACTATGCTGAGTGCTCACATGAGTTAACTTTTTTTTTTTTTTAGAGAGAGAGAGACAGAGACAGAGACAGGAGGAGAGAGATGAGAAGCATCAACTCATAGTTGCAGCACTTTAGTTGGTCATAGATTGCTTTCTCATATGTGTCTTGACTGGGGTCTACATCTGATCCAGTGACCCCTTGCTTAATCAAGCCAGTGAACTTAGGCTCAAGCCAGCGGCAACCCCACGCTTAAGCGGGTAAACCTGTGGCTCAAACCAGCAACCTCGAGGTTTCAAACCTGGGTCCTCAATGTCCCTGGTGGAGGCTCTATCCACTGCTCCACCACCTGGTCTGGCTACATGAGTTGACTTTGTATAATCCTTCCTACATCCCATGAGTTAGTTATTACCATTCCTCTTTAACATTTGAGGAGATTGAGTATAGGTCACAAAGCTTGTAAGTGGCAGAGCAGGGATTTAAATCCAGACAGTTTAGCTTCAGAATGTATGTATATTCTTAATTGTTATGCTATCCTGTCTCCCAAACTAAGGTGTAAACAAGAAATCATCTTATGATGCCAACTCAGGTAATAAAAAAAGGACCTGACCTTTTGCATATTTCAATGAAATAACTCTGAGACCTCATCCTAACAGCAAGTTTATCCTTTTGCTTCCTAGCTTGCTAGATTCTAGGATCTCATTTATACTTCCTCAGTATAGGGAGGTCTATTAATATGTCTATTAATAGACAAATTGAACCACTCAGTCACAGGCAACATGGGAAAGCCATAGCCCCTCCTCCATGTGGGGCTGACACCTGTACACTTGCTATATGGGGGCAGCAAAGCTATAGTTGTTATTCATCAAAAGTGTCTCCACAACCTGTAAACTATCTCATTCAATCCTCAAAACATCCCTACAAAGAAAATTAGAGTTTAGATTAGTCAAGTGATTTACCAAGGTATACAGTTAGTGTGTTAGCCCAGGTCTTTAGAAAACAAAAGTTGGACAAGACTTATGTACCAATACTTTATGGGGCGGGGGGCATTAAATTCCGTGGAACTATGATATAAATGAAGGAAAAGGAGAAGGGAGGCAATGAAGGAAAGAAAACAAATTCACAGTGGAGCTTTACTGCGAGCTTGTCTCCACAGCTCTGTGCTTGGTTACACAGGCTTCTCTAGACAGTCTGGGCATCCAGCTGGAACCACGGCATCTGAGAACAACTGTCACGGAAAAGGGGAGCACACAGTGTCTCTGCTGGCCTCTTTCTGTCTCCTGTCTCTCTTTGTAGTGCCTGTCCCACGTGCTATTAATTTTCCTGCGCTTTCAGTTTATGTCACCTGTCCCCTCTTGGCAACCATTTTGGGCAGACAGCATCTCCATGGATCCTGTCACTTGGTCTTAGGTGTTGAAGTCATTGTGACTTCTGCCACAAAGGGCTCAATGAGGGGAAAGACCACAAGCAGTGTCACAGGGAGAGACCTGAACTTTATGTGGCTGACTTGCCATGAAGCCCATAGGGTTGAGTGCAAAAGATGAGCCTGATACAGACAGTAACTGGCAGAACAGAGTTACACCCATGACAGTGCTTTTTTTCAGACCTTCAAATGATTAGATGGGGCAACCAGATTGGAACCAGACAACGGGACACCATAACTTAGTCAGGTTGACACATAATACTATCCCTCACAGGATCTGTCCTTCATCGGGGAATGATGATATTGAGAATTACTCCCTGGGGGCATTAAGAAACTGAGGTAACTGCAATTTCCAAGCAGAATCTATAGCAGTTGTTAACTCTTTTATCTTAACAAAGCACCCTTCCAATGCCTTGTGGCAGTCTGGATTCAAGTTGGAGAAGACATGTCTGAGTTCTCCAATGATGAGGTTGGCTCATGTCTCTGCCCAGATGGGCTCTTTGTGCCTGTTCTCATGGTAAAAGACTCTAAAGAAACTCTGACAAATTTAACCTTCTCACTTAAAGAGTAGGAGAAGAAAATGATTTCCCCTGTGATGTTCCCTTTGCACAGGTACCATGAGAGCAAAGTTCTTAGAACTGATGACACAGTAAAGCACAGTTCCTGGGAATGTTGCTCACTAACTTCCAGGGCAGCTTTAAAATGCCAGGGAGCTGTGATTTCCTGAATACCAACAATGATTGTGACATTATGAATTCAAAACAATACTACCATATAAGTTTTTACCAGATGAGAATATTGAAATATATGAAATTTCAGTAACTCACCCAAGTTCCTCAAGTGAGCAATGGCTGACCTATAAAAAGCTATTTTATAAGCCTTGGCCAGATAACTTGGTTGGTTGGAGTGTCATTTCAAAGTGCAAAGATTGCCAGTTTGATTCTCTGGTCTGGGCACATACAGGAGAAGCTCCATTTTTTATCTTTCTCTCTCTCTCTCTCTCTCTCTCTCTCTCTCAAAAAAAAAAAAAAAAAAAAAAAAAAAAAAGCCTGACTAGGTGGTGATGCAGTGGATAGAGCCTCGAACTGGGATGCGGAGGACCCAGGTTCAAGACCCCGAGTTCATCAGCTTGAGCGCGGGCTCATCTTGTTTGAGCAAAAGCTCACCAGCTTGAACCCAAGGTCGCTGGCTCGAGCAAGGGGTTACTCAGTCTGCTGAAGGCCCACAGTCAAGGCACATGAGAAAGCAATCAATGAACAACTCAAGTGTCACAAGAAAAAACTGATGATTGATGCTTCTCATCACTCTCTGTTCCTGTCTGTCCCTATCTATCCTTCTCTCTGACTCTCCCTCTGTCTCTGTAAAAATAAATAAATAAATAAATAAATAAAATATATAAAATAGCTATTTTTTCCCAGTGGAACTGGAATTGGAAACTGTTGATTAGCTGTGATAGCAGGTCTGAACACCTAGGATCAGGTGAACCTGCCGAGACTGGTATCTTGCTTAGAGTACAGGCACATGAGTGAGTGGTCATCAGACAAGATGTTTTACTGGGCAAGAAGCCTTTTATTTGGCAGCATGACCCTATTTTAATAAAATTTTATATAACTCCAGCTGATGCCAGAGTGGAGTAGCAATAAGACCCACGTGAGACATCCCTCCTGTCGCCACCAATAAGCCCTGGGGCACTGTCATAAAATGGCAAAACAAGGTCAAAGTAAAGTTTGAAAATGCCAACTGACCCCAGCCCCCAACTCAGCATAATGAATGGTGTACTATGTATGTGAAAAAGCCCTCCCTTGGGAAATAAGGTATTAACATGAAACTCTTATTTCAGTTTCTGTTCACAATAAATGCCAAATTCCAAAATAAATTGTGTGACAGACTGCTATGGATCAGAAATTGTTAGAAGACTTGTTTACAGCATAGGTTATAAAACTGCCAAGTTGTTGGAGACTGAAAATGGTCTTGTGGGGAAAAGATTAGAAAGTGCCTCCCCTTCTATCATCTCAATTCAAGGGAAAGCGACTTCAATGGGTTCACTTGGAGAGCAGGACACCTGCTTCCTCTAGTTGTTAGGCACAGGGAACCTAGGGAGGAGGAAGAGAGAAAGGCTTGGTCACCCGCTTTGCCAGGGGAGCAGAGGAGGAATGCTGCCTTGGGAAGGACCTGCACTTTCAGACTGCGTGTGTGTGGAAGCAAGCCATAGTGGTTTTGAGTTTTTTGAATATCTTCTTTAATGGCCACCTAAAGGGCACTCAGTAGAAGAGAAGCTGGAGGAGGACTCCTAGGGGCAGAGGGGAAAGGAGAAACAGTCAGGTTGGATTGCATTCAGCCAGGTGGAGGGAACTGTGGACATAAGACCGTGTGGCAAAGCAGCCCAGTACAGCCTCTCCTGGCCCTTATCTCTCCTTCATCCCTGTTTCTGCCTGGAAGGGTCGGAAATCATAGTGATGAAGCTAGGGGAAGAGAAGCAGCAAGAGGCAGGGAAAGAGAGAAGGGCCATGCTCCTTTTGACATCCTTGTCATTTTTAATTACTGATTAGAGCTGTGTTTTTGTTTTACGTAGCTATAGAACTCTCTTTTATGTAAAAGGGACCAAAAAGTCATGGGCTTATCCAACCTTTCATCCAGGGTAGGGAAAGACTACTCTCAAAGCAGATTTAAAGAGACAGTGTGAGATGAAAATCAGCTTTCATTTATGTCTATACCTACCCACTCTTTATCTAATATACTAGATTTTTTTATGTGATTAAGTGTATACTCTGTGACTTCTTCTTATGGATTCTAGCCAAATTTCAGACTCACAGATTAAGACTTTCTCTATGACAATTCTTGAAATAGTTGATGGAGGCGTGCCCTGTCTCTCCTGAATTTCTATGGACCATGGCTTCACAATTCCCTCTCCTCTGGGCTCCCTCCTCTGCCACCACTGCCTTTGGTCTTGATGCTCATCCATATGGAGCCCAACACTCCATCTGTCACAGCTCTGTTCTCTTTGGTACCTGCAAAGAAGAATTCTTAATGTTCTTCAGCGGTAAAATGACCTAGCTCTGAGCACATGAGGGCTCTGACCTTTGCTTTCTCTTCCCTCAATCATCAAACTGAGGTCCCTAACCTCTGTTACAAAAACACCTGCTAAGATCTGGGTACCAGTGAATGTGGCCATAGCTTTCAGCTTTCAGTCCCATTATTACAGTTTTAGCAATCCCCCTCTCAACACACTCTGTGGACATTGCTTGCTTTTAACCATCTTATGAACCTTTTTTTTCCATCCTTCAAAGAGGATTTTATATTTCTCCCTACTTCTTTTACATTGACTTTGGCATGTATCAGTGCTAACCAGTCCTGACATTTTGGCCTGTTCTTTAGAAAAACCCTTCTACAACATTTCAACAGGAACTACCCCCTACAAATGGTATCAGATAGCATCTGCCATTATAGACAGCACCATTGCTATTTCCCAAGATATCTTTATGGGAAACAGCTGGCTCCTGCCTGCACCATCTGACAGATAAATGGCACTATCAAAATATAAGCAGTTTTCTTTTTTCTTGGGATGAAGGAAAACAAAATACAAGTAAACAAAATTACGATGCTTCCTTTTCTCTTGTTTTTCTGTATTTAATCAAACCATTTTCTTTCTTTCTTTCTTTCTTTCTTTCTTTCTTTCTTTCTTTCTTTCTTTCTTTCTTTCTTTCCTTCCTTCCTTCTTTACCCCCTTTCTTTCTTTCTTTCTTTCTTTCTTTCTTTCTTTCTTTCTTTCTTTCTTCTTTCTTTTTTCTTTCTTTTTTTCAGCAAGAGAGAGAGAGAGAGACAGACAGATAGGGACAGACAGACAGGAAGAAAGAGAGATAAGAAGCATCAACTTGTTGCAGCACCTTAATTGTTCATTTATTGCTTTCTCATATGTGCCTTGACTGGGGGGCTACAGCAGAGCGAGTGATCCCTTGCTCAAGCCAGTGATCATAGGCTTCAAGCCAGTGACCTTTGGGCTCAAGCCAGCGACCATGAGGTCATGTCTATGATCCCACACTCAAAACAGCAACCCCACACTCAAGCTGGATGAGACTGCACTCAAGCCGGTGACCTCTGGGTTTTGAAACTGAGTCCCCAGTGTCCTAAGTCGGCTCTCTATTCACTGCACCACTGCCTGCTCAGGCAATGAAACCATTTTCTAAAGAAAAAGTTTACCACCAAAATATGGATGACTTGAATATAAGATACTAGATCATCCAAGCAAACTTTGAATGTATAAAAAAAAAACCCACATCATCATCAATATATTGCAATAATTCAAGCCTGTTAGTGAAGAGAATGGAACTAGCAGCCCATTTCAGTGATTTCAGTACAAGAGGCACATACATGCAGGTGGTATGCACAAAATAATTTATGGATTGGGTATCAAAAGGCAAGTTTTCAGTGTTAAGGTCATTGCCCCCCAACCTTCCAGAGATTTTCAAATTTCACTGGAATTTGTAGAGTAGATGGTTTTAGGGTAATACAGTAGTTTTATTTTTTTCCAAATCCATTCATGTAAGTTTAATTTAGTGCCAGATTCTAGAACATAACAAAAAATACAAGTTAACGCCTGGGTTAGTCATTAGAGCTTATTTTTTCCCTTTGTCCTTTAGTAGCTCTTCCCTGAGCAGACTACCTTCTCAACTGAGTGCTCTATTTAAAGGCCTCCATTTACCCACTGATGCTGACAATGGCAATTCCAAGACTATTTCTAGATGAAAGTGTCTTAAAGCCTTGAAGAATCAATTGTAATTTCCTCTGACTATATCTGCCATAGGGATTTCTAACTCTAATTGGACAGTCCCTTCAGCTGTAGACACTGTGGATAATGTCAAAAGGTGTCTTCAAATTCTCCCACAAAAACTAGAATAAGAATTAAAATTAAAAACTAAATGTCATTTGGACATCACTTCCCGCCTTCTCCTTCTCCCAAATAAATTGCAGGTAAACAAAATGTAGTAAATAGAAAAAAATCTAGAGTCAAACTCATCATTATCTCTCTACAAAGTAGCTCTTCTTCCTCAATTTTTAATTTAGCCATTTAGACCAGTGTGCCTAACACAAGGGGTAACGGCTCCTTGCTAGACCTATCTAACACTATTAATCGAATGAATATGAATATTGACTATTTAATCAACTCCTGAGTGATATTATTATTTATTTTTCATTTATAAAGAAGTGGGTTCTTTGCCTGGCCTCTGTTAAAACAAGGGTGAATGTTAGGCATGGCCTCTTCCTCAAGGAGTTCACAGCTCAATAAGGAAGACAGGCTTATAAATAGATGTTTGTGACACAAAGCAGTCAGTAATTAGGAGATGTTTGAGCTGAACACAGATGAGAGAATATATAACTCCACCCTGGGAAATCAGAAAAGCTTTTCAGGGAAGAATTCTTTTTAGCTGGGTCTTGAAGCTAGAGAGAGAAATAGTAGAGTAAGCAAAGACTTCTCAATAAAGAAATCTGGGAAAAGAATATTTTCTCTCAGAAACTTAAAAGTCATTATTATCTAAATGGACTCTTTGGGCTTTTGTTCTATTTTGACATTTGAAATCATACAAATTATTCTCCAGTAATCAAAGTTTTCTCCCTATAGTTTTGGCTTCAAATACAAAACTGCAGACAGATTGTTGTTCCCTTTCGCCACATTCTCACGTGACGACTACTTTTTCCTTAATCTGAAAATTGTGATTTGAAGTGATAGTCAGCCTTGACTACATATGTCCCTCTGCTTATTTTGTTTTCACAATGTTGTTTTCCACATTGTGGGATGTAAAGGTCATTTATCAACCAGTATCATTTATTTATCTTGTCTTAAATAAATAACTGCTCAAATGAAGAAATAAAATCAAGATTCTTTCAAACAAACCATCAGAACATCATTTATGGCTAGTCTGAAGGGAAAAAAGTAATTTAAAAGTACACTTGGTAGAACCAATTGTATTAGACCATGAAAATGTTGGTCTTGTTCATTTATAGCTGTATATTCAAGAGCTAGAAGTCCCTCTTAAAGATAAACAAAATGTTGCTGTGTTTAAAATGTCTTAATGAATAATATAATCCTCATTGGGGAGAAAAAGCCACCAAGTCTTGTACTAATAAAAGTTCTATTATGTTCTATGAGTATTAGCATGTTTACTTAATATTTTGTTCAAAGAGTTAAAATTAGAGAAAAAGAAAATAACTGATTATGGTGGTGGTTACATGACTGTACAGATTTGTTAAAATTCATAAGATCATACATTTAAAAGGTTGATTTTATTGTATGTAAATTTAAAAAATAAACTAACATAAATTTTTAAAGAAAAGAGGTAAGAATAAGGAAGGGGAAAAAATGAACTTTCAGTTTTATCATTTACAGAAAATTAAACTTTGAGCCCTTCCCCTGACACTGGTCTGGACTCCTTTCTAGAAGGCAAACACTAGGTACAGTTCAAGCAGAAACATTAAAACCAATTACCCAAAGAGCCAGGCCAAGAATGAAGAGCAGAAAACTTGGGATTTGACAAGAAGGAAAGAGATCCAAGACAGGAAATTGACTTGGTCAGGCTTTTGGAAAATCAAGGCAACCCACAAGGCCATTAATGGAGGTCCGGGGAAGACAGCGTCTGCCTGTGCACCATGCCCCCCACCCCAGCCCTCTCCAGCTGGGAGGATTTATTTAAGAGGAGCAGTGCCAGAGAAGGGAAACACAGCCGGAGCATGGTTTACCAAGCGATGCTGCAAAGGAGGCGCAGGTGGCACGCTGGAAGCATCTTCCTCGGGAAGGAAAGAGGGAGGCAAACCACACAGCCAGTGCCCCTGACCTCCATCTAAGGAAATCCAACTCCACTGAACAGATATTGCAGCCCTAACGCTGAACAAGGGAAAACCCAGTTAAGAAGGCTTCATTCTTTGAAAACAATAGAAGCAGTGTCCCTTTCCCTGTCTCCTGTTACTGAAACACATCGAGAGGCAAACACATTAAGATGGTCATTAGAAATGACCTAAAGATAATGGGACTGAAAAGCGTTAAAAAGGATACGGAAGTGGATTAACACCATTGGCTAGAAGCCAGTGTTAGATCAAAACTGCACAAGGATTAGCCAAAGAGGATATAGACTAATGCACAACTCCAAGCCAAGCACTTCTGTTAGCCCAACAGTCTGTGTGGTTACAACTGATTCTTAAAGAAAATGCTCTAGTTTTATATAAAAAGAAGAAAGCATATGTAAAGCCAATATTTCAAGACAAAAATAAAAATTGCTGTATGTTTGAATCTAATGTACCACTGACTAGTGGTAAGATCTTGGGGGGGTTATTTTTTTGTACCTGTGCCTCAGTTTCTCCATCTTTAAAATGGGTGAGAATGTTGTGCTTATTTCATAGAGTTACTGTATTAAGTGATGACATTAATGCTAGTCATTTATTAAAACTTCCAGATTAGAGTTGGTCTCAGAATGCCAGTATCAAGTATATTCAAACATAATCCTGAAACTTGACCAAGGTCTGTGAACCATGCAGATGCTTATTTTTAAAATTCCTGGAGTTTTCTTGCTGAGCTATTTAGTAAGACTTCCAGTGATTCTTTTGAGAATTTTAGCCTTATCTTTCTTGAGCATAAGTCCAGTATTGTTAGTTCTCAAGACCCTTATTATTATAATAACAATGAAGCGGAATAAATCCTGGGTTGGCAGTCAGGTCACTTGATATATCTAGTTATTTCTCTGAGTCACCTGTCAAAATCACTTTTCTTTCCTGAGCATATGCTCTCTCCCACCACAAGGGAAGATTGGACTAGGTTAACATCTGTGCTTTCTTTGAGTTGTGACATTTTCTTATTTGATCCCTGTGCATCGTTCACCAGGTGATTTCTTACATTTTTCACTTGAATATCTTCGTGGCCGAGATGAAGCGCAAGAGGACTATGCCTGCGATCTGCTTCTCTAAATGCCTTCTGGGCTCCAACCCTGGGACTCCCTGCAGCGCTCCTCCATCTCTCTATGTGAAAGCAGATTTTCACCTCTTCTTTCATCCCATGTACCCTACATCCTTTCCTCCTGAGATTCCACAGAAGGACCCTGCTGGTCTCTTGGTCCCAGTGCAAAGCTGCCGATACCTCTCAACCTCACGGCATCTCCACTTCTCTCTTCTCCGTCTTCTCCCTGTCATCTTTGGGCAGCCACCTGTGGTCAGGCTTTGCGAAGCTCTCCTTTGACTAGTGCTTCCTAGACATTACGGGGCACATGGATCACTTGGGGATCCTGTTCAAGAGCAGATTCTGATTCTGCAGGCCTGGGGCGGCCAGAGGTTCCACATTTCTAACAAGTTCCCAGCTGGTGACAAAACTGCTGGTCCCCTGCCACACACTGGAGAGCAAAGCACAAGGTAGTCTAGCAAGAGCCCCAGAATCCAGATGTTTTCTATTTTAATACAATTATCAGGTTAGTGTTTGTAAGCTTTGATCTTGTTCTTCGCTGCTAAAATATTATGGTATATATAATTCAATAGTAAATAAAATTTCTTCACAATAAAACCTCAACCTGTTTTTCTGCCTTACCTCTTAGAATCTCTAGCTTATATTTAATCTAATTTACCTAACTAGCCCACGTGTAACCTAACCAGTTGCTTTTGGGCTGCATTTTGCTCTTTCTGCATCCATACCTGACTCAGGCTTGAAATGCCATCTTCTTGCTTTATTTCTGTTATTCAAAATTATATAACTCTTTAAAGTCCTGGTGCAAAGGCCACTCAGTCCACATAACATTTTTATTTCCGTGAAATTTCTCATCTCCTTTAAATGCCCATGGGGCTTTGTTTACTTTTGTTATGATGATTAATATTCTGTGTTGTAATTTTACATATTTATGCATCTGCCATCTTTCCCAACAGACATAGGGCTCCTTGAGGGGATGCAAAGCAGGAAAGAGAACTGTTTGGAGCAAATGAACGGAAGCACTCTATCACTAATTATCCAAACTCATACAGGCTGAAAATGTAAAATAAATTCAAAAAGGGTTTTGATCAGTTCATACAGCATTGCACTATTAGCCACTATTGAGGGTGACTAAGATTTGGGGAGCATACTGCCTACGTTTCACTCATTTACCTCATATTTCTGAGTGTAGACCCCATGCTGAGGGTTGTGACAGCATCTTAAAGGTCCTTGCCACCCAGAGAGAGTGAAAGTGAGGGGGTACTGCTGAGGGTTTCCACCATGAGTCGTTTGGGCCCCTGCCTGAGGTTGGATCCTGGGTAGGAGGAGAAGTGAGTCTGGTTCGTGACAATTATGATATTCTGAAATCCTATGGCACTGGAGATAGCATACTTTAAGCAAATCCATGAGGATTTGTCTAGAAATATGCTTTCAGTGTAATTTCATCTCTGTGTTTGGTAACCTCCCTTTCCAATGTTTATAGCCACCACCTGTGCTTTCATTATTCACCTCAGGGTCTCTGTCTGATGCTGACGCAATTAATTCTGCAATGGCTCAAAGCAAATCAGAGAGTTTCTCTCATGAACTTAAGCTCCTCTAGTCATCCATGAGTGACCCTCTGGAGAATTAAATCTCAAGGACATAACAGTTGCCTGTGTGTGGAGGAAGCTCAGTGTTTTCCTTAGGATTATTGATGAGGCTGAGTCAAGATTCATTCTTTCATGACTTCTGCCTCTTCTGAGAAATTTCATTGTTAAAAAAGCCTACATGTGTGATTCCCCAACATTCTTCCTTATAATCTGACTATGAAGAGAATTTTAAAGTTTGAAGGTAGTTTAGAGATAAACATGTTCATTCCTTCATGTTTTTGCCAGTGAGGAAACTGAGGCCCATGACTGATCACACATTAGCTTAGTAGCAGAGCAAGGTCTTAAACTGAAGTCTTTTGAGACTAGGGCTATGTGGGTAAGGAGAGAAAAACTGGTACAGATAGACAAATATGTAGATAGAGAGATGACAGAGACAGAGTGGCTGAGTCAGAGGAAGAAAACTATATAATTAGAAAGCAACTATCCATCTATGTAATTTATTAATTTATTAATCTCTATGTATGTATTCCCTCCATATGCCAGGTTCTCTGTGTTTGGTGATTTAGATGCTTTATCCTGTCAAATCTTGATGACATTAACCAAATTCTAAGAGACTGGTATCACCCCAATTTTACAGATGAGAAATCTGCGTTTCAGAGAGGCTAAGTAGCGTGTTAAGAGCAAATGTGTGGATAATGTACTATGCTCCTGAGCCCTTTCTTAAGGGAAGATTTTACCTGGTGTCTAATAGCAAGGGGACATTTTAGTTGGTGGGATGAGAGGGGCTAAAGGACACAGTGCTGATCTTGGATGATAAGATGTCCTTATTTCACCCTTGGGTTACTATCTCCCTTCTTCCCTCTGAATCTTAGTGTCGGTCCTTGTGTGTTCCAGGCTGAGAGCTTCTCCAGACCTCATGCTTCCTGGCTCACAGTTTCCGTGATGGTATCCACTCCTGGGCTTCCACTGTCTCCTTGCTTTGAATGCTTGTTATGCTATATAGCAAATTCTTGAATAATGACATTTCATTCAGTGTAGTTTCATTATAGCATTGGTCAGTTACTGTGGGAAGTTAACTCTTGTTTATATCATTAAACCTATAGTAAAATTGGTTTTGCTACATGTTGTTTTGCTTAAAGTTGCAGAACCTATCAATAATGACTTTTTGAGGACTTCACTGTTTTCAAGCTGCAAATCCTCTTCCCAGCTATAGTCATGCGTCATCAATTGCCCGCTAGCACAAACCAATGTTTAAAATATAGGACTTATTTCTCCCCCCCCCCACTTCACTTTCCTTTTAGAATTTTCATTTCTTTAATATCTTTCTTTCTTTGGTACCTTATATTTACCATCAGTAGCCTTTCAAAGACAATGCAAATTCTGCCTTCTCCATGAAGTTTTTCTCCATCTTATTCATTCTTATTAATTTATTAAAGGAGCATTTATTGAGCACCTACTATATGACAGGCCCAGATAGAGTAGAGGCTAAGATAGATACAATCTGTGCTCTCATGGACTTTACAGTCTAGTAGTGGCTATTAATAAGTAACTGAGTACCTGTAATAACCACTCTGAAAGGAAAGCATAGGACAGGGATGGTTTAATATATATAGCTTTAAATCTTTCACATTGCCTCTTATTAAGAAAAACTTTAGTAACTATCAAGGTGAATTATTTTCAAGTCTGAGAGATCTGGTAGCAGGATTCATTAACATGCATTTGTATCTGGGTCCTATATTATTGCTGGTACTCTGGGGTTTTGTGGACAAGGACACCTCTTAGGTGGCTGGTAATCAAGTGATCAGTCCAGATGGGAAAATTTCTTGGAGCAGTTCTGCATGGATATAAACACAGCTTGGATCAAGCAGCTGTTTCTTTGGGGGCTGACTGTATGGTACTGGCAGGAACTGAAATTCTCTGGAGTTTGAATAAAATACACATGGCACACTTTAATGTGAATTCAGCTAAAAGCTGGTTGGAGAACAAATGACAGCCAGATAGCTTGCACTGCCGTACTTGTGAACCTTCCCTTTGAAGATTGCCTCATTACAGCTCTTCCCTCCAATATCACCATGTTATACGTTATCTAGTGAGAGTGTTCAGTGGTTTGAGATACATAGCAGAACATAATAGGAAACACTTTAGATCAGTTCTTATTTCTGTTCTTAATATTAAGGTAATTTTGGTATCTTGTCAAGCTTCTTATAAACAGATAAAAGATTGTATTTAGTATTTGTGGAGTAGTGCAATAAAAGAGAGTTACTTGTATAATGTGTGCTGGGCACACACACCATACCACCTTCCTAACCACACGCATTTGCACATCTTGCACTCAAGCAAGCTAACATACTGCAAGCATAGTGCTCTGAGAAAATCATGCTTCATCAAGGGTGCTCCCATTTTTTTAAGAGAGTGAATGAGCAAGCAAGGGAGTGACAGACAGGAAGGGAGAGAGATGAAAAGCATCAACTCATAGTTGCATCACTTTTGTTGTTCATTGATTTCTTTCCTATGTGTCTTGATGTGGGGGACAGTGATCCCTTGCTCAAGTCAGAGACCTTGGGCTCAAGTCAGTGACCATGAAATAATGTCAATGATCGCACACTTAAGCCAGTGACCCCACACTCAAGCTGGTAACCTCGGGATTTTGAACTTGGGATCTCAGCATTCCAGATCAGTGCTCTACCCATTGTGCCACCACAGGCCAGGCAAGGGTGCTCCCATATGAAATTGAGTACTGTATAATGTCCCACACTTGGGAAAACCAGTTTAATAGCAATTCATATGCCCAAAATTAACATATGCAAAACCAATACATCAAATGTTGTCAGGAGCAAAACAAAATTATTTAAAAAGAAGTTCCAGATTGACAACTTTTAATTAGATCATAAAGGAAGAAAAAGAGAGGACCTAAATAAAATTAGAAATAAAAGTGGAGAAGTAACAACTGACAGCACAGAAATACAAAGGTTTGTAAGATTATACTATGAAGATCTATATGCCAAAATATTGGGCAACCTAGGCAAAATGGATAAATTTCTTGAAATATACAATCTTCCAAAACTCAATCTGGAAGACTCAGATTGAGTAAGCAGTAAGCAGACTGATTACAGCAAATGAAATTAAAACAGTTATTAGAAAACTCTCAACAAACAAAAGTCATAGACCAGATGGCTTCACAGGCAAATTTTGCCAAACATTCAAAGAAAAACTAAATCTATCCTTCTCAATCTATTCCAAAAAATTCAAGAGGAGGAAAGACTTCCAAGCTCATTTTATAAGGCAAGCATTATCCTCATTTCAAAACCAGATAAGAACACTACAAAGAAAGAAAACTATAGGCCAATATCTCTGATAAACATAGATGCTAAAATTCTCAACAAAATATTAGCAAACTGGATTCAGCAATATGTTAAAAAGATCAAGTGGGATTTATTCTAGGGAGGTAAGGCTGGTACAATATTTGCAAACCAATAAACGTGATACATCACATAAACAAAATGAAGGCTAAAAATCACATGATTATATCAATAGATGCAGAAAAAGCATTTGATTAAATTTGGCACCCATTTATAATAAAAACTCTGAGCAAAATGGGAATACAAGAAACATACCTTAACATAATAAAAGCCATATATGACAAAACAACAGCCAACATCATACTCAATGGGCAAAAATTAAAAGCAATCCCCTTAAGATCAGGAACAAAACAGGGGTGACCCTTTCACCACTCTTATTTAACATAGTTCTGGAAGTCCTAGACACAGCAATTAGACAAGAAGAAGAAATAAAAGGTATTCAAATTGGAAAAGAAGTAAAACTGTCATTATTTTCTGATGACATGATACTGGACAAAAGAAAACCCTAAAATATTAGTAAAAAAACTACTAGACCTGATAAATAAATTTGGCAAGGTGGCAAGATATAAAATTAATTTTCAGAAATCAGTGGCATTTTTATACATCAACAGTAAACTGTCAGAAAAATGAATTAAGGAGACATTCCCCTTCACTATTGCAACAAAAAATATAAAATACCTAGGAATAAATTTAATGAAGGAGGTAAAAGACTTGTACTTGGAAAACTACAAGACATTGAAAAAAGAAATTGAGGAAGAAACAAACAAGTGGAAGCATATACCGTGTTCGTGGGCTGAAAGAATAAATATCATTAAAATGTCCATACTACCAAAAGCAATCTACAGATTCAAGGCAATGCCTATTTTTTTATTTTATAAACTGTTATTAATTTTAATGGAGTGACATCAATAAATCAGGGTACTTATGTTCAAAGAAAACATGTCCAGGTTATCTTGTCGATCAATTATGTTGCATACCCATCACCCAAAGTCAGATTGTCTTCCGTCACCTTCTATCTAGTTTTTTATGTGCCCCTCCACCTCCCCCTTCTCTTCTCTCCCCCCCCCGTAACCACCACACTCCTGTCAATGTCTCTTAGTCTCATTTTTCTGTCCCTCCTACGTGTGGAATAATGCAGTTTTTGTTTTTTTCTGATTTACTTATTTCACTCTGTATAATGTTATCAAGATTCCACCATTTTGTTGTAAATGATCAGATGTCATTATTTCTTATGGCTGAGTAGAATTCCATAGTGTATATGTGCCACGTCTTCTTTATCCAGTCATCTATTGATGGGCTTTTTGGTTGTTTCCATGTTCTGGCCACTGTGAACAATGCTGCAATGAACATGGGGATACATGTGTCTTTACGTATCAATATTTCTGAGTTTTGGGGGATTGCTGGGTCATAAGGTAGTTCTATTTTCAGTTTTTTGAGGAAACACCATACTTTCTTCCATAATAGTTGTACTACTCTACATTCCCACCACAGTGAATGAGGGTTCCTTTTTCTCCACAGCCTCTCCAACATTTCCTATTACCTGTCTTGTTAATAACAGCTAATCTAACAGGTGTGAGGTGGTATCTCATTGCAGTTTTGATTTGCATTTCTCTAATAACTAATGAAGATGAACATCTTTTCATATATCTGTTGGCCATTTGTATTTCTTCCTGGGAGAATTGTCTGTTCATGTCCTCTTCCCATTTTTTTATAGGATTGTTTGTTTGTTTGTTGTTGAGTTTTATGAGTTCTTTGTATACTTTGGATATTAGGCCCTTATCTGAGCTGTTCTTTGAAAATATCATTTCCCATTTAGTTGGCTGTCTGTTTATTAAGTTGTCAGTTTCTCTTGCTGAGCAAAAACTTCTTAGTCTGATGTAGTCCCATTTGTTTATTTTTGCCTTCACTTCCCTTGCCTTTGGAGTCTAATTTATAAAATGCTCTTTAAAACCAAGGTCCATGAGTTTAGAACCTATGTCTTCTTCTATGTACTTTATTGTTTCGGGTCTTATATTTAGTTCTTTGATCCATTTTGAATTAATTTTAGTACAAGGGGACAGACTGTAGTCCAGTTTAATTCTTTTGCATGTAGCTTTCCAGTTTTCCCAGCACCATTTGTTGAAGAGGCTTTCTTTTCTCCATTGTGTGTTGTTGGTCCCTTTATTGAAAATTATTTGACCATATATATGTGGTTTTATTTCTGGACTTTCTATTCTGTTCCATTGGTCTGAGTGTCTATTTTTCTGCCAATACCATGCTGTTTTGATTGTTGTGGCTCTATAATATAGTTTGAAGTCAGGTATTGTAATGCCCCCAGGTTCATTCTTTTTTTTTAGGATTGCTTTGGCTATTCAGGGTTTTTTATAGTTCCATATAAATCTGATGATTTTTTGTTCCATTTCTTTAAAAAATATCATTGGAATTTTGATGGGAATTGCATTAAATTTGTATATTGCTTTGGGTAATATGGCCATCTTAATTATATTTATTCTTCCTATCCAAGAACAAGGAATATTCTTCCATCTCATTATATCTTTTTCGATTTTCCATATCAATGCTTTGTAGTTTTCTTTATATAAGTCCTTTACATTCTTTGTTATGTTTATTCCTAGGTATTTTTTTGTTGTTGTTGCAGTCATGAAGGAAACTATTCTTTTGAGTTTGTTCTCAAATGTTTCATTGTTGGCATATAGAAAGGCTATTGACTCCTGTATGTTAATTTTGTATCCTGCGACCTTACTGTATTGGTTTATTGATTCTATTAGTCTTTTTGTAGATTATTTTGGTGTTTTCGATGTATAGGATCATATCATCTGCAAAAAGTGATACCTTTACTTCTGCTTTTCCAATATGGATGCCTTTTATTTCTTTGTCTAGTCTGATTGCTCTGGCTTGAACCTCTAGCATCACATTAAATAAGAGTGAAGGGAGTGGACAACCCTGTCTTGTACCTGATTTAAGGGAGAAAGCCTTCAGTTTTGTGCCATTTAATATGATGTTAGCTGATGGTTTATCATAGATGGCCTTTATCATGTTGAGATATTTTTCTTCTATACCCATTTTGTTGAGAGTCTTAAACATAAAATTGTGTTGTATTTTATCGAATGCCTTTTCTACATCTATTGATAATATCATGTGGTTTTTGTTAGTTCCATATAAATCTGATGATTTTTTGTTCCATTTCTTTAAAAAATGTCATTGGAATTTTGATGGGAATTGCATTAAATTTGTATATTGCTTTGAGTAATATGGCCATCTTAATTATATTTATTCTTCCTATCCAAGAACAAGGAATATTCTTCCATCTCATTGTATCTTTTTTGATTTCCCATATCAATGCTTTGTAGTTTTCTTTATATAAGTCCTTTACATTCTTTGTTATGTTTATTCCTAGGTAATTTTATGTTGTTGTATTTGATTTGCTAGTATTTTGTTTAGTATTTTAGCATCTGTATTCATTAGAGATATTGGACTGTAGTTTTCTTTTTTTGTGCTGTCCTTGCCAGGTTTTGGTATGAGGGTTATGTTGGCCTCATAAAATGTGTTTGGAATTATTGCTTCTTATTCAATTTTTTGGAAGACTTGGAGTACAATAGGAACAAAGTCTTCTTTGAATGTTTGATAGAATTCACTCGTATAACCGTCAGGGCCTGGACTTTTATTTTGGGGGAGGTTTTTAATAGTTTTTTTCTATTTCTTCCCTACTAATTGGTCTGTTTAGGCTTTCTGCTTCTTTTTGACTCAGTCTAGGAAGGTTGTATTGTTCTAGGAATTTATCCATTTCTTCTAGAATGTTTAATTTAGTGGCATAAAGTTTTTCATATTATTCTACAATAATTCTTTGTATATCTATGATATCCGTGTGGATTTTGTTTATATGAGTCCTTTCTCTTTTTTCCTTGCTAAGTCTTGTCAAGGATTTGTCAGGTTTTTTTTATCTTTTCAAAGAACCAGCTCCTTGTTCTATTAACTTTTTCTATAGTTTTTCTATTCTCTATTTCATTTATTTCTGCTCTGATTTTTATTATCTCCTTTCTTCGACTGGTTTTGGGTTGTCTTTGTTCTTCTTTTTCCAGTTCCTTAAGGTGTAAAGTTAAGTTGTTCACTTGGGCTCTCTCTTGTTTGTTCATAAAGGCCTGAAGTGATATGAACTTCCCTCTTATCACTGCTTTTGCTGCATCCCATAGATTCTGATATGTCGTATTGTCATTTTCATTTGTCTGTATATATCTTTTGATCTCTGTGCTTATTTCTTCTTTGACCCATTCATTTTTTAAAAGTATGTTGTTTAGTTTTCACATTTTTGTGGGTTTTTTCCCTCTTTTTTGCAGCTGAATTCTAGTTTCAAGGCTTTATGATCAGAAAATATGCTTGGTACAACTTGAATTTTTCTGAATTTGCTGATGTTACTTTTGTGGCCCAACATGTGGTCAATTCTTGAGAATGATCCATGTACACTGGAGAAAATGTATACTCTGTCACTTTGGGGTGAAATGTCCTGTAGATGTCTATCATATCCAGGTGCTCTAGTGTTTTGCTTAAGGCCAATATATCTTTTTTGATTCTTTGTTTGGATGACCAATCTAGAGCCGTCAGCGGTGTATTGAGGTCTCCAAGTATGATTGTATTTTTGTCAGTTTTTGTTTTAAGGTCAATAAGTAGCTGTCTTATATATTTTGGTGCTCCTTGGTTTGGTGCATATATATTAAGAATTGTTATGTCTTCTTGATTCAGCATCCCCTTTATCATTATGAAATGACCATTTTTGTCTCTGAGCACTTTTGCTGTCTTGTAGTCAGCATTATCAGATATGAGTATTGCTATGCCTGCTTTTTTTTGGGTGTTGTTTGCTTGGAGTATTGTTTTCCAGCCTTTCACTTTGAATTTGTTTTTATCCTTGTTGCTTAGATGAGTTTCTTATAGGCAGCATACAGTTGGATTTTCTTTTTTAATCCATTCTGCTACTCTGTGCCTTTTTATTGGTGAGTTTAATCCATTTACATTTAGTGTAATTATTGACAATTGTGGGTTCCCTATTGCCATTTTATACATTGCTTTCTGTTTGTTTTGTATCTTGTTTAATTCTTCTCTTTTGTTTTTCTATCCTTTGTTTTTGTTTGGTTGTATTCTTTCCTCTGTTGCTATCTTTTTTAAATCATGTGCTTCTGTGGTGGTTTTTTCAAGAGTGGTTACCATTAAGTAATGAAAAGGGTTCCTACCCTCTTCATTGTAATGCACTATCTTGTGAGTAATTCTGTACTTCATTGTCCCTTGCTACTGTTAATTTCCATCCTCTCCCCTTTTTTTTTGTTTGTTTTTGTTGCCACAGTTTAAATTTGGTTTTATTTTTTTCTTGGTGGAGCTTTTACTTGTGGTTTTTTTGTTTTGTTCTTTGTATCTGGTTGGAAAACCCCCTTTAGTAATTCCTGGAGTGGGCGTTTTCTGATGATAAATTCCCTCATCTTTTCTGTATCTGTGAATGTTTTTATTTCTCCTTCGTATTTGAAGGATAGCTGTGATGGGTATAGTATTCTTGGCTGAAAGTTCCTCTCTTTCAGGACTTTAAATATTGGGGTCCACTCTCTCCTAGCTTGTAGAGTTTCTGTTGAGAAATCCGATGATAATCTAATGGGCCTTCCTTTATATGTTGTATTCTTCTTTTCCCTGGCTGCCTTGAGAATTTTTTCTTTGTCATTTATTTGTGCCAATTTCATTATGATGTGCCTTGGAGTAGGTTTGTTGTGGTTAAGAAAACTCAGAGTTCTGTTTGCTTCTTGAATTTGAGGCTTTAGTTCTTTCCACAGGCTTAGGAAGTTCTCATCTATTATTTGTTTGAATATGTTCTCCATTCCATTTTCTCTCTCTTCTCCCTCTGATATACCTATTATTCTTATGTTATTCTTTTTGATGGAGTCAGACAATTCCTGTAGGGCTTTCTCATTTTTTTAAAATTTTTGAGTCTCTTTCTTCTTCTCTCTGTTGTGCCTCAAGTTGCTTGTCTTCTATGTCACTAATCCTACCTTCTATCTGGCCTGTTCTATTAGCTAAGCTTGTTACCTCGTTTTTCAGCTCATGAATTGAGTTTTTCATCTCTGTTTGATTTGTTTTTATAGTTTTAATTTCTTTGGTAATATATGCTTTGTGTTTGTTGAGTTGTTTTCTGAGCTCCCTATATTGCCTTTCTGTGTTTTCTTGTATATCTCTGAGTATTTTTAGGATTTCTATTTTAAATTCTCTGTCATTTAGCTCTAAGGTTTCCAATATATTAAATTTTTTCTCCATAGATTTTTCCTCATCTATCTGTGCTACCTCTCTGTCTTTTGTATCCATGATATTCAATTTCATTTTCCTTAATGGCATCTGAGGGTGGTTTTGTTGATAGTAGTAATGAGAATTAATAAAGAATTAAAAGTTTAAAAAAATTTTAAAAAATAATAAAAAATATTATTTCCCTTTTTTTTCTTTTTTTTCCCTTTTTCACTCCTCTCCTCTCCCCTCCTTCCTGAGAAAATCTTGTGGTGAGCTGTGAATTATATTGTGCTAAGTAGAACAAAAATTACCTATAATGGAGGGACTGAGTTAGGGAGAAGTGATAAAGGGACAAAAAAGGGGGTATGGACCCACAAAATGCAAAAAAGGAAAAAATTTGGGTCAAGAATAAAATAATTTGCTTTTAGGTGATGGTTAACTAAAAGATATAATGAGAAGAATAAGAGGAAAACAGGAAAAATGGGAAAAAATTAAAAAATTACTATTGTATTTAGTGTAGCAAAAACTAGATAAAATGGAGAGCCAGGGTTGGAAGCACTGCTAGTGAGTTAAAAAAGCAAAGTACAAAACCCCCAGAGTGCCACAAAGACAAATTTGCATCCCAGATAAAATAATTTGTTTGTGATTGAGGATTGAATGAGAGGAAAAGTAAAGGAGAAAAGAAGAAACTGATATAGAGGGGAAAAAAAAGAAAGAAGAAAACACAAAAAGAAAAAAGAACAAAAGGAGAGAGAGACAAGAGTTAAGGATTTTGGAGTGCAACCCTCATAGAGAGAAAGGAAGAGGAAAGGAAAGATAATGAGAGATGTAACACTTATAGGTAGTGTAGTTCAAGGAGAGGAGAAAGTAAGACCGGCAGAGAATTAAATGACCAAACTGGAAAAGGAAGAAAATAATCAAGAGAAGAAGATAAGAGATACAATGAACAAATATAATAAAATGGGATAGGTTATAAAGTCTGTGGATTATTCTTGATTTTGAGAGGTTGTCTTCTTGTTCTTTCTTTTCTCTCCCTCTTCCTGGTCAGTGACTCTGTACCCTGGGTTTTGCCCCTTTGGCATGCTCAGGTAGAGGTTTGCAGTTGATAAGTCTCTGTGGCAATGTCATATATTGGGCTTCAGTCTCGTTGGCAGTCAAGGCTCATTAGCATTTGTAGGCTCTGACAATGAGAGAGTCCGTTTTCTCAGAGCCTCTCTCCTAGTCTTTCCTTCCTGAATTAGCAGCCTGATGATCCAGCTATGAGGTTGCTGCTGCCTCTGCCTGGAGAGTAAGAGGCTCAAAGAGCTGGCAAATCCCCACTCTATTCTCACTCAGCACAGGGCTCTGGGTAAGGCTCAATCAGTCAAAGCCGCTAGCATAATCAGGCAGTGCTGGGAGCCAATTGTTTTCAAGGTGCCTTTCTATGTTCCTCTAGGCATGTCCGGAATGCCTCAGCTCTCTGTGGGACCCCTTTCCCCAGGCTTTTGGCACTTTGTAACCTGTTTTGGCTGGGTAGATGATGCTCTAGTCACTGTTTGCAAAGCTGGAGGACTTACAAGCTGTGAAATCCCTTTTTTTAACCTATAGCCCTGAGTATGCAAACTCTGCCAATTAGAGGTTGCCCCCACCCCTATGTGTATTGCATAACAAGAGGTACTAAAAAATATCTCCCCTCTTGTCTTAGATCACTGACCTGAGAGAGATCTTGTCAGTTAGGGTTGCATAGGTCAGTTGGGAGGTGAGCAGACTGTGGTGTGGGTTAAGCCAATCCTTCATGGGTCTGTTAGCTTGTATGGCTGGGTGAGGTGCCCCACTCAACTGGAGAAGTTCAAGCGTAGGGAATCTTGCTTTCATGTGCCGCTATTCAGGGCGCAGGGTCAGTGACACTGAGACTTCGGTCACAGCCCACACAGAGGCCTCTGACTCTGCCCCTCTGTCTGGGAACACAGGCGCCCACTCCCGGGAGAATCTCTTGCCCAGTCTCTGCGCTCACCGACCAGGATATCAGACTGGCCGCCTCTCTCTCTGAGGGAGGAGCCCCACCCGCATGGAAAAGTTCAAGCATAGGGAATTTAGCTCATGATCACTCCCCACACACCGCTTTTTCAGGGCACAGGGGCGACCCAGAGATTCCGGTTTGGGCCCACACAAAGGCCTCTGACTCTGCCCCTCTGTCTGGTAACACAGGCGCCCACTCCCGGGACTCTAGGAGGCATCTTTCTCACACTATCTGTGTGCGGCAAACCGGAGATTGGGGCGGATGGCTGCCCCACTTGTTTTTCTGTTTGGATTTGACGTGAGCATTAGCTTGTGTTGACTGGGTTGCCACAAGCACAGTTTTTCCTTGGCTTGGATGTCCATGCCACAGCCTGGTTTGGACATTGTGCCACAGTCTGGTTCTATTCACACCCTATGCCCGCCTTCATCCTATACTCTCAGATCCCAGTGAAAGCAGCCCTTATTTAGGTTAGTAAGGAAGGCGGAGTGTTTCTTCCTCCATCTTATTTCCTTTGGGGTTGATTATATATTTAGTCAATTTTTCACTGGATCATACCTTTGCATTTAGTATGGAACTGCTGGAGGCTCCAAGGATAGATTTTTCTGTCTCTGGTTGAAGATCTTGTTGAATTTTTGGGGAGATTTTTTCGGTATTGCTCCTTACGGTGCCATTTCTTGAGTTAATTTTTGTGAAGGGTCAAGGCAATGCCTATTAAAATACCAATGACATGCTTCACAGATCTAGAACAAATATTTCAAAAATTTATATGGATCCAAAAAAGAACATGAATAGCCTCAGTAATCTTGAAAATGAAGAATAAAGTGGGAGGTACCACACTTCCTGATATCAAGTTATACTACAGGGCCATTATAATAAAAATAGCTTGTTAAATAAGAACAGGTATACAGATCAATAGAACAGAACAGAGAACCCAAAAATAAACCCACGCCTTTATGCTCTATTGATATTTGACAAAGGAAGCAAGAGTATACAATGGAGTAAAGACAGTCTCTTTAATAAATGGTGTTGTGCCTGACCTACGGTGGCGCAGTGGATAAAATGTCGACCTGGAACATTAAGGTTGTTGGGTCAAAACCCTGGGCTTGCCTGGTCAAGGCATGTATGGGAGTTGATGCTTCCTGCTCCTCCCCCTTCTCTCTCTCTCTTCATCTCTCTCTCTGTCCTCTCCAAAATGAATAAATAAAACCTTAAGGAAAAAAATATAAAAAAATAAATGGTGTTGAGAAAATTGAACGGGTACTTGCAAAAAAATGAAACTAGACTACCAACTTACACCATTCACACACACACACAAAATACCCCTCAAAATGGATAAAAGACTTAAATGTAAGCTGTGAAACCATAAAAATCTTGGAAGAAAACTTAAGCAGTAAACTCTTTGGTATCTTTCATAGCAACATTTTTGCTGATATATCTCTACAGGCAAGTGAAATAAAGGACTCAATAAACAAATGTGACTACATTAAATTAAAAACCTTGTGCACAGCAAAAGACACCATTAACACAAAATAAAAAGACAACCCACTCAATGGGAGAGCATATTCACAGATATGTCTGATAAGGAGTTCATAACCAAAATTTATAAAGAACTTCTAAAACTTAATACCAGGAAGGTAAACAATCCAAGAAAAAAATGGGCAAAGGAACTGAATAGACAGTTCTCCAAAGAGGACATACAGATGGCCAATAGGCATATGAAAAAATGCTTATGTCACTAATCATCAGAAAAATGCAATTTATCTATATATATTTTATTTATTTATTTATTTTTTACAGAGACAGAGAGAGAGTCAGAGAGAGGGATAGACAGGGACAGATGGAAAGAAAGGGAGAGAGATGAGAAACATCAATCATTAGTTTTTCGTTGCACATTGCAACACCTTAGTTGTTCATTGATTGCTTTCTCATATGTGCCTTGGCTGCGAACCTTCAGCAGACAGAGTAACCCCTTGCTTGAGCCAGGGACCTTGGGTCCAAGCTGGTGAGCTTTTTGCTCAAACCAGATGAGCCTGCGCTCAAGCTGATGACCTCTGAGTCTCAAACCTGGGTCCTCGGTATCCTAGTCTGATGCTCTATCCACTGTGCCACCACCTGGTCAGGCGAAAAATGCAATTTAAAAACCACAATGAGATACCACCTCACACCTATCAGAATGTCTACCATAAATAGATCAACAAACAGCAAGTGCTGATAAACATGTTGAGAATGGGAACCCTTCTATACTGTTCGTGGAAATGTGGACTGGTGTATGCACTGTGGAAAACGGTATGAAGTTACCTCAAAAAAATTAAAAATGGAACTGTCTTTTGCCCTAGCAATTCCATTTCTGGGAATATATCCAAAGAAACCTGAAACACTAATTTGAAAATATGCATGCAACCCTATGTTAATTGCAGTGCTATTTACAATAGCCAAGATTTAGAAGCAGCACAGTGTCCATCAATAGATGAGTAGATTGAAAAAGCAGTGGTACATTTACAGAATGGAATACTAGTTGGGCATAAAAAAGAAGGAAATCTTACCTTTTTTGACAGCCTGGATGGAACCTGGAGATTATTATGTTAAGTGACATCATAAGCCAGTCAGAGAAAGACAAGTACCATACAAATTCAGTTATATGTGGAATCTAATGAACAAAATAAACAAACAAAATAGAAACAGACTCCTACTTACAGAGAACAGACTGACAGCTGCCAGAAAGGAGGGGAGTTGAGGGCTGGGTGAAAAAGGGAATAGGATTAACCGACGAAAGAAAGAACTCAAAGACACAGCCAGCAGTATGGCGATTACCAGAAGGAAAAGGGGGTGGAGGTGGAAAAGAGGGTAAAGAAAATAAATGGTGATGCAAGAGGACTTGACTTGGTGTGGTGAACACCCAGTGCTATATACAAATGATATATTATAGAATGATATACCTGAACTTTATATAATTTTGATAACCAGTGTTACTCCAATAAATTCAATAAAAATTAAAATAAAATTTAAAAAACAAAGACATTATTAGGACATCAGTTTCTTATAGGCAAGGAAAAATGAGATAAAGGAAGAGAATGAATTAGAATAAAGAAAGGAAGAAAGTCCGAGAGGGAATCTAATCTGTCTTCTACTTGAAAGGAGAATGAGAGAAATACACCAGCTCATCAAGACAGTGAAGTTTTGGCTTTCGTGCAAAAGCAATGAGGAAAAAAAAGGCAGATGTTTTTAAATTCCTTAATCATAAATCATGTTGGGGCATCATTCTTTTTTGTTTGTTTGAGCTAAATACATCTTTGTGATTAATTTTATTGTAACATATTCTGCTTCAATGCTGTTTGCCAGAAGACTGAAAAGTATTTTTGTTTAATTACTAAGTTCTTCTAATTTGCTATTGAGTTTTTTTTCTATAGATTGATGAATTGCTTTCAGAAGGCACCCTACTTTCTGTAATGTTGAACACTTGGTTCCTGCTAGAGGTTTTATAAATACAGTCATAGCCTTTTCTGTTCTGTTCTTGGATACTACTCCTTTCCCAACATCTTACCTTCATTTTCTCCTCTCTGTGCCCTGCAGCAATATCCATCCATCTGGCTGGAAGAATGTGGAGATTTCAAAGTTAATCTCACAGTGAATCAAGTCCAGGTTCACTTTAATTGATATGCTAAATGGAAACATCTTTTTGTTTGATAAGCTTCTCCCATCCTTGTTAACACACTGCTCTTTAACAACAAAAGGCCAGAATATGAAGATGCCCACATTCTGGGGCCAGCAGTGGCAGGGTACAAGATTATTTCTTCATTGTTAAACTATTCTCAACTATACAGTACATATAAAGAACTGGAAAGAAAAGAGCCAAGGCATTAAAAAAGAAAAAAAAGAAAAATGAAAAAAGAATAGCTTATTACTTCAAATAGTAAAATTTGATTGTTTTGAAATGTGTCACATCATCCCCGTTCTTCTCAGCATAGAAACCGTGAGAGAATATATTGCCAGATTCTATTTATATATTGTTTTTACTACTTTTCATTCCGAGCAATTGAAAAGTCATAAATGGAGGAAATAGGGGTTCAATATGTCTTGATAAATTTTAAGAGGGTCTATGACTGTGACATCATTCGTACGTCCAAGTCTCGCATTCGCTGGTACTCAGTTTTCATAAATGAATGATTTCACATTGGTTTTAATGGGTGTCGGCTTTGTTTTCTGGGTGATGACAGATTCACTGAGGACCAGAAGTAACTCAGCTAGGTCCTGAGAGAAACCTTCAATACCATTTTAACCACAAGACTGAAAACATGGTATATGGAAAGTATATTTGGAAAAGTAATTTATTCTTGCTATATTGGTAAGATATTTTTTATCAGTGATTTATTAAATTATATTCTTATACTCATAGAACTATATTTTTAAAAAAACATTTGTAAACATCTAAAGATAATATCTAAGAAACTGGAAAAAATGTCAGGACCCTATTTCATATACCATAGTCTGCAATAATGATTTTAGTTTAATTTCATCCTATATCTTATGCCAGCAAAGACTGATTCATAAAGCATGTTCTCCAGTCCAGAACCAGATAATGCTGGAGATAATTACTGTGCCTGGTTAGAGTTCAAGAGCAATTTCCTGAGGCACCACTTGTAAAAGTGAAAGAACATACATTGGAATGACTGCTGGTCAGCTGTATAGTAAAAGACAAATCAAGAAGTGTTGCACAGAGCCTGTTTTTCAATATCAGTTTGAACGCAAAAACTATGTTATGCCTGATGATCCCACAGAACCTGTAATAGTGTGATTTCACTGTGTGGATTCACAAACTCTTTTTAAGCTTTCTGGGTACACAGAAAAGTAAAATCATAGTCCAATTTCAAACAATTTATTTATAAGTATGATCAGTGTTTTATATCTAAAACAAAGAATTATTAAGTTTTAAAGCAGAATTTGGATTTCTTCTTTTTCTTTTTATTTTTTTATTTATTTTCTTATTTTTTTATATTTTTCTTTTAAATATTTTATTAGCTAATAGCTTATTAGAGTTAGGACAATGAAAACAGCATGAATATTGTTTTATGTTTTTATTAAAGAAACCCATTAAATTTTTAAAAATTAATTTTGAAGAACTAACATATACTTCAATTTAGAGTCATACATTTATTAAAATATATCTGAACCCAAGACAATTTTTTAGCTTAAGATAAAACATTTGATTGGTACATTTAATGTTGACTTGGAAAACTTCTGTTAATTAGTGTCCACAGTTTTTTAGTTTCTCTAAATTTACCCCTGCCTTTAAAATGATGAAATTCGCTTCTTACAAATGTGAGAAACACCAAACGGGGGACCTGGTAAACCTATGGCAAACTAAAACAAAGATCAGCTAATTAATTTAAGCCATTGTTTGAATTTTAAAAAGTCCATCCTTATCCATTTAGCTTTGATTTATTTATTTTGTATAAATTGACATTTTCAGTTATTTGACTTGGTAATCAATGCACAGCTAGAGAAAAATGAATTTTAAAAAATAAATCTAAATGTTTAAGAAAAACCCTACATATTTGAAACAAAGATTTTACCATAGGATAATGGGTTTTGAAAACTAAAGCTTTTTTTCCTTTTCTAGTTTAAAAAAATAAAAAGGCAGATAAGTTTTTTCTTATCTAAATCTTTATTAGAAGAAAAACCAATAGATTTAAAACAACAAATAACAACAAATTTCATTAAATATTAAATATTTTAATTATCAAAGATATTTAGACAATATGGTCCTAATATTTCTGCACAGCAGAAACACATTGATTATAGAGCTCAGACTGTCATGTGCTCATGTGAGTTTGTTTTTGGGGTAAAACAATATCTAAAGTTACATATAAACAAATGTGATAATAGATAAACTGATAGTAACTTACTGTTGATTCTCAAAGCTTTCACAAACTATCATGTGTGACTGACATCCCTTTAGGGTGAATGCTTTAAGTACTCTTTCTATAACAAATTGAATTCATTTTCTTTAAATTTAAGAGTACTAGTAAAGTTACTTAAAATTGAATTAGAAATTATGTTCCTATTTATATTAATTAGCACAATGAAAATCAATATAAATAAACTGATTATTTCATATCAAAAGATAGAACATTAAAAAAAACATACATAGAACACTCCTTGATGGTAATAAACAATCATTTAAAGTGGAGCTATTTAGTGCATGACATCTGAGTACCTTATCTCGGGGTAAAGTTTTTCTTTATTATTTTTCAAAGTTTCCCTGTCTAATCTGTGTAAAACACTGAGAAATGCAGTCTCATACCTAATGTATTTTCAAAGATCTACTATAGAAAAGATTACATTTTTAAACTCAGTTTTAGTTAAAAAAGAAACCCAACAAGTGTCCTTTCAGATTTTTTTTCTTGTGTGTAATACACATTCATGAACGTCCACTAGGCGCAAAGGAATGTGTTTATGCTGCAAAATGGACTCTATATTGTGAAGATATCAAACATACTGAAATGACAAATGGTTTCCATCCAGTGAGTTAAGAGGAAAACAAATGCAAGAAGACTTGTTTTAATCACTAAACATTGCAGGTTTTTTTTTTAAACAATGTTTGTAAACTTGCCCACAAAAGCTGGGTAATATTAAACAGCCAGTAAGGCACTTTGTCAGAGAGGATGAAGTAGTAAAGGTTGGATGATTGGCAATTTGTTTAATAGGAAACATTCTATACTTAGAGCAAAATCTGGAGCCCGGCGGTCTTTTACGGATTTACTGTCAAACAGGAATGGGGACAATTTAAAAATTTTCTATTTTACTTTGTTTACCAATTTTCCCTGCAGGAGTATTTTAGTTGTAATTTCAAAAATATATTAGGAGCTATCAATTTAAATAATGCATCATTTTCAATCTAATATTTAAAAGAATATTAACATATTCACTAGTATTTTCGAAACATCCAAGCCACTCTATTTATAACTGAATTACAAAACAAAAGATCTCAGTATAAAAATGTTCCATGTTATTAACAATTCCCTTGTGACTTCTGATGGCTTCACATATTACAGTATAAGCTTTGGTATAAAGCATGCAAATAAAAACCAACAAGGTCATGAATACAGTGTTCCAAACACACAGCACTTATGCAATGAGTGTGGCGCAGACACAGCAGAAGAGGAAAAGGTAAGACCGCTGCAGGATGCTCAGAGTTTACACCTCTACTGCTTCTTAGTTTGTACACTTTGCTCCTTCAAAGTCTTCCGCAGAGATTGATTCATGTAATAGGGTCTTTCAGTAGAACCATCGTTTCTTTCTAAATCTTCCACTAGGAGGAAGAACGGCACAGAGTAAGAGAAGTAACATCGCCATCTGCTGCATTCTTGCTATACAGCAGTTCATTTATTTATTTTTTTTCAACAGTATAGTTTGGCATCAACATTATTGTAAACATAACTGAGAAAACAATCAGCCCTTGTTATTATGACGGTAAGATATTATCTCTTTCTGTGTACCAGGTCAGGTTCTGCCGATAGTATATGCCTCTCAACTGTATGATTGAAGAAGTAATGTTTCCCTTCTTTTGGACAGCAAACTTAATAACAAAAACTCTAAAAGATTCATCAGGTATATCTAAATTTACCTTCAAATTTTTAAAAAGTACTCTTTTCTCAACTTGCTTTCTAAACGACCACACTTGTTTAACATTTCTTTGTTTGGCCATAAACAATTCAGATAGTACAGTTTTTAAAAATAAGATTTACAAATTTTAACTGCAAATTTTGAGGAATTTTGCTTTTGCACAGTTATTAGTTTTTCTTTGTAAAGAAAATATGGTTTCTAAATTCTTTCCTCAAAAACAATGCTTACTTTTTTACTTTAATATATATCAATTACACAAAGAAGTGTTTTTGTTTGTCTGTTTAATATGGAACACTTCGTGAATTTGCATGTCACGCCTAAGAGGGGGCCATTCTAACCTTCCCCGTGTCTCCAATTCCAGTGTATGTGCTGTCAGAGCAAGCACACAAAGTCATTAACAGAGAACATTTTTCTGACTAGAAATAAGCTCATAATATAGTTAAAACTTAAAGGGAAGAATCTAAAATTTTCCTTTAAGTTTTAAAAAAATTACTTAGAATATTGAGCCAAATGGCATTTCTTTTCTTATGATTTTTCAACCAAAGGCTGTATCCTTAAAATAGAGCCAAGTTTAGAATGTACCTCCAATATAGGTCAGTAAAAACTTTTACTATAGATTATTTCCTAGCCTAATTAATCGATAGACTGTTAAGCATATAATATATGGGCCCCATCTAGCACCATGAATTTAAAATATAGAAGAAGCTACAATTGTTAGAAGTCTTCAAATTAATCTCCTTTGTCTTTCTCAATTTTCTAACTTCTAGAACAGCCATGAATATAAGGAGAAAATAGGCAACTAGTTTCTCTCACATGTTGACGTATTTAATTCACGTGAGTTTACAACTCTTATGTGTATCAGAATCAACTAGAAAACTTTATAATAATTTACGAGATTCCCCACACCCAAACACAGTGTATCAGAATCTCTTAGGGTGAGGTACAAGCATCTATATTTATAACTAAGTTCTCAGAGTGATTCTGATGCATACAAAAAACAGAAAATTGTTTTGTTTTATCATTATGAACTTTTCAAGTACTCCTAAAGTGGACTTTTTTTCTTACAATTTTTAACACTTAAGACAAAGGTAGCTACTTTTCTAGATGTAACCCCTGTATCGTTGAATAACAAAATAATAATAATAGTAACCATCTAGAAAGACAGGTTGTCACTCTTCTCTGAATTATAGTTCAAGAAGAAGGAGAGTGATGATGTTCCCTTAAGCTGTGAGGCCAACTGACACTTTTGAATACAATAATATCAAAAAGGAAGCCAAGAACAAGATGGTGGCCATTATAAGGGGTAATATTTTTAATATCTTCTCTAGTCATTGGCTTCTGGCTATTACTTCTTGCTATTATGGAGGCAGTTTATATCTAGGTTTCCACACTTTAGGATCATTAAATAAATTAATGTTCATATTAATGTGAAACACATGGTGAAATTCTGGCTCTCTTCTTGGATACATGGATCATATGCAGATCAAAATGTTAGATCAATGCATTCTTTCTGCCAATACATAAATAATCCTTATATACAAGCATAATGTAAAAGCCAAAAGGATACTGCTTGATTCAGTGCTCCTTTTGGGGTACATTTTTACAGTTAGCACTTGCACACAGGGGTGGTTAAGCGAAGTATGTAAATGTCTGATTCATGTTTTGCTCTGCCATGCAAAATACTTACACATGGCGGCCAGAAACCGGCTTGTTGCTCTGGCCAGCTGGGGTAGAATAGGGCAACAACCTTCCTCCTAAAGCTTCAAGGGGTTGGTGTTTGATCCCACAGTATGCCCCCTTATAAAGCTGTCAGATGAGGTATGTATGGAGGACTAATAGTATACTTTCTTAGGGTAAAATCTTTTCTTCCCTCACTGAAAGTTGGGCTAAAATCAGACCTTTTATAGGACAAAGCCAATCTCTTTAACATAGGAAAACAGGTATGCTTATGAAAAGGTATAACTACTCTCTTCTGAAACAAATCCATACCAGTTTTCTATGCGGTGAGTATAAGAAAATAGAAGTTTGTCATTATTTAGTTTGAGACAAAAGGCATGAGTTAAATGGCCATTTCAGTTTTGTTAAAATACTTTAACAGTGGCCAGAGGTTCATATTATTGAAAATGGCATTCCAGAACTCGGAGTCAACCTCACTATAAATATAATATCACTAAGACAAAGTGGGCTGTGAAGTTCCCACAGTAATTTTTACCTAGTAATGCTTTCTGTGAAACCTCTATAACATTAACATCTACATGTCTGTTATAAACTTGAAACACTTACTGAAATATACTTCCTAGGGAACCATTAATACAAGTTTAATCACAGTTTTGAGAGTTGTCCACTAGCTTGAACAGAATAAATATGACTATAGCACCATATTTACAGATTTAGTACCATATGCTGGTTAACTATAAATCGACCTTTTTATGGCTAATCCATTATACATTTATAGCACTTTCAAAAATTGCCTGAATATCCTTTACAAATATACACGTATAAAAAGAAAGGCTACCAAAGTGCTGCAATGAGAAACAGCACGCTGAATTATAAAAGTTTTTAAAACACTTTTTTGCTCTAGACTTTAAAAAAATGTTTGACATATACAACGTGCTTCTCAGCTGGGACCACAGTCAATTTATAAAGCGTCCTAGTTCACAGAGGCTACTGTTATCAAATGCCTGACACCTCAGATGGTACCAGGTTCTGGCTTTCTAGGAATATACACAGACATTTCACATTACTCAAAAGCATCATTTTCAAATTACAAATAACCTAATTTACAAAACTTCTACTTAAAAATGAGTGGCACTGTTTGGAGCTTTTCTACTCTCTCTGCTTCTGGGGAACTATTTGCTTCTTGTTCAGAATTCCGTGCAGGGCAGGGGCTATGAAGTAGGGTTTTTCTGGAGATCCATCATTTCTTTCCAGATCTTCACCTGTATATGCAGCAGCCAAAGCAGGCAAAAGCAGCAAGCAGCGGCAGAACAATTATATGCAATTTTTATAAATCGGAGAGTTGAACAGGGAAAAATCAGAGAATAGTGTTAGAAAATCAAATATAAGACTAATTAGTGCAGTTAAATTGCTGATGCTGGACAACCTAAGAAGCTTCAGCCTCAGCCAGAGAGCATTGAAACTTCCTAAATCCCACCCACTCCCAAAGAGGTTTATTCTGATAGTTTAAAGGTAAATGAAGTCTTTCATGTCCTTCCAAAAATGTTATCTTTAAATTCTGTGACTATTTCAGAGAGGTAGACTGCCACATCTTCTGAGATAAAGCTAGACAAAAAGTGTATTATTTCCATGATAAATGTAGAACAGTACAATTGAATTTCAAAGTTCAAAGTCACTTGTAGTGGTAGTCCATACCCTAATGTTACACATGAAGAAACTAAGACCCATGTTTGTAAAATGATTCTTCTGAAATCAAAGCTCTTGGGCAATCCAGATGAGGCGAGGACTGAGCCTCTTGATACCTCGTTCAGTTCTGGTCCTACTTAACCATAAGGTGTCCTGTTCTAAATCCTTGCAGTCTGTCTCAAAGTACATTCAAAAGCTAAAATGAGTGTTTTCTAACTTCTATAATACATGAATTTACCTTCCTGCTTTGTTTAGGCTTATAATAAAATGATGGTGTATTCACTGTTGAGTAGTTGGGGGGAAGTACTGGAATGATGCTAAGATTAAATTTCTTGCAAAAACATACAATTCACAGCCGATAATATCTACCAATAAACATATAAATGCAATTTGATTCTAGATTTTGACTAAGTGCATTTAAAAAGACCTGTTGTATATAATCTTTATTATAACATAAAGGATCAGAAATACTATATAAAAACATATAATCATATTTTGTAGAATATGTTTAAATTATTTTCCATCACACTCTTTTGGGAATGGTTGAATTATTTGTTTAGTATATTTTTACATTATATCTCACAGTGACTTTTCTCATACACAACATGAAAAACTGAGGAAAGATGATAGACACCAAATATTTTTGTTCTGCCTGACCAGGCAGTGGTGCAGTGGATAGAGTGTTGGGCTGGGATGCAGAGGACCCAGGTTCGAAACCCTGAGGTTGCCAGCTTGAGCGCAGGCTCATCTAGTTTGAGCAAAAGCTCACCAGCTTGGACCCAAAGTTGCTGGCTTAAGCAAGGGATCACTTGCTCTGCTGTAGTGTCCTGGTCAAGGCACATACGAGAAAGCAATCAATGAACAATTAAGATGCTGCAATGAAGAATTGATGCTTCTCATCTCTCTCCCTTCCTGTCTGTCTGTCTCTATCTGTCCCTCTTTCTGTCACAAAACAAACAAACAAAAATTTTTGTTCTTTCTTCCTTAATCATATTATCACTTATCATATGTCAACATAATTATCACCTTTGAGTTATTGGTAGGAAGTCTGATATGGACCACAGTAATAATTATCTACAACTATTATTTTTTCCTATTCTAGTACCAAAATTCTCAGAACCCTATAATATTAAAAAGATACTATGTTTCTGTAAATAAAATGCTTGCAAATGGTTAGCATTTTTAAAAACAAGTTTCCTGGCAATCAAGATATTAAGTATAAAAAGATACACAAAAAATAAAAGGCACAGTTCCACACAGTCATAATTTGGTTTAGAATATCATCTAAGAAGAGTATTTCCCAAAGTAAGATGTTGCTCATAGTAACAGCTGGGAAGAAAAGAGAAATACAAGGTGATTTCCTTTGTTTTTTATTATCAAAGACGAGTCCCCAAAAGAAAACTATTCATGTTTACTACACCATGTATTGAATAAAGCTGAAAATATACCTGATTTTCAAGAAGTTGGCAATTATTAATATAAAAGGGTTGAAAATATTTCTTACTAATCAAAAAAAATTTTTTTTCTATTTTTCTGAAGTTGGAAATGGGGAGGCAGTCAGACAGACTCCCGCATACGCCCAACCGGGATCCACCTGGCATGCCCACCAGGGGGCGATGCTCTGCCCATCTGGGGTGTTGCTCTGTTGCAACTAGAGCCATTCTAGTACCTGAGGCAGAGGCCATAGAGCCACCCCCAGCGCCCGGGCCTACTTTGCTCCAGTGAAGCCCTGGCTGCAGGAGGGGAAGAGAGAGACAGAGAGGAAGGAGAGGGGGAGGGGTGGAGAAGCAGATGGGCGCCTCTCCTGTGTGCTCTGGTTGGGAATCAAACCTGGGACTCCTACATACCAGGCCGATGCTCTACCACTGAGCCAACAGGCCAGGGCTCTTACTAATCAAATTTAAAATACTGTAAAATTTAAAATGCACAAAATTTGTCTAAATTTTCAAAGACCAGACACTAGTAGGCTCTAGACAGTTCCTGATATACATTTTGAAAAACATTTAATTACAAGAATGGGGACTATCCCAGTGGGATCTCCCAGAATTGTCCCCATGATTAGTGCTTGAGATAAGAGATCTGGGAACAGCTAAGAGTTCTCTACTCTGTCTTAGGCACTACCTTAGTGCCATGCTTCCGATCCCAGCTCAGGTGTGAGATTTATTTATGTGATATTTTGTAGGTGGCTCTTCCTAAGAAACCACTGAGGCACTAGGAAAACATTAAACATTCCAGTTTCATTTATAGCCAGAGGAAGAGCGAACTAGCATACAGAGTTCTCCTGACTTTTTTTGTCTGGTTATTGAAAATTGATTTTTAAATGTCCAGAAAGAAAAAGAAAACAAGGTCAAACCATTTTCTAGGAGTTTTGCCGTGAATATTTCTCCCTGTAGTTATTATCGTCTCTCCTGAACCCAGTGTGAACTGGATACCATGGGTCAGACTAAAAAACAAGCTTAGTTTTATACAAATGGAGTGGGCACTCTGTAATGCTCTGTAATAGAATGGTTTTATCTATTGCTCTTAAGAGCAATGTGACCGAGAAATAATCTCTCAGAGGTTATAGCTATGGGGCTAGAAAGTTCTGTTCTTTCACCTGCTGACCCTACTTTCTCTAGGTTGAAGGTGAAATCCAGATCAAGCTCCTGAGGGGCACTAGGTTCTCCAGGGCTCTGGAGAGATACTAATAGAAAACATACATTCTGTGCATGCAAGCTACACATGTCACAGAGGCACCATAAATAAGTCAGTGATGAAAGCTCTAAAGTTTAGCTCTAAGATCAGAATTGAGCTAGACCTTTCCTAGACATGCTCCTCTATGAATCCTAACCATTTGTCATTGTTACCCAATATGAATTGGTCCCTGTGTGTCTTTGAGACCATTGTCTGTGTAGCTTTATCAGAATCTATAAAGGTCCTCCTCAGAGTTTCCAAAGCCCAATCATGTCCCCAGTTCTGTTAATAAAGCACCACAGAAGCCAGTAATTATAAACTTAAAAACATTAAGAAATAGAAAAATAATTTCATGCTAACATCATACCATGAAACCTGAGGTACATTTCAGTAGCTGACTCTCCTGTGCTTTGCAAACTCCATCTTCTCAGCCTTTAAGGTTTGAAGAACATCTACTAATCTCTTTCCAAAGAAACTATGTTTTGCAGTTGCAGCCAGGGCATAACAAATTTACAAGCCAGCTATGGACATGGGTCTTAACTTTATCTTTTGGTTATCCACTGAACGGGAAAACACATATTCTGAAAACTTACAGTAGCAGATGAAAATTGTATCAATACACATTGCATAGACGCTGAAGAACCCGTGTGCAATTAGGTAAGATCCAATAATGACCGTCTGTAAATGAGTAGAGAAAAAAATGACGATGTCATTAACTGGTCTAGAAAAAAACCATAATGCAACTTTAAATGAAAGTCATGATAAGAAAGCTTTGAAATACTTGGTGTTGAAAAAAACTTTACTATAGAGAGGAAAAAATACTCAATAATAATGTTTTTGAGTGCTTTGTAGTGGGATTTAAACAAAATGTACTAGGTTATCTACCATTTTTCTTACCGCTATTCCCAGTGCCTACTAAATATATCCCATGTTTAGGATTCTGTACATGGAGGCAGTAAAGCATAGGAGCTAAGGTCATACTGCTTAGGTCTGAATCACAGCTCAGGCATTCATTCAACAAGTTACTTAACCTGTCTTTGCCTCCTCTGTAAAACTCTTGGTTGGTAAGAGAAGGGAATATGTGAATAATAATAACAGTATTTATGACACATGGATTGAGTGAATTAATATATTGTAATAGATATCAATGTATTGCGCCCAGGTCCTCTCCTGCTACCACATTTATCACCCAGTTTGGGGGGACATAGGCTGCTTCCCTCAGTACAAATTTCTGCCTCCGCCATCCTTGGGGCAATGCTTGGCCAAAGGCTACCTCATGCAGCATGCAAAGACTCAGGCCCTTTGTCAGAGTTTCCTATATTTATGTCTGAGGCCTCAGCTATAGCTGCAACTCGGGCCAGCTTCTTTCTTGGCACACACCTACCCTCCTCACGTTCCTAAAAGTTTATCTTAGAACAATTCCTAATATACCGTTTTCATGCAATCCTCTTATCTCAGAGGTTGTTTCCAAGGAACCCAATCTTAAAACAGAATGAGCCTTGGCACAAAGTAAGATCAATAATGTTACCATTGTCTCTCTTATTTCTTTTTGTTTTTTATTTTGTTATCTTTGATAAATCAGAGTCAATATTATGTAGCTACTATGGGATGAGTTGTGTTGCTTCAAAATTCAAATGTTGAAACCTAACCCTCAATGTGATGGTAATTAGAGGTGGAGCATTTGAGAAATAATTAGGTTGTGAGGATAGACCCTCATGAATAGGATTAGTGCCCTTACAGGAGGAGGTAGGAGAGATAATATCTCTCTCTACCATGTTAGAATACAACAAGGAGGTGTTCCTTTGCAAACCAGGAAGAGAGGCATCACCAGGAACCAAATTTGTGGAAATTATTATTTTGCACTTCTCAACTTTCAGGATGTGAAAAATAAATTTTTGTTGTTTAAGTCACCCAGCGTATGGTATTTTGTTATAGCAATCTAAACCAGCTCTTACCAGCAAAGGTACCCAGTAGTAATTTAAAGATGTTGGTCCTTCTATAAAGGTTGAGATTCTCTGTGTAAAGAGCAAAAAAGCCAGGACACCTACAGTGAAAAGGCAGAACATATACATTAGGCATTTGCAAAGGAATATAGTTTTTTGTAGTAACAGAGTTTTTCTTAAGTACCTTGTAAACTTTTATTATTTTTATCATTATTACTTACCTATACACCCAGCTACTAGAATTTTCCCCAGGACTAGTACAAAGTCTGTCACTTTATCCATAACTGCAACTCTGAGCAGAAAAAAACAAAGCATAATTCTTGTGTTTAAATTACATGTGTTACTTGAAATTTATAAGAACAAATAATTTGTTAGTTCATTTTGATGTGTCTTTGCTGCAACTTTATTGGGCATTTGTCAAATGTAAGGAATGAAGTTCTGGGATGAATTTCTGACTTATTTTTAAGTCATAATTTCTTGAGCAGAGGAAATAATAAAAATAAATGCCAGTGGGTGTAAAGATATTGGTGGATGATGGAAGCAACAATTCTAAGATATAAAAAGAAATTATTGATGTGACAGAGAAGATTGAAATCTATCAACTTAAAAGACAATATTCATGTCTAAAATGACTGCCAATATTTTCATAACAACTTGTGACGTATGTGATATTCAGGGTTCTCGGACTCTATTGCAATGTTCAACCCGATTACTTACTTTAAAACATTTCTTATCAGCAGATTGAAAGCATCTTTTGCTGACCTGCAGAAGTTTTTGCCGTATATTGCAATCTGAGGAAGAAAATTATTATTCTGGATTCAGTAACATACCCTAACAAGACCAACAGATAACCCAATGGCAGGAAAATGACTCAGTTCTTTGTCCCCCATAGAGCTACTCTCATTCCTCTTTCTGACATTTGGGCTTGTGGGAGACCTGGGAACCGTGTGCTCTCAACTCAGCAAGCTCTCAGAGTCATTGACAATAATGTCTGCTTCTTCAGATGCTATCTACCCTTCAACTCTCTGGGAGTTAGACAACTTCAAACAGATTATTTTTTCTTTTTTTTCCCCCCTCACATCTTAGAACATGGTTTTTGTCTTTGAAGAGTTTAGCTAAGGTTTGTTGCTGAATGGGTTAAATGTTGTACAGTTTATATTAAAAATTACTCTCAGGAAACCCATTGCCTTTTAGTACACTTGATTTACTGATTAAAAGCCCCAAGACAATATTCTCATTGGAAGTAAATTTCTCCATGACTATTTGAATCATTGCTGCTGACCTCATGTCACTGTGATAATAAGCAAGTGTCATTAGATTTTAGCTACATTTTAGAAGAATTATATTTTTGGATCTACTAATATTTAAAAATTTCTTTAGAAGCCTCCATATTTCCACAGGAAAAGAAATAAATTTACTTAGGCATTGTCAATGCCAACACATTTCAACGTAAGATTCACAAAAAGGAAGAGACCCTACTTTTAAAATATATAAATCTCAGGATTAGAAAGGTATTTTCTTCTCAGAGTGAAACATAAACTACATTATATCAACAATACACAAAATAATTTTCAATCTAGCACATTGCAAAATTTCTAAGGTAAATAATATTTTCTTTCTCCAAAGAAATAGTGAAGGTAATAATGAAGTACAGTAATATGCTATCTCAATTAAGAAAGCATAATCCTGAATTATGCAGTAGATTCATAAGGCCCTATATCCACATTCTGGTAAATTCAACTGCAAGATGTAAAAGTGCTTTAGATATGGAAATGTAGGCATGGGGTTTGGGTTTGTAAAGAATTTTAGTAAATAAGAAATAATCTACTTACCATAACATAGGCATTTCTGTTCAAATACCTTACAAATGTTTCCAAACACCAGAAACAGCATTTCAAGCAGCGTTGTAAAAATTTAGAAATGTTGTTCTGGCTATCTATGAGGAGATATTTAAATCTATTAATGATCTGCAACTAAACTCCATGAATCAAAAAATAAATGTAAACAATTCTAATGGCTTTAAAAAATTTTAAATTGCAGTAAAATATACACAAAATTTACCATTTTAACCATTTTTAAGTGTATATAATTCAATAGCATTAAGTATATTCACAGTGTTCTGAAACCATCACTATCCATTTCCAGAACTTTTCATCATCTCAAATAGAAACTCTGTACCCACTAAAAATAAGGTCTCAATCTCTCCTTCTTCCAGCCCCGGGTCACCTCTATTACACTTTCTGTCTGTATGAATTTGCCTCACCTAGATACCTTAGATAAGTGGAATTATACAGTATTTGTTCTTTTGTGTCTTGCTTATTTCACTTAACAAAGTTTTAAGGTTAATCATTTTATTCCTTGTTGGAACTGAGTAACATTCCATTGTGTGTTTATATCACATTTTGTTTATCCTTTATCTGTTAATGAAATTAGTTTGTTCCTACCATTGGCTATTATGAATAATGCTAATATGAACATCGGTGTTCAAGTGTCTGTTTGATTCTCTGCTTTCCATTCTTTTGAGTATACATCTAGAAGTGGAACTGCTCAGCACATGCCAATCTCATTTTTAACTGAGAAACTGCCATACTGTTTTCCATGGTGGTTAGGCCATTTTACATTTTCACCAGCAATATGCAAGGGTTCCAATTTATCCTACCCTACAAACACTTGCTATATTCCTTTTTTTAAACAGTAGCCATTCTAATAGACATGAAGTAGTATCTCATTATGGTTTTGATTTGCATTTTCAGAATGACTAATATCGAGCATCTTTTTATGTTCTTATTAACTATTTGTATATCTTATTTGGAACAACATATATGCAAATCCTTGTGGGAGACCAATATGATGACATAAGAGGCCCCTGAACTTCCTTCCTTCCGCAGAGGTACTGAATGTACAGCTACACATGGAGTAATTCCTCTGAGAGAAATCTAAAACTAGCTCAGTAACTCATATACATCAAGCAACCAAGAGAATTCCCACACTGAAATGGACAGAAAAGGCTGAAGCATACCATCCCATAAGTCCCACCCCCCCGCATAACACCATGCAATCGGGTTGATATATCTAATTCTCAGTTTCTCCCTAAGGAGTGAAGGATTTGGACAGCACATCTAGATTCCAACATTTAAGGCTACCGCCCAAGAGAGGGGTCTTCAAAACACTTAGCTCTGAAAACCAACATGGCTTGCATTCACAAGCGCCACAGGACTATAAAAAGCGAAGAAGCAGTTTTTAGCAGGCATGTGTGCTAGCACTAACTGTGGCTATTCCCCCAGGACTTGCACATAGGAATCAGGTAAAACACCCATTTTCCAGTCATTTTGAGGAAGGGGTCTAACTATATATTTTATAACCTGTTGCCTGAGGACCTGGTTTCTAATTTGCATGTCTCCAGGAGTTAATTATGATCCTCTATGGATCCTGGGGAAGCTGGTGGACACTTAGACCACCCTATGGCTCTAGCTGACTGCACTTATAACAATAGGTCACCATATCTCTTTGGAAAGAGCTTGTACACATGCCTGGTGCCATAGCATTTGAGACTGCTTCCCGAGGGATGGTCCCCACTTCTTCTGGCCCTGTTAGCCAACAGGTCTTGCATTCAGGACTCCTCAGGACTATAGCAAACAAAGAAGCAGTTTTTAAAAGGTGCAGGAACATCCTCCTCAATCCCGCCACCACAGCTATATATCCTGTCTCTGTGCAGAGGGAACAGGTAAAACGACCCACCTCCCACTTTCTCCCTGAAAAGGGCTAAACTACATACTTACCTAGCTGCTGGCTGAGCATCTGGCTTATACTCAGCCTGCATCTACGTTTTGCCCATGACCCTCCCCTTTGAGGCACTGGCAGGTCTTAGCAACCTTCAATTATCAGGAGCCACCAAGAATAACTATGGTGGCTAAGACAATTGCAAAGTTTTGAGGGAACAAGAAGCATGCAGCTGGCTGATTGATGACATTCACCTCCTATGAGACCAGTCTGACATACCGGGATGTAAGAAAATGGCTGAGAGATTAAACTGCAGTTTTGAGACAAGTCTTTGGTATGGACTTTGGAACTCCAAGTCCTGCAGGGGCAGAACACTACTCCGGCAAGCACTACTAGGATTATTTATAGGAAGTAGCTGATCCCTATAGCCATTTTCCTACATGCCTGGGGGGCATCGGTAGGTTATCCTTCTCAGCACCTGAATCCATTGTAGACTAATTTGACCCAGACTCTGCTAATCTGCTTGATGAGCAGAGATCAATAAATACAATGAGGTTGCAGAGAACTGGGCTCTCAGTCCTAGAGGCTGGGAGTCCCCTGTACCCATCTTTTCTGTATATTGTGTCTTGTGTGTGTGTTTTCTTAAGTCCTGCAGCACCTTCCTTTTGTGCACACCCACTGCTGAGCTGGTCTCAGCACCTGGAGAGGTGGCTTTTTTAATCTAATGCATATTAACCAACACAGAAAGCCAAGAAAAAATAAATAAGGAAATAAGTTTCAAAGAAACAGTAACAAGATACATCTCCAGAAACTGATCTTAATGAAACAGAGATAATGGTCATAAAAGTACTCACTGAGGTCAGGGGAACAATGCATAAACAAAATGAGAATGTCAACAGAGAAATAAAAAACACACACACAAAAGTCAAATAGAATTCATAGAGCTGCAGAATATAATAATTGAACTAAAAAATTCAACAGAGGGATTCATATCAGACTAGATCAAGCTAAAGAAAGGATCAACAAACTTAAAGATAAGACAGTGGAATTCATCCAATCAGAGGAACAAAAAGAAGAGTAAGGAGTTAAGTTAGCTTAAAGACCCAATGGGATACCATCAAGAAGACCAATATATATGTACTAGAGGTTCTAGAAGGGGAAGAAAGAGAGGCAGAAAGCTTATTCAAAAAAATAATGGCTGAAAACTTGCCCAACATGGGGATGCAAACAGACATCCAAATCCAGAAAGCCCAAAGGGTACCAGAAAAAATGAACTTAAAGACACTCACACTGAGACACACAGAATTAAATCTTCAAAATTCAAAACAAAGTTAAAGACAACAGAAAAAAACAACAACTTGTCACTTATAAAGGAATCTCCATAAGAATGTCAGCAGATTATTCAGCAGAAACTTTGCAGGTCAAAATGAAATGGAATTATATACTCAAAGTACTGCAGAAATAACTGCCAACCAAGAAACTGCATGTCGTTGTTGTCCTTCAGAATTGAGACATAGAGTATTTCAGACAAACAAAAGCTGAAAGAGTTTATCACCACTAGACCAACTTACAAGATTTGTTAAAGGGAATTCTTTAAGAAGAAACAAAGCAATGCTAAATAGTAACTTGAAAATATATAAAAATATAAAACTCACTGGTAAAGGAAAATATAGTTAAATTCAGAACACGCTAAAAATTTAATGGTGGTAAGTTACTTACAACTCTAGTATGAAAGTTGAAGGACAAAGTATTAAAAATAACTATAACTGCAATAATTTGTTGATACACAATGTAAAAATATGCAAATTTGGACATCAAAAACAATGTAGTGTATAATATGTGTGTGTGTGAGGGTGTAAAGCTGTTGAGCTTTTGCATGAGTTTGAAGTGTTTGAAGTTAAGTTGTTATTAGCTTAAAATAGATTGTTATAACTATAAGATGTTTTATGTAAACTTCATGATAACTATAAACCAACAATCTATAGTAAAGATAAAGAGAAAGGAATCAAAGCATACCAATACAGAAAATCATAAAATGCAAAGGAAGAGAAGAAGAGAGAAATACAGGTTTATAAAACAGCCAAAAACAATTAACAAAATAGCAACAGTAAGTTCATAGCTATCAAGAATTATACTTAAATATAAGTGGACTAATTTCTTCAACTAAAAAATGTAGAGTGGCTGAATGAATTAAAAAAGAAGACATAACTATCTGCTACCTACAGGAGTATCACTTCACCTTTAAAGATACACACAGACTGAAAGTAAAGAACTGAAGAAATATTTTTCATGTAAAGAAACCAAAATAAAATGGGTATATTTATACAATATATCAGATAAAATAAACTTTCAGACAAAAACAAGAAGACACAAAGGTCATTATACAATGATAAGCAGGTTTATTCATCAAGAGCATATAAAATTGTAAATTTTAATATAGCCAATATTGGAGCATTAAAATATAAAAAGCAAATATAAATTGTTATGAAAGGAGAAATAAACAGCAATATTTATGGTAGGGGATTTCAATACTCTTTCAACAGATCATCCAGAAAGAAAATAAAAAGCAAAGCATTAGACTTAAATTAAATGTTAGACCAGGAGAACTTAGCAAACACTTACATTACATTCTATCTTACCACAGCTAAATATATGTTCTTCTCAAGCACACATGCAACATTCTCCCAGATAGATCATGTTAGGCTACAAAACAAGTCTTAATAAAAGTAAGAAGATTGAAATCATATAAAGCATCTTTTCTGACCACAGTGGTATGAAACAAGAAGACAACTAGAAAATTCATCAATATGTGGAGATTAAACAACATGACAATTGGTCAAAGAAAAAACAAAATAGAAATCAAAGAGTGTTTTGAGACAATGAAAATGAAAACACAACATATCAAAAATACAGAATGCAGTAAAGAATTTTTAAGAGAGAAGTTCATAGCAATAAATACCTAAGTGAAGAAAAAGAAAGATCTCAAACAATCTAACTTTATATTTCTGGAAACTAGAAAAAGAATAAATTGAGCACAAAGTTAGTAGAAGAAAAGAAATAGTAAATATCAGAGTGTAAACAAGTGAAATAAAAAATAAAAAGACAAGAGAAATATCAGTAAAGGGATAGCTGGGTTTTTTTTTGAAAAGAGAAAATAGATAGTTAGCTAGACCAATTAAAACAAAGAAGAGAGAAGACAAATACAAAAATGAAAGAGAAATTATTGTAACTGATAGCCCAAAAATACAAAAATCATGAGATTACAATGGATAATTATACACCAACAAATTAGATAACTTAGGAGACATAGATAGATAAATTCTTAGAAACATGCAACATACCAAGTCTGAATCATAATGAAATACAAAATTTCATTTGAATCAGTGATCAAAAACCTCCCAACAAAAAAGTAGATGGCTTCACTCATGAATTTTACCAAACATTTAAAGAAAAATACCAACCCTCCTCAAAATCTTCCCCAAAAATAGAAGTATAGGAAACATTTGCAAACTTATTTTGTGAGGTCTGTATTATACTGATACCAAAGCCAGACAAGAACATAACAAGAACCCTGGCCGGTTGGCTTAGCGGTAGAGCATCGGCCTGGTGTGCGGGGGACCCAGGTTCGATTCCCAGCCAGGGCACATAGGAGAAGCGCCCATTTGCTTCTCCACCCTCCCCTTCCTCTCTGTCTCTCTCTTACCCTCCCGCAGCCGAGGCTCCATTGCAGCAAGGATGGCCCGGGGCGCTGGGGATGGCTCCTTGGCCTCTGCCCCAGGTGCTAGAGTGGCTCTGGTCGCGGCAGAGCAACGCCCCAGAGGGGCAGAGCATCGCCCCTGGTGGGCAGAGCTTCGCCCCTGGTGGGCGTGCTGGGTGGATCCCTGTCGGGCGCATGCAGAAGTCTGTCTGGCTGTCTCTCCCCGTTTCCAGCTTCAGAAAAATACAAAAAAAAAAAAAAAAAGAACATTACAAGAAAAGAAAATTTCAGGCCAATATGCCTGATGAATATAAATGCAGAATATTAGCAAACTAACTGGGTATAGTAGGCTTCAATACAATCAACACCATATATGACAAGCTCACAGCTAACACCATACTCAATAGTGAAAAGGTGGAAGCTTTTACTCTAAGATCAGGAACAAGACAAACATACCTACTCTCTCCACTTGTATTCAACATAGTACTGGAAGACCGAGCCAGAACAATTAGGCAAGTAAAAAAAAAAAAAAAGACATTCTAATCAGAAAGGAAGCAGTAAATTTGTCTCTATTTGCAGATAATATAGCATAATATATACAAAAAAGCTTACTGTCTCCACCAAAAATCTATTAGACCATAAATTCAGTAAAGTTTCACAAAACAAAATTAATTTATAAAAATCAGTTATATTTCTATACATTAACCACTATTAGAAAGAGAAATTAGAGTGACGTCACGGAAATGGCGCCGTGAGCAGCACGTCCGACAGCTCTCCCCTAAATCACAACAAATTTATCAACTAGAAACAGAAAAATTTATCCTCGGAGCATTCCGGAGTTCCACACAAACTGATAGCGAAAGGACTGTTATCACTTGAATCTGAGAGACGAGGGTGTGGAGGAAGCACTTGAATCTGAGAGACGAGGGTGTGGAGGAAGCTACCGCAGGGACATTCATTCAAGCCGCGAGGTTGTGCGCCTGTGGTGAGTCAGCCCACACTCAGGAGCCGCGAGCAGCCGCGGGCGCGCGCCCGGTCCGGTTGCAGAGCGAGCACCGCTAACGTTCCCAGCGGCCCCCGCACTGCGAGTGAGAGTCGCCAGCCACCGGTGCCCGGAGCACCCCATTCGCGCGCATGCCCTGGGCATTCCACGTGCCCAGAGCGCCCTACTGGCCCGCACACCCAGGGTGCCCCATTATCCTGTGCCTGGTGCGATCCAGCCGCCAGCGGCAGGGTGAGAGGGAGAGGCACCAGGGTGGTCTTACCTACTTGGGAGATTCTCTCCATGGGCGGGGCACCTCACCCAGCCATTCAAGCTAACAATCAAGCATTGGGGGAGGGGCGCGCGCAGGCAGCCTAAAATACCTTTGGGAGCACAGCTGCGACCCAATCACTGAAATTAGCTTAACCCATGAAATCTGTGCACCCTCGGTTCTAATTGATAAGATCTCTCTCAGTTCAGCAACCCAAGACAAGAGGCGTGATATTTTTTAGTGCCTCTCGCTAAAGGGGCGGGGGCAACTTCTGATTGATAGAGCCTCCATATTCAGGGATAAACGCTAACAAGAAGGACTTGGCAGATAATAAGATCTATACTACACTAGTCGCAAGCAGAGACTAGTGCCTCTTCTTCCCAGCAAAAACAGGCTACAAAGTGTGGAAAGCCTGGGTTGAGAGGTCCAACTGAATGATAGGTGCTGAACAGTCACCTTGACAACAATTGACTCCCACCCCCGCCTGATTACACTGGAGGCCCTGACTACCAGAGCCTTTCCCAAAGCCTTGCACTGAGTGGGGATAGAGTGGGGATTTCCCAGCTCTTTGAGCCTCTTACTCCCCAGGCAGAAGCAGTTGCAGCCTTATAGCTGGATCACCAGGCTGCTAATTCAGAAAGGGGGGACTAGGAGAGAGAATCCAGGAAAGCAAACTCTCTCATCGTTGGACCCTGCAAACGCCAACAAGCCTTGACTACCAGCAAGACTAAAGCCAATTATATGACATTGCCATAGAATCCCATCAACTGCAAATCCCTACCTAAGTGTGACACAGGGGCAGAGCCTGGGGTACAGAGTCACCGACCAGGAAGAGGGAGAGAAAAGAAAAAGGAAGAAGTTAACCTCTCAAAATCAAGAAAAATCCACAGACTTTACAACTTGTTCCACTAATTTTTTTTTGTTGTTGTTTGTATCTTCTATCTTTTTTGCCTTAATTTCCTCCACCTCGGTCCTTCTATTCTCTGCCCATCTTATGCTTCCCTTTTCTTGAACTACACTACCCATGAGTGTTATATTTTATTTCTCTTCTTCATCCTCACCCTCCTTTAAGGTTATACTCCAAAACACTTAACTCTCACTCTTTCCTCTTTTGTTTTTGTTTGTTTGTTTGTTTTGCTTTATTTTGTTTTTTTTCTTTTCCTTTTTTATTTCTTCCTTCGTTTTTCTCTTTTTCTTACTTTTTATTTCTATTCGTTTTTTCTTCTCTCATTTTACTTTCCTCCCATTTAATCCTCAATCACGAACAAATTAGTTAATTTGGGACTCAAGGCTTTTTTTGGCTTTATTTTTCTTTTTGCTTTTGTTTTTATTTTTTTCTTGTTTGTTTATTTTTGTGGCATTTTGGGTCCTCCCAACCCAAGGTCTCCATTGTATTTAGTCTTCGCTCCACTTAATACAATAGATTTTTATTTATTATTTTTATTTTTCTCTTCTTTATTATTCTTTTTTGGTCCTTTTTTCTGGTTCCCTCTTATCCCTCTCATTATATCTCTTAGTTGACCATCACTTACAAGCAAATCATCTTATGCTTGTCTAAGATTTTCTTCCCTTTTTTTTTTTTTTTTTTGCATTTAATAGGTCCTACACCCTTTTTTTTGCCCCTTGAACTCTTCACCCCAAATCAGGCCCTCCATTATAGGCATGATATTTCCCTGAGGAGGGGAGAGGAGGGAAAGAGAAGAAAGAAAAAAGGGGGAAATAATAAATTATTACTGTTTTTTTTTGTGGGGTGTTTTACCTTTTTTTTTTTTACTTTTTACTCTTTATTAATTCTAATTAGTGCTATCAACAAGACCACCCTCAGATGCCGATAAGAAAAAGGAAATCGAATATTATGGATACAAAAGAAAGAGAGGTAACACAAATAGATGTGGAAAAATCTATGGAGAAAAGACTTAACATATTGGAAGCCTTGGAGCTAAATGACAGAGAATTTAAAATAGAAATCTTAAAAATACTCAGAGATATACAAGAAAACACAAAAAGGCAATATAGGGAGATCAGAAAACAACTCAATGAACACAAAGAATATATTACCAAGGAAATTGAAACTATAAAAACAAATCAAACAGAAATGAAAAACTCAATTCACAAGCTGAAAAACGAGGTAACAAGCTTAGCTAACAGAACAGCCCAGATTGAAGATAGGATTAGTGAAATAGAAGACAAACAACTTGAGGCACAACAGAGAGAAGAAGAAAGAGACTCAAAAATAATAAAAAACGAGAAAGCCCTACAGGAATTGTCTGACTCCATCAGAAAGAATAACATAAGAATAATAGGTATATCAGAGGGAGAAGAGAAAGAAAATGGAATGGAGAATATACTCAAACAAATAATAGACGAGAACTTCCCAAGCCTGTGGAAGGAACTAAAGCCTCAAATTCAAGAAGCAAACAGAACACCGAGTAACTTAACCCCAACAAACCCACTCCAAGGCACATCATAATAAAGATGACACAAACCAATGACAAAGAAAAAATTCTCAAGGCAGCCAGGGAAAAGAAGAGTACAACATATAAAGGAAGGCCTATTAGATTATCATCAGATTTCTCAGCAGAAACTCTACAAGCTAGAAGAGAGTGGACCCCAATATTTAAAGCCGTGAAAGAGAGGAACTTTCAGCCAAGAATACTATACCCATCAAAGCTATCCTTCAAGTATGAAGGAGATATAAAAACATTCACAAATACAGAAAAGATGAGAGAATTTATCAACAGAAAGCCCCCACTCCAGGAAATACTAAGGGGGGTTTTCCAACCAGATTCAAAGAACAAAAGAAAACAACACCACAAGTAACAGCTCCACCAAGAACACAATAAAACCAAACTTAAACTGTGACAACAAAGGAAAAAAAGGGGGGAGAGGATGGAGATTAACAGTAGCAAAGGATGATGAAGTGCAGAAATACTTATAAGATAGGGTACTACAATGAATATGGTAGGTACCCTTTTCATTACTTAATGGTAACGACCCTTAAAAAAACCACCACAAAAACACTTGACTTAAAAAAGGTAGCAACAGAGGAAAGAAGTATGGAACACAAACAAACAAAAACAAATGATAGAAAAACAAAAGAGAAGAATCAAACTAGATACAAAACTAACAGAAAGCAATTTATAAAATGGCAGTAGGGAACCCACAAGTGTCAATAATTACACTAAATGTAAATGGATTAAACTTACCAATAAAAAGACACAGAGTAGCAGAATGGATTAAAAAAAAAATCCAACTATATGCTGCCTACAAGAAACACATCTAAGCAACAAGGATAAAAACAAATTCAAAGTGAAAGGCTGGAAAACAATACTCCAAGCAAACAACACCCAAAAAAAAGCAGGTGTAGCAATACTCATATCTAATAATGCTGACTACAAGACAGAAAAAGTACTCAGAGACAAAAATGGTCATTTCATAATGATTAAGGGGAAGTTGAATCAAGAAGACATAACAATCCTTAATATATATGCACCAAACCAAGAAGCACCAAAATATATAAGACAGCTACTTATTGACCTTAAAACAAAAACTAACAAAAATACAATCATACTTGGAGACCTCAATACACCGCTGACGGCTCTAGATCGGTCATCCAAACAGAGAATCAATAAAGATATAGTGGCCTTAAACGAAATACTAGAACACCTGGATATGATAGACATCTACAGGACACTTCATCCCAAAGCGACAGAGTATACATTTTTCTCTAGTGTACATGGAACATTCTCAAGAATTGACCATATGTTGGGCCACAAAGACAATATCAGCAAATTTAGAAAAATTGAAATTGTACCAAGCATATTTTCTGATCATAAAGCCTTGAAACTAGAATTCAACTGCAAAAAAGAGGGGGAAAAACCCACAAAAATGTGGAAACTAAACAACATACTTCTAAAAAATGAATGGGTCAAAGAAGAAATAAGTGCAGAAATCAAAAGATATATACAGACAAATGAAAATGAAAATACGACATATCAGAATCTCTGGGATGCAGCAAAAGCAGTAATAAGAGGAAAGTACATATCACTTCAGGCCTATATGAACAAACAAGAGAGAGCCGAAGTAAACCACTTAACCTCACACCTTAAGGAACTAGAAAAAGAAGAACAAAGACAACCCAAAACCAGCCGAAGAAAGGAGATAATAAAAATCAGAGCAGAAATAAATGAAATAGAGAACAGAAAAACTATAGAAAAAATCAATAAAACAAGGAGCTGGTTCTTTGAAAAGATCAACAAAATTGACAAACCCTTGGCAAGACTCACCAAGGAAAAAAGACACAGGACTCAAATAAATAAAATCCAAAATGAAAGAGGAGAGATCACCACAGACATCATAGATATACAAAGAATTATTGTAGAATACTATGAAAAATTATATGCCACCAAATACAACAATCTAGAAGAAATGGATAAATTCCTAGAACAATACAACCTTCCTAGACTGAGTCATGAAGAAGCTGAAAGCCTAAACAGACCAATCAGCAGGGAGGAAATAGAAAAAACTATTAAAAATCTCCCCAAAAATAAAAGTCCAGGCCCAGACTGTTATACTAGTGAATTCTATCAAACATTCAAAGAAGACTTGGTTCCTATTCTACTCAAAGTCTTCCAAAAAATTGAAGAACAAGCAATACTTCCAAACACATTTTATGAGGCCAACATAACCCTCATACCAAAACCTGGCAAGGATGGCACAAAGAAAGAAAACTACAGACCAATATCTCTAATGAATACAGATGCTAAAATACTAAACAAAATACTGGCAAACCGAATACAACAACATATTAAAAAAATAATACATCGTGATCAAGTGGGATTCATCCCAGAATCTCAAGGGTGGTTCAACATACGCAAAACAGTTAACGTAATACACCATATCAACAAAACAAAGAACAAAAACCACATGATCTTATCAATAGATGCAGAAAAGGCTTTTGATAAAATACAACACAATTTTATGTTTAAGACTCTCAACAAAATGGGTATAGAAGGAAAATATCTCAACATGATAAAGGCCATATATGATAAACCATCAGCCAACATCCTATTAAACGGCATAAAACTGAGGACTTTCTACCTTAAATCAGGAACAAGACAGGGTTGTCCACTCTCTCCACTCTTATTCAACGTGGTGCTAGAAGTTCTGGCCAGAGCAATCAGACAAGACAAAGAAATAAAAGGCATCCATATCGGAAAAGAAGAAGTAAAGCTATCACTTTTTGCTGATGATATGATCCTATACATCGAAAACCCGAAGGACTCCACAAAAAGATTATTAGAAACAATAAACCAATACAGTAAGGTCGCAGGATACAAAATTAACATACAAAAGTCCATAGCCTTTCTATATGCCAACAATGAAATATTAGAAAACGAACTCAAAAAAATAATCCCCTTCACGATTGCAACAAAAAAAATAAAATACCTAGGAATAAACATAACAAAGAACGTAAAGGACCTATATAATGAAAATTACAAAACATTGTTAAGGGAAATCGAAAAAGATACAATGAGATGGAAAAATATTCCTTGTTCTTGGATAGGAAGAATAAATATTATCAAAATGGCCATATTACCCAAAGCAATATACAAATTTAATGCAATTCTCATCAAAATCCCTATGAGATTTTTAAAGAAATGGAACAAAAAACCATCAGATTTATATGGAATTATAAAAAACCCCGAATAGCCAAAACAATCCTAAGGAAAAAGAATGAAGCTGGGGGCATTACAATACCTGACTTTAAACTATAGTATAGGGCCACGATAATCAAAACAGCATGGTATTGGCAAAAAAATAGACACTCAGACCAATGGAACAGAATAGAAAGCCCAGAAATAAAACCACATATATATGGTCAAATAATCTTTGATAAAGGGGCCAACAACACACAATGGAGAAAAGAAAGCCTCTTCAACAAATGGTGTTGGGAAAACTGGAAAGCCACATGCAAAAGAATGAAACTCGACTACAGCCTGTCCCCGTGTACTAAAATTAATTCAAAATGGATCAAAGATCTAAATATAAGACCTGAAACAATAAAGTACATAGAAGAAGACATAGGTACTAAAATCATGGACCTGGGTTTTAAAGAACATTTTATGAACTTGACCCCAATGGCAAGAGAAGTGAAGGCAAAGATAAACGAATGGGACTACATCAGAATGAAAAGTTTTTGCTCAGCAAGAGAAACTGATATCAAAATAAACAGACAGCCAACTATATGAGAACTGATATTTTCAAACGACAGCTCAGATAAGGGCCTAATATCCAAAATTTACAAAGAACTCATAAAACTCAACAACAAACAAACAAACAATCCAATAAAAAAATGGGAAGAGGACATGAACAGACACTTCTCCCAGGAAGAGATACAAATGGCCAACAGATATATGAAAAGATGCTCAGCTTCATTAGTTATTAGAGAAATGCAAATCAAAACTACAATGAGATACCACCTCACTCCTGTTAGATTAGCTATTATCAACAAGACGGGTAATAGCAAATGTTGGAGAGGCTGTGGAGAAAAAGGAACCCTCATTCACTGTTGGTGGGACTGTAAAGTAGTACAACCATTATGGAGGAAAGTATGGTGGTTCCTCAAAAAACTGCAAATAGAACTACCTTATGACCCAGCAATCCCTCTACTGGGTATATACCCCAAAACCTCAGAAACATTGATACGTGAAGACACATGTAGCCCCATGTTCATTGCAGCACTGTTCACAGTGGCCAAGACATGGAAACAACCAAAAAGCCCTTCAATAGAAGACTGGATAAAGAAGATGTGGCACATATACACTATGGAATACTACTCAGCCATAAGAAATGATGACATCGGATCATTTACAGCAAAATGGTGGGATCTTGATAACATTATAAGGAGTGAAATAAGTAAATCAGAAAAAAACAAGGACTACATGATTCCATACATTGGTGGAACATAAAAATGAGACTGAGAGACATGGACAAGAGTGTGGTGGTTACCAAGGGTGGGGGGGGGGGGAGGGAGGACATGGGAGGGAGGGAGGGAGGGAGAGAGTTAGGGGGAGGGGGAGGGGCACAGAGAACTAGATAGAGGGTGACGGAGGACAATCTGACTTTGGGCGAGGGGTTTGCAACATAATTTGATGACAAAATAACCTAGACATGTTTTCTTTGAATATATGTACCCTGATTTATTAATGTCATCCCATTACCATTAATAAAAATTTATTAAAAAAAAAAAGAAAGAGAAATTAAGAAAACAATTTCATTGACAATAAATACCTAGAATAAATTTAAACAAGGAAGTAAAAAACCTGTTCACTGAAAACTATAAGCCATTAATGAAATTGAAAAAGACACAGATAAATAAAAAATATTCCTTGTGCATAGATTAGAAGAATTAATATTGTTCGTAGTACTCAAAGTAACACACAAATTCAATGTAATTTTAATAAAAATTCCAGTAGCATTTTTCACAGAAATAGAAAAACATTCTAAAATTTGTATGAAACCACTAGAGTCCAAGTAGCCAGAGCAATTCAGAAAAAAAGAACAAAACTGAAGTCATTATAGTACTTATTGATTTCAAATTATATTCTAAAGCTATAGTAATCAAAACATTGTGGTAGTGATGTAAAAATTGACCCAAAAGTGAATGAAACAGAGTGGAGAGAGCAGAAATAAAGTCATGCACATACAGCCAATTAATTTTTGACAAAGGAGCCAAACCATGTAATGTAGAAAAGATCTTATCTTCAATAAATGGTGCTAGAAAAAGTGGTATCCACATACAAAAGAATAAAATTGGGCCCTTTTCTTATACCATACACAATAATTAATTCAAAATGGATTAAAGACTTAAAAATAATGCTGAAACCATAAAACTCCTAGAAGAAAACATAAGGGTAAGCTCTTTGACATTGATATTGGCAATGATTTTTTGAATGTGACACCAAAAGCAAAGTCAACAAAATAAAAAATGAACAAGTGGGACTACATCAAATTACAAAGCTTATATACAGCAAAGAAAACCATCAATAAAATTAAAAGGCAACTAATGGAATGGAAAAAAAATGAAAAACCACATATATGATAAGACATTGATATCCAAAATATACAAGGACTCAGATCTTAATAGCAAAAATCCCCCCCCCCCACAAATAACCCAATGTAAAAAAATGGGCAAAGGACCTAAGTAGACATTTTTCCAAAAAAAAAAAAAAAAGACATACAAATGGCCAATAGGTACATGAAAAAGTAGTCAACGTTACTAATTATCAGAGAAATAAAAATCAAAACCACATGAGATATCACCTCACACCTGTTGGATGGCTATTAGCAAAAAGACAAAAGATAAGCGTTGGCAAGGATGTGAAGAAAAAGAAACCGCAACTGTAGTGGGCATGTAAATTGGTGCAGCCACTATAGAAAACAGTATGGAGGTTCCTCAAGAAATTAAAATAGAACTACCATATGAACTAACAATTCCACTTCTGTGTATATATATAAAGGAAATGAAATCAGTATCTCAGAAAGGTATTTGTTCTGCCATGTTCAATGTAGCATTATTTATAATATTCAATGTATGGAAACAAACTGCATATCATTTGATGGATCAATGGATAAAGGAAATGTATAGATACACAATGGGATATAACTCAGTGTAAAAAAGGAAGAAAACCCTGCTTTTGCAACAACAGTGATGGCCTGGAGGGCATTATGCTAAGTGAAATAAGCCAGATAAAGGCAAATATTATGTTATCACTTATATGTGGAATAAAAAAGGAAGTCCAACTCTTAAAAAAAAAAAGAATGGTGGTTACTGTAGGTTGAGTGGTGGAGGAAATAGGGAGAGGGTGGTAAAAAGGTACAAACTTTTAGTAATAAGATGAATAAGGTCTTATGATATAATGTATAAAATGGTGAATATAGTCAATAATTCTGTATTGTATAATTAAAATTTGCTAAGAGAATAAAACTTAAGTGTTTTCACCAAAAAAGAAAAAAGGGGAAAAAGGTAAATATGCAAATATGTGAGGTGAGGTAATGGATATGTTTATTACCTTGAATGTGGGAGTTCTACAATGTATATATATACAATATATACCAAATCATCATGTTGTATACTTCAAACATATACAATTTTATTGGTCAATTATATCTCAGTAATGCTGAAAAAGTTTTATATAATTAAAAAACCCTTTGCCCATGTTGAATTGGGTTTATTGTTGAGTTGTAGAAGTTGTTTGTATATTCAAAATAGTGGTCAGTTATTTAGTATATGATTTGCAAATATTTCCCCCCCATTCTGTGGATTGTCTTTTTGCTCTCATTACAGTGTTTTTAAATGCTTTTTTCTTTTGATGAAATCTAATTTATTTTTTCTTTCGTTGTCATATCTAAGAAACCATCAAATCTATGTATGTCTGAAGATTTCTTCCCATGTTTTCTTCTAAAAGTTTTATACTTTTAGCTTTTATGTTTAGCCTTTTATGATCCACTTTAAAATAATTTTTCTATATGATGTAAGGTAAGGGACCAAATTTATTCTTTTGCATACAGATACTCAGTTTTACTAGTAGCAGTAGTTGAAAGAAAAATTGTCTTTCTCCATGGAATGGGCTTATATTTCAGGGTTTATGTTTGGGTTGTCTATTCTATTTCACACCCATCTGTTTGTCCTTATGCCAATACCACACTGTTTTGCTGACTGTAGCTTTATATATATTAAGTATTAAAATTAGGAAATGTAAATGTTCCCAATTTGTTATTCTGTTTCAAGACTATTTTGGCAATTAATATTTTAAAGTACATTCTAAACAGTTTATGTGTTTATAAACTATATGTGTCATGTATGAAGATTTATGCAAATAACACCTATATTTATATTTTAAGCCTGACCTGTCCTGAGCTCTAGACTTGAAACTGCCTGACAACTCCAGCATGCTTCTCAATCTTAACATGTTAAAAACACAATTTATTTATTTATCTATTTATTTATTTATTTATTTTAGAGACAGACAGAAAGGGAGAGAGATAAGAAGCATCAGTTCTTTGTTGCAGCACTTTAGTTGTTTGTTGATTGCTTTCTCATATGTGCCTTGACCAGGGGGCTCCAGCTAAACCAGTGACCCCTTGCTCAAGTCAGCAACCTTGGGCTTAAGCCAGCAACTTTCGGGCTCAAGCCAGCCACCATGGGGTAATGTTTAGAGTCCCACACTCAAGACAGCAACCCTGTACTCAAGCTGGTGAACCTGCGCTCAAGTCATATGAGCCTGCACTCAAGCTGGTGACTTCAGAGTTTCCAACCTGGGCCCTCAGTGTCCCAGGCTCGACACTTTATCTACTGCACCACTGCCAAGTCAAGCAAAACTATAATTTTTTATTTATTCTGTGAAATTTGTAGCTTCTGCTTTAGACATCATAGTAAATAGCACCACACATTTTTTCTCCCTTTCCTTCACCACTGCTCCTCTCCCCTGCCCCCTCTTGTATTCAATGCTTCAGAAAGTCCTGTTGGTTTTTCTTTCCAAATACATCCCCAATCTGATCACCTCCATCTTTATTACCCTAGTCATAGTCATCATGTTTCCTGCAACCATTTGTCCCAATCTATTTTCTTCTTGGAAGTCAAGGAGTCTGTGTAAAGGGACTTCTGGAATCTTACCTTTAAGACGTTTGTCCAAGTATTCTAGAATTATTCTAAACACTTGAATTAATGCCAGAATCAAGGATCCAAATGCTAGAGATCCTGTGTGATATCTGGGCAAAGATAAAGTGAGAATAAAAGTTAAAATATCTCCACTATTAACTAAAAAGAAGTTAAACAATTTTTATAGATAAAAGGGATGTGCAGGAGGATGATATAAAAGAGCTTCTTACACTCCTCCATTCAGATTGATAAAGATCTAGAGAGTTTTAAACCATGCATACACATTTTGCACTTCACCTACAGAAATAATACCAACTGTCTGTCAGCATAAGATAGGATGCTTGAGCTGAGCAATGAGCATCCACTGCTCGGTTTAATTGTTAATCTTTAATTTGGTGCCGCCCCCAATATTTTATCTCTAGTACCCATGGTCTTTAGAATAATACTGCTCTAGTTAGGGAGTATACAATTGTGGCTATAAAGCCAGACAGAGCCAATGAACATCCATGAATCTTGAATCATACCTTTGAGCTATTTTGTGCCTTGCCACTTGAATGATAAGCAAAAGATTGAATTATAAGCATACTAAACATCACTTGGAAAAACAGAGGTAGGGCTCAATGAGAAACTTACCGTATGGCTCGTCCAAATGCAGTAAAAAGTGGATATGGTGGAATGTCATCAGGTTTTCTCAAGGCCCAGTAATAAGAAGCAAAGGCACCAGCAAGGGCACACTGACCCAATGCAATGACAAAGTTCATAAGCCAGAGAAAGACAAAGAGATTGAATATCTGGAAGGTAGTGATGTATTTATGGTATAGGCTGTTTCCACCGTAGAAAGCGAAGTTACACTGAGCATGAGGGCAAGCTTTGGAAATTTCAGTTGTGTTAAAAATCTGCACTCGGAAAGAAACAACGTAGATAGCATGAGATTAAATGCTATTCCAAGATAACACCTTCCTGGACTTCCCTTTGTGTGTAAAATGCCCACTCCCAATTGCATGTCCTATACTTTTCCCATGAGTTTCTTCAGTTATTCCTATTTTCAATCACATCATTTTATGTAATATTTTTATGAACTCTGGAATGCATATCTCATTTTCCATCCTATGTTCATCCCTCTTCGCCCCTCTTTAGTTTCACATTTATTAGTGCTTCTTGGAGATATGATAAGACAAATGCGCTCAGGAAATAATAGAGCTTCCTTTCTATTCTCCCACCGTTTCCAGTGTTCTCCTGCTAACACCTGACTCACTCACCCCTTCTCTACAGTGATCTCTATCAATATACAGGGTCTCTATTTCTCTATATTCTTTACTTCGGGCTCTCTATGAACAACTCCTACAACACTGCTGGATGAAATGTAGTAGAGTTCTGTACTGAAGTTAAATAAAAGAGAATTTCTTTTACTTACCGCTGGGTCACAGGTTTTATTTTCATGTTTACATTGCCCATCTGGGGTTATAATTTTGTATATGGGTATCCCTGATGAAGCCAAGTAACTGAGTAAATTCTATTAAGGGTAAATTATTTGCTGGTAAGTTGAAAATACATAGACATAGAAATAATGCAAATAACTTAAAAATCCTTTGCGAGATTAACATAAAAAATTTTTGAATCTTTTAATAGTTCATCCATTCTTCAGACCCAGAGTAATATAACATAGGTCAACTGCACAGAGAGGCCTCTTGAAAACAGTAAAATATATAGAAGTTTTTAAGGTTATCACCAAGGAGAAGTACCATATGTGAAGACAAAAATAAAACAAAATCTACCAAGTGGCCTGTATGAGAGAAAATCAATCAGTAAATTAAAGGATTTTTAGAGCTTGGCTGAAAAAATAATCAGTTATTTATTTAGGATGTTCCTAATCTTCCCAGAATGAAAAACACTGGACTCCTGGTTCCCGAATGGTGGTGTGGACCCGAGGTTCCATGAGATAAGTTACCAAAGGATACACGGCTGTCACGGCCCAGTAGCAAATACAGATCGAGAGGAAAATGAAAGTTAAAAGTGGATAAATTAATGTAGTAGGGACATATCCAATGGCTCTGAAATACAAAAAATAGTTAAAATTCAAAATGATCCAGTGCTATAAATTCTCAATTAAATTTTTAACTGTTTGATCTAGATAAGCCTTAGACGGAATTTCTTTTAAGAACATTGGTAATAAACATCAACTCTTTTGTGCTGATTATGCTGGCATATATTTAGCTGGTTTTTAAATTTTATTTTATTTATCTATTTATTTATTTATTTATTGTAAGTTGGAGACATTTTTTTTAAGTTTTTTTTAATGTTTTTTATTTATTTATTCATTTTAGAGAGGAGAGGGAGAGAGAGAGAGAGAGAGAGAGAGAGAGAGAGAGAGAGAGAGAGAGAGGAGAGACAGAGAGAGAGAAGGGGGGAGGAGCTGGAAACATCAACTCCCATATGTGCCTTGACCAGGCAAGCCCAGGGTTTCGAACCGACGACCTCAGCATTTCCAGGCCGATGCTTTATCCACTGCACCACCACAGGTCAGGCAGAGAGACATTATTTAATGCTCACATTTCTTGCCCAAATTTACTCAAATTCTCTACTCTTTTCTTATTTCTGTCTGACTCCTAAAGATTTGAGACATTATAATCATAATATTTCATCCTTTTGTTTAGATTTTTACATTTTTTTTTTGAAACAGAGAAAGGAACAGATAGGGACAGACAGACAGGAAGGGAGAGAGATGAGAAGCATCAAGTCTTTGTTGCAGCGGCTTAGTTGTTCACTGATTGCTTTCTGATATGTGCCTTGACTAGGGGGGGCACTACAGCAGAACTAGTGACCCCTTGTTCAAGCCAGTGACCTTGAGCTCAAGGCAGCCACCTTGGGCTTCAAGCCAGCAACATTTGGGCTCAAGCCAGTGACCATGGGGTCATGTCTATGATCCCATGCTTAAGCCAGCATCCCCATGCTTAAACTGGTGAGTTTGCGCTCAAGCCGGATGAGCCCACACTCAAGCCGGCAACCTCGGGATTTTGAACCTGGGTCTTCAGTCTGACACTCTATCTACTGTGCCCAGCCTGGCCAGGCTGGATTCTTAGACTTCTAAAATTGGAGAGGACCATGACAATCATCTCATCAAATGTGAGAATCCCTCCCTAATTCAGGAATCTTTTCTTTACAATCTTTAAAATATGTTCATAAGCCTCTGGTGACCACATTGTTAGAAACTTACTTTTATATGACACAGCTTATTCTATTTCTTTCCAGTATATTAGAAAATTCTTCCATATCTGCCTGGCCGTAATTAACATCCACTGCCTTTGGAGAAGCCATGACCACCTTTTTAACACAGCAATCCCTCAAAGTAATTTATTCTTTTATTTATTTATTTTTTAATTTTTATTTTTTGTACTTTTCTGAAGTTGGAAACAGGGAGGCAGTCAGACTGACTCCCGCATGCGCCCGACCGGGATCCACTCGGCGTGCCCACCAAGGGGCAATGCTCTGCCCACCTGGGGCTTCACTCTGCTGCAACCAGAGCCATTCCAGTGCCTGAGGCAGAGGGCACAGAGCCATCCTCAGCGCCCGGGCCAACCCTGCTCCAATGGAGCCCCAACTGCGGGAGGGGAAGAGAGAATCAGAGAGGAAGGAGAGGGGGAGAGGGGGAGAGGTGGAGAAGCAGATGGGCACTTCTCCTGTGTGCCCTGGCCAGGAATCGAACCCGGGACTTCTGCACGCCAGGCCGATGCTCTACCACTGAGCCAACCGGCCAGGGCTAAGTAATTTATTCTTTTAGTCTGCAGGATAATTATTCCTTTGCTATTTCCTCATAAGACATGGTTTCTGAAATGGTCACCATCCTATTTATCGTGTCCTTAACTACTTTTGAATGACCTTTTCTTCATATGACACTAGATTAAATCCAGCACTATTTGTTATAGCCATTGAGCACTCAGATGGAAATATTTCTACTCCTAATGAATTGACACATCTTCGATTTCTGTTAAATTTACTACCCTCTTCACTTTCCTGTTTGAGCTATGCTGTTTTCTCCTTCCTCCAGACACTGCTGTTAAGAGAATTGCAAAGCATCTCTCTGTTTGCCCTGTAGTCTCACCCATTTATTCCAACTCTTATTTTCCCTTGAGCAAACTATCAGCCTGTCACAGTTGTATTGGTCCTTTAATACACACACACATTTGGAGGCATAAAAGTGGGTTAAGTTACAGTAAAATGTACAATATCATATTATTTTAAAAATCCAGCAAACCAGTAGTTTTCAAGGGCTAATGATAGGGCTTCAGTTACTGTGAGAAGGAGAGAGAGTTTAATTTAACAAACTGTTTGTTAACCATTTAACCACGGGGCTTCAGGTAGCACTATTATATTACAGATGACAATTTTGTTAAAATAATTTTTAAGCAGTATTTAAAATAATTTGGTCCTTGATAACTTAGTTTCTGTCATTTTAAATCAAGAGTGTGGTCTGTTGGCTTTATAGTAATGCTTTCTTTGTTTCTTCCATGCATTATTCAAAACTTTAAAGTATTATTCTCAAGTGATCTTTTGGAATAGTTTGGAAACTGTAGGTGTTATTGCCTCCCAGTGTGAATTTATGAAAAATTTAGTGTTTATTTTATTGCATGTTTTAATAAAAATGGCTCTGGGTATAAAGTGTTTCTGAATTAAGAGCTGTAGATACAAAATATATAGTCTGGTGCTGTTAAGATCAATTATTCCTTCTACTGGCAAATTTTGTCATTTATATAGCAATGGTAATAATATGTAATCAACTTTATAGAATTATGGTGGTTTAAAATTCTGCAAATGATCTCAACAATTTATATTAACATGTGACTCAGTATGGGAATAATGCAATATGCAATATAACTAACTTTTATATAGCGTTTTATCACTTACTTTCACATGTTATTCTTTTAACATACATTTGGTGTTAAGAAAACAACAAAAAAACCCAGGCCTTGGCCAGCTGGCTCACTAGTAGAGCATTGGCTGGGCATGTGGATGTTTCAGGTTAGATTTCTGGTCAGGGCACACAGGAGAAGTACCCATCTGCTTCTCCACTTCTCCTCCTCCCTCACCTCTCTCTCTCTTTCTCTCTCTCTCTCTGTCTTCTCTCCCTTTCCCTCCCACAGCCATGGCTTGATGGGTTCAAGTACATAGGCTCCAGGTGCTGAGGATAGCTACATGGAGCCTTCACCTCAGGTCTTAAAATAAGCTCGGTTCTGAGCATGGCCCCAGATGGGCAGAGCATCAGCCCCAGACAGGGGTTGCCTGGTGGATCCCAGTCGGGCGCATGCAAGAGTCTGTCTTTCTATCTCCCTTTCTCTCATTTGGAAAAGAAGGAAAAAAAAGTGCTAATATGTAGACTAGACAGAGTTTAACCTTACTTTACCCTATGATAATTGAGGTTTTAGGGATATTGAAGGACAGGTTAGCATGACTGTTCTAATAAGTAGCAATCTGATCTTAAGTCATCTTGAAGGGTAAATAGTCTGGGGCATCTGAACAATAGGCAGTGACTGGCTTGACCAACTGATACACACTAGGTAAGCTTTTCCATCAAGGCCTTACTTGCTCCCTTCCTTCAGCAGGGCAATGGAGACGCGGATTCGGGTCCTCAGGAAGATCAGCATGAGGATGACAAGCACTTCAAGGATGCAGAGCATGATCACTTTAAAAAGAAAAAACAAAATTAGTGCGTGATACAAATCTATCCAACAGACAAACTTTCTCTGCAGAAGTTAGGACTGAGCTTCATGATTATTTCTGCCAATTCTGACACTTCGTAGTTTCAGCCAATCTTAGACATTCACTTTCAAAACCTTCAAAAATGTTAAAAACTCTAGATAAAAATCTTTACTTAAGTTTAAACAACTCAATTGAATGGGCTTTATCTTGGAAAAACTTTATGACATCTGTATGGGCTTTACCTTGAGAACTTCTTCCACCATTTGTAGAAATGGGGAAACAGGCATAGAGGAAAGAAAGACTTGCTTTTCTGCTTTAGGAAGCTCTTAAATGTTTCACTTTTACTCCACCAAGTGAGACAATCATTAGAGAAGAAGCTTTCTGTTGGCCCTGCTTACAATACCTCTTAATGAATTGACCTTGCTGAGTTACACAACGGCTTTTGGTTGGCCACATTTTATTTTGTGACTCCACCATCATGGCCACTATTGGTGGTATCAGGGTTTAAACACAGCCCAAATCATCTAATAAAAGTCTAAGAATTAGAAGTAAGGTATTCTAGGTAAGTTTCAAGTTGGCATTTATAAAGCTCTTGAACTAAGAGTTACACAAACTTAATGAACTGCGTCAAAACTATCTTCATGCAAAGTAAGTAAATCTTTAGATAGGAAATAAAGTGTGTGTGTGTATAAAGAGAGAAGGAGCGAGGAGAGGAAATCCTGGGTTCTTTTGGCTTTTGTTTCCTAGATGTAGGTATACTTGAAAGTTCAGCTGCTTTTCTGTCTCATGTTTGAGTTTGGTGAGACATTTCTATATTCTAATAAAAATACCTTTGCCTTAGCCCCAGCTTGCACAAATTTTCTTTTCTTTTCAAATAGCTCGAATTAGTTTCTTTTTACTTGAAGCCAAATAGTCCTAATTACTATATTTTCTCAATTCTAAAACATACCATTAATTTAGGAATATCTTTTTAAGAAAAGTAAAGAAGCCCTCCATTAACTATCTATTCATTAATTATAAGATGCATCCTGACTTCAGAAATGGTAAAAAGTAAAAAGGTATAATCTTAAAATTAAGGAACTATGTCACTGCTAATAACAATCTAAAACTATAAAAAAAAAGTTAATGTAAAGTTAATTAAATTTCCACCTGTGAAGAAATCATTCCATGGCATGCTTCTTAGATAGTTATTCTGCTGATGTGTGAAGGCACCCACCACCAGAGCACTCACTGTGTCTTTCTGTGGTTACACCGCCAAGATCCCGATGTTACATCAAATATCATTTTATATTTCCAGTAAGTAAAAATCAGTTAACCCAGAGGTGTGGGAGGACATTGGCAATGTATCATTTTGCTACTATATCATTTTTTTAGTTAAACTATGTAGTTATATTTTCATGCACCTTTGATTCTCTTAAAACAGTGATCCCCATCCCCCGGGCCGTGGACTGGTACTGGTCTGTGGGCCATTTGGTACCGGTCCGCAGATTGGTACCGGTCCACAGAGAAAGAATAAATAACTTACATTATTTCTGTTTTATTTATATTTAAGTCTGAACGATGTTTTATTTTTAAAAAATGACCAGATTCCCTCTGTTACATCCGTCTAAGATTCACTCTTGATGTTTGTCTCATAAGTTTGACAATTATATTTAAAAATATCACAGTTTTGCCCTGGCCGGTTGGCTCAGTGGTAGAGCATCGGCCTGGCATGTGGGGGACCCGGGTTCGATTCCCGGCCAGGGCACATAGGAGAAGCGCCCATTTGCTTCTCCATCCCCCCCCTCCTTCCTCTCTGTCTCTCTCTTCCCCTCCCGCAGCCAAGGCTTCATTGGAGCAAAGATGGCCTGGGCGCTGGGGATGGCTCCTTGGCCTCTGCCCCAGGCACTAGAGTGGCTCTGGTCGCGGCAGAGTGATGCCCCAGAGGGGCAGAGCATCACCCCCTGGTGGGCAGAGCATCGCCCTCTGATGGGCGTGCCGGGTGGATCCCAGTCGGGCGCATGCGGGAGTCTGTCTGACTGTCTCTCCCCGTTTCCAGCTTCAGAAAAATACAAAAGAAAAAAAAAAAAGAAAAAAAGAAAAAAAAATCACAGTTTTTACACCAGTTGCATAATTTTATTTTGTGCATTTATCCGTTCCACCTTAAAGGCCAGTCTGTGAAAATATTTTCTGACATGAAACCGGTCTGTGGCCCAAAAAAGGTTGGGACCACTGTCTTAAAACATAAAAAATGGCCCTGGCCGGTTGGCTCAGCGGTAGAGCGTCGGCCTAGCGTGCGGAGGACCCGGGTTCGATTCCCGGCCAGGGCACACAGGAGAAGCGCCCATTTGCTTCTCCACCCCTCCCTCCCGCAGCCAAGGCTCCACTGGAGCAAAGATGGCCCAGGCGCTGGGGATGGCTCTGTGGCCGCTGCCTCAGGCGCTAGAGTAGCTCTGGTCGCAACATGGCGACGCCCCGGAGGGGCAGAGCATCGCCCCCTGGTGGGCAGAGCGTCGCCCCATGGTGGGCGTGCCGGGTGGATCCCGGTCGGGCGCATGCGGGAGTCTATCTGACTGTCTCTCCATGTTTCCAGCTTCAGAAAAATGAAAAAAAAAAAAAAACATAAAAAATGAACCCCAAATTGTGAAGTATAACTATATTAAGCTAAAATTATTTTCTTTTTGGACAAACCTAAGAATATGTGATATACCAGAATTGCTTTATATTATGAAATTGTCTTGATAAGACCATTGCATATAAAACATATACCTTAATAAAAGGGCATGTTCAAAAGGGTTATATTAAAGAAATTTCATTGCCTTTTGAACTTATATATTACATTTCTTCCTTGTGATTGAATAAGAACAAACAATAGAAACATATTTTTCTTGAGACCCTATGGAGAAACTGGCATAACTATAACTTCACAGAGAAGGAGAATGGGATAATTAATAGTAGAAATGAGAATACAACCATCTCCTAACATAATTCAAGACTAATAAAAATTGTATTGTTGAATATACAACTCTGCTTATTCTCAGTGTTTCTGTCAATTAGTGTAATCGCGTTTATGTACTTGTCTCTAGTGCTGAGATTTTGTCCAAACGTGGTGCAAGTAATCAAGTAATGTCTGATAAATGCATTGTGAAAGTTAAAGTCTCATCTGAGGAAAAATTAGTATTTCTAGACTTAAAAATAGAAGCAAGCTCTGTATTCTCTTCAAAGTACATCTCTTAATTTTCCAATTGCAGTTTCTAATCATCTCAATAGAATGACCATAGAACCTCTAATTAAGACTCATCTGAAAGTAAATCGAGAAGTTTCAGTACATAATATAATGGATGAGACTTGCCTTCTGTAGAGATAAGAGCTAACAGTAAGTGGATTGCTGAGGAGATATGAAATCACTTCAAATTCAGGAAGAGTGATTAGATGAGGCTGTAAGTGCCAAGAAGTTTGATTTTTATAGTTAAAAATAGCTAAAAACAAAACAATTTGGCAAAACATATTTGAAAAAATAATGTGTTCATTACATGAAGAGAACTAGGCTGATGAAAGCTAGAAATGGGTACCCAAAAAACAAGGATTTGGTGTTCTGATCCAGCACTGTCCTAGGAAAAGAGAACTAAATTGGGTTGACAGAGGAGTCTGCTGGGGGCCTGTGCCTCAGGGTAAGACCATTGTGTTTGGCAGGAGCCTAAAAAAAATCGATCAAAACTGAGGCCTCTGCTAATAAAGCTTTTTACTATTAATCTGTTCCCGAAATGCTGTGGTCCCAGGAAAGCTGTGTCCTAGATGGGTGTAAAGCCAGTAGCCATGGCCACCATCAGAGCTACCTGGCCCATGCAGATTTGCATTGGATTCGGACAGACAGTAATGAAACAATGGAGCCAAGAAATGGTGGGCCATTACCTTTAATCCTAGCTTGCACCTGGCAGGCAAGAAATACATACAGTGGGAAAACACTTCCCTTTCCATTCAGGGTTCCCAAAGCCACTGACTTATCCGAGTTTCCTAACCTCACCAGCCTTATTCACCTCTGTTCCCCATCTCCCTTTCTCTGCACAAACTGGCTTCTCCTTCAGCACTCAGCCATCTTGGCTGCTTCTCCTCTCCTCCACATGGCCTTTCTCTGCTCTCCTCTCTAATGCTAATCTCAGGAACCGAGAGAGAGCAAGCTCCCGGTCTGCCCCCATTTTATAGTATAGAAATCAAAACCTTTAATCCAATATATAAATAAGGAAGTCTCTGATACAAAGTCACTTATCTGAGGCATAATGGGATTCCTCATGAGAGTGCACCACCCTACATCATGCAATCAGTCAAGGGTGTGGGGAAAAGCTTAGTCTTAAAACTAAGCCTTAGGCTATAACGACCCTGCCTGCTTACAGCCTGTCCCCCACACCCAGTGCAAACTATAAGCGAGCAAACATATATCATATTTAAAAACTTATTTGACCAACAATGGGATATGTCTGCATTCTGGTCAGGGAGCGTATAAAACAGTGTACCAAATAGTGTAAACTTAACAGTGTACACAAATAAAATGGCACTCTAGGGACATAATGTGAGCCTGTTCTTGAAAGCCTAGTGATTTTTGGGAAAAGTGGCAAAGTCAAGTTGACAAATTTACTGGGATGGGATGCATAGCTGGAATCATGATGCCCCACCCAGTTAGTGACCCCTCTGAGGCTCTCTCTGGGCTCCATCACCAAGCTTCCTTGAACATGTCTTTACTGGCTTTCAAACTTCAACAATATGAAGGTGAATTTTATTCTTAAGCAACATAATTAGAGATTATTTTTAAAATCTTGATTAAAGAACATGAATCTCTGTGAAGTTGAAAGGAATATTATAATAAATCTGTTCTAGGAATATAGGTTTAAAGCTATCTCTGAAATCATCTTGCTTTAAAAATTTTGTTAAGATTACCTTTAACTAATTTGATAATCAGGGCCCTGGCTGGTTGGTTAAGTGGTAAAGTGTAAACCCAGTGTGTGGATGTCCCGGGTTTGATTCCTGGTCAGGGCACACAGGAGAAGCAACCATCTGCTTCTCCACCCCTCCCCCTTCTCTCCTTCTCTACTCTCAATCTCTCTTTCCCTCCTGCAGCCATGGCTCAATTGGCTCAAGCAAGTTGGTCTCTGGTGCTAAGGATGGCTCCATGATCTCCATGTCAGGCACTAAATTATGGCTCTGGTAGCAATGGAGTAAGGGCCCTAGATGGATAGAACACTGCCCCCTTTGTCCCCTAGTGGGCTTGCCGGGTGGATCCTGATCAGTGTGTATGCAGAAGTCTATCTCTCTGCCTCCCCTCCTCTCATTAAAAAAACAAAAAACCACACACAAAAAACTAGTTTGATAATTTGAATTAATAGTTTAAAATATAAATTTATTTTTGTTACTTATTATTCCATTTCCTGTAATAGTTTAAAATTTTCTGTTATAAAAATGTTTTTCTATTTTTCTTAAACAAGTTTGAAAATTCAAGCATTTTTTTTCCTTTTAAAACATCTTGGATATCAGGTAAATGGCTATAAACATCCACATCCAAAACATTTCAAGTTGAAAGCAGAAAGCTTGAAATCATTGTAAGATAATGTCTTCTTAGATTACATAATAAATTCCACTCAATGACTTTTTCATTTACTGTAGCTAGTAGGATTATAAACACATTTACTTTAATGATATTAGCAACAAGTGTACTTGACAGGTTACACCAATCCAAGCTTTTCTTTAGACAAAAAGATGTTTTCTCATTATTACAATTTTAACAAAATCAGTTTTTAAAATCCACTCACTAAAAGTGAACCATGTTTGTTTCACTTGAAGGTACATTCTTATATCAGTCTGAATCCCGATGTCATATATAGTTAAATGAGAATTTGGTTGTTCTTGAAGATTTCTGTATTCCTTGTAACAGTGCCATATTCCTTGAAAAGGAAAGGAAAGCAGACTATTATAAAATGTTATTTTCTCAAATATAAGCTATGTGCTTATCATACATATCTGATCATAGTGGTCATTTTTATAAAGGCAGGATTCATATTTACATAGTAAATATTTTTTGTTTATCTAATAGCATTCAATTTGAATGTGCTCAGGATTTGTCTGGATGACTGTGGCAACATTTGACTTTAAATATCCTTTTGATTAGAAACAACCTTAATGTCCATAAGTCATGGTATACTTGTACAGTGGAATACTATGTAGTATATTTCCACATGAAAAGGGTAAATTCTAGTGATATTAAATAATTCTATGACATTTTGTTAAGTGAAAATAGCAAGGTACAAAATGACATTAAAAGTATGCTGTAATTTATATAATAAGAACAATCTTTATATATATTCACTTGTACACACACAAAGTATCTCTGGAGGCCCTGGCCAGTTAGCTCAATCGGTTAAGAGCGTTGTCCCGAAACAAGGTTGTAGGTTCGATCCCCAGTCAGGGCACACAAGGAAGCAACCAAAAAAAAAAAAAAAGTACAACTGAGTAGAACAAAAAATGCTTCCCTTACTGCTACCCGTTCTCTCTCTTCCTTTCTCTCTCTAAAAATCATTAAAATAAAGCCCTGGCCAGATTGCTTGTCTCGGAACACAGAGGTTGCCAGTTCAATTTCCTGGTCAGGACACACACAGGAGCAGCTTGATGTTCCTGTCTCTCTCTCCCTGCATATCTCTCTCTCTCTCTCTCTCTCTCTCTCAAAAAACAAAAAGTATCTCTGGAAGGATGCACAGAAAAATAATATTTTTTGTCTAAAGGGAGGGAAAGTTAATGATCATGGAATATAATGAGAAGGAAAATTTTCACTGTATAAACATTATACTTTTTGAAAATTTGAAGCACATGAATATATCATCAGCTCAAAAAACAAATTTACCATTTTATTTAAATTGCAAAGAAGCATTTTTCAAAATATTGGTGGTGGTGCAATGGATAGAGCATCGGACTGGGACCCAGAGGGCCCAGGTTCAAAACCCTGAGGTCACCAGCTTGAGTGTGGGGTCACTGGCTTGAGCGTGGGATCATAGACATGACCCTATGGTCACTGGCTTGAACTCAAAGGTCACTGGCTTGAAGCCCAAGATGGCTGGCTTGAGCCTAAGGTTGCTGGCTTCAGCAAGGAGTCACTTGCTCTGCTGTAGCCTCCTGGTCAAGGCACATATGAGAAAGCAATCAATGAACAACTAAGGTGCCGCAACGAAGAATTAATGCTTCTCATCTCTCTTCCTTTCTGCCTGTCCCTCTCTTGATCTCTATCTGTCTCTGCCCCCCCCAAAAAAGTTTTGATGGTGAAGTCATGTCTTGGTAGAATGACCTACCACAAATTCTTATCAAAATCTATGTCTAGGAAACACAAATATGGACTAACTATATTTCTCCCCAAACTCTATATTTTAGATTATATAAAGACTTTTTCCATGGCCTAAATAAAGCGGTAGTAAATATCGAGTTAAGACATCTACTAATTTTATGAACAATGGGTCTGGATAAGGTGTATTGGAAATGTTCCAGCAATAATGAAAACAAAACAAAACAAAAATCCAGCTTTTTAAACCCCTAGTTGTAAACTAACAGTTTTTGTTGTTGTTTTTGTAGGTATAAAGTGAAGATGAGCCCATGGAGAAGGAGACAAAACTAGACTAGAAAAGACATTTACTTTTCAAAGAGATATGACAAATCTCTTTCTTTCAGGCTCTGCTTTCCCAGTGTATTTTAAATTTTTCTTTAAAAAATACTTTATGGAATACTTAATACATACATAATTATGTTATACAGAAGTAGATATTAAAGTATAAAGGAAAAAGAACATACACAAATGTATCACCTAGTTTAAGATTTGATAACCTCAGCCCTGGCCGGTTGTCTCAGTGGTAGAGCATCGGCCTGGCGTGTGGAAGTCCCGGGTTCGATTCCCGGCCAGGGCACACAGGAGAAGCGCCCATTTTCTTCTCCACCCCTCCCCCTCTCCTTCCTCTCTGTCTCTCTCTTCCCCTCCTGCAGCCAGGGCTCCATTGGAGCAAAGTTGGCCCGGGTGCTGAGGATAGCTCTGTGGCCTCTGCCTCAGGCGCTAGAGTGGCTCTGGTTGCAACAGAGTGATGCCCCAGTTGGGCAGAGCATCGCCCCCTGGTGGGCATGCCGGGTGGATCCCAGTTAGGCATATGCGGGAGTCTGTCTGACTGCCTCCCCATTTCCAACTTCAGAAAAATACAAAAAAAGAAAAAAAAAGAAAAAAAAGATTTGATAACCTCAAATTTTCTCATTAAACAAATTAAAATTTTTTTATTCTACCTGATGTAATTCTATCATATCTTCTTGCCTATTCCTGCCATAAAGCAATTATTCTGAATTTTGTGCTTATTATTCTCCTGTTTTAATAGAAAGATGTGTTGAAATTTCCCCCTAAGGGAGATTTATCCCATACAGATTTATTACTTATCAGTTTATTTATTTATCCTTATAGTTCTATGAATTTTGAAGCTATTTTATTAGCTGTATACATGTTTAGAATTGGTGTATCTTTTTAGTGAATCAAATCCTTTGTATAACTAATAATGCTCTTTATTCTAAAATCTATTTTGTCTGATATTATTATGGCTACTGCAGCTTTTTCTTTGTTATTGATTGCTAGTACAGTATATTGTTAGCCATGTCTTAATTGTCAATTTCCTTACATGTTGTGTAACTATTGGAAATAACATACAGCTCCAACTGGTATGTGTATACTTTAATTTTCTTTATATTCTAATGGTGAATTTAATAATTTTATATTTAATGTATTGATATATTTATTTTTGTTTCTACCTACTTACATTTTGCTTTTCCTGTTCCACTTTATGGCTATACTTCTTTTTTTGCAATTTTTGTCTTTTAAAAATAAATAAATTTTTATTTGTTTACTTATATTCTATTTTTTCCCTTCAGTGGTCTGGAGATATCTACTCTATTTTAAAAATAGATTACCCTTGAAAATTTGCTATGTGCACTTAATAACCAGGTTTAAAGTCAATACTTTAACAAGGAAATACAAGGAATTTAGATCACTTAATAATCACCTCACTCTGATTATTGCTCAGTATTTTTCTTATGTACATTCACACTTCAAAAAATTAAATATTATTATTATTTTATACAAAGTTTATTCAGATTTACTTACACATTTACCATCCTTTTGTGGAATTATTTTTCTTCTTCTTAAAATACATCCTTTAGGATTTCCCTTAGTATATATCTATTTGTAAACTCTACTTTTTGCTTATTTTTAACTATATATCACTCACCTAGAAAGATAGTTTTGCTGAGTGTATATAGCTATAGGTTGACAGTTACTTTTTCTTAACTCTTTGAATTATTTCACTTTCTGCTTCTGCCTTAGTTTCTTTATATGTGATGTCTTTTCTCTCCTGTTCTTTTCAAAATCTTTTGTCATTAGTATTCTGAAGTTTCATAATTTCTTTCTCCTTAAATTCTTGCTTTCCAGTAGATCATTCTAAACAATATATAAGTATGTTGTTCTTTCTTCCATTTTAATGAATAAAACAAAAGAAATTCTACTTTGACCTTCTTTCCCTCATCTACTAGCTGATTTGTTGTTCCCCATTACAACCAACCTCCCCAAAATAGCCACTATATTTTCTGACTACAATTCTTCTCCAATATGTTTTTAATCTACCCTAAACAGGCTTTTCTCCCCTCATTATTTTACCAAAACTGTCATCAGATCACCAAGCATCTTTCCACTTTCTAAATCCAAGACCAATTCTCAAATTTTATCTTTCTTGGCCCATTTTATCTTTATCCCATTTGACATGGTTGATTACTCCCCTTTTTTTCACTTGTCTTCAAAATATCACCTACTTTTGATTTTCAAAAACACCTGCTTCTCCTCTGTGATCTTTGCTGGTCCCTTCTCTTGTCCCTGACCTTTTAATATCGGAAGGTCTCAGAGCTCAGTCTTTGGTTCACATCTCTATATATACTGATCTCAGCTAATCTCATAGCTCTAGTGCTCCTGGCTCCTAAATGTATTTCTCTTTTGTTAAAAAAAACTTTCTTTCTTAGATTTTATTTATTTACTTTTAGAGAGACAGTAGAGAGAGAGAGAGAGAGAGAGTGAGAGAGAGAATGAGAAAGGGGGGAGGAGTAGGAAGCATCAACTCCCATATGTGCCTTGACCAGGCAAGCCCAGGGTTTTGAACCAGCAACGTCAGAGTTCCAGGATGATGCTTTATCCACTGCGCCACCACAGGTCAGGCCTAAATGTGTTTCTCTAGGCTAGCACTCTCTCTTTAATTCCAGACTGAATATCCAACTGCCTACTTCATATTTCCACTTTCATGCCTAATAAACATTTCAAACTCAACCATATTCAAAATTAAACTACTGATCAATTCCCTTTCCACACCAAGCTTCCTATACTCTAACATTCTCTATCTCAATTGATGAAAAAGTCTATCTTTCCAGTTGTTCAAATGTAAAGCTTTGAGTCATTCTTGACTCCTCCCTTTCTCTCAAGAGCTGCATTCAATCCATCAGGAAATTCAGTTGTTTCTACATTAAAAACATGATCTGAGATACTCTCAATTGGCACATGGATTATTGCAATAGTCTCCTCACTGGTCTGTTTGATTCTTCTCTTGCCTCACTACAGTCTCTTCTCAACTCAGGACTAGAGCAATCATCATTTCACATCCCTTCTCTGTTTAAAACCTTACCTCTGCATTTAACTCAGAGTAAAAGATCTTACAATAATCTATAAGTCCCTGGCCCTTCAAATATTCTATGACTTCATCTCTGACTATTTTCCCCTTTACTCAGTCCACCCATCCACACAAGCCTTCTAGCCATTTCTTCACACACTCCTACCTTCGGGCCTTTGCTCTAGCTGTACTCACTATCTACAACTTTCCCCCTATCTCCAATGGCTACTTCCATTGCCTCCTTCAAGCACCTTCTCAGATCTCTTCTCAAAAAGGCCTACCCTACTAATATTACAATTTTTACTCCTTGACTTATTATAATACTCTGAATCCTCTATCACTGGTTCTACTTTTCCTTTTTCCCATAGCAAATATTACATTCTAATAGATAATTTGCATAAGCTGTAAGCATCAGAAGAGCAAGAAACTTTGTCTGTTTACTGTCCTATCTCAGAAGTCTAGGATACTGCTTGTACACTATAACTGCTCAACTAATAGTTGTTGAATTAATGAATACAGAATGTATGACTAGATATAGATGTTTTCTCTCTTACTCTCTTTGGTATAATTAGAGCTTCCTGCTTCTATAAATTTATGTCTTTCATCAGTTCTAGAAAATTCTCATTCAATAACTTTTCAATATGACTCATATATTTAGGGTCTTATTCAACTATTCTTTATCTCTCATGACCACATGATCATATGTAGTTCCCTTGTCATATTTTGCTGTATTTGGGATAATTCAGATTAATCTTTTAGTTTATTAATTCAATTATCAATTTAATTTTAACCTAGTAATTTTTTTAATTTTTAAAAGTTCCATTTTGTTCATCTTCATGCATGCCTAAACATTTTTGATAATTTCTTATTTTTAAAAATACTATTCTTAATTCTTAAACAGTGTATATATGCTTATTTCATTTTTTATATTTACTAATTCCTATATATAATTTCTTAGAGACCTCAATACGATGTTTATAGTTTGTTTTTGTTATTTTTCTCACAAAAGATCTTTTTCTTTCATGTTCGGTAACCTTTGATTTGACTCATACTTTATTCATCTTACTGGTGATCTAAACTGAACATGCTTTTATCAAGAGGGGGATTACATTTGCTTTTGCTGGCAGCCAGAGGCACTACTAAATTGGGGTCGCTTTAGATATTTTCCAGGATTCAAGACGTCCTCAGATTTCAAGTCTGATCGCCTGCTGCTGGCTCTGGCCTCAGACTCTTCAGATTGTAACACCTGGCGTCTCACATGTGCTTCCTGCTCAGTAGCCTACATTTTTAGCTCATGGGTTTAAATTTTTTTCTTTATGGAGATTTATTTCCTGTAAGCTCATCAAAATAATAAATTATATAAAATAATACAATACTGTTTTTATGCCATTGTTCCATAGCAATAAAAGCCCTTCAGACTACTTCCTTCATAATGGTGGATGTGAAAGTCTTAGCAGTGTTTTCCTATTTCTTTTTCTATTGCTTTATCTTTCTTAAAGTTTTTAAGGCATGATACCTGGGCTTTCAACTCCTTCTTCCTCAATAATATTCACGCATAATAATAACAACAGATATTTATATTATTTACTGAACAATTACTACATGCTCGGCAGTTTTATAAGTACTCTGTGCATTATTTTATTTATTACATATTCCTATTATATAGTTGAAAAAACTACAAATTAGAGAGACTATGTACTTACATAGTTAACATATAATGAATCTGGAATTTTGCCTTTTCAATCTCCAAATCAATGCTTATAAGCATGGTGTTAAATGGTCTCTCCTGTGTAACTCTTAACATTGTTCTGGTCAATGAGAACTGTTCCACTGCTGTTCAGGGCCATTTCTCCACAAACAGCCTGGCTTTTTTCCCTGGTCAGTATGACACATCCACATGTTCTCTGCCCCAGTAAAGAGGCTGCTGTCAGTAGGAAATGGTTGGTTTCCCATGATATATTGACAATTGATTTTCCAAGATAGTAGCAGATGTCAGTTATATACAGTCTTTCTTACTTATATATACTTTCCAATCTAGTTGGATATTTTTCCACCCAATGTATAACTTCAAGCTTATTTGCCACACCATTAATTCTTGGGTGAACATTACCTAGGGAGTCAATAGGGAGCTAAACTTTGTTGTTTTACCTGCACTTTTTTTATATTGACCATATTTTTCCTTTTCATCATTGTCAAACTTGGGCTATAATGAATTTTAGATTTTTCTTGGTCCTTAAGACAAGTCAGTGAAATCAATAGCAAGCTTTACTGCCCTTCTTTTTTTGATAATAATAAAAGAGTGATTGAATCACATGCTCAGGCTACATGTTGGCAAAGAGCAGAGATTATTTAGTGCTATAAGCAGAAGTACACAGAAAGATTTTTAAACAAAAAGCTGTCTTGGGAGTTTCTGATTAAGGGACGGCAGGTCTTTCTTCAGACTGACCCACGTCTTCATGGGCAGCTGCACAGCAGGAACGCCTGAAGAGATGTAAATGGTTGTCCAGAAAGTCACTGAGCATAATGAGGAGGATAATAACAATAACCCAATAATATAATACATAGAGTGCTTACTATGTGTCAGGCACTGTTCTAAGAGTGTTATACTCATTTTCACATTTAATCCTCATAATCTTGGGAGGTAGAAATATCATTATTGCAACCTGATGCTATGGATAAGGAAACTGAGTCTTATAATCATTAAGAAACTTTTCCAAAGTTTCCCAGTTATACATTATGGAGCTGGGATTAGATTTCAGGCTGACTACAGAACCGGGAGATTCAACTGCATTCTTTTTTTTTTTTCAATTCCAGTTGACATTCAATATTATTTTATATTAGGTTTCAGGTGTACAACGTAGTGGTTACACACTTATTTAATTTATGAAGTGATCCTCCCTTAAGTCTAGTACCCACCTGGCACCATACTTAGTTATTATATTATTGACTATACTCCCTATGCTGTACTTTATATCCCATGCATACTTTGTAACTACCAACTGGTATTTCTTAATCCTTTCACCTTTTTCACCCTGCTGCCTAACCCACTCCCCTCTCGCAACCATCAGTTTTCTGTATCTATGAGTCTGTTTCTATTTTGTTCATTTAATTTGTTCTTTAGATGCCACCCATTAATGAAATCATATGGTATTTGTCATTCTCTGTCTGATTTAATTCACTTAGAATTATATGCTTTAGGTCTATCCATGTTGTCACAAATGGTAAGAGTTCATTAATTTTTATGTACGAGTAATACTCCATTTTATATATGAAGCACATCTTTTTGACCCAATCATTTGCTGATGGGCATTTAGGTTATGTCCACATCTTGGCTATTGTAAATAATTCTTTAAAGAACATAGGGGAGTATATATCTTTTCAAATCAGTGTTTTAGATTTCCTCAGCTAAATACCCAGAAGTGGAATTGATGGGTTATAAGGTTCAACTGCATTCTTATATGAATATGTGTAAATCTCTTCTCCTTTAAGTGATAGAAACAGGAAATAGTTATTTTTCCTGTCTGCTACCATAAACTGCATTTTGATCCAAATGGTGTTTGTTGCAGTGGAAATCATCGTTTTGAACAGAAACCCCTTAAGCCCTCCTATATTGGCCCCTGCATTTATTAGAAAACTGAAAGCAGGCTGCCACAGTGCTGCACTGTTCCCTGGGAGAGACTTCAATGCCCTTCTTAGTGTTCACATTTTACCTGTACTGCTTTGGAGGGAACAGAGTTAGTGAGTGGATTTCAACCTTGAAATAAAATGAACTCTCCATCTAATAAGTGTAATTCAGAAGACTTGCCTCTAGAGGGTGATATCTCATTGCGCAGCACTAGCTAATTATTAGAGTGTGTGACAGCACCTGGATTAAAAGTACTAAATTGAAAGGGAAAAATAGATCACACTTCTGTAATTATGGATATCTGGCCTTTGATCAAATAGGAAAATTAATGGAATAAAAGAAGTTGTCTGAAATGTTTTTTTTCATTAACCTAAAAGGGATTCTTTTTACTTCCTTCTTAATACCCATGAGACACGACACCAAAGGCTGCTAGTGAAAGAGTAGAATGTGTTGAAAACACACTTTTTTTTTCAAGATGAAGAAAAATGTCACAGGAATAATATATGCAAAATTAAACATTTTTTCTCAATTTAACATTTTTTTTCAGGAGGAGCAAAGAATAATTAAATTCACTTCAAGAAACTGTTTCCTGCTAATTGATAATGGTGACTGAAAAGAAAAAGGTAATTTTGATATGTGGTGATTTTAAGAGGGCTGATACCTACCATAACCAATAATTCCAATCACGCCCAGAACGAACACCCAGAAGAGGAGCCCAGCTGTGAACCGCAGGAGCAGCAGGAACATCCAGCTGAGGAGCATGGCAATCGTTAGGCCACTAGCAGAGAAAAGCACAGAGTAACACAGGTCAAGTGTGCTAGACAGAACATAATGAGAACAGCAGGATGACACTTTTCTTCTATCCAGAATAATTCTCAGGTTATTTTATTGTAACTAGCAATAGAAACATTTATAACATTGAAAAGTTCAAGCAGGGGTTTCTGATAAGGCGTTGTGTGAAAGAGTAGGACCATCAGGGAGTTTATACATGACTCATCTTCATGTGCCTAGGTAAACTGAAATCCACTACCAGTCATTGTTCAAGGAAAAACACAATTCCTCCAACCTACAGTTTTGGCCTATCTGCCACAGTTGTTATGTTCTATTTTTTTTTCTTTTCATAACTACCTATTAAGTGTCAAATTATAAAACATATCAATGATGCATTTGTGCTGTTCTCTCTACCTGGTGACTAATGGAAATCTTAAGCACTATCACTGTCTTGCAGTAAGGGAAGAATCTTAGGACAGAAATGAAAAAATAACTGCCCCACACTGACTCTGAAGTCATGATTTTGTAGTCATTATCACTATGGTCTAATGATCTCTAATAGTTTATAATATCTGGCATCACCAGACATCTGTTTGAGGTCTCCAGTTATATGTAGGCCACTGGTGCCATGGTAAGACTTCTGTGTCTTCTGGGCCACATGTGGCTTTATCCAGCAATCAACATGTCTGTTTTCCTTCTGTTTTAATATCCTCCTGGAGTTTGAGTGAGCTGGTAGAGATAACATTCCCCTACCACCACCACCATACACCCAAGTTGAAGTCATGTTGAATTTTTCTAGATAATTTCATAAAAGAAGACTCATTATAATTGGAAATGGGGCTGATGCTTCTATTGACAACAGACATCTCTGGTGTGGTCTGCAAGTTTCCATATATAGCAACAGACAGGGCCTGGTACACTTATTGACTTTATTGCCTTCAAGTGTTATCTTTTTTTTTTTTTTTTTAGTTTAAATGAGAGGAGGGGAGATAGACAAACCCCTGCATGTGCCCTGACTGGGATCCATCCAACAACTCCTGTCTGGGGCTGATGTTCTGTCCATCTGGGCCATGCTCACAACTGAGCTATTTTTAGCACCTGAGGCAGAGGCTTCCAAGAGCCATCCTCAGCATCCAGGGCCAATGCACTGGAATTAATAGAGCCATGGCTGCAGAAAGGGAAGAGAAAGAAAAAGTAGGAGGGGTGGAGAAGCAGATGGGTGCTTCTCCTGTGTGCCCTGACTGGGAATCAAATCTAGGACATCCCACACGCCAAGCTGATGCTCTACCACAGAGCCAACCAGCCGGAACCATCAAGTGTTATCTTTACAAACAAAATCTTAATAATTACTGTCACTGCGTAGATGACAGCACAGTTTCAAAGTAGCTTCTCGGGTCCTAGATTTGCAGAACCTATGCTTTTTAATGTACAAAACTATATCCTTTTAAAAATCCCAGATACTTGGCCCTGGCCAGTTGGCTCAGTGGTAGAGTGTTGGCCTGGCGAGCAGAAGTCCCGGGTTCGATTCCCGGCCAGGGCACACAGGAGAAGCGCCCATCTGCTTCTCCACCCCTCCCCCTCTCCTTTCTCTCTGTCTCTCTCTTTCCCTCCCGCAGCCGAGGCTCCATTGGAGCAGAGATGGCCCAGGCGCTGGGGATGGCTCCTCGGCCTCTGCCCCAGGCGCTAGAGTGGCTCTGGTCACAACAGAGCAACGCCCGGGAGGGGCAGAGCGTCGCCCCCTGGTGGGCGTGTCGGGTGGATCCCGGTCGGGCACCTACGGGAGTCTGTCTCTTCCCTGTTTCCAGCTTCAGAAAAATACAGAAAAAAAAAATCCCAGATACTTTAGCCCTGGCCAGATAGCTTGGTTGGTTAGAACATTGTCCTGAAGCACAGACACAGCCTGTTCAACTCCCAGTCAGGGCACACAAGAACAGATCGATGTTTCTATCTCTCTCTTGCTTTCTCTTCCCCCCTCTCTTTAGAGTTAATAAATAAACATTTTAAAAAATAAAATAAAATAAAAAAATCCCAGATACTTTAATGCTTACATAAATAGTTGAATGATTATTCTAGAGCATAGTCCAAAGCAAATATTAAAACAGGCCAAAGGGAAAAAGAAGACAGTGTATTTTAAATTCCTGCATAAAAAATCTAACTGAATAAACTAAATCACAGCATATCAGTCTTTGGCTTTATATTCATGAACTAGATGAGTGCAGAAGAGCTGAAAATAAAGGGAGGTGTTTGTATTCTTAGGGTATGCGTGCCACCGAGGAGGGGAAGGGGGTTCCAGTGTGTGTGCTGGAAGCGAGGTGGGCAGGGGATTCTATCACAATGTATACCTTTTCAGAACAAGTTTAACACTGTCTAGTAAAGACTATTATCTCTGCTATGAAGATATAGCCTGAAATCCTGATACGCTCTGACAATAATTATTTTAATTGTTTAAAACAAAGCACTGAAATGAGTAAAATCTCAAAAAACTAGTTTAACAGATCTAACCATTACTCACTAGTATTTAATACACAATACAATTTGACTCTATTAAGTACCTTAAAGCTAAATATATTTATCTCATCCCCCTAGTGTTTGTATAACTGTTGCTTACACTAACATTTTCTATGCACCTTCTATGTTCCAAGAACCATAATAAGAGTTAGAAAAATAAAGACGAGTTAGCATAATTACCATGGTAAAGAGTTCATAGTTTATCAGAGGGGAAAAGCCAAGTAAATGAAACACAAAATGGCAAGCACTATATAAAAAAGAGGTATGTATGTGTATGTGTGTATAGGTATGTTAACACACAAACACACATACACAATGGAGATGAGGGACAAAGAGGGGGAAATAACTAATTAGATCTGGGGAAGTCAAGTAAGATATCATAAATGACACAAAAGCTTACTTTAAATAATAAGACAAAGTTGCTTAGGGCACAAGCAATGACAAGGCTAGAAAAGAAGACAGAATGTGCAAAAACATGGAGGTGTGACAGTCTAGGGATGGGCATGCTACTTAATGTGTTCAGAATATAGGGTTAAACAAAAAGCCTGGGTGGAGATGGACCTAGGAAATTTAAGTTGGGCTAGGTTATAAATGGTCTTCTAAGAATCTAAAGAAGTTTTTACTTTATTCTTTGATCAATAGGGAAGAATAGGTGCTTTAAAGACACAAGCAGCCCTGGCCGGTTGGCAGAGTGGTAGAGCGTCGGCCTGGCATGCAGGAGTCCCGGGTTCGATTCCTGGCCAGGGCACACAGGAGAAGCGCCCATCTGTTTCTCCACCCCTCCCCCTCTCCTTCCTCTCTGTCTCTCTCTTCTCCTCCCGCAGCCAAGGCTCCACTGGAGCAAAGTTTGCCTGGGCACTTAGGATGGCTCTGTGGCCTCTGCCTCAGGCACTACAATGGCTCTGATTGCGGCAGAGTGATGCCCCAAGATGGGCAGAGCATCGCCCCCTGGTGGGCATGCCGGTTGGATCCCGGTCAGGCGCATGTGGGAGTCTGTCTGACTGCCTCCCTGTTTCCAGCTTCGGAAAAATGAAAAAAAAAAAAAAAAGACACAAGCAAAGTGACACAACAGCCAGATGATAATGACATCCTTAGACATTCAAACACGTGCACCCACTCCAGTTGTGTGACTGCATTATCAAGACTGCAAATTGTATGCCTGGAAAAATTTCAATTTCCACCTTTCTTAATATATTTTTTTTCAGGTCCTCATAATTACAGTGACCTTTGTGGAAGATGCTAACAAACACTGAATAGAAGGATGTGTTAAAAAGCAAGAATGATCCCTTGAAGTCAAGGAAGGATGAATGAGAAAACAGAAATACAACTGCATCCACTATAACATGTGATGAGAAGTAAACATACTGCAGATGCTGCCCCCACACAACTTAAAGTATATGTTTATAAGAGTATTTTAATGAATGCAATGAAAATTTATACTCATAACTTTCTGATACAACACTGGCCATCTGAGTCGACCTTAAATTCACGAACACAGGGACTCTGAAGATAAAATCAAAATGGGGCTGGGGGGAAATCTCTGTTTAAACTTACATGAGAATCCAGTACCAAGTTGTTGCATAGTCTTCAAACACTTTCATTCCAATTGCCTTTGCATCAATGATTTTATTGATATTACTGAATTCAAAGAAGGAAAAAAATCAATTATTTTTTTATTATCACTAAGCAGACACATTCTTGTTATGATAAAAGGAATTTTTTAAGCTGCTGTTCACAGCATATTTTTAGACACCATTTATCAGTAATGATTCTTTTCCTAGACACAACATTCATGAGTTGTCACCTTGATAAACCCGCAAAGGTGGCGATATCCACACACAGAGAGAACCTGGCTTTCAAAAATGGTGAATAGATCCTTTTCCAATGTGTGTGACGTGTTCTTAGTATTGCAGAAGCCTCACTATGTAAAATGAATTTAAATGTAAAGATCAGCTTAATTTAACTTACAAAATCCATAGAGTCAAGAATGATCACATCTTTAATTTACCTTCCTAAACCTTTGACATCTTTGTAGTAGGGAGGCACAATACGTACAGAAAAGTGCACAAATCAATGTCCAGTTCGACGAATGATCAAAGCGAATGCCCTCTGTCACTCCTTTTCCAATGTGTCCCACTTAAAATGTCTGGCCTAAGGTAACCACAATCCTGACTTTTGTGATAAAAATTTCTTAGTTTTCTTTTTGGTTTTACCTCTTACATATGCATCACAGGGTCATTTAACTTAATGGTGCTTGCTTTTGAATTTATTAATGGAATTGTATTATTTCACATAGCTTTATATTTGTGAAATTTGTCCATGTTGCTATTATATTCTAAATATGAAGGGACTGCACTGATCTATTTGGACTGCTAAAGTCTTTCAAGAAAGAGAAATTAAATTTTAGAATATCTCTATTATTTTGTATTTTTAATTCAACAACAAGCTATGCAATGCTACTCATGTGTTTATGTTTGTGTACATGTGTGTGCACCCTGGGAATTATACTTCCCAGTAATGTAGAATACCTTGATGTGGACAGCCCAGGGAAACAGTAGATTCACTTCACTGTAGGTAATATGTAGAAATCTGACACAGTACTGAAACAGCATTGTTATGGTTGTTTCACCTTTCTCAAGGTCCTTTCCCTTTAAAACATCTGGTAGTTTCATTAGTTGTCATATTTTTTAACTGACATTTTCAAAAGCATAGGGTTTGTTTTTTTTTAATTTTTTTTATTATGTTCAAACAGTAAATCATATGATGGTCTTTCAGTACATTCCCTGATGTCTTATTTCTATACTTGTTGATAATAAAAGATTCAACCATTTTAAAAATATTATCATTAATTCGAATTTTTCTGGTTTCACCTTTAAATGCTTTTCTTAATGAACAAGCAATGGAGCTCACCACTCGCCAGTGTCACGTATATTTCCCAGAAGTAATTCCCCTGTATGGGGAAGCTTTACTCCCCGGTACACTACTGGGATGCATCAACACTGGAAATGGGAACGTAAACAGACATACTTGGCTGCTGCCTTGAGTTCTATAGCACTCCTTGTCCTCCCACTCCCGTCTTCGAACGTTGTCTTATTTCCGACTGTTAAGGTGCCATTTTCAGTAGAGAAGTCAGGGAAACATCTCTGGAGAACTGTAAGAATAAATGTAAATGAAAGTAATCACTGTTCTACTCCTTCCTACATCATGATTTCCTCCCTTTGTTAAGCTTTCTATTATTTATAAACAAGTGCTTGCTAGACAATGTATAAATCGCTCAGTGTAAATAATTGCCCAACATGTTATGATCATAAAATCATCTGATTGTTCTAAGACTGATAGAGCAGATCTGATGACAACCTGAAGCTACATTCTAAACTTATTTTACACATGGTGCCTTCATCAAGTAAGACACACGGCACAGGTTTTAAAAGAAGAATACTGATAATGTAGCTTTCATGGTAAACACCGTTTTTAAAAGACTACATTTACTTGTATAACTGGATGAGTTCAGTTTTGTTATCTAAAAAAAAAAAAAAAAAAAAGCTTAGGTACTCCTTGAGTGAAACCTTGAATGTTAGAGATTAGTGAATAATTTCTTGGGAAACAAAAACAAGCTCAATCTTTAAGTTCAACTAAGACAACTCAATTTTTATTTGTAAAGCCTCAATAATTTGTCTTCCTTCTACCTTTAGTATTTACCTGGTTTTTTTCGAGGGGCTGGAAATGGAAATACTGAAGCTATCAACAATGGCCCACCCTTTGCCGACCAGCACAGTTTCTGAGAAGAGTTAACTAACCTTTCAACCTCCTATGTGCTTATTTTGATTAAACAGAATCCTTACCCCTTTACAAATCTGTACTACTAAAAATATTTTTAAACTATAATTTTAGGTGAAGTGGCGAAAGAAATAAAAAATGGATCATTTTTATATCTTTTCTTATAAGAAGCTTGTGGGTTCATGAGCCTGGCTAGGAGCTTCCTGTGTGTAAATCTAAAATGAGCCCCTGGCAAGGAGGGCGGGGAGAGACTGAAGGAAAAGACAGACCACTCCAGATTGGTAGGGGGCAGGCTTAATAAGCAAGGGAATTTATGTGGCTTGTTTGGAGCAGCAGAGAGATGAGTAGGTTTTTGTACCCACTCATCAAATATATAAAATTATATAATGTATATGAATATATAACATATTTTACATGTTGTGTGTTTATACCTGATGAGTGTGTTAACATATCACCTTTATTTAATCACATAAGGACACAAGTAAATGCTTTGAGTCATCTGGCCTTCAGCCTGGGAACTTAGTAATTTAATTCTTTAAATCATGACCTTCTTGGTAAAAAAAAAAAGTCACAGATTTTGGAAATCTTTGTTTTAACCTTCCATGCGCTTATATTGTTGCTGTGATATCTGCCTACAATGCAGCCAGATAACCCCAGACTCCCTCCATGCTAGTGAAAGCCCTTGCTGACTCCTCAGGGCACATGGCCACAGGAGTGACCACGGGGCTGTAAGAGCCAGTCATGGTCACAAGGGGTAGAATGCTGGGTAAGGTCACCATGGGATGTGACCTCTAGTTTGATCCACTAGTTGGATTTGGGTAATTGGAAGCTCTTCACTCCCTCCCCTGTGCTTGGAATGTGTCCTCTGCTTGGCTTTTCCAGGCTAGAAGCTGCCCAAGGACACAGCCTTGAGACAGAAATACGGTGATGAGAGAGTGGACTGGGTATGTGACTGACCCCAGTTAAGGCCTTTATATAAAGTTTTAAGATTTGGCAGGTGGTACAAGAAGTCGCCTGACTTTTCTTAGATCTCTCTCTGCCTTCTGTGCATAAGAGTTGGTTTCAGATTTCACCAAGGATGCCCTTCAGGAGGTTGTGACCCAGCAAAACATCACAGATTTGCAGGGTTTCCTGTAAGGTGTAGGCCTGAACCTGTTAAAGCAGTTGATCCAGGAAGGGAGGAAATATGTGTTTATAAAGCCTTTTCTGACTTTCCTAGCTGCAAAGGATCTCTTGCCTACCCACCTCCATCTTCTGTAGCACTTCGAATATCAGGTGGCTGATTCCTTCATTAACCTCCCTGTATTCCCCTTCTCTCTCCCTGGCCCAATTGACATAGCTGTCTCTTCCCTTAACCTAGTCACATTTCTGCCCCCACCACTCCATGGAAATTGTCCTCCCCAAAATCTCAACAGTCTCCTAATTGCCAAAACCTCCAAATAATATTTAGTCTTCATCCTGCTTGAACTGATTACCTAATACAGTGCTTGCTACCTAGTGGACGTTAGCGAATAGTTTCTATTGAATGAGTTAACTTTTCTGAGTCTGACATGAGAGACAACCCCTGCCTTTCGAAACTCTCTTGCTTTGCCTTACACATTCAGACTCTCTCCTGTCCTCCTCCCTCTTCCTTTCTGTGCACTCTTTTTTTTTTTGAGGGGATCCTTTTGGATAACACTGTGGTGAACATCTTTATGTCAGCTTTTTCTCTGTAGTTAGAACTATAATCATAAGAAAGAAAAATGAATGATTATTTTATTTTTTCTAAACAGTTAAATAAAGTATATATTTTAAAGATATAAAATATTAGTTCATCCAGGAGACATATTAATATCTTACATCTCAAATTATAAAGACGAGTATATATTCTACCCTCATTCCCTAAGCAATTTCTGAACAAACATTTTGGCTGAATTTGCGGGTCGGTGTGTAAGAGTATGTCTTTGCATGTGCATGTATGTGTGTGAGGGGGTGTTCATAGAGCACCAAATAATCAACTTAATTGGGCTTTCAAAAATCAATTTTCAATATTTTTTGTATCTGTGTTTTTGTAGCAAAATTCCCAAACTGACAGAATGCCGGTGGAGCTATCCCTGGTTATTGTCAGGAAAATGGGCTTTAGCCTTGGCTTCCCTCCTAATGAGCTCTGGGATCTTGAGCTAAAATAGTGACAGTACTATATAAAGTTCTTCTCTCTAGTTAGAACTTGGCCTCAGTTCCATCCATTGTGAAACGGGGACTTGAATAAAATAATTTCTTCATAGATTCTGTTTTTCTAAAATGTAAAATAATAACCACTTACAAGGTTTGCTTGGAAAAATCACTGATGGACAGTCATCATTCATGAATAGTTGTGAGAGAGACTAAAATGGAAGGAAGAGTACATTAACATTTCCAAGGTTATGTGATGACAACTTTTACAATCACTATAAAAATTTTGTCCTTTAAAAAATTCGGTTGCATAATAATCTCATTCCAAACTACTCCCATGATAGAAGTCATTGTAAGATCATCACACTCACATACTTGTTTGACAAATGCTCTTAAATACCCTAACTGCAATTTAATCAAATCAACAATTGTAAACCCCCACCCTCTGAAATCAAGGCACACCTTTGAAAGTATGTGTCTATCTTAGTCACATCCTAGGTCTCTAATCCTTTAATTTTCTTCAGGAAAACAACATTTTATCTAATTTGGAAGCCATTAATACTAATTAATGTAATGAAGCTTTAGAATTCCTTTATAAATCTTAAACCTAGGTAGGGTTTTGAGATTTTTAAAATGAATAACAGTGAAACCAGGCTTAGAAGTAAAATTCTACTTATTACTAAGTAACCATGGGGCTTTATCACCACATTAATGAAATGATGACCGCAAATGACATTAGCTCTTAGCTCTTTTTTAAATTGAATTTATTGGAATGACAGTGATTAATAAAATTATATAGGTTTCAGGTGAAAAATTCTGTAATACATCATCTGTATATTGACTGTACTGTGTGTTCACCATCCTAAACCAAGTCTCTTTCTATCACCATTTACCCCCTTTGCCCTCCCCAACCTCTCCCCGCCCCACCTTCTCTCTGTAATCACCACACTGTTGTCCTGTCTAAGCTCTTAGCTCTTGACAACAAAAAACACCCATCCAAGTAGAGAATCTGTTGGTGTTAGGGAAGAGTTGAAGCTAACTTTCCAGATTTAATAGTCTTGCACAACCTCCAACTCCACAAAATAATATGCTATAAATAGTATGTGTGTTTTTGTATGTATACGTGCATCTGTGCCGGTTTCAACGGAATCATTTAGCAATCATTTTCTAGATTTGGGAGCTTTTTCAGTTACAAATGATCATATTACAGCTGAGACAAAAGAAAATTTTTTTTGTATATTTATAAACTTAAACACACATACCTTTGCAGGATTAATAATAGGAGACTTGCAGAACTGGCTATAGTATGTCAAAGAGTTTTTGTTTTGTTTGTATGGTAATTGCATTTCCACATAGGTTAAAAATTTCTCTGGGCACTTAGAGACACAAATCTGTGAAGAAAAAGAACTCAATGGTGGAAACTGAATCAAGTTGAACCAAGGAAGTATCTATGAAGTTAGACTTCTAAATTATCCCCCATGATAAAGCAAGCACCATTTTCTAGCTAAGAAACTAAATCAACTTTCTAATTTTATTGTAAGAAATGAAATTTTACACACTACTTATCAATCTCTACTCCTTGCCCTTTGATGTTGATGTTCTATTAAAACAATTAGATGCTGTATAATGAAGGACTTACTTTTAACTTCTAATTTTGAGATAATTGTAGATCTACATGCAGCTGTGACAAATAACATATTTCACATACCTTGCACCCAGTTTTGCCCAATGGTAATAATTTGCAAAACTGTAGTACTATAGCACTACCAGGAAATTGATATTGTTACAATACATTAACTTAATTCAGATTTTACCAGTTTTGCCTATGTAGTATATGCATTTTCAGGGTTAGACTCTTGTTTCCTTCCCTATATATGAATAAAATGGTAATTTAAAATGCTTCAAACATTGATAATTTGTACCACTAATAACTATCATGCCAGTGAATTCTAAACAATTCTTAAAATATAATTGGGATTCTATTATTATAAGAAACTTAACAAAATTAGGGCTATTCTGGCACTCATTATAGTCTTTTAGCAATGCCAGTCAAATGTGGGCAGAGAGGTCACCAATGCAATTATTCTGCATTAATGAACTTTGGGGATCTATTAATGCCAAACCAGAGCCACTGTGGAGTGACTGAAATCCAATTAGTAACTCCGCAGAGAGAAAGCAGAAACAGAAAAGATGCACTCCATTGATTTGCTGTTGCTTGTAAAAAAGAAAAAGTCATATTGAGTCATGAAGCTGAAGCCAATTTTTGCACATTCTCTCCTCCACCTTCACTTTCTCCTGTGAAAGGCTTCTCTATTCTGACTTGCTCCATTTCCTGACTGTGCACTTTGCTCACTATTCTTATTGGCCAGATTCTAGCTCAACCTCCATTAGCAGTTAGGTAGAAACACTGCTCCTGAGCTCACAGCGCTTTCTCATCTTTGGGTCATGTTTCTGCTGTGCACAAGGGCACCTGGCGACGACCTCAAAGCAAAGACCACAGATGTATAACTAAATGAAACCCTGAAATCTCAGTTGGTTTTGTTTTGTCATAGCAGCAGCCTAATTCCTTTTAGAAGTTTTGGCAACCTATCTCCACATTCCCCATATGTATTTTATCTTTCTCAGTCTCACACACATGTGCACACACATACACACACACCATCACATATACATACTCACACTCACACACCACTAGAGGAATTATCAACAGTTTCACAGGTATCCTTCTACAAAAGCAGAACTGTTTAGGGACATTCACAGCATCCCACATGCTCAACTTCTTTTCTTTTTGGTAGAAGGCTTAAGGTTATTATTAATGCAAATGTCAAAAATTCACTCTGATTAGGGTTAAGCTGAATAAATCATTAACATATTAAGAGCTACCTCACAGGCACTTAGACTTTGACAATTTGCTAAATGACTTTAACAGATAATGTTAAATGTTCCTCTATTGGATACATTTAAATGAATTTATAAAAGTGAATACTGAAAGTACTAACGTTTTCTCAGGCTTTAAATGATGGTAGGGACTACTGAGTTGGGACTATGATAATGTACAATGTATATTACAAATATAAAAGTCCTGTGTATAAAACACAAAAAAGACAGTGATTAAAATGGTTTTTAAAAGTGGTTAAAGAGAAGCACATCATATTTCATTCCAGACACAAAATAAACTGTTAAAAAACAATGTAGCAACTACTCTTTACTTTCTCCTTGTATCAGACCAATTTGTTAATTTCAAATAGAGTGCTGATTAGTAGCAATCAACATATAATTAGCCAAAAATGAAGGTCACATTGAGGTGGGGTTTCTTTTTTTTTTTTTTTTTTGTATTTTTCTGAAGCTGGAAACGGGGAGAGACAGTCAGACACACTCCCGCTTGCGCCCGACCGGGATCCACCTGGCACGCCCACCAGGGGCGATGCTCTGCCCCTCCGGGGCGTCGCTCTGTTGTGACCAGAGCCACTCTAGCGCCTGGGGCAGAGGCCAAGGAGCCATCCCCAGCGCCCGGGCCATCTTTGCTCCAATGGAGCCTCGCTGCGGGAGGGGAAGAGAGAGACTGAGAGGAAGGAGAGGGGGAGGGGTGGAGAAGCAAATGGGCACTTCTCCTGTGTGCCCTGGCCGGGAATCGAACCCAGGACTTCTACACGCCAGGCCAACGCTCTACCACTGAGCTAACCAGCCAGGGCCTTGAGGTGGGGTTTCTTAACTGATCACACTCTGTCCTTCAAATGCTTATGACACATGTTTGGACCATGCTGGCAGTTTAACAAAAAATACAATATTTAAAAATATGGCTTAGATCAGTAGATAAACTATTGCCTGCCAGACAAAAAGTAAGTCTGCATTACTGGCAGCTAAAACACATTCTGGCTCATTTTGATTCTTTGAGTAACCAGAAAGGGGCACTTGAAATAAATCAGTATTTTTATTACATCTTCCATTCATGTAGGTTTAACACTCTTATACAAATCAGAATTTGGGGAGAGGAAGAGAGGATTACACTGAGGGTTAAAATACTACATTTGCTGTAAGAAAAGAGTGATCTAGTAAATAATTTATGAAACAATAAAAAAAGCATAATAAATAAGGATTTACTTTTTGTTTCATCATGAGAATGATAATTTGTATAGTACAGCAGAAAAATTCGTAGACTAGAAATAGGAAGATATTACTTTCTGTCTCTCTTACCCTCCCTCTGTCCCTCCCTCCTTCCTTCCCTCCCTCCCTCTCTCCCTCCCTCCCTCCCTTCTTTTCTTCCTTCCATCCTTCTACAAATTTACTGCTCACAAAAATTAGGGGATATTTCAAAATGAATATGAAGCTATAAAATATCCCCTAATTTTGTGAGCAGTATATTTACTGATCACCTCGTCTGAGCCTGTTATAGGCACTGGGAATACAATAGTGGACAAGAGAGAGAAAAAATTTTGCCCTCAAGCAGTTTACCTTCTAGTAGGGGGAGATAGGTAACAACAAACAAGTAAAAGTATTTGTTATTAGATGGTAATAAATGTTATGAAAAGAATAAATTTAGGAAGAAAGCTGGAGGGTGATAGTTAGATGAGTGGGATTGCAATTTTAAATAGGTAGTCAGGGAAGGCCTCACTAAAAAGGCAACATTGGAAGAGAGGCTTGAAGAATACCAGTGATCAAGCCAGAGTCATCTGAAGAAAGAGGACTTTAGTCTGGGAGAAGAGCGAAGTCCCAGGCTCTGAGGCGGGAGCTCTCCTAGATTCTTTGAAGCCAACATATGACAGTATGATTCAAGTGCCATGATCAAAGGGAGAGTGACAGTCTATGGGGCAGAGAGCTGGGCAGCCAGTGGTGGATCTTGTAGGCCATTGTTAAAATTTTGGCTTTTAATTTGAGTAATTTGGGAAGCAGTGCAGGTGGGGGTGAGCAAAGAAGAGACATATTGTGACATATTTAATAGGATGACACTGGCGGCTGGGCGGAAAAGAGATTGAAAGGGGCTGGGGTTTGGAGGGCAAGGATAGAGGCAGAGAGAACAGTCAAAAGGTCACTGGACTCATCTAGAAAAATAAATATGGTTCCTTGAAAAAAAGAAGGGGTGAAAAGTATTTTAGTCCAAGGTATGTTTTCAATGGTGACCAGAGGAATTAGATGGCAGATTATACACCAGTACAAGAGAAAGATGAATCAAAAATGCTTGTATGGTATTTGGAGCTGTCCTTAACTGAACAGGAAAGACTACTGGGGTTAAGAAACAATTTTAGGCATGAAATAAAATATTAAGAAGTGAGTTTTGGAGATGTTAATTTGGGATCCCAACTAAATGTCCATGTAGAGACATTGCTTGGGTGGTTGGATAGAAAGATCTGGCGGTCAGACAGCACACGTATTTGGAGATATTGATTAGGTAAGGTAGCATATAGATAGTGTTAGAACCATGCAACTAGGCGAGATCACCAAAGGAATAAATGTAGAGTTCAGAAAGGAATGAGTTTGGTGGAGGAGGAAACACCAAGGCTTAGAAGATGTTGGAAAGATGAAGAGAAACCAGCAAAGGAGACTGATAGGGAGCAACCAAGGAGTGGGGAGAAAACATCAAAGAATGCTGTGTGCTGTATCCCCACTACCCACAATGCCTTATACTGTTATATGGCCAAGAGAAACTTTGTGTTCAGTCAGTGAAGAACAGATTTATTACTTATAGCAGCTAGCTTTATTCTTTACAATACTAATCTGGAGAAAAATAGCTCCACTTCTCTGAGCTGTAGTTTATTAATTTATAAAAATAGGTGGTTGGGCCCTGGCTGGGAGCCTCACAGGATAAATTGTCATCTAGCACACCAAGGGCATGGGTTTGATCCCTAGTCAAGGCACACACAAGAGGCAATCAATGAGTGCACAACTAAATGGAACAACTAAGTGGAATAGTGAGTTGATGCTTCTCTTTCTCTCTCTCTCTCTTCCCCTGCTTTATTTCCTCCCTCTCTCTCTTTTTCTCTCTCAATAATAGAAAAATTAAAAAAAAAATAGGTGGTTGAACAGGATAATCACCAAGGTTCTTTAATAATGCTAAAGTGATTAATCCCTGCCTCACTTTGATTGTGTATGAACAAACTAAAGCTCATATGCATGTCTTCCCACTTTCCATAAATTCATCATTAACTGTACACATACAGGACTCGAACGAAATTTCTGAATTCTATCATTCAAGAAGGGTCAGAGTTGCTACCGCCACCAGCCAGGCTGGTTCCGCCTTACCTGTGTAGTAGGGCACTGGAGGTTGATAATCACGGCGGGACTGGTACACTTGAACAGGTTAAAATAAAACAAAATGCTCTTGTTCCTGTTAAAAAAATACAAAATAACCTTTTTAGTGACTGTGACAATATTTCATATAATTTCAGACCCTAAACATTTTTAATGTATTATAACCTTTAAAAATTGGCTTCATTTTCTATGAATAGCTGCAATATAATCTCCATATTCCCCTTTTTTTTTTTTTTAAATTTTTTATTTATTCATTTTAGAGAGGAAAGGGAAAGACAGAGAGAGAGAGAGGAGAGAGACAGAGAGAGAGAGAAGGGGGGAGGAGCTGGAAGCATCAACTCCCATATGTGCCTTGACCAGGCAAGCCCAGGGTTTCGAACCGGCAACCTCAGCATTTCCAGGTCGACGCTTTATCCACTGCGCCACCACAGGTCAGGTCCATATTCCCTTTAAACTGCCTAACATTTAAAGCAATGTTTGGTTATAGTGAAAAGTTGAAATAATCAAATCATGCATCAATGGGGAATTGGTTAAATAAAAAATTCCACATCCATAAAATGGAAGACTATGTTATCTTTGTAAATAATGTTGAAGAAAATGTTTAATGGATGAAGAAATTCCCAATATATTAATTTTAGGAATTATGTTACTAAAGAATATTAAGATATGACTTGAATTTTATAAAAATAGGTATAACATGTTATATTGAAACAAATTATTATATCTAAATGATGGAATTATATTTGTTTACCAAAGTTTTTGTACTTTTATAGATCTAAAACAAGCATGTATTACTTTGGTAAGCTGAAAAAAGGATAAATAAATTGATAATATTTCTCTTTGTGTTCAAAATCATGGTCAGTGGCATAGTAATAGAATAGGTTGACATTGATTATCACTAGTGTTGAGTGAAGCATTATTCAGTCACTTGGCAAGTCATGGTTCTCATTTGAATCTCAATTTCCTCAGCAGTGTTCTGGAATAATACCTTACCTAATTCATAGTGGTGTTGGTAGGACACAAAATAATGTACCATAAGCTTAAGACAAGTGTTTGTCCAACTTTAGTATGCATCAGTAAAACTTTCAAAAACTTTTATTGAAAATCAGATTTCTGACTCTTTCTCAACTTTAGGGAGCCCAAATCTCTGAGTGTGCAGCCCAGAAATTCAGATTTTTTCCCCTATGCTCCCTAGTGGATTCAGATACAGGTGATGTATAAACCATACCTTGAGAGAAGCCCTAAACATTTGAAAAGAATGTTCTCAGCACCTTGTCAAATCCCCAATTAATTCTCATTGCCTACATACATAACATAAAATATATAATAGGCTGTTGAATAATTCTTTTTCTCCTTACTCAGAATCCTCAAGTGGAATCCAAATCTAAGGACAAAGAAAGTTCTCCACAAAAACTGTGGGCCAGAACTTCGTATCACTTCTGCCCCCTTACTGCCCCAGTTTACACAAGCAAATGTTGAGAGGGTGCAGGGGAGGAAGGTGACCTGGAGAGGGAGTTGGCAGGACACAATGATTACAGGTGAGAGCATTGTCTATCCCCTCCTCACTGAAAGTATGATTGTTTCTTCCCAATGCTAACTTAGGGAGGACTCCGAGAGCCTTTCTGAGAGACTGGGGTACCTGTCGGCAGGGCAGGCCAGCATCTCATTTTCCAATTAGACTACTTTTATGTGGCAGACTTACTAGTCAGTCCTCTGTGCCACTTTTAGCAGGGAGGAGCGAGACCCAAAGAGACCATAGAGAGTTGCAAAAGGGGGCAGGAAATGAGAGGATGTCGTGTCAAGTACATGGGCTTGCATTGCCTTGATGGTGCCTCATCTGACAAAAAGAGACTGCAGGTGAGTCACCGGAGATAAAACTAAAGGGTTTGAGAGGAGGGCAAGTTAGCTGAGCTCTGAAATCTAAGAACTAGTCAGTAAAGTCTTTCCCAGAGGATTTCCACTTGGATACCATGAAAGAACCAGGCTTTGGATGCTTATTCCAAAGAGTTATCTTGATGGCTAGTTAGTTGTATCTTAGCTGGAGTAGCAACACCAAATGAAACTAGGACTGTGGCCAAAAAAGTGACAGACACTCCTCCTCCTTCCACCCCTCATAACACAAAGAAAGAGCTGGACCCAGGAGAGAGGGAAGAGAAGGACAATAGTAGGATAAGCCCTCTCTGCCACTTCAACTTCCCTTGCGGCATTAAAACTTGAGCTGGGTTGAGAGGGGGCAGTTAGAAGACATGAGATTCAAATTTTAGATTAGACTACATCAGACTTTTAAATAGCAGAGTGTCTGTCTGGAAAGCAATGGAATCTACCTGAGATGCCAACGTGAGAAGAGAGGTTTGAAAGAACATTGTTAAAGGTGGTGATGAAGAAAAATAAACACATTTCATGTTTGTGATCCCGTAAGTTCAGATCATTCAAGATCTGTTTATAAATTCTACATTATACACACAAGGGTACTTCAGGACACCACAAGAGTCAGCTGGCTCTTTCACCACCCAGGCAACTATATCACCCACACGGCCTCGTGGTGCATGTGATTCAAATTTGTACCTAAACAAATGAATAAACTAATGTATGTCATCAATCATTAGGTCTCTTAGGGGTAGTTAAAAAACTGGTAAATCAGTAAGCATCAAGAATCACCATACATAAAAACAGTTTACAACTGCAAAATGCTGCATAAACTCAAGTCATTCACCAGATTTGGCTATCCTCGAGGGTAAACTTTATATCTTAGCCATCTTTATATCCCTACCTTGCTAACACTGAGCCTGGCACTGCGCCCATTCTAAATAGCTATTAAGTGTTGTAGAATGAACAAGACACATTTCATAATAAGTTTTTTTGAAATTCTAGAATCCTTAAAACCCATAGTTTTTCAGCCCAAATTTGTAGCTAATCTATTACAACCTGACTAGTATGCTTAAACATCAGTGGACCTCATATTCTTTAGTTACAAAGTAGATGGTGATGGTTGCAGTTGAGCAATTCTATGGGAGTGACTATTCCCATAATGTGTACCGGTAACTCATTATTACACTGGATTTTATTTCCACTAAGAAACCAGAAAATAAAAGCAACTGCAAACTCCTTGTCTAAGACCATCTACATTTCACTTAAGCCCATCCTTCTTCTTTCTCAAGTCTCACGGAAATAAAATATTTTTAAAAGGAATAAACCTCACCATTCCAGCTAAGGGTGTGGGGGAGGGGAATCTGCTTACAATTACACAAGAAAGTTCAACAAATTTGGAAAGCATATGAGAGCATGTTAACTCCGATGGATGCACCACTGAGGCAATGAAAAGGGTGGGACATAATTTTGCTTTGTTAGAAATGACGAGATATTTTGGACTCAGAGTTAAGAGAAATGTGGCTGAAAACAAGAAGCCTAATTGCATACAGATCTACAGTGCAAAGAGCACCTGTCCATCTCCCATACACTTGCACTTAGAGTTGCAGCATCCAGGGAAAACATGCGAAAACAGAGGTTCCTTGTGTTGAAATAACCGCTTGGGGATAGAAAAGGCTTCTGTGGGGTTTAGCACCCCAGCTCACAATCCTTCATATTCTGGCATTTTGAAAGCCCATGACTGACAGCCAACTTCCCACATTTACAGTGTAATGTAATCTGACAGCCAGCACAGCCCCCTCACTCCCACCCCCCTTACAGGACAGAAGCCTCGTGGAAAAGTGACCTACTAACACAGCGATAGAGCAAATTCGCACAAGAGACCTGGTTCTTCTCTCTTTAGTAAGATTGGAAATGTGGCTTCACTTAGATGCCAAATTGATGCAAAACTTAAATAGAAGAGGTTTTCCTACTTAATCTTTCCTGTTCCCCTATCTGAAGAGCTCAGACCTGATAATTGTGGTGCATTAAACAATGTTCAAAGTTGTTTTCACACCTTTTTAAGCTGAAGTTTTTGTAGTAGCCAGAAGGTGGCATCAAAATCAATCAAGTTCTCAGTTTTTCACAGAAATCCCAATGAAAAGGATCATATTCAGATATCAAAAATAACTTCCCTTAAACTCAAAAGGCAGGAAAAGTTACACATCAAAAAACTACTCCATTTGCTGTTGAGGGCTCTGTTTTTTCTGTTTTGACATTTTAGAAAACACACAGTGATTTTCTCAGCATCCTTTTAGTTAGGCATGGATAAACAAAGCAAAAAACAGCCGAACTCTACATCCCAGATACTAGCACACAATCTCTAAACACGGAATTTAAGCTCAGTTACAAGGAATGTAGTTGAGAGTTAAGAATAAAAAGATCATGGATATCAAAGGATACATTATGGCACTAACAAGTACAAATACTCTAATTGCTATAGTCTAAGAAGTATTTTCTGGAGTATATTGTTTGAGGTGACTAACTTGCTTACACATCCTGACAAAATGCATTTCATTTTGGAATGAAAACACACACACACACATTCATTTATTTGCTTTTTCAAAAAACTTAATGATAGTTTTTACCAGCTCATGTTTAATATCTTTAGGACTGTATTAAACATGTAACATTGGAAATCAATTTCACTGCAACTCTAGCAATGTGCTTAGTCTACAGAGCACAGGATTTGGAATTAAAACATGCTACTTTTGCCATTGAGTACTTAGCTGAACCTGAACCAATACTTTAACCCAGGGGTCGGGAACCTATGGCTTGTGAGCCAGATGTGGCTCTTTTGATGGCTGCATCTGGCTCGCAGACAAATCTTTAATAAAAAAAATAATAACGTTAAAAATATAAAACATTCTCATGTATTATAATCCATTCATTTCCTACTGCTCATGTTCATGGTTGCAGGTGGCTGGAGCCAATCAGAGCTGTCCTCCGGGAAAACACCAAATTTTTATTGGATAGTGCGTAACATACATAGGTTGTTGTATGGCTCTCATGGAATTACATTTTAAAATATGTGGCGTTCATGGCTCTCTCAGCCAAAAAGGTTCCCGACCCTTGTTTTAACCTTTCTGAATTTCAGTTTCCTAATTTTCTAAATGAAAACAATAATAATGATACCCACTTAGCGGTGTTGTTCTAAGAATTTGGTACAATTTTTACATCGACCTCCACCTTGGGAGCAAATCACTCTCTTATCTATGCTACCTTTTTATTCTCATATATTTAATAATGAATTTAATGAGCACCTACTATGATGCTAATGTTGTAGAGGCTGAGGATACAAACAGTAAAAGAGAAAGTCCCTGATCTAAAAAAATGTTAGTTCTTATAGGGAGAGATAAACAAGTTAACAAATTTATGATCAGGATAATTAAGGCAGTAATAAGCACCCAAGTGCTTATTATCAGGGCCTGTGCCAGACAGTAAGGAAGGAAAGAGGTAGTGGTAGAGAGGGATGCTTCAGAGGGGATTGTGAGCATTACACTTTCTTAAAGTAGCAAATGCTATACCAAACACACCATAATTTCTTAATTGTCTAGTTATTTTAATTTTCTAATTTCATTGAGATATAATTGACATATAATACTGTATTAGTTTAAAATTTGCAACATAATGATTTTCTATATATATATTTCTTATATGATTACCACAATAAGTTTAGTTTAACATTTATCACTTCATATAGATATAATTTTTAATTATAATGAGAACTTTTAAAATCTATTTTCTTAGCAACTTTCAAACTTATAATACAGAATCATTAACTATAGTCACCAGACCATACATTATAGCCATAGAACTTATAAAGGAAAGGTTTTACCTTTTGACCACTTAAATCCAAAGACCCCTGTGTCTGGCAATCACCAATCTGTCTCTGTTTCTATAGGCTCATTTTTTTTAGATCATACATTTAAGTAAGATAATACAGTATTTCTTTCTCTGACTTATTTCACTTAGCATAATGCAATCAGGGTTCATTCACGTTGTCACAGATGGAGTGATTTCCTTACTTTTTATGTCTAAGTAACATTCCATTATTTATATATCTCTCTCACATTTTCTTTATCCATTCATTCACTGATGGACACTTAGGTTGTTTCCATTTCTTGACTATTTTAAATAATGGTGCAATGAACATGAAATTGCAGATATTTCTTCAAGATAGCGACTTCGATTCCTTTGGAAATAAAACCAGAAGTAGAAATACTAGATCATACATTAGTTTCATTTTTAACTTTTATGGGAACCTCCATATTGTTTCCATTGGGCAGCACTGATTTACATTCCCACCAGCAGTGCACAAGGGTTACCTTCTGTTCACATCTTCGCCAACACTTCTCTCTTGTCTTTTTGGTGATAGCTATTCTAATATGTGTGAGGTGATACCTCTTTAGATTTTTTTCTCTCTGACAATTAGTGATTTTGAGCATTCTTCATGTACTTGCTGGTCATATTTATGTCTTCTTTGGAAAAATGTTTGCTCATTTCTCTTGCCCATTTTTTAAGTCAGATTGTTTTATTTTAATTTTGCTATCGAGATGTATGGGTTCCTTATACATACATTTATGTTAACCACTCATCAGATAGTTTGCAAATACTTTCTCTCATTCAGTTGCTTTTTAATTTTGTTAATGGTTCTGTTTGATATGCAGAAGCTTTTTAATTTAGTGTAGTCCCACTTGTTTATTTTCACTTTTGCCTTTGCTTTTGGTGCCAAATCCAGAGCTCAGACCTATGCCAAGGAACTTACCTCCTATGTTTACTTCTAGGTGTTTTATGGTTTCAAGTCTTACATTTAAGTCTATAATACATTTGGAGATGATTTTTCTGTAGGGTACAAAATAAGTTTCAATTTTATTTTTTTAATGTGGATATTGTCTTCCCAGAACCATTTATTGAAGAGACTATCCTTTCCTTATTGTATGTAATTGGCTCCTTTGTTGAAAATTAATTGACCTTATGTGTGGGTTTATTTCTGTACTCTATTCTGTTCCACTGATCTATGAGTCTGTTTTTATGTCACTATTGCACTGTTTTGATGACTATAGCTTTGCAATATAACTCAAAATCAGGAACTGTGATGCCTTCAGCTTTGTTTCTCCACTGCTCACAAAAATTAGGGGATATTTTATAGCTTCATATTTACTTTGAAATATCCCCTCATTTTTGTAAGCAGTATATTTAGGGGTGTGTATATGGTGGGGGTTCAATATATCTTTTTTTTTTGTATTTTTCTGAAGCTGGAAACGGGGAGAGACAGTCAGACAGACTCCCGCATGCACCCGACCGGGATCCACCCGGCACGCCCACCAGGGGGTGACGCTCTGCCCACCAGGGGGCGATGCTCTGCCCCTCTGGGGCGTCCCTCCTTTGCTACCAGAGCCACTCTAACGCCTGGGGCAGAGGCCAAGGAGCCATCCCCAGCGCACGGGCCATCCCTGCTCCATTGGAGCCTCGCTGCGGGAGGGGAAGAGAGAGACAGAGAGGAAGGAGAGGGGGAGGGGTGGAGAAGCAAATGGGCACTTCTCCTGTGTGCCCTGGCCAGGAATCGAACCTGGGACTTCTGCATGCCAGGCCAACGCTCTACCACTGAGCCAACCGGCCAGGGCCTCAATATATCTTTTAGGATACTATTTGTAGAAAAAATATCACTGGAATTTTGATAAGGATTACCTTGAATCTATAGATTGCTTTGGGTAGTATGGACATTTTAAATATAAATTCTTCCCAGTCATGAGTATGGTGCATCTTTTCATTTATTTGTGTCTTTTCAATTTATTTCATCAGTGTTTTATAGTTTTCAGTGCACAGATCTTTCACCTCCTTGGTTAAATTCATTCCTAAATATTTTATTCTTTTGCATGCAATTGTAGATGGGATTGTTTTCTTAATTTCTCTTTCTGATAGTTTGATATTAGTGTATAGAAGTACAACTGAAATTAGTGTATTCATTTTATGTCCTAAAACTTTACTGAATTCAATTAGTTCCGAGAGGTTTCGGGTAAAGTCTTAAGGGTTTTCTATATATAATATCATGTTATCTGAAAATATAGTTTTACTTCTGCCCTTCCAATTTGGATCTTTTTATTTCTTTTATCTGCCTAATTGCTCTGGCTATGACTTTTAGTACTATATTAAGAAAAGTGGCAAGAATGGGCATCCTTGTCTTGTTCCTGATCTTAGAGGGAAAACTTTTCACCATTGAATATGATATTAGCTACGAGCCGTTATTATGTTGAGGTACGATATAACTGTTATTATGCTGAGGTACATTCCCTTTATGCTCAGGTTGTTGAGAGTTTTAAGCATAAATGAATGTTAATATTTGTCAAGTGATTTTTCTGCATCTATTAAGATGCTCATATGATTTTTATCCTTCATTTTGTTAACGTGGTATGTTACATTAATCAATTGTGGATGGTGAACTATCCTTGCATCCCTGAAAGGAATCATACTTGATCATGATATATAATTGTTTTAATGTACTTCTGAATTTGGTTGGCTAATATTTTGTTTAAGCTTTTTGCATGTTTGTTCATAAGGTATATTGGCCTGCAATTTTCTTTTCTTATAGTGTCCTTATCTGGCTTTGGTATCAGGGTAATGCTGGTCCTGCAAAACAAATTTGGAAGTGTTCACTCCTATTCTATGTTTTGGAGAAATTTGAGAAAGCCTGGTATTAATTCTTTAAATGTATTGTAGAATTCACCAGTGAAACCATCTAACCCTGGCCTTTTGTTTGTTGGGAAGTTTTGATTACTAATATTCTGTTCAGATTTTTAATTTCTTCATGATTTAGTCTTGGAAAGTTATATATTTCTAAAATTTATCCATTTTTTTTTTAGTTTGTCTGATTTGGTTGGTATATAATGTTCTTAACAGTCTTTTATGATCCTTTGTATTTTTGCAATAAACTGTAATATCTCTTCTCTGTATTTTGGTAAGTGTAGCTAAAATTCTGTCTGTTTTGCTCCTTTCCAGGCCCCTCCCACACACACAAAAAAACAGCTTTTAGATTCATTGATCTTTTCAATTATCTTTTAGTATCTATTTTATCTATTTCCACTCTGATCTTTGTTATTTCCTTCCTTCTACTAACATTAAGCTTAGTTTGTTCTTTTTCTAGATCCTTGAGGTATAAAGTTAGGTTATATATTTGAGATTTTTTCTGTTTTTGAGATAGATATTTATCACTATAATCTCTCCCCTAGAACTTCTTTGTTGTATCCTATAAGTTTTGGTATGTTGTATTTCCATTTTCATGGAATACATAAAACTTTTTTTTTTTTTGTATTTTTCTGAAGTTGGAAACAGGGAGGCAGTCAGACTCCCATATGCGCCCGACCGGGATCTACCCGGCATGCCCACCAGGGAGCGATGCTCTGCCCGCCCATCTGGGGCATCACTCTGTTGCAACCAGAGCCATTCTAGTGCCTGAGTCAGAGGCCACAGAGCCATCCTCAGCGCCCGGGCCAACTTTGCTCCAATGGAGCCTTGGCTGCAGGAGGGGAAGAGAGAGACAGAGAGGAAGGAGAGGGTGAGGGGTGGAGAAGCAGATGGGCGCTTCTCCTGTGTGCCCTGGCCAGGAATTGAACCCAGGACTCCTGCATGCCAGGCCGACACACTACCACTGAGCCAACCGGCCAGGGCCTACATAAAACTTTTTTTAAGATACCCTTTGATTTTCCTTTTGATTTCTTCTTTGGCCCATTAACATGCTTTTCAGTCACATATTGGTGAATTTTCCAGTTTTCTTCCTGTAATTGATTTCTATTTTCATACCACTATAGTCAGAAATGATGTTTGATATATTTTTAACTTTCAAAAATTTATGAAAATTTGTTTGTGGCCTACCATCTGATCTATCTGGAAAATTTTCTTTGTGTATTTGAGAAGAATGTGTATTTTTCTGCTGTTGGGTGAAACATTCTGTAAAAGTTTGTTATGTTTATTTACTCTAATAGGATGTTTAAGTCCAATGCTTTTCTTTTGAATTTCTGTCTGGATGAGCTATCCATGGTTGTCATTTAGAAAAGGCTTCTTTACACCACAAACTATAAATTCTGCTGCATTTTCTTCTGTTACTTTTTTGGTCATATATTTTATATACAAAATATTTAGTGTCTCAGTATTCATTTGTTGTAAGGTAGGAGATAGATATCCAATTTATTTTATATTCATGAATTTCAGTTAATTCAATACCATCCTTTTTGCTACTGACTTGAAATTGCATCTTAATCACATTTAAAATTTATATTGATAATTAGATTTATTTCTTTCTGAATAGTTTAATTATAGTTTCACGGTGTTTTCATCATTGAAATTTGATATTTTATAAATATTTTCACTTACTCTTAGAAACCCTAAGCACAATTTAATGTAACTTTCTTGTTTAAATTTAAAATTAATATACTTTTACTTTAAGATTTAAACCAGTTGACCCTGACCAGGGAGTGGCAAAGTGAATAGAACACCAGGCTGGGACGCAGAGGACCCAGGTTCGAAACCCTGAGGTTGCTGGCTTAAGCGCAGTCTCACAAGCTTGAGCGCAGGGTCACCAGCTTAAATGTGGGATCATAGATGTGACCTCATGGTCGCTGGCTTGAGCCCAAAGGTCACTGGCTTGAAACCCAAGGTCACTGGCTTGAGCAAGGAATCACTGGCTCAGCTGGAGCCCCTTGGTCAAGCCACATATGGGAAAGTAATCAATGAACAACTAAGGTGCCTCAATGAAGAATTGATGCTTCTTATCTCTCTCCCTTCCTGTCTGTCTGTCCCTGTCTGTCCCTCTCTATCTTTCCCACTCACTAAGAAAAAGGGGAGAGGAACTAAAATATTTGAGAAGTTTAAATATATATATCAGAATAGCATACGTAGTTCAGAAACAAATATATAAATTTATTATATGATAACTGTGGTATCAGAAATTGGGGGAGAGTATATTTTTAACAAACTATTCTAAGATAATTGGTTCTGCAACTGGAAAAAATAAAAGTGTTATTCTTACTTTAGTCCATATACACAAATAAATTGGAAATGTAAAAAAAGAAACCATAAAAATACTTGAAAAATGTGCGTGAATGTTATTTTCAGGAGAAAAAAGGCAATTATAATCATAATATAAAATATAGAAACTGTAAAGGAAAATCAGCAGATTCAACCCTTAAAAATATAAAAATAATTATAATGGCTCCATTATAGTTCATTAAATAGATAGGCCCTAATTTACTATTATTCACATATTATTGGATTGTTATATAGTTTACAATATATTGTTATATATCTAATACTTTAATAAACATGTTTGCATTATGATAAGATTACCTTTGAATGATCCTTATGCACTGACAATTATGGTATCCGTTTTTATTGGAAATAAATGGGTCATTGGTTTAGGTCTGAAAAACTTATTACAGGTGCCCTTTTAAAATAGTGTATTTTAAAAGAACTAGAGAAATAGAAATAGAGATTTTTATGATTTTTACCACCTGGTGCATTATTTGTCCTATATAATGTGACAGTTTTGTTGTCAATGTCTAGGATATTTTTATTTACTGACATTCAAATAAGAATTATTACCCTAGGCCTTGGCCGGTAGGCTCAGTGGTAGAGCGTCAGCCCAGCATGTGGATGTCCCAGGTTTGATTCCCAGTCAGGACACACAAGAGAAGTGACCATCTTCTTTCCACCTCTTCCCCTCTTGCTTCTCTCTCTCTCTCTCTCTCTCTCTCTCTTTCTCTCTCTCTCTCTCTCTCTACCTTTCTCTTTTCCTCCCACAGTTGTGACTCAAATGGAGCAAGTTGGCCCTGGGCACTGAAGATGGCTCTTCGGCCTCTACCTCAGGTGCTAAAATAGCTTGGTTGCTGAGGAACAAAGCAACATCTCAGATGGACAGATCATTGCCCCATAGGGGGCTTGCCAGGTGGATTTTTGTTCTGTTTTGTTTTCTTATGGTAAAGAAATAAAAAAAACTTGTTTTCAGAAATGGAAGCTTCTGTTATGATTAACAATAGAAAGGAATTTGATGGAACCTTGGTTCTTATTTGTTTCAGCTATTCAGGGTTCATTGTCTTCAGCAGCCAAGTTGCCTAGAAAAATCTACTGCACATTGAAGACTTTCTGGGTGTGCTCCTCACTTTGAAAGGTGGAGTGATTTATCAGAGATTTATTTGTGGCAAATGCAAGTTTAACAACTGCAAAGTGTAGCTTTTCAGCAGCTACTCAACTCAGCCTTCTAAAAGCCATTTTATTAGGCATTTTAAAATATGGCTTTTGATAAAATCACTGGTCCAGTTCACCCATTACATTTTCACTAAGCTGCATCTTCATGCAATCTAATAAATTGTTCCATACAATGACATCTTGTCTTAAGCCATATAGTATGAAACTCTCCAGTTGCTTATAAACTGTTTCTAGGAAAAGGGGGAAGGAAGGCCTTCCTTATAAGTTTCAATCTTATTAACAAGTCCAGTAAGAATAATGTAAAAACCATTTCTAGGTTCTAGCTTAAGCAGCAACATCAGACAAAGCAAAGGTGGCCCGTACTCACTCATTGGGGGTACCCTTCTGGCCACAAAAGTGGCCCTGGCTGTCTGTAGGATAAGCCACTCTTCTGGGGTCGCCATGTACCCAGGCTGCAGGAGCAAGAAAGGACAAAATCTCTATCAGCAACAGCTGCTGAAAGCAGTTTGATTTGAGAAATTAGAATGCACCACTGTAACCCACTAACCTCTCCCCTCAGTCAGAGAAGATTATTGATTTTCTTCAAAGAGTAATTTCTTAATGAAAAGTAAAATAAAATATGGATGAATCAGTCAGAAAGCACATTTCTCTTATTTTCTCAGTACTCATCTGGATTAAAGCCAAAACATGAGGTAATGCACTTAGAAAATGACATTTATTAAAATGTGAATTAGAGGGCATGCTACAAAAGCTTGGTTGGCTAGAAGTCATTTTTTTCTAAGGCTCAAAATGAAATGACTTCATAGCAGAGCTAATACATTTACAGTAAAAAATATGATGTAATTCTTTTGAGTTATGCATAAGTGAAAACCTTTAAAAATTCAAAGGAAAGAAATTATAATGCCCTATTTAAGTTTACTCATATTTTATGATTTCATGTGACATTAAAAATGGTAAACAGTAGCAACTTCAGAGGCAATCCATAACAAAGATTTACTGTACAGTTTGTCTGATAATCTCGTAGCTTACTATAAATATCAAGTGTTCTCAAACTTTGTGAAAACCGGAAGCTCAGTTTTATGTTTTCTGAAGATACTGCACTCTACCTCATACAAACTCATGACTTTTATTTTCTGAGACTTACAAACACTTAACATGACAGCTGGAGTATAGAACTGAAGAAAGTAGCATGCCTTAAATTGGGTAATAGCTCCTAATTCTAACAAAAGGTTTCTAACTTCTCCAATTTTATTATCATAGATTCTAAAAAGCTAGGCAAATACTCGCCTCTGTACGGAAAACGTATCTCTTTGTCCTTTGCTTCCTTTAACATTTGCCCACCTGGCTCCTTATCCACATTTATTGGATTTGACAGTTTGTGTTATAATTCAATAACTCTTATATACATGGACAATGTGACTTGAGAAGATAAAAAAAATCAATTCTGATTAGAATTTTATATGGTACAGAAATTTTCCTCAATAATTTTTTTCATCCATCCAAGCTTTTCTTTTTAGTAGTTAAGTACCCAAGAAAGTCTTCTTTGTCTAATTCTGTCTTAAATGTCATAAAGGCCAAATCAATTTTATCTTCTAATACCATCTTATACAATCTGACTCATTCAGGCAGCTCTCCACTGCCATATGTCCCCATTTTTACTTTCCAGAATAAAGAAAGTAGGGCTATAACTAAGGCATTTGAATGAAATCTAAGCATTCAACATCCATGACTCCAGATACCATTTTATTAAATTCTGTTTTAAATCTTAGTTTGTCACATTTTGGCTAACCCGAAGAAAGAGATCTAATTTTACTTGACTTTATTTTCTGTAATATGTTTAACTTTACCCTGAAATGTTTTATTCATTTTTCATATAATTATTAATTCTGAGACAGGCAATTTGGATTGCTAGGTTTGCTACTTAATATATATACTTATGACCCTGAACAAGTCACTTACTTGTTTTTGAGTCTCCGCTTTCTAATTTGTTACTACCAAATGGGAGCAGAATCCCCAGCTTCCTAAGAGTGCTGAGAAAGTGAGAGACAGTGAGAGCAGAATGCCTGACACGATGTGCACTTGGTAAGATCACATCCTATTTTCTCTGGGTTTCACCGAAAATGCTGACACAAGGACTTTGATGCAGGTAGTTAATCTGGGAAGTGATTCCAGGAGGCTTAAGTGGGAGTAAGCAAAATGAGCCTAGGGAGGGGGCAAAGCCAATAAAGGGCCTGTTAATGAGCGGGACGATGTCGTGGGCAGCACTGACTCCATCCTGCTGGAGACCTTCCAAGGAACCAGGTAGGATCCGCGTGTCGGTGGGCATGCTAAAACTGCCTGCCTTGGCTGCGAACCAACTCAGAAGAAGGACTGAGGGGAAGAGGAGTAGGGCATCAGCAGCATCTGCTATTGGGTGTTTTCCCTCTCTTTTCATCATCAATCACTTAATCAAAGAATTTGACATAATAGGTATATATCCTGTACTAGAAGTCAATCGTAGCATAGTTTATGTCAGTGTTCTCAAGAAACATGAAAAGGAAAGAATAAAGTTTGTAGAAGGCTGAGGGAAGAAGTGGTACCTAAGAAACACTGAAGAATGACTAGGATATGGACAGGTGTCCAGGAGTAGGGAAGAATTATAGACTGAGACAACAAATAGTATAACAAGAGCTTCAATTTATTAATTGCTCACAGTGGGTCAATGCTAAATGCATCACATCCATTTTTCTCATTTCAATCTCACAACAGCTCTATAGCAGAGTCTCATAATAACCCTGAGATAGATAACAAAGTTTTATAGATAACTGCAGCTGAGTTTTATTTATTCGCTAGATCACACAGCTTTTAAGCAGCATAAACAGGGCTGAAAGTTAGGTGTGTTGCTTTAACCACTAGACTCGAGTAGCTATAATGCTGCTTGCTGAAGGACAGATTAGGAATGAGCTTGTAAACAGTAGGAAGCAACAAGGACATCAGCTACATGAGGATCAGCAGTATGCCGGACCCATATGGTAGAAAAGGAGATGACTCAAGAATTTTCAGAGCCTTTGTCATTTGAAAAGAAGAGCTTTGTACTTAGCAGGAAAGGGAGAGTGAATGGGTGGGATGTTATGCCTTGGGCCAAGGAGAGGGAGACAAAGATAGAAGTGTCAAGGGAGGAATATCCCTTCCTGTTGTTGTAGGTTTGAATGGTGGCAGGTGGCCCTGTTTACTAGCTGCTGCTACACCTCCACATGTAGTCTCTGGCACAGAAATGCTGCAGATGGTCTGTCTGAGCTGGAACGCCACGTCTTTGAGCTGAAAGCTGCAAAGGCCAGTTCCACCAAGTCACCTCAGTCGAGGGTATTTAGTTTTCTTTATCTGCTCCACCAAGTCTCCATTTTACCCATTCATCTACTAGAGGAATATGGCAGGAAAAATAAAGGAAGCAAACAAACAAACAAAAAAGATATGCAGCAACATTTATTGTGTTCATTGATAAACTAAGGGGCTTTTCACATTAAATTAAGGGACCTCTCACATTTCACTCCCTTTCTTAGAATTTCTTTATTTATGGAACTTCTAGAACTGTGCTGTCCAATAGGGTAGCTGCCAGCCATGTGTGTCTACTGAGCACTTACATGTAGCTTATTTGAGCTGAGACATGCTATAACTGCAAAATGCACAGCAGATGTTAAAGAGAATATGAACAAAAAATGAATGCAAGTATCTCAATCATTTTTTACTGATTGCATTTAAAATGATAATATAGTTATAGTGAACTAAATAAAATACATGTAATTTTTAAAAATTTCCTTAAATAGAGCTACTAGAAAATTTAACTTACATATGTGACACATATTATGTTTTTCCTGCCAGATCTGTTTCAGAATACTTCACCACAAATGTCAAGGTTTCTCAAATAAAGTGATTAATAGTATCATCACATTTAAACTATTCCTCAGGGCCCAACCAATTATGTAGTTTCTGATGTCTGTTTACCTTATATCGTAAAAAAAGTTAACATGAAAGCATTATTGAAAGTACCTTATAGTCAAAGCCCTAGTTGTTCATACTGAATTGTTCATCACCACCTTCTTATTCATTGAATCTTTCACTCATTAGGCCTTATCTGTGATAGATACATAAAGACTCTGAGGATGTAGAGATGGACACATTCATATTTAGTATAATAACTATTTCATAATTAACACATTATCCCTAAGGGAACTGTACATCAAACTGATTGGTTTCTGAGGAATGATATGAATTCTCTCATTTAACCAAGCCGTGAACTTAATTTTAGCTGCTGTTTAAGTTGCAGTCTCTCCACTAAAATAAGTAAAAGCAGCCTCTGCCACCTTGGATGCAGCAGTTTTTCTCACAAAAGCTTTGCCATTTCAAATAGATAGAAAACGCCAGGGACACCGGCTTTCACCTGGCAGGGGGAGTACTCCATCCTCACTATCTTTCCCCATCATTATAAGACTCCTAGCTCTTTGCCATAATTGAGCCTATAGAGTTTGATAATATCCTTAACTCTACAGGATGCCACCCAGATTCTTTTTTTTTTTTTTTAATTTTTTTTTTTTTTTAGTTTATTCATTTTTAGAGAGAAGAGAGAGAGGAGAGAGAGAGACAGGGGGGAGGAGCTGGAAGCATCAACTCCCATATGTGCCTTGACCAGGCAAGCCCAGGTTTTCGAACCGGCAACCTCAGCATTTCCAGGTTGACGCTTTATCCACTGCGCCACCACAGGTCAGGCCGCCACCCAGATTCTTACACTGATGGCATCATGCAGATAAAATCTGGAGAATACTGCATAGCCTGCAATCTTGATACCTTAGAAAAACATGAATGCTAATGAATGAAAAATTTCATGAAAGTACAATGGTCTTCCAATAAAGACCTGAGGAGCCCAGTAGTGACATCACCTCCAGAATAAATGGTAAATTGCTACATCTTGCATTTGCTGCTATTAAGAAAGAGGCACAACACTTATTACCTGCCGGATTTGAGTAGGGCCCAGAGAAATAGAACGCTTTTCTGATAGCACTGCACAAGGCAGTTCTGCCACTAGGTCTACGTGGCAGAATGAACTCAATGGAGCTTAAAATATCTATCAGAGAGCAGAATGCTGTATGGGGCCTGTGGTAAATGCCTATTAGAGAATCACAGTTGGAGGTCCCTAGGGTTATGGAAAAAAATTCATGTTCCTTTAGCAAATAACTGTTGTTCTGAGAAGTAGCTCCTAGAGCCTAAATGATCACCAAATGATATAAGAAATCCATCATGAACTAGATGTTATCTGATCCATCAATCCTAATGGTGGCTGTGCCCAGGAGCAGACCATTATTATTCATTCAATGCTTGTGAAGGTCATAAAGGCACACACAAAAAAATCTCATTAGAAGATTGCTGACAACAATAGTGTGTTGACTCCTGAGTACTGCTTTAACACATACCTATGACTCATGGAAAGGTCCCTATGATCACTTGACTTGAAAGGAAAATAGTTAAACCAGATTTATAGGTGCCTAGAAAGGATCTGTTGGCACTGATCTGGGGACATATTTCTAGGTATCTATCGACTTTGACTAGGAGAAGAGATGACCAGAATCACTTATCTGTTCATACACAGAGGCCAATTGTTTGGCAACATTATTATAGACTGGGAAATAAGAATATTAAACAATGAGTGGCAAAGAAGTTTGATAAATAACTAGAAGGACTGACCTCAAAATGAACCCAGAATATAAAGATACTGACGTCTCATGTGACGACACAGTAAAGACCCTTCTGTAGCGTTATCTTTTAATAATCAATGAAAAAGCACTTGTTCGATGATTTTGTGAAATGAGTGATCATGACAACATGGATGAAGATTATAGTTGGGTTTTGATAACATGGACTCACAAAGGCTGACCTAGCTTTTAACAATGCTTCTGTAACAAATTGTCAGCAGTGGACAGCTAACACTGACCCTCTCACCCAGAAGTAGCCAGCCTCTTGGAACAGTAGAATACATATGAAGATCTTGTGAAAGCACTACTTAAAAAAGCAATACCATTCAAGATTGAGTCACTATTTTGAGGGGTCAGAGCAGGAATGTTGTACATACACAGAATAATTAAAGAGTTTAATAAAAAAATATTTACAAAGGTATGGGAAGCCTTTGAGAAGCAAAGAAGACTTGGTGCAGAGGCTAGCAACAAGAGGGAGTGTTTTCAGACCTGAGGAGCCAGGGAGGAAGGAGTCATCTGTGTGCAGACAGAGAAGTCAAGTGGAGAGAGCTCACTGACAGGACTTGGAGCCTTAGGTAGAGAGGCATTACCAGCAAGAGAGTCAGAGGAATAAATTTCACAAACACATTCTCCTACCCTCCAATCTACTGTTGATACCTCTCACTGAACCAAATTAGGAGCCATGGAACAAAAGAACTTGCTGATGCTGTTATAAATTATATGCCAGGTTCTCAGAGGAAAGAGCAGGGTAAAGCTGTGGTAGGGGGAGATGGGGGGAGGGTAATGAAAACCTCCAGCCTATATTCTGAACAAGTGACCAGCCCATTTAAGGGAAGAACTTTAAATATATTCAACAAGACATATAAGACTTTATTAAAAAAAAAAAACACAACAAAATAATAACCAGAGATACAAGGTTTTCAGATTCTCTTTTATCAGAATTTATTGCTACATGGGACAGCAAAAAAGAAGGAGGGGGAAGATACACATCTAAATTTTGAATCTGTGAAATAGGAGGGGTCAGAGTAGGAGGGGAAAGATGGGACAAAGCATATTTTTTAAAACAGATTTATATAAAAAAATAGACATAGACACCTGACTAGGCAGAAGCACACTGGATAGAGCATTGGCCTGGGACACTGAAGACTCAGGTTCAAAACCCTGAGATTGCCGGCTTGAGTGCAGGCTCACCAGCTTGAGCATGGAATCATAGATGTGACTTCATGGTCGCTAACTTGAGCCCAAGGTTGCTGGCTTGAACAAGGGTCACTAACTCAGCTGCAACCCCTCAGTCAAGGCTCATATAGGAAAGCAATCAATGAACAGTTAAAGTGCCGCAACAACAGTTGATGCTTTTCATTTCTCTACCTTCCTGTCTGTCTGTTTCTGTCTCTCTCACACAAAAAAAGACATAGAAATGAAAAGAAATGGACAAATATACACCAAGAAACTAAATTAGGCTTTTACAACGTCTTTGTTGTTTTATTAGCAAGACTGACTCTATGCAGATTACATTAATATACTTCCTTTTCCAGTTATTCTAATTAGATATTAGTCTACCACTACTAACAATCTGTACAAGGTTTTTATTCACATTTGAAGATAGGGTTTTTTTTAAGGAAAAAATAATAGACATAAAAATTCATCCTACAAATATTTTTTTGAGTGCCTACTCTGTGTCAGCGTCATGTTAAAAGCAAGGTATATAAAGGTCCTTGCTCCCAGAGCCTACAATCCATTAGGGGAAGTTGATCTTAATGGGGTAATTGACAAACAACATGAAATTACAATTCTGACAAGCACTATAAAGGAGCAATGCTTGGTACAAAGAGAGGGATTCATAGGGGCAGATGACCAAACGAGGAAGGTCAGTGATGCTCTTCCTGAAGAAGCAATGCAGGAGCGGAGGCCTGAAAAGTGAACAGAGGCGCAGAAAGGCTTACAGCAGAAGGACACCTAGACAAAGGCTTTGTTGGGGGTGGAGGGTGGATGGGTCTTAGGGACAGAAAGAACCCCAGTGTTGCGCACATGCAGGCTGGAGTGTGGTTCCAGATACAGATAGATGGTGAGGCAGTATCTTTGGTTATTTCCCATAATGAACTACAAGAAGATTGTTTTATCATAATGTTATTGTTAGTGCCAACCGTGCTATACAAAGAAAATGTTTAGTTCAGGTAAGTCCTTCTCTTCCTATTTGAATTTTCCTTGGAAAACTCAAGGTCATCACATATCCGGTGTCACTCGTTGTAGTGTTTATTTGCTTAATTGTAGCTCCAGAATTGGCAACAGTGCCTTGCTTTCCATGAAGGAGGAGCTCTCATCACTTCTAAAAATAGATATAATTTCTTAGACCTGAAAATGCTACATGTAATATTCATTAGTAATATCTACTACTAGTAAACACACTTTTTTTTTTTGAAAGATCTGTGAAATACTTTGAGATCTTCCTGGCAAAAAACAAACAAAAAAACTCTGAGGAGATACTATGTGATATAATTTTATTTATAATACAAGCACTTTATTTACAATACAAGAAGGAAAAACCAAACCTGTATTAGTAGATGTGGATTATCGTAAAGAAAGTGCTTCTCTCTGTACTGGGTATGTAACAGAGGCTAATTTTGCAAACGATCACTGAATGTAAACAATGACATACAGGAGCAAAACTGAAGCTGTCTGATTGTTCATGATTTTTGCTTGCAAAAGAATACCTGCTTTTCACTTATCTCCTAGTGCTATTTTCTGACACTTGCTGTGTTAAACTGTGCAGAATTGGGGGTGGGGGAGTGGGAAGAGGAAGAGAAAAACAGCAGTGTTTCATGGGGTTCTGGTCTGCCCTCTCTCGGTGTCTTCTTACTTAAAGAATCCCCACTCAATTTCTTCAGGGAATAAAAGGCAGGATTGCACAGTGGTTAAGAGCAAAGGCTCTGGAATTAAACTGCCTGGGTTATTGGTGAATAAAACCAAATGACAAAGTTACACAGCAGTCTGTACCAATCAGGATTGATCATCTTATCCCCTCAATATTCTCATTGTTTTAGAAATCACTTTAAAAGATCCCTTTAAGTATAGCTGATGTGTGGGTGTGTAAAAGAGAAAGAAAAGAGAGAAGGGAAATTATTTGTAAAACACTCCCATTGGGATAATTCATAGCAGATAAGCAAAGATTGGTGAGAGGTAGGTAAGACCGTTATTCAGGCAAACTTTCCTGTCACTCATACCAAGGACATGCACATTAATTACTAAAGTACCAGGAGCAAGGATTAATATCTAGTATTATCTCTCATTTTCAAACATTTGCAAAGCATGTTCCTGCCGTGCTCTGGGGTTGAGTCAGAAGTTGCAGCCATTGAAAAGCCCTCTGTCAAGGAGAGAATGTGATTAGACCAACTGCTTGCACTGACACTTAAAAATTAAGTGCAGATCTGTTTGGGGCAGCTCAGGGATCCCCTAAGCACTTGCGGGCTGGAAATGCCGGCTTCCACATCATTATTTCGTATCCCTTAAAAGTACATTTTAACTGTTTTAATATGTGAAGAACAGGCCTGCCAAATTGTGCTTATGGCTTTTTAACACAAGCAATTTACAAATGCAATGAAGCAGATAATAGGACACATGATGCCGAATTTGAAAACCTGTGTTGATGACACTGCTGCTGTGGAAGCAGTTTTGGAAGCAGCCCCTGCGCCCAGCTGCCTGGATAAGGAAAATGTGGTTTATCATTTCATAGGTGGCCTCCTCTGCCCCATGGCGAGTGTGGGGTCATGTCCTTGAGCACAGATCAGTCGCTCTCACGCAGGCAGCATCCCTCTTGAGGTCACCTGGGCGGCGTGTATGCAGCAAAACACAACACACCGGTAAAGGGTCCACTCAGCACTGAGAAATCTGTGCAGGTGACAGTCAAAATGCAGTGTGCTCTTTTTGAAATGAAGACTTCCAAAAGGAAGTGTAGGTATGTATACTTATAATTTGTAAAGTAATTTATAAACAATTATATTTATGTAAAAAAGATGAAAGGGCATTTAATACTGGTTCTCGTTATCTATAAATAGAAGAAATTTTTCATAAAGTTTGCCAGGACAATTTAAAAAATAATGGAACCAAAGTTCTTTGAATTTATTACTTTTTTATCGGAAGAAATGATGTCATGTTGCTAAATAACGTTATCAACCTGTGAGCTGACAGGGAGGCTCCCGGAAGTTCCTAAGCAGACTGAAAGCACTGTGTGTGGCGTCCTGCCGGTCACTCGCCCTAGCACCCGCTTCCCCTCACAGCGGCTATTAGGATCCCAACACCGAGCTCATAAATTACAACAGAATGCCTGGTGAGGCATAAATTAATTTTTAAAAGTATATTTAATTGTTTATTAGAGAAACTCTTAACAGCTTCTCTGTATAGACAGAATCAAAAAGTCATCTTGGAATTATCGGTGTTCATCATAAGGTCACCTGAGGGACCTCGAAGTTATGAAAATATGGTTTCCCCCACTCTCCTGTCCCTTGGGATGGGGAAACCAATTTGCTGTAAGAGAAGGAAGGAATGATGAGAATTCAAACTTTTCTCTCAGAGATTTCAGTTTAGGATAGAACAGACTGACCCTGAACTAGGTCTGCAGGTCCAATGAAATATAAATACCTCAAAAGGGCACTTGACATGAAGGCAGACACTGGGCTGATACGTTGGATCAACAGCAGGGCCTAAGAGTGGAGGCTGCACCCTGACCAGGCGGTGGCGCAGTGGATAGAGCATCAGCCTGGGACTCTGAGGACCCAGGTTGGAAACCCCAAGGTCACTGGCTTGAGCACGAGATCACAGACATAACCTCATGATCGCTGGCCTGAGCCCAAAGTTACTGGCTTGAGCAAGGAGTCACTGGCTTAGCTGGAGCCCCCTGCCCTGCAGTCAAGGCATAGTTGAGAAAGCAATCAATGAACAGCTGAGGTGCTGCAACTATGAATTGATGCTTCTCATCTCTCTCCCTTCTTGTCTGTCTGTCTCTCTCTCTCATGTTAAAAAAAAAAAGAAAAGAAAAAAGAGTGGGGGCAGTCACATGTTGGGGAGCAATTGCCGAGCTTTGTGTAAAAACTTAAAATTTATATTCTTGGATCCAGTGTAGGAAACCCCTAAAGTAGAGGAAGGATCCCAATGAGCAATCAACTGAGAAATGACACCAAAGGGCACCAACTAAAATGTCAAAGCTCCAGTAGACTACAGGTCTCTTTGGGAATAAGACTGTCGCCTCCTTGTCATTTGCAGGCAATTTAGGTCAGGGAAGCGAATGATATGCTGGGCTCCATTAAGCAATAAACAGAAAAGCAGACATGTGACTTTATTACTCCAAGACAATGAACATAGACTTTAATACCAGAAACACGGGGTTAAGTTTGACCATATTTGATTATTAAATTAGCTATTTTGTTTATTCTCGACCTCATTTTATGAAAGATTTAAAACTGAATTCTATAAACCTGCTCTTTTCTGTACTGGGTACTTTCAGTCTTAGTATTTCCAGTTCCCCATGGTGGCCTTTCTTTAATCCTTTGCAGTGATCTATGAATTACATGCAGGTCAAGGTTCTTTACTGGTCTGCTTTGGCTTGGTTCATTTCTCTTCTGAAGAAGCAATCCCAAGCCTCACCAGATTCAAAAGGAAGGGACACAGACCCCACCTTTTGATGGAAGGGATGGAAAAGAATTTCAGCCATGTGTTCAAATTACCATAGTCCAGCCTCTGACTACAATATTTTTTACATTCCCTTCACAATCACTATGCTGATGTTCTCACAAGATCCTCAGGAGTCTCATCCAATTAAAGTATCAGGCTCAAGATCAAGGTCTGGCTCTCTGCCCTTACCCGCCTCAGGTCTAGGTGTAGATGAGGCTCCTCTCCTGAGGATGATCTCTTTAGCTAAATCACTGAATTCATTAGGTACACTTCCTATCTCCCACATTGCCATTGGCAACAGTGTGCCAAATATTTCACCACTGTGTAGCAAGTTGCCCTTCCATCTTGCTGCTACTGGTGTTATCCTCAATTTCTTTTAAACTCTCATTACAGTCTCCTCACAATCCACTGGGTTTCTGAACCTGGTTTCAAAACCAGTCCCATGTTTTAGGTTTATAAAGCCAGGTACTAAATTTTGTTCTGCTTATCTACTGTTGTTGCACCACCTCTCACCTGATCTACTGGCTTAATACAACAATTCTATTTTGCTTGTGATTTGGGGAGTTGGAAATTTTGTAAACCCTCAGCTGTGTCTCTTGGGGTCTCTCATGCAGTAAGATGTTGACTGTGGCTTCAATTATCTGAAAACCTTAAGGGGCTGATAGTGACTCTCTATCCCTAGGAGCTCAATAGAATCTATTGACCAAGACCCCTACATGTGGCTTCTCCCTGTGGCTTAAGCTTCTCATAGCATGGTGACAGAGTTCTAATCTAGTTTGCATTAATTTAACTTTTTAAAGTTTTCATTGTCTCAACTAATACAGATTATTATTCCTAGGGAAATTAAAAAACAACAAATTTTAAACCTTAACTCCAAGTGCTTTCTAAGTAAATACAACAAGGAAATAATTTACTCAATTGGAAACCCATTTTAAAGAAAAAATAATATTGAATGTTAAAATTGTGCTATTATTGTGTATATAATGTATGAGGATAGCAAGGAACAATTTGCGTAAGACATATTCCTATTCTTTTTTCTACTTAGCAAATAATTGAGTAGCAACCATCAGTGAACAAAAGAGGGCTATTATCATAAATGTTAGTTTGATCTTTCAAAAAAATTTGATTACCCACTACCCATACTCCACTCCATCCACTTGAATAGAGGTTCTGCTTTTCATCAGTCAAATGTCAAGTGCCTTTCTTGCGTGCTAGCTGTCTGGCCATGTTTCATCCAAAGAGAAAAAAAGAAAAAGTTTCCTCAGCAAAATTTGTAAGAAACATAGCTCTTTAATCATAAAACATGGACAAAAGATAAACGCAGGAAGGTCCTGGTCTAACAAAATGGCTAAAGATGCCAAACTACAGAGTGTCCGTAAAGTCACGGTGCACTTTTGACCAGTCACAGGAAAGCAATAAAGGATGATAGAAATGTGAAATTTGCACCAAATAAAAGGAAAACCCTCCCAGTTTCTGTAGGATGATGTGGCAGCATGTGCACATGTGCAGATGATGACGTAACACCATGCATACACCGGAGTAGCCCTCGGCCATGCCAGTCAAGACGGTACAGAGGAAATTTCAGTGTGTTCTGTGGCTTGCTAAATTCGAATCCATAACCAAAGTGCAACATGAATATTGGCGCATTTATAACGAAGCACCATCACATAGGAATAACATTACTTGGTGGGATAAGCAGTTGAAGGAAATCAGCAGTTTGGTGGGAAACCCTGTTCTGGTAGGCCATCAGTCAGTGACAAGTCTGTAGAGGCTATACAGGATAGCTACCTAAGGAGCCCTAAAAAATCTGTGCATGAGCCCACATGAACTGCACTGAATAGTATGAAACTGGGAGCGTTTTCCTTTTATTTGGTGCAGATTTCACATTTCTATCGTCTTTTGTTGCTTTCCTGTGACCAGTCAAAAGTGTACCATGACTTTACGGGCGCACTGTACTTATAACATCAGTGAAACTGATGTGGCATCATTTTTCCTTGGAGATAGGTAAACTCTGTTAATCATTTTCTTCTTTTAGCCCAATGTGGGACATAACCAAAGAGTTAAATATATATTAAAAACAGTCCAGTAAGACTATTTGTAGTTCAGGTAAAGAAAGTATATATTTTTAGTAAAGTTGGTGAGCCACTCATTTTAATAAAAGATCTCAGGATTAGTTTGGGAGAAGTCACTGAATTAATCCAATACTGAACACAGTTTCGCATTGAGGAACATTTATCTTCTAATTTCCTCATGTGAATTAAGGCATTTACAAACTGAATCTTGAGATCTTAAAGAAAAACGCCGATTTCTTATCTCCTCCAGGGGGATGATGGTGTGTACTCCAACCCCTTCCCTCTACTGTCTCGGCAAGACAGAGTGGCAGTGGCTCCCCTGTTCCACGTAAGGACAGAAGGAACTTCTATGTGGATTGTAACAGACGGGCTCTGAGATATGGAGAAGAGACTTACTCTATTATGCCATAAGGTCCCCTGTAAAAAGAGTCTAGATATAGTATAAGATCCTTATGGAGTTTCTGTATTCAATCAAATTATACTAATTAAAATTATGGGTTGCCATAGAAACAACAGAGTAAATTGCATTTAAAAGTAATTTATTGCCCTGGCCGGTTGGCTCAGCGGTAGAGCGTCGGCCTAGCGTGTGGAGGACCCGGGTTCGATTCCCGGCCAGGGCACACAGGAGAAGTGCCCATTTGCTTCTCCACCCCTCCGCCGCACTTTCCTCTCTGTCTTTCTCTTCCCCTCCCGCAGCCAAGGCTCCATTGGAGCAAAGATGGCCCGGGCGCTGGGGATGGCTCCTTGGCCTCTGCCTCAGGCGCTAGAGTGGCTCTGGTTGCAACATGGCGATGCCCAGGATGGGCAGAGCATCGCCCCCTGGTGGGCAGAGCGTCGCCCCTGGTGGGTGTGCCGGGTGGATCCCGGTCGGGTGCATGCGGGAGTCTGTCTGACTGTCTCTCCCTGTTTCCAGCTTCAGAAAAATGAAAATAAATAAATAAATAAATAAAAAAGTAATTTATTAAAATTCAGAACTACATGGTAGCAAATAAACTACTATCTAGTATTTGTTGCTGCTCAATATCACTTCATTTACTTATCACAATAGCCCTGTCTAGGAGATAATATTTTATATTTTATAAGAAAACTGAGGTTAAGAAACTAGCCCAAGCTTGACCAGGCAGTGGCACAGTAGAGAGAGCATTGACCTGAGTTGCTGAGGACCCAGGTTTGAAACCCTGAGGTGGCTGGCTTGAGTGTGAGCTCACCAACTTGAGTGCAGGGTCGCTGGCTTGAGCTCAAGATCACTGGCTTGAGCAAGGGGTCACTGGCTTGGCTGCAGCCCCTCAGTCAAGGCACATATGAGAAAGTAATCAATGAACAACTAATGTGACACACAAAAAATTAATGTCTCTCATTTCTCTCTCTTCCTGTCTGTCTGTTCCTCTCTATCCCTCTCCATTTCTCGCCAAAAAATAAAATAAAATAAAAATAATAAAAAAAACAACTAGCCCGGTTTACCAATCTAAGGAAACCCTACATCTACTTTTGACTTCAAATATTCTTTCTCTTATGCAACATATTTCAATTCTATGAAAAAAACATAAACACAAACAAAAAAATTATATAGACTAGAGGAATGTGTCCCAAAGTCAGAGAAGCTAAAATTTCATTAGTTTCATTAGTATAATAAAATTTATTTTATTATAATATTCAATTTATGAGTTTGTCTACAACTACACTGACATTTAGATACTAAAAGAAATACCAAAGGAATCTTCTAAAGGTCTTAGAGTACATTAGTTTTGTGATTTATACTCCTTTAGTCTTCTCTCCCTCCCTATCTTCCTGCCTTACTTTTTGAATTCTACAATTCTTAGTGGCCTTTGCATGGTATTACTGAGATGATGGTCTGGAAATTACTTTCAATTGTTCTCAAAGGATTTCTCTTATTGTAAGATAAATCTGAAAAACAGGGAGTATTTTCCATTGTTTCCTAGGTAGGCACAGCTTTCTTGCTGCTAAGACATTCTATTCTATTCACATTAAGTCCAGCCATGAGTTACTGGTACTAGAAACTATTATCTGACTTTCACGGCTCCCATCCTAATAATAATATATTTAAGTTTCTTAGGTCAACATCTAAAGGACAGGACTAGAGTCTCTGAGGGAAAATGTGATAAATCTACATGCAATTGTAAATCTTTTTTACAAAGAATATTTATACAAGTTCTTTTGTTTTCTTAAAATCCAAATAAAGAATCTCTGTATTTTTCCAATTTATTTTCACTTTCATAGAAAAATCTTTAACCTAACAATAAATTAATAAATAATAGGGTGTCTCTTTCTAGTAGGCAAAGATAATAGGACTTCTTACATGTCAATGCATTATCTGGTGAAATTCTTTTTTTTTTTTACTTTTGTTTTTTTATTCTCCTACATAAATGTTAGACTTATTTCATCAGATCATAAAATAGTCCTCTTTGAAAGAAGACTGAAATTACATTAAATATCTCTATCATTTCATTTAACATTTCAGACTCACCGTTTTATTATTGTTATAGTACAGTCATCCCTCCACATCTATGGGGGATTGCTTGCAGGACCCCTACATATACCAAAGCCCATGGATGCTCGTTTCCTGTGTATAAAATGGAGTAGTTGGGTATATACCCCCAAAACTCAGAAACATTGATACATAAAGACACATGCAGCCCCATGTTCATTGCAGCATTTGGACATGGAAACAACCAAAAAGCCCGTCAATAGATGACTGGATAAAGAAGATGTGGCACATATACACTATGGAATACTACTCAGCCATAAGAAATGATGACATCGGATCATTTACAGCAAAATGGTGGGATCTTGATAACATGATACGAAGTGAAATAAGTAAATCTGAAAAAACCAGGAACTGCATTATTCCATACGTAGGTGGGACATAAAAGTGCAACTAAGAGACATTGATAAGAGTGTGGTGGTTACGGGGGGAGGGAGGAAAGGGAGAGGAAAAGGGGGACAAAGAAAACTAGATAGAAGGTGACAGAGGACAATCTGACTTTGGGTGATGGATATGCAACATAATTGAATGACAAGATAACCTGGACTTGTTATCTTTGAATATATGTATCCTGATTTATTGATGTCGCCTCATTAAAAAAATAAAATTATTTTTTAAAAAATGGAGTAGTATTTGCATAGAACCTATGCATATTCTCTCATATTCTGGTAAAATTCTTAAGAATCGCTCTTTCTCTTTATTATTTTATTTTAAGCATTTATTTTTATTTTTTTAAAGACTTTATTGACTTTACAGAGACAGAGAGGGGCAAGAAGTATCAATTCATAGTTGCTCCACTTTAGTTGTTCATTGCTTGCTTGTTTTATGTGCTTTAACAAGGCAAACCCAAGGTTTCGCATCAGTGACCTCTGCATCCCAGGTCAATGCTCCATCTACTACTGCGCCATCACAGGTCAGGCTCCTTCTTCTTTTTAAATTTCTTTATAAAAAATGGTTATATAATACCTAAATTGATCTAAGCCTTAGTTCTTATTAGTGAATAGTAACATGAACATACTTAGCTGATTAATAGAATTTCAAAAGTAAAAATGATTTAAAAGAAATCATAAGTTTTTTCTTCCTTCTTTATAATTATCTTTATTTAATTAATTTGGGCTTTCCTTGGAATAAACTACTTTGTGTTTATTTTTCACTGTATCTGGTACCTGGTGAGTACTGGTGAGCCATATTCCCTCCAGAAAAGACAACAACAATAACAAGATGGCTTTATAAAGTACGGTAAGTGATTAATGTTAAACGTGTGACATTTACTTAATTATTTCACTAGCAAATGTTAAATATCTTCTATACCTGCATTTACTTACCTATAACTCCTAAAAGGATATAGCCAATAATGAACAGTATGAAGATTATGCAGCACAGAACATCTGTACAACCCCTAAAAACAAAAAACAAAAAATTAAAAGGGGTCAAAGATGAACTCTTGCTTACTGCACAAAATATAATGATATACCATTTTATATCTAATAATTCTAAAAGTTAGATTACATGTATTTATGCAATCAAAGACTACAGCAGCAATAAACGGGTCATAATTCCCTGACTAAAGAAGTTCCGCTGGAATTTTATTGTAGCATTTATTCTTTTATTCTTTCTTGGTTTTCATTTGTAAAATGTTTTTAGAAATGAGAGTATGCCAACATTGAGTAATAATTTTTTATTTGAAATTGTAATTTAAATTATTTGATTTTATGATTTTCTTCATGCCTCCCCAACACAATATATATATATATTTCCATTTCTCTTTTTCTCTATTTTCTTTTTACATACATATTTTAAGGGTATTATTTTAAATACAGGACTAACTATATAAACTTTCCTGAGAACTAGAGTTATAACTATTCTAATGACTCAAAAATATAATTTACCTAGTTATTCTGTAAGCTAGATACAATCAAATTGGATTTAGAGAAAATTTGGCTCATAGCTATTCAGTGATTTGCTAAGGATCACAAGTCAAGCCAGGATCCAGCAGGGATACTCAAGGTCTTCAACTAAAATAATTCCTATTCCCAGTATTATAGCTTGCTCAGCTTTTAAGTGGTCTGGAAGGTAAAAGCTATGTCTTGAAAGTGAAAAACAATGTAAACATTCTCTATTTGAAACAATAAAAAATTGATTAGTAAAGAAAAAAAATCAACCTATTTGACAGGATTAAAAATTGCACATAAGAATTTTCACAGCAAATTCTTGCTCTTCAGGGTAAATGGTTATGCTCTAATCATTTCTACAAGCAGGCTGAAGTTATGCAGTATTTTTTGTGGTGGTGGTAGTAATAATAATGAATAATAATTGTACAGTAACAGACACAGTAATTTCTTACACTAATAAAGCCCTGTTATACCTTTACTGCTTTCACTGTAAATTTTCTAAGAATATAGGTTGTTCGTAGTAGGTAAGGTAAATTGAATTACTTAAGGTCCGAGAGAGAGAGGCAGTTAACAGAGGCAGGCAAACATCTAGGTCTCCAATGCCACACTTTTTTATTTAGTAGTTATGTTGATATGATTACAATTTCTGTAAACATTCAACTGACCACATCTAATACTCCACACACATCCTTACTACCTCACAGTAGGAAACATACTTTTCATAGGGGAAGCTAATCATGCCCAATGCAGACACAAACTGTCATTTGTTTAAATCCAATTCAACCCAGGAATTTAAAAATTCATTCAGATTTTAAAATGTTAAGCCTGATAATAAAAAGAGAAGGAAACAGAGCTCTAGTGTTCTTTAATTAATAGCCGCTGATAGCAAAACTGCGTGGGGATGAGAAGAGCGAAGCTGCTGGTTCACGTTTGTTCTGACACTCCTCACCATCCAGTTCTCATTTAGTCGGAGCCGTGGTGAAATAGTGTGAGACCTAATAAGAAATGCCTGCAGGTGAGGAGCTAAGGGAGAGAAAAGTAGAACACTGGAGTGCTTTAATTAGAAGTCTTGAAGTTGTCAAAGCCCTTGTGTGTAATCACAACTACCAAGAGGAGAGAGAAAGGGATGAGATTGGAAGCAGCAGCCAAATTATATCCATATGTTTATATCTATGTATTTATAGTATATATAGTACATATTGTAAGGTATATTTATAATGACCTAATGTTACATAGTTGTATAATGTTATGTATGCATAAAGTTACGTATTAAGTGCAAGAGAGGTAAACATATATCCTGGGAAGATAAATGAAAGAAACTGCCAATTTCAAAAAACAGAGCACAAGGAAAGAAGGAGAGCTCCAAAGGATATTTTTAAACAGTAAAACCTGCATTCCCCAAGTACTGGCACTGATGAATGGGCATCAGTTGAAGTTATGGTTCCATATGGGGTTTTAGACTACAAATTCTGTTTCTTTTTGGTGCCAAGGACATAATGTAGTACTATGGACTACTCGGTGCTCATCCACCACTCCCTTGACCACACTCAGGGCTCTCTGCTCATGGACCCTTTAGATTCTTCCTTTGGAAAAACAATATGTGCCAATTTCTATGGGATTCCCAGGTATACCACTTCTGTCCTGGTGTAACCACCACCATGAACCCTTTTACTCTCAAAATTGCCCCAGTATGGCTCTCCACCCCATCTTCTAAAATCTCATTCTTCATATGGGAGGATTCCCTTCTTTTTTTAGGGCTAAGTAATATTCCATTGTATGTATACGACACACTTATAACCCATTCATTTGTCAGTGGACATTTAGGCTTGTTTCCATATCTTGGGTATTACAAATAATGCTTCAATGAATGTGGGAGTGCAGACATCTCAGATCTTGATTTCAATTACTTTGTATGCGACAACAGGAATAAGCCTGGAGGACATTATGCCAAGGGAAATCAGCCAATCATAGAAGGACAAATACTGCATGATTCCACTACTTGAGATACCTAAAATAGTCAAGTTCATAGAAAAAGAAAGTAGAATGGTAGATGCAAATGGCTGGGGAAGGAGCAAATGGGGAGCTATTGTTCAATGGTTATAAGTTTCAATTATGCAAGATGAGTAAGTTCTAGAATCTGCAATCTAACATTGTACCTATATTTAACAATACTGTGTTGCACACTTAAAATTTTAAGAGTGTAGGTCTCCAGTTGTGGTCTTACCACAATTAAAAAGAAAAAGGATACACATAAGTGAAAAATGTAATAATCTGCTCAATGTCATGTACTGTATAAATTAAAATTTTTGCTATGAATAAGCTTCATGTGGGTATCAAATAAGTTAATGTAAATATTAAAAAATGAAATTTAAAATTTTTTTAAATTTAAAATTTTATCCTTCAAATCAATTCAAATGACACCTTCTTCATAAAGTTTCCAACTAGAAGAGATCCCTCTCATCTCTGTAGACTTACAGAAATTTTGTTAGAACATATTTAAGGCAATTATCTTCCATTTATTATAATACGGTCCAGCAGATGGTAAACTATAGCCCCTGGGCCAAATCTGGCCTGTTACCTGGTTTTATATAACTTGAGAGCTAAAATGAATTTTACATGTTTAAATTGTTTAAAGAAACGAAAGAAGAACATTTTTTTGCCATATGAATTATACAAATTTCAAATTTTAGTATCCATAAATAAAAATTTTTGGAAAGTAGCCACATTCATTCATGTATATATTGTGTATGGCTACTTTTGGGCTACAACAGCTTTTAAGCAGTTGCAATACAAACCATCTGGCCCACTCTGCCTAAAATATTTACTACTTGGACGTTTATAGAAAAAATGTGCTGGCCTCTAACCTAGACCATATCATCTTCTACAGCAGCATTTAGCACAGAGCCTTACATGCTGTAGACATACTACAATCTATGTCCTATGAATGATTAGTAAGACACACCTCTGACTGATAGGCTAATGTATCATAAACAGACTCTGCTGAAACTCACACACACACACACACAAACATTAGGTTAAATTCAGAGGCAATAAGAGTTTTATCTATTAAGTGCACGTTTCAGTTCCACATTAGTTCTCATTCTCCAACAACTGTCATTCTGTTTCCTTTCCAGAAACAGCTTTTTACCTTCATTCAAAAACTGCTTCATTTACCAATTTTCTTTCTTTTTGGCAGATGAAATTCCAATGATATCAACTATCCTGAAAGGTCATTAATATTAAGCATTAGACCAAGAATGGAAATCCTAAAAGTCATTATTCTCTGACAGAACATCCATTCGTGCCTAATGAGTCAGTTTGGGAACTGTTCACTGCTAGTAATTTCATTCAAATGATTCCCTCTCCTTAGAAAGTTCTTGGTGTCACCTGGATACATCTGTCTACAATGGCTGCATTTATAATCCACAGACGCATTGATCCTCTGTGGTGGTTCTGCCAGCACCTGCACAATGCCATTTAGTCTTCTGTTCCCTCTCAGATTCTTAAGGCAAAATTCTGTTCCAGCAAATAGAATGAGTGCTTCACTTCCCAGAGGTTTTGTCAGAGGACAATGTACTTGGGGACCATCTTCCAATCTTCACCAAAATACACTTAGCAAACTACAGAGTGTGTTTTGAATGTGATAGACCATCTGAGTTGATGCTAATCAGTGAGGAGACTTAAAACATTTTGGGCTACTTGAGGGTAAAGTTCCATGTAAATTAAAAATACTGTAGTGCTATTCCTCCATTCTTCACTATTTTTTTTTTTTACAGAGACAGAGAGAGTCAGAGAGAGGGATAGATAGGGACAGACAGGAACAGAGAGAGATGAGAAGCATCAATCATCAGTTTTTCGTTGTGACACCTTAGTTCATTGACTGCCCTCTCACATGTGCCTTGACCATGGGGCTACAGCAGACCGAGTAAGACCTTGCTCAAGCCAGAGATGTTGAGTCCAAGCTGGTGAGCTTGGCTCAAACCAGAGAGACTGTGCTTAAGCTGGCGACCTCAGGGTCTCGAAATTGGGTCCTCCACATCCTAGTCCAATGCTCTATCCACTGTGCCACCACCTGATCAGGCCATTCTTCACTATTAATGGAGAATCTGCCGATTTTGTGAGAGGAGCATTCTCTAAAACCTTGTATTTGAAGGGGTCATTTGTATGCCTCCCTGTTATTTCCAGCTTCTCATCTCCTTCTCAGATACATTATCTAAAAGTTCTCTAGTGTTCTGTTACCACAGATTTAAATTATGCCATGTGCACTTTTGTGTCTGTGAGAGCTGAGGTGTTAGAAATAGGTAAGTTACACTGGCCATCTCTACAAGTTTAATGAGAGGTTAAAGATCATCTTGAAGAATTTCAGTATTACCGAAATCAGAACATAATAGAAAAGCACAAATGAGCTTTTAATTACATGACCTAGTATTTCCAGTGTTTAATCTTAGAGCAAGTTTTTCAACTCTCTTAAAAAAATTTGAAGAATGACTTCAAGGTTACATCTACCTTAGAAGATAATTCTGCATCCAATAATTGGAAAAAGAGTGTTACTTTTGCAGAATTATTAATTTTTAGCATATTCTAAACTGTTTCTGAGAAATAAAATATATCAAATAACTCTATACCACAATAGATTACAGAATATCGATAATGTTATTCAAATTGATTAGGTCATATGCAGTGATATTTGAGTATTGTACCCATTTTACTATGTTTTCCTGAATGACTGAATTTTTTTATTTTTTTTATTTTTTTGTATTTTTCTGAAGCTGGAAACGGGGAGAGACAGTCAGACAGACTCCCGCATGCGCCTGACCGGGATCCACCCAGCACGCCCACCAGGGGCGACGCTCTGCCCACCAGGGGCGATGCTCTGCCCCTCCGGGGCGTCGCTCTGCCGCAACCAGAGCCACTCTAGCGCTTGGGGCAGAGGCCAAGGAGCCATCCCCAGCGCCCGGGCCATCTTTGCTCCAATGGAGCCTTGGCTGCGAGAGGGGAAGAGAGAGACAGAGAGGAAGGGGGGGTGGTGGAGAAGCAAATGGGCGGTTCTCCTATGTGCCCTGGCCGGGAATCGAACCTGGGTCCCCCACGCGCCAGGCCGACGCTCTACCGCTGAGCCAACCGGCCAGGGCCTGAATAACTGGATTTTAAAAGCTTCTCTATCCTCTGTGGTTAATCTTTTCTTCTATCATATTTGCATTTGGGTTTCCATTTCCATGAGAAAGTAGTGGTTGTAATTTATATTTTCTATTTGTAAAAGAGAAAGAAAACCTCATTTTTTTTTTACATAAAAAAGTTTAAGTGATAACCATATAAATGTTTCTTTTGTTTGAAATGGGACTAGGTCAAACAAAATTGGTCTTCCTCTGTTACTCATCATCTTTTTAAAACTTGCATAATATTCAAGCACCCGTCAGTGGATGAAAACTACTCTGTGTATTGCTAGTAAAGTAAGAACTGAATTGTAGTTATTATCCAAATTACTCCTGACGTTGTGGACAACAGGAGATGCGCTAGGAGAGACAGCTTAGAACAGTGTTGGGACATCAGTCCAAAGTTATTAACTAAGTTTACAGGAAATGCATATCAATGTAGAATGCTCTTTGATCTTCTTAGAATAGAATTCTTTCTATATAGATACAAAGTAGGTGCTCAAAAGTATTTATTGAGAGAATGATATTCTAAAAATGTTCATTCCTGGGATCACTATTAAAGTTTAGCTGTTAAAATAAAAATACTCATGTCTCATACTAATCATATGATAAAGAGCTAATATCTTTAGTAGTCAAAGGCATGCATATTAAAATGAGAAAATCTTTTTTTTTTATAAATTTTTATTAATGTTAATGGGATGACATTAATAATTCAGGGTACATATATTCAAAGAAAACATGTCTAGGTTATCTTGTCATTAAATTATGTTGCATACCCCTCGCCCAGAGTCAGATTGTCCTCTGTCACCCTCTATCTAGTTTTCTCTGTGCCCCTCCCCCTCCCCCTAAATCTCTCCCTCCCTTCCTCCTGCGTCCTCCCTCCCCCCACCCCTGGTAACCACCACACTCTTGTCCATGTCTCTTAGTCTCGTTTTTATGTTCCACCAATGTATGGAATCATGTAGTTCTTGTTTTTTTCTGATTTACTTATAAAATGAGAAAATCTTAATAATAAAAAAACATTGCCTACTTATGATAGAAGAAGTAGAGAGCCACATTCCTGTGATTTCGTAATTTCTTTTCTAGTAATTTGCACCATGAAACTAGGGCATAGATGTAGCAAGAATTTATTTATAAAAATTTAAAACACTGTACCATCTATAACAAAACCATCTAAAAGATGCTTTAAACTACTTTTAGAATGATTATATGAAACCATGTTCATGATATAATGAGTGAAAAATAGGTTACTGAACATACTGTAGTACGATGATGCATTCATATATGTATGTAAATGTTTAATGAGATAAAAGAATATATAAATAATTAGTAATATTTATCTCTGGGTGGTATGATTTTGTATGATTATGTTTTTCTTCTTTTTACTTTCTTTGTTTTCCCAAAACTTCAGTGATGAACAGAAATTGCATTTATAATAGGAACAAAAAGCTAAGGCAGACTGCATTTAAGAACTACAAATAGATTGCTGAGTTATCTCACTATACTAATTTCTTTCTGAAACCCTCATAATATGTTAAAAATTTCTTCTAGAAATACTTATGTCAGACAAAACATCCTTAAAACAAAGGTTATAACAAAAGACAAAGAAAGATCCAACAATTTACCTGAGTATTTACCTAAAGAAACCCAAAACACTAATTCAGAAAAAGACTATGCACCCCTATGTTCACTGCAGCATTATTTAGAACAACTAAGATATGAAAGCAACCTAAATGTCCATCATAGCATCACAGATGAATAGATGAAAAAGTGCTACACACACACACACCCACACACACACATTGCTCAACTATAAAAAATAATAAAATCTTGCCTTCTACATCATGGATGGACCTATAGGTATTGTGCCATGTGAAATAAGTCAGACAGAGAAAGACAAATACCCCATGGTTTCACTTATATGTGGAATCTAAAAAACAAACAAACAAACTCATAGATACATAGAACATTTTGATGGTTGCTACATGGGAGGGCATTGGGGAATGAATGAAAAAGAAGAAAGAATTAAGATGTGTAAATTGCCAGTTATAAAACCAGTCACAGGGATATAAAGTACAGCATAGGGAATATAGTCAATATTATAGTAACTATTTATGGTGTCAGATGTGTACCATATTAATCAGTGTGATCATTTTGTAAATTATATACATATTTAATCATTATGATATACACCTAAAACCAAGATAATATTGTATGTCAACTGTAACTTAAAAAGAAAAAATTATTTTAAAAAATTGATCTTCTGCTCTTTGACTTTTTCCTTAATCATTATTGACTAAAATTAAAAACACATTTTTGTAGTCTTTAAATCAAACATTTCAAAAAGTGTGTCCAGGTGTAAGAATTGTTTTCTGATTAATCTTTCTTATTACTTATATATTTATTAGTGAAAGTAGAATCAAAAATATATTTCAATAAATGCTTTATTATAATATCTTACAAAGCACACATTCATTAACCAATAATAAATGTAATAATTTTATCAGCTTTATAGAATGAAGACCCTCAGTTCTTGTGTGAGCATTGCATAAAATAAAAATATAATTGGCCTTTAAACTTTTTTAATCTAGGTTTTAAGATTTAATGTTAGGTCTCTTTTATTTCCTTTATGTGTATTTAGAAAATTTGAGTAATAAAAACATCTCTGTTATTTTTAAAAATAATGTTTACTCAGTTGTGATCTTAGAACTTTGTTTCTGCTTAGAATGTGCATTATCTCTGTACTGATATTTATCAGGGTATCCTAGAGTCAGCTGAGGGATTTCAGACCATGGGAGAAAAATTTAGATTTGGAAGTCTGTTTAGCACCTCAATTATAAAATATTTTTATACTTATTATTTGTGTCCAAAAAATAAACAGTAAATTTAAAAGAATTTGGGGTAAGAACTGGAAATAGTTCCCTGAAGAAAGGGAACTGTGTATGTGGAGAAGAGTTGAGAGAAAACCCACTTTTCACTCTATATCCTCTTGTAACTCCTAAATTATATATATATATATTACCTAGACAAAAGTAATTCATTTATAAAACAAAAAAAATATTTGAGTATTGGTTTGGCATCTTTTAGAAACAGGAATAATTGAGAAATAATATCAACTATTAGCCATTAAAATATATGCAGTAGAGAAAAAAATAAACTTAATAGACATTAAACTACAGACTATACGGATATGAAGTCATTAGTGATACACCCCAAGTAAAATCCATTAAGATTATAAATCTGTATCTTGACTAAAAGATTGATGTTGGGCACTCATGATTTAAATTGCACATGTAGAAAACAAGGTTTCTCCCTCATAAACATTTTTTACTTATTTGTTTTGGCAATTATTTCAGTTTTCAAAGGAAAAAATACCATAAATGCAACATGATATATTTGGTTTATATAATATTGAGCATTAGACTGATATGCTATTGGCAAAATCTTTTTTTTTTCCTTTTTACTTAGAGGCAGGAGGCAGGGAGACAGACTTCTACATGCCCCCCCCTCCAACCTGGATCCACCCTGCAAGCCCCCTATAGGGTGATGCTCTGCCCATCTGGGGCTGCTGGTCTGTTGCTCAGCAACTGAGCTACTTAAGCACCTGAGGCAAGCCATGGAGCCATCCTTGGCGCCCAGGGCCACCTTGCTCCAATTGAGCCATGGCTGTAGGGGGGTGGGGGAAAGAGAGAGAGATAAGGGGGAAGAGTGGAGAAGCAGATGGTCACTTCTCCTATGTGCCCTGACCAGGAATTGAACCTGGGATATCCATGTGCCTGGCCAACACTCTACCACTGAGCCAACTAGCTGGACTGAGTTTTCAGTTTGGTGTTAAGTATAGAAAGCACGTGGACACTCTGCCCTCCAATGCAGGAGGTCAAAATGCACACAGACATTTTATAAGACTCTTATCATATTTTTATTATTAAATTCCTTGCATGGATTAAAGCTAACCATGATTAATACCAGATTTTAGGAGGCATAAAATTCTTTACTGGAAATGGAAGTGTTTGTTGGCTTTAGAAAGAAAATTAACAAAGATGGTATAAGAAGGTGGTGAGTTTTCATGACTTGTCCATACTAAAGAAGCAAAAATATTCAACACATCTATTTAAAAAGTGAGTAAAAGTGTTACCTGAACATTTGACATTAATAAATTGTAGACGTTTTCAAAATTGTATGAAAATGCTTTCTTTGTCCTCTCAAATTGTTCAGTGAAATGAGAAATAACAACTATTTGTATAGAGCCTGAAGTATTATATAAATTGCTCATTATTTTCTCTAAATATCTGCCAATACACTTTATTTTACAAGTTGTTTACACTCTAAAAAAGCATAACTAGTGAGAAGAGGGTCATTGTCATTACTTTTCAAAAGGGACTTAAGCTTTTTGAGTTTTTAAGATAAAACTAAGTGTTTTCTAAATGTTTACTGATGTGAAATTATTAAATATAGTCTCTGTATAATCATTTAAATTTTAACCTAATTGTGTCAGTAAAGAATGTGTTCAGTTGCAAATACCAGAAAACTTATACCAGACTCAGTGGCTTGAATTCCAAGGAATTTATTTGTTCCATATGACAAGCAGCCCTTCAGTCAGCAGTCCTGAGTTGGTATGGTGTGTCAATGATGCCATTAGAGACCTGATTCACTTCATCCTTCTGTACCCCCCACCTTCATCCTTAGCTTGTAGATATTTATTTTCATGTTTTTACCACATGGCACAAGTTGACTGTTGCATCCAAAGGACCTAATTTTCTTAATACAGTGTTGTATTTTTATTTAGAAAAGAAGGTCCTTCCTGGCAGACTTCTCCTTTAGCTCATTGGCCAGAACTAACTCATGGTCACCCCACTGGAAGGTGATTAGGAAAACTGAATGTGTGGCTTTGGAACTTCTATAGTAGAGCAGGCAAGAGAGAAGATGGTAGCCTGGCCAGGTGGTGGTGCAGTGGATAGGATCATCAAACTGGGACGCAGAGGACCCAGGTTCGAAACCCTGAGGTCGCTGGCTTGAGCATGGGATCATAGACATGGTTGTTGGCTTAAGCCCAAAGGTGATTGTCTTGAGCATGGGATCATAGACATGGTTGTTGGCTTAAGCCCAAAGGTCATTGGCTTGAAGCCCAAGGTCTCTGGCTTGAACCCAAGGTTGCTGGCTTGAGCAAGGGGTCACTTGCTCTGCTGCAGCCCCCCAGTCAAGGGACATATGAGAAAGCAATCAATTAATAACTATGGATACTAAGGAGCCGCAATAAAGAATTGATGCTTCTCATCTCTCTCCCTTCCTATCTGTCCCTATATGTCCCTATCTCTAACTCTCTCTGTGTCTCTGTCACACACACACACACAAAAGAGAAGATGGCTTGTAATGGAAGTTCAGTGGGGCAAATTACAGAATACACCACAGCTATTAGTGAGATTTATTTAAACAATCATGAAAAGTAGAAAGATTTTCCTATTTTAATACATTCCAGTCAATTCAAATGGATTATATCAAAGAATTATTGTTTTTATCTACAACTATTGTTATTACATATTAAACATTATATAAGTTTAAAATAAGAAAACTGAATATTATATTTTCTCACACAATTCAAGGCAAACTGAGATTCATTTCCCAGAGAAACATTCCAAAGCTAATATCAATAACAATAAAGTAGAAAGTTTCAGATCTTATAGCTGAATAATTTTATATTTCATATTCAATCAACTAAATAATTCTTGACATTTTTGTTCAGTGGAATGGAGTTTGAAATTTAAATCCAGCCTTTGTAAATATATACAATTGCAGTTGTCCTAAGCTGAATATTGAAATGCACATCTTTTCTTTTTAAGTGAAAGGAGGGGAGATAGAGAGACAGACTTCTGCATGAGCCCTGAACGGGATCCACCCAGCAACCTTTATCTGGGGTCCATAATCAACTGAGCTATTTTAAGCACCCAAGGCTGATGCACTCAGACCAACTGAGCTTTCCTTGGCACTCAGGGCCAATGTTCAAACCAATCGGGCCACTAACTGTGAGAGGGAAAGAGAGGGGGTGAGGGAGAAGAGATACAGATGGTTGCTCATATGTTCCTTGACCAGGGATCAAACCCAGGATGTCCACATGGCAGGCCAACACTCTATCTATTGAGCCTCACAGCCAGGGTCCAAAAAATTTTAAGTTAATATAAATCTTTTAAAAAATTATTAGACATAAAAAGTATCACAATCTATGCCAGTAAGTTTCTTTCATTTCAACATAAGGTGCTCAGAATTGCATATTAATAGTAAGTCTAGGAGGTATTAGGTAATCTTTTTTTTTTTAATAATTTTATTTTTTTAATGGGGTGACATCAATAAATCAGGATACATATATTCAAAGATAACAAGTCCAGGTTATCTTGTCGTTCAATTATGTTGCATACCCACCACCCAAAGTCAGATTGTCCTCTGTCACCTTCTATCTTGTTTTCTTTGTGCCCCTCCCCACCCCCTTTCCCTCTCCCATTCCCCCCTCCCCCCCATAACCACCACACTCTTATCAATGTCTCTTAGTTTCACTATTATGTCCCACCTACGTATGGAATAATACAGTTCCTGTTTTTTTCTGATTTACTTATTTCGCTTCGTATCATGTTATCAAGATCCCACCATTTTGCTGTAAATGTTCCGATGTCATCATTTCTTATGGCTGAGTAGTATTCCATAGTGTATATGTGCCACATCTTCTTTATCCAGTCATCTATTGATGGGCTTTTTGGTTGTTTCCATGTCCTGGCCACTGTGAACAATGCTGCAATAAACATGGGGCTGCATGTGTCTTTACATATCAATGTTTCTGAGTTTTTGGGGTATATACCCAGTAGAGGAATTGCTGGGTCATAAGGTAGTTCTATTTTCAGTTTTTTGAGGAACCACCATACTTTCTTCCATAATGGTTGTACTACTTTACATTCCCACCAACAGTGGATGAGGGTTCCTTTTTCTCCACAGCCTCTCCAACATTTGCTATTACCTGTCTTGCTAATAACAGCTAATCGAACAGGTGTGAGGTGGTATCTCATTGCCGTTTTGATTTGCATTTCTCTAATAGCTAAAGAAGATGAGCATCTTTTCATATATCTGTTGGCCATTTGTATTTCTTCCTGGGAGAAGTGTCTATTCATATCCTCTTCCCATTTTTTTATTGAATTGTTTGTTTGTTGTTGAGTTTTATGAGTTCTTTGTATATTTTGGATATTAGGCCCTTATCTGAGCTGTTGTTTGAAAATATCATTTCCCATTTAGTTGGCTTTCTGTTTATTTTGTTATCAGTTTCTCTTGCTGAGCAAAAACTTCTTAGTCTGATGTAGTCCCATTCATTAATTTTTGCATTCACTTCTCTTGCCTGTGGAGTCAAATTCATAAAATGCTCTTTAAAACCCAGGTCCATGAGTTGAGTACCTATGCCTTCTTCTATGTACTTAATTGTCTCAGGTCTTATGTTTAGATCTTTGATCCATTTTGAGTTAATTTTTGTACAGGGGGAGAGACTGTAGTCCAGTTTCATTCTTTTGCACGTGGCTTTCCAGTTTTCCCAGCACCATTTATTGAAGAGGCTTTCTTTTCTCCATTGTGTGTTGTTGGCCCCTTTATCAAAAATTATTTGTCTATATATATGTGGTTTTATTTCTGGACTTTCTATTCTGTTCCATTGGTCTGAGTGTCTATTTTTCTGCCAATACCATGCTGTTTTGATTGTCATGGCCCTATAATAGAGTTTGAAGTCAGGTATTGTAATGCCCCCAGCTTCATTCTTTTTCTTTAGGATTGCTTTGGCTATTCGGGGTTTTTTATAGTTCCATATAAATCTGATGATTTTTTGCTCTATTTCTTTAAAAAACGTCATTGGAAGTTTGATGGGAATTGCATTAAATTTGTATATTGCTTTAGGTAATATAGCCATCTTGATTATATTTATTCTTCCTAGCCAAGAACAAGGTATATTCTTCCATCTCATTATATCTTTTTCGATTTCCCTTAACAATGGTTTATAGTTTTCATTATATAAGTCCTTTACATTCTTTGTTATGTTTATTCCTAAGTATTTTATTTTTTTTGTTGCAATCGTGAAGGGGATTATTCTTTTGAGTTTATTCTCAAATGTTTCATTGTTGGCATATAGAAAGGCTATTGACTTCTGTATGTTAATTTTGTATCCTGCGACCTTACTGTATTGGCTTATTGTTTCTAGTAGTCTTTTTGTGGATTCTTTGGGGTTTTCGATGTATAGGATCATATCATCTGCAAAAAGTGATACCTTTACTTCTTCTTTTCCGATATGGATGCCTTTTATTTCTTTGTCTTGTCTGATTGCTCTGGCTAGAACCTCTAGTACCACATTAAATAAGAGTGGAGAGAGTGGACAACCCTGTCGTGTTCCTGATTTAAGGGGGAAAGCCTTCAGTTTAGTGCCATTTAATATGATGTTAGCTGATGGTTTATCATATATGGCCTTTATCATGTTGAGATATTTTCCTTCTATACTCATTTTGTTGAGAGTCTTAAACATAAAATTGTGTTGTATTTTATCGAAAGCCTTTTCTGCGTCTATTGATAAGATCATGTGGTTTTTGTTCTTTGTTTTGTTGATATGGTGTATTACGTTAACCGTTTTACGTATGTTGAACCATCCTTGAGATTCTGGGATGAATCCCACTTGAACATGATGTATTATTTTTTTAATATGTTGTTGTATTCGATTTGCTAGTATTTTGTTTAGTATTTTAGCATCTGTATTCATTAGAGATATTGGTCTGTAGTTTTCTTTTTTTGTGCCATCCTTGCCTGGTTTTGGTATGAGGGTTATGTTGGCCTCATAAAATGTGTTTGGAAGTATTGCTTCTTCTTCAATTTTTTGGAAGACTTTGAGTAGAATAGGAACCAAGTCTTCTTTGAATGTTTGATAAAATTCGCTGGTATAGCCGTCAGGGCCTGGACTTTTATTTTTTGGGAGGTTTTTAATGGTTTTTTCTATTTCTTCTCTACTGATAGGTCTGTTTAGGCTTTCTGCTTCTTCTTGACTCAGTCTAGGAAGGTTGTATTTTTCTAGGAATTTATCCATTTCTTCTAGGTTGTTGAATTTAGTGGCATAAAGTTTTTCATAGTATTCTACAATAATTCTTTGTATATCTACGGTGTCCATGGTGATTTCTCCTCTTTCATTTTGGATTTTGTTTATATGAGTTCTTTCTCTTTTTTCCTTGGTAAGTCTTGCCAAGGGTTTGTCAATTTTGTTGATCTTTTCAAAGAACCAGCTCCTTGTTCTATTAATTTTTTCTATAGTTTTTCTGTTCTCTAATTTATTTATTTCTGCTCTGATTTTTATTATCTCCTTTCTTCGGCTGGTTTTGGGTTGTCTTTGTTCTTCTTTTTCTAATTCCTTAAGGTGTAAAGTTAAGTGGTTCACTTGGGCTCTCTCTTGTTTGTTCATATATGCCTGAAGTGATATGAACTTCCCTCTTATCACTGCTTTTGCTGCATCCCATAGATTCTGATATGTCATATTGTCATTTTCATTAGTCTGTATATATCTTTTGATCTCTGCACTTATTTCTTCTTTGACCCATTCATTTTTTAAAAGTATGTTGTTTAGTTTCCACATTTTTGTGGGATTTTTTTCCTCTTTTTTGCAGTTGAATTCTAGTTTCAAGGCTTTATGATCAGAAAATATGCTTGGTACAACTTCAATTTTTCTGAATTTGCTGATGTTGTTTTTGTGGCCCAACATATGGTCAATTCTTGAGAATGATCCATGTACAGTGGAGAAAAATGTATACTCAGTCACTTTGGGATGAAATGTCCTGTAGATGTCTATCATATCCAGGTGCTCTAGTGTTTTGTTGAAGGCCACTATGTCTTTGTTGATTCTCTGTTTGGATGACCGATCTAGAGCTGTCAGCGGTGTATTGAGGTCTCCAAGTATGATTGTGTTTTTGTCAGTTTTTGTTTTAAGATCAATAAGTAGCTGTCTTATATATTTTGGTGCTCCTTGATTTGGTGCATATATATTAAGAATTGTTATGTCTTCTTGATTCAGTGTCCCCTTAGCCATTATGAAATGGCCATTTTTTGTCTCTGAGTACTTTTCCTGTCTTGTAGTCAGCATTATCCGATATGAATACATATCGTACACCTGCTTTTTTTTGGATATTATTTGCTTGGAGTATTGTTTTCCAGCCTTTCACTTTGAATTTGTTTTTATCCTTGTTACTTAGATGAGTTTCCTGTAGGCAGCATATAGTTGGATTTTCTTTTTTAATCCATTCTGCTACTCTGTGCCTTTTTATTAGTGAGTTTAATCCATTTACATTTAGTGTAATTATTGATACTTGTGAGTTCCCTATTGCCATTTTATATCTTGCTTTCTGTTAGTTTTGTGTCTTGTTTGATCCTTCTCTTTCGTTTTTCTATCTTTTGTTTTTATTTGGTTGTATTCCATACATCTTTCCTCTGTTGCTATCTCTTTTATCTCATGTGCTTCTGTGGTGGTTTTTTCAATGGTGGTTACCTTTGAGTAATGAAAAGGGTCCCTATCCTGTTCATTGTAGCGAACTATTTTGTGAGTACTTTTGCACTCCATCGTCCTTTGCTACTGTTAATCTCCATCTTCTCCCCCTCTTTCTTTTTGTTGTTGTCACAGTTTAAATTTTGTTTTATTGTGTTCTTCTTGGAGCTTTTACTTGTGGCTCTGTTTTTTTTTTGTTCTTTGTATCTGATTGGAGAACCCCCTTTAGTAATTCCTGGAGTGGGGGTTTTCTGATGATAAATTCCCTCATCTTTTCTGTATCTGTGAATGTTTTTATTTCTCCTTCATATTTGAAGGATAGCTTTGATGGGTATAGTATTCGTGGCTGAAAGTTCCTCTCTTTCAGGACTTTAAATATTGGGGTCCACTCTCTTCTAGCTTGTAGAGTTTCTGCTGAGAAATCTGATGATAATCTAATGGGCCTTCCTTTATATGTTGTATTCTTCTTTTCCCTGGCTGCCTTGAGAATTTTTTCTTTGCTGTTGGTTTGTGTCAATTTCATTATGATATGCCTTGGAGTAGGTTTGTTGGGGTTAAGAAAACTCGGAGTTCTGTTTGCTTCATGAATTTGAGGCTTTAGTTCTTTCCACAGGCTTGGGAAGTTCTCATCTATTATTTGTTTGAGTATGTTCTCCATTCCATTTTCTCTCTCTTCTCCCTCTGATATACCTATTATTCTTATGTTATTCTTTCTGATGGAGTCAGATAATTCTTGTAGGGCTATCTCATTTTTTTTAATTTTTGAGTCTCTTTCTTCTTCTCTCTGTTGTGCCTCAAGTTGCTTGTCTTCTATTTCACTAATCCTCTCTTCTATCTGACCTGTTCTATTAGCTAAGCTTGTTACTTCATTTTTCAGCTCGTGAATTGAGTTTTTCATCTGCGTTTGATTTGTTTTTATAGTTTCCATTTCCTTGGACATATATTCTTTGTGTTCATTGAGTTGTTTTCTGAGCTCCCTAAATTGCCTTTCTGTGTTTTCTTGTATATCTCGGAGGATTTTTAGGATTTCTATCTTGAATTCTCTGTCATTTAGCTCCAAGGTTTTCAATATATTAAATTTTTTCTCCATAGATTTTCCCTCATCTAGCTGTGTTACCTCTCTTTCTTTTGTATCCATGATATTCGATTTTCTCTTCCTTAATGGCATCTGAGGGTGGTTTTGTTGATAGTATTAATGAGATTTAATAAAGAATAAAAAGTTAAAAAATTTAAAAAATAATAAAAAAATAAAAAATTGAAAAGAGTTGTTTTTTTTAAAAAAAATTAATAATGAAATAAAGAAAAATAAAATAAAATAAAAATTTTAAAAAAAGGAAATTATTCCCCTCCTCCTTTTTTCCTCTCCTCTCCTCTCCCCTCTTTCTTGAGAAAATCTTGTGGTGGACTGTGAGTTATAACAAACAATGCCTGTGATGGAGGGCCTGAATTGGGGAAAAGTAATAAAGGGGCAAAAAAGAGAGAAAGAAAAAAAAAAAAAAAAAAAAAGGAAAAAAAAAAAAAAAGAGCGTATGGACCCACAAAAAGCAAATAAGGAAAAAATTTGGGTCAAGAATAAAATGATTTGCTTTTAGGTGTTGGTTTTCTAAGAGTTATGATGAGAGGAATAAGAGGAAAATGGAAAAATGGGGGGACAAATTAAAAACTTACTATTGTATTTAGTGGAACAAGAACTAGATAATATGGAGAGCCAGGGATGGGAGCACTGCTAGTGAGTTAAAAAGGTGAAGTAAAAACCCCCCCAAAATGCCACAAACATAAGTTTGAGTCCCAGATAAGATAATTTGTTATTGAGGTTTGAATGAGAGGAGATGTAAAGGAGAAAGGAAGAAACTAATATAGAGGGAGAAAAGAAAGAGAGAGAGAGAAAAAAAGAGGGAACCACTAAAAGAAGAAAAAACAAAGGAGAGAGAGAGAGAGTTAAGGGTTTTGGAGTGCAACCCTCATAGAGAGAAAGGAAGAGAAGAGAAAAGATAATGGGAGATGTAACACTTATGGGTAGTGTAGTTCAAGGAGAGGAGAGAGTAAGACTGGCAGAGAGTTAATTGGCCAAATTGGAGGAGGAAAAAAAGTATCAAGAATGAAGATAACAGAAACAAACGAACAAATATAATAAAATGGGATAGGTTATAAAGTCTGCAGATTATTCTTGATTTTGAGAGGTTATCTTCTTGCTTTTTCTTTTCTCTTCCTCTTCCTGGTCGGTGACTCTGTACCCCGGGTTCTGCCCCTTTGGCACGCTCAGGTAGAGGTTTGCAGTTGATAAGTCTCTATGGCAATGTCATGTATTGTGCTTTAGTCTCGTTGGCAGTCGAGGCTCATTAGCATTTATAGGCTCCGACAGTGATTGAGTCCGTGTTCCTGGAGCCTTTCTCCTAGTCTTTCCTTCCTCAATTAGTAGCCTGATAATCCAGCTATGGGGTTGCTGCTGCCTCTGCCTCGATAGTAAGAGGCTCAAAGAGCTGGCAACTCCCCACTCTATTTCCACTCAGCACAGGGCTCTGGGTAAGGCTCAGTCAGTCAGAGCTGCTAGCATAATCAGGCGGGCTTTCCGCCCACTCAAAGACCTCTGGCTCTGCCACTCTGACTGGTAACACAGGCGGGCGCCCACTTCCGGGGCGCTTGGAGGAAACTCTCATTCACTATCTGCGCGTGCAGACCAGGATATCCGGCCAGCAGTCTCATGCTCTGAGTGAAACCCCCAACCGCAGGGAAAAGTTGCAGCTTTGGAGTTGAGTCTCGCTCCGTCCCTGTGCGCGGCTTTTGCAAGGTGCTGGGGCGGCCCGAGATTCCACTTTGGCCCACACAAAGGCCCCTGACTCTGCCCCTCTGTGCGATAACACGGGCGCGCACTGCCGAGGCACTCGGAGGAATCTCTCATTCACTATCTGCGCGCGCAGACCAGGATATGAGGTCAGCCGCGTTTCCCTCTGAGTGAAACCCCCAGCAGCACGGAAAATTTCCACCGTTGGAATTAGTTCTCACTCCCTCCTGTGCGTGGCTTTCCCAGGGTGCTGGGGCTGCCCAGAGACTCTGCCCTCGGCCCACAGAAAGGCCTCTGACCCTGCCTCTCCGTGGGGCAACACGGGTACCCACTTCCGCGGCTTAGGAAGAAATCTCTCTTCCACTAACTGTGCGCACGCCGACCAGGAGACCGGGTAAAATGGCCGCTCCGCTTGTCTTTCTTTGTTTGGGTTTGGCGCGAGTGTTAGCTTGTATTGCCCGGGTTGCCACAGGATCAGTTTTTCCTCGGCTTGGATCTTCGTGCCACAGCCTGGTTCAGCCGTTTGTGCCGCGGCCTGGATCTATTCACCCCCTTTGCCCGCCTCAGTTTCTATATTCACAGTTACCAGAGAAAGCCGCCCTGTTTAGGTTAGTGAGGAAGGCAGAGCTTTTTTTACTCCCTATTTCCTTCGGGGTTTGGTTATATATTTAGCCAATTTTTCACTCGACCATACCTTTGTGTGTATTGCGAAGCATCTGGAGGCTCCAAGTATAGGTTTTTCTGTTTCTGGTTGAAGATCTTGTTGAGTTTTGGGGGAGATTTATCAGTATTGCTTTCTACCCCACCATTACTCTGATGTCATCTCGGTATTAGGTAATCTTATACTTAATTTCACCTAAGAATGGCTCCAGTTGCTTTTAATAACCAAGCACTACAATGCATTATATATAATGAGTCTCAGTTCCTACCATTATGCTCTTTCTTGCCATGCTGAGATGACAAAGTTATGAAGAACCCCTATTTTCCAAAGCTTGCTCAAGTGTAAGTTTCTCTTCATAAGGATTTCACAAAACCTCTTTAGCATTTTTTTCAGTGGTTAAGTGTCTACTATATGCTATTGTGGTAAAGTGTATGTGTGTGTGTGTGTGTGTGTGTGTGTGTGTGTGTGTCAAAGAAAGAGATGGGGCATGGGGAGAGGATGGTGATGAAGGTAAACCAATTCAAGACTGTTAAGGGGAAAGCGGTCTAACTAAAGCAGAAAAGAATATAATACTAACTCTCAAATACTCTAATTTCATAATTTAAAAAAGAGGAATGCACCTAAAAGGTTAACAATAAAAAAAATTGAAAATGCATAGGTAAAAATAAGTTCTATAGGTCAGAAGGATTTAGATAGTTAGAAAAAATAGTGTAAGTTAGAGTATGTGAGACACTTGAATTATAAAAGGTTAAAGTTTTGAATTACAGAGAAGATTGGTAGAGAAGAGGCAAAAGGAAATATAAGAACAAAGGTACAAAAAAAACATAGCTGATAGGAAAGAGAAGAAGGGAGATTGGCTAAAATTCTTATTGGGTAGAAATGATAAAACAGACAAGATTATTATCATGGAATCGAAAAAATCAATTTATTTATCTACATAATATTTACTTCGTACTCATTCTGTACTAAGTACTGTGGTACATTCTATAAATACATGCTGAACCAGACAGACAATATGCCTACTCTCATGGAGCTTACAATTTAGTGTGACAACAGAAAATAAATGAGTAAAAATCAACAAATTCAATGATGACAGATTATGTGATAGCTGCTTGAAAGAAACCAGATAAACTATGAAAGAGAATAATAAGAATAAGGTAGATAGTGAAAGAGATGGAGAGTACCCTACTGTTTTGATTCAAATTCATAATATTAAAATAGAGCTAGCAATTCCACTTCTGAGTGAATATCTAAAGAAAATAAAACAAGAACTTGAAGAGATATCTATCCCATGTTCTTTGCAGCATTATTCACAACAGCCAAAATATGAAAACAATCTAAGTGTCTTCAATGAATAAGTGGAAAAAGATGTGTGTGTGTGTGTGTGTGTGTGAATATCATTCAGCCATCAGATAAAAGAAAATCTTGTCATTTGAGATAATATGATTAGACTTGAGGACATTTTGCTAAGAAAAATAAGTCAACTAGAAAAAGACAAATACTATATGATATCATTTACATGTGGAATATAAAAACCCAAATTTGTGGAAACTGAATAGAATGGGGGTTACCAGGAGCTGGCTGGGGGGGATGGAGAGATGTTAGCCAAGGAGTACAAACTTTCAGTTAGAAGGTAAATAAGTCCTGGAGCTCTAATAGCCAACAATACTGCATCATATAGTTCAAAGTTGCTAAGAGACTAGATTGTAAATGTTCTCACCACCAAGGGTAATTTTGTGATTAGCTAACACTACAATGATAATCATTTTGCAATTTTTGTGTTCCAAATTAACATGCTTACATTAAACATATATAATGTATTCTAATAAAGCTGGGGAAAGAAAAATATGAAGAGGTAGAGAAGGTTGTGTTTCAGGCAAAACCCCTCTGCCCTAATAAATGCAAAGGTTCTGAGTGCACATGAGACCATGGTTGTCTTGGGGGGACTGATCAGTAGTCAGTGTGAACAAAACAAAGCAGTACAAGGGAGCTGGGTACCAAGGAATGACTGAGTACTCCTTAGATTGGGCTTATCCATCAGAAGAATTCACAGTGACAGCATGTTATACTTTAAAGGAAGGATTGGACAGTTCATGAGTCACATTGACATATATTATCATCTCATTTGAATTATTACAAAACCTCTGTAAAGTCGATACAAAAGCTATTGCTAACACATCATTTTACAAATTAGGTAATTCCTGACTACAATTTCAGCTCATTTGCTACTGAAGGTTCTTGAATAAAGGATTAGTATATCAAAAACAGCATTTTAGTTAGATTTATTTGGCCCTAGGATGGAGAACAAATTGGGGTGAAATGCGTGGTGAGTGTGGAAGGATGAGATAAGGGAATGAGGGCTGCCCCAGAATGGTGGCGAGACAGAAGAGAACGCAGCCAGGGCCAGTCTGCTCAGCACCATTGCTGGCCTGCCATGTGTGTCTGTTTCCCCAGATTGCCAGGATATTTTGAAAACAAATGTCACAGCATGGCGAGAGTTTACCACCCCACTAAGATAACTCATGGGCTAGAATGAATGTGAATGAATTTCTCTTTAATGGTTTTAAACACAGAGGAAAAAAGAGACACTCACATATCATCTGAGCACAAAATCTTATATTTATCTCTCCCACAGTCTTCAAAGCACTCTGTTCTACTTTTTTATTACATCCCTTATAAAAATATATTTTCTGTGAACTTTTGAAGATCAAAGATCCTTTTTTTCAGTTTTCTGCTATGAGTGTGGTTAGCTAACATCTTTCTTCACTGTAATGGACAGGAAGGGTTGCTCCCTTGTTGGATTTAGTCCTCAAGGGGAACATCAACAGAGAGCTGGCCCTGAATCCTCCCGGATGCAGGCTTTCCATTATTGACAATATGTGAACTTACTGAACTGTGTTGTTTCCAGGTCCTGTCGGCTGCATCCGAGGGCAAAGCCAAGGTAAGGGACACAAAGGGGAAGAGAAAAGTGACAAAGGAAGGCAAGACAAAATCAAGAGGGAAATAAGCTGGAAAAAAGATTTAAAGAAGAAAAAACTGAGAGGAAGAAGTAGGGCTTCTAAAGAAAATCACGAGTATTATGGTAAAGCTTGAGAAGGCAAAAGGCAAAAGAGAAGAAATCAGAGAAACAAGATCGAGAAAAATGCCAAGAAAGATCTGTTTATGGTTAGTGGGATAGGAAAACAAACAGAGGCCATCCATAAGAAAGCTTGCGAAAATTTGTTTGGGTTTGGAGGAAGTCTGAAAGCAAATACACACATCAATTACAAAAGTAGAACATGTTAAGGATACTACTCTTTAATGAATTCTTGTTGTATTGGCCAAGAGTTTGCTTAAAGCAGTGGTTCTCAACCTGTGGGTCATGACCCCGGCGGGGGTCGAATGACCAAAACACAGGGGTCACTTAAAGCCATCGGAAATACATATTTTATTTAAAAATGTATTGTATAATAAATATGTATTTTCCGATGGCTTTAGGCGACCCCTGTGTTTTGGTCGTTCGACCCTCGCCGGGGTCGTGACCCACAGGTTGAGAACCGCTGGCTTAAAGGCTTTAATCACTGTAAAAAAAAAAAAAAAAAAAAAAATATATATATATATATATATATATATATAGAGAGAGAGAGAGAGAGAGAGAGAGAGAGATAAAGAGAAGACTGGATAAAGAAGATGTGGCACATATACACTATGGAATACTACTCAGCCACAAGAAATGATGACATCGGATCATTTACAACAAAATGGTGGGATCTTGATAACATTATACGGAGTGAATTAAGTAAATCAGAAAAAAACAAAAACTGCATGATTCCATACATTGGTGGGACATAAAAACGAGACTAAGAGACATGGACAAGAGTGTGGTGGTTATGGGGGAGGGGAGGAAAAAAGGGAGAGGGGAAGAGGAAGGGGGAGGGGCACAAAGAAAACTAGATAGAAGGTGACGAGGACAATCTGACTTTGAGTGATGGGTATGCAACATAATTGAATGACAAGATAACCTGGACATGTTTCCTTTGAATATATGTACCCTGATTTATTGATGTCACCCCATTAAAATTAATAAAAATTTATTTATAAAAAAAATAATCTAAGCACAAAAAAAATTACAAAAGTAGAATGTTATGAGTTTGTGAAAGGAGATAATAAGGTGAATAACTGTTATTAATTTAATTTCTCTATTTGTAGTTTATAGTTTAAGTGATTTTAGCAGTCAAATAATAAAGTACACTAGAGCAAAGTCCAAATACAGTTGATCTTTGTATTTATTGTTCCTTTCTAAAACATTTCCTGTTAATTTCTTTCTAATACAAAATGCCACTCACAGGCCCATGTATCTCTTTCTCTCTGTCTCTCCCATTAATAATACACTTGGAGAATCTACCTAAACTTCATGCCTGTATAACCTGTTTCCAGAAGGATCACAATTAGGACTACCTTCCAGCTAATACTAACTAATGCTGGGTAACAGCAAACAGGTTAGTATCATCTTTCACACTCTGATGCACACAACTGTGTGAGTTCCATATCTGTTTATTACCAAAAGCTGGAAGATCTTCAGACCTTTTACCCTTACTACACATTTGAGTTATTACAGAAATGTGCCAAAGTGTGAGGAGGAGCAGTCTGTCTTTAGATTTGATTGACTCTGGGGTTTCAGTAGCATCAATAACTATAGCTGAGATACTGCCTAAGGACTTATGAAGGGTCAATGTGAAATATGCTGGTCAATAAAAGGGCTTAAGTTTACTTTAATTGATACAAATACAGGGTGGGGGCAAACAGAGGTTTTTAGTTGTTCATATAGAAAAATAATACAATAACTAATAAATAATAATACAAAAATAAACTCTGTATTTTGTGTACTCACAATTATAAACCTAAGTTTGCCCCAACCTGTACTTGGAAAGACAACCGGCTCAACCATTACATAACTATGAACCCTCACAGACTTTTCATCATTTCTGTTGAGCTCGGGGAGACCTTTATAGAGCTTTGATCCATTAAACTTGATATTAAATTTAGACAAAAAATTAATATGATTGCTTCATCTTAATAAGTGTTCACTATTCTTAATAGTCTTAATTTTAACTAGTTAAACTGTAGCCTTTAACCATTCTCTGCCTCATCATGCTGCAAACAGAGGTAAAGATACTCAACATATAGTCTCTTCTCAATCTGGGCTTTCTCCTTGAGATGACAGATTGCCTTGAGAATCACAGTCTTGGAATTTAGGTTGTACCCACAGTTAACACCTGGTAAGTCTCTTAACATCCCTTTATCTTTAGTTACAGCACAAAGTCATTATTTCTGTCCAAAACAGATTTGAGGGAAGGAAGATGAATTAGGCAATATCTGTAAAGCATGTGGAACTCCCCATACAAAAAAGGTCAGTTAGAAGTGTATGTCTCAGAAAAGCACAAAAAGAAGCAGAAAACTAGAACTCTGGCATAGACTGAACTGTAAAGTATTACCACTATTAAATATACATCCACAGACAGAAGCTTAAATAAAAAAGCATTGGGGCCTAACTAGTGGAGGCACAGTGGATTGAGTGACAGTCTGGGATGCTAATTTAAGCCCTAGATCGTTGGCTTGCATGAGGGGTCACAGCTCAGCTTGAGCCTAGACCCACTGCCCCAGTCCAGGCATGTATGAGAAGCAATTAATGAACAACTAAAGTGAAGTAACTATGAGTTGATGCTTCTCATCTCTTCCCCACTCCCTTTCTATTTCTCTCTGAAAAAAAAATTTTTTTTTAAAGCATTAGGGCTGGAAAGAGTTTATAGTATAAAAAATCATTTTCTAACATCTGAGGTCTGAAATCTCCCAATAATATTTAAGACTGGTTCTCATTTTACCAGAAAAAAACATTCCAAAAATTATTGCTTTCAGTATACCCCCATATATGAGTTTCCCAGGAAACCACAATTATTGATCACTCCATCCTTGAAATTCTCTATATGGCCTTCCAGAAAAATTCTGTCATATGTACACCATTTTCAACTCTTCTGCTCATTCCCAGTCTTCTGTACGGACCATTCCTTTTCTGTCTGCATCTTAGTGTTGCCATAATATCAGAATTCTCTTCTGACCACCTCATCTTCCAACTCTACATGCTAATCTGAGATGATCTCATCTTTTCCACAGCTTCAGTCATGAACATCCTTAACCTTTCTCCTGAATGCCAGCCCTTATTTTTAAATTCAAATGTCCAAAATTGAATTCACTATCTATTGCTCGCAGAAGCCCAAAATTTTACTCTCTTCTCCTTGTCTATTTCTATCTTCCACATACTTTCTTACCCAACCTAAAAATCCTCTCACTCTTGGCTCCTCAATCATCCTTCATATCTAGTTGATTGACAGTCCTACTAATTCTCCATCCTACAATATTCTTTTCCTTTATCTCCAATCTCACTGTCACTGACTTGGTTGAAGGCTCATCAATCTCTTAACTGAACTGACACCACAGCCTCCAAACAGCCCCTTGCTCTCTCTGACCCATCATCCACACTGTATAAAATACATTATTTGACATATAAATCCTTTGGCCAAAATTTTTACCATTCTCAATTGCTTACAAATAAAACTCAAACTTCATAGTCTGGCCTTACTAAGCTGCTCAAAATTACTTTCTATTTTCTATCCACTCTTACTAATAACCTACACTCTTTCAAATCTTTTTGGCTTTGTATTTGGTTGAGCCATATGAAATTGTTTGTTTTTAACTGGTTTTGACCTTAAAAATGGCAATATTGTGTGGCTTTACTAATAATGCTTTTCTGTCCATCTTGAATGCCTTTCACCTTTGCTACCAGTTAAAATAATAAGATGCAGCTTAAATGTAACATGAGGCAGACATTAGTCACACTAAGTTAAAGAACAGGTCCCTCCTCACTGCCCCCTTACCACTTTGTAATACCTCTGCCACAGAACTGTGTCATTATTATTTGTACATATTTGTCTCTGCCACTAGAATATGAGAAACTTAAGGAAGAACCCGTGACTTAATTATTTTTATATTTTTATTTCTAATACAGTGTCTCAGAGTTATTAAATATTTGTTGAATGAATAAATTGACTTCTTTCTAAACTTGAAAAACAAAGCAGCTGGTAAAAATGTTTTTGGTTAAAAATAGGAGGAGGAGGAATATCCTGATTTAATATACAGTGTGTCTGTAAAGTCATGGTGCACTTTTGACTGGTCACAGGAAAGCAACAAAAGACGATAGAAATGTGAAATCTGCACCAAATAAAAGGAAAATGCTCTCAGTTTCATACCTATTCAGTGCAGTTTGATGTGGACTCATGCACAGATTTTTTAGGGCTCCTTAGGTAGCTATCCCGTCTACAGACCCATCACTGACTGATGGCCTACCAGAACGGGTTTCTCCACCAAACTGCCGGTTTCCTTCAACTGCTTATCCCACCGAGTAATGTTATTCCTATGTGGTGGCGCTTCGTTATAAATGTGCCAATATTCATGTTGCACTTTGGTCACAGATTCAAATTTAGTGAGCCACAGAACACACTGAACTTTTCTCTGTACCGTCCACATCTCGACTGGCATGGCCGTGGGCTGCTCCGCTGTATACACGGTGTTACGTCATCTTCTGCACATGCGCACATGCTGCCACATCATCCTACAGAAACTGGGAGGGCTTTCCTTTTATTTGGTGCAGATTTCACATTTCTATCGTCTTTTGTTGCTTTCCTGTGACCGGTCAAAAGTGTACCATGACTTTACGAACACACTGTATTATTGTAGAATGTCTCTTCTTTTTATATCACCGTCCCTCTTCTGCTTCTTACTGGGTGATGTGTTTGTTCTTATCAGATAGAGTTAATGTGGCTATGAAAGAAATGATTATCCACTACCAGAGTACATCATCACAATGAGCCCCATTATGTGTATATAACCCTGTTATGTGTATCTAACATCTATATATAAAAGTAAGTATTGGGAGTACGTAAGATTTAACCAGCAAAAACTCCAGCAGGCAACAAGCAGACATAGGCAGCAGCCATAAGGTAAATCAATCCTAAGCAACCTTAAAATTGTTCTGGTAACATTAAAACCAAAATTGTTTTCTATCCACCAAAAGCTGTGGAGAGCAATGAAATCCCTCCCTAAAAATGAATGGAGGACATCATAGGCTTTGCAAAATGTACAGGAGGAATTTGATAGCAGATATTTTTGCAGAGCCTACTTATGTTGAAAGAAGTTACACCTCCAGCATTTTACAAATCTGTGGAATTAGTGATTCAGCAAAGAAAATCATAAGAACAATAGGAATAGAAAAGATCAAGTCTGGAACATGCTTCTAGAACAGGAGTCGGGAACCTATGGCTCACGAGCCAGATGTGGCTCTTTTGATGGCTGCATCTGGCTTGCAGACAAATCTTTAATAAAAAAAATAATAATGTTGCCCTGGCCGGTTGGCTCAGCGGTAGAGCGTCGGCCTAGCGTGCGGAGGACCCGGGTTCGATTCCCGGCCAGGGCACACAGGAGAAGCGCCCATTTGCTTCTCCACCCCTCCGCCGCGCTCTCCTCTCTGTCTCTCTCTTCCCCTCCCGCAGCCAAGGCTCCATTGGAGCAAAGATGGCCCGGGCGCTGGGGATGGCTCTGTGGCCTCTGCCTCAGGCTCTAGAGTGGCTCTGGTCGCAACATGGCGACGCCCAGGATGGGCAGAGCATCGCCCCCTGGTGGGTAGAGCGTTGCCCCTGGTGGGCGTGCCGGGTGGATCCCGGTCGGGCGCATGCGGGAGTCTGTCTGACTGTCTCTCCCTGTTTCCAGCTTCAGAAAAATGAAAAAAAAAAAAAAATAATAATAATAATGTTAAAAATATAAAACATTCTCATGTATTACAATCCATTCATTTCCTACCGCTCATGTTCATGGTTGTGGATGTCTGGAGCCAATCATAGCTGTCCTCTGGAACAACACCACATTTTTATTGGATAATGCCTAATGTACACAGGTAGTTGTATGGCTTTCACGGAATTACGTTTTAAAATATGTGGTGTTCATGGCTCTCTCAGCCAAAATGGTTCCCGACCCCTGCTCTAGAGTATCAGATCATCTCAGTTAGAACTTAGAATATTACATATTCAAAATATGATATTAGATGAAAGGACTATGAATGTTCTAATTACTTCATTCATCTCTGAAAACAAGAAGGTGGCTATTTCACTTGAACTAATCCAGGGACAGACAGAATGCACAGGACAAAAGTGAATCCAGGGGAGACCCAGGAATAAGCAAGATTACATACAGCAAGACTTAAATTTAGAAAAGACTTAATCCAAAAGTAGCACAGAGACCTTCCCCAGCCAGTGTTCCCACAGATTAGTGAAAAAGAATTGGAAATTGATATCAGAATCACAGTACTCTGATGCCTATATATAACTGGTTGTTGAAATTGATAAGATTATTTGACAGATTGTACATAGCAAATTCTTATTCTCAACAAAAGTTTCTATGGCTGTCATAAAATCCCTTCACACACATTTAAAAATATATTCTTGAACAAGGGGGTTGTAAACATTATTTAAAAACATTATTTTGCTGGGTGTAGTGAGCACTTAGGTGTCTTAACTCAGGCTGCACAACGAAATGCCATGGATAGGATGGTTTAAACCAGTGTTCCCCAACCCCTGGGCCGCGGACCAGTACCAATCCGTGGGTCATTTGGTACCGGTCCACAGAGAAAGAATAAATAACTTACATTATTTTCGTTTTATTTATATTTAAGTCTGAACAATGTTTTATTTTTAAAAAATGACCAGATTCCCTCTGTTACATCCGTCTAAGACTCATTCTTGACGCTTGTCTTGGTCACATGATACATTTATCCATCCCACCCTAAAGGCCAGTCCGTGAAAATGTTTTCTGACATTAAACCGGTCTGTGGCCCAAAAAAGGTTGGGAACCACTGGTTTAAACAATCTGTATTTATTCTTTACAGTTCTGGGAATTGGGAAGTCTAGATCAGGGTGTCACCATTGTCTGTTTCTGGAAAATGCTCTCCCCTGACAAGCAGAGAGCTGCCTTCTTGCTGTTTCCTCACATGACAGACAGAGGAAAGAGAGAGAACTACCTTTCTGATCTCTTTTTACAAGCACACTAACCCCATCCTGAGAACCTTAACCTCACTATCTCTTCTGAACACAATGATCCACAAAAGCCCCACTTCCAAACACCATTGTTGGGGGTGGGGAGGTAGGGCTTTACCATGTGCATTTTGAGGGACACAAATACTCAGTCTGCAACATCAGGTAAACAGCATTTCTGATAACATGGTGCAAGAGCCGAATACAACATGGGTGTGCTGACTCCTTTATATACATTAAAATCTCTTCCTAAAAATACAGTTGAAAAAAAATACAGTTGAAAAAGGCCATTTAAATCTGTCATATAGACTAAAAGTAAAATGCATGTTTAAACATTTGAATTTTATGAGCATATGTTTAAGTTTGTGAGTAAAATTAAGTATATGCTGGATAATTGGTTGGTTTTATCCAAAAGCACAGATAGGTTTGCCATAATTAAAATGAAGTTCTATGACAAGTCTTCATGTCCTTGAATATCAGGATTAATAAAACCCTGGAAGATACAAAACAATGCCAGATACAAATGCCAGGTTAATTCACATTGTCCCCTGCCTTTCAATGCAGTAGCATCACCTCTTGGCTAGCTCTTGAATATTCTACTCCAAGCTTCATTTTCGGTTCAGAGCTTTTGGCTAGCATCAGTCTTTGTGGCTTCCCTGTTGCACGGTCTCCTTGGTATTCTTGGCAGCTATCTTATATGGACAACTGAGCACTAGAATAAATTGAAGGGAAAAAGCCTGCTTTCTATTCTTCAGTGCCAGCATTCAAAGTTAACCCAGCATTCTTCCAAATATCCAGTTGAAACCTCACTCCCCAACTTACACTTCCCCATGTCATATTTTTAAGGCCTTTCTGTATCTACAAGTCTGCAAGTCTTGAGAGGTGTGTGCTTAGTTGACAAAAGCTTATCAAGACTATCAAATAAGAAGGCCCCCACAACAACCCAGCCAAGCTGACATTTAGCTACTAGGCTGGTAAACAGTACATTATATTGATTTTTTGTTTTGCTCCATATGATTCTGTGGAGGCTTCTGTCTGCTTTGGGATATATTAATATTTGTACAAAAGAGAAATGTAACCTTTCCTTCCCCTTCCTACCCCCAGTCCCTGGGCAAACACATGCTCACTGAATATGAATTGCAGATAGAAAATAGCATTTTTCTTAGATGCCACATCAATTCAGATGATGGAAAAATTTACATACATAATCCTCAGGCTGATAGGTTTCTGGAAAACGCTATAAAGCTTTTCTAGTTTTATTTTATTTGTAGCATGGGTCTCAATATCTCTCTCAATCTACTCCTCAGAGGTGATACTAAAATATGAAAACAAAAATATTAGCTTTTTAAAAATATTTTTATTATAGCTGTATTGAAATTATTATCAATTCCTCTCAAATAGTAAAAAAAAAAAAAAGGATCTTAGGTCCACAACCCAAGATCTACCTTTTATTCTCCTGAATTTTATTCTGTAGACCGTGAAAAAAAGTAAGCCTACAAATGCATTCCCACCTCCCTGTTAGCATTTTTCTTGTGAGAAGAGACGAAGGTGCATGTGTTTTTTACTCTAACAATGGACTCAGTTTGGACTGTCTTCAATTATTCATGCCCTTGCTTTCTCACATTAGCATGGATTACAGGGAATAAAAGGAAAATGATTACATATCACAGAAGGCTTCTAAAATATAACAGGTAAAATAATACTGTATCTTAGAAAATGAAAGATGACTTCAATAAATAAACAAATATAAAATAAATTACTTAAATGCAAAAAACACTTTAAAGTCTTTTTATGTCATCTTACTAGTAAGTTTGATAAGTATGGTTTTTGCATGTGAGTTGGAAAACCTTCTCTTCTGCTTCCCAACTCCCCCTATTCTGCACCATTTTTTCTCTGATCCTTTTCAAGGGTTTTACACTCTTCCGGTCAAATGAAGAGATATTACTTAAAAACAGAAAACAAAGTTAACTATTTGTCATTTGAATTTTCTGGAAAATAAAAAATGTATGGCATCTAAGTCTCAAGCAGAATACTGTAGAGTTTACATAGAAGTTTATGTTTACATTCAGTAAAACTACCTACCAAAGTCAGTAAAGAGAAATAGATCTTTGAAAACACAATAGAAAATGCTACCAAACTATATCTGACTAGGAAAAAAAACCATAAGAGCAATCAAAAGCATTCATAGAAAGAAAAATAACAATAAAAGATAAGAGAATTCTTCAAGTAAAACCTAGAAATGATATTTTAAAAGCATGATTTTATAATTCATTTACCCTGCAGCAAATATCAATATTATGTGATAAGTTAAAGACAAAGTAGAACTTAACATTAATTTGTATGGAAAGAAATACCCATATTCTGTGCTCCAAAACTTTAAATGAAAAGAAAAGCCAGAGATATATACATTTTTTTTCCTGGTAAGTTGAGGAAAGTCAAATCCATTTTATATGCCTAAGGATGTAAGTTTATCTTTACATTGTAGCCCAAAGGGTTGAATATTCATAGTTGCCACCTTTCCCTAATGGGAATACACACACACACACACACACACACATATAATTTATATTTGTATTTTTCTGAAGTGAGAAGCAGGAAGGCAGAGGGACAGACTCCCATATGCACCCGACCAGGATCCACCTGGCATGCCCACCAGGGGGTGTTGCTCTGCCCATCTGGGGTGGTGCTCCACTGCAATCGAAGTCATTCTAGCGTCTGAGGCAGAGGCCATGGAGCCATCCTCAGCACCTAGACCAACATTGCTCCAATGGAGCCTTGGCTGCAGGTGGGGAAGAGAGTGACAGAGAAAGTAGAGGTGGAAGGGTGGAGAATCAAATGGGTGCTTCTCCTGTGTGCCCTGGCCAGGAATCGAACCCAGGACTTCCACATGCATGGCCGATGCTCTAGTGCTGAACTAACCAGCCAGGGTCGGGACAATATTTTGAATGATGAATTGATATTCACTAAATACTATGGATCATTTAATTATATGTGTGTCTTCATAACTGCTTAATATTAGAGAAGTATGTGATCTAAATAATGGTTTTGGTTAGGTGACCTTGTACTTAAGGGTCTCTCTCCATACAATTATTAGGCAAGCATTTCAAGGCATTCAAAGATTTAATTCCCAAATCCCTTAAGAGCATTCTGGTCTAAGGTTGGAGCAACACAAATAAGCTAGTGCTACATGACCTCGTTTCAAAAAAATCAGGCTGGGATCCTAAGAAGTTACATTTATTCATCATTATTCAATTGCTACAGTAAAGGGAAAAATATCAGTACATTTATCATAAATATATAGGATAAAATTCAAATTAGAATTTAGCAGGGTATAGGAGGGATAAATGGTGATAGAGACTATTGTGTGGGACACACAATACAATGTACAAAAGAGGTGTTGTAGAATTGGGCACCTGAAACCTATTTAATGTTAACCAGTGTCACTCATTAAATTCAATTAAAATAAATAAATTTTATAAAATATTTGAAAAAATGAATTTAGAATCATATTATCATAATAAGATGCTTATTTTTACCTTTATGACATCAGAGAAAGCATTTATTTCTCAGAAAGCTCTATATAATATTATAGGTATCTTGATATTGATAGAGTAAGGGTACTTATTTTTATTATTGGCATTTCATCTCTAGTCAATACATTCTTCATTCTTAATAAGTTCACTTTTTTCATTACATCATCTGGAGAACTAACAAATCTTATCTTTCTACAAGTACTAATTAGATAATTGGAATATCAAAAGAGGAGCTAGAGAGAAGCAATACTGTATGCCTAATGTTATAGTTCCAAATGTATGACAATTTTCTATCCCAGGGAGAAGGTTTAAAAAGAAAGGCGGTATCAATAGAAATATAATGAAGTGAATAAAATAATCAAAAATCCACTTTTAGTATTTGATTTATAGGTTTAATTACACATGTGTTTGCAAAATCTCACATTATATAAATATAGATGATATATTAATTTGGTATTTGTGACATTTCCCTTTTAAATTTTACCAAAAATTATTTGTTTCATCTTTAAACACCCACATCTTTGTCATCACTGGATTTCTTAGTTACATAGTCTGGTTGTCTAGGACCACCATCACCTTTCACTTCCAAGTTGTTTCAGATACAAACTTTTTAAATCCATTGATGATCTTTCATAAGAAATTTATTCCAGCCTGACCAGTCAGTGGTACAGTGGATAGAGCATCAACCTAAAATGCTGAGGACCCAGGTTCAAAACCCTGAGGTCACCAGCTTGAATGTGGCTCACCTGGTTTGAGCACAGGCTCATCAGCTTGAGCATGGGATCATACACATGACCCCATAGTCACTGGCTTGAGCCCAAAGGTTGCTGGCTTGAAGCCCAAGTTTGCTGGCTTGAGCAAGGGGTCACTGGCTCAGCTGGAGTCCCCCAGTCAAAGCACATATGAGAAAGCAATCAATGAACAGCTAAGGTGCCACAAAAACAAGTTGATGCTTTTCATCTCCCTTCCTGTCAATCTGTGTCTATCTGTCTGTTTCTCTCTCTCTCTGTCTCTGTTTCTCTCTCACACACACACACTAAGAAAAATAAATAAATAAATACTTTGTAGAGCTGTCCAGAGATTAAATTGTCTTAGGGATCAAGTGCCTGATATACACCTTTTGCAAAGAAGTAGTCCCCTCATATTTGATTTGAGTCTTAACAGATTTCAACAAACATGCCAGACAATGTACTTGGTATTAAAAATACAATGGTGAACAAGACAGACCTACGTAGTTCACTTTTATAAAGCTCATGGAGAGAAGATTTTAGTCAAATAATATTACAAATAAATATCTATGACAGTTCTTTAAGTGACAGTCCAGGCTCTTGACCCCATCCACCTGCGGAGTGCATTTTAGTCACACCCATCAAAATGGATTTAGTTCTACAATAGTGTTGAGAAGCAGATGTTTGCCTGAGAGCTCAAGGGGAGGCAGAGAAGAAGACACACATTGTACAAGTATACCAGAAACACAAGAAGATTCCCCAATGGACATTTTCTTTCTCTCCAAAAATTCCAAAAGTTTCTCCACATTGCCAGCCAGACTCAACTCTTTCTCTTCTTCAGTCTATTGCTTTGAAATCATTTTCCTCTTACCCTCAGCTTGCTTCTCCACTCACCAAATAGAAAAAACAAGCAAATGCTCCTATAAAATTAAAGGCAATAGATTTATTGAAAAATGGTTTCAGAGGAACTCAGAAGAAAGAACTCTAGACTCGTAACCTGGAGACCCGGATTTAGACCCCAGCTCTGCCACCAAAGCATCAGGTAATCTTGACTGCCTTTCCACTTCTCCGGGCCTCTGTTCCCTCACCAAAAGGCAATGCTGAACCAAATAAACGCAAATGTTTTTTTCAAAATTAATGGATAATTATCATGATTCTGTTTCAATAAATAATTCAATAAAAGCACTACACCATACTAAATATTTTAAATATGGTTAAATTCAAGGGATAATTAATTATATTTAGATAATTCTTTCTACTATTATACCTGTACCCTTAGATTTGGCTCATAGTACAGTTACTTAACATCTTACTAACTATGTTGATCTGTTAGGGTTAGTCTTTCTGCAAAATCAGTGAAGCTTACTTTGGGTGTAAAAAACAAACAAATCCAAACTGCCATTTCACTGTCAATTTTCCTGTTAAGCTAAAAAGAGTGGAATTTACTGATGTTTTCCTAAGCCAAGCTTTCCTACTGTGCAAAATAAATAGTTAAGCAGAACATTAGCAGAACAGGTTCATTTCTAACTCTAGCAGCGAAGACTTCCCACTACCCATGACACAGAAGGATGCACACTTAAAGACAATACATTTATTTAGTGGATGCGTACGTCTTTTGACTAGAAAAAGAAATAACAATCATCTACAGCACTTTAAATAGCAAACATCTGTTTTCTCTAACAAACTTCAAATACTTTGAATTTCCTGATTAGTTGTTATATGAGAACTGTATTTCCGAAAAACATAATGAGGCAGTTTAAAGATGAGTCTTAAATGCACTTCAAAGCAAAGTGACAAAAAATGCTCCTGCTCTGGAAAAGAATGGTTGAAGCAGACCCACAAGCTCCATAACATGAACAAATAAAAATAATTCTTTCGACTCTTTGCATTTACAACACAAGTTCTATTAACCATTGCTAGTGAAGGAGGATGATATAAATGAGCAGAGCACAGATAAATAAAAATATAGCACGGTAGTTTTATAGCATGGCAACAAAATCTATGATGCTATTTAGGCAGACTTTGCTTGACTCTGACAAACATGAAGGTTTCTAAGTAATGAGATGAAGAATCTTTGTGGGCATTGCACACGTGCACATATACATTATGGAGTAGGTTCAGGAAGCGTACGTGCAAACCCATCTACGGGCAATTGCTCCAGGTGGGAGGCTGCAGGTTTATTTCAGCCACATCAGCCTTTCCTCAGTAAATGGTAACATAAAATGGACGGCATTTATTTTGATCACAAAAGGTTATAAAAGGTGCATTGTATTAATATTTCCAGATGGCTTCTCTGTTTTCTTTTTCATTCATAAGTACTTTTCTCCTCCATGGTTAAAAAAACTTTTCATTGGAGAAATAAGTATTTCAAGTCACATACTAAATAATGACAACAACAAGGAAAAGAATATCGATTCTTTTGCCAGTAAAGTTTAAAGAACTCACCTTTTTTTTTTTAATGAGGCAAATACTTATTGAGCACCTATTATATACTAAACTCTGGACTAAGGAATAAGAATCCAGAGAAAATGCTTTGAGGAACTCACCATCTATTCATGGATTTTAAAAAAAATAGCAAAAAAAGACAAAATTCCTCAGTATGATAAGGGTCACAAATGGGGTATGTATAAGGTATACAGTACTTAGAGAACACAGACAAGAGAGCAATTGATTCTGCCAAAGAGTAGCTAGAGCTAAGAATTAAAAAGCTGACATGTGGATTTGACCTTCATATGTGAGTAGAAGATAGAAAAGGGTGTTTAGGACATTATTTCTTGAAATTGTATGAATAATAATAAAATTTTACAAGTTTAATTTATTTCCTTCAAGACCTCTCTTTAAACTCCTATGATCGCTTTGTATATAATGATGAATTGATTTCCCAGATATATTGTTAGGTTAAAAGAAGTGTAGAATGTTATGATAGCATGATTTTATTTATATAAAGAAAAAGATATACAGATATATAGATATATATGTGCATATACATTCCCACAAATGTATACTTTATTTAATTATATAGGACTCAAGTGTACAATTCCCTAATACAAATATATAATTTTATTTTTAAATCATTATTATTTTTTAATTACAGTTGACATATATTATTATGTTAGTTCCAGGTGTATACCCAGTGATTATGCATTACATAAGTTATTAAGTGATCATCTGATAAATCTCATACTTATCTGACAACATACATAGTTATTACAATCTTATTGACTATATTCCCTATGCTGTATTTCGATTTCTGCCTATAGTAGATTGCTTGACTCCATTTTGTTTAGATATTTTTCTGGAGTTTTGTTCTATTCTTTCATTTGGCACATACTTCATTGTCTCCTCATTTTGGCAGTCTCCCTGTTTTTGTTTCAATGTATTAGGTAAAAGAGCTGCTATGACTCCCAAGCTTGGTAGAGTGGCCTAATGTAGTAGGTGTTCTGTAGTGTCTAGTGGCACAGCCTCCCCAATCACCCAAGATAGGCACTTGAGGTGTGCCTCCCCATGTGGGCTGGGTACACCCTCCTCTTGTAATTGAGCCTTGATTGCTGCTGACAAATCAGTGGGAGGGATTTATCCTCAGGCCAATAAGCTGCAAGGAGTGGTGTGACCACCAACCACCATAGAAGATCAACATGCAGTGGCCCACCCCACAAAACAGGACCTACTTCAGCGTTAAGTTGGCCCTTTGAGTGTGTTGTCTGCAGAGGTAGTTATGTAATGGTACTTTGACATGGTCTAAAACTGTCCACAGGATGCGCTGGCTTTTGGGACCTCCCAGAGGTGCAGGCCAAGGTCAGCCATCACCTGTGTTCTGCCTGTGGCCAACTGGCATGAGCTACAAAGCAATCTGCAGATGATTGCTACTTGTGCTGGGTTTGGAGATGCCCAGACAAGGACAAGCTCTGAACCAAGACTGGCTGCTGCTAGTGCTGGGCCTGGGACCACTTTGCAAGAGGTATGGGACTTGTTGAAGCCAGAGTCTGCTTATTTGAGAGATTTTAGAAAAGTCTGAAGCATGAGCCAAGACAGAATATTCATATGGAAAAGCCACTGGAAAGAGCTTGGGTGGGCCTGAAAGTTGGGTGGGGTAAGGCCTCAGGGAATCACCAGGGCAGGGCAAACAGTGAGCATGTTAATGGAGTCTCAGATATAGTGCTGGCCAGCCAGCTCTGGGCTGGGCGGGCTCATCAAAGGAGCAGTGGCCTCTGGCAGCACTTCTTTCTGGGAGAAACTGCCCTGGCCTTGCTCTCAGGGGACAATGCAGGACAATTTAGTTACTCCCAATATGTCTCTGATTCCTTTCAAGTTGTTTCCCCAGTGCTGGAGCTCAGACCAAGAGAGTCCCTGTAAGTCTATGCAGATTCTTTAAGGAGAACTGCCTGGGGCTCCAGCTGCCCTCCCTCTCCCTCAGCCTCAATCACTGCTGGCTTTACAGCCAGAACTTATGAGGCCTTCCCTTCCTGGCACTGGAGCCATGGGCTGGGGTGGCTTAATGTGCGGTTGGAACTGCTCAACTCCTCAGGAGGCACTTTCACAGTTGAAATATCCCTCCCAATTTTTATCTGCCACACGTGGGTTTGGGACCAGCCTGTTCTGTGTTTCTGCCCCTTCTATCCATCTTGATGTGGCTTCTTCTTTAAATCCCTAGTTAGAGGGTTTCCATTTAGCTAGATTTCGGGCAGTTCTGAATGTTGGTTTTTCTGTAGTTTAGTTGTAATTTTGATGTGGTTATGGGAAGAGGTGAGTGTCACATTTACTTATGCAATCATCTTGCCCCAGAAGTCCCCAAATATGTACTATTAAATGCATATATTTATTTAAAAGGATACACATGACATTAATAATACTTGCTATCTCTGAGACAAAATTCTGTGGTATTAGGGACTCTATGCCTTTTCTGTACCATTTGCATCATTTACTCCATGTATTACCAAATTCAATAAAAATAATAGATTTCTTAAAACAAAACCATTTCTGTGACTATTCCCACCAGTAAATAACATTATCTTATTTCACTCTGAATATTCCCAGGGCTGCAGAAACCATTTGGTATGTGTCATACTGGCTTCGGATTTTTCAAGGACATTAATCTCAGACCATAAGATTGTAGCCAAAGACCTTCTCACAGTTTGGCACACTCAGGCAACAAAAGATAATTAGAGATACTGAGAGAAAATATCGTGTTCCTCATTAAGGATGCTGAAACTGTGTCTACTCAATATCAAGACAGTTAGTCAATATGGTCAATCCAGCGAAAGCATTGGGCCAGTTCAGAGGAGGTACGACTAAGTCAAGTAAGTTGTTTCATCAACAATTGGGCCCAGGTCCTAACTCAGACCTCTCTCTGTCTCTCCACGCACACACAGACACACTCATATACATGGACATGGACATTCAGGAAGCCTACTAGAGATGAAGTCCTGTGTTTAGGACAATATTGCATGTGCTAAAAGAAGACTCCTTGCCTTTATTCTGATGCTGCTTATTTATTTATTTCTTTAATTATATTTTTATTGAAGTTATTGGGGTAACACTACTTAATAAAATCATACAGGTTTCAGGTGCACAATTCTACAACACATTATCTATATTTGTACACTCTATTGTGTTCACCACCCTATTCCCAATGCTTTTAAAAATCAGAATACTTTGTTTTCTTACTCAGCTTTACCCATCTTTCCAGGCTCAGTTCAAAAGCCATCTCCTATGTTAAATTTGACCCTTAGCACTTAATTCAGCTCTCTCTTCTATAGCTGGAAATCCTATTGTTCTTACTCTCCTCAACATAATTTAGCACATAACTCTCTAAAGTTTAGGTATGTTAGTTTAACTCCTCAATTGAATTATAAATGATACAGATGGCAAACAAGGTTAGGGATATAGACATGGTTTACTAATCCAAAATAGATCACAGAGTCAAATAATCAGCACACCAAAATTATCATAAGCTAATTTAGCGAAACCAAGAGCATTGAATAAATGCATGAACCCAACACAAACATGCACAAATATCAAAGCCAGGGTTTCAGGGAGGAAGGTGATCAGTATGATAGGAAATCAAACATCTTCTAAAAAGCAAGAGATCGAATGTCATGCCGTTTTTGTTGAACAGCAGAAAATTAAATTACAGATAAGCATAGAATAAAGAGGATGGATTATATTGTTGTAATTTTGGTTTCCAAATCTGATTTAAAATGTTGTGATATCACATGCACAAATGTAAAATAACAGTGCCTTCTCTATCTATTAAAGGGGACAAACTTTTCTGTCCATGCAAGGGGAAGCTATAAAGTGTGAATGCCCATTACAAAGGAGTGTTTTCCAAAAGGAAATATTAATAAAAAAAAGAAAAGACACATGGAGACCATAGATTCTAATGTGAACTTTTTTTACTTTAAATTTTGAGAAAACATTGCTTATTTTTTTTTAATGCTCAGTATTGATTATAAGCTTTAGTTTTTTACTATGTCAAATCAAATCCTGTGAAGAATATACAAAAAATTACCAAAAACATAAAGATAAGTAATAATTCACAAGGCCACAATTTTGCCAACATGTAGGAACTTGTAGGTAGAGCACAGAGCATTTACCGAGCAGCTGTGGCTGATGCAATGCTGTGAGAATACTCCAGCTCCCACAACCCTCCTGGGCATACCCAGGAAGGAAGCTTGCACACTGTGCGGAGGTAACTCAGTGCCAACCACGCAGCTCCATGATTTTTTCAGCCATTGACTTTGAAGAACATGCTGTAACACCCTATAGGCTGAACCTGTGTATATAAGCTAGCTTACTTCCTGAATAAAGTGGATCTGCATCACTGAACCTGGTCCCTGGAGTCGGGTCTCTGTGTCTCCGTGGCCTCACCTCCGGTGAGCCTTGTCCACACACTGGCACCTCAAACAGGGACCTAACTGGCATCCAAGGGACAGGTGAGTGACCCTCTGCAATGGGAAACCTTCTCCCCCACTCCCGAGCCCCACAGGCTCGAGCCCTGCACACTCTATTGCAGAGTAGGCAAGTTAAAGTTTGTGGAAAGAATCCCTGTACTTACTGGGAGATTCTCTCTGGTTTCAATCCCTGGATTGAGGATGTGCCCCTCTGGGACCCAGATACTTGGGCCCGAGCTCTCTGACACGTTTGTTCGGCCGAAGTGCATGGGGGACAAACCTCCCCTCTCAGCCTCACTCCTGCCTTATTGGCAATACATGCCTGCTTGACCGGTGTTCCTGCTGGGGACCCTCCAGTCCCTAAGGTCCTACAGGCTACTCCTCTTTCAGAGGAACCCTTACCTCCCTATTCGCCCTCCTCCACTGAGGAGGAAAGTAGTTTAGCCTCTGAGTTTGACAAAATCGCAGCTGAATGTGCAGAAACAAAACCAACCGAATTGCTAACTGTGCCATCAGCTCTGCCGCTGGGAAAAGCGGAAGTCCTTACTTCTGCATTCCCTGCCGGGGTTCAATGCCCCACTCCAGCCTCTCAGATGCCAGTTTCTACCCCAGCTTTAACTCCAACACATGTTCCTGCTGCAGACCCATGGGCCAGCCTATACTCCCCCATGTGTCTTTTTTCTTTCTGTCTGTCTATCTTGTCTATTTTTCTGTATCTCTCGCTCTCTCTCTCCCTTGCCCCTCTCTCTGAAATGATGCTGAAAAGACCCAGCCACGGCACAGTGGCAGGGATCACACCCTCTTCTAACACAAGGGAGAGGTTATGCTTGTGTTTTTCAGCCAATTTGGATCCCAGGAACCCCCCAACCTTCTTGACAGGGTTTCTTGGGCACCCACTAAATGATTCAGTCTTCACCCATCCAAAGCCACAGCCCTGGCCTTCTCCACACTGACTATGCCTGAGGGGAGGAGGTCCTCAGTACTCCAGAAGAAGAGCTCACAGCCAGTATGCATGCCCCATCACCTGGGGGGATGTGGAGGCTTTGGCGGGGCAGGCCCAGAGAATTGTCCCTGATGGGTTCCCAGGCCCTGGTGCTCTGTTCTTGCTTATGTGTGCTATATAATACCACTGACTCCCAGACACAGGCAGATCCCCATGTCTAGGCTGCTGTTCCCCACCCTGGCATAATTATGCCCGTTGAAGTTAATAGCCTACTGTTTCTAGCAGTATGTTCCAGTAACTGCTCCCTTAGTCTCCCTTGTGACAATAGTGGCCGGGAATCCCAACGGTGGAACTACATTATATGAGGTAACCTCAGTGACCCAATGCTACTTAAGTTTAATAACACTGTCCCCTCGGAGGGGTGGGTCCTCCTTCAAAATCATACTATGGGGGACTTTGCTGGAAATGGCCTACAAGCCCTCCTCCCCCTAGCTACCAATAGCTGGGCCTGCTCCGCTAACCTTGCCTTCCCAGGGTCGCCTCTTTGCCTGTTCCTGTATGACGAACATCTAAGAACACTCTTGAGAGAAGGAATTCCCCAGAGAGACTGCCGCATTGCCTCTGGCCCAGATGCGCAGACCATCAACCTCGGAGTTTGGCATTGGAAGCTGAGAGACAGAATATAACTATATGCAGTACGCAGCCCGCAGCAAGCCATCCGTTCCGTGTTTGGATGCCGGGACCTTTGTGGGAAGGGGGAGTACATGGACCTACGTCCATTTTTTACAATCAAAATGGAACTGTGTTTAATGGCACCTGGGAGGTCTCTGTAACACAATGGGAAGGAAATGACATCCGACCCCTAGGAGGTGTTTAAGACCCTCGCTCTATTTCCTAACTAGTCAAACATTACAGAAGCTTGTCTCATTGTTCAGTCCAGCTAATCTATTAGCATATAGTATAATGGGTTTTATAATTGATTTAGTTCTACTAGGGTTCTGTTGCATAATGTGTAGTATTCAGAAGCTAAAACAGCAACAAGCAGTCATCAAGCAAGTTCAACTGGTCTTAATTAAAAGAGAAAGGGGAGATGTAGGTGGAGCACAGAACATTTACCTAGCAGCTGTGGCTGACGAAATGCTGTGAGAATACTCCAGCTCCCGGAACCCTCCTGGGCACACCCAGGAAGGGAGCTCTCCCGCTTTGTGGAAATGACTCAGCACCAGCCAGGCAGCCTCCTGACCTATTTTGGCCATTTGCCCTACCATGACATCATATTGGCTGAACCCATGTATATAAGCTAGCTTACTTCCTGAATAAAGCATATCTGCGTCACTGAACCTGGTCCCCAGAGTTAGGTCTCTGCATCTCCGTCATTCTCACCGCCGGTGGGCCTTGTCCACAGGAACTGTTCTTGAAGACGTTAATCAAATAACTAGAAGACATCTAGTATGAAATAACTTCATAATAATCTAAATTCAAAATTCCAGAGCATGTAAAGTAATATCCATACTAGTAAGTCATGAAATACCTCTCAGATAAATTTTCAACAAGTAACTGAAATCAAAATGACAATATAATATGTGTTGGGAAGTTTTAGTCTAATTTTATCATGCCTAGAATTTTTAAAATGGGCAGTTGCCCATTTTAAAATGAAGTCTGTTGTCACTTTATCCATTTGGGTTTATAAGACTGACAATAAAAAACTGTTCCTTTTCTCTAAGACATTGTATATGGAATTTGGGCAAGTGCATATCAGGTAAGGGGTTATGTCTGAGTGATGGCTTTATTGTCAGATTAGAAAGACATCTCAAGTAATGCTTAACTGACTGTTGCATGCTCTATGCTCTATATAATAATTCCTTATTGAACTAACCAAGCAAAAGAAGCATTGAAAAAACTAATACACAATTTGGAAATGATTTAAACTAAATACCAATACTCAGAAAAAAATACGATATATTCTTCCACTAAGTTTTTCTCACAGGGCTCTAACTAGAAAATAGCCTAGGCATTAAAACCCTGCACAGTCACTAAATTAAGAAAAACAATTAAAGTGGCTTGCTAGTGAGTGAAATAAATACTTGCAGGCTTTGCCTTTCTGGTTCCTGTAATACTCTGCATTCTCAAGTCCTCTGAGGTTCTATTTAGACATCGTAACCTGGCTCTACACTGCTGGTTTCTCAATGACATAGAATCCAATAACAGGATTGCCCCCAGAGTCTTCATTTCACATTCTACATTCCAGTCACAGAGTGAGCCCCACACCCTAGGGCCCAGGCCCTGGGAAGCTGCCAGCTGCCCTCTACCTTCCTTAGCTCTCCCTGTGCCCTCTTACTGGGCCTCCTGTTCCATCTGGACACAAACTACCTCTACCTCTTATATAGAAGAGAAAAAGTCTCTCTTCCCATCCCCCCACCAAAATAATCCACATTTAAAATACATATAATTACTGACCGAGAGCAACTGAAAAACAAATCCATTAAATAGCAAAACAGCCTGTGCACAACAATATTTAAAGACTAAATGATAATGTGTTTTTTTTCTGACACAGCTATGTTTTTCTGAAACAGGCACGTGATAATGAAGATAAGTATTAGCTCCTCCAAAAAGAGAGGATATGAGTCCCTTAGAAACATTTTAGTTGTAATCATAGTATAGATGAAGAGTCAGATGTCTGTGCTGAATGAACCATCAAGGACACTGTTAGCCAAGACTAAGAGATGCAAACAAATTAGACACAATGTAATGTGTGGTCTCTTCCCCCCACCCCCAGTTCATTAGGCAATTATTACTGCACAGAGGTTCTGCTGCCCTAGCTTCATCGCCAGGAGTTCTTTCCTAAAGGCGGAGCATTGGATGACCATATAGCTCCACTTAATTCCCTTAACAAATCCCTACAGGGGAAAAAAAAAATGTCCCAAGTGCTTATCATGCCTTTCAAGCCATAATCTAAATGATCTGTTCAGCTTCACTCCCAAAGTTCTTTTGCCCTAGTCTCTGTTCCAGCCTCTCTGAAGCACATCGGAACATGTCATCCACTCACACCCTGTGGTCCACACAGAGGTGCACAACCAGGTTCCCCTTGAAAGAAGAATTTGCTGCCCAGCCATGGTGGGTGTGGTCACAGATAGCCTCTAGCTACCTGCATCTTCTGGATCTGCCTCAGGCATTTCTTCTCCCCAGGTCATGCCCTCCAGGACAGCTGACAAACCAGGGACTGAGCCAGGTGGGTTTGTAAAAGTACAGCTATTTCAGTTACTCCAGGTCACTGCTGAGGCAGTTCTCAGTCCAAGGTTACCAGCAGCATGGGCTGAGGCTTTGTGGGGTCTGGTAGCAGGTTGACAGTTTCTTCTGCGTAATTCCACTTTCTTGCCCTTCTTTCCACAGGTGCTTATCCCTAGTTAAGAGCTTGCATCCCATACTCCATCTCAGCACCTGCTTCTGGAGAAGCCACTCTGTAACACATGCCTCAGAGAGTCTGATTTTCGTCCTCATTCTCTATCAAAAGTATTCTCCTCCTCTAACAAATAATATCTTCAAGAAATATTTCTTGATCCTTCCAATCAGGAATCATTGGACTCTTGTCTCCCTGAATTATTCCTATAGCTCTGTTTAGCAAGTCATCAATTTTTATATTAAAGTCAGTGTTTAAATTTTAAGTTTACTGAAAGTACAGTCTGTGTCTTATTCGTTTCCGTATGCTTCAAGTCCATAACAGATAAAAGTTATGAATGAAGGAATAAACTAACGCAAAATCTGGGATCTGCCTGCACCTTTTCTTTTTCCTTCCTCTTTTATAACTCAAATTAAATCTTGCCAATATTTCATCTCCAATATCTCATCCACATGCCCAGCTCCCTCAACTTTCAGCTATATGTTATATCCAGCTTCTGCTTTCCAATCTAGCTAAGCAAATGTGCTTTGCTTATCCTGTTTTTAACTCATAGCATAAAAAATGCCTCCTTTGACAGCATGATTCTTCCTTCTAAATATTGTTTAAGACCCTCCTACAATGTGAAATACTCAGGGCATTGCAACCCAACTCCCGTTACCTCAGAATTATTGTTTCACTTAATTTAAGTACCTAATATGTGTCTAAGTATCATTATGCTCAATCAGAACAGTGGCCAATTTTTAGGTCCCTTTAAGTCTCTCTAAGACTAGAATAACATTCTCTATATGGGAAATGCAAAATGTATATATCCTGGATTAATAATATATGTATGTTCACTTTCCAGTTTCTAAAATGATTGCTTAATACTTGCTCCTCTTGGTTCTCATACACCTGGGCCAGCCACCCCTTCCGCTTCCACCACCAGTCCATCTTTAACCAATGGCCTTAATTCATAGTTCATTGATAAATTAATAGCAAGCCATAGAATCTTTTTTTATTTCCATCACCAAAACTATTGACACTCATCATCTCTACCCCATTTCCTGCTAACCATCTCTCAATATGAATTAGGAAAATCTGTTCCTACCAAAGGCCAGACCCTCCATCTGTGTTTTGGATTCTATCTTAAAGCTTTAATTTGCATAATTTCGCCTTTCTCTTGCATCATCAATGTCTTGGGTCATCTCCAACACCACACACTATCATGTTCTAGTATCTTCTTTTTTTAGATAACCCTACTTTGATCCCAGATTCTCCTCACCCTCAAATAAAACTTACTGGCCACCTCCAGGTTTTCACCTCATTCTCTAAATCTCTAGTCAGGCTTGAGTGCCCACTTCATCACTGAGATTGCTATTAATGAGGTCACTACTGACTTTCATGTTGCCAAATTCAATGGGTGATTCTCAGTTTATATCTTGCTTGACTTCTTAGAGCATTCAACACAGTTTCAAACAACACAAGTTTAATGATAAATAGAAAAGAAACTCTTCTTCTAACACTCCTTTTAGCTTTTACAATATTGCCTTCTTCTGGCTTTTCTCCTAAATCAGTGGATGCTCCTGGCTTTTCTCTTACTCCACTGGGTGCTCCTTCTGCCTCTTTTGCTGGCTCCTCTACCTCTGCTTGGCCATCAAGTGTTATCAAATCTAGAGTTTTGTCCTTGGCTCCTTCTCCACCCTTCTAAGTGATCTCATCCAGACACTTGGCTTTAAGTATTATCTATATGCCCAAATTCCCAACTCTCAATCTTCTTCTCTTACTGTAGTCATTGCTGAGCTCCAGAATGACATATATAGCAACGCCCCAAGGATACCTATTTGGCATCTCAAACTCAACACAGCCAAGTCAGAACTCTTCATTCCTGCACCAGCAGATCTCCTCCCTGAATCTTTCCATTCTTCATATAGGGAAGGGATCAGCATCCACCTGGTGTTCAAGTCATAAATCTAGCAGTTATCCTTGGCTCCTTTCTTTCTGTCACCTCTTATGTCAATAAGTAGTGTAATCTCTACCACCAGGGCTTATCTGAAAACTAGTCACATCTCTCCATTTCCACTACTATTACCCTAGTCCAAGCCATTCCTTCACTTAGATGACTGCAAAAGCTTCCTGTTGATCTCCCTGTTTCTGCATTTGGACTTTAAAAAGCCATTCTCCACATAGGAGTTAGGATGAGCTTTAAAAATATATATTAGATGAACTCACTGCCCTACTAAAACCTTTCAATGGCTTTTACATCTCACTTACTGTAATGCACTTGCAGGGATTTCTTATCACCACTCTTCATCTCCACCTAATCCACCATGCTGCACACACACTGGTTGTCTTTCTGCTCCCAAAGTATGCTAAGCTTATTGCTGTCCTTCTGTCTGAAATGCTAAATCTTTCCATGACCGACTCCTTATCATTTGAGTCTGATTTTAGTTGCCACATCCACAAAGAGGTCTTCCATAACCATATCCACCAAACCTAAGTTAATGCTCCCCTCCCCCCTCACACACACACCCAGCTAGGCACTATTACATCACCCTGTTTTATTTTCTTTCCTCATACTTATCATCTTATGAAACTTTTCTCAGATGTTGTTTGCCTTGTCTCTTCCTTCTTCCAAGAAAACACATACCTTCTCTAGATTGCTCATCACTGTGTGTTTAATTATTTTTATTTATTTATTCATTTTAGAGAAGAGAGAGAGAGAGAGAGAGAGAGAGAAAGGGGGGGGGAGGAGCAGGAAGCATTAACTCCCATATGTGCCTTGACCGGGCAAGCCCAGGGTTTTTGAACCAGCAACTTCAGCATTCTAGGTCGACGCTTGATCCACTGCGCCACCACAAGTCAGGCATCACTGTGTGTCTAATCGCTAGAGACAGGGCATGGACTAGATGGTCGGTAAATATTTGCTGAGTGAGATTCAATGAATATTAATCTTTAGAATAGCAGCCATATCTACTACTGGAAAGCAGACCCTTTGTTCTCTCTTCCACAGCTGTACTTCCCACATTGAACTGTAAAGTATTTTCAGTTGTCTGTCTCTTCTATTATTTGTTAAATCCTGGAGGGGAAAGATATGCTATCTTTGTATTATTACCAACTAGAGTAATTCTTATCATAGAGTAAGGTGTAGTATAAATATTTGCTTTAAGAAATAGAGGAAAACAAAGATGGGAAGAAGCGGTGTGACATAAACCTATGAATACACGCAAGGAGATCCTCAAAAGAGACTGAATAATGGCCGTAGCAGTCACATCTGAAGTAAGGCGGTCACCATATTAAAGTGGAATTTCACATATAGGTTTGAATGCTAAGACTTTAAAATTGTTACTCAAAGCTCTTGCTGAGATGTTAGTCAAATCCTACACCATTTACAAATGAGATTAGTACAATATGATGTGCGAGTTAAGATTCGTCAGTGTGATGCTCAGCTAACAGGAAAGTAGTACCAGCGTTCTGTGAACTATTTACATTGCTAGGACTTGTGGCATACACCTCATACTATTTTTCCATTTAAGTTTCCACAGAGGGCAGGACACAATATGCACTGTGGACCTGAGTGTGCTGTGTCAAAGCAGGTCAAAGAAATACAGATCTGAAGACAAAAAGTTCAGCTTGTTTTGTTTATCTCATTTTTTTCATGTCTTGAAGGCATAAAAATGTTATGACTTGTGATCATAAAATGTTATGACCTGTGATTTGCTTGACTTGTGATCTAAGTCTGGGAAAATAAAGTTCAAATTGCTATAAGTGGTACCTTATGATAAAGGCCACACATTGTCTTTTCAGGACACGGAGATGGCATTTAGTTGTTTATTTCTTTTTTTTAATAAAGAAAAACTCACCTGAAAGAGGGTGCATAGGTGGAAGAGGTAAAAGTATTAAGCAAAGACAAAAAAAACACCTTATAGACACAGACAAGCGGATGCTGATTACAGGAGGGGGAGGGGGAGGGGAGAGGTAGAAGAGAGTAAAGCATAAGTGGTGATGGAAGGAGATATTTTGGGGTGGTGAACACACAATACAATATACAGATGATGTATTATAGAATTGTACACCCTAAATATATATAATTTTATTAATCAATGTCACTGCCAATAAATTAAATTAAAAAATTAAAAACAAAGAATCTTGACATTTTTAAGCACAACCACAGAAAAAATAACCCCATTCTTTACAAACAGAATGCCATTTAAGAAGTGCATGCTCTAACTAGTGATGTGTTGATGGGGGAAAAAAAATAAGCCAGCCCTCATCAGTACTTACTCACACATATACCAAATGCTGGTCTCTGTCCTCCAAGGGAGTTCCAAAGCAGATGACAAAACAATACATGAATACCAAAAGCTAGACAGAAATCACAAGTAAAGTGTACTGTGTACCCTTTGCAGCAGCAGGATTTCAGTAGAGAGAGGACACTCTGAAGCTAGACTAGGACAGTGTAGGTCCTGAGCTGGACCCTGGAACAAGGAAGACTACCATTTTATGTGGACAGTAAGGTGCTTGCCCCAAACTTGAGAGATAGAAAATAATACTGCTTTCTGAGATCTGCACAATGCAGTCCACTCATAATTAGAGCAGAGATGTACAAAGACATGGGAAGCCTTTATGTTCAGCAAGCCTTGACTTTCAACTTCTTGAATTTATTAACATAGCTGAAGAAAAGTACAAATGATGCTAAAACAGCTCTGCCACCCACACATTCTCCAGATTAGGATTTCAACTCAAATTAATATGAAGATCCCTGTCAGGAACCCGCTCTGTTCACAGACACAACAGGTTAGCAAAGCCTGATGCCATTCGACTTGCCACTCATGGAGTTTCCTTCTGACTATATAGTCATCAGCAACCTTTCAATAATTAGATTTCTTGTATGGTTTGCCTAAAGGGAGCAATGTGCTTGGTTAAGCTAACAGGAAGACTAGGTCTTCTCGAAAATTAAGTTTCTCAGTGTAAATGACTGCACTGACATTCTGGTTTTATACATCAGTCTTTTGTGAGCTTTGTTAGTGCCAATCATCATCCTTGAGTTGGAGTAATTCTAGGGCACTGACAAAATCAATTTTCAGGCCCTGCAGAAGCGTTTGTGGCTGGTTTGGCTTAACAAAGAGTTCATTCATAAACAAAGGTTTATAAACCCCAGAGAGAAAGGGTCATTTAGGCAGATGTTCAGACAAATTTGTGTAGGTTTTTTTTTTTATCATATCAAGGCATTTGAAGTTAATTTTTAGGTAGTGGCAACTCATTGGTGAAGTTTGGATGGGGGTGTGTGTGATATGATCAAAACTGTTACTGTGGGTCTGATATGTGCACCTGTGCTCATCAGAGCTTATGGTTTAATTAAGGAGCTAGCCAAGCACACAGTTAATCACACCACATTGTTACACATGCACCAAGTACTCTGAGAGCACAAAGGAAGGCCCCTCTGGTTGGCTCTAGAGATGAGCAGGGAGTATTTCTCGGAAGAGAAAACTTACACATTTTTAAGTTAGACTTTAATATTCCTTCAAATTTTCCCCTTTATTTGGATTCTTTTTTAAGTTAAAAGAAATATATTAATGTTTCAAAAACTTTAGAAGTATATTTCTGGCTTTCTACTAAATATTCCTACTTGGATATGCCATAGTCATCCCAAACTCAAGACTTCAAAATCTAAACTCATGACATTTTCTGCCCTTCAATGACCATTATGGCTTCTCTGATGTGTTTCCTACTGTGGGGAAAACAGTTATATTAGGTTTGCTTGCTGGTTTACCGCCTGCAAGCACTTTGCACAATTAGTGCGTGAGCACATGGCAGAAAGCCACGTGTGTGTCTCTATGAAAAGCCATGGGTGCTTTCCCTTGGGGCGATTCTCCCAGATCGCTCTACCGCCACTGCAAGGTATGGTTCCCTGACTCCCTCAGCCGCCTCTGTGAGGGGCTGTTTTCCTGATCCCTTGCCCTCCACTGCAAAAAGCAGGTTTTCCTTTGTTTCCAATAAATGGCTACTACTGTTTGCCTGAATTCAACCTGCCTGGCTTCAACCACCAGCATTACACTTACATGGTGAATGTAACCATAATACATGTAATAGATAAAGTTATGCTAGATTCTCTCTTCTACTCCAACATACAAATAGTCCAAAAGCTTTGTAAATTTTGTCTTATCATCTCTTTGACTTCTTCTCTCCCATAGTCCAGGTTTTAATCATATCTCAGCTGGATTATTGAAATAGTTTTTTTACATGATATCCTGCCTTCTTTTCAACTAGCTTCTGTACTGTCCAGTATATTTCAGTTTTGAAGCTAAGATGATAGTTCATTTAGTCATTTAACAAATATATATTATAGGTCAAGGACATTTCTAAGCCCAGGGGATATACTGATGAATAAAACAGACAAGGCTCTTTTTCTCATAGGCCTGGTATCTAGATTGGACATTATATAATTATGTAAGCAGAAAAATAATAAAGCAGTTTTCAATATTGGCAAATACTATTAAATAAATGAAATTAAATGATGTATAGAGAGTGACTGTGGGTCTGGGGTGTCATGAAGGGGTCTTGAGCAATGGCAGTAAGAGCTGGATGCCAAAAGGGAGCCAGCCATGCAAAGGTCTGGGGGAAAAGCATTTCAGGCAAAGAAATAACAAATACAAAATCCCTGAGATGGATACATTTCAGACCAGGTAAGAAATGGACAGAAGGCAAGTATGGCTACCACAAGAGGGGAAGATAGAGAGATGGTAGGCGATGAGGTCTGTGACTAACACAGAGCATGTTTATGTAGGACCCAGTCTGAGTTTGAGCTTTAATCTTAGTGCTATGAGAAGTTATTGAAAAAAAATGTACGTAGAAGAGCGTGAGATTTAATTTATGATCTGAAAGCTCACTCAGCGTTCTCTGTGGAGAATGAATTCCAAAAAAAGCAAAAGTAAAAGAAAAAAGACTTCTAGAGTCCAGTGCAAAAGTATAGACAAGACGTATGGCGCCATGGATGAGGGTAACTGTAGGAAAGGTAAGAAGCAGTTGGCTTGGAGATATATTTTGGAGCTGCCAATAAGACATTCATTTCTGATGGAATATTTATGGGAGATGAGAAAAAAAGTGGAAAATAAGAATCTGTAACCTGAGGAAGATCGAGGAGATAGTGGTCTCATTTTCTGTGATGGAAAAGACTGTAGGGGAAGTTTTAAAGCTTTGGGGTGGGAGTAGAAATCAAGAGCTCTGTTTGGTCACATTAAGTCTGAATGAGTATTATGAATTCAAATAGAGACATCAAATAGACAGTTGAATACAGAAATGTGGAGGTCAACGGAAGGATCATTGGTAGCAATGTAAGCTTAGGAGTCACTGACATAGAGATGACATTAAAAGTCATTGGCCTAGTCTACAAGGAGACTAGCGAGAAACAAGAGTAGAAAGCCAACAGCCAAGTCCTGTGGCGTGCCTACATCTGGAGATCAAGCAGAGGTTGAGGAGCCAGAAAAAGAGGTTGAAAAAGAGAGGCAAATGTGGCAGAAGAAACTTCAGGTGATTATGATGTTCAGGAAGCCAAGAGAAGAAAGCAATTCAAAAAGAAGGGAGTGGTCACCTTTGTCAGTTGCTGCTGCAAAATTAAAATAAAAAAATGTCACCTACTGTACTAGGCAAGATGAAAGTGACTTTCTCAGTACCCATTTGAGGAGAGTGGTGGGGATAAATCTCTGCTGGACAGAAGGTGAGAAGAAAAAGAAGAGATAGAGACAACTGAAGCAATTATAACTATGCAATTGCCCCAATTGAAAGCAAAAAAGAGGCTCACCATTCACTTCATGCCCTTTAGGATAAAGTTCAAACTCCTTACCTCGGGAGATAAAGCTTCTCAGTATCTGCTCTCTACCTAAGAAATTTCATTTCCCAACCTTACTGTCCCTCCTACTACTGTAAGAACGTGTCAAACTCTACATGAATCAAGCAGAGGCTCTTCCTTCATGCATCCAGCTCTCTCTGGGTTACTCTTTGCACTTTCCTACGTGAAGCAAAACTCTTACAGGTCCTTCGGGGCCTTTCAACCATTATCATATCAGGAAAGGAGAACCATCTCCTTTGCCACATAATTTATGCTCTTCCTAGGATCTCCATTGTATCCTGCATCCCTGCAGTGTTTACCTTGCTATATTACAATCTTTGCTTCCCTGCCATACTGCCCTCCTTTCCTCCTTCAACACAAACATACAGAGCAGGACAAGGACACAGTTTTAAGCTTGGGATCTTATCTAGGAGGCACGTGTCTCCAATTCTTGCTGTAGGTCTTGTACAGAATGATGATCTCTAAGTGCTTGCCAAACAAACATTTCTAAAATGCAATATTGATTCTGTCAAATTTCTTACTTAAAATTCTGCAATGTCTTCTCAGACTCTATGGAATAAAATACCAAACATATTGATGTGTTGTCTAAACCATTGGGGATTTTGCTTGTTTGTACCCCTCCAGCATCATTTCTCCCCAACCTTGGACTGATCTTCCTGCCTCCTACCACTCACATGCACACACTGGGTGTTCTGCTTACACCCAATCACTTCCAGGACATTGGTCTCAGGCCTCTGTACCTTGATGTGTGCTGCTGACTTTTCTTGGAATGTCTTCAAAAACTAGCTCAAGAGTCAACTTTGCTCTGAAGATTTGCCCATGTTCCCTTCTCTCTATCCTAGCAATGCTAGACACACTGTCCTTTGTTTCCAGAGCCCCTGTCAATAACTCTGTTATTGCACTGACCACACTCATTCCTTTATTATCTGCCTTTCCTATTAGACTGCAGGTTCCATAGGACAGGAGCATGGCTTAATTCATTTCTGTATTACTAGCACCTAACACAGTGCCTGGCACACAAGAAGCACAGAGTTAATAAATACTTTTCTTTAAATCCTCTGATTTAAAGGTGCTTAAAGTTTAAAGTATTTTTAAACTTGGTATTATTTTCATCATTACAAGTAATTTATAGGTGATGACTTAAAAGTGCAAAAACATCGAAAAAAGAGCAAGCTCACATATTGAGGGATGTAGGGACAGGCCACAAATTTTAAATATGTGTGTTTTTCTACATCTTCCTGTGAAAAGAGTCACCCTTCCAAATAATTGATTGCATTAGGCCATTTGCTCCATGCAGAATGAGGGCAAATAATGCCAGGTTTAGAGCATATCTTCAATTCACATTTGCATTACAAATAATAGCCATCCAGGCAATTTTTAATTTTTATTTTTGTCTATTTCCCTCCATATTTTGAGTCAAAAAATTTTTCAGAGGAAGGCTTTTTATGTCAAACTATTTTACAAATCAAAATGTTTTGTACCCTCTCTCAGACATTTTTACAACATCGGATTTATACTTTTTTCTTGAACTTTGGTATGCTTTTTAAAAATAATGTTTTCTTTGTATTTTTTCACAATATCTCACCTTTAGATATTTAAGACTTCTCTACAGTGACAAGAGGTCTACTAATTATTTCAACAAGAAGCAAATACAAGAACTGCATACATTTAGGGGACAGTACTATATTTTAACAGTAATTTAAGTTCTTCTCTTGCTACTGGCACTTTAGAATTCACAAGAGTTTGTGGGGAGTGTTGACATGGTGCTTTTTGTGTGTATCATAGGTCAGAAGCAACCTCTTCCATCTGTGCTTTGGTCAGTTGAATCCAGAGTCATAGAATTTCAAGATTGAAAAAGAACTCAGAGGTCATTTAGTCCAATTCCTTAATATGAATAAATCCCCTCTACAACATTCCTAATACATGCCTCTTCATTCTCTTCTTGAACCCCCTTCATTATAGTAAACTTACCACCACTTATCCCAAAGCTCCAGGTAAAAATAAATGCATCTTATTACATTTTAAACAAATTTTCTACATTCTATAATAATAGCAATTTTCAGCATTGTGAAACCTACCAATTTTATTAGTATGAGCCATATATCCTTCATCTATTTTGTGTATAAGAATAGTGGGAAAAGCAATTATGGGACATGTAATATTTTTATTTCTATTTACCTGTCTACCTATATGCTGCCTCTTTCCAAAAAATATCTTAAATGAAATGATCTAAAACACCTGGATGTAATTGAGTTATTAAAGTGGAAATAGAAATTCAAAATCCTGAAAAGAAATTCTTGACTCCAAGGCAAATTCAATTGCTGGCATTGAAATTAAATTTATCCATGAGCTTTCACAAGTCAATATAAAAGGAAAAATATAGTAGATTACACAGTTCTCCTTATCTGACAGAAGAATGTATACCTGCTCTTCATTAAATTAAAATCTTCCTGAGTTTCAGGTAACAAAAGAAATTTCTCATGAAGCATCTTATAAAAGATATACATTTATTAGTTTTCTGTGTGCATTCATTTTGCTCTCTAATGTACTGCCAAGAATAGCGCTGACTCTGCCCTTAACAATACAGGAGACAACGCATGAGCTCTGGATAACTTCTTTTCCAAACGGGGCTGGGAAAACACCTCAAACTATCACAATCACAATATTCTGGGGCAATACCTTCTACATGCCCCTTTTTTGGCATACGAGAACATGCTAAAGTGAGAAACTGAGTTAGCCTCTCCTATGGTGTAAGCATCATTTTTTCACCTCTTTGGGAAGCAACTGCAGTTGTGGGATCACAACACACAAAATGACACCCTTGTAAACTGAGGTAAGTATTGTGAAATGTGGTGGATGGCCAGCAGAGAGTGCTGTCAGGGTCTGCCTGAATATCTGATAAGACTTTGGCTCTCTTAGAAGGAGAGTGATGTTAGGTAAGCAAAGAGTGTTATGAGAGCTCACCTCATTGCTAGCAGTAATATGACAAATCTGGAGTTTCTCGCTTGCTCCTAAAAGGTCCCGATTATTATTATTGTATAAGGGCATTATAGAGCCCTGCACCTGAACAGTTACTGTGTCTTCCTGTCATTAAATCGCTGTGGTTTTACTCTCCCTTGTTCTTGGATTAAGGAGTGGGGATGAAGGCTACATACTGATCATTTTACATCTGAAGGCCTTCATGGTGTCTAGGTCACAAAAGCCCCTTGGTAAAAATAAACTACTTTTTTTCAAAGTGATTATCACAATTGTTTAGACTTTACCTGGACTACCTGGGTCCATCATTAAATCTGAAGACAGCTCTCACCTCCTTGCCCACACATGAAGCCAGCCAGGCCTACCTCTGCTTCCCTCTCTATACCTAGAAAATGCCCCCATGCAATCTGTAGGTCATCTGTCCAAATATGGCAGTTTGTTTTTTCTTCTCCTCCTTTCTCTTCCTCCTCCTATTATTATTGTTGTTGTTATCATTATTACTGTTGAAGAATCTGGGTTATATCTACAGGTCCTTTGAGGCCAATAAGCTAGGTTCGGTTCTCACAAATTAGTTATTGTAAAATAAATGCAAGCACAGCAAAAGTAACTTCCATATTGAACAAGGCTATCTGTACACTAGACAACAAAATGTATTCAGGTTGTTACGATGGATAGAATGAAAGAGATTTGTACTTATTGTAAAGAAGGCATAGGAACACCTTTAAATGAGTAACCCAAAACAAATGGCCTGGGTTTTTACATAATTAGAATAAATTGAACTCACATTTGTGTAAAGCTGGACTAGGATAGGGACATAACAGTATATGCTAATATTCATGCTGATGGTTGGCAAGTGCAAGTAAGCATACTGATCATTATTCCACATCACAGTTTATTATGACACCTACCTGCCAGAAATCAATGTCAAAGCCAAGCACAAACCCACTACCGACGGCATAATTTTCTCTTCATTTTTAACTATTTTACCCTTCAAACCCCCATTTTGATTAACAAGAAGTCTGGGCGTAGAGGATAAAAAAATAAAAATAAAGGAAACCTATGAGTTAGTAGGTAATTTTTAAATGCCGCACAACCTTGGGAGGAAATTGCCAGCTGAGACAAGTACCTATTCTCCCCAGAGAATTTTAAAATATCCTAAAGTGTGTGTGATGTATTGGTGAATGGCTGTCTCTAAGAAAGCTCTCTGCTTTTGGAAACTGGGTAGCACAGAGGGCCTGGTGTGCAAGAAGTTGGCATAGCAACTTTGCGTTTGCAGTGGTGACTCAGAGTAAACGGGTGCATGAAACAGCTACTCAGATATGTTTGTCTTTTTCAGAGTAGTTAAGTCTTGTAGAGCATTTTCTTTTTGGCTTCTCTTTTTGAGAACTACAAACTGTTCACTCTCCTAACTTAAAACAGCTCATTTGCTGAAAAGGAAAGGATTTATTTATGACTCATCAAAAGATTTATTCTCTGTACTTTCCCTGAATAAACAAGGTGACATTTAGGCCAAAATTTCCCCCTCATAGTAGACATAATTCTCCAGTTGCTGGAAAATAGTACTAAAACATAAACTTTCCTGTGTTTGTTTAAAAATATATATATTTCCAAAAAAAGAATTGCTTACCTGTTGGCAATAGGTCCCTTGAAATCTGGATCAAATGTTCTTGGATCACCTGCATTTAAAACAAAGAAATTTTTAAGCATACAAGCCAATAAAATGGGAAATAAGTGCATATAAAATATTAATAAAGAAAAATCCACATCTTGGCTAGTACACTGCTCAGTGCAGTGTTGAATTCACTGTTTGGTCCAGTGAGAGCTCAGCTATGCCTTGGTTGCAGCTGTCAATCTTCCTTCCTTTTTCCAGCTAGACGCAAGACTAAAAAGAGTTGTTAAGGACAATCTTCTCTGCACCCTGTGCACATACCCTCTCACTGTTCTGAGTAGCAACATTATAGTGTGCATACTAAGTAGTGAAATTTGAAGATCTTCCAGCCTGCAAAACCATCTGCCATAGCCAAGTATTGCTGAGTGTTGTGAGGTGCACAGTATAAAAGAGCTGCCTGCTTATCCCAGTCTTCCCTGTCCTCCTGATAGATTAAGCTTTGCCTCGAGAAGCTGGAATATAGTCACTGTTGTTTTCTGCCATCTTGGCTGTATGGAATGTATAAATTATCATACATAAATGTCATTTTTATTGATTATTTTTTTAGATCTACTACCAGACCTAACACCCTCTGGGCATATGCCCTTGTCATTCATTGTTGCGTCATGATTGCAATATATTACCTTCATCTTTAAACAGTGCAAGGCACACAGGGAATGGCTCCCCCCAACCTCACTCCCGGCATGTACTGTATGGGTAAACCCAGTAATAAATTCTGCATGATGAATTCTGGCCAAAGGTCTGCATTTTGCAACCCTCAACTTCTAACTCTTCTCCCCCAATCTAAGCATTCCTTCCTCTAGGACTCTGTCCCTAAATGAAGGCCTGGTGCTGAATTAAGGACAGAATTTCGAAAGGGACTGGAAAAAAGACCTTCCCCACCCCCCTCAGTGTTAGTAACCTTACTTTGCCTGTACTCTGTGGGGAAATTAGGCTGAGGACTCAGAGGCCTCTTCAGTGTAATCACGGGCTGATGGTAAAACGACGGGAAGAAAGGACTGACTGCAGCAGAAATCCAAGAGCCAGCCACTCAGCAACTATTCATAAAGAACCTATCGGATGCAGAGCTCTGACCGGTTGCAGAGATAGGTATGGTGTGGTCCCTATCTTGGGAGACCTCCTATCTTGGGAGACCTTACGACTGGTGGGCAAGGTCCACATACTGTTTCAGTCCACAAATATTTTTTTCAGAATCTTCCTATACTAGGCCCTGTGTCATAATAACTGAACAATGAATATACCATGTAAAACAATTAATAAAGTTCTAAAATTTGTGGTATTGACCACAAGAGTTCTGAAATAGTAGGTTTCATCAAAGATTAGAGGAGTCAAGAGAAATGAAACTTGTGTGTGCGTGAGAGACTGGAATGAAACAAAGGAGAAAGGAGAAACATTGAGGGTGTGTGAAACTAGCACTCTGTTAAAAGAACTATTTATTAATCACATGTTCTGTGCTCTTCGTTAAATGAGGTACTGCCGGGGATACAAGGTTCAGTGAAACACAGTTTCTGTCTTCAACAAGCTAACAAACTGGTGAGCAGGGAGAGAAACGAGAAAAGTATACAAAGCACTATAATACATGGAAGGTAAGAGGGGCACAAAAAAGTGTTAAGGGAGTTCTAAGGAAAGAAAAGGCACATTCAGTTGAGATTAGTCAGGAAGCGTTCCTAGAGTCATAGTATTTGAGACAGGTAAAGCTTAGACCTGTAGAGATGAAGTCACCACGTTCAGAATAAATATCACATCCATGGGGATGGTGAAGCGATCAGCCTGGGGATGGTGAAGCGATCAGCCTGACTGGAGACTGGATAACAGGACAGGAGGAGGAAAAATTACCGCTGAATAGATAGTATGGGCTTAGTCTGCAGAAAGCCTAAAATCAGGGATGGGATGGAAATTATTTTATACATCTTAGGCCATAAGGGAGTCCTAGGAGAATTAAAAAAAAAAAAAGAATGGCATGGTAAAAGCTGCAATCTAGCAGCAGTATTCAAGTTGTATTGCAAAGTGCAAAGTCAAGGAGAGCAACTAGAAGTCTACTGCAATAACCGAGGTGAAGTAATGTGAGCTGCTGGCCAGTGTGGTGGAAATGATAGAAAGGAAGATTCCAGGTTCATCACGGGGTAGTCATGTGGCTTAAGAATCAGAAGTAATAGCTCTAGAGTCATATTGCCTGTTTTCTTTCTCTTCCTTTCAGAGTGACCTTAGATCATTTCTCTTCTCTGACTCTGTTTTCATTTTGTAAGTGGGGATTATAATAGTACCTATGTCATAAAGTAGTTATGAAGATTAAATAAATTAGTATCTGTAAAAGTGCTTAAAATAGTGGCTGGCACCACTTAATAATGTTAATTATTAGTAATATAATTACATGAATCACTAAATAGAACTTGATAAATGTTAAGAGGTAGGATTTAAAAGACAGAAGTCAAAGATGGCTTCAAATCAAGTGACTACAAGACCTAGAAATTGTGATTCTCAGTCTCTTTGGGTCTTTTACCTTGGTTAAAAAAATGTGAAAACAGTCAGGAACATGAATATGTGAAAGAGATTATGAAGTTGTTATAAGAAAGTACATGAGATGGATTTTGTTTTTCTTAAGATTGAAGCGACATCTAATCGAAAAGTCCAGCATTCTACCGCAGTTAAGAAACTGGAGCCTTGGGTCAAGTTTTGAGATAAATATTTGGAAGTTAATATCCTGAAAATTGATGTGCTCTGTAAAGAATATCGGATCTGTCAGGTATGCAGAGTAATGTTATCATGATAATAACAATGTTTAACATGATTTTAGTATTAAATGCTAAGCACAGTATTAAGTGCTTTGATGCATTCTTTTGTTTCCTTGACACAATAACCTTATTATGTGAGTGCATTAGAAACTATTTTTAGCCTCATTTTACATACATAACACACAAGGCATTGAGAGGCCAAGGAACATGCCCACAGTCACACAGTTGATAAATGCTCCGCCTGTGAGTCACCCCACCCAGTCTCACTGCCGCACAACAGATCCTGTTCATCATACCCTGTAGTGCCAACGTGGGTTCTTACTCTATGGGGAACTGTGTAAAATGTTTCCTGTTTGTTACAGGCCATATATGGTATACTTCAATGTCAAGTTCTCTGACACATTGTCAGCTTCTCTTTCTCTGACTGCTTGTCTGACTCCGCCTCCCAGCAACAAATAAGTGTCAGGGTATCTGATCTCTTTTCTCTGGGAACTGTCTTCCTCTCTAATCCACAGGGAAAATCTCTAGCAGCTGAGTTTCTCCCATGTGCCTGTTCCCCAGCAGTCAGTGACTGATCTGGTTTGGACATGAGACTTGAGCTGGGCCAGTAGTTCCTGACTACTCTATCCCAGGAATTTAGAAGTAGAATGGACAATGAGTTAGTCAGTGGGAGATTAGAACTGCAAAATATAAAGCTTGAAGATCAGAGGAGCAGAGAAAGCTGGCTTTCAGAAAGAAATTACTGAAGCAAGTGTACAAAGAGAAGCAGATGGAAGTCCTGGTGGCCTTGAGCTCCTGTTCCAGTTCCTCCCTAAGGCCCATGGTCCAGTTTCATGAGATGCCCTGTATCCTCTTACTAAGGTCCCCATTCTTCTTCTTCTTTTTTTTTTTTTAGTTTGCATCAGTTATGGGCAGCCGAAAAGTCCTAATATACTCACTCTCTTAGCTCAACTTAGGTTTCAACAAGTCATTTTAACAACATTTATTATATTCTTTCAATAAACAGGTGGTAGAGACCTAAGAAAGAATTCTTGAGACTAAGTCTGCTTTCATGACTCTCACAGTTGATTAAGAAATATACTCTCAAAACTATAATTTTAACACTATATGGTTGCCATGATAGTAATATATAGAGGGTGTCCCAGGGCAACAAGGGGCTCAAGGTGAATAGATGTATCTCCAGCTCCAGACTGACACTAAATGTGGGCTCACTTCCTATCAATCCTCTGGGCTCCGTGCTCTTTGACTTGGCTCTTCTACTCTGATGTGGAACACTAGTGCTGGTATTCTTGCTGGTCCAGATTTCAGTTCCCCAAAACTGAAAGGCACAGAAAGGTACAAGGCTCCAGCCCCTTTACATCAAATACTACATTTCTTTAGGTCTGAGGTGCACCTGGAAATATATAATTTTTGAAAGGCCTATCAGATAATTCTGATGCACAATCAGACTTAGAAAACACTCAGCTACTTGATTTATTCTGAATTTCTTTCTTTTTTTTTTAATGAGAAAGAGAATGAGAGAGACACACACAGAGAGAGATAGACAGGGACAGACAGAAAGGAATAGAGAGACGAGAAGCATCAACTCATAGTTTTGGCACCTTAGTTGTTCATTGATTGCTTCCTCACATGTGCCTTGACTGGGGGGCTGCATCAGAGCCAATAACCCCTTGCTCAAGCCAGAAACCTTGGGCTTCAAGCCAGCGACCTTCGGGCTGAAGCCAGCAACCATGGGATCACGCCTATGAAACCATGCTCATGCTAGCGACCTCACACTCAAGCTGGTGAGCCCACACTCAAGCTGATGAGCCCGTGCTTAAGGTGGCAACCTCAGGGCCCTGAACCTGGATCCTCGGTGTCCCAGCCCAATCCTCTATCCACTGCACCACTGTCTGGCCAGGCCTGAATTTCATTCTTAACCTCTATCTTAGTTCATACATAGTCCTTAATTCAAGCTGTACATAACAGAGCAGACCTGCTGGAATAAGAGAAAGGCAGGTCATCATGATGTATATGAGCTTTGGGGAACACCATAATTAAGAGTAAGGTGTAGGCCCTGGCCAGTTAGCTGTGGCAGAGCGCTAGCCTGACATGTGGATATCACTGGTTCAATTCCCAGCCAGGGCACACAGGAGAAATACCCATCTGCTTCTCCACCCCTTTCCCTCTCACTTCTCTCTCTCTCTTCCCCTCCTGCAGCCATGGCTCATTGGAACAAGTTAGCCTTGGGTACTGAGAATGGCTCCATGGCCTCTGCCTCAGGCACTAAGAACAGCTTGGTTGCTGAGCAACAGAGCAACGCCCCAGATGGACAGAGCATTGCCCTCTAGTGGGTTTGCTGGATGGATCCTGGTCAGGGTGCAAGTGGGAGTCTGTCTCTTTGCTTTCCCTCCTCTCACTGAATTAAAAAATAAAAATAAAAAAAGAGTAAGAGGTAAAATGGAACAGTTATAGAAAGAGAAATAGAAAAGTGACATTTAAGAAAGCCAAATAATTTTAAGAAAAAAGATTGTAAGTTCCCCAGAACAGTGATTATTAAGAGAAATCTCACTTGTACCAGAGACTGCTGTGTTCTATACACAGATATGCCTCAATTCTACATAGAACAATGTAAATTATACCTACTTGCACTGCATAATACAATAGCAGTGGTATATTTATTGTGTCATGTAATGTTCCCAATAATTCTGTAATGTATATCATTCCATTTTACAGATGAGGGGGTTGAAGTATGGAAGGGTAAGCAAATTTTCCCCAGCTCATTCAGTTAACAAGATGTGGACAGGCAAATGATTGAAAGGCAGATGATCTGACACCGATGCCTGTGTTGAGCCACTGGCAGTCAACTTCTCAGTAGTCATCTTAGAGAAATTCCACAGATGAGTGGGGGAGGGAGGGAGGTTGAAAGGGGTTAGAAATTTTTACTGATCCTGTAATTACTTGCTTTTCACATTAAAGATAGGCAAACTGATTTTAAAGTTATCTAGGCTGGCTTTCAATTTTGGTGTGATTTTGCACCTCACCAAGTGAAAAAGCCACTTGGAGTTGTCAATGAACTGCTATCGTCAAATCTGTCTGAAAAGCTGACACATTCTGCTTGTAAATCCTGGCTGCCTTGTTTTTCAGTTGAAAATACACTAAAACCACAGTCAAATGGAAAGATGTAACTGATTCCAAACAGCAATGACAGCTGGAAAGTGATGACTTCAGCCTGCCCCCTGTCCTAGCAGAATTTGCATTGTTATACAAATTTTTATTTTCCTGAAATTAATTCAAGGCATTACTTTTCAGAGGCCCTCATGTGCTTTAATTGCATCTCTGGAATAAATGAACTGAGGGGCCAGCTAAATGAAAAAGCCACAATGCTTCACTGTCATATACCTGAGCTAGTTGAATACAATTCATATTTCTCGTTTAAAGATAAAGAAAAAAATCAAAACTAGGTAAACATAGTAAAAGCTTCTTCAGTTCACGTGACTCTTTGATTACCAAAATTATAACAAAAGAATCACTAAAAATATTCATAATAGACGTTACACATTTGTTATTGTCATTAATAGTTTGTATTGCAGTCATACGATATAATTATTCTTATTCTTACTGGAAATAATTCATCAAGTTGAAGAAAAATAGTCCAGGTAATTAATTCAACTAATGGGTGCAGCTTTTACATGACTTTGTTGTATGCAAACAGCAAGATAAAGCAGCCAGTCATGCATGACAGATTCTTTTCTTTGAAAGCAACTTGTTTCTCAAAGAATATGACAATAAACTACCATTGATTTTTTAAAAATAAAAAGCAGAAATCTGAAACATTTCATTTTATTTCTTTAGTATAGTCTCCTTCAGAAAATCTAATGTCATTTAGAGAGCAAAAGGAGAACTACAGTGGGGCAAACTAGTATTTTAGGACTTAAAACAGAACTATTACAAGCAAGCAAGTCAGATAACTGTCCGACGAGCCTGAAAAATGGTATAGTATACAATTAAGTCTTGCTTTAATTCTCAAAAACAGCCAGTAGAGAACTGTAAAATTTTAAATTCTTGTTTTACTTGATTTTTTAAACATGTTTACGATTTTGTGTGTATAAATGAGGGCCTGCCGCTTCATCCAAGGAAAGGGTTCCTGCTTCTTCAAGTCTCAATAAAGGATAAGAAGCCATGTTCTTTGTCATTTCTTATTAGATAATGTTTCTACTCCTCAGCCCAGCACAACTGGCCTTTCGTGATGTGGCCTATGTCAACAGCCTCATCTCCTACCCTCCCTCACTTGAAACTTGATCTTCTAGCAGTTCTATATTGTGATGCTTCCCCTCCAAAATCAGATGTTTACATAGAGCCCTTTGAATAACCTGATCTTCCCATTTTTGTCCCCTTGGCAATGGCTACAGGAAGACTAGAGTTCTCCTTACAAATTCGCCACTTGTCCTGAGGTAAAAATAAGGACCAAAACATTCTACTGGCCACTGTGCCAGTGGGTGGAGCCCACTTGACTGGAGACCAATGCTGAAAACTTTCATATAATCCATCCCAAAGTAGCTAATTTCGTTGATACCAGAGACATACACACTTCTATTATTTGCACTGTTAGTACACTGTACCACGAGGCCTTTTTACGTGCAGTGGTAGAAAGATATCCACGTGCTAAACCCCCAAACTTTTGAATATTTTACTTTACATAACAAAAGATACTTTGCAGATGTAATAAAATTGAGAACCATGAGTTAGGGAGATTATCCTGAATTATAGGGATGAGCCCAATGTAATTTCAAAAATTATTAAGTGGAGGAGACTGAACAGTCAAAGAAGAAGATGTGATCATGGAAACAGGATCAGAATAACACAATGTGAGAAAACTCAACTGTCCATTGTTGGTTTTGAAGATGGAAGGGGTAATGAGCCAAGAAATGTGGCTGCCTGTAGAGGCTGTAGAATTAAGAAAATGAATTCTCCTCTTCTAGAAGGGAATGTAGAACTGCCAATTCCTTGTTTTTAGCCCATTGAGGTATATTTTAAATTTGTGACCTCCAGAATCATAATATAATTTTAAGCCACTATATTTGTGGTAATTCACTATAGTAGCAAGAGGAAGCTAATACACATTTCTTCTGCTGAATTAAAAGCTCTATAACTATTATCTACTTTGGTGCTAGCTGTATACATAACAGGCACTCAATAAATGTTTATAGAGTAATTTCAAAAAGTATGTTAGTATAATTTTGAATATTTGAATCTTTAATTTAGGTTATAAAAAACAAATCAAAGATCAATTTTGACAATTACCAGCTCATCATTTTAGCTGGAGTTCAACTTGAAATAAAGGCAAATAAATAGACACCTAGAATTGCAACAATGTGAAAAATACCTCTTCCTATCACCAACACTAATTCAGTATCGATCTGTAATGTCCAGATCAGTAAGAGTGAACAAGGGAAGTAAGGGAGACAGTATCCCGTACTGGTACATTAAAGCTGGGTATTAAATTACCCTGTATCAAATATTGTATGTAACACCTACAAACTCTACAATCTAGGAAAAACTACTTTTTATCTCTCCAAAATTCCATTTTACCATCTAGAAAATGATAGATACTAATGTAGGGGTTCCGAACAAGTCACTCTAATCTGTGCATGTGGATTATTTTGAGCTCAAGGCAACTGAGACCCTTTAGGCTCAAGAGAAACTTTTGCCCTGCTCTTACCCTTTCCAAATACTATAACTAGAAGAATTTAAATTAGGAGCCTTGCTCATAATAAAAGATAATCAAAGATGATCTTTTTGAACTATCTATCTGGCAGGGCAAACTACTAACTAAAAAATCTCTTCTCATTGACCTGCAATGCCTTTCCTTCCCTCTGAAGCCCCACAGTGCCTTACCTCATCCTTAACTCAGAATGCCACATGTACCTCACTAGCTTTCTAAGCTTTTCTCCTGTGTGTGGGATTTCATATGTACCTATGTCATTAAATTTAGTTATTTTTTTTGTTAATTACATTCATGTAGATTTAATTATTGGACCAGTCAAAAGAACTTGAAGGGTAGAGGAAATTTTCTTCTCCCCCCTCACATTAGCAAAAAATAAGATAAAAATGAAAAAGTAGGAATCAATTTCTGCCTTTGGGGTGACCATGGGAAATAGCAAAGTATATGTAAATTACCTTCATAGCTGAAGTAGATCAGTGTAGAATCAATGCAACACAACTTGAGTTGAATTGTCACATTGGTTATAAATGACACCAATAATTCTAGAAAAGTTTCAATGGCTAAGTTGGGTGTAACATTTATGAAATAACGTTTTGAAGGAGAGGAATTTTGAAGACTTTTAAAGGAGAGAATTTTGTCACGTGGGAAACTCAGACCAAAGCCCACACTCAGGCACAGTGAAGACTGCCTGGGAGAGGAGACATGGGAGCAGGTAGGAGAATGAAGCACACCATTGGGAGGCAGTGTAGGATTCACAAAGCCCCTCAAGTCTTCTGAGGAAGTACCACAATTGTCATGAGTTTATGTTTCTGCTTGATGCAGAAGAAAAAGAAGAGTTAAAGTTGAGGAATGAACAAGGAGATTGCTATCGTATTTCACATGGTAAATGCCTGACTGAGAATGTAAAGAGGATGAAACAATTTCAAAGGCATTACAGAAGAATACATTCAGTGGGGTGAAAGAAAGGGCATGGTACCATGTTTTATCATCTAATGACAGCAATTCCTCATGCAGAAAATGATGTGCATTCTGGAAACTCATCTTTGGCAGAAACATGACCTCACATTGGACATGGCAAGATGAGGGAAAATGCAAATGAGACTTCTTCAGCACTGACTCAAACCAAACAATACAGTGGTATCATGACCTTATGATGGTTGTTTTCCTGCCAGTTTGAATAACTTCTTAAATATATAGGATGATGATAAATTACTCTGTGTTACATCAAGAATATCTAATTTCTTGCTTTAAGAATAATTTTTCTAATCACAGCATTGGTTTATAAATAGTTTGCATCATTATTTAAAATAATTCACACTGTATGAACACAAATCATTAACATTTAGTTAGAATGTCAACCTTAGAAGTAATAACCTAAAAGAACAACCTCCACTTCCACTGACTAGGCAAAAGAAAACTTACATCAAACACTCAGGGTGCTTCTTAATAGACTGATTTTATAGGCAGTGTTGAAAGATGCACATTTAGAAGGCCTTGGAAATACACTTTTTAAAAAATGATTTTTCTTGACTACTGTGACAAAGCAGTGAACTTGTGCTACAGAACAGCTATGAATTATTAGATAATCACACATCTACTCAGAATAAATAAAATTCTGAATCAATATTGATTTTTAAAAAAAGTTTGGAAGCAAACAAGAACACAAATTGAGTTTAAAAGTTATCAATGTGGGTTTTCTAATACTTTTTCCAAAAGACCCATGACAAACTCTAATTACATTGAAGAGACTCATTTTCTTCCAGTTTTATAGGTTATGCATTTAATTATCATGTCAGCCCCTTTTTCCTCACCTCCTAAAAAATATAAGTGCAACTTCAAAACCAGAGATAGGAAATGAAGAGCATATTTATTCACCCTAAATATAAAAATAAGTGGCTTGCGCTTGCTTTTCCATCTGCAGATTTCAGGCAATAGCACAGTAAATGAATAAAAGTTGGGGAACATGGTAGTTTTGAAAATGGTCATTACATAAATGTAAAAATTAACTTTTGTACATAGGAGCAAATTATCTTTAAAATTATGGTGCATAAAAGAATTTTCATTGAATTTAAGAATAAGCACTATTAAAGAAAAATTCCAAAAATTTGTCTATTTATCATAAATACATAAAATGGTTTGGTAGCTAGTGATAATGTCTCTCCTACTTCCTCGTATTGCCCATAGGTTATTCATGAGAACAAAATTAAACTGCTTATCAACTCTGACTTTTTCCATGACTCAAGAAGATGAACAATAATAAAAACTGGGGAAAAAAATCACTACTCCTGGGTTTAAAGTGTAGGAAAGAAAACATATTTTAGTGCATAATTTGTACCCGCAAGGCATTATGATCCAATACATAAAAACTACAGGTGGAGTAGACCATTAGATTCTGTATCACATATTCAAGGAGCAAGGGAAACAGAAGACACAACCAAGAGACTGCACAAGATAATGAGTGCAACCATCCCTCCACACAGTTGAAACTTCAAAGAGCTACTCTGACTCAAATGAAACCTACCTCCCCCTTAAGAAAGCCACCTTCACATTGAGCAGAAGGGTGGAAGGAAACACCATTTGAATATGTAGTGTATGTTAAGTAATCTGAAGTGGAGTCAATCTGTAGGTTCTCCTAGGAAACTGACAGATAAACAACAACAGACTCCTGGTGGAATGCATTTATACATACTCTAAGAATAATAAAATAATTACCCAAAGAAATATGCAGCTCACAATAAACAAACTTTAAAAATTACACAAGGAAACAATACACTACAAAAAATTAGATAATCAATGGACAACAGTCTACTCACAAATTCTTTAGATATTTAAATTATTCGTCCCAGAATATAAAACAATTATGCTTATCATTTTTCAGAAATGAAAGACAGACTTGAAAATAAATGTAAAGAACTACAAAAAATGACTTATAAACTTCAAAAATTAAGGAAATTTAATTTGGAGGAGAGAAACACAATAAATAAAATGTAAATTTTAGTGGATAAGATCAAAGTCAGATTAGACACAGCTAAAGAGACAAGTGACAAACTAGAAAGTAAATCAACATAAATTATTCACAATACAGCACAGAGAAATTAAGAATGGAAAACATTAAAGAACAGTTATATACTCAGCATAGAGTGAGAAGTTTTAATATAGCAAATCAGATTTCCAGAAAGAGAGAACAGAGATGAGGGAAAGAAGTAATGAAAGTAACTATCTGCCAATGTAAAATTCTATATCTAGTCACAATATGTTCAAGAAAAAAGTGGACAATTTCAGGCAAAAGAGAGAGAGAATTTGCCACTGGCAGGGCTTCTCTAAGGTGTGTTAAGTACATGTATATTTCTAAGAGAAGTGAGCCAGGTGGGAGGTCATTGATGAAAGAAAAAATCTAGAGTGAAGAAAGGGAGGAAGAGAATGATCACTGGCTATATAAATAAACAACAATAACTAAGTCTTGAGGTTAAATAAAACAAGAGAATATTATGATAGTAATAGAATGTAATCCAAGAGTTGAAGTATTGTAGGCTTTTTGTATTGTATAGAAAATGGTGAAATATTAATGAATTTTAAACTTTGATAAGTATGCATGGTGCAATTTTAAAAGAGTAGAATCAGCATATATTACTTCAAAAATAGTGTATTAAGGAAAATGGAATAAAAAGATTAGCCAATCCAAAATCAGGTAAGAAACAGAAAAAAAAGGAACAGAATCAGGGGAATGTGAAAGCACAGATAAAGTCATGTATATTGCTGTGAACTGTTTCCTCCCAAAATTCATATGCTAAAAGCCTTAACTCCCAATATGATGGTATTTAGAGGTAGAGTTTTTGAGAGGTAATTAGGTTTAGATGAGGTTGTGAGAGTGGGACCCCCATGATGGGGATAGAGTCTTTTCAAGAAGAGGGAAAGAGACCAAAGCTAGTACTTCGTGCCATGTGAGGACACAGTAAGAAGGCAGCAATCTTCAAGCTGGAAAGGACTGAGATTACATCCTTTGGAGCAGCTTTATAGAAAGGGCAGCACAGCTGAGCACAGGCAAGTGCTTCAGGCATTCTGAAGAGAACTCAGGTTGCAGACCAACCAATTATCCCCAGGGCTTTGATGATTGGCGGGATACCAGAATGAAGGTAGCTAGAAGAGCATACAACACCACAGTCGTCCAACCAACTTTTGAGCTCTTAACTAAAATCTCCTAGGTTTTCTCATTCTTCCAGGAACTCTCCAGAATTTTTGAGATATTTATTTTTGACTCAGGTATATTAGGAATTGCTGTGTTCTCAAGTAAAAAGGAGCTCTGATGTCTTTTCTATGCCAGGATGATACCAGTCCAAGGAAAACCAACTACCATTTTCCACTTAGGCCAACATTAAAATCAATAGTAGACTGAGAGACATTTCTCCATTCCTTCTGAAACATATCTGCAGTGTGTCCGTAAAGTCATGGTGCACTTTTGACCAGTCACAGGAAAGCAACAAAAGACAATAGAAATGTGAAATCTGCACCAAATAAAAGAAAAACTCTCCCAGTTTCATACCTATTCAGTGCAGTTCGATGTGGGCTCACGCACAGATTTTTTTTTTTATAAATTTTTATTAATGGTAATGGGATGACATTAATAATTCAGGGTACATATATTCCAAGAAAACATGTCTAGGTTATCTTGTCATTAAATTATGTTGCATACTCCTCGCCCAGAGTCAGATTGTCCTCCGTCACCCTCTATCTAGTTTTCTCTGTGCCCCTCCCCCTCCCCCTAAATCTCTCCCTCCCTCCCTCCTGCATCCTCCCTCCCCCCACCCCTGGTAACCACCACATTCTTGTCCATGTCTCTTAGTCTCGTTTTTATGTTCCACCAATGTATGGAATCATGTAGTTCTTGTTTTTTTCTGATTTACTTATTTCACTCTGTATAATGTTATCAAGATCCCACCATTTTGCTATAAATGATTTAATGTCATCATTTCTTATGGCTGAGTAGTATTCCATAGTGTATATGTGCCACATCTTCTTTATCCAATCTTCTATTGAAGGGCTTTTTGGTTGTTTCCATGTCTTGGCCACTGTGAACAGTGCTGCTATGAACATGGGGCTACATGTGTCTTTACGTATCAATGATTCTGAGGTTTTGGGGTATATACCCAGTAGAGGGATTGCTGGGTCATAAGGTAGTTCTATTTGCAGTTTTTTGAGGAACCACCATACTTTCCTCCATAGTGGTTGTACTACTTTACATTCCCACCAACAGTGTATGAGGGTTCCTTTTTCTCCACAGCCTCTCCAACATTTGTTATTACCCGTCTTGTTGATAATAGCTAATCTAACAGGGGTGAGGTGGTATCTCATTGTAGTTTTGATTTGCATTTCTCTAATAACTAATGAAGCTGAGCATCTTTTCATATATCTGTTGGCCATTTGTATTTCTTCCTGGGAGAAGTGTCTGTTCATGTCCTCTTCCCATTTTTTTATTGGATTGTTTGTTTGTTGTTGAGTTTTATGAGTTCTTTGTAAATTTTGGAATTAGGCCCTTATCTGAGCTGTCGTTTGAAAATATCAGTTCCCATTTAGTTGGCTGTCTGTTTATTTTGATATCAGTTTCTCTTGCTGAGCAAAAACTTTTAATTCTGATGTAGTCCCATTCATTTATCTTTGCCTTCACTTCTCTTGCCATTGGAGTCAAGTTCATAAAATGTTCTTTAAAACCCAGATCCATGAGTTTAGTACCTATGTCTTCTTCTATGTACTTTATTGTTTCAGATCTTATATTTAGGTCTTTGATCCATTTTGAATTAATTTTAGTACATGGGGACAGGCTGTAGTCGAGTTTCATTCTTTTGCATGTGGCTTTCCAGTTTTCCCAACACCATTTATTGAAGAGGCTTTCTTTTCTCCATTTTGTGTTGTTGGCCCCTTTATCAAAGATTATTTGACCATATATATGTGGTTTTATTTCTGGGCTTTCTATTCTGTTCCATTGGTCTGAGGGTCTATTTTTCTGCCAATACCATGCAGTTTTGATTATTGCACGCACAGATTTTTTAGGGCTCCTTAGGTAGCTATCCCGTATAGCCTCTACAGACTTGTCACTGACTGATGGCCTACCAGAACAGAGTTTCTCCACCAAACTGCTGGTTTCCTTCAACTGCTTATCCTACCGAGTAATGTTATTCTTATGTGGTGGCGATTTGTTATAAATGTGCCAATATTCACGTTGCACTTTGGTCACGGATTTGAATTTAGCGAGCCACAGAACACACTGAACTTTCCTCTGTACCGTCCACATCTCGACTGGCATGGCCGTGGGCTGCTCCGCTGTATACACGGTGTTACGTCATTATCTGCACATGTGCACATGCTGCCACATCATCCTACAGAAACTGGGAAGGTTTTCCTTTTATTTAGTGCAGATTTCACATTTCTATCGTCTTTTGTTGCTTTCCTGTGACCGGTCAAAAGTGCACCATGACTTGATGGACACACTGTATTTCTAAATGTCCATTTCCCCCCACTCTGTTTCAAAACCACAAATGAGAGGTTAGTATGATGTGATTATTTATTTAGTAATATACATTTTGCCCTGGCCGGTTGGCTCAGCGGTAGAGCGTCGGCCTAGCGTGCAGAGGACCCGGGTTCGATTCCGGCCAGGGCACACAGGAGAAGCGCCCATTTGCTTCTCCACCCCTCCGCCGCGCTTTCCTCTCTGTCTCTCTCTTCCCCTCCCGCAGCCGAGGCTCCATTGGAGCAAAGATGGCCCGGGCGCTGGGGATGGCTCTGTGGCCTCTGCCTCAGGCGCTAGAGTGGCTCTGGTCGCAACATGGCGACGCCCAGGATGGGCAGAGCATCGCCCCCTGGTGGGCAGAGCGTCGCCCCTGGTGGGCGTGCCGGGTGGATCCCGGTCGGGCGCATGCGGGAGTCTGTCTGACTGTCTCTCCCTGTTTCCAGCTTCAGAAAAAATGAAAAAAAAAAAAAAAAAAAAAAAGTAATATACATTTTGTCAAAACTTTTAAGTTACAATATTCTGTACTTAATAAACAAAAGTTTTCCACATGCATTCTAATTAATGAGTTCTACAACAAAATAAAACCAGTGCTGACATACATGAAATAATATAAAGCTTTTGACAATAATGGAATGCATTATTATATTCTATTATTATTATACCTGGAATGTAATATTTTGCAAATATAAAATATTATATTCTATGTATAAAATTACAATATTGGGTTTACAACATATAAAGATTTCGCAGTTACACAAGAAACTGAAAGTTTACATTTGAGTCCTACATCTTTGCTTTAATGTGAAACCATTTTCCCTTTTACATCTTTGTTTTTGTTAAAGGAAGGCTATAATCCATACGCTAAATCAAATATATCATTTATATATCACTTATCAAATTTATGAGTTATTTCCAGAAATCTGAAAAAGTATTATATTCAGTAACATGTGAAATGTTTGACACATCATAGGTTCTCAATAAAAAAAATGTCCCATTTTTTCCCCTTTCCTGCCAGCTCACTTTTAGTTCCCATACTCATGCCACCCACTCTGTCTTCCATCTTCCTAGTGAGAATTGAGAGAAAGGGAAGGATCAGCTTTGTCTTTTCCCATCTTGACTTGAGCTTCCTGTGCCTTCGCAGTCTCTAAAATGGCCAGCAGTGCTTCCACACATCTCATCTCCAAAAGTTCGGAACTTAGAGGCTCAAGTAACCTGTGATACTATTCACTGACAGAAAGCTTTTAAAATACAAGTATGCCCTGACCAAAGACTTTCCTTTAAGTTAATTTCAACCTCCAAACAGTTTTCTCTGAGTGGATAGACTCGATTTTATTTCACTGAGCACTTACACTGTAATGCACCACCAGGAACACAAAGATGAGTAAGAAAAAACTCCTCTCAAAAAGGAAATTGCAGTGCAGAAGTGGGAATGGACAGCTACTAGAGCAAGAAGAACTCAAGGATTGTTTGTGGGGAGCATGACAGGGGCCTGGGGAAACGTGAGGGAAGGACAGTTCAAATTTAGCTGAACAAATCGGAAAAGCTGTCAAATTAAGGAGGTGGCATCTGAGCTAGACTGTGGAAGATGGGAGAGAGACTGGGCCCAGAGTGTGAAGAAAGGAAAACTTGGGATGGAGAAATTCAGTGAGTCAAGGAAATAGTGAATGACATAGGAGAAAAATAGAAAAATATGGTCATAGCTAGCTTAAGTGAAAGACTTGTTCAGATCTCCTAATTTGGATTTAACTTGTTCTCAAGTTTCATCAGTAAAGCCAACAAGTATGATTGTGTCACACATCGCTTCCAGAAACTATATCTTAGAACTTCAGGGAAAAAAAATTTTTTTTGTATTTTTCTGAAGTGAGAAGTGGGGAGGCAGAGAGATAGACTCCCACATGCGCCTGGCCTGGATATACTCGGCATGCCCACTAGGGGGTGATGCTCTGCCCATCTGGACCGTTGCTCTGTTGCAACCAGAGTCATTCTAGTGCCTGAGGTAGAGGCCATGGGGCCATCCTCAGCGCCCAGGCCAATTTTACTCCAATGGAGCCTTGGCTGTGGGAGGGGAAGAGAGAGATAGAGAGGGAGGGGGGAGTGGAGAAGCAGATGGGAGCTTCTTCCTTCTCCTGTGTGCCTTGGCCAGGAATCGAACCCAGGACTTCCACATGCCGAGCTGATGCTCTACCACTGAGCTAAACTGCCAGGGCCCAGAAATTTTGAAAAATAACTTGCCTGCAAAATTTAATATGGCTTTTGCACAAATCTGTTTCCCATTCTATGCTTCTTCAATGTCACTTAAAAAATGTTCTGTACTATTTCTTAGGAAAACTTTGGACTCTATAAGCTGCTTTCTTTCATATTAATAACTGTACCTGACTCATACATAGTAAACATGCAAAGAATAGAATAGAAAACAGATAAGAGTTTGAGCAGTTAAGCTTCTCCAGAAGATACTTTAGAAAATAATGCTTCAAATGCTGTAAATCAAGACACAGTAAATGTGTGAAGCACAAGGGAAACTCTTCTGAATTACAGAATTTTGACAACCATGCTGGCCATATTTGGCATATTTAAACTACTGTTAGCAACTGTGGTGTTAATGCTATACTTTATATATTTAAGATTCAGTTTAATGAGTGTATAATATGAAAAGCCAAGTTTTGGCATTGCATTTCTACATTATGTTCATTATGCTTAAGTAATACATTACACATTGGTTTGTATTTTTGCAAAAAATGTATTTAGCTAGGTTTATAAAAGTTTGACAAAAAACTAACAAGGTTTTGGTCAATATTTACTTAGGCTGATATCACATATCTTAGGCATTTACTATGTACTGGAATAAAATGTCAATATTATAAAGAAGTTTGCTTTAACCAGAATCACCTGACAGAGTAATCGATAAGAAAAAAAATGCCTCCTGCTAAGTATCATAGCTAATAAGACCATCTGACCAATGAGGACAATGTCCTATCATAATCACTGACTTGAGGAATCATTTGTTCTGTAGATCGCAATGGGCTCTGACTTACATGGCATCAACTCAGTTTTTCTGAAAGTTATGTTTGTACAGATTACTTTAACTGAGTCCCTTGATACCATAACAATAAAATTGATTTGGCTCTCCCTCTGTGCGCATACGTACACAAACATACCCACAAATTCAGAACAAATCGGTAATTTGAGTGCACCAGTCAAACACTGGTTTCTTGAAAATGTATTCCAAGAAATGTCTCTTAGTGTCAAAGGAAACCCTGTTTCCTGAGGCATGTGCAGCTATGAGGATATCCCGTGTTTATACACTCTACCACCCCTATTCTAATACAGAAGGGCTTGTTTTTGAAACATTAACACACAAACCAGTTAAATACAAATTAAAATTTGTCAACAATACTAAACTACCGTCCAATAAAAATATTCCTTGCAGGCACACCTCTCTCTTATTCATATGGTTTTATGGAAGACATCCAAAGAAATTCATTCAGTGATTCATTCTCTCCGTCTGACTACTTACATACTTTGATATAAAACACATAATCTGCTAAGTATTTTATCAGAAATATTTTAAAATAATGTTATATTTTGTATTTTTGGCTTTAAGGATAATTAAAACTTTTAGGAGTTCCTGAGATAAAAAGAAAAAAAGAAACTAGTGTGGAACAGTTCTTTTCAATTCAATTGTTAAAACTGAGATGATTATAGTTCATCATAGAGAGAATCTGCCATAACAGAATCTCCTAGTTTGAAGGTATGTTATTATTTCATTTTTTAAAACAATTTACTTACTTTAAAGATATTTTTTTTCTCAGGATTGCTTTGGCTATTCAGGGTTTTTATATAGTTCTATATAAACCTGGTGATTTTTTTGTTCTATTTTTTTAAAAAATTACATTGGGGTTTTGATGGGGGTTGCATTAAATTTGTATATTGCCTTGAGTGATATGGCTATTTTAACTATGTTGATTCTTCCAACCCATGAACATGAAATATTTTTCCATTTCATTTTGTCTTTTTCTATTTCTTTCAATAACACTTTGTAATTTTCAGTATATAGGTATTTCACATCCTTTGTTAAGTTTATTCCTAGGTATTTTATTTTTGTTGTTGTTGCAATTGTAAAACAAATTGGGTTTTTTTAGTTCTTTTTTATTTTATTTTAATGAGACAGAGGAACAGATAGAAAGAGAGAGAGATGAAAAGCATCAATTCACAGTTGTGGTACATTAGTTGTTCATTGACTCCTTTCTCCTATGTTCCTTGACCAGGACCTCCAGCTGAGCCAGTGGCTGCTTGCTCAAGCCAGTGACCTTAGGCTCAAATCAGAGACCTTGGGTTTCAAGCCAAAGACCTTTGGGCTCAAACCAGCAACCATGAGGTCGTGTCTGTGACCCACACTCAGGCCAATGACCCTGCACTCAAACTAGTGAGTCTGTGCTCAAGCTAGCAACCTTGAGTTTCAAACCTGGGTCCTCAGCATCCCAGGCCAGTGCTCTATCCACTGCACCACCACCTGGTCAGGCAAGCAAAAAAAAAAAAAAAGCAATAGACTTTCATATATTGATTTTGTATCCTACAACTTTACTGTATTGGTTTATTGTTTCTAATAGTTTTTTGGTTGAGTCTTTGGGTTTTCTATATACAGAATCATGTCATCTGCAAAAACAGACTCAAGAGCCCAGAAATAAAACCACATATATATGGACAAATAATCTTTGACAAAGGAGCCCAAAACACACAATGAAGAAAAGAAAGCCACTTCAATAAATTGTGCTGGGAAAATTGAAAAGCCACATGCAAAAGAATAAAATTTGACTACAGTTTGTCCCTTTGTACAAAAATTAATTCAAAATGAATAATTAATTCAAAATGGATCAAAAACATAGATATAAAATATAAAGCAATCATTTACATAGAAGAAAACATAGGTACTAAACTTATGGACCTTTGCCATAGAGAACAATTTATAAATTTGACCCCAAAGGCAAGGGAAGTAAAGGCAAAAGTAAATGAATAGGACTATATTAAATAAAAAAGCTTCTCCACAGCAAAAGAAACTGACAAAAAAGCAAATATTCAGCCAACCAAATGGGAGATGATATTTATAGACAACAGCTTCAATTAGGGGTTAATATCAAAATAAAGAATTCACAAAGCTCAGCAACAAACAAGCAAACAATCCAATTTAAAAATGAGGCGAGGACCTGAACAGTTTCCCAAGATGACATACAAATGACCAACAGATATATGAAAAGATGCTCATTTTCACTAGCTATTAGATAAATGCAAATCAAAACTACAATGAGATACCACCTCACACCTGTTAGATTGGCTATTATCAACAAGACAAGTAATAACGAGTGTTGGAAAAGCTGAGGAGAAAAAAGAAACTTCATTCATTGCTGGGGGGAATATAAACTGGTATAGTGCTTATAGAAAAAAGTATGGTGGTTCCGCAAAAAATTAATAATAGAGCTACTATGTGACTCAGCAATCCCTCTACTGGGTATCTACCCAAAACACTCAAAAACATTGATACGTAAAGATACATGCACCCCATGTTTATCACAGCATTATTCACAGTGGCCAAGAAACAGAAACAACCAATGTGTTCTTTGATAGAGGACTGGATAAAGAAGATGTGGTACATATATAATGGAATACTGCTCAGCCATTAGAGATGATGACATATTGCTATTTATGACAACATGAGAACATTATACTGAGTGAAATAAATCAGAAAAAGCTAAGAACAGTATGATTTCACACATAGGTGAGATATAAAACTGAGATTCATGGACATAGATAAAAATGAAGTGGTGGCTGACCAGGCAGTGGTGCAGTGGATAGAGTGTCAGACTAGGAAGCACATGACTCAGGTTTGAAACCCTGAGGTGGCCAGCTTGAGCGCAGGCTCATCTGGCTTGAGTGCAGGGTCACTGGCTTGAGTGTGGGATCATAGACATGACCCCATGGTCACTGGCTTGAAGGCCAAGGTTGGTGGCCTGAGCCCAAGGTCACTGGCTTGAGCAAGGGGTCATTTGCTCTGCTGTAGCCCCCCCCCCTCCAGTCAAGGTACATATGAGAAAGCAATCAATGAACAACTAAGGAGCTATAATAAATAACTGATGCGCCCTGGCAGGTTGGCTCAGCGGTAGAGCGTAGGCCTAGCGTGCGGAGGACCCGGGTTCGATTCCCGGCCAGGGCACACAGGAGAAGTGCCCATTTGCTTCTCCACCCCTCCGCCGCGCTTTCCTCTCTGTCTCTCTCTTCCCCTCCCGCAGCCGATGCTCCATTGGAGCAAAGATGGCCCGGGCGCTGGGTTGGCTCTGTGGCCCCTGCCTCAGGCGCTAGAGTGGCTCTGGTCGCAACATGGCGACGCCCAGGATGGGCAGTGCATCGCCCCCTGGTGGGCAGAGCGTCGCCCCTGGTGGGCGTGCCGGGTGGATCCCGGTCGGGCGCATGCGGGAGTCTGTCTGACTGTCTCTCCCTGTTTCCAGCTTCAGAAAAATGAAAACAAACAAACAAACAAAAAAAAACTGATGCTTCTCATCTCTCTTTCTTCCTGTCTGTCTGTCTGTCTGTCTCTCTGTCCCTCTTTCTGTCTCTGTCACACACACACACACACACACACAATAATAATAATAAAGTGGTTACCAGGACCATGGGGGAGGGAATTGAGGAGGAGGAGTGTGGGGGGAGGGAAGTAAAGATAGAGAATGTACATTAGCAGAAGATGATTTGACTTTGGGTGATGGGTGTACAACATAATCAACAGTTCAAATGCTATAGAAATGTTTACCTGAAACCTGTGTACTCTTATTGATCAATGTCACCCTCCTAAATTTAATTTTCTAAATAAATTTTTTAAAAAAGGAAACAATATAAATCAGTCTCCAGGTAGAGGTTGATTTTTCCATTTCATAATAATAATGTTGGCACATAATTAAATTATTATTATTTAAAACCAAAATCAGAATGGATTTATTCTTTTTTTACACTTCCAATTAAATGTAGTTTTGTTTTATCAAAATTAAAAACAAAGTTTTTCTTTTTAATAACTGAAGAAGTTAGCTAAGTTTGTTTAGAAAGGAAAAGTTAAACTTCACCAACAGAATAAATATTGCAGGTGAACCAAGTTAGCTAGTGACCAGGTTATTGCTTGGTCATGTTGCTGCTCCCAGCTCCTATTCCCAAGCCCCAGTCGCAGTTTCCCATGTAAATTATCCACTTTTCTAAGTGGACTCTGAGCTGCTAAGATACTATTTATCTATGCTTAAAAATAAAATGGAATCATTTAGCTTTTTTCCAACAAGGGTGGTTCTGACTAAATGAAGAGCTTTCTACAAACAATAGGAAAATTATATTCCTAGATGTTTCACACTCTGGCTTAAAGCCAAGCTGGTACCTTAGCATAGAATGTCAGACTCCTAAAAATTCACATTGCAGGCTTCCTTTTAGTTCTAGGGAAAAAGAAAGAATTTCTGGGATTTTTGTATTCTTAAACCATCACCTATCCATATCTGAAATAACTATTTTAGAAAGAAGAGTACTACTTTAAAGATTTGTATATTGGAATGTCTTTTACTTAAAACATTTACACTAATTTATAACTACTTTATCTCTCCAACTACTATAACTGACTCAGGCTCAGGTAGCATATTGATCAGAATATTCCAAAGCATGGTTCCGTATTGAAAAGACGGCCAAATGTGTGTGCATATATATGCCTAAAGGTAACCTCTTTCATGACGTCTATATAAATTAAGTATTCCTGACCTCTTTCCCTTGCACTAAAATTCTCTGTTCCTGTCTTACCCTATAAGGACAAACCAAACTGTGATAATATGTAAATATGTAGCTACAAAAGTAGAGTGAAACAAATGAATGAAGATTCTTATTAATATGCAAACATGTATCATGAATCTCTGATTGCAAACATAAGGTAGGATCTGGGTCCGTTTTGCACAAGGCATTTTTGTTTTCTGGTTACAAAATCTAGGGGACAGTTGTTAATATTTGAAAGCTTTTATTTTTTATTTTTTTATTTTTTGTATTTTTCTGAAGCTGGAAACGGGGAGGCAGTCAGACAGACTCCCGCATGCAACCGACCGGGTTCCACCCGGCACGCCCACCAGGGGGCGATGCTCTGCCCATCTGGGGCGTCGCTCTGTCGTGACCAGAGCCACTCTAGCACCTGGGGCAGAGGCCAAGGAGCCATCCCCAGCACCCGGGCCATCTTTTGCTCCAATGGAGCCTCGGCTGCGGGAGGGAAAGAGAGAGACAGAGAGGAAGGAGAGGGGGAGGGGTGGAGAAGCAGATGGGTGCCTCTCCTGTGTGCCCTGGCCGGGAATCGAACCCAGGACTTCTTCACGCCAGGTGAACGCTCTATCACTGAGCCAACTGGCCAGGGCCTTATTTGAAAGCTTTTAGGGGAAACTTAAGAACATTATGACTGTCTAGGTATAACCAAAAACTTCAAAACAAAAGTGCAAAAAAGCATGGTGTTAATGGAGTACAGATTGTAAGGTATAATCCTAGGCCAGCACTAACAAACAGAGTGACCTGGGCAAATCCTTTTACCTCTCTGAGCTTTAAGTATAAAATGAAGTGATTGAAGATGATCCCTATGGTTTCTTTAGGTGCTAAGCAGTTGGCAAATGATATGTCCCGCCTCATGAATGCTTGTTGAATAAAAGGACCTGCAACTCAAAGATCAAGAGACAAAGGCTACAAGGATACAGCCTACCCAGAATGCTCTGATCCAAAGTGGAGAGAGTGAAGAACTACCAGGGAACTTCAGAGTAGGTCTCATAGGCTATAGACATGGGGCAGAAGTAATAAAATTTCTGAAGCAGAAACCAGAGAAGCCTTAGCAGAGAATATAATGTGTAGGTTGTACTCGGAACATTCAAAATTCAAAGGTATATCGTGGTTTCCTGCAGAGATCAAATAGGAAGCTGAGTAGCAACTAAGAGAGAAGATTTAACATGGGTTCAGAGTGGGAAAGAGGTAGGCTAATGAGAGGAGTCAATGCTGTTAGAGACAGAGAAAAGCAAGAATAAGAGAGAAAATGTAATTTCTTCATTAAGTAAAAGAAAACCTAGCATTAGTACATCTCAACTGAATGTAGTTTGTCCCAACAAACAATAATATGACCAGTTTTGTTGGTTATACAAAATAATATGCCTGTGCTAAAAGGAAAGAATTAAACTAAGAAGCATGTTAGGGGCCCTGGCCAGTTGGCTCAGTGGTAGAGCATTGGCCTGGTGTGTGGAATTCCCAGTTTTGATTCCCAGTCAGGGCATACAGAAGAAGTAATCATCAGTTTTTCCACCCCTCCCCTCTTGCTTTCCTCTCTTTCTCTCTCTCCCCCTCCCACAGCCATGGCTCAAATGGCTTGAGCAATTTGGCTCTGGGCACTGAGGATGGCTCCATGGCCTTGCTTCAGGCTCTAAGAATAGCTCAGTTGCTGAGCAACAGAGCAAGCCCCAGATGGGCAGAGCATTCCCCATAGAGGGCTTGTCGGGTAGATCTCGATGGGGACACTAGCAGCAGTCTGTCTCTCTGCCTCCCACCTTCCAAGTGAAAAAAAAAAAAGAAAAAAAAGAAGCATGTTAGAAAATAGGAGTCAGTGGAAGGATTGGGGGTATGGTCTCAATCTAACCTTGAGAATTTAGTTTTCCTGTTGGAGTTGGTAGCCAACAAACAAGCAGAGGAGCTGATCTCAGTTTCCTTAAATACTTCAAACTTTGTTATCTGTCAATGGGCAGCAAGGATGTAATGCAGGGGTTCCCAAACTATGGCTCAGGTGCCGCAAAGTGTGGCATCGCTCACATACAGTACTACTTCCAGTGACGCAGGATGCACATGACACGGCTCCAGAAGCACGTCATATCATTTGTTACGGCTAGCAGTGACAAATATGGAACCAGACATTGACCATCTCGTTAGCCAAAAGCAGGCCCATAGTTCCCACTGAAATACTGGTCAGTTTGTTGATTTAAATTTACTTGTTCTTTATTTTAAATATTGTATTTGTTCCCGTTTTGATTTTTTACTTTAAAATAAGATATGTGCAGTGTGCATAGGGATTTGTTCATAGTTTTTTTATAGTCCGGCCTCCAACGGTCTGAGGGACAGTGAACTGGCCCCCTGTGTAAAAAGTTTGGGGACTCCTGAGGTAATGTATGTAAATGGCAAATTATAGGTTCACCCTATTTTATAAGCCGGGAATTAAAAGTTTGCTTTCCATTAAAAACAAAATACCACATCTTTTTTTTTAATAGAAAACATTATGCAATTTGTGTCAGCTCTTTACTGTACTTGTACAGGTTAGTTACCATTCTATGCCTCAGTTTTCTCATCAATAAAATGGGGAAACAGAACCAACCTCAAAGAATTGTTGGGTAGATTAAGTAAATAAGCATATTTAAAGCAATTAAAATAATTTCCAACACAGAGTATTATATAAATAACTATTTTATTATTGTTTTTGTAGTTGTCATAACACATCTAAAGATCCACATAGCTTTCTATAGTGCATAACAGTTAGCGTTCCTGATTCTCAAAAATAAAAATAAATAAACTGAGAAATAAAATGAAGTGTATTGCAGTAGAGCCAAATCTATATGTTCTGAATAATTTTAAAGAGTAGGCAGGCAAAGTCTAAATCACTTCAAGAATCAACACTGAAAGATACTCACATTTCAGTCACTTAAATCAAGCTATTAAAACCAAAATGAAGGCTGTCTTATTTTACACTGGCATAGTTGATTGGAATGTTTTGTGCCAAGAGGCAGTCAATGCAAGAGAGAGAGAGAGAGAGAGAGAAAGCCAGCTTCACTTACCAGGAGGAATAAGACCTCCAAGGTGAGAGGTCTTTCCCAGAGAATCAGAGGTCAACTTTATATAACATGTTTCTCCTGAAGAAAAAAATTGTTTTCTTTCCCTTAAATTTACGTTTGCTGCCTAAAGATGTTCTGGGTTTTCTGGAATTTCCTTTGGAGTTAAACCTCTTTGAGCAATAATTTTTAACTGTTAACAGCTGTGGCTAACACTGATAATCATGATGAAGAGGAAAAATAAGGAGCAATTAAAATTAGAGTATAATATTTTAACCTTGGTATTTTGAGACTGGGGACATGTAACACGAAATGCCATCTGACCCAAAGTAAAATTAAATTGAATAGAAATTATTATGACAAAATAAATAATGATAAAGACATATATATGGAGTGCATTTCCCCCTTTTTCAATTTAAAGCAAGCTGAAGAGTCATATATTGTTAGTAACCTAAAAACTGCAAAAATTAACCTTGGAAGAAATTAAGCTTTTAAAGAAATCACAAACAGAAAACTAGAATTGACACTAGCTAAAAATTCTCAAGTTAAACTTTATTGACCCAAAATTAGTAAAAGAATTATACTGTCTAGCAAAATTTGATATGAAAACATTGGGTTTGGTAGAAATAATGACCACAAAAGTATTCAATGAAGATGATGAATCTTGCCTGATGTAGACAAAATATAATCAATGAATCAAATCTTTATTTTAAAATTGACACAGAGAATGTTGTAGTTTGAGTAAAATAAGTTTAGTAGAATAAAAAAGGATAAAACTATAACTACTTTAATACCGCTATATAAAAAATTGATTAAAGAAATCAAGTTAATAGAATTGACTATCCCCTCCCCCAAAAAAGAAATCTATACTGACTCAAATTTATTGATGTTGGTATAAATCTGATTGAAATGTTGTATTTAAAATGATCAAAATACCCTCAGGTTTAAACTGGATCAAAATGAAAGAATCAAAATGGGGGGGATGTCAAAAGAGTAAGGTCAACACAGTCAGTATCCAAAATAGCACACTGACCATTAGGCTAACATAATATTTGCTCTTGTGCTGTGTCTTACATTTATGTACTAAATAAACTAAAATTGACTAAATTCGTACATTAAATAAAGTGTGATTATAGGAGAAAAATACTATTAAATCTTCAGTATTTGTGTTTTTAAAATTTAAATATCAGTTTGATTTTTGCCCAATATGCTACTTGGTTTCGGGGATATCATTAACATGCTGTTAACTCCTAAATTTATATATCTGGTCTCGATTGCTCTATCCTGCTTCAGACTTCTTTATTCAATTTACATCTCACCGAATCTGCTCTTGACTCTCTTCCTTCTCTTCTCTAATAAGGGCTCTAGTCTCACCATTTCCACTGCATCAGTTTATTCAATCCACTGTCCTTCCTCATTGAAATACCTAAAACCATCCACCTAACTGGCTCTTATGCTTTAGCTATTGCCCTAAACAGTTAAGTTTTCTTTAACCTAAGTCCATTCTCCACAGAATAATATGTTTATAACAACTTGTGTCCTATGGGAACAGATGAAATTACCTAGGAATGTACAGAAGAGAAAATGTATTTTGGGGACAATCCAACATCCAGACTCTAACTGTTAAAGGCTGAGCAGAAGAGGAGACATCAGACAGACAGAAGGAAAACAAGATGAATATGGTATCAGGAAAGCAGTGGAAGAAGGTATTTTTAAAAAGAGAGTAACTGGATGTGTTCAGAGCTGCTGAAGGAGGATGAGGGAATGATTCTCACTGGAGGAGTAAGATAGAAGTTTTTGGAAACTTGGATCAAAAGCTGTTTCTGAAGTAGTGCAGATACAGTTCCAGTTGGTGTAGGAAAATGAGAGACGACCAGGGAAGAAAGGGGGGTCGGTGCCTCCACACAACTCTTCTGACAAGTTTTAGGTGAGAGAAAACAAAGAAGTAGGTGGTAGTTGGGAGGTAATGAGGGGATCAATGCGGGCTGATACTCAGGCATGTTTATATGTAGATGGGAATGGTGCCAAAGGAGAGGGGATGCTTTCATAGCAAGGTCCTTGAGGAGATGGTAGCCTCAGCGAGGATAAGGATTCCTTCCTTGTAAGAGTGGAGGAGGTGGTGAAGATGGGACAAGTCACCAGCTTTTCTGCGTCTCAGCTTCTTTGGAACAGAGGCAGCTGAAGAATGCTTTCTCTGGCCTAACTTCAATAATACTCCAGTTCTCCCAAGCTTACCTGCTTTGTTAACAGTTAAGTGTTCTCTAATATAGGACTCTTAAGAAGAAATATGAATGCTGAGTGAATAGACCAAAGATTAAAATGGCACCAAATCTACCTGCAATTCACCCCTAACTCCTGGATGTAACATTCTTAGGATCTGGGAATGCTTCCCCAAGTATAAATTGAGTATAAGTGCATTTTTAGGGGAGGCAAAACCAACAGTTCTTCCCAAGCCATGGTTCAGCTGTAAATTTCACTATATATACCTTCCCTTGGAATATGGAAGTACCATAAGATCTCAAAGCAGTGTGACTCATTGGGATTCTTCCCCTTTATTTGACTCCTGTCCATCCAAGCAGAAGCAGTGCTCAGTGGTTGCTCTCTCCATGAGTCACGACATCAAAAATGGAGTGCTTATTCTTCACTGGTTCTTTTATCTCACAAATCTTGTCAGAGAGTTGAGAATTTTGATATAGGCCCAATTACTTTATCCTAACTAAGTAGACAAGGTTTATGAATACAATTGATCACCCTAAGCAGTAAAACATGATTTTGAATCATGATACATTTTGAGTTATAATAATTTACTTCCTGAATTCTGATAACCCCAAAAGTCTTGGCTTCTATTTTTTTCCCAAGATGGGGGAGGGGGAGAACATTTGCTGATAGCACTTTTCATTCCTAATGGTAGAAATATCACAAATAGAAATTTACAAAATAACTTCAACAAAAGATTATCTTACCTACCTTGCTACCTTATGAGGTCATATGTTATCAAATAAAATCTGTGTGAAAGGACTTTGAAAGTCCTAAAATGCTATATAAGTGTAAGAACAAATAGAAAATTAGGTAAAATTAAAGCACACTGAGTCAATAAAGGAATTTGGAGAACAGAGTCAGAAAAGTACAAACATAATTTTTTTTAGTCGATGGCTTGGGATCTAGGTAATGTTGGAAGTCACAGCAGAAAAGAACTTATTTGTATATCTCAGGAGCAATGGGAGTGCAGAAAGGAAAAATAATTCTTTTTGTTTCTCTTCTAATCTTTAACAAAATCTTTGCAGCTTTATTGAGGAGTAATTGATATATAAAAACTGCACATTTTTAATGTATATATTGATAAATTTGAGCATAAGCTTACACCTGTGATACCATCAGCAAAATCATAGTAATAAATAAATTCATCACCTTAATAAGCTTTCTTGTGTCCCTTTGTTTTTGCTTTGTTTGTTTTTTTTGTTTGGTTTGGTTTTTAATTGAGGTGGAATTGGTATATAACATTATATAACTTTCAGAGTTACAACCTTATTATTTGATATCTGTATACACTACCATGTGTCTCACTTTAAATCCTCTCTTAACAGACGTCTTTAATACTATAGTGTGAATTAGTCTAATATACTATACATTTTAGGATAAAATTGTATCATTTATCCATACTTGTATTATGTGCCAAAAGACAGAAACATAAAGCACAAATTTCTTGCATAAGTTGTGGCATTTAGGTGATGGATGGCAGACAAGAGGAGGTAAAGCAAAGGATAGGATTTGCTATAAGATTGTGCCACCTCAGAATTATTCATGCAATTAATTATCTACTACCCTTATTTATGAGGCAAGTTACATTTTCCAACATATACTATTGTCTCTTTCTATTTGTGGTTAAAAATAAGCCAATCTTTCTGTGCCCCTCCTAAAAGACTGAATCCATGTGACATCATCTGAAGCAATGACATTCTAAATAAATCCATGCCTCTAAGATTCCTCTCTTTTGTCCAGATCAGAACAATTCTTTGAATGAAAAAAGGCATAATCTCTTTCCATATCAGCTTCTATAATATGTCATATTATATTATATGTGATTCTATAATATGATGTGTGTAGGGGAGGTGATAGAAGAAAACAGATATTGAGTAGAAGACAGAATCTAACAGCTGCATATAGAATCACAAACTTGAAAAGGATTCTCAACAGTTTGTGGAAAACCAACACCACTGTTTTTGCAAATTTCTACATGGTAGAGGGAGGTTGGAGAAATGGTGCCTGTTACATTTATGTATTATTTTAAGTTAAATTTGGTTTGTATTGTTTTTATTCATTCAACCAAAATTTCTTCAGCATTTGCTCTTTGCTAAGAGTTCAGCACAATGAAATAGCAAGACCCTGTCCTGCCCTTGAATAGTTTGCAATTCAGTAAGAATAAGAATTTTATCTTATCTTTTGAGGCAGTGACCGTATATAGGAGTATGATCATTATAAGATATGGGTAAGTGAGATGTTTTGATACACAAAGCATGGAAGTTAGCAACTTTGGGGATTCAAATTGAACTACTAGCATAATGATGTAGCTCCTTTCTGAATGTCAGAAGCACAGTCAGTGTCAGAATTTTGTCCAGGTCCATAAAACTAAAAAGTTTGTTTAACAAAGAAATAGTATGCAACAATCCTAACTCATTCTATTACCTTAAGCATATTTTGAGAGAGTTGAAGAGGAAGAAGGTCTCAAGTGCAATGAAGCTAAATAGGGCCCAGAAATAAGTTAGGCAAAATTTGGTGCTTAGATATTTAGTCAATTAGATCAGTCAATTTCTCAACCTTCAAGAGACATCTGAAGGTTAGTCTAATAATCACTGCACATAGATTCATCTGGCTTTGGAGACTGCCCAATGATGTTTATCCCTCTAAAGGTCAGAAGCAAAACAATAGCCATACTGATAGTGAATAAAGAAAAGAAAAGGCGTGCAAGCTAGATGAGCATGAGCTACCAAGTGTACGACGTATTAAAGAATTAAACTATCACAAAGGGGAGAGTGAGAGCTTCTCTCTTTCATAGTCATTGACACAACAGAATCCAGTCACCATATACAAGGAGGATGGAATGATGATCCTCAATGAAAAACAAGAAAACTGTGGTTTGACTCTGGGGGAAGGTCTGGGGTGGTGACAACGGAGGGAAAGAGAGGAAAGAGGAAAAGAAAGACAAAGCAGTCGAGAGAGATCATTATATATACACAGATATGCTCTAAATAGAAAATAATTTTTTCTGGAATATTTTCTGCTTTATTCTGAACAGCTGCCACACCACAATGATGCATTTTATTGTTGCTGTTGCTGCTTTAGGGGTTTAGAATATGTGCCAAAAACATAATTGCTAGTTCAGGGTAGTGCATATCCTTAGATGAATATTCTCTGTTGAATGACAATTTTCTATGATTTATGAATTTTGCACAATATTTCATCCTGGAATCCAAATAAGTCAAGGATGACAGTTTTCAACCTACCTTCAGCATTAATTAAGTTGAGAAGATTTTATTCACTAGGATTTGATAATGAAAAAACAGAAATAAAAGGTAGCACTTTACAATACTGTTCAAACATAGAGACATTGCATTTTAATGCAATCATATTATAATTTTGTTTTACTTGACTATAAGTTAAGTACAAGGTTTATAGCCTTTTCTCTTTGTATCTCCAGCATGTAGCACAGTGCCAGGCACATCTAAGCATTCAATAATTGTTTGTTGAATAAATTAAATAATCTATTTCAGTTAGTTGGGGTGAGCAGAGTTAAGTCCTATTAACAATTTGTGATATAAGAACTTCCATAAGTACATCCTGGACCTATGTCAAATATTTCAATCACACTGCCCTGCACCCTAAGCCTAGACACAGCCTCAGATTACTTCTCAGCCCCAAAATCCAAGCAGCTACACTCTATTAATAATAATCAAAGTTGGCATTTAGAAGTCTGCATCAGACAAGCCATAAGCAGAAGATGTTTTTCCAAAATTTCTCCTCTTGTATCAACATACATATTAACGAGGCCAATAATTATTTATCCATGAGCACATGTACTTTAGAGACTGTTATTCTATCTTCTTCTTTCTCTCTTACAAGTTTCTGTGTGCATTCATAATCTTGAGTAGACCACAGACCCAGCACAAGGCAGCCTTTGTTGATATCCTTTTTATAAGTAAAATTAATCTGTGCACCTGGATTATTAATTTTTTGTTTTGTTTTTTACAGAGTCAGAGAGAAGGATAAGTAGGGACAGACAGACAGGAATGAAGAGAGATGAGAAGCATCAATCATCAGTTTTTCATTGCGACATCTTAGTTGTTCATTGATTGCTTTCTCATATGTGCCTTGACTGTGGGCCTTCAGCAGACCGAGTAACCCCTTGCTCGAGCCAGCGACCTTGGGTCCAAGCTGGTAAGCTTTGCTCAAACCAGATGAGCCCGTGCTCAAGCTGGCGACCTCAGGGTCTCGAACCTGGGTCTTCCACATCCCAGTCTGACGCTCTATCCACTGCACCACCACCTGGTCAGGCCTTAGATTATTATTGATATTTATAGAATTTGACATTTTTTTTCTGTTGTTCCTTGAGATGTTGTATATTTCTTTTATGTTTGTTTAGATCTTTACTAATCTAATACCAAGCACATATGAGGTACTCAGTAAATTTTTATTTATCAACTGTATCATAAAATTTTTAGGCCCTATAACTTTCTTTCTCTCTGCTAATCATGAGTATCTGGGACAGTTCCTGCTGTTCTGACTGCTGCAGAATAGTCTACAATAAAATCTGCTGTGCCCACAAATTACAAATTCCACTCGAGGCAGATCTCTGAGTTAATATAACCCAAGTCCAGTTGTACATTTTTTTAGAAATGCCCTTTCCACTAGCAAGGTGGAAAGTTGATTCTGAGAAGACTCTGTTGTCCAATGCCAAAGAGTAATGTAGTTAAGGATACAGAGTCTGAACACCCTACATGATCTGAAAACTATAACCATAGGTGGCTGGTCTTACTTTTCTTCACGTATCTGCTAGCGATTCCTTTATGTCAATGTCTGATGCCACCTATTTTGAATATAAATAATGGAGTCGAGCAATCAGAAGAAAATCCAATTCTGTCACCTTTATTTAATCAACTACAGAGATAAATCTTCATTCATTACTCCGTCAACCTCCTGGCTTTTAACCAAAACTTAGAGCGTTGTCAAAAACATCCTGTGCTCAAAGTATTTAAGCTTCACTTAATCGTCCTTGATCTCCACTACTGTCTCTCTAAATCAGACACTCATTGATCACTGACTTGGTCAAGATCAAGTTTGAATTAGTCATACCAGCTTGGGTGTTTTGTTTCACACTGCCTGTTCTGCTCTGTGAAGAAAAGACTACACCAGTAATCCTTTCAAAGAATTTTTCACTCCAAAAACATTTACTATATACTTACTTTATTCAAAACATAGTGCTAGGCCCCAGAGATAGCAAGGAATAAGAGAGACACAATCTTGCTCTCATGGAACTTATATTCTAGTAAGATAATGACATAGCCAACTAATTTACAATTAGTTATTAAGTTATAATTGGGTGGAGGTACCTTAAAGAAGAGAATTAAGGTGCTATAAAAGCCTAAAACAAGGAAACCTGATTCACTTCAAAAGTCAAGGAAGGCTTATGATAAGTATCAAAAGATAGCCAGGAATTAAATTTAAAGTTTAGCAGAATGAGTGTTCAAATCAGAGGGAACAGTGGTACATATGAAACCTAGTAGGAGAAAGAGAGCATGCACATTAGTGGGACCTGGTAAAAGTATAACATAAGTGAAACAAAGAAAAAGAGCAGAAGAATGAGTAGTAAGAGAGAAAGCAAGGATAACAGGTAGAGGACTTTATGTGGTTGTGTACGTTCGGATTTTATCTGTACTGTGACATCAATGAGAAGTCATTGAAGAGTTCTAGGCAGGATAATAAATAGCATGTATTTTTATTTATTTAATTAATTGTGTTTACATAGATTCTAGGGTCACCCTGAAATTATCCCCCCTCCCCACTATTCCCCTCAACATCTCCATTGCTGCCCTCCCTACAGCACCCTCCCCCCTTCCCTTCAGGTTTATCCCATCCTATCATCCCCTTTCCCTCTGTCCTCTTTTCCTCTGGTCCCTTTGATCCCTCCTCTGTCTCTATTCCATTCTTCAGTTCTCATTATTCCTTGGATTCCTCAAATGAGTGAGGTCATATGATATTTTTCTTTCTCTGCCTGGCTTATTTCACTCAACATAATAGTTTCCAGGTCCCTCCATTTTGTTGCAAAAGGTAATATTTTCTTCTTTTTCATAGCACCATTATATTCCATTGTATATATGTACCAAAGCTTTTTAATCCACTCGTCCACTGACAGACACTTGGGCTGTTTCCAGATCTTCACTATTGTGAACAATGCTGACATAAACATGGGGGTGCATTTCTTTTTTTCAGTTGGTGATATGGTGTCCTTTGGATATATTACTATAAGTGGGATGGCTGGGTCAAAGGGCAGTTCCGTTTCTAATTTTTTGAGGAATCTCCATACTGTTTTCCACAGTGGCTGCACTAGTCTGCATTCCCACCAGCAGTGCAGGAGGGGTGCCCTTTTTTCCATATCTGTGCCAGCACCTATCATGTGTTGATTCATTAATGAGCACCATTCTGACTGGTGTGAGGTAGTATCTCATTTTGGTTTTAATTTGCATTTCTCTAATGATTAGTGATGTTGAAATTTTTTTTTAATTTGTCTATTGGCCATCTGTATGTCCTCTTTGGAGAAGTGTCTGTTCATTTCTTGTGCCCATTTTTGATTGGATAATGTTTGTCTTCCTGGTGTTGAGTTTTACAAGTTCTTATAAATTTTGGTCATTAACCCTTATCAGATGTATTGTCGAATATGTTCTCCCATTGTGTGGTTTGTCTTTTTATTCTGTTCATATTGTCTTTAGTTGTGCAAAAGCTTTTTACTTTGATATAGTCCCATCTGTTTATCCTGTCTTTTATTTCATTTGCCTGTGGAGATAAATCAGCAAGATGCTGCAATAATAGATGTCGGTGAGCTTTCTGACTAAGATTTCTTGTAGGATACTTATGGTTTCACGATTTACATTTAAGTCCTTTATCCATTTTGAGTTTATTTTTGTGCATGGTGTAAGTTGGTGGTCTAGTTTCATTTTTTTTAAAAGGTAGCTGTCAGTTTTCCCAACACCATTTGTTACAAAGACTGTCTTTACTCCACTGTATGCTCTTACCTCCTTTTTCAAATATTAATTGGCCATAAAAATGTGGGTTTATTTTTGGGTTCTCTGTTGTCTTCCATTGGTCTATATGGCTGTTCTTTTGCCAGTACCAAGCTGTTTTGAATAGAATGGACTTGTAGTATAACTTGATATCAGGAAGTGTGATACCTCCCACTTTATACTTCTTTTCCAAGATTGCTGAAACTATTCGTGTTCTTTTTTGGTTCCATATAAATTTTTGGAATATGTGTTTTATATATTTGAAGTATTTTATTTATATTCTAATTGGTATTGCATTGAATTTACAAATTGCTTAGGATTATAGAGACATTTTAATTATGTTTGTTCTTCCTAACCATGAGCACAGTATATGCTTCCAATTGTTTGTGTCTTTCTTGATTTCTTTTATCAATGTTTTATAATTTTCTGTGTACAAGTCTTTAACCTCCTTGGTTAAATTTACTCCTAGGTACTTTAGTTTTTTGGTTACGATAGTGGAGGGGATTGTTTCATTAATTTCTCATTGTGACAATTTATTTTTCATATATAAAAATACCTCTGATTTTTGTGTATTAATTTTACATCCTGCCACCTTGCTGAATTCATTTATTAGGTCCAGTCGTTTTTTGACTGAGACTATAGGGTTTTCTATATACAGTTTCATATCATCTGCAAATAATGATAGTGTTACTTCTTCTTTTCCAATTTTGATGCCTTTGATTTTTTCTTCTTGTCTGATTGCTGTAGCTAGGAATATCAGTACTATGTTGAATAAGAGTGGTGAAAGTGGGCACCCCTTCCTTGTTCCTGATTTTAGGAATTGCTTTTAATTTTTGTCCATTAATTATGATGTTAGCTGTGTGTTTGTCATAGATGGCCTTTATCATGTTGAGGTATGTTCCCTGTATTTCCACATTGCTGAGAGTTTTGATCATAAATGGGTGCTGGTTTTTATCAAATGCTTTTTCTGCATCTATTGAAATTATCATGTGTTTTTTTCCTTCCTTTTGTTTATGTGGTGAGTCACATTAATTGATTTACAAATGTTGTACCATCCTGCCTCCCCAGAATAAATCCCACTTGATCATGATGTATGATTATTTCATGTATTGCTGAATCCAGTTTGCTAATATTTTGTTGAGGATTATAGCATCTAAATTCATCAGGGATATTGGCTTATCATTTTCTTTCTTTGTGTTGTCTTTGCCTGATTTTGAAATCAGAATTATACTCACCTCATAAAAGGAACTTGGAAGTGTTCTTTCCTCCTGAATTTTTTTAAATAGCTTGAGAAGGATAAGAGTTAGTTCTTCTTTGAATATTTGATAGAATTTACTAGTGAAGCCATCGGGCCCAGGAGTTCTGTTTGTTGGAAGCTTTGTGATAAGTATTTTGACATCTTTTGTTGTAATCGGTCTTTTTAGGTTTTCTGATTCTTCCAGATTGATTTTTGAAAAATTATGTATCAAGGAATTTGTCCATTTCACCTACATTGTTTAATATTTTGGCATACAGTTCTTCATAGTGTTTTCTTACATTATTTTGTATTCCTGTTTTGTCGGTTGTTATTTCTATACTCTCATTTCTAATTTTATTTATTTGAGTTTTCTCTCTTCTTTTTTTGTTGAGTCTTATTAACGGCTCATCAATCTTGTTTACCCTTTCAGAGAACCAGATCTTGGTTTCATTTATTCTCCATATTGTTTCTTTAGCTTCTATGTCATTTATTTCTGCTCTGATCTTTATTATTTTCTTCCTTCTACTACCTTTGGGCCTTACTTGCTGTTCTTCTTTTAGTTTTTTTAGATGAACTGTTAGGTTGTTTATTTGAGCTTTTGTAAGCTTCTTAAGGAATGCCTGTAGTGCTATGAACTTCCGTCTCAGGACTGCTTTTGCTGTGTCACATAAATTTTGAATTGTTGTTTGCTCATTATCACTTGTTTCTAGGAATTTTTTTTATTTCTTCTTTGATTTCATTGTTAACCCACTCATTATTTAATAATATGCTGCCGTAGAGTGAAAGGTTCTATAGATATCTATTAAATCAAATCGATCTACGGTGTCCTTTAAGTCTGCTGTTTCTTTGTTAATTTTCTTTCTTGAGGATCTATGTAGTGATGTTAGTGGGGTATTGAAATCTCCTACTATTATAGTATTGCTGTTGATCTCACCCTGTATATCCATCAAAGACTGCTTTATATATTTAAGTGCTCCTATATTTGGTGCGTAGATATTTATGATGGTTATATCTTCCTGTTGGATTGCTCCCTTTATCATTATGTAGTTACCTTGTTTATCTCTTACTATAGTCTTTGTTATAAAGTCCACTTTGTGTAATATAAGTATTGCTACCCCAGCTTTTTTTTCATTTCCATTTGCATAAAATATTTTTTTCTATTCTTTTGCCTTCAATCTATGTGCATCTTTTGTTTTAAGGTGTGTCTCTTGTAGGCAGCGTATGTACGGGTCCTATTTTCTTATCCAAGCAGCTACCCTATGTCTTTTGATTGGATCATTTAATCCATTTACATTTAAGGTTATTATTGACATGTAATTGTTTATTGCCATTTTATTCTTTAAAGCTATATTCTTCTTTTGCTATATCTTTTCCCACTTTGATCTGTTTATAACAGGCCCCTTAACATTTCCTGCAGCATTGGTTTGGTTGTAATGAATTCCTTGAGTTTCTTTTTGTATGGGGAGCTTTTTATTTCTCCTTCAATTTTAAAGGATAGCCTTGCTGGATAAAGTAGTCTTGGTTGTAGGCTTTTTTTCTGCCTTACTTTGAATATTTCTTGCCATTTCCTTCTGGCCTCAAGTGTTTCTGTTGAGAAGTCTGATATCATCTTTATGAGGGCTCCTTTGTAGGTGATAGCCTTCCTATCTCTAGCAGCTTTTAATATTTTCTCTTTATCACTTAGCTTTGATATTTTAATTATGATGTGTCTTGGTGTAGGTCTTTTGGGGTTTTTCTTTACTGGAGTTCTCTGTGTTTTTTGAACTTGTGAGACCCTTCCTTGCATCAATTTAGGGAAGTTTTCAGCTATGATTTGATTGAATAAAGTTTCTATTCCTTGTTCTTTCTCTTCTTCTTCAGGAACCCCTATGATGCAGATGTTATTTCTTTCTTTTTGTCACAGAGTTCTCTCAGAGTTTCCTCAGACTTTTTGAGTCTCTTTAATTTTTTCTGCTCTGCTTTTGTGCCTTTGTTCATCTTGTCCTCCAACTCGCTGATTTGATCCTCAGCTTCATCCACCCTGTTTTTAATTCCTTCCATGGTGGTCTTTATTTCTGATATAGTATTTTTCATCTCTGACTGACTCTTTTTTAATATTTAAATATCCTTTTTTTATACTTATTATCTCTTTATTTAGATGTTCATAATGGCCATCCATTATTGTTCTAAGGTCCCTAAGCATCCTAACAATCATTATTCTAAAATCTGAATCCGGCAGTTTGGTTATTTCCATATCACTCATTTCCTTTTCTGGAGATTTCTCTTGTGGTTTCATTTGGATTGCACTTCTCTGTCTTTTCATTATGTTTGTGTCTTTGAGTGTGTTGTTTGTAGGGCTGGTTGAGTCCTGATTTGGTGTTGTCTGCCTCCAATTTTCAGTTGTGTTATTTCTAGGTCTTCTTGGGTTGGCATCAGGTGTTATTTGTAATCCACTTTGGGATTTGGGCTGCTTTGAAGTCTTGATTTGTTTCTTTTCTTCTTAGTTGTAGCCTTGTTTACTGATCTCAGCAGGTAGCTTATTTGAAACTGTATCCAGGAATGCATTGGGTGTAACATACTCTGAAGGCTGATCTGCCAGTTACTCTCTCTTGGAGTGGGGTGCTTTCTCCACTTCAGTAGGGGGAGGTGTATCTCAGATCTCCTTGGAGACCTGAGTTACTACCCCTCCTCCCCACTTCTTGTTTTCAGCTGTGTCTTGTTGTGCTGATTGGAGCTGGAGAGATGTCTGGAGATCTGTGATCCAGAAGCACTTTAGCCTTGTGTTATGTGGAAGGATCAACCCCTCTCCCAGCTATGGTTGCCTTCAGCACTGGATGAGTCAGCTTCTGAGGTCCTCCCATGCATTCCTCTGCCAATCACTGTCTGTCTCTCTCTCCTCCCTTTCCTTTTGGAAGATAAGCCAGCCCTTTCAACACACCTCATTCCCAGGTCCCCAGGCAAGTGGCTGTGAGCAATATTTACTTCTCTTTTCCTTGGAATGAGAGCCCTTATGGGCTCTCAGCCTCACACCCCCTTTGTTCCTGTAAGCGGGGAGACTCACCACTCTTTGGTGCTCTCTACCAGGCTCAGTGTGGCTTCTTCTTTGCTCTTTGGTTTCTGAGAGCTGGTCATGTAGTTCAGAGTTGGTTTTTCACATTGATTGTTTCTAAATTAATTTGTAATCCAGTTTGGTAGTGTGAGCTGGGAGTCTGTGCATCTGCCTACTCTATTGCCATCTTCCTACCCCAGTAGCATGTATTTTTCAAAGATAAGTCTGGCTGCAGTGTGGTGAATGAAGAAAGGAAAATACAAATGTTGCCAGGAGATTAGTGAGGGTACTGGAGCAAGAGGTGATTGAAGTTCAAATAAAGAAAGTATCAACGGAGATAGAGAGGAACAGATTGTCATAATAAGCATTTGGTTGGTAAAGTGATAGAATTGGATCACAGTTATGAGGAGGGGAAAAGAGGGGCTAAGGATGATATCTGGATTGAACAACCAGCAACTGTGATTAGACACAACAGTCATGGAATGAGTTTGGAAGACTGATGATGAATTTGTTACTGAACATAGGTCCGCTCTCTAAGTGGAAGTACGTTATTGAATATAGGTGGCTGGAGCCCAGAGAAAACATAAGGACATGACCCCATGGTCGCTGGCTTGAGTCCAAGGTCACTGGCTTGAGCAAGGGGTCACTCGCTGTGCTGTAGGTCCCCTGGTCAAGGCACATATGAGAAAGCAATCAATGCACAACTAAGGTGCTTCATCAAAAAATTGATGCTTCTCATCTCTCTTCCTCTCTGTCTGTCTCTGCCTGTTCCTCTATCTCTTGCTCAAAAAAAAAAAAGAAAAGAAAAGAAAGAAAAGAAAAAGAAAGAAAGAAAGAAAGAGAAATGGTCTCATTGGAATTTAATATAGTTTTTCTGTTTCAAAGAGAGAACTATATTATTTTACTCAAGGGCTATTTTTAAATATAGTATATTTTACTTCAAAATTTGCCCTTCCTCCAATTTGGCCGATTAACTCTCTACCGGTCTTACTCTCTCCTCTCCTTGAACTACACTACCCATAAGTGTTACATCTCCCATTATCATTTCTTTTCTCTTCCTTTCTCTCTATGAGGGTTGCACTCCAAAACCCTTAACTCTCTCTCTCTCTCTCCTTTCTTTTTTCTTCTTTTAGTGGTTCCCTCTTTTGTTCTCTCTCTCTCTTTCTTTTCTCCCTCTATATTAGTTTCTTCCTTTCTCCTTTACATCTCCTCTCATTCAAACCTCAATAACAAACAAATTATCTTATCTGGGACTCAAACCTATGTTTGTGGCATTTTGGGGGGTTTTTACTTCACCTTTTTAACTCACTAGCAGTGCTCCCATCCCTGGCTCTCCATATTATCTAGTTCTTGTTCCACTAAATACAATAGTAAGTTTTTAATTTGTCCCCCCATTTTTCCATTTTCCTCTTATTCCTCTCATCATAACTCTTAGAAAACCAACACCTAAAAGCAAATCATTTTATTCTTGACCCAAATTTTTTCCTTATTTGCTTTTTGTGGGTCCATACGCTCTTTTTTTTTTTTTTTTTTTTCTTTCTCTCTTTTTTGCCCCTTTATTACTTTTCCCCAATTCAGGCCCTCCATCACAGGCATTGTTTGTTATAACTCACAGTCCACCACAAGATTTTCTCAAGAAAGAGGGGAGAGGAGAGGAGAGGAAAAAAAGAGGGGGGGAATAATTTCCTTTTTTTTAAAATTTTTATTTTATTTTATTTTTCTTTATTTCATTATTAATTTTTTTTAAAAAAAACAACTTTTTTCGATTTGTTATTTTTTTTTTAACTTTTTATTCTTTATTAAATCTCATTAATACTATCAACAAAACCACCCTCAGATGCCATTAAGGAAGAGAAAATCGAATATCATGGATACAAAAGAAAGAGAGGTAACACAGCTAGATGAGGAAAAATCTATGGAGAAAAAATTTAATATATTGGAAACCTTGGAGCTAAATGACAGAGAATTCAAGATAGAAATCCTAAAAATCCTCCGAGATATACAAGAAAACACAGAAAGGCAATATAGGGAAATCAGAAAACAACTCCATGAACACAAAGAATATATGTCCAAGGAAATTGAAACTATAAAAACAAATCAAACAGAGATGAAAAACTCAATTCACGAGCTGAAAAATGAAGTAACAAGCTTAGCTAATAGAACAGGTCAGATAGAAGAGAGGATTAGTGAAATAGAAGACAAGCAACTTGAGGCACAACAGAGAGAAGAAGAAAGAGACTCAAAAATTAAAAAAAATGAGATAGCCCTACAAGAATTATCTGACTCCATCAAAAAGAATAACATAAGAATAATAGGTATATCAGAGGGAGAAGAGAGAGAAAATGGAATGGAGAACATACTTAAACAAATAATTGATGAGAACTTCCCAAGCCTGTGGAAAGAACTAAAGCCTCAAGTTCAAGAAGCAAACAGAACTCCAAGTTTTCTTAACCCCAACAAACCTACTCCAAGGCATATCATAATAAAATTGACACAAACCAACAGCAAAGAAAAAATTCTCAAGGCAGCCAGGGAAAAGAAGAATACAACATATAAAGGAAGGCCCATTAGATTATCATCAGATTTCTCAGCAGAAACTCTACAAGCTAGAAGAGAGTGGACCCCAATATTTAAAGTCCTGAAAGAGAGGAACTTTCAGCCACGAATACTATACCCATCAAAGCTATCATTCAAATACGAAGGAGAAATTAAAACATTCACAGATACAGAAAAGATGAGGGAATTTATCATCAGAAAACCCCCACTCCAGGAATTACTAAAGGGGGTTCTCCAATCAGATACAAAGAACAAAAAAAAACAGAGCCACAAGTAAAAGCTCCAAGAAGAACACAATAAAACCAAATTTAAACTGTGACAACAACAAAAAGAAAGAGGGGGAGAAGACGGAGATTAACAGTAGCAAAGGACGATGGAGTGCAAAAGTACTCACAAAATAGTTCGCTACAATGAACAGGGTAGGGACCCTTTTCATTACTCAAAGGTAACCACCATTGAAAAAACCACCACAGAAGCACATGAGATAAAAAAGATAGCAACAGAGGAAAGATGTATGGAATACAACCAAATAAAAACAAAAGATAGAAAAACGAAAGAGAAGGATCAAACAAGACACAAAACTAACAGAAAGCAAGATATAAAATGGCAATAGGGAACTCACAAGTATCAATAATTACACTAAATGTAAACGGATTAAACTCACCAATAAAAAGGCACAGAGTAGCAGAATGTATTAAAAAAGAAAATCCAACTGTATGCTGCCTACAGGAAACTCATCTAAGTAACAAGGATAAAAACAAATTCAAAGTGAAAGGCTGGAAAACAATATTCCAAGCAAATAACATCCAAAAAAAAGCAGGTGTAGCAATACTCATATCAGATAATGCTGACTACAAGACAGGAAAAGTACTTAGAGACAAAAATGGCCATTTCATAATGGCTAAGGTGACACTGAATCAAGAAGACATAACAATTCTTAATATATATGCACCAAACCAAGGAGCACCAAAATATATACGACAGCTACTTATTGATCTTAAAACAAAAACTGACAAAAATACAATCATACTTGGAGACCTCAATACACCGCTGACGGCTCTAGATCGGTCATCCAAACAGAGAATCAACAAAGACATAGTGGCCTTAAACAAAACACTAGAGAACCTGGATATGATAGACATCTACAGGACATTTCATCCCAAAGTGATTGAGTATACATTTTTCTCCAGTGTCCATGGATCATTCTCAAGAATTGACCATATGTTGGGCCACAAAAACAACATCAGCAAATTCAGAAAAATTGAAGTTGTACCAAGCATATTTTCTGATCATAAAGCCTTGAAACTAGAATTCAACTGCAAAAAAGAGGAAAAAAATCCCACAAAAATGTGGAAACTAAACAACATACTTTTAAAAAATGAATGGGTCAAAGAAGAAATAAGTGCAGAGATCAAAAGATATATACAGACTAATGAAAATGACAATACGACATATCAGAATCTATGGGATGCAGCAAAAGCAGTGATAAGAGGGAAGTTCATATCGCTTCAGGCATATATGAACAAACAAGAGAGAGCCCAAGTGAACCACTTAACTTCCCACCTTAAGGAACTAGAAAAAGAAGAACAAAGACAACCCAAAACCAGCCGAAGAAAGGAGATAATAAAAATCAGAGCAGAAATAAATGAATTAGAGAACAGAAAAACTATAGAAAAAATTAATAGAACAAGGAGCTGGTTCTTTGAAAAGATCAACTAAATTGACAAACCCTTGGCAAGACTTACCAAGGAAAAAAGAGAAAGAACTCATATAAACAAAATCCAAAATGAAAGAGGAGAAATCACCACGGACACCGTAGATATACAAAGAATTATTGTAGAATACTATGAAAAACTTTATGCCACTAAATTCAACAACCTAGAAGAAATGGATAAATTCCTAGAACAATACAACCTTTCTAGACTGAGTCAAGAAGAAGCAGAAAGCCTAAACAGACCTATCAGTAGAGAAGAAATAGAAAAAAACATTAAAAACCTCCCCAAAAATAAAAGTCCAGGCCCTGACGGCTATACCAGCGAATTTTATCAAACATTCAAAGAAGACTTGGTTCCTATTCTACTCAAAGTCTTCCAAAAAATTGAAGAAGAAGCAATACTTCCAAACACATTTTATGAGGCCAACATAACCCTCATACCAAAACCAGGCAAGGATGGCACAAAAAAAGAAAACTACAGACCAATATCTCTAATGAATACAGATGCTAAAATACTAAACAAAATACTAGCAAATCGAATACAACAACATATTAAAAAAATAATACATCATGATCAAGTGGGATTCATCCCAGAATCTCAAGGATGGTTCAACATACGTAAAACGGTTAATGTAATACACCATATCAACAAAACAAAGAACAAAAACCACATGATCTTATCAATAGACGCAGAAAAGGCTTTCGATAAAATACAACACAATTTTATGTTTAAGACTCTCAACAAAATGGGTATAGAAGGAAAATATCTCAACATGATAAAGGCCATATATGATAAACCATCAGCTAACATCATATTAAATGGCACTAAACTGAAGGCTTTCCCCCTTAAATCAGGAACAAGACAGGGTTGTCCACTCTCTCCACTCTTATTTAATGTGGTACTAGAGGTTCTAGCCAGAGCAATCAGACAAGACAAAGAAATAAAAGGCATCCATATCGGAAAAGAAGAAGTAAAGGTATCACTTTTTGCAGATGATATGATCCTATACATCGAAAACCCCAAAGAATCCACAAAAAGACTACTAGAAACAATAAGCCAATACAGTAAGGTCGCAGGATACAAAATTAACATACAGAAGTCAATAGCCTTTCTATATGCCAACAATGAAACAACTGAGAAGGAACTCAAAAGAATAATCCCCTTCACGATTGCAACAAAAAAAATAAAATACTTAGGAATAAACATAACAAAGAATGTAAAGGACTTATATAATGAAAACTATAAACCATTGTTAAGGGAAATCGAAAAAGATATAATGAGATGGAAGAATATACCTTGTTCTTGGCTAGGAAGAATAAATATAATCAAGATGGCTATATTACCCAAAGCAATATACAAATTTAAGGCAATTCCCATCAAAATTCCAATGACATTTTTTAAAGAAATAGAGCAAAAAATCATCAGATTTATATGGAACTATAAAAAACCCCGAATAGCCAAAGCAATCCTAAAGAAAAAGAATGAAGCTGGGGGCATAACAATACCTGACTTCAAACTCTATTATAGGGCCACGACAATCAAAACAGCATGGTATTGGCAGAAAAATAGACACTCAGACCAATGGAACAGAATAGAAAGTCCAGAAATAAAACCACATATATATAGTCAAATAATTTTTGATAAAGGGGCCAACAACACACAATGGAGAAAAGAAAGCCTCTTCAATAAATGGTGCTGGGAAAACTGGAAAGCCACATGCAAAAGAATGAAACTGGACTACAGTCTCTCCCCCTGTACAAAAATTAACTCAAAATGGATCAAAGATCTAAACATAAGACCTGAAACAATTAAGTACATAGAAGAAGACATAGGTACTCAACTCATGGACCTGGGTTTTAAAGAGCATTTTATGAATTTGACTCCAATGGCAAGAGAAGTGAAGGCAAAAATTAATGAATGGGACTACATCAGACTAAGAAGTTTTTGCTCAGCAAGAGAAACTGATAACAAAATAAACAGAAAGCCAACTAAATGGGAAATGATATTTTCAAACAACAGCTCAGATAAGGGCCTAATATCCAAAATATACAAAGAACTCATAAAACTCAACAACAAACAAACAAACAATCCAATAAAAAAATGGGAAGAGGATATGAATAGACACTTCTCCCAGGAAGAAATACAAATGGCCAACAGATATATGAAAAGATGCTCATCTTCTTTAGCTATTAGAGAAATGCAAATCAAAACGGCAATGAGATACCACCTCACACCTGTTCGATTAGCTGTTATTAGCAAGTCAGGTAATAGCAAATGTTGGAGAGGCTGTGGAGAAAAAGGAACCCTCATACACTGTTGGTGGGAATGTAAAGTAGTACAACCATTATGGAAGAAAGTATGGTGGTTCCTCAAAAAACTGAAAATAGAACTACCTTATGACCCAGCAATCCCTCTACTGGGTATATATCCCCAAAACTCAGAAACATTGATACGTAAAGACACATGCAGCCCCATGTTTATTGCAGCATTGTTCACAGTGGCCAGGACATGGAAACAACCAAAAAGCCCATCAATAGATGACTGGATAAAGAAGATGTGGCACATATACACTATGGAATACTACTCAGCCATAAGAAATGATGACATCGGAACATTTACAGCAAAATGGTGGGATCTTGATAACATGATACGAAGCGAAATAAGTAAATCAGAAAAAAACAGGAACTGTATTATTCCATACGTAGGTGGGACATAATAGTGAAACTAAGAGACATTGATAAGAGTGTAGTGGTTACGGGGGGGAGGGGGGAATGGGAGAGGGATAGGGGGTGGGAGGGGCACAAAGAAAACAAGATAGAAGGTGACAGAGGACAATCTGACTTTGGGTGGTGGTTATGCAACATAATTGAACGACAAGATAACCTGGACTTGTTATCTTTGAATATATGTATCCTGATTTATTGATGTCACCCAATTAAAAAAATAAAATTATAAAAAAAAAAAAAAAAAAAAATCAGGGAAAAAAAAAAAAAAAATTTGCCCTTTCAAAACATAACAATTATTTACCATAATATAGCTTTTAAAAGAGGAATCATATGCATTAATATAAAAATATAACTATGTATTATAAAATCACTTTCTATCATTTTTTTATTAATTTTAATAGGGTGACATTAATCAATTAGGGTACATAAGTTCAGAGAAAGCATCTCCAGGTAATTTTGACATTTGATTATGTTGCATACCCATCACCCAAAGTCATATAGTCTTCCGTCACCTTCTTCTGGTTTTCTTTGTGCCCCTCCTCTCCCCCCACCCCCTCCCTTCCCTTCCCCACACCTGGTAACCACCACACTCTTGTCCATGTCCCTGAGTCTCATTTTATGTTCCACCTATGTATGGAATCATATAGCTCTTAGTTTTTCTAATTTACTTATTTTACTCAGTATAATGTTATCAAGGTCCATCCATGTTGTTGTAAATGATCCAATGTCATCATTTCTTATGGCTGAGTAATATTCCATAGTATATATGTACCACATCTTCTTTATACAGTCATCTATTGAAGGGCTTTTTGGTTGTTTTCATGTCTTGGCCACTGTGAACAATGCTACAATGAACATGGGGCTACATGTGTCATTACGTACCAGTGCTTTTGAGTTATGGGGATATATTCCCAGTAGAGGGATTGCTGGGTTATATGATAGTTCTATTTTTAATTTTTTGAGGAACCACCATACTTTCTTCCATAGTGGTTGTACTACTTCACATTCCCACCAACAGTGAATGAGGGTTTCTTTTTCTCCACAGCCTCTCCGAAACTTGTTATTACCTGTCTTATTGATAATTGCTAATCTAACAGGTGTGAGGTTGTATCTCAGTGTAGTTTTGATTTGCATTTCTCTAATAGCTAATAAAGGTGAGTATCTTTTCATATATCTATTGGTCATTTCTATTTCTTCCTAGGAGAAGTGTCTGTTCCTGTCCTCTTCCCATTTTTTTATTGGACTGTTTGCTTGTTTGTTGTTGAGTTTTATGAGTTCTTTGTATATTTTGGATATTAGGCCCTTATCTGTGCTGTTGTTTGAAAATATCATCTCCCATTTAGTTGGCTGTCTGTTTGTTTTGTTGTCAGTTTCTCTTGCGGTGCAAAAGCTTCTTAGTCTGATGTAGTCCTATTCATTTATCTTTACCTTCACTTCCCTTGCCTTTGGAGTCAAATTCATAAAATGCTCTTTGTAACCAAGGTCCAAGGGTTTAGTACCTATGTTTTCTTCTTTGTAATTTATTGTTTCAGGTCTTATATTTAGGTCTTTGATCCATTTTGAATTAATTTTAGTACAAGGGGACAAACTGTAGTCAAGTTTCATTCTCTTGCTTGTGGTTTTCCAGTTTTCCCAGCACCATTTGTTGAAGCGGCTTTCTTTTCTCCATTGTGTGTTTGTTGGCCCCTTTATGAAAAATTATTTGCCCATATACATGTGATTTTATTTCTAGGCTTTCTATTCTGTTCCATTGGTCTGAGTGTCAATTTTTTCTCCCAATACCATGCTGTTTTGATTATCATGGCTCTGTAGTATAATTTGAAGTCAGGTATTGTAATGCTCCCAGCTTCGTTCTTTTTCCTTAGGATTGCTCTGACTATTTGGGGATTTTTATAGTTCCATATAAACCTGATGATTTTTGTTCCATTTCTTTAAAAACTGACATTGGAATTTTGATGGGAATTGCATTAAATTTGTATATCACTTTGGGTAATATAGTTATTTTTACTATATTTAATCTTCTATTCCAAGAACAAAGAATATTTTTCCATTTCATTATATCTTTTTTGATTTCCCTTAACAAAGCTTTGTAGTTTTCATTATAGGTCTTTTTACATTCTTTGTTATGTTTATTCCTAGGTATTTTATTTTATTTTTCTGTTGCAACCATCAAGGGGATTGCTTTTTTGAGCTTGTTTTCTGATGTTTCATTGTTGGCATATAGGAAGACAATGGACTTTTGTATGTTAATTTTGTATCCTGTGACCTTACTGTATTGGTTTATTGTTTCTAGTAGTCTTTTTGAGAAGTCTTTAAGGTTTTCGATGTATAGGATCATATCATCTGCAAAAAGTGAAATGTTTACTTCTTCTTTCCCAATATGAAAGCCATTTATTTCTTTCTCTTATCTGATTACTCTGGCTAGAACTTCCAGCACTATGTTGAATAAGAATGGAGAGAGAGAAAAACCTTGTCTTGTTCCTGATTTTAGGGGAAAAGTTTTCAGTTTTATGCCATTTAATATGATGTTAGCTGATGGTTTATCATAGATGGCCTTTATTATGTTGAGATATTTTCCTTTTATACCCATTTTGATAAGTGTTTTAAACATAAAGTGATGTTGTATTTTATTGAATGCCTTTTCTGCATCTATTAATAAGATCATATGGTTTTTGTTCTTTGTTTTGTTGATATGGTGTGTTACATTAACCGTTTTACGTATGTTGAACCATCCTTGCGATTGTAGAATGAATCCCACATTGATCATGATGAATTATTTTTTTAATGTGTTGTTGTATTCAATTTGCTAGTATTCGATTTAGTATTTTAGCATCTGTATTAATTAGAGATATTGGTCTGTAGTTTTCTTTTTTTGTGTTGTCCTTGCCAGGTTTTGGTATGAGGGTTATGTTGGCCTCATAAAATGTGTTTGGCAGTATTGCTTCTTCCTAAATTTTTTGGAAGACTTTGAGTAGCATAAGAACCAAGTCTTCTTTGAATGTTTGATTGAATTCACTAGTATAGCCATCTGGCCCTGGACTTTTATTTTTGGGAGGTTTTTAACAGTTGTTTCTATTTCCTCTCTGCTTATCGGTCTGTTTAGGCTTTCTGCTTCTTCATGACTCAGTCTAGGAAGATTGCATTGTTCTAGGAATTTATCCATTTCTTCTATATTGTTAAATTTGGTGGCATATTGTTTTTTATAGTATTCTACAATAACTCTTTGTATATCTTTGATATCTGTGGTGATTTCTCCTCTTTCATTTTGGATTTTGTTTATATGAGTCCTTTCTTTTTTTTCTTAGTGAGTCTTGCCAAGGGTTTGTCAATTTTGTTGATCTTTTCAAAGAACCAGATTCTTGTTTTATTAACTTTTTCTATAGTTTTTCTGTTCTCTATCTCATTTATTTATGCTCTGATTTTTATTGTCTCCTTTCTTCTGCTGGTTTTGGGTTGCCTTTATTCTTCTTCTAGTTCCTTAATATGTGAAGTTAAGTGGTTTACTTGGGCTCTCTCTTGTTTGTTCATATAGGCCTGTAGTGATATGAACTTCCCTTTTATTACTGCTTTTGTTGCATCCTAGAGATTCTGATATGTTGTATTGTTATTTTCATTTGCCTGTATGTATCTTTTGATCTCTGTGCTTATTTCTTCTTTGACCCACTCAGGTTTTAGAAATATGTTGTTTAGTTTTCACATTTTTGTGGATTTGTTTACCTCTTTTTTGCAGTTGAATTCTAGTTTCAAGGATTTATGATGAGAAAATATGCTTGGTACAATTTCAATCTTTCTGAATTTGTTGATGTTATTTTTGTGGCCCAACATATGGTCAATTCTTGAGAATATTCCATGTACACTAGAGAAAAATGTATACTCTGCCACTTTGGGATGAAATGTCCTGTGGTTTTCTATCATATTCAATTGTTCTAGTGTTTCATTTAAGGCCAATATTTCTTTATTGATTTTCTGTATGGATGAATGATCTAGAGCCGTCAGCGGTGTATTGAGGTCTCCAAGTATGATTGTATTTTTGTCAGTTTTTTTATTTTAGGTCAGTTAGTAGCTATCTTATATATTTTGGTGCTCCTTGGTTAGGTGCATATATATTAAGAAGTGTTATTTCTTCCTGATTCAATGTCCCCTTTATCATTATAAAATGACCGTTTTTGTCTATGATTACCTTTGCTGTCTTGTAGTCAGCATTGTTAGATATAAGTATTACTATACCTGCTTTTTTTGGGATGTTATTTGCTTGGAGTATTGTTTTCCAACCTTTCATTTTTTTTTTTTTTTTTTCTTTATTTATTTTTAGAGAGGAGAGAGACAGAGAGGGAGAGAGAGGAGAGAGAGACAGAGAGAGAGAAGGGGGGAGGAGCTGGAAGCATCAACTCCCATAGGTGCCTTGACCAGGCAAGCCCAGGGTTTTGAACCGGCGACCTCAGCATTTCCAGGTCGACGCTTTATCCACTGCGCCACCACAGGTCAGGCCCCAACCTTTCATTTTGAATTTGCTTTTATCCTTGTAGTGTAGATGTGTTTCTTGTAGGCAACATACAGTTGGATTTTCTTTTTTAATCCATTTTGCTACTCTATGTCTTTTTATTGGTGTGTTTAATCCATTTACATTTAGTGTAATTATTGACATTTGAGTGTTTCCTATTGCCATTTTATATATTGCTTTCTGATAGTATTGTATCTTGTTTGGTTCTTCTATTTTTCTATTATTTGTTTTTGTTTGGTTGTAATTCATACTTCTTATCTCTGTTACTTCTTTTTTCAAGCCATGTACTTCTGTAGTGGTTTTTTTCAGGAGTGGTTACTATTAAGTAATGGAAAGCATACATATCATGTTCATTGTAGTACATTATCTTATGAGTGCTTCTGCACTCCATCTTCCTTTGCTATTGTTAATCTTTGTCCTCTTTCCTTTTTTGTTTCTTTGTCACAGATTAATCTTGTTTTTATTGCAATCTTCATGGAGTTTTACTTGTAGTTTTATTTTGTTTTGTTCTTTGTGTCTGGTTGGAAAACCCTCATTAGTATTTCCTGAAGTGGGGGTATTCTGGTGATAAATTTGCTCATCTTTTCTGTATCTGTGAATGTTTTTCTTTCTCCTTAGTATTTGAAGGGTAGCTTTGATGGGTATAGTATTCTTGCCTGGAAGTTCCTCTCTTTCAGGACTTTAAATATTGGGGTCCACTCTCTTCTAGCTTGTAAAGTTTCTGCTGAGAATTCTGTTGATAATCTAATGGGCCTTCCTTTATATATTGTATTCTTCTTCTCCCTGGCTGCCTTGAGAATTTTTCTTTGTCATTGGTTTGTGCCAATTTCATTATGATGTGCCTTGGAGTAGGTTTGTTAGGGTTAAGATAACTTGGTGTTCTGTTTGCTTCTTGAATTCAAGGCTTTAGTTATTTTCCACAGGCTTGTGATGTTCTCATCTATTATTTGTTTGAATATGTTCTCCATTTCATTTTCTCTCTCTTCTCCTTCTGTTATACCCAATATTCTTATATTGCTCTTTCTGATGGAGTCAGACAATTCCTGTAGGGTTATCTCATTTTTTTAAATTCATGAGTCTCTCTCCTCTTCTCTCTGTAGTACCTCTAGTTGCCTGTCTTCTATGTTACCAATTCTCTCCTCTATCTGGCCTGTTCTATTGGCTAAGCTTGTTACCTCATTTTTAAGTTCATGAATTGAGTTTTTCATCTCTGTTTGGTTCATTTTCATAGTTTCAACTTCCTTGGTGAAGTATTCTTTTTGTTCATTGAATTGTTTTTTGAGATCCCTAAATTGCCTTTCTGTGCTTTCTTGTATATCCCTGAATATTTTTAGGACCTCAATTTTAAATTCTCTGTCATTTAACTCCAAGGTTTCTAAGCTATTGAAATTTTTTTCTATAGATTTTTCCTCATCTATCTGATCTACATCACTGTCTTTTGTATCCATGATATTAGATTTCTTTTTATTTTTTTTTATTTTATTTATTTATTTATTTATTTTTTAATAAATTTTTATTAATGGTAATGGGATGACATTAATAAATCAGGGTACATATATTCAAAGAAAACATGTCTAGGTTATTTTGTCATCAAATTATGTTGCAAACCCCTCGCCCAAAGTCAGATTGTCCTCCGTCACCCTCTATCTAGTTCTCTGTGCCCCTCCCCCTCCCCCTAACTCTCTCCCTCCCTCCCATGTCCTCCCTCCCCCCCCCCACCCTTGGTAACCACCACACTCTTGTCCATGTCTCTTAGTCTCATTTTTATGTTCCACCAATGTATGGAATCATGTAGTTCTTGTTTTTTTCTGATTTACTTATTTCACTCCTTATAATGTTATCAAGATCCCACCATTTTGCTGTAAATGATCTGATGTCATCATTTCTTATGGCTGAGTAGTATTCCATAGTGTATATGTGCCACATCTTCTTTATCCAGTCTTCTATTGAAGGGCTTTTTGGTTGTTTCCATGTCTTGGCCACTGTGAACAGTGCTGCAATGAACATGGGGCTACATGTGTCTTCACGTATCAATGTTTCTGAGGTTTTGGGGTATATACCCAGTAGAGGGATTGCTGGGTCATAAGGTAGTTCTATTTGCAGTTTTTTGAGGAACCACCATACTTTCCTCCATAATGGTTGTACTACTTTACATTCCCACCAACAGTGAATGAGGGTTCCTTTTTCTCCACAGCCTCTCCAACATTTGCTATTACCCGTCTTGTTGATAATAGCTAATCTAACAGGAGTGAGGTGGTATCTCATTGTAGTTTTGATTTGCATTTCTCTAATAACTAATGAAGCTGAGCATCTTTTCATATATCTGTTGGCCATTTGTATCTCTTCCTGGGAGAAGTGTCTGTTCATGTCCTCTTCCCATTTTTTTATTGGATTGTTTGTTTGTTGTTGAGTTTTATGAGTTCTTTGTAAATTTTGGATATTAGGCCCTTATCTGAGCTGTCGTTTGAAAATATCAGTTCCCATATAGTTGGCTGTCTGTTTATTTTGATATCAGTTTCTCTTGCTGAGCAAAAACTTTTAATTCTGATGTAGTCCCATTCATTTATCTTTGCCTTCACTTCTCTTGCCATTGGAGTCAAGTTCATAAAATGTTCTTTAAAACCCAGGTCCATGATTTTAGTACCTATGTCTTCTTCTATGTACTTTATTGTTTCAGGTCTTATATTTAGGTCTTTGATCCATTTTGAATTAATTTTAGTACATGGAGGCAGGCTGTAGTCGAGTTTCATTTTTTTGCATGTGCTTTCCAGTTTTCCCAACACCATTTGTTAAAGAGGCTTTCTTTTCTCCATTGTATGTTGTTGGCCCCTTTATCAAAGATTATTTGACCATATATATGTGGTTTTATTTCTGGGCTTTCTATTCTGTTCCATTGGTCTGAGTGTCTATTTTTCTGCCAATACCATGCTGTTTTGATTATCGTGGCCCTATAATATAGTTTAAAGTCAGGTGTTGTAATGCCCCCAGCTTCATTCTTTTTCCTTAGGATTGTTTTGGCTATTCGGGGTTTTTTATAGTTCCATATAAATCTGATGGTTTTTTGTTCCATTTCTTTAAAAAATCTCATAGGGATTTTGATGGGAATTGCATTAAATTTGTATATTGCTTTGGGTAATATGGCCATTTTGATTATATTTATTCTTCCTATCCAAGAACAAGGAATATTTTTCCATCTCATTGTATCTTTTTCGATTTCCCTTAACAATGCTTTGTAATTTTCATTATATAGGTCCTTTACGTTCTTTGTTATGTTTATTCCTAGGTATTTTATTTTTTTTGTTGCAATCGTGAAGGGGATTATTTTTTTGAGTTCGTTTTCTAATATTTCATTGTTGGCATATAGAAAGGCTATGGACTTTTGTATGTTAATTTTGTATCCTGCGACCTTACTGTATTGGTTTATTGTTTCTAATAATCTTTTTGTGGAGTCCTTCGGGTTTTCGATGTATAGGATCATATCATCAGCAAAAAGTGATAGCTTTACTTCTTCTTTTCCGATATGGATGCCTTTTATTTCTTTGTCTTGTCTCATTGCTCTGGCCAGAACTTCTAGCACCACGTTGAATAAGAGTGGAGAGAGATTTCTTTTTATTTAATGGAATTTTGGAGTAGTATTGATAATAACACAGAAAGAGTTAATAAAATTTTTTTTTGAGAAAATGCTGTGAAAAACTGAAAATTCTATTGTGCTCAGTGGAACAAAAATATGTAGAACAGAGGTTCTGGGTTGGGGGGAGTTACAAAGAGGCACAAAACAAGGCAAGAACCCACAAAATGCCACAAGGAAGAAATTTGTATCAAGAATAAAATAATTTGTTTTTAAATGGTGATTGAATGAGAGAAATAGAGTAAGAGAAAAGAAAAAAATAAGTACAGAGATTTCAATACCCCACTAACATCACTAGATAGATCCTCAAGAAAGAAAATTAACAAGGAAACAGCAGACTTAAAGGACACACTAGATCAACTCAATTTAATAGATATCTTCGGAACTTTTCACCCTAAAGCAGCAGAATATACATTCTTTTCAAGTGCTCATGGTACATTCTCTAGGATCGCCCACATGTTAGGGCACAAAAGTGGTTTCAACAAATTTAAGAAGATTGAAATTATATCAAGCACTTTCTCTGATCACAATGGCATGAAACGAGAAATGAACCATAACAGAAAAGCTCAAAAATTCTCAAACACATGGAAACTAAATAGCAGGTTGTTAAATAACAAATGGATTAAGAATGAGATCAAAGAGGAAATAAAAAAATTCTTAAAAATGAATGACAATGAGTGTAGAACAACTCAAAATTTATGGGACACAGCAAAGCAGTACTGAGAGGGAAGTTCATAGCACTACAGACACACCTTAAGAAACTAGAAAAAGCTCAAATAAACAACTTAACCCTGCATCTAAAAGAACTAGAAAAAGAACAGCAAGTAAAGCCCAGAGCTAGTAGAAGAAAGAAAATTATAGAGATCAAAGAAGAAATAAATGACATAGAGGCTAAAGAAACAATACAGAGGATCAATGAAACTAGGAGCTGGTTCTTTGAAAAAGTAAATGAGATCAATGAACCTTTAACTAGACTCACCAAGAAAGAAAGAGAGAGAACTAAATAAATAATATTAAAAATGAGAGTGGACAAATAACAACTGACACAACAGAAATACAAAATATTTTAAGAAAATACTATGAAGAACTGTATGCCAAAAAAATAGACAACCTAGATGAAATGGACAAATTCCTTGAAACATACAATCTTCCAAAAATCAAACTGGAAGAATCAGAAATCCTAAACAGATTGATTATAACAAATGAGATAGAAACAGTTATCAAAAAACTCCCAACAAAGAAAAGTTCAGGGCCTGATGGCTTCACAACTGAATTCTATCAAATATTCAAAGAAGAACTAAATCCTATCCTTCTCAAGATATTTCAAAATTTCTAGAGGAAGGAAGACTTCCAAGCTCCTTTTATGAGGCGAGAATAATTCTGATTCCAAAACCAGGCAAAGACAACACAAAGAAAGAAAATTATAGGCCCGCCAATATCCCTGATAAATATAGATGCTAAAATCCTCAACAAAATATTAGCAAACTGGATCTAACAATATATGGAAAAAATCATACACCATAATCAAGTGGGATTTATTCTGGGGAGGCAAGGCTGGTACAATATTTGCAAATCAATCAATGTGATTCATCACATAAACAAAAAAAGGAGAAAAACCACATGATAATTTCAATAGATGCAGAAAAAGCATTTGATAAAATCCAGCACCCATTCATGATCAAAACTCTCAGCAAAGTGGGAATACAGGGAACATACTTCAACATAATAAATGCCATCTATAACAAACTGACAGTCAACATCATACTTAATGGGCAAAAATTAAAAGCAATCCCCTTAAGATCAGGAACAAGGCAGGGGTGCCCCCTTTCACCACTCTTATTCAACATAGTCCTCGAAGTCCTAGCTACAGCAATCAGACAAGAAGAAGAAATAAAAGGCATTCAAGTTGGAAAAGAATAAGTAAAATTATCATTATTTGCAGATGATATGATATTGTATATAGAAAACCCTAAAGTCTCAGTCAAAAAACTACTGGACCTGATAAATGAATTCAGCAAGGTGGCAGAATATAAAATTAATAGTCAGAAATCAGAGGCATTTTTATACGCCAACAATGAACAGTCAGAAAGAGAAATTAAGGAAACAATCCCCTCCACTATTACAACCAAAAAAATAAAATACTTAGGAGTAAATTTAACCAAGGAGACTAAAGACTTGTACTTGGAAAATTATAAAACATTGATAAAAGAAATCAAGGAAGATACAAACAAGTGGAAGCATACCATGTTCATGGTTAGGAAGAATAAATATCATTAAAATGTCTATATTACCCAAAGCAATCTACAAATTCAATGCAATACCAATTAAAATACCATGACATACTTTAAAGATATTGATCACGTATTCCAAAAATTTATATGGAACCAAAAAAGAACACGAATAGCCTCAGCAATCTTAAAAAAAGAAGAATAAAGTGAGAGATATCACACTTCCTGATATCAAGTTATACTACAAAGCCATTGTACTCAAAACAGCTTGGTACTAGCATAAGAACAGGCATACAGATCAATGGAACAGAACAGAGAACCCAGAAATAAACCACAGCTCTATGGACAACTGATATTTGACAAAGGAGGTAAGGAAATACAATGGAGTCAAGACAGCCTCTTTAACAAATGGTGTTGGGAAAATTGGACATTTTCCTGCAAAAATATGAAACTAGACCACCAACTTACACCATTCACAAAAATAAACTCAAAATGAATAAAAGACTTAAATGTAAGCCATAAAACCATACGCATCTTAGAAGAAAACATAGGCAGTAAGTTCTCTGACATCTCTCAGAGCAATATATTTGCTGATTTATCTCCACAGGGAAGTGAAATAAAAGACAGGATAAACAAATGGGACTATATCAAACTAAAAAGTTTTCACAGCTAAAAACAATAAGAACAGAATAAAAAGACAAACTACACAATGGGAGAACATATTTGACAATACATCTGATAAGGGGTTAATAACCAAAATTTATAAAGAACTTGTAAATCTCAACACCAGGAAGACAAACAATCCAACCAAAAATGGGAAAAAGAAATAATAGACACTTCTCCAAAGAGGACATACAGATTGCCAATAGGCATATGAAAAAATGCTCAACATCACTAATCATTAGAGAAATGCAAATTAAAACCACAATGAGATATCACCTCACACCAGTCAGAATGGTGCTCATCAACAAAACAACACAGAATAAGTGCTAGAAAGGATGTGGAGAAAGGGGCACCCTCCTGCACTGCTGGTGGGAATGCAGAGTGGTGCAGCCACTGTGGAGAACAGTATGGAGATTCCTCAAAAAATTGAAACTCGAACTGCCTTTTGACCCAGCTATTCCACTTTTAGGAATATACCCCAAGAACACCATAGAACTACTCCAAAAGGAAAAATGCACCCCCATGTTTGTGGCAGTATTGTTCACAATAGCGAAGATCTAGAAACAGCCCAAGTGTCCATCAGAGGATGAGTGGATTAAAAAGCTTTGGTACATATATACTATGGAATACTACTCAGCCATAAGAAATGATGACATCGGATCATTTACAATAACATGGATGGACCTTGATAACATTATACGGAGTGAAATAAGTAAATCAGAAAAAACTAAGAACTATATAACTCCATACATAGATGTGACATAAAAATGAGACTCACATGGACAAGAATGTGATGGTAACGGGGGTGGGGGGGTAGGACGGGTGGGGCGAGGAAGGAGAGAGGTGGTGGGGGAGGGGAGGGGCACAAAGAAAACCAGATAGAAGGTGACAGAAGACAACTTGACTTTGGGTGAGGGGTATACAGCATAATCAAATGTCAAAATAATCTGGAGATGTTTTCTTTCAACTTATGTACCCTGATTTATCAATGTCACTGCATTAAATTTAATTAAAAAAAAGAAATATAGTGAAAGAGAATTTGTGTGTGTGTATGTGTGAGTGTGTGTGTGTGTTTTAAAAAAGAGGAAAGGCTTTTCACCCAGAGGGATGAAAAATTTGGACAGCTTGTGCAGAAAGGTGAATACTCTTTCTGGAGTGAATACTTTTGTGAATTGACACTTCAAAGTCTAAGTGTTCTTCTAAGAGCTATGCTGCCTATCAGGTTAGGTATGGGCGCATCTCTACCCTTCACTGGGCTGCCAGCTCACTGAGGGCCAGGAGAGTCTTCTTCATGTCCTCACCCAGCTCTCCACTGTGCCCGGCACCATGTCTTGCACTTAGTAGGCCTTCAGTATATAGTTGTGCAAACAAATGAAAACAAACTCACTTTGTTTCACCTCAAAAATATTTGTGTAGATAAAGACTTAGAAGTAAACTTTAATTACTTCAGTGTGGGCAAATAATAAGTATCCCATGCCAATGGATAACACACACTGTAGTAGTGACTAGAGATGCTTTGACTGGGTAAAATGTCAATGTCACTAACAGAAATAGGAAAAGTCGAAAATAGAGCTATTGAGTTTGGAACAAGTTTTATATGTTAAGAAGATATTAGAATACTTGGTAGTTGTGTAACATCTTGAACATATCAGGAAAAACTTATTTGTTCCACAAAGCTCGATGATTAACGGTCAAACTGGATCTTGGTTCTACATTTTGACTCTAGGTCTAGCAGTCTTATCATTTCTCTCAGCTGCTTTCTTCTATAAACTTGAACTAAACATAAACTAGCCCATTTACATTTCCGCTGCCTTTATGTTTTAATTTAAAAAATTAAAATCTTTATTCTATTTTCTCTGTTCCCAAAATTCTCAAGGTTCAAACTACTTTTATTCATTGACATTAAAACCTGATTCTTTCCTCAAATGCCTCTATTGCAAGGATTGGAAACAAGCATTCTTGCACATACTAATTTTATGTAGACAATTTCACATATACAATGCTTAATAATCTGCTTTTTAAAATCATACTTTTTCAACAAACCCTGAAATACAAACATCTCCTACTGCAGTTTCCTAAGGCTGGTAGAATTAAATTAGATGATCGTCTGCTTGTTGCATGAATCTTCTACCAACTCAGCTGTTGCCAACAGAAATACTGATTTAACAGAGCAAGAAAGCTAATATTTTTCAACTATTATTTGGCCCTTGGTTATTTTCCTTAAAATGTGTATTTTTAATAATTTATTTCTAGACCTAAATTCCTAAGTAGAGTCTATGAGTTAGGATTTTAAGAACTGACACTTTTGCATTATGTTTTGCTATGTTACTAACAGTCCCTTAAAAAATGGAGAAGCAGAAAAGTTCAGTGTTTGCTGTGTTAATACATGCCTGGCTCTATTGGCCCTGCCTCTTTTGGAATAGTGCTTCTGGCTTGGCTCCACACTTTCTGCTCCCTGGACATACTTATCTGTTTACTAGCTGTCAAAGTAAATTTATAGTCCTGAGTGACACCATTAGAAAACTAGGGAGAGGGCTTTCTGAGCACACACAGGTACACTTGCACTCATGTTAAGTTGAAATTTTGCCAAGAACCTATTAACCAATCCTAATGAACTGCTGTTTTCCATTTAAACACCATTAGTTTCCTATGGTTTGCCACTCAGGTGTAAGTAGCAAAGACACCATCAAGTGGTGAAAAAAGGTGTTGCTTTGCAGAAAGCCCATATGTCCTTGGAGAATTAGAACTTGGCTTTTGTATGAGCCATTTTTTTTTTTCTACTCTGGAAGTAATCAGGCATTCCAAATATTTAGGGCCACCTCCTAGAATACAGAAAGATTTTTAGCACATCACATTGCTTTGAGGTTCTGGGTAATTTATTTTGCTGCCTGCTATGCAGAGGTTTATTTTACTTCTGAAGAAGATTATATAGCAGTGACTGCGTAAGTGACAACTCTCAATCTATGGCTCTACATTAAAAGATTCACAGATTCCCTCCTCTGTCTTTTTAAAATTTTCCTCTAAAATACTTTTAAATGTTTGATGCATTATCATACACTTTACTAGCAAAGTCTTTTGAAACAATAAGAACTAGAGTGATACTGATAGTGAAAATGGCAAATCTGTACAAAAAATATTGCTGGTTTTGTGGAGTTCGCTTTGGGTTTGAACATTTAAGATGAAAGAAGAAATATTAAGATGACAAGAAAATTGGTTTTTTGTTTCATTTCATCTTTTTCAAATTGCAAGGAATGTGGTTTTATATTACAGTATCTCAATATAGTTTCTTTCTTGGAAAGAAAATACAAAGTTAAGAATTTAGGGAGCCAATTGCATCCCTCAGTTCAGCAGATAATAAAAACATGCAAATGATTCATCTGAAAAGTAAAAGCAACCCAAGAAATACAAAATACATTTCTCAACCACAGGAAACATTCAGTGGTAGGAAGCATTAAACATAATTAGCACTGTTTCATTAAGTTTATATTTTTTATACCATTTCAGCTTACTTTTCAGGTTGTGAAACCTTCTTCCTTTGTTATAGTGTAGCACTTTAAGCATTATTTTTCCAAAATGGAGACAAGAATAGTAATCCTAAATGTACTAACCAGGCCCTGGCCAGTGGTTCAGAGGATAGAGCATCAGCCTGAGATAGGGATGTCCTGATTCAATTCCCGGTCAAGGCCAAGGAGAAGCGACCATCTGCTTCTACCCCTCCCTCTTTCCTTCTTCCCCTCCCACAGTCAATGGCTTGATTATTGATCATGACCCCGGGCACTGAGGATAGCTCTGTTAGAACGCATCAGCCTTGGGTGCTAAAAATAGGTGAGTATTCAAGCATCATCCCCAGATGGGATTGCTGGGTGGATCCTGGTGGGGGCACATGCAGGAGTCTACCTCATTATCTTCCCTCCTTGCATCTAAAAAAAGTAATAATAATAAAAATAAATAAGTAAATAAGCAAATAAATGTACTTAACCAGGTGGAAGGTGATAGGAAAGACACAGCCAAACAACATGCAAATTGGTAGTTACAAAATAGCCCCAGAAATGTAAGGTACAGCATAGGGAGTATAGTCCTTAATATTGTAATAATTATCTAAGGGGTCAGGTAGGTAGTGGAAATATTGGGGGACCACTTTGTAAATTACATACATGCCTAATCCTACTGCTGTGCACCTGGAACTAACACAAACAATATTAAATACAAGCTGTAATTAAAAAATAAAATTTAAAGTCTTTTAAAAAAAAGACAACAAAGTATTGTACAGGTGCAATCCAAGGGTGAGGGACAACCTGCTGTACTCTGCATGTCCCCTGTAGGTAACTAGCACTGTGTTATGCACCCATTAAGAACATCATTAAGCATTGGGTGGTTGATTGATTGAATAGTAAAAGACTTATAAATAATAAAGAACTTTATGTACCGGAGCAGGTAAGATCAGAAAGAAAGGGCAAAACTAATTGTGTGAAAGCAGCAGATGGCCCGTAAAGCTGTGGAGAACTGAAGTCTATAAGCTTGCAGAAACATTACATTTTCAAGCAACACTGTCAGCAATCAAGGGGCTGAGGCCTCATGGAAGAAACAAACAGGCTATCAGCCAGGCAGGCCGACTTCATTAAGTAAGACACTTGGTTTAGACCTACAAAGTCTGTCCTAACCATTCTCCTGAAGAAAGAACATGGGTAGCAGCGGCCCTGCGTGGATTCTACCAGCAATCACCGTGCTGTATTCTGAATGATTTGAACATGCCCATCTATTGGTTCTTCTCAGTGTCAGACCCCATGGTTCTACCAGCACTGAGGAGCATTAGCAGCACCTTGCCAATACCATAGCAAGGCTACTCTAGGATGGGTCTCACTGCCAGCACTCAGACCCAGCCAGCCTTCCCTTTCAGTGTCCCTTTTCCTGTTTCCTTCAGGTGCATTTTCTCATGCTTTCTTCTCTATTTAATTTTATCAGTCTCTAAGAAATAACCTGTGACCATAAGCAAGCACGGAAGGTGTCTGAGAGGTTTCACTGGTTTTATTGGCCAAGGATGGCCAATACATTTAACTTCCCACTGACACAGCTCAGTGGAAAGGAGAAATGTTTGCAGATGAACAATAAAGGATTGTGAGATTCAGGTGGCTTAGACACAGCCATACTAAGGAGGAGAGGCACTAGGTGGGTCCTTTCTGGTAAGCTTCAGCAGGCAAGGCGAACTGTGGCAGGATTCATTGAACTCAGGGGACTGTGAAAGTCACCCACGTGTGGATTTATTATGCTTTCATTTCTCTTAAATTTTTACTGTATAATTTTCCCATATATTTATGTAATTTTTTTATTTTACTTATTTTTTGTTGTTGAAGTTCATAGAAAAACAGCTTAAAGAGCAGGAAAAATAATCATTGGCTACCAGTGCAAAGACAAGTTTGAATGTGAGTTCTGCCTACTATTTCTCTAACTCTCCCTTTTTTCAGACTGAAAGAGCTATGAATACTTGGCTGTCAAGGTTGTGGTGAAGATTGAAAATAGGCGTGAAAAATGCTTGGTATGTGATAGGCAGTCAAATATGGTAGCATTTGTTACTATTTTGAAAAAAATAAATTACAATCTTACTTCAGAAGAACTAATGAAAAAGGTCTTTTTTTTTTCTTTCTATCTTTTTTTTTTCACAGCTAGACAAAGATAGCAAGGTCCAGAAAGGTGGCAACAGCATCCCAAAGTGGTGTTCAGAAAAGGGCCGGTCCACTTTGCTAATCTTTCTCAAGAACTGGCTGTATTCAGCTCTCATTAGGAACCTCTTTCTCATTTTGGTCACCATATACAAAAACAAATCACTTCCTTAAGTACAATAGATGTAATATTTCTCATATTCATTTCTTCTCTATTCTCAATGCTACTAATTTCTAATTTCTTGGATCTTAATATCTTTGTCCTTGTATTATATAATTTCTCAAATAATTTCTCTGATTCTAGTTTCCTTTTGTATCTATTCATTATATGTGTTATCGCTAGATTGATTTTTCTAAGTCACAGTTGAATTTTTGTCACTCTACTAAAAAATCCTCAATAACTCCCTAATACCTGTAAATTAAAACTCAAACGTCAGTTAATAATTCAAAAACATCCATGATCTAGGCCTAATTTATCTTTCCTGCCTTATCTCTCTGGCAATCAGTGAAATACTTTGTTCCCTAAATACAATCACACTATCTCTTTTCTTGTGTTTTCCTCCATAAGAAATGTCTGTCCATCTCTACATGGCTCATTTCAGCTCAAATGCCCATTTTCTTTGAAGCCTTTTCCTGTCAGCCTCTATGAACTCTCTACTCCATCCTTGATTTACATACCACTTCTTTCCTCTTCCTCAATTCAGTATGAACAACGGTGTGCCAGGATTTGTGTTTTTGTAACTTAGTGCCTAGAAAAAGGCTTCACATATTATAAGAAATCATTAATTATTTTTACCCAAATAAATAAATAAATCAACAACTGAAAAGTCTCTTAGATGTAAATCTCTGTGAAAGAATATAACAGATGAACCAGGAACCAAGATAAATTTTACTGATTAATCATATAAAAAGATACTGCAAAAAGGCAAATCTGCCTGATCAGGTGGCACAGTGGTAGAGCGTCGGACTGGAATGTGGAGGACCCAGGTTCGAAACCCTGAGGTTGCCAGTTTGAGCACAGGCTCATCTGGTTTGAGCAAGGTTCACCAACTTGAGCCTAAGGTTGCTGGCTTGAGCAAGGGGTTACTCTGTCTGCTGTAGCCCCCCGGTCAAGGCACATATCAGAAAGCAATCAGTGAACAACTAAGGTGCCTCAATAAAGAATTGATGCTTCTCATCTCTCTCCCTTCCTGTATGTCTGTCCCTATCTGTCCCTCTCTCTGTCTCTCTCTGTCTCTATCACAAAAAAGAAAAAAAAAAGTAAAATATAACCAGTTGGTTATAGTGAACATTTGTCTTTTTTTCCCTTCTTTTTTTCCTACTGGCCCTTAAGCATCTGAGCTCCCTTTCTATGTCTAGAGAATACCCCACATTTGAAGAAGGAAGAGGCTACTGCCCACTACACTACTTCAAAGAAGACTGAGAGCCTGACCTGTGGTGGCGCAGTGGATAAAGCGTCGACCTGGAATGCTGAGGTCACCGGTTCAAAACCCTGGGCTTGCCTGGTCAAGGCACATATGGGAGTTGATGCTTCCAGCTCCTCCCCCTTTCTTTCTCTCTGTCTCTCTCTCCTCTCTCTCCCTCTCTCTCTTCTCTTTAAAAATGAATAAATAAAAATTAAAAAAAAAAAAAAGACTGACAAGTAGAGCCTAGCACCTGGCCTTTTCCTGGCCAAACAGCTGAAGCCACTTGGGACTTTAAATGTGGAGCTGTTGGCACAAAGAAGCAGGGATAGAGGAGACTGTTCTGGCAGCTCTGAAGCAGTGGTGAAGCCTAGTTTCCAGGTGTAATGGTGGTGTCTATGCCAGCAGGACGAGCTGCAGCATTCAGTACTCAGCCCTGGCGGTAGTGATGCCATCATGGGCTCATGATGTTGGCTGTGTTTCTAGAAGCCCAGCTTCACTTCATTCTGCCTCTTTTCTGGGGCTGGTTCCTCAGCATTCCCAGCAGCTCTGCCAGCCATATAGATTCCATTCAATAAATCCATTTCCTGCCTAAGTCCACCAGGGTCAGGTCCCAGTGCTTGTCACCCCTCACCCTTGACAGACACACCAGGCTTGCAAGGTTGTTGGCAGACCTTTCAACATTGCAACAAGATTCTCTCAGTTATGTCTGCATCCTCATTATTCTCATCATTAAACGTTAACAGCCCTACATGTTACCTTCATTAATTTTTAGGCAAATGTGTTTTAAAGTCAGATTGCATGATCTCTATAAATAAGCTATCATTTATTTCTCCTATACAAATCTGTATAAATTAAAACTTGCCATCAGGATACCAGTCACGCATTGAAATTCCAAAGCATACCAAAGTAGAAAACTGTCTCCTATAATAAATGCTCTCAGGAATGGAATACTTCTGTTTTTGTAGACTTACAAAATACTAGCAACCATTAAATATCACACCTCTGATGTGCCTATAAGCTCAGAATTTCCCTAGCAAATGTGCCATTAATGTGTCGTTAATTAATCACTTCTCAAGGAAACCACATTATTATAAATAACCCAGATATAGGACATGGTTTTGTGGTTAAGAGCATGAACTCTATTGCCTGAGGTTAAATCCCACACTGCAGTGGGATCTTGGGCAAATTACTATTAAATCCCTTATGCTTCATTTATTTGTATTCCAAATGGAAATAAAAGGGCTGCTGTGATGGTTAACTGAGATATGATGCACATAAAATGATTAAAATGGTCCCTGATTCTTAGTAAAAATCATTGAAAGTTCTGCTTTTTATTATATTCTGGAATTCTGCCTGTAGAGGACAGTTATTAGAATGTAGGATAGTCATTTGTGCTATTAATCAAGCAAAATGCTCATTCTTTCTAGCTGCTCATGTCACGTCCTCCCTCTCTTGTGGTTGGATGAGGCCATGTTTCTCTCTCTGGCCAATGAACAAGTTGAATGAATTAGAGCAGTGGTTTTCAACCATGTACAACTGAAACCAGTGAAAACAGGAGAATTATTTCCAGGACCTCTAAGGCAGAAATAAAAACCATTATTAATATTTTTTGCATTACCTTTTAATTATAATACTATAAAATGAAAGTTCTCTAAAATAACTAGACAAACAGTAATATATATATATACACATATATGTAATATATATATATATGTGTGTGTGTGTGTGTGTGTGTGTGTGTGTGTGTGTGTACCAGCACAAAATTTCTGATGAACAGCAGCGGTCTATGGACAGGTGGTCGCAAAACACTGAATTGGAGTATTTAAATGGCAGTATGATATTCTCCAGAGCACTCTTTTCCTTCTGGCATAGCAACTAGAAATGTTTGATATGGAGCCTTAAAACCTGAGGAATTAAAGTGATCAGAGCCTCTCTACTGCCCTGAGATGAATATGTTATATGAGCAGAAGATAAACCTTTGTTGTCTCGAGCCACTGGCATTTAGGGAAGTATTTATTATATAGCATAATCTTGACTATCCTGAGTAACGCAAAAAGGCAATTATCTGGATATTTCAAATAAATACAGTATTCTCTATTCAAGTGAGTGCTATTCACAGGACAACCTCAAGTGGGATAATTCCAGTAAAGAATAATTTGAAGAATGCTGCCTAGGGCCATAATGTCCCCAAATATCTGCCTTGCCTCACTCAGCCTTTTCTTTGGGGTCTGAAATTTTATCCTGAAGATATTTGGGGAATCACTCTCAAGTTGTCCCTTTAAATAAGGCAAAAAAAACAAACAACAAAACAAAACAAAAAGCTGGCATAAGTAATAGATAAATCATCACATCTTTATACATTCAGGTGAATGAATTTATTCAATCCATTTCCAGGAAGAATCAGGACAGCATAGATCATGCTGGAAGATAAACTAAGAAGGTATTCCGGATGTATAATTTAGAAAAGAATTCTCTGTGTGTGGGGACATCTTGGATGTTGTTGAATTATGGAAACAATTATCTGAGAGCCATGCTCACTTTCTATTAGTGAGCATGGCTCTACAGACCTGGCCAACTACAGGAACTACTGTTAAGTACAGACTCAGTAATCTGTTCAAGGCCATTTGATAAGTTACTGCACAGGTCATGTCTGACTCCCATATCAGGAGTTTAACCACGGCCTGCTGTTATGTTACCAGTTCTAAGGCAATGGGCCAAGAAGAGTTGAAGAAAAAGAATCAACAAAGCAGACAGACAGAAAGGAGAAGAAATAAGGACCAGAGAGGGGGAGAGTGAATCCTTTTCAGAAGTCCAATTTCATTCCTGTTAAGAGCATGTTATAGAGTTCATGTTAAGAGCATGAATGGCTTACATCAGAGAGCCCTACATCCTTTCTTTTGTTTAAGCAAGTTTAGGTTTATACGAGAGGGTCCTAATGTATATGCATGACTCCTAGATTCATCATTTACTAGCTATTTGAAATTAGGCACTTTACTCCATATCTTTCTGCCTGAGGGTTTTTATCTGTAAAATTATAATAGGGATTATTGTTACAAATAAATAAGACAAAAAAAACCTGGAACGGGTTTTTTTATTCTAAAACCTGTTCCAGCTACAGCCACTTTCTCAAAGTCCACTAGTATCTTAGGAGTATCTTAGCATGCTTTCAGTGAGTGTAGAAAACCTGGATTATTTTCCTTTCTGCATAAACCACGTCGATGCATAATTAGAAGGCCACTACCTCCAATCTCGTGTCCTGCACATGGGCTTGGATGTCCTAGTATCTACATCTCTATGATTTCCAACTGTAAGATGCAATGAAATGAATGTATTTCCAAATCTTTCTTTTCTTTTTTTATTCTAAAACCTGTTCCAGCTACAGCTACTTTCTCAAAGTCCACTAGTCCTTGAAAAACAAACTGGACTATGTAATCTCTATCCTTCAGACAGTAAGGCCTGGATTATAATGAGATCTGGGCCTGACCTGTGGTGGCGCAGTGGATAAAGCATCGACCTGGAAATGCTGAGGTCACTGGTTCAAAACCCTGGGCTTGCCTGGTCAAGGCACACATTGGAGTTGATGCTTCCTGCTCCTCCCTCCCCCTTCTCTCCCTCTCTCTCTCTCTCTCTCTCTCTCTCTCTCTCTCCTATTCTCTCTCCTCTCTAAAAAAATTAATTAAAAAAATAAAATAAAAAATATAATGAGATCTGGCTATAGCTACAGGAAAGACCTAGGAATATAGTGACCTCAGATAAAAACAGAAAATTAAAAGTCATCAGTTTTCCACTGTGGGCTATCATCCTGTTCACACCCTCCCTATTTCTGCATTATCCTTGTTAGCAACTCAAGGACAGGGACTATATCGCATTAATCTCTATATCTCAGAATTTAGCACAGTGCATGATATACCAGTTGGAACTCTGGAAATGTTTGCTAACTCAAATTAAGCTTTAGAATGTAAAAAGCGATCCGATCAGATGTTCTCATTGTGAAGTTGCTATCCATGTGACTTTGGAAGCTAAATTAGCTCATCCAAGAAGGTACGATTTAGCATAATAAACTAAACCTGACAGGCATTCCCAGTGCAAGGACCAATTTAGAATGATTTATTTAGGAAAAAATAAATGACAGCTGCCACGAGGTACATATACCACCTGTGCAATGCTGCCATTCAGCATCTGATTTTACATTGACTTATAATCATAAAGGTATGAAACCATTGGCCCTGGCTGGGTAACTTAACTGGTTAGAGCATTGTCCTGATAAGCCACAGTTGTGGGTTTATCCCCAGTCAGGGCACATACAAGAATCAACCAATGAATGCATACATAAGTGGAACAACAAATCAATGCCTCTCTTTTTCTCTTTCTCTCACATCAATAAATAAATAGATAATTTTTAAAAAGAGGCCCCGGCCAGTTGGCTCAGTGGTAGAGTTGGACTGGCGTGCAGGAGTCCCGGGTTCGATTCCTGGCCAGGGCACACAGGAGAAGCGCCCATCTGCTTCTCCACCCCTCCCCCTCTCCTTCCTCTGTCTCTTTCTTCCCCTCCCACAGCTCCATTGGAGCAAAGTTGGTCCGGGCGCTGAGGATGGCTCTATGGCCTCTACCTCAGGTGCTAGAATGGCTCTGGTTGCAACAGAGCAACACCCCAGATGGGCAGAGCATCACTCCCTGGTGGGCATGCCGAGTGGATCCCGGTTGGGTGCATGCGGGAGTCTGTCTGACTGCCTCCCCATTTCCAGCTTCAGAAAAATACAAAAAAAAAAAAAAAAAAAAGAATATGAAATCCTAGAGTTGTCAAGAAAAAGAAATTACCCATCACCCCACCACTTTAAATATAACAAAATTAAGGCCCAAGAGGAATAAATAATTGGCCTCAGCACAAAGTTAGTGCCAGAAGTAAGACTTTATTTTATTGGTCTTTCCACAAAACCAAATAGTACAGAACACGTACTTAATAAGATTGTCACTAAAGACATTTTTGCATGAATTATAATCAGTGGTTCAGCCTTGGTTGAACAGACTCTTCTCCGACACTTTTAAAGAGGATTCATCCTTGGTCCCCATCCTTAGAGATTCTGATAGTGGAGCTGGGGCTTGATTACAGTTATAGTCACTGCTCATTTCATTGATAATCTCTCTAATATTTCAAATATAACCACTTCTAAAAGAATATCCAGAATTTTTGTTATTAGAAGCTGGTTCTCACTGGAGGAATATATCTAACAATCCAAGGAACAGAGTGCAGGGTCAGTAGACCTGGATTCTGACTGTCATGAATTAGCTTCATGTTAAAACTACATCCAAAAGAAACAGCAGAGGATGACTGCATCCTTTTTAGGCAAAGGATGATCACGATGTGTAAGCACTGAACCATTCTAAGTATTTACTGAGCACCTACTGTGTGTTAGCACTGTGCTAATCACTAAGGATACAACTGTGAAAATACATAATGTCATAGCCTTCATGGAGCTTACTGCTTTTGCAGAACTCCTTGATGTAAAGGGCTCTATAAAAATTGTCAGGTGAGCGATTCTGGGCAGTCACATACAAAGACGAAGGATCCTGCAATAGCATGATGTGGAGACAAATGCATGCATTTCCCTTCTGATAACTGTTAGCGTCTGGGAATGGCAAGAGATGAGAGACGGCACTTTAGGGAGGGTTGTCTTTGTTGTGTGTGCCGAGAAACTTAAACTTCATCTCATAAGTCAGGTTCTCAGACTTTAAAGTATAAAGTCCTAAATCTTGGTAAAAATGTAAATTTACAGACACCATCCCCAGAGAATTTGATTCAATAGGTTGGAATGAAGCCCTTGGAGAGGGCTTTTTAATAAGCACACCAGGAAATCTTGAACAGGTGGTGAAAACCTTGCTGCCGATGAAGCAAGATGGCCACAAGGGCAGCAACACACTTTAGAAAGCTCACCAATCTTCAGTTTAGGCCTCTAGACTCCAGCCAGATTCAATTCCCTCTCTACTCTTCCCCACCGCTTCTCCTGTAACTTTTGTTCAAGCACTGAATTCTATTCAAACGCCTAGAACTCAGGCCAGCAGCAGCAGCAGCAATAAGAAAGAAATTAGATGAATTTTTACCAGTAATTAAGAAGTGGTTTTGTCACACTATGCAATCAATTCAGGGGAGGGTAGAGGGATAACTGAAGAATTCCATGGAAAAAAAGTTAAACCTGTATTTTAATAAATTGGAAAATCTCTCCAGTGAAAAGAGTCAATCCAACAACTTTAGGTAAATATTGGATTAAATAAAATAATTTGCAATCAAATACATAAATTTCTGTGCCTTAACATTCTATCAAGGCAGAAACAAAGCAAATACTTGGAGAGTCAATAAAGCCAAGACTGATGAACCATCCTTGTGGCCACGGGGAAAGTATCCAGCCTTCTGTGGCACACTGTGTTGTGGGATCGATTGGGTTACAATATATTAAAAGAATGTGAGGTACCAAGTCATTATTTCAATATTGTTTAAAAATTTATTAGAACTCTTCAGAATTGTTTTAGAATATCGAGGTTTAATTAACTTATTTACTTAATAGATTCTTAATATGACCCTCTTTGCAGAAAGCCTGTAGGTCTTTCAGCCTTTGAGGAGGAAGAGTGTATTTTTGGTTTTGTTGAAGAACTTAAATACACTCATTGTCTTTTTATCACTTTAATAATTCTTTGTGTTGCAGGTAAAGCATTATTAATTCATGTCCAGTGATGAATACATACGATTTTTGACGATGTAGCAAAAACTAAATAAAAATGGCCATACAAAGGGAAGGAGATGAATGAGTCAGTACTTTAGATGAAAACCTACAATGCAAGTAAATGGTCAAAAAGATAGCTTGTTTATTTCTTTTTTCTTCTTTTTTGTTACAAAGCAAAAAAGAAGGGGCCTTGAGGATTAGGAGGAAGAAAGGCAAAGAAAATGCACTTGGAGGGAAGGAGGGAGGGAGGCCCCTAGGGTGCTTCACAGAGAAGGAGAGCACACCCAGGGGAGAAGGGGGTGGAGAAAGAGAGTGCTGTGCGTGCGTGTGTGTGTGTGTGTGTGTGTGTGTGTGTGTGTGAGAGAGAGAGAGAGAGAGAGAGAGAGAGAGAGAGAGCGCTTGTTTGTTTCTTAATAGTTAAAAAGTAATGTCTCTTTCAAATTTCATTCCTTTTCTGGGAAGTTTATTTCACAATGTAGAATTTCTGCCATTATTGTATTCTTGCCTATATGTAGGCAGTTGTCATTCAGGATATGTGAATGTCAAGCCTGTTGTTGTCAATAACTGAAATACCTTCTCAACCCCTCCCTGTTTGTTTTAGTGGACAATTTTTATAACATGCTAAATTGAGTTTAAGTTTTCTTGTCAATTATGTTCTCTCCTTAATCACTCTAAACCCTCTTAGGAACCCATTTCTCATGCCACTTGGTGACCTTCCTAAAACGATTATTTATTAAACTACACCTTAGCAGCAAAAGCAGTTTTGATGCAAATTGAATCGAAGTGAAAATACTCTTTACCATAAACCCAGCTTCTTTTATCCCACTCTCAACTGATCCCTGCAAGTATTTTCTGCGGCCATACAGGGGGAAATAGTTACCCTTGCCTCACAGTGTAAGCAAAGGGAAGCTTCTCCTCTACAACACTATTCTGTGCTCCAAATATCTCATTGTTCATGAATAAAAACATAGATTGGCCCTTCAGCTTTCAGAAATGTTGAAATATTATGTATACCATTTACACATTCAGTAGCTGACACTGCTATTATTTCACATGATCACCAGTGGGCTCCAACAGAAGTCATTTCCAGAGAACGGCCATTATGATCTACATAGCAAGTTAATTATCACTTAGGAGTCACAGTTTGTATGTGATGGCACAACTGGAAAATTATACCCAGCTTCATTTTCTAAGACTGACTTAAATGACTAGTTGGAGTCCTAACAACACTGCACCCCCAGTAATATTTCAACTGGTGTCCAAAAAGCTCCATTCACCTGAAAAATGTGACCATCCACCCCAAGGAAAAATACTATTATTATGTCATTTAACAAACATTGTCACAAACAATAACAAGCCATAAAAGAAAGCAATATTAGTGTGGATTAAAATTGAGAGCTCTGCACTTGGAGCTTCAGGTCAACCTCACCCTTTTCCTCGCCCCACCCTAGGCCACAGTAATTTCTCCACCTGAGTTTATGAGCTCATCTCCTCCTACCTGTCGGTATCTTGGTTTAATTATTTCTCTTCATCATTTAGTCTCATTCTCCCCTCTGCACTGCCTCTTTTCCCTTAGCTAGAGGCCTTCCCATCAAAAAAATAACCTTTCTTCGACCTTTATTTTAATAATTTGACCCTTATTTAACTAATTATCCTGTCTCTCCTCTTGCTTTCACTTTACAAATGAGAGGCAAATGCTCAATAAATATATATTTATAGATTAAATGTGTGAAAAGAAATCTATTTCCCTGTTACTTCATCTCACATTTACTCATCATCCCACTGCAATCTAATGAAACTACTAAGCCCACTCCTTTACTAAAACTGGTCTCCAGAGGTGACCAATGGCTTTCTCATTTGAAAAATCCACATGCTTTCCTTACCCCTCATTCTACTTGACCTCTACACCGCATTCAACATTGCTAACCAACCCTCATTATTAATACTCTTTTTCTCAAGTTTTCTTTCACTATCCTAAGTTTCCTCTTACTTATTGCCAATCATTTCAAAACTCATTGATGACACACATTTCTTTAACCTTCTCTTGTTTTCATTCCATACTTTTTTTGTAGTCTTCCAATTGGAGAGCTCAGCCACTGACAATTGCCTTATTATTAGTAGTAGTATAGTAGTAGTCATTGTAGTAGTAGTAGTAAGAGGAGGGAAGGAAGGGAGATAGACTCTTGCATGTGCCTTGACCAGGATCCACCCAGCAATCCCACAAGGGGGCAATGTTCTGCCATCTGGGGCCCTTGCTCTGTTGCTCAGCAATAGAGCCATTTTTTAGCACTTGAAGTGAAGCCATGGAGCTATCCTAAGCACCAGAAACCAACTTGCTCCAATCGAGCTATGGCTGAAGAAGGGGAAGAGAGAGATAAAGAGAGAAGAAGGGAGAGGGGGAGGAGTGGAGAAGCAGATGGTTGCTTCTCCTGAGGGCCCTGACCAGGAATTGAACTCAGGACATCCACACACCTAGCCAACACTCTAGCACTGAGCCAACCAGTCAGGGCCACAACTAACAATTTCAACTACCTTCTCTGTCAGAATATTTCAAACTAGAATTCGAGTTCTCATTTTTTTTCTACCTCTCAGACCTGCCCTTCTAAATTCCCTTTGCACCTCTCTTCATAGATATCACTTTGGTACCTAAAAATGAGTATATCCAAATTAGAACTCAATCTGCTGTCCCTTTGATCCCTAAACTTACCTTCCTTCTGTATTCTCACCTTAAAGAATAGAAGTACCATCCTCCTAGTTTCATAGTTAGAAATTTTAGAGTCCTTTTTGAAACTATTATCTCCCTGACCTGCAGCTTCCACTCAGCTTCACATCCTATTGATACTTCTCTGAAATATCTCTTGATTCTGCTCCATACTTTCCACTCCCTTTGCTACTGCACTACTATAAAATTTTATTATTTCTCAGTGAGACCATTACAGAACCCTATTCATTAATCTCTCTGCTGCCAATCTCATCCTTCTCCAGTACAGTTCTCTAAGAATAGGAATGATTATGCCATCTCCATATTCCCCATGCACAAGCACTCAATACATATTTGTAGATCTGAGCTCTCACTGCCAACAATTATCCTCCTGAAATACAAATCTGATCCTATAAATTCACTGCCCTAAATCTTCAATGACTCTTGCTACAGAATAAAATGAAAAACTCCTTAACATGATATTCAGAGGAGTGAATGAATCTATGGCGTGCTCTGAAGCTACTGCTTTGTCTGATCTCCTACCATCTATCTTTCATATACTTGCCATTTTTAGCCATATATACAGTTTATTCTTTCCACTTTTTCCTAGAATTCATTTTTTGTTACCTGCATCTATAGTTTGGAATATCTGTTTTCTATGTCTGCCTATGGAAATCCTACTTAACTTTTAAGGTCAAACTGAAACTCCACCTCTTCAATAAAGTTTTCTCCAATTTTTCCTGTAAGGAATCGTTGCTTTCCCTTCATGTACACATTGCACTTCCTTATGGTACACAGTCACTGTTCCCTGCATTGCAGATATGAACATAAGAGTTTCCTCAACTGGAGTGACATGAGCTCCTCAAGGATATCACCTCGACCCCACTATGCTTAAGCCAGTACCTCACAATAAAATGCATTCAATAGAAGAACTACCGAAGTGAGCTAATCTTTCTCTTTTTTCTATCACTCCATCTTATAGGAGTTTAGTTTCATCATTTTAATGTGAACCTTTCTGCTACCAACACATTTGATCCAAAATGCTTCAGTGTATTTTGTCCACCCATACTACCTCCATCCCCAAAAAGCATTGCTAATACAAGGTACTAGAATTTTAATTAACTGAAATACATGTCAGTTAACTAAAATATTTAATATATTAACTCAAATGTCTATGTAAAATAAATGATATACATGTGGTTCTAATATAGAATTTAAGAATCTTGTCAAGAACCTGTTTTTGGCCTGACCTGTGGTGGCATAGTGAATAAAGCATCAATCTGGAATGCAGAGGTCACCGGTTCAAAACCCCAGGCTTGCCCTGTCAAGGCACATATGAGAAGCAACTACTATGAATTGATGCTTCCTGCTTCTCCCCTCTCTCTTTTTCTCTCTCTCTCTTCTTTACCTAATAATAAATAAATTAATAAATTAAAAATAATAATTATCTATTTTTGAAACAGACTAGTTTTTCCATTAGTATCAGTCTCAGTCCTTGGGAAGAAAAAGAGTCTCTTTTTCTAAGGTTTCTGTTCCAAGGAGCCTACCCTGAGCCCTGATTCCAGTTTCTAATACATCAAAAGAACATCTCAACAGTGGCTGTTCTTCACACTTCATGCATGAATGCTCTTACTTCTTTCTACACAACAAAGAGTGTTTACTAACCAAGAAAAAAATAAGTTCTCAAAATTCTACTCCTTAATTTCTGCTTATCTTTATATTGACATCTAAATACAACATACTATATTCTCACTTAGAAGGGGGCTGTGGGTAAGTGAGATAGGCTAAAACTAGTAGTGACTCACCTGCATTTTAGAAACAGGCTACAAACTGTGGTGGCCTTCACATTTCTCAGACATAACAACAGAAAAAGAGATCTACTTCACTCCTCTGTTGGGTAAACCTACAAGTTTTCTTCCTTTAAGAACCTAAGTCTCAAAACCAATATTGGAATAATTGGATTCTACACTGCTTACTTAATAACTAATAATGTAAATCAGCATTCTTTCAAAAGACATTTCTTTGTATTTTATCTTCCCTTCCCTCCAACGTTCCACTAACACCACCACCACCACTGACACACATGCACACATGCACATCTGCTCACAGAAATACCACCAACTTGATTTGGCCTTAATCTCAAATGTTTACGCCTTTTAAAGGTAAGAATATAAAATGTTACAATTATAATCACAAATAAAAGCTGTCTTTTGCAATTAAATATATTACAGCATATTTTAAGTTAATTGTTACTTGTTTTCTACAAGAAGGAAAAAGTAGATTTCCTACACTGGTTTTCATTCTGTATCAGAATCTTAAAGGAATTCAAAAACATAAATGGAGAAACTCTATAGTTTGCAAAATTATATTTGAAAATGGCACTTATTTTTAATAGATATTTTTCTAAATATAAATAGTAAATTGTTTTATAAAATGTAAAGTTATCCATCTCTGTCTTTTAAAAAATATCAGTGAGTTATCTGTGTAAAGCCTCTCAGTTTGGTTCATTCAAAGGGGGTGACAGCTAATATTAAAAGTTAGCATAGGCCCTGGTCATTTGGTTCAGTGGTAAAGCATCAGCTGGTGTGTAGATGTCCCAGGTTCGATTCCTGGTCAGGGCACACAGGAGAAGTAACCATCTGCTTCTCCACCCTTCTACCTCCCCTTCTCTCTCTCTCTCTCTCTCTCTCTCTTCTCCTCCCACAGCCATGGCTTCATTAGTTCGAGGTAGTTGGCCCCAGGCACTATAGATGGGGCTCCGTGGCCTCAACCTCAGGCACTAAAAAAAAAAAAAAAAAATGGCTCAATTGCTAAGCAATGGAACAAGGGCTCCAGATGAGCAGAGCATCTCCCCCTAGTGAGCTTGTTGGGTGGATCCAGTTGGGGGTGCATGCGGTAGTCTGTGTCTCTGCCTGCCCTCTCACTAAAAAACAAAGTTAGCATAATGAACACAAATGATGGAGTAAATGTGGCTGTCCTGTCTATTACACATGAGTCATTTTTAGGTTTTAAAAATTCCATACATTTCAAATTACAATCTTTTTCTATCACTGGTTAAAGTTTTATTCTTCCCTAACAAACCTTAATTAATCATCTATGCTACTGATTTTTACTCAACTGTTAAAAAAAAAAAGAAACAGGCCTGAGATGGCATCATTGCCCTCAAGACAGCAAACCAAGACTTACTAGCCATTTCAGTCCCCCTGGAAATGTGACCTTAAACCAATCAGTCTGGCACTTTATGTTCAACACTAGTGATGCAATGTGCCTGATAAGATCCTTCTCCCAAAGAAAGGTGTCCTAGTCTGAAACAATTCTTTCTTTTCTTTTACTAATAATTTTATTACCTATAAAAACCTTGTCATTTTCTACAACTTCTTGGAGTTCACTTCTATTTACTAGATGTAATGCTGCCAGATTCATGAACCTTTTAATAAACCCAATTAGATCTCCAAATTTACTCAGTTGAATTTTGTTATTTAACACAACCAAAATCAAATAATTCACATAGATGCATACAAACTCCAAAAGCTTATTTATTTTAATGGATATTTGAATTTAACACTGGTTTATAAGAAATAAGATATTTTCTTCTTTTCAGTTTGTACTAAGAAATAAAGTTAGCTGAATAGGAAGTGGTGCAGTAGATAGAGCATTGCCTGGGATGCTGAGGACCCATCTGGCTTGAGCATGAGGTAGCTGGCTTGAGCATGGAATCATAGACATGACTCCATGGTGACTGCCTTAAAGCCCAAGGTTGCTGGCTTAAGCAAGGGGTCACTGGCTTGGCTGGAGCCCCTCCACCCCCATCAAGACACATATGAAAAGCAATCAATGAACAACTAAAGTGACACAACTATGAGTTGATGCTTCTCATCTTTCTCCTTTCCTTTCTGTCTGTTCTTGTCATCCCTCTTTCTATTGCTCTTACAAAAAATATAAAATAAAACTAAAAGAAAGAAAGGAAGGAAAGAAGGAAGGAAGGAAGGAAGGAAGGAAGGAAGGAAGGAAGGAAGGAAGGAAGGAAAGGAGGGAGGGAGGGAGGGAGAAGGGAGGGAGGGAGGGAGGGAGAGAGGGAGGGAGGAAAGAAAGAAAGAAAGAAAGAAAGAAAGAAAGAAAGAAAGAAAGAAAGAAAGAAAGAAAGTTTGAAAACAAGAAAGACTGAATTATTTGCATATTCTGACCTTAGCATGTTCCAAACATACAGTAGGCACACAATCATATATATAAAGTAATTTATAAAGCAATTAGGTTTGGGGTTTGATACTACCTCAAATTTAGTTTATGAGTTATAAATACAATGAGGCTAGTTTAAACAAAGTTAATAGTACAAGAAATTAATAGGTGTACAAATATATGCAATTCCCCAACTTTCATACAAACAATGAGCCAATAACATAATTTAATCTCAAAATTAGTCTCTATCTTGATTGAGAAGATTTTCAGAACAAAATGTTATCCTGAATTCTGATGTCTGCATCAATCATTGATAATAGTCATTGAAAGAGCTCGTCTTTGCTGGGAATTGTATAATTTTGTCAAGGGTGGCTTCAGTCATTATCAGTGCCATAATAAAGTGCAGATGGGCCTCTGGGGAATCATAACAATGATAAAGTAGGGTGGCACAAAGACACCACAATGATTAGCATCATTTCTAACACCAGCTGGTACTGATAGGTGCACAATACTTTCATAACTTTCTGAAATTTAACCAGAACCATTACAAAGGAATAGTAATTTTCTTTTTCTCTGACTCCTTTATTCTACTTCTGATGGAAGATTGTCAAAAGTGTTTCATTTTCCTTGTTATAAGATGTGTTCGCTAAAGAAAAAGAAATTCTATACAAGTGTAGTGGCTTTTTATTAATGTGTATTTCTTTTCACTTATTTTAGTCCTATATTAGTTCTTTTGAATTCCTGAACCATGTGCTGCAGTAATCCTCAGCAGGATTAGCCCTCCAGAATGGGCCACTGTTGAAGTTGCCACCTTCTTGTTCACTCTAATACAAGAGATGCAGCTCAGAAAATCAAGCAATTCAAAGCCCAGCTGTTTAACAGGTGACGTTTGCGTAGGCAGCTAGGAGTTAACAAAAGAGAAGGGAGATAGACTGGCTGGGCCTGAGGCTGGAAGTTACACTTAATCAAGCCCAGTTCTGGAAGTTACAGCTTCAAACATCCCAGGATATAGCTGAATCCATGCCAAGAGCATTAACATCCCTAAAGCCGCCCACCTCTTCCCATGTTGGAAGAAATTACCCATTTTCCAACATCCCCTGGAAACAAACAGTTTACTCCCCTGAACTATGGGGGGGGGGGGTTTGCAGGGATAAACAATAAAGGGGAAATTTCTTTGCCAGGCACATATAAAGTAGAAACCAGATGACAAAGTCAAAACTTTGAGGCATGAGCTGTTGGAGTCAAAATGGCAACATAAAAAGGAAGAGGCTAGCCTTGAAAACCTGGAAAAAAAGACAGGGTTGGACATAGAAAGGACCCAGCACAAGCTCTGGAGGGATTAGGAAAGAGACTGAGTAATTTAAAAGAAAGACTGCTCTCTCCCAAGACCGAGGTAATATAATCAAAGCTTAAAGAAAGCTCCTCTGGGTAGCTCTGGGCAAAGACGTGTGTGTTTGCCCGTTCGTTCCCATACTCTCTCTCTGCAGCAGCCAAGGGTCCAAGAATGGGCCTGGGTGCAGCGTGGGCCAAAGTGCAGCTGGGAGCAGAGACTGCACTGGACTACCAGGGCCCAGGATGATGGCAGTACAGTCCTGGACCCAGGTCTTCCTGGTAGGCACTTCCACTCCCCAGCCCAGGACTTCTGCAGTGAGAGGGAGCTAAGCTGCCTGGTCGTGGATGAGATCTTGGGTACCTGGGGCACTCCTCTGTTATTGCTCCACTAAACCATACCACTACACCTCTTGCACCAATGTGTGGGTCCCCAAAGTGCTTTTCTTGGGCTGTGGAAAAACCCCAGTTTTGCTAGCAACAGGTACATTAAAAAATGTTAAAATTGTCACAGTCAAGTGAGGCTAAAAGATGAGAGAAATGAGCACTGATCATTAGAATCAGCAATCCAGAAGTCACTGATGAACTTCACAGTATAGTTTTACTAAAATGATGGTGATGAAAGCTTGATTGCAGGGGCTTAATACAGAATGATGGCTTACACAGAATGGTAAACCAGATTTTCTAAAAAAGCCGTTCTGCTACAAACCAAGTAGATCATGAATAATACATACTGTTTAAAGAACTGCTGGATTTGTAGGAACTAAGAAAATTACCCAAGCATCTGTACCAACACCACCAAAACACAAAACAAAAAACCCCAAAAGCTAAATCCTACGTAGGCAGTACTGTGAATACAAAATAAGAAGAGAAGGTGGGGTGTTGAAGGCAAACAATTGATGATACATCACTACTATCTAAGACAAGCCTTGGGCTGGCTGCAACCATGTCCTGAAAGTCTAACCTCAGTGCCTCCCATCAATTCAGATACCTCAAAGGGACTGAGTGGTCCTAGGTTGAGAATGCCCCAGGTTCTGAACAGAAGCAAATGTCAATATTTACTGGAGGAAAGCATCCCCAGTTTAGAGCCACAATACTCCCACAAATTAAGGTCAAGTAAATGTGAGCTTACACGAAATAAAATTAAATTATAAATTAAATTAAAAATCACCAAACACCATTAGCAAGAACCAACCAAAACAATAAATAAATGTTTTAGACTCGTTAAAGACTTCATATATTAAAAATTAGCCTGACTAGGCAGTAGCACGGTGGGTAAAGCATCAGCCTGGGACGCAGAGGAACCTGGTTCAAAATCCCGAGGTCTCTGGCTTGAGCGCGGCCTCACCAGCTTGAGTGCAGCGTCGACGGCTTGAGCGGGAGATTATAGATATGACCCCATGCTCACTGGCTTGAACCCAGAGTTCTAAGTTTTTATTATTAAGAATAATTTTGTTACAGATTTTGTGGTACATAATGAATTAAGAATTTTTTTTTTATTCAGTAAATTTGTTTAAAATGTGTATGTTAATTTTTGTTGTTTTAAATAATTCATTCAGATGATGAACACATGAGTTTCTCCTTTCATGGCTAACTGTAGAAATGTTATTTATAAATTATTTTATTTTATTTCTTTTTTTATAATTTTATTTTTTTAATGGGGTGACATCAATAAATCAGGATACATATATTCAAAGATAACAAGTCCAGGTTATCTTGTCGTTCAATTATGTTGCATACCCACCACCCAAAATCAGATTGTCCTCCGTCACCCTCTATCTTGTTCTCTCTGTGCCCCTCCCCCTCCCCCTTTCCCTCCCCCATTCCCCCCTCCCCCCCGTAACCACCACACTCTTATCAATGTCTCTTAGTTTCACTATTATGTCCCACCTACGTATGGAATAATACAGTTCCTGTTTTTTTCTGATTTACTTATTTCGCTTCGTATCATGTTATCAAGATCCCACCATTTTGCTGTAAATGTTCCGATGTCATCATTTCTTATTGCTGAGTAGTATTCCATAGTGTATATGTGCCACATCTTCTTTATCCAGTCATCTATTGATGGGCTTTTTGGTTGTTTCCATGTCCTGGCCACTGTGAACAATGCTGCAATAAACATGGGGCTGCATGTGTCTTTACGTATCAATGTTTCTGAGTTTTGGGGATATATACCCAGTAGAGGAATTGCTGGGTCATAAGGTAGTACTATTTTCAGTTTTTTGAGGAACCACCATACTTTCTTCCATAATGGTTGTACTACTTTACATTCCCACCAACAGTGGATGAGGGTTCCTTTTTCTCCACAGCCTCTCCAACATTTGCTATTACCTGACTTGCTAATAACAGCTAATCGAACAGGTGTGAGGTGGTATCTCATTGCCGTTTTGATTTGCATTTCTCTAATAGCTAAAGAAGATGAGCATCTTTTCATATATCTGTTGGCCATTTGTATTTCTTCCTAGGAGAAGTGTCTATTCATATCCTCTTCCCATTTTTTTATTGGATTGTTTGTTTGTTTGTTGTTGAGTTTTATGAGTTCTTTGTATATTTTGGATATTAAGCCCTTATCTGAGCTGTTGTTTGAAAATATCATTTCCCATTTAGTTGGCTTTCTGTTTATTTTGTTATCAGTTTCTCTTGCTGAGCAAAAACTTCTTAGTCTGATGTAGTCCCATTCATTAATTTTTGCCTTCACTTCTCTTGCCATTGGAGTCAAATTCATAAAATGCTCTTTAAAACCCAGGTCCATGAGTTGAGTACCTATGTCTTCTTCTATGTACTTAATTGTTTCAGGTCTTATGTTTACATCTTTGATCCATTTTGAGTTAATTTTTGTACAGGGGGAGAGACTGTAGTCCAGTTTCATTCTTTTGCATGTGGCTTTCCAGTTTTCCCAGCACCATTTATTGAAGAGGCTTTCTTTTCTCCATTGTGTGTTGTTGGCCCCTTTATCAAAAATTATTTGACTATATATATGTGGTTTTATTTCTGGACTTTCTATTCTGTTCCATTGGTCTGAGTGTCTATTTTTCTGCCAATACCATGCTGTTTTGATTGTCGTGGCCCTATAATAGAGTTTGAAGTCAGGTATTGTTATGCCCCCAGCTTCATTCTTTTTCTTTAGGATTGCTTTGGCTATTCGGAGTTTTTTATAGTTCCATATAAATCTGATGATTTTTTGCTCTATTTCTTTAAAAAATGTCATTGGAAGTTTGATGGGAATTGCATTAAATTTGTATATTGCTTTGGGTAATATAGCCATCTTGATTATATTTATTCTTCCTAGCCAAGAACAAGGTATATTCTTCCATCTCATTATATCTTTTTCAATTTCCCTTAATAATGGTTTATAATTTTCATTATATAAGTCCTTTACATTCTTTGTTATGTTTATTCCTAAGTATTTTATTTTTTTGTTGCAATCGTGAAGGGGATTATTCTTTTGAGTTCCTTCTTAGTTGTTTCATTGTTGGCATATAGAAAGGCTATTGACTTCTGTATGTTAATTTTGTATCCTGCGACCTTACTGTATTGGCTTATTGTTTCTAGTAGTCTTTTGGTGGATTCTTTGGGGTTTTCGATGTATAGGATCATATCATCTGCAAAAAGTGATACCTTTACTTCTTCTTTTCCGATATGGATGCCTTTTATTTCTTTGTCTTGTCGGATTGCTCTGGCTAGAACCTCTAGTACCACATTAAATAAGAGTGGAGAGAGTGGACAACCCTGGCTTGTTCCTAATTTAAGGGGGAAAGCCTTCAGTTTAGTGCCATTTAATATGATGTTAGCTGATGGTTTATCATATATGGCCTTTATCATGTTGAGATATTTTCCTTCTATACCCGTTTTGTTGAGAGTCTTAAACATAAAATTGTGTTGTATTTTATCGAAAGCCTTTTCTGCGTCTATTGATAAGATCATGTGGTTTTTGTTCTTTGTTTTGTTGATATGGTGTATTACGTTAACCGTTTTACGTATGTTGAACCATCCTTGAGATTCTGGGATGAATCCCACTTGATCATGATGTATTATTTTTTTAATATGTTGTTGTATTCGATTTGCTAGTATTTTGTTTAGTATTTTAGCATCTGTATTCATTAGAGATATTGGTCTGTAGTTTTCTTTTTTTGTGCCATCCTTGCCTGGTTTTGGTATGAGGGTTATGTTGGCCTCATAAAATGTGTTTGGAAGTACTGCTTCTTCTTCAATTTTTTGGAAGACTTTGAGTAGAATAGGAACCAAGTCTTCTTTGAATGTTTGATAAAATTCGCTGGTATAGCCGTCAGGGCCTGGACTTTTATTTTTGGGGAGGTTTTTAATGGTTTTTTCTATTTCTTCTCGACTGATAGGTCTGTTTAGGCTTTCTGCTTCTTCTTGACTCAGTCTAGGAAGGTTGTATTTTTCTAGGAATTGATCCATTTCTTCTAGGTTGTTGAATTTAGTGGCATAAAGTTTTTCATAGTATTCTACAATAATTCTTTGTATATCTACGGTGTCCGTGGTGATTTCTCCTCTTTCATTTTGGATTTTGTTTATATGAGTTCTTTCTCTTTTTTCCTTGGTAAGTCTTGCCAAGGGTTTGTCAATTTTGTTGATCTTTTCAAAGAACCAGCTCCTTGTTCTATTAATTTTTTCTATAGTTTTTCTGTTCTCTAATTCATTTATTTCTGCTCTGATTTTTATTATCTCCTTTCTTCGGCTGGTTTTGGGTTGTCTTTGTTCTTCTTTTTCTAGTTCCTTAAGGTGAGAAGTTAAGTGGTTCACTTGGGCTCTCTCTTGTTTGTTCATATATGCCTGAAGCAATATGAACTTCCCTCTTATCACTGCTTTTGCTGCATCCCATAGATTCTGATATGTCGTATTGTCATTTTCATTAGTCTGTATATATCTTTTGATCTCTGCACTTATTTCTTCTTTGACCCATTCATTTTTTAAAAGTATGTTGTTTAGTTTCCACATTTTTGTGGGATTTTTTTCCTCTTTTTTGCAGTTGAATTCTAGTTTCAAGGCTTCATGATCAGAAAATATGCTTGGTACAACTTCAATTTTTCTGAATTTGCTGATGTTGTTTTTGTGGCCCAACATATGGTCAATTCTTGAGAATGATCCATGTACACTGGAGAAAAATGTATACTCAGTCACTTTGGGATGAAATGTCCTGTAGATGTCTATCATATCCAGGTGCTCTAGTGTTTTGTTTAAGGCCACTATGTCTTTGTTGATTCTCTGTTTGGATGACCGATCTAGAGCCGTCAGCGGTGTATTGAGGTCTCCAAGTATGATTGTATTTTTGTCAGTTTTTGTTTTAAGATCAATAAGTAGCTGTCTTATATATTTTGGTGCTCCTTGGTTAGGTGCATATATATTAAGAATTGTTATGTCTTCTTGATTCAGTGTCACCTTAGCCATTATGAAATGGCCATTTTTGTCTCTGAGTACTTTTCCTGTCTTGTAGTCAGCATTATCCGATATGAGTATTGCTACACCTGCTTTTTTTTGGATGTTATTTGCTTGGAGTATTGTTTTCCAGCCTTTCACTTTGAATTTGTTTTTATCCTTGTTACTTAGATGAGTTTCCTGTAGGCAGCATACAGTTGGATTTTCTTTTTTAATCCATTCTGCTACTCTGTGCCTTTTTATTAGTGAGTTTAATCCATTTACATTTAGTGTAATTATTGATACTTGTGAGTTCCCTATTGCCATTTTATATCTTGCTTTCTGTTAGTTTTGTGTCTTGTTTGATCCTTCTCTTTCGTTTTTCTATCTTTTGTTTTTATTTGGTTGTATTCCATACATCTTTCCTCTGTTGCTATCTTTTTATCTCATGTGCTTCTGTGGTGGTTTTTTCAATGGTGGTTACCTTTGAGTAATGAAAAGGGTCCCTACCCTGTTCATTGTAGCGAACTATTTTGTGAGTACTTTTGCACTCCATCGTCCTTTGCTACTGTTAATCTCCATCTTCTCCCCCTCTTTCTTTTTGTTGTTGTCACAGTTTAAATTTGGTTTTATTGTGTTCTTCTTGGAGCTTTTACTTATGGCTCTGTTTTTTTTTGTTCTTTGTATCTGATTGGAGAACCCCCTTTAGTAATTCCTGGAGTGGGGGTTTTCTGATGATAAATTCCCTCATCTTTTCTGTATCTGTGAATGTTTTTATTTCTCCTTCGTATTTGAAGGATAGCTTTGATGGGTATAGTATTCGTGGCTGAAAGTTCCTCTCTTTCAGGACTTTAAATATTGGGGTCCACTCTCTTCTAGCTTGTAGAGTTTCTGCTGAGAAATCTGATGATAATCTAATGGGCCTTCCTTTATATGTTGTATTCTTCTTTTCCCTGGCTGCCTTGAGAATTTTTTCTTTGCTGTTGGTTTGTGTCAATTTCATTATGATATGCCTTGGAGTAGGTTTGTTGGGGTTAAGAAAACTCGGAGTTCTGTTTGCTTCTTGAACTTGAGGCTTTAGTTCTTTCCACAGGCTTGGGAAGTTCTCATCTATTATTTGTTTGAGTATGTTCTCCATTCCATTTTCTCTCTCTTCTCCCTCTGATATACCTATTATTCTTATGTTATTCTTTTTGATGGAGTCAGATAATTCTTGTAGGGCTATCTCATTTTTTTTAATTTTTGAGTCTCTTTCTTCTTCTCTCTGTTGTGCCTCAAGTTGCTTGTCTTCTATTTCACTAATCCTCTCTTCTATCTGACCTGTTCTATTAGCTAAGCTTGTTACTTCGTTTTTCAGCTCGTGAATTGAGTTTTTCATCTCTGTTTGATTTGTTTTTATAGTTTCAATTTCCTTGGACATATGTTCTTTGTGTTCATTGAGTTGTTTTCTGAGCTCCCTAAATTGCCTTTCTGTGTTTTCTTGTATATCTCGGAGGATTTTTAGGATTTCTATCTTGAATTCTCTGTCATTTTGCTCCAAGGTTTCCAATATATTAAATTTTTTCTCCATAGATTTTTCCTCATCTAGCTGTGTTACCTCTCTTTCTTTTGTATCCATGATATTCGATTTTCTCTTCCTTAATGGCATCTGAGGGTGGTTTTGTTGATAGTATTAATGAGATTTAATAAAGAATAAAAAGTTAAAAAAAATAACAATAAAAAAAATTAAAAATCGAAAAGAGTTGTTTTTTTTAAAAAAAAATTAATAATGAAATAAATAAAAATAAAATAAAAATTAAAGAAAAGGAAATTATTCCCCCCCTCCTTTTTTCCTCTCCTCTCCTCTCACCTCTTTTTTGAGAAAATCTTGTGGTGGACTGTGAATTATAACAAACAATGCCTGTGATGGAGGGCCTGAATTGGGGAAAAGTAATAAAGGGGCAAAAAAAAAAAAAGGAAAGAAAAAAGAAAAAAAAGAGCGTATGGACCCACAAAAAGCAAATAAGGAAAAAATTTGGGTCAAGAATGAAATGATTTGCTTTTAGGTGTTGGTTGTCTAAGAGTTATGATGAGAGGAATAAGAGGAAAACGGAAAAAATGGGGGGACAAATTAAAAAATTACTATTGTATTTAGTGGAACAAGAACTAGATAATATGGAGAGCCAGGGATGAGAGCACTGCTAGTGAGTTAAAAAGGTGAAGTAAAAACCCCCCAAAATGCCACAAACATATGTTTGAGTCCCAGATAAGATAATTTGTTTGTTATTGAGGTTTGAATGAGAGGAGATGTAAAGGAGAAAGGAAGAAACTAATATAGAGGGAGAAAAGAAAGAGAGACGAAAAAAGAGGTAACCACTAAAAGAAGAAAAAAGAAAGGAGAGAGAGAGAGAGTTAAGGGTTTTGGAGTGCAACCCTCATAGAGAGAAAGGAAGAGAAGAGAAAAGATAATGGGAGATGTAACACTTATGGGTAGTGTAGTTCAAGGAGAGGAGAGAGTAAGACCGGTAGAGAGTTAATCGGCCAAATTGGAGGAGGAAAAAAAAGTATCAAGAATGAAGATAAGAGAAACAAACAAACAAATATAATAAAATGGGATAGGTTATAAAGTCTGCAGATTATTCTTGATTTTGAGAGGTTATCTTCTTGCTTTTTCTTTTCTCTCCCTCTTCCTGGTCAGTGACTCTGTACCCCGGGTTCTGCCCCTTTGGCACGCTCAGGTAGAGTTTTGCAGTTGATAAGTCTCTATGGCAATGTCATGTATTGTGCTTTAGTCTCGTTGGCAGTCGAAGCTCAATAGCATTTATAGGCTCCGACAGTGAGAGAGTCCGTGTTCCTGGAGCCTTTCTCCTAGTCTTTCCTTCCTTAATTAGTAGCCTGATAATCCAGCTATGGGGTTGCTGCTGCCTCTGCCTGGATAGTAAGAGGCTCAAAGAGCTGGCAACTCCCCACTCTATTTCCACTGAGCACAGGGCTCTGGGTAAGGCTCAGTCAGTCAGAGCTGCTAGCATAATCAGGCGGGCTTTCTGCCCACTCAAAGACCTCTGGCTCTGCCACTCTGTCCGGTAACACAAGCGGGCGCCCACTTCTGGGGCGCTTGGAGGAAACTCTCACTCACTGTCTGCGACCAGGATATCCGGCCAGCAGTCTCACGCTCTGAGTGAAACCCCCAACCGCAGGGAAAAGTTGTAGCGTTGGAATTGAGTCTCACTCCGTCCCCGTGCGCGGCTTTTGCAAGGCGCTGGGGCGGCTCGAGATTCCGCTTTGGCCCACACAAAGGCCCCTGACTCTGCCCCTCTGGGCGATAACACGGGCGCGCACTGCCGAGGCCCTCGGAGGAATCACTCACTCCTTATCTGCGCACGCACACCAGGATATGAGGCCGGCTGCGGTTCCCTCTGAGTGAAACACCCTCCAGCACGGAAAATCTCCACCGTTGGAATTGAGTCTCGCTCCGTCCCCGTGTGCAGCTTTTGCAAGGTGCTGGGGCGGCTCGAGATTCCGCTTTGGCCCACACAAAGGCTCCTGACTCTGCCCCTCTGTGCGATAACACGGGCGCGCACTGCTGAGGCACTCGGAGGAATTGCTCACTCCTTATCTGCGTGCGCAAACCAGGATATGAGGCCAGCCGCGGTTCCCTCTGAGTGAAACACCCTCCAGCACGGAAAATCTCCACCGTTGGAATTAGTTCTCACTCCCTCCCGTGCGTGGCTTTCCCAGGAAGAAATTCTCGCCCACTAACTGCACACCGACCAGGAGACCGGGTAAAATGGCCGCTCTGCTTTTCTTTCTTTCTTTGGGTTTGGCGCAAGTGTTAGCTTGTATTGCCCGGGTTGCCACAGGATCAGATTTTCCTCGGCTTGGATCTCTATGCCACAGCCTGGGTCGGCCATTTGTGCTGCGGTGGCCTGGATCTATTCACCCCCTTTGTCCGCCTCAGTTTCTATATTCACAGTTACCAGAGAAAGCCGCCCTGTTTAGGTTAGTGAGGAAGGAGGAGCATTTCTTACTCCCTATTTCCTTCGGGGTTTGGTTATATATTTAGCCAATTTTTTACTCAATCATACCTTTGGGTGTATTGTGAAGCATCTGGAAGCTCCAAGTATAGGTTTTTCTGTTTCTGGTTGAAGATCTTGTTGAGTTTTGGGGGAGATTTATCGGTATCGCTTCCTACCCCGCCATTACTCTGACGTCTAAATTGTTTTATTTTTAAAGCATCCTTCCATTTCTGGTCACAGTCTTTTTTCTATATTTCTGATTTGTTTTACTAATATTTATTTCAGGATTTTTGTATACATGTTTATGATAGAAAAAGGCTGAAGATTTCCTTTCATAAGCTGTCCTGTGTGCTTTGGAGTCAAGGTTTATACTAGATTATAATAGACTATAATGAAAGAAGAGTTTGGAAGTATTTTACTGGTTAGTTTTTGAGATATTTTGAATACTAAAATGTACGTCTCAAAACTTTGATAGAACTTGCCTTTATAATAATGGTAAGCTATATATACATTTTATATAAGCTTTCTAATATTGGCAAAATATTGTTCATAGTATTTTCTCTTTTAAATGTATTCTATATTTATTCCCCTTCTATACTTAATATCGTTTTTTATGTTTTGTTTTTCTTGATCTTATCAACCAGGGTTCTCTTAATTCTTTTAGTCTTTACAGAGATTTTTCTGTTTATTTATTTTTAATATTCTTTATTTACTTTTTTCCTATTATCTTGGAGTTTATTTTGTTGTTTTCCTTTCTTTCTTCTTTTCTTTATTTCTTTTATAATTTTTTTTATTTTTCAGAGTATATTTATTAGAGGTGGGACAGTGAAACAAGGGCAGGCCTAGGATAGAAGAGGCAACAGCAGAGAGCCTGGCCGGGGCTGCTTCGTCTCTCTGTGAAGTCAGGGGAAAGAGGCCTTGGAGACAGGCTCAGGGGGTTAGCCCGGAATGAAATGCCACTGCCCACTGCTCCCGTGGCTCTAAGTCTCATGGGGACCTTAGAGTTTAGGAGCTGCATACCTCAGAGGGAAGAAAAGCATGGTGGGCGTGCTCCTGAGAGAGAGGGCACACCTGTTTTGTTGTTTTCTGACTTCTTAAGTTAAAGGGCTTTACCCATTAATTTTTCAGCCTCCTTCTTTTCCAATATATGCATTTGAGACTACAAGTTTAGGTTAAACAATATGAAATTGCTAATGTTTGACTACTATTGATTTACAAAAAATAGCAATTTTCTATGATTTAATGTTTTCCTCAAAGTATCTTATTTCACAACTACCCACAATTTTAATATGATACATTTTATTAATTAGCTCTAAGCTTTAAAACTTTTTATTGTGATTTTTTTCTTTGATCTGTGAGTTATTTGAAATATTTGGGAGTACTACACACACACACACACACACACACACACAGACATATGCTTTAAACATTCTGAACTTATAGGGATTTAAAACTTTATCTTTTTCTGTTATCTTTATTATTTGAATGGCATTGTGTTAAGAGAATGTGGACTGTGTTTTAAAAAAATTATTCCTTCTTGTTAAAGACAACAAGGAAAACTTTATTCAAGAAGGGGACTATTGTAATAGGGCTTTGCAATAGGGAAGAGAGAATTAGATTCAATTCTGAATATACTGTAGGGATAACTGGATAGACAAATACTGAGAGGTAAGGAGAATTCTGGCTGCTAAATATTTTTAACAGTCTTGCTGAAGGCAGCCAAGGGTGGTAAAATATTGAGGCTAGAAGATGGGGAATTGGATCAGATATTGAGGGTGGGGGATTCTTGCTAAACTGGCCCAGCAGCATTCTTGGGAAAATAAGACCGAAAGGACAAAGGATAGAACCCACGGTTGAGGCCTAGTGGAAGAGTGAGCTCAGAGGATCCTGACTCAAGTTTGGTCATGAAGAGACTTTGACAGACTATTGAGCCCAATCCTCTCCCCCTTCTGCACAACTCCTTTGTAGTAGCCCCTTGAATCAAACCTTCCTTACCTCTTTAACAATTGTAAGATTTTTTTTTCTTTTGAAACTGTGTGATCAATTTGTTTAATTTGCAGAAACTTACTTTATGGCCTTCGAAGTGATTCCAGTTTGAAAATGTTCCATAATAGAATATTTTGTATTGGGTAAAAACATGGGCACTAGAGATGACATCCACTAGATTTGATTTCAGCTTTGAATTTATAGACCTATTTCATAGTAGTTTTTATAAAATTAAATGAATGAGTTAATACTATTCAAGTGCCTATAATACTCCTTGGCACATAATAATCACACAGTAAGAAAATAGCTCCATGAGGGCTTCCAATCAAGATGGCAGCATAAGTAAACATGCTACTCACATCTTCCCACAACCACATCAAAAATAGAAACTACAGAACAAACATCATTCAGAACCATATGAAATCTACTTGAATGTAAGTCCTACACTCAGGATATAAAGAAGAAGCCACATTGAGACTGGTAGTTGGGTGAAGATGTGGAACAGGCTGGTCCCACCTAGAGGATAATAATTGGGAAGGATACCTCAGCTGTGGAGTTCCACCCTGAGGAGCAAAAGATCCCAGCCCCACACCAACCTCCAGCCCAGGGTTCCAGTGCCAGGAAGAGAAGTCCTCATTACTTCACTACAAAACCAGTGGGGATTGTGGGTGAAGGAGACAGAAAGCTGCTGGACTCCCAGGCAGTTCCTCTTAAAGGATCAGTGCTGGACATACTCAAAATCACTCACTCTGAGCTCAGTGCTGGGGCAGCAGCTCCAAAGACACCAAGGACAAATGAGGAAGAACTGAAATTGTCTTGCACCAAAGCTGCAGCTGGAGGGGCAGCTTTCTCTCAGACAGAAATGCTGGCAGAGGCCATTATTCCTTTTCTGAGCCCTCCCTGCCTACAGAGACAGCAAAGAAGAACCATATCTAAGTCTCCATTAACCAACCATCACTATTCACCCCACCTTGGGGATTCCCTGAGAACCCATCCCAACCAAATGGGGGTTTCACCCAGTGGTGGAATTCAGCTGATTCGTACCAGTTCAGCAGATCCAATGCCAAATTTTTTGTTGAGTTTGGTGAACCAGTTGTTAAAATGGCACTTGGAATCAGGATTCTCTCTAAGGTGTGCACCTGGGCAGCCACCCAATGTGGAAATCACAAATTTACATTCCTTACTCCTTTTTAACATTTATCTGTGCAACAGTGCCTTCTAAGCACCTGTAGTAATGTTCACTTCATAATTATGTGAAAAAAATTTGACAGCTCAGTGCTTATAATATTTTTTTATTTATTTTATAAAACTCATTATACCTCTGATGAATACTATATTTTAATTCTCTTGCATTTGTTACTTCAATAGGAAGTGAGGATGCCAATCAAGGAGCAATATGGAAATGTCTTAAATAACAGTTTTATTGTCAGGTATTATTTAATATTTTTATTAATATTTTAAAACTCATAACATAATCTAGTTTTGTGTACATCTTCTATTGTTCTTATTTAAGTATTAAATGCATGGAATAATAAATTACATTTTGGTATATATATTTTGGTTTAATATGTATATTTATACTTAAAACGGTCATTAGGGCAGAGAACTGGTTGTTAAATTATTTGAATCCCACCACTGCTTTCACCCAAGCTGTTTTCAGTGGCTTTTCCATACAAATAACCTGTATTGGCTTATGTTTCAGACTTTCCTAAAATCTCTCAAACAAGTAGAGCCTGGCTTCAGCAAGCCCCATACCTCTTACTAAGTGGCCCCAGGCCTGGCACTAGAAGCAGCTTGCCTTGGTTCACAGCTTAGCCCTTCCTGGGCACCTCCAAGCCCAGCACAAGCAGCAACCACCTGCACATTGCTTTGTAGTTCATACTGGGTGGCGCTGGGCAAACAAAAATGGTGGCCGATCTTGGCATATACCTCTTGGGAGGCTCCAGAGCCAGTGCACCCAGTGGACAGCTTCAGACTACATCAAAACACCACCCAACCACCTCCACAAGCAACACACTCAAGGAGCAGTCAGTGGGCACCAGAGCCCTGCAAAACTAAGTCTTCTCTAGGGGGTGGGCCCCTGCACAGCTGATCTGCCCAGTGGTCACAGCCAGTCCTTATGCTGATTGGCCTGGGAGTAAATCTTCCCCATTGATGCCAAAGCAATCAAGGCTCAACTACAACAAGAGGGTGCACACAGCCCACATTAGGGGCATACCTGATGTGCTCAGCTTGGCTGAATGGGGACACTGTGCCACTAAACCCTGCAGGTCATGTACTACATTAGGCCATTCTACCAAGTCCAGAAAAACATAGCAGTTCTACTTAATACATAGAAATAATCACAGGGAAGGGCATCAAAAATGGGGAGACAAAGAAACATGTCCCAAATGAAAGAAAAGAACACTTCAGAAAAAGATCTAAACAAAATGAAGACAAGTAGTCTACTGGATGCAGAGTTCAAAACATTGGTTATAAGGATGCTCAATGAACTTAGGGGATGAGTAGATAAACTTAGAACTCCAACAGCATAAAAAGGACATGGAAACCATAAACAAGAAATACTTAGAAATGAAAGATACACTAATGGAAATGAACAATAATTTACAATAGAGTAGATGAAGCTGAGAATCAGAACAGTGATTTGGAATATAAGGAAGCAAAAAACACCCAATTAGAACATCAAATAAAAAAAGAAGAATCCAAAAAAGGTGAGGACAGTGTTAGGAGCCTCCAGGACAGTTTCAAACATACCAACATTTACATCCAAGGGGTGCTAAAAGAAGAGACAGAGCAAGATAAGAAGAGACAGAGCAAGATATTGAAGACCTATTTAAAAAAATAATGACAGAGGCCCTGGCCGGTTGGCTCAGTGGTAGAGCGTCGGCCTGGCGTGCAGAAGTCCCAGGTTTGATTCCTGGCCAGGGCACACAGGAGAAGCGCCCATTTGCTTCTCCACCCCTCCCCCTCTCCTTCCTCTCTGTCTCTCTCTTCCCCTCCCGCAGCCGAGGCTCCATTGGAGCAAGGATGGCCTGGGCGCTGGGGATGGCTCCTTGGCCTCTGCCCCAGGCGCTAGAGTGGCTCTGGTCGCAACAGAGCAACCCCCCGGAGGGGCAGAGCATCACCCCCTGGTGGGCAGAGCATCGCCCCTGGTGGGCGTGCTGGGTGGATCCCGGTCGGGCGCATGCGGGAGTCTGTCTGACTATCTCTCCCGGTTTCTAGCTTCAGAAAAATACAAAAAAATAATAATAATAATGACAGAAAACTTTCTTAACCTGGTGAAGAAAATAGACATACAAGTCCAGGAAACACAAAGAGTCTGACACAAGATGAACCCAAAAGGCCCCACCCAAGACACATCACAATTAAAATACAAAATTTTAAAGACAAAGAAAAAAATCCTAAGAGCACTAAGAGAACAGCAGTTAGTTACTTATGAGGGAGCTCTCATAACACCATCAGCTAATTTCTGAACAGAAACTTTGCAGGCCAGAAGGGATTGACAAGAAATATTCAAAGTGATGAAGAACAAGGACCTATGACCAGTATTACTCTACCTAGCAAAGCATCATTTGGAATTGAAGGATGGATAAAGAGCTTCCCAAACAAAAAAAAAGTTAAAGGAGTTCATCACCACCACACTAGTATTACATGAAATGTTAAAGGGCCTTCTTTAAGAAGAAGAAAAAAAGGAGATAAAAGGATAAAAAAGTGAACAATAAAATGGCAATAAAATATATATCTATTAACAATTGAATCTAAAATATTGACTCATAGATAAAGAAGAACATTTTGACAGTTGCCAAATGGAAGAGGGGTTAAGGGTTGAGTGAAAAAGCTGAAGGAATTAAGAAGTATAAATTTGTTGTTATAGAATAGTCATGAGGATGTAATAGGGAATATAGTCATTAATATTCTAATAACTACAGTGGTGTCAGATGGGTACAAGACAATGAGATGGCCACTTAATAAGTTATATAATAGATTATCACTTGGTGATATCACTGTAATAAAATTTTTTATTATTGTATTGCACACCTGAAATTAATATTATTTATGTTAAGTGTAATTGAAAAATAAAATGATAAGCTCAAAAATAAACAAAACTGAATATATATATGAATATGCATGTAATAGATATGAATATACTAAGATATATGAATATATGAGATAAAATGGGAAAATGAGGAGATAAAATTATAAACAAAAACTACAGGATAAAGGTTACCTTAGGGAAGAGTAGAGAGGCAAATAAGAAAGGTGCAAACAGGTAGAGGCAACAATGTTAATCATTTTAGTTTTTAAATTGTGATATAGAGTGACGTCAGAGAAATGGTGCTGTGAGGAGCACAACCACCAAATCTCCCCCAAATTTCAACAAGTTCATCAACCAGAGACAGAAAAATCTATCCTTGGAGCCTCTGGAAGTCCCACACACTGAAAACGAAGGTATAATCGAGCAAAAAATTGACTAAATATATAATCAACCATGAAGGAAATAAGACGGAGCAAGGGCTGCTTTCATTTGGAACTGAGATAGAGTTAGGGGGCTAAGGGTGTGGAGGAAGTTAGGTTGCGGCACAGATGTTCGTTCAAGCCGAGGAAAGAGTGTGCTTGCAGTGACTCAGCCCCCGCAAGCTAATGCCCGCGCTGGTCCCTGGCAAATACGGGCAAGCAGCAGCTGCCAGCAGCGCTCAGGGAGTGTGCCAAAGTGAACTTCCCTACACCCAAGCTTCTCTGGGCAGGCGGGGCACCTCACCCAGCCATTCAAGCCAACAATCAAGTATCGGGGGAGGGGCATACGGGCAGCTTGCAGACCTTCCTGGAGCAGATCGGAGGATCTAATCGCTGAAATTAGCTTAACCCACAGTCTGCTCACCTCCCAACTGACCTACGTGGCTCTAACTGACAAGATCTCTCTCAGTTCAGCGATCTAAGACAAGAAGCATGATATTTTTTGGTGCCTTTTGCTAAAGGGGTGGGGGCAACTTCTGATTGGCAGAGCTTTCATACTCAGGGATATATGCTAAAAAGAGGGACTTAGCAGCTATTAAGACCCTCCTTAACTGCAGGCAGCAACTAGGGCATCTACTTCCCAGCCAAAACAGGTTACAAAGTGCAAAAAGCCTGGGGAGAGTGGTCCCACAGAGTGCTAGGCGTGCTGAACAGGCCTAGAGGCTCATAGAAAGTCACCTTGAGAGCAATTGGCTCCCAGCCCCACCTGATTACGCTGGCAGCTCTGACTGACAGAGCCTTACCCAGAGCCCTGTGTTGAGTGGGGATTTGCCAGCTCTTTGAGCCTCTTACTCCCCAGGCAGAGGCAGCGGCAGCCTCATAGCTGGATCATCAAGCTGCTAATTCAGGAAGCAGAGACTAGGAGAGAGGCTCCGGGAAAACGGACTCTCTCATTGTCGGAGCCTGAAAACAATAACAAGCCTTGACTACCAACGAGACTGAAGCCTAATATATGACATCGCCATAGAGCAGGGGTCTCAAACTCGCGGCCGTGCGGCCTGCCCACCAATTTTGTGTGGCCCACCCACCAATTTTGTGCGGCCTGCAGACTAATCAAACTTCGTGGATTAATCTGTGGGCCAGTCTGCGGGCCACACAAAATTGGTGGGCGGGCCGCATGTGGCCCGCGGGCCACGAGTTTGAGACCCCTGCCATAGAGTATCATCAACTGCAAATCTCTACCTAAGCATGACACAGGGGCAGAGCCTGGGGGACAGAGGGAGAGAAAATAAAAAGGAAGAAGTTAACCTCTCAAAATCAAGAAAAATCCACAGACTATATAACTTGTTCCACTATTTTTTTTGCTTCTTTCATCTTCTAGCCTTTATTGTTATTATTATTATTATTATTATTTCTTTTTCCTCCACCTTGGTCCTTTTATTCTCTGCCCGTATTATTCTTTCCTCTTCTTGAACTACACTATCCATAAGTGTTACATTTCCCATTTTCTTTCTTCGCTTCTTTCTTTCTCTCCATAAGGGTTACACTCCAAAACCCTTAACTCTCTCTCTTGCTCTCTTTTAGTTTTTTTCTTTTTTCTTCTTTTCCTTTTCCCTTTTTTCTTTTTTCTCCCTCTCTATTAGTTTCTTCTTTTCTCCTTTTACTTTTCCTCTTATTCAATCCTCAATCAAAAAAAATTATTTTATTTGGGACTCATTTTTTTTGTGGCATTTTAGGTGCTTTTTACTTCACTTTTTAATCCCTTAGCATTCCTCCCAACCCTGGCTCTCCATTCTATCTAGTTTTTGCTCCACTCAATACAATAGTAATTTTTTTTCCTTTTTCCTGTTTCCCTCTTATCCCTCTTATTATATCTCTTAGTCGACCATCACTTACAAGCAAATCATTCAATAAAATACAACATAACTTTATATTTAAGACACTGAACAAAATGGGTATAGAAGGAAAGTATCTCAACATGATAAAGGCCATATATGATAAACCATCAGCCAACATCATATTAAATGGCACAAAACTGAAGGCTTTCCCCCTTACATCAGGAACAAGACAGGGTTGTCCACTCTCTCCACTCTTATTTAATGTGGTGCTAGAAGTTCAGGCCAGAGCAATCAGACAAGAGAAAGAAATAAAAGGCATCCATATCAGAAAAGAAGAAGTAAAGGTATCACTTTTTGCTGATGATATGATCCTATACATTGAAAACCCCAAACACTCCACAAAAAGATTACTAGAAACAATAAACCAATATAGTCAGGTCACAGGATACAAAATTAATATACAAAAGTCCATAGCCTTTCTATATGCCAACAATGAAATATTAGAAAACAAACTCAAAAAAATAATCCCCTTCATGATTGCAACAAAAAAACTATAATACCTAGGAATAAACATAACAAAGAATGTAAAGGATGTAGTTTTCTATATAAAGAAAACTACAAAGCATTGTTAAGGGAAATTGAAAAAGATATAATGAGATGGAAAAATATTCCTTGTTCTTGGTTAGGAAGAATAAATATAATCAAGATGGCCATATTACCCAAAGCAATATACAAATTTAATGCAATTCCCATCAAAATTACAATGACATTTTTTAAAGAAATGGAGCAAAAAATCATCAGATTTATATGGAACTATAAAAAACCCCAAATAGCCAAAGCAATGCTAAGGAAAAAGAATGAAGCTGGGGCATTACAATACCTGACTTCAAACTATATTATAGGGCCATGACAATCAAAACAGCATGGTATTGGCAGAAAAATAGACACTCAACCAATGGAACATAAAAAAAATCCAGAAATAAAACCACATATATATGGTCAAATAATTTTTGATAAAGGGGCCAAAAACACACAATGGAGGAAAGAAAGCCTCTTCAATAAATGGTGCTGGGAAAACTGGAAAGCCACATGCAAAAGAATGAAACTCGACTACACCTTGTCCCCTTGTACGAAAATTGATTCAAAATGGATCAAAGACCTAAATATAAGACCTGAAACAATAAAGTACATAGAAGAAGAAATAGGTACTAAACTCATAGACCTGGTTTTAAAGAGCATTTTATGAATTTGACTCCAAAGGCAAGAGAAGTGAAGGCAAAGATAAATGAATGGGACTACATCAGACTAAGAAGTTTTTGCTCAGCAAAAGAAACTGATAACAAAATAAACATAAAGCCAACTAAATGGGAAATGATATTTTCAAACAACAGCTCAGATAAGGGCCTAATATCCAAAATATACAAAGAACTCATAAAACTCAACAACAAACAAACAATCCAATAAAAATAATGGGAAGAGGACATGAACAGACACTTCTCCCAGGAAGAAATACAAATGGCCAACAGATATACGAAAAAATGCTCATCCTCACTAGTTATTAGAGAAATGCAAATCAAAACTGCAATGAGATACCACCTCACACCTGTTAGATTAGCTATTATCAACAAGACAGGTAATAGCAAATGTTGGAGAGGCTATGGAGAAAAAGGAACCCTCATTCACTGTTGGTGGGAATGTAAAGTAGTACAACCATTATGGAAGAAAGTATGGTGGTTCCTCAAAAAACTAAAAATAGAACTACCTTATGACCCAGCAATCCCTCTACTGGGTATATACCCCCAAATCTCAGAAACATTGATACGTAAAGACACATGTAGCCCCATGTTCATTGCAGCATTGTTCACAGTGGCCAAGACATGGAAACAACCAAAAAGCCCTTCAATAGAAGACTGGATAAAGAAGATGTGGCACATATACACTATGGAATACTACTCAGCCATAAGAAATGATGACATCGGATCATTTACAACAAAATGGTGGGATCTTGATAACATTATACGGAGTGAAATAAGTAAATCAGAAAAAAACAAGAATTCCATGATTCTATACATTGGTGGGACATAAAAACGAGACTAAGAGACATTGACAAGAGTGTGGTGGTTATGGGGGGGGGGAGGGAAGGAGGAAGAGGGGGGAGGGCAGGGGATGGGCACAAAGAAAACTAGATAGAAGGTGACAGAGGACAATCTGACTTTGGGTGATGGGTATGCAATACAATTGAATGACAAGATAACCTGGACATGTTTTCTTTGAATATATATACCCTGATTTATTGATGTCACCCCATTAAAATTAATAAAAATTTATTTATAAAAAAATAAAAACAAACAAACAAACAAAAAATTGTGATCTAGGTGTTCAGACGTTCATTATCATGCTTCATATCTTATATACCATACATATTTCCTCATGTATAAGATGCCCCATGTATAAGACACACCTGGATTTGGGGGCCTGAAATTTGAAAAAAAAGTATATTTCATAAAGTTACTGAACTCAAGTTTTATTCATCATAAAATTCATACAACTCTTCCTCACTGTCAAAACTCCCATCCATTAGCTTGCCCTCATCTGTGTCTGATGATGAATCACTGTCTTCATATATTGCCCTATCCTCAGTTCCAACTATGGCATTTGAAATGCCACAACCACTGTATAAGATGTACCCAATTTTTAGACCCCACATTTTAAAAAAAGGGTGCATCTTATACATGGGGAAATATGGTATGTTAAAATGATCTTTTATATATACCAAATATCACATTATAAAAACATTTTAAAGAGAGAAAAAGAGGTGTGGATGTTGAAATAGTATATGTAGACATCTTGTTTAAAGTTTTACTAAAAATATAAAAACTGAGTACAGCTAAAAGTGGAAAGAAACATGAAAGTAAGAATTATATTTTGGGTTTCTTTTATTATCTTTTTGAAGATTTTTTGAGAGCGCGAGGGAGAAGTGGGGAGGAGCAGGAAGCATCAATTCCCATATGTGGCTTGACCGGGCAAGCCCAGGGTTTCGAGCATTGCAGGTTGATGCTTTATCCACTGCGTCACCACAGGTCAGGCTTATTGTTGTTGTTTTTTAATATAGGAGATAATACAACATACTGTTATGCTAACAGGGATTATACAAGCAACAGGAGAATGATGAGAAAAGAGAGAGTAATTACAAGAACAGAGAGCCTTGGATAGAAAAGAGGGAATCTGATCCAGTCCTCAGTGGAGGGGTCCATCTAACAACACAGAAGAGAAAGTTCACTAGTTTTAACAGATGGGAAGGTACAGTAGGTACAGCTAACATTTGTTGATGGGAAGGTTATGAAGTTCTCTTCTGAGTAGCTTTATTTTCTCTGTGAAATAGATCAGGATTATAAGCGGATAGTGAGGTCAGGTTGGTGGGGAAATAACATAAGAGATTTGAAGAGAGAGGAAAAGGTAAAAAATGATTACCTTTGAGACTAGAGGACCAAATAGAACAAGAAGTTGTGATAGGACATCTTCCTCCTTAATTAATGCACATGCTCTTTATTCCCTCTACCTCACTGGCCAATCCTTTTTTCTCCTTTTTAAATTTTTCTCCTCTTCCTGACCTCTGAAGAGTGAAATGCCAGAGAGGTCATTCCTCAGATATATTCTGTTCACTTGATTCTATATGAGCTCACCTACTGACTCACAAACTGTTATCTGTCACTCCTGTCTCTGCCAGGAGCCACAGATTTGTGTCCCCAATTGCTCATGTGACGTCTACACGTGGCTGTCTAAAAGTCATATGAAGTTTAACGGGTCCAAAATAAACCTTTCATTTTTCTGCCCATTCCTCTTTCCACTCAGTCTTCTACAGCCCAGGGAATGGCATCACCATTCATCCATTATCCAGAGCAGAAACTTAGTTTTTCTCTGATTGATCTTGCTCTTATTCTTCACATCCAATTCATGAGAAATGTGTATGAGCTCTACCTTCAAAATATACACCAATTCAAATGATTCTCACAATCTCCACCACTACTACTCTGCTCTAAGTTACCATCATCTCTTTTCTAGATCATGGCAAAAGCATCCCTGCCTCCATACCAGCACTGCTCCCACACCCATCCATTCTCCACATGAAGCCAGAATGATATTTAAAAACATAAATAGGGTTACATACTCTCACGTCCAAATCTTTCTATTGCATTTAGTATAAAAGCCAGAGTCCCCATTCAGGTCGATCTGGTTCTACATGATCTGGCCTTGACTAGTTCTTGAACAACATCTCCCCCTCACTCTTCATCCCCCCCCACACACTCACTGTTTCAGCCACATCAACATTCTTCTTGCTTCTAGCAAGTGTCACTCATCTCTACCTTTGCATCTGATTTCAGTGGTGACCCAGAAAGTTTTAGGTTATTAACTCATTAGACTCTCAGTTAAATATTATCTCTTAAAGCTGGTAGTTTTATCTAAAGAGTTCTTCCTTCTTCTTCTTTGTTAAACTTTATTTTTTTCTTGTTTGCATAGATGACATTATTTTATATATGGTTTTTATATCTCTCCCACTAGAAGAAAAGTTGTAGAAAGGCAAAAAAATTTGTTGGTTGAATGAGTTCAAGCCCATTTCAAATAGTTTATTTTTTAAGTTTTATTTACTTATTTTTAGATAGAGGAGGGAGACAGAGAGAGAGGAAAAACGGGAAGCATCAACTTGTAGTAGTTGTTTCCCATATGTGCCTTGACCAGGCAAGCTCATATGTTTTGAACCGGCAACCTCAGCATTCCAGTTCGACACTTTATCCACTGCACCACCACAAGTCCCATTTCAAAAAGCTTTGAAAATAACAACTAAATTCTCTCTTTGTAATTGCCAAATCTATCTTCCAAGTAATTTTGTTTGCAACATGTTTATGGATTTATGGATCACTGTACATTCTAAATTCAACTTGCTTCTTACTAGAAAAATAATCATTTCTTAAATTGGTTTTCCAGTGTTTAAAATAACACTGAGAGATTTGAAAGTATTTACAGAAACCACTATTTAGATGCAACTAGCTCATTCACCAGCATCATTTCAAATAGATTATAGTATCACCCAATTTGACAATGAACTTCTAGAATTTACCATAAGAAAACACAGTCCTGTGGAGGATATCCTGGCTTGAACATTACATTTAGAGTAAATTTCTTATTTAGTGTCTTATTAATATAAAACCCTAGAAAAGCTCTGTTACTTGCCTGACTAGGTGGTGGTGCAGTGGATAGAGCATCAGCCTGAGACACTGAGGACCCAGGTTTAAAACCTTGAGGTTGCTGCCTTGAGCATGGGATCATAGACATGACCCCATGATCATGGGCTTGAAGCCCAAGATATCACTTTCTTGAGCCCAAGGTTGCTGGCTTGAGCAAGGGGTCACTGGCTCGGCTGTAGCCCCCCAGTCAAGGCATGTATGAGAAAGCAATCAATGAACTAAAGTGCCACAATAATGAGTTGATGCATCTCATCTCTCTGCCTTCCTGTCTGTCTTCCCCACCTCCTTTTGCAAAAAAGAGAGAGAGACAGAAGAGGAAGGGAGGGAGGGAGGGAGGGAAGGAGGGAGGGAGGGAGGGAGGAAGGAAGGAAAAGGAAGGAAAAGGAAGAAAAACTTTGTTACTTAATAATTCCACCACATTTATCTGTTAAATAGGAATAGTTGTCCTAACATAGTATTTCCAATGATTCTCCATGGATAAACATAAAAGAGTAGAATTATTGAAATAGAAGGTATAAAATGTTCTTTTCATTTAAGATTGCTACAAGAATTAATGAGATCCTTTGATTTATGTTTGAACTTAAGGGAAGTTTATAAAATTCCAAGATTAATGTAATTTTGTAAGATAGTGATGATTTTTAAAATGATATACCACTTATTTTACCTAGTCATAGTTTCTAATAAATATACCTCTGGGTCAATAATAGAGAAAGTGTTTTGATACAGTGTTTTTTTTTGGAACCTTCAAGACATCATAGAAAGCAAGAGATACTAAAAATCTGCATGTGGCTATCTGGATTTACAAAAAGACAAAAAATGAATTTTAAATATATATATCATAAATATATTAAAATGAGAAAGCAATCAAATTCATATATATTAATATATATGAATATATATATTTAGGTGAGAGGAGAGGAGACAGTGAAGCAGACTCCCACATGTGTCCTGACTGAACCCACCCAGCAAACCTATCTGGGGCTATGTTCAAGTGCCAAGCTGTTTTTAGTGCCTGAGGTTGATGCACTCTGAGGCAGCTATCCTCAGTGCCCAGGGCTATGTTCAAACCAATCAAGCCACTGGCTGCAGGAGAGGAAGCAAGAGAGAAGGGGGAGAGGGAAGAGGAAAGAAGTAAATGGTTGCTTCTACTATTTGCCCTGACCAGAAATCAAACTGGGGATGTCCATACGCCGGGCCAATACTTGATCCACTGAGCCATCCACCGTAGCCTGGATTCTAAATATTGAGGATGGCTTATATTCCATATAAAATTATTAAATGGATTATTAAGTGTAGAGCATATAAACCTTTTTTTTACAATCAAAGTAACACTATCTAAAGACCTTTGGCCTGACCAGGCAGTGGTGCAGTGGATAGAGCATCGGACTAGGATGCAGAGGACCCAGGTTCGAGACTCTGAGGTCGCCAGCTTGAGTGCGGGCTCATCTGGTTTGAGGAAAAGCCCACCAGCTTGAACCCAAGGTCGCTGGCTCCAGCAAGGGGTCACTCGGTCTGCTGAAGGCCCGTGGTCAAGGCACATATGGGAAAGCAATCAATGAACAACTAGGTGTTGCAACGCGCAATGAAAAACTAATGATTGATGCTTCTCGTCTCTCTCCGTTCCTGTCTGTTTGTCCCTGTCTATCCCTCTCTCTGACTCATTCTCTGTTTCTGTAAAAAATAAATAAAAAAATTTTTTAAATTAAAAATAAATAAATAAAATAAAGACCTTTGTAAGTGAACTAGAAAATAAATTCCAGCTAAGTTAACCTGATTTTCTCTGTCTTTTTTCTTCACCTCTTTATTGAGATTCTTCTTGTCTTGTTTGTTCTTTGGTGCTTGTTTATCTACAGTAATAGGTCAGATCCAGGGTATAGAAATAAATATACCTAGGGATCAGCAAGTTAGATTTGCTTTTCATTATATTTTAATTGTTTAAAAAATTATGAGCACAATTAGATAAAATTATCATATAATTGGCAAAACTTAATCTTCTAAAAGGAATGAATCTGTGAGAGCAGCATCTAGTTTTGAAACATTTTTGTCAATTACCAAAATTAGATTCAAAAATAATATTTAATCAAATATATAAATAACTCAAAGCTGAAAGATATAATAAATTTTTTCCATCTCAATCAATGACATCACCATTTACTCAGTTCAGTCCCCTCTCACCATCTGGAATTATTAAGGCTCAACTGCTGAAACAAAGAGATCCAAAAATACAGTGCTTCAACCGAGACAGAAAATGATCTCTATTATGCACAAAAATGCAAAAGTGAGTAGAATCAAGCCAGTGGGGAGACTATGCTCCACAGGGTCATTTAAGAATCTGGGTTTCTTCTATCTTCATTGCCAGCTGTTAAAATTCTGTTCAAATCTGATGAATGGAAGCCGGATCATCAGCACCCTGTCCATGTTCCAGGCCATGGCAGGGGCTTAGCGCCCAGGACAAGCAGCCTAGCCCTTTAGGAAAGGACCTGGCTATTGGCTCAAATTGAGTTCATGGTCAGATCTAACTGAAAGAGAGACTGACGGATGTAGGTGCTAGCTAGGCGGTCATGTGTATGGCTTAAACTGCTGTAGGGTAGGTGGTATTATCTCCAGAAGGAAGAAAGAAAAAACCTGATACTAGGAACAATTAGTGTTTCGGCTATACATGTCCTAAAATCCAATCCATCACCAAGTTAGGTCTGTATACCCCCTATATATTTCACAAAACTGCCCATTTGCCCACTAACCTTCATCTTTACTGTCACAGCCCTGGTCTGAGGTATCATCATCTCTCACCCATTCACTAAAATAGCTTCCTAAAAAGTCTCCCTACATTCACAGTGTCCTTTGCTTCCAAGTCAGTTGTCTTTATTGCAGCCAAAGTGATCATTTTAAGTATAAATCTAAACATGTCTTTACTCTGATTACATCTTTTAATTGCCTCCCATTCCTCCTAGGAATCCTTAACAAGAATGCTGAAGTCCTACGTACTTGAGCCTCCATTCCTCCAGTCTTACCTCTCACTATTCTCCTCTCTCAATTCACTTCCATTCTCTGTACTTCAGTCACATTTGCCTTCTCTGTTTCTCAACCTCACACTGTTCTCACCTGCCACAAAGATCTTGAACTTGCTTGTCCCCCTGACAAGAATGTTCTTTTTCATTTGCTTCACTGACTCACACATAAGTCCTCAACTCAGACTGCTTTCTCGGGGAAACTTTTCCAGAGCCACACACAATTGTACACTGTGATAGCAGCCTGTGATTTTATCACTGTTTGTAATTATGCATTTATTTTTGTGATTATCTGAGTTGGGGAGTCTGCAGCTTCCAATGCAATCTGTTGCTTCCAATGATGCTTTCCCATGCATGTCTCTTCCCTGGGTGCACATCTCCTCTTTACTTTAGACATTGACAAGGCTGGCTGGCTTACTGAGAGAGTCCCTAAATTACAGACTCAGATGATACTAGCTTCCTTTCTTCATCCCTTGACCCAAACTCATGTCAGGCCATCTCCTTCAGCTAAGATTTCTAGGTCAGAGATAACCAGGATAGCTAGCCTTTGTGACTTCCCTCTTTGAATCACTCCCTTGGGGTCTGGAATGTGAAACTAGAACCGAGCTTGGGAATGGAATATGGACTTGACAAAAATATTCCCATTCTATAGCCCTCCCATGCCCTTGTGTATATTCACTTCAATCAAAAGATCATTAAATGCGCCTTTCTTGTCTGTGACATTTATGTTTATAGAAATCTGTTTCACTCAACATCTGGGGAGGTTTATTTTAGCTCTCAGTGGTCTCACATATTTGATTCAAATTTCACTGCATTTGGTTGATATTCTTCATAACAGTTTGTCCTTCTTGTTTTCACTTGAACATAGAGTTTTCTTTCTTGATTTTTATTTTTAGTGGGACTTTGGAGAGAGTGAATATTTTGTTTGTTTTTATTAGTTACAGGGAGGAAAACAGCATTAAAATGGTTTTCCTCCACCATCTTTAATTAGAATTAACTGTAGCTATAATAAATGTTAACAGGCCAGGAAGATATATCTATTTATTCTGTGGCTTCACACCCCTGAGAGAATGCTTGCCCCAGTTTAAGAAGTACCTTACAGTCTTTTTAATAGAATTTCTTCTCCAATAAAGCAGAGAATATTACAAAATAAACTAATTAACTGTAGACTTCCCCAGTAGAAGTCCACATACTTTCTAATGAGAGTAGCTGCCTTTTATAACACACATGGGGAATGCAATGCATAACCCCAGGCCGATGGGTAAGCACAGATCTCACATTACGGAACTGCAAATGCTTTCTGTTTGCCAAGCTTCTTGCCTTCAATTGCTTTTCTTCAAATACTATATGAACACCTGGCATAGGGACAGACACATATTAGGTTATCAAACTGTTCATTCTCTCTTCCTCCTTTTAATGCAAGAAGAAAAAAAATGCTCTTGTTTTTTAAGGAATGCATTATTGGGTACCTATTATATTCTAGAACTAGGGATTGATACCAGAGGTCCTTAATATAGTGGGGGAGAAAAACAAGTAAACCCAAAAGGATGATCAGTACAAGCCACTGCTGTGATAACAGAGGATGCTTTAAGGAAATAAACCTTCTCACCTTATAAAACAGGAATGCTGGGGAAGAGGAATGGAGCTTCCTAGGAGAGGAGATGCCTAAGTCAAGCTATCAGACTTAAAACACAAATAGTAACAAACCACAAAGAGAAGCAGGAGATAAGGTATTTCACGCTAGGTAAGGGAATCATCCTATCAACAGTCTGGATATCAGACCATGGAATAGTCAAAGAACTATATGTTCAGAGAAGTGGAACAACAGAGTGGGAAGCAAACAGTAGGAAATGAGGTTGGAGAAGAGTCAGAGACCACATATTTTTTAGTCAATTCACAAATGCCTATCACAAGCACCTACCATGTGTAAGACACTGAGAATACAAGGACTATAATACAATCCTCACTCTCAATAAATTTCAATCTGGTAAATGAACATGACATATAAATGGAGAATGTCAACATAATGTGATAAGTGAAATCATAGAAAATGGCACTTAACTCAGCCTAAGAGAGATAAGACAAGATTCAAATTAGCTGAGTTTTAAAGAGCAGAGAAAACCAAAGACTGGTGCCATAGGAATTAGAAAAAGTATTTTTAGCAAACGAAAAAAAATGCAACTTGGGTGCGACAAATAGCATGTTTTATAGAATAGTAACTAAACATAAGTAGGCCAGTGTTGATGTAGAACTACTGAAGAGTTCCAATCTGGGAGGAATATACAATATAGGCGATCACTCTGAATATAGTATTGATAATGGATTTGAGGAAGACAGGTCTGGATGTGGGAGACAATTAGAAGGTTATTGTGAGGGTCCACTAAAGAGATGCCGAGGGCTTGAACTAAGGTGATTATATCAGAGATGGAGATAAGATTGAGAGGGTACTGATTGGGAATGTGGGAAAATGAAGGAATAGGAATCAAGGAGGATAACTAATTTCCCAAAAATTAAGGAAAGAAATACATATTCCATATTGTTAAGCTTATTTTTTCTAATTATATTTATTTATTTATATTAGTCTGGGATCTTTAGGAAGGAAGAGACTATGTTATTCACTTTGCATTTCCAGAGGCAATTCCAGTGCCTTCAAAAACTGCATATTCGATAAATATATGAGGAATTAATAAGAAAAACCAAGAGACTGGTGAAAATGATGAGTTTGATATTGAACAGAATACGTTTGAGGATGCCTGTGGATTTTCCAAGTGAAAATTTCCAGTTGAAAATTGTACAGGTTTAGAGCTCAGGAAGGAGGTCTTCGTGAAAAAGAATTAGAGGCCATCAGAATAGTTGAAGCTGTGGGAATGGATGATGAGCTCAGAGAGTGAAAGGAGATCTCAGCCAAGGAGAGTACCCTGGGGATGTCACTAAAAAGTTTCACTTCATTTGACCTAAAGATTAAGAAAAAGGAACAAATTGTGCAGATCAAGATCTATAAACAATCAGGACATCCACTCTTGCACACACTTTCTCAAAGAGGAAACTTAGTAGCTTTCAGAAGTTATGTATGTGACTTGCTAAAGTAACATAGCTAGCACCCAAGCTCAGATGCTTTGATTCTAAATGGAATACTGGTCCTTCCATACCTCCAATGTCACATTATCAACACACCATCATTAGATTATGTGACGTTCGATGCGGGGGCAACAGTCATGATCTGTGAGATGCCTAGAACCTTGTAAATGTTCAATCAATATCAAAGTAATTGTAACTTATAAATATTGTTATGTACAAGCAGTACTCAAGGCATTGTTTTTAAAACCAAAAAGTATAAGTAGAATATTTGGGAGAGTTGATTTTATAACTGGGTTGTTTGGGTAGCAGGTGTTCTTAAGAATGAGGGCAATTATATTAAAATTAACAGCTCCAGGCCCTGGCCAGTTGGCTCAGTGGTAGAGCATCGGCCTGGCGTGCAGAAGTCCCGGGTTCGATTCCCGGCCAGGGAACACAGGAGAAGCGCCCATCTGCTTCTCCACCACTCCCCCTCTCCTTCCTCTCTGTCTCTCTCTTCCCCTCCCGCAGCAAGGCTCCATTGGAGCAAAGATGGCCCGGGTGCTGGGGATGGCTCCTTGGCCTCTGCCCCAGGCGCTAGAGTGGCTCTGGTCACAACAGAGCAACACCCCAGAAGGGCAGAGCATCGCCCCCTGGTGGGCAGAGCATCGCCCCCTGGTGGGTGTGCCGGGTGGATCCCGGTTGGGCGCATGCAGGAGTCTGTCTGACTGTCTCTCTCCGTTTCCAGCTTCAGAAAAATACAAAAAAAAAAAAAAAAAAAAAAGAGAGAGAGAGAGAGAAAAAAAAAAATTAACAGCTCCATATGCATAGAACATAAAGTACCCAAATGAGTCTCGCTGAGTGTACATTCTCTGTGCTGTTCCCTCCACATGAATGAGCACTGCCGCAGCAGCTCTGCGCGCTGGCTCTGGAATCTGGAACTCTGGTTACAAATGGAGTTTGTAATGCTATGATAATGAAAAGCTATATTTTAAAAGAGATCATTGTTAAGTTGCTCTGCTTTAATTTGTGGTTGCCTTCCTATTTCCGCCTAACTTTATTTGGAATGAGTTGCAATTTCTAACCTACTACCAGTAACAGAAGCTCTGTGTGATTAAGACAATAAATATATTCACAAAATGTAAACGCAGCTTTGGGGACTTTAAGCATCTGCTCTGAAAATCAAACTTTTACAAACACATAGTCATGGGTAAAATAAAAACCTTTCTTCCAAGACATTTTTCTGAAACTAAAAGGTCTGAAACACAAATAATGGTCTCTTTCCAAACCCAACGTGCAGATTTAAGCCAATTCACATGTGATGTTGGTCCATTATGTGAGCTTGGTCAATTATGCGAGCCCTTATAGAGCTGCAGAGCACTCTCATAATCCTTTGCACTGCTTTAGATAAAACTGTTCAATGAAACCAAAACTCTGCATCCCAGATTTCAGTTACAACAGGTTCTAGAAATTGAAATATCCAAAATTTCTATTGGTTTTATTGCTTTTTTTATTGCCAATATTCTCACAACACGAACAACCTCATGTCAATACTTAGTAAATCTTTGCTCAATTTATATTTTCTACCCTAGAAATGCACGACAGAAGAGGCAACCGTTTATATGGCTCCCATCTTGGTCATTCTTCAGCTTCAGCCAAGAACTTACATGTTGTTTTTATTCCTACATAAATTCACTATCTCCTTTTTTATTATTATTTTGTAAAAGTTTCTATTTTTTTATTTATTTAATTTTATTTTTTACTGAATTTATCAGGGTGGCACTGGTTAATAAAATTACATAGATTTCATGTGTACAATTTCATAATACATCATCTGCATATTGTATTATGTTCACCACTCCAAGTCAGGTCTGCCTGTCACCTTTTACCCTCTCCCTACCTCCTCTACCTAGCCACCACTATCTCCTGTATAATCAGTCTCAGATCCTTGAAAATTACCCGAAATGTAGGAAAAGGTTTGCAGATATTTATCACCACAGCACTAATATTAGAGAAAAAAAAAACTGAAAGCAATCCAATGTTAAAAAATAAGAGGACCAGGTGGTGATGCAGTGGATATAGGGTCAGCTTGGGATACTGAGGGCCCAAGTTCTAGGCCCCAAGGTCACTGGCTTGAGCATAGGCTCATCCAGCTTGACCATGGCGTCGCTGGCTTGAGCATGGGAAAAGAGATATGACCCCATGGACGCTGGCTTGAAGCCCAAGGTTACTGGCTTGAGCCCAAGGTCACTGGCTTGAGCAAGGGGTTGCTGGCTCAGCTAGACACTGCCCTAGTCAAGGCACACATTAGAAAGCATTTCATAAACAACTAAGGTGCTTCAACAAAGAATTGATGCTTCTCATCTCTCTCACTTCCTGTCTGTCCCTCTCTGTCCCTTTCTCTATCTCTCTCTTGCTCGGAAAAAAAAATTAAGAGAATAATTACAGAAAGGTGGATAAATTGATTAAATAAAATATGCACCATTTAGTAGGATGGCTACATATATTATATAGCTGAGTGAAAAATGTTTCTGGCACAAGTCTTTGCATAAACCAAAAGAAGTCCATTCTCTGGTGCTTTAATTGAATTCACAGATAATTGAGCCCACTACTATTATAAATCATGTTTGGAAATAGTTTCAGAATTTTTCCCCAATAGTTTCCATTCCTGATAGTTTTTACCTGCACTCTTTTCTCCAGAAGACAATATTATTTAGGTTGCCTCCTTCATACATATTATTTCATTGAATCCTCATAAATCCCAAAGAGGTAAATGATATTATTAGTTCACTACAGTAGTTATTATTAAGAGTAGCTTAATCCTAAAACATAAGGTATATTTAATTGTCTTTAGGATCCCATTCTTACAAGATAACCAGTTACCAAGTTTTACTTGCTACAGTTACTAAATACCTCCTTTTCTAGCAAGAGAAAATAAAAGTCCTCAATATTTAGATACTGTCCAGACTAGTATTGTCCAAAAGAAATATAATGCAAGCCAAATATGTGATTTTAAGATTTCCAGTAACTGCACTAAAAACATAAAAACCTAGATGAAATTATTTTTAAAAACCTTTACTAAGTCTTTCAAGTGTAGCCTGTGGTTTTTTTTTTAATTATTTTACTGATTTTAGAGAGAGAGAAAGAGATACATTGATTTGTTGTTCCACTTATTTAGGCATTCATTAGTTGATTCTTGTATGTGCCCTGACCTGGGACCGAACCCACAACCTTGGAGTATCAGGAGGACACTAACCAACTGAGCTAATGACCAGGGCCAGTGTAGCTGGTGTTTTATATTTACAGCTCATTTGATTCAGGTTAGCTACACTTCAGGTGCTCAACAGCCACATGAGGTAGGAGCCACTACTGTCCTGGACAGTGCAGTTGGAGACAGTGATTGTGAGAAAATGTTGAAAATACTTATGTAAGATACAGTCTGACATAAGCATTGCTCTGTAACATCATGTGCCACTTAAAACATTAATACCATCTATGTAATTCAGAAGTACATTTTATCACCATTTGTAGCTGAAAGCATAACATTTCTTTTTCCTTTTATCATTCTGAAACCAATATGTGTGTAACTTAGTGAAAAAAACAATAGCAAATGTTATGGAGTATAATGGAATAAAAATATTATGCCATTGGGGCAAGATGTCCTCATTCTGAGACAAATGCAAAGTAGTCCATGTACCCTGCCTCTCTCAGTGAAACTGCAGTTCAGAGGGATGCAAGGCCTTCAAGGCCAACTCCTGCATACTTCAAAAGCGCCAGAAACTTGCTTTAGAGGCAAGTATTTGTCACCACCATTTCGTTTCACATCACACTAAAGGTATTCCCACAGTTAAGTTGTTTCTGCAAGAGTAACTAAGGAATGACCCTGGAAAGGAAGGGCTTTGATAACAACCAAGCTTCCAAATCAATCCTCAAAATAGACTTTTAAAAAAAATTGAATGAGGTCCACAAGTGAAAAAGTTTCATTCAAAAGAAAAAAACAACAACCTATGATTGTACTATACAACAGTTTCTTTAAAAAAAAAATACCCAAAAAGGAAGAGAACAGGCACACAAGAGGAAACAAGTGAATATATAGTTGTGCTTCCTAGACAAGTTCCTCACCTGCTGTCACAGCTAAAACCAGGTCTCCAAGTTTAACATAATCATTCCCTGGAAGCTAGTTTATGCTGTGCGAAGTCTTCCTAGAACCGTGATGGTGAACTTTTTTATAAAAACCGCCTGCTACCGCCCACCATGAAAGCTGGACCGCCCACTAGTGGGCGGGAGGGACCAGGTTGACCAGCACTGCAAAAGTGGGCAGATTTTATAAAAAGGTTCATCATCACGATCCTAGAAACTAACAAGAGAATTTATAGTCCAATGAAAACTAGTACAGCAAAGTAAATAGGCACTAAATTATTATATAGTGTGATGACTGCCAAATGATGGATGACGACGTGGTGCAGGCCATAGAAGGGGCTGAAAGCCAGTCAAGAGGAGAAAGGGCTATGACGGGGGGAGGTATATCCTGGAGTAAGAGAAGCCCAAGCTAAACCAATACCTGGGAGGGTGTTAGCCTACTGATAGGAGTTGGAAGCAGAGGAAAGAGGATGTGGCAAGGCCAGTGGTGAGAGAAGCATGCCATGCCAAACAACTGGGAAAATTAAGGAGGTAAAGGCGTGGCAGGTGGAAAAGTGGGGGTGGAGAGTAAAGTAAAGGGCATGTTCCTGAGGTCTCTTGTAACTAAGGACTTAATGTTCAATTCTTAGATTAAGAACTTAATCTAAAGGCTTTGACTTGACCTGTTACCTTTTTGGAATTCCTAGCTCCCCAATCCCTTGAAAACCTTAGAATGAAAGCATTTTAGAAGGGCTCCAGGGGAGACGACATTAAGTAAGCCCAATTGCTTCAATACAACAGAGAGGGGAAAAAATGTCTCAGTCAAATTCATTCATTGAACTTAGAAAGTCAGTGTCTTCTCCACGATCCTAGAAGATCCATTCCCCCTCTCCTTTTTATGGCCTGACTGTGGTTTCTTTAGAGGTTCATAAAATTAATGGCTTGTAACATCTCATTACAAGGGCAAGTCGAAGGGCACCTTTCTCTTCATTGCCTGAATCCCTGCTTTAAAAGGGATCCCCAGGATAGAAATTTTCAAAGATGGACTCTTATTCTATATGAGAGCTTCCTTTCAACAGGGGAAAAGTATTTCAAATCCTTCCCTCTATCTAATATGCGCATGCACACAAACACACACACACACACACACACACACACATACCATGAAATAAATCAGAACAAGGGCACAACGAAGGGAGGGAGGAACGGCATCAGCAGCTTTCAGAGTCATTGCTCTACCTGACCTAGCCTCTGTTTCTTCTTATTAATTTTCTTATGCTGACTGTCTTAGACTGGCAGCATTTTCTCAGCTCAGTCTCTGAACTCTTGGAGTCATTGCTAAAGTCCATTTACTTTTTTTTTTTTTTTTTTTGTATTTTTCTGAAGTGAGAAGCAGGGGGGCAAAGAGACAGACTCCCGCATGCACCCAACAGGTATCCACCTGGCATACCCACTAGGGGGCAATGCTCTGCCCATCTGGACTGTTGCTCCATTGCAACCAGAGCCATTCTAGCACCTGAGGCAGAGACCATAGAGCCATCCTCAGTGCCTGTACCAATTTTGCTCCAATAGAACCTTGGTAGCGGGAGGGGAAGTGAAAGACAGAGAAAGGAGAGGGGGAAGGGTGGAGAAGCAGGTGGGCACTTCTCCTGTGTGCCCTGGAGGGGAATCAAACCCAGGACATCCACACACCAGGCCGATCCTCTACCGTTGAGCCAATCACTAGAGCCTAAGGCCATTTACTCTTATTCTATCCTCAGGGAAGACCAAATGAAAGCTATTTACCACTTTCTATCAGAAATTCTGCACATTCTTAAGAACCATTTAAAAGCAGCTACTAAGCCTTTTCCCCTCTCTGTCTGTAATACCACTTCCTAATCATTTTTATTTCCCAGCCCCCAGTCTTTCTTGTGGCATGTCCTGAAAAGTCCTTTCATGTTCTTAACACCCCCTCTAGACAGGCTTGGGAGAGATTAGACCCCACACTCTAGGAGGGCTCTGGCTATTTAGGGCAATAGGCAGAGCACATATCCCTGGGTTAAAAAATATATATAGTAAAAGCCAATACGATAGCAAAGGGATTGAATAATAACCTTATTAGGCATTTATTCTTCACTCCATGCCACTGGGCATAGAGGTCTCAAACAAGACCAAGAAACAAAAGTAGAATAAAAAGGTTTCATACCAAAATTGAGGCATCTCTAGGGTGAGCTATACACGAGAAAATGTGCCAAGCACCTGTCTGTAGTACATTTCTGACTCAGTCATGAGTACCAACTTAATTCATTCTGCTGAGAAGCCAAGGCATTTTAAATGCAGAGCTGTTTAGACTTGCTACTCATTCTGCAAAGTTAATAACATTTTTGAGGGTTCATTAATCTTAACAAGCCTGGAAAAAAAAATTTTCATGTTCTTGCTCTCCAATTATCATCTTTACAGTATATTTTTACATAAATAATTGGTTACGGCTCAAATTAAAATAGCTTTGACAATTATAAAGTAGGCTGAGGGTTTTTGAGTTTGTTCTGGGATATGAGATATCAGCACCCTCGGGTGCCTGGAGATTGTGTGTTGTTATCTTATGATACCATTCAACTCACTTCTTTTTAAGCTCATAAAATACAAATTTTTCCTCTAACAGCTGAAATGCTTATGTTCTGTTCAGATAATATTCCCTCATTGAAAGGCTAGCTTCAATAGAATTTTTCCAATGCAAGCATAAATGTGGGCTAGGATTCGCGTCCCTGGCAACCTGGTGTCCTCCAAAGCATTGCATCCCTGTCCTCATACCACAAATCCTGTACTGTTTCACAGGCCATTGTGTCCTCTATATTCAAATATTTTCCTTCACAGACTAACAAGTGGCAAGCCTTCATTCCTACACATATTATCAATTTTCTTTGTGGCATGTACTAAAGACCTCTGATGTGATGAATGGCCATCATCTTCAATCTCAAAGGTAACTGGCTATAAAATTATTTTATGTTCCTAGTATTCCTAGTCCTCAAGTAAAAATACTAGCTGTAATTCAATGATGGCAATGTGATATTATTCATAAAGCATTCATACTGTACTTTCCGGTTTTAGAATGCCATCAGAACTTCCAGATTGAATTACAGTCTAGCACTCAGCTGGGTATCCTTTTTTCTGCATGAAAATTACTCATAAGCATTTCCCAACATCTCTGGCCACTAATGGAAGTTCCATAGGGAGTGACACTTTGCATAATCCTCCAAAAAGTTTTTCAGACATTCAAAAGCCAAAAATTGGATAAAGCTATCAAATTAGTGCTGGTTAAAAATTAAACAAACAAGCAAGCAAATAGCTCATGTAATGAAATGTACTGGTAGTTTTCCAAAGAGAAGAGATAATGTCTGAAGATATAATTCAATTTCACTGGCTGGTTTCTAAAGCAATATTCCTAAATTGATGACATGGATTTAGATTAACAGTGTCAAACAGTTTTTGTTGAGGTAGAAAGGAGAAGGGGTTTTTTCTTGTTTGTTTATTGGGGAGGGCAACTTGTTCTGTGCTGTTGCTAAGAACACTAATGTATACGCCCCAAGCAAAATCTATTTATGCATAGATGTTTCATTATCCTCTCTCCGTGGTTTAGAAACATCTCTTTATTTACATTGAAGAGACAATTTTACAGATGACTTTATTATATCTGCTTCTCTGAGTCTAGCACATAATCAAACATATTACTTTACAAGCTCTTTTCTTGGTCTTTGTCTTATTTCTTTCTCATGTGTTTCCCATAACTTTATAATTCACCTTTTTTTTTTTAATAATCAGATCATCTTTTCCTCTGCAGTAGCCTTTTAAGACTTTGTCCAATGGCACTATGTCCAGCTCAGCAGAATATTTAATACTAAGTAATGTAACCAGTTTTCTAAATACAAGCCCTCTGGCTCTGAAATGTAACTGTCATACAGAGTCCAAATATTTTAATCCTGATTCAGTATATACAGGACATATAGACATGACCTTGTTTTGTGCCTGTATCTCAGACTCTCTTTTCTTTAGACTTGTTTTGTTATTTTTTTAAAAAAACTATGCTAATAAAATATGAGCAGATTTGCTGCCTCATTGAATATTTAACATTTCTTCATTAAATCAGTTTACTGTCAATAGCAGATTTTACTCTAGGATCCGAGGGAAGGAAAATGGCAACAACTTGATAGCTAGAAAAGGCAATCTCTAACAATATGTATCTTGATATTTTTAGCATGCATTCTTTACCTCCCACCATTTCCTGAGCATTTATTATTGATCGTAAATTTGTGCAATCTAGACCTACTAGATGCATGTTGTATTTCATTATTAAATAAAGTAATTTAACAGTGCATAATAAAGCTAAATTAAACATATACTAGGATAATTACCTTTAAATATATTTACATTTATCTATTAGAACATATTATTTCCAATTTTACAATGCTAATCCTTTCAAATAGACACTTAAATATTAATATTCTCCTCTGACTTTAACATTTCCTGGATTGATAATTAGCAAACTGGAGTTATTGTTATTCATAAAATTAGGTCATTGGCTAATTTTGATAGTAAGACACTTAATGTGCAACTTTTGACTGGAATGTTGTTTTATTATTGCCAGTTAGTAGGCCAACTGAATTGTAAATTTGCTTTCTGGGGCCTAGGATTATGTGTTTGAGCAAATTTTCAATATGGTAATACAAGAGAAAACCATAATTAGTGTAAATTTATAACTGCATTTCTCTTAGCGGTAGAGCGTCAGATGGTCATGTGGAGCTCCTGGGTTCAATTCCCAGCCAGGGCACATAGGAGAAGTGCCCATCTGCTTCTCCACCCTTCCCCCTCTCCTTTCTCTTTATCTTTCTTCCCCTCCCGCAGCCAAAGCTCCATTGGAGCAAAGTTGGCCCAGGCACTGAGGATGGCTCCATGGCCTCTGCCTCAGGTGCTAGAATGGCTCTGGCTACAGGGGAGCAATGCCTCAGATGGGCAGAGCATCACCTCCTGGTGGGCATGCCGAGTAGATCACAGTTGGGCATATGCGGGAATCTGTCTGTCTGCCACCCCCTGCTTCTCACTTCAGAAAAAAAATATAAATAAATAAATAAATAAATAAATACACATTTAATCCATGATTTTAGTGAGTTGCACTAAAAAAATCCAGAAACTTCTGCTTTGCACTAACCTTGTAGTAAACAATTTAACTATTCCTTTCATACAGTTTGGTTTACAAGGCATTCATTAATAACTGGAATTTTCAAATAATTCTGAATTCTTCCAAAGTGTCACTCTACTAGTATGGTTTTCCTAAAACCTCTTGTTCGAGATTTCTGGCAATTCAACTGTTTGTGTGAAATACCAAATGGCATACAATAAAAATGTTGTGCACCACCCTGAACTATTCACACATCAGCGGGAAGCTAAATAAAGAGACTGAGTTGTGTCCTTTCCTACTTGCCCTCCTTGTCGTCTATGAAAGAACCCCTCATAAAGCAAAAATAGCATCAGTAATAATGATTTTACGCTTCATCTCTTAACTATTCACACCTCAGCAAGAAGGCAAATGAAGAAAGTGGCTTTTATGTCCTCTGTCTAGGTGTCCTTCCAGTATCATTTGAGAGGATCTTTCAAAAGACAAATAACAATCAAAAGAGCGAATTGAAGAGGAAAAGGCACCGATGAGGAAGGTATCTAGTAGAGATTTCCATAGATGAGATCTGAAATTATCTCTTGCTTTGCCACTCCTGTTAGGAAGAACCACCTCTCCATCATGCAGGACTTAATTTAAACTCTTCTGAACAAATATAATTTTACTGGCTACTCTGCAACATTTTTCCCCCAATATTTTACTATTGCTTATTCATCTAAAATTCCAAACTACTATTTCTTCCCCTAAAATATTGAGTCAATCTTATTCTTACTGCACAGCTTTACCAGCTTCCTTTCATTACTATCCCCCACTATTTTCATGGACATTTTCTTATCTATTTCTCACTTAGAAGACTCAGCCAGCCATCTTTAAACTTTTCAGAGAATATGAATATGGAAACAGATTAGGAACTAGAGTTCAGAAGATCATGGCTCAATTCAGAGTCAATATAGCCTACAAATGAGGAGGGCTTGGAGAGATTAAATATCTCAACCCCAATCCCATCTTTACCACTTACTAGTTTTGTGAAAATAAAGAGTTTATTTAATCCCTTTGGGCTTTTTCTCATCAATAAAATGGGGACAAAAACCATACATACTTCAAAGGGTAGTTGCGAAGATTAACAAAGCAATATAGGAAAAGTATTTAGAATCATATCCAATATCCAAAGTATTGAATACATGTTGGATATATAGTTGTGAGTATACAGAACACAGAATTTACTCTTATATGTATTATTATTTATTGATTAGTTTTATTTTCCATATGAACAACTGTAAGCCTACTTCTTCCTCACCCTGCACACACACAGACACACACACAGACACACACACACACACACAAACACACAATACTCACGGCAACAATCTCTCACATTTCTTTTTCTTTGTCAGAAAAATGAAAAGATTAAATTGAACCTCTAGAAAATTCCTTCTGGTCCAAAACTGTCAAGAGTTTGAGTGCAATACAAATCCTTTTGCTTTAATGCTAAGATTTTATTTAATAGCAATGTCCTCCTTACCTTGCAGAGAAGATGAAAATGGAAGATCATAAAGAAACACATGGCACAGTCCCTGTCCTCAAGAATCTTAAAGTCTTTTGTTTTAAAGAGTAAAAATAAGTTTCATTTTCCCCCTCTCAGAAATATATTCTTTCTTTCCTAAATATTACTTGATCAGGTTTTCAGGAAGATCTGAAACACTAAGAAAATTCACTTATAGAAATAACCATATTATGAAATAACTTAAAGTCACATGAATGTAAGTTTACCAGCTAGATAAATTTAACAATTGAAAAATAACATTTATAGTGAAAACATAAAATGTTACATTTGTATTCACATTCAATTAATATTTCCTGAGTGTCTGCTACTATATTTGCTGAGCACAAAAATAGAGACACCTTTAACATCACAATTTAGAAGAGGGGAAAGAGAAATGAAAGAACGGGATTGCCACGCACAACCGGGTGGCAGGGTGGGAAGCTGCACTGATGGAGAGCCTGAGGAAGGCGTTACTTTCAAGAGAGAGTAATTGATCTGAATTCATGCAATAAAGAGGCTTCCTAGGTATGATTTTAAAATGCTCAAAATTTGGTCCCAAAATCAGTATATCGTTTAGAGCTACAACTACTGTCATTATGATCAACATCCTAAACCTAAAAAAAAAAACGCTTAAAGATCTTTTTGTTCCTTAAACCCATACATTATCTAATAGCATTTAGGACAACTTATTTAAAAATCCTTATAAAGTGAAACAAGATGAAACACATATGCTCCAACCAAGATTTAGAAATATGACAAGGGCCTGACCAGGCAGTGGCGCAATGGATAGAGCATTGTCCTGGGACACAGAGGACCCAGGTTTGAAACCCCAAGGTTGCTGGCTTTGAGCGTGGTCTTATCCGGCTTAAGTGGGGGTTCACCAGCTTGAGCGTGGAATCATAGACATGACCCCATGGTCGCTAGCTCGAGCCTAAAGATTGCTGGCTCGGCTAGATTCTGCCCACTTCTTCTTCTCCCCACCCCCCACCAAGGCACATATGAAAAAGCAATCAACAAACAATTAAAGTACTACAATGAAGAATTGATGCTTCTCATTGTTCTCACTTTCTATCTGTCTGTCCCTGTATGTTCCTCTCATTGTTTCTGTCTCTGTCTCTCTAGCTAAGAAAGAAAGAAAGAAAGAAAGAAAGAAAGAAAGAAAGAAAGAAAGAAAGAAAGAAGAAAGAGAGAGAGAGAGAGAAAGAAAGAAAGAAAGGAAGGAAGGAAGGAAGGAAGGAAGGAAGGAAGGAAGGAAGGAAGGAAGGAAGGAAGAAAGGAAGGAAGGAAGGAAAAGAAAATATGACAAGAAACATCCAAATGGGAACATATATAAGATCCTGGTAACAAAAGCTGATAAATATTCAGAGGATTAAACTCCATCTCATTTTTTAAAAAGAAAAAAAACATTTAATATTAGTTTTATGTAACTACTCTTATTTATACACTTTTTTCTTTCAAATAAAAGAATAGGTAAATACAAGTTAATGTTTTTTACTATAAAAATAATAAATAAGAAATGAGGGCATGGAGCTTATGTCTCTAAGATTATCTCTAAGGAAACTTCTAATATAAAATTATATAAATTGTTTTGTCTAGTAATAAAATAGTAAAATGCTGGTACATTTTCAAATGTGGTATTGCCTCCACAAAAGAAACTTTAAAAGGCTCTACTCAAGACAGCAAACAAAATACCTGCTGCTAAGAAAATCTGTAAAAATCTGACATATCTCTCTGATATAGACAAGAAAATGATTTCATACCTAAGTCAGTTAAGTAAGTCTTCAAAATAATTTGTGCTTAAAAAAAAGAAGGATGAGGCTGTGTGTGTGTATGTGTGCATGTGTGTGTGTGTGTAGAAGGTATGATACCAGAAAAATTTTATTTTTAAATAAAAATAAACAAAGCTTACTGAGACTGAATTTAATAGAAATAAAGTCTCTTTTTACACTTTCTATTACTTTGCCAAAATTCAGAGAAAAGAAACACAAATAAATGATTTCTCTTTGAAGAAGGTAGCTTTTGACTGAGTCAAACTTTTTGAAAAGCAGAAGCTTTCTGAACTGTCCAATGATAGTGTCATTTTCTGTACAGAAACCTACTGTTCTTGAGTTTGTACTGCATATTAATAATATACCCTAGGGAGGCCTTAATTACTTGATTCTTCTATGCTTCCCAAATATAACATGAGAAAGAGACATTGTTGAATTTAGGCTATGTGGAAGTTTCTTTTCTATATGGACAAACTCAATATATTTTGTGGGAAAAGTGTGCATCATCTAAAGCAGGGGTCTCAAACTCAACTCAGCATGTGGGCCGCAGAGCAAGATCACAGCCATTCGGAGGGCCGCACTAGGTCTACAAAAGGCAACTGTTACGCAACACTTTTCTCACTGCAGTTGAAAACAAAAAAAAAATCAGTACAACAAGCACAATCGTACATGCAGTTTACTCAGTGTCACAAAACGACCAGAAACTATAGTTCGCATCACAACTGCTGTTAACTAAGCTAATATCTAGCTAGGATGCTAGAGAAATGAAAAATACAAGTAGGCCCCTAGACTTACTTAATTTTATCCAAAATATTTTGAACTTCGTGGATTAGTCTGCGGGCCGCACAAAATTGTTCGGCGGGCTGCATGCGGCCCGCAGGCCGCGAGTTTGAGACCCCTGATCTAAGTATGACAGTATGATTTTCTAGAGATCTAGGGTTCGATTTCAGCTCTGACACTGGGATTATTTGTTCTATCATCAAATTATTAAACACCTACTATGTGCTCCTGTCTCTATGGAGTCTTAAATCTCTTAGAGGAGGTAATAGAGAAAAAACAGAGACTAAATAAATCCACAATTATAAATTGTGACAATGAAGGAACAGACAGTGTATACTAAGAAGGAATAAAATAAAGAGGGACTTTGATTGAGTGGTCAGATAATGGCCTTTCAGAAGTGATGATAGTTGGCTAAAACTTGAAGAATGAAAACAAAATCAGCCATGAAAATAGGGCAAGAAAAAAAGCTCTGGGAAGAGAAGACCATATATGCAATAGCCCTGAGGCAAGATGGAGATGGCCAGTTTCAAAGAATTTGAAAAAGAAATGTTTGAATTACACATGATGCATAGAAAAGAATGTTTAAGACAAATAAATTACCCAGGGCCTCAAGGAATAATCCACCTAAACTATCTATATACATAGTTAGTTCAGATCTCAATGGACTGTGATCACTTCTATGAGGTCTTTGGGGGCAAGGTACTCTATTAATTTCTGGCTGAGTCTAAATAAAAGTAACAAAGTACTGAGTAATTACTCTATGAATTTAAAAAGGACTGTTTAAATAATCTGGATTTTAAAAATCACTCTCATTGCTCATGTTTCATCCTTCAGATTCATTCTTACTCAATTATGCACTAAGGTGTTGGCAGTACCCAGAAATACTTGAACTTTTACCCTTTTCTTTAGAATAAAATTACTTATTTCTCTAACACAAAGTCTGCCATGTGATAATGAGGTGCATTTGACATTTCCCTGTAATTACAGCACTAATTTATATGTTCTGTGGTGAAATGTTCTAATGATATACATACAACTTGGTAAAAAAAATGTATACAATTAAAATTAATGTCTAAGATAGCTGACTGAGAGCAGCTTTAAAGCTTTGAGATCTGTTCTTCAATCTAAAATAAAAGTAGCCTTCGTTTGTGAAAGTAAGCCCTAGATTTATTCTATAAAATTATAGAGTAGAATAATAATCTATAAAAAGTTATGTGTTTAAGAAAGAGATGAGTCAGAGAGCTTTAGTGGCCAAAAATCAAGAATCTCAAAATATCTGCTCCATAACTCTTGCCTTACTGACTAAAGTATGTTTACAACCAAAACAGTTGGATGAGAAAGAGAAATATCCATCTACCAGATGCTCCGTCATCATTTGGGCACAGACCATGACTGTGAGCGATAGAATGCAAGGTCTACAGCTAGGTTGTTCATTTGTTTGTTTTTAAGACAGGTTTTTGTTTTGTTTTTTTAGACTTAAGCCCTTGAAAAAAAACAGAAGCAGCATTAAAGAGGGACATCTATGTTTCCGCAGGTAGAAAGTTCAAACAGAATGGCTATCCGTGTCAACATCCTTGATCATATCCTCTTTTATGATGGAGTGAATGAATGAATGGAGTACATTGGCAAGTCAAAAAAAAATAATGGGAAAAAATTTGTCAAAAGAGTTGACATAAAATAAGTAGATTTTGATATTCAAGGAAGAATGTTTAAGAACCAATAACTTCAGTCTCCAACATTTTAAAACAGTAGATATACTCACTTATAATAAGCAAAACAAATCATCTGTAATGTGTAGAGGAGGAATATTAATTCTTTATTCACCTTCACTGTACAACAACACAGATGAAACATTAAGGAAAGAACAAGAGGCCACATAAATTATTCCATACTGAATCTCCCTTAGGTATCAAAACTCTATAAGAATACTAAAATTCACACTCATTAGAACCTCAACTCTACATAAAGACATTAAGTTGTAATATGTTTTAAAAATAACAGAATAAAGTCAATAAAACATCAGAAAAAATAAACAGTGAAGGAACAATGCCTATAATATTCACCTATTATCTTAATGAATAATCTATTCTCCCTATAAATCACTATAGTAAAATTATAAACACTCTGATTTCCCCATATCTCAGCCAAAGGAGGAATGAATAATGCATAGGATAACCAAGAATATGAAATATCATTATCAGGTATAGTAATTACTGACAGTAATAGGAAGCATTTGGTGATATCTTTGTGAATTATATGATTCCTTATGTTCATCTAAGAATGAATTCTTTTTTCTGGGCTTTTCTAAAAAACACATTTGGATAATAGCTTTTTCTTTTAAGTCAATAACATTGGTCTTTTTATTGAAGTGATGTTTACTATTTATGAAAAGAGCATTTTTCTCCAAACTGTTTTCTTGTTACAGTGCAGGCCAACATCCGAAGGGTAATTATTGAAACCAGTTACTCAAATCCTGCTTCATTCCCATTGTCAGTATTTATCTAATCTTGCTACTCATGGAACAGATAACAATTTGCTTTAAATTATTTTTAGGGTTTTGTTCTTTCCCAAATCTAAGCTATGTGTCTCCACATGTTAGAACAAACCTTTCTCTCTCTCAGCTCCCATTTTTTCTCATAACGTGATCGTTTTAAGCACTGCAGTCTATTTTGGTGAGAACGGATGTTCATTTTGGCCAACAGAGGTAGAATGGGATGTAAATAGAGTGTAACATGGGTGAACTACAAATGATATATTAACAGTATTGTTTTTAAGTTCAAATAACAAACAAAATGCTCATTCAGGTTCATGCTGGGAGCACAGAAAAGAAAATTAATTCTACATGGGGGATTCAGGGAGAGGCATGTTCTAGGTGAGCACAGCCAACACCAAGGGTGATCTGCCTGGTGTCCCAGTCCGTTTTCTTACTTGTGGAGAGCCCTGATTTTATCCAGTATCTAGCCTTCCCTCTTACTCTTCAAAAGTAAATTATTTTAATTTTAGTCATTCATTCCTTTTTCCAAGGGGTGGTTTAGTCAGGGCACATGGCCCACTCCTGATAATGAGCTATGAGGGGAAGTCTGCTGGGGTGTATGGGGAAGATTTTATCACTCTGAAAAAAAAATCACATTGTTTTTAAAATCAAACAAAATGGCCCTAGCCTAGTGGCAGGGAGAAAAGATTTAAACATGAATATGTACATCAATGGTAGAAGGCACAGAGGGTCTACCAAGTAAAGGAGTGGGGTGGAGGTGGAGGCAGCAGTTTACACCGGTCTCAGCTGAAGCCACAGAGGCAGGAATAAAATGCATTGGTCCCAGGGCCTCCTGTGGCCCAGAAGCAGCAGGTACATCTCCCTTCTTCCCACCTCTGGCTGGGTTTAGGTGAGCATGACCCGAAAGTAGGAGGTAGGCACGTAGCCTTCCTCTCCCTATTTCCGCCTGACCCGACTCCAGCCATCACTTACCCTCAGCCATGGAGATGGTATCCTCGCTGGAGCCTTCAGAGTGACCTATAGGGGATGCAGGCTTCTCCTCAAAATCCTTACCGAGCTCTATGTAGATGGGGCGGCCCTGACCTTCCTCCCAGGGGGGCTCTTCAGAGCTCTCTTTGCTGTCCTGGGATCTGCTGCTGCTGCTGCTGCTGCTGTGGGGTGGGGCACTAGCTGGGGAAAGATGTATCTTCTTTAGCAGGACACTGTTATGACTGGTTGTCCTGCTATCTTACAACCACGAAATAAATCAGCTTCAGGTCAGCACTTATATACTGAGAGTCAAAGAGTTTTCAAATGGCAAGAACCTGGGTTCTCAATGCTGTCAATGAGACTTAAATTAACCAACCCTGGAAACTCTAGGTTTCGTAATACATTTCCTTATTAAGACATGTGAGCTGGGGATTTCCTGTTACTTGCAGGTGAAAATGAGCATGAATTTGATATGCAGAAGGGAGAGGCAAAACAGGTATAAAAAAGAAAAACGTATAAAGTCAAAAAGTAAGAACACCTCCGTTGGATAAAACTGAATGAATAAGTATATTTGGGATTTCTTAAGGAGCTTCCTGGCCCGATGATGGTATATAAAGCATACACAGTTAACCTTAGAAACTTTCACACAAGTATATGCCTACATACATGCACACATACACGATGTTAATTGGGTTCTTGGTGATACCACAGGGTCTGAAGGAAAGTATCAGGTTATATGAGAATGGAAGTTGCTTATTTCTCAAGAAAAGTGATTTTGTTTTAAAACTATAAATAGTTCCAATACTTTTTAATGATTATGACAAGTGGTAATCAGAAGGTAGAATATGGGGTTTACACTTCTTCCATTTTTTATTATGCCCTTTGTTATATTTGTTGCTACCCTGACTTTATAGTATAGTATAGCTATTTAAAAATGTATCTTCAAATAGCCTGTAGCTGACTGGACAAAGAGGCCGTGTGACCTGCTCTAAGGAAAACAAGGATGTCCCAGGCCCTCAGTCTCATCTCCCGGTGTAGGGGGTACTGGCCTGCTTAGCTCTTTTGCCTCATCCCTCAAGTTTTACATTTGAAAACACCACAGTAAGAACAATAGTGTGCTTGCCTGACCAGGCGGTGGCACAGTGGTTAGAGCATCAGACTGGGATGCAGAGGACCCAGGTTCGAGACCCTGAGGTCGCCAGCTTGAGCGTGGGCTCATCTGGCTTGAGCAAAGCTCACCAGCTTGGACCCAAGGTCACTGGCTTGAGCAAGGGGTTACTTGGTCTGCTGTAGCCCCACGGTCAAGGCACATATGAGAAAGCAATCGATGAACAACTAAGGTGTGGCAACAAAAAACTAGTGATTGATGTTTCTCATCTCTCTCCATTCCTGTCTGTCTGTCCCTATCTATCCCTCTCTCTGATTCTCTCTCTGTCCCTGTAAAAAAAAAGTATAGTGTGCCAAGCCAAATTTTTCCCCATAAAATACACATCATGTGTAACATTTCAAAGGTCATTCTCTAGACTTTGTGCTTTTAAATTATAACAACTGAAAAATGAAATAAAAGCATCTAGACTGTCAAAACGTTAGTAACAACAAAAACATAGTCTGAGAATGTATGGGAAGCTTTGTTTAAGAAGGCAATTCTTGAGGTTCACTATTTGCCCTGCGTGGCTATCACAGTGTCTGGCACAAAGGAGTCACTGAATAAAAATTAGTTGAATAAACAACGGTTATAAAAACAGAAAGGGAATAGCTTCTAACTACAAAGAGATCTAATAGGGAGATATACACAGAGAGAAGATGTGATAAATTTTATAAAGGAAATACAAAGTTCTAAGAAATAAAGAGGTTATTATATACATATAACTAAGACTAAGAAAGGTTTAGTCATAAAAGCTATAATAAAGACATATTGTCAGAACAGGATTAAAATTAAGGAAAGGTCATATTGTCAGTCTGGGAAAGTAGAAAAAAATGGTGTAGTTAACTATTGTTATTATCTATTCAGCATTTCTTCCTCCTTCTTTCAGTATCAAATCCCACCTCCACCCTGCCTGACTGCAGGATTAGTATATTAAACAGACTGGGTCAATAATTCTACCCATCCATTTGGGCACACGGGGTAGGATGAGGATAGGACAATGTCCAAAGTTCAAAGGATTAAAATGCTTCCCTAGGACTTTTCTACTGGGAACTGGCAAAGTAGTATCCTTTATTATATGGTTACAAATCTCTTCAAATATAAGCCCTGAAATGCCAAAGACTATGGCCCCATTTGATGAAGAAACCTGTGTACAATAGAAGAAAATAAAGACAAAATGCAAAGAAATACGAGAACTAAAAAGGAAGAAGCTACGGAGGTTCTTGATTCCATATATATCCAGGTTCATCCTTGCCCTTCTCAATTATTTGAGCTAATAAAACCCTCTTTTGGTTTAAGCTCCTTCACATTAAATTTCTAATTGTTTTTAAACCAAAAGAACAATCATGCATAGAATACCAGAGGGTCTCAAGCTTTTGTCTATGTCTTGACAAATTTTTCCCCATAATTGACCCTGGATGGCATTTAAACTTTACATGTCCAAGACAGTTGTCAAAAAGGACAAAGTTGTAATAATATACTAGTTAGTATATAGACACCAGCAATATATATGTACCTAACAATACAGCTTCAAAATGCATTATGCAACAACTGACAGAACTGTAAGAATGCATGATAAATCAGCAACAAAGAGTAAAGCTATCAGAGAAAAAACACGTATTAACCACAAAAGTACAGTAATTAGATTTACAACATAATGATCAACCACAAAAAAGACCAAAAAAACCCAAAAAACAAAAAACAAAAAACAACCATGTAATAGCTCTTCAAAATTTTGAAGAAAAAATAACTTTTAATATAAAAATTTATACTGAGCTAAACTGCCATCTATGAGTAAAGTTAACCCTTTGAGCAGTGAGCTTTTTTCATGCTCGCTGACACCCAGGTATGAGTTTTTTTCAAAAACTGAAATTAGTTTGTTACAGTTTTACTAACTTGAAATCATGTTTATATGATAACCAATTTATGAGAACAAGAAGAACATACCTTTGCCTTTTTTTTAATGTTGTCTTAACATTTTTAAAATAAAAATTTTTGTACGATCGTACTCTGGATGGTCAGGAGGCACAAGGACGTACATGAATGTTTATACTACTCAAAGGGTTAAAATACTGACATTTTCAGACATATAATGATGAACAGAATTTAAAGCAAACTGTCCACAAGTAAAATAATTACTTCAGAATATACTTTATCTGGAAGAAAAGTAAACCCAAAGGTGTGGTTTACAAGAAACAATGATAACTGCAAACATTTTTTTGAGTACTGCTATTTTTAATTATTAATGAGTACCAAAATGTAACCTATTTTATGTGTTTAAAAATGAAAAACTAAAATTCTAGACAACAAAACAAAGAGAGAAACATGAGAAGAAGAATGCTAATTAATGGGTATTTGAAGGAATCAAGGTTCTTGTCATGTTCTGGGGATTGGATAAGAACACAACCTAACTTTAAAATTGTTATGTATAAATTAAGTTTTCCACTTCTGACAATATTTTGAACTGAATAACCTGAAAATATAACATTCATCCATTCAAAAAATATTACTTAAAATCTAGTTTTGGGCCCATGATTCCTAATAGGTCACATGTAATGGTACATGTGCATTGTACATATTCAGGGTGAATTTTCCTTTTCCCACATATCTAGTCTTAAATATATATAATTCAAGGAAGCAATAAAATTTCATAATAAAACTACTGAAGCAGCAGTATCATTCTCCTAGAATTTGATGTTATTTCAGTCAAGTCAATCATAATTTCCTCTTTGCAAATTTCAGTTTTATGTGATATTTTTAAGATATACATAGAAAAATGGAGCATTATACTATTGTCTTAAATCTCTATTTTCTGTAAAATAATAGTAATATTCAGTTTTGATGCTATCATTTTCATGCCAGTACAGTTATGTCTTTAAAAATATTTTCTACTTTAATAATACAATGAAAGCAATACAATCAGTCTGTTTTTCCATGCAAAATGATTAAAGTCAGACATGTTCAGTGGAAGAAAGTACATATTATAAAAATCATATTTTTAAATCAGCAGGTATGTAAATTTTCCACGAAATGAATTTAATCTATACTAGTTAAATATATGAACTATTTTCAAGATGAGAGAATTCATTCATTATTCTACAAATACACTTCCTGTCTCAAAAAACAAAATTATATGCGGTACATCAAAAATTGTATTTTTATTATCAGCAAATATAATCAAAACAGGTTTGCCCAGTGTTTTGAACATTTGTCAGTATATTTTATATATACAAACAAGACACAGGAGTTTTCAGCCATAGCTAGGTTACTTTTTGCTGTTCTACCCCTCTTTCTGCTTAAATAAGAGCAGGAATATTTATAAATACTTTTTCAGTTCAAGTAAACACAATCTTCTTCATCAAATGTATAGATGTGGCCAATATAAACATATTTTAAAACATCATTATCCACTGTGGTAGAGAATATCTAGCTACTCATCAAACCATTGTCCCTTCTTCCTGGGCACACAGTTATGCTACACTTTCCAGTATCCCTTAGATGTGACCATATGATTTAGTTCTGGGTTATGGAATGTGAGTAAAAGTGATAAGCCCTGCCCATAAAACCTTCTCATCCATACTATCTTGTCTTCAATGCCCAAGTGTTCTTGGAAGCTACCTGTTAAAGGTGGCAAACCAATGGATGTCAAAGTGTTCCAATGACTGTGTAGAATACAGTCCCCTAAACCCTGATTTCCCCACCCCAACATACAAATATAATATACCATTGTGAACTCACATTGCTATTATACAAGCAAGAAATATACTTCTACCATGTTAAACCATGATAATTCTAAAGTTTGTTTTGTATAGCAATTAGCCTGTTGTAATCAATACAGAAAATCACCTGACCAGGCAGTGGTACATGGCGCAGTGGATAGAGCGTCGGACTGGGATACAGAGGACCCAGGTTCAAGACCCCGAGGTTACCAGCTTGAGCGCAGGCTCATCTGGTGTGAGCAAAGCTCACCAGCTTGGACCCAAGGTCGCTGGCTCGAGCAAGGGGTTACTCGGTCTGCTGAAAGCCCATGGTCAAGGCACATATGAGAAAGCAATCAATGAACAACTAAGGTGTCGCAACAAAAAACTGGTGATTGATGTTTCTCATCTCTCTCTGTTCCTGGCTGTTTGTCCCTATCCCTCTCTCTTACTCTCTCTCTGTCTCTATATATAAAAAAAAATACAGAAAATCATTTCTTAAAATGGGTTATTGCTGAAAAACCTAAAATATGTCATTGCCTTTATATCCAGGCAGTGGATAGTAGAATTAATGTCGGAGGCTAGAAAGATGGAGGCTTTTGGTATACTGTGGCAATAATTTCAAATTATTGCCTGCAAAAACCTGCAAGATAAATCAGGTGCCCACTGAGCCTGCAGCTTTGCCCAGCCAAAGGTTATACTACCCAGTCCTCTTGCAACTAAGTAGGGTCATGTGGCTAACTCTCACCAGAACAGGAGCAAAAGTGATCTTTGCCATCACTGTCTCCCTCTTCATGTCATTTCTACAAGTACAATCTTGGAAGCTATATGTTTAAGATGGAGGACCCACCCAATGAAAGGCACCTAGGTGCCTGAGTCACTGCTTGAAGGACAGTCAACTCTACCAGTTATAAATATGAGGGCTTTTCTTTTCACTTTATATGAAAATGAAGCATTATATATTTTTATATATTTTGTTACAGCAGATACTTTAATTGATGAAACACTCAGGCTCATTTGTAAAAACGAAGTGAATCATTTCTGCTCATTAACACAATTATTGGTAAAGTTAGAAAAAAATTGGTGAAGACCCTGAAAACATCAAATCAATAAGTATTTCATTTCAAAGTTAACACAGAGGGTACAAGGTTAAAAGCTCTACATTTTACTAGTTGTAGTATTGCCTTGAACAAATAGGTTATCATCTTGGAGCCTCCTTGTTCTTATATACAAAATGTGGAGGACCTACCTTACTTTGTAGGGTTATTAAGACAATGTAATAACATAGACAACATGCTTAGGACAAAGTTGACCATTTAGTAAAGTGCCTGATTGATCCTCTTTCCCTTCCTATTTTAATTTCAATACATTAAAAAAAATCCTAGAAAATGAGTAGCTTTGGTATTATATTGGTATATAAGGCAACGCTTGAGAAAAGTTAATTAGTAGAAGATACCAATCACTGGCTCCAATGAACATTAATAACACAATACAAGTCTAGATTAATAGAATAAAGGAGGGACAAAGAGACAGTCTTCCCACCACATCTCAGTGACAGTCTCATCACCCAGGCTGTTATTTCCCTCTTATCTCTCCATTCCTCTGCCTCGCCTCAATCTCATCTCATCCTCCTTTGCCAAGCACTGAAAGCCTATAGGCAGTAGCAAAATAGATAATGGGTCAGATATTTCTTTGTCAGCTAAGATTGTTACATTTTCCCAACTTGCACAAAACTACAGATACCAGATCTTGCTCCCTTTTCAAATTAATCTCACATTATTAGGGTGAGCTTTCTTGCTGGCCTAACTGTTAATAATAGCAATACTTTGTTTGCTAAGCATTCTATAAAATTCAAAGCACTTTCACAATCATTTTCTCATTATAATGAAGGAGACATGATCAAGGAATACCTACTAGAAATAAAATCTTGCAGTCATGAATTTCATGAGCCAAGGAGAGATTATGCTGGTTTAGTGAGTCATCAATACGCTGCCTCATCACCCCAAAGACAGCTGAAATAGTTTACAGTCCAGGTTCTTACACAGAGGATTCTGGCTGAATAACTGTGCTCTTCTGATGAATTGCTATCTGAATCAAAAGCCTCAGGCATAGTGAAATGACAGATGCCAATGAATAATGCCAAAGCCAAATACTTAATGAAACAGCATTATAGAGCAAAATAATTAACTTCCGTTGTTCTTTCAAAAAGCTTGCTTTTTCTGTAGGTACACATGTGCTGAAAATGCATATAAAAAGCCCAAGTTGCACAGAGTTGGTCATTTAGCTACAATGGGAATAAAATTACTAATGTCTTTTGTGATGAAACAATGCATAAAATAAATTGAAGTCTTTTTTTTTTTTTTTTTTAGTGAGAGAGAGAGAGACAGACAGGAAGGGAGAAAGATGAGAAGCATCAACTCATAGTGGTGGCACATTAGCTATTCATTGCTTTTTTTTTTTATTCATATGTGCCTTGACTAGAGGTTCTAGCCTAGTCAGTGAACCCTTGCTCAAGCCAGTGACCTTGGGCTCAAGCCAGCGACCTTGGGCTTTAAACCAGCAACCATGAGGTCATGTCTACGATCCCACACTCAAGCTGGCGTCCCCACACTCAAGCTAGTGAGCCCTTGCTCAAGCCAGAAACCTTGGGGTTTTGAACCTGAATTCTCAGTAACTCAGGCCAACACTCTATCCACTGCACCACCATCCTGACAGGATACTTAGGTCAGTTGGAGCGTTGTCCCAGAGCACAGAGGTTGCCAATTCAATCCTCGGTCAGGGCATACGCAGGAACAGATTGGTGTTCCGCTCTCTCTCTCTCTCTATCTCTTTCCTTTCCTCCCTTGCTAAAGTTAATAAATATAAATTAAATACTGTAAATAAATAAGATAAAGATAAATTTCAAGATCTCTGCTTTTTAAAAAATAAATTTAAATTCTTTTGTGCCTGGCCAAATGGTGGCGCAGTGGATTGAGCATCAGACTGGGGTGCAGAGGACCCAAGTTCAAAACTCCAAGGACACTGGCTTGAGCGTGGCCTCATCTGGCTTGAGCATGGGATCGCTGGCTTGAACATGGAATCATAGACATGGTTCCCTGGCTGCTGGCTTGAGCCCAATGTCACTGGCTTGAGCAAGGGCCACTAGCTCTGCTGGAGCCTCCCCTGGTCAAGACACACATGAGGAAGCAATCAGTAAACAACAAAGGTGCCACAACAAAGAATTAATGCTTCTCATTTCTTTTCCTATCCATCCCTCTCTCTGTCTCTCTCCATTTATGTCTCTGTCACAAAAAAAAAAAAAAAAAATTTTAGCTTGAAAATAACTTGAAAAGAATTACTATTTCAAAATTAGCTCAAAGAGGCTTTAACATTTTTTTAAAATAAATTCAAAGACTATAATGGAACAAGCCTGGCACTGAGGGGTCAGGAGTAGAGCTCTAGTCTTGCAATGGCCAACAACCTGCTCTGCTGGTCCTCAACTGCCTTATCTTCTCCTGAGCCCTACTTTCTGTGTCTGGTTCATACTCTTCTTGCCTATCTCATAGGGTTATTTTGATAATTAAATGAGATAAAAATACTAAGTTAAATTTAGAAGTGTTATGTATCACACCACTCTCTTTTATTTGAAGCAACAAAGCTATAGAAATAGTCACAAAATACATATGGGCTTCCCTGAATCACTTCACAATCTCTCAACTCTATCTCAACATCTCCCAGGTAATGAAAACTAATTCTACTTAATCATGTTAGTCTCTATCAATAATTTTTATTTGTGGACTCAAAAATCTCAATATTTGAATCATGTTCTTTCCAAAAAAAGATTCTTATAAATCCCTGAAGTAATATATATTCTGTTCAAATTGTCCGTTTGTAAAATCAAGTTCTTCCATGGTGCCAGAATTATTAACCTGCCATAATATTTAGGTGACAATGAAAGAGAGATTGTGTGTCTACATAAAGGACCTACTCAAAAATGACATTCAGCCCACCCAGCTAATTCACAATAGTCCTTGACACAGAGTACACTGTCACCAAAGTAACAGCTAGAAAAGGTGTCTAATATGTCTTCAGGGGTATACTGGAAATACAAAGATCTGAAAGAACAGATACTATTTTTAAAAGAGAGAGAATTAAAAAAAATACATTTGATTTCTCAGAATGTAATATATTATTTCCCTAAACACTAAGGGGAAATATTTGTTGCAGTCCTTTTCATTTCTCATCCCCCAATGATTTGTTTTGAATAATTTTATGAATCAATCAAGCTAGACAGAACATTCTTATGACCTAAATTGGCAAAATAATTTGATATATATAATGGTTATATGTGTAATCAAGTTTCCCAAGGTAAATATTATTAATATATATTTTCATTTCCCCTATTCTACAAATAGGTAATTCCTACTTTTATCATTATAATTTTGGGTTATATTACATAAAAATAAATAAAAGTGCCTGACCTGGCAGTGGCTCAGTGGATAGAGCATAGGCCTGGGATGCTGAGGGCCCAGGTTCAAAACCTTGAGGTTGCCAACTTGAGTGCAGGCTCATCCAGCTTGAGCACGGGCTCACCAGCTTGAGTGCAGGGTTGCTGACTTGAGCATGGGATCATAGATAGGTACCCATGGTTTCTGGCTTGATTCCAAGGTAGCTTACTTGAGCATGGGTTCACTGGCTAGGCTGGAGCACACTCCTGTCCCCAGTCAAGGCACATGACATATGAGAAAGCAATCAATGAACAACTAAGGTGTCGCAACATCTCTCTCCCTTCCTGTCTGTCCCTCTATCCTTCTCTCTCTTTTACTCTCTCTCACTTTAAAAAAAGAATTACTGGTGTTAGAAGTTAAAATAATAGCTACATTTTCCAAAAATAGCTGTAATTGGAAGGGGCATTGGAGGAATTGGTGAGGAGCTAAAAATGTCTATTTCTTGATGTTAGTGGTGATTACATGAATGTGTTCATTTTGTGGTAATTTATCAATCTGCACTCTTGTATCATGTATGCTTTTCTCTTTTCTATTCTTTTCTTGATAGAATATATATCAATAAAATGTTATTAAAATAATAGTTCAGAACATAGGAGTACTGAAAATTGATTTTGCAATCACAATCATGAGTCCATATCTGTAATATTTTCAAAGTTTTGCAGATAAAATATAGAAACCATAAAAATAATGTTTTATTTTCCTTTTGTTTCAACTAAAAAATCTAAAATTTCTGTATAAAGTACAAGCATGTCAACACTGAAATCTAATTTGAAACCAGTACATTTAAAATCAATGTAGAAACTTTTCAAAAAAGTTCTAAATTAGTGCTAAAGCATTATCTTCCTTGTTGCGTACAATAAAGCAACATTTTTCTGTAACTAAAGATCTACCTCTGTCTCCCAGTCTGTCAGAGAAAATGATTACTTCCTTCTTCAAATGAAGAAAACACTACAAATAGGAAGGAAATAAAATATTCTGAGAATCAATCACTGTTGAGAAAGGAGTTAATAAAAATAATTTAAAAATAAAAAGAGGTAAAAAAGAACACTAAAGTACATATTTGAGCTATACCAACACCTTTGAGATTTTGATTCTCAGTTTTTCTGAACCATCTAAAAAAAGTTAACTGATCCTTGAAGAGTTCGGAAGAAACATATGCCATAATGGCAATGACAAAGCTAGGTTTGGGGTACGGAAATGGCTTGGAAAGATTGACACAGACCTTCAGAGGTCATTAACCTTTCTGAGATACCAACAAACCATACCTGACTCTTTATGTTTCATGGGAGATGATCAATTTCATTAATCATCAGGGAATCGCAAATCAAAACCACGAGTTACCACCTCACAATTGTGAGAATAACTATCATCAATCAATCAAAAAACAGCAAGTGCTGGCAAAGATGTGGAGGAAAGAAAACTCTCACGCTCTGTTAATGGGAAAGCAGACTGCTGCAACCTCTATGGAAAACAGTGTAGGGTTTTCTCAAAAAATTTAAAATGGAGCTGTCTTATAACCCAGTGGGTCCACTTCTAGGAACATATCTGAAGAAATCTGAAACAGTAATTTGAAAGAATATATGCACCCCTATGTTCATTGCAGTGTTATTTATAATAGCCATGATATGGAAGCAGCCCAAGTGCCCATCGGCAGATGAGTGGATAAAAAAGCAGTAGTACACTTATGCAGTGGAATACTACTTGGCCATTAAAAAAAGAAAATCTGATCTTTTGTGAATGCACGGATGGACCTAAAGGATATTATGCTAGTTGAAATACAAATATCATATGATTTCACTAACATGTGAAATATAAAGAACAAAATAAATGAACAAACAAAATAGAAATAGACTCATAGGTTCAGAGAACAGTCTGATGGTTCCTAGAGGGGAAAGAGATTGGGGGCTGAGTGGAAAGTGAAGGGATTAAGCAGTAGGAATTCGTAGTTACAGAATAGTCACAGAGATGCAGATTACTGTATAAGAAATATAGTTAACAATATTGTGATAACTATATATGGGGCCAGGTGGATACTTGAAGCAGCAGGGGGACCACTCTATAAAGTACATGATTTTTTAACTACTTTGCTGTATACCTGAAATTAATACAGAATAAAATTAAATGTAAACTATAATTTAAAAATTAAAAACAGACAAATAAATAAATAAAAACCCTTCAAGGGTGATACAACAAAGTATCGATGCCAACAGAAAATTTGAGACTTTGGGAACCCAGCTATATTTTTAACTCAAATTCAAAGTTTGAGCTTGAAAAGAGTAAGAGAAATTAATGGTTATGGGATTACAGGAGATTTGGATTTCTGAGATATAAAAAATGATAAAATCTTGAGTTGAGACAAAACACTCATCTCACAAGAACTAGAAGAATCAACATGTTTGGCCAGAAATTTACAGCTTTGATCAGGAAGGCTTTTAATGGAAAGTGAAAGTGGTAAAGTAAAAATGCTCAGTTAAGCCTTTTGACCCAGCTATCCCACTTTTAGGAATATACCCCAAGGACACCATAGAACGGCTCGAAAAGGAGAAATGCACCCGCATGTTTGTGGCAGCATTGTTCACAATAGCGAAGATCTGGAAACAGCCCAAGTGTCCGTCAGAGGACGAGTGGATTAAAAAGCTTTGGTACATATATACTATGGAATACTACTCAGCCATAAGAAATGATGACATCGGATCATTTACAATAACATGGATGGACCTTGACAACATTATACGGAGTGAAATAAGTAAATCAGAAAAAAAAAAAAAAAAAACTAAGATGAATCTATACATAGAAGGGACATAAAAATGAGACTCAGAGACATGAACAAGAATGTGATGGCAACAGGGGCGGGAGGTTGGGGGAGGGGGGAGGGGGTGAAGAAGGAGAGAGGGGTTAGGGGAGGGGAGGGGCACAAAGAAAACCAGATAGAAGATGACAGAAGACAATTTAACTTTGGGGGAGGGGTATACAGCACAATCAAATGTCAAAATAATCTAGAGATATTTTCTCTCAACATATGTACCCTGATTTATCAATGTCACTGCATTAAATTTAATATAAAAAAAAAACTGAAAAAAAAATGCTCAGTTAAAACTATAAAAACAGAATGGTTCTTTGGAAGACATGAGTGATATTGGAAATTATTTTTTTTTTTTTTCATTTTTTCTGAAGCTGGAAATGGGGAGAGACAGTCAGACAGACTCCCGCATACGCCCGACCAGGATCCACCCGGCACGCCCACCAGGGGCGACGCTCTGCCCACCAGGGGGCGATAATCTGCCCATCCTGGGCGTCGCCATGTTGCGACCAGAGCCACTCTAGCACCTGGGGCAGAGGCCACAGAGCCATCCCCAGTGCCCGGGCCATCTTTGCTCCAATGGAGCCTTGGCTGCGGGAGGGGAAGAGAGAGACAGAGAGGAAAGCGCGGCGGAGGGGTGGAGAAGCAAATGGGCGCTTCTCCTGTGTGCCCTGGCCAGGAATCGAACCCGGGTCCTCCGCACGCTAGGCCGACGCTCTACCGCTGAGCCAACCGGCCAGGGCGATATTGGAAATTATTGAGGAGATGCTCAATAATTTATCTGAGAAACCCACTTGTAAAGGAGAAGCAGAAATAAGAGCTATGATCTGAGATGTCTATACTACAAAGCACGTGGGTAATAAATTTGATACTACCACAAGGAAACAAACACAATTTTATTTATTGAATCAGTAAATATTTATTAACTACTATTACATACTAAGCTCAAGGTTACAGAGATTTAAAAAACAAAACAAACAAAAACAGTTCCTGAGAACTCTAGTGACAGAGACCTACAGTCAGTGAATGAGGCAGTCTAGGAAACCAACATCTATCGGGTTTTAAATACTTCTAGAGATACATACAGATGTCTATGAAATAAGGGATGAAGGACAATGAACTCAAACCTAGGTTTAGGGAAAGCTTACTAGAGTAGGCGGTCCTTGAATAGAGTCTAAAAGAACAGAAAGGGCAAGGGTGTTTTAGGCAAAGGGAACAATGTTTCCCAACTTGATAGGACAATTTCCCAAACTTGATAGGACAAATTTGCAGCTAGATTTCAGAGAGGAAAATGTACATCTTGTAGAATGATGGTTGCCAGAGGTGAAGGGATTGAGAAGTAGATTGGTTGTTACAGAATAGTCACAAGAATGTAAAGTAGAGCATAAAATGTATAGTCGATAATATCATAACAATTGTGTATGGTGCCAGTGGGTACTGAAAATATCAGGGGGTAACACTTTGTAAGATATCTGACTGGCTAACCTCTATGTTGTAGAGCTGAAAAATAATATTAACTGTAATCTGTAATTGAAAAAAATAAAAATTAAAAAAAATAAGAAAAAAGAAAATGTTTATCTCAGGAAAAGAAAACTTAATTAGAAATAGAGCAGTCCTATGGATGGAAAACTTGAAAGAGCATTAAAGGAGAAAGGAAGAGAATCAAGACTTCAGGGTATATGCCGCAGGCCATTAGGCCATTTGGCAAACGTGAATGCCACACCTCTGACACAGACACCTTAAAGGAAAAAAGGGAATACAAATTTAGATTTACTGAGCATATGTTATGTGGCTACAAGATGTTGTGCTAAACACATCCACATGTCTTAAGATATGGTAATCATGGGCAACTTCAAATATACTGGCATCTCAAAAACATAGGTTTGCTAAAATCAGTGCATCTGATAAATTCTTAATGTGCTTTAATCTCTGTTTGAGAAGTTAGAATAAAGAATAAAGATATCTTCCCTCTGGACCCAATTCTGACCAACAAAGATCAGAAAATTAGTTAATGAACTAGAAGCGGTAGAAAAATTGGAAAAAATCCAAAATGTTCTCTTATATTTTGTTCTAGTCAAGGAGAGAAACGCTCAATGTAGCCAGACTTGTATTCCAAATATAGTCAAACTTGTAATTGGACAGCACCTTCTACATTCTTCAAGTATGGCAACTTCTTTTTATAACATAAAACATGTTTTACAGACCTGTACATGTAGTTCTATCAGCTAATTTTTTAAATACACAAAGATTTTGTGTGTGTATGTGTGTGGGGAGTGTGGTTAAACAAACATTGCTATGATAAAAGCAAATGTAATTTTTAGAATTTGCTTAAACATTTTTTAAAAGTAATTAGGAATGCAAAATAACATAAACATCAATAATTATTTGTATAAAGTATTTAAAAGTGATGTGACTAATGTGCACATTATGAAATCTATTCTTGCACAGTGCTATATACCATATTTTTTGCTCCACAACACACTTTTTTCCCCAAAAAAGTGGAGGGGGGAATGCCCATGCATCTTACGGATTAAAAAATATGGTATTTTATTAAATATTTTAACACACCACTTTGTTCAGAATATTTATTTTCTTATTTTCCTCAAAACCCTAGGTGTGTCTTATGGTGAGGTGCATCTTTTGGGGCTAAAAATACAGTCAGTTTGAATGCCTGCTCTTGCCAGCAAAATGTGAATGATCTCTCACTTTTGAGAAGTGCATTATTACATCTTTGTGGCTAACCAGGAGTCATTTAGTAAATTATCTTTCCCAAGCACTAAATAGCTACCAGCTTCAAAGAGTTAATGAACCCCTTAAAAAGCAAGTGATTTACTTCTTCCTTACCAGTAAGGTCAAGCCAGTCTATTCATTAATCCTCTCACTGTTCAAGTGAGGCAGAAAAGAGACACATGTAATATAGTCCCAATGACATGACTGGGACATTAAAGTCCAGAAGTGTTTACTGGCTGGCACAGGCCATAGAAAAGTTATGTGCAAAGCTGTCACACGGACTCATAAGCCTCTCGGTCTTGTGCTAGGTCCATGAGCTATCTTCTTGTGCTGTGGCGTGGCCTCAATAAATTTGAAAATGTGCTCATGTAAATTAGCACAGCTCAAGTGAAAAAAATAAAAGCTTTTAAGATACGGATTTCTCTCTGAAAATACAATACTACTTTAAGGAATTATTTTATAAATAAATAAAGAAAAATTGACTCAAAATGTATTTACTACCAGAAGCTTCTCAACATCTAAGATGATTGACCATACAGTTCAATAAATAGTACTGAGACCAGAAATCCTTTTCATGTAATATTAAGAGAATCAAATTTACTTGAACCTAGGGCTCTGAAGAAGGCAGTCTTCATCTGAGTTTAGAACAAACATAATTAATCCAAGTTCAAGTAGAATGACTATTCTTTCATCTCTGCAGATTGCCATGGTAAATCTGCACAGTCCTGAACCCAGTTTTTGATTAGTGATTCATGTGTCTAAGTTAATGTGTATAAACATATTAACAGTGGGAACTTTTATGCAATAATCATTCAATGATGGTTTGGTGCCACACACTGTGTTAGTGTTCAGGTATGTGGACAAAACAGGTTCTTATCCTCATGAAGCTTCTGACTTACTGGGAGAGACAATGAGATATGTGCACACATAGAAATTATATAGGATAATATGTGCCATGTAGAAGAATTTTAGTAAACATTAAGATTGTACAATGGGACCCGGGTTCGATTTCCAGCCAGGGCACACAGGAGAAGCGCCCATTTGCTTCTCCACCCCTCCGCCGCGCCTTCCTCTCTGTCTCTCTCTCTTCCCCTCCTGCAGCCAAGGCTCCATTGGAGCAAAGATGGCCCGGGCGCTGGGGATGGCTCTGTGGCCTCTGCCTCAGGCGCTAGAGTGGCTCTGGTCGCAATGTGGCGACGCCTAGGATGGGCAGAGCATCGCCCCCTGGTGGGCAGAGCGTCGCCCCATGGTGGATGTGCCGGGTGGATCCCGGGTCGGGCGCATGCGGGAGTCTGTCTGACTGTCTCTCCCTGTTTCCAGCTTCAGAAAAAAAAGAAAAAAAAAGATTGTACAATGGGACAAAGCATGATTACCCACTATAATCGGGTACAAGTGGAAGAGAAAGCAGATCAGATTTTCCTGAGAAAGATTGAGATAAAGTTAACTAGGCAAAGAGGGTTGAGGCAGGTAATGAACATCTATAGGATCATATTTCATATTTATGTTTCCCACATATATTTTATGCCAATAATTTTACTCTGTATTATTAGAAAAATAAAATTTTCTATTAAAAAGTATTTGGGCCTGACTCAAGAGTGGCACAGTAGATAAAGAATTAAACTGGGACACAAAGGACTCAGGTTTGCAACTCCAAAGTCCCCAGCTTGTGTGTGGGTTCATCCAGGTTGAGCAAGGGTTCTACCAGCTTGAGTGTGGGGTCGCTGGCTTGAGCATGGGGTCATGACCCCATGGCTGCTGGCTTGAGCAAGAAGTTACTCACTCTGCTGAAGCCCCCCCCCCCGCAACCCCTGTCAAGGCACATATGAAAAAGCAATCAATGAACAACTAAGGACCTGCTACAAAGAATTGATGCTTCTCATCTCTCCCTTCTGTCTGTCCCTCTCTCTGTCACAATAAATAAATAAATAAATAAATAAATAAATAAATAAATAAATAAATAAAAAAAAAGTATTTGGTAACTTTTCCTACTTTATTTTTATTATTAACTTACTCAGGGTGTTTACAGTATTTAGAGCTCTTTTATTCATTCTCTTTATTAAATCTATTTGATCCTCACAACTCCATCAATCCAGTAGAATGATACTGTAAGTCTCATTTCACATGTGATGAAAGGACTTGCTCATTGTCAGATGGGTAGTAAACAGTGAAGGCAGAATTGAAACCTAGATCTTCTGACTCCAAGTTAAGTACTATAAGAGAGAAACTTATATCTGAACTACACAGGCAATATTCAACACAAAGGGGATGTTTACAGCAACATGTGTAGATGGACAACATTTATCATTTTGATGGAAAACTCATCTTGGAGCCTGAATTAGATAACTGGCATAACACATTTTCCAATGTACTTGCCAATAGATATGTTTTAATGAAGTACTCATGTTTATCAGAACCTGATCATTTGGCTTCTCAAATTTTTATTATTGTTAGATGTTTTATTCATAGAGGTCATAGTGTAAAGATGTTGTAAAGTGCATCTTTGTCCATGACCTTATTCAGTTTTACTAGATAATGGGTGATATAAACCACTCTGTAACATAAAAGCTTAAAATAAAATACAGAGTTTATAGAAGAAACGTAACAGAATTCTAATAGTAAATTTAAAGCTTATCTTAAATAGGAAATATATGCAGGCAAAAATATGTTTTTTTATGTACTAAAACAATTCTAGTGAAATTTAAGTTCATTTTCCATCCACGCCCTTGAAAATGAACGCTATTCAACAGTACTGATCAGTACATAATTAGAAGTATAGGAGATGTTCCAATCCAACATACAAAAGGGAGCCTTTAAAGGGAAAATTAAACTTCTGTATTGCCTCTTCTCTTCACTGAGTGATAAGGATATTGAATTACATACTAAACCCTCTCATTCTGAAATTATGTAAAGGACCACTAAACTACTATTTTCTGTTCAATTGTATCTTATCACTATTAATATGAAAAAAATCTGTTTATCTTGATTGGCTCTCCTTTACTCTTACATTTACTAGAACCAAACTTCACTAGCAACACATGATCTTTGAGCCTAACTTCTGAGCCCATCAAAACTAATCCACATTCTTCTACACTTGCCTTTCAGCCAACATTTGTTTGTCACACCAAGATTCCAAACTGTTGTTTTGAGGGTGACAGTGGTTGTTAAAAATGTGTTGCATTTCCAGGAGAATCAACACAGCTATTAAGTGGAGTACTCAGATACTCTGCATGTGCTGAAGGAAATGCTAATGTGATATCTAAGTGAAAAAAATGTATGACTTGCTTTCCTTTTGGACTCCTGCTCTTCTAATCCAAAATAATCATTTTAATCTTTCTCTTTTACCAATATAAACTTCATGTGAAACAGAATTATTTTTTGGTATTCGATTAGGTCATAAGTATTATCATAAAACACACTGATTGCATCAACTAAGCAATTTGTTTCAGACTATGCAAAGGTAATGACAGACTTTAGATTTAAATATCCAATTACTTATAAAGGTGAATTATTTAGATATACTTAATCAAGGTAAAAAAAAAAACACTATATTGAGCTATAAGGCCAACAAAGACCATATACCCAGTACTATTTTGGAGCACTTGTTATAACTGAAAAGAAAATGTTATATTTGAGAATAGAAATTATAATTTTATATTGTCTGAGTTATGTAAATGTCTTTCAGTTATATGGCTCATTGATGGAGAGCAATTGATAAAATAGACATGAATAAAATCAGAAAACAATGTTTTTAATCATTTAAAGGGCTTCAGAAGTCATCCAATACAATATTCCAATTATAAGAGGTAGGACCACTGTGAAAAGCATTTGGTTATTTCAAAATTTTTGAATCATTCTGAAAACTAAAATTTTGTAATAATCTGAAATCTTATATACCATGCATGGTATATGATGGTTCTTACATATATTTCTTTTTATATGTAAAATGTGATTTCCCAAACCCTTTATCTAAACCATGAATTCCCATAGACAGTAAGCAACAGTTGGGCAGTAAACTACTTGAGATCAAGGACTAAGACTTTGTTCATTCATATTGCATAAACAAGTGAGTGAACTGATAAAAGGATGCAAGTTCTGTGTTAAATTATGACCAGAACAGTTACTATATATGCCCACTGACTTATAAGTTTCCAGGATAAGAGCTCTTAACCATTGTCATAGAGAGTATTGGGGCATATCATATGTATAAAATTTTTAAAACTTTTTCAAAGTGGCTTTGAGTAGCAGCCTTCTTTTATTTTATTTTATTTTATTTATTTTATTTTATTTATTTTATTTTTTTGTATTTTTCTGAAGCTGGAAACGGGAAGAGACAGTCAGACAGACTCCCGCATGCGCCCGACCGGGATCCACCCGGCATGCCCACCAGGGGGTGACACTCTGCCCACCAGGGGGCGATGCTCTACCCCTCCAGGGCGTCACTTCAGGAGGAGAAGAGAGAGACAGAGAGGAAGGAGAGGGGGAGGGGTGGAGAAGCAGATGGGCGCTTCTCCTGTGTGCCCTGGCCGAGAATCAAACCAGGGACTTCTGCACACCAGGCCGACGCTCTACCACTGAGCCAACCGGCCTGGGCAAGTAGCAGCCTTCTAAAATAACTCCTTTATTATAAGTCTCTGAAATAGTCCATTTCATTCATGGGAAAAGTTGGGTGTGGCTCTATAAATGATCATGCTTGGAGGACTAGCTATATTTAGAGGTCTTTTTTGAAAATGATGAAATCTCTGGACTTAAGCCAAGGAACTTCATTTTCTTTTTCTGTTCTTTTTTTTTCTTTTTTTTTAGATTTTATTTATTGATGAGAGAGAGAGAGAGAGAGAGGGAGAGAAAGAAGGTGGGGAATGAGAAGTGTTAACTCATAGTAGTTGCTTCTCTTACGTGCCTTGACCAGGCAAGCCCAGCATTTCGAACCGGCGACCTCAGCATTCGAGGCCAATGCTTTATCCACTGTGCTACCACGGGTCAATCATTTTTCTTCTTCTTTTTAAGACTGTTCACATTTCATTCATTTTATTCTAATTCTTTCTTTTTTAAAATTTTTAATGGGTTTACTGGGGTGACATTGGTTAATAAAATTATACAGGCTTCAGGTTTACAATTCTACAATACCTCATCTGTATATAACATTGTGTGTTCGCCACACCATGTCAAGTCTCCTTCCATCACTATCTATCCCCCCTCTATCCTCGTTTGCCTCCCCCCACTTCTCTTTCCCTCTCACAATCCCCACATTGTTGTCTGTGTCTATAAGTTTTTTTTCTTTGCCCGCTTCATCTTTTTCACCAGCTCCCCAAGCCCCACCCCTCAGACAGCTGTCAGTGTGTTCTCCACTGTCTAGGAGTCTGTTTCTATTTTCTTAGGTTATTTTGTTCATTAGATTCCACATATACGTGAAATCATATAGAACTTGTCTTTTTCTGACTGGCTTATTTCATTTAGCATACTAAATACTCTTTAGCATACTAAATACTCTTCAGGTACATCCATGCTGTCTAGTATTCCATTGTGTAAATGTAGCACAGCTTGTTTATCCACTCATCTACTGATGGACACTTGGCTGCTTCCAAATCTTGGCTACTGTAAATAACACTGCAATGAACATGAGCGTGAATATATTTTTTGAAGTAGTTTCCTGGGTTTCTCTGGATGTATTCCCAGAAAAGAATTTTTTTTTTTGTATTTTTCCGAAGTGAGAAGCTGGGGGAGGCAGACAGACAGACCCCGCATGTGCCATACAGGGATCCACCTGTCATGCCCACCAGGGGGCAATGCTCGACCCTCTAGGCCAGGGGTCCCCAAACTATGGCCCCACGGGCTGCATGCAGCCCCCTGAGGCCATTTATCCGGCCCTCACCGCACTTCTGGAAGGGGCACCTCTTTCATTGGTGGTCAGTGAGAGGGGCATAGTTCCCATTGAAATACTGGTCAGTTTGTTGATTTAAATTTACTTGTTCTTTATTTTAAATATTGTATTTGTTCCCATTTTGTTTTTTACTTTAAAATAAGATATGTGCAGTGTGCATAGGGATTTGTTCATAGTTTTTTTTATACTCCGGCCCTCCAACGGTCTGAGGGACAGTGAGCTGGCCCCCTGTGTAAAAAATTTGGGGGCCCCTGCTCTAGGCCCTAGGGTGTTGCTTGCCCTCAGTGCCCTGGCTAACTTTGCTCCAATTGGAGCCTTGGCTGCAGGACGGGAAGAGAGAGACAGAGAGGAAGGAGAAGGGGAAGGGTGGAGAAGCAGATGGGCACCTCTCCTGTGTGTGGTGACTGAGAATCAAACCTGGAAACTTCCACATGCCGGGCTGGTGCTCTACTGCTGAGCCAACCAGCCAGGGCCAGAAGTGAAATTTTTAATAGAAGGAATATGTTTGGGAAATTTTCTTTTTCAATTAGACCCTTCTCTAAGTGACTGTGCATTTGAAGTTGCAGTTCCATCAGTGTCTACAACAGCTGTCCTTTCCCTTTCCTTTCAACTTCTGACTCTATGAAGTCTACAGTGTATGTCATAAGCTACTGCATAAATCCTGGGGCACAAATGAGCAAAGCCAAGGTGAAATACACATTAAATACACACACACACACACACACAGAGCGAGAGACAGAGAGGAAGAGAGATAGAGACAGAGACCGAAGTAGGACAGAATACCAAAGCACAATAGAATAAAAAGGAGCAGCTATGCCACTAAATAAAAAAGAAATTTTATGACCCAAGAAAGACAAAAAGACTAGAGATAAAGCAAACAGCCCAATAAAACAAAGGAGGAAACATAAAAATAGAAAGAAAATGTCAACACACAAAGAGTAAGTGAAAAGCAAGAGACCAAAAGTATTTAAGTTTGGATGAGTTTGACCCTAATAAGACAGCTGACAATAGGTCTGACCTCAGATAAATAGAGGGCATGTCCTACGAAATTATGTGGGAACGTGCGGAAATAAACTAAAAAAGGAGAAACAAAAAAACAGAAAAGGAAATATAAAAGGGAAATAAACTCTTAAGTAAAAATCAAAGAGAATATTTTCCAAACAACAATTAGAGAGTCACCATCTCTTTTAAAAGTTGATTTTCGACAATACCTTTTCCTGTTCCTAACTTCCCTTACACTCACCCAAATAACTACGAAGTTCAGAGAGAGCTCTCAGTTTGGAGTTGGAGAGGACCATGAAAGGTCAGCAGTCATTTTTGCCATTCTTTCTATTGAATTTCTCTGAAAATTCCCAAATACTTTAAAGTGAGAGTAGTGATTAAATCAAGGAGTGCTGTAACCAGCTTTTTATCTCCAAAAGCCATAAATCTTAAGTCTTGATTCTAGAGAGATATTAAAACAAAGGTACAAAGCAGGCATATATTAAAAGAAATTAATTGGCAGGTCTTGGTTATAAATTCATATGCTTTCACATGTAAGCATTTGTCACTTTAAATCTCAGGATGAATGCCACCGCTGAGCAACTTAAATCCAGGAATAGTTTAAATTCTAACACCTTTGGTATAGCCATCCAGTAGAAATATTCTGGAGTCATTAAAAATAGCATTCTCAAAGAATATTTAAAGAAATGGGAAAATACAATACAGGTTTTTCTAAAAATGGAACTAAACTTTGTATGATATATAATATTAAATATTTAACATACATAGGCATATATTACAAATCCATAGACACGTATCAAATAGCCTCTTTAGAAAAATTAAATTAGATCTGTGTTGTATAGTACAAGCAGTCTGCACTTCTCACTTGTAGCACTCACTGCAATGGTTATTACTAATTTCATCAGCAACACTCAATCACTCATCTTCTGCACCTCAGTATGGCCAGTGATTGATCCATACTACATACTCAATAAATGTTTGCTAAACAAATCAAGGAATGAAATAACACATACATAGAGAAAGACTGTAAAGAAACAGACAAAAATGACTTAAAGTTGGTCTCTTAGTAGTGATTTCTTGGTTTCTTTTTCTTTTTTTTTTAAGTAGAAGAAGGGAGATAGTGAGATAGACTCCCACATGCACCCCAACCAGGATCCACCCAGCAACCCTTGTCTGGGTCCAATGCACGAATCAACCAAGAATCAACTGAACTGTTCTCAGCACCTGGGGCTGACACTGAACCAATTAAGCCACTGGCTGCAAGGGGGAAAAGAGAGCAGGGTGTGAGGGAAGGGATGAGAAGCCAATGGTTACTTCTCATATGTGCCCTGACCAGGGATTGAACCTGGGAAATCTGCATGCCAGGCCAATGCTCAACCCACTGAGCAAACTGGCCAGGGCCTCTTAAAAGTAATTTGATAAAAGTGGTCTTAATTTTCTTTTTAAAAATTCTAAAACTACTATCTTGTACAATCATAAAAAGTTAGCCTGACCTATGGTGGCACAGTGGATAAAGGTTGACCTGGAATGCTGAGGTCATTGGTTGTAAACCCTGGATTGGCCCAATTAAGGCACATATAGGAATTGATGCTTCCTACTCCTCTCCCCCTTCTCTCTCCCTTCTCTCTCTCTCTTTATCTCCTCACTAAAATTTTTTTTAGAAGTTATTAGTAAAAGAGGTCAACTTCCAAAGAGCACATATTGTATAATTCCATTTATATGAGATGTCCACAATAGGCAAATCAATAGAAAAGACAGATTAGCAATTCCCTAGGACAAGAGAATGGGAAGTGAATGCTGAAGACATTTCTTGTCCCAATAAAAATGTCCTAAAATTAGATTATAGTGATAGTTATAAAATTCTATAAATATGTTAAAATTATTGAACTGCATATTTTTAAACAGTTATATTAAATGTAAAGTAGGTCTTAATAAAGTTGTTTAAGTTATTTTAAGCATTTTAAATATTAGTAAAAAAAATTTTTTGCAAGCTTTTTAAAAAGCTTGAACACACAAACAGGCCTTCAGGGTTATAGCTTGGATATATCCCTAATTTTTTTTCTTTTCTCATAACATTTCGACAAAAGGTGATAGAGACAAATTTGGCACAAAGTGTGAGATAACCCACATAAGATATATTTCTTGGATCAAAAACTAGGTTACCTTAAATAGAAATCCTTCTGGAGTTCCTACATTGTTACCTATACTCTTCCCCAAAAACACACACAAAATTTTCAATAAAAAAACACAGGAAAACCTATAACATATTGGAAAATATGCAGTATCTTCCACAAACAATAAACTCATGAAAATGAAAGATATTATTTCTTCTTTTTTCCTTTCAATTTACATGTCTCTGACCACCATCCCTAAATGATATATTTCTATCACATAACTCATCTGAGTTATCTAAATTCTTCATGATACCTCTTGTAAAACAAAATGGTAGGTAGAGTTTTCTCTTAAAAAGTAAGACATCTTCTTGGATTTCTAAAAAAAAAGGACTTCTTGGCTGCCTGCCATTTTCCTTCAGAGACCAGAGTATAGAGTATAAGATAATCTTGAGGCAGTTGGTAAGAATACCAAAGACTGAAGGTCATGATGCCAGCAGGACTGGCTCCATTCTGGGGACAGGAGGAACACTGAAATGGCACAACCACAGAAATCATGAAGATCAATGACTAAAACATACTGTGATGGACACAGAAATCCATTTTTCTCTATCCTCTAAAACTGACTTTGAATTTCAATTTCTTAAGCAAAGACTTCTTAGTGTTTGATACCACATAAAGTCTGATAAATTATGAGCAGTCAGTTATATGATTATTCTTAAAAGATAATAATATGAAATATGCAAAACTGGATAAACAGATCAATGCTAAAATCATAAACTTGCTCAATTTAAGGGTACTTTTAAACTTCAAATTTTGAAATTGTTTTGGTTACTGCACATGCTAAATATGGGCTTCTCTATTACTAAGAGACTGAGAGGAGATGGATGGAAGGATGGATGGATAGATGAATGGATGGATGGATGAATGGATGGATGGATGGAAGTAAAAAGAGGTGAGAAAAAGGAAGGAAGGAGGCATGGAGGGAGAAAGAAAATACTGAGCATTTCAACTTGCAATGATAAGCCACATACAAGTTGCTATGACGGAAAGTAATTTGGGGCTAAAATGAAGTAGTTAAGACATATAAGTTAAAACAACAGCACCATGATAAAGTAGAGAACATTGCTTTTCCACTTTATGTTAAACTTTAACACATTGTGAGCAATTTAAAGTCAACAGGGGGGCGGAGGGAGAGAGATTTTAAGCACCCAGTCTTTTTCGAATATGCATCATTTACTGAAAAAGAAATTCTGACTACTCTGCCCTATTTAAGACAGTACTGCTATAAGCTTAGTTTACTTGACAGATGTAAGGGCCAAGGGTTTTAAAATTACAAATCAGCAATATTTTCCCAATCTGAGTTGTCCTGACACAGGGTCACAGGGGTTGAAACACAATAATATCCAACCCATTAAAATAAAGGCTATTATAAACTCCAAGTGTGACATATGCACAGCAATAAACTCTGCTCAGCCTTACACAAGGACATAAGACAGAAAACATAAAAGTAAAGAATAAGAGAAGCACCCAAATTTCAGACAACATAATAGGCACACTGAAACATTGCGTTAAATCTGGGGGAAAGCAACCACATGATAGCTATTCATGGAGCCTGACCAGGCAGTGGTGCCATGGATAGAGAGTCAGCCTGAGATACTGAGGACCCAGTTTCAAAACCCCAGATTGCTGGTTTAGCAAGGGTTCATCCAGTTTGAGCAGTCTCGCCAGCTTCAGTGTGGGATCATGGACATGACCCATGGCCACTGCCTTGAGCCCGAAGGTCGCTGGCTTGAAGCCCAAGGTCACTGGCTTGAGCAAGGGAGTCACTGGCTGGCGGGAACACCCTGGTCAGGCACAAATGAGAAACCAATCAATGAACAGCTAAGGTGCCACAGCTATGAATTGATACTTCTTACCTCTCTCCACTCTCCCTTTCTATTTGTCTCTCCCTGTCTGCCACCCTCTCTCTCTCACTAAAAATAAAAAAATAATAATAATTAAATGTTATACATGGATAAACTAGTTTAAAATACCAGCAAGACAAGGAAAAGTCTGAGAGCAGAGAAACAATGTAACTTCTGAACTACATCCCTGTGGTGAAGTGGAGACAGCACTGATGTGGCATCAAGCTCCTCTGTCACTCTTAATTCTGCTAACCTGGGGAAATTTCAAGGTCTCCAAGTTTCACTTCTGAAACATGGATGTCTGCCTAACTTACCTCTTGAGCTGGTGGTCAAAGAGCTAATATATGTGAAAATGTTTTAAAAGCCATATAGCACTACAAAACATAAAGTTTCATACTTAGAACTTACAAATAGGTTAGGAATAGATAAGAACTTCTTGTATATTAGATCCAGATGTCTTTTTTTTCTTTCCTGGTCTAGTTTCTACTGGCCGACAAGTAATTTTTATTGTAGTTCCTTTCTACTTTTCCTCCCAAGAGCCTCTACAATCAACAACATCCACCATTTAGAATGAGAAAAGCCCAGATAGATCTAGCTGTAGTCCAGCCATACTTCCTGAGCTTACCACAGCTAAGGTTCTAAGTTGAGCTTAGCTGCAAAACTTGAGCCAAACATCCTCCTCCAGTGGTAGGATAGCCCACCACATTTCTCCTTCCACCCCATCATCACTCAGGCAACAATGTCAATAGCAGTGGCCTGACTCCAGAACAAGAATGTGCAGGAAATACACTCTCCAGTCTGGTCCTCTCCCTACTCAGTCTTGTGATCATGTCTTAGAAGCTGTCCTCAAACAACCTAGAACTAAACTACATATGCAGTGTTCTATCTTCAAAGTTCTCTCTCTCTCATTTTTTTTTTTTACAGAGACAGAGCGAGAGTCAGAGAGAGGGATAGAGAGAGACAGACAGACAGGAAGGCAGAGAGTTGAGAAGCATCAATCATCAGTTTTTCGCTGTGGCACTCAGTTGTTCATTGATTGTTTTCTCATATGTGCCTTGACCAGGGTGGCTACAGCAGACTGAGTAACCCCTTGCTCGAGCCAGCGACCTTGGGTCTTAGCTGGTGAGCTTTGCTCAAACCAGATGACCCCGTGCTCAAGCTGGCGACCTCGGGGTCTCAAACCTGGGTCCTCTGCATCCCAGTCCAATGCTCTATCCATTGCGCCACAGCCTGGGCAGGTTATCTTCAAAGCTTAATGATGATTTTCTTATTCTAAATAAACAGTTTACGAGACAGAAGATTTAAAGAAAGGTTGACATGTCTTTCAGTAACTTAAATTGTGCTTTGTTCACTTGTCAGTGCCCTGGAGCCTGTTCACCTATTCTGTTCTTCAAGGTGTATCATCAACATCAAGAAATATGGGAAGGCAGCTTTTGAAAGTAGAGAGAGGGGAAAGTGATCAGTCCCTCTGCATGAGGTTCATCTTTAAGCCCTGAAGACTCATTAGCCCACAGTTTTGATAACCCAATGCAAATAAAAGTGTAAACTAGTACATATGAGCACCTACTATGTGCCAAGATCTAAACTACATGTTTTTATACACTGATATCACACAGCCCAGTCCATTCATGGAGGGTAAAAATAAGTAAGAACTATCTTGGCAACAATCAAACAGATCCCAAATGATTGCTAGAAACTCACTGCAGAGAAAATGCTTCTTTTTCCATTGTTTTCTGTCTAGCAGTGGCAAGAGCATGACAGCAGTACTTATATGTGCCCATCAGACAGCAGGACACATGGATAAGACTGAAGACAGACAGACCAAGGTTCAAGCTCCAGCTGGGTCACTTTTGGTCATGTAATCTTGAACAAGCAACTTTTGTCATTTCCAGTATGCTATATAAGCACTTCTTTATAAAAAAAACCCACAGCTTAAGACAAATAAGCTGTTATTATTCTCTATAAATTTTTCTGAGCCAGTCGTTCTTAAGTAAGGGCTATTCTGCACCCTCAAGGGACATTTGGCAATATCTGGAGACACTGTTTATTGTCATGACTGGGGTGGGGTACTCTGGCATCTCAGGGGTATAGCCATGGGGGTTTCTGAGTCACACTACAATGCACAGATAGCCATTCATAAAAAGCATTGTTTGAGCCAAAATTTTAATAATGCCAGTGTTGAGAAACCCTTCTAAAAAGGAATAAAATGTTCAAAGTTGAAAGCAGAAAAACTTGTTATGTCCAATTTAACAGTACAGTTTTTTTATTATTATTATATAACAGAAATACAAGCAGGGCAATACATAGATAGAACCTTAAAAATGGTCCTAACTTTGATCCAGTTACTTCTAGGAATTTATCTTCATAAAATTATAAAGAATGCACCCAAGATTTGTGTAAGAGTAAATAAATTAGAAAATTTTAAATAGCAAATACTTATTTGTAGGTAGGGTGATTATAGGAAACACAACTCTAAATTTGTCTTCCAAATGGGTAACTCTGGGAGTAGAAGGAGTGCTTTAATAATTTTTCCAGGATAACAGTCATAAATAAAGACTTTCCTGAATAAACCAAGATATATGGTTCCCAGGTTGCAAGGGAATAGGGAAATAAGTGCGCAACATCCTTATTATAAAATGGTATAAAGCCAGCAAAAATATTTTAAAGAATATACAAACACATGATAAAGCAATGATACAATGTTAGCTGTAAAATGCTGAATAAAAAATTTATGTATCAAATTTTATATATATTCTTATAGGTTTTGAAAAACAGAATGGAGAGAAACACATCAAAGTGTTAAAATTGCTTCCCTGGCTGTTGAGATTACAGCTGATGTTTGTATTTTTCTCTGTATTAAAAATTGCTATAATAATTTTTAAAATCATTAATGTGTCCTGTGTTTTTAGGGAGGAATACAATGAAGTTTCCGTTGATCAGAAAGAGTTTATATTAATTATCTTAGATGCAGTGATGGGACTGTAGTTATATAAAATATTCACAGTGAATAACATGATATCTGCAATATTTTCAAAGCATTCATTAAAAAGCATACTTACAAATAGTTATACAGAGTACATGTGGCAAAATATGAAGGATTGCTGAATCAAGGCAATGAGATTGAAAGTGTTCATATGCTATTATTCTTTCAACTTTTCTGCACGTTTGAAAAATGTTTATATTTAAAGTGATATAATTATATTTGAAGCAACATGATTACATTTGAAGTAATATAATCAGTCATCCCAGAGTTGACCATTGTCTCTCCAGCACCAGGCGAATACCAGTTACGTGGAAATGGAGGACCCCTAACAGCTTTCTGATGGTTCAAACTTCCTCATGCTCCTCATTGCTTCAAACCAACATTTGCCTTCTACTTCCAATGATTCCCTCATTTCCTGTGATACATTTCAATTGCTCTCCTATCCACCTTCAGGGGCTACCACCTGCTCTACCTACTCCACCTTTTTTGATCTTATCTCCCCAAGAATAATAGGAATAAAGCATAGATCAATCCACAACTAATTCTGACTGTGGCAGGACTCAAACTCACTGCTTATCTGATTCTAGAGTCCAACCTGTTAACAACTAACTTTTACCACGTCCCAGGGTTAAATATGCTCTAAGGAAATACAGAGAACTGGGAAATCTCACCAGGTCCCTTCAAGCTAAATCTCAGGGTACCTTTTCTTGGCTCAATTTTTTCCCTTTTTTCTTTGCAGCTGCATCTAGACCCACAGCCAAACTTCTTCTCCTAGTGATATTTACCATTATGTATTCTATGATCTTGAAAATGTGCAAAGGGAAACATTTTTTCTTTCTTTCCTTTGCTTTAATGGGTTAATTTCTAATCACAGTGGAGAAACAGGATAACAGAACAAACATGGAAAAATCACACCAATCTTAATATTGTAGTTTCTATTAGGCTTAACTATTTGGAATTTTTACTATTCAGTTTTATGCTACAAAAACGCTTTCATATAAAATCATTTTCGAAACCTTCCTGAGAAAGTGACAAAAATCTTCTCTGCTTCTGCATCAGGTATATCCATTCTTTGAACCCTGCCTTTATCATGCTATTAATAAAGAACAGTTGCTACCTCTTTGGAAAATGTGCGTCTCTAAGGATGCAATGGGACTCTATGCTTGTGTCTCTAAAATTCAAATGCTGAAACCCTAATCCTCAATGTAATAGTATTTGGAGATGCAGCCTTTGAGAAGTAATTAGGTCATGGGAGTGGAGCCCTCATGATGGGATCAATCTGTCTGTCTGTCTCATGTGAGGATATAGCTAGAAGGCAGCTGTCTACAAGAAACCAGGAAAGAGGTTTTGCCAGCAAAATCTCAAACCAATTTCCAGAAACGTAAGAAATATATTGTTCTTTAAGCCACCCAGTTTATGGTATTTTTGTTTAAAAAGCCCAAACTGATTAAGACAAAGGATTTCCAGAATGAGAAATAGTCATTCCTCCAAAGCTCTACTTCACACAAGTACATTTCCTGAAAAATAAAAAATGTTTACAAGATTGGGAAGTTCTTTCACTAGGATTGCTACAGGTCCTCTTGATGTTCTTTTATCTAGTAAAGGCCAGATGCATCATACTCTCACACATAGATAAAAAGCAAAGATTAAAAATGGCCTACTTTGGGATATTTAGGAACAAAATACACACACACACACACACACACACACACACACACCACAACATAATACTTTCTAAACAGGATTTCTAAACCTAAGAATGAATTATTGGCCTTGGACAGCACTATCCTAGAAGAAAGAATGTCTGCTTCTCCAAGAGAATTCAAATTTCTCAATTTCTTTAGCAACTATTGATTGGCAACATTTCCAAGAACAATTTCTTTCATTTTAAATTGATTTTTCTTTTCAGCCAGACTGTGCTTTCTGAGAGCACTGAGGCAAAGAATTCATTTAATTTTATTTTTTTAAATCAATGTTTACAAGAATGTATCAGTCAATGGATTATCCCTGCTATCCATTAGACACCATTTGAGGCTGTTCACTGACCTTTTGTGTCCCACATAATATTGCAGCACTTTAAGTCGTACATGAAATGTTTTTGTCATTTTCCACCTTTGCTCCTTCTGTCATTTTTAAACTCCAACTTCACCCTGTAATTTCTCAGCTTTTCTTTTGAACTTGACATGCATTATGTGCCTTCTGTGCCCTTAATTACTTTTTTCACTTTGGGGTTGATCCGTGCTGGTCTTTTCTAATCCTTCCATATTGATTGCTGTACAGCAGGCCTCCTCCCCTCTGAAAACTGTCTTTAAATTACTTTCTTTCTTTCCAATGCTGAGAGCCGCTAAATTATTTTTTTCTACCAGACCTTTCCAGGAAATTTCAGACTACCCATAGTTGTATAAAGAGCAGAAAATAAATTTTCAAAAGAATATTTAGGAAGCAACTTAAACATAAGAATTTATATACATACAAGAAAGATGAAATAAAAAAAGTTTCTTGAGGAATTATCAAATGAAAAATACTGAGGTAAAAAACCTTATGAACAATGTTATAAAAAGTAAAAGTATATAACTTTAGTGTCGAATGTGCCAGATACAAAAGCACAAGCTATTAAAAATGCCATCATGGGCCTGGCTGGTTGGCTCAGCAGTAGAGCATCAGCAGGGCGTGTGGAAGTCCCAGGTTCAATTCCTGGTCAGGGCACACTGGAGAAGTGCCCATCTGCTTCTCTGCCTTTCCCCCTCTCCTTTCTCTCTATCTCTCTCTTCCCCTCCCGCAGCCAAGGCTCCATTGGAGCAAAGTTGGCCCGGGTGCTAAGAACGGCTCTATGACCTCTGCCTCAGGCGCTAGAATGGCTCCGGCTACAGCGGAATAATGTCCCAGATGGCAGAGCATCGCCCCCTGGTGGGTATGTTGGGTGGATCCTGGTTGGGTGCATGCAGGAGTCTGTCTGACTGCCTCCCCAATTCTAACTTCAGAAAAATAAAAAATAAAAAAAAGAATGTCATCACTTGCCTGACTGGGTAGTGGAGCAGTGGATAGAGTGTCAGACTGGGACATGGAGGACCCAGGATCAAATCTCCAGGTCACTGGCTTGAGTGTGGGCTCACCAGCTTGAATGGGGTCGCTGGCTTGAGAATGAGATCATAGACGTAACCCCATGGTCACTGGTTTTAGCCCAAAGGTCGCTGGAAGCCCAAAGTTGCTGGCTTGAGGCCAAGGTTACTGGCTTGAGCAAGGGGTCACTCGCTCTGCTATAGTCAAGGCACATATAAGACAGCAGTCAATGAGTAGCTAAGGTGCCACAACAAAGAATTGATGCTTCTCATCTCTCTCCCTTCCTGTCTGTTTTTATCTGTTCCTCTCTCTGTCTCTATAACATACACACACACACACACACACACACACACACACACACAGAATGCCATCACTTGTCAAATACAAGCTACTATCTTGTCTCATATGAACTTCCAGAATAGTCTCCCTATTGGACTCTCTCCAGTATTATTTCTTGCCAACCTGTTCTCCAGTCATTATCTTATAATATATATTTAATTATTTCTTAGCTGGAAAAAACTTTCAATGGCTCTTTATTTTATCTAAAACGAAGTCCAGTGCTTGCAAAACCCAACATGTCTGGACTCGACTTTTCCAGCCTCATTTCCAGCCACTTCTCTTTCTTTCCCAAATCTGTACGCTCTATACAAAGCATTCTTTATGATTTTTCTTTGGATTTTTATATAGGCTTCCCTCACCTTGTTCAAACGGCACTTTCCTGTCCCATCTCTTTCTGGTCTATCCAATGCCTACCCATCCTTCATGCCTCTTCTTGACTCCTTAACTAAAAGTTAATACTCTCCTTCTATATAATACAGTGATTCACTGTATTTCTATCATAACACATAATATACTACATTATATTATCTTGCTTACATATTTGCATCCCATTCTAGTCAGCAAGCAATATGACAAGGGCAATCTTTTTTAAACCCTGGTAATCCAGCACCCAGCACAGAACCTGGCACCTGAGGATGTTTGACAAATAATTTATTAGATGGATGTCATACAAATTTCTTTTAATCTTTATTAAATTTATTGGGGTGGCATTGCTAATAAAATTATATAGGTTTTAGGTGTACAATCCTATAATACATCATCTGCATATTGCATTGTGTGCTCACCACCCCAACTCGATTCTCCCTCCATCACCATCTATTTCCCCTCTAACCTCCTCTACCTTCCCCACCTTCCTTTCCCTCCTGCAATCTCCACATTGTCATGTCTATAAATTTTGGTGATGGGATTGTCTTGTAACCCAAGACTTAATTCTAATCTCTAGATTCAATCCTTGTTGAAAATCTTTCTAGATGAACTATTGGCAACCTTTAGCACATATGTGAAATAAAGTTCATTAGCAAGTTACTTTAGGCACATGGGACAATTGCTGCCTCCATTTTCTTTTCCCTACAACCATAAGGGCTTACAGGTGATACAAGCTACCCATGCTGTCCAAAATTCAGCAGCTGGGGTTTCCATTGCACCCACTTAGCTCCCTTTGCCTGTACAGAGATAGTCATTCAGCTACCACTGTCTCCCTCGTCTCACTCCACTGAAGAGATATGGTTGCCTAGAAAACTATATCTCCCACCACTGTCAGCCTGATAGTGAGACAGATCAAGCACCTTAACAGTCCTTCTAAAAGAGTGGTCCCCAATCCCCGGGCCGTGGACTGGTACTGGTCCATGGGCCATTTGGTACCGGTCTGCAGAGAAAGAATAAATAACTTACATTATTTTCGTTTTATTTATATTTAAGTCTGAACGATGTTTTATTTTTTTAAAATGACCAGATTCCCTCTGTTACATCGTCTAAGACTCACTCTTGATGCTTGTCTCGGTCACGAGATACATTTATCCGTCCCACCCTAAAGGCCTATCCGTGGCCCAAAAAAGGTGGGGGCCACTGTTCTAAAGACCACCAACCTCTATATAGTCTGCAATAAAGCAATCTACCTTTATGTCTTTGTGAACCTAGTAAAATAAGAAAAATTGAATTTATTTGCAATGACTTAGTAGCTTATAAGATCTTAAGATTATTATATTACTCATAGTGTCTGGGTACTGTAGATTTTAGAGTTGGAGAAACATCAGTTAAAACTATACTAATCCCCTCTAGAAGTTTCTGAAATCAAAGACTACTTAATTCAATATATTCTGCCTGATTTAAAGGGTTTATTTCTCATTCTCATCAAAATTTCTTCTGAAAGTACAGGAAATACTGTCAATGAAGGGTACAGTAAAGAGAAAATAAATTAAATCAGATCAAAAAGGCTTATTTATCCAAGTTTATCCATTAAAATAATATCAAATTTTTCAAGAGAAAAACTCCTAAGAAAAATTATTTTGATGTCATAAGTAGAACTAACAGTATTTCCTTCGTTTTATAAGAAATGACATTTTTTAAATATCAGAAAGAGTGAATAAAAAATAAAGCCTTTGAGCATTTGAAGGGACAGATCCAAATCAAAAATACTTTCTAAGCCCTGTCTGGGCAGTTCAGCCGGTTAGAGCATTATCCCAATACGCCAAGGTTGCAGGTTTGATCCCTGTCAGGGAGCATACCAGAAAAATTAACCAATAAATGCACAAATAATTTCTCTCTCTCTCTCTCTCTCTCTCTCTCTCTCTCTCTCTCTCTCTCCCCCCTCCCTAAAAATTAATTTAAAAATATTGGTTTATTAACTAAAACTTAATAGTGATGTGACTCACTTCTTAAAGTATCATGAAGAAAGTATTTTCATTCCTTTTACTACTAAGAATAATAATGCCCCACCCCCCAGAAAAAAAGTGAAATTTAATGTCAAGGATACAAAAGAAAAACTGTATGGTAAATATAAAGGATGCCATCCAAAATGTTGGTGGTAATTTATTAATGAGTATAATTTAAAATCAACTGCTTCTTGAGTCATAGACTATGGTACGTCAACCTATCAGTATTAAAATGAACCATGATTTTCAAAAGGGTATCAATGGACCCTGGCCAGTTGACTCAGTGGTAGAGCATTGGCCAGTGTGTGGATGTCCCAGCATTCATTATCAGTCAGGGCACACAGGAGAGGTGACCATCTGCTTCTCCACCCTTTCCCTTCCCCTTTCTCCTTCTCTCTCTCTCTATTCCTCTCCCATAACCATGGCTCAATTGGTTTGAGCTTATCTGCCTGGAGTGCTATGGAGCCTCTGCCTCAGGCACTAAAAAGAATTCCATTGTGAGCATAGTCCCAGATGGGCCGAGCATCAGCCCCAGGTGGGAGTTGTCAGATGGATCCCTGTCTGGGTACATGTGGAAGTCTGTCTGTCTATCTCCCCTCTTCTAACTTGGAAAAAAAAGAGAGAGGGGATCAATAGAAATAAACTGTGGATAAACCATTTTGGAATGTCTAAATCTAAAACAACCTTAGTTCCTAATGTATCTGTTCATTTGCTTCCTTTTATCTTTCACTATAAATTTCCTGGCACATGTTATGTCTCAAATTGTCAATCACATTTCTGTGTTTCTTTTTCGTTCACCCAGTAATTGTCCTCAGTCATACCTCCTGATTTCACTCCTACCACAAACTAAACTTTTGTACATTACCAGTGACCTTGCATTTTCTAGTGTCTCCTCATTCCCATCAAACACCATAACCAGTAACTAAGTCTTGAATGTTTTTCCTAGACCAGCACTAACAGAACCCGCAGACCTATCCTATGACTCTGTCCACACAGAACTCCACCAACAGAAGTGAGTCAGAAGTGAAGTCACAACCTGGACTAGTGATAGAAAGGTTGGGCATTTGAACAGTAAGTAATGGATATCAAATTTAAGAAGTGTAACTAGAATACTATCTAAGTCTGGAGCCCTAATAATCACAAAGAGCCATTATAGCTTTAACAATATGTGATCCACAAAATAGCACATGAGAAGATATACCCCAAACAGCCTTCCATGATCAATATATGTAGAAGCAGGTACACAATACAGGTTTTTTATTTCTTGAAAGATTCAGCATATTAAAAGATAAAAAAAAAGTCTGGCTGTTTAAAAATAAACTGTTTAGCTTTATCTAACTTAATATTTGCCAAATCTTTTTGACCACTGAATACCTATTAAGATCCCAGAGAAATGGTATTTCAAGGAATAGGCTTAAGGAAAAGATGACATGCTCGGCCATTCTTATTTGCTGCTTTTTCTCAATTCCCAAGGGCTACTCCATAAGTCCAGGTGTTGCTCATGTAATGTCTGTCCTACAACAGCACTTCTTAAATGTCTGTCTATGTGCATAGACAACTCACTGGGGCTTTTATAAAAATGTAGATTCTTTGGCCCTGGCCAGTGGCTTAGTAGAGCATTGCTGGCATATGAATGTCTGGGTTTGATTTCTGATCAGGACACACATGACAAGCAACTATCTGCTTTCCCCCCCTCCCCCTTCTCTCCCTCTTTCCCTCCCACAGCCAGTGGCTCAATTGGTTTGAGCGTGCCCCGGGTGCTAAGGATAGCTGTTGGAATGCATCAGCTTCAGGCACTAGCTCAGTACTCAAGCATCAGCCCCAGATGGGTCAGCCTCACCCAGTCGGGGGACACGTGGGAGTCTGCAATATCTCCCCTCCTCTTACCTAAAAAAAATAAAAAATAAATAAAAATAATAAAAAGAAAGAAAATGTAGTCGTATTTAGTAGTCAGAGGTGGAACCTGAGAGTCTGAGTTTCTAACAAGGCTGTAGGGGACGGTGATGCTGCTGTTATCACATTTTGAGTAGCAAGGCCCTACAGGAACTTTGCAGTAGGAAGATCATCACCTCTCCAGTCTCTGTGTCTCACCCTTCCTAATAATGAATCCTCCTAAAATATTATTATCTATCATAAGGGAGGGGGGTTGAGGGTTGGATAAAAAAAAGTGAAGTTATTAAGCAAAGAAAAAAGAAAACCTCATAGACACAGACAACAGTGTGGTGAATATAAGAGAGAAAGGTGGCGAGGGCTGGAGGGAGGTAGAAAACGGTAGAGGGGGGATGGATGGTGATGGACAAGGACTTGACTTGGGGTGGGGAACACACAGTGCAAGGTACAGGTGACGTATTATAGAACTATACTCCTGAAGCCGCTATAATTTTTAACCAATGTCACCCCAATAAATCCAATTAAAAATATATATAAGTTAAAAAATAATAAAAATAAAATATTGCTTTTAATGTATATTATGTCACCTCACTAGTCAAAACCTTTTTGTGGTCCTTATTCCCTTCAACACTAGTAACTCAACAATAGATGTTTATTGAAACTTTATTGTGTAGCAAATAGATCAAGACAGCCCCTGACTTATACTGCCAAGAACCCAGTGGGTAAGTAAGAAACAATGTGCATAATGCTAGGAGCCAAGAAAAGAACTATTTCTTCATCTATAAAATAAGGATTAAACTAGACCAGTGGTATATAATCCTCCATGAGCATGGCAGTTACTAAGATAGTCTCAGCCCTGACCAGCAAAATGCAAGCTCTCACTAACCCCTAGAGTAGGGCATGGGTCGTTCTTAAAAGCTCCCCAAGTGCTTCTAACATGTAGCCAGGTTTGAGAACCACTGGACTAACCAATGATTCCCAAAGTGTTACCCACACTATCAACATCAGCATTACCCAGAGACTTGTTAGGATACAAATTCTCAGGCCTTACCTCAACACTCTTGAATCAAAAGTTTAGGGGTCAGGGTGCAGAAACATGAACAACTGGCTGATTTGAAAGCCATTGGATCAGAAAATCGGTCAATTTCTCTTCATTTCTAAAAAGCTATCATTTTTTTTTTTTACCTCTCACAGCCTTTTAAAAGAAGGCTTATTTCTGTGAAGACATTTAGGCTAAAAGTATAAACTCTGGAATTAGACTTCTTCAATTTAAATCATTGTCCTTACACTTAATTTCTGTGAACTCTTGATGAGTTTAGTTGTCTATGTTTCAGGTCCTTACCTATTGATATATTAATATATCTATAATAAGGATAATAATAGTACCCATTCTCATAGAGTTGTTATGGAAATTAAATGATTTCATATAACTCACTTAGCAGAGTGGTATTTCATTACTCAATCATTACCCTATTAGTGAGGCCTTCCCTGGCTCTATCCAAAATTGCAACTCACACTGGCATTCCATTCCTTGTTCCCTCCACTGGTTTGTTTTTCTCCTTTGCCGTTTTTACTTTCTAACATACTACATATTTTCACTTATTGCTTTGTTATCTGTCTCCTCCTACTAAGATGCAAGCTCTATAAAATCAAGGATTTTCTTTATTTTGCTAAGTGTTGAATCCTGGTCAGTATCTAGTGTAGAGACAGACACACTGGAAGTACTCACGGGATAAAGGAGTCAATAAATGTTAACTATTATCAATATTATTAGTAATCTAAGTTTTTCCTTATTGAAACCTAACAGTTAATATTTCCTGTGTATTTTCCCAGTTGTCCTTATGTCTTATTGCATGCTGTATTCAAATTCTGTCCCATATCTAACAATACCCACCTATCTAACTTCAGCTCTTTGTAGGCCATGCTCAAGTTCTACCTCTTCCTAAGATTCCCCACAGCTCTCTAAATGTCTACAATGTTTACTGTCTATACTACACAACTTGACACTTAATTACCTCAATTTAATATCACTGGAATGAGTAATTTCTAAGAAATTTACTGGGGGAAAAAGGCTACATTATTCATATAATAACCTTTTCATGAAAAATTAAACAGGAAAGAGGCCTCAAGGGAAACAATGGAAAAACTTACTAACTAATTAGTCATGTTGTCTTCAAATAACAGAAATAGTACCCTACATTTTACAGACCACTTTTATATATATATATATATATATATATATATCAGCTTAGTTTTGACTAGATGATCTCAATGGCTATGTCTCCTTGCTCTCAAATTTTCAAAACATCTTCAAGTAAAGTATGGAGAGAATATTTCTTGAGGTAAAAAACTAAAATTAATCATGAAAGTTATAACAGAAGCATATAATGATCCAAGAAGTTGTTGAGTTCAGGTATGGCAAATAAGTGGCTTTACTGTTCCCAGTCTTTCAGTCTGGAAGAGGCTCACCATCATCCCCAGCACGGCCCTCTAGGCAGACATTACCCGATGATCAGAGCAAGTAGACAAGGAGACAACTGTTCGCCATTCTAACCTAGTTTCACCATCTTGGTTCTAAAAGCAAAGGAAACTGATGCTAAGGAATTTAAAGTGACTTGTCCTGGCACATACACAGTAGCAGACCAAGACCAAAATCAGCCTCCTGATTCCTTGTCCAGGACTCTTCACTGCTCCTCTTCATTTATTTCTGTAATTTGGTGCTTAAATTTCCATTCTAAAGCCATCATAATACAAGAAACAAACCTTTGACAGAGTTTTCATATTAAAGCTCATGAATATAATGTTGAAATGAAAAATGACAGCTTTGAATTGCATGATAGACAGAATTGACTAGTCTGCTATTTTTCAATTGTATTTATTTATCTAAGCCTGGAATATGTCATGACTGGAAATAGACAAAACAGATTCTTTTAATTCTGCTGTCCTAGGAAAAGAAAAGGGTAACAGTCTTCATTAATAGAAACTGGGCGCAAATCCAGTTCCAAAATAATCTGAGTCAACTTTTTAAAGGTGACCTTTTTCTCATTAATAGCAAAGCATTATTTTAAAATTAGCTTAATCACTAAATTCAAATTATAGGAAAATATGATTATTTGAAGAAATATGAAAAAAAGAGAAAAATAAGAGAAATAAACATCTATTTTAATATAAATAATAACTGTTTCTTCACCATGGAAATTAGACCCACATTTTATTTCTTTTACTTTAAAAAATTAATTTCTTTTCCAATTATTGTTCACATACAATATTATATTCGTTTCAGTTGTACAACATAGAGATTAAACATTTATATAATTTAGGTGATCATCTCAATAGGTCTAGTACTCATCTGACATACATAGTTTTTGTTACAATTACAATATTATTGACTATATTTCCTATGCTGTACTTTATATTCCCTTGACTATTTTTATAACTGTTAATTTGTGTTATGCTAAGTGAAATGGCAGACAGAAAAAGACAAACACCATATGATTTCACTTATATGCAGAGTCTAAAAAACAAAATAAATGCACAAACAAAACAAAAACAAACTCATAGATACAGAGAACAAATTGATGGTCACCAGGTGGGAGGTAGTTTGGGGGAATGGGTAAAAAAAGGCAAAAGAGATTAAGAACCACATTTTAGAATTATAATATTCTAAAGCCTCTCCCTAAACCACAGTTTCCAAATATCATAATTACCTTTGTAACTCAGTTGGACTGAAGCTGACTGGTCAAATTTTACCTAGCTAATTGATCATTCTGTCTTAATTGACCCATTTTAGGCATACTATAATTGAAGCTGGCTTTGGAGGGTAAACCATCATCTAACACAATGAGAAATTGCCTCAGGCACTGTCTGCATCATCCAAGAAAATCGGAATGACAACTGGAAGTTCTATTATTTCACAGAGTTAATCCAATTTAGCAACCAAGGTACTTAGTTACAAGGAACCATCAGTTGGTCCCATAGCCTTTCCCTTCACCCTGAGAAGGTGAATCTGACTCATATTTGAGGGGGAAACGATGACAGTAGCAAATACACAGAATCTCTTCTTTTCAGCACGTACTTGCTACCATTGTAGGGCGCAGTGGTAGGGGGGAGGGATAGGTGGCTAAAACAGCCAGAGAAGTTCAGAGCCTGCACTCCCCCTACTTCCCCTGCTCCCCAAAATAAGGGCCATCAATTCAAGGGTTCCAGATCTGAATACCCATAGAAACAATCCCTATGGGTCTCAGAAAAATCTCGACACAAACTGATGTTATTAAGAGATCCCTAGAAAGCTGGAGTGATTCTCACCTCAACCCCTTTGGTTAGTTCACATCACTGGTGCTCTGTGAACTGGGTCAAAACAAGAATAGAACCAAAAATTGTCCAGACTGTATCATGCTAACCTAGGCATGGATCTGTTATGCAAACAGGAAAGTGGACCAGTAGTTTCTAAAGAAATGTTTGTAAAATACTGGAACACTCTCCTTCCTGGCCTAGTTATTCCAAAAATTCACAGATCTCTTTTCCTGCATCACATTATTGAATCATTTGTTTAATCAACCCACTTACTCACCTGGAAAAGGGGACAAGTACCCAAACTCACTTAGCAGAAATATTTTGAGAATGATATCTTAGCATCCAAAACACCATTCACGATTATGGATAATCCTTTAAAATATTATATTTATATAATTAAAAACCTAAATTTCTTGAAAACATGGTATGCTGGCTAATTCACATAGCAAATAGGGAATAAATTTGAAAGTTGAAAAATATTTGATTTAAAAAGTCAGTTTTGTACATCAAACTAAAAAGTTTTTGCACAACAAAGTAAACCATCAACAAAACAAAAGACAACCCACTGAATGAGAGAATATATTAGTCAATACATCTGATAAGGGTTTAATGTCCAAAATGTATAAGGAACTTATAAATCTCAACACCAAAATACAATAATCCAATTAGGAAATTGGCAAAGAACCTGAATAGACAATTCTACAAAGAGAACATATGGATAACAATAAACATGAAAAGATGTTCAAAGTCACTAATCATCAGAGAAATGCAAATTAAAATCACAATGAGATATCACCTCACACCTCTGTCAGAATGGCTATTATTAATAAATCCACAAACCAGAGTCGATAGGAATATGGAGAAAAAAGAACCCTCATGCACTATTGGTAGGAATGCAGTTGGTATAGCCACTGTGGAAATCAGTACACAGTTCCCTCAAAAAATTACAAATGGAACTGCCTATGACCCAGCAATTTCACTTCTGGAGTCATATCCAAAGAAACCTGAAACACTAATTCAAACAAATACATTCACCCCTACATTCATTGCAGTATTATATACAATAGCCAAGATATGGAAGCAGCCCAAATGCCCATCAGTAGATGAGTAGATAAAAAAAACTGTGGTATATTTATGCAATGAACTACTACTCAGCCATGAAAAAGGAGGAAATCTTATATTTTGCAATAACATGAATGAATCTGGGGATTTTTATGCTAAGTAAAATAAGCCAGTCAGAGAAAGACAAGAACCATATGATCTCACTTATATGTGGAATCTAATGAACAAAATACACTAACATATAAAATAGAAAGTGACTCACAGATAACAGGGAACAGACTGACAGCTATCAGAGGGTAAAGAGTGTTGGGGGGCTGGATGAAAAAGGTGAAGAGATTAAGCAAAGAAAAACAGTCTTATAGACATAGACAATAGTGTGATGATTACAGAACGGAAAGGGAGGTGGGGAGGTAGAGGTGGGTAAATGGAAGATAAATGGTGATGGAAGACTTGACTTGAGCTGGCGAACACACAGTGCAGTGCACAGGTGATGTATTATGAAATGGTACACTTGAAACTTAGATAATTTTATTAACCAATGTCACCCCAATAAATTCAATTAAAAATCAGTTTTGTTATTTTCTAGCTGTGTTCCTGAGCATATTACTTAACATCTTTTGGTCTAAGTTTTTTTTATAAAATAATCTTAATGAATTTATTTCACAAAGTGGTTCTAAGGATCACATAAAAACATTTTTAAAAGACATAAAAATGCCTGATTCATGACAGAAACTAAATAAATATTAATTTTCCCCTTTTTCCTGTTTTGCTAGTAAGTCAAATATCTGTTAACATATTTCTGGCCTGATCAGTGGTGGAGCAGTGGATAGAGCATCAATCCAGAATGCTGAGGTCCCTGATTCGAAACCTCAAAGTCACCAGCTTAAGCAGGGGTTGCCAGCTTGAGCACGGAGTCCCCAGTTTGAGTGCAGGATCACTGACTTGATCTCAAAGTCGCTGGTTTCAGCAAGGCGCCACTGTCTGGCTTGAGCCCCCACCCCAACTGCTGTCAAGGCACATATGAGAAGCAATCAATAAACTAGTGAAGTGAAGCAACTACAGTTTGATGCTTCTCTTCCCTCTCCTCCTTCTCTCTCCCTTCCTGTCTCTGTTTCTCTCTAAAAAAAATCCTTTTGGGTATGTATATGGTTTAAAAATTAAGTAACATGCAACTGTACTTTATATTACTATCTTGAAGCAACTACTACTTATATGATTACAGTATATATAAAATATGAATGAATTATAACTCTGTACAGTCACTGACTTGAACAATTCAAATTGATACCATAATCCAGATCTCTTTTTCCAGAAACATATTGCAACTTTATTTCCCTTCTAATCAATCCCACTATGACAGAAAAGAAAGAAAGAAGACCTATCCTTCTTCAGTTAAATAATAGCATTATTTTATGGCCTTTTTCTCATAAAGTACTTTCCTTTGTGTTAGATACCACACATCTCTCAAAACATTTTTTCTTATCTGTCTTCCAAAGCCGCTTAAAACCTTAATATTGCAAATACAGCAAGACACTGTTAAAAGTAAATATGTACAGTTTTACAAAATGGGGGAGGAGCAGGAAGAAAGGCACGTTTGACACATCTAAGAGAGTGGGCAGGAACAGTCTTATAGCCAAAAACAACAGCAGGCTTGTCCATCTGTCCATCATCAAACTGAGTTATGCCCACTAGTTATCAACAGGAGGTGGCCATGTGGGCATCACACTGAAATAGAATTTCTGTCTTCAGGAAGACAAAGTGAGGAGGGGGAAAATGGATTAACTGTTTCCTAATCAATTTCTGGATTAGCACCATGTATACAAAGAATTTCTTTATGTTTCTTACTCATACACTCTAAAGCTCTTATTCGTCATTTTATTTATTCATTAAACATTTTCTAAGTGCTTTTTAGAAGCCAGGTATCATGCTAGCCACTAAGGATACAAAGAATACTTCTCTTAAACTAAGGATACTGTTTCATAAAAGAGACAGAAAGATAAACAATTATAATACAGTGAGATGACAATCAATGTATATACAATGTGCCATGGGAACCCAAAGAAAGAAGTAATTAACTATGCAAAAATATGACAACTTTACAAATTTGTATTATCTTTACACAGGGGCTATGTTAATCTTCTCTGTAATATTCTGGTATTGTCATATGTGCCACAGGAGTGAAACCAACCACAGAAGTAGAATAGAAAATCCAAGATTGAACAGATGGTTCTGATTAACTGTTTGTCTTAGGGTACCAGAAAAGTATTGTTGCCTTTACCTTCATTTATTGCAACCTTTTAAAAAGTATGTGTGAGTTTAATTTTATATCCTATTAACTCCATCTAAACATGGCAATTTTTATTTCCTATAATTTTATACATTTGAGAGTACAATTATTGGATAGTACAGGTAGATGTAGACATGTGTATAGATATAGAAACAGATACAGATAGAAACATAGAAATAAAACATACCTTCTTGGCTTGTGGAAATATTTGTTATGATATATTTCTTAAATTTTATATTGAAACACTTTTTTCAGGCAATTTCCTAACAGTTAAGTGAATACAAGGCATAGCATTTATTGGCATTTAGCAAAACTAAGATGTTAATACAAATAAATAAATCCTCAGTGCTTTAATACAACACACTATAAAGGTATCCTTTCTATTGTAAAAGTGAATAAAGAGTGAATTGAGGTATTCCCATTTAAGCTAAAATATTTTCAGCTTGAAAATCCTATTTAGCCTGACTAAGCAGTGGCATCAGCCTGGGATGCTGAGGACACAGGTTCAAGATCCCAAAGTCGCCAGCTTGAGCATGGGGTCAGTGGCTTGAGCATGGGATCCTAGATGTGACCCCATGGTTGTTGGATTGAGCCCAAAGGTTGCTGCATAAAGCCCAAAATCACTGGCTTGAGCCCAAGGTCACTGGTTTGAGCAAGGGGAGCAACCAATGAACAACTAAGGAGCCACAACGAAGAAGTGATGCTTCTCATCTCTCTTCCTTCCTGGCTGTCTGTCCCTGTCTCTATGTCTGTCTCCTTCTCTCTCACTAAAAAGAAAAACAAAAAACAATCCAAACTACAATGTAGTTGAAGTACAATACAGACCTCATAATTCTATTTCAAATCATTTCTTAATACACTTCTTAATTTCAATTTATGAATAAAATTAAAACTTTCATCTATTCAGCATATACAGAATAATTGAACACTGTGTCAATTTAATCCTTACTTCATTCTATGAGGTAATTACTGTTAAAACTATCTTTTACAGAGAAGCAAACAGGCCTAAAAAACAAATATGCCCAGGCATGAGTACATTAGTAACACTATTTATTTGCAGAAAAGAAAACGTCCTTTAATTCCCCAGTTTTCACACGTGAGGAGCAACTGCAATCCACACTCAGGGCAGACAGAGGCAGGGCTGCAGAATTCCCATACACATTCATAGGAGCAGGCTCCCAATCACAAACAGCCCAAGTAATACAATATATTTGCACCTTCAGGAGCCTATGTAGCTTTAGACACTTTCTGAGCCCCTTTTGAAGAGTCTTGTTAGACCTGTAGATCCTATTTTTAATAACCCTTTTCATCTTTTTTAAATGCTCAGCTAGCTTGACCAGGTGGTGGAGCAGTGGATAGAGCATCAAACTGGGACGCTGAGAACCCAGGTTTAAAATCCCAAGGTCGCCGGCTTGAACACGACTCACCAGCTTGAGTGTGGGATCATGACATGACCCCATGTCCTTGGCTCAAAGCCCAAGGTCGATGGCTTGAGCCCAGGGTCACAGGCTTGCGCAAGGGGTCACTTGCACTGCTGTAGCCTCCCAGTCAAGGCATATGTGAGAAAGCAATCAGTGAACAACTAAGGAGACAAAGAAGCCACAACAAGAATTGATACTTCTTATCTCTCTCCCTTCCTGTCTGTCTGTCCTTATCTGGCCCTCTCTCTGTCTCTGTCACAAAAATAAATAAATAAATAAATAAATACATACATACATAAATACATAAATAAAATACTCAAAGATTAAAACTGCAGCTTAGTATTAAGTTAAACATTCTATATCTTCCATTTTAATTTGTATTTATGTAACCTTTCACTTTTTTTATAGCAAGAAATAGATTTCCCTTTATGAAGTAATAAAATTTGCCTTTGAGGAAAGTGGTACTCCTTTCCAATAAACATTTACTAAGTAACTAACTACCATTTTGAAAGTTAAAGACTAAGCCCAAAGAGGGTGAAAAAGAAGGCTAAGACCTGGTCTGGGTCTGCCAGGAGCTTAAAACCTACTTATGGAGAGAGAAATCGTAGTCAAATGGCCAGACTGGGGCAAGGAGTAGAGGAGGATATAAGAGGGATAAATGGTTATGGGCGGAGGCTTGACGGGGTAGTGAACACAGAACAAGATGTGTTGTAGAGTTGTGCACCTGAAACCTGTATAATTTTGTTAACCAGTGTCACCCCAATAAATTCAATTTAAAATAAATAAAGTGAAGTCAAATAGTCCCTCAACAAGAAACAAATTCTGACACCACATTGCTTCTCTAGGAGCAAATTGTGGCTTCCCAATAAGGGAGGGGGCTGAAAACAATAACCCTGGAAGATAAACGTTAAAATTCTATTTCTGGCAATAACTCTGAAGGTGTTGGGGGCGATGCAGGAGAAAGGGGGCAGTGTCAGAATTGTCCTGAGTATTCATGCGGATGTACATGCTTTTACAAACCACAGAGCCCCTGCTCACCACATCTTCCCAAGAATCACTGCCCTGGGGAGCCCCAGGCCTAGAAGGGAGCTTGTCAGGCATCTTCAGAGGTGGTGAGATTGAAAAAGACTGTGAACCGAACATGTTGCAGGTTTTCAGGGACAGCTCCTAATGACACTACAGTGTATATAATTTTTCTGTTTATCCTTATTTTATATGGAACAAATAATATTTGACACAAAAATCTGGATCAAGAGGGACTTAATTCGAGTCACTGATTACCTTTGTCATTCATTAAGATAACAGACTGTGTCTTCAGAAGGTCTGAGTCACTGCAATGTTGAGTTGCTTAGAAAGCTGTGATAAAAAAAACAGGTATGAAGATAATTATCCAAAGCAAAAGATTTTAACTTATTTAAAAAACCAACCTTTTGGGAATACTCCCATTACCTACTATGGTTTATGCTCCCTCGATACCCAGAGAAGTAGCCCAATTCTCCTGTAACGTAAAATACAGCAGGTATCTACTCTCTTCTAAGACTTCATTTTCTTCTTTACAACTAACATAAAACTCCCAAGGCCACATCCTTCTCAATTTATCTAAGCCCTCACTTTTATTATCTACTCTCATACTTCACATCCACCTGTGAAGAGCATTCCTAACCAGATACTGTGTCTATCTCACCCTGCACTCATACACATCTTTTTTCAGCACTTACATCTATATTCTCATATTTAGCTGCCAGGCTGATCAACAAATTGGATTGTGGTAGATGGCATTTTCTTTTGAGTTTAACCTGTTTTTCTTAAATATAAGAGGTCTTTATTTTTGTTTGTTTTTAATGCTTATAGAACTTATAAAAATTTGTTACAAAAACTAGCAAGGGAAAAAAACTACTTAATTTTACCACATAGAAACCACAACGTTTTTCTATGTATGCTTTATAACTTTTTATTTTGAAATAATTTTAGACTTAGAGAAAAGTTGCAAAAAAGTACAGAAGGTTCCTGTATAATCTTTACCCAGCTTCCCCTAATGATAACATCTTTCATTACCATAGTGAAATTATCAAAATCTTCTATGTATATTTTGACAAAGTTAAATCATATATTTTGTTCATACCTTCTTATATTTAATATGATAATATAAGCATAAGCATTGACCAACCTGGATTGTATTATGCTAAATGAAATAAGCCAGTCAGAGAAAGACAAGTACCATACAATTTCACTTATATGTGGAATCTAACGACCAAAATAAACAAACAAAATAGAACAGACTCATAGGTAATGGAGAGCATACTCACAGCTGTCTGAGGGGTCAGGGTGGGGGAGCTGGGTGTAAAAGGTGAAGGGATTAAGCAAAGGAAAACAATTTATAGACATAGACAACAGTGTGGGGGTTGCAGGAGGGAACAGGGGTGGGAGGAGTTGAAGGAGGATAGAGAGGAAATAGGCGGTGATGGAGGGAGAACTGACCTGGGGCAGGGACCTCACAATGCAATATACAGATGAGGTATTGTACACCTGACACCTGTATAATTCTATTAACCAATGTCACCCCAATAAATTCAATAAAAATGTTTTGAATAATTTTTAAATTATCAAAACATTAATGTATTGTCCAAGCAATGTCATATTTTATTAATGCATTTTTAACTGTTTACACACTGTTGAATAAACAGATTGCTTGCAACTTTTTCTATTTTTAAAAATTCTCATCAACACAGATTATAATGTTTTAAAACACTTAATATTATAGGTCAAAAATGTTCTGTCGTTTTAAATTGCTGTTTTTAGTTCTTTTTGGAGGTGAGCATTTTACATGCTAATTAATTATTTTTTATTTCACCTTTTGTAAATTATTTACTTGGGTTCTTTGCCCATGTACTTATGAGTGTCTAAATGTTCTACTTTACAATTTTTTTAAAGCTTGCACATTAAAAATATTAAGCTGTGGACTCAAAGGTTGACAATATTTTTCATTGTTTGATGATTGTTTTAATTATTAATTTTGTTTTCATTTTGATAATCTAAAACAATTTTCTCTACTGAAAACATATCTCTTTGCCTGACCAGGCAGTGGTGCAGTGGATAGAGTGCTGGTCTGGAATGCTGAGGACTCAGGTTCAAAACCCGGAGGTCGCCCACTTGTGTGCAGGCTCATTGGGCTTTAGCATGTACTCACCAGCTTAAGCATGGGATCATAGACGTGATGCCATGGGTCGCTGGCTTGAGCCCAAAGGTCGCAGGCTTGAAGCCCAAGGTCTCTGGCTTATGGCCAAGGTTGCTGACTTGAGCAAGGGGTCATGAGCTCTGCTGGAGACTCCCAGTCAAATCACATATGAGAAAGCAGCCAATGAACAACTGAGACGTCACAATAAAGAATTGATGCTTCTCATCTCTCTCCCTTCCTGCCTGTCTTTCTCTCTCTCTCTCTCTTGCACTAAAATATATATTTTTTATAGTCACATTTATAATGGAAAGACATTTTCATAAAATAAGATTTTCATCCACTAACTCAGCATTTTTCTTTTTTTTTCTTTTTTTTTTTTTTTTTTACAGGGACAGAGAGAAAGTCAGAGCGAGGGATAGACAGGGACAGAGAGAGAGATGAGAAGCATCAATCATCAGGCTTTTTTCATTGTAAGACCTTAGTTGTTCATTGATTGCTTTCTCATATGTGCCTTGACCGTGGGCCTTCAGCAGACTGAGTAACCCCTTGCTCAAGCCAGCGACCTTGGGTCCAAGCTGGTGAGCTTTTGCTCAAACCAGATGAGCCTGCCCTCAAGCTGGCGACTTCGGGGTCTCAAACCTGGGTCCTCTGCATCCCAATCCAATGCTCTATCCACTGCACCACCACCTGGTCAGGCTAACTTAGCATTTTTCAAACTGAGATCCACCTATCTCTAACATCTGAAGATTTGACTATTGGAAATTAAAATATTTTTTTACTTAATAAGGGTCTATATGTTATTCATATTGGACAAAAATTATTACAGGTACAAGGCCAAAGGAGGAATCCCTAGTTATAATGAGATGCCACATTATACAAAATAAAAATTTCATCAAAAGATCAATTTGTATTATATCTTCTCTAGTATAATACTATTTTAAAGTAATAAATATTCATAGCTTGACCAGGCAGTGGCATACTAGATGGAGCATCGGACTGGAATGCAGAGAACCCAGGTTCAAAACCCCAAGGTTGCCGGCTTGAGCATGAGCTCATCAGCTTCAGCACAGGGTAGCTGGCTTAAGCAAGGGATCATAGACATGAACCCATGGTTGCTGGCTTGAGCCCAAAGGTCACTGGATTGAGCAAGAGGTCACTTACTTTGCTATAGCCCCCTGGTCAAGGCACATATGAGAAAGCAATGAACAATTAAGGAGCCACAACAAAGAATTGATGTTTCTAATCTCTATCCCTTCCTGTCTGTCTGTCCCTAGCTGTCCTTCTCTCTGTTTCTCTATGCCACAAAATAAATAAGCGTAAGCTTTCCTATAATTACTTATTGCTCCCTTTGCCTTGAACCTGTCCCATACCATTACTGCATCCCACCAAGTGAAAAACTCCTGAGCCTCATTGTCATTCCCTTCTATCATCCCTTCCTCTTCAATACTGTCTTAATCATTGTGTTCCCTACGGACTTCTTCTCTGGGTTTACATTTACTCTTGCATATTAAATTTGTTTTATAGCTTTCTCCCTCCCTAACTGTCAATAATCTGAAAACAGGAGACTCAGTCATCACTATAGCTCCAGTGCCTAGCAAAGTTCCTGACACTTAGCAGGAGCCCCATTAATGTTTATAAAATAAACTGAGTTATTTATATGAGGTAAAAATCTTCTGGGAGAGTTATAAGAAACTTGACTTTGTTTTCTGAATTATACTGATAAATAATACTGCCTGTTCTGCCATCAGTTTCGTCTCATGGGGTCCAGTTCCACTTCCACATAATCAAATGTTTTCTATTCAGTGACAATGATTCGGGGAGACAACACCTTTCTCAGGAAGGTGATAAATAATCACTCTTTTTTTTTTAATTTCTTTGTAATGTTGAAATAATTTCCAACTTACAGAAGAGTTGGAAGCATAAAACAAAGAACTGTTGAATACCCTTCGACCAAATTTACCAACTGTTGTGATTTTACCATCTTATTTCTGTTTCCACACATACATCACAAAATCCTTTTCCTGAATCACTTGAGAGTTCTTTCCAAAATCATGCCCTTTATACCTACTTACTTAAGTGTTCATTTCCTATGAACAAAGACATTCTCTTATGTAGCCACAAGATATTTATCAAATTCAGAAATATAGTATTTATACAACACTTTTACCTAATATACAGTCAACTTCATTTTTCTATAATTGTTTCAATAATATCCTTTACATAATTTGTTTTTTGATTTGAATACAAAATCACACATTAAATGTAGTTGGCATATCTTGTGGTCCTCTTTATCTGGAACAGGCCTTCACACTTTGTTTTTTATGACATTGACATTTTTCAAAAGTACCTTTGGTTCTGTTTGATGTGACCACATGACCAGAGTTGGGTTATAGATGTTTGGCAGGAATACTATATAAACCATGTTGTGACTTTCTCAGCACAACACATCAGGAATCAAATCTCAGTTCATCACAACATTGATGACATAAATTTTGATCACACAATGGGGTGGTATCTATCAGGTTTCTCAACTGCAAAGCTATCATTTCTCACTTTTTAATTAATAGGAAATCTCTGGAGAGATGGCTGTGATAATACATCAATATATTCCATTTCTCTTCAAACTTTTAGCATCCATTGATTATTCTTCTAAATCAACCATAGTGGTTGCAAAATGGTTATTTTCTACCTCTACTATTCCTTATATTTATCAGTTGATGTAACCATTCTTTTCTCTGAAGGTTCTTCTCTTCGATTTGTATTTTTATTCTTTGTAAGTATGCCCAAGTGCAAGACTTTTCAAAATTATTTTTTAAACTTACTTTGAAAATGTTTCGCCTTTTTCCTTTAATTTTGCATTTTCATTGTTACATGTTAAGAAGCCCAGAGCTGACATTTCATATTGCTCCACATAACTACTTTTTCTACTTCATAAAATTTTAAAATTTCTCAGTTTTGCTTCAAACTTCTAACTATAATCCAATAGAATGCTCTCAATCTTCTTTAACGTGCTGCAGCTCAGTCCACAACTGGCCATGATCTGAGACATATTAACAGAGAAAGGCCTGACTGAATAAAATAATATTTAGATCCCTTAAACAGACAAGATTGGGCCTATGGTGGAGAAGGCACATTGGGTTCCATTAACTGAATGACAATTTCTTTATTAAAAGCACCCAGCTAACTTTCTTCTAATTTTATACTTCTTTGGCATCCTTCTGTCCTTAATTTTACTTCCCAAGTTTATTCTCCTACACGGGATAAAATATGCTGACAAGCTGACATACCTATTCTAGTCTACTTAGCAGTTAATTTCCTCATGGAGACTTGTAAATTGATGTTCTAGTTTCTAATCAGACTCTTGTAAATTTGGTTAGAAGGAATCAATTTGCCTGGGCCTGTTGAGTTCTGGGTGACCACACAATAACCCAATTTCTGAATCTGAAAGCCATGTGTCAGATGCTGGACAATGATGATCACTAAGGAATGACACATACACTGTAACACAAGGCTGAAACGGCCACTCAGATTTAACAATAAGGTATTTTACACAACAGTTGTGAATATTAAATGAGTTAATATACATGAAAGTGATTGGCACTTTTCAAGTTTGAAAAATTTCCAAATGAACTGAAATGATCTTAAATGTTTTCCCATTCCATCCTAATTTACCCCTAAATATCCCTGTTTTAAAGTTTCCTTTTTAGTGTTTTCCCATTTGCACAACTACCTTTTGCCATTGGCTTCATAGTTTATCATCCAGTAAGACTTAGAGGATTAATGAAAACAAAAATAATATCTAAAAATAACTATATATTCTGAAGAAAAATTTATAAGCTCTGTGATCTTGGGCAAGTCACTTAAACTTTCTACATGACTGTGCCATAAATCAGTAACTACCTCTTTGCCCATTCTATAATTTCTCTTGGTATCTCTTTCATCTCTAATATCTTTAAATTATTTCACTATTAGTACTTAATAAAGTATATGTTACTGATTTTTATGTTGAATGACTGGACAGATGTATTTTAAGATATATTTAGCCCAAAAATATAATAAATAAGGTCAATTTTTGCAATAAAGAAAATGGAGAGATTCCAAGATGACAACAGAGTAGGCAGACATTCCAACTACCACCTCCCAGGACCAAATTGGATTACAACTTAATTTAAGAACAATCATCTTGAAAAAACCAACTTGGGACTAAACAAAGCAGTGTCTATAACCAAGAATCACAGAAGAAGCCACATCGAGACTGGTAGGAAGGGTGAAGATGCAGAAAGGGTTGCCCTGCTCCTAAGAGCGAATCATGGCTGAGGGTCCGGAGGGACTCTCACTGTGGGGAGGATCACCCTGAGAGAGGAGAGTCCTCATCCTCAGTCCCAGAGCCCCAGCCTAGAACCCCAAAGCCTAGAAGAGGCACCCAAATAGCATTTGGCAGTGAAAAGAGCCGAGGTTTCTATCTGCAAGAAAGAGACAGGAGCTCTCAGACACACAGGCTCCATCTAAAATGGTCAGTGCATAAAATGTCATTCACTGCCACCTACTCAGAGCTCCAGCAGAGAGAGAGCTGATAGGATTAGAGTTGCATGAAGAGAGTGTAAAGTTGAAGGCCCAGGGAGAGACACTATGGGGGATGGCCACTGGAACCCCTGTGCTGAGTCATTCTCCAATACTGCAATTTCCATCTTTCTTGGATGGAGCAGTCACCTCTGAGTGGCATCAGCCTGGGAAGAGCAGCTGCTCTGCCTTCGGGAGTCTCTCCTACCCCACTCATGGAGATTAGCCATTCTGAGAAGCCAGGAAGCAGGGAGCCTATCAATGACGCAGTCTTCGGGCATTGAGGGCATAGCTTTCCCCTGGATGCCCAAGAGTCTGTGACTGGTGCTTCCACCTCATGGGAGACTCAGTAGAAACTATCCTGACTGCAGGCAGACCACACTTCTGGGTCACAGAAGCCACACCCATTGAGGTCTGTGAGAAAAGTCTGGACATACTGACACCTAGGGCCAAGGGTTGGAGCCACACCCACCACCTCTAATCCCCAAAATATCACAGGCTGTAGACTCTACCAGAGATTTTTTCAGTGGCCGAGCCCAACAAGCAGCCAGCAGATAGAGGCTGTAAGAGGTGGGACACAGGGAACCTTGGCCTTTAAAGCGGAAATTCCCCCATGCCCAGCATGGGTAAAAGTTAGCGTAGATGTGTAGCTTGATATTTCCATGTGTACCTGGACCCAGCAGAAGCAGCCACAGACTTTGGATTGCTTATAGCTCCAATAAGGCTGCTAAGGGCCAGTCTTGGGCAGTGTCGCCCACTGGTCTGCACTGGGTTCCCCCCAGGGAGGCACAGTGTTGGCACATCCAGTGCCAGCTGCAGGGAGCATTGGTTCAGTACCTAACAACCCTTGCTAGTGGGGTATCCTAAGCAAGGGCTTCTCACACCTGGTCCAGCTGAGGTGAGTTCTGCTCTCTGTGATAAGCACCTGCACAACAGCTCATGTGCATTGGATAAGGTGAAGCTTCACAGTCAGCTGGCCTCGGTGTTGGATATCCTACACTGCTGGGCTAGATTCCACAGGAGGAGGGAGAATGGCTTGGAGCATGGACATATAAACTGTGGGTAACTATGAGCCTATTGTTGAGTTTGCTCAATGGGCTTAACCACTTTCTGTGGGGGGGGGGCACAGTCAGCCCCAGGACAGGACTCTCTCAGTCTTCCTCCCTAAGACCAGGGTCCCACCAGCTATAAGAACTTATGCAGATGGGACTATTGGCCCCACTCAATCTGAACCTGCTGCTCAACTTGCTGGGAAGAAATATAATTTGTGTATCCAGCAGTGGCTAAGGGATAGGGCTCTGCAGTAGGGGCCAGTTTCCCTATACAGAGCTTCAGATCAAGAGACTGTGGTAGAGGTTCCCACAAAGGTTGTATTCACAACTCAGCTTCCTTAACCCACCAAGCTTGCAACCTAAAGAGGGGTTGGTTGGGTGAAGGCAGTCTGAGCCCATGGAACAGTCTTTCTACAGAAGACTCTGTGGGAAGATGAGGCAGCTGCAAGAGGAGGTGGAACAGCTGAAAAGTGGGGTTAAATCTTATAAATCTTGGGGCTTCTACAGAGCTGCTGTCATCTCTAAGCAGGAGGAAGCTGATCCTTATACACAAGTTGGCTACTCCTACACCATCCTGGCACAGAAAACACAGACAAAAACAGCAAACAGAGCAGCAGCTCTCAAGACAGGTTACAAACAGCCCATAACAGGTTACAAACAATGGTTGATGACAACCCAAGAAGACCTAAAACCAACACAACCAGTAGTGAGTGGCAGACAGCAACAACCCTAGACTCAGCTAACTACACAAGCAGCATACACAAAGGAGGAGTCCAGCATTCACTAGACACTGTGAAAAATAAATACACCCAACAGAACAGACACAGCACAGCATAGAATACACATGATAAAGGCTGACCCCTAGAGCAAGCCAGCTTGAAAAGATATCTGTACCCATGAAAGGACCAACTGCATTCAATACTCACATACAACAGGAAGAAAAGTATTCCTCTAAAGAAACATTGCTATAGCAAGGAAAACAGGTTGCCTGGAAGTCAGTACCACCAAGCCCATCTTCTTCATAAAGATACCACAACAAATTTCAAAGTCAGACAGTGCTATCTAATACACAGACAACATGGGCAGACTGAGAAATACAACCCAAATGAATCAACAAAAGAAAACACAAGAAAAAGAACTAAGTAAAATGGAAGTAAACAAACTACCAGATGCAGAGTTTAAAATAATAATTTTTAGAATGCTCAAGGATCTTAGAGCACTAATGGATGGTCATAATGAGTACCTAAATAAAGATATAGCAAACATCAAAAAGGACATTGAAATCATTAAAAAAAAGAACTAGTCAGAAATGACAAAAGAAATATCAGAAATGAAGACTGTACTACAAGGAATAAACAGCAGGCTGGATGAATCAGAGGACTGAATCAGCGATTTAGAGGACAAGATGAATATAAGCACAGAAGCAGAGCAGCAAAAAGAAAAGAGGCTCAAAAAGACTGAGGAAACTGTAAGAGACCTCTGTGACAACATGAAGAGAAACAACATCTGCATCACAGGGGTTTTTGAAGAAGAGAACAAAAAAGGGATAGAGAACTTGTTTGAAGAAATCATAGCTGAAATTTTGTCTAAACTGATGAAGGAAAAAGTCACATTAGTTCAAGAAGCACAGAGCGTCCCATTAAAGAGGAACCCAAAAAGGCCTACAACAAGAAACATCATGTTAAAATGCAAAAGTTAAGAGACAAAGAAAGAATACTAAAAGCTACAAGAGAAAAGCAGTTAATTATCTACAGAGGAACCCCCATAAGGATGAGATCAGACTTCTCAACAGAAACACTTGAGGCCAGAAGGGATTGGCAAGAAATACTCAAAGTAATGCAAACCAAGAACCTACAACCAAGATTACTTTATCCAGCCAGGCTATCATTTAAAACTGAAGAAGAAATAAAAACCTTCCCAGACAACAACAACAAAAAAAATCAAAGAATTCATTACAACCAAACCAGTACTGCAAGAAATGTTAAGGAGCCTGCTATAAGAAGAGCAAAGGAAAAAATAAATAGAGAAAAAGAGGATTGTATATTAAATAATAAAATGGCAATAAATAGATACATATCAATAATAACATAACCTTAAATGTAAACGGATTAAATGCTTCAATCAAAAGACATAGGGGGGCTGCATGGATAAGAAAACAGGACCTGTACATATGCTATCTACAAGAGACCCACCTCAGAAAAAAAGTAAAGGGATGAAAAGAAGTATTTCATGAAAAAAATGAAGAAAAAAAAGCTGGGGTAACAATACTTTTATCTGACAAAATAGCCTTTAAAACAAAGGCTATAGTAAGAGATAAAGATGGTCACTACATAACAATAAAGGGAGCAATCTAAAAGGAAAATATACCATTGTAATTATTTATGTGCCTAATATAGGAGCACCTAAATATATAAAGCAGATTTTGATGGATATTAAGGGCAAGATCAATAGCAATACTATAATAGTAGGGGATTTTAATACCCCACTAAATCAATGGATAGATCCTCCAGATAGAAAATTAACAAAGAAACAGAGGCCTTAAATGACACATTAGATCAACTAGATTTAATAGATATTTTCAGAACCTTTCACCCCAAAGCAGCAGAATATATATTCTTTTGAAATGCTCATGGTACATTCTCTAGGATAAACCACATGTTAGGACACAAAAAAAGTCTCAATACATTTAAGAAGATTGAAATCCTATCAAGCATCTTTTCTGATCACAATGGCATGAAACTAGAAATCAACTACAATAGAAAAACTGCAAAACATTCAAACATTTGGAGGATAAATAGCATGTTATGAAATATTAAATGGGTTAACAATGAGATCAAGGAAGAAATGAAAAATTTCCTTGAAACAAATGAAAACTAACATACAACACTCAAAATTCATGGGACACAGCAAAAGCAGTCCTGAGAGGGAATTTCATAGCATTACAAGCATACCTTAAGAAGCTAGAAAAAGCTCAAATAAACAACTTAACCCAGCATCTAAAAGAACTAGAAAAAAACAGCAAGTAAAACCCAGAGGAAGTAAAAGAAAGAAAATAATAAAGATCAGAGAAGAAATAAATGACATAGAGGCTAAAAAAACAATAAAGAGGAGCAATGAAACCAAGAGCTGGTTCTTTAAAAAGGTAAACTAGATTGACAAACCTTTAACCAGACTCACCAAGAAAAAAAGAGAGAGGACTCAAATAAATAAAAGTAGAAATGAAAGTAGAGAAGTAAGAACTGACACCACAGAAATACAGAGGATTGTAAGAAAATACTAAGATGTATATGCCAAAAAATTGGACAACCTAGGAGAAATGGATAAATTCTTAGAAACATACAATCTTCCAAAACTCAATCTGGAAAAATCAGAAAACCAAAACAGACCAATTACAACAAATGAGGTTGAAACAGTTATCAAAAAACTCCCAACAAACAAAAGTCCTGCTCTGGATGGCTTCACAGATGAATTTTACCAAACATTCAAAGAAAAACTAACACCTATTCTTCTCAAGCTATTTCAAAAAAGTAGAAAAGGAGGGAAGACATCCAAGCTCCTTTTATGAGGCAAGCATTGTCCTCATTCCAAAATCAGGTAAAGATACTACAAAGAAAGAAAACCATAGACCAATATTCCTGATGAATGTAAATGCTAAAATTCTCAACAAAATGTTAGCAAACCAGATCCAGCAATACATGAAAAAAAAACATACATTATGATCAAGTAGGATTTATTCCGGAAAGGCAATGCTGGTACAATACTTGCAAATCAATAAATGTGATTCATCACATAAATAAAAGGAAGGATAAAAATCACATGATTATATCAATAGTTGCAGAAAAACACATTTGATAAAATACAGCACCCATTTATAATCAAAACTCTCAGCAAAGTGGAAATACAGGGAACATACCTCAACATAATAAAGACCATCTATAACAAACCGACAGCAAACATCATCCTCAATGGGCAAAAATGAAAAGCAGTCCCCTTAAGATTAGGAACAAGGCAGGGATACCCCCTTTCATCACTCTTACTCAAACATTTTTTGAAGTCTTACCCCCAGCAAGCTGACAAGAAGAAGAAATAAAAGGCATTCAAAATGGAAAAGAAGTAAAACTATCATTATTTGCTGATGACATGATACTGTACATAAAAAACCCTAAAGTCTCAGTCAAAAAACTACTGGACCTGATAAATGAATTAGGCAAAGTGGCAAGATATAAAATTAATATTCAGAAATCAATGGCATTTTTATACACCAACATTAAACTGCCAGAAAGAAAAATTAAGGAAATAATCCTCTTCACTATTGCAACAAAAAATAAAATAAATTAAAGTATCTAGGAGTAAATTTAACCAAGAAAGTAAATGACTTGTACTTGGAAAATTATAAGACATTGAAAAAAGAAATCAAGGAAGATACAAACAAGTGGAAGTATATACTGTGTTCATAGATAGGAAGAATAAATATCATTAAAGTGTCTATATACTACCCAAAGCAATCTATAAATTTAATGCAATTCCTATTAAAATACCAATGTCATACTTCAAAGATATAAAACAAATATTCCAAAAGTTTATATGGAACCAAAAAAGAACATAAATAGTCTCAGCAATCTTAAAAATAAAGAATAAAGTGGGAGGTATGATATTTCCTGATATCAAGTTATATTACAAGTTCACTGTAATCAAAACAGTTTGGTACTACATAAGAACAGGCATACAGATCAATGGAACAGAACAGAGAACCCAGAAATAAACCCACACCTTTATGGTCTATTGATATTTAACAAAGGAGGTACGAGTATACAATGGAGTAAAGACAGTCTCTTTAATAAATGGTGTTGGGAAAATTGGACAGGTACATGCAAAAAAATTAAACTAGACCACCAACTTACACAATTCACAAAAATAAACTTAAAATAAATAAAAGACTTAAATGTAAGTTGCAAAACCATTAACATCTTAGAAGAAAACATAGAGAGTAAACTCTCTGTTATCTCTCATAGCAATATTTTTGCCAATTTATCTTCATGGGCAAGTGAAATAAAGGACAAAATAAATAAATGGGACCATATAAAACTAAAAAGCTTTTGGACAGCAAAGAACACCATTAACAAAATAAAAAGACAACCCACACAGCCCTGGAGAGTTGGCTCACTGGTAGAGTGTCGGCCAGGTGTGTGGAAGTCCTGGGTTCGATTCCCAGCCAGGGCACACAGGGTAAAGCACCCATCTGCTTCTCTACCGTTCCCCCTCTCCTCTCTGTCTATCTCTCTCTTCCCCTCCACAGCCAAAGCTCTATTGGAGCAAAGTTAGCCTGGGCGCTGTGGATGGCTCCACGGCCTCCAACTCAGGCACTATTATAGAATGGCTCTGGTTGCAACAAAGCAATGCCTCAGATGGGCAGAGCATCACCTCCAAGTGGGCATGCCGGGTGGATCCCAGTTGGGTGCACATGGGAATCTGTCTCTCTGACTCCCTGCTTCTCATTTCAGAAAAAAAAAAAAAAAAAGACAACCTACACAATGAGAGAACATATTTGCAATTACTTCTGATAAGGGGTTAATAAACAAAATTTATAAATAACTTCTAAAACTCAACACCGGGGAGGAAAAAAACACAATTAAAAAAAGGGCAGAGAAATTGAATAGACACTTCTCCAAAGAGGACACACAGATGGCTAATAGGCATATGAAAAAATGTTCAACATCACTAATCATCAGAGAAATACAAATTAAAACCACAATAAGATACCACCTCACACCAGTCAGAATGGTGCTCATTAACAAAACAACACACGATAGGTGCTGGTGAGGATGTGGAGAAAGGGGAACCCTCCTGCACTGCGGGTAGGAATGCAGGCTGGTGCAGCCACTCTAGAAAACAGTATAGAGATTCCTCAAAAGATTAAAAATGAAACTGCCCTTTGACCCAGCTATCCCACTTTTAGGAATATATCTCAAGAATACCAAATTACCGATTAAAAAGAAGAAATGCATCCTCATGTTTATTGCAACATTGTTTACAATAGCCAAGATCTGAAAACAGCCCAAGTGTCAGTAGACAAGTGGATTAAAAAGCAGTGGTACATATTCACAATGGAATACTAAGCAGCTGAGAGGAAGAAGGAAATCTTACCTTTCGCAATAACATAGATGGACCTGGAAACTATCATGCTAAGTGAAATAAGCCAGGCAGAAAAAGAAAAATATCATATGACCTCACTCATTTGAGGAATCCAATGAACAATGTGAACTGAGGAATAGAACAGAGGCAGAGGCAGGATCAAAGGGACCAGAGGGAAAGTGGTCACAGGGAAAGTAGAAGAGAAGATGGGATCAGAGAAAGGAAAGAGAATAATAAAATTATACATACATAATACAACATTATAGAGAACAAGACAGCAAATCCTGGAGGGAAGAAGGGAAAGCATTAGGGGGAGAGGGCATGGGGCGGCCCTGGGGGAATAAGAGGGTAGGGAGAGATATATTTGTTGGGGCACTTGAACCTATGTAAACACAAATTAAAATCATAAATTAAAAAAAATACAATCATAAAAAATATAGGCAGAGGAATTGAATAGACATTACTCCAAAGAGGACGTACAGATGGCCAATAGACGTATGAAAAATGTTCAACATCACTAATCATCAGAGAAATGCAAATTAAAACCACAATGAGCCTGACCAGGCAGTTTTGCAGTGGATAGAGTGTCAAACTGAAATGCAGAGGACCCAGGTTCAAGACCCCGAAGTTGCTCGACTGGTTTGAGCAAAGCTCACCAGCTTGGATCCAAGGTCGCTGGCTTGAGCAAAGGGTTACACGGTCTGCTGTAGCCACACAGTCAAGGCACATATGAGAAAGCAATCAATGAACAACTAAGATGTCACAACAAAAAACTGATAATTAATGCTTCTCATCTCTCTCCATTCCTATCTGTCCCTAACTATCTCTCTCTCTGACTCTCTCTCTGTCTCTGTAAAAAAAACAAACCCACAATGAAATACCACCTTAGACCTGTCAGAATGGCGCTGATTAACAAATCAACACACAATAGGTGCTGGTGAGGGTGTGGAGAAAAGGGAACCCTCTTACACTGCTGGTGGGAATGCAGACTTGTGCAGCCACTGTGAAAAACAGTATGGAGATTCCTCAGAAAATTAAAAATGGAACTGCCTTTTGACCCAGCTATCCCACTTTTAGGAGTATATCCTAAGAATACCAAATTACCAATTCAAAAAGATATGAACCCCATATTTATTACAGCATTGTTTACCATAGCAAAGATCTGGAAACAGCCCAAGTGTCTGTCAGTGGATGAGTGGATTAAAAAGTTGTCATACATATAAACAATGGAATACTACACGGTAGTAAAAAAGGAAGGAAATATTACCTTTTGCAATGGCATACATGGACCTGGAGATTATATGCTAAATTAATTAAGCCAGTCAGAGAAAGAAAAATACCATATGATCTCACTTATATGTGGAATCTAATGAAGACAGTGAACTGAGGAACAAAATAGAAGCAGAGGCAGGGTCACAGAGAGCAGAGGGACAGCTGTCAGAGGGAAGGGGGATTAGGGGACAGGATCAAAGAAGGTGAAGGGATTAGTGAAATTATATATACATAGCACATATATACAGATAGCAGGACAGCAAATCCCAGAAGGAAGGCGGGGATGGGGTTCAGAGAAGGGGGCAAAAGGGGTGTAATGGGGGACACGTGGGTGGGGGTGAGGGTGTTATATTGTGTGGGACACTTGAATCCATGTTAACACAATAAATTAAAATTAATAAAAAAAATTTAAAACAAAGCAATAAAAATTGAAAGCTGTTACTAACTTGCTATCCATAAAGTTTAAAGTTCTGGTTAAAAGAAACATGATTGACAGAAAATTCATTGACTGATGGTAATGAATAGACAATAATACAGGCTTCCTATGTAACCTAAACACAATTATGATGGATAAATGGTGGGTGTATTGGTGGATCAATTGATAAAATATTTCACTCATACAAAAAATATATCTTGCCAACTTTTTTAGAGCATAATTTCCTGGCCAGGTTTTCCCATTTGGGTTTATTTTCTACATCCTAATGTTCCGAAAACTTGCTCACAATGACTAATTTGACAAACCTATCTGGAGTTTCTGTCACTTCTAATAAATGATGATGCCTTTCAATATTGATTATAATCACAATATAGAAAAAGAGCTTCTAATTGTGGCTCTTTGGTTTTATAAGTGCATGTTTACTTTCTAGAATTTATCTTTAACTTTCTATCTCACCCATTCCACGTCTATGACTATAAAATAATTATAAATATCAACTTTCTCATATATTTCATCTTTGTTAAACAATTTAACAAGTTGTTTGAGGGGATTTTTAAAAATTCAATTGCAATCTATCACTGCTGGCATAGAGCAGGAACCAGGACAACAATTTGAAAATTATATATCAGCTCAAGAATGAAAAAACTTGAGCTTGCAGAAAAGGTTTTATTGCCTTTTCTACTAAACTTCACCTTTCTAGGACTATATTTCTGTTTTCTTTCTCCCTTTATTCACAATTATTGTTTCCTACATGAAATTATTAATATTTTCTAGACTTCAGTTTCTCTCCATTCAATTCACATTAGAGATTATCTGCTGCAAGCCAGCCACTATACCAGGTTCTTAAAGTCAAAGATTATTAAGAATTATTAAGACATATTTCAGCCTGACCAGGCAGTGGCGTAGTGGATAGAGCATTGACTTGGAATGCTGAGGACTCAAATTTGAAATCCTGTGATTGCTGGCTTGAGCACAGGCTCACCAACTTCAGTGTGGAGTTGCTGGCTTGAGCATGGGATCATAGACATGACCCCATGATCTCTGGCTTGAGCCCAAAGGTTTATGGCTTGAAGCCCAAGTTTGCTAGCTTGAGCCCAAGGCCATTGGCTTGAGCAAGAGGCCACTAGCTTGGCCAGAGCCCCCACCCCCACCCCACCCAGTCAAGGCACATATGAGAAACCAAACAATGAACAACAAAAGTGCCGCAACTATTCAATATGAGTTGATACTTCTCATCCCCCTCCCTTCCTATCTGTCTCTCTCATGCTAAAAAACAAACTAAAAAGGTCATATTTTATAACTCTCATGAAGTTTATAACTTAATTAGTACATTTGTTTTTGCTTTTCAAAGTTTCTGCCCTTGTTTTTTATTTCAGTCAGTCTTGCTTTACTTTTACCCATTTGATCCATTTGATATTTTGTGGTTTAATATATTACTGATTTAAGATGTTTGAAAGATCACTGGTTTGGAAGAAACAAAAGACATTTAAATAATTACTATACAGTGTTATTAAAATAATAAATATATTGTCTCAGCCTGGGTTCCCCAGAATACAAAGCCTAAGACAAGAGAATGTGATTCATTCAGGGAACAAGAGTTAGGAAAGAGGAAGCAAAGCATAAAAGTAAAAAGAGTCAAACCAAGATTTATTATTAAATTGACTGCCTACTCATACAGGTGGCTGCATATTCAGTCTTCTAGAACACCCTTATAAACTCCAAGGGAAAGAAAGCAGGAAGCATTTATCCACAACTCTGTTCTTCATTGGTCAAGGACACCCCTCACCCAAGGACATTACTCATCAACACTTCTGGATTTCACATGTTTGAGTGCTGAGAAAAATCCCAGGGGTTTTCCATGCTACTTCATCATCAAGTAAGGATCTATGGGGAGTAGAGTAAGGGAGTAAAAGGTAAACTGTATAGGCCTGAGGCAGGGCACTGTCAGATTATAGCTGCCTAAAGACAAACAGCACCTTCACAGAAATTGTCACTGTGGTTGGGGCTAGAACAAGAGGTAAGGCAAAGATTTGAAGTGGTGCACAGGAAGCATCTGATATAAGGCACAGAAACAGAACAGAATAGAGAATAATTAATGATCAATTCTTCCTGGAATAGAAGAGTTAGAAAAAGTTTCACATACAATTCCTCAGAAAAAAAAAGGTCTTAAAATGGCAAAAGAAGATGCATATTCCAGACAGACACAGAGGTTTGAATCACCAAGATGTATGTGAAAGATTATAAGAAAATCAATATTCCTGGAACTGAAGTAGTAATAGATGAAGTTAGAAATGTTGACAAAGCCTAAAACATAATGTATTTAAAAAGCCATGTTAGGAGTTTAACTATGGTATCAGAAAAAAAGGAATAGTCATTTGAGTAGTTTTATATGAAAAAGTGAATTTAGGAGAGGGTATATTGGAATAATACTGATTAACATTATATTTGTGAAATGAGAAGCAGAATATGTGAAAAGAAAGGTGGAAATACAAAAGGTAGAATTTACCTTTAGATAGATGGCTATGTAAAGGATACATATTGCCCTAGATCAACCACTAAAAAAGAAAATAATAAAAGGTATAACTAAGAAGCCAATAGAAGAAATAAAATGGAACATAAAAAAATATTCAAACAACACAAAAGTTAGGAGAAAAGAGAAAGAACAAAAAACAAGGAACAGAATGAAAAGAATAGCAAGTTAACATACTTAAATGCAAATATTTCAATAATTATACTAAATGTAAATGGACTAAACCCATAATTAAGAAGACAAATGCAGTATGTTTGAACCACACAGCTATTACACCAATTGGAACTGGACAAAAAGGGTACAAACTAAATAATTTAACTTATATGAAAGCTTAAATCAGACAAACAATTTTATATTGATAGCAATCAGGTCAGCAGTTTTCTGATACAAAGGTTTAGAACACAAAACTGACAGTTTGAGTCAGTATCAAACAGTCAAACGCACAGGAAGTAAAAGATTGTAGATGGAAGGCAAGAGGAGCAAACCACTAACTTCTGCCACAGCTTCGAACATTTGAGTCAGGATTTGATCTAGATTATTTCCTAAGCCTGTTAAGTATGATGTTATATGAATAAAATTTTCCATAAATTCTTCATAAAGATGTCTTAATATGCCAAGCAAGGAGAAAAAATTGTATCATGAGAAATATGGATTTGATATGAGTGCCACAGGAAGCATGCAGGTATTTGTTAAGTAACACATTAGTTTTTACTTTTCCCTCAAGTGAAAGGAATAAGTATGGGAAAAGAAGGGCTGGGAAATGGTGACCTATTGCTGAACTTCACATATTTTCTATCCAATAGCTTTGCCTCTTTTGTTGCCCTGTGAGTTAGTACCAGTTCCTAAATGTCTCATATCCTAGAAAGTTCTCTAGTGTTCTGTCATACTAATTCTCACATTCTTTAAGTGTTATCTGGGAGTGAAGATAAGGTAAGATAGGCAGAATATTATCTCCAGGAAAATAAAGTTCTAAAATGAGGAAAGAAGAACATAGTTTATATATAGAAGGCTTAAATGTTTCTACAATGACTAAAATCCAAACCACACTCAGTTCATCTCCAGCTATGAGATCAACCCCATACACATTTATTATGAATTTAGTACGCCCAGTATTCTGGTCAACTGAGATGGATGTCATTCACATGCTGAAGAATTCAGTAGATGAGAAAAACATTTTTACAAGTATAAAATGTGCCTAGCCTGCAGTGGATAAAATATTGACCTGGAACACTGAGGTTGCCAGTTCAAAACCCTGGACTTGCCTTGTCAAGGCACATATGGGAGTTGATGCTTCCTGCTCCTCCCCTCTTCTTTCTCTTTCTCTCTCTCCTTTCTCTAAATTAATAAATAAAATCTAAAATAAAAATTTTTTTAAAGTACAAAATGTGACATGATGGTTAAATGCTATTTACAAATTCATTAATATACAAGTTTTGGTAAATGGCTCAAACATCAAGAATTCATTTTCAATCTAAATATTAAAGCTTCATTCTATATTAGTCCCCTCCAAAATCGTATGGCAATTTATTAAGCACCTACTATGAGTCATGTATTTTGTGTGCAAGGTTCAAAAATGAAGTAAAGCATAGCCCTTACCCTAAAAAAAAAAAATCATAATCTAATGATGACAATTTGATAAGTGCTACAGTAGATATATATAATTGGCATACCAAATGCCCTTGTAATTCTCATTGGTTTCCTTCACATTTTTTCACTTTTATTGCTTTTTAAAGAGTAAAAAACAATATAGGTAAGATGCTCAAATAACAGCAAGAGCATTATAGAGTTTATGCTTGAGAGAGTCTAAAAACATACTATCTAAAATTTTTGTCACTTGATAAAATGTAACACAAATTTTCAAATTATTTTGCCAAAGATCAAGTGTGTTGCTTAAAGAAACATGTCAAATATCTTCTGTTGGAGGTTTCAGACTGCTGTCTGTAAACTAGCACAGATATTGCACTGTACTAAAGCCAACAGAAGTGGGTGTTCAAGACAAACACAGTTCGCTGACCTTTGTCATCTAGGCACACAGCAGTTGCACACTGTTGATTTGGATTCCACTCCAAAAAAAGACATACATATATAAATACTGCCTTAAATACTGCCTTAATACTGTTGGTTGGTTAGCTACTTTTTATAAAGAAAAAAATATTAACGATCATATTTAGAGAATCCCCAAACTTTCATATAAAACTACAAGACATGAACTATATATAATTTTCTATTATCAATTTTGTGATATTTTGATGTAAGTCCTGAGACCTCAATATCTAATAACTATTATAAAACCAACACTGTCTGATTTAAGAAAAACACATTCATGTGGAATACCAGACTCATCTACAGAAAAAGAATATGCAGTGATCACAGTCACACATTCCTCCTCAAGTCAACAAAAGATAAAATAGTTTATTATTATTTTTATTATTATTAAATAAAACATCTCACTGATAGAGACTCAAGATTCCAAAGGAAGTCAGTGTATACACACTAAGTGCTCATTGATATGTAACACTGACTTACAAACACAAAAGCATGAGGAAATAAAAGTCTATATTCTTAGTGTTAAATGGAACTTACAGAGTAAGAGAAACTATAGCAAATAAACAGTTCCTAATAAGTATTAATTGTCTGGCCCAAACAAGTATAGTAGGAAATAATGATGAGCAGTCAAGGAAAAGGAAGCACTGGAATAGGGTGTTAAGTGATGAACAGAATATGAATAAGAGCAGAACGGTTTAAAAGGCGAAAGATTTATGCAATCTGAAGAGAAACCAGAGTATGATAGGAACCGTACAAGCTAAAGCACAGAGCTGGAAACGCACACAGACTGTGGTTGTTGGTTGAGTCACAAAAAGGACAGCTCTAGATATCATGGTCAGTTAGCACCAAGCACTGGGTAAAATGATGTTGGACAGTTAGGTCTAGAGCACTGGTTGCTACTTTGAGAAGTTTGAATCTGATATAGTAGACAACAGAGAAACATTGGAAGTGGTAAAGAAATTATAAGTGGTTAATATACAGATGAAGACATCTAGAAGAACGGTAAGTCTCACGTTTGAGGGGAAATCTGTGAGCAGATGCTAAAGCCTTGATGGGCATGAGAGAGTAACCAAAATGTCAGTAAATTAATGTAAACAAAAAGGATAGGGAGTGGTTTCCAGAGAGCATACAACTCATATGAAATCTGGGCAATCTGTGATATGTGGAGCATGAGAGAATGAGCAGCACCCACTCCAGGAAGCTCCGTGGGAAAGTGTCCTGTAGAACCAGGTTTCTGAAACATCATGGAAAGAGGTAAACACAGCATTTTATAGAGTGAGTTGGTAGAGTATTTGGATGTGGGATCTTAGGAAAATTAAATTAAGAATTAATATAAAGTACATGAGATATAAGTGATTATTTGCACACCCAGGGCCAGTGTTAAATCATATCCTTACACAGAAGTCCTCATGAAAAAAATTTTTTTAAGAGTTTAAGAGGTTGGCCTGACCAGGTGGTGGTGCAGTGGATAAAGCATTGAAATGGGACACAGAAGACCCAGGTTCGAAACCCCGACATCACAGCTTGAGTGCGGGCTCATCTGGTTTGAGCAAGGCTCACCAGCTTGACTCAAGGTCGCTGGCTTGAGCAAAGGGTCACTCTGTCTGCTGTAGTCCCCCAGTCAAGGCACATAAGAGAAAGCAACCAATGAACAACAAAGGTGCCACAACGAAGAATTGATGCTTCTCATCTCTCTCCCTTCCTATATGTCTGTCCCTATCTGTCCTACTCTCTCTGTCTATCTGTCTCTATCACACACACACAAAAAAAAAAAAAAAAAAGAGAGAGAGAGAAAGAAAGAGAGAGAGTTTAAGAGGTGGTTGAGAAGAAGGGGAAGAAAATCTTCCTAATCTTTAAAAATACCACTACCTCCGCTGGCTTGAGCAAAGGGTTACTCGGTCTGCTGAAGGCCCACGGTCAAGGCACATATGAGAAAGCAATCAATGAATAGCTAAAGTATTACAACGAAAAACTGATGATTGATGCTTCTCATGTCTCTCCATTCCTGTCTGTCTGTCCCTATCTATCCCTCTCTCTGACTCTCGCTCTGTCTCTGAAAAAAAAAAAATTAAAAAATTAAAAATACCACGACATCATTGCATTCCCATCCATAAGTCTGCTAAGTGGCTTGATCAGGCCATTTTAAATCACAGTAGTTTCATGAACATTTAGCCCCTCATCACGAAACATCCTCTCAAATATAATAAAAGTATTCATGATGATGTTTGGTGTAACTTCACAAAAGTTGCAGTAACAAGCAGTAGTGAGGATGTGGAATAATTAGAACCTACATACATGGCTAAGAGGAATGTAAAATAGAACAGCTACTTGGAAAACAAGGTTGACAATGCTTCAAAACAGTAAAGGTAGAGTTACTATATGACCTAGCATTCCACCCATAGGTATATATACCCCCAAATAAAAATATATGTCCACAGAAAAAGTATACACATGTGTTTATAAAAGCATTATTAATAATAGCCGAAAAGTAAAAGAGTGGAAACAACCTAAATGTCTACCAACTGATGAATATATTAAAAAATGAAATATTATTTGGCCATAAAAATGACTGAATAAAATATCCAGAATAGGCAAAACAATAGAAACATAAAAGTAAATAAGTGATTGCCTAAGATTTGGGGAGTTTGGAAGGATGGAAAGTGACTGTCAATAGATTTAGGGTTTTAATGGGGGGACTGAATGCTCTAAAATTGGATTGTAATGATGGTTGCACAATCCTGTGACTATACTGAAAAAAATTGAATTGAATATTTAAAATGGGTAAATGATGTAGTATGTGAAATTTGTCCTGAAAATGAAAGTTATACAAAAATAAAGTTTTTAAATTTTGGCTTGTTCCAATAAGGTTTTGCCTGTCATAGATTTGGTCCTCTATCTTCCTGTGCCCCAAGACTTGGTAAATACTTCAGGAATGGAAGTAACCCCAGTCCCTGCTCACTTTAACAGGCTAGTCCTTCAAAATGTTTATTATTGCCACCACAGGTCAGGCATGGACCTGGAATGCTGAGGTCGCCGGTTCAAAACCCTGGGCTTGCCTGGTCAAGGCACATATGGGAGTTGATGCTTCCTGCTCCTCTCCCCCTTCTCTCTCTCTCTCTCTTCTCTAAAAAATGAATAAAAATAATTAAAAAAAATGTTTATCACCTACTATGAATCACCTACTATATTGATAAACGTGCCTACATCTTACTTATATTTCTAATTTAGTTACATTTTTTTATGTATGCTTTCAGTGGCCAAAACCAAAATCAGATTTATAATAAATTATGTACTCAATCCTATTTTGCTAGACCTGACATAAAAAATTTAATAGGGTTAAAAATCACCTCTTTAAAACTACTTTGCTCCATGGCTAATTCAGCAGTTTGCTAGCTACTTAGTTGTGGTTTCTGGAAGCAAACAAGATGACAGTCTTTATTTTCATACATCACTTCTATCTTTTCTTTGCATGATTCAAATTTACTAAAATCATAGTCTGCTCTTCGTAATATGGGGAAAAGTGAAGAAATGGGTTATATGTAATTAGACATGGAACATCACAGTATACTATCAGTTTATTAGTGAATTTCTTGACAATACAAAAAGCAAGAATAAAAATATTTTATTACAGTGAAGTTATTCTAGGGTAATTTGTTCAAATCAATCTTCCCCTAAAATAATTGCTTTTACCCTGCTTAATTCTTTTCCTCAGTTGTATCTAATGTAAAATGGCATACCTTACATGCATTTGTCTATTTTTTTAATGGTTGTTTTTCTCACAGGGGAATGTGAATACCATGAGAACCTTGATGTGGTATTTTTCACTACTGAATTTCTAGCATCAATAACATACAATACTATAGGTATCAATATTCCAGTCTTGTAGATGATTATACCACAAAATCCCTCCAATTTCCCGAGGGCCCCATCTCTACTGTATGCTGAATAAGATTTGACATTTTAAACACAGTGAATAAAAATGTTTGAGGTTATCATTTATTATCATACTACAGTTATTTTCAATGTATTGCTGCTTATTACTGTTATGATTTACCATGAAGTAATGGCTATCATATAATTTTCTTTGGAACAGGGGAAATGAGAAAATTTTATTTGGAGCTATGACTTCTTATCAGGAGGCAAAGTAATATTCTATTTTTCATTATAATGAAAACAACTTTAGGATCTTTCAATAAGTTTTTGATAAATACCCTCCTTGTAGCTAGTTTTATTCATATTTTCTTTCTTCTTTGCCCCTACCCCATCATCACCCTCCATGAAAAATATTTTTAAATGTTTGTTTTTAATTTTTTTAGAAATATACCCCAAAATTATCGCACTATTATTGCTTACTTTTTAAAATTATTTTTACAAGACAGAATTTTAAAATAATTGCTAAAATAATTTATAATTTTTGCCTTTCTAACTTTTATGAAAGTTTTCTTTAATCTTTACTTTCTGCCAACTGAAATCTGTATATTCCCACAGTCTATTTCTCTATCAACTGAGTGATATCTCCCACTTTTCTTAGTTGTTTATGTATTTTTTTTTTTTTGCTTCTACACTTTGTTCTAGCTACCAAGACATCATATTAATCTTTAACATATAAAAAACTCAAAAAACAGTTCATGGGAAAACACCATGAAGTTTTCTAAACATATATATTTCAAACATTTTGTCTTTTTTGAGACTATTTAGTTTGGGTTCCTTCCAACTACTGAAACTTTTATTTGTTCACTTTTCTCTTTGATAGACAACAATTTGACTTTGTAGAATTTAAAGTGTCGATTACATACATCTTAATATCATTAAGATAGTATAGCTTAGCATAGTATAGTTTTACACAAGAACATTATTACATAATAGTACGCAAATAAGGAATGCCTGCTTTCGTTGGAAAATAAAAAAGTTTGGATGTAAATAGAGTTTTACAGTAAAATCGCAGGGATAGTTTTTGTGGGAGATATAAAACTAAGTTAATCAGTTGTTGAGGTCAACAGTTTAGGACCAATTGCCTTAGCAACTCATTAGTGATAGATAAATTGCTACTCAGCTGCCACCTTGAAAACAATGCAGAACTGAAGGAAGAAGGACTGGCTTAATTAGTAACCTGGCCCAAACCTCTTGCAGTTGGTTGCTGATAAGGGATTGTTGAGTCTGAGTGCAAACAATTTTGAGGAACTATGGCACCACTCCAATCTACAAACAAAAAAAAAAACTGACTTGCACCAGCAGATGCAGCAATATCAGCTGCCCAAGGCCCTTTGATTAATCTAAATAACCTCTGCCCTATCTCTCCTTCGGGGCTGACACCCTTTTCTGGTCTCGGCCAGCTTACACCTAGACGTTCTTAAAATAAATTTTCCTTTTTGAACACACTAGCCTTGTGTTTATGGTTCGGCCACAATTTCTACCTTTCAATTAACAGTGAAGAAAAGTATAAGATAATGATAAGTATAGATTATAGTGTTTTTTAAATGAGTGAGCATGGCACACCTCAATAACAAGAGGTTTTATTCAGCAGCCATTCTGCAAAAGAAATAGTTTTTCTGTTCTACCTACTCTGTACTCCAAAATTCTTTTATTTATTTATTTATTTATTTTTATTGATTGATTGATTTTACTGGGGGTGGGGGGGAGAACAGGAAGCATCAACTCATAGTAGTAGCTTCTTGTATGTGCCTTGACCTGGCAAGCCTGGTGTTGGGCAGATAAAATATATTATGCTCACTTTGTTAAAGATGGCGCTGCCCACATGGAAGCCTGTTGCCCAGGTGATATTAATGTGTGTTGGGGGTGGGCTGTGGGCAGGCAGGATCCTTGTAGCCTGGGGCTTGGTTTTAGGACTAAGCCTTTTCCACCCTTTTTGATGTGGGGTGGTACAATCCCATCATGCCTCAGATAAGTGACTTTGTACTAGAGACTTTCCTATTTTGTATATTGGATTAAAGGTTTTGATTTCTGCACTATAAAGTAGGGCAGACCAGGAGCTTGCTCTCTCCGTTCCTGAGATTAGCATTAGAGGAGACAGCAGAGAGCAGAGAGCAGAGAAAGGCCACGTGGAGGAGGCCAGGAGAGGCAGCCAAGATGGCAGAATGCTGAGAGAAAAGCCAGTTTGTGCAGAGAGAAGGAGATGAGGAACAGAGGTGAATAAGTCTGATGAGCTAGAGACCTTTGATTCTAGGAAACTCGGATAAGTCAGTAGCTTTGTGAGCACTGAATGAGTGGGTTTTGGAGCCCAGTGTGTGTTTTTACTTGTCCGCTGGGTGCAAGCTAGAATTAAAGATGATGGCCCACCAGTTCTTGGCTCCATTGTTTCATTACTGTCTGTCCGAATCTAATGCAAACCTGCATGGGCCAGGCGGCTGTGATGGTGGCCGTGCCTACTGGCTCTACACCTGGAGTTTTTAACTAGTGACCTCAGCATTCTAGGTTGATGCTTTATTCCCTGCGCCACCACAGATCAGACTATACTCTAAAATCTTAAATAAAATTTTCTACTGTTATCCCAGTTCAGATGCTATCTTAATACTATTTGGAAAAATTATTATATATTTTTTTAAATTATAGGCAAAGGTTAATTAATAATAATTGAACCAATTATGTAAAATAATATACATCATATATAATTTACATTATAGAGGTAAACAAATAATTTAGAATATGGTTTTATATACTATTCACAAAATTTAGGGAATATTTCAAAATGAATATGAAGCAATAAAATATCCCCTAATTTTTGTTAGCAGCGTATATAGATCTGAAAGAATATTAAATTTAAAAATTCTCTATCAGAGAAGGCAAGGTCATTTGGTATAAAACCTAAGAGAAATGGTTATATGTATGTGAACTCATCATCCTAAATCAGATAATGACTGAAGATAATCTAATTGTTTTATTACATTAAATATCGAAGCATTAGGCCCTGGCCGGTTGGCTCAGCGGTAGAGCATCGGCCTGGCGTGCGGGGCACCCAGGTTCGATTCCCGGCCAGGGCACATGGGAGAAGCGCCCATTTGCTTCTCCACCCCCCACCACCCCCTCCTTCCTCTCTGTCTCTCTCTTCCCCTCCCGCAGCCAAGGCTCCATTGGAGCAAAGATGGCCCGGGCGCTGGGGATGGCTCCTGGGCCTCTGCCCCAGGCACTAGAGTGGCTCTGGTCGCGGGAGAGCCATGCCCCGGAGGGGCAGAGCATCGCCCCCTGGTGGGCAGAGCATCGCCCCTGGTGGGTGTGCCAGGTGGATCCCGGTCGGGCACATGCGGGAGTCTGTCTGACTGTCTCTCCCCGTTTCCAGCTTCAGAAAAATGCAAAAAAAAAAAAAAAAAATCGAAGCATTAGACTGTTTCAGTTTTCATACAGGTACCTGAAAATCACACAAGAAGCTTATGATTTCAACTATTTCAAACCATAATCAAAAGAATTATCTTTGAAAAGTTTGATTAGAAAATATTCAGATTAGTAATAGAAAACATCAGGCAAAAATCTTAATTATACTGTTGGAATTAAAATCTGTACCCTCTAGCATATAGAATAAAAAATACTGCTTCCCTGTCTGTTCATATTTAAATGATGTGTAATTATAATAAAAGATTCTTGCCATCAAAGATATTAAAATATATTTCTACCTCATACGTCAAAACACTTTCCAAATACACACTGATCTTGACCGAGGAACAACCTGTAAAGTGCCATAATTTACTAACACTAAACTCAAAAAAGCAGTACTGATAGCCTCAACAGGAAAATTAGAGCTGTTTCTCCTTTTGGGAGAATTACGTAGTTTCAAATGAAGCATTCTAATTTTATGTTGAAGTGATCTATTGGGGTGATTTTCAAGCATCATTTGACATTATTCTAAAGTTTATCAACTGGCTATGGGGATTATGTAAATGGTTCACATTCCTCTCATAATATCCCTTGCAAGGCATTTCAATTTTGAGAATGAAAGAATGAATGATTACTTATTGTTTATAAATTGGTGCCCATTACAAATGTTTACCTGAAGTCTGGTTGTCAGGATAAACTTTAATAAGGTTGCCTATCCATCAGCATCTTTAAGCCAGACGTTCTCCCAGACCATAACTGGTGAGAGAATCTTTCCATCTATTTACATCTGAATAGTCTCACATTAAATTATGCTGGAGGAAAAAAAGCATTCACATTATTGAAAGGATGCAAAACACTGATTAGTTCATCCTCAAAATGTTTAACAAGATCTCAGCAGGAGATTAAGGGAAGTCTAGAGAGAACAATCAAGCTCTTGCTAAACAGGAAAATTCACCCTCTCAAACCTGCCATTAATGTACAAAGTTACAACAGCAATAATTATGCTCAATACTCTACCCTCGGGTATAGGAACAAAATTCAGAACAATAATTTATATTGTAGTATTCTACAGAAATAAAATCATTCTATAAATGAGTTCAAATTTATGTTAATGTTTGCCATAACAAGGTCTAGCACTTTTCATATTAGGACTTGGCAGAACTATCCGTCCAGATGGTCATAACCATTTTCATTTTCACTACACATATTTCTTTCTCCTTCACTGAAGGCAGTAGAGTGGAAGGTGCACAATCTCTGGTGTCAACTCCAGGTTCAAGTCCTACCTGTGCACTTCATAGTTTTGCAAATAATATTACGTCTTTGACTCTCAGTATCCTCCTCTATAAAATGAGAGTAATAAATCCTACCTCTTGGAGGCATTATGAGAGCTAAATAATACAACGTCTCTAAACTGCCTGGCACTGGAAAGCAACTAAATAAATATCAGATGCTTTCTGTAAGGCCAGTGGCCATGGCCATGCAGATCCACATTGAATTTGGGCAGACCGAAAAGGAACTGTGGAGCTGGAGGATGGTGGGTTTTTGTTTATTAGAGTCTTGCAAGGGCAGATGAGCAAGCAAGCAGGGAAAATCGCTTCCCTCTCTCTCCCCCAGGACTCTCTGGACTCCCAAACCAAACAGGAGGGGGGTAAGGGGAGACCACTTCCCCGACAAACAATAGAAAACAATGGCCTCTCCCAATGGCCACAGGCAACCTGCAATCTACAGTTTGCCACCCTGAAGGCAAGCATCTGCAGCCCTACATACATAGACTATACACTCGAGGTGCTGCCCTGTGCTCATGCACCAATCAGGCAAAGTGCAAGTGAGCAAGCCTAACACACTTGTTTGCCCAACACTTTCACTACCTTGTATGGAAAGAGCTTTATAAGTATTAAAGTAGCATTTGAAACACAAACTTTTGAAATTTTGTGAAATTCAATTTGGCTTCCAAAACTTAATATTGAAGGTGCTGTTTTTCACACTGATACATTATTCAAATGCAAAAGGGGGGGGGCAGACATTGCTGTCTTTAAATAGCATCTCTTCCATTTCAGGCTATCTGTTCATGACAGTGAACCAGGAACATTATGCAGTAATAAGGCTCTTCTGAAATCAGTGTCTAGGACCTATGAGAACTGGGAGAAAAACAGAATGCCATAGCACCAGATGATTAGAGCATCAGCTCATACAAAATTAAAAGGGGCAGAAGTTATCCTAGTACTAGTCATAATAAAAATATGCATCACAGTTACCTTGAGTTTACTTGTAACAACTACATTTCTATGAGATTCAGAAGCCATTCTAATAGAATCAATGAAAATGCATTTTTCAGAGGTCTGAGACCGATTCTACTTAAAAAAAAAAAAGTCAATTCCAGCTACAGTCAAAAGCAGAATGTGTTGTTTTCCTCATGGTAATTTTAAACAATCATGTAAAATAGCACTGGCCCAAAGTCCAAATACTAACATGAAAATAAATCATGCCATTAAAAGGTAAATATTTTTAGCATCTCCAACAACTTTTTATTAAAGCCATTGTGAAAATATAGCTAGATTTTTAAAAACATATAACACAAACATGGATATACATGTGAATGATGTATAATTATGTTATGAGGTTAGTTTGATACAATATAGAACACAGCAGGAAAGGTTTGGATCAAAAAGCTGAACTGACAATGCATTTCTTTGAATATAGCCAATAAAAGATTTTAGCACAAACTTTAATAAATGGTTCTTCTTGTTCTGAAAGTAACAAATAATACCAGCTTATATTTATTTAATATTTAAGATATTCCAGGCCCTCACTTAATGTAGGTTTTATTGATACCCCTCGCTTTTTTTTTTTTTTTTTAACTGAAAGGACTATGGCAAAAAGAAGTTAATTAACTTGTCTAAAAATCATATAATTGTAATCAGAAGATCTGGATTTCAGTGTCTGACTCCAGAACCCCACTTTTGGCTACTACATTATTTTTCTCCCTTTCTACCTGATATTTTTTTTTTTTACTGGTCAAGTAGTGGACGAGAGTGTTGAGTGAATGCAAAGGTGGATACTGAACCACATGGTGTCTTTCAGGCTCCTTAGCCTAATGGTCATGTGATCCTAGAAATAGATGAGTTCAAATTTATACAACTTCTGCAAGTGTTAAGTTATCTGGGGTTTCTTCAGAATGTTGCACTTTTCTTTCCCAAAGCTAAATGTTGAGCAAAAAGGCACTACCTTCTTAATAACAGTGTCCTCCTATATATGACTATTTCAGAAGCTTTCCAGGTATACTTTCCACTCTGACATTAGATCTTTTTGCATAATTTGCTAAGCAGAAATATCAAACGGTAACAAAGTAGCAATATTTTAAGCATATTACTGTAGATTAGAAGCATGATATATTTGTTAAAATACATCATTGGAAGATTGTGTTCTCAGAGGACCTGGGGTTTTTTGAAAAATTGCTCATTCCAAACCCCTAAGAAAGCAGAATTCCTATAGGGTAGTCTGCTCCCATGTTGTTGGATGACGGAAAAAAAAAAAAGGAAAGGAAAGGAACCTTCAGAGTAAAAATGTGGAAACCTAGGAGGGTGTGATACCACATGCACTGGTTGCTAACAGAAAAGAACAGTGGGAGGTGACCTTGAATGGATGTGTGAAATAAGTGCTTAAGAGTTAGGGTCTGAAATAGCAACTAATATGCTAGAATAATTCTAAATGCTGTTTAATGAGGTTGGGAAAGGAGAGTAAAGGCCAGTCATGAGATAATTTAAGCTTACCCACTTCTCTGAGAATGCTGTTTTCTGAATTAATTTTATTCCATACTGATATCGAAGGGAGAAGAGAAATAGCACCTAGGCTACTTATTATTGGTAGAGCAATTTCCCTGAAACAGTAGCTTATAACTTATTAATGTGCAGCTACAGCTGCCCTATAGCTGCAGTAATGGGCAATCTTTTCAGCATATAGTTAAAATACATATAGCCAGACACGGTATCCTTCCACACTAGTAACACTAATTTATGGATTGATGCCTACGAAATCAACATCATGAAAAAGCAGTAGATTCTGTTTTGTAATCTTTCTCCATAGAGGATGCCTTCACGTGGAAATCAGAAAAATAACTGCCATGACTACAGCAGTAAATCAGCTTAAGTAGAAACTCTAATGTACAATTTGAAGGCTCTAAGAGTCTTACAGCTAAACTCAAGACTTTCTTATCAATTAAGATGTATTACTTTCTTTTTTTTTTTGTCTCCATCATCAACTATCTCACCTCTACCCTATTTTTTAAAAATTTGTTACCATTGAAACCCGTCTAGGGGATTGGTACAAAAAACGGTGAGATTTTTTGTTTTTGTTTTCAAAATAAACCCAAAATTTAACCTTGAATGTGTTTATCCAATTCCTCACCAGCTCTTCTGGAGAACACAGTGGTTAGAATAGAAGATGAAGTAGAGTTCCTGCTATAAACCATCCCGTTAACCTTCCCATTTCTGACTGGCCCAGATACGAGCTCTTCTCTCCTTTACTCTCTCTCCACTATCCTTCCCATTTTGAGAGATTCCTAAGAGCTTGATCTCTTCTCTGAATTTTTCCTTGCTTTCCCATTCTCCACACTTCTGTTTTTTATTCCCTTTAGCAATTCAACTTTTTCATCCACCTCTCTCAAATTAGTCCCTAGATTCCTAATCACCACCAGCTTTCTTAGGCCTCTTCCTCATCTCCATTCAATTACTTACAAGAGTAAACCATTCTAGATAACAACGTTCTCCCTTCAGGATATTTTAAATTTCCCTCCACAGAGGACTGATGTTTCCCATTTGTTTCCCACATAAAATTTAAACTTCTAATTATACGAATCATTTATCACCAACCTCCATCATATGAACGCCTCCCTAAAAATTATATATATAATTTTATATATGTAGCATGTATTTATGTGTACTCATGCTTGTTTTAATTGATATTGTCCTCTCTCAGGAACGCAAGGCTTCTCTTGAGTCAACTATTCCTCTTCACCTGCCTCTTGAGAAGGGATCATTTTGTTTTCTCTTCTAGGAATGAGCAACCCCATCATTTTGCTTTCAAATTGACTTCCCCTTTACCTAACCCCTTTACCTAACTAAAATCTCACCACTTCCTCCCGGAGTCATTCCTGATCACCTCTCTTCAAATAACTTCTCATGACACATATATCTCAAGCTCTCAACAACACTTCAAACATTCTGCTGTGTGGATTATCTGCTCCACAGAACACAAGCTCCTTGCAGGTAGAACTCATATCTAAATCATTATTCTACTCCTCAGGAATAATGCCTGGCCCATAGTAAACATGTAGTAAAATACTGATTAATCATATTCATATTCTATATAATAAAGAAGTACTCAGAGTTATCTGTTCCTCTACCTGAGCTTTCATTAAAATTATAAAAAAGGGGAAAAAAACTAATCCATGATATCTCCATTTGGGTTCCTCAGATATTCTAGGTAAGAATTGAAAACAAGCAATTTATGTGAGAATCCCAGGAAACTTTATTAGAGGAAGAGGAAAAGTGAGTCACAGAATAGAGGAGAGCCAATAAAGGGCACCTGACTGACTGCCAGACAACCCTGGACCAGTGTGGCGCAGCGCAGGGTTCTCCAACAGAGCAGCAAGGGAGCGAGGGTATTTCTCACCAGTTCCTGTGAGTCATCAGGTGGATGAGGGCTGGTAGGAGAGGACATTCTCTGGCTTCTGCACCCTGCCCCAGGGGCAGCACAGTGAGCTCCTACCCTCAGGCTGAGTTACAATTGCTGGCAGTTGAAAAAAGATGAGATAAATACTGGAAAGTCAGAAGTGATGAGAGGATATAGGTCTCAACAGCATCTACTACACACAGTATTCGGAAGAACATGGAAGGAGGCATAAATGGACGTGAATTCTCAACAAATTCTTGGAAGGCAGAAAGCGTATGAAAGCTAGTGACTGAGAAATCAGAAGACACGGTGGCAGGTGGTAGACACATGTTAGCTCAGATTGTTTTATGGAATCCCAATCCCAGATAGGATTGAGATTTAGAAGTTGAGAGGGAAACATAGGGCAGAAAGCATAGAGATTAACTGGAGGTCTGTTTTGCTGGGGTTGGCAAACCATAGTCTACCATCTATTGTTGTATAGTCAATGAGCTAAAAATGGTTTTTACAGTTTTAAAGTGTTGTTTAAAAAGACCATGCAACAGAAACTGTTTGTGGCCTACAAAGCCTAAATATTACCACGGGTCCTTCACAGAAAACCAATGACCCCTGCTTTGTAGAACAGTTAACAGGTATACAAATGCCTCTCTCTTCCCAGGAAGTAAGATTACCTGAAGTCAGGCATGAACCTTGCACACAAAAAAACTGAGCTATCTTCTCTGATCATACTAGGAAAAAGTAAGGCAGCACATGTAAGTGTTAGTGTGCTGATTAAAGCATTTCTTGGCCTGGTAATTAAAGATTCCTAAGGCCAGTGCCCCAGCCACAAACCAAACAGTGGAGGATCCCACTCAGGAGACCATCTTGTGTATCCAGAACCCCCAGTTTCATTCTTCTGTTTGAACAGCCCACCAAAATCACCAGACATGTGAATGAAGTCTAAAACACTAAAGAAGAAATATAGGTGAATTAGCAGAAAAAATAATGCCACAAGAAAAATTATAATCTGGGAGTTTAAGAGAACTTTAAAAAAATCTCAAAATAATATTTTCAGAGAGATTCTAGAAAACTTTGAATCTATAAACAGGAAACATATTATAGAAAAAAAAATCAGTAAACAAAAAAATGCTCTTAGATAAATAAATAAATTATATATATATATAAAATTCAAGAGAAGTATTGGAAAATAAAACCAGAGAAATCTCCTAGGACATCAAACAGGCGGACAAACAAACAATATAGGAAATAAAGAAACAAAGAGGATAAATCTAGCATATGCACTAATAATATAATCACTAATAAATATTGAAGAAATACATAGAAGATTATTAAAGAAAATAAGAAAATATCTTAGAGTTTAAAGTGAATACAAACATACATTGTTTAAACAAAACACAAAGAATGAAAATCCTAAAACATTTCAGACAGACAGAAAAAAATACTGGCAATCAACCAATGAATTAAACTTAGTCTGACATCAGATTTTTTTTCATCTGCAAAACAAAGTGCTAGACAACAGTGAAGAGATGTCTCCAAAGTTCTGAAAGCAAATGATTTTCAATCAAGAATTCTATTTTCGCCCTGGCCGGTTGGCTCAGCGGTAGAGCGTCGGCCTGGCGTGCGGAGGACCCGGGTTCGATTCCCGGCCAGGGCACACAGGAGAAGCGCCCATTTGCTTCTCCACCCCTCCGCCGCGCTTTCCTCTCTGTCTCTCTCTTCCCCTCCCGCAGCCAAGGCTCCATTGGAGCAAAGATGGCCCGGGCACTGGGGATGGCTCTGTGGCCTCTGCCTCAGGCGCTAGAGTGGCTCTGGTCGCAACATGGCGACGCCCAGGATGGGCAGAGCATCGCCCCCTGGTGGGCAGAGCGTCGCCCCTGGTGGGCGTGCCGGGTGGATCCCGGTCGGGCGCATGCGGGAGTCTGTCTGACTGTCTCTCCCCATTTCCAGCTTCAGAAAAATGCAAAAAAAAAAAAAAAAAAAAATTATTCTATTTTCAGTCAAATGATTAGCCATGAAAGTAGAATAAAGACATTTCTGGTTAGAAGACCTCATCCATTTGCCTCCTGCATACCCTTCCTTAGCTTGAGGATGTAAACCAGAAAGTAAACAGAAGATCCAAGAAACAGAGTGTGCTATTCATAATGAAAGTAAGTCCCAGGAGACAGCTTTGGAAAAGCCCTAGAGAGGAGCCAGGACAGATTGGAACCAGGGAATACAGTGTCCCACAAGAAAAGTCCCCAAGAGAAAAAGAGAACTGAATAGACCGCATGCGGCCCCCTGAGGCCATTTATCCGGCCCCCGTCGCACTTCCGGAAGGGGCACCTCTTTCATTGGTGGTCAGTGAGAGGAGCATAGTTCCCATTGAAATACTGGTCAGTTTGTTGATTTAAATTTACTTGTTCTTTATTTTAAATATTGTATTTGTTCCCGTTTTGTTTTTTTACTTTAAAATAAGATATGTGCAGTGTGCATAGGGATTTGTTCATAGTTTTTTTTTATAGTCCGGCCCTCCAACGGTCTGAGGGACAGTGAACTGGCCCCCTGTGTAAAAAGTTTGGGGACCCCTGGAATAGACTAAGAATTCTGAAACAGGTATGGCTATGATAAAGTCAATTGGTAGAATATTTACATAGATAATTCATTGAGATTTGAAGCTACAAACATTCTCCTATGAGTAGCAAAGAAGTTCTATTGGACTATTAATACAATTATATGTAGATAAAGAGGAATGGGAGGGTAAACAGTAGTCTAAATAAATTTATTCCTAATCTAGTTTATCAAGAAGGAAATTAAAGGTAATAAATCAAGAAATAGTGATGTGTGTGTATATAAAAAGCCACAATATCCACACCCTCCCCCCCCCCCCCCGGAGCTGACCAACTTTTAGTGGTTTCTACTGATACTTTGATTTTTCTAGTAGTTACTGCTGCAATCCTAAGAAAATGTGGTCTTTTATTATAAAGTTTTCTGTATCGTTGGACTTTTTAACCACATAAATTGATTATTTCAATGAAATTTAATTTGTCAAGTGTTGGGCAGATAAAGTGTATTATGCTCACTTTGTTAAAGAGGCCGTTGTCCAGGTGATATTAATGTGTGTTGAGAATCCTTGTAGCCTGGGGCTTGGTTTTGGGATTAAGCCTTTCCCACCTGTTTTGATGTGGGGCGGTACAATCCAATCATGCCTCAGAGAAGTGTCTGTATTAGAGACTTCCCTATTTTGTATATTGGATTAAGAGTTTGGATTTCTACACTATAAAATGGGGACGAAGCGGGAACTTGTGCTCTTGGTTCCTGAGATTATCATTAGAAGAGAGAGCAGAGGAGAGCAGAGAAAGGCCACGTGGAGGAGGCCAGGAGAAGCAGCCAAGAGGGTGGAGTGCTGAGTGAGATGCCAGTTTGTGTAGAGTTTGTATTTGGGATAAGGAAGGAGATGGGGAACTGAGGTGAATAAGTCTGGTGAGCTAGAAACCTTTGATTCTAGGAAACTCGGATAAGTCAGTGGCTTTGTGAGCACTGAATGTGAGTGGGTTTTGGAACCCAGTGTGTATTTTTACTTGCCCGCCGGGTGCAAGCTAGAATTAAAGACTATGGCCCATCAGTTTCTGGCTCCGCTGTTTCTTTACCGACTGTCCGATTCCAATGTGAACCTGCAGGAGCCGGAAGGCTGCTGTGATAGTGGTCCTGGCCGTGGCCACTGGCTTTACATCAAGGTATGGATAAATGAGTGTCTTCCTCAAAATAATAATGTAAAGTGAACAAGCTTAAATGTTGCTGAGTGTGATCCTGACCACTAAAATGATTCTTCCTAAGAGCAGTGACCTCACCCCAAACAAGCCCTACTGCCACCAAACCATGCAGGCTTATTTTATGAAACAAATATGAACCTGATACAATAAATCTCATGTAAGTTAGCACAAACATAAAATGAAATGGAGTATAGTTAAAGTAATAAAGCCAGAAAAAAAGGTTTCCTTCCTCTTCTTATGAAAGTGTTTGCTGCTTTGAGAAGTATGTGCAATGTTTTCAACACGGTGAGATACAAATATAGTGTCTGCATCTTCTACCTGGGTATAACATTTACGGTAAAGATAATTATGTACCCGTGGACCGATATGCCCAATGCATCAGCAAATACAGCCAAACTAGAGCCTGACGGCAAAAGTCTCAACTCATTTTAGTCTCAGGTGAGTAAACTTTAAAAAGTACCAATTGGCCTGACCTGTGGTGGCACAGAGGGATAAAGCATCGACGACCTGGAACACTGAGGTTGCCGGTTCGAAACCTTGAGCTTGCCTGGTCAAGGCACATATGGGAGTTGATGCTTCCTGCTCCTCCCCCTTCTCTCTCTCTCTCTCCCCCCCCCCCCTCTCTCTCTAAAAATCAATAAATAAAATATTTATTTTTTAAAAAGTACCAATTGGAAAAAGATAACAAGCAAAGAAAGCAGAATACTTCAAAGCCAACATCCTGAATCGCACCTAGGAATAAAATGTGGAACTAGAGGACAGAAACAATGTTCTTCCTGTGGCTTTTTCTATTAAAAAATCAGGCCTCTCTCATTTTGAGTCCCATTTTTAAAACTTGTTCCAGGTAGACTGCATTGAAGCAATCTGATCTCAAGAAGCCTTGACAAAAAGTGTTAGTGTTGTTTAGTATCCCTGATCTAAATAATGCCACTTGTCTTTAGTCCAGTGGTTCCCAACCCCCGGGCCACGGACCACTACTGGTCCGTGGGCCATTTTGTACTGGTCTGTAGAGAAAGAATAAATAACTTACATTATTTCCATTTTATTTATATTTAAGTCTGAACAATGTTTTATTTTTAAAAAATGACTAGATTCCCTCTGTTACATCCGTCTAAGACTCACTCTTGACGCTTGTCTCAGTCACGTGATACATTTATTTATCCGTCCCACCCTAAAGGCCAGTCCATGAAAATATTTTCTGACATTAAACCGGTCTGTGGCTCAAAAAAGGTTGGGGACCACTGCTTTAGTCTACCTGGCTTAAGAATATCCTAATAGTAACATATCTGTCACTAAACTTGACACCTTTTCTTCTTTGTGATACCTGAAATTTACACAGTTTTAAATAACAGGTAAATCTTGATGAAATATTGAAAATTCTAAATAGTGCTGATACTAAACTATAACCCAGCAGTGCTGATAAAGTGCTTAATAATATAAGAGCAGCCTGACCAGACAGTGGCACAGTAGATAGAGTGTCTGTCAGCCTGGGATGCTGAGGACCCAAGTTTGAAACCCTGAAGTCACCAGCTTGAGCATGGGTGCACCAGCTTGAATGTGAGGTCACCAGCTTGAGTATGGAATCACGGACATGACCCCATGTTCGCTGGCTTGAGCCCAAAGGTCACTGGCTTGAGGCCAAGATCACTGGCTTGAACAGAGGGTCACTCATTCTGCTGGAACCCCCCAGTCAAGGCACATATGAGAAAGCAATCAATGAACAACTAAGGAGCCACAAAGAAGAATTAATGCTTCTCATCTCTCTCTCCTCTCCTGTCTTTTGTCCCTGTTTGTCCTTCTCGCTCACTCTCCTTCTCTCTCTCACTAATAACAATAACAATAATAATAATAATATAAGGACAGAAGCAGATCTGGCTCTTAGGCAAAACTCTAGGGTAAGTAACCTTCAGTGACCCCCCTCTATTAGAGCTTCACTCTTAGAAGCAGCCCATAATCCAACACCTGCATGCTTCAAAAACAGCCTAGTGCTATTTCTTTTTTTTTTTTTTAAGTAAAAGAAAGGGAGATAGTAAAACAGACTCCTGCATGTGCCCCAACCAGGATCCACCTGGCAATCCTTATCTTGTGTCAATGCTCAAATCAACCAAGCTATTTTTAGCACCTGCATGTGCCCCAACCAGGATCCACCTGGCAATCCTTATCTTGTGTCAATGCTCAAATCAACCAAGCTATTTTTAGCACCAAACGCTCCAGCCAACAAGCTATTCTCAGTGTCCAGGGCCACACTCAAACCAACTGAGCCACTGGCTACAGGAGAGAAAGAGGGAGAGAAGGGGGAGAAGGAAGGGATAGAAGCAGATGGTCACTTCTCCAGTATGCCTTGACTAGGAATCAAACCCCAACATCCATACACAGGGCCAAAGCTTTATCCACTGAGATAACCACCCAGGGCCACGCTAATTCTCTGCAACTTTACAAAACACATCTCTCCTAAATGTGGTTCTATCCTGTCCTACATCCAGTCATTAGCAGAAGCATTAAACCCATATCGTGGGACTCTTAAGTAATACAGGGGATCCTCAGGTTACAACAGTCTTGGTATACATTTTCAGTTTACGATGCTCACTCCCATAAAAACTTTAAAAAATTGAGACATGAGTGTTTCAGCTTATGCCATTAGTGTCATACTTATGGACTACGTGGGCGAACTAGTTTTGTTGCATGCAGTGGAAGAATATGCAGTAACATGGCATATGAGTGAGGGAGTTGACATCCCCCCAGTATGCTTACCTATGCCATTTTGAACTGCTAAAAGAACAAGTGTTTTGTTTGTTAGGCTAGGGTGTGTTTTGACTTACACCAAAATTCAGATACATCACTGTCATATAGGATTGGAACTCTGTTGTAACCCAAGGACCCCCTGTATAGGCAAATTATGTACTTAAACAATAAAAGATACAGAAGGAGAAAGACTGATTATATATTTATGAATATTTATCTGCAACATTCTTGAGAACAAATAGGAATCAAACACAAAAGAGCCTGCTAGGTCTGTAGGTGAATGGCAGTACTATATATTCCTTTAATAAAAAAGGACAATTAAGAATGAGGAAAGCCTGACCAGGCAATGAAACAGTGGATTGAGCATTGACCTGGGACACTGCGTACTCAGATTCAAAACCCCCAGGTTGCCAGCTTGAGTGCAGGCTCATCCAGCTTGAGTGCAGGGTGCTGGATTGAGCACAAGGTTGCTGGCTTGAGCAAAGGGTCACTGCCTCGTTTTGAGCTCCCCAGTCAAAGCACATATGAGAAAGCAATCAATGAACAACTAAGGCACCACAACTATGAGTTGAGGCTTCTCATCTCTCTCTCCCTTCCTATCTGTCATCTCTGTCTCTCTGAGGTTGCCAGTTCATAACCCCGGGCTTGCTTGGTCAAAGCACATATGGGAGTTTATGCTTCCTCATCCTCCCCACCTCCTTTCTCTCTAAAAATGAATAAATTTTTAAAAATCTAAAAAAAAAAATAGAATGAAGGAAGTCTTAAGGAGGGAAGACTCTGAAAAGCATAGTCCAGGGAAGAGGGGTGCTATCACTCCTATTTTCAAAAAATAAGTAAATAAATTATAACACATTAAAATGCTCATTAAAATTTACACAAGTAAAAAATCCAAAACTCAGATGACGTCAGAGTAATGGCAGAGTAGGAAGCGATACCGATAAATCTCCCCCAAAACTCAACAAGATCTTCAACCAGAAACAGAAAAACCTATACTTGGAGCTTCCAGATTCTTCGCAATACACCCAAAGGTATGATTGAGTGAAAAATTGGCTAAATATATAACCAAACCCCAAAGGAAATAGGGAGTAAGAAATGCTCCGCCTTCCTCACTAACCTAAACAGGGCGGCTTTTTCTGATAACTGTGAATTTAGAAACTGAGGCAGGCAAAGGGGGTGAATAGATCCAGGCCGCCGCAGCAAAAACGGCCGAACCAGGCTGTGGCTCAGAGATCCAAGCCGAGGAAAATCTGATCCTGTGGCAACCCGGGCAATACAAGCTAACACTCGCGCCAAACCCAAACAAAGAAAGACAAGCGGAGCGGCCATTTTACCCGGTCTCCTGGTCGGTGCGCAGTTAGTGGAAGAGAGATTTCTTCCTAAGCCGCGGAAGTGGGTGCCCGTGTTGCCCCACGGAGAGGCAGGGTCAGAGGCCTTTCTGTGGGCTGAGGGCAGAGTCTCTGGGCAGCCCCAGCGCCCTGGGAAAGCCACGCACGGGAGGGAGTGAGAACTAATCCCAACGGTGGAGATTTTCCGTGCTGGAGGCTGTTTCACTCAGAGGGAACCGCGGCCGGCCTCATATCCTGGTTTGCGCGTGCAGATAAGGAGTGAGCGATTCCTCCGAGTGCCTCGGCAGTGCGCGCCCGTGTTATCGCACAGAGGGGCAGAGTCAGGGGCCTTTGTGTGGGCCAAAGCGGAATCTCGGGCCGCCCCAGCGCCTTGCAAAAGCCGCACACGGGGACGGAGCGAGACTCAATTCCAACACTGTAACTTTTCCCTGCGGTTGGGGGTTTCACTCAGAGCGTGAGACTGCTGGCCGGATATCCTGGTTGTAGACAGTGAGTGAGAGTTTCCTCCAAGCGCCCCGGAAGTGGGCGCCCGCTTGTGTTACCGGATAGAGTGGCAGAGCCAGAGGTCTTCGAGTGGGCGGAAAGCCCGCCTGATTATGCTAGCAGCTCTGACTGACTGAGCCTTACCCAGAGCCCTGTGCTGAGTGGAAATAGAGTGGGGAGTTGCCAGCAATTTGAGCCTCTTACTATCCAGGCAGAGGCAGCAGCAACCCCATACCTGGACTATCAGGCTACTAATTGAGGAAGGAAAGACTAGGAGAAAGGCTCCAGGAACACGGACTCTCTCACTGTCGGAGCCTATAAATGCTAATGAGCCTCGACTCCCAACGAGAATAAAGCACAATACATGACATTGCCATAGAGACTTATCAACTGCAAACCTCTACCTGAGCGTGCCAAAGGGGAAGAACCCGGGGTACAGAGTCACCGACCAGGAAGAGGGAGAGAAAAGAAAAAGCAAGAAGATAACCTCTCAAAATCAAGAATAATCTGCAGACTTTATAACCTATCCCATTTTATTATATTTGTTTGTTTCTCTTATCTTCATTCTTGAGACTTTTTTTTCCTCCTCCAATTTGGCCGATTAACTCTCTACCGGTCTTACTCTCTCCTCTCCTTGAACTACACTACCCATAAGTGTTACATCTCCCATTATCATTTCTCTTCTCTTCCTTTCTTTCTATGAGGGTTGCACTCCAAAACCCTTAACTCTCTCTCTCTCTCTCCTTTCTTTTTTCTTCTTTTAGTGGTTCCCTCTTTTTTTCTCTCTCTCTCTTTCTTTTCTCCCTCTATATTAGTTTCTTCCTTTCTCCTTTACATCTCCTCTCATTCAAACCTCAATAACAAACAAATTATCTTATCTGGGACTCAAACCTATGTTTGTGGCATTTTGGGGGGTTTTTACTTCACCTTTTTAACTCACTAGCAGTGCTCCCATCCCTGGCTCTCCATATTATCTAGTTCTTGTTCCACTAAATACAATAGTAAGTTTTTAATTTGTCCCCCCATTTTTCCATTTTCCTCTTATTCCTCTCATCATAACTCTTAGAAAACCAACACCTAAAAGCAAATCATTTTATTCTTGACCCAAATTTTTTCCTTATTTGCTTTTTGTGGGTCCATACGCTCTTTTATTTTTCTTTTTTCTTTTTTTTTTTTTTTCTTTCTCTCTTTTTTGCCCCTTTATTACTTTTCCCCAATTCAGGCCCTCCATCACAGGCATTGTTTGTTATAACTCACAGTCCACCACAAGATTTTCTCAAGAAAGAGGGGAGAGGAGAGGAGAGGAAAAAAAGAGGGGGGGAATAATTTCCTTTTTTAAAAAATTTTTATTTTATTTTATTTTTCTTTATTTCATTATTAATTTTTTTAAAAAAAAACAACTCTTTTCGATTTGTTATTTTTTTATTTTTTTTAACTTTTTATTCTTTATTAAATCTCATTAATACTATCAACAAAACCACCCTCAGATGCCATTAAGGAAGAGAAAATCGAATATCATGGATACAAAAGAAAGAGAGGTAACACAGCTAGATGAGGAAAAATCTATGGAGAAAAAATTTAATATATTGGAAACCTTGGAGCTAAATGACAGAGAATTCAAGATAGAAATCCTAAAAATCCTCCGAGATATACAAGAAAACACAGAAAGGCAATATAGGGAGCTCAGAAAACAACTCCATGAACACAAAGAATATATATCCAAGGAAATTGAAACTATAAAAACAAATCAAACAGAGATGAAAAACTCAATTCACGAGCTGAAAAATGAAGTAACAAGCTTAGCTAATAGAACAGGTCAGATAGAAGAGAGGATTAGTGAAATAGAAGACAAGCAACTTGAGGCACAACAGAGAGAAGAAGAAAGAGACTCAAAAATTTAAAAAAATGAGATAGCCCTACAAGAATTATCTGACTCCATCAAAAAGAATAACATAAGAATAATAGGTATATCAGAGGGAGAAGAGAGAGAAAATGGAATGGAGAACATACTTAAACAAATAATTGATGAGAACTTCCCAAGCCTGTGGAAAGAACTAAAGCCTCAAGTTCAAGAAGCAAACAGAACTCCAAGTTTTCTTAACCCCATCAAACCCACTCCAAGGCATATCATAATGAAATTGACACAAACCAACAGCAAAGAAAAAATTCTCAAGGCAGCCAGGGAAAAGAAGAATACAACATATAAAGGAAGGCCCATTAGATTATCATCAGATTTCTCAGCAGAAACTCTATAAGCTAGAAGAGAGTGGACCCCAATATTTAAAGTCCTGAAAGAGAGGAACTTTCAGCCACGAATACTATACCCATCAAAGCTATCCTTCAAATACGAAGGAGAAATAAAAACATTCACAGATACAGAAAAGATGAGGGAATTTATCATCAGAAAACCTCCATTCCAGGAATTACTAAAGGGGGTTCTCCAATCAGATACAAAGAACAAAAAAAAACATAGCCACAAGTAAAAGCTCCAAGAAGAACACAATAAAACCAAATTTAAACTGTGACAACAACAAAAAGAAAGAGGGGGAGAAGACGGAGATTAACAGTAGCAAAGGACAATGGAGTGCAAAAGTACTTACAAAATAGTTTGCTACAATGAACAGGGTAGGGACCCTTTTCATTACTCAAAGGTAACCACCATTGAAAAAACCACCACAGAAGCACATGAGATAAAAAAGATAGCAACAGAGGAAAGATGTATGGAATACAACCAAATAAAAACAAAAGATAGAAAAACGAAAGAGAAGGATCAAACAAGACACAAAACTAACAGAAAGCAAGATATAAAATGGCAATAGGGAACTCACAAGTATCAATAATTACACTAAATGTAAACGGATTAAACTCACCAATAAAAAGGCACAGAGTAGCAGAATGGATTAAAAAAGAAAATCCAACTGTATGCTGCCTACAGGAAACTCATCTAAGTAACAAGGATAAAAACAAATTCAAAGTGAAAGGCTGGAAAACAATACTCCAAGCAAATAACATCCAAAAAAAAGCAGGTGTAGCAATACTCATATCGGATAATGCTGACTACAAGACAGGAAAAGTACTTAGAGACAAAAATGGCCATTTCATAATGGCTAAGGGGACACTGAATCAAGAAGACATAACAATTCTTAATATATATGCACCAAACCAAGGAGCACCAAAATATATAAGACAGCTACTTATTGATCTTAAAACAAAAACTGACAAAAACACAATCATACTTGGAGACCTCAATACACCGCTGACGGCTCTAGATCGGTCATCCAAACAGAGAATCAACAAAGACATAGTGGCCTTAAACAAAACACTAGAGCACCTGGATATGATAGACATCTACAGGACATTTCATCCCAAAGTGACTGAGTATACATTTTTCTCCAGTGTACATGGATCATTCTCAAGAATTGACCATATGTTGGGCCACAAAAACAATATCAGCAAATTCAGAAAAATTGAAGTTGTACCAAGCATATTTTCTGATCATAAAGCCTTGAAACTAGAATTCAACTGCAAAAAAGAGGAAAAAAATCCCACAAAAATGTGGAAACTAAAAAACATACTTTTAAAAAATGAATGGGTCAAAGAAGAAATAAGTGCAGAGATCAAAAGATATATACAGACTAATGAAAATGACAATACGACATATCAGAATCTATGGGATGCAGCAAAAGCAGTGATAAGAGGGAAGTTCATATCGCTTCAGGCATATATGAACAAACAAGAGAGAGCCCAAGTGAACCACTTAACTTCCCACCTTAAGGAACTAGAAAAAGAAGAACAAAGACAACCCAAAACCAGCCGAAGAAAGGAGATAATAAAAATCAGAGCAGAAATAAATGAATTAGAGAACAGAAAAACTATAGAAAAAATTAATAGAACAAGGAGCTGGTTCTTTGAAAAGATCAACAAAATTGACAAACCCTTGGCAAGACTTACCAAGGAAAAAAGAGAAAGAACTCATATAAACAAAATCCAAAATGAAAGAGGAGAAATCACCACGGACACCGTAGATATACAAAGAATTATTGTAGAATACTATGAAAAACTTTATGCCACTAAATTCAACAACCTAGAAGAAATGGATCAATTCCTAGAACAATACAACCTTCCTAGACTGAGTCAAGAAGAAGCAGAAAGCCTAAACAGACCTATCAGTAGAGAAGAAATAGAAAAAACCATTAAAAACCTCCCCAAAAATAAAAGTCCAGGCCCTGACGGCTATACCAGCGAATTTTATCAAACCTTCAAAGAAGACTTGGTTCCTATTCTACTCAAAGTCTTCCAAAAAATTGAAGAAGAAGCAATACTTCCAAACACATTTTATGAGGCCAACATAACCCTCATACCAAAACCAGGCAAGGATGGCACAAAAAAAGAAAACTACAGACCAATATCTCTAATGAATACAGATGCTAAAATACTAAACAAAATACTAGCAAATCGAATACAACAACATATTAAAAAAATAATACATCATGATCAAGTAGGATTCATCCCAGAATCTCAAGGATGGTTCAACATACGTAAAACGGTTAATGTAATACACCATATCAACAAAACAAAGAACAAAAACCACATGATCTTATCAATAGACGCAGAAAAGGCTTTCGATAAAATACAACACAATTTTATGTTTAAGACTCTCAACAAAATGGGTATAGAAGGAAAATATCTCAACATGATAAAGGCCATATATGATAAACCATCAGCTAACATCATATTAAATGGCACTAAACTGAAGGCTTTCCCCCTTAAATCAGGAACAAGACAGGGTTGTCCACTCTCTCCACTCTTATTTAATGTGGTACTAGAGGTTCTAGCCAGAGCAATCAGACAAGACAAAGAAATAAAAGGCATCCATATCGGAAAAGAAGAAGTAAAGGTATCACTTTTTGCAGATGATATGATCCTATACATCGAAAACCCCAAAGAATCCACCAAAAGACTACTAGAAACAATAAGCCAATACTGTAAGGTCGCAGGATACAAAATTAACATACAGAAGTCAATAGCCTTTCTATATGCCAACAATGAAACAACTGAGAAGGAACTCAAAAGAATAATCCCCTTCACGATTGCAACAAAAAAAATAAAATACTTAGGAATAAACATAACAAAGAATGTAAAGGACTTATATAATGAAAACTATAAACCATTGTTAAGGGAAATCGAAAAAGATATAATGAGATGGAAGAATATACCTTGTTCTTGGCTAGGAAGAATAAATATAATCAAGATGGCTATATTACCCAAAGCAATATACAAATTTAATGCAATTCCCATCAAACTTCCAATGACGTTTTTTAAAGAAATAGAGCAAAAAATCATCAGATTTATATGGAATTATAAAAAACCCCGAATAGCCAAAACAATCCTAAAGAAAAAGAATGAAGCTGGGGGCATAACAATACCTGACTTCAAACTCTATTATAGGGCCACGACAATCAAAACAGCATGGTATTGGCAGAAAAATAGACACTCAGACCAATGGAACAGAATAGAAAGTCCAGAAATAAAACCACATATATATAGTCAGATAATTTTTGATAAAGGGGCCAACAACACACAATGGAGAAAAGAAAGCCTCTTCAATAAATGGTGCTGGGAAAACTGGAAAGCCACATGCAAAAGAATGAAACTGGACTACAGTCTCTCTCCCTGTACAAAAATTAACTCAAAATGGATCAAAGATCTAAACATAAGACCTGAAACAATTAAGTACATAGAAGAAGACATAGGTACTCAACTCATGGACCTGGGTTTTAAAGAGCATTTTATGAATTTGACTCCAATGGCAAGAGAAGTGAAGGCAAAAATTAATGAATGGGACTACATCAGACTAAGAAGTTTTTGCTCAGCAAGGGAAACTGATAACAAAATAAACAGAAAGCCAACTAAATGGGAAATGATATTTTCAAACAACAGCTCAGATAAGGGCCTAATATCCAAAATATACAAAGAACTCATAAAACTCAACAACAAACAAACAAACAATCCAATAAAAAAATGGGAAGAGGATATGAATAGACACTTCTCCCAGGAAGAAATACAAATGGCCAACAGATATATGAAAAGATGCTCATCTTCTTTAGCTATTAGAGAAATGCAAATCAAAACGGCAATGAGATACCACCTCACACCTGTTCGATTAGCTGTTATTAGCCAGTCAGGTAATAGCAAATGTTGGAGAGGCTGTGGAGAAAAAGGAACCCTCATACACTGTTGGTGGGAATGTAAAGTAGTACAACCATTATGGAAGAAAGTATGGTGGTTCCTCAAAAAACTGAAAATAGAACTACCTTATGACCCAGCAATCCCTCTACTGGGTATATATCCCCAAAACTCAGAAACATTGATACGTAAAGACACATGCAGCCCCATGTTTATTGCAGCATTGTTCACAGTGGCCAGGACATGGAAACAACCAAAAAGCCCATCAATAGATGACTGGATAAAGAAGATGTGGCACATATACACTATGGAATACTACTCAGCCATAAGAAATGATGACATCAGATCATTTACAGCAAAATGGTGGGATCTTGATAACATGATACGAAGCGAAATAAGTAAATCAGAAAAAAACAGGAACTGTATTATTCCATACGTAGGTGGGACATAATAGTGAAACTAAGACATTGATAAGAGTGTGGTGGTTACGGGGGGGAGGGGGGAATGAGAGAGGGATAGGGGGTGGGAGGGGCACAAAGAAAACAAGATAGAAGGTGACAGAGGACAATCTGACTTTGGGTGGTGGGTATGCAACATAATTGAACGACAAGATAATCTGGACTTGTTATCTTTGAATATATGTATCCTGATTTATTGATGTCACCCCATTAAAAAAATAAAATTATAAAATAAAAAAAAATAAAAAAAAAAAATCCAAAACTCATTTTTTCCTAAAACTACTTAATTTCTGTTTCTTCCACATTTTTAATAGTTAATCAAGCTTCTTAACTCCAAATCATGCATTGCTTCAATGCAGTGTAAGATTAAATTCCCTCAACAAATTACATTGTTTCACTAAATGCTTCCAGCCACATGTATTATTTGTAAGTATGAAATAATAATGAGTTCAGACTTTAACATTTTGGTTTAATCATGCAATAGTACAGCATACAGTGTAGGAAAGAAAACTTTTTTTTTTTTATAATATTGTACTTATTCTGATGGGACCAACCATTAAGTGACAAGTGAATTACATTATTGACTATGCACTACATTTCTATTGATTTTGTGAATGCATTGCTGAATAGTTAATGCTATGTCAGCAATTCATTTACAAACACATATTTTCAAGGATGACATGTCAAGCTATAAAACATTTCCTGAGCTAGTAGGTAACTTAGTCCAAATCATAAGTAATTCTTTAAAAAGTAAAATTTTTAACTTTACATTTCTTTGGACAAATTATATAGAGCAGGATTAATTATATAGAGTAGGATTAATGTTATCCTACTTACCACAGAGGGTGTATATTTAAATTGTAATAATTTGCTTTTCTGGGTGCTATAGTGCACAATACAACGTGAGTTATCTGGGCTGAGCCTGTATGGTGAGATTAATTGACAAAAGGATATGCTACAACTGCCATACGTTAAATTAAAAAAGTATATGTACATTGGGCCCATGCAACTGTGAGAATATACTTACTAACTCTGAACAATGCTGTCAGCAATGGGCTTCTAGGAAACCAGAATGTTGGGTCAACGAACATTCAGGATGTAATAAAAAAAAATGCAGGAGATTCTTTGAAGCTAAAATACTAGAGAGCTTGAAACTAAAAGGCATGAATACAAACAATGGCAGAAATGTTGTAGTAATCACAATAGAAACTGTTGCCACAACTATTTAGAACTATGTAGAACAGATAATTCATTTCCGCTCCAGCTACACAGGTATGGAGTAGTAGCTCTCAAGGGTAAAGGTAAAGAGAAATCAACATAGACATAGATATAATACAAGCCACTTAAGTTTTTATAAATGGTCTTTAAGAAAGAGCCATTTTTATGTAAGCTGCCAGGTGCCCTAGATCTGATAGGTTATAGAGTTTTTTCATGTTATAATTCTATATAACTCAGCATGACCGCAGTCATTTCTAAATTGCTTAGTTAGAGCCCTCTGTGTTTAAAATCAGGAGCTATGCTGTCAGCCTACCTGGGTTTGAATCTTACTTCTGTTATTTACAGACAGAGTAAAGAGAAAGTAACATTTCTTTTTTGTGTGTGGCAGAGACAGAGAGAAAGTCAGAGAAAGGGACAGATAGGGACAAACAGGCAGGAATGGAGAGAGATGAGAAGCATCAATTCTTCATTGTGGCTCCTTTAGTTGTTCATTGACTGCTTTCTCATACATGCCTTAATGGGTGGGGGTGGGGGGCCTACAGAAGAGCGAGTGACCACTTGCTCAAGCCAGTGACCCTGAGCTCAAGCCAACAACCTTGGGCTTCAAGCCAGCAACCTTTGGACTTAAGCCAGCGACCATGGGGTCATGTCTATGATCCCACGCTCAAGCCAGCGACCTCGCGCTCAAGCTGGTGAGCCCACACTCAAGCTGGCGACCTCAGGTTTCTAACCTGAGTCCTCCTTGTCCCAGTCCGACAGTAACATTTCTATACTGATACTGTGCAAAAGAGAGATGATAATAGTAACTACCTCATAGAGTTGAACTGAGGATTCATCTTAACTTGAATATCAAACAGGCATCTCAAATTCAAAACATTGAAAGCTGAATTCTTATCTTCTTCCAAGCCTTCTCCTTCCAATCTTTGTGTCTCCACAGTAATTTCTTCTTTTCTTTACTCAGGGCAAATGCCAAAGGTAATCATTGATTCTTCTTTTTCTCTCAGACACCACATGCTATTGGCTCTACCTTCCAAATCCATCCAGAACCGAACCACTTCCATTACAATCCACTGCTATACAACCGTTCCAACAAAATAATCTGATTATTTTGGAATAATTAGATTATTCCAACAACTTCCTAATTGACCTCCTCTTCCAATTTTTGTCCACAGCCTATTCTCAATATGACAATTAGGAATCTGTTAGAACGTAAGTCAGATTGTGCCACTTCTCTGCTCAAACCTCTCCATTGGCTTTGCAACTCCCTCAGAATAAAAGCTCAAGTTTATGAGGTCACTGGTTCAAAACCCTGGGCTTGGCAAGAGAAGTGAAGGCAAAGATAAATGAATGGGACTACATCAGAATTAAAAGTTTTTGCTCAGCAAGAGAAACTGATATCAAAATAAACAGACAGCCAACTATATGGGAACTGATATTTTCAAACGACAGCTCAGATAAGGGCCTAATATCCAAAATTTACAAAGAACTCATAAAACTCAACAACAAACAAACAAACAATCCAATAAAAAAATGGGAAGAGGACATGAACAGACACTTCTCCCAGGAAGAGATACAAATGGCCAACAGATATATGAAAAGATGCTCAGCTTCATTAGTTATTAGAGAAATGCAAATCAAAACTACAATGAGATACCACTTCACTCCTGTTAGATTAGCTATTATCAACAAGACGGGTAATAGCAAATGTTGGAGAGGCTGTGGAGAAAAAGGAACCCTCATTCACTGTTGGTGGGACTGTAAAGTAGTACAACCATTATGGAGGAAAGTATGGTGGTTCCTCAAAAAACTGCAAATAGAACTACCTTATGACCCAGCAATCCCTCTACTGGGTATATACCCCAAAACCTCAGAAACATTGATACGTGAAGACACATGTAGCCCCATGTTCATTGCAGCACTGTTCACAGTGGCCAAGACATGGAAACAACCAAAAAGCCCTTCAATAGAAGACTGGATAAAGAAGATGTGGCACATATACACTATGGAATACTACTCAGCCATAAGAAATGATGACATCAGATCATTTACAGCAAAATGGTGGGATCTTGATAACATTATAAGGAGTGAAATAAGCAAATCAGAAAAAAACAAGAACTACATGATTCCATACATTGGTGGAACATAAAAATGAGACTAAGAGACATGGACAAGAGGGTGGTGGTTACCAAGGGTGGGGGGGGAGGGAGGACATGGGAGGGAGGGAGGGAGGGAGAGAGTTAGGGGGAGGGGGAGGGGCACAGAGAACTAGATAGAGGGTGACGGAGGACAATCTGACTTTGGGCGAGGGGTTTGCAACATAATTTGATGACAAAATAACCTAGACATGTTTTCTTTGAATATATGTACCCTGATTTATTAATGTCATCCCATTACCATTAATAAAAATTTATTTAAAAAAAAAAAACCCTGGGCTTGCCTGGTCAAGGCACCTATGGGAGTTCATGCTTCCTGCTCCTCCCCCTTTCTCTCTCTCTCTCTCTCTCTCTACTCTCTCTCTCTCTCTCTCCTCTCTCTAAAAATCAATAAATAAAATCTAAAAAAAAAAAACAAACTCAAGTCTACATGGTCAGGTCCCTCATTACTTGCTTCACTTTGCCTCTTGTTATCCTCTTCTTTGCTCCCTCTGTTCTGCTACATGGACTTCTCTGCTGTACCTGGAATGTATGCTTCAAGCTGTTTCCACTTAAGGGCCTTTGCACATTCCCTCTTTCTAAGCCTTTCTTCTTCCAGATGTCCACATGTGTTTAGCACCTATTTCAGGTCTTGGTTCAAATGTAACTGTCTTAATGAGGGCTTCTGTAACCTTTAAAGAAACCCCACATTCACTCGCACACTCTCTTACTTTACTCTTTATTTTTCACCATGAAACTTACTACCATACAACACATTATGTTTTATTTACTAATGATTATTGTGAGCTTTTTCCCACTAGAAAATAAATTCCATGAAAGTTGTTTTTTTCCTGTTTCTTACTCAGTACGTGTCCCCCAGAGCCTAAATTAATATCAATAACAGAGCAGGTACACAATAAGTATTTATTAAATAATTAAATTCAATTAATATAAAATATTTTAAAATGGGTCTGACACATTAAGCATACAGTAAGTGTTAGCTATTGTTTACTCAGGATATTCATTTATGTAATCACTTCTACTTTCTAAAATCTCAATATACTTTGATCATAGATTATATTAGCTTCATAGATCATATTAATATATTGGCTTATATTAGTTTACTGTTTTTTAATGTATTGCTTTTGTATTCAATATTCAGTTAATCTAACAATAAAACTCTGAGCATAAAGCTCCAAAGACATTCCCTACAAAGATCTGTTAAAAACTAGGTTTTAATAGACTTTAAATACATATTTTATCATCTTTAAACAATCTCTAAATACATTTTCCCTAAGTACATTTTAAGAAAGAGATTTATTAAATTTCTTAGTAATATATAATTTCTACTTATCTGTCTATTCATTTTCTATGATTTCTTAATGGCTATGGGCTAAACAAGTTCAAACAATTTTAGTTGAAGTAGTTTTACTCAAGGTCTGCAGTAAATTGCTAAAATATCAAAGACAGAAATCTAGAATATCATTGCCTTCTCTTATCATCCTCTTGAACTCTTTTTTAAATTCCATAGCATCTCTCTAAATCTTTACCACAGTGATAGCAAATGTTCATAGTAGTTATTTTGATTCAGTATTAGAAAGTCTTCATTGTTTTGCAGTTTTAGTGGTGTAGGCATTTTACTATATCATAATTGCCAAATCAGTTATTGATTTATAATATGTATAATTGAAAGGCAGAAACCTTGGGATGAACCGAAAACATGGGGCTGGTGTGTCCCAAAAGGAAAGTTTATTTTAAAAATGCTTAGATGCAAGCATACAAGCTAGCTGAGACCAGCAGAAACAGAGTATCAGCCACTAGATGAGACCAGCCAAAGGGTGTCAGCTTCAAGCTGTGGAAAGAAGCAGTAGATATAGGGATTGTTTGCACCTGGGTAAACTTAGATTAGTAGATCTGGGTTTTTGTGGTCTTGGTTATTGACTTAATGAGGGGAATTCTGCTACAGAGACACAAGTTCTTTGATGTAGCACAGACTTGATGTCCTTGGTAAATTCTGAAGACAGCCAAGAGGTTAGTCTCCCAGGAACAGCTGGGGACCTGAGTCTGTAGCTAGACTTTCACAAACAACTACTGTAATTTAAACTCCCCTAATGGTTAGGTCTCTCCCAATGTAAGCTTTCCCAGGAATTTTTGAGAAGGTAAACTTTTTGCTACATTTCAAAGTGAAGACCAGGCAGCTTTTAGGAGAGCAAATAGCAAGCAAATTAACTCTAATTTTACAGAATGTTTGGGTGAGGGGAATGTGAGTTTTACAGGGGTTAATTTAACGCTAACAATAATAATTAACCCAAATATATATATATATATAGTGAGAGAGACAGAGATAAAGAGAGAGACAGAAAGGCAGGAAAAGAGAGAGAGATGAGAAGCATCAATTCTTCCTTGCGGCACCTTAGTTGTTCATTGATTGCTTCCTCATATGTGCCTTGGCCAGGGGGGCTACAGCGGAGCAAGTGATCCCTTGCTCAAGCCAGCGACCTTGGGTTTCAAATCAGGGACCTTTGGGCTCAAGCTAGAGACCATGGAGTCATATCTATGATCCCAAGCTCAAGCCAGCTACCCTGCACTCAAGCTACTGAGCCCATGTTCAAGCCAGACAAGCCTGCGCTCAAGCTGTGACCTTGGGGTTTCAAAGCTGGGTCCTCTGTGTCCCCAGTCTGATGTTCTATCCACGGCACCACTGCCTGGTCAGGCAAAAAAAAAAAAAAAAAAGTACATATTTTTATAAATATTTCAATTGATGATGGGAATTTTTATTAAAAACTGGGGTCTTTGGGCTTTAAATGTTTATTATAAATGAAAGAATTAAAATATACAGTCTAAATTCCTTAAGGTACAGGTTTTCTTCAGGAAGCAAAATGAATTCTCTGAATTATAATCATTAATATATCAGGAAAAAAGAGTTGTTTGTAATCAGTAAGATGTATCATTTGGATAACTACTGTAGGCAATTCAGAAAAAAAAAAAAAAAAGCCTTAACTAATCAGCTGAATTTGGCCAGAATATATAATTTAAATGAGAGGCTATAGACTAAGAATAAATTCTAAGATCCTAAGCAAAATCTTTTTAAAAAATCCCTTCTTCACTCACTTTTGTAAACTATTATATTCCTCTTCATCATGAATTCTAAATGGATACTCTTTTTTCATGGAACCAATGCATTTAAAAGATTTCTTTCCTACTAATTATACCTCTTGTCAAGTGTGATATATAGTGGGTTAAGACCTAAGAATGCTTTTGAAAATAGTTTTCTCAACAGATAAGGTTTGAAGAAGACAATATTATGAGAACAAATATGAAATGACTCTATAACTTTTTTTTAATGAAGAGAAAAAAATTGAGGAACAAATATTCAATTATCTAACCTAAAAAGAGTAGGCAACCTATCTCAATCAGCCAACAAGGAGGGAAAAAAAGAATTTGGAGAGGTAACATAGAGGGTTAGCTTTTAAGATCTTTCAAGCTATTTTATTTTTTAATATTTCAGTTTACAAGAAGTGAATATAGCATTTTGCATACATATTTTTACTGGTTGAAAATTGAAAACAATCTAGTGAGCATGTCTCTGTGGTTGTGTACACATTACAGAAACATCTATTGATAAAACATTAAAGGCACAGAGCCACTTACTTATTTAGGCCCTTCCCAAAACCAAAAATAACAACCATTATAACAGAGTAAAAAGATCATACTTTTAAGGTCAGAAGATGCAAATATAGGTCCCAGTTAAAATACTAGTATTATTGATAGGGGAGCACCAAAGTGAGAAACAAGTAGCCTTTTAGCTGTAATGAGTAGGAGATATGTAAGGGTCAGGACAGAGTTACTGTAATCTGTTAGCTAGTCTCTCTTAATGGCTCCCTGGCCTTTATTTTGAAATGTAGCAAAAAGTTTACCTTTGCAGGAATGTCAGGAAAAGCTTACATTGGGGAGGGACCTGACCATTAGGGGAGTTTAAATCACAATAACGGTTTGTGAAAAGTTAAGGCCTAGAAATTAATTAAAACTTAGTTCACCAATTTTAAATTTTTACTTTGTATCCTAAGAAAACAGGGAGGGTTTTTTTCACAGATAATTCCCAGAGGCACCAGGTCCCAGCTGTCCTTGGGAGACACCTGACCCCTGCTGTGTTGAAGAGCAAGGACACCAGGTGGGACCATGCTGATTAGGCCTGTGCTACATCAGAAGAACTTGCAGAGGAGATGTTTCTGCAGCTGAACCCCCACTTCCTTCACATTGTTACATGACTAACTGCATGGACTTTTAACTTTTTTTCTTTTTCTCAGAACCCTATAAAAATTGCCAGCACCAGGAGAGTGTTAAGGCAGCGTTGTGGACAGGACTCCCCTGCCTTCCAGGGTACCAGCATTTCTGAATTAAAGACACTCTTATATACTCAGTCTGGTTTGTCTCTTTTGATTGGCTGAATGTGGTGAGATCCCCAAACCCATTCCATCCAGTAACATTATAAGAAAATTAAGATAAAATAAAAAGGAAAAATCCGAGGTCAAGCTTTAAAGAATATTTACAGTTGTAGTACCTATGAGCCTATCCAACAAGGAACAAAACTTAGAATGCTCTGAACAATGAATAACCACCCTCTAAACACAGAGTATGAGGTTTTCATATGACTGGCTCTAAAACTTGTGGTTTGAGAGGCATATGCAAATACTTGTATTTTCTTATGTTGTTTCAACCTCAGAGTCTATAGTTCAGTTTACAGAAAGAAAACAAACTAAATACTAAATAACCACGCTTATTAGCAGAAATTGCCATGACACTCTAAAGTTAGTTCTGCTAAAGAATTTGTAAGGTCTGACCAGGTGGTGGCACAGTGGGTAGAGCATTGGACTAGGATGTAGAGACCCAGGTTCAAAACCCTGAGATCGCCAGCTTGAGCGTGGGCTCAACAGCTTGAGCACTGGGTCGCTGGCTTGAGCGTAGGATCATAGACATGACCCCACAGTCTCTGGCTTAAGCCCAGAGGTCACTGGCTTGAAGCCCAAGGTCTCTGGCTTGAGCAAGGGGTCACTCGTTCTACTGTAGCCCCCTGCCCCTGTCAATGCATATATGAGAAAGCAATCAAAGAACAACTAAGGAGCCACAACGAAGAATTGATGCTTTTCATCTCTCTCCCTTCCTGTCTGTCCCTATCTGTCCCTCTATCTGTCTCTCTCTCTGTCTGTCACAGAAAAAAAAAATTTGTAGGGCTTAGAAAGAATAATGGATTAGGACCAGTATTTTTAGAATATTGCACAAAGAAGTTTTTGTTATTTTTTAAATCAAAGCCTACAAAATATGATTAGCACTTGGAGGGGGGTGGGTAGAAAATTTTTCTCAAATACTTACTACCCATGCATGAAGCTTAGCTATAAGTACCAGTGAAAAAGTTAGAAATATCTAAGGCAATGAATGTTTTAAAAACACAAATTGCAATTACATTTAATTCAGACAGGCCAGACCCTGAAGGCTGATGAAAACAGCCAAATTCAACATACAATGGCTCCAATGATTCAATTTTTTAATAACTAAAGAGAATCAAGGACCACTATTATTATTAATAGAGAGAGGCTTAAAAATAAACTAGAAGGGGACCTAGCACTTACATTACAATATACGATCAAACTTTTTCAAAAACAAAATCTCATTGTCTGAAAGTTGATTGTGGAATCTGTTAAAGTTGTTTCATGTTGTATTCTGGCTTTAAAGAAATGATGGAGTCAGCTAAATGAACTGGCCTATATTCCAAATGTTTGAGCCATTTTGGTCCACTGGCATCAAGTAACAAAAACAATAAAAAAAAAGTTAATACCACTATTAGGCCCAACATTTTAAAAGATGAGTTGTCAGCAACAAAGAATGTAATTTCAGAATTATAATGAAAACTCTTCTAGATAGCTCACTAAAGTAATGCAAATGGGCTATGAAAATGTGAGAGAGGTAGACAGTTTCCTGAAAATAATATTTGAGCCCCAGTTATGTACAAAGTACAGTGAGAGCTGACAAATTATTCTTGGCCACAAACTACTAAAAAGTCACACATACCACAAAAAAAGGTATAGGTTTTTAAAGTTTAAATGAAGCATTCCTATAATGTCGTTTTCTAAATTGTTCATGATGCAAAAAGTAGAATGCTCTTCCATCTTTTCTTTTGCTTGAAATTTGTCTGTCAGAGTAACTGAGTCCTTCATTATTCACTGCTGCATGAACTGGACTCAGTAGCAATCAGGAGAGAGCTTCATTTTCTTCCCATCATTGCATCCAATTCTGTCAGGTCTCCCCTCCTCTGCCTGTGACAGCATCTCTTTCAGATTTCTTTTCATAATAGTTTTGCTGTCACGCATTAAAAAAATTCAGACTTATCTAAATCAAAGCATTTAATCTCATATTTCATTTGGAGCCTCTCCCCTCCCCCAGCTCAGGAATGAGCCCTGGGTGTGGGAGAGGAGCAACAGTAGGACGATGTGGGGGAGGGCTGTCTTCTATCCTCTGTGTACTCCTCCCTTCCCTCCCCACACCACCCCATCCCCTTCTGTGTCCTTTACATTTCTGGATCCTGGAAGATGGCAGGTTTCAAAAAAAGGAGGTCCCATTTATAATTCTTGTTTGACTACTAATTGTGCTCTGTCGTAGCAAGTATCCAAAATGAACTTCACAAGGCACAACTGTGGATTCTCAGGAGAAGCCCAGCAAGGCCCAGTGGCCTACACATTTCCTGCAGCGGACGAGGAGCTCGAGGAGCTCTTCAGCTGACCTGCTGTAATCAGCACCATCCCTCTCAGCTTTGCCCCAGTAGGCAGCCCATTTAGAGAGTGTCTACTCCACTTGGGTCACAGGAATTACAGTGGAAGTGCAGTATGACAAACAGTTGACCCCTTCCTACTTGCTCTGTTGTCAAGGTCATCTACTTGGCTTCCTATCCTTTGTCTTCCCCAGAGAAGCGGCAAGGCCCTGTTACTATCACACTTTGCTCCAAATTATATGAGACCACATGTCAAGTTCTCTCTAGGTAAGGCTTATACGCTGCTCCCATAGAGGCATCCAGAAAACCTGATAGCTTCTTTAATTGTGCCAGGGGCTACATGCCAATCCACCACTTCATAGATAACTCTAACTTCTTTTGTTGTTGTTTTTTAATTTATTGATTTTAGCAAGAGAGGAAAGAAAAGAGAAAGAGAGACAGGAACATAGATCTGCTCCTGTATGTGCCCTGACCAGGGATCCAACCAGCAATCTCTGTGCTGTGGGGCAACACTTTAACCAACCAAGCCATCCGGCCAAGACAAAGACTCTAACTTTTATGAGCAGCACTCCTGGGCTCCCCAACACTTGGGGCCTTGCAGGGTAAGGTCACTTCCTTCCCTGTAAAAGACCACAAAGAAATACCCCCATTGCTTTATACTCCTATGCATTCCCTTCAAAGAACCTTAAATGAATCTCTTCTAAACAGACCAGAGGCAGACGATCTGACCAACTTTCAGTATTTCCTGTGAAGTGTGTCTAGCACCTCTCTTTGAAGTGTGAATGGACTTGTCACCCAATGTCCTGAACTTTGAGTTTTTCAGTTTTAAGTTATCTTCCATTCTATATGTTGTTATAGATGTAAAGAGACTTTTGAATAAAGCTCTTTTAATGAGAATTTGTCTTTCTGAATTGCCATCCAACTATCCCAAAATGAAAAATTCAACATAAAGGGCTGCAGGTCCTCACCCTAAATGGGTCTGTCCCTTTGGAATGAAACATGAGCTTCTATTGTTATTCAGCCCAGGTGGAAAGGACATAAGGCGAAGGGAATTAAAAAAGTTATGACAGCAAAAGCAGCACAACATTATCCTAATTGCATTCTTCCTGGTGTAAATAAATCCATCTGCTTCCATTGTCACATTATCAAACTAGTCTAGATAACATACCACACTAGAATACAAAATCCATATCATAGTAAAACTGGTAAGTGTATTCTGACTTAGCAATAAACTAGGGCACTGTCAGTATATCTCTTTCCTATTTAGAAAATTTGGGAAAATAAAGTCAAACCATAGATACTATGCTAGCTTTGTTGTATTTTTTTCTTTTCTTTTTTTTTATAATTCTAAGTAAACTGAATGATCTGGAAGTTAATTAATCCTACAAATGTCACATAACCAGTTTCTTTATTCTAATTTTCTTCATAAATATTCAGTTAGATAAAGTAGGGAAAAGCTGAAATCCACATTCAGAAAATCCAGATTCACACTCGTGGCCCCAACACTTTGCTGGCTGTGTAACTTTAGATAGATCACTTAATTTCATTCAGCCTTGGTTTCCTAACTCATAAAATAGCAATGATAACCACATTGAAAGGTTGTGATGCTTTGCAAAGGAACTATAAATCACTTTGCAAACATTTGCTTCCTCTCTCTTTAAAAAAGTATGTTTTTCTGATAGCCACATAAGTAGAATTTACCTGAATGATTAGGAGCATAGTCTCTGAAGTCAGACAGTCTCAGTAATCATTCAATAACTATTTGCTGGACAAATAATAAAATACTTGTTTAGCCTAATTCTTTGTCAGAACACCTTGTCATATTATGCATCCTCTCAAAACCTTAGTTTTCATGTATGTAAAATATACAAATAAGAATACCTAGTTCAGGGATTCTCAATCACAGTATACATTAAAACCCTGTCATATCTGATTTAGTAGGACTGAGGCAAAGCCAGGAAAAATGCATTTTAAGCTTCACAGATATTTGGAAGTTAACGTAAGACTGAAAACCACTGAACTCCTTCTTTCGGCTATTGTGGGGAGTAAATAAATTAATGTATGAAGGTACCAGCATGTGCTTAACTCATATAGTATATAGATTATATAATACTTTAAAGATTTTATTTATTGATTTTTTAAGCAAGAAGGAGGGTAGTGGGAAGCATCAACTCATAGTAGTTGCCTCTCCCACGTGCCTTGACCAGGCAAGCCCGGGGTTTCGAACCAGCAACCTCAGCATTCCAGTTCAATGCTTATCCACTGCACCACCACAGATCAAACAGATTATAATCTATTTCAAAAATATATTATTTTAGCCTGACCAGACTGGTCTGGGATACTGAGGACCCAGGTTCGAAACCCTGAGGTTGCTGGCTTGAACATGGGCTCATCCAGCTTGAGGGTGGGGGCTTGAGTGTGGGATCATAGATATAACCCCATGGTCTCTGGCTTGAAGCCCAAGGTTGCTGGCTTGAGCCCAAGGTCACTGGCTTAGCTAGAGCCCCCCTCCCATCAAGACACATATGAGAAAGTAATAAATGAACAACTTAGGCACCACAGTGAAGAATTGATGCTTCTCATCTCTCTCCCTTCCTGTCTGTCTGTCTATCCCTGTCTGTCTGTCTGTCTCTCTCTCTCACTAACTATATATATTATTTTATACATATTTATTTATAAAAGTTATTTTATATAACACATTTAAGGAAAATCAGTGAATTATTAAAGCAGTGATTCTAAACTTCAGTATTATCTAATGGTGGTGGGGAAGCTTGTAAAAACACAAATTTGAGGGCCTACTTCCAGAGTTTCTAGGTCAGTAGGTCAGAGTTAAAACCCAGAAAAGTGTATTTCTAACAAGTCCCCAGATAATGTTGATGCTGCTAGTCCAAGGATAACACTTTGAGAACCACTGCACTAGAGAAACAATCCTATCTAAAAAATTATGTACATAAAAAATAAAAACAAACAACAGGCAAAAAATGTAGTAATGGCATGAGTTTACATGTAAGCAAGGTAGATTTTGGTGACTTGAAATATAGTCTCATATTGATACTATTTTCTCAATAAAGCTTTAACTGACATCTTTCCCTAGGGCAAATGCAGAGGGCACACCTCTGCAATCTCATTGTACCTTACATATTAATCTTATTTTTTATTTATAGTTTACATTTAATATTATTTTGTATCAGTCTTAAATCTTACATTGGACTTGCAGTGTGTCACTGCACTTAACAGCTCTGTATGGGAATGAACTGGTAAAACATTTCTTCCTCTTTTTAGTGCAGAGCAAGTTCCTTGTCGGTAGAGATCAGGTCACACATCCCTAGGTACCCCCAGCACTTAGCACATATCTGCAGACATCCAACAAAATGCTTAATGGACAGAAATGTCTAATGAAAATCAATTTGGAAAAGAGTGAATTTTATGATTTTTTTAAAATGTTAATCTCACAGTATCTCCATGGGGAAATCTACAGGTATATAGACAACCATCTCCCCTTCATCTCTCTTTCATTAGAGCCGTGGTTCTCAAAAAGGGGGGGTTACCCCCCAAAAGACAGAGTCCTACTAGCATCTAGTGGACAGAGTTCAGGGATGGTGCTAAACATGCCGCAATGCCCAGGACAGCCTCCATCCACAAGAAGGAATTATCCAGACCAAAATGTCAAAAGTGCCAAGGTTGAGAAACTCAGCATTAGAGAAATTCTGACTGAGCTAATTAAAGTCTCCCAACACCCTCCTAAATAAAAGTTTGGCTTTAACCAAAGAACAAATATCAATAGCAATAATTTATGAATATAAAAGTTTGTTTTATAGATAGCATTTTGCAACCTGAAGACTCAAGGTCACACAGCTAGTTCTAGTGGTAGATTAAAAATAAACAACAGTCTTACTCAGAGCCAGACACTCTTGAAAACTTTCTTCTTAACTTTTGGCCAGCAGATCCATGATCTAATTCACACCTTAATAGCAGCTGCCCCAACATTGATTGCTCATAAAAATCTCACTTTCTGTGTCTTGGCAAGATTGTCTGTGTCAAGAAAGCCCTTTTCTTGACATCTAAAGATGTTGTTTTTATAATTTAACTTATTTCTATGATTTTCTTTTATTCAGTTTTGTGACTCAGATCTTCTTTCTTAGACTAATCCTGTTTTGCTTCTTTGTTTGTTTGGTGACAGAGACAGAGATAGGGACAGACAGACAGGAAGGAAGAGAGATGAGAAGCATTAATTATTTGTTGCAGCAACTTTGTTGTTCACTGATTGCTTTCTCATATGTGCCTTGACCTGGGGAGCTACAGGAGAGCAAGTGACCCCTTGCTCAAACCAGTGACCCTGGGCAAAAGCCAGCAACCTTGGGCTTCAAGCCAGCGACCTTTGGGCTCAAGTCAGTGCATATGGGGTCATGTTCACAATCTCATGCTCAAGCTAGTGACCCTGCACTCAAGCTGGTGAGCCCGCACCCAAGCCAGCAACCTTGGTGTTTCAAACTTGGGTCTTCCACATACCAGTCTGATGCTCTATCCACTGCACCACTGCCTGGTCAGGAGCAACACAGACTTCTTGAAAAATAATAAAACAGCATCTTTAACAGTCAAGAGCAGAAAAACAAACAGCTGTGACTCCCCTGTTCCTTTTTAAAGGAGCCCTTCAGTATCATTGCAAAGATTCAGCTTTTGGAAGAAATTTCCTCAATCAACATAACCTCTTGGAGTAGTTACTGCCTCTGGCACTCCCCAATTTCCCAGTTCTGCTCCTTATTACACTACCTCACTACAGAATACATGTTGACAAGCAGGCACATTGCAGAAAAACTGAATTCCAAGCAAGCCAATGTTGGAAACAGAGGTCAATTATGTACAAATAAGGTAGAGAAAAAGAAGTGTGAGAAAACAAAGACTGAACTGGAGGCTAGCTGGTGCTGAAGGTAGCTTACTGGGTAGAGCATCCTACCTGCAAGAAAAAACTCGCTTTGATTATGCTTCTTGTTTTCTATAGTTCTCTCATTACCAGAAAAGGAGAAGGGGAAGAAAGGAGGAATAATATGAGAGAGGAAAGAAGCAGCAGAGAGAAAGAGGATGGAGGAGGAAAGTGGAATGAAATGAGGAGTATTTATTGAATACCTACTACACACAACATGATGCTATGTACTTTGTCATCTGTTATGTGATTTCATCCTCACAATAGTTCTATGTGGTAGGTATTATTATCTCCATTTTTCAGATAAGAAAAGTGCAATTCCCAAAGGTTAATTGCCAAATATAGTATAGCTGGGATTTGAACACATACTTGTTGACCCCAAAGTCCAGAATAAAAGAAAGGGTGTAGGCTCTGGGAAGACGTCAAAATTTTAAGAAAAATCACTTGAGCATGACCAGGTATGACAACAAATTGATTTGAGATATAGGATTGTTCTCCCTAAAATAGGATAGCTGATCCTTATAACTGTTTTGCAATGTTTTCCTTTTTTAAAAATATATTGATTGATTGATTTCCACAGCAAATAATTTTGGAACACTAAGTGTGAGTAAACACTGTGCTAATAGCCATCAAATCTACACCTGTGAACAAGGCATGAAATTTTAGGGTTTAGTAGGAAAAAAAGACAAATATATATGCAATTAAAATGCAGTTTGATAAAAACACATAAAACCTCAAGGAGGTATGGGAGCATGTAAGTATTGACAAGAAGGGATGTCAAAATTTCAAGACATGAGTAAGCAAAGTTAAAACACTTTCCTTCTACCATTAACCCTAAGGTCGAAAGAACTGCACATATATGTGAGCACACACACACACAAAGGCTCATTAGACCAATATATTGTCAGAGAAAACCTAGAAAATTCAGTTTGTTGTGCTAGATATGTTAAAGCAATGCAATCAAATACTATCAAATCATTAAAATTAAAATTATGAAGAATATTTTAAAATATAAATATATATGCTTAATTCATTCAATAATACATTAATATAGTATCTGATATGCCCAGAAATATACTGACATTTTGAATTAAGGATAAAATAAAACACAATCAGGATATTCAAGGGACTCATATCCAACAAATGGGTATCTATGGAGAGACCTAGAGAAGTGGATAGCAACTAGGACATGAAAAACCCCAGGCACTGTGAGGTCGCAAGCAGCTCCCTGCTGCAATCCCATAAAACTCAGATTCACTTTCAGGCCCATGACAACCTAGATAGAGCCAAGTTTGACCTGGAAAATTAATTCAAGATGCAGAGAAATTGGAAGCAGCCCTAGAAAAGATCAGAAAGTTTCTAGCCGGACTGACCAGGCAGTGGTACAGTGGATATGGTGTCAGACTGGGATGCAGAGGACCCAGGTTTGAAATCCTGAGGTTGCCGGCTTCAACGTGGGCTCATCGGCTTGAGTGTGAGATCACAGACCTGACCCCATGGTCTCTGGCCTGAACCCAAATGTTGCTGACTTGAAGCCCAAGGTCGCTGGCTCGACCCAAGTTATTCACTGTGCTGGAGAAAAAACCCCCATTGCCTCCCCCTAAGATGCCATGATGATTTGTTGCTTCTCATCTCTCTCTTCCTGTCTGTCTCCATCTCTCTCGCTCTCTCTCTCTTTCCCTCTCTCACTAATAAAAAAAGAAAATTTTTAGGTAGTGAACGGAGCACTGTTGTCTCATACACCAAGCAGACTGGCTGCACCTGAGATTGCCTGATAGTGTCACTGGGACAATGGGGGTGGGAGTACACTTTGAATCTAGGGTATTAAGCCAGTGACTGATTTCTTATAAGGTTTTTTTGTTCTTTGTGCTTCAGGGCAGTGTTAGGATTGAAAACCTGCAGGAATTCTGAGAAAAGAAATGGACAAGTAAATTCAACATTTTAAATCAATACAGCAGCACTAATAGAGGTATGTGCAATATGTAATGGGAGCAGCAAAGAGGAAGTGCTTAACTGTCCTATAGCTATGGGGGCAGTGTAGGGTAGTATCAGAGAAAGTCATGACATTTGTGCGGAGGCTTGCAGGATAAAATGGAATTTTTAGCATTATCAAAATAACAAACAACAACAATAATAAAACCCAGCATTGAATGCAGAGAATCATCCAAGTCTGTGTATGGCCCCAAGTATTAGCTTAGGGGCCATATCATTAAGCTTGGGATGGATGTGAGAAGTGGTTGGAGATGAAGCAGGAAAGTAATCATCGATCAGATTCTAGAAAGTTTTGTATATATCTTGCTGTGAAATTTTGATTTGTGTCCTAGGTAGGTAATAGAGAACTGTTATTGGATTGTAGGGACATGAAATGATCAGATTTGTCATTAAAGAATATCATATAGCAATCATGTGAAAAAATAAATTGGAAGTGAATTGGGCCTAATGCAAGGAGGCCTATTAGTCTAATTCATACTGAAAGTGATGAGTTATGAAATAAATCTATGGGAGTGGACATTTTAAAAAGCAGATACTTTGAATCAATAGTAGTGACTGATTTAATCAGAGGAAAAGAGGTCTGGAAAAGAGAAGCAAGGTAACTCCAAATTCTCAGCTTTTGCAACCAGGTGGATAAAAATGTCATTAAATAAAATCACAGCTAGGAATAATCATACATGAACAAAGACCAGATGATAACCTAAAAATAAAAGTTGGGTTAGGTTGGCCAATGTTCTATTATATACTCCTCACAAAAATTAGAGGATATTTTATTGCTTCATATTCATTTTGAAATATTCCCTAATTTTTGTGAGCAGTATATGTAAGAAAGAATTGTTTGGGGCTACATCCAGGTTTAAATGCAGGCTCTAGCCTGACCAGGTGGTGGTGCAGTGGATAGAGTGTCAGACTGGGACACAGAGGACCTGGGATCAAAACCCGGAGGTCACCAGCTTGAACATGGGCTCACTGGCTTGAACATGGGATAATAGAAATAACCTCATGGTCACTGGCTTGAGCACAAAGGTCACTGGCTTGAAGCCCAAGCTCACTGGCTTGAGCCCAAGGTCACTGGCTTGAGCAAGGGGTCACCACTTGCTCTGCTATAGCCTCCCAATCAAGGCATATGTGAGAAAGAAATCAATGAACAACTATGGTACTGCAACAAAGAATTGATGCTTCTCATCTCTCCCATCCTGTCTGTCTGTTACTATCTGTCCCTCTTTGTCTCTCTCTCTCTGCCTCTGTTGCATAAATAAATAAGTAAATAATAAAATCAGGCTCTATAAATTATTCATTTATAACTTTGAGTAGATTATTTTCCCTCTATGACTTCAGTGTCAACCAATATTAATTTTTTAATAATTCATCTTGTCTCAAAGAAAATTTAAAGTAATTTATAAAAATAAATATATAATTCAACAAAACAAAGTATGTAAACAGAGACAGTGAGAGGAAAGAAGAAGAAGGGTATAAAAAACAAAATTAGTTTTTTATTGGGAGGTAGCAAGATGGCAGTGGAGTAGGCAGACGTTCCAACTTCCACCTCCCAAAACCAAAGTGGATTACAACTTAATTTTAAGAACAATCATCTGAAAAACCCAATTTTGGACTAAACTAAGAAGACACTTTAATAAAGGATCACTGAAGAATCCACACTGAGACTGGTAAGAAAATCAGAAACATGGAGAGGACTCCCCAGCTCCCGGGAGTGAGTGGCAGCCTGGACAGACTCACGTGGTGGAAAGTGAGTTTAGCAGAGAGGGAAGGGTCCTGGGCCCCAGGAACAAAGCCCCAGCCTGCAGCCCCCGAGCCTAGAAGAGGCGTACAGACAGTATTTAGCTGCAAAACTAGCCAGGATCCTGTTTGCGAGAAAGAGACAGATTTCTCAGAACCAGGATTCATCTTAAAGGGTCCACACAGAAAACCTCTTTCACAACCACTCATGGGGGCTCTGGAAGATGGGGAAAGCAGGGACAACTGGAGTAGCAGAAAGAGAATGTAATCTAGGAGGCACAGGGAGAAACTTTTTGAGGCACAGCCACCCTAACCCCTGGGCTGAGTCACTCCCCAAATCGAAAGTGAATATTTCCCCTAGAACCAGCAATACCAGCAAAGGGAAGCAGAACACCAGCCAAACAGATGCTCTCCTGCTGCAGTCAGAGCAAAAAAATGATTAGAAGCAGGAACCATCAGGGATACAGTGTTGAGGGCTAAGGTATAAGCTGCATCGCCCCCCCACACACACACACACACACTGCTGAGGACTTGCTGGAGAGCAGGTGAAGGTGGGATGCAGAAGCACAGTTCTGTTGGCAGGGGAAGAAGCCAGGGGCTGGCTGCGACAGAGGCTCAATGTGAGCACTGTCCCACCCGGTGGGTGTGGAGAATGAAAACAGCCAAGGTAGTGGAAGGGGCTCCAGAAACCAGTCTAACCTTCAGCTGTGGGCCAAGCGAGCGAGAGCAGTCCCACCTGCACTCTGGCCCACAGGGGTCAGGCGAAAACTAGGGAACCAGCAGAGACATGTGGCTCTGCACAAGAGCACAGCCCCACATACAAGGGCAGGGCGAAGGCCGAGGCCAGCCAAGACTGGCAGCCCAGGCATGTAAACACAGCCCTGCTGGCAGAGGCAAGGCAGAAACCACAACAACTGCCACAGTGGGCCAGCACTGGGAAGCACCCATACCTGAAAGCCCGAGGCAGTGGCAGAGGTGGTGGCGGGCCTGCAGACAGAACACATCTAGAGAACACAGATGCCACATTCATTGGACTCCAGTGGCCACACACTTCTTATACACAGACAAAATGGGAAGGCAGAGAAATGCAACCCAAATGAACCAAAAGAAATCCCCAATAAAGGACTTGAATGAGTCAGATATAACCAAATTACCAGATACACAGTTTAAAATAATGATTGTTAGGATGCTCAAAGATCTTAGAGCAACATTGGATGGACATAATGAGCACCTGAATAAATAGATAGTAAGTATGAAAAAGGACATTGAAATAATAAAAAAGAGTCAGAAGTGACAAATATAATATCAGATGATATAAGACCACAATGGAAGGAATTAAAAGCAGGATGGATGAAGCTGAGGATTGAATTAGCAAATTAGAGGACAAGATAAACGAAGGCATGGAAGCAGAACAGCAAAAAGAAAAAAGGTTCAAAAAGTCTAATGAAACTTTAAGAGACCTCTGTGACAATATAAAGAGAAATAACATCCACATCATAGGGATTCCTGAAGGAGAAGAGAAAGAACAAGGGATAGAGACCGTATTCGAAAAAATTATAGCTAAAAACTTCCCTACATTGATGCAGGAAAAAGTCACACAGGTTTAAGAAGCACAGAGAATTCCATTAAAGAGAAACCCAAAGAAATCTACACCAAAACGCATCATAATTAAAATACCAAAGATAAAAGATAAAGAATACTAAAAGCTGTGAAAGAAAAGCCATCTATTACCTGCAAAGCAGCCCTCATAAGGATGACATCTGACTACTCAACAGAAATATTAGAGGCCAGAAGGGAATAGCTAGAAATATCCAAAGTAATGCAAAACAAGAGCCTACAACCAAGACTTCTCTATCTAGCAAGGTTATCATTTAAAATTAAAGAAAAAATAAAAAGCTTCCCAGAAAAAAAAATCAAGAAGTTCATTACAACCAAACCAATGATACAAATAATATTAAGGGGCCTGTTGAACAGACCAAAGGGAGTGGGGGGGGAATATCTAGTAAAAGAGGAATGTAGATTTAAAGAATAAAATAGCAATAAACAACTACATTTCAAAAACATTACATGTAAATTGATGAAATGCTCCAATCAAAAGAATAAGGGTAGCTGCATGGATAAGAAAACAGGACCCATACATATGCTGTCTACAAGAGACACACCTCAAAAAAAAGATACACAAAGACTGAAAGTAAAGGGATGGAAAAAATATTTCATGCAAATGGAAATAAAAAGTAAGCTGGGGTAGCAATACTTATATCTGACAAAGTAGACTTTAAAACAAAAACAATGCTAAAGAAGGTCACTACATAATGATAAAGGGGGCAATCTAACAATAACCATTATAAATATCTATGTACCTAATATAGGAGCACCTAATATATAAAGCAGATTTTGATGGACATAACAATACTATAATAGTTGGGGATTTCAATACCCCACTAACATCAATGAATAGATCCTCAAGAAAAAAAATTAACAAAGAAACAGCAGAATTAAAGAATGCTGGATCAACTGGATTTAATAAATATCTTCAGAACCTTTCACCCTAAAGCAGCAGAATATACATTCTTTTCAAGTGTTCATGGTACATTCTCTAGGCTAGACAACATGCTAGGAACCAAAATGAGTCTCAACAAATTTAAAAAGATTGAAATGATATCAAGCATCTTCTCCAATCACAATGGCATAAAACTAGAAATCAACTACAATAGAAAAACTGAAAAATACTCAAACACTTGGAAACTAAATAGCATGTTATTAAATAAAAAATGGGTTAACAATGAGATCAGGAAAAAAATAAAAAATTTCCTTGAAACAAATGAAAATGAACATAAAACAACTCAAAATGTATGGGACACAACAAAAGCAGTCTTGAGAGGGAAGTTCATAGCACTAAAGGCATACCTTAAGAAGCTAGAAAAAGCTCAAATAAACAACTTAACCCTGCATCTAAAAGAACTAGAAAAAAAAACAGCAAATAAAACCCAGAGGAGGCCCTGGCCAGTTGGCTCAGTGGTAGAGCGTCGGCCTGGTGTGCGGAAGTCCCGGGTTCGATTCCCGGCCAGGGCACACAGGAGAAGTGCCCATCTGCTTCTCCACCCCTCCCCCTCTCCTTCCTCTCTGTCTCTCTCTTCCCCTCCCGCATCCGAGGCTCCATTAGAGCAAAGATGGTCCGGGCGCTGGGATGGCTCCTTGGCCTCTGCCCCAGGCACTAGAGTGGCTGTGGTCGCAATGAGTGACACCCCAGAGGGGCAGAGCGTTGCCCCCTGGTGGGCGTGCTGGGTGGATCCCGGTCGGGCACATGCGGGAGTCTGTCTGACTGTCTCTCCCCATTTCCAGCTTCAGAAATACAAAAAAAAAAAAAACCCAGAGGAAGTAGAAGGAAAGAAATAATAAAGATCGGAGCAAAAATAAATGATATAGAGGCTATAAAAACAATACAGAGGATCAATGAAACCAAGAGCTGGTTCTTTGGAAAGGTAAACAAAATTGATTAACCTCTTACCAGACACACCAAGAAAAAAAGAGAGAGGACTCAAATAAATAAAATTAGAAATGAGAGAGGAGAAGTAACAACTGACACAGCAACAATACAAAGGATTGTAAGAAAATACTATGAAGAACTGTATGCCATAAAATTAGACAACCTAGGCAAAATGGACAAATTCCTCAAAACATATAATCTAATCTTTTCAAAATCAATATAGAAGAATCAGAAAACCTAGAAAGACAGATTTCATCAAATGAGATTAAAACAGTTATCAAAAAACTCCCAATAAACAAAAGTCCTGGGCCAGATGGCTTCAACGGCAACTTTTACCAAATATTCAAAGAGGAACTAACTCCTATCTTTCTCAAGCTATTTCAAAAAATTCAAGAGGAGGAAAGACTTCTAAGCTCCTTTTATGAGGTGAGCATAATTCTGATTCCAAAACAAGGCAAAAATACCACAAAGAAAGACCAATATCCCTGATGAACTTAGATGCTAAAATTCTCAACAAAATATTAGCAAACCAGATCCAGCAATACATGAAAAAAATCATACATCATGATCAAAAAACTTTATTCTGGAGAAACAAGGCTGATACAATATCCACAAATCAATCAATGTGATTCAACACATAAACAAAAGAAAGGATAAAAATCACATGATAATATCAATAGATACAGAAAAAGCATTTGATAAAATCCAGCAACCATTTATGATCAAAACTCTCAGCAAAGTGGGGGTACAGGGATCAAACCTCAACTTGATAAAAGCCATCTATGACAAACCCACAGCAAACATCATAATCAATGGGCAAAAATTAAAAGAAATCCCCATAAGATCAGGAACAAGGCAGGGGTGCCCCCTTTCACCACTCTTATTTAACAATGTACTGGAAGTTCTAGCTACCGCAGTCAGACAAGAAGAAGAAATAAAAGGCATCCAAATTGGAAAAGAAGAAGTAAAACTATCATTATTTGCTGATGATATAATACTGTATATAGAAAACCCTAAAGTCTCAATCAAAAAACTACTGGACCTGATAAATGAAGTCAGAAAGATGGCAGGATATTAAATTAATATTCAGAAATCAGTGGCATTTTTATACACCAACAATGAACTGTCTGTAAGAGAAATTAAGAAAACAATCCCCTTAACCATTGCAACAAAAAAAAAATATATAGTACCTAGGAGTAAATTTAACCAAAGAAGTAAAAAGCGTATTTATACTCGGAAAATTATAAAACATTGTTAAAGGAAATGAAGGAAGATACAAACAAATGGAAGCATATACCGTGTTCATGCCTAGGAAGATTAAACATCATTAAAATGTCTATATTACCCAAATCTATAAATTCAATTGCAGTTCCTATTAAAATACCAATGATATACTTCAAAGATATACAACAAATATTCCAAAATTTTATATGGAACCAAAAAAAACCCCACAAATAGCCTTAGCAATCCTGAAAAAGAAGAAAAAAGTGGGGGGTATCACACTTCCTGGTATCAAGTTATACTACAAAGCCATTGTACTCAAAACAGCTTGGTACTGGCACAAGAACAGGCATACAGATCAATGGAACAAAAGAGAGAACACAGAAATAAACCCACAATTATATGGACAACTGATATTTGACAAAAGATGAAAGAGCATACAATGGGTAAAGACAGTCTCTTTAACAAATGGTATTGGGGAAATTGGACAAGTATTTTCAAAAAAATGAAACTGGATCACCAACTTACACCATTCACAAAGTAAACTCAAAATGGGTAAAAGACTTAAACGTAAGTCGTGAAACCATAAACATCTTGGAAGAAAACATAAGCAGTAAACTCTCCAGTATCTCTCGTAGCAATATTTTTGCTGATTTATCTCAACAGGTAAGTGAAATAAAGGACAAGGTAAACAAATGGGATTATATAAAACTAAAAAGCTTTTGCACAGCTAAAGACACCATTAACAAAATAAAAAGACAACCCACACAATGGGAGAAGATATTCACCAATACATCTGATAAGGTGTTAATAACCAAAATTTATAAGGAACTTGTAAAACTCAAAACCAGGAAGATAAACAATCCAATTTAAAAATGGGCAAAAAAGAGTGAGACTGGTAGAAAAAGCGGAAATGCGGAAAGGGCTGCCCAGCTCCTGAAAGTGAATGGCAGCCCGGAGGGACTCGCATGGTGGGAAGCGAGTTTAGCAGAGAGGGGAGAGCCCTGGGCCCCAGGAGCAAAGCTCCAGTCTGCAGCCCCAGAGTCTAGAAGAAGTGTATGGACAGTGTTTAGCTACGAAACAACTCAGGATACTGTTTGTGAGGAAGAGACATATTTCTCAGACTCAGAATTCTTCTTAAAGGGACTGTGCAGAAAACCTCTTTCACAACCACTAACTTGGGACTCTGGGGAACTGGGAGAGATGAGAGGACTGGAGTAGCAGGAAGAGAATGTAATCTAGGAGGCACAAGGAGAAACACTTTGAGGGACAGCCACCCTAATCCCTGGGCTGAGTCACCCCCCAAATATAAAATGAATATTTCCCCTGGAACCGGCAATACCAGCAAAGGGAAGCAGGACACCAGCCAAACAAGCTCTCCCGCAGCACTTAGAACAGAGTCACTTAGAAGGAGGGAGCCTTCAGGAATACATTATTGAGTATTGAGGTCTGAGCAGCAGCTCCCTCACCCACACTGCTGAGGGCTCGCAGGAGCGTGGACGGTGGAGGCCGTGGAAGAGCGGTCCCGTCAACAGGGGCGGAAGCCGGGCTGGCCACGACTGAGGTCTGGCATGAATTCAGTCTCGCTTGGCAAGAGCAGAAGGGACACACAAAAGTGGTCCAACCCGGCTGCTGGTTGGGTAAGCAGGAGCGGTTATGCCTGCAATCCCACCCACAGGGGAAAGATGAAAGCTGGGGAACTGCAAAGACTCATGGATGAGCGTGGGCATGCAGCCCAGCCCAGCGTGCAGAGCCGAGGCATGCAGCCGGCATGCGAGCACAGCTCCACCTGCGGGGATTGGCAAAAGCCGGGAAACAGGTGGAGACCCAGGGCTGAGCATAGGTGCGCAGCCCTGCCTGCGGTACCGAGGCTTGTGGCCTGGGGTGGAGCGCAGCCCCACCACAGGGGCAGGGCAAAGGCCAAGGCCAGTCAAGGCTTGTAAACTGGGCATGTGAACACAGCCCCTCCAATGGAGTAGAGATGGAAACCACAATGACTGCCGCAGCAGTCCGGTGCCAGCAATGCCCATACCTGAAAGCCCAAGGCAGCAGCAGAGGGAGTGGCGGGCCTGCAGACAGAACACACCTAGGGAACACAGAGGCCACACCCATTAGACTACAGTGGTCACACATTTCTTATACACAGACAGAATGGAAAGGCAGAAAGATGCAACCCAAATGAATCAAGAAAAATCCACAGAAAAGGACTTGAACGAGTCAGATATAACCAAATTACCAGATGCAGAGTTTAAAATAATGATTGTTTAGATGCTCAAAGATGTTAGAACAATAATAGATGGACATAATGAACACCTAAATAAAGAAATAGCAAGTATAAAAATGGACATTGAAATAATAAAAAAGATTCAATCAGAAATGAAGACCACCATGGAATGAATTAAAAGCAGGATGGATAAAGCTGGGAATTAAATTAGCAAGTTAGAGGACAAGATAAATGAAGGCACAAAAGCAGAGCAGAAAAAAAGAAGAGAGATTCAAAAAGTCTGAGGAAACTCTAAGAGAGCTCTGTGACAACATGAAGAGAAACAACATCAGCATCATAGGGGTTCCTGAGGAAGAAGAAGAGAAAGAACAAGGTATAGAGACTTTGTTCAATTGAATCATAGCTGAAAACTTCCCTAAATTGATGAAGGAAAAGTCACACAAGTTCAAGAAGCAAAGAGAATTTCATTAAAGAGAAACCAAATGAAATCTACACCAAGACACATCATAATTAAAATACCAAAGCTAAGCGATAAAGAGAAAATATTAAAAGCTGCTAGAGAAAAAAAGGCTATCACCTACAAAGAAGCCCCCATGAGGATGACATCCAACTTCTCAACAGAAACTCTTGAGGCCAGAGGGAGTTGCAAGAAATATTCAAAGTAATGAAGAACAAGAGCCTATAACCAAGAACACTTTATTCAGCAAGGCTGAATCACAAGGTCACAGGATATAAAATCAAGACTCAGAAATCAGAGGCATTTTTATACACTAACAATGAACTGTCAGAAAGAGAAATTAAGGAATCAATCCCATTTACCACTGCAACCAAAAAAATAAAGTACCAGAGTAAATTTAACCAGGGAGATTAAAGACTTATACTCGGAAAATTATAAAACATTGATAAAAGAAATCAGGGAAGATAAAAACAAGTGGAGACATATACCATGCTCATGGTTAGGAAGAATAAACATCATTAAAATGTCTATATTACCCAAAGCAATTTATAAATTCAATGCAATACCAATTAAAATACCAATGACTTACTTCAAAGATATAGAACACAAATTCCAAAACTTTATATGAAACCAAAAGAGAACACGAATAGCCTCAGCAATCTTGAAAAGGAAGAATAAAGAGGGAGGTATCACACTTCCGGACATCATTATATTATAAGGCCATTGTACTCAAAACAGCCTGGTACAGGCAAAAGAACAGGCATATAGATCAATGGAACAGAACAGAAAACCCAGAAATAAACCCACACCTTTATGGACAACTGATATTTGACAAAGGAGGTAAGAGCATACAATGGAGTAAAGACAGCCTCTTCAACAAATGGTGTTGGGAAAATTGGACTGCAAAAAAAATGAAACTAGACCATCAACTTACACCATTTACAAAAATAAACTCAAAATGGATAAAAGACTTAAATGTAAGTCGTAAAACCATAAGCATCTTAGAAGAAAACATAGGCAGTAAGCTTTCTGACATCTGTCACAGCAGTATATTTGCCAATTTGTCTCCACAGGCAAGTGAAACAAAAGACAGGATAAACAAATGGGACTTTATCAAACTAAAAAGCTTCTGCACAGCTAAAGACAATAAGAACAGAATAAAAAGACAAACTACACAATGGGAGAATATATTTGACAATGCATCTGATAAGGGGTTAATAACCAAAATTTATAAAGAACTTGCAAAACTTAATACCAGGAAGACAAACAATCCAATCCAAAAATGGGCAAAAGAAATGAATAGACATTTCTCCAAAGAGGACATACAGATGGCCAATAGGCATATGAAAAAATGCTCAACATCACTAATCATTAGAGAAATGCAAATTAAAACCACAATGACATATCACCTCACACCAGTCAGAATGGTGCTCATCAATAAAACAACACAGAATAAGTGCTGGCGAGGATGTGGAGAAAAGAGAACCCTCTTGCACTGCTGATGGGAATGCAGACTGGTGCAGCCACTATGGAAAACAGTATGGAGATTCCTCAAGAAATTAAAAATCAAACTGCCTTTTGACCCAGCTATACCACTGTTAGGAATATACCCCAAGAACACCATAGCACTGTTTGAAAAAAAGAAATGCACCCTCATGTTTATGGCAGCATTGTTCATAATAGCAAAGATCTGGAAACAGCCCAAGTGTCCGTCAGAGGACGACTGGATTAAAAAGCTTTGGTATATATATACTATGGAATACTACTCAGCCATAAGAAATTATGACATCGGATCTTTTACAACAACATGGATGGACCTTGATAACATTATACTGAGCAAAATTAGTAAATCAGAAAAAACTAAGAACTATATGATTCCATACATAGGTGGGACACAAAAATGAGACTCAGAGACATGGACAACAGTGTTGGGGTTACAGAGTGGGGGGGGGAGGAGAGGGAGGGGTTGGGGGAGGGGAGGGGCACAAAGAAAACCAGTTAGAAGGTGTCGGAAGACAATTTTATCAATGTCACCCCATTAAAATTAATCAAAAAAAAAAGAATTTGTCTCACGGCTACTTCAGGCAGTTAGAAGAATAGTATAAGGATGCTAATTCTGCTTCTCAGGCCACATCCTGAAAAAGGGGCCCCAAGGAAATTGGTGATTTGGCTCCTCTAATTTTGCCAATTGGATTTAAAAAAAAAATAGGTCAGGAACGCCTCGAAATGGAACTAACAATACATGAGCATAAATTTAAAGGACTTTTAGATACTGGAGCTGATGTACCTGTTATTGCTAAGCTACATTGGCCTCCTTCCTGGCCCACTCATGCAGCAGCCACAGAATTATAAGGTGTAGGGCAGAGTGAATCCCCTGAACAAAGTTCTAGTTTTCTAAATTGGGAAGATTATGAAGGTCATTCTGGATTTTTTAAGCCTTATGTGCTCCCTGGATGGCTAGTTAATTTGTGGAGTAGAGATGTTTTGAAAAATATGGGAGCATTGCTTGTCAGTCCTAATGGTTTAGTCAGTACTCAGATGCTTGATCAGGGACTTTTGCCCACCAAGGGACTAGGGAAAGAACAGCGAGGAATTCTCACCACCATAGAAGTGGCACCCAATACCAGAAGGTGTGTATTAGGATATCAAAATTTAGCATAGGGGCCTTGGTAGCTCCTGCTACCTCAATAATGCATTGTGCAGACCCAATTACTTGGAAATCAGATAATCCTGTATGGGTAGACCAATGGTCCCTTTCTCAGGAGAAACTTAGGGCAGCTGCTCAATTGGTACAAGAGCAGCTATAGCTTGGGCACATTAAACCATCTAATACCCATGGAATACACTTTCATATTTTGACCTTATTGCCTCTGGGATTATCAAGGGGCATAGGTGACCCTTACAGCTTATAGGTTTTGAGCCTCAAAATTATTGTTGTTCCTTTTTTCAAAGGATCAACAACAATGGCTCTGGGAAACTTCCAGTAAATGGCAAAGCGCTCTTGCAAATCAATGGACAACTTTATACTGAAACTGTCAACTTAAAATTAGCTCAAAGACTAGAATTTTATGCCATTATCATGGCTTTTCATCATTTTCCATATTCCCCCTTTAATCTATATACAGACAGCAAATATTTACTTATGGTGTTTCCACTATAAAGACTGCAATCTTAGGGACAACTGCTGATGAACTATTTCAGCACTTCCTTCTTTTTCAAAGACTTGTATGTCAACATAGAGCTCCATGTTTTATAGGACATACTCGAGCTCACTCCATGCTCCCTGGAGCTTTAGCACAAGGGAATGCCCTTGTTGATCAAGCTACCCAAAAGAAAATTATTTGGAGCAACCATGACAGATCGAGCAATTCAGTCTCAAACTATTCATCACCAGAACGCTGCAGCCCTGTGTAAACAGTTTCAACTTTCTTGGGAAGCAGCACGGCAGATTGGGAAATCTTGTCCAAGGGGTCCCATACTATAATCTGTCCCTTAATTTGGAGTTAACCCTCAAGGAACCCTACCAGGACAACTTTGGCAAATGGATGTTACTCATATACATTCATTTGGCAAACAGTCCTATATCTACATTACAGTGGATACATATTCTGGATTTATAGTAACCTCTGTCAGAACAGAAGAGGCTGCTATGCATGTTATAGCTCATTGTCTGTATGTTTTGCTCTATTATTGGATTTCCTAAACAGGTTAAACTGACAATGCTCCTGCATATGGAGCAAAAGCATTTACTGTATATTGTCAAACCTTTTGAAGTATGTGTATTTCTTACAAACTTTAAAGTCAAGGTATTATTAAAGTGTACCCAGAAAATATTTTAAGGTCAATTTTTAAAAAAATTTAAAAGGGGGGAGTCATATCCTGGAACTCCTACGGGTCTACCATACCATGCTTTTTACTTAAAAATTTTTTAATTTCTTTCGAATGCTGATGGACAGGAGACGACAAATCTTTTTCTCCTGCAAACTACTACCTTGTTTATTTGATCCAGCTAATAACACTGTTTTGTCTTTTTCCAAATAGCCCCAGATATATGGAAAAGATTTATATAGGTGGATGGGGATCTTCAAACCCCTCAGCGAGATCTTCTGAGCATGGCTTTTAAGATACCAAGAGGCAGAAAAAGCCCAATAGAGATCAGGAGAACTACCAGCTTTTAGGATACACCCTTAAAGGCTCCAGCACCCCAAAGGGGTCTCATAGGATGCCATCTGGGTCCTGCTTCAATAGTGGAAAGGAAAGTCATTGAGCTAAAGCCTGCCAGACTTACATGCCTCTGCTGTGAGGAAACAGGGACACTGGAAGGTAGGCTTCCCCCTCGCTCCTCTAAGGGAGGGTTCAATCTCTTCCAGCCCTGCTCCAGCCACTATGACCTAACCTTGCCCAGAATGCTGGGGTTTGCCACTGAAGGCTGAAGGGGCCCAGGGCCGTCGGCCACATCTATGACACTGTGGATGAGCCTAGGGTATTTCTTCCAAGAAGCAGGTAAACTGATCTCATTTGCACAAGGGCCACTTAACTATGTCTTGCCTGAATAGTCAGGCTTTTTATTCTTCCCTCGAAAATCTCTGTTGTGGGTGTTGATAGTCCTATTTTCTGCTGCTTTGTTTAATATATAGTGTTTCCTTTATTCCTCCTACCTCAATGCCCCACTCATATTTCAGGCTGGGACCTACTCCTAATTTCGAGCTCTCTTTCCCCCTTTTGCCAACTTCTATTATGAATCTACCTTCGCCACCCAGCTTAGTATATCCCAAGGTTCCCTTTACCAAGCCACAGTCGCAGAGCTCCAGGGAAAAGCAACCTGGTCTCATCTCTCCAGGCAGAGGAGAACAGAAGCTCCATCTCCACACATGCTGCAGATGGCTTTTCCAGTCTACCTGAATCATTACCAGCTGGAAGCAGTGGTCATTGGGACTTGGATGTGAGCTGCAAAGTATAGAATTGTGACAACAATTCCAGTGCCATGTGGACTTTTCCTGGATGTGGACTTTTCCTGGACTCCTGCTCCTTGGGACAGCTTCTAACAGACTGAACTGGGGTTGGGTTGCATTTATCAGGGACTTGGCATGGTGTTGGGGCCAACTTGGACTTGCTGAACTTGTTAAGGACACTACTCTTTTATGGATTCTTGCTGTATGGGCCAAGAGTTTGCTTAAAGGCTTTAATCACTGTAAAAAATAATAGAAGACTGGATAAAGAAGATGTGGCACATATACACCATGGTATACTATTCAGCCATAAGAAATGATGACATCGAATCACTTACAACTAAATGGAGGGATCTTAATAACATTATACGGAGTGAAATAAGTAAATCATAAAAAAACAAGAACTGCAGGATTCCACACATTGGTGGGACATAAAAACGAGACTAAGAGTCTTGGACAAGAGCGTGGTGGTTACAGGGGGGGACAGGGGAAGGGAAGGAGGAAGAAGGGGAGGGGAAGGGGCACAAAGAAAACTAGATAGAAGGTGACGGAGGACAATCTGACTTTGGGTGATGGGTATGCAACAGAATTGAATGACAAGATAACCTGGACATGTTTGCTTTGAATATATGTACCCTGATTTATTGATTTCACCCCATTAAAATTAATAAAAATTAAAAAAAACAATACGGTACATTTTGAAAAAAATTTCACTTGTATTAAATGTAAAATGTATATTAGACTTGACTTTTCAGTCATAACTGTTTATTTAATTTAAAAAAAATCATACACCATGATCAAGTGGGATTTATTCTGGAGACGCAAGGCTGGTACAATATTCGCAAATCAATCAATGTGATTCATCACATAAACAAAAGGAAGGAGAAAATCCACATGATAATTTCAATAGATGCACAAAAAGCATTTGATAAAATCCAGCACCCATTCATGATCAAAACTCTCAGCCAAGTGGGAATACAGGGAACATACCTCAACATGACAAAAGCCATTTATGACAAACCCACAGCGAAAATCATAATCAATGGGCAAAAATTAAAAGCAATCCCCTTAAGATCAAGAACAAGGCAGGGGCGCCCCCTTTCACCACTCTTATTCAACATAGTTCTGGAAGTCCTAGCCACAGCAATCAGACAAAAAAAAAAAAGAAAAGAAATAAAAGGCATCCAAATTGGAAAAGAAGAAGTAAAACTATCATTATTTGCAGATGATGTAATACTGTATATAGAAAACTCTAAATTCTCAGTCAAAAAACTACTGAACCTGACAAATGAATTCTGCAAGGTGGCAGAATATTAAATTAATATTCAGAAATCAGAGACATTTTTATACACCAACAATGAACTGTCAGAAAGAGAAATTAAGGAAACAATCCCCTTCACAATTGCAAGAAAAAAAATAAAGTACCAGGAGTAAATTTAACCAAGGAGATTAAAGACTTGTACTTGGAAAATTATAAAACATTGATAAAGGAAATCAAGAAAGATACAAACAAGTGGAAGCATATACCATGCTCATGGTTAGGAAGAATAAACACCATTAAAATGTCTATATTACCCAAAGTAATTTATAAATTCAATGCAATACCAATTAAAATACCAATGACATACTTCAAAGATATAGAATAAATATTCAAAAAATTTATATGGAACCAAAAGAACACGAATACCCTCAGCAATCTTGAAAAGGAAGAATAAAGCGGGAGGTATCACACTTCCTGATATCAAGTTATACTACAAGGCCATTGTACTCAAAACAGCTTGGTACTGGCATAAAAACAGGAATATAGATCAATGGAACAGAACAGACAACCCAGAAATAAACCCACACCTTTATGGACAACTGATATTTGACAAAGGAGGTAAGAGCATACAATGAAGTAAAGACAGCCTCTTCAACAAATGGCTTTGGGAAAATTGGACTGCAAAAAAATGAAACTAGACCACCAACTTACACCATTCACAAAAATATACTCAAAATGGATAAAAGACTTAAATGTAAGCCGTAAAACCATAAGCATCTTAGAAGAAAACATAGGCAGTAAGCTCTCCAACATCTCTCGCAGGAATATATTTGCTGATTTATCTCCACAGGCAAGTGAAATAAAAGACAGGATAAACAAATGGGACTATATCAAACTAAAAAGCTTTTGCACAGACAAAGACAATAAGAACAGAATAAAAAGACAAATTACACAATAGGAGGACATATTTGACAGTACGTCTGATAAGGGGTTAATAACCAAAATTTATAAAGAACTTGCAAATCTCAACACCAGAAAGACAAACAATCCAATCAAAAATGGGCAAAAGAAATGAATAGACATTTCTCCAAAGAGGACATACAGATGGCCAATAGGCATATGAAAAAATGTTCAACATTACTAATCATTAGTGAAATGCAAATTAAAACCACAATAAGATATCACCTCACACCAGTCAGAATGGCGCTCATCAACAAAAGAACACAGAGTAAGTGCTGGCGAGGATGTGGAGAAAAGGGAACCTTTCTGCACTGCTGGTGGGAATGCAGACTGGTGCAGCCACTATGGAAAACAGTATGGAGATTTCTCAAAAAATTAAAAATGGAACTGCCTTTTGACTCAGCTATCCCATTTTTAGGAATATATCCCAAGAACACCATAGCACTGTTTCAAAAGGAGAAATGTACCCCCATGTTTATGGCAGCATTGTTCACAATAGCCAAGATCTGGAAACAGCCCAAGTGTCCGTCAGTGGACGAGTGGATTAAAAAGCTATGGTACATATGCACAATGGAATACTATGGGGCCATGAAAAAGAAGGAAACCTTACCTTTTGCGACAACATGGATGGACCTGGAAACTATTGTGTTAAGTGAAATAAGCCAGGCAGAGAAAGAAAAATATCATATGACCTCATTGTTCATTTGAGGAATCCAATGAACAATGTGAACTGAAGAACAGAACAGAGGCAGAGGCAAGATCAAAGGGACCAGAGGGAAAGCAGTCAGAGAGAAAGTAGAAGAGAAGATGGGATCAGAGAAGGGAAAGAGATTAATAAAATTCTATATACATAACAGCATTATAGAGAACAGGACAACAAATCCTGGAGGGAAGGGGGGAAGACATTAGGGGGAGGGGCATAGGGGAGGGCCGAGGGGAAATAAGGGGGTGGGGGGAGGTATATTTTATGGGACACTTGAATCTATGTAAACACAAATTAAAATCATAAAAAAAAGAAAGAGCTTGTTTTAAATTCCCCAATCATGCAGTAAACAGAAACTGTGATTCTCCCTTTCCATACTCATTTTAATGCACTCACCGTTTCTCACCATTGATCTAAAAGAGAGTTTCTATGTGAGGGCAAGAGAAAAACACACAAAATTAATCTATAAGTGCATGATTTATGATCATCTCATAGCCTTATGCAAAAAGTGGACTCAGTCTCAGTACTGAGGTTCTTCATTGTCTGAACATGGTGGGAAACACAATGAGGTCTATGACTCAACTGCCCGCTGTTAGCTAGCTAGTGACATACAATGTGTTCTATGACTTACTTTGCCCACTGTTAGCTAGCTAGTGACAGTTGAGAGAAGCTTCTCCATCAGGTAGATGGAGAAGATCTCCATCAATGCAAATACATGTTAAAAATAGTGATCAGCACAAGAAATAACATCCTTGAATGTAATACAGTGTAAAGTTTCTCAATACCAAACTGTTTCCAAAAGCACTTCTATGGGAACCACTTTAACACAAAACTGGTAAAAAGCTATCTCAGGATCTGGCTGATTCCAAGAAAAAATTTTAGCATACCTAAAGGAATGAGAAGACTACATGTTTATTCAGTAAATCCTTCAAAAAGAGCCCTCCCGTAAAGTTACTCCAGAACATCATCTAACCACGTTCCCACCCCAGGGGTGTTCTTGACAATGACTGAGCCAGTGGTCTGACAATGGAAGTTCTCAAAATTGTTCAGCATCAATACATACCAAAACCCAGTTTTCAGAAAATATGATGTGGCATAAAACCTCCCTAAGTAGGGCCAACTAAAGGAAAGGAAGTCTAGACTCATGAAAATTCTAAATATTCAAAAGATATTCCAGTCCTTTTAATATAAACAATTGGCTAAAAATACTGCCCACTAGAATTCCTCAAAGACTTACTTGTAAGTTATTTTTAAGTAATGTAATTCTTTACCATTTAATGCTGCCAAAAACTCAAAAATGGTTTATTTCTAAAATAGGTTAATAAGTTACATGCTTCTTTTTTGAGCCATATAAACTCATGTATAATCTGTTAATTTGCTTACTCTTCATCATACCTAAGGCATTGATTCAGATTTAGGTAGTGAGAATTCACAGTTAATAAAAACATAAGTCTTCTTGATCTTAGAGTTTAGTGTGTGAAGTGTATGTCCTTCTTTTGTTTTTGTGTTCTTTCTATAAATTGCTAAATAAAGTTTATGTGTAAAGTCTATAATTAAATAGAGTTTCCATAAAGTTTTTAAAAAACATAAATTTTAATGTAAGACTTTCTTCATGGTTAAGAAGGATGAGGGGAGATGTGGATTATAAAGTTATTCCTGATAACTTCAAATCTATCTCTACCTCATACAGCTAATAAATCCCTGAACACATTTATGGCCAAAGATTTTTTAAACAACATAATGGTCCTTTAGTCACAGATATTCTTTCAGAGCAGTAAAGAATCAGTAATTAAATTTGCAGAATGAATGTCATTGCCATGGGAAAGAAATGTGCAGCCAAACAAAAGGATGAATAAGAGTATGAGAACAGTGAATAAGAAGAAAAAAGAGCTCAATTCACAATGGAAAATACTCTTAATAGTAGAATTTGTGAAGTATGAATGTCCATTAGTGTCCTTTACAGTTTTATTTTATGATTCTTGATGTTTTTCAACTAACACTTATAAAATGTATATATAATCATAGGCTAACCTTAAAATGGCTTGAATTTAAGTGATAATAAGCTTTTAATAAAATATTAATATCAATTTCAAAATCTTAACTTTTGTCTCTGACTTTAAACACTGAATCGGGATCCAATGAATTATAAAATTTATATAATGGAACCAGTTTAAGTTTTTTAAAATGCATACATTTGAAGCAGCTTCTTATACAATTTTTGATGCTACAGGAAAGATTTCACTCAGCAAATGCTTAGGACTAGTCCTTCTCTGAAGTTCTAAAGGCCAAAGGAAGCTACCAAAAAGATCATTGAAAGACCACAGCTCCTCACACATTAGAGATATAGAGCCAAAGCTTAACATTGAGGACCAGCTTTTATTTTATTGCTAGCTTTACCCAGTGGCCAGATAAATTTCTATTGAATGAGTACAAAAAAATGTTTTATATAAATGTTAAAGGCATGCTTTAAAATTAAATACCCATTGCATTTTGAAATTATTTATTACATGTTCTTACAAGCTAATATCTTTTTAAAGTATGATATTTTGTAAAACAAGCCTTAGAACAGAAAATATGAGAATTCTCATGATCCATCTGCAATATGTCCTGTCCTGGTTTCTTTCTTTTACCAAATTATCAGACAGATGCAGAATAGAAATCAGCAACATGAAATTGTGGCTCTTCAATTGAACTAGGTTTTTTTGTTTTGTTTTGTTTTTGTTGTTTGTTTGTTTTACCTTAACTTTAATGTTCCTCTAATGTCTCAGGTCCTGGTGGAAAACTATCTAAGTTTATAAAAACAGCCATATATATATATATATATATATATATATATATATATATATATATATATATATGGGAACCAAAAGAAGAAAGAAGGGTGAAAAGGAATAAAGAGAAATCAAGGAAAAACAGATGTCTTTACTTTTAACCCTATTTAGAAACGGTGACTCATCTAAACAAGGAACAATTTGATAGGCAAAGCAGACCCTTTTGGATTCCTTTCTCAGAGGTAGCTTCTTAGTTTTTCTCTGAAAGAATGGAATAAATGATAAGGCTAGCCCAGAATTTCTCAACCTCAGTGCTATTGACCACTGGAACCAGCTATTATTCTTTGCAGTGTGGAGGAGGGGCTATTCTGGGCATTGTATTAATAGAATGCTTAGCAGCAAGCATTTTCTGGTCTCTGTTCACTAGGGGTCAATAGAACACCTCAGTCATGTCAATCAGAAATGTCTCTAGACACTGCAAAATTGCCTCTGCTCAAGAACCACTACTCTAGTCCCTACCCTACACTAAATATTTTCTAAGTTTTTCTTTAGCTCCTTCTGGGTTTTCCAGCTGACAGAGTGGACTGCTACAGCAAGGAATGTAATGACTGGCAAACTGTTCTCTCCTGGCAATTTTCTCCTGTTGTGGCATATTTTATCAAATATTTTGTCAGGAAGTTCATTTATACACCTCTTTTAACATGACAGTTAAGATTTTTAAAGATAATATATTTTTTAAATAAAGATGAAAAGGAGTATCCTACAACTCAATGATATAAGACCATTCCATGGTTATTCTTCCTTACCTCACATGAAACTGTCATAAAAAAGTAAACCAAATTTAAAATAGTGAAAAAGAAGTTAAAGACTACTTCAAAAAACAAATAGTAACAGACAACAAGAAACAAATCTGGCCATTTTCCCCAAGTTAAAAAAATAATTTTTTTTTCTCAACCTCTCCTCCCACTCCCAGCCACCAGCCACAGCACCATTTCTTTGCTTCCTTTGCAACAAACCTCTCAAAAGAATTGACTGTTTTCTCTAATTCTTCTCCTCCCATTCTCTCTTAATCTATTGTATTCAGACCATCACTGCCACCACCATACCTACACTGCCTTTGTCAAGGTCTCCAGTGATCATTATGCTAATAAATCCAGTTATCCTTCAGCCCTCATCTCCTTCACTATCAGTAGCATGTGACACAGTTGATTCTTTTCCCCTCCCTGGTACACTTTCATCCTAAACTCTAGGATGCAGCAATCTCTTGATTTCCCCTTTGTTTACCATTGTTCCTTTATGGTTTTCCTCCTCTTTTCTCCTTCCTCTTAATCATGCAGTAACCCAGGGCTCAGCTTATTTATCTCAGACTACACTCACTTCCCAGTGAGTCTTTCAGACTATGGTCTTAAATACCAACTATGTGCCAATGATGCCCAGATTCACACCCCAACTTCCTACTGTCACCTCCACTTGACTAGCAAAGAAATATTTCAAATGTGTCCAAAAGTGAACCTCCAATTCTTCTCCCTGAACTTGCTCCATCACAATTGTCAAAAGCATTTGTTGGCATCTCCATCTTCGTAGTTGCTCAGGCCAAAAACTGGCATCATCCATGAAGTCTATGTTTCTTCATAGGCTGCATCCTATTAGTTCAAGAAACATATTAGCTCCATATTCAAAATACATTCAGTATTCTTCCATTTCTCATGTCCTCCACTGCAGCCACCCCAACAGATGTCCCCATCTCTCAACTGAAATGTTGCAGAGGACTCCTTTACTAGACTTCCAACTTCTCTCCTCGCCCCTGTAGGATATTTTCAATACAGTAGGAAATAGCAATTCTTTCAAAACCTAAACCAGATTATATTACTTCTCTGTTCAAAATCTGCAGTGCTGTGTATTTCACTCAGGATCAAAGCCAAACTCCTTAAAATCATCTGGAAGTTCTAACCTGACCCGGCCTTCCCTCATCTTTCTGACCCCCCTTTCCTATTTCCAGACTCCTTATTAATTCCACTCAGCCTCCATTCTGTTCAACAAACATGCCAGGTATACTCTCAATTCAGGGTCTTTGCACTGGCTTTTCCCTCTTTCTAGAAGCTTCTTCCCATTCTGTGGATAAACACATCACCTCCTCCAATATTATCTTTTCAATCAGGTCTACAATAACCAAGTTGTTAATACTTATAACTGGCATTCTGTCTCATCCCATCACCAGCACTTCAAATCCCTTTTGCTATGCTCTATATTTTTTCTTTTTCTCAAAGAACACTTCAATCTCTAATAGTAATAATATACCAGATTTATTATTGTCTTTCTTTCCTATCCAGAGTGTAAACTTCACAAAGATTTCATTTTGCTCTCTGATGTATCCCAAGTATACTTAGAAAGGTGCCTAGCACAGAGGAAGTGGCCAATAAACAACTTTAAATGAATAAAAAAATTAATGAGTAAAACAAAGTGGACTAATACCTCACCCTAAAGTAGAAGAGATGGCAGCCTTCTCCACCTTTTTTCTTTGTCTTCTTTCTCACTCTCCCTGTTATAGATCAGAGGACTAGTAGGGCAGAGAGGGGGAGGGGGATTTTAAGCAGGGAAGAATAGATAATAGGAGATCTTAAGTTTTAAGGAACTTTTTGTCTTTTCAGTTTGGAGCGCTGTGAAGTTTGGGGCTATTAGAGTATTTTTAAGATTTTTACATTCTCTATCACTCTTGTTTTTATTTTGGTGGGCTTCTAACTTGGAAGGTACCTTCTAAGTAAACCAGCAGGCTAGGAATGAAAATCCCCCAAAATAGAGGAGGAAATAAGCTGCTAAAAAGAACACAAGGAATTAGCAAAAGAGAACTGCAGGTTGTCAGCCCAACTCACTAAAGTAGGAATAGGATTAGGAGGAATTCAAGGCCAATGCTGAAATTAGTGATGAAGATTAGCAATAATTAGTGAATTACAGTGTTCCTTTTATTCTCAGGAGTGAATGCAATACAGAGGAAATCCTAGAGTAATTGTATAAAGTAAATTAACCCCAACAGTGAAAGGTGTTTATATATATATATATGGGTCCTTGGGTTATAACAGTCTTGACATAGGACATTCTGAGTTTACGACGCTCACTCCCATAAAAACTTTAAAAAATTGAGACATGAGTATTTTGGTTTACGCTGTTAGTGTTATACTTATGGACTATGTGGGTGAACTAGTTTGGTTGTGCATGGTGAAAGAATACGCAATATAATGTACAGTACAGGATATTTATGTCCTTTTTCTGTTACTTAGTTGTGTTTTTATGTTCTAGATTATGATTTTACAACTGTGTTAGGAGAGATGAATGACTTAGCCTAGGATATGTTTCAACTTACACCAAAATTCAGGTTACATCACTGTCATAGAAACAGAACTGTGTCATAACCTGAGGACCCCATGCTTGCATATACACAACATCTCCTTTAATATTTACACAGAGTAAGAGGGTCTCTACCTTTCAGGGTCAAGGTGCAAAAAACAATGAATCACATATGTATTCATTATCAAATGCTTGCATTCAATTACCCCAAAATTTAGTGGCTTAAGACAGTAGTAGGCATTTAGTATCTCCCGTAGTTTCTGCAATACAGGAATTCAGATGCAGCACAGTTGGGTAGTTCTGGGTCAGGGTTTCTCATGAGGTTTAGTCAGATGTTAGCTAAGGCAGCAGATACAGGAAGGTGTAACCAGGCTGGAGGCTCTGTATCCAAGGTCGATCACCCATATGGCTAGGGTGCTGGTGCTGGCTGCTAGCAGAAGGCCCCTGCTCCTTGTCACACAAGCTTCTTCACAGGAACACTTGGACATTTTCACAGCATGGCAACTGGTTCTCCCCAAAGCAAGCAATATAAGAGAACAAAGGATACACAAAAGCAAAGCAGAAGCCACAATGCCTTTCTGTACAATATAGCCTTCTACCTGTGCTCTACTGGCCACACAGGTCAGTCCAGATCCAGTGCTGGAGAGATGCGAATACCTGTATGTCAAGGTGTGAATACCAGTAGGCAAAGACCATGAGGCCATTGTGAACGTGGGCTACCACAGTAGTCAAATGGCTTACCACAAGAACAGTAAAATAGTCTCAATCCACCTCAGAGTTGACCCAAATGCATCTCTTCCTATGTACACCACTTCAAAAAGTGAAAAAATTTTATCACCTTGCCTTAACTTCCCATCTCTAGAGAGCCCTAAAATCTTCATACAATACCACCTCAGCATCTGTGAGCAGTAGCCTACTTTTTGTTAGTGATGTATTTCTACTTTTAAAAGTGGATCACAAACAATAAAGTTGTGACACTTCTGAGGACAGTATAAGATATATCATCCTCCTGATTTAGCAGGAGGAAAAAGTCTGACCTTCCTGTGTTAGATTTGACACACCTGGAGTAGAGTGAACAGATGTTAAAAGACTAGATGTAGACAAAAAAAAAAGAGTTGCAGGGCCTTGGTTATACCTCTATTCACAGGCATAACGTCAAGAAAGCACCTAATGTCCATGTACCTCAATTTCCTCATATGTAAAATGCAGATATTACCACACTCCTATACATAATAGTGAAGCCTGAATATAAATTGGGAACTGAGTTCTGTTTTATATATATATCAAGATATATGGTCTGACCTGGTGATGGCCCAGTGAATGGAGCCTCCTTCTGGGTAGGACACTGAGGACCCGGGTTTGAAACCCAGCTTGAGTGTAGGCTCATCTGGCTTGAGTGTGGTCTCATCTGGCTTGAGCACAGGGTCACTGGCTTCAGTGTGAAATCATAGACATGACACCATAGTCACTGTCTTGAAGCCCAAGGTTGCTGACTTGAGCCCAAGGTTGCTGGATTGAGCAAGGTGTCACTGGCTTGGCTAGAGACACCCCTACCCCCCGGTCAAGGCACATATGAGAAAGCTATCAATAAACAACTAAGGTGCCACAACTATGAGTTGATGCTTCTTATCTCTTGCCTTCCTGTCTGTCTATCCCTGTCGATCCCTCTCTCTCTAAAAAAAAAGAAAGAAAGAAAAAAGAGATATATGCATTATATCTTGACTTAAATTATATATAAAATTATAAAATATATCTTGACTTACAACTGTATCTTAACTTATATAAATAATCAAGATATATACCATATTTCCCCATGTAAAAGACACTCCCATGTATAAGACACATCTTAATTTTGGGGCCTGAGATTTGAAAAAAAACTGTATTACATAAAGTTATTGAACTCAAATTTTATTTGTCATAAAATTCATACAACTCCTCATCACTGTCAAAACTCCCATCCATTAGCTTGTCCTCATCTGTGTCTGATGATGAATCACTGTCTTCAACAATAAATGCAAAAACAAGCACAAAAAAGCGGGAAATGCAAGTAAAAAAAATCTACAACCACTGTATAAGACGCACCCCAGATTAGACCCCAAATTTTTCAAAAGAGGGTGTGTCTTATACATGGGGAAATACGGGGAAATATCATGACTTATATAGAATATGTATCTACCAATAATAAACTTAATCAGGTTCCTTATAGACATATATTTAGCAGCATCACTCACCTCGTACTCTTATCATTCCTCCAGGATCTCTATAAACACTGGACTTTTCTTCCAACTCTAACATACTATTACTCCTAACTCTACAGGGAAAAGCTGATGTCATAAACACATTGTGTTACAGTATCACTAAGGGCCAGATCCACTCTTAGTTACATAATTCCTTGTTAGCTTCAAAAGAAAGACTTGAAGTATAAAGGAAGGGGGGGACTGATCAAAGCCTTGAAGCCTCAAAATTTTTTTGTATATTATATTGTTAAGGCTCGGCAAAGAAGCAATTTGGAGGTGGGAGGAAGCAGTGGAGAACTTTAAAATAATTATTATGTCTTCTCTAAATATCATAGCACCTTCTAGCCACAAATGTTAGGAGGGCAGAAAATCATCCAACAGACCTCATTTCCCCCCACCATCACCACCATCTCTACAGTAAAAGCAAAAACTCAAAAGCATAGTTGTCCTGCAAACTCGCAGTCAAGCAGCCACCTCCAACATATGGCAGTTTTCATCATTATATTTTTCATGCTATTTTCATCAGTGAAGTTTGCAATCCATAAGAACAATCTAATAATGATTAGTGAAATCAAAGATATCTTTTTAAAAGCCTGTATGTTTTTTGTGGTTATGCTTCATAAGTAAAAGATCAGTCAAAAGCATAAAGGTAGCCTGATTTGAACTTCCTTTGTGCTTGGATTGGAGCATTTCTCTTGGAACACTCGCACATCAGGCTTCTGCTTCTCTTGGCAAAATCATGAATTGGCTGATGATGCTTTAGAGGCTTTCCCACATTCCCTTTCCCAGTATCACTCTTCTGTCATGTCCCCTTTTCAATAACTAGGAACCTGTCATGCTGCCTTCTTTCTTCTACCTACTTACTGCTCAGCGATGTTCCAGACTCTTTGTCATCCTCCCTTCTAACATTATGTTTTCCTGAAGACTTGCTTGCTAGATGAGTGAGACTAACCTGATAATCTTTACTAAAATGTTGAATTAGTCTTCTTTTTTTTAGCATGCATATGCACACACGCGCGAGCAAGACAGACAAGAAGGGAAAGAGATGAGAAGCATAGATTCTTTATTATGGCATCTTAGTGGTTCATTGATTGCTTTCTCATATGTGCCTTGACAGGGGGTGGGGGGCCCTCCATTTGAGCCAATAACCCCTTGCTCAAGTCAGTGACCTTGGGCTCAAGCCAACAACCTTTGGGCTCAAGCCATCAGTTATGGGGCCATGTCTATGATCCCACACTCAAGCCAGGGGCCTCAAGGTTTTGAACCTGGGTCCTCAGTATCCCAGGCCGATGCTTTATCCACTGTGCCACTGCCTGGTCAAGCTAGTCTTCATTTACTTTAAGGTTTGTTTTTTTTTAATCAGATTCCTAAAGATGCTATCAACATCACAGCTCAAAATACTGTACATGTCTTGGTGACTATAACAGGTACCTGAGTATAACTAGATCTTTTAGAAAAGTGAAATACATTAGGTAGCTTTACTTGGCCCAGTGCTTGATATAAAAAAGCTGCTGTCCCTGAAATTACACTCAAAAACTGGAATGTAACCCCAAACGTCTAACAAATATCCACTGACTGCCTATTGCACTTAAAATAAAATCTACACTCTTGTTTAGGGTCAAAAAGATCTGCCCTCTCCCAACCTGTCTCTACCTCACATACCACCATTCAGCCAAATGGGCCTTCATCCTGCACTGGAACAGACCGTGCTGCAACCTCACGGCTGCCTTCAGGCTTATAGTGCTATGTTCAGTTTGGGGCCTGCAAATTATTCTTCATTATTTGGTTCCCAGTTCAAATGTCACTTCTTCAGACAATCTGAAGTAGCCTCACAATCACTTTCTAGCATAACATTTTATTTTATTCATGGCATTAATTGTTGTGAAATTTTCTTATTTATCCATTTGTTTTCTTGCTCTTCCCAGGCCCCCTCTTAATATACTCTTCACTGTCTGTCATCTTCATCACTGCATTCTGTGTTTTGTTGGTACATATTCAGTGCACAATAAATATGTGCTAAATAAATGCATCAATAGATGGCCAAGGCATACCTTTTTTTTTTATTTTAAGTGAAAGAAGGGGAGATAGAGAGACGCACTCCTGCATGTGCCCCAACCGGATCCACCCGTCAACCCCTGTCTGGGGTAGAATCAATAGAGCTATTCTCAGACCCACCCAGGGCCGATGCTTGAACCAATCAAGCCACTGGCTTCAAGAGGGGAAGAGAGAGAAAGGGGAAGAGAAGGAAAGATTTTATTTTAAGTGCAATAGGCAGTCAGTGGATATTTGTTAGACGTTTGGGGTTACATTCCAATTTTTGAGCGTAATTTCAGGGACAGCAGCTTTTTTATATACTTTTAAACTTAAGTAATTAAATAAAAAATCTTTGTTGTAGCCTGACCAGGTGGTGGCACAGTGAATAGAGTGTCAGACTGGGATGCTGAGGACCCCGGTTCAAAACCCCAAGGTGGCCGGCTTGAGCCTGGGCTCATCCAGCTTGAGTGCGGGCTCACAAGCTTGAGCGTGGGGTTGCTGGCTTGAGTGTGGGATCATAGACATGACCCCATGGTTATTGGCTTGAGCTCAAAGGTATCTGGCTTGAAGCCCAAGGTTGCTGGCTTGAACCCAAGGTTGCTGGCTTGAGCAAGGGGTCACTTGCTCTGCCATAGCCCCCCGGTCAAGGCACATATGAGAAAGCAACCAATGGACAACTAAGGAGCCACAATGAAGAATGGATGCTTCTCATCTTTCTTTCTGTCTGTCTGTCCCTCTCTCTGTCTCTCTCGCTGTCTGTTGCAATATATATATATATATATATATATATATGTAGTAATATTATACAAGTATATATATGTAGTAATATTGGAAAAATGGGAGGGGGTTAATATCATTATAATTGATATAATTAACATGTTTATAAGGCTTTTATTGATTATGAACTATAGCACTTTTTCATGAAAACATTATAAATATTGGATTGTTAAGTATTCCATTGCTTTTCTGAAAAGTTGTTCTTTGACGAGGTTATCACAAAAAGATGCAAGTATCCTTTGAGAAATACTGCCAACTCGTTTTTCTTCTGCTGATGTTAAGAAACTATATTTCCCTTTTGCCAATTTCAAGCTGTTCTAAATATGTAGTCTTTATTGCTAGGACTTCAGAAGCCAATGGACAACTTGTCTGTCACATGATCCAACAAATGATCTGTCTCTATACGCAGTGTAGCTAACGGAACTCAAAAGATGATAACCAACACAGCATGAAATGCGTTGCTAAACCTATGGTTTATTATCTAGCAAAGTTCATCTCTGCATCCTTCCAAAAATAAACAAAAAGCCTAGAAATTAAGCATTTGGGTTTCCACTAGGTGGTCAGCAAACTCATTAGTCAACTGAGCCAAATATCAACAGTACAACAATTGAAATTTCTTTTGAGAGCCAAATTTTTTAAACTTAAACTATATAGGTAGGTACGTGCCTTATTGAGGTAGCACCCACATGTGGTATTTTGTGGAAGAGCCACACTCAAGGGGCCAAACAGCTGCACGTGGTTCGTGAACCGCAGTTTGCCAACCAGGGCTAGGTAACTAATTCTAGTTGACTCGACTGTAACTTAGAAGCAGATGTCTGAGAGTAGTTCAGCGAGGCTTCAGCCAGCTGCTTCTGTAGAGCTCTCTACAAACTGAGGCAAATCAATGGATTACAGCTTCCTGGGTTTGCATTTGTTATCTATAAAAATCACAATTAATCCTGCTTTGCTAAAGTGAAATTCCAAGGATTAAAAAAAAGTATCATTCTAAGAAAAATTAAATAAACTGGTAACAAAAAAGAGAGAGAAACATTAGTAAAGAGAGAGAGAGAGATAAACACAAGTCAATAAGAGCTAAATAACTTTCCCTTTAAGAAAAACATGTAGCATGAGAAAAAAAATATTTTTAAAGAACTATAATAAAAACTTTTTGAGAATACATGTCCTAGCAAAGCTTGATCATTAATTTTTCCAGAGGAGCTATTAACACTTAAATGGCAAAACTCTACTAACAATTATTTTTCAATTATATCACTATCAAATGTAAAAAAAATACACACAATCTTATCTTGGCATACAAAACAAAGGTTCTTGGTGTCTTGGGGTGGGAGAGTAAAGAAAGGTGCCTACATCAAAGGAAAGAGTTCACGTCTCATTAATTTTATCTCATGTCTATCTTTTTGTGCTTCTGCCAAAATTAATTTCAAAGGTGAGATTGTCTCTAGCTAGCACGCTCTGTAAAACTCTAAAATGTTTTCCACTCTTCATGGGCCATTTACCATCTGCAAGGTTTGGGGTGGGTTAGAAATGTTGTCCTACCAATCAATAGCCACATCAGCAGTGTTGAAAACCAATCCTTCTGTTTTCCTCATCATGCCATATTGTTCCATAAAAAATGAGTGAACCAAAAGTGTAGCTAATGCACCTTGTCAATCTGGGTTCGGACTAGTTCTCTAATATTATGGTAAGGAAACTGTAAATGAATGTATTCTCATTCTGAATTATCTACCGCTAAAAACATGTACTAATTCATTGGGAGAAAAAAAATCAGGCTTTTAAGACCTCTTCCATCTTACAGGACCTGTAATATTTTTAAGGAAATACACTGCAATAAAATTATTATATATATTTTACAGTTCCAAGCAGAAGATCTGCGGTGTTTTGTAGTAATGCCTTCCAAAAGATTAAGGATCGTGGTTTTAAACCCTTTCCAATAAGTGATTTGAGTACTCCAGAGAAATTAAAAAGCAAGCTGAAGCACCAAGATAAAGTTGTGTCCCTTTAGTGACCTCTAGAGTGGAGCTAAGCTCCCTCGAGAAAGACTTGGGGGGAGGGGGAGATAAGCATGCCAAAGCCAAGCTAGCTGCTGTGAACCAAGCCGATATATATTCAATAACACGTCCTCCCCTCTCTGAGTCCTGGTCCTATTTTACATAATTCTACAGCGCAATAAGTCTCCGCCTCCTGGGCCATTGGGGCCATTGGGCCCTTTGGGTCGAAATCCAACTTCAAACGCAGCCGCTTCTTCCCCCTTACAATGCTCAGGTCCAGTTCCCTGGTGTACAGGCTTCCACACTCGCTCGTGGTGCGGAGCCGGCCTGCCTCTCCGCAGTGCTGCGGACACCTCAGGCCACTACTGGTTCCCACCGAGAGTTCGGGAGCACCAGGGAGCCGCGAGCTGCGACCTCGACGAGTCAGCGATCCAGGTGCCGGCGGCCAGTGCACTTGCTCTCCGCTCCGTGATGCTCTTCTATCCTGGGGACGCCCCCTGGCCGGATGCTGCCCAGGAGGCTCCCTCCCAAGTTCATCCAGGATCACGCCAGCAGCCTCCAGTCACCTCTTCCTTGTCCTCCCTGCCATCTATTCTTGCCCCCCACCCCGCCCCGAACTTTCCAACTTTGGAAGCTCTAGTTCCAAAAGAGCAACAGGGAAGATGTTCAGCTGGAGTCACAGCCCGCCTGGGCAGGCAGATAAAGGAAATAGCGCGCGAGGACCTGGCTGGTAGCGAGTCCCCTTGACCGCACGAAAAGGAGAGCCTGACAGCTCCTCTCTCCGCCTGAGGAAGGAGCTTGAGAAAATGGATGCAGAACTAGTTACCCTGGGGATGAAGGGGAGGGAAAGAAGAGACCACGAGAAACTCTCTCTCTCTCTCTCTCTCTCTCTCTCTCTCTCTCTCTCTCTCTCTCTCTCTCACACACACACACACACACACACACACACACACACACACAGCTTCATTATGAGAAAGGATGAGACTCGAGGAGCCGAGAGTCGCTTCTCCTCCCACTACCCTGACTACCCCTAGGAAGGAAGGTGCAACAGATACCCAAGCTCGTGGAGTAGTAAAGGGGTGGCGTGAGAGGTAGAGTCTCCAGGTTATCCCAGGTTACAAAAACGGGACAAACTCCTGTCGGAGTCTCCCCGGAGGCAAAAGGGGTGCAGCAGTTCCGGGGTCCCCTCCTCTCCCAGAGAAGGCAAACTCTTCCCAGGCAGGCAGCCCTTCCCCTTGGTCGAGTCTGAACGTACGCAGGCCGGCCGGAGGGGCGGACCGCGGGTGGGAGGTGGGATGGGACGAGGTGGGAATGGGGCGCAACTCACCCTTGATGCTGGGGGGCTTTCTCTTCTTGGCCATCTTCTGCCCCTGTCCTCCTCCAGAAGCCCCACGAGCTTCCTGCGGCTGCCACCCAGCTCCTGGAGCCGGCGCCGTGCCTTCCAGGCGAGCTCCCGCCGCGGCTCTCAGCTCAGCGAGCTCTTTGTTGCTGTGCTGGCATCTGCGAGGAGGCTGCCGCGGCGGCCCGGCGCGCTCGGCTCCGCTCGGCCTGGCTGGGGCGGGCGCCGCCGCCCCTCTGCTCTCCGCCGCCGCTCTGCCAGCCTCGCACTCGCGCAGCTGTGGCCACTGTGGCTGCGGCTGTGGCTGCTGCTGTGCTGCTCCTGCTGCTGGAGGGGGCAGCGCTGGGTCCCCGGAGCGCCCGCCCAGAGCTGACCTCCCTCTTTTCCACTCCCTCCCTTCCCCACTCCTCCACCCCCGTTGTCCCGTCTGAGCCGCCAGCTCCAATCCAACCACTGACAGCGCCGTCATCCAGCAGTCGCTGCTGGGGAAGGCCAAGGCGGCGGCGGCAGCGGGGGGCTGCAGGGGGAAGCGGGGAGCCCACGGCCATCTGTGGCCAGGGAGGAGAAAACCAAGCAGCTCGACTTTGGTGGAGCCCGCCTTTTGCTTGCCTGCCTGCCTCCGAAGCCCCCTTCCCAGGCAGCAGGACGCGATGTGGGACGAGGGGTGGACCCAGGAAGGACATCTGTCTCCATAGCCAACGGGAACTTTCGCTAATTGCAAGAGAACTGCCACCGCCACTCGCCACCCAGCCTCTCTGTTGTCCTCCCCAAAGAGCCTTCTCGGGAGCTTGGAACCCGAATTACAAGCAGACGACGCGCCCCGGGGGAACGATGCCTCTGTCCCTCTCCAACCAAGTACGGAAGAGGAACAAGGGAAACTGAAAGCTGGTGGAGAGGAAAGAAACAAATTCCAGATAGAGCCCATCACCAGACACCTGGAAGGATGACCTAATTCAGGCTCTAAACTTCTTTACAGCAAGGACTCGGGACAGTGCCCTTAGGGTTGTGGGGGGGGGGGGAGAAGAAAGCTCACACTCTCCTATGTCGGGTAACTGGGAGGAAGAGCAGATGTTTCTTGGCCTGCAGTAGAAACTGTTCCAGTGGCCGAGTTCTTTCTCCCCTCTGATTGGGTGTTTGAAAATTTTGCATTTTCCTGGAGGAGCTGTCCTCTTCTAGCGTGCTGATCAGAGAAATAATTTCACCCGTGTCCCAGAACTGCAAGGGCGTGCTAAAGTTTAAGACACGTCTGAAAATGTCAAGGTGGTGGTATTTGGGCGTTAAAAGAATGGCAGGAGTAGAGTGGGAAGGGGGTTACTAGTGTGGGAGAAGAACACACATCTTTATTTTCTTTACAAGAGCTCCGGTTAGACCACAACTCACTTCCTTATTCACAGCGGTTTTATTAACACTTCTCCATTCCTCCTCTACGTCCCTAGCCCAATTTGATTATCCAAATATCCAGTGATTCAATTCCATCTTATTGGCCAGAAGTTGCCCCAACATCAATGTGGTGCAGCAGAAGGAACACTGGAGTCCATACCCCCGGTTTTGACTGCTAGCCCTGAAACTTTATAGCTCTGAAAATTTGCACAAGATATTTAAGTCCTCTGTTCTTCTGTTTTCTTTCTTTTTATTTATTGATTGATTTTAGATGGGGAGGGGGAGCGGGCAGCATCAACTTTTAGTAGTTGCTTCCCTTATGTGTCTTGGCCTGGCAAGCCCAGGGTTTTAAACTGGCGACCTCAGCCTTCCAGGTCGATGCTTTATCCACTGCGCCACCACAGGTCGAGCTGTTCTTCTGTTTTCTGGTTTGTAAATTGTCGACTCAAAGATACCTTCCAGTTCTAATTAATGTCCTGAGACTTTTTAGTCACAAAATCATCACAAGTTATTTTTTGCACTTTCTAAATTTAATTTTATATATGTATTATATTGAAGCAGGTAATCAGAAGAATACATGAAACATCTAATTCCTGTCACAACTAAGGTGTAAAACACAAATAAAAAAGCTTATTTTAATTAGCAAAACAGGCCTATTCTCGGACTTATGGCCAGAAATGAGATTCAGTCAAAATTTTTCTCTTCCTAAAAACTGTCTCTGACTTAAATCAAAACGATTCTGTCATTGCTTCAAAATCTGAAGGTGTGTAAATATTAGGCATGTAAATGTGCTTAGTCTATGTGTTCATATTTTACTCCTAATACAAATTGTTGCTCTATTAGAACAATGTCTTAGAGTTTATTCATTACTTTCACATACTTTATTTCATTTGATTCTGCCCACAAGCCTGTGAATTCAGGGGCCAGGTCCTGTCTTCCATGTTTTATCAATGAAAACATGAGGTTCAGGGAGTGCAATGACTTATGCACAGCTTTCAGGACTCCTGTGCAGCTCTTCCCACTAAACATCAGGCTCTTTCTATGACACCAGCTGCCTATGAAATAGAATATTTCTGCTTCAGACCAGGGACAGTTTTTTTTTTTATTATTATCTACTTCTTCCACAGGGCCAATACTGTTCTCAGCAAAAGAAACTCAAACTTTTATCTACAAATTATATCTGATTTTTGTACCTGGATATAATTAACATGTTTTTATACTTGTAGCACTTCAAAGTATTTTTACACGCATTTTCTTAGTTGAAGGTTATAACTATCCTGAAATCTCATCAAAAGAAATTTATTCAGACCAAGCGAATGCATGAGGAAACAGACCCAGAGACATTACAGTCACAACTACCCAGGCCCAGGGTTTCCAGGACAAGTGTTTTCTGAGTAGTCCACAGAGCATGCTTTTGTTTAAGGCTTGCAAACAGAGTGCCTGTAGGGATCAGTGAGGCAAAATATATCACACAAGCAGGATAAAATATTAGGCTGTACTTGAATGAGGAATAGGGACTACAGGCTTCTGAAAGTACATGCACTACTACACAGATGCAGGTTGCCTTAAAGAAAAAGGATCTTTGGGGTGTGAGAATTCTGACTTTTCAAAAGGAATTAGGATCCACATTTCCTAATATCTTTTTTGATGTTAGTCAACACATAAAAGAAAGCAAAACAAGGCAGGCCTAACTGAACACATATGCCAATAATACAAGGTGAGGCAAAAATAGATTTACAGCGGTGAGTACACAAAACACAGATTTTTTTTCTTGCATTATTATTATTTATTAATTATTATATTAGTTTTCATACAAACACCTCTACACCTACTTTTGGCCCATCCTGTATACAGCCCATAGGCTATTTTTTATATCTGTTTTTACATCTAATCAATTGAGTATCATCACCAAAGAAAAGGGACTAAACCAAATCCTTGGCCATATTTCTGATTTTGGTGGTGCCCACATGGTCTTAGAATTTGCAATTATCAAGTGTTTGGGTCCAGTTAATCATTATTTCTAAAGATAGATTACAGAGATTGGTGTTTCTAAATTTGTGGCCATTCTTAGAGCCATCAATGAAAATGACCACAGTAAATCAAATAATTTTTAATTCACATGTGATTCTGCTGAGCACAAGGGAACTTACACATTTGATGATGATGGTGATGATGATGATAAGAACAACATTTGCCTAATCTATTTTCCTTCTAGGAAGGTTCTAAATAAATCCTTTCCAAAAAAAATAGTCATAGTGTTGAATTAGTAACTTTAGTTATATGGAGTATAATCATTCTTTGTAGATTATTCTAGCCTTGTCCAGACTACCTGGAGAGTAAAACAGATCATCAGAATAGAGAAAAAGAAATACATGTTCCTCATGTGAAAGCAGCAAGTAAGCTCAACAGAAAAAATGAACTTGTCATACAAATTATACTAAAGGCCAAAATGAAAATATAATTTATAGTACACAAAGCATAATTGTCATTCATTATAGTTAGTGTACTTGCAGTAAAAAGGTTGAAAAATATAACCTTCAGAAAAATATTTTTGGCCTGACCAGGCGGTGGTGCATTGGATAGAGGGTCGGACTGGGATGCAGAGGACCCACGTTCGAGACTCCGAGGTCACCAGCTTGAGCGCGGGCTCATCTGGTTTGAGCAAAGCTCACCAGCTTGGACCCAAGGTCGCTGGCTTGAACAAGGGGTTACTCAGTCTGCTGAAGGCCCGCAGTCAAGGCACATATGAGAAAGCAATCAATGAACAACTAAGGTGTCGCAAAGAAAAACTAATGATTGATACTTCTCATCTCTCTTCATTCCTGTCTGTCTATCCCTCTCTCTGACTCTCTATCTATCTCTGTAAAAAAAAAAAAAAAGTGTTTTTGGCTGAAATATTTTATATTGAAAGCCCATCAATAACTAACTACTCTAGTTTAGGGAAAAGGAAAAGGAAAAACAAAAACCCCACTGATTTTAATCATGTAATCATGTTAATACCAAAGGATGTCAAAAGAATCCAAATTTGCCCCACTATTGAAAAAAACAGCTAGTATTTTTAAATTTTACATACAAAAAAATTGTAACACTCACCTCAGCTGAGGTTTTAGAGGAACCTACACTTATGCGACTAGAGAGCTAAAGAAAGGTAAAAAGAGAAAGGATGGTGGGAAGAGATTGATCTAATCCAACTAGTGCATTCAAAAATAAAAATAAAAAATCCTGCAGCGTTTACATACTCAGAACCAATGTGTGGAGGAGTGGGGAAACCGAGGCTGCCTTCCAACCCCATCCCACACACCACTATGGATGCACGAGGCATTAAATAACACTTCTAATATTATTATATTTATTATGTAATAATTTCACTTATGCATGTTTGAATTGCACAGAAAGACATAAAATTCAGACATACCAATTAGGTGCTTAAATGTTAATTTTAAGTTTCTTAGTTAAAATCTTCACATAAAGACCTCTTAACATTTTACTACTTTCAGAGCAAAACTCTCTAAAGATTTGCAGATAGCTGCCTACCCCATGACGCTATTACAAGCACTACTAGCAATGGGAAATATCATGCTGAATCTGTACAGAAGAAAACTTTATTTAATTTTGCTAAGTTCAATTTGCTGCCACCTAACCTCTAGAATGATGCTCCTCTATTTTTGGCAGGGAGCTTTTTTGCACCCACAATGAAGTATATGTTTATATATAGTTCAACTCCACAGAAACCCAAGAGGAAAAAAAATGGAAAGAAAACATTTGGGAAAGATAGAAACCCTCGCAAACTAGGTTTCTTCTCAAATTACCCAGAAACCCCCTGAAGGAAGGATACAGACTTCCCCTGAATAAGGCGGAATACGGATTAAACTATCGATGGCCAGACTTGACACAGATAGGTGGCTCTGTATAATTCACAGCTCAGCTCTCAAGTTCTTCTGGAACGTCTATATTAATTTTGTTGATAGTCCAGCTGACCTGCTGAAGGAAAGAATGTTCAATCTGACCTCTGTTCGTTTCCAATTAATCAGGTTACCTCAAAAATATTCTCAAGCTGTCTGCAGTAACCCTCTCCATTATAATCCCTGTTTATGGCTCTGTTCCTTTACCCAGTCTACCAGTTCCTTCATACATAACTAAGCCATTTGCAAAATAAAGGCACTCAAAATAATTAAGTGTTTATGGAATGTCTGTTTTGAAACTCATGAGTTTTTATTATTTTTATTTTCTTGTCAAAAAATGTAAATTTTGCCTTGTCACAATATAAAAAGACTCCATTTCACATTTTACACAGCTGATGTTTAAAACTTTCCTATTTCAAGCTCAATCACATTTCCCTCAGATATTGAAATGATATTCTGGCAGAAACATTGGCATGTGCTTAGCAAATCCTCCTGGGCACAGAACTAAACAACATTTCTCAGTTCCTTGCAATGAAGTGGGGCCAGGGAACGGAGTAGGCCTGAGGCAGGCAGTCTGGCTCCCAAAGCCTCCTGTACAATCCTTGAAATTCTCTCTTCATTCACATCTTGGCCAGATGTTAAGAACATAGGAAAGGCCTATGAGGGGCAGCAGTGTCACCAGACTAAAAAACCCTGGGTTCCCAGACAATTACTCTCCCACTGTCATTGGCCAACTGCAATGTTGTAAAACATGAGTGAAGAATGAATGGGTATTGTAGGAAGTCACTGTTCATTACAGCAGTTATTTACCTTGACTAAAACAGTTGTATTATTTTCTTTGTAGAACAGATGTCACATACTTGATATTAAGAGACATGTATTAGAATAGATCATGACAGTGGTGATGGGAACAAAGCTCTTCATGTCCTTCCCTTCTAAACTATAAATTAGTATGCATTGATCACTGTAGACACCAGTCTCTGTTTTTAAAAACTGAGGTATTTTTTCAGTAAGTTTGTATGACAGAGTGGAACCTCCTATTCTCACTCAGACACGTATTCTAAGGGGACTGGTTGCCTGGAATTGCCATACTCCCACCCATCTGACTTGAAATCATGTTATTGCTAAAAGCCTCAGCTGCCAATCTGGGCCTCAGACTAGAGAGCTATTGTACTTATGCCAGTCTGGCCCACACATAGGTTAGCTACACACTTTGCATGCCAGGTAGAGGAATGCTGACTTCTACTTAAGGGTTCAGTGATGGCCAAGCCCAGTCTTGTTTTTACATTAACATGCAAGCAATGTTGTTAAGGTACCAGGCTCCCTTAGGTCAAAATGCAAGATTTATGGTTTTAAAAAGAAGGGGGAAAAAACACAAATCACTAAATAGCAAAGGTTTCAATTTGCAATTGTGCTGTTTTTGGAGGAAGCAACTACTGGAAAATGCAGTTTCCTACTGAGGATTTTAGAACAGTGGTGATAATAACAATAATAACTACCATGATAATAATACCATTTAGTCTATATGAGGCCTTGTGATTGACATGTCATGGTACATATAGTTTTATTTAAACTTCTGAGATAAAGTATTAGTATTATATTGATATGTGCTGATGAGAAAAGTGAATCTCATAGAAGTTGCCACTCAGTGGGAGGAACTGGAATTAGAAAGCAAATCTAATTCCAAAGATAATATTTTATTAACGTGTATGTGTGTGTGTGTGTGTGTGTGTGTGTGTAAAATGCAACAGTCTCCAAGAAGTAAAAGCTGAGTTGACCAAGGTCCCACAGCTAGAGACAGAGATGGAAGTCTGTCCTGAGCTCCCTCCATCTATAAAAACTGGCCTCCTTGAAGTCAGCACATGTTTGCAATGTTTTTCAATGAACCAGAAAAATGCATTTCCTGTATCATCCATTAGAAAAGCCATGGGACTGTTTAAAACTGGGTGTCCCATGGGTTATAAAGTAGCTATATCACTTATAAAAATTATTTGGTAAGAATATTTAGGGCTTACGCAAAAAAAAATGTTCTTAGTTGACATTCAGCTAATGCTGACTTACTTATTTTCTGAATGAACAAACGAATAATATGAGAATAACACTATTAAACTTGGATGATGATTAAGGTTATGAAGTGTATGTCATGAATTTTCCTGAGCAAAACAAATCAGATAACATTACTGGCTACACATACGAGACAAATGTCAGGTTACTAAATGTTAACTGATGATAAATTTGCCAGTTTTAATGATGCATTAAATTCTGATACAGGTCCTGGTTGCATGTTCCTCAGTTTGAGGAGGTATTATGCCAACTCAGGCTGCCATTAAAAAATACTGGCGCCCTGGCCGGTTGGCTCAGTGGTAGAGCGTCGGCCTGGCGTGCAGAAGTCCGGGGTTCGATTCCCGGCCAGGGCACACAGGAGAAGCGCCCATCTGCTTCTCCACCCCTCCCCCTCTCCTTCCTCCCTGTCTCCCTCTTCCCCTCCTGCAGCCGAGGCCCCATTAGAGCAAAGATGGCCTGGGCGCTGGGGATGGCTCCTTGGCCTCTGCCCCAGGCGCTAGAGTGGCTCTGGTTGCAACAGAGCTATGCCCCGGAGGGGCAGAGGGTCGCCCTCTGGTGGGCGTGCCGGGTGGATCCTGGTCGGGCGCATGCGGAAGTCTGTCTGACTGTCTCTTCCCGTTTCTAGCTTCAGAAAAATACAAAAAAAAAAAAAAAGATAGAAAAAAAATACTGGGTGACTTGAATAACAGAAATGTATTTCCTCACAGTTCTGGAGGCTGGAAGTCCGGGTTCAGGGTGCCAGCATGATCAGGTTCTGATGAGAACCCTCATCCTGGTTTGCAGATGGCCACCTTTTTACTGTGTGCCCACATGGCGGAGAGCGACCAAGCTTCCAGTCTCTTCTTCTCAGGGCACAAAATATGGATTCCCACACTCATGACCTTATCTAAATCTAATTATTTCCCCAAAGACCAAATCCCCAAATATCATCACATTAGAGATCAGGGTATCAACATGTAAATTTGGGGTAGGGGTACAATTCAACCCATGGCAGGGAATATAGTAATGAGGTCTTGATTTTATTTTTAATTTTATAAACAACCAACGCTTTGGTTACATTTCTAGAATTTTGTCATATTGACATCATTTTTGACAATGGAACAAATTGCAGTTTCTATTTTTTTTTTCTCTTTTCTGTTTCTGCTTATTCTATCCAACAGTTACTCAACAAATACATATTAATATTATATGCCAGTCATGGTTCTGGGTGATTGGTTATATAATGGAGAATAAAACAAAATGGTCCATGTATTTATAATGTTTACAGTTTTACAGGGGAGATAACCAAATAGATAACTGTAAATTGTTATACATCCCATGGGAAGATAAGAAATGTAATGCTGTGCAAGAGAGTAACAGTATAATTTAGATTGAGAATGTCAAGGAAGACTCCTTTGAGGTAGTGATAATTAAACAAACAAATAAAAGATAAGTAGAACTGCCTGACCTGTGGTGGCGCAGTGGAAAAAGCGTCCATCTGGAATGCTGAGGTTGCCAGTTCGAATCCCCGGGCTTGCCTGATCAAGGCATATATGGGAGTTGATGCTTCCTACTTCTTACCCTCTTCTTTCTCTCTTCCCTTCTCTAAAATTAATAAATAAAATATTTTTAAAAAGATAAGTAGAACTGATCCAGGGGGAGGATCAGGAGGAATCAACTCTCATATGTGCTTTGCCCAGGCAAGCCCAGGGTTTTGAACTGGTGACCTCAGCATTCTAGGTCAATGCTTTATCCACTGCACTACCACAGGTCAGGAGGGATGACACTCTTAACCAACGAAGCTGACTAGCCAGAGCTAAGGTCTTCCTTCCTTCCTTCCTTCCTTCCTTCCTTCCTTCCTTCCTTCCTTCCTTCCTTCCTTCCTCCCTTCCTTCTCTCCTTCTCCTTCTTCTTCTTCTCCTCCTCCTCCTCCTCCTCCTTCTCTTCTTCTTCTTCTTCTTCTTCTTCTTCTTCTTTTCTTCTTTTCTTCTTTTTTTTTAGTGAAAGTGGGTGAGGGGTAGACAGATGAGGACAGACAGAAAGGAAAAGAGATGAGAAGCATCAATTCTTCATTGCAGCACCTTAGTTGTTCAGTTGTTCATTGATTGCTTATTTTGAGAGAGAGAAAGGGAAAGGCCAGGACAGGAAGTGAGTGCGATGAGAAGCATCAACTCATAGTTGCAGCACCTTTAGTTGTTCATGATTGCTTTCTCATATGTGCCTTGACCCGGGAGCTCCAGCTGAGCCAATGACCCCTTGCTCAAGCCAGTGATTTTGGGCTCAAGCCAGCAACCTTGGGCTTCAAACCAGCGATGATGGGGTCATGTCTATGATCCCACGCTCAAGCTGGCGACCTTGGGATTTCAAACCTGGGTCCTCAGTGTCCCAGGCCGATGCTCAGCCACTGTGCTGTCTGGTTAGGTTCAGCTATTTTTTGTTGTTGTTATTATTATTCAGTGAGAGGATGGGAGGCAGAGAGACAGACTTTTACATGTGCCCTGATCAGGATTCACCTGGCAATCCCACTAGGGGGCGATGCTCTGACCATCTGGGGTGTTGCGCCATTGTTCAGTAACCGAGCTCTTCTTAGCACCTGAGGGAGAGGCCATGGAGCCATCCTTAGTACCCAGGGCCAACTTGATCCAGTCAAGCCATCTCTACAGGAGGCAAAGAGAGAGAGAAGAGACAGATGTGAGAGAGGGAAGAGTTAAGAAGCAGATGGGTGCTTCTCCTGTGTGCTCTGATCAGGAATCAAACACGAAACATCCACTTTCTGGGCCAACGCTCTACCATTGAGCCAACCAACCAGGGCTTGAGCTATTTTTTTAAAGAAGACTAGCTCTAGGAAGTGTAGAAGAAATGAGGGAATTAGAAAAATCATCATTTGCTAACCTCTGATATAATAACTAACAACTGTCAATGAGTGCTAAAACCTTTAAGTAAAATTATTGGAAACAGGATATATAGATGGCCTCAAAATATTACCCTGTATATTAGTTACTAATTGAAAAGGGAAAAATGTATCTTTATAATGAAGAGTTTGTATAATCACTACTTTAATCAACTAAATAATCAAAGTTAGCATCACCAATAGATGAACAATATATCATGTGCCTCCTGATGGCAGTCAATAAGAAGTACACAATGTCTCCCGTGTAGCATTCTTGTAAAAAATGTCTAACCAAAATCTAAATCTAATCATGAGGAAATAAGTCTGATAAATCAAAATGTACAATTCTATAAAAAGTATTGTAAAAGAGCCCTAGATGGTGGCACAGTGGATAGAGTTTAGGACTGGAGTGCAGAGGTTGCTGGTTTAATATACAGCTTGCTGGCTCGAACCCAGAGTCAACGGCTTAATCCCTAGGTCGCTGGCTCAACCCCAACATTGCTGGTTTGAGCCATGGTCAGGGCACATATGAGAAGCAATCAATGACACAATTAAAGTGGAACAACATGTTGATGCTTCTCTTTCTCTTTCTCTCTCTCTCTCTCTCTCTCTCTCAAAAATAAAATAAAATAAAAGTCAATGTCATGAAAACAGATAAGGGGACTGTTCTAAAGAAAAAAACCCCATAAATACTAAAAGTAATGTATAAACCTAAACTGTATCCTGGATCATAGTGGAGAAGATAAATCACCTATAAAATACATTTTAGAAAATGTTATATATGTACTATATATTAGGTATTACTGAATTAATGTAAATTTTCTTAAGTGTGAAAATTATAGTTGTGTGGCAGAATGTCTTTATTCTTAGGAGATGCATTTCAAAATATTAAGTTCAGTATACATATATGACTAAATACTAGCAAATTAAAAGGTTCAACCTAATATTTAGAAATGAAAGCCATGATGTCTGCAACTTACTTTCAAATACTTAAGCAAGAAATTAATACATGATAAGGTAAGTACATAGATGGGATGATCAAATAAGACAAAATGTTAAATATTGATATATGTTGGTGAAGAAATAAAAATGTTCATTTCAAAATATTTCAACATTTTTTTTAGTTTGAAATTTTCAAAATATAACATTAAAAATGAAAAAAGAAAATGAAAAGCTTAGGTTTTCCCAATTAAAGGTAAAACAGTTTATTTAAGACAAACTCAGCCTCTTGGAAGACTAATGCTCAATTTTTAAAGGTGTTTCTGCTCTTGTTCATTCTCTTCCCTTTTCATCTTTTGAGATCCAGGCACAGAAGAAGTTTATACACTGTTTTAGCAGTAGCATAGTGGAAGTATTTTCTGGTATGTTCTTGTACCCATATAATGCCTGATTGGTGCAGAGCTTTCTCCACTGGGGTTTTGGGCATTAGTCTATACGCTTATTGTGACCACTGCTAAAACTGGTGTCACTGAGTTTAAACACTTTGCATAGGTGATATATAATGACTGCTCTCATGAAGCTCAGCCATCACCTCCTGCTGACCAGGCTGTATATACAACAGTTTTCACTGAAGTGGCTAATCTGCAATTTAGCAATATCCTCCATCTGATGGACCTCAATTTAGACTTGCACAGTTACCTATGATGCTACTTTGAACAGAGACCTCTACTGAGGCCTCCTCTGCTGTGACTTTCTGACAAGTATATTAATGTTTATTTCTAAATTACTCTTGTTAGCCCTGGCTGGATAGCTTGGGTGGTTGGAGTATCATCCTAAAGCACTGAAGTTGCCAGTTCAATCCCCAGTCATGGCACATACAGGAACAGATCAATATTCCTGTCTCTCTCTTCCTTCCTCTCTCATTAAGATAAATAAATAAAATCTTTAAATTACCCTTGTTAGCAGCAAATAATACCAGACATTAGATCTTGTTCTTTAAGTTTGGCTAAGAAATAATTCAGATGCCAAGACTCAATCAAATACAAGTGAAAGTCTTTTTAGAAAGTCACAAGGTGGGAGAAGTGAGCTGTGGAAGAAAGGAGCCAGCTGGGCTGTGTGGGCTCAGAACACAAGTTACAGAGGTGAAAGAAGGGCCCTTCGAGCTCAGAAGGAAAGCAAAGGTACAGGCCTTGAGGGAAGAGAGGGAATGGAAAGGAGCAAGAGAGAGAGAGAGGGAGGGAGAGCTGGGAAAAGAAAGATGTGGTAAAAGGCATGGGCATGCTCAAAAGAGAGAGAGAGAGAGAGAGAGAGAGAGACAGAGACTGTGTCCTTTGTCTTAAGGGATGGTATCTAGAGGTCTCAGGGAAGGATCTCAGTAGAATATTCAGCAGCTTTCCAAGTGTGTTTCCTCAGGGTTATGGCCTCCATTGATTGGTTGGTGCCAGGGAAGAGGGTCATTAGTCAGTGCAGATGGTCCTGATGTCAGCCATGGCATCACCCAGCCTGGCCCCAATGCGTTTCTAGGTCTGGAGCTAAAACTCAACTGAGGCCTCAATGTTATGTCTAGGGCTCAGTGCTTAAGGGATCAGTCATGCAAGAATTTGTATGGAGTCCTTTGAGGTTATTCTTCCACCCTCTTTGTTCCTACTCTAAGGAGGCACCTCATTGCTGGTGACATGCCAGAAGAGGAAAGGTCAAGTGAAGGTCTGAACCATGATAAGGAATGTTAGAAGGTCTAAACTGCATGACAAGCAATATGCTAAGAGAAGAAAGATCACCCTTGGGGTGAGGTCTCACCTTAGTTTTGCCCTTGCTCAGGGATTTCTGTTCTGGTGACCTTTGGTACTTGGCCTATTGTTTCTACTCTGCTCATGTTTGTCTACAATATCACCCTTTATATTGCCTCGGAGTCACTCAGAAACCTCTAGATCCCTTCTGCAATATGCATTAGCCATGAAGAAGCAGTTATTGTTCTGCCTAACACACCATCCCACCACTTTTGTGCTATTGTGCCAACACGTTAGCACAAGGACTCTCTCAGAAGCTCTCAACCTCTCAGCCAGTGATGTTCCCAGATTCCTCCCCCAACTATCAACCCACTGAGTTTCTCTGTAAGTAAAGGGTGCTGTCCTGTCTCTTGCTCATCTGTCTCCTACACACACCCCTTAACTCTTTCCCTAGCACTTTCTACTTTCCATATAGTGGGATTTCTCTCTTGGATCATATCCCTCATTCTTTCTTCATTAGGACTCGTTATAAAATTATTTTCAAATAACTAAACTTTCCTTTTGGTTTGCAAAAGGATGATTTTAGGATTTAGATGCCTCTTTTCCCTTTTAAAAAGCCTGGGTTTTGGGACAATATCTCACAAGGAACTCAGAAAAGTCAACTTTGAGATTCAAAACTAAGCATGGAGCTCTTTTCTCAAGGTGGATTAGGCCTTCCCAGAAGCAATATGTGCTGCTGATTCGATGTGCAAGGAGCCACAGGGCAAATGGTATGAGGCAATAAATATTCATTGGTTACCTAAGCCAAAAACATTATACTCATTAGAGTTACCAAAATAACATTAAATCAGGAAATCTAAGTTCTAGTCATAGTGTTTAAACATAAAATCTGTCAAGGTTTCTAATATAAGGGGCAGAGGGAGGGAATTTCAAAGTATTTAGATAACTGGCATCCTATTTTTCAGTTTTTTGGTATTGTTTGTTTGTTTGTTTGTTTTTGCCAGAGCAAAGTCCCAAACAGCCTGCAGGCCACATAGTGGCCAGGCTCAGAGGGAACAACCTCATCCTGAGTCGGGCTGAAGACTGAATAGCACAATTCCAAAGAACAGTCTGGTCCCAAGGTATGTTACTTCTATACCAAATTTGTTGACAGTTTTAGGTTTTTAAATCATAAAACAATATCATATTTTTGCTAAATGCTTTTTCCAGCATGCATTGAGAAAAGTATGATTTTTATTTTTCATTCCATTAATGTACTGTATCACATTTATTGATTTGCCTATGTTGAACCACCCTTGCTTCCCAGGGATAAATCCCATTGATTACAGCATATATTCAGTGAGACAAAATATGTTTACAGCTGTTTGTATGGAAAATAATACAATGATTAATAAATAATAATGCAAGAATAAACTCTGTTTTGTGTACTCACAACTGTAAATCTACTTTTGCCTCACCCTTTCAATGTATTATTTTTGGTTTGCTAATATTCTATTGAGAATTTCATTAGAGATGTTAGTCTATAGTTTTGTTATTTTGTGGTGTACTTACTTGCCTGCCTTTGGTATCAGGGTAATGTTAACCTCAAAAAATGAGTTTGGGCCTGATCAGGCAGTGGCGCAGTGGATAGAGCATCAGAGTGGGATGCAGAAGGACCCAGGTTCAAGATCCCAAGGTTGCCAGCTTGAGCGCGGGCTTTTCTGGTTTGAGCAAAAGCTTTCCAGCTTGGACCCAAGGTCACTGGCTCGAGCAAGGGGTTACTCGGTCTGCTGAAGGCTCGCGGTCAAGGCATGTATGAGAGGGCAATCAATGAACAACTAAGGTGTCGCAACGTGCAACATAAAACTAATGATTGATGCTTCTCATCTCTCCGTTCCTGTCTGTCTGTCCCTGTCTATCCCTCTCTCTGACTCTGTCTGTCTCTGTGTAACAAAAATAAAAATAAATTTAAAAAAATGAGTTTGGGAGTGTTCCCTCCTCTTTATTCTTTGGAAAGAATTTGGGAAAGATTGGCATAAATCTTCTTTAAATGTTTAGAACTCACCAGTGAAGCCATCTGGTCCAGGATTTTTCTGGTTGGAAGGTTTCTGATTATTGATTCAATCTCCTTGTTTGTTACTGGTCTTTTCAGATTTTCTATTTCTACATGATTCATTCTTGCTAGGTTGTATGTTTCTAGAAATGTCCATTTCTTCTAGGTTGTCCAATTTATTGGCATATAATTATTCATACTAGTCTCTTGATCCTATGTATTTCTGAGGTACCAGTTGTAATGTCTCCTCTTTCATTTCTGATTTTATTTATTTGAGTCTTCTCTCTCTTTTTTATAGTCTAGCTAAACATTTGTCAGTTTTTTTTTTCTTTAAAAAAAAGAGCTCTTAGTTTCATCAGTCTTTTCTATTGTTTTTCTCATCCTTATTTCTTTTTTTTTCTGTCCTAATGTTTATTATTTTCTCCTTTGTCTAACCTTAGGTTTAGTTTGTTCTTCTTCCAGTGCCTTGAGCTGTAAAGTTATGGTGTTTATTTGAGATCTTCCTATTTTGTTAACATATGTACTTATCACTATGCCCTTTCCTCTTAGAACTGCTTTTATATTATTTATAGTGTTTCCATTTTCAACTTTTCTTTGAGATTTACTTTTTAAATTTCCCTTTCTATTTCTTCTTGGACCCATTGGTTATTTAGGAATGTGCTGTTTAGTTTCCACACTCTTATAGAGTTCCCAGCTTTTCTCTTGTTATTGATTTCTACTTTTATACCATTATGGTTCAGAAGATACTTAGTATGACTTTAATCTTATTAAATTTGTTTGAGTCATTGTGTGTGAACTTGAGAAGAATGTGTATTCTGCTGCTGTTAAAAGAAACATTCTATACATGTCAGTTATGTCTATCTGATTTAATATATGGTTCAAATCAATGTTTTCTTGTTTATTTTCTGTCTGCAGGATCTATCCTTTGCTGAAAGGGTACCGAAGTCCCCCATTATTAGTTTATTGTTGTCTATTTCCCCCTTCAGAATTGTTAGTACGCTGCTCACAAAAATTAGAGCATCAGGGAACACTCAGACACTCTAGTACTTTTAGCCTTTTGTGTAGTGCATTTTCACCAATGAAATAAAAGTTGGTTTTGCTTCTCATTTGTATAACTGAACAACTTTCTTTGACTTGTCATTTGCTTTTCTGATGTTCTTGTTTTAAAAAAAAACAATGAAATGCATCCTTTTTTAATCACTTCATATTCATTTTGAAATATCCATTAATTTTTGTGAGCAGTATATGTACTTAATATATCTAAGTGCTCCAATATTGAATCTGTATATATTTATGATCACTTTACCTTTCTTTAAAATTCCTTTTAGAGAGAAGACAGAGAGAAAGAGAGAGAGAGAGAGAGAGAGAGAGAGAGAGAAAGAGAGAGAGAAGAGGGGGGAGGAGCAGGAAGCATCAACTCTCTTATGTGCCTTGACAAAACAAGCCTGGAGTTTCAAACTGGTGACCTCAATGTTCCAAGTTGATGTTTTATCCACTGTGCCAGCACAGGTCAGGCTCACTTTACCTTTTTGATAAATTGAACTTTTTACCATTATATAATGAGATTCTTTGTCTCTTGTTACTCTTTGTGGCTGCAAGTATATTTTGTCTAACGTTAAGTGTAGCTATTCCCACTTTCTTTTGCTTTTCATTTGCCTGGAATATCTTTTTCCATCCTTTTACATTGTACCTACGTGTGTCCTTAAATCTGAAGCTTTTAGAATTCTCTCTTTGTCTCTGATTTTTGATAGTTTCATTAAAATGTGTCTTTTAGAGAAGACTGTTTTGCATTGAGATAATGGAGTGATCTATTAGCCTAGCAAACTTAGATGTCTAAATCTCTTCCCTAATTTGGAAAATTCTCAGCTATTAAAGTAGACGTTCTGTCCCGTTTTTTCACTCTTCTACTTCTGAAACACCAATTAGTCTACTATTTGTATGTATGATGGTGTCATATAGATCATATAAACTTTCTTAATTCTTCTCTTTTTCTCCTCTAACTGTATTATTTCAAATTTCTTACCCTTTAGGTCACTGATATAATCTTCCTTTTGATATATTATGCTGTGACTGTTCTCTAAAGCATTTCTGTATTCATTTTGTCCATTTAATTACTCATCTCTAGAATTTGTTTGGTTCTTTTTTAAGAATTCTATGTGTTTTTTGAATTTCTTATTTTGGCCTAACCTGTAGTGACACAGTGGATGGAATGTTGACCTGGATCTCTGAGGTCACCGGTTTGAAATCCTGTGCTTGCCTAATCAAGGCACATACAAGAAGCAATCAACGAATAAAGTAAAGCAACTATGATCTTGCTACTTCTCTCTCTTTCTCTCTCTATAAAATCAATAAATAAAATCTTATATTTTTTATTTTATTCATAGATTGTCCTGATTTCACTAAATATTCTTTGTGTTTTCTTGCAGCTCATTGAGTTCCTCAAAATAGCTATTTTGAATTTTTTATCAACTAAATGACAAAATTACATGCCTTTAATTGGTATACTGTAGTATTATTGTTATCTTATGGTAATGACCTGTTTCCTTGATTCTTCACGCTCCTTGGAGTTTTGTATTGCTGTTTTAGCATTTGAAGCAGCAGACACCTCCTCAAATATTTACTTATTATATTCTGATAACAGATATTTTTTGTTAGTCCAGTTTATATATGGTACTTTCTCCAGCCCTGTATGGGTACCCCTGCTCCACACTTCTTGCTCCCTCTTGTGGCATAATTCTTAAGATTACATGTCTTTTCTGATTCTTATATATATATACACTATATTACCAAGTTGGCTACTGCAAACCTTTCTGTTTTCCAGAAGGTGGTGCTACAAGTTTGTGGTTTCTCCCTTACCCACAGACCTTGGCCTGTTTTCCAAGGCAACTCCCTCTTTACAGGAGCTTGCTTGCATGGCAGCACTTGACAGTGAGCACAAGGAGCCAGATGCAGAGCAGAGGGAGTTGTGGGTTTAGCACTCAGGGTTCTGGGGTACCTGTAAACCAGATGAGAATATCCTTGGGTGAGGTTCTCCCAGTGGCTCATGGGTGAAATTTCTGCTGGAATTCTAAAAGCAGTCAGCAGGCCTGACCAGTGGTGGTGCAGTGGATAGAGCCTTGACCTAGGATGCTGAGGTTGCGGGTTTGAAATCTTGAGGTCATCAGCTTGAGTGTGGGATCATCAACATGATTCCAAGGTTGCTGGCTTGAGCCCAAAGGTCACTGGCTTGAACCAGAGGATACTGGTTCAGCTGGATACTGCCTCTCCCCATCAAGGCACATATGAAAAATAATCAATGAACAACTAAAAGTGCCATAATTACAATTTGATGCTTCTCATCTCTCTCCCTTCCTGTTCTCTTACTAAAATAATATTAATAATAAAGAAATAAAGAAATAAAAGCAATCAGCAAAATCCACATACTTTTGATGCCCCTTGATATTCTTATCTGCCTCTTTTCTGATTTCTTCCCTCCCCCAAATCTTGGAGCATCTGCCTTACTACTCTGGGTGCTATAGCAATGAAATATGCTTCTCCAGCAGTCTGGTGAACAGCTGGGGTAGCCGGGAACTCATTCACTGTTCTCTCTTTCACCTCATGGAATAGGTCCCCAGTAGCTAGTTCAGCCCATGCTGTGCTGCCGAGGGTGAGGAGCAGCACTGACCAGTTCCTCTTACCCTCTCCAGTGCTCCAAACTTGTGCATTTTCTGTTTTGAATGAAGTGTTAGATACTCTTTCTTAGGAAAGCTGGATTTCTATAAAGTTTCTCTCACCCATGGGTGTCTGCCCAAGTCAGCACTCTCCTGTCTTTCCCCTACCAGGGCTGAGAGGGGTTGTGGCCAGTTCACAAGCTCTGGCTGGTTCTACAGCCCTACCAAGGTCTGTCTGCATACTTCCTGATGCCTGGGTGGGCCAGACTCCCTTGGTGCATGAGGCTGGACTCCACAACTCCCACAGAGTACTTTTGATTATGTATGGATGCCAAATCAGTGGTTTTAAAGGGGAGACAATAAAAGGAGGGCTGTCTTATGATGCTGATGTCATTCCTCTGCTTCTAAGTGTTTGCTGTGAACTGAAAGGAAACTTATAGTCTATTTAATTAAACTTACCCAGTTTAAACATAAGGAAGCTGAGGCCCAGAAAACTGAAATGACTTGGTATAGCTCTTACAACAAATATGTGGCAAAAAATGACTAGAAGCTAATCACTGCTTTGCCTGCTAACCCAAAGCTGCCCAATATTAACACACAAGTCTTATACATTTGTGTATGTAATAGACCAACTAATGACATCTTAAAAACCTATAAAGAAAAATACTATGATTACCAAATTTAAAACTCTGAGATATAAAGAGGTTCTACTTTACTTCAGGCTTATTGCTTTATACCTAATTTTATAAAAATCTTCCTAATTTGTACCATTGCTTTCATAGCTCCCACCCTACAAATTCATCTCAGTATCTCTAGTGAACCACGTGCCAGCTCCCAAACCTAAAATGAACACTTCATCAGCCACCTATATAAAAGTCCTGACTGCTCTCCGTTGACTACAGAGTATATTGATTACAATATAAAAGACAGACCTAGATTTAAATCATGGCTCTACCCTGCCACTTTCTTCAATAAGCTGGGTTTCAAGCAAATCACTGCTGCGAACCAGGACGGCTAGTAATTCCAGGTCCTGAGTGGGAATGGTGCGGAATTAAGAAAATATGCTTAAAGTAAAAGGATGGGCTTGGAAGGGCTCTGCACTGCTGATGGAAAGAACAGAGCACACTCCACGCCACTTCTTGCTTTATTTATAGGACAAAGTGAGGCCATTAGCAAATCAGAGATCTCTGATCACATTTCCAAGGCAGCCCAAGAATTCTACCAAGTGCAGAAAACCCCCACCATACAGAACATTTTAGCTCCACAAAACATGGGATAAAAGAAACTTGCCTCCAGTCTTTCCTGGGGACATGGGCGATAGGATGAGTATAAACAATCTAGCACCACAGCTTAACAGCCTTTAGTAACTTCACAGAACAAGTGAGGTGGGAAGTTGGGCAGACTGTCAGTTGGATACACCTCCATCCCCCAAAAATCTAAACTGCAAAGTTCATGTTGGCTTTCGTTCCCCAACAAATCACTTAAACATTATTACCATTAATTTCTACAACTGACTAATGAGAATAAGAGAGCTCAAATTCAGATATCAGAGTACAGCCAAATTCAAAAATCTCCACTCCACATAACTTAAATATATAAATAGCAAATGGGAAAAATAAATTTAAAGCAGCAAAAACACATCAATAGCAATCAAAGGAGATGGGTCAAGTAATAACACTTAAAAATTGGTGGTTATCTACTGAAACTAAGAGACATTGACAAGAGTGTGGTGGTTACAGGGGGGAGGGGGGAATGGGAGAGGGATAGGGGGTGGGGAGGGGCACAAAGAAAACAAGATAGAAGGTGACAGAGGACAATCTGACTTTGGGTGGTGGGTATGCAACATAATTGAACGACAAGATAACCTGGACTTGTTATCTTTGAATATATGTATCCTGATTTATTGATGTCACCCCATTAAAAAAAAATAAAATTATAAAAAAATATATATATAACTCAAAAAAAAAATAAAATAAAATAAAATAAAAAAGAAACTAAAAAAAAAATAAAAAAATTGGTGGTTATCAAAGTAGGATACAATAGTTTCCAAGAATTCACAGAACAAAGCACAGAGCTAATGGCGAGTTTCTTGACATCATCCCCCAAACACTATGCTGGGAAGATGAATGAACAAAATCCTGAAACATCTTAACCACTCCCCAAACCTGCCGTGAAACATGACAGAGATATGGGTAGCCCTCGGAGGAGACAATTTCCCAAGGGAGGAAAAGCCCCATCACAACTACCTTCAGGTCCTACCAGAAAAGGAAACTATTGGTACTTGCTATTTGGGTATCTTCCAGCTGAGAAAAAATTGAAGAGCACAGCAGAATAATTATTAACACCCAGTGTTAATTATCTCTAACAATACGTAGTGATCAAGCAAAAAGAAAGAAAAAAGAGAAAATAATTAGGACAAGAGCCTCTGAGGGAGGGAAGGTGAAAAAGCAGCGTGCTTAATGCCTAAGGGAAGTAACCAACACCTGTGTAATGGTGGTGGCCTAGGCCAGGCAGCTTCTCATTGGATTCGGGCAGATAGAAGAGAAACTGTGGAGCTGGAAAGTGTCTGGCCATACCCATTTATTGGAGGCTCAGAAAGACAGACAGCAAATAAACAAAAGTGAAAGAGCTAATAAACAAAAGAAACTGCTATTCGCAATAAGAGCAAGGGAGCAAGGAAAATTGCACCTCACAGTGGTGGGAGAGCCATCTGGGAGACACACTGCCCAGGGGAAGCCTTATATAGGCTATGTACACATGCATCTGCCAAGTGCTCATGCACTAATCAAGTCAAGATATCAGAGTTCAGCTTAGAGTAAACCCGTGAGCAAGTCTAACACAGCTGCCCCACAACCTGTATTACTGATACAGGAGCAAACATCTTAATTCATTGTTTATCTTTTCCCCAGAGGAGGTAAGAGTGGGTGTTGGAAGGAAGATAAATTGCTGTTGGGGAGAAGTGGGTGAATGTGAAAAGAAAAAATTGGTGAATTAAAGTAGATAACCCAATAGACAAAACAAAACAAAATTTCAGATTACTTTCTCTAGAGCAAGGGTCGGGAACCTTTTTGGCTGAGAGAGCCATGAATGCCACATATTTTAAAAGGTAATTCTGTGAGAGCCATACAATATGTTTAACACTAAATACAAGTAAATGTGTGCATTTTATGTAAGACCAACACTTTTAAAGTACAATAAGTCTCTGAATTCTTTTTAATAACGTTGTTATGCTGTTGCTAACCAATGATGAATAAAGTACTTCTTACCATTAATGCGACTTCTAGTGCTGCATGGTTTTGCTGATGGCTTTATAGCAGGGGTCCCCAAACTACGGCCAGCGGGCCGCATGCGGCCCCCTGAGGCCATTTATCCGGTCCCCGCCGCACACCCGGAAGGGGCACCTCTTTCATTGGTGGTCAGTGAGAGGAGTATAGTTCCCGTTGAAATACTGGTCAGTTTGTTGATTTAAATTTACTTGTTCTCTATTTTAAATATTGTATTCATTCCCATTTTGTTTTTTTACTTTAAAATAAGATATGTGTAGTGTGCATAGGGATTTGTTCATAGTTTTTTTTATAGTCTGGCCCTCCAACGGTCTGAGGGACAGTGAACTGGCCCCCTGTGTAAAAAGTTTGGGGACCCCTGCTTTATAGTCTGGTTGATACGTGGTGAGGTTAAGCTTCATGCAGGCATTGAGACTTCTATCCCTTAATCGTGATTGTAGGTTGGTCTTAACGTTCTTTAGATGTGAGAAAGACTGCTCACGTGCATACATAGAGCCAAACATTGTCAGTACAGCAATATTCACACGCTGCAGTGTGTGGTATGTGATTGGAAGCACGTTCCAAGTTTTGACAATCAGCTGGTCTTTGGGTTGAAGTTTTTTCATTTCTCCCCACTTGTGTTTGCTCGCCAACTCTGCTTGCTGTCGTGCAAGTCTTTCCAAGTCTTCATTCAGTGACTTGAACTTATTCGCCCACCTGTCTGAGGCCTTCAGGTCAGCAGCTTGTAGCTCAAAATCCCTGACGGAGATACCTGGGATGTAACTCAGGTTGGCGCTGTCCACTGCACACTCGTGTGGATGGGTGATGAACTTAACAAGATGAGTGCACTCACGAAATTCTCCAAAGCACGCTTTGAATGACTGCAGGAGATTAGATGTGAAGCTCACTAGCTGCTGGAGATCAAGATGTTGAGCAAGGTCACTTGCTGTGCATGCATCTTTAAAATCTCCCAGTGTTTCAAAGTGTAGTAAACGACCTGTTTCAATGTTGGTGATGAAGAATTCCAGCTTGTTTTCAAATGCAAATGCTGCTTGTTGAAGGAATAAGACTGTATTTCCAATGCCTTGCATTTTCACATTGAGCTGGTTCAGATGTTCAGACATGTCCACAAGATAGTAGAACTTCAGGAGCCACTCATTGTTAGCTAATTCAGGATGCTCCACATTTTTCATTTCAAGAGAAGTCCGGATTTCACTCAGACAAGCCGCAAAACAGCTGAGCACCTTCCCTCTTGACAACCAACATTGCTGTGCAGAACCAGACCAGGATAATTATTCCCAACTTCATCCAGCAGTGTTTTAAACTGGCAATCATTTAAAGCTCGGGCAACAATAAAGTTGACCACCCAAATGACCAGCAACATCACCTCACCAAGCTGCTCACCACACATCTGAGCACAAAGCGCCTCGTGATGTAGAATGCAGTGAAAACTTAGGATAGGGTGGCCCTGGCCGGTTGGCTCAGTGGTAGAGCGTCAGCCTGGTGTGCAGGAGTCCCAGGTTCGATTCCCGGCCAGGGCACACAGGAGAGGCGCCCATCTGCTTCTCCACCCCTCCCCCTCTCCTTCTTCTCTGTCTCTCTCTTCCCCTCCCGCAGCCGAGGCTCCACTGGAGCAAAGATGGCCCGGGCGCTGGGGATGGCTCTGTGGCCTCTGCCTCAGGCACTAGAATGGCTCTGGATGCAACAGAGCGACGCGTCAGAAGGGCAGAACATCGCCCCTTGGTGGGCATGCTGGGTGGATCCCGGTTGGGCGCATGCGGGTGTCTGTCTGACTGCCTCCCCGTTTTCAACTTCGGAAAAATGAAAAAAAAAAAAAAACTTAGGATGGGACTCTTTTCATGTTCATGATGAGGCACTACAAATCCTGTTTTTCCCCACCATGCACAAAACACCATCAGTACACACTGAAATAAGTTTATCCATCGGTAGATTTTTTTCTTTAGCAAACTCAGTGAAAGACTTGAATAAATCCTCCCCTCTTGTTGTCTCTTTCATAGGCAAAACAGCAAGACTTTCCTCACATAGTGTGTCACTGACAGCACACCTTGCAATCGCTGAACTGGAATAAATGGTTTATGTCTGTTGACTCATCCAAAGCAAGAGAAAAGAATGATGATGCATTTATGTCTTTCACTTGTGTTGCCTCAATTTGATTTGTCATCATGATGGTATGATTGTAAACAGTTCTTGTGGATAGAGGCATGTCTTTTATTTGTTTGATTATCTTGTCTTTATTTGAAAAAGTCGTCAAAAAGTTCATTGGCAACATCAAGCATGAATGTTTTGGCATACTCCCCATCTGTGAATAGCTTTCCATTTCTCACAATTGCTAAAGCACCAGCAAAGCTAGCTGAATTCCAGTCACCTTGTTGGGTCCAAACACGAAGTTGCTGCTGACTAGCTTGCACTCTGCACAGTAGCTCTTGATATGCTTTCTTTCTGCTGTCCCCCGCTGGATATTTCAATGCAAATGTAGTATGGCATGTGTCAAAGTGCCACTTTATATTTGACCATTTCATCGATACAATTTTATCATTGCATATCAGACACACTGCAGAACCTGCTCTCTCCACAATGGTGAATTCCTCTGTCCATTCCTGCTGAAAAGTACGATACTCTTCATCTTTTTTTCTTTTAGCCATCTTCTTCGTCAAAAGGTTTCTGCAATTAGCTAGCTGACTGCTTGATTAAAAGGAGGGAAGTTTACTTCCTGACCTCACAACAACCTGTGTACGTTATGCATTATTCAATAAAAATTTGGTGTTGTCCCAGAGGACAGCTGTGATTGGCTCCAGCCACCTGCAACCATAAACATAAACGGTAGGAAGTGAATGGATTATAATACATGAGAATGTTTTATATTTTTAACATTATTATTTTTTTATTAAAGATTTGTCTGCAAGCCATATGCAGCCATCAAAAGAGCCATATCTGGCTCACGAGCTATAGGTTCTGACCCTTGCTCTAGAGAAAACCAAGAAGCCAGGAACCCAGGAAGATTAGAAAGAATAATCCAAAGCTCAATGATATTCTTAGTATGATGGAGATAAATTTCAATAGATGGACAGAGTTTAGCACAAGAAAAATTTAATAAAATCCCAGGAATACCGAGCAAGGTCCTCCAATCTAGCCTGTACACACCAACAGTTGCGATCTTTCTCTGTCCTTGAACCTAAGGTCATAGAAAAGCCAGCTGAATTCACCCATACCATGGCAGGGCAAATCAAGGTCTACAAAGCTGCTTCTATGCAATATAAGAAAAATAAAGGGAATAACAACTTTGCATACACATATCAGCATACACATATCAGCAAAAATAAATAAATGTGAGAAAGGAGAATACATGTGAAGAAACTATCCTAGAAGTTAGCAGAGCCCCTCAAAGAGAATTTCCTGCAAGTACTTCATGATATAGATGTCACTGAGAACATAAAAACAATTTTTAAAATGAGGTGTAAAGATAAAAATAAAAAATGCAAGCTAAGAAAACATACTGAGAACCACATAGCATTATTATAGAACTAAAATATTAGAAAGCATAGAAAGCGCTCTTATCTAATATAATTTCAAACTCCAAAGTTGTGGGGCAGCTGTGTTAGGCTTGCTTGCAGGGTTACCAGCTGAAAGCACTTTGCCTGATTGGTGCGTGGGTGCATGGCAGCGCCACGTGTGTGTGGCCTATATAAGGCTATGGGTGCTTACGCTGGAGAGAGAGATGGAGGATTGCAGATGTGTGGATGGCCTGTCCACTGCTGTGAGGGGCCATTTAGCTGTTTATTTGCCTGAGAGGTGGTTTCCCCTGCCTGTGTGCTTCTCTGCCATTGTGAAGCTTTATTAAACAGAATGGCCCAACCCTTTCCGGCTCTGCAGTTTTTCTACTGTCTGCTCTAATCCAGTGTGAACCTGCCTGGCCTCAGCCACCAGCATCACAAAAGCCATTCAAATTTAAATTCCTTCTATTCTCTAACCTATATGGAAAAAAGGGTCAAAATTGACTTCTTTTTTCTTTCTGGCTTTACCTCCTATTTGCTAGTAGTTACTGTTTCTGATATATGGGGTGGGGGTTACTAAGGGGTAAGAAGGTAGGTGCTGGGGGCACAGTTTCTGTGGCAGGAACTGTGTTTCTCCTGCAGGGCCCTCTAGATGACAATGATAGTTGTTGACTATTGGGTACCCTTGTGAGTGCCTCATGAATCCCTGTAGTTTCCTGGTCTGCCTCTTTTCTGTCTGGCCACTGGATTTGTAGGATACACATTCTGTTCACGGCCTTCAGACCAGTGGTGGGATTCAGCCAGTTCGCACTGGTTTGGCAAAACCGATACCTAATTTTTTTTTTTTTAGTTTGGTGAACTGATTGTTAAAATGGCACTTGTAATCAGGGTCTCTCTAAGGTGGATGCCTGGTCAGCCACCCAATGTGGAAATCACAAATTTACATTCTTTACTCTTTTTTAATGTTCGTCTGCACAACAGCATATTCTCAGTGCCCATAGTAATATTCATTCCATTCATAGGTGAAAAAAATTGCAAGTGAGGATGCCAATCGAGAAGCAATATGGAAATATCGAAATATCTTAAATAACAGTTTTATTGATTTTTGTCAGGTATTATTTAATATTTTTTCTTTAATATTTTAAAACTTTTTTATAACAATCTAGTTTTGTATACGTCTTTTATTGTTCTTATTTAAGTATTAAATGCAAGAAATAATAACCTACGTTTCGGTGAATCATTTTTTTATAGTTAAAATGGTCATTAGGGCAGAGAACCAGTTGTTAAATTATTTGAATCCCACTACTGCCTCAGACAGCACACCTTAGGATCATGTTTCCTAAGAGTCCTTACTAAGTCTCAGAAACCTTTTTACTCTGCCATGGGAGGGAGCACAACTCAGCTCCAAAGCAGCCGCCTGTGTGCTCTGCCACCAGAGAGGGCAGTTCCAGCCACACCATCTCACCTTCAAAATATTCACGGGTAACCCTCAGGTTCCTGGGGGTGCATAAAGCTCTCTAAGTTCCCCCTAGAAGTCTCTTCTTGACATGAGAAGAGGAGGCATCTACCTTATCCTGTGATATTATTATTATTATTATTACTACTACTACCAGGCTATTTGTCTGATCCAAATTCAAGGACAAATTAAAGGACAGCTTGGCCACTATACAAAGTTGTTTTTACTTCTATTGACTCCTGAAGCAGTAAACAAACTGCTGTTGATAAATATAAAATAATAAGTGAGTGGATGCAGCTCACCATGCTTTATTTATATGCTATAGAAACCCACTGGGATTAAAAGTATTTCTGGGCTTGACAGGTAGTGGTACAGTGGGTAAAGCATTGACTTGGAATACCGAGGTCTCTGGTTGTAAACCCTGGGCTGGCCTGGTGTGGGGAAGTTGTGATAGGCTTGCTCGCTGGGTTACCACCTGCAAACACTTTGCCTGATTGGTACATGAGTGCGTGGCTACACCACGTGTGTATGGCTTATATAAGGCTATATGGGTGCTTGTGCTCAAGAGAGATGGGGGATTGTGGATAGCAGATTGCCTGCCCACCACTATTCTTGCAGTTTGTGTGCTAGAAAAGAGGTTTTCTCCTGCCTATGCACTCATCTGCCATTGTGAGACTCTTAAATAATGATGTCCCAATGCTTTTTTGCTCCACAGTTTCTCTACCATCTGCCTGAATCCAATATGGACCTTCCTAGCCTCAGGCACTGGCATTACACCTGGTCAAGGCCCATATGGGAGTTGATACTTCCTACTTCTCCCCTACTTCTCTCTCTCTCCCCCCTCTCTAAAATGAATAAATAAAAATTTTAAGAAAAAAGTATTTCTGGATTCCAAAATGGTGATGAAGTAGGCGGATATCCCAACTGCCACCTCCCAGGACCAAATTGGATTACAACTTAATTTGAGAACAATCATCTTGAAAAAACAATTTTAGACTAAATGATGAGGAGTCTATAACCAAGGATCACAAGGAGCCACATCCAGACTGGTAGGAAGGGCAGAGATGCAGAAAGGGCTGCCCCACTCCCAGAAATGAGCTGGGCAGAAGGTTCAGAGGGACTCTTACTGCGGGGAGGTTTGCCCTGAGAGGTGTGGGTCCTAAGCCCCAGAGCCTAGAAGAGGCACCCACACAGCATGTGGAGGTGAAAAGAGCTGAGGTTTCTGACTGTGAGAAAGGGACAGGAACTCTGAGAGGCAGGCTTTGTCTTAAAAGGGCAGCACAGAAAATCTTGTTCACAGCCACTTACCTGAGGCTCCGGCAGAGGGAGGGCTGAGAGGACTAGAGCTGTGTGAGGAGAGTGTGAAGTTGGAGGCCCAGGGAGAGACACTGTGGGGGATGGTCACCAGACCCACTGTGCTGAGTCATTCTCTAATACCTCAGTCACCATCTTTCTTGGGTAGAGCAGTTCCCTCTGAGCGGCATCAGTCTGGGGAAAAGCAACTGCCGCATCCTCAGGATTCTCTCCTGCCCCAACCTATGCAGACTGGGTTATTCTGAGAAGTCAGCCAGGAAGCAGAGAGTATGTCAGTTTTCCAGCACTGAGACCAGAGCTTTCCTCTGCACTCTCCCAAGTCTATGACTCTTGCTTCTGTCTCATGGTAGACTCAGTAGAAACTAACGAGACTGTGGAGAGACCACATCTCTGAGTAACAGAGGCCACACCCACTGGACTCCTTGTTCCACACTCACTGAGATCTGCAAAAAAAGTCTGAACAGACTGACACCTGGGGCTGAGAGGCAGAGCCACACCCACCACCCTTCCTAAACCCTGCACTTCTCTAGGTTCTAGACCCGTGATGGCGAACCTTTTTATTAAACCACCCACTTTTGCAGTGCTGGTCAACCTGGTCCCTCCCGCCCACTAGTGGGCATTCCAGCTTTCATGGTGGGCAGAAGCAGAGCAACCAAACGGCGCCACGATTGGCCCACCATAAAAGCTGGAACAGGTCCTGGCAGGTTGGCTCAGTGGCAGAGCATCGGCCTGGCATGCGGGAGTCCCGGGTTCGACTCTCGGCCAGGGCACACAGGGGAGGCGCCCATCTGCTTCTCCACCCCTCCCCCTCTCCTTCCTCTCTGTCTCTCTGTTCCCCTCTTGCAGCCAAGGCTCCATTGGAGCAGGGTTGGTCCGGGCACTGAGGATGGCTCTGTGGCCTCTGCCTCAGGCACTGTAGTGGCTCTGATTGTGGCAGAGCACGCCCCAAGATGGGCGAAGCATCGCCCCCTGGTGGGCGTGCCAGGTGGATCCCGGTGGGGCTCATGTGGGAGTCTGTCTGACTGCCTCCCCATTTCCAACTTTATAAAAAAAAAAAAAAAAGCTGGAATGCCCACTAGTGGGTGGTAAGGACCAGGTTGACTACCACTGCAAAAGTGGGCAGTTTTTATAAAAAGGTTCGCCATCGCCATCACAGTTCTAGACTGTACCAGAGGTTTTTTTCAGTGGCTGAGCCCAACAAGCAGCCAGTAGACAGGCGCAGGAGTTGGAGCTCAGGGAACCTTGGCCTTTTACTGACCTTCCCCAGGTCCAGTGTGGGTGAAAGCCAGTCTAGGTGTGTGGCTTGGTATTTCCATGGGCATCTGGGCCCAGCAGAGGCAGCCATAAACTCTGGATTCCTTGTAGCTTCAAGAAGGATGCTGAAGGCCAGTCACGGGCAGTGTCTCCAAGTGGTTGTGCCAGGTTCCAGCCAGGGAGGCCGAGGGCTGGCACATCCAGGGGTCAGCTGCAGAAAGCATCAGTCCAGGACCAAACAATTCTTGATAGAGTGGTATCCTAAGGAATGGCTTCTGTACAACCAGTAGCCATGGCCGCCATCACAGCCATCTGGCCCATGCAGGTTCGCATTAGATTCGGACAGAAACCAAAACGTTTAATCCAATATACAAATAAGGAAGTCTTTGATACAAAGTCACTTATCTGAGGCATAATGGGATTCCTCATGACAGTGCACCACCCCACATCATGTAATCAGTCAAGGGTATGGGGAAAAGCTTAGTCTTAAAATTAAGCCTTAGGCTATAATGACCCACCCTGCTTACAGCCTGTCCCCCACATCCAATACAAACTATAAGCAAGCAAACATTTAAAAACTTATTTGACCAACATTCCATCCCTTTTGCTCGCTTCACAAGCTAAAGCACAGGTATTCCTGCACAAGGAAATTAGGCACATTACACAAATTACAAAAACATGACAAATCATACAATTCCAACAATTACAAAAATACACTTCACCAGTCTCTGAGCACTTTGCCAAAAGTGCAAAATGTCCTCGACCTTCTTTTTAGCCATGGGAAAAGCTTCTTGGGGCAGGGGGAAAGGGCTCCATCAAACCCTTCCCCCACCTCCATCAGGGTATTTCACATTGTCCAAAATCCATAAGTCCATCCATCAAAGGAGCCAGTGCTCACTCCAGTCATAGTCCAGGAATCAGTCCACACACATGGGGCCTCAGCCACTCCCCTCATCCCTGCCATCCTGGAAGGTCTTACACTGTCTCAAAGAGGAGCACGTGGCAATGGCAGTCAGCAGTTCCATCTCTGCTCCAGAGAGCATGATGGCATCCACCAAAATCGCAGACCTACCAGGGGCATAGTAGGTGCTCCTTGCTGCTGAGCTCTCACCTTCCAGAGACTGCAGATTGCAACTCCAGTCCGATTCTCCTCATCCTCCAAAGAGGAACTGGAAATACCAGCTCCCGCTGCCAGGCTTGAATCCTGGGCTGCCACCACCTTGTGCTCTGCGGGCCTTGCAGCCCTGGCCCTGGCCTCAGCCCCGGCCTCCCACCACTGCTGGCTCTCCACAACATCCAGGGCAATCTGCAACTCACGAACCTGTAACTCCTTCTCGAGTGGCTGCTCCATTTCCAAGCGAATTTCACGAACCTGGTCAGCCTCCTCCGGTGCTTGCTCCAGCTCCAGGGTCGGCATCTCTTTCTCCCACATTTGCTCCAGCTCCTTCCACTGCTTGGTTTGCAGGTCCTGGGCAGCCTCTTCCACAGAGCTCTTGGTTTCTTCACACATGGCTGTGAAAGTCAGTCAGCCTATGGTCCCCAAAAGGACAGCCATGGGGAACCATAACAGCAGCCAGTCCTCTACTCCACCGCTCAAAAGTGATGGTGGCTCCATACCGAATTGACTTGAGTCCTGCCACAAACTACGCCAAATGTAAAGCCAGTAGGCACAAGCCACCATCACAGCCACCTGCCCCATGCAGGTTCACATTAGATGCAGATGGTAATGAAACGACAGAGCCAAGAACTGGTGGGCTATTACCTTTAATCCTAGCTTGCACCCAGCAGACAAGTAAAAACACACACTGGGCTCCAAACCCACTCACTCAGTGCTCACAAAGCTACTGACTTATCTGAGTTTCCTAGAATCAAAGGTTTCTAGCTCACTAGCCTTATTCGCCTCTGTTCCCCATCTCCTTCTCTCTGCACAAACTCTGCACAAACTGGCTTCTCCTTCAGCATTCTGCCATCTTGGCTGCTTCTCCTATGCTAATCTCAGGAACTGAGAGAGAGTAAGCTCCCACTCTGTTCCCATTTTATAGTGTAGAAATCAAAACCTTTAATCCAATATACAAATAAGGAACTCTCTGATACAAAGTCACTTATCTGAGGCATAATGGGATTCCTCATGAGAGTGCACCACCCCACATCATGCAATCAGTCAAGGGTGCGGGGAAAAGCTTAGTCTTAAAACAAAGCCTTAGGCTATAACTACCTGGCCTGCTTACAGCCTGTCCCCCACACCCAATGCAAACTATAAACGAGCAAACATATATATTATATTTAAAAACTTATTTGACCAACAGCTTCTCACACTTGGCCCAGCTGAGGCAAGCTCCACTCTCTGTGATCAGCACTGGCACAGTGGCTCATGTGCATTGGACAGAGTGGAGCTTCACAGTCAGTCAGCCTGGGTGCTGGATATCCTGCCCCACTGGGTTAGGTTCCACAGGGGTAAGGGAGAGAGGCTTGGAGCAAGGACATTTAAAGTATGGGTTCCCACAAGCCTATTACTGGGTCTGGTCGAGGGAACTAGCCACTTTCTGAGGGGACACAGTCAGCCCCAAGGAAGGACTCTGTCAGTCTTCCTCCCTGAGATCAAAGTCTCAGCAGCTGGAAGAACTTCTGCAGAGGGGGCTGTCAGCCCCACTTTGACCTGCATCTGCTGCTCAACTTGCTGGGGAGAAATAAAATTTGAGTATACAGCAGGGGCTGAGGGATTATGCTCTGGAAGAGGGGCCACTTTCCCCATACTGAGCTCCTGACCAAGAGACCCCTGAAGTAGAGGGTCCCACTAATGTTGTATTCCCAACCTCAGCTCCCCTAACCCACCAATCTTGTAAGCTATAGAAAGGTTGGTCGAGTGAGGCCAGTCTAAACCCACACTACAGTCTCTACAGAAGACTCTGGGAAGGCCACACAGTGGCAAGAGGAGATGGAGCAGCTGAAAAGTGGAGGCAAATCTTACAGAACACAGGGCTTTTATGAAGCTGCTGTCATCTCTAAGCAGGAGAAAGCTGATCTTTATCCACAGGTTGGCCCCTCCCACATGACCCAGGCACAGAAAACACAGGCACAAATATCAAACAGAGCAGTAGCTCCAGACAGGTAGCTCATGGCGGGTTACAAACAACGGCTGACGTCAACCCAAGAAGATCTATAATCAACACAACCAGTAGTGGGTTGCAGACAGTACCAATGCTAGAATCACTAGCTACATAAGCAACATGCCCAAAGGAGGTGTCCAGCAGGCACCAAACAATGTGAAAAACAAATACACCCAACAGGACAGACACTGCACAGTGTCGAATACACATAATCAGGGAGATTATCACACTTCTTGATATCAAGTTATACTACAAGGCCATTGTGATCAAAACAGCTTGGTACTGAAATAAGAACAGGCATATAGATCAATGGAACATAACAGAGAACCCAGAAATAAACCCACACTTTAATAGTCAATTGATATTTGACAAAGGAAGTAAGAGCATACAATGGAGTAAATACAGTCTCTTCAATAAATAGTGTTGAAAAAATTGGACAGGTACATGCAAAAAAATTAAACTAGACCACCAACTTACACCATTCACAAAAATAAACTCGAAATGGGTAAAAGACTTAATAAGTCACAAACCATAAACATCTTGGAGGAAAACACAGGCAGTAAACTCTTTGATATCTCTCGTGGCAGTATTTTTGCCAACATATCTCCACAGGCAAGTGAGATATAGGACAAAATAAACAAATGGAACTATATCAAACTAAAAAGCATTTGCATCACAAAGGATACCATTAACAAAATAGAAAGGCAGTCCACACAATGGGAGAACATATTTGCCAATACGTCTGATAAGAGATTAATAACCAAATTTATAAAGCACTTCTAAAACTCAACACCAGGAAGGTAAACAATCCAATTAAAAATGAGCAAAGGAGCTGAATAGATACTTCTCCAAAGAGGACATACAGATGGCCAATAGGCAGATGAAAAAATGTTTAACATCACTAATCATCAGAAAAATACAAATTAAAACCACAATGAGTTACCACCTCACACCTCTCAGAATGGTGCTTATTAACAAATTAACACACAACAAGTGCAGACAAGGGCATGGAGAAAAGGGAACCCTCCTGCACTACTGGTGGGAATGCAGACTTATGCAGCCACTGTGGAAAACAGTATGGAGATTCCTCAAAAAACTGAAAATCGAACTGCCTTTTGACCCAGCTATCCCACTTTTAGGAATATACCCCAAGGACACCATAGAATGGCTCGAAAAGGAGAAATGCACCCCCATGTTTATGGCAACATTGTTTACAATAGCCAAGATCTGGAAACAGACCAAGTGACTGTCCGTGGACAAGTAGATAAAAAAGCTGTGGTACATATACACAATGGCATATACTATGCATTCGTGAAAAAGAAGGAAATCTTACCTTTTGTGATGGCATGAATGGACCTGGAGATTATTATACTAAGTGAAATAAGCCAGGCAGAGAAAGAAAAATACCATATGATCTCACTTATATGTGGAATCTAATGAACAAAGTGAACTGAGGAAGGGAATAGAGGCAGAAGGAGCAGAGGGACAGCTGTCAGAGGGAAGGGGGATGAGGGGATGGGATGAAAGAAGGTGAAGAGATTAGTGAAATTATATATACATAACACATAGATACAGACAGCACAATAGAAAATCCCAAAAGGAAGGGGAGAGGGTGTTGGGATAGGGGGACAAAAGGGGTGTAATGGGGGACACGTGGTTGGGGGTGAGGGTGTTATATTGAGTGGGACACTTGAATCCATGTTAACACAATAAATTTTAAAATTAATTTAAAAAATAAATTAAAAGAAGAGAAACCCACCTGAAGTTCAATGGATTGAGAGTCTGCCAATATTTTTATTCAGAGAAGGGTATGGACTCACTCACATGCTCCCAACATTATCAATACCCAGAAACAGTTCAGAAAGCCAACAAAAGGCAGTACTCTGGGCTCTGAAGTTCTCAATGTGCCTGCCCTGGGACAATCTCCTTTTCTCTCAGCAAGATCTGCAGCAGCCTAGGAGTTTCCATGTGTGTCTATTTAGACTTAGAGCATTTCTATCACTGAGGAACACATTCTTCTCCTTACGTGCTGGAGAAGGTATAGTAAGGTGGGTGAAACGCGAAGAACTCTCACTTCCTCTCCAAAGCTTTGTTTCTAGGCTGGGGTTAGGTAAACAGCTAAAGCTGTCGGAACTGCTCTAGGACCACAAACTTACAAAGTTCTACATAAATTATCTGGCACCTCTCTTTAGAATGAGGGACATCTATCATTTTGTGTTCAGCCTTTGTGGCTTCCAATGGAGCATTCTGATATATCTCTACCACATCATGACATATATTATTAGTGCTAGGGCGTTTGTGATTTCAAACAGAGACTGCATTACCCATCCTTATTTTCTCTGCAGTGCCTGGGATGGCACCTTGCTTGCTGGAGACAGCTCATAAATGCTTGGTAAATTGAGTTTAATTTTAGAGAAAGACCAACTTTCTCCTTCCTTTCTACCTATGCACATATTTCCCACCCTTCAGTACTGGAACAAGGCTATCTTGTCCATGAAGTAGCCCTGTTCCATTTTAGCCCCATTAATTTTTCCTTGTCTCTGAACTACTCCAAACCTTACTAAAATGATGTTTATATCACCATTTAAAATTTTTATCCATCCTGCCTCTTCAGTAAGACCCTGAGCTTCTTTAATAATATGAATCATCTTATAGTCGTTTCTTTAGAGAAGTTCTTAACAAACATTTAATAAATACTGAAATAAATACTATGTTAAATCAGATAAAATCATCTATATAAAGAAACCACTCCTTTATGCACTGAACTAATGGTATTCAGATAAAGATAATGATAGAAAGTTAGAGCAAGAGGGGACTTCTGATCTGATCAATTCCAGTTTTCCCCCCTTGAACGCAGCAGTGCTTTATAAATGCTGCCTCCCTTCACCCTCTGCTGACCATTTTAGCAACTGCACCTTCTTGAATTTCATTTTGGAATTACTTTCATTTCTCCAAGTTCCAGAACACGATTAAAGGCAGTTTTTGTTTTGTTTTGTTTTGTTTTTATTCAGTGAGAAAAGGGGAGGGAGAAAGACAGACTCCCACATGCACCCTGTCCAGTGATCCACCTGGCAAGCCCACTAGGGAGGGATGCTCTGCCCGTCTGGGGCATGGCTCCATTGCTCAGCAACCGAGCTATTCTTAATACCTGAGGCGAAGGCCATGAAACCATCCTCAGCACCTGGGTCCAACTGACTCCAATTTAACCATGGCTGCAGGAGGGGAAGAGAAAGAGAGAAAGAAAAGTGAGAGGGGTAGGGGTGGAGAAACAGATGGGTGCTTCTCCTGTGTGCCCTGACTGGGAATGAACCCAGGTCATCTACATGCTGGGCCAATGCTCTAGCACTGAACCAACTGACCAGGGCTAAAGTCAGTTTTTTAATTTCTATTTATAATACTACTTGTTAACAGTATAGAAAAATTAAAATTGATACCTATAGGTTTCATTTAGGCACATGGGTGCTGGAGCTGATTGCCATAAGCCAATTCTCCACATCATGGCTTAAACAACCTCTTTGTCACCCAGTTTCCTTTCTGAAAAAAGGGAATAATAAGAATAATGACCTTGCAAGGTGGTTGTGGCGCTAAAGGAATTAATACCCGCAAAACACTTAGAGTAGTACCTGGGAGAGAGCAAGTTTTCATCATTCTTATTATCTAGTGCTGGTGATAGTCATGTTTAATAACTTTCATATCAATGACAAGAGTGTCTGATCTGTTCATTCTAATACACTAAGCTCCTAGAAAACACACAAACACATACTCTGTTCTATTTATCTTTACATCTCTAGCACTGTGTACACAGTACACTCAGCAAATTCTTGTTAAATGTCATTTATAAATTAAATTATTATTAAGAATATAGGCTTTGGACTCAGACTATTTGAGTTCAAATACTGGCTCTGCCACTTACTAGCTATGAGACCCAACTTTTCTGTGCCATTTTCACACACATTATTAAATAATGGTGATTATAACTCCTAGTTCATAAGATTGTTATAAGAATTAAATTATTGTATACATGAAGAATAAAGTAAGATCTGAAACAAAGTAAACAATCAATAAATGTGAGATATTATTTGTAAAGATTTCCCAAAGCAATGTTTATAAAGTAATATAAGTAGACATGTAAGAGTATCTGACAGACCTGAGTTTGTGTACTGATGTTACGATTCATTAGAAATATGGTTTTAAACTGTTATTTAACTTCTAAGCCCTAGTCTAGAAAACAAGTAATACTACCTCCATTCCTAGGTCTGTTGTAAGGATTAAATGAAATGGAGTGTATAAAATGGTTCAGACTGTGTTGGAGGCATTGTAATAATATAGTAAATGCTTAGTTTTGTTTTGCTGCTGTAGTTCTTGTTTTTATTGTTAATATGTTTATAGCTAAGAAATTTAAAATCTAGATTAGAAACTAAGATATAAATAAATAACTACAAAGTATGTGTCATAGAAATTAAAGTTAAATACTTTGATAGTTTATGAGTTGAAGAGATCAATGCTGGCTGCGGTGATAATATTTCCTGAAAGAGATAAAATTTCCATAAAAGAAAATAGGAATTAGGTGGATATCCCAGGCAAAAGAAATTATGCCACAGAAAAGCTGAACAAAAGCACAAAAACAAGAGGTACAAAGCTTATTTGAGCAGTAGAGAAAGAGGGGCACAGTTGGTAGATATATAAAGTCATTCATCAAATCATTGAGTGTAAAGTTCTATTCTAGACATGCACTGTCCAATAGTGTAGTTACTAGCCATATGTGGCTATTGAGTTCTTGAAATATGGTTAGTGTAAGTAAGAAACACAATTTTCAATTTACTTTAATTTTAATTTTTAATTAATTTCAATTTAAAAGCCAAAGTAGTTTGCATGAGATAGCAACTCCACTCCTGCATGTATACCTAAAAGGATTGAAAACAAGAACCTGAACAGATATTTGTATGGAAATGTGTTTTATGGCATTATTCTTAACAGGCAAAAGATAAAAGCAACTCAAGTGTCCATCAACAGATGAATAAACAAAATGTGGTATACACATACAATGAAATATAATTCAGCTTTAAAAAAGAAATGTTCCTAATACAATATGAATAAACCTTGAGACATTCTGCCAAGTGAAATAAGCCACACATACACTAATATTTTGGGGTGCCACTTATATGAAATACCAAAAATAGGCAAATTCATAGAAACAGAAAGTCGATTAAAAGTTACCAGGGGTTAGAAAGAGTAGGGAATGAAAAGTTATTGCTTAATGTATAGAGTTTCTGTTTGAGTAATAAAAAGTTTTTAAAATAGATATGGTTGTACAACATTGTGAATGTAATTAATGCCAATGAATTGTATATATAAAATGGTTGAAATAGCAGATGTCATGATATATTCATATTTTAATTCATTAAAAATTAAGCAGTGTAAAATATTTTTCTGCCAAACATATCTTTACTGTTTTGGTAACTGCATTTTATTATACTTTAATTGTTACATTGTAAAAGATGTTATTATTATATAATACTGAGTGTTATCAAGCACGTACATAATTTCTAGTATTACATATAAATACATCATCAACTGGGATGGTTAATTTTGTCTCCACTTGCCTAGACTATGGGATGCCCAGACATTTGGTCAGACATTATTCTGGGTTTATCATGGAATTTGTTTGAGGGAGAAATTAACATTTTAGTTGGTAAACTCAGTAAAGCAAATTGCCCTCTCTAATGTGGGTGGGCCTGAAAACTAGTACAGCTGATGGTGCAAGTTCCTGCTCAAGTCTGAAGGCCAGTATCCCAGCTTAAACAGTCAAGTAGGAGGTCCCTCTTTTCCTTTTTGTTCTAGTATTCAATGGGTTGGATGAGACCCATCTTTTGAAATTGCCTTGCAGCCAAGTGGTTGATCTGCAACCACCCAGTTGTTGATCTATAGCTAATGGCTGACTGATGCAAACATATAGATTTAATGGTCTTGCCTTGCTTTGGAATAACTCTGAAAGGCCATCTTAGCTCAAGCGTTTTCTCTAGGTCTCAGTTCTAACCACAGTAAGAGTCAGCTTCTTCTGCCCAACACTACTGTTATCTTCCTTACTTCCCTAGAAGTATATCTCCCAAGCATACTTACTGGTCTATATACAACTCCCAATTGCCAGCGAACCCAATCTAACATATGGTGTTGCAGGAATCAAAAGAGGACAAAAGATGCCCAGACAACTTGATGAAGGAAGTAGGATTTATTTAGCCAGCGGAGCAGTGTGACCCCCGTAAGGATCAAGAAAAGATCAAATTGTTAGATTCAAGAAAGTGTGCTGGGATTGCCAGAGTGTAGACGCAGAGACAGGGAGGTAAGGATAGGGACCCTGTAAGGCTAAGAACAAAGGAAGACAAACGTTTGCATTCCATTGGTTAGAGACCTTTATCAGAAGTTTATGTTTGAAGTTTGCCAATGAGCTAGACCCAGCCCCTGTTGCTATGCTATGTGCAACTCCCTTAGCAAATAAGTGACCGCTATTTTTGCTTCTGTATTTATGCTTGCTTACTTAGGATATATAAGGAACTAGCTGTAAGCACCCGGGGCGGTTCCCATTTGCAGCTCATGGTATCTCTGGACATCAGGGAACTCGCCCCTGCGCAGGTGAAACTGGCCAATAAAGTTACATTTATACCTACCTCTGAAAGTCTCCGACATTTTTTTATTATTATACCCGGTGGATGCTTCAACCCCAAAAGAGGCAACAAAACACGAGCTCCCCGAAATTAGATCTCTTACATACTTTTACAGCTTTAGCTTTCACATAACAAATGCCTGATTTCTATGACTTCTTTGTTTGCAGGCCTAATGTGACTTCCATGTCTCTGGGAGGGGAGAGAGAGAGACCATAGGGTCTGTCCTTGACTTATTAATCATTCTTCTCTCTGGAGCTGCAAGTTCATTTCAAGGAACTGATAACAAGCAAGACCCACAGCTGTGGTTTGTTATTTTTCAAACTTTTCTGTCTGCCTTTGTTCCTTCAGTCCTGAACACCGAGGTCACAGGCTGGAGCATAAGATCCTAGACATTGCAGGCCCCCCTCTTCTGCATTCTTCTGGTTTCTCCTCCCACAATGGTATACATTATGTTGCACCAACATTTGAAAGGACAAAAAAAAAAAAAAAAGAGAGAAGAGTAATGGCGGGATAGGAAGCGATACCGATAAATCTCCCCCAAAACTCAACAAGATCTTCAACCAGAAACAGAAAAACCTATCCTTGGAGCCTCCAGATGTTTCGAAATACACCCAAAGGTATGATTGAGCGAAAACTTGGCTAAATATATAACCAAACCCCAAAGGAAATAGGGAGTAAGAAATGCTCCGCCTTCCTCACTAACCTAAACAGGGCGGCTTTCACTGGAAACTGAGAATATAGAAACAAAGACAGGCAAAGGGGGTGAATAGATCTAGGCCGCAGCACAAACGGCCGAACCAGGCTGTGGCACGGAGATCCCAGCGGAGGAAAAACTGTTCCTGTGACAACCCGGGCAATACAGCTAACACTCACGCTAAACCCAGACAAAGAAAGACAAGCGGGGCAGCCATTTTACCCGATCTCCTGGTCGGCGCGCGTGCAGATAGTGGGCAAGAGATTCCTTCCAAAGCCCCGGGAGGGTGCGCCCGTGTTACCCCACAGAGAGGCAGAGTCAGAGGCCTTTGTGTAGGCTGAAAGCCTCCGGGCCACTCCAGCACCCTGGGAGAGCAGCACACAGGGAGGGAGCAAGAACTAATTCCAATGCTGGAACTTTTCCATACGGGCGGGGGTTTCACTCAGAGGGTGAGGCCGCTGGTCTGATATCCTGGTCTGCGTGTGCAGATAGTGAGCGAGAGATTCCTCCGAGTGCCTTGGCAGTGCCTGCCTGTGTTATCCCATAGAGGGGCAGAGTCAGGGGCCTTTGTGTGGGCCAAAAAGCGGAATCTTGGGCCGCCCCAGCGCCCTGAGGGAGCCGCGCACGGGAAGGGACCAAGAGCTAATTCCAACACTGGAACTTTTCAGTGCGGGCGGGGGGTTTCACTCAGAGGGCAAGACTTCCGGACAGACATCCTGGTCTGCGCGCACGGAGAGTGGGCAGGAGACTCCTCCCAGCACCTCGGGAGTGGTAGTCCGTGTTGTCCCACGGAGGGGCAGAGTTGGGGGCCTTTGTGTGGGCCAAGGGTGGAGTCTCAGGCCACCCCAGCGCCTTGAAAAAGCCACACACGTGGACGGAGCAAGAGCCAATTTCAACGCTGGAACTTTTCAGTGTGGGTGGGGGGTTTCACTCAAAGGGCGAGACTTCCGGTCTGACATCCTGGTCTGCGTGCGCAGATAGTGAGCGAGAGTTTCCTCCAAGCGCCCTGGAAGTGGGTGCCCGCCTGTGTTACTGGACAGAGTGGCAAAGCCAGAGGTCTTTGAGTGGGTGGAAGCCCCACCTGATTATGCTAGCGGCTCTGACTGACTGAGCCTTACCCAGAGCCCTGCGCTGAATGGGAATAGAGTGGGGAGTTGCTAGCTCTTTGAGCCTCTTACTATCCAGGCAGAGGTAGCAGCAACCCCATAGCTGGATTATCAGGCTACTAATTGAGGAAGGAAAGAATAGGAGAGAGGCTCCAGGAACACAGACTCTCTCACTGTCAGAGCTTATAAATGCTAATGAGCCTCGACTGCCAACGAGACTGAAGCACAATACATGACATCGCCATAGAGACTTATCAACTGCAAATCTCTACCTGAGCGTGCCAAAGGGGCAGAACCCGGGGTACAGAGTCACCGACCAGGAAGAGGGAGAGAAAAGAAAAAGCAAGAAGATAACCTCTCAAAATCAAGAATAATCCGCAGACTTTATAACCTATCCCATTTTATTATATTTTTTCGTTTGTTTCTCTTATCTTCATCCTTGATTTTTTTTTCCTCCTCCAATTTATTGTTTAACTATCTACCGGTCTTACTCTCTCCTCTCCTTGAACTACACTACCCATAAGTGTTACATCTCCCATTATCTTTTCTTTCCTCTTCCTTTCTCTCTATGAGGGTTGCACTCCAAAACACTTAACTCTCTCTCTCTCTCTCTTTTTTTTCTTTTTTCTTCTTTTAGTGGTTCCCTCTTTTTTTTCTCTCTCTCTCTTTCTTTTCTCCCTCTATATTAGTTTCTTCCTTTCTCCTTTACGTCTCCTCTCATTCAAACCTCAATAACGAACAAATTATCTTATCTGGGACTCAAACTTATGTTTGTGGCATTTTGGGGGGTTTTTACTTCACCTTTTAACTCACTAGCAGTGCTCCCATCCCTGGCTCTCCATTTTATCAAGCTCTTGTTCCACTAAATACAATAGTAATTTTTTAATTTGTCCCCCCCATTTCCTGATTCCCTCTTATTCCTCTCATTATAACTCTTAGTCAACCAACCCTAAACGCAAATCATTTTATTCTTGATCCAAATTTTTTCATTATTTGCTTTTTGTGGGCCCATACACCCCCTTTTATTATTTTTTTTTTTTTCTTGCCCCTTTATTACTTTTCCCGAATTCAGGCCCTCCATTACAGGCATTGTTTGTTTTATTAAATACAATATAATTCACAGTTCACCTCAAGATTTTCTCAAGAAATATTGGAGAGGAGAGGAGAGGAAAAAAGGAGGGGGGGAATAATTTCCTTTTTTTTTTAATTTCTATTTTATTTTATTTTTATTTATTTCATAATTAATTTTTAAAAAACAACTTTTTTTGATTTTTTATTTCTTTAACTTTTTATTCTTTATTAAATCTTAATACTATCAACAAAAGCACCTTCAGATGCCATTAAGGAAGAGAAAATCAAATATCATAAATACAAAAGAAAGAGAGGTAACACAAATAGATAAGAAAAAATCTATGGAGAAAAAATTTAATATATTGGAAACCTTGGAGCTAAATGACAGAGAATTCAAGATAGAAATCCTAAAAATACTCAGAGATATACAAGAAAACACAGAAAGGCAATTTAGGGAGCTCAGAAAACAACTCAATGAACACAAAGAATATATGTCCAAGGAAATTGAAACTATAAAAACAAATCAAACAGAGATGAAAAACTCAATTCACGAGCTGAAAAATGAGGTAACAAGCTTAGCTAATAGAACAGGCCAGATAGAAGACAGGATTAGTGAAATAGAAGACAAGCAACTTGAGGCACACAGAGAGAAGAAGAAAAAGACTTAAAATTAAAAAAAAAATGAGATAGCCCTACAAGAATTATCTGACTCCATCAGAAAGAATAACATAAGAATAATAGGTATATCAGAGGGAGAAGAGAGAGAAAATGGAATGGAGAACATACTCAAACAAATAATAGATGAGAACTTCCCAAGCCTGGGGAAAGAACTAAAGCCTCAAATTTATGAAGCAAACAGAACTCCGAGTTTTCTAAACCCCAACAAACCTACTCCAAGGCACATCATAATGAAATTGGCACAAACCAATGGCAAAGAAAAAATTCTCAAGGCAGCCAGGGAAAAGAAGAATACAACATATAAAGGAAGGCCAATTAGATTATCATCAGATTTCTCAGCAGAAACTCTACAAGCTAGAAGAGAGTGGACCCCAATATTTAAAATCCTGAAAGAGAGGAACTTTCAGCCACGAATACTATACCCATCAAAGCTATCCTTCTAATATGAAGGAGAAATAAAAACATTCACAGATACAGAAAAGATGAGGGAATTTATCATCAGAAAACCCCCACTCCAGGAATTACTAAAGGGGGTTCTCCAATCAGATACAAAGAACAAAAAAAAAAAATAAAGCCACAAGTAAAAGCTCCAAGAAGAACACAATGAAACCAAATTTAAACTGTGACAACAACAAAAAGAAAGGGGGGAGAGGATGGAGATTAACAGTAGCAAAGGAAGATGGAGTGCAAATGTATTCACAAAATAGTTCGCTACAATGAACAGGGTAGAAACCCTTTTCATTACTTAAAGGTAACCACCATTGAAAAAACCACCACAGAAGCACATGAGATAAAAAAGATAGCAACAGAGGAAAGATGTATGGAATACAACCAAATAAAAACAAAAGATAGAAAAATGAAAGAGAAGGATCAAACAAGACACAAAACTAACAGAAAGCAATCTATAAAATGGCAATAGGGAACTCACAAGTGTCAATAATTACACTAAATGTAAATGGATTAAACTCACCAATAAAAAGATACAGAGTAGCAGAATGGATTAAAAAAAGAAAATCCAACTGTATGCTGCCTACAGGAAACTCATCTAAGTAACAAGGATAAAAACAAATTCAAAGTGAAAGGCTGGAAAAAATATTCCAAGCAAATAACATCCCAAAAAAAGCAGGCGTAGCAATACTCATATTGGATAATGCTGACTACAAGACAACAAAAGTACTCAGAGACAAAAATGGCCATTTCATAATGGCTAAGGGGACACTGAATCAAGAAGACATAACAATTCTTAATATATATGCACCTAACCAAGGAGCACCAAAATATATAAGACAGCTACTTATTGACCTTAAAACAAAAACTGACAAAAATACAATCATACTTGGAGACCTCAATACACCGCTGACGGCTCTAGATCGGTCATCAAAACAGAGAATCAACAAAGATATAGTGGCCTTAAACAAAACACTAGAGCACCTGGATATGATAGACATCTACAGGACATTTCATCCCAAAGTGACTGAGTATACATTTTTCTCCAGTGTACATGGATCATTCTCAAGAATTGACCATATGTTGGGCCACAAAAACAACATCAGCAAATTCAGAAAAATCGAAGTTGTACCAAGCATATTTTCTGATCATAAAGCCTTGAAACTAGAATTCAACTGCAAAAAAGAGGGGAAAAATCCCACAAAAATGTGGAAACTAAACAACATACTTTTAAAAAATGAATGAGTCAAAGAAGAAATAAGTGCAGAAATCAAAAGATATATACAGACTAATGAAAATGACAATACAACATATCAGAATCTATGGGATGCAGCAAAAGCAGTGATAAGTTCATATCACTTCAGGCATATATGAACAAACAAGAGAGAGCCCAAGTGAACCACTTAACTTCACACCTTAAGGAACTAGAAAAAGAAGAACAAAGACAACCCAAAACCAGCCGAAGAAAGGAGATAATAAAAATCAGAGCAGAAATAAATGAAATAGAGAACAATAAAACTATAGAAAAAATTAATAGAACAAGGAGCTGGTTCTTTGAAAAGATCAACAAAATTTACAAACCCTTAGCAAGACTTACCAAGGAAAAAAGAGAAAGAACTCATATAAACAAAATCCAAAATGAAAGAGGGGAAATCACCACAGACACCGTAGGTATACAAAGAATTATTGTAGAATACTATGAAAAACTTTATGCCACTAAATTCAACAACCTAGAAGAAATGGATAAATTCCTAGAACAATAGAACCTTCCTAGACTTAGTCAAGAAGAAGCAGAAAGCCTAAACAGACCTATTAGTAGAGAAGAAATAGAAAAAACCATTAAAAACCTCCCCAAAAATAAAAGTCCAGGCCCTGACGGCTATACCAGCGAATTTTATCAAACATTCAAAGAAGACTTGGTTCCTATTCTACTCAAAGTCTTCCAAAAAATTGAAGAAGAAGCAATACTTCCAAACACATTTTATGAGGCCAACATAACCCTCATACCAAAACCAGGCAAGGATGGCACAAAAACAGAAAACTATAGACCAATATCTCTAATGAATACACATGCTAAAATACTAAACAAAATACTAGCAAATCGAATACAACAACATATTAAAAAAATAATACGTCATGATCAAGTGGGATTCATCCCAGAATCTCAAGGATGGTTCAACATACATCTGGTTAAAACGGTTAACGTAATACACCATATCAACAAAACAAAGAACAAAAACCACATGATCTTATCAATAGACGCAGAAAAGGCTTTTGATAAAATACAACACAATTTTATGTTTAAGACTCTCAACAAAATGGGTATAGAAGGAAAATATCTCAACATGATAAAGGCCATATATGATAAACCATCAGCTAACATCATATTAAATGGCACTAAACTGAAGGCTTTCCCCCTTAAATCAGGAACAAGACAGGGTTGTCCACTCTCTCCACTCTTATTTAATGTGGTACTAGAGGTTCTAGCCAGAGCAATCAGACAAGACAAAGAAATAAAAGGCATCCATATCGGAAAAGAAGAAGTAAAGGTATCACTTTTTGCAGATGATATGATCCTATACATCGAAAACCCCAAAGAATCCACAAAAAGACTACTAGAAACAATAAGTCTATACAGAAAGGTCGCAGGATACAAAATTAACATACAGAAGTCAATAGCCTTTCTATATGCCAACAATGAAACAATTGAGAACAAACTCAAAAGAATAATCCCCTTCACGATTGCAACAAAAAAAAATAAAATACTTAGGAATAAACATAACAAAGAATGTAAAGGACTTATATAATGAAAACTATAAACCATTGTTAAGGGAAATCGAAAAAGATATAATGAGATGGAAGAATATACCTTGTTCTTGGTTAGGAAGAATAAATATAATCAAGATGGCCATATTACCCAAAGCAATATACAAATTTAATGCAATTCCCATCAAAATTCCTATGACATTTTTTAAAGAAATAGAGCAAAAAATCATCAGATTTATATGGAAGTATAAAAACCCCCGAATAGCCAAGGCAATCCTAAAGAAAAAGAATGAAGCTGGGGGGCATTACAATACCTGACTTCAAACTATATTATAGGGCCACGACGATCAAAACAGCATGGTATTGGCAGAAAAATAGACACTCAGACCAATGGAACAGAAAAGAAAGTCCAGAAATAAAACCACATATATAGTCAGATAATTTTTGACAAAGGGGCCAACAACACACAATGGAGAAAAGAAAGCCTCTTCAATAAATGGTGCTGGGAAAACTGGAAAGCCACATGCAAAAGAATGAAACTGGACTGCAGTTTGTCCCCCTGTACTAAAATTAACTCAAAATGAATCAAAGATCTAAACATAAGACCTGAAACAATAAAGTACATAGAAGAAGACTTAGGTACTCAACTCATGGACCTGGGTTTTAAAGAGCATTTTATGAATTTGACTCCACAGGCAAGAGAAGTGAAGGCAAAAAATAATGAATGGGACTACATCAGACTAAGAAGTTTTTGCTCAGCAAGAGAAACTGATAACAAAATAAACAGAAAGCCAACTAAATGGGAAATGATATTTTCAAACAACAGCTCAGATAAGGGCCTAATATCCAAAATATACAAAGAACTCATAAAACTCAACAACAAACAAACAAACAATCCAATAAAAAAAATGGGAAGAGGACAAGAACAGACACTTCTCCCAGGAGGAAGTACAAATGGCCAACAGATATATGAAAAGATGCTCATCTTCTTTAGTTATTAGAGAAATGCAAATCAAAACAGCAATGAGATACCACCTCACACCTGTTAGATTAGCTATTATTAACAAGACAGGTAATAGCAAATGTTGGAGAGGCTGTGGAGAAAAAGGAACCCTCATACACTGTTGGTGGGAATGTAAAGTAGTACAACCATTATGGAAGAAAGTATGGTGGTTCCTCAAAAAACTGCAAATAGAACTACCTTATGACCCAGCAATCCCTCTACTGGGTATATACCCCAAAAACTCAGAAACATTGATAAGTAAAGACACATACAGCCCCATGTTCATTGCAGCATTGTTCACAGTGGCCAGGACATGGAAACAACCAAAGAGCCCTTCAATAGATGACTGGATAAAGAAGATGTGGCACATATACACTATGGAATACTACTCAGCCATAAGAAATGATGACATCAGATCATTTACAAAAAAATGGTGGGATCTTGATAACATTATACGAAGTGAAATAAGTAAATCAGAAAAAAACAGGAACTGCATTATTCCATACGTAGGTGGGACATAAAAGTGAAACTAAGAGACATTGATAAGAGTATGGTGGTTACGGGGGAGGGGGGAAAGGGCGAGGGAAAGGGGGAGGGGGAGGGCCACAAAGAAAACAAGATAGAAGGTGACAGAGGACAATCTGACTTTGGGTGATGGGTATGCAACATAATTGAAAGACAAGATAACCTGGACTTGTTGATCTTTGAATATATGTATCCTGATTTATTGATGTCGCCCCATTAAAAAAAAAAAAAAAAAAAGAGAGAGAATCCATAAAAAAGGACTTAAGAATATTAGTGGAGCCCTGGCCTGTTGGCTCAGCGGTAGAGCGTCGGCCTAGTGTGCGGAGGACCCGGGTTCGATTCCTGGCCAGGGCACACAGGAGAAGCGCCCATTTGCTTCTCCACCCCTCCGCCGCGCCTTCCTCTCTGTCTCTCTCTTACCCTCCCGCAGCCAAGGCTCCATTGGAGCAAAGATGGCCCGGGCGCTGGGGATGGCTCTGTGGCCTCTGCCTCAGGCGCTAGAGTGGCTCTGGTCGCAACATGGTGACACCCAGGATGGGCAGAGCATCGCCCCCTGGTGGGCAGAGCGTCACCCCATGGTGGGCGTGCTGGGTGGATCCCGGTTGGGTGCATGCGGGAGTCTGTCTGACTGTTTCTCCCTGTTTCCAGCTTCAGAAAAAAAAAAAGAATATTAGTGGAAGAAAGAATGGAGAGTCTGACTAGTGCTAACGCAGTGGATAGAACATTACCTGAGGTGTCAGGTTCAAAAGTCTGACATTGCCGACTTGAGCGCAAGACCATCAATATGATCTTATGGTCACTGACTTGAGCAAGGCTTGGCTCAGCTTGACTACCTGCACCACATGCCCATCATAGCACATATGGTGAGAATCAATCAATGAATCAATGAACAACCAAAGTAACACAACTACAAGTTGATGCTTCTTCTTCTTTCTTTCTCTCTCTTTCAAAATATAAAAACAAAAAAGAATGGAGAACAAGAAAAAATAACAGTGTGAAAGTTGGTGAAAAGATCAATTTAAAAAGGAGTTGTCAACAGTATTGAGTGCTACTAAGAAATAAAATAAGATAAAGACTCATGAATATGGATTTTTATCCTCTCAATTCTCTTCCTGTTTCTTAAATTGATGACTGTCTTTTATAGATAAATCTTGGTCATTTTTTTCTCCTGTCAAGTTAAAATATAAATAAGCATACCCCTGTAGCTGTCCATTACAAATCAGAAACTAAAATTGGTAATAAAGAACTGATTTTAAAAATCAGGGGAGGCCCTGGCCGGTTGGCTCAGCGGTAGAGCATCGGCCTGGTGTGCGGGGGACCCGGGTTCGATTCCCGGCCAGGGCACACAGGAGAAGCGCCCATTTGCTTCTCCACCCCCCACCCCCTCCTTCCTCTCTGTCTCTCTCTTCCCCTCCCGCAGCCAAGGCTCCATTGGAGCAAAGATGGCCCGGGCGCTGGGGTGGCTCCTTGGCCTCTGCCCCAGGCGCTAGAGTGGTTCTGGTCGCCGCAGAGCGACGCCCCGGAGGGGCAGAGCATCACCCCCTGGTGGGTGTGCCGGGTGGATCCCGGTCGGGTGCATGCGGGAGTCTGTCTGACTGTCTCTCCCCGTTTCCAGCTTCAGAAGAAAAAAAAAAATCAGGGGAAACATTTTAAGAAAAATATAAGGCAAATAAATGGGATCTTAAGGTAGTACTTAGTATAGAATAAGCACTATATACATAACACAAATACACAGATAATGGTATGGTGCTAGTGAGAGGGAAAGGGGTGTAGGGGCTAGGTAGAGGTGGGCATAGTGGGGAGGAATAGGGACAGAGAGAGACTTTGCCTAAGACCGAGAGTGCAAGATGTGGTGTGCAGATGTTTTATTGAGTTGTACACCTGAAATCTATATGGTTTTACAAAATAGTGTCATACTAATAAATTCAATTAATAAAAGTAATAAAAATACTCAGCTAGAGTTCAGATACCTCTTTTAGGATCAAACTGATCACTTTACAGCCATAACTTGTATAAAGTTTTCTCCTGAATACCCCCCAAAAATATATTACCATCTTGGACAGTAGGATCTGGGGGCTGGGTGGTGGTGGTTTGTGAGAAAATGCAGGAAGATGGAGAGGAAAAAATAAATAAAAGTATAAGGCTAATAAGTGGGATCTTAGAGTAGTGCCTAGCATAAAATAAGCACTATTTATATCAGTTAAATTTTTATTTGTCTCCTGACAAAAATTAAGTATGTTCATCTTAGATCAGGGGTCAGGAACCTATGCTCACAAGCCAGATGTGGCTCTTTTGATGGCTGCATCTGGTTCACAGACAAATCTTTAATAAAAAAAATAATATTGAGTGACGTCATGGAAATGGCGCCGTGAGCAGCGCGTCCGACAGATCTCCCCAAAATCACAACAAATTTATCAACTAGAAACAGAAAAATTTATCCTCGGAGCATTCCGGAGTTCCACACAAACTGAAAGTGAAAGGACTGTTATCACCTGAATCTGAGAGATGAGGGTGTGGAGGAAGCTAACTACCGCAGGGACGTTCATTCAAGCCACGGAGGGAGTGCAGTGCGCCTATGGTGAGTCAGCCCACACTCAGGGAGCGGCAGCCTAAACACTGCGAGCAGCCACCTGCGCGCGCCTTGTGCCACGGTCCGGTCGCAGAGCAAGCACCGCTAGCGTTCCCAGCGGCCTGCGCACTGCGAGTGAGAGTCCCCAGCCACCGGTGCCCGGAGCACCCCATTCGCACGCGTGCCCTGGGCGTCTCTCCGTGGGCGGGGCACCTCACCCAGCCATTCAAGCTAACAATCAAGCGTTGGGGGAGGGGCGCGCAGGCAGCCTGAAATACCTTTGGGAGCACAGCTGCGGACCCAAATCACTGAAATTAGCTTAACCCATGAAATCTGCGCACCCACGGGGCTCTAATTGATAAGATTTCTCTCAGTTCAGCGATCCAAGACAAGAGGCGTGATATTTTTTAGTGCCTCTTGCTAAAGGGGCGGGGGCAACTTCTGATTGATAGAGCCTCCATATTCAGGGATAAACGCTAACAAGAGGGACTTGGCAGATAATAAGATCTATACTACACTAGTCTTAAGCAGAGACTAGTGCCTCTTCTTCCCAGCAAAAACAGGCTACAAAGTGTGGAAAGCCTGGGTTGAGTGGTCCAACTGAATGCTAGGCGCTGAACAGTCACCTTGACAACAATTGACTCCCACCCCCGCCTGATTACACTGGAGGCTCTGACTGCCAGAACCTTTCCCAAAGCCTTGCGCTGAGTGGGGATAGAGTGGGGATTTCCTAGCTCTTTGAGCCTCTTACTCCCCAGGCAGAAGCAGTAGCAGCCTTATAGCTGGATCACCAGGCTGCTAATTCAGGAAGGGAGGACTAGGAGAGAGACTCCAGGAAAGCAAACTCTCTCATCGTTGGACCCTGCAAACGCCAACAAGCCTTGACTACCAGCAAGACTAAAGCAAATTATGTGACATTGCCATAGAATCCCATCAACTGCAAATCCCTACCTAAGTGTGACACAGGGGCAGAGCCTGGGGTACAGAGTCACCGACCAGGAAGAGGGAGAGAAAAGAAAAAGGAAGAAGTTAACCTCTCAAAATCAAGAAAAATCCACAGACTTTACAACTTGTTCCACTAATTTTTTTGTTGTTGTTGTTTGTTTCTTCTATCTTATTGCCTTTATTATTATTATTTCTATTTCCTCCACCTCGGTCCTTTTATTCTCTGCCCATCTTATGCTTCCCTTTTGTTGGTCAAATAAGTTTGTAAATATGATATATATGTTTGCTCGCTTGTGACTTATATTGGGTGTGGGGGACAGGCTGTAAGCAGGCCAGGTCATTGTAGCCTGGGATTTGGTTTTGGGACTAAGCTTTTCCCCACACCCTTGACTGATTGTATGATCTGGGTGGTGCACTCTCATGAGGAATCCAATTATGCCTTGGATGGGTGACTTTGTATTGGAGACTTCCTTGTTTGTATATTGGATTAAGGGATTTTGGTTTTCTACACTATAAAGTGGGACAGACCAGGAGCTTGGACACACAGTTCCTGCTATCACAATTGCAGGGGCTTCCCTGATCCCTGGCCCTTCATGGGAAGAGCTGGTTTTCTGCTTTTGTGGTTTGCCAAGACAGATGAGACACCAATAAATAGGATGGCCTCCATCCTCTGACTCCGCCATTTCTTTATCGTCTGCCCGAATCCAATGGGAACCTGCATGTGAATGGCCACGATGGCAGCTCCTGGACTTACACCTTTTCTTGAACTACACTACCCATGAGTGTTACATTTTATTTCTTTTCTTCATCCTCACTCTCCTTTAAGGTTACACTCCAAAACACTTAACTCTCACTCTCTCCTCTTTTGTTTTTTTTGTTTTGCTTTATTTTGTTTTTTTCTCTTCCTTTTCTTTTTCTTCCTTCGTTTTTCTCTTTTTCTTATTTTTTCCTTTCTATTCGATTTTTCTTTTCTCGTTTTACTTTTCCTCCCATTTAATCCTCATTCATGAACAAATTATTTAATTTGGGACTCAAGGGGTTTTTTTGGTTTTATTTTTCTTTTTCGCTTTTGTTTTTTTTGTTTGTTTGTTTATTTTTGTGGCATTTGGGTACTTTTTACGTTGCTTTTTAACTCACTAGCATTCCTCCCAACCCAAGGTCTCCATTGTATTTAGTCTTCGCTCCACTTAATACAACAGATTTTTACTTATTATTTTTATTTTTTTCTTCTTTATTATTCTTTTTTTTTCTCCTTTTTTCTGGTTCCCTCTTATCCCTCTCATTATATCTCTTAGTCAACCATCACTTACAAGCAAATCATCTTATGCTTGTATAAGATTTTTTTCCTTTTTTTTTTTTTTTTGCATTTAGTAGGTCCCTACTCCCTTTTTTTGCCCCTTGAAATCTTCACCCCAAATCAGGCCCTCCATTATAGGCAGGTTTTGTTCCATTTAGCATAATATAATTCACAGGTCATCACGATATTTCCCTGAGGAGGGGAGAGGAGAGAAAGAGAAGAAAGAAAAAAGGGGGAAATAATAAATTATTACTGGTTTTTTTTTGTGGGGTGTTTTACCTTTTTTTTTTTTTTTACTTTTTACTCTTTATTAATTCTAATTAGTGCTATCAACAAGACCACCCTCAGATGCCAATAAGAAAGAGGAAATCGAATATTATGGATACAAAAGATAGAGAGGTAACAAAAATAGATGTGGAAAAATCTATGGAGAAAAGACTTAACATATTGGAAGCCTTGGAGCTAAATGACAGAGAATTTAAAATAGAAATCTTAAAAATACTCAGAGATATACAAGAAAACACAGAAAGGCAATTTAGGGAGATCAGAAAACAACTCAATGAACACAAAGAATATATTACCAAGAAAATTGAAACTATTAAAACAAATCAAACAGAAATGAAAAACTCAATTCACGAGCTGAAAAACGAGGTAACAAGCTTAGCTAACAGAACAGCCCAGATAGAAGATAGGATTAGTGAAATAAAAGACAAGCAACTTGAGGCACAACAGAGAGAAGAAGAAAGAGACTCAAAAATAATAAAAAACGAGAAAGCCCTACAGGAATTGTCTGACTCCATCAGAAAGAATAACATAAGAATAATAGGTATATCAGAGGGAGAAGAGAAAGAAAATGGAATGGAGAATATACTCAAACAAATAATAGATGAGAACTTCCCAAGCCTGTGGAAAGAACTAAAGCCTCAAATTCAAGAAGCAAACAGAACACCGAGTTTTCTTAACCCCAACAAACCCACTCCAAGGCACATCATAATAAAGATGACACAAACCAATGACAAAGAAAAAATTCTCAAGGCAGCCAGGGAAAAGAAGAGTACAACATATAAAGGAAGGCCTATTAGATTATCATCAGATTTCTCAGCAGAAACTCTACAAGCTAGAAGAGAGTGGACCCCAATATTTAAAGCCCTGAAAGAGAGGAACTTTCAGCCACGAATACTATACCCATCAAAGCTATCCTTCAAGTACGAAGGAGATATAAAAACATTCACAAATACAGAAAAGATGAGAGAATTTATCAGCAGAAAGCCCCCACTCCAGGAAATACTAAAGGGGGTTTTCCAACCAGATTCAAAGAACAAAAGAAAACAAAACCACAAGTAACAGCTCCACCAAGAACACAATAAAACCAAACTTAAACTGTGACAACAAAAGAAAAAAAAAGGGGGGAGAGGATGAAGATTAACAGTAGCAAAGGACAATGAAGTGCAGAAATACTCATAAGATAGAGTACTACAATGAATATGGTAGGTACCCTTTTCATTACTTAATGGTAACCACCCTTGAAAAAACCACCACAAAAACACTTGATTTAAAAAAGGCAGCAACAGAGGAAAGAAGTATGAAACACAAACAAACAAAAACAAATGATAGAAAAACAAAAGAGAAGAATCAAACAAGATATAAAACTAACAGAAAGCAATTTATAAAATGACAGTAGGGAACCCACAAGTGTCAAAAATTACACTAAATGTAAATGGATTAAACTTACCAATAAAAAGACACAGAGTAGCAGAATGGATTAAAAAAGAAAATCCAACTATATGCTGCCTACAAGAAACACATCTAAGCAACAAGGATAAAAACAAATTCAAAGTGAAAGGCTGGAAAACAATACTCCAAGCAAACAACACCCCAAAAAAAGCAGGTGTAGCAATACTCATATCTAATAATGCTGACTACAAAACAGAAAAAGTACTCAGAGACAAAAATGGTCATTTCATAATGATTAAGGGGAAGTTGAATCAAGAAGACATAACAATCCTTAATATATATGCACCAAACCAAGGAGCACCAAAATATATAAGACAACTACTTATTGACCTTAAAACAAAAACTAACAAAAATACAATCATACTTGGAGACCTCAATACACCGATGATGGCTCTAGATCGGTCATCCAAACAGAGAATCAACAAAGATATAGTGGCCTTAAACAAAACACTAGAGCACCTGGATATGATAGACATCTACAGGACACTTCATCCCAAAGCGACAGAGTATACATTTTTCTCTAGTGTACATGGAACATTCTCAAGAATTGACCATATGTTGGGCCACAAAGACAATATCAGCAAATTTAGAAAAATTGAAATTGTACCAAGCATATTTTCTGATCATAAAGCCTTGAAACTAGAATTCAACTGCAAAAAGGAGGGGGAAAAACCCACAAAAATGTGGAAACTAAACAACATACTTCTAAAAAATGAATGGGTCAAAGAAGAAATAAGCGCAGAGATCAAAAGATATATACAGACAAATGAAAATGAAAATATGACATATCAGAATCCCTGGGATGCAGCAAAAGCAGTAATAAGAGAAAAGTTCATATCACTTCAGGCCTATATGAACAAACAAGAGAGAGCCGAAGTAAACCACTTAACTTCACACCTTAAGGAACTAGAAAAAGAAGAACAAAGACAACCCAAAACTAGCCAAAGAAAGGAGATAGTAAAAATCAGAGCAGAAATAAATGAAATAGAGAACAGAAAAACTATAAAAAAAATCAATAAAACAAGGAGCTGGTTCTTTGAAAAGATCAACAAAATTGACAAACCCTTGGCAAGACTTACCAAGGAAAAAAGGCACAGGACTCAAATAAATAAAATCCAAAATGAAAGAGGAGAGATCACCACAGACATCATAGATATACAAAGAATTATTGTAGAATACTATGAAAAATTATATGCCACCAAATACAACAATCTAGAAGAAATGGATAAATTCCTAGAACAATACAACCTTCCTAGACTGAGTCATGAAGAAGCAGAAAGCCTAAACAGACCAATCAGCAGGGAGAAAATAGAAAAAACTATTAAAAACCTCCCCAAAAATAAAAGTCCAGGCCCAGACGGTTATACTAGTGAATTCTATCAAACATTCAAAGAAGACTTGGTTCCTATTCTACTCAAAGTCTTCCAAAAAATTGAAGAAGAAGCCATACTTCCAAACACATTTTATGAGGCCAACATAACCCTCATACCAAAACCTGGCAAGGATGGCATAAAGAAAGAAAACTACAGACCAATATCTCTAATGAATACAGATGGTAAAATACTAAACAAAATACTGGCAAACCGAATACAACAACATATTAAAAAAATAATACATCATGATCAAGCGGGATTCATCCCAGAATCTCAAGGATGGTTCAACATATGCAAAACGGTTAACGTAATACACCATATCAACAAAACAAAGAACAAAAACCACATGATCTTATCAATAGATGCAGAAAAGGCTTTTGATAAAATACAACACAATTTTATGTTTAAGACTCTCAACAAAATGGGTATAGAAGGAAAATATCTCAACATGATAAAGGCCATATATGATAAAACATCAGCCAACATCATATTAAACGGCATAAAACTGAGGACTTTCTACCTTAAATCAGGAACAAGACAGGGTTGTCCACTCTCTCCACTCTTATTTAACGTAGTGCTAGAAGTTCTGGCCAGAGCAATCAGACAAGACAAAGAAATAAAAGGCATTCATATCGAAAAAGAAGAAGTAAAGGTATCACTTTTTGCTGATGATATGATCCTATACATCAAAAACCCGAAGGACTCTACAAAAAGATTATTAGAAACAATAAACCAATACAGTAAGGTCGCAGGATACAAAATTATCATACAAAAGTCCATAGCCTTTCTATATGCCAACAATGAAATATTAGAAAATGAACTCAAAAAAATAATCCCCTTCACGATTGCAACAAAAAAAATGAAATACTTAGGAATAAACATAACAAAGAATGTAAAGGACCTATATAAGGAAAACTACAAGGCATTATTAAGAGAAATAGAAAAAGACACAATGAGATGGAAAAATATTCCTTGTTCTTGGATAGGAAGAATAAATATAATTAAAATGGCCATATTACCCAAAGCAATATATAAATTTAATGCAATTCCCATCAAAATTCCTATGAGATTTTTTAAAGAAATGGAACAAAAAATCATCAGATTTATATGGAACTATAAAAAACCCCGAATAGCCAAAACAATCCTAAGGAAAAAGAATGAAGCTGGGGGCATTACAATACCTGACTTTAAACTATATTATAGGGCCACGATAATCAAAACAGCATGGTATTGGCAGAAAAATAGACACTCAGACGAATGGAACAGAATAGAAAGCCCAGAATTAAAACCACATATATATGGTCAAATAATCTTTGATAAAGGGGCCAACAACACACAATGGAGAAAAGAAAGCCTCTTCAACAAATGGTGTTGGGAAAACTGGAAAGCCACATGCAAAAGAATGAAACTCGACTACAGCCTGTCCCCATGTACTAAAATTAATTCAAAATGGATCAAAGACCTAAATATAAGACCTGAAACAATAAAGTACATAGAAGAAGACATAGGTACTAAAATCATGGACCTGGGTTTTAAAGAACATTTTATGAACTTGACTCCAATGGCAAGAGAAGTGAAGGCAAAGATAAATGAATGGGACTACATCAGAATAAAAAGGTTTTGCTCAGCAAGAGAAACTGATATCAAAATAAACAGACAGCCAACTAAATGGGAACTGATATTTTCAAATGACAGCTCAGATAAGGGCCTAATATCCAAAATTTACAAAGAACTCATAAAACTCAACAACAAACAAACAATCCAATAAAAAAATGGGAAGAGGACATGAACAGACACTTCTCCCAGGAAGAGATACAAATGGCCAACAGATATATGAAAAGATGCTCATCTTCTTTAGCTATTAGAGAAATGCAAATCAAAACTACAATGAGATACCACCTCACCCCTGTTAGATTAGCTATTATCAACAAGACGGGTAATAGCAAATGTTGGAGAGGCTGCGGAGAAAAGGGAACTCTCATCCACTGTTGGTGGGACTGTAAAGTAGTACAACCATTATGGAGGAAAGTATGGTGGTTCCTCAAAAAACTGCAAATAAAACTACCTTATGACCCAGCAATCCCTCTACTGGGTATATACCCCAAAACCTCAGAAACATTGATATATAATGACACGTGTAGACCCATGTTCATTCCAGCACTGTTCACAGTGGCCAAGACATGGAAACAACCAAAAAGCCCTTCAATAGAAGACTGGATAAAGAAGATGTGGCACATATACACTATGGAATACTACTCAGCCATAAGAAATGATGACATCAGATCATTTACAGCAAAATGGTGGGATCTTGATAACATTATAAGGAGTGAAATAAGTAAATCAGAAAAAAACAAGAACTACATGATTCCATACATTGGTGGAACATAAAAACGAGACTAAGAGACATGGACAAGAGTGTGGTGGTTACCAGGGGTGGGGGGAGGGAGGACATGGGAGGGAGGGAGGGAGAGAGTTAGGGGAGGGGGAGGGGCACAGAGAACTAGATAGAGGGTGACGGAGGACAATCTGACTTTGGGCGAGGGGTATGCAACATAATTTGATGACAAAATAACCTAGACATGTTTTCTTTGAATATATGTACCCTGATTTATTAATGTCATCCCATTACCATTAATAAAAATTTATTTAAAAAATAATAATAATATTAAAAATATAAAACATTCTCATGTATTACAATCTATTCATTTCCTACCACTCATGTTCATGTTTGTGGGTGGCTGGAGCCAATCACAGCTGTCCTCTGGGACAACACCAAATTTTTATTGGATAATGTGTAACGTACACGGGCCGTTGTATGGCCCTCATGGAATTACATTTTAAAATATGTGGCTTTTATGGCTCTCTCAGCCAAAAAGTTTCCCAACCCCTGTCTTAGAGCATGTTTCATTTCACAGCATCAGTTGATATTTCAAAGCTGGGGAAAATGTGAGTAGGTAGATTAGGATTATATATTGAAAACAATTCTCTTGACTTTATTTTATGCATTGACAAAGTCATGTAACATATATAGTGATTTTGAAAAATGACTTTGGAGTCAGACTGTCTGGATCTGAAACCCAGTACTGCCACTTACTAGCTGTGTGACTAGAGACATATTATTATTCTGAGTCTCAATTTCTTCACCTATAAAATGGGAATAATAAGAGTACCTATTTTGCAAAATTGTTGTGAAGAATACTTTATTTACACAGAAAATAAATTCTGAATAGAGTCTTATACAAAGTAAGAGCTCAATGAATATTTATTATAATTATTATTCATAAAATTACTGAGCTTTAAATATGAATGTCAGTTACTCTGTTAGGCTCTGGCAATACAAAACTAAATAAATCATAGTCCTTGTTTTCAAGGAAATTAATAGGTAGATGGAAAACATATATGATTAATCAATAATAATATAGAATAAGTGCTAATAGAGATAAGGAAAAAATGCTTTAAGACACAAACATAAAGGGAATTTAGGGCATGGTAAAGTATTTAAACTTGACTTTGTAAGTGATTAGGTACCTTGGAAGATTTCAAGCAAGAAATTTATCTATGTTTGAGAAAAATAACTCCAAATGCAATGTGAAAATATATTAAAAGAGGAGACATTAATTTTATGGTTATTGTAGTACACCAGGGACAAGAGAGATTATAGACCTAAAGTAACACATGGGAAATGGACGGAGAAGGAACATGGTAAAGAGCAAAACTGGAAGTACCTAAAGACTGATTAAGTGATGCTGTAAGGAGAGGTGTCAATCAATGAGGGTAACAAGGTGTCCAGGCTCAGATGACTTCTAGATAATGGTACTATTAATCAAAAAGACTACAGAAAGAAAAGCATGCTTAGGGGAGAAAGTAGCTAAATACTTCAAGGTGTTTAGTTTGAGGTAATTGTTATATATCTAGGCAGGTATAACACCTAGAGGTGTTTATATTGAGGTATTTGTGGTATATCTAGGCATATATTTGAAGTACAAGTTCAGAGCTTAAAAAGGCATTAAGTATTGAAGACTTATCATCAGTACTGATTAAAACTGAGAGTAGATAAGACTGATCTAAAAAAGAATTTGTTGGGGAAATTTATAAGAATTAAAACCTGACAATGGCCCTGGCCGGTTGGCTCAGCGGTAGAGCGTCGGCCTAGCGTGCGGAGGACCCGGGTTCGATTCCCGGCCAGGGCACACAGGAGAAGCGCCCATTTGCTTCTCCACCCCTCCGCCGCACTTTCCTCTCTGTCTCTCTCTTCCCCTCCCGCAGCCGAGGCTCCATTGGAGCAAAGATGGCCCGGGCGCTGGGGATGGCTCCTTGGCCTCTGCCCCAGGCGCTAGAGTGGCTCTGGTCGCAATATGGCGACGCCCAGGATGGGCAGAGCATCGCCCCCTGGTGGGCAGAGCGTCGCCCCTGGTGGGCGTACCGGGTGGATCCCGGTCGGGCGCATGCGGGAGTCTGTCTGACTGTCTCTCCCTGTTTCCAGCTTCAGAAAAATGAAAAAAAAAAACAAACAAACAAAAAAAAAAACCTGACAATGCAGATAGGTATGCTTTTAAATGAACTAGCCATGAGATCCCCCTGAATTAGTTTTTCCAAGATAACATTAGAATAGTGCTTGGAACTTTTATTCAAGACATATTCCTCTGTTATCTATTACCTCAGTGATATAACACAACCTAAGTAGTTGATATAGTTTGGCCAAATTATTGTATCCACTCTTGACTTTCCTTTTTATAATATTTATTCTAATCTTATAATATTAGCTAATACCTACATAGCAATTATTCTATTAACTTAATTCTCCCAATATCCCTATGAGGTAAATATGATAAAAAAAATTAAAAATTAATAAAAGTTTATTTATTAAAAAATATTCTTAAATAACGACACTTACTTATTATCTTATTTTATCATATTATTAGAGACTAAAGTTATGAGTAAAGAAATTTTTTGTTGATTGATTTTAGAGAGAGAGGAAGTGGGGTGAGAGAGTGAGGGGGGGAACATTGATCTATTCCTGCATGTGCCTTGACTGGGAATCGAACCGGCAACCTCTGAGTTTCGGGATGACACTCCAACCAAGCTATCGGGCCATGGTATGATTAAAGCAATTTTTACCTTGCAGGTATAATAACTATAATATTCATCATTGTCCCAAAAGTTTCATCTACTTCACCATACAAGTGAAGCATAGGAGCACTTCTGCAATTAAAACATAGCAAGTGGACTTTAGTTCTAATCATTATTTTATGAACTTGTAGAGTATTTTATAGGAAAGAAAGGGCTGAAGTGGGTTCCTAAGAAATATAAAATTTTTATTCTAAATTTCCATATCAACAACTATTCAATCAAACAAACATGTGTAGAATACTCATTATGTGCAAGATACTCACTAGACAGGATGATAAACACAATGATAGGTTGCATCAAATCAATCTGACTTTAGAACTCAAACATCTCACCTTCATTTCCACACTATTACTGAATTCTTTATCCTTACATTTACAAAGCCATAAATATGTATTAAAGTTGTAGGGTCCTAATATTGAAGCAAAATTAAATAAAGCCTGCAGTCAAGCAGGAAAACTTCAAAATTCTCCCCTGAGAATTCATGGTGAAGGGAATGGTACAGAATAGGCATAATTAAGGTGAAAAAGCTGAGGAAAGATCTAGCCTCTATTACACAAAGACAGCAACTCATTAAGTGAATAGATCTTGCCATTCTGCTCCAGGGCATACTGCTAGTTTTCAGCCAATAAACTTGTCCAAGGACAAAACAAACAAACCAAGATTCAATGTTCTACTACTAGTCTATAGCTCCTGGTTTAATAAACCCTGGCTTTTGTTCAAAGATAACCTGTCTATGCTTGATTACCTACTTCAGATCTAAGTAAACCTAGCTCTGTTTTTAACTAAGCTAAATGATTCTTAGCCATCAGAAGCATGCAACCTGAGAAAGCACCTCATCAGATCCCTCTATTCCTGTCTTGCGTTTTCTCATTCTCTGATGAGTGTCATTGTGCAGAGATCAAATTTGTTGACTCTTGCATGCTGAAGCTGGACTGTGGCCACATTGATTATTGTGTACAGCCACTGTTGAAGTAATGTTTGGAAGCTGTCTTTTGTGGTTTCTGACATGTAGCTGGAGGCTAGGGTATTTGATTGTCCTTTTATTTGTCTTAGCTGTTTGCTTTCTGTCCTAAAAATTCTGCTATTTTCTGCCTGACCTGTGGTGGTACAGTGGATAAAGCTTAACCTGGAATGGTGAGGTTGCTTGGTTCAAAGCCCTGGGCTTGCCAAGTCAAGACACTTATGTAAGTTGATACTTCCTGTTCTCCTCCCCCCTTCTTTCTCTCTCTTTTTCTCTCTCTCCTCTCTAAAATAAATAAATTAAAAAAAATTTAAACTCTGCTATCTTCTGATTTATCTGTTTGCCACCAGATCATGAAATAATAAAGTCAGACAAGACAAAGAAATAAAAGGCATCCATATCGGAAAAGAAGAAGTAAAGCTATCACTTTTTGCTGATGATATGATCCTATACATCAAAAACCCGAAGGACTCCACAAAAAGATTATTAGAAACAATAAACCAATACAGTAAGGTCGCAGGATACAAAATTAACATACAAAAGTCCATAGCCTTTCTATATGCCAACAATGAAATATTAGAAAACGAACTCAAAAAAATAATCCCCTTCACGATTGCAACAAAAAAAATAAAATGCCTAGGAATAAACATAACAAAGAACGTAAAGGACCTATATAATGAAAATTACAAAGCATTGTTAAGGGAAATCGAAAAAGATACAATGAGATGGAAAAATATTCCTTGTTCTTGGATAGGAAGAATAAATATAATCAAAATGGCCATATTACCCAAAGCAATATACAAATTTAATGCAATTCCCATCAAAATCCCTGAGATTTTTTAAAGAAATGGAACAAAAAATCATCAGATTTATATGGAACTATAAAAAACCCCGAATAGCCAAAACAATCCTAAGGAAAAAGAATGAAGCTGGGGGCATTACAATACCTGACTTTAAACTATATTATAGGGCCACGATAATCAAAACAGCATGGTATTGGCAAAAAAATAGACACTCAGACGAATGGAACAGAATAGAAAGCCCAGAATTAAAACCACATATATATGGTCAAATAATCTTTGATAAAGGGGCCAACAACACACAATGGAGAAAAGAAAGCCTCTTCAACAAATGGTGTTGGGAAAACTGGAAAGCCACATGCAAAAGAATGAAACTCGACTACAGCCTGTCCCCGTGTACTAAAATTAATTCAAAATGGATCAAAGACCTAAATATAAGACCTGAAACAATAAAGTACATAGAAGAAGACATAGGTACTAAAATCATGGACCTGGGTTTTAAAGAACATTTTATGAACTTGACTCCAATGGCAAGAGAAGTGAAGGCAAAGATAAATGAATGGGACTACATCAGAATTAAAAGTTTTTGCTCAGCAAGAGAAACTGATATCAAAATAAACAGACAGCCAACTAAATGGGAACTGATATTTTCAAACGACAGCTCAGATAAGGGCCTAATATCCAAAATTTACAAAGAACTCATAAAACTCAACAACAAACAAACAAACAATCCAATAAAAAAATGGGAAGAGGACATGAACAGACACTTCTCCCAGGAAGAGATACAAATGGCCAACAGATATATGAAAAGATGCTCAGCTTCATTAGTTATTAGAGAAATGCAAATCAAAACTACAATGAGATACCACCTCACTCCTGTTAGATTAGCTATTATCAACAAGACGGGTAATAGCAAATGTTGGAGAGGCTGTGGAGAAAAAGGAACCCTCATTCACTGTTGGTGGGACTGTAAAGTAGTAGAACCATTATGGAGGAAAGTATGGTGGTTCCTCAAAAAACTGCAAATAGAACTACCTTATGACCCAGCAATCCCTCTACTGGGTATATACCCCAAAACCTCAGAAACATTGATACGTGAAGACACATGTAGCCCCATGTTCATTGCAGCACTGTTCACAGTGGCCAAGACATGGAAACAACCAAAAAGCCCTTCAATAGAAGACTGGATAAAGAAGATGTGGCACATATACACTATGGAATACTACTCAGCCATAAGAAATGATGACATCAGATCATTTACAGCAAAATGGTGGGATCTTGATAACATTATAAGGAGTGAAATAAGTAAATCAGAAAAAAACAAGAACTACATGATTCCATACATTGGTGGAACATAAAAATGAGACTAAGAGACATGGACAAGAGTGTGGTGGTTACCAAGGGTGGGGGGGGAGGGAGGACATGGGAGGGAGGGAGGGAGAGAGTTAGGGGGAGGGGGAGGGGCACAGAGAACTAGATAGAGGGTGACGGAGGACAATCTGACTTTGGGCGAGGGGTTTGCAACATAATTTGATGACAAAATAACCTAGACATGTTTTCTTTGAATATATGTACCCTGATTTATTAATGTCATCCCATTACCATTAATAAAAATTTAAAAAAAAAAAAAAGAAATAATAAAGTCAAATTTAGCGAGTTTCAACCTTAGGATCAGGAAATTGCCCTACCGCATCCTACCTCTCTGATTTGTTAAATTTTCCAGCTATTGATAGAAACTTTATGTTGCCTTTCCTGTGCTCTATATTTTCTTTTGTCAGTTCTTTGTATTGAAAGAAAAAAAAAACAACCTTTTGCCAAAATACATGTCTGGATCTGAACATCTTTTTCTTTCCCCAGATTAAAGAAATTTTCAGCTATTATTTCCTTGAACAAGCTCTGCTCCTTTCTCTCTCTCTCTTTTCTCTATGGGACTCCTGTGATACATATATTGATCTCTGTGATGGTGTCCCATAAGGCCCTTAAGCTACCTTTGCTCCTTTTCATTCTTTTTCCTTTTTGTTCCTCTGATCAGATAAATTACATTGATCTGTCTTTGAGTTTGCTGATCTTTTCTTCTGCTTGATTTATTATGCTGCTGGACACTTCTGTTAAAAATTTTAATTATTTTATTGTATTATTTATTGTATTAGCTTTATTATTTCTATTTGGTACTTACTTATTTTTTCTATCTGTTGAAATCCTCACTTTGTTCATGCACTGTTCTTCTGACCTTGTTGAGCTTCTTACTGACCATTATTTTGAACTTTTTATCTTGGTTTTATTAAGATCTGTTTCTGGTGATATATTTTATCTTATTCTTTGTTTGGGATATATTCCTCTATTTCTTCATATTCCTTAACACTCTTTGTTAGCTTTTATACACTAAATAAAATAGCCCCTCTGTGAGTTTTGACAGAGTAGTCTCATGTAGGAGATTAACCTTGTTAATTTGCCCAGCTTTGCTCCTGGTTGTCTCTCAAAACTCTGTACTTGTCCAAACCACCTTCTTTGTTTTGTAGCATAATGTGCCTGACTTAGGCCTAGAATAAATAGAGTCAGAACTAGGAGCCACGTCTTCTTGGAGAATGTCACATAAACTAAAAAACACTCTAAGGTACAAAACAGAGAGGCTTCATAGTTGAAAGACAGTCCATGAGAAACCTCATAAACCTTTCTTAGGGTCCTCATGTATATTGGGACAGAAGTGCACATCTAGAGTAGGAAAAAAGAATAGCCCTGGGGAGCCTTAGTGTCCCAGAATTTTCCTGTTTCTTCTGAACCTCTAGAATGCCTATATCTTTGAAATTATTTAGTAAAGGTTGATACTGTGTAACATCTGTGGTATGTTTAAATCTTATTTAATAATCCATCCCTGTATGTTAGCTTAGCAGCAGAAGTTCTTTCTTCTATTTGTGCTTTGTGCTCTTTTTGTACACTTTCTATATAATGAAGGAAAGGCATACACATACAGTGTGTTGTACAAATGATACTCATGGATTTTATTCATGAAAATACTATAAATCTTAAAATAACTTTGTGAGAAAGTGAATCATATCAGAAATGAGACCCATGGTTTCAGAAAAGCACTAAATGCCAAAGACAACACATGAAACAATTTCTAAATACCAGAAGGACATTTCAATAAAATTGGTTTTTAAAAGTTTATACATTTTATGTATGCATTTAAATATATTCTTGTTTAAAATGGTCTGAAGACTTCATCAAATTGCACAAATTGTTCATAACTCAAAAAAGTTGAGAATTCCTGCTCTGATCCAAGATTATTTCCTGCTTTAGAGCATATATAATCTATATATGCCTAATAGATAAAAACTCCCTTGAACCTGACCAGTGGTATCACAGTAGATTGAGCATTGGTCAAGGACACTGAGGGCCCTGGTTTGAAACCCATGGTCTCTGGCTAGAGCCCAAATTCACTAGATTGAAGCCCTAAGGTTGCTAGTTTGAACCCAATGTCACTGGCGTGAGCCTAAGGTTATTGGCTTGGCTTGAATCCCCCAGTCAAGGCACATATGAGAAGCAATTAATAAATAACTAAAGAGAAGCAACTACAAGTTGATACTTCTCATCTCTCTTCTCCCCTGTCCCTTTCTCTAAAAAAATAAAATAAAATAAAAAATAAAAATGTAACTGTCCTGACAACTTTTTTGTAGATGTTGCTTTTACCAAATTTAAGCCACAAATTGAAAACAAAAATTGTTAAAATTTTCTTTATAACTAAACTATTTTTGGTGTCTCCCAGACAGCCAGTGATAATTCCCAAATTTGTTATTTTACCATATAAAAAGAAGAATGCTAAAATAATTCAGTGTTTGGTGTTTGCCTCATTCTAATTAGCTCAACTACTGTAACTAAAAGAAGTAACTCAGTGGCCCTTCCCTGGGAGACGGATGCAGAAAGGCATTTGCCATTCTTAATTAACACCTGACTTTGAATATTCCTCACTAACTACACTTTGAACCTAAGTATGTGGTTGTGCTTTAGGTATACTTTTTCAGAAACTAGTCATAACACATCACTTACCTTAGTATTTCTCTGGATCCTATGGCTAAAATTATTCACCTGTTTACCTGCTGTAGCGGAGACACCTAAGCTAGTTGAAGCCTCTAAAGGCACTGTTCTATACCCACCTTTCACCCTATGGGTCTCTCATGTGGTAGAAACCTTTCAACTCCCAAACATACTCAACTCTTTTTAGCCAATCAAATTACTGATTAAAAATTATTTTTTTCTGCTTGCCTCACAACTGTCAAGTGCTATTCAAATCTAATCCCAGGTACCTATTTTTCTCACCAGATAAAGGTAAACCATGACTAACAGTTATTTAGAATCTAAGCATGCAATGTCCTGACTCTCCTGATACTTTCAGTGATGGCTCATAACTTAGAATTAATAAAAGCACATGTTACTCTGGGTATGCTAATCCTAAACATTCTGTGATTGAAACTTCTTTATACCATAGCTTATCCTGCTTAGATAGCTGAATTGATAGCTCTAACACAAGTGTGCCAACTTATTAAAGGTTAAAGTTAACATTAGGCTAATAAATATGCCTCAAAGTGTTTATGATTTTGGTAGGCCCTTGAAACAAACCCAGAAACCCCATTCAAAAATGGAAAAGAAATTAATGAGTTATTAGAGTCAATTCAACATCTGAATGAAATCTGAGTTATTAAGATTGAAGCTTACAGCCTGACCAGGCAGTGGTACAGTGGATAGAAGGTCAAACTGGGACAGAGAAGACCCAGGTTCAAAACCCTGAGGTCACCAACTTGAGCACAGCCTCACCAGCTTGAGCACGGGGTCATTGGCTTCACTGTGGGATCATAGACATGACCTCATGGTAACTGCCTTGAACCCAAAGGTCACTGGCTTGAAACCCCAGGTCGTTGGCTTGAGCCCAAGATCTCTGGCTTAAGCAAGGGGTCACTGGCTCAGCTATAGTTAACCAGTCAAAGCACATATGAAAAAGCAATCAATGAACAGCTAAGGTGCCACAATGAAGAATTGATGCTTCTCATCTCTCTCCCTTTCTGTCTGTCTGTCCCTATCTGTTCCTTTCTCTGTCTCTCTCTCAGTAAAAAATAAAAGTAAAATTTAAAAAAAGATTGACACATGAAAGATAATTTTTTAAGCAAAAGAGAATAACCCAGGCTATTACTCTACAAAATCACAAGCGCATATTGATTTAACCACTATTAGCATCTAAAGCATAGTTGCTCAATCAGATTTAAATAACTCAGAAGGATTTATTTAAATAAAACAATTATTGTATTACCACAGATGAGAGAAAGATATTGTTTACCTCAAAACTACCGTATTTCCCCATGTATAAGACACACTCTTTTCCAAAAAATTTAGGGTCTAAAAATTGGGTTCATTTTATACAGTGGTTGTAGTTTTTTTAATTGCATTTCCCACTTTTTCACGCTTGTTTTTGCACTCATTGTTGTAGATTTTTTTTACTTTCATTTCCTTCTTTTTTATGCTTGTCTTTGCACTCATTGTTTCTCACTTGTTATCAGTATATTACAGTAGGTTACATTTTGCCACATTCTTCCCAGAAATGGCTCAGAAAAGATTTTTGTACAGAACTGAATTCAAGTTAAAAGTGATCAGTTTGCAAAGTGAATGGAAATTGTGCTGCTGAACGTAAGTAAGTTTGGTCCTCCTCCAACTGAGAAATTAATTCGAGACTGGCTACAGGAAGAAGAAACCCTACTGAAAACGCCACGGCAGAAGAAGGCCATTAGAAGTATGTCAGCAAAATAGCCTAATTTAGAGAGAGAATTGAAGATATGGATTGAAGAGCAAAAAGCAATTAGAATTCCTGTGTCCACAAAGATGCTTCAGCATAAGGCAAGAATTTCTGATGAAAAAGAAGTTACAGATTTCAAAGGAGGACACAGGCCCTGGCCAGTTGGCTCAGCGGTAGAGCATCGGCCTGGCGTGCGGGGACCCGGGTTCGATTCCCGGCCAGGGCACATAGGAGAAGCGCCCATTTGCTTCTCCACTCCCCCACTCCTCTCTGTCTCTCTCTTCCCCTCCTGCAGCTGAGGCTCCATTGGAGCAAAGATGGCCCGGGCGCCGAGGATGGCTCCTTGGCCTCTGCCCCAGGCGCTAGAGTGGCTCTGGTCGCGGCAAAGCGACGCCCCGGAGGGGCAGAGCATCGCCCCCTGGTGGGCAGGGCGTTGCCCCTGGTGGGCGTGCCGGGTGGATCCCAGTGGGGCGCATGCGGGAGTCTGTCTGACTGTCTCTCCCCGTTTCCAGCTTCAGAAAATAAAATAAAAATAAAAAAGGAGGACACAATTGGTGCTTCAGGTTCATGAAACAGAATGGACTAAGCATGAGTACATACACCAGACTTGCCCAAAAGATGCCTGAAAGCTATGAGCAGAAGGTCCTTGAATTTCATCATTTTGTCATTCAATGTTGAAAGACACATCAGTTTGAGTTGGGACAGATTGCAAATATGAACAAAGTCCCCCTTCAATTTGATGTCCCAAGTAACAGAACTGTTGATAAGAAGGGGGTGAAAACTGTAACTGTAAAGACAAGTGGACATGAAAAGAGCCATTATACAGTTGTTCTAGCTCAGGGGTCGGGAACATATGGTTCGCGAGCCAGATGTGGCTCTTTTGATGGCTGCATCTGGCTTGCAGACAAATCTTTAATAAAAAAAGTAATAACGTTAAAAATATAAAACATTCTCATATATTACAACCCATTCATTTCCTACTGCTCATGTTCATGGTTGCAGGTGGCTGGTGCCAATCACAGTTGTCTTCCAGGACAACATCAAATTTTTATTGAATAATGCATAACGTACATGAGTTGTTGTGAGATCAGGACTTAAACCTCCTTTTAATCAAGTAGTCAGCTAGCTAATTGCAGAAACCCTTTTGACGGAGAAGATGGCTAAAAGAAAAAAAGATGAGGAGTATCGTACTTTTCAGTAGGAATGGAGAAAGGAATTCACCTTTGTGGAGAGAGCAGGTTCTACAGTATGTCTATTAATTAAAATTTAGACATACTGTAGATAAAATTGCACCGATGTAATGGTCAAATATAAAGCAGCACATTGACACACGCCATACTACATTTGCATGGAAATATCCAGCAGGGGACAGCAGGAAGAAAGCGTGTCAAGAGCTACTGTGCAGAGTGCAAGCTAGTCAGCAGCAACTTCGTGTTTGGACCCAACAAGGTGACTGGAATTCAGCTAGCTTTGCTGGTGCTTTAGCAATTCTGAGAAATGGAAAACTATTCACAGATGAGGAGTATGCCAAGACATTCATGCTTGATGTTGCCAATGAACTTTTTGACGACTTTTCAAATAAAGACAAGATAATCAAACAAATAAAAGACATGCCTCTGTCCACAAGAACTGTTTACAATTGTACCATCATGATGACAAATCAAATTGAGGCAACACAAATGAAAGACATAAATGCAGCACCATTCTTTTCTTTCGCTTTGGATGAGTCAATAGACATAAGCCATTTTTCCCAGTTCAGCGTGATTGCAAGGTATGCTGTTGATGACACACTACATGAGGAAAGTCTTGCTGTTTTGCCTATAAAAGAGACAAGAGGAGAGGATTTATTCAAATCTTTCACTGAGTTTACTAAAGAAAAAACCTACCGATGGATAAACTTATTTCGGTGTGTACTGATGGTGCTCCGTGCATGGTGAGGAAAAACAGAGGATTCATAGCGCTTCTTCACGAACATGAAAAGAGACCCATCCTAAGTTTTCAATGAATCCTACATCAGGAGGCGCTTTGTGCTCAGATGTGTGGTGAGCAGCTTGGTGAGGTGATGTCGCTGGTCATCCGAGTGGTCAACTTTATTGTTGCCTGATCTTTAAATGATTGGCAGTTTAAAACACTGCTGGATGAAGTTGGAAATAATTATCCTGATCTGCTTCTGCACAGCAATCCCTTCAACAAGCAGTGTTTGCCTTTGAAAACAAGCTGGAACTTTTCCTCGCTGACATTGAAGCAGGTCGTTTACTAGAATTTGAAAAACTGGGAGAATTTAAAGATACATGCACAGCAAGTGACCCTGCTCAATATCTTGATCTCCAGCAGCTAGAAGGGCTTCACATCTAATCTCCTGCAGTCATTCAAAGCACACTTTGGAGAATTTTGTGAGTGCACTCATCTTTTTACTTTTTAAATTCATCACCCATCCACATGAGTGTGCAGTGGACAGCGCCGACCTGAGTTACATCCCCGGTGTCTCCGTCAGGGATTTTGAGCTACAAGCTGCTGACCTGAATGCCTCAGACATGTGAGTGAATAAGTTCAAGTCACTGAATGAAGATTTGGAAAGACTTGCACGACAGCAAGCAGAGTTGGTGAGGAAACACAAGTGGGAAGAAATGAAAAAACTTCTATCCGCGGACCAGCTGATTGTCAAGACTTGGAACATGCTTCCAATCACATACCAGACACTGCAGCATGTGAGTATTGCTGTATTGACAATGTTTGGCTCTATGTATACATGTAAGCAGTCTTTCTCACATCTAAAGAATATTAACACCAACCTACAATCATATTTAACGGATGGAAGTCTCAACGCCTTCATGAAGCTTAACCTCCCCACATATCAACCAGACTATAAAGCCATCAGCAAAACCATGCAGCACTAGAAGTCGCATTAATGGTAAGAAGTACTTTATTCATCATTGGTTAGCAACAGCATAACAACGTTATTAAAAAGAATTCAGAGACTTATTATACTTTAAAAGTGTTGGTCTTACATAAAATGCACACATTTACTTGTATTTAGTGTTACACATATTGTATGGCTCTCACGGAATTACATTTTAAAACAGGGGTCTCCAAACTACGGCCCGTAGGCTGCATGCGGCCCCCTGAGGCCATTTATCCGGCCCCCGCCGCACTTCCGAAAGGGGCACCTCTTTCATTGGTGGTCAGTGAGAGGAGCACATTGACCATCATTAGCCAAAAGCAGGCCCATGGTTCCCATTGAAATACTGGTCAGTTAGTTGATTTAAATTTACTTGTTCTTTATTTTAAATATTGTATTTGTTCCCTTTTTTTTTTTTTTTTACTTTAAAATAAGATATGTGCAGTGTGCATAGGGATTTGTTCATAGTTTTTGTTATAGTCTGGTCCTCCAACAGTCTGAGGGACAGTAAACTGGCCCCCTGTGTAAAAATTTTGGGGACCTCTGTTTTAAAATATGTGGCGTTCATGGCTCTCTCAGCCAAAAAGTTTCCCGATCCCTGTTCTAGCTCATTGTGCTGACAGAATCAAGCTGACTTCTATGCTGATTTTCAAACACAAAACAATGCCAAAGGAAGACATTCCTCGAGGAATGATTGTCCACGTTCATGACAAGGTTTAGATGGATCAGAATGGGATGACAATCTGGTTTGAGAAAGTTTTGGAAGGCGACCAGGTGGGCTCTTACCCAAACCTGCCCTATTGGTGCTTGATCAATTCAGGGCACACATAACCAAAAACACAAAGTAGATTGCTGCAGGGCAAAAAACTAAATTTGCTGTCATACCTGGAGGCTTGACATACCAGCTCCAACCCCATGATGTCAGCATTAACAAATCCTTCAAAGTTGCCATGAGAGATGAATAGAACCAATGGATAAAGTCTTCTGGGGACAATTTGACACCAATAAGAAGAGTAAAGAAACCAACTATAGGAGAAGTTTGTACGTTCATGAAAAGATCCTGGGATAATATCAAGATTAAGATCATTGTCAAGTCATTTAGGAAGTGTGGCATTTCAAATGCCATAGATTGAACTGAGGATGAGTAATGAAGACAGTGATTTGTCATTAGACACAGGTAAAGATAAGCTAACAGATGGGAGTTTTGACAGTGATGAGGAGTTGAATGAATTTTATTTTGAGTTCAATAACTTTATGTAATACTTTTTTTTTTCAAATTTCAGACCCCAAAATTGAGGTGTGTCTTATAGATGGGAAAATACAGTGTCTCACGCCTGGTAAGATGGACTTTGGCATTTCAAAGACAGCAGTTTGGTAGTGCCTAAGTTAACAATCGGAGTGTCTGTTCTCCTGTTAAATAAAAGTATCAACAATGGCAGGACAAACTGGAAAACACATTACAAAAATTTTTTAAAAATTTTAATTACAAAAATATTGGTGAGAATATATTACCTGACAGCCTCAACCAATGACAAAACCTTGCTTCATTTGTAATTATAACTAAAGAAACAAGTATAAAGGTAAGATAAAACTCTGAATACCTCAAGGATCATCTAAATATTTAGAAATGGTAGCATCCAGGTGCTAAATTAAAATTTTAAAATATATTTTAAAAATAATCTGGAATTTTTCAGTTGGTTTATATTTTCTCTTGCTAAAAGATTAATCTTGTGATTACCGCAATAAAAATGTTTATCAGTTTTATGTTCCCTACATGTAGAATAATACATTCAATACCCTGTAGAAATACAGCAACTAACTTTACAGGTGACATATAAGAACTTCTTTTTCTATGTACTTCCCCAAACTCTAGGGAGATAAAACAAACTGATGTTATTTTAAAATCAAAACTGTTCTAATTTTCATCAGAATTTAATGTCCCATATTATATTCTAAATAGTCAGATACTGTCAAAAATCAGTATCATGTACGCAATTATATACCCAATAAAATGGGCAAAACACCATGAGACAAATACTGCATGATACACAATATGGAGACTAAATATAATAGGAAAAAAACAGTAAGTCAACATTAGAAACATGTTGGAAAGGATTGCTAAGGCACTTATAACCAGAAATACTGCTCCTTAAAATGGAGAAAACACCCCTGAATTCATGCTTTCAGGTATAAAGATGCTAAGAATTCTATTAACTAAATTTCTTTTATTTTTAATTTTTATTAATTTTAATGTATTGTGCTTACATGAATTCAAGTGTTCCACTCAATATAACACACTCAACCTCCCACCCCCATGTCCCTATTTATACACCCTCTGCCCCCTCATATATATATAATTTTACTAATCTCTTCACCTTCTCTGATTCCATCCCCTCATCTAGCTTCCCTCTGACTGCTGTCCCTCTGCTCCCTGTGACCCCACCTCTGCCTCTATTCTGTTCCTCAGTTCACTTTATTCATTAGATTTCACATATAAGTGAGATCATATGAAATTTGTCTTTCTTTGCCTGGCTTATTTCACTTAGCATAATAATTTTCAGGTCTATTCATTCCATCACAAAAGATAAGATTTACTTCTCTTTCATGGCCACATAGTATTCCATTGTGTATATCAGGAGTAGTAAACCTTTTTATACCTACCGCCCACTTTTGTATCTCTGTTAGTAGAAAAATTTTCTAACTGCCCATTGGTTCCACAGTAATAGTGATTTATAAAGTAGGAAAGTAACTTTACTTTATAAAATTTATAAAGTAGAGTTACAGCAAGTTAAAGCATACAATAATAATTACTTACCAAGTACTTTATGTTGGATTTTCACTAAGTTTGGCAGAATAAATCTTTATAAAACAACTTACTATAGTTAAATCTATCTTTTTATTTATGCTTTGGTTGCTCTGCTACCACCCATTAGGAAAGCTGGAACACCCACTAGTGGACAGTAGGGACGGACCAGGTTGACTACCACTGGTGTATATATACCAGAGGTGTTTAATTCAATTGTCCACTGACGGACACTTGGGCTGCTTCCAGATTATGGCTATTGTAAACAATGCTGCAATAAACATGGCAGTGCATTTCTTCTTTTGAATCAGTGATTTGGTATTTTTAGGATATATTCTTAAAAGTGGAATAGCTGGGTCAAAAGGCAGTTCCATTTTTAATTTTTTGAGGAAACTCCATACAGTTCTCCACAGTGGCTGCAAAAGTCTGCATTCCCACCAGCAGTGCAGGAGGGTTCCCTTTTCTCCACACCCTTGCCAGCACTTATTGTGTGTTGCTTTGTTAATGAGCGCCATTCTGACAGGTGTGAGGTGGTATCTCATTGTGGTTTTAATTTACATTTCTCTGATGATTAGTGATGTTGAACATTTTTTCATATGCCTATTGACCTCTGTATGTCCTCTTTGGAGAAGTGTCTATTCAGTTCCTCTGCCCATTTTTTAAATTGGATTGTTTACCTTCTTGATGTTGAGTTTTAGAAGTTCTTTATAAATTTTTGTTATTAACCCCTTATCAGACATATTGGCAAATATGTATATTCTCCTATTGTGTGGCTTGTCTTTTATTTTGTAAATGGTGTCATTTGCTGTGCCAAAGCTTTTTAGTTTGATATAGTCCCATTTGTTCATCCTGTCCTTTATTTCACTGGCAGATAGAGATAAATCAGCAAAAATATTGCTACAAGAGATATCAGAGAGTTTATTGCCTATGTTTACTTCCAAGATGTTTATGGTTTTGTGACTTCCATTTAAGTGTTTTATCCATTTTGAGTTTATTTTTGTGAATGGTGTAAGTTGGTGGTCTAGTTTCATTTTTTTCCATGTATCTGTCCAATTTTCCCAACACCATTAATTAAAGAGATTGTCTTTAATTCATTCTATACTCTTACCTCCTTTGTCAACTATTAATTGACCATAAACGTGTGGATTCATTCCTGGGTTCTCTGTTCTGTTCCATTGATCTGTGTACCTGTTCTTATGCCAGTACCAAGCTGTTTTGAGTACAATGGCTTTGTAGTATAATTTGATATCAGGAAGTTTGATACCTCCCACTTTATTCTTCATTTATAAGATTGCTGAGGCTATTAGTGTTATTTTTTGGGTATGTATAAATTTTTAAAATATTTATTCTATATCTTTGAAGTATGTTGTTGGTATTTTAATAGGAATTGCATTGAATTTATAGATTACTTTGGGTAATATAGACTTTTTTTTTTTAATTTTTTTTTTAATAAATTTTTATTAATGGTAATGGGATGACATTAATAAATCAGGGTACATATATTCAAAGAAAACATGTCTAGGTTATTTTGTCATCAAATTATGTTGCAAACCCCTCGCCCAAAGTCAGATTGTCCTCCGTCACCCTCTATCTAGTTCTCTGTGCCCCTCCCCTTCCCCCTAACTCTCTCCCTTCCTCCCTCCCATGTCCTCCCTCCCCCCCCCCAACCTTGGTAACCACCACACTCTTGTCCACGTCTCTTAGTCTCATTTTTATGTTTCACCAATGTATGGAATCATGTAGTTCTTGTTTTTTTCTGATTTGCTTATTTCACTCCTTATAATGTTATCAAGATCCCACCATTTTGCTGTAAATGATCTGATGTCATCATTTCTTATGGCTGAGTAGTATTCCATAGTGTATATGTGCCACATCTTCTTTATCCAGTCTTCTATTGAAGGGCTTTTTGGTTGTTTCCATGTCTTGGCCACTGTGAACAGTGCTGCAATGAACATGGGGCTACATGTGTCTTCACGTATCAATGTTTCTGAGGTTTTGGGGTATATACCCAGTAGAGGGATTGCTGGGTCATAAGGTAGTTCTATTTGCAGTTTTTTGAGGAACCACCATACTTTCCTCCATAATGGTTGTACTACTTTACAGTCCCACCAACAGTGAATGAGGGTTCCTTTTTCTCCACAGCCTCTCCAACATTTGCTATTACCCGTCTTGTTGATAATAGCTAATCTAACAGGAGTGAGGTGGTATCTCATTGTAGTTTTGATTTGCATTTCTCTAATAACTAATGAAGCTGAGCATCTTTTCATATATCTGTTGGCCATTTGTATCTCTTCCTGGGAGAAGTGTCTGTTCATGTCCTCTTCCCATTTTTTTATTGGATTGTTTGTTTGTTTGTTGTTGAGTTTTATGAGTTCTTTGTAAATTTTGGATATTAGGCCCTTATCTGAGCTGTCGTTTGAAAATATCAGTTCCCATATAGTTGGCTGTCTGTTTATTTTGATATCAGTTTCTCTTGCTGAGCAAAAACTTTTAATTCTGATGTAGTCCCATTCATTTATCTTTGCCTTCACTTCTCTTGCCATTGGAGTCAAGTTCATAAAATGTTCTTTAAAACCCAGGTCCATGATTTTAGTACCTATGTCTTCTTCTATGGACTTTATTGTTTCAGGTCTTATATTTAGGTCTTTGATCCATTTTGAATTAATTTTAGTACACGGGGACAGGCTGTAGTCGAGTTTCATTCTTTTGCATGTGGCTTTCCAGTTTTCCCAACACCATTTGTTGAAGAGGCTTTCTTTTCTCCATTGTGTGTTGTTGGCCCCTTTATCAAAGATTATTTGACCATATATATGTGGTTTTATTTCTGGGCTTTCTATTCTGTTCCATTCGTCTGAGTGTCTATTTTTCTGCCAATACCATGCTGTTTTGATTATCGTGGCCCTATAATATAGTTTAAAGTCAGGTATTGTAATGCCCCCAGCTTCATTCTTTTTCCTTAGGATTGTTTTGGCTATTCGGGGTTTTTTATAGTTCCATATAAATCTGATGATTTTTTGTTCCATTTCTTTAAAAAATCTCATAGGGATTTTGATGGGAATTGCATTAAATTTGTATATTGCTTTGGGTAATATGGCCATTTTGATTATATTTATTCTTCCTATCCAAGAACAAGGAATATTTTTCCATCTCATTGTGTCTTTTTCGATTTCCCTTAACAATGCTTTGTAATTTTCATTATATAGGTCCTTTACGTTCTTTGTTATGTTTATTCCTAGGTATTTTATTTTTTTTGTTGCAATCGTGAAGGGGATTATTTTTTTGAGTTCATTTTCTAATATTTCATTGTTGGCATATAGAAAGGCTATGGACTTTTGTATGTTAATTTTGTATCCTGCAACCTTACTGTATTGGTTTATTGTTTCTAATAATCTTTTTGTGGAATCCTTCGGGTTTTCGATGTATAGGATCATATCATCAGCAAAAAGTGATAGCTTTACTTCTTCTTTTTCGATATGGATGCCTTTTATTTCTTTGTCTTGTCTGATTGCTCTGGCCAGAACTTCTAGCACCACGTTAAATAAAAGTGGAGAGAGTGGACAACCCTGTCTTGTTCCTGATTTAAGGTAGAAAGTCCTCAGTTTTATGCCGTTTAATAGGATGTTGGCTGATGGTTTATCATATATGGCCTTTATCATGTTGAGATATTTTCCTTCTATACCCATTTTGTTGAGAGTCTTAAACATAAAATTGTGTTGTATTTTATCAAAAGCCTTTTCTGCATCTATTGATAAGATCATGTGGTTTTTGTTCTTTGTTTTGTTGATATGGTGTATTACGTTAACCGTTTTGCGTATGTTGAACCATCCTTGAGATTCTGGGATGAATTCCACTTGATCATGATGTATTATTTTTTTAATATGTTGTTGTATTCGGTTTGCCAGTATTTTGTTTAGTATTTTAGCATCTGTATTCATTAGAGATATTGGTCTGTAGTTTTCTTTCTTTGTGCCATCCTTGCCAGGTTTTGGTATGAGGGTTATGTTGGCCTCATAAAATGTGTTTGGAAGTATGGCTTCTTCTTCAATTTTTTGGAAGACTTTGAGTAGAATAGGAACCAAGTCTTCTTTGAATGTTTGATAGAATTCACTAGTATAACCATCTGGGCCTGGACTTTTATTTTTGGGGAGGTTTTTAATAGTTTTTTCTATTTTCTCCCTGCTGATTGGTCTGTTTAGGCTTTCTGCTTCTTCATGACTCAGTCTAGGAAGGTTGTATTGTTCTAGGAATTTATCCATTTCTTCTAGATTGTTGTATTTGGTGGCATATAATTTTTCATAGTATTCTACAATAATTCTTTGTATTTCTATGATGTCTGTGGTGATCTCTCCTCTTTCATTTTGGATTTTATTTATTTGAGTCCTGTGTCTTTTTTCCTTGGTGAGTCTTGCCAAGGGTTTGCCAATTTTGTTGATCTTTTCAAAGAACCAGCTCCTTGTTTTATTGATTTTTTCTATAGTTTTTCTGTTCTCTATTTCATTTATTTCTGCTCTGATTTTTATTATCTCCTTTCTTCGGCTGGTTTTGGGTTGTCTTTGTTCTTCTTTTTCTAGTTCCTTAAGGTGTGAAGTTAAGTGGTTTACTTCGGCTCTCTCTTGTTTGTTCATATAGGCCTGAAGTGATATGAACTTTTCTCTTATTACTGCTTTTGCTGCATCCCAGAGATTCTGATATGTCGTATTTTCATTTTCATTTGTCTGTATATATCTTTTGATTTCTGCGCTTATTTCTTCTTTGACCCATTCATTTTTTAGAAGTATGTTGTTTAGTTTCCACATTTTTGTGGGTTTTTCCCCCTCTTTTTTGCAGTTGAATTCTAGTTTCAAGGCTTTATGATCAGAAAATATGCTTGGTACAATTTCAATTTTTCTAAATTTGCTGATATTGTCTTTGTGGCCCAACATATGGTCAATTCTTGAGAATGTTCCATGTACACTAGAGAAAAATGTATACTCTGTCGCTTTGGGATGAAGTGTCCTGTAGATGTCTATCATATCCAGGTGTTCTAGTATTTTGTTTAAGGCCTCTATATCTTTATTGATTCTCTGTTTGGATGACCGATCTAGAGCCGTCAGCGGTGTATTGAGGTCTCCAAGTATGATTGTATTTTTGTTAGTTTTTGTTTTAAGGTCAATAAGTAGCTGTCTTATATATTTTGGTGCTCCTTGGTTTGGTGCATATATATTAAGGATTGTTATGTCTTCTTGATTCAACTTCCCCTTAATCATTATGAAATGACCATTTTTGTCTCTGAGTACTTTTTCTGTCTTGTAGTCAGCATTATTAGATATGAGTATTGCTACACCTGCTTTTTTTGGGGTGTTGTTTGCTTGGAGTATTGTTTTCCAGCCTTTCACTTTGAATTTGTTTTTATCCTTGTTGCTTAGATGTGTTTCTTGTAGGCAGCATATAGTTGGATTTTCTTTTTTAATCCATTCTGCTACTCTGTGTCTTTTTATTGGTAAGTTTAATCCATTTACATTTAGTGTAATTATTGACACTTGTGGGTTCCCTACTGCCATTTTATAAATTGCTTTCTGTTAGTTTTGTATCTAGTTTGATTCTTCTCTTTTGTTTTTCTATCATTTGTTTTTGTTTGTTTGTGTTCCATACTTCTTTCCTCTGTTGCTACCTTTTTTAAGTCAAGTGTTTTTGTGGTGGTTTTTTTAAGGGTGGTTACCATTAAGTAATGAAAAGGGTACCTACCATATTCATTGTAGTACCCTATCTTATAAGTATTTCTGCACTTCATCATCCTTTGCTACTGTTAATCTTCATCCTCTCCCCCCTTTTTTTCCTTTGTTGTCACAGTTTAAGTTTGGTTTTATTGTGTTCTTGGTGGAGCTGTTACTTGTGGTGTTGTTTTCTTTTGTTCTTTGACTCTGGTTGGAAAACCCCCCTTAGTATTTCCTGGAGTGGGGGCTTTCTGTTGATAAATTCTCTCATCTTTTCTGTATTTGTGAATGTTTTTATATCTCCTTCATACTTGAAGGATAGCTTTGATGGGTATAGTATTCTTGGCTGAAAGTTCCTCTCTTTCAGGGCTTTAAATATTGGGGTCCACTCTCTTCTAGCTTGTAGAGTTTCTGCTGAGAAATCTGATGATAATCTAATAGGCCTTCCTTTATATGTTATACTCTTCTTTTCCCTGGCTGCCTTGAGAATTTTTTCTTTGTCATTGGTTTGTGTCATCTTTATTATGATGTGCCTTGGAGTGGGTTTGTTGGGGTTAAGAAAACTCGGTGTTCTGTTTGCTTCTTGAATTTGAGGCTTTAGTTCCTTCCACAGGCTTGGGAAGTTCTCATCTATTATTTGTTTGAGTATATTCTCCATTCCATTTTCTTTCTCTTCTCCCTCTGATATACCTATTATTCTTATGTTATTCTTTCTGATGGAGTCAGACAATTCCTGTAGGGCTTTCTCGTTTTTTATTATTTTTGAGTCTCTTTCTTCTTCTCTCTGTTGTGCCTCAAGTTGTTTGTCTTCTATTTCACTAATCCTATCTTCAATCTGGGCTGTTCTGTTGGCTCAGCTTGTTACCTCGTTTTTCAGCTCGTGAATTGAGTTTTTCATTTCTGTTTGATTTGTTTTTATAGTTTCAATTTCCTTGGTAATATATTCTTTGTGTTCATTGAGTTGTTTTCTGATCTCCCTATATTGCCTTTCTGTGTTTTCTTGTATATCTCTGAGTATTTTTAAGATTTCTATTTTAAATTCTCTGTCATTTAGCTCCAAGGCTTCCAATATGTTAAGTCTTTTCTCCATAGATTTTTCCACATCTATTTGTGTTACCTCTCTTTCTTTTGTATCCATAATATTCGATTTCCTCTTTCTTATCGGCATCTGAGGGTGGTCTTATTGATAGCACGCAGGCGCACTCCCTCGCGGCTTGAATGAGCGTCGCTGCTGCGGTAGCTTCCTCCACACCCTCGTCTCTCAGATTCAAGTGATAACAGTCCTTTTGCTTTCAGTTTGTGTGGAACTCCGGAATGCTCCGAGGATAAATTTTTCTGTTTCTAGTTGATAAATTTGTTGTGATTTAGGGGAGAGCTGTCGGACGCACTTCTCACGGCGCCATTTCCGTGACGTCACCTGCCTAATATAGACATTTTAATGATGTTTATTCTTCCTATCCATGAGTATGGTATATGCTTCCACTTGTTTGTATCTTCTTTGATTTCTTTTATCAATTTTTTATAATTTTCTGAGTATAAATCCTTTACATCCTTGGTTAAATTTACTCCTAGTAATTTTTGTTGCAATAGTGAAAGAGATTGTTTCCTTAATTTCTCTTTCAGAGGGTTTATTGTTGGTGTATAAAACTTCCACTGATTTCAAATATTAATTTTATATCCTGTCACCTTGCCAAACTCATTTCAGGTATAGTAGTTTTCTGGCTGAGACTTTAGGGTTTTCTATGTACAGTATCATGTCATCAGCAAATAATGATAGTTTTACTTCTTCTTTTCCAATTTGGATGCCTTTTACTTCTTCTTCTTTCAAATTGCTGTGGCTAAGACTTCCAGAACTATGTTGAATAAGAGTAGTAAAAGGGGGCACCCCTGCCTTGTTCCTGATCTTAAGGGGATTGCTTTTAATTTTTGCCCATTAAGTATAATGTTGGCTGTGGGTTTGGCATGGACAGACTTTATTATGTTGAGGTATGATCCTTGTATTCCCACTTTGCTGAGAGTTTGTATAACAAATGGGTACTGGATTTTATCAAGTGCTTTTTCTGCATCTATAGATATTATCATGTGATTTTATCCTTCCTTTTGTTTATGTGATGAATCACATTGATTGATTTGCCAATATTGTACCAGCCTTGTTTCTCCAGAATAAATCCCACTTGATCATGATGTATGACTTTTTTCATGTATTGCTGGATTCGGTTTGCTAATATTTTGTTGAGAATTTTGGCATCTAAGTTCATTAGGGATATTGGCCTATAGTTTTCTTTCTTTGTAGTATCTTTACCTGTTTTTAGAATAAGGATCAGACTTGCCTCAAAAAAGGAGCTTGGAAGTCTTCCCTCCTCTTGAATTTTTTGAAATAGCTTGAGAAGGATGTGTTAGTTCTTCCTTAAATATTTGGTAAAATTTGCCTGTGAAGCAATCTGGTCAAGGGTTTTTTTCTGTTGAAAGTTTTTTTGATAACTGTTTTAATTTTAGTTGTTGCAATTGGTCTGTTTAGGTTTTCTGATTCTTCCAGATTGAGTTTTGGAAGATTATGTGTCTAGGAATTTATTAATTTTGCCTAGGTTCTCCAAATTTTTGGCATATAGATCTTCATAGTATTTTCTTACAATCTTTTGTATGTCTGCAGTGTCAGTTCTTACTTCTCCACTTTCATTTCTAATTTTATTTGAGTCTTTCTTTTTATGAGTCTGGTTAAAGGTTCATCAATCTCATTTACCTTTTCAAAGAAACAGCTCTTGGTTTCATTGATCTTGTGTATTGTTTATTTAGCCTCTATGTCATTTATTTGCACTCTGATCTTTTTTTTTTTCCCCTTCTACTTCTCTGGGCTCTATTTCTTGTTCTTTTTTAGATGCAGGGTTAAGTTGTTTATTTGAGCCTTCTCTTACTTCTTAAGGTATGCCTGTAATGCTATGAACTTTCTTCTCAGGACTGCTCTTGTTGTGTCCCATAAATTTTGAGTTGTTTTATGTTCATTTTCATTTGTTTCAAGAAAATTTTTTATTTCTTCCTTGATCTCATTGTTAACTCATTTGTTATTTAATAACATGCTATTTAGCCTTCAAGTGTTTGAATGTTTTGCAGTTTTTCTATATGGTAGTTGATTTCTAGTTTCATGCCATTATGATCAGAGAAAATGCTTGATATGATTTCAATCTTCTTAAATTTATTGAGACTCATTTTTTGTCCAACATGTGGTCTATCCTAGAGAATGTATCATGAGCACTTGAAAAGAATGTATATTCTGCTGCTTTGGGGTGAAAGGTTCTGAAGATATCTATTAAATTCAGATGGTTTAGTGTGTCATTTCAGGCTGCTGTTTCTTTGCTAATTTTCTTTCTTGAGGATCTATCTAGTGATGTTAGTGGGATATTAAAATCCCCTACTATTATAGTATTGCCATCGATCTCACCCTTTATGTCCACCAAAGTCTGCTTTATATATTTAAGTGCTCTTACATTAGGCACATAAATATTTACAATGGTTATATCCTCCTGTTGGATTGCTCCCTTTATCATTATGTAGTGACTTTCTTTATCCCTTACTATAGTCTTTGTTTTAAAGTCTGTTTTGTCAGATATAAGTATTACTAAACCAGCTATCTTTTTAATTTCCATTGGAATGAAATATGTTTTTCCATCCCTTCACTTTCAATCTATGTGCATTTTTTATTCTGAGGTGAGCCTCTTGTAGACAGCATATGTGTGGGTCCTGTTTCTTATCCATGCAGCTACCTTATGCCCTTTGATTGGAGCATTTAATTTATTTACATTTAAGGTTATTATTGACATGCACTTATTTGTGCCATTTTATTCTTTAAATTTACATTCCTCTTTTTCTCAAATTTTTTCCCCTTGCTCTTTTTATAGCAGGCCCCTTAACATTTCTTGCAGTACTGGTTTCATTGTAATAAATTCCTTGAGTTGTTTTATTTTGTTTTTGTCCTTGAAGCTTTTTATTTCTCCTTCAATTTTAAAAGATATCCTTTCTGGATAAAGTAGTCTTGGTTGTAGGTTCTTGTTTTGCATCACTTTCAATATTTCTTGCTAATCCCTTCTGGCCTCAAGTGTTTCTGTTGAGAAGTCCAATGTCATCCTTATGGGGGCTCCTCTGTAGGTATTTAAGTGCTTTTCTCTTGTAGCTTTTAGTACTCTTTCTTTGTCTCTTAACTTTTGCATTTTAATCATGATGCTTCTTGATGTAGGCCTCCTTGGGTTCCTCTTTAATGGGATTCTCTGTGCTTCTTGAAATTATGTGACTTTTTTCATCAATTTAGGGAATTTTTCAACTATGATTTCTTTAAACAAGTTCTCTATCCATTGTTTGTTCTCGTCTCCTTTAGGAACCCCTACGGTGTGGATGTTGTTTCTCTTCATGTTATCACAGAGGTCTCTTAGAGTTTACTCAATCTTTTTAGACTCTTTTTGTTTTGCTGCTCTGCTTTATGCTTCTGTTTTTCTTGTCTTCAAAATCGCTGATTCAATCCTCTGCTTCATTTAGCCTGCTGTTGATTTCTTCTAGTGCTGCCTTCATTTCTGATATTGTGTTTGTCATTTCTGACTGGTTTTTTTTTATCATTTCAGTGTCCTTTTTGATGCTTGCTAACTCTTTATTTAGGTGTTCATTATGACCATCCATTGTTGCTCTAAGATCCTTGAGCATCCTAAAAATCATTATTTTAAATTCTGCATCTGGTAGTTTGGTTATTTTCATTTCACTTAGTTCTTTTTCTGGAGATTTCTCTTGTTGATTCATTTGGGTTGCATTTCTTTGTCTGCCCATTTTGTCTGTGTATTAGATAGCACTATCTGACTTTGAACTTTTTGTGGTGTCTTTATGAGGAAGATGGGCTTGGTGGTAATGACCTCCAGGCCACATGTTTTTCTTGCTCTAGGAATGCTTCTTGAGGGTACTATTTTCTCTCCTGTTGTCTATGAGTATTGAATACAGTTGAATCTTTTGTGGGTATGGTTATTCCTTAGAGCTAGCCATAGCTCTAAGGGTCCACCTTGATCATGTGTATTACACACTATGCAGCACATCTTGTTGGGCGTATTTATTCTCCACAGTGCCTGGTGCCTGCTAGACTCCTTCTTTGGGTGTGCTGCTTGTGTAGCTAGCTGAGTCTAGAGTTGTTGCTGTCTGCCACCCACTACCAGTTGTGCTGTTTCTAGATTGTGGGTTGGAGACAGCTGTTATTTGTAACCCGCTATGGGCTACTTGTTCTAGCTACTGCTCTTTTCTCTGTTTTTGTCTTCATTTTTTTGTGCCTATGTAGTGTCGAAGGGGTCAGCCTGTGTGTAAGGATCAGCTTCCTGCTGCTTAGAGATGACAGCAGCTCCATAAGATTTGCCTCCACTTTTCAGCTTCTCCACCTCCTCTTGTAGCTGCCTGGTCTTCCCACAGAGTCTTCTGTAGAAAGACTGTAATGTGGGCTCAGACTGACCTCACCCAACCAACCCCTCTTTGGGTTGCAAGCTTGTTGGTTTAGGGCAGCTGAGGTTGGGACTACAACGTTAGTTGGATCCCCTACTTCAGGGGTCTCTTGATCAGTATTTCAGCACAAGATATGTGGTCCCCACTCCAGAGTCTAATCCCTCAGCCACTGCTGGATACTCAAATTTTGTTTCTCCCCAACAAGGTGAACAGCACGTTTTAATCATGTCTCCTATGCAGAAATTCTTATAGCTGGTAAGACCCTGGTCTCAGGGAGAACTGAGAGAGTCTTCTTCTGGGGCTGACAGTGCCCACACAGAGAGTGGCTAAGCTCTTTGACCAGATCCAACAATAGGCTTATAATGGTCATGCTCCAAGCCTCTCTCCCTTCCCCCAGTGGAATTAAGCCCACCAGGGCAGGATATCTAGCACCCCAGCCAGCTGACTGTGAAGCTCCACCCTATTCAATGCACATGAGCCACTGTGCCAGTGCTGATCACAGAGAGCAGAGCTCACCTCAGCTGGGCCAGGTGTGAGGAGCTCTTCCTCTGGATACCACTCTAGCAAGGGTTGTTAGGTTCTGATCCAATACTTTCCACAGCTGGCCACTAAATGTGCCAGCCCTAGGCCTCTCTGGCAGGAACCCAGCATAGTCCACTGAGAGATATTGACCGTGACTGGCCTCAGCAACCTTCTTGGAGCTACAAGCAATCCAGAATTTGTGGCTGCCTCTGCTGGGCCCAGCTTCACATGGAAATACCAACCTGCACATCTAGGCTGGCTTTTACCCACACTGATCTTGGGGAAAGGTCCACTTAAAAGGCCAAGTTCCCCTGAGTCCCACCTCCTGCAGCCTCTGTCTGCTTGCTGGATTTTTGCTGGGCTCGTCCACTAAAAAAAACTCTGCTAGAGTCTGGAGCCTATGGCAATTCAGGGGTTAGGAGGGGTAGTGGGTGTGGATCTGACCCTGGCCCCAGGTATCAGTCTGTCCAGACTTTTTTCACAGACCTCAATAGAGTGTGGCGCCAGGAATCCCATGGGTGTGGCCTCTGAAACCCAGACATGGGGTCTGCCCTCACTCTGAACAGTTTCCACTGAGTCTCCATGAGGTGGAATTATTAGTCTTAGACTCAGGAGCATGTGGGGGAAGCTCCGGCCTCAACACCAGAAAACTGAGTCACTGATTCGCCCCTGCCACCTTGCCTCTCAGAACAACCAGTCCCCATGACTGGGGTAAGAGAGACTCCTGAGGATGGAGCAGTTGCTTCTCCCCAGGCTGGTGCCACTGAGGTAAGACTGCTTCGCCCAAGAAAGATGGCTACTGCAGTATTGGAGAGTGACTCAGCACAGGGGTTCCAGTTGCCATCCACCACATTGTCTCTTTCTGGGCCTCCAACTTCACACTCTCCTCCTGCAACTCCAGTCCTTTCAACTCTCCCCCACCAGAGCCCTGGGTAAGTGGCTGTGAACAAGATTTTCTGTGTAAGCCCTTTAAGATTGAGCCTATGTCTCAGAGAGCTCCATCTCTTTCTCACAGACAGAAAAACCCAGCTCTTTTTACCACCAAATGCTATGTGAGTGCCTTTTCTAGGCTCTGGGGCTCTAGGCTGGGGCTGCGGGCCTGAGGTTGAGCTTCCATTCCTCTCAGGGTGACCCTCCCCACAGTGAGAGTCCTTCAGGAGCCTCAACCACCTTGCTTCTGGGAGCAGGTAGCCCTTTTTGCATCTCCACCCTTCCTACCAGTCTCGGTGTGGCTTCTTCTATGATCCTTGGTATGCACTCCTCTTTGTGTAGTCCAACATTGCTTGGTCAAGATAATTGTTCTTAAATTAAGTTGTAATCCGATTTGGTCCTGGAAGGTGGCAGTTGGAACATCTGCCTACTCTGTTGCTATCTTTTAATTTTCTTTAACTAAATTTCTATTCCTACTGAAATTGGACCTTGAAGCCCACTAAAAGGCCTCCAAACAAAGTAACTTCCACAAGTAGATAGCCTTCCCATGGATCAAAAAAGACATCAGATATAGACAGCTTCCTCCTAAGACTATAAAAATCAAGATATAGATTAGTCAGGATTCTTTGAGAGACAGAATATATATATATATTAGGGAGAGAAAGAGAGTATAAGGAATTGGCTCACATGATTATGGAAGCTGAAAAGTCCCATGATCTGCCAGCTGGAGACACAGGAAAGTCAGTGTTATAATTCAGCCTGAGACAAAAAAGCCTGAGAACCAGGATAACTAATGGGGTAATCTCATTGCAAGAGCTGAAAATGACCTATCAGGTGTCCAAGTTCAAGTGATGAGATAAATTTAAAAAATGGGGCAAATTCCTCCTTCTCTACTTTTTCTTCCATTAAGTCCTTCAGTGAATTGGATAATCCCCACCTACATTGAGGAAGGCAATCTACTTTATTGAGTCTATGGATTCAATTGCTAATTTCATCTGAAAATAATCCCATAGATATATCCGAAAATAATGTTTAATTTGGGCATCCTATGGCCAATCAAGTTGACACAAAATTAACCATCACAAGGTGGAACAAAAGACAATTTTATTACAATCCAAGGGACAATTTTATTACAGACATATGTGCATAATAATTTATTGGTCAAGAATGGACCACATATATGACAGTGGTTCCATAAGATTATACGAAATCTGAATTACTGGTAAGAAATTGAAGGATAGGCCCTTACCAGTTGACACAGTGATAGAGCATTGGCCCGGCATGTGGAAATCCTGGGTTCAATTCCTGGATCAGGCACACAGAAAAAGCAACCATCTGCTTCTCCCCCCCTCTTTGTCCCCCTTCTCTCTCTCTCTCTTTCTCTCACAGCCATGGTTCTATTGGTTCAAGCAAGTAGGCCTTGGGCACTGAGGATGGCTCCATGACTTTGCCTCAGGTGCTGAAATAGCTCAGTTGCCAAGCAACAAAGCAGCAGTCTCAGGTGGGCAGAACATCACCCTGTAGGGGCCTTGCTGGGTGGATCCCAGTCTGGGCACATGTGGGAGTCTGACTCTCTGCCTCCCTGATTCCCGGTCTCTCACTTAACAAACAAACAAAAAGATAAAAAGAGAAGAAATGGAAGGATATGTGGTTAAGGAAGAATTTCTTTTCTGTAACAAGAGCAGTATCTGTAGGGCTTAGCAATAGTTTCATTTTCACATACAAGATTTCAATGTTGAGTGCATAGATTAAATTCTAATCAGTCAGCCACTGAGCTGCTTCAACACAGAGGAGCCTGTCCCCTCTGAACCACATATTTAGGGGTGATATAACCCTCCCAGATCTAGCTTGATGGTCTTCAAAGTCATTGTTATACATTCTCTGATGAGGATCTAAGATCCTGTACAAGGACACAAGTCCACAAGAGCTATTTTAACAGGTATTAAGTGCTACTCCCACCTCAGTAAAAAGCTTTCCATGATAGTGGAGAGTCAGCCTATCCCTGTACTGTGGAAATATTTCCAGAGTGCAATGATGTAAAGAAGCATAAGTAAGTTTTATTTCTTCCATCAGTTTAATGCCAGAGAGACCCTCTGTACTAGATAGGGTCAATAGAACCAAAAACAAATTTCCAAAGTCAAAATATTGGGTCTTCAGTTCTACACCCTTCCCATGTTAAATACACACTCTCTCATATATATATATTGATATAATACCACAAAGTACCTTAATCTGACAACTGATCCAACATGCAATAGCCAAAACAACATTGACATGATGATCCCCCGGGTTCCTTTATCTCTCCACCTTGATTTCTTATTCCTACTGATCCTCCGGCCCCTTTCACTCACTCCTGACAGTCACTGTTACGGTGATCTCCACCTTACCCAGCCCAGTTTCTTCTCAATATTTCCAATCAATCCAGCCCACATCACTGTATAGTATTGACAACTTTCATGTTCTACTTCTGACCCTGTTAGAATGAAGCAGCATGTGGGAAAGTGTTTGTAAAGTGTACAGAAGCATACAGTAATGTCCTAGGTCTTCACATTCACTCACTACTTACTCACTGACTCAGAAAAACTTCTGGTTCTACAAATTGCATTCATAGTGATACAGGTGTACCATTTTCCATCTTTTACACTATATTTTTACTGTACCTTTTCTATGTTTAGATATACAAATACCATAGCTTTACAATTACCTACAATGTTCAATACAGTAACATGGTATACAGGTTTGTAGCCTAGAAGCAATAAGCTATACCATATAGTCTACATGTGTAGATTACACCAACTAGGCTTGTATAAGTGAACTTGATGATATTCACACTCAAAATTGCCTACTGATGTATTTCTCACAATATATCCTATCTGTTAAATGACACATGACTGAATTTTTTTTTTTCATTTTTGAGAGAGAGAGAGAAGGGGGAGGAGCAGGAAGCATCAACTCCCATATGTGCCTTGACCAGGCAAGCCAGGGTTTTGAACTGGCAACCTCAGTGTTTCCAGGTTGACGCTTTATCCACTGCGCCACCACAGGTCAGGCCCCACATGACTGAATTTGTATGTAACACTTGTTTTCTTAATACTTGCAATATTCTTTCCTTTATATTGTTTCAAGATACATGTCTGTTAATGAGACATTCTAGTCCTTTGTCCCTTTCCTCAACTGCTATCTCTCCTATAAACCACACTGAACTCCTTAGTTTGCTTTTCTCAAATAATCATAATGCCTCCAATTTTTCCAACTTTGGACTTGTCATCTGGCAATATATCCCTCTAAAAAAGCTGAATCCAAACTAGGTCTTATTGGACTCTAAACTCCCCAAAATTTGTTGATGCTCCTGTTATTTTCCAAACCTTCAAATAAACTCAGAAGTCAGAGATTAAAAAAAAAAAAAAAAAAAAAGCTTTTAACAAGGCTTTATGGAAAAAATTTACATGATTTATTTAACTTCATCCAGAGGATGTCCCCTCCACAATGAGTACAGTTAAATTCAGATAGTTTTGATACCAACCAGTTCATAACAATGTGTTTATATCTTCTCAATATACATCCTCAGGACTATTCTTGTAAACTGAGCTGGGCCTTCTGTGTTTACCACATCAAAATGTGACAAAGCCTTTCAAGTATCCAAAAAAAATTCCCTAACTCTTATTTATTTAAGAACCTTATATGTAAAGTTACCAGAATGGATCCAAAACACTGGGTTTCACCTGTTTAGACAAAGATGAGTTCTCAAAATAAACATATGACTCACAATTTATTCTTAACTATGACCCAATAGTAATTAAGAGCTCAGGCTTTAGAGGCCAACAAACCAGCATAAAATTTGTTTATGAGATAATAGATTTACCATCAAGATAAGGTCTGTGTCATAACTAAAAGGCCCTGTTTACCTGGGTGATTGTTTCAGGAAAACGAAATAATCAATTATTCCAAAAATTGGTTATCTAAATTTGGTCAAACTGACCTTTGGGAATCACTATCTTGATAGGCCTAGGCCAGTAGTCGGCAAACTTATAAGTCAACAGAGCCAAATATCAACAGTACAACAATTGAAATTTCTTTTGAGAGCCGAATTTTTTAAACTTAAACTATATAGGTAGGTACATTCCTTATCAAGATAGCATCCGCATGTGATTTTTTGTGGAAAAGCCACACTCAAGGGGCCAAAGAGCCGCATGTGGCTCGTGAGCCATGGTTTGCCGACCACTGACCTAGGCCAACTAGAAAGTTATATACAAAATGGGTTCCAAAGGTTTCTTATAATATCTGTGATTATTCTCATACTTCTTGCTTTCCTCAATGTCTTATATCAAGAGGCAATTGTTACTTCACAGCTGTTATCTAGAGCCAAAATCTAAATGCCAATACTTTATCAAAAAGTAACCAAAAACAATGACAGTTAAGATGAACTAATGATGGATAATCTCAGAGGTTATTGAGAGAAGACAAGAATATTTACAGAAACATTCTTAAATTTTTATAAAGAATACTTTATAGGCAACTATAATGCTTTCTTTCCCAAGACCATCTAGTGTCTCCCTGGTAGACAAATTACAAGGCTGATAATAATTTTTCTAGAATATCTGTCAGGATTGATGCACAGTGGGGTTTTTTGGGGGAGGGGGAGAGAAAGAGAAAGTGCAAAAGAGAGAGGGACAAATAGGGCAGACAGACAGGAAGGAAGAGAGATGAGAAGCATCAATTCTTTGTTGCAGTTCTTTAGTTGTTCACTGATTGCTTTCTCATATGTGCCTTGACACAGGAGAGGGAGAAGTGGCTCTCGCTGAGACAATGACTCTTTGGCTCAAGCCAGCGACCTTGGGCTTCAAGCCAGTGACCTTTGGGCTCAAGGCAGCAACCATGAGGTCATGGGTCTATGATCCCATGCTCAGGCTGGCAACCCTGCACTCAAGCTAGTGACTCCACGCTTAAGCAGGATGAGCCTGCACTCAAGCCAGGAACCTTGGGGTTGCAAATTTGGGTCCTCAGCGTCCCAGGCTGATGCTCCTTTAATTGTACCACCACCTGGTCAGGCCATGGTGACTTTTTAAAGCTCAAAAGTAAAATATAGGCTATTAAAAACCTCCAAACAAAAAATTTAAATTGTTTATAATAGAATAAAAGTTGATATATTGTCTCCTTTGAAATTCTAAATGCAAAACAAAATAAAATGGAAATGATTTAAAACTGCTGTAAAAGATCTAAAGTTGTTTCTTTTTTTTTTTACAGAGACAGAGAGAGAGTCAGAGAGAGGGATAGATAGGGACAGACAGACAGGAAGGGAGAGAGATGAGAAGCATCAATTCCTCGTTGCAGCACTTTAGTTGTTCATTGACTGTTTTCTCATATGTGCCTTGACCGGGGGGCTACAGCAGACCGAGTGACCCCTTGCTCAAGCCAGTGACCTTGGGCTCAAGCTGGTGAGCCTTGCTCAAACCAGATTAGCCCACGCTCAATCTGGTGACCTCAGGGTCTCAAACTTGGGTCCTCCATGTCCCAGTTTGATGTTCTATCCACTGCGCCACTGCCTGGTCAGGCTAAAGTTGTTTCATTTTTATATTAACAATTATATAAATATTTAATAATGTCTTGAAATTGTTACTGACCTGAAGTAGAATATAAACAGAATTCTTTAACTTCCAAATCACTGTGGAAGATAAAGGCAGGCAAACCACTCTTTATAGAGGGGGAAATCATACAGGGTAGGAGCAGGGAGTGGGTGCCAAACAAGCCAGACAAAGTACATACCAATTGCACTGTCCCTTTCTGATAAGGCTTAGGATACAAATCATGACCACAGACCACTTCAGAGAGGTCCTTATGACAATATTTTGTAATTCATGACTAAATTATCCAAATAATAGGGAGAGTTATTGGATTTTTCAATGTTAGACATATACTAAGGAATTGTGTTAAAATGTACCCAGAATATGTTTTAATCAAGTATAGTAATACACAGATACATGGAAATGACTGCCATGAATGAAGAGGGTTATGCTCACAGATCCCTAAGAAAAAGATGCATGGCAAACCATGCAGGCCACATGGAGAAGCACCAAGAAGAAGAAGAAATGGGGTGGGGGGGGAATCATGGGTAAAAACCTTTATTGTGCTTTTTGTGGGAAGGTATAGGTGAGGCAGTGAAGGAAGATTTAGGATTTGCTAGTATGAATAATTTCAGTGGGCCCTAAGGTGTGTAAGACTACCCTTAGTCACCTACTACCTGTCCCTGTATGATATTAGGGCAGGGGTTCCCCCTGAGAGAGCTCCATAAAGGATGTAGTTGGTGAGTATGAGCTCTGGATTGGTTAGTTAGCACATGCATACTCACAGGGAAGTCACCTCTAGAAAGTGACTAACCCTGGGAGGGCTCTTAGAGGCCTCTGCCCAAAAGTGGCATGTCACTTCTCTGGCCAAAGCAAGACACATGTCACATGGCCAAACTTTTTAAAGGAGTGAGAAAGTACAATTTTACCAAATGCCCAAAGGAAAACAACTAGAATATTTGTGAAAAGACTGTCTGGCTGCCACAATAGAAAAAAAAGGGGGGATTCATAAAGGACAGAAACTCTTACATCAAGTCATAAGCCTAAATAAGAAATTGTTATTGATGCAGGGACTGGCATTCGAGAAAAGTTAAACAAATGTCTAAGGTTACGATCACCAAATTAGCTAGCAAACATCCAGTGGACCAAGAGGTAGAAGATATGTTAACTCTCTTAGACTCAGAAGGTGAATATTAGAATCAAGGAGTTCTAGTCTTTTATTGTGGTTAAGTGTGGCCAGGGTTCTGAGTATCAGAGATAAAAAAGTAGTCAGGATTTTTGGAAACATGGAAATACTTTATATCTTTATTGTGATGGTGTATACATTTGTCAAAATGCATTGGAATGATGAGCTTTACTGAATATAAATTATATCACAAAACAGTTGATTTTTTTAAGTAGTTGGGAAAGTTATTTGTTGAAAATCATTTTTTGTGATGAAGTCTACTCTAGACACTTAAATACATATATCTTATTTAAAGCCCATAGAATCCAACATGTTTAGAATCTAAGGCTCAAAGGGGTTAAGTAACTTGTCTAAGAATATGTAATTAGAAGATTTAAGAGCCAGGTATAACACAGACATGATTGCTTCTAAAGCTGATATACTGGCCAGTTGGCTCAGCAGTAGAGCTTTGCCCTGGCGTGTGGAAGTCCTGGGTTTGATATCCAGTCAGGGCACATAAGAGAATCAACCATCTGCTTCTCTACTGCCTCCCATCTCTCTCTCTCTCTCTCTCTCTCTCTCTCTCTCTCTCTCTCTTCCCCTCCCACAGCTATGACTCAGATGGCATGAGCAAAGTTAGCTCCGGGTGCTGAGGATGGCTCCATGGCCTTGCCTCAGTTGCTAAAATAGCTCAGTTGCCAAGCAACCGAGCAGCACCCACACAGGGCACATGCGGGATTCTGTTGCTGCCTCCCTACCTCTCACTTAATTTAAAAATAAACAAATAAATAAATATGGTATACAAAGTTAAACAAAGAAAATAGAAAAGCTAAAAGGATCTGGGACACAAAAAGTCAAGTTGGTTTTAAACTATGACCTGGAGAGCTGGTTTGATAAAATAAGTCTAACCTAACTTCAAAAGAATATTTAGCTTCTGGTGCTTCTTATTGGGTACAAATCTTTGTGTGTGTGTGTGTGTGTGTGTGTGTGTGTGTGTGTGTGTGTGTGTGTTACGGAGGTAAATATAGAAAGTAGTGATTCTTAGAGCAACTACTTTGAGAATCTCCTGATAGTCAGGAACCAAGTTACCAGAAAACACACATGTGTACACATAAATTTGCCCATAATTTCAGAAGTTCTACACTTCTAAAGTCAGTGGTGAGGTTCAAATAATTTAACAACTGGTTTTCTGCCTTAATCATTGTTTTAAATATATTTTTAAAAAGATATACCAAAAGGTACTTTATTATTTCATGCATTTACGGTAATACTTAAATAAGAACAATGAAAGAGGTACACAAAACTAGACTATGTTATAAGAAGGTTTTACAATATTAACGAAAAAAATATGAAATAGTACCTAAAAAAAAACACAATAAAACTGTTATTTAAGGTATTTCCACATTGCTTCTTGTTTGGCATCCTCACTTGCAATTTTTTTCACCTATGGATGGAATGAACATTACTATGGACGCTTAGAATACTCTGTTGTGCAGATGAACATTAAAAAAGAGTAAGAAATGTAAATTTGTGATTTCCACATTGGGCAGTTGCCCAGGAACCCACTTTAGAGAGAACCCTGATTACAAGTACCATTTTAACAACTAGTTCATAGGACTCAACAAAAAATTAGGTATCGGTTCTGCTGAACCGGTGCGAACAGGCTGAATCCCACCATTGCCTAAAGTTCAATCATAGAGTAATCCAGGAACTAAAAGTTAACCAAATCAGTATAAACTCTAATTCTGAATGAAACAGTGACATAGAGAATCTAGGTACAGTGAATTACACTTGATCTTAACCAAAGACTGAGAAATGTTCTAGATATAGTGAATTATTTTAAACCATTAAATTTACAATTTAGTGTCTGCTTAAACTAAATTGTGAGTCTGGTGATTTTTTTTCTAAAACAGCAAGTAATATTTCTGTTGCTTTCAGTTGGCAATAGGCCATATGGGAGTTATAATTTAGATCTATCTCCTTCCCACCTCCAAGAAAAGATCAGCAATATAAAATCGAGTTAGTATGACAAACTCAGGTTTATTTAGGTTGAAATCAGTTGCTAAAAATTTGGAATCAATAAGAAAATTTAAGACTCCTTAGTCAATCTTCAATTTGATAGGCATTCTTGATCTTTATGAAGATATACAGTTATCTTCAGAGATGTCTGTTCAAGGAAAGGGTAAAGAAAAAAACAAAATTAACTTTTAGGAAGGAGGGACTACAAGAAACTTGTAAGTATTATGGATTGAAGGTTTGTATCCCCTCAAAATTCATATGCTGAAGCCCACCCCCCAATGTGTTAGTATTTGGATGTGGGGTGACCTTTGGGAGATAATTATATTTAGATGAGGTCGTGTGATATGTGGCATTAATGTCCTTATAAGAAGGAGAAAAAAATCTCTCTTCTGCCTCTCCTTTCCCCTCCCCCTTTTCTCCACATATTGAGACAAGGTCATTTGAAGACATAATGAGAAGGTGGTCATCTGCAAGCTAAGAGGTGTCACCAGAACCCAATCATACTAGCAGTGATCTCAGAATTCCCAGCCTTCAGAATTGTGAGAAAATAAATGTCTGTGTTTCAGCCACTCAGGCTGTAGATTTTGTTATAGCAGCTCCAGTTAAAACAGCAGAGTAATGTAGTTGGGGATTAGGGCTAGTTCTCTAATCTTGTTAGGGAACTAAAACACTGAAGAATGGTTAGACACTAGGAATCCAAGCAAAAGTGAGAAATTAAGCTCCAGGGACAGAGGAAGACATGTTAGATACAAATTCTATCCATATACAATGAAAGCAATTAGAAGACTACACTTTAGTTCTAACCTCTAGACCAGGGGTCGGGAACTTTTTTGACTGAGAGAGCCATGAACGCTACATATTTTTAAATATCATTCTGTGAGAGCCATACAATGACCCGTGTACGTTACGCATTATCCAATAAAAATTTGGTGTTGTCTCGGAGGACAGCTGTGATTGGCTCCAGCCACCCGCAACCATGAACGTGAGCAGTAGGAAATGAATGGATTGTAATACATGAGAATGTTTAATATTTTTAATGTTATTATTTTTTTATTAAAGATTTGTCTGCAAGCCAGATGCAGCCATCAAAAGAGCCACATCTGGCTCGCGAGCCATAGGTTCCTGACCCCTGCTCTAGACACTCAAAGATAAGGAGCATGGCAGCAGATTATTTCTGGATTCACTATCAGGAAGGCAAATAACTCCAAATGTATTGCTACCCTTTGTTCTCACTAATTCAAGGCCTTGGCAATATTGAATTTGACACATGACATAACTTAAGGGTAGCTGGGGCTGAGCTCAAACAAGCAGGGGATGTAAAAGAGCCTTCAGAAAACAAAACAAAAAGAATGGTATTAAAAATAAATCATCTGAGTAGCCATGCAACTCATATATCCAACATGAAGACAGAATAAAGTATCTGAAAATGCACTCCTCAGAGAGCTCTAAAGGCACACAGCACATTTGTTGTTAAGATGTCTCTGGAGGTCAAGTGCCACACTTGTTCAGTATCAGACCTATTAACTTGACCAGAGGAGGCCTTTATGGGTTTGCAAAGCAGACCATTACAGGCTACTGCCATGAACCAGTGCGGCTAGTAATTCTAGGTCCTGAGGGAGAATGATGCGGAATTAAGGAATAAAATTAAAGAGAAAAAGGATGGGATTGGGAGGCCTCTGCAAGCTGATGTCAAGAACAGAGAGATAGAGCCCCCAGTATGCTTTATTATATAGTGTAGAGAATTAAATCCTTTAAGCCATATGCAAATAAGAAAGTCTCTGATACAAGGTCACTTATCTGAAACATATAAGGCAGGGGTAGTCAACTTTTTTATACCTACCGCCCACTTTTGTATCTCTGTTAGTAGTAAAATTTTCTAACCACCCACTGGTTCCACAGTAATGGTGATTTATAAAGTAGGAAAGTAACTTTACTTTATAAAATTTATAAAGCAGAGTTATAGCAAGTTAGAGCATATAATAATAATTACTTACCAAGTACCTTATGTTGGATTTTTGCTAAGCTTGGCAGAATAAATCTTTATAAAACAACTTACTATAGTTAAATCTATCTTTTTATTTATACTTTGGTTGCTCCGCTACTGCCCACCATGAAAGCTAGAATGCCCCCCAGTGGGCTGTAGGGACCAGGTTGACTACCACTGATATAAGGGAATCCTCACAAGAGTGCACCACCTGCCATGATGCAACAGTCAAGGGTGTGGGGAAAAGCTTAGTCTTAAAAAGGGTGTTGAAAATATCTGTCTTAAAAGAGTGGGGAAGAGCTTAGTCTTAAACTAAGCCCTAGGCTATAAGGACCTTGTCAGTTTACAGCCTATCTCCCACAGGCTACAGAGCTGTAATGTCTTTACATAAATCAACAGAACATTAAATAGGGGAATTAAAAGAGAAAAAGTAGGTAGAAACTAAGAAAATGAATCTATGTGTTGTACCTGCACATATGGTACCAGCATATAACCCAGATTTAAAACCCAGTCCTGAAAACTTTCTGGACAGTAAAAAATTCTATACAACTATAGCCTTCTGGGAATTCATTTATAAATACACAATCAGCTCTCACCAGATAGCTCAGTTGTTTAGAGCCTTATTTGGATATGCAAAGGTTGCAGTTTGATCCCTGGTCAGGGCACATACAGAAACAGATAAATGTTTCTGTATGTCTCTCTCTCTTCCTCTTTCTCTAAGAATCAATAAAATTTTAAAAATACATGATCAATGGTGATTCCACATAAGTTCTCTACAATAATGAAAAATAGAACTTTAAAATTTCAATTTCCCAAGGTAGGTTTTGTTAAGATTCTTGAGCTCTAGTTAGTTGAGTTTCTTTGTTCACAATAAAATTTTGTAACTTTCTCCCTAAAAGACTTGCACTTTTGTTATATTTCTTCTTAGTTGTGGTTTTGGTGCTATTTTGAACAGCATTTTCTTTCCTATTATGTTTTCCAAATGGTTATTATTGGTTTGTAGAAAAGGTAACAATTTTTGTATGTTAACCTTGAAATATATTGTAGTGTGTATTGCATGTAGTAAGCAATCAATAACTGTTTTAATATTATTCCTATGTAGACAATGACATCATCTACAAATAATGACAGTATTATAATTTCTTTCCAATGCTTAAATTTATTTCTTTTTCTTCCTACATTACACAGTCTTGGATCTCCAGTACTGAATAACAGCGTTAACAGTAGGTAACCTTATCTTGTTTCTGCTTTAAATGGAAATGCTTCTAATGCTTCAGCATTGCTTGGTACTTGGTTTTCTTTAACAAGCAAATTTGCTTGTTCTCCTAGTTTGCTAAGAATTTTTATCATGATAAACATTTAATTATGTGATTTTTTTCTGAATCTGTTGAGATGATCATATGGTTGTTCCTCCTTTAATCTGATAATATAGTATATTAAACTAATGAATTTTTGGATGTTTAATCATCATTGTATTGAGACAAATTATAGTCAAGATGATTATTTATATGTGACTGAATTTAGTTGGCTTGTCCATTCATAATAGTGATACCCTTTTCTTATATTATCCATGTATAGTTTTAGAAATATAATATTATCTTAATAAAAATAGGTCAAGTAGCTCTTTTTCCATTCTCTGAAATAGGTTGTACATGATAGGAATTACCTGTCTTGAAAGAATGTACTTATAGCTGAAACTGGTATCTTAAAGCAACATAGTTAGAAGGGTGGTTAGTAGCTTATTCAGGTTTGATCATTCTTCTCAATACAATTTTGGTGATTTACATATGTTGGGCAGATAAAATATATTATGCTCACTTTGTTAAAGATGGCACTGCCCATGTGGAAGCCCATCGCCCAGGTGATAGTATTGGTTGCCCTTCTTGCTTGGGATGGGCATGATTATATCATATTAATGTGTGTTGGGGGTGGGCAGGTAGGATCCTTGTAGCCTGGGGTTTGGTTTTGGAACTAAGCCTTTCCCAACCTTTTTGATGTGGGGTGGTGCACTCTCATGAGGAATCCCATTATGCCTCAGATAAGTGACTTTGTATCAGAGACTTCTTTGTTTGTATATTGGATAAAGGTTTTGGTTTCTACACTATAAAGTGGGGCAGACCCAGAGCTTGCTCTCTCTTGGTTCCTGAGATTAGCATTAGAGAGGAGAGCAGAGAAAGGCCACATGGAGGAGAGGAGAAGCAGCCAAGATGGCAGAGTGCTGAAGGAGGAGCCCATCCTGTAGGAGAGCAGAGAGAAGGAGATGGGAAACAGAGGTGAATAAGGCTGGTGAGGTAGATACCTTTGATTCTAGGAAACTCATAGAAGTCAGTAGCTTTGTGAGCACTGAATGAGTGTGTTTTGGAGCCCAGTGTATGTTTTTACTTGCCCACTGGGTGCAAGTTAGGAGTAAAGGTGATGGCTCACTAGTTTTTGACTCCGTTGTTTCATTATCGACTGTCCGAATCAAATGCAAACCTGCATAGGCCAGGTGGCTGTGATGGTGGCCATGGCTACTGGCTTTACAACATAATTCTATAAAAGTATCTGTTTGTTTCTACACTTATAAAACTTCTCATGCATTTTCTGGTTCTTTAAAATTTAACTAAATCTATAGTTATCCCTTTTCATTATACATTTTCTCATCTTTTCTTCAGTCTTGCTAGAGGTATATCTATTTAATAAGGAATCAGCTTTTGATTTTGTTAACTCTATTACTTGTTTTCTTCTATATTAATTTTGGCTATTTCATTTTATTTGGATTAACTGTTTTTGGGGGGTGATTTTTTTTTTGTATTTTCAATGAATTGTTTCACTTATTTTTGGTCTTTAAAAAATGCATTTAAAGTAGTAAATGTCTTCCCAACTTAACCCACAGATTTTTAATATGTGGTCTGTTGTTAGAGAGTTCATTTGTCTAAATTTCTTCTTTAACCTGTGAGTCATTTGAGTCCATTTTTAAATTTCCAAACACATGGAAACCTGTTTGCCAAGAACATAGCTTTGATTCAAAGAAATTTGTCGAGGTTTCTTTTTTTGGTATTGAACATCAACATTTTTTGCAAATATCTCCCATATGCATTTTAATATAAAAAAATTAATTTTTTCTGCCTGACCAGGCGGTGGCGCAGTGGATAGAGCATCAGACTGGGATGCCAAGGACCCAGGTTCAAGACCCCAAGGTGGCCAGTTTGAGTGTGGGCTCATCTGGTTTGAGCAAAAGCTCACCAGCTTGGACCCAAGGTCACTGGCTCCAGCAAGGAGTTACTCGGTCAGCTGAAGGCCCGTGGTCAAGGCACATTGAGAAAGCAATCAATGAACAACTAAGGTGTTGCAATGCACAGCGAAAAACTAATGATTGATGCTTCTCATCTCTCCGTTCCTGTCTGTCTGTCCCTTTCTATCCCTCTCTCTGTCTCTGTAAAAAAAAATAATTTTTTTCTATATTTTGTGCACAAATGCATATATTACCACACTTGCTATTATTGTTAATCTACATTATTAATAATTTTCTGATTGAGTTACTAATTTGTGATGGTGGTATATTTCCTAGTGAGATTGTTAGGTTTGTCAGTATCTCAATATATCTATTTTTGCTCCTTATGGGCTCAGTCTCTGTTGTTAAGTACATACAAGTATTTCCCATCTCTTTGTTTTCATTCTTTCTGTATAATTTTGTCTTATGTATGTCTCTTGCAAGTAACGTGATATTTCAGAAGGTGATTTTATGACTGATAAATTTATCAAATTATATTATCCTATATCCTATTTACTAATTTTTTTTTTCTCTTTTTCACCTCTTTTGTCCTCCCTTCTATTGGATTGATATCATTTTGTTTCTCTTTCCTCCCAACTGCTAGTTTGGTGTCCGCAGCATCTACCACAGTGGTTCTCAAACTTTTTGAAGTTGGGGCGCATTTAAAATCCTACAAGTAATTGTAGGTGCACTATATACAAATTTCTGAGAAATATGTTATAATAATTAAGTCAAATATTAAAGAAAAAAAATAAAGTCCAAGCATGCTTTTATGGTCATTAAACAAAATAAATACAACAAAATTAAATTTATTCTGACATTAAAAAACATTTGTTGCCTGACCTGGTGGTGGCGCAGTGGATAGAGCGTCGGACTGGGATGCGGAAGGACCCAGGTTTGAGACCCCGAGGTCGCCAGCTTGAGTGCGGGCTCATCTGGTTTGAGCGAGGCTCACCAGTTTGGACCCAAGGTCCCTGGCTCCAGCAAGGGGTTGCTCGGTCTGCTGAAGGCCCGCGGTCACAGCACATATGAGAAAGCAATCAATGAACAACTAAGGTGTTGCTATGCGCAATGAAAAACTAATGATTGATGCTTCTCATCTCTCTCTGTTCCTGTCTGCTGTCCCTGTCTATCCCTCTCTCTGACTCACTCTCTGTCTCTGTAAAAAACAACAACAAAAAACATTTGTTACATTTTTTGAGTTATGCTTTTTAGAATTCGTAAAAAAGGGGTTAAAAATTTTAAAAAAACAACAAAAAAGTTATCTTTTTATATATATATATAGATACATTCTTAGTATGATTTAGTAAATTCAGCAGGTCCCAGTTCAAATGTGTTTTTTCATTCTTGTGTTTATGAGAAACATGAGCCTGATGTGTCCTAGTGATTTCTTCAATGTTTGGGCATATATTTGAAATGCAAACCCTCATTTCCTCGTCAGTACATTGAAGAATTCCTCTCTTTTTACTTTTAATTGTGTTGACTGCAGAAAACCCCCACCATACATATCATCTTAACTTTACACCCCACAAAAGATGGAATAAACTTGCCTCCCATCTTTCCAGGGAGCACTGGGGAGGGGGGGGATAGAATAAACAATCCAGCACCACAGCTTAACAGCCTTTTGCAACGTAATCAGGCAAGTGAGGTGGGGGATGGGGCAGACTGTCATTGTAAGATGCTGCTATCATTTTGGATCCTAGATCTTCAGAGTGAATATAGTATCACATAAACCATAAATGCTAAGATTTCTAAGTATTAGAATTTTAATAATTTTTATATTTTAATAATTTTTGAAAAATATAGTTAAAATTCTTCATAATTTCAATATTCACGGAGATGATTCTCCCATTAAGTTTGCCTCTCAGTCCTTTGAATTCCTTTCCTACAAGAAAGACCTTGCCTGACCAGGCGGTGGCGCAGTTGATAGAGCATCGGACTGGGATGCGGAGGACACAGGTTTGAGACCCCGAGGTTGCCAGCTTAAGTGCAGGCTCTTCTGGCTTGAGCAAAGCTCACTGGCTTGGACCCGAGCAAAGGGTTACTAGCCCCACGGTCAAGGCACATATGAGAAAGCAATCAATAAACAACTAAGGTATCGCAACATAAAACTAATGATTGATGCTTCTCATCTCTCTCCGTTCCTGTCTGTCTTCTGAGTTGAAGGTAGTAGGATACAAAGGAACACTGAGGGATATTTAATTTATTTCACATAAAAATGGAATATTTTGAGTGTGCAATTAAAAAGATAACAAAGCTGATTTCATGTCTATTATGGGCAAAGCTTAGGAGAAAGATTATTGGTACAATGTCAAATATCACCCTATAAATTACTATTTTTTTAAAGATTTCATTTATTCATTTTAGAAAGGAGGGAGAGAGAGAAAGAGAAGAGGGAAGGAGCAGGAAGCATCAACTCCCTTATGTGCCTTGACCAGGCAAGCCCAGGGTCCTCAGTGTTCCAGGTTGACACTTTACCCACTGAACCACTACATGTCAGGCTCATCCTATAAATTACTTTTTTTTTCAGTCTTCAAATATTTTTTATTGGAAGGCCATGCATTGCCTTCATTCATTGTATTTGAAATCACTGTACATTTACTTTTGTGAAAACACTGCCTGCATTTTCTAGTACAAAAAAAAAAAACCTAAAAATTTTTCAGGAATGTAGAGAAATATCCAACTTAAATAGCAAAAAAGTGCACCATAATTACTGCTGCACTGCAGTCATTTCTGCATTTCCCATGTTTCTTAAATAACAATCTAGTCTGATAACACAAAATATAAAGAGCAATTATGAAAAACAGACATTTACATATACTTCTAAAGTCTTATTGAGAATATCCTGTTGGCATTGGATACCCAATCATAGGTGCAGCTGCAGTAGCAGGATATGCATATGCCTGTTGGTTCATACCATTGTGCATATTTGGAACATTACTTCCATATTGCTGAGTGCCATCATAACCATTCTGGTAAGTCCCTGTTGGATTACCAGTCCTAAAACTGGTCTGTATACCAGCAGACATAAAATTACTTCCAAAGCTCCCATTGGTGTAATTTGTAGCACTGTAAACACCATTCTGGGTTTTTGCCCCAAAATCTCTCTTAAGCAGACTAGAGTAACCTCTGTCATAATTTTCCCTGTCTCTAAAGGTATTAAATCCACCCCTTTTGCCTGCAGAGTATCTGTCCCGACAGTCATCCTTCATGCCTTCTCTACCCCTGGAACGACCTGAACCTCTGTCTTCAACCAACTGAAGCAATTTGGGATTAACTGCTTGATTAGCTTCCCGAAGCACAGAGATAAGGTCACTCATTTTGCTTTATGTTATTAGGTGTAAAGAAAGTGTATGCTGTGCCTGTTTTGGTACTGCGAGCAGTTTTTCCAATTCGATAAATATAATCCTCTGAGGAGTTAGGGTAGTCATAATTGATGACAAATTTCACATCTTCCACACCTAGCCCTCTGGAGGCCACATCTGTAGCAGTCAGAAAGGGAGCTTTCCCATGTTTGAATTCATTTAGAACCCAGTCACGTTCCTGTTGACTCTTGTCACCATGGATACCCATGGCAGGCCACCCACCTCTCCTCATTTTCCTAGTAAGTTCATCACATCTTCTTTTGGTTTCAACAAAGACAATGGTTTTATTCTCCTTTTCACTCATGATCTCTTCCATCAGACGAATAAGTTTTTCATCCTTTTCTACATCATGACACACATCCACAATCTGAAGAATGTTATGGTTTGCACTCAGTTCCAGCACACCAATGTTTATATGAATATAGTCTTTCAGGAAATCTTCAGCAAGCTGTCTTACTTCTTTTGGCCAAGTTGCACTCCACATTAGGGTTTGCCTATCAGGTCTTATCTGATCCACAGTCTTCCTTATTTGGGTTTCAAAGCCCATATCAAGCATTCTATCTGCTTCATCAAGGACTAAGTAGGTGGTTCTTCTCAGATTTGTCTTCCCACACTCTAAAAAGTCAATCAGTCTTCCAGGTGTTGCAATACAGATTTCCACATCTCTCTCCAAATCACGAATCTGTAATCCCTTAGGAGCACCACCATAGATACAGGTAGACTTCAATCAACATGCCCCACAGTACTCAGCAGCTACTTGCTGCACTTGTTGAGCCAGTTCCTGAGTTGGTGCTAGCACCAAGTAAATAGGCCCATCACCTCTCTCTAGGAATGGCTAATGATTGATATGAACAATGGCAGGGAGAAAATAAGACAATGTTTTCCCAGATCCAGTCTGTGCTACTCCAACCATATCCACTCCACTTAGAGCAACTGGCCATCCCTGAGCTTGAATAGCAGTGGGTTCAGTAAAGTTCTGTCTTGCAATCACGTCCATGACATCTGCAGCAAAATTTGCTTCATAGAAATTCAGAACTGGCTTTGGGCAGTTGTGACCTCTAACTGTAACTTCCTTGCTTCTTCTGTATGTCTCCACCTCTTGTGCTGTGCACCTAGCCAAATCAGGGTGTTCTTGATAAAAATTCTTCTCAAATTTGGGCAACTCATCAAGATTCCACTTCTTTTTAACTAGTTTCTCCCCAGGGTTTCCAAACTTCTTCCCTGATAGAGGCCCTGCCCTACTTCCTCCAAATCGAGGTGCACCAAACACTGGATCCCGGCCATGGTCCCGGTCACTCGAATAGCCCGACATGGCGTCAATGGTTGCGGTTGGCGGGATCAGAGTGAAAGAAAATCAGGTGCGACCAGTCGCTGGAAGGGGCTTCAGCGACAGCGAAGCCTGGCAGGGGCAGCAACAGTGGGGGAGGGGGGGTGCTGACAGCAGCCGGGACAACTCACCTAAAGATGGGTGGAAATAAATGAGGTCCTATAAATTACTTTTTAATTGCAAAGACAGAATAATTTATGAATTTAACCCCAAAAGCAAGGGAAGTAAAGGCAAAAATAAATGAAAGGACTATGTCGAACTAAAAAGCTTCTGCACAGCAAAAGAAACTGACAACACAAATATGCAGTCAAGTAAATGGGAGATGATATTTGCAAACAGTTCCTATAAGAGTTTAATATCCAAAATATATAAAGAATTCACAAAGCTTAGCAAAAAACATGCAAACAATCCAATTAAAAAATGGGGAAAGGGCCTGACCAGGCAATGGCACAGTGGATAGAGTGTGGGACTGGAATGCGGAGGCTCATCTGGCTTGAGCAAAAAGCTCACCAGCTTAGACCCAAGGTAGCTGGCTTGAGCAAGGGGTTATTCAGTCTGCTGAAGGCCCACGGTCAGGGCACATATGAGAAAGCAATCAATAAACAACTAAGGTGTTGCAACGAAAAACTGATGATTGGTGCTTCCTCATCTCTCTCCGTTCCTGTCTGTCTGTCCCTATCTATCCCCCCCCCCTCTCTCTCTTTCTCTCTGTCCTTGGGGGGAAAAAATGGGGAAAGGACTTGAACAGATATTTCTCCCAAGAGGACATCCAAATGGCCAACAGATATACAAAAGATGCTCATTTCACTAGCTATTCAAGAAATGCAAATCAAAACTACAATGAGATACCACCTCACAACTGTTAGATTGGCTATTATCGACAACAGGTAATGACAAGTGTTGGAAAGGCTGTGGAGAAAAAGGAACCCTCATTCACTGCTGGTGGAAATAAAAATTAGTATAACCATTATAGAATAAAGTATGGTGGTTCCTCAAAAAATTAAGAATAGAACTACCCTATGACCCAGCAATCCCCCTACTGAGTACCCCTAAAACTCAAAAACATTGGTACATATACATGCACACCCCCATATTCATCAGCATTCTTCACAGTGGCCAAGACATGAAAATAACCAAAATGTACCTAGAGAGAATTGTATAAAAAAGATGTGGTAGCCTGACCTATGGTGGCGCAGTGGATAAAGCATCGACCTGGAAATGCTGAGGTCGCCGGTTCGAAACCCTGGGCTTGCCTGGTCAAGGCACATATGGGAGTTGATGCTTCCAGTTCCTCCCCCCCTTCTCTCTGTCTCTCCCTCTCCTCTCTAAAATGAATTAAAAAAAAATGTGGTACACACACACACACACAACGGAATATTACTCAGCCATAAGAAATGATGACATATTGCCATTTATGACAACATGATGGACCTTGAGAACGTTATACTGAGTGAAATAGTAAATAAGAAAAAGCTAAGAATTGTATGACTTCACACATAGGTGGAATATAAAACTGAGACTCATGCACATAGATAAAAGTAAAGTTGTTATGAGAGGGAGGGAGATGTGAGAGAGGGGGTGAAGGAAGGGTGTAAAGAAGGACAAATATAAGGTGACAGAAAATGATTTGCCTTTGGGTGATGGGTATACAACATAATCAATAGTTCAAATGCTATAGAAATATTTACCTGAAACTTATATACTCTTATTGATAAATATAACCCTGTTAAACTTAATTTTCTAAATTAAAATTAAAAAAAAGAAAAAGTTGCAAAGGCAAAAATATATCTTTAACCTTAGAAAAAACTGCCTGTCAGCACTTTAATCAAATGATCAAGTTTATGATCACTAGTAATGAGACACATCTAACATTAAATACATTCCAATGTGATGCAATATAAATTGCACAATATGAATCAATCAAAATAGCCTTGCCAAACATGTTTAATTTCAACTACTCAAGCATCTAGTAACTTGCAGTTTATAAGAAATACTAGGTTTAGAAGCAAAAATAAATACAATAAGAAAATTCCCAGAGAACAAAGTGTAAGGTGTTTGTAGGGAAGTATAATAATGGGATATAGAAATTAAACAACTAAACTGGGGCTGGCCTTTAGTACGCAAAAAAAGATTGCTGAATTAGTAACAAGATTTAGGTATGAGTGGTGAGGGCCTAAATTTAGGATGGTACCAAGAAAAATGGGGATTATGGAAAGTATTTACAGTCCTGGCTTTTATTAGCTTTGGAAAAGAGCTATCCTAACCTGGTCAGCTTTACAACTCCCTGAACTTTGTAACATCACAGGTCCTGGTACTCGAGGTCTAATTCGAAGAGGGCGGTGACTTGAAGTAGAATTCTTCAAGCAATCACTTTCAACACTACTCACTTGCTGAGCCAGCTTTATTTAGATAGGCTCCTGTTGCACCCTTATTTAGTCCCAGGGACATTCGCCACATTGGTTCACGCGGGCTGTAATAAATAGCCTTGGTAATTACTGTTCGGAAAGGTCGAATTTACCTACGTGATTAAATTCCCTTGCTCGTTTACATTTTCTGAAGCACAGCTCATCCTTCCGCTTTAGGTCCAGAGTTTGAGAGTCAAGTGTTAAGCAGAAATCATTTACGTGGGACAAGTTTGTCCAAGAGTAAACCAAGGTTGTAACCCGGGGAGACCTCTCGTCTCGGCTCCAAGCCCGGACCTCTCACCTAGATTCCCGGCCTGCCCCGCGCCGGCCCGCGCCCCTCGCCAGCCCTGTTCTGCCCCGGCCGAGCCGCTCCCCTCCCCGGCCCTGCGTCTCGCGGCCGAGCCGTTCCCCATCCCGGCCCTCGGTCTCGCGGCCGAGCCGTTCCCCATCCCGGCCCTCGGTCTCCATCCCGGCCCTGGGTCTCCCGGCTGAGCCGCTCCCCATCCCGGCCCTGCGTCTCGCGGCTCAGCCGCCTGCCCTGCTCCCTCCCGGCACAGCTGGCAGCCTCCGCTTCCCCCGGGACGGCGCGGTCTGAACTAAGGACCAGATGGAAGCGCAGCCTTTTCGCGGAACACCCCCGGAACATATCAGGCCCCAAGAGCGCGTTAAACCCCGGCCCAAGGTCGCGAGGCCAGCGCAGGGGGAGTTCCCCCGCGAGCACGCCCTCAGCCGAGCCGGCCAGGCAGCCCCTCCTAGTTCTCCTCTCACACCCCGCCCAGTGGGCGGGGCCACCCGCGTCCCCGGTCTCTGGAGCCCCCAGTCTGCGCCCTGGTTCTACCGGGTGAGCGAAGGACAGAGCAGCCGGACAGCGAGTCAACATGGCAGCGTTGTTCCGGCGGAGCTGCGGGGTGAGAGGGGGAGCGGGACAGGGTGCGCCTGGCGAGGTCGGGTGTCTGGGGCGCGGGCCCGGGCCGGACGTTGGTGTGGCCGGCAGACAGGGACCGGGGGTGGGAAGCGGCAATGCGGAAGGAGCCCACTTCGGGGCGCCTTGGCCCTCCGTCCCCGGCCTGTCCCCGCGGGTGGGGATGCCGGACCCTGGCCTTGCGTTCGCACCCTCGCCCTCCTCGCCCGGTGGGACAGAATGGACCCCAGGTGTTGACTTTCCGTATCTGGGCAACTGCGCCCAGTACAGTGGCGCCCACTTTTTAGCATATCCCTTTTATTTCTTCGGTCTGGAACCCACCAAGTATGTCCCCCAGGCCCACCCCTTCCCACAAAGTGAACCTGTCATTGAATTGGGCGTGCCTGTTTTTTTGCTCTACTGGCATAGTTTGCCTTTGATAAAACACTGTCTGGCAGTTCTCTGTCCCCAGCCCAAAAAGGAAATCTTAAAGAATATGTGTTTTTGCCATTGATTATTCTAGAAAGTGCAGAATTCAGATCATAGTTTTTTATCTTGGGAACCTTCAAAGTCATGAGGAAAAGGAAAAAGGAGAAGCAGCTTCTTGGGATACTTAATATGTTTAATACGCTTTTGGTTTTGCAATATGGAGGAGGCTGTTGCCAAGTTACTTACGTTAAAAAAAAAGGTAAAAAGAAAATCTGCAGAATTCTCCTTGAAGTTTGTATATTCTTGTGTTGTGTTGCAGAAATTCTAAATTCTTAGTCACTAGATGCACTTTGCTATCTTAAATATTATTGATAAATTCACACAAGACTGCCAATAAAATGCCAGGCGGTGGTGCAGTGGATACAGCGTCGGACTGGGATGTGGTGGACCAAAGTTCCAGACCTTGAGGTCGCCAGCTTGAGCGCAGGCTTATCTGGTTTGAGCAAAAAGCTCACCAGCTTGGACTCAAGGTTGCTGACTCCAGCAAGGGGTTACTCGGTCTGCTGTAGCCCCACAGTCAAGACACGTATGATAAAGCAAATCAATGAACAACTAAGGTGTCCTAACGAAAAACTAATGATTGATGCTTATGTTCTTGACCAAAAATAAGTAACTGTTAGAATTTAGAAAAATTCTAGTGGATTGTTGCCCCATATTTGTCATTGCTATATAAGTTAATGGGCTCTAAAGGCAGAAATTGTTATTTTTGTTAGTTTGTTTTACTATGTACAACCAACCCCCTTCAGTGATCACAGTCAGAGGCTGGGCATTGGTTCAGGTTTGCAGTTTGCTGTGGCATAGCTACAATATGAGAGGCCCACCGAGATGGGCCCACCATAAATCGATTACCATGTCCCAGGGAGCACTTTCATCATGCTTCAGCTAGGAATTGATTTTTTAAATGATTTTTCACTTTGATACTGGAAAAAAAAGATTTCTCAGTCTCTCCAAGGAGACTAAAAAAACCGATCCAGAAAACTTCTGCCCCCATCTCTCTTCTCTAACATTCCTATAAAGCTAAGACTCTTACCATCCCAAGAAATATACATAAGTGTTCAATTATAGTTGTGCTAATACTGCAGACTTGATGCTTGATTAAAGTTGCTGTCTTTTTGGAAGTATGGAATTCTATTTCTCTGGGCAGAAAACCCAAGGTAATAAAACCAGCATGGCACTGTGCTTCCAAGACATTATTCTGTTTTATTCACTTCAGCAAATGATCATTTCTTTTCAAACCTCATTTTCCAGGTTTGGAAAGAAGCTACAAGAGATTCGTAACTGATCCAAGGTCTGAAAAATATTGTGGAATCTCAATTCAAACTCAATTTGAGTTTAGCAATTCTAAGGTTAAATAATATACTATTTATATATACAATGTCTACTAAGCCACCTCTCTCTGTAAATGGCTAACATTGTTATATGATTATAACATCAGTGAACATTTTTCCCTGGCTACAGCTATCTTTTTACTTTGTTATATATATATATTTCCCCCAAAAAATCACATTAACTTTTTATAAGTTATTTTAAATCTAATATACCCTTTTTAAGGTCTCTCAGAAGATCATTTTACATTTTCTTGTGAGGTCTAATTTTAGTGTAGTGGTGTCTGAGCACACATTTAGAGGAATCAAGTGGTTTTTTTCATTATATGTTTTTTATTTATTTATTTAGAGAGAGAGAGAGGAAGGGAGAGAGAAACATAAATGTGTTCTGCCTTATATATATGCATACATTGAGTCTTGTATGGACCCTGAGGGGGGATGGAGCCACATAACCGATTAGGAGACTTGAAACGGAAAGAGTGGTATAGTGAGGTAGTTGACGCATGGGCTCTTGGTAGTAAATGTTAAAGTTAGAATCTCGGTCCGCCACTTAATAGCATAGTAACTGGTCAATTTTGCTTGACTTTCTGAACTCAAGTTAATTTATGTGAAACACAGGAATAAATATAGTGCCTTAATCCTAGGCTTGACCTAGAGAATCAGTGAATATGTGAAATGTGACTGTAAACAAGAATAGGTTTGGTTTGTGACAACTGAATAATGAGGACCAGAGAAACCATGTTTTACTTCCAAAATAAAATTAATGAAAATTGCAGACCCTGACCAAGTGGTGATGCAGTGGATAGAGCATCTGCCTGGGATTCTGAGGACCCCGGTTTGAAACCCTGAGGTTATCGGCTTGAGCACAGGCTCACCAGCTTGAGTGCAGGGTCACTGGCTTGAGCATGGGATCATAGACATGACTCCATGGTCACTGGCTTGAAGCCCAAGGTCTCTGGCTTAAGTATGGGATTACTGGCTTAGCTGGAAGCCCCTCCCTGTCCCCCCTCCCTTAAGGCACATATGAAAAAGCAATCACTGAACAACTGAGGTGCCACAATGAAGAATTGATGCTTCTCATCTCTCTCCCTTCCTGTCTGCCTGCCCCTATCCATCTGTCTGTCTCTCTCACTAAAAAGAAAAAAAAGAAAATTGCAAAGAAGTGTGAATTTTAATGCTCTGTGTAACTACTTTTTCAAAATGAATATTGTTATTTTGAAAAGTTTGCGTAAGATGACTGTGTGTATTGTCACTTTAAATGTAGGTGATTCTCTTTATAAGTTAAAAATTGTGATCTAGCACTTTTAACAGTTCCTCCCCAAGACAGTGGGTCTGGGATTTAGTAGCTGGTGCTGCAAGAAAATCCTTGATTACATCCTTGCCCTGGGACTGTGCCAGTGGCAGCTGTCACTCAACGGCACAATAAATAAATAAATAAATAAATAAATAGTTGTCATTTACAAAATGGACACTTTTAAAAATAATTTTTGAAAAACAGCCTGACCAGGCGGTGGCTGCCGTGGACCAGCACGGCTCCTAATAACAGTGTGAAATTAAGAAAAAATGGGCCCTGGCCGGTTGGCTCAGTGGTAGAGTGTCGGCCTGGCGTGCAGGAGTCCCAGGTTCGATTCCCGGCCAGAGCACACAGGAGAAGCGCCCATCTGCTTCTCCACCCCTCCCCCTCTCGTTCTTCTCTGTCTCTCTCTTCCCCTCCCGCAGCCAAGGCTCCACTGGAGCAAAGTTGGCCCGCGAGCTGAGGATGGCTCTATGGCCTCTGCCCCAGGCGCTAGAATGGCTCTGGTTGCGACAGAGCAACGCCCCACATGGGCAGAGCATCGCCCCCTGGTGGGCATGCTGGGTGGATCCCGGTCGGGCACATGCAGGAGTCTGTCTGACTGACTCCCTGTTTCCAACTTCAGAAAAATACAAGAAAAAGAAAAAAGAAAAAATGGGACCGGGAGGACTCTTCAAATGCTGATGGCAATATCCCAGTGCCCAGTAGCCCCAGTTTGCTTTATTATATAGCTATATGCAAATCAAGGAAGTCCTTGATACAAAGTTACACATCCAAAGCTTAAAACAGGAACTCTCCCAAGGCATAAACAGGATTCATTAGTGAAATCTACCAACATCTGAAAACAAAGAGTCAGAGGAAGGGCATGTAAATTGCTCCCTGCAAGCAAGTAAAGTGGGTGCAAATACTCAGCTTCATAACCAATATGGAGGTGAAGGGGGGAGAACTTAGCCTTTTGCTAAGCCTCAAGTCTACAAAGGCTTTTTGCCATTTACGGTCCACAACAGGTGGCGCATTGGATAGAGCGTGGGCCTGGGATGCAGAGGACCCAGGTTCGAAACCCAGAGGTTACCCCCTTGAGTGCAGGCTCATCCGGCTTGAGAGTGGGCTCACCGGCTTGAGTGCAGGGTCACTGGCTTGAGCATAGGATCATAGACATGACTCCATGGTCTCTGGCTTGAGCCCAAAGGTTGCCGGCTTGAAGCCCAAGGTCCCTGGCTTGAGCAAGGAATCACTCGCTCTGCTGTAGCCCCCTAGTCAAGGCACATATGAGAAAGCAATCAATGAACAATTAAGGAGCTGCAGTGAAGAATTGATGCTTCTCATCCCTCTCCCTTTTTGTCTGTCTGTCCCTATCTGTCCCTCTCACTCTCTGTCACACATACACACACAAAAAGCAAATTTATTTTTTTTTTTTTTCTGAAGCTAGAAACGGGGAGAGACAGTCAGACAGACTCCCGCATGCGCCGACTGGGGGGGGGGGTGCGCTCTACCCACCAGGGGGCGATGCTTTGCCCCTCCAGGGCGTCGCTCTGTCGACCAGAGCCACTCTAGCGCCTGGGGCAGAGGCCAAGGAGCCATCCCCAGCACCCGGGCCATCTTTGCTCCAATGGAGCCTCGGCTGCAGGAGGGGAAGAGAGAGACAGAGAGGAAGGAGAGGGGGAGGGGTGGAGAAGCAAATGGGCGCTTCTCCTGTGTGCCCTGGCCAGGAATCGAACCCGGGACTTCCACACGCCAGGCCGACGCTCTACCCCTGAGCCAACCGGCCAGGGCCAGCAAATTTAGTTCTTGATATCTTAGTATATTGTTCAATTTTCTATTCCTTTCAGTGCCTAACTTACTAGAATTGCCTAGGTATAGTTCCCTCAAAATTCTTTGAAATATAAAGTGTGTAATTTTGGCCATCCTTAAACATTTACTTAGCAGAAATGTGATTTTCAGTTTGGTAACTTCAACAAACACAAGTGATAACTTTTATTTACAAACTGTCATGAGCATAAAAATGGATTGCAAAAGAACAATAAGTATATATCTGATTATATTTTAAATGTAATTGATTATTTTTTAATATTTGAAGAAATGTGAGTAGGGTGAGGCAAAAGTAGGTTTATAGTGTTTTGTGACTATACAAAACAATTTATTCTTGCATTATTATTTATGGTCTTATTTTCCATATGAATAATTATAAACCTACTTTTGCCCTGCCCCCATGTATTTCAGATATTAAGACAAGCAGTATATTTATAGTTTAGAACAGAATTGGCAAACTTAAAAAAGGTAAAGAGATAGATAGTAAGTTTTGGATTTGTGGACCAGGTGGTCCCTGTGGCAACTACACAACTTTGGTGTGGAAGGAGCAATTAATAATTTAACATGATTGTGTTCCAAAAAAAATGTAATTTACAAACTTGGTGGCTACCTGAGTATGCTGACCCGTGGCTTAGAACATTGTAAAAATGCTTATAGTCAACAGCAGAAAATAAAGAACATGGTTTTAGGCTATTATATATTGTGAAATAGAGTGAGGTATCTTAGAAAACAAGATCCTGCAATGGAGGATTCCCAAAGGCATATCAGGGGGGCTCACAGGGACAGGGTATCAACAATAGTGGACTAGGCAGCTCTTGCGCACAGTGCGACACTGTCGTGTTGTTGCCAGCACCTCTCCCCCTGACTAGTTTTATTGTCATTGCTTTGAAAAAAGAATTTTCTTTTTGGTAGGTGTTCAAATATTTGGTAATTGGCTTATTTACTATAGAAATCAAATTATAGTTGAAGGCATTTAAATAATGACTTAACTCTGCTCCTAAATGTGGTCAAACAAGTTGCTAAATTCAAGTTGCTTGTAATTGTCAATATTCTCTTGAGTAATGTTTACTTTATCATATTTATTTTAGTAAAATTATTCTTTACAGGTTCTGAGAAGTCTTTCTCATTTTGACTTGAGATCACAACATACAAAAGCTGCCCTACAACATGAGCGAGGATTGGGATTTAATTTTGGTATGTGTTTTTGTTCTCTTTTGACTTTAAGCTTAAATTTATTCTATATTTGCAGCTATCTCTATATACTGTATTTAACTGGAATATGTTTATAAAAAACTTAGTAATGTCTGTCAATGAATAGAATCAATCACTGTCCACAGATTGTCCACAGTTAGTCAAAGCCATCATTCCTGATCTTATTTTTTTCTTTAGTATAATGACCCTACCCATAGATCTATGTTAGTAGCATATATGTATTCCTGCCCTTCTTTCTAAGTGTGTAGCACAAAATAAATAACAGATTTATTGGTACATATGAATAGTCTTCAGATTAGATATTTGAATGCAACAAATAGTTCTTAAGCATTTATTAGATAAACAATGCTAGGTGCCTTCTAATAAGCCAAAGCCTGTTTTGACTATCACATATCTGAACAGCAGTTTTGGTGCTAGTAGATGTGGTTCTCAGTTCTGGGATCAGGGATCCATGTGGTGTTGGAACAAAAAGGAATACAATTTCCCTTTACCTCTCCTCTAAAATGAAGATCTCAGGCAAAACATTTGATGTAATAATCCCTGTATTTGACATCTTTTGCCTCCTAAAATCCTTCTTATTTCAAAATTACTCTCTCCCCTCAAGTTAAAAACCCATTTTCTCAGTTCACTTGGTCTTAGAAAATAGTTGCAAGGCAGCTAAGAGGGCGTGGCCAGTTTTCTCAAGGGATAAGAGTGTCAGCCTGGTGTGCTGACATCCTGGGGTCAGTCTCCAAGCAGGTCACACAGAAGAAGCAACGATCTGCTTTTCTTTTCTTCCTTCTCCTGCTGTCTCTTCCCCTCTCACAGCTAGTGGCTCAATTGGTTCGAGCTTGGCCCCAGGCACTGGGAATAGCTCAGTTGGTCCCAAGTACAGCCTCAGGCGCTGAGGACAGCTGGTTGATTTGAGCATTGGCCCCAGACGGGGGTGGGGGTGGGGGTGGGGGGTTGCTGGGTGGATCCTGCTTGGGGCACATGCGATAGTCTATCTCCCCTTCTCTTACTTAAAAAAAAAAAAAGCAGCTAAGATAATTAACTCACACCCAGATACCAGTAACAAACTTAGTTCTATATAGTTTTTATTTTTTTTAAGATTGCTGGCTTCTTTCTAGTTTTCAAAAATACAATTAAATGCAAATTTTCCAGTAATGTGAGGATAGCAGTTTGGAGCACTGGGTCTTTTTAATTCCTTGTTCAGATAGTAAGTAGCATAGGTTTGATATGATTTCTGTCTAGTTTGTAACTTACGGATTGTAAGATTTCAGGAGAAATCAATGGTGGTTTGCTGAGTAACGGAGGATGAGATAGAAATATTTAAGAGGGAGATTATAAAGCTCAAATAAGGGAATAGAGGTAACATCTGTGACCAGTTGTATTTGCTCTTTATCTATAAAATGTGGATGATATCCACAATACAGTATTTATTTGAAGATTAAATTTTATATGTAAAGTCCCTGGAACATACTGGCTGGGTGGTAGGTTCTGAATAATAGTTCCTCTCTACCCTTTACCCACCCATAACTTTGGTATGGACTGATCCCAGTTTTAGAAGTAAAGTTATAAGGTAGAGAAACTTTGAACTGAAACTCTTAAGTATATTTTTACTGCTAATTCATTGTAAGTCTTCAGGGCAACTATTTCCTCAGTTTGGGCTTTTTTTTCCTTTTCTATAAAATGAGATTTGAATTTGGGCTATTCAATTCAGCACAGATTTCTAGTGTCTGTTATATTTTACATCCAGAGCCCTATAAAAAAGATTATTATAATCTTATACATTCTTGCTGTTCCTACCTCTGTGCTCTCATTCTTTTTGCCCAAAATACCCAGTATCTATCTCTTCCATTTTCCCTATCCTTTGAGGTTGGTTGTAACCACATTAAAATTCTGTGATAGCGTGGGTTTGACAAAATGCAGTAGTGATAGGATCCTATCCTCAGACCATCAACCATATTCATTTCACTAGTTTTATAATAACACAACCCCATATTTTATGTAATTGTGTTGTTTAGACACCACATATAGCATTATAGCAGAGTTTTATGTCATTACTCTTTGAGATACCTTCCCACCATTTTTACCAGTTGCTTTTTGCTGATTCTGAATTTAAAGGAGTAGTAAAATTGAAGTTAAGGTATCAACACTCTTTTTTCTTTCTTTTTTTTTTTTTTTGCTGAAGAGACAGAGACAGGGACAGACAGGAAGGGAGAGAGATAAGAAGCATCAAGTCATAGTTACAGCACCTTAATTGTTCATTGATTGCTTTCTCATATGTGCCTTGACTGGGAAGCTATAGCTGACCCTTTTTTCAAGCCAGAAACCTTGGGTTCAAGCCAGCATCCATGGGGTTATGTCTATGATCCCACACTTAAGCCAGTGACCCTGTGATCAAGCTGATGAGCCTGCACTCAAGCCGATGACCTTAGGGTTTTGAACCTGGGTCCTCAGCATCCCAGGCCAACACACTATCAACTGCGCCTCTGCCTGGTCAGGCTAGGTATTGATATTCTTATGTGATGTTTTGGAACAAGTTTTATTGGTTTGTGGTCACTGAGCATATCCTATCTCCCTAGTTAGATTGATTTTTGAGATTAGGTCATGTCACATAGTTTCATTTTTATGTTAATAAACATTTTGGTAAATATGCTTAGGAAATACGTACAGTGGTCCCTTGTCTATCACAGGGGTTAGATTCCAGAACCCCCTCACAATAGGCAAAAATCCGTAAAGTAGTGACCTTATATTTATTTTATTATTCATATATATTTTTAAGGCATTATAAACCCTCCCCACACTCTTATAAACCTTTCCCACACTGTTATAACCCTTCTCACGCTCTTATAAACACTTCCTATGCTCTTAAAACACTTTCTATACTCTTTTTTTTTTTTCCTGAAGCTGGAAACGGGGAGAGACAGTCAGACAGACTCCCGCATGCGCCCGACCGGGATCCACCCGGCACGCCCACCAGGGACGCTCTGCCCACCAGGGGGCGATGCTCTGCCCCTCCAGGGGGTTGCTCTGCGGCGACCAGAGCCACTCTAGCCCCTGGGGCAGAGGCCAAGGAGCCATCCCCAGCACCCGGGCCATCTTTGCTCCAATGGAGCCTTGGCTGCGAGAGGGGAAGAGAGAGACAGAGAGGAAGGAGGGGGCGGTGGAGAAGCAAATGGGCGCTTCTCCTATGTGCCCTGGACCGGAATCGAACTCGGGTCCCCCGCATGCCAGGCTGACGCTCTACCACTGAGCCAACCGGCCAGGGCCCACTTTCTATACTCTTAAACCTATGTAAACACCGTGCTCTGGTTGGTCGCTCCCATCCATCAGCCAATAGTGTGCCGTGTAGGATCTCACATGGGCAAACTAGCTCAAGTGGAAGCAGCTGTAGCTGCGTTTTCTATAGTGCAAGTCTTTGTCTGCTCATCTGTCGTATGCTATGTTTTATTCATGAAAACCAAAACCAGGAAATAAAAATTTATTGACAGGAGAATGGATACATTGAAATACTGATATTTTTAATATATTTTTATATTGTTTTCATTTTTTTAGACTAGAAAATGTTTATTTTATTGCAAAAATAATTAAAATAATATATAAAAATACCTATATACCACAAAATCCCGTGATATAGCGAAAAATCCACTATACAAAATTAGATATATACAATTTAAAAATCTGTGATACAGTGAGACTGTGAAAAGTGAACCACAATATGGTGAGGGACTACTGTAGTTATAAGTTAAAAAATTTATTTAAACCTCACCAAGTAGAAAAGCTTGTTTTTATCTGTTATTTGTAAAAGCTAAAAAATCTTACATAACTCCTTTGGCATGGATTTCTTTATATTGCATAGTGAAGTCTTGATTAGTTAGAAAGTACAGTTGTAGTCTTTAACTTTCCTGTTAAACAAGGGTTAAAAATATCCATTATAAACATAAATTTCCACATATTGATCCCAAAGGGCTTTTTCCTCAAGTTATTGTTTTATTTTAATGTTTTCTAAATAACTTTTCCTTAGAGTTCACTGAACAGCAGAAAGAATTTCAAGCTACTGCTCGTAAATTTGCCAGAGAAGAAATAATCCCGGTTGCAGCAGAATATGATAAAACTGGCGAGGTAGGTATAGACGATTTTTGTTTTGTTTTAAATTACAGTTCACATACAATATTATATTAGTTTCAAGTTTACAACCCAGTGATTAGACATTATATCCCTTACTACATAAGTGATCATTCCGATATATCTCATACCCACTTGACATCATACATGGGTAAAAGAATATTACTGACTCTATTTCCTATGCTGTACTTTGCCGTTTTTGACTATTTTGTTACTACCAATTTGTATTTCTTAATCCCTTCACCTATTTTTACCCATTCCCCAACTCCCCTCCCATCAAAATGTCTTCTGTGTCTGTGAGTCTATTTTTGTTCTGCTTATTCATTTATTTTGTTTTTTAGATTCAATAGTTGATAGATATGTATTTATTGCCGTTTTTTTCTTCTTAAAGAAGACCCTTTAACATTACATGTGATACTGTGATTTGGTCATGATGAACTCTAGCTTTTTCTTGTCTGGAAAGCTCTTTATATAGTCCTTCAATTTGAAATGATAGTCTTGCTGAATAGAGTAATCTTGGTTACAGGTCCTTGCTTTACATCACTTTGGATATTTCTTGCCACTCCCTTCTGGCCTGCAAAGTTTCTGTTGAGAAATCAGCTGACGGGCTTATGCGAGCTCCCTTGTAGGTAACCGCTGTTCTCTTGCTGCTTTTAATATTCTCTCTTTGTCTTTAACCTTTGGCATTTTTATTATAATGTATCTTGGTGTGGGCCTCTTTTGTTCATCTTGTTTGGGACTCCTTGTGCTTCCTGGACTGGTATGTCTATTTCCTTCACCTGGTTATGGAAGTTTTCTGTCATTTTTTCAAATAGGTTTCCAATTTCATGCTCGCTCTCTTTTCCTTCCGGCACCATGATGTACATGTTGGTATGCTTGCGAAGTTGTCCCAGAGGCTCCTTATACTATCCTCATTTTTTTGGATTCTTTTTTCTTTTTGCTGTTCTAATTGGGTGTTTTTGCTTCCTTAGATTTCAAATTGCTGATTTGAGTTTCAGCTTCATCATCTCTACTGTTTATTCCCTGTAAATTACTCTTCATTTCAGTTAGTGTATCCTTTATTTCTGACTGGTTCTTTTTTGTGGTTTCTATGTCCTTTTTTATCCCATTGAAGTTTTCTCTAAGTTTATCTATTCTTCCCTTAAGTTAAGTGAGCATCCTTTTTTCTGTGCTTTGAATTCTATATCTAGTATATTGCATGTCTCCATTTTGTTTAGTTCTTTTTCTGGAATTTGGTTCTCTTCTTTCATTTGGGTATATTTCTCTGTTTCCTTTTCTGGAAGTCCTGTGTCTGTTTCTATGTGTTAGGTAGAGCTGCTGTGTCTCCTGGCCTGGTAGAGTGGCCTCTGTCGTAGGTGTGGTTCAGATGGTCGTGTTACAGCCTCTCCATTCACCCAAGCTGGGCGCTCCAGGTGCACCACCCTGCCCCATGTGAGCTCTCTATAACCTCTGATACACTTGAACCTTGGTTGCTGTTTGCATGTTCATTGTAGGAATTTACCCCCAGGCCAGTCCTCTAGTGACCTGTTGCAACCACCTGGAGGATCAGCTGTGCAGGGGCCCACCCACAGAGCAGGACTTCAGTGTGGCCTCCTTGGTGTCTACTCCGGCTACCCCTTGAATGTGTCACTTGTGGAGGTGGTTGGTTGGTACTTCAAGATGGTCTGAAGCTGTCCTACAGATGCACTGGTTCTGGGGCCTCCTGAAAGGAGCAGGTCAAGGTCAGCCACTACCTGTATTCTGCCCAGGTCCACCCAGCATGAGCTACAAAGCGATCTGCAAATGGTTGCTCCTTGTGCTGGGCTTGGAGGTGCCCAGGAGAGGCCAGGCTGCAGAGCAAGCCCAAACCAAAGGTGGTACCATTAGTGTTGGGCCTGGGGCTACTTAGTGAAAGGTATGGGGCTCACTGAAGACAGATGCTACTTGTTGAGAGATTTTAGAAAAGGCTGAAGCATGAGCCAAGATAGACCCTTGGTATGGAAAAGCCACTGGAAACAGCTTGTGTCAGCACCAAATTGGTTATCACCAGGGCTAGGGTACAGTGTGAGCCGTGTTGATGGAGACTCAGATAAGGTGCTGCCCGCGAGCTTTGTAGGGAAAGGGCTTGAAAAAAGAACAGTGGCCCTACCAGCACTTCTGTTAGGGAAAAGGTTGCCCCTCCAGCTCTCGCATGATGCCAGTCAATTCATTTCCCCCCCTATATCCCTAGTTCTTTTTAAGCTGCTGCTCTTCCAGTTCAGGAGCTCAGAGTAAGTGAGTCTGATTAAGTCTGTGTTCCTTTAGAAGGAACTGCCTGGGGCTCCAGCTGCCCTCTGTTTCCCTTAGCCTTAATCCCTGCTGGGTTTTATAGCCAGAATTTATGGGGACTTCCTGGCACTAGAACCCTGGGCTGGGGCATAGTGTGGGGCTGTGATCCGGTGTGGGCTGGGACTTCTTGCTCCTCAGGGGCGTGCACTGTGGCAGAGATATCCCTCCCAGTTGTTATCTGTCATATGTGGGTGTGGGACCAGCCTATTCCACATGTCTCCCTTTCCAACCAGTCTCATGTGGCTTGTTTTTTAAATCCCTAGTAGTAGAACTTTGATTTTGCTAGATTTCAGGTGGTTCTGTATTTTAGTTTTATTTATTTTTTATATTTGTACATTTTTTTTATTTTTTATTGAATTTATTGGAGTGACATTGGTTTGCAAAACCATACCAAGTTTCAACTGTACAACTCAGCATCTCCACACTGCATCACACACTCATTGCCCCAAGCAAAGTCTCTTTTCAAATGAAGTTTTGCGCAGCAAAAGAAACGATCAACAAAATGAAAAGAGAGCCAACTAAATGAGAGAACATATTTACCAATGATACATCTGTAGGGGGTTAACTTCCAAAATATACAACTTATACAACACCAAGAAAACAGAGAACCCAATTTAAAAATGGGCAAAGAACCTGAATAGACACTTCTCCAAAGAGGACATACAGATGGCCAATAGGCATATGAAAAGATGCTCAACATCACTAATCGTTAGAGAAATGCAAACAAAACCTCACTCATACCTGCGAGAATGGCTATTATCAATAAATCAACCAACAACAAGGAAGTGGAGAAAAGTAAACTGTCATGCACTGTTGGGAATATAGATTAATGCTGTCACTGTGGAAAACAGTATGGAGTTTCATTGAAAATTTAAAAATGAAATTGCCTTTTGATCCAGCTATCCCACTTTTGGGAACATAACCGAATTCAAAAGGATATATGCACCCCCGTGTTCATTGCAGTGTTATTTATAATAGTCAGGATCTGGAAACAGATCAACTGACTATCAGGAGATAAATGGGTAAAAAGGGTATGGCACATTTATACAATGGAATACTGCTTGGCTGGGGCGGGGGAGTCTTACCTTTTTGCAATAGCATGGATGGACCTGGAGAATATTATGCTAAGTGAAATAAGACATTAGGAGAAAGTTTAGTTGTAATATTGATGCGATTGTAAAAGGATGCCAGTACCACCTATGCTGCTTTCTTGACCAGAAGCCTCTATGCATTTTAAGGAGAGAAAAATCTTGGCCCTGGCTGGTTGGCTCTATGGTAGACCATCTGCTTAGTGTATAGACAACCGAGGTTTGATTTTGGGTCAGGGCACACAGGAGAAGCAACCATCTGTTTCTCCACCCCTTCCTTTCTCCCTTCTCCCTTCTCCCTTCTCCCTTCTCCCTTCTCCCTTCTCTCTCTCTCTCTCTCTCTCTCTCTCTCTCTTCCTCTCCAGCAGCCAGCAGCCATGGCTGTGTTGGAGCAAGTTGGCCCTGGTTGCTCAGGGTGGCTCCTTGGCCTCACCTCAGGTGCTAAAATAATTCGGTTGCCAAGCAATGGAGCAACAGCCCCAGATAGGCAGAGCATCACTCCCTAGTGGGCTTGCCGGGTGAATCCTGGTCAGGGTGCATGTGGGAGTCTCTCTTTCTGCCTCCCTGCTTCTTACTTAAGAAAAAAAAAAGGAGAGAAAAATCTTTTACATTTTTTACAAGACTACATAATCAAATTATCTATAGTAGATTTTTAAACGTAACTGGCTGTTTTCTTTAATCTTTTTTTCTTTTAGTACCCTGTCCCCCTAATTAAAAGAGCCTGGGAACTTGGTTTAATGAATACACACATTCCAGAAAGTTGTGGTAAGCTTTCTTCACATTTTTAATCTTAGAATGCATGTGAATAAGAAAAATTTGAAACTCTACTCAGTCATTCTTGCAGATATTTATTACCATTAAATATTGGCTTTCTGCCTTCATCTCCCTGTTCAGACTTCAGTATTCGCCTACTTCTAGAAGCCTTGTACATTACACTTAGAGGCATTTTTCCTTCTTTATAAGTTTCCAGCCCTAACGTGATTCTAAACCTTGGTGACTTCTTTCTCCAGAGTTGGTCAATTTCTTGTATTTTAATTCTACCTTTAAGTTTACATTTTATTAAGACTTTTTTTTTCCTGTGAGGTTTTCATTCTTTTCCTCAGTTCAAGAGCAGAGTTTTAGCAGAGTTGATTCAAGTTTTTGAAAAAAACAAGTTGAAACAGGGAGACAGGTCCAGATTACAAATAGCAAGAGAAATTTATAAAACTTACTGTAGAGAAGTGTCATTTGCTACTGTGTTAGCCCTAGCACATTTTTAATTTCTTGGTTATAAATAATGTATTTGCAAATATGCTCTTAAAAACCAATTAGATGAACTGTTTTAATTACTAACAATTAGGTCATATTGGAAGTAATTAAAGTAATTCATTTTTATTTCAATTGAAATTACCATATATTATAATGGACTTTGAAAACATTTTGATTCTGTAGGAGGCCTTGGGCTTGGAACTTTTGATTCTTGTTTAATTACTGAAGAATTAGCTTATGGATGTACAGGAGTTCAGACTGCCATTGAAGCAAATTCTTTGGGGGTAAGTTACTTAGAAAATTAATTGCCTACTAAACTGTTGTTAATGAGGTAAAACTACTAGTTATGTATTTGGTAGAACACAGTTTTATTTTAAAAGGAATACAAGATTCTACAGAAAGCCTATATTTCTTATTCCAAAAGTCGATCATGCTGACCTTGTCTCTAGTACTTGGAGTACTAGTTATCGTTTGGGGAAACTATACACTTTGGCTGTTAACTTTAGTGACAATTCTTAAGTAAGGGCAAGGCCAAAAACCAGCATTCAGGAGAAGGATCTTGGAAAGATCTTGATGGCTTACTGCTGCTGCTGGCAATGCTAAAATTTATGAGCAATTCTTAGAAGGCCTGATCATACATACCTTGTTATTTATCCTAAATTTAATTCTTTACGTTTTACATACAAGTCCTATATAACTTAATTTTATGAAAATATTTGGATTAACGACTTATTTTGTTATTTTAGCTCTCCAACTTAGAGGCAGAATAAAGGCCAGTTTTTTAGATTTACCAATTGGGGGGAAATAGCTCTCTATTTTTAAATTGTAGTATCTCTTGAGTTTATACACTTAATAAAAATATCTTGTTTTGTTTTATTTTTAATGTCACTTTACTTTGATAGCAAATGCCTGTTATTATTGCCGGAAATGATCAACAACAAAAGAAGTATTTGGGGAGGATGACTGAAGAGCCATTGATGTGTGTGAGTATGTGCAGCTGCTACTTTTTCTCACTTTATTCTTTTCTTTTTTTCAAGTGAGAGGAGGGGAGATAGACTTCCACATGCACGCTGACCAGGATCTACCCAGAAACCCCTTTGTGGGGCCAATGCTCAAATAAACTGAGCTATTGTTAGTGCTGAGGCTGATGCTTGGACCAGCCAAGCTATCTTCAGCTCCTGGGCTGACAACTGAACCAGTCAAGCCACTGGCTGCAGGAGGGGAAAAGGGAAAGAAGGGAAAGATGAAGGGGAAGCAAAGCAGATGGTCACTTCTCATGTGTGCCCTGACAAGAATTGAACCTGGGACATCCACACACTGGGCCAATGCTCTATCCACTGGGATAACCAGCCAGGGCCTTTATCTCACATTTAGAGAAGAGAACAGGGTGCTGTTTCTGCTTTTCATTCTATATGTATACATTGGACTATAGCACATTAAGAGAAAAGTTACCAGCATATTTAAGTACAGTGATATTTCTGGGATGCCAAGAAAGTATCATAATTACTCTTGGTTATTTCTAGGTGAAAGATACCTACTAATGATGTATCATGAGTTCCAGATAAGTGTCATAATAATCCCTTAGCTTATTTTCAGAAGAGAAATACCTACTTACGGAGCACTCTGCAGTTCAGAAACTGCAGAGTGAGCATCTATGTCAGAAGTTGAGACTGCATGTGTGCCAGTAGCTGTTTAAACCAGTAGTCTTTTGAACTAATAAGAAAATTAATATGAATAAAAAGTTAGCAATTTAATTGTTGAATGAATAATGTGGGGAGAATATTTATAGATTAATTCCCTGAGAGCTACTCAACAAATGTTTAAATTGGATAATTTTTAAAAAGCTATTTTTATACATACATACACACACACACACACACACACACACACACACATATGTACTGAAGTTCTATTCTGAAAGTGTTTTTACTTAGGATTTTTACTTTTTTTTTTATAAAAAGAGAGACAGGGCCCTGGCCAGTTGTCTCAGTGGTAGAGCATCGGCCTGGCGTGCAGGAATCCCGGATTCGATTCCCAGCCAGGGCACACAGGAGAAGCGCCCATCTGCTTCTCCTCTCCTTCCTCTCTGTCTCTCTCTTTCCCTCCCGCAGCCAGGGCTCCATTGGAGCAGAGTTGGCCTAGACGCTGAGGATGGCTCTGTGGCCTCTGCCTCAGGCGCTAGAATGGCTCTGGTTGCGACAGAGCGACGCCCCAGATGGGCAGAGCATCACCCCCTGGTGGGCATGCCAGGTGGATCCCAGTCGGGCGCATGTGGGAGTCTGTCTGACTGCCTCCCTGTTTCCAACTTCAGAAAAATACCAAAGGAAAAAAAAAGAGAGATAGCAGAGAGAGGGACAGACAGATAGGAAGGGAGAGAGAAGAGAAGCATCAATTCTTCATTGCAGCACCTTGATTGTTCATTGATTGCTTTCTCATATGTGCCTTGACCAGGGGGCTTCAGCCAAGCCAGCAACCTTGGGCTCAAGCCAACAATCTTTGGGCTCAAGCCAGGGACCATGGAGTCATGTCTGTGATCCCACACCAAGCCAGCAACCTCAGGGTTTCGAATCTGGGTTCTCTGCATCCCAGGCCGATGCTCTATCCACTGCGCCACCACCTGGTCAGGCTTACTTTTTTTATTAGTCAAATTTTAATCTAGGGTGTGATTGTGATACTGAAATATAGTAAATTGTTACTAGGATTGAGCTAAGTGTGAATATTGGTATGAAAGTATGGAAAGTAATAATTTCAAATTAAATTTTTTTAATTTATGTAGGTACCTAAATTTTGGGCAAACTGCTTAGTCAAGACATTTATGCATATTTTCTAGTTAATTAGTAATTTTTGTCAACAAATGAGAGTTTATTAAAAGACTAATTACACCTGATCAGATGGTGGCACAGTAGATAGAGCATCGACCTGGGATGCTAAGGACCCAGGTTTGAAACCCCAAGGTTGCTGGCTTGCCCATGGGCTCATCCTGCTTGAGCCTGGGCTGATCAGCTTGAGCATAGGGTCACCAGCTTGAGTGTGGGATCACAGACATGACCCACGGTCACTGGCTTGAGCCCAGAGGTCGCTGGCTTCAGCCCCAAGATCATTGGCTTGAAGCCCAAGGTCATTGGCTTGAGCAAGGGGTCACTGATTCAGCTGGAGCCCCATGGTCAAGGCAATATGAGAAAGCAATCGATGAACAACTAAGATGCCCCAGCTATAAGTTGATGCTTCTCATTTCTCTCCCTTCTTGTTTGTCTGTTCCTGTCTATCCATCTCTCTCTAAGAAAAGAAAAAAATTAATCCTTTACCTGATCATGTGGTCAGCTATACTCTTTTTGAGAAAGTAAGTACAGAGATAAATAAGGGCAACACCATAACTTTTTAATAACCAGTGCAAAACTTCCAAAAATCAAACATAATTACATAATTGCACATATATATGTAAAATATTAAAATAACTAAGTAGCAACCATCTATCTTTTTTAAAGATTGGGTTAAATCTTATAAATAGTGTATACCTAAATTATATGCAGTATTAAGCTGTTAGAAACAAGTATTAGACTATTAGGACAACTTGTTAGGGGCAAGACATTCAGTAAACTCATTTGTCCAAACATAGTCTTAGAAGCTAGAAGTCTTGGTGAAAATCCTAATAATGGTGGAGAAAACTCTTATCATAAAATCATGAATTTCTAATGGAGCTAGGAAGTAGCTAATATGTAACTGAAACAACACTGAACTTGGGGTTCCAAGACCTGGCTTTAAGACTTGGCTGCCCTGGCCAGATAGCTCTGCTGGTTTGAGCATCGGCCCGCAGCACAGAGAGGGTGATGGTTCAACCCCTGGTCAGGGCACATGCAGGAACTGATCGATGTTCATGTGTGTGTCTCTCTCTCCCTTCCTTTCTGGCTAAAATCAATCAATAAATAAAAAAAATAAAAATAAAAGACTTAGCTCAGCCACATAATATGATCTTATACAGTCACCTCAGCTTAAAGTCTGTTCTGAAAATAGGGAGTATGATATCTAAAGGGGATAGTAAAGATAAAACAAAATGCTTATGTTTTTATAAGAATATCTTCACTGAGTGTTCCTTTTGCAAAAATATATGTAATGGAGAAATTTCTTTCATACCTAATGACTAGTGCAGCTCTTTAACTTCTATCCATTCATTCATAAACTTAGTTTCTTTTTAACTGCTGCCCACTCATTCACTGTTGTTTGTTTCTTTGTTTTCCCCCCAATATCTCAGTTGCTTGCTATATGCCAGACTTCAGCTCATAGGCATTTCTCACTTCAAATGAAGTGTTTTTTTAAATTTTTTTGTCTTGGTAAGTGGGAAGCATAAAAGCCTGTTTTATAGCACACCATTGGTAATTATATGAACCTCAAAGCATGTATTATAGTGTATTATTTTTCTTTCTGGTTTTATTTTTATTTTCACTTCACCCTAATTTTTTTTATAAACATGTATTGTATAAACTACCTCAAATCCAATTAGAGTGTAAGGCAAAAAAAATTTTAATAGAGAATAACTGCAAAATTTCTTTGTAAACTATACAAATGTAAGATGGTAGTATTAATAAATTTTTTTAAGATTTTATTCATTTTAGAGAGGAGAAGAGAGAGAGAGAGAAGGTGGGTGGAACAGGAAGCATCCCATATGTGCTTTGACCAGGCAAACCCAGGGTTTCAAACCAGTGACCTCAGCGTTCTAGGTCGACACTTTATCCACTGCACCACCACACGCTAAGATAGTAGTATTATCACTAATAAAGAAAATTGTAGTGTTATACTCATTCATTCAAATATGAACAGTGTTCATTCAAATACTATTTACCAGATGAACTGGGAATAAAATAATGAACAAAACTGAGCTCCTACTCACAAGAAGTTAACAATCTGGTAGACCCTTACATCCTTACCCAGGATGTATTAATTTATGCGTAGAATTATGTAAAATAGTAAATAAATTAGTAAATAAATCATTATGCTTAAAAGAATGTTACTAAGTGGCTTAATTTTCTAGTGTGCATGGCAATATTTAGGTGTTTTAAGTCAACCTGTTAGAATAGGGAGGATGACAAATGCCAGGGACATCTATTATTTTATCAAACGTTTATTAATAGGCACTAGGAGTACCAAATGGAGTAGGTATCATTCCGACCCTAAGGAAGCTCTGATGACAGCTAACAGAGAAACACAGGAATGACTATAACACTCTATATAATACCATATAGTGTGAAAAAGAAGAGAACAGGTTGCACTGGAAACAAAAAAGAAGGCTTCTTCTGAAAACACATTATAAAATTAACTTTACTTCCTAGGAATGACTTAGATAAGAACAACATCTCTGAAGAAACAGCCATAACAAGCGCTTTTGTACAGAAACATACAGACCTATCCATTTTATAAGCTCTAAAAACTTTGCCTTATTATAAGGCAAATAAATGTCTAATAGCATATTTCAGGAAAACAAAATTTCCAAAGGTTGTTAAAATGAAATTTTGGTACTTCAAAGCATTATCTTTTCTGGAGAGTTTATTTGTGTAACACTTTTGCTGTTAATGATGCTGAAAACATGTTTGAATATCCAGGTCAGAGAGCTATCTTAACTCATGTGAAACATGAACCCCCTCTCTAGAACCCTGTCAAAAGGCCATCTACCTTACGTTTTCATGCCTGGCAATCACAGTGTCGTGAGCCAGCTCTACTTGGGAGCCTCTGTAATCATTAGAAAGCTCTTCTAGATTCCGTGCTCCTCAAGGAAAAGACTGTGCCATTTCTATTTATAATTACACCATCTCACACCCTGCAGTTTTCTCCTATTCAAATAGTCTCCCATGGCTCTGTAGCGTTTTAGATATTAGAATATAGCTATCATGTAGATCTTATCTTTTCTAAGCTATTTATATCAAAGTTTTTTCATCTTCATACAACACAGTAAAGTCCCATCACCTTTTTACTAATCACTGACTAAAATATTTTGGAGCTAAATATAGTATTGTAGCATCATCTGATGAGTGCAGAGTAGGATGATTCTATCACTCTTATTTTAGTTATTATAAATATAGCTTAGCCTTAGCACTGTTGATTTATATAAAGCTTACTCTTTTTTTTTTCTTTTGCAACATATAGGACCAAGAGCTAATTTTTAATTATTAAAAAGATTCTAGGCCCTGGCCGGTTGGCTCGGTGGTAGAGCGTCGGACTTCTGGCCCAGAAGTCCTGGGTTCGATTCCCGGCCAGGGCACACAGGAGAAGCGCCCATCTGCTTCTCCACCCCTCCCCCTCTCCTTCCTCTCTGTCTCTCTCTTCCCCTCCTGCAGCCAAGGCTCCATTGGAGCAAAGATGGCCCAGGTGCTGGGAATGGCTCCTTGACCTCTGCCCCAGGCGCTAGAGTGGCTCTGGTTGCGACAGAGCGACGCCCCGGAGGGGCAGAGCATCGTCCCCTGGTGGGCAGAGCGTAGCCCCCCTGATGGGCGTGCCAGATGGATCCCAGTCGGGCGCATGCAGGAGTCTGTCTGACTGTCTCTCCCCGTTTCCAGCTTCAGAGAAATACAAAAAATAAAATAAATAAATAAATAAATAAAAATAAAAAAGATTCTACCATTCAATAAGCAAAAGATAACTTCTCAATAAAGCGTATTCTTAACTTAAATTTCCAAATCGGTTATCCCAGCTAGTAAGTTTGGGTATATTCATTAACAGTCTAGTACTCCAGTTTCAGCACTGATGTCTCCCCTGAGACATCTCCTCATTAGGAGCTTTACCCTTCTAATGCACTTGCCTATTAGACATTTCTTCTCGGCTAGAATTAAATACCTTAAACTAAATGTGTCCCAAACCCAATTATTTTTTCCCATTCTTTATAATTACTTCTCTTCTAGATTATCTCTAATTAGAAATTGCCTAAACTAAAAAATTGAGAGTCATCATAACATCTTTAGCCCCCAACATCCTGTTTGGTCATGTCTGTGAATTTCACACCACAGTTCTCAACTCCATCTTCTCTTCCCTGCCTTGATACTTTCTTCCCTGTACTGTTCTTTCTTCCCTGTACTATTGCACAGCCTCCTAATCTCTGTTCCTAAATCTAGTCTTGTGCAGGTACTTTTGCTACTTGCTAGCTCTATGAACATGGGGAAATTATTTAACCTCACTGTGCCTCCATTTTCTTATTTGTAAATCTAGTTACCTAGTACCTTTTTCATAGGGATTATTGTGAGGGTTAATGAGTCAAGTACTTAGAATAGTCCCTGATAGATAGTGAGAAGTTATTATCCCCCTTTAAATCTGTCCTTTATATCTATACTTTTATAATGGTAAATGATATAAAATGAAAATCTGTCACTCTCCTGCATTTACAAAAACATCCACAGAGTTCATTTCCTCAATGGCGGTTGTACCTTTGTCCATTTGTGAACCTATTTTAGAATCTGACATTTTCAGAAAAATGCACATATTCCTCAGTTTTCTACACTAGCACATTCTGGATTCTTCTGAAGCCCATGTACTTTACTCATTAAGGTTCTGTGGCACAGTAACAAATGTTCAATAGACTTTTGTCAAATGTATATATAAAACTGTATTCTTTGCATGGCATATCCCCACGCCTTCATGACCAGGCCCCTTTCTGCCTTTTTAGCCTCCTTTCATGGCTTGCAATTTCACACTTTACATTCCAGTACTGAGCTGCTTGTAGTTTCCCCTGTACAACTGGTGTCTCATTCTTCTGTGTCTTCGATCTTCTTGCCTTACTTATATATTTGTACTTTAAGATTTATCTCTTCCGGCCCTGGCTGGTGGCTCAGTGGATAGAGTGTCAGCCTGGTGTATGGATGTTCCAGGTTCAATTTCCGGTCAGGGCACACAGGAGAAGCTACCATCTGCTTCCCTCCCCTTCTCTCTCCCCCTTCTCTACCTCTTCCCTTCCCACAACCAGTGGCTCAATTGGTTTGAAAGTGGCCAGGTACTAAGGATAGCTCAACTGGTCTGAGTGTATCAGCCTCAGGTGCTAAAATAATAGCTCAGTACTCAAACATCGGACCCAGACAGGGTTGCAGGGTAGATCTCAGTCGCGGCTCATGCTGATGTCTGCTTCACTCTCTCCCCTCCTCTCACCTTAAAAAAATGATGTTTTCCAATGAGTTTTACTTAATTCTTTTCACCCTCCTTACCGCTCATCACCTCACACCGTCCTACAGGTGTAAATAATTATTTCTAATATTCCTATTATGAATTAAAATGAACTGTTAAGGTTTCTTTCTTCTTTGAATTATAAGGGCCAGGGACTTGTGTCTTTGGGCCTTGTATCCAGAGCACCTGTCACTCAGTAAACTTGAATGAACGACAACTACCCAATGCTTGCCTTCCTCCACTTCCTTTATCCCTTACTGCTTACATCTTGTCACTACTCTGTTCAAGAGCCTTAAGAGGCTCCCTTTCTACCGGATAAAATTTTAGGTTCTTTGTGTGATACAAAGGGTTCTTTGTTATTTATTTCCTTCCCTCCTTTCTAGACTTATTTACTACCAGATCCTTACATGCACAAAGTTTAAATGTTAGAGAACTCTGGTACTTTTGTTACAAACACTGGGTAACCCTGATTCTTATCTCGGTGCCATTGCATATGTTATTTCTTCTGCTTAGAATATACATTTCTCCTTTTCCCTATGTACAAGGATTTCCTTTTCTTTTATGAGACTTAATTTAAGCATCACCTCTGGGAATCTTTGCCTGATGCTAAAACTAGGCTAGTTTCTCAAGCCTGATGTGTATGACTTTATTATATAATTCTAATATAGCATTCTTACCCACTGATACATTGTGAAAATCTAGAAAACAGGATTGCTTTCATCTCTGGTTTTTCCAGCTAGTTTATAACTTGGTACCTAGTAGATACTAATCATTAAATGTTTGAATGAGCAAGTATATGTGAAATTTATCTTGGTTGAAGATATGTGACATTTTAACTTTCGGTATGATTTACTGGTATCGTACATCAAGTTTAGAGTATACATTAAATAATTTTATGTTTGAGCAGTTTATTTGATTCTCCAAGAATTTTTTATTTTTAGATATTAAAAAATATTTTACAAACTGGCTTAAAAAATAAAATACATTTCTGATTCTATGTTCATAATTTAATAATTAGTATTTAGTTTCTTTCTCTTGTTTCCACACATTCCAGGCCTACTGTGTAACAGAACCTGGAGCAGGCTCTGATGTAGCTGGTATAAAGACCAAAGCAGAAAAGAAGGGAAATGAGTATATTATTAATGGTCAGAAGATGTGGATAACCAATGGAGGAAAAGCTAATTGGTATGTTATTTAAAACATCCCTGTATATTGTTTCGTAATTACTCTATATTCAACGTCCCTGTATTTTGTTTCTTAATTACTTTATATTCAGAATCTCACCATGTTCTTTCCTTCATTTTGAAACCAGTTTTATTCATAGAACTTATAGAAGGTTCATAAAAGATGATAACTAGTTCAGTGGTTTTCAAAAGCTATGTTTAAGCCCTGAGCTGTGTCTTCAAATTAATTCTCAGAAGTTTAATTTGTAAAATAAAATAAAAGCATCTGCTCTGGTTGACTCGATTGGGAAAGCGAGCAGGCCGCCTCTGCCTTGCTGTGTCCTCTCCGTACTCTGCACCAGCGCAGCTTTGGAGCCGTTTCCCTAAGACTGAGGAGGAAAGAAAACCATTGACAGTACAGTTCTCTGATTCTGAGCAATAAGCAGTGGCAATCTGAAAACTCAAGTTATCTTTCAGAGAAGGCAGAATTTTACTTTTTAATAAAATCTAAATGGTCCAAATATGTAGGTCCAAAAATAATGACATGCAGTTCAACAAAGTCATAAAATCACTTGTGTAAATCTAAATTGTTGAAGGAAACTATATTTTATAGTATTTTTTGTGAGGGGAAAAGGTAAAAGTTTATTTAATAAGTAAGTATAGGTTTAGTAGGAATCAAGGAATCGATAGTGTGGTGTATCTGTCTTTAAAAAACTAATGTAATTTCTTGCTGAAGTAATAGAAAAATAGCATCAATGAGAGGAGTGAAATAGTTAACAGTTCTAGGCAACACACTTTTTAGACATACATTGGAAGAATGGAATAAATTCAGAATCAAATAAGAGTCCTGCATTAGGAGGAGTCTACAATACATGTCGTATGAAGAGTAAAGGAATTAGATTTGATTATTTTGGAAGAATTTTGAAAAATTTAAAATAATGTAACAAAAAGAAGAGTGGTCTTGCACTTTTGCTTCAGGAAACTAGTTTAGAATTAATGGGTAAAAGTTAGAAAAATGCAGAATTCATCTCAACATTAAGACAAGCTTTCCAACAACAGTGCTGTCCAGTGTGTTTTAAGTTGTTAAGAAAATAATATTTTTACCCATAACTATAAGTATATAAGTAGAGACTTCTAGAGAAAGGACTTTTTTGATGATTGGAATAATAAACTAAGTGGACTATTTTCCCTCATCTGCAAAATGTATGAGTCAATGTGTCTGTGTGCTCTGCAGTCTAGTTTTCTGGCAACTAGAACACTATTCCTGGGAATGAGCTTACTAGGAAGTCATCTGTTTTGTTTTAAAGATGTCAGTCAATCCCTTTTGGGATATCTAATATTATAGACATCATTATCTCTAAGTCATCATAATATCAGCAAGTAATTAAAAAGTAGAGAAACTTGAAATTTAACGAGTAGAAAGAAATCTAACCATCCAATTAAAAGTGTTCATAAATTTTTAAAACCTCATTAAGAACAACTCTTCATGTAGTAAGACAAATTAGGTAATATATGAAACTAAAATCAATTTTTACTGTTTACTACTATTAAGTAAAACTGTAGAGTGAAGGATAATTTATCAGTTTTAAACATAGAAAGTAAATTTGTTGTTTAAGGAAGTTTTAGAAAATTCTCTCATATACGGGTATTTAGAACATGGCACACATGAATATTTGCCTTTTTGTGTTTCATTTTAACTTCTTTCTGGGATTAATTCTTTTAGAGGAAAAAGGCCGAAAATATTCATAATAATTCAGCTAAAACAAAAGCACTGCTGGATAACGAGGACAGTGTTCAGAACACAGGGTCTCTCTCATATTCTCCCTCTTCCCAGGCAGTTCTGTCTGCCCTCCTTGTCCATGTCGCTTGACTTAAAGAAATGAACTAGTCATGGGAAAGAAAAGTTGCCAATTCCAACTGTACGTACTTTCTTTTTATATTACATGATTTTGGTATAAGGAATTTTTACTTGCAACTCATATTACTAAAAGAAGATAACACCGTATTAATTAAGAAGTAGACCTGGCTTGAAATGCTAGCTTTGCCACATCATAAGTATGTGACTTGGGCAAGCTTTTAAACCTCTCTGAATCTTCATTTTCTCATGTGGAAAAGGGGGTAATATTGGGATTGTTAGGAGGATTAACTGAGATAGCAGTCAGCATGTATTATTTGCTAATATTATCTTTATCAAAATGTATGTATATATTATACTAGGTATTTTTTGTTGGCTCGTTCTGATCCGGATCCCAAGGCTTCTGCTAGTAAAGCCTTTACTGGATTTATTGTGGAAGCAGACACCCCCGGCATACAGATTGGAAGAAAGGTAAAGTGTATATTTATCAGTACTTAAGGCCTCAAATATTATTTTAACTAAAAATTTCAAAATTACCATTTCAGTTTCATTTAATGAAAATGTTTTTATTTAACTAGAATAAAAATAAAGCTGTGTTTTGATGTTATGAGGTAAAATCATCTGTATATTGCTGGAGATCTTAAGGTGAGAATAATCATTTCGGGTCATTATTTGAAAGAATGACCATTCATGGTGCTAGTGTGTGTAGAATGGTAATAACAGCTGTGAGTGATCATGAAGCAGAAATCAAGCTTTTATTCATAAACCCTGCCCAGTAATGGAGTTTTAGATATTTCAAAAGACTTTCCCACTCTTTTTTCTTTCCTTACAGGAACCTGTCAGGTAGGATAGGTAGCATTTATGCCCATTTTATGGATTAAAACACTATGATATAAACTGTTAATGCAACACTAAGATAAAAATATGTGTCTGAAAAAGTTTGGAAATGGCCAAGAGCCTTGAATTTGGGAAGGCAAGAAAAATTTTATTTATATAAGAAAAAGTAATTTAACATTTTTGAGAAGTATTATAATCTGTGCAAAGATAATTTATCAGTAGCATTTTAGGTAGACTAAACAAGAGGGAATATGAACAGAGGGAAAGGGATGATAGGATGGGATAATCCTGGAGGAAAGGGGGGAGGGCGCTGCGGGGAGGGGAGCAAAGGAGATGTTGAGGGGAAGAGGGGGATGCATTTGGGGGGACACTAGAATCTATGTAAACACAAATTAAAATCAATAAAATAATTTATATATAAATAAGAATGCAAAACCAGTCATTAAATAGTAAATTCACAAAATTATACAGCTAAAGACCCCATGAAATTTTATGTATGATATAACCCAATTATCATTTTTTCCTCATGCTTACAAAGACCACAGAAGGATTTCTTGTTTGATGAAAATCATCCAACTCTAGAATATTTTACACTACTACTTAAATATATGAAGTAATATTATTAGTAGTAATATTAAAAATTATGTAACAGCAATAAAGGGAAAAACATGCAAATAATATTACTACTTCATAAAGTGAATTTTGTAAATTGTATAATATGAAGTCTCTGTTGGAAAATTTGCTATGGTATATCCTGAAACACATTCTCTTCAAAAAGGAAGGATAATGGCATGCATACAGGACCTCTATAAGAAGATTCACTGTACGAGCAACACCTTGGATTATAGTGGAGGGGTGTCAGCAGACTGCTTGTGGACCAAATTCAACTCGTTGCTTGTTTTTATAAATAAGGTTTTATTAGAACACAGCCAGATCCATTTATTTACCTATTTGCTAAGATAGATTACATAGACCTTGATGCTCCACAAAGCTTAAAATTTTGACTATCTGGCCTTCTTCAGAAAAGATCTGTCAACCCTAATTTAGCAGGTTAATTCCTTGATGTATTTTAATAGTTTTTACTCAGTATACTAAAATATTTATATAAAATATGGAACAAATTATCTTGTGAAGTCCCTTAGCTTTCAGATTAATTTGATGGTCTAATTTCAGCACTCACATATTAAGAACAAAATACAAAAATCTAATAACTAACAATTTTGATGGTAACAAAGTAGAGTGGCAGTATAATATATAACTTCCTTTTGTAACTCAGAACAACATATTAAAATAATTCTAACAAAATTTGCTTAAGACATGACATTAAACCAAATGCTTTAAATATATTTCAATTGTGAAATAATCAGGGTCCTATAGACCAGCCCTAACCTCATTTTTATCAATGGCTACATACTACATTATTTTATGGGTATAACATTTTATTTCCTTGTTGATAGGTATGTAAACTACTTCCAACATTTTGGTATGCAATGTTGTAATAAATATCCTGAACATACACATTTGTGTATATGTAACATTTATATAAATATTCTTAATGTATATATGAATATTATATATCATTAATATCTATATCATATTATATATAAAATACATATAATGACCTAGTGTATGTATGTTTTATATACATAGTAATATGTACTAAATGTACTTAGAATGTATATACATACATTTATACAAGTCATGATTTCTGTAGGATATAGATCTGGAAGTGAAGTTGTTGGGATAAAAGAATATCCTATTTGAAATCTTTATACATACTAAATTACCCTGCAAAAACAGATGTGTCAATTTCACCTAATAACAGTGTATAAGAATGTCTTTTTCTTCCCATTTTCCAATTCTAGTTATTTTTAAAATAAAGTATTTATCATGATATTAAAAAAAAGAATTTAAATTTAACAAAAGAAAGAGGAAAAGAAATGAAGTCATTAAAGTAGTCCTAGTGAAAGCTAACGCAGCATAATTTGTGGTTATAACTATGAGAACAGGAAGAGGAGACTCAATTTTGCAACTGTAAAAAAATTTTTGCAAAATGAATTTGTAAAAAAGAAATCTATTCATGACCACATGATGTCTCTATCTAAAGCAAAGAAGAAATTAGGGAACTTAATTGAATTACTAAAGGTTACATGAATATATTTTCTTCCTCCCAAATGAAGAAAAGTACAGATTATCTGGTCAGATATTAGACTAAGGGTGGCATTATCTGAACTGGAAAGGCCAATATGAATTGACTGAGTTATGCAAACTTCTAAACCAGTAATGTATATTTGTATAGTACTGTCTTAAAAGCCGTCAGAATCAGTCTGTTTACTGAACATTGAAACTGTGATCTAAGTGAAATGATTTACTCTGGGCTACATATTTAGAGGTACAGTTGAGCTCAGTACTAAGGTATCAAAGGAATTTCCCCAATGCAGTTTCTGACACTATATTCTATATTTTCTCTTAAGAGTAAATATTAAAGGTGGACTGTACTTTACAAATGAAAGTATAATGAGATTGTTATACAATACAAAATATAAGTACTAAGCATTAACATGCTTCCTCCAAGCAATTGGTTTGTTTTATTTATATTTTATTCATGTTTCTTTTTCAGGGATGGTTGCTAGGAAATTGAGAGCTAAATTTACGGCCATCTTAAGAAAGTGTAAAGGACCTAGCAACTTACACCTTTTTAAGTAGTAAACCCACTTCTAATTTTATCTGGTTATATCTAGTCTATTTTCTTTTTTCCCCAATTTTCTCCATTTAAAAAAGCCTCTGATTCAATAAATATTTGTTGCTGAGTTGATACTATATGCTAGGCACTATTTTAGGTATTGGGAGACTGTATGGATCAAAACAGACATAAAGCCTGCACTCTGGCAGCTTCCTGTCTAGTGAGAGAGACATAATTATATTGTCTGTAATTAAACCTTCTTATATCTTGTTTCTGAATTGGGCATTTTACAAATGTATGAAATTTGGTAATTTTCAAAATGTTTTTTGTTTTAGAAAATATATGGCTTAAGATGAGTCCACAAGGCTTTTTAGTTTTAAACATTCTGATATTTGGGATAATTCTGGGAAGCAGAGTAAAGAGTGCTTTTATAAATAGTTTTCTCATTATATCTGAGTGAGGGTCTAAGGTACTAGAGTTTATTGATTTATAAAGACAAAATAAGAGATGTTGGTTTATTTTTCTGTCAAATTATATATTATTGTTACCATATTTTCGAGCCTGGAGCAAACTATTAATATTAAAACAAGCAAATTAAAGAATTTGTTTACAGCTCTATGTTCCCATAGCCCACACTTCTCATGCTGCTTATTAAAAACAAGATTGATTTTTTTTTTCTGTAAAGAGAAAGGTCACAATGTCTTTAACCTATTCCCAAATAATTCAAATACTGCTAATAGTTATACACTCATACTCAACACAGAATTAAAGCAAATGTAGCAAAATGGTAACAGTTAGTGAATTTTGGTAAAGACTATATAGGTATTCATTATACGACTCTAACTCTTCTGTTGGTTTGAATATTTTCAAGACAAAAGGTTGAGTGAATGTAGCAGTTTTTTAAAAGTTAAATACACACTGACCACATACTTAGCATTCCGATGTATTTATCCAAGAGAAATGAAAAAAGACCTATATGTGAATGCTTATAGTAGCTTAATTTATAATTGATAGAGACTAGGGGGAGGAAGTATCCATCCACTAGTGAACGGATAATGGATATGTGGTACATCCGTATAGTAGAATACTACTCGGCAGTAAAAAAGAAATGAATTACTGACCAGCAGCACGATGAATCTCAAAAGCACTATGAAAAATGGAAACTGAGACACAGAAGTCTGAACTTATTCTACTTACATGACATTCTGGAAAAGGAAAAATTCTAGGGACAGAGATCAGATCAGTGGTTGCTTGGAGTTGGGATATAGTAAGAGAATTGATTAAAAAGGGATTCAAGAGGACTTTTAGGGGTACTGAAATCTGTATCTTAACTGTAGTGATGGTTACACATAACATTTATCAGAACTATTAGAAATGTATATGAAAACGGTGAATTTTTTTACATATAAATTCTACCTTAGTTAAGAAACCCAATTTTAAGAAACGGTTGAAAGAAAACAAATTCAACTTTTACCCAGTATGTTACTTAGCTAGCTATATTAAAGCTAATATTAAATGTCCCAAATCAGATTGTTTGCTAAATGCTTTTCCTGACATTCACATTAAAAATAAAAAATAAAAATAAATAAAAAAGATAGCCTTCAGTGCACAGTCTCCCTCCCAGAAACCTGCAGGTGCCTTTCCCTCCCCCTCCACCTCTCTTCTTCTTCCTCTGGGCACGTTTCCCTTGCTTCTCTCGTTCTCCTCCGTTCTGAGGCACCCAGGAGACTTGCAACCATGGGAGCAGTGGGTAGCGACAGCTGTTCCAGGGCTAGCCACCCGTCTCCAAGGTCCTTGTACTCTGACTTTCTTCCTCATGGCCAATAAATTCTTTCTTCACTTGCTTAAAAAAAAAAGATAGCTTTCATCTTTCTTCACTTGTTTAAAAAAAAAGATAGCTTTCAAACATATAATGAAATTTGTCTTTGTAGGTAATATATATATGTGTAAACCTTTAGACAAGTGTTGGTTTCAAAGTTTGTAAAACATTGTTTTCAATTAGGGATTGATGCTATTTTTTATATTGGTCCAGATTGTAAATACTTTAGATTTTTAGGGCTATATGGTCTCTCACAGCTACTAAATTCCACCATTGTGGCAAGAAAATAACCATAGATAATATATAAATAAGTGTAATTATATTCCAATAAAAAGTAAATTTTACAAAATAGACATTGCAGATCATAGGTTGTTGACCTTTGTTTTGTATAGTGCAGCAAGTAATAAAACAGTGGTTAAAGCAAAAGTTCATGCTAGCTCAAAAAATGTTCCTGTATATATATTGTTTTTTCTACTAGGAGTTAAATATGGGCCAGCGGTGTTCAGATACAAGAGGAATTGTCTTTGAAGATGTGAAAGTGCCTAAAGAAAATGTTTTAATTGGTGAGGGAGCTGGTTTCAAAATTGCAATGGGAGCTTTTGATAGAACTAGACCTCCAGTAAGTAATATGACTTGGTAATCTTTATAGGAGCTTATTTTTTACATTGAGTAGTTTTACTTTAACATTGTATGCTTGGAATGTATTTCCTTTTTAATATCTACTTCTTTTATTAAGGCTAGAGAGATGTGGTTTTTTATTTTTATTTTTTAGGATGTTTCAATTCTTTTGTTGCTTGCTACAGAAATTATTTTAGCAAATACAAAATTACTGAAGTTGCTGCTAGGTTTATGAAGCAGTTTAATAGTTCCTGTTGATATGTACTCATTTCCTGTTGCCTCACTCATTAGGAATATTTTCCCTAAGAAGCGTTCCTTTATTTAAACTGAAGGAATGATTTGTCTCTAGCTATGATCCTGTACCTCACAATGCCTTCCGTTAAGGTTAAATCATAAATAATATAAATTTAAATGCTGGTGTTCTTCTCCCACCCCCACCCAACAATCTCTTATTCCTTTAAACAGTAAGTTATCTTTCTGTATAATCCTAAATTTAGAATCTTAGGTAAATAACCATTATACTGTGTGTTTGAAAAGTAGCGTGAACTTTTGCTTTGTAAAATGTTACAACACTAGGTAGCAGCTGGTGCTGTGGGATTAGCACGGAGAGCTTTGGATGAAGCTACCAAGTATTCCCTGGATAGAAAAACTTTTGGAAGGCTACTTATAGAGGTAATTTTAATATGTGCTTGCTTTGCTCAAATATAAATAAAAGGTCTACTGGAAAGTTCTGTCCGTTTCTATCACAACAAGTTTCAACACATAAACACATGTTTATTTGGCTCATGTGTGCCTATTTTTATCACTTAATGTATACATACTGATGTAGCAAATTAACTAAAACAAAGTTGATTCATGTTAGTCTTATGTGTGAAGCAATAGTGTACCCATGGCTACTGATAAAGTTCATTTACGCCACTGTATTGTATACAAATTTCAACAAGGAAGAAATGCTACAGAAGCATGTAGAAATTTATTGAAAGTGGTGAAGGTACAGTTTCTGATAGGACATGCAGAAGATGGTTAGAAAAATTCAAAACAGGTGATTTTGACCTTTCTGATAAGCCACGTTCTGGGCGACCGTCTTTGATCGATGACGATGTTGTTAAGACCATGTTGGAGCAAGATCCTTTCCTGACAACATCGGAGATCACAGAAAGGCTTAATTCAGCTCAGCAAACCATTTCGGACCATATTCGGAAGATAGGATTGGTGTGGAAATATTCAAGACGGTGCCACATGAATTAAGTCAGAACAATTTGGATGATCGAGTCGTCATATGTACATCTCTGCTTGCTCGGAACAAAATCGAGCCCTTCTTGAACTGGATGATAATGGGATGAAAAGTGGATTACCTACGAAAACATCGTAAGGAAAAGGGCATATTGTGAACCCGGAAAACCTAGCCCTTCCACCTCTAAACCAAATTTGACTCTGAATAAGAGAATGTTGTGTATATGGTGGGACATTAGAGGACCAATACATTATGAGCTTTTAAAACTGAACGAAAAGCTCAATTCGGAGAAGTATTGTCAACAACTGGATAATTTAAAGACAGCAGTCCAAGAAAAGAGGCCGGCGATGTTCAATAGGAAGAACATCATACTGCATTATGATAATGCCAGGCCACATGCTGCTTTGGGGACTCATCAAAAAATTGCAGAACTAGGCTGGGAAATTCTGTTGCATCCACCATATTCCCTGGACTTAGCACCCTGTTACTATCACTTGTTTTTGTCCTTACAAAATTTTTTGAAGGGCAAAAAATTCAAAAATGAAGAAGATATCAAACAAGCACGATTCAAATTTTCGCATCAAAAGATAAAACATTTTTCAAAAATAGGATATACAAATTGCCCTCATGCTGGCAAGAAATCATTAATAATGGCAATTATATTACTTAATAAAGTTTATTGACGGTAAGAAAAATTTGTATTTTGTTTTATTCCAAAAACAGACAGAACTTTCCGGTAGACTTTTTACATTCATTTTCATCTAAATATTTGAAAACTATGTTTTAAGTATAAACTATTTCTGCTAGAAGATAATGTGATCTATCAGGATGAGTTTCAAGAATAGAATTTTTTAGCCCTGGCCAGTTGGCTCAGTGGTAGAGTGTTGGCCCAGCTTGTGGAAGTCCCAGGTTCGATTCTCAGCCAGGGCACACAGGAGAATCGCCCATCTGCTTCTACACCCTTCCCCCCTCCTTTTTCTCTATCTCTCTCTTCCCCTCCCACAGCCAAGGCTCCATTGGAGCAAAGTTGGCCTGGGCGCTGAGGATGGCTCCATGGCCTCCGCCTCAGGTGCTAGAATGGCTCCAGCTGAGACTAAGCAATGCCCCATATAGGCAGAGCATCGCCCTCTGGTGGGCATGCCATGTGGATCCCAGTCAGGCGCATATGGGAGTCTGTCTGACTGCCTCCCCACTTCTAACCAAAAAATAAAAAATACCAAAAAAAAAGGAATAAATTTTTTTTGCCCTGGCCAGGTGATTCAGTGGATAAAGCATTGTCCTGGCATATCAAGGTCACAGGTTCAGTCCCTAGACTGGGCACATACGAGAAGCAACCAGTGAGTACACAACTAAATGGAACTAAGTAGAACAACAAGTTGATGCTTCTCTCTCTCTCTCTCTCTCTCTCTCTCTCTCTGTCAGTGGAAAATTTTTTTAAAAAGACTAGATTTTCTTTAGACTCTGCCACTAACTATTGTCTGCTCAGGGAGTAAAGTTAATTAAGAAAAGGAAAAAAACATCCAGTACTTACTGAGTTTCTGTTGTATACCTGACAGCATGCCATACATATTTAAGTACGTATATTGTTTAATTCTCCCTGTGCTTGCTTACCCTTCTTTTGGTAGTACTATAATCTCCATTTAAGATTGGGAAACTTGGCCCTGGCCGGTTGGCTCAGCGGTAGAGCGTCGGCCTAGCGTGCAGAGGACCCGGGTTCGATTCCCGGCCAGGGCACACAGGAGAAGCGCCCATTTGCTTCTCCACCCCTCCGCCGCGCTTTCCTCTCTGTCTCTCTCTTCCCCTCCCGCAGCTAAGGCTCCATTGGAGCAGAGATGGCCCGGGCGCTGGGGATGGCTCTGTGGCCTCTGCCTCAGGCGCTAGAGTGGCTCTGGTCGCAATATGGCGACGCCCAGGATGGGCAGAGCGTCGCCCCTGGTGGGCGTGCTGGGTGGATCCCAGTCGGGCACATGCGGGAGTCTGTCTGACTGTCTCTCCCCGTTTCCAGCTTCAGAAAAATGAAAAAAAAAAAAAAAAAAAAAGATTGGGAAACTTGTACCTGACCAGGTGGTGGCGCAGTGGATAGAGTGTCAACTTGGGACTCTGAGGACATGGGTTCAAAACCCCAAGGTCATCGGCTTGAGTGTAGGCCCACCAATTAGAGCGTGGAGTTGCTGCTTGAGCATGGGATCATAGGCATGACCCCATACATGGTCACTATATTGAGCCCAAAGGTCTCTGGCTTGAAGAAGGAGTCACTGGCTCAGCTAGAGCCCCCTAGTCAAGGCACATAAGAGAAAGCAATCAGTGAACAACTAAAAATGCCACAACAACAAGTTGATGCTTCTCATCTCTCTCCCTTCCTGTCTCTCTCTCACTAAAAAAAAAAAAAAAGAAGAGAGAGAGATCAAATAATTTGTTCAGGATCGCAAAACTTACACATCATAGATCCAGACTCCAAGGGAATTTTTAACTCTTCAAGTATTGAAGAGATATATTATCAATATTCTTTACTTTTATAACTATAGGTTGTACAGTGAGCATCACCTATTTCTATTCCCGTGTGTTAGTGGTTCTCAAACCATCCGTGATGAAAGATCAGTTTGTTTCTTAATTTTCAATCAATTGACCATTATTTTTGTAAAATGTAAGAATGTCACAAAAATATCAAATTGTCATAAAAATTTGTAAATGTTTACTCTTAACTTTTTATACCATGAACCTATAATAGTTTATGGACTGGTTCATAGATCAAATTTGGATTAGTACTGCTCTATGTCCATTAACCTCAGTTTCATCATTTATCTCTCTATGCTGTATTTCATATAATGTTCTCAGACAGTTTTCCAGTTCTTTGATGCTGGCATAATCTGCTACTTAATCCTATCTGTTGGGTTGGGTTTTTTTAAGAAGAAAGAGAAAGACAGACAGGGAGGGACAGACAGACAGGAAAGGAGAGAGATGAGAAGCATCAATTCTTTGTTGCGGCACCTTAGTTGTTCATTGATTGCTTTCTCATATGTGCCTTGACCGGGGGGCTACAACTGAGCCAGTGACCCCTTGTTCAAGTCAGCAACGTTTGGGTTTCAAGCCAGTGACTTTTAGGCTTAAGCCAGCAACCATGGGGTCATGCATGTGATCCCACACTCAAGCCAGTGACCCCCGAGCTCACGCTGGTAAGCCTGTACTCAACCCGGTGACCTCAGGGTTTCAAACCTGGTCCTCAGCATCATAGGTGGATACACTATCCATTGCACCACTGCCTGGTCAGGCCTATCTGTTGGGTTTTTTAATGACTTTTTTTATTTATAGACTATACAGTTCTTTTTCAATTCCAACTCCTTCTTCTTTTAAAGTATCCTGGATTTTCAACATAGCTCTTTTTCTGTTTATCTCCTTAATTGTATTAATATACTTCTTTATAGTCACTTTTAGAGTTTTTTCTTTTATCTCAAGTTCTTAGGGTGTTAATCTTCTTGTCTGTTGTGTCTTCTATCTCTGTTATGGCCAATTATTTCTCTCTTAATTTTTGCTTGTAAGTTTATCTGCAGCGGATATTGTTTTTCTTCGGTACATTTTGGTAGCATCCTAGTGATTGACTTTTGTACTTTTTGTACTTTTATTGGTTACCACAGGGATTTCAAGAGCTGGGTTTTTTTCTTTTATGTTAATTTCTCCACTTGGGGAATCCCACACACAGAAGCTGTACACATTGATTCCCTACTTTAAGAAATTTATTTCTTTTTTTTTTTTTTTGAACCTCCCAGACAGAATCCTGGGCAGGAGATAAGCTTTATGGCCATCCTGCTCTCATGAGCAAAGACTTTTAGTTTCCTTTTTAGAAAGAAGCTCTTTTTCAAAGTGCTTTTTCTTTGTATTCAAGAAATCTCAATTTTATCCCCTCATCTTCTTTATGCTTAATCCAAGTCTCCTGTTCTTGTGTGTAAATTAAAACTTCAGTTACTTTCCCATTAAACCCAAATCTCAATCTGACTTTTTTCTTTCCCTGTGTCAGTTCTTCTCCATCAGGATTTAAATACCTTCTTGAAGGTACCCGATTTCTTTCTTTCCCTTGAGCTGTTTTTTTATTTTATTTTTAATTTTTTTTAATCAAGTATTTCGCCCTTTTCAGATGGCTCGGTTGGTTTAGAGCATCGTCCAGAAGCACAGATGTTGCCAATTTGATTACCAGTCAGGGCACATATAGGAACAGCTTCATGTTCCTGTCTCTCTCTCCCTCTTCCTTTCTCACTGGAATCAATCAATAATCTTTTTTAAATCAAGGATTTCTTTGTGTTTGTGGCCAAAAGGACAGTTTACATTAGCTCATTAATGTTTCCAGAACTACATTAGGAAAACATGAACCCAAGGTCACTGGCTTGAGCACAATGTCGCTGGGTTGAGCAACAGGCCCTTGCCCGGCTTGAACACCAGGGTCAAGGTACATATGAAAAGCAATCAACAAACAACTAAAGTGTATGCAAGTATGAGTTGATGCTTCTTATAAGAGACACAGCCTGACCAGGTGGTGGCGCAGTGGACCCCAAGGTCGCCAGCTTTAGCGCAGGCTCATCTGGTTTGAGCAAAAGCTCACCAGCTTGAACCCAAGGTCCCTGGCTCGAGCAAGGGGTTACTGGGTCTGCTGTAGCCCCACGGTCAAGGCACATATGAGAAATCAATCAATGAACAACTAAGGTGTCACAACAAAAAACTGATTATTGATGCTTCTCATCTCTCTCCATTCCTGTCTGTCTGTCCCTATCTATCCCTCTCTTTGACTCTGTCTCTGTAAAAAAAAAAAAAGAAAGAAAAAAAAGAAACACAGAAAGTAATAATAATAAGATAAAAGTAACAATAATATAAAATAATATAAAACATAAATAATATAAAAGTAATAATAATAATATAAATATAAGATTCAGTCCCAAAATGAGTGTTACAGGCAGAGTTACAGAAACCAAAAGGAAAGAGACTACTGTGGCTAGACACATTACAAGGAATCTGAGCTGAATTTGGAATAGAGTTTCTCAAAGCATGAGCTGAAAAGCAACTGGATGTGACTCATTGGGCGTGTTGGTTAAAACATAAATTAGGCACCACCCCAGATTTTTTTTGTTTGTTTGTTTAACAAGAAACGGGGTGGGGGGGTGGGGGGGCAGGAGTGACAGACAGGAAGGGAGAGAAATGAGAAGCATCAATTCTTCATTGCAGCACCTTAGTTATTCATTGGTTGCTTTCTAATACGTTTCTTGGCTGAAGGGCTCCAGACAAGCCAGTGACCCATTGCTCAAGCCAGCGACCTTGGACTTTAAGCCAGTAACCATGGGATCATGTCTTTGATCCCATGCTCAGGCCGGTGACTCTGAATGTAAGCCAGCAACTTCAGGGTTTCAAACGTATGTCCTCTGTGTCCCAGGCTGATGCTCTACCCACACTGCTTCACCACCTGGTCAGGCAGTACTTCTTTTAATGTATATTATTTTAAAGCATATGTTCCATTCCATTTTTATTATAGAATAATTTATATTATACAATATAAATAAAATTAAGTAATAAAATTAATTTATAATTCCATTGTCCAGAGATAATTACAGTGGATATTTTGCTCTATATTTTCTTTTTCCATGAGTATATTTTTCCAAATCTGTAACCATACTATATATTTTAATTTTTCACTTTGATATGTGGTGAACATATTTCCATTCTATAATATATTTTGGCCATATAACTTATAGAATATTTTGTATTTTTTTTTTTTTTTGTATTTTTCTGAAGCTGGAAACAGGGAGAGACAGTCAGACAGACTCCCGCATGCGCCCAACCAGGATCCACCCGGCACGCCCACCAGGGGGCGATGCTCTGCCCCTCCGGGGCGTCGCTCTGCCGCAACCAGAGCCACTCTAGTGCCTGGGGCAGAGGCCAAGGAGCCATCCCCAGCGCCTGGGCCATCCTCGCTCCAATGGAGCCTTGGCTGCGGGAGGGGAAGAGAGAGACAGAGAGGAAGGGGGGGTGGAGAAGCAAATGGGCGCTTCTCCTGTGTGCCCTGGCCGGGAATCGAACCCGGGTCCCCCGCACGCCAGGCCGACGCTCTACCGCTGAGCCAACTGGCCAGGGCCTATTTTGTATTTCTTATTGAAAGTGTTCACCTTAGGTCTCCTATTTGATTATGGACTTCTAGAAGATAAGAGGAATCTTTTTGTATTTTTCCAAAGTTAGAAGTGGAAAGGCAGTCAGACAGACTCCCGCATGCACCTGACTGGGATCCACCCAGTATGCCCACCAGGGGGCGATGCTCTGCCCATCTGGTGCCGTTGCTCCATTGTTGCTGCCGGAGCCATTCTAGCTCCTGAAGCAGAGGCCATGGAGCCATCCTCAGCACCTGGGCCAACTTTGCTCCAATGGAGCCTTGGCTGTGGGAGGGGAAGAGAGACACAGAGAGAAAGGAGAGGGGGGAGGATGGAGAAGCAGATGGGCGCTTCTCCTATGTGCCCTGACTGGGAATCGAACCTGGGACTTCCACATGCCAGGCCAATACTCTACTGCTGAGCCAACCGGCCAGGGCCAAGAGGAATCTTTTATTTGTCCTTATCATAGCACTCGCTTTCCCCAATCAGCATCTGATCCACATTATTATTCACTATATATAGCAATTTTCTTTTAAAATCTCAGCTGACACTCCAAAGGATACATACAATTTTTATGGTATTTTTGCCAAAAGTGCATAACTTCATTCCAGTTCTCAGAAAACAAACCCAAACTGAGGGACATGCTACAAAAAATAACCAGTCAGTGTTCATCAAAAATGTCAAGGTCATAAAAGACAAGGAAAGACTGAGGAATTAAACACATTGTAAAAGACGAAGAAGAAATAACAACTAAATTTAATTGGAATTATATTTAGGATTCTTGAACAGAAAAAAGACATTAGTGGAAACTTGACCAAATTTGAATGAAATTTATAGTTAAGTTGGTAATATTATACCAGTGGTAATGTCCTACTGTTTAAGTATACTATGGTTGTATAATATGTTAACATTGGAGGAAGCAGAGTGTAACTTTTTAAGTCTTATTTTTCAAAAATTCCAGGAGAAAAAATTTAAATTAGCCAATAAATATTCTTTTGTGTGTGTGTGTGTGTGTGTGTGTGTGTGTGTGTTTGTGTCAGATATTCTTAAACTTTTTCTTTTTAATTTTAGCACCAAGCAGTATCATTTTTGCTGGCTGAAATGGCAATGAAGGTTGAATTAGCTAGATTAGCCTACCAGAGAGCAGCTTGGGAGGTTGATTCTGGTCGTCGAAATACCTATTATGCGTCTATTGCAAAGGCCTTTGCTGGAGATATTGCAAATCAGATAGCTACTGATGCTGTGCAGATTTTTGGAGGCAATGGATTCAATACAGAATATCCTGTAGAAAAACTAATGAGAGATGCCAAGATCTACCAGGTAAGAATAAATATAATTTTTGTTGCTTTTAGGGAACAGTATTTGTACAGGACCGTAAATTTTGATCATTTAGGGATTTTATGCCACTAGTAATATACTGCTCACAAAAATTAGGGGATATTTTATTGCTTCATATTCATTTTTGAAATATCCGCTAATTTTTGTGAGCAGTATAAATGACATCATAAATGGTTGTAAGCCAAAGTTTTTGAACTAATTAACACAAGTAAGAACGTTACCTTTAAGTATATGCCTTAAGAGAGAGTAAGTTAACAAAGTAAGTGGTATAGATGTGTACATGGGTCTGAATCAGGCTTCTTTGAGTCTTGACATCCTAACTAATCATAACTCATCATTTGCTCTCCTGAAAGTATGTATATCATTAAAATTAAATTATTTTATTTTGAATCTTGCCTGGCAACTGTTGAATTGATTAAAACCATAATTAGGAGTAAAAAACCCATCATGAAGAGACAAATACAGATGATTGTTTTCTAAATTAGATTGGTAGTTAGCAAAACTTAGAGATAGGAATAATTTAGTAAATTAGATAAAAATGTGCATGTTCTCCACATGTAGCTTAAGTAATTATAACCCATGTCCCTCAGTATCTCCTCCATTGCTTCCTTCTACCCCCTGGAAATTATTTGACAAATGTAGTCATTCGAAATTTAGAAGAAGAATCTTAGGTTGATAGAATGACAAGGAAATTTTGACATCATGCAGCCTCTCAATTTAGATATGAAAAAACTGAGGATGAGATTTGTACCTTATCCAAAGTTACAGGTTTATCTGGTGATACTCTCCCTCTCCTGCAGCCTATAATTATTATAATTATTACTATCCATTTAACTTTCTCTGCTATCTGAGAAAATGAAGTATAACAAGTTGCTAGGATTAATAGTTCAAACTAGAGCCTTTCCAGTGATGGCTCAGTGGATTGAGTGTCAACTGGGACACTGAGGTCCCAATTTAAAACCACCAAGGTCACCGGCTTGAGCACAAGCTTACCCAGCTTGAGCGCAGGTTTACCAGCTCAACCCCAAAGGTTGCTGGATTGAAGTTCAAGGTTGGTGGCTTGAGCCCAAGTTCACAGGCTTGAGCAAGGTGTCACTGGCTCAACTGGAGCCACCCAGTCAAAGCACGTATAAGAAGCAATCAATGAACAACTAAAGTAATGCAACTATATGCTGATGCTTCTCATCTCTCTCCCTTTCTCTGTCTCTCTCAAAAATATGTTCAAACTGGAAGTGAGGGTTGGCTACTAGGAAATGAACAAAACATCCTTCCAGCATCGTTCTCTTTAGCAACTCTGTTCTTTAGGAAGAGAAAAAATCAGTAGGAACAGAAAATAAGAAAACAATAATAAAAGACAAAAGGAAAAAAGAAAAAAAGAGTAGAAATAGAAAATGACTAAAAGGGACAACTAGCTAAAAAGCAGTTCAGAAAAGTTGGAGAAATATTTTAGCAACATTAAACTTTAGATTCCCCAAACTTTTTGAAATGTTAATATTTGATTTTTAAAGAGTTCTCCAAAGTTTTGGTAAATCACTTTTTATAATAACTTTAATCTTTATAGAATTACATATTTTTATGGGTTTTACAAAATCAGGTTTGGGTATCACTTACAGACCTTATTTATAGTTTAAGTTGGATATTACAATAGAGCGTACATGACTTTCCAAAATATTGAGTAAATTGAAGTATTTGTCTACTGAAGATATATAACCTACATATATATTTTTTCTTTGTAGATTTATGAAGGTACAGCACAAATTCAAAGGCTTATTATAGCCCGTGAACACATTGGCAAGTATAAAAATTAACAAGATCGCTGTGGAAACATAATTAATTGTTGACTAAAAAGAACATAATTCACTAAGCTACAGAAAAAAGAGATTTAAGAGTTTTCCAAGTGAAAATCTTACAATGAGTATTCTTAACTAAATATGCAACTGATTCTAATAGTAGTTTTGCCTTTGTTTAACTTTATGACTTGCTTTTCCTCAAATAAATTTGGTTTCATTAAAATTATGTGTTGTCTTCAGTACCATTGTACTTGAATTATATTAACCTTGAAAAATGTTTGTTTTGTTATGTTGACCTCTTAAAATTAAAATACCAAATTTCTTGGAATTTCAGTATTTTTCCAATGACAGAAAGTGGGTTTATAAAAGTATTCAGGATGTTATAAAATTCACATTGAGAAAATATTGTAGGAATTGGATACCATCAAATAGCTTGTCAGTGACTTTGTATAGACAGTGATATTTTATTAGAGGAGTTTGTTTTCCTTCAATTTGGAACAGATTTGTTTTCAGTTTTGTACAGTAATAGTAAAAAATTTGATGTTCATATTCTCCCATTATACAAAAACAAGTTACTCGAAAATCTTGTTTAATGCTAGCCCACATTTTACTTGCCTTATTTAAAATAAATGAATAAAATTTACCTTAGCCCTGACCAGATAGCTCAGTTGGTTAGAGCATCATCCCAGAACAAATTTGCCTTATTTTTATATGATCTTATGGGTATCTGGGTAGCCCTTGGTCTCTTGTACACTGTGGCATTTCGTGTGCATACATTCTGAAAAGAAACTTAAATAAAAATTCAATACTTAAAAGTGTACCTGTGTTCTTTCCAGAAGGTTTTATTCCTTCATGTAATAGTGAATACCTAATTTATATACTATAATGGAAAAAAAAATCATGTTTTGATTTTGAACTGCATAAAGTTACCTGCCCATTTTCATGAGATTATATTGAGATACCTCAGAAAATAAAAATATAAAGTAATGTAAGAACCAAAATTTATTAATTTAATTTCTTTGTGATTATAAACATCAAATACTGCTAAAATGTTATACTAAATGGTATTTCTGACATCACTTCTGATTTTCCAATTCTGACATCAACTCTACAGTTCAATCCTATCCTGACACTAATTCAGAATAGTTAGCATATGATCCTACAGGTTTAAGGGTTCAGTCCCACAAGAATACCCTAATATCAGACATGAGTCACAAGTCCTTGTTCCCCAGGCTTGCCCACACTTCTGTCCAATTTTGCTACAAATTCAGGTATTCCCAAGACCTCGCCCTCAGGTTTAATTGTCTGAATGGCTCACATAACTCAGGAATACACTGCACTTACATTTACTAGTTATTATACAGAATACCACTAAGGAAGAGCCAAATGAGAGGTTCACAGGGCAGTGTATGGAGGAGACACAGAACTTTATACCTTCCCCAATGGACCACGCTTCCAGCACTTACTGTATTCACCAACCCACAGGACCCTGAATCTCATTATTTAGAGTTTTTACAGAGGATCTTCAGCCCCAGAGGTCAAGAAGGTGTCTGAAAGTTGCACCTGTATTAATCAGCTAGTGCTGCCTAACAAAACGCCACAGATTGGGTGGCTTAAACCAGTGTTTTTCAACCAGTGTGCTGCAGCACACTAGTGTGCCGTGAGACATGGTCAGGTGTGCAGTGGAGAAATTAAACATGGGTCCCCAAACTACGGCCTGCGTGCCTGATATGGCCTGTGGAGGCTATTTATCCGTCCCGCCGCCAGCCGCCTCCATCCGAACATAAACATTCCCCTCATAATCCCTACAGCTATCAGCGACAGGAAGAGTGGAGGCACAGAGAACACTCACTGACCAATCACCTTCTAGGATTCATCCCGACCACTAGCGATGAACCAATAGTAGGCCGCCTCTCATCCACCCAGGAAGGTCCCCGCTCGGGGCTGCTGTGCACTTGTCATTGTGTGGCCGCAGCGAGTAGTTGAAGCTGCTACTCCTCCTCATGGTCCTGATTTCTAATCCTGGTCAGGACCGGAGGTAAATGTTGCCACCACTAGATGAAGCCTCAGCCTCAGATGGTTATGTCTATCCTGAAGGTGTATATAGATATTTGACCTTTTTCTTTTTAAAAGAGGCCCCCGCAGAGGGTGATATACAATGCATCACAGTGTTATCTAACTTTAAAGCTCAAGTTTGCTGATCTTCCTTTGGACAGTTTTTGGTTATCTGTTGCCAAGGAGTTCCCCATTCTGGCCAACAAAGCTATTTTGACATTGCTCCCGTTTTCAACCACATATCTATGTGAGCTGAGCTTCTCAAGCTTGACTGCGATAAAAACTAAAAACAAAGAGACTGAGAACTGTTGAGGAAGAGCTTCATGTGTGTCTTTCTACCATTCCTGCCAGGATACCCCTGTGTGTTCATTGAAACAGGCCCAGGTTTCACACTGAGTATAAATACATTTAGAAACTATATTATTAACTATATGTATAATATGTACTGTGTTAGAGTGTCATTTTGTGTCATTTTGGTAGGTGGTGTGCCCCAGGATTTTGTAAATGTAAAAAATGTGCCGTGGCTCAAAAAAGGTTGAAAATTACTGGCTTAAACAACAGCTGGTGAGCCCATGTTCAAGCTGGATGAGCCCGTATGTAAGCCAGCAACCTAGGGGATTTGAACCTGACCCCTAAGTGCCCCAGTTCCAGGTTCTATCCACTGCACCACCTGGTCAGGCTGGAAATTTTATTTTTCTAAATTCAATATTTGACCTAGGGAAGGAAAACTTAAGGGATGGCAAAGATGATCTGATTATCTTGATTGAAGGAAGACTACAGGTACCTGAGTAAGAACACTTGTTTACCTATTTAATTAAATGGACAATAAAAACAGAGGAATGTAACATGCTTTTAAGGAACTTTCAATGTTTATTAAATGAGGAAACTTCATTCCTTTTTTTTTTTTTTTTAAATAATTTTATTTTTTTAATGGGGTGACATCAATAAATCAGGATACATATATTCAAAGATAACAAGTCCAGGGTATCTTGTCGTTCAATCATGTTGCATACCCATCACCCAAAGTCAGATTGTCCTCCATCACCCTCTATCTTGTTCTCTCTGTGCCCCTCCCCCTCTCCCCCCCCCCCCGTAACCACCACACCCTTATCAATGTCTCTCAGTTTCACTTTTATGTCCCACCTACGTATGGAATAATGCAGTTCCTGGTTTTTTCTGATTTACTTATTTTGCTTCGTATCATGTTATCAAGATCCCACCATTTTGCTGTAAATGTTCCGATGTCATCATTTCTTATGGCTGAGTAATATTCCATAGTGTATATGTGCCACATCTTCTTTATCCAGTCATCTATTGACGGGCTTTTTGGTTGTTTCCATGTCCTGGCCACTGTGAACAATGCTGCAATAAACATGGGGCTGCATGTGTCTTTACGTATCAATGTTCCTGAGTTTTGGGGGTATATACCCAGTAGAGGGATTGCTGGGTCATAAGGTAGTTCTATTTTCAGTTTTTTGAGGAACCACCATACTTTCTTCCATAATGGTTGCACTACTTTACATTCCCACCAACAGTGGATGAGGGTTCCTTTTTCTCCACAGCCTCTCCAACATATGCTATTACCTGTCTTGCTAATAATAGCTAATCGAACAGGTGTGAGGTGGTATCTCATTGCCGTTTTGATTTGCATTTCTCTAATAGCTAAAGAAGATGAGCATCTTTTCATATATCTGTTGGCCATTTGTATTTCTTCCTGGGAGAAGTGTCTGTTCATATCCTCTTCCCATTTTTTTATGGGATTGTTTGTTTGTTTGTTGTTGAGTTTTATGAGTTCTTTGTATATTTTGGATATTAGGCCCTTATCTGAGCTGTTGTTTGAAAATATCATTTCCCATTTAGTTGGCTTTCTGTTTATTTTGTTATCAGTTTCTCTTGCTGAGCAAAAACTTCTTAGTCTGATGTAGTCCCATTCATTAATTTTTGCCTTCACTTCTCTTGCCATTGGAGTCAAATTCATAAAATGCTCTTTAAAACCCAGGTCCATGAGTTGAGTACCTATGTCTTCTTCTATGTACTTAATTGTTTCAGGTCTTATGTTTACATCTTTGATCCATTTTGAGTTAATTTTTGTACAGGGGGAGAGACTGTAGTCCAGTTTCATTCTTTTGCATGTGGCTTTCCAGTTTTCCCAGCACCATTTATTGAAGAGGCTTTTTTTCTCCATTGTGTGTTCTTGGCCCCTTTATCAAATGTTATTTGACTATATATATGTGGTTTAATTTCTGGACTTTCTATTCTGTTCCATTGGTCTGAGTGTCTATTTTTCTGCCAATACCATGCTGTTTTGATTGTCGTGGCCCTATAATATAGTTTGAAGTCAGGTATTGTAATGCCCCCAGCTTCATTCTTTTTCTTTAGGATTGCTTTGGCTATTCGGGGTTTTTTATAGTTCCATATAAATCTGATGATTTTTTGCTCTATTTATTTAAAAAACGTCATTGGAAGTTTGATGGGAATTGCATTAAATTTGTATATTGCTTTGGGTAATATAGCCATCTTGATTATATTTATTCTTCCTAGCCAAGAACAAGGTATATTCTTCCATCTCATTATATCTTTTTCAATTTCCCTTAAAAATGGTTTATAGTTTTCATTATATAAGTCCTTTACATTCTTTGTTATGTTTATTCCTAAGTATTTTATTTTTTTTGTTGCAATCGTGAAGGGGATTATTCTTTTGAGTTCGTTCTCAATTGTTTCATTGTTGGCATATAGAAAGGCTATTGACTTCTGTATGTTAATTTTGTATCCTGCGACCTTTCTGTATAGACTTATTGTTTCTAGTAGTCTTTTTGTGGATTCTTTGGGGTTTTCGATGTATAGGATCATATCATCTGCAAAAAGTGATACCTTTACTTCTTCTTTTCCGATATGGATGCCTTTTATTTCTTTGTCTTTCTCTGGCTAGAACCTCTAGTACCACATAAAATAAGAGTGGAGAGAGTGGACAACCCTGTCTTGTTCCTGATTTAAGGGGGAAAGCCTTCAGTTTAGTGCCATTTAATATGATGTTAGCTGATGGTTTATCATATATGGCCTTTATCATGTTGAGATATTTTCCTTCTATACCCATTTTGTTGAGAGTCTTAAACATAAAATTGTGTTGTATTTTATCAAAAGCCTTTTCTGCATCTATTGATAAGATCATGTGGTTTTTGTTCTTTGTTTTGTTGATATGGTGTATTACGTTAACTGTTTTACGTATGTTGAACCATCCTTGAGATTCTGGGATGAATCCCACTTGATCATGATGTATTATTTTTTTAATATGTTGTTGTATTCGATTTGCTAGTATTTTGTTTAGTATTTTAGCATCTGTATTCATTAGAGATATTGGTCTGTAGTTTTCTTTTTTTGTGCCATCCTTGCCTGGTTTTGGTATGAGGGTTATGTTGGCCTCATAAAATGTGTTTGGAAGTATTGCTTCTTCTTCAATTTTTTGGAAGACTTTGAGTAGAATAGGAACCAAGTCTTCTTTGAATGTTTGATAAAATTCACTGGTATAGCCGTCAGGGCCTGGACTTTTATTTTTGGGGAGGTTTTTAATGTTTTTTTCTATTTCTTCTCTACTGATAGGTCTGTTTAGGCTTTCTGCTTCTTGACTCAGTCTAGGAAGGTTGTATTTTTCTAGGAATTTATCCATTTCTTCTAGGTTGTTGAATTTAGTGGCATAAAGTTTTTCATAGTATTCTACAATAATTCTTTGTATACCTACGGTGTCTGTGGTGATTTCCCCTCTTTCATTTTGGATTTTGTTTATATGAGTTCTTTCTCTTTTTTCCTTGGTAAGTCTTGCCAAGGGTTTGTCCATTTTGTTGATCTTTTCAAAGAACCAGCTCCTTGTTCTATTAATTTTTTCTATAGTTTTTCTGTTCTCTAATTCATTTATTTCTGCTCTGATTTTTATTATCTCCTTTCTTTGGCTAGTTTTGGGTTGTCTTTGTTCTTCTTTTTCTAGTTCCTTAAGGTGGGAAGTTAAGTGGTTCACTTGGGCTCTCTCTTGTTTGTTCATATATGCCTGAAGTGATATGAACTTCCCTCTTATCACTGCTTTTGCTGCATCCCATAGATTCTGATATGTCGTATTGTCATTTTCATTAGTCTGTATATATCCCTTTTTTTTTTTTTTTTTTGCATTTTTCTGAAGCTGGAAACAGGGAGAGACAGTCAGACAGACTCCCGCATGCGCCCGACTGGGATCCACCCAGCACGCCCACCAGGGGCGACGCTCTGCCCACCAGGGGGCGATGCTCTGCCCATCCTGGGCGTCGCCATGTTGCGACCCTCCTGGGTGTCGCCATGTTGCGACCAGAGCCACTCTAGCGCCTGGGGCAGAGGCCACAGAGCCATCCCCAGCGCCCGGGCCATCTTTGCTCCAATGGAGCCTTGGCTGCGGGAGGGGAAGAGAGAGACAGAGAGGAAGGCGCGGCGGAGGGGTGGAGAAGCAAATGGGCGCTTCTCCCATGTGCCCTGGCCGGGAATCGAACCCGGGTCCTCCGCACGCTAGGCCGACGCTCTACCGCTGAGCCAACCGGCCAGGGCCCCTCATTAGTCTGTATATATCTTTTGATCTCTGCACTTATTTCTTCTTTGACCCATTCATTTTTTAAAAGTATGTTGTTTAGTTTCCACATTTTTGTGGGATTTTTTTCCTCTTTTTTGCAGTTGAATTCTAGTTTCAAGGCTTTATGATCAGAAAATATGCTTGGTACAACTTCAATTTTTCTGAATTTGCTGATGTTGTTTTTGTGGCCCAACATATGGTCAATTCTTGAGAATGATCCATGTACACTGGAGAAAAATGTATACTCAGTCACTTTGGGATGAAATGTCCTGTAGATGTCTATCATATCCAGGTGCTCTAGTGTTTTGTTTAAGGCCACTATGTCTTTGTTGATTCTCTGTTTGGATGATCAATCTAGAGCCGTCAGCGGTGTATTGAGGTCTCCAAGTATGATTGTATTTTTGTCAGTTTTTGTTTTAAGGTCAATAAGTAGCTGTCTTATATATTTTGGTGCTCCTTGGTTAGGTGCATATATATTAAGAATTGTTATGTCTTCTTGATTCAGTGTCACCTTAGCCATTATGAAATGGCCATTTTTATCTCTGAGTACTTTTCCTGTCTTGTAGTCAGCATTATCCGATATGAGTATTGCTACACCTGCTTTTTTTTGGATGTTATTTGCTTGGAGTATTGTTTTCCAGCCTTTCACTTTAAATTTGTTTTTATCCTTGTTACTTAGATGAGTTTCCTGTAGGCAGCATACAGTTGGATTTTCTTTTTTAATCCATTCTGCTACTCTGTGCCTTTTTATTGGTGAGTTTAATCCGTTTACATTTAGTGTAATTATTGATACTTGTGAGTTCCCTATTGCCATTTTATATCTTGCTTTCTGTTAGTTTTGTGTCTTGTTTGATCCTTCTCTTTCGTTTTTCTATCTTTTGTTTTTATTTGGTTGTATTCCATACATCTTTCCTCTGTTGCTATCTTTTTTATCTCATGTGCTTCTGTGGTGGTTTTTTCAATGGTGGTTACCTTTGAGTAATGAAAAGGGTCCCTACCCTGTTCATTGTAGCGAACTATTTTGTGAGTACTTTTGCACTCCATCGTCCTTTGCTACTGTTAATCTCCATCTTCTCCCCCTCTTTCTTTTTGTTGTTGTCACAGTTTAAATTTTGTTTTATTGTGTTCTTCTTGGAGCTTTTACTTGTGGCTCTGTTTTTTTTGTTCTTTGTATCTGATTGGAGAACCCCCTTTAGTAATTCCTGGAGTGGGGGTTTTCTGATGATAAATTCCCTCATCTTTTCTGTATCCGTGAATGTTTTTATTTCTCCTTCATATTTGAAGGATAGCTTTGATGGGTATAGTATTCGTGGCTGAAAGTTCCTCTCTTTCAGGACTTTAAATATTGGGGTCCACTCTCTTCTAGCTTGTAGAGTTTCTACTGAGAAATCTGATGATAATCTAATGGGCCTTCCTTTATATGTTGTATTCTTCTTTTCCCTGGCTGCCTTGAGAATTTTTTCTTTGCTGTTGGTTTGTGTCAATTTCATTATGATATGCCTTGGAGTAGGTTTGTTGGGGTTAAGAAAACTCGGTGTATTGTTTGCTTCTTGAATTTGGGGCTTTAGTTCTTTCCACAGGCTTGGGAAGTTCTCATCTATTATTTGTTTGAGTATGTTCTCCATTCCATTTTCTCTCTCTTCTCCCTCTGATATACCTATTATTCTTATGTTATTCTTTTTGATGGAGTCAGATAATTCTTTAGGGCTATCTCATTTTTTTTAATTTTTGAGTCTCTTTCTTCTTCTCTCTGTTGTGCCTCAAGTTGCTTGTCTTCTATTTCACTAATCCTCTCTTCTATCTGACCTGTTCTATTAGCTAAGCTTGTTACTTCATTTTTCAGCTCGTGAATTGAGTTTTTCATCTCTGTTTGATTTGTTTTTATAGTTTCAATTTCTTTGGACATATATTCTTTGTGTTCTTTGAGTTGTTTTCTGAGCTCCCTAAATTGCCTTTCTGTGTTTTCTTGTATATCTCGGAGGATTTTTAGGATTTCTATCTTGAATTCTCTGTCATTTAGCTCCAAGGTTTCCAATATATTAAATTTTTTCTCCATAGATTTTTCCTCATCTAGCTGTTTTACCTCTCTTTCTTTTGTATCCATGATATTCGGTTTTCTCTTCCTTAATGGCATCTGAGGGTGGTTTTGTTGATAGTATTAATGAGATTTAATAAAGAATAAAAAGTTTAAAAAAATAAAAAATCAAAAAGAGTTGTTTTTTTAAAAAAAATTTAATAATGAAATAAAAATAAAATAAAATAATTTTAAAAAAAGGAAATTATTCCCCCCCTCCTTTTTTCCTCTCCTCTCCCCTTTTTCTTGAGAAAATCTTGTGGTGAACTGTGAATTATAACAAACAATGCCTGTGATGGAGGGCCTGAATTGGGGAAAAGTAATAGAGGGGCAAAAAAAAAAAAAGGGGGGGGGGGTGGTATGGACCCACAAAAAGCAAATAAGCAAAAAATTTGGGTCAAGAATAAAATGATTTACTTTTAGGTGTTGGTTGTCTAAGAGTTATGATGAGAGGAATAAGAGGAAAACAGAAAAATGGGGGGACAAATTAAAAAAATACTATTGTATTTAGTGGAACAAGAACTAGATAAAATGGAGAGCCAGGGATGGGAGCACTGCTAGTGAGTTAAAAAGGTGAAGTAAAAACCCCCCAAAATGCCACAAACATAAGTTTGAGTCCCAGATAATTTGTTTGTTATTGAGGTTTGAATGAGAGGAGATGTAAAGGAGAAAGGAAGAAACTAATATAGAGGGAGAAAAGAAAGAGAGAGAGAAAAAAAGAAGGAACCACTAAAAGAAGAAAAAAGAAAGGAGAGAGAGAGAGTTAAGTGTTTTGGAGTGCAACCCTCATAGAGAGAAAGGAAGAGGAGAAAAAAGATAATGGGAGATGTAACACTTATGGGTAGTGTAGTTCAAGGAGAGGAGAGAGTAAGACCAGCAGAGAGTTAATCGGCCAAATTGGAGGAGGAAAAAAAGTATCAAGAATGAAGATAAGAGAAACAAACGAAAAAATATAATAAAATGGGATAGGTTTTAAAGTCAGCAGATTATTCTTGATTTTGAGAGGTTATCTTCTTGCTTTTTCTTTTCTCTCCCTCTTCCTGGTCGGTGACTCTGTACCCCAGGTTCTGCCCCTTTGGCACGCTCAGGTAGAGGTTTGCAGTTGATAAGTCTCTATGGCAATGTCATGTATTGTGCTTTAGTCTCGTTGGGAGTCGAGGCTCATTAGCATTTATAGGTTCCGACAGTGAGAGAGTCCGTGTTCCTGGAGCCTTTCTCCTAGTCTTTCCTTCCTCAATTAGTAGCCTGATAATCCAGCTATGGGGTTGCTGCTGCCTCTGCCTAGATAGTAAGAGGTTCAAAGAGCTGGCATCTCCCCACTCTATTCCCACTCAGCACAGGGCTCTGGGTAAGGCTCAGTCAGTCAGAGCTGCTAGCATAATCAGGCGGGCTTTCTGCCCACTCAAAGACCTCTGGCTCTGCCACTCTGTCCGATAACACAGGCGGGCGCCCACTTCCGGGGCGCTTGGAGGAAACTCTCATTCACTATCTGCGTGTGCAGACCAGGATATCTGGCCAGCAGTCTCACGCTCTGAGTGAAACCCCCAACCCCATGGAAAAGTTGCAGCCTTGGAATTCGCTCTCGCTCCGTCCCCGTGCGCGGCTTTTGCAAGGCGCTGGGGTGGCCCGAGATTCCGCTTTTGCCCACACAAAGGCCCCTGACTCTGCCCCTCTGTGCGATAACACGGGCGCGCACTGCGGAGGCACTCGGAGGAATCGCTCACTCCTTATCTGCGCGCGCAAACCAGGATATGAGGCCGGCCACGTTTCCCTCTGAGTGAAACCCTCACCAGCACGGAAAATTTCCACCGTTGGAATTAGTTCTTGCTCCCTCCCGTGCGCGGCTTTCCCAGGGCGCTGGGGCTGCCCAGAGATTCTGCTTTCGGCCCACAGAAAGGCCTCTGACCCTGCCTCTCTGTGGGGTAACACGGACACCCACTTCCGGGGCTTAGGAAGAAATCTCTCGCCCACTAATGCGCACCAACCAGGAGAACGGGTAAAATGGCTGCCCCGCTTGTCTTTCTTTGTTTGGGTTTGGCACGAGTGTTAGCTTGTATTGCCCGGCTTGCCACAGGATCAGTTTTTCCTCGGCTAGGATCTCCGTGCCACAGCCTGGTTCGGCCCTTTGTGCCGCAGCCTGGATGTATTCACCCCCTTTGCCCACCTCAGTTTCTATATTCACAGTTACCAGAGAAAGCCACCCTGTTTAGGTTAGTGAGGAAGGCGGAGCATTTCTTATTCCCTATTTCCTTCGGGGTTTGGTTATATATTTAGCCAATTTTTCACTCGACCATACCTTCGGGTGTATTGCGAAGCATCTGGAGGCTCCAAGTATAGGTTTTTCTGTTTCTGGTTGAAGATCTTGTTGAGTTTTGGGGGAGATTTATCGGTATCACTTCCTACTCCGCCATTACTCTGATGTCATCTCCTCATTCCTTTTTTTAAAAGTAATTAAGGATATTACCCTGACCAGGCATTGGCACAGTAGAGCACTGGATTGGGATGCAGAGGACTCAGTTTGAAAACCCCAAGGTCTCCAGCTTGAGCATGGGCTTGTCTGGCTTGAGATTGGTCTCACTAGCTTGAGCATGGGCTTGTCTGGCTTGAGCATGGGATTATAGACATGACCTCATGATCACTGGCTTGAACCCAAGATCACTGGCTTGAGCAAGGTGTCAGTTGGAGGCCCCCAGGTCAAGGCATATATGAGAAAGCAATCAATGAACTAAGGTGCCGCAAATATGAGTTGATGCTTCTCATCTCTCTCCCTTCCTGTCTGTCCTTGTATGTCCCTATCTCTCTCTAAAAAAATAAAATGAAAAAATAAAAACTCTAATTTTATTTCTCTGTCACTATTGCTCCTGTTCAAGTTTATATTACTATGACTTAGTCAAAGGAACTAACTTTGTTTCATAGAGAAAACTAGGAAGCAGTTCATCAAGAACTGCTTGTCACATGCCAACATTTTAGCAGACCACCAAAGGTTATAAATATTAGCACAACTTTATTTTTAGTTAATTAATTTAAAAAACATTTTTTTTTTTAGAGTGGCAGGGAGAAAGAGACAGGAACACTGAGCTGCTCCTGGATGTGTCCTGACTGGGAATCAAACTGGCAACCTCAGTGCTCTGAGATAATGCTTCAACCAACTGAACTATCAGGCCAGCTATTACTAATTTTTATTGATTTTTAGAGACAGAGAGTGGAAAGGAGAGAGAGGAGGAAGGGAAGCATTTATTTTTCCACTCAGTCTTGCATTTTTTTATTGCTTCCCATGTGCCCTGGCCAGGGATCAAATCCACAACCTGTTGTTTCAGGATGATGCTCTTTTTTATTTCTCAGAAAACAAATAAAAATCTTTATTACCATTTATAATAGTGTCGGTTTTATTGCCAGTTACATTCCCTTAGCAGATCAGGAGGTTAATTGATGAGCTGCATTTCTTTCCTTTTTTTTCTCCCTTCATTTTCTTTTTAATTTTTATTAATTTTAATTTATTGTGTTGACATAGATTCAAGTGTTCCACTCAATATAACACCCCCACCCCCACCCCCATATCCCCCATTATACCCCTTTGCGCCCCTCTCCCTAACTCCTAGGATGATGCTCTTAACCGACTAAGCTAACAGGCCAGGCCCAAATAATAACACAACTTGACACAGCTATACATATCCTTTTACACCTTAAAGTGGCAAAAAAACCACACCCCACATTTATTAACTTGACCCAAAGACTTAAGTTATTCCATAGCATTTTGAATAAGAAGCAAATGTATATAAATTCAAAATTATATCAATGATTCAATATTATATCAAAGAAACAATTTGGCTATGCAATAATTATTCATTAATTCACTCAATATCAGTCTAAGGTTTTAAGTTTCCTAAAGATCTTAAAAATTATCTTCAATCTGACATAACTGAAAAAATAATTGCTGCTTGAAAAAAACTGTTAGAATAATGAATCATGTTAGCAGAAACCAAATTTACATTTTTAAAAATCACGAAATGTAGGATTTAGGTTAGCTAATTTGGCCAATAAACCAATATAAAAAGTTTAGGAAATTCAGACTAATTGGTTTCTTCACTAAAAAATGAACTATTGATTCTTACACATATGGAACTATACTTGTATTATACTTAAGGATAAGCAGAGTAAAGCACACATAGCTGTTTTCAACTCAAATTACTAAAACTTTCTGATCTGTCCAAAGATTTGTCTTAATTATATGAACTTGAAAAATGTTTCTATGCTAGCAGTTTCTGTGAGAATACTTTTTTTTCCCCTTTAAAATCTAGTTTATTCAAAGTAATAAAGGTTAATTTTTGGACTATTTCATTTATAAATACTTATTTATCCCTATAAACTCATCAGAACAGAGTTCCATAATATGAAGTATAATTAATTTATATTGTTCAGATGCAAGAAAGTATTTTATAGATGGGTAATTATAGACATACAGATACATTGAGAACTTAAAATTTCCCAGTCTACTTCTTCAGCCACTGGCCAAAAGTAAACTTACAGCTCCAGATCTCAAAGAGCTGTTCTCTTCCTCAGTGGACATTAAATTCTTAATTAGTGCTCTCTTACATACAGACACATTAAAAAAAGAAAACAATGGGTGCAGTTAATTTTAAGAATATGCTTTGCAATGGCTGGATAGTCGGTTGATTAGAGCATCATCCTGAAGCACAGAGATTGCCTGCCGGTTTGGTTCCCAGTCAGGTCAAATACATGAACAGATTGAAGTTCCTGTCTCTCTCTCTCTTCCTCTCTCTAAAAATCAATAAAATAAACATTAAAAAAATAATATATTTAGCCCAATATATTAAAAATATTATTTAAGCAATCAATACTTTTAAATGTTAATGAGATATTTTACTTTATTTTTACTACTGTCTTTGAAATAGGATGTGTATTTTATACTTAAAACACATCTCAATTCAGACTGGCCATATTTCAAGTCCCCCATGTAGTTACATATTGGTCAGTGCAAGTCGAGAAGCAGAGATGAACTTGATTTTCTACTAATTTTATTTTATCTATCTATCTATCTATCTATTTTTGTAGCTATTATTCTTGGGGATGGGAGACATTTTTAGTTTTTCAAGGGGCAAAACATATCAAATTTCAAAAGTACCATAATATTCAGTGAAAAGTAAGCCTTCCTTAAATCCTGTCCCCAGCCAACCATTTCTCCCTCTTTAGGCAACTGCTTTTAGTAATTCTGTGCATGCACACATATATCCATATACATTTTTGTTTCCTACATAAATAGTAGTATACTATACATAGTTTGACACTTTCTTAATGTTTCTCTTTGTCTGTCTTCTCCTTGTTCTTCTTCCAAATGAGAGGAGGGAAGATAGTCAGACTCTTGCATGTGCCCTGACCAGGATCCACCCGGCAACCGCCATCTGGGGCCATTCTCACAACTGAGCTATTTTTTAATACCTGAGGAGGAGGCTCCATGGAGCTAGCCTCAGTGTTCGGGCCAATGTGCTTGAACCAATTGAGCCATGGCTGCAGGAGGGGAAGAGAGAGAGAAAGAGAGAAGAGAGAGGAAAACAGTTGTTCGCTTCTCCTGTGTGCCCTGACTGGGAATTGAATCTGGGACATCCACACGCCGGGCTGATGCTCTACCACTTAGTCAACTGGCCAGGGTCTGGGTTTTTTTAAAACAATATATTTTGGAGATTTCCCCATAACAGTGTATGCAGAGTTTCCTCGTTCTTTTTTTTTTTTTTTTGCATTTTTTTTCTGAAGCTGGAAACAGGGAGAGACAGTCAGACAGACTCCCGCATGCGCCCGACCGGGATCCACCCGGCACGCCCACCAGGGGGCGACTCTCTGCCCACCAGGGGGCGATGCTCTGCCCATCCTGGGCGTCGCCATGTTGCGACCCTCCTGGGTGTCGCCATGTTGCGACCAGAGCCACTCTAGTGCCTGGGGCAGAGGCCACAGAGCCATCCCCAGCGCCCGGGCCATCTTTGCTCCAATGGAGCCTTGGCTGCGGGAGGGGAAGAGAGAGACAGAGAGGAAGGCGCGGCGGAGGGGTGGAGAAGCAAATGGGCGCTTCTCCTATGTGCCCTGGCCGGGAATCGAACCCGGGTCCTCCGCACGCTAGGCCGACGCTCTACCGCTGAGCCAACTGGCCAGGGCCCCTCCTCATTCTTTTTAATGGCTGCATAATGAATATACCATAGTTTATTTAACCCTTGATGGTTAATTAAAATATTTGTAATCTTTTGCTACTGCAAAACTGCTGCTATGAATGTTCTTGCACATAAGTCACTTCATACCCAAGTAAGTATATTTGTGGAAAAAGTCCTTAGAATTGTTAAATGTAAGTACAAGAATTGCTAAAACATATGCTCCTTATGTATTGCACGCAGGAACCTTATTTTCTTTCATCTGCTTTTTTTATTTTTTTCTTTGACTCAAACTGGCCTCACCATGTGCCACAACTCACATACCTCCCTCTCCCTTGCTTAATCATAGATAATGAGGTTCTGGTCAACATCCAGTACTCTTAGAAACAAAGCCTCTGGTCTCTTGACCACAAAGAAAGAGTTTCAGTCAGACTAGAGTTAACATGTAGGCCTCTGCTGTGTTTCAGTTCCAAAAGACCTCACCATGGTTGAGACCCACACCTTTGCAAAACCAGAATAAGTAACACCATGGCTAATGTAAGGACCAGATGCAAAGATCAACTAATCCCCACTCTAGTGCTGACAAATCAGTAGAGACCACCACGGTGATCATGACCCTAACTCCCTTAATCACCAAGATTAATGATTTTTCCCCTATATAACTGTGGGGGAAACAGCTGTAGTTAGGCTTGCTCACTGGTTTCCTAGCTGCAAGCACTTTGCATGATTAGTGTGAGCACGTGGCAGAAAGCCATGTTTGTGTCTCTATGAAAAGTAACGGGTACTTCCCTCAGTGGTGGTTCTCCCAGATCATTCTTCCGCCACTGCGAGGTGCTGTTCCCTGATTCCCTCAACTGCCACCACCATATGAGGTGATTTTCCTGATCCCTTGACCTCCACTGCAAAAAGCTTATTTGCTTATTTGCTCGACTCTCTCTCTGAGCCTCCAATAAACAGGAATGGTCCCACGCTTTCCAGTTCCACAGTTTCTCTATAATCTGCCCGAGTTCCATGTGAGCCTGCCTGGCCTTGACCACTGGCATTACAATAACCCATCCCCTGGCAACCATTGGGGAGCTAGGTCATGGAGCATGAGCTACCTATGACTCCAGGTATGGCACCATCTCCCTAATAAATCTTTATTTTCTTGGCTGCAAACCCTTGTTTGTGTCTTATTGGGCTTTGATGAGTGCAGCTAAATGGGCCCCTCCAGTCCAGTAACACCTATATGTATTTCCATTTTGCTCACCATTGTTCCCCTAGATTAATATCTGGCATCCAATACATATTTGTTGAATAAATTTATAAAGTAGGAAGTGAGGCTTATTTTTCATTCCTTCAGCAACCATTGACTCAATCTTCATTTTACTCTTTGGATCTGTACTTGTATAATTTGGGTTATGCACATTGCTTTCCCTAGGAGATCTGATCACCTTCTCTCTTCCTGGTTTCTCTCACTCCTCCACACCCCTTCCTTCCTGATTTAGAGGCAAAAGAAAGATGGGGAAGTTACATTAATTTTTAACAAGGCAGACTTTATAAGATAAAAGTATTAGGGTTAGAGGCCCTGGCCGGTTGGCTCAATGGTAGAGCATCGGCCTGGCGTGCAGAAGTCCCGGGTTCGATTCCCGGCCAGGGCACACAGGAGAAGCACCCATCTGCTTCTCCACCCCTCCCCATCTCCTTCCTCTGTCTCTCTCTTCCCCTCCCGCAGTGAGGCTCCATTGGAGCAAAGATGGCCCGGGCGCTGGGAATGGCTCCTTGGCCTCTGCCCCAGGCGCTAGAGTGGCTCTGGTCGCAACAGAGCGACCCCCCGGAGGGGCAGAGCATCGCCCCCTGGTGGGTGTGCTGAGTGGATCCCGTTCGGGCGCATGAGGGAGTCTGTCTGACTGTCTCTCCCCGTTTCCAGCTTCAGAAAAATACAACAACAACAAAAAAAGTATTAGGGTTAGAGATGGTCATCACTGAATGATAAAAGGCTCAACTCACCAGAAAAAATCATTCTAAACTTTCATATAATAATGGAGCCTCAAACTATAAATGAAAATATCAACAAAATGACAAGGAGAAACAATCTATCATGGTAGGTAGATTCAACACTCAATTATTGATAGCCCATACATGTGACTGTCAGGAATCCTTCTCCAAATCATTACTGAATGCAATGTATTTTAAGGGGATTAGAATATTGCCAATATTTTTCTAATGGGTGCTCAAAAAATGCTCAAGTATGAACAACCTAAGAAAGTACAAATAAAAATAGCTGTAATAACACACCTGTAATGCTGGTGGCTGAGGCCAGGCAGGTCCACATGGGATTTGGGCAGATGGTAGAGAAACTGTAGAGCTGGAAAGCGGTGGGCCATTTCCGTTTATTAGATTCTCAAGCAAACAGGCAGGGGAAAACCTTTCCTCATATTGTTAGCAGGCAAACAAACAGCCAAATGGCCCCTCACAGTGTCAGGCAAGCAATCTGCCATACTCGCCCTGAGTCAAAGCAGCTGTAGCTTTACATAGGCTAGGCACATGTGGCTCTGGCATGTGCTCACACACTAATCATGCAAAGCGCAAGTGAGCAAGCCTAACAACTGTTTTTCCAACAATCCACCCCTTTAGGGTTGCTTGCCTCACAATCTATGCAACAGGTATTTCCGCGATGGTCCCTGTGTGAGGAGTGAGGTCCGTTACATAAACAGAAACAGTAGACTACAGCAACCAAATTATAAAGGCACAAGCTATACTAAAAATGACAATAATTACAAAGGTGCCCTTCATAATGTCTCCCTGAGCACTCTGCCAAGGTAGTTAACTGGAGGCCCACTTCTAGTCCCTTACCCCATGGTGCAACAAGGCCACCTATCATAGGTGGGGGGCCTGTAAAATCCAGGGCCATGTCCATTGAAGAAAGTTTTCTTGGTGCATCTCTGCAACTGGATGAGAACACCTTCCCAGTGCAGCAGGGCCTCCACAGGTGCTGTGGTACTCCCATCAAGGTCTCTTGTAGTACTGTCCACAGCCGTGTGTCCTTCCAGCAAGGGAGCCGGTGCCTCCTTTTGTCACAGTCCCTGCTTCAAGAGTCCATTATACCACTCAAGGATTAGTTCACGATAGGCAGCCCAGCTGTCTGTGCAAATCACCCAAGGTGAAGTTTCATTACAGGCAACAAGCCATATAGCTCTTTGATAACAAATCTCAGCGCCTTTCTATTAGCATTCTTGTCTGTTGCCACAGCCCCATCCAAACCTGTCAGCAAGCTCACAGGGCTAGGCAGGGTCAAACATATTCAAGGTCTGTGCCAACTTGACAGTTCTCTTTGCTGCAAAACAAACAAACAAAACACCTATTATCTTCCAAGGCCAACACCTGCTGCATATTAGAAGGAGACCAAAGGATTGCCAATTACACATGGGGCCTCTGGCTCCCCACCCCCCACCCCAAACCATCCCTGTTAGGCGGGTCCCTTGGCCTTCTCCCTATTCAAACTGGGACAACGGGTATTGGGGACCCTTCTCTCCCTCAGCTATCTCCATCATATAATCCTGTGACCATACAACCCAACCACCAACCATTTTATTGGCAGCTGCTAGGGCCACCTGCTTCCCCTGCTTTTTCAGTAGCTGGAACCTCTGTTCTGGCTTAAGCTGCTGCCAAAGCTCTAACAGGACTCTATTAGACCTATCATATAATTTCTATCTGCCCTGGCTGCAATAATACCTACCCACATCTGTGTTCAGGTAGCCTATACAGGCCCGTTTCTCTTGTTAGTCAGTGGGGACAGTGTGGTCAGCAGCTCACACAGCCTTATGCTTTCATGCTGCCACCACCTCTCCCAAATCTGCCACTGTCTGCGTAACGACATTGATGGGTTGCTCCACATACAGGCTCAAAATAGCCACTAGTGACCCAGAAAGGGCTGAATGGGCACTATGGAGAATAAGGTTCCTCATCTGTGCTGTAAATAGTTCCTCATCTGGCCAATGGGACTTCAGGTTAAAAGCAGTATTCTTTATGCCTAGTTCCCCAAGACCTGCTGCAGCTCAGTATACAGCTGCCACTGACTCACTGCGCCCAGCAAGTCTCCAGCATTCTGCTAGGGACTCAGTGGGTTTCTGCCTGAATTTTGCCCCTAACTTCAACTTTATGTGGGTGTAGGGCTGGACCACAGAGTGCTCAACTACCTGCAGAGGGAGTTGTGCCTGCCCCTGAAGCACTTTTGGCTGCTGGGTTTTTACTTTCTGGGTGACCACCAGCCAGGCTCTGAGTCTGTGGAAGGCGGTTTCAGCCCAAACTCCTCCTCTTCAAAAGAGGAGTTGGAAATGCCTGCTACTGCAGACTCAGAGCCACTCCACTGACACGGATGCTGTTCCTGCTTTAGTGACCGTGTTGGCTCTTGTGGCTGCTGGCTCTTGGTCTGAAGCAGGAAATCAAGCTCTTGAACCCAGAGTTCCTTCTCCACCAATCATTCCAGTTCCAGAAGCCATTGGTGTTCAGTTTGTATTTCACACTGCAGCTCTTGAACTTGGTCAGTCTCCTTCTTTAGGAACTGTTGTAGTTCCTGCCTCTGTCAGTGCTCAGTCTGTAGCTGATCCTGAAGCTCTTGACCTCATGCAGCCTCTTGCAGAGAGCTTTCAGTTTCTTGTCCCAGGGCTCCCATGGCCCCCAACAGGGTAGCCACAGAGAATAGCCACTCCTCTATTCCATCCTTCAATGGTGTTGGCAGCTTCATACCGATCTGATCTGAATCCTGCCTACTATGCAGATGTTGGTGGCCAAGAATAGGCAGGTCCACACTGAATTTGGGCAGACAGTAGAGGAACTGTGGAGCTGGAAAGTATAGAGCCATTACCGCTTATTAGATTCTTGCAATGATGGACAAGCAAACAGGCAGAGGAAAACCTATTCTCATGGCAGCAGGTGAACGAACAGCAAAATCGCCCCTCACAGTGGCAGGCAAGCAGTCAGCCATACCCACCCTGAGTCAAAGCACTCATAGTCTTACATAGGCTAGGCATACATGGCTCTGCCACTTACGCACATGCTAATAATGCTAAGTACAAGTGAGCAAGACTAACATAGCTCTTTTCCCAACAACATCTAATAAATTTTAATTGTGGAAAGTACTTAAAAGGGACAGGAATGTTTCTTTTTTCTGATGTAATTTCCAAATACTTCAGTTATTAGCACTTCCTGAAGAAATGGGGCATGGGGGTAGGTGAGGGAGCTGGACCCAGAATGGACAAGGCAAATTAGAGAGGAATATCAACATTTCATTAATATTCACTCAGAAACCATTTACTAAACACTATATGCAAAATGAAAAAACTCTACTAATTACCAGCCATTTCAGATCTTCAGATTTTAAAGAGCCTTAAGAATAAATGATTTCTTCACAGTAATTGAGATATTTAAATATTGCTTTTTTAAAATTTTTATTTAGATAATTAATTTTAACAGGGTGACATTGGTCAACTAGAGTACATAGATTTAGAGAAAACAGATATTTAAATATCACTTAAAAGCAGTGGTGGGATTCAAATAATTTACCAACCAGTAAATTTAGTTCTCTGCCCTAATGACCATTTTAAATATAAAAAAGGATATACCAAAAGATAGTTTGTTATTTCATGCATTTAATACTTAAATAAGAATAATAAAAGAGGTATACAAAACTATATTATAAGAAAGAGCTTTAAAATACAGGGGGTCTTCGGGTTACAGTTCCATTCCTACGACAGTGACATAACCCAAATTTTGGTATAAGTCTAAACACACCCTAACCCAAGTCACTTACCTATCCTAACACAGTTGTAAAATTATAATCTAGAACATAAAAACACAACTAAGTCACAGAAAAAGAAAAAGGACATAAATATACTGTATTGCACACTGTATTCTAGTACCAGAAAAATGAGTGTAAGAAAATTTCTTACCTTTTATTCCTGTGGTTGGCTTGCTCAATGGAAGGGCCATTGAAAGGTGGGAGAGAGAGATCTATTGGGAGGAGGAAGCCGAAGACACAGAATAACCTGCAGAAGGTGCTGGAGATACTGAGTCAGGTGAATCAGGATTGCCTAAGGAATATGTAAGAGATGCTAGAGATGGTTCTACCTGTACTACAGGTGTTTCATCTCGAGAAGCAGCTGATGTAGAGCGTACAAGATCTATTGTAGGCCTCTCTACCTTCTTAAAGAATTGTTCCAGGCTAGTCTGGAAGGTTGATGACTTACCTTCCTAAATTTGTCCATAGCCTTGCAAGGCATCCATAACAGCTCTGTAGACCTTACTGAATCTGTCATTACTGGGGTCCTCAGCCTCAAATATTGCCAACTCATCCTCTACCATAGAAAAACCTTCTGCCAAATCCTTGGTAGTAAATCTCTTGAGTCCTGGGGTTTCTATCTTTTCCTCTTCAATCAGCTGCTTTTCCAGCTGAATAAGGCCCTCAACAGATAGCCTCTCTCCATGTGATGCCAGTAGCTCTGTGTTATCCTCAGCCTTCACTTCCAACCTGTTAGGAAATTCACTTGCTGCTTTCTCATTCCCACTAGCAGCTTCACCCTGCACTGTAAGGTTATGCAAGTTGCCATGAACTTTGAAACACATGAACCAACCCCTACCAGACACAAACTCTACACTCCCTTCCCCTTTTCACTTTTTATTGCCTCAGTTGTTTAGCCTTTTTCTGAATCAACATTACACTAACTGGTATAAGCTGCTGATGCTAATCTTTCAGCCACAAAACTAGCAATCTTTCCATCTCAATCATTATGTCACTTTGCTATTTAGTAATCACAGTCAATTTCATAGGGGCTGATCCCTTTACATGCTCTATGGTCTTTATCCTTGACAATTGTTGCTACAGTAGAGCAGCTAAGGCAGGGGTAGTCAACCTTTTTATACCTACCGCCCACTTTTGTATCTGTTAGTAGTAAAATTTTCTAACCACCCACTGGTTCCATAGTAATGGTGATTTATAAAGTAGGGAAGTAACTTTACTTTATAAAATTTATAAAGCAGAGTTACAGCAAGTTAAAGCATATAATAATAATTACTTACCAAGTACTTTATGTTGGATTTTCGCTAAGTATGGCAGAATAAATCTTTTTTTTTTTTTTTTTATGGAGACAGAGAGAGAGTCAGAGAGAGGGATAGATAGGGATAGATAGACAGGAATGGAGAGAGATGAGAAGCATCAATCAGTTTTTCGTTGCGCATTGCGACACCTTAGTTGTTCATTGATTGCTTTCTCATATGTGCCTTGACCTTGGGCCTTCAGCAGACCGAGTAAGCCCTTGCTCAAGCCAGCGACCTTAGGTCCAAGCTGGTGAGCTTTTGCTCAAACCAGATGAGCCTGCGCTCAAGCTGGCGACCTCGGGGTCTCAAACCTGGGTCCTCGGCATCCCAGTCCGATGCGCTATCCACTGCGCCACCACCTGATCAGGCCAGAATAAATCTTTATAAAACAACTTACTATAGTTAAATCTATCTTTTTATTTATACTTTGGTTGCTCTGCTACCGCCCACCATAAAAGCTGGAATGCCCACTAGTGGGCGGTAGGGACCAGGTTGACTACCACTGAGCTAAGGCCAAGCATGTGGCCAGTGTTCATCACCGATTCTCCTTTTTCTGATCTCTTTACAATGCTTAATTTCACTTCCATTGTGATGGCTTTCCTCTTCTTCAAAGCACTACCATCTAAAGACTCTGACTTTCCTTTAGGAGCCATGATAAGGGCCAAAAAGTTGACAAACAAAACAACACAAATGGAGCACTTGTGCTTTTAACAGTCCAAAACGGCACAGGTAAGAGTACTGGGGGATGCAACTCCCTCATTCATATTCCCCGTTACTGCATATTCTTCCGCTGTAGGCAACCAAACTAGTTCGCCCACATAGTCTGTAAGTATGATGCTAGAAACACGTCTCAATTTTTAAAATTTTTTATGGGAGTTAGGTTTGTTAACTCAAAATGTCGTATGTCAAGACTGTCATAAACTTCCCTGTATTAATGAAAAAAAGATTAAATAATACCTGACAAAAAACAATAAAACTGTTATTTAAGACATTTCCATGTTGCTTCTTGATGGGCATCCTTACTTGAAAGTTTTTTCACCTGTGGACAAAAAGAACACTACTACAGGCACTTAGATTACCCTGTTATGCAGATGAACGTTAAAAAAGAGTAAGGAATGTACATTTACAAGTGCCATTTTAACAATCAGTTCAGCAAACGCAACAAAAAAATTAGGTATCAGTTCTGCCCAAACCCTGTGAACCAGCGGAATTGACCGAGAGAAGAAAAGGTGGGGCAAGTGTGTCGGTGGAGGCCGCAGAGGAGGGCGGAAAAGACCTAAAATACAGGCAGCACCACACTCTTACGGGGTGGGAGGGAGGACAGGGAGGGGGTGGGGGAGGGGTTGAGGGAGGGGAGGGGCACAAGGAAAACCAGTTAGAAGGTGACGGAAGACAATTGGACTTTGGGTGATGGGAATGCAGCATAATCAAATGTCAAAATAACCTGGAGCTGTTTTCTCTGAACATATGTAACCTGATTTATCAATGTCACCCTATTAAAATTAATAATAAAAAAAAGATTAAAAAAATACAGGCAGCAAAGACAGCTATAAGCAGTCGGGTGGGGTCCTAGAGCAGCCACGGAACAGGCGGGAGTTTTGGTCAACTATGTTGGGCCACTGAGGGGACCTGAGAGGCGCTTCTGCGCAGGCGTGTGCTGCCTAAATACACCCAGGAACTGATCACGATCTCTTTTCCTTTTCAGACATGGTGAGTGCAATGTGTTTTGCGTAGCTGTCCGAATGAGTCAAGGCGGAGGCCGTTTAGGGCAATATTGAGCGGCTCAGTGATCACAGCGTGGTTTACCGAGTGTTGGAGATTAGCTGGGTTAAGGCGCGGGCCTTGGAAGGTTTCTTGAAGGCTCGGGAGGCTGAAGTAGTATTACTCAGCGTTTTCTGCAGACCATGGGGTGCGGCTGCCGCGCTTTATTTTATCCAGGCTTCCTCTGGCCCCAGGATTCAGAGGCCCGGTTTCTTAATCTCTCAACTCCGGGCCAGTAAGCAGTACTTATTTTCCTTCTATACACATATGCATACGTATATAATTTTTTTCTATAGCTCAGTCTTCAGAATCTTGACTGGTAGTAAATTTTAAACGGGGTCGACAGGAAATTTACTGTACTTAATTCTTTCTGGTAATTGTCATGACTTACGTATAATGAATAGAGTTAAATCTCAATCACGAAGATAAGTGTGGAGAATTAGAGCCGCATCCTCATCCCTTGGGGCCCTGTCGCAAACCTAGAAACTGACTAAACCTAGAGAGCGTGAGGCCAAAGGGACTACTTGCTTGATCGGTGAAAAACCTTTTGGGATGTGTAGGAAGTGCTTTGAAACCTGAGTTTCTATTAAAATTTAATCAAATAACTGCAAGTTAAGGGTCTGTTTTATTATTTTTTTTAAAGAGGGACAGACAGGAAAGGAGAGTAAATTTCTATTTTAATGCTCCACCTTGCTTTCTGCCAGTTGTAAACCATAGCCTGTCCTGAATTGGTAAGGTTTGATAGTCTGTAGTATTTATTTTACTCTTTAAGGGCAGGGTAAACAAAGATACGGGTAATTTTTTGTGTCGATGATGAGCTGGCATGTATTCTGAATCTAAAGGTGATTGTCACTACTTTAGCTCTAGAATTACTCTGAGACCTGAAAAATTACCTGAATTGTTAAGAGGGCTTTATGTTCAGGTGTATATTGAATATATTTCGGGGGGAAACGTTAAAAGATAGCCACTTAGGAAATTACTTTTATTTTGAAAGGGCACACCTCAGAAGGACGTTGTTATCAAATCAGATGCACCTGACACGCTGTTATTGGAGAAGCATGCAGATTATATCGCATCCTATGGCTCGAAGAAAGATGATTATGTACGTATGATTTTATGTTGAAAGTTCATTTAAAGAAGTCAGACTTACTCCATAAGCAGTCAATAGGTCAGTATTTATGGCCATGTTTCTTTAAAATGGTATCCAATTCGTGCATTCCAACGACTGAAGATAAGTCCTTAAACGGCAATGAAAAATACCTTTGGAGAGCTAGGGTTGAGTGTACCTCAGACTTACGGTTCTTATTAATACTTAGAGGCTCTGGCAGAAAAGGTAGTTGAGGTAGTAACTTTCAAAGTCAATGATGTGTTGGCATGTATTACCTGAATTTACAGCTGATGTGTAATAACACTAGCTCTAGAATTATGCTGAGACTTTGAAAAACTTTTTCCTTGAGTTTTAAACAATGTAGAATAGTTTGCCTCTGGGAGAATCTTAGAAAAAAGTAGTGAACCACTCAATTGAAATATTTTTCCCTGTAGTATCCAAACAGCTGGATTATTTACACCATCTTGAAAACACCTAGTATTGATAAATTCTTGATATAAGTGAGCATCCCATGACTTCAGGACAGTGTTGTCCTGTGTCTCCCTGTACCTGCATTACTAAAGAGTTAGGGTTTAATTCTTACCTTTCCTTACTGCTCACCTACTGATTTCTTTAAACCCTGATATGAGTTCACTGCAGATCCCTACTTGATTCAGAATTTCTTAACATGTCATGTATTGGTGACTAGCAAAAATTTTTTTCAGGAATAATTTTCATAGCAGTTTTTATGTCTCCTTGTTTAGCTATTGTTCAGTTTTCTTACCTTTTGCCTGTTTTGGCAGTTTTGGTTTTCAAGTATTTATATAATTTACTAATAGATAATGTATAGGGTTTGCAGAGAGCCCATATATTAAAAGAATTTGTCTAATAAGTACAATGTAGATACTCTGAATGAAATGTCCCCAAACTTGAAAAAGATTGATCTTTTTCTGAGTTATACTTCTGGTTGGCTCCTGGGACAAATTAAAGTCTTATTTGTGTAATCAGTCACAAGTGAGTTTACCATATGCTTCTCAGATGTGGGATATCTACCCGCAAATTTGAGAGCCACAAATTTAAACTCATCGCTGATGATAGGATTAAGTGTTTATTCAGTCTCTGAACCAGCATTGTTTCAGTGACACATTATAAAGTAATTGTGTGTTTTAGGAATACTGTATGTCTGAGTACCTGAGAATGAGTGGCATCTATTGGGGTCTGACAGTAATGGATCTAATGGGACAACTACATCGCATGAATAAAGAAGAAATTCTGACATTTATTAAGTCATGTCAACACGAGTGTGGTGGAATAAGTGCTAGCATTGGACACGATCCTCATCTTTTGTACACTCTGAGTGCCGTCCAGGTAAATAGTAATTAAAATTTGGCAGTCTTGGTAGTGGGTCGTACCTGAGAGTGGGGAAATTGAAATGAGGAAGATGACAAAATGAGTACATCAAAAAGTTTACCCCAACTAAGCTTTGCAAATGAAGTCTATATTTTTACAAGGTCAATGATGCAATGGCATGTATTAGCTGAATTCAAAGTTGATGTAAATTTTAAATTACACTGAGACCTTGGATGGTAAAACATTTAGTATATATAAATATTTGAAAATCACTAGGTAAAGTTGAATGTTTTATTTTGATACTGAAAAATTACAAATAAGTCTACATAGACTATTCATCTTAACATGCTAGGTTAGAATTTTATGTAGAAAATGCTTTTAAAAGTTTGTGTTAATATCTATAATTTTCTTAAATAGAAAACAGTTTGCATGTTTCAGAAAACTTCACAATATACATAGACAAAAGGATGTGTTTGCTTGAGGACTTAGAAGGTAGTTGAAGAACATCATTAAAACAAACCAGGGTTGAAGATACATTTATTTAACACAGTTTGTTTTTGTTACAGATTCTTATTCTCTATGATAGTATTAATGTTATTGACATAAATAAAGTTGTGGAATATGTTCAGAGTCTACAGAAAGAAGATGGTTCTTTTGCTGGAGATATTTGGGGTAATGTCAGTTTAATCCATGTTACTTAAAATACCACTATTAAAATGTTTTGTTGTTTATTAGCAGTAAGCTTTGCTGCATGTTTTTAAATACAATTAATTGGAGGCTTTGCTAATTTATAAAGGAGACTAAGTTTTTCATCTTTTCAGGTCCCATTAAGCAGCTGGTCTAACTGGAGTTAATAGTCTGCTGGAAGTTCCAGCATGCACTGTGCTAGTTATAGCAGCATACAGGAGAACTGGAACAGCGGGGGCCAGTCTAAAAGATAAGGTAGGTGGAATTTTTCCCGCCAATATTTGGTGGCTTTGTAAAGTTTTTAGAAAACTGCCTACTAGCAAGGGAAAATAGTTCAAAAACTACAGACTTACTGAATATTTGAGTGGAGGGAGGGAATAGTATTTGACTTGATAAATGTAGATCATCTCTACTTTAGGGCTGAATACAGTGCAGGCCGGAGAGACCAGCTGCTTCATGGGATGTGAAAATCTACTTTTATATAATAGGGTAAGTTTATTATTAGAAATGGACTCAACTTTTTGGCTGTTAGTTTACCTTCCCTTTTTGGACACAGTATAAGAAACTTAAATTGGCCGTATATTATATATATTATTTTTTTTGTATGTAATGTTTTTATATGTATTTTTTGCTGTGAATATTTTTATTTCCTCTTTATTTTTGACACAGCATTTTTCTAGTTTTTAGTTGCCTCAGAAGAAAAGTGATTTCAGATTTAGCTTGCTTTCTGGGGACCACAAAGTAAATTTAAGCTTGAATTTAACCATGGTAGTTATACAGAGTAACTTGTATATATTATGATCAGAAGCCTGTGGTAACACTTAAGTTTTGGTTTGATCCCTTTTATTTTTTAGGAGAAATTGATACAAGATTCTCTTTTTGTGCTGTGGCAACTTTGGCTCTATTGGTAAGTTATGACTATTATATTGGAATTAGTTAGTGTTTTTGGTTACTCTGGAATTTAATAGGCATATATTTTTCTGTTTATAGGGGAAGCTGGATGCTGTTAATGTGGAAAAGGCAATTGAATTTGTTATATCATGTATGAACTTTGATGGTGGATTTGGTTGTAGGCCAGGTTCTGAGTCCCATGCTGGGCAGGTAAATCACTAATGCAGATTAAAATACATTAACAGTGATTTTAGTGTCTGATTATGAATGAAGTTAATTTGACTGATTGTAATATAATGTGAGATGTTCCATAATAGTTGCTTAATTGCTGATTAAGGAAGACTTTTGCAATAGTCTGCTTTATATACATTTTCCTTGTTGAAACTGACCCAGACATAAGTAGGTTTGTAATCACCAAAAATATATTTTAACTTTTTACTAGTTTTTAACTAAGCAGTTGAAAACATTTTGTTCCTTTTTATCCTGAATACAATTATTTGCTTGTGCCAGAGAACATTGTATATATGCAAATAGTTGTGAAATAATGTTATTTTAGCCGTGGAGTAGTTTTGACAATAGTATTTCTTTGCAAAATTTGATTCTAGTAATAATATGCATGGATTTTTTTCAAGAATTAAATATGGTATTTTCCATTTGCAATTCTTATGTTCATTTGTCAATAAAATTTTAGATATAAGTGGAGTTTTGAGGAGTTTTTTTATCACTTGTTGAAAATTATACACATGTACTTTATGTCTGTAATTTTAGATCTATTGTTGCACAGGATTCCTGGCTATTACTAATCAGTTGCATCAAGTAAATTCTGATTTACTCGGTTGGTGGCTTTGTGAACGACAGTTACCTTCAGGTGGACTGAATGGAAGGCCAGAGAAGGTATGCTTCATAAGACAAACTGTTCTCATGCTTTATAATCTTTAGTGAATACTACGTTATGTTAGTTTTTTTAATATTGCTCTTGTAAATTAGCTTTTTATCTTCCTTCCATAAGGCTCTTGGCAAAAGTAAACAGCTGGGGTTGAAATGCTTATTAAACCTGGTATCCATTTAAAAGACACACTATGGTGGTTACCAGAAGGAATGGAGTTGGAGATGGGTAGTAAAAGGGGTCAGATAAATATATGGTGACAGAAGATGATTTGACTTTGATGGGCACACAGTGCAATATTCAGATCATAGAAATGTGTATCATAGAAATGTACACTTAAAATCTATATTAAACACCTGGTGTTTACTATAGTAGTAATAAGTTTTGCTCCCCTTTTCCTATCAAATCAATGGGAAAAGACAAAAAGCAAAACTTAAAATTACACATGTGAAAAAACTATTCTTTGGTTATAATTAGATTTGGCTTGAGTTGTAATTTGCTGGGCCCTGACCTAAAAAACATATATAATTTAGGGCATGGTGGTTCTTTTATCACTTTTATTTAATTTTGCTTGCTTTATTTTTGTAAGTAAGTTAGGGGTAGGGAAATAACCGCAGATGGTCTCTAGTTAAGGTTATGTGGAAAGCCTTGGCAATTTTTCAACAATCAGAACATAGGTGGGAGGGCACTTAGGTGATTTTTAAGCAGGTATGTAGCTACCTTCCCATCAGCTTGGATGAACTGGGTTAGTCATTCATTGCAAATGACATAAAAGTAGATGTTTCTCAAGAAGTACTGGGACACAGAGCATGGCTTTCTGTGGATTGTAATGTTTGGTCTTCTCTTTTCCAGTGATTATCTTTTAAAGAATTCTGTTTATGAATTTTGCATGTCAATATTCCTCCCGTCCCTACCCATGTGTGGACTAGAGCAGTGGTTTTCAACCACCAGTCCGCCCAAGAGTTAACCACCTGATGCTGTATGAAGATTATAGACCCAAAAACTATAGACTAAAATCTTCATACATCAGAATAATTAACTCTTTGGCAGACTGGCAGTTAAAAACCACTGGACTAGAGAGTAAAATTTTACAACTTTGTTGCTTTTTTTTTGCTCCTAGTTACCAGATGTATGCTATTCATGGTGGGTATTGGCTTCCCTAAAGATAATTGGAAGGCTTCATTGGATTGATAGAGAGAAATTACGTAATTTCATCTTAGCATGTCAAGATGAAGAAACTGGAGGATTTGCAGACAGGCCAGGAGATATGGCAAGTATATTTTTGACATGTTTATGTAACAGTTATATTTCAGTATTTTGCATTACTTTTATGGTACTAAGCTATTCCAGACTTAGAAATGGATGGTATTTCCAAGTGTTGCTTTGATAGCAGGATGCTTTTTGGGGGGTAATTTTTGAGGCTATGCGAAGGATAATAAAAGAAGTTTACAGAAATTTGTCATCACATTGCCAAAGTAGTATATGGTTAAGATCATAATTTAGAGCCATTTTTATTGAGAAAACTTGAAGCATGCATTAAAGGAAATATTGTGGGCTCCAATATCACCATCACTCAGAAGCAGTTTTAGAAGTCTTCATTTTGTAATACTCTGAATTCTCTCTTTTTTTAATAGGTAGATCCTTTTCATACTTTATTTGGTATTGCTGGATTGTCACTTTTGGGAGAAGAACAAATTAAACCTGTTAGTCCTGTTTTTTGCATGCCTGAAGAAGTACTTCAGAGAGTGAATGTTCAGCCTGAACTAGTGAGCTAGATTTATTGATGCAAAAGTTGCTTAATGTAATTTTGTCATCCTAACATTGCTGTATTTGAAGTACTTATCAAACCTAGAAATGACTGTTAATATTTTGTATATGAATTGTTAATTTTAATAAATTATGTCATTATACATACTGTAAAATAACTTATCTTCAGCTTTTGATTTTCTTATACAAGGCTGTTATTCTGAGTACAATATTTTGTTTATGCTTCAATGTATTTAAATTTTCTTAACAGTAATCTGTGTTCCCTTCATGTTACATGTGATAGTTCATGTGAATTGGTCTGTGTCAATGACATTGTTAACTGATATATGTTGATATGCTCCACATAAATTAAAAGATGCACAAAGAAAAAAATGGCTGTTAAATTTGGGAGTTATTTGATAGGCTTACGTTTACTCTTGAGTTGGTCACAGAGTAATTTAGGTAAATGACAGTTGAACATCTTAGAATAAGATTGCAGTCTGGACTATACTTTTAATTTTTAACATTTTATGTCAGAATGCCACCCACTTACTGCCAAGGGATTGTGGCTCCACCCCTCCCCCTGCCCTTCCAGGAAGGAATCAAGATTTGATGGCTAACCACAATATTTTTTGTGTAGGTGCTTACATTAGATTCTTAGAATGTCCGGTAGCATTTTGGCACAGTGGAGTCAGTGTCAGACCAAGATGCTAAGTGCCCTGGTTTGAAACCCTGAGGTCTCTGGCTAGTGAGTGGGCGTGCCAACCTTAGCATCAGAACATTAACATGATCTCAAGGTCACTGGCTTGGCTTGAGCTCCACCCCCTCAAGACATGTATGTAAAGCAAAGCAATAAACTAAAGTGAAGCAACTGCAAGTTTATATCCCTCTCCCCACCCCTGCTGCGTGAAACTGAATTTTGAACGGCTCATCTTATTTAAATGGTATATGAAGTCAAGTTTTGAGTACTGCAGTCAATGCAGATCAGTAAACTAGGATATGAATACCTGGTTTTTATGATAATTGCATGAATTAAATAAGTTTTAAATGAATGTCTTCTAATTGTGTCCAGAATGTTTATATTTTCAATCCTGTTGTCTCCATGAAGTTGGTACTATTTTCATACTCAAGAAAACCGAACAGATGCAGAACTTAATTTCCCAAAGGTTATTTGTTGATGTTAGAGGGAAATTGTGTAGACTTCTAGCCGAATTACCTGTGTATGAAACCACAGTAGTAGAAATTGAGAGATTGATAGCTGTTTTTAAAAATTCCCAAGAGGAGGCCCCTTGCTTGCCTGGTTCCTATTGCACTATGCAATATAGCCACGTGCTTACTTGGCTGAAGGCCAACCTTGCCCTTACAGTGATGACAACTTTGTGGTTGGTTATGCTGTAAGAGGTTAATGGCTATTCCTATATTTAGCCATAAGGTCAATGTTATATGAGTTGTACTATAAAGTGGGAGCATTAAAAAGAAGCTAGTGTATTTGGGAGCATGTAGGAATTGTTAAATTAATCCTTAGGATAGAGAAATAGAGTGCTAAGTGAATGGGGATACCAAGTAAATGGTTATTGGTGGGCTATGAGGAATTACGTTTAGCTGAGGTTAAGGAGGTCTATACTTCAAATTGAGTTCAAATCCTGATAGGATTGAGAACCGCGGGGAGTGCATTTTCAACTACATACAGAGGTGAGCGGGTGGGGAAAGCTGGAGGCCTCTGCGCCTGCGCTGGGGCTTGTGCGTCTGCGCATTGTCCTCCCGCCTTTTCCCGCACAGCCTGTGCCTGGGTTGAGGGCCAGTCGGGAATCCCACACTGGTGCCTGGGCCTGAGGTTTGCGAGGATGTTGAGGCCTGAGATCTCATCAGCCACTTCACCGTCGGGCCCAGCGGCTTCCCGGTCTTCCGCAGAGGCTCGGCCGCAAGGGCCCCGCTACAATTTCGGACTTCAGGAGACACCTCAGAGCCGCCCGTCGGCCTGGGCCTCTGCCTCCACCCCTCCCGGCACATCTGAGGCGGCCGGCGACCGGAGCAGCAGCAGCAGCCTCCCGGCTCGTGCGCCAGGCCCCCGGCCAGCCCCAGGCAAGCGCTGGTTGGGCGACTTTCCGGGAGGTAGAGGCCTGCAGCCCAGCAGGTTCAGGGAGCCGTGGTGGTTCGCACAGGGAAGCTCCGGTGGTGGGTGGGTTGCGGATGAGACGGGTGCTCTGGGAATTGAATGGTCTGAGTGATGAAAAGGCTGGCGTGTCCCCATTTTTTATTCCAAGGCTGTGATGGCGGTCGGCTAAGTTCTGAGGAAGGCTGACCTACGCGGTCTAGTGACCCTCCTTCCCCTAACCGGCCCTCCAAAAGTACAGTTGATTTTTGAACAATGTGTGCCGAGTGCTAGTGTCACCAACCCTGTCCAATGGAGAACCCCCAGAACTTTATTAATAGTCTTTGTTTTTCTTTTCCAAGTGAAAGGAGGGGAGGTAGACAGACTCCCACATCCGTCCGGGATCTACCCTCCCAGCAGCCCTGGCAGCCACTGGTGTAGGTTCGGTTTGCTGCCCACCCGGGGCCATGCTCGCAACTGAGCTAATTTTAGGTCCTGAGGCGGAGGCTCCACCAAGCCAGCACCAGGAGCTGATGCGCTGGAAGTAATCAAGCCATGCTTGTGGGAGGGGAAGAGAGAAAGAAGCGGAAAGGGGAAGGAGTGGAGAAGCAGACGGGCGCTTCTGTGTGCCCTGACTGGGAATGGAACTTAGGACATCTACACGACAGCCCAAGCTACCACTGAGCCAACTGGCCAGGGCTACTAATAACCTGTTGACTGGAAGCCTTACCACTGATAATGTAAACAGCCAATTAACATCTATTTTGTTATGTTAATGTATATTATATACTGTATTCTTACAATAAAGTAAGCTAGAGAAAATATTAAAATCATAGGAGAAAATACATTGATAGTATTGAAAACAAATATGCATATAAGGACCTGCATCATTCAGACCTCTGTTCAAGGGTCAAATGTATATGACAAAAATGACAATTTGTGTGCGAGTTTGGTGTTGGCAGTGTTGAACCTCTTGGCTCCTGGGCTTATGCCTCCAGGCCTTCTAGGATGTGATGAAAATAGATTAAACTTAAACATTTTATCTAATTCAGGTTAATGGTATGTTTAATATTAAAAAATGTATGGCAGGCTGCCTGACCAGGCAGTCGCACAATAGACATATCATTGACCTGGAATGTTGAGGACCTCGGTTCAAAACCCTGAGGTTGCCACCTCATGGTCGCTGGCTTGAGCTTGAAGGTCATTGGCCTGAGCCTAAAGTTGCTGGTTTGAGCATGGGTTTACTGGCTCAGCTGGAGCCCCTGGTCAAAGCATGTATGAGAAAGCAATCAATGAACAAGTAAAGGGCTGCAACTATGAGTTAATGCTTCTCATCTCTTTCCCTTCCTGACTGTCCAAATAAATAAATAAACAAACAAATAAATAAAGGTATGGCTTTCAAGGTGAGTTCAATTCACTATTTTGTCACTGGTAAACCATTACTTTTTTCACATACTATTGCAACTTACTGGTAAGGGAACAACTGTCAAATCTAATGGTCACTTTTCAGTTCAGCTCATATGACCTTTTCACTGTATTTAATATTCTCATGAATTCTCTTAATTTGGTTTTTTAAAAGATATTTTCCATTGATTTGAGAAAGAGAGGAAGGGGGATAAAGAGAAACATCAACTCATTGTTCCACTTAGTTGTTCCTTTTAGTTTACTTATTGATTACTTTTTATACATGCCCTGACTGGGGATTGAATCCATGCCCTTCGTGTGCTGGGTCAACGCTTTATCCACTGAGCAACCTGGCCAGGGCCTTATTTGGTTTTCTTGACTCTGCTCTCCCAATTTTTTTGTGTCTTCCAGAGAACTATGCTCACTCTTGCCAATTTTCTAATTATTGATTTCTTCTTAGTTTTTTTTTTTTTTTTCTAGGCCACACAACAAGGATGTGATTATCACCACAGCTCTGATTTTATCTATACTTCAAGTTCCTATTTCGGACTGTCTTTTGGAGTTTCTAGGGAGGGACTAATGGACACCTCAGACTCACTATATAGTTAATTGAATTCATCTCCTTTTCTCAATCATTGAGTTGCCTAAATCTTAAACTTAGAAGACTTCATCAATTCAACTATTCCCTCACACCATCAAATATAATCCTATCTTTATTTTTCAAACAGTTCTGTCCCTTTCTATCTCTTTGCCTTCATTATTTTATGTCTCAATTATTGCATCAGACTCTTAAGCATTCCTCTTTCCAAGCTTAGTGTCAAGGCAGTCTTGGAAAATGAAAATCTTGCCTGATCAGGTGGTGGCACAGTGGAGAGATCATCGGCCTAGGATGCTGAGGACCCAGGTTCCATACCCTGAGGTCGCCAGCCAGAGCATGGGTTTACCAGCCTGAGCCCTGGGTTGCTGTCTTGAGCATGGGATTATAGACATGACCCCATGGCGCTAAGTTGAGCAAGGGGTCACTGACTCAGCTGGAGCCTCCCGGTCAAGCCATGTATGAGAAAGCAATCAATGAACAATGAAGAGGCTGCAATGAAGAATTGATGCTTCCCATGTCTTTCCCTTCCTGTCTGCCCACCCCCCCACTTAAAAAAAAAAAAAGAAAAAGAAGAAAAAATGAATCTTACCGTATTCCTTGCTACTCAAATCAATGGCTCTGAATTTGCAGGTAAAAGTTCAAACTATAGCAGGATAATCATACACTATTTTGGAGTCTGTTTTCAGTCTTTACAGCCTTATCTACTATCATTTCTTAATAGTCACCTAATTTTCTAACATAACTGGGTTACTTGGAGTCTTTCCAAGGCAACATGCACATTCACATTGTCAATATACTCCCCCTCTTCATGCAATTCTTTGTCACACTTATTTTCAACAGTAATAATAATACCTGCTAATTAACGAGCACCTACTTTGTTCTAGCTCGTTGCTACGCATGTGACATTACTGATTCTCACAATAATTATGCATAGTCTTTTTAAAAAAAATTTTTGGGTCATGGCCGGTTGACTCAGTGGTAGAGTGTTGACCGGACATATGGAAGTCCCTGGTTCAATGCCTGGTCAGGGCCTACAGGAGAAGTGACCATCTGCTTCTCCCCTCCTCTTCCCCTCCCACTTCTCTCTCTCTTCTCCTCCTGCAGCCATGGCTCGATTAGTTCCAGCACATCAAACTCTGGCACTGAGGATGGCTCTGTGGAGCCTTCACCTCAACCACTAAAAATAGCTTGGTTGTGTGCATTGGCCCTAGGTGAGCAGAGCATCCAGCCTGTTGGGAATTACTGGATGGATCCTGGTTGAGCACATGCGGGATCTATTCTCATCCTCTCACTTTAATAAAAAAAAAAGTTGATCTGTTAGAGGTGGTGAAAAAGTGTGGAATCCTAGGAAGCCAATGGTTAAGAGGCAGAGGAAAAAGGAACTGGCAAAGAAACCTAAAAGCAAGTGGTTTAAGAAGAGAGTTGTCATGGAAATCAAGGGGAATAGAAGAAAAGATCCCCATTATTTTTTAAAAGACACTTTGTTAGGCTGTTTATACATTCTTTTAATTTTTATAACAACCTTGTAAAATAAGTAATGTCTTATACTAACAAGTTAAGTACCTAAGTAAGGAACTGAACTCAAGTGAATCTAAAAACTTTATATAATGAGAGGTGAGAACTTTAATGAAGTCAACAAAGGAAAAGCAGTCTCATAATTACAAAGGAAACATATTTGGAGTATTTGAAAATTAGGAGGTAATTTCCAATTTAGCAAGAATAGTCTTAGTGAACTTGTAGAAGCAAAAGCCATATTAGTGACATTGTTTTAGTACAAGATTCCTAATGTTTTAGTACAAGATTATTTATCAGTGTCATTTGTCATAATTTATTATATTTTAAAAAATTATTAACATGAAATTATATAGAAAGTGAACATGGTATAAATCATTGCATAATTCTCAATCTTTAAGAACTGGTATTTAATTTTTCAAATTTAGGTTCATACTTTGGAAACAGAAGATCTTATGCAGAAAACACATTTGCATCAAATTTTACTTTTGGTACAAGCTCATCTTCTACACGAGACAATAATTATCCTCAAACACTAAAAACTCCATTGTCTGCTGGAAATCCCTAGAGACTGGGTTATAAAAGTTGGACACCGCAAATGGGATATTCAGGTAAAATGAGTGGAATATTGACCTAGATGACTTTTTGAGACTTCAAAAGTTTTAAAAATTATAAATTAGGATCGTTAAATTCATTTGAAGTGTTTTGTAACTGATATGAATGATTAAAATATAAATACATCAATTTACCCATATCCATAATTTAAGATGAGGTTAATAAGGCTACATAGTTTTTTTATAGTTTGTTAATAAATGCAGGTCTTTATTATTTTAACCATTCTGCCAAAATGCACAAGAAAAAGAAAGCTGTTCCTTTTATGCATGATGTTTAAATCTAGAAACTGATAATACTGTTGAGCAGTTTTAAAAAAAATACTTAAATTTTTTCTGTTATCTAGATCTACTAGATTTTCTTGATGGGAAAATGGGTGAAATAGGTCTTAATGTGTCAGCATCTCTAAGGAGCATACAATAGAATTTCTTGGTTACAGGGTATGTGAATGTATATATTTACAAGGTAATGACAAATTGTTTTTCTGAGCATTTCTACCAACTACATTCTTACTAGCAATGTACAAGAGTTCTTGTTATTCTACATCTTTTTCAATGGTTGATATTGTCAGATTTTTTAATATTTACTAGTTTCGTGGTTGTGCCTATAGTCCGAGTTTGCATTTTCCTGGTTATAATTGAGGTTGATTATATTTTTGTGTGCTTTTGGTCATCTAGCTTTCATTTTTTGTGAAATGACTTGTGGGGGCACAGTGAATAAAGCATTGAACTGAAATGCTGAGGTCATCTGTTTGAAACCGTGGGCTTGCCTGGTCAAGGCACAAAGCAGGAAGCAAATACTAAGAGTTGATGCTTCCCGCTTCTCCCCGGACAGACAGAATGACAGGAAGGGAGAGATATGAGAAGCATCAACTCATGTTGTGGCACCTTAGTTGTTCATTTATTTATTTCTCATATACGCCTTGACTGGGGGGTTCCAGCCGAACCAGTGACCCCTTGTTCAAGCGAGCAACCTTGGGCTTCAAGCCAGCTATGATCCCACACTCAAGCTGGCAACCCCACACTCAAGCCTGATCAGCTCTTGCTCAAGCCAGTGACCTCAGGGTTTCAAACCTGGGTCCTCAGCATCCCAGTCCGATGCTCTATCCACTGTACCAGCATCTGGTTAGGCTACGAGGTAATTTTTTAAATTGTGTTGTTTACTACTGACATTTTTTGTAGAGATATGTTAAAATTTCTCATTACGATTTGGGCTTGTCTATTTTTCTTGTAGTTCTGGTAATTTTTTGTTTTGCATATATTGAACCTATTTTTGTAGGAATATAAAAATTTAGCGCTGTTATATCTAGTTATAAAATTACTTTCTTCATCTCTAGCTATGGTTTTTGCCTTAAAGTTTCTTTTTCTGTTTGTTAGTGCTTATAGAGTGTATATTTTTCTTTCTTTTTTTTTTTTTTTTTTAATTTTCCTGAAGCTGGAAACAGGGAGAGACAGTCAGACAGACTCCCGCATGCGCCCGACCGGGATCCATCCGGTACGCCCACCAGGGGGCGATGCTCTGCCCACCAGGGGGCGATGCTCTGCCCATCCTGGGCGTCGCCATGTTGCGACCAGAGCCACTCTAGCGCCTGGGGCAGAGGCCACAGAGCCATCCCCAGCGCCCGGGCCATCTTTGCTCCAATGGAGCCCTGGCTGCGGGAGGGGAAGAGAGAGACAGAGAGGAAAGCGCGGCGGAGGGGTGGAGAAGCAAATGGGTGCTTCTCCTGTGTACCCTGGCCGGGAATCGAACCCGGGTCCTCCGCACGCTAGGCCGACGCTCTACCGCTGAGCCAACCGGCCAGGGCTTCTTTTTTTTTTTTTAACTTCTATTATTATATAGGCAAATGGCCTCAAAGAAAAATTTTCTACTTTTGCTGGACTGACCTCTTGTATTATTTGGACATAGGCCCAGAAATTCCTCAGTATCTTTTTGTTCTTTAATGCTTTTTTTAAAGGTAAATTTAAAGTATCAGAATGAACCCATGGTGTATTTTTAACAGCTTTATTAAGATAAAATTGGCATGTAATAAACTGCACATTTACAATGTATAATTTGCCTGACCTGTGGCGGCGCAGTGGATAAAGCGTCAACCTGGAAATGCTGAGGTCGCCAGTTCGAAACCCTGGGCTTGCCTGATCAAGGCACATATGGGAGTTGATGCTTCTAGCTCCTCCCCCCTTCTCTCTCTCTGTCTCTCCTCTCTCTCTCTCCCTCTCCTCTCTAAAAATGAATAAATAAAATAAATAAATTAATTAAAAAAATAAAATAAAATGTATAATTTGATATGCCCTGACACATAAACACAGATGTTCCTGAAACTCTTTAATGCTTTAAGAAGTTTTATTTGTTTGTAGGTATTTTTGCTATGTTTCTGTTTTGTATGACTTTTGCATGCATGTTTATATATTTATATTTGTCTAGAAGTTTGTTGTTTTCTCCGAGAACTGATTTAAGTAATTTTGTCTACCATTAAGAAAAGCAGAAATCATAATTTTTCATTTTAATAGTCAAATTTATCAATATATTTTTTATGATTACTGCTCTATATGTGTTGATTAGAAACTTTATCCCTGTTCCATGTTAGTCTTCCATATTTTCTTCCAAGAGTTTTGAAGTTTTGCATTTTACATTTAAGTTTTTAATATACCTAGAATTGACTTTTGTCTATAATATGAGGTAAGAAGTCAATTTCATTTTTTTCCATAAAGATAATTCCTATTTCTTGACTATCCTTCATTCACTGACTTTAGAATACCACTTTGTCGTATATTATAGACCCATATGTGTATGGTTTTGTTTTTACGTCTCTTTTAACTTCCATGAGTCATTATACCTATCTCTGCCAGTATCACACTGTATTTAGTTTTATATTGCATCTTAATATTTATAAGAGCAGTCCTCCAAACTTTAACCTCCACTAGCCACCTTTTTCTTCCACAGGAGAGTCTTGACTCTTCTTGTCCCTTTGCCATTCCATAAAAATTTTAGGTCAGTTTATCAAGTGTCACAAACAACACATTGAAATATTAAAATAAAAATTTCACTTTATTAAATTTTTAATTTTTTGAATTTGTTGGGGTGATACTGGTTTAATAAAATTATATAACTTTCAGGTGTGCCATTCTATAATACATCATCTGTAAAAGGGGGATAAGTGGTGATGGAAAAATACATTGAAATACTCATTGAAACTGCATTTGTGCTGAATCAATAGCTTCAGCACAAATGAAGAAATAATTGAGTATTTTATCCATGAGCATGGGATAACATCTCCACTTACTTAGGCTTTATTTAATGTTTTTCCATAAAGTTTTAAAATTTTCTACATACAGATTTTATTTATGTTTAGATTTCCTTCTCTTTTCTTTTAGATTTATTAGATGTATCTTTTTTATGTATCTTTTTAGATGTATCTTGTTTATTGTGGTTTTTGTAGTGTCTTTTAAAAATTACATTTTCTAAATATTAATGGCTGATATATAGACATACAATTGATTTTTATAGTCAGCCACTGTATTAGTTTGCCAGGGTTCCCATTACAAAATCCCACCGACTTGGTGCCTTAAAAAACAGAAATTTGCTTTCTCACAGTTTCAGAAGCTAGTTCAAGGTAAAAAAACTGGCAGATTGCTTTCATTCTGAGGCTTCTGTCCATGCCTTGCAGATGGCCTTCTCGTGGTCTCTTCATATGGCACCTCTGTTCTTGTGTATGTCCTAAGCTCCTTTTCTTATATGGACACCAGTCATTGGATTAAGGTTCACCCTAATGAGCTCATTTAACCTTACTTACCTTTTTTTTTTTTTTTTTTAAATAATTTTATTTTTTTAATGGGGTGACATCAATAAATCAGGATACATATATTCAAAGATAACAAGACCAGGGTATCTTGTCGTTCAATTATGATGCATACCCGTCACCCAAAGTCAGATTGTCCTCTGTCACCTTCTATCTTGTTTTCTTTGTGCCCCTCCCCCTCCCCCTTTCCCTCTCCCATTCCCCCTCCCCCCCGTAACCACCACACTCTTATCAATGTCTCTTAGTTTCACTTTTATGTCCCACCTACGTATGGAATAATGCAGTTCCTGGTTTTTTCTGATTTACTTATTTCGCTTCGTATCATGTTATCTAGATCCCACCATTTTGCTGTAAATGTTCCGATGTCATCATTTCTTATGGCTGAGTAGTATTCCATAGTGTATATGTGCCACATCTTCTTTATCCAGTCATCTATTGACGGGCTTTTTGGTTGTTTCCATGTCCTGGCCACTGTGAACAATGCTGCAATAAACATGGGGCTGCATGTGTCTTTACGTATCAATGTTCCTGAGTTTTGGGGGTATATACCCAGTAGAGGGATTGCTGGGTCATAAGGTAGTTCTATTTTCAGTTTTTTGAGGAACCACCATACTTTCTTCCATAATGGTTGCACTACTTTACATTCCCACCAACAGTGTATGAGGGTTCCTTTTTCTCCACAGCCTCTCCAACATTTGCTATTACCTGTCTTGTTAATAATAGCTAATCGAACAGGTGTGAGGTGGTATCTCATTGCCGTTTTGATTTGCATTTCTCTAATAGCTAAAGAAGATGAGCATCTTTTCATATATCTGTTGGCCATTTGTATTTCTTCCTGGGAGAAGTGTCTGTTCATATCCTCTTCCCATTTTTTTTATGGGATTGTTTGTTTGTTGTTGAGTTTTATGAGTTCTTTGTATATTTTGGATATTAGGCCCTTATCTGAGCTGTTGTTTGAAAATATCATTTCCCATTTAGTTGGCTTTCTGTTTATTTTGTTATCAGTTTCTCTTGCTGAGCAAAAACTTCTTAGTCTGATGTAGTCCTATTCATTAATTTTTGCCTTCACTTCTCTTGCCATTGGAGTCAAATTCATAAAATGCTCTTTAAAACCCAGGTCCATGAGTTGAGTACCTATGTCTTCTTCTATGTACTTAATTGTTTCAGGTCTTATGTTTAGATCTTTGATCCATTTTGAGTTAATTTTAGTACAGGGGGACAAACTGTAGTCCAGTTTCATTCTTTTGCATGTGGCTTTCCAGTTTTTCCAGCACCATTTATTGAAGAGGCTTTCTTTTCTCCATTGTGTGTTGTTGGCCCCTTTATCAAAAATTATTTGACTATATATTTGTGGTTTTATTTCTGGACTTTCTATTCTGTTCCATTGGTCTGAGTGTCTATTTTTCTGCCAATACCATGCTGTTTTGATTGTCGTGGCCCTATAATATAGTTTGAAGTCAGGTATTGTAATGCCCCCAGCTTCATTCTTTTTCTTTAGGATTGCTTTGGCTATTCGGGGTTTTTTATAGTTCCATATAAATCTGATGATTTTTTGCTCTATTTCTCTAAAAAACGTCATTGGAAGTTTGATGGGAATTGCATTGAATTTATATATTGCTTTGGGTAATATAGCCATCTTGATTATATTTATTCTTCCTAGCCAAGAACAAGGTATATTCTTCCATCTCATTATATCTTTTTCAATTTCCCTTAACAATGGTTTATAGTTTTCATTATATAAGTCCTTTACATTCTTTGTTATGTTTATTCCTAAGTATTTTATTTTTTTTGTTGCAATCGTGAAGGGGATTATTCTTTTGAGTTCCTTCTCAGTTGTTTCATTGTTGGCATATAGAAAGGCTATTGACTTCTGAATGTTAATTTTGTATCCTGCGACCTTACTGTATTGGCTTATTGTTTCTAGTAGTCTTTTTGTGGATTCTTTGGGGTTTTCGATGTATAGGATCATATCATCTGCAAAAAGTGATACTTTTACTTCTTCTTTTCCGATATGGATGCCTTTTATTTCTTTGTCTTGTCTGATTGCTGTGGCGAGAACCTCTAGTACCACATTAAATAAGAGTGGAGAGAGTGGACAACCCTGTCTTGTTCCTGATTTAAGGGGGAAAGCCTTCAGTTTAGTGCCATTTAATATGATGTTAGCTGATGGTTTATCATATATGGCCTTTATCATGTTGAGATATTTTCCTTCTATACCCATTTTGTTGAGAGTCTTAAACATAAAATTGTGTTGTATTTTATCGAAAGCCTTTTCTGCATCTATTGATAAGATCATGTGGTTTTTGTTCTTTGTTTTGTTGATATGGTGTATTACGTTAACCGTTTTACGTATGTTGAACCATCCTTGAGATTCTGGGATGAATCCCACTTGATCATGATGTATTATTTTTTTAATATGTTGTTGTATTCGATTTGCTAGTATTTTGTTTAGTATTTTAGCATGTGTATTCATTAGAGATATTGGTCTGTAGTTTTCTTTTTTTGTGCCATCCTTGCCTGGTTTTGGTATGAGGGTTATGTTGGCCTCATAAAATGTGTTTGGAAGTATTGCTTCTTCTTCAATTTTTTGGAAGACTTTGAGTAGAATAGGAACCAAGTCTTCTTTGAATGTTTAATAAAATTCGCTGGTCTAGCCGTCAGGGCCTGGACTTTTATTTTTGGGGAGGTTTTTAATGGTTTTTTCTATTTCTTCTCTACTGATAGGTCTGTTTAGGCTTTCTGCTTCTTCTTGACTCAGTCTAGGAAGGTTGTATTTTTCTAGGAATTTATCCATTTTTTCTAGGTTGTTGAATTTAGTGGCATAAAGTTTTTCATAGTATTCTACAATAATTCTTTGTATATCTATGGTGTCCGTGGTGATTTCTCCTCTTTCATTTTGGATTTTGTTTATATGAGTTCTTTCTCTTTTTTCCTTGGTAAGTCTTGCCAAGGGTTTGTCAATTTTATTGATCTTTTCAAAAAACCAGCTCCTTGTTCTATTAATTTTTTTTATAGTTTTTCTGTTCTCTAATTCATTTATTTCTGCTCTGATTTTTATTATCTCCTTTCTTCGGCTGCTTTTGGGTTGTCTTTGTTCTTCTTTTTCTAGTTCCTTAAGGTGGGAAGTTAAGTGGTTCACTTGGGCTCTCTCTTGTTTGTTCATATATGCCTGAAGTGATATGAACTTCCCTCTTATCACTGCTTTTGCTGCATCCCATAGATTCTGATATGTCGTATTGTCATTTTCATTAGTCTGTATAAATCTTTTGATCTCTGCACTTATTTCTTCTTTGACCCATTCATTTTTTAAAAGTATGTTGTTTAGTTTCCACATTTTTGTGGGATTTTTTTCCTCTTTTTTGCAGTTGAATTCTAGTTTCAAGGCTTTATGATCAGAAAATATGCTTGGTACAACTTCAATTTTTCTGAATTTGCTGATGTTGTTTTTGTGGCCCAACATATGGTCAATTATTGAGAATGATCCATGTACACTGGAGAAAAATGTATACTCAGTCACTTTGGGATGAAATGTCCTGTAGATGTCTATCATATCCAGGTGCTCTAGTGTTTTGTTTAAGGCCACTATGTCTTTGTTGATTCTCTGTTTGGATGACCGATCTAGAGCCGTCAGCGGTGTATTGAGGTCTCCAAGTATGATTGTATTTTTGTCAGTTTTTGTTTTAAGGTCAATAAGTAGCTGTCTTATATATTTTGGTGCTCCTTGGTTTGGTGCATATATATTAAGAATTGTTATGTCTTCTTGATTCAGTGTCACCTTAGCCATTATGAAATGGCCATTTTTATCTCTGAGTACTTTTCCTGTCTTGTAGTCAGCATTATCCGATATGAGTATTGCTACACCTGCTTTTTCTTGGATGTTATTTGCTTGGAGTATTGTTTTCCAGCCTTTCACTTTGAATTTGTTTTTATCCTTGTTACTTAGATGAGTTTCCTGTAGGCAGCATATAGTTGGATTTTCTTTTTTAATCCATTCTGCTACTCTGTGCCTTTTTATTGGTGAGTTTAATCCGTTTACATTTAGTGTAATTATTGATACTTGTGAGTTCCCTATTGCCATTTTATATCTTGCTTTCTGTTAGTTTTGTGTCTTGTTTGATCCTTCTCTTTCGTTTTTCTATCTTTTGTTTTTATTTGGTTGTATTCCATACATCTTTCCTCTGTTGCTATCTTTTTTATCTCATGTGCTTCTGTGGTGGTTTTTTCAATGGTGGTTACCTTTGAGTAATGAAAAGGGTCCCTACCCTGTTCATTGTAGCAAACTATTTTGTGAGTACTTTTGCACTCCATCGTCCTTTGCTACTGTTAATCTCCATTTTCTCCCCCTCTTTCTTTTTGTTGTTGTCACAGTTTAAATTTGGTTGAATTGTGTTCTTCTTGGAGCTTTTACTTGTGGCTCTGTTTTTTTTTTGTTCTTTGTATCTGATTGGAGAACCCCCTTTAGTAATTCCTGGAGTGGGGGTTTTCTGATGATAAATTCCCTCATCTTTTCTGTATCTGTGAATGTTTTTATTTCTCCTTCATATTTGAAGGATAGCTTTGATGGGTATAGTATTCGTGGCTGAAAGTTTCTCTCTTTCAGGACTTTAAATATTGGGGTCCACTCTCTTCTAGCTTGTAGAGTTTCTGCTGAGAAATCTGATGATAATCTAATGGGCCTTCCTTTATATGTTGTATTCTTCTTTTCCCTGGCTGCCTTGAGATTTTTTTCTTTGCTGTTGGTTTGTGTCAATTTCATTATGATATGCCTTGGAGTAGGTTTGTTGGGGTTAAGAAAACTCGGTGTTCTGTTTGCTTCTTGAATTTGAGGCTTTAGTTCTTTCCACAGGCTTGGGAAGTTCTCATCTATTATTTGTTTGAGTATGTTCTCCATTCCATTTTCTCTCTCTTCTCCCTCTGATATACCTATTATTCTTATGTTATTCTTTTTGATGGAGTCAGATAATTCTTGTAGGGCTATCTCATTTTTTTTAATTTTTGAGTCTCTTTCTTCTTCTCTCTGTTGTGCCTCAAGTTGCTTGTCTTCTATTTCACTAATCCTCTCTTCTATCTGACCTGTTCTATTAGCTAAGCTTGTTACTTCGTTTTTCAGCTCGTGAATTGAGTTTTTCATCTCTGTTTGATTTGTTTTTATAGTTTCCATTTCTTTGGACATATATTCTTTGTGTTCATTGAGTTGTTTTCTGAGCTCCCTAAATTGCCTTTCTGTGTTTTCTTGTATATCTCGGAGGATTTTTAGGATTTCTATCTTGAATTCTCTGTCATTTAGCTCCAAGGTTTCCAATATATTAAATTTTTTCTCCATAGATTTTTCCTCATCTAGCTGTGTTACCTCTCTTTCTTTTGTATCCATGATATTCGATTTTCTCTTCCTTAATGGCATCTGAGGGTGGTTTTGTTGATAGTATTAATGAGATTTAATAAAGAATAAAAAGTTAAAAAAAATAAAAAATCAAAAAAGTTTTTTTTTTTAAAAAAAATTAATAATGAAATAAAGAAAAATAAAATAATAATTTTTAAAAAAAGGAAATTATTCCCCCCCTCCTTTTTTCCTCTCCTCTCCCCTTTTTCTTGAGAAAATCTTGTGGTGAACTGTGAATTATAACAAACAATGCCTGTGATGGAGGTCCTGAATTGGGGAAAAGAAATAAAGGGGCAAAAAAAAAAAAAAGAAAAAAAAAGGAAAAAAAAAAAGGGGGGGCGGTATGGACCCACAAAAAGCAAATAAGGAAAAAATTTGGGTCAAGAATAAAATGATTTGCTTTTAGGTGTTGGTGTTGTCTAAGAGTTATGATGAGAGGAATAAGAGAACAGAAAAATGGGGGGACAAATTAAAAAAATACTATTGTATTTAGTGGAACAAGAACTAGATAAAATGGAGAGCCAGGGATGCGAGCACTGCTAGTGAGTTAAAAAGGTGAAGTAAAAAACCCCCAAAATGCCACAAACATAAGTTTGAGTCCCAGATAAGATAATTTGTTTGTTATTGAGGTTTGAATGAGAGGAGATGTAAAGGAGAAAGGAAGAAACTAATATAGAGGGAGAAAAGAAAGAGAGAGAGAGAAAAAAAGAGGGAACCAGTAAAAGAAGAAAAAAGAAAGGAGAGAGAGAGAGTTAAGGGTTTTGGAGTGCAACCCTCATAGAGAGAAAGGAAAAGGAGAAAAAAGATAATGGGAGATGTAACACTTATGGGTAGTGTAGTTCAAGGAGAGGAGAGAGTAAGACCGGCAGAGAGTTAATTGGCCAAATTGGAGGAGGAAAAAAAGTATCAAGAATGAAGATAAGAGAAACAAACAAACAAATATAATAAAATGGGATAGGTTATAAAGTCTGCAGATTATTCTTGATTTTGAGAGGTTATCTTCTTGTTTTTTCTTTTCTCTCCCTCTTCCTGGTCGGTGACTCTTTACCCCAGGTTCTGCCCCTTTGGCACGCTCAGGTAGAGGTTTGCAGTTGATAAGTCTCTATGGCAATGTCATGTATTGTGCTTTAGTCTCGTTGGGAGTCAAGGCTCATTAGCTTTCATAGGCTCCGACAGTGAGAGAGTCCGTGTTCCTGGAGCCTTTCTCCTAGTGTTTCCTTCCTCAATTAGTAGCCTGATAATCCAGCTATGGGGTTGTTGCTGCCTCTGCCTTGATAGTAAGAGGTTCAAAGAGCTGGCAACTCCCCACTCTATTTCCACTCAGCACAGGGCTCTGGGTAAGGCTCAGTCAGTCAGAGCTGCTAGCATAATCAGGCGGGCTTTCTGCCCACTCAAAGACCTCTGGCTCTGCCACTCTGTCCGGTAACACAGGCGGACACCCACTTCCGGGGCGCTTGGAGGAAACTCTCATTCACTATCTGCGCGCGCAGACCAGGATATCCGGCCAGTAGTCTCACGCTCTGAGTGAAATCCCCAACCGCATGGAAATTTGCAGTGCTGGAATTCGCTCTCGCTCCGTCCCCGTGCGCGGCTTTTGCAAGGCGCTGGGGCGGCCCGAGATTCCGCTTTTGCCCACACAAAGGCCCCTGACTCTGCCCCTCTGTGCGATAACACGGGCGCGCCCTGCCGAGGCACTCGGAGGAATCACTCACTACCTATCTGTGCGTGCACACCAGGATATGAGGCCGGCCCCGTTTCCCTGAGTGAAACCCTCACCAGCACGGAAAATTTCCACCGTTGGAATTAGTTCTCGCTCCCTCCCGTGCGCGGCTTTCCCAGGGCGCTGGGGCTGCCCAGAGATTCTGCTTTTGGCCCACCGAAAGGCCTCTGACCCTGCCTCTCTGTGGGGCAACACGGACACCCACTTCTGGGGCTTAGGAAGAGATCTCTCGCCCACTAACTGCGCACCAACCAGGAGAACGGGTAAAATGGCTGCCCCGCTTGTCTTTCTTTGTTTGGGTTTGGCGCGAGTGTTAGCTTGTATTGCCCGGCTTGCCACAGGAACAGTTTTTCCTCCTCTAGGATCTCCGTGCCACAGCCCGGTTCGGCCTTTTGTGCACGGCCTGGATGTATTCACCCCCTTTGCCCGCCTCAGTTTCTATATTCACAGTTACCAGAGAAAGCCGCCCTGTTTAGGTTAGTGAGGAAGGCGGAGCATTTCTTACTCCCTATTTCCTTCAGGATTTGGTTATATATTTAGCCAATTTTTCACTCGACCATACCTTCGGGTGTATTGTGAAGCATCTGGAGGCTCCAAGTATAGGTTTTTCTGTTTCTGGTTGAAGATCTTGTTGAGTTTTGGGGGAGATTTATCGGTATCGCTTCCTACTCCGCCATTACTCTGACGTCATCCCCTTACTTACCTTTTTAAAGGCACTATCTCCAATTATAGAGTGGGGGAAAAGGAGGTTTACAGTTGTTTGCATGGAACAATAAAACATTAATTAATAAAATAATACTAAAATGAACTCTGTTGTGCATACTCACAACTGTAAACCTATTTTTGCCCCACCCTGTATGGTCACATTCTGAATTTGGTCATTGTCCTATTGAACCTAAAGGTTAGAACTTCAACATATAAATTCTGGGGAGCAGGGGACACAGTTTAGCCCATAATAGCCATCTTGTTGCATTCTTATTATGTCTAATATTTTTTAGCTCCCTATTGCTGTTAAGATCAAATTAAATATTTTGACATAGTAGTTCATGAGGTACTGTATAATACAGCTTTTTTAGTCTTTATAGCATCATTTCATACTTTTTTTCTGACTTATGTATTATGTTTTAACCATTCTGAACTTTTTTCTGTACCTTGATCATTTTGTTCTCTCTTTTGTATATGCTATTTCCTGAGAAAACTCTTTCTTCCCCTCTTCATATAGTCAACTCTTCTTTTGGATGCTGTAGTTTTCTGTTAATCTTTACTCTTGGAAATACTGAGAAGTGCCTCACAGAATTCCCTGGGTTCCATATATAGTCCACTTTGCCTCCATTATGTGTAGCAACATGATTTCCTGTTGGTAATCAAGACTGACCAATTCATTCATAGGTACTCCCCTCCTCTCTTTTCTTGCCTGTTGGTTCAGTACCATAAATAAATAGTTCAAAATGGCCAGGTGGGAGTTTTGTCTTCCAAATCAGTAAAACCATGGTTTTGTTATCTGGTGGAACCTTGTGGAGACTGAGTAGTCACTCCCACTTCTACCCCTTGATTCCCATACCCATGTATTCTGGCTATGAAGAATACAGCATCACACAATGGTCTCTTGATTCAAAATATACTACACACAAAAATTAGAAGATATTTTATTGCTTCATATTCATTTTGAAATATCCCCTAATTTCAGGGTGTTGTCTTTCAGTGAGCACCATAAGGCAGTTATGCCATTCTGCTCTTCAGCCATGCTATTAAGCTTGACATTTCTGGGTGATGGGATATATGGTAAGATCAGTTGATTCAGTGGGCCTCGGCCCATTTATTTCCTTTGTTGTGAAATCACTTCCTTGATCAGATGCAGTATTCTGCTGAATTCCATGATGGTGGGTGCCATTTTAGGGATTCATAGATGGTAATGCTGGTGGAAGCATTATGGGCAAAGAAGGCAAATCTGTATCTAGAATATGTATTTGTTCCATTGAGGAAATATATCTTCCCCCTCAATAATGGAAGAAATCAAGAGTAATGAATCTAAGGTGGTGGACTGTCTTGCTGGGGAGTGGTGCTTTTGGGGCATTTAATATTGATCTTTGCTGTTGGCAGATTAGGCACTCACTAATATGATTAACCTGGCCATCTTTGGTAAGAGGAAGTTCATGTTGTTGAGCTCCTGCATAGGCACCTTCCTTGCCACCATGGCTACTTTGTTCAAGGGTCTATTGTGGAAGTACTGAGGTGGCTGGGAAAGGAGTCTACTTGGCATCCACAGAGCATGTCATTTTGTCCACCAGATTATTTTTTTAATTTATTTATTTTTATTTAGACAATTAAATTTAACAGGGTGACATTGGTCAACTAGAGTACATAGATTTAAAGAAACATCTCCACATCGTTTAGACAGTTGATTATGCTGTATACCCATCACCCAAAGTCAAATCATCCTCTGTCACCTTATATTTCTCTTTATGCCCCTTCCCTCCCCTAGCCCCTCCCTCTCCTCTCTTTCTCTCCCCCCACTGCCTCGCTCTCTTCCCTTCCCCTCCCCCTGGTAACCACTGCACTCTTATCTATGTCCATAAGTCTCAATTTTGTGCCCCACCTATGTATGGAATCATAGTTTTTAGCTTTTTCTGATTTACTTATTTCACTCAGTATAATGTTATCAAGGTCCATCCATGTTGTCATAAATTATCCTATGGCATTATTTCTTATGGCTGAGTAGTATTCCATTGTATATTATATACCACATCTTCTTTATCTAATCTTCTATTGAAGGGCATTTCAGTTGTTTCCATGTCTTGGCCACCGTGAACAATGCTGCGATGAATATAGTGGTGCATGTGTCTTTATGTGCCAATGTTTTTGAGTTTTGGGGCATATACCCAGTAGAGGGATTGCTGGGTCATATGGTAGTCCTAATCTTAATTTTTTGAGGAACCACTATACTTTCTTCCATAATGGTTTTACTAATTTACATTCCCACCAACAATGAATGAGGGTTCCTTTTTCTCCACAGCCTCTCCAACACTTATTATTATCTGTCTTGTTGGTAATAGTTAATCCAACAGGATATTTCATCCCAAAACATCAGAGTATACATTTTTCTTCAGTGTACATGGAACATTCTCAAGAACAGACCATATGCTGGGCCACAAAACTAACATCAACAAATGCAGAAAGATTGAAATTATACCAAGCATATTCTTTGACCATAAGGCTTTGAAACTAGAATTCAGCTGCAGAAAAGAAGTAAACAAACCTACAAAAATGTGGAAGTTAAACAACATATTTCTAAAAATATGACTGGGTCAAAGAAGAAATAAAAGAGATCAAAAGATATATATAGACAAACAAAAATGACAATGACATATCAGAATCTCTGGGATCCAGCAAAAAGCAGCAATAAAAGGGAAGTTCATATCATTACAGGCTTATATGAAAAAATAAGAGAGAACCCAAGTAAACAACTTAACATCACTTCTTTTTTTTTTTAAATTTAGACAATTAAATTTAACAGGGTGATATTGGTCAACCAGAGTACATAGATTTAGAGAAACATCTCCACATCATTTGGACAGTCGATTGTGTTGTATACCCAATACCCAAAGTCAGATCATCTGTCACCCTATATTTTGTTTCTCTTTCCCCCATTCCCTCTCTCTCCACTATTCCCTCCCCCCTGGTAACCACATCACATCTTAAGGAACTAGAAAAAGAAGAACAAAGGCAAAAACCAGCAGAAGAAAGGAAATAATGAAAATTAGAGCAGAAATAAATGAAATAGAGAACAGAAAAACTATAGAAAAAATTAATACACCTGATTATTAAGAGTCTTCTCTACAGTGGATGTCTTTGATAGGCATTCACATAAAATACAAATATAAATATTTTCAAAGTTTATGCTGATTAAGAGATCCATCCACATACCTCTTCCTAGCTTTCCTTGTCACCGTCTCCCAATCATGTTTCTTCCAAGTCTCTGACTATTCTGCTAGACATTAGAAACTGGTTATGAATGAGTCTAAATCTGTACTGCTAGTTATCCCTCATTCTAAAATGTGGACAGCCAAATGAACTCTTCAAAGTTCTTCCTAAATGAAAGATCAAAATAAATAAAACACCTCAATAATACTGGAGAAAATAGCAATGCATATCCTATATCTTAATGAAGGAGAAATTTCTTAGAAAAGCAATGGAAGAATTAATAAAGGAAAGAATTGTTTTAAAGTAGAAATCTTTGAGGTATTGTCGCGGTCCAGCCACGACAAGTCTGTTACGGGATCCTTGAACAGGAAAAGGTATGGAATTAAATAACTGATAGAATTAAAGATATATACATAAAGATGGGTTTGGGAGGACAGCACAGCGAACAGCCTCTTCTGTTCCTAAGCCAGTGCCATGGCAGCTCCCAGAAGCGCATCTGTTTTTATTCAGGGAAAAAACGTGGTCCATTAGCAATTCAGTTGTTTCCAAGACAACTCAAAGACAACCCCCACCATACCATTTTGATCTAACTTTACATCAATAAGAAGCTATCTTCCAGCCTCCTCCAGAGAACATGGGTGGGACAAGCGAGAATCAGGTATAGCTCTTTGTTAACTGGGCTGGTAAGGTGGGGGGTTAGGCCCAGCATCTCTGTCCCCTGGATATCCAGATTGTAAAAACACCCTGTTTATATTTCGGTCCCCAACAAGGTATAAAAAATATCAAGATTACTAGCAACCATAAATTATTGTCAGTGATTTACAAAATTCTGATAAAAACATTGAAAACATTAAGACCTAGTAAAATTATATTAAGAGGGTATTGACATCTCAAAAGAAAATATAAAAAACAAATGGATATGTTAAATTATATTCAATTTTTATAATCCTTTTAAAAAAAACAAATTTAAGCACCAGTCCATTAAATTAGTCAAGACTAATAGTAATACATTTCAGAAGTTATTTTTGATAAGGATACTGTAAAGTTTTTCTCATATTGCTGATGGAATTAAAAACTGGTATAATTCTGAAATTTTGCAATATATATGGAATCCTTCAAAAATGGTGGTTTTCTGTGGACACAATGCAATATACAGGTGATGTATCATAGGATTGTATACTTGAAACCTATATAATTTTATTAACCAATGTCACTCGAATAATTTAATAAAAATAATAATAGTGGTTTTCCATTATTTGACTTCTAAGAATCCACTTTAAGGAAAAATAAGAGACCTAGGAAAAAAGCTTTCTTCACAAGGATGCTCATTATATAAGTTAGGGTTAAAGTAGGTTTACAGTTATTTGTATGGAAAATAATACAATAATTAATAAATAATAAAAGAATATACTCTGTTTTGGACACTCAGAACCGTAAACCTACTTTTGCCCCATCCTCTAGTATTTTTAGCAGATAATTTTAACTGTTCTTTTAAAAGTTTAAAGGAGCCTGACCAGGCAGTGGTGCAGTGGATAGATCATTGACTTGGGATGCTGAGGACCCAGGTTTGAAACCCCGAGGTCACTGGCTTGAGTGCGGGCTCACCGGCTTGAGTGCGGGCTCACTGACTTGATTGAGTGTGGGATCATAGACATGACCCTTGGTCGCTGGCTTGAGCCCAAAGGTCTCTGGCTTGAAGCCCAAGGTCTCTGGTTTGAGTCCAAGGTCGCTGGCTTGAACAAGGGGTCATTTGCTCTGCTGTAGCCTCCTGTCAAGGCACATATGATGAGAAAGTAATCAATGGGCCCTGGCCAGCTGACTTAGTGGTAGAGTATTGGCCTGGTGTGTGGATGTCCCGGGTTTGATTTCTGGTTAGGGCACACAGAAGTGACCATCAGCTTCTCTGCCCCTTCACCTCCCCCTTCTCTCTCTCTCTCTCTCTCTACTTCTCTCCTACAGCCATGGCTCAGTTGATTCGAGTACATCAGCCCAGGTGCTGAGGATGGCTCTGTGGAGCATCCACCTCAGGTGCCAAAAATAGCTCAGTTGCAAGCATGGACCCAGATGGGCAGAGCATCGACCCAAAACGGGGGTTGCTGGGTGGATCCCGGTCCAGGCACATATGGGAGTCTGTCTGTCTCTCTCCCCTCCTTTCACTTGGAAAATAAAAATAAAAAAGAAAGAAAGCAATCAGTGAACACCTAAGGTGCCACAACTATGAGTTGAAGTTCCTCATCTCTTTCCCTCCTATGTCTCTGTCATACAAAAAAAAAAAAAAAAGGAGGGTTAAGGAAAATATCTCCTGAGAGTACTGGAACTTGGAATTTATTTTACAATTAGAAATAAGAAAATAAGGTTATATTCTATTGAATAACTTAAACTGACTTCTATAATGTAAAACTCAGTCACAATATATATAACATGGATTTCATGGAAAAATGGATTCTGAAATCTAGACCCAATAGATTTTTACAGGAACTCTTAGGTTGACTACTGATGAAGATATCATAAACGTATAAGTAAATTTGTGTACATATTAGTAGAAGAATAGAAAAGAAAAAAGGTATCTAGGGAAAGGAAGGGAAAGAAGGTATATTGAAATGTTGGTAAGGGAATAAAAGACAAATTTACTACTTTGAAAATAAAATTTCATGTATTTTTAGTCTGATATTTTTAGCCATGAATAATGTTTTATATTTAAATGATTTCATATATTTTACAAACACTTGATGTTATTGCATTCTTACAACTTTGTGAAAAAGGCTTTTGTATTTCCAGTTTACAGATGAAGAAATGGTAGTTTTAGAAAGATTAAACAGCTAACCTGAATATTTATAGTTTGTAAAGCACAAATCTCAAATCAGTCATATATGTAGTGATTAAGAGCACGGGTTTGGAGCCAGGCTTCCTGGGTACAAATTCTGACTCGACCAGTTCCATCTAAGCCAGGGTCCCCAAACTACAGCCCGCGGGCCACATGCGGCCCCCTGAGGCCATTTATCCCGCCCCCGCCGCATTTCCAGAAGGGGTACCTCTTTCATTGGTGGTCAGTGAGAGGAGCATAGGATGCATCACAAAGCACAGCGTTGCTCACATACAGTACTACTTCCAGTGCTGCGGAATGCACGCGTCATGTCTCCGGAAGTGCATCATATCATTTGTTACGGCTAGCAGTGACAAATATGGAACTGGATATTAACCATCTCATTAGCCAAAAGCAGGCCCATAGTTCCCATTGAAATACTGGTCAGTTTGTTGATTTAAATTTACTTGTTTTTTATTTTAAATATTGTATTTGTTCCCATTTTGTTTTTTTACTTTAAAATAAGATATGTGCAGTGTGCATAGGGCTTTGTTCATAGTTTTTTTTATAGTCTGACCCTCCAACAGTCTGAGGGACAGTGAACTGGCCCCCTGTGTAAAAAGTTTGGGGACCCCTGATCTAAGCCTTACTGTCCTTATAAGTAAATGGAAAAAATGATAATGTCTATTTGATACAATTGTTGTGACAATTAAATGAGTTATTCCAATCCAAGCACAGAACATTTTGGCATATTGAGAAATAAAATACTGCCTTGCCAGGCGACGGTGCAGTGGATAGAGCTTTGGACTAGGATGCGGAGGACCCTGTTTCGAAACCCCAAGGTCTCCAGCTTGAGCATAGGCTCATCTGGTTTGAACAAGCTCACTAGCTTGAGCCCAAGGTTGCTGGCTTGAGCAAGGGTTCACTTGGTCTGCTGTAGCCGCCTTCCTCTCCCCAGCCCCCTGGTCAAGGCACATATGAGAAGGCAATCAATGAACAACTAAGGTGCCACAATGAAGAATTGATGCTTCTCATCTCTTTCCCTTCTTGTCTGTCACTATCTGTCCCTCTCTCTGTCTCTGTCTCTGTCACACACACACACAAAAAGAAAATACTGCCTGACCAGTGATGGTACAGTAGATAGAGTGTTGACCTGGGATGCTGAAAAGACAGGTTCGAAACCCCGAGGTCACTGGCTTGAGTGTGGGCTCACCAGCTTGAGCGCGGGCTCACTAGCTTGAGCATGGGGTCGCCGGCTTGAGTGTGGGATCATTGAAATAATACCATGGTCGCTGACATAAGCACAAAGGTTGCTGGCTTGTTGGCTAGAAGCCCAAGGTCACTGACTTGAAGGCAAGACCACTGGCTTGAGCAAGGGATCACTGGCCCCAGCCAAGGCACGTATGAGAAGCAATCAATGAACAACTAAAGTGATGTAACTAGGAGTTGATGCTTCTCATCTCTCTCCCTCCCTCTTTCTCTCTCTCTCTAAAAAATATAAATAAAGAAAGAAAGAAAGAAAAGAAAAAGAAGAAGAGAAATATATCCACCATTACACAGGTATCTTGTAACTGGAATTGATAGTTGTATAACATTTTATACTTTACATAATATATATACATATATATAATAGTATTTGATCCTTTTAGTCAGCTCTTGAGTTAGGTGGGGCAGTTATATTTTGTGATTGATGATTATTTATTATGAAATAATTTGCTCAAATTCAGATAGCTTTAAAATGACTAAGATAAATAATGTAGATCTTTTGATCTCAAATCAGTGTTTCTTTTATGACTGCATTTCAATTAATTGCAAAATAAGACAATGTATAAATTTATTGTTTCTAAGTGTAATAAAGTTAACTTTTGGCAAAATACTTTGAGGATTAACATTTTTATTTTATCTGAATATGAAAAGTTATTTTTTGATGAGTAGAGATAAGATTGTTGCCTTGGATATTAACAGCCATGTTCTAGACTTGATGCCTTGAAATCTTGTGAGAAAAAATTATAAATGATAATTATTAATGTTTGTACATATAAATTTTTTTTAACAGCTACATCCTCATCTGCGGTTTCTGCACACTCCCCATCGGTTATTGTAGCTGTTGTGGAAGGAAGAGGACTTGCCAGAGGTGAAATAGGAATGGCAAGTATTGATTTGAAAAGCCCACAAATTACATTATCTCAGTTTGCAGACAATACAACGTATGCAAAGGTAAGTATTTATAATCCTAGAAAATTATAGATCCTAGTGGGCATTAACCACATTTTCAAGTCAGTACTTTCCTAATTAGTTTACATTCTGGTGGAATACAGGTTATTCAATATTATAGTAATATTAGTCTGAATTAAAATAACATTGTATATTGTATAATATTTAGCATATTTAGTTCTAAAAATAGTGTTTTGCTGTTACTTAAACATTCCAAATTACTATTAATATTAGTTTCTAAAATTATTATCTTAGTTAAGTCCTAGGTTCATTTCAAAGATAATATATGTAATAATGCTATCTTTAAAGTGTTACTTCCAAAGAACTAACTGTATTTGAATTTTATTTTTGAGAGTTAAGGAAAACTGTTCTTTTAAATCAGTCATAATATAATCTCTTTTTGCCTTTACTTCCTATTACTCATTAATTTGGGCCACTGGTCTAGCATCATGGGAATTTGTGTGATTTAACAGGTAAAGGTAGTCTGTTCCTACTCTTTATATTCTAAAGTTATTTGACCCAATTATTATATATTTAAAAAGATTATATACTATTTTATTTTTAGTGGATTTTTTTATTGCTGTCTTTAATTCTCCTTTTTGGTTTTTCAGTATATAGGGTTCCTTTTTCTACCTAATAATAAATTTTTTAATATACCTAACAACCAAACTGATATTAATACTGCATATTACCTTGATTTGAGTATTTCACATTTTTATGCAGTTTAAAAAGAATAGGAAGGGCCCTGGCCGGTTGGCTCAGTGGTAGAGCGTCGGCCTAGCATGCTGAGGACCCGGGTTTGATTCCTGGCCCGGGCACACAGGAGAAGCGCCCATTTGCTTCTCCACCCCTCCGCCGCGCTTTCCTCTCTGTCTCTCTCTTCCCCTCCCGCAGCCAAGGCTCCAATGGAGCAAAGATGGCCCGGGCGCTGGGGATGGCTCTGTGGCCTCTGCCTCAGGCACTAGAGTGGCTCTGGTCGCAACATGGCGACGCCCAGGATGGGCGGAGCATCGCCCCCTGGTGGGCAGAGCATCGCCCCATGGTGGGCGTGCCGGGTGGCCAGTCGGGCGCATGCGGGAGTCTGTCTGACTGTCTCTCCCTGTTTCCAGCTTCAGAAAAATGAAAAAAAAAAAAAAATAGGAAACAAGTTTTTATAAAACAAGAATTAGTCAAGAGTAGTTCTAAGAAATGCACCCTATATTGTGAAAAGCATAAATCATAAAGCAGATGTTTCTCATCTTTTTGTTATTTTTCAACTTCTAAGCTCTATGGGTGAGGTCATATTGATTGTATCACCATAGTTACACTATTGAATGTTTTTCATAGAGATGGATAAAATGCTGATTAGAAGAACTTATTTTTAAAAATTTTATTTTAGGGATATGTACTCGATAAATTCAAATTGATTTTTGGGCTTAGAGCTGTTAAAAACGAATATGAGTAAAATTTAGCCTATGTTTATGAAAATAGTTTATGTTTGTAATTGTATAGGATATATATTTAATATACAACCATTAAAATACATTTTAATTGATATATACATATATAATTAAGACAGTTGTAATTTTATATCTCTATAAAGTATTTTAAGTACTTCTCTCTCAAAATGAAACTTTTTTGTTTTAGAAAATCCTAAGCTTACATTTAAGAAATTGATTATTTAAATGATTTTAGGTGATCACTAAACTCAAAATTTTATCACCTTTGGAAATAATAATGTCAAATACTGCTTGCATTGTGGGAAATTCAACTAAGTTGTTTACTCTGATCACAGAAAATTTCAAGGTAAGTGATTTTATTCTCATTAGTAACATTTGAGATCTTACTTTATTTAAAAACCATTTTGTAATGTTATTCTAAAAAATAATACTTTCAGTAACTTTACTGGGTGGGGCAAAAATAGGTTTACAGTTGTTTGTATGGAAAATAATACAATAATTAATAGATTATAATACTGGAATAAACTTGGTTTCACATACTCATGACTGTAAACCTACTTTTGCCCCACCCTGTATTTAGTATTCTAAAGTATGCACTAAATACCAGTTCTCATCTAATGAACTATTAATACATACAATAAAATGAAAGAGAATCCACTTATTTGACTTTGCAACCTTGACCTATTTTAAATAGAAGGAAAAATATTTTAGATAACAAGTGATTTCTTAGAGTATACAAGAGGCAGACCCTTAGAGAAAACGTGGATTTTTTGAAGTCTAGCTTCCTGGAAACTAGTTATTACGTTAACAGACTAATCGAAATTGAAGTTCTTGTTCTAGGGAGTAGCAGCTATTTTTCCTTTAAAGAATTTGATCTATATGACCGAATTGTTTCAGCTTTCCCTGTTAGTATCTATTGCCTCACTATAGCCTACTTTTAGCCTCCATCTTTGGGACTGTGACAGATAAATGCTCTGAACCTTAGGCAACCAGTGCAGTTCCCCACAGTAAGGCCCTTTCCACCACGTACCAGGCGTCCCCAAACTACGGTCCACGGGCTGCATGCGGGCCCCCTGAGGCCATTTATCCGTCCCCCGCCACACTTCTGGAAGGGGCACTTCTTTCATTGGTGGTCAGTGAGAGGAGCACTATATGTGGCGGCCCTCCAATGGTCTGAGAGACAGTGAACTGGCCCCCTGTGTAAAAAGTTTGGGGACCCCTGAATCTCATTCCTCTAGCAAATCTCCCTTTTTTGTGGAAGGGGGACTGTTGCTCTGAACCAAGTAGGCAGCATTGCATAATTACTGATGAGTGCAAAATATTTTCACAATAAGTATGTATACTGTATTTTGTTGTTTGTAGACTTATCTTTAACACTTTTGGGACCAAACTGAAATTAAGGGTCCAATAAGTTCTTTATTCTTATTATACAGCATCTGCAGTTATGTCAGATTTTTTTCTGGTGTTCTTAGAGATCTTATGTAGCTCAGCTATCTTTGATTTATTGTCAGAAATGGTCCTTCTTATAAATCTATTGTCTCCATTAGACAAGTCTCTTTATCTGTTGTTTCTTTCATCTATTATCCCTAGCTTATTTCTATTACCTTTATTAGTGTATACCTCTCCAACTTCAATTATTTTGTTTTAATTAAGCATTCTAAGTGTTTTGTTATAAATAACAAAAGTTCAACTTTTAAGTAAAGAAGGAAACTTGATTGGCTTATATAAGTGGGAAACCAAATAGTTGAATACATGCTATCTATACTTTCATCACCATCTTTTCTTTTCTTTTCTTTTCTTTTCTTTTCTTTTCTTTTCTTTTCTTTTCTTTTCTTTTCTTTTCTTTTCTTTTTTCTTTTCTTTTCTTTTCTTTTTTTCTTTTTTCTTTTCTTTTCTTTTCTTTTTCCTCCCTCCCTCCCTCCCTCCCTTCCTTTTTTCTTTCAACTGCTGATAGATTACCTCTATGAGGTTTATGAAGAAGATTGCTGATGCCTCCAGGTTAATTCATCTCAGCTAACCTAACTTCAGAGGAAAAAGAATTCATTTCTTCTAGTGTCCATATATGAATTCCAGGGAAGAACTCTGACTGGTTCTGCTTTGTTCATGTTCCCACATGTTAGGCTAATCATTTTTTTCTGGAGATAGAGATAATATAAGTGACTAATTCCAGGTCATGTGCTTTTTGTTGTGGGGCACAGAGTATTATAATCGCAGTCCTATCACAACTGTGTGGGATGTGGAATAGATGAGTTTTCCAAAGGCAAAAGCTACATATATTCACTAAACTTGAGGTTTAAGGCAATATAGCCTAGTGCTTAAGAATAGAAGAGTTGGGCTGTTCTGGATGCAAATACTGATTTTAAGTGACTTTGAACTAGTTAACTTAAAGCCTTTGAGCTTCAGTTTTTTCATCAGTAAAATAGGGACAATTCCAGTATCTATCTCTTAGAGAATCGAATGTTATATAGGACATTCATAAGTGACCTCATCAGTAGGTTACATTTGGGCAAGGTCCTGAAGGAAGTAAGGTAGTGAGTCATGGAAGTATTTGCAGTAAAAGTATTAATAGTAGAGAGGCCTGACCAGGCAGTGGTGCAGAAGATAGAGCATCAGACTGGTATGTGGAGGACCCAGGTTCAAACCCCCGAGGTCTCCAGCTTGAGCAAGGCTCACCAGCTTGAGCCCAAGGGTGCTGGCTTGAGCAGGGGGTCACTCAGTCTGCTGTAGCCCCCCCGGGTCAAGGCACATATGAGAAAGCAATTATTGAACAACTAAGATGTCACAACAAAGAATCGATGCTTCTCATCTCTCTCCCTTCCTGTCTGTCTATCCTTATTTGTCCCTCTCTCTCACTCTCTCTCTGTCTCTGTAAAAAAAAAAAAAAAAAAAAGTAGAGGGAAAAATCAATATTATTACCACACTTACCATTAAAGACCTTCATTAAATGAGAAGAAATATGAAGTGGAAGGAACATGGATTTTGTAAGTCAAAGATTATAAATTCAAGTTTTAGCTCTGCTGCAAATCAACTGTATGATACTAGAAAAGTGGCTTGACTTTTCAGAATTTTACTTATATAAAATTCTAGTTAATAAGACTTATGTCATAGAGTTATTATGAAGATTAAATGAAAACTTTTATTATTATTATATTTTCTTTTTTATTTAAGCTGGAAACGGGGAGAGACAGTCAGACAGACTCCCGCATGCGCCCGACCGGGATCCACCTGGCACGCCCACCAGGGGCGACGCTCTGCCCACCAGGGGGCGATGCTCGCCCCTCCTGGACGTCGCTCTGCCGTGACCAGAGCCACTCTAGCGCCTGAGGCAGAGGCCAAGGAGCCATCCCCAGCGCCCGGGCCATCTTTGCTCCAATGGAGCCCCGGCTGCGGGAGGGGAAGAGAGAGACAGAGAGGAAGAAGGGGGAGGGGGATGGAGAAGCAAATGGGCGCTTCTCCTATGTGCCTTGGTCGGGAATCGAACCCGGGTCCCCGCATGCCAGGCTGACGCTCTACTGCTGAGCCAACCGGCCAGGGCCTAAATGAAAACTTTTAAAACATTCTTGGCAAATAACAAGTTGTGTACGTACCTCTTTATAATTTATTCTTCAGCTTTTTTTTTTTTTTTTTGGTATTTTTCTGAAGCTGGAAACAGGGAGAGACAGTCAGACAGACTCCCGCATGTGCCTGACCGGGATCCACCCGGCAGGCCCACCAGGGGGCGATGCTCTGCCCACCAGGAGGCTATGCTCTGCCCCTCAGGGGCGTGGCTCTGTTGCGACCAGAGCCACTCCAGCGCCTGGGGCAGAGGCCAAGGAGCCATCCTCAGCGCCCGGGCCATCTTTGCTCCAATGGAGCCTTGGCTGCGGGAAGGGAAGAGAGAGACAGAGAGGAAGAAGAGGAGGAGGGGTGGAGAAGCAGATGGGCGCTTCTCCTGTGTGCCCTGGCTGGGAATCGAACCTGGGACTTCTGCACGCCAGGCCGACGCTCTACCACTGAGCCAACTGGCCAGGGCCGCCTTACAGCTTTTTAACAGTCCAGTGTTGCCTGACCTGTGGTGACACAGTGGATTAACATCGACCTGGAATGCTGAGGTCTCCGGTTCAAAGCCTTGGGCTGCCCAGTTAAGGCACATACAGGAAGCCACTACTCTGGGTTGATGCTTCCTGCTTCTCTTTACAGTTTCTCTCTCTCTCCCCCAAATCAATAAATAAATCCTAAAAAAAAGAGACCCATCCAGTGTTAAAATATCTTTTTTACCTATTTTTATTTAAAGTAGTATACTTTTTGCTTTATAACTCCATGCTATTTTTCTCTTTTTAAAATATTTCATTATAAAAAATTTATTAGTGATTTTTATTTATTTTAAATAAATTAAATTCACTTCATGTAGCTATCACTTCACAGATTTGATAGGTGGAATTGATGTTTTCATCTTCCTCAACCAGCACATTTTAAGGATCTATTCTTTCTCAATTACGATAGAATATATCAGGCTGATTGTAAAACCTGTATGATGATGTTTTTGTAGAGTAAACTTATAGAATGAAGAGATTCTTTTTTTTAAGAGATTCTTATGTTTATTTTTGTTATGGTTGCTAACATATTCAGTTAAATTTCATGTGAATATGATCTAAGAAGAGCTATAGGTTGTACTATAAATTACTTAACAAGACAGTTAATCATTATCTTTTTTTTGTAAATAAGAAAACTTTTAATGTAATTCTGGAAAACATTAAAAATGAACTTTAATATAATATGTAAGCTGTGTACAGACATGTGTTTAAGAAAATAGTTTTGGGCAAGTGCATGAAACAAAATTAATTTCAAAACTAAAATTTATTTTCAGAATGTAAATTTTACTACTGTCCAAAGGAAATACTTCAATGAAACTAAAGGATTAGAGTATATTGAACAATTATGCATTGCAGAATTCAGCACTGTCCTGATGGAGGTTCAGTCCAAGTAAGTTATGACTAAAGGAAAGTCATAAATGTTTAGTGAGTTTTACAAAAGCAAGGTTTTTTGCTTGTTTTGTTCTCTGCTATATTCTACCACCTAGAAAAGTGCCTGGATTATAATACAACTGAGTGATTATTGAAATAGTAAAATAGTTAACTAAAATTTACATGCAAAGCATTTCTTGCTAACTTAATTTATATATATAGAATATCTCCAAATCAGTCAGAATCTATTGTCCTAATGGTTGTTGCTTACTTTACTTTAGAATGAAAAGCTCAGTAGGTATAGTAAACTAAAATTTGAGTATACAAATGTGAAACACAGTTAAAATTGTGTTCCTACCCTGGCCAGTTGGCTCAGAGTTGGAGTGTCAACCCAGTGTGTGAATGTCCCAGGTTCGATTTCAGGTCAGGGGGCACATAGGAGAAGTGACCATCTGTTTCTCCACCCCTCCTCCCTTTTCTGTATCTCTCTCTTCCTCTCCCACAACCACGGCTCAGTTGGAACAAGTTGGCCCCAGGTGCTGAGAATGGCTCCATGGCCTCGCCTTAGGCACTTAGCTCAATTGCTGAACAATGGGACAATGCCCCCAGATGGGCAGAGCATTGCCCCATAGGGAGCTTACTGGGTGGATCCTGGTCAAGGCACATGCGGAGTCTGTCTCTATGCCTCCCCACTTCTCACTTAATAAAAATAAAAATAAATAAATAGTTTTCCTGTTACTTTATACCTTTACTCCTAAAAGATTCAACATGAGCTCTGGCCGGTTGGCTCAGTGGTAGAGCGTCGGCCTGGCGTGTGGAGGTCCCGGGTTCGATTCCTGGCCCGGGCACACAGGAGAAGCGTCCATCTGCTCCACCGCTCTCCCTCTCCTTTCTCTCTGTCTCTCTCTTTCCCTCCCACAGCCAAGGCTCCATTGGATCAAAAGATGGCCCGGGCGCTGGGGATGGCTCCTTGGCCTCTGCCCCAGGCGCTAGAGTGGCTCTGGTTGCAACAGAGCGATGCCCTGGATGGGCAGAGCATTGCCCCCTGGTGGGCATGCCGGGTGGATCCTGGTAGGCTGCATGCAGGAGTCTGTCTGACTGCCTGCCCGTTTCCAGCTTCAGAATAATACAAAAAAAAAAAGATTCAACATGAGACAGGAAATTTTGGAAAAGATATTTCTTAGAACATGCTAAATGAGTACTTTCTTTGAGCTAGTTTAGAGCACTTATTTACTCAGTAATCACAATGACTACCTTCACTGAGATCATAATGTACTTTTATGTATATTGGGACCTCCTGACTTTAACGTTAAAGCTTAGATTCTTTCAGCATTATTTGAACACTCAGAATGGTACATCAAAAATTGACACAAATTATCATTAAATGTTGACTTTAACATCTGATTTTTTGAACTCTGATAGCTCCTAAGTGCCAGATCTCAGAAATTATCTATTTTATCAAATTTTGTTTTATAGGTAATTTATATAGTTTTAAAAAAATCAGGAACACCTAGTGTACTTTTTTCCTTTGAATTTGAATAGTGCTAAGCAAATACTTATGATTTTCCAAATATTAAGGTTAAATACATGTTCCACTTTGTAGCAATACTTTTTTTATTCTGAAGATTTATAGTGATGTATCTTTGGTCACCTTACAGGTATTACTGCCTTGCAGCTGTTGCAGCTTTATTAAAATATGTTGAATTTATTCAAAATTCTGTTTATGCACCAAAATCGCTGAAGATTTGTTTCCAAGGTAGTGAACAGACAGCCATGATAGATTCATCATCAGCCCAAAACCTTGAATTAATAATTAATAATCAAGATTGTAGGTAAGGTCACCCATTTGTTCTTATGAAATGTATCAGTATATTATGCCAAACTTTTTATGAAGAGTTACTTTACATTATTTAAAATTAATTGATGGAGATTGATTGCCATTGTTGCTAAACTGTTCAGATGTTTCACCAAAATCAGGTTTTAAAGATACTTGTGGAAATGGCATAAGCATCCTAACAGTGTGAGAGAACTCCATTGTTTCTCCTCTTAAACTTAAAACAAATCAAACAACTATAACTTAACAAATGATTTCCTGTTAAACACACAAACATGCCTGAAAGATTAATACATTGGGACATCTGAAGCTGTACATCGTGGTGAAGCAGGATGGGGGAAGGACAGGGATGGTGGCTGCTGATGCATTTTGGAGCTTATGGCAATGCCAGCAAGAGCAATAGCAGAGGAGAAATCAGGTTTCACACTACCACCTGGAGCATAAGATGGGCAGAAGCTATTTCTTTTTGAGAAAAGTCATCTTCCTTTTTCATCTTCATTGTGGTAGAGCCAGGTAAAAGTGACTTGGAAGCTTCACACAGCACAGTGGTGCTGACAACCATTACTGGAAGGGAAGTGGAGCCACAAGATTGCTCCCAGCCTCCAACTTCCTGGCAGAGCCTGGTAAAGAAAGCTGGGAGGCATTAAACAACACAACAGAATGACAGCCATTACTGGAAATAGGAGGAGCCACAGGATGAGAGCTTACCCCCCACTCCACACTCCCAGGCAGAGCCTGGTAAAGAATTCTGAGACTTCCCAAGCAGTATAGCAAAAGGAAAATTCCCCACCCATCTACTTGCTAAATTGCTGAGAAAAAGATAGATGCTAAACAAGAAAAGAGTTTACTACCTTAATTGCCAAGGTAACTTGGGAACACACACACAAAAAAAGAAAAATGTTCATAAACTAAACCCAGTCATGGAATATAGTGATATAAATGACAGAGAATTCAACATTGCAGTTATAAAACCATAGGATTAGAATTCATTGAACAGTTATGCATAGCAAAATTCCTAATGGACAGTATACAAGAGAACATAGAAAGGCAGTTCAATGAGCTCAGGAATAAAATCAATTAACAAAAGAAATGCTTAATCAGAGGGATTGAAACTAAAATAAAGAACCAACCAGAAATTCTGGAGCTAAAGGACTCAATAAAGGAAATGAGGCCTCACCAGTGGTGGCAGAGTAGCTAGAGCATTGACCTGGGATGCTGAGATGTCCCAGGTTTGAAACTTTGAGATTGCTGGCTTGAGTGTATGATTAACATGGTCACTGGCTTGAGTGTAGGATTATCAACATGATCCCATGGTCGCTGGCTTGAGCAAGGGGTCACTGGATTGGCTGGAGCCCCCTAGTCAAGGCACATATGAGAAGCAATCAATGAACTAAAGTGCTGCAACTATGAATTCATGCTTCTCATCTCTCTCACTTCCTGTCTCTCTCTTGCAAAAAAAAAAAAAGAAGGGAGGGTGGGAGGGAAAGAGAGAGAGAGAGAGAGAATGAAAAAGAAAAAAGAAAGAAAGAAAGAGGAGAGACAAGATGGTGTTGGAGTAGGCGGACATACCAACTTCCACCTCCCAGAACCAAAGTGGATTACAAACTAATTTTAAGAACCATCATCTGGAAAAACCAACTTTGGACTAAACTAAGAGGACTCTTCAACCACGGAACACTGAAGAAGGCACACTGAGACTGGTAGGAAAAGGGGAAATGCGGAGAGGGCTGTCCAGCTCTCCAGAGCGAACGGTAGCTGGGAGAGACTTGTGTGGCAGGAAGTGAGTTTAGCAGAGAGGGGAGGGTCCTGAGTCCCAGGAACAAAGCCCCAGCCTGCAGCCCCAGAGCCTAGAAGAGGCGTATGGACAGTATTTAGCTGGAAACAAGACAGGATACTGTTTGTGAGAAAGAGACTGATTTCTCAGACCCAGGATTCTCCTTAAAGGGACCGTGCAGAAAACCTCTCTCACAACCACTCACCCGAGGCTCTGGGGGACAGGGAGAGAAGAGAGGACCAGAGTAGCAGGAAGAGAGTGTAATCTAGGAGGCACAGGGAGAAAGATTTTGAGAGACAGCCATCCTAACCTCTGGGATGAGTCACTCCCCAAATCTGAAGTGAATATTTCCCCTGGAAACAGCAATTCCAGCAAAGGGAAGCAGGACACCAGCCAAACAAGCTATCCCACGGCACTCAGAGCAGAGTCACTTAGAAAGAGGGAACTTTCAGGACTACAGTAGTGAGTGTTAGAGTCTGAGCTGCAGTGCCCCTATCCACATGGCTGAGGGTTCGCCTGAGGGCAGGTGGTGGCAGGACATGGAAGCGGTTCTGTCGGCAAGGGTGGAAGTTGGCTGGCCACCACTGAGGCCCAGGTGTGAGCTCGGTCTTGCCCGGTTGGGGAAGAGAGGACATGCAAAAGTGGTCAAGCCCAGCTGCAGGCCGCCTGCAATCCAGCCTGTTGGGGAAAGGCAGGAGCCCAAGAAGGGGCCGACACCTGCCCTTGAGCAAGGGCACAGGAGCACAGCCCTGCCCCGCCTGTAGAACCGAGGCTTGTGGCCTGACTTGTGAGCTGGCTCCTCCTGCAGGGGTGGAGCCAAAAGCCCAGAACAGGAGGATTCCTGCTACTGAGCATGGGCACACAGTCCTGCTCGGCCTGTGGAGCCAAGGCTTGCAACCGTCCCACAAGAGGGCTCCTCCTGAAAGGACGGGGTGAAAGCCTGGAATCAGGCAGAGACTGCAACTGAGCAAAGGTGCTCACCCCTGCCCTCAGGGACAAGCATAATGCCACCCGCTGGGGCGGGGCAAAGGCCGAGGCCACCAAGGCTTTTATACCGAGCACATGAACACAGCCACTCACGTGAAGGAGAGGCGGAAACCACAGCAACAGCCCCAGTGGGCAGGCACTGGCAACGCTCATACCCGAACGCCCTAGGCAGCAACAGCAGAGGAGGTGGCGGACCTGGAGATAGACCACACCTAGGGAACACAGAGGCCACACCAGTGGACTCCAGTGGCCAAAACCTTCTTTTACACAGACAAAATGAGAAAGCAGAGAAATGCAACACAAATTAATCAAGAGAAATCCCCAGAAAAGGAACTGAAGAAATGAGATATAACCAAATTACCTGATGCAGAGTTTAAAATAACTATTGTTAGGATGCTCAAAGATATTAGAACAACAATAGATGGTCATTACGAACACCTAAATAAAGAGATAGCAAATATAAAAAAGGACATTGAAATAATAAAAAAGAATCAGTCAGAAATGACAAATAAAATATCAGAAATGAAGAACACAATGGAAGAAATTAAAAGCAGGATGGATGAAGCTGAGAATCGAATTAGCTAGTTAGAGGACGAGATAAATAAAGGCACGGAAGCAGAGCAGAAAAAAGAAGAGAGACTCAAAAAGTCAGGAAAATCTAAGAGAGCTCTGTGACAACATGAAGAGAAATAACATCTATCATAGGGGTTTCTGAAGGAGAAGAGAAAGAACAAGGGATAGAGACTTTGTTCAAACATATCACAGCTGAAAACTTCCCTCAATTAAGTCAGAAAAACATCTCACAAGTTCAAGAAGCCCAGAGAACTCCATTAAAGAGAAACCCAAAGAAATCTACACCAAGACATATCATAATTAAAATACCAAAGCTAAGTGATAAAGAGAAAATATTAAAAGCTACTAGAGAAAAAAAGACTATCACATACAAAGGAGCCCCCATAAGGATGACTTCCGACTTCTCAACAGAAACACTTGAGGCCAGAAGGGAATGGCAAGAAATACTCAAAGTAATGCAGAACAAGAGCCTACAACCAAGACTACTTTATCTAGCAAGGCTATCATTTAAAATTGAAGGAAGGCCCTGCCGGTTGGCTCAGTGGTAGAGCGTCGGCCTGGCATGTGGGGGACCCGGGTTTGATTCCCGGCCAGGGCACATAGGAGAAGCGCCCATTTGCTTCTCCACCCCCACCCCCCTCCTTCCTCTCTGTCTCTCTCTTCCCCTCCCATCAAGGCTCCATTGGAGCAAAGATGGCCCGGGCGCTGGGGATGGCTCCTTGGCCTCTGCCCCAGGCGCTAGAGTGGCTCTGGTCGCAGCAGAGCGACGCCCCGGAGGGGCAGAGCATCGCCCCCTGATGGGCAGAGCGGCGCCCCTGGTGGGCTTGCCAGGTGGATCCCAGTCAGGCGTATGCGGGAGTCTGTCTGACTGTCTCTCCCCGTTTCCAGCTTCAGAAAAATACAAAAAAAAAAAAAAATTGCTTATCAACAATAACCTTAAATGTAAATGGCTTAAATGATCCGATCAAAAGATATAGGGTAGCTGCGTGGATAAGAAAACATGACCCATACATATGCTGTGTATAAGAGACACACCTTAAAACAAAAGATGCACATAGACTGAAGATAAAAGGATGGAAAAAAATATTTCACACAAATGGAAATGAAAAAAAAGCTGGGGTAGCAATACTTATATCAGACAAAATGGACTTTAAAACAAAGACTAGGCCCTGGCCGGTTGGCTCAGTGGTAGAGCGTTGGCCTGGTGTGCAGGAGTCCTGGGTTCGATTCCCAGCCAGGCCACACAGGAGAAGCGGCCATTTGCTTCTCCACTCCTCCACCTCTCCTTCCTCTCTGTCTCTCTCTTCCCCTCCGGCAGCCAAGGCTCCATTGGAGCAGAGTTGGCCCGGGTGCTGGGGATGGCTCTATGGCCTCTACCTCAGGCGCTAGAGAGGCTCTGGTTGCAACAGAGCGGTGTCCCAGATGGGCAGAGCATCACCCCCTGGTGGGCATGCCGGGTGAATCCCAGTTGGGCACATGCGGGAGTCTGTCTGACTGCTCCCCATTTCCAACTTCAGAAAAATACAAAAAACAAAACAAAACAAACAAAAAAACCCCACAAAGACTATAGTAAGAGATAAAAAAGGTCACTACATAATGATAATGGGAGCAATCCAAAAGGAAGATATAACCATTATAAATATCTATGCACCTAATATAGAAGCACTTAAATATATAAAGCCGACTTTGATGGATTTAAAGGGTGAGATCAACAGCAATACTATAATAGTAGGGGATTTCAATACCCCACTAACATCACTAGATAGATCCTCAAGAAAAACAATCAACAAAGAAACAACAGAATTAAAGGACACACTAGATTAACTCAATTTAATAGATATCTTCACAACCTTTCACCCTAAACCAGCAGAATATACATTCTTTTCAAGTGCTCATGGTACATTCTCTAGGATAGACCACATGTTAGGGCACAAAAGCGGTCTCAACAAATTTAAGAAGATTGAAATCATATCGAGCACTTTCTCTGATCACAATGGCACGAAACTGGAAATCAACCACAACAGGAAAACTGAAAAATACTCAAATATCTGGAAACTAAATAGCATGTTATTAAATAACAAATGGGTTAACAATGAGATCAAAGAAGAAATTAAGAAATTTCTAGAAACAAACGATAACAAGTATACATCAAATAAAAGTTTATGGGATTAAGCAAAAGAAGTCCCGAGAGGGAAGTTCATAGCATTACTGGCATACCTCAATAAGCTAGAGAAAGCTCAAATAAACAACTTGACCCTGCATCTAAAAGAACTAGAAAAAGAACAGCAAGTAAATCCTAGAGCTAGTAGAAGGAAGGAAATAAATGACATAGAGGCTAAAGAAACAATACAGAGGATCAATGAAACCAAGAGCTGGTTCTTTGAAAAGGAAACAAGATCGATGAACCTGTAACAAGACTCACCAAGAAAAAAAAAAGAGAGGACTCAAATAAATAAAATTAGAAATGAGAGTGGATAAGTAACAACTGACACAACAGAAATACAAAATATTGTAAGAAAATACTATGAAGAAGTGCATGCCAAAAAACTAGACAACCTAGATGAAATGGACAAATTCCTTGAAACATATAATCTTCCAAAAATCAATCTTGAAAAATCAGAAAACCTAAACAGACTGATTCCAACAAATGAGATTGAAACAGTTATGAAAAAACTCCCAAAAAAGAAAAGTCCTGGGCCTGATGGTTTCACAAGTGAACTCTACAAATATTCAAAGAAGAACTAACTCCTATCCTTCTCAAGCTATTTCAAAAAATTCAAGAAGAAAGACTTCCAAGCTCATTTTATGAGGCAAGAATAATTCTGATTCCAAAACCAGGGAAAGACAACACAAAGAAAGAAAATTGTAGGCCAATATCTCTAATGAATTTAGATGCTAAAATCCTCAACAAAATATTAGCAAACCGGATCCAGCAATATATGAAAAAAATCATACACCATGATCAAGTGGGATTTAGTCTCGGGAGGCAGGGCTGGTACAGTATTCGCAAATCAATCAATGTGATTCATCACATAAACAAAAGGAAGGAGAAAAACCACATGATAATTTCAATAGATGCAGAAAAAGCATTTGATATAAAATCCTGCACCCATTCATTATCAAAACTCTCAGCAAAGTGGGAATACAGGGAACATACCTCAAAATGATAAAGGCCATCTATGACAAACCCACAGCCAACATCATACTCAATGGGCAAAAATTAAAAGCAATCCCCTTAAGATCAGGAACAAGGCAGGGGTGCCCCCTTTCACCACTCTTATTCAACATAGTTCTGGAAGTCCTAGCCACAGCAATCAGACAAGAAAAAGAAATAAAAGGCATCCAAATTGGAAAAGAAGAAGCAAAACTATCACTATTTGCAGATGATATGATATTGTATATAGAAAACCCTAAAGTCTCAGTCAAAAAACTACTAGACCTGATAAATGAATTCAGCAAGGTGGCAGGATATAAAATTAATACTCAGAAATCAGAGGCATTTTTATACACTAGCAATGAACTGTCAGAAAGAGACATTAAGGAAGTAATCCCCTTTACCATTGCAACCAAGAAAATACAGTACCTAGGAATAAATTTAACCAGGGAGATTAAAGACTTGTAATAAAAAAATTATAAAACATTGATAAAAAAAATCAGGGAAGATACAAAGAAGTGGAAGCATATACTGTGCTCATGGTTAGGAGGAATAAACATCATTAAAATGTCTATATTACCCAAAGTAATTTATAAATTCAATGCAATACTGATTAAAATACCAATGACTTACTTCAAAGATATAGAACACATATTCAAAAATTTATATGGAACCAAAAGAGAACACAAATAGCCTCAACAATCTTGAAAAGGAAGAATAAAGTGGGAGGTATCACACTTCCAGATATCAAGTAATACTACAAGGCCATTGTACTCAAAACAGCCTGGTATTGGCATAAGAACATACATATAGATCAATGGAACAGAACAGAGAACCCAGAAATAAACCTACAGCTCTATGGACAACTGATATTTGACAAAGGAGGTAAGAGCATACAATGGAGTAAAGATCTGGAAACAGCCCAAGTGTCCATCAGAGGACGAGTGGATTAAAAAGCTTTGGTACATATATACTATGGAATACTACTCAGCCATAAGAAATGATGACATCGGATCATTTACAACAACATGGATGGACCTTGATAACATTATACTGAGCGAAATAAGTAAATCAGAAAAAACTAAGAACTATATGATTCCATACATAGGTGGGACATAAAAATGAGACTCAGAGACATGGACAAGAGTGTGGGGGTTACGGGTTGGGGGGGAGGAGAGGGAGGGGGTTGGGAGAGGGGAGGGACACAAAGGAAACCAGTTAGAAGGTGACGGAAGACAATTGGACTTTGGGTGATGGGAATGCAGCATAATCAAATGTTAAAATAACCTAGAGATGTTTTCTCTGAACATATGTACACTGATTTATCAATGTCACCCCATTAAAATTAATTTTAAAAAAAGAAAAAAAGGAAGGAAGGAATTAAGAAGTTGGCAGGAAAAAAGATACACAGACTAATGGGTCACTATTGAAAGCCTAGAAATAAATCCACACAAATATGGAAAACCAATTTTTGAGAGGAGCCATAAACATACAGTTGAGTAAGGAAAGGCTCTAATAAATGGTGTTTGGAAAACTGGAAAGCCACATGTAAAGGAATGAAACTAGACTGCCATCTGACACCATATATAAAAATTAACTCAAAATGGGTTAAATACTTAAATGTAAGACCTGAAACAATAAAACACATTAAAGAAAAAGTAGTCACTAAACTTATGGAAATTGGCCTCAGAGAGGTTTTTGTGAACTTGACCTCAAAGTCAAGGGAAGTAAGTGTAGAAATAAATGAATGGAACTAATTAAACTAAAAAGCTTCTGCACAGCAAACACAAACAAACAACAATAAACCCCCATCAATAAAACAGAAAAGTAACTGACTGAATAGGAGAAAATATTTGCAAATGATACCTTCAGTCTGGGGCTAATATCCAAAAAAATAAAAGGAACTCATACATCTTTATTACAAAACAATAAATAATCTAATTTAAAATGTGCAGAGTAACTGAATAGACAATTTTCCAAGGATGGGCAACAGATATGGAAATATGATCAAAATCACTAGTATCAGGGGAAATGCAAATCCAAACCACAATAAGACCACCTCATACTTGTTAAAATGGCTATTATCAATAAGACAAGACATAATGAGATGGAGAGGATGTGGAGAAAAAGGAACTCTTGCACACTGTTGGTGGGAATGCAAATTGGTGTAACCAACTATGGAAAATAGTATGGAGATGCCAACAAAAATTAAAAATAGAGCTATCACATGATCCAGCAATTCCACTTCTTGGTATTTCTTAGAAAAAACCCCAAAAAACGAATTCAAAAAGATATATACATTTCTCTGTTCATTGCAGCATTATTTACAGTAGCCAAGACATGGAAACAAACTTAGTGTCCTTTGATGGATGTTTGGATAAAGATAAGGTACATATATACAATGGAATACTACTCATGAAAGAGATAAAATATTACCATTTTTGGCAGCATGGATGAATCTTGAGAGGGTTCTCATGTAAAATAAGTCAAATGGAAAAGGACAAGAACTGTATGATTTCCTTCATGAATGGGGATAGAAAACAAAAAGCAACAAACAAACAAACAAACTCATAGATAAAGACTATAGAATGCTGGTTACCTGAGAGAAAAGGAAGTGTGGGAGGGAGGACAAAGTAAAAAATGTCAAATGAATGGGGAAGGAAGCAGACTAGACTTCAGGTTGTGGGCACACAATAGAGTATCCAGATGTCATATTATACAGACATACATCTGCAACTTATATATTGTTATTAACCAGTGTCACCTCAATACATTTTATTAAAATATATTTGTACTAAACAAAACAAAATATCCCAAAGCAAAACTAGGCAAAGGATTTGCATAGACATTTCTCCAAAAATATATACAAATGGCCCATAAGCACATTAGAAGATGATTCATATCATTAGTCATTAGGGAAGTGCAAATCAAAACCACACTTATATACCACTTCATACTCAGTAGGATGGCTATTGTCAAGTAAATGTAAAATTAGTGTTAGACTATAAAGAAACTGGGACCCCTGGTGCATTGCTGGTGAGAATGTAACATGGTGCAGTCACTTTGGAAAACAGTGTGATAGTTCCTCAAAAAGTTAAACATTGAATTACCATATATCCAGCAATTCCACTTTTAGGTATATATCCCCCCAAAATTGAAAATGGAATCAGACAGATCCTTGCACATCAGTGTTCATGGCAGCATTATTCACAATAGCCAGTAGGTGGGAAACAAACCAAATGTTCATCAATGAATGACTGGGTTAAAAAAATGAAACATGTACATACAATGGAATATTATTTAGCCTTAAAAAAGAAGAAAATTCTGATACTTGCCACTAGGTATATGAACCTTGAAAATATGATAAGTGAAATAAGCCAGACAAAAAAATGTTTCATGATTTTACTTATATGAGGTGTCTAAATTAGGTAAATTCATAGAGACAGAAAGTAGATTAGTAGTTTACCAGGGACAAGGGGATGTGGAGAATGAGGTAGTTAGGTAATATTAAGGGATTTAGAGTTACTGTTTGGGATGGTGAAAAGGTTCTGGAAATGGATCGTGGTGATAGTTACACAACACTGAGAGTATTCCTAATGACACTGAATGTGCACTTAAAATAGTTGAAATGGTAAATTTTATGTTATGTATATTTTACTCTGATTTTTAAAAATTGGGACTTTTGTGCTCTTCCTCTCCCTAAGGTTAGTAAAGTCTCATGCGGCTTCTTCTTTATATCATTAGTTGTAAGACTTCCATTTATCTAGACTTCAGGTGGTTCTCGGTGATGGTTGTTCTGTAATGTAGTTGTAATTTTGATGTGGTTGTGGTAGGATGAGTACAGCATTTATTTACCTTTGTTGCCATCTTTACTGGAAACTTTTTAAAATAAAAAACACATTTTTGTAGCTGAAATTATTTTTTTCCTTTCATTTGTAATTCTCTAACTTCTTAAATTCAAACCAAATGGTTGTATTAAATACTCATTTTACCAATTTAAAAGTCCCCCCTTAGGATGAATTATTATTATTATTATTATCTACTTTTCATCACAGGACAAATTATATACTTTTTTTTTTTTTTGTATTTTTCTGAAGCTGGAAATGGGGAGAGACAATCAGACAGACTCCCACATGCGCCCGCCCGGGATCCACCTGGCACGCCCACCAGGGGTGACACTCTGCCCACCAGGGGGCGATGCTCTGCCCCTCTGGGGCATCGCTCTGTTGCTACTAGAGCCACTCTAGCGCCTGAGGCAGAAGCCAAGGAGCCATCCCCAGCGCCCGGGCCATCTTTGCTCCAATGGAGCCTCGGCTGTGGAAGGGGAAGAGAGAGACAGAGAGGAAGGAGAGGGGGAGGGGTGGAGAAGCAGATGGGCGCTTCTCCTGTGTGCCCTGGCCGGGAATCGAACCCGGGATTTCTGCACACCAGGCCGACGCTCTACCACTGAGCCAACCGGCCAGGGCGACACTGTTGATTTTTGATAATCGAAGTATGGTCCATTGACTGACAGCATACTTGGGAGCTTTATTCAGAATGTATAATAAATTCTCAGGCCTCATCTCAGACCTACTGAAACAGAATATGCATACAATTTTTATGTCTTAAAGTTTGAGAATAACTACTGTATAGACTATAAAATTATTTAATCACAAAATTAAATTGAATTCTTTGTATACTTAGTGAAAATTTTCAAACTTGTTTTTTCAAAGGAGTAATCACACTCTCTTTGGTGTTCTAAATTACACTAAGACTCCTGGAGGGAGTAGAAGACTTCGTTCTAATATATTAGAACCTCTAGTTGATATTGAAACTATTAACATGAGATTAGACTGTGTTCAAGAACTACTTCAACATGAGGAACTCTTCTTTGGACTTCAGTCAGGTAAATGAATATTCTTTAAATTTAGAAATATAAATAATTGAAAATATATATTGTATTCTTATAAGGTATTCTTATACCAGTTAGATGAAGGCCCACCCTAATGACTTTATTTTAACTTGATAGCACCTGCAAAGATCCAGTTTCCAAGTAAGGTCACATTTAGAGGTACTGGGATTTAGGACTTCAAAATATCTTTTTGAGGGACACAATCTAACCAATAACATGTGGTAAGAGAAATGTCCTTGGTATCTGGCTATTTGTTCACTGGCATGGCAGTGCAATGTTTTTGTTTTGTTTTGTTTTGTTAGCTAGAGAGGGAAAGAAAGAGAGAGACATAGGAAGAAAGAGAGATGAGAAGCATTAACTCATAGATGTGTCACTTTAGTTGTTCCATTGATTGCTTCTCATATCTGTCCTGACCAGTGAGCTCAAGCCAAGCCAATGACCCTTTGCTCAAGCCAGTAACCTTTAGATTTCAAGCCAATGACTATGGGATTGTGTTGATGATCCCACGCTTGAACTGGTGAGCCTGTACTCAAGCTGATGAGCCTGTACTCAAACTAAGTGACCTTGAGGTATCCAACCTGGAACCTCAGCATTCCAGGTCGACTCTCCATCCACTGTGCTACCATTGGTCTCCATTCACTGTGCTTCGACTCTTCATCCACTGTGCTACCATTGGTCTTTATTCACTGTGCTACCATTGGTCAGGCTCAGTGTTCTTTCTTCCTTTCTTTCAATCTTTCTTTTTTTTTTTCTTTCTTTCTTTCATTTATTTTTATTAATTTTAATGGGGTGACATTGATAAATCAGGGTACATATGTTCAGAGAAAACATCTCCAGGTTATTTTGACATTTGATTATGTTGCATACCCATCACCCAAAGTCACATTCTCTACCGTCACCTTCTATCTGGTTTTCTTTGTGCCCCTATTCCCTCTTTTGCCCCGGTAACAACCACAATCTTGTCCATGTCTCTGAATCGCATTTTTATGTCCCACCTATGTATGGAGTCATATAGTTCTTAGGCTTTTCTGATTTACTTATTTCAGTCAATATAATGTTATCAAGGTCCATCCATGTTGTTGTAAATGATCCGATGTCAACATTTTTTATGGCTGAGTAGTATTCCATAGTATATATGTACCAAAGCTTTTTAATCCACTCGTCCTCTGATGGACACTTGGACTGTTTCCAGATCTTCGCTATTGTGAACAATGCTGCCATAAACATGGGGGTGCATTTCCTCTTTTGAAACAGTGGTATGGTGTTCTTGGGGTATATTCCTAAAAGTTGAATAGTTGGGTAAAAAGGCAGTTCGATTTTTAATTTCTTAAGGAATCTCCATACTGTTTTCCACAGTGGCTGCACCGGTCTGAATTCCCACCAGCAGTGCAGAAAGGTTCCCTTTTCTCCACATCCTCATAAGCACTTATTCTGTGTTGTTTTGTTGATGAGCGCCATTCTGACTGGTGTGAGGTGATATCTCATTGTGGTTTTAATTTGCATTCCTCTAATAATTAGTGATGTTGAACATTTTTTTATATGCCTATTGGCCATCTGTATGTCCTCTTTGGAGAAGTGTCTATTCATCTCTTGTGCCCATTTTTGATTGGATTGTTGGTCTTCCTGGTGTTGAGTTTTACAAGTTCTTTATAAATTTTGGTTATTAACCCCTTATCAGATATATTGTCAAATATATTCTCCCATTGTGTAGTTTGTCTTTTTATTCTGTTCTTATTGTCTTTAGCTGTGCAGAAGCTTTTTAGTTTGATATAGTCCCACTTGTTTATCCTGTCTTTTATTTCACTTGCCCATGGAGATAAATCGACAAATATATTGCTGCGAGAGATGTTGGAGAGCTTACTGCCTATGTTTTCTTCTAAGATCCATATGGTTTCACGGCTTATATTTAAGTCTTTTATCCATTTTGAGTTTATTTTTGTAAATAATGTAAGTTGGTGGTGTAGTTTCATTTCTTTGCAGGTAGCTGTCCAATTTTCCCAACATCATTTGTAGAAGAGGCTGTCTTTACTCCATTGTATGCTCTTACCTCCTTTGTCAAATATCAGTTGTCCATAAAGGTGTGGGTTTATTTCTGGGTTCTCTGTTCTGTTCCATTGATCTATGTACCTGTTCTTATGCCAGTACCAGGCTGTTTTGAGTACAATGGCCTTGAAGTATAACATGATATCAGGAAGTGTGATACCTCCCACTTTATTCTTCCTTTTCAAGATTGCTGAGGCTATTTGTGTTCTCTTTTGGTTCCATATAAATTTTTGGAATATGTGTTCTATATCTTTGAAGTATGTCATTGGTATTTTAATTGGTTGCATTGAATTTATAAATTACTTTGGGTAATATAGACATTTTAATGATGTTTATTCTTCCTCACCATGAGCACGGTATATGCTTCCACTTGTTTGTATCTTCCTTGATTTCTTTATCAATGTTTTGTAATTTTCCAAGAACAAGTCTTTAATCTCTTTGGTTACATTTACTCCCAGGTACTTTATTTTTTTGGTTGCTGTAGTGAAGGGGATTGTTTCCTTAATTTCTCTTTCTGACAGTTCATTTTTGGTGTATAAAAATGCCTCTGATTTCTGAGTTTAATTTTATATCCTGCCACCTGGCTGAATTCATTTATCAGGTCCAGTAGTTTTTTGACTGAGACTTTAGGTTTTCTATATACAATATCATATCATCTGCAAATAATGATAGTTTTACTTCATCTTTTCCAATTTGGATGCCTTTTATTTCTTTTTCTTGTCTGATTGCTGTGGCTAGGACTTCCAGAACTATGTTGAATAAGAGTGGTGAAAGAGGGCACCCCTGCCTTGTTCCTGATCTTAAGGGGATTGCTCTTAATTTTTGCCCATTGAGTATGATGTTGGCTGTGGGTTTGTCATAGATGGCCTTTATCATGTTGAGGTATGTTCCCTGTATTCCCACTTTGCTGGGAGTTTTTATCATGAATGGGTGCTGGGTTTTATCAAATGCTTTTTCTGCATTTATGGAATTTATCATGTGGTTTTTCTCCTTCCTTTTGTTTATGTGATGAATCACATTGATTGATTTACGAGTATTGTACCAGCCTTGCCTCCCCAGAATAAATCCCACTTGATCATGATGTATGATTTTTTTCATATATTGCTGGATTCAGTTTGCTAATATTTTGTTGAGGATTTTAGCATCTAAATTCATCAGGGATATTGGCCTATAATTTTCTTTCTTTGTGTTGTCATTGCCTGGTTTTGGAATCAGAATTATGCTTGCCCTATAAAAGGAGCTTGGAAATCTTCTTTCCTCTTGAATTTCTTGAAATAGCGTGAGAAGGATAGGAGGTAGTTCTTTGAATATTTGGTAGAATTCCTTGTGAAGCCATCAGGCACAGGACTTTTCTTTTTTGGGAGTTTTTTCATAACTGTTTCGATCTCATTTGTTGTAATCAATCTGTTTAGGTTTTCTGATTCTTCCAGATTGATTTTTGGAAGATTATATGTTTCAAGGAATTTGTCCATTTCATCTAGGTTATCTAGTTTTTTGGCATACAGTTCTTCATAGTATTTTCTTTTCTTTTTTTTTTTTTTCATTTTTCTGAAGCTGGAAACAGGGAGAGGCAGTCAGACAGACTCCCGCATGCGCCCGACCGGGATCCACCCGGCACGCCCACCAGGGGCGACGCTCTGCCCACCAGGGGGCGATGCTCTGCCCATGCTGGGCGTCGCCATGTTGCGACCAGAGCCACTCTAGCGCCTGGGGCAGAGGCCACAGAGCCATTCCCAGCGCCCGGGCCATCTTTGCTCCAATGGAGCCTTGGCTGCGGGAGGGGAAGAGAGAGACAGAGAGGAAAGCGCGGCGGAGGGGTGGAGAAGCAAATGGGCGCTTCTTCTGTGTGCCCTGGCCGGGAATCAAACCCGGGTCCTCCGCATGCTAGGCCGACGCTCTACCGCTGAGCCAACCGGCCAGGGCCATAGTATTTTCTTACAATATTTTGTATTTCTGTTGTGTCAGTTATTATTTCTCAACTTTCATTTCTAATTTTATTTATTTGAGTCCTCTCTCTTTTTTTCTTGGTGAGTCTGGTTAAAGATCATGTTTACCTATTCAGAAAACTAGCTCTTGGTTTCGTTGGTCCTCTGTATTGTTTCTTTAGCCTCTATGTCATTTATTTCTGCTCTGATCTTTATTATTTCCTTCCTTCTACTACCCCTGGACTTTACTTGCTGTTCTTTTTCTAGTTCTTTTAGATGTTGGGTCAAGTTGTTTATTTGAGCTTTTTCATGCTTCTTAAAGTATGCCTGTAATGATATGAACTTCCCTCTCAGGACTGCTTTTGCTGTGTCCCATAAATTTTTAGTTAATTTATACTCATTATCATTCCTTTCTAGGAATACTTTTATTTTTTCTCTGATCTCATTGTTAACCCATTTGTTATTTAATAACATGCTATTTAGTTTTCAAGTTTTTGAGTATTTTTAAATTTTTCTGTTGTGGTTGATTTCTAGTTTCATGCCATTGTGATCAGAGAAAGTGCTCGATATGATTTCAATCTTCTTAAATTTGTTGAGACCGCTTTTGTGCCCTAACATGTGGTCTATCCTAGAGAATGTACCATGAGCACTTGAAAAGAATGTATATTCTGCTGGTTTAGGGTGAAAAGTTGTGAAGATATCTATTAAATTGAGTTAATCTAGTGTGTCCTTTAATTCTGTTGTTTCTTTGTTGATTGTTTTTCTTGAGGATTTATCTAGTGACGTTAGTGGGGTATTGAAATCTCCTACTATTATAGTATTGCTGTTGATCTCGCCCTTTAAATCCATCAAAGACGGCTTTATATATTTAGGTGCTTCTATATTAGGTGCGTAGCTATTTATAATGGTTATATCTTCCTTTTGGATTGCTCCCTTTATCATTATGTAGTGACCTTCTTTATCTCTTACTATAGCCTTTGTTTTAAAGTACATTTTGTCTTATATAAGTATTGCTACCCCAGCTTTTTTTTTTTCATTTTCATTTGCATGAAATATTTTTGTCTATCTTTTTACCTTCAGTGTATGTGCATCTTTTGGTGGGTTTGTTGTAGACAGTATATGTACAAGTCCAGTTTTTTTATCCATGCAGCTACCCTATGTCTTTTGATTTGATCCTTTAACCGATTTACATTTAAGGTTATTATTGATATGTAGTTGTTTATTGCCATTTTATTTTTTAAAACTGTATTCCTCTTTTGCTATATTCTTTCTCCCCTTTGATCTGTTTACAACAGGCCCCTTAGCATTTCTTGCAGCATTGGTTTGGTTGTAGTGTATTCCTTGAGGTTTTTTTTTTTTTTTTTTTTTTTTTTTTGTCTGGGAAGCTTTTTATTTCTCCTTCAATTTTAAACGATAGCCTTGCTGGATAAAGTAGCCTTGGTTGTAGGCTCTTGTTCTGCATTACTTTGAATATTTTTTGCCATTCCCTTCTGGCCTTAAGTGTTTCTGTTGAGAAGTTGGATGTCATCCTTATGGGGTCTCCTTTGTAGGTGATAGCCTTTTTTTTCTCTAGTATCTTTTAATATTTTCTCTTTATCACTTAGCTTTGGTATTTTAGTTATGATTTATCTTGGTGTAGATTTCTTTTGGTTTCTCTTTAATGGAGTTCTCTGTGCTTCTTGAACTTGTGGGACTTTTTCCTGCCTCAATTTAGGGAAGTTTTCAGCTAAGATTTGATCAAACAAAGTATCTCTTGTTCTTTCTCTCTTTTTTCAGGAACACCTATGATGTGGATGTTATTTCTCTTCATGTTGTCACAGAGCTCTCTTAGAGTTTCCTCAGACTTTTTGAGCCTCTTTTTCTTTTTTCTGCTCTGCTTTCGTGCCTTCATTTATCTTGTCCTCTAACTTGCTGATTTGATCCTCAGCTTCATCCATCCTGCTTTTAATTTTTTCCTTTGTGGTCTTTATTTCTGATATTTTATTTGTCATTTCTGACTGATTCTTTTTTATTATTTCAATGCCCTTTTCTATATTTGCTATCTCTTTATTTAGGTGATCATAATGACTATCTATTGTTGTTCTAAGATCTTTGGACATCCTAACAATCAATGTTTTAAACTCTCTGCATCTTGTAATATGGTTATATCTGACTCATTCAGGTCCTTTTCTGGGGATTTCTCTTGATTCATTTGGGTTGCATTTCTCTGCCTTCCCATTTTGTCTGCGTATAAGCAGAGTTTGGCCACCAGAGTCCAATGGATGTGGCCTCTGTTTTCCCTAGGTGTGTTCTGTCTGCAGGCCCACCACCCCTGCTGCCTCTGGCGTTCGGGTATGAGCGTTGCTGGCGCTGACCCTCTGTGGCTGTTGCTAGGGTTCCACCTCTCCTTCACAGGAGGGGCTATGTTCACATACCTGGGTCTACAGGCCTCCATGGCCTCAGCCTTCATCCTGCCCCCTGCGGGCGGAGTTGCAAACTGCGCCCAGGGCCGCAAGCCTCAGCACTGAGGGCCGGGGTGAGCACCTTTGCTCAGCTGCTGGTCTCCGACTTTTCTGGGTTCCCACCCTGCCCCCTGCAGGAGGAGCCAGCTTGCGCATCTGGCCACAAGCCTCAGCTCCGTGGGCTGGGCAGGGCTGTGCACCCGTGCTCAGCTGCAGATCTCCCAACTCTTCCCGGGCTTTCGTTCTACCCCTATGGGCAGAGACAGCTTGCATGTTAGCCTGCAAGCCTCAGCTCCACAGGCCAAGTGAGGCTGCATGCCACGCGCCCTTGCTCAGTTGCGGGTCCCCGCCCATTCTGGGCTTTCGTTGGTCCCCCCCCCCCCCGCAGGTGGGATTGCAGGCCGGCTCGCAGCTGGGCCTGACTGCTTTCACGTGTCCCCTCTGCCCGTGCTGGGCTAGACTGAGCTCACACCCGGCCTTAGTTGTTGCCGGCCAGGCTTCCACCTGCTGACAGAACCATGCTTTGCACCCCACTGCCTCCCCGCCTCCCGCCCTGTGGCAGACCCTCAGCAGTGTGGGTGGGGGTGCTGCAGCTTAGACCCTAATACTCCATACTGGAGTCCTGAAAGCTCCCTCCTTCTAAGCGACTCTGCTTTGAGTGCCGCAGGAGAGCTTGTTTGGCTGGTGTCCTGCTTCCCTTTGCTGATATTGCTGGTTCCAGGGGAAATATTCATTTCAGATTTGGAGAGTGACTCAGCCCAGGTGTTAGGATGGCTGTCCTTCGAAGTGTTTCTCCCTGTGCCTCCTAGATTACACTCTCTTCCTGCTGCTCCAGTCCTCTCCTCTCTTCCTATCCCCTGGAGCCCCAGGTGGGTGGTTGTGAGAGAGGTTTTCTGCACAGTCCCTTTAAGAAGAATCCTGGGTCTGAGAAATCTGTCTCTTTCTCACAAACAGTACCCTGACTTGTTTCACAGCTAAATATTGTCAGTACACTTCTTCTAGGCTCTGGGGCTGTAGACTGGGGCTTTGTTCCTGGGGCCCAGGACCCTCCCCTCTCTGCCAAACTTTTTTTCCCCACCATGTAAGTCTCTCCGGGCTGCCGTTGGCTCCGGGGAGCTGGGCAGCCCTCTCCGCGTTTCCGCCTTTCCTACCAGTCTCAGTGTGCCTTCTTCAGTGTTCCTTGGTTGAAGAGTCCTCTTAGTTTAGTCCAAAGTTGGTTTTTCCAGATGATGGTTCTTAAAATTAAGTTCTAATCCACTTAGGTTCTGGCAGTTGGAAGTTGGTATGTCCACCTACTACATCACCACCTTGGGAAACCGCCTCAATGTTCTTCTTAAACCTTTAGGTGGAAGGACAATTTATATGCATTGTTCCTACTCCAATTTTTGATTTCTAGGAGCTTGGTCTGTCTTCTCTACCCCCTTCCCCAGTCACCTCTCCTGGCGTTTTGGTAGTGTAAACTGAAGCTGTACCTGAAAATATGGGAGACATTTACAGCCTGAACAGTTTTTACTCAGTCTAATTCCAAATACATTGTAATTAGTATAGTTCCTTCAAAATTCTGGCACTATATTGACTTTAACTGTGACTGTGCATTTCCAATGTTGTTGAATATATTCACTTTTTCCATAAATTCCTGTGTATTTGGGGAAACTTTGGGAAAGGTACAAGGAAGCCATTTTTGATTGGTAGCCCTTTTCTTGTTTATATCTTGTTGGCTTACATATACCTGGCATTCCATGTCTGCATAACTGTCAGGAATATTAAATGTCATTTAATCATGTAATGTTAATCAAGCTCCAACCATTTCTATGTTTCCTATTTCTGGAAAGTTTATAATTTATCACAGCATGTAAAAATTAGGGGAACATGAACATAGAGTAGAGCAGGGTAAGAGAGTAAATTTTATAGTTTATTAAAATATGAGAATCTGAACCTCATTATAAAAACCTGGTTTCTACTTTTTGTAGGCATTTTATAGGTATTAGGGATAAAAAGATAAGGAAAATTAAGCTATAAGTTTCTTCTCTTAAGGATTTCACATTCATGTTAGGGCGACAGAACTCCAAATATATGATGAAATGTGGTAAATGCAATAATAAGTATTTTATGGGAACACAGAGGAAAGAAACGGAATAAAGACAGAATCCAGGTGAGATTTCAGAGAATATTTCAGCTCTGTCTCAAGGGAATGAACAGGGCTTTGATCATAGGAGAATCTTAGAATGATATTCAAGACAAAGGGAACATGCCTATGTAAGATATTTTGATGCACCTGGGTGTAACAAATAATTTTTAGATATGGTAGCTGGAATAAGGATCTGGTATGAGTCTCATTGGCTGTGATATTGAAGTCATTTCCTTCTAGAGTATACTTGTTTCTTTTATTTTTTAAGATAGAGAGACAGATAGGGACAGACAGATAAGTACAGAGAGAGATGCGAAGCATCAGTTCTTCGTTGTGGCACCTTAGTTGTTCATTGTTTGCTTTCTCATAGGTTCCTTATCTGGGCAGAGTAAGCGACACCTTGTTTGACAAGCTAGTTACCTTGGGCTCAAGCCAGCAACCTTTGGGCTCAAGCTAGTGACCACAGGGTCATGTCTATGACCCCATGCGCAAGCCAGCAACCCCGTGCTCAAGCTGGTGAGCCCATGCTCAAGCCAGATGAGCCACGTTCAAGCCGGCGATCTTGGGGTTTCGAACCTGGGTCCTCTGTATCCCAGTCCAATGCTCTATCCATGGCGCCACTGCCTGGTCAGGCTAGGGTATACTTGTTTTTCTGGAAAATTGGGAAAGGTAGAGTTAATGTAAGCTTTTGCAATATACTTAAATTGACATAAAAGAGCTTGCTGTATTTAAGGTATGGCCAGCACTTATTTATTAAACTGATAACAACAGGTACTATACCTGATCTTAGCTAAAAGGCTGAGAAACGATGGGCCAGTACTTATTTATGACTTGAAGCCTTTGGGGATGGCAGGAAATGAGCATTGAGCATGAAGGGCCTTTTATATAATGCTTTGGGGAAAGGAAGAAAGAAATGTGGATTTTAAGAAGCAGGACAGACATAAGGAGCTGACAGTTCTAAACTGAGAGAGTAATCTGATCAAATCCTTATTTTTATAAACATTATTTTCATTGTTATGATAGATTTTGGGAAAGGAAGAAAGAATAGACTGAAAAAGAGAAAGACCTAAGTGAGGGCTTTAAGATTCCAGTGGAATCACTGGTAAAGTGTCATAATAGTATTATATCGAACAGTATAAAAGTAGTATACTGAACTATTTACTCTAATTTTTAAAGACAGTTTAAACATAATTAATTTGCCAGAGAAGTGGCAAATTAGAAAAGTTCTAGAAGTAGGCAAACTTAAAATTAGCAAGAGACTTAGCAGTTTGAACAGAAAGCAAGTGACATTAAAAAATGTTTTTAAAGGATAACAGATTGAGACCAATTTGTAAAGTATCAATAAGTTGAAACAAAAATTCTTGAGGTCACACATTACAGTGATGACAATAACCATTAGTCATTAAGAGTTACCGTAGTTTACTGAAATTTAAGTATGAAGAAATGAGTGTATTTTTAAAATTTTTATTGATTTCTTTTAGACTGAGAGGGGAGGGGAGTGAGAGCGAGAAATACTGATTTGTTGTTCACTAAATTATACATTCATTGGTTGATTGTTGTATGTGTCCTGACCAGGGGTCAAATTCACAACCTTGGTGTATCAAGATAACACTTTAACCAGCTGAGCTACCAGGGCAGGGCAATGAGCACATTCCTGAAAGACCTGTTAAGGAAAAATGGTTAAGGGGAAAAAAATAAAAAGAAACACAACATGGGGGTATTTAAAAGGGGTATAAGATATTATCTACAAAATTACTTTTATAGAATACTTTAAGTGGAAAATGAGTTGAGGAGAATAATGTTTTGAGCTCTGGTATGTGCAGAGTACTTTACAAAAACCCTAGGAGGTAGATGTCATTATCTACATTTAAAAGATGAAAAGTTAGGTAACTTCTGGAAGGTTACATGGTTAGTGGTTTAACTATGCTTTTAAACTGATCTTTTTAAGTATCAGGAAGAAAAGTTAGAGATCAAAAGGGTGGGAAGGGAATTCTGATAAGCAACATCTAAAAACCTGAGAAGTAGAATTTCAAGAAGGGAGGGGTAATTAGCAGTGACACATTTGGAAGACAGATTGTGGATTGTCAAAATAAAAAAATAACCATTAGGATTTATTGTTTTATTCCTGGCACATGTAAGATAGATAAAGACAATTAAAACAAGTAATATTTGCATGTAGAACTGTTCTATTTTATTATTTGAAGATATTTTACGTGATGTATATTTTAAACTGTAACAAAGGTCACATGCTCATAGTTTTTATTTGTTTTAGTTATATCAAAATTTCTTGATACGGAGCAACTTCTTTCTGTTTTAGTCCAAATTCCAAAGCAAGACACGGTATGTTCATATATACATGATATATTATTGTATACATTGTGATGTAACTTGTCTTAATGTAATGTAACAGCTGGAAAATATCAAAATGTTTTAGAAAAATGCTTCATTATTAACACATAGATTTGTGTGTGTGTGTGTGTGTGTGTATGACAGAGACAGAGAAAGGGAAAGATAGGGACAGACAGACAGGAGGGGAGAGAGATGAGAAGCATCAATTCTTTGTTGTGGCACCTTAGTTGTTCATTGATTGCTTTCTCATATGTGCCTTGACTGGGGGGGGGGGTTTACAGGAGAGCAAGTGACCCTTGCTCAAGCCAGCAACCTTAGGTTCAAGCCAGCAACCTTGGGCTTCAAACTAGTGACCTTTGGGTTTAGGCCAGCTATCATGGGGTCATGTCTGTGATCCCATGCTCAAGCCAGTGACCCTGTGCTCAAGCTGGTGAGCCTGTGCTCAAGCCGGTGACCTTGGGGTTTCAAACCTGGGTCCTCTGTATTCCAGTCCGATGCTCTATTCACTGTGCCACTGCCTGGTCAGGCTCATATATAGATATTTTATGCCTTTGAAAGCAAAAACTTCTGAATTAACTAAATGTCCTCGGAAAATCTCCAGTATAGAATTGCTTGCCTAAGATGAGTTATTATATTTTCCCTTAAGAATACTGACTTTAGAAAATGTAGTTTTCTTGTCATAAATAATTAATGAGAATAATGCTTAAAATTTCTAATTTGGATTAGCCCAAATGTCTTTCCTTTCTATACAGTATTTATGACTATAGTATTTAATGTATTGTATTAAGAAAGTTTGTTTTTCATTATAAACATCCAAAATTCTTTCTTCAATAGTTGAAAATATCAATACTAAAATCTTTTTTTAAAGTTTCACCCAAGTTTATTTGCTTCATTTTGAATAACTTTTAATTTTTCTCAACTGATTTCAGACTGCCATATTTGTAGTATATGGCTTATTTTTTATTCATTCAACAGTGATTTTATTTTACCACGCACTGTGTTAAGTGCTGTGGACACTATAAGGGATCTCTAAGCCAAAGGAATTTATGATCCAGTGTAAGATTTTGGTTAAAAAAAAAAAAGCAGTTACAGCATAGTATTATCAAGGACTAGAAGAAATCTGTTAGTCAATTGTACTTTCAAACTAACAAGTTAGCTTGACACAGTTTCATGGATGCTGACAGAAGACATGAGACTCCTGGGTCAGAGAGAAAGGAAATGAGACTCACAGCAATAGCAGTAGTCAGAGTATCAGCATTTTCCTGAATTCATTCCTCAAGCTCCACTTCCCACTTGTAGTATGTTGCAAGAAGAATTGCTGGGCTTAGGGAACCTGAAGCTTTTCTAATGGGACATAAGCATACTTGCCTGCTGTTCTAGAGGATGACACCATTTTAATCTTCTAAGACTGTAAGAACACCTGTCCTTTGTTCTCGAAAGGTGCTGTATCTTTCAAGGTTATTCACTATACAAACATCCTTGAAAAGATTGTGCAGAACAAAGACACTCAATGCCTCTGCTCACAAGGTAGGCAGAAATGCAAAAGGCCAATAGAGAATTGTCTCCCCATTCTTCATGGAGAGACTCTCTTGCTGGCTTTGAAGAAACAAACTGCAAAGAGATTATTAGTTTTCTATTGCTGTGTAACAACTTATCACAGCCATAGCAGCCTAAAACTACCCATATTTATTATCTTATAGCTTCTGTGGTTCAGGAGTCTAGGCACATCTTAGCTTGGTCCTCTGCTTAGGGCCTCACAAGCTGCAGTTAAGGTATTGTCCAAGCCTAGATACTTATCTGAAATACTCAACTAATTAAGAATTTGCCTCCCTCATATAAATGGTGTTGGCAACATTTAGTGTATTACAACTCTAGGATTCAGAGCAGCTTCTCCAAAACTAGCATGGTAGGGAAAGGTTGGGGAGGGAGATAGAATAAACAGGGAGGAAATCACCAGTGACAGAAGTTGCTAATAGGGTGCCTATATACTTGTAGTAAGACAGTTTCTCTACAGCAGGATTTCTCAACCTTGACAGTATTGACTTTTTTGGGCTGGATAAATCTTCTGTTGTTCTGTGCATTGTTGGGTTTTTAGCAACATCCTTGAGTTCTACCCACTAGGTGGCAGTTACATCTCCTTAACTGTAACAATCAAAAATGTCTTCAGGCATTGCCAAGTGTCCTTATGGGGCAAAATTTACCCTAGTTGAGAACCCTTGCTATACAGAATAGAGATCAAGTGATTGTTCATATGTCCTCAGAGTAAGGCTATTTCTTTTCAGAGTTTTGTATTTCTGTCAAATAAGCATCAGTTGGAGCCTCAGAATTTTCCTGCTTCTGTCAAGACCATCCTCTCTCCAACTTTTACTTTCAATGTTTGTGCGAACCAGTGTTTTTATGAACCATTATTTATTTCCTCCCTTTTCTTTTATTAAATTTATTGGGATAACATTGGTTAATAAAATCATATAAGTTTCAAGTGTACAGTTCTATGACATCATTTGTATATTACACTGTGTTCAATACCCAAAGTCAAATCTTTCGTCACCATATTTTGACCCTCTTTTTCCTTTACTGCCCCCAACACCCATTCCCTCTGTTAAACACCATACTGTTGTTTGTACCTGAGTTTTTATATTTGTCTTGTTCATTTGTTGCTTTCAGTTTTATATTCCATATATGAGTGAGATCATGTGGTTCTTGTCCATACTAGTAAATTAGTCATCCACAAGAACATCTTCACTTCTCCAGGTTTAGTATCACTGTTCGACTTTAGAGATAGTGCTATGATTTAATTTATAAAAAGTTTATTTATAAAATTTAGCATATGGTGTTGCTTTATTTTGAAAACTCTTAATTAATTTGAACTTCTAGAACTATGAAACATTTTTTACTTGAACAAACAGGAACCAATGAGATAAATTTCTGTTACTCTGTAATTATCTGGGATGTTTGGACTCAGCTTTTTAAGTATCATCTATCTACAAACACTCTTCATGCCTTTTAAAATTAATCTTAGCCTTTAATGTTGCTTAGAATTGAACATTATCTTCTGTCACTGCTATGGGTTAAGGTGAACCAAGGGGCTGAAATAGAAATTAAAGTTGGATACAATGAAGTGAATGCTTTTCATTGTCAGACTTTCAGTAGATTAGTGAGTGCACTAGTTTTTTTTTTGATAGGTCTAAACAGTGTTTAGACTGGCAAACATCCTGGCAAGGTTAATATATAAACATGTATATTGTATGATAAATATAGAATGTTTTAGAGGAAAATCCATTTTTATATTAAATATTTATGGTGTTTACATTGGATCTTTATGTTAATAGGTTAATTCAGCTGAATCAAAGATAACAAATTTAATATACCTAAAACATACCTTGGAATTAGTGGATCCTTTAAAGGTAATTTATATGTGTGTATATTGTACAACATATGTCTAGCCATCAGTATTTTTTTTAATAAATAAATTTTTATTAATTTTAATGGGGTGACATCAATAAATCAGGGTACATATATTCAAAGAAAACATGTCCAGGTTATCTTGTCACTCAATTCTGTTGCATACCCATCACCCAAAGTCAGATTGTCCTCCGTCACCTTCTATCTAGTTTTCTTTGTGCCCCTCCCCCTCCCCCTCCCCCTCCCCCTCTCCCCTCTTCCCTCCCCCACCACCCTGTAACCATCACATTCTTGTCCATGTCTCTTAGTCTCATTTTTATGTCCCACTAATGTATGGAATAGCCATCAGTATTTTTAAATTTTTTGTTTTGAAAATAATTTCAAACTTAGAAAAAGTTGCAGGAGTAGTACAGTTTCCATATTTTTTCCTCTTTAAATACACAACACAGACACATATTTTCCTTAACAATTACTAGTTTACTGAATAACTATTTGAGAATAAGTTGTAGTGCCTAAATACTAAAGTGTCTATCTCCTAAGAACAAGGATAGTCTCTTATATAACACATGATTATAAAATTTAAGATATGTGGCATTAATACACTACTGTTATAATTCATATTTGAAATTCCCTACATCCCAGGCCGATGCTCTATCCACTGCATGACTCCCTGGTCAGAAATATAACAGAGCACTTTTGTAGTTTAATGTAAATTTAACACACATTTTGGAATTATATGTAGCATACTACAAATGTACAATGATAGCCATTTTAGTACCTACCTCTAATAAGTAATTGAATGTTGACAATTAGTTGGGAGACAAGAAAATAAAAGTCATAATAATGAAGCAGTAGAAGCCACTTATTAGCCCTGTGATCTTTGTATGGAAAATGGGAACAATACCATCTGTCTTCTCCTACATATCTAAACTATATTTTATATAAATGAGAAGATGAAACAAGAAAGCCCTTGATAAGCTGTAAAGTATTAAACAAATGTAAAATGCTATACAAGAATAATATCATAATTTATTATCCTTAACTTTCTTTATTTTATTTTTTAATAGATTGCTCTGGAGAATTGTAATACACCTTTATTAAGAGCTTACTATGGTTCCTTGGAAGATAAGAGGTCTTTGTCACTCTCTTGTTAATAAAATATCAGATTCTTTCTCTCTTCATGATTGTAACTAATGTTAAGGATTCTAATTATATTCTGTAGAACAGTTACTTGAGCTTTGATTAATAGAACCTTTAAACTTTTCATCAAGATCCTAACCATACATTTCATCTTTTAAACACTAATAAATAGGGTAATAGCACACTGAGTATTTGTGTTAATAGAATAGCATTCAAAATTGAAATCATAGCAAAATTTTAGTATCTTTTTGTAGCCATTTTCTATGAAAAAACTTGCAAATAAAGAAGTATATTTTTCTCTTATGTTACATCCTGAATGGCTTGTTATAACCAAAAAATAGTTGACATGGATACTGAATAAAATCTAAATACAATTTAATTTTAATATTGTTTTGAGCAGTAGCACCTTGGTCCTTGACCAAAAAGACATGATACTAAAGAACTGTTATTTCATTGATTTAAGGTTCAGATTTTGTATAAGGCCACAAACTGAGGCTAATAATAAAACTGAATTAATTATAAATAAAATACAGAACAGAATAAAACAAAAGGTTAGGGAAACAGGTATTACCAGATCTGGTTTGCATGATCACTGTACTTAATCACTTTTATAGTCTCATATGTTTAATCTCCCTTGCCCCAATTGAGTGTGAAGACCATATGCTAATCCTTCTTTGAATCTCTGTACCATCACAATGATAAATACATAGTATAAATGTTTATTGAGTCAATGAGCACAAAGCCAGAATTTTCATAACAGTTGTTCAGGAGTGTATTTTGTATTCCTGGCACATCAGTATGTATAATTTGGGAGATCTGTTTATTAGCAATTATAGAATTGTTTAGGTTGCTTCATGTTGTTTTAAGAGTCTAGTCCTAACCGATAAAGTAGTTTAAAATTGACATAGTCACAGTTCTAACATATGTAAATTTAAATATATATTGCTTAATTGTTTATTTTTAACATAATTTTCAACAGTGATTTATTTATTTATTTATTTTTTATTTGCTGTCATTAACTATATCTCAAATGATAAATTTTAACTATTTAACTTACTGCCTATACTGTTCTTTTTTAGGTTTGGAATCATACTTGAAAAGATTAAAACAGTAATTAATGATGATGTAAGATACATGAAAGGGTGCCTGAATATGAGGACTCAGAAGTGCTATGCAGTGAGGTCTAACATAAATGAATTTCTTGACATAGCTAGAAGAACGTATACAGAGATTGTAGATGACATAGCAGGTAATTAATAATGAGCATATTTTTTTATTTTTAAGAAATAAACTCTTTTAGGCATGCTATGCTTTTTTTTCCTGGTGACAACCTGCTATACATATTTTAGATTTAATTTTTGTTACCAAAACAGGTAAGGTTAACACATTATCATTTAAGGAACATTAAAAAGAATAAAGACAATATCATTTCCCATTTAGTTGGCTGTTTTGTTGTCAGTTTCTTTTGTTGTGCAAAAGCTTGTTAGTGTGATACAGTCCCATTCATTTATCTTTGCCTTCACTTCCCTTGCCTTTGGAGTCAAATTCATAAAATGTTCTTTATGGCCAACAAGGTCCATGAGTTTAGTACCTGTTTTCTTCTATGTAACTTATTGTTTCATATCTTATATTTAGGTCTTTGATCCATTTTGAATTAATTTTGGTACAAGGAGACAAACTGTAGTCGAGTTTCATTCTTTTACACGTGGCTTTCCAGTTTTACCAGCACCATTTATTGAAGAAGCTTTCTTTTCTCCATTGTGTGTTTTTGGCTCCTTTATCAAAGATAATTTGACCATATATATGTGGTTTTATTTCTGGGTTTTCTATTCTGTTCCATTGGTCAAACAACAGCTTAGAGAAGAACCTAATATCCAAAATATACAAAGAACTCACAAAACTCAACAACAAACAAGCAAACAATTCAATAAAAAATTAGGAAGAGGATATGAACAGACACTTCTCCCAGGAAGAAATACAAAGGCCAATAGATGTATGAAAAGATGCTCATCTTCACTAGCTATTAGAGAAATGCAAATCAAAACTACAATGAGATACCACCTCACATCTGTTAGATTAGCTTTTATCAACAAGACAGGTAACAACAAGTGTTGGAGAGGCTGTGGAGAAAAAGGAACCCTCATCCACTGTTGGTGGGAATGTAAAGTAGTACAACCATTATGGAAGAAAGTATGGTGGTTCCTCAAAAAATTAAGAATAGAACTACCATATGACCCAGCAATCCCTCTACTGGGTATATACCCCCAAAACTCAAAAACATTGGTACGTAAAGACACATGCAGCCTCATGTTCATTGCAGCATTGTTCTTAAATAGTGAAGATCTGGAAACAGCCCAAGTGTCCGTCAGTGGACGAGTGGATTAAAAAGCTTTGGTACCTATATAAATATGGAATACTACTCAGCCATAAGAAATGATGACATCGGATCATTTATGACAACATGGATGGACCTTGATAACATTATACTGAGTGAAATAAGTAAATCAGAAAAAACTAAGAACTGTATGATTCTATACATAGTTGGGACACAAAATTGAAACTCATGGACATGGATAAGAGTGCAGTGGTTACCAGGGGAGGGGAAGAGAGGAGAGGGAGAGGAATATAGAAAACCAAATAAAAGGTGACAGAGGACAATTTGACTTTGGGTGATGGGTATACAACATAATCAAATGTCCAAATGATCTAGAGATGTTTTCTCTGAATCTGTGTACTCTAATTCATCAATGCCACCCCATTGAAATTAATTATCTAAAGAAAAAAAAAGAATAAAGACCTCAAAGTTTTATAGTATCTAATTTTTTCATCCAAAGTTAAATATAGAGGTACTTTCGTACAACACTGTGTAGAAACTACTTAAAAAATACAGGTAGATCCGGCTGGGCTGCTTAGTGAATGGAGAGTTGTCCCAGCACGCCAGGGTTCTGGTTTGATCACCAGTCAGGGCACATATGAGAAGCAATCAGTGAGTGCACAACTACATGTAACAACTAAGTGGAACAAGGTGATGCTTCTCTCTTTCTTCCCCTCTTTATGTCTTTCTCCCTCCCCTTCTCTTTCTCCTGCCATCTCTTTCTCCCTCCTCGTCTCTTTCTCCCTCCCTGTCTCTTTCTCCCTTTTTTTACTCTATCAAATCAATGGAAAAAAATGCAGGCTCTTGAGTACTAAAGGGTTTTAGTGGTGGGAGAAATAACCTTTTTGTCTAGAAGTGGTATTTAAGCCAATACAGTAATTTAACAAATAAAGGAGTGGGCAAAAGTCAGTTTATAGTTGTTAGTGTGTGAAATACAGTTTATTCATGGGCAGTTTTTTTCTTTTTTAGCGAGGGAGAGAGAGAGGGACAGAGACAAGGACAAACAGACAGGAAGGGAGAGAAATGAGAAGCATCAACTCACAATTGCAGCACCTTAGTTCATTGATTGCTTTCTCATATGTGCTTTGACTGGGGGGCTCCAGCTGAGTCAGTGACCCCTTGCTTAAGCCAACGACCATGGGGTCATGTCTACAATTTCACAAGAAAAATAACGCATGATATTTTTAAACAGAGGGAATAATTTTCTCATTAAAATTTCTTTCTTTTTTTTTTTTTTTTTCTGGTCACTAGGAATGATATCACAGCTTGCAGAAAAATATAGTCTTCCTTTAAGGACAAGTTTTAGCTCCGCTAGAGGATTTTTCATCCAGATGACTATAGATTGTATGGCCCTACCCAATGATCAACTTCCTTCAGAGTTTATTAAGGTACATTCTAGAGTTTGGTTAGGATATTATTGTTTCTGATTTTACAGGATTACATTTATGTATTTTCAGGTACTCCTTGTGTTGTAAATGCCGAATTTCTGAATGTTCTGTATATTGCGTCTCCTACTCCAGCCTATCCACCTAACAACTATATTAATCTCAGTGATTTAGAAGTTGTTTCTTGTTTGTTTGTTTTTTTAAAGAGAAATACCAAATAGTGCTTCCCAAAATTCTGGGAGTTTGATATGGATAAAAAAGGAAAATGAATAAAGAAAGTCCAAAAGGTATTTTTGATCAAATAAATTTGGTAAATACTGTATCATCTCATTTGAGGTAGTTCTCCATTGCACATTTTCCTGGTAAAGATTTTAAAGTCCTGAAATAGAGAAACCTATGTAATTTATTTTAAGCTAATACTACCAAACTTTTGGACCAAGAAAATACATTATCCTATACAAATATTAACTCCTCCATAATATACCAGTTTGGGAAAATGTAACCCACTCTAATCTTTGCTTTCTGTGTTCCCAGGGAGTCCCTTTTGACAAAAACAAACCATTTAAATCAGGGGCCCCCAAACTTTATACACAGGGGGCCAGTTCACCATCCCTCAGACCGTTGGAGGGCCGGACTACAAAAAAAAACTATGAACAAATCCCTGTGCACACTGCACATATCTTATTTTAAAGTAAAAAAACAAAACGGGAAGAAATACAATATTTAAAATAACAAACAAGTAAATTTAAATCAACAAACTGACCAGTATTTCAATGGGAACTATGCTCCTCCACTGACCACCTATGAAAGAGGTGCCCCTTCCAGAAGTGCGGTGGGGGCCAGATAAATGGCCTCAGGGGGCCGCATGTGGCCCGCGGGCTGTAGTTTGGGGACCCCTGATTTAAATGGTAGGCTTTTAGAATATATACTATATTACCAAATAATGTGGATGGATCAAGTAAAGAATGGGTTGAAACTTAGTAATGGGGTTAGAGATTGAGTGACATTCAGTTATGGGCAAGACCTAAAAAGTACCAGAGATGGAATGAGGACTACTGATATGTATCCTATATATTACTTGATCATAATATGCAGTGTTTTAACATTTCGACACAGTCATTGAAGACCTATAAAAATAGTCATGTCAGAAGGACTAAGTTAAAAAAAATCCTGCTTTAACTTTAGAAATGATCTTTCTTTTCTCATTCAACAATTGGGACTTTCTCTGTGAAACTGTATCTGAAAAATTAAAGTGATTAATCTAAATAGCTACATTTTAATTGTTTTAAGATCTATATGTTTTATTTCATAAGAGTGTACATGAATCTTGACTTTTGTTCTTTAATTCCTGGCAGATTTCTAAAGTGAAAAATTCTTACAGCTTTACATCAGCAGATTTAATTAAAATGAATGAAAGATGCCAAGAGTCTTTGAGAGAAATCTATCACATGACTTATATGTGAGTATTTGAAATTTTGAATATTGAATTAAATTGGTTTAATTTGAGACACTATAATAAATTTCATTAATTTTTTTGTCTGCAGAATAAATATTAGCAAAGAAAGAACATTTCCTGGACAAACAGTTAAAACTTTGTCATTGTGATTGGGGCTAGTGAGCCTCACAGAAACTTTAGGGCAAATCTAATTGCCGGATACCCCATTACTACTGATGCTACTACCATAGTGTAGAACTTGGCACATCATGGGTTATTTTGGGTTTCATTCAGTTAATTCTTTTCCTATGGTATGTAAACTCTTCAACTTGTAATGCCTTACGACTTATACAGCAACATCACAGTAGTGCCAATCTCTTGCCATTCTTGAAATAGTAGCAATACAGCTAGAGATAAGAAATAGGGCTTTAGAACTGTTGAGCTGAGATGATAAAGAGAAACGTTGGGCTTTCAAAACAATTTTAGGATGAAGACCATAGAAGATTTTAAGATACAGTACATTTTGGGAACATGCTTTTCCTTGTAAGGGAAAAAGCTTTTATATTATGTCGCAATTATGATAATTCTGCCACATAAAAGCTTAAATAATTATGTTGTTAGAGTGTATGTGTGTGTGTATGTGTGTGAGAGAGGGAGAGAAGATATATGGGTGAGAGAAAATACATGATAGCTTTTGTGGTGAATTTAACATATGCAAAATCAAAAAATTATTAGCAGATGGGATCTGTTGAAATATAGTGAGGACTTAACCTGTATAAAATATAATATATATAATATATTAAGTAATATATAATATATGTATTAGCGAGCGAGAGAGAGAGAGATAAGAAGCATCAATTAGAAGTTGTGGCACCTTAGTTGTTCATTGATTACTTTCTCATATGTGTCTTGACTGGGGGGGTACAGCTGAGCCAGTCACCCCTTGCTCAAGCCAGTGACCTTGGGCTTCAAGCCAGTGATCTTTGGGCTCAAGCCAGCGACCATGGGGTCATGTCTATGATCCCACTCTCAAAAATGCAACCCTGCGCTCAAGCTGGTGAGCCCATGCTCAAGCCAGTGACCTCGGGGTTTCAAACCTGGGTCCTCAGTATCCCAGGCCAATGATTTATCCACTGCACCACCACCTGGTCAGGCTAAAAATATTTTTATTAATAAAAGTTTAATTAAAATTTTATAAAAAGCTATCATATAAAAAACATGGTGCTAATATGTCAGAATATGGCTTCTTTGCTACTAAGTAGCTGTGACCTTGAATATGAGCTTTAATTTCCTCATGTTTATAATGAGATAATAGAACAATAATAGTGTACTACTCAAATGTGAATGTTATTTTGCCTTCGGCAATGAATTTAATATTGTTTTACGTTACATTGTATTCCCCTCTTTAAAAAGCATTACTTATCTTAACAAACATGTACTTTCAGGGTAGTGTGCAAACTGCTTAGTGAAATTTATGAACATATTCATTGTTTATATAAACTGTCTGACACTGTGTCAATGCTGGATATGCTACTGTCATTTGCTCATGCCTGCACTCTTTCTGATTATGGTAAGCTATTTTCCTTGAAATAAATATGTTGCATACTGAAACTTGTATTCCATTCAAGCTGCTTTATATAATAATGACAAATGTTTTACATTTTAAACCTGAAATGTAGTCTTTTGCCTCTGGTCATAGACTCTCTCAGAACAGAGAAAGTGAAATTCCCCTTAAAATTTTTTTAAAAGTCAAAAAATTATTTACTGAGAAATTGACAAATCAGAAAGAAAAAACTGCAAGAAATTTTTAAGGTTTTCAAAATAAGAAAGACTATATAGCTGTCTCCTTGGTGAAAATAACTGTGATCCAAATTTATAAAGTTTCAATCTGAAGGCTCATTAGCAGCAGGGTGACTAGTACTAATTGACAGGAGAGAAATGAATCTTCAAAATGCGTATTTTCTAGACTAGCTCTGTAGATGTAACCGTCCCAGAATCCGGAATTATATAATTTAAATATTTTTATATAGGCCTTGAATATAAATGTTAAGTAATTATCTAATGGTAAATAAATACTTCAAATTATCCCCTTGAAATTTCTTATTAAATAACATCAATAATAACTGTACTATAGTATGCAAATTTACAGAACTATGGATAATTAAGGTTGAATAATTATGGACTTATTAACATTAATAACATTAAAATTTCTACTTGTAATCAGCATTAACATTTCCAAAATATTATGGTAATTTATTTTTATAATGGGAAATACATATCTTATAAAGAAATTTTTTATATTTTTATATTTCTTATGTAAATGTTAACTTTTTCAGTTGGTATTTTATAGGCCCAAACTTGTCAGTCTTTCGTTTTTGACCTTTTTGGTCAAAGACTTCACTTAGGGATCAGCTAATCTTAATAATTTTCTTAACTAGTAAGATAGTTTCTGTTCCTTCATTTGAATTTGGGAGGGATCAACTTTAAATTCCAAACCTATAAGTAATTAATTTTTGGTGTTAAAAATATTTTGAAATAATGAAGATGTTTTTTTCTAACCAATTTCACTTTTATAATGAATGCTTTCAAGTTTTTCCCTGTATTTCATCTAGAATGTAACATTTTACATTCCTCCCACCTTCTTCTTTCTCCCTTTACCTCAAAAAATATCCATAGAGACTTGATCATTATTTGTTCCTATAAATTAACAATATGTTTCATTTGTTTTCTCTAGCCTCTGAGATTTTGTTTTAGATAAAATTATTTTTATATTTGGTTTTACTCTATATTAATACCTCTTTTGAAAGCCAAGTACACAAGATTTGAAATAATGCTTGAGGTGAGGATTAAGTAATGTGCAATTTTGTAGCAACAGTAATTAATTGTTATTTTAGAACTGTAATCAGTGGCTAGTTGATTCTTTTTAGTCTATGCAAACCTGAAAATTTTATGAACTTTTTTGGAGCCTAGAACAACAGGAAACTAAATCCTATAGTTCCCTGGAAGTGAATAAAAGTGATGATGTTTAGAATATGTCAGTTATAATTTAGAAGGATTTATATATTACTTAGGATAAAATAGTATCTTAATGTTATAGTTCAAAATTGACCCTAGTAAAATCACTAAAGAGTCACAGTACGTACACACCATGAAATCTTTAAGTAGAAACATATACTAATCTTTCAAAAACCATTCTATTTTTTCTTTAGTTCGGCCAGAGTTTACTGATACTTTAGCCATCAAACAGGGATGGCATCCCATTCTTGAAAGAATATCTGTGGAGAAGCCTGTTGCCAACAATACCTATATTACAGAAGGCAGTAATTTTTTGATCCTAACTGGACCGAATATGAGTGGGAAATCTACGTATTTAAAACAAATTGCACTTTGTCAGATTATGGCCCAGATTGGTAAGTTATAGCTTACTTTATAATTACCAATTCTGCTTCCCACTTAAAATGTTTTGTGATATTTTAGAACCCAAGAACAGTTAGTGGTAGATTTTCTTACCTAAAAGCTTATATAGTAATGTCTAGTAGTAAACCATAACTTTTAGCATTTGGTTTTTATTGAGCTCCTTCCAATTTTGGATTGGATGATACTAAACATTTTGTGGAATATAACAGAAGTAGAGACTTCCTTATTATAAATATCGATGTTGTACCAATTTTTACTAATCTGAATAATTTAATTATCAAAAACAACCCTGGTGAGGAAACGTGAAATAAGTAGGATAAGCTGCTGCTTTTAATAACCCAAGTAATATTTTTCCAAAATTATAACATTGGTCAAATAAGCATTTCCCTTATTTGATTTAAGGGGTACCAATAACTCGTCCACAGCAATTGATATACTGCACACATGTGCATGCGCCTGCATACAAATGGCTGTCACTGGCCCAACATTGTCATTATTTCTTGGTGTAGAGGCACAACTTCTTGTCTCTGACAACTGGGTTTCCTTGAGACCATATGAATCAGAGGTGTGGTGATTGGTCCTAATGCTGTGGTTTTCAACCAGGGGTGATTTGATTCCTCCTTCCTCCTGTTATTTGGAAGTATCTGGAGACATTTTTGGTGTCACAACTGAGGGGAATGTAGAGTCTAGGGATGCTGCTAAACACCCTACAATGCGCAGGACAGCTTCCCTACCCTTTCCCTTCACAAACACAAGAAAGATTTATCCAGTCTTAGATGTTAGTAAGTGCCGTGGTTGAGAAACCCTGATTTAATGTAATGATTGTAAGAGAAATATAACAATAATAATATTGGTGATTCAGTGAGGAAGAAAATCAGAGGTGAATGAATGAATGAATTAATCAATGGTAAATATTTTGAGTTTACAGGTTTTTTTGGTTTGTTTTTTGAGTTTACAGTTTTATTGGAATTAAATGAACATCTTAGCCAACTTTTCTCTCCTTATAAAAATACAGATTTATATGTTACATAATCTTACTGTGTTTTATAGTTATGAGGTGCTCCATCCTTTGAAAAACAGGCTATCCAATTATTGGACAGCACTAATTTGTCAAAACATTCTTTATAGTGAATTGAAATTTGACTTTCTAAAACTTCTAATTAGTTTTAATTCTCTATGCATCACAGAATTATTTAGTCTGTCCTAATGTATAGACCTTCAAATATTTGAATAATTGAACTTCTCTTATTGCTGTCTATCTTAAACCTCTGAAATACCTAATAGTATATATAATGTCTCATATGATCTGATCATACAGGAAACAGTAGGACTTGAATTGCATTGAGGTTAAAAACATAGGCTTTGGAACTATAGTTTGTCCAGTGATTGGTGATGTGATCTTAGGCAGATTATTTTACCTTAGTTTTCTGATCGGTAAATGAAAATTGTAATAGTACCTACTTCTGAGAATGGTTGTAAAGATTAAGTGAGATAATGTATATAAAATGACATGGAAAGAGCATGAGAAAGAAAGAATTTTTCAGGCAGAGGTAAGAACATATTCTTAAGCATAACAGCAAAAAAATACAGTTTGGTATTCCCAAGGAACTACAAGGAGTCCAGACGCTTTGTGGTTCCTTTGCTTTGTAGAGCAGAGAGTGGCTGGGAGATGTGGAAAGGTATAAACTTGGAGAGATGAGAGATGGGCAGCATTTAGATCATGAGGGGCTTTAGGAACTTAAATGCGGAGATTGAACTTTATCCAGAAATCTGTAGGGAGCTATTAAAATTTAAGTAAGATAATGGTGTGACTGGACTTGATTTTTATATAGATCACTCTGGTTGATGTATGGTTAGATGAGAGCCAGACCAGAAGCAAGATACCAGCGAGAGGCTTCTGTAGTAATTTAGATAAAAAATATATTGGGAGCCTTTTTAGTGGGTTTAATTAAGAGAGAGGAGAAAATCTAAACATACATCATATATGCTATATTCTGTACTTGATACTTTCACATTTATTTTTCCATGTAATCCTTTCAATAATTCTATAAATTATTCCTAAGAAATATGTTATCTTAAGTATGAATATTATAATTAGTATTGTTATTCTTATTTTTGTATTATCCTGACTTTTATTTTGTTTTCCAATTACTTTTTATTTCTCAGAGGTCGATCTTATTGTTCATCCTTATTTTTGTTTTAAATCCTGGAATAATATGGCTTTGGTTTGTTTCTCCCATTATTTCACCATTTTGTCTATATAGAGTTCTGTATACTTGATACTTTTTCCATTCAACTATGTGTATTTTTATCTTATGACTTCAGAATGCCTTTCATGTGCCATCTATATAGAAGTAATTGTATTAATCAGATAGAATTGTTTTCAAAAGATGAATATTTTAGATTACTTTCCCTGATAACTTCTTAGGCAGACACAGTCTCACAAATGAAAATTCAACTTTTTTAAAAATTAAATATTTTGTTTTCATTCTGATTGTATTTATTTCTGTACATTTCTATTCAAAGATATTTTCTAATATATTTTTCTGTAATGATTTTATCAACTTTAGCTTTATAAGCATTTTTCTCAAATTTTCATACTTTGAATGTTCTTTATCATCTGTTGTTATTTGAAATTTTTATCATGTTTGTAACAAATCTTTCTGATGTACTTGAGTATATACTATTTTATTTGAACTTCCAAACAATGCTGTATAATAGGTAGGGCAAGTATTCTATTTTATGTATGAAAAAGAATGGGAAAATTTCAGTGCTGTCCAAGGTTATACAATAAATAACATAGCTGAGACATTGTTTTCTAACTCCATATCCACTGACCTTTCCACCACACAGCCCTTACATAGGATAGTGAATAATCTGAGGTGGTGGAAAGTGCAAAATATTAGTATGTACATTGTACAAAAACATTTCAGTTTACTTTGATCTTATATTTTACAGGATCATATGTTCCAGCAGAATATTCTTCCTTTAGAATTGCCGAACAGATTTTTACAAGAATCAGTACTGATGATGATATAGAAACAAATTCATCAACCTTTATGAAGGAAATGAAAGAGGTACTCAAACTAAACTTTTCTTATGGTAAAAACTTTAAATTCTGCTAATAATGGTCCAGTCATCATGTAAGAAAATATTAAACTGAAACAAGCAGATGTGCTTATACCATTCTTCAAGAGCCAGAGGGCAGTCAAAGACAGCTTCCTAAATTCCATTTTATGTGGAAATGGAAATGAATGTTTTATTGAAAAATACAGTTTAAAGAAAAAGCTAGTGTTACTGAATGATAAAAATGAGCATTCATGTTTTTGTATAGGACATATGAAAGTCTCAGAAAATGGCGACTTCTTCAGGAATATTTTGCATAGTATCTATTATTCCTGTTAGGCTTAGTTTTAAAATAAAAGATCACTGTATTAAAAGAGTTTTGAAAACCATCCTATATTCTGTGCTCTTATGGAATTTTCACATCCTATGACAAAGTATGTGTCATCACCTATTTCTGATCTGAGCAAACATCAAGTAGGCTTGAAAGGCTGAAGAAATTCACTATAGCTCTTGGCCTATTTTTAGTAGATAGGAATTATTGGATCACTATACAGTTGACTAATTTTCTGTAGGTAGAGGGAGAATAAAGTTATCATTTGCCCACAGTGTGTGACATTTATATAATTATTTAATATATATTGGGTATCTTTGGGAGAATATAGCAATGTATTAGGTGCTTAAGTTGTATTTTTAAATAGCCCCAATAAGCTTAGTCCCATAGCAAGGTAAAATGGCCATGAAGGTTACTAGTGTGTCATTATGTAATAAAGATGGAATTTTTTTTTTTGAGAAGATGGTTAGTAATCTTTGGTGAAGAAGGAACATATCTGGTAATTAAGGTCTTGGTCTTTGTTGAGCATGGATTTAAGTTTATTTGTTTAACCAGGAATCAATGGACTTAGATTGGTTGCTGTTTTTGAAATTTTTCTTTTCCTCTGTATAGGACATAGAGAAGTGACAATAACTTTGAAAGATAGTTTTGAGTAGTTTCTGACAATTGATTAGTCATTTGTGGAGAAGAAAATAACCCTCTTTATGCTTTATTTAAACATTTAATTCATTACTTTGTTCATTTGCTGTATCTAAAAACCAATATTTTAAAATGCTGGTTATTTATTATTTTGTCTCATACACATATGCTTATGTCTGTATTAACATCAAATATTCAATTGGAATTATTAGTCATGAGATCTTTAGAAAGCAATGTATTAATTTCTGCTCGGCTAGATTTTCCTATAAAACATATTTCAGATGAATTCATAAAGAAACTAGATTTTTCCTCATTTTTTTCTATGCTAGTGACAGCTGTATAGTTAGTTATGATGAATAATATTAAAATTATATCTTTCAGATAGCATATATTCTACATAATGCTAATGAAAAATCACTCATATTAATTGATGAACTTGGCAGAGGTACTAATACAGAGGAAGGTATTGGAATTTGTTATGCTGTTTGTGAATATCTGCTGAGCTTAAAGGTATTCTTTTCTATTTATTTTAAGTATATTAATTTTGAGTTCTTTTTTGATGTATACTTTATGTATTTATCATGATTAGATTTTATAGGTACCTCTTAAACGATTTTAGGTAATAAAAATACTATAGTATTTATATTTTTATTTCTGATGAAAGTAGGAATTGTTGATATGATAATTATGTTGTAGACTAAGAGAGGAGGAAATCAAGAAATACAAGTAACATTAAAGCTAGTCACTGGCTTTAATTTAATTAAATAACAAAACATTAAAGCACTTCAGTAATTGTCTTCATGTGTAATAACACTGACTATGATGTCACAGTTGACTATGATGTCACAGTATGAAGTAAACTAAGCATTTGAGGTCATTTTTTGGGAAACTTATTTTAACTGGGAGTTCATTCCTTTAAAGAAAATGTTTTTTCACAAATTAATTATATAAGACAAACTATGATTTTTGCTCTATTATTAAGCTAATTTGTAAAATACTTTTGAGATCATCATTTAAAATATACTGCTCACAAAAATTAGGGCATGTTTCAAAATTGAATATGAAGTGATAAAATACCCCTAATTTTTGTGAGAAGTATATATACAGATATGAAAAAACTTAAATAAAAAATATATTTCTACATTTAAAGTACTGTAAAATATCCTTGAGAGTCCATAATGATTTATTATACCTTAATATACTTTAAGTGAGAGTTCATAATGATTTATTTATATTAAAGTATGTGATGAGTCAAAAGTGACATTATTAGATAACAATCTTTGTAATTCTGAAACTATGTCACTTAATCAGATTTTCTCATAGAAGATAGATGAGTGTGTTACATGTTAGGGTTAACAGCTAATTAGTATCTGTGATGGTTAATTTTATGTTACCTTGACTGAGCTGCAGGGCATCCCAGAGACATTTGGTCAAACAATATTTTGGGTGTATCTGAGCGGGTGTTTCTGGATGAGGTTAGTATTTGGATTGGTAGAATGTGTAAAGCAGAGTACCTTCTCTGCTATGGGTGGGCCTCATTCAAAGCTGATTGAATGGGGCCCGGTTGAAGTCCTGAATAGAACAAAAAGGCCTGGGAGTAAGAGGTAACCTCCACCTGCCTGACTGCCTTCATTTATTCTGGGATATTGGTTTTTATTCTTGCCTTTGGACTCAAGCTGAAATATTAGCTTTTCTTGATTCTTGAGCCTGCCAATGTTTGGAGTAGAAGTACACCATCAGCTCTCTTGAGTCTCCAGCTTGCTGATTGCAGATCTGAAGACTTGTCATTCTCCATAATCACACGAGCCAATTCCTTATAGTAAATCTCTCTTTTACACACACACACACACACATACACACACACACACACACACACACACACACACACACACCGCTATTCTGTTTCTTAGTGGAAACTTAGATAATACAGATTTTTTTATCGAAAGTAGTTCTAAAGGAACAAAATTTTAAAGATGAACTTTCTGAATTCTAAGGTTTCTGGAATTGACTAATATGATTAGATAAAATATCAATGATTTTCTTTCCAGCAATTAAGAAAGCACTGGCAGTCCAGTGTGACCTGGCAATAGGAATATGCAAATAACACCATTGGATACTCTAATCACCTATGTATAAGAAACAAGGATATGGGTGACTATATATGATACTTTCAAATATTTTTGGCAAACTAATGAATATAATGAGATTGGTTGGTTGCTCCTAATGTTACTGGACAAAATGGAGAAAGAAAAGAAAGAGCTTAAGAATTCCATGCCAGCCTGACCTGTGGTGGCGCAGTGGATAAAGCATCGACCTGGAATGCTGAGGTCGCTGGTTCAAAACCCTGCACTTGTCTGGTCAAGGCACATATGGGAGTTGATGCTTCCTGTTCCTCCCCCCTTTCTCTCTCTCTCTCTCTCTTTCTCTCCTCTTTAAAATAAATAAATTAATTAAAAAAAATTCTTTAAAAAATAAAAAAAAAAGAAAAGAAAAAGAATTCCATGCCAGCATAAATGACCTGAAAGTTTTTATATGTGCCCTGAAGGAGACTCTTACTTTCTGTAGTCACAGGACTGAGATTACTGAAAATCAAACCCAGCTTTTATCCTGTGACTGGTTTATTTACAATGCAGGTTGAACTCTCTCAGCCACATGGTAGCAAATCTATTATTAAAGTGAGAATTTTGATTAGGAAGAAACGGGATCCTGAGAGTTGGAATGGGGACATTTGTGAAAATTCTGATGGATCTGGGAACACTGAGCCTGTAAATTCTGCTGAGTTTCTTTTGCCAGTGGAAGTTGACTCTTTACCCTCAGTAGCTTCACCACCTCATCTGAGTGGATTAACTCTGCATTGCCTAAAATAACTGTAATGCTCTTCCCTGAGGCAGTTGTCATATAAGACAGTGGTCCCCAACCTTTTTTGGGCCACGGACTGGTTTAATGTCAGAAAATATTTTCACAGACTGGCCTTTAGGGTGGGACGGATAAATGTATCACGTGACCGAGACAAGCGTCAAGAGTGAGTCTTAGACGGATGGAACAGAGGGAATCTGGTCATTTTTTAAAAATAAAACATCATTCAGACTTAAATATAAATAAAACAGAAATAATGTAAGTTATTTATTCTTTCTCTGCGGACCGGTATCAAATGGCCCACGGACCGGAACCGGTCCACGGCTCGGGAGTTGGGGACCACTGATGTAAGACACTGCTGATTTCCTGTAGGATCCATATGTAGCAACTTTCTTTGCTTCTGGACCACAGCTAGACACAGGACCTAGCAGGCCCCTAAGAGTGAAGTACAGAGGCTCATGAGGAGGTACACTGTTGTTAGTATTCAGAATCTCATGAAGAGGAGCCACAAAAGAATGAGGTAGCAACAGTACTGCAAGTGGAGGACCCCAATCTCTCCAGGATTGAGGTGCCTTAGAGAGATCAGTTATCCAATTTATTAAGCAGAAACACGACATCATGCGTAAGAAACTAACAAACAGAATACAGTGTACAATTTTATTATTTAGTTTTGCAAAACTGATTAGATTTCTCTTGCCCTATCTGAGACATAACACCACACCATCTGCTGTCTGATTCCTGACCTGCAGAAAGCTCCAGCTGGACCAAGCATCCGCACCCTTGAGCTTTCCCTGGAAGCGACTGCCTTCAGTCATGTGTGCTTGGTCTCGACCTTCACTTGCTCAGAATGGGAACAGAAAGTCACTCGGTGCTTTGGCTTTCCTCCAACAGTACACTATACTTCCAAAGAACTACTTGAGTTTTCTAATTTATACAAATAGAAATCTGGGAACAGGTGTGGAACTGGATATTAAGAATATGGGATAGTGATAGAAGGAACATAAAGTTGGATCAGACTGAATTTATTGATATATCAGGACTTGCTAGGCAGAGATTTTGCATTTGATGTTGCAGCTTGGGATGCTTGGTTGGTTGGTTGAAACATTAACCAATAGGTAGCCCACGATGAGTAAGTTGGAAGTGTTGGACCTTCCTTACTTTAATGTAGAAATCTTAACATAAGAAATGTCTAAACCTATAGGGAATTTTTGTAAGAGTTTATTTGAGCCAAACTGACATGTCATAGAGAGCAAGATTGCAAATGCTTCAGGGAATAACAGTTTTGCAGTTTCCTTTATGCATTTGGAATTAAGGTGGGAGGGAGAATATAAAGATTACATAAAAATGGAAAAAAGCAAGGTGAGGATTTGATCACAGGATAGTTAACAAAATTGGGTGGTTTCTTGAGGGTTAATACCTTGGGAGGGGTAATACTTGTGATATTTCAAAGGTATGTTAATATAGGTACACAAGCAATGGAAAGGCCTGGCTTAAAACCTTTTACTAAAGTTATTCTTGACCAGGCAGTGGCACAATGGAAAGAACATCGACCTGGGATGCTAAGGACCAAGGTTTGAAACTCCACAGTTGCTGGCTTAAGCTCAAGGTTGACTGCTTGAGCATGGGATCATAGACATGACTTAAGGATCGCTGGCTTGAGCACAAAAGGTCACAGGTTTAAGCCTAAGGTCTCTGGCTTAGCTGGAACCCCCCCAGTCAAGGCACATATGAGAAAACAACCAATGAACAACTAAGGTGCTGCAACTATGAGTTGATTCTTCTCATATCTCTCCCTTTCTGTCTGTTACTGTCTGTCCCTCTCTCTCTCTCTCTCTCTCACACACACACACACACACAAAAGTTAGAGCATGACTACCCACTGCCCAGTTAGGAATTGTATGATAAGGTTACTTTCCACAGAATACTCCCCCTCCCTTTTATTTATTCACCCACAAAGGAAGGATTTAAAAGCTCAGGGAGATTGGAATGTTATTATGTATTTATCATTTAAGACCTTCTCATCCAACCTGGATGAGTCCAAAAGACATACCTTTCACCATGACTGTGAGAAATAAATTTTTGAGGAGAGCCCCAACATCCTTGAAGAGCTCTAAGATTGATTTTCTCTGTAGGCTAGACCTGGCAGTGGTTAAGTGTGGTCTCTGAATTGGAAACCTTACATACAAAGGAGTAAGTGCAGGGGGGCAGGAGCCAATTGTTGGCACTCAAGCACTAATGGCAAGGTGGGTGTGTTTACCAAAATAGACAGCAGAATAAAAGCAGCAGAATAGTTTTGACTTGGGCAGACCTGTGGCAATTGGCTAGTTGATCATGGTGTCTCTAGAACTGAAATAGATAGGAAGCTTATTAAATTCTTACTTGATTTGTATAAGCATAAAAGTTTTAAGTCAAGTGAACAAAAGTCTATCTTGATTCATAAGAACAGAGTCACAGCCCCTCAACTGATTTCTAGAGTTGAGCTAGTTTACAGACCTAGAACCTCTTAAATTAATGGGAGGCCAGGTCCTCTTGAGGAAGGACTCTGGTAAACTGCCAAAAATGTATTCTCTTACTTGTTTTCCCAGCCTTTTCTAAGGGGATCTGTGCCCTTTTACCAGGGCAACTGTGTATTGGGAAAAGAGAAGCAATCAGACATTTTGAGGACAACTGGACACTGATTCTGAAATTACTCTAATTCTAGGAGACCCAAAACATCACTATGGTTCACCAGTCAGAGTAGGGGCTTATGGAAGTCAGGTGATAGAGTTTTAGTTTAAGTCTATCTCACATTGGGCCCAGTTGGTTCTCAGCCCATTCTGTGGTTATTTCTCCAGTTCTAGAATGTATAATTTGGATAGATATACTCAGCAGCTGGCAGAATTCCCACATTGGTTTCTTGACTTATAGCACAAGGACTTTTATGATAGGAAAGACCAAGTGAAATCTACTAGAACTGCTTCTACCCAGGAGAATAGTAGACTAGAAGCAATATTGCATTCCTGGAAGGATTGCAGAAATTAGTGCCACCATCAAAGACTTGAACAACACAGAGATGGTGATTTCCACCACATCTTCATTCCACTCCGTATTTGGTCTGTGCAGAAGACAGATGGATCTTAGAGAATGAGAGGGGATTATTGTAACTTTAACCAGGTGGTGACTGTAATTATAGCTGCTGTATCAAATGAGGTTTCACTTGCTTGAGCAAATCAACACATCCCCTGGTACCTGGTATGCAGCTAATTGACCTAGCCAATGCTTTTTTTTCTCTATACCTGACAAGACCACCAGAAGCAGATTTTCAGCTGGCAGTGTCAGCAATACACCTCTGACTTCAGGGGTATATCAACTCTCTAACTCTATGTCATAATTTAGTTTGCAAGGATCTTGATCACTTAACCTGCCATAAGATATTATACTGGTCTATTATAATATTGGTAACATTATGGTGATTGGAGCGAGTAAGCAAGAAGCAGCAACTACTCTAGATTTATTGGTAAAACAACTGTGTGTCAGATAGGGGAAATAAATCTGATAAAAGTACAGGGGCCTTTTACCTCAATGAACTTTCCAGGGGTCCAGTGGTATAACGATGTTGAGATATCTCCAATTCAAGGTAAAGCATAAGCTGTTACATTTGACCCCTCCAAATGAAAAAGAGGCAAAATATGTAGTTGGTCTTTGGATTTTAGAGGCACCATAGTCCCCATTTGGATGTATTACTCTGGCCCGTTCACCAAGTGACCAAGAAAACTTGGTTTTGAGTGGGGCCCAGAATGAGAAAAGGCTCTGCAACAGGTTCAGTCTGCTCTGCCACTTAGGATGCATCACCAAGCAGAGCCAATAGTGCTGGAAGAGTTGGTGGCAGATGGAGATGTTGTTTGGAACCTTTGGCAGGACCCTGTAGGTGAATTACAGCACAGGTATTAGAATTTTGGAGGAAGCCCTACCATCCTTTATGGCAGGGGTCCCCAAACTTTTTACACAGGGGGCCAGTTCACTGTCCCTCAGACTGTTGGAGGGCCGGACTATAAAAAAAAACTATGAACAAATCCCTATGCACACTGCACATATCTTATTTTAAAGTAAAAAAACAAAACAGGAACAAATACAATATTTAAAATAAAAGAACAAGTAAATTTCAATCAACAAACTGACCAATATTTCAATGGGAACTATGCTCCTCTCACTGACCACCAATGAAAGAGGTGCCCCTTCCGGAAGTGCGGTGGGGGCCGGATAAATGGCCTCAGGGGGCCACACGTGGCCCGCGGGCCGTAGTTTGGGGACCCCTGCTTTATGGATAACTACTCTCCTTTTGAAAAACAACTCGTGGCCTGCTACTGTGTCAAGTAGAGACTGAACGATTAGCTATGGGCTACGAAGTTATCATGCGACCTGAGCTGTCACATCATGAACTGATTGTTATCTGACCCACCAGCCATAAAGTTTGGTGTGGACAGCAGCACTCAGTTATCAAATTGAAGTGGTATATAGGTGATTAAGCCTGAGCAGACACTGATGGTATGAGTAAGTTACATGAAGAAATGCTAATGGTTCCCACACCTGCTACACTGCTTTCTTTCTCAGTATGTACCTCTGACCTCATGGAGAATTCCCTGTAGTCTGTTGATAGAGGAAGAGAAAACTTTGCTGAACGATTTTGCCATGATATTCAGGCTCCACCAGAAAGTGGATAGCTACAGAACTACATCCCCTTTCTGGGACATCCCTGAGGACAGTAGGGATGTCCCAATTTTCTGTCCACTTTAAGCCATGTTTCTTTTGCTTGCAACATGAACTGTCCAGATGTGTGATTATATACCAGTTTATGTGCTGTGGCCAGTGGTCTGGCTGGGACTTGGAAGTAATGTGCTTAGAAAATTGGTGACAAGGAAATTTGAAGAAGAGATTGTGAATAAATCTCTCTTAATGGGAAAAAAAATCTGAAGATATTTGTATTTTATGAAAATATTCAATCAAAGGTTGGCCTTAGCAGAGGAGGATTTTTATAATCTAGTGGGCAGAGTGATTTTTCTGTGGATACCAGCCAGCCTCTTTCCCCAGCCATTCTTGTTGCCCAATCAACTCATGAACAAAGTAACCATGATGGCATGGATAGAGGTTACACATGGACTCGGCAACATATTAATAGATTACCATTCACCATGGCCAGTCTGGCTACTGCCACCAGTGAGTGCCCCATCTGCCAGCAACGTGGAGCCTTCAGTATGGTACCATTCCCCAAGGTGATCAGCCAGCTGCCTGGTCCTGGTTGATTACATGTTGTTCTTATTGTACTAGATATTTACTCTAGATACAGATTTTCCTTCTTTGCATATATTGCTTCTGCCAAAACTACCACCCCTGAAACCAATAGAATGCTTTATCCACCATTGTGGTATTTCACACAGAATTGTTTCTGATCAAGAACTCACTTTCTAGCAAAGGAAGTACATCAGAGAACCTGAGCTCATGGAATTCACTAGTCTTTTCATGTTCCCCAGCAGCTTCCTTGATAGAATAGTGAATTGGCCTTTTAAAGACTGACTTACAGTGCCAGCTAGTTGGCAATATCTTGCAGGACTGAAGCAAACCCATACATGCACTGAATTGGTGTCCAATATATAATGCCGTTTCTCCAATATACAGGTTTCATGGGCCTAGGAATTAAGAAGTAAAAATGGCACTAGCACCATTCACTATTACCTTTAGTGACCCCCTAGCAACATTTTTGCTTCCTGTTCCCATAATTTCATGCTCTGCTGGCCTAGGGATTTTAGTTCCAAAGAGAACTAAGACACAATGATTCCTTTCAACTGGAAGTTAAGACTGCCTCCTGTCCACTCTCAGCTCTTCATATCTCTGAATCAACAGGTAAAGAAAAGAATTACTATGCTGGCTGTGTTGATTGATCCTGACAAGGGGAAATTGGATTATTACTCCACTATGGCAGTAAGGAGGACTATATTTGGAATACAGGAGGAGATCCCTTAAAAATGTTACTTAGTATTACCATGCCTTGTGATTATGGACAATTAATGATCCAGACCCTTCAATAGTGAAGGTTTGGGCTACTCCACTAAGTAAAGAACCATGACTAGATGAGGTGCTCGATGAAGTCAAAGGGAATATGAAATGGATAGTGAATGGAAGGTAGTTATAAATACTAGCTACAAGTATGTGACCAGTTATGGATAAGGATTGTAATTCTCATGAGAAATGGGTATTTCTCGTTCATTTTTTTATGAATGTTTGTTCATGTATCTTTTTCTTTTCTTTCATGTCTTCTTATATAACATAACATGCATTGCCTTTATGTCATAGTTTCTTTAAGTATTGTTAAATTTATATGACTGTATTTAAGTTATGTGAGATCAAGGAGAAGAGTAAACATCACGCAAGGATTTTACATACTCTTCTGGGGAAGAGATTTAGTAGAGATTTAGTACATTCTTGTTTGTATATAGGATAGTTGTATCATGTTAGATAAAATTATGTACTTGTCTTTATTTGGAGAGTGAGTATGGTTTTAAGATATGTGTATGGCCTGACCAGGCAGTGGTGCAGTGGATAGAGCATCGGACTGGGATGCAGAGGACCCAGGTTCGAGACCCCGAGGTCGCCAGCTTGAGCGCGGGCTCATTGGGTTTGAGCAAGGCTCACCAGCTTGAACCTAAGGTCGCTGGCTCAAGCAAGGGGTCAGTCAGTCTGCTGTAGCCCCCCCTGGTCAAGGCACATATGAGAAATCAATCAATGGACAACTAAGGAACCACAATGAAGAATTGATGTTTCTCATCTCTCTCCCTTCCTGTCTGTCTGTCCCTATCTGTCCCTCTCTCTGACTCTCTCTGTCTCTGCCACACACAAAAAAAAAAGATATGTGTATGGGTGTCAGATTGACAAAGGTTGAACTTCTGATGGTTAATTTTTTAGCATTAAGAAGGGATTAAAATATTTTTTAATATCATCATTTATACAATTGGTGATCAACTTTTAATTGTTTAACAGATGGATTTTTATTTATGATTTTTTTTGTATCAGATCTAGACAAGACCCACCCATTGTCATTGGTTAATATGTCTTTTAAGTATCCTTTAAAGACTCCCCCTCTGCCTCTCTCTTTTTTAAATTTATTTTTCAATTACAGTCGACATGCATATTATTGTCATATATTGGTTATTTTTATGTATCAATTTGACTGGGCTATAGAACACCTAGGCATTTGGTCAAACATTATTCTGGATATATTTTGAGGATATTTCTGGGTGAAATTAGTATTTGAATCTATAAAATGAGTTGTCTTCCCTAATGTTGGTGGGTCCCATTCAATCAGTTTTAAGTGGGGCCCACTTGAAGGCCTGAATAGAACAAAAAGACTGACCCTACCAAGAGTAAGAGGGAATTATTCCTGCCTGTCTTCCTTTGAACTGGGACATTGGTTCTTTTATCCCTTCAGACTTGAACTGAATGAAGCGTTGGCTGTTTTCTGGTCCTGAGCCTGCATGTCTTTAGAAAAGAACTGCACCACTAGCTCTCCTGGGTCTCTAGCCTGATGACTATAGATCTTGGAATTCATAAGCCACCATAATTACATGAACTAATTCCTTAAAATTAATCAACCAATCTTTATATATATATATCTCCTTCCTATTGGTTCTGTTTCTTGAGAGAACCCTGACTAATACAGTATTAATTTCTGAGGTATTGTGTAATAGCCGAGAATAATCCTTTTAGTAATCCTTTGAATAGCTGTCTTTGTTTGGGTTGCTATAACACAATATCATAGACTGGGTGACTATAAACAGAAAATTATTTCTCACAATTCTGGAGGTTGGAAATCCAAGATCATACTTGCAGTATGATCAAGTTCTGGTAAAGACCCACTTCTAGGTTGTAGTCTGCTGACTTCTCATTGTATTCTCACATAGCAGAGAGGGCAAGAGAACAAGAGCTCTCTGGGGTCTATTTTATAAGAGCATTAATCTCATTCATGAGGGCTCCATCCTCATGACCTAATAACCTCCAGAGACTCCATCTCCTAATACCATCACACTGGGGATATGATTTCAACATTTGAACTGGGGCAGGGGACAAACATCCTGTTCATAAAAATATCCTTCTCTACTATAAAAATTTAATAAAGACATAATTATTGCTACTTATTTTTTAAGATTTTAAAGTTAGTTATTATAGTATTTTTCTAACCTAGTATTTTACTGCCAAGCACAAACCTTACAATACATAGGCCCTGAATAATTGTTATATTGAATTAACCTGAATATAAATAGAGTTTACAAAGTTACCATAATAGATTGGTTTGATATGTAAATTTTGAGGACATTATTTTATTATGAACATGGTCCCTAGCTTTGAAATATTTTATTGGGTTTTTAAATAGTTTCCTTTTGCTTTATAAATTTGACTTGTTCTATATATACCCCCTTTTGATTTGTTCAGTAGATAGTTGAAATTTTTCATTTTTCTTTCATATACAAAACTATTTCTTCCCTTGCCACTCCCCTTCCATAGTGATTAACCATTTGCCAGTCAAATATTTTCTTTTTAATGTCTTAATATTTTAATTTTCCACTAATAACCTATTTGGTTTCTCACTGGTAATATCTTAAAATGTAATCAACTATTCAAATTTCTATCTGTGCTAGCAACTCTGGGTAGGAAATCATGTGCTAGTCATAAGTCACTTGAACAACCTCTATCAAAATCACCCAAAGTACTTAGGGAAAATACAGTTTCCTGGGGTCCCACCAGTACAGCTTCTGACTGAGAATTTCAGGGAAATAAGCATCAAGAATTTGCGTCTTTAACAAGCTCTCCAGGGTATTACTAAAGTTTGAGAATTATTGTTCTAAGCAATTTTCTCAATCTTTTTCTTCTTTAAGTACCTAACTCAAATACAATGCAAATATAAAAACTTAAGAGCATTGCAATTTTAAATATCTAAGACAACATATTGATTCCATTTTTCAAAATCTACTTACATGGAGAGGAAATACTTTTAAAATAGTTCTTTTTTTTAAGTTGAAGGAAATGTTATGATTTTGTTTGTGGATTAGTTCTCTAATAAATTATTACCTAAGTTAATAGCTTTATTTCTGATACACTTCATCTTCTCAAATCTTTTTTTATTTTAAGAACTTCATTATTGGATTTGTTCTCTTTCTCATAAAGTAACATAATTGTGTATGTATAAACATAATAAACATGTCCTTCATTGAATGTTAATTTTCAAAACATTTAAAAATGAGTCAAACATGTTAGCCTCAAAGTTGCTGTATTTTCCCATGTATAAGATGCACTTTTTAAGAAAAATTTGGGGTCTAAAAACTGGGTGTGTCTTATACGGTAGTTGTAGATTTTTTTATTTGCATTTCCTACTTTTTCACACTTGTTTTTTTGCTCATTGTTAAAGACAGTGATTCGTCATCAGATGCAGATGAGGACAAGCTAATGGATGGGAGTCTTCTTGACAGTGATGAGGAGTTGTATGAATTTTATGATGAATAAAACTTGAGTTCAATAACTTTATGTAATACTTTTTTCCCCCAAATTTCAGGCTCCAAAATTAAGCTGTGTCTTGTAGATAAGATCGTCTTATACATGGGGAAATACGGTAATCGTTTTATTCCTACATTTCTGCAAAGCTACTTGGAAAACAGAACTAAATTTTATATTTAAGTAGTTTAAATGTTCTCATTCATACAAAAAGTATTGATATTCATGGTTATTTATTGTATATTCTAGGCTTTTACACTGTTTGCTACACATTTCTTGGAAGTATGCCATATAGATGTCCTGTATCCTAATGTAGAAAACATGCATTTTGAAGTTGAACATGTAAAGAACACCTCAAGAAATAAAGAAGCAATCTTGTATACCTATAAACTTTCTAAAGGATTCACAGAAGAAAAAAATTATGGTATTACATGTAGAAATTATATCTATACACTGAAATTCAACATATTCTCATAAGAGAAATTTTCTTTTCTCCTTTAGTAGCCTGGCAATCTATTATAAGTAACTTTCCCTCTCACTCTTTGAGTACTTATATGATCTAAGACTGTTTTCTATGTCAAACTCATATTTTGTATATATAAGCTTATTTTTAAACTTATATTAACCAATAACTGTGTAGAATTACAACACATGAAGGCCCCAGAAATATGTGTCTATCCTTGGAAAAATGTATTTTAATTTATATTTGCAAGTTACATAATGAATTGAAAATTTGTATTTTTTACACACTTTTTCAGTAACAGGATTCTTTCTCTGTATTCTTCAGAAGTTGGGAAGCTTGATAAAAATCTAAAGTCTTCTCTGACCAGTAAGTGGCGCAGTGGATGGAGCATTGACCTGGGACACTGAGGACCCAGTTTCCAAATCCTAAGGTCATTGGCTTGAGCACGGGCTCATCTGGCCTGAGTGTGGGCTCACCAGCTTGAGTGTGGGGTCACTGGCTTGAGTGTGGGATCATAGACATGACCCCATGCTCGTTAGCTTGAACCCAAAGGTCACTGGATTGAAGCCCAAGGTCGCTGGCTTGAGCAAGGGATCATCATTGGCTCAGTTGTAGCCCCCAGTCAAGACACATATGAGAACGCAATCAATGAACAACTGAAGTGCCATGACTACAAATTGATGCTTATCTCTCTCCCCTTCTGTTCCTGTGTGTCTCTCTCATATCAAGTGAAGGAGAGAGAGAGGAAGAGAGAAAGGGACACTCATATCAAGCAAAGGAAAGGTAGAGTGAGAGAGAAAGAGAGCGAGGGATACTCATATCAAGCAAAGGAAAGGGAGAATGAGAGAGAGAAAGAGAGAGAGACACTTATATCAAGTGAAGGAGAGTGAGAGAAAGAGAGGGACACTCATATCAAGTGAAGGAAAGGGAAAGTGTGTGTGTGTGTGTGTGAGAGAGAGAGAGAGAGAGAGAGAGAGAGGGAGGAACACACAGAAACAGAAGGGGAGAGAGATGAGAAGCATCAATTTGTAGTTGTGGCACTCCGGTCGTTCATTGATTGCTTTCTCATATGTGCCTTGACCAGAGGGCTCCAGCTGAGCCAGTGATGACTCCTTGCTTAAGCCAGCGACCTTGGGCTTCAAGACAGTGACATTTGGATGTCAAGGCAGCAACATTTAGGCTTCAAGCCAGCGACCTTTGGGCTTCAAGCCTGTGCTGTTGGGTTCAAGCCAGTGACATTTGGGCTTCAAGCCAGCAACCTTGGGTTTCAAGCCAGTGAGTGACCTTTGGGCTTCAAGCCAGCGACCTTGGGCTTCAAGCCAGAGACAATCGGGCTCAAGCCAGCGACTTTTGGGCATCAAACCAGTGACCTTTGGGTTCAAGCCTGTGACATGTGGGCTTCAAGCCAGCAACTTTTGGGCTTCAAGCCAGTGACCTTTGGGCTCAAGCCAGTGACATTTGGGCTCAAACTAGTGACCTTGGGCTCAAGCCAACAACCTTTGGGCTTCAGGCCAGTGACATTTTGGCTCAAGCCAGCAACTATGGGGTCATGTTTATAATCCCACACTCAAGCCAATGACCTCGCACTCAGCTGGTGAACCTGTGCTCAAGCCAGAGGAGCCCGTGCTCAAGCCAGTGATCTGGAGCTTTAAATCTGGGTCCCAGTGTCCCAGATCAATGCTCCATCCCCTGCTCCACCTCCTGGTCAGGCTTTATATTATTACCTGACATGTGGGAAATCTCCTGGATTCAGAGAATTTTCAGTTGACCTATACATTTAAGGTTCTAAAAATTATTTTAGCTATAAACGTGAAACCCCTGTGAGAGGGAGAAAAAAATCATTTTTTTTTTGTCATTTGTAATTGGAAATCAAATGGATAGCTTAATTTGTACCAGATGTTTAATCTTTATAAACATCAATTTCATCTATGAAATAGGGATAATTTTCCATATATATGGGTTTGTGAAGATGAAATGAATTATTAAATACAAACTACCCAGTATAGTGCTTAGTAATTATTAACTTCTAAGTAAATGTCAGTGTGCTTCTATTGCCTCTGAGACAATGAATACAATAAATTATTAGCATTATTAGCACACAGTAAAAAGCCTATATAGCATTTATACAATAAAATTAAGCTCTGAGAATATGAGAACACTAGTTGGTAATTTGAATTTGCATGAAGAGTAATCACCTACCATTATTTCTTCTGAGAAATTTCACCCTCATTGATCTGCTAGACAGAGCAACATTCAACAAGGCCATCTCTGTTATGAAACATTCTCCTTTGCAAAACCCGTATATCCTTTGACCTTCTGCTAACCAACTTCATTTGTAGTTGGAATTTCAGTGTTATTATTATTACTCAATTTTTTAATACCTCTTTTCCTAATATATTTGTCTGTGTCTCAGAGGTATTTTGAAAGGTAACTGACCTAATTTGTCTAATATGTCTATTGTAGTTCATGTAATTAAATGTAATAATTGATAAGTTGAACTTTGGAAAACCTAATGTTGGAAATTGTCAAGTAGTTCAAAATGTCTGAGAAGGAAAGTTCAGATCAGTAAAGAAAAAGTTAATCCTATAAGAGGATGTATAGTGACACCAGCAATGATAATATTGAAGCCCCATTGTTTATCATTTTAGGATTGAAAGCTGCAGAGGTGTCATCACTCCCAGCATCAATTGTCTTGGTTGCCAAAGAAATCACAACTAAAATTACCAGACAAATTTTGGTAAGAAACTTTTTAGCAATAAGAACTGTTTTTCAAATTCAAGAAAATACTTTTGGTATACATGTTTATAATGGCCTTGGATTTAAATATATAATAACTTATGTTAATAATTAAAATATTTAACATAAAAAACTTAATCCTAAATAGAGAAAATTCTCTTTGCTTCTCAAAACATATTTGGTTTGGTTCATTAAAACCTTTCTGTTGGAATCCATGGGAGTCTGAAAAGACCAGAGTAACAGGCTTTATTGAAAGGAAGAAAGGAACCCTGCCGGGCACTTCTCCAGGGTAGAAGGGCACTGGTTACAGATTAGGGGTGAATTTATAGGGCAAGGAAGAATTTCGAGCATGTGGGTGTTGAATTAAAAGTCCTGGTATGTCAGAATGCTTCTCCTTGGGGCGGCTTGCCAGCTTCTTGGAATTCCTGTGTCTCAGGGGTGATAGTCCAGTAAGGGTGAGGTCTGACAGATAAGTGGAACATCAAGAGGGCAGTTTGGAATTCCTGGTAAATTCATGTATCTATCATTTCTCAACTCTGTGGTTACATATAAAAGAAAGGCAGTTATTAATTTTATAATATACAGTGAGGGGTGATGAAGAGAAAGAGGAGAAAAAATTGGAAAATTATTGTTTCTTCTGGAGAGAACTCAGGAAAAGAACCTTGCTAAGCCAAGTCCCCCATACAGTTAAAGAGGTTGTCAATTTTCGTATTGTGAGGTCTGAACCAGGTGATGTGTTCGAAAACCTGAGTGAGGAAGTAAAAAAAAAATTTGCGAGTGGATAGAGTGACATGGTGATACATGGTCTCCTGGATGAGCCTCATGAGACATGCTGGTCTGGTTCCTCTCAAATGGGAGCACATGTGGAGATTTTTAGAGACAGGGAACCTGTTGGTGTAAGTTTTAGAAGGACTGAATACGTGTGGTTTAAAAGGAAGGGGGTTTGGAGAACATTCAGGAGGGAACTTCTCGGCTGAGGGGTGGCTTCTTCCTGCTGTCATCCCTACCTAGTTGATATTTCCCTCGTGAAGTTTTCCTTGGGGTATTGGGGAATAGGAGTGTAGGAGCATTTGATTGTAGGTAATCCTAGAGATTTCTCTCATCTGGGCCTGTAGGAACTTGATAAAGAAGGGGGCAAGTATTTGGAGATCAGGAATGCAGAGATAAGGAGGGTTGTATAGTGGGGGGTGAAAGTTCTTCCATGGTAAAGTTAGAGGTATTCTTTTCTGGCAGCCTGGGAGAGAGCAGTTAGCTTGAGCTAAAAGAAATGTTTTCATGTGCGTTTGTAGGCTCTTCTTCAGCCAAGAAGACCCAGCAATCTTGTCCCCTTACTATGTGAAGGGTAAAAAGACTGAGAAACGTTAAGAGGTGAATGCTATTCATTCTCCTAGTTCTTCAGGGATATGGGAGAGCTTTCGGGTTAGGGGACCTGTAGAGGTTGAAAGATAGGATTTGGGATGTTTGCTGATATAAGGTTTCAGATTTTTCTATTTTGTGAGGGCAGGTTTCAGGGTTGGTGTGTAGGGTTAGGTAGATTTTTCCAATTGTCTGATTGGTGAAGGTCTGCATGCGGTTCTGTAAGAAACTAGTGAACAAACGTAAGAGGCAGGGTTCAAAAGTTAGAAAAATAAATAGGAGAGTGAGTGGACCAATGAAAGGCAATAGTCAAGACACCCAGTTTGTGTGAAACCACTGATTCCATGTTTATGAATTCACTGGGCTTGAGAGAGAGACAGAGAGAGAGAGAGAGAGAGAGAGATAGAAGAAATAAGACAGGGAAGTGGCCAGTCCCCCTGCCCCTAGACCTACTTCTGTAGAAATTCCTAAAGCAACAAGGAGAGGAATTACCTGTATAGCTCGTTTGGTCCTTATATTGATGGGTAGTGTACTAGGAATTGAAAGAGGCTCATGGGGTGGGATTAGGTTGATATTTGGGGTGAGATAGATTAGGGTACAGATTTATGTCCAATTAGTAGGGAGACACATATAGGTGTTATGCCATTTTTCTACTTTAGCAGCAGTGGGAGTTGTTAGGATTACGGTGTGTGGACCTGTCCACATGAAAGTCAGTCATTGGGTGATGTAATGCTGAAAGTGCCTCTTGGACAGTCTTTGAACAGTTTGCTGAGTAACCTGTAAATTCTGCAAGTGCTTAGGGAAAGGGTGGTTACATTTCTACACTTTGTAGTTAGAGTTTAAGTTTTAGTGACCACTGCTTCTAGCTGGAATTAGCAGCAGGTCCCAGCCTACAATAGGCATGGGGCATTGAGACAAGAGGAATAAAGGAGATACTATACATTAAATAAAGTAACAAAATCAGACTGTCAATACCCACAGTAGAGATCTTCAAGGGGTAAATAAAACTCAAATATTCAGGCAAGGCATAGTAGATGGCCCTTGTGTTTCCAAGAAATGAGATCAGCTTATCTGTTACTTGGAAGAAATACCTTAGGCTTGTGAATGATGTCCTTGGGCCTTCAATGGCAATTCCCAGTAAGCTCGGCAAGGTCAGGTCACAGGTAGCTGTAGCAGGGCTAGAAGAGACTGAACCCTCCCTCCATGGAGCAAGGGGGCAGCTTACCTTCTCATGTCCCTCTTTCCACAGCAAAGGTATGTCAACCGGTGGGGCCGGGAAGCCCTGCAGGTTTCAGTTCAATGACCTTTCTTTCCACTCTGGAGCAGGGCCCTGATGGAATCTTATGAAGCCCTTTAGGGCGCTGGAGCCTTGAAGAGCGTATGCCAAAAGCTGGTATTTCCTGACCTCTTTTGGGCCTTATTTGCCTTTTCTGTTACTTTCTTGGCCATTATAGACCTTAAAAGCCATGCTCAGAAGATCTCACTGAGAGGCTTGACTAAGAGAGCAAAATTGGGAATCCAGTGTCTAAAGAAGCCTATTAGACTGAGGAAAGAAAGGATTTGATTTGCGGTGGTAGGTGGTTGGAGACTGCAGAGGGTCTGATTTCGATTTAGGGTGAGACCTCAGGTGGTGGTGTTAAGGCAATACTTAGATAGACTACAGACTAAAAGTGAAGTTGAGCCTTAGCAGAGAAGACACAATATCCCTTCACAGTGAGGAAGTTAAAAAGGATGGAGGTGTGTCTTCTTGAGGCAGGCAGGGAGGGGCTGCAGAAGAATAGGTCATCTACATATGGTAAGAGAGTACTAGTTTTGAGATTGCATGCTGCTAAATCCTGAGCTAGTGCCTGCCCAAACAGGTGTGGGCTGTTTTTGAACCCCTGGGATAAGACAGTCCACATAAGTTGCTGGGATGCATTAGTGTCCAGGTAAAGGCAAACAGAAAGTAAAAGTCAGGGTGTAGAGGAATGGTAAAGAAGGCATTCTTGAGGTTTAGGATTGTGAAGTGAGTGGTGTTTGAGGGAATGTATGATAGTAACTTGTAGAGATGAGGGACTACTGGATGGAGGGGAACTACTGCCTCATTGATTAGGTGTAAGGTTTGTATGAGGCGATAAGCCCCTGAAGATTTTTGAACAGGAAGGGTGGGGGTATTGCAGGGAGAGTCCGTGGGGATGGGTAAGCCTGGTTTAAGAGGTGGGTAATTATTGCATTAAGGCCTTAGAAACAGACACAGTTACACATTAAACAAAGATTTTACATATAAATTATAAATTAAGAAATTTAAATGGGCGCACTTTACTTGTTTCAATTCAAATTATACTAGAGATATTTTCTGACAAACAAAAAGATAAGACGGATTACTTACTCACACAGCTCAATAGACATTTCTGCTTTTTTAAGCTTTTGGAGATGACAGGGAGTTGCCAGCATAGAGGGGAGGAAGAGAGAAAGCAGACAGATGGACAGTGTGAATAGCTGGATGGAAAAGAAGGAGGGTCAGAATCTACAGGAGGAGGAGGAGGAGATTAAATTGCTGGTTTGGTGGCGCCACGTGGTCAGAAGAGTCAAAAAGATTTAGAGCTGTGAGGAGAGGGGAGAGGATGAGGGGTAGTGGAAGGCACAGTCAGTCTCTGCAGAGGGCGAGGGATGGTTCAAAGAAAAAGAGACAGAGCCGCCCATCTGTAAGGAGAAAGGAGAGGTTTAAGAACACAGTGGAGAAGGGAGGGACCCCTGGCCAGCAGGGGAGGAGAAAGAGAGATAGTGGTATTTGCAGGTGAATGAGAAAGAGGATTCAGCAAAGAGAAGGGAAGGGGCTTTCTAGAGTGAAGAGATTCAAGTGGAAGATATTTGCAGAGGGACCAGAGAGGGGTCTCGAGAGAGGGGTGCCCCAGGGGGTCAGGCAGGAAGGGAAGAGAGTTTGGAGCCCACGGAGAAGGAAAGGTTAGGAGCGGAGGTTTTAGGTGAGGTTTCTTTGGCCAAAAATGGCCTGCTTGTAGAACAAGTTGTACAGAAATTAAGGACAGGAGCGAAAGTAAAAGGAAGGCTTGCACATAAGGAATTTCAGAAGCTTTCTCAGTCTGGTGGCAGAAGTTGTCAAGGTCTTGCAGAATATTGTAATCGAATGTTCCGTTTTCAGGCCAATGGGAGTCATTGTCTAGTTTATATTGTGGCCAGGCAGTATGGCAAGAAAAAAAAAAATGAGTAGAAGACAGCCCAGCGGGGTTTGGTCAGACAACTTTGACTCCAAAGAGCCCAATGTGGAGATTAGTGATCTAGAGAGGGTGTCCTCGCCTCTAATCACAATCTCAAAGGAGAAAGCTCTCCTGGGAATGTGGAGTCGTCCTACCTAGGGGTCATCACCACCTAAGAAGGAGCTCAAAGAGAATGTGGGGGATTTGGCTAAGCACTTAGACTTTTGGAATGTGCTGTCCCTGGGACAGAAAAATGGCAAACCCCTCAAAATTTGAGGCTGACTGGAGAAAGCCATCCAAGGATGGATTAGGGACTTATGGGTCGAATTAAAGCCAACCAGGAGAGGGAAGGGCGAAATTCCTTACCTTTCTGGTCCAGCAGGGGTTCAGGACAGGGACAGATCACTGGCCAATCGACCTACAATTACACATCCAAACAGAATCAGGGAGTAAGCCCAGGACGAGCTGCCGCTGCCCATTGCTTCCCTGGCTGTAAGTTTGGACGGCAAAGAGGGATTGTCCAGGCAGTTAGTACCCTGTCCTGGGTTTTGGCACCAAATGTTGGAATCCATGGGAGTCCGAAAAGACCAGAGTAACAGGCTTTTTTGAAAGGAAGAAAGGAACCCTGCTGGGCACTTTTTCGGGGTAGAAGGGCACCGGTTACAGATTAGGGGTGAATTTATAGGGCAAGGAAGAATTTCGAGCATGTGGGTGTTGAATTAAAAGTCCTGGTATGTCAGAATGCTTCTCCTTGGGGCGGCTTGCCAGCTTCTTGGAATTCCTGTGTCTCAGGGGTGATAGTCCAGTTAGGGTGAGGTCTGACAGATAAGTGGAACATCAAGAGGGCAGTTTGGAATTCCTGGTAAATTCATGTATCTATCACTTTCCCAGTAAATCAACTGATATAAATAGGAGACAAAAGTTAAACAGTTCAGTTCCTACAATACTTATTGCTATACTAACTTTATTATGAGAAAATAAATCTAAAGTAAGCATTAAAAGTAAAAATCACTATGCAAAACATTTTCAAATAATTTTTTATAGTTTTTCAAAGCTCTTCTATATATTATTATATATAAACCTCATAACTCTTTATGAAGCAGCTACGTCTGTCTAATAAAAGGTAAAAAAGGTATTATTTTTACTCACATTTTTACAGCTGAGGTTCACAGAGGTTAAGTGATTTTCTAGGAAGCAGTAGCTCCAACACAGAATTCACATATGTTGATTCAAAATTTGGAAAATTTAAAAATATACATATCAAGTAGATTTATATTTGTATGGCCAGTAGTTGCTACCATCACCATCATGGCCATGCATATGCAGGTTCCCATTGGATTCAGGCAGACGGTAAAGAAACAGTGGAGCTAAAGAATGGTGGGCCTTTCCTTTATTAAAGTCTCACACTGGCCGATGAGCAACACATACAGGGAGAACACTTCCCTTTTTATTCAGAGCTCACAAAGCTCTAACACATTATCCGGTTCCACAACCAGGGGAATCTTCTCTGGTTCTTCCTAGAATCAAAGGCCCCACCAATCTCAGTGGAGCTTGCAAAGCCCCTCACCTCTGGTTCCCCATCTGCACACCTTCTCTCTCTCTCTCTGCACAAACTAGCTTCTTCCTCAGCACTCTGCTTTCTCTCTGCTCTCTCACTCTGCAAACATAGCTTCTCTCTCCCTCTTCTCCTGCTCTTCTCTAAAACTTTCTGGCTTGAAAACCTCTCCTCCAGCAAACATTAGCAAAATAATAGCCCTTCCCAAGCAGGAAGGTAATTTGCAATTTCACAGACCCACATATCTGGCACTGCCCAACCCCTAATGCAAACTGTAAGCGAGCAAATATAAAAATCATGTTTTACAACTTATTTGACCAACAATATTGTTTTAAGAATCCAGTGTGTTTAGTAAACTGAGCTAGGTGCAGTATGAAATTTTCTTCAGTGATAATAGTTTCCTATGTTGTTTACACTGTCTTAACCTGCCTTCAATTTTTATTACATTCCTTCAGTCTTTTGAGCTCCTAGACTGTCTTTATGACTTTTCTTTCCCAATTAAAAGGATTCCCTTTTTAAATCCCTTCATCAGTAATTTTGGCAGTGTCCTACTTCTGAAGGACCTCTCCAATTATGGGCAACTTCTTGAGTAGCCCTCTATGCTTTAGCTTTTCCCAGTGATGCTCAAAATATACTCAAGACAAACTAATTTTTTCTACTAAAATTTCCTATATTTTAACTTCAAGTTGAATATTTTACTGGATAGTTTTTTGTACCCTTTTATTGATCAGTTTGGCTTCTTTCAGTAAGTTGAAACATTTCTACTGTTTCTAAGCCCACAATAATAACGTCTCACAGAGAATTCTCAACAGAGAATTCACCTCTTATACTTTTTGAAAGATTTGAGGTCATCTTCATCAGTTTTTAAATCTTTTCCCCTTCAAAATTCTATTTTGGAATTTTCTTTTTCACCTATTTCTCTTCCATCTTACCTCGGAAGAAAAGATCATCTTTTAGCCTATGTAATTAACGTTTCCAACTACACTAAGATGTTACTTAATCAGTCTCCATTCTTCTCTTTGGATTTTTAGTGCTTTTTAGACTGGCTTTTCTTTTTCTATGAATATGCTTAGGTGTTTTGGGTTTTTTTGTCAGAAATCCTTTTCTTATAAGTGAAATGGCTGGGTCAAAGGGCAGTTCCATTTCTAATTTCTTGAGGAATCTCCATACTGTTTTCCACAGTGGCTGCACCAGTCTGCCTTCCCATCAGCAGTGCAGGAGGGTTCCCCTTTCTCCACATCCTTGCCAGCACCTACTGTGTGTTGTTTTGTCAATGAGTGTCATTCTGACTGGTGCGAGGTGGTATCTCATTGTGGTTTTAATTTGCATTTCTCTAATGATTAGTGATGTTGAACATTTTTTCATTTGTCTATTGGCCATCTGTATGTCCTCTTTGGAGAAGTGTCTATTCATTTCTTGTGCCCATATTTTGATTGGATCATTTTTCTTCCTGGTGTTGAGTTTTACAAGTTCTTTATAAATTTTGGTTATTAATCCCTTATCAGATGTATTGTCGAATCCACCTGTCCCACTTATAGGAATATATCCCAAGAACACCATATTACTGACTGTAAAAAAGAAATGCACCTCTATGTTTATGGCAGCATTATTCACAATAACAAAGATCTGGAAACAGCCCAAGTGTCCGTCAGTGGACAAGTGGAATAAAAAGCTGTCGTACATATATACAATGGAATACTATGGGGCTATGAAAAAGAAGGAAATATTACCTTTTGCAACAATATGGAGGGACCTGGAAACTATTATGTTGAGTGAAATAAGCCAGGCAGAGAAAGAAAAATATATGACCTCACTCATTTGAGGAATCCAAGGAATAATGAGAACTGAGGAACGGAATTGAGACAGAGGAGGGATCAAAGGGACCAGAGGAAAAGAGGACAGAGGGAAAGGGGATGATAGGATGGGATAAACCTGAAGGGAAGGGGGAGGGCGCTGTAGGGAGGAGGGCAAGGGAGATGTTGAGGGGAATAGGGGGGAGGGGAGAGGCATTCGGGGTGAACCTAGAATCTATGTAAACACAATTAATTAAATAAAAAAGAAATCCTTTTCTTTTTCAAACCTTACTTCTCAAATTACATTTCTCTTCTTTTTACTGCCAACTTCTCAAGAGTAGTTTATACTTTTTTCTTCCATTTCTGACTCACAGACTGGATCTTCTTGTCGTTACACTACTGAAAGTTTGCTCTTAAATACCAAACAATAGTAAAATCCTATTGTCTTTTTTCTCCTCTTTCCTGGTTTGTCTGTAGCATTTGGCACTGCCATTCTTTCCTTTTCATAATGCTTTTCTGTCTTGGCTACTGTGGAATTGTTTTTCCCTGGATGTATTCATTCTCCTACCTCTTTGATTACTTCTTTCATTTTTATGTATTTCTGACTCTGAATCTATATACAGGGTGGGGCAAAAGTAGGTTTGCTGTGCCACTGTGACATTTTTTTGAGTTAATAAAGCTATTGTAAGAATCATAACCTATATGTCTTTTTCCATACTAATAACTGTAAACCTACTTTTGCCCCACACATTTTTTTCTCCATATTTCTTGCAATTTTAATTTATGTTTGTATTCTTTAATAGGTTCAAAATTGAATTTTTTGTCATATATAAAATCTTCTCATCTCTCTATGTTCATATCTCGCATTGACTCATCAGAGTCATCTGTGAATCTTTCTTCTTAATCACCTTTTGGCCCTGGCCAGTACCTCAGTGGTAAAGCATCACCCTGTGTGTGGATGTCCTGGGTTCAATTCCTGATCAAGGCACACAGGAGAAGCAACCATCTGTTTCTCTACCCCTCTCCTGTCCCCCTTCTCTCTCTCTCTCTCTTTCTCTCTCTCTCTCTCTCTCTTTTTCCCTCCTGCAGCCATGGCTCAATTGATTTGAGTGCATCAACTTGGGCTCTGAGGATGGCTCCATGGAGCCTCCATCTCAGGCACTAAAAATAGCTAGGTTGTAAGCATGGCCACTGTTGGGCAGAGCATGGGCCCTAAATGGGGGTTGCTGAGTGGATCCTGGTCAGAGTGCATGTGGGAATCTCTCTATCTCCTCTTCTCTCACTTGGAAAAGAAGAAAAAATATCACCTCTCAGTGGGACTCTGTAGTGGCTTCTCTCTTTCCAAGCCCATCCAGCGTATCAATGTATATATAACTCTTATCATGCATATCCCTACCCAGAAACTTTCAACTCTTTCTTACCAAGTAAAAGTCAAACTTCTTAGCCTAGTGTTAAAAGTCTTCTATGATAATTTTTCAAAATATAGTCCTAGGCTTACCTATATCAGAATCACCTGGAACACTGGATACACCATCCTGAATTTTCAGTGTCTCCTGTGGCTCAGGAACATGTGTGTGTATTTGTATATATTATGTGTGTGTGTGTGTGTGTGTGTGTGTGTGTGTGTTTTAAGGGAGAGGTGCAGACAGACAAGAAGGGAGAGAGATGAAAAGCATAATTCATAGTTGTGGCACCTTAGTTGTTCATTGATTACTTTCTCAAATGTGCCTTGACCTGGAGGCTCCAGCCGAACCAATGACCCCTTGCTCAAGCCAGCAACCTTGGACTCAAGCCAGCTACCTTGGGCTTCAAGCCAGTGACCTTTGGGCTGAAGGCAGTGACCATGAGGTCATGTCTATAATCCCACGCTTGAGCCAGTGATTCTGTGCTCAAGCCGGCAATCTCGAGGTTTCGAACCTGGGACCATCCACTGTGCCACTGCCTGGCCAGGCAGGAATGTATATTTTTAACCAGTTTTCAGATTATTCTTTTTTTTTTTTTTTTTTTTTTGCTGGAGAGATAAAGACAGGAAGGGAGAGAGATGAGAACCATCAACTCGTAGCCATGGCACCTTAGCTGTTCACTGATTGCTCTTATACATGCCCCCACTAGGGGGCTTCAGCCAAGGCAGTGACCCCTTGCTCAATCTAATGACCTTGGGCTTCAAACCAGTGACCTTTGGTCACTGAATGCTCTCTATCCAAAGTCTAGTCTTCATCTATCACCATATATTTGACCCCCTATACCCTGTTCATCCCCCCCATTTCTTTGCCTTTTATTGTCAGTATTTATGAATTTATTTATTTATTTTGTTTGTTTGTTTGTTTTCAGGTGATTCTTAAACACACTGAAATTTGTTAACTATTGCCTTATAATAATGTTATGCTTACTACCCCAAACTTACACATTACTCAACTGTATAACCTACATCTCTACCACATTGAATTACTTGTCATTTCATTGTTTTGACCTGATCGTGTACCATGGTTTATTTACTTTATTTATTTCTAAATATTTTAAAATGCAATTTATTAGAGTGACATTGGCTAATAAGATTAATATAAGTGCACTATGATTTTTAATGTGTCTGCTATATCTATTTCCTTCATCCAGAATGCCCTCCTTTCTAGGCTCTATCAAGATTCATTCCAAATATCCCACCATATTTAAGTTTTATTTGACCTGAGTTAGAAGTGAGCTCTTCTTCCCTTGAGCATTTTATATTCTTATGGGATTTAACATAATTACATCTATCAACTGCTTATAAACATGTCTTTTATATTATAAGACTGCTCTTGAGTTCTGTTATCATATCAGGTAGACATTTTCATTACTCTTATAGAGATGTGAAATAGAAGATTTGGGGCCGAGAATATACAGATATTCAATAACTATTTGTTATTTAAATTATAAACTGATAGTTTACCAATGTAATAAATAGATGGGTAAATATATGATAATCTTATTCTACTCATGAAGTCATTTTTCCTATAGTGAAAGTAGAAAAATACCTGGAATTGCTTGCTATTGAGATGGAGTTGAGGGATTCTATTACCCTAGTAAAGAAAACTCACTAAGACTTTCCATAAAGAGTTAACATTGAAGATAGTGATTCCCCTATCTAGCTCAGGTAAGAAGTGAAAAAGAATTTTTCAGCTGTAGTTCCAACCCTGAAGTACTATTCAAGTACTGAATATCTAAAGTTTTCCAAAGAATTAGAAAATTTTCTTTTTAAACATTGTTTCTTGGGCATCCTTAAGTGCAATTTGTTAGGAATCAAGGCATAATTTTAAGTAGCTAATTATGTTGCTTATTTTTAAATTATAATTTACCTCTCAGGCAGTATTTTCTCTTAGTCTCTAGCAGTTTTTATGTATGGACTCTCTGAGGGACAAGCAGTTTATTGATGACCGATTCTTTCCATCAGTTTATCTGTTGGGGAAGGCTCTTGGGTGACAATTAAAATTATGAATACTGCATAGCAATGAACAGTACTTTTTTCCCATACCTTTTTAATGAGAAAGTGTTTGTAGAACATAACTCTGGTGGATTTTCTATTAGTTTTTGGTGTTATGTTGAGATATTTGACCTACTTAGCAGATTTTTTTTCATTGAAAGGTGATTTTCAAGGATATAAAGGTCTGTCATAAAGTTGTAAATACTCATGAGAACTTTTATTCTCCAAAATAATATTTATTTCTTTAGGTACATTCCTTGCTAAGTGGATGAAATAGACTTATCTGAAGTGATTAGTTAACCCTTCAGTCTTATATTTCTATTAAAAGATATAGGAAATTACTGAAATTTTAATAAAAGAATCATAGTAGTCATATTTTAATTTGTATATATATATGTATTTTTCAATAACAGCAAAACCAAAGGAGTACCCCTGAGATGGAAAGACAGAGAGCTGTGTACCATCTAGCTACTAGGCTAGTTCAAATTGCTCGAAACTCTCGGTTGGATTCAGACAGTTTACGAACATATTTAAGTAATCTCAAAAAGAAGTATGAAGCAGATTTTCCCATGGCCGAACAAGCTTCGGAAAGGACTGAAGAATAATAGCAATTCACATCTTATACAAATAAAATAATATATCTTAATATGAGAAATATAGAATTCATTTTTCCAAAGAGCAAAAAAAAAGGTGTTGAATTTTATATTTTAGTTAACAATTATTTTATATTAACTTCACAATTATCATTCCCTATGTATTCTGTATAAGAAAATATTTGTTCTTATTACCTAACAATGAGAACTATTTGAAGGACTTATTTTATAGGGGAAAAAACATGATGTGATACATTTATTCATTTATGAAAATTTATGTTGTTTCAAGTTTATTTATACTTATAAAATTATGAAGTTATGGTTTAAAATGTTATTGGAAACACCTTACTTTAAAAATACTAACTTTTTTTTTTACATCTGTAAACTTAATGAGATTTTTACACTCTATTCTGAAGCAATAATTTCCTATGTTTCAATAGTTTTTTATTTAGTGTCCCAAATTCTAACACCAAATGCTTCTAAAGTTAGAATGATATAGGGAATTTTAAAGTATTCTTTTTGACATTCAGTGTAATTCTGTAGGGTGAAAATAAACAAATAGATCATTTGTAATGCAGAGTGTTGCTGGAAGGGAGTGTCACCACCACACACTCTTTTAATTTTCCAAATAGCCAGGCATGCCATTTTCTACTCACTAACTTCTGTTTTTCAAGTTTTCATTTGACCATCTTTTTTAGGTGAGTTAACGGAGGCTGCAGAAAAGTAACATTGATTTGTTTACCTAGTTCTTGCTTCACAGAGAACATTTTATAGAACTGTTTTTCCATAGGCATGTGGCTTACACTGCCATTTTAGAATTTACCCAAAGGTTATTGTTGTTTCATAAATTGACAAAAGACAATGGAAGACCATCAGGTGTTCAGTAATTGTAAAGAGCTATAATTGTCTTCCCAAACACCGTATTTCTACAGTTCCATCAGGGTAGATAACTTATTTACATCATCTCGCCTAGAGGCTTAAGATAGTGAAGTTATTATTTTCATGGACAACTAAGTATCTGGAACTCAGAGTATGCATTCAATAATCTTCAGAATTCATAGTAATTTGGCCAAAAAGTATTCACAGACTAAGGCTCTTTTTGTTAATATAGGCATATTTTATCTTACAAATTTATTATTAACATGTTTGACTTTATTAAGCTGTTTTTTCAGTATTCTGTGTACATACTAGTAGCCAGATATATTCAAAGAGTTATATTTGAATGATATACATGCTATTGGAAGATTAAGTGTAAATTAGTGTTAGTATTAACATTTGCTATATATTAAATGTCCTATTAGACTACTTATATTCCCCATTATCTTGTTTTAGGAGAGAGTACCACAGTATTTAATTTGACCATTAGCTACATTTTAATTTAAAACCTTTGAAATAAACTGTATTTTATATAATTATGCCTGAAAGCAGTTAGATAATTTTTTTTTTTCGAGAGAAGGACAGACAGGTCAGAAAGGAGAGAGAGATGAAAAGCATCAACTCCTAGTTGCCACACTTAGTTGTTTTCTCATATGATTGCTTTCTCCTATGTGCCTTGACTAGGGGTAAGGGCTCCAGCTGAGCCAGTGACCCCTTGCTTAAGCCTGCAACCTGGGCTTTAAGCCAGCGACCTTTGGGCTCAAACCAGCAACCATGAGATCATGTTTATGATCCCACGCTTAAGCTGGTGACCCGGCACTCAAGCTGGTGACTTAGCGCTCAAGCCAAATGAGCCCGCACTCAAAGCTGGCAACCTTGGGGGTTCAAACCTGGGTCCTCAGCATCCCAGGCCAATGCTCTATCCACTGCACCACTGGCTGGTCAGGAGAAAGCAGTTAGATAATTTAAACTTATGGCAAATTTCTAGAAGGCACTGAGAAGGAAGAGGGCATGGCAGATTGTTTGGGAGAGTAGGGAAGAAAAGTGAGAATACAATAAAAGTCAGAAGGAGGACAGTGAAAGAAAAACAGGCAAGCAAAGACAGCTGCAAAATATTAAGTATATTGAATGTCACTTCCTCATTTGTATTAACTTTCCTTTAGATTTAACCCCAATATTAGATTCCATCAGACTTTTAAGAAATTTTTCATTATTTAGAGCAGGCGTCCCCAAACTATGGCCCATGGGGCCCATGCAGCCCCCTGAGGCCATTTATCTGGCCCCCCGCCACACTTCTGGAAGGTGCACCTCTTTCATTGGTGGTCAGTGAGAGGAGCACTGTATGTGGTGGCCCTCCAATGGTCTGAAGGACAGTGAACTGGCCCCCTGTGTAAAAAGTTTGGGGACCCCTGATTTAGAGCTTTTGCTGCAAAAACTGAAGCCAATTGATTAATTTCTTTTATTTTAGATTTTTGAAATTTTGGAATAAAAATAGGTAATAACAATAGGTTTATATCTTCTTAAAATTAAATTACTTTTTCTTCAGTCTTTTTTTTTTTTTGCATAGCAGAAACATAAAATAAATAAAGCAAATGAAGATATAATTATTATGTCATACTTTAGAAAGAAGTGAATACTAGAAAGACAATCCATTTTTAATTTTAAGGTCTATTTGCTCTACTCTTTAGACATCTTCACCTTTGCTTTTTCTAAAATTATAGATCTTATAAATCATTATCCCATAATCCAGCCTTTTAAGATAAATGTCCATAATGTAGCAAATTCCTTTCATTTCCACCTCAAAGCCATTCTTTTAGTCTGTTCTCCCATGCCCCAGAAAGTCATACTTTTTAAGTCTAGAGGGTAAGGTATGTGAGAGTAGAGGAAAAGGTCAGCTCATCCTCATGTATAGGATACAATAAATGCATTTGTTTATTTTAAAACATATATAGTAAAAGTAATTTTTTGGTGTAAAATTTTGGTTAAATGGTGCACATTTGTGAATTTGTGAAACCACTGCCACAATCAGGACACAGAACAGTTACATCACTCTCAAATGATTTCTTTAGTACTGTCTTTTTCTAGTGAAATCCTCCCCGACTCCTAACCTGAACCCAGCAATCGCTGGGAATGATTAAGTATTCCTTCCTTATCTTTTTTCCCTTCCAAGAATGTGCAACAAATGGAATCATATAGCATATAACCTTTTGAAACTGGCTTTTATTCACTCACCATAATGTATTTTAGAATTTATCCATGATGTTGTGCCTTTTTATTACTGACTAGTATTTTATTGTTTGTATGTACCACTCTTTATCCATTCAGTTATCAAAAGACATTTGGGTTTCCAGTTTTTGGTGATTATGAATAAAGCTGTTGTAAACATTCATGTACAGATTTATTTTTGTGTGTATGTTAAGCTTTAATGTATCTAGGTTAAATGGGAGTGGAATAGGTTCATCATAACTGTATGTTTAACTTCATGAGAAACTGCCAAACTATTTTCCAAAGTGGCTATACTATTTTCTATTATGGTTAGCAGAGGAAAAATGGCACCAAGTGTTAACCTCGGCTCATCAACCTCAGTTCTTAAGTTCTGGCTAGGAAAAGAATTGAAAGCCAAGACTCAAATACAAGAGCAGGTTTATTTAGAAAGTTATGGAGGTAGAAGAAGTGAGCCTAGCAGAAAAGGAAGGTATGGAACAGGCAACATATTCGGTCCTAGAGATGTCTTACCTTGAGGTAGACTTTTCAGGCATAGTAAAGAGAAAAGAAAAACATATTAGAGTTAAAACATTATGTGACAAGTACAAATAATAGGGGGACATATTAAAAAGTGAATGAAAATGTACAATTGTGGGTCAAGGGGGTTTAAAAGATAGTAAATGTATATAAGGTATTCAGGAAAAGAAGAGCATTTATTTATTTATTTATTTATTTATTTATTTATTTTACAAAGAGAGAGAGTCAGAGAGAGGGATAGATAGGGACAGACAGGAATGGAGAGAGATGAGAAGCATCAATCATTAGTTTTTCATTGCTAATTGCAACACCTTAGTTGTTCATTGATAGCTTTCTCATATGTGCCTTGACCGTGGGCCTTCAGCAGACCGAGTAACCCCTTGCTCGAGCCAGCGACCTTGGGTCCAAGCTGGTGAGCTTTGCTCAAACCAGACAAGCCCATGCTCAAGCTGGCAACCTTGGGGTCTTGAACCTGGGTCCTCCTCAACCCAGTCCGATGCTCTATCCACTGCACCACCTCCTGGTCAGGCAAAGGAAGAGCATTTTAGATAGAAGGTTCAGCATATGTAAAAGCAGAGATATGAAACAGTAAGCAGTTAGGTTTAGCTAGCGGGGAAGAGTGCATATGAGAAAGTGATGAAAAGAAGAATCTGAGTGCTTTATATAAATTTCTCCTGTAGACCACTGACGAGTTTTAAGGTGTGTTTGTTCTTGGAGGGTTGGAGAAGGTGATGGTGGTTGTAGTAGAGGTATAACTTGATTAGATTTACATTTTAGAAGGAGCATCTGGGTGATAGCATAAATGATTTGGGGAAGAGTGAGATCAGATTGTTTAAGGGTCTTATTTCAGTCATCAGTAGAAAGTTGATTAAAGGAAGAAGCAATGAGTATAGAACAGATGTGTGGGAATATGGAGGAGAGGAGGAGAATGGAAAGAGTAGAGTGGCTGGTAGGAGAGAAGAGATACTGATTTGCAAGATACTAGGGACATTTAGTGACTGATAAACCAGATTAGTAACTCATCCAGTTTTTTACTGAGGGGCGGATGTTACGGATTGACTCTTCCCCACGAAAAAATAAGATACCGGAAGCCCTAACCCTCTGTTCCTCAGAATGTGACTTTATTTGGAAATAGGATAATTTCAAATGTAATTAGTTAAGATAAGGATATACTAGGAGGATAGACCTCTAATCCAGTATGACTAGTGTCCTTATAAAGAAGACTGGTTTGTGAAGATAGCACTGAAGTGATACATATATAAATTAAGGAATAACAGAGATTCTTAGAAAACTACCAGAAACTAAAAGAGGAAAGGAGGGATTTCCAAAAGGTTTCAGAAGGAGCATAGCTCTTTTGAAACCTTGATTCTAGTTTCCAGAACTGTGAGATGATAAATTTCTCTTGTTTTAAGTCGTCCAGTTTGTTTCTTTGTTACGGCAGCCCTAGCACACTAGTATAGAAGGGAAGAGTTGAATATGATTATGGATGTTGATGCTACCAACCATGTTGAGGAATAGGGAACTAAGAATTCCAGCAAGTTCCAGAAATTTAGGTGCTGCTTCTTGCCCATTCTGTAGCATAGATATGAGCCATGTTCAGTAGAAGTGATGACTAGATCAAATTCATTAAGTTCTCAGTGTTGAAGATTTAACAAGAGGATTGAAAAAATAGATGGAAATTAGAGAATAAATAAAAAAAAATTTGCTGAAATATTTTCCCAGACAACTCACTTCATTTTTATCAGTAGTCTAGTGTTTCTTTATAAACTAGACCAATGGTGTTTTTGTATACTTTCTTAATATTAACACATATTTTTAACTAAAATATATAACCATGTTTATACTACTGTTAAAAATATACTCAAATGTTAATATATTGTATGTACTATGAATTCCTATATACTTATTTATGAGCTTAAAATATCTTTAATTATAATTAAATATAGTTTAGGTATAGAAATTTAATCCAGTAATGCATTTGCACCTCATAAGAATGAAAATGGGAGGAAAGAGAAAGCAAGTAATCATTATTTATTTTACCACTTTGCTGTTTCTATTCTGTTCTTAAGAATCTTAAATCATACAATTTTTTTATCTTACTATAATATCAGAATGAATACCCTTTTCCTATGTATTATCAAAATATTGTGAGTCCTTACATTGCAAGCAGATAGTGAATATGGCTACTATCTGATATAATCTACTCAAATGTATCCTAAAATACATAGTGGTAATATAGGGAACAGATTCTTATTGTCAAACTATGTATAGTGACACAGATGTTAACTAGAGTTATTGTGGTGACCATTTTGCAAAATATACAAATATTGGAACATTATGTTGCACACCTGAAACTAATCTACAGTAGTCTCCTCTTAGCAGTAGATTTTCCAAGACTCCTGTAGATGTCTGAAATTGTGGATAGTGCCAGACCCTATACACTATGTTTTTCTTATACATACTTTTTCATTTAAAGGAAACACTTTATGGCTTTTCTTTGGCATATTTGAATTGCCAGCATCACTGTTCTTGCATTTATGGGCCATTATTAGTAAAATAATGGTTATTTGAACACAAACACTGCAATACCACAACAGTCAATCTGATAACTGAGATGGTTACCACATGACTAATAGGCAGTTAGCTGGTACAGCATGAGTATGCCGGACAAAGGGATACTGGTAATTCACATTTCAGGAGGGATGGGGCAGGATAGCACAAGCTGTCTCATTCTACTCAGAATGGCATACAAATTTTAAGCTTACAGATTGTTTAATTTCTAGAATTTTCCATTTAATATTTTCTGTCTACAATAACTGAACCATGGAAAGCAAAACTGTGGATAAAGGGAGACTGCTGTATGTATGTCAATTATATCTTAATTTTAAAAAAGAAGAGGAAGAACTATAAAGGGTCTAAGATTTTTACCTTAACTGCAGAATAGAAATTTAGGTTACCAGAGTTTGATGTTTGCTGTCAGAAGAAAAAAGATGCTTGAGTCAAAAACAAAAGACTTGATTACTAATGGCTCAGCATGCTGTGTGAGCATCAGGTGGTATTGGATCCCTGTACCCGCACCCTCTAAGACAAGACGTGGTCCATGTGTAGTAGATGTGCACTCAGTGGATTTGTGTTACAGCTGCATAGCCCCAACCTTGGGAGACTGCAATCTTTTATAACAAGCTTCAAGAAAAATGCTTGACCTTTTCCCCATAGGAAGACATTACCTGTATTGTACTAGATACTGACTGAGCAAACTTGCCCTCTGCTCAAAGGAAAATATTGTCTCTACCTTTCAATGCTGCTCACTATACAAATATCCTTAAAAACCTAGTCAGGAATGAGGTGGCCAGTGTCTTTGCTTGTAGGACAGGCAGAAGCATGAGAAACATATGGAGAATTGTCTCCCAATTCTCATATTTGTGTTGCAATAGTTTGTTTGTTTTTATTCAGTGAGAAGAAGGGAGGCAAAGACAGACTCCCACATGTGCCCCAACTGGGATTCACCCAGCAAGGCCGCTAGGGGGTGATGCTCTGCCCATCTGGGACATTGCTCCATTGCTCAGCAACCAAGCTTCTTAGCACCTGAGGGGGAGGCTATGGAACCATCCTCAGCACCCGGGGCCAACTAGCTTTAATCAAGCCATGGCTGTGGGAGGAGAAGAGAGAGAGAAGCAAGAGGCAGAGGGAGGAAGAAGCAGGTGGGTGCTTCTCCTGTGTGCCCTGACCAGAAATCAAACCCAGACATCCATAGGCCAGGCCAACTCTCTACCACTGAGCCAACCGGCCAAGGCCTGTGTTGTAACAGTTTGACCTCATAGTTCTAGAGAGAAAAATCTAGTAACCTAGATGCTCAAAAATAAAGGGCTAAAAAAATTGTAGTAGAATAAATTCTAAACTTTTTTAAAGTTAAGTTTCTTTGTAACCAAAGAATATGCATAGTTAAGTGATAATATTCTCATTTTGATGTAATGTTGGATGAAAATTATTTTTTGCATCAAAATGCATATAACTTAGGGGTGGGTGATATGTGTGAAAGTGGTCAAAAAGTACAAACTTGCAGTTATAAAATAAGGAAGTCCTGGAGATGTAATATGTAGCATGATGATTCTAGTTAATAATATTCTACTATTGTGTATTTGAAAGTTGCTAAGAGAATGGATCTTAAAGATTTTTATTACAAGAAAAAATTATTACTGTGTGGTGACCATTGTGCAATATACTGGATACATGTATTGAACCATTTTGTTATACACCTGAAACATATTATTTGGCAGTTATAGCTCAATTCAAAAATGTTACTGGGCTAGTATTTAGATATATTACATACCCAAACACCAAGGCTCCATATTGCAACTTAAGGAAAGTTATTTCTAAATATAATTAATTTCTATCATCCCACCTGCAATCCCTACTCTTTAGTTGACTAATTCTTAATTTTGTATTGTTTGCAACTATGGCTGCTATAGAATTATAAATTCTTCTCAAGAAAGAGATTACATCTTAATTTCCTTGGTTATCCTCTACTACAATATTTTATTTGCAAAAAAGCTTAGTAAATAACTGTTTATTAATATTATCAGATAATATAAAAATAATATTTACCTAACGCAGAGTATATACTAATAAGAGCTTTAGAATTCAGAACATTAATATGACCAAAATTTCCACAAGTAACAAAAATGCTATAAGGCAAAAACAACTTTTTAAGAATGGGCTAAAATGGTAAATATAAAAATAAAGTGCATGTATTTTTTTCTACTCTATAGAAAGATAATTGGCAGAGACATATGTTGATTTAAAATTGGTTCATTTAGAGTGTCAGGTGAAAATATATGTATTTCCTAATGGAATATTTAATGCAATAAAAATTTGCATGAAGTTAATAGTTTATTCACTTCTAAGCCAAACAATGGTGAGCATACTTAATTAACTTGAGAAAACACATTGTTAAATTTCCAAATTCAGGTAGTTCTGTAGACGAACAGGAATTAGAAGTGAAAATATTCCGTTTGGGAGCATATTGTTGGCCAGTAGTTGAGACCGGATGGTTATTCTGCAAAGGTGTAATAGTTCACATGGGTCCCTATATCTTGTTGAAGGAATATAGTCCAACCAATCTGAAATAATTGGACGTCTTCCCAAACTTAACTGCGTCTGAAGAAAAGGGAAACATTTTAATTTCATAATGTTAATCATTGGATTAGTTCAATGTAAATAAAATTAACATTTTATTTTTACTTAAATTAATAAAATATATCTTAAATTTATATGACCCTTATAATGATTTTTTATGACATTTTTACCTGAGGCAAGGATTTTTATTCCCATTTCATTCTTACAACTATATATAAACTTTAATATGTCTATGATACAAACATTATTTTTACAACTATAAGTCTGCATATGTTTTTAATTTTAGACAGATCATACACTTATGTTTTATCGACTTATTCTAGAGCAGTGTTGTCAACTTAGATATATACTGGATTTATCTAGGGGACTTTAAAATATACCAATGGTAGGGTTTTATTTCAAAGATTCTAATTTAATTGGTCTGGGGTTGGGCACAGACAACATAAATCCTAAAAGTTCCCTCAAGTGATTCCAGTCATAGAGAACAACTCCATACTGCTAAACAATGAGAAAACCTAACAGGAGGCTCATCCATATGAAAAGATAACTTCTAAAGTTTCACTTAAGATACCCTTTTAGGGCATTACAATACCTGACTTCAAACTATATTATAGGGCCACGACAATCAAAACAGCATGGTATTGGCAGAAAAATAGACACTCAGACCAATGGAACAGAATAGAAAGTCCAGAAATAAAACCACATATATATAGTCAAATAATTTTTGATAAAGGGGCCAAGAACATACAATGGAGAAAATAAAGCCTCTTCAATAAATGGTGCTGGGAAAACTGGAAAGCCACTTGCAAAAGAATGAAACTGGACTACAGTTTGTCCCCCTGTACTAAAATTAACTCAAAATGTATCAAAGATCTAAACATAAGACCTGAAACAATAAAGTACATAGAAGAAGACATAGGTACTAAACTCATGGACCTGGGTTTTAAAGAGCATTTTATGAACTTGACTCCAAAGGCAAGAGAAGTGAAGGCAAAAATTAATGAATGGGACTACATCAGACTAAGAAGTTTTTGCTCAGCAAGAGAAACTGATAACAAAATAAACAGAAAGCCAACTAAATGGGAAATGATATTTTCAAACAACTGCTCAGATAAGGGCCTAATATCCAAAATATACAAAGAACTCATAAAACTCAACAACAAACAAACAAACAATCCAATAAAAAAATGGGAAGAGGACATGAACAGACACTTCTCCCAGGAGGAAGTACAAATGGCCAACAGATATATGAAAAGATGCTCATCTTCTTTAGTTATTAGAGAAATGCAAATCAAAACTGCAATGATATACCACCTCACACCTGTTAGATTAGCTATTATTAACAAGACAGGTAATAGCAAATGTTGGAGAGGCTGTGGAGAAAAAGGAACCCTCATCCACTGTTGGTGGGAATGTAAAGTAGTACAACCATTATGGAAGAAAGTATGGTGGTTCCTCAAAAAACTGAAAATAGAACTACCTTATGACCCAGCAATCCCTCTACTGGGTATATACCCCCAAAACTCAGAAACATTGATATGTAAAGACACATGCAGCCCCATGTTCATTGCAGCATTGTTCCCAGTGGCCAGGACATGGAAACAACCAAAAAGCCCGTCAATAGACGACTGGATAAAGAAGATGTGGCACATATACACTATGGAATACTACTCAGCCATAAGAAATGATGACATTGGATCATTTACAGCAAAATGGTGGGATCTTGATAACATTATACGAAGTGAAATAAGTAAGTCAGAAAAAACCAGGAACTGCATTATTCCATACGTAGGTGGGACATAAAAGTGAAACTAAGAGACATTGATAAGAGTGTGGTGGTTACCGGGGGGAGGGGGGAAAGGGAGAGGGAAAGGGGGAGGGGCACAAAGAAAACTAGATAGAAGGTGACAGAGGACAATCTGACTTTGGGTGATGGGTATGCAACATAATTGAAAGACAAGATAATCTGGACTTGTTGATCTTTGAATATATGTAACCTGATTTATTGATGTCGCCCCATTAAAAAAATAAAATTATAATTAAAAAAAAAAAGATACCCTTTTAGAGATTGAATTCTAGAAGCCAAGTGTTAGTAGGTTAACTTAGGAGTAAAAAACATTACTGTATTGCAAAGACATTTCTCCAGTAGAGCGTATACTCTACAGACTACATTATACTCTCACTTAAATAATACATTATTTTTCATTATTTATTCAATACTCAACTATGTAAAGTATATCTAGTATATGCTCCACCTGAGTTTGGTGCTTGGGATAATTGCTAGGGTACATGAAATGGACATCGTCTGTGAGGACAGAACTGTGGTCCAGAGGTAAAGCTATCTACATACATGCTTACAATAAAATATGCATACTGTAATATGGAAAACTGAAAAGCGTGGACATGCAAAGTAGGGGCATTTAATGTGTTCTTTAAGTTGGTTTTTATGCCATCTTTCACCATCTTGCTCAGCGCTACTTTACTTTAGCTTATTAAACTGCAGTTGATTAGAACTCAGCTATAATTTTTTTGCCCATCAAGCAGGTGATTTTGATCAACTCACTCTATCCTAGTACTTTATCAAAAAGTTTTAAAAGATCTTATTTATTGATTTTACAGAGAGAAGAGTAGGGGGTGGGAGTGAGAAGTATCAACTTGTAGTTGCTTCACTTTGGTTGTTTATTGCTTGCTTGTTGTATGTGCTTTAACTGGACAAGCATGGGGTTTTGAACCAGCAACTTCAGCATTCCATGTTGACACCCTCTCTATCCACTGCTTAGTACTTCTCTGTTGTGATTGTACCTCAGGAAGAGCATTCATGGAATTGGTCGAGAATTGTTTTGTTCTGTCATAATTGTGCAGGACTGATAATGGACAAGAACAAGCAAATTAATGAAAAAGCAGAAATTTTCAATTGTTTTTGTTTTATATTTTTATTTTTTAAAGGTTTTTTTTTTAATCTCTCAGAGACAAAGAGAGGGACAAATAGGGACAGGCAGACAGGAAGGGAGAGAGATGAGAAGCATTAATTCTTTGTTGCAGCTCCTCAGTTGTTCATTGATTGCTTTCTCATATGTGCCTTGACTGGGGTCTACAGCAGAGCAAGTGACCCCTTTTTTAAGCCAGCGACCTTGGGCTCAAGCTGGTGAGCCTTGCTCAAACCAGATGAGCCTGTGCTCAAGCCAGCCACCTCAGGGTTTTGAACCTGGGTCCTCAGTGTCCCAGTCCAATGCTCTATCCACTGCGCCACCACCTGGTCAGGCTCAATTGTTTTTGTTTTAAAAATTGGTTGCCAAAATATTTTAACCTTAGAGTTGTCCCAGGCATAGTTGATTGATATGCACCATTGAGATTTAAAAAAAATTAACAAACAAACAAAACAAAAGAACTCCAGCAGCATTATATTTGTAAGGAATTTTTTTCTGAAGTGACATATTTAAAGATAAGGGGAACTGCTAAAGTTCTGATAATTTTACTGGTTTAAATTTATAAGAGTAGTTTTCTTTCCCTTAAGCGACTTAGTTCTTACTATGCTAATAGACATGATACAATGATGCCAAAACTTGCAGTTCATTTTGTAGGGTAAACATGCCCTCCATATGGTTGATTTGTTTTTCTCCAAATTGTGGGGTTTTTTTTTTTCCTGAAAATCTTATTAAGGAGGGATAGATATTTTCAACTGAAAAAATATTTTAAGCCTTTATATATATTAAAGACTTTAGATTATATATATATATATATATATATATATATATATATATATATATATATATAAGATTTTATTTATTGATTTTGAGAAAGGAGAGAGAGAAAGGCCGGGGGAGGAGTGGGAAGCATCATACGAGTAGTTGCTTCTCGTATGTGCCTTGCCCAGGCAAGCCCTCGATTTCAAACCAGCAACCTCAGCATTCCAGGTCGGTGCTTTTTATCCACTGTGCCACCACAGGTCAGGCAAGCCATTATATTTTTTACTCCAAATTATTTTGATATTTTGAAAAGAAAAAATCTGTCTCCTGATTGTAAAATACTTAATTGTATTTGTGGGGAGAAATGTAATTCTCATTTTAAAATATTCTATTGGAAAGAGGCCTTGTAAAACTTTGTTATTTTAAGAGACATAAAAATCCTAACACAAGTTTTTATGTAATTATAATGTAAAAATAGCATATATCTACTTAGTAGCTACTAAAATAAACTATAAACTTAACTTTTGAAAATTTTTTCATATTTAGAAGACAAAATTATGAAATATAGGACTAATATTTAAGATAATTTGGATTTTGTCTATTTTTATTTTATAAGCATGTACCCAATGGTTAATTTTACAATGAATATAATCCACAGATTAAAAATAAACTTTATTCTAGCCTCACAATTTTATCTTAAAATTGATTGACATTTGAACCCAAACCCAAAGAACAATATTTTGCTTACCTCTATTTCCCTGACTGAAATGGCAGCAAGCACTCTGGAACAGAGCACTAAACATGTTTTCGCATCTTCTTGGATGTCTACAAATTCGTGATCAACCATAATTCTCACTCTCGAAGGGTAGAGCAAAATTGTTAACACAATGTTGATGGGGTTTTTGTCTCTTTCTAAGATTCCATATTGCAGAAGTATTTTTAAGATATTGGATTGTCTTGTCTGAGCTACATAAAGTAGAGGTGTGATGCCACTTAGTGGGCTTGGGCAGTATACTGGTGTAAAAGTTCTGTGAATCAAACAAACAAAATCTCATTGAATAGAGAGTTAACAAATATAGTAAATACTTTGTCTTGATAGTAATGAGAAAATAATAGTACTATCTTATATAGCAAATGTCTTAACTTTTAATGTAACTTTACCTTTATATATAATATGTCATAGTTTTCTGCTCTATGAATCTAGACAAAACTGGAGGTTTAAAAACTAAGAAAACTTCTAGTACATATTTAAGTTTTATTTTGTACTTGTTAGAACAAAAAAAGATTTACAATGTGTAGAACTGTTTACTTTAGTAGCAGCAATTCTGTTTCTCATTTGAGAAATCCATTATTATATGAACAATGATGTAGTTCTGGAAAATCTAAAATGGAAAAGGGATTTTATTTCACGGAACATAATTATGTGACCACCTTGGTATCTTTTTGTTTGTTTTTATTGTTCTTGATTACATGTCAGACATGACTTTGAATGGAGTTTGAATACTGGACAAAAAGCATAAGTGCAACTACTTTAATTCTATTTTTTAAATTCTACTTTTTTTCACTTTAATAAAATTAGAATTAGTATAAATATTTGTAAGGTTAAGAACTGTAAATTCCATACAAGGTTCCTCAAGGGCAGAATTTTATTTTCTTCAGTAAAGTGTTAAAACTCCTCTGAAATCTTGTTTTCCCTAGAGTGTTACATGATAGCTAGACTTGAAAATTTTCTCTCCTTTAACAGGAAATTTAATTTTTTTCTAAAGTTATATAGTCCTTCAAATTGTTTCATCTAAAGATATTTGTGTTTGCTATTGAATTGGTCTCTGTATTTAGATAGGACATGATAGAGCCAATCACAGGAAATTTTATAGTATCATCAAGCCTGATTTGGCCTAATAAACATAGATTTTAGGACTGAAAAAAGAGAAATTTTATTTATGCTTCTTGTCTCTGGAATCCTCTTGATTAGCCTAATAAAATGTTAATAATATGTTCTGCAGAATAGCATGCAAACTGTAAATTCTGGTTTTGGACATCTATACAGAACAAGGAAAGAGTTATTCAAAAAGAGGAATTTTTAAATTGCATATAATTAAGATGGGAGGCAATGTGGTATAATACCATAAACAGTGGAGATTTAAGGGTTCTACGTTCTAGGTTTTGGTTGTCCTAACTAGCTAGTATGATGTTTGGTAAGTCAACCCCTTTGAACCTCAGTTTCCTTATGCATTTACATATTTACTTGTTCATTCATTCACTAATTTATTTAATACTTATGTGTGAAGAACATACTGATTAATAGATATGCAGAGATAAGAGATATAGTCCTTGATATCAAGATGCTTATTATAGGCAAGTAGTTCAATAAATATAATGAAAGATTAAAATTCCTATGATAGAAGCATGGTTGGGGTACTCTGAGGAAGGGCATTTATTCTACTGGAATGCCCTTCTAAATGGAATAGTCATTGCTCTTGCTTACCCTGGAGCTAAGACTTGAAGGATTAGTAGGTATTTGCCAATAAAAAGATTGGAAAGGATGTTTCAGTTAGAAAGCTAAACCAACGCTGGAGGGTTGTTATACCTGAACTAACTATATTAAATTAATATTTTGTATTAGATAAGTTCTCTGGTTGAAGTGTCTTTGGGGGTCCAAGAGACCTCCTCTATGGTGATTGCCTGTTAGGAGCTCCAAAAAGTACAGTTTGAAAAATCACTAGACCAATACTTTATCTCTCAAGGTTCATTGAGCCCTGAAATGTCAAGATTTTGTGATTTAAACAAAACAACGAAAGGGTGGTATAGTGCAGAGTGACATTTTAGAAATTAAGAAGTGATTTTTTCTCATAACTCTGCCCATGCTACTGTCTATATCCTTCTAAGTTCTATATATAAATAAATACACTCTTTCCTGAAATCGTCTCCAGATCAATATTGTACTAGATATCTCATCTTTTTCACAAGTATTTCCAACACACGTCCAAAACTGAACTTCTAAACAATTTCTTGTTTTGTATTCCTATCCTGTTTATTGGTATCCACTTTCTCAAAACACCACTGCATCCTATTCTTCCACATTTCTTTGATTTGTATGTTATTTTCCTCCCTTTTCAGTTCTGTCTTGCTCATTGTCTTAAGACCCTGTCTAATAAACTCTTTTGTGAAGTCTTTTTTGATTACTTGACCTTCATCCTATTTCTCATGCTACTTTGTGCATACCTCCATTAAGCCCTATCATTCTGGACAATTTGCTTAACATCTCTAATCTTTCATTTTCTCATCTTCAAAAATAAATGGGTGAGCAAGATGATCTATAAAGATTTAAGCTTCATAAGGCCAATAATTTTTGTCTGTCTTAGCCCACTATTATATCCTTAAATGCCTAGAACAATGTTTGGCCCATAGTAGACACTTAAATTTGTTAATTGATTTTTTTCACTATTATCCTAAATATTTCTTAAATACATTCTGTAGCTTTCAGGACTAACAAAATTTTCAGTTAAGTGCAATCATTTAAATTTTTCAAAAGCAATCTAATTTACCCATCTTCCAAACTCTTAAGAAGACATTTGACTTAAGAGCCTTATGAGTATGGAAATTCAGGGGACAAAAATAACACAAGTGGCCCTAGTTAAAAGTTAGAGATATTAGCTGATTTTAAGATATTGAGATTGACATTACCTTTAGAATATATTTTGGGCCTCAAATGTTGAGAACATAACTAAAATCCAAATAGGTTTAAAATGAGATTTAAAAGTCTAATCTGTACCCAAATGGCATATGATTAATCCCCATGTTTAAAGAGCATATTATTGTAAGCCAAAATTTGCTTAATCTTTACTGACAGTTAATTATAATAGCACTTAAATGGATGGAGTGAGGCAAGCAAAGCAGCAGTTTTTAAATGTGAAGTTAATGAATTGAACCCTCTGTATCTGAAAACCTGTCGATCATGTTTATGAAATGGGACATAATATTTCCATATAGATATGCAGAGAATTATTTCGTTTTGAAGCTATGATAATTATTTCTAACTTTTTTTTTTACTATTTCTCCTTTGGGTTTGAGCTTCTAAATTCAATAGATGCTTCTGCATAATAAGTTTATCTTTGATACTTAACACAGTTGACTTTCTTAAAACCATCTTTTCTCTTGACTCAGTGGGACCATTTTCTCCAAATTATGCATCCGCCTCCTTCACTATTCTCAACTCTCTCACTGGTTTCTCTTCCTCTCCCCTCAACATCTAAGTAGGTGTGGCTTTTTGACAAATTTTATTTGACTAATTGTTCTCAGGCAATTTTATTTATGACTATAACTTCAACAACTGTCTGCTAATTTATTCAACAAATATTTATTGAATGCATACTGTATGCCAGAACTGTTTTTGCATGCTTGGGATACATGAATGAACAAAACAAAGATTCCTCCTTTCCTGATTATATTGTAGTAAGGGATAACAGACAATACCAAATGAACATAGCAAATGCAAATTTTATAGTATGTTAGAAAGTTTGATAAGTGCTGTGGGAAAAAGAAAAAGTAGAGCAGGAAAGGAAATATAGTTAAGAATATTCTAATAACTATATGTGGTGTCAGATGAGTACAAGACTTACCAGGATGATCACTTAGTAGGTTATATAATGTCTAACCATTGAGTTGTACACCTGAAACTAATATAATATTGTATGTCAACTGTGATGGGAAAATTAAAAAGTGATTAAATAAATTTTTAAGAATATGGAAGTGCACAATTTCAAATAGCATGATAGGAGAGGACATAACTGAAAGGTGATGTTTGGATAAAGAAGAAGAAGCCAAAGTTAGTCATTTGGATATTTAAGGACCCCAGGGCAGGAGAGTATACCTGTGTGGTGAAAGAAGAGTGAGGGAGCCAGGGTGGCAGAAAGAGCGAATAAGGTGGGAATGGTAAGAAATGAGAACAGAAGTCATGGGATGCCATTAGATAGAGCCTTGTCAATCACTGTAAGAACTTCGTCTGATTCTCCAAATGGAATGGAGAAGCCACTTGAGATTTTGAGTAGAAAAGCAACATGACCTATGTTTGCTAAAAATTTGTTATGGGATAGGAAGAGGGAAATCACTTAACTTGGTAGAGGGTGATAACAATGGAAGTCATCATATTCTGTATATTGCTTGAAGGTAGAACCAACAGATATCCTGACAGATAAGATGTATAATGTAAGAGAAAGGGACATCAAGGATAACACTATATATCTAGCTACCTGTTGTACATCTCTGCCTGGATATTCATTAGGCAATGCACACTCAAATGTCCTAAACTGACTTTGTAGGTCTCTGTAATAATCTTGATAGGTTTGTGAAATGATCATTGTGGTAAATTGGATAACGACCTCTTAATATGGCAAATGGGATTTTGCAAATGTAATCAAGAAAAGGATCTTAAGATGAGAGATTATCCAAGTGGGCGAAATGAAATCTCAAGAGGCCTTATAAAAAGTGTCTGGAAATGATGGCAACATAGCCAGTGAAGATGTGACTACAATGTTGGCTTTGGAAAGGGAGGAAGAGGCTGTGAATCAAGTAATGCAGGCAGCCTCTAGAAGCTGACAAAGGCAAGGAAGAGTTCCCTCTTGAGCTTCCAGAAGGAATCAGCCCTGCTGACACCTTGGTTTTAGCCCGGTAGCCTTCTTTTTTACTTCTGACCTTCAGAATTATATAATATAATAAATTTATACTGTTTTAAATCACTAAGTTTGTGGCAATTTGTTATAGCAGCAACAGGATCTAATACAACCATCAACCAGTTTCAAATTTTAGAAATCTGAAAATTAACTCTTCTCTCTCTTTAATTTTCCACTCACTATATTTTGTTATGCTGTGCAATAATGTCTCTTCTTTCCCCTACTACTACTGTTTTAGTTTAAGTCCTCATTAAAATTCACCTAGATAATTGTAATATCAAAGAGTGGCTAGAGGTTTGAAGAGGTGGGATGGGGGAATGGTAGAGTAGAATTAGTCTTCCCCCAAAACTATTATGAATACACATATAATTTAAGTTAGAATGTTCTGCCTACTATGCAAATTTAGTTTCAAGCAACTCCTCTAACTTTCTCCCTTTTTACAATCAGATTGCTTCTTTCAATAGTTTGTATTTAGAAATTCTGGAACTGCTATTTTTCCTGGAGTGTTTGAGCAGTCTACCAAATTATTTTTCCACCTCTTACCCTAGCCTTTCTTCTCCAGTCTTCACATGGGAGCTGATAAATCTTTTCATACCACAAGTCTGACTTTCACTGGTTGGGCATCACCCATAATGTAAATTTAAAAATTTTTAATATGGCTACACAGTCCTTCAGAGTTTTTCTTCTAGGTTCCATCTTTCACTACTACCTGTTCCCATCTCACTCGAGCAATTGCTTAATTGCCTATAGTCACTTAGTCACTGAATACAACATGCTCATGTCTCCTTTGGCTTTAGTTATCATCTATCTTCCCAGATTACATTTCTTCAGGAAAAAGACAGTGAAAACTTTCATCTTTAAGAAAGTCAATTTAAGACATTACCTTTTCTAGAGAGCCTTCTCAGATACCTGCTTCTCCCCAGTAGTGTTAACAATGTCTTCTGTTCTCCCTACTTGCACTTGCTTCTATTTTGGCACTTACCGTGTAATTATAGTTATATTTTTCTATGGCTCACTTACTAGTCTATAAGCTTTCCAAATGAGAAAGTGTATCTACTTTATTTTTATATTGCCAACAAATAACACAATGCCTGGCACTTATAAAATACTTGATAAATGATTACTGCTATTTTTTAAAAAGACTTTGTTTATTCAGCTTTCAAAGAGGGGGGGGGGAGAGAGAGAGAGAGAGAGAGAGAGAGAGAGAGAAAGAGAAAGAGGGAGAGAAGGGGGAGGAGCAGGAAGCATCCACTCCCATATGTGCCTTGACCAGGCAAGCCCAGGATTTTGAACCAGCTTTATCCACTGTGCCACCACAAGTCAAGCTGATTATTGCTATTTTAACTGTATGAGATCATTTTTTTAACCACTTAAAGGCTGTATTACAGTATAATTTAGATGCTTTTAGGCACATTTGTTGTAAAAATAAATGCAAATTCCTTTAAATGAGAATTAAATTCTCATTAATTCTATCTCCTCTCTTCCAGGGATCTACTTAGATACTTTATTTTTAAAATAGGAAAATTATCCAATGAGTGTATACAGGGAAGGGTGGCCAAAGAATAATGCTGCTATAAAAATAAAGAAAAACAGATAATAAGAAACTTAAGTATTCATTATGAGGACATGATAACTGTGGTTAAGTACTTGAGAGTTTTTTATGGAACAGATAAAGTAGACTGTTTTCCATAGCTCTAGGGGAGAAGTTGGAGAAACAGAAACAAAATTTAGAACATTATGAGGAAAAAATATAATAAAGCTGCATAAAAATTCACTTAATCATCCAACACAATTTTGACTGAGTATTTGCTCCGAATTGACATGTTTCTGGGCACTGAGGATTCAATGTTAAAGAAGTAGTCAAGGTTTCTCCTCTTGTGGAACTTACTTTTAGCAATGGTAGTGAACAAACAAATCAATGAAAAAAGAACAACAGCATATAAAGAGATTGATTGGTGCTGTGCAAAGATTTTATAGAGTGCTATAACTGTGACCGAGTGACTTTAGAAGGTGTGACCAGGGAAAGCCTCTTTGAAGTGACATCTATACTGTGATCCAGCTGGTAAAAAAGAGGTAATGGTAGGAAGATTTGAGTGAAGAGATTTTTTCAGGCAAAGAGAAGGTCTTCGGGCAGGCATTAACTTGATATTCAAGAAACAGAAAGGTCTAGTTGTTGAATAAGTGTTCAAGGGAGAGAGTGACATGCGGTTGAATTTGGGAGCAATAGTGAGGGGCCACATTATATAGGACTTCTTAAAAATGTGTATTGAATTTGAATTGTATTCCACTTGTCAGAAAACTTTGGAAGATTGTAGACATGGGTGATAGGACCTATTTTACATTTTTATAAGTTGCTGAGTTTTGAGACAAGAATACAGTATAGATGTTGAGAAGGAAGAGTGGAAGCCTGGAGACTCTTACATGAGTCTGTTACGGTTGTCTAGGTAAGTCGTTCATTTCTGTTCGTTGGAGATGCAGTGTGGAGTTGCCAATAAAGGAGGAACTTGGAGCTCACTGTTGAGAGATCAAGCTAGAGATAAAAACTTGGGAATCGTTTGCATATACATATTTAAAGTCATAGAACTGATTAAAATCTCAGAGGAAAAGAATACAACTGGGAAAGAGAAGGGCCTTCGGACAGAGGAATGGTTTACCTACGAAGTAGTTAACTCCCTGCTGCTAGAGTTGTGCAAGCAGAGACCAGATGAACAGAAACCAGCGGTGCTTTATAAGGAATTGATTGCTTCCTGAAGGGTTTGCTAATGAAGTCTTTGGTTCCATGACCATGAAGTCTAACTTCTATGATTCTGAAAGATCCAAATGATGATGTGGTACATTGGGTTGACCTACAAAGATGGGTGCATCTAAGTGAAAGTTTATTCATTTTAAAACTGTCACTTCAGTTGTCAATGGCGCTCTGTCATGTCCCACTGCATGTTTCTTTCTTTCATTTCCCTTCCTTTCAATTTTCTCCTCTTGCCCTCCACTTAATTTTTTTTTATTCTCTCTTCCTCCATTTTACCCCCTTTCTCTTTCTCATGGGTCTGTCAAGGATTCACATAGACATTACTTAGCCCAGCAAGTGACACTGTGTTAGAAGCTTCTCATCTCTGCTAGAGTTCCAAATATAACGATCCTTAAAATAATCCAAAAGTGCTATTTTGGGGTTTTATTTATTGATATTTCACACCACAGCTGTCAGTTCCCATACTTGGGTGAACAGTAAGGAAGCAGTCCAATTCTCCAATACCACAATGATGCACAATCCAAAATAATGACTCAGCTTCAAGCAGAATCTAAATTGGTTTAGTCTTTAACTGATCTTATCTGTACTGGTTTTCATTACACGTAGGCTTCCATCCTAGTGCCCACTATAGGGAATCATACGTAGTAAGGTGATAAATACTTTTGAATGAACAAATGCACATCTAATCAAACTAATACCTAATACTAATAAGTAAAATGGAATCAGTACAAGCTAAGTCAACATCAGACTCTATCTTATGCACACAAAGAGGTCACATTGGAAGTTTATTTTTATAAGATCCTCAGTAATATTTATTAGTAGATTGACATGTTCAGACTATGTGAAAGGTTGGTTCTGTATCAGCTTGAAGTAGGTATTTGACTTTCCTTGTGCTCAATTCTGGGGAATTTGGAGTCAAATTTATCAATGTTTAACATACAAATAAAGAATAAGTGTGTTTAATAAGTGTTACTAAGTGAATTTGTGTATATATTCTGGATTCTTTGAAAGTCACTTATTTTAAAAAGTCAATTTATATACATAATATAGATATACATTTTTTATATTCTCAAAAAGAAGAGATCAAAATATTATAAAAAACAATGTCTTGTCAATTTAGAGAAATCTAAGCTGCTTAACATTGCATTACATTGAGCATTAACATGTAAGCCTTATAGAGCAGAACCACTAGTAATTTATTGGTACATAATAATGTACATATAAGTAAAATTTATTGAATAAATAAGAAGGAATGAAGGAGTAAACAAATGAATTGATATTTAAGTCAGAGTTTCTTATCCATTTATATATAGCTACTATGCATATTAATTTTAGAAAAAAAGTAGTAATATAATCTCCTAAATAGAAATTTTCTCCTTGTATGGTGAAAACATATGAGATTATTACCTCCATATCAGTGCCAGGTTACAACTTCTGTCTTGAACATAGTCTTTTGTCTTCTTGAGAAGCAATTCCACAAAGTCAGGATTACCCTTTCTGGCAAAAACCCAGTATAGGATGGTATTCACACATATTTCAGTAAATTCAAGATTAAAATTTATTTCAAAGCGGAATCCTGATTTTTCCACAAATGCAATGTAATCTGTAAGTAGTAAATCAAACCCATCCAAGTCGACGTACCTCAGAATTTTTGCCAGTGTTCTATAAATTCTAGGTTCATAACAGTGATATCCCCATTGACCCAAAAACTGCACGGATGGCCTTTTAACAATTTTATCAATTAGATTGCAGAATATATTGCTTCTTGGACAGGGAGTCTTACGACATAATTTAGAAGATTCACTCATTGCTACTTAAGGCAACAATAGAGAAATAAAATCATAGGAAGGCATACTGTAATCCTGCAGTTACATATTTTGATAATGTGGTAGGCTTTACTCCACAAACAGGAAGTGCTCTTTAAACTGTGGCCAGGAAAATATCATATGAACTATTACCAGGAAGAACTGGATGACATCACAATAGATAGAGATCTGTCATCAGCATAGGTCAGAAATTGGGGGTATTATATGTCACTGGAGATATTTGAGAGAGATATTGGACAGAAATGGCATGTATAAGAACTAAGATATGATATTCTTAACTTTCTAAGAATTCAGCTCAAGCTAGTATATATGTTTATCAAGTGCTATAATCACAGTCTATAGCAGTAGACAAAATAATATTAATAAGCATATTGATATTCTTTTAGGCTTTCCCATAAACAAAGAGATGATAGCTAGAGTGAGAATTAAGTACTGTTGTTCTCATGTCCTGCCTGAGTACTGCATGTTCTCACTTGATTTTCATAAAACATTTTCCATATTTTATGGCTGAAAAAACTGAGACTTAGGTAGGTAAAGTAATATGCCAATAGGCACTATATTAATTCTCAGAGAGGAAGGATTTCATTCAGTATGAAACAAAACTTGCAAGCTTTATTTTAGAATTTTAAATTTTATAGAGATTATCTCTCTACAAATTAGGCAGAATATTAGAATTTGGGCACTAAAGGTACTTAAAGTTTTATATAGTATCCTTGCCCCAGTAAAATAGAGGGGAAATATGGTTTTATCTTATTTAGTAGTTTATGCTTCAGTCACTTTTCTGTTCAAGTTAACACCTTGGTGTATTTATGAGCAATGTTCAAGGTACTTAAATGTTTTCTTTGCCCTTTTGCATATTTTTCTTTATATCACATAAATGATGTTTGTTTAGTAAAAGGAAGTTATAACTTTGGTTTACTATAATATACTTCTACTAATACTGCATTTAATTCTGTAAACCTAAGCTCCCATATTTTGGCATAGCATGAAAACAAAACTATTATATTTCTGAAAACCTAGAGTTTTGTTGTTTTCTTGTACTTTCTCCTTTTTTCTTCATCTCAAAAAAGATATATATCTATATCTATATATAGATATAGATATCTATATATATATTGTATTTTTTTGAAGCAAGAAGCCAGGAGGCAGAGAGACAGACTAGCGCATGTGCCTGACCGGGATCCACATGCCATGCCCACTAGGGGGTGATGCTTTGCCCATCTGCCCATCTGGGGTGTTGCCCTGTTGCAACCAGAGCCATTCTAGTGCCTGAGATGGTGGTCATGGAGCCATCCTCAGCACCCAAGCCAACTTTGCTCCAATGGAGCCTTGACTTTGGGAGGGGAAGAGAGAGATAGAGAGAAATAGAGAGAAAGGAGAGGGGAAAGTGGAGAAGCAGATGGGCACTTCTCCTGTGTTTCCTGGCTGGGAATCGAACCTGGGACTTTCACATGGCAGGCCAATGCTCTACCACTGAGCCAACCGGCCAGGGCAAAAAAAAATATTTTTAATTGAACTATTTTTAATGATTTATTAATAATACTATACATAAAGGTTGTAAAAAATTGAAACATTATAGAGCCAGTGAAAATTCCTCCCTGAAGTAATCATGTTAGACTGCAATGTATAGCCTAAGTATTTTTATGTTTGTATATAGATATGTTATTATATACTTTGTTCTTTTTATACAAATGGGATAATATTATATATATAACTGGTTCTATGAGCTGCTTTTTACTTATATAATATATATCATAGGTATCTTTGTCTATTCATATATAATAATAAACTCTTATATACTACTTACTATGTACCAGGCACTGCTTAAGTACTCAATATATTAATTCCTTATGTCCTTTCCTTACAACTCCACTTCACTGATAAAGAAGCTGATGATATAAAAGAAGCTGTAAGTGGTAAAGCTGGAATTTGAATCCAGATGTCAGAGGCTTCACCTCTACTCTCTTATACTCCAAAAAAGAGTTACCTTGCCACTAGTATGGCTAGTATATGAGCAGAGATCATGAAACAAGAGCTCTACAATTATACTATTTGAAAACCAGAAATAAACAGATGGTAGATTCATCCTGCTTTTGGAAAGAAGTGTTACTAAAGTAATAATGTATGTCTCTGCATATATAAATTGAGTAGTTTTTTTTTTCTTTATAATTTTCTGTATGATTTCAATGTCAGTGAGTGTGAACATACATATTTGTAATCAGAAAAAATAATCAAGTCATTTCCACTTTGAATTAATAACCAGAACATATCAAGTTGAAGCTGGTGCTGCTTTAGTTTTAAAAGTTTTTCAAATAATAGCCATTAATGGGAAATATCAAAGACATATTCAGTAAGAAATCTACTGGTTAATAATGATAGCTGGCCCTGGTCAGTTGGCACAGTGGCAGAGTGTTGGCCCACTGTGGAAGTCCCAGGTTTGATTCCCGGTCAGGGCACACAGGAGAAGAAACCATCTGCTTCTTTACTACTCCCCATCATCCTTCTCTCTTTTTCTCTCTCCCTCTCCAACAGCCATGGCCCTTTTGAGCAAGTTGGCTCCAGGCTATGAAGATGGAACCATGGCCTTCCTCAGGTACTAAAATAGCTCAGTTGCCTAGCAACAGAGCAATGGTCCCACATGGGCAGAGCATCGCCACATAGGGGCTTGCCGAGTGGATCCTGATCGGGGTGCATGCAGGTGTCTTTCTCTCTGCCTCCCTGTCTCTCACTTAATAATAATAGAAATAATGATTGCTAACATATATTGAGTTCTTATGTAATTAGATGTCATTAAATGTGCTTGATATGCATTTTTCACTTAATCCTTATCATTCTCTACTGTTATCTTTATTTTATTTCTTAACAGCTTTAAGAAATGTCCCGATTAAAAGAAAGATGTTCTATACATTATGTACAAATTGAAAATATTGTGACTTTAAATAAATGTTTTAATATGTTTTTTATTAAAGATTGAATAACCTAAACATTCAAGGAACCTGAGGTTAAGATTGGTTAAGACACTTGCCAGAGGTCATACATTTAGTGAGTAGCAGTGATTTAGACCAAAGCTTAGTTCACATTCATGACCTTTTTCTCTGTGCTCGGCAACCTTCAGCCTGGCATGGCTGCAACTCCTGTTCCAGAGTGTAGTTTATACATCTTATTTATGTTCATGGAAAGCCCTTGGTCAAATCATTAGAAGTCTAATGACACTGAAAATACGTTTAACAGCTTTAAGAAATGTCCCGATTAAAAGAAAGATGTTCTATACATTATGTACAAATTGAAAATATTGTGACTTTAAATAAATGTTTTAATATGTTTTTTATTAAAGATTGAATAACCTAAACATAGATTGCAGGTTCACCTCTATGTATCTTGAGTAAACCAAAAGCTTATAGGTCCCAAATGCTATCTGAAATTTTTGCTCAGTTGTCCTTTATGTTAGGGCATTTCAGGCCTAGGTGTTATCTGAAAGGCGTATACTTGAAACCATTATCACTCATTAATCCATTAAGTAAATTCATTTTTATTAGATGCCTAAGCCTATAATCAGGCTGGGCTCAGCACAGCTACATTTTAAGGAGGAGTACATCAGGAAAATCTTAGAGCAATGGCTTAGTGATCTGGAAGGTACAAAGGATGTAGCCCAGTAGTACTGGACAGCTGAGAGTGACTAGGGGAGGTGCCACGGGCAAACTTGGCCAGCTAAGTAGTTTCATCGAAGCTGAGTTCTATATGTCATAGATGAGGGGCGTGTTTGTATAACCTCGGCAGACTGTAAAACAAATGTCAGCAGATAAGAACGGCCTTTCGATGAATTCAACAGTATAATTTCCACATAATTACAAAATTATGGCTTGCAAAAGTTCTATCTATTCTGTAAAGTTTATAGTAGCTCTTTTGCCAGGCTTTACTGTTCTCAATGCCATTCATCTCTAATATTGATTCACATATTTAAAAGACAAAAGTAAAATCAGAACTGAGAGAAGAGGGAATTCCTGACTTTTAAGTACAGGTAGGGATAGTGTCTATTTCCACAGGTAGAATGAAAAGTACATGTACATTTTATATGATGCCTTAAATGTATATTTAATAGCTTTGTGTCAGTTTTAAAGTGTATCTTAAAATACATGACAAACTGAATTTTCACTCTTCTATTCATGAATTGAGGCAATCCTCCAGAAACATTTGACTCATGATTCCTACCCCTCAGACCTCTGGCTTGCACAGCACTGCAGTGTCAGACTTGTTTCTACCTCATGACAGACACTCAAATTTTTAACTAAACTTTTTTTTTTAATTAAGAGAGAGAGGCAGGTAGAAAGAGAGGCAGGAACACCGAGCTGCTTCTGTATGTGCCCTGATGGGGGATTCAAACCAGCAACCTCCTTTCTGGGACAGTGCTCCAACTGAGCTATTCAGCCAGGGCTTTAACTCAGTTTTTAAGCACAAATTCCAATTCAGACTTTTGAGCCAGGCTGTTTTAAGTCATAGATCCCTTGCCAATTTATATGTGAATTATCCTTGGGACTATGTCTACCACTCAGGCTAGTCAGTTGTGGCTATGGGAGGCAGACACCACAAAATATCTAGTACAGTCATGCATCACTTAACAGAGATGGCTTCTGGAAAATGCATCATTAGGTGATTTCATTGTTTAGACATCATAAAGTACACTTACAGAGACATAGATATTATAGCCCACTACATGCCTAGGCTGTATGGTATAGCCTAGACTTCCTGTATAGCATGTTACTGTACAGAACACTGTAGGCAATTGTAACATGATAAGTATTTGTGTATCTAAACATGGAAAGCATACAGTAAAAATATGATATCAAAGATAAAAAATGGTACACCTGTATAGGGCACTTACCATGAATGGAGCTTGCAGGACTGGAAGTTGCTCTGGGTGAATCCATGAGTGAAGGGGAAATGAAGTGAAGGCCTAGGGCAATGATCGGCAAACTTATTAGTCAACAGAACCAAATATCAACAGTACAACAATTGAAATTTCTTTTGACAGCCAAATTTTTTAAACTTAAACTATATAGGTAGGTACATTCCTTATTGAGGTAGTGTCCACACGTGGTATTTTGTGGAAGAGCCACACTCAAGGGGCCAAAGAGCTGCATGTGACTCACAAACCACAGATTGCTGGCCAGGGGCCTAGGGTATTGCTCTACACCACTGCAAACTTTATAAACACTGTATACTTGGGCTACACTAAATTTTCAACATTACTCTTTCTTCAGTAATAATTAACCTTAACTTATTATAGTTTTTTTTACTTTATAAATTTTTTACACTTTTTGATTCTTTTATACTAACATTTAGATTAAAGCATGAACACATGTATAGCTGTACAAAAAATATTTTCTTTCTTTATATCCTTACTTATAAGCCTTTTTCTACTTTTTAAATTTAATTTTTTTTACCTTTTAAATGTTCTTGTGAAGACTAAGACACAAATACATGCATTAGCCTAAGCCTGCACAGGATCAGGATCACCAGTGTCAATGTCTCCTACCGGCACATCTTGTCCCACGGGAAGGTCTTAAGGGGCGCTAACACACACGGAGCTGTCATCTTCTAAGGGAACAATGCTTTTTTCTGGGATACCTTCTGAAGGATCTGCCTGAGGCTCTTCTTGAGAAGATGTCACTTTTTCAGTAATATTCTATGGCGGTATGTTTGATTTGTTTCTATTTTTTATCATACATTTGCTTCTAAGCAGAAAATGCGTCGTGAACATTCCTCTCTAATAATGAAAACCTTTTGGCATTGGGGTTCCTGTTTTCAAAGTATTTTGGGAGCTTGTTGAAATTTGCAAACGCTTCTGCTAAATTCTTCACTGTGAATTTCCTTGGGGACTCTTCTCCTGTGCTTCTTTTCTACTGTCTCTTCTTCAGTTATGCATACCTGTTCCAGTTCCAGCAACTCCTCAGTCAATTTCCCAGGAAACACCTCCAGAACTCCTCAATGTCATCCTCATCCACACCCAGGTTAAAGTGTTTGCCATCTCAATCATGGCCTTGTCGATTATGCAACCTTTGCGCTACATCATTAGGACAGCTATGACATCATTAGGTAATAAGAATTTTTCAGCTCCATTACAATCTTATGAAACCACTGTTATATATGTTGTCTGCTGTCATCTAAAACATCATTATTCAGTGCATGACTATATCACAATTAAAAATTTAAAATAAATGCAGAGATGGTTTATATTAAGCATATTAGGAATATGATTACCTATAAAAGAATAATACCACATATGTGAAAATTTTAGCCCTTTAAAACCAAATGTCTGATGTCTAATTCCTCTAATTTATACTAAAAAATTTATTTCTGCACTCTGTTCTGTTCCATTAATATATGTTTGTTTTTATGCCGGTACTATACTACTTTGATTACTACAGCTTTGTAGTACAGTTTGAAGTCAAGAAATGTGATACCCCCAGATTTATTCTCTATATTGCTGTAGTTACTCAGGGCCTTTTGTGGCTCCCAAATTTTTAAATTGTTTGTTCTATTTCTGTGAAAAATGCCATTGGAATTTTGTTAGGGTTTCACTGAATTGTAGATTGTTTTGGGTAATATGGACATTTTAACAATACTAATTCTTCCAGTTTGTGAGCACAGGCTATCTTCCTTACCATTTAATTGTGTCTTCTACCATAACTTTTTAAAATCTATTTATCTACTGATAGTCAAGAGATTGTTTCCACCTCTTGACTATTGTGAGTAATGCAATAATCAATATAGGATTGTAAATATCTCTTCAAGATCCTATTTTCAGTTGGTGTTTTTTTGGATAAATACCCAAAAGTGGGGTTGCTAGATCACATGATAATTCTAATTTTAATTTTTTTTTTTTTAGAAAACTTTATACTGTTTTCCATAATGATTGTACCATTATACATTCCCAATATCTCATGAGAGTACCAATAATGGCCATTCTGACAGGCTTGAGATAATATTTTACTGGTTTTTTTCTTGCATTTTTCTGATAATTTGTGAAATTGAGCATCTTTTCATATATCTGTAGGCCATTTGTATGCCTTCTTTAGAAAAATGTCTATTTAAATAGTTTGCCCCATTTTTTTATTTACTGATGTTTAGAGAAAAAGGAAGGGAGGGAGACAAAGAGAAAAAGAGAAACATCAATATGTCGTTTCACTTATTCATGCTGTCATTGGTTGACTCTTGTCAGTGCCCTGACTGGCAATTGAACCTGCAACCTCAGCAGGTGGGAACAATGCTCCAACCAACTAAACTACTCAGCCAGGCCTGCCCCATTTTTAGATCAGGTCTTTTATTTATTTATTGTAATTATGTTGTAAGATTATCTTATATGTTTTGAATATGAACTTTTTAACATATACATGGTTTACAAATATATATTTACTTCATTCCGTAGGATGCCTTTTCACTCTGTTGATTGTTTCCTTTGTTGTACAGAAGCTTTCAATTTTGATGTAGTTATATTTGTTTGTTTTTGCTTTTGTTGTTTTATAAATTTTTTATTTTTTAAAAATATTTTATGTATTGATTTTAGAGAGAGGAGAGAAAGAGAAAGGGGGGAGGAGTAGGAAGCATCACCTCATAGTAGCTGCTTATTGTATGTGCCTTGACCAGGCAAGCCCAGGGTTTCAAACCGGCGACCTCAGCATTCCAGGTTGATGCTTCCATCCACTGCACCACCACAAGTCAGGCACTTTCATTGCTTTTGATTTTTAGTGTCAAATCTAAAAAAATCGATGTCAAGACCAATGTTTTGAAGATTTTCAGGTCTGACATTTAAGTCTTTCATCTATTTAGAGTTGATTTGTATTTGGTGTAAGATAAGGGTCCTTTTTTATTTTGTTTTGTTTTTTGCATGTGGATATCCAGTTTTCTTAATGCCGTTTGTTGAAGAGACTATATTTTCCCTATAAAGTAGTTGTGATATTGTTGTTGGAGATTACTGGCCCACATATGTGTGGATTTATTTCTCAGCTCTCTGTATTGTTCCATTGTTCTATATGTCTGTCTTTATGCCAGTACCATACTGTTTTGATAACTCTAGTATTCTAATATGTTTTGAAGTCAACAAGTATGAGGCCTCCAGCTTTGTTCTTACTTCTTAAAATTTTCTTGATATTCATTGTCTTTTGTGATTTCAGTGAATTTTAGGACTGTTTTTTCTATTTCTGTAAAAAAATGACATTGGTATTTTGATTGCATTGAATCTGTAGATTGCTTCTGGTTGTATGGAAATTTTAACAATATTAGGTCTCCCAGTGAACACAGCATTTCTTTCAACTTATTAAAATATTTCAATTTCTTTCAGCAATTTTTTTTTTTGTATTTTTCTTAAGCTGGAAACGGGGAAGCAGTCAGACAGACTGCCGCATGCGCCCAACCGGGATCCACCAGGCATGCTCACCAGGGGGCGATGCTCCGCCCATCTGGGGTGTTGCTCTGTTGCATCCAGAGCCATTCTAGCGCCTGAGGCAGAGGCCATGGAGCCATCCTCAGCACCCAGGCCAACTTTGCTCCAATGGAGCCTTGGCTGCAGAAGGGGAAGAGAGAGACAGAGAGGAAGGAGAGAGGGAGGAGTGGAGAAGCAGATGGGCGCTTCTTCTGTGTGCCCTGACCGGGAATCGAACCCGGGACTCCTGCATGCCAGGCCGACGCTCTACCACTGAGCCAACCGGCCAGGGCCTCAGCAATGTTTTATAGTTTTCAATGTACAGGTTCTTCACCTCTTTGGTTATGATTATCTCTAGGTATTTTGTTCTTTCTGATACTATTGCAAATGGGATTTTCTTAATTTCCTTTTGGGGTGGTTCATTGTTAATATGTAGAGACATAACTGATTTTCATATTTTGACTCTGTATCCTTCAACCTTACCGAATTTTAAAGTCATTTCTAACATTTTTTTTCTGGAATCTTTAAAGTTTTCTACATATATGATTATGTCATCTGCAAGCAGAGATAATTTTACTTCTTCCTTTCCCATTTTGATTCCTTTGATTTGTTTATTTTTTCTTTCTCAATTGTTTCAGCGATGACCACGGGCATTATGTTGAATAGTAGTGGCAAAAGCAGTCAATCTTGTCTTCTTAGAGGAAGAGCTTTCAGTTTTTTACCATTGAGTATGATGTTTATTGTGTTCTTGTCATATATGGCCTTTATTGTGTTGAGGTAATTTCTTTTTTCTTCTAGTTTGTTGAGTGGTTTTTTTTTTTCATTAGGAAAAAGTGTTAAATTTTGCCAAATACTTTTTCTACTTTTATTGATACAATCATGTGATTTTTTTCTCTTTGTTCTGTTAATGTGGTAAATAACATTAATGGATTTTTGTGTGTTGAACCATCCTTGCATCCCAGGAATAAATCCGAGTTGTTTATGGTATATAATCCTTTTAATGTGCTATTGAATCCAGATTGTTAGTATTGGGTTGAAGGATTTTGCATCTATATCCATCAGGGATATTGGCTTGCAGTTTTATTTTTAGTTTTTGTTTGGCTTTGTTATCAGGTAATGCAGGTAAGTGAAATTAGAAGTGTGCCCTCTGAGACAGAGCAGTCAGAAACCGTTCCCTTGTCAACACCCTGAAAAGTAAAAATATTGGACACATGCTCTTACTTTCCCCTTCAATAGGAAAAGCTGGGAGTTTGGAGTTCCTTAGTGATCATGCTGTGTCAGGGCGAGGGGCGATAGAGGAGTGCCATGATTTTCCTATTGGCTGCAATGCCATTGATTTCATACTTGCCTGTAGTGCAGGAGCCTCTTAACCGTTTTCTTGATTTCCCACAAGTGAATTGGTGTGAATATTATGAATTTGGTGTCTCAATGCAGGAGGGAGAGTCTGGCGCTTCCTAATTTATTATCTTGCTGGCGCCACCCCTTTTCTGTGTCTTGTATCAAGCATTTATCATAATAAATTAGCATTTTTGAAAAGTCAAACATGAAATTATTGGGACCTAGCACTTAAGCAATGGTCAAGTGAGAACTGATATTTAAAAAAGAGAAAAATCCAAGGGACAAATTTGAGTTTTACTTCTCTAGGTTTTCTTAACGTTATATTTGCATTCTTAGATTATTAGGGATTAAATTTTTCTAATCCTTTATTAAGCAACTGTCATATGGTTCCTTTTGATAATGGACACTAAATAGTATAATGAGCTATTTTTTAAATTGAGATATAATTAAATGCCATAATAGTTACTCTTTTAAGTGTAAACTGTTTTTGGAAGAAGTTTTATAAAAATCACCAAACATTTTAGTGGATATTTCTTCTATTATGCTATTCCCTTCCATCCTTGAAAGAAAACGGTATGATTAATGCTTATTAATAATTTAATAAAGGCATTTCTGTAACAAGATTAGACAACATTATTCAAGTTAATTTTATTTTTTGCAAGGAAACTAAATAACAAAAATATTGGCAGTTGCCAAGAATTAGTTTGGGACTCAGAACATTTTTTATATCCTTTATGCTTCCGTGTCAGTAAAACAATTGATTCTAAGTGTTAAAATGTCTTTAAAAGCATTACCCCTTTATTTCGATTGTCATTTCACCACTCTCTTCTATTTGTGAATCTTCAGTTTGAGCATTACATTATTTAGAGAGGTATTTATAATCCAGTAAGTATGTGGTTTAAATTTTCATTCCTTAATTCATCATCATTCTCCTTTTGGTTTTCAGATCATGATTATGCTTATATAGATATATATTTGACCCTTGAGAAACATAGGGGTTGGAAAGCTGACACCGCACCCCCCATGCAACAAAAAAATCCATGTGTAACTTTTGACTCCACAACGATTAACTAATAATAATGTACTGTTGACTAAAAGCCTTACTGACAAAGAGTAGATAAGTCAATTAACACATTTATATGTTTCTATGTTATATGTATTATATACTGTATTTTTACAATAAAGAAAGCTAGAGAAAAATACTAAGAAAAACATAAGGAAAAGAAAATACATTTACTCTGTTTATTGAAAAAATCCACATATAAGTGGACCTGTGCAGTTTAAACACTTGTTGTTCAAGAGTTAACTGTATTTCTCATTTAACTGATAATAGTCTGACCTATCCAAATCATAAACATGAAGTGAAAAAAGGTTTTTTAGTAAAAAAAAGCTGTGGAGAAATTCCAAGATGGGAATAGAGTGGGCAGATGTTCCAACTGCCACCTCCCAAGATGAAATTGGATAACAACTTAATTGAAGAACAATCATCTTGAAAAACCAACTTTTGACTAAATGAAGAGGAGTCTATAACCAAGGATCACAGAAGAAGCCACACTGAGACTGGTGGGAAGGGCGGTGATGTGGAAACGGCTGTGCTGCTCCCAGGAGTGAACTGCAGCTAAGGGTCCAGAGGGACTCTCACTGCGGGGAGGGTCATCCTGAGACATGTAGATCTTAACTCCATGCCATGAGCCCCAGAGCCTAAAAGATGCAACCCACACAGCATTTGGGGAGGAAAGGAGCCAGGGTTTCTGTCTGCAAAAAAGAGACTGAGCTCTGGGAGATTTGGGCTCTGTCTTAAACGGACAGCACAGAAGATCATGTTTATAGCCACTTACTTGAGGCTGTAGTGGTGGGAGAGCTGAGAGGACTAGAGTTGCTTAAGGAGAATGTAAAGTTGGAGGCCCAGGGAGAGACACTGTGGGGGGAGGCCACAGGAACCCCTATGCTGAGTCATGCTCCAGTACTGTAGTCACCATCTTTCTTGGGTGGAGCAGTCCCCTCTGAGTGGCATCAGCCTTGGGAAAAGCAGCTGCTCTGCCTTCGGGAGTCTCCCTGGCCCCAATCATGGAGACTGGGTGGTGCTGAGAAGCCAGGAAATAGGGGGCACATCACTGACTCATTTTTCTGGTATTGAAATTTGAGCTTTCCTCCACATGCTCCTGAGTCTAAGACTAGTAATTTCGCCACACGGGAGACTCAGTAGAAACAGTCCGGACTCTGGGCAGATCATACCTCTGGGTTTCAGAGGCCACACCACTGGACTCCTGGGGCCACACCAAACTTCGTCTGTGAAAAAAGTCTGGACAGACTGAAACCTGATGCCAAGGGGCAGAGCCACACCCACCACCCTTCCTAATTCCTGAATTGCCTCAGGTTCTAGACTCTACCACAGTTTTTTCAGTGGCCAAGCCCAACAAGCAGCCAGCAGATGGAGGCTGCAAGAGGCAGGACTCAGGGAACCTTCACCCTTTAAATGGCCCTTTCCGTAGGCCCAGTGTGAGTAAAAGCCAGCTTAGGTGTGTGGCGTGGTATTTCCATGTGCACCTGGACCCAGTGGAGGCAGCCACAAACTTTGGATTGTTTATAGCTCCAAGAAGGTTGCTGAGGGCCAGTCACAAGCAGTATCCCCCACTAATCTGTGCTGGGTTCCTGCTAGGGAGGTCCAGGGATGGCATATCCAGTGGCCATCTGCAGAAAACATTGGTTTAGGACCTAACAACCCTTGTTTGTTGTGCTAAGGAGGGGTCCTAAGGAAAGGTTAGTGGTCCTAAGGAAGAGCTCCTCACACCAGGCCCAGCAAAAGCAAGTTCTACTCTTTGTGATCAGCCCAGCACAGCAGCTCATGTGCATTGCATAGGGTGGAGCTTCACAATCAGCTGGCCTGTGTGCTGGATGGATATCTTGCACTGCTGTGCTAAAGGAAGGGAGAGGGACTTGGAGCATGGACATTTAAAGTGCGGGTCCCTGTGAGCCTATTATTGGTTTTGGTCAAGGAACTTAGCCACTTTCTGGGGGTGGGGGCACAGTCAACCCCAGAAGAGGACTCTTTCAGTCTTCCTCCCCGAGACCAGTATTCACCAGCTATAAGAACATCTGTAGAAGGTATGATTGACACCACTCGACCTGTACCTGCTGTTCAACTTGTTGGTGAGAAATAACACTTGAGTATCCAGCATTGGCTGAGGGATTAGGCTCTGGAGTAGGGGCCACATTCCCCATACTGAGCTCCTGGCCAAGAGACCCCTGAAATAGGGGATCCCACTAATGTTGTATTCCCAACCTCAGCTGCCCTAACCCAACAAGTTTGCAACCTGTAGAGGGGTTGGCTGGATAAGGCCAGTCTGAGTGCACACTACTGTCTTTCTGAAGAATACTCTGTGGGAAGACCAGGCAGCTGCAAGAAGAGGTGGAGCAGCTGAAATGTGGAGGCAAATCTTATAGAGCTTGGGGCATTTACAGAGATATGTCATCTCTAATCCTTATACACAGGTTGGCCCCTCCCACACTACCCAGGCACAGAAAATGAAAACACAAACAGCAAAAAGAACAGTACCTGCAGACAGGTAGACCACACTGGGTTACAAACAACAGCTGAAGCCAACCCAAGAAGATCTAGAACCGACACAACTGGTAGTGGGTGGCAGATAGCATGAACCCTAGACTCAGCTACCTACCCAAGCAGCACATGCAAAGGAGTAGTCTAGCAGGCACCAGACATTGTGGAGAATAAATACGCCTAACAGGATAGACATTGCACAGTGTGTAATACACATGATCAAGGTTGACCCTTAGAGCCAGCCAGCCTGAAGGAATAACCATATCCTCAAAAGGACTAACTGCATTCAATACTCACATACAATAGGAGGGAAAATAAAACCCTCAAGAAGCATTCTTAGAGCAAGAAAAACAGGTGGACTGGAGGTCAGTGCCACCGAGTCACTCCTCATAAACATACCACAGAAATTTCAAAGTCAGACAGCACTACCTAATACACAGACAAAATGGGCAAAAACATGTGACCCAAATGAATCAACAAGAGAAATCTCCAGAAAAAGAACTAAATGAAATGGAAGTAACCAAACTACTAGATGCAGAATTTAAAATAATGATTTTTAGGATGCTCAAGGATCTTAGAACAACAATGGGTGGTCATAATGAGCACCTAAATAGATAGCAAGCATCAAAAAGGACATTGAAATCATAAAAAAAAAAACAGTCACAAGTGACAAATACAATATCAGAAATAAAGACTGCACTAGAAGAAATCAATAGCATGCTGGATGAAGCAGAGGATCAAATCAGTGATTTAGAAGACAAGATAAACATAAGCACAGAAGCAGAGCAGTAAAACAAAGAGGCACAAAAAGACTAAGGAAACTCTGAGAGACCTCTGTGACAACATGAAGAGAAACAACATCCACATCATAAAGGTTCCTGAAAGAGAAGAGAATGAACAAGGGATAGAGAACTTATTTGAAGAAATCATAGCTGAACATTTCCCTAAATTGATGAAACAAAAAGTCACACAAGTTTAAGAGACACAGAGAGTCCCATTAAAGAGGAACTCAAGGAGGCCTACACCAAGACACATCATAATTAAAATGTCAAAGTTAAGAGACAAAGAAAATACTAAAAGCTACAAGAGAAAAGCACTTAAATACCTACAGAGGAGCCCCATAAGAATTACATCCAACTTCTCAACAGAAACACTTGAGGCCAGAAGGGATTAGCAAGAAATGTTCAAAGTGATGCAAAACAAGAACATACAACCAAGACTACTTTATCCAGCAAGGTTATCATTTAAAATTGAAGGAGAAATAAAAGCTTCCCAGACAAAGAAACAAGCAAAAAATCTCAAGAAATTCATCACAACCAAACCAGTACTGCAAGAAATGTTAAGGGGCCTACTGTAAAAAGAACAAAGGAAAAATGATATCAAGAAAAAGAAGATTATAGAGTTAAAGAATAAAATAGCAATAAGTTAAGTACAAGTCCTGATCCCTTGCCCTCTATGGGAAAAGCAGGTTTTCAGCTTTTCCTTGGCTTTTCATGTTACTTGCCTGTCTTGGTGAGATACCAATAAACAGAATGGCCCACTATCCTCTGACTCTGCCATTTCTTTACCGTCTTCCTGAATTCAATGAGAATCTGCATGTGAATGGCCACAATGGCAGCCCCTGGCCATACAATGTGCCTAATATAAGAGCACCTAAATATATAAAGCAGATTTTGATGGACATAAAGGGCGAGATTGACAACAATACTATAATAGTAAGGGATTTTAATACCCCACTTAACATCAATAGATAGATCCTCCAGACAGAAAACTAACAAAGAAACAGCACTCTTAAATGACACAGTAGATCAACTGGATTTAATTGATATCTTCAGAACATTTCACCCCAAAGCAGAAGAATATACATTCTTTTCAATGCTCATGGTACATTCTCTAGGATATACCACGTGTTAGGGCACAAAACAAGTCTCAATAAATTTAAGAAGATTGAAATCATATCAAGCATCTTTTCTGATCAAAATGGCATGAAACTAAAATCAACTACAATAGAAAAACTGAAAAATATTCAAACACTTGGAGGCTAAATAGCATGTTATTAAAAATATGGTTTAACAGCGAGATCAAGGAAGAAATAAAAAATTTCTTTGAAACAAATGAACATACAACAACTCAAAATTTATGGGACACAGCAAAAGCATTCCTGAGAGGGACGTTTGTAGCATTATAGGCATACCTTAAAAAAGAAGAAAAAACTCAAATAAATAACTTAAATCTGCATCTAAAAGAAATGGAAAAGAACAACAAATAAAGCCCAGAGGAAATAGAACGAAGGAAATAATAAAGACCAGAGTGGAAATAAATAACATAGAGGCTAAAGAGACTGCAAAAGATCAATGAAACCAGGAGCTGGTTCTTTGAAAAGGTAAACAAGATTGACAAACCTTTAACCAGACTCATCAAGAAAAAAAGAGAGAGGACCCAAATAAATAGAATTAGAAATGAAAGTGGAGAAGTAACAACTGACACTGCAGAAATACAAAGATAAAGGATTGTAAGAAAATACTATGAAGATCTATATGCCAAAAAGTTGGACAATCTAGTCCCTGGTTGGCAAACTGCAGCTCATGAGTCTCATGCAGCTCTTTGGCCTCTTGAGTGTGGCCCTTCCACAAAATACCACATGTGAGCGCTACCTCAATAAGGAATGTACCTACCTATATAATTTAAATTTTAAAAATTTGGCTCTCAAAAGAAATTTCAATCGTTGTACTGTTGATATTTAGCTCTGCTGACTAATGAGTTTGCCGACCACTGACCTAGGTGAAATGGATAAATTTCTAGAAATATACAATCATCCAAAACTCAATCTGAAAGAATTAGAAAACCTAAACAGACCAATACAACAAAAGAAATTGAAACAGTTATCAAAAAACTCCCAGCAAACAAAAGTCCTGGACCAAATGACTTCACAGGCGAATTTTACCAAATATTCAAAGAACTAATTCCTATCCTCAAGCTATTTCAAAAAATTCAAGAGGAGGTAAGACTTCCAAGTCCTTTTATGAGGCAAGCATCGTCCTCATTTCAAAACCAGGTAAAGACACTACAAAGAAAGAAATCTAGCCTGACCAAGCAGTGGCGCAGTGAATAGAGCGTTGGACTGGGATGCAGAGGACCAAGGTTCGAGACCCTGAGGCTGCCAGCTTGAGGCCGGGATCATCTGGTTTGAGCAAAAGCTCAACAGCTTGGACCCAAGGTCGCTGGCTCGAGCAAGGGGTTACTCGGTTTGCTGAAGGCCCATGGTCAAGGCACATATGAGAAAGCAATCAATGAACAACTAAGGTGTTGCAATGAAAAACTAAGGATTGATGCTTCTCATCTCTCTCTGTTCCTGTCTGTCTGTCTGTCCCTATCTATTCCTCTCTCTGACTCTCTCTCTCTGTCTCTGTAAAAAAAAAAAGGAAAAAAAGAAAGAAATCGGTAGGTCAATATCCCTGATTAGCTTAGATGCTAAAATTCTCTACAAAATGTTAGCAAACCAGATCCAGCAATACATCAAAAAGATCATTGTTGGGCAAATGAGTTGCAAAATCAGTATTTTCTGGTTTTGCTCACTTTTTTAAAGATGGCCACTGCCGACATGGAGCAGCTGATTACCTTCTTGCTTTGGAAGAGCCTTGGTTATGCTAATGTGTGTTGGGGAAGGGCTTTCGTGCTGAAAAATTAAGAAAGGAGGAGCTAGGAGGCCATTTTGGAGAGAGACCGCATTCCTGCAGAGAGGGGATGAAACCATGTTGTAGCATGACAGATAGAGGCCAGATGGTGGTTGGAGAGAGCAGTTAAGAAGTTTAGGTGCTGAAGAAGAAGACAGTTTGTGCAGAGAGGAGAAGGGAAATGGGGAACCAGAGAGGATAAGACTGGTGGAGGCCTTTGATTCTAGAATACTCGGATGTGTCAGTAGCTTTGTGAGCACTGAGTGAGTGGGTTTTGGAACCCAGTGTGTTTGTGTTTACTCGTTTGCTGAGTGTGAGCTAGGAATAAAGGTAATGGCCCACCAGTTCTTGGCTCAATTGATTTTCCACGATTGATCCAAATTAAATGTGAACCTAAACTTGCATGGGCCAAGTGCTGTGGTGGTAGCCACAGCTACTGGTCATACAGTCATCATACATCATGATCAAGTGAGATTTGTTCTGGGGAGGCAAGCTGGTACAATATTCACAAATCAATAAATGTGATTCATCACATAAACAAAAGGAAGGATAAAAATCACTCCATTATATCAATAGATGCAGAAAAAACATTTGATAAAATCTAGCACCCATTTATGATCAAAACTCTCAGCAAAGTGGGAATAGAGTGAAAATATCTCAAAATAATAAAGGCTATCTATGACAAACCCACAGCCAACATCATAATCAATGGGCAAAAATTAAAAGCAATTCCCTTGAGATAAGGAACAAGGCAGGGGTGCCCCCTTTCACCACTCTTATTCAACATTGTACTGGAAGTCCTAGCCACAGCAATCAGACAAGAAGAAATAGACCCTGGCCGGTTGGCTCAGTGGTGGAGCATCAGCCTGGCGTGCGGGAGTCCCAGGTTTGATTCCCGGCCAGGGCACACAGGAGAAGCACCCATCTGCTTCTCCACCCCTCCCCCTCTCCTTCCTCTCTGTCTCTCTCTTCCCTTCCTGTGGCCTGGGCTCCATTGGAGCAGGGTTGGCCCGGGCGCTGACGATGGCTCCATGGCCTCTGCTTCAGGCGCTAGAATGGCCCTGGTTGCAACAGAGCAAGGGCCCCAGATGGGCAGAGCATCGCCCCCTGGTGAGCATGCCAGGTGGATCCCGGTTAGGTGCAGGTGGGAGTCTGGCTGCCTCCCCGTTTTCAACTTCAGAAAAAAAATACAAAAAAAAAAAGAAGAAATAAAAGGCATCCAAATTGGAAAAGAAGTAAAACTATCATCTGCTCATGTCATGATATAGTATGTAGAAAACCCTAAAGTCTCAGTAAAAAAACTACTATACCTGATAAATGAATTCGGCAAGGTGGCAGTATATAAAATTAATATTCAGAAAACAGTGGCTTTTTTATACACCAATAAACTGTCTGAAAGAGAAATTAAGGTAACAATCCCCTTCACTATAGCAACAAAAAATAAATAAAATACTTAGAAATAAATTTAACCAAGGAGGTAAAACACTTGTACTCAGAAAATTATAAGACATAGAAAAAAGAAATTAAGGAGTATACAATTGGAAGCATATACTGTGTTTATGGATAGGAAGAATAAACATATTAAAATGTGTATATTACCCAAAGCAATTTATAAATTCAATGCAATTCCTATTAAAATAGCAATAGTATACCTCAAAGATATAGAACAAATATTCCAAAAATTTACAAGGAACCAAAAAAGAACATGAATAGCCTCAACAATCTTGAAAAGGAAGAATAAAGTGGGAGATGTCACACTTCCTGATATTAAGTTATACTACAAGGCCATTGTACCCACAACAGCTTGGTACTGGCATAAGAACAGGCATACGGATCAAGGGAACAGAACAGAGAACTCAGAAACAAACACACGCCTTTATTGTCAATTAGTATTTGACAAAGGAGGTAAGAGCATACAATGGAGTAAAGACAGTCTCTTTAATAAATGGTGTTGGGAAAACTGGACAGGTATATGCAAAAAAAAAAAAAATGAAACTAGACCACTAACTTACACCATTCACAAAAATAAACTCAAAATGGATAAAAGACTTAAATGTAAGTCATGAAACTGTAAACATCTTGGAAGAAAACATAGGCAGTAAACTCTCCAATATCTCTCATAGCAATATTTTTTGCCAGTTTATCTCCACTAGCAAGTGAAATAAAGGACAAAATGAACAAATGGGACTATATCAAACTAAAAAGCTTTTGCACAACAAAAGATACATTAACAAAATAGAAAGACAACCCAGACAATGGGAGAACATATTTGCCAATACATCTGATAAGGAATTAATAACCGAAATTTATAGAGAACTTCTAAAACTCAACACCAGGAAGGTAAACAATCTAGTTAAAAAGTGGGTAAAGGACGTGAATAGACACTTCTCCAAAGAGGACATACAGATGGCCAATAGGCATATGAAAAATTGTTCAATGTCACTAATAATCATAGAAATGCAAATTAAAACCACAATGAGATATCACCTCACACCTGTCGGAATGGCTCTCATTAACAAATCAACACACAATAAGTGCAGACAAGGATGTGGAGAAAAGGGAACCCTCATTCACTGCTGGTAAGAATGCAGACTTGTGCAACCACTGTGGAAAACAATATGGCGTATCCTCAGAAAATTAAAAATGAAACTGCCTTTTGACTCAGCTATCCCAGTTTTAAGAATATATCCTAAGAATACCAAATCACTGATTCAAAAAAGATATGCACTATCATATTTATTGCAGCAATGTTTATAATACTGAAGATCTGGAAATAATCTAAATGTCTATCAGTGGACGAATGAATTAGAAAGCTGTGGTACAAATACACAATGGAATACTACATGACCATGAAAATGAAGGAAATCTTACCTTTTGTGACAGCATGGATGGACTTGGAGATTATTATGCTATGCTCAATAAAATAAGCCAGACAGAGAGAGAAAAAAATCATACGATCTCACTTATATGTGGAATCTAATGAACAAAGTGAACTGAGGAATGGAATAGAGGTAGAGCCAGGATCACGGGGAGCAGAGGGACAGCTGTCAGAGGGAAGGGGGAATAGGGGATGGGGTCAGAGAAGGTAAAGGGATTAGTGAAATTAATACATAACAGAGATACATATAACAGGACAGCAAATCCCAGAAGGAAGGGGGGAGAGAGGGAGGGAAAGAGGGGAAAAGAGGGTGTAATGCGGAACACGGGAGTGGGGGTGAGGTTGTTATATTGAGTGGGACAAATGAATCGAAGTTATCACAATAAGTTAAAATTAATAAAAAATTTTAAAAAGCCGTTTACAAAATTAATGTACTTAAAATAGTCAAAGGCCAGATAACTTAAACATAATGTTAAGACTAGTAATTGAACAACTTGGGTATTTGCTGTTCTCAGGTAACTTTCATGATTAATTTCCAATTTAGGGGAAACATGTCAATTATGAAAGTGGTGGTAGTAGAGCCCCAGAAGTGCCACTGGGGTGTTCTGCTAATACAGGGAGAACTGATCTAAATAAGTCTCCAATTATTATGAAGGCTGGGATTGTCTGTCATGGAGGACAACACAATTATCTTACACCTTGAGGCTATTTTACAGTGTATGAACATTAATACTGATATTTATGAATACAGTTATACTGCATAGGCTCTTGGGGCACGTAGGTATGTATATAATTATTTTATACCTGTATAAATCTTGTTGAGTACAAAATTAGTCTCTATAAAGGTATAAAGGAAAACCAACTGTAATTTTGCCATCCAGCAGTACCCATAAATGTTTTTAACATAATCAGATATATATCTTTTTTAATTGGCATTATACTATAGTATATAGTATATGTGCCTGATGATAAACTTTTTGATTGTAATGTAAGCACCTGACTGTAAGCTTTTGATTGCTGAGGTACCCATTTCAAAGACACTCATCTTGAGTAAACTTACTGCCAGCTTTATGGCACAGCTTCCAGCAAAACGTCTAGAAGTTTCCGTTTTAGAAAGCCTCAGCTGACATAGATAACTGACCACCTGAGTGAATGCGCTCTTTTCCCTCCCCGCACCCCAATTCCTGCTCTTATGTTTTAAATTCACCAATAAAGAGTAAACCCTTGAAACCCGTCATGCCACTCTCAAGCCAATAAAGGCTGAACCTCAGGTCAGTCAGCACTTTCTCCCTCTCTACAATGTATGTACCCTCCAATACCTGTGAGTAGTAAACCTTGTCCTCTTAGCATTCCCTGATGGTTGTTGCTGAAGTGCATCTTTCAATCATAAGAACAAGTGCTGGTCCAGCCACAGTATTAGCTCCCATTGTAGGGATGTTTATCAGGGCTCCCACAAGTAGTACAGGTCCAGGTGAGTGCTCCCAACCACTCTTAGCCAATAGCATTACCATTGATAGACTGAGATCAATACGAACCAATGTAGTTTTGTAAATACTCTTTAAAAAGCTTGTGACAATTTTCCCACTTATCTAGATGTTTTTAGCAGCTGGTTTGTGACTGCTGTGTTGAATATTTTTATTGAGAATATACAATAATTTATTTAATACATCCCCTATGGTTTAACATTTAGGTGGTTTTTGATTGTTGACTACTATCAACAATGTTGCAGTGAATGTACTATTAATTAGCTCTTTGTGCTCTCTGATAACTTCTTTAGGATCAATTTCTAGAAGTAGAATTGCTTCCCAAAATAGGTATAATTTAATTTATTGATTTTAGAGAGAAGTGAGGGAGAAGCAAGAAACATCAACTCATATTAGTTGCTTCTTGTATGTGCCTTGGCTGGGTAAGCCCAGGGTTTCAAACAGGCAACCTCAGCATTCCAGGTTGATCGCCTTATGCACTGCACCACCACAGGTCAGGCAAATAGGTATAATTTTAAAGTTATTTCTTTGCTCTTGTATGAGTTTCCTATTGCTGCTGTATAAATCACCACAAATTGGTTTAAAAGCAACAAAATTTTATCATAGTTCTGGAGGTCAGAACTATGCAGCAAGGCTGAATTTCCATGGAGGTTGGGGGGAGAATCTGTTTCTCTCCCTTTTCTAACGTCTAGAAGCCACCTGCATTCTTTGATTTGTGGCCCCTCCCCCATCTTCAAAGCCAACACTGTAGTATCTTCAAATCTCGTTCTCTCTGACTTCTACTTTCTCTCTGTCTCCTTTCTCCAACTTTGACCTTCTTGTCTCCATCTTTTCCTTATAAGGACCCTTGTGATTAGAATGAGCCCACACAGATAATCTAAGATAACCTCCCCATCTCAAAGATGCTGAATTTAATCATATCTGCAAAGTCCTTTTTGACACATAAGGTTATATATTTACAGGTTCTGGGAATTAAGACATGGATAAAAATATGGAAGGCCATTATTCCATCTACCACAGTCTTCAAAAGGGGTTACCAATAAGTATTCTTATTAGCATGTAATGAAGATTCCTGCCACACTGAAATTGAAACAAATTGAGCATGAAAAAAAAAAAGACTTTAAGCTTCAACAATTAAGTATTCCCTATTGAATATTTTTTGGCATTAATGTGAGTCATAGTAGGCCTCATTATTCTTCATAAACTTATTGACAATTTGAATGTATTATTTTGTGAGATTTCTATTCATACTCTTCTCTATTTTTGTTGAGGCATTTGTCTTTATTTTTTCATTCATTTGTAAAAACGTTTATTTTTGTTATATATGAAATTTTATTCAAGTTTAATTTAAAAAATCTTCCGAGATATATAAAATTGGTAAAATTTTCTGAAGTTTAATCTGTGTTCTATTTAGCATTTAATTTTTTTTAATTTTTATTTTTTTACAGAGACAGAGAGAGAGTCAGAGTGAGGGATAGACAGGGGGATAGACAGGGAAAGATAGACAGGAACGTAGAGATGAGAAGCATCAATTATTAGTTTTTCATTGTGCATTGTGACACCTTAGTTGTTCATTGATTGCTTTCTCATATGTGCCTTGACCATGGGCCTTCAGCAGACAGAGCAACCCCTTGCTTGAGCCAGCGACCTTGGGTCCAAGCTGGTGAATTTTTGCTCAAACTAGATGGGCCCACGCTCAAGCTGGCGACCTCAGGGTCTCAAACCTGGGTCTTCCGCATCCCAGTCCGACACTCTATCCACTGCACCACCACCTGGTCAGGCTAATTTTTTTAACTTTAGAGAGTTTATCCCAATGTCTCTCAAGATGATATGACTATTAAAATCTGTATTGCCTCCTAGATTTGATATGTTTTTATTTCATATATTCAGTTATTTCCAGTGCTGTTGGATTAAATTTTTGCTTTTGCATGAAGTAGAGATCTGACTTTATATCCAACAAATTAAACTTTGTCTTTTTTTTTTTTTTCTGAAGCTGGAAAGGGGGAGAGACAGTCAGACAGACTCCCGCATGCGCCCGACCAGGATCCACCTGGCACGCCCACCAGGGGCGACGCTCTGCCCACCAGGGGGCGATGCTCTGCCCCTCCGGGGCGTCGCTCTGCCGAGACCAGAGCCACTCTAGCGCCTGGGGCAGAGGCCAAGGAGCCATCCCCAGCGCCCGGGCCATCTTTGCTCCAATGGAGCCTTGGCTGCGGGAGGGGAAGAGAGAGACAGAGAGGAAGGAGGGGGGAGGTGGAGAAGCAAATGGGCGCTTCTCCTATGTGCCCTGGCCAGGAATCGAACCCGGGTCCCCTGCACGCCAGGCCGATGCTCTATCGCTGAGCCAACCGGCCAGGGCCAACTTTGTCATTTTTTTTATCACTAAGCTACTACCTTTATCACATGCCATATACATGGATCTTACAAAATAATGTTTCTGAACTTTCTACTTCATTAGATTTATCTATTTGTGTGTTTTGGGCTCAATTCCTTATAAAACAAAATTTTAATTTTGTGGTATTTATAATAATTAGAAGTTCAAGTTTCTCCTTTTTATGGTTAATATTTCAAAATTGTCTTTATATTATGGCATTGTACTTGGCGCATGAATTCATGAGGGGAATAAACATCTTCAATATTGATCATATATAGGTTACTCAATAAAATTTCATTATACTTTCTATTTCAGATGTTAATACATTTCATAATAAATTTATTCTTATGTATTATTTATTTTTTGTTTGTATTCTGAATGGGATTTTTCCATTATATTTTTATATGATTATTGCATGCATATAGGAAAATTCTTGAATTTTGCATACTTACTTTGTTAACCATATATCTTTCTAAACTCATTTTAATCTTTTTCAGTTGCTTTTCTTCCATTTTTAGTTGGATAATAGTATCATCTGAAAATTTAAAAAAATTGATTCTTCACATACAATAGCATACATCATACTTTGGATTTCTGCCTTATTTCTTGTACTGGCTAAAATGTCAAGTCAGTATTAAATAATTGTTGCCAATGGGATTTTTTGCCTTGCTACTGACTTTAAAGGAAATGTCTCCAGTATACCAATTAGGACTTTTTTAATGCTCCTGCCATACTGGTCTGTTTCCTTTTTCTGTCTCAAGGTATTTTCATAAGCTGTTTTCTCAACATATAATAATATCTGCCTCTCCTTTTCACTTACATGGCACTAATTTTTTAGAGATCTCAGTTTAAAAATATTTCTTTAGCGAGGTTTCTGTGACAACCATCCATGGCAGTGTTTCCTGCTGAGCTGGGAAGAAACTTACAAATTCTTTTCTATTAGTACATTAGGTAGCTACTACCAGTCAGTTGAAAATGGCATAGGTTGACAGAACCTCTTTCTGTCATCCTCTCTTCTTGGTCTCTTTTACTATTGAGTATGATCTTCGCTATTCCTAGTTAATAAAGGTATTTTATCAGGAATATATACTAGAGTTGATCAAATATTATTTTCTGAGCATTTCTTGATACCATCATATGGTTTTTCTTTTTTGGTTTATTGATACTATATATTTTAAATCTTCTTTCCTCTTTTAATTCCTGAGATAAACTTTTTGGTTAAGGTACATTATTCTTTTAGTATTCTCCTATACTTAAATTGATAGAATTTCATTTAGTATTTTTACTGTTATGTTGATAGTTGAGATTGCTTTCTTAAGATTTTGGTTTTTTGGTACTCCTTTTTGTTGTATTTAGTTTATAAAGCTAAGTATGCTGCTTTACAAAATTATATTTGTTCTTTGAAAGTTTAAAGAAACTTTTATGGAGATTATATTTTAAAAACTTCAAAAATTTTCCCTGGCTGTTAGATTATTTTTCTCTTGTTTCATTCTTTAATAATTTTTGTATTTCAAGGAAATTAGTGATTTATGTGAGGTTTTAAAATATGTTTACATAGGCTAATTGTAATGCTGGTGGCCAAGCCCAGGCAGGTTCACACTGGATTTGGGCAGACAGTAGAGAAAATGCAAGCTGAATAGTGTCAGGCCATACCCGTTTATTGGAGGCTAGCAAAGACAGGCGAGCAAACAAACAACAAAAGGGAAAGCGCAAATAAACAAAGGAAAACCTACTATTCGCAGTAAGGGCAAGGGAGCAAGGAAAACCACAGCTCTTAGTGGTGGGAGAGCGATCTGGGAGAATCAGCCACACAAGGAAGCACCCGTAGCCTTATACAGGCTGTGTGCACGTGCCTCTGCCACAGGCACACACACTAATCAAGCAAAGAGCTTGCAGCTGGTGAACCCGTGAGCAAGCCTAACACAGCTGCCCCACACTAATACATAGTGATCTCTGACAGTTTTATAAAATCTCCTTAACATCTGTTTTTTTTCCTTCTCCTTTTCTTAATTTTGTGTATGTAAGGCCGGTGGCTGTCACCATGGCCATGCAGGTTCACATTGGGTTTGGGCAGGTGATAAAAGACCTGTGGAGCCAGAAAATGGTGGGCCATTCCATTTATAAAATTCTCATAATGGCAGACAAGCAAACAGGCAGGGAAGACTGTTTCCCTCTCTCCCATCTCAGGACCCCACCAGTCTCAGTACTCCCCAGCCAAACAGACCCAGTGAAATCAGGGCTCCCAAACTCCAACTTCATCTCCAGTTCCACAACCCAAACTCGTTTTCTGGACTCATCCTCAGGCTCTCCCTCTCTGCTGTCTCCTGCAAAACAGGCTGGGGGAAAAAACCGTTTTCCAGCAAACAATGGCCCCTCCCAAGCAGGAAGGCAATCCGCAATTTGTAATCTGCTGCCCTGAGAGCAAGCATTCCCCCACCCCAAGTCCCCCCCAACCCCTCACCCCCGCCTTCCATAGACTATACACACATGGCACTGCCCCAGTAGAAGCGAGCAAACCTAAAAAACATTTGTTTACCCAACAGTGTATTTGTGGGATTTTGTTTTTTTATTTGTAGATTCAAGTTTCTGGAAAATTGTGTAGTTTATTGTATTTTCTCCCAATACTTCTCCTATTTATTTATTCCCCTGTGAACTCATTCAACACAAATTTTTTAAGGTCACATTATATGAAAAGCACTATGTTGGACACTAGAAGTTCAACAATGGTGTCTGCCCTTGGGGAGCTTACAATCTAGTGAGGGTGCCTGGCAGTGAACAAGTAATCTAAGTGCCGAGGTGTTATGGAGGCATATATGAGGAGTTAACCCTTGTGTATGTCAAGGAAACTTTTTAGAAGAAATATTTAAACTGAGATCTCTAAAGAATTAGTGTTTGTTGGATGAACAAGTTTGTAACAAGGGCTTTTTAGGTTTGCTCGCTTGTATTGGGGCAGCACCATGTGTGTATAGTCTATGGAAGGCTGTGGGTGCTTGCCCTCAGGGCGGCAGTGGATAGGGGCCATTGCTTGCTATTGTTGCCTGGAGAAGCAGTGTTTCCTCCCCAGCCTGTTTTGCTGGGCAGAGGAGTGCAGAGAGAGTCCAGAGAGTTGAGAGAGAGAGAGAGAGCGTGCTGAAGGGCTGGGGAGCCCTGCTGAGGTTTGTGGGGAGCCATTGAGTCCAGGAGAGTCCAGAGAATGAGTCGGGGCTTGAGAGCCCTGAGTGAGAAGGGAGCGGTCTTCCCTGCCTGTTTGCTCATCCGCCGGTACACGACTTTAGTAAATGGAATGGTTCACCATTTTTGGCTCCACTGTTTCTTTACCAACTGCCCAAATCCAATGAGAACCTGCATGGCCATGGCTATAGCCATCAGCCTTACAGTGTTATTTACATGAAACAAAAGAGGCAGCTATCATCCCAGATTGAAGAAACTGTCTATGAAGGGCAGAAAAGGAAAATAAAAGAGACCAGTATGGCAGGAGCATGAAAACCTCTTCTGTTCTCTTTCGCTAATATTTTAATTTCTGCTTTTACTAATATTATTCCTTTTTTCTATTTTTCTTATTTTTAACAGCTTCTTGGCTACTCTTTCATTTATTACTACCTCTTTAATTGTGTTTAATGTTAGATTCAGGAAGGGGTGCTGAGACTGCCAGAGTGTAATTATTGAAGGAGCCAGAACAGGGAGGTGCTGATAGAGCCCTTGTGAGGCTGAGAACAAAGAAGATCAGCACAAAGGAGGAAAAACGTTTGCATTCCATTGGTCAGAGACCCTTATCAGCAGTTTATGTTTGAACTTCACCACTAAGCTAAACCCAGCCCCTGTTGCTATGCTACGTGCGGACCCCTTAGCAAATAGGTAACTGCCACATCTGCTTCTGTACAATGCTTCCTTACTTAGGATATATAAGACCTGGCTGTAAGCACCAGGGGCGACTCCCATTTGCATCTCCCTGTGAGTATGGTGTCTCAGGACATCTGGGGAGTTCGCCCCTGCACAGGTTAAACTTGGCCAATAAAGTACGATCTAAGCCCCTGAAAGTCTCCGACGTTTGTTCTCATACCCAGTGGATCCAATATTTTGGGGGCTTGCCCAGGATTCTCCCTTGGTGGAGTTTTGGGTCAGAGACCGGAGTAACGGCTCGAGCTGAGTAAGTATTCACCAAGGATCCTCATTTGGGTTGGCTTTTGAGCTCTAGAGCGCACATTCCTGAGTTGGTAGGTGGGACGCTGCAGGTAACCCACCCAGGGCTTTCAGAGGCGGGACGCCGCCCTCTGAAATTTGGATATTCGGATTTGTTAACTCTTGGAGTGACCGGTCACATTAGGAATCCTTTTTGCACTGTGTTGCGCTGCGTTTTGTCTGAGCTTGAATGACTGAGTTGAGTGTGAGAGAGACAAGTGTGTTCCCTGTGTTAATAGTGTGTGTTGCCTGTATCCTGCCCTTTCTCATTATTCCTGAGTCATCTAGGATGGAACAACAGGAGTCTGTACCTGGATCCCTGCTCGAGTGCCTGTTGAAGAATTTTTCTGATTTCCAGAAGAGGGCTCAGGGGTACGGAGGTCTGCCGCCGAGTCCAGGTTTCCTCCAAACCTTGAGCCAGCTGGATTGGCCTACATTTAATGTGGGATGGCCCACAGAGGGCACTTTTGACCTTCCAACTTTATTTGCTGTGAGAACCGCTGTCTATAGAGCATCCCACCCAGACCAATACCTGTATATAGATGTGTGGGTAGATACAGCCACCAAGCAGCCTAGGTACATCAGAAAGTGTCTGAAGGACAGCCAGTGAGGCAGGCGAGTGGTTTGTCTCACTACGGGGGATAAGAAAGTTGGGAGGGTCAAAGAAAAGGAAAAGGGAGAAGCCCATTCCCCGACACAGCCTGGTGAACCGTCCAGCCTCCAGACTTTACCCTGTTTTGCCTGGACCGCCGGAGGACCACCTAGACCCGGTGAATTCCCCTCCATCCTATCAGCGGCAGGAGGAACCAGATTCCTCGAGGCAGGACGTGGGCGGGCTCTCAAGTGGGAGGCGGAGGAGGGGCGGTCTATGGGGGTGGGAGGCCTGCCGTTCCTCCTTCGGCAGGGGGCGCGACCATTTTCCCTCCTTCCGCGGGGGGTGTGGCCGTTCCTCCTTTGGCAGAGGGCCTGGCCATTTTTCCTCCTTCAGCGGGAGGCGTGGCTATGCCTCCTTTGGGGGGGGGGGGAGGCGCCTCCGGCACCAGATGCTGGTCCACGGGCACCTCCTCGCCTCATCTATGTGCCTTTTTCCACCAGTGATTTATACAATTGGAAGCATCAGAATCCCCCATTTTCCGAGAAACCTCAGGGATTAATATCTCTCCTTGAGACCATTTTTAGGACCCATCAGCCTACGTGGGACAATTGTCAGCAGATTTTACAAACCTTCTGAAGAAAGGGATAGAATAATGAGAGAAAGGGATAGAATAATGAGAGAAGCTGCTAAGGTGATATTGGGGGAGGAAAGGGAAACTCAGGAGGGAAGAAGGGAGGTAGAAGATGTTCTCCCGTCTCAACCTCCTACCTGGGACCCTAATACCGCTGGGGGAAGGGGCGCGCTCCTCCAGTATCGCCGCGCTCTGTTGAGGGGGCTCAAGGCAGCAGCTAGGAAGCTAACCAACTTTAGCAAGGTAAGTGAGGTCATCCAGGGAAGGGAGGAATCCCCGGCAGCCTTCTTAGAGAGACTCATGGAGGCATATAGAGTGTACACCCCCTTAGACCCAGAAGCAGAAGAAAACAAGAGGCTAATAAACATAGCCTTTGTGACTCAAGCCGCTTCTGATATAAGAAGAAAGCTTCAGAAGATTGAGGGGTTCGAGGGAGAGAATAGGAGTAAGCTATTAGAAATAGCCCAGAAAGTATATATCAACAGGGATGATCCGGAGGTTGGCAGAGCAAAGGAGGTAGTCAAGATCCTGATTGCTGCTCAGAAACCTCCCCTCAAAGGAAAAGGGGGACAGAGGAAGGGCCAAGGACAGCGAATAGACAAGGATCAATGCACTTAATGCAAGGAGTAAGGACACTGGAAGATAGAGTGTCCAAAGTTGAGGGCCAACAGCCAGAAGCCAAAACAAGCCCCAGAGGTCTTGCTCCAAACCTTAGACTGACGGGGCCAGGGCTCCATTCCCGCCAGCTCCCAGGAGCCCATGGTCACCTTAACAGTCGAAGGAAAGCCAATAGACTTCCTAGTTGACACGGGAGCCACCTACTCAATCCTAAAGAAACCACAGGGCCAGATGCAGAAAGCAACTACTAAAATAATAGGGGCAACGGGCAAAGCAGAAGCCTGCCCATGGGCCACCACAAGAATTACTGACTCAGGTCGAGGCACCATCACCCACTCTTTCCTAGTCATTCCAGACTGCCCTTACCCACTGCTTGGAAGGGACTTATTGCAGAAACTTCAGGCCACCATAACCTTCCGACGGGAGGAAAGCCCTATGGGGAACAAAGAGGCAGAGGTCAGCATGGAAGTAACTGTCCCACTGTCTGAAGAACACTTACTTGCCACCATCTTGGAAGGTAAGGAGGCCGAGGAAGGGGTTCCAGATGCCCTGCGTGCCCGGGTACCTGAGGTTTGGGCAGAAACCAACACCCCAGGTTTAGCTGCTCACCAACCGCCTGTCCTGGTGCAACTGCTTAGCACTGCTAGACTGGTTAGAATCAGGCAGTACCCGGTCCCAGCTCGAGCTAGACAGGGAATCTCCTGGCACTTGCAATGCCTGCTGGAGGCAGGCATCCTCCGAAGGTGCCAATCAGCCTGGAACACCCCGCTGCTTCCCGTCCAGAAACCAGGGAGCCAAGACTATTGTCCAGTCCAGGACTTGTGGGAGGTAAATGCACAGGTAGAGACTATTCATCCCACAGTGCCCAATCCGTATACCTTACTGAGCTCATTGCCCCCAACCCATACCTATTATTCTGTCCTGGATTTAAAGGATGCCTTCTTTTGTATTCCCCTGGCGCCTCAGAGCCAAGAGATCTTTGCCTTTGAATGGAATGACCCAGATAATGGACTGGTGGGGCAGTTCACTTGGACTAGACTACCACAAGGGTTTAAGAATTCCCCCACCATTTTTAATGAAGCCCTCAGCAAAGATCTGCAGGCTTTCCACTCCTTCCATCCGTTGATCGTACTGCTCCAGTATGTGGATGACATCCTCATAGCTGCCAAGGACGAAGGAGAGTGTGAGGAAGCTACCTCGGACCTGCTTCAAGATCTCGGGCGAATGGGGTATCAAGTCTCTGCCAAGAAGGCCCAGATTGTGACGCAAACTGTAAGTTACTTGGGGTATAACTTACAGGGAGGGCAAAGGACATTGTCCAGCCAGTGAATCTAGAGGTCTTGCAGACCCCCGAGCCTACTAGCAAGAGGCAGGTACGAGAATTCCTGGGTGCAGTAGGATACTGCCGACTGTGGATATTAGGCTTTGCAGAACTAGCTAAACCCCTGCATGAACTAACCAGGGGTAAGGAAGAGCAGTTCACATGGACAGATAAGGAGAAGCAAGCGTTCCAAGCGCTGAAAGAGGCCCTGGCAGCTGCCCCAGCTTTGGCCCTGCCAGATCTGGCCAAACCCTTTCAGCTATTTATAGCAGAAAATGGAGGCGTAGCTTTAGGGGTACTGAGCCAGGAACTTGGGCCGTGGAAGAGGCTTGTCGCCTATCTGTCCAAGAAACTTGATCCTGTAGCCTCGGGATGGCCAACATGTCTGAGGGCACTTGCTGCCACCTCCATACTAGTCAAGGAGGCTAGTAAATTGACTTTAGGGCAGGACATCCAAGTCATTGGGGAACACTACATAGAGCAAGTTTTGAGAGCACCTCCTGACAGGTGGCTATCTAATGCGTGGCTAACGCAGTATCAGGCTCAGCTGCTGAACCCTCCATCTGTTCAGGGCAACTGCGGCCCTGAACCCAGCGACCCTGTTGCCAATACCAGACTCCACTTTGGCCCACAGTTGCAAGCAAATCCTTGACACAGTGACTGGCTCCTGCCTGGACTTAAGAGATCAGGCCTACGAGAAGGCAGACCTGACTCTCTTTACTGACGGGAGCAGTTTTATCAAGAATGGACAGCAGTATGCAGGGGCAGCAGTGACCATGGGAGATAAGGTCCTGTGGCAGAAAGCGCTCCCCGCAGGGACATCTGCACAGAGGGCAGAGCTGATAGGACTAACCAGGACCTTACAGATAGCGGAGGGAAAAGTTGCCAACATCTATACTGACAGCCGTTATGCATTCGCCACCGCCCATGTTCACGGGATCATATATAAGGAGAGAGGCCTCCTGTCAGCAGGGGGAAAGGACATTAAGAACCGCAGTGAAATTCTTGCTCTCCTAAACGCCATTTGGCTACCTACCAAAGTTGCCATCATCCACTGCAAAGGGCACCAAAGAGGGGACTCTCCTATTGTAAAGGGTAACAACCTGGCAGACTCAGCTGCAAGAGAAGCAGCCACTGGGCCACAAGAAAGCCTTCTGCCATTGCTGCCTAAGCCAACGCTACCTCCGGATCCTAGATTTTCCCCAGAAGAAGAGCAGGAAGGGATACAATTGAAGGGAAAGAGAAACCAGCAGGGATGGATAGAGCTTCCTGACTCCCGGCTGTATTTACCCCAGGGAATAGTAAGAGAAATAGTAGGAGATATTCACACTAGCACTCACCTAGGGCAGAATAAGCTAGAACAACTTATCAGGAAGTATTATATAGGGCCCAACATCAGGGATATTATCCACTCCATCGTCTCGAGGTACAGTATCTGTGCCAGAGTAAATGCACAGAATAAGAAGCTACCCCCCTTTGTGAGGTATCGGGGGAAAGCTCCGGGAGAACTGTGGGAAATAGATTTCACAGAGATGACCCCTGGGAAGTCAAGTTATAAGTATCTATTAGTATTAATAGACACCTTCTCAGGATGGGTAGAAGCATTCCCCACGCGAGGAGAGGCTGCTTCCACAGTCTGCAAAGTCTTATTAAGGGAAATCATACCTAGATATGGCATTCCCCTAGCCCTAGGATCAGACAATGGACCTACATTCATATCCAGGATATCTCAAGAATTAGCCACTAAGTTAGGTATCAATTGGAAATTGCATTGCATTTATAGGCCCCAAAGTTCGGGACAGGTAGAAAGAATGAACAGGACTCTGAAGGAAACTATAATTAAGCTGAGAGGGGAGACCGGTGAAAACTGGGTTGAGCTCCTCCCTTTCGCCCTTTTTAGAATCAGATGTACCCCCTATCTCAATAAATGGACCCCTTACGAAATCTTATTTGGGCAACCTGTGCCCCTTGTACCTCGATTGACCAGAGGGGAACTAGAGATTTCTAATCATAATTTCCTCAAGTCCTTGCAGGTCCTGCAACACATCAGAAGCGAGGTGCGGGCTCTCCAGAGATCAGCCCAATCGAATGCGAAACACAGCTCCCGATCACCGGAGCCACCGGAGCCTGGACAGTGGGTGTGGATTCTCAACCACAGATGGGGCAACCTTGAGCCGCGTTGGAATGGGCCGTTCCAGGTGATCCTGAGTACACCCACAGCTATCAAGGTAGCTGAAAAACCTTTCTGGATCCACCTCTCCCACATAAAACCAGCCCAGCTTGACGAGGTAGCAGGGGCCCAGGACTTGGACCTGAGAAAATGGAGAGTCCACGCAAATCCCAAGGACCCCTTAAGGTTGCGGTTCTCGTCCACATCCTAGGAGGACTACTGTGTCTATTAAATTTTACAGAGGGAGGATTGGGGCCGGCACCAAACGCGGAAGAGCTACTCAGGACACTGTATGGCTCCCCTTGTGACTGCAGAGGAGGAACCACTACCACTAGACCGGAGAAATACACAAGGCAGGTTGATTGTAATAGCAAAATAGCATACCTCGCCATGACACCGGGTATAGGGGGAGGTATCACCCAAGAGTGGGTCTGCAATAACAAACCCCACATAATTCCCTCTATTCAAGGCAAGCCAGGACCCTGTCCTGCTGAGTGCACTAGTTTCTGTGATCAAATGCACTCCTCCTGTTATGAGGAATTTAGGGAATGCACTAGTTATGATACTACCTACTTCACTGCCATCCTTCAGAGAACTCGAGCGGGCATTAGCCCGGAGATAGGATCACATGGCCGCATGCAGGCTTCGTGCAAAGGGATGTGCGGCAAGCCCGTATGTTGGTCTAATAAATCCCCTCTACATGTTTCGGATGGAGGAGGACCCCAAGATACTATCAAAGAATCTATAGTGCAAGAAAGAATTGAACAAATTATTAATCTTATGTACCCCAAAATTAATTATCATCCTTTGACTTTGCCAAAAGCACGAGGTGTTGACTTAGACACTCAGTCCTCTGATATACTCCTAGCTACCCATCGGGCACTTAATGCCTCGAATCCTACTCTAGCTGCTGATTGCTGGTTTTTTATGACCCTAGGCACCCCCATGCCAATTGCTCTACCAGCAGCGTTCAATGAGTCTATGCTTACCCAATATCCTAATTGCAGTGCTAACACTCCTTTTAGAGTTCAGCCCATAGACTTCTTAAATGTTTCTTGCATCCTAAGTCATCCACAAAATAACAGTTCTGATATAGATGTTGGGTTTGCGGATTTTGCTAATTGTAGCGAATTCATTAACTCCAGCTCTCCCCTCTGACCTGGCAGGGGACAAGTGTTGTTATGTGGAGGTAATCTAGCTTTCTCTTATTTGCCCACCAACTGGACCGGGGTCTGTGTGCTAGCCACTCTATTGCCAGATATGGACATTATACCTGGGGATGAGCCTGTCCCCGTCCATACTTTAGACTATACCGCAGGTCGCTCTAAGAGAGCTGTTACACTCATTCCATTGTTAGTAGGCCTAGGTATTACCGGGGCTGTAGCTACTGGTACTGCTGGACTAGGGGTGGCCGATCATTCCTATACTAAGCTTTCTAACAAGCTAATAGATGGTATTCAAGCTATATCCAGTACTATCCAGGATATTCGAGATCAATTAGATTCTCTAGCAGAAATGGTCCTGCAAAATAGAAGGGGCTTAGACTTACTTACAGCAGAGCAGGGAGGCATCTGTTTGGCTTTACAGGAACGTTGTTGCTTCTATGTCAACAAATCTGGTATAGTGCGAGACAAAATCAAAAGGCTACAAGAAGATCTAGTAAAGAGAAGAAGAGAGCTCTTTGAAAGCCCCCTGTGGAGTAGCCTCAACGGTACTTTGCCTTACCTTCTCCCTTTGCTAGGTCCATGTATTGGTTTCTATGCCTATTATCTTTAGGGCCCATTTTGTTCAACAAGCTACTCAGTTATGTTAAAGAAAGAATAGATGTAGTAAAGTTAATGGTTCTGTCCCAACCTTATACCATTCTTCCCACTGATGAAGAATCAAGGGTTTGATTTATGCCCAAAAGAGATGGGGGAATGTTAGATTCAGGAAGGGGTGCTGAGACTGCCAGAGTGTAATTATTGAAGGAGCCAGAACAGGGAGGTGCTGATAGAGCCCTTGTGAGGCTGAGAACAAAGAAGATCAGCACAAAGGAGGAAAAACGTTCCATTGGTCAGAGACCCTTATCAGAAGTTTATGTTTGAAATTCACCACTAAGCTAAACCCAGCCCCTGTTGCTATGCTGCCTGCGGACCCCTTAGCGAATAGGTAACTGCCACATCTGCTTCTGTACAATGCTTGCTTACTTAGGATATATAAGGACCTGGCTGTAAGCACCAGGGGTGACTCCCATTTGCATCTCCCTGTGAGTATGGTGTCTCAGGACATCTAGGGAGTTCGCCCCTGCGCAGGTTAAACTTTGCCAATAAAGTACGATCTAAGCTCCTAAAAGTCTCCGACGTTTGTTCTCGTACCCGGTGGATCCAATATTTACTAAAAATATTTAACAGTACATATTTTCCTTTGACTATCACAGGCTGCAATCATAATTTTTAATTTGATGCATTCTTGTTATTTTCCAAATTGTCTCCATTTATACTACTGATTTCCTTTTTTGGATTAAGAAATATTTAGCAAATCATTTAAGGTACTGTATGTGTTATGAAGAATTTATGGTGAGAAGATAATTACTGGCCTAATCTGGGAGTGTTTTGCAGATCTTTAGCTGGATCAACCTAAAATAAAAGAGAGCCTGTTGGGCAAACAAGTGTGTTAGGCTTGCTTGCTTATATTTTGCATGATTGGTGCATGAGCATGGGGCAGCACCATATGTGTATAGTCTATGGAAGGCTGTGGATACTTGCCCTCAGGGCGGCAGATTGCAAATTGCCGATTGCCTTTCTGTTTGGAAGGGGCATTGTTTGCTATTGTTTGCCAGGGAAGGGGACCCCCCCACACCACCACCTGCCTGTTTTTGGTTTGTGAGTCCTGAGAGAGAGGGAATTAGTTTTCCCTGCCTGCTTGCTCATCCACCATTGTGAGACTCTAAAAAATGGAATGGCCCACTGTTGGGCCAGTAGCCACGGCCACCATCACAGCTGCATGGCCCATGCAGGTTCGCATTTAATCTGGACAGACAGTAATGAATCAGTAGAGCCAAGAACTGGTGGTCCATTTTCCTTTATTCTAGACTCGTACTGGCTGAGTAAAAACAAACACACAGGGCACCAAAATCCACTCACATGTCCTTCTGTTCTACAACCAGGAGAATCATTCTGGTTTTTCCTAGAATCAAAAGCCCTCACCAGTCTTATTCACCTCGGTTCCCCATCTCCTGTTGTAACGTACCCATACCTCAATTCTGTGGGTTCACATAGAGACACTGTGTAGCCAGTGGCCGCGGCCACCATCATAGCAGCCCGGCCCATGCAGGTTTGCATTGGATTCGGACAGTCGGTAAAGAAACAATGGAGCCAAAAACTGATGGGCCATCATTTTTAATCCTAGCTTGCACCCAGTGGGCAAGTAAAAACACACACTGGGCTCCAAAACCCACTCACATTCAGTGCTCACAAAGCTACTGACTTATCCGAGTTTCCTAAAATCAAAGGTTTCTAGCTCACCAGATTTATTCACCTCTGTTCCCCATCTCCTTCCTTCTCCCTGCACAAACTCTGCACAAACTGGCTTCTCACTCAACACTCCGCCATCTTGGCTGCTTCCCCTGGCCTCTTCCACGTGGCCTTTCTCTGCTCTCTGCTCTCTAATGCTAATCTCAGGAACCAAGAGCCCAAGCTCCCATTCTGCCCCTGCTTTATAGTGTAGAAATCAAAGCCTTTAATCCAATATACAAAATAGGGAAGTCTCTAATACAAAGTCACTTATCTGGGGCATGATGGGATTGTACCACCCCACATCAAAAAGGGTGGGAAAGGCTTAGTCCCAAAACCAAGCCCCAGGCTACAAGGATTCTGCCTGCCCACAGCCTGCCCCCAACACACATTAATATCACCTGGGTGACGGCCTTCACGTGGGCAGCACCATCTTTAACAAAGTGAGCATAATATATTTTATCTGCCCAACAGACACCAAGTCCAGATGAATTTTGAAGGGTTTTATTAAAAGGAGATTTATTTAATATGCTGGCCGCATATGACTAACACGAGGCATTTGCAGACCCAAATTGTGTGCACCAAATACATTTCAGAGGATGGTTATATACCCTTGATCACATACAGGCTGGGGGGGGGGGGGCGTGACACCATGGCACAAGCTTATAACATTTGTTTAGGGCAAGGGTCCCCAAACTTTTACACAGGGGGCCAGTTCACTGTCCCTCAGACCATTGGAGGGCCGGACTATAAAAAAAAACTATGAGCAAATCCCTATGCACACTGCACATATCTTATTTTAAAGTAAAAAAAAAAAACAAAACAAAATGGGAACAAATACAATATTTAAAATAAAAAACAAGTAAATTTAAATCAACAAACTGACCAGTGTTTCAATGGGAACTATGAATCTGCTTTTGGCTAATGAGATGGTCAATGTCTGGTTCCATATTTGTCACTGCTAGCCGTAACAAGTGATATGACGCGCTTCCAGAGCCATGACGCGTGCATCCTGCGTCACCGGAAGTAGTACTGTACGTGAGCGACGCCCTGCTTTGCAGTCATCTCACAATGAAACAGGTGCCCCTTTCGGAAGTGCGGTGGGGGCCAGATAAATGGCCTCAGGGGGCCACATGCGGCCCACGGGCCATAGTTTGGGGACCCCTGGTTTAGGGAATCCATACAGACATTAAAACTTTCAAGGTAATACAAACAAAGATATTTACAAATCTTTATCTATCTCCCCTCCTTTACCTAGAGGTATGTTACTCTCAGGATTCTAGGAAGGGAAGAGGAACTACAGTCAATGTAGGGTAGTATGTAAATTCTTTCTCTTATTGAAAGAGAAGTTCCTCAGTTAACCTTTATTTTAGATTTAAAACTAAATGACCCATTGTCCTTGCAAGCCAGAAACTTCTACATTCTTCTTCCTCCCCTCCCCAAAGGAAGGATGGGACTGGAAAGCCTGACCTTTCCTCCTAGAATATCAATATTAGTTTTGCAGTTCTTTGGTACCTGTTGGTCAAATAAGTTTGTAAATATGATACATATGCGTAAAGCCAGCAGCCATGGCCAGGGCCACTATCACAGCCGCCCGGCCCATGCAGGTTCGCATTGGATTCGGATAGTCGGTAAAGAAACAGTGGAGCCAAAAACTGATAGGCCATAGTCTTTAATTCTAGCTTGCACCCGGCGGGCAAGTAAAAATACACACTGGGCTCCAAAATCCAATCACATTCAGTGCTCACAAAGCCACTGACTTATCCGAGTTTCCTAGAATCAAAGGTTTCTAGCTCACCAGCCTTATTCTCCTCAGTTCCCCATCTCCTTCCTTATCCCAGATAGAAACCCTGCACAAATTGGCATCTCACTCAGCACTCTGCCATCTTGGCTGCTTCTCCTGGCCTACTCCACGTGGCCTCCTTCTGCTTTCTGCTCTGCTCTCTCCTCTAATGATAATCTCAGGAACCAAGAGCCCAAACACTGTTCTGCCCCCATTTTATATTGTAGCTTCACAACCTCTAATCCAATATACAAAATAGGGAAGTCTCTAGTAGTCACTTCTCTGAGGCATGATTGGATTGTACCACCCCACATCAAAAAGGGTGGGAAAGGCTTAATCCCAAAACCAAGCCCCAGGCTACAAGGATTCTTAACACACATTAATATCATCTGGGCAACGGCCTCCACGTGGGCAGTGGCGCCATCTTTAACAAAGTGAGCATAATACATTTTATCTGCCCAACAATATGTTTGCTCGCTTGTGACTTATATTGGGTGTGGGGGACAGGCTATAAGCAGGCCAGGTCGTTGTAGCCTAAGGTTTGGTTTTAGGACTAAGCTTTTCCCCACACCCTTGACTGATTGTATGATCTGGGTGGTACACTCTCATGAGGAATCCAATTATGCCTTGGATAAGTGACTTTGTATCAGAGACTTCCTTGTTTGTATATTGGATTAAGGGATTTTGGTTTTCTACACTATAAAGTGGGACAGACCAGGAGCTTACTCACTCAGTTCCTGCTATCATGATTGCAGGGGCTTCCCCGATCCCTTGCTCTTCATGGGAAAAGCTGGTTTTCTGCTTTTCCCTTGTGTTCTTTTGTGATTTGCCTGTCTTGGTGAGACACCAATAAATAGGTGGCCCACCATCCTCCAACTCCGCTGTTTCTTTACCATCTGCCTGAATCCAATGAGAACCTGCATGGGCCAGGCGGCTGCTTTGATAGTGACAGCCATGGCTCCTGGCCTTACAGTACCTTACTACGTCCTTCTCCTGCACAAACTGGCTTCTCCTTCAGCATTCTGTCATTTTGGCTACCTCTCTCCTCTACAACCATTTGACCTCTCTCCCCTACAACAACGTGGTCTCCTGTGCCCAAAATGGCCTCCTAGCTTCTCCTTTTAAAACTTTTTGGTGGGACAACCCCCTTCTCCAGCACACATCAGCATAACCAAGCCCCTTCCCAAGCAAGAAGGTAATCAGCCGCCCCACGTGGGCAGCAGCCATCTTTAACAAAGTAAGCAAAACCAGAAAATACAGATTTTACAACTCATTTGCCCAACACCCACCGTCCTCTGGCTCTACAGTTCCTTTACCATCTGCCCGAATCCAATATGAACTTGCATGGCCACAGCCACCAGCTTTATGGAGCCTCTTTTTCAAAATACTTTGTCAGAGATAGCTTTACTTATTTTTACAGGTTTATACTTGTAGAATTCGGAAAGTTTTTGCCTTGCCCCCCTTAGGTAATCATTAACTATAAATCAGCACTGTTGTCAAAATAGTTACTGAACTAATTTTTTATTTCTGTATTTTCACCATATTAATATATACTAATATTATACCAAATTATTTCAATTGTTGGATAACTTTATAAATTTTAAATTTTTTAGAGAAAAACTATCACTCTATAAAGATGGATATTATGTACATTAACATTTTCTCTATTTTAAGTAAAACTAAAATTATTTTCCCTTCTCTACTACAGATAAAAAGAAATGACTTTAGTGACTTTATTATAATTCGCTGTGAAGCTAGCTTTAAGCTATGTTTAAACACAAGGCAATGTGATGTGCCTGCCTGAGGCAACTGACATTTCAAATTGTGATTCTTTTAGCCCCAAAAGCAAGAAGATCTGCTCTTTCCTGTAGCTGGAGCTATTTAAATGAAGTTAATTTTAAAAATAAATAAATAAATAAATGAAGTTAATTTAAGAGGTCAGAATCCAATTTGTGACTTCTGAGGTTCTTTCATTTGCATTACAAATCATTTGTAGGTAATGAAGCAATTGACTAAAAACTATTGAAGAGAGACACTAGAGTAAAACATTAATTTTAACTGTCTTACTTTTGAATATGATTATCTGGGCAAAGGGAATGAAAACGTTGGACAAAATCATTTATAATGCTAATCAATGAGATTTTAAAGGAGAGAGATTAAATTATTCACTAAAACAAACTTCTCAATCACTATTAGTACCTGAGAAGTAAATACGAGTGACATGATGCCCAAATCATTTTGTAAATGACAAATCCTTCTTGTTTTCCAAGCAAGGGAGTAAAAGAAGTAAAACTATTGAGTCTTGGTCATTTAGTCTCAAGAAATTATCCTGTTGGTCAGCATCACTGGTTGAATAGAGACCTAAAACCAAATATAGAATATTATTCAGTTTCAACCAAAAATAAATATTATTTTTGCTAAACTTAATTTCAAATCAAGTATTATCTTTAGTTAATAATCTCCATATTTACATTGATAGCGTTGCAGGCAGGGGCCATGACCCCCTCCTCCCTTAAGTGGATGAAGAAACAGTGACAAACTGGACATTCCAGATCACCTTCCCCCAGACATCCGGACTGACTCACCTGGCTATGGAAGGTCCCTAGCTCGCTTACTGTTAATCTTACACAAATCACTGAAAACTACATTTTTCCTTCTTCCCGTAAGGACTACCAGCCCCCATCCCTACCTGTTAGAGAACAGGTTGCTGACCTCTGCCTTAGCAGTCAGCCCAGCAGATGACCCCCTAATAAACTTTTCGTGCCTGAACTCAGGTGTCCTCCTCTGCTGACCTTACATACATGACCTTATTTTCGCTCTCTGTGTTTAACTTTTCACTGTCTTAGAAGGAGACTTCTCATTTAATTAAGGTTCCCTCCACCCTCAATTCAGTAGGATCTCATTTTAATTTGATTAAATCTGCAAAGAACTTATTTCTGAATAAGGTCACATTCACAGGTACCAGTGTTTAAAACTTGAAATATATATTTTTAAGGATACAATTTGACCCATAATAACACCTGTCCTTACTTCTTTTATCTCCCCAAATTGTACTGTTTAAGGATATTTCTCTCAAATTTATTCTTTCTTATACTCAGTGACCTTGTCCTAAGTACACTTCTTTATTCTTCTATTATAAAATTTATCATCTCATTGGATTTTTTTATCATTCCCATCTTTTTCTTTATTTTTATTTTTTTATTTTTTTTAAAAAATAATTTATCAGCTGTTATATACATATTTTCCTGTATCATATATTCCCTAAAATAAGAGAAAAATGACTGGGAAAACATTTTCTTTTTTTTTAATTAATTTTAATGGGGTGACATTGATAAATCAGGGTACATATGTTCAGAGAAAACATCTCTATATTATTTTGACATTTGATTATGCTGCATTCCCATCACCCGAAGTCCAATTGTCTTCGTCACCTTCTAACTGGTTTTCTTTGTGCCCCTCCCCTCCCCTCCCCCAACTCCCTCCCTCTCCTCCCCCCCACCCCGTGGTTTTTTTTTTTCATTCCCATCTTTTTCAAACCAGCCTCTTTCAAGTAAATCCTTTGATTTCCATGGTATTTCACTTCCAAGATGTTTCCTATTTCTTTGAATGCTTAGCCTTCTTGGAAGATTTCTCTTTCTCTACTCTATAATTTTGAAGTCCCCCTCTATTAATTTATCTTTCTCTTCTCACTCAGTAGACTTTTCTTAGTTAGCCTTATCTTCTTGCATGTCTTCTACATCACCTATATCATACTTACTTTCCAAAATGTATGTCTCGAGTCCCTCTTTCTTCTCTGAACTCTCACTATATGTATTCTACTGGCTCTTTTACATCATCTCATGGTGTCTTATATGCACTTCAGATACAACAAGTTAAAATTGTACTTGCCAGCTCTTACTCCTGAACTTATTCCTGTTCTATATTATTTTTGTTCTTAGTGAGTGGCACTACCTAGGTATTACTCTAGTGAGAAACTTTACTTATCTATCTATTGTTCTTATCCAATATCCAGTTTTCCTATATATTAAGTTTCTTTGTAATGTCCCCTAGTTAGTCCTCTTTTCTCCAATATCACTTGACTGATTTAGATTAAGCCAGCATATTTTCTTCCTGGATTCTTCAGTTATTACATCTTGTCTTGTCCAGACCATTTTCTATATTGTGACCAGTTGTATTTGGCAAAGTGCAATTTGATGACACTATTCAACTGGAAATCTCTTTTGAGTCTCAACCATAGTTTTCCCAAGATAAGTTCCAAACTTCTCCATGTGTTTTATTTAGCCACATCTCTTCTGTTTCATCCCTATAAACCTCATTTATACTGAAATATTTTCACCTGCTTGAATATGCCATTCTATGTCCTCTACATACAAAATCTTTCCTCCTACTCTTCTCCAGCTAATTTCTATTCTTATTTTACATCTCTTAAGACAAAAAGTTTTCCAGGACCCTAAAATTCTTCATTTGATTTGGATTGAGTCAATAGTGGAATTCAAATAATTTAAAAACCAGTTCTCTGTCCTAATGACCATTTTAAGTATTGAAAAAAATATGCCAAAATATAGTTTACTATTTCATGAATTTAATACCTAAATAAGAAAAATAAAAGAGGTATAAAAAACTAAATTATAAGTGTTTTAAAATATTAATGAAAAAATATTAAATAGTACTTTTAAAAATTAATAAAACTTATTTAAAATATTTTCATATTGGTTCTTAATTGGCATCCTCACTTGCAATTTTTTTCACTTGTGGACAGAATGCACATTACTGCAGGTGCTGTTGTGCACATGAACATTAAAAAAACGTAAGGAATGTAAATTGTGATTTCCACATTGAGCACCTGCCCAGGCGCCTACCTTAGAGGGAAGCCTGATTACAAGTGCAATTTTAACAACTGGTTCGCCAAACTAAAAAAAAAAATTAGGTATCAGTTCTACTAAACCAATGTGAACCGGCTGAATTCCACCACTGGATTGAGTGCCCTTTGAGGAATGTTTTATATACTTCCATGGAATCATGTGTTTACCTTTATGCAGCAACATAGATGAGACCTTATTTTTTTAAAAGTATCTCCAGAAATTAACACAGTGTCTGAAACATAAAATCTACACAACAATATTTTGAATGAATGAACTCATGGATATGGACAACATTGACCTGAATATAGAGTAATAACAGAGACAAATATTGGATTCTTGAAAAGAGGAACAAATATATGGTGATAGAAAATGATTTGACTTTGGATGGTGGGTACACAACATAATAAACACTTCAAATATTATAGAAATGTTTATCTGTAACCTATATACTCTTATTGATCAATGTTACCCCATTAAATTTAATTTTCTAAAAACAATACACACACACACGTATTGGATCCTTGAGGACAAACATTAGAGGCAGGCATAGGAACAGACTGGATAATAGAGATCAAAATGTGGTTAAAGTTTCTCTAAAGAGTAGAGAACCAGGAGAGAGGTTGAACTTGGTTATACATGTCATTTTGTCTAGCACAGTGCTGAATTACGCCTGCTATCCTGATTCTTGTCTAGTTTAGCATTGTTTCAGGTTTTTCATTTTTAATGAGGCATAGTTTTGAATAATTGCATTAAAATGACATGGAATGTATTTGGAGAAGTAGTGGATGCCAAGGTATGCTGCTTTGATTCCTTCGAAGACCATGTACTCACTTCCTCAGCTACTGGGAGTGGTTGGCAGCTGATAGCTCTCAACTGATTATTCCTTAAATATTTAAATATAAAATCTGTTAACTCCAAGACTTGTGCTCAAATAGAGCCACCTTGTCTCATTCTATGACTGATAAATGTGATTCTACATTGGATACCATATCCAGTGACTGATAAATACAGAAGGATAGAGGCCTGTCCTTTCCCAGTTTGGACAATAAGAACCATCACAGCTTCAGAGTTCCCCCTGGGTTTACCAGGGCCTTTGTGATTGTATTGCTGATTGGTTCTCCTTCTATCCAGTTGTACTTTTACCTCTACCATGTGTTTTGATTCCAAGAACATACTCCCATTCCTAGGTGCCAATCTTCATGCCCAGGTCTGCTTCCTGGATGACCTGGTCTGTGGCAGCAGATCTCCACATTTCACTTCTAGCTACTGCTGTGGCCTCATCTAGTAGGATGTAAGATGTATGTGCAGTTCATAGATTTCTCACTTTGACATTTGGTGGAATCTGAAAGATGACCAGAAATAACCTGAGTTTCCATCTTGACCCTTCTCAGATGCAAAAAGCACTACCTCTCTTTCAAACACAACATAATGGTGCTCACTGATAAAATGAAGCATTTTAACACATAGATTAAATCTATTTACCTGTAGCCTAGAGAGAGGTAACTCCTTCTGGCCACAGGTGGTGATAAGTATTTTATTGATGATGTTTCCTGTTATTGCAGCTATTTGTGGTGTGGCTTGTGCAACAACATGCAAGATACCAAAGGCTACCAGGCCATTAGTAGGCAGTCAGTGGGAAACATGGAAAATTATTAGCTGGGTGTGCATGAAATATGTGCAGAAAACAGAACTAAACAGTCCTGTTCTAGAGCTCATAGGATACATTGAATGTTCTCTTCACAACTGTTTTGTAGAATTTGCTTTTTAATTTATTAACCAGTATAATGTTTTCCAGTACACTTTTTTTAGCAGTAACAATCTAAATAAAGCACATGCATTATTTAATTTAAAATGTTCGTTTCTTAAAGAAATTGATGATGAACAGAATGGATTTGGTACAAAATGACTATATTACAACCCACATGAAAGTCATGTCTGGTCACCTGAAAACCAAGAGACACAATCCCCTGAAAAAGCAGCATCATCTAGTTCAAAAGCTGGTAGTTAGTTCAACAGTTAGAACACAAAGGAAGACTGTGTTCAAAGCTGATGATTTTACAAATGTACATTCCAAGTGTGCATTTCTTTAAAAAAATTTTTAAAATTTCATTTATTGACTTTAGAGAGAGAGGAAGGGAGAAACAGAGACAGAAACATCAATCTTCCTGTATGTGCCCTGACCAGGGATCGAATCAGCGACCTTTGTGTATCAGGACAGAATGTGCATTTCTATGTCATCCTGGAAAGCATGATTCTCTTTCACCTAAATCAAAAAGTAATTTTCCTGAAATAATTTCTAGCTTATTTTTTATTTAAACTTTTCATATGCAGCTATGAAAAGTAAAATGAGAATTCATTTTATCAGTGAATAAATAGTATTAGAGACAGATAAGAAATTATTAGAAAATGTGAACATGCTGGTTTTATTAGCCAAAGAACTTCACAAATTGTCAAATGTTTACAATATTATATTAATGTCAAATGACTTAAATACCAAACCAGTGAATTTCAATGGTGGTTTAATTCTTCTTCCAATTTATGGAATCAGAGTAAAACTTTTGAGAGTTTATTATTTCAAAAGTGAAACAGCTAAAATTTTTAATGTTATCACTTTAATATTAAAGTTTCTCACTAAAATTAAAATTATTGGGTTTAACAATGATGATATGAAACAGATTTTATTAAGAAGCACAGTCTTGTAGTAAAAACAATGTTCTTAGTAAATTAAGAAACCGTAAATAGGCCTGACTATGCAGTGGCACAGTGGATAGAGCATCGCTTGGGATGCTGAGGACCCAAGAGCAAAAAGCACTGAGATCACCGGCTTGAATGCAAGCCCATCTGGCTTGAGCATGGGCTCACCAGATTGAGCATGGGGTCATTGGCTTGAGCATGGGATCATAGACATGACCCCATGGTCACTGGCTTGAGCTCAAAGATCAAGGGCTTGAAGTCCAAGGTCGATGACTTGAGCAAAGGTCACTGGCTCGCCTGGAGCCCTCCAGTCAAGGCACATAATGAGAGAGCAATCAATGAACAACTAAGGTGCTGCAGCGAAGAATTGATGCTTCTCATCTCTCTCCCTTCCTGTCTGTCTGTCCCGATCTGTTCCTCTCTGTGTTTTTGTCTCTCTCACTAAAAAAATAAAAATAAAAAAATAATAAATTAAAAAAAACCTATGAATAGAAATGTACTAGGAATTGGATGTGGAAATCACATGATGTACAATACACCCCAAAATGCTCTGATATTCTACCAATTTAAATAGATGCTTTGGTTATCAAAATGTAGACATACATATATATACAGAACAATTAACTTACAAAGTTGTTGTGAGGAAGCCTATAGTGAATTATGAAACATACTTCAGAAAGTACATACTTTCACTCTTTATCCATTACCATTCAGACTTTAAGATGCTTGAGACTTTGAAGAACTATTTTGTTAATCAACCTGTGCTACCATAATGGTATTGGACTATGATTGGAAACAGGTCCTTCAAATTTTTGTTGCATTTATTCACAATCTGTTTGAAATCTTTAATGACAGTATTCAGTGAATGCAGAACCCAACACCTCCAGTTTCTGAAGCTTTTAGGAAAGTGAAATTATGCAAGAAAAAATTTCACCATGGAAAATGTTGAACATTAATCCTCATATGTAAGTGAAGTACTGAATAAATTAAACAAGGGCAGGTTATTATATGACCTTTGTTTGTTTTTTTTTGTTTGTTTGTTTTGTTTTTTTCTTTTACAGAGACAGAGAGAGAGAGTCAGAGAGAGGGATAGACAGGGACAGACAGACAGGAACCGAGAGATGAGAAGCATCAATCATTAGTTTTTTGTTGTGCGTTGCAGCACCTTAGTTGTTCATTGATTGCTTTCTCATATGTGCCTTGACCGCGGGCCTTCAGCAGACTGAATAACCCCTTGCTCGAACCAGTGACCTTGGGTCCAAGCTGGTGAGCTTTTGCTCAAACCAGATGAGCCTGCACTCAAGCTGGCGACCTTGGGGTCTCGAACCTGGGTCTTCCGCATCCCAGTCCGACACTTTACCCACTGCTCCACCGCCTGGTCAGGCTATTATATGACCTTTGATTTACAGATTCTCTAATTCTAATTTAACTTGTAGGAAAATTTAACTTGTAGGAAATTTTAACTGGATAAATTTATATTAGGCCAGAGAGAAGGCAGTTTTAGAGAATCTAAATTTGGTGAAACATTGAAAGATTCACAGGCGACTTGTCAGTTATAGACAATTGTCAATTATAGACAATCAGGATGGTGGCAAGGCATAGAGTTTGTGGAAATGTTGCTCTGGTCATAGGAGGTGCCTGGCTGCACTCCAACCTCAGCTGAATTCTCTCTCATCCAACCTTCCTCCTTTCTCCTTCACTGGTGTTAGACTTCCATTGCAGTCTGATTATTCTCCCAGCCTTCTGTAGATCTCTTCCCATTTTCTCTCACTGTGTTCTCTTAATAAAATCCTTCCACATTTTATTCCATATTTGCATCTGTTTTTCAGAGAACTGGGACTAATACAACATTTCATTTTGAAAAATAGAATTGACAATATCCTTCACTTAGTATAATTTGCTTTTTGCTCTGAGCTTATTAGGACTTTTGCACCATTATATAGTATTTTAAAAATATTTTAGAGTATTTATTTCAGGATTTTTTATGCATTTAAGCATTGTTATAACACCTTCTATCCTGTTAGACTATGAAAAACATTATTTTTGTTAATGCAAATCTTTAACACAATCTTTAACATTTTTTGTGGTTATGCTATTACTTTATTTTTTCTTTTTAAATTTTTTTATTTAAATATTATTTATTTTTTAATTTCAGATGACATGCAATATTATATTAGTTTCAGGTGTACAACCCAGTGATTAGATATTATCTAATTTGCTAAGTGATCATCTCAATAAATCTCATATGCATCTGAGATTTAGAATATTATTAACTAATTCCTTATGCTGTACTTGACATCCCCAAGACTATACTATAACAACAAATTTGTACATCTTAATCTCTTCACCTTTTTCACCAAATCCCCCAACCCAACTCCCATCTGGCAACTGTCAAAATGTTCCCTGTATCTATGAGTTTGTTTCTGTTCTGTTTGTTTATTTTGTTTTTTAGATTCAATTATTGACAGATATGTATTTGTTGACATTTTATTGTTTGTCTTTGTGACACTCTTTTCTGTCTTCTTAAAGAAGACTAACATTTCATGTAATATTGGTTTGGTGATGATGAACTCTTTTAGCTTTTTCTTGTCAGAGAAACTCTGTTCTTTGATTCTAAATGATAGCTTCGCTGGGTAGAATAGTCTTGGGTGTAGGTCTTTGCTTTTCATCATTTTGAATACTTCTTTTTCTTTTTCTTTTTTTATTTTCTTTTTATTTTTTTCTGAAGTTGGAAACGGGGAGGCAGTCAGACAGACTCCGCATGCCCCGGACCGGGATCCACCCAGCATGCCCACCAGGTGAATACTTCTTAATGATCTCTCCTGGCCTGAAAAATTTCTTTTGAGAAATCAGCTGACAGTCGTTTTTCTCTTGCTGCTTTTAAGATTCTCTTTTTGTCTTTAACCTTTGATATTTTAATTATGTTGTGTCTTGATGTGATCCTCTTTGGGTTCAACTTGTTTGAGACTCTCTGCAGTTCAAGGACTTGTATGTCTATTTCCTTCACTGGGTTAAGGAAGTTTTTAATCATTATTTTTTCACATAGGTTTTAAATTTTTTGCTCTCTCTCTTCTCTTTCTAGCACCCCCATTATGCAAATGTTGATATGCTTGAAGTTGTCCCAGAGGTTCCTTACACTATTCTCAATTTTTTGTATTCTTTTTATTTTTATTTTTGCTGTTTTGATTTGTTTTGATTGTGTTTTGCTTCTATATATCCAAATTGCTGATTTGGTTCTTGGCTTCATCTACTGTACTGAGGATTACCTGTAAATTATTCTTCACTTCAGTTAGTGTAGCCTTCACTTCTGCCTTTTATGATTTTCATGTCCTTTTTAAGGCTGTTGGAGTTTTCACTAAGTTCATTGAGCATCCTTTTAACTAGTGTTTAGAACTCTGCATCTAGTAGATTGCTTTTCGTCATTTTGTTTAGTACTTTTTCTGAAGTTTTGTTTTGTTCTTTCATTTGAGACATGTTTCTTTCTCTTCTGATTTGGCAGCAGCCTCCCTGTGTTTGTTTCTATGTATTAGGAAGAGCTGCTACGTCTCCCAGGTTTGGTAGTAGGTGTTCTGCCTTATATAGTAGGTGTTCTGTAGGGTCCAGTTGCACAGCTTCTGTGATCTCCCAAGCTGGGCACTCCAGGTGCATGCTTAACCTTAAGTGTGGTTTGTGTACATTCTCCTGTTGTAGTTTAGCCTTATTGCTAAGAAAGGTCATTTATATTGAAAAACCACTGGAAACAGCTTGGTTGGGCCCACAAGTTGGGTGGGACAGGGTCTCAGGGAATCACCAGGGTAAAACAATCTAAACCAGGTTGTTGGAGATCAGGTATGGTGCCTGCCTGCTAGCTCTGTGGGACAGGATTCTCAGAAAAGAATAACAGCCCCTCCAGCACTTTTATCTGGGAGAAAGCTGTTCCCTTCTGCTCTTGACCTTATACCAGACAATTCAGCTCTTCCCTGTATGGCTCTGGTTCCTTTTGAGATGTTGCCCCAGCACTGGAGCATAGAGGGAGTGAGTTTGAGTAAGTTTGTGCACAGGCCCTTTAAAAGGAACTGCTTGAGACTGTAGCAATCTTTTGTTTTCCTCAGCATCAATCCCTGCTGGTTCTACAGCCAGAAGTTCTGGGGACTTCTCTTCCTGGTACTGGAACCCTGGGATGGGGAGCCTGATGTGAAGCTAGGACCCCTCAATCCTCAGAGGGACCTCTGCATCTGAGTTATTCCTCTCATTTTTTATCCTCACATGGGTGTAGGACCAGCTCGTTCTGCATCTTTGTCTCCCACTACCAGTCTCGATGTACTTCTCCCTTCAATAACTAATTGTATGACTTCCATTCTGCCAGATTTTAGGTGGTTCTGAATGATAACTGTTCTGTAGTTTATTTGTAATTTTGATGTGGTTGTGGGAGTAGTTTTTCAATTAATAATATTTTGGCTTATATAAAATGTCAATTGGTGATCACTTCTCAGCCTTTTGGCTAAGATCAAGTGTGTAAAAACTCAACTGGTTGGGTCAACCCTCATATTTCTTAACTATAAAATGCAATTTTTTTATCCACACCAGGGAACATTTGAGAGTGAAAAGAAGTGCTGTTTGTTGATAAACAAGAGTTTTATCCAAAACCTTTTTTTAAAAGTTAAATTCTTTCTAAAAAGATAGAAATAACACATTTTTGTACATAAAAACAAAATTGTATTATAAAAGGATTTTTAGCTTTATTGAGGTATATAAATGATATGCAAAAATATTTCACATGTTTATTACATGCATTCTGATGAGTTTATACACATGCATATATCTGTGATACCATCATCACAACTAAGGTACTAAATGTATCTATCACCTCCAAAAATATTCTTGTTTTTTATTTGTAAGAACTCTACATGAAGTCTATCCTCTTAATATACTATTTTAAAATTCACATACCATGTTGTTAACTGTAGATACTATTGTTGTACAACAAATTTCTAAAACTTACTCATGTTGCATAACAGAAACTTTATATTCATTGAAAAACAATTCCCCATTTTATTCTCTCCCAAGCCTCCAATAACCACCATTCAATTTTCTGCTTCTCTGAGTTTGACTACCTTACATACCCTATGTTAGTAGAATCGCGCAATATTTGTCTTTCTGTAACTGGTTGATTTTACTTAGCATAATGGCATAATTCCTCTCATATTATCCATGTCACAAATGGCAGAATGTCCTTTTCTTTTTTCTTTTTCAATTAAGTAAGAGGTGGAGAGGCAGAGACATTGCTGCATGTGTCCCAACCGGGATATACCCAGCAAGCCCCCTACCAGTCGATGATGCTCTGCCTGTCTGGGCTGCTGCTTTGTTGCTTAGCAACCAAGCTATTTTAATGCTTGAGGCAAAGCCATGGAGCCATCTTCAGTGCCAGGCCAACTTTATTCAAACTATTTGAGCCATAGCTGTGGTTACATTTTGCCACATTCTGCCCAGAAATGGCTCAGAGCAGATTTTCATACAGTGCTGAATTCAAATTAAAAGTGATCCAGTTTGCAAAAGTGAATGGAAATTGTGCTGCTGAATGTAAGTTTGATCCTCCTCTAACTGAGAAATCAATTTGAGACTGACTATTGGAAGAAGAAACCCTACTGAAAACAACAAAGCAGAAGAAGGTCATGAGAGGCAAGTCAGAAAAATGGCCTGATTTAGAGAAGGAATTGAAGCTATGGATTGAAGAGCAAAGGGCAATTGGAATTCCTGTGTCTGCAAAGATGGTTCAGCATGAGGCAAGAAGAATTGCTGATGAAAAAAAAGTCATTGATTACAAAGGAGGACACAACTGGTACTTCAGATTCATGAAATGAAATGGACTAAGCATGCATACATGCACTAGACTTTCCCAAAAGATGCCTGAAAGCTATGAGCAGAAGGTCCTTCAATTTTATCATTTTTTCATTCAATGTCTGAAGACACATCAGTTTGAGTTGGGACAGATTGCAAATACGGACGAAGTCCCCCTTCAATTTGATGTCCCAAGTAACAGAACTGTTGATAAGAAGGGGGTGAAAACTGTAACTGTGAAGACAAGTGGACATGGTAAGAGCCATTATACAGTTGTTCTAGCTTGTTGTGCTGATGGAACCAAACAGCCTCCTATGCTGATTTTCAAAAGCCAAACAATGTCAAAAGAAGACATTCCTCAAGGAGTGATTGTCCACATTCATGACAAGGGTTGATTGGATCAGGATGGGATGAAGATCTGGTTTGAGAAAGTTTGGAGAAGGAGACCAGGTGAGCTCTTCTGAAAACCTGCCCTATGGGTGCTTTATCAGTTCAGGGCACACATAATAACAAAAAACACAAAGAAGATTGCTGCAGAGAAAAAAACAGAACTTGCTGTCTTACCTGAAGGCTTGACATCCCAGCTCCAACCACTTGATGTTAGCATTAACAAATTCTTCAAAGCTGCCATGAGAGATGAATGGAACCAATGCATGAAGTCTTCTGGAGACAATTTGACACCAGCAGGAAGAGTGAAGAAATCAACTATAGGAGAAGTTTGTACCTGGGTGAAAAGATCCTGGAATAATATAAAGATAGAGACTGTCGTCAAGCCATTTAAGAAGTGTGGCATTTCAAATGCCCTAGATGGAACTGAAGACGAGGCAATATATGAAGATAGTGATTTGTCATCAGACACAGATGAGTACAAGCTAATAAATGGGAGTTTTGACACTGATGAGGAGTTGTATGAATTTTATAATGAATAAAACTTGAGTTCAATAACTTTATATAATACATTTCTTTTTCAAATTCCAGATCCCAAAATTAAGGTGCATCTTACACATGGGAGCATCTTATACATGGAGAAATATGGTAAATTTAACAAGGTGACATTGATCAATAAGAGTACATAGCCCTCAGATAAACATCTCCATAGCATCTGAACTTCTGACTATGCTGTATACCCCATCACCCAAAGTCAAATAACCTTCGTCACCCTACATTTCTCCCTCTTCACACCTTCCCCGACCCCTCCTCACATTCCTCTCTCCTATGTTTCTCTCCCCCTGGTACCCACTTCACTCCATCTATGTCTATGAGTCTCAGTCTTACACCCCACCCATGTGTGAAGTCATACAGTTCTTAGCTTTTTCAGAGAACATTATACTAATTCTTTTAAGTACACTGTAGTTAATTCTGATGCAATACTGGTTTTAAAATGTGAACTTGTTTCAATACAATTGACATATTATTAAAGAACAAACTGAACTTTATATGAATTATGAATTTTACATTTACTCATGTGTGATTTTATCCATGTGAAACACTAGATCCATACCTTCTGGTTAGAATTTACATTCTTGGCTCTGGCGAGTGGTTCAGTGGATAGAGCATTAGCCTGACATATGGATGTCCTGGGTTTGATTCCCAGTCAGGGCACACAGGAAAAGCGACCATCTGCTTCTACCCCCCTCCTTCTTCCCCTCCCTTTTATCTCTCTCTTTCCTTCCTGCAACCAGTGGCTCTTTTGGATCGAGTATGGTCCTAGGCACTGAGGACAGTGAAGGTGATCTGAGTGCATCAGGCTCAGGCACTAAAAATAGCTTGGTACTCAAGCATTGGCCCCAGATGGTGTTGCCAGGTGGATCCCAGTTGGGGCGCATGTGAGAGTCTGCCTTACTATCTCCCCTCCTCTCACCTAAAAAAAAAAAATTACATTTGTGAAATGTGCTACATTTGATTTGCTCACCTCTTTTTAGGATACTTCCCAGGTAATATCGCATTGCAGTGTTAGCTCAAAATCATGGTTCTTGATACCTAATCAGGTTCAGGTGTAGATGAAGCTCATTGGATGTGGTTCTTTAAACACTGTTCTGTCTGAAGACCTGTAAATAAATAATATCATTTATCTCCCCCACATACTTAACATATAATGGTGGGAGAGACAGGGGAACCCCTTACAGATAAAAGAAGAAAACAGAAGGCACACAGCAGTCATTGGTCCATAGCAATACACTTGGTCAGGCACATGTCGTCATTTCCTTGAACAGGTCTCAATTTCTGGAAGTGGTTTTTCAGGACTCTTAGCTCTACCACCAGAGTCATGACTCCACTTGCTCTGCCTTTTTAGTCATCTTTCCTTTTTCATAAGAAATTGTCTGTGTTTTCAAGTGAGTCAAGTTAGTCTGAACCTTATGATCTTCTATAAAGTCTTTTGAAGCATGGAGTTCAGGAATGGGTGGACTTACACAGCTGCAGATAGCCACTTGTGATGTCATCTGAAGAAAAAGTAGTTCGTAGTAATTCAAATGCCTCTTTTTGTTTCTCATGTCTCTTTCCCTTTAAATCAAAGCTATTAATTTTTTCTAATCATTGTGGGATTTTTATGTATCAATTTATAATCCACTTTTTTTAGATCATGACAGAAATGCAAATCATTTTGAGATAAGCCTTTATCTACTTTGGGCTTTTGTGAGATTGTTATGGGAAAAGCCTTTAAGATTCTTGGAAATTCTTAAGATTTTTAGAAGCCATTTCTCTGTAAGATTTTATTAGATATGGCCTTGGATTTTTCTGAGGTATTAACAAAGATCAAACAGCCCTATTCTGGATTTAACCTTAGCCTGGAAACTACTGGGGTAATAGAAAGTTTTATATTCAAATCTAGTGAGTCCTATATTATACTTAATAGTTTATTATTGCTCTCTATAAGGCTGGTGGCCTTGGCCATGCAGGTTCACATTGGATTTGGGCAAACAATAAAGGAACTGTGGAGCTGGAAAGTGGTGGGCCATTTGTTTATTAGAGTCTCACAACGGCAGACAAGTAAGCAGGCAAGGGAAAACCACTTCTTTCTCTCAGGGCTGGGGACCCTTCTCCAGCAAACAATAGCAAGCAATGACCCCTCCCAATGGCGTCAGGCAATCTACAATCTACAATCTGCTGCTCTGATGGCAACCCTCCGCAGCCTTACATGGACTATACACACATGGTGCCTCCCCGTGCTCATGCACCAATCAAGCGAAGTATGAGCGAGCAAGCCTAACACACTTGTTTGCCCAACACTCTCCTTTCCTATCTTATCAGAGACAGTGAGAAGAAGCCAGGTAGAACTTTTAATATTCTACCTGGAAATTTCCTTAGTTATGTTTTTAAATTCTTTACCTACATTTTCTTTTCTATGATGCAAAACTTTCCAACATTACATAAAGAGATTTCCCTTTCTTCCAGATTCCAATAACATTTTTCTTACTATCCATTGAGCACTTATTAAAAGCCTCCTGTAAGCCCTTTAGACTTCCATTAACATTCTTCTACAGCTATTCAGCTTTTGCCTTATCCGAAAGTCAGTGCCACATGCTTTAGGTTTTTGGTATGGAAATCTCTACCTCTAGGCTTCAAGTTTTGTTCAAGTTACTATCCATTACTGCGTAACAAACCACCTCCAAACTCAATGGCATAAAACAAGCATTTTATTATACTCCTGGATCCTGTGGATCAGGGACTGAAATAGATTACAATTATTTTTAAATTTTTTAAAGATATTTTAGATTATTAGATCACTAATTTAGATAGATCACTGATATTTAGATAACAGATATGGCTTTGCTATGCTCCTCGGTGTCTAGGATATTACCTGGAAACACTTACAGCCTGAGGGTGTGTTGATGACAGGGGAATGGAATCACCTGGAATTATCTTTCACTCAAATGCCCAGCATTTGATGTTGGCTATAGCCTGGCAAACCTACTCATAGTCTCTCCTATGGCCTGAGATTCCACACAGAATGATAGCCTCAGTCCTGTTACACAGTGGCTTAGGGCTCTAAAGGTGAGCATTCTAATAGGACAAGTTAGAAGTGAATGTTATTTTTATGACTTAGCTTGTGAAGTCAAATTGCATCATTTTTCTTGTACTTATCTTATCAAAGCAGTGACAAAGCTCATCAAGGGAAGGAGACATAGATCCATCACTTGATGAGAAAAATGCCAAGGTCAAATTGTAAGAAGAGCAGATGGGATATGATATTTGATTGTAGCCATCTTTAGGAAGATAAAACCTACCATACCAAGTCAGCATCAGTGAGGGGAAATGTGTATTTTTGAGCTCCTTATCTTTCACCATTGCCACTTGCTTATGGCCCTTTGAGCAAGCACAAAGGTAGATGGGGAAAAGGCTGATATATCACAGTATATCTCATTTTGTCACCTGATTATCAAAAGCCTTCTCGATAATGTATGCTCTTTGGTATGCATTCACACAAGACACAAACACCTTTACATAATTCCTATCACTAAAGATTTAGTCATTTACTTCTTTCCCAGACTTCTCTATGATTAATTTTCTAATCCTATTCTTTCTACGTTCCTGATAATAAAGCCAAACAATTAGTCATTGATTGCCTATGAATCGCTATAGATCTATATGGATGGCATTTTCTTAATATGGATCAAATAGATCAGTGGTTGGCAAACTCATTAGTCAACAGAGCCAAATATCAACAGTACAATGACTGAAATTTCTTTTGAGAGCCAAATTTTTTAAACTTAAACTATATAGGTAGATACATTCCTTATCGAGGTAGCTCCCGCACATGGTATTTTGTGGAAGAGCCACACTCAAGGGGCCAAAGAGCCACATGTGCTCACGAGCCATGGTTTGCCGACCACTGAAATAGATAATAAACATACTACTCAAAATTTTTCCTCACTGGGAGAATTTCCTGTCATCACTGTAAGGCGACCAACTTTTTTACAATGAAAAGGAGGCCAAAAATAAATTGAAGAAAACAATATCGTAAATAAAAGAAACATTTTATTCATTGTAACAATAATACACTATAATATGATAAGTGCATAAAACATTTGTAATATCTTATATTGTAATTATGCTTACATGCCTATTAATTTTTAATAATTGTAAGGAAAAAATACTCATTTAAATACAAATACACACTCAATGGATCAACTCTGCATCGATCGAATACAGACATTTACAGATTAGTCTTCCAATATCAAAAAGGAGGACATGTAGGAGGACACTTTTTGAGGGAGAACAGAACTTACAAAAAAGAGACTGTCCTCCCTAAAGGAGGACGATTAGTCACCTTACACTGTTATTCCAAAATATTCTCAGTAGGGCTTGTACTGCTGCAAAAGTCCACCTTTGTTGGTGCCAGCATATTGTATAGAATCATTCAAAACTCAGACTTGAGTTTATTTCCTCAGTCAAGCGGTCATAAGAACCATATCATGAGGACATAGATGTTGTCAAAGGATGGTGAGAGAATAATTCAATACAAGAATGTAGAATTAAAAGACAAAACTGGATTGATGGCATACTATAATAAAAGCTTTGCTGGTCAGACAGTCTTTCTGAGCAGAGCTGACTGCTAATCTTATCTAGGGGTTGTGGAAGCATGGCATTTAGGGAGTGGTAAATTTTCACAGGTATAAGTATACTGACATCATCTATAGAAGCCTGGTAACTTCAATTAAGATTGCTGTTGACAGGTTGGTATTCTGAGACGAGTTTATTAGAGTGAATTTATTCCCAATTGGCTGAATTTCAGAAACAAGGGGCTGTTCTCATTAGCTATGTGCCACCATGGTTATAGAACAATTCATCTTTTCCTAAGAGCATTGGAACTTTTTTATTCTCACTTGCCCTTTTTGGTCCTCATTCAACCAAAGCCACAGAAGAGACCAACCAGGATTGTTCAGAGCTTTACCACTGTTGTTGATTTTCCAGATAATTCTTTCTTGTGTGGGACTCTCCTGTACATTATAGAATGTTTAGTAGCATCCCTGGCCTCAACCTCCAAGGTTTCCAGTTGTGATAATAAAAATGTCTGCAGACATTGCTAAACATTGCCTGGGAGACAAAATCACCCCATAGACAAACACTTTATAAATAGGAAAAAAGGCATGATGATTAGTCAAACTGTATACTTTTGAATGTTGCCTCAAATTCCTCAACCAAGCAGAGAAAGGGAATGAACTATTTGCAACTATCATTGATCCCAGAAGCAAAGTTATCTTCTCTTTTAAATTTATTGATTTTAGAGAGGAGAGAGAGAGAAAGAGAGTGAGGAAAGCAGGGCCGGGGGAGGAGTAGGAAGCAACAACTCGTAGTTGCTTCTCATTTGTGCCTTGACCAGGCAAGCCCTGGTTTTTGAACCAGTGACCTCAGCATTCCAGGTCAACACTCTATCCACTGTGCCACCACAGGTCAGTCTCTCTTTTTTTTAATATTTATTTATTAATTTTAGAGAGAGGAAAAGAGATAGAGAGACAGAAACATCGATCTGTTCCTGTATGTGGCTTGATCAGGGATCAAACCTATAACTTTTGTGTATCAAGATGATTCTCTGACTGCAGCCAGGGCTACGTGATCTTCTTTTACAAATGAACAAGTCGGCCCTGGCTGGTTGGCTCAGTGGTAGAGCGTTGGCCTGGCATGCAGAAGTCCCAGGTTCAATTCCCAGCCAGGGCACACAGGAGAAGTGCCCATCTGCTTCTCCACCCTGTTAGATTCACGGAGTACTGACATGCTGGGGCTGCCAAGAGTGTACAAGGTCCCTGTGACTCTGAGAACAAAGAGTTCAGCAACATCCTGCACTGAGTCAGAGACCCTTATCAGAAGTTTATGTTTGAAATTCTCCACTGAGTAATACCCCCCCTGTAACTGCGCACGACCTCCCTAGCCAATGACTAACAGCCACATCAGCTTCTGTATGATGCTTGCTCATCCTAGATAGCCACCCTATAAAAAGGAGCCATTTTAGAAGCTCGTGGCTGCAGTGCTCCAGTCTCTTCGGAGGCGTGGGTTGCCTGCAGTCCCTGCGCAGGTTTGGGGGGCTGCAGTGCTCCAGTCTCTTCGGAGGCGTGGGTTGCCTGCAGTCCCTGCGCAGGTTTGGGGGGCTGCAGTGTTCCAGTCTCTTTGGAGGCATGGGTTGCCTGCAGTCCCTGCGCAGGTTTGGGGGGCTGCAGTGCTCCAGTCTCTTCGGAGGCGTGGGTTGCCTGCAGTCCCTGCGCAGGTTTGGGGGGCTGCAGTGTTCCCCTGTGTGGGTTACCTGCAGTCCCTGCACAGGTTTGGGGGGCTGCAGTGCTCCAGTCTCTTCGGAGGCGTGGGTTGCCTGCAGTCCCTGCGCAGGTTTGGGGGGCTGCAGTGTTCCCCTGTGTGGGTTACCTGCAGTCCCTGCACAGGTTTGGGGGGCTGCAGTGCTCCAGTCTCTTCGGAGGCGTGGGTTGCCTGCAGTCCCTACGCAGGTTTGGGGGGGCTGCAGTGCTCCCTTGCGTGGGTTGCCTGCAGTCCCTGCGGAGGTTTGCAATAAAACTTATAAAATTTACTTTGTGTCTGCTGTGGCCTGTCTCCTGGGATGTAACACACCCCTCCCCCTCTCCTTCCTCTCTGTCTCTCTCTTCCCCTCCCGCAGCGAGGCTCCATTGGAGCAAAGATGGCCCGGGCGCTGGGGATGGCTCCTTGGCCTCTGCCCCAGGCGCTAGAGTGGCTCTGGTCACGACAGAGCGATGCCCCAGAGGGGCAAAGCATCGCCCCCTGGTGGGCAGAGCGTCGTCCCCTGGTGGGCGTGCCAGGTGGATCCCGGTCGGGCGCATGCGGGAGTCTGTCTGACTGTCTCTCCCCATTTCCAGCTTCAGAAAAATACAAAAAACAAAAACAAACCAAAAAAACCCCAAATGAACAAGTCAAGTTTGGAAAGGAATCCAATGAAAATATTGACTTTATTTTTTTTCAAAAACTGATTACCAATCTAAAAGGCCTCCCCAAGACTAGCTTCTTGGGTGCATGATCTGGGCACCGCTAGAAGGCCCTGTGCTTAGGGGGGCCTCACACTTGCTTTAATTTTTAATATTTTTTAAACTTTTCCTCTAGGCTCACGATTATTTCTCTGGTTCTGAACCACCATCCATTAATACTCAGGGCCAGCTTCAACTGTCTTAGAGACCATATCTCCATTTATTCCCTATCAAACACTCCCTAATACACTAAACAGAAGACAATCTAGGAGAAAACAAAAACATTAAACAAGCCTGACTGGCGGTAGCACAGTGGATAGAGCATCGACCTGTGATGCTGAGGTCCCAGATTCAAAATTCTGAGATGGCTGACTTGAGCAATAGCTCATCCGGCTTGAGTGCAGGCTCACCAGCTTGAGCAAAGGGTCACTGGCTCTGCTTGAGCTCCCAGGTCAAGTCACATATGAGAAAGCAATCAATAAACAACTAAGGTGCCACAACTATGAGTTAATACTTATCTCTCTCACATACTCTCTCTCTTTCCCTTTCTGTCTTTCTGCTTTTTTTTCTCCAAAAAGTTAAATTAATAAACATTAAACAAGATCTCTGTACATATAGACAAACAAATGCAAACAAACCAAAAAAACAACAACCAAGCAATGAAAAAATAAACAGGTGAATGACTAAGATATTTATCATATGGCATGTCTTTCCAGCAAAAGGTGTAATTAGTTTATACAAAGACTTAGTCCTATTTCTTTGTTTAAATCTGCTTAAAAATCTTAACATGACAAAATTCAACAATAAAGCTTAATGATTTTAGAGCTCAGACTGTTGCTGACATTAGGCAGCAAATCACAAAACAGTTTGGACACCAAGGGCCCAGTGAGTATTGCTGGAGGTCCAAGGGTCCCCTGGAATATTCCCAAGTAAAGGTCTTCAAAATGATCTTGAGGGAACCTCAGGTAATGTTAAATGATAAGGGGCCCCTGAATAATCTGAATGTAAAGAGAAAGCTGAATTTCTTGCTTACAGGGTGAGAGCTATGCTGGTCAGATGCAGTCACTCTGAATGGAGCAGACTGCTGATTTTATATTGGGCTTTGGGGGAAGCTTGGAGTTCAGGAATTGAGGGACTTTCAGAAATGTAAACGAGCTGACATAATCTCTAGAAACATGGTTATTTGGGTGAGATTATTAACTGCTTGGCACTCAGAGAAAGTTTATTGGAGTCTCTTCCTGATGAGGTGACTTTCGGGTTCATTCACAAAGACATTTTCACTGAGGCATATTTCCATTGATCCAATAAATAGGTTTAAATTGGTTCTGATGGCTACAGATTACTTTCTGCCTGACACTCCCTGATTATCTACTTAGCTATTTCCCCTAAGTCTAACTCTATTTCCTAAAAAGTCTAAATGCTCCAAATTTCGCTGGTAAGATTTATCATCTGTGATTTGCCTCAATACTTTCATCCACATTACACAAACGGTAGGCAGCCATCCTTGCATCAAGTTTTAGGCTACAATCTGATATAGCACAAAGAATCAGATCGTCAAATCAGAATGACAAGAATCAGAAATTTTTCTTGCACAGTGTCAAGCTTCACTAGTAAAGTCAAGAATACACAATCAAGAAGCATATCTGGGACATGGAGGATGGCTTCTGCTCTCGGAGGTAATGTCACATGACCTCATTCATGGCTGACCTCTTCTCGGCCAGATAGTTGCATGTCTGTTATAATAAGCAAGTACTTGAAAGCCATCCTCATCTATGTGGTTTTTCATCTTTTTTTTTTTTTTATTAGGATGGAAGATATTTGAGTAAATTCTTAGTGATTGAACTATCTTTGCTTTATACTGGTATTTACCATTTCTGAGTGATTTTGAATTTAAAAAATCCCTAGATTTATTATATATTATATATATTTGTCTGAGAATGTGACTCATTTAGTATTTGCTTTTCTTTTATTTAATTTTATTTTTTTAATTAATTTTACTAGGGTGACATCAATAAATCAGGGTACATATGTTCAAAGGAAACATGTCCAGGTTATCTTGTCAATCAATTATGTTGCATACCCTTCACCCAAAGTCAGATTGTCTTCCGTCACCTTCTATCTAGTTTTCAATGTGCCCCTCCACCTCCCCCTTTTCCTCTCGCCACCCCCCCCCCAACCACCACACTCTTATCTATGTCTCTTAGTCTCATTTTTATGTCCCAACTACGTATGGAAAAATGCAGTTCTTGGTTTTTTCAGATTTACTTATTTCACTTTGTATCATGTTATCAAGATCCCACCATTTTGTTGTAAATGATCCGATGTCATCATTTCTTATGGCTGAGTAGTATTCCATAGTGTATATGTGCCAACTCTTCTTTATCCAGTCTTCTATTGAAGGGCTTTTTGGTTGTTTCCATGTCTTGGCCACTGTGAACAATGCTGCAATGAACATGGGGCTACATGTGTCTTTACGTATCAATGTTTCTGAGTTTTGGGGGTATATACCCAGTAGAGGGATTGCCGGGTCATAAGGTAGTTCTATTTTCAGGTTTTTTGAGGAACCACCATACTTTCTTCCATAATGGTTGTACTACTTTACATTCCCACCAACAGTGGATGAGGGTTCCTTTTTCTCCACAGCCTCTCCAACATTTGCTATTACCTGTCTTGTTAATAATAGCTAATCTAACAGGTGTGAGGTGATATCTCATTGCAGTTTTGATTTACATTTCTCTAATAACTAATGAAGATGAGCATCTTTTCATATATTTGTTGGCCATTTGTATTTCTTCCTGAGAAAAGTGTCTGTTCATGTCCTCTTCCCATTTTTTTATTGGATTGTTTGTTTGTTGTTGAGTTTTATGAGTTCTTTGTATATTTTGGATATTAGGCCCTTATCTGAGCTGTTGTTTGAAAATATCATTTCCCATTTAGTTGGCTGTCTGTTTATTTTGTTGTCAGTTTCTCTTGCTGAGCAAAAACTTTTAATTCTGATGTAGTCCCATTCATTTATTTTTGCCTTCACTTCTCTTGCCTGTGGAGTCAAATTCATAAAATGCTCTTTAAAACCAAGGTCCATGAGTTTAGAACCTATGTCTTCTTCTATGTACTTTATTGTTTCAGGTCTTATATTTAGGTCTTTGATCCATTTTGAATTAAATTTAGCACAAGGGGACAAACTGTAGTCAAGTTTCATTCTTTTGCTTGTGGCTTTCCAGTTTTCCCAGCACCATTTGTTGAAGAGGCTTTCTTTTCTCCATTGTGTGTTGTTGGCCCCTTTATCAAAATTTATTTGACCATATATAGGTGGTTTTATTTCTGGACTTTCTATTCTGTTCCATTGGTCCGAATGTCTATTTTTCTGCCAATACCATGCTGTTTTGATTGTCGTGGCCCTATAATATAGTTTGAAGTCAAGTATTGTAATGCCCCCAGATTCGTTCTATTTCTTTAGCATTGCTTTGGCTATTTGGGGTTTTTTATAGTTCCATATAAATCTGATGATTTTTTGTTCCATTTCTTTAAAAAATGTAATTGGAATTTTGATGAAAATTGCATTAAATTTGTATATTGCTTTGGGTAATATGGCCATCTTGATTATATTTATTATTCCTAGCCAAGAGCAAGGAATATTCTTCTATCTCATTGTATCTTTTTCGATTTCCCTTAACAATGGTTTGTAGTTTTCATTATATAAGTCCTTTACATTGTTATGTTTATTCCTAGGTATTTTTTGTTGTTGTTGCAATTGTGAAGGGGATTATTTTTTTTAGTTCGTTCTCAAATGTTTCATTGTTGGCATACAGAAAGGCTATGGAGTTTTGTATGTTAATTTTGTATCCTGCGACCTTACTGTATTGGCTTATTGTTTCTAGTAGTCTTTTTGTAGATTCTTTGGGGTTTTTGATGGGTAGAATTATATCATCCGCAAAAAGTGATACCTTTACTTCTTTTTTTTCTGATATGGATGCCTTTTATTTCTTTGTCTTGTCTGATTGCTCTGGCTAGAACCTCTAGCACCACATTAAATAAGAGTGGAGAGAAAGGACAACCCTGTCTTGTTCCTGATTTAAGGGGGAAAGTCTTCAGTTTTGTGCCATTTAATATGATGTTAGCTGATGGTTTATCATATATGGCCTTTATCATGTTGAGATATTTTCCTTCTATACCCATTTTGTTGAGAGTCTTAAACATAAAATTGTGTTGTATTTTATCGAATGCCTTTTCTGTAGTTATTGATAAGTTCATGTGCTTTTTGTTCTTTGTTTTGTTGATATGGTTGGTGTATTATGTTAACCATTTTATGTATATTGAACCATCCTTGAGATTCTGGGATGAATTCCACTTGATCATGATGTATTATTTTTTTTAATATGTTGTTGTATTCAATTTGCTAGTATTTTGTTTAGTATTTTAGCACGTGTATTCATTAGAGATATTGGTCTGTAGTTTTCTTTCTTTGTGCCATCCTTGCCAGGTTTTGGTATGAGGGTTATGTTGGCCTCATAAAATGTGTTTGGTAGTATTGCTTCTTCTTCAATTTTTTGGAAGAAATTTAGTAGAATAGAACCAAGTCTTCTTTGAATGTTTGATAGAATTCACTAGTATAACTGTCTGGGCCTGGACTTTTATTTTTGGAGAGGTTTTTAATAGTTTTTTCTATTTCTTCCCTACTAATTGGTCTGTTTAGGCTTTCTGCTTCTTCTTGACTCAGTCTAGGAAAGTTGTATTGCTCGAGAAATTTATCCATTCTTCTAGATTGTTGAATTTAGTGGCATAAATTTTTTCATAGTATTCTACAATAATTCTTTGTGTATCTATGATGTCTGTGGTGATTTCTCCTCTTTCATTTTGTATTTTGTTTATATGAGTTCTTTCTCTTTTTTCCTTGGTAAGTCTTGCCAAGGGTTTGTCAATTTTGTTGATCTTTTCAAAGAACCAGCTCCTTGTTCTATTAATTTTTTCTATAGCTTTTCTGTTCGCTATTTCATTTATTTCTGCTCTGATTTTTATTATCTCCTTTCTTCGGCTGGTTTTGGGTTGTCTTTGTTCTTTTTTTTCCAGTTCCTTAAGGTGTGAAGTTAAATGATTCACTTGGGCTCTCTCTTATTTGTTCATATAGGCCTGAAGTGATATGAACTTCCCTGTTATCACTGCTTTTGCTGCATCCCATAGATTCTGATATGTCGTATTGTCATTTTCATTTGTTTGTATGGATCTTTTGATCTCTGCACTTATTTCTTCTTTGACCCATTCATTTTTTAAAAGTTTGTTGTTTAGTTTCCACATTTCTGTGGGGTTTTTTTCCTCTTTTTTACAGTTGAATTCTAGTCTCAAGGCTCTATGATCAGAAAATATGCTTGGTACAACTTTGATTTTTTTGAATTTGCTGATGTTGTTTTTGTGGCCCAACATATGGTTAATTCTTGAGATAGATCCATGTACACTAGAGAAAAATGTATACTCAGTCACTTTGGGATGAAATGTCCTGTAGATGTCTATCATATCCAAGTGCTCTATCATATCCAGTGTTTTGTTTAAGGCCAATATATTTTTATTGATTCTCTGTTTGGATGACCGATCTAGAGCCATCTATGGTGTATTGAGGTCTCCAAGTATGACTGTATTTTTTATCAGTTTTTGTTTTAAAGTCAATAAGTAGCTGTCTTATATATTTTGGTGCTCCTTGGTTTGGAGCATATATATTAAGAATTGTTATGTCTTCTTGATTCAGCATTCCCTTAATCATTATGAAATGACTATTTTTGTCTTTGAGTACTTTTGCTGTCTTGTAGTCAGCATTATCAGATATGAGTATTGCTATGCCTGCTTTTTTTATGTTATTTGCTTGGAGTATTGTTTTTCAGCCTTTCACTTTGAATTTGTTTTTATCCTTGTTGCTTAGATGAGTTTCTTGTAGGCAGCATACAGTTGGATTTTCTTTTTTAATCCATTCTGCTACTCTGTGTCTTTTTATTGGTGAGTTTAATCCATTTACATTTAGTGTAATTATTGACACTTGTGAGTTCCCTATTGCCATTTTATAGATTGCTTTCTGTTAGTTTTGCACCTTGTTTGATTTTTCTCTTTTGTTTTTCTATCTTTTGTTTTTGTTTGGTTGTATTCCATACATCTTTCCTCTGTTGCTATCTTTTTTAAATCATGTGCTTCTGTGGTGGTTTTTTCAATGGTGGTTACCATTAAGTAATGAAAGGGGTTCCTACCCTGTTCATTGTAGTGCACTATCTTGTGAGTACTTTTGCACTCCATTGTCCTTTGCTACTGTTAATCTCTGTCCTCTCTCCCCTATTTTTTTTTGTTGTTGTCGTCACAGTTTAAATTTGGTTTTATTGTGTTCTTGGTGTAGCTTTTACTTGTGGTTTTGGTTTGTTTTGTTATTTTTATCTGGTTGGAAAACCCCCTTTGGTCATTCCTGGAGTGTGGGTTTTCTGATGATAAATTCCCTCATATTTTCTGTATCTGTGAATGTTTTTATTTCTCCTTCATATTTGAAGGATAGCTTTGATAGGTATAGTATTCGTGGCTGAAAGTTTCTCTCTTTCAGGACTTTAAATATTGGGGTCCACTCTCTTCTAGCTTGTAGAGTTTCTGCTGAGAAATCTAATGGGCCTTCCTTTATATGTTGTATTCTTCTTTTCCCTGGCTGCCTTGAGAATTTTTTCTTTGCCGTTGGTTTGTGCCAATTTCATTATGATGTGCCTTGGAGTAGGTTTGTTGGGGTTAAGAAAACTCAGAGTTCTGTTTGCTTCTTGAATTTGAGGCTTTAGTTCTTTCCACAGGCTTAGGAAGTTCTCATCTATTTTTTTTTTTTTTATAACTGGGAATCGAACCTGGGAATCCTGCACACCAGGCCAATGCTCTACCACTGAGCCAATCGGCCAGGGCCTAGGAATGCCCTTGTTGATCAAGCTACCCAAAAGAAAATTATATGGAGCAACCATGACAGACCAAGCAAGTCAATCTCATACTATTCATCACCAGAACACTGCAGCCCGGTGTAAACAGTTTCAACTTTCTTGGGAAGCAGCACGGCAGATTGGGAAATCCTGTCCAAGGGGTCCTATACTGCCCCTTCATTTGGAGTTAACCCTCAAGGACCCCTACCAGGACAACTTTGGCAGATGGATGTGACTCATATACCTTCATTTGGCAAACAGTCATATGTCCACATTACAGTGGATACATATTCCGGATCTATAGTAACCTCTGTCAGAACAGGAGAGGCTGCTAAGCATGTTATAGCTCATTGTCTGTATGCATTGTTCTATTATTGGATTTCCTAAACTGGCTAAACTGAAAATGCTCCTGCATATGGAGCAAAAGCATTTACTGTATTTTGTCATGCTTACAATCTTTAAAGTTAAGGTATTATTAAAGTGTACTCAGCAAACATTTTAAGGTCAATTTAAAAAAAAAATTAAAAGGGGGTAGTCATATCCAGGAACTCCTACAGGTCTACCATATCATGCTTCTTACTTAAAAAAAAATTTACATTACTTTTGAATGCTGATGAACAGGAAACACCAAATTTTTTTCACCTGCAAACTACTACCTTCTTTATTAGATCCACTAATAATACTGTTTTGTCTTTTTCCAAATAGCTCCAGATATATGGAAAAAGATTTATATAGGCAGATGGGGATCCTCAAACCCCTCAGCGAGATCTTCTGAGCATGGCTTTTAAGATACCAAGAGGCAGAAAAAGCTCAATAGAGATCAGAGGAACTACCAGCTTTTAGGATACACCCTTAAAGGCTCCAATGCCCCAAAGGGGTCTCCTAGGGTGCCATCTGGGTCCTGCTTCAATAGTGGAAAGGAAAGTCATTGAGCTAAAGCCTGCCAGGCTTACATGCCTTTGCTGTGAGGAAACAGGGACACTGGAAGGTAGGCTTCCCCCTCGCTCCTCTCAGGGAGGGTTCAGTCTCTTCCAGCCCTGCTCCAGCCACCTATGACCTAACCATGCCCAGAAAACTGGGATTTGCCACTGAAGGCTGAAGGTGCCCAGGGCTGTTGACCCCATCTATGATACTGTGGACGAGCCTAGGGTATTTATTCCAAGAAGCAGGTAAACTGATCTCATTTGCACAAGGGCCACTTAACTATGTTTTTCCTGAATAGTCAGGTTTTTTATTCTTTCCTCAAAGATCTCTGTTGTGGGTGTTGATAGTCCTATTTTCTGCTGCTTTGTTCAATATATAGTGTTTCCTTTATTCCTCCTACCTCAATGCCCCACTCATATTTCAGGCTGGGACCTACTCCTAATTTAGAGCTCTCTTCCCCCTTTGTCAACTTCCATTATGAATCTACCTTTGCCACCCAGCTTAGTGTATCCCAAGGTTCTCTTTACCATGCCACAGTTGCAGAGCTCCAGGGAAAAGCAACCTGGTCTCATCTCTCCAGGCAGAGGAGAACAGAAGCTCCATATCCACACATGCTGCAAATGGCTTTTCCAGTCTACCTGAATCATTACCAGCTAGAAGCAGCGGTCATTGGGACTTGGACATGAGCTGCAAAGTATAGAATGGTGATAACTATTCCAGTGCCATGAGGACTTTTCCTGGATGTGGACTTTTCCTGGACTCCTGCTCCTTGGGACAGCTCCTAACAGACTGAACTGGGGTTGGGTTGCATTTTTCAGGAAATTGGCATGGTGATGGGGCCAACTTGGACTTGGTGAACAAGTTAAGGACACTACTCTTTTATGGATTCTTGATGTATTGGCCAAGAGTTTGCTTAAAGGCTTTTAATCACTGTAAAAAAAATAGCAGACTGGATAAAGAAGATGGGGCACATATACATCATGGTACACTATTCAGCTAGAAGAAATGATGACATCGGATCACTTACAGCAGAATGGTGGAATCTTGATAACATTATGTGGAGTGAAATAAGCAAATCAGAAAAAAACAAGAACTGCAGGATTCCATACATTGGTGGGACATAAAATGAGACTAAGAGACATGGACAGGAGTGGGGTGGTTATGGGGGATGGGGGGAGGGGAGGAGGGAGTGAGGGAGGGGGAGGGGTACAAAGAAAACTGGATAGAGGGTGACAGAGGATGATCTCTCTTTGGGTGATGGGTATGCAACAGAACTAAATGACAAGATAACCTGGAAATGTTTTCTTTGAATATATGTACCCTGATTTATTGATGTCACCCTATTAAAATAAAAATTTATTTATAAAAAAGAAGTTCTCATCTATTATTTGTTTGAATATGTTCTCCATTCCATTTTCTCTCTCTTCTCCCTGTGATATACCTATTATTCTTATGTTATTTATTTTTTTTTTTTGATGGAGTCAGACAATTTCTGTAGGGCTTTCTCATTTTTTTAAAATTTTTGAGTCTCTTTCTTCTTCTCTCTGTTGTGCCTCAAGTTGCTTGTCTTCTATTTCACTAATCCTACCTTCTATCTGGCCTGTTCTATTAGCTAAACTTGTTACGTCATTTTTCAGCTCATGAATTGTGTTTTTCATCTCTGTTTGATTTGTTTTTATAGTTTCAATTTCCTTGGAAATATATTCTTTGTGTTCATTGAGTTGTTTTCTGAGCTCCCTAAATTGCCTTTCTGTGTTTTCTTGTATATCTCTGAGTATTTTTAGGACTTCTATTTTAAATTCCCTGTCATTTAGCTCCAAGGTTTCCAATATATTAAATTTTCTCTTCATAGATTTTTCCTCATCTATCTGTGCTAACTCTCTGTCTTTTGTATCCATGATATTCGATTTCCTTTTCCTTAATGGTATCTGAGGGTGGTTTTGTTCATAGTATTAATGAGAATTAATAAAGAATAAAAAGTTAAAAAATAAAAAAGAATAAAAAAATTATTATTCCCCCCCCCCTTTTTTCCCTCTCCTCTCCTCTCCCCTCCTTCTTGAGAAAATCTTGTGGTGAACTGTCAATTATATTGTGCTAAATAGAACAAAAACTACCTATAATGGAGGGCCTGAGTTGGGGAGAAGTAATAAAGGGGCAAAAAGGGGGTGTGGACCCACAAAATGCAAAAAAAAAGGAAAAAATTTGGGTCAAGAATAAAATGATTTGCTTTTAGGTGATGGTTGACTAAGTGATATGATGAGAGGAATAAGAGGAAAACAGGAAAAAAGGGAAAAAAAATTAAAAAATTACTATTGTATTTAGTGGAGCAAAAACTAGATAAAATGGAGAGCCAGGATTGGGAGCACTGCTAGTGAGTTAAAAAAGCGAAGTAAAAAAGCCCCAAAATGCCACAAAGAAAAATTTGAGTCCCAGCTAAAATAATTTGTTTGTGATTGAGGATTGAATGAGAGGAAAAGTGCCCTGGCTGGTTGGCTCAGTGGTAGAGCGTCGGCCTGGTGTGCAGAAGTCCTGGGTTTGATTCCCGGCCAGGGAACACAGGAGAAGCACCCATCTGCTTCTCCACCCCTACCCCTGTCCTTCCTCTCTGTCTCTCTCTTCCCCTCCCGCAGCGAGGCTCCATTGGAGCAAAGATGGCCCAGGCACTGGAGATGGCTCCTTGGCCTCTGCCCAGGCACTGGAGTGGCTCTGGTTGCAACAGAGCGACGCCCCAGAGGGGCAGAGCATCACCCCCTGGTGGGCAGAGCATCGCCCCCTGGTGGGTGTGCCGGGTGGATCCCGTTTGGGCGCATGCGGGAGTCTGTCTGACTGTCTCGCCCCATTTCCAGCTTCAGAAAAATACAAAAAAAAAAAAAAAAAGAAGGAGAGGAAAAGTAACGGAGAAAAGAAGAAACTAATATAGAGGAAGAAAAGAAAAAGAAAGAGGAAAATACAAAAAGAAGAAAAAAGAATAAAAGGAGAGAGAGTTAAGGGTTTTGGAGTGCAACCCTCATAGAGAGAAAGGAAGAAGAAAGAAAAGATAATGGGAGATGTAACACTTATGGGTAGTGTAGTTCAAGGAGAGGAAAGAGTAAGACTGGTAGAGAATTAAACGACCAAATTAGAAGAGGAAGAAAATAATCAAGACAAGAAGATAAGAGAAACAAACGAACAAATATAATAAAGTGGGATAGGTTATAAAGTCTGTGGATTATTCTTAATTTTGAGAGGTTATCTTCTTGCTTTTTCTTTTCTCTCCCTCTTCCTGGTCGGTGACTCTGTACCCTGGGTTCTGCCCCTGTGGCACGCTTAGGTAGAGGTTTGCAGTTGATAAGTCTCTATGGCGATGTCATATATTGGGCTTCAGTCTCGTTGGCAGTTGAGGCTCATTACTATTTGCAGGCTCCACCAATGAGAGAGTCTGTGTTCCCAGAGCCTCTCTCCTAGTCTTTCCTTCCTGAATTAGTAGCCTGATGATCCAGCTATGGGGTTGCTTCTGCCTCTGCCTGGAGAATAAGAGGCTCAAAGAGCTGGTAAATCCCCACTCTATTCCCAGTCAGCACAGGGCTCCCGGTAAGGCTCAATCAGTCAGATCCCCTAGCATAGTCAGGCAGGGCTTCGGCCCACACAAAGACATCTGACTCTGCCCCTCTGTCCGGGAACACGGGCACCCACTCCTGGGGGAATCTCTCGCCCACTATCTGCACTTGCTGACCAGGATGTCCGGCCAGCCACCTCTCACTCCTGGTGAGGTGCCCCGCCCACACGGAAAAGTTCCAGCATAGGGAATTTCACTCTCACTCACTCCCCACGCGCTGCTTTTCAGGGTGCTGGGGCGACCTCAAGACTCTGGTTTCGGCCCACACAAGGGCCGTGTCCCCTCTGTCTGGGAACATGGGCACCCACTCCCGGGGCTCTAGGAGGAATCTTTCACCCACTATATGTACGCGCTGACCAGGATATCGGGGCGGATGGCTGTCCCAAGTGCCTTTCTTTGTCTGGATTTGGCATGAGCGTTAGCTTGTGTTGACTGGGTTGCCACAAGAAGAGTTTTTCCTCGGCTTGGATGTCCGTCCCACAGCCTGGTTCGAACGTTTGTGCCGCAGTCTGGTTCTATTCACACCCTATGCCCGCCTTAGTTCCTATACTCTCAGTTCCCAGTGAAAGCAGCCCTTATTTAGGTTAGTGAGGAGGATGGAGTGTTTCTTCCTCCTTATTTCCTTCGGGGTTGATTATATATTTAGTCAATTTTTTGCTCGATCATACCTTCACGTTTAGTGTTGAACTTCTGGAGGCTCCAAGGATGGGTTTTTTGGTCTCTGGTTGAAGATCTGGTTGAATTTTGGGGGAGATTTATCGGTATCACTCCTTACGGCACCATTTCTCTGACGTCACCTCCAGTTTTTGCTTTTTGAAATGTCTGCAAGTTCTCTGATTGCCCAATATATAAGCAATATTTTATTGACTCATTTCCTTTCTTTGGTGATATACTGTTTTGGGTTCACATTATTATAATTTCTAGTCTGTATTATCAGTGTTTTGTAACAATTTTATTTTTATGTGTGTTTGCTAAATCATTACTATATTACTTTAAACATTTTATTCTTTATCATTATATCTTCAACAACCATTTAGAAAATATAAGTTTAATTGGTTCAAAGCTCTCCACAAGTCTTCTTATATTGTCTCAATCTTGATTTCTTTCTTTTAATTTTCCCCTAGCCCGTCAAGTAAACTTTCAAGTAAATATTTTTAGGAAGGTAGCTTTAAGGGTATATGTTCTGAGTCTTTATACAATTAAAAATAGCTTTCTCTTCATACACAAGCAACAATTTGTACAATCTTTCTCTCAAAGTTTAGTGAATGCTGCCCTGTTGGCTTCTGACATTGTTTTTGGGAAAATATTTTAGGTTACATTTTTGTTTGTTTTTGTACTTTACCTTTCTAAATGGTTATAGGATTCTTATTTATCCTTGACATTTTATAAATATCATTGAAACATGGATCAATCGTGGTCTTTTTTCCAATAATTTTACTAGGTACCTGGTAAGCTTTTTAGATCTGCAAAAATATATCAATTCAAAAACATTCTTCTATAATTTTCTGTGAAGTTATTTCTGGACTCTTAATGAAGTCTTTATCATATCCCACTTGTGGTTATTTTTAAAATGTTCTTCGTTCTAGATTTTAAGATTCTACTTAAGTGTGCCATTCACTTAATATTTTGTTCAACCACTATATATTGAATGCCAACTAGTAGTTATTGTATTAGGCTTGGGGAATAAAATGAATAAAACAGATATGGTCACTCTCTCTTTGCTCTTCATTCTGGGGATGGGAGATGTAGAGAATCTCAGAGAGAGTCCTTCCTTTCCATCATTCAAGATGCCATTTCCTGCAGGCACACAAAGTGAAATTGGGTCTAATTATTTTATAGTATTCTTAATGTAATTGTTGTGCCTCAGGATCCATTTGCATTTTGCTTTATGAAAATTCATGCCCTGGCTGGTTGGCTCAGTAGAGCATAGGCCTGGCATGTGGATATCCCAGGTTCGATTTCCAGTCAGTGTGCACAAGAGAAGCAACCATCTGTTTCTCCACCCCGTCCTCTCTCTCTCTATCTCTCTCTCTCTTTTCCTCCTACAGCCATGGCTCACATAAGCAAGTTGGCCCTGGGCACTGAGGATAGCTCGGTTGCCAAGCAATGGAGCAGTGGCCCCATCAGCTCCAGATGGGGGTTGCTGGGTGGATCCTGGTCGAGAGGCATGCAGGAGTCAATCTCTCCATCTCCCTGCCTCTCACTTGATAAAAAACAAAAATGAAGAAAATTCTTCTTGGGTTCCAGCAGATCATAGAACATCACTATCTTTTCATTATTGATTCATCAAAAATTAGTGTTGGGCAAATTAGTTACCTCTAGCTAACTTTCAACTTTATACCTATATTTCCTCTTTCTCCAAAATAATGAGACTTTCTTGTATTTTAATTCTATCACCCAGTGTTTTCATATGGCTATTTGATAATTGATAATTTCCATCTCTGTAATAAAGCTGAGAACCACTATGATTTCATTTGGCATATCAATTAGTCTATATCTGGGACTCAGTCACAACATGAGAGGCTAGATCAGAGGACAGATTTCTGATATAATTGGGAAGTTTAAATATTTGCATATCTATGAATAACCCTCTGAGAGTTGACTATAAAGCTGGTATATTTTTTAGGCTTCTTGTTTTTTTTCCTTTTTTCTATTTCTCTGGGTCACCTTTTAGAAATACCAATATTTACTGACTATACAGGCAATATCAAGCAGAGAACAAACTAAAATCAATATGTTTGAATATTTTTTAAAGCTAATTTTGTTTTCAAAATGAACTATTTGATCAAAAAGTATAGTATGTTGAAATGTACAGCTTCTCTTGTTGTGGAGCATCACTGCTGCATTTTGTCAATTCTTGTCATTTCAGTGTGTAAATGAACATTCATCATACATATTTCTAACAGTTTTTCTTGTAGAGAAACAAAGCTTTCTCTTTTAAAACAAGCAAGCAAGTAAACAGAAATATGTCAGTAACTAACAAACAAGCGTATCTCAGCCCTAGTCATTTCTCTAATGAAATGAAAAAATAGTAAGAATTTTGTTAATTATGTAAGGATTTTTTTATTTATGTATGTGTGGATAAATCTATTGTATTGTGGCTATGCATTCATACACAAATGACCATTCTTTCAGTAGTGAAAATAATAAAATATCAGCTGTGGAGGGAGATAGAAAAACAATAATGGGCCCAAACCTCAAAAGTTTTAGGCTATGATATTGTACCTCTTTGTTTTTGTGTTTGCATTTCATTACATTTGATTTCTCTCAGAGGTAACAGTTTTATAATTAAGAATGACAAGATAGACTCCTTTGTGCTTTCTGCTATGGTTTCTAGATGTGGTTTTAATTGTTGGACCAGTAGGGTAAAAGTCTTTTACTTCACTCCTAAAGGATTGAAAAGGCAGTGAGAATGCATGGATGGAGAAAGACTGGCACCTGAGATGAGTCGCACCGATGGGAAGACGAGAGCCCTCACACTCCCATCCAGCCAATAACAAAGCCCACTGGTAAAATAGATCCAAGAACCAGCATTTCTTTCCCCTAATTCCTATATGGTTATTTTTGTTTGTTTTTTTTCAAACAGTAGGCCTGGTTTTTATAAATAGTACTTGCCTCTATTACTGTATATATTAGGAAAGAGAAAATCTGGGTTTAAACTTGATCAGTGGTTAATTAAATGTATAATTTTGGGCAAGTCACTAGTAAACTGTCTAAGCCTTAGTTTCCTCTTCTGTAAAGTTAGTTTGTTATACCTCACAATTACTATGTTCTTCTCCAGCTCATCTCCAAATCATCTGATGTCGAGTCCACATTCAAATTTCTTCAGGTCCTAAGATATGTTTTTAGAGCTTTTAAAAGAATATGAGTCCAGGCCCTGGCCAGTTGGCTCAGCAGTAGAGCATCAACCAGGCATGTGGAAGTCCAGGGTTTGATTCTCAGTCAGGGCACACAGGAAGAGTAACCATCTGCTTCTTCACCCTCCCCCCTCTCCTTTCTAACTCTCTCTTCCCCTCCAGCAGCCAAGGCTTCATTGGAGCAAAGTTGGCCCCGGGCACTGAGGACAGCTTTATGGCCTGCACCTCAGGCACTAGAATGACTCTGGCTGCAATGGAGCAACACCCCAGATGAGCAGAGCATCGCCCCCTGGTGGGCTTGCCGAGTGCATGCTGGTTGGGCACATGCGGGAGTCTGACTGCCCCCGACTCCACTTCTAACTTCAGAAAAAAATACAAAGAAGAAAAGAATATGAGTCCAATAGAAATTCATACATTGCATTAATTTTTGTCTCTTTGGACTTTGTAACGGTTCTTCTTTCCTTTTTTCTTTCTTTCTTCTTTCTTCCTTTATAAGTGAGAGGGGAGATAAACAGACTCCTGTATGTGTCCCGACCAGGATCCACTCAGCAACCCCCATCTGAGACCAACACTTGGACCAACGGAGCTATCCTTACAATCGGGGCTGATGCTCGTATCAGTCGAGCCATTGCCTACAAGAGGGGAAGAGAAAGAGAAGGGGAAGAGGGAGGCAAAGAGTAGCAGACAGTTGCTTCTTGTGTGTGCCGTGACCAGAGATCAAACCCTGGACGTTGGTGCAACAGGCTGATGCTCTATCCACTGGGAAAATGGGCCAAGGTCTCAACCCCTTCTTTCATGCTGTTCCCATAATAATTATAGACTATCCCACATTCTGGATTTGTCTGTTTGCTCATACTGAGGCTTACCTTCTTTATCTTTAACTTTTTATAATATAACTTCATTAGATTTAATAGAAATATGTTTGACAAGATTTCTTCATAAATGATACTGAAATATGTTTTGAATCATACCAGAAGGTACATTATTTCAGATTGTCCCCCTATTAATGATGTTAAGTTTGATCCTTGATTAAGATGGTGACTATCATATCCTCTCCCCGCCCAAGTTCTTAAATTTTATATTTCTTTTTTTTTTTAATTTTTATTTTATTTATTCATTTTATAAAGAAAGAGAGCGAGAGTGAGAGAGAGAGAGAAAGGGAGGAGCTGGAAGCATCAACTCCCCATATGTGCCTTGACCAGGCAAGCCCAGGGTTTTGAACCGGTGACCTCAGCATTTCCAGGTCGACGCTTTATCCACTGCGCCACCACAGGTCAGGCCAAATTTTATATTTCTTTGACTTCCAATGCCCATACTCTTGACTTTCCCAAATGTACATGTAGGCAATACACAGCTGCCAGAGAAGTCTTCTAGTACTCTCAGTTGCTTAATAGTATCTAAACTGGTATTTTCAATACTTCTTTTATTTTCTTGTCTCCCAGCAAGCCTTTTTCTGCTCCAACTAAATTTATTTTATTTTTATCTTCTACATATGATCTTGTCATCCCCACTCTTTGACTTCGATATCCTACTGCCTTTCTCTGGAATCCTTTTTTGATTCCCCACAGCTTATGTTTATCACCCTTTATGATTTATCCAACACCACTTAAACCATTCTCTTATTTTCTTTTTCTTAGTGATCACATACTTGACTTAAGGCATATATATTTGTAATTTTCAGTGCCATGTTTCAATAAAGGGATTATGTTGATTCAGTATTATAGTCATTGAAAAAGTTGAAAAAAGTTTAAAACATGAGATAAACAACTTTAATGACTAACTTTTTTCTTTTTATGTCCACAGCCAACATCCATCATCTCCTAGGTGAGAAAATGAGTCTGCATAATCATGAAGAATGAAAGTATTGCTCTTTATGAAGTCAAGGAAGATACCCCGTGAGACAAGGCTACCCACCACTTAGCACTGTTGTGAATCTTCCTTTCTAATTCTGGGTAAGGTATGGTTTTTATGAGCTTGTATTTCTGGAGGTGGGCAGTTTGTTCCAGCTGGAGCCTTTATGGCTGTGGTTTGCTAGGAAATACAGCTTGCAGATCATGCATTCGCTGATAAACTGAATTGACTTTCTCATGTATTTAACTCAGTTTTTTATTGTGATATTGTGAGAAAATGATGGATTTGGGGTCAGAAAACTAGGATGTAAGTGTTGGTTCTGCTACCTACCTTATATGTGACTTTGAACAAATCTTTTAAACTCTCTGAACTTTAATTACTCTATCTGCCAACGACATAAAAATCCTACTGTGCCCACCTCAAATATTGCTATAAAACATAAATTAAAGAACATGAAAAATCCCATGGGATTTATAAAGCACCATCCAAATGTAAGGCATTTTAATTTATTAAGGAGGTAAATAGCTTCTTTTAGGAAAATTTTCTAATGTCTAAGTCATGTACTATTTTTCTTTCTTTCTTTTTTTTAATCCAGGAAAGCAACATGTGATTGAATTTTTTTTAAAGCAATAAGACTGAAACTGAAGAGAAAAAAGAGAATTTATTTTTGTTTTAATTTCTTTCTAGCTACATATTTTACTCATTTTCTTTGTTATTCTTATTTCTTCTACATTATGGTATTGTGTCTTCTTGGAAATGTTTAATAATATCTTGCTAATTTTTTGTTTACATTGACTCAGCTCCTGGCTTTAGGGCTGTCTGTATCCACCTGAACAAACTTCTCTACCCTTACATCGTTTTCCTCTCTAACATTTTTGCTGAAATCACATCCCATCTGTCAATCGTATAGCCAATATTTATGGCATATCCTCTGTGTAAAAGTCCCTCTTATTCTTCCTCCTCCTCCTCATCGTTTCCTCCTCCTCCTCATCGTTTCCTCCTTCTTCTCTTCTTCTTCTTCTTCTTCTTCTTCTTCTTCTTCTTCTTCTTCTTCTTCTTCTTCTTCTTCTCCTCCTCCTCTTCCTCCTACTCCTCCTCCTCTTCCTCCTCCTCCTCCTCCTCCTCCTCCTCCTCCTCCTTCTTCTTCTTCTTCTTCTTCTTCTTCTTCTTCTTCTTCTTCTTCTTCTTCTTCTTCTTCTACTTCTTCTTCTTCTTCTTCTTCACTTCTTCTTTTTCTTCTTCTTTTTCTTTTTCTTCTTCTTCTTCTTCTTCTTATTTTTGAAATTTTAAAATGTGTATTATCTGTCCTGGATATTATTTTACTTTTGAATAATAAATTGTTTTAATCACCTACTATATGCCAAGTACCAGTGTAATATAGAAATGGCTCAAGAAGTCTTCATACTAATTGAGATGGCAGACAATAGAAACCATGTCAACACTAAAATGTAGAATTTACAGAGAAGAATTTATTTATGAGTTGTCCCAAGTGAAGGGAGAGATCATTCATTGAAAATGTGGGGCCCTGGCTGGTTGGCTCAGTGATACAGTGTTAGCCCGGCTTGTGGAGTTCCCAGGTTCAATTCCCGGCCAGGGCACACAGGAGAGGCGCCCATCTGCTTCTCCACCCCTCCCCCTCTCCTTCCTCTCTGTCTCTCTCTTCCCCTCCCTCAGCCAAGGCTCCATTGGAGCAAAGTTGGCCCAGGTGCTGAGGATAGCTCCATGGCTTCTGCCTCAGGCACTAGAATGGCTCCGATTGCAGTGGAGCAACACTTCAGAGGGCTCAAGCATCGCCTCCTGGTGGCCATGTGAGATGGACCCCAGTAGGGCACATACAGGAGTCTGTCTGTCTGCCTCCACCCCACTTCTTACTTCGGAAAAATACAAAAAAAAAAAAAGAAAAGAAAATGTGGTGCTTTAAATTACATCAAATTCTAATTTTATTGAGAGAGTATTTAAGAATAGTAGTAGGGCCTGACCAGGTGGTGGCGCAGTGGATAGAGCATCAGACTGAGATGTGGAGGACCCAGGTTCGAGACCCTGAGGTCACCAGCTTGAGCACAGGCTCATCTGGTTTGAACAAAGCTCACCAGCTTGTACCCAAGGTTGCTGTCTCGAACAAGGGGTTACTTAGTCTGCTGAAGGCCTGCAGTCAAGGCACATATGAGAAAGCAATCAATGAACAACCAAGGTGTCGCAACAAAAAACTGATGATTGATGCTTCTCATCTCTCTCCATTCCTGCCTGTCTGTCCCTATCTGACTCTTTCTCTGTCTCTGTAAAAAAAAAAAAAAAAAAAGAATAGTAGTAGGACACTACTTGGGAAGAACATTTGTTGTCTATTGCTGTAAAACAAATATCCCCAGTATGTATAGTAGAAGTCACACTTTCTCTCTTCTGTCATATTCTGTTGGTGAAAAGTGAACTCACGAAGTCTAATCCACATACAAAGGGAATGAGTACCTATGTTTTGAATAGAGGAATATTAAAGAATTTGCAGACTATTTTTTTTTTTGTATTTTTCTGAAGTTGGAAACGGGGAGGCAGTCAGACAGACTCCCGCATGCACCCGACCGGGATCCACCTGGCACGCCCACCAGGGGGCGATGCTCTGCCTATCTGGGGCATTGCTCTGTTGCGACCAGAGCCATTCTAGCACCTGAGGCAGAGGCCACAGAGCCATCCTCAGTGCCCGGGCCAACTTTGCTCCAATGGAGCCTTGGCTGCAGGAGGGGAAGAGAGAGACAGAGAGGAAGGAGAGGGGGAGGGGTGGAGAAGCAGATGGGCGCTTCTCCTGTGTGCCCTGGCCGGGAATCGAACCCGGGACTCCTGCACGCCAGGCCTACACTCTACCACTGAGCCAACCGGCCAGGGCCTTCAGACATTTTTTTAAAGCAAACATATCCCCAAAATTTTATTGTCACATAATAAAACAAAATATAAAGCTTAGAATTGGATCACTTGGCTCTTTCTCTTTTACCTCTTCCCAGTTCAAAGTGTTTACATCTCTAAGTAGCCAGCATTCTCTTTGATCTGCAGTTGGGCTTAATGCATTCAAGCCTCAGCACAGTCTTTGTAGTTTCAGCCTTTTTGTGGGAAATTGGCTTAGACTTCCCACCATAGCCACTCTGCTTCCTGTCATAATGCTGCTTTCCATGCACATACAGAGAATCCTTGACCTTGTACTGTGTTACTTTGTGGGGTTGATGCTTGCCACACTTCTTACAGAAAGTCCAGCAGGTTTTAGTAATGCTTACCACATCTGTGGGAGCACTATTAGCATGGAAAAGTGCAGACATGTTTTAAAACCATCAGAGTCTTCCCTCCAGCCCAAAATTATTTACATTGTTCCCACATGCAACATATACACAGTCACTCCCAAAGTCCTCCTCACAAAGTCTCATCCTTTGCAGCATCAGCTTAAAGTCTCGGATCGCATCATCTCTATTAGATCCAGGTATGGATGAGGCCCCTCTGGTGTTAAGTAGAGTTCCTCCAATATAGTGTCTGTTGACCTGAAGATCTATGAACCCGAGAGACAAGTCATCTCCCCACCAATACTCCACACACAGTGGTAGCACAGGCATAGGATAAGTGCTGTAGTTTCTGCCATTCAAAAAGGGTAAACAAAGGAGCTTACAAGAGACAAAGGTCCACAGAAATTCTATAATATAGCAGAGAAAGGGGAGGGGGGGGGGAGCAGGAAGCATCAACTCCTACTTGCTTCAGAGTTACTGTAGTTGCTTTATAGTTGCTTTTCATATGTCCCTTGACCAGGCAAGCTCAGGGTTTGAACCAATGACCTCAGCATTCCAAGTCGATGTTCTATCCACAGCGCCACCACAAGTCAGGCCTTCAGCAATCTTTGTTACTAAACAATTGGGAGCTATTATGAGGTCAGTCTAGGCCTCAGTACCTTTATGAGTGTCTCTTAAAGTTGCCTCTAGAAGTTTCTGAAATGGATTAAGCCTAGAGATAAAGTTTATTTTATGGCCACCATGCACGCTAGGATGAGATTTTATTTTTCAATGAAATCTTTCTTCCATTCCTGCCATCACAAAAATGTTCATTTGCCTTACCAAATAGAATAGGATTTTTAAAATGAGTACCATGTAAAAACATAGCCCCCAAAACAGTTAAACAATATTAAAAAACTCCAAATTTATTGCCGCCATATCAAATTTAAGAAACTTTTTCTCACAATTAGTTGCTAACTATTCTGTTGCACAGGGCCTATTTTGAGGGACATTTCCTCTGATCCACAGAAGAAGTCCCAGCCCCAATTCCCCACCAGCCAGTGATAATGGGCAAGATAAGCCTTAAGTGGTATGTCTGAGATCCTAAGATGCAACGGGACATAGCTTACTCGTCAGGCTAAACTGGCAGCTTTTCTGTTGTATTACAGGGAATGCCAACTTCCCTGCTGGGGTCAAGAGGCAACCCTGCTACTCACAACTCTCCTTGACTGAGACAGTCCCACACTTTAGGGCCTGCATTTGCAATACCCCACTTCCAGGAACCTATTTCCTTGTTAATCATGACTCCTGGTTGCAAATCAGAAACCCAAGTCATTAGGTAGGAGAAGAAAAGGGAAAGAAAACAGACTGAACTGATTATATCTCAGTCCCAATCCAGTGACTGGGAGTCTAAGCTTGCTATAATGATCCTAGTCTCTTCTCAGGTAAGTTTTCTTTTTTTGGTAAGTTATTATTATTTTGTTTTAGATTTTTTTTTCTATTGATTGATTTTTGGAGTAAGGAGAGGGGAGGGAGAAAGAGAGGGAGAGTGAGAAAAAGGAGGGAGAAGCAGGAAGCATCTACTTGTAGTAGTTGTTTCAGGTATGTGCCTTGACCAGGCAAGCCCAGAGATTTGAACTGGCGACCTCTGTGTTCCAGGTAAACACTTCATCCATTGCACCACCACAGGTCAGGCTCAGGTAAGTTTTCTATCCCTGCCTTCTGAGTAGAGTTGGAGAAGGACACAAAAAGACATGGCTTCCTGTCCCTCCATCTTTCCCCTTCATTTCTTGTGTGCTTGTACCTCTCAAGACATAAATGGGAGTGGGGTAGGGAGAGAGAGCAGTCCACTTCAGTGACTGCCCACACCTGATGATAAGGAGGTGAACCCTTTCTGTTGGCAAATTTTGCTTCTCTATCAGACACCGTTGGCATACAGAGTTGCTCATATCTGCAGAAAGTATTTCCACCCGGGTACCGTAGAAATCAGGCTGCCCATCATCTGATTGGTCTTAGCATAAGTGACATGCACTCTCAGCCATGCTGCCCTGACCCAGGTCCAGGCCAGGGAGCCCCAGGGGAGAATGCTCCTGTCTCACTTCAGCCCTCTTCAGGAGAGGGTCCTACGTGCCCTCTCAGGTTTGTGGTTTCTGGCTAGGTGCGTGACTGTCCCAGGCAGCCTGATATCACTCTTAAATCAGCTCCAAATCTTCAGCTCCAAGGAGCACAGAAACCTTTTGTTCTCCTTCTTGGAGCCACAGAATACTTGAGCTCTAAAATGAGCCAATTCTCAGCAACTCCAGGCGAGAAACCAGCCCTTGCACCAAGTCCTAGAGTGACCTTGACTGATGATTCCCCTGGGATTTCCATATTCTTCCAAGGCGAAAGAGGTTAGTTAGCAGGTGGAACATCTTTACCTTTCGCGTACCATCAAGAAAATGGTAAAATGGAGAAAAGACCGGGTATCAAACTGTGATTCTTTCCCCAACTTTCTTTTTCCTTCTTCCCATTCTTTTTTTTTTTTTTCACTTACGAGAGAGACAGAAGGAAGGAAGAGAGATGAGAAGCATCAACTTGTAGTTGCAGCACTTTAGTTTTTCATTGATTGCTTCTCATATGTGCCCTAACCTGGGGCGTGGGCTCCAGCTGAGCCAGCAACCTTGGGCTCCAGCCAGCAGCCATGGGATCATGTTGATGATCCCATGCTCAAGCCAGTGACCTTGGGTTTTCAAACCTGGGTTTTCAATTCTAGGTAGATGCTCTATCCACTGCACCACCACTGGCCAGGCAATTAAAAATTTTTTTTTAAGATTTTATTTATTGTTTTTAGAGAGAGGAGAGAAAGCAAGAGAGAGAGAGAGGAGGGCAATGAGTGGAAAGTATCAACTCTTAGTAGTTGCTTCTTATTACATGCCTTGACTGGGAAAGCCCAAGGTTTCGAACCAGCGACCCCAACATTCCAGGTCAGCATTTTATCCACTGCACTACCACAGGTCAAGTGATTTCTAATATCTATACGGATAATAAAGGAAGTAGTGTTATAGATTCTGCTAGAAGACCGCAGTACAGTAAAACGTATGTTAAGGGGTCTAGCACTAACAAACTACTGAGCTTGAAAGGTAAAGGGAGTTTCTTTTGTTCTTAGCAATGAGATGTTACCAAGTATGTTACACCATCGTGTTTGATTAATACAAATGATTTATGTGACCCATTTAAATTCCTGTGTATTACATTGAAGACTTTCCATAATCTGAGCATTATCTACTGTTTCTGTGCCCCTCCCCACACCTAGCTCCTATTTGAGTCATGAGAAGCCTCTGTCTGCTTCCCACACATCATGCTGTTACTATGGTTTGGTGTCTTTTCAATAAGCTTTCTCTCTCCATAAGACTTCTCTTTCTCCTGTTCCCCTTTTCTCTCCATCAGCATGACCATGTTTTCTCCCTATCCTTAGCTTCCAGGTGAACCGACCAACTTCTTCCTCATTGAACTCTGGACTCTGAATGGAATCTAGACTGCGATCTCCTTGAGGGCAGAGCATACATCTGACTCTCTTTTATGTGCCCAGTACCCCACCATGCCTGGCACAAAATCAGTGTGGAATACATAGTGAACTGAATTGAGGTCCTGAAGAAAATTCAACATGTTCAAGTTTTTCATTGCTTTTGTGAGGATCACTATATCTATTCTTCTATTTTTACTTGGAAGATTTACTTTAGGAAGAGGTCATTTACAACAACTTACATCATGTTCTCTCTGTACGCTCTGTGTGCATATCTCTCTCAAGAATATTTTATAGGCAGTAATTCCCTTGTCATTCTTATGATATAAGTTAGTACCACCGTATTGATTGAATAGCTTATTTATTGAACTGCTATTTTTCTTAGAGACTATCTTTCTTAAAAAAATAGAGCTTTAAAAAATGAGGGATCTAAAATATCTATATATGAGAAAAGACAAGGGAAAAAGACATAGTTGGCCTCTAAATTTCTGACACTGTAATAAAGCAACTTTGATAGCATTGATTTAATAAGTAACTCAAGATAGATCTTACAATCACCCAATCTGTGGTTTCTTTAAAACAAATAATTCAACCAAGAAAGGCACATGAATTGAATGATAAGCAAAAATAATTGATACTATCATATTCATTCTGTGTTCTGGGATATTTTCACTTCATAAAAAGGCCAAAACATTTTATATGTTATGACTATTATTGAGAGAGACAGTTTCATAGTAGTTTGTGCTACTATGTGGTAGGCATTGTACTCAATAAATACTTTATTTCACTGCCTCATTTAAATCTTGTACCCTATTGTATTAGTCAGGGGTAGATAGAATCCATTATATATATCAGGGGTATTTAACCTTTTTATACCTACCGCCCACTTTTGTATCTCTGTTAGTAGTAAAATTTTCTAACTGCCCACTGGTTCCACAAGAATGATGATTTATAAAGTAGGGAAGTAACTTTACTTTATAAAATTTATAAAGCAGAGTTACAGCAAGTTAAAGCATATAATAATAATTACTTACCAAGTACTTTATGTTGAATTTTTGCTAAGTTTGGCAGAATAAATCTTTATACAACAACTTACTATGGTTAAATCTTTTTATTTATACTTTGGTTGCTCTGCTACCGCCCACCATGAAAGCTGGAACGCCCACTAGTGGGTGGTAGGGACCAGGTTGACTACCACTGATATATATGATAGAAATTAATTTCATCATACACACACACACACACACACACACACATGCAGACACAGAGTGGGGCAAAAGTAGGTTTATAGCTGTGAGTACACATTTATTCTTCTATTATTATTTGTTAATTATTGTAATATTTTTCATATGAAAAACTATAAACTTACTTTTGCCCCACCCTGTATATATATGAGAAAGTACAAGGAATTGGTTCACATAGTTATGGAAGCTGACAAGTCCTGAGACCTGCAGGGTAACTTGACAGGCTGGAAAGCCCACGTCTTAGCTAGGTCTGAAGGTGGGAAAAGAACGGTGTTCTTATTTCACAGAGGAATGCTTTTTGACTCAGGGAAGAGTTACCCTTTTGGTCAGTTCAGGCCTTCAGTTGGATGAGTCTTATTCATATAAGGTAAGACAATCTGTTTTACTCAGTCTGTCAATTCAAATGTTAATTTGATCCCAAAACACCATCATAGACACACCAAGAATAATACTTAACCAAACATCTGGACACCCTGTGGCCCAGACAAGTTAACATAAAACTAACCATCACATTTATATGGTAAGTTCTATATTTATCTTGGTTTTAGATGAGAGAAGAGAGAGAGGTGATTTAACACTTTGTCATACACAACTCTAAATGACAGAGACTCATTTTTTCCTAATCAAGACAGATCCAGGGCCTGGCCGGTTGGTTCTGTGGTACAGCGTTGGCCTGGTATGTGGATGTCTTGGGTTTGATTCCCAGTCAGGGCACACAGGAGAAGTGACCATTTGCTTCTCCACCCCTCCCCCTTCTCTCTCTCTCTCTCTTTCTCTCTTTTTCCTTCCCACAGCCATTGCTTGATTGGTTCACGTGAGTTGGCCTCAGGTGATGAGGATGGCTTCATGGCCTCTGCCTCACCCACTAAAAATGGCTCAGTTGCTGAGCATGGTCCCAAATGGGCAGAGCATCACCTCCTAGTGGGCTTGCCTGGTGAATCCTGGTTGCAGCACATGTGGGAGTCTGTCTCTGCCTCCCCTCCTCTCACTAAAAAAAAAACTTTAAAAAAATGATCTGTTTTTGAAATTTCCTCTAACACTTTTTTATCTCTCTGAAAATGGCAGTGTTTCTAGAATTATACAATTAGTCTACTTTCTACTCAGACCAAACTGAAGCAGTTCTTCATGATGAGAAAAAGGGGTGGAGGGGGACCTGACACATAGAATTGTTCAGAGAAAAGCAAGCTAAGTGGATTTAAAATTGCAACCTGTCGTTACCTTCTGCAAGTCATGTTGGAAGTACTAAAAAATAGTATAATGTTTTATCAAAAATATAAAGGAGAAATAATTTCTGGTGGTTTTTTAAAAGTGTTATTTTACCTGCCATGATGACTTGGTAGCTTAGATGGCTCAGTATGAAAGGTATTATATAACAGCATCAGAGCGGGTGTGTGTGTGTGTGAGTGTGTGCATGTGTGCGTGTGTGTGTGAATGTGTACTTGTGTGCGTGTGTGTTTGTGTTTTCTAACAGCTCTATTCACTATGAGGTAGTAAAGGTTAAGATACCATATCACTGGGATGTCTGATGTTCTCATTTAAATGACTGATAGCTTTTATTTGTTTACATTCTTTTCTAAACACATTATCAACCATTAGCTTGACACATCTTCAAAAAATTATATACATTCAGTGCTTTTCTCCCTGTTTCATAGTTTAGAAAACTGAAAAAGGGTACTTTGTCTTCAATATCCCCCAACAACTCTTTCTGCTCTTTCGCCCCTCACCGTGCCCAGACTCACTGGTAATGCTGACCATAAGCCCTTCCCCCCACATGCGCACACACAGCACACACACTACTAAATACATACATAAATGACAGAAACTCTGTTCCAACCTGTCTGACTGGACAAAGACAGTGTTTAAAAGAGAGAACTAAATTTGTAATATGAACAGACTTGAGGTTTTGTGAGAATTAAATTTAAAAAAAATGAAAACAAAAGAACGTATCACTGTGGTTGGCACATAAACCCATTATAGCTAATATTACTTGTATTAGTAGCTGTACTAGTATTATTATTAAAAGAGTTATTATTTATTAACATAAACCTGTATCCTTTTAGGAAACTTGCGGGTGAGAATGCCAGACAGACTTTAAATAAAGATGTATTTGACTAATATTATTCTCTATTCTTCTCTTCAGGTGTGTGAGATAAAGATACAAAACCGTAAGTCACTACATAGTTAATTTCTCCAACATATCCTATTGCAAAAATAATAATACCTTTGGCAGAGATATACTTTATTCCTGCTGATGTCATTAGAAAATGGCAAGGTCAACCAAAATGAGAAATGGACAGTGTCTCTGCCTTTTCAGTTTTTAATAAGTATTGTCCAAAGAAAGTCTAATCAGATCTGAACTTGTTTGTCCTTGAAGTGCCTTTTTTTTCAAAGGCCTCCTATCAATTCTAATGTAAGATCAAAAGCAGTTGAGAAAAAGCAGAAATCATTTAAGTATTTAAAAATATATTTATCCTATAGGATAGAAATAAAATCCTTATCCCCTTTTAATCACTCAGGAACTGGGGTATTTGCCTCCTTTTTATTTTTTCTGGAGTGTAGGGGAATGTTGGTAAAAGGAGCTGTACTTAACAAACCAGATTTTGCAGTGTATAAATAAAATATAGCCTCGTAAGGAATGAATGGTCTTTAAAGACTTTTCCTACAGATCCCCAGCCTCATTTATAGGGCAAGACTCTGGGCAAAACTATGAAATTAGTTATGTACAAAGTTTTATTATTCTGCTAGCTAGGGGACCTCCTATCTTTCACCCCAAATCATCATGTGTTTTCATCTTCACATTTTGTTCTCAGCAAAGGATGTGATAAACTCATAGGCATTGAGATACAATGACTATAAGAATTACTGTGCTCTTTTTATTAATCCACTTTATGATTTACTAAGATTTCTAATTGAAAAGCCTTTCATTTTAGTCATCAATGACATTGAGGATGCATTTACTACAATCAGAGGAACCTTCCCAGAATCACTTAATTCACAGCCTGTAGAAAACAGGTTCCCTCTCTGCTTTCTTAAACATTAAGAGCAGCCTTGTTCTTTTCTCATTTTCTGTCTAATACAGGCTCTCAATTCCAGCCATTCTCATCACAATGCTAATTATCCTTACCTGATTTATACTAGTGCTTTCTTTTGTACAGTCTGTCAATTCTATTGTCTCTACTCACAATGCCTTCTGTTTTCCTCCTGGGCAATCCTCTTGGGCTCCTTATTTCAACTGAGCTCTGCTTAATCAAACGTCTCCTCCATTTGAGGTGTATGGCTTAATTGAGGAAATGAACCATGCTCCAAAGAAGCAACAGTGCCCAGTACAAGATGATATACAATGAATAGCCATTTGTACATGGGCTGGTGATAGATTCATGAGTGATACTTTGTCCTGACACCCCCAAGGAACTTACTGTCCTGTAAGAGACCCAGACAGATATACAGAAAATTATAGTACAGGGAAGAGGATGCAGTGGCAAAACAGACAAAGGGTGCTAATAGGAGCCAAGAGCAGGGGTACCATCTGTGAGGGTGGATTGTCGCCTGGGTAACCTTTAGCAACTGTGTCATCTCAGAAACTGTGCCACATGATTTAGTTTCTGTACCTTTGCCATGAACCTTGCATCACAGTTATAGAAGAAAACATCATAGTCTGTAATAGAACCAATGACAACCGACATGAAGAGGAATGTTTCCTGCGGAGGGCAGTAGTCAGACCATGAGCACTGTCACATGCTGCTCGCTGTCTCTGTCAGTGTCACACTCAACAATGAAGGGGCTGCTGGGTCACTTTCCTGATCACCCACATTCTGGCTCTGCCCCCTGGTGCAGAACGGTGCTCACTGAACACCTTGTCATGCTGGCGAGCCAAGTCCTCAAATCATACCAACAAGCTGTATTTGGCAGGCATTTGCCTGTTTTAACAACCATGTGAAGTATGTTTAAATTCCTGGGAGATTATAGAGAGCAGTGATTAAGAACTAGTCTACTTAGGTTTGAGTCTAGGCTTCATCAATTATTAATAGTTTGACTTTGGAAAAGATGCTTTTCTTGCATTGGTTTCCTCATCTATACAATGAGAATAATAATAAATAGCATTATCTCATAGGGTGACTGGGAAAATTAAATGATGTAATGATTTCAAGATCTTCACGCTGCACTGGAAACCTAGTGTGTTAGTTTCCTAGGCCTGCTGTAACAAATTACTGCAAACTGTCTGGTTTAAAACAATAGAAATGTATTTCCTCAGTTTTGAAGGTGAAAGACAGAGATTAGGAGTCAGCATCTGGTGTGGCTGGCAGCCCCAGCACTCCAATGCTGTCTGTCATCACACGTCGTTCTCTTTGTGTGTCTCCCTGCATCTTCACATGGCCTTCTTATGGACACCAGTCGGAAGAGTGAGGCCTATCTTAATCCAGTACGACCTCATCTTAATTTAACTAATTATAGATGCAAATGCCTTATTTCCAAATAAGGCCACATTCACAGGTTCGAGGTAAATATTATACGAATTTTAGAGAACCTATTCAACTCAGTATACCTAGGAAACATGCAATAAATGTTAATTAAACACACCTAATTTTTCACACACACAAACACAAAACATAAAACACATACATGCAGGGGGCTCTGGGAAAATGATGGCCTTCAATATGACCTTGTTCTTCTCTGTTCCCGACTCCAATCTTTTCACTTCTGAGACAAGGAGCAGTTAGAGCTTCCCAGTAGAAGGCAGGAGTGGGGGGCGTGAGACTGTTGGTGAAGAGCTGGTATAGAAGCGTGTTCACTCTGGGTCAGTCCCAGGGGAGAGTTAGTATCAGTCACACAGTTTCCCTGGACCCTGAGGAGTTGAGGAGTTGCTGAACAGGTGGACTGATTCTCTCTATTCCAAAGAGGAGCAAATGGGAGGAGATTGGATGCAAAGATAATAACTGGACTGACAGCCTGCCTGCACTGTAGCGTGCACCCAAAGAGCAGAGGCCACTCTGATTCTTCCATTGCAGGCCTTTGACCATTTAAGGTGTTCCAGAAGCTGCCTCTGAACCCCAGTAAACAGGCAAAAGAAGATAATAAGGCACCCAGGGGCTCAGGTAGAATGAAGAGGATTCTTGGAATGCATTTATAAAAAAAGAGATGCTAGATTGATATGTTTTCTAAAAAACAGGAGTACGATATTCATTACTTAATGTGTTAGCTTTTATTTTTATTTTTAATATAAAGTGGATTATATCAGATTCTTGTTTTAAAATCTTTCAGTGACTCCCCATGGTGTTTAGTGTGTTTTCTAAAAGGATTGTGTCAGTATAGGGATAAGAAGCTTTCTACCATATTATATGGATTTAATTTATTATTTTCTAAAACACTCACTTTGAGTCACACTGCATCATTAGTATACTCAGTACCATCATCGTTTGCTGAGGCTTGCAGCGTTATTGCTTCTGTTTTACAGAGAAGGAAGCTAAGGTTCGGTGTGGGGAGCGAATGACTTACACAAGTCTGCAGAAGAGCGAGGCTCTGCGAGCCAGCCTCACTGTGTGTAGATTCATCTCCTGGGCCAGACCAGAGGGTCCTTTCCAGAAGAGACTATCTTGGTTCCTTTATGTTCCCCATGATGCCATAGTTCTTTAAACATATCTAAGTTCTAAGTGTTGGTTGAAATGAATTGGCTAAAAGTGGCACTTTTTTGTTGTTTATTTTAAGGTAGGGAAAGCTGGGGCATGTTTGAAGGTATCAGATGAGAATCAATGTAGTTACTGAAGATGCTACAGAAGGAGGTGCAGTGTGGGAGCAAGGTCAGTTACTGCGTGAGTGTGTTGATTCTCTTTTCCTCTCTTGTGGATGTATATAGAGACAAAGTAGCACAAAGCTCACAGGGAAGGATGCACTTTAGAGAAGGATGGATGGTGTGTCCTTTGAGAGCACCGGGACAGGTACACAAGGACAGATGATGCACCAGAGATATAGGGAGATAAACCTAAGAAGACTGGGGGACAGAGGGCCTTCCCACCTCGTGATCAGAGCTCAGCGGAAACAATTGAAGAAACATTTTACAGACTGTCAGCCTTTGTCTTTGCAATTTAGCAAAAACAGCAACTGAAGAATTCATCCACTGACATGACTATCATTTACAGTTGGGGTCTGGAAGCAGGAAATGGTTTGAAAAGGTCCCTGTCTTATTTGAACACCTCGGTTGTTTCATACTGGAGTCCGATGGTAGGTCATATGTTGATAAACCACCTGGTTCCTCTAACTTTAAAAATGATTGCTGGTCTGAAAATGGAAAGAGAAGTAGATTTGGAAATGATCTGAAAGCCAACAGTGAGAGATACTCAGTGTCCTTTTTTGATCAGCGTGACCCTCCATTAGCTCCCCTGGGCTACTGCCCACAAAGCTTCCTGTGCAGGGCCTACGGGGAAGTGAGCTGGAAGCCCTGGACGGCAGAATGAACCGAAGAGTCAAATGTCCGCCTGTATATCCTGACATCTGCACTGTCCAGTGTTCCTTTTGGCCACACAGAAAATGGGTTGGCTATAAATTATTGTTTTAGTGTCAGCAAATAAAGTTAACATAAGCATTTTTTAAAATACTGGGTAGAGGTTTTTAATTTTTTGCATACTGTATTTCTTAGGTTTATTTTTTATATATAGAGAGAGAATGCTGGAAGCTTAGAATTGACGACTGCTTCTCTCTATTTAGCCTTTTTTTTTTAACATGTTCAATTTTTTGTTGCATTTTAAGGGAGTCTTAATATCCTAATCTAGTCACAGTACAGTGATTTTCATTTGTAGGATAAAATTGCACCCACATCACCAAATTAAACTCTCTTTTTTAAATGAAAACCGTGGTTAAAAAAATTAACCCTCTGAACAATAAAAATGTATATTTTCTATATATGTAATAACTAAGGTGTTTAAAATGTATCTTACAGTGCTTTGTTATGCATGTGAACCATTGCTATAATTTTGTGAAATAGGTGTTATTGTCTTCCTTACTCAGCAGATAAGAATTAGACCTCAGATGACTCTGTGGCCTCTGCCTTGGGGGCTAGAGTGGCTCTGGTTGCAACAGAGCAATGCCCCAGATGGGCAGAGCATCGTCCCCTGGTGGGCATGCCGGGTGGATCCAGTCGGGCACATGCAGGAGTCTGTCTGACTATCTCCCCGTTTCCAACTTCAGAAAAATTAAAAAAAATTTAAAAAAAAAGAATTGGGCCTCAGAAAGAATATGACTTGCCCATGATCATTCACCAGTAGCTGGTGGAATTGAAAATCACACACATTTTTCCAGATTCTGAATCCCGTGTCTTGTCTCCTCAAAGGAAGAAGCCAGCATTATTCATTTACTTAAATGTTCAATATTCATGGCACTGTGTTGGCTCTTTATATCCAAGGCAGAATAGGACACAATCCCTGCTCCGATGAAGTGCACAGTCCAACATAGGATATAGCCAAGTATATATATAGGAAAAGATAATACAGGACGATCTGTGCTTTATTAGGAAAAACATACAGGGAATGGTGGGAGCTCTGGTGGGGCAGAGGGTGAGATAGGGTGGTCAGGGAAAGCTCTCTGAAAAACATAATGTCTAACATGAGAGAATAAGTGAGTAGGAATTTGTGATGGGAAATGGGAAAAAATGTTCTATATAGCCTGAAGGAAGAGCATGTGTAAAGGCCCCAAGGCAGGACACGTCATGGTTTAGAAGGCAGATGTTAATTAGATAAACTAGTATAGCTCAAACACTGAGTGAAGATGAGATTCATGAGAGAGGGGAAACCTGAGAAAGCTGGGTTTTCAAGCCATATTAAGGGAAGCCTGGAGATTTTCAAGCTGAAGATTGAAGTGTTGGCTTTATATCATTTTAAAAAGATTGTTCAGGTCCTTGGCAATCTTTTTGTAATTTTTTTTTTGGGTGGGGTTTTTTTTGTGTGTGTTTTATAAGTTCTTTATAAATTTTGGATGTTAATCTTTTATTAGATGTATTTATGAATACGTTCTCCCATTTAGTGGATTGTCTTCTTTTTAATTTTTATTGATTTTAATTTATTTTGTTTACAAAGATTCAAGTGTCCCACCGAATATATCCCCCCATCCCAATGTTCCCCTCAATACCCCCTTTAACCCCTCCCCGCAATTTTGCTGTCCTGCTCTTTATAATGCTGTGATATATATATATATATAATTTCACTAATCTCTTTCCCTTCTTTGATCCCATCCTCTCATCCCCTTACCCTCTGTCCACTTTCCCTCTGGTCCCTTTGATCCTGCCTCTGCTTCTATTCCACTCCTCAGTTCACATTGTTCATTAGATTCCTGAAATGAGTGAAGTCATATGATATTTTTCTTTCTCTGCCTGGTTTATTTCACTTAACATAATAATCTCCAGGTCCATCCATGTTGTCGCAAAAGGTAAGATTTCCTTCTTTTTCACAGCCAAGTAGTACTCCATTGTGTATTTGTACCAGAGCTCTTTAATTCACTCGTCCACTGATGGACACTTGGGCTATTTCCAGATCTTGGCTATTGTAACAATGCTGCAATAAACATGGAGGTGCATTTCTTCTTTTGAATCAGTAATTTGGTATTCTTAGGATATATTCCTAAAGTGGGATGGCTGGGTCAAAAGGCAGTTCCATTTATAATTTTTGGAAGAATCTCCATTCTGTTTTCCACAGTGGCTGCACCAGTCTGCATTCCCACCAGCAGTGCAGGAGGGTTCCCTTTTCTCCACATCCTCGCCAGCACTTATTCTGTGTTATTTTGTTGATGAGCGCCATTCTGACTGGTGTGAGGTGACATCTCATTGTGGTTTTAATTTGCATTTCTCTAATGATTAGTGATGTTGAACTTTTTTTATATGCCTATTGGCCATCTGTATGTCTTCTTTAGAGAAGTGTCTATTCATTTCTTTTGCCCATTTTTGATTGGATTGTTTATCTTCCTGGTGTTGAGTTTTACAAGTTCTTTATAAATTTTGGTTATTAACCCCTTATCAGATGTATTGTCGAATATGTTCTCCCATTGTGTGGTTTGTCTTTTTATTTTGTTCACATTGTCTTTAGCTGTGCAACAGCTTTTTAGTTTTATATAGTCTGATTTGTTCATCATGTCCTTTATTTCACTTGTCTGTGGAGATAAATCAGCAAATATATTGCTGAAAGAGATGTCGGAGAGCTTACTGCCTGTTTTCCCCCAACATAATTACGGTTTCATGACTTACACTTAAGTATTTTATCCATTTTAAGTAAATTTTTGTGAATGGTGTAAGTTGGTGGTCTAGTTTCATTTTTTGCAAGTAGCTGTCCAATTTTGCCAACACCATTTGTTAAAGAGACTGTCTTTACTCCATTGTATGCTTTTATCTCCTTTGTCAAATATCAATTGTCCATAAAGGTGTGGGTTTATTTCTGGGTTTTCTGTTCTGTTCCATTGATATATACCTGTTCTTATGCCAGTACCAAGCTGGTTTTAGTACAATGGTCTTCCTGTAGTATAACTTGATATCAGGAAGTGTGATACCACTCACTTTATTCTTCTTTTCCAAGATTGCTGAGGCTATTTGTGTTCTTTTTTGATTCCATATAAATTTTTGGAATATTGGTTCTTTATCTTTGAAGTATATCATTGGTATTTTAATAGGAATTGCATTGAATTTATAAATTGCTTTGGATAATATAGAAATTTTAATGATGTTTATTCTTCCTATCCATGAACACAGCATTTGCTTCCACTTGTTTGTATTTTTCCTTGATTTCTTTTATCAAAGTTTTATAATTTTCTGAGAATAAGTCTTTAACCTCCTTGGTTAAATTTACTCCTAGGTACTTTATTTTTTTGTTGTTGTTGCAATAGTGAAGGGGATTGTTTTTCTTAATTTCTTTTTCAGACAGTTCATTGTTGGTGTATAAAAATGCCTCTGATTTCTGAGTATTAATTTTATATCCTGCCACCTTGCTGACTTCATTTATCAGGTCCAGTAGTTTTTTGACTGAGACTTTAGGATTTTCTATGTACAGTATCATATCATCAGCATATAATGATAGTTTTACTTCTTCTTTTCCAATTTGGATGCCTTTTATTTCTTCTTCTTGTCTGATTACTGTGGCTAGGACTTCCAGAACAACGTTAAATAAGAGTGGTGAAAGGAGGCACCCCTGCCTTGTTCCTGATCTTAAGGGGATTGCTTTTAATTTTTGCCCATTGATTATAATTTTGACTGTGGGTTTGTCATAGTTGGACTTTATCATGTTGAGGTATGTTCCCTGTATTCTGACTTTGCTGAGAGTTTTGATCATAAATGGGTGCTGGATTTTATCAAATGCTTTTTCTGCATCTATTGATATAATCATGTGATTTTTCTCCTTTCTTTTGTTTATGTGATGAATCACATTGATTGAATTGCAAATATTATGCCAGCCTTGCTTCCCCAGAATAAATCCCATTGATCATGATGTATGATTTTTTTCATGTATTGCTGGATTCAGTTTGCAATATTTTTTTGAGAATTTTAGCATCTAAATTCATCAGGGATATTGGCCTATAGTTTTGTTTCTTTGTAGTGTCTTTGGCTAGTTTTGGAATGAGGATTATGTTTGCTTCATAAAAGGAGCTTGGAAATCTTCCCTCCTCTTGAATTTTTGAAATAGCTTGAGAAGGATAGGACTTAGTTCTTCTTTGAATATTTGGTAGAATTTGCCTTTGAAGCCTTTTGGCCCAGGGCTTTTGTTTGTTGGAAGTTTTTGATAACAGTTTCAATCTCATTTGATGAAATCGGTCTCTTTAGGTTTTCTGATTCTTCCAGATTGATTTTTGAAATATTGTATGTGTCAAGGAATTTGTCCTTTTCACCTAGGTCAGTGGTCGGCAAACTGCAGCTCACAAGCCACATGCAGCTCTTCGGCCCCTTGAGGGTGACTCTTCCACAAAATACCACGTGCAACCACTACCTCGATAAGAAATGTACCTAACTATATAATTTAAGTTTAAACAATTTGTCTCTTAAAAGAAATTTCAATCGTTGTACTATTGATATTTGACTCTGTTGATTATTGAGTTTGCTGACCACTGAGCTAGGTTGTCTAATTTTTTGACATACAGTTCTTCATAGTATTTTCTTAAAATCCTTTGTATTTCTGCTGTGTCAGTTGTTACTTCTCAACTCTCATTTCTAATTTTATTTATTTGAGTCTTCTCTCTTTTTCTCTTGGTGAGTCTGGTTAAAGGTTCATCTATCTTGTTTACCTTTTCAAAGAACCAACTCTTGGTTTCATTGATCTTCTGTATTGTTTTTTTAGCCTCTATGTCATTTATTTCCGCTCTGATCTTTATTATTTACTTCCTTCTACTTCCTCTGGGCTTTACTTGCTGTTCTTTTTCTAGTTCTTTTAGATGCAGAGTTAAGTTGTTTATTTGACCTTTTTTTTTTTTTTGCTTCTTACGGTATACCTATAATGCTATGAACTTTCCTCTCAGGAATGCTTTTGCTGTGTCCCGTAAATTTTTAGTTGTTGTATGTTCGTTTTCACTTGTTTCAAGGAAATTTTTTATTTCTTCCTTGATCTCAGTGTTAACCCATTCATTATTTAATAACATGCTATTTAATCTTCAAGTGTTTGAATGTTGTTCAGTTTTTCTATTGTAGTTGATTTCTAGTTTTATGCCATTGTGATCAGAGAAGATGCTTGATATGATTTCAATCTTCTTAAGTTTATAGAGACTCATTTTGTGGCCTAACATGTGGTATATCCTAGAGAATGTACCATGAGCACTTGAAAAGAATGTATATTCTGCTGCTTTGGGGTGAAATGTTTTGAAGATATCTATTAAATCCAGTTCATCTAGTGTGTCCTTTAAGTCTGCTGTTTTTTTGTTAATTTTCTTTCTTGAGGATCTATCCATTGAGGTTAGTAGGGTATTGAAATCCCCTACTATTATAATATTGTTTTTGACCTTGCCCTTTATGTCGATCAAAATCTGCTTTATATATTTACGTGCTTCTATACTAGGCACATAGATATTTATAATGGTTATATCTTCTTGTTGGATTGCTCCCTTAATCATTATGTAGTGACCTTCTTTATCCCTTACTATAGCCTTTGTTTTAATGTCTATTTTATCAGATATAAGTATTTCTTCCCCAGCTTTTTTTTCATTTCCATTTGCATGAAATATTTTTTTATGCTTTCACTTTTAGTCTATGTATATCTTTTGTCTTGAGGTAGGTCTGTTGTAGATAGCATATGTATGGATCCTGTTTTCCTATCCACACAGCTATCCTATGTCTTTTTATTGAAACATTTAATCCATTTACATTTAAGGTTATCATTGGCATGTAGTTGTTTATTGTCATTTTATTATTTAAATCTACATTCCTCTTTTTCTATATTTTTTTTCTTTGTTTTGTTTACAATAAGCCCCTTAACATTTCTTGCAGCATTGGTTTGGTTGTAAAGAATTCCTTGAGTTTTTCTTTTTCTTGTTTTTCTTTTTTCTTTTTTTTTGGTCTGGTAAGCTTTTTATTTCTCCTTCAATTTTAAACAATAGCTTTGTTAAATAAAGAAGTTGTGGGTATATACCCCAAAAACTCAGAAACATTGATACGTAAAGACACATGCAGCCCCATGTTTATTGCAGCATTGTTCACAGTGGCCAGGACATGGAAACAACCAAAAAGCCCATCAATAGATGACTGGATAAAGAAGATGTGGCACATATACACTATGGAATACTACTCAGCCATAAGAAATGATGACATCGGAACATTTACAGCAAAATGGTGGGATCTTGATAACATGATACGAAGCGAAATAAGTAAATCAGGAAAAACCAGGAACTGCATTATTCTATACGTAGTTAGGACATAAAAGTGAAACTAAGAGACATTGATAAGAGTGTGGTGGTTACGGGGGGGAGGGGGGAATAGGAGAGGGAAAGGGGGAGGGGAGGGGCACAAAGAAAACAAGATAGAAGGTGACAGAGGACAATCTGACTTTGGGTGATGGGTATGCAACATAATTGAACGACAAGATAACCTGGACTTGTTATCTTTGAATATATGTATCCTGATTTATTGATGTCACCCAATTAAAAAAATAAAATTATTAAAAAAAAAAAAGAAGTTGTGGTTGTAGGCTCTTGTTTTGCATTACTTTGAATATTTCTTGCCATTCCCTTCTGGCCTCAAGTGTTTCTGTTGAAAAATAGGGTATCATCCTTATGGGGGCTCATTTGTAGGTGATTGACTGCTTTTCTTTTGCAGCTTTTAGTATTCTTTTTTATCTCTTAACTTTGGTATTTTACTTATGATATGTCTTGGTGTAGGTCTCTTTGTATTCCTCTTTAATGGGATTCTCTGTGCTTCTTGAACTTGAGTGACTTTTTCCTTCATCAATGTAGGGAAGTTTTCCACTCTGATTTCTTCAACCAGGTTTTCTATCCCTTGTTTTTTCTCTTCTCCTTCAGGAACCCCTATGATGTGGATGTAATTAATCTTCATGTTGTCACAGAACTCTCTTAGAGTTTCCTCAGACTTTTTGATCCTCTTCTTTGTTGTTGTTGTTCTGCTTCCTTGCTTTCGCTTATCTTGTCCTCTAAATTGCTGAATTGATCCTCTTCTTCATCCAGCCTGCTTTTAATTCCTTCTAGTGTAGTCTTTATTTCTGATATTGTATTTGTCATTTCTATCTGGTTCTTTTTTATGATTTCAATTTCCTTTTTGATGCTTGATATCTCTTTATTTAGGTGCTCATTATGTCCATCCATTGTTACTCTAAGATCTTTGAGCATCCTAATAATCATTATTTTAAACTCTGCATCCAGTATCTTGGTTATTTTCATCTCATTCAGTTCTTTTTCTGAGGATTTATCTTTTTCATTTATTTGTATTGCATTTCTCTGTCTTCCCATTTTGTCTCTGTATAGACTACTTTTTGAATGTGTTCTTTGTGTAGCTAGCTGAGTATAGGGACGTGTTGTCTGCCTCCAGCTTTTAGTTGTGTTGTTTCTAGATCTTCTTAGGTTGGCCTCAGCTGTTGTTTGTAACCCTCTGTAGGCTACTTGTCTGCTGCTACTGCTCTTTTTGCTGTTTGTGTTGGCATTTTCTATGCCTTAGCTGGGTCAGGTGTGAGGAGCCCTTCCTTAAGATACCACTCTAACTAGGGTTGTTAGGTCCTGAGCTGATGCTCTCCATATCTGGCTGCTGGATGTGTCAGCCCTGGACCTCCCTGGCTGAAACCTGGTGCAGACCAGTGAGGGTCACTGCTTATGGCTGACCCTTAGCAACCTTCTTGGAGATCCAGAATTTGTGGCTGCTTCTGCTGGACCTAGATGCCATTGTAAATATCACCTGCATTCCTAGCCTGGCCTTTATCTACTCTTGGCCAGTGTGTGTAGCCTCTCTATTCCCAAGGTGTGGTCTGTTCGCCAGGCAGCCACCACCGCCTTCTCTTCTGGCGCTCAGGCTCCAGCACCACCGGGCACATGGCCTCGCTGGCCACTTTGCCAGGCTCCGACCCATGCTACTATGTGTGATGCCTCGCTGGGCTCTGCCCCTGCGCAGCACTGGCCACCCCACTGAGCACCATGGCTGCTGCCGCAGCAGCTGGACCCACCTGCCCTTTAGAGGGTACTCAGCGGCATGGTAGGGCAGTGTAGCCCAGACCTCAGCATTCAAAACCTGTGTCTCTGATGCACCCCTGGTTCTAAGCAACTCTTTGCTCTGATTGGAATAGGAGAGTCTCTGGTGGGTGGGGTAATTGGTTCCCTTTGCTGGCATTGGTTCTCTCATGAAAAATGGCCACTTTAGGTTTGGGCAGTGACCCAGTTCAGGGGTTAAGGTGGCTATTCCTCACAGTCTCTACCTGTGCCTCCAAGACTACACTCTCACAACTCTAGTCCTCTCAGCACTCCCCACTCCCGGAGCCTTAAGTAAGTGGCTGTGAACAAGGTTCTCTGCGTGGTCCCTTTAAGATGGAGCCTGGGTCTGAGAGTTCTGTCTCCTTCTTGGAAACAGTAACCTGTTTATTCTTTCAGCTAAATACTGTCCATATGTCTCCTTTGGTCTCTGGGGCTCCAGGCTGGGGCTCCAGTCCTGGAGCTGAGGATCCACAACTCTCTGGGCAACCTACCCCACCATGAGAGACTCTCCAGACTGCTGCTTGCTCCTGAGAGTGGGGCAGCCCTTTCCTCATCTCCGCCTTTCCTACCAGTCTCAGTGTGGTTCCTTCAGTGATGCTTGGTTATAGATTCCTCTTGATTTGGTCCAAAGTTGGTTTTTCAAAATGATTGTTGTCAAGTTAAGTTGTAATCCATTTTGGTTCTGGGAGGTAGGAGTTGTAACATCCACCTACTCCATTGCCATTTTCCCTCTCAGTGGATTGTCTTTTCATTTTGTTGATGGTTTCCTTTGCTGTGCAATAACTTTTTAGTCTGATGCAATCCCATTTCTTTATCTTTTTCTCATGTCCCTTGCTTAAAGAGATATATCTGAAAAAATATTGCTACAAGAAATGTCTGAGATGTTACTGGCTATGTTTTCTTATTTTTTCTTTTTCCTTTTTTTTTTTTTTTTGTTTCAGTGACAGAGACAGAGAGAGGTACAGATAGAAACCAACAGAAAGGGAGAAAGATGAGAAGCATCAATTCTCTGTTGTGGCACCTTAGTTGTCCATTAATTGCTTTTTTCATATATGCCTTGAAAGCAGAGTGTGTGAACCCTTGCTCAAGCCAGTGACTCTGGGCTCAAGCCAGCGACCTTTGGGCTCAAGACAACGACCTTGGGGTCATGTCTATGATCCCATGCTCAAGCCAGCAACCCTGTACTCAAGCTGGTGAGCCCGCCACTCAAACTGGATGAGCCCACGCTCAAGCCAATGACCTCAGGGTTTTGAACCTGGGTCCTCTGCATCCCATTTTGATGCTCTATCCACTGTGCCATCTCCTGGTCAAGCTAAAGCCTATGTTTTCTTCTGTGATTTTTTTTTAAGAAGCTGGAAATGGGGAGAGACAGTCAGACAGACTCCTGCATGCACCTGACTGGGATCCACCTGGCACGCCCACCAGGAGGCGACGCTCTGCCCACCAGGGGGTGATGCTCTGCCCCTCCAGGGGGTCGCTCTGTTGTGACCAGAGCCACTCTAGCACCTGGGGCAGAGGCCAAGGAGCCATCCCCAGAGCCCGGGCCATCTTTGCTCCAATGGAGCCTTGGCTGCAGGAGGGGAAGAGAGAGACAGAGAGGAAGGAGAGGTGGAGGGGTGGAGAAGCAGATGGGTGCTTCTCCTGTGTGCCCTGGCCGGGAATCAAACCTGGGACTTTCGCACGCCAGGCCGACACTCTACCAACCGGCCAGGGCTCTTCTGTGATTTTTATACTTTCATATTTAATATTTAAGTGTTTAATCCATTTTGCATTTATTCTTGTGTATGGTGTAAGAAGGTGGTCTAGTTTCAGGTTTTTTTGTATTTATCTGTCCAATTTTCCCAACACCATTTATTGAATAGACTATCTTTATCCCTTTATACATATGTTCCTGCCTCCTTTGTCTAGTATTAATTGACCGAGTAAACATGGGTTATTTCTGGACTTTCTATTCTGTTCTGTTGATCAATATGTCTGTTTTTATGCCAGTGTCATTCTGTTTTGGTTACTATGGCCTTGTACTATAGTTTGATGTCCAGTAACATGGTTTCTCTAACTTTGTCCTCTTTCAAGATTGCTATGGCTATTCAGGGTTTTTGTGGTTCCATATAAATTTTTTTAATATTTGTTTTAGTTTTGTGAAATACATGATTGGTATCTTGATAGTAACTACATTGACTCTATAGATTGCTTTGGGTAATATGAATATTTTAATGATATAGTCTTCTTATCCATGTGGTTCCAGTTATTTTTATCTTCTTCAATTTCTTTCTTTAGTGTCTTATAATTTTCTGAGTGCAGGTCTTTTATATCCTTGGTTAAACTTGTTCCTAGGTATTATATTCTTTTTAAAGAAGTGTTAATTGTATTATTTTATTTTTCTGATAGTTTATTATTGTTGTATAAAAATGCAACTGATTTCTAGATATTTATTTTATAACTTGCTACTTTATTGAATTTATTTATTAGTTCTAACTATTTTTAGGTTGAATTTTTAGGGTTCTCTATATACAGTATCATGTCATCTGCACATAATGACAGTTTTGCTTCTTCTTTTCCAATTTGAATGCCTTTTATTTTGTTGTCTAACTGCTGTGGCTAGGGCTTCTGGTACTTTACTAAATAGACATTTTTCTAAAGTGGACATTCAGATGCCCAATAAATATATGAAAAGATACTGAAGTTCACTAATCATCAGAGAAATGTGAATTAAAATCACAATGAGCCTTTGCCAGATAGCTCTTTTGTTAGAGTGTCGTCCTGAAGTGCAGAGGTTGCCAGTTTGATCCTCAGTCAGGGCACACACAGGAACAGATCGATGTTCTTCTCTCTCTCTTTCTCTCTCCCCCCTTTCCTCTCTTGCTAAAATCAATTAAATACATACATAAATAAATAAATAAGTGCTAATTCTTTTTTAAAAACACAGTGAGATATTACCTCACACCTGTTGTAATGGCTATCATCAAAGATCAACAAATAACAAGTGCTGGCAAAGGAATGGAGAAAAGGGAACCCTCGTGCTCTGTTGGTAGAAATATAGTTTGGTGCAGCCACTGTGAAAACAGTATGGAATTATCTCAAAAAATTAAAAATAGAACTTTCTTTTGACCCAATGATACTACTTTGGAGATATATCCTAAGAATCCTGAAACACTTGTTTAAAAGGATTCATGCACCCCTGTGTTCATTGCAGCATTATTTATAATAGCTAAGATCTGGAAGCAGCCCAGAGATGAATGAATTAAAAAGCTGTAGTGTATTTACACAGTTGAATACTACATGGCCATAAAAGAAAAAAAAAAAGAACTCTTACCTTTTGTGACAGCATGGATGGACCTGAAGATCATTAAGCTATGTGAAATAAGCCAGTCAGAGGAAGACAAATACCCTATAATTTTATTCCTATATGGAAGCTAATGAACAAAATGAACTAACAAGCAAAATAGAAACAGGTTCATATATAGAGTGCAAGTTGACAGCTTTCAAAGGGGGGTTGGGTGGGGGAGTTGGAGGGATAAAGCAAAAAATGACAAAAAAACCCTCATGGACACAGACAGCAGTGTAGTGCTTGAGGAGGGTAGGGTAGAGGAGGGTACGGAAGGATAGTAGTGATGGAGGAAGACCTGACTTGGGGAAGTGAATACACAATACGTGTACAGAGATGTGTTATAAAATGGGGAACCTGAAACCTGTAAAATTATGTTAACCAGTGTCACCCAATACAATTAAATAAAATGAATAACTTTTTTAAAATAATGACCATCCTGGCAGGAGTGTGGAGAATTCATGGGAGAGAAATTAAGACTCTCTCCCATAAGGAGGAACAATTAAGGAATTATAGTAATAAAAGAGGTGATAAATTATAGTGACCTGAACTGTTGTGTGGTATCCACAGCTGGTCACCCAAGCAGCTGTGGCAATGCCATGAAGTGAATGAAAGGCAGGTGTGCCTGAGAATTGCTGAGGCTAGCAGTACAACCAAAGGACTCCAGGCAGTTAAAACCATGCCGACAACAAGCACAGAGCCCCCTCGGTAATGCAGATTTCATTCGGTTGGCAGGCCAGTTAACCTGTTCCGTCTTTAAATTGGTTTGAATTAAGCTGATTTACTCCAGATGCACAAAGCTCACTCCTGGATGGTATTTTCCCCTGCTTAGTCAAAAGCAAACTACTGATGTGAGGTAGATAGCATGGCCCCTTTGACTAGGTTTTGTTTTTTTTTGATTGAGCTGTAAATTATTTGAGGATTAAACAAATACCGATTCATGTCACGTTCCCTGTCTTGGCTTATCATCTAATCAAAACATTGCTGAAAACATCGTCTCCTAAATGTGAAATTGTTCAGTGAATAAATCATAATGTGCAGCTTTCAGGCAAGCCATGTTTAGAAAATGAAATTTAAGTAGGAGAAATTACAGAAAGGATAGGATACACAATCAGTATTCTGAAGATAATCATTAACAGTCTCCCGGTACTTTGTGGTGGGGTAGCACTGTGACAAAGAGAAGGGAAATGCAAATTGAGAGTGCCTACTCAATTAACCAGGATATTGTTCGCTGCTGTTTACAAAGGATGAAATCTAACCTCCTGAGTGTGAAATACAAGGCCTTTCAGGATCGCCTCCTCCAGCCTGTTCAGTCTCATCTTCTTCCAATACACATACTCCTGTTCCTGAACCATCCTCTTCTTGTTTATTGGTGGGTCAAAATCCTGTTCACTTGATAAGTCTTTTCTTTAAGTATTGCTTCCTCTCTGACAGCTCTCTGCTTCCCTCTGTCCAGTAACTTTATAAAACAAAAAAATGGCAAATAATGAGAATTGACTGTGGAATTCCTTGAGAGATGAGACCATCATCTCTGTATACCTAACACCCAGTATAATGCTTAAAATTAAGAACATGGCTGGTATTTAAAATTCCTGACAACAGGCCCTGGCCGGTTGGTTCAGCAGTAGAGCGTTGGTCTGGTGTGTGGAAGTCCTGGGTTCAATTCCCAGTCAGGGCACACAGGAAAAGCGCCCATCTGCTTCTCCACCCTTCCCCCTCTCCTTTCTCTCTTCCCTTCCCACAGCCAACGCTCCATTGGAGCAAAGTTGGCCCAAGCGCTGGCCTCCATGGCCTCTGCCTCAGGCACTAGAATGGCTCTAGCTGCAATGGAGCAATGCCCAGATGGGCAGAGCATCACCCCCTGGTGGGCATGCCGGGTGGATCCTGGCCAGGAGCAGGCAGGAGTCTATCTCTCTGCCTCCCACTTCTAACTTTGGAAAAATACAAAAATAAAAACTGAATAAAAAAATAAAAAAAATTCTGACAGCAATATCAAAAGCTATTTTAAAAACTGATTTTATTGGTAATTACGGGCTTTTCTTTAACCAAGTCCACCAAGAATGCCCGTTCAAAGGCCAGATGGTTATAATTCAGTTTTTAGTATGAGCTTGGGCATTAAATGCTAAGGAATTGTTAATAGTCTTAAACATATACTGACTTAAAGGCATTGTTGGATTACCGGGCTAGGAGTTACGTAACTTGAGGAAAACTCAAAGTATACTATGTAGCATACCAAGACAGAGATAAAGCTCTTCAAAACAGAATTTGCTAAAGCAGAAGATTTTAATAGTGGAGCCTAGGGATTTGGAGGTTTAATACAGATCCTAGTGATTCTAATGTAAAGTGATTGCAAACTGCATTATGATTAACACTGCCATTCCAGGTGTTTCTTACCTGGTTGTCCTCTCTGGGGAATATTTAACTCAGTTCTTTTTGAAGATGAATAAAGTTTGTTGTTGTTGTTTTATTTGTTTGTTTTGCAATGAATGACTTCATAAGTTCTGTATTTTTTACTATATATGTGCATTTACAACGTTGACAGTGTCCATTTCATTCTTCTTCTTCACTAAGTAGCAGTTTGGCTAGCAAAGCATACAGGTTCATTTTCAGCTCTCTTCTATGTGTCTCCGGCTGCTTTTCTCCTGTACCAGAAAAATATGGGTGAGTGAACTGAAAATTCAGTACAACATATTAAATACTCTAGTAGAAGAACAAACAAAATACAATGGGTTCTTAAATGTGAGAACAACATAGGTTTGTCATCCAGACGTGTAAAGATTTAGTGTCACTGCTGTGGTGAGTGGGCTGAGCTGATTATCAAAGTAAAGTTGGTATTTGTTTGCTGTTTTTATACCCTATTTATCCACACAAAACATGTTCACTTCAATATCTTGGGAATTCAGCCAAGTAGCATTTTGGTTCCTGTCAGATTTGCCTTGACTTTATTACATTTTAAAGCAGCAGGATGGCCTGCTACATTTGTTTTGTTTTGTTTTCTCCTGGCTTTGAGTGTAAAGAACTCTACATAAAATAACTCAGTTTGTATATTGGCGTCTGGGCATCCTTGATCAAAGACTACTCACAATTTCACATTTTGAGTGTCTCTTTCTCAAGCACCTCCGAGAGAGATTGGTTAATGTTATCTATCAACTTGCCGTTCTTTTCACTGAGAATGTAGAAATATATATTATTTTGGCATGCTGAATGTGGCCTTTTCCAGACCAGTGGTTTCATCTGTTTGGGACAAAGGTCGTAAAAAAGGCTGTAAAAAGCAGGTCAGAGGGAAAGATTATTGCTGAGAAAGAAAGCCTGATTCAGAAGGGAGGCGATGGCATTCTCAGTGTCTTTAAAGCACTTAAGCTATTGTACTTCTCAAGAGACTCTGTCTTCAACACACAAAGAATGTCAGGAAATCGTATGGCTCTTGAAAATAGCTCTCCATCAAAGAGTGACAAAAAAGCTCTCTGAAAATCTGAGCCATACAGAGCAGGGAGTCCGGCAGATGTTGAGACTATTATCCAGCCAACATTGTGAGACTTTGGCCATTGTCTCTAAGTTGAGCAAAGGTAGCTCAGTGAGGAATTAAAAACACATGCAGGTTAAAGTCCATCTGTCAGAAAGCAGGAGCTCTCTGACTCTAGTTGGACAAGAGTGTAAACTAGGCCCAGCCGGTCCTCAGGGAGCAGCCGCATGTGGCTGTGCAGGTTGTCTGGTGCGCAAAGCACCACACCGAAGAGGACATCACCCACATCACAGATGTTGTCGGTCTGTGAAGCTGTTATTTGGGGGCAGATGGCAGTTAAATATTTTATTCTAACAAACCCATATGGTGTGATAATTTTCTGAGAGATGGATAAAGGTGTTTTGAAAAAAGGGCTCCTTTTTAAATATTCTACACCCTGTCTAGGCCAGCAGCAGCTGCTTGCTCCAAAACAAATGAGTTCAGACATATTGCTCAGCGTTCCTCGCTGTTCAGTGCACTGTAGCAAGATTATGTCACTGGACTTCACTCATTCATTTAGTGAAATAACTAACTGGGCATTTGCCGCATGCCAGCCACTGCTGTGGGCACTGGCACACAATGGGACAAACGCCTCTGCCCTCATGGCGCTGTCCCTCCACAGTGCATTATGCACTGGGGAGGTGGGGCGGACAGGGGTCGGGAGTGTCCATGCAGAAGAACACAATTAGGCTTCGAACGGGGAAAGATCCTGCATTCAGTCTCAGCTCCAGAGTGGGGGGGGGGGGTCTTGGGCAGTTGAACCCTCCTTACTTTATCTATAGAAAGGGTATACAAATACTCTCCTTACTGGGTTTATGGTAATGTTAAAGATAAAATATTAAAAAACTTTCAGTGTGGAGCTATGACATACAAGTATATGGCTGATGTAGTAATGGTTATTATCTTTATTATATGCGGCTTAAGTGTCTGTTTGTCGCCGATAGCTTATTGGTTGCTTGCGTAACTGTACTAGCCAATGGGGTGAAGTTGCCACGGCTGAACGCAAATTGAGCAGGTCAGGGGGAAGGTGAACATTTGTTTGCATTGGCAATCATCTGCTTTTGAAACAATTTAAGGCTGAACGCAAATTGAGCGTGTCAGGGGGAAGGTGAACATATGTTTACATTGGCAATCATCTGTTTTATGTAAAAACTACGTCTTAACGTAATGTCTTTAAGAATGCCTCCATCTCAAACAGGGTTGCCGTTTCAATTGAGACGTAGACAATTTCCTGTAAAACTTGCCTTTGCTATGACCATCAATAAGTCTCAGGGCCAAACGCTTAAGCGTGTTGGCATTTTTTTACCTGAGCCTGCATTTGGACACGGTCAACTTTATGTTGCCTGTTCAAGAGTTCGTGAAAGAACGGACGTAAAATTAAAAATAATTGATAGTCCTCTGCAAGGCGAGCTTAAAATGATGGAAAGGCGAGCTTAAAAATGATGGAAAGATCTACACAAGAAATGTGTACAAAGAGATCTTTGACATGTGAATTAACATTTTATTATTTAAATCACCTATATTTATTGAGCTAGCGGTGGCTCTTAAGAAATGTACCGCCAGTGGTTTCCTTCATTGCACTCTACTTTAAGCAATTAAGCAAGTAGAAGGGGGAAACCCCGTGGGGCAGTAAGCAAAGGGGCGTCCTCGCCGCTTGCCCTGGGTAATTCAGTTTGAATTAGCAGACACCTTTGCACAAATCATTTTAATTACAATTTATAATATCTAGAACAGCGGTCATTTCTAGTTATTATTATTACCATAACTATTATCTAACTAAGGAAACTAGCACAGACAATCCAACCCTGAGTCAGGCTCTGAACAGCAAGACCTGCATCTGTGGTTGGCCTGAGATGGCTGGAGGGTATTACATGGGAAGTTTTACTTGACTTCTTGTGGATTTACTTCTCACCCCATTGTGTAATACTTGCTTTCTGAACCTCACTGAAGAAGTCCAGTATGATGAAAACAGACCTCATGACCTACATGAGAAAAAAAGACTTAGAAGGAAGTAAGATCTTAACCTGTGGGAAACGGACACTGTAATGAGATTCATCTGAGACAGTAAGGCTATGCTTCAGTATGTTTGTACATGTTTCCAGATGAGATAAGTTTTATATGAAAGAGAGATTGTCAGAGGTCGGTTCTGGGAGGCCAGTCTGAGATGCAGATTTTCAGGCAGGAGGCTTGTTGGGTGTGCTGGTGGGATCAGCACCTGTTGGAAGAGCAGAAGGCAATATTGGGTAGAAAGAAAGATGATACTGTGCCCCGTTGCAATAGAAACCTCGGTTAAACCTACAGGAGCTCCGGGGCTTGCACGACCCTTCAAACTTGATTAGAATCGGGGAGTGGGAGCCAGGACTTCATTCCCATATCCCATCATTGAACAGTCATTGCTTGCAGACTATCTCCAAGCAAGGCAGTGACCTGGAGTCAGGTGGTTCTCTTCAGTAGAGGGTGAGCCCCATGGAGAACCCTCAGCTGCCAGCACCCGGACAGCTAGGGAAACAGTGCTCCAGTTCTGGGAGTCGGGGAATCTCAGTAGCATGTCCAAGGCAGAGGTAGGGCCACCTCTGAGGCAAGCCCATCCGTGGAAACCCTGTAGATTAGAGGCGTTAGCTGTACTTTCTTATATTTAATTCATTTTGGAATATCAATAATAATATTTTATATTGCATTAGTATAAACAGATTAGGCTGCTTGTGGTTGGAGGTGACAGGCTCAAGGTCTCCAGCTGGGGCTCAGAGAATTAGAGTTTTAGCAACTTTATTTGTATAACCTGAGCCTAAGCACACTGTTTCGGCGGTATAAAGCTGATAGCAACCATTTGGGAAAAGGTTGATAGTCAATGGTCCAATTAAGAAGTAAAGCATAATTTCTCCTGTCACAGTTATGCACCTGAGTTCCTAGAAAATCGAAATCTAGGCTCCAGCTCATAATGTCTTCACTTCAAACCCTCCTTCCCCAAAAGTTTCTGAGATCCATGAAACCTCCCTAGATCCAGAAATTCAAATTTAGTTTCTCTGGGGCTGTTAATTTGAAACTATAATTCAGCCCTAGCCACTTGGATCAGTGGTACAGTATCAGCCCGGTGTGTGGAAGTCTCGGGTTTGGTTCTCAGTCAGGGCACACAGGAGAAGTGACCATCTGCTTCTCCACCTCTCCCCTTCCCCCTTTTCTCTCTCTCTCTCTGTCTTTCTCTTTTTTCTTCCTGCAGCCATGGCTCAAATGGTTCGAGCAAGCAAGGTGCTGAGGGTGGCTACATGGCCTCACCTAAGACACTAAAATAGCTCAGTTGCTGAGCAATGGAGCAGTGGCCCCAGACGGGCAGAGCATCGCCTGGTAGAAGGCTTGTGGAACACATGATGGAGTCTGTCTGTCTGGCTTCCTTTTTCTCAAAAAAGAAAAAAAGAAAAAAGAAAGCAGAATTCAGGTCATGGTTACATAGTTTGGTCAAGATGCCCCTAAAATACACTATCGATTCTTCTTCTCTTTCCTTTTCTCCCTAACTAGGAGGAGAGAGGCAAATAGTCTTGTTTAACTTCCATCTACACCCCTGAGCTGTTCGTCATAATATGATGGGAGCTGCAGTAGTGATATGGCCCACGGTCATTATCTGACTGCTGCCATTCATCACCGATTCACAAGTCAATGCCCTGCTGACAATTCTGTTGTTAATCAACATGTCACACATCATAAACGAGGGATACATGAGCTTCTTTTGTTTCCTGTAGTGTAAGTTCATATAGTATATATTTTCAATGTTAAATTGATGGCCAACATAAAAAAAAATAAAAACATTGGAAGATTTCTGAAACTGTCAAAGGATCTGGAATGAGTGGACCCAGGTTTGTTCCCACAGAGTAGTGATTAGTTCAAGCTGAGTTTTGGCTGTACCTCCTTGAGATGAGGTACAGGCTTTCTAGTTTGCTCCAGTCCCCACATGTCCTAGCCCCTCCTTCCGCATTTGCTTCAGTTATTTATGTTATCTGTTGTTCCCTATAAGTGTAAGAGTTTCATATTTGATTTATGTAATTCCAGGAGTCCTCTTGGATTCCTGAAGGGCACAAAGGATAATGGTCAAAATTAGTCTTGGGTCAAAATTACCTAAGATGTTAGGTATTGTAATTTGTTGGTATGACTTTTATTGATGAGCTAGAGTAGAGCGTGGCCATGGTGTTGTGCACAGCAGGGAAGAAGACAGCCAAGCAGCAGCTGCTGAAGGAAAATGGCTGTGGAAATGGCTCCAGGGAGGGTCCGCAGAAGACCCTGGTCAGAGATGGGGTAGTAAGAGTCAGCTGCTGATAAAGAAGTGTCTGAGAGTTTAGCACATGAGTCAGAGGCTGGGTTCTAGGGTACTAATTTGCTGACTTTTAATGCCCAAGGCAATATAAGATTTATGTAAGTGTGAACACAGGGACAATTTAAATTTAAAATCAGGTACTATCTGTGATCAGGTGCCACTCTCAACCGGCGATGGGCAGTATAACTGGATCAAGTCACCTACTCTCAGTAGCTTTCCATGGTATCCTCAGACTCCATAGGAGGCTGGCAGTCCTCTTTCTCCTGCACAACGCCATACCTACCACAAGCATAGAAGTTTTAATTCATGTATTACATGGGAACCTGTGAAATTCAGACGTTGATACTCCTGCATGCTGATGGAGCCACTTCCAGACGACTGTGATACCTTCACGAGCCACCGTCTCTCCGGCAGCTGCACCCGTGTTGACATGGAGGACGGATCCTGGTCTCCCGTCCTGGCCCCGGTTTTGCTCAAGCTTAAGTGCAGGAGGAGGGAAGCAGCTTCTGTGATGTATTGTTGTGACTGGGTATATGTGTATGTGTGTGCAATCTCTTGGATCCAAGAGTGTTACAACAGTTTCCCCACCTAAGCAGTGGGCTGGCCAGGGCCATGCTGCATTCACACCCTCCCACCCTATTACTTTATTGTGTACCAAGTCAGATTTCTTCCCAAAGGAGAAGTTTCCGCCCAGGGACTTTGCCCCTTCCCTCAATGCCTCCTCCCCAGCCCCACTCTGTGCCTAGACTTGCTGCAGCTGTGGACAGGGTTCAAGAGTTCTTTCGCAGCAGGTGCTCAGGCTCCATGAACAACAGTGAGTACAAACATGAACTCGGAAGGATTTGTTGGCATACTTTCCTCAGTCCTACCCTCGAACAAAAGGACCAGTGGCCATCACATTTAACAACCTTCGAAGAACAATTCTAGGCCCCTTCAGAACAGTCTCAACAAAAATGTCGATCTAATCATCTCTACCCCTTTATTTCTGTTTTTACTCTAGCATCCTAGTCTCAAATAAAGGTTTTAAAATGTGTTTTTTTCCCTAATTTTGTTTTATGACTATTTTGTCAGCTGATCAAAATAAGGCAATCAACAGAGACTAAGGTAGATTCAGAGCATTTTAGCATATCTGTATGGGTTAAGGAGATTTGCATGGAAAATAACCATCCTTTGTAACATGGGTCAGATAGAAAAATACCTTCAAATTTCTAAGCTTACAAATGAGTTTCTTTGCAACTTAGAACTTTGATAAGGGCGCTATTTAAATCATTTGCAACTACTATACCTAGTCTTCTAAGAATATATCTGAGAAAAGAGAGTAAGTATTCACAAAGGCTGTCAATATAATAATATTTTTACTTCCAATCTTTAATTTCTCCCCCTCTACCATCAGCTTACAAATCTCTCCTTTCTTATGAACAAAACAAAACAGAAAAGACTGTCTTAGTCCATTCAGCTACAGGATGCCATAGACTAAGTGGCACAGAAACAACAGAAATTTGTTTTCATAGTTCTGGAGGCTTGGAGGTTCAAGCTCTGGGAAGACCCATTTCCTGCATCTTTACATGGTGAGAGGGGAAAGGTAGCTCTGTGGGAGCTCCTTCATAAGAGCACTAATCCCATTCATGAGGGCTCCACCTCTATGTCCTAATCACCTCCCAAAGACCTACCTAATACCATAACACTGGACATTAGGATCTCTACATATGAGTTTTGGAGGGATACAAGCATTCTGTCTATAGCAGATTCTTAATTTTAACCATAATATTCTTTGTAGTAACAATTTTCTGTCCCACTTTCTTTCTTTTACTGCTGAACTTCCAGTGGCATCAATACTCATTGTTTCCACTTCATCACTTCCTACTCTTTCCTTAACCTCTTGCAATCGGATTTCACCCTCACTGCTCTGTTGAAACTGCTCTTTGAAAGATCGAAATGATCTAATTGCCAAATTTACAAATCACTACTTTTCATCCTCAGCTACTTGTAGCACTGTTGAACATTGTGTCCTATTGACTTATTTTGTGAGAGAGAGATGGGGTTGGGGGCAGGTGGGACGAGAGTGAGAGAGAGGGAGAAACATCAACTCATAGTTGCTTCACTTTAATTGTGCATTGATTGCCTCTTTTACATGCCTTGACCCAGGATTGGACCTAGGGCCTAAGCCAAGCCCTCAATCTCTTCCTTTGGGCTCAAGCCAGTGATCTTGGGCTTTCAAACCAGCAAGTGACCTTTGGGTTCAAGCAGTCAACCTTTGGGATCATGCTTATGGTCCATGCTCAGGCTGGCAAGCCTATGCCCAAGCTTATGGCTTTGGGATTTCAAGCTGGCAACCTCAGATTCTGGGTCAATGCTCTATCCACTGAACTACCACCAGTCAGGCCATTGTGTCCTATTTAAAACTCTTCTTCTGATTTTACTAATGTTTTATTCTGCTTGTTTTCTCCTTACATCTCTATCTCTAACATCCCCCCCACCCATGGATTCTTTTTTCTCTTGTCTTTTAAATACACTTTTTAAAAAGGAAATATTTAATACATATAAAAATGTATAAAAAGCCTGACCTGTGGTGGCGCAGTGGATAAAGCGTCGACCTGGACTGTTGAGGTTGCCGGTTCGAAACCCTGGGCTTGCCTGGTCAAGGCACATATGGGAGTTGATGCTTCCTGCTCCTCCCCCCACTTCTCTCTCTCTCTCTCTCTCTCTCTCCTCTAAAATAAATAAATAAATAAAAATAATTTTTAAAAAAATGTATAAAAAATATTATATGTGAAAAACACCTATGAGCTCCACCTAGCCTAAAAAAATATAATAGTACTGCTGTAGCTAAAATACTCTGTCTGTGTCTTCTTGACTTTTTCCCCTCTTTCCCACCAGAGGGGTACCAGTTATCATTGGGAGTTATATACTTCTCTTGAATATTTTTTGTTGTTACTAAAAATGTTTACGATATCTTTGTTCACTTGAGCAGCAGATATTTGCACAAGTCTAAGGAACCACTGTTTACAAAGACTGTGACTCAGAAAGTGCTTTCTAAAATTGTACAATGTACAACCTGCACAAGTTGATGCAGGACCTTCATTATTTTACCTTTTGGAGGACTTTTTAAAATAAATGATATTACAGGGGTCCTCGCGTTATGATGCTCTTGAATACAACGTTTTGAGTTTAAGATGCTTACTCCCATAAAAACTTTAAAAAATTGAGACATGAGCATTTCAGCTTATGCTGTTAGCATCATACTTACAGACTACATGGGTGAACTAGTTTCATTTCACACAGCGGAAGAATATGCAGCAATGTGGAATATGAGTGAGGGAGTCGGCCATCCCCAGTACACTTATCTACGCCATTTTGGACTGTTAAAGAAGCAAGTGCTCCATTTGTGTTGTTTTGTTTGGTAACTTTTTGGCCCTTATCATGGCCCTAAACAAAAGTCAGAATCTTCAGATGGTAGTGCTTTGAAGAAGAGGAAAGCCATCACTATGGATGTGAAGGAAAAACAACTTGTTTACCTCATGTTCTTTTCTTCAACCATTCCCCAAGCCCCTTCGTTCAGATTCCTGCAACCAGGGGATGAAAGAAGAAACAAGTTGTTTATCATTCGTCCAGCCCCTTCATCCAGCAACGAGTCCCCAGCCCCCTTCATCTGGTCAGCCTGTTTTCTCCAATCATTCCCCAACTCTCATCCAGTTAGATATCCCCATCTCTCCCTTCCCCCTTCACATGGCTATTTAAAGTAGCCAGTTGAGAAAGAATAAGATTGTAAGGTCAACACTTCAGCCAATGGAGCAAGACCCAACCTAGTGACTGTGTTAAGGATAAAAACAGAACCCACCCCCTGCCTGTACTCCATCCTCCCTCTATCTAGTAACCATAGTAGAAGTGAAAGATTTAAAACAAACCTTAGCAATAGAAACAGGATACCAAGATGCAAATGCCTGGCTAGAATGGATCAAATATTCTATCAGCACCATAAACAAAAGCAACTGTTATGCTTGTGCTATAGGAAGACTGGAGGCTCAGATAGTCCCATTTCCACTCAGGTGGTCCTTGGACCCTGATGGGATGAACGGCTGGTAGCGCTGTTCCAACGTGCCACTGCCTGGCAAAACAAGTCGTGTTGGTCATTATTGCTGCTATTTCCCAAGGACAAAAGCCCAGAGGGTCAACCCTTGAGGGCTATCAGAATGCCTATTTTTATGGCCAATTTCTCTTCGTGCCTCTCAAGGTGGGGGGACAATTTGGCCTTTGTAGGAAATCTAACTCAGTGCCATGAAAGCCAACAATTCACAAGGCTGACAAATCAATCTGCCCTTATAATCCCCAGAGCTGACTTTGGTGGTATTGCAGGACAAGGATCTATGAGACTGTACTGGTCAACTAGGGTGGCCTTTGCCCCCTAATACAATTGGCCATCCCTTTTACACTGGCATTCTCTTCCCATGCCTCCCCTCCTAGCTTGTCACAGAACAAGTGAAACAAAAAAGATACTATAACTTCCAGCAGGTCCTTTTATATAAATATATATATACATAAATATATATAGATTCTATTGGAGTTCGATGGGGGGGGGGGGGTTCGCAAAGAGTTCAAGGCATGGAATCAAATTGCAACCACATTTGAATCAGCCTTATTCTGTTGGGTGACCATAAACAAAATGTAGATTGAATAAAGTATATATATTATAATCAACAAAGATTCATCAATTACACTAGGGATGCAATTAAGGGAGTCGCAGAACAGATTGGTCCTACAACTGAATGGCCTGGGAGAATAGGCTAGCTCTACATATGATACTAGCAGAGCAAGGTGGAGTATCTGTTAGGATTGGAACTCAATGTTGTACCTACATCCCCAATAACACAGCCTCAAATGGTACTGTTATCAAAACTTTACACGAACTGACCACCTAGCAGATGAATAAGCCCAAAACTCAGGTATAGATGACGCCTTAACAGAACAATGGTTCAGAAAATGGAAAGGACTAATGGCCTCTGTACTCACCTTCCTAATAATTTTTATTGCAGTCTTGATTCTTATAGGATACTGCATCATCATCCCATGTGCTTGAGGCCCAATTCAGAGACTGATTGAAATGGCCATAATCAAGCAGAGCCCTCCCCCTTACAATAACCAGATGCTAGTAATGAACACTGATGACCAGAGCCACCTTCTACTTATGGAATTTGAAGAAAAGAATGAAGATGTATAAAGAATGGGGGAGGTGATTGAAGGAAAAACATGTTTACCTCATGTTCTTTACTTATTTTTTTTCTTTCATATATATTTTTCTGAAGTGAAAAGCAGGGAGGTAGACAGACAGACTCCTGCATGCGCCCGACCGGGATCCATCCAGCATGCCCACCAGGGGGCAATGCTCTGCCTATCTGGGCCATTACTCTGATGCAACTGGAGCCATTCTAGCGCCTGAGGCAGAGGCATGGAGCCATCCTCAGCACCTGGGCAAACTTTTCTCCAGTGGAGCCTTGGCTGAGGGAGGGGAAGAGAGAGACAGAGAGGAAGGAGAAGGAGAATGGTGTAGAAGCAGATGAGCACTTCTCCTGTGTGCCCTGACCAGGAATTGAACCCAGGACTTCCACATGCTGGGCTGATGCTCTACCACTGAGCCAACCGGCCAGGGCCTACCTCATGTTCTTTTCTTCAACCATTTCCCCACCCGCTTCATTCTCCAATGAGTCCCCAGCTCCCTTCATCCAGTCAGTCAGTTTTCTTCGCCTATTCCCCAACCCCCTCATCCAGTTAATAATATCCCCATTTCTCCCTTCCCCCTTTGCACAGCCATTTAAAGTAGCCAATCGAGAAAGAGTAAGATTGTAAAATCAATACCCCAGACAATGGGGCAAGACCCAGCCTAGGGTCTGTGTTAGGAATAAAAACAGAACCCACCCCCTGCCCGTGTGCTTGCTGGCTCGCTTTCACTAGCTCTCCTGCAGAAGTTATTAATATTGCCTTGCCAAGGTATTTTGTCTCCATGGGTTTTGCTTAATTGCACCTCTAACAGATGTCACAGAGCTACTGGCATCACTCAGAGAGGAGCTGTCTGCTGAGGACCTCATTCAGCTGGAGAAGCAACTTATTGAAGAGAAAGGGATAAAAATTCCAGAAGCCAAGAGATTTACTACCAAGAGTTTGACAGAAGGTTTTTCTATGGTAGAGGATGGGTTGGCAAAACTTCAGGCTGAGGACTCCGGTGATGACAGATTCAGTAAGGTCTACAGAGCTGTTATGGATGCCTTGCAATGTGATAGGCAGATTTTGGAAGAGAAGTCATCAACCTTCCAGATTAACCTGTAACAATTTTTTTTTAAAGTAGAGAGGCCTGCAATAGATCCTGTACCCTCTACATCAGCTGCTTCTCAAGATGAAACACCTGTAATACAGGTAGAATCATCTCCACTGTCTCTTGCATCTTCCCTAGGCAATCCTGATTCACCTGACTCAGTATCTCCAGTTCTTTTGCCAATTCTTCTGCCTCTCTAGCTTCCTCCCCACAATAGGTCACTCTCTCCTACCTTGCAAGGCCCCTTCCAGTGTGCAAGTCAACCACAGGAATAAAAGTAAGGAATTTTTTTACACTCATTTTTTTTTCTTTTGTATTTTTCTGAAGTGAGAAGTAGGGAGGCAGTCAGACAGACTCCCACATGCGTCTGACCTGGATCCACTTGGCATGCCCACCAGGGGACGATGCTCTGCCCATCTGGGACTGTTGCTTCACTGTGGCTAGAGCCATTCTAGTGCCTAAGATGGAAGCCATGGAGCCATCCTCAGCGCCAGGGCCAACTTTGCTCCAATGGATCCCTGACTGTGGAGAGGAAGAGAGAGACAGAGAGGAAGGAGAGGGGAAGGGTGGAGAAGCAGATGGGTGCTTCTCCTGTGTGCCCTGATCAGAAATAGAACCCAGAACTTCCACACACCAGGCTGATGCTCTATCACTGAGCCAACTGGCCAGGGCTTTTTGCCTTTTTTACACTCATTTTTGTCATTTTTTTGTTACTGCAGTACAGTGTACAGGACAGTATATTCATGTCCTTTTCCTTTTTCTGTGGCTTAGTTGTGTTTTATGTTCTAGATTATGATTTTAAAACTGTGTTAGGATAGGTAAGTGACTTAGGCTAGGGTATGACTACACCAAAATTCGAGTTACGTCACTGTCATAGGAACGGAACTGTGTCATAACCTGAGGATCCCCTGTATATTGAATATATATGTATGTAATTTGCTTCTTTCCCTGAACATCATTATAAACTTGGGGGTAGAGTACAATCCACAAAACCACCCTCACTTCTGACACCAATTGCAAGTTGAGGGGGTTCCCAAAACTACTGTCATATTTAATAATTCATTTTATTTTCTAAATTAAAATAAATCACTGAGCTCATTAAAACCTGTTTGTTGCCTGACCAGGTGGTGGCGCAGTGGATAGAGCATCAAACTGGTATGCAGAGGAACCAGGTTCGAGATCCAGAGGTTGCCAGCTTGAGTGCGGGCTCATCTGGTTTGAGCAAAAGCTCACCAACTTCGACCCAAGGTCGCTGGCTCCAGCAAGGGGTTACTCGGTCTGCTGAAGGCCCGCGGTCAAGGCACATATGAGAGAGCAATCAATGAACAAATAAGGTGTTGCAACGCGCAATGAAAAACTGATGATTGATGCTTCTCATCTATCTGTCCCTGTCTATTCCTCTCTCTAACTCTCTCTCTATCTCTGTAAATAAAATAAAATAAAATAAAACTTGTTTAAAAAAAAACCTGCTTGTTGGACAAACAAGTGTGTTAGGCTTGCTCGCTTGTACTTTGTCTGATTGGTGCATGAACACATGGCAGCACCGTGTGTGTGTGTATAGTCTATGTAAGGTTGCAGCTGCTTGCCCTCAGGGCAGCAGATAGTAGATTGCATGTGGATTGCCTTCTGCTATTGGGAGGGACCAAATATATATATAAATTTGCTATGTTTGCCAGAGAAGGGGCTCCCACCACCACTTGTTTTCTCATCAGCCCATAGAGAGAGAAGCAGTTTCCCTGCCGGCCTGCTCATCTGCCCTTGCGAGACTCTTAATAAATGGAATGGGCCACCATTTTTCAGCTCCACAGTTCCTTTACCATCTGCCCAAATCCAGTGTGAACCTGCTTGGCCATGGCCACTCCCCTTACACTGTTATACTCACATTTATGGGTATTATAGGGAAAGGATGCAGATTAAAAGCAGCTGAGGGAGGAAATTTATACAGCAGAAATCAGGAAACTACCACACATGGAGCTTCTAGTTATCTTCTCCCCCTGGAGTTATGAACAATGTTACTTTTCTAGTAACAATGTGTGATAATATGCATGGAATGTCATCAACCTGGAAAGCTCACCCAAGCTTCCATGTCTAGAGTTTTTACTCGGATTCCGTGTTTGACTGCCCATATGACTAACCTTTAGTCTGCAACCCCTCCAAAGGTAAAGGTGATACTGTGTGGTCCAAAACCCCCACCATAAATCACACTGTTAGACTGTCTCGTGACCATGCCTAGAACTTTTATCAGGTGTGACATTCCAAGGGCCAACAGTTCACTCCCACTAGCCAAAGGCAAAAGCCAGACATCAATTTAGGTAAGGTTAATTCTTCATTACACCATTATGTTTGGGAGATTCATTCAATTTTTACTGGAAGCTTTAAGTTTGCTTGTTTTCCTCTTGAAATACATTTGGGTGGTTTCCAAATTTTGGCTGTTACAAATACTATTGCTATAAACATTTGGATACATGTATCCTGGTGCACATGTGCAAGAATTTTTTGGGCATGTATGAATAACTAAAAAGGGGATTGCTGGAGTGTAGGGTATGTGCTTATTCAAATATACTAGACAATGTCAAACTGTTTTCCAAAGTCGATGTACCAATTTATAGTTCTACCAGCAGTGTAATGAAAGTTACAGCTGCTGCTAGACCTCATTGCATTTGCAGTTGTTGAATTTTGTTTTCCAATTTTTTGATGGGCATATTATGGTATTTTATGATTTTAATTTGCATTTCTCTGATTACTAGTGAGTTTGAGCTGCTTTTGTTAAAAAATAAGATGGTTTTATTATTGAATAAACATTTAACCAGAATGTAATGTGCATCATAAGCAATCTGCTATGAGATTACAAAGACAGAAATAAATGTTAGCTTTTTATATGAATAAATGGATATAACCTATTTCATTCATGTTTTTAAGATAAATTGCTGATTTTCTCCTATCTTGATAAGTGAAGGTATATTTTGCAATTTGGAGTCAGGTGACAGTTGACAAATTTCTAGATGCCCTCAGGGAGCAATGCCTTGCTCGCCCTTTGAGGTCTACATCTAGGAGTAAAATTGCTGTATTAAGGAGGAGCTCACATTCAAGTCCACTGGAAGCAGCAGAAGTTCTCCAAGGGGTCCTGCTGACTTACAGACCTCCCCAGAGTGGATTTGCGCTACAGTTGCTCTATGACGTCTGTTCATACATGAGCTGCTTTTGCTGTTATTGGCCATTAGATATCCTTTCCTAAGAATTGCCTGTTCATATCATTCACTTGTATTTTGAGTTGTCTTTTCCCTCATCAATTTATATGTCTTTTTAATATTTATGATGTTATGAGAACCACACTTTATAGTTATATGCTTTACAGATATTTGTCTAGTCTTTTCACTTTTATGGTGTGTAATTAACTAGAATTGTAATTTTTAATATATTTTAGTTTAAGATTTTCCTTCATGGTTTGTGATTTTTATGTTTTGTGTGAGAATCTTAAATACCTGTGGCCAATATATTCAAAAATTTAAGTTTTTATTTACCTAGAACCTATTTTCCATTATAGTGTGAGGTAGAGATATACTTTCCTTTTTCTCCATATAAAAAATTCAACTCTTCTAGCATGATTTATTTTTAATAGTTTATTCTTATCTACTGGTATATGCTACACATGTCCTATATCAGATTTCTAGATTTGCATGGGTCAGTTGCTGGGCTCTCTATTTGGTTCAATTGATATTTTGTTTATCTTTGGCCAACATCACACTGTCTTAATTACCACAGATGGATAATATTCGTATTAGGTAGGACAAATTCCTCGATTTTTTTTCTTCTTCAAAATTTTCATATTCATTTTTGGTCTTTTGTTCTCCCATATACATTTTTAAATCATATTGTCAAATCCATGAAAACTTCTGGATTTTTATTTGAAATAACATTGAATTAATTAGTTTTAAGAAAATTAACATCTTTATAATATTGAGTCTTTTATGCTTGAACATTGTGTATCTCTCTTGAGATATCTCTGGTATATATATATTTTTACTGATTTTTTAAAATGGATTGTAGAGAGAGGAGAAAGAGAGAAAGGTGAAGGGGAGGAACAGGAAACATTAATTTGCTTCTCATATGTGCCTTGACTGAGCAAGCCCAGGGTCTTAAACCTGCGACCTCGGCATTCATCTAATGTCCTTTAATACACATTTAAAAATAACATCTCCAGCCTTACCAGGCAGTGGCACAGGACCCAGTTTTGAAACCCCAAGGTCGCCACCTTGAGCACAGGCTCATCTGGCTTGAGCAGGGGCTCACCAGCTTGAGTGCAGGGTCACTGGCTTGAGCGTGGGATCATAGACATGACCCCCTGGTCACTGGCTTGAAGCCCAAGGTTGCTGGCTTGAGCAAGGCATCACTCGCTCTGCTTGTAGCCCCCTGGTCAAGGCACATATGAGAAAGCAATCATTGAACCACTAAGGTGTCACAACTATGAGTTGATGATTCTCATCTCTCTCCCTTGTCTGTCTGTCCCTGTCTGCCCCTCTCTCTGATTCTCTGTCTCTGTCAAAAAAATTAAAAAATAAAAAAATTTAAAAATTAAATAAATAAATAATATCTCCATAAAGTTCTTTGCATCTTTAGTTTGGATGTATTATAATATAAATAAATGTGTATCATATTAAATATTATTACATGATATGCAGGTGATATATATATAATACAATAATATACATATTGTATTTTGTTGCTGTTATATATGGCATATTTTTAAAAATACAATTATCTAAATGTTAATGGCATTTAAAAATGTAATTGAATGTGGTACATATATACAGTGAAATACTGGTCAGCCATGAGAAACGTTGAAATACTGCCATTAGCAACAACACGGATGGATCTTGAGAATTATCATGCTAAGTGAAAGAAGTCAGACAGAAAAAGTTAAGAACCATATGATTTCACCCATATGTGGGATATAAAACTGAAAGCAACAAAAGAACAACCAGAAAAAACAAACAAAAACTCAAAGACACAGACAACTGCCTGGTGATTACCAGAGGAAAGAAGGTTGGGGGACAGTAAAGGGTAAAGGGGGTCAAATATATGGTGACAAAAGATTTGACTTTGGGTGATGAGCACACAGCATACACAGATGATGTATAATAGAATTGTACACTTGAAACATATATCATTTTATTAACCTATGTCACCCCCCCATAAATTAAATAAATAAAAGAAATGTAAATAATTTTTATATATTTATCTTACATTTTTCAAATTTGCAGGAAAAGTAATCATATATTAAATCGAAAATCAAACTGCATACTGAATAAAACAAAGCAGAAAGATGAGTTTATTGTAAGGGTTGTAACATGCAAGCCTTTTTTAAGAAAAATACAAAAGTTATTTGGCTTTTTCAGTTGATTGGTTGCCTAATGGCCTTTTTTCTTATTTAGATGATGGGAGTTGAGTCAGCGAAAAGAAGATATCTCTAGATGGTGTGAATAGACTTGGCATTTGGGGATTGGCTGGTGTCTTCTGCTGATCTCCAAGAAGAGTTGTAAATTCCTCTTAGCTGAGGTCAAGTTTCATGCTCCTTTATGTGCCTCTATTGACCAGCTCCATTTTGTCTCTGACATAAGTGACTCCATTTTAATTTAGTTCTATAATTATTGATGATTTATTCATTTTAAATAATTTTGTTATAGACCACATTGCCTAAGATAATGTTTTGTTTCTTACTTGTTCTTTTCCTTTCCTTCTTGCCTTGCTGTATTGGTTCACGCCTCTAGAGAAATGCTGAATAGAAACAATGATAGATGGTATGTTTGTCCGGTTTCTGATTTTAAAAGAAATGGTTCTAACAGTATGCCAGTGAGTACGGAGCTTGCTTCTAGAGTTTGGTAGATACTCTTCATCAATCAATGTTCAGAAATTTTTCTTCTATTCTTAGTTTACTAATAGGTATTTTTTAAAAAATGAGTAGATATTGAATTGTGTCAAATGGTGTTTTTTCCTGCATTTATTAAAATGATCATTTGTTCTTTCTTATTTTAATTGGTAATATGGTAAGTTATCCTAATAGACTTTGTATTGTTAAACTATCCTTCAATTCCTTGAATAAATCTTAATTGATCATGACTTTCTTTCTCTCTGTTTGTTTACATTTTTACACACAAACAAGCATTTTAAGATAAGATTTGTTAATACTGTAGTTAGGGTTTTCTTCTTTTCTTTCTTTTTTGATTTTTATTTCTTGATTTTTTTCCCTCACATTCCAAAGTGAGATTGGCACTTATGTCTTCCATGCTCATATACAGTGTGTCCATAAAGTCATGGTGCACTTTTGACCGGTCACAGGAAAGCAACAAAAGACGATAGAAATGTGAAATCTGCACCAAATAAAAGGAAAATTCTCCCAGTTTCATACTTATTCAGTGCAGTTTAATGTGGGCTCATGTACAGATTTTTTAGGGCTCCTTAGGTAGCTATCCCGTATAGCCTCTACAGACTCGTCACTGACTGATGGCCTACCAGAACGGGGTTTCTCCACCAAACTGCTGGTTTCCTTCAACTGCTTATCCCACCGAGTAATGTTATTCCTATGTGGTGACACTTTGTTATAAATGTGCTGATATTCACGTTGCACTTTGGTCATGGATTTGAATTTAGCAAGCCACAGAACACACTGAACTTTCTTCTGTACCGTCCACATCTCGACTGGCATGGCCGTGGGCTGCTCTGCTGTATACACGGTGTTACATCATCATCTGCGCATGCGCACATGCTGCCACATCATCCTACAGAAACTGGGAGGGTTTTCCTTTTATTTGGTACAGATTTCACATTTCTATCTTTGTTTGTTGCTTTCCTGTGATCGGTCAAAAGTGCATCATGACTTTACGGATACACTGTATTCCCCAGATCAATCTTAGATCATTATCTCCAGCCCTGAGGACATTTCTTCTGTGCTTCAGACCACACCTAGTCATCAGAGTAGTTCATCTATACTTGCTGAAAAACCATCTTCTACTAATGTCTACTTTTTTTCTGACTTATTTAACCTAAAAATTACCTTTGATCCCTTTTTTTCCATTATATTCCATGCCCAATAGTTTCGGTGGTCTGTTACCTCTGCTGTGTGATATGTCTTTACTCCACCTCTTCATTGTCATCTTGACTATCATAATCCAGGTCCTCATTACTGCTTGCCTTAGTTTACTGCAAGAGCTTTCTAATTAGACTTTGTTCCTATAGGTATGATTCCCTACCTCACCTCTCCAATTCTAGTCTACAAAAGCTGTGTCAGATAAGCTTTAAAAACCACATCTTTGACTGTATCTGTCTCAAGGGCTTAATGTGGCTCTTTGTTGTTTATATAATAGTCAAGTTTCCTGCTTTAAACTAAGCACATCTCTCCTTTCCATCCATCCCCCTCAGAACCTATCCTCTAGCCACACTACTTGCCACTGACTTGTTCTGTTCTGGCATCTTCAAGCTCCAGACTTTGCCCACATTGTTTTTACAATGTCTCTGACTGAAAGTCCTAAATCATCATAGCATATAATTAGTGTTATTGAGCACTTAATATGTTCCAGGTCATGACCTAGACTCTTGATACACATACCACTTAGTTGTCACCGTGTCCCTCTGATGGTTAAGGCTGCTTGCTGTATTTACTGAACGCTTACATGTTCCAGGAACTAAGTGTCATCTTATTTAATCCTCACAGCAACTGTCAGGTGCTATTATCATCCTTAGTTTACAAATGAGACAAGATACAGAGAAGAGAAGTAACTTGTCCAGGGCTGTCTAGCTAGTAAATGGCAGATCTAGGATTTGAGCACAGGCAGTCATTCAGGTTCTAGAGCAGGAGTAGTCAATCTTTTTATACCTACCGCCCACTTTTGTATCTCTGTCAGTAGTAAAGTTTTCTAACTGCTCACCAGTTCCACAGTAATGGTGATTTATAAAGTAGAAAAGTAAATTTACTTTATAAAATTTATCAAGCAGAGTTACAGCAAGTTAAAGCATATAATATTAATTACTTACCAAGTACTTTATGTTGGATTTTTGCTAAGTTTGGCAGAATAAATCTTTATAAAACAACTTACTATAGTTAAATCTATCATTTTATTTATACTTTGGTTGCTCCGCTACCACCCACCATGAAAGCTGGAACGCCCACTAGTGGGCGGTAGGGACCAGGTTGACTACCACTGTTCTAGAGACTCCATTTCCCTACCATTACATGTGAGAGACCAAGGCAAAGAGATGTAGAATAACTTATCCATCTGTGCCAGAGCTTTGGGTGCCTTGGTTAACCATTCTTTCCCCTGAGTCCCTTGTCTCCTCTTTCAGACATTCACTTCCACAGTTCCTCCCATTCATGTAAAGTCCAATTCCTCCACTAAATCCTTTACTCCCATAATACAGAACTCTGCTTTCCTAACTGAACCTTGACACAGGCATAGGACTTTCATACCTTTTCTTTCTTTTTTTTTTTCTGTTAAGTGAGAGGCAGGGAGGCAGAGATAGACTCCCGCCTCATACGCTTCAACTGGAATCTACCCGGCAAGCCCACTAGGGGGCAATGCTCTTCCATCTAGGGCCACTGTTCCATTGGTATTTTAGTGCCTGAAGGGAGGCATGGAGCCATCCTCAGTGCCTGGGGCCAACTTTGCTCAAACCATTTGAGCCATGGCTGTGAGAGGGGAAGAGAGAGAGAGAGAGATAGAGGGGGGAGGGAGGGGTGGAGAAGCAGATGGCCACTTTTCCTGCATGCCTTGACCGGAAATCAAACCTGGGACTTCCACACACCAGGCCGATGCTCTACCACTGAGCTAACCGACCAGGGCTAGACTTCCATTCTTTTCATAGACATTATCTCATTTACTTCGAAGCTTTTCTGGGATACCAATTTTTTTTTCATCATGAGTCTACCTAAACTAATCCTAAACCTCTCAAGAGTAAAGATGGTAAAAAAAAAAAAAAAAATTAGAGAAAATGCTCTTCTTGTGGTGCTCTCAAAAGTCTTAAGGAGATTAATACAAACCATTACAGTCATTGTTCATGAGTTTGTCAAATGAAAGTAATTCTGAACTTCCTAATGCTTTTTCAAGAAGGTGGATGTTTGCAAGTCTGGAGGACAGCTCCTGGAGAGTTAAAATAAATTCTGCCACCTTCCAAGAGAGCTTTATTTCCTCCATACATTTATACATTTGTCCTTCCTTATATTTGTGCTTCAGCTCTTCTTCTGTGCACGGTGCTGGGGAGACTGAGCCAGGAGGGCTGCACGAGTGGTGACTGTTGCAGCAGTGAGGTGATGCAGTTCTTGGCATTGGCATGAAGGTGGCACATTCACACAGCCACAGAGTGATGGGAATAGCTCTGGGAACCCTGACTTTTATGGAGAAATCATTTTATTTTCAGTGAGGTGGGGCAATCACTAACAGAAGATTGGTAGGAAACTTCTATAAGAACTTCAAAAGATCCTTGCCTATGAGCAAACACTTTCACTACCAATACAAGAGTATTAGCCCTTGATCAGACCACTGATAAGGCTTCCTCTTGCTTTCTTTTCTCTTGTCTTTTGCTTTTACACTCCTTGACTAAGAGGATTAAGTCTCCTACAGTGTTAAACCTCCTGAGTTCTGCCTTAAGGAACACTTCCCTGCACAGATAATGAAAAGGGGAAGTAGACATTCTAGGCCATTGGCTAACTTGCTCTAGGGCAGTGGTAGTTAACCTGGTTCCTATTGCCCACTAGCGGGCATTCCAGCTTTCATGATAGGCGGTAGCGGAGCAACCAAAGTATAAATAAAAAGACAGATTTAACTATAGTAAGTTGTTTTATAAAGATTTATTCTGCCAAACTTAGCAAAAATCTGACATAAAGTACTTGGTAAGTAATTAATATTATATGCTTTAACTTGCTGTAACTCTGCTTTATAAATTTTATAAAGTAAATTTACTTTTCTACTTTATAAATCACCATTACTGTGGAACCGGTGGGTGGTTAGAAAATTTTACTACTAACAGAGATACAAAAGTGAGCGCTGGTATAAAAAGGTTGACTACCCCTGTTCTAGGGTATGGGAGCAATGGTGGTATGTATAGTCATTATTTGAGTGGCGATGCTGGTAGATATGAGTTTTTCTTCATTAAACAAATATTGAGTGTCGACTGTGTAGCAGGGATGATACAAAGTAAAATTTTGTACTTCAGCTTCTCTGCTTATCAGCTGCGTGACTTTGGACAAGTTATTTGACTTCCTTGAGTTTAGTTTCTTAATGAAATGTTAATGTCTGCTTTATAGGTTAGTATAAGGTTAGAATTAAGTAACCTATGTAGAGCATTTAGTACAATGCTAGGCTCAAGAATCTAATAAAGTGCCTACCATGTAACAGACAATCTACTAATTAATGGCAAAGCTAGAATTAATATCAACATCTGATTTCTATTTGATGTCCTACCCACAGTAACTATTTTTTAAATATTATGATTCTGTTACATTATGTTCACTCATATATGACCTTCATTTTCCTGTGGTAAAGCAAATACATGTGTTTTAATCCCTCACTTGGTCTGAGCCTGACTTCCTGGTTCTATTCACTATATTACAACTTTTGCATATCCTTCAAACTTCCTTCAGCCAGTTGCCTATTCGTTGTACATGCTTGATGCAGACACCAGGTGGCGCTTGGCATTATATTTGGAGATGCAGTTGTCAAGGGAACAGAGATCTGTGCCAACTCGGGGGAAGGCTGGTTTCCCTCTCCAGAGAAGCTAATCCAGAAGAGAAAGGTTACCTGCTGTATGCAATAAACTTCAAGAATTCCCTCCCTCCTGTCATTTGGAAAGAAAAGAATTTCAAATGTTTTTCATTTGAAAGGTAAACTATAATTTTACAAGAAAGTTCACCCCCTGCCTGACTAGGCAGTGGTACAGTGAATAAAGCATCATCCTGGGACGCTGAGGACCCAGGCTAAAAACCTCGAGGTCATCAGCTTGAGCGTGGAATCATAGACATGATCTCATAGTTGCTGGCTTGAAGCCCAAAGGTCACTGGCTTGAGCTCAAGGTCGCTGGTTTGAGCAGGGGGTCACTGGAGCCCCCCAGTTAAGCCACATATGAGAAAGCCCCCCAGTTAAGCCACGTATGAGAAAGCAATCAAGGAACAACTAAGGTGCTACAACTATGAGTTAATGCTTCTCATCTCTCTCCCAGTCTGTCTTTCCCTGTCCGACCCTCTCATTCTCTTTCGCTAATAATAAAAGTTCACCCCTAAACAAGGCTCCATCACAACCAACCACCAAGTAATTAAAAATTGATAACTTCTTGAGGTTCATTCAAGGCCTTCACTAGGAACAAATTTTCTAAAAGACATACTTCTCTGGCAACAGAAAGAAGCAGGACATAAGCTCTAATAAGAAAAACAGGGCTGAAGAGATTCCAGAGGGAGCTGAGTTGCTGCTTTGAATAAGGACTATTACCATATTTTATAGAAGCTAAGATGCCATTGACTATCAGTCTCCCCATTTTTTTATTTGCACAAAGAAAGAAAAAATTTGGCCAATTAGATCATTGATTATAAGGCCTAACTTGATTTCAGGGACATTAAAATAAAAGAAATGTTGTCTTTCAATCAATGAAATATAGTAAACCTGAGGTCAGTATTCAGAGCCAGTCCCTTCCCAGACGTCTCGGCTTCCCCTTAATCCCTCTGGTCCCAGAACACCCAGGAGATGGACTTGGAAACAGCAGAGGGTACTGGACTTCCAGGAAAATGGTCTTGCCATTAATGCGATAAAATGCAAACCAGTGTGTCTTTCTCTGTCCCGGCTGCTATAACAAAATATCACAGACTAGGGGGCTTAGAAATAACAAATTTATTTCTTGCAGTTCTAAAAGCTGGAAGTCCAAGAACAGGGTGACTAGTGCGGCCCTTCTTCCAGGCAACAGACTTTTTCTTGTATCCTCACATGGCAGAAGGTCCTAGGGAGCTCTGAGGTCTCTCTTGTAAGACCATTAATCTCATTCTTGAGAGCTCCGTCCTCATAACATAATCACCTCCCAAAGGCCCCATCTCCTAATACTATTTTGGGGGTTAGAATTTCAACATATAAATATTGGGGGGGGGGGGACATAAACTTTCAGACCATAGCAGGTTCCTTCCACTTCTTAGAGAGCTAAATCAGCCCCTGTAGTTAAAGTCATATATGACTCACCATAGCCAGTGGGTTGGCAAACTGTGGCCCTTGGGCCAAATCCAACTCAGTGACTGTTTTGCATAGTCTACCAGCTAAGAATAATTTTTCAAATGAACATTTGAAACTTAATGATAGGAAGCTTGAACTATGACTCAAGTTAAGTGATATATTACCCTCTGTTGGGCAGAAAATATATTATGCTCACTTTGTTAAAGATGGGCGTGATTGTATTAATGTGTGTTGGGTGCGGGCTGTGGGCAGGCAGGATCCTTGTAGCCTAGGGCTTGGTTTTGGGACTAAGCCTTTCCCACTCTTTTTGCTGTAGAGTGGTACACTCTTATGAGGAATCCCATTATGCCTCAGATAAGTGACTTTGTATCAGAGACTTCCTTGTTTGTATATTGAATTAAAGGTTTTTATTTCTATACTATAAAGTGGGGCAGACAGGGAGCTTGCTCTCTCTCGGTTCCTGAGATTAGCATTAGAGGACAGAGCAGAGAAAGGCCACGTGAAGGAGAGGAGAGGCAGCCAAGATGGTGGAGTGTTGAAGGAGAAGCCAGTTTGTGCAGTTTGTGCAGAGAGGAGATGAGAAGCAGAGGTGAATGAGACTGGTGAGGTTAGAAACCTTTGATTCTAGGAAACTTGGATAAGTCAGTGGTGTTGTGAGTACTGAATGAATGGGTTTTGGAGCTCAGTGTGTGTTTTTACTTGCCCGCTGGGTGCAAGCTAGGATTAAAGGTAATGGCCCACCAGTTCTTGGCTCCATTGTTTCATTACCATCTGTCCGAATCCAATGCGAACCTGCCTGGGCCAGGCGGCTATGATGGTGGCCGTGGCTACTGGCTTTACACCCTCCAGAGAATTTTATTCTTGTCATTCACAGATCTGTATAATATTGATAAAAAATATACTCAATTATTATTATATTTTGAATTTCTCAATAATATATAATATCCTTAATTTTGCTGCTTGACCCACAAAATGAAAAAAAAAAAATTTACTGTCTGGTCCTTTTGAGAAAAACTTTGCCAAATGCTATTCTAGACCAAAATGGAAACCACAGATTGTTTGAAACCTGAGCAGAAATAGGTTAGATAAATCAAATTGTTGCAAATGGCCTGACCGGGTGGTGGCGCAGTGGATAGAGCATTGGACTGGGATGCAGAGGACCCAGGTTCGGGACCCCGAGGTCGCCAGCTTGAGCGCGGGCTCATCTGGTTTGAGCAAGAAGTCCACCAGCTTGAACCCAAGGTCGCTGGCTCCAGCAGGAGGTTGCTCGGTCTGCTGCCCGCGGTCAAGGCACATATGGGAGGGCAGTCAATGAACAACTGAGGTGTTGCAACACGCAAGAACTAATGATTGATGTTTCTCGTCTCTCTCCGTTCCTGTAGGTCTATCCTTGTCTATGCCTCTCTCTGACTCACTCTCTGTCTCTGTAAAAATAAATAAATAAATAAATAAATAAATAAAAATTTAAAAAATTAATTTAAAAAAATTGTTGCAAATGGCCAGAACTAATCAATAGATAACTATTCAGAATTTGTCTATAAAGTAAAAGATTTTATAAAGCAAATTTACATATATAAAATTAGTGCTATTTCACTCAAATTAAATATCTAGAGAGATGCTGTGGTTATTCTAAAGCTCTAAGAATGGTCTTCAGAGCTAGTTTATGGATCATGTAATGAAACCTATTAATATTATCCCTCCCAGCATTTTCTTGATCAGTGCTAGGTAGGGTGTTATATACTGGAAGGAATATAAGATGAATGACATATCCTGGCTAGAAATTTATAGTCCTACAACTAAAGTTTACCCAATTTTTTTTAATTTTTATTAATTTTAATGCGGTGACATCAATAAATCAGGGTACATATATTCAAAGAAAACATGTCCAGGTTATCTTCTCATTCAATTATGTTGCATACCCATCACCCAAAGTCAGATTGTCCTCCGTCACCTTCTATCTAGTTTTCTTTGTGCCCTTCACCTCCCCCTTCCCCCTCCCGTAACCACCACACTCTTGTCCATGTCTCTTGTTCTCGTTTTTATGTCCCACCAATGTATGGAATCATGCAGTTCTTGTTTTATTCTGATTTACTTATTTCATTCCGTATAATGTTATCAAGATTCCACCATTATGTTGTAAATGATCCAATGTCATCATTTCTTATGGCTGAGTAGTACACCATAGTGAATATGTGCCATATCTTCTTTACCCAGTCTTCTATTTTTTTTTCAATGATTAAAGCCTTTAAGCAAACTCTTGGCCAATACAGCAAGAATCCATAAAAAAATAGTGTCCTTAACATGTTCACCAAGTCCAAGTTGGCCCCAACACCATTCTAAATCCCTGCAAATGCAACCCAAGCCCAGTTCAGTCCATTAGAAGCTGTCACAAGGAGCAGGAGTCCAGGAAAAGTCCACATCCAGGAAAAGTCTGCATGGCACTGGAATTGTTGTCACAATTCTATATTTTGCAGCTCATGTCCAAGTCCCAATGACCACTGCTTCTAGCTGGTAATGATTCAGGTAGACTGGAAAAGCCATCTGCAGCATGTGTGGAGATGGAGTTTCTGTTCTCCTCTGCCTGGAGAGATGAGACCAGGTTGCTTTTCCCTGGAGCTCTGCAACTGTGGCGTGGTAAAGAGAACCTTGGGATACACTAAGCTGAGTGGCAAAGGTAAATTCATAATAGAAGTTGGCAAAAGGGGGAAAGAGAGCTCTAAATTAGGAGTAGGTCCCAGCCTGAAATATGAGTGGGGCATTGAGGTAGGAGGAATAAAGGAAACACTATATATTAAACAAAGCAGCAGAAAATAGGATTATCAACACCCACAACAGAGATCTTCGAGGGAAGAATAAAAAACCTGACTATTCAGGCAAGACATAGTTAAGTGGCCCTGGTGCAAGTGAGATCAGTTTACCTGCTTCTTGGAAGAAATACCCTAGGATCGTTCACAGTGTCATAGATGGGGCCAATGACCCTGGGCACCTTCAGCCTTCAGTGGCAAACCCCAGCATTCTGGGCAAGGTTAGGTCATAGGTGGCTGGAGTAGGGCTGGAAGAGACTGAATCCTCTCTTAGAGGAGTGAGGGGGAAGCCTACCTTCCAGTGTCCCTGTTTCCTCACAGCAAAGGCATGTAAATCTGGCAGGCTTTAGCTCAATGACCTTCCAATTCACTATTGAAGCAGGACCCAGATGGAATCCTATGAGACCCCTTTGGGGCATTGGAGCCTTTAAGGGCATATTCTAAAAGCTGGTAGTTCACCTGATCTCTATTGGGCTTTTTCTGCCTCTTGGTACCTTAAAAGCCATGCTCAGAAGATCTCGCTGAGGAGTCTGAGGATCCCGATCCGCCTATATAAACCTTTTCCATATATCTGGAGCTATTTGGAAAAAGACAAGACAGTGTTATTAGCTGGATCAAATAAAAGAAGGTAGAAGTTTGCAGGAGAAAAAGATTTGATGTCTCCTGTTCATCAGCATTCAAAAGAAATTTAAAATTTTTTAAGTAAAAAGCATATATGTTAGACCCATAGGAGTTCCAGGACATGACTCCCCCTTGTTAAATTTTCCCAAAATTACCTTATAATATTTGCTGGGTACACTCCAATAATACCTTGACTTTAACGATTGTAAGAAATACCCATAATTCGAAAGGTTTGACAAAATACAGTAAATGCTTTTGCTCCATATGCAGGAGCATTGTCAGTTTAACCAGTTTAGGAAACCCAATAATAGAAAAATGCATACAGACAATGAGCTATAACATGCTTAGCAGCCTCTCCTGTTCTGACAGAGGTTACTATAAATCCAGAATAGGTATCCACTGTAATGTGGACATAGGACTGTTTGCCAAATGAAGGTATATGAGTAATATCCATTTGCCAAAGTTGTCCTGGTAGGAGTCCTTGAGGGTTAACTCCAAATTAAGGGACAGATTGTAGTATAGGACTCCTTGGACAGGATTTCCCAATCTGCCATGCTGCTTTCCGAGAAAGTTGAAACTGTTTACACAGGGCTGCAGTGTTCTGGTGATGAATAGTATGAGACTGAATTACTAGATCTGTCATGGTTGCTACAAACAATTTTCTTTTGATAGCTTGAACAACAAGGGCATTCCCTTGTACTATAGCTCCGGGGAGCATGGAGTGAGCTCAAGTATGTCCTATAAAACATGGAGCTCTATGTTGACATTCAAGTCTTCTTCGAAGGAGGAACTGCTGAAATAGTTCATCAGCAGTTGTCCCTAAGATTGCAGTCTTTATAGTGGAAACAACCATAAGTAAATATTTGCTGTCTGTATATAGATTAAAGGAGGAATATGGCAAATGCTGAAAAGCCATGATAATGGCATATAATTCTAGTCTTTGAGATGATTTAAAGTAGACTGTTTCAGTATAAAGTTGTCCATTGATTTGCAAAAGCGATTTGCCATTTAGTGGAAGTTTCCCAGAGCCATTGTTGTTGATCCTTTGAAAAAAGGAACAATAATTTTGAGGCTTAAAACCTATAAGCTGTAAGGGTCGGCTATGCCCCTTTATAATCCAGGAGGTGACAAGATCAAAATATAGAATAGTATTCCATGGGCTATTAGATGGCTCAATGTGCCCAAGCTGTAGCTTTTGTACCAATTGAGCAGCTATCCTAAGTTTCTCCTGAGGAAGGGGCCATTGGTCTACACATACAGGATTATCTGATTTCCAAGTAATTGAGTCTGCACAATGCATTATTGGGTAGCAGGAGCTACCAAGGCCCCTATGCTAAATTTTGATATCCTAATCCACACCGTCTGATATTGGGTGCCACTACTATGGGGGTGAGAATTCCTCACTGTTCTTTCCCTAGTCCGTTAGGCAAAAATCCCTGATCAAGCATCTGAGTACTGACTAGACCATTAGGACTGACAAGCAATGCTCCCATATTTTTCAAAACATCTCTACCCCACAAATTAACTGGCCATCCAGGGAGCACATAAGGCTCAAAAAATCCAGAATGACCTTCTTAATCTTCCCAGTGTAAAAAACTAGAACTTTGTTGAGAAGATTTACTCTGCCCTATACTTTGTAATTCTGTGGCTGCTGCAGGTGTGGGCCAGGAAGGAGGCAAATGTAGCTTAGCAATAACAGATACATCAGCTCCAGTATCTAAAAGTCCTTTAAATTTATGTCCATGTATTTTGAGTTCCATTTCAGGGCATTCCTGACCTATTTTTTTAAATCTAATTGGCAAAATCACAGGAGCCAAATCACCAATTTGCTTGGGGCCCCTTTTTCAGGATGTGGCCTGAGAAGCAGAATTAGCATCCTTATAGTATTCTTCTGACTGCCTGAATGAGCCATGAGACACATTCTTTTTTTAAATTAATTTTAATGGGGTGACTTGGTAAATCAGGGTACATATGTTCAGAGAAAACATCTCTAGGCTATTTTGACATTTGATGATGCTGCATTCCCATCGCCCAAAGTCCAATTGTCTTCCGTCATCTTCTAACTGATTTTTTTCATGCCCCTCCCCTGGCCCAACCCCCTCCCTCTCCTCCCCCCCACCCTGTAACCCCCACACTCTTGTCCATGTCTCTGAGTCTCATTTTTATGTCTCACCTATGTATGGAATTATATAGTTCTTAGTTTTTTCTGATTTACTTATTTTGCTCAGTATAATGTTTTCAAGGTGCATCCATGTTGTTGTAAATGATCTGATGTCACCATTTCTTATGGCTGAATAGTATTCTATGGTATATATGTACCAAAGCTCTTTAATCCACTCGTCCACTGATAGACACTTGGGCTGTTTCCAGATCTTTGCTACTGTGAACAATGCTGCCATAAACATGGGGGTGCATTTCTTCTTTTCAAACAGAGCTACAGTGTTCTTGGGGTATATTCCCAACAGTGGTATAGCTGGGTCAAAAGGCACTTTGATTTTTAATTTCTTGAGAAATCTCCATACTGTTTTCCACAGTGGCTGCACCAGTCTGCATTCCCACCAGCAGTGCAGGAGGGTTCCCTTTTCTGCACATCCTCGCCAGCACTTATTCTGTGTTGTTTTGTTGATGAGCACCATTCTGACTGGTGTGAGGTGATATGTCATTGTGGTTTTAATTTGCATTTCTCTAATGATTAGTGATGTTGAGCATTTTTTCATATGCCTATTGGCCATCTGAATGTTCTCTTTGGAGAAGTGTCTATTCATTTCTTTTACCCATTTTTGGATTGGATTGTTTGTCTTCCTGCTATTAAGTTTTTCAAGTTCTTTATAAATTTTGGTTATTAACCCCTTATCAGATGCATTGTCAAATATATTCTCCCATTGTATAGTTTGTCTTTTTATTCTGTTATTATTGTCTTTAGCTGTGCAGAAGCTTTTTAGTTTGATAAAGTCGCATTTGTTTATCCTGTCTTTTATTTCACTTGCCTGTGGAGACAAATTGGCAAATATATTGCTGCGAGAGATGTCGGAGACCTTACTGCCTATGTTTCCTTCTAAGATGCTTATGGTTTCACGGCTTACATTTAAGTATTTTATCAATTTTGAGTTTATTTTTGTGAATGGTGTAAATTGGTGGTCTAGTTTCATTTTTTTTCAGGGAGCTGTCCAATTTTCCCAACACCATTTGTTGAAGAGGATGTCTTTACTCCAATGTATGCTCCTACCTCCTTTGTCAAATATCAGTTGTCCATAAAGGTATGAGTTTATTTCTGGGTTCTCAGTTCTGTTCCATTGATCTATATGCCTGTTCTTATGCCAGTACCAGGCTGTTTTGAGTACAATGGCCTTATAGTATAACTTGATATCCGGAAGTGTGATACCTCCCACTTTATTCTTCCTTTTCAAGATTGCTGAGGCTATTTGTGTTCTCTTTTGGTTCCATATAAATTTTCGGAATATGTGTTCTATATCTTTGAAGTATGTCATTGGTATTTCAATTGGTATTGCATTGAATTTATAAATTGCTTTGGGTAATATAGACATTTTAATGATCTTTATTCTTCTTAACCATGAGCACAGTATGTGCTTCCACTTGTTTGTATCTTCCCTGAAATTTTTTATCAATGTTTTGTAATTTTCCAAGTACAAGTCTTTAATCTCCCTCGTTAAATTTATTTCTAGGTACTTAATTTTTTTGGTTGCAATGGTAAAGGGGATTGATTCCTTAATTTCTCTTTCTGACCATTTATTGTTATTGTATAAAAATGCCTCTGATTTTCTGAGTATTAATTTTATATCCTGCCACCTTGCTGAATTCATTTATCAGGTCTAGTAGTTTTTTGACTGTGACTTTAGGGTTTTCTATATACAATATCATATCATCTGCAAATAGTGATAGTTTTACTTCTTCTTTTCCAATTTTGATACCCTTTATTTCTTTTTCTTGTCTGATTGCTGTGGCTAGGTGTAAAGCCAGGAGCCAAGGCCAGGGCCACTATCAGAGGAGCCCAGCCCATGCAGGTTCGCATTGGATTCGGACAGTTGGTAAAGAAACCATGGAGCCAAAAACTGGTGGGCCATAGTCTTTAATCTAGCTTGCACCCGGCGGGCAAGTAAAAATACACACTGGGCTCCAAAACCCAGTCACATTCAGTGCTCACAAAGCTACTGATTTATCCGAGTTTCCTAGAATCAAAGGTTTCTAGCTCAACAGCCTTATTCTCCTCAGTTCCCCATTTCCTTCCTTATCCCAGATACAAACTCTGTACAAACTGGCATCTCACTCAGTACTCCGCCATCTTGGCTGCTTTTCCTGGCCTTCTCCACGTGGCCTCCTCCCGCTGCTGGCTCTATTCTCTCTGCTCTCTCATGCTAACCTCAGGAACCAAGAGAGCAAACTCCCGCTCCGTTCCCATTTTATAGTGTAGAAATCCAAACCCTTAATCCAATATACATAATGGGGAAGTCTCTAATACAAAATCACTTCTATGAGGCATGATAGGATTGTACCACCTCACACCAAAAAGGGTGGGACAGGCTTAATCCCAAAACCAAGCCTCAGGCTACAACAATTCTCAACACACATTAATATCACCTGGGCAACGGCCTCTTTAACAAAGTGAGCATAATACATTTTATCTGCCCAACAATCCACCCCTATGCTCACTTTACTACCCACAATTTACATCACCAGCATTCCTGTGCAAGGAAATTAGAACATTACACAGATTACAACAGCAAAATCATACAGTTTCAACAATTACAAAGGTACATTTCACCAGTCTCTGAGCACTTAGCCCAAAGCGCAAAATGTCCTCGGTCTTCTTTCTAGCCACGGGAAAAGCTTCCCGGGGTAGGGGAGTGCTTTCAGCAAAGCCACCCCCCACCCCCATCAGGGTATTTCACATTGTCCAAAATCCATAATCCATAAGTCCATCCAACAAAGGAGCCAATGCCCACTCCGGTCGTAGTCCAGGAAACCAGTCCACGCACATGGGGCGTCAGCCACCCCCCTCATTCCTGCCATCCTCGCAGGTCTTACACTGTCCCAAAGAGGGGCACGTGGCAATGGCAGTCAGCATTTCCATCTCTGCTCCGGAAAGTATGTCCAGCCCTATGTCCCCAAATCGCAGACCTACCGGGGCCGCAGTAGGTGCTCCTTCCAGCTGGGCTCTCATCTTATGGAGACTGCGGATTGCAACTCCAGCCCGATTCTCCTCATCCTCCAAAGTGGGACTGAAAACACCAGCTCCGGCTGCTGGGCTCGAGCCTCCGTCCACTGCCGCCTTCTGCTCCACAGACCTTGCAGCTCCAGACTTGGCTTCAGCCTCAGCCTCGGCCCCAGCCCCAGCTTCAGCCTCAGCCTCATCCCCGGCCTCCTGCTGCTGCTGGCTCTCCGCAACATCCAGGGCAAGCTGCAACTCACGAACCTCTGAATCCTCCTCCAGCGTTTGCTCCATTTCCAGGCGAATCTCGAACACCTGGTTGGCCTCCTCCTCCAGCATTTCCTCCAGCTCCAGGGTCAGCATCGGTTTCTCCTGCATTTGCTCCATCTCCTTCCACTGCTCGGTTTGCAGGTCCTGGGCAGCCTCTTCCACAGAGCTCTCAGTTTCCTCACACATGGCTGTAAAAGTCAGCCAGCCTACAATCCCCAAAAGGACAGCCATGGGGAACCCTAACACTAGCCAGTCCTCTACTCCACCACTCAAAGGCTCCTTGCCGATCTGTAGCGAATCCTGCCACAGACTACGCCAAATGTAAAGCCAGAAGGCACGGCCACGGCTACTATCAGAGGAGCCCAGCCCATGCAGGTTCGCATTGGATTCGGACAGTCGGTAAAGAAACCATGGAGCCAAAAACTGGTGGGCCATAGTCTTTCAGAACTATGTTGAATAAGAATGGTGAAAGGGAGCAACCCTTCCTTGTTCCTGATCTTAAGGGGATTGCTTTTAATTTTTGCCCATTGAGTATGATGTTGGCTGTGGATTTGTCATAGATGGCCTTTATCATGTTGAGGTATATTCCCTGTATTCCCACTTTGCTGAGAGTTTTTTTTATCATAAATGGGTGCTGGATTTTATCAAATGCCTTTTCTGCATCTATTGAAATTATCATGTGGTTTTCTCCTTCCTTTTGTTTATGTGATGAATCACATTGATTGATTTGCAAATATTGTACCAGCCTTGCCTCCCAAGAATAAATCCTACTTGATCATGGTGTATGATTTTTTTCATATATTGCTGGATCCGGTTTGCTAATATTTTGTTGAGGATTTTAACATCTAAATTCATCAGAGAATTTGGCGTATAATTTTTTTTCTTTGTGTTTTCATTGCCTGGTTTTGGAATCAGAATTATGCTCGTCTCATAAAAGGAGCTTGGAAGTCTTCCTTCCTCTTGAATTTTTTGAAATAGCTTGAGAAGGATAGGAGTTAGTTCTTTTTTGAATATTTGGCAGAGTTCACTTGTGAAGCCATCAGGCCCAGGACTTTTCTTTTTTGGGAGTTTTTGATAACTGTTTCAATCTCATTTGTTGTAATTGGTCTGTTTAGGTTTTCTGATTCTTCCAGATTAATTTTTGGAAGATTATATGTTTCAAAAAATTTGTCCATTTCATTTAGGTTGTCTAGTTTTTTGGCATACAGTTCTTCATAGTATTTTCTTACAATATTTTGTATTTCTGTTGTGTCAGTTGTTATTTCTTCACTCTCCTTTCTAATTTTATTTATTTGAGTCCTCTCTCTTTTTTTCTTTGTGATTCTGGTTAAAGGTTCATCCATCTTGTTTACCTTTTCAAAGAACCAGCTCCTGGTTTCATTGATCTGTATTGTTTCTTTAGCATCTATGTCATTTATTTCTGCTCTGATCTTTATTATTTTCTTCCTTCTACTAGCTCTGGGCTTTACTTGCTGTTCTTTTTCTAGTTCTTTTAGATGTAGGGTCAAGTTGTTTATTTGAACTTTCTCTAGCTTCTTGAGGTATGCCTGTAATGCTATGAACTTCACTCTCAGGACTGCTTTTGCTGTGTCCCATAAATTTTGAGTTGATGTATGCTCATTATTTTTTGTTTGTAGGAATTTTTAAATTTCTTCTTTGATCTCATTGCTTACCCATTCATTATTTAATAACATGCTATTTAGTTTCCAAATGTTTGAGTATTTTTCAGTTTTCCTGTTGTGGTTGATTTCTAGTTTCATGCCATTGTGATCAGAGAAAGTGCTCGATATGATTTCAATCTTCTTAAATTTGTTGAGACCACTTTTGTGCCCTAACATGTGGTCTATCCTAGAGAATGTACCATGAGCACTTGAAAAAAAAAATATTCTGCTGTTTTAGGGTGAAAGGTTCTGAAGATATCTATTAAATCGAGTTGATCTAGTATGTCCTTTAAGTCTGCTGTTTCTTTGTTAATTTTCTTTCTTGAGGATCTATCTAGTGATGTTAGTGGGGTATTGAAATCCCCTACTATTATAGTATTGCTGTTGATATTGTCCTTTAAATCCCTCAAAGTCTGCTTTATATATTTAGGTGCTCCTATATTAGGTGTGTAGATATTTATAACGGTTATTTCTTCCTGTTGGATTGCTCCCTTTATCATTATGTAGGTGTCTTCTTTATCTCTAACTATAGTCTTTGTTTTAAAGTCCATTTTGTGTGATATAAGTATTGCTACCCCAGCTTTTCTTTCATTTCCATTTGCATGAAATATTTTTTCCATCCTTTTATCTTTAGTCTATGTGCATCTTTTGTTTTAAGGTGTGTCTCTTGTAGACAGCATAAGTATGGGTCCTGTTTTCTTATCCACGCAGCTAACCTATGTCTTTTGATAGGATCATTTAATCCATTTACATTTAAGGTTATTATTGATATGTAATTGTTTATTGCCATTTTATTCTTTAAAACTGTATTCCTCTTTTGCTATATTCTTTTTCACCTTTGATGTGTTTACAACAAGGCCCCTTAGCATTTCTTCCAGCCTTCGTTTGGTTATAGTGAATTCCTTGAGTTGTTTTTTTTTTTGTCTGGGAAGCTTTTTATTTCTCCTTCAATGTGAAATGATAGCCTTGCTGGATAAAGTAGTCTTGATTGTAGGCTCTTGTTCTGCATTACTTTGAATATTTCTTGCCATTCCCTTCTGGCTTTTAGTGTTTCTGTTGAGAAGTCAGAAGTCATCCTTATGGGGGCTCTTTTGTAGGTGATAGTCTTTTTTTCTCTAGCAGCTTTTAATATTTTCTCTTTATCACTTAGCTTTGGTATTTTAATTATGATATGTCTTGGTGTTGATTTCTTTGGCTTTCTCTTTAATGGAATTCTCTGTGCTTCTTGAACATGTGAGATGTTTTCCTGCCTTCATTGAGGGAAGTTTTCAGCTATGATATGCTTGAACAAAGTCTCTATCCCTTATTCTTTGTCTTCTTCTTCAGGAACCTCTATGATGCTAATATGATTTCTCTTCATGTTGTCACAGAGTTCTCTTAGAGTTTTCTCAGACTTTTTGAGTCTCTTTTCTTTTTTCTGCTCTGCTTCTGTGCCTTTATTTATCATGTCATCTAACTTGCTGATTTGATTCTCAGCTTCATCCATCCTGCTTTTAATTCCTTCCATTGTGTTCTTCATTTCTGATATTTTATTTGTCATTTCTGACTGAATCTTTTTTATTATTTCAATGCCCTTTTTTATATTTGCTCTCTCTTTATTTAGGTGTTCGTAATGACCATCTATTGTTATTTTAATATCTTTGAACATCCTAACAATCGTTATTTTAAACTCTGCATCTAGTAATTTGGTTATATCTGATTTTTTCAGGTCCTTTTCTGTGGATTTCTCTTGATTCATTTGTGTTGTATTTCTTTGCCTTCTCATTTTCTCTGTGTAATGGAAGGTTTTGGCCACTGGAGTCCACTGGGTGTGGCCTCTGTTTCCTAGGTATGGTATGTCTGCAGGCCCACCACCCCCTCTGCTGTTGCTGCCTAGGCATTTGGGTATTGGTGTTGTGGTGCCTGCCCACTGGGACTGTTGCTGTGGTTTCTGCCTCTCCTTCATGGGAATGGCTGTGATCATGTGCTCGGGTGTACAAGCCTCGGTGGCCTTGGCCTTTGCCCCACCCTTGTGGGTGGCTTTATGCTCGGCCCTGAGGGCAGTGGCAAGCACCTTTGCTCAGCTGCGGGTCTCTGCCTGTTTCCGGGGTTTCACCTCGCCCTTGCAGGAGGAGCCCACTCGTGGGATAGCTGCAAACCTTGGCTCCACAGGCCAGGTGGGACTGTGTGCCCATACTCAGTAGTGGGACTCTGCCTGTTCTAGGTTTTTGGCTCCACCCCTGTGGGAGGAGCCAGCTCCCAAGTCAGGCCACAAGCCTTGTTTCCGTGTGCAGGACAAGGCTGTGCTCCTGCACCCTTGCTCCAGGGCTGGTCTCCACCCCTCCCAGGGTTCCCGTCCTTCTCCCACAGGCTGGATTACAGGCTGCCCGCAGTTGGGCTTGACTGCAGTTGCACACCCCCTCCTCCCCAGCCAGGCAAAACTGAGCTCACACCTAGGCCCAGTGGTGGCCAGCCGGCTTCTGCCCTTGCCAACAGAACCGCACTTCTGCATCCTGCCGCCGCCCGCCCTCAGGCGAGCCCTCAGCTGTGTGGGTGCAGGTGCTGCAGCTCAGACCCTAAGACTCCCTACTGTAGTCCCAAAAGATCCCTCCTTCTAAGCGACTCTGCTCTGAGTGCCGCGGGAGACCTTGTTTGGCTGGTGTCCTGCTTCTCTTTGCTGGAATTGCTGTTTCCAGGGAAAATATTTACTTCAGATTTGGGGAGTCACTCGTCCCAGGGGTTAGGGTGGTTGTCTCCCAAAATGTTTCTCCCTGTGCCTCCTAGATTATACTCTCTTCCTGCTACTCCGGTCCTCTCCTCTCTCCCCATCCCCTGGAGCCCCAGTGAGTGGTTGTGAGAGAGGTTTTCTGTGCAGTCCCTTTAAGAAGAATCCTGGGTCTGAGAAATCAGTTTCTTTCTCACAAACAGTATCCTGACTTGTTTCCAGCTAAATACTGTCCATATGCCTCTTCTAGGTTCTGGGGCTGCAGGCTGGGGCTTTGTTCCTGGGGCTCAGGACCCTCCCCTCTCTCCTAAACTCACTTCCAGCCACGTGAGTCTCTCCCGGCTGCTGTTCACTCCAGGGAACTGGGCAGCCCTCTCCGTGTTTCCGCTTTTCCTACCAGTCTCAGTGTGGCTTCTTCAATGTTCCTTGGTTGAAGAGTCCTCTTAGTTTAGTCCAAAGTTGGTTTTTCCAGATGATCTACCCAATTTCAATCACTAATTTAACTCTAAATGACTAAGTGTAAGGCCAGTGACCACCACTATTGTGGCCATTCACATGCATGTTCCCATTAGATTTAGACAGATGGTAAAGAAACAGTGGAGCCAAAAAATGGTGGTCCATTCCTTTATTCTAGCTTTACAGCTGGCTGGTGAGTAAACATACAGAAGGAAAACACTTCCCTTTTCATTCAAGGCTCCCAAAGCCACTGACTCATCCAGTTTTACCTAGAATCAAAGGCCTCCACCAGTCTCAGTCACCTCAGGTTCCCCGTCTGCACACCTTCTCCCTTCTCCTCTCTGCACAAACTGTCTTCTCCATCAGCAACCTGCCAACTTGGCTTCTTCTTTCTTCTTCTTCTCTTAAAACTACTTGGGCCCAGAAAAAACCCTCCTCTAGTACACATTAGCATAACAATGGCCCTTACCAAGCAAGAAGGTAATTAGCAGTTTCACCTGGGCAATGCCATTTTTAACAATAAAAGTGAGCAAACTCAACACAAATATTACAAACTCATTTTGTTGTAAGGTACCAAAAAGCTGCAAATATTGGTATTCTAGGAAGAAAAGGTCAGGCTTTCCTGTCCTTTACTTGGAAAATGGAGGAAAAGGAATGTAGATGTCTCCTGACATACAAGGATGGCTAGAGCCATTTGGTTTTAAGTTCTCTGAAAGGATTAAGGTTAACTGAGAAACTCCTTCCCTTTCAATAGGAAGCAGAATTTACATACCACCTTGCATTGATTGTAGTTTCTCCCTTTCCTGGAACCTTGAGAGTAAAATACCTCTAGGCTAGTGAGGGAAGAGGAGCCCTGAAAGATTTGTAAATGTCTTTGATTGTGTTACCTTGAAAGTCTTAATGTTTCTGTGTATCCCCTAGACCAGGGGTTGGAAAACTTTTTGGCTGAGAGAGCTATGAACGCCACATATTTTATTTATTTATTATTATTTTTTTTGCATTTTTCTGAAGCTGGAAACAGGGAGAGACAGTCAGACAGACTCCCGCATGCGCCCGGCCGGGATCCACCCAGCAAACCCACCATGGGGCGACGCTCTGCCCACCAGGGGGCGATGCTCTGCCCATCCTGGGCGTCGCCATGTTGCGACCAGAGCCACTCTAGTGCCTGAGGCAGAGGCCACAGAGCCATCCCCAGCGCCCGGGCCATCTTTGCTCCAGTGGAGCCTTGGCTGCGGGAGGGGAAGAGAGAGACAGAGAGGAAGGCACAGCAGAGGGGTGGAGAAGCAAATGGGCGCTTCTCCTGTGTGCCCTGGCCGGAAATCAAACCTGGGTCCTCCGCACGCTAGGCCGACGCTCTTCCGCTGAGCCAACCAGCCAGGGCAATGCCACATATTTTAAAATGTAATTCCATGAAAGCCATACAATGACCCATGTACATTACACATTATCTAATAAAAATTTGGTGTTGTCCTGAAGGACAGTTGTGATTGGCTCCAGCCACCCGCAACCATGAACATGAGCAGTAGAAAATGAATGGATCGTAATACATGAGAATGTCTTATATTTTTAATGTTATTTTTTTTTTATTAAAGATTTGTCTGCGAGCCAGATGCAGCCATCAAAAGAGCCACATCTGGCTCACGAGCCATAGGTTCCCGACCCCTGCCCTAGAAAAATGTTATAATCTTGTTAATGATCATGCCATAATGTCATGCTCTCCCCAGGCCACGTGTGATCAAGGGTATATAAGCAGCCCCTGAACTATTTTTGGGACTGCACGATTTGGACCTGAAGATGCCCCATGTTAGCCATATGCAGCCAGCATATTTAAGATTTCCTCCTTTAAGAAAACTCTTCAAAATTTATCTGGACTTGGTGTCCCTACGTGGACTTGATGAAGTGAGGTACTGTGCCTTTCAGAATCTGGGATACAGTACTTTAGAACAATTTGCCCAACACTAAGGGTATGGGTATGCTGCAGTCTCTCAAGAGAATGGTGAAGGAGTTTCAGACCTATCTAAATCAGTGGCACAGCTGCACAGCTTTTCACAGTGACCGGAAGGAAATGCTCTAGAAACACTCTCTGAGCATACATACAAATGTTATTTTTTTATTAAAAGTTTATTCTGATATTTTATGATTATTCTTTATGTACTCATATACCACACCATATTGACATGCCAAGCAAACCATTCCTTGTTTCTGTCACAAGAAGGGCTGTATATACAGTAGTGAGGATTTGGGGAAACTGCACCTTACCCTGATGAGGGCAGTTCCTGGGCAAGTTTTCATTTGAAAAATCATATCACCTCAGAATTCATGGTCAGGATCATCTTAAATCCTCCCTTCCTCAAACTTCAATTTATAGCTGATTTCCTTCCTGAAATCTGTATCTGATATAGACTGAGCTGGAATCACTAAACAAGTTAATTCCTAATTCAGATAATATTTCTGAAAAGAGAGAGATTGAGAATGGGAGAGAAGGAGGGAAAGGGAGAGACACACGCAGAGATAGTGGGAGATACAGAGGCACAGAGGTAGAAAGAGGGATTTTAAAAAAGTGGCCAGCCTGACCTGCAGTGGCACAGTGGATAAAAGCATCGACCTGGAATGCTGAGGTCACCAGTTTGAAATGCTTCCTGCTCTTCCCCCCTTCTCTCTCTTTCCTCTCTAAAATGAATAAATAAAATCTAAAAAAAAAAAATTAAAAAGAAAGCAGAGAGAGTGGCCAAAGCAAGGCAGGATAATCAGTGTAGTCTGCATGTGCTTAGGAGTCAGGAACTCAATTTGAGGCTAAACAAAGGAAAACGGGCTGTTCTGCTCCCTCCTCTCCATTTACCCTATTTATGGAACAGAGATGTGACTGGGGATGTAATAGCTCGCATCTCTCTTTACATAATTTGAGCTGACATGCTGACTAGACTGATTTTCTTTCTTTCAATAATTCTCCCTTTCAGTTTCTTTCAGTGGTGTGTCTCTGCTTGGAACAAGGGAAACTTCTGTAAATTCAATTGTATTATCAGTTGTCCCTGAACTTGGTTTGTTATGGCTTTAGCTCAGATAATAATGTTCTTATAGGTCTCTGACGTTTCTGTTTTTTGGGACAGCCCACTTTTATCAGAAATATCGTTATAATTATATTAAGATGTACAACTTTCTAAGGCAACTTTCAAAATGACATTTTACTATTTATGTCATTAAGGATGCTTGTGTCAAATCCTTTTCTTTTCCTTCTAATGCACTAGCATTAAACAAGTGTAAAGCCAGAAGCCACGGCCACCATCACAGCCACCCAACCTATGCAGATTCGCATTTGATTCGGACAGATTGTAATGAAACAATGAAGCCAAGAACTGGTGGGCCATTACATTTAATCCTAGCTTGCACCCAGTGGGCGAGAAATACACACAGTGGGAAAATACTTCCCTTTCTATTCAGGGCTCCCAAAGCCACTGACTTATCCAAGTTTCCTGGAATCAAAGGTTTCTCCCTCACAGCCTTACTCACCTCTGTTCCCCATCTCCTTCTCTCTACTCAAACTCTGCACAAACTGGCTTCTCCTTCAGCATTCCACCATCTTGGCTGCCTCTCCTTGCAATGCTAATTTCAGGAACCGAATGAGAAAACCCCTGGTCTGTCTCACTTTATAGTGTAGAACAGGGGTCCCCAAACTTTTTACACAGGGGGCCAGTTCACTGTTCCTCAGACCATTGGAGGGTCGGACTATAAAAAAAAACTATGAACAAATCCCTATACACACTGCACATATCTTATTTTAAAGTAAAAAAACAAAACGGGAACAAATACAATATTTAAAATAAAGAACAAGTAAATTTAAATCAACAAACTGACCAGTATTTCAATGGGAACTATGGGCCTGCTTTTGGCTAATGAGATGGTCAATGTGCTCCTCTCACTGCCCACCAATGAAAGAGGTGCCCCTTCCGGAAGTGTGGTGGGGCCAGATAAATGGCCTCAAGGGGCTGCATGCAGGCTGTGGGCCATAGTTTGGGGACCCTGGTGTAGAAAATTAAAGTCTTTAAGTCAATATACAAATAAGGAAGTCTCTGATACAAAGTCACTTATCTGAGGCATAAATGGGATTCCTTATAAGAGTGCACCACCCCACATCATGCAACAGTCAAGGGTGTGGGGAAAAGCTTACCGTTGAGAAGATCTTAGCATTAAAAGAGTGGGAAAAGCTTAGTCTTAAAACTAAGCCTTAGGCTATAAGGAAGGACCTTGCCTGCTTACAGCCTGTCCCCCACACCCAATGCAAACTATAAGCGAGCAAATATACAGATCATACTTGCAAACTTATGTGACCCACAGCAAGATTTCTTTTTTCTACAAAAGGTTTTATTAATAGAAGAAAAGGGAATTGGGGAAAGGTAAAATCATGGTATGTGTTTGTCAAATAAGTTTGTAAATATGACATATATGTTTGCTCGCTTATAGTTTGCATTGGGTGTGTGGAACAGGCTGTAAGCAGGCAGAGTGGTTATAGCCCAAGGCTTAGTTTTAAGACTAAGCTTGTCCCCACACCCTTGAATGATTGCATGATGTGGGGTGGTGCACTCTTATGAGGAATCCCATTTATGCCTCAGATAAGTGACTTTGTATCAGAGACTTCCTTGTTTGTATATTGGATTAAAGGTTTTTTATTTCTATACTATAAAGTGGAGCAGACCGGGAGCTTGCTCTTTCTTGGTTCCTGCTAATCACCATTGCATGGGCCTCCCTGATCCCTTGCCCTTTATGGGAAAAGCTGGGTTTCTGCCTTTCCCTTATCTTCTCTTGTGGTTTGCCTGTCTTGGTGAGACACCAATAAATGGCCTACCATCCTCCGACTCTGCCATTTCTTTACCACCTGCTCAAATCCAATGGCAACCTCCATGTGAATGGCCACGAAGGCAGCTCCTGGCCTTATAATTGGCATAGTTTGTGGCAGGATTCGGAGATCGGTATGGGGCCGCCACCCTTGATGGTTGGGGTAGAGTACTGGTTGCTGCTCTGGCTCCCCATGGCTGTTCTTTTAGGGGCCATGGGCTACGTGTGTTTTACTCAAGAGGAAACCAGGAGTTCTGTGCAAGAAGCTGCTTGAGGCCAAAAGCTTCAGTATGAGTTGCAAATCGAACGGCAGAAAAGGCTGGAATTGGAGTGAGCACTGGAGAAGGAGCTACAGGTTTGCGAGGTGCACTTTGCCCTGGAAGCTGAACGTTTGCACCAGCAGTTGTTGGAGAAACAACTGCGGATTCAAGAGCTGGAGTCTAAGCTTGTGGCCAAAAGCCAGCAGCCACAGGAGCCTAAACGGTCACCAAAGGAGTAGCAGCATTCGTGTCAGTGGATTGGCTCTGAGTCAGCGGGAGCAGGCGCTTGCATCTCCTCTTCTGAGGATGAGAAGGCTCAGGCTGAAGCTGCCATACGCACACTAAGAGCCTGACCAGTGGTCGCCAAGAAGGTAAAAACCCAGAAGTGAGGAGTCCCTCAGGGGCAGCCAGAGCCTCCTGCCCAGGTAATGGAACACTTTGTGGTCCGGCCCTGTACCCAGGCAGAGCTGATGGAGTTGGGGGCACAATTTAGGCAGAAACCTACTGAATCCCTGGTAGTCTGGTTACTACGATTATGGGACATATGTGTGGATGGCATCATGCTCTCCAGAATAGAGATGGAGAAATTGGCCGCCATTACCACACACTTCTTGAGGCAGCGTCTTCAGAACTGCCATGGCAACCCAGGAGACCATACCCTATTAGAATGGGTGATGCCACCATTCGTATGGTCTGGCAGAATGCTGGAGACTTGCCAGGGGCAGTGAGTTGGTGGCAGTGCTACAGTGAGTTAGTAAAGGCCCTTTGGGAACTAGGTATGAAGAATGCTGTTTTCAATCCTGGGTTCCTGGGCCAGATGAGGAAGAGTTTAAATGAGGGAAGTGGCAAAAATGAGGGAATTTATCCTTGCTAGCGCCCGTCAGCCCTTTTTGAGTCACTTGTGGCTATCTTGGGCCCCTATGTGGGGCAGCTCATCAATGCAGTTACACAGATGGTAGCAGATTTGGGAGAGCTGGAGGCCGCTTAGGATCATAAAGCAGTGAGGGCTGCTGCCTGTGTTGCCCCCCACCCCAACAAGGAAAATGGGCCTCTAAAGGTTACCTGAACACAGATGTGGGTAGATTTGATTGCGGCTGGAGCAGATAAGGGGAAATTGGATGGCCAGTCTAATAAAATTTTTTTGGAGCTGTGGTGGCAGCTTAAACCAGAACAGAAGTTCCAGCCACTGAGATGAAAGGCCCCAGCAGCTACCAATAAAACGTTTGGTGCGCGGGCAGCTCGGTTACAAGATTTTATGATAGAGACGGGCTGAGAGAGAGGAGAACTCCCAAAACCCATTGTACCAGTTTGAATAGGAAAAGGGCCTAGGAACTCGCCTAACGGGGATGGGCAGGGTCCAGAGGCCACATGTGGAAGGCTACCCACTGGTCCCCTTCCAATGTACGAGCGTTGGCCTTGGTGGATACAGGTGCAGAATGTTCCCTCCTCTATGGGAACCCAAAGTGGTTTTCTGGGACCCCAGTGGCCATTGACGGTTATGGGGGCCAAACTGTTCAAGTGAAATCAATAACTATTTCATTGGGGATAGGAAGACTGACTCCTCAGCCATATAAGGTGTATATATCTCCTACTCCTGAATATATTTTGGAGGTAGATGTCTTGCAAGGACTGTGGTTGGAAACTACAGCTGGGGAGTTCCGGCTGCGGATCAGGGTTGTGAAGGCCGTATTGAAGGGACACACATCACATTCCCCTTTGCAGTTACCCATTCCTTAGCGTGTGACTAACACCAAGAGTACTGCCTGCCAGGTGGTTATAAAGAAGTCACAGGGACAGTCCTCGAACTAGAAAAGGTGGGGATCATCCAGCCAGCACACAGTCCTTACAACTCCCCAGTATGGCATGTGCGCAAACCAGACGGAACCTGGAGAATGACAGTAGATTACAGAGAACTTAATAAAGTTGTTTGCCCTTTGCACGCTGCTGTTCTCTTGATAGCTAACATGATGGATCAGCTAGCCATGAGTTGGGGACATACCACTTTGTGGCAGACTTGGCCAATGCTTTTTTCTCTATTGATATAGCTGCAGAGAGTCAAGACCAATTTGCCTTCAGTTGGGAAGGGAGACAATGGACCTTTACAGTGTTACCTCAGGGCTATTTGCATAGCCCCACCTTGTGCCATGGGCTGGTGGTTGCTGACCTGGCTAAATGGAAACAGCCAGAGGTAGTCCACATGTACCATTATATTGATGATATTATGCTAACCAGTGATTCTCCTCCAGAATTGGAGCAAGCAGTCCCTACCCTGCTATTTGAAAGCATGTGACTGGGCAGTCAACAAGAACAAATTACAAGGACCTGGGTTATTTGTTAAATTCTTGGGAGTTGTCTGGTCGGGTAAGACAAAAGTTATCCTTGACACAGTTATAGATAAGATCCAAGCATACCCTGTGCCCACTATGGTAAAACAGTTACAGGAATTCTTAGGTTTTTTGGGGTATTGGTGAGCATTTATACCCCATTTGGCTCAGTTACTATGCCCCTTGTACAACCTTATTTGGAAGGGGGTTCGTTGGGATCGAACTGAGCAGGCGCAAGGTTCATTTGCAGCAGCTAAGAGAGCTGTCAAGGTGGCACAGGCCTGAATGTGTTTGATCCTGCCAGGCCCTGTGAGCTGGATGTTCATGTAACCTCGGAGGGGTTTGGATGGGGCTTGTGGCAATGGACAGAGCACTTACGGCAACCTATTGGGTTTTGGTCCCAATTGTGGAAAGGTGCTGAAGTCCGTTACTCATTAGTGGAGAAGCAGCTGGCAGCTGTGTATGCTGCCCTCCTGGCCACTGAGAGCATTACAACCACAACACCAGTTACAGTCAAAACAACATACCCTATTGCAGGATGGGTGAGAGATTGGGCAACCAAACCACATAGTGGTATGGCCCAAATGTCCACCCTGGCCAAGTGGGGTGCCTACCTGCAACAATGCTGTGCTCTTAGCACCAGCCCATTGAGGGCAGAACTGCAGGAAGTCTTGGGTCCAGTCACCTATGCGACCTTAGAGTCAGGTGCAGCTGGGGCTCAGGAGGCAGAACCTGAGGTCAGTCCCTACCAGGAGGGGCGGGGACCCATTCCTGAGGATGCCTGGTATACTGATGGTTCCAGCAGGGGCCAACCTGCCAAATGGACAGCTATAGCCTTCCATCCGGCCACTAAGACTATTTGGATGGACACATGTATAGGCCATAGCAGCCAATGGGCAGAATTAAGAGCTGTTTGCCTATAATGAAACTTCACCTCTGGTGATCTGTACAGACAGCTGGTCTATCGTGGGCTGACCCTTTGAATTGCTACTTGGCACATTAACCAGTGGATGGTAATGCACCGTCCACTATGGGGTCAGGCCATGTGGCAGGACTTATGGAAAATAGGACACCAGAAGCAGGTGACAGTATATCATGTCATGGGGCATGCCCCTCTAGCCCATCCTGGGAATGATGAGGCAGATACGTTGGCAAGGGTGCGATGGTTGGAGACTGCACCTGCAGGTGATGTTGTGCAGTGGCTCCACCGGTGCCTGCTCCATGCAGGACAGAAAACTGCGTGGGCTACGGTTAAGGCATGGAACTTGCCTGTGTCCTATACAGAGGTACTTGTAGCCTGTGAGCAATGTGCAGTATGTTCCAAGGAGCACTGTCAGAGACCACTGGTGTCACCTGGACAGATCCAGAGGGGTCATATTCCACTGACACGATGGCAGATAGACATCACTGGACCCTTACCAAAGTCAGAAGGGTACCAGTATGCAGTCACTTGTGTAGATACTGCCACCGGTCTGCTTGCTGCTTACCCCACTCATAACCCTGACCAGAGGGCAGTCATACAGGCTCTGGACCACCTGAGTGCTGCATAGGGGCAACCGCTGATCCTTGAAAGTGACAATGGTACCCACTTTACTGGTTCAATGGTGAGGCAATGGGCTCAAGAGCTGGGGGTGGCCTGGAAGTACCATGTTCCCTACCACCCCCAGGCTGCTGGTATCATTGAGCGGTATAATGGACTCTTAAAGCAGGGACTGTGACAGGAGGGGGACACCGGCTCCCTTACTGGATGAACACACTGCTTATGGACAGTACTCCGGATTTTGAATGAGACCTCGACAAGGAAGCCCAGCTCCAGTACAGACCCTCCTGCACCAGGCAGCTGCCCCCATTCAGTTGCAGATACGCACCAAGGACATTTTACTCAAGCCAGGTTTTGGACAGCAGGGCAACATGCTCTTGCCTGCCCCAACAGCCCTTCTTAAAGGCCAACAGCTTCGATGGACTTGGTCCTGAAAGGTAGAGGCCCCCCATCTGAGATGAGTGGCTTCATTGGCTGTGGACAAGTCCCGCTGGGGGTGAGGATGACAGAGACGCAAAGACCCGACTCCGGGGACCAGGTTCAGTGACGCAGATCCACTTTATTCAGGAAGTAAGCTAGCTTATATACACAGGTTCAGCCTATAGGGTGTTACAGCGTGTCTTTCACAGCCAATGGCTGAAAAGGTCAGGGAGCTGCCTGGTCAGTGCTGAGTCACTTCCTTATAGCTCCCTCCTGGGTGTGCCTAGGAGGGTTTCAGGTGCTCGAGTGTTCTCACAGCATTGCATCAGCCACAGCTGCTAGGAATGTGCTCTGTGCTCTACCTACATCTCCTCATTCTCTTTTAATTAGGGCCAGTTGGACTTGATGAATTACAGCTTGCTGTTGTTGTCTCTACAGGCAAAATAATGCCAGCGTAGGGAAAAGCAGCCCAGACTTGGGGGTTGGTCTGCGTCTGGGAGTTAGCAATTATTATAGCACACATAAGCAGAAACAGAGCACCAGGGCCTGGGGGCCCATCAGGGGCAATTCTCAGGGCCTGCCCTGCCAAAGCCTCCACATCCCCCCAGGTGATGGGGCATGCACGCCAGCTGTGAGGTCTTTTTCTGGAGCACTGGGGACCTCCTCTAGGTGGGTGGCCATTCATTAAGGCTGAGGCTGTTTTCTGGAAAGACATAAGCATAACCTCTCCCTTGCATTAGAAGGGGGTGTGAACCCTGCCACTGTGCCATGGCTGGGTCCTTCCAGCATCATTTCAGAGAGAGGGGTGGGGGAGAGAGAGAGATACAGAAAAATAGACAAGACAGACAGAAAGAAAAAAGACATATGGGGGCATATAGGCTGGCCCATGGGTCTGCAGCAGGAACACATGTTGGAGTTAAAGCTGGGGTAGAAAATGGTGTCTGAGAGGTTGGGGTGGGGCATTGAGCCCTGCAGGGAATGCAGAAGTAGCGACTTCCATTTCTTCAGGTGGCAGAGCTGATAGCGTGGTTTCTAATGTATCTAGTTTTGTTTCTGCATGCTCAGCTGCAAGTCCATCAAACTCAGTGGCTAAACTACTTTCCTCCTCAGTGGAGGGGGGTGAATATGAAGGTAGGGGCTCCCCAGAGAGAGGAGTATCCTATAATATTTTTGGCACTGGCAGAGAGTCCCCAGCAGGAGCACTGGTCAGGCAGGCATGTATCGTTAGCAGGGCAGGAATGAGGCCGAGATGGAAGGTTCATGTACTTGGGCCGAATGGACATACCGGAAAGCTCGGGCCCAAGTATCGGGGTCCCAAAGAGGCTTGTCCCAGAGCCAAAGGTAGAAACCTGAGAGGATTTCCCAGTAAGTACAAAGATCCTTTTCACTAACTTTAACTTGCCTACTCTGCAAAAGGGCATAGAGAGCTTGAGCTTGTGGGGCTAGAGAGTGAGGTAGAAGGTTTCCCATTGCAGAGGGTCACTCATCCATCCTTTGAGTGCTGGCTGGGTCCCTATTCAAGGTGCCAGTATGTGGACAAGGCCCACCAGGGGTGAGGACGATGGAGACGCAAAGACCCAACTCCAGGGACCAGGTTCAGTGACACAGATCCGCTTTATTCAGGAAGTAAGCTAGCTTATATACACAGGTTCAGCCTATAGGGTGTTACAGCATGTCCTTCACAGCCAATGGCTGAAAAGGTCAGGGAGCTGCCTGGTCAGTGCTGAGTCACTTCCTTATAGCAGGCAAGCTCCCTCCTGGGTGTGCCTAGGAGAGTTTCAGGTGCTAGAGTATTCTCACAGCATTGCATCAGCCACAGCTGCTAGGAAGGCGCTCTGCACTCTACCTACAGTTGGCACCATGGGGAAAGGGGCTAGAGGTGGATCTCCAGTTAACTACTTGGGCAACCAGCACCTGGCCACCTAGGTAGAAGTGTATTATCCCTTGAGTGCTCAGGGGAACAGCATTATGAAGGGCACCTTTGTAATTTCTTTATGGCCAATAATGAGTTCTCCTATTTTACTACACCTAGAACCAGCAGATGCTGATGTATTGGCCAATAAGGTTTGGTATGCCCGCTCAGGGCGGCCTCTGGTGCCAGCTATGGTGCTGTCTGCAAACAAAACTCTGGCCTGTATTCTGCCAGAGAGAAAAGGTTTGCCTCTCGGTGCCGCTGACAGCTCTCTCATTTCACCCATAGCTTTTGATTTGTTAATCCTATTGCTGTAGTTTGTACTGTTTCTGTTTATGCAATGTATCCCACTCCTTGCACAGTGACCATCATAGAAGATACCTGTGGTTTAGATTGTGAAGCAAGCAAAAGGGGTGGAATGTTGGTCAAATAAGTTTGTAAATATGATGTATATGTTTGCTCACTTATAGTTTGCATTGGTTGTGGGGGACAGGCTGTAAGCAGGCAGGGTGGTTATAGCCTAAGGCTTAGTTTTAAGACTAAGCTTTTCCCCATACCCTTGACTGTTGCATGATGTGGGGTGGTGCACTCTCATGAGGAATCCCATTATAACTCAGATAAGTGACTTTGTATCAGAGACTTCACTATTTGTATATTGGATTAAAGGTTTGGATTTCTATACTATAAAGTGGAGCAGATCGAGAGCTTGCTCTCTCTTGGTTCCTGCTAATCACCATTGCAGGGTCCTCTCTGATCCCTTGCCCTTCATAGGAAAAGCTGGCTTTCTGCCTTTCCCTTGTCTTCTGTTGTGGTTTGCCTGTCTTGGTGAGACACCAATAAACAGAATGGCCCACCATCCTCCAACTCCGCCGTTTCTTTACCGTCTGCTCAAATCCAATTGGAACCTACATGTGAATGGCCAGGATGGTGGCTCCTGGCCTTACAGTATGGCAACCTTCAAACCAAAGAGTGCTCCAGGATTGGTGAAATGTCAGCCAGTCTTCCAATATTTGGGGGAATATGACAAGATGGATATTTTGAAGACTATCAAATCTTTGACCTTTCTTGGAATTTCAGTGTGGCAGTATCAAGATGCACCCTGTCTGAAAAAAATGAGATCTTGCCAAACATGATCTTTGTGAAAACATGGAAGAAACTTGAGGGCATTATGCTACATGAAATAAGTCATACAGGGAAAGACAAATATTGAATACTATATGATCTCACTTATATTTGGAATATAAAAAAATTCCCACAAAAACAAAAAATAATATAGTTACAGAGAAAGGATTGGTTGTTGTAGTACTCCAGCCCGCTGGGAACTACCAGTGTCGCATGGAAAAAACCTACTCAAGACACAAACTGATGTCAAGAGGAAGAGAGGGGGAGGCTTGCCAAGCAAGGCAAAGAGACCTCCTCAATCTCCTTCTCCCTTAGCTTTATTGTCAGAAGTAGAACAGAGGTGACAGGATTACAAGGGAGGGATATCAGGTGACAAGGGGAAGAATGACTAATGGCCATGTTGCTGACATGGAGAATGAGCTAATTTGAGTCAGTACATTCTTTTTCTTTTGCTAATTAATAAGCACAAAGGAAGTGCCAATCCAGAACCTCTAGGCTAATTTCCTAAAGCCCATTCACATGCATTCCTTTGTGTCTGCACAAAGGTCACTCACTCACACTTTCTTGGTGTTTGCATCCAAGAGACATTCACTCAGGACTTTTAACTAAAGTTCCCCAATCCAAGGTATAGACTCTATATACTATATACTATAGAGGGTTCAAGGTTAAATGGGTGATTCCCTACAGGTGGTTGGCAGAGGTGGGTAAAGGTGGTAGAAAGGTACAAACTTCAGTTATAAAATAAATGTCATGGGGATGTAATATACAGCATGGTGACTGTAGTTAATACTGTATTGTATATTTGAAGGTTATTAGAAGATCAGATCTTAAAAGTCTTCATCACAGAAAAAAACTCTTGTAACTATGTATGGTGTATGGCCAGTTGCCCCGGCCACCATCACAGCCACCTCGCCCATGCAGGTTTGCATTTGATTCAGACAGACAATAATGAAACAATGGAGCCAAGAACTGGTGGGCCATTACCTTTAATACTAGCTTGCACCTGGCAGGCAAGAAATACACACAGTGGGAAAACACTTCCCTTTCCATTCAGGGCTCCCAAAGCCACTAACTTATCCTAGTTTCCTAGAATCAAAGGTTTCTACCTCACCAGCCTTATTCACCTCTGTTCCCCATCTCCTTCTCTCTGCACAAACTCTGCACAAACTGGCTTCTCTTTCAGCACTCTGCCATTTTGGCTGCTTCTCCTCTCCTCCACGTGGCCTCTCTCTGTTCTCCTCCAGCATGGGCTCCTCTGCCTCATTTTATAGTGTAGAAACCAATACCTTTAATCCAATATACAAATAAAGAAGTCTCTGATACAGAGCCACTTATCTGAGGCATAATGGGATTCCTCATGAGAGTGCATCACCCCACATCATGCAACAGTCAAGGGTGTGGGGAAAAGCTTAGTCTTAAAACTAAGCCTTAGGCTATAACCACCCAGCCTGCTTACAGCCTGTCTTCTACACCCTATGCAAACTATCTATAAGCGAGGAAACATACATATCATATTTACAAACTTATTTGACCAACATATGGGGATGGAAGTTATCTAGACATACTGTGGTGATTATTTCACAGTATACACTATATCAAATCATTATGTTCTACATCTAATTTAATATATACCATTACTGTGTGTCACAGTGTTTTAAGTTTTTTCTTTCTTATCATATTCTATGGACCATTGAGCAACTTCCTATTCAATATTCCTAACTCTTATTACAACATTGTGTTTATGTATATATATAATTGATGGGTTACATAGAATCTGCAGGCACTGTTCTATATAAAAGTATTTTTTGTATACTAATTATTTTAACCCTCACAACAGCCTTATGTATTGTATATATCCTTTTCTTCCCAAAGAGACTGCTGTTAACACCTTAGTCCAGGCGTCTCAAACTTGCGGCCCACCAAACAATTTTGTGCGGCCCGCAGACTAATCCACAAAGTTCAAAATATTTTGGATAAAATTAAGTAAGCCTAGGGGCCTACTTGTATTTTTCATTTCTCTAGCATCCTAGCTAGATATTAGCTTAGTTAACAGCAGTTGTGATGCGAACTACAGTTTCTGGTTGTTTTGTGACACTGAGTAAACTGCATGTACGATTGTGCTTGTTGTACTGATTTTTTGTTTTTGTTTTCAACTGCAGTGAGAAAAGTGTTGCGTAACAGTTGCCTTTTGTAGACCTAGTGCGGCCCGCCAAATGGCTGTGATCTTGCTCTGCGGCCCACATGCTGAATTGAGTTTGAGACCCCTGCCTTAGTTCCATACTAGCTAATGCTAATAACCTCTTGAATTTTTTCCTGCCAGGTTTCCTATTTTTCTTAGGGGCATTGTGGAGAAGAACCTTTGGTATCATGAGAGGCTTGTGTAGGAGACATGGCAGATGAGCATTTTGGCATCCCTGAAATTTCATTCTCTTCCCTGCAAAAATGGTCATGTATACTGGAAGGGTAGATCTTTCCTGGAAGATGTCACAAGGTTCTGAGCCATGACAAAGGTGCTTCAGCTATAGCAGTTTCTTTGGTTCTCAAGTGTTTTTGCCATATTGCCTATTACAGCAATAATGCTAGATGTAGGAGATAAAGATTACCTACTTTTTTAATTGTTGTTTATATAAACAAGCCATTGAAACAAGCCAAACAAGTGCAAAGTGTTAGCATTTGTTGTGCTACATGACTGATACATTTTATTTGGTTGGTGGCAGCTCCAGTGTTTTATGTTTGGAACCTAAATACAGTGTGTCCGTAAAGTCATGGTGCACTTTTGACCAGTCACAGGAAAACAACAAAAGATGATAGAAATGTGAAATCTGCACCAAATAAAAGAAAAACTCTCCCAGTTTCATACCTATTTGGTGCAGTTTGATGTGGGCTCCATTTGTTGCCCTACATACATCCAAACAATAGTGAAGTTCTTGCCACACACAGGTAAGGACGTCTGGTGTAACAGAGTGAATAACGTCTGTGATTCTCTGTTTTAAGTGATTAATGTTATGGCGCTTTGTTATAAACACGCCAATATTCATGTTGCATTTTGGTCATGGATTCGAATTTAGTGAGCTACAGAACACACTGAACTTTCCTCTGTACCATCCACATCTCGACTGGCATGACCGTGGGCTGCTCTGCTGTATACATGGTGTTCTGTCATCATCTGTGCATGCGCACATGCTGCCACATCATCCTACAGAAACTGGGAGGGTTTTCCTTTTATTTGATGCAGATTTCACATTTCTATCGTCTTTTGTTGCTTTCCTATGACCGGTCAAAAGTGCACCATGACTTTACGAACACACTGTATTATTAGGTTGTCATTTAAAATTCTAAAGGGCAAAAAATTATCTTAATGGAGACCTCATCAGCAGTCATGCCTATTGGCAAAAGGCAATCTCATTCTTAAAGGTCTACACACGTATTTGAAATTAATATAGTTGTTCTTATAAATCAATTTGGAATATCATTGTTTGAATAAGACATGTATTGGATTTTTTAAAGGACACACAATCTTTCTTTTTAAATACAGGTTAAATCAACACCCTCAGTCTAACAGATTAGTGAAACTAGGTAAAAACCAAGTGACCACCAGTTTAACAAACTATAATGGTAAGAGTAGAGATGGGGAATGTAGACTCAGAACTATTTTTCTAAATAGATTTTTATTTGAATAAGCCAATAGTTATTTGTAATAAAAGCCACGGTCATAAAAAAAAAATAATAAAACCACGGTCATAAATATAGCTAACCCCTCTGTGGTTGTTGAAACAGATTGTTTAGTGCTCTGGAAAAATAACAATCTCTTTTTTTTTTTTTTTTTTTTATTTTATTTTATTTTATAATTTTATTTTTTTAATGGGGTGACATCAATAAATCAGGATACATATATTCAAAGATAACAAGTCCAGGTTATCTTGTCGTTCAATTATGTTGCATACCCACCACCCAAAGTCAGATTGTCCTCTGTCACCTTCTATCTTGTTTTCTTTGTGCCCCTCCCACCCCCTATCCCTCTCCCATTCCCCCCTCCCCCCCGTAACCACCACACTCTTATCAATGTCTCTTAGTTTCACTATTATGTCCCACCTACGTATGGAATAATACAGTTCCTGTTTTTTTCTGATTTACTTATTTCGCTTCGTATCATGTTATCAAGATCCCACCATTTTGCTGTAAATGTTCCGATGTCATCATTTCTTATGGCTGAGTAGTATTCCATAGTGTATATGTGCCACATCTTCTTTATCCAGTCATCTATTGATGGGCTTTTTGGTTGTTTCCATGTCCTGGCCACTGTGAACAATGCTGCAATAAACATGGGGCTGCATGTGTCTTTACGTATCAATGTTTCTGAGTTTTGGGGATATATACCCAGTAGAGGGATTGCTGGGTCATAAGGTAGTTCTATTTTCAGTTTTTTGAGGAACCACCATACTTTCTTCCATAATGGTTGTACTACTTTACATTCCCACCAACAGTGTATGAGGGTTCCTTTTTCTCCACAGCCTCTCCAACATTTGCTATTACCTGACTTGCTAATAACAGCTAATCGAACAGGTGTGAGGTGGTATCTCATTGCCGTTTTGATTTGCATTTCTCTAATAGCTAAAGAAGATGAGCATCTTTTCATATATCTGTTGGCCATTTGTATTTCTTCCTGGGAGAAGTGTCTATTCATATCCTCTTCCCATTTTTTTATTGGATTGTTTGTTTGTTTGTTGTTGAGTTTTATGAGTTCTTTATATATTTTGGATATTAGGCCCTTATCTGAGCTGTTGTTTGAAAATATCATTTCCCATTTAGTTGGCTTTCTGTTTATTTTGTTATCAGTTTCCCTTGCTGAGCAAAAACTTCTTAGTCTGATGTAGTCCCATTCATTAATTTTTGCCTTCACTTCTCTTGCCATTGGAGTCAAATTCATAAAATGCTCTTTAAAACCCAGGTCCATGAGTTGAGTACCTATGTCTTCTTCTATGTACTTAATTGTTTCAGGTCTTATGTTTAGATCTTTGATCCATTTTGAGTTAATTTTTGTACAGGGGGAGAGACTGTAGTCCAGTTTCATTCTTTTGCATGTGGCTTTCCAGTTTTCCCAGCACCATTTATTGAAGAGGCTTTCTTTTCTCCATTGTGTGTTGTTTGCCCCTTTATCAAAAATTATTTGACTATATATATGTGGTTTTATTTCTGGACTTTCTATTCTGTTCCATTGGTCTGAGTGTCTATTTTTCTGCCAATACCATGCTGTTTTGATTGTCGTGGCCCTATAATAGAGTTTGAAGTCAGGTATTGTTATGCCCCCAGCTTCATTCTTTTTCTTTAGGATTGCTTTGGCTATTCGGGGTTTTTTATAGTTCCATATAAATCTGATGATTTTTTGCTCTATTTCTTTAAAAAATGTCATTGGAATTTTGATGGGAATTGCATTAAATTTGTATATTGCTTTGGGTAATATAGCCATCTTGATTATATTTATTCTTCCTAGCCAAGAACAAGGTATATTCTTCCATCTCATTATATCTTTTTCGATTTCCCTTAACAATGGTTTATAGTTTTCATTATATAAGTCCTTTACATTCTTTGTTATGTTTATTCCTAAGTATTTTATTTTTTTTGTTGCAATCGTGAGGGGGATTATTCTTTTGAGTTCCTTCTCAGTTGTTTCATTGTTGGCATATAGAAAGGCTATTGACTTCTGTATGTTAATTTTGTATCCTGCGACCTTACTGTATTGGCTTATTGTTTCTAGTAGTCTTTTTGTGGATTCTTTGGGGATTTCGATGTATAGGATCATATCATCTGCAAAAAGTGATACCTTTACTTCTTCTTTTCCGATATGGATGCCTTTTATTTCTTTGTCTTGTCTGATTGCTCTGGCTAGAACCTCTGGCTAGAACCACATTAAATAAGAGTGGAGAGAGTGGACAACCCTGTCTTGTTCCTGATTTAAGGGGGAAAGCCTTCAGTTTAGTGCCATTTAATATGATGTTAGCTGATGGTTTATCATATATGGCCTTTATCATGTTGAGATATTTTCCTTCTATACCCATTTTGTTGAGAGTCTTAAACATAAAATTGTGTTGTATTTTATCGAAAGCCTTTTCTGCGTCTATTGATAAGATCATGTGGTTTTTGTTCTTTGTTTTGTTGATATGGTGTATTACATTAACCGTTTTACGTATGTTGAACCATTCTTGAGATTCTGGGATGAATCCTACTTGATCATGATGTATTATTTTTTTAATATGTTGTTGTATTCGATTTACTAGTATTTTGTTTAGTATTTTAGCATCTGTATTCATTAGAGATATTGGTCTGTAGTTTTCTTTTTTTGTGCCATCCTTGCCTGGTTTTGGTATGAGGGTTATGTTGGCCTCATAAAATGTGTTTGGAAGTATTGCTTCTTCTTCAATTTTTTGGAAGACTTTGAGTAGAATAGGAACCAAGTCTTCTTTGAATGTTTGATAAAATTCACTGGTATAGCCGTCAGGGCCTGGACTTTTATTTTTGGGGAGGTTTTTAATGGTTTTTTCTATTTCTTCTCTACTGATAGGTCTGTTTAGGCTTTCTGCTTCTTCTTGACTCAGTCTAGGAAGGTTGTATTTTTCTAGGAATTTATCCATTTCTTCTAGGTTGTTGAATTTAGTGGCATAAAGTTTTTCATAGTATTCTACAATAATTCTTTGTATATCTACGGTGTCCGTGGTGATTTCTCCTCTTTCATTTTGGATTTTGTTTATATGAGTTCTTTCTCTTTTTTCCTTGGTAAGTCTTGCCAAGGGTTTGTCAATTTTGTTGATCTTTTCAAAGAACCAGCTCCTTGTTCTATTAATTTTTTCTATAGTTTTTCTGTTCTCTAATTCATTTATTTCTGCTCTGATTTTTATTATCTCCTTTCTTCGGCTGGTTTTGGGTTGTCTTTGTTCTTCTTTTTCTAGTTCCTTAAGGTGGGAAGTTAAGTGGTTCACTTGGGCTCTCTCTTGTTTGTTCATATATGCCTGAAGCGATATGAACTTCCCTCTTATCACTGCTTTTGCTGCATCCCATAGATTCTGATATGTCGTATTGTCATTTTCATTAGTCTGTATATATCTTTTGATCTCTGCACTTATTTCTTCTTTGACCCATTCATTTTTTAAAAGTATGTTGTTTAGTTTCCACATTTTTGTGGGATTTTTTTTCCTCTTTTTTGCAGTTGAATTCTAGTTTCAAGGCTTTATGATCAGAAAATATGCTTGGTACAACTTCAATTTTTCTGAATTTGCTGATATTGTTTTTGTGGCCCAACATATGGTCAATTCTTGAGAATGATCCATGTACACTGGAGAAAAATGTATACTCAGTCACTTTGGTATGAAATGTCCTGTAGATGTCTATCATATCCAGGTGCTCTAGTGTTTTGTTTAAGGCCACTATGTCTTTGTTGATTCTCTGTTTGGATGACCGATCTAGAGCCGTCAGCGGTGTATTGAGGTCTCCAAGTATGATTGTATTTTTGTCAGTTTTTGTTTTAAGATCAATAAGTAGCTGTCTTATATATTTTGGTGCTCCTTGGTTTGGTGCATATATATTAAGAATTGTTATGTCTTCTTGATTCAGTGTCCCCTTAGCCATTATGAAATGGCCATTTTTGTCTCTAAGTACTTTTCCTGTCTTGTAGTCAGCATTATCCGATATGAGTATTGCTACACCTGCTTTTTTTTGGATGTTATTTGCTTGGAGTATTGTTTTCCAGCCTTTCACTTTGAATTTGTTTTTATCCTTGTTACTTAGATGAGTTTCCTGTAGGCAGCATACAGTTGGATTTTCTTTTTTAATCCATTCTGCTACTCTGTGCCTTTTTATTGGTGAGTTTAATCCGTTTACATTTAGTGTAATTATTGATACTTGTGAGTTCCCTATTGCCATTTTATATCTTGCTTTCTGTTAGTTTTGTGTCTTGTTTGATCCTTCTCTTTCGTTTTTCTATCTTTTGTTTTTATTTGGTTGTATTCCATACATGTTTCCTCTGTTGCTATCTTTTTTATCTCATGTGCTTCTGTGGTGGTTTTTTCAATGGTGGTTACCTTTGAGTAATGAAAAGGGTCCCTACCCTGTTCATTGTAGCAAACTATTTTGTGAGTACTTTTGCACTCCATCGTCCTTTACTACTGTTAATCTCCGTCTTCTCCCCCTCTTTCTTTTTGTTGTTGTCACAGTTTAAATTTGGTTTTATTGTGTTCTTCTTGGAGCTTTTACTTGTGGCTCTGTTTTTTTTTGTTCTTTGTATCTGATTGGAGAACCCCCTTTAGTAATTCCTGGAGTGGGGGTTTTCTGATGATAAATTCCCTCATCTTTTCTGTATCTGTGAATGTTTTTATTTCTCCTTCGTATTTGAAGGATAGCTTTGATGGGTATAGTATTCGTGGCTGAAAGTTCCTCTCTTTCAGGACTTTAAATATTGGGGTCCACTCTCTTCTAGCTTGTAGAGTTTCTGCTGAGAAATCTGATGATAATCTAATGGGCCTTCCTTTATATGTTGTATTCTTCTTTTCCCTGGCTGCCTTGAGAATTTTTTCTTTGCTGTTGGTTTGTGTCAATTTCATTATGATATGCCTTGGAGTGGGTTTGATGGGGTTAAGAAAACTTGGAGTTCTGTTTGCTTCTTGAACTTGAGGCTTTAGTTCTTTCCACAGGCTTGGGAAGTTCTCATCAATTATTTGTTTAAGTATGTTCTCCATTCCATTTTCTCTCTCTTCTCCCTCTGATATACCTATTATTCTTATGTTATTCTTTTTGATGGAGTCAGATAATTCTTTAGGGCTATCTCATTTTTTTTAATTTTTGAGTCTCTTTCTTCTTCTCTCTGTTGTGCCTCAAGTTGCTTGTCTTCTATTTCACTAATCCTCTCTTCTATCTGACCTGTTCTATTAGCTAAGCTTGTTACTTCGTTTTTCAGCTCGTGAATTGAGTTTTTCATCTCTGTTTGATTTGTTTTTATAGTTTCAATTTCCTTGGACATATATTCTTTGTGTTCATGGAGTTGTTTTCTGAGCTCCCTATATTGCCTTTCTGTGTTTTCTTGTATATCTTGGAGGATTTTTAGGATTTCTATCTTGAATTCTCTGTCATTTAGCTCCAAGGTTTCCAATATATTAAATTTTTTCTCCATAGATTTTTCCTCATCTAGCTGTGTTACCTCTCTTTCTTTTGTATCCATGATATTCGATTTTCTCTTCCTTAATGGCATCTGAGGGTGGTTTTGTTGATAGTATTAATGAGATTTAATAAAGAATAAAAAGTTAAAAAAAATAAAAAAATAACAAATCGAAAAGAGTTGTTTTTTTTAAAAAAAATTAATAATGAAATAAAGAAAAATAAAATAAAATAAAAATTTTTTAAAAAAGGAAATTATTCCCCCCCTCTTTTTTCCTCTCCTCTCCTCTCCCCTCTTTCTTGAGAAAATCTTGTGGTGTACTGTGAGTTATAACAAACAATGCCTGTGATGGAGGGCCTGAATTGGGGAAAAGTAATAAAGGGGCAAAAAAGAGAGAAAAAAAAAAAAAAAAAAAAGAAAAAAGAAAAAAAAAAGAGCGTATGGACCCACAAAAAGCAAATAAGGAAAAAATTTGGGTCAAGAATAAAATGATTTGCTTTTAGGTGTTGGTTTTCTAAGAGTTATGATGAGAGGAATAAGAGGAAAATGGAAAAATGGGGGGACAAATTAAAAACTTACTATTGTATTTAGTGGAACAAGAACTAGATAATATGGAGAGCCAGGGATGGGAGCACTGCTAGTGAGTTAAAAAGGTGAAGTAAAAACCCCCCAAAATGCCACAAACATAGGTTTGAGTCCCAGATAAGATAATTTGTTTGTTATTGAGGTTTGAATGAGAGGAGATGTAAAGGAGAAAGGAAGAAACTAATATAGAGGGAGAAAAGAAAGAGAGAGAAAAAAAGAGGGAACCACTAAAAGAAGAAAAAAGAAAGGAGAGAGAGAGAGAGAGTTAAGGGTTTTGGAGTGCAACCCTCATAGAGAGAAAGGAAGAGAAGAGAAATGATAATGGGAGATGTAACACTTATGGGTAGTGTAGTTCAGGGAGAGGAGAGAGTAAGACCGGTAGAGAGTTAATCGGCCAAATTGGAGGAGGAAAAAAAAGTCTCAAGAATGAAGATAAGAGAAACAAACGAACAAATATAATAAAATGGGATAGGTTATAAAGTCTGCAGATTATTCTTGATTTTGAGAGGTTATCTTCTTGCTTTTTCTTTTCTCTCCCTCTTCCTGGTCGGTGACTCTGTACCCCGGGTTCTGCCCCTTTGGCACGCTCAGGTAGAGGTTTGCAGTTGATAAGTCTCTATGGCAATGTCATGTATTGTGCTTTATTCTCGTTGGGAGTCGAGGCTCATTAGCATTTATAGGCTCCGACAGTGAGAGAGTCCGTGTTCCTGGAGCCTTTCTCCTAGTCTTTCCTTCCTCAATTAGTAGCCTGATAGTCCAGGTATGGGGTTGCTGCTGCCTCTGCCTGGATAGTAAGAGGCTCAAATTGCTGGCAACTCCCCACTCTTTTTCCACTCAGCACAGGGCTCTGGGTAAGGCTCAGTCAGTCAGAGCTGCTAGCATAATCAGGCGGGCTTTCCACCCACTCGAAGACCTCTGGCTCTGCCACTCTATCCGGTAACACAAGCGGGCGCCCACTTCCGGGGCGCTTGGAGGAAACTCTCACTCACTGTCTGCAACCAGGATATCCGGCCAGCAGTCTCACGCTCTGAGTGAAACCCCCAACCGCAGGGAAAAGTTGCAGCGTTGGAATTGAGTCTCGCTCCGTCCCCGTGTGCGGCTTTTGCAAGGCGCTGGGGCGGCCCGAGATTCCGCTTTGGCCCACACAAAGGCCCCTGACTCTGCCCCTCTGTGCGATAACACGGGCGCGCACTGCGGAGGCACTCGGAGGAATCGCTCACTCCTTATCTGCACGCGCAAACCAGGATATGAGGCCGGCCGCGGTTCCCTCTGAGTGAAACAGCCTCCAGCACGGAAAATCTCCACCGTTGGGATTAGTTCTCACTCCCTCCCGTGCGTGGCTTTCCCAGGGCGCTGGGGCTGCCCAGAGACTCTGCCCTCAGCCCACAGAAAGGCCTCTGACCCTGCCTCTCCGTGGGGCAACACGGGCACCCACTTCCGCGGCTTAGGAAGAAATCTCTCTTCCACTAACTGCGCACCGACCAGGAGACCGGGTAAAATGGCCGCTCCGCTTGTCTTTCTTTGTTTGGGTTTGGCGCGAGTGTTAGCTTGTATTGCCCGGGTTGCCACAGGATCAGATTTTCCTCGGCTTGGATCTCTGAGCCACAGCCTGGTTCGGCCGTTTTTGCTGCGGCGGCCTGGATCTATTCACCCCCTTTGCCCGCCTCAGTTTCTATATTCACAGTTACCAGAGAAAGCCGCCCTGTTTAGGTTAGTGAGGAAGGCGGAGCATTTCTTACTCCCTATTTCCTTCGGGGTTTGGTTATATATTTAGCCAATTTTTCACTCAATCATACCTTTGGGTGTATTGCGAAGAATCTGGAAGCTCCAAGTATAGGTTTTTCTGTTTCTGGTTGAAGATCTTGTTGAGTTTTGGGGGAGATTTATCGGTATCGCTTCCTACTCCGCCATTACTCTGACGTCATCCAAACAATCTCTTTTAAGGTAGTGAGTGCTATTATCTTCAAAAGAAAATTCTAAAAGCAAGCCATTTGGTTAACATAAAAATGCGGTAGTTTTTAATTCAGCTGAATATATTTTGAAATTTATTTTTTTTTACATTTTGGAATTTTAGTTTTAATCCTTGCCCCCAAAACTTACTTTAGCCCTCTCATCTTGGCTCTCGGCAAGGCAAACATTTGTCTCTTTCCTATTTTAATGAGATCTTCCTTTCTCAATGACAGAATAATTTCTTATGAGTAAGACGTTAAAAAGATGCCATTTTTTTTCTCTCAAGGCACTTTCATTCACTTTCTTTTTCATCCTTGAGGTTACCAGTTCTGATGGAATCTTATTGTAAATTAGAAAAATATTTGGTTTCTTACCGAAGGGGACCAAACTACAGAAAGGACTGTTCTGCAGAACTTTAGATAATTCCCAAGAGAACTTGAAGGTAGTATTTTTGGCACTATTTTAAAAGGGTGAATGCTCCTGGAAATAGCTATCAGGACTATGATCTTCGAAGCTTTAATACCTTAATTTTGTTGTTACTTTGTCTCCAACATTCTCCTGCATTATTTTTCCCAGATCTGGTAATTCAGCCTTCAGTAAAGAAACATTTAAGATAATATTTGTTGTCGGGGTATCTATTTATTTCCAGGATATTTTTTAAGTGTTTTGATTTTTTAAACTACTCTATATTAATGGGAAGTGGACAGCTTCTCTCTTGAGAATACAATTAAAATATTTTAAATTTGTCCATAACAATGAAGAAGCTTTACCATCTGTGTTTTCTTAACTAGATTTGACCATTGTTTAGTTGAGAGTATTGAGAAAAGTCTTAAGAAATACATACATTGTCGTTGACTGCCTTTCTGTTAGATTATAAACTGTTTGAGGTCAAGGATTGTGTCTTATTTATCTTTGTATTCCCAGAGTTAGTGTAGGGCTTGGCACTCACTGGACACTCAGCCTATGAAAACTAATGAGTGTATAATGTAAAAAGCTCCCAGGCCATTCTTCTGATTCTGAATAGGACTGCATCAAAGGCATCTAAGGGAGATGATTATTGCATCTTAGATTTTAAAAGTCTTTAAAAAAGAATAATCAGCAAAATTGTATGTAATACATAGCATATTTAACACAGTGTACTTCCTAAAGTACTGATCACATCTGTTATAACTAGGTATTGTGGGATTGGTCCCACTTGGGTATTACACATATTGGGCACTCAACAAATTCTTGCTGAATGAGTGGAGAATTAAAAAACTTATCAAATGAAGGAATTGAAACACAACTAGAATATAACTGACATAAAGTTATAGAGCAAGTTAACATTAAAATTTAGACCAAACCTTGTCTCCTCACCTGGGAACCGTGTCATGTTATCTGTTAGTGCATCTCTGACCTTACATTATAAGGTGAACACTTCTTGAAGATAATTGTAAATTTTGTGAAGCTCACTAACAGCTTAATTTGGAGGAAGGTCACAATGTCCTGCTGTAAAATGCGAAGTATGTGACATTAAAAAAAGGACTTTCACTTTTTTCAATTGGTCTCCAGACATGATCGTCTCTTGGCATTTTTCCTACCTTAGTAGTTGAGCCTTCTTCTCAGTCTCCTTTGCTGAGGGGAAGTCGTCCAGGGCTCAGCCCCTGGTTCTATTTTATTCTCTCTATGCATTCACTCCCATGGCGATCTCGTCCAGTCTAAATGCTTTGAGTACAGTCTACATGCTGATGACTCCCAAATTTATATCTTCAGCCCAGATTTTCACTCAGGCTACAGACTTGCTCAGACTACAAATTTCCTAAGTGATATTTCCACTTGGATGTCTTGTGGACATCTTAAATTCAATACATCCCAAAATGAACTCTTGACCAATCTTCCCAAAGCAGTACCACCTGCAGATTTCCCCCATCTAGGGGGAACTTCATCCTTTCAGCTGCTCAGACCAAATTCTTGGAGACCACCTTGAGTCCTTTCTATCTTTTAAACTTAGAGAGTCCATCTATTTATTGCACAATCAGGATACTTTCAGAATGAAAGGAAGTACTCTTACTAATTACTCCCGGACAACAGGATTAAACTGTGATTGTCCAAGGCGAAGCAGATTTGTGACACTTATTCCTACACTACATTCAAGTCCTCAAGCAATATTAGCTGTAATTTCAGAACTGGTCCAAAATTTACCTATTTCTTGCCATTACCACTACTACAGTTTTGCTTCAAGCCACCACCATTGTCTGATCTTTGGATTACTGCAGTAACTTTCTAATTGGCTTCCCTGTTCCACTACTTCTTGTCCTGTCCATGTTCATTTCCAGCTAAGCTCTGTGTGCCTGTCCTTCTGAGGTGGGGCTTTTTCAATGTTTCTGCCCCCGCCCTTGTTGGGAGCCACACTATCTTGAAGTCATGGAACATGTTGGGTGGAAGAGTCCCTGCAGTTCTCCTAGTGGTAGGAGACCTCAGTGGTGTAGCTGAGGGATCATGAACTTGGGACTTTTTCTTCTTCTTCCCCAGGGTAGAGGGATTTTTCTTGTATCACTTTTCAGCAGCAATGGGTAATTTACATGTGCCTTGCAGGGTGTACTACCCACGCCGGTGGCCTATGTCTGTCTTCCCTTGTGAGAGAAGGGATCTGGAAAAAGATCCAGATTAGATGTTTTTGCCTTCAGAGTGGGCCAGTCCCTTCTGCACACCTGCACTGCTGAACCCTGACTCCAGGGCCCCATCTGCTCCTATTCTTCTTTGTAGTTTTAAGAGATGATCCTGCGGGAAACTCCTTGTGTCGGGGACTCCTGGGAGTTCTTTCCTGTCACACTAGCTCACACTTGGCCTTCAGCAGCTCATTAAAATTTTAATTGATTTCTTCTTACCCAGTGACACTTTCTGCCATGATCTGCCATGGGTGAGTCAGCCTGTGTGTCCCACTCTCCTTGAAGGGGTTTGCCTCCACTTGGAATGTAGGCAGCGTCGTTGCCTCCCACCTCAGCTCTCACTGTTAGGATGGGAGTGATGCCTTTTCTGGTTCTTTATACACCAGGCAGAAGCAGAACTTGGCTTGTGCTTCAACGATGTTCCTTTGCTCCAAGTTTTCTGGGCCCTTTTCTGAGCATTCCCTTCTGTATTGAATATTCCTGATTTCTAGCAAAATTGTACTCTTTGAAAGAAAATTTATTTTAAAAAAATAGTCCAAAGTAATTTTAAGTTAAGTTTAGTAAATTAAATGGGTAATCATGCTGGTTACTGTTGCTTTTAATAACCACAGATTCACCCAACACAAGGTTATATAGTTGTGACCAGAAAGTTCTATAAGAAAGAATGACTTAGCTCTCACATAGGTATATTTCCACTAGGCACTGTTTTGATCTGATATTGAGACAGCTGCACTGGTAACTTTGAAGAAATGTAGAGACAGGATAAAAAGAAAAGTATTCGGTAGTTGTCTTAGAAGGGGAAGCTCCAGCTGCACCTACCTTCATGCACATCACTACCACCAAATGTTTCTTGAACAATTACAGCAATCTGTCTTTAGTTGTTGGCACACACCTAACTTAGAGAAAGTGAATTTGAATTGAGGGTCACGTCCACTACTTACCAGCTCCGCAATCATCACCCAGACATTCAGTTATCCCGAGGTAGTTTTCCATTCTAAGAAAAAGATAAACATGCTGTTCTTCTCATAAAGTTGCAGTGACACTCTCTCAAAATAATGTATAGTAAGTGCTTCATAAAGACCTAATCAAATGTTAGCTGTTAGTAATGAAGTTTTATTATTCTGTTTGAGATAGAGCTATCATTACCATAATTATGAACAATTATCAATGTATATTGAGTACTTATTACATTAATTTATAAAATTAATAACCTTTTTTATTGACTGCTCAATACTAAACAGAATTTTTTTTTTTGTATTTTTCTGAAGTTGGAAACAGGGAGGCAGTCAGACAGACTCCTGCATGCGCCCAACCGGGATCCACCCAGCACGCCCACCAGGGGGCGATGCTCTGCCCATCTGGGGTGTTGCTCTGTTGCAACCAGAGCCATTCTAGCACCTGAGGCAGAGGCCATAGAGTCATCCTCAGCGCCTGGGCCAACATTGCTCCAATGGAGTCTTGGTTGTGGGAGGGGAAGAGAGAGACAGAGAGGAAGGAGAGGGGGAGGAGTGGAAAAGCAGATGGGCACTTTCCTGTGTGCCCTGGCCGGGAATCAAACCTGGGACTCCTGCACACCAGGCTGATGCTCTACCACTGAGCCAACCGGCCAGGGCCAGAATTTTTTTTTAAAAAGGATCAGCTCATCTTTTATTGGTTATATCTGGCATATTAATAAAAATCTTTTTTTGCATATTATTTTTAAATTTACTTCTACTAGCATATAAATTCTAGTCAGACTTACATAGTTTTATGGGTTTTCTACATTGGGAACTCTTATAATCTATGTGTATATTATTTTTCTATTCATTTTATAGCACTTGAAGCATACCTTTACTTTTCACGTGATTTTAGGGAATAGGGTAATTTTATTTAGCTTTTTATTATTTTTATTTTATATTGTTTACCATAAAATTTATTTAATTTAATTTTGATTTTATTATTTATTATTTAAATGTATCTTTCATATATGAAAATCATTGAATATGTATTATTATGATATATATTTTTATTTTTATTTTTTGGATATTTTTTTTGGTTTTATTTATTCATTTTTAGAGAGAGAGAGTAGAGAAAGAGAGAGAGAGAGAGAGAAGAGGGGGAGGAGGAGGAGGCATCAATTCCCATATGTGCCTTGACCGGCAAGCCCAGGGTTTTGAACTGGCAACCTCAGTGTTTTCAGTTTGACGCTTTATCCACTGCACCACCCCAGGTCAGGCATGTGATATATATTTTTAAATGATAAGCATTATCCTAAGCACTTTATATGTAAAAACTAATTTAATCATCACACCAGCACTCTGAGGTCGATAGTATTGTTCCTATTTCACAGATGAGGAAACTGAGGTATAGAGAGGTTAAGTAACTCTTCTAGCTCCTGACTGGAGGGGCTGGGCTTTATTGTTGGCTTTAAACCCTGTGCCCCTAATCAGTGTGCAGACTACCCAGTGGCTTCACTACAGGAAGAACAAAATACCTTGGGTTACACAAGAAGATGGACCTGAATACCCAGAATTTCTCATAAACTTCTGGCTGTAACCAGGAAAAAGGAATGAGATTTGGCTCCAACAGCAAACCTAGAAGCAGACTTCAAATCTTAACATTTTTATTATTGAGGGATATTTCAGATTGATAGGTAATGGTAGAAGGTAGGTTGTGCTTAGTGACAAGATATGCCCAATTTTTTTTGTCTATTTTCTAAATGAGTTGGGAAACTTTAGCTTGTCTGATTCCAAGCCAACTCAGATATCTGTCACCAATACATAAAACTGATGCTGGGCAATGATGCTGACTCATGTCTTGGTCTTTGGAATTTACTGTCTCTTCTTGGAAAATTTTCCTACTTCTTGTGCATATGGTTTTTAATCCTCCTTTGCTAAGTTTTGTAAGTGGTAACTTCAGCTGATGGTGCAGAAACTTTGGTTTTCTTAGAATGAACCTGGATGTCTGCCATGTTCTTAGATAACGGCATTGGCTTTAAAAAGAATTCTCAATAGCCCCTGATTAGGATGTAAGATGGATTTTTGGCTTAATTTTTTTTTCTTTTAATTAATGAGCTGCGAGCTTGAAATGGACAAGCAGCTGCATTCTACAGAATTCGGCCTATTAAACTTTACAGGAGGTCTGGGTGACAAGCCAGTATTTCATCACTTATTTCAGTCTATGACTCTGTGTAGTGCAAAGCCATCATTTAGAATCTTTCCTGGGAGTGCATCTTGGCTCACTCAGGATCCTGTGCTTTGCAATTGAAATACATAGGATCTCACAAATACTGCTGATTCAGTTGATGTTTAATAGCACAGTCTGCTACTCAGTCACATGCAATGTTCATAGTGTTTTGAACAAATATTTGGCTCAAAACATGTCCAAAAAGAAATTCTCTAAAATCTGTATTGTGAAGACATCTGAGAATAAAATTTCTATGCAGAAGACCTTATATTTAAGGACAAAGCCTTGAATATAAGTAAACATTTTCTCTCTTATTCTGGATAAAAGAAGATGCTGATAATGTACAAGCTAAGACAAACTTTTTATTGAAATTTAAACTTGTCCCTAGCATTAGAAAAGAGACTGCAGGAGAACAAATAGCTTATGAAAAATTCACTATCCATATGAGAGTAGGAATTGTTGAGATGGATCGGAAAGCAGCCACAAAGACCTAGGTAGAGCATTACCGCAGACTTGGAAGAAATCTTCTTTATGAATGGAAGCCACCGAGAATCATGTTGGACTTGTTTATTTCTGTTGGAAGCACTGGTGTACACCCAGGCAATACCCAACTGTGCAGCCTCCTAAAGGAGGTCAAGCACATCAGAGGATTCCTCTTGGGCTGCTTCAAGGGTGTCTAAGGTATCCCAGGAGATGCTGTGGGTCCAACTCTCCCTCAGCACTCACAGGAGCCTTAGAATATTTACTTGGATGAACTAAATAGGCCCACATGGCAAATTGTCCACTGAAGTATACATCTGTACAAATGGGATAACATGAATTGTGACTTGTCATTTTGTTAATCATGCTTGTGAGAGAAGAAAATGATTGCAGTTTCAGCATCAAAGTGATGAAGTGCATTAACCCCCTGGAGTTACAACAGGACTCCTCCCAATGCATCGCAATCTTTGAAGATTTCTCAGCCAGGGGGTGAGGAATCAACACTCGCACCACTCAGGATCACTTCAGGACCTGGCCAACATCATTACATTAATTAATACCTTCTTTCAAGCAGCCTTATATGAGAGTAATGGCAGTGTGAGAGATACTCCTGGTCTCCTTGGAACTTCAACAAAATGAACAACTATAATGCAGCAAAGGAACCCCAGCTGGGCTCGCAAGCATGACAGAAAGATCCATACACTGAATGGACTAAAGGTGGGATGGGGTGAAAAGGGTGGTGGAATATAAAACGCATTCATGGTGGGCTTTGGAGAGAAGAGGAGCAGAGAGGAGAGGAGAGGAGGGGAGAGGAGAGGACAGGAGAAGGGAGAGGAGGGGAGGGAAGGGGAAAGGAGGAGAGGAGAGGAGAGGAAAGGAGGAGAGGAGAGGAGAGGAGAAGAGAAGAGAAGAGAAGAGAAGAGAAGAGAAGAGAAGAGAAGAGAAGAGGAGGAGAAAAAGTTGGAGTGACTGGGTTTTTTTTTCTCTGCTGGACTATGGGGAGGAGGGAAACTCAGGCTCTCTAGATTTTGTCTGAGGGTTATGAAGAGGGAAATTTGGAGTGACTGGGTCTCCTTCTGGCAGGAGGAGCAGTGAGATTGAGGGGCAGAGGGGGAGATAATCCAAAGCGGCCAGACCGTGGGGTCACGGCCTGTGTTTCCATAGTCTGCCTGCAGCCTCTACTCATCATAGATAGAGAAAGCTAAAGTGTGGCCCCCAGCCTCCCAGATCCTGCCTCCCTCATCTGTGGTATGGAGAGTGGCAGAGACAAACCCCACACTAGCTCTCCAGAGCTGTTCTCTCCCCAGAAGAACAGAGGTGTTCAACATCTAGTCCCCAGGTTTGTTGAGACGTGGGTAGGAGCACCCAGCAGCCTGAGCTCACCATTGCTAGAGCTGTAAAACCAGAAAGCTGAAGCCATAAAGCCAAAGCTCTAAGGCCAAAGCTGGAAAGCCCTCACACAGCAAGCCCCAACCTCCAATGTGACTGGGGCTCTGCCTAAATCACTGTGATAGCAGTATCTCCTGGGACAGCCCAGGTACTTCACAAAGGTAAAAATTGAAATACAGAGACACCAATTGGAAGAAACCTCTCAAAACTGAAATTCATTTTTTCTTTTTTTCAGTTTTTTTCTTTTGTCCTTTTTTTCTTCTTATTCTTTTTTCTCTTTTTAATTATTGAATTTCATTTTATTCAATATTATTTTTTATTCTCACTTTTGTAGGTATTTTTTGTTTTTCATTTTTTGTTTGCTTTTGATCTTTTTCCAGTGCCTTTTCTTCTTTACTTTAACAATTATTTTAATTTTTATATTTTTTATTGTATATATATTTTAATATTTTTTTAAAATTTTTTATTTATTTTAATTTATTGTGTTAACACTTTTAATTCAAGTGTTCCACTCAATTTAACTCCCTCACCCCCAGCCCCTTGTCCCCCATTTCCTCCCCCTTTGCCCCTTTCTCCCAACTCCCTCCCCCCTTCCCTTTGGGATCTGCTGTCCTGTTATCTGTATCTATGTGTTATGTATATATAATTTCACTAATTCTTTCACATTCTTTGATCCCATCCCCTCATCTCCCTTTGCTCTGACAGCTGTCTCTCTGGTCCCTGTGACCCCACCTCTGCTTCTATTCCTTTCCTCAGCTCACATTGTTCATTAGATTCTACATGTCAGTGAGATCATATGATATTTATCTATCTCTGCTTGGCTTACTTCACGTACCATAATAATCTCCAGGTCCATCCATGCTGTTCCAAAAGGTAAAATTTCCTTCTTTTTCACAGCCGCATAGTATTCCATTGTATATGTGTACCACAGCTTTTTAATCGACTTGTCCACTGATGGACACTTGGGCTGTTTCCACATCTTGGCTATAGTAAACAATGCAACAATAAACATGAGAATGCATATCTTCCTTTGAATCAGTAATTTGGTATTCTTAGGATATACAGTGTGTCCGTAAAGTCATGATGCACTTTTGACTGGTCACAGGAAAGCAACAATCGATGATAGAAATTTGAAATCTGCACCAAATAAAAGGAAAACTCTCCCAGTTTCATACCTATTCAGTGCAGTTCAATGTGGGCTCATGCACAGATTTTTTAGGGCTCCTTAGGTAGCTATCCCATATAGCCTCTACAGACTCGTCACTGACTGATGGCCTACCAGAACAGGGTTTCTCCACCAAACTGCCAGTTTCCTTCAACTGCTTATCTCACCGAATAATGTTATTCCTATGTGGTGGCGCTTTGTTATAAACGCACCGATATTCACGTTGCACTTTGGTCACGGATTCGAATTTAGTGAGCCACAGAACACACTGAACTTTCCTCTGTACCATCCACATCTCGACTAGCGTGGCCCTGGGCTGCTCTGCTGTATACACGGTGTTATGTCATCATCTGTGCATGCACACATGCTGCCACATCATCCTACAGAAACTGGGAGGTGTTTTCCTTTTATTTGGTGCAGATTTCACATTTCTATCATCTTTTGTTGCTTTCCTGTGACCGGTCAAAAGTTCACCAGGACTGTATGGACACACTGTATTTCTAAAAGTGGGGTGGCTGGGTAAAAAGGCAGTTCCACTTCTAATTATTTGAGGAAACTCCACTGTATTCCACAGTGGATGCACCAGTCTGCATTCCCACCAGCAGTGCAGGAGAATTCCCTTTTCTCCACACCCTCACCAGCACGTATTGTGTGTTGATTTGTGACTAGTACCATTCTGATAGGTATGAGGTGGTATCTCATTGTGGTTTTAATTTGCATTTCTCTGACGATTAGTGACATTGAACATTTTTTCATCTGCCTATTGGCCATCTGTATGTTTTCTTTGGAGAAATGTCTATTCAGATCCGTTGCTCACTTTCTAATTGGATTGTTTACCTTCCTGGTGTTGAGTTTTAGAAATTTTTTATAAATTTTGCTTATTAACTTCTTATCAGACATATTGGCAAATACGTTCTCCCATTGTGTGTGTTGTATTTTTATTTTGTTCATGATGTCTTTTGCGGTGCAAAACTTTTAGTCTGATATAGTACCATTTGTTTATTTTGTCCTTTATTTCACTTGCCCATGGAGATAAATCAGCAAAAATATTGCTATGAGAGATATCAGAGACTTTACTGCCTATATTTTCTTCCAAGATATTTATGGTTTTATGACTTACATTAAAGTCTCTTATTCACTTTGAGTTTATTTTTGTAAATGGTGTCAGTTGGTGGTCTAGTTTAATTTTTTTGCAAGTATCTGTCCAATTTTTCCAACATTTGTTAAAGAGACTGTCTTTACTCCACTGTATGCTCTTACCTCCTTTGACAAATATCAATTGACCATAAAGACGTGAGTTTATTTCTGGGTTCTCTTTTCTGTTCCATTGATCTGTATGCCTGTTCTTATGCCAGTACCAAGCTGTTTTAATTACTATGGCCTTGTAGTATAACTTGATATCAGGAAGTGTGATACCTCCCACTTTATTCTTTTTTTCAAGATTGCTGAGGCTATTCGTGTCCTTTTTTAGTTCCATATAAATTTTTGGAATATTTGTTCTATATCTTTGAAATATGCCATTGGTATTTAAATAGGAATTGCATAGAAGCTATAAATTGCTTTGGGTAATATAGACATTTTGATGATGTTTATTCTTCCTATCCATGAACACGGTACATGCTTTCACTTGTTTATATCGTCCTTAATTTCTTTTTTCAATGTCTTATAATTTTCTGAGTACAAGTCTTTTACCTCCTTGGTTAAGTTTACTCCTAGGTACTTTTCTTTGTTGTTGCAATAGTGAAGGGGATTGTTTTATTAATTTCTCTTTCAGACAGTTTATTATTGATGTATAAAAATGCCACTGATTTCTGAATATTAATTTTATATCCCTCCACCTTGCCATATTCATTTATCAGGCCTAGTAGTTTTTTGACTGAGACTTTAGGGATTTCTATGTACAGAATCATATCATCAGCAAATAAAAAGATAGTTTTTTTTCTTTTTTTCCAATTTGAATGCCTTTTATTTCTTCTTCCTGTCTAATTGCTGTGTCTAAGACTTGCTAAAGTATGTTGAATAAAAATGGTGAAAGGGGACACCTCTGTCTTGGTCCTTATCTCAAGGGGATTGGTTTTAATTTTTGCACATTGAGTATGATGTTGGCTGTCAGTTTGTCATAGATGGCCTTTATCATATTGAGGTATGTTCTCTATAGTCCTACTTTGCTGAGAGTTTTAATCATAAATGAGTGCTAGATTTTATCAAATGCTTTTTCTGCATCTATTGATATAATCATGTGATTTTTCCCCTTCCTTTTGTTTATGTGATGAATCACATTGATCGATTCATAAATATTGTACCAGCCTTGCCTCCTCAGAAAAAACACACTTGATCATGATGTATGATTTTTTTTTTTTTTTACAGAGACAGTGAGAGTCAGAGAGAGGGATAGATAGGGACAGACAGACAGGAATGGAGAGAGATGAGAAGCATCAATCATCAGTTTTTCGTTGCTACATCTTAGTTGTTCATTGATTGCTTTCTCATCTGTGCCTTGACTGCGGGCTTTCAGCAGATGGAGTAACCCTTTGCTCAGGCCAGCGACCTCGGGGTCTCGAACGTGGGTTCTTCCGCATCCCAGTCTGACGCTCTACCCACTGCACCACCACCTGGTCAGGCACTGATTATTTAATGTATTGCTGAATCCAGTTTACTAGTATTTTGTTGAAAATTTTAGCATCTATGTTCATCCGGGATATTGGTCTATAGTTTTCTTTCTTTGTAGTGTTTTTACCTGGTTTTGGAATGAGGATAATGTTTACCTCATAAAAGGAGCTTGAAAGTCTTCCCTCCTCTTGAATTTCTGTACTAGCTTGAGAAGGATAGGTATTAGTTCTTCTTTGAATATTTGGTAAAGTTCACCCGTAGAGCTATCTGGTCCAGGAATGTTGTTTGCTGGGAGTTTTTTGATAATTGTTTCAATTTCATTTGTTCTAATCTGTCTGTTTAGGTTTTCTGATTCTCTTATATTGATTTTTGAAAGATTATATGTTTTGAGGAATTTGTCCATTTCGCCTAGGTTGTCTAACTTTATGGCATACAATTCTCCATAGTATTTTCTTTTTTTCTTTTTTTTTTTTTTCCTTTTCATTTTTCTGAAGCTGGAAACAGGGAGAGACAGTCAGACAGACTCCCGCATGCGCCCAACCGGGATCCACCCGGCACGCCCACCAGGGGCGACGCTCTGCCCATCCTGGGCGTCGCCATGTTGCGACCAGAGCCACTCTAGCGCCTGAGGCAGAGGCCACAGAGCCATCCCCAGCGCCCGGGCCATCTTTGCTCCAATGGAGCCTTGGCTGCGGGAGGGGAAGAGAGAGATAGAGAGGAAAGCGCGGCGGAGGGGTGGAGAAGCAAATGGGCGCTTCTCCTGTGTGCCCTGGCCGGGAATCGAACCCGGGTCCTCCGCACGCTAGGCCGACGCTCTACCGCTGAGCCAACCGGCCAGGGCCTCCATAGTATTTTCTTAACAATCCTTTGTATTTCTGCTGTGTCAGTTGTTACTTATCCACTCCTATTTCTAATTTTATTTATTTGAGTCCTCTCTCTTTTTTTCTTGGTGAGTCTGGTTAAAGGTTCATCCATCTTGTTTACCTTTTCAAAGAACTAGCTCTTGGTTTTGTTGATCCTCTGTATTGTTTTATTAGCCTCTATGTCATTTATTTCTGCTCTGATCTTTATTATTTCCTTTTTTTTACTTCCTCTGGGCTTTATTTGCTGTTCTTTTTTTAGTTCTTTTAGATGCAGGGTTAAATTGCTTATTTGAGCTTTTTCTAGCTTCTTAAGGTATGCTTGTAATGCTATGAACTTTCCTCTCAGGCCTGCTTTAGCTGTGTCCCATAAATTTTGAGTTGTTGTATGTTCATTTTTATAAGTTTCTTCATGGAAATTTTTTATCTCTTCCTTGAGCTCATTGTTAACCCATTCATTATTTAATAACATGCTATTTAGTTTCCAAGTGTTTGAGTGTTTTTCAGTTTTTCTATGGTAGTTGATTTCTAGTTTCATGCCATTGTGATCAGAGAAAATGCTTCATAGGATTTCAATCTTCTTAATTTTATGGAGACTCATTTTGTGTCCTAACATAAGGAATGTACCATGAGCACTCGAAAAGAATGTATATTCTGCTACTTGGGGGTGAAATGTTCTGAAGATATCTATTAAATTCAGTTGATCCAATTTGTCCTTTAAGGCTGCTGTTTCTTTGTTAATTTTCTGTCTAGAGGATATATCCATTGATGTTAGTGGGGTGTTAAAATTCCCTGCTATTATAGTATTCCTGTTAATCTTACACTTTATGTCCATCAAAATCTGCTTTATATATTTAGGTACTCCTGTATTAGGCACATAAATATTTACAATGCTTATACCCTCCTGTTGGATTGCTCCCTTTATCATTATGTAGTTTCTTTCGTTATCCCTTACTATATATAGCCTTTGTTTTAATGTCTATTTTGTCAGATATAAGTATTGCTATCTCAGCTTTTATTTTTATTTCCATTTGCATGAAACACTTTTTTCTAACCCTTCACTTTTAGTCTATGTGTATCTTTTGTTCTGAGGTGGGTCTCTTGTAGACAACATATATAAGGGTCCTGTGTTCTTATCCATGCAGCTACCCTCTGTTTTTGATTGGATCATTTAATTCATTTATATATAAGGTTATTATTGATATGTATTTATTTATTGCCATTTTATTCTTTAAATCTACAATTTTTTTTCTAGGTGTTTTTTATCTTTTGCTCTTTATACAGCAGGCCCCTTAACGTCTCTTCCTTTACTGGTTTGGTTGTAATGAATTTCTTGAGGTTTTTTTTTGTTGTTGTTATTTGTCCTAGAAGCTTTTTATTTCTCCTTCAATTTTATATGATAGCCTTGCTGGATAAAGCATTCTTGTTGTAGGTTCTTGTTTTTCATTACTTTAAATATTTCTTGCCATTTCCTTCTGACCTCAGGTAAATCTGTTGAGAAGTCCAATGTCATCCTTATGAGGGCTCCTCTGTAGGTAATTAATGCTTTTCTCTTGCAGTTTTTAGTACTCTTTGTCTCTTAACTTTGACACTTTAATTATGATGTGTCTTGATGTAAGCCTCCTTAGGATTTTCTTTAATGGGACTCTCTGTGCTTCTTGAACTTGTGTAACATTTTTCTTCATTAATTTAGGGAAGTTTTTAGCTATGATTTCTTCAAACAGGTCCTCTATCCCTTGATCATTCTCTTCTCCTTCAGAAACCCCTATGATGCTAATGTTATTTCTCTTCATGTTGTTACAGAACTCTCTTAGAGTTTCCTCATTCCTTTTGAGCCTCTTTTCTTTTTTGCTGCTCTGCTTACATATTTTAGTTTATCTTGTTTTCTAAATTGCTGATTCAATCCTCTGCTTCATCCGGCCTGCTGTTGATTCCTTCTAATGCAGTCTTCATTTCTGATATTGTATTTGTCATTTCTGACTGGTTCTTTTTTTATTATTTCAATGTCCTTTTTGATGCTTGCTATCTCTTTATTTAGATGCTTTTTATGTCCATCCATAGTTGCTCTAAGATCCTTGAACATCCTAAAAATCATTGTTTTAAACTCTGAATTTAGTATTTTGGTTACTTCTATCTCATTAAGTTTTTTCCCTGGGGATTTCTCCTGTTGATTCATTTGGGTCACATTTCTCTGTCTGCCCATTTTGTCTGTGTTTTTGGTAGTGTTGTCTGACTTTGAAATTTTTGTGGTGTCTTTATGAAGAAGATGGGCTTGATAGTACTGACATCCAGGCAACCTGTTTTCCTTGTTCTAGGAATGCTTCTTGAGGGTACTATTTTCCTTCTTATTGTATGTGAGTATTAAATGCAGTTGGTTGTTTCTTGGTTATGGTTATCCCTTCAGGCTGGCTGGCTCTAAGGATCACCTTGATCATGTGTATTACACACTATGCAATGTTTGTCTTGTTGGGCATATTTATATTCCACTGTGTCTGGTTCCTGCTAGACTCCACCTTTGGGCATGCTGCTTCTGTAGGTAGCTGAGTCTAGGGTTGGTGCTTTCTGCCATTTGTGTTGGCTTTAGATCTATTTGGGTTGGTGTCAGCTATTGTTTGTAACCCGCTGTGAGCTACCAGTCTGCAGTCACTGCACTTTTTGCTGTTTGTGTCTGCATTTTCTGTGCCTTGGTAATGTGAGAGGGGCCAATCTTTGTGTAAAGATCAGCTTCCTCCTGCTTAGAGATGACCAAAGCTCTATAATAGCCCCAGGCTCTGTAATTTTTTTCCCCACTTTTCAGCTGCTGCTTCTCCTCTTGCAGCTGCCTGGTCTTCCCACAGAGTCTTCTGTAGTAAGATTGTAGGGTGGGCTCAGACTGGTCTCACCTAACCAACCCCTCTACAGGTTGCATGCTCAGGGGGTTAGGGTAGCAGAGGTTGTGAATACAACATTAGTGGGACCCCCTACTTCAAGGGTCTCTTGGTCAGGAGCTCAGTACCGGGAATGTGGCCCCTATTCAAGAGTGTAACCCCACAGCCATGGCCAGATATACAAATTTTATTTCTCCCCAACAAGGTGAGCAGCAAGTCAGATTGAGTGTGGATGACAATCACCTCTGCAAAAGTTCTTTAAGAGGGTGAGACCCTGGTTTCTGGAAGGAAGACTGAGAGAGCTCTCCTGGCGCTGGATGCAGTAATCTTTTAACAGTATTGCTAATAAAATGTAGACTGCTCATTAGGAAAGCAGGTCCTGCTACTAGAGCACACTGCGGGACACAGTATTGAGCAGGGTCACCGGCAGCCGCCACAGCCACCAAGAGCCACCACTTCTCCCCAAAACAGTTATGGACATGGACTGAAAAAGCTGGAGAAGAAGCCTGGGGAGGGAGGAAGAGAAACAACATTTTCTCTTCCTCTTCCTGCATGTCTGGGAAACACCCCTCCTGCCAAGACCCTGGCTGACCACCTGACCCTATTGTATACATTTTTTAATTTTTCAAAATTTTTAGTTGTTTTTTTTTGTTAGGGTTATTAACAATACTACTTTCAACAAGACACAAAGAACAAAACCAATCAAAACTACAAGTAAAAGCTCCAACAAGTTTGCAATAAAAACAAGGATAATCTATGACAACAATAACAAGAAAGGAGAGTGGATAACAATCTGTATTAGCAAAGGAGGATGGTGTACATAAGCACTCATAAGACAAAGGACTCTTGTACATATGAACATTTTTTCTTATCCTAATGGTAACCGCTCACTAAAAAGCCACTACTAAAACACACAGCTTAAAAAAAAAAAAGGAACAGTGGAAAGAAGTATGGAATACCACCAAATAAAAACTGACAGAAACAAAAAAGAGAAGAACTAAACAAGACATAGAGCTACCAGAAAACAAAACATAAAATGGCTATAGCAACCCTCAAGTGTCAATAATTACCCAAAATATGAATGGAGTAAACTCACCAATAAAGGGCACAGAGTAGCAGATTGGATCAAAAAGCAAAACCGAACCATAAGCTGCCTTCAAGAGACATATTTAAGCTGCAAGGACAAAGTTACATTCAAAGTGAAAGGTTGAAAAGTGATTCTCTAAGCAAATAATATCCAAAGAAAAGCAGGTATAGCCATACTCATATCTGACAATGCTGACTTCAAGACAACAAAGGTAACCAGAGACAAAGATGGACATTTCATAAAGATAGAGGGGAGATTGTATCAAGAAGACATAATACGGCCCTGGCCAGTTGGCTCAGTAGTAGAGCGTCGGCCTGGCATGCGGGGGACCCGAGTTCGATTCCCGGCCAGGGCACATAGGAGAAGCGCCCATTTGCTTCTCCACCCCCCCTCCTTCCTCTCTGTCTCTCTCTTCCTCTCCCGCAGCCAAGGCTCCATTGGAGCAAAGATGGCCCGGGTGCTGGGGATGGCTCCTTGGCCTCTGCCCCAGGCGCTAGAGTGGCTCTGGTCACGGCAGAGCGATGCCCCAGAGGGGCAGAGCATTGTCCCCTGGTGGGCAGAGCATTGCCCCTGGTGGGCGTGCCGGGTGGATCCCAGTCGGGCGCATGCGGGAATCTGTCTGACTGTCTCTCCCCGTTTCCAGCTTCAGGAAAAAAAAAAAAGACATAATACTTCTCAATATATATGCACTAAACCAGAGACCATCAAAATAAATAAGATATCTACTAACTGATCTAAAAATACCAGCAGAGAAAAACGTAATCATACTTGGAGATTTCAACACACAATTGTCTGCTTTAGATAGATCACCCAAGCAGAAAATCAATAAAGACATATTAGCCTTAAATGACACTCTGGACCAAATGGACATAATAGACATTTATAGGACATTTCATCCCAAAATGTCAGATTATACATTCTTCTCCAGTGGACATGGAACATTCTCAAGGATAGACCATATGTTGAGCCACAAAACTAACATTAACAAATTCAGGAAAACTGAAATTATACCAAGCATATTTTCTGATCACAAGGCTTTGAAATTAGAATTCAATTAGAAAAGGAAGTAAAGAAACCCACAAAAATGTGGAAATTAAAAAACATATTTCTAAAAAATGGGTCAAAGAAGAAATAAAACCAGAAATCAAAAACATACATACAAATGAAAATGACAATATGACATATCAAAGTTTCTGGGATGCAGTGAAATCAGTAATAAGAGGGAAATTTATATCACTACAGGCTTATATCAAGAAACAAGAGAGATTGCAAATAAACAACCTAACATCACATGGTTTTGTTTTGTTTTTCTATAATTTTATTTTTTTAATGGGGTGACATCAATAAATCAGGATACATATATTCAAAGATAACTTGTCCAGGTTATCTTGTCGTTCAATTATGTTGCATACCCATCACCCAAAGTCAGATTGTCCTCTGTCACCTTCTATTTAGTTTTCTTTGTCCCCCTTCCCCCATAACCACCACACTCTTATCAATGTCTCTTAGTCTCACTTTTATGTCCCACCTACGTATGGAGTAATGCAGTTCCTGTTTTTTTCTGATTTACTTATTTCACTCCATATAATGTTGTCAAGATCCCACCATTTTGCTGTAAATGATCCGATGTCATCATTTCTTATGGCTGAATAGTATTCCATAGTGTATATGTGCCACACCTTCTTTATCCAGTCATCTATTGATGGGCTTTTTGGTTGTTTCCATGTCCTGGCCACTGGGAACAATGCTGCAATGAACATGGGGCTACATGTGTCTTTACGTATCAATGTTTCTGAGTTTTGGGGGTATATACCCAGTAGAGGGATTGCTGGGTCATAAGGTAGTTCTATTTTCAGTTTTTTGAAGAACCACCATACTTTCTTCCATAATGGTTGTACTACTTTACATTCCCACCAACAGTGTATGAGGGTTCCTTTTTCTCCACAGCCTCTCCAACATTTGCTATTACCTGTCTTAACATCACACTTTAAGGAACTAGAAAAAGAAGAACAAAGGCAACCCAAAGTCAGCAGAAGATAAGAAATAGTAAAACTGAGTGCAGAACTAAATAAAAAGAGAACAAAAAACTATAGAAAAAATTAATGTAATAAAAAGCTGGTTCTTTGAAAAGATCAATTAAATTGACAAACCACTGGCTAGACTCACTAAATGAAAAAGAGAAAAGACTCATAAACAAAATCTGAAATGAAAGAGGAGAAATTACCACAGATATCATAGCTATACAAAGAATTATAGAATATTATGAAAGATTATATGGCACCAAATTCAACAATATAGAGGAAATTGATAAATTTTGATAACTATACAATCTCCCTAGACTGAGTCATAAAGAAGTAGAAAACCTAAATAGACCTATAAGCTGGGAGGAAATAGAAACAACTATCAAAAATCTTCACAAATACAAAAGTCCAGGACCAGATGGCTACACAAGTGAATTCTACCAAACATTCAGAGATACCTATCATTGGTACCTATCATTCTCAAATCTTCCAAAAAATAGAAAAAGAAGCAATACTCCCCAATACATTTTATGAGGGCAACAGAACCCTCATACCAGAACCTGGCAATGACAACACACAAAAATACCAACTACAGACCATTATCTCTAATGAATACGGATGCAAAAATCCTAAACAAAATACTAGCAAATTAAATATAACAATATATTTGAAAAATAATACATCACAATTAAGTGCTATTTATTCCTGGAGCATAAGGATAGTTTAACATATGAAAATAAATCAACATAATACACCACATAAACAAAACAAAAAATCATATGATCTTATCAATAGATGCAGAAAAGGCATTCAATAAGATACAACATCCTTTTATGTTTAAAACACTCAATAAATACCGATAAATCTCCCCCAAAACTCAACAAGATCTTCAACCAGAAACAGAAAAACCTATACTTGGAGCTTCCAGATTCTTCGCAATACACCCAAAGGTATGATTGAGTGAAAAATTGGCTAAATATATAACCAAACCCCGAAGGAAATAGGGAGTAAGAAATGCTCCGCCTTCCTCACTAACCTAAACAGGGCGGCTTTTTCTGGTAACTGTGAATATAGAAACTGAGGCGGGCAAAGGGGGTGAATAGATCCAGGCCGCCGCAGCAAAAACGGCCGAACCAGGCTGTGGCTCAGAGATCCAAGCCGAGGAAAATCTGATCCTGTGGCAACCCGGGCAATACAAACTAACACTCGCGCCAAACCCAAAGAAAGAAAGACAAGCGGAGCGGCCATTTTACCCGGTCTCCTGGTCGGTGCGCAGTTAGTGGAAGAGAGATTTCTTCCTAAGCCGCGGAAGTGGGTACCCGTGTTGCCCCACGGAGAGGCAGGGTCAGAGGCCTTTCTGTGGGCTGAGGGCAGAGTCTCTGGGCAGCCCCAGCGCCTGGGAAAGCCACGCACGGGAGGGAGTGAGAACTAATCCCAACGGTGGAGATTTTCCGTGCTGGAGGCTGTTTCACTCAGAGCGAAACGCGGCCGGCCTCATATCCTGGTTTGCGCGCGCAGATAAGGAGTGAGCGATTCCTCCGAGTGCCTCGGCAGTGCGCGCCCGTGTTATCGCACAGAGGGGCAGAGTCAGGGGCCTTTGTGTGGGCCAAAGCGGAATCTCGGGCCGCCCCAGCGCCTTGCAAAAGCCGCACACGGGGACGGAGCGAGACTCAATTCCAACACTGCAACTTTTCCCTGCGGTTGGGGGTTTCACTCAGAGCCTGAGACTGCTGGCCGGATATCCTGGTTGCAGACAGTGAGTGAGAGTTACCTCCAAGCGCCCCGGAAGTGGGCGCCCGCTTGTGTTACCGGATAGAGTGGCAGAGCCAGAGGTCTTCGAGTGGGCGGAAAGCCCGCCTGATTATGCTAGCAGCTCTGACTGACTGAGCCTTACCCAGAGCCCTGTGCTGAGTGGAAATAGAGTGGGGAGTTGCCAGCAATTTGAGCCTCTTACTATCCAGGCAGAGGCAACAGCAACCCCATACCTGGACTATCAGGCTACTAATTGAGGAAGGAAAGACGAGGAGAAAGGCTCCAGGAACACGGACTCTCTCACTGTCGGAGCCTATAAATGCTAATGAGCCTCGACTCCCAACGAGAATAAAGCACAATACATGACATTGCCATAGAGACTTATCAACTGCAAACCTCTACCTGAGCGTGCCAAAGGGGCAGAACCCGGGGTACAGAGTCACCGACCAGGAAGAGGGAGAGAAAAGAAAAAGCAAGAAGATAACCTCTCAAAATCAAGAATAATCTGCAGACTTTATAACCTATCCCATTTTATTATATTTGTTCGTTTGTTTCTATTATCTTCATTCTTGATACTTTTTTTTCCTCCTCCAATTTGGCCGATTAACTCTCTACCGGTCTTACTCTCTCCTCTCCCTGAACTACACTAACCATAAGTGTTACATCTCCCATTATCATTTCTCTTCTCTTCCTTTCTCTCTATGAGGGTTGCACTCCAAAACCCTTAACTCTCTCTCTCTCTCTCCTTTCTTTTTTCTTCTTTTAGTGGTTCCCTCTTTTTTTCTCTCTCTCTTTCTTTTCTCCCTCTATATTAGTTTCTTCCTTTCTCCTTTACATCTCCTCTCATTCAAACCTCAATAACAAACAAATTATCTTATCTGGGACTCAAACCTATGTTTGTGGCATTTTGGGGGTTTTTTACTTCACCTTTTTAACTCACTAGCAGTGCTCCCATCCCTGGCTCTCCATATTATCTAGTTCTTGTTCCACTAAATACAATAGTAAGTTTTTAATTTGTCCCCCCATTTTTCCATTTTCCTCTTATTCCTCTCATCATAACTCTTAGAAAACCAACACCTAAAAGCAAATCATTTTATTCTTGACCCAAATTTTTTCCTTATTTGCTTTTTGTGGGTCCATACGCTCTTTTTTTTCCATTTTTTTCTTTTTTTTTTTTTCCCCCATTTTTTTTTTCTTTCTCTCTTTTTTGCCCCTTTATTACTTTTCCCCAATTCAGGCCCTCCATCACAGGCATTGTTTGTTATAACTCACAGTCCACCACAAGATTTTCTCAAGAAAGAGGGGAGAGGAGAGGAGAGGAAAAAAAGAGGGGGGGAATAATTTCCTTTTTTAAAAAATTTTTATTTTATTTTATTTTTCTTTATTTCATTATTAATTTTTTTTAAAAAAAACAACTCTTTTCGATTTGTTATTTTTTTATTTTTTTTTAACTTTTTATTCTTTATTAAATCTCATTAATACTATCAACAAAACCACCCTCAGATGCCATTAAGGAAGAGAAAATCGAATATCATGGATACAAAAGAAAGAGAGGTAACACAGCTAGATGAGGAAAAATCTATGGAGAAAAAATTTAATATATTGGAAACCTTGGAGCTAAATGACAGAGAATTCAAGATAGAAATCCTAAAAATCCTCCGAGATATACAAGAAAACACAGAAAGGCAATATAGGGAGCTCAGAAAACAACTCCATGAACACAAAGAATATATGTCCAAGGAAATTGAAACTATAAAAACAAATCAAACAGAGATGAAAAACTCAATTCACGAGCTGAAAAACGAAGTAACAAGCTTAGCTAATAGAACAGGTCAGATAGAAGAGAGGATTAGTGAAATAGAAGACAAGCAACTTGAGGCACAACAGAGAGAAGAAGAACGAGACTCAAAAATTAAAAAAAATGAGATAGCCCTACAAGAATTATCTGACTCCATCAAAAAGAATAACATAAGAATAATAGGTATATCAGAGGGAGAAGAGAGAGAAAATGGAATGGAGAACATACTTAAACAAATAATTGATGAGAACTTCCCAAGCCTGTGGAAAGAACTAAAGCCTCAAGTTCAAGAAGCAAACAGAACTCCAAGTTTTCTTAACCCCAACAAACCTACTCCAAGGCATATCATAATGAAATTGACACAAACCAACAGCAAAGAAAAAATTCTCAAGGCAGCCAGGGAAAAGAAGAATACAACATATAAAGGAAGGCCCATTAGATTATCATCAGATTTCTCAGCAGAAACTCTACAAGCTAGAAGAGAGTGGACCCCAATATTTAAAGTCCTGAAAGACAGGAACTTTCAGCCACGAATACTATACCCATCAAAGCTATCCTTCAAATACGAAGGAGAAATAAAAACATTCACAGATAAAGAAAAGATGAGGGAATTTATCATCAGAAAACCCCCACTCCAGGAATTACTAAAGGGGGTTCTCCAATCAGATACAAAGAACAAAAAAAAACAGAGCCACAAGTAAAAGCTCCAAGAAGAACACAATAAAACCAAATTTAAACTGTGACAACAACAAAAAGAAAGAGGGGGAGAAGACGGAGATTAACAGTAGCAAAGGACGATGGAGTGCAAAAGTACTCACAAAATAGTTCGCTACAATGAACAGGGTAGGGACCCTTTTCATTACTCAAAGGTAACCACCATTGAAAAAACCACCACAGAAGCACATGAGATAAAAAAGATAGCAACAGAGGAAAGATGTATGGAATACAACCAAATAAAAACAAAAGATAGAAAAACGAAAGAGAAGCATCAAACAAGACACAAAACTAACAGAAAGCAAGATATAAAATGGCAATAGGGAACTCACAAGTATCAATAATTACACTAAATGTAAATGGATTAAACTCACCAATAAAAAGGCACAGAGTAGCAGAATGGATTAAAAAAGAAAATCCAACTGTATGCTGCCTACAGGAAACTCATCTAAGTAACAAGGATAAAAACAAATTCAAAGTGAAAGGCTGGAAAACAATACTCCAAGCAAATAACATCCAAAAAAAAGCAGGTGTAGCAATACTCATATCGGATAATGCTGACTACAAGACAGGAAAAGTACTTAGAGACAAAAATGGCCATTTCATAATGGCTAAGGGGACACTGAATCAAGAAGACATAACAATTCTTAATATATATGCACCAAACCAAGGAGCACCAAAATATATAAACAGCTACTTATTGATCTTAAAACAAAAACTGACAAAAATACAATCATACTTGGAGACCTCAATACACCGCTGACGGCTCTAGATCGGTCATCCAAACAGAGAATCAACAAAGACATAGTGGCCTTAAACAAAACACTAGAGCACCTGGATATGATAGACATCTAGAGGACATTTCATCCCAAAGTGACTGAGTATACATTTTTCTCCAGTGTACATGGATCATTCTCAAGAATTGACCATATGTTGGGCCACAAAAACAATATCAGCAAATTCAGAAAAATTGAAGTTGTACCAAGCATATTTTCTGATCATAAAGCCTTGAAACTAGAATTCAACTGCAAAAAAGAGGAAAAAAATCCCACAAAAATGTGGAAACTAAACAACATACTTTTAAAAAATGAATGGGTCAAAGAAGAAATAAGTGCAGAGATCAAAAGATATATACAGACTAATGAAAATGACAATACGACATATCAGAATCTATGGGATGCAGCAAAAGCAGTGATAAGAGGGAAGTCATATCGCTTCAGGCATATATGAACAAACAAGAGAGAGCCCAAGTGAACCACTTAACTTCCCACCTTAAGGAACTAGAAAAAGAAGAACAAAGACAACCCAAAACCAGCCGAAGAAAGGAGATAATAAAAATCAGAGCAGAAATAAATGAATTAGAGAACAGAAAAACTATAGAAAAAATTAATAGAACAAGGAGCTGGTTCTTTGAAAAGATCAACAAAATTGACAAACCCTTGGCAAGACTTACCAAGGAAAAAAGAGAAGAACTCATATAAACAAAATCCAAAATGAAAGAGGAGAAATCACCACGGACACCGTAGATATACAAAGAATTATTGTAGAATACTATGAAAAACTTTATGCCACTAAATTCAACAACCTAGAAGAAATGGATAAATTCTAGAAAAATACAACCTTCCTAGACTGAGTCAAGAAGAAGCAGAAAGCCTAAACAGACCTATCAGTAGAGAAGAAAGAGAAAAAACCATTAAAAACCTCCCCAAAAATAAAAGTCCAGGCCCTGACGGCTATACCAGCGAATTTTATCAAACATCATTCAAAGAAGACTTGGTTCCTATTCTACTCAAAGTCTTCCAAAAAATTGAAGAAGAAGCAATACTTCCAAACACATTTTATGAGGCCAACATAACCCTCATACCAAAACCAGGCAAGGATGGCACAAAAAAAGAAAACTACAGACCAATATCTCTAATGAATACAGATGCTAAAATACTAAACAAAATACTAGCAAATCGAATACAACAACATATTAAAAAAATAATACATCATGATCAAGTGGATTCATCCCAGAATCTCAAGGATGGTTCAACATACGTAAAACGGTTAATTAATACACCATATCAACAAAACAAAGAACAAAAACCACATGATCTTATCAATAGACGCAGAAAAGGCTTTCGATAAAATACAACACAATTTTATGTTTAAGACTCTCAACAAAATGGGTATAGAAGGAAAATATCTCAACATGATAAAGGCCATATATGATAAACCATCAGCTAACATCATATTAAATGGCACTAAACTGAAGGCTTTCCCCCTTAAATCAGGAACAAGACAGGGTTGTCCACTCTCTCCACTCTTATTTAATGTGGTACTAGAGGTTCTAGCCAGAGCAATCAGACAAGACAAAGAAATAAAAGGCATCCATATCGGAAAAGAAGAAGTAAAGGTATCACTTTTTGCAGATGATATGATCCTATACATCGAAAACCCCAAAGAATCCACAAAAAGACTACTAGAAACAATAAGCCAATACAGTAAGGTCGCAGGATACAAAATTAACATACAGAAGTCAATAGCCTTTCTATATGCCAACAATGAAACAACTGAGAAGGAACTCAAAAGAATAATCCCCTTCACGATTGCAACAAAAAAAATAAAATACTTAGGAATAAACATAACAAAGAATGTAAAGGACTTATATAATGAAAACTATAAACCATTGTTAAGGGAAATCGAAAAAGATATAATGAGATGGAAGAATATACCTTGTTCTTGGCTAGGAAGAATAAATATAATCAAGATGGCTATATTACCCAAAGCAATATACAAATTTAATGCAATTCCCATCAAAATTCCAATGACATTTTTTAAAGAAATAGAGCAAAAAATCATCAGATTTATATGGAACTATAAAAAACCCCGAATAGCCAAAGCAATCCTAAAGAAAAAGAATGAAGCTGGGGGCATAACAATACCTGACTTCAAACTCTATTATAGGGCCACGACAATCAAAACAGCATGGTATTGGCAGAAAAATAGACACTCAGACCAATGGAACAGAATAGAAAGTCCAGAAATAAAACCACAAATATATAGTCAAATAATTTTTGATAAAGGGGCCAACAACACACAATGGAGAAAAGAAAGCCTCTTCAATAAATGGTGCTGGGAAAACTGGAAAGCCACATGCAAAAGAAATTAAAAGGACTAGGAATGGGGGTGGGGGGGGGGGGGGGGGGGGGGGGGGGGGGGGGGGGGGGGGGGGGGGGGGGGGGGGGGGAAACAAAAATTAACTCAAAATGGATCAAAGATCTAAACATAAGACCTGAAACAATTAAGTACATAGAAGAAGACATAGGTACTCAACTCATGGACCTGGGTTTTAAAGAGCATTTTATGAATTTGACTCCAATGGCAAGAGAAGTGAAGGCAAAAATTAATGAATGGGACTACATCAGACTAAGAAGTTTTTGCTCAGCAAGAGAAACTGATAACAAAATAAACAGAAAGCCAACTAAATGGGAAATGATATTTTCAAACAACAGCTCAGATAAGGGCCTAATATCCAAAATATACAAAGAACTCATAAAACTCAACAACAAACAAACAAACAATCCAATAAAAAAATGGGAGAGGATATGAATAGACACTTCTCCCAGGAAGAAATACAAATGGCCAACAGATATATGAAAAGATGCTCATCTTCTTTAGCTATTAGAGAAATGCAAATCAAAACGGCAATGAGATACCACCTCACACCTGTTCGATTAGCTGTTATTAGCAAGTCAGGTAATAGCAAATGTTGGAGAGGCTGTGGAGAAAAAGGAACCCTCATACACTGTTGGTGGGAATGTAAAGTAGTACAACCATTATGGAAGAAAGTATGGTGGTTCCTCAAAAAACTGAAAATAGAACTACCTTATGACCCAGCAATCCCTCTACTGGTATATATCCCAAAAACTCAGAAACATTGATACGTAAAGACACATGCAGCCCCATGTTTATTGCAGCATTGTTCACAGTGGCCAGGACATGGAAACAACCAAAAAGCCCATCAATAGATGACTGGATAAAGAAGATGTGGCACATATACACTATGGAATACTACTCAGCCATAAGAAATGATGACATCGGAACATTTACAGCATTGGAATGAAAGGAAATTACCGCAACATAATAAAGCCATATAAGACAAACCATCAGCTAATATCATGCTACATGGTGAAAAAAATCAAATCCTTTCCTCTAAAATCAAAAACAAGACAAAGCTGCTCACTCTCTCCACTCTTATTCAACATAGTTCTAGAAGTTTTAGCAAGAGTGATCAGGCAAGAGAAGGAAATAAAAGATATCCATATTGGGACAGAAGAAGTAAAGGTATCACTTTTTGCAGGTGACATGGTCCTGTATATAGAAAACCACAAAGGCCTGACCAGGCGGTGGCGCAGTGGATAGAGCATCGGACTGGGATGCAGAGGACCTAGGTTCGAGACCCCAAGGTCATCAGCTTGAGCAAGGGCTCATCTGGCTTGAGAAAGAAAAAAAAACCTCACCAGCTTGGACCCAAGGTTGCTGGCTCGAGCAAGGGGTTACTCGGTATGCTGAAGGCCTATGGTCAAGGCACATATGAGAAAGCTTGAGGAACAACTAAGGTGTCGCAATGAAAAACTGATGATTGATGCTTCTCATCTCTCTCTGTTCCTGTCTGTCTGTCCCTATCTCTCCCTCTCTCTGACTCTCTTTCTCTCTGTCCCTGTAAAAAATAAATAAATAAATTTTAAAAAAAGAAATCCTCAAAGATTCCACAAAAAAACTATTAGAAACAATAAACCAAAACAATAAAGTCACAGTATACAAAATCAATATACAAATTCCGAAGCTTTCCTATACGCCAATGATGAAATATCAAGAAACAAATTCAAAAAAACAATTTCTTTTACAAGTGCAACAAAAGAAATAAAATACCTGTGAATGAACTTAACAAAGGATGTGAAGGACCTATATACTGAAAACTACAAAGCACTATTGAAATAATTTAAAAAGACACAATGAAATGGAAAAATATTTCATTTTCATGGATTGGGAGAATCAACATAGCTAAAATGGCCATATTACCCAAAGCAATATATAAATTTAATGCAACCCCCCATCAAAATCCCAATGTTATTTTTTTAAAGAAATAGAACAAAAAATTACCAGGTTTGTATGGAATCATAAAAACCCCTGAATAGCCAAAGCAATCCTGAGGAAAAAGAATGAAGCCAGAAGTATCACACTACCTGATTTTAAATTACTGTATTTTTTGCTCCAAACGACACACCTGATCATAAGACACATCTAAGGTTTTAAGGAGGAAAATAAGAAAAAAAATATTCTGAACCAAATGGTATGTTAAAATTTTTTTTTAAATGGTGGGCCATTCCTTTATTAATTCTTTTTTTTTTCTTTCTTTTTTACAGAGACAGAAAGAGAGTCAGAGAGAGGGATAGATAGAGACAGACAGACAGGAATGGAGAGAGATGAAAAGCATCAATCATCAGTGTTTCATTGTAACACTTTAGTTGTTCATTGATTGCTTTCTCATATGTGCCCTGACCATGGGCCTTCAGCAGACCGAGTAACCCCTTTCTCAAGCCAGCGACCTTGGGTCCAAGCTGGTGAGCTTTGCTCAAACCAGGTGAGCCCACGCTCAATCTGGTGACCTCGGAGTCTCGAACCTGGGTCCTCTGCATCCCAGTCTGATGCTCTATCCACTGCACCACCACCTGGTCAGGCTATGTTAAAATATTTAATAAAATACACCACAATAATATTTCAACAATGTAAACTCAACAGCAGTATTAACAACAATTAGCACTGTTATAAACAAGTGAGAAGAGACTGTAATGTTCAAATACTCTTCTAGTTGTCCGGGAACCACAGGAACTCATCATCACTAGTGTCAGAATTTAAGAAGCTCAGTTGCTCACAATCACTGGTATCACTTTCTTCGGTATTTTCACATATGATACCATCTTCAGTGCCATCTAAGGTATTGCTAATACCACATTTTTTTGAATAACCGTACCACGGTTTCATTCTTCACTGACTGCCATGATGTTTTCACCCATTCACAAACCTGAGTGATAGTGGGTCTCTTCATTCATCCAGTTGGTGTCAAATCATGATTACCAGCAGCCATCCATTTGTTCCACTCTTCTCGCATGAAGACTTTAAGTGGTTTGTTGATATAGAAACATTGAGAGGTTGCAACTGTCTGGTAAGACCCCCTCCCCCCCCAGGAATTACAGCTAGATGAGTCTTCACTTCTTTAAAGTTTTTTTTGTGTGTGTGGTTTTGGTAATATGTGCTCTAAACTGGTCAAGCACTAATAGGTCAGCAAGTGACCTCAGCACTTCACACAGAGCTCCAGCAGCTGCAGCACAGCCCTCCACCACTGCAGTGCACCTCTCACATCTGCCCTCGATGAGCCAGATAAATGTGCTCCCACAACGTCGCTGGCCTTCTTTCCTGCACTGCATGCAGCTGTGGAAACCAGAACCAGATCACTCAGCTGATGCCAGGGTTCCACACGCGGCCATGGTGGGTATGATTATGCTTCCACTGGTGCTCATTCTACTTATGCTTACCAGTGCAACACCCCGCAGCAGCTAAAAAAACGAACATTTTTTCCCTAAGATGCACGGGCATTTCCCCTCCACTTTTGGGGGGGAAAAGTGCATCTTATGGAGCAAAAATATATACTATACAAAAAATGTATACTATAGACCCACAATAATCAAAACAGGATGATATAGGCAGAAAAACAGACATACAGACCAATAGAACAGAATTGAGAGCCTAAAAAGAAAACCACATATTATATAGACAAATCATCTTCAATAAAGGAGCCAAAAACAGACAATGGAGAAAAGAAAGGCTCTTCAATAAATGGTGCTGGGAAAACTGGAAAGCCACATGCAAAAGAATGAAACTTGACTATAGTTTGTTCCTCTGCACAAAAATTAATTCAAAATGGATCAAAGGCCTAAATATAAGATCTAAGACTATAAATTCTATAAAAGAAAACATAGGTACTGAACTCATGGACCCTGGCTGTAGAGAATACTTTATGAATTTGACCCAAAAGAAGGGAAGTAAAGGCAACAACAAATGAATGGGACTATATCAAACTAAAAAGCTTCTGCACAGCAAAAGAAGCTGACAACAAAACAAATAGGCAGCCAACTAAATGGGAAATATTTGCAAACAACAGCACAGAGAAGGGTTTAATGTTGAAAATATATAAAGAATTCACAATGCTCAGCAACAAACAAGCAAGCAATCCAATTAAAAATGGGAAGAGGACCTGAAAAGACTCTTCTCCCAAAAGAACATACAAATGGCCAACAGATATATGAAAAGATGCTCATCCTTAATAGCTGTTAGAGAAATGCAAATCAAAACCACAATGAGATACCACCTCACACCTGTTAGATTAACTATTATCAACAAGACAAGTAATAACAAGTGTTGGAGAGGCTGTGGATAAAAAGGAACCCTCATTCATTGCTAGTGGGAATGCAAATTAGTACAACCATTATGAAAGAAAGTGTGGTGGTTCCTCAAAAAAGTAAAACTAGAACTACCATATGACCCAGCAATCCTTCTACTGGGTATCTACTCCAAAAATCCAAAAACTGGTATGTAAAGACTCATGCCCCCATGTTCATTGCAGCACTGTTCACAGTGGCCAAGACATGGAAACAACCAAAGAGTCCCTTGATAAAGGACAGGATAAAGAAGATATGGTACATATATACAATGGAATACTACTCAGCCATAAGAAACGATGACATAGTATCATTTATGACAACATGATTGAACCTTGAGAACATTATAACTGAGTGAAATAAGTAAATCAGAAAAAGCTAAGAACTGTATGATTTCACACACAGGTGTGATATAAAACTGAGACTCATGGACATAGATAAAAGTAAAGTGGCTACCAAGGGGAAGGAAACATGGGGGAGGAGGAAGAGGCTGTGGGGGAATGGGGAGGGGGGAAACAAAAGATGTAAATACAGACAAATATACGGTGACAGAAAATGATTTGACTTGGGTTATGGGTATACAACACAATCTATAGAAATGTTTATCTGAAACCTATGTACCCATGTTGATCAATGTCAACCTGTGAAAGTTAATTTTCTAAATAAAATTTAAAAATTAAAAAAAGATTAATTACAACTAGGAGATTCAAGAGAAACTTTGTGATAGAAGAATTAACTGAAAATCTCTAGTATCACTGATTTCAACTTTATCTTGTTTAGACTTTGCAAAATAATCTTTTCATTTTTTTCTTTTCTTTTTTTTTTTTTTTTTGCAGTTCTAGCTGCAACCACTCAAGCCTCTTTTCTTAAAAACAACAAAAACAAACAAACAAAAAGAACAGCAGCCTGACCAGGTGGTGGTGCAGTGGATATAACATTGGACTGGGACACAGAAGACCAAGGTTTGAAACCCTAAGGTTACCAGCTTGAGCACGGGGTCACCAGCTTGAGTGTGGGATCATAGACATGACTCCATGGCCACTTGCTTGAGGCCAAAGGTTGCTGGCTTGAAGCCCAAAATCACTGGCTTGAGACCAAGGTCCCTGGCTTGAGCAAGGGGTCACTTGCTCTGCTGTAACCCCTCCCCCCAAGGCAAGTATGAGAAAGCAATCAATGAACAACTAAGAATTGATACTTTTCATCTCTCTCCCTTCCTGTCTGTTTTTCCTTATCTGTCCCTTTCTCTGTCTCTGTAAAAACAAAACAAAACAAAACAAAAACAAACAGACAAACAAAAAGCCTTTGGTTTATTCCTGCTACCAAGAGTAAGTTGTTTCAACAGGAAACAGAAGTAAAGTAAGGGAGCTTTTTTGAGACTTCCTAACATTTGAAAATAATGTTTTTGCAAAAAAAAAAAAAAAAAAGCCTCAAATATCACATAAATCCATGTCACCCCAAATGTTAGATGGCTTTTTGGTATCATTCACCTCAGAACAGAGGTGAAATAAGTCCAGATCTCAATGGTACCCCACAATGGAAAGGTTTCAATCTCTCCCTTTTTCCCAGTTTGTATAGATTTTCCACACTGCATCCATATCTTCCCATGCCAGTCACAGCCTTAATCGTTATTTCTAAGACCTGTTAAATAGGACATTTTAAAACTAGTTATACCTCATCAGACTTTATACACTACTATCTCTATCATCAGTTCCATCCCATAGGGCCTGGATCCTGGAATACAAATCCTACCACATCAGAAATTAATTATAACCAAATGATTTTTGTGAATTGAATATTAGATCATGTTTAAACATTAGGTGACTCATACAATGAGTACTACTGCTCTCTTTGAAGTCTCCCATATTGCAGTTTTAAATATATTTTAACAGACCTGGGGACTGGACGTGGAGCACCTCTGTTATTCAGGGGACAGAGTGGCTCTGGAGAGCTTGCTGTGGGGTTTGTCTCTGCCACTCTCGGTACCATGAGGTAATAGAGGAGGGATCTGGGAGGCTGGGGGACTGCAATTTAGCTTTTCTGTCTCTGCCAAGTGCAGCTGCAGACACACATGGGAACACTGATCATGACCCCACATTCTGGCCACTTTGGTTTATCTCCTCTTTGCCCCTCTATCTCTCCACTTCTCCCAGCAGAAAAAGATCCAGTCACTCTGAGTTTCCCTCTCCATACCCCTCAGACAAAATCCAGAGAGCTAGAGCTTCCCTTCTCCCATAGTCAGCAGAGAAAAAAAGAACCAGTCACTCCAGGTTCCTTTCCTTTCCTTTCCTTTCCTTTCCTTTCCTTTCCTTTCCTTTCCTTTCCTTTCCTTTCCTTTCCTTTCCTTTCCTTTCCTTTCCTTTCCTCTCCTCTCCTCTCCTCTCCTCTCCTCTCCTCTCCTCTCCTCTCCTCTCCTCTCCTCTCCTCTCCTCTCCTCTCTTCTCCAAAGCCTACCATTAATGTGTTTTATCTTCTGCCCCCCTTTTCACCCCACCCCACCCCACCTTTAGTTCATTCATTGCATGGATCTTTCAAGCATGCTTGCAAGCCCAGCTGGGGTTCCTTTACTGTGTTAGTTGTTCATCTGTTGAAATTTCAATGGAAGAGAGATCAGGAGTATCTCTCACACCACCATTACCCTGATATCCATCATTTTCTTTTTTATACTTCTTCTCCACATACTGTACCTGTACCTCTCTTCTAAGATTAATGCCATTCTGATTTGTATTACTGGTTCTGGGCTGTGTTTTATTATCTCCATGTCCTGGTATCTGGTAAAAGAGCTAAGTACATAGCACATGTTGAGTTAATACATAACTACAAGGATGTGGAGTATTTAGATCTTAAGTACTCAATAAATATTTATTGAACATCTTCCCAGTTCTCTGCACTGTTCTAGGTACGTAACATCTAGGATGGACTGTGATAAGTAAAACAAAGTCTCTGCACTCATGGAGGTTTTACTCTAGTGGGAGAGACTGAGAATACACAAAGAATACAGATCATAACTTGGGCTGTAATGCTAACAAAGAAATAAAAAAAGAGTAGGGGATTAAGGGGATGAGGTGGGATGAGGGAATAAGGCACTATTTTAAGAGCAGTTGGAAGAGATGACAAAAGGGTAAGTAAATTTATGCAGATATCTTAAGGAGGAACACTCCAAACTGAATGAACATGAGGAAACAGCCTGAGACAAGTGCAACCCAGGCTTATCCAAGAACCACAAGAAAGTCAACGTGACCAGCAAGATGTGGTTAGAGAGGAGGTTGAGATTTCACATGAGGCATGGGATCTTGGAGGCCTGCAAGGTTTATTCCAGGAGTGATAGGAAGCCAATGAAAGGTTGGGCCAAGGGGAGAAATGATCGGACATGCATTTTTAAAAGGTCATCTTTGTTGCAATATCCAGAATTGATTGTAGTGGGGTTCAAATGGATGCAATGAACAATATCTCCAGGAGAAGTGGACCAGAGTATAGGTGATGAGAGTAGTGAGCTGTGGTTAGATTCCCAATATAGTACACAGATCAAACTATTAAGATTTATTTTGACATATTAAAATTTGCCCATAAAGTCTGTACCTTATAGTTACTCTAAAATGAAGACTGATACTTGTCTCTTCAAGCTATAATCTAACACAGTCATTTTTTAAAATTTTGTTCTCCAAACCATTTATTTAACTAAAAATCATTGAGGACCCCAAAGAGCTTTTTGTTTGTTTGTAACTGTGGATTAGATATATTGATAAATATTTTTCATTTAAACACAATAGTAATAAACCTAATCCTACTAAACTCATTACATGTTAACAGAAATAACCTATTTTGTGTGTGAAAACTAACTATACTTTCTACAAGAACAACAAAAAATTAAATGAGAGTAATGACATTGCTTTAAATTTTTGTAAACTTCTTTAATGTCACTTAGAGAAGACAGCTGGGTTCTCATACCTGCTTCTGCATTAAGTCTATTGTGCTATTACACATCATGTAGCCTCTGGAAAACTCCACTGTACTCTTGTAAAAGAACGAGGATTAAAAAGGAAATAATACCGGTTGGCTCAGCGGTAGAGCGTCGGCCTAGCGTGCGGAGGACCCGGGTTCGATTCCCGGCCAGGGCACATAGGAGAAGCGCCCATTTGCTTCTCCACCCCTCCACCGCACCTTCCTCTCTGTCTCTCTCTTCCCCTCCCGCAGCCAAGGCTCCATTGGAGCAAAGATGGCCCGGGCGCTGGGGATGGCTCTGTGACCTCTGCCTCAGGTGCTAGAGTGGCTCTGGTTGCAACATGGCAACACCCAGGATGGGCAGAGCATCGCCCCCTGGTGGGCAGAGCATCGCCCCCTAGTGGGCAGAGCGTCGCCCCATGGTGGGCGTGCCGGGTGGATCCCGGTCAGGTGCATGCGGGAGTCTGTCTGACTGTCTCTCCCTGTTTCCAGCTTCAAAAAAATGCAAAAAAAAAAAAAAAAGGAAATAATACATTAGTATTATTTTTTAAATGCTGAACCCACAGACTCCCTGAAAGTGTTTTAACAATCCCTAGGGTTCCTTAGACTTCCCCTTTGAGAACTGCTAATCTAAAGGAGAATGATCTTGGTAGTAAGATAAACTGTCTAAAGGGACATCACCGGCCCTGGCCTGTTGGCTCAGCGGTAGAGCATCGGCCTGGCGTGCAGGGGGTCCCGGTCGGGCGCATGCGGGAGTCTGTCTGACTGTCTCTCCTCATTTCCAGCTTCAGAAAAATACAAAAAAAAAAAAGAAAAAAGAAAAGGGACATCACCATCAATCCCATTAATTAGATAATGAAACCATTATAGAATGCTTTTATCACCTGTAATTACCAACATTGGAGGTATTTAGAAAACCGACCACAATTTAAAGATTGCTTTAAATTGGGGGTCTACAATCTTTTCAATCCTGATAATATCAATATGATTAAGTGTGAAACAGCTAAGATTCAGAGAGAGAACAAATCAAGGGGTTTGGAGCTGGGGGGGAGAAAAAGAAACAGTCCATAGTCCAATGAGAAGGAAGAAATGCCCACGGAAAGGGTGTATGTTGTGGGAGACTAATGGTAAAAATGCCTTTTCAGTGGCTCCAGATATTCATTACCCATTCTGGTCGACTTTGCTTTGGCAACCAGTTCCAAATGGTGTTTGTGCCCTGAGACCTTCCCTGGAGAAGGGGGCCACGGGAGGAGATACCCACATGTCTAAAGTCATATGTTGGTCTAACATCACTTGGAGGTTGTAAAAACAACCTCCACCTGAGCTTTCTCAACTCAGCTGACACCACTTCATTTCTCCAAGTGAGACTCTGGCTTTAATGTCATAACTGTACTAAAATTCACTCTGGCAACTGCAACTGAACATAAAACAACCCAGCATTTCATCCGCCAGAATCAGAAAGGGAATGCAATTAAACAACCCTGTGAGTGAGAGAAGAAGGTGATATTCATTCACCTCCAAACTCAGCATCAGGCAAAAAACAAACAAACAAACAAAAAATTCTCTTTCCAGATAATACAGTAAATTAGTAGGCAACACTTAAAACCAAAACTATACGAATGCTCCACTTTTGCCACGAAGCCTGGCAGGAATTCACAACATCATTACATGGCCTTGAACTTTAAGGTGATGTGAAAGACATCTGTTCTGGTTTTAAGGCCAGGTGCGAGTTTCCAAGGAAGTTCTGCTGAGTTCCACTCCACTTTACAGAATACAGATGCCCCACTGCTAAAAGTAATGTAGCTTGAAACTTCTCTGCTGGGCGAAAGGTGGCCTGAGGTTGGGGTGACCTGCTTATTCCTGTTGCCAGCATGAGGCTGGGTATTCTGCTGTGCATCTGACACCATTGAGAAAGGTTCAAATCCATCAGGGCTGGTGGAAAAAAGTCTAAATGCTTACCTGCTTGCAACTAGCATGGATATACCCCAGTGGATTACCATAGGGTCGTATGGAATCATTGGGTTTCTTTTATTATCTGAAAAGCCTACCTTTCTTCTTTCTCTTTTAAAAAATGCAAATGAGAAGGGCCCTATGTCCCTGGGCTTTGAAGAACCAAGACAGCCTCTTGTGCTGTGGTGCATGGCTCAGGGCAGACAGAGAGGGTAGAGAGGACTCATTTCCAAAAGCAAGGTGTGAATCCATGGGCTTAGGAAGGCCAGGACTCATTTACAACTTGTGATTTGGCTCTGAGGTCATTTAAGTTTTTGTAGGTTTTAACAGAGAGTTGCTATGCATACATTGGTCACTTTGGGGGTGGGGAGGAAGCATATCTGAAATATTCCAGAGATTCTTTTTTTTTTTTTTTCCTTACAGAGACAGAGAGAGAGTCAGAGCAAGGGATAGATAGGGACAGACAAACAGGAACAGAGAGAGATGAGAAGCATCAATCATCAGTTTTTCGTTGCGACACCTTAGTTGTTTCTTGATTGTTTTCTCATATGTGCCTTGACCGTGGGCCTTCGGCAGACTGAGTAACCCCTTGCTCAAGCCAGCGACCTTAGGTCCAAGCTGGTGAGCTTTTTTCTCAAACCAGATGAGCCTGCGCTCAAGCTGGCAACCTTGGGGTCTTGAACTTGGGTTCTTTGCATCCCAATCCAATGCTCTATCCACTGCGCCACTGCCTGGTCAGGCTTCCAGAGATTCTTGTCACAGTTATCACTTCTTTTTATTTGTAGTTCTAATTCAGCACAAACTAAAACCTAGACTGTTTCTGTGTGTGAAGATTTTACGTCAACTAGGTCAGCAGGTAAAATTCTGTTCTGTGTTTGAAAAGAGGCAGCCTGGAATCATTAGTCATTACCTGTGTTTTATCAGTTCTTTCTGGTTCACTTTAGTAGCACCGGAGATAATAAAATGCCAAGGCTCACTTGAGGGCAAACTGGGAATGTAGAAAGAAATTCTCTTTGGATTAATCCCCCTCAAAATCAGTGGATGCTGTAGCAATAGTGAAAAGAGTTGGTATCATGGGCTTTGCAATCAGAGATCTGTGTTTGAATTCCATTCATTTTTTATTGATTCAACAGATATTTATTGAGCACATACTATGTGGTAGATTCTGTTCTAGGCATTGGGATGCAAGAATGGGAAAAAAGCAAATGTGAGTGCCCACCATGTAGTCAGTGAGGCAGCCACTATCATCCAGGTGACAAGCTCAAGGCTCACTCAGCCTGATGCTAACCCAGTTATGAAGGTATTACCTCCCAGCTACAAAAATCCCCTTCTATGCACTACTCGCAGGGCCATACTGGGGCTCTGTAAACGCCCCTTGGCCAGCTGTAAGGGTCTGCCAGTAGGGGCAGCGGGAGGAGACTGCCGGGAGGAGGAAGAGACTTTCTCCTCCTTGTTTTCTAGTTATTCTTCTCTGTGTCACCCCAGCATTGGCCTTTGTCTAGTGGCAGCAGTTGGTTCTGGTCTCCAGCCTCTTTGGTACTCTCAGAACCAGCCTCTGGGCATGTTCTCAGAAGCATAGCAGCAGCTGCCCCTCCTGAAAGCCCGGTCGTCAGCCCTGTGGGACTCTCTCTGAGATTCTGGGCTCTGATCACTCCAGCCTCTTCCCCAGATAGCTGCTGCTCCTGCCGTTCTGTGTCACAGTTCTGTTGGTAACGCCTTTTGCCTTTTCAACCTTCCACCATCTGGGAAGCCAATTCTCTGTAGTAAATGTTGTGTTAAAATGCCTCCTGTGGGTTTTGTTTTCTTGCCTGGACCCTGATGTATACATACCATACCAACTAAAGATAGTTAAGTTTGTAACAAGGATGCTGGGGTATACTAATTGACTATGAAGCACAGCATCTTGGCATGTTCACCATTTTCAATAATGAAAAAAGAGCAAATGAGTGTTTGCATAATTTCAAAGAGAGGGAATTAAAAATGTTCATGTTTACTTTCAACAGATTAACATTGCATCTTTATGAAAATGAAACAAATGTTTCATTAAACAGTTGTTTATAATGAAAGGAGAAATAATTTCATGACTTTTCACCAAAAAATAATTGGATATTGTAAATCTATATTTTTTCTTTCTTATTTCATTTTGACTTAGGAGCCAGGCTCCTACTCACTGTCATTCTTCAACCTCTTTTCCGCAAATTGATGTTATTTCTATTCTCTCCTTAAAAAATGTAGATTAATTTAACCAAAATATGTGTAGATTCTATTGTTAAGAATGGGATTAACAACAATTTTTACTATAACCATGTTCACCTTTAAGCCAAGCCCTTACTATTTCTTGAAGTTAATTTCTAAGTGTAAAATAAAATGTTTCTCAATTGCAGACTAGTGAATTTTTCTTCTATATCTATGGAAGTGTCTCTGACTAGTTTGTAGCAGTCTTGGGGCATTAATTTAGTATGAAATGCCTGAACTCATTGTGAAATGTAACATTTAGGTTTTTTTTTTTTAATTTGGAGGAGAAGTTTTAAGGTGCATTTGCTTCACAATTGCTGAAGTCTGCACATCCTTGTTATAGATAACATGATTATCTTAAATGTTTTACAAAGGGTTAATATTAGAACTAAGATGCTTAGTTCTAACTTTATAATTTCTCTTGGGAAAAACTTTAAAGACTATTGATTGAACGAGGCTCTAATATGCACAGTTGTTTTTATAAATTATATTGAAATACAATTTCCCCCTTAAAATCACCAATATTTATATTAAAAAAGAGCCAAATTAAGATTATTTACTGCATTACGATTAGTTTCAATTTGACCTGATTATTTGCATTAACACAATACGAATAGTAATTGACCATATAGTCTCTCTTAAATCTCATACAAAATTTCCAGATTGAACATTAATTAGCCTCTCGGGGTGAAGAAGCCAAGCCACATGGTTGCCATAAGACTTTGCCTACAATACTCATAAGTTTGGCTAAGTTCCTCAAATTCTCAAGATCCCTCAAAATGTCTTGAGGTTCTTTCTTTGTCATCTTTCAGGAAAGCAACTTACCTGGAAACACTTCCATGAAACATGTAAATGAACAAGGTACCAGGCTGTTTTTCCAAGGGGCTGTTATCCGCTTTCAAAGTTCATCTTAATTCCTTAAAGCTTTTTGGTGACATCCAGAGTCTAGGCATGTCTTTCTCAATCATGACATTCCAGTCAAAGCCTTGGTTGATAAAACCAGTTTCCAACTGTGTCCTGTTATAAAGAGATTTTTTTAAAGCAAGAGATAGAGGGAGAGAAAGAGAGAGGGACAGACAGACAAGAAGGAAGAGAGATGAGAAGCATCAACTCCTAGTTGTTCATTGATTGCTTTCTCATACATGCCTTGATAGGGGTGGGGGACGGGTAGGGCTTCAGTTGAGCCAGTGATCCCTTGCTCAAGCCAGCAAGCTTGGGCTTCAAGCCAGTGACCTTTGGGCTCAAACTAGAGATCATAAGATCATGTCTATAATCCTACATTCAAGTGACATCATTCTCAAGCTGGTGACCTTAGGGTTTTGAACTTAGGTCCTCAGAGCCCCAGGTCAATGCTCTATCCACTGTGCCACTTCCTGGTCAGGCAAGAGAACAGATTCTTATTGGATTCATGCAAACAAGCATATTGCCATGAAAATAATAATTATTGCTCATTAAGGGTTTTCAAATTCTGGAAGAATCAAGTAGGGTAAAAGTATAAATGCTTCAAAATGACTTATCAAGGTATAATTCACCAAATTGCTCTAAGAAAGAAAAAGCCAACTTTTCTTATATCTGAAAAACAAAAAAGATTTAAAAATTAGCAATATTTTGAACAAGACATAAAATTAATAATTATCCTGAGTTCATTCAGTCCCATAATCAATTCTTGTTGATCCTGATTGTAAGCCAGTATTTTCATGAATCCAGTTATGCCTTAGAGTTCTATAAATCTTTATCCACTTCAAAGGTACAATCTGAACATTTATTCTCAGAAACTCATATTTTAGAATAAGTCAGAATCCTTTTTATGGATCTTTATGAAGATGTAGCATATTTGCAAATGCATCAGAATAATGTAATGACTGTCTTTAAATGACAACAAAATATTTAAAATGACATGATTGTAAGATCTGACTATAATGCAAATGACAAAAGAATTTGCTTTTTCTTAAACAACATTTTAAAGTAACAATCAGGAACACAAATGAAAGTATATCATAACTTTGTAGGTCTTCTACTAAAAAATCAATCAATTTGTCCCCCACTGTCAGTTGTACCCGAATCTTCTGTTGGGAAATAGCAACTGGTTTTGGAAAATCAAAGAGAGCTCCTGGCCTCTTCTTTCTTCATCAAAATCACCATTTGGCTCCACCATCTATTCACGTGCCTCCCTTCTCTCTCATTTCTCTTTTTCCTGCCTCCATTTCCCTTATTGAGTTTAGAGTCTTTCTTCCACTGCAATATGCACACTGATTCTCACCCACAGGTCCTTTTCTTTCCTGTCCCTCTTCATTGTTTCTCTTTACTTTTCTCTGATTTCCTCTTTACAAACCTCCTACCACCTTCCTAGTCCCTTTTTAGTTGTTCTCTTCTTAACTCATTCAGAAGTACCCATCTTTAGAACAACCCACTTTCTTCCTATTTTCTTAAAAATATATTGCCATAACTTATACCCTCTATTACCAAAACCATATGCTTTCCCCCCTGTTAATTTGAATTTTTTAAAATTATTTTTTATTTATTTATTTATTTTAGAGGGACAGAGAGAGAGTCAGATAGAGGGATAGAGAGGGAAAGACAGACAGGAACGGAGAGAGATGAGAAGCATCAATCATCAGTTTTTTGTTGCAAAACCATAGTTGTTCATTGGTTGCTTTCTCATATGTGCCTTGACCGCGGGCCTTCAGCAGACTGAGTAACCCCACGCTCAAGCCCGAGACCTTGGGTCCAAGCTGGTGAGCTTTTTTGCTCAAGCCAGATGAGCCCATGCTCAAGCTGGCTATCCTGGGGTCTCGAACCTGGGTCCTTCCGCATCCCAGTCCGACACTCTATCCACTGCGCCACCGCCTGGTCAGGCTAATTTGAATTTTTAATTCTTAGAAACCTTAATTTTTAGTGACAACTTAAAGTCAGTAATTAGCATTCTTTAGATTGATAATTTTATGAACAAACACATTTCACAACTTCTAGAAACAGTTCTTTCGTTGGCAACCATATTCACATTTTCAAGAGACATACAGAGTTAACATGAACTTTTTTTTGTAAACCCAGGTAAAACAAACATATATTTTATGTTAATACCCTTAAAAGACATAAGCCAAACTTAAACCAGCTATAAGGTCAAATATTTTTCCAGATCACATGATCTTTAAAAAAATAACACATAAAGAATATTACTAATACAAGGATGTTTATTCTTATATTTTTATTTATTAATGATTATGTTATTTTTCATATGAACAATTGTAAACCTTTGCCCCACTCTGCATTTGTAGAGAAGACAAAATGTTTATTTGTCCTTGACAACTTTTGAGGAGGCTGAAGTGGAGGGAGTGGAAAGATCAGGCATGGGCGGCTTTAGCTGTTTGAGTTTTTATTTTTTATATGTTTTAATATTTTATTTATTGATTTTAGAGAGGAGAGAGAGAGAGAGAAAGGTGAAATGGGGGTAAAGCGTGAAGTGCCAACTCGTAGCTTCTTCTCATTGTGCCTTAACCAGGCAAGCCCAGGGCTTCCAACAGTTGATCTCAGCGTTCCAGGTCGATGCTCTGTCCACTGCGCCACCACAGGGCAGGCAGCTGTTTGAGTTTTAAAGGTGCCACTTTCCCCCTTCACACTGAGGTGTGCAGTTGTTCCTGCTGCTCCTACAGACTGCACAGGACTTGGGGAAGGCAATAATTCCACCATTATTTCCAGGACCACAGTAGCTCTCGGTCTCAGAGAGGAGGAAATAGAGTGTTTAAAAGATGATTTTCTCATTTTTTTCTTCTATCTTAGTTTTACTAAGGGGAATAGTAAGATCTCTCCCCCACCCCATTCTTTGAACCATCAATTTAGATAGCTTCTGAGTAGAAGCATTATGTAACAACATGAAAGTTAGTACATAAAAGATCTTATCCCATTTACCAGACCTTCAGTAAAACAATTCTATTAGTTACTGGCTTAGAGCTGTAAGTTGACCAGTCAGCTAAAATATGGCCTAATGGACTCTGGCAGAACTGAGATTGATCCACCCATTTTAAAACAAACAAAGTCCAAAACAAAGGCAAAGTTCAAAGAAATGAGCACTTACAATTCAAATCATCTGGAAGGAGGGACTGAGACACTAGTCTTAGACTCTTACCTCACACCCATCAGTACGCAGATAACCTTTGCAAGCTCCAAATGGCACAAAGCCCAAACAGGGGAGACAGCATTCCCAGTGTGCACACCGGCTCGCCATACCCAGTCTTGCAGTCAGGAGGCTTCCCTAACAACCGTTTCCTTTCATCAGCAAAGTATTTATAGGCAGCTGAAACCTCAAGAGGGATTGTAGGGAGAATCCCCGGGATAAAGAACACTCGGCAACTGCTGGGAAGTCCCTGAGGCCTGCCACGGGGCCAGCCTGCCACAAGCAGCTGGGACACCAGATTAGCTGGTGGGTTCCAACTGCTCCTGGCTGGTTCACCAATTCTGACACCAAACCCAGGTTTGGCTGCCTGCTGCTTCAAAAGCCAATACTTGAGAGACAAGTGCTGATGTGAAGAAAAACGGTTTATCCAAGATCCCGCAGCCTGAAAAGATGGGGGACTCCTGCCCCAAAGACCATCTTAACATCTCAGTGCAGACAGAGGTTTTTGTAAGGAGGGAGAGGAAAATAGGACAAAAAGATCAAAGGGAGGGGGTTAACACGTTGTCTATGTACAAACCAGCAGTCTATTCTATAAGGATCTTGAAACTGGTCAAGTGATGTGTGCATCATCCTAGTTTTCATCATCCTGGTTTATGGTTGAACGTCAACAAATCTCCCGGAGCTGGAATGCCTGATGGTTGGAGTCTGTATCTTTTTAAATTTGCTCCTAGAATTCTTATACACACATGCTGTTTATCTACAAGTTACATATTATTCACAGTCAGCATTTACAAAAACAATGTCAAAAGAATGGTGAAGTGGGTTACACTAGCGTGTAAGACTTTGGAAAACCAGCTCCACTTAATTAGGATCAATGTCTCCCTCTCAGCTACTGATATGCCATTGGATTCATAATTATAGACTTGATAGTCTTTAACTATGAGTGAAAACTCTATCTATTGCTATAAGTGAATATCAAGTATTTATCTCTCTATTTGCCATGCCCTTTTGAAGTTACTTTGATTTTTTTTTTCTTTTTTTTTTTTCTGAAGCTGGAAACCGGGAGGCAGTCAGACAGACTCCCGCATGCACCTGACCAGGATCCACCCGGCATGCCCACCAGGGGGCGATGCTCTGCCCCTCCGGGGCATTGCTCTGTCGCTACCAGAGCCATTCTAGCGCCTGGGGCAGAGGCCAAGGAGCCATCCCCAGCGCCCGGGCCATCTTTGCTCCAATGGAGCCTCGGCTGCGGGAGGGGAAGAAAGAGACAGAGAGGAAGGAGGGGGGAGGGGTGGAGAAGCAGATGGGTGCCTCTCCTGTGTGCCCTGGCCGGGAATCGAACCCGGGACTTCCGCACGCCAGGCCGATGCTCTACCACTGAGCCAACCGGCCAGGGCCGATATGTTTTAATAAATGAAAGTTTGGTGCCTGATCAGGATCAGCATCAGCCCAAGACACAGAGGACCCAGATTTGAAACCCTGAGGTCACCAACTTGATCGTAGGGTCGTTAGCATGAATATGGGGTCATGAATATGACCCCATGGTCACTGGCTTGAACCCAAAGGTCGTTGGCTTAAAACCCAAGGTCATTGGCTTGAGCAAGTGGTCATTGAGCCAGCTGGAGCCCCCTGGTCAAGGCACATATGAGAAAGCAACAATGGACAACTAAGGTGCCTGTAAGGCCAGTAGTCGCAACCATCGCGGCCATTCGCATGCAGGTTCTCATTGAATTTGTAGAGATTGTAAAGAAATAGTGGAGCCAAAAAATGGTGAGCCATCCTTTTATTAAAGTCTTGCACTGGCTGACAAGCAAACACACAAGGCTCCCAAAGCCACTGACACATTCTCCAGTTCCACAACCAGGAGAATCTTCTCTAGTTTCTCCTGGAATAAAAGGCCCCCCAGTCTCAGTGGAGCTCCCAAAAGCCCCTCAGCTCTGTTCCCCATCTGCACACCTTCTCTCTCTCTGTACATGGATTCTTCTTTCTTTCCCTGCCAACATAGCTTCTTCCTCAGCACCCATAATTCTCTCTGCTCTCACTCTGCAAACATGGCTTCTCTCTCCTTTTTCTCTCTCTTTAAAACTTTCTGGCAGGAAAACATCTCCTCCAGCACACATTAGCAAAAACAATGACCCTTCCCAATCGGGAAGGTAATTTGCAATTTCATAGACCACATACCTGGCACTGCCCAGCCCCCAATGCAAACTATAATAGAGCAAACAAAAAAATTATATTTTACAAACTTATTTGACCAACAGTGCCTCAATAAAGAATTGATGCTTCTCATCTGTCTGTCTTGTCCCTGTCGGTCCCAGTCTCTGTTTCTGTCTCTCTCACTGAAATGAATGAATGAATGAATGAATGAATGAATGAATAAATAAATAAACAAGTAAAATGAAAGTTTGGCAAGAAAATATAGATACTTATTCACAGACCATAGATAAAAAGCCAAAAATGTGATAGTTTCCATTTTACCTAATTTTAAATCCACAAACAAGGTTTCTCTAAGTCAAAGGCTATAATGAATTTAGTTAATAATTAATGATCACTTGAAAATTTCCCAAGAAACTAAAAAATGAACCATTCTAAAGCTTTGATAACATACCTTTTTACAAATGAAACTATTTCCCATTCATTGTATCAACAACATTGAAGAGGACCCCTTTTAATTGTCAAATAAAAAAAATCACAAAAAAATAATTTTGAGCCTGACCAGGCGGTGGTGCAGTGGATGGAGCATCAGACTGGGATGCGGAAAGACCCAGGTTTGAGACCCCGAGGTTGCCAGTTTGAGTGCGGGCTCATCTGGCTTGAGCAAAAAGCTCACCGGCTTGGACCCAGGGTCGCTGCTCGAGCAGGGGGTTGCTCGGTCTGCTGAAGGCCCACGGTCAGGGCTCATATGGGAGAGCAGTTGATGAACAGCTAAGGTGTTGCAACGAAAAACTGATGATTGATACTTCTCGTCTCTCTCTGTTCCTGTCTGTCCCTGTCTATCCCTCTCTCTGTCCCTGTAAAAAATATAAATAAATAAATAAATAAATAATTTTGATGGTATATCACCATGTGATTTTTGGCATCTTATTCAGGAAATCAAAAATTGAGTAAAACATAACTGAACCCTGTTCATTTCCACCAAATGATTACTCAGTATTTAAATGCATTAAAAGATAAACAGAATTGAGCTGATGTTGAAAAATGTTTCATTTCAGCATTAAAACTATCATTCAAGCTTATATGACTTGAGAAAATATCTATTTCATTAAGAGGAATTTCATTTCCCAATAACATTTTACTTGTTTTGTCCAATAATTACTTTTCAAAATTGGAAACATATATTGCTTTGATCAACCATATAAAACTAATAATTTTAATAAACACAATACAGAAAAAGTAATTTAATACTTTAGCATCATGTCTACAAAAGAAATATTTTCTTATAAATTTCAGTTTAGAAATGTATTTGTTGAAAAATGGGATGATCAATACAATATTTTCAAGCGTAGCAGAATATTACATTAGGATAACATTATGTTAGGGAAGTGGAATGAAAAAACTTCACAAGAAGAAAAACGTATTATATAAAATGTTCAATGAAGAGCATGTTCATGTATCTTTTAAATAGATGACCGTGGGTATCAAACACTATGGTATTTAGATTCCATTGTGTTTATTTAAAAACATAATGAAACACTTGCTATTTATAAGTGTGAATATTTACAATATGCTGGAAATTATGTCTTTGCAACTATTTAAATGAATATTGAATCATTTTAGATAAGGTTCTAAGAATATGTGAAGGAGTATCTAGTTTTTCATTCTTATGTTAGGGGATGCATGAGCAGGAAAATTTGAAGACCGACAGCACACAAAGACTGGCAAGTAACTGGCTTAGAACAAATAAGTCAACGTTTTTTATGGTGAATGCCACCTCTGCATCAATGTGGACATTCCCCATTCAGCAGCAGGGGTCCCTTCAGGATTCCCTGGTCCTCTTAGGCACAGGACCCTAGTTTCAATACATAGATCATGAATAAAAGAATTGCAAAATGGTATTTAGTATATTTTTACATATACATAAAATCTTTCAGAACTGGTTACTTTTCATTTTTCTACACTCAGATTGAAAGGCTGTGGATACTTAGCTCTGAACAGGGACTTCTCAAGTCTGTCAGGTTTACAGGTTACTAAAATTCATGTGAACCTGTAACTTCTGGAAATAACTACAGATTTATAAAGAACATGATTATTTTGAGAAGACATAAAACTCTTTTCAATGCACACAGTAGTGAAAAAAACTAAATTAATCTTGCAAATGTTATTGAAATGTAAATGTCAACATGTCCTCAGTTAGGAATGAGCATTCACAAATGTGAGCTCAGATACCAGGGGTGTCAGGAGATTTAAAAAGCGACAATGAGCCTGACCTCTAGTGGTGCAGTGGATAAAGCATCGACCTGAAATGCTGAGGTCGCCGTTTTAAAACCCCGGGCTTGCCCAGTCAAGGCACATATGGGAGTTGATGCTTCCTGCTCCTCCCTCCTTCTCTCTATTGCTTTCCCCTCTCTCTCTCTCTCTCTCTCTCTCTCTCCTCTCTTTTTCTAATAAAAATGAATAAATAAATAAAAATCTTAAAAAAATTCTTAAAGGCCCTGGCCGGTTGGCTCAGCGGTAGAGCGTCGGCCTAGCGTGCGGAGGACCCGGGTTCGATTCCGGCCAGGGCACACAGGAGAAGCGCCCATTTGCTTCTCCACCCCTCCGCCGCACTTTCCTCTCTGTCTCTCTCTTCCCCTTCCGCAGCCAAGGCTCCATTGGAGCAAAGATGGCCCGGGCGCTGGGGATGGCTCTGTGACCTCTGCCTCAGGCGCTAGAGTGGCTCTGGTCGCAACATGGCGACGCCCAGGATGGGCAGAGCATCGCCCCCTGGTGGGCAGAGCGTCGCCCCTGGTGGGCGTGCCGGGTGGATCCCGGTCGGGCGCATGCGGGAGTCTGTCTGACTGTCTCTCCCTGTTTCCAGCTTCAGAAAAATGAAAAAAAAAAAAAAAAAAAAAGGCAACAATGCAAGCAGTTTGGTCCTGTGTTTGTAAATGTGCTTAGCACAAGTTCTATCAAATCCTTGTTCACAGAACCCAATTTGAATCATTCTGTTTAAATAAGCTGTCAGTGTCCTTTTACTTATTTTCTACCAAAAAGACACAGTATCCTCGAAACTGCTGTTATAGAAAAATTTCTCCATTTCTCCTACCTTCAGCCTCACACATTTTTGCCCTAAAATTGATTTCAAACAGCAGCCAGAAAACAGACCCACGAAAAGTGTATTCTGAGCCAACCCAACCTTCCTAAAAAGCACGCGATATTTTTGCTTACACAATTAATTCTGCACGGCCATACCATAAACAACCTGCTGTCGTGCTAGTGTGCTTTCATTTACATGTTTACAAGGTTGGAGAGGCCACTCTGTCAAAATAATTTCACCAACTGGGAGCTTCCCAGTTACCTGAATACAGGTCAAGGTTTCTCTTAGTTTTGTCCCTAGAGTTAATTATTTTCCTAAAACAGCCAAGCAGGGAGTCAGAAGGTAGAGAAGGAGAAATGAACATCATGCTGAGTTAGTTTATAAGAACAAGCCTAGAGCCAACTTGGATTTGTCTCTGTCGTTTTATATGCCATGTGGAAAGAGTTGGTTTTGGTTTTTTAAAGATCACTATGAACGCATTCACTTCCCCAGCATAGTGAAAGTAGGGTTTAATAAATAGCCTAAATCTAGTACTAGATCCTGTACCACTGGTGCGTTCAAGTAACAAGATTCTGTAAACATCTTAGTTCCTGTTGACCTTATTAAAAGAGCAGAAAAGGGCAGCATTTTCAGCCCTAAGAGGATTAAGAGAACTCAGTGGGTTTTTTTTTATAGATATATATTAATGGCTTTGAATTTTCATGTATTGAAGGATGGAAGAACTCTTCTATCAGCAACCTGTTGCTGGGACCTGCAGATATCTCTACCTCTAAATATTTTATTAGCCGAAGCAGAGCATTCACATACATCCTCAGTAAAAATGAATGTAATGTCAGAAGTTTACACTGTTAACAAGTCTTCTAGCAATGCTGCCAAGTAATGGACATCCTTAGAAAGATTCAGCCAGCCTGGTCTGGTTTCGTGAAGGGAGGTCAGATGCTCTGAGAAACCCTCTCTTCAAGTAGCTGTTAAATTGCAGTACCGTGTACTCCCGAGGGTCCAGCACAGTTGCACATGGCACCTTCAGGAAAATCAGTCATGACTGCAGACCCATGATACAGGCTGTCTTGGCTACACGCAGGCTCCCAAGAGCAAACAGTTTAAATTGTTTATCCACCGTGATGAGTGCTGAGGTGTTTGAAACTTCTCAGAAAAAAGACATATTGTGGGCATTGATTGCTGCATCAGTGAAAAGGAGCACATGGCTGCAGAGGTCTGAATAGTTACCAGCTTGCTCTGTTAAAAGGGGAAGGGATAATTACAGAACTTACACTTAATATTGGCACCACTGGATGTGGTATGGGAATTGAAAGGTCTAGGGGTGGTCTAGGGGTGAGGGACAATTTTGTGCCACTACTAACAACCCTGTAATCCTTAAACTCTTTTCACAGAATGCTGCACTTCCTTAGGAGTTGGCTGGACCCTGGTTCTCCCCCCAGCAAGACTACCCGGTCCAGCCCCATTCAGAGGGCTGCTCTGCTCCCAGAGGGCACTCCAAAGGCAGAGGGAGGCAGTATGCCTCCAGGCATCCCCCTGCCTCTTCACACAAGCATGCATCTACCCTTGTGTGAAACTCGTACTTTTGGGTGGTTGACACCTCAAAGCTGTACCCTGTGTATCAGTGTCTATTGTTTATGGAGCCAGAATGTCATTCTGACTCATTCACAGAAGTCTTGAACTTTCACTTGTACCCTCCACATCAGTATTTCAGGACCTTGGAGGATAGATGAATCGAGCCCTATTGAAGACTCACTGTTTCTCTCATCTTCTAAACTCATTCCATTTCAGCCACCTAGTTCTCCTTTGCCCCCACCTGCCTACATCAAGTCCTATCTAATTATGCCTGAATTCTTGAATCCTTCTCTACAACTTTGTACAACTATGCCCTAGGTCAGGATCTTATGTTTCTCTACTTCCTAAGATCTTCATCTGACCCCTTCTATACATAGCCTCCAGTGTGATATATTTTGTTTAAATACAGTTATGTCAATTATTTATCAAAATACTCTAGTTCCATTTTCTCTATCAATTCTTTCTAGGGTGAAGTTCAAGATTCTTACCATGATCTACATTCATGAGCCACCTGCATGAGCTGTTCCCTACTTATCTCTCCAGCCTCATCTCTCCATATGCATCAGACTCTGCCTTGAGCTGGCTTGTAGCTCCCTGCACACACTGTTATGCTTGCTGCTGTGCTTTTACTGACGTTGTTCCCTGTACTAAGACTACTCTTCCCTTCTTCCCATTTCTGAACTTCCACGTATCCTTTAAAACCTCCTAGGTGATATTCCTTAGGAAGCCTTCTCTCACCCTGTGTGTTGGATACACTCCCACAAGTTCCCACACTACCCTGGGTACTTTCCCCATCATTGTACTCATTACTTGCTGTTCATTCACCAGCTGGCATTATCTGCTAGTATTTCTCTCTCCTATCTAGACTGTTAGTTTCTTGAAATCATAGAATGTGTCTCATTCATATTTGTTTCTCAATGCCTAGCACAAGTGATAATGAATGAGCAATAATGATAGACATAATGGCAATGTATTGACATATGCAAATCAAGGACCCTGATACAAAGTTGCACATCAAAGGCTAAGACAGGAACTCTCCCAAGGCAAAAACAGGATACATTAGTGAAATCTACAAACATCTGAAACAAACAGAGTCAGAGGAAGGGCATGCATATTGCTTCCAGCAACCCAAGGAAGCAAGTAGAGTGGGTGCAAATACTCAGCATCAAAGCCAAATATGGAGATGGCGGGGGGGGGGGGGGGGGGGGGGGGGGGGGGGAGAACTTAGCCTTTTGCTAAGCCTCAAATCTATAATGGCTTTTTGCCATTAATGGTCCACAACAATTTATTTATTTATTTATTTATTTTATTTTTTTATTTTTATAAATTTTTATTAATGGTAATGGGATGACATTAATAAATCAGGGTACATATATTCAAAGAAAACATGTCTAGGTTATTTTGTCATCAAATTATGTTGCAAACCCCTCGCCCAAAGTCAGATTGTCCTCTGTCACCCTCTATCTAGTTCTCTGTGCCCCTCCCCCTCCCCCTAACTCTCTCCCTCCCTCCCTCCCATGTCCTCCCTCCCCCCCCACCCTTGGTAACCACCACACTCTTGTCCATCTCTCTTAGTCTCATTTTTATGTTCCACCAATGTATGGAATCATGTAGTTCTTGTTTTTTTCTGATTTACTTATTTCACTCCTTATAATGTTATCAAGATCCCACCATTTTGCTGTAAATGATCTGATGTCATCATTTCTTATGGCTGAGTAGTATTCCATAGTGTATATGTGCCACATCTTCTTTATCCAGTCTTCTATTGAAGGGCTTTTTGGTTGTTTCCATGTCTTGGCCACTGTGAACAGGGTCCACAACAATTTAATATGCATCTTACCTCATTTAATCTCAACATACTGGAAGAGGTAGTTATTATTATGCCCATTTTACAATGAGAAAACAGATTTAGAGAGATGGAGCACCTTGGCCCAGGTCACCTGTTGAGTGAGTAACAGAATTAGGATTTGAATCTCCACTTCTTTGATTCTAGAACACACATTCTGTTTACCACAACCACAGATGAAGGTCATCCTGGAAGAGTGCTCTGCTTTCTGAATCATAACAACATGGAGAGCAACAAAACAGGGCTGGTAAGAAATTTAGTACATTAAGTATCTTGAGGGTCACCATACCCCAGGGCAATTGAAGAACTTCATCCTTGCCTGTATTTCTGTAAAATTTACCCAGGAAAGTCCTGTGGCTGTGGACAGTCAAAAATATTTACCAGACTGACTTACTATAAAATATAACATATTTATAGGACTAACATAAAGAGCATGCTTTTTAGATTTCAGTTGAGTAAGAAAACTGAAGGCATTACAAATGATGTGTCCCTCAGTATTTTATTTTTCCAATGATTTGTAGATTTATTAAAATTCTAAAATGTATATAAATTATAAAGTTATCAATATAACTAAATATAATTCAAATTTCATTTTGAAGAGAATAAAAATATGTGGCTTCAAGACTGTTTCAGAAAATAGAGAAAGTATGAATGTTATGTAGTAAGAACCATCATGGTATAATTACAATAAGTATTGCAGGATGGAATTGATACATATTTCATTTCTTTTAGATTTTATTTATTCATTTTTTAGAGAGAAAGGAAAGAGAGAGAAGGAGAGGAAGGGGGACGAGCAGGAAGCATCAACTCATATATGTGCCTTGGGCAGGCAAGCCCAGGTTTCAAATCAGCAACCTCAAAATTCCAGATCAACGCTTTATCTCAGTGGTTCTTAAAGTGTGCGCCAAGGCACACTGGTGGACCCTAGAAGATTTCCAGGAGTGCCCTATGGTATTCCAGAGAAATATATGCTGTTGGAGACCAGAAAACCAACAAGGTTTTTGGAGTTTAGATTTTTGGGGGACAGAGGTGTGGGGAATTGGCTGTAAGCTGACAGTCTGCCCATCCCTCACCTCACTTGCCTGATTAGGTTGTAAAAGGCTGTTAAGCTGTGGTGCTGGATTGTTTACACTACCCCCCATGTTCCCCAGAAAGACTGGAGGCAAGTTTCTTCTATCCTTTGTTTTGTGTAAAGTTAAGATGATGTGTATGGTGGGGTTTTTGGATTGATGATTAAACATAAGGAATTGTCTCTTGAAGACTTTTGGATTTCTATAAAAGAAGAATATGTGGCAATATCTAAAAAAGTTTTGAACATTTTACTACAATTTTCAACATCCTATTTATGTGAATTAGGATTTCCTACCCTCAACACAATTAACAGTAAAAAGAGAGGAATTCTTCAATGTATTGAAGAGAAAATGAGAGTTTGTCTTTCAAATATATGCCCAAACATTGAAGAAATCGCTAGAACACATCAGACTCATGTTTCTCATAAACACAAGAATGAAAAAACTTAACACATTGTGCCAGGACCTGCCAAATTTACTAAATCTTACTAAGAATGTATTTATATATATATATAAAAATAACTTTTTTGTCATTTTTTAATTTTTTAACCCCTCTTTTTTATGAATTCTAAAAAGCATAACTCAAAAAATGTAACATAAAAATGTTTTTTAATGTCAGAATAAATTTAATTTTGTTATATTTATTTTGTTTAATTACCATAAAAGCATGCTTGGACTTTATATATTTTTCTTTAATATTTGACTTAATTATTATAACATATTTCTCAGAAATTTGTATATAGTGCTCCTACAATTGTTTGTAGGATTTTAAATGTGCCCCAAGTTCAAAAAGTTTGAGAACCATTGCTTTATCCACTATGCCCCCACCGGTCAGGCATCTATGCATATTTCAAAATAATGTATCTGTGAATTAAATTAGCATCTGTTATTATGAGAGTAGTACACCATTCCCAAAGCTTCTTGTCTTTATTTGAGGCCTAGGCCAGCCCACTAGTCAGTCTCAAGTAAAAACCCCTCTTCATGATGCCAGCAGTGGATTTCATTTAATCCAGAAAATTCAACAGCAATTTATGTGTCATCTATTGGAAGATCTGAGCTAGGCATTGTGGAGGATACAAAGATAGTACATCTTTCGCTTTAGGATTTCAAGCTCAATAAGAGACTTTAGTGTTTTGCTCAATAAATATTTTTGAATGAATGAGTGAATTTGGAAAATAGAGAAATCACTATAAGCAGAGCTGGTTAAAGAACAGAGAGCATTTGATTTAGTTTTGGAGGAATGAAGATGACCTGGATAGAAGCAGAGAGACATTTCTGTAGCCAGGTATAACAAGAGCAAGGTTTGGAAGGGATGATGACCCAAAAGTAGACTTACCTGGGGGGAGGATACATTTCCTGTTGTGGATTATTGAGTCAAAGTTTCAGTTGAGGCTGAGTTGACCAAGCAAGTAGGCCATCTCCTCTGGAGTATAGGCACAAGAAATATTTGAGAGACTGAGTTACTCATGTCAAAGCAATTTCTGTTCCCCCAAGTTTATGGTGGTCTCTCTGTGCTTACAACCATGAGTTTGTTACAGCTGTCTGGACTGCATGTTTTTTGTTGTGCCTATGGCAAACAGGTCACAAGGCCTGTGTTAAGCAGACTCTTAACACTGACAGGCTCAAATGTTATACTCTACTGAAAATGATAGTTCCTTACTAATACATTTTGCAGAAAAATCCTTCAGAGCAAGGACACTGGCTCTTTCAGTGTGTTTTAATTCTTAACAATACCCCCACCCCCACCAATGTGCTAGACGATTCATCTATCTTGGTTTTGCTCCTTAAGCACCCACAAAGATTAATAATCAATGATCCAGAGTTCAAAAGCCCAGCATATCCTTTATCTATCCACCAGACACATCTAAGTATAAGGATCTGTGTGCCAGGCAGAGTGACTTTGCCATTGAGGTCATCCTCAGCAGGGATTCAGTTGGAAATTCTGCCTGTGGGTGACACAAGAATCCTGTGACTCAACTTCGGGTGTATGTAGAAACTATAAAATTATTGATTTGCTGATTTTTTTACATTAATTTTTGCCCTGGGGGTTTTATCAAATCTGATTTTTCCTTCACATTCTTGCCCAAATTTTTTAAAAAGGATGGCAGGAAACATTTATATTTTACTTACAGAGATGAAATAAAAAATTTCAACATATACTGGAGCTCTTGTTAATTTTTTTAAATTCATTTTAGAGAGGAGGGTGGTTAGCACACTCTCATATGTGCCTTGACCAGGCAAGCCCAGGGCTTCAAATTGATGACCTCAGCATTCCAGGTCAATGCTTTATCCACTGCGTCACCACAGGTCAGGCCTCTAGTTAATTTTTTTTTAACAGTGTTTTGTAAATGAAATTCTCTAAGCATCCAAATACATAAAACATCAGAATTGCTCTGATTAGAGCAGGGCACCAAGAGTGCCCCCTGCTGGTTTCCTGCTTTTCTTCTTGTCCACCTCTCACTCCTATGGCAGGTACCATTCTTGAACCCACTGAACACATTTTGATAACCACTGAATTAAAGTGACAGAAGAATATTTAACTAGACCATCATAAGGATAGCATTTGTCCAGGGGTCCCTGTGTAGTGTATATGCCCCCAATATATCCTTATTCCCTGATGAATTATGCCACAACAGTGTACTTTTCTGGAAAACTGTCCTTCCTTGTGCTGGGAATTTAAGGGGGGAACGTTCAGTCTGCATTATGTTCTAACTAAATGTAGAGCATCCTAGTGATTATTGTGAAAGAAGAAACTTTCACTTGGAAAATTCTTTAAGTTTTGCCTGAACTCTCCACATTTCTGTAATTTAGTAAAAATTCACTGTCAGTCCACAAAACAGATGATGGATCTGCATTAGGAACTATCAACATAGTGCTTTCATTGCCACCAGGAGCTCTAAGATTTGTTCCCTTTCGTTAATCTTCAGAACACCTGTTGGTTAACAAGGTTTCTCCTCCAGATGGTGCCATGTGACTGTGGAAGCTGTTGTAAGGAAACATGTCATGTCAGGGGCATGGGATAGGATGAGTTAGGCTTGGTTCTTCCCTCAGCACCTCTCCGAGAATCATGTTCCTTTTACATCACTTGCAGTTGAAAGTAGCCAATATTGCCTAATATTAGTTATATCTGGAATAATAAGCCCATGTGTAAAATACTAGTATAAGATATGCATAAGAATTTTACCAAGACAGCATATAATTAATTAGATTTGGCAAAGGGGACTGCATAAATTGCAGGGGTATACAAGATGTCCCTTTGGGTTGAGAGAAGAAAATATTCAAATTTATTTAAATTTGCATAGCATTTTACAATTTTCCTACTTTTGTATTTTTTACAATGAACATATTATACTGTGGCAGCACCACAACTATTTAATTTATGAATCTATACATGCACATATATTGAGGTGTTTTACTAATAGGATATGAGAACTACTTTATATAGCTCTCACTGTAGAAAAGTGTGTTTTCTATTTTAATGTTCAGTAGTTCAGATGAATACAAATCCACATAAAGAAGCATAGGGAAAAAATAAAAAAATTGGCACCAGGAGTCCAGGGTTCAAATCCCAGCTTGACCACTTACCACACTGGACAAGCTTAAATTTCCAAACATCAATTTCTTCATCTGTGAAAAAGGGATAATTATCCCCGTGATTTTAAATGAGATAATTTACCTAAAATGCATACTAGAGTGGTTGGCACAATAAATAGTATCTATTATCATTGGTAAAATCTATTCAAGTTGTCATTGAATTTGTCACCTTTTCAGCTATGTCAATAGAACATGGTTACATTAAAAATGTAAATAATGTCTGGTTCCTTGGACTACAGAAACATGTAGGACCTATTGTCCTTTTCGATTCAGTCAGCTTTGTTGTTAACATGGGAAGGGAGGTAGTGACTATATAGTGACTAGATAGGTAGGATTGTGACCCAGTGAAGATAAGACAGGAAGTTAGGAAGCAACACCTTGAGTGATTGATTTCAGGGAGATGGTTAATGGTTTAACATTTTTGCACAGTAGGGGGAATCCATTTGTAGTTTGGAATATAAGAAGAAAGTGGTTCTCCTGATTTTAATATTTAAAATGCTCCTCAGTTTTCTACCGGTGTCAGAAAACCCTGATTGATTCCGAAAGAATGCAAACCCAGAAACAACACAGGTAGAAAGAGAACTAAAGCTGTGTTGTCATGCAATATTCTTGTTTACAAGAGGATCAGGTTCTTCCACAGTGATCAACTGATAAAAATTGGTTACCATGGTTAAGGGCATGTGCAGACTATTACTATTTTTCTAGTTTGTAAGGAAGGTCTTGAAGAGCAGTATGCTGGTAAGTGTTTAACAACTAGCTCTTTGGGGGAAAAAAGCAATGTATGCATACAGAAACCAATTTTATGGCCATTCATTTCAATCTCCCAATTATAAAATTTATCTCAAAGGCCATTTGGATGGCATCTGCTCCTCACTACAATCTTGTCTTCCCCCACAGTCACTGTAATTCCCACTGGGACTGCTTAACAGAATTTGGAGCAGGCAAATCTTGAATTTTCCACACTAAATAGGGTTCTAACTTTCTAGAAAGTTATCTGTACAGTAAAATGTTTTTCAGCCTTGTATTAAAACAAAAAGAGACAGCTGAGCTACTGGCCTACTGCTGTCAAATCTTGATAAGAGAAATACCAGGAGGTTTAAAGAAAAATAATGAGAAAAACCTGATATAAAGCTGTGCTTTGGTACTTTTAACAAATTATAGAATATTTATAACCCATCCCAGATTGTCTCATATGCAATCAGGTTTATTGTATCCAAATAGAGATTATACCCTCCCCTGTGCATATGTGCATATATCTTGAAAAACAAATTTAAAACAGGAACCTTAACTCAAAATCAAAGACAAAAAATACTCCTTTTAAGTATTTCCTTGAAATGTCTAGGCCTGTTCAACAAGGGCCTTCAACTGCCAATGAATTAGAATCTCATTAGAATGGCAAATGATGGATTTTATAGTAAAAAATGTGGTACTTTGTAGAGTCATCACAACTTGCTTTGGTTTCTTGGTGTTGTCTTTATGACAAAGAGTCATAACATAATGACATTGCTCCAATTTTTTTTTAGAATAATGCACATACAAAATCTTACCTTACTGGATACATTCATATAGGTAAGACAGAAGGCTGGATCTATCACTCACCATGATGATGATGATGATGATGATGATGATGATGATATGGGAAAAGGACTGAAAGCAAGTCCCAAGTAAAAACAAGAATCCTGGGTGCTGAAACAGAGAAGATGGCAACGGAGTTAGTGGATGTTACAACTCCCACCTCCCAGAACCAAAGAGGATTACAACTTAACTTGGGAACAATCATCTTGAAAAACCAACTTTGGACTAAATGAAGAGGAATCTATAATCAAGGATCACCAAAGGAACCACACTGAGACTGGTAGGAAGGACAGTGATGCAGAAAGGGTTGCCCCACTCCCAGGAGTGAGCAGTAGTCCAGAAGGTCTCTCATGGCAGGGTGGGTTGCCCAGAGAGTTATGGGTCCTCAGCCCCCAGACCAGAGACCCAGCCTAGAGTCTCAGAGACTAGAAGAGGTGTATGGACAGTATTTAGCTGAAAGAAGATCCGGGTTACTATCTGTGAGCAAGAGACAGAACTCTCAGACCTAGGCTCCATCTTAAAGGAACCACGCAAAAAATCTCATTCACAGCCACTTACCCGGGGCTCTTGGAGTGGGGAGCACTGAGAGGACTAGAGTTGTGAGAAGAGAGTGTAATCTCGGAGGCACAAGGAGAGACTGTGGGAGACAACCTCACTAACCCTTGTGCTGAATCACTCCTCAAATCTAAAGTGGCTTTTTTTTTTCATTTTTCTGAAGCTAGAAACAGGGAGGCAGTCAGACAGACTCCTGCATATGCCCGACCGGGATCCACCCAGCATGCTCACCAGGGGGTGATGCTTTGCCCCTCTGGGGCGTCGCTCTGTTGAGTCCAGAGCCATTCTGGCGCCTGAGGCAGAGGCCACAGAGCCATCCTCAGCGCCTGGGCCATCTTTGCTCCAATGGAGCCTCGCTGCGGGAGGGGAAGAGAGAGACAGAGAAGAAGGAGAGGGGGAGGGGTGGAGAAGCAAATGGGTGCCTCTCTTGTGTGCCCTGGCCGGGAATCAAACCCAGGACTCCCGCATGCCAGGCCGACACTCTACTGCTGAGCCAACCGGCCAGAGCCAAAAGTGGCCATTTTTCTTGAGAGGAACAACACCAGCAAAGGGAAGCAATTATCCTGCTTACTGCAGGATCTTCTACTCCAATCAAAGCAGAGAGTCGCTTAGAAGCAGGGGGTGCATCAGAGACACATCTGGGCTACACTATGCCCCCATGCTGCTGAGTACCCCCCAAAGGGTGGGGGAAAGGGCCTGGGTGCAGCAGAGGTGACACACAGTGTAGCCACCCACACAGAGGCCCATGCAGAGGCCCACTACCCCGCATAACTGATGGTGCCAGTACCCGAGCTCCCAAGGAGGCTGCAGCGGCAGTGGGCCAGCAGACAGACTGCACCTTGGGAATACAGAGGCCACAGCCATTAGCCAAGAGTAGATGAAAACCAGCCTAGGAGTACAGCTGATATTTACAATGGCACCTAGGCCAAGCAGAGGCAGGCATGAATTCTGGATTGCCTGTAACTCTAAGAAGGTTGCTAAGGGCCAGTCATAAGCAGTGACTCTCCCTAGTCTGTGCCAGGTTCCAGCTAAGGAGGTCCAGTGCTGGCACATCCAGCAGCGAGATACAGAAAGCATCAGCTCAGGACCTAAAAACCCTAGTTAGAGTGGTATCTTAAGGAAGGGCTCCTCACACCTGACCCAGCTAAGGCATAGAAAACACCTACACAAATAGTAAAAAAAGCAGTAGCAGCAGACAAGTAGCCCACAGTGGATTACAAACAACAACTGAGACAAACCCAAGAAGATCTAGAAAAAACACAACTGAAAGCTGGAGGCAGACAACACCAACCCTATACTTAGCTAGCTACACAAACAGCACACCCAAAGAAGTACTCTATACAAAGACAAAATGGGAAAGCAGAGAAATGCAATCCAAATGAATCAACAAGAGAAATCCCCAGAAAAAGAACTGAATGAGATGAAAATAACCAAAATACAGGATGCAGAGTTTAAAGTAATGATTGTTAGGATACTCAAGGATCTTAGAGCTGCAATGGAAGGACAAACTGAGCACCTAAATAAAGAGATAGCAAGCATCAAAAAGGACATTGAAATCATAAAAATGAATCAGACAGAAATGACAAATACATATCAGAAATGAAGACAACACTAGAAGGAATTAAAAGCAGGATGAAGCAGAGGATCAAATCAGCAATTTAAAGGACAAGATAAACAGAAGCAGAATAGCAAAAAGAAAAGAGGATCAAAAAGTCTGAGGAAACTCCAAGAGAGCTCTGTTACAACATGAAGAGAAACAACATCTGCATCATAGGGGTTTCTGAAGGAGAAGAGAAAGAACAAAGGATAAAGAACCTGATTGCAGAAATCATAGCTGAAAACTTTCCTAAATTGATGAAGGAAAAAGTCATACAGGTCAAGAAGCACAGAAAATCCCATTAAAGAGGAACCCAAAGAGACCTACACCAAGACACATCATAACTAAAATACCAAAGTTAAGAGATAAAGAAAGAATACTAAAAGCTGCAAGAGAAAAGCAGGCAATCACCTACAGAGGAGCCCCCATATGGACATATGACTTTTCAACAGAAACAATTGAGGCCAGAAGGGAATGGTAAGAAATATTCAAAGTAATGCAAAACAAGAGCCTACAATCAAGACATCTTTATCCTGCAAGGCTATCATTTAAAATTGAAGGAGAAATAAAAAGCTTACCAGACCAAAAAAACAAACAAACAAACAAAAAACCCTCAAGGAATTCATTACAACCAAACCAATGCTGCAAGAAATGTTAAGGGGCCTGTTGTAAACAGAACAAAGAAGAAAAATAGAAAAAGAGGAATGTAGATTTAAAGAATAAAATGGCATAAACAACTATATATCAATAATAACCTTAAATGTAAATTTATAAAATGCTCCAGTCAAAAGACATAAGGTAGCTGCATGGATAAGAAAACAGAACCTTTACATATGCTGTCTACAAGAGACCTACCTCAAAACAAAAGATACATATAGACTAAAAGTGAAGGCATGGAAAAAAATACTTTATGCAAATAGAAATGAAAAAAAAACTGGGGTTACAATACTTATATCTGATAAAATAGACTTTAAAACAAAGGCTATATAGTAAGGGATAAAGAAGGTCAGTACATAATGATAAAGGGAGCATTTCAACAGGAAGATATAACCGTTATAAATATCTATGTGCCTAATATAGGAGCTCCTAAATATATAAAGTAGATTTTGATGGACATAAAGTGTAAGATCAACAGCTATACTATAATATTAGTGGATTTTAATACCCCACTAACATCAATGGATAGATTCTCAAGAAAGAAAATTAACAAAGAAACGGCAGCCTTAAAAGACATACTAGTTCAACTGGATTTTTTTTTTTATTTTTTTATTTTTATTTTTTGTATTTTTCTGAAGCCGGAAACGGGGAAAGACAGTCAGACAGACTCCCGCATGCGCCCGACCAGGATCCACCTGGCACACCCACCACAGGGCAACGCTCTGTCCACCAGGGGGCGATGCTCTGCCCCGCCCGGGCATCGCTCTGTTGCGACCAGAGCCACTCTAGCGCCTGGGGCAGAGGCCAAGGAGCCATCCCCAGCGCCCGGGCCATCTTTGCTCCAATGGAGCCTTGGCTGCGGGAGGGGAAGAGAGAGACAGAGAGGAAGGAGAGGGGGAGGGGTGGAGAAGCAGATGGGCGCTTCTCCTGTGTGCCCTGGCCAGGAATCGAACCTGGGACTTCTGCACACCAGGCCGACGCTCTACCACTGAGCCAACTGGCCAGGGCTCAACTGGATTTAATACATATCTTCAGAACCTTTTACTCTAAAGCAGCAGAATATACATTTTTTTTATTTTTGTGACAGAGACAGAGAGTTAGAGAGAGGGACAGATAGAGACAGACAGACAGGAAAGGAGAGAGATGAGAAACATCAATTCTTCATTGTGGTTCCTTAGTTGTTCATTGATTGATTTCTCATATGTGCATTGACCAAGGGGCTACAGCTGACTGAGTGACTCCTTGCTCGAGCTAGCAACCTTGGGTTCAAGCTGGTGAGCTTTGTTTAAACCAGATGAGCTTACACTCAAGCTGGTGACCTCAGGGTCTCAAACCTGGGTCCTCCACACCCCAGTCCGATGCTCTATCCACTGCACCACCACCTGGTCAGGCAGAATATACATTCTTTTCAAGTGCTCATGGTACATTCTCTAGGATAGACTACATGTTAGGACACCAAGCGAGTTTCAATAAGTTTAAGAAGATTGAAATCATATCGAGCATCTTCTCTTATCACAATGGCATGAAACTAGAAATCAACTACCATAGAAAAACTGAAAAACATTCAAACACTTGGGAACTAAATAGCATGATATTAAATAACAAATGGGTTAACAATGAGATCAAGGAAGAAATAAAAAAATTTCCTTGAAACAAATGAAAATTAACAAACAACAACTAAAAATTTATGGGACACAGCAAAAGCAGTCTTGAGAAGGAAGTTCATAGCATTACAGGCTTACCTTAAGAAACTTGAAAAAGCTCAAATAAACAACCTAACCCTTCATCTAAAAGAACTAGAAAAAGAACAGCAAGTAAGGCCCAGGGGTAGTAGAAGGAAGGAAATAATAAAGATCAGAGTATAAATAAATGACATAGAGGCTAAAGAAACAATACAGAGTATCAATGAAATCAGAAGCTGGTTCTTTGAAAAGGTAAACAAAATTGATGAACCTTTAACCAGACTCACCAAGAAAAAAAAGAGAGAGGACTCAAATAAATAAAATTAGAAATGACACATTCTAGTCGAGAAGTAACAACTGACACAGCAAAAATACAAAGTATTGTAAGAAAATACTATGAAGAACTGTATGCCAAAGAATTAGACAACCTAGATGAAATGGACAAATTTCTTGAAACATATTTATATAATCTTTCAAAAATCAATCTGGAAGAGTCAGAAAACCTAAACATACCAATTACAATAAATGAGATTGAAACTGTTTTATCAAAATACTCACAACAAACAAAAGTCCTGGACCAGATAGCTTCACAGGTGAATTCTACCAAATATTCAAAAAAGAACTAAGTTCTATCCTTCTCAAGCTATTTCAAAAAATGCAAGAGGAGGGAAGATATCCAAGCTCTTTTTATGAAGCCAGCATAATCCTCATTCCAAAACCAGGCAAAGACACTACAAAGAAAGAAAACTATAGACAAATATCCCTGATGAACTTAGATGCTAAAATTCTCAACAAAATATTAGCAAACCAGATCCAGCAATACACAAAAAAAATCATACATCAAGAGCAAATAGGTTTTATTCTGGGGAGGCAAGTCTGGTACAATATTCGCAAATCAATCAATGTGATTCATCACATAAACAAAAGGAAGGAGAAAAATCACCTGATAAAATCAATAGATACAGAAAAGGCATTTGATAAAATGCAGCACCCATTCATGATCAAAACTCTCAGCAAAGTGGGAATACAGGGAACATACCTCAACATGATAAAGGCCATCTATGAGAAACCCACAGCCAACATCATACTCAACGGGCAAAAATTAAAAGAAATCCTTTTAAGGTCAGGAACAATGCAGGGGTGCCCCCTTTCACCACTCTTATTCAACATATTTCTGGAAGTCCTAGCCACAGCAATCAGACAAGAAGAAGAAATAAAAGGCATCCAAACTGGAAAGAAGTAAAACTATCATTATTTGCAGATGATATGATATTGTACATAGAATTCCCTAAAGTCTCAGTCAAAAAACTACTGGACCTGATAAATGAACTCAGCAAGGTGGCAGGATATAAAATTAATACTCAGATATCAGAGGCATTTTTATACACCAACAATAAACTGTCTGAAAGAGAAATTAAAAAAACAATTCCCTTCACTATTGCAACAACAAAAAACAGTATCTTGGAGTAAATTTAACCAAGGTGGTTAAAGACTTGTACATGGAAAATTATAAAACATTGATAAAAAAAATCAAGGAAGATACATACAAGTGGAAGCATGTACCGTGTTTATGGATAGGAGGAATAAACATCATTAAAATGTCTATATTACCCAAAGCAATCTATAAATTCAATGTAATTCCTATTCAAATACCAATGGTAACCTTCAAAGATATAGAACAAATATTCCAAAAATTTATATGAAAACAAAAAAGAACAAGAATAGCCTCAGCAATCTTGAAAAAGAATAAAGTGATTGATATCACACTTCCTGATATCAAGTTATACTACAAGGTCATAATAATCAAAACAGATTGGTACTGGCATAAGAACAGGCATATAGATCAATGGAACAGAACAGAGAACCCAGAAATAAACCCATACCTTTATGGTCAATTGATATTTGATAAAGGAGGTAAGAGCATACAATGGAATAAAGACAGTTTCTTTAACAAATGATGTTGGGAAAATTGAACAGGTACTTGCAAAAAATTAAACTAGACCACCAAATTACATCATTCACAAAAATTTACTCAAAATGGATAAAAGACTTAAATGTAAGTCATCAAACCATAAGCATCTTGGAAGAAAACATAGGCAATAAGCTCTCTGACAATTCTCATAGCAATATATTTGCTGATTTATCTCCACAGGTAAGTGAAATAAAGGACAGGATGAACAAGTGGGACTATATGAAACTAAAAAGCTTCTGCACAGCTAAAGACAATATGAACAGAATAAAAAGACAAACCACACAATGGGAGAACATATTCGACAATATGTCTGATAAGGGGTTAATAATCAAAATTTATAAAAAAACTTGTAAACCTCAACACCAGAAAGGTAAACAATCCAATCAAAAAATGGGCAAAAGAGCCCTGGCCGGTTGGCTCAGTGGTAGAGCGTCAGCCTGGCATGCAGGAGTCCCGGGTTCGATTTCCGGCCAGGGCACACAGGAGAAGAGCCCATCTGCTTCTCCACTTCTCCCCCTCTCCTTCCTCTCTGTCTCTCTCTTCCCCTCCCACAGCCAAGGCTCCACTGGAGCAAAGTTGGCCTGGGAGCTGAAGATGGCCCCATGGCCTCTGCCTCAGGCACTAGAATGGCTCTGGATGCAACAGAGCAATGCCCCAGATGGACAAATCATCGCCCCCTGGTGGGCATGCCGGGTGAATCCCGGTCGGGCGCATGGGGGTCTGTCTGACTGCCTCCCCGTTTCCAACTTCAGAAAAATACAAAAAAAAAATGGGCAAAAGAAATGAACAGACACTTCTCCAAAGAGGACATACAGATGGCCAATAGGCATATAAAAAAAGTTCAACATCAGTAATCATTAGAGAAATGCCAATTAAAACCACAATGAGATAGCACCTCACACCTGTCAGAATGGTGCTCATTAACAAAACAACACATAGTAAGTGCTGATGAGGATATGGAGAAAAAGGAACCTTCCTGCACTGCTGATGGGAATGCAGACTGGTGCAGCCACTGTGAAAAACAGAATGGAGATTCTTCAAAAAATTATAAATGGAACTGCATTTTGACCCAGCTATAACAGGTTTAGAATATATCCTAAGAATACCAAATCACTGATTCAAAAGAAGAAACGCATCCCCATGTTTATGGCAGTGTTGTTTACAATAGCCAAGATCTGGAAACAGCCCAACTGTCTGTCAGTGGACGAGTGGATTAAACATCTGTGCTATATATACACAACAAAATACTACATGGCAGTGAAAAAGAAGAAAATCTTACCTTTTGTGACAACATGGATGGACCTGGAGTGAAATACGTGCTAAGTGAAATAAGCCAGGCAGAGAAAGAAAAATATCATATGACCTCACTCATTTGAGGATCTAATGAACAATGTGAACTGAGAAACAGAATTGAGACAGAGGAGAGATCAAAGGGACCAGAGGGAAAGTGGACAGAGGGAAAAGGGATGAGAGGATGGGATCAGAAAAGGGAAAGAGATTAGTGAAATTATATATACATAACACAGCATCATAGAGAGCAGGACAGCAAATCCTGGAGGGAAGGGGCAAAGCATTGGGGGGAGGGGGACAAGGGGGATGTTGAGGGGAACACAGGGGTGGGTGGGGAGGATATATGCGGTGGGACATTTGAATGTATGTAAACACAATAAATTTAAATCAATAAAAAAAATTTTAATTAATATAAACTAAAATAAAAACAGAATACATTCAAGTCCATTGCAAGAAGAAAGTATTGTTTCAGTTTAAAAAACAAAACAAAACAAAAACCAAAGAATCCCTGGCACTCTCTACCTTAAGCAAGAGGGTGAGGTAAAGGGAGAATTTTTAGTGAACCCCAAATTCTCTTAAATGAGCAAGACTAAATTGAAACTTTCAGTAGTGTCCAGGCTACTTCTAGAATAAAACACTAATTAGGAACAATCAAATAAATGATTTTAAAGAAAAGTCACTTAAAAATAGAAGCAATTAATAAAAAGACAGGGAGAATTTAGAGAGAGAAAAAAGAGTGGGGAGAAAAAGAAAACAGGATGGAAAGAGAGACGAGTATTTGGTATAGTGTGCAGCAACACCTTAGAAACATTAGAAAATTACTGTTCCTTTCCCAGGAAGTTAAACTAAATACCAAAACATTGGGCTGTTCCTTTAGAACTGTGTGGTGAGTTTCTCTATTGTAATACATCTTCCAGAGTAACACCAAATACTTAGCAAGCACATAGTAGCTACTCAGTTAATTGGGGAGGAGGGGGTAACATTTGCCTTTTAATTTTAAAAATTATTATTTTTTTATTTAAGTATTTTATTCACTTAGATTATGAGCTGAATTTTACCCCTTCAAATTCCTATATTGAAGTCCTAACTCCCAGTATGATGATAGATAGGGCCTTTGAGGAAATGAGTAAGGTTATATGAGGTTATAAAGATTTGGTCCTAATCCAATAGAACTGATGTCCTTGTAAGAAGAGGACAAGATACCTTCAATCTGCACATAGAGAAGAAAGGCCATGTGAAGACTCAGCGAGATGGCAGTCATCTGCAAGTCAGGAAGAGAATTCTCACCATTAACCAACGCTTCCAGCACCTTGATCTTGGACTTCCAGCCTCCAGAACTGTGAGAAAAATTATTTTGTTTGTTTGCTTAAGCCAATCGCATCAGCAGTATTCTGTATGGCAGTCTGAATAGACTAATAAATAAAGTTCCAAGATTAAAAGCTAATATAAAAAGTCTCCCTCCAACCCTCACCTCTTTCTCAAATGGTTATATCTTCTCCTGCCTTTAAAAGAGTAGGTCAAATATTATTGAACAATTTCCTTGAGGACTCATTACTAATACATTGATAATATAACTAAAAGAATGGTCTGTACTGCAGTGATATCTTTATGACCACGAGGCATGCAGGGCCTTGACCCTTACTCTCTTTCCCCTCACCCTGTGGTAACTTTCCGTTTTTTTTATTTTAGAAAATAGAATAAAAACCAATTTTCTCTTCCGGGTTGTCAGCAGCTGCTGGGCCTATGACTATGCTTGCCGCTGGTATCTGCCCCAGTTATTGCTGATTACCTACTTGGTTAAAGTTGTTTATAAAATAGGAATCAGATCTAAACTGGAGCTGAGCTTTTCGGTAGGAGGGAAGCATGTGGGCTTTCCTCTCTCGTTTGCCTTTCCAGAAGTCTTTTGTCCTTGTTTTCTAGTTTCTGGCTGTCTCTGGTAGTTGGGGTGGTCAGAGGAGTAATGTCTAGTTAAAAGTAATGTTAATTAGAAGTAATACCTGTATTCACAACTGACCAGTTCTTCTGTACAATTTCACATTTAAAATTCACTTGCTTTGCAGGAAAGGCATCAGTTTGCCTACGGCTTAGAGTTAGGGGCCTGTCATTTCTCACCTTTGAGAATGAGAATGAATGTCCACTTGTTCGAAATCTGTAAGTTTCATATTACTCCCCAATGTTTTGCTATCCATCCCTAATCATTATTGTAGAAAACTAGTTCAAACAATATGCTAAAAATTAAATGAGAATCCCATTTAGTTCTGCATAAGCTTTTCTACTAGGACAAGCATGTGGTGTTCCCTGGAAGGACTTACAGTGGGCATTTCCCTGGCTTGAGGGCTAGAATTTGAAAGTCCTTTTGACCTGCTGCCTGCTAAGCATCGTCACTATCACAGACTAAAACCAGCGGAAAACTGCCCTTGAATAATACTCTCACCTAATCCAGAAAGGGAACTGCAACTTTCCTGCTCTTAGTTTAAACCTAACCATACAACAAAATATGACTGTCTTCCCAGTCTTTGTCCGTGTAGGAAAACCAGCCAGGCCTAGACATATCTTTAGTTCTTGAGACACATAAGCCTGGAATTTGACAAATCCAACTTCAAATTTCAGTTCCAACACTGTTTTCCAGTTTCTTTCTTTTTTTTTTTTTTTTTTCCTGTATTTTTCTGAAGCCAGAAACAGGGAGAGACAGTCGGACTCCCACATGTGCCGGACCGGGATCCACCCGGCACGCCCACCAGGGGGCGACGCTCTGTCCACCAGGGGGCGACGCTCTGTCCACCAGGGGGCGATGCTCTGCCCCTCAGGGGCGTCGCTCTGTTGCGACCAGAGCCACTCTAGTGCCTGGGGCAGAGGCCGAGGAGCCATCCCCAGCGCCTGGGCCATCTTTGCTCCAGTGGAGCCTTGGCTGCGGGAAGGGAAGAGAGAGACAGAGAGGAAGGAGAGGGGGAGGGGTGGAGAAGCAGATGGGCGCTTCTCCTGTGTGCCCTGGCCGGGAATTGAACCCGGGACTTCTGCACGCCAGACCGACGCTCTACCACTGAGCCAACCGGCCAGGGCCTGTTTTCCAGTTTCTTACTGTCTCTGTCTCATTTTCCTTATATGTAAAATAAGGATATTCTTATTTTACTAATAGGTTTGCTTTGGGGATTAAATGAGAAAATGTAACTGTAGAACTTTTTCTACCATAGTGCTCAATAGTTGTGCTTCATGAATCCGGCAATGTCCGGTGCCCAGTGCGGACTCACCAGAGCTGAGAAACCATTGGGCATTAAGCTCAATTTAGGATGTATTAAATATTTATGTGGCACTTTAAAAACAGGAATTTAATATATATTTAAGTTCCCTTGGAAAGAATGAATATCTATACAAATTACATTACCTATTTTACTTAATATAAGAGTGTCAGTGGAAAACTGGAATGCTCATTATCCACAAAAATAAGACTATTACTCTCTAATTTTCTATCCTGAAATTAGCTCATGAGCCAAAAAGGGTATTTGACCAGGGGTTGCTCAACTCTGCAACACAATGCTAATAGATGACATAATTTGACTGACTAGAATGTCCCATTTCTTGTCATTGTCAATAAATCAATAACTAGCACATGAAAACATATCATATATATATTTAATATTATTTCTTCAGCTCCTGTTTTCTTCTCACCATCTTAATACTAAGCATTTTGCTTAACAAGACTCACATCCTTTTTATTAAAATGAGTGTATAAGAAATGTTTTTACAATGGAATGGTGGTCTAAGACCAGAATTATGTCAGAGCATAATGCAGATTTGTTAAAATGCAGATTCATGTGGCTGGGCTGGTCCTGGGAATCTTCATTATTAGGGCATCAAATTATATCATTTTTAGAGAACTGTTACCATAAAACATACAGAGGTCAACTTTTCAAGCTTCTTACTTCAGCTTCCTCTTTTGTTCTTTTGCATATTTTCAAAATAAGAAGCCAACATAATGTTTATCTAGAACAATAATTTCAAGCCCCAGGCCCTACATGTTTCTTCTTTCAAAGCAGGATTCTGATTCCAGTGGTGTGGAGTGAGGCTCAGATCATTCAGTGTGGCTCTAGCAATCTGGTATGCCTGATTTTATTAAAGCTTTTGTGATGGCTAAGTAGTGCCTCTGAATAGAAGCCAAATAATTTTCTTTTGTTAATTCTTTTTTTCAAAAGTAGATTACAGCCTGACCTGTGGTGGCGCAGTGGATAAAGCTGGAACATTGAGGTTGCCGGTTCAAAACCCTGCACTTGTCTGGTCAAGGCACATATGGGAGTTGATGCTTCCTGTTCCTCCTCCCTCTCTCTCTCTCTCTCTCTCTCTCTCTCTCTCTTTCTCTCTCTCTCTCTCTCTCACACACACACAGTCTGTCTCCTCTCTAAAAAATGAATAAATAAAAATTAAAAAAAAAAAGTAGATTACAGTATGTTTTATTTTACTGTGATCTTAAAAGACAACCTGACCTCAAATTTTTATCTGATGGACTACTTGACACTCTGAAGGATAATGAAACATCTGAAACCTTCACAAGCATTCTAGAAATGTAAGTTTTGCAAAAAATCTTAATAGTCTAGGATTTGGGTTAACAATTCCCATTCCCCATGCTGAGTGAAATCAGATAACTGTCCTAATACAACAACCCAGATTTGAGGGATCTGAGGCCCCGCCCCACCTCCTTAACCACAGCCTTGAAGAGGCTCATTCCACTTTGCCTCAGCAAAGCCATCTTTTCCCACCCTGGGCCATCCTCCATGGTGATCACTCAACTGGCTCACCTATTTTTTTTTTTTAATTAAATGATTTGTCTTCTTTGTAGCTGAAGGGGCTCTTATCTTAAAACCTTCACTGGCTTCTTATTGGGTACTGTCAACAGTGACATATGTGAGGACAGTTTTCTGAAGGTCCTCATAAAAGTAGAGCTCTTAAAATTACTCAGGGCTCAACACTCAACTTCTCAGCAGGGGTAGGCATCCTTGTAAGAGGAAAATCCAATATTCGGCAATTGTTTATTGAGTCCTAGGTCTCAAGCCAGGTGAGCAAATAAGGCTGAGGACTTCACTTGAAGCTGCAAGTGAGAAAGAAGCTTTGGCTTTGGTAGCGGTGATACAGCATGATCAGGACCCTGCTAGCAGGTGTTGAACAGAGTGCTGTAGGAGCCCATACAGGAAATGACTGCCTGCCTGGGACCTAAGACCAAGTGGAGAGCCTCAGGGAAAGCGTCACACAGAAGGTGACAGCGCATCTTGGTTGGAGATGCTCTCCGATGTTTACAGCTGTCATTTTGTTTTGCAGTGCAGGAGTCAGGGGGATGATGAGTGGTGGAAGAAAGGTCTACTTGTTTGTTTGTTTTTCCATCTGTGGAGTATTTGAACTCTAGGACTTATAAATTGGCATTTTAAGATTTCATTTAAAATCAGCCTGAATCAAAAAATAGTCTTCAATTGTCCATAATCTGAGATGTCCCCAGTGACTTTTCACACTTTGGCTTCATGTTGTGTTGATGCCTTAACCACTACTGCAAATGGCTGAACCATGTGCCAGACTTTAAAAGGTAAGATTGTTACAGGAGAGAATTACAAAGACAATTTTAACCCCAGATTCTTCATCTTAGGCAATTTTCCAGAACCCTTTACATAAATCAATAGTGAAGATTATTTTTAAAGTGCCCCAGTGATGCAATGGTATAACTTCTCCTGTTGCTGAGTACGCATAGACATTGGTAATCTACACAGAGTCAAATTACGTTTGTATGCTGAGACCGCTGGAGAAGCCCAGGCATTTTCAGAGAAGAGTTAATTACTTCTAGAGGTAGTCTCTCACTTTCTTTCTCATGTCAAATAACTTCTCATGAACTCTGTACGGAGGTAATCCATGAGATCTATTAGGCTTTTACTGGTACTATCTTGTGACAAAAAATTCCGTCGACTTTGCTCTGAATAATTTCTGTGAGCTCACTTAACACAGACATAATTCTCTCCCTGTCTGACTGAGGAATGTGCTCCAACTCCCTTCATCGCTTCAGGCTGCATTCTCCCAGGATGGCACCAGGATAGCTGTTACTCTCAGTTCCTCTAATTCTGTTCATCATGTGGTATAGGCCACACTTAATGTTGAATGTACACTATTTTATTCGATCCTCAGGATGACCTTGTAATATATAAATGTCATTATCACCTTTTACAGGTGGTGTTGAAGGCACTGTGCAAAGGGTAACCCAAGGTTATTAAACTAGTGAGTAGTAAACTTGTGATTTTAATCAGTCTTTGATTTCTAAAATATATTTTGGTAAGATTCATAAAATAATCTTTTGGTTTAGCTAAGTCTCTTGCTTATTTATATAAATCACTTTAAATTTATTAAGTATATTAGTTAGAAATATTTTGGTTACTATGACAAAAAGAAGCCCCCCAAAACAGCTTAAACTTGTTTAGTCTAAAAAGAGAATCTGTTGGCTCAGTTGTCTACAGGAGAAAGCAGAGGTGCCTGTGAGCCAAAGGCCCTCACTCTGCCAGGCCTCTCCATCTCTCCATCTCTTACCTTTTCTCTTGCACCTGTTAACAAATACTGGCGAGGATGTAGCAAAAAGGTACCTTGTGCACTCTTGGTGGGAATGTAAACTGGTATAGAGCCACCTTGAAAATGAATATAGAGTTTGTTCAAGAAATGAAATATACAGCTACCATATGACTCAGCAATTACATTTCTGGGTATATACCCAAAAGAAACAAAACCATTATCTTGAAGAGATTATGTATACTTCCATGTTCATTACAGCATTGTTCACAATAGCTAGAGTATAGAAACAACTTAAGTGTCCATCATTGAAAGGTGGATAAAAAAAAAAAAAAAAAAAAAGAGTGCCTGATCAGATGGTGGCGCAGTGGATAGAGCGTTGGACTGGGACACGGAGCTCCCAGGTTCGAAACCCCGAGGTCGCCGGCTTGAGTTCAGGCTCATCTGGTTTGGGCAAAGCTCACCAGCTTGAGCCCAAGGTCACTGGCTTGAGCAAGGAGTCACTCCGTCTGCTGTAGCCCCCCCCACCCAGTCAGGGCACATATGAGAACGCAATCAATGAATAACTAAGGTGCTGCAACGCAGAATCGATGTTTCTCATCTCTCTCACTTACTGTCTATCTGTCCCTATCTTTCCTTCTGTCTCTGTCACACACACACACACACACACACACACAAAAGAGTATGTGTATGCAATGGAATTTTATTCAGCCTGAAAAAACGGGGAAATCTTGTCATCTGCAACAACACTGGTGAACCTCGAGGACATTATGCTCAGTGAAATAAACAAGGCAGAGAAAGACAAATACTGTGTGGTATCACATATATGTAGAGTTTTAACTCATAGAAACAGGAAGAAGTGACTGCTAGGGACTGGGTGAAGGAACTAGGGAAAGGTTAGTAAAAGATACAAACTTCCATGTATAAGATGAATAAGGCCTAAGCATCTAATACATAACATGGTGACTATAGCTGACAGCACTGTATTGTATAACAAATTTGTTGAGAAAGTAGAACTTAAGTGTTCTCACACACAAAGAAAAAGGAGAAAATGTGTGAGGTCATGGATGTTTAAAAAATTATTAAAAATATTTTTAGACTAACTTTTCCCACTTTGTGGGAAACAAAGCCTCCAGCAGCATCCTTGCCTGGTTTGGGTCATATGTTCACCTATAGACTCATGAACAATGGCCCAAACTTGAGGTCCTGTCACATGTAGCTATCATTAGACCCTCTATATGTGTGGAGTCAGGGAGAGAGAAGCTCCCAAGAAGAAGGGAGTAAGGATTCCCAGAAAGAGGGTAGCATATCCCCCATACTGGGAGACTTCAGGGATATTACAAATAAAAAGATCCAAACACTGTGTCCCTAATTTTATAAGGGGATCTGCTCATACAGTTTTGACTTAATGTTTATAAGAATAAAAATGCATTTGCCATGTCCCTCATTTAGATAACATTTTTTGAAATCTATTTATGCTCTAATCACATTTTCTTACACTGTATTGTACCCAGCCCGATGCCTGGCACCCAGCAGATGTTCAAACACTATTGTTGAATGTATAAGTACATTTCACCCACTTTTACCTTTATCCCACTGCTCACTTGTGAAATAAAGCATTTGGCACTGTTCCCCCTCTAAAATAATGCATTAAAATAATATGTAAAAAGCAACTTTATCCTGTCATTGAGATGCTTCTCCACAACAGTCACAAATGCAGTTCTAGCCCTAGCTCTGCAGCTTATTACAATGACATGGACCTCATGACACTGGATGACGAGGTGTGTACGTGACTGGAATAAAAGCTGGCACAAGGAATTTCACAGAGAGAATGCCAGTGCACCAAACAAAAATAATTTAAAGTAATTTAAATCTTTACTGGACATGCTTAGATAATAAACAGGAAAATCTAGTTTCTAACTGATTTATATACTTAAAATTTTCATCATTCCTCTTGTTCTTAATCCAATAATATTTACAAAATGTCTCCTTTGTGCCTGACCAGGAGGTGGCACAGTGAATAGTTGGACTGGGATGCAGAGGACCCAGGTTTGAAACCCCGTGGTCGCTGGCTTGAGTTCAAAGGTTGCTGGCTTGAAGCCCAAGGTCACTGGTTTGAGCAAGGGGTCACTCGCTCTGCTGGAGCCCCCCAGATCAAGGCACATATGAGAAAGCAATCAATGAAAAACTAAGGAGCCACATCGAAGAATTAATGCTTCTCATCTCTCTCCCTTCTTGGCTGTCTATCCCTGTCTTCCCTCTTTCTGTCTCTGTCACACACAAAAAATAAAAAAATATAAAATAAAATAAATGTGTCCTTTGTGTCTGCATGTTTCTAGAGTGGACAAGTACCCAGTGCCCACAGAGCTTGTATATCCCCCATCCCCCTAAACCCCTTCTCAATCTCAAACTCACTGCCAAGTCCAGGCAGATGGGGCTGTTGACTTCCATGACTTTCTCCTCTCTCTCAATGTCTTCTTCAATCTTGCACCTTTTCCCAGTGCTTTCTAATAAGTACTCTGAACTTGACATGTAATATAATGACCCATAGGCAGCTCTTGTCTTTCCTGGGTGTTGGTGGGGGTGGAGATGGGGAAGGGAAGGGAGAAAGCTGCTCTGTGAAGAGGGCTTTTCTTTAGTACATGGGAGATGGGGGGAGGGGACAACAGATGGCAAACACTGTAGTAGATATATTTATTTTCTTTTAACTGAATTACATGAATTTTGTTTAAATGTTTTCCCCCTATGTTTTAGAGACTGAGGCAGGGGAAAGATGAGGAGAAATGAGGAAGGGTAAAGATCCTACAAAGTAAAAGAATGAATGGTAGCCTTGGAAATGGGAAAGAGAAGAGATTCTGGAGTTCAGATTCCAAGCAACCTCTTTGATTTCTCTCTCATCTCCCTAAATGCCTTGTGTGCCAGCTTTCTCTGCCAGGGTGACTGTCCCAAAGGTCCCTGTGGTGTACTTTCCTCTTACCATTGTCTGCTGGTGACAGCCCAGGGTTTCGTTTTGGGAAGGAGTGTAGTGGGAGAATACTGCAGAAACCGTGGTTAAATGCAAAAGGAGTCACAGAAATTAGCCAGTATATTGTAGCCTTTCAATCACATTCCAGGCTTTGGGGCCATTGACAGTCTTCTTTAATCTGCTGGAGCCTAATCTAGTCATTTCACCTCGCTTTCCCCAACCAGGCATCTCTTCTCCAAACATTCGAGAAGAACGCAAATCAACAGCTTTCAAACAGCCAACTTTCATGTACATTGATGAACTCTATAGGCTTCATTTCATAAAATCCAAAGACATTTCTTCCTACACACATCAAAAATACTTTTGAATTCTTAAAGAGAGCAAACTTTTATTTGAAAGAAACACATGTTTAAGTTGTTTAATGACAAAAGCAGAATTGTCTTTGATCTGATGCGAAAACATTGTGAGGAGACGATGTATATTTTCAAGTAAACTTCGAAGAATTCATGAAAAGGCTAGACTAGCATGCTGCTTGCAGCTGAGACTCAAGAGAGGCTTATCATAGGGTTAGAAGGAATCGGCGTGAACCTCACAGAAGCATCAGAAGTGCCCTTTCAGCGGAAATCTTCTGCAGTTTTGGAGGTGCCTCCTAATGTAAAGCCCTGAGGGGTACTTCAGTAAACAGGCATCGAATTTCGGTCGTAGAAACGGGGGAGAAGAGTTTACAGTGCGCCTCTCTAGAACTGCAGCATTGGAATTCCGGACTGCCTTTTAATTTTAACAGTTGCCTCATTCAAAATGAGGCAGACTTTTACACTTCTGCCTCAACTAGACTGGCATCTTCAGGTATACTGACAGCATCTTAGAATTTACATATTTTTTTATGAACATATGAATTTGAAAAAAAGCACATACGCAAAGTGATAGATTTAAAAAGTTCCCCGCACAGTGTCAGGATGTGTTCTGTTCATGGCATTTGGCAAATAGATAGCTGTTACTAAAAAAAAAAAAAAAAAAAGAGGTAGCTAATGTTTAAGTTAATCTAAAATACTACCTGAAGTCCTTTTTTTTTTTTTTCTAAATTGGTCTGGAAACTAAGCAGTTCCTACTTGGGGGATAAGAGGGAGGAAAATGAAGGGAAGTGTTTCTAGTAATTTAATTCTATATACTTTAAAATTTATACTAAATATTAGAGAGTTCCTCGAGCAAATACTGAAGATTAGTTTGCTATTTAAGATTAGATTCAATGTGCTTAAGTCCCCACATCAGATTTCAACTAAACTGTACATTAAATAGTCATTGCCAGTATTAATCAACTCCAGTACCCAGGCTCACATTCATCTTCATTTTGGAGCAGGAGTAACCGGATACTGATGACCACCTTGGTGTCTTAGTCTGTTTGGGCAGCGACAACAAAAGACCAGAGCCTGGGTGGCTTTGAAACAACTGAAATTCATTTCTCACAGTCCTTGAGGCTGGGGGGTCAAGATCACGGTGCCAGCAGATTCGGGGTCTGGGGAGGACCTACTTTCTGATTCATAGATGGTGACTTCTCACTGTGTCCTCAAGTGGTGAAGAGGGCTGGGGGACTCCCTTGGGCCTCTTTTATAAAGGCACTAATCACCTCCCAAAAGCCTTACATCCTAATATAATCACATTGGACATCATGTTTTTGACACAAGAATTTTGAGGAGACAGACATTCATATTGTAGCAGCTGTAGCTCAGAAGTCAACAGGATTTAGTAGCTTAAGGTCGGGTAGTATTTTGGAGGTTGGATCTAGAGTTTGTAAAAATCTTTTATGTGGCAAGAGAGAGCAAACTGAAATTCACTTCCTTGATATTTGGAATTTATTCATAGTGTATTAATAGGGCATCGAAGAGGCCTGACTCTAATAGGCACTGTTGAATGCCTCCCCTGGATCCTTTCCCCTTCTTGCTTTCTATAAGAACTTTGATTCTGTTCAGATAGCTACTCCTCCCCCATGTGATAATATGTCAGGAGACTCCATGAAATCATATGAGTGTGTAGAGCCCAAACCCAGCTCTATTGGTGGACCTGAGTGGCTGAAATATCAGTCTCATTTCCTTTGCTAATATTGGCTCAATAATGAACATGTGACTCAGCTCTGTGAATCTAGAGGCAAAGTCTACTGAGTGAGGGTAGGAGAGGGGTCTGAAGACTATTTCTGAAAGAGAGTTATGAGAAATATATTTCTCTCTTCTTCTCCATGTTGTGTCTGATGTGATGACTGGAACAGCTGCAGCCATTTTGCTACCAGCCTGAAGATAATGCTGATGTTGAGAAAGGCACAGTATATTTGGAAAGAATCTGGGTCTTTAATGATAATGATAAGCCACTGAATCCTCACTACCTCTAGACTTCTTTCCTTATGAGATAATAAATTTCCTATTGTTACACCATTGCATTTCTTTTACCGCCAGCCAAATGGACCATAACTGATAAAATTGTCCAAAGGGATTTGGAGCCTTGGTTGATTCAGTTGTTAAAATAGCTTTTCTAGTGCCAGAACGTAAAATAATGTGGACTTTAACTATTCTATCAAAGATGAAAGCTGTATGAGACAGCTTAGTTGAGGATATGTCATTTTTGAGACAGAATCAAAGCTAGTCTGAGTAATCTAGGTGATGTAACAAACTTCAGTGTCACTTATTAAATTGAGCTAAAAGCACCTCTATTTCTCAGGAGTGCTTTGAGGATGAATTCAATTATATCGTTTTAAAGTACTTTTAGAAGAAAAATATGTCATGAGATCAAATAATGGTAGCCTTTTCCTGATGTGTCTTTGTATCCACAAAGGAACAAAGGCTTCTCGCATTTCTTCTCCTGAGTCTACAGGGTAATCATGCTTGCATGCTATTGTAATTTTGGTGGTAGCAAGAAATAATCATTTTAGAGATGTACTCCACAGATCCATCACCATATACTTGGACCCAATAAACACACATATATAATGCATTAAGCATATAGAATTTCAGTACTAGATTTCTGACACAACAGTTGAGTGATCATTCAGTGACACTATATAAAAATCCACAGAACATTTTTTTGAAGCAATTTTGAAGAAAACTTCAATTATTTTAAGAGGAAAAACATACCATGCTTGTGGATAGGATACAAATGAAACATGCTAAATTGTTATTAGAAAAATGGATGAATAGCCCTGGCCGTTTGGCTCAGCGGTAGAGCGTCGGCCTAGCGTGCGGAGGACCCGGGTTCGATTCCCGGCCAGGGCACACAGGAGAAGCGCCCATTTGCTTCTCCACCCCTCCGCCGCGCTTTCCTCTCTGTCTCTCTCTTCCCCTCCCGCAGCCAAGGCTCCATTGGAGCAAAGATGGCCCGGGCGCTGGGGATGGCTCTGTGGCCTCTGCCTCAGGCGCTAGAGTGGCTCTGGTCACAATATGGCGACGCCCAGGATGGGCAGAGCATCGCCCCCTGGTGGGCAGAGCGTCGCCCCATGGTGGGCGTGCCGGGTGGATCCCGGTCGGGCGCATGTGGGAGTCTGTCTGGCTGTCTCTCCCCGTTTCCAGCTTCAGAAAAATGAAAAAAAAAAAAAAATGGATGAATATATTGAAATATTATATGGCAGTGAAAATTAACAAATAGGATCTATATATTTATACATTTACATAAATGGATTATACACATATAACAATAAACAGAAAAAGCAGGTTACAGAAGAATATATGCAATATGGTTGTATTAACACAAAATATAGAACCATATAAAATAATACTAATTTTTATGGATACATACATTTATACAGTAAGTATTAAAAATAAAAAAACTCATAGTGATAATCATCACGTTTAGGATAATTGTTGCCTGTAGGAAGGGAATGTGATCAGAGGGAAAAGTACTTTAAACTTTAAATTATATTAGAAACATTTTATCATATTTCTTAAGTTGAGTAGTATTATTTATATAGCTATTTTGTTTGAAATTTTATAATACATTAAAAACAAAACAAAATAAAAATCTTACTTTTCTCCCTGATGAAAGTGTTGGTAATTTTCCTAGCCACATGAGGACAAGAATCCCACTTTCAATTTAGAAGATTCTAGATTCCCCATTCATTGTAATACTTTCTAACTATATGGAGCAGAAGCTTCCTAGTACATATATAAGAGATCTAGACAAACATGTTAGTCTGATCAGATAATCTGACTGGTTTTTTATAATTTATTATTTTTCTTTTAATTCATGTCTAATGTAATAAATACTGTCTGATATACTAGACAGCACTGTCACAGACCAGTTGCACTATCTGCACACTCCTCACCTTGCAAGGTAATTAAAACCATCTATATTTTCTGTTACTTTTGGCGTGTTGTCTCACTGCATCTTGCATCAACTTTTCTTTTAAACCACATACCACATACCTCCCCTTCATGGAAACTGTATTTATAGTTCTGTGATTCTTATTTGTGTGATTGTTTTATCAGTGTCTGTCTTCTAGACAGGATGGCAAGCTCCAAAAAGGCAAAGACTTCCTGTTTTGCTCACTGTTGTATTCTCAGAGCTTAGTAAGGCATATGACACAGAATAGGTATTCAGTATATATTGGCTGAACAGGGTAAATAAAATATGATTGCATGACACCCCCCCACCCCCACCATAGCCTACTGACATCAAGACTTCACATTTTCCCCAGGGACATGAAAAAACAGTTTACTGTCTTCCTTTCCGCCCAATCCCTGTGCTTTATTTCTCTTAAGTATTCTTGTCACTATCTGACTTCTTTTTACAATTTCTTCAAACTAAAGCCTGACTTGTATACAGGTTATGGCAGGAAACATGGGGGAAGAAATGGGAAGTGAGAGGCAGCAAAGAGGAAAAGCCAGCGAAGGAGACTGAAGCAAGATCCAGACAGGGGAAAGGGCCCGAAGTGCAGAGCCCAGCTGACTGGCTGGTCCCCGTTCCCTGCTATAACCCAAGGGAACGACTGGGTGGGACACTGGCAAGTAAATGCATAAAGTCAGTTGGCCACTATCTCATTTTTTATGTAGGTTCTGGGGACATAGTGTGGCAAAGTTTTTGAGATGTAGATTATAGATTCAGTAGCCAAATGTGATTCAAACACACCTTGGCTGGAATCCTGCCTCTTCTACTTCACTAGTTAGGGTGCTTGGGGATGCAGGTAATACAAAATCCAACTCTGACAAGATTAAACAATGAGAAAGTATATTGACATAACCTGAATTTCAAGGTAGAATAGACTTCAAGGTTGGCTTAATTCAGTGGCTCTGGCTCTTTATATATTCTTCCTCAAAAAGTCCAGATGGTTTCTTCTACCTGCTTTGTCAACAGACAGGTTCCTCCCTTGGTGACTCCCATATTTTCTTCCTTGTGTCTGCCTTTTTTTTTCTGGGAGAGCTCAGATTTTGCCAAGCATTTATCTTTCCCGATATTCAGGAAAGTTTGACTCTCCACAGCTTAAAGAGGAATATTGGTTAGTAAAATTAAACATAGCAATCCTATTCTTCTTGCCAGAGATTGTTTTACTCATGGGCATGTGATGCAGCCGTGGCCAATGAGAAATAAAGAATCTACCTGTGGTATTTAGAACTGTGATGGCAACATGCAGAGAAAATTAATTCAAAGTTCTCTACCTAGCTTTAAGCCTTCTGTTCATGAAACAACACATTTTCCTAATTTGTAATCCAGTTTTCATTGACTAACGTATCTGCTGCCAAAAATTGTCCTTATACCATGGCAAAATCCTCTTATTCCAATCTTTGTATCTGAAAATCACCATGTTCACAGAAAGAGTGGGCATCTCTCACAAGGTCCAAGTGAGAAGACTCTTTGGCAGAGGTCCCAAGTCAACCTTTCTTTGTGTCTCATTGGCCCAGGGGATCTTATTCTTATCTTGCGTTCAAAGAAATGCCATGTGCTGATTATCATAGGCCTGGAACCATTTACTGGGTTGGGGGAATGGGATTATTTTTAGGCCTATCAGGAGCTTTATCTGCAGAGCAGCCTGGACTACAGTGGAGTGGTGTTAGAGACAGAACAGTGAGGAAGACGCTGGGTAAGCCAGCTATGTTTTCTTTATAGACCACTTGCATAGTGCATCTCTAAAATGGCAGTAGTAATTGTACTGTCCTCATAGCTCATCATACGCCTTAAAATGAAATAATCACCTGACCTGTGGTGGTGCAGTGGATAAAGCATCTACCTAGAATGCTGAGGTCGCTGGTTCGAAACCCTGGGCTTGCCTGGTCAAGGCATATATGGGAGTTGATGCTTCCTGCTCCTCCCCCCTTCTCTCTCTCTCCTCTCTAAAATGAATAAATAAAGTCTCTTAAAAATTTTAAAATAATAATAATAATACTCTGCCTGGCATGTAGTAAAGTATTCAACCGGTGTTGGTTATTATTGTTGTTGGTGTTATTCAGAAATCTTAGCACCTTGCCCAATCCTTTGATATACAGCTGGTACTCAAGTAGCTTATATTTTATCCCATGTTATAGTTCAGCAATTTTAATAGCAAGAAACCGAGAGTCACTATTCAGCATTCTTACGTGAAGAGGATCTAACTAAAGGATACAGATAAATTGAAAAGTTATACCTTTTCTTACATTTGCATTCCTGTTTTAACAATACTAATTCTTGAGGTACTTACTGCAAATGCCTCTTACTGAGGAAAGAGAAGCATGCAAATAAGTAAGTGCAGGGAATAAAGCATATCAACAGATTTGAGAATATATCATCCTTGCCACATGTCCTTCATATAAATAGCTTAAAAAGAATCCAGTTGGTTTGGCTATCATTTTGAGCCATATCACGTTACTGTCATGTGTTACTACCAGCCCTTAGTTAGATGTCCGCCCTGGTGCACTCAGCTATAATCCATATGCTTGATGTGTTCTTTGGGATTATGGGTGGAGCAGTAGGCAAATCAGTTATTCTGAGAATTTCCCAGGCCAAAAAAATCCTCCTTGAAATCATTATTTCTTCAGACCTTCTTGAGGATGTTATTTGCTGGCTACCATCCAGTCATTTTTCTCATTCCCCCAATCATTTCTTTTTCCTTTTTGAAAGTGCAGACTTCCCCCACTATATAAACTAGAAATGCCCGAGCTTTCCCAGCCCACATTTCATCTAAGCTAGAGATGTATGACCCCAATGTGACCCATGGTCCTTGAGTTCTGCACCTGGGCTCCAGAAAAGATTTTCCTTACTAACACACACACAAGAAAGTACCTCTCTCTCTCTCTCCCTCTCTCTCTCTCTCTCTCTTTCTCTTTTTCTGAATATAGTGCCTACAACTGCAGTAATTGTTTTGCAGCCAAAAAGAGTAAATTCTGATGATATGTTGAAATCTGAGAAAAGACATGGATAATTCTGGGTCTTGGGCATTACGAGCCCCTGCACCAAACCTGGGACTGCCCTGCTTCTGGGCTTCTTGTTGTATGATTAATTAAATGTCATTTTCTATTTTTTAGATACTTTTACCCTACCATTATGTTCCTTGCAGCCTATCCCCCTTTCTGTTCTTACATTCTATTCACCTCATTCAGTTTTATTTTATTTTATCCAATATGCACTTTAGGCTGATATACTAACTGCTGGCCCAGAGTCTATTGCTTGACGTTGAACTTTCATTGTTTCCAATGATTGGTGTACATACAGTCTTTGGGTTACAGTGCCACCAATATTATCTGAGCACTGACTATGTTCTGGGCCCTGTATTAGGGACTAAAGATGTGTAAGACATAGGGTGTATCTTTGAAAAGATGTCTGTGTATTGGGAGAAAGGCAAACAAACAACTCAAAATAATGTGACAAATACATGTTACAGTATACATCAAGAATTAAGTAGAATCAGAAGATCTGAATGATCTCTATCTGACTTTCTCTCATTTTAATCTTGGTTTTGTGAATGAAAATTAGAAAACGGGTACCCATGGGGTCGTGCTAATATTAGCTAGTCTTTCACTGCTATTTGGACATTTTTTTATTTATGTCTAGAAAAGTCCCGATTTCATTATTTACAATAGGTGTCGAAACCTTTTTCTATCCTTTGAGCTTAGCTATAGCACTCCCACGCCCCATATCATTGTCCTTCATCTAAACTAATGACCTTGACTCTCATTCTGCTGAACCATCAGAGCATGCTACCCCATTCCTTGACGCTCCTTTCATTCACTCCTGCCTTTGAGAAAATGCTCTTTTATCTCACCAACGGCAGTCCTTCCTCTTTCCTCTGGGTCATTCATTCAGCAAACATTTACTGAGAGCCTACTCAGTGTGAAATACTGAAAACACCAAGACGAAATAAATACCAAGGTGAAAAAGGTACAGATTTGCTTTCAGAGAGTGGACATATAGATAACACCTACCTTTGGTCTGACACATAGTAAATGTTCAGAAAATGTAATTGTCTTTTTCCTGGATCCTCTTCTTTGCCCATGGTGTGGTTCAAATTGTTCCTATTCAGCAGTTCCTTCCCCATAGCCTGAAGAACCAGTTATCTTTTTTCTCATTAAAACATTTCCTTGCCTGACCAGGTGGTTGCGCAGCGGATAGAGCATCGGACTGGAACACGGAGGACCCAGGTTCGAGACCCCGAGGTTGCCAGCTTGAGCATGGACTCGTCTGGTTTGAGCAAAGCTCACCAGCTTGGACCCAAGGACGCTGGCTTGAGCAAGGGGTTACTCGGTCTGCTGAAGGCCCGTGGTCAAGGCACATGTGAGAAAGCAATTAATGAACAACTAAGGTGTCGCGACGTGCAACGAAAAACTAATGATTAATGCTTCTCATCTCTTCATTCCTGTCTGTCTATCCCTCTCTCTGACTCTCTCTCTGTCTCTGTAAAAAAACAAACAAACAAAACATTTCCTTGATCTTTTCACTTCCTGAAAGTCATATCTGAATCCTCCTTTACCATTGGTCTATGCCCACCAGCTTCTCTTCTCTCCACTCCCTCACCTCCTCCTTTGTTCATGCCCTCGTTACATCTCGCTTGAACACTAGTATTGCAGGGTCTTCTTACCTTTAGTTGTTCTTGCCTCAGTCCATCCTCTGCTTAAAGCACCTATGTGATTGTGCTATCTTCTGGTCAGAAGGCATCAAAGAACTGTTATTCTCTAACAATAAAATCTGACATCTTAGATTCATGTTAAGAGTCTTCCACATGTCTTTCCAAATGTGTCTCACCTATCCCTGTTCTTAGACACTACTCCATCCACCTGTACATAGGTCCTCTTTTCCCACTCTCTGCGTTTGTTAACTTTGTTCACTTTTTCCAATAAATCATCTGCCATCCTTCCCAACTGTTAAAATCTTGGTTCATTGTTTTCTAGTGATAATGTCTTCCTAAGAGTCTTGAATAGTAGAAAATTGAGGCATCTTGACAGGAGAATGGAGGTGATATTTTAAGCAGGGAAAATTTTATTATCAAATGGCTTACCTGTCCATGCATAGAGTGACACAGCTATCTGAAATGGTGGTGAGCTAATGAAGCTGAAAGAAGAGTTGACAGTAATAGATTAGAATTTGGTGTTTCATTTAGTAAACCCTGGATTCTCATAGCTTTGTAATCAATGCTATTAGAAGTTATAGTTTTATTGAAGCTGAATTCTGAACTTAATTTAGAACCACACAATCCCATGGAGTCGTCCACAGTAAATCTCATCCATGCTGTTTTTATTGAGCTAATGTTATTTAACTACCTCTGTTCCTGGATTTTTTGGAAAGGTGTATCTATTGTATAAGCAATTAAAAATCATCTATTGAATATTTACTGCTACATTATAGAGGGTTGGATAGTGGGAGGTGTGATTGAGTAAGGAAACTAATTTTACTTTTGTAGCTTATTGGTAACCAAATTTCTTTATTTTATAACATTTCTCAAATTTGGCAAACAAAAGGGTTAATAAGTTAATATTTTTAAGGCTGACAGTACTTTAAAAATTTTTTATTCTAGCCCTGCCTGGGTAGCTCAGCTGGTTAGAGCATCAACCAAATATGCCAAGGTTGTGGGTTCAGTCTCTGGCCAGGGCACATACAAGAATCAACCAAAGAATGCATAAATAAGTGGAACAAATTGATGTTTATCTCTCTCTCTCTCTCTCTCTCCAAAATAATAAAAAATATTATAGAAACAATACTTGTTTATCTTATGAATTTGGAAAATAAAGCGAATAATAAAAGATTGAAATTATTACTAATATCACTACTACTTTATCCTAAAAAAACTCTTTATGTGTATATAAGCCAAGCTGTTTAAAAATATTTTATACTGTTTAAAATGTTTATTTAAAATATCTATGATATTTGAGTTATATATCTTTTTTTTTTTTTTTTTTTTTGCATTTTTCCGAAGCTGGAAACTGGGAGGCAGTCAGACAGACTCCCACATGTGCCCGACCGGGATCCACCCGGCATGCCCACCAGGGGGTGAAGCTCTGCCCATCTGGGGTGTTGCTCTGTTGTGTCCAGAGCCATCCTAGCACCTGAGGCAGAGGCCACAGAGCCATCCTCAGTGCCCAAGCCATCTTTGCTCCAATGGAGCCTTGGCTGCAGGAGAGGAAGAGAGAGACAGAGAGGAAGGAGAGGGGGAAGGGTGGAGAATCAGATGGGCGCTTCTCCTGTGTGCCCTGGCCAGGAATCAAACCTGGGACTCCTGCACTCCAGGCTGATGCTCTACCACTGAGCCAACTGGCCAGGGCCTGAGTTATATATCTTTAAAGTATATAGCTTTCTATATTTTACAAATATTTTAAAGTATCTATATTTTTAAGAGGTATCTGTGTGTGTATGTGTATAACTCTCAGAATATGTTAAAACAGTTTGGCTGTTATTTATATTTGATTGATTAACCAGATTTATTCTTTTCTTATTAGATGTTTTATTAGATTTAATAAACTGGACATTATTTTCCCAAAGGAAATGGATTTGAAATATATGTATATTTAAATCTAAGTGAGCAATTTATGTCTTTTATGAAAAAGGTATTAAACTAAGGAAATGAATTTTTTTTTTTGCAGTGGGGTTTCTATTAAGTTGATAGTACTTAGTTTTACTTAGAATACTTCCTTGGTTTGAAACTGAGTATTAGTCCTCTGGTTTTGCCTTGTGTTTTTTGATGTTGAATTGAAGAATAGCTTGCCTGGGGCTTTCTGAAACCCACATTGAAATCATTTCCTCGTCTGGTGATTTTATGTCAGAAAAGTTCTGTGAACTTCTACCACATCTGTTCCCTGGTGCAATGTTACCATGCTATCTGGGGATCTGCTGTAAACACACATTTATGAGCATAAGGATGGTAAATTGATTGTGGAGAATTCCCTTCTACATACAGAGGAAATACTTTTAAATAATATATATCTCCTATGTCTACCACCATCACCAATGTAAAACCTCAAATCCCTAGTCTGTATAAAGGTGTAATTATCTGTGAAAGTAGATTTTTTTCTTTTTGGGGTCAAAACATAGAGTTTGGTCCCCATCACCTGTAGATAATTAGCTGAGAATACAGGATACATCTGGCCAGACTTTAGAAGTCAGTCTCTCTTATACAGAACAAATAAGGTTTCTGAGTCTGGAAACAACCCCCTACTAACCTTGGTGAAATAGCAGTAGCACTCACAGCAGCTCTGCTTTGATTAAAAATTAATGGTGATAAGAGCACTGGGAATTAATTATGAGCTGTAAAATTTATGTCTGCTACATAAAATGAAAAAAATGAAAACTGTGACTGCTTAAAATAGACTATTTTCACTGCATTTTGTATGTTTCCTCCATATGAAAAAGGTCTAATTGATTTCAATAGCTTTTTGGCTATTTTTATTAAAGAACAAACAATGCTAGCTGCATGTTTTGCTCTTCTAGGATTAAAAAAAATACTCATGTGGGTGGAGCGCAGAGCACATTCCTAGCAGCTGTGGCTGATGCAATGCTGTGAGAACACTCCAGCACCTGAAACCCTCCTAGGCACACCCAGGAGGGAGCTTTCCCACTATAAGGAAATGACTCAGTGCCAACCACACAGCTCCCTGATCTTTTCAGCCATTGGCTATGAAAAATATGCTGTAACATCCTATTCACTGAACCCATGTATATAAACTAGTTTACTTCCTGAATAAAGTGGATCTGTATCACTGAACCTGGTCCCCGGAGTCAGGTCTTTGTATCTCCATCGTCCTCACCCCCTGCAGGACTTGTCCACAACTGGCACCTCGAACAGGGACCTAACCGGCATCCAAGGGACAGGTGAGTGACCCTCTGCAATGGGAAACCTTCTCCCTCACTCCCAAGCTTCGCAGGCTTGAGCCCTACATGCCCTATTACAGAGTAGGTGAGTTAAAGTTTGTGAAAAGGATCCCTATACTTACTGGGAGATCCTCTCTGGTTTCAATCCCTGGATTGAGGACGGGCCTCTCTGGGACCCGGATACTTGGGCCCAAGCTCTCCGACGCATTGATTCAGCCAAAGTGCATGGGGGACAAACCATCCCTCTCAGCCTCATTCCTGCCCTGCTGGCAATACAGGCCTGCCTGACCGGTGCTCCTGCTGGGGACCCTCCACTGGTGCCAAAAATATTACAGAATACTCCTCTCTCTGGGGAGCCCCTACCTTTCTATTTGCCCCCCCTCCACTGAGGAGGAAAGTAGTTTAGCCTCCGAGTTTGACAAAATTGCAGCTGAGCACGCAGAAATGAAACCAACCAAATTGCTAACTGTACCATCAGCTCTGCCGCTGGAAAAAGCAGAAATCGTTACTTCCTCATTCCCTGCTGAGGCTCAATGCCCCACCCCAGACACCATTTTCTTCAACACGTGTTCCTGCTGCAGACCCATGGGCCAGCCTATATGCCCCCATGTGTCTTTTTTCTTTCTGTCTGTCTGTCTGTCTTGTCTATTTTTCTGTATGTCTCGCTCTCTCTCCTGCCCCTCTCTCTGAAATGACACTGGAAGGACCCAGCCATGGCACAGTGACTGACAGGGAACACACCTTCTTCTAACACAAGGGAGAGGTTATGCTTGTGTTTTTCAGCCAATTTGGATCCCAGGAACCCCCCAACCTGCTTGACAGGGTTTCTTGGGCACCCACTAAGTGGTTCAGTCTTCACCTGTCCAAAGCCACAGCCCCGGCCTTCTCCACACCTACTACACCTGAGGGGAGGAGGTCCTCAGTGCTCCAGAAGAAGACCTCGTGGCCGGCGTGCACACCTCATCACCTGGGGGGATGTGGAGGCTTTGGCGGAGTGGGCTCAGAGAATTGTCCCTGATGAGCCCCCAGGACCTGGTGCTCTGTTCTTGCTTGTGTGTACTATAGTGACCACTGACTTTTAGATGCGGGCGGACCCCCATGTCTGGGCTGCTTTTTTCCACCCTGGCATTATCCTGCCTGTAGAGACAACAACAGCAAGCTGTCATTCATCAAGTCCAATGGCCTTAATTAAAAGAGAAGGGGGAGGTGTGGGTGGAGTGCAGAGCACATTCCTAGCAGCTGTGACTGATGCAATGCTGTGAGAACACTCCAGCACCTGAAACCCTCCTAGGTACACCTTTTCAGCCATTGGCTATGAAGGACACACTGTAACACCCTATAGGCTGAACCCATGTATATAAGCTAGTTTACTTCCCAAATAAAGTGGATCTGCATCACTGAACCTGGTCCCTGGAGTTGGGTCTTTGCATCTCCATCATCCTCACCCCCAGCAGGACTTGTCCACATACTCAAATAGTATTTTCTTCCAAATAATTCTAAGAAAACTGGTAATGCATTCTTAATTTTGCTGCCAACTTGAATACAACAATGTTTATATCTTATTGAAGGTTTAGAACAATGGCAATGAAATCAAAAGAGATTTGTTATTTGCTACTTTCTGTTACTTGTTTAATATTTGTTTCACTTAATTATTTGAATTACATGAAATATGTTTTGCATGAAATTCTTCAGTCTGAAGAAACAGATGTTTGGGAGGATATAAAACAATTCTTTTCCCTTGGAAATTTTTTTCTCCTATTTTTCATAATTTGGTATTTGATGCTTTTCCAATGTAAAATTCTAGATGTTTAATGAAGTCTGGGAAAGATGAGATGACAGGCGTGTAGGTAGCCTTAATTTTTACAAATGGCTTCTTTCAGGATTTGCCCTCAAGATTTGACTAACCTATGCATTAAAATCAAAAGCCAAATATAAGGTACTTATGTCCTGAAATATCTGTAATGGACATTTTTCCTCTATCCTTTTCTTCTCCCCTCCTGCCTGCCTTCCTCTTTCCCTCTCTTTTTCTTCCTTTCTTTCTCCCTCCTTCCCTCCATTCCTCTCTCCTTCTTCCTTTTTCCTTTTCTCTTTCTGTTCTCCTTTCTTCTCTTGCATTAATCCATTCAATCATTTCTTCATCCACCATTACTGATTATCTTTTAGATGCTCACTATACTTGATTCTTTGTGGGAGATGATCAGATAAAGCTCTTAGTTGTTATTTAAATTATTGTCATCTCCATTTAAGAACTTGAGGCTTAGAGATGTTAAATCCTTGCCCAAGATCACTGAGCTCATGATTGGCAGGTCAGGAACTATTTTCTATCTTGGTCTTCCTTGGAGGAAACCCTGTTCCTGTATGTCAGAGATAGTTCTGAACCAAGAGGTGTCATTTTCCAGAATGTAAGCTCATCAGGCTACACTATCCTGTAGTCACACACAAAGGGAAAAATGTGAGGAAGAGGAAGTGTTGGCTGATTTAAACACAATTGACTAAACTTTAGATAAATCCATGGATGAATAAATCTTAGGGAAGTTTATGTAAGAATAAGGACCATATGTTCGGTCTGAGAAACTTTTACACTGCTGTCTCCAGGTTTTTACAACACCCCTACAGAGGTTGCCCCATTTACAAATGAAAAACTGTCCCTTAAATTAGAAAGATTATCTTGCTGAAGATCATAGTCTAGCAATAGGATGGGGATTTGAACCCAGGTCTGTTTTATTTAGGTTCTTTCCACTATACTACATGACCTTTGGACGATGAGGTCAGAGAGAACAACGTGGTATCACAGAGAGAAATCAACTAGCTACTCTCACATATACTCTCTAATTGAGTTCACAGCATGGGCCAAGCGCCAAGACAATAGTGACCATGAACAGACACACAGAGTCTTCCCTCATAAAAACCTACATTCTGATCCTAATACTGAAGCCAAAGCTGTTTAGCCCATTCATTGCCTACAAGAACATTTCTTACATATTTATATTTTTTTATTTAAATGGTCCCTAATAGGGGCATATTTCTGAAAATATTAACTAAAGAACCAGTTTTCTGCTTTTATTAAGGACAAGTGTGTTTTCTGAAGAGAAGAAAGAATAAAAGTTCAGTGTTTATATACCACTGGGCCACACTAACCATTTGAATCAGCTTTGATGTGAAATTTTGTGTTTTAGGTATTTAGAACCCACTAGTTAAAAAGTTTCTTTGAAGTTGTTATGGTTACATTTTATTCACAACAGTAAAACAATGGAGGAAGTGGCCTAAAGAAATAATAATAAAGAGCCAAGTGCTCACGACATCCCAGACACTGTGCATGTGCTTACATTTATAATTTAGTGTAATCCTCATAACTACTACAGAAGAATATATAACCTCCTAGTCCCCATTTCACAAAGGAGAAGACTGAGACACAGAGAAGTTGAGTATTATGCCCAACGTCACACAGAAAAATGGGGATTTGAATGTAGGCAGTTGATGATCCAGGGTGATTAAATTTATCAATATTTGACCATTGTTCATCTGTTCCTTAATTTCACTCATGCAAACACTGTAAAGCACTCATTTTGCTTAATTAAACAGTGTTGCTCCAAGCCCTTGAAAGTTTCATAACCATTCATTGGTGTCATTAAATATTTGTTTAGCACCAATCACATGGCAGACCTCATACTAGGTGGCCAAGATAGATACACAGTGTTTGTTAAAAGCTAAGATAATGTTTATTTACCTACTTTTTTTTTTCAAGCATGCACAAGACAGACAGACAGGAAGGGAGAAAGATGAGAAGAGTCAATTCTTTGTTGTGGCACCTTAGTTTGTTCAATGATTGCTTTCTCATATGTGCCTTGACCAGGGGGCTTCAACAGAACAAGTGACCCCTTGCTCAAGACAGTGACCTTGGACTTAAGCCGGAGACCATGGAGTCATGTCTATGACCCCATGCTTAAGCCAGCGACACCACGCTCAAGCTGGCAACCTCTGGGTTTCCAACCTGGTTCCTCAGCATCCCAGGCTGACTCTCTATCCACTGTGCCACCGCCTGGTCAGGCTATTGTCCTGGTTTTTATTTGGATCTTCTTAATATTTTATCTCTTCATAATCTTTCTGCAGAAAACAACAATCTCTTTGCAGAATCCCAATGAATTATTTCTTTCTATTCTTTTGTATAAGGCATAATCCAGATTATGGAAAGGGTCAATATCATAAACCTAGTTTAGGTGACATATAAACATGTGGAATTCATTCAGGTCCTAGTTTTACAGCTTTCTAAAATTTATTAGTACTTACATGGTTTTGCATTGAAAATATTATTATTATTTTGCAAGGTGATCAGGGATGAAGTCACAGACAGCGAAGACCCACGCAAATGCAAGGCAAAAAAGACCTTGGCTCTTCTGGTCATGGGCAATCAGATAGCAGTTACCTAAGACCGACCGTTGCAGGAGCTGGGTCTGGTCTGAGCCGCCTGTTTTCAGGCCGCTCTTCACTGCTTTGATGTGCTGGGTCTGCAGGTCATTCCCCAGCTCTGATCTCCAATGTTTGATTGTCAGCCAGGGCCCTGGCGCCCTGCTGCCTCATACTTCCAGTCCATGGCCAGTCCCAGCCTGACTTTTTTTTTTTTAAAGCCTGTCTTGCTTCTTTGCAGAGGAAATGTTTTACATGAGAAATATTCCAGCTGAGTCTTTGCTCCATGGTTTGAATAAGAATGAACTACCCTGTGGTTTAGTCAGGATTCGGTTCAGGAATACACTATGCTGTCAGAAGAAGAGACAGTTAATGGTGGAACTTTGTGAACTCTCACATTTTGGGTAGACGCAATATGTTGTGTTGGCTCTAGAGTTAGCACAAGTTTAAGTCCTGCTGTTGCTATTCACTAGCTACCTCCTGGAGTCTCACTTTCCTCTTCTGTGAACTCAAAAATTGATGCAAGAAGTAAAAGAGATAATGTACTGACAGTGGTTAGCGTATTGCCCAATACAAGCTGAGTGCTCAGTAAATGATATGTATTACTGTTGTTATTTTGGTCTTTCTATCTTAAAAAAGTAAAAAAAATCCTACTGCTGTTTTCAAATCTTCCCCAGTGGCAGGGTCACCAGTGTCCTACAAAACAGCTAATACTCTTAACCCCTTCATGTCAACTCCATTTCCAGTAATCATGCTTTGCCAGATAAATATGTAACAGTGTAAGAGGTCCTTCAACTAATGGATGACTTTCTCAGGGAAGTTAATAGGTCCTCTCCTCCTTCTTCTACATCTTTGCTCACTTCTGACTGCTTAATCTATCCATTTCTAAGAGAAGTGGTTTTTAAATAAAAATTATACTATGATGCTCGACTAAAAAAGAATTTAGAGCCAAGAACTCTAATGCAAGAAGTTTATTTAGAAAGTCACAGAGGTAGGAGAAGTGAGCCAGCTGGGCTACGTGGACTCAGAAAACAATTTACAGAGGAAAAGGAAGGGTCGGCAGAGCTTAGGAGAAAGAAAGCATACATATGCTCTTGAGAGTTAGCCTGCACACTTGGTTCTATATCTTAAGAGTTTTTATCTGTTTTCTAAAGGTGAGAATTTTAGGGGAGGTCTCAGGAGAGGATGAGAATAGACTATTCATCAGCTTTCTAGGTGTTTCTTTTCAGGGTCATGGTCTCTACTGATTGGCTGGTGCTAAGGTAGTGAGTAAGTAGTCATTCTATCTGGTCTCAATATCAACCATGGGGTCACTTCATCTGTTTTTGCTGCTTTTCTGGGCCTGGATCTGAAACACAACTGAGGCCTAGCTGTTATCTCTAGTTTGACCAAAACTTGTCTCCATTCTCATCAGACTTAAGGCTTTGTTCCTAAGATTATCTGATGCATGTCAGAAGCTTATTGTCCTGAAGGCTTAATGTTTAATGGAGTGGTCATGCAAGGGCTTCTATGGGAGACAAATGAGGCTATTCTTTGGCCACTTGTTCTTCTTCTAAGAGGTTTTAAACCACACTGCTAAGGTCATTTTTGTAGGAAGAGCACAGAGCATTTACCTGGCAGCTGTGGCTGATGTTATGCTGTGAGAACACTCCAGCAAGGATAAACCCTCCCTGGCACACCCCAGAGGGAGCTTGCCCGCTATACGGAAATGACTCGGCGCCAACCAGGCAGCCTCCTAACCTATTTTGGCCATTTGCCCTGCTGTAACATTCCATTGGCTGAACCCATGTATATGAGCTAGTTTACTTCCTTAATAAAGTGGATCTGCATCACTGAACCTGGTCTCCGGAGTCAGGTCTCTGTGTCTCTGTCATCCTCACCCCCAGTGGGCCTTGTCCACATTTTGGCACCTGAACAGAGACCCAGTCAGCATCCAAGGGACGGGTGAGTGACCCTCTGCAATGGGAAACCTTCCCCCTCACTCCCGAGCCCCACAGGCTCGAGCCCTGCACACCCTATTGCAGAGTAGGCAAGTTAAAGTTTGTGAAAAGGATCTCGGTACTTACTGGGAGATCTTCTCTGGTTTCCATCCCTGGCTTAGGGATGCGCCCCTTTGGGACCCGAACACTTGGGCTCTAGCTCTCCAATTCATTTGTATGGCTGAAGTATATGAAAGACAAACCTTTCCTCTTGCCTCACTCCTGCCCTATTAGCCAACACGCCTGCCTGTCCGGTGCTCCTGCTGAGGACCCTCCGCTGGTTCCTAAGATCTTACTACTTCTCTTTCAGAGGAGCCCCTACTCCCCATTCGCCTCCCGCTGCAGAGGAGGAATGTGGTTGGGTCTCTGAGTTTGATAAACTTGCGGCTGAGCGCACAGAAACAAAACCAACTGAATTAGTAACTGCGCCATCAGCCCCGCTGCCTGAAGAGGCAGAGTAGTCGCCACTTCCACAGCCCCTGCGGGGCTCAGTGCCCCACCCCAGTTCCTCAGACTCCATCTTCTACCCCTGCTTTACATCCAGCCTGTGCTCCCGCTGCAGACCCATGGGCCAGCCTATATGCCGCCTGTGTCAGCAAAGAGATGTTTCTCATGCGGCGTTGGGATTAGGCCCCCCTCACCTTTTTCCAGTCAACGTTAACCCTACCGCCGCACGGCCACAAGCTCGGTACCCTCATGACCAAAGAACGGTCGTTACTGTTAGGAGAGCCATCCGGGAAGATGGCCTCCACTCCCCCCATGTTCAGCAGTTATTTGAGAATATCAGTATTGATTTAAATTGCCCTCATAATTGGAAGACGTTAGTCCGAGCAGTCGTCACCATGGGAAACTTAATTCAATGGAAAGCTTTGTACAATGAGCACTGTGAGATAATAGGTGAAAAGAATCAAAGGACTGGTATTAACCTCCCCCTGAAGCCCTCAAAGGAGAAGGGCAATTTGCCTCCCCTGCTGTACAGACTACCAAACCCCCTCAGTATTTTGATCAAGTGCGCCTATGTTCCACTAGAGCCTTTAACCAAACTAATGCTCATGGAAGGTCCTTGAAGCTTTCCAAATTGCTTCAGGGTCCCAATGAGCCTTTTTCAGACTTCTTAGGAAGGGTCCAAGAAGCCATAAAGCGCCAAGTAACACACACCGATGCGGCAGATGCTCTAACTAAAGAATCGTGTGGGAAGGCGCTAATGGAGAGTGTAGACAGGCAATAGGACCTATCAGAGCTGCAGCCCTAGACGATTGATCCGGTCCTTGCCTGCCGAGATGCGCGCAGCAGCTCAGCGGCGGCCCTCCTCGCTACAGCTCTCGCAGCCCAGTTAAGTGTCTCCTGTCAGGGAAGCCGACCGACACAAGGAGCCTGCTTTGAATATAAGGGCACAGGACATTTTGCGCGGCAGTGCCCTAATAGGAAAGGGAAGAATGATAAAAAACCACCTTCTGTGTGCCCCTGTTGTAAAAAGGGATTTCACTGAAAACAAGACTGCTGCTCAACTACTACTGCAGATGGAAAGCCCCTGGAGCAGGGGTCCCCAAACTTTTTACACAGGGGGTCAGTTCACTGTGCCTCAGACCATTGGAGGGCTGGACTATAAAAAAAATTATGAACAAATCCCTATGCACACTGCACATATCTTATTTTAAACTAAAGAAACAAATACAATGTTTAAAATAAAGAACAAGTAAATTTAAATCAACAAACTGACCAGTATTTCAATGGGAACTATGCTCCTCTCACTGACCACCAATGAAAGAGGTGCCCCTTCTGGAAGTGCAGCGGGGGCTGGATAAATGGCCTCAGGGGGCTGCATGCGGCCCACGGGCCATAGTTTGGGGACCCCTTCCCTGAAGCCTTACCCTTAACTCAGAATAAGCCTTTCTGACCCTGTGAGTAAAAGGTCACCCCATTCTTTGGCTCATAGACTCTAGTGCTGATGTTTCTGTAATCAGAGAGAAAGATAAAAAGGAAGGCTGGGCCACGCGGCCCGGACCTCTCGTACAGGGAGTTAGTGGAGTACGATCAGCCCAACAAGCCCTACGGCCACTCCATTTGATAGATCCTGGTGGGGCAACTGGAGTTTTCAGTCCCTCATTTATGACTGAATTACCACATACACTTTGGGGACGAGACATGCTGTCTTTACTCCGTGTCTCTATTACCAGCCAGCCTCCCCCCAATTCTAAAGGCCACTGCTCAATTAAAACCCCCGGAACCCATCAAAATTACATGGGATACCGACCAACCAATTTGGGTCGAGCAGTGGCCATTAACAAAACCAAAATTAAAAGAGTTACACAAGCTAGTTCAGCAACAGTTAGAAGCCAAACATATTGAACCCTTCACCAGTCCTGTTTTTGTGATACAGAAGAAGAAGAAGGCATCCGGAAAATGGAGATTCCTCCATGATTTAAGGGCAATTAATAAGCATATGGCAAAAATGGGCACTTTATAGCCAGGCTTGCCACATCCCTCTGCGGTACCGTGGGCGGCCCATATCAAAATTATAGACAGCAAAGACTGTTTTTTCTCGATCCCCCTCCATCCAGAAGACAAGCCTTATTTTGCTTTTACTGTGCCCTCCACTAATCATGCCCTTCTGGCTCAAAGGTATCAGTGGACAGTCCTCCGGCAAGGTATGAAAAATAGCCCCACCATCTGCCAGCAGTATGTAGGCACTGCGATGCAACCTTTGTGGGAGCAATGCCTCATATACCATTATATGGATGACATATTAATAGCTCATGTCGATCCTACAGTATTAGAGGAATGTTCCTAGCAGCTCTTAGCTAATCTGAATGCCTTTGGACTTTCTGTAGCACCAGAGAAGGTACAAACTTTACCACCTTTTACTTTCTTAGGATACCGCATAAGGGAAGAAATAACACCTATTTCCCCTATGCTCACAGTCCCTCAGCAATGCTCTTTACACGAATTACAAGAACTATGCAGTCAAATAAACTGGATACGTGGATACCTATCTATTTCTACTGCTGAATTAGACCCCTTATTCTCCCTCCTCGAAGGTGACACAGAGCCCAGTAGCATCCGCCATCTCACTACTACAGCAAAACAGGTTATAGCGGACGTTAACAATGCTATTTGCTCTGTGTCGATGGCCAGGCTAGAATCTACTCAGGCAATCTCAGCCATTGTCCTGGCCACAAAGGGCACTCCCACTGGAGTCCTGTTTCAGAACAAACCTCTGTATTGGGTACATCTACCATATAGTCAGCTGTCTAAAATCACCCCCAGCAAGACTGTAATCTGCATTCTTAGCCGAAAGCTATGGTGAACTTGTGTCATCCTGTATGGTTGAGAGCCTGATATACTCATCGTACCAATTCCTCTTGACCATATACAATTCCTCCTTCCTGATGACCTAGAAGTACAATCACTTGTGGCTAATTTTCCTGGTCAAATAGACAATCACCAACCAATGATAAACTCCTACAGACTCTACAGAGAGTCCCCTTACAAACAACCCCTCATTCCTATCCAGCCTCTACTCCTATTCCACATAGCATGACGGCGTTCATCGACGCAGCTGCTCTCATTGTGGAATAGTATTCAGATCATCAACAGAAGGCACAAATTTCCATAAATACAGTTATACCGGGTCAGTACAAGTAGGCAAGCTACCAGCCATCTATTATGCCCTGCACCTCTGGCAACAGGCTCCTCTCAATATCTTCTCGGATAGTGCCTATGCTATGTAAACAGTTAAAGGTCTTGCCCATTCCACCTTCCGACCCAAGCAGACGGCACTTGATAAGGCCCTTGGCCAACTTAAAGAACTATTACAGGAGCGTCAACACCCTTGGTATATTCAGCATCTCCGCTCCCACTCTGGCTTACCGGGTCCTTTAACAGCAGGCAATGCACAGCTGATCTTCTAGTCTTGACTCTTTCCCCTACTGAGCAAGCTAGGCAACTGCATGCCCGATTTCCTATGTCTGCCCATTCTCTCAAATCTCTGTTTCCTCATCTCACTCACGCAGCTTGCAAACACCTTGTTTGTACCTGTAAACAATGTGGGCCCTTACTACCATTAGACCCCCTACAGCCACAAGGTGTTAACCCTCGGGGCCTACAACCTAACGCTGTAGCAAATAGATGTCCCTCATGTTCCCCAATTTGGCAAACTTTGCTACATACACGTAGCAGTAGACACCTTCTCTGGAGCCATCTCAGCCACGGCCCTAGCCAGAGAGAAAACTACACATGCAATTCGTGCCCTTCGGCAGGCCATACTTTGCCTTGGCGTTCCTTGGGAGATTAAGACTGACAATGGATCCTGTTATACCAGTGGCCAGTTTAAAACCTTCTGTTCTCAATGGCAAATCACACACTGCCTTGGCATTACATAAAACCCCTAAGGACAAGCCATTGTAGAATAGCAACATAGAGACATCAAGCTCCAAATACAAAAAGAAAGGGGGATATGCCCCGGGCCTCACCCAGAGAAGTGCTCCTCAGTGCTGAATTCACTCTCAATTATTTAACTTTTGATTCTGATGGCGTAACTCCCGCTTACAAACATTGGGGAGGCCTTTGTAGCCAGCCAACCCTGTTCATTGGTACACTGGAAGGACTCAGCCACAGCTCAGTGGCAGGGACCACACCCTCTTCTAATGCAAGGGAGAGGTTATACTTGTGTCTTTCCAGAAAACAGCCCACAGCCCATTTGGATCCTGGGACAGAATATCTGACCAATTCCTGTGTCCCAAGATGACTCCTCCAATGAGCCCCTGACCCAGGAGATGGCAAACCTCACCCTTGATGAATGGCTGCCTGGAGGAGGTCCTCAGTGCTCCAGGAGAAGACCTCACAACCAATGTGCACACAACATCACCTGGGGAGATATGAAGGCTTTAGCAGAACAAGCCCAGAGATTGGCCCCTGACGGGCCCCCGGGCCCAGGCACTCTATTCCTACTCATGTGTGCCATTATCACAGCCAACTCTCAGGTGTGAGAAGAGCCGCACGTCTGGGCGGCTATTCCCCACCCTGGGATAATCATGCCCGTGAAGTTAAAAGCCCCCAGTTTCCTGCAATCTACTCCAGTAACTGTTCCCTTGGTCTCCTGTGTGACAATAGTGGTCAGGAATCCCAGAAGTGGAACGGCACTCTATGGGGTAACCTCAGTAAGCCAATGCTACTCAAATTTACTCTAAGTAATGACACTACTCCCTCTGAGGGGTGAGTCCTCCTTCCTCTTCTATGTGGTGGTCCTCCAATACCACAAGGGAATTTGCTGAAAAAGGTACCACCAATGGAGGCTCAGTGCTTGGCCTTTAAGCCTTCCTCCCCCTAACTACCAGCAATTGGACCCACCTTGCTAACCGTACCTTTCCAGGGTCACCCCTCTGTCCAGGTCCTGTACGATGAACATCTGAGGGCACTCCCGAAGGAAGGAATTCCCTGGAGGGACTGCCAGCTTGCATCTGGCCCGGACGCACAAACCCCTAACCTCGGTGTTTGGCATCAGATGCTAAGAGACAGGATGCAACATTATGCAGTACACAGCCCACAGCAAGCCATCTGTTCTGTGTTTGGACACTGGGATCTTTGTGGGAAGGGGGCATGCATGGACCTACGTCCGTATTTCCTGATCAAAAATGGGACTGTGTTTAATGGTACTTGGAGGGCCCCTACAGGACAATGGGAGGGACATGTTTCTGTACACATCAATGTATCCCGTCCCCTGGGAGGATTCCCCTGTTTGACACTCCCCTTCTATTTTCTAACTAGTAACTTAAGCTCCTTTAGCTGCACTAACTTGACATGCAATCTCACCAATTGCTGGGATGGGACTCACCCATATGCTTTGATTGTGCACACTCCCTCTTTAGTGTGGGTCCCTGTCTGTGCCTCTGATTGGGAGGGCCCAGCAGATTTAGTGGTCCATCGAAGGCTGCAAGAGAGAGCTGTAGGCCTTGTTTTCCTTGTCATCTTCTTAATAACCACTGCAGTAGCTGGAGCAGCCACTGGAGTAGCCTCCCTAGTGTCTACTCAGCAAACTAGAGCCACCCTCAATCAGTTAGCAGAAAGAACTGCTGACCCCTTTGCTACACAGCAACTAATCCATGGACAGTTTCATGGGGCCATAATGAATCTCCAATGACAAATTGACCTCCTAGGCAAGTAGATTAACAATCTCTGGCAATTGAGCCACACCCAATGTGATATTTGCTACCCCTCTGTTTCTGTAACCCCCATACCTGTCCACAACGCCACTATAGAGCAACAGCGCCTTCCAGCCATAATCAAAGGACCCTTTAATGAAAATTTCCTTAACTATAGTAGAAACTTACAACAACAGGTCCTTGCCATCAATCACACCCGGGTAACTCCAATATCATTTGGACTACTAGAACAAACTTTGCAGAAACTTGCCTCCCTGTTCAACCCAGCCAATATGCTAGCATATGGTATTATTAATGTATTCGGTATGTTAGTTCTACTAGGATTCTGTTGTTTAATGCATATCATTCAGCGAGTACAACAGCAGCAAGCAGTCCAACTAGCCTTAATAAAAAGAGAAGAGGGAAATGTAGGTAGAGCGCAGAGCATTTACCTGGCAGCTGTGGCTGATGCAATGCTGTGAGAACATTCCAGCACCTGAAACCCTCCCTGGCACACCCCGGAGGGAGCTTGCCCGCTATATGGAAATGACTCAGTGCCAACCGGGCAGCCTCCTAGCCTTTTTTGGCCATTCTCTCTGCTGTAACATTCAATTGGCTGAACCCATGTATATAAGCTAACTTACTTCCTTAATAAAGTGGATCTGCATCACTGAACCTGGTCTCCGGAGTCAGGTCTCTGCATCTCCATTGTCCTCACCCCCGGTGGGCCTTGTCCACAATTTTGAGGGCAAGTCCCAGCTTATAAGAGTTATTTTTTCTAGTTTTGCCTGTTGTTAGGCACCTGGACTTTCCACCCGGGTGACATTCCATGCCTGGACTATTGTTCATTCCTGCTCTGTTCTTGCCTAACTACCTACTCTATCAGATGCACTTTGTTATACATAAAATATGTTGCAATAAAGTTGAGTAAGAAAAAAACCTGATCTGATGGTTTCTGTCCTTTATCACATTAGCTTTTTTGTCTTTATTGTGATCACAGTTTAGTACCACATAGATATTCTATGTTGATAGTCATTTACCCTCACACTTTAAGTATGTTATATTTTTATCTATCTATTGTTGCTGAGGGAAACACAATCATTCTAGTAGCTAATGTGTCTAGTTTTCCTCGTCCAGTAGCTTTGAAGATTGACTTTGTGTTTGGGATGTTACCCATTGCACTGAAATGTGGATAGTTATGAATTTTTTTTATTTATCCTGCTTGAGATTTGGTGTGATCCATAAGTTTAATCACTTCTTTTTTTTAGTTCTGGAAAGTCCTCATCCATTACTTCCTTGAATATTGATTCCTCCTCATCCTTTCCATTCTTTCCATGTAAAATTCCTATTATATTTATGTTAGACTTTCTTATTTTAATTTTCTAGTTGTTTAATATTCTTTTTATATTTCACATTTTAAAACTTCTTTTATATTTCATATTTTTAATGCATATACCTCTTTGTATACACCTGTAGTAAAATGATTTCTTAGGACTATCTTCTATGCCATTAGTTGTCTTGTGTTTCTTACCTTTCGCTCTGTAGCTTTTAAGTGAGATTATTTCTCTCTCAATTTTTTCCATTATCTCAGTTCAAAATGAGCAGTTACCACTCTCTGCTATGCCTATATCCTGTTTTCCTATGTGGTTTATAACTTTTTATCACAAGTTCATTTTCAGCAGGGCTTGTTTTCCATGTGGGTCCCTTAAGGCTTGGGTTATGGAAGTGGTTTTGAGTTTGCCTCTGTGAGGTCCCTAGAGATTTCATTGGTGCTGGCCTAATTTTTATGTTAAATTTCCATGGTAGATTATGTTCCCAAAGAATGCTAAAATAATATTTCCCTTTCTGCAAATTCTTTTGCAATATGACCTTGCCACTCTCCCATTGAAGTGGAGTTTACTTTTTGCCTCTGATTTTGGGCACCCCTTTTCCTGGGCTTTGACTAATAGAATGTGGCAGAAGTGACACTGTGTAACTTCTAAGACTGTGCTTATGAGATTCCCAGCTTTCCCCTTCATGACTTGGAATGATTTTTTATGGCAATCAGTCATTTTGCTACAAGCTTGACCACCACGCTGTAAAGAAGCCCACATTATCTACATATAGAAGCAGAGACTGAGTGGAGGAACTCCTAAGTAATTAAATATGTGAATGAGGAGTTCTCAGACCTTCAGCTTCACTCAGCCCCACGGAGTCACCAGCTGATTGCAAGGGAATGAATTGCACCAGCTTCCAATGGAGCAAAAGAACCATCCAGCTAAGTTCAACCTAAATCCCTGACTAACAGATCACTGGCAAATGATCTGAAACGACCACACAGCCTTGGGATTCTGATTCTTACACTTGACCCTTTCCTACTAATGGAATAGGTAGATGTTAAAACTGTTTCATTACAGCCCTAGTCTAGAGGGTATAGTTTTTCAAATACATGTTCCATTGGAATTCTTCCATGTCAAGTCTGTTTACTGGAAAGACTGGAAATGCATCCTCACTCATTGGGACCCAGCTCAGTTTTCAGGCCCTCTGGAACCACTGTCTCTGGTCATCATAAAGAAGAAATAATTATTCCCTTCTACTCACAAAACATATCATTGTTTCCAGTTTTTTTTATAGATGAGGTAATATCTTTTTGCTCGATATTTTTATTTAAGAAAAATCCCACCTTTTCTATCTCACTGGTCTTTTTCACATATCTGTGCCTGAAACTGAACTACCTCTTCATCCTGTATATACCTGACCTACATCCTCTCTGCAGAATTGTGCTCATATTGCTCTTTTCACATGAAATCCCAAACTTCTGGTGCCCATCTGCAGATGTAACCAATCTTTCTTTATGGAATGCTTCCTCTTCCATAAAGCCTTCTTTGGTAGCCCAAGCTGTAATCCCCTGACCAACAGTATTTTTAACCTGTAATTGTCTTTTGACTTCTACCTTGTCAAGACAATAAAGCACATGGTTTAAAGCAGAATTTGAAAATCATAACCCACTAGACCAAAAAACAAAACAAAACAAAAAACCCTGCCTGTTTTTGTAAATAAAGTTTTAGTGGGAGACAGTCACTAAATTCATTAATATGTTGCCTATGGTTACTTTTGTTCTACAGTGGTATAGTTGATTAGCTGTGACAGAGACCATATGGCCCACAAAGTGTAAAATATTTACGATCTGGCCATTTAGAGCAAAGTTTTGTCGATCTCTGGTTTAGAGCATGAGCGTTGGACTTTGCATCACCTCTTAACATTTACCAGCTGTTTGATCCACAGGCCTGCTATGCAGGTCAAATAATAGAATAGGAATAAACTATTTTGGAATGTTTAAAACATGAATATAGAGTATTATTATTGCTTTTACTTTTGCCCTAACTTAGAATATATATGATTTATCTCTAACTGGATAAACAGTCCTTAAAAATAATTGGGAGGAGCCCTGGCCGGTTGGCTCAGTGGTAGAGCGTCAGCCTAGCGTGCGGAGGACCCGGGTTCGATTCCCGGCCAGGGCACATAGGAGAAGCGCCCATTTGCTTCTCCACCCCTCCGCCGCGCCTTCCTCTCTGTCTCTCTCTTCCCCTCCCGCAGCCAAGGCTCCATTGGAGCAAAAGATGGCCCGGGCGCTGGGGATGGCTCTGTGGCCTCTGCCCCAGGCGCTAGAGTGGCTCTGGTCGCAATATGGCGACACCCAGGAGGGTCGCAACATGGCGACGCCCAGGATGGGCAGAGCATCGCCCCCTGGTGGGCAGAGCGTCGCCCCCTGGTGGGCGTGCCGGGTGGATCCCGGTTGGGCGCATGCGGGAGTCTGTCTGACTGTCTCTCCCTGTTTCCAGCTTCAGAAAAATGAAAAATAAATAATAATAATTGGGAGGAAACTAGAAATGGGGTGGTATTCTGTTAGATGTCATTGCATTCTTTTTATCAAGGTGTATAGATATGTGTCCACATGCAAAGTGCTGTAAACATGAACTTCACTGTAAACAAATACTTAAATTAAGCTTAGAAAAATAGAGGAAAATGTCCTTTCGTAAGCTCTCACGTGGAACATTATGACTGTGGAATAGCCACGTTTAGTGTATAACACATCTTTGGTTTTTGTGCAAAATGTTTACCTTAAGATGATATTTAGGAAGTGAAAAAGTTGATGCTGCCATTTCTAGTCATGAAATGATCTCTTAGCTTTTGTGTTTTTGCAAAGCCAGGTTTTAGAAATCAAATGCCAAAGATAGTTTATCAGTATGGGTAAAATAAGTGAAAGGCTATTGTTACAAAAAACAAACAAACAAACCCCCCACACGCTCACACACACACACACACACACACACACACATGCACGCATATACATACAAATAAAATGGGCTGACTACACACAGCTCAGAGATGGTGGTAAAGCTGTAATCCCTTGACCAACAGTATTTGGTCAAATCTCCCAGTCATTGGCATTTTAAAAGAAGTATATGTCTCATCTGGAAATTTTGCTTTCTAACCCTTTTGGGACATTATTAAATTTTCTTCTAGGAAGGAAAACCCAGTAAGCTACAAATTGTTTCTTCCTGTTTGTGCAGTGAAAACAGCGGGTGGGAGAGGGGGTGTTTAGGAGCCTGGCATTCTGCGGAGCACCAGGGCCTCTTTAATTAGAGAGAGGCTGTCAGGGAAGATGGACAATGTTCCCTTTGTTAGAGCAACACAGTATCTTTCAAAATCATATTTGTTTTTAAACTCAGGGTATTTGCACACAACCACGAGAAACACAGTTTAGAATCTAAACTTTAGATGATGCATAAGAATTAGAATAGGAGATGTTTGCTTTAAAAAATATAACAAATAGTGATACAGATTTTTAAAACCAGAAATTGCAATGAAAGTGCTGTAAAAAGTTCAATCTAACTTTGAAATTTGCTAGTAAACGAGTCATATCTGCTGGAAGGGAGCTATAATATACACGGATACATTGGATATGAAAATGGAATTGAACCTATTCTCTTCTGGCAGTAGAAGTAAATTTTATGACAAAGGATTCTTAGTTGTTTTTTTTTTTTCTTAGCCATCTTCAATTCTAAGTATATTCATGCAACAGTAAAATGATATAGATTGTGATAGTTTTCAACTTCTAAGGATTTCACTGACTGGGGCAAGAATATTAAGAGGAATTTTCTTTCCAAGATCTTAGTGATGAAAACCATATCATCCAGGAAGTTTTATTTTCCAGGACAAATGGTCTAGTGTGGTTACTCGATAGTATATTGATACCTTGATGAAGCATTTTATTTAAGAGAGTTCCCTAGGGGTCAGAACTAATTGTTAAGATTCTAACCAGGTCTCTCTGCATATAAAATGCTTTTTGTTTTGTTAATTTTTCCCAATGTGATTTAAAAAAATTATTTATTTATTTATTTTTGTTTATAGAGGCAGAGATAGACAGGGACAGACAGACAGGAACAGGAGAGATAAGAAGCATCAATCATCAGTTTCTCGTTGCGCATTGCGACTTTCTTAGTTGTTCATTGATTGCTTTCTCACATGTGCCTTGACCGCGGGCCTTCAGCAGACCGAGGAACCCCCTGCTGGAGCCAGCGACCTTGGGTCCAAGCTGATGAGCTCTTTGCTCAAGCCAGATGAGCCCACGCTCAAGCTGGCGACCTCGGGGTCTCGAACCTGGGTCCTTCCGCATCCCAGTCCGACGCTCTACTCACTGCGCCACCACCTGGTCAGGCCCCAATGTGATTTTATTATATACAACTACCCAGTAAGAAAACTGTATGTATTCTGAAAGCATCATCAAAATAGGGGCACCCAGGCCCTGGCCGGTTGGCTCAGTGGTAGAGTGTTGGCTTGGCGTGCAGGAGTCCTGGGTTCGATTCCCAGCCAGAGCACACAGGAGAAGCGCCCATCTGCTTCTCCACCCCTCCCCCTCTCCTTCCTCTCTGTCTCTCTCTTCCCCTCCCGCAGCCAAGGCTCCATTGGAGCAAAGTTGGCCCGGGCGCTGAGGATGGCTCCATGGCCTCTGCCTCAGGCGCTAGAATGGCTCTGGTTGCAACAAAGCAATGCCCTAGATGGGCAGAGCATGACCCCCTGGTGGGCATGCCCGGTGGATCCCAGTCGGGTGCATGCAGGAGTCTGTCTGACTGCCTCCCCATTTCCAACTTCAGAAAAATAAAAAAAAATAAAAATAAAAATAAAAAATAAATAAAAAATAGGGGCACCCAAAAATAAATGATTTGGGTAGACATGAAGTTGATCAACAATATGTGTGTGTGTGTGTGTGTGCACACACAGGCGTAGTCTATACATATAACATTTCCAAGATAATTTCCATGAGAGAAACAAGTAAGTGTTTTCTTGGACTTTCTTAATTTGTGGTAAGATAGTTTCTCTGAAGAATTCTATTTTGAGGGAGTTCCATAATATTTTCAATCAGGATCTGATGACATGTCTTTCATCACACTGAGCCTTTCAGAGTACCTCGCTCCTCCCTACAAGGGGCCTATAACTTACACAAGCATGAGACATACACCCAGGAAACAATTAAGACATAACCGGTATATAATGTAGTTATAATTTTATGTTTGATATTTTTTTAGTTTCATTATTTTGTTAACTCTGATGTTGACAGATTCCTTTATTAAATTGTTAAATACCCATTTGTTTGAAATATGGATAATTTGCTGTCACTGATTAAATGCCACGAGAGAGAAACTGCCGCACCACAGGCAAGTGATCAGAGAGCATCTGCCCATAGTTGAAGCAGTAGCCCAATAGAATAATGACTATGGGAATAAGTTACATGGAAACCCAATTAACTGAAACCTTGGAATAATTGAATTTTTCCCCCTTGCACTTTTGTTTGATGGAAAAGAGGCAATGCTAAGCTGGTAACCAATAAGAGGAATTTTTAAAGTTGAGTTCCTGAGCATGGTTTTAGATCAGTATATATTAAGTCCATTTTCCTAGCCCACCACTATTTATACTTGTACCAAGGGAAAAAAACTATTATAGCTAAGAATGACACTGGAACATATCAGTCTTTAAAGAAATACTAATTTTGTTTACAATATTGCTCTCGTAAAATGGACAAGCACATTCAGAAACATTTTCTAACCATATGAATAGAGGCAAAAGAGTTTTCTATACAATCATTTGTGCATTTTACTGAAACCACAGTTTACTTATTCTGCTCTACCTCCCACTTTGAGATAATCAAATTTTGCTGTGTCCTGAGATGTGCTCTGTGGCCTGACTTCTTTCTCAGGGTCTCTAAGAATGGCAAAATCTCCAAACAAGGCTATTGAAAGAGCTCTGTCAACTAAGCTCAACACAAAGAAGAATAAATATCCCATCTTCTGAATGAGTTCAAGTTACAGAAAAGACCATAGGGGTTTGGAAAGGAAATTGGGTGCTGCAAGTGCTATAACACAGGCATCTCTGTTTGCCTTGTTCCAAGCTCCATGTCTAACTCAAATAAATTTGTTAAATAAATATTTTCTATTAAGGCGGTCAGCATGTCAATGATAGGTTTTGGATTTGGCATTTAAAGGTGAGTTGAATTTTGACTACTGAAAAGAAAGGAAGTCCATCCATTCAGATAAAAGAATGCCATGTGAAAAAATGCAGAGGTGGGATGAAAAGTGTGGGCTGAGGGGTGGGATAAGATACTGCATGGAGTTCGATAAAGTCACTTAGTAGATTAGCCTTAACTCATCTCACGCTTAGACTTGGCGATGGTGTCAGAGAGATACCATTTTGTGTATTTTTATTCTCACACATATTATTTTTACATCCACTTTCTCCCCCCCCCCACACCCCACCCGATACACACTGTGAATCAGGAGAGAGCACACTGTTTATTGTGAAGGTTAGCTTAGGTTTTAGCCTACAGCATTCTGAACAAAATTGATAACTGGACATGCTCACTTTAAGGTGCAGAGTTAAAGGAAACTTTGTAGGGTCTTAAGTATTCCATTTGGCAGCACGCCTTCACTTTTATTCAAGATGAACCCTTAGCTAACTCTTATTATTTCGCTATTTCAAATCCATGAAGAAGCCACTGAGGTGCTCACGAAGCACGCCAGTATACCGATTGTTAGCATGGCTATGCTGGTACAGGTCACTGGCACTGTTACCCTCCGGAAGTGCCATCCCAAATGCACATTTTGCTAAATGCCCCTCCTCAATGCCAACACCGGCTTGTCTTCTGAATAGGTATGCTTTCTGGAAATCACCCTACAGCTGACCCACAGCATACCACATATTATATATTTAGTGATGTCACTCCCATCCCCCAGCTTCAGACAAGAGACGCCTGAGAAGAGGAGGAAGTTTGCCATCGAAAGGAAATGAAAAGTGTTTATTGTATGTCTCTCCTCAGGAGCTCAATGCCAGATGCACATTTCAAACCCAGTGCACTGACTACTCAGACACACATGGCTGCCTGAGGGAGAGCATGGGGTCAGAAAGAGACAAGGAGATCGGAGTTATCTGTAATGCAAGTACTTTAATTTGTTGCAAGAGAAATGTCAAGTTTCATATCAAGGAAGGTTTTAGAAAGATTAGAGGTACTAGAACTCAGGGTTCCTAAAGAATGTTGTAAATTTTTTTTTTCAAATAAGATGGGTTCTGAGATGGAGAAAGTTAGCACTATCTCGACTGAAAACAGAGCTAATAAGGATGCCCACTTAGGACATCATTGACAGTTGTGCAGTAGCCAGACTGCTTCATATCATTAAAAATATAGAGAGCAATTCTGAAAATAAAGGGCCTTCCTGTATATACTCTCTCTAATTCCTTCCTGGTCTTGGCAAGTGAATATTTGTGTCTGCTAAAAATAAGAAGGAAAAAAGAAATGTAATTTAGAAGGGGAAAAAACAAACCTATTTGGTTATATGAGCACCTTGAATGTTTAACAGAGCATCAGTTACTCACCAGTAATTCAATCACCACTGTCTACATAGCTAAACCTTTATTAGTATTTTATATAGTCTCTGGTTAGGAGAAAGATAGAAGTGTGTGTGTGTGTGTGTGTGTGTGTGTGTGTGTGTGTGTAGCAGAAGAGAACAGAAAGGAAATAAAATAAAATATTTTTATGTCAATGGGTAAATATTTGATTTTAAAGCATAGAGTGTCCTGATAGAATATAATGTCTGAGGTTAGAGGAGAAATACCAATTATTTTGAAATCGTGTACTTTAGAATGATTTATTATTGTTATTATTTTTACAAACTCTGCTTACTAAAAAAATATTTGAGGCAGCTCATATTTCTTCAATAAACACTACTGAATGCTTTATGCTTTTCCAGTTGTCTAAATTTGTTGAAAATAGATAGAGTACCACATCAGTCAAAATTCATAATGGCGTGTACAGTGAAGGTTATTACTAGCAGGGGACAATTCTCAATTGATCTCTTAAGTTTCTGTGTATCTCAAAAATGGCAGTAGAGAATGTCTTTGTTTTGGATTCTCTCTTTGAGGATGATTGTATAGCTATCAGTCGTGGAAGGGAGAGAGAATGTTTCCCTCATGAACAAAAGGCCAGCATGTTTATTGCCCATTATAAAAGATTTGAGTTCCCTAAGCTCAGAGATCTTCCACTAAATGCAACCAACAGTGCATACAGGTGTGTAGTTTTCTTTAAATTATGTTGTGGGCTTCAGGGCTTTGAGAATGGGTGCAAATACTGGTACTCTGCCTGTGAGTAATAAGTAGTTCTCTGACTGTACATAATATATAGTACTATATCTCTGGCGCCAGGCTCTCAGACATTAGCCAACAGTCATAGAAGTATGAAGATATTTCTTAGTTTGCATGTAGGGTAGAATTTCAGGCCCTTCACAAATCTTGCCATTTCACTCAGAAAAACACTTGAGTCAAACTAATATTTTTTTTAATTTTACTTTTATTAATTTTTAGAGAGGAGAGAGAGAGAGAGAGAGAGAGAGAGAGAGAGAGAGAGAGAAGGGGAAAGGAGCTGGAAGCATCAACTCCTATATGTGCCTTGACCAGGCAAGTCCAGGGTTTTGAGCTGGCGACCTCAGCATTCCAGGTCGACGCTTTATCCACTGCGTTACCACAGGTCAGGCAAACTAATATTTTCTCAAGGTAAAATATCTCCGTTGGTCTTTAATTTTCTTTTTTTTTTCTTTCTTTTTTTAAATTCAATAAGAGGAGGGGGGCAGAGACTCCTGTATGCACCTCAACCAGGATCACTCAGCAAGCCCACTAGGTGGTGATGTTCTGTCCATCTAGGGTGCTGCTCTGTTGCTCAGCAACCAAGCTATTCTTAGCACCTGAGGCAGAGGCCATAGAGTCATCCTCAACCCCAAAGGGCCAACTTGCTCCAATTGAGCCATGGCTACAGAAGGAGAAGAGAGAGAGAGAGAGAGCGAGAGAGAGAGAGAGAGAGATAAGTGAGGGGGAGGAGTGGAGAAGCAGATGGGCACTTTTCCTGTGTGTTCTGACCAGAAGTTTAATCTGGGACATCTACACACTGGGCAGATGCTCTACCACTGACTAATGGGCCAGGGCCTCTTTCTTTCTTTTTCTTTTGTTTTCTTTCTTTCTTTCTTTCTTTCTTTCTTTCTTTCTTTCTTTCTCCCTTTCTCTCTCTCTTTCTTTCTTTCTTTCTTCTTTCTTTTTTTCATGAAAAGAGGGAGAGATATTGAGACAGAACTCTGCACGGGCCCAACCTGGATCCATCTGACAACCCTGTCTGGGACTGATGCTCAGGTACCGAGCTCTTTTTAGCACCTGAGGCTGATGCTTGAACCAATTGAGCCATTGGTTGCAGGAGAGAAAGAAGGAGAGAAGGGGTAGTTGAATGGGGAGAGAAGCAGATGGTTACTTTTTCTGTGTGCTCTGATAAAGGATTGAACCCCAGACATCCATAAGCTGGGCTGATGCTCTATCCACTGAGCCACCAGCTGGGGCCTAATTTTCTCATTAAACTGAAATTTTTTCTCCGAGGAAAAAGGGTAAAGTATGTTGTGAAAGAAGGTAGAGATAAGTTAGGGTGATAAGAAGGCCGAGAATAGTTAAAAAAAAAACAGATCAAAGAAAAGCACAAGACAGAGATACTAATACTTTAATAAATTCAGACAAATGCAGTTTATTTTAAAATTTGGGGTTAATTTAATGGCTGTGCTAATAGACATACTTTTGTTGAAAATACTGGGAAGTTAGTTTATTGGTAGAGAGTTGGTTTACTATTTTTCACCTATTTTAGAATGACAACTAATTTAAAATGTAAGCTGATGAAACAGAAATGACATTATCTAGTGTTCAAATTATGCAAAGCTTATCTTAAATGCTGCTGAATTCACCACTTAAAAGGGAAGGCTGATTTTATTTAGTATATGCCATTATTTAAATGCAAATTCTTACTATTTCTTAATTACAAAAATGTCAGTAAAAATGCAAAGTCAGTTATTTAAATATTTGATGCCTTTGAAAATCCAGAACTTTTCATTTATTAGACAAAATGGATTTATTTATAAGACCCTTTTCATTTCATTTTAATGAAAATAAAGGTAAAGTGGAATGAACTGAAAAAAAAATGTAGCATAAGTCAGTAAGTCATTATTAATGAGAATAAAGATCAGATAAATATGATGGAAATAAGGCAGCTTCCACTTAGAATAAAAGCCTCACTGATTTCTCAATCAACTGAAAACACCCACAGGGATAATGACAGGCCACTCTTATTGTTAAACATGGACTGCAAAATCCATCTAAATCAAGTAATCACTGTGTTGATTAAAAAATAAAAAAGTCTGACACATACTTTATAGAGAAATATAAGAAGATCTGAGACTATTATACGTGGTGGAGGGATTAGCAATACATCCACAATTCTCTTCTCAAAATCTTTCAATAGTGTCCAAAATAATAAGACAATCTGGTTTTCAATGTTATAAATTTGTGGTTCCTGACATCTTCTCACCTGCCATCCTTAGTTATCTTTTTAGAATTAGTGTATTAATTGCTTGGGGCTCAGAGAGGTAAAGGTGGAAAGAAAAAAATAATAAGCCAGAAGTTTGTGTTCTATCCAGGAAATAAGGCCAATAATAAAAGGCAAAAATAAGGATTGAAGTAATAGGACAAGTTAATGCTAGAAGAAATGCTACCAGATAGGATGTGATTGAGTGCCAAAGAATTTTGCAAACCGTAACTGCTGGAATTCAAATAGGGGAAATTGTAACAGAGTAGGGTGGTCTGAAAAAGCATCATGGGCCAAATGAAATTTGATCTGTGCTTGAAAGAACGGTGAAATCTGACTGAATAAAGGATATGAAGATCAGGATGGGTTTCCAAATGACTACTGGGCCAAATCTAGACTGCAGACTGTTTTTGTACACCTGCAGAACCAAGAATGGATTGTACATTTTTAGGTGGTTGAAAAAAAAAAGATCAACTAAGAATAATATGTCATAACACTGAAATTATACAAAATGTAAACTTCAGTGTTCATAAATAATGTTCTGCTGGAGCACAGCCAGCCACTCTCCACGGCTGTTCCTGCACTACGATGGCAGAGTGGAGTCGAAGTGACAGAGACCAAATGGCCCACAAAATCCAAAATATTTATTATCTAGGCCTTTACTAACAAAGTTTGCCAACTTCTGGTGTAAGAGAATAATGGGCAATAATGGGGGAAAAAGAATGTTGGCAGGCCTGTAAGTATACCAAGCTCTGGAGATAAAGAGCTGTTGAAGGTTTTGAACATGGGAGAAAGCCAATTCACAACTATCTCTTATTTCTAAACACACAACCTGGGCTTGCAAATGTTTTTTAAATCAACAAATGAGGAAAATGTTTCAGATCCCTAAGCCCACTGTTTTTTAACATATACATGTATGTATGCCTATATATATATTTGTTCTTGAAAATAAGGACGACTTTTCTGGATGGGACATGCTTCTTAACTCAGGCTGTTCATCCGTCCTAACCTCACACAGATCTGCTGTGAGCAGCTTCCCCGGATTCTCCGTTAGACATGAAACAATGCCTTGTATTTTGGGGCTTCTCGAAGAGTGTATTTAGATGGTTCCTCCTTGGTTTTTCCTTTTTTTAGAAGTATGATTGCTCTTCTACCTTTCCTACAAAAGCTCAGACATAGATACAAAAAGTGAGGGTGTGCATTGACACAAAGAATTAGCAAAAAGTCCTAGCTCTCTCCAGAGATTTTGTGAGGGCCAGATCATTAGAGAAAACATGGCTCAGGCAAAACAAACTTCAGGAGGCCAGCTGTTGGACTCCGTGCCCCTCCTGTGGGTGTTCCCATCACATCCACCGTGGATGCATTTCAAATTTCCACTCTCATATTTTAAGGCAGCATGTTACCAAGCCTCAGAGGTGAAATCTAAGACAAGTGTAGAGAAACACACATGGGGAAAACCTCACAATAAGAAGAAAACAAACTCAGGGAAATGTGGTTAAGAAATATCAGACTCAATTAATAATGGAGATTTCAAACAGCCTTGGAGAAATCCAATACAAACCAAATTCAAACTGCATGCCAGTGCTTCCAGCCATGTTTACTTTCAATTGATAGGGTTTTAAAAAGTCTTAGGGGAGAATTCCTTAAGAAAACTAAATTTGGTTAAAACCTACATTCTTCTAGGAGATGAAAATTAGGTAAAAAACATTAACTTCAGATTTTTTCTCTTTTAATTAAAAATAGATAGCTTAGTATTTTTCTTTTTTGGTTCATTTGAAAAACAGACTTTTTTCTTGAGAAAAGGTAGGAATTTCCAATAGTAAAGGTAGAGCAGAGATGAAGTTAAGGAAGAATATAAAGGGAGAATGAGAAAATCTGTAATACTTTTAAAATGCAATTTTCAATCATACATAACTTGTCTTGGAGTTCATCCCAGATAAGTATCAGTATAGTCAGGGATAATAATGAATTCTGGATTAGAACTATGCAAAGCTTTGGAAGAGCAGCAAGCTCAAGTCTTGGGAATGCAATGTACGACATTTTGGAGTGATCTACTACACAAATGGAGAGCAAGTTTAACCCCTTATGTTAATATATTCTCATAAAAGTCCACCTACAGGGCACAGCCATGGGCATACTTGTCCACATATAGGTACAGACATGCATATGTACATGGACAGATAGACATGGGCTTTAGGATATAAAAAAGTTTGTAGATCAAATTTGTAACAGTGTAATGGTTTCTAGAAAAAAAATAATTTCTTAATCTGGCTCAGAATGTAAAAAAATGACTTCCCCATAACACTGTATAATGGATTCTCCAATCACAGTTTCCTATGGAAGCATAATGTATGTAGTGAATGATAAGAAAACCTTTACAATATCTAGAATTCATTTAAAACCTTTAGATGGGAAAAATTGAGATCCAATTAAAACCTTAATAAATGACTCTGTATTCAATATAAATATATTAAATTAATATGTGTACAATATAAAATTGGAAAAGTTATGGGAGCCTGCATTTTAATTTATTTCTGTCAGAAAACTGTGTTATAAGTCTGAATTACTTGATAATGGGGTTGTTTACAATGAAGCAAAACTGAATTTAAATAGAACTTTTTAGCCCATGACTTGTCATAACTCATGAGTTATCAGCCTTAAGGCATGTTGAGATCTCATTGGTGAAAAGCCTGTGAGAAGAGGAAAGATGGACCAATTGGAGCCCAGAAGAAACCTAGGGAGGCTGATAGCAATGATATAGACAGCCCATCAGAATCTCTCTTTCTCTTTCAAAAGAAGCAAGGGCTACTGCATGGCAAGTCCCATGTCATAGGTGAGATACAGCTTGAGAGTCCTGGGTAGGAGGTCATTCTCAGGGGCAGAAGTGGTACCAGTTTGGTTGTATGGGGACCTGGATGAGAGATATGCAGAATCTTGGTTAAAGTAGGACCCAGCTGCTGGGGGTTGATAGATATGTAGTGAGTGTACCTGTCCTATACACTCAGGGTATACCTGTTCTCCACATACATACCTATTTAACCTGGGTTTGTATCCTAGTATGTTTCCTAAGGAGGATGGATACATACTCTAGATTTTCTGACTACCAAATGTAAGACAACAGACTAAGCCTGGATGGTGCCAAGCGGCAGAGATTGGGCTCCTAGCATAGTGGCCGGCTGAATGTAGCTGTTAAGATGGCAGACCCAGAAGTCAAACTACTCAGATTCAAACCTCTGTTTCCCCACTTACCAGCTGGGGATGCCAACATATATATAGATGTTATGAGGATCAAATGGCATATTACATTTAATGGAAAAGAGTCTCCATTCTGTTATTATTATTTTTGGAAAAAGGTTTTTGGCTTTAAGTCACATAAATTGAGACTTAGAAAACTATGCTACATCTATGGGCTAGACTAAGCTATTCCTGTAGTTTGGCCACTTTTAAAACAAAATAGTCCTGGCCATAGACTCCCTCCACCTCCCACACTTCCACATATCTGGCTGTACCTTCATTCTCCAATAAGTTCAGAAACTGTTTTTATTCCCATCCAACTGCTTTTCTCCCATTTAACTGCTGTCCTTCTGAAACAATGATTGTGAATATTGCTTTGTAAAACTTCTGGTCCAGATTTATTCTAGAATCTCTTGAGCTTGTTTTTAGGTTGTTACAAATGTGTCTCTGTTTCTATCTATTTTTAGGCATAACTTGTAGATTTAACAAAAAAAATAACATTTTGGGAAGTGTGCTATTGAGTGGCGGGCATTTAATTGAGAGAGCCGTACTGAAGACTGCTAGATAATAAAGCCCTCACTACAGTCCACATAAGCCAAAAGATGCTAAATGTTTGAATGTGTTGATTTTTCTGAGACAGCCAAGGTGAATGACAATCATCCTTTTCCTCTTCTCCACAGCTATCTTTAGTCAAAGGTTTTGTTCTTTAGATCAGTGTTCCCCAACCCCCGGGCCGCAGACCGGTAATGGTCCGTGGGCCATTTGGTATGGTCCGCAGAGAAAGAATAAATAACTTACATGATTTCCGTTTTATTTATATTTAAGTCCGAACGATGTTTTATTTTTTTTTTAAATGACCAGATTCCCTCTGTTCCATCCGTCTAAGATTCACTCTTGACGCTTGTCTCGGTCACGTGATACATTTATGCATCCCACCCTAAAGGCTGGTCTGTGAAAATATTTTCTGATATTAAACCGGTCCATGGCCCAAAAAAGGTTGGGGACCACTGCTTTAGATAAATAGCACTAAGGAGTGTTCATAGTGAGAAACTGAGGTGAGTGGATTTTCAGGCATTATGTCACTTAATTCTCACAAGGATACACACTGTTGTGTAGGTTTAGGATTACAGAGAAGTTGAAAAACTTGATCAGGGTCACCCAGCAAGGAAGTGCTCTGCAAGGCTACCCACTAGAGTCTGCTGTGGGGTCTCCTAGACCTGCACACTTTTGCAGAGAATGATGTGTTCAGCCCGTCCTTGCCTTCCCATCTGCTACCCTGTCAGGCCCAGTCCCTCCTTCCTTAGAGTTTTGCTTCCACTTGGTTAAAGAACCTACCAGCTTATATTATCATGTATCTCTTGTCTCTCCCACTTGACCGAAGCTGAGCCAATGTTAGAGACCACAAAAGTATTCTCTCATCCCTGAGTGGTCCAGTAATATCTCAATAAATGGTTCCTCCTCCAGTTAGTGGTAGCTCAAAAAAGATTTCTTCTAAGTAGCTCTCAATAAAGGTTTGTCGAATTTGAACATAAATGAGATATTAAGTTTTTCTGGCCCACAAAAGGCCATGGGAAAAAACAGCAGCTTAAAATATACAGTCCTGATCAAGGAGTTAATTTTTGAAATGGAGTTCTTATTGAAAATGAACTGCTCTCCAAAGCAGATAAAGGGTCTGGGGGAGGGGTGGAGAGCAGGTTATGTTCTCTCAGGGCCACTGAAAAGAGGACCTGCCTTTGGGAGCAGGGAGTTGGTGCTCAGTCTCAGCTTCCTTTTCCTGTGATTCCCCCTGCTCTCATGATTTTGAATGTTCTCATCAATAAAACACCAAATCCTTGAAAGCCTGGTTTCTGCCTTCTGTTTGTGAGCCAATTTCATGACGTCACTGCCAGTGGCAGTCAACAGAGCTTTTCCTGACTGTGTAGGTAAACTAGACAGGGCTTTTAGCAAGTGAAACCTCTTTTGGGTAAATATTTTGGGCCTGGTTTTAAGATTTCTCTGACAGACCAAGTAGGTAGAAATCTGTGTATATACACAGAATGTTCTCTGCCTTCTTCTGCTGTGTGTGTAGTGTTGCTTTCCTTGTAGAAATAACTGTTTCTTTTAGCTTGTTCTTACTTGGGGATTGGGCTTTCCTTGTTGACTTCCACTCCAAGAGGGTCTGCTAAGGAAGGGCAGAGACGATCAGTGGTGGAATTCAAAGACTTTAACAACCGGTTCTCAGCCCTAATGACCGTTCTAAGTATAAAAAAATGATATACCAAATGGTAGTTATTTCATGCATTTAATACTTAAATAAGAACAACAAAAGAGGTACACAAAACCAGATAATAAGAGTTTTAAAATATTAATGAAAAAAATATTAAATAATACCTGACAAAAAAAAATAAAACTGTTATTTAAGATATTTTCATATTGTCTTATAAAATCTTTTCAGGACCCTAATGTGTTAGCTCATGTACATGTTAAAGCATAGGTAATTAAACCCCTATAGGTAAGGTTGGTTTAATTGGATTTAAAAGTATAATGAGTTTTATGAAATGAATAAACAAAACATTATAAGCATAGTTCCATCAAATTTTTTTCACCTATGAACGGAATGAACATTACTATAGGCACTTAGAATATGCTGATGCACAGAAGAATGTTAAAAAAGAGTAAGGAATGTAAATTTGTGATTTCCACATTGGGCAGCTGCCCAGGCACCCACCTTAGAGAGAACCACGATTACAAGTGTCATTTTAACAACTGGTTCACTGAATTCAACAAAAAATTAGGTATCAGTTCTGCTGAACCGGTGTAAACCAGATGAATCCCACCACTAGATAGGACCCGAAACACTTCTCCAGGCTCCCTACTGTTAAGTGGAGCCACTATATTACTCTCTGTTTTGGCCTAACTTCAGGGTGTATGGTGAAAAATAAGCCCTCTGGATTTCCAAGCCTAACTGGATCATTTGGATCTAACTTTGTTGCTGAAATTGCAACAAAGTACATTCAAATTCTAAACTTGTAGTAGGGGAGCAATGTACTGTCTATGCCTGGGAGTGCGCGCACACTCGCTCACACACACACACATACACACACACACTTTATATATATATTTATAGATACACACATGCACACAAATGCACACACACATACTTTATATCTGTACTTATATACACATATAAATCAATGTTTTTATATGAGAATATACATTTTCATATACATACATATATTCTATTTACTGTACTTTATGTTTACACATATTTTCATAAACACACAAGCTTAAAGCACGAAGAGAAATGCATTATATATGTCCATATATACACACACATATATGTATATGTCTGTGTGTGTACATAAAATACAGTGTAAGTTTTATGGCATCTTTGGTTAATGCTTATTTATGCTCTTATTAATGGCAAATTATTAATTTTAGATAAGCCGATCACAGAGTTTTAAAGCAGAGTGAAGGCTTTATCTTTAAACAGCCCAGGGAGAATTTTGTTTGCTTTTTAAGAATCCTTTGATGAAGCCTGTAGAGGGGTGATTCCAAGCCCATTCAACTTTTTAGAAAGTGTGAAATGTCAGCAAGTTTTGTTGGTCTGTTGGAGGAGACCAAATCAAGAAGAAGAAAAGACTGCTCTGTCTCCCCAGCCTGCTGCTGACTTTGTATATGATGAACGACAGAACATCTACAGAAATAAAAGAGAAAAGAAAAAGTAGCAAGCCCCGATGGGCAGCTAGGCGCCCAGGACGGCACGTGACTCAGGGGCGGGGCCTCGAGGGCCGCCAGCCAGTGGACAGGACCGGGGGAGGGCCCGAGGCCCAGGAGGCGGGGCCTGTGCCCGCGCAGCTCGCGCCGCGGTCCCCTTATTTGGATCTGCGGGAATGTGGACTGGAGCGGTCCTGCCACGGTATCAACCTCCAGCCTGTTCTCGGGGCTGTCCCTGACATAGGCGCACCCGCTACTCGGTGGCAGGAGGGTCGGCGGAGCGTCATGGCCTGCATCCTGAAGGTAACGACTTGGGTCCGTGGCTCGGACGCATGATTGGCCAGCCTCTTGCTGCTAAGAGGCACGGAGTCAGCCGCGGTCCCATTGCATCCTCATCTCAGTTGTCTTTTCCTGGCACTGGTCTTCTTTTTGTTCCTTTGGCAAATGCTTATGGGGGAGATTCTGAAGCATGCAGCTTGCACAGCCTCTCTTCCCACCATTCCTGTCTGGTCGCGCCTGCATTGAAGGCGCTGCAGACTGTTGGCTCTGGGGGAAAGCAGGGCTGTGTGACGAATAATGGGGATGGCAGGAGGGGAGGGGTGCTCCCGCGGGTCCTGTGGCTCTGGTCCCTGAGGCCTTTCTGGGACCACAGAGAGAGCAGAAGTGACCGTGTATAGGTTATTGGTGGTAAGGGGTATAGCGCTTTGAATGGGGGTGAGAGTGAGCAGAGGGATGTTCTACTGAGCATTTGATCATGTGAAGACAAACTTCGGAGTTTACAGGTAGTCTCATAGGAATGAGTTTTCTATGAGATCTGTTAGCTCTATGTGCCATTAGCTCTACTTTGGAAAAGTTCACAGGTGGATATATTTATTAGTAGAGAACTTCGGATCTTCCTTTTGCTCATAAATTTGAACAAACAAAATGATTTTACTCTCTGTCTGAGCCAGCTCAGCCACCACTTACTTCTTTGTTGAGTTTTCTTTCTCCAAGTTTGGGTTCTTAGCCTGGACTGAGCATCTTTCTGGATTCATAGCCTTGTGGCATCAGGTGGGAGGATTAGGAGTGAGTGCCTTACTTGAGAATTTTTCGTCCCACAGGAAGAGTGTTTGTTTCTGCACTATTGTTTCTACCAGTGCCTAATCCAACTCCTGAATGCGTGAATCAAAAACACTCACAGAATGAAGTTTTCTTGGGCCTTGAAGGCAAAGTGCAAAGGCCTATTTGTTCCAAGCTTGGGGGATCTGTGTATGACAGAGGAAGACACCAGAAAAAAAAATTTTTTTTTATTGCGTTATTGTGAAATGATCTGTTTCTCTGTAGGACGGTATGAAGCTATCTACTGCTATACTAGTAACCTCTTTCAACATGCCTTGGTGCTAATAATGCAAATAAGAGACTAACCTGGTAGAGTTTGTTTCCATTTCTTAGAATAAAGGAGATCAGATATTTCCTGTGACTTTTCTATGTTTCCTGTTTGGTTTCGGAACATTTTCTGGTAAACAGCAAATAGTCGCAAGATCAAGAGGAAGTAATACATCAGTGTTACAATATGGGATTTTTACCTTGAAGACTTAAAAGAAGGACTGAACTATGAATGAATCATCTGTACTATTTCTTGTATTATTAGCTGAAAGGAGAGTTGAACATGCCATTTATAGTTGGCTGTCTTCTTTCTTTTGGTTTCTCCCGTCTTATCTTGTACATGTTCCAAACAGTTTTAGGGTACATCCCAAGCTACACATGAATCTAATCCCAACCTTTCTATCATCTCATACTGACCTCAGAATTTGGAGCATATCTGAACCCTCCTCTATTTTTTCCTCCTCTGAAACTAATCTGGGACGCATGCGGGTAACCTGCAAAAAGCAAAGGCTTTGGACTCAGAAAGACCTTGATCTGAATGCAGGCTCTGCCAATTGCTACCTGTGTGATCTTGCATGAGTTGCTTAAATGTCTTTAAGTCTCAGTTCCTCAATATAGGATCAAAGTAATTGTACCAACTCCACAGAGTTGCAGTGGGATGAAATATTTTTAAAATGCGCCATTTTTTCCTGACATAATGATAACCACAGTTTAATTAATCTTTATCCTCAATTCATCTCATATAATTCTTTTATCCTTACATCACAACCTGCAAGGTGAGTATCATTGTTTAAAACCCCATTTTACAAATGAGGAAGCTGAGGTTTCTGAGTTTAAGAGATTTGTCCAAGGCAGCATTGTTAAGAACAGAGTGAGCCTGGAGTTAGACCCAAATCTGCCAACATTCCTTATATAGTGTGTCCGTAAAGTCATCGTGCACTTTTGACTGGTCACAGGAAAGCAACAAAAGATGATAGAAATGTGAAATCTGCACCAAATAAAAGGAAAACTCTCCCAGTTTCATACCTATTCAGTGCAGTTCGATGTGGGCTCATCTACAGATTTTTTAGGGCTCCTTAGGTAGCTATCCCGTATAGCCTCTACAGACTCATCACTAACTGATGGCCTACCAGAACGAGGTTTCTCCACCAAACTGCCGGTTTCCTTCAACTGCTTATCCCACTGAGTAATGTTATTCCTATGTGGTGGCGCTTCGTTATAAATGCACTGATATTCATGTTGCACTTTGGTCACGGATTCGAATTTAACAAGCCACAGAACACACTGAACTTTCCTCTGTACTGTCCACATGGCCGTGGGCTGCTCCGCTGTATACACGGTGTTATATCATCATCTGCGCATGCACACATGCTGCCACGTCATCCTACAGAAACTGGGAGGGTTTTCCTTTTATTTGGTGCAGATTTCACATTTCTATCGTCTTTTGTTGCTTTCCTGTGACTGGTCAAAAGTGCACCACGACTTAACGGACACACTGTACTTTAATTCTGTTCCTTGTATTTTCCCAGGTGATGACTTTCTAAGAAGTTCTTAAAACATTCAGAGTCTTCACCACCTTTGAAAGCAAAGTACTTTTGTGCAATGATGGTCCAGATCAGTGATTTTCAACCTTTTTCATCTCATGGCACACATAAACTAAAATTCTGTGGCACACCAAAATATATTTTTTGCTGATCTGACCAAAAAATAAGTATAATTTCACATTGGATGGCTATTGTTATATTGACTATTGTCATTTTATTATTTGACAATCTCAGGGAAAAGAGGTTAGTGCTCCTGACCAAATAGTCAGGCAGTACGTGTTTTAAAAGTTCTTGTAGCACACCAGTTTTTGCACACTTGTCCGGATGATCTGTTGTACACCTTTTCCCCTTGTTGTCTTTGAAAGGCCATGTTTGTTGGAGTGGAGAGCCTGGAGATCAGACATCAGTATAAGCTTGTTCTCCTGTGTGTGATTTTATAGTCACTGTAACTTGGAACCTCGATGTGCTTACACTGTAGAAGGCAGATAATTATTATAACTGCCTGACAGGGTTTTGTGAGGATAAAATAATGGACTGTTTCTTTTTTTAAACCAAAAAGTTTCCCTTATATTGCTAGTCCCAGACTTGGTGTTGGCATTGCAAGATGTATAAGCCATTGACTCCATCTTCTAGTGGCTTATGGTATCATGAGAGGAATGGAAAAATAAGTTAACATTTAGGTTACAATGAGAAGAATAACAGGTCTGTGGAAGGTGTAATACAATACAAGCATGGAGGGAGGGAGAGAGTAATAAACACTCTCATTGGGTGATCAAGACAGGCTTCTCGCTTAAGATGTAGGAGCTGGGTTTTCAAAATAGTATCAATATTTTCAAATAGTATTTACTGTGATGGAGCTTGTGTTTTAAAAAGATAACTTTGGAGGCAGTTTCCCTTTTATTCTGTGGCCCAAAACCAATCTTCTTCTCAACAGATCTTTGAGGAGATTTGATGATCTATTTTTACACAGGAGAAAATTGAGGAATGGAGAGGTTGATTAAAGTCTCATTATTGCCTACACAGTAGTGTCCCTCATAGTGGGAATCTCTGACAGGCTGAGAGGAGAAGCCCATGCCATTGACAGCTAGTGGTGGTCTTTGGGGGCATCCAGAATTATTCCCTCAAGGTTTTGTGCATAGTGAGGATCTCTTCTGCCCATGCATAGAGCTGGCTCTCATAACAGAAGGTTAATTACTTCAATAATCATCTAACTATGGAATTCATATTCACTCCACAGTGCATGGGCTTTTTAAATTTTTTTTTTTTACTTATTGTGCTGGTATGGTTTTAGATGTCCCAGCCAGTATTACTCCTTCTACCCACTGCATCACGCCCCCCCTCCATGCCCCATGCAACGTCTTGCATGGGCTTTGAAGTCAGAATATGTGGATTTCAATTATAGCTCCACCAGCTATAATTGTTACTAATTGTATAACCATAAGTAAGTTTCTTGATTTCACTGCCTGGGTTTCTGAAATGGGGATGATCATGCATCCTTCAATGTGTTATTCTAGGGGTTATATGAAAATAGATGCACATGATTGAGAATAGGCTAGTTACACTGTAGTAAAAAAGAGTTCTAGTGGGTTTATTTATTGCCGTGCTCCTGGGTAGGCAGCTCGCCTGGATACCCGCCATTGTGAACAATCAAGTCAAGGACCAGTCTCTTTGCAGGAGGTGTTTTAATAGCCTTTGAAATTTGATAGACAAAAGAGAAATATTTATTTGATTACTAGAGAAGTAAAACTTTTAAATTTTTATTACTTATTTTTTTTTGTAAATGACAGATAATTTAAAATTTTATATATTAAACCTATTCATATTTTCTTCTATGATTTCTACCTTTGATCAGCAGGTAGTTTTTGAACATAGTATCTTTTAAGCCTATATTTAACAAATATTTGGTGAGTTGTGCTTAGTTTTCTCTTCAAAACTGAAGTGGGCACAGAGTGGATATACAGACACAAGATACTTGTGAGTCATTCCTGCCTTGAAGAAGAGTATGGTTTTGCCAGTTGAGGAGAATTATGAACATGAAGCAGTTAGACAATAACACAGTAGGGGCACGGCTACGTTACAGTTATCTTCTCTACCAGATACCTCTCTTTGTAGTGCATTTATCTTGATTAATGAAAAACTGGATGAATTCACATCAAGTTATGAACTTGGTGCTTTACTTATTCTTTCTTCCCCTGACACAGACCTAATCCTTCATTGCATTGCATTAATTCTGTTTTAGGAAAATTTCTCAAATCTACCCATTCCTTTCTGCCTTCCTTATTCCCTCTGCCTCATCCAGAGCCTAGTATTTGATTTTTTGAAATAGCCTCCTTTCCTCCAGGCTCCTTGCGATCTTGCCCATCTTCCATACCACTCTCAAGAGTTTTGTGCTAAAGTGCAGTGCTGATCAAACCATTTGCAGGCTTAAATGCTTATTTTGGCTCCTCAGCTATAATGGGATAAACCCAACTATTTAGCTTGGCCTTCAAGTTCCTTCAGAATCTGGCCCTGTCCAGTAACTAGCCTGACCACCTACTACTTACCCACGGTCCAGACACTCATCTAAACTTATCTCAAGTCTGTACATGTAGTGCTGCCTTTCATGGCTCCATGCCTTTGAAGCATAGCATAGTCATAGTGATTGAGAGCTTGGGCTCTGATGTCAAACCACACTGTTCCAGTAGTAGATCTCTAAGCCTCAGTTTCCTCATCTGTGAAATGGGAGCAAAAAGATAGTGCCTACTTCTTAAGGTTATAAGATATAAATGAGCTAATTCCTGTAGAACAGAACCTGCCGTATAATTAGTCCTGTATGCTATTTAGCTATGAGTTCCACTCACAGAAATTCTACTCATTTAGCTATGAGTTCCACTCACAGAAATTCTACAGAATTTCCACTGTTATTTCAGTGTCACCTCTGTGTTCAAGCCTTCCCCTGCTTCAGCAGCCATCCTCTGTGCTCCCATGGTCCTGGTTCTTATGTCTGTAGCAGCAGATAGTAACCTGGACGGTCAGCTAGCTAGTTACATACCCATCTTTTGTTTGACTATAACTCATAAAGGGCAGGGGTAATCAGTAGATCACTGATCAGCTAGAGTTTACTAAGAGTCTGTAAATGAGTATGTTCTTACCCTCAATAAGATTACAGACTCAATGAAAAGGCAAATAATTAAACAGGTAATTCCAAGTATGCAAAGTATTTTGAAAGGTGTAGCTAGTGGTATGGGAGTATATGGGTAAGAGTGTTGGTGGTCACCTGACTACGTCTTGAAGCAGAAAAGGTCTTGTCTTACTCAACTTGGTATCAATAAGAACTAGCCTAGCTCTCAGTAAAGTATTCCCTAAATGTTTGTGGGATGTACACATGGTGTTATTAACATTTTTTGAGGGGCCAATTATGGACATGGACCTAATGTGTCCTCCTCTGTGAACAGCTGGATTCTTCATGAATATAGCATGAATTTTCCCTCTAACGTATAGCACGTCAATCAGAGTTTATCAATGAATTTGCTTTTTAAGATCATTCTCAGTTTGTTTCTTATAGATCTGTTACTACTTTCAAATAAAATCTGTAGCCAATTTGAAAACTAGAGGGGGGGGGGAAGAGAACAGGACTGAAAGGAAGAAAGAAGGAAAGTGTAGCAGTGGCTTATCTTTTCGTTGTGATCATTTTGGTTCCCCAAGGGAAAGGAGACAAAAAAGCGAAAGCAGAAAACAAAACAAAGGAATTCCCAACACCCACAACCACACAGTTTGTGGTTCTCAAACTATGTGGTCTCAAAGCATTTGAAAATAACACGGCATCACTGAGACTGGAAAGCCACCGAGATCACAGGTACACAGCTTATAAATCTGAAACGCTAAGATACCCCAGTCAGTAGAACAGACAAGGCACTTTGTCTGATAAGTCTCCTATGACATTTCTTCCTGCTGCCCAAGAAATGATGGGGTCTCAGTAGCTTCCCGGACTAATTTTCAGTCCGATGTTGACTGAGCAGATGTTTTTGCAACTTCCGTTAGCACACTTTGGGGAATGAGTTGCTTGTGTAAAAGCAGTATTGTTTGGATGAATTGATAACAACAGCAAAGAGTAATAGTTACTATTTATTGAACAGTTAGAGTCTTCAGGCTGGGTCCTCTGCCAAGTGCTTTGCATGCATCATCTCATGTAAACTTTTATTACAAGTGAAGATACTTCAGAGAAGGTGAGTTGTGCCTATGGTTAGCAAGTGGTAAAGATAGGGTTTACTCTAAGCCCAGTGTGGTTACATACTCTGTTTTTTACCTTCAGTGCCCGTTAAGTGATTGTAGGGGCTTTGAGTTTGTCACCATCTCCTAGCCTGGCAATACTAAGTCTAGATAGCTTCCTAACTCCCGCCTGGTGGGGATCACTTTTAGCTGTGTTATTTTTATTTATTCCTTTCTCAGAGTTTCCTTTGTGACAGAGGAAATAGAGGAAATAGAGGGGCCACAAAGACTGGAGAGATAAGAGGGCTCTAATTCTGCTTCTAACACTTAATAGCCCTTTGACCCTGGGTAAATCACATGACTCCCTCCACCCTTCTGCCCTGAAAGACTCACAGGTCTCTTTGGGGAGCAGAGGAGAGGGGTGGTATAGTGTTGGATTTACCCTTACGTTTAGGGCCTCTTCAGCTCTGGGAAGAGACACTGACATTTTTGTATTTACAATTTTATATTCTCTTCCTGAGAACCACAAGATATATAAGCTTCAGGCTCCCCAACCTGGATTCCCCCTGGGGTGGTGTTGGAGTCCAAAAGAGAGAATGCTCTTTCAGGCACTTTGTGAAGCAGAATGTACTGTCCACACATGGCAGAACTATTATTAGTATTATTAATCATTAGCAGCTTGAATGCAGGAACTCTGTCTTGAGGGCTGGTGGGAGACAGCAGGGTTTAGATTTGAGGAGAGCAGAAGGAGCCTGTAGCCCTTCAGCAGACGACTGGGGGAAGCTATGAAGTCTCCTCTCTAGGAGGAAGACTTCCGCCCGTTTGTGACAATTTAACGCATACTCGTGCCTGAGAGCTGAGAATGGGGTGCGTTGTTTTCTGTTTCCTGGCTTCAGGGAAAAGCAGAGGATGGCATTTTTCTAATTGGAGAGAGTAGATTTACAAGTGCTCCCTCGATCCCATTATAGAAAGCTGCAGTTAGCTCCTGGTTATTGAAAGGCTCATTATTCAGTTTATGGGTCATCCAGATCCTGTCTGTTCCTGGCCAGCCTGATGTACACCTTGTCTGCGGTTTACTGCCAATTATCACCTCCACCAGGGCTGGGAAGGAGAGAGGAGCTACCCCCCCAAATTGGTTAATTCTTCTTGTTAGCAGCTCTGACAAGGCTTGTTAGCAGGAAGGTAGCTCTAGGAAATGGCTCAAATGAGGTGAAGGGATTATCTGTGCTTGCACTATTGTTCTCTCTTTCTCAGCTCAAGGATTGAGAATAGGCTCTGGTTCTGATTTTAAATGGATTTAAAGTCACTAAATCAGAGAGACCTGGGCCTAGCTGATCCAGAGACTTTAATGAACAGCAATGTCAGGGTAGGTGACATTCTCAGAGGGGCCCTTTGCCCCACACCCTGTATCTCCGGGTCTGCCTCTCATTTCCTGTGTGATGTGGAGGGGTGGGAGCTCACAGCATCTGGTACTTGGGAGAGTTGGGGAAAGTTGACTCCTAAAGAGATTGATTGCTCAGGGGCCAGGAAAAGAGATCCTTGTACTTGAATCATTTTATTGTTTATGTATTAAAATGTCTGTGTGTCCACATATGCGTAGTAAATACAAGTATATAAGAAGAAATATGCACCTATATTTGTGGTAGGCAGTAGACATGACCAGAGCAAGGACCATAGGCCAGGCACAGACGATCAGTAGGGCGGAAATCCCCAGGCCTAGCGATGGGCAAACCTGGAAAGAAAAGACCTCTGCCCCCGGGTGAGCTTTCCTCCACTAGCATATTGCTGCTGGTTGTGCCGTTTAGACCACTTGATTTCTTATCACTGAACATGTGTTGCAGACCCTCCCCTTTCATGTTGCTAGTCATGCAGTTTAGATTCCCTTAGAGGGGGGATGAACAAGGGGGCCAGAGAATAGCCTGGAAGCATTAACCCCTAGGGATAACATCTAGGCCTCAGTTGTGTTTCAGCGTCAGGCTCAGAAGAGCAGCGAAACCAGACAAGCGATGCCACGCCGACCTCAGGAGCAGCTACACTGACCAAGGACCGACTGCCCTGGCGCTGAGCCCTGCCCTGGCGCTGAGCCCTGCCCTGGCACTGACCGATCTGTGGAGACCACCACCCTGAAAGGACATACCTCGAAAGCTGGTGAACATTCTGTTGAGATCCTCCCTTGCTACCTCCTCTAAAATCTTCCTCCTTAAAAAAGTCCTTAGGTAGGATAGAAAACCCAGAGAGCTCTTCCTTCCGGAAACACAGGCCTTCCTCTTCCTCCTCTCCCCCACCCCCACCCAGTGCATTTTCCTTGTCTTTCTCTTTCTCTTCAGCTTTGAGGCAGTGGTCCCCAACCTTTTTCGGGCCACGGACTGGTTTAATGTCAGAAAATATTTTCACAGACCGGCCTTTAGGGTGGGACGGATAAATGCACAAAATAAAATTATGCGACCGACTGGTGTAAAAACTGTGGTATTTTAAAATATAAATTGTCAAACTTACGAGACAAGAGTCAAGAGTGAGTCTTAGATGGATGTAACAGAGAGAATCTGGTCATTTTAAAAAAATTAAACATCGTTCAGACTTAAATATAAATAAAACAGAAATAATGTAAGTTATTTATACTTTCTCTGCGGACCGGCACCAAATGGCCCACAGACCGCTACCGGTCCGCGGCCTAGGGGTTGGGGACCACTGCTTCAAGGGGCCCCATGAGACTAGCAACCAGGGGAGCAGTGAGCAGTGGCAGTTCATCCCTGGCTAACCCCGGAACCCGTCTCCAAGGCCCCCTTTTCTCTGCCTTCCCAGAGAGTCAGAGTAGCCCTGCCTGCGCTCATGTCTTTCCTGTGACCTTTCTAGGGAACCGAGGCAGCCCTACCTAGGCTCTCCTGGTGCTTCGTTCCTAGGTGCTTCCTTGTTTCACTGTCCCCAGCTCTGTAGCTATTCGGGGCACTCATTCTCTCGATTGAGTTGCCCACCCAGTCCCTTCTGAGCGTATTCCTGCACGGCCAGTAACTTCTTGCTTTACTGGTTGCACTTTGTGTTTTGACTGAGTTCTCTCCTTCTGGGAGATAGGAATTGAGGTCATATTCCCGCAGTAACACTTTCATTCAATCCTGTGTTTAGTATTTTCTCAGGCTTGAAAATTCTTGCATGCCTAATTGTTTTCTGGAAGGGGCCTCCCTCTAGTATCAAGAGGCTATTTTGTTTCCTAGTGAATTTATTAGCTGTGCGTTTGGTCAGTTATGAAAATGATATTTGCATCTTCCTTTGAGGAGATCATGATCATAAGGGAATTGGAAGTAAAACGTGCATGGTCTCATTAGGAGGGAGTGAGTCCTGATTAAAATGTGTACATGGGGCTCGTCTTAGAGTTTAGGACTGAAATGAGCAAGTGCCTGTCCTGAAGCCATTTATCCCTTTGGGACAAGTGGGATAGACATCCATGGAGAGCAGGGCTCCCATTCCTGGTATCACTGTGAGGTGTTCTTGGCCCCAACAATGCACTGGCCACTAAAGACGGAGAAGTAAATGTCTCTGTTTGTGAAGGGTTTGCTTTATCAGCGAGGGAGAATGGAAACAGGAAAGAAGGGCTGTTCTGTAGGGAGTGCGCAGTGAGAGGCCTGGGGGTGCAGCGTCAGAGCTGCGCTGGTTCTGAGTCCAGCTTTGTGATGAATATGAGGAATGACAATAACACTTAACAATACTTCTAGTTAATGCTCTTGAGCAGTGCTATCTAGTAGAACTATAATGCAGGCCACTTATGCACTTTTTTTTACACTTTCTAAGAGTCACACATACATACAAAAGCAAAAAAGAAAAAAAAAGAACCAGGCAGAATTTAATTAAATAATAGTACATTTTATTTAACCCAGTATATCCAAATCATTTTCATTTTAATATGTAATTCATATAAAAATGATTAATGAGAATTTATATTCTTATTTCATAGGTCTTAAATTCAGGTGTGTACTTTATCGTGATAACATTCCTCAATTTCGATGCTAAATTTCCACCAGAAATACTTGGATTTGCATTTGGAGTATATAAAACATACAATAGAAAAAGTAGATTTACATTTTCAAGTTACTTTTAGGATGCTTAAAAGTTTTCCAAAAGTTGAACCAAATATTTGTTTTTAAATAAAGTGAAATAAAATGAAATGAAAAATGTGGTTCCACAGACACACCGGCCATGTTTGAGGTGCTCCACAGCCACCTGTGGGTAGTGGCGGCTGAATTGGACAGTGTGTTTGCTCAGGTAGTCATCCTCTCCACCGGAAGGGGCTGATAAACTTGAAGGCAATGAGAGCAGTGTGGGGGGTGGGGGGTGGAGGGGGATTGCTGATTGATTAGGGAATAGGAGGGAGGACACCTTTGTTTGTCAGACTCTTGGCAACCAAAGGAAAGCAAATGATGAACAACTAATGAGTGCTGTATCCAGGGAAACATTGAAGCCTTTGATGAACCCTTGAAATTTCCTCTAAAATGGAGTCCCAGGTTTCTCTATATCCTGAGCCGTGTTGAGCCCCAGATGTTGAGCAGCTGTGAATTCTCCTGAGGGAGTGCTGCTTTGGTCTTAGTGTGGTAGTGTTAACTCCTGGAGGCTTTGAGGTCAGAGACAGACTTTATACACTTTTATTCGAGTCATTCCTTTCCTCCAGGAGGGCGGTCACATATGGCAGCAATTTAGACATCCAGAATATACCACATGTTTCCTTTTAAGTCAAGAGAGTAAGGTGATGGGAGTTCCTTTGTACAATTTGTTTCATTTTTTTTTTTTTTTACTGCTTATTTGGGTGAGTATACATTCAGCAATATAGTAATAGATGTATGTCCCATGGTGCTTTGAAGGACTCGAAGTGTAAAGCTGCAGCCCTGTTTTGCTAATTATACTTCTGCATTGTATTCCTGCCCTGCTTTACCTAGTCAGCCTGGATCATAGAGCGTTAGTGTTTTTTCATGAGATGAACATTTCATTATAATGATGTCAGCCTGCCAGGTAGTGTACAGATATTTATTAACTCACAACATTTCAGGATGGGCATTATTACTTTCACCTGACAGATGAGGAATCTGGCTCATATACTTAACAACTTTGCTAATGCAAGAACATTGTGGGGTCCCCATACTACAGCCTTTGGGTCAGATATCCCTGCTGCCTGTTTATTTAAACCCATGATTAAGAATGGGCTTTGCATTTTTAAATGGTTGAAAAAGAAATCAAAAGAAGAATGAGATTGCATCGTGTGGAAATGTATGAAGTTCAGGTATCAGTGCTCACAGAGAAGGTTTCCTTGGAACCCAGCACACATGCGCTGCCTGTTGCCTGTCTGCTTCCATGCTGCGGTGGCAGACTGGAGAAGTGGACATGTGGACTGTGTGGCCCTCATAAAGCCTTAAATATTTTTTTCTTTTCTATTTTGTATTGAGTTTATTGGTGTGGAATTGGTTAATAAAATGATACAGGTTTCAAGTGTACAATTCTATAATATATCATCTGCCTATTGTCTTGTGTGTTCACCACCCCAAGTCAAGTTTTCTTCCATCAGCATCTGTCCCCCTTCTACCGTCTTCTACCTCTCCCTGTCCCCCTTCCTCTCGGGTAATCGCCATACTGTTGTCTGTATCTAGGATTTTTTTTTCTTTTTATAATCCTTCTAAATATCTGTCTCTTTACAAATGAAGTGAGCCAACCCCTGTGCTGCACCATTAGGTCCTTTCAGGAGACTCTCAGAGCCAGGGTAGGGGCAGCGGGCGCCCTCATGCGTGGCCAGCACTCGCCCTGGGGCCCCGCATCCTGATGTAAAGGATGTTTACTGAGCATGGAGCCAGGCACTGTGTGTACGAGGAGCCTGAAGCTTAGGGAGGATAAGTACTCCCCAGAGCTACATAGCAGGGCTGGAATTCAGACTGCAAAGCCTAGTTCCTGCCTGTTGCTGCTCACAGACATGCTAACCACAGTGTTATTCGGCTTGAACTGTACCAGGGTGACCCCCCAGACCTCCCAAAGGCTTGTTATACCAGAGATTGCCAAGCTCCACCCCCAGAGTTTGTGATTCTCTTGGTCTGGAGTGTGGCCCCAGAATTTGCGTTTCTAACAGGTGCCCAGGTGATGATTACTGATGCTGCCTGTCTGTGGACCACACTCTGAGAAGCCCTGCCATACTCATCCTGCTCAGTAAAAAGTTGTTGAGTTATGAAAGGCTTCAAACCCATGCACTCCTCAACAGAACTGACTAAGAGTTTAAGTCAATTTGAAAATTTAAGTAAGTGCATTCTAATCGGTTCTTTAAGCATCGTAATCACTTGGTTTCTGCCTCCATTGTTTTTCATTAAACACAAGCTTTCTGGGCTCAGGCCACCATGAATGGTGAAATGCACATGCCTCTGTGCCCTGAGGTGAGGGACTGGGGCAGAAATGACCCCTTCATCAGTGGCATCCCTCATTTCTGGAAACTCATTTCTTTCAAATCAGTTAGTTTGGTTTTTTTTGTATTTTTCTGAAGCTGGAAACGGGAGGCCATCAGACAAGACTCCTGCATGCACCCGACCGGGATCCACCTGGCACGCCCACCAGGGGGCGATGCTCCGCCCATCTGGGATGTTGCTCTGTTGCAACCAGAGCCATTCTAGCGCCTGAGGCAGAGGCCACAGAGCCATCCTCAGCGCTCGGGCCAACTTTGCTCCAATGGAGCCTTAGTTGCGGGAGAGGAAGAGGGAGACAGAGAGGAAGGAGAGGGGGAGGGGTGGAGAAGCAGATGGGCTCTTCTCCTGTGTGCCCTGGCCGGGAATCGAACCCGGGACTCCTGCACGCCAGGCCGACGCTCTACCACTGTGAAATCAGTTTTAAAAGTTAATGGTGGTTTATAAACCAGGAATTTGGTTCCTGCTGATTGCATGTCAAACCGTTTCTTGTTCCATTGTCGCCCATTTTTCTACTGGCTAACAAGGTGACCTGGTGGTACGGGAAACAGCTTCTGTAGTCAGATTGTACTGACTTTGGTCACAAAAGTTAGTGTGTTCGTGCTAGAGCTTACTATCTTAATTATTGGCTTAGGCATTCAGATACTTAAAAAGTCATTATTTAAGGATTAGGAACAGGGAGAGCGAAGACTGGTGAAAGATGATAGCTTTTTTTTCATGTTGATGATTCATAGGCTTGTTTGGGGTTTTAATAAGTAACAAAAAGGATTGGAAACTGCTGGCATAAAGAAGAAAATAAATCTCTTGCGTTTTTCCTTTTGCTTTCTTGTGACTCTATTTCTATTCTTTTATTTACTGTTCAGCCCTTTGTTCTGATGTCTCCCTTTTCCTCTCTAGTTTCTGGGTGTCTCCCCAGTACAGGTGTCAGAAGGATTAGCAGCTATATGCCTAAAGAACCATAACCTCAGCCCTGTGGAAGGTAAGCCCTATAGAACTCTGTTACCAGCCAGAGAAAGCCCTCTTGCAGAGTGCCAGGATCTAAGCCAGCTTGAACTTCAGCTTGAATTTCTAACTTCATTAGAAATTCATAGAACTGTGACTCACTTCTATTCCTGGGATGAACTTATTGGCATGGTGTTCATGACAGCCCATTGATGTCATCCCACTCACCTTTGCCACACAGCTCAGAGACTAACTTTACTGCTGCTACCTGTACTTTTTATTGCTGACCTCCACCTTGGCATCCTTCCTTCCTTTCTCTTCATTTCTGGGAGAAAATTTGTTTCCCAGAAGCAGCAAGCACCCGACCCACTGCCACCTTATGCCTGCAGCTCCTCTCATTTGTTTAGTTGGGTGTAAGAGAATCTCTCTCTCCTACCCTGGTTTATACCCTTTAATTATTTGTTCCTTAGGTTGTTTAATGTTTATTTAATTCTATCATGCTGTTTAATCCTGGCAGCCCGGTTGATGGCCCAAGCTGAGCCAAGATCTGCAGTGATTTCAAACTTGTTGGTAAAGTTTGTTTTCCCCTCACCCATCTTTGACCCTGGATATTGAAACCTTATTTAAGAAATGACAGCCAAACCACATACCACTCTGGATTTCTGTGTTAGAACAATTGAAATTCACTATATAGTCTCCTGGATTTGTATGGGTTAAAGGGGTCTGTGTTTGACCTTTTTCTCTCTCATCTTCAGGAAATAGAGACTTGTGAACAGAGAGTTTATTATTTAGCATTTAGAATCCAAGAATCCTAGGTGAAGGGAGGGGGAGACAGGATGAAGGGAGTTAAATGAAGATTTAATTCCTTTTTAGGGGAAAGTAGGCTTGTATGAATAATAACATTAATTGTAATGATGGCTTACATTTACCAAAGGTTTGCAAGTATTGTGTTGGGGCTTTATATTTTTGTTTTATTTCATCCTTATAAGATCATAAGATAGATACTAATATAAATTTCCCATATAGATAAGGAAGTTAAGTAACCTCCACAAGGCTGTACAACTATTAAATGCGAGAGTAGGATTTGAATGCAGAAGTTTAGCTGAAGTAAAATACATGTAATAGATTATATTCCTATAGTCATGTGTGGGCAAACTATTTGCAACTTGCTCACAGTAATAATAAAATACTTTTATGATAAAATAACATTAGTACACATTTTCTCAGCACTTTATGGTAGGCACTGTCTTTCAAGACATATACCTGGTTTCTTTTAATATTTAACAATTCAATTAGAAAAATGCTATTCCTGTCATATGTATTTCATCTGTGAGGAAGCTCTGAGGCTTAGAGAAAACTCAAGTTCTTTGCCTAAGGTCCCATGGTCAGTGAGGAGAAAACTTGTGTGACCATATTATTTTATAAATCTATTGTCAGTAGCTAACATTTAGTATGCACAGTTAGGCCTAGGCACTATTTTCAGCACTTGACATTTATTAACTCGTTTAATCCCTATTTTCCAGATAAGGAAACTGAAGCACAGAGTGGTTAATGTCATCAAACTATTTTGGCAGGGGTGAGATTGAATCCAGGCAGTTTGGTTCTGACGTGTACGTATGTAAGAAAGCTGTACACGGGTGGCCACAAATCCTATCCCCCCCCCCCCCATTTTGGCGGTTTACCTCCTAGTACAGCTTATCATTTAGGACTATTGAAATCCATTCTAGTATGAAATCAACCCACTTGAAGGAGCTTGTGTAAATAATAAAAAAAAACAACTGCTTGATTTTTGAGTTGAGATAAACGGAATTAAAAATAAACTTTGAGGTTTTTTTTTTTTTAATACTTCTGAAGAAATTTGAATCAGATCGCACTGAGGAAGACTCACTTGGGTCTTCAGACCTGGTGAAACTAACTTCCTTAGGGAGATGGTATTTGTACTTGAACATGAGCATGCATACATGGAGTGTATTTACCATTCTGTCTCGGTGCGGAGCCAGGTAGTTTTCCCTCTTGACTGCTCTCCCTGCCTCCGGCCCCATCATCGCCTGTCCCCCTGGATCGCATCACAGGGCATCTAGAATGATCTTTTAAAAAGAAAATCAGATTATGGTAGTTTCTTGTCTAAACCTTTTGGTGGCTGGTGGCTTTATCTGTCACTTGGAGCAAAATCTAAACTGCTCTCCGTGCCTCAGAGTGCTCATGATCTTGTCCTGCTTATTTTAGAGAGATCGTCTCCTACACCTTGCTCCCCTGCTCATTTTTATTCCGTCTGGTTCTCGGGTTATGTCAAGTTCATTCCCACTTTAGAGATGCAGGGCTGTTTGTTTCCCCACCGGCCGTACCTTCTCCCAGGCTCTTCTTGCTGCTATTTCTTCCTACCTTTCTTGTCCCAAATTAAAATTGATTGCCTTGGGCAGCCCTTTACTGACTCTGCCAATGAACGATAACTCTTTCTGATATTCCCCATTATGCTTCCCTGTTTACTGTGGGCATAGCACTTTCCTAATATATGAATGCATGTGTGTTTCCTTGTTTATCTGTCGGTGAAAAGACGGAAAAGGCAGGAATCATGATTATTTTGTTCATCACTACGTACTTGGCATCTAGCACGGTGCAGTCAACAAATGACTGAATTAATTTCAGGCAAAAAGAACAGTACGGGTAAGATCTGGTGGCATGAAGCATCAGGTTGTTTTTTAAGCCCCTGTCTATTTGTATTGTTAAATGAAGAAATGATTCATTTATGGAAATTAAGTGCTTGAAGTTGAGGGTTTAAGTAAGTTAAGTCACAGAGTGTATCTAGTGCTAGGGAGTTCTGACGACTTCCAGAATCAGTGCTCTTATCCTCAGCCCTGTCCAGACAGAACACTCTTCTATAGTCAGGTCACAGTGATAACTGGGAACAGAGAAGAGATGTCCTTTCTCATAGACCTTAAAGAAAAACATCTCAGGATGATTTTAACTGGAGCCCATTTTTCTGTTGTAGGATCATTTCTCTAATTAGAGAAAGACTTTTGCCATTTAAAAGGCGTTGTTCCTGCCTGACCAGGTGGTGGCACAGTGGATAGAGCATTGGCCTAGGACACTGAGGACCCAGATTGGAAACCCCAAATTGCTGGTTTGAGCACGGCCTCATCAGACTTGAACGTGGCTCACCAGCTTGAGTGCAGGATCACAGACATGACCCCATGGTTGCTGGCTTCAGCTCAAAGGTCACTGGCTTGAAGCCCAAGGTCGCATGCTTGAGAAAGGGTTCACTGGCTTGGCTGGAGCCCTCCAGTCAAGCACATATGAGAAAGCAATCAATGAACAACTAAGGTGCTGCAACAAAGAATTGATGCTTATCATTTTTCTCCCTTCCTGTATGTCTCTGTCTGTCTCTCTCTCTCTCTAAAAATAAATAAATAAATAAAGGGCCTTGTTGCTAATCCCTTGGTAAAATAAATAATTATTCTGTAATTGAATATTAATGCCTTAGTTATTCTGTTTCATAATTTGACTTTCAGAAAATACTAATGGCAAAAGCTAAGATTTTTGTTGCGTAGAAGGTGTTCTTATATACATTTTTGTGGAATTTTCAAATCTGATTCTTACAACAACTCTGCAGGATGGGTGTTGTTACTGTGTCTTCACAGAGAGGGAAACTGAGATGCATAAGGCCAGGTGAAGGATGACTTAACGGCATGTGACACGTGTGATCACAGAACCCCATGCTCAGAAGGACTCCACACTTGATTTAATATTCTGCTGATTAAAGAATTTTTATAATTTTGAACGAATGCCCTACATTTTTATTTTGCATGGGGTTCTGCAAATTATGTGACTGGCCCTACCTAGGCGAGTTGTCCAAGGCCACTCAGCGGAGTGCGGCAGGGTTGGGATTCAATCCCAGACTTCCTTGCCTTAAGCATCCACTGTTTCATTCACACTCTTTGGCTTTCCAGATCCCATATGCTTTTATTTATTTATTTACTTAGATTTTATTTATTCATTTTGGAGAGAAGAGAGAGAAACAGGGAGAGAGAGAGAGAGAGAGAGAGAGAGGGAAAGGGAAAGGGAGAGGAGCAGGAAGCATCAACTCCCATATGTGCCTTGACCAGGCAAGCCCAGGGTTTTGAACCTGTGACCTCAGCATTTCCAGGTTGACGCTCCATCCACTGTGTCACCACAGGTCAGGCCAGATCCCGTGGATCCCATATTCTTAAAGCTAGGTCCCTCCACCTTCCTTTTCTTTGGGCCTGCCTTTAGAGACAGGTAGTTTGACTTACCTTTGTTGAATTCCTTGGACTTTAGCTTTGCTTGTTAGGCTGAGTGTCTGATATGTACAATTATCCAACTAGGTTTTGAAGGAAAGCAGTAGGGAGGATTGAAGATATGGCAAGAATTACACATCCTCACCACTGTGAAAAACATAGCCTAAAAATAAATGAGAATAAAATGGAAGCACAGCAACATTGTACAACTTTAATGGGGAAACGAAAGAAAAAGAAAGCTCTAATGCAGGAGTCCCCAAACTACGGGCCCGTGGCCGCATGCGGCCCCCTGAGGCCATTTTTCCGGCCCCCACCGCACTTCCGGAAGGGGCACCTCTTTCATTGGTGGTCAGTGAGAGGAGCATAGTTCCCATTGAAATACTGGTCGGCTTGTTGATTTAAATTTACTTGTTCTTTATTTTAAATATTGTATTTGTTCCCGTTTTGTTTTTTTACTTTAAAATAAGATATGTGCAGTGTGCATAGGGATTTGTTCATAGTTTTTTTTATAGTCCGGCTCTCCAATGGTCTGAGGGACAGTGAACTGGCCCCCTGTGTAAAAAGTTTGGGGACCCTTGCAGTCTAATGCATCTGAAGGGAAGACAATCTCTCAGCCCTGTTTATCTGTCCGTGGTGCTCTGTGGACTGGTGACACGTAGTTACCACCCACAGTGTTATGGAGTATTTTATGTGAAGCGGTTTTTTAGCCTTTTGTGGAATTGCTATAAAGGGAAATGTAGAAAGATAGAGAATTTCTATCACAGTGGCACAAAACTGTCCTCTGTGGTCTTTCTAGGGCTAGAACCCGAGACAGCCTGACTTCTGTCTTTCAACATTTCCTAACTTTCTGTGAAGAGGCAGAGGTCAGTAGGACGCCAGCTCTCAGAGGAGGAAGGAGGAGGACATAAGTGTAGCCATCACAGGGCACCCGGGCTCTGACAGAGGCAGGCATTGGCCCCAGGAGCCCTAGGAAAGCAGCTGACTATGTTCGAGGAGTCTAGGAAGCTTAGGGAAATCATCCAGGTGAAGAAGCCAGAGAGAGTGTCTCAGAGAAGAGCAAGCCCTACACAGAGGGAACAGTGAAAACAGCGTGGAGCAGAGGGGATCATGGTCGGGGTGAACTGCCAGTGTTTGGTCCTGGCAGAAGCCTTGGAGATGATGTTGGCAAGGTAGGTGGTGACCAAATACTGCTGAACTTTGTGTGCTAACTTAAGAGTAAAGATTTATAGCCCAAGGAATTAGGAGCGATAATGCTAATAGCTAATATTTATTGAAGGCTTCTCCATAAGTTATAAATATCCATGTGGTCTCTGGTTACACCTGTTAAGAGTGACACAGTGTGTATACCCAGTGATCATCTATTAGTACATGAGACCAAGGGGGACTCTGGAGTCAGTTGAGGTCCTCATTCTGTTAACAAAACGGCCCAACCTCAATTCTTGTCTCCTTGAAGGAAAGGATTCAGTTAAGGAACAAAGTACGACCAGTAAAGCAAGAATTTATTGACCGTGCAGGAATACACTCAGAAGGGACTGGGTGGGCAACTCAGTCAAGAGAATGAGTGCCCCATTAGTTATAGAGCTGGGGACAGTGAAACAAGGAAGCGCCTAGGATGAAAGAAGCAACAGGAGAGCCTTGGTGGGGCTGATTTGGTTTACTAGAAACCTCACGGGAAAGAAATGAGCCTGCACTGGGAAGTCAGAGAAAAGGAGGCCTCGGAGACAGGCTCAGTTAACCTCAGACGAGCTGCCACTGCCCACTGCTCCAGTGGGCGCAAGTCTCAGGTGTCTCTCAGAGTTTAGGAGAAAGAGAGAGGCAAGGACAGTGCACCTGGTGGGGGGAGAAGAAGAAGAGAAGGAAGAGGGGGAAGGCGTGGACATGCTCCTGGGAGGGGGAGCATGCTGGGTCCTCAGTTCCAAGGAGTTTTAAGGGTGGAATTTTAGGGGAAGTTCCGCAGAAGGATCTCAGTAGAATGTTCATCAGCTTTCCAGGTCTGTCTTTTTAGTGCCATGGTATCCACAGATTGGTCGGTGCCAGGGCAGGGGGTCATTAATCAGTGAAGCTGGTCCTGATGTCAACTGTTACATCACTTGTCTGGGTTTGTTACTTTTCTGGGCCTGGATTTGAAACACAACTGAGACCTATTGTATATGAATGTATTTGATGCAGGTCAGCACCTAATTGCCCTGGGGCTTAATGCCGGCCCCCTTGTTCATTCTGCTGCTAAGGAGGTCTAACCCACAGGACGAACAACAAGCCCGGGGAGGAAAGGTCAGGGGAGGGTCTGAACTGCTTGATCAACAGTATGAGACCAGGGAATCCAAACCACATGGCTGATGATATGGTAGTGGAGGAAAAATCACACAGGGTGTGAGATTCTTGTTTCTCAAGTTTTGCCTGTTGCTAGGCACCTGGGACTTCCACCCTGGTGACCTTATGTGCCTGGCCTATAGTCCTTTTTCTGCTCAAGTCTGTCTAACTGCCCACCACCATTCTGTCATTTATACCACTGGGATCTGGGGGCAGGTAGCCAACCATTTTGAATTTTGTTTCCCTGTTCGTAAATAGGGCAGAATAATCATATCTCCTCCACTTCTTGTTGTCAGGAATGATATTGTGGATGAAGAAGGGGCCGCACGCTGAACCTGGCAAACTCAGAGGAGGCTTGTATGATGGCCTTGCAAACTCAAAAACCTAAAATAACCCCATAGAATGGTCTGAAATTCAAATTTTCTAACTAAAAGCAGTTCATGGAGGGTAGTCATGTCCTAGGGAGGTATTTTTCTCTAACAAAGGTCCATGCTTACCTTAATTGAGCCTGTCTGTTGTCTTTTGCATGTATACTACCTGATCTTAGAAATGTAAGAGTGAATTTCTTTTTTTTTTAATTTGTATTGATTTTAATTTATTGTGTTTACATAGATTCAAGTGTCCCACCAAATATATCTCCCCCCATCCCCGTGTTCCCCTTGGCACTCTCCTTGCCCCCTCCCTCCAACGCCCTCCCCTCTTCCCTCCAGGATTTGCTGTTCTGTTCTCTATAACACTGTGTTATGTATATATAATTTCACTAATCTCTTTCCCTTCTCTGGTCCCATCCTCTCATCCCCTTTCCCTCTGACTGCTTTCCCTTTGGTCCCTTTGATCCCGCCTCTGTCTCTATTTTGTTCCTTAGTTCACATTGTTCATTAGATTCCTCAAATGAGTGACGTCATATGAGATCTGGAAACAGCCCAAGTGTCCGTCAGTGGACGAGTGGATTAAAAAGCTGTGGTACATATATATACACAATGAAATACTACACAGCCATGAAAAAGAAGGAAACCTTACCTTTTGCAACAACATGGATGGACCTGGAGACTATTATGCCAACTGAAATAAGCCAGAGAGAGAAAGAAAAATATCTCGAGTAATTTTCTTTTTGTGCCTCTTCCGAGTGCAGCCACCCCATCAGAGCAGAATCCAACAAACCTCTTTATTGTTATTGTTACCATGTTAATTGTTAACTGTTAACCATCCTCTGTCTGCCCAAGTGAAAGAAGTTTAATCCCGTACATCTTTACTTTTTATTCAGTCCCAAAGATGTCCCTGCTCTGCTTTCTCCTGCCGCCCTAATCTGTCACCAGTGGGTTTCATGAAACCCCCTATGTCTTCCCCTTTGATTGTAGTGTATAAAATAAGTGGTAAAACTGTCATTTTCCGGAGCATTTTCTCAATCCCTTGAGGTTTTGCTTCCTGGCAATTGTTGACAGTTTGGCTCAAATAGACTCATAAAATTCTTACAGGTTTGGATGTTTCTTACATTGACAATTTAAAGTAAGACTATATACTTTGTATAAATGATGTTTATTGTTTAAATTGTCTCTAGAGTAAGAAATTTTATTACTTTTTTTGCATTATTTATAGCAACTTTATATATCATTTCAAATTCGGGGAGGTCTAGGCAGACTGTGGTACATTAGGAACGGTACAGACTGTGCCGATTAGGAAGCCTGGGTGGTTGGGAAGCAGGGAGGGTGAGCAGGATAACAGTTTCCGGAGGAGGTATGGACTTGGACACATCCCTGGAGCTCTCTGAGCCTCAGCTTCCTCCTGGAAAATTAAGACAAAGCTACCCATTTGTGAGGACACAGTGAAGACGATTTCATGTTATTTGATGTAGAGTGCTTGGCATCTACAAACTGTTCAATACATGATAACTATTATGGTTTTTATTCCTGAAAAAACAGGAGTTAGTATTCCAGTGTTTAGTGTTAGAGAAGTGAGGCCAAGAGCACAAGAGCACAAGAGGTGTTTACACAGTTGACTCCATCACTGATCTTTTTCTCCCTTCAGAACTGAATGAGGTTGTAGGTCTTGTAAAGTGGTACAGCCTTTGCTTTAGGGCCCTCAGACGTGCCCTTCTAACACTCTGGCAAGTGAAGGGAAACACGAACAGCAAGGGTCATTCATTGAATTTTCTAACTTTTCATCTCCTCATGTGCAGGGCTGGTGCCAACTTTGCCTGGTGAACTCAGCCCGGAGATTAGAGGAGCTGGGGCTGCTAGTGGAAGGCTTGGTTACCTAGGCAACGTTTACCTATGCTGATGACAAAGGGGCTGTCTCTGTGTCCCGATCCTGCTGAAATGTAGCAAGTGATGGGGAGGTGGAAAGAAGCAAGGCGAAAGGAGGTTGACGCATGTGCTAATTTCTTTTGACTGGCAGTTAGTTTTCTGTTTTCAGGGAAGCAGGATAAAGATTAAACTTTAACTTTTGCTTGAAAATAGTCCATGTGTGAACCTGGCAAGCCTCCTAAGAATAAAACAGTCCTGGCGCCCGACTGTTAGGCTTCTTGTCTTTGCAGCAGCTTATTGCATTTATTTTACTGCTTTGGGGGATTAGGAAATAGTCTCCGAAGGATATTTCTTTAATGATTTGGAATATTAATGTGGAAAACTTGCTTGTTAGACAATACAGGGAATACTGTAGCTTTTGTTTCTAATTGGCTGTTGGATCTTTCACTCCCAAAAGTCGTTCTTTAAAATGTTTTCTTTATTGTGAAAGATAATGCACATTCAGAAAAGTTCAGAGAACAATTAAGTAGCCCAGTGGTTTATCATAAAACGAGTATGGTTATGCTTGTTACCGATACTGAGGTGAAGACAGGACATTGCAGCTGTGCAGAAGCTCTCCTACTTCCCAGTCCTTACCTGGCACTCCCCCGAGGAGACCACTGCCTTGACTTTATAAAGAAAAGCAAAGAAGTTTCATCACCTAAATATATTGCTAAACACTGGTTTAGTTTTGTAACTGGAATTTTATATAGACAGAGACATACAGTTAAGCTCTGCTTTTTTTTTTTAAACCAACATGTTTCTGGGTGTGGGTCAGATAAGTTTGTAAATATGATGTATATGTTTGCTCGCTTGTAGTTTGTATTGGGGGCTGGGCAACGCCAAGTATAGTGGTCTGTGAGGTTGCAGGTTGCCTTCCTGATTGGGAAGGGCCATTGTCTTGCTAATGTTTACTGGAGAGAGTTTCTGCCCTCACCAACAAGAGATACAGGAGATTTCTTTCATTTCTCTCCTCCCTGATCCCTGGCCCTCTATGGAAAAGCAGGGGTTTTGCTTTTCCCTTGGCTTTTCTTGTGTCTTGCCTGTGTTGGTGAGACACCAATAAACAGAAAGGCCTACCATCCTCCGACTCCGCCGTTTCTTTACCATTTGCCCGAATTTAATGAGAACCTGCATGTGAATGGCCACGATGGCGGCCCCTGGCCATACACTGCGCTTATCCATGTGGTGGTATATAGCTGTCATTTATTTATTTTACTTGCTGTGTTTATTATTTATTTATTTATTTATTTATTTATTTATTTATTTATGACAGAGATAGAGAGACAGAGAAGGACAGATGGGGCAGACAGACAGGAAGGGAGAGAGATGAGAAGCATCAATTCTTTGTTGCGGCACCTTAGGTGTTCATTGACTGCTTTCTCATTTTGTGCCTTGTTGGGAGTGGGGAGGTGGGGGCTCCAGCAGAGCCAGTGACCTGTTGCTCAAGCCAGAGACCTTGGGCTCAAGTTAGTGACCATGGGATCGTGTCTATGATCTCATGCTCAAACCGGTAACCCCCTGTGTTCAGGCTGATGAGCTATACTCAATCCGATGAGCCTGTGCTCAAGCCTACGATCTTGGGGTTTTGAACCTGGGTCCTCTGCATCCTTGTCCAATGCTCTACCCACTGTGCCACTGCATATTGCTGTGCTTTGTTATCTGAATATACCACAATTTATTCATCCTCTTGACCATTGATGAATATTTAAGGTGTTTCTGGTTTTTAGTTATTCTGAATACAATGCTGTGAACATTCTTCTCATGTCTCTTAGACACACTGGCATGTGTTTCTATAGATTGTGTGCCTGGGAGTGGAATTGACAGGGCATAAGATATATATCTTCCGCCTTAGTGATGTTAAAGGATAATTTATTTTTTTAAAAGTAAAATCTTTACTCATACAAGTATAAAATGAACAAATGTCAGAGGTTTCATTGAACTCATTAATTAATGAGGGAACCAATAAAGTATTACAACTGGTTCAGAGAATGAAAGATTCACACATATATCGGCAACAAGGGATGCTGAAATAAATTTATGAGCAGATGCAAAATGAATCTATCCACAAGGCAATAATAACCCATTGCATTTCACTGACAATTAATTTGCACTGCTGTAGACAAGAAGCATTTGTACTCGTATCAGTTTTTTTATAATTTAAATAGTTGTGGAATAGCTCAAAGACAACGAAAGACAGGATAACATGGAAGAGGTCACTGGATTGGATACTTAGTATTCTTTCTTTCTTCCTTATTCAAAGTCTTTCACAACTTTTCCTGGCAGTATGTAATAGCAAATTGTTTTCCAAAGCGATTGTTTTAAATTATTCTCACACTAGAAGTGTATCCGAGTGCCCACAGCTCCATATCCTGGGTAACAGTTGGTATTGTCAGACTTTTAATTTTGGCTGATTTGGGTAGGTGTTTAGTGGTGTATTTTTGTGGTTTTGATTTGCATTCTTGTGGTTCAGAATGAGTTTGAATATCTTTCCAGATATTTAGTGGCTATTAAATTATTCTCTTGTGTAGACTGCCTGTTCTAGTCTTTTTTCCATTTTTAAAAATTGGGTATGTGTCATTTTCCTTTTTTAATAGTAGGAATTTATCGTATATATAGTCCATACATTGTATATATTCTATATATTACATATTTTCCAATTACATGCATTGCAGAGATCATCTCCCACTGTTTGCCTTGCCTTTTTATTCTTTTACTGGTGTCTTTTGTTGGGCAAAACAATTTTTAATACTGCCTAGCTTATTTTTTAATTTTATAATTAATGATTTTAAAAATCTCTCCTTAAAAAGTCTTCCACCACCCTGATTTCTCAAAAATATTAACTTCTAGAAATATTATTCTGCTTTTTAAGTTTAGATCTAAAAACCACTTAGATTTTTCTGTATGATATAAAATAAAGTATCTATGCTCCCTGCCCCCATTATGGGATACAGTTTTCCTGGCACCATTCACTAAAATGACTTCCTTTCACTTTGCTGAGCAGAGGCATGTGTTCATATATGCTTGGGACGATTACTGGGCTTTTTGTTAAATTCCATTGATTTATTTGACTCTTTTGACATGAGCACCACATCATAGTATTTGTATAACAAGTTTTATTTCTGGGAGAGCTATTCCTTCCATTTTGTTGTACCTCTTTAAGGCTATTTTAGCCCTTTATGATTCCTTTTGACTCTTAGACTCATTAGCTCACCAATTTCACAGGAATTGCGGAATCTTATTAGTGGTTTTTAAGACTTCATTAAATCCTGAGAAATTTTATTCCTAAGTATTTATCAAAAGAAATGAAAACATATGTCCCCTAAAAGTTGTACATTAATATTTATAGCACTTTATTCATAATTGCTCTAAAAAGCTAGGAAGAACCAATATTTTTATGTGGTATGAAACTATTAAGCAATGAAAATGAATGAACTATTGATATACTTAACAATGTGGATGGATCTCAAAATCATTACATTGAACGAAAGAAGCCAGACACAAAAGAATATGTACTGTGTGATTTCATGTATGAGACGTTTCATAACAACCACAACTACTCAATTGTGATAAATATCAAATCAGTGCTTGATTAATGCATGTGGGTACTGATTGGAGTGGTGATTACAGAGATCATCAAATCATAACCTAAAAATGTGTGTATTTGATGGTCTATATTTTGGTAAAGTTTCTCCTTTTTTTCTTTTTTTAAATACTCTATTAACTCTGTAGATCTGTTTGGGAAGAACTAATGTGTATGTTTACAAATGAAATCTTTTAACCTATGAATATTTTATATAGCTTCAAGTATTTATTGCCTTTAAATTCTCTTAGAAATATATTTTTTTCTACATAGAGAGCTTTCACATCTTTTAAAGAATTATCCATAGGCTTATTTGTAGATATTCTTGAGTTTTTTTTGTTATTATGGAAGTTACTTTTTAAATTTTCATTTTGTTTATAACTGGCATATCAACACACAGTTCATGTTTGTTTATTGATTTTTAAAAATTATTTATTCATTTTTTCTTCTTTTCCAAGTGAGAAGAGGGGAGATAGACTCCCACATGTGCCTTGACTGGGATCCACCTGGCAACCCCTGTCTGGGGCTGATGCTCTGCCTATCTGAGTTCATGCTTGCAAAAAAGCTATTTTTAGTGCCTGAGGCTGAGGCTCCATGGGGCCATTCTCAGTGCCCGGGCTAATGTGCTCTAACCAATCAAGCTATGGCTGCAGGAGGGGAAGAGGAAGAGAGAAAGAGAAAAGGGGAAGGGGAGGAGTGGAGAAGATAGTTTCTTCTCCTGTGTGCCCTGACTGGAAATTGAACCCCAGACATTCACACACTAGGCGATGCTCTACCATGGAGCCAACTGACCAGGGCCTGTTAATTATTTTTAATCCAGTAATCTTGCTGAACTCATCAGTTGTTTATGGATTTCTACATCCTTCATTATATTAGCTAAAAATGAATCTTTTATTCTTTTCTAATTATTTTATTTTTATATCTCCTTTTTATCTGATTGTATGAGTTAGGGCCTTTATAAGATAGTGAATCCACAGAGAAAGCTATCAACATTTCATCCATATGTGTTTGGTTGGTAGCATTTTTTTAAAGAAATAATTTAAGGAATTTTTGTTTTATTTCTATTTTGCTAAGAGTTTTAAATCATTAATGGTTATTAAATTTTATTAAAAGCTATTCTTACATATATTAAAATTGTTATATGTATTTTCTCTAATTCTATTAGTGTGGTGAATAACAATTCTAAAACATGATAAACAACCACATTTCTGGAGTAAGCCTGATGGGTCAAGGTGAATTAATTCTTTTACATATTTGTTTTGTTTAAGCTTTTTACCTTTATATTCATAAGTGAATTGGAACTGAATTTTTTCTTTCTCACAAAGTCCATCTCAGGTTTTGCTTATGAGGTTAGGCTTAAAGTGATCAGAAATGTTTTTTCTTTTTCTATTCTCTGGAGACATTTCAGTATTATCATAATTTTTCCTTTTTATATTTCTGGCGAAGCTGTCAAGATCTGATGTTTTCTTTGTGCTAAAGTTTTAAGTAATGCACCATAATTTTTTAATAGCTTAAGATTTCAGATTTTTAATTTTTTTGTGTGTGAATATATCAGTTTGGTGAGGTAGTTTTTTTTTTTAGAACTTTGACTCATCTGAATTTTCAAGGTGAGTCAAAAATTGGCATAAATTTGTTTATAACATCTTATATTTTTAATATCTGGATGATCTGTATAGAGTCCTCTATTTTATTATTCTTTTCAACACTTCTCTGGGTTGATTATCTGTATTGTATTTTTGTTCTTCACTTATGTCTGGTCTTATTTTTGTCCATTTCCTTTTTTCTACTTTCTTTGGTTTTAATTCGTTTATTTTTAAAGATGATTTCTTGAAATGTGATGCTTATTTAGTTTACTGATTCTCAGCTTTAGTCCTATTGTAATATATACGTGTGTAAATAATAAATTTCCCTTTAAGTACTGTTTTTGTTGCATCCCACAATTATATAAAATCATTTTATTATTCAGTTAAGAGTATTTTCTGATTTCTAGTGGGGATTTTCTAGTTTTCATTTCGTTGTTGATTTATAGCTTCATTGCATTGTGAACAAAGAACACATTCTGATTTCAGCACTTAAAAATGTGTTGAGAATTGTTTGGTTTCACAGCAGATGGTCCATTTTTGTACATGTTTGCTCTGTGCTTGAAAATAATGTGTATCATCTCATTTTATATGTTTATTTGGTAAAGTTTGATGTTTATGTTCTTTACATTTTCTATATCCACTGATTTCTTTAATGTTATTTGTTTTATAGGTTTCTGAAAGAGATGTATTCAAATTCTGTACTGTGATTGTAGACCTGTCTTTTTCTTCTTGCATATCTCTCAATTTTATCTTTACATATTTTAGAACTGTGTTATTATATACATAGCAATTTGGGATTGGTATAACTTCCTGGTGAACTGAACCTTTTGACATTACAAGGTGATTCTCCATACATCTAATAAGTTTTTACTGTAAAAAAGTACACTTTGTCTTATATTAGTAAAACCACACCAGCTTTCTTTTAGTTAATACTATTTGTCTAGTATATCTTTAAAAAAATTTTTTTTAGGCCTGACCTATGGTGATGGCGCAGTGGATAAAGCTTCAACCTGGAAACGCTGAGGTTGCTGGTTCAAAACCCTGGGCTTGCCTGGTCAAGGCACATATGGGAGTTGATGCTTCCTGCTCCTCCCCCTTCTCTCTCTCTCTCTCTCTCTCTCTCTCTCTCTTTTCTCCCCTCTCTATAATGAATAAATAAAATCTTTAAAAATATTTTTTTTAGTTTCCACATTTCTATATTCATATGTTTTAAATTGGTCTCTTTTATATAGCATATTGCCAAGTTTGACAGCCTTTATCTTTTAATTGGAACATCACTTTTTAAATAACTATACACCTAGTTGGTTTGAAATTTACTATTATAAATTAAGTGCTTTCTTTTAGTCCAGCTTGTTCTATGTTCCTAATTCTCCTCCTTTTTTTTATTGAATTGAATTTGTTTGTTCCTTTTACTATTCTGTTCTTTCTATTAACTTGGAAATTTTACATTATTTTATTATTTTGATGGTTATATTAGAGATTTTAGTATGCATTCTTGATTTAGGCCTCAGAACACTTTAACTCCATTTATATCTTTTTTGACTTATGTCTTCGTTATTGTATATATTACCTTGTACATTTCAAATGCTCATGATAATATTATTGTTTACACAGTCATTATTTATTTTGATTTACTCATGTGTTTATTCTATTCTTTGTGCTTCATTTATCCTTGTGTAATCGATCTTGCATCTGATATCACTTTCTTTTTGTCTGAAGTACAAATACCCTTTAGTATTTCCTTTATTGTAGGTCTGCTAGTGATAAGTTCTTTAGTTTTTGTTTTTCTGAAATGTCTTTATTTCACCATCATTCTTAAGTCTGTTTTCTCTGGGCAGTCAATTATGTTCCTTCAGTGCTTTAAAGAATTCTCTTACTTGTGGCTTCACTTTTCTGTTGGATGAAAGTTAGATAAAGTCCAATTTTTGTTCCTTATTTTCCCTTTGGGAGATTTTAAGTTTTTGGCTTCATGGTTTTCATCAGTTTTATAATGTGCCTAGATGAGGTTATCTTCTTATTTACCCTGCTTGGGGTTTCTAGGGCAATTTTTCTTAGCTCCTTCTAAGACTGGATATTGTTCTGCAGTTTTGAAAAGTTCTCAGCTATCATCTTGTCAAATATTTCTTGACTCCATTCATTCTCATCTCTTCCTTGGGCTATACTACTTATATTTACTTTATTGATTACTTGGGCTTAATTACCCTCTCGCTATATCAAATAATGTGTCTTATCCTATCTTTTCCATTCTTTTGTCCTTCTGTGCCTCATTGTAGGTATTCTGACTTTTATTTTGAGAAAGAAAGAGAGACAGAGACAGAGACAGAGATAGGAAGGGAGAGAGATGAGAAGCACCTACTCATAGTTGTGTCACTTTTGTTGTTTATTGATTGCTTCTCATATGTGCCTTGGTGGGTGGAGGGGGGGGGAAACTCAAGCCGAGCCATTGACTCCTTGCTAAAGTCAGAGACTTTTGGGCTCAAGCCAGAGACCTTGGGGTTATGTCTATGATCCCACACTCTAGCTGATGATCCTGCGCTCAAGCTGGTGAGACTGTGCTCAAACTGGATAAACCTGCAGTCAAGCTGGTGATCTTGGGGTTTCAAGACTGGGACCTCAGCATCCCAGGTTGATAATCTAGCCACTGTGCCGCCACCTGGTCAGGCTAGTTCATATATTTTTAGGTTTAAACTTTCCATTTGGTTCTCACTCTCTCTTTTTGCATTTCCCATTTGTCTTAATATGCTAGAGCATTTGTAATAATTTACTAAGTTACTAAAAACTGGATGGCCTAATACAACAGAATTTATTTTGTCACACTTCTGGAGTCTATAAGTCTGAAATCAAGGTGTCATCAAGGCCACACTGGCTCCGAAGGCTTCATTCCTTGCCTCATCTATTTGCTAGTGGCCATCAGCTTCCCTTTTTGTGGGACCACATCTCCACGCGCTCCACTTCCCATTGCCTTCTCTTCTGTGTCTGTCCGATAACTCCCCCTGCAGTTCCCCGGTGAGGAGACATGTGCTCGATATAGGGCTCGCCTGAGAAACCCTGAATAAACCCCTCCTTTCAGCATCTGTAGTTTAGTCATATCTTTTCCATATAAGCCAATATTCATTCCTTTGCCACATAAGGCAATACTCATGGGTCCTAGGGATTCAAACATGGGAATATATTTTTGGAGGGGGGCGGCTCTTCAGCCCACTGCTCCATTCTATGCAGAAATTCTCAACCTTATCATTTTATCTTCCTATACATGGTAAGACTTATCAAAATATCTGTTTCAGATAATTCCAAATCTGGAGCCCTCTTGATCTATTTCTGTTTCTGCTGGATTTTACTTACATCTTATCTCTTCATGTGCTTGTTATTTTTAATTGTGTGCAAGACATATTTACACAGTTGTTTACAGATATAATTGGAAGTCAATGTTATTCAACTCTAGAAGGGATTTACGGTTGCTTCTGCAGGTACTTGGAGCACTAACACTCTGGGAACACCTTATTTCAGATTCAGAGAGTAAGGTGGTTTGAAGGTACATCATGGTCCTCGGCAAGGGCTTGTTAGCTTTCTGTTTTCTCTTCCTGCTGAGGGGCATGCAGGTCTTTGGAGATCCTAACTTAAACAAATGGTATGCTCAGGTCTGCTTCTCCCATCCTCAGCAGACTGTGAATTCAAGTCTCTATTCCCCTGGCCCCTGCAAGCATCTGTAGAGAGAAAACTGGTCCAAAATGCCATCTGGATTGCCTTCCCTTCATCCTCACTTGATTCTTCTCATTCTTTCCCTTCCCCCCAATTTTGTTTGCTTTGGGTTTTTTTAAGCATTTGATAAATATCTCGTCTATCTTTTCTATTTGTCTTTGATGGAAAGGCTTGTTTAGTGTAGTGAGTTATTATTAGAAGCAAAAGTCTTCTTGAAGCTCTTCTCATCTCTCTACCTTATTTTTTATGATGAAAAAGTTCAAATATCAAAAAATCAGAGAGAGAAGAGCAAAGAATCACCGTGCCCTGCCACCATCAGCCAAATTCAACTATTATCAGGGTTTCATTACATTTGTAATATGGATATTTTCATGAGATATAAGAAGAGAAAGTTACAAAGAAAGGTTGTATTTCAACCCCTAGCCATTCATTCACCTGAAATCCAGAATCGGAGACAAGACTTCTGCCTTGGTCACGCTGTGTGCTCAGCTCCAGGCACAGGGTGTGCCTGCTTTGCACTCCATGAGCTGTTGTGGAATGAATGAATTTCTCAGCAGAACCATAGACCATCTGAAACTAGAAGAGGTCTTTGTCTGTCATAATGAAACCAACTTATAGATGGAGGTATTAGGAACCTGAGGTCTGAGATGTGCTCCAGGTCACACAGGTGCAAGGCAAAGTTAGACTAAGGAGCCGGTTCAGGGCTCTTGCCACTTTTCTGCACTCCCTCCTCACTTTGCTAGCTTGTTTAACCACCACTCTTTCTTTTCTGGTAACACGGAAGTTTAAGAGCATTTCATTATGAGTGTGATGATATAATATGGCATTAAGACATGACAAGGCAAGTTTTATTGGCCATTACTACTTGCCTCAAGTGAGTGGCGAAGCTTTTGACCACTCGAGGCATGTATTAATAGCCCCATAAAATACATCCTGGATTGCTAGTGCTATTCTCATCAGCTATTACATTTCCTGAAATTATTATACAAATACCACTTTAAACAATTTTCTTTCTCTATCTCTTTTTTTTTATTAAACTGGGGAGATTAGCCTTCTTTATGAAATATAGTTCTTCACTTGCTGGAGAAAATAGAACTGTCAGGTAACTAGGAAAGAATATGAGCTTTGGAGTCAGACTGATCTGGGTTCAGGTGTTTGCTCTGCGACTTTCTAGCTCTTTGGCATTAGGCAAGCTTCTTAACCTCTTTAAGCCTTGGTTTTCCCTTCTGTCAAATAACAGAAATAATACTTGTTTCTCAGAATTTATATATATAACACTTAGCCCAGTGTCTTGAACATAGTAAGCAGTTAATAAATCATATATTATTGTTATGATAATGATGAATGCAGATGGATTTTCTTTTATTAAGTAGATGATTTACGGTAAGATTAAAAAATGATTTAGAACACTAACATGAATTTAAAATTTGTATTAATAAAAGAACTGACTTCCGATCAAGATGGCGACATAGGTAAATGTGGTACTCAAACCTTCCCACAACCACATCAAAATAACAGCTAAACTACAGAACAACCATCATTCAAAACTGCCGGAAATCTAGTTGAACAGAAGTCCTACAACTAGAAATTTAAAGAAGATACTACATGAGACTGGTAGGAGGAGCAGAGATGCGGAATGGGCTGGTCCCAAACCCTGTGTGGCAGATAAAAATTGGGAGGGATATTTTAGCTGCAGAGGTCCTGAGGAGTGAGGGGTCCCAGCCCCATACCAAACCCGCCAACCTAGGGTTCCAGAGCCAGGGAGAGAAGTCCCCATAGCTTCTGACTGTAAAAACCAGTGGGGATTGTAGCTGAGTGAGATGGAGGGCTGCTGGAGTCCCAGAAAGGTCCTCTTAAAGGGCCCGTTTATGGACTTACTCAGATTTACTCCCTCTGAGCTGTAATGCTGGGGCAGCAGCTTGAACGAAGCCAGAGGCATATGGGGAGAAACTGAATTGTTTTTTGTCAGAGCAAGAGCTAGGGGGCAGTTTTGTGCCAGACAAAAGTGCTGGTAGAAGCCGCTGTTCCTCTTCTGAGACCCCTACCATGGAGTCAGCAGAGAGAAGGCATATCTGAGTCTTCTTCCAACCTGGCTCTCACTGTTCGCTCCAACCCTGTGATTCCATGAGACCCCTGTCCCATCCATTTGGGGGCTCATCTAAGCTGTTTCCATTCAAATGGCCTCTCTTGTCTCATGCTTTGGACTTTGAAGTCTCTCAAACAAGCAGTATGTGACCTCTGCATAGCCTGTACCTCTTGCTAAGTGGTTCCAGTCTGGCCTTGGTTTGCAGCTTGGCCTCTTCTGGGCATCTCCAAGTCCAGCACAAGTAGTAGCTATCAGCAAATCTCTGTGTAGTACATGCTGGGTGGCTGCAGGCAGGGTATAGGCAGTGGCTGACCTTGCACCTCCTGGGAGGCCGTAGAGCAGGGGTCCCCAAACTTTTTACATAGGGGGCCAGTTCTCTGTCCCTCAGACTGTTGGAGGGCCGGAGTATAAAAAAAAACTAGGAACAAATCCCTGTGCACACTGCACATATCTTATTTTTAAGTAAAAAAACAAAACGGGAACAAATACAATATTTAAAATAAAGAACAAGTAAATTTAAATCAACAAACTGACCAGTATTTCAATGGGAACTATGCTCCTCTCACTGACCACCAATGAAACAGGTGCCCCTTCCAGAAGTGCGGTGGGGGCCGGATAAATGGCCTCAGGGGGCCGCATGTGGCCCACGGGCCGTAGTTTGGGGACCCCTGCCCTAGAGCCAGTGCACCCGGTGGACAGCTTCAGACTACTCCAGATTATAACCCTACCACCTCCACGAGTGACACACTCAAGGAGTGGACTTGGTGAGTATCAAAGCCCCACTGAAGCAAGTGTTGCGCCACAGGATTGACGCCTGCACAGAAGCTCCTCCTTTGTAGTTGCAGCTGGTCCTTGCAGCTGATTGGCCTGGGGGGTCAGTCCCTCCCAGTGATGCCAACAGCAATCAAGGCTCAACTACAATAGGACAGTGCACACATCTCATACTGAGATGTAGGAGCTCTACCTAAAACATAGAAACAAACTTAAGGAAGCAGCCAAAGTGAGGAGACAAAGAAACAGGTCTCAAATGAAAGAATAAGAAAAATCTCTAGAAAAAGAACTAAATAAAATGGAGGCAGGTAAACTACCAGCTACAGAGTTAAAAATAACGGAATTAAACCTGAAGGGAAGGGGGGAGGGGAGCAAGAGAGATGTTGAGGGGAATACGGGGGAGGGGGGATGCAATTGAGGCAACACTAGAATCTGTGTAAACACAATAAACTAAATTAAAAAATGGTTGTAAGAATGCTCAAGGAACTTAATGAGAACTTCCAACAGCATGAAAAACGTATAAAAATCATAAAAAATTAGTCAGAAACAAAAGATACACTAACTGAAATGAAAAGTGATTTAACAAGGAATCAATGGTAGAGTATTTGAGCTGAGTATCAAATCAGCGATTTGGAATATAAGCAAGTGAAAAACACCCAACTGGAACAGCAAAAAGAGAAAAGAATCCGAAAAAATGAAGATAGTGTAAGGTGCCTCTGGGACAATTAATCATTCCAACATTTGTATCATGGGGGTACTGGAAAGAGAAGAGAGAGAGCAAAAAATAGAAAACCTTTTAACCTGGTGAAGGAAATAGACATACAAGTCTAGGAAACACAGAGAGTCCCAAACAAGATGCACCCAAAGACACCCACACCAAGACACATCATAATTAGAATGTCAAAGGCTAAAGACAAAGAGAATCTTAAAAGCAGCAAGAGAAAAGCTGTTAGTTACTTATAAGGAACCTCCAATAAGACTGTCAGCTGCTTTCTCAACAGAAACTTTGCAGGACAGAGAAAATAGCAAGAAATATTCCAAGTGATGAAAAGCAAGGGCCTACAACTGAGATTATTCTACCCCAAAAAGCTCTCATTTAGAATCTAAGGACATATAAAGAGCATCCCCAACAAGAAAAAGCTAAAGGAGTTCTTCACCACCAAACCACTATTACATGAAGTGTTAAAGGTTCTTTTATTAAGAAGAAGAAAATAAAAGTTAAAAAATATGAACAATAAAATGCAAAAATACATATCTATCAACAATTGAATCTAAAAGAATAAATGAACAAGCAGAACACACACACATACACACACACACACACACACACACAGCTAATATGTACTGTGTTCCAGGATGTATAATAAGTGCATTAGGGCCCTGGCCGGTTAGCTCAGCGGTAGAGCGTCGGCCTAGCGTGCGGAGGACCCGGGTTCGATTCCTGGCCAGGGCACACAGGAGAAGCACCCATTTGCTTCTCCACCCCTCCGCCGCGCTTTCCTCTCTGTCTCTCTCTACCCCTCCCGCAGCCAAGGCTCCATTGGAGCAAAGATGGCCCGGGCGCTGGGGATGGCTCTGTGGCCTCTGCCTCAGGCGCTAGAGTGGCTCTGGTCGCAACATGGCGACGCCCAGGATGGGCAGAGCATCGCCCCCTGGTGGGCAGAGCGTCGCCCCATGGTGGGCGTGCCGGGTGGATCCCGGTCGGGCGCATGCGGGAGTCTGTCTGACTGTCTCTCCCTGTTTCCAGCTTCAGAAAAAATAAAAATAAAAATAAAAAAAATAAGTGCATTAGGTATGTTTCATTTAATCTCCACTTTATGAGATAAATGTTTTTATTATCCTTACTTACAAGTGAGGAAATTCAGAAGTTAAATAATTTAGGGTTTGTGAACTAACAGGAGACAGAATTCATACTGAGCCCAGCCTACCCATTGTCTGTGATCTTGTTATTCTACTGTACTGCGTCGCTCTAGGGCATCTTGAGTTCACAGTGACAGGCAGTTCATTAAAGGAAAACATGTTATATTAAAATTAAAATTGAGTGGGGAGAATTTGATCAGGAAAATGTAGCTAATGAGGATGGCTCTTGCTAATTAGGAATTTGTCACCAGCCTGATGGAGGCTTGGCTGAAAGCCTGCATTGGTACTAATTTAAAGGTGGCAATGGTTAAGCAAAGGAATCGTATAAACAAAAGAAATGTTGAATTTGTTTAAGTAAACAGCCTACCTCCTAGCATTTTACCACCTGTCAGCACACAAATTAAATGTAAGTTGTTCTAATGTGTTTATTACAGATCCTTCCAACTTTTTCTATTTGTCACACTTTTGGCTAGTCAAGTATACAGTTGGTAGTGGTAGACATTTGTTTGTTATTTTCTTAGCACCTAATAGTATCTAGATAATTCTTTTGGGAACTATCTCATACCTCATTCCATAGCAGTCTCTTAATTTGGGAGAGACGGGCCCAGATTAGCATTTATCCATTTTCTGAATGCCATCCTCCTTGAGGAGTGGTGGGCAGACTTCACGCGGGCCTTCTTGCAAAGCATTTTTCTTGTCTGTGTGGATGAGTTCAGCCCTGGGCATGTGCTCTAAAGTTGATTGAAGCAATGTGAAGCCCAGAACTTTTCTTTGATGGCTTGGGAAAGAGAAAATTTCTCCTGCTAATAATGGTCTGGGCTGCTCCTGTGAGGCCTGGAACTGCTGCAGCCCTTTTGCACCCCTGAGGGAAGCCAGCCTAAGGATGAAGCAGACACAGGAGGAGGTAAAAGAATTAAAGAAAGACTGAGCTGGAGTACTGGTCAAAACATCTCTAGCCTGTCCTCCTGCATGACTGTTTTTGTTAAATGAACTAATAAATTTCCTTTGTTGTCTAAGTCAGTTTAAGCTGGGTTTCCTGTTTCATGCACTTGAACTTAACCTAACTGATAAAATTGCATTGTATACCTTTTCTATAATTTGGATTTTTCAATAATAGAGATTGAATAAAAAAAAAATAGAGATTGAATCTCCACATTGATAATTACAACAAGTAACATTTAACTATTAAGGCAAAACTACCTGGTAGAAAGCAGTGTTGTCTACGCATTCTTGAGGGCCCTTGTAGCCTCTTGAGATACCGTGGCATAATTTTAGATGTGTTATTTCATAGGTCTTATTTGTAAGACTGTCTCCTATGGTTCACTTTCTGGTTCACCCAGTGATGTGACATTTCTAACGCTTACTTTTCCCATCTGAAAATATAATAATGGTACCTACTTTATTTTGGGACTGTGAGAACTAAATGAGTTGATTTATTTAAAGTGTTTAGCTACAGGGTCTGTTACATAGTGGATGCTTAATGAGTGTCATTTTGTGCTCTTATTGTTATTATTTTTGTATTTATTGTAGTTATTAATGGGTCATTCTGTTTTAGAGCAAATCTTTCTTTCTTCTCTAGCCTGCATCCCTTAAAAATGACTTGAACAATGTTGATTAGGGTAAGACAGAGCAAAGTTTTGCTAAATCCCTAAATGACGTAGGAAACTCTTTGCCACTTCCCTTCCTGTTCTATCCTTCTAGACATTGAGCTCTGTGAGTGAGTCTTAGTCTGTGCTTTGACCTCAGGTTGTGTTTGGGGTGACTGTGTCCTTCATGTGATCTGCTGATGTCTCTGAAGGGCTCTGTGTAGGCATCATGGTGCAGCCATGAGCTGAGTGGTCATGAGCTTGAGTAGTCATGTCACTTGGTGGGGTGAGGCAGAGCAACAGCGGGAGAATTCTTTTTTTTTCATTTTTGAATTAAGTAAGAAAAAGCCCCAAATTCAAATCATAGAAACATTCATTTTTAGATGGGAGAGTGGACTTACAAACAACAATAAAGGCCTGGGACAAAGAACAGTGACTAAAATCAATGTGCTGACATATATAAATAAAATTGTGGCACTTCCTACGCGTCTTTCCTTCCCCAGGCTCTCTGCCATTGTCGTGGGGAATGTCTGCACGGCAGCATTCGCTCTGAATGGGAACAGAGATACTATTAATTTATTTCTTTCCTTTGCCCAGGATTTGTACATTCTAAAGAGCCTCAAGTCAGTTTCTTGCTATCTTCCTGAGAAATTAACTTATAGTATTTCCCTTCCTGTGAGCCCAAAGAATAATCGTCATGTACTCCTTAGTCATGAGTCCGTGGAAGGAAACACAGGCCTCATTCAGGGTCTTCGGCCGCGGGGTAGGGTTTAATTGGTCAAGGAGGGACCTTCTGCTGCAGGTTTGCAGCTGTAGTGCACGTACTTCTTCAAGTCCAAGTGGACTCGGCCCCTCGCTCCTGACTAACTTCTCTGACTAATCCTGAGAGTGCAATCAACGGCTGATGAGAATAAAGGCCTTTATTCTCATTATCAATACTTAATTGATTGATAATTAAGTATCAATCAAACACCTTATTCTTTAAGTTCATTCTCCATTTATCTCACAATAATCAATAACCCAGTGATATCTGTCCTGTTTTTATCGTCATTTCGCTGATGAGGGAAGGGAGGCTTTGAGGGGTGTAGTAACTTGCCCAGGCCATAACCGTAGTAGATAGAAGCAGCACGCAAACCCAGATTGGCCTGACTCTAGAGAATGGATTCTTAACCACTAGGCTACTCACTCCCTCGATAGGTGATCATCTCCTCACCTTGTCAGTGTCCTTGTGTATGCTCTTATTCTTGCTTTCTTATTATTTTTGGTATGCAGAGGCTTCTTTCTTCTTGCTTGCTCCTGTACCCAGTTTCTTCCTTATTAATCCGTATGCGCCTTTTTGTGACTCTACCCTCTTTCGTCTTGTCCCATTCCCCAGCCCAGCTCACGTTCATATGTAGTCCTATGAGTGAGCAGCCTACCTGTATCGGGCTCACAGGAAGATGTAGTGTGGAGAAGAATGGACACTTCGGTGGCAGGTCTAGGTTCTTGGCCCCCACCCCTTTTCCTTCTTTCTGCACCCCAGTGTACTGTCTTTGTCCATTTGCTCCTAGGAGCCCCAGCTCTGTGGTATACCACATTTCTTGTTTAGTCACATTCTTAATCTCAAAATCAAAGCCTTCTCCATTATGAATAGACATACCAGTATAACCCTGATTTTTTTAAAGATTTTTATTTATTGATTTTTCAGAGAGAAGGGGTGGTGGTAACGAGAAGTATCAACTCATAGCTGCTTCACTTTAGTTGTTCATTAATTAATTGTTGTATATGTCTTGACTGGGCAAGCCCAGGGTTTCAGACTGACAACCTCAGCATTCTAGATTGATGCTCTATTCACTGCACCACCACAGGTCAGACATAAACCAGATTCTAGATGGAACAGTGTTTAACCAAATTCTACTGGCTGCTTGCTGAAACTTCACAAGATGGTTAATACAAGAAACAAAGTAACTGTGCAGAATTACTTGAAATCAAAAAGGTGTCCTAAGCAAAGGTGCCTATCTTCACACCTTGGGATGTAGGGTCTGTGAAATATTTTATGGGGAATTTAAATTCTTTGATTAAAATAAAGATCCTAGCAGGGAGGAAAAAAAATCTCAGTAATGATTAGGTATAGTGGGCTAGATATATTTACAAAAGTGTCAATCATTCTGAAAGAAAAAATACTCAGTACAGTGAGTTCTCAACTCCGTAGGCTGCTTGTGTGTATGCATTCGGCGTGCGCACGTGTGTGTGTGTGTGTGTGTGTGTGTGTGTGAAGTGTTTGAAGGAAATGAAATTTTTCACAGCTAAAAGAAAGGAGTGTTTTCCTTTGAGGTCCCTTAGTCCTCAGCAGTATGAGAGCTAATCAGAAAAGCTGCCACTCTATGAGGGGTTTCATTGACTCTGTTTTCATGCTTTTTCATTAGATGAATTCTAGTTTCTCTGACAGATCTAGTGCAGCCTTTGTTGCTGGGAGGAATCAGACATAACTGGAAGTCCTAGTACACATGAAGAGAACAGCCGTACCCAGACCTCATGTGTTGTTACGGTTTATGTTGTTTTCTTGATATGTTTGACTTTTGTCAGCATTAACAGAAATTGGCCAGCTGCAGAAAAGCGAGTGAAATTTTTGCTGATTCTCTCTGGTTGCACTCTCTGCTCCCTCCCTGTTAAGAGTAACAGGAGACTTCTTGAAGTAGAGTGGCATTGTGTTTCTGTGCAGAAAACCCGAGCCTCGTGTAAGCCAGCTCAGGTGGGAAGGGCGTGAAAGCCAAGGCCTGGGCATTTGGTACAGTATTTGTTATTAAGAGCTGCAACATAATTGGTCAAAGGGGTCATTATTGAAGAGCTTTTATATGTGTTTCTGGAATATTTTGTTCAAAGGACAAGAAGCTAAGTCCTGTCTGTCCTCACCTTCCTGAAGTGTTTGGTGGCCCTGTCCACTGAACAGCGTGCCCTGCTGGGTGTCTGACTCCCTTGCTGTAGCAGTTTGGGGAAGCCAGGTTCCTCCCTGGCCTGGCTGATCCCGTCTCGGGCTGAGTGGGGAGAGATGGAGGCTGCATCTGTGTCGCTTGCTCTCGGAGCTGCCTGCCTGCCGGGGAGGGCTGCATGCAGAGCCTGGGCTTTCGGACACACTTTGGATGAAGTCATTCTTCCCTGAAAATGGAGATGGGAAACTTCTGACCTGCAGGAACCGACTGAGAAGGTTAAGGGAAGGCTGGCTACGAATGCGGCTGGGAGTGTGTCCTTTCAAATGCAGATTTAGAAAGGGATCATGTTGCTCTGACTTCTACGGTTTCCTCCACTAACAAATTATTAAGGTCAATTTCCACTATGAAAAATAATGGCCATTTGAAAATGTACTGAGTTAGTACATTTATTTATTTATTTTTAAATTATAAGATAGACCCTGAGACCATCAGGCAGTGAAGCTGGGAATTATCTTTGAAGTTTGTAGCTTGTGTGTATGTGGAAACCAATAGGGCCGGCCGTGCTCAGTTTCTCTTTTTCTACCTGTCTTCTATCCAAATGGGCCCATTCTAACTTTTTCCCATTCTTTTAATACCCTCATACTCCACAACTTCTGCTCCCCTGCAATCTTGCCCTCTGGGAAAAAGCTGATCTCACTTACCTATACTTCATACACTTTGATGTGAATATAAACCTGGACATTGATACTCCCAGGGGAATTTGAATAACATCACTAATTGTGAGATAGAATACTTTGCCTCCTTTATAAAGAAGGTAGAGACCATTACCTAAATACATTTTGAAAATAAGCCTAAAGCTTTTGTGCTTTGCCCTGTGTTTGAATTGCCTGAATTAATACTGTGACTTTGTTAAGTTCAGAAGTGTGTGTGAATAAGCCTCATAAACAGCATTGGTTTGGGAGAGACAGAAACCTGGCCAAATGCAGACTTTTTGCTACCAGTTTGCACTGTGGGTTTGGGAAAGTCAGCTACTGCACGGTTGTATGTGAAAAGATTGTATTATATGACCCCTAAGGACTCTTATAGACCTGAGAGTTGAAGATGAATCTTGAAGGAACAGGCTGTGTAGACAAGTTGTAGGCACCCACCCACCACTGGATGACCTTGAAATTACAAGGCTGCCTCATATGGTCTTTAGTCTCTCTACAAGTGCAATATATAAAAGGAGAAAATGTTGTAATTTTAGTAGCTGAGAACAGACTTTCCTTTAGGGAGGGAACTGCCTTTGTTTGGGAGGATACCATGATAAATCATTTGAGGTTGATGGTTAAAACATTGAAAACGTTAGTGTGTGGTGGCCCAGTTCACAGATAGATATGGTTAGTCTTTTGAATATGAGAAAGTGAAAAGGAATTTGTGTTTTGTTCAGACCTGGGCGAGGGTGGAGAAGAAAATAGAGGAGTAGAGACAAGAGAAGGAAGAGAGAAAGAATCTGGAAAGATGGCAGAAGACTAGTGCTGTGTGTTTAAAAAGATCAGAAAGAATACCCTAGAGATATTAAGAGCTTGATATCTAATTTGAGATTTTAATTCAGTTTGTTGTGTGCTATCTAGTTCTTATGACCTACTAATTTTTAGTTATTCTAATTTTATTCTTAAATGTTTTTGAGTGGATTATTTTGGGAAAACTAAGGAAAGTTTTGAAATTTTGTGTCGATTGATGTGGGTAAGAACAGAGATAGCAGGTATGGAAATAAAATCTTATAGGTGGAGTTTGACCATGAGAGCATAGATTTACCTAGAAATTTGCAGATATGTTGGTGAGAGATTTGTATTTTTATTGAGAATAGAGTTGAAGGGTTCCTAGATCTTAAAAGATAGATCACATAGATGGAGGAGTTCCCAAATGATTTTGTTATGGGGTCTCATCTGCAGACCCAGAACTGTGATGAAATAATTGGGGATGAACAGTTTTAACACATTTGCAAGATCCTGGAAAAAAAAAAAAAGAAGAGTCTGGAATCTGTTTCTTTATATACTTTGAGTTGTATCTTCGAGATGATGTGATGACCTCATCCAGTTCTCTGCTTCTCTTTTGGCCAGAGATTATTTGACTGCTTCTGAGAGATCTGGAAAACATAGTTCCTTGAATTTGTCTGTGGCAGTTTGCAACTCTGTGATGTGATGGCTGTCTTGCTCACTGTCTCCTGGAATTTCTGAGGGAAAGTCGAAGACAAGCAACTGCTTTGTCTGTAGAAATTAGCATTGAAGATGACGAATTGAATTTCCACCATCAAACAGTGTGCCCTATCCAATCCCAGGTGGATAAAATGGATTTGTACTCAGCAATTGCTCTGAAAAAGTGTAGGAAGCACGGACACCAAAGTGTTAATTAGTGTAAGGGGAACCACTGTAGTTTCCATAGCACCCCATCCTGTGCTTTTTCTCTGTAACACTTACCCACATTAAACTCATTGCTTGGGTAGTTGGTTATCAATTACTTTCGTGGAACAGGGACTGTCTGTCCCATACCAGACCAAGAGCAGTGGGATGAGAGGTGCTTATTTTCTCTTTTCTCTAATTTTATAGCTCCTACAATGAACCTATCTTTTACCCTCATTACAAAATACAATCTTACAAAAATGGCGATTGTATCAGAGATCATATTTGTGCAGTTGAAGCAGAGACCTGCATGGAAGGAACAAGCAAAGAAAGTGACAGATTGAGAAGTAGATGTAATTGCTAAGTTTCTGGTCTTGGATCTAAGAGCTGGATTAGTACTGGAGTTGTCCCAGAGTCCCTCGTGTGCTCAGGTTGAAGAGATGATCCCCATAGTGGCAGATAAGTGACGTAGCACCTTTGTCTTAAAATAATGCCACAGTTCGTATTTTGTTCTGTATCTTTTAGAATTGTGTTGTGTTTTTTCAAGGAAGAAAAATAAATGCGACTGCTACTATAGGATCACTGGTTAGATGTGATATGGTTCAGGATATATTTCCAGGGACTCCATGGTGGAAATTTGGCCCTTGGAGCTTAGGCTTGGTTTTCGTATATTTTCTGCGTGTCAGTATATTTTAGTATGTTTCCCTAAATAAACTGTGCCCCCAATGATTCATGACTGATTTGGGGTAGATGTAGTTGTTTTAAAAATGTCAGTTGGAAGGAAAAGAATTTAAATTTATTACATGCCGATAGTATTCCAAAGCCACACTTCATGTTAAAACCACAGAAAGAGTCATTTACATTTAACAGGGCCTGTGGGTCTTAAGCAGTGATTGCTTGGTAATGTATCTTTTGATTTTAGGTTGGAAGAAACCTTGATGTTTTGAGACTTTTGGTTTTCAGATGAGTGGCTAATAACCCGTTTTCAGAAAAGCATTGGGGATGGGAACATATACTTGGCTTCTCTGAGAGCAGAAACCCCGCTTCCTGGTGGACCACAGTCTGCGTTTGTTTTCAGGGTTGCCTTGGTGTAACAAAGCGTCCTTTGTGCCTCTGGGGTTGTCCCTGCCAGCCATCACCTGCCAATTGGTTCCTGTCTATGTAAGTGTTCTGAGTCGGAAAATGAGGTGTAAGAAATACTTTATTTGATTCTAGGCCACTCCTACCTTTTGGAGACCGTTACATTTGAAAGTTTAGGATTTGGCCTGGTTCACTTGCTCTTTTTTATTTTCCTACTCAAAAACATGCATTTCAATATTTTCTGAGTCTTTAGTATTGCAAAACACTATGTGTACTAACTATGCACTGTGGAGTCAGAACAGGAGAGTCAGGCTCTGCTCTCATGAAATGTATAGTGAGATAGGAAAGACTAAACTGCCCTTTAGTTCAGCCATGATCAGTGCTCTGGTGTGGTATGGGTGTCATGAAGAAGTTTTAAGTCAAAGATAGGAGGAGAGGGATGGAGAGTATGGGTGACTTTGTTAGGAAAGGACTTCCAGTGAGAAGGAGCTACTGCCATTGTAGAGTTGAGAAGAAGATGCAGTGATGGGAGCTCAGAGCAGAAAGCTGGGTGTGCCGGGTAGGACAGAATGGGGTGCAGTGCGGGGGTTGGATCATGAGGGCTCCTAGCGACATGGAGGGGCATGGACACTTTAGAGCTTTCTGTCCATGGAGGATGTGTGGGGGCAAAAGGTTGTTTTATTGGCCTATAGTTTGACCACCCTTCATTTAGACATCTCCCTATTCTGGACATTGCCTCCCTATTATTCTATCTCCAAGTTATGATGGAAGCAGCCATGTGCCATTAGACTACATTGTGTGATTGATCTAGGGGTTTTCTGCTTTGCTTTCTCGGGGTATTGAAAATGGAATTGAGAAAAGGAAGTTCGTTTCCCTCTTAGTGGCTGAAACAGAGGACCTGCGGAGTGAAGGGCTATGGGAGGCCATGTGCTATCACGCGGCCTGAGGTGCAGAGATGAAGGAATGAAACATTCCACAGAGAATTTAGTGTGAAATCAGAGAGGGAGAGCATACCCTGAGTATTCCGTATGCTCCAGGCCCTGATTCTAGGCCTTTGCCAGCATGTAGCTTAGCCTTGGAGTCCATGGTATGGTAGTATTCCTATAAAAAATCTCCTATCCCTACTTTTTGGTTTGAACTAGCCACAGTTACTTTCTGTTACCTGTTATTTTTTCTATGTGTGCCAATGTTTATAGTCCTATATTACAGCTCTGCTTTACACCCATCTTCTGATAGTCGAGGGCCTCAAAACTTAACTCACAGCAGGTTCATTACTCTCTAGGTTTGTTGTGGATGCAAAGGGCAGGAGAAGTTAATTTCGTCTAACGTTTCCCAGGAACGAAAAAGGTGATCCCAGGAAACTGCTGCATGAGCAGAAACACCTTAATAAGATAATTTATGGATTTGAGTGTAAACACTTAAGAAATACCATTTTATGTAGCATTCCCTCTCATCTGAGTCTTTACAGCCCACTCAGATCTTATTTCTTTTTGATATAAGCCACATTAGTATTAGCATGCATAAAAAATGTAGTTTATTTATAAGCCTGACCAACTACTTTCTCCTAATTTCTGTCTGTATTGCAGTTCCAGCTCTTGATTGGAGAGAACAGCTTTGCTAATGTCAAGGTCACTCACTCTGGTCTGGCCTCTCGGCCTGCTAATTTGAATGAGGGGTCTCTGCCAACCACTGCTGAGATTTGAGAAAGTGCTAGCTTGAAAACAGGCAAATTAAACACAATTCCACACTGTGGTGTGATAACCAATTAGCCCGGTTACCTAGTTACTGAGCTGATTGGGAGGCAATGTTGTCTAGTGCAAAAGAACAGGCCCCATGGAGTCAGACATTAATGGAAATCCCACCTCTGCTATTCACATGCTGGGTGACTTAAAAGCAAGTTACCTGATCTTTCTAAGTCTCAACGTTCTTATCACTGAAATGGGGGTAATACTAGTAGTCCCTACTGCATACGGATGTTATAATTCCAGTAAAATATTTATATTTAGGAAGCACATAGCAAATTTGTAAGTATTAGTAATTACTCTGGGCATTATTATGTAAAATAGTTACTGCAATGCCTAGCATTTGAATGCTATGGCTCTTTCATCCTGAAAATGTACATATTCATATCTTTAAAGCTTCAGTGGGTATCACCCCGAGCTACCTGCCCCTGGAGAGCAGGTTAAGAATCCCTGGCTGAATCTAACCTCTTATTTATTTCATAGGCAGGATATTGAAACCCAGAAGAGTGTCCGTTTCCCAAGGTCAGGAGGTGCCAGGCAGAGTTGGGTCTGGAACTCGGATCTGCCTCGTAATTCAGTTCTGTATCCACTACGCTGCCTGTTTCATGTGCAGAAGACCGGCGGCGTCCTTTACCTAAATTGATCATGTCTCTAGATACATGACATTTGTGAAAGATACAGTGAGAGGCCCTCACAGACCTTCAGACTTGTAAGTGTGGAAATGTTTCTACGGAGCCTTATTTATCCCAAATAATATTTCTGTTAGGGATCATATGTTTTCTGTGCAAAACCTTGTGTGTGTGTGTGTGTGTGTGTGTGTGTGAATACAGTTTTACTAAAGTATCTTCTCTTGCTTGATGGCAAGTCTCCACAAGGAAACAGACTTTGTAATCACATTACAGGCATTATGACTGCATCTAAGGACAAGGATGGAATCCTTTATGTCAGAGAGATGCTGGGCCCCTGGGAGTCTCAGTAACTCTCCCAAACACAAAACTGAATCATCTGGAAAATCCAAATTGTTACTTCAGTGAAATTTCACACTAAAATGTGTCACAGTTTGTAATTGTTGCCCATGAATAATTAAAGCAATGACTGTTAAGTCCTTCAATGCTATATATTTTCTCTAGAACACACTGTTATACTTAACATTGATCAGGCCATTGTGTTCTATTGAGGATTATATTTTAGGAGGGCACGGCCAAATATAACACACAAAAGAACACGCAGTGAGGATTGGAAGAAGTCCTGGGAGTTGGCTTCTCTAGTAAGGGAACTGGGTGTATTTGCCCTGGAAGAGAGGTGAAGATAGGTAAAAAAAAAACAACAAAAAAGGACCTGGCTGGTTGGCTCAGCGGTAGAGCGTCGGCCTGGCGTGCGGGGGACCTGGGTTCGATTCCCGGCCAGGGCAGATAGGAGAAGCGCCCATTTGCTTCTCCACCCCCCCCCTCCTTCCTCTCTGTCTCTCTCGTCCCCTCCCGCAGCCAAGGCTCCATTGGAGCAAGGATGGCCCGGGCGCTGGGGATGGCTCCTTGGCCTCTGCCCCAGGCGCTAGAGTGGCTCTGGTCGCGGCAGAGCAAAGCCCCAGAGGGGCAGAGCATCGCCCCCTGGTGGGCAGAGCTTCGCCCCTGGTGGGCGTGCAGGGTGGATCCTGGTCGGGCGCATGCGGGAGTCTGTCTGAATGTCTCTCCCCGTTTCCAGCTTCAGAAGAAAAACAATACAAAACAAAACAAACAAACAAAAAAACCTGCCTTCAAGTATTTTAATGATGCTCAGGAGGAAGAGGAATTTCTGTCATACTGGGTTTTTCACTGAGACCTATTTCAGACTGTACATTAAGGCAATGTAGGTGATGAAAAGAAAGAGAAAGCTGGTGTGGTTTTACTTATATTGGAAATAGTATACTTTATAGTAGAAACTCTTTTTAGGTGTATGGAGAATCACTTTGTGATGTCAAAATGTTCAGTTCACCAGGAAGATTAACCAATTCCAAATTGCTGTGTATGTACTAACATAGTTCCAAACATGTCAAGGTAACATGAAGAGAAATGCAAGAAGAAAAAGACAGGTCTATAATCAGGGTACAGAATTTGAATACACATCTCTCAGGTGTGTTACTTTAACAACAATAACTACTGTGTAACAATAAGGCAATCGCTTAGGGCAGTGGTCCCCAACCCCTGGGCTGTGGACTGGTACCGGTCTGTGGGCCATTTGGTATCGTCCGCAGAGAAAGAATAAATAACTTACATTATTTCCATTTTATTTATATTTAAGTCTGAACGATGTTTTATTTTTAAAAATTGACCTGATTCCTTCTGTTACATCCGTCTAAGACTCACTCTTGACGCTTGTCTCAGGTCACGTGATACATTTATCCATCCCACCCTAACGGCCGGTCCGTGAAAATATTTTCTGACATTAAACTTGTCTGTGGCCCAAAAAAGATTGGGGACCACTGGCTTAGGGGGCCTTTAGCAAGTACTAAGTACTATGCTAAATGTTTTCCAGGGATTAAAATCCCTTTTTTTTATAGATGATGAGTTTGAGATTCAAGTGGGTTTAATTGCCCCAAGGGCAAACCTGTAAGTGGTGAGTCCACAGGACTCCAGAGCCTTGTGAAGAAAGAGCAAATGCCTCCCTCTTAGGACGGATGAGAGGTGGTAGGAGGAGCAGGCTTCCTGAGCACTGGCCTGCCTGGGTTCCACTCCACCTGATATCCTGGAACAAAGCTGGTGCTTAGCAAACAGTGCTGCAATGAATGAATAAATGAATCCTGCATTTGGTGGGAGATTGGACTTCTCCACTGGTCTCTAAGACCCTTTAAAACTCACTAATTATTTCACAGGAAATAAAATACACTCTCCATCACTTAGCTGTTGGTTCCAACCTGGTCAGAGTCCATCCAGCAGGTGGTGAGAGTATTGAGGATGGGATGTTTTCCTTATAGATCTATTCATTGGGAATGCCCTGGATGATCTGGTGGTTCTTTGAGAATTGTCATTTGTTGCCTCAAGTGCTACTGTCTGCATTCTGTAGAACTTGATGGGGTATGATGAACTTTGTGGAGAAAGAAGACTAAGAAGTCTCTGAAAAATGCCTCCTATTGCCTTTGGATTAGAGACCAATTTATAGGAAAAATAAACGCTTCATATTAGTGGCACTCTTGGAACACTTGCACAAAATGACTCCCTTGATCCTTGCGATAGATAAAGAAGATATATATAACTTCTGCTTTACAAAAGGCACTGCAGCACAGAGGAATTAGGGGTCTTGCTCAAGTTCATAGGAAGCTCCAGTCTCCTGCAGAGCTGTGGGCTCAGCTGTCATCTGCGTACTTGGTAAGTCTACCGGGATAAGAACACAAGCACCTCAAATCCAGTGTGCGCTAAGAGAGCCCACGATTCCCGCGCCTTCTCGTGTGCTGTTTCAGTAAAAGGCATCACACTGAACTTAGTCATAGTCATTTCCTATTGCTGCTGTAGCAAATTCCTAGCAACTTAAAACAACACAAATTTTATTCCCTTCCAGTTCTGGAGGTCAGAAATCTAGAATGGGTTGGCAAGACTGCATGCCTTCTGGAGGCTCTAGAGTAGAATCCTTTCCAGCTTCTAGAGGCTGCTCATGTTCCATGACTCCTGGCCCTGCATCACTCAGACCTCTGCCTTCATTGTCACATCTCCGACTCTGACGCTGACCAGGCTGCCTCCATCTTTCTTCTATATGGACCCATGAGATTATATTAGTTCCACCCAGATAATCCAGGATGATCTCTGTATCCAGAGATCCTTAATCACATCTGCAAGTCCCTTTTGCCATGGAAGATACATGATCACTGTTTTAGAGGTTAGGATCTGGGCATCTTTGGGGGTCTTTTTGTTTGTTTGTTTGTTTTGTTTTCTTTGTATTTTTCTGAAGTTGGAAACGGGGAGGCAGTCAGACTCCCGCATGCGCCCGTCCGGGATCTACGTGGCATGCCCACCAGGGGGCGATGCTCTGCCCATCTGGGGCGTCGCTCTGTTGCAACCAGAGCCATTCTAGTGCCTGAGGCATAGACCACAGAGCCATCTTCAGCGCCCGGGCCAACCTTGCTCCAATGGAGCCTTGGCTGCGGGAGGGGAAGAGAGAGACAGAGAGGAAGGAGAGGAGGAGGGGTGGAGAAGCAGATGGGCGCCTCTCCTGTGTGCCCTGGCCGGGAATTGAACCCGGGACTCCTGCACGCCAGGCCAATGCTCTACCACTGAGCCAACTGGCCAGGGCCATGGGGGCCTTTATTCTTTTTACCGCACCAAGTCCTAGGGCCAGAACAATGGCATTCATTACCTCTGTTCTTTCACCCACTCCATCAGCAAGACCTCTTTGGGTTTCTGTCATCACCCCTCGCTCACACCCTCTGTCACCTGGACCGCGGATGCCGAACCCTCCCATCTGGTTTCCATGCGTTCACCCTTGCCTCCCCACTGTAGCCTGAGAAGCCATAAAAATATGGGTTAGATCACATTAGCCTTCTGCATGTAAACCCTCCAGGAGGATTATATGTTTCTCTAAAAAAAAATATCCAAATGCCTTTTCTATTCTTTGGCTTTGCACTTCTGACCTCCTCTCCTTTCTCTGCCTCACTCACTCTGCTCCAGCCACACCACCACCTTCTGTTTCTTAAAGAGGCCTGGAACATTCTGTCCTCAGATATCTCTGCATGGATTGCTCTCTTTTTCTTTCATGTGTCTGCACAAATTTTATCTCCTCAGAGGTGCCTTCCATGTCACCCTGCACACTCTGCTTCTCTCTGTCCCTTTGTCTTGCTTTATTTTTCCATCTGCGTATATAGCACATGGGTATACACACATGTGTGTGTATATAGTTTGTAAGTGTGTCATCTGCCATTATTAAGAGGGTACTTCCGTGAGGGACTTCTGTATTTTCTCAGAACCTGGTATGGAGCCTTGCACACACAAAGAACTGAATAAATATATAAATGAAAGCTGGGCTTTAAATCCAGGCGTTCTAGTTCTGGGTGGGGCGTGCTCTCCCCTCCACCATGCGCCCTCTCTGTCGGCGGCTAAAGAAAAGTACAAGTTTGTAGCCTCAGCCAAGTTTTTGTTTTCCTGGTACCATTAGGTCACCAGTGTTGTCCCTGTGTATGCTGGAAGGTGGCTAGGCGGACAGATGTGGGGGAAGCACCAAGCTGTTGCACACAGAATCTCTCAGGGTGAACGGATTGGCTCCTTGGGAGCCGCCTTCACTGGCTCCGCTCCACCTGTATTATTGTTACCTTCTCATTAGCGACCTCTCATTACCCTCTCATGGTGACCCTCTCATTACCCTCTCATGGTGACCCTGTGGTGCAGTGTTTCACACCCCAGGGTTCCTCCCCGACAGCACTGATTTTCAGATGAGTTTAGGGTGGCGGTGAGCATGCTGGAGCATAGTCACTTGGCCCCTGAGCTCCTCACATATTCTGGACGTGTGGGCAAGCTACAGAGGAGGCCGCTGAGCTCCAGGAACGGACAGCATCACTTTCAGTCCGTTCAGCCAGCATTTGTTGAGCACCCACTATGAGCCAGGGACTGAGCTGAGGGCTGGCCACACTGAGGGAAAGCAGCTCCAGTCCTTGCCCTGCAGGAGCCCGTGGTCTACATCAGTGCCGCTCTGAGGGTGGTCCATGGACCAGCAGTATCTGCATCACTTGGAAATTTGTTGGAAATGCAGAAGCTCACATCCCACCCCAGACTTCCTGAACAAAAGCTGCATTTTAACAAGATTCAGGTGATTCATCTGCATGTTAAAATAAGCAGCATGATAGGGAAAGTGATGACCATGTAAGTAGGTAGTGACTGTATGCTGTACGGCTGAGTTAAGGATGGGAAGAGCGGGGAGCAGCCGCTGTGCAGCGAGGGCTGTCAGAGCCGAGTGTGTGTGGCACAGAAGGCCTGGGAGGGCGGCAGTGATAGGAAAAGCCAGCAAATGAGGTAATAGCTGAGGTAAGCTTTGAAGGAAGATGTAGGGACTTTTATAGCAATAATTGTAGCTACTAGTTATTGGACATCTAGGAGGGTGTAATAGATTATAGCAATCACTTACATGCTTCTTAGAATGTTGCAGGCCCAGTTCTGCTCATTTTATTTCTAACACACTTAAGTTAACACACTAACTGGTTTTTAATCCTCACAGGTCTTGGAGAGCTTGGCATGGTTATTCTCCACATTTTTCAGATAAGGAAACTCCTGGACAGAGATCAAGTTATTTGCTCATGGTCACACAGCTAAAAATTGTCAGCAATGGCATTTGGGTTTGTTTTCAAAGCCTGGTCTTTTAACTACATAAACACTCTTCTCAGGGGTGCGTGTGTGTGGGGGGGGGAGGGGGGAGAGAGGGAGAGAGAGGGCGCCTACCACCTGTCTGGTATTCCCAGAGTATGAAACAGGAAAAGGTGAAGGTAGGCACAGTTGGGACACAAAGCTGGAGGTGGAGGCGTGGGTGAAAGACTGGTCCCATTTCCTAGGTTTAGGTGTCAACCTTTTACCTTTTTTGGTCTCTCAGGGTTGAGAGTTTCTAACTTTTGGGGCTATCTGAAGAGAAGAAGAATGCTTGTAGTTTCAGATGCAGCTGTGAGGTCTCATGAAGCAGGAGGAGCGAGGCCAGCAAAGTTGAGCCAGGCTCCTGACTGTGATTACTGGAGTGCTAGGTGATCCTGAGCCGGGCAAATCAATCCATCTCCTGTCTGCCCGTCCTCCTTGGGGAGCCTGCCTCACTGCCGATGAGACGGGGGTGGAGAGCCGGCCTGCCAACTCCTATTAACGTCCCCATGATGCAGAAATCACACACACCATTTCTGGGTGATGGGAAGAGATGACTAAAAGATTTTTGAGAAGTTCCTGATAGAAATCTTTTTCGATGGCGTTGACTGGGCCAGGGAAGGGCCTTTCTCCACGGGCAAGTTGCAGTCCTCCCTTGACCTTGTATAATGGTGCACGTCCCCTGATGGTGAAACGCACCATTCCACCTGCAGGGTAGGAAACAGCTGTATTGATGATCCCTAACAGGCAGTGAGCCCTGATCTCCGTTCTGCAGCAGCTGTCCCCTGCTGTACTGTCCAGCGGTGAGCATGTCAGCTCGGCCCCAACTTCTTCCCTTTGGTGACCGTCCTAAAAAAAAAAAGCCTCCCTAATTGTCTCAATATTTTTATATCTAATTTGACATCCCTCTTGCTACCTAGAACTTTCAGAGGGTGCCCGTTGCTCATATACTTCTTCAGGTTTTTTTTTTTACTTGTTTAATTAATATTTGGGGACAGATAAAGTGTTGTATACAAACTATAGTATCTCTCTTTTTTTATTTTTTATTTTATTTTATTTTTTTACTTTTATTTATTCACTTTAGAGAGGAGAGAGAGAGAGAGAGAGAGAGAGGAGAGAGAGACAGGGGGGAGGAGCTGGAAGCATCAACTCCCATATGTGCCTTGACCAGGCAAGCCCAGGGTTTCGAACCAGCGACCTCAGCATTTCCAGGTCGACGCTTTATCCACTGCGCCACCACAGGTCAGGCTGTATACAAACTATAAACCGCACTGTTCGTGCTGTAGCCACCAGCTACACGTGGTTACTGAGCACCTGCAGTGCGGCCAGTCTGAATGAGACGTGCTGTCAGAGTAAGATTCTCACCAGATTTCAGAGGCTTAATACCGAAAGAAAATAAAAATTCTCATTAATAATTTTTTATATTGATTACTTAGTGAATCACAATATTTTGGTATATTAGGTTAGCTCAAGTACAATATTGAATTTAGTTTCGCCTGCTTATTTTTACTTGTTTACTGTAACAACTGGAAAAATTTAAATTACAAGTGTGACTTACATTGATAGCTTGCTTTGTATTTTTCTGGGAGAGCCCCTCTCAACCTGTGTGATGAGGAAGTGTCCGACAAGATTTCTGTCTGCTGTAATCCATTCTTAGAGCTGAAGGTCAAGCGAGTTTAGTTCTCCCCCTCCTTGGGATTCCCCTTTCCTCCCCCCTGGGCCCACTAGTCGGGTCTCGTTCAGGTTTTAGGCACTGAGCTGTGTATCACCAAGTGGCTGTTGGTGGGCGCTTTGCCCCCTCTGGCCTTCCTCCGGGAGTCCTCTGCGGGTGTCGGTCAGCGCCCCCTCAGTGTGAGTGATCTCACATTCTTCCCTCCCTTCCGTCCCCTTTCCTCCCTTTCCCTTCTCACGTTACTCTCCTCGGCTGGTCCCATCTATGCTTATGGCTTCATTTACCATCTGATGACACCTGAATTTATATCTTCTAAGCGTCTACGGCCATACCACCCTGAACGCGCCTGATCTCGTCTGAATTTATATCTTCTGCCCCAGCCTCTCGCCTGACATCTTTAGCTCAGCTGCCTCCTGCTGATGGCTCAGTGCAAATACAGCCCAGAAACACAGTGGTACAGTGGTACAGCATCACAGAGCTCATCGTGTCCTCCAAGGGACCCAGACTCTTCCTCCCATTTTTGTTTTGGCTTGTGTTTTCTTCAAATCTTAGGGAAGGATGCTAATATCCATTTACTACTCCAGGTCTGGTACCCAGGCAAACTGTCCTTGATGACTGCTGCACCCCCCGCCATGTCTAGTCAGTAGCCAGGCCCTGCCTGTTCTACCGCTAAGTCCTTTACGTGGACCCTCTTCTCTCCATACTCTGCGCTGTGTCCCTAGCTCAGGACACTGTCATCTCTCCATGTAGGCCTGCCTCATGCCCCACTTCCTTCCTTGTTGCCTCTAGTCCTGCTCTTCTTTAGGCCGTTCTCTTTAGTATGGCCAACGTGATCTTTCTAGAACACCAAGGTCCTTGGTCTTAGGACCCAGTCCGTATTCTTTATGTGGCCTGCAAGGACTCATGGTTTTTGGCTTCTTCAGCTTCCTCTCCTGCTTTCTCCTGTCCTCCCAGCCCCAGCTCCCCACTCGCCGGCCAGACCCGACTGCCTCAGTGCCTCCCAGGACCACCCTGCATGGCTGGCCTTTCTCAGGTCAGGTCAGGGTTCCGTAGAGCTCCAGGCATCCTCGGCCACTGTTTTGACCACGATGCTGGCCCATGATTGGTGGTTGAGTTGTCCTCCCTACTCCTCAGTGTGTGATTCCAGGAGATCAGGAGCCTGTCCTTCTGGTGTTTCTGCTTCACAAGGGCCTGCGCATTGTGTGACTCTGCAGGAACTTCAGTAGTTTTTGTGGTGTAGGCGAACAACTAATTCAGTAATTAGATAGTTATAACATTGGTCAGGAAGCGAAACTGGGACTTACACAACCTTGCTGTGGGTAGGGTGAGAGCATGGCCACCGGGACACTGGCTGGCATCTCCCTGGACCAGCCATGCACCTCCACTCGTCTTCACTGGTTAGTTGCTGGATCATCCGGGGGAGGTGTAGGGTCCTGGTGATCATTTGCTCACAACCAGCATGGCTGAACTAGTACATACCAGTGAAGTATCTGGTGAAGGAAAGTTTAAATTCAGTGACTCAGAAGAATGTGTGTGTGTGTGTGTATGTGTGTGTGTGTGTGAAATTTAGAAGTGTGCAGTGAGTTATATAATTATTCAGTGTCCAGTCCAATATGCACACTTCCTTCTGAGCCTCCCCCTGTGCTGGAAGACAGATGGTGTATCGTGTTTCTGGGCTGTGTTTGTGCTGGGTCTGCACTGCATCCCACCAAGTTGGTCATGCCTTTGGTAGGTTCTGAGGATTTGAAACTGTTCCGGTGCAGATCCAGTGGAATGATGAAACACTGACGGCTTGCGATTAGAAAACAAATGGTGGCCTGGGACTCAGATCCACACTGAGCCCCTTTCAACTTGCAGTACTAGGCTCTGTGGGCCACCTGGAAAGAGCCATAAAACATCCTTTGTCATCTTATTTGAGTACCTAGAAGATGCTCTGGAGATCAGAAGCGGGTTTCCCTGGGCTACAAAGGCATGTGTTTCCCATCAACAGACCGAGGCCTGTTCTGCAGCTGGTTCCAAATCGCATCCCACTGCTTCTGGCATCTCAGTTTGCGGATCTCGGGAGGATACCTTGTTGCTTCTCGATCTTCTCTTTTAATGCTGGGGTCTGCTTTATCCTGACGCCTTTTTGAGTGGCGCTTGTGTCGCACTAAGGTATTCACTGACACCTGCCACACCAGTCTCCCACTTTTATTTCCAGTTTCTATGGCAGAATCCTATTTAGATAGATAACTGAGGCCAGTTGAACAGACCCCGCTGAGAAGCCGTATTCAGTTAGTGTAAATCTTCCTGTTGGTGTTGGAGGCAGTCGGGCCCCCCGGGAGTCTGTCTGGAAATCTTACTGGATTTGCAAGACTTAAGTTAATATAGAACCCCTGCGATACTACAGGGCCTCATTTCTTTGCCTTGAAAGACGTTTTCAGAGTTCTGTCTCAAGAGTTTTGCCGATAAGGAAGTTACGTCTAATATTTCAAGAGAAACAGAACACAAAAAGTCTACTGTTTTTCTAATACTTTTTCTCTTCTTGCCCTTCTATCTCTTTAGGGCTTTTTAAAATGCCCCTCCCCTGCATTTTTCTCCTTCTTTCTCTCTCTCATTAACCTTAGGCCCTTTTCTCAAATGGAACTAATGACTAATTATGAAACTTGGTAAGTGATGTCCTGAAGGGAAATGTCTCCCTTGCTCTCCCCCTCCCCGTTTGATGAGTGATGAATGTCTCTTCTAGACATAAGTGAATACTACTGTTGTCCGAGCGTTGCTCTGGGAGGCAACATCTGACAGAAGAAAGAGTGTGGGCCTTGAAATCGGAATCCTGGGTCAGCCTGAGGCCCAACTCCACCTTCCTCTGTGAAGCTGATGCCACTGCTCTGTGCTTGCATGAACTTGTCTGTAATCCTGGGAGAACAATATCCACCTTGCTATGTTGTGTTAAGAATTTAAAAAGAAGGTCCATGCTAAGTACCTAGCACCTAGTGGACATTCAAGTGGTGGTTCTAGACAACTCCAGCCAGGATCTTTGATAAATGTCTTTTGTCTTGGCCTTCAGTGAACTGTATCCTGCACTTCTAAAACCCCGATTATGAGTAAACGGTAATAACAAAACTCAAAATTTTCAGCTCTGCAGTGATGCTTTTTAAAAGGAAGTTTTGAGGCAAGAAATACATTTCTGGAATCATCTTTAAGATTTTGTGTGCTCATTGAGATAAACTACATGAAATGCGTGCCCTCAAAGATGTGGGTAGATGGGTCAGTGAGGAAGCTCGTGTCACCGGAGATCAAGCAGCATGAATGGACCCAAACTGCTTCCTCTAGAAAGGACTGACTGCACCTTGGGTTGAGCTTTTATTGAAGTGAAAAGTCACCATGGAGACCCGAGGCCACTAGTACTACTTTATTGGTAGCAGAGTGCTTTGTCTGAAAAATAAGAATTTCCTACTCTCTTTTTATAGATGGTGGTAAGGGGCACATGGTAACTGTTGTAGACTGCGTGTTCATGTCCGCCCCAAATAGATATGTTGAAACCTCAGTCCCCAAAGTGATGGTATTTGGCATAGGGCCTGTGGGAGGTAACTGGGTCACGAGAGTGGGGCCTTTACGATGGCACTGGAGCCTGTATGAGCAGAGACCTGGGAGAGTTTGCTTTCCCTTTGTTTCTGTCTCTGTTGCTCTGTTTCTTGATTTCTTTGTCTCTGTTTCTCTCTCTCTGTCTTTATCTTTTTATCTCATCACTTCTACCTCTGTCTCTGTCTCTGAGCTGTGTGAGGATGCATCCAGAAGGTGGCTATCTGTGAGCTAGACAGCGGATCTACAGGACATTGATCTTGGACTTTCCAACCTCCAGACTGTGCGGATAAATGTTTGTGTAAACCACCTGCTCTCTGGTGTATTTGTTATAGCATCCAGAACTGTCTAACATAGTAACTAAAGGGAATTGGTAAGAACAGTGTTACCCAAAATATGTACTTTATTGTAAATCTGAAATGGACATAAAGTCAAGACTCTGTCTTTACATATAATAAACTTTATGTGTTACACGGGCTTTTCTATTTTTATATTTTAGTGTATGGTGAAATAATAAACATTACATGCTTATAGCAATATGCTGTGGTCAACGTTTTACAGGGGTTAAATCTCATTCATTTCTCACCATGATGCTGAGGAAGGCATTGTTATTATTGTTATTATTTTCAGTTATATTACAAGGTTGGAATAAAAATTCTGTAGGGGCACTTGGTAATATATCAGTGGTATCTGTCTCTTAGATGGCCCAATGATGAATGGGTTGACTGCCCATTAAGGGAGGCAACCTCCCGTTAGTGCCAGGTGCCTGGCGTGTGTGCCCGGAGGCTGTCTGCACGAGGTAGGTGACCATGTGTCCACCCTGCAACTGTACCTATAAGATTAGAACACATTCACAGTCTTTATCTCATCTTCAAGGCCCTACCCGATCCAGCTTCATCTTCTGCCACTTCTGTCCGCGTCTCTCCTCTCCCTGACCCTGCCTTGTGTTTCCACGTAGCAGTCTTCGCTAGCTGACATTATGTTATGTGCCGAGCAGGGAGGTCCAGCTACCGGTCCCAGGTGAGGATTCCCACCATGTGGAGGTCGGAGCATAACAGTGCCAACCGCCAGAATGAGGGGTCCAGAGAGGTGGGCCCACTGCAGCACCGGGGGGAGGGGGGGCTCCGGGTCCCTGTGGAGGTCTCGGCACATGAAATGCTGGCTGCAACTCAGAAAGGAGAGTGACATTGCAAGACCAGCGCCTGGAGTGTGTGCTGTTCTCCGACGGCCAGCGGGTCCCCAGGCCAGTGCCTGGGCTGCCGCTTGTTAAATGGCTTTTGATGCTGTTGTTGAGAAGGGCCCTTAGAGGAGGGTGCCTCCCAGAGGAAAGTGAGTACATGCTGTCTCCAGTGTCTGAGGAGCCAACTGGCTGCTAAGCATCCTCTTTCTTAGAAACCAGTGACAGAGACTTCTAGGACTCTGCTGTCTCTGGTTGTGTCCCCGGCCCACAGGCAGTAGCAGCTTGACTCCAGCTGTGATAACGTAGGCTGACCCGAGAAGGGCTCCCACCATAATCAGGCCATAAAAACCACCCATCTTCAGACAAATTATCTTTTCCAAGAACTCTCAGGTTTAATACCTTTTTACTAAACCACTAAAATTTTGCCATTATAAATGTAATATTTTCTTTTTTTTAAGTGAGAGGAAGGGAGATAGTGAAGCAGACTCCTGCATACTCTTCCACTGAGATCTACCTGGCAACCCCCATCTGGGGCTGATGCTTCAATCAACCGAGCTATTCTCAGCGCCTGAGGCTGATGCTTGGACCAATTGAGCCACTGGCTGTGAGAAGGGAAGTGGAAGGGAGAGGGAGGGAAAGAGAAGCAGATGGGCACTCTCATCTGTGCCCTGAAAAGGGATTGAACCTGGAATATCCATACGCCGGGCTGACGCTCTATCCACTAAGCAGACCAGCCAAGATCATAATGTTTCCTTCTTAAAAGAACATTTGGAAAAGGAGAAAAAACTTATTCATAACCTGAGCTCCACATAATGGGAGAATGGCTAAGAGTCTAGTGCATTTCCTCCCACTGTGTTTTGAGTATTTATTTGCTCAAGTGACCACGCCTGTACTGGTGTTAAATGTTTTGCTTTTCAGATGTAATATATATGAGTATTACAGTATTTTCCATGTTATTACATGACTTGTTTTAAAAATGAAATAATATTGAGTACTGATATATATAAAATGAATTGAGTATTTCTATATAAAGTTATTTATTTACTACACAGCATGATGGTGGGTTGGACATTATTAATTATCCTTGCTTTTCATTTGAGGAAATGAAGGCTTAGAAAATTTAGCAGATTGTTAAGCCAAACAGGACCACAGTCAAAATTCATCTGACTTAGGGCTAACGTCAAAACTTACGTTCTTTTGACACTGCATTGCAAGGGCCATCAATATCCTCATTGCCCCATGTGTACCCTGAACATTAGGAGAGGGCTCCCTGCCACCCAGATGGAATCCCTCCTTTCAGGGAGCTCCGCCCTCCAGGCCCAACCCAGCACACAAACCCCAGGTGAGAGGGCAGTTTTTTTCCTTCCCAGCCCAGGTTTCCACCCGTGGGGCCCTGCTCTAATCTTGGGGATGCATAACTGATTCCAGGTGTCACATGTGTGCCCCACAGCAGTTCTCTTGAAAGGCTATTTCTTGTGCCGCTGTAACTGTGATTCAATTGCACACCCTAGGCTTTTCTGCTCTGGCTCAGCATGGGGGCCGTGGTGAGGTCAGGCCTTTGGGGCTTGCTCACCTGCGCACAGGGCTGGGAAGCACTAGCACCTAACACTAACAGGCTCATGGCAGAATTTTTAACACAGCTGCTTTATTTTAGAAGTTTATATTCTTCATTGTAAATAGCTGATAAAAAGAGAAAGTGGCCCTGGCCAGGTGGCTAAGTGGATAGAGCATCATCCTGGTGCTCTGAGGTTGTGGGTTCACCTCCCGGTCAGGGCACACACAAGAAGCAATCAATGAGTGTACTACTAAGTGGACCAACTAAGTGAAACAATGTATTGATGCTTCTCTCTCTCTCTCTATTTAATTCTCTCCCCATTCCTCCTCTCTCTCCCAAATCAATGGAAAAATTAAAAAGAGAGAGAGAGAGAGACAGCTACAGGCCATTTATAAATGCACTTCCAGAAACCAAATTCAGAGGTTTACTAAATGGCAGGAACCTGGTCAATAGCTGTTTTAGATGCATTTATTTCTATCGGGAGGCACATTTTTTTTCCAAAATAGCTTTATCTTCAATAGACTCTTTGTTCTTTGATGTACAGCTTACAAATAAATACCTTTATAATACTTGCTAATGTGTGAGGGTTTAAAATTAGTGTGAAATTTGCAGTCTATAATATATCATCTAGTCATCTTTGACAAACTCAATTTTAATCTCATTCAATGGTGTCTTCTGTGATTCTGTTGAGATGGCTAAGCTAATTCTATCCTCCTTGTTTTTTGCAGGAGAAAAAAAATTCCCCAAGGAAACTGTTCATCAAAGAGAGAAAGAGAGAGAGAGAGAGAGAGAGAGAGAGAGAGAGAGTGTGTATGTATAAAATATTCCTTTTAGATAAACAAGCCCCCAGAAAGTGCCTCGTAACAAAGAGCTTTCACAGTTCGTTAAACATTAGAGCTGGGGAGTATCTGACCCCAAGATTATGTGGCACCTTTGTGTATGCCAATTCCAGGAACCTTATTTTTGCTTAGAAAAGATTTGAAATATTTGAGAAATTATTTCTTCTCTTTTCAGTCAGTCCTTTGATTAGGATGACTTGGAATTGCAGTTATTGTCACCAACTCTTTGGTGAGATATTTCTTCCCGAAGTCTATGGATCTTAGAAATGGCAATTCCTATACAAATTCTAGTTGTGATCTTAACCATCATTCATCCTGTGTCAGAGGCAGCTCTGGGTGCTTGACAAACAATATCTCACTTAATTGTTTTTTTAATTTTTTTTTTTTGTTAGGCGAGAGGAGGGTAGATAGTGAGGCAGTATCCATCTGGCAACCCCCACCTGGGGCTGATGCTCTAGTACTAAGCTATTTTTAGCACCTGAGACTGATGTGCTCTAATGGAGCTATCCTTGGTGCTTGGGTCCAGGCTCAAACAATCGAGCCATTGGCTGTGGGAGTAAAATTTGATGAGAAGGGGAAGAGAAGAGGAGAGAGAAGCAGATGCAGCTTCTGTGTCCCCTGACCAGAAATTGAACCTGGGACATCCATATGCTGGGCCGAAGCTCTATCTACTGAGCCACCAGGGGCCTCATTTAATCTTGATAACAGCTTATGAAATATATTTTTTATTAGAAAGCCAAAACTCAGATTGGTTCTGTACTGGTTAAGAGTCCACAGCCAGGAACCGAAAGAGGAGGAGCTGAGAGTGAGGTTTGCCTGCCTGAGAGCCTGTCCACTCTCAGTCCACTTCCCTGCTGGCTGCTCTCTGCCCTGCCTTTTTGTGCAGAGAGTAGGTGACTGCTTGGCTAAATGAGGACCTGACAGGAAACTCTGTGGAGCTCATCCTTCCCATTATATTGTGTCTGTCTGGGAAGCCTGAGGGTTTGCAGATGTTCTTACAACCCCTTTTAGGGCATCCTCAGCTGTTAGCAGTTATATAGACCTGATGTTTGGGTGAGTTCTTAAATCTAATGAGCAGAGGAATGCAGATGAGAAGACTTTTTATTTTTATTTTTTTTATTTTTACGTGAGAGAGAGACAGACAGGAAGAGAGAGAGAGAGAGATGAGAAGCGTCAACTCGCAGTCGGGACACCTTAGTTGTTCATTGATTGCCTTCTCATATGTCCCTTGACCAAGGTGGGGGCTCCAGCTGAGATAGTGAATGCTTGCTCAAGCCAGCAACCTTGGGCTCAAGCAAGTGACCTTGGGCTTTAAGCCAGTGACCTTTGGTCTCAAGCTGGTGAGGCCATGCTCAATTCAAATGAGCTTGCACTCAAGCTGGCAACCCCAGTCCTCAGCATTCCAGGCCGATTCTCTATCCACTGCGCCACCACCTGGTCAGGCAAGAGGAGTTGTTTTTTTTTAACTTGCTGTAAGTAAACAAACTTCAAAGTAGAGCTGTGTTGGTAGACACACATTTCTGGGAGGCAGGTGACCCAGGTGGTGATTGTGAAAAGACTTGAAATAGGTGGAGACAGGACCCAAACAAATACAAGTCAAGTTCAGGACATTGTGCTCAAAGTAGAAACTTCCAGTAGAGCCGAATCACCCTCTCCCCTACCTCCACCAGCTCAAAAGATTTTATTTGATAATCTTTTATGTGCAATCTTCAATATTTAAACAAAAGGCATTACTGGCTTCCTTTCTTATTAAGTCTTGCCCCCACAAGCGAAATTGTGGGCTAACATGGGTTTCAAGATCATCATTCTCTAGGCTTAAAATCCTTTTAAGGGATTCAGTCCCTTACCTAAAACCAAAATGCTCATTTGGTTCAGCTGGAAACGTCTACTTGAAAATGTTTTCCTTTCTTCCGCTGTGTGTAGTTCTGAATTCACTTGTGCCCTGAGGAAGCATAACTTAAATCCTAACCCCCAATGTGATGTATGGGGAGGTAGAGCTTCTGGAAGGAGATTTGTTCATGAAGGTAGAGCTCTCCTGAATGTGTTTAGGGTCCTTCTACGAGACTCCAGAGAGCTCCCTTGTCCCTTCCATGATGTGAGGACACAGCAAGGGGACAGCCATCAGTGAAGGACTAGGAAGTGGTCTCACTAGACACTGGGCCTGCTGGCACCTTGATCTTAGACTTCCCAGCCTCCAGAATAAGAAAATATGAATCCCTGTTGTTTATAAACGACCTGCTCTATGGTATTCTGTTATAACAACCTTGACGGGCTAAGATATAGACACACAAATCCACAAACAGGAATTCCACACACACACACACTGGCAACTCTCAGGCACACATGCACATACACAGTACTCTCACACTCCCATACATATGCATATAAAACATATAGACACACAGGGAAGCACACAAGTACTTATACTGCTTCCTTGGAAGAAACACTTATTTGACGACAGTGATTTCTTTTTTTCTGTTTGCAGATTTTTTTTTTTTCATTTTTCTGAAGCTGGAAACAGGGAGAGACAGTCAGATAGACTCCCGCATGTGCCCGACCGGGATCCACCCGGCACGCCCACCAGGGGCGATGCTCTGCCCATCCTGGGCGTCGCCATGTTGCGACCAGAGCCACTCTAGCGCCTGAGGCAGAGGCCAAGGAGCCATCCCCAGCGCCCGGGCCATCTTTGCTCCAATGGAGCCTTGGCTGTGGGAGGGGAAGAGAGAGACAGAGAGGAAAGCGCGGCGAAGGGGTGGAGAAGCAAATGGGCGCTTCTCCTGTGTGCCCTGGCCAGGAATCGAACCCGGGTCCTCCGCACGCTAGGGCGAGGTTCTACCGCTGAGCCAACCGGCCAGGGCTTGTTTGCAGATTTGATCCTTGGTCTTCATCTTTGCAGGAAGATGTGCTTAAAGCTTTTCAACAGCTATGCTTTTGATTTGGTGACATAGATTCTGAGAGAGAGGGAGGGTATTAAAGGAAAAAGGTCTTGAAGCAAGTCATAACCTTTCCCAAAGAAGTATTTGTCTAGTGCCAAGTTTCTAGACTCACTGTGGGTTAGTGGAATAAGCCCTCAACCAAGAGAGAGTTCAGGACCTGAGTTCTAAGTCCAGTTTTGTCACTAACCACCTTTTCTAAATTCAGATTCTTTGCCTGTAAAATGAGATGATCTCTAAGATTTTAGGTCTGAAGGGCCATGCCTGTCGTTTTCCTGGGGACAGAGGAAGTACAGAGCAGAGTATGGTGGGAACAGCATGTGAATAACTAAATCCCACCTGTCCTGAGGGTGAACAGGAGCAGTCGCCATCCCAGAATTGCAGACCTCTTTCTTCCTCGCAGCTTTGCTTTGTGCTCACAATAGACCTATCTGTCAGTCACTGGTTTATTCATATGGTGCCTCTCACCATGAAATCCAGGTTCTTGAACAGTATAATTAGTCTAATTTTGGTTTTCTGACTGCAGGAGTGAATGTATCCCCTGCCTGTCTCTTGTCTCAGCTCTTATTGATTTAGGTGGTGAAAGGGATTAATCTGATATTTTCTGAAAGTAGGTATTAAGATCTCTTGAGCAGAGAGAAGTTTTGCATCCCACCTGTTTGACATTTGCAGGGTATTTCATTAACACTGCTGGCGATGCATGCACATTGTACTTTTAGCTGCCCTTGTATTGCCCCTGAAGGAAGGTCTTTCTTTTGCCAGGTAAGGGGCAAAAAAAAAAAAAAAAAAGAAAGAAAGAAAAGAAAAGAAAAGAAAAGAAAAAAGAGGAGGGGCTTCCACACCTACCTGGATTCTGATGGGATTACGTTTATCTCCCCTGTCCCTGATGACCAGGTGGTCCCCCGCTCACCTTTCTGTCCTCATCTCTAGCCACTCCCACAGATCTTTCTATTCTTCAGCATGGTGTTTGTCAGAGAATGTGGAAGTTGCCTGTTTATTTCTGCCTCTTAAAAGAACTTTAAAATTCTTGAGTATTTGTCTTGTTTCTAATTGGATATATGGTAACTTGCCTATAGTAGTTACACAGTAAATATTTCTTGAAATAATGCCTTGAGTTAACCTGGATGAAATCAGTGCTGGATGGAGAGCACTTGTTGTCGCCTGGAGCCTTGTTTCAGTGCCGTGCTGGCATGTCCCTGGCATCTCTCTCGGGCGAGCTGGTCCAGGGGGCTTGCCAGTCTCTTCTATGGCGGTCTAAAGCACATCTTGATTGGCCAGCCTGCTCTATATTTTATAATGCTGAATTGAGACACCCTGCACAGTAGGGTTTCGGTGATGGAGACAACTTCTAAGAGCTTTCCCATCCCTGGAGTACAGAGACGTTCTCTGTCTATAAGCCAGGGAAGAGGTGAATACGGATATCCGTCTGACCCAGTACAGGCTGAGAGGTCCCTAGCCACTGGCCAATAGTCGGAGAGTGTCATACCCCTTCCATCTAACCCCTGAAGCAAACCACACCTCCGAGGTTCCCTGTAGCCCTTGGGAGGCTTGTGTTCAATTCCCATGAAGACCTAGGGGATTCAGGTCAGAGGAGGGGAGTCAAGATCCAACAAAAGGTAACATGAGGTTTTTATTTATTTTAAGTGCGAGAGAGTAAAGCTCGCCTTTCACGAACATGGTCAGCATCATGGTTACTTATGACAAACACAGCCTAAAAACCACTTGGGGATTTTGTGATATAAAGCATTTATTAAAATCCCTGTTATATGCCCAGTTCTGTAACAAGGTATTGAGGGAAGTAAATGACACACACATTCCCCCTGTCTGGAAACGAAAGGAACAAGAACCGTGGTTTGAGGGTAGAGTCCTCATGGCTTTGTGGAGGGCAGTGCAGCCTTGGGCTTTTTCAGTGCGCGTGCATGAAGGTACAGAGGAAGATGCCCATGAGACAGTGGTCTTCCAGTTAGTACCTGATCAAACGCCAAAGTTTCAGAATAGAAGGGTAATAGAATGTCTGAGAAAGGGGAGGGAGGAGAGCCCCTGGTTCTTGAAGAAGCAATACATTCAGGAAGAGGAAACTGGGAAGGGGCAGGCACCCCCAAAGCAAAGACATGAATGGGAGGAATGTTGGGAAGAGTGGAGAAATTCTATCTTCATTGGGGCAGGACTTCAGGATGAGTGAATTCCTTAAGGAAGAGGCTAAACTATTGTAACAAAGAGATTAAACAAAACAAAACGGGCTTAAGTCAAATAGAAGTTTGTTTCTCACATGATAGTATTGATGCAGCAGGGAATCTAGAAAGGGTAAAGGGTAGTTGGCTCTGCTTCAAGATGTCTTCTGGAAACACGGGCCTCTTTCCTGTTGGTGCCTTGCCGTCTCCTAGGTGTGGTTCATGTGCACGTGGTCACAGCTGGCTTGCCGCTGCCGTCACTACTCAGGGGAAGGAGGAGGGGAGTCAGCCCTCTGAGGTGTTCTGGGTCACACGGCATCACCCAGAAGTAAGGTGCAGGGATAACATCTGCAAGGAGGGGTGATAACACGGCCTCTAACTGGGTGGACTGGCGGGTTCTGCTGCTGTGAGAAGGAAGTGGAGACAGGTACGGTCTCTAAGATGGGAATAAAAACCGTGAAACACCTTGATCAGAGAACTTGCAGTCTTTCTAAGGACACTGGAGAGTTACGTTTTGGATTGTTTCAGCTAGCGAGGGGGCAGCCAGCTTGGGTGTCTGGTGAGTGCGATCGGTGGACCCTGCTGGTAGAGGCCACACTTCCCTGTCTTGAATACCCGACCCTTTTCCTTCTAGATTTTGCATCTGCTCGTGGACCACATTTCTGTGAGCCCCATCTGGTCGGTTCACTTGAAGGATTAGATCTGGGTACACTGTGTCTTTTATTTCTTAGGCTTTATTCTGTTTGAGAATGTTGGCCTGAAGCCAGAGAGGGGGAGAGGGCAAAGGAGGGATTACTTTCTTATCACAGGGAAATTAGATGCCTCAGCTAGTGATATAGTGGGGTTTTTTAAACCAATTTTTTAGGAAAATTGAACATCCTGTTTACCCTTATGGGAAGGAAACTATTTTTGCATTTAATTAAATGGATCTTGGCAGCAAAGGGTTTAAACTAACTGGATTTATTTAAACAGAAATCTCTGTACCACTAACTTGCCTTCTATCCTTAAAAAGAAGAGGATTTTTTCAGGGCTCACAGAAAATGCAGTTTCTTTCCAGTTGTTTGACAGCCCCATTTAGCAAACTCACTTGTCAAAGTCTTGTTAGGTGATCACAGAGGTACTTGCCCAGGAACCAATCTGGACTTTTTACCAAGTCACGTATGGGGGTGTCCATCTGTCTGTGTGCATATTTGAAATGGGGGTGTTCAGGACATGGCACTATAAAAAGATTTTCCCCCCTGTGGTAAAAGGTTATATCCAGCAAGAGGACTTAAAATGTGAAAAATAAATAAATCAAGCAGTTCTGTTAGAATTATCAAACAGTATGGCTCCCCCCACTTTGTGTTGGAAGAGCCATAAAAATTTTTCAAAGAATGCAAACTAGTTAGTTACTCTTAGGCTCGCTCCCATGTTGAGATAAGTACTTTTGGGGAGAAATATTGTTACCTGATAGCAGTATCAAGCTTTTGTTTGGAAGGAAATAGAGCCTGTCTTTCCTGTTGAGACAGGTGAGATCATTGCCACACCATCTCAGGTGCCAAACCCACGCTGGAGACGAGCCTGTGAATCTAGTGTGTGTTGAGGACTGTGGGGTCCTCCAGCCTCCACTTGGAGAGGCAGTTTGTAGTTACGGAGAGGGGGCCCCGGAGTCAGACTGCCCAGGCTCACAGCCTGCCCGGCCACTTCCCAGCTGGCTGACGTGGGGCAAGTCACCAGCCCCTCTGGGCTTTGGTCTCCTCATCTGTGGAACGCTGTGTGCCAGGTGGCACGGCTGCCGCGAGGACGCAACGACTGATGCTGGTTTTGCGCCGGGCAGTGCCCACAGGTGGAAGTGCTCAGTAAGTGAGCCAGGTTTTTAAAGCCCCAGGGCACATACTTTTCCCCCTTCCCCAGGATCACAGTGGGCTCCTGCACACAGCAGGAGAGGGTGGGGAAGCTCGCTGCTTTCCCTGATGGGAAGAGGAAGGTCACAGCATGCTCAGAGGCCAAGGACGGGAGGAGGAGGGAGCAAGCAGAACATCCGGTGTCGCATAAGCAAGAAACCATAACTTTCTTAACAAAGTATTAATACGAAAAACAGATGTTAACCACTTGTAGTCAGGGTCTTGTTTGTATATCCATAGCACTTGGTCCCTAGCAAGAGTGCAATAAATGTTAAAATGAGTTGGCTTGTTCTTTGTTTGGTCATTCAGCACATATTTACTAAGTTTCTTTTCCACAGGAGGCATTGCCCAGGGAGCTTGCAGTCTGCAGTGAATAGATAGGGACAAATCCCCCTGCCCTGGGCAGCCCTCACTCCAACTGGACAGTGAGCCTGTGCTGTCTCCTAATGCTCACTTCTTCTGACAAGTATGACACTCTATTTCCCCTCTCCACCTCCCCTAATTTTGTTAAGCAAACTCATCTATAGTTCCTGATGTTTTTTCTCTTCAAAATTTGACATTTATGCTTTTCTCATATATTGGTTACCAACAGTGATTTGGGGATCTCCTTGGCAATTTGTGTAATTTAGAGGAAAGAGTACCTTTTCTTCCTTCCTCCCTTCCTCCCTTCCTCCCTTCCTTCCTTTTAACCAAGAGAAGGGGAGATAGTGAGACAGATTCTGTAAGCACCCTGGACTGGGGATCCACTCGGCAACACCATCTGGGCCAATGCTTGCAATGGAGCTATTTTTAGCACAATAAGATGATGGGCTTGGACCAGCTGAGCTATACTCAGCACCCAGTGCCAAGGCTTGAACCAATCAAGCCATTGTCTGTGAGAGGAGAAGAAGGAGAGAAGGGGGAGAGGGAAGAGGAGAGAAGCAGATGGTCATTTCTCTTGTGTGCCGTGACCAGGAATTGAACTCAGGACGTCCATACACGGGCTGACACTCTATCCACTGAGCATGCCTCCTGGGTTTGAGTTTTGCTCTGTTATGGGTTGGGTGACCTTGGGTATATTCTAAGTTTCCAATAGTTTTATTGAAGAATTAGAAAAATGTTTATCTCACAGTGGCTTGTCTAGAACTTTCATGGTCCTAAGATTCATCTGGGTATTTATAAAAATCCAAATTCTGACCCCCGCTCCCAGACTAAGCTAAGAATTTCCTCTTTATTATTCTTCACAGCTCAGAATAGAGAGCCTTGCACTGCGCTACACTATTATCAGTTTCATGTTTCTACTTTGCATTTGTCCTCCCTCATTTTGCACATGGGATTTAGAACCCGGTTTTCCATGTCTTTCCAGACAGAAGGGGCAACAATGCTCTTCCAGAACATCCAGCCAGAATTATCAGGCAAACTAAAAAGACAGCTCAGTTGCTTTTCCCCAGCTTAATTCATCACACCATGCTGCCTCCCCTTAAGCCTCAGCCTGTGCTACTCACAGACGGCAGCATGTACCAGGAGCGTGGGCATCGCTGGAAGTTGGTAGAAACGTGGACTCCCAGTCCCCCTCCCACCCCCGCAAGACATCCTGGATCAGAATCTGCAGCTAACACATTCCCCACATTGCTGTTCGAGAAGCATCGGTCCGTTGAATACCTCTGGGTCCAAGTGCTCTTCGGGTGTGCTGTTGTTTTTAAAGTGCGGTAATAATTATGAGTTGAAACTCACTTCTGACTCAGGAATGCGTGGCTGTTTAAATGGATGTATCTGCCTTACTGTTTTTATAATGACATCACAGAATTGATGGCATTTATGAGCTAGAGAGTAAATTCTGTAGGTGTTGAAAAATTAGTTAAATATGAATTTCACATGACAGTTTAATAGAGGTTTTAAAATGTGAACACGTGTAAATCATCTGCTTTCTCAATGGCTTTTCCTGAATAGTGGGATCCGAAAAGAAATTTGTTAGTCTTTTTTTTCAATGTGGACTTACAAGTGATTAATTTACAAATTTGCACACTGGTTAGGAGGTGACATCGATCATCTGTGCTGGTCCTCTAAGACAACTTGGCAAATAAACATAAATGGCTTCCTAGGTCTTTGCTTTTTAAAACTTATTGCCATCTAAAAGTTGTAAAGGCAGTTTAATACATGCAGAAATCTGCGAAGCAGCCTAAGAAAAAAGATGCTTGAGTTATATATGTCTGCATGAGTGGACAAGAGGAGTTCTTCAGGATTAATGATTTAAGAGTTTACCTTCCTAGCCTGATTAAACGAGGTTTAATTCTAAACAACGCTTTCTCCTTTTCCTGCTTCTTCAGAATTCACCGTCCTTCCCGTCCCTTCAGGACTGATTGCCGGGTGATCCAGGATGCCGTCTGTCTGAAACCCTCACTGCTCTCTTTTTATAAAAGGAAGGTCATCCCTTCCTTAATTCCTTGTGTTCGTTGCTGTCACATGGAAGGCTTTCAGAAGCGACTTAGCATTCCTTGAGCCTTCGTAGAAGGTGGCTCAGCTTTTGATTGAGATGTTCTTGAGGATTCTGAGCTCCTGTCACCCGGCATCGTCCTGTCCTCTCTGACTTGGATGGCGCCTCCCCTCCCCCTCCCTGCGCTCTGTCCACTCCCTGTCAGTGGCTGCCGGGGCCTGTCATCCACTGGCGTCTCCCTCCTTTGCAGACACATCTCTCCTTCCAATTTACGGGGTTATATTACTTTCTTGCTCAGCATTTCACAAAGTTTGTCCTGCCAAGTGTTGTTTTTTTTTTAATATTCTGCCTTCTCTCAACCCCTGAAAAATTTAATTGGTCAGGAAAGAGTACAAAATGCTGATTTAGACAAAATGAAACATGGTTCTACTTCTTGGTTTAATCATAGGACAACTCAGAATCTTTAATACGCTACCAGGTAGCCTTTGCCGGATAGCTCGGTTGGTTAGAGCATCGTCCCAAAGCACAGGGTCCTGATTCCATTCCCGGTCAGGACACACACACAAACAGATCTGTGTTCCTCTCTCTGTCTCTCTTTTCTTTCCTCTCTTTCTAAAAATCAATCAATAAAAACATTTTAAAAATATACTGCCAGGTGGGGGCTGGGTTCCACGCCTGATTCCCGACTCTTTTTCTCGGTAGACCCCCCTTGGGGAGTAACCAGCAAGAGCAGTGTTCGGTGAAATGCACTTTCTGAACTCTTTCTGGGTATCTCTCCTATGAAACTGTCTTTCTATCCTGGGCTGTGTCAAGTGATCGCATGTGTTGCTGAAAATTTAGTGTCCTCAGAATTATCCTGAATTAACCTCTGCTCCCAATAGCTAACTTCTGCTCATCACTGACTTTTACTGCCAAGCCTTTTTACAAGTGTGTGTTTTTTTCCAGAAAAGTTACCTGTGAACTCAAGTTCAAATTCCTTAACTTGATATTCAAGACTGTGTTCTTACTGCCACTTGTCCGTCTTCCTTAGCATTCAGTATCCTCCCCTTTGTATGGTTTTTCTTTATATTCCTTGCATTTCTTAATATACTGTATCATTTACTTACTGATCTGTTTATTGTCTGTCTTCCCTCAACAACCTTGTGCGCTCCATGAGACTGGGATGCTTGTTTGGTCTGTGGGCGGGCCCAAGCACCTGCAACAGTGTCTAGCAAGTAGGCCCTTAGTAAATGTTTCCACTCCAGGTTGCATCGTCAGTTTCTGCTCCTGCCTGTGCTCTGTGTTGATGCTCTGAGTCTTCCTTACACTTGCTCACTCATTTTTAGCCATTTGTCTTGGTCTGTCATCATGTCTCTATACTCTTCAGAGTCTTAACTTTCTAAGTACCATTTCTTTCAAAGTCTTTTCTAACCACAATTCTTCCCTGATTGTAAGGGTCCCTCTCTTTGAAATGTTTATAGCTATTTTATCAGTGAATACATTCTGCCTTGTAGTCCAGTTACTTTTAAGTTGAAAAAGGATCGTGGGGTATTCATGTTCGCCCCTCACATCACTGTGAAGTATGCTCAGTAAGTTTATAGATGAATGGAACAAACCCTCATTGTGCTTCCGGGAATTAAGCCCCTGTGTCCCGGGCTGCACACAGGCACTACACCGGGGCTCTGCAAGCATCTGCCTCTGCACTCGAGCCCTCAAGATGAATGCTTGAAGTCCTCAAGAGGCTGCTGATGGGAATTTTTATTTTCCCAAAGGGCATTGCTTTGGTGTGGAACAAATCTTGCGTTGCAAAAATTTCAACTGCTCACCATGATAGGAGAGAATGGTCTTACTCTATGAGTTCAGAGGTGGGAGGGTTGTGAGAAGTTCGAGGAATTTATTTTCTTTGTATGTTTCATTTTCATATTTCATTCCCACCCCCCTTTGGCAAAACCAGTTAACAGCTGTAGGGAAAATCTGCTAGCCCCCCCCCCCAATATCTTTATTTCTTTCTCTTTGTTATTTGCTTTCCCTCCCTCCCCTCAGAGAGAACCCAGACGCTCCCACAGCTTATAAACCTTAGCTGGGAGTGGCAATGCTCTTTGCTACAATGTATCTATCTCAGGCTGTGCCGCCCCTTATGCATTAAGGCTGCTGGTGCTGGTTTTGCACTGAGCCACAGGAAAATGTGTCATTCTTTCTGGTCCGCAGCATGTCTCCTGTCCCCAGGGGGCTCGGTGACAGCCAAGCCATACTTGTCCTCTCTCTCTCATAAACACTTTGTAATCCCCCAGGCCCTTTCGCATATAGCTTTTCCATTTATTTATACATCACTACCTTAATTTTGTTCTGTTCCAAGGTAGGAATTAACCAAACGAATAAAAATATGTATATATTTGCAGGGGAGGCAGCAAAGGCTCAGAACCAGGCAGATTCTCATCCCCAGGCGCTCTCCCTCACTAGTTGTGTCACCAGAGTCAGTGTCCTTTTCTAAGTGTCTTGTTTCTTCATCTGTGAAATGGGGACAACAATACCTCCCTCATCGTGTTGTGGCAAGAATCTGATCAAATAATTGATGCAAAACTTGGAGTACAGTGGTGACACCTGCTGGTCACTTTCTAAATGGCCGAGGTACTGCAGGTGGTGCTCTCTCTGCTTTTCTGGCCAGTGGGCTCCTAGGGCCCAAATCTCTTTATCCTGTGTGCCTGACACTTAACGGTGAAAATATTCTTGTGTCTAAGACAAAAATGCAGGGTTTTGCCGTTACAAACCACTCAGCTAAGCGAGCAGCAGATCATGGTTGGTCCCAGTCTGCCGGGATCATGGTTGGTCCCAGTCTGCCGTGTTCCGACATTTGAGAGGAGGCTCCTGCATGGAGGTTACTCTCTACAGCGCAGTAGCAGGAATGTTTTCCTTGGGAGTCTGGAATCTGTTAGTCTCCGAGCAGACCTGTAAGTAAAGGAGGGCCTGGTATGTTGGGTGTCATTTCCTGGGAGATATGGTGAAAATTTTTTTTAAAGCAGGGATGGGGGGACAGATAGAGACAGACAGGCAGGAAGAGAGAGAGATAAGAAGCATCAATTTATAGTTGTGGCACCTTAGTTGTTCTTTGATTGCTTAGTTGTTCATTGATTGCTTTCTCATAGGTGCCTTGACCAGGGCGAGGGGGCTCCTTGCTCAAGCCAGCAACCTTGGGCACAAACCAGTGACCTTTGGGCTCAAGCCAGTGACCATGGGATCATGTCTATGATCCTACGCTTAAGCTGGTGTCACCGTACACAAGTTGGATGAGCCTGTGCTCAATCCTGTGACTTTGGGGTTTTGAACCTGGGTCTTCAGCATCCCAGGCCAATGCTCTACCCACTGCTCTGCCCGGTCAGGCTGGTGAGATTCTTAAATACAGGGTTCTCCCTGGAGGGCGAGGAGAGCCTGAGTGTGTACTCTCTGATGGTCGTGCTAGAAAGAACTCTGCCGAGAACTGGCTTCGTCAGTGTGACACAGGTAAAGCCTGCACACTTCTGAATGGCGATTCCTCCTCCACAGGAAGAGAAGACTGGGCTGCATTAACTCGAACATCTCCTAGCACTGAAGATCTATTTTCAGTCCTCATTGAAGAGCCTCAGTTGTTTCCTGTAAGAACATCTTCACCATTCACCGCCCTGGGGGGCTGGCTTTCACTGCCAATTGGTGGGCAAGGCCCAGTTCTTTCAAGTTGACCCCAACTTTCTTCTTTCATCTTTTCTCTTTTGTTCCTGCTGAGCCTCTTCTTTAAGGTGTTGAGTCAAGTCAACAGCGATGAACCTGGCTAACTCTTCTGGCGGGTGACATGCACGAGTGGGCGGTGTCCAGGTGTCCACCCCACCCCCACCCCACCCCCGCTAGGCAGGTTCCGGTGCCTCCGGCTTGCCTTTTTTCTTTGGATCATTTCACATTTCCTGTCCTGGAATTTTCTTGACATTTTAGCATAGTCTCCTTTCATCACGTCTTTCCCTCTGTGATCTAAGGTTTCCTGCGGATTGTGCCCACGCCCTGCACCCGGCCGGCTCTCCCTGATGGTGGCACTGCGGGGGGCTCTGCCCACCAAAGGCGTGACTGCAGAGGTAGGAAGTAGGTCCCACCTCTGTGTTATGCAGATGATGACAATCACAGCAGCTCAGACTGGGTGCCAAGATTCCTTTTTGTGTGTGTGTGACAGAGACAAAGGGAGAGAGAGGGACAGACAGGAATGGAGAGAGATGAGAAGCATCAATTCTTTTTTAAAAAATTTTAATTCTTTTTATTTATTTATTCATTTTAGAGAAGAGAGAGAGAGAGAGAGCAATAGAGAGGGGGAGGGAAGAGCAGGAACCATCAACTCCCATATGTGCCTTGACCAGGCAAGCCCAGGGTTTTGAACGGGCGACCTTAGCATTCCAGGTCAACACTTTATCCACTGCGCTACCACAGGTCAGACGAGAAGCATCAATTCTTCATTGCGGCACCTTAGTTCATTGATTCTCATCATAGATGTTCAGCTTTCTCATCTGTGCCTTGACTGGGGAGCTACAGCAGACCGAGTGACCCCTTGCTCAAGCCAGCAACCTTGGGCTCAAGCTGGTGACCTCGAGGTTTTGAACCTGGGTCCTCCGCGTCCCAGTCCGACACTCTATCCACTGTGCCACCGCCTGGTTTGATGTGCCAAGATGTCTTTGGAGATGGTCTCAGTGGCACGTGTGTGCAGCAGGCAGGGGGGGCAGAACAGTCTGTTTCAGCAGATCTCGGCTGCCTTTGAGCCTGTTTCTGCCAAGCTAGGGTGTCAGGGACCTGGGCTTTTTTGGCACCTTTGTTATATGCCAGGCTGTAGCCACGGCCTTTCCACCACTCTGAAGAGGAGTGGCCACACTGTGACTTCAGCCATAACTCCCACTCAGTCTGCCTTGTGACCTGGCGTTCCTGGCGTTGGTGTTCCTCTCTGAGCTGCACTAACACAACTGCAGACCTTCTCATAGTGGGAGCAGGGAACTGAGAAGCTGGGGTAGTGGCCCCACCTACATTCTGATGCGAAGGGGCAGAGGCATTTAGATCACTGCCCCCTGCTTTGCTGGTGATTGCTTGGTGGGGACCACTAGGAGCTGGGAGGAGCTATCAGAACTGCCTGGAGATGTTAGAGGGAAGATAGGAAAGCCAAGCTCTTGAAAGGTTGTATTTGGGCCTATCCTGGAGAAAATTTCCTTCTTCCTACACCACAAGGAAGGATTAACCAATGAGGGCAGCCCATGGAAAAAGACTTAGTCCCTGATAGAAAGGCACATCACCCCCTGTCCTAGTTTGTGTTCCTAGATGCAAAACCTGACACCAGAATTCCAGGACATGCGGTCTCTGTGGGAGGTGATCCCTGGAAACGGTGAGGGAGTGGGGAGTGAGAGGGGCGATGGGTGTCAGCCAAGGCAGTGCCCTCAGTCGTGGTCCCTGTGCACAGCCACACCTCAGACCCGTGGGAGGTCCGGGGTACAGTGGAGCGCAGGCCCGTGGGAGGTCTGGGGTATAGCGGAGCGCAGGCCCGTAGGAGGTCCGGGGTATAGCGGAGCGCAGGCCCGTGGGAGGCCTGGGGTATAGCGGAGCGCAGGCCCGTGGGAGGCCTGGGGTATAGTGGAGCGCAGGCCCGTGGGAGGCCCGGGGTATAGTGGAGCGCAGGCCCGTGGGAGGCCCGGGGTATAGTGGAGCGCAGGCCTGTGGGAGGTCCGGGGTATAGTATAGCGCAGACCCGTGGGAGGTCCGGGGTATAGTGGAGCGCAGGCCCGTGGGAGGTCTGGGGTATAGCGGAGCGCAGGCCTGTGGGAGGTCCGGGGTATAGCGGAGCGCAGGCCCGTGGGAGGTCCGGGGTACAGTGGAGCGCAGACCCATGGGAGGTCTGGGGTACAGTGGAGCGCAGGCCCGTGGGAGGTCCGGGGTACAGTGGAGCGCAGGCCCGTGGGAGGCCTGGGGTATAGTGGAGCGCAGACCCGTGGGAGGTCCGGGGTACAGTGGAGCGCAGACCCGTGGGAGGCCTGGGGTACAGTGGAGCGCAGGCCCGTGGGAGGCCTGGGGTATAGTGGAGCGCAGTCCCGTGGGAGGTCCGGGGTACAGTGGAGCGCAGACCCGGGGAAGGTCTGGGGTACAGCGGAGCGCAGACCCGTGGGAGGTCCGGGGTACAGCGGAGCGCAGGCCCGTGGGAGGTCCGGGGTACAGCGGAGCGCAGGCCCGTGGGAGGTTTGGGGTACAGCGGAGCGCAGGCCCGTGGGAGGTCCGGGGTACAGCGGAGCGCAGGCCCGTGGGAGGTTTGGGGTACAGCGGAGCGCAGGCCCGTGGGAGGTCCGGGGTACAGCGGAGCGCAGGCCCGTGGGAGGTCCGGGGTACAGCGGAGCGCAGGCCCGTGGGAGGTTTGGGGTACAGCGGAGCGCAGGCCCGTGGGAGGTCCGGGGTACAGCGGAGCGCAGGCCCGTGGGAAGTCCGGGGTATAGTGGAGCGCAGGCCCGTGGGAGGCCTGGGGTATAGTGGAGCGCAGACCCGTGGGAGGTCCGGGGTACAGTGGAGCGCAGACCCGGGGAAGGTCTGGGGTACAGTGGAGCGCAGACCCGTGGGAGGCCTGGGGTATAGTGGAGCACAGACTCGTGGTAGGTCTGGGGTATAGCGGAGCGTAGACCCGTGGGAGGTCTTGGGTATAGTGGAGCGCAGACCCGGGGAAGGTCTGGGGTATAGCGGAGCTCAGACCCGTGGGAGGTCCGGGGTACAGTGGAGCGCAGACCCATGGGAGGTCTGGGGTACAGTGAGGCGCAGGCCCGTGGGAGGTCTGGGGTACTGCGGAGCGCAGGCCTGTGGGAGGTCTGGGGTATAGCAGAGCGCAGGCCCGTGGGAGGTCTGGGGTACAGTGGAGCGCAGGCTTCTCCAGGTTCTCCCACCCGGGGAGTGAAGGGTCTGCTGGCCAGAGAACCTAGGACACAGATGCATTTGGAGATCAAGGCTGAGGGTGTGTGGTGGAGCATGGGCCACTCTGCTCTATCTATTATCCCGTCTTCACCCTCCAAAGGATCCTAAACAATTTTGTAATGGGGAGTGGGAGTGAGAGACAGAGAGAGAGAGAGAGAGAGAGAGAGAGGGAGGGAGAGAGAGAGAGAGAGAGAATATCGATCTGTTCCTATAGGTGCCCTGACCAAGGATCGAACTGGCAACCTCACGTGCTTGGGGACAGTGCTCTGAGCAACCGAGCTACCCAGCCAGGGCATAGAGCCAGTTCTTGAGATTCAGTGTCGCAAGAATCCAGGTTTCCTGACTCTTGTTCTAGTGTTCTTTCCACTTGGCTTCTCAAGGCAGAAATTTAAATTTGTAATGATTTATGAAGCATGCTACACCTAATCAGGAATAATATTTTATTTTCACTGTGAATTTGTTATTCTTTTTCTGAATGGAAAATTGTCAAAGGGATTAAATCCTCATCGGAAGCCAGAGAAAGAGCAAAAAGAAAAAAAAGGCCGAGTGTGTAAATAGTCTCCTACGAAGATCATATTCTTTGGAGGCATTTATTATTCATGCCTTTTTGTCATTGTCATGTCTTAAGTGTTTACTTGGGCTTCTAGCTTTTTGCTTTTCCAAGGACATGTCTGATCCTTTCTAGAAGAACCTGACAGCCATCACCTTAACAATGGCTCATTACTGTCCAGGCTGTTTAAGACATGGAGAAAATATTTATCACAGAAAAGCACCTTCTAAGCACATCTCCGCAGATGTGATGAGGCGTGTGACCTGTCCACATCACACATTTGTGGAGCGCCTCTGGCTGAAAGGGTCAGCACTGTTTATAAGGCATTCTCGTAGGTGAAGAAGGGTTCTTTCTTAGATTCTGAAGTGCCCACAAGCCTTTGGTAATGCTGAGAGTGAAGTGTCTGTGTGATTGTCAAGGCTGAGCCTGAGGCTTCAAACAGCCTGTGCCAGGGAGGACACATGCTGAGGATGTTGACCATGGCCTCCAGCAGAAACAAGAGATGAAGGCAGACTGGAAACGTTTAAACTGGAAATAAATGCCTGTGGGTGACTCTGAACTGACACTAGCTAGAAACATGACAAATTATTCTGAGCTTTGGTCAGAGGTTTCCAATCAGGAATAGCCAAAGCCAAATGTGGGGAGAAGGTCCAGAGGTTCCATCAACGCTTCTCTGTTCTTGGATGCATGTTGGCTTTCTTCATTTTCTTACATATCTGAAGCCAAGAGTTTGTCTTATACTGTGGTCCTTCATAAACTTTTAAGAAAGGGATTCTCATATTGGAAAAACTTGCCCGAGTTTTTCTTTGGAGTTCCCGGAAGGGAATTGCTGGGTCTTAGGGTATGCACATTTTTCAAGGCGTTGGATGCATCTGATCTCCAGAAATGCGAAAACATTTTTATACTTCCTTTTGTGATGATATCTGGTGTCTCTTTCCTTAGCTCTTCTTCAGTAATGGCTGTATCTTTTTTTTTTCACTTAGCCAGTGATAGGTGAGAAATAGTATAACATCATTGCTTTAATATGCATCCCATTGAATACTATGGTAGGTATTTTTCTTGTGGCTCTTGCTTACCTGCATGTCATATGAAGATGCCTGTATTTGAAGAACACTGATAGTGTTCTCCTTCCCTGTCTGTCCCTTTTTGCTGCCAGAATAACCACACCACTTCTTACCTTGGCCCCTGTATTTGCATAGGCTGGCTAGAGAGTGCCTGTGTGCCCCTGAAGAGATGGATCAGCCCAGGAGCTGCTCCCAGCTCAGGGCTCGCCTGCCTGTGAATATAACTTAGACCAAGTAGCAGCATCCAGCTGACAAACCCATTTGAGGGAGGGGATTTCAATTAGGCATATTCCTCATTCAATTCAATAAAGCAAAGAATGAGGCTGGGCAAGGGGGTTCTCACTTCCTCAAGTCAGATCTTTCTGTTTGTTGTTGGTATAGCCCTGTGTTGCTAACTTCTAAACAAAAACTATATTTTGTTTAAAACGATACACGTGGCTTTATTTGAGCGACTTATTTTGCCTTGTAATGAGGGGACAGCCATGGTCTTTATTAGGCCAAGCTGAGACCCTGTTCTCACTTTCCTCTGTCAGAAGGGCACCAGGCTGCTGGTGTCAAAAGGAAGGTCTGGTAAAATCAGGACATCTTCCCCTTTTGGTGTTTGTCTAAAGGTGGGCCACCTGGAAAATGGGCAACTTTTTCTATTAAGTATGTTATTTAAGACTTCTCCTACTGGCTTAATAAGTTGGGTTGGTCTTTGCTGAGCAGAGCAAAGATGTCAGGGTGCCATTTTCAATGCTGAGAATGAGCTATAAACCCATGCAGTTGCTAAAGTGAAGCCCGTCCACCTGAACATTTGTCTCTTTGTTTCTCTCAGGAATTTTATTGTGCTGTGTGGGTGGACAGCTCTCTCTGAACACCACCAAGACATAAGGAGGAGAAAACAGTAGGAACCACCTACATGAACTGAATCCGTGGTGACCTGCTCAGCGAGGTGTTGGGGCTCAGGTTTCCACCCTGCCTGCAGGGTTCTTCCTCCCCCACTAGAGGGCACTCTCGTCCCTCTTAAAGCAATAGTACCTGGGAAATACTGGTGGTTTCTTAGTTGAAGTCCCCAGTTGCGCACAGCATTTAAGATGCTACTTGCTTCAGCTTCAAGTCTCAAGGTGTGTTATAAAAGTAAGAGCACTTTCCAGCCCAGCCAGGCGTGGGGAAGATTAGTGTCTGGAAACTCCTGTTGTAAATTAAGCGGAGCCCTGCCTGTTTGTGTTTCATTAATGAAATGTGATTGTAACCCTGGGGCTTTTTCACGCTGACAGGAGCAGCATCCACCTTTGAAGTGCTGCACGTCCAGTTTGCCTTCTCCTTGGCCCACCTGGTGTAAATGTGGCTGCAGCACAGTCCTGCTGAGGTCGAGGAGAGATGAGGATTCAGCCCGCTGTGCTGACCCTGCCCGTGGTTGGTGTGGCTCAGCCTGACTCAGGAGATTTTCCATTTAGAGAGGATTTAAGACTTCATGCAAGCCACTCAATACATCAGGGGACACTACCGTTTAACAAAACCACATTCTGACTCCTGGGGTTTCTAGGTTATCTGGCAGCCTCTGTGTGGGGTGAGCTCCTTGACCCTTAGTCAGAACTTCCTTCTGATTACCAAGCATCTCTTTATTGAAATCCTTACATCCCCACCAGTCTTTTCTTTCTTTTTTTCTTTGGCTAGCTCTTCCAGTTTCTTTGCCTTGGAAGATAGGTGAGCTCCCCTGTCCTCATTTGTGAGTGTGTGTGGGGGTAGCTCCTCCCTGGGCAGTCACCAGGGTTCATTCATAAAGCTCCTGGCAGTGCTATTCCTGTGGGGAGGACAGGGTTGGGAGTGGTTGTTGCTTGGGGACTAGCACAGTGACAGCTTATTTTATGTGCTTATGAACCTACATTTGCACAGGAAGAACATAAAGGACTCACTTAGCAAATCCCCCTCCCCCATCCACGAATACTCCTGCCACCAACATTGCTAGCTAATAATTTCATAACATTACCATGTGTCAGGCATGATTTATTTATTTTTATTTTTTATAGTAAACTTTATGTTTCAGAGCACTTTCAGATTTCTAGGGAAGCAGCAAAGACAGTACAGAGAGTTCCCATGTACCTTGCACCTAATTTCCCTGTTACTAACATCTTGCCACAGCATGGCATGTGGCCACAATACTGAGCCAACAGTGAAACATTATTATGAACTAAAGTCCATATTTTATTCAGAGTTCCTGAGGTTTGACTTAATGTCCTTGTTTCTGTTCCGAGATCCCTGGGATACCACATTATATTAGTTGTCAGGTCTCCTTAACATCCTTTGTGTTGTGACAGTTTCGCAGACTTTCCTTGTTTTTATGACCTTGACAGTTTTGCGAAGCACTGGTCAGGCCTTTTGTAGAATGTCCCTCTGTTGATATTTGTCTGAGGTTTTTTCATGACTAGAATGGGATTGTGGGTCTTTGAGAGGAAGACCGCAGAGATAAAGTGCCCTTCTCACTACATTGTATCAAGGGTCCATATTATCAACATGACTGGCTCTGGTTGAAGTGGACTTTACTCACCTAGCTGAAGTAGTGTTGGCTGGTTTCGCTTCTGTAAAGTTATCATGTTGTCTTTTCACACTGTGTTGTTGGAAGAAAGTCGCATAAGGAGTGGGAAGTTATGCTGCACCTCCGTGAGGGCAGAGGATCTGCTCAGATTCTTTGTGATTCTTCTGCACAGGGAGCTGGTCTCTTCTCCTTCAGGTATTCATTTATTTATTTCTATAACTATGGACTCATGGTTATTTAGACTACTCTTTTCTTTTGTTGCTCCGATCGTTTCGGCTTTGGCCCTTAGAAGTTCTGTCGGTCGGCTCTCGGTCCCTTTGACGTACCCCCATCACTGGGACTTGGTGGCGGTTGTTGTTTTCTGGCATGACGAGATACTCCAGGCTCATCTTGTACATCTCCTGCCCTAATCCCAGATCAGTCATTTCTCCTGGGATCCCTGGTTCCTCTTATTGGAGGATAAGACGAGAAACGAACATCTGGGCTGCAGGGGAGCTTGCTGCTTCAGGGCTACTGTTGCTCATGGGCCCTCTCAGCTGCAGTAGCAGGGAAATGAATGTGTGCATACTAATCAATAAATACATCTACAGTTGACCATTGAGTAGCATGGGGCCCACTCATGCATGGATTTTTTTAAATAAATATCTGTACTGTTTTTGATCCCTCATTGGGAGTCCGCAGATGTGGAGAGCCTGTATGCATTGATCTATACCAGTTTATGTCGGAGCCTTGAGCATCCACAGATTTTGGTATCTGCAGGGGTTTCTGGAACCAATTCCCTATGGATAAGGAGGGACAACTAAGTTTTTGAGTAGTAAAAATTGATATGTGGCTTTTCAGCTGCACAGGTTTGGCACTCCCCACCCTCTGCGTAGAAGGGTCAGCTGTATCTGTGCCATCTGTATCTGAATTCAACTACATTTTTTTTTAATTAAGTGAGAGTAGAGGAGGCAGACAGACTCCCACCTGTGCTCCAACTGGGATCCACCCGGCAACCCCTTGTGGGATGATGCTCGCCTACCTGGGGCGTTGCTCAACCAAGCTATTTTTGGGGCCTGAGGCAGAGGCCACGGAGCCATCCTCAACACCTGGGACCAAACTTGCTCGAGCCAATCAAGCCATGGCTTCAGGAGGAGGGCAGAGAGAGAAAGAGAAAGAGAGAAGAGGGGGAGGATTGGTGAAGCAGATGGTCACTTCTTCTATGTGCCCTGACTGGGAATCGAACCTGGACATCACACGTGGGGCCAACACTCTACCAGTGAGCCAAATGGCCAGGGCCTCTGAATTAAGCTAAACAAGAGTTCATACTAATATCACCAACTCACATCCATTAGTTACTTCATGGATCATTATAACCTCGTTCCTTGTTTACCTGTAACCTTCTAGCCCAGATTTGGCTCCCACCATCTGCCATGCATTTATTAATGATTCAGTTCTAGTATACATGTATAGCAGTACAGGGGGTCCTTGGGTTACGACACAGTTCCGTTCCCACGACAGTGACATAACCTGAATTTTGGTGTAAGTCGAAACACACCCTAGCCTAAGTCACTTACTATCCTAACACAGTTGTAAACTTATAATCTAGAACAGGGGTAGTCAACCTTTTTATACCTACTGCCCACTTTTGTATCTCTGTTAGTAGTAAAATTTTCTAATCACAGGAATGGTGATTTATAAAGTAGGGAAGTAACTTTACTTTATAAAATTTATCAAGCATAGTTACAGTAAGTTAAAGCATATAATAATAATTACTTACCAAGTACTTTATGTCAGATTTTTGCTAAGTTTGGCAGAATAAATCTTTATAAAACAACTTACTATAGTTAAATCTATCTTTTTATTTATACTTTGATTGCTCCGCTACCGCCCACCATGAAAGCTGAAACGCCCACTAGTGGGCGGTAGGGACCAGGTTGACTACCACTGATCTAGAACATAAAAATACAAGTAAGCCACAGAAAAAGGAAGAGGACATAAATATACTGTGCTGTACACTGTACTGTAATAACAGAAAAAATGACAAAAAATGAGTGTCAAAAAATTCCTTACCTTTATTCCTGTGGTTGGCTTGCACACTGGAAGGGGCATTGCAAGGTGGGAGAGAGTGACCTATTGGGAGGAGGAAGCTGGAGAGGCAGGATAACCTGCAGAAGGTGCCATGATAAGGGCCAAATAATTGCCAAAAGCAACACAAACAGAACACTTGTGTTTTTAACATTCCAAAATAGGGTAGGTAAGTGTACTAGGGACGTCAGCTCCCTCACTCATAAGCTGTGTTACTGCGTACTCCACCGTGCGCAACCGCAACCAGTTCACCCATGTAGTCTGTAAGTATGACACTAACAGCATAAGCAAAAACACTCACATCTCAGTTTTTTAAAGTTTTTATGGGATTAAACGTTGTAAACTTGAAATGTCATATGTCGAGACTGTAATAACCCAAGGACCCCTTGTCTCAGAACTGTTAAACCATACCCCACGGCAGATAGCTCTGATGATGGGAATACCGCACTATGCACAGTTCAATTGCCTTTAGTCATCCCAGCCCTACTAATTTTCAAGGTTACTTAAGTAGCACCTTTTCTCTCCAGCCTCTTCACTGAGGTTGTTTCATACATTTGTAATACAGTTAGAATGTTTGGTCACATGCTGCATTTCATTCTGGGATTCCCCTGACTTTCTAAGCGATTTGAGTAAAGTTTACATATATTATATTGTCTTATTCTTTGTACAGTAAACTTCAGCAGGTTTTGACAAACACATAGTGTCATTATCCACCATTACAGTGTTGTACAGAGTAGCTGAATCGCCTAAAAATTCTTTGCGCTCTACTTTATCCACCTATTTAACCCTCCTCTAATCCCTGTCAATCACTGATTTTTAAAATATCTCTTCCAGAATGTCTTATAATTGGAATAATACAATATGCCATCTTTTCGCACTGGCTTCTTTCACCAATGTGCACGTAAGGTTTATCCATGTTTTTCAAGGCTCGGTAGCTCATTTCCTTTTGTAACTGCATAATATTCCAGAGTTTGGATAGACCCCAGTTTGTGTATCCATTCACCTGTTTAGGGACATTTTAGATGCAATTAAAAATAAAGCTGCTATAAAATTGTCATGCCGGTTGGGCATTTGTCCGTTGATTTTTTTTTAAGTTTATTGATTTTACAGAGGAGAAGGGAGAGAGAGATTGAGATCTGTGAGTAGAGGTTTTTAATTTTTTATAAAGTCCGACTTAGATCATGTTTTTGGTATTGTTTCTAAAAGCTCATCTCCAAACCTAAAGTCATCTAGATTTTCCCTTTTGTTTTCTTCTAAAAGTTTTATAGTTTTGTATATTATAGGTGAGGTCTATCATCCATTTTGTGTTAATTTTTGTGAGAGGTGTAATATCTATGTTCAGTTTCTTACTTTTCTTAAGCCTTTTTTTTTTTTTGCGTATGAACATCCAATAGTGCCAGCATCATTTATTGAAAAGACTATTCTTTCCCCATTGATTTTAATTGCCTTTACTCCTTTGTCAAAGGTCACTTGCTTATTGGTGTGGATCAGTTTCTGACATGCTGATCTGTTTCAGCTCTTTCACCAATACCATGCTGTTTTGATTACTATAGCTTTATTGTTAAGTTTTGAAACCAGTTGAAGTGATTTCTCCAACTTCGTTGTTCCTCAGTCTTCTGTTCGCTATTTGGTCTTTTGTTCCAAGCATGGTTTTATGTCCTTTATATATTGAAATATATTAACTCACTCATTCCTCACAGTTACCCATAAAGAGGTCCAAGTTAGTTTAGCAAATTTTATGAGGCACCTTCATACCTACTGCCTGGAGAGCACAAAGTCACAGAGCAATCAGTGGAGGAGTCAGGACTCAGATCTTGGCACTGTGGCTGCAGAGGCTGGCTTGTACCCACCCAGCAGTGGCCTCTGAAGGTAACAAAGACGAAACCTCTGGTTGTTTTTGACAACTTAGTGAAAATATTCATGAGGCAATTTCCCAGGCTCATTTTGTTGGGAAATAGGCATTGAGTGGGGCAGTTTTCAGAGTTATTACTTTAATATCACAGACTAGGGTTGACACCTGGCTCTACTAGTTACAAACCATGGGACCTTGGGCAAACATGAGTTCTAAAGTCAGAGTCATCACCTATAAAATAGGAACCTATCCTTTAAGGGGGTTTTGCCAGCTTACTGACAGCCCCCTGCTCGGCCGTGGTGGGCTGTTGGTGCAATGTGGTTTTGCTTCTCCGCCACGGCGACTGGCTCAGTCAGGACAGTTAACTTCTCTAGCCAAGGAATTTGAAACCCAGAGACAGGGCCCCGTGGCGCTGAGGCAGCTCTGTGCCTACCTTCCGGAGAGCGAGTTCGTCAGTGCCTGCTGCTGCAGATCCTGGAGTTGTCCCTGGTCCTTGCCTAGCCTGGGCTAGATGCTTAAGGATTAAATAGTTCTTTGAGCAACTCCAGTATCTTTTTTTCAAAGAAAATCAATTCCTCACTGATGCTTCCTCTTTCTCTTCTTCCTCCTCTTCCTCCCATTCCTTTTACTTCTACATCTAATACTTTAAATTTGAGGCAGGCAGAATCAGCCCCTCTTGCTTACAGGTAATTTAATTAGTACAGGGATAACAATAGCAACCACATTGCTTATAAGGATTAAATAAGATAAGGTACAAATCATTTAGCACAGTATCTGTCAGTCAGTAAGTACTGGGTTATTAGTTGCTTTTTCTATTACAGAAATACTAGCTCCTGATAGTTACCTAGTATTGTATCATGTAAACTATATACTCTGTGTTGCCTGTTTTGCTCTTGAACACTTCACGGATGAGGAAATGGAGATGTTTATGAGGTTGCCCAAGATCACTGGAGCTGGTAAGTGGCTGAGTCAGGACCCTAGCAAGGCCGTTTGTTGACAAGTGCAGGGTCCCTAGCACTGTTGCAGGCTCCTGTGTGGTTCATGCGGGATGAATGATTGTGTTCAAGGTGTCAGTTTCCTTTTCCACTTTCAGGGGACAATGGTGAAGGTGAGAAAATCTAGATACTTTCCAAGGGACCAAAAGTAGAATAGCCTGAGGCAAAGGTGATGTCTTTTTCTGTAGTTGTGTTGTTAGGTTGGGGAATTTGGCCTGGAGTACTTTCCTGAACTGCCTTTTGAGGCTTGGGCTGTGCCTGGAGTCGGCCTGTTTCTGGCTTTACCCCTCTGTATGCTTCTGAATTTATTGAACAAATATTTTATTTAGTGCTTTTTATGTGCCAGATGCTGTGCTAGGAATAGAGCTGAAAAGATAAATGGAACCCATTAAGGGTCTGCCTTTTAAAAGCTTACAATATATTGGAGAAAACACATGAAAAGAATTAAGTACAATACAACATAATATCGGAGAGATGAAAACAAGCATTTCGGGAACACAATAATTTATGTGGTACCTACTAGATGCCAGGAACTGTGCTAAACGCTTTGCATGGATTAGCTAACTTAATCTTCACATCAGTAATATGAAGGAAGTACTCTATTGCTCCCATGTTACAGATGGGGAAACTGAAGCAGAGATATGCTAAGTAACTAGGCTAAGGTTTACAGGTAGGATGTGGAATAAAGTTCCAGGGACGCCCCATTAATTATGGAACTCCTTTGCCTCCCTGAGAGGGTCTGAATGCATGGTTCCTTCTAGGATAGTTGGTGAGACTGAATTTCAGAGACAGTATCTGAACTGGCTGATAAAGGCTGAGCAGAAGTCGGTAGGTGGACAGAAGGGAAAAGGTAGTCCAAGTAGAGGAAACAATGTGAATGAAAGAACAGATGAATGAAAATATATGATGTGTCTGGGAGTCGATAATCCCAGGGTTTAAGGAATGGCTGAGAATGGTCGATGGTTAAACTGAAAAAGTTAATGCTAATGAAGTAGGCATTGGGGAGCTCTCAGAGGATCTTATGCAGGGTAATGAGCATCTAGATATGTTTCAAAAGATTTCTGTAGCAGCTGGATGGAGTCTGGCTGGGGTTTGAAGCCAGGAGGACCTGCCAGAAATGTCTACAACAGTGTAGGTGAGTCAGTGCATCACCTTCTGGATAAGACAGTGGATGTGGATGTGCCTGCTGTTGGTGGTTTGGGGAGTTGTATGTCACAGAGGGAAGAAGGAGCGGTCACATATTCACTCGTGTCCCGTCGGGAAACACCCACTTTATTAATCTCTAACAGTGCTCCATGCGGTCGCCAGTCTGTGAACTGTTTATTACCATTTGGACCAAGATAAGGGGCTTGTACCAGGATGTAAATTAATGTGCTGCTTCCTTCATTGAGAAAGTCTGCCCAGGTTGGATGGCTCAGCTAGTTAGAGCATCGTCGGAAAGTACAGAGGCTGCGGGGTTGATCTCTGGTCAGGGCACATACAGGAACAGATCAGTGTTCCTCTCTCTCTCTTTCTCTCCTAAAATCAATCAATAAATTTTAAAAAAAACAACAACAACAAACCCTGGCTCAATAGCTCAGTTGGTTAGAGCATTGTCCTGAGGTGCAGAGAAAGTTTCTCTCTCTCTCTCTCTCTCTCTCTCTCTCTCTCACACACACACACACACACACACACACACACACACAGTCAACTGAAGCAAGTAGTATGCTTAGTGAAGAAAATGAATTATAAAGTGTGAACTCTTATTCTCTTGCAGCCTAATAACAATTTGTAGACCTTCATCAGTCCACAACCACAATTCAAGTAGGGTTCTTACATAATTTATTTTGTTACATTTAGGCGATGTACTTTAAATATTTTTCTCTCTATGGCCAAAACCTGTATGTGGAAAATATGGTTTTTCGACCAATAAAGATCTGAGGCTGTAAAACAAAAGTTTATTTTGGGTCTGATGGGCTTTGAGTCTGGGAGTCACAGACCCGAGGAAGGCCTGAGTGTGTTCTGGGAAGACAAAGAGCCAGAGCTCAAAAAGGCCAAAACTACAAGCTGGAACAAAGGAAACTTTTCCTATTGGCTGCTTAACATGAGTGATAGGTAAATGCTGTCATGGAAACAAGGGCCAGGGGCAAGTACTACAGCACGCAGGAAAGTCCAAAATTTGTACCTCATCTGGGTGTGAAAATGCCTAAGTCTGCATTCTTTAATGACCTCCTGACTTCATTTTTTGGATCCCCTGATATTAGTGACTTGTTTTAGGTGTTACTTCGGTTGACAATTTCAACATTTTTAGAGTTTTCTTTTAGCTGTACAAATATTGATCGACTTATGACCAATGCAACTTACGACCATTCGACTTTACGACCACAATCGCTAGCCATGACTGCTCCATGTCTGGCAGCGCAAGTGTTGCCCAGCTGGGCGTACGGCAGTGCGGACCAGCTTCCGGCAGCACTACCATCTCCACGTGCACCATTTCAGCTGTTATCCCAGACTCCATACAGCAATTTGTGTTTTGTGTCTTGGATATTTTTCATCAAACCCCTCCCAAGATGTCTACCAAGAGGAAATTGTCTTTGCAAATATTAAACCAGTTGTACTGGTAATGCAGTGTTTTACTTAAACCTGACGAATGTAAAAATAAGAAACAAAATGGTGTAGAGATGATACAAATGGCATAAAATGAACAGAGAAAATTATGATATATAACAATAATGAAAGAAAATTATGATAAAATATGACTTAAAGATTTTTATAACATCATTTCACAGTACTGTACATATACCCTACTCAACGTACGACCAAATCGTGTTACGACTGGTTGTTGGAACCACTCGTGGTCGTAAGTCAAGCACTAGCTGTACAAGCAAGCCAATTATATCAAGGACTCTTACTTTTTACATTTTGGAACCTTACATGACCACTTTGATTGATCATTGGTAACTCTTTCCATAGAGATGGACTAGTGACCTCTTCCCACTCAGTATTGTAAAGAGTCGCCTGTCAGGCCTCAGGATCCCTTCAGCCTCCAATGCTTGGGTCACACTCCGTCGTCCAGGATTCTCAGAAGGTAAAGAACCCAGAAGAGGCAATGGAAGGAATGATTTCACTATTACTTGAGTATAAGATATAATCCATGTTAACACTTAGCAGTGATGTTATTAAATGGATTCAAATGTAGGTAAAGTGTCTGAACTAACAGACCTTGAAGATTCTTTGCAACCCTGAGACTTTTCAGTTTGATCAAGGTCACAGAGCTAGTAGCAGCAGAGCGGGGCCAGCACGGCGGTCTCCTGACCCTGCACCTCACTGCGTCCATGCCTGCTTCCCATCCCCTCCCCTCAGTCCTGCACCAGGAGCTGCAGAACAAATGCCAGGTTCCCCAGAGGGTGGAGCAGATGTTGTGGGCTTTCCTTTAATGATGGGACCTTTGGAGGCTTTTGACCTCTCTGCTAATGACCACAGTAGAGAGATGCTTTACTACATACTATATTGAGACCTAAACTTACGTAGCAATTGGGCTGATCTGGATGTTCCACAGTGCATGCTGGGAAGATAGTTCTCATTCTCCTGAGGAAAGGGGTGTCCAATTCAGTTTTCCTGAGAAGCTGATCTGTAATATCTCTAATATGGCCCTTCCATCTCTGGCTCACCCTAGCCATGAGCCACATAATTTGCCTGAAGGGCCACCGTTTGCTGTGGACCCAGTCTGCACAGACATTAGTTTAATGTCACAACCACTGCTGAGTCTGTGCAGTTCGGTTGGTTTGCTTTTTCTAAATGCTATTTAATTAGTGTCCATTAGTGTGTTAGTTAAATATTATTAGGCTTTTGTCAAAAACCCTTAACTGAAGATCAGAGTTGGTCAGAAAAAGTTGTTGGAAACTGACATTTGTCAATGTCAATTGGCCAAAGACAGTCAGCACTAAACTTGGGAAACAGCCAGGAAAAAGAAATCTTTGAAAACGGTGGTCCTAGATCTTTTAAAATTCCTTGTGTGTACATCGTTGTCCAAACGCCTGCCAGGTTGGCTGTGCCGCTCTCCAGCTGTGTGGGTGGGCAGAATACCTGGCAGTTGCTTAGCCGCCTATCTCAGCCTGGGTCTTTATTGTAAAGTAGAGATAGTAAACCCAAACTCATGGGGTGATTGTGAGAACAGATAAGGTGACCAATGTCACAGGCACTTAGCCCCCTGCCCGACATATGGCAGGTCCTCAGTAAATGTTTAATTTGAACCTGTTGCACATGCATTACCTACTGTAGCCAGATAAAACTCTCTGTACCATGAAATATTCGATTTCTGCCTCCTTGCTTTTACTTATGAGTAGGAGGGAGGTATGCATAATGGATAAGAACATGCTTTTATTGTCAGACACATCTGGCTAAAGTTCGACTCCCCTGTTTTGGGACATGGGTGAATAATTCACTTCTTTAAACCTCAGTTTCATCATTTGGTGAAATGGGTGAAATAATGGTACCTACCTTACAATGTAGTAGTGAGGATTAGAGGAGATAAGGCTTGTAAACAATGAGTCATGATAACCATGAATGAACTTATGGAGCCCCTATTATGTGTGAGTTCTGAAGGTATAGTGGTAAGCTCTACCTTAGACAGTCCCCACCATCATAAAATGGTCAGGTCTAATGGATGTGTATTTGACCCTTGAACAACATGGATTTGAATTGTGCAGGACCAGTTATATGTGTTTTTTTTTTCCAGTAAATACAGTGGGTTCTTTATATCCATGGGCTTCTTATCTGCATATTCAACCACTTGCAGATTAAAAAAATATTTTCAATCCACAGTTGGGGCTCCATGGATGCAAAGGACCAACTCTATAGTTAAGTTTTGGGAGTCAGAAGTTAAACACAGATTTTCTACTGCACAAGGATTTGTGCCCCTAACTCTCATGTTGTTAAGGGTCAACTGTACAGAGTGGGGCAAAAGTAGGTTTACAGTTGTTCATATGGAAAATCATACAATAATTACTAAATCACAGTACAAGAATAAACACTCTTTCACATACTTACAACTGTAAACCTACTTTCCCCCATTCTGTATAACTATTATAGTAATAAACTTTGAAATAAGTAATTAGAGACAATTCAGGGTGCAGAGTGTTTAAAAGAAGAGTCAGTGCTATAGGAGCATTTAGCCAGGGAATTCAGCCGGGTCTGGGCAACCCCTTAGGACTTCACAGAGGACATGGTGTGAAAGTGGCTGTTTAAGACAAAGGGAAGGAGACCAGCTCCAGAGCTGGGGTAGGCTGATCTGGGAAGGGAACAGCATGTCGTTTACATTAGAGCAGGAGAGCATGTGGTTTGTGTTGACGAGCGGAGAGAAGTCCAGCCCAAGTCTAGTATGTGCTCAGAAGGTGGCGTTTATTATCCTAGGTTCCATCGCAGACTCCTGAATACTGATTCAAACTGGGGTGCCCTCTTGAGTCTAACATTGATAGCGTTTTAGTCTGTGATACTTATTGCAACACTCCCTTATATACTTTAAAATAATTGTTCCCAAAGTTTATGTATCTTTATTCCATTATTACAAAAGGTGATCTCTATTCCATTATTACAAAAGGTGGTTGAAAGTTCCTTGAGAGAGAATTCTAATTTGATATTATCTGGGTAGCCCAAAGGCAGAGCACCATGTTGAGTCTGCAGTGATCGACAAATGTGTAATGCTTGGTGTTTGAAACGAGTCGTCTAACTGAAAATTATAGTGTACCCTGGACTACATAAGAAGTTAGAAGGGTGTTCATTTTGAATTCCAAGTGGGTGGGTTGAACCCTGACTTTGCCATTTTCTATGTATGTAACCTTAGAAAATTTACTCTTTTTGAGATCCAGTTGAATAAAAAAAAATGAGGCTACTTCTATCATCCACTGACTGTTAAGACATTTAATTTTCTTTACATTTTAACATTTTGGAGACCTGAGTGTGTCTTATAATGAACAACATGTTATAGTTCAGTTGGCTGTGTTTTTGGTTTCTCGGTGGTACATAAAATAACGGTGTGTCTTACATTCAGTGGCATTTTAGGACCTGATGAAATTTTTACTGGTTTAGGATTGTTGAGAAAATTCAAGATAGTATGTGCAATTCATCTGATATTTACCTGATGTTGCCATAACAGCTAAAAGGTAGTTGTACACTATAAAACCAGTCCCATGACTTGAGACAAACTTTGCGAGCTACCAAAGTTAGAAACTGTTAGGGTCAGTGGTGGGATCCAGCCGGTTTGCACCTGTTCGGCAGAACCAATACATAATTTTTTGTAGAGTTTGGCGAACTGGTTGCTAAAATGGCACTTGTAATCAGGGTTCTCTCTAAGGTGGGCGTCTGGGCAGCCGCTCAGTGTGGAAATCACAGATTTACATTCCTTACTCTTTTTAATGTTCATCTGTGCAACAGCGTACTTAAAGCGCCCGTAGTAATGTTTGTTCCATCCATTGGTGAAAAAAATTGCAATTGAGAATGCCACTCAAGAAGCAATATGGAAATATATTAAATAACAGTTTTGTTGTTTTTTGTCAGGCATTATTTAATATTTTTTATTAATATTTTAAAACTCATAATACAATCTGGCTGTGCATACTTTTTTATTGTTCTTGTTTAAGTATTAAATGCATGAAATAATAAACTACCTTTTGGTATATTCTCTTTTTTTATACTTAAAACGGTCATTAGGGCAGAGAACTGGTTGTTAAATTATTTAAATCCCACCTCTGGTTATGGTCCATGCTTAGGAAAGCACTCAGAAGCTCAGAGCCACCTACTCTTAGACTTAACCCCTCCAAATGTATTTGGCCAATTTTACCGTTGTTAAGGTTCACGGCAGAATGTTCAAGTTGTTGAAGTCTTTGAAAAACCCTTCCTCTTCCCCAAATAGCATTGCTAGCTCTCCTTCCCATGTTCTGAGCTAACTGAGAAATGAGATGAAAGAACTGGCAGAGAAAGAACCAAAATGTCACTAGCTGTGGGTGGGAGTGTGTGGCTTATATCTGTGGGTATAAGCGGGCTCCCTGGTACTGCACCCAGAGTCACCTGTGCGGTCACAGGTACACGGGTAGAGAGGGAGTGCCTGGGCAGAGGCGGTCTTGGTGCTCCGCAGGAAGTTTACTTCAAGGACTGAGGGGAGGAGAGAGGGCTGAACTACACGGGGGCTCACAGATCAAACACTCACCCACTCTCTAGGCCTGGAGAGGAACTAACTGTATACAGTTGGGCCCCTCCCAACTAAAGGAAACTTTTAGAGTAGGATTAATGCCTTTCATAGAGTAGGCTTTTAATATCTGGTAGCTATCACAGAGAAGCATGGCAGATGACCCTGATGTTGGCACATATTCTGTTTTATGTTATTTACCCCTTAAGTAGACATTTAAAATTATTTGTTTATCTAGGATTCCTAAGCATTGGTTTCAGTTCTTAGCCCAGCCCTCACTCATTTGATCTGTTATGCAATTCACAAACCTGATGGATTTCAAAAAAATTAATGTGCCAGCAATTTTTGCATGCAATATTTAAGTACTTCTAACCCATAATAATAGAGTGTGGCAAATTTAGGAATTGCTCTTATAATCTTCATGATTAAAGAATAGGAGTAAATAAAAATAAAACGTTAGGAAGGGGAAAGGATGATATTAGTCAATGCCAAATCTGATTTCATGGAGTCAGAATGAAAAAATATATTTAATTGAAAAATGTGGGCCTCTATCTCCAAGGCTTTAAAAATATGCAGACAGTAGTAATAAATTATATTGCCAGAGGGGACAAAACTGTTTTAAAAAGAAATTATTTTAAAGGTCTGTATAAAGCCTTGCATTCTGTAAAGCCTAGGACAGGACTGGTTGGTTTGTATCTTTATTAGCTAGGGCTTTGTTTTGGGGAGAGAGATCCTTGGTGCTGAGAATAAGCCGTGAGTGTGGTTTGCACTGTACATCATGGTGTAGCTTTGTTTCTGTATCATACAAACTAGTTTAATTTACAAATAGAGTTTTGATACACTCAGGACTGTGGATAAGTATTGGTGAGGATCTATTCAAAGACTGACAAACCACAGAAGCTCATTTCCTGTTATTGATCTGAGCACAAAGCACTGTTGTTGCATTTGAGAAATTAAAATCCTTGATTCACAAAAGAATAGTCTGGTGCAATCTGGAAAGATGTTTTCATGGTCTCTCAGGAGTAAATAATATGAATTTTTAAAGACTCCCCAGGAATAATTTACATGATTTTAAGTGTTCTTTATTTTTATTTTTTATTAAGTTAGAGGCGAGGAGACAGAGATAGGCTCCTTCATGTGCCTGGGCTAGTATCCACCTGGCAAGCCCACTAGGGGGTGATGCTCTGCCTGTCTGGGCTGCTGCTCTGTTGCTTGGCAACTGAGCTATTTTAGTGCCTGAGGCCAGGCCATGGAGCCAACCTCAGCAACAAAGGGTTGGGGGGGCAAGGGGTTGGGTGGGCAACTTTGCTCAAACCATTTGAGCCATAGATGTGGGAGAAGGAGCACTTCTCCTGTGTGCCCTGACCGGGAATTGAACCCAAGACTTGCACACACTGGGCTGATGCTCTATTGCTGAGCCAACTGGCCAGGGCCAATTTTAAGTGTTCTAAAGGCATCAGGATACATAGTATTTCTAATAGTAGAGGGAACAGTTAAATATTTCAGGGAAAGTATAAAGGTGGAACTAACTGTATATTGGTAGGAATGTATTGTCAAGAACGAGGTATTTGTTTGTTCTTAACCCAAAAGGTATTCACTGAGGTTACTGTGTGTGTGTGTGTGTGTGTATGTTGGGCAGAGTGTTATCTTTAATAATATCATATAGAGACAAACTGCAATTTCCCACTTTTAAACAACTGACAACTTCTGCCTCCCACCCCTTCTTAGCATATCTCTAGTGGAACTTTCAATGTTATTGTTGTTTTTAGTGTTCTGCATTAAATTAAAAGACTCTTTTAAAAAGTAATTATAAAATGTTTTAGTTAATTTTATGGTTAGTGCAGATTCTAAAACTCATAGAGAATCATAAAGAAAAAGAAAACTAGCCACTGTTTACCTTTTTGTGCATGTCTTTCTAATATTTATTTATTTATAAACATATACACATACATTACAAAATTATATCTAAGCTATGTAATTTGCATATAAATGTCTAATTTTATATATTTATATATAATACAGTTTATATATATTTTATATACATAAAACAAAATTACAAGATATGCACTTTTATATATTATATAATGCATTACAGTGTTCCCTCATCTATCACAGAGGTTAGGTTCCAGACCCCCCTCCCCCACAATAGGAGAAAATACACAAAGTAGTGACCTTATATTTATTTTATTATTTATATATATTATAAGGCTTTATATGTTCTTTATATTGTTTTCAATTTTTTAGGCTAGAAAATGCTTATTTTACCACAAAAATAATTAAAATAATAAATATATAAAAATACCTATATACCACAAAATCCAGCGATAAAGCCAAAACTCCACAATACAAAATTAGATATGTATATACAATTTAAAAATCTGCGATACAGTAAGACCGTAAAAAGTGATCCGCAATATGATGAGGGATGACTGTATATGTTTCCTAGTCTACTCTGTCCTTCAGCAGATCTGAAGATCTTTCTCTATCAATAACTATGTTTCTATGATGTGCCGTTTAATGGTATGCATGTATTCCATTGCACAGAAGACCCCTTATTTACTTTTCAGCTTGCTCTTATTGGACATTTGTGTTAATCAGTAGATGACTGGTTTTTTTTGTTTTTTGTTTTTTTGTATTTTTCTGAAGCTGGAAACGGGGAGAGACAGTTAGACAGATTCCCGCATGCACCCGACAGGGATCCACCCGGCACGCCCACCAGGGGGTGACACTCTGCCCACTAGGGGGCGATGCTCTGCCCTTCCGGGGCATTGCTCTGTTGCGACCAGAGCCACTCTAGCACCTGGGGCAGAGGTCAAGGAGCCATCCCCAGCGCCCGGGCCATCTTTGCTCCAATGGAGCCTCGGCTGCGGGAGGGGAAGAGAGAGACAGAGAGGAAGGAGAGGGGGAGGGGTGGAGAAGCAGATGGGCGCTTCTCCTGTGTGCCCTGGCTGGGAATCGAACCTGGGACTTCTGCACGCCAGGCCGACGCTCTACCACTGAGCCAACCGGCCAGGGCCTAGATGACTGCTTTTTGTCTGTTGTAAAAGGTGACATCTTAAACATCTTTATGCACATCCCTCTTTGTGCACATCTTTGATTATGTACTCTGTGTAGTTCTTAGTGGTATTTTTGCTGGGTTGATGTTACACTTCTTTCTGAATTGAAGAATTTGGACATGCCTAATTAGAGTACCCTTCAGAGAGCCTGGCGGCAGTTTACACGGCCTTGGTGATTCTGAGGGGTGGCCGGTGCTGCCTTCTCCATATCCTCTCCTACTATTCTTTTTAACACTTTTAACTGATCAGATGAGGCTATGTTTTCATATTGTATTTGCATGTCTCTGACTTCTTAGGGGCTAAATATTGCAAGGCTGTTATTTTAGAAAAAAATGGAAAACAAGAAGTCTTATTTCATCCATGTCTTGGTTTGATCTATTTGCCTTGACCCTTTTGGTTAGCTGTATCCAGCCAGGATAGGGACCCAGCTGGGAGAAGAGTGAAATTAACGAAAACATCATTTGAGAGAAACTCGGGCCTTGTGAGAGAAGTACCAGAAGATGTGGAAGAGATATAAAAATAGTAAATGAATAAATAAATAAACCAAAGCCTTTAAAAAAGATTCATTTAAGTTTATGCTTTGCCATGAAAAGAAGGAAGAAAAATTCCTTTTTTCCCATGTCACCCCATGGCCTCTCTTCTAGAGCTCAGATTGCCTGACACTGGCTACATGTGAGTGAAATCATTTCTCTGTGCTCTTTTAAGAAGGAAGATCCCAATCACAATTTTAATATTGCTTTTCTAGAGAAAATTACTGTGTAGGTTACTAACTTTGGGAACATAGGTTATTTTGTCATTTGGGGAAACTACTTATTCTTTTATTTTTCCAGTTTAAACATTAACCAGAGCTATCAGAACTTTACTTTTTTTTTCTCTTGGGTAACTTGATTCTCCAATTATAAATAATGATTATTTAATGTCTGTTAATTCTGTCACAGTTTAGGGTGAATTCTAATTAGCCATCTCCCTAAGATACGTGGTTTGTGGCCTGGCAAGTTTTCTAATGCCTTCCCATCCTGTATCTAATGACTCAGAACCAAGAAAGACTGACAGCTTCATCCTGCGCTGGGGCTGCAGCTGCTCCCGAGGGCGCCATGCCCCTTCCGGCCTCGCTGCTAGATGACGACTGACACCCAGCCTGTCTCAGCGTTGTGACTGTTCAGAATTGCACCAGAAATGCTCAGCCTGATTTATACGATGCTCATTTTGGGGGAGTCATAAACACTGTTTTTCTGATGGAGTCCTAGATAGTCATTTCTTCTAGTGCTTTCACAATTTTAAAGCGTGGTTTTATGGTAGTCATCTCTCAGATCCTGGTGTAAACTTACTCAGAAGGGGTAAGGAAAGATGTCTGTGACTTCCAGTTCAATTTAGGCTAACCACATTGATTGGACACCTATTGTCTTAGTCTGTGCAGGCTTCTATAAGAAAACACCATTGACTGACTAGCTTATAAGCAACAGAAATGTATTTTACACAGTTATGGAATATGGAACTCCAAAATCAGGCGTGGTCATGTTCTTGCGAGAAGCCTCTTTCAATGTACCTACTGCCAACTTCTTATTGTATCCTCACATGGTTGAAAAAACTACTCTTTGTCCTCTTTTTCTAATTCAATTCACAAGGGGTCTGGCACATATAGGGGAGTAGATTAGTTTTCAACATGTGAATTTTGGGAGGACACAACCATTCAGTCTGTAACACCCATCAGCATCAGCATGTATACACTTGAGGATTAAATATGATTTTCTGGAACCAAAGAGCATGTCTTTTCTGAGCACAAAGTATAAACTGGGCTTAAACATTAGTTAAATCATAAAAAATACCATCCTAATTTTACTCCATGTAAGAATGAAACCGTAGAACAAGTATTTGAATAAGGGGGAGTTCTGTTTAGTAGGATTTTCTGATTAAGGGTTAGATAGAGGGGTGAACGGGGAAGTGTTCAGGGGCTACAATTTCAGTTTTAAAGCTGAAAAGAGTTTTGGAGATGGATGGTAGAGATGTTTGCACAACAATATAAATGTTTTTAATATCACTGAACTGTACACTGAAAAGTGGCTAAGGTGATCATTTTATGTTATTTTACCACAATTTTAAAAAAAAAGTTAATTGGGAGCCTCTTTCAAAGAGTTTTTTGATCTGCATTTTGACTTAGCAAATATAAGAGATTAAGTATAATTGTATGTGTCCTGGCTGTTTGAGGGTCATTATTTTGCATTCAGTTCTGACATTCTCATTTTCTAGGACTGCAGAAGGCAGATTGTGTTTTGGACCCAGGACATCTTTATTTATTTATTTTTTTGGCGAGAGGAGGGCAGTTAGTGAGACAGACTACCACATACTCCCCGGCAGTGATCTACTTGGCAACCCCGTCTGGAACTGATCCTAGAATACCTAGTTATTTTTAGCACCTGAGGCTGATGCACCTGGACCAACCGAGATATCCTCAGTGCCTGCAGCCACACTCAAACCAATCCAGCCACTGGCTGTGTGCGGGAGGGGAAAGAGGGAGAACGGGGTGGGCGAAACAGCTGGTTGCTTCTCCTGTGTGCCCTGGCAGGGGATCATCCAGGACGTCCATAGGCCAGGCCGGGGCTCTATCCACTGGGTCACCAGCCAGGGCCTCAGGACATCTTTGGGAAGCAGCTTAAAATTTTTGAATATTGTTGTGTATTCCTGAGATTTCATTTCTCTCCTAACATGCAGAGAGAAAAATAATTTGGGTCCCAATTAGTTCGGTTCTAACTTATCTGTGTTTTAGGCTCTGCAGGACCAGACACCTAAGGTGGGACTTGATCGCAGCCCGTCTTGTGTGGAACTGCATAGGCGTGAACAAGTTTACGTCGTTTCCTTCCTCCCCGTGCTTTCCCTCAGCCATTGTGCTCTGTGTTCTTGAGACTCAGTACATTTTTTTTGGAAGGTCAGCTATCGGGCAGAGGAGAATTAATATTAAAATGCGTTTAATAAATAAGCTGTCAGATGACTCCCGGAGATAGCGGAGCAGATGAAAGTCTTTGTTCCTTTTTCTTCCAGATCGCTGCGAACGGAGGGAATGCTGGTTAATATTGAGGCTCTGTCGGTGTCTCCTAACGGGCCTCCAGTAATCATTTCCACCCCAGTGTTGCTGTACTGATTTCATTACTCTTGAGTGACGGAGCAATTTTCTCACAGAATAAGGCCCCTCCCTGGGAAGAGGGGAGCAGGGACTGTCATCTACCAGTGTAACAGTAGGAGAATGGAAAGAAAATGACAGATTTGGTAGAGAAGGCCTGCACAAACTGACCCTGTGTTGCTGGCAGTGTGAGTGGGGTTTTGGTCTTTGGTTTGAAGTGTCAGAATTATTTGATGCTAGATCTGTGGAGTGTTATGAGACCATGATTTTGAACTCCATGCCCTTTCTAGGTTCTGCCTTGAAGCACAAATGCACAAAGATTAAACATTAATTAAAGTATCCAAAGCAACTAAACAGGAGAATAAAAAGGATACAGAAGGAGGAAAACATCTGGCCTCCCCACTTGGGAAAGTCATTTTAGAAACAAAGGTCTTGTTGGACTTTGGGGATTATTATGGTAGAGCTTCACTAGACCCCATGGGCAAGAATAATTTTGGGGGGAAGTAGTCTGCCTTTGACTCCTGGAAGAAAAATTGGAAAAACTCTGCAGATGTTGGACCACGTGAGGGACTCCAACACAGCAGTCACAGTGATCCTTTAAAAGCAGGGAACCTATGGCTCACGAGCCAGGTGTGGCTCTTTTGATGGCTGCATCCGGCTCGCAGACAAATCTTTAATAAAAAAAAGTAATAACGTTAAAAATATAAAACATTCCATGTATTACAATCCATTTATTTCCTACCGCTCATGTTCATGGTTGCGGGTGGCTGGAGCCAATCACAGCTGTCCTCCGGGACAATACCAAATTTTTATTGAATAATGCGTAACATACACGGGTGGTTGTATGGCTGTCACGGAATTACATTTTAAAATACGTGGCATTCATGGCTCTCTCAGCCAAAAAGGTTCCTGACCCCTGCTTTTAACGTATAGCTTAGGTCCCTCCCCTCTTTGCTCAGATCTCTAACTTTTCAGAGTGAAAGCCAAAGACTATATAGTATTCTGCAAGGCCCTCCATGATGTGGTCTTCTCCACCTTGACCTCTCTTACTTCTCATACCCTAATGGTATGGAAAGAAAGAAAACAAGACCATGTTCAAAATACATGTCGTCAGTGTCCTTGATGTTAATGACAAAACTTGGTGGGGGTAGTTTCTAAACCTGACTGAACGCCTTCCCTCTCCGTTGATTCCACTTCAGTATGTCTAATGCGGGCTTAGGTATCTGTATTTCTAAGAGATATCCTGGCTTGGTTTGAAAACTACTGGTCAGGTTAGTAGTTTTAATTAAAATGGCAGAGAGGGCGGTAGGACTGAGGGAAACAGGCAGAGAGGACGAATGAACGTTGGAACATTTTGTTCAAATCTCTGAGGAAGAGGGCTATGGAAATCAGTTCAAAATAGACCTGCTGGCTGAATTGGGGCAGGAGTCCCTTCACTGGTTCCAAGGGCAGCGTGAGGGAAGACCAGGCTGAGCCGTGCAGGGTTAGCCCTCACCCACTGGCCTGTGCGCGAGGCCTCTTTTTTGCCATCATCAGCTTCTTTTGACTCTTTCATCCTGTGTGTCAACTCTTCTTGTGCTGGTTTTGCCCCTAGAGCCATCTCTCCTGATTCTGCTGTCCATTTTCTGCCTCTGCTCAGTGGGCTCACAACCTGGAGCCTTCAGCATGGTCCCTGTCTGCTTCCCTGTGGTGCCAGACCTCCACTTTCCATGCCTTTTCATTTGCTAAGATCAAAATCCTTAGAGTCATTCCTAGGGTGTCTTTCATACCCAGCATTTAAATAGTGAATCTTTTCAACTGTATAGAGAAGCCATCTATTCTTGTCATCTCTGTTATTAACATCTGGTCCAAGGCACCATCTCCTGTTGCCTGGATTATTGCCACAGTCTCCTAACCGGTCTTGCAACTTCTGCCCTTGTTTTTGATTCTTTTCCCAACACAACAATCACAGTGATCCTTTACAGTATAACTCAGGTCTCTCCCCTCTTTGCTCAGATACCTTCCCTCTCAGAGTCTACGCCAAGGACTACAGTGCCCTGCAAGGCCCTCCATAATGTGATCTTCTCCACCTTGACCTCTCTTACCTCATTCTTACCTCATCTTTGGCTTACATGTCCCTTGTCCCTTAATCATTCTGCTCTGGCCGTAATGTCTTCCTTGCTGTTTCTCATTTGGCCAAGCATCTTCTGCTTCTGGGCCACTGTCCTTGTTTCCTCTGCCTGAAGCCTTTTTTTTTAATGAGACAGTTATACGGCTTCCTCCTTTTCCTTCAATTCTGATCATTTGTTGCCTTCTTAGAGAGTCAATTCTGGACCAACTTATATAAGAATGGGATCTCTCCATTTCACATTCGGCCTTATTTTTCTTCATAGCACATTTTATCACCTGATAATCTGCTTATTCATTTTGTTTCTTTATTATTTGTCAAGTGGTGATAAACACTTAAGTAAAGCTCTGCGAAGTCAGGGCTTGTGTTTTGTTCACTGCAGATCCTTGGTCTTGGAACAGTACCCAGCACATAGTAGATGTTGAGAACATACTTGTTGAATGAATGTATTATTAGTAGATCTGGATTTTCAGTTCAGTTTTATCATTTACTAGTTGTGTGACATTCAGCATATGACTTCCTAGGGTCAGAGTTTTCCTTATTTTGAAAAAGAATATAACTTTTATTTCTGCAGATTCTTTTGTAGAGTAGAACTGATGTTCTGGTTTCCCAAAAAGATGTTAGATCAAGCACTAAAAATATAATAGCTATTATTATTGTTGTTGTTGTTAGTATTGATGGAGCTTTGATTTAAGACTGAGTTTATTCAGGCCTGTGTTGGATTTCAGTGGCAGTGGAGTCTAGGAACTGGCTCCAATCCTATATAACTTTTCCAAAAGAGAAGTTTTGGTCACTTCTATTCTACTTCTCCTAAAAGTGTGTGGCCTACCTGCTGATGACTCCTGGGTGTTTGCTTGAATGATCTTTGTATAAGTAAGCGTTTCCACTGTGCAAATTTTCCCACTGTTCTCAAGCAAGTGATTAAAATTAAATTACAACTACAGATTGGACAACGTTCTGTTTTTTTTTTTATTGCATAGCATTGGTGAAGATTTATTTCTTGTCTTTTTATGTTTAATTAACAGACAGTATTTTATATGCTTTTAGCTTCCATGTGTTAAGTAGGTGATATCCATGGTAGCCAGCCTTTCTTTTTCTTTCTTTCTTCTTTCTTTCTTTCTTTCTTTCTTTCTTTCTTTCTTTCTTTCTTTCTTTCTCTCTCTTTCTTTCTTTCTCTCTCTCTCTTTCTCTCTCTTTCTTTCCTTCCTTTCCTCCCTCCCTTCCTTCCTCCCTTCCTTCCTTCCTTCCTTCCTTCCTTCCTTCCTTCCTTCCTTCCTTCCTTCCTTCCTCTCTCTCTTTCCTTTCTTTCTCTTTCTCTCTCTCTTTCTTTTTTCTTTCTTTCCCTCTCTCTCTTTCTTTTCCTTCCTTCCTTCCTTCCTTCCTTCCTTCCTTCCTTCCTTCCTTCCTTCCTCCCTCCCTCCCTCCCTCCCTCCCTCCCTCCCTCCCTCCCTCCCTTCCTTCCATTAGCCAAAAAATATATGAGGTCTCAGTTTTGTGAGGAACACTTACTCAGATAGTTTGCTTTTTAACCAGGTCTGGTGTCATACACACACTTATAATGTTAATAATTGCTAGCTGTTAATATAGTAAATTTAGCTAAACTATTATAAATGTCTGCTCTTCCAAGACTGAATGTTAAGATTAAAATTTAGAATTTACAAGTGTGTGCAAATCAGTTCAAAGAGATGAATGCAAATCAGAGACCAGCTGGAGGCAGATTTGCATGATTATTTAAATGCCATGACAGGCGTGAACACTCAGAAATTCAAGTCAGAATGCTTGTTTCTCATACCTGCAAGGGTCACCGAATCTAACTTATGATATGGTCAGGTATCACGTTATGTTCTCAGGAAAGCCTACTGATAAAAATGGAGAGTCCAGTATCAAACTCACTCTGCCTGTTTTCTTTGTACCCGGGTATCTGAAGACTGAAATAGGATACGCGTTTTCTCTATGGTGAGCAACGCTCAGCACTTACGTTACTGGTGCTCCTTAGAATTGCTCCACAGTTTTTCAAAAGATAAATCATGCCATCTGATTATTGGCAATTATCTGTCCAATCAGCATCAAAATGCAGAATGCCCTCTGTACTGAGCAGCCACTCTTAATAGAGAATAGAGGAGAAACAACAAAGCGAAGTTTTGCTAATGAGTCTAGACATAGTCTTTTCTGCAGCATGAAACTAGTATCTGGCTGATTGAGTCCTGGTGCATGATGTTTCTCATACATGTACTAAATCCTTTAGTGCTATTCATTAAACTGTTCATAATGATCACTTCAGCGGAGTGTCTTCTCCTTTTAAAGGCATGATTATCTGCTTTCAGTGTACTCTGTTGCACGCGTGTGTGTATGTAAAATGTCCTCTGGCCTTTCTGGTAATTATTTTATTTTAGTTACAGAAATGAACTGCTGATTGGAAATAAACTTTGATGGTCATGTAGAACTGGAGATGATTCTGGTCTAAAAGGATAAGTAGGCAAGGATTTCAGAACATTAACAAGGAAGGTTATCGCTCCACATAAACAAAGTAATTTTTTAGGAACAGAACACTTGATATATTGCTTGATGCTTCAATCTGGTATGATATTTGAAGAACATAAAGTTATAACATAGATTTTCATTTTAATGGGAGAGTTTAATACCCTCATAATTTTTTTTTTACTTCTCATTAGTTTTTACAACCTATGAATTACCTAAAACAACTTCAGTCATTTGAATTTTGACTTGCCACTTATTTTCCTATGAGCAAAATTGTCATTTGAGAAATGGAGTCTGTATTTATGGTATTGGTGTCGAAGGCTAGACGTGAGGACTATTACAGAGCATACAGATGCTGCCGTGTGTAATACAGTTCTAATGCTGTCTATTTGGGGCTCTGTTCAATACGTAATTATGGAGCAGAATGGAGAGGAATGACAATGAAGTAGTAGTTACTGTCAATTGTGATAATGTAATGAGAATTTAGGGGACTTTTTGCACATTGGTGCAGCTCTACTATTTTAGACTAATCTGGAGAACCTTTTATATGATTTATTTTAAGCTTTATTTCTCCAGTTTGTTTGTTCTTTGATATATTGCTGCATTATTATTTCATTTAAAAAATGTTTAGCACCACAAGACTTCAAGCCTTAATTCTTTGTTGTTGTGTTTGTTGATTTCTATACTATTCAGAAATGTTCTTATTTGGGGTTGGTAGAGATGAATGATATCTATATGTACATCTTCATATATCTTATTGAATATATATGTTATATGTATGCTTTGGGATGGTAGACACAAGTAATTACCGTACTTCCCTGTGTATAAGATGCTCCCATGTATAAGGTGCACCTTAATTTTGGGGCCTGAAATTTGGAAAAAAAATGTATTACATAAAGTTATTGGACTCAAGTTTTATTCATCATAAAATTTATACAACTCCTCATCACTGTCAAAACTCCCATCCATTAGCTTATCCTCATCTGTGTCTGATGATGAATTACCGTCTTCAACAATGAGTGCAAAATCAAGTGCAAAAAGGCAGGAAATGCAAGTAAAAAAAAAAAAAAAAACTAGCCTGACCAGGCGGTGGCACAGTGGATAGAGTATCGGACTGGGATGCAGAGGACCCAGGTTTGAGACCCTGAGGTAGCCAGCTTGAGCGCGGGCTCATCTGGTTTGAGCAAAGCTCACCAGCTTGGACCCAAGGTCGCGTTACTGGGTCTGCTAAAGGCCCACTGTCAAGGCACGTATGAGAGGGCAATCGATGAACAGCTAAGGTGTTGCAACGAAAAACTGATGATTGATACTTCTCATCTCTCTTCGTTCCTGTCTGTCAGTCCCTATCTATTCCTCTCTCTCTGTCTCTGTAAAAAAAAAAAAAAACAAAAAAAAAAACTACAACCACTGTATAAAATGCACCCAGTTTTTAGACCCCAAAGTTTTCAAAAATAGGTATGTCTTATACATGGTGAAATACAGTACTATATGTTCACATATATGTTATTTAATATGTTGTATATGCTATTAAAACCTCAGTTCGGCCTTGGCCAGTTGGCTCAGCATCGGAGTGTCGGCCTGGCGTGTGGGGGACCCGGGTTCGATTCCCGGCCAGGGCACATAGGAGAAGTGCCCATTTGCTTCTCCACCCCCCCTCCTTCCTCTCTGTCTCTCTCTTCCCCTCCCGCAGCCAAGGCTCCATTGGAGCAAGGATGGCCCGGGCGCTGGGGATGGCTCCTTGGCCTCTGCCCAGGCGCTAGAGTGGCTCTGGTCGCAGCAGAGCGACGCCCCAGAGGGGCAGAGCATCGCCCCCTGGTGGGCAGATCGTCGCCCCTGGTGGGCGTGCTGGGTGGATCCCAGTCGGGCGCATGCGGGAGTCTGTCTGTCTCTCCCAGTTTCCAGCTTCAGAAAAATACAAAACAAACAAACAAAAAACCTCAGTTCATTGTAAGACACATGCATATACATCAATGTGTGGTCCTTTGCATGCAGCCATATAAAATTAAACCTATGGCTTTGTGTGTTTATTACCTCTTGTTTCTCCTTGCCACTTCTCTTTCTCTCCTCTCTCAGCTCATGCAGGTAACCCATTTTAATAACTATTTATATATTCTTCCATAGCTTTCTCCCTTTAGTTCATTTTTAATTATTAACTGTGTTATACGACCATCCCTTGTGTGAGCCAAAAGTATCTCCATAGGAATATTTCTCTGAATTTTACTTCTCATTAGTTTTATAATTGTTTCTGCTTCATTTAGATGTTAGCTTATCCAAGTTAATCAGAACTGAGCTAGGGAATGTTTGGTCAACCCAGAGGATTCTAGATCTTTTGACTTTGCCCAGGACTAAAACTGGTAGTATAAAGTTGAGTGTTGACCTTTTCAGGAAGGTCACTGGAAGCAAATCAGCTGATAAGGACCACCAGTGAGAACTGATGCTGTTGGGAATTGGGCTGGAAATCAAGGCTCACTCTAGGGAGGTTTTTGTGGTTGATCAGAGGGTATTTTGTCACCCAAAATGGATTGTGTTGGCCTGGGGTGAGGGTCTCCTTTAGACATGGTTATCAATGTGGGAGAAGTCTCGTGGTTTTATTTTGAGTTAAGAGTTTTTCAGGTGAAGATTTGCTACAATTTTCTACCCATGCACTCCAGTTGAGAAATAGTAATAATTATGATCATGATCATGATGTGAGAGCAGTGGGTATCGTCTCCTGACCACCGAGAGAGACCCTTCCTCCATACTGATTACTCTAAAGGGAGCATGTCTTTTAACCCTCAGCACAACACCATGAAATATGTGCTATAATTATCTTCACTTTATTTTTATTTTATTTTATTCTTTTAGGTGAGAGAAGGGGAGATAGTGAGGCAGATTCCCGCAGGTGCCCTGACCGGGATCCACTCAGCAACCTCATCTGGAACTGATGCTTGAGTACAGAGCTATATTTAGCACCTGAAGCTGATGCACTCAGACCAACCCAGCTATCCTCAGCACCGGGGCCATGCTTGAATCAGTTGAGCGACTGGCTATGGAAGGGGAAGAGGAAGAGAAGAGGGAGAGGAGGAGGGGAGAAGCAGATGGTTGCTTCTCCTGTGTGGTCTGACCCGGAATTAAACCTAGGATATCCATACACGGGGCTGATGCTCTATCCACCGAGCCACTGGCCAGGCCCATCCACTTTACAGATGATAAAAGAGAATCAGAGGTAAAGTAGCTTGCCCATAGTCACCAGGCTAGTTAGTGGCAGAACTGAGACTCAAATCCAGAATTGTAGTGCTTCCTAATCCGAGCCAGTGCTGTTCTGTGCCTCTCCTTCTCTTGATGCCTGACTTGGAGTTCAGTTAAAAAAATACTTGGAGTGCTCTTCCAGTGAGCTCACCGGCACTTTGACCAGCACTGAGGGATCAGAGACGACCAGGGCATGGGCCTTGCGTGACAGAGCTCACAGATGAGGAGACAGACACGTAAACCATTTTGGTGTAACAAGCTTCAGGAGAGGGGGGCTTTGCATTACTTGTCTGTTTGGTTCCAAAACACTTAAAAAGTGCCTGGGACGTAGTAGGTGTGTAATCAATTTTTGTTAAATGCATGTATGAACAAGTCATGGAGGAAAGCATATTTTGTCTTGTCCATGGTTTTCATTCGTGGTCTCACTGACACTACTCCTGGCTCCTGATCCCTGTGTGGTGTTGCCCCAGGCTTCTGGCACGCCCGTTGTGTTCAGTCCATAAATGCTCTATGGTGTCTGTTCCAGGTATTGCAGTGGCACCAGGGATGTGAATGTGGGCAGACCAGGCATTGTACCTTTCCCCATGGAGGAATATTCTCAATACTCAGCCAATCCAGATTCAACTCAGCTCCTCACCCACACATGATCCCCTGGCTCCCACCATCCCTGTTTCATCAGCAAGATTAATTCTTAAGTGTCTGAATGGTAGAAAGGGCCCATGTTCCCCAACTCTTACTTGACCAGATTCTATACCCTATGAATTTTTCTGTTAAGACCTATTGCCATGAATTCTCACACAAAATCTACGTCGTAGAAAGAAGCAGAAAGGTCAAAATAAATGATTGACTATTGAGAAGAGAAAGATCGTTAACATATGAGAGCCCTCTTCTATGTGCCAACGGATGTTCTGGGGCATGTCCTTATTTGATTTACACAATAACTCTGAGAAGAAAGTGGTATTTTCTCTGTTTTTACAGATGAGGCCCAGTGAGGCTAGTGGGATGTCCAAGCTCAGAGAACAAGGGTGTGGTAGAGCTGGGATGAGAAATGAAGCTCATTCTCCCCCCAAACGTGCTTGTCTGGGATTGTGGTAAGTTCTCAAGGCCAATGAGAAAGGATTGAGGAGTGCCCTGGTGGTGCTATTTATAGCAGTGCCCTGGAAATGGTACCTGTAACTCACTGCTACCATCCTCTGCTTCCTGCAACCTCGTGGAGGCGGGGCTTTCTCGTGTTCCTCTGTAGATTTATGAGCTTATACATGGCATCTCCACTCCACCGCAGCCTTTAGAGTTCCCCGAGGAGTCTCGTAGCGTTCACAATTATTTAGGTTCTAAATTACCCTTGTCCAGTTTTAAGCAGATGAGCAGTATTTTTGCCTTCTAAACAATGATTCCTGAGGCTTATTGCTGCAATAATATCACATTTAGTTTCCAGGGAAACTGCATATCCATTCCTTCCTTCATCCCCCCCCACTTCCTCAAGGCTGAGTTAAAAAAAAACAACCCAGCAACAAATAAACAAACTCAAAAGGTACCGTTTCAACCTCCTGCTATTGTTAAAGTTTTAGTTCCGGCACCAGTTTCTAAGAAATTAAGTTTTTTTTTGTTTTTTTTTTTTTAATCTTCTTAGTGTTTTGGATGCTTTTCTACAGAACAGCCGTGCATTCTAGATGGCACTGAAACAAATTACTACCCCCATTATAACACACAATAGATGAATGTACCACACACTTCAAAGTCACAGCTTCCTTAGCCAAATGCTCCGGTTGCATTCTGTCCTCTAGTTCTGTAATTGCTTTCTTGATACTCCATTGTGAGCTTCCTAGGCATACAGTACAGGCGAGGCTGTGATTGTGTGTGTATCTTACCCTCGGTATGCATGTGCGTTCCAGTGAACTGACTGCATAGAGTCAATACATTTGCAGTGTCCAAATAAAGTAATTACTGGATCTAAGCTCTTTTTAATAAATTGTGCTACTGGTAGCCAAAAATATCTTTGGAGAGTGTATAAACCACTGAACTGTGACAGCCAGGTAGGCTATAAAAGACAACGAAGTGTGTACTTACTCCAAAGTCCTCTGGGGTGCTCTGTAACCCTGCAGAAGGGCAGGGTTTAGCCACACAGTGTCACAGGATGTTAACTTGCGGACCCAGTGCTTAGGTATTTGAGCTATATTGATTGAAGATGTTCTGTCTTCTTCAGTTTCCCTACCCAACACACAAACACATCTTCCTTTGCAGAAAAGAGTGGCAAGCCCCCTTGTGTTTACAGAGACCCTCATCTGCCAGTGTCTGCTGGTCTACAGGAATGAATTTCTGTCCCAGGGTTGCCTCAAGCCTCCATGCTATCTTGCATCTTCTGAGCTTTTGCTGGAGATCTCTACCTTAGAGGGGTTTTTTTCCTGTCTTAAAATCACGCTGAGACTTAGCTCTTGAGGAATATGGAACCTGGTATCTAATTTGGTTTCAGAATTGAGTAGTAATGAACAGTGTGTGAGTGGGTAGCAGTAGATTCAGAAACAATTTGTATGTTTTTTGTAGGAAAGGGCAAAAGTGATTAACATGTTTGGGACTAAGAAGGAGTTAGCTTATATAGGATTAAAATTGTGAAGGCAGCTATGAGATGGTTGTATGTGCGAAATTGATTGTCCATTGAAGCGCTCAGACTGCCTGAGGTCTTACCAGGAACTGCTTCTGGTATGCAGCAGGTCCGCAGCCAGTCTTTCCAGAGAATTGGGTGGGGCCAAGCAGGTGTCACTCCATCCCTCTTGCCCAAAGGAGAAAGGGGGAGGGGACTTTCTTAAAGGACCCTGGCCCTGCCAGGCTCTGCACTTCTATGGAGGAATTTGTTCTTCTATAGGGAAAATACACTTTGTGCCCACTGTCATGCAGGTAAGCTCTTAAATTCTTTTCTTCCAGTAATGTGATTTCTCCCCTTTGTCCATGTCTGTCACCACCACCACTGTGAAAGTCCACAGCTCCCAGGACCCCCGAGACCAGCACCTTCCTGTCTCTGTGTCCATTTCAACATGTGGTCATTCTCAGCTTCCTGGTGTTCCTCTCTGATTTCTGTGGGCTGGAGCCAACAGAAATATGGATGGACAGTGGTCACTGTGATTAGTGAATTTAAAAATTTTAAATGTGAGACAAATTCACTTGAGGATGAGCAGTGAGAAGAACCACTAATCAGAGATCAGAAGCCTGCACAGTAATTCCAACAACAACAAAAAATAGACTAGATAGAGTTTGAAATCCCTTAATTGTAAATGGGAATGCTAGGTTAATTTCTATTTAGATTTGTTCGCCAACCCCATCCTATGGGGAAGTACAGTTGGTCAAGTGGAGAGCGTGTGGGCTGTGCTGCAGAGACACGTGGACACCATCAGGCCCAGCCTCAGCTTGTGAGGGGCCTTCCGGTCCAGTTAAGGAGCTGGAGCATCGTCTGGAAGCCCTGAAGGGAACCTGGAAGGCTGCTCAGTGGGGACTGACCTTGTGAGAACCCATGCCTGAGTTTGGCTGGAAGCACGAGTGTCCAGTCATTGGATTACAGTGGAGTGGGACTTCTGAGAGCTCAGTGATAGCAGATAAAGGAAAGTTCATTGGCTGGATTCTCTTTTCTTTATGAGAACCTTCTGACTTTGCAGTGGAGCTTTAACAATCCTTGTTTTAAGATGACTCCTTATGTCTAATTGGTAATTACTGCAACAAAAGTAAAGTAGTATATGACACACATTAAATTTCACCAAGACAGTAATTTATGGTCATTTTTCCAGGAGGGCTCTATGATAGTGATAACACTCAAGGACTGTGTTGTAATCTGTGCTAATAGATTGAAGGGTACAGTAGGATGAGAATCAGGCCCAGATGGGAAGGAAGGATTTTCACAGAGCGATGCGGAATTGTTAGAAAAGAATGCAGGACACCGAGTTTAGCCTAGTGACTTCTTGGTGCTTTGAAATGGTGGCTCTTTCCTTTTTGCGAGCTTTGGGACACATGCCCAGTGGTTGGAAGAATTTAGCTTACTTTATGTTGAAAAAGATAACAAGGCAAGCCTAGCAAACAAAACAACATTAAAAAGCCCACAAACAAAATTATTTAGTGAGCCAATTTCTTACACATTTCAGCTAGACTGTGTAGAAATGTTTCTTGCCTGGATCCGCAAGGGCTTCAGAAAGTTAACCCACCCTTGTTGATCAGATGTATAAAGAAATGGTGCCATTATTTGTTGAAAACCTTTATTTGCTACTGAGCAATTTGTTTATAGTCTGAGGCTTCCTCTTCATGAGATGAAGCTGGTTAGCCATCCTATGCAAACCCTGGGACTGATGGGCTCTTCACCATTGTTCTTATGGATATATAAAAGATGAAATCAGAGTGTTAAATTAAAAACTTAAACAAGGGCGCTCTATTAACTTTAAACCACAGAAGAAAGGTGCTCTTCCTCAAAAGATGTACGTGAATGGAGTGAGGCAGTTTCTCCTCCCCAGAAACCCATTAGCGAGAATGGATGATGGTTCTGGTAGCAGAAATGGCAGACGCGAAGTTAGAGGACAGAAACTTACTTCTCACAGGGTCTCCGACGGACCAGCAGCATCAGCGCCACCTGGGAACTTGTTAGAAATGCAGAATCTCTGGCCCATCCCAGCTTTATGGAATCAGAATCTGTAGTTGTCTATGCTCCTTCAGTTCATCTGTTTTTACGTTAAATTTCCAGAACCACCATTGTGGACTACCCTTTCAAAATGATTGGCTGTGCAGGAGATGAAATGGATGTGAAGAAGAGGTCCTAGCTGGAACTCATGTCTTTTAAAAAAAATTGCACAGGGCTTAAACATGTTTATCTGTGCGGGTAGAGAAGGAGACTTTTGGGAATAGGAGGATAAAGAGAAAGGAGAGAAGTGGCCGAGGTCCCGGGGAAATAGGAGAAGCCGAGGTATGGGCACAGGTGGGGTAGGTAGTAGGTTGAACTTAGTGAGTGATACTTATTCTTTTGAGATGGGAGGGAGGAAAGGATGGAGGTGCATATAAATTAGCTTTATGTTGAGGAAGGGTTAAGGAAGGAAGTGGGAAAATTGAGAGTAGTCATGCTTCGCTTAATGACAGGGTTATGTTCTGAGAAATGCATCATTAGGTGACTTTATCACTGTGCAAGCATCGTAGACTGCACTCACACAAACCTAGATGGTATAGCCGCAATGCCCTTAAGTTATATGGTATGGCCTATTGCTCCAAGGGTGCAAGCCTGTATGGCATGCCACTGCACAAAATAATGTTTCATCGAGTCAACCGCAAGAGAAAATGATGCAATCAAAAGGGGTGGTGAGCACGAGGCGTACGAGGCTGCTGCCGGCCTGACACGGCATTCTGTTTTACAGTGCACTTTTGTTAAGTTGAAAGAATACACTCTAAAATAACAGTAAGAGTATAGTATACTGAATACATGGACCGGTAGCATGGTTGTTCATTATCATTATCGAATACTAAGTATGTACCATACTTGTGTGTGCCATAGGACTGTCGGGCAGTAGGTCTGCTCACACCAGCATCGCCACGAACATGGGAGTCATGTGTTAAGACTGGCATCATGACGTTATGATGGCTATGATGTCACCAGGCAGTAGAAAATTTTCTGCTTTATTATAATCTCATGGGACCACCATCATGCATATAGTTTGTTGTTAACTGACATGTCATTATTTGGTGCAGAACTATAGTAAAAAATGGTGGCTTGTTTTCATTGATGACGGAGGTGAGGTCGTTTTCTGAAAGCCCAGGGGCAGAGCTGGCCGCAGGAGTTAGGGCACGTGCCAGGACCCTCGGGAGAGCGAGCTCATGGATGAGGGCAAACGGAGAATGAAAGGGTACCTGAATTACAGCTTTTGCTTTGCCACTCTCCTGAACAATTGAAAACACCTTTTAGCTCTATATAGTAGAAGAGATATTCTAGATCTATGTATATTAAATTCCGGAGCTAAGCATTATATAATTAAAGAAACTAAATTAATGCCGGTCTAAAATGAGAGACCTTATTTTCAAAAAGTCAGCCCTGGCCCGGTTGGCTCAGTGGTAGAGCATCGGCCTGGCGTGCAGGGGACCCGGGTTTGATTCCTGGCCAGGGCACATAGGAGAGGCGCCCATTTGCTTCTCCACCTGCCCCCCCTCTGTCTCTCTCTTCCCCTCCCGCAGCTGAGGCTCCATTGGAGCAGAGATGGCCCGGGCGCTGGGGATGGCTCCTTGGCCTCTGCCCCAGGCGCTAGAGTGGCTCTGGTCGCAGCAGAGCGACCCCCACCCCGGAGGGGCAGAGCATTGCCCCCTGGTGGGCAGAGCATCGCCCCTGGTGGGCGTGCCGGGTGGATCCCATTTGGGCGCATGCGGGAGTCTGTCTCTCCCCGTTTCCAGCTTCAGAAAAATACAACAACAACAACAAAAAAAAGTCAGAGTGCCTGACCTGTGGTGGCGCAGTGGATAAAGCGTCGACCTGGAAATGCTGAGGTCGCCGGTTCGAAACCCTGGGCTTGCCTGGTCAAGGCACATATGGGAGTTGATGCTTCCAGCTCCTCCCCCACTTCTCTCTCTCTGTCTCTTCTTCTCTCTCTCTCTCTCTCTGTCTCTGTTTCTCCCTCTCCTCTCTAAAAAAAATAAAAAATAAATAAAAAAAAAAAAAGAGTGCCTTTACACGAGCTAATTTTCTTCATGGCATTTCCCATACTCTCCTGTGAGAGATGGGGAATCGTGCGCACAGATGCATGAGAAACTCTGCCCATAGACGCCAGCTGAGATTGGCCCCCAGCTAGAGGTTTCTTCCGCTAGACTGTTTATGTTTCATGATTTATCAAGAGCCTGCACTCTACTTGACTTGGAAAAAGAATTTTTGAAGAATCCTGCTCTCACAGAACATCTGTGGGAATGTGGAAGGAAAAGTAAAAGAGAGACATACTTTAATATTTTATCTCCACACACAGCCTGAGACGTCCCACTTCCATTGTCTCAGCCAAAAGGAAATCAGAGCTGCTTTTCATTTTTTTGTGGGTTTCTTGTTTCTGGGGCCGTGTTTGTTGAGGAGCTGCTTTGTTTTCTCTGTCCAGAGGGTTCAGAAACACTGCCTTCCCTGGAATACTATGACTGTGTGATTCTCAGCACTGTGGATGGTTTTTTTCCAAAGCTTTCAATGCTTTTGCTCTTTGATCAGGAGAAATCACTTAGAGTGAGACTGGAATCTACTTTCATATACTCCCATGTGTCTTTGTACTCACCTACAGGTCTTTACTTCTCTGAAGACTCTGACCTTCTGAATAAATTTTTTTCTGATGGTAACATTAGTCAGGCAAATTGGGGATCTGGGGACTTTTGTTTATTGATTCTTTTGTCTCCTGCTTTTTTTTTCCTGTAAAGTTCATTTTTCAATTTCCCCAGAAGGTAATTCTACTTCTTTTAGTAATTCTTAACAAACAAGAAGCTTAGGACATTGGTATAAAAGTCAGAATAAATATTACATTTACATCATATAAAAACTAGAAATAAATCTTTGTGCTTCTGAGTATAGCTTAAATTAGATAGAAAAAAATCTAATAACAAAAGCAGCAGATTCTTTCTTCCACAAAGGAGAAACACAGCCTCTTCTGTTTAGGAATCTAGACTTGGAAGACTTCTCCTCATCCTTTGGTAAAAGCATAAATGTCACTTTCTCAAAGATGCTTTCCTTAATGTCTACTTCCCTTCCAGTCTATATTAAGTGTCCCTTTTCTGTCTTCTCTTAAGGTCCTTGACTTCCTCCACAAGAGTTAATACAACTAGAGTTGTATATATTTGTGATCCTTCCCCATTCCCCAGCCCATGGGCTCCATGATGGCAGGCCCCTTGGCGACTGTAGTAGATACTAAATAAATATTTGTTGATGAGTAATAATAATAGCAGAGAATATTTATTGTATTTGCTATACACTAGAAACTGTGCTAAATGATTTACCCATCTTATTAGTCATTTGTCTTAGTCTGAGCTCAGGCTGCCATAATAATATACCATAGCTTGAGTGGTTTTAACAACAGAAATTTATTTTCTCATTGTTCTGAAGGTTCGAAGTTCAAGATAAGGTCTGACTGGTTTGGTTTTGAGTTAGAGCCCTCTTCCTGGCTTGGAGACAGCCATCGTCTTGCTGTAGCCTCACAAGGCAGGGAGAGTGAGAACTAGGCCTCTGGTGTCTCTTCATATAAGGACGCTGATTCTGTTGGATCAGGGCCACACCTTTATGGCCTTGTTTAACTTTGCTTTCTTAATCCAAATACAGCCATGCTGGGGTTTGAGGCTTCAACATACACATTTTAGGGGGACACATACATCCTCCCAACAACCCTAATGAAGTAGGCGCTGTGTTTATCTCTGTTTTACAAGTGAGAATGCCGAGGCTTAGAGCTAGACGCTTTCCCAAGGTCACTCTAGCCAGGTCCAGTGACAGGTCTTGTATGCTCAAACTAGGCTTATAAGGGTATAAAGATCTGAACTCTGTTACATATATAGCAAAAGACTTGAGAATAAAAAGTGGCTAGAGTTGGTTGTGCATAAACCAGGGAAGACTTTTGAAAGAGAAGTAATCTGAGATACTGAGTAGGATCTTAAAGAACTATATGCAAGGAAGAGGCTTTATAGGCTAGTCCAGTGCTTCTTAAACCTTGTGTTAGGACCTCTTCACACTCTTGAAAAGTCTTGAGAATCTCAAAAAGCTTTTGTTTATGTGAATTCTATCTATTGATATTTAGTATATTAGAAATAGAACCTGAGAAGATTTAAAAAATTAATATTTAAAAGTAATATTAGGCTTATTACTTGTTAGAGCAAATAATATATATTTATGAGAAGTTATAGTTTTCAAAGTTAAAAAAATTAGTGAGAATGGTAGCATTAATTTTTTTTGCAAATATCTCTAATGTTTGTCTTAATTAAAGAGAGCTGGATTCTCATATCTACCTCTGCATTCAGTCTGTTGCAGTATATTGTGTTGGTTGAAGTAGATGAAGAAAATTCAGTCTTACATAAGGGAGAAGTATTTGAATAATCTTCAGATGTTGTGGACACTCTTCTGCTTTGTTACTACAGTAAAACTCCAAGTGGTGGTTTCTTAAAGATTTGTTGCAATGTGAAATCTAATACTGAATCAATGAACTTTTATATTCATTAAAATCCATTGGTCTAGCTTGCCCTTCAAATGGATTTTTTTTACCCATGCATGATTTTGTAGCATCTTGTGCTCATCATTTGAAAATATCGGTTCACTGAGTTAATGCAGATCTTTCAAATGTTGAACCATTTCATTACACAATAGTCAAAAATTACATTCCTTAATATCACCACTCAAATATCTCATCGGAAAAGTCTTTAAGTACTGGAAACCTGTCAAGCTCATTTTGGCAGACACACCTAATTTTCATTTGGAAAGTGAGATTTTTAATATTGCCATCAAATGTTTTGTTGAATTCATAGGGTCACTTCATGTGTTTTAAGAAAAGGTCTGCCCAATGGCCAACTCTAAATGAACATATTTTGTTAGTTTTTCCTTTCAAGTAAAATCTGTGTTTGATGGAAAAAAAGCAACTAGTTGAGCTTGCAACCTAAACAGTTGCAGAAATTCTTTACCTTGTGACAGTTATCCTATTTACATATGCAGCAGTGCTTTGTACATTTTCCCTTTTCCTCATACAGAATAGTAAATAGATGTGTAGTCGTTTAATAAAATTAATAATTTTTACTGCTCAATTAAGAACACTTTTAATTAAAACCACTATTTATTTTCTTGTGAGTTCATGCCTTGAGGAACACAATGACTGCTACTACAGCTTGGTGCATCAGTCTTAATCCATGCTAAGATGCTAGCATTTTTGTCCACCATTGCTTAGTTGGTGCCAATGTCAACAAAGTGAAAAAGGCAAATACACTTAGTATTTTTACATAAAACATTTTTATCCATGTAGTCCCCAATGTGGTTGTAGGGACTACCACCTCCTTCCCAAGATCTGTCGACTGCACTTTGCAAACTGCTGGGCTAGAGGAATTATATCATAGGCTGAGTTCCATAAGGGAATACAGGACCAGGCATGCGCTGGTTTGAGTTTTTATGAGTTCTTTGTATAGTTTGGATATTAGGCCCTTATCTGTGCTGTTGTTTGAAGGTTTAGCAACTCTGAAATGAGTGTGCGTGTAAGGGACAGGGCAGCCCTTAATTGAAATTAGTAAGTAGGGAAAAAAGTTTTAGTCAGAAGTCCTAAAGCTCAGAAGTTCAGATTCTGGGATCATTTCTTCTCAAGGAAAATCAAGAATATCTGTAATTTGTTAAGATAGAATGATACTGTTTCTTTGTAGATGGGAGTGTAATAGTATTGTTGTTTGAATTAATGCATAAACAGCTGAAAACAGGGTCTGGTACATAGTAGGACCAGTTAAGTATTGTTATTATGAAAATGGAATTTCGCTCTAGTTATGGGATGAATTAGGAAGCTGTTCTCAAACTTGAAACAGGTGGCAGAATGCCCTGTTGGCTTGTCAGAACACAGATTGCTGGGAATTTCTGAATAAGAATAACTGAGATGGGGAACATGAGTTCGTATTTTCACCAAGTTCCTGGTGATACTGATGCTGCTCTTCTGGGAGCACACTCACTGACATGCTGGTCAGGAGTTCACTCGGTGTCCTTTTCTTTCCCTGTTAAGTCAGTAAGCCAGTGCCTAATATTTGAGATCCTTGAATGGGAAGTGATGTCTGTTTGTTTTTCCTGTTTCATTTGCTTTCTTTCTTTAACATTGCCCAAGAACTGAAAAATTTCCTGTGTGCTTGTGTGTTTCCTTTTTCAAACCATGGCCTGAGACAGTAATTGATTCTGTAGTTACTGTATTTCCCCACGTAGAAGACGCACCTTAATTTTGGGGCCTGAAATTTGAAGAAAAATGTATTATATAAAGTTATAGAATTCAAGTTTTATTCATCATAAAATTCATACAATTCCTCATCACTGTCAAAGCTCCCATCTATTATTAGCTTGTCCTCATCTGTGTCTGATGACAAATCACTGTCTTCATATATTGCCTGGTCCTCAGTTCCATCTGTGGAAATCAAACGAACAAACGAAATCTACAAACCACTATATAAAATGCGCCCAGTTTTTAGACAACAATTTTTTCAAGAAAAGGTGTGTCTTATACATGGGGAAGTGTGGTACTCTTTTTCTCATGTGTTGCGTTTCGGTGCACCTAAGTGCGTTAAAGCCAATGACTGATTCCAAAACTTTACCCAGTTGCATGTGGTTTTACCCTTTAGCATATTTTTTCAGCCCCTTGAAGCACAGTGACTAATGTCACAGGGCATCTTTGCCTTTTCTGAACTTGTCATAGCTTACTTATCTAGGGGGCTTAGAAGGATAGATAAGGCTGCTCATATGAAGGCCACCGATGAAGATGTGCTAACGGAAGAGTGTTGGTAGTTTGACGATGACCAGTGATGTTTATTTTAAATTGTACAGTCATTTCACAAGTATGGGAATGCCAGCTGTGTGCAGGGCTTTGTGCTAAAAGCTGAGAACCAAACAAAAGACAAGATAGGCATGAAACTAGTTCTGGTTCGCTGATAAGTCAACAGGCAGTTATTAAATTGGAAAGGACGGAGAGCTGATTGGGCTGAGGGGGCACCTAATTCATGGAGGGCAGGGACGCTTTCCAGGGTGAAGTGATATCAGAGCTAAAGCCTTAAGTGCGACTCTGAAAAAGTCAGAAAAAGAAAGGAGGCAAGCCATCTGAACAGAACTGCAGGCTGAAGGAATAGTGTGCAGGAAGACCTGGAGGAGAGTGAGAACACTGTCTCTGAGGAGTTGAAGTTGGCTGACTCATTGAGGTTAAGCGCAGAGTAGGGGTGGGGGGCAGTAGAGAAGGTAAGAGATCATAGGAAGGTAGGAAGGTCCAGTGGAGCCCTCAGTGATTCTGGGTTTCTCAGTCTCAACGTTACTGAAGTTTAGGGCCAGATAATTCTTTGTTGGGTGAGTGCTATCCTGGCTGCCAGTGGCAACCCACTGTCCCCCAGATGTGAGAAGCAACAGTGTCTCTGTGTATTCCTGAATGTTCCTTGGAAGCAGTGGGCAAAATTGCCCCAGTTGAGAACCACTGTTACTGGGTTTTGTCTTTATATTAAGAGCACTGGAGGGCAGTTAATAGAGTTTTGTTCAGGTGCCTAACATGAACAGATTTATATCTTTATCACTATGGTAGCAGTGTGAACAATGATGGGAGTTTGGCAAGACTGGAGACATAGAACCCTGGTAGCATATTGTTGCAGCAGTGTGGGTGGAAAACACCTGCCATCGGATCTAGGGTAGGGGCTGTAGGGGTGGAGAGGAGTATACAGACTTGGGATATATTTAGGTGATAGAATCGACAGGCTCTGGTGGCTAACTGTACAGGAACAGCGAGGGAAAGAGGAATCAGGGCTGGCTCAAGGTTTCTGGCATGGGATCTGAAGAAAGGGGCTATTCTGTGATGAAGGGAGTATCGGAGAAGGAACAGGTTTATTTAGGAGGATCAGGAGAGGCTGGACTGATTTAGATGCATCAGATTTGAGGTACCTTGTGAGAGCCACGTGAAGATTTTCATCTGTAGATGGAGTTTTGGTTCTATAACTTAGGAGACTGATCTAAGGCAATCAGGAACTAGATGGAAGTTGAAACTCGGTGATGCTAAGGATAGAATGCATTGAGTGTGACAGCCAGGGAACTTAGGGCAGGTCCTGACTAGAGAAAGACTGGCTGGTGAAGGGGGGATGTGGATGTGGTAGTGCCAGGGCAGTTTAGAAGTGCTTTAGTTCTGTGAAGAGGAACACACTTTGCATCCATAACTCAAAGGTCCCGTCTTTCCTTCAGTGGGTCCCACATGCTCATTAGAGTCATTTTGCAGTGATTGGACCTCCAGGAGATAGAAGGGTGCGACTGGATATGGAGATGGCCACATTCACCCCTGATATAACTCAAGTAGAAGCTCTGAATCCTAACATGGAGATCTGAAGGCAGATGCTGTGCCTCTATGGTATTGGTGCTGGTCCAGACTGCTGAATTATGCAACAAGCTTTGTAATGGAAACGAAGCTCCCCAGCCAAAGAGCACTTGCTACTTTCTTAAAGAAAGTTCTTTTTGAGTTGATCAGCAATAGAACTGTATTTCTCTTTTACAAAAGCCGCTCTTAATGAAAAAGTAATAACTTTAATTTAGAGATTGTGTAACTATCACTGAAGGGTTATGATGTCGTATAACCAGTCTCCAAGATCAGCGTTGTATAGTGTCATGATTTTTTCCCCTGAGTGGTATGTGCTCTAGATATCTGACCTCTTAAGATACTAATGAATTATTTACATGAAACTTAAGGTCCAGTGCATTCTAAATGGCTGTGATTTATCATGACTATTTCAAAATTGGGTCCTATAACTAAGTTAATTTGACTTGAAGGAAATTCTGTGCTATGTACTTGGATTTCATACTTAAAATTTTTAGCAATAGTTTTAATGCTCTATTTATTAAAATAAGATACTTCATAACTTTTTCCACATAATATGAAATGCACTCAGTAGCTCATATTAGCATGAAAACCCTTAGAAACATTACATTTTCTGGTCTTGCACTCTTTCATTTTTCTAATTTATTTGTCCTATTTTTTCTGAAGGTGTTGGGAAGTTGAGATTTACAGTCATCCCAGCTGGGAGAGTTGAGACTCTTAATTAAATGAGAGCTTGTTTTTGTGTATTGACACAGAAAACTGTGACTGAACAAAATAAAATTTGCACTAAATTTGTAGTGAGTTGTCTCTCAAATTACTGCAATCGAATTACCTTTTCTGGTAATTCCACTAGCCAATGATCCATGTGGTGACTATGGGAGAAACCATTTTTGTTTGTACAGCTTTTCAGCAGTAACTGATTGGACCAGTTGTATTAAGCCCCTGCATCTGGGACTTTGTAATTGGCTCTAACAGATCAGATCCCTAGTATGTTTTTTGAGTGGGGCTGCTCTCTGATGTCAGGGAAATTGAGAAAGCAGGCAATAGAAGAATCAAGGGAGAGAAGCAGAAATAAACAACAGAAGGAGGACTCTTAGGCTTCCCTGGAGCATCTCCATCCCTAGTTCCAGTAAATTCCCAAGACCCAAGTCATCTGTGCCTTTGGGGTCTCTAGCAGACCCCTGTATTCTAATAAATAACCGGATGTGTTTAAACCCACGGTTTTCTGCATATAGGAGAAATACAATTGGCAACATTGCCTCAATTTATATTTTTTGATTGTATGGTAGTTATCATGCTTTGTTTCTGTATTTAAAACAAGCTTTTTTTTTTAATAAATTTTTATTTTAATGGGGTGACATCAATAAATCAGGGTACATACATTCAAAGAAAGCATTTCCAGGTTATCTTGTCATTTAGTTCTGTTGCATACCCATCACCCAAAGAGAGATCGTCCTCCGCCACCCTCCATCCAGTTCTCTCTGTACCCCTCCCCCTCCCCCTCTCCCTCCTTCCCTCCCCCCACCCCCCGTAACCACCACACTCCCGTCCTTGCCTCTTAGACTCGCTTCTATGTCCCACCAATGTATGGAATCCTGCAGTTCCTGTTTTTTTCTGATTCGCCCATTTCACCCCACACAATGCTACCAAGACTCCACCATTCCGCTGCAAGTGATCCGATGTCATCATTTCTCCTAGCTGAATAGTATACCATGGTGTATATGTGCCTCATCTTCTTCATCCAGTCCTCTATTTTTTTTTACAGTGATTAAAAGCCTTTAAGCAAACTCTTGGCCAATACAGCAAGAATCCCTAAAAGAGTAGTGTCCTTAACATGTTCACCAAGTTCAAGTTGGCCCCATCACGATGCCAAATCCCTGAAAAATGCAACCCAACCACAGTTCAGTCTGTTAGGAGCTGTCACAGGGAGCAGGAGTCCAGGAAAGTTCCCCACAGGAAAAGTCCGCATGGCACTGGAATTGTTGTCACCATTCTATACAGCTCATGTCCAAGTCCCAATGACCGCTGCTTCTAGCTGGTAATGATTCAGGTAGACTGGAAAAAGCCATTTGCAGCATGCGTGGATATGGAGCTTCTGTTCTCCTCTGCCTGGGGAGTTGAGACCAGGTTGCTTTTCCCTGGAGCTCTGTGACTGTGGCCTGGTAAAGAGAACCTTGGGATACACTAAGCTGGGTGGCAAAGGTAAATTCATAATATAAGTTGGCAAAAGGAGGAAAGAGAGCTCTAAATTAGGAGTAGGTCCCAGCCTGAAATATGAGTGGGGCATTGAGGTAGGAGGGATAAAGGAAACACTATGTATTAAGCAAAGCAGCAGAAAGTAGGACTACCAACACCCACAAGAGAGATCTTTGAGGGAAGAATAAAAAACCTGACTATTCAGGCAAAACATAGTTAAGTGGCCCTTGTGCGAATGAGATCAGTTTACCTGCTTCTTGGAAGAAATACCCTAGGCTCGTCCACAGTGTCATAGATGGGGCCGACGGCCCTAGGCACCTTCAGCCTTCAGTGGCAAACCCCAGCTTTCTGGGCAAGGTTAGGTCATAGGTGGCTGGAGCAGGGCTGGAAGAGACTGAACCCTCCCTTAGAAGAGCAAAGGGGAAGCCCACCTTCCAGTGTCCCTGTTTCCTCACAGCAGAGGCGTGTAAGCCTGGCAGGCTTTAGCTCAATGACCTTCCTTTCCACTATTGAAGCAGGACCCAGATGGCATTCTATGAGACCCCTTTGGGGTGTTGGAGCCTTTAAGGGTGTATCCTAAAAGCTGGTAGTTCCCCTGATCTCTATTGGGCTTTTTCTGCCTCTAGGTATCTTAAAAGCCATTCTCAGAAGATCTTGCTGAGGGGTTTGAGGATCCCCATCCGCCTATATAAATCTTTTCCATATATCTGGAGCTATTTGGAAAAAAGACAGAACAGTGTTATTAGCTAGATCTAATAATGAAGGTAGTAGTTTGCAGGCTAAAAAGATTTGGTGTCTCCTGTTCATCAGCATTCAAAAGAAATGTAATTTTTTTTTTTAAGTAAAAAGCATGATATGGTAGACCCGTCAGAGTCATTGGCCTGGTGTGCAGGATTCCCAGGTTCGATTCCTGGCCAGAGCACACAGGAGAAGCGCCCCTCTACCTCTCCACCCCTCCCCCTCTCCTTCCTCTTCGTCTCTCTCCTCCTGCCCGCAGCCAAGGCTCCACCGGAGCAAAGCCACCCTGGGCACTAAGGATGGCCCCATGGCCTCCGCCTCAGTCGCTAGAATGGCTCCGGTTGTAACAGAGCAACACCCCAGATGGGCAGAGCATTCGCTCCTGGTAGGCATGCCAGGTGGATCCCAGTCAGGCGCATGCAGGAGTCTGTCTGACTGCCTCCCCCTCCCCATCCTCAGAAAAATACAAAAAATCAATAAATAAATGAAAAAATAATTAAAAAAAAGGGGGGGGGACATACCCTTGTGCTAAAGCTCCAGGGAGCATGGAGTGAGCTTGAGTATGTCCTATGAAACATGGAGCTCTATGTTGACATATAAGTCTTTGAAGAAGGAGGAACTGCTGAAATAGTTTATCAGCATTTGTCCCTAAGACAGCAGTCTTTATAGTGGGAACACCATACGTAAATATTTGCTGTCTGTCTATAGATTAAGGGGGGAATATGGCAAATGCTGAAAAGCCATGATCTTTGTGCCCCTCCCCTCCCCCAACCCCCTCCCTCTCCTCCCCCCACCCTGTAACCCCAACACTGTTGTTCATTTCTCTGAGTCTCATCTTTATGTCCCACCTATGTATGGAAACATATAGTTCTTAGTTTTTTCTGATTTACTTCTTTCACTCAGTGTAATGTTATCAAGGCCCATCCATGTTGTTGTAAAAGATCCTATGTCATCATTTCTTATGGCTGAGTAGTATTCCATAGTATATATATACCAAAGCTTTTTAATCCACTCGTCCTCTGATGGACACTTGGGCTGTTTCCAAATCTTTGCTATTGTGAACAATGCTGCCATAAACATGGGGGTGCATTTCTTCTTTTCAAACAGTGCTATGGTGTTCTTGGGGTATATTCCTAACAGTGGTATAGCTGGGTCAAAAGGCAGTTCGATTTTTAATTTCTTGAGGAATCTCCATACTGTTTTCCACAGAGGCTGCACCAGTCTGCATTCCCACCAGCAGTGCAGGAGGGTTCCCTTTTCTCCACATCCTCTCCAGCACTTATTCTGTGTTGTTTTATTGATGAGCACCATTCTGACTGGTGTGAGGTGATATCTCATTGTGGTTTTAATTTGCATTTCTCTAATCATTAGTGATGTTGAACATTTTTTCATATGCCTGTTGGCCATCTGTGTGTCCTCTTTGGAGAAGTGTCTATTCATTTCTTTTGCCCATTTTTGGATTGGATTGTTTGTCGTCTTGGTATTAAGTTTTACAAGTTCTTTATAAATTTTGGTTATTAACCCCTTATCAGATGCTATGTCAAATATATTCTCCCATTGTGTAGTTTGTCTTTTTATTCTGTTCTTATTGTCTTTAGCTGTGCAGAAGCTTTTTAGTTTGATAAAGTCCCATTTGTTGATCCTGTCTTTTATTTCACTTGCCTGTGGAGACAAATCAGCAAATATATTGCTGCAAGAGATGTCAGAGAGCTTACTGCCTATGTTTTCTTCTAAGATGCTTATGGTTTCACAGCTTACATTCAAGTCTTTTATCCATTTTGAGTTTATTTTTGTGAGTGGTGTAAGTTGGTGGTCTAGTTTCATTTTTTTGCAGGTAGCTGTCCAGTTTTCCCAACACCATTAGTTGAAGAGGCTGTCTTTACTCCATTGTATTGTCTTACCTCCTTTGTCAAATATCAGTTGTCCATAGAGCTGTGGGTTTATTTCTGAGTTCTCTGTTCTGTTCCATTGATCTATGTGCCTGTTCTTATGCCAGTACCATGCTGTTTTGAGTACAATGGCCTTATAATATAACTTGATATCTGGAAGTGTGATACCTCCCGGTTTTTTCTTCCTTTTTAGGATTGCTGAGGCTATTCGTGTTCTTTTTTGGTTCCATATAAATTTTTGGAATATGTGTTCTATGTCTTTGAAGTAAGTCATTGGTATTTTAATCGGTATTGCATTGAATTTATAAATTGCTTTGGGTAATATAGACATTTTAATGATGTTTATTCTTCCTAACCATGAGCACGGTATATGCCTCCACTTATTCGTATCTTTCCTGATTTCTTTTATCAATGTTTTATAATTTTCCGAGTACAAGTCTTTAATCTCCTTGGTTAGATTTATTCCTAGGTATTTTATTTTTTTGGTTGCAATGGTAAAGGGGATTGATTCCCTGATTTCTCTTTCTGACAGTTCTTTATTAGTGTATAAAAATGCCTCTGATTTCTGAGTATTAATTTTATATCCTGCCACCTTGCCAAATTCATTTATCAGGTCTAGTAGTTTTTTCACTGAGACTTTAGGGTTTTCTATATACAATATCATGTCATCTGCAAATAATGATAGTTTTACTTCTTCTTTTCCAATTTGGATGCCTTTTATTTCTTTTTCTTGTCTGATTGCTGTGGCTAGGACTTCCAGAACTATGTTGAATAAGAGTGGTGAAAGGGGGTACCCCTGCCTTGTTCCTGATCTTAAGGGGATTGCTTTTAATTTTTGCCCATTGAGTATGATGTTGGCTGTGGGTTTGTCATAGATGGCCTTTATCATGTTGAGGTATGTTCCCTGTATTCCCACTTTGCTGAGAATTTTTATCATGAATGGGTGCTGGATTTTATCAAATGCTTTTTCTGCATCTATTGAAATTATCATGTGGTTTTTCTCCTTTCTTTTGTTTATGTGATGAATCACATTGATTGATTTGCGAATATTGTACCAGCCTTGCCTCCCAAGAATTAATCCTACTTGATCGTGATGTATGATTTTTTCCATATATTGCTGGATCCGGTTTGCTAATATTTTGTTGAGGATTTTTCCATCTAAGTTCATCAGGGATATTGGCCTATAATTTTCTTTTTTTGTGTTGTCTTTGCCTGGTTTTGGAATCAGAATTATGCTCGCCTCATAAAAGGAGTTTGGAAGTCTTCCTTCCTCTTGAATTTTTTGAAATAGCTTGAGAAGGATAGGAGTTAGTTCTTCTTTGAATATTTGGTAGAATTCACTTGTGAAGCCATCAGACCCAGGACTTTTCTTTTTTGGGAGTTTTTTGATAGCTGTTTCAATCTCATTTGTTGTAATTGGTCTGTTTAGGTTTTCTGATTCTTCCAGATTGATTTTCGGAAGATTATATGATTCAAGGAATTTGTCCATTTCATCTAGGTTGTCTAGTTTTTTGGCGTACAGTTCTTCATAGTATTTTCTTACAATATTTTTTATTTCTGTTGTGTCAGTTGTTATTTCTCCACTCTCGTTTCTAATTTTATTTATTTGAGTCCTCTCTCTTTTTTTCTTGGTGAGTCTTGTTAAAGGTTCATCAATCTTGTTTACCTTTTCAAAGAATCAGCTCCTGGTTTCATTGATCCCCTGTATTGTTTCTTTAGCCTCTATGTCATTTATTTCTGCTCTGATCTTTATTATTTCCTTCCTTCTGACAGTTCTTTATTAGTGTATAAAAATGCCTCTGATTTCTGAGTATTAATTTTATATCCTGCCACCTTGCCAAATTCATTTATCAGGTCTAGTAGTTTTTTCACTGAGACTTTAGGGTTTTCTATATACAATATCATGTCATCTGCAAATAATGATAGTTTTACTTCTTCTTTTCCAATTTGGATGCCTTTTATTTCTTTTAGCTCTGGGCTTTACTTGCTGTTCTTTTTCTAGTTCTTTTAGATGCAGGGTTAGGTTGTTTATTTGAGCTTTTTCTAGCTTCTTGAGGTGTGCCTGTAATGCTATAAACTTCCCTCTCAGGACTGCTTTTGCTGTGTCCCATAAATTTTGAGTTGATGTATGCTCATTATCGTTTGTTTCTAGGAATTTTTAAATTTCTTCTTTGATCTCAATGTTAACCCATTCATTGTTTAATAACGTGCTATTTAGTTTCCAAGTGTTTGAATGTTTTTCAATTTTTCTATTGTGGTTGATTTCTAGTTTAATGCCATTGTGATCAGAGAAAGTGCTCGATATGATTTCAATCTTCTTAAATTTGTTGAGCCAGCTTTTGTGCCCTAACATGTGGTCTATTCTAGAGAATGTACCATGAGTGCTTGAAAAGAATGTATATTCTGCTGTTTTAGGGTAAAAGGTTCTGAAGATATCTATTAAATTGAGTTGATCTAATATGTCCTTTAAGTCTGCTGTTTCTTTGTTGATTTTCTTTCTTGAGGATCTATCTAATGATGTTAATGGGGTATTGAAATCTCCTACTATTATAGTATTGCTGTTGATCTCGCCCTTTAAGTTCATCAAAGTCTGCTTTATATATTTAGGTGCTCCTATATTTGGTGCGTAGATATTTATAATCGTTATATCTTCCTTTTGGATTGCTCCCTTTATCATTATGTAGTGACCTTCTTTATCTCTAACTATGGTCTTGGTTTTAAAGTCCATTTTGTCTGATATGAGTATTGCTACCCCAGCTTTTTTTTCATTTCCATTTGCGTGAAATATTTTTTTTCCATCCTTTTATCTTCAGTCTGTGTGCATCTTTTGATTTAAGGTGTCTTGTAGACAGCATATGTATGGGTCCTGTTTTCTTATCCACGCAGCTACTCTGTGTCTCTTGATCGGATCATTTAATCCATTAACATTTAAGGTTATTACTGATATGTAATTGTTTATTGCCATTTTTTTTCTTTAAAACTGTTTTTCTCTTTTGCTATGTTCTTTTTTTTCCTTTGATCTGATTACAACAGGTCCCTTAGCATTTCTTGCAGCCTTGGTTTGGTTGCAGTGAAATCCTTGAGTTTTTTTTTGTCTGTAAAGCTTTTTATTTTGCCTTCAATTTTAAATGATAGCCTTGCTGGATAAAGTAGTCTTGGTTGTAGGTTCTTGTTCTGCATTACTTTGAATATTTCTTGCCATTCCCTTCTGGCCTCAAGTGTTTCTGTTGAGAAGTCAGAAGTCATCCTTATGGGGGCTCCTTTGTAGGTGATAGTCTTTTTTTCTCTAGCAGCTTTTAATATTTTCTCTTTATCATTTAGCTTTGGTAATTTAATTATGATGTGTCTTGGTGTTGATTTCTTTGGGTTTCTCCTTAATGGAGTTCTCTGTGCTTCCTGAACATGTGAAATGTTTTCCTGCCTTAATTGGGGGAAGTTTTCTGCTATAATATGTTTGAGTAAAGTCTCTATCCCTTGTTCTTTCTCTTCTTCTTCAGGAACCCCTATGATGCGGATGTTATTTCTCTTCATGTTGTCACAGAGCTCTCTTAGGGTTTCCTCAGACTTTTTGAGTCTCTTTTCTTTTTTTCTGCTCTGCTTCCATGCCTTTATTTATTGTGTCCTCTAACTCACTGATTCGATTCTCTGCTTCATCCATCCTGCTTTTAATTCCTTCCATTGTATTCTTTATTTCAGATGTTGTATTTGTCATTTCTGTCTGATTCTTTTTTATTATTTCAATATCCTTTTTTATATTTGTTATCTCTTTATTTAGGTTTTCGTAATGGCCATCTATGGTTGTTCTAATATCTTTGAGCATCCTAACAATCGTTATTTTAAACTCTGCATCTGGTAATTTGGTTATATCTGATTCACTTAGGTCCTTTTCTGGGGATTTCTCTTGGTTTATTTGTGTTGTATTTCTCTGCCTTCGCATTTTCTCTTCACGGGAGTGGCTGTGATCATGTGCTCGGGTGCACAAGGGTTGGTGGCCTTGGCCTTTGCCCCGCCCCTGTGTGTGACGTTATGCTCGGCCCTGAGGGCACTGGCGAGCACCTTTGCTCAGCTGCGGGTCTCCGCCTGTTTCCGATCTTTCTCCCTGCCTTTGCAGGATGATCTCACTCAAGGAACAGCTGCTAGACTTGGCTCTACCGCCGGGCAGGGCTGCGTGCCCAAGCTCAGCTCCGTAGCGGAACTCCGCCTCTTCTGGGCTTTTGGCTCCACCCCCGTGGGAGGAGCCAGCTACCAAGTCAGACCGCAAACCTGAGTTGCACGGGCGGGGCAGGGCTGTGCTCCTCTGCCCTTGCTCTGGGGCTGGTTTCTATCCTTTCCAGGGTTCCCGCCCTTCTCCCGGAGGCTGGATTACAGGCTGCCGGCAGCTGAGCTTGACTGCTTTTGCACGCCCCCTTCTCCCCAGCCAGGCAAAATTGAGCTCACACCTGAGCCCACTGGTGGCCAGCTGGCTTCCAACCCTGCCAGCAGAACCGTGCTTTTGTCTCCCGCTGCCGCCCGCTCTCCGGTGTGCCCTCAGCCGCGTGGGTGGGGGCGTTGCAGCTCGGACCCTAAGACTCACTACTGTAGACCCGAAAGCTCCCTCCTTCTATGCGACTCTGCTCTGAATGCTGCGGGGGAGCTTGTTTGGCTGCTCTCCTGCTTCCCTTTGCTGGTATTGCTGTTTCCGGGGGAAATATGCACTTCAGCTTTGGGGAGTGACTCGTCCCAGGGGTTAGGGTGGCTATCTCCCAAAATGTTTCTCCCTATGTCTCCTAGATTGCACTCTCTTCCTGTTACTGTGGTTCTCTCCCCTCTCCCTCCTTCCCCAGGAGCCCCGGGTGAGTGTTTGTGAGAGAGATGTTCTGCACGGACCCTTTAAGAAGGATCCTGGGTCTGAGAAATCAGACTCTCTCACAAACAGTATTCTGACTTGTTTCCAGATAAATACTGTCCTTACGCTTCTTCTGGGCTCTGGGGCTGCAGGCTGGGGTTTGTTCCTGGGGCTCAGGACCCTTTCCCCTCTCCTAAACTCATTTCCCACCACGCGAGTCTCTCCCTGCTGCCGTTCGCTCGGAGGAGCTGGGCAGCCCTTTCCGCGTTTCCGCTTTTCCGCTTTTCCTACCAGTCTCTGTGTGGCTTCTTCAGCGTTCCTTGGTTGAAGAGTCCTTTTAGTTTAGTCCAAAGTTGGTTTTTCCAGATGATAGTTCATAAAATTAGTTTGTAATCCACTTTGGTTCTGGGAGGTAGATGCTGGTACGTCCGCCTACTCCAGTGCCATCTTGTCTCTCCTAAAACAAGCTTTTTAATGAGTTGAATATTATTTGATGGCTTTAAGTTAAACTAGTCTTTGGTTTAAATATTACTGATATTTTCTGCAAAGTACAGCAATAAGCATAGGAAATGTGACAACATACATATGTTTGAAACCAGATTTTTAAAACAAAGGAAGGATGGGCCCTGGTCGATTGGCTCAGTGGTAGAGCGTCGGCCTGGTGTGCAGGAGTCCCGGGTTTGATTCCCGGCCAGGGCACACAGGAGAAGCGCTTATCTGCTTCTCCACCCCCTCCCCCTCTCCTTCCTCTCCGTCTCTCTCTTCCCCTCCCGCAGCCAAGGCTCCATTGGAGCAAAGTTGGCCCAGGCGCTGGGAATGGCTCCATGGCCTCTGCCTCAGGCGCTAGAATGGCTCTGGTTGCAACAAAGCAACGCCCCAGATAGGCAGAGCATCACCCCTTGGTGGGCATGCCGGATGGATCCTGGTCGGGCGCATGCAGTGGTCTGTCTGACTGCCTCCCCGTTTCCAACTTCAGAAAAATACAAAAAAAAAACACCCCAAAACAAAGGAAGAGTGTGTGTGTGTGTGTGTGTGTGTGTGTGTGTATGTATGTGTAAGTGCTGGTTGGTTCCAGGTCTACGAATTCAAGCATTCTAAAATTTGATGTGTGGACAAGGAAAAGAGAGTGCCGTCTCTCAGTGGTTGTTAGAAGACACCGCGTATGGGGACCAAAGCGCTCTTGGGATGAAAGGCCACATCCAAGCCTTTTCCCAGGAGATTTTCTCATTTTTTGGTCATATTTCTCATTGTCCCTTGAAATAAATGCTTTGAGATCTCAGCCAAACCATCACCCTCTGATGACCCCGTGTTTTAATGATTGGAGAGAAGACTGCTCTTGCATCTTTTACATTTGCAGATTATTAATAATAAATATCCTCACAAAGTTCTTCCGTCCCTAAGATAGCAATGCAAAAACAAAATGAATCCCAATGATCTAGTATGTTCCTTTTTATTATTTGAAAACTGTGAATAAATATGGTTTATGTATATGTAAAAATATATCTATATTTGTATGTAGGACACATGCATTTGTATGTAGAGATAGGTCTCTATATGTTTAGAAAAATATTGTGATAAATAGTTCTCAAGGGGTTAAAAGTGATCATTTCTGGGAAAGTGGGGTTGTCAAAACAAGATAGGAAGCTGTCATTTATTTACCTGAAAACATTTTTAATTGCTTGCTTTGAGAGAGAGAGAGAAAGAGAGAGAGAAAGAAAGAGAGAGAGAGCTTTCATTTGTTGTTGCGCTCAGTTGTGCACTCATTAGTTGCTTCCCATGTGTGCCCTGACTGGAGATCGAACTCTCAACCTTGTTGTTTTGGGACGATGCTAGCCGACAGAGCTAACTGGCCAGGGTCTTTACCTTAAACTTTATAAAAGTGATGACATCAGAATAGGATTTAACTTTATATGCACATTTATTACTCTAAAATTTAAAGTTACTTATTTGTGATTTGAAATCATTATAATGAGATATAAAAGATCAATAGTTTTGCTTTCCTAACTATTAATATGATTACCTACTAAATAGGTTGTTAGAATAGTGTGTGTGTGTGTGTGTGTGTGTGTGTGTGTGTAAGGTATTAGGAAGATTGATAATTGATGTTAACTATAGTAAACTGGGTAGTTTTCCATCTAAATGTTTTAGAGAGGTGAAATTTGTGAATCTCCATTTTTATTTTTGTGTAATTTCCAAATTATTTGTCAAAAATCATATTGGTCTTTATGTAGCATGTTGTTATTTTCTAAATGTCAGTCATGTGCATTTAAGGAAAACCTCTGGCAGTGACTTTTACAATCCACTTCGTCTCATGCTGCCTATGGCCTTTAGAAGCCCAAAGTAAGGTTTTTAGGGACTCATAGGACCCTTACGTGTCTTTTGTAAGTACCATCTTATTATTAGTGTTTATAAAAGTGGTCCATATATGGAAAAATGTACAGGGAAAGGGAAATCTGAGGTTTTTTTTTTTACGGAGACTGAGAATCAGAGAGAGGGATAGACAGGGACAGACAGACAGGAACGGAGAGAGATGAGAAGCATCAATCATCAGTTTTTTGTTGTGGCACTTAAGTTGTTCATGGATTGCTTTCTCATATGTGCCTTGACCATGGCCCTTCAGCAGACTGAGTGACCCCTTGCTCAAGCCAACTACCTTGGGTCCAAGCTGGTGAGCTTTTTGCTCAAACCAGATGAGACTGCACTCAAGCTGGCGACCTGGGGGTCTTGAACCTGGGTCCTCCGCATCCCAGTCCTATGCTCTATCCACTGTGCCACCGCCTGGTCAGGTGAAATCTGAGAATTTAAATCAGGTATTATTTAGTGTAAATATAAGTTAATAATGTTTCTTTGTTTTTCCTTGGAATATTAAGAAGAAAAATGTTTGCAAACATGGTGATAAAGAGTTATATATACTTCTTGATTCTGTTAACTTGCTAGATCTTTGAATTTAGACAAGTTATTTAACTTTTCAGAGTTTAAGATTTTTCATCTTTATTCATTCATTTATACATTCATTAATTTATTCATCAAATATGGTAGAATACCATGATGATCTGAAAAAATTTCTCTTGGATCTTACAGTCTACATTGCTTCTAAAATTTTAACATGCATCAGAATCACCTGCAGAGCTTGTTCACATAGATAATTGCACTACACCCTCAGGTTTCTGATATAGCAGCTCTGGGATGTGGGCCCAGAATTTGCATTTCTAGCAAGTTCGCAGATGATGCTGACACTGCTGGTTCCAGAACCATGCTGCGAGGGCCACCAGCCTAGAGCTTGCTGTACTAAGTGCCACACAGGAAAGGGGCCTGGTGCTACGAAAGAGCATATGAGCTTTGGGAGGTCAGGCAAGGCTTCCCTGATAAGTGACTCTTGAGATGAAGGAAGAGCTGGGACGAAATAGGTTAAGAAAGAATGAGACAGAGATGGTTTTCCGGATACAGGTTTTGAAGAGGGAGCATGGGATGTGTTGGGTAGAGTTTAGTTCTAGTATTGAGAACTAGGGACATGGGGCTATGAGATAAAGCTGCAGTGAGGTAGGGCCCAGGGCAGAGCCATCTTAGGGACTTATGCAAAGCGCAGTGGAAAAGCATTAGTGTTTCTAAAGAGAGAGATGGGAGAAGGAAGTAGAGTGGGAAGCAGTGATGCGATTTATTTAGAGTTTGAAGACAAATCACCTTATCACTTGGATGCAGTGTTGTGAACGTGAATGCGGGAAGACAGGACAGGAGGTGATGCCAACAGTCCATGTGAAAGTTAATAGCACCTTTTGAAGTAGGGTTAATAATGCATAAGGTTGTTAAGTTGAGGAAATAATAATAAATGGAAGATGCTCAGTACTGGCACGCAGTGAGTGCTCAGACAATGTTAGCTGCTATTATAATTCATACGACCAAATATTTTGAGGCCCAGAAGTTATCAGGGCCATGGAAAGGGCCGTAAAATGTCATCCATACTTGCATTTTTAGGCTTCTCCTGTTCTACCCCAGTTAGAGTAGCCTTTGAAAAAGTGGCAGTATGCAAAAAGGACAAAAAAAAAAAAAAGGCCCAGATATTAAATCCTTATGTTCAGACTGAGAACAGGAAAGCAAAAGAGAATTCACAATCAAGATGGAAACTGGATTTACAGGTGGTTAAGTGACTGGTTGCCACTGATGACAGCTGTTCGTAGTTCTCTTGTGTATAGAAAAAGTAATGGTTTCTTCGCTTGGGAAGCCAGGATGTGGGTAGCAGGGAGAAAATAACTTCAAAAAGGAAGACCACAAAGAATAAACTGTATTTCTGTGGAGTTGTTAAATTAAAAGAATAAGAGGGACGGAAGGGTGAAGGGCTGGGGGATCAGCAGGCTCAGCAGAAAGAAGGTAAAGAAGTGCCTTTGGGTCGTGTCGTTTGGGACGCTAACAGGAAGACAAGCAAGAGGTCAAGAACTGGTTCTTGGATGCAAAGTGGCATCATTTTTCAGATCATAATTACTAACATCCCCCATGAACACAGCATTTGGCATGTACAAAATATCAATATATTATCAAATGTATTAATAACATTTAACTATCCTGAGCTTTGGGAGCATTGAATTAGGAAAATGATGATATGTATCTCTGTTAAAGAATTAACTGAGTCAGCACTCTTTCTGAGTAAAGTGACTAGATGTCAGAGATGAGTGTGAAGGACGCAGAAGATGAACCCGGGGCATTTTATAACTGCACTAAAAGGACGACACACAGAGAGACAAAGCCAAGCACACTCCTTTGAGTTTGATTTTAATGTGAAGGCAATATTCTTTATCCGAAGAGCAGGGGAACATCACTGATACTCCTAGAAGGGTCCTTTACGGGTGTGTGTGTGTGCACATACATATACAATTAGGTCCAAGGCTTTAAAGAAATGTATATAAGTATACTCACAAAAACTAGGAGGGGTTTGAAAATGAATATGAAGCTATAAAATATCCCCTCATTTTTGTGAGCAGTGTATTTAATGTGTACCCCTTTTGTGTAAGGCCCCTGCAAGGTCCTGATGGGAATACAGATGCAGGTAAAGTACTAAGCTTTGCTTTCATAAAGCTGAGCATCAAATGAAAGGGAAGGGGGCCACACCTCTCCCCCAAACCCTCTCCCATAGAGCCTTCCAGTCGGGCTCTCAGGACAGTGCAGTAGGGGATGATGAATGTGTTTGCTGAATTGTTGCAGAAAGTAGTAAAGGTGGTACTTCTGCGGTGGGTGACTGTCTATTTTATGCTGATGAAACTGGCCAGTCTTAGATGTTTAGATCAATTGTTTTTTTCAGTGAAAAATTGGCCTGTGGTCTTAAAGATGCAGGCAAGTCATCTGTGTGTGGCTTTAGTGCATTACATTTTCAAAGTATTGATTTATTAGGTACAAATTGATGTGGCCTTTGGGCCGTGGGTGTTAAATACGGAGATCTGAATGTTCTTCATTTCGTCTTAATTATGAAGAAATTGCCTGTCAAGGAAGGAAATACTTCCTGAGATAATCAGGTCTGCAGTTTTATGGGTATTTAAGTATGGTAACTTTTAACATATGATTAAACTTTATTGATTCTGATTAATTTGTGGGAAGTTGTAGAATTAAAGTTTAGGATATTTTAAAGGAGGTTTTTATTATATATGAAGTAAACTTAATGAAAGCCAGCCATGTGCACGTGCTGGGCTAGGTCTTAGGGGACATGCTAAAGAAATCTAAGGTTGTCCTCAGCCTTGGTTTCCAACCTGACTCACCTGGAGTACTTTTAGAAAAATCTTGAGACCCAGGTGAAACTCAGGTCAGTGTAAGCTTCACTCAGATCATTGGAGGCTGCACTCACTGGAAGCTACATTCATATCAATGGATATGGCTCTCAGATCAACAAAGGGGGCAGTTACATCAATAAAGGACACACTCAAGTCTGGAGATGAGCCTATGAATCACTAGTTTGTAACCTCCCCACCTGAGTCCAGTGTGCAGCCACATGTGAGAACTAGGTCAAAGCTCCGGGAAGCTCTAAAAGCTACCCAGTGTCAATGACATAAAACCCCGAGGGTCAGGCTGGGGTTAGTAGGTTTTACAGGATCCCCAGGTAATTCTGATGCACATTGAGAATTTAGAAACAGTGGTATATACCAGTGGTCGGCAAACCCACCTCGCGAGCCGCATGCGGCTCTTTGGCCCCTTGAGTGCGGCTCTTTGGCCAGCTTAGGAGTACCCTAATTAAGTTAATAACAATGTACCTACCTATATAGTTTAAGTTTAAAAAATTTGGCTCTCAAAAGAAATTTCAATCGTTGAACTGTTGATATTTGGCTCTGTTGACTGAGTTTGTTGACCACTGGTATATACCTTGCCATCCTGAGGATTAGAGTCAAATGAGGGAAAAGGATGACTGTGTGAAACTGTCGAGGAGAAGTACAAGAAAGTCCGTGTTTGAATGTCATAAAATGAATAAAAGACAAGGAGTGGTAAGAAAATATAAGTACTAAATATTTAATGATGAATAAAAACAACTCGTATTCAGCATGTCGGTTCAGATGGATGTTGTGTTTTCAAAGTGTAAGAATGCTTGGAAGTTCTTATTCCCATCATATACTTTCACCACGTATTGTACACGAAAGATTAAAACCTGATTATTGTACCTGCTAGGATTACTCTGAATTCAAAAGTGGAAGAGGTAGAAATGCCAACTTTCCCTTTAACCTGGTCCCTGAGAGTGTCTGAGGTCTGCAGAGGGGAGTAGGGTGGGGCTGGGTGCTCCGGGAGGGCTCTGATGGGGAAGCAGTCCTTTCTATTCCACCGTGGACCTGAGAGGAGGGCTGTGTGTAGGGGGAGCTGTTGGCCTGGCTATCCAGGATCACATCTCTCAAATATGCACTCCTTGGAATATTCCATATCCTGGAACATGTGCCTTAATGCTATAATCAAGCACTAACAGTTTTTTTCTATGGGTTGTGGGATTCTTTATTTCATAGAACTCTCAAGTTTTATTCTCATAATCTTTTAGCCCTTTGGTAACTGCCATTGGTAATCTCTCAAGAAGATTGAATGAGAAATGATAATGGAGACTTCTCTGATTTCCATAGCAAAAGTCTTGGGCTCTTATGTTAGAACCTTACCTCACAGGGTTCTTATGCAGACTTAGGTGAATTGGTATATGTAAATGTGCTTAGGACAATGCTGGGCACGCAGTGAGCATGCAGTACACCTTAGTCATTCTATAGCTTTCCCACGACTGCTATTACTCCCATCATTTGTTTCCTGGTGGTGCCCTTGAGGGCAGGCAAGATCTCTTTCCTTTCTTTATATTCCCAATCCCTTAGCACAGTGCTTGGCAGAGACCCAGCACTCATTAAATGTGTGCTGAATAAAGGATGGACAGATTAGATCTGATTGACCTAAAGAATTATTTCAAATGTATTATATCAGCATTTCAATGCTATTCTATCTGAGCGAAGAGTACCAGGTTTTTCAAATGCCCCACCGTGTCAACACTGCAGAGAAGGACTGCTTTAGGTGAAAGGGCTTGGGCCCTGAATGGTTGGCTCAGTGGTAGAGCATCAGCTCAGTGTGTAGATGTCCCAGGTTCGATTCCTGGTCAAGACACACAGGAAAAGCGCCCATCTGCTTCTTCGCCCTTTCCCCCCTTCCCCATTACCTCTCTCTCTCTCTCTCTCTCTCTCTCTCTCTCTCCCTCTCTCCCTCCTGCAATGTAGCAACACCCCAGATGAGCAGAGCATTGCCCCCTAGTGGGCTTGCTGTGTGGATCCTGGTTGGGGTTCATGCAGGTGTCTGTCTCTGCCTCCCCTCCTCTCACTGAATGAATGAAGAAGGAGGAGGAGGAGGAGTAAGAGGAAGAGGAGGAGAAGGAGAAGAAGAGGAGGAGAAGGAGGAAGAGGAGGAGGAGGAGGAAGAAGGAAGAAGGAAGAAGAGGCTTGTACTCTCAGGAATCTACAGTCTCACTTGTGCCTTCCTAATGGTGGATAGTCCACTACCTCCCCTCCCTCCCTTCCTCCCTCCCTCCCTGCTCATTGTTCCCCAAAGCACAGATTAGTCCCTTCATCATCATGCCCTATGGAAAACTGACTGCCGGGCCTAGAGAGTGGTGGGCATGATAGCAGGGATGGGGAGAAGAGGAGAGCCTGGTGATGTGTCAGGTGGACACATCCAAGGAGCCCCCTTTCAAGAGAGCATCTTATCTTGTTCAGTTCCATCTGACATCCTGCGAGGGAAAGTTTGTGTGCATTTTATGTGCGGGACCCTTGCTGCTACTTTTCTGTTATCAAGGAGGAGGGAAATCTACAATGGGATTGAGAAAGAATGAAGGCACACATATTTTTTTTCTTCCGAAGAAACCAAAAGTGTTTCCACAGCTTTATTCTCTGATGCTGCTGATTTTATGCTTCAAAGACTTGAAAATGAATACCTGGCAGTAGGCACTAAATCTGTGTGCGGTTACTGACAGATTAAGCACTAGTGACGCTGAGGAAGATTAGACCATGGATCCCCAAACGGTGAATGTCAGTGTTATTTTCCATCTTGGAATTGAATGAAGTTGCCTTTGTGTTTCTCACCATAGCCGGTGCCATCATAGTCTTCCAATTTGGTTCTCACATTACTTCTCTCTTTAGAACGTCATTCACATATTCAAATAGTGTTTCTTTAGCTCCTTTCAAGTTATGGCTTGGTGTTAGCTGCTGAGAAAATAGAACAAAAAATGAGACATAATTTTGGGCCCTAGGAGCTCATATATCAAGAAACAGAAAAATGAGACCATCAAATAATCCTATGAGGTCTATGTGATGAAATTCTGTGAAGCCACAGGGATGGAACCTCTTGAAGCAAGTTTGGGGAGCAGCACAGAAAATAATAGCACCTTTCGGGATGGGTATAGTCATGCCTCATTTGCTGTCAGCCTGCTCCAGGCTGTGGAAGCCCATGGTGGTGTGGGGAATAGGAGCATGGTCTCTGGAGTTATTTCTGGATTTGAATTCTAATTCTGCCCCTTTCCAGTTGTAGGGCTTTAGTCAAGTGACTTAATATTTCTGAGAAAAATTAAATATGTCTGTACCTTTCAGATTTGTGTAAGGACTGGCAGTAATCTCACAGTGAGCAAAGTGCAGGAGTTTAGAAGGCATTCAATAGGTGGCGAGGGTTATTAACAGTCAGAACAGGAAAGACGTTTCTATTGGGCCACTGGACGCACAGTTAAAGGGTTACTTCCAGCCAAATACCTCCATTCACCTTGCTCTGGGTAACTTGTCTTTCTCTAAATGATGTATTTAATACTTTTTATCCTCCAAATTAGATGCATTAAACACTGTCTCATAGAGCTGAGTTTGCTTCCCTTAAGAAAGCAGTATGGAAAAAAAAAAAGCCTGACCAGGTGGTGGCACAGTAGATAGAGTGTCAGACTGGGATGCGGAGGTCCCAGGTTTGAGACCCCGAGGTCACCAGCTTGAGCGCGGGCTCATCTGGTTTGAGCAAAAGCTCACCAGCTTGGACCCAAGGTCTCTGGCTTTAGCAAGGGGTTACTAGATCTGCTGAAGGCTCGCGGTCATGGCACATATGAGAAAGCAATCAATGAACAACTACGGTGTTGCAACGAAAAACTGATGATTGATGCTTCTCATCTCTCTCCATTCCTGTCTGTCTGTCCCTATCTGTCCCTCTCTCTGACTCTCTTGCTGTCTCTGGAAAAAAAAAAAAGAAAGCAGTATGTTGTTTATTTTTTTATTCCTTTGACATTTCTTAAGAATTCTATAAGAAAGAATCCTCAGGTGGCTCCCACCACAGTGTGAGGAGAGATTTAATCCAAAATTTTTTACTTCTGGTTCCTCTGTCTTTCTGTCATTTTAGTAGTAACTAACAACGATAGCTTATATTTATTGCAGAGTAAAGGACTGGCCAGCTTAGATCTGATTGGTCTAAAGAACTTATGCAGTTATTTCAAATACTGTATCAGCATTTCTGTGGTATTCTACCTGAGAGAAAAGCTCCATGCTTTCCAAATACTCCGTCAAATGTGCTCAGTATTTTACACCATTAATGTCATTTAATTCTCCTAACAGTTCTGTGAGGTGGATGTTTAGCCCCATTTCACAAGTTAGGAACCCTGATTGTACATCTGACCAGTAAGAGAGAAGGTGGGACTTGAACTCGGCGTCTTGCTCCAGAGCCTGTGCTTCTCTCTGCGGTGCCTGGCTCCTCTGCCCTCCCACCTGAGCCACGGAGCCCAGGCTGCACCAGCTGGCTGGCTGCTCCTTCTGCTCCTGTGCTTAGGGGTTTAGCACCACTTAGGAGGATATGTGGTGAGCCCTCACAACTTCCTGCCCTCTTTTCACATTGACGCTGAAGAATGGGTATTACATTTACCTTCTGCCCTGGCCGGTTGGCTCAGTGGTAGAGCATCGGCCTGGTGTGCAGGAGTCCTGGGTTTGATTCCCGGCCAGGGCACACAGGAGAAGCGCCCATCTGCTTCTCCACCCCTCCCCCCCTCCTTCCTCTCTGTCTCTCTCTTCCCCTCCTGCAGCCAAGGCTCCATTGGAGCAAAGTTGGCCCGGGCACTGAGGATGGCTCTGTGGCCTCTGCCTCAGGCGCTAGAATGACTCTGGATGCAACAGAGCAATGCCCCAGATGGGCAGAGCATTGCCCCCTGGTGGGCATGCCAGGTGGGTCTGCCTCCCCGTTTCTAACTTCAGAAAATCTAAAATCAAAAAAATAAAAAATAAAAAAATTAATTTACCTTCTCTCCAGTGTTGACTCCCCACAGCCCATGTTCTTCACTGACCATTGCATTTTTACCCTCAATGCTCTAATGCGCCTAGCTTATGAAAGAGCTTGAAACCTGCTTCATGAAGAACTGTACTCTCACTAGACGTGGGCAGGGACCCAGGCCCTGAGCCTTGTCCTTATGCTTCAGACTCAGCACCTGCTGAGCGTCCCCAAACTACAGCCTGCGGGGCCGCATGCGGCTCCCTGAGGCCATTTATTCGGCCCTGGCTGCACTTTTGGCGGGGACACCTCTTTCACTGGTGGTCAGTGAGAGGAGCACTGTATGTGGTGGCCCTCCAATGGTCTGAGGGACATTGAACTGGCCCCCTGTGTAAAAAGTTTGGGGACCCCTGCTAGAGGGACCTGCTTTATGCTTGGTTCCAGCGGCTCCCAGCCATGGAGTGAGTAGTTCACGGGGACAAGGGATAGTTTTCCAGGAGACCACATCACTCCTACACCATAGGACGCCAGAGCCCCAGACCGCTCAGCTCAGACAGCCCTTACCTTGTCACTGCCTGCTGAAACCTTTTTCTCTGGGATCACCCTCCTGCAGTCTGACTTGGCCCCCTACAGGGAGCACCTCTAGACCTGAGGGATATGAGTGGCTTCTGGGACGGTGTGTAACTTACAGACTGTCCTGAGGATCATTAAGACAGTGATAGCTATATCAAAGTGCTTTGCCTATGATAAGAGGCTGTCTTTGTCTTTTTGGGTTACTGTAACACAATACCACAGACTGCGTAGCCTATAAACAACAGAAATTTATTTCTCACAGTTCTGGAGGCTGGACATCCGAGAAGGGATCCTTTATGGTTGAAGGAGGGCCCTCATCTGGGTCACAGACTCATTCTCATGGTGTCTCACATGGCCAAAGGAGAAGAGATCTCTCTGGAGCCTCTTTTATCACAATACTAATCCCCTTCTTGAGGGTTCTGCCCTCATGATTTAAGTACCTCCCAAAGGTTCCACCTCCCAATGCCATCATCTTTCAACAAAAGACTTTGGGGTGGTGGAGACACACAAAGTTAGACCACAGCAGACAGCATAGGGATTTAGCCATTATGTCATGCCTGCTTTGGGAGCAAAAGCTCATGAATACAATAAGACATTTTGTTGGAGGATGAGTCTATGAAAGGATTAGAGCAGGGGTCCCCAAACTATGGCCCGTGGGCCGCATGCGGCCCCCTGAGGCCATTTATCCGGCCCCCACCGCACTTCTAGAAAGGGCACCTCTTTCATTGGTGGTCAGTGAGAGGAGCATAGTTCCCATTGAAATACTGGTCAGTTTGTTGATTTAAATTTACTTGTTCTTTATTTTAAATATTGTATTTATTTCAGTTTTGTCTTTTTACTTTAAAATAAGATATGGGCAGTGTGCATAGGGATTTGTTCATAGTTTTTTTTATAGTCCGGCCCTCCAACGGTCTGAGGGACAGTGAACTGGCCCCCTGTGTAAAAAGTTTGGGGACCCCTGGATTAGAGTCTAGTAGGTCATTACCTACTGGAAACAGAACAGAAACTCACACCATGTGCCCGTGCCTTCCAGGGTCTGACTCTGGATGACAGGGGAATTGCTGCTCTGGATGAAATTAGAGGGCTTTCACTCTAACTTTTTGAGGGGGCCATTTAAGGGACTTTATAGTGTCAAGTGCTTGAGTCAAACTCATGAGCTAAGAGTGGGCCCACGTACAAGACGTGTTGGGAAAGGCAGGTGGTCACTGACTTGTCTTGGACTGGAACCTAAGTGCCCCTTCCTACACAGCAGGATTCCCTTTCTGTTATGCTGATGTGATTCTGAAGTAATTATTGGTGTACTCTTTTCTTTTTAAATACCCACCTCTACAATTTTCTAACCACATTGTACTTAGAGTAATAAACATCATAAATGTTTTTCACATTAATGTTCTCTCCCAGTGGATTTACCTGTATTCTCTAGGCATTTCCCCACCATGTTTCTCTGGAGACAGTTAGTGCTGAAAAGGATTTTATGGCATTTATCTTTCTCTCTCTTTGGTGTTTTCCATTTTCATGGCCCAGTGTTTAGTTTCTTTGGTCTCCAGAAACCTTCTGTGCTTATCTTTAGAGATGAATTTATCTTTTGAACTCCTCGTGGCTCATTTGCGTACATGCTGGAGCTTTGCAATTTTCAGACTCTTTAGAATTTGCCTGGCCGATACTCTGACGTTCACTTGTTAAATCATTCACTTGTTAAATTGCTAAGATCATTGTCTGAGAGTAGGTTTGTGATGCTGTGTCCGTTACAATGGCTGTTTCCACCCCATGTCTGTGACTGTGGAGCACTTCTTACAGCCATTGAGCTTGTTCTATGATAAAAGCGTGAACTTTTTACTGTCTTGAGCACAGTGGCTCATGAGGCTTCACAAACTCTGTCTTTTAAATCACAGCATCACATATGATTGTGCAGAATGTATCCTACACATGCGTGCCAGGCCAAAAGGCCGAGTGGGGGCCGACTGCCAGCCTGTGCTTCCCTTGCCATGCCTTGCACTTGGTACTGAGCTGCATCCCCCAAGAGGAACTTTTCCCTAATATACACAAAGGTGTCATGTGGCTGGCAGCTAGATTGCTTTAACTAGCTAGCTAGGTATCTTTAGAGGAAAGGTGAAAGAATACATGGTGGTGTTTCTTGTGGGGAATCAAGATCTACTTACTCACCTAAATCTTGAAATTCCCTATGATAAAGTCATTACAGGTCAAAGCAAATTGCATAAAAGTTGTTAAAGAACCACTTGGCATTTGCTAGCATTTTCCATGCCCTGGGTGATTGATTGTGTTCCCTCAGTTATTCTTTACTTAGCAGGGAACTTGCAGTCAGAGCTACAGATGTGATTTCAGCCTGAGTAACCTCTGTACCGTTCTTGCCTGCTGAGTCCCGCTCTCCCTAGAGAACTGCTGCCCCTAAGTTATATTCACGTAGCTCAGCTATATTATGGTAACCTTGTCCCCAGCGGCTCCGACAAGCCAACCTCTATTTTCCACCTAGTTTGGTCATTGCCCGGAGCAGCCCCATGTGCAATTGGAATTGTGTTTTCTGGAAGTAAACAATGTGGTGACTTGCTAGCCTGTGCTATGCTGTTGCTGTACCTGAGAGCTACATGTACCTTAGGCTGTTTGGGTTTTTTCCTCCTGTGAACCATAAATATCCTTTCTCCTTCTAGTATGCTGAACGGATAGTATACTTCCATTTATCAAATATTTTCTGATGCTGCCCTTTGTTCTGAGGCCTGGGACTTGGACCTCACCTATATTGAACTGCATTTGTTATCTGTTTCCCTGGGAACCTGTACTAATGTGAGGTGAGGTTTTCTGATTCATTCTCATGAGTCCATCAGGACTGCCATACCAAAGACCATACCAAAGAAACGGATGGTCACTTCTTCTGTATGTCCTGACTGGGAATCAAGCCCGGGACATCTACATGCCCGGCTGATGCTCTACCACTGAGCCAACTAGTCAGGACCTCATTTAACCTTAAGTTAAGATCCTATCACTAAATACAGTCACATCAGGAGTTAGAACTTCAAAAGATGAATTTTATAAGGACATGATTTAGTTTGTAATAACTGACACTTGCTAGACTTTTTAATTTAAACATATGCAGTATTTATTAAAACATCAACATTTCAGTGATAGCTGTTCTGTCCCTTTGGGCCATGCAGCCATGTTAAAGACTTCCCTTCCACCCTCAGAAAAACTCTCCATTAACACTATTTACACCGGATCTTTCCCCTTAGATGTAATCCTAATTATTTTATCCAAAAATCTAAGCCTCATTTTGGAAGCTGGTCCCTTCTGTTAAATAGAGTGAAATGCTTCCAAGCAATCTCATTTTTGTTAAAATTAAATTGGTGTTTTCTGGACCATATTTGCCCTGTAAGCAACATTCTTGAAGGTCTCGGCAGGCTTGTGCCCCCAGCCTGTACTTGCAGTAATCATGTTGCTTTTTAATCAAGAGCCTTATTTTGGCAGCTTCTCTTTTTTGATCATTTGGGAGACACCTCCTGATATTTGGAATGTAGATTCCCAGGTATTGGATTATGAGGAGGAGTGTAAGGCCTTAGTTTACCAGGAAAAAGCACCTGCCTTGTATGTAATATTAATGGGCATTTGCTAATGATGATAATGAGGAAGATTAAATTATTCACCCGAACTTCCAACTATTTAGGGAGCATCAAGAGGTATTCCACATCTACCAAGCAATGTCTAATTGCATGTCAACAATTAAATTATTTTCTGGAGTAAAAATGATTTCCATGAGAGAGGGTCTTTTTTTCAGACCATTTCGAAATTTAGGTACCTGATAAAAAATACAAGTTCTTTGGAGAGTAATCCTGAAATATTTTATTGTTGATAGAAGGAGGCTTCAGCCTGGTGAAATAAGTGCCACTCTCTTGGTTATGAATTTTCAATATGCACTATTCGGTTACAGGTTGAGTTAGATATTATCTGTGGATGACACAGGTAGGGAGAAAGAAAACGGCTGAGGCTTGTGCAGTGAAGTCTGACCTGTTCTGTTCTGGAAACATTTGGTAAATGGTTGAATCTATTGCTTGTGCTTAAAATGAATAAATGAGTAAATAAATGACTGTTCCCAAATAATTAAAATTAGTGATAGTGGCAAAGGCAATGAGCTGTGTTCACCAAACCTCTGTTATTTTTCCTCCTGGCACCCAGCTGGAATTGCTTGTTGTTGGTACCATGGGGTTGTATTCTGGCCAGTGGGGTTTGGTGGGAATGACACATGGCAGTTCAACACCTGACTCCTAAAAATCTTCCTGCTCATCTCCACATTTTCTCTCTTCCCTTATCCACTGATTGTATGCTGAGGATGCAGTGAGAAAGCCAGGAGACGATGGGGACTCAGATAGAAGCATGCTGGGTTCTTGCAACACTGTGTGGAACAAACCCATCATTCACACACACGGGACTGTGATGTGATTTGAGCAAGAAATAAATCTTTAGTGTGTTTTAAGCTACTAAAATTTGGTTTTGAGCTTGTCGCAGTATCTTCTGTTAATTATAATAAAGATTTCCCTGGGTTTTGTTTCTCAGTATTATTATGCTGAAAAGTATTTGACCTGAAAGCAATGAATGCTACAACCCACTGCACTTATGCCAGTTTCTGCACTATTAAAAATGTATTCCTTTTGCTCTACCTATTTCTAGTTGAATCATAGGGAGTTGTTAATACATAGGCCGAATGAGTACTTGGCAGGGATTTTGTGAACTCATATGCACATTAAAACAACATATAAACACACGATGTTTAGAGAAATGAACAGTGCCAGGTATTTATTATGCTCCTGAAATTTGTTTAGGAGTCTGCTTTCCTTTGGCATAACCCAGTAGGATGAGAACGTCTACCTCTGGTGGTTACCATCATTTGACTAAATGAAGGAAGGCACCAATGCAGACACATGGTCTTCATTCTGAAAAATCTCACAAAGGAGATGTGTTTGCAGAGGAAATCACATGATTGCCATGGTGACCAATATTTAATTTGTTTTAGGTCTTAAGTGAATGCTTGCTTTTTATGAGTGTATGAAGGGACTACTTGTCTTTCAGATTGTTCTGAAAGAAATTCGAGAAAAAGCAATGACCAAAAGCCTCAAGGAATGAGTTCATAAAGGCCCCTTCCCCCCATACCCCCTTTCTGAGAGGTGACCATTATATAACCTGAGGGTCCTCTAGAGCTGTGTGACTAGTATGGCAGCCACTAGTCTTATATGACTATTTAAATATAAATTAATTAAAATTTAATGTAATTAACAATTTATTTCCTCAATCATAGCCACATTTCAAGTGTACAATGGTTAGTGGCCACAATTCTGTATAGCGCAGATATAGAGCATTCCCATCATTGCTGCAAGTTCTATTAGATAGCACTGGTATGGAGAACAACCTTTGATATTTTAAAGGAGGTATTTTTATTTTATTTTATTTTATTTAATTAATTAATTTATTTCAGAGATAGTGCGAGAGTCAGAGAGAGGGATAGACAGGGACAGACAGACAGGAACAGAAAGAGATGAGAAGCATAAATCTTCAGTTTTTTGTTGCAACACCTTAGTTGTTCATTGATTGCTTTCTCATATGTGCCTTGACCGCGGGCCTTCAGCAGACCGAGTAACCCCTTGCTCGAGTCAGCGACCTTGGGTCCAAGCTGATGAGCTTTTTGCTCACACCAGATGAGCGTGCGCTCAAGCTGGCGACCTCGGAGTCTCGAACCTGGGTCCTTCCACATCCCAGTCCGACGCTCTGTCCACTGCGCCACCACCTGGTCAGGCAACCTTTGATATTTTAATCTTTCTATGATGCAACCAGATTTCCAGGAGTTCTCACTTCTCATATATTTAAAAGCTCTGTTGAAAACAAGACAACAGACTCAGAATGGGAGTTGCATATGCTTAGACCCATGATCAAACTGAGACTTTTTTTTTTAATTCAGTGTGTGGAGATGAGGAAGAGACAGACTCCCACATGCACCCAACTGGGATCCAGCCAGTAAGTCCGATAGAGGGTGATGCTCTGCCCATCTGGGATATTGCTTCGTTGCTCAGCAACAAGCTCTTGTTAGCACCTGAGGAGGAGGCCGTGAAGCCATCCTCAGTGCCCCAGGCTAACTCGCACAAATTGAGCCATGATGGCCACAGACGGAAGAGAGAAGTGAGAAGGGAAGGGGTGGAGAAGCAGATGGGTGCTTCTCCTATGTGTCCTGACCAGGAATCAAATCCTGGACATCCACATGCCAAGCCAGTGCTCTACCACTGAGCCAACCGGCAAGGGCCAAACCGAGACTTAATTAGTTTCAGCTTTCCCAGAAATGAAATCTTAAATCAGTCAAATTACCTGTCGCCCAGTTAATATTAGGTAATCTGTCTGACAAACCCCTGCCATCCCCTAAAGGAAAGTAACCTTGCAATAAATAATCTGCTTTTTTGGGTTTTTTTCCTAGTAAATCTTGTTTCTGCTCTTTTCTGTCTATAAAACCTTTTGCGTTATATTGCTTTTTGGAACTCCTTTTTGTCTGATAGACTGGATGCTCTCTGACTCATAAATGGCTGAATAAAGCCAGTAAGGTCTTAAAATTTACTCAGTTGAATTTTTTTTTAACAGCACTGCAATTTTTTTTAAGCCTATGAGGTGTGTTTTTTCTGTTTTTTTGTTTGTTTTTTTTTTAAATCGTTGGAATATAAATTCTGGAAAACTTTCTGGAACAAATCACAAAAGGATGATTTCTGAATACTTGTAAATGGAAGTTGTGATGATTTAGAACTATCAGGGATTTACAAGTTAAGTTATGTCTGATTCATTTCCTTCTGTGACTGGCATAACAATCTCAGCTTCATAAAAGAAGGTTTTTTTTTTTGTTTGTTTTTGACAGAGGCAGCGAGAGGGATAGATAGGAACAGACAGACAGGAAAGGAGAGAGCTGAGAAGCATCAATTCTTTGATACAGCACCTTAGTTGTTCATTGATTGCTTTCTCCTATGGGCCTTGACTGGGGTCTACAGCAGAGCAAGTGACCCCTTGTTCAAGCCAGTGACCTTGGGCTCAAGCAAGAGACCTTGGGCTTCAAGCCAGCAACCAGGTGGTCATATCTATGACCCCACACTCAAGCCAGCGACCTCATGCTCAAGCTGGTGAGTCGTGCCCAAGCCGGCGACCTCGGGGATTCGAACCTGGGTCCTCCGTGGACCAGTTCAATGCTCTATCACTGTGCCACTACCTGGTCAGGTGAAAGAAGTTTTTTGATTTACTTCTTTTCATTGCTGGGTTCTCAGTATTTTCAGTGCTTGGAGCATTGAATGTATTCAATAAATATCTGTTGAATGGCTACTAGAGAAATCAGGTTGATGCAGTTAGTGTATTTCTCATGCTATCTTTGGTACAGTGGTTGCTGGGTAATAAGACAGTGGGTGAGTTGCTGTTAGTTAAGGAACCGTGAGAAGCAGCTGATGAAGAGGACATGAGACTTGAATCAGCTGTAGACCTACCTTCAATCTTGGCTCCTTTACTTAATCTGTGTAATCCCAGGCAGTCGTTTCACCTCCCCGAATCATTGTCTCTTTATCTTCAGATTGGATGTAATGATATCTACATCACAGGGTTGTCGTGAGTATCCAATGTGGCGATACAAAGGGCTATCCTGAACATAACCTGGAAGGAGGCCTCTAGCAAAATTTTATGGAGTAAGTCTTCATTCTGACCTAGTCAATATTTATAGCTCTGACATCAGTTAGTGTACATTGATTGAATTTGTGGATGACCTACGCGGGAGTAAGAATCAGCATGCTAAGGGACCTTAGTCAACTGGAAAAACAGGCTAACTCTAATCCTTTAAGGTTTTGTAAGGAGATATATGATGATTTATACTTGATTCAAAGAAAATTGCAACAGTAGTGAGTAGAGGATATACATCCTAACTTTAGTGACAAGAAAACTTGCGGACTTAAAAAAAGAATTTGTGTCATGCACCATGGGTTGTGGATGCCAGAAATTAGTTTTAGTAATAGAAATAAAACAAAAGTTGCACGTTGAATTCCTGGGAAATTAAACATGCTGATGATGGGGTAATGGGCAGAGATTATGATTTAATTGGCATGGGACGCAGCTTTGGCACTGGGACTTTTTCCTTTTCCCTTTCCCCTGCTCCCACCCCCAGGTGATCCTAACGTGCAGCAAGTTTGGGAAACACTAGTCTAGGCTGAGGGAGGTCTTGCCTTGTTCTGTGTACTTGCAGGTGATCCTAACGTGCAGCCAAGTTTGGGAACCACTAGTCTAGGCTGAGGGAGGCCTTGCCTTGTTCTGTGTACTTCATATTGATGCAGTCTGTACAATGTTACTTGCATGGAAAAAAAGGCATGCTGCATGAAGTTCTGAATGCTTCAGTCAAGCTTGGGGTGTCTTCAGTGAGGCATCAGGACAGTGAGTAGACTGGCAGTTGTAATAACACTATGAGAGAAAGATTGAAGCAAACAAAGATGTCCTCTTGGAGAGCCACAGGAAGAGGTCTTGCACTTTGCTTGCTTGGTCTGTCGTAGGAAGCTGGATGCAGTTCCTCGTTTTGGCATTTCAGAGGGTAGACAGAGATTCACTGGCTGAGTGGAAGCTTCAAGAGATGCATGTGGAGAAGCACTTGCTGCCAACGGTACTTCCTAGACATGGTTGGATACTGGGTTCTGGAGACTTTCAGAGACATCACAGATGTTATCGTGGACTTAATGGTAGGTAAACTTGCTAGTAGGGTGGGTTCAACTGCCAGCACATTTTCTTCATTTCTGACCTCACCTCCTGCTCTCCCACTTTCGTCACCTGCCTTAGCCAAGCTGGCACCTTTTCTATACTTTGAGCACCCAAGCACTTTCTCCATCTCGGGGTCTTTGCAGTTGCTCTTCTTCCCGAAACACTTTTCCTCTAGACATCTGCATAATTTACTTTCCCCTCCGTCAGGTCTTTGCTCAAATTACAACCTCTACCTCAACTCTTGATCCCCTTTTTTCTACATCACCAACTGAAGTCTCTCTCTCTCTCTCTCTCTCTCTCTCTCTCTCTCTCTCTCTCACACACACACACACACACACACACACTGTCTACTTCTAATTGGCTGTAAGGTTCCATGGTCCAGGACTTTTGTCTAAAGTGTGCTCTGATGTGTGTTAGTCCCGGAGTCATGCTGGGCTTTCAGAGGTGTAGAGAAATATTTGTTGTTGAATAAATCTACGGGAACATCTAGTTCTATGGAATCTTACTGATTGTACCTGGAATTTTCTGATCCTGCCTGGATAAACTTCTTGTGAAGGAGGCCACCTAGTTTGTATCTTTGAAGGATAAATTCAGTGGAATAGGTAGAGTGACCATTTTCAAGTTTTATTTTCTCCTCCTGTGGTAAGCAGTTAGACAGCCATGAATGATGCAAACACAATGGGCCAGCCATTGGAAATAACCAGGTGGGAAGCCCAGTGTGCCTAGCAATGGTCACAACTGAGAAAAAAGAACCTTGCCCCCAGGGTAAACTTTCTCCACTAGCATTTTGCTAGTCATACAGGTTTGATCTTTAGAGGGGAAACTAACATGGGGGCCAGAGAATAGTCCTTAAGCATTAATCCCTAGGGATAACATCTAGGCCTCAGTGTGTTTCAGCTCCAGGCCCAGAAAAGCAACAAAACCAGACAAGACATGCCAAGGCTGACCTCAAAACCAGCTACATTGACTAATGACTGGCTGCCCCCCAGCACTGATCAATCAGTGGAGACCACAGCCCTGAAAGGACACACCTAGAAAGCTGATGAATATTCTATTGAGATCCTCCCTGGGGGCCTCCCTTAAGATCTCCACCCTTAAAAGCTCTTAGGACGGAGGACCCAGCGTGCTCGCCCTCCCAGGAGCTTGCTTCCACCTTCTCCTTCTCCTTTTCTTCCCACCAGGCACACTTCCCTTATCTCTCCATTTCTCCTGACCTCGAAGGGACCTAGGAGACTTGTAACCAGGGGAGCAGTGGGCAGCGCAGCTCCTCCCAGACTAACCACCGGAATCTTTCCCTGAGGACCCCGTTTTTCTTAACCACCCAGTCCCTTCTGAGTGTATTCCTGCACAGCCATTAAATTTTTGTTTTTACTTGTTGCCTTTTGTCTCTTGACTGAGTTATTTCCTTCGAGAAAACAAGAATCGAGGTTGTTGTTTTGCTGGTAACACTCCCACATCAAATGGGAATGGGGTCTTTTTGAAAACAAAATTTTGTTCACTAATTAGCAGTTTTCAGGTAACCACTGAATGAAATCCACTGTGGGAAGTAAATATGAAATTTTACTGCAGTGTAGTTTTTTTATTTTCTGAACTACTGTACAGTAAAGGTCAATAATGCACAGAAATGCTAAGTTTAATCCCATTGATGTGTAAAAATTAGTGCTTTGTCATCAATTACGGATGCAGGAGGACAAATCACCAGCACATTAAGCCATTGCTGCTATATAAATTACAAGTCTTGTTAGGGGAAAGTGTCAGCCTCATCCCTTGTTATTTTAAAAATGCCAACTCTGACAAACAGTCAGCCATGGGCATATATTAAAATGCTTGAATTGTACTAAAATAAATTCAGCCCTTTAAGATAACACCTTATTTTAATTTCATCCATGATTAAATCTATCAATTTAAAGGTCTTTTAACGTATAAGTTTTGAAATCATAATATATCTTTTAATTCCCTGTGGAAAAATGTAAAAACCTCCCTACTTCTTTAATACTTCTTTTATTGACAAAATTTTAAGAAATCCTCACTTTTTGTTTGTGTGTGACTTTGTGTATTTTTCTTGAGGAAAAGAAGAAATTAAATTGTGATCCTAAATCCCTTTAATTTTAAAAAGTTGATTTTTCTTTTACCGTAGTCCAAAGGAGGTTCTAATATTATGGCTTTGTGAATCAAATATTTAATGTCTATCATGGGAAGATGGTCTAGATCATTGCCCTATATCTAGCAAAGTCTTTATTCTTACGTCCAGTAGAACTTCTGAATTCTTTATTCTTAGCATACATAGTGCCTCCTCACTGCCATCCAGAGTGACTGCTTCTCAGCTCCCTTGTAACTTGAAGGCTGCACTTTACCAACATAAATTTGAAGAGACCTAAAGTTGGGGCTGGATATGGGACTGACCGCCTGACCTGGGCCAGGAAGCCGCCTTTAGGCAGAGCAGCACTGCGGTCATTCCACAGGGAGGAAGCCTTCTGTCCAGTTCAGAGACTTAGAGGCTTGTCATCAAGATCTTCTCTGAGAGGAGACTCTGTCAACTAGTATTTATTTGTTCAGTACCTTCTGCATGTCACACTCAGTGCTCAGGCTAGAGGTACAGTGGTGAGGAAAACAATATGTTCTATAAAATACCTGACTTAAAGAACTAATGCAACACGTGCATATTATTTTATTGAGATAAAGAAAAGTTGACCACCATTTTCTGCAGAAACAAATTATATCTATATATATGTATGTATATATATAATATATTCATTTATATCAGTACTTGTCAAATATTTACTTAATTTTCCCCCCACTCCTTCCTCTTTCCCTTTTCCTCCCTTTCTCCTCCTCCCTCTTTCTTTCTCTCCCTTTCCTCCATTCGTGTACTCAGGCATCTTGTTTTTTGTTAGCCGAGTACTGTATTGCAGATGTAATAATTAAGAGGAAGAGCTTTGAATCAGAAAGACCTATATTTGAATCTTAGCTCTTCCATTTCATCATCATGTTGTTGTATTTGTTATTACTGCTATCATGCATTATCACTGTTATTTTTAGTATAGGTAACACTTACTTCTACTACTCATCTTTATTAGCTTCTGACCATATCAGGCATTAAGGAATTTGCATGCATTAAATCCTTTAAAAAATCCTATGATATGGTTCCTTTTTTTTTTATGGCTAAGGAAACTGTGCCTTGAAATTTTATAAGACATGTTGCCCAAAGTCACATAGTAAGTAAGTAAAGGAGCTAAAATTAGCTTTTGTGTGTATGTGTGTGACAGAGACAGGGAGACAGAAAGAGGGACAGACAGAGACAGATATACAGGGAGGGATAGAGATGAGAAACATCATTTCTTCATTGTAGCACCTTAGTTGTTAATTGATTGCTTTCTCATATGTGCCTTGACTGGGGGGGGGGTGCTACAGCAGACCAAGTGACCCCTTGCTCATGCCAATGATCTTTGGCTTATGCTGGTGAGCTTTGCTCAAACCAGATGAGCTTATTCTCAAGCCAGCGACCTCAGGGTTTTTAACCGGGTCCTCTGTGTCCCAGTCTGACGCTCTATCCACTTTTCACTGCCTGGTCAGGCTGGAACTGGCTCTGTGATTTGAACTTTCTGAGACTTGGTTCCTCCTTTGTGACAGACACTAATTCCTGCTCTGTCTGTTGCTTGGGATAATTCAGTGAGATATGAATTCTTTCACATTTGCAGTTTGGTTCCTGGCACATTATTGCATGATACGTTTTCACATAGTAGATGGGTGATCCTGCTTTGCCTTTAATTATCTGGTTTTTAAGATTGAATAACTTCCTTCCTTTCTTCTGTCTTCTTAGCTATTTCCTAACCCTTACTTAAGTTAGGTACTTTGTGTTTTTCATTATCCTAGAAAACCCAGTGAAGCCTGGAGTATTGAGAACTAATGAAATATTTTCAAGGCCCCATGTAACCCTGGAGCAATGCAGAGCAGGTACAGATGCAAATCTCTGGGCTCTTAGATATGAGACCTCTGCCTGGTGCTTTCTCCTAGGACCTAGGCTGTCTCTGCAGCTAAGCAGGGCTCCCACGGCAGCCTTCCCCCGTGCACAGAAATAAGCTCTCTCTAGAAACAGTATGTAGGGGTTTTCCTGGTGACAGTGGCTTCTGAGGAGTGAAAGGGAGTCTGGACTTTCACCATATGTTGCTAAGTATATGTTGTAAGCGGCAAGATAGCTGTGGGATTGGAGGCGGTAAAGGCGTCATGTGATACATAAAATACATTATTTGATAGTATGCAATTTATTGTCTGTAATTGAATAAAATTTCATGGTACAAAATGACCCATAAGCACAGTGGGACTGGTGAGTTGGACTTCTGGCAAAGGGTTGGGATGTTGCTCTGGATTCCTGAGTACTGTGTGTCCCAGTCCTGCGTCACTTTGTGACTCATGATGGTTTTTATAGAGAATGTACCTAGCCATGAATGAAGGGGAGGCTTATTATTATTATTTGTAAATACCAGTTTACAGTTTTGTTTGAAAATCTGTAATATCAAACTCTGCTAGAATAGAAGCATTCCCTCCCCCTCAACTTCTCTTTGCCATAATTTTCTCTTAATTTCAGAGGGTATTTTTGGTTCATTTTTTTTTACAGAGACAGAGAGAGAGAGTCAGAGAGAGGGACAGATAGGGACTGACAGACAGGAACAGAGAGAGATGAGAAGCATCAATCATTAGTTTTTCGTTGCGACACCTTAGTTATTCATTGATTGCTTTCTCATATGTGCCTTGACTGTGGGGCTACAGCAAACCGAGTAACCCCTTGCTCGAGCCAGCGACCTTGGATCCAAGCTGGTGAGCTTTGCTCAAACCAGATGAGCCCGCACTCAAGCTGGCTACCTTGGGATCTCGAACCTGGGTCCTCCTCATCACAGTCCGACGCTCTACCCACTGCGCCACCACCTGGTCAGATGAGATCTCTCTTGTATCTTGATATATGCCCAATCATATAAAGTTCCCTCTTATTATTGCTTTCACTGCATCCCACCGCCTGGTCAGGCTTGGTTCATATTTTATAAGAAGTTACTTAATAGTCTGGTAAATTTTTTCAGGAATTAGAGGATAGGGTAAAACTTTTCAAATTTTTGCCCTGAAACTAATAGCATGATTATAGATAACTTTTTGAAGAACTATCTACCTTAATTTTGTATTTTGGGGGAGACATTAGAGATAGAAGAAAATTAGTGTTGAGGTTATGCATAGCATATAAGTAAGTTCTCATTTATAGTTGTTCTTTAAATATATGCATTTTATACAGAATAAAAGTATTTTAGCAGTTTGATTTGCTTTTAAATTATCTCATGCCTGCTTGCATGATTAAGTCATTTATTAAATTTAGTTAACATATGAGTGCCTACTATTCAATATATACCAGGTAATGGAGCTACTGTGGCTTTCTCAGAGGTATAATCTGCTGATGGTTATAAATGGATATGAGTAATCAGATCATTATGATTTAGGGAAAATTACTGTGGGAACACATAATAAGGTGACCTAACTCTGGCATGGGTGGAGGCAAAGGGTGACATGGTGGTGGCAATGACTTCCTTTTAAAATGAATAAGATTAAAGCCAAGTTTTGAGCAGCAGTGATAGTTAACGTGGTGAAGCCGTTGGGATAGACTAGGGGTTATGGACTATAGAGATAGCTTATTCAGATTCCTGGAGCTTGGAGTAAATCATGATCTTATTGGGATCTTTTTCTTAGAGATATTTACAGGATATTTACTTCAAAAATGTTAAAAAAGCTACCAGAGAATACCATTCCAGTCTTGACAGGTGCATAGTCTAACATGTGCAAAGGTAGCACTGGTCACCCAGGCAGCCTCCTGCCCTTAGTTGAGGCAGAAACATGTTGAATGTTTTATTTCTACCCTATGGCCTGGTTGGCTTTGGAGTGACTGGTGCAGATTGGTGCAGCCTGGGCTAGGGATTTTCCTGAGATGAGGCAGGAAGTGCTTCAAAATGGAAAGTTCCAGGTCTGCTTCTAGTAGGAGTAGAGAGGTGATGGATGTGAAATGGAAGAGTAAATATCAAGAATCTTTTTTGGTTCTGGGTCCCCAATGAAAAATGTTAGCAGCACATGGGTCATAGTATAGAGCATAATTTGAATCATTTCTCAAGAAACCTTAAATCTTCAAAGTCATATTGCATAATAAAATCATGTTTTATGGCTCAAAGATCCATGGACTTGGGAAAAGTCCAAATGGTCTGGATTCTAATTCTAACCAAGTGCCCTGAGACCAATTATTTTACAACCTGTAACAAAGTGTTTATCTTCATGTGCTACCACCATGACATGAATTTGGCTGAATTAAGGGCAGCCTTTAGAGATTAGATCCTTTTTTTTGGGTATTTTTCTGAAGCTGGAAACAGGGAGAGACAGTCAGACTCCTGCATGCGCCTGGCTGGGATCCACCCGGCACGCCCACCAGGGGGTGACACTCTGCCCACCAGGGGGCGATGCTCTGCCCCTCGGGGCATCGCTCTGTCGCAACCAGAGCCACTCTAGCACCTGGGGCAGAGGCCAAGGAGCCATCCCCAGCGCCCAGGCCATCTTCGCTCCAATGGAGCCGCGGCTGCAGGAGGGGAAGAGAGAGACAGAGAGGAAGGAGAGGGGGAGGGGTGGAGAAGCAGATGGGCACTTCTCCTGTGTGCCCTGGCCGGGAATCTAACCTGGAACTTCTGAATGCCAGGCCGACGCTCTACCACTGAGCCAACCGGCCAGGGCTGAGATTAGATACTTTTAAAATACTATGGGCACAGCATGACCTGTGGTGGCACAGTGGATCAAGCATCAATCTGGAACGCTGGAGGTCACCGGTTCAAACCCTGGGCTTGCTGGGTCAAGGCACATGTGGGAATTGATGCTTTCTGCTTCTCCCCCCTTCTCTCTCTCTCTCTCTCTCTCTCTCTCTCTGTGTCTCTCTTCTCTAAAATGAATAAGTAAATTAAAAAAAATACTATGGGCACAACTCTGGCTCTCGTCCAGTTCTAGCCTCTTTCTGTGCTTCAAAACTTCCTTCCCCTAGTTCTCCATGAAAATATGTTTTATTGTGTGTCATTGACCTCATCTTCCATCCGTCATTGCAAGTCATATTCCTTTGACTGAGTGATTCAGAAACGAGAATGTGCTACCCTATTTTTATCTGCCTTTATTTCCTTTGTCCAGCAATTCAAAACAAAAGAGGAAAACAGTAGGATATTCATTTCTCATCAGACTTCAATGTAAACTTCGGGAAGATAGCCTTTGTTTCTGTTTGTTTCCTATAATAAATGATAGATTTCTCACTTAAATTAACGCGAGGGAAGAGATTATTGGTATAAGAATTACTAAGATAAAAATACTTTGACTCAAGAAATATCACTGCTATTTTCACACTTGCTGCAAAATTTTATTATCCAGCTCTTGGCATGAGCTCTGTGTTGAAAGAATGAACTGCCTTTTTTTGTCTCTTTAATATGAGTGATGAATAGGGGAATGATTGCTCTGTGGCTGGGTGGCCACCCTCTTGAAGAGGAGGGTTCTGAAATGTTCTTTTCTTCCATGTGAATGTGTGTGTGTGCGTTTCCATTTTTGACCTCAGTTTTTTCTGTAAGAGTTAACAATTAGATATCTGAATGTGCTTTTGGAAGTATCCAGGCTAGGCCAGAGCTTATATAAATCCATGTTATTATCTTGCAGTTGTTCAATACAGTTAAGAACCAGTGCGATGGTGTTTTCTGGAATAATGCAACAATGTTTTGACTTCCAGTTATTAAGAATAAGAAAATGGTGTTTTCTGGAATATTATGACAGCTTTTTGTCATCCTGACTCTAATGATTCACCTTTCTAGTCTGTTCTGCTTATCGATGCCAGTATAATAATGTTTTTTAGAAGAATTTGATTATGTAATCTATCTGTATAAAAATCTCTTTAGCTTTAGGAATTCTTAATCCCGAGTCCACAAACTGCAGTCAGGAAATTGGTGAACTCTCTGAATTTGTATGCACAATTTTCTGTGTGGAGGATCCAGAATTTTGGTCAGAGTGTCCAAGGCATCCTTGATTCATTTTAGAATATTCTAACTCTTTATGAAACATACCTGTCCAGTTTTTCACACACCTTCTAGCCATCATAGTAGGCTCCCCACGTGCTGACCCCTATGGCATTTCCTGACCACTCTGTTCTTCCATGCCTCCCTGCCTCTGAACCTGAGGATCGTCTGTTTGTGGTGCCCTTCTTGTAATGTCATTCTTGATTTTGCCTGGTGAACTTCCGTTTTACCTTTAAGACTTTTCTCCAGGGCCATCTTCTCTGAAGAGACTTTATTTCCTTTGTGAGGAACAAAATGTAGCTCTTTCATCTTTTTACCTCTATAATATTCATCATATTCCCACTAAATTTAAGGACAAGAAATATATCTGTTCATTTATGTATACCCATCCTAGAGGACAATGCTGGCCTAGAGTAAATGCTCATTAAACATTTGTTAAACAAATAGGCAAAAGGCTAGAAGATAATTCTTTCTTTAGATGGAGTGAAGATAGGCTTTATGGAGCCCAGTGGCTGGAATCAACATTGCTTTCCTGTAGATTAGTGGTTTATGTAACCTGGACATCAAGTTACCTGTCCCTTGGATGAGCTATCTTGGTCTCCTATATTAAATAATATTACATTGATTCTCTGTTCAACACAACAGGCTATAATGGATTCCTCTAAGTTTATGAAGCAAAGGATTTCTGGTGCCGGAGATTGATTTTGGTACTTAAAAGCTTCTCAGTAAATCATTAAGGGGGACAAAGAACCCAGACAGGTGCCAAACTTTCCCCTAAATCAGCTGATAAATTCTACATGACAAGATAAGACTTTGTCTCCTATGAGGATGCACTGTTTTCTCACCAAGTGGCTTTGGAAGGTGTGTGAGTCCCTTAGGAGAGAGAAATCTGCTCTGGAGTTGTGGTCCCTTAGAGATTTAGTTGATATTGTGGGCATTGGATGACAGCATAGAACCCAGAAGAGTTCAGCATGGTTTTTTGTTTTTTTTTTTCAGACTGAGTAAATGTCTATCTGGCGTGATAGCATAGGGAGCTATCTAAGCAGACCAGGAACATGGATTGAGCAGTGGCTACGACCGTGTCATTTGTGATGCTCTTCTGAAGCCCTCTTCTATTTTTGTCACCTGCTGAGCTTTGAGCCAAAGTCTGTCTTATTTCAAAGTATATCTGATGTGATCAAAATCCACTCTGCCCAAAGACTTTTTAGGACCTCTAAATTTGCTGAAATGGGATTTAATCTTAATTTGAATCTTATGCCCTCCCTCCCCAACCCCATGCCTCTTTGTGAGTGCCAGGAATTTCATAATTAGAAACTATTTTAGCTTAAGGCTTGGTTCCCTATGAGGAACGTGTTATGCTTTTTAAGCAATGTGTATATTAGTCTGAATAAGTCTATCAGAACTCTCTTTCCTGAGATTAGCCATTGATACAGGTGACAAAAAGATCTGGTACAAACATTGAGGGATAAACCCAGGCACATTAAATAAGGAAAAGCATGCACCCCCCCCCCCCCCACACACACACATACCAATAGCATTTAAGGCTACCAAAGGTAGCATTGCCTGTGTCACTGTTTATTTCAGATGCAGTTTCTAACCTGCCACATGTGCTCCATTGGATTTAGGGAGCCTAGTTCATGCTCTCTCATTTTGTAAGGAAATAACATTACTTAGATAATAGCTTATGGAAAAGTGGGTAGATAGTTTGCTAATAAGTTGCATGCATCTATAAATTGAACAAGGGAGAGAAAATGATGACAAATTTGAATGAGAATGTTGTTTGGAACCCAAAGATACAAGCTTTCAAAAGAGCCATCTTATTTTACGAAGCACTTTCTCTTCCTCTACTCATCATCCTAGAGTCCTAATCGTTACTCCCGCGCCTCATTCTACCACAGTTCACCTACCTGCACACCACTCGCCCCAAATACTCCTATTTTCTTTTAATGTTATTTTTGTATTTAATCCTCATGAAGGTTAATAAATTCTTCTTTCTCTCTATGTTATGAAAGCATAACTGATGACTTTATTGGTGCAAATACATTATGGCTGCTTTGACATTTACATTTTCAGCTCAGCTCTGATAGATGAATGATTCCGGCAAAAGGAAATCAGTTGCACCCAGACCGTAGGTATAAAACACCACACTTTAGGATTTCTTCTTGTCTGGAAGATAGTGGGGGATGAGAAATATTGAAATTTGACATAATACTGTATATTTCTTCTGAGGAAGAGAATTCACTTTGTTTTGTGTCCTGAAGTACACCTCTCATCAACATTTGGCCTGACACTTCATGCCAACCCAGGGACGGATGTCTCTATTGTGTGAACCTGTTCACTCTCAAGGGATGCTAGGTGACTTCTCTAGGTCTAGTTAGAATGACTTCTTTGTTCTTCTAGAGCGTTTCGTTCAATTAAAAATAATTATAAATACATAATAGTTATTAAGTATCTTGTTTGTGTTGGCAATCGGAATTTTACTGGAATCCCAACCGTTGGGAAGACCAGAGAAAAATTTCAGTTCCTGGTTGAGTTTAACTGACTTTTTTGATAAAAAGGAGAAATATTTTGCCTGACCAGTGTTGGTACAGTGGATAAAGTGTCGACCTGGGACAGTGAGGTCCCAGGTTCGAAATCCCGAGGTCGCTGACTTGAGCGCGGGGTCACCGGCTTGAGTGTAGGATCATTCACATGATCCCATGGTCGCTGATTTGCACCCAAAGGTCACTTTCTTGAAGTCCATGGTTGCTGTCTTGAACCCACGGTCACTGGCTCAGCTGGAGCTCCCCAGTCAAAGCACATATGAGAAGTGCCGCAATGAGTTGATGCTTCTCATCTCTCTCCCTTCCTATCTCTCTCTCTGTTTCTTGCTAAAAAAAAAGAAAAAAAAAAGATATTTTTTCATCATGTAGAAATGGCAGGTGTGTTTTTGTTTTTGTTTTTTTTCAAAAGTAATTTGAGCTGACAGTGGAAGTCAAAACCAGATGCAACGGGAAATGTCAGTTGGCGGTGCAAACCGTCAGGTGAATTCAGGCAGCGTCTATTTCTTTTCTTTTTGTTCTGTACCCTGGAATGCCCTGCTTTACTTTTTCTCCCCCCTCGATGTTCAGAAGTGCTACGGCTCTGATCAGTCAGCATGGGTGCTGTCTGTAAACATCCAGTGTGATGGTGGTGCTGGTAGCTGCATGTCAACTCTCTCTGGTGCTTCCCGAAAGAAAATTAATGGCCTTCTCACTTGGGATGCCAGAGAACTTCAAGATCAATTTCTCTTGTATCATTTAACACATAGTATTGAAATGATTTGTTTGTTTGTCCAGTTTAATGTCTCACTAGACAGGGAAGTCCTGAAGGCAGAGCATGTATTTACCCATCTTTGTTCATTACCATTTTGTGTCTTCATCACTTGGTATGTACTCCAGAGACAGCACTTCATAAATATTTTCAAAATGAATGTAAACTGTAAAGGATATTTAGAATTTTTATTTTGAATGAATGCAAATAGTCATTGTGTCATGTACCTCTCAGTATTTAAATCCCACTTACTGGGAAGGATTTTAGAAGCAGTTTAGTTTATCACCCTGATATTGATTGGATGAGTTTCAGACCAATATTTTAAAAATCTCTGGGGAAGAAAATTCCAAAATTTTCCAGTTAGTTCTTTTTTTTTTTTTTAAGTTCAATTATAGTAATAATCGACATCTATAAAGTAGCTAAGGTATTTCTGGTATCATTAGCTCTTCTGTGACCATGTATGTTTCCAAAATGCTGCGAGGTATCTGTAGATGTGACTGTATAGAAACCTTGGAAAATATTTGCTGAGCAACTAAAGAATGTGATTTCTAGAGCCTGTGTTGGACGTGGGGGATATCTAAAACCTGAAAGTACTCATTGGTGGAACATATAATTTCATTACCTTTAAATGAAGTCTGTATCTGGAGGTAAACACCAATCAGCAACAGTTAAGCTTCAGGCCCGAGAGAACTGAGGTTAAGATGCCACAGCAGAATGATGATGATTGTAGCAAAATACATTTACTTTAGAGGAGGATGAATTTTCCTATTGAAACATTGAAAATAGACCATTTCACAGAGGTTTGCCTACCCCAGGGGTCCCCAAACTTTTTACACAGAGGGCCAGTTCACTGTCCCTCAGACTGTTGGAGGGCCGGACTATAAAAAAACAAACAAACAAAAAACTATGAACAAATCCCTATGCACACTGCACATATCTTATTTTAAAGTAAAAAAAACAAAACGGGAACAAATACAATATTTAAAATGAAGAACAAGTAAATTTAAATCAACAAACTGACCAGTATTTCAATGGGAACTATGGGCCTGCTTTTGGCTAATGAGATGGTCAGTGTGCTCTCTCACTGACCACCAATGAAAGAGGTGCCCCTTCTGGAAGTGCAGCAGGGGCCAGATAAATGGCCTCAGGGGGCCGCATGCGGCCCGCGGGCCATAGTTTGGGGACCCCTGGCCTACCCCTTACAATTTTTTTTTTCAGAGACAGAGAGAGAGTCAGAGAGAGGGATAGATAGGGACAGACAGACAGGAACGGAGAGAGATGAAAAGCATCAATCATCAGTTTTTCGTTGCGACACCTTAGTTGTTCATTGATTGCTTTCTCATATGTGCCTTGAACATGGGCCTTCAGCAGACCAAGTAACCCCTTGCTCAAGCCAGTGACCTTGAGTCCAAGCTGGTGAGTTTTGCTTGAACCAGATGAGCCCGCGCTCAAGCTGGCATCCTTGGGGTCTCGAACGTGAATCCTCCGCATTCAAGTCCAATGCTCTATTCACTGCGCCACCGCCTGGTCAGTCCCCTTACGAATTTTTAAGGACATTATAATTCTGGAATGCCAAATTTTAAGCAAAGCCTTGTGGTTTCAGTAATACTATTAATCAAATCACGACTCCAGCAAGAGCAAGCTCTCTGATAAAGTGGAGCTTTCTCTCACACACTCTCTAACATTCTTGTTCTTTCATTAACCTGAGAAGTTTATGGCACAAATCCCATTCTTTTCCTTAAACACTTTTATTAACCAGGGTAATTCATAGGTGGTCTGGTGACCATGGAAAGAGAAGTTAGTTTGGAGCAAATGTCTATGAAACCCTCTTTTCAAATTCATTTCTCTCAACTTTATGTCCAACTTAATCTATCCCATTTTCTTGCTGACTCTGTGCCATGGGTCAAACTGGACCAGCACTTGTGAAAAACCTGTAGGCAGTGGGTCTCAGAACTCTAGAGCAGGGGCTGGGAACCTTTTTGGCTAAGAGAGCCATGAACGCCTCATATTTTAAAATGTAATTCCGTGAAAGCCATACAACGACCCGTGTATGTTAGGCATTATCCAATAAGAATTTGGTGTTGTCCCAGAGGACAGCTGTGATTGGCTCCAGCCACCCGCAACCATGAACATGAGCAGTAGGAAATAAACGGATTGTAATACATGAGAATGTTTTATATTTTTAACCTTTTTTTAATTAAAGATTTGTCTGCGAGCCAGATACAGCCATCAAAAGAGCCACATCTGGCTCGCATGCCATAGGTTCCCGACCCTAGTTGGTTTACCTCCAGGAAAAATGTTCTCTCTAAATGAAATGTACTTTCTCTGGTAAGAAAACATAAAATGTATAACCCTTTCTATTTTAGTTGAGAGTGACTTTAGATTCAAATAGTTTGCTGTATATTAGTCCGTTTGAAATGAAGCAACATGAACAATGGTTTCTGCCTGGAGAGGCTCACAGGGGCCAGGGAGAGAGCCCTGGGCATGGGCCTTCATTCTTGAAAGATAATTGATAGATATCTGAACACAGAATAAGGCAGCTTGGGGAAGGGAGCCGCCTTCAAAGAAGCTTTATCAGATTCAAATTAGACTCACAGGGTAATGGCCACTTCACCTGTACTGGTTTTATTTAGGGCTGAGAGACGGAATACATAAACTGACAAAGTGCCAGAAAATATATAAAAATAGAACTTTGACCCAGGACTGCAGAAACTTGTTTATGTTATACCCCCTTATCTACAATAAATAGCTCAGGCATCCCTCCTGCTATAAATTAAACATTTGGAATTCAGACTGCTGTCTCTAATAACAATCCAGGAAGCTAAACAACCTCTATAACAATCAGCACCAAATGGCAAGAACTTGATTAATGACTGACAGCTTCTGTAATTCTTGTTTCCACTCTCAACTTAGGACCAATCAGAGAAAGCCAGATATATTCCCCTAACTAGTCAGATAGAATGTTTTATTTCTAGTGAGCCTGCCTTCAGCTTCCACATGCCGATAGAACTTTAATCAGAGCATACCTGAACCTTTCCTTTTTTCTCCTGTGAAGCTCTTCCACTCCTTGGCCTGCCTTGAGTCTCTGCCAAAACGCAAGTGAACGTGGCTGACGCCCTGGATGTAGTAAGCTCTGAATAAATAGCCTGTGCTTGTTTTCATTTAAGTTGGTCTTGATGTATTTCCACAGGGCCTGGTTGGGCAGAAAATGATATTACCCAGCCACTTTTTAATCTTAGGTGGGTGATTCCACGTGGCTGTTCTTTCAGGTACATCAGCATTTCCTTGCTCTGGAGGGGGCTGTGGCTGGCCTGAGAGAGATGCACATGACCCCTAGTTGCCATTCTACGTGTGTAAAGGGCAGCGCAGTAAAGCACATTACTAAATGTCAATGCATGCATTAGGTATTACTGTCTGACAGTCTATCCCGTTCTCATGGCTCCAGGTGGGGAGGAGCAGCGGGCTTCTTTGTGACAGAGATCAATGGCCAATGGCTTAAAAAAAATTTTTTTTTAATGTTAAGGTATAAAGGAAAACCTTTTCAAATATCATCCTCGAAAGATTTGGAAATAGGAGATCTGAGCAAAGGGGGTCACCAAAGGGCTAGTACTTGCCTATAGATGAGTTGGCTTAGAAGCTCCAACTTCCTCATACTCTTATTTGTGCTGATAATAGGGTCCAGTTCAACAGGACTGAGAAAGAAAAGCCAAGTTATTTTTCTCTTTTTCCAATGAAAATTCAATGATGTTTCAACAATGACCTCTCCTCAAACCTTAAGGAGTACATATGAGTGTTAAGAGGAGACGTTGGGACAATTGTCTAAGGACACGTTGAAACCATAGAACTCCTTATTTTCTAATTTTATTTGGTTTCTTTTGGATTGAGTTTATTATATGTGTTCACTCTGTTATGGCAGTATTTTAAAATTGCAATATGGAGTTTGAATAAGATGAAATAAAGGAGGGATGCAAAAATACTTAAACATTGTTCACGGTGAAATATCTACATTATTTTCAAATCATCTTTTATTAGTTGAGCTTTTAGGATCCTATTACAATATACTAGAGTTTAAGAAATTTTTTTTGAAATAATTTAATTTTATGCATTTATGATTAGATAAACCTGAATTATATCAGTTTATAAAAAATGTATGAGATTAGCATTATTAAATTTCATATTTTAGTTTTGGGTTTGCCTTTTTAAAAAGACTTGATATATAAAGTCCTCTTTATCTATATGTTATATAGCTATATAATATATATCTTATATATTTAGATATGTAAGTACTGTGAGATATAGATGCCTATTAGTAACTGATGACTTTTCCTCATCTCTGTGATCTAAATAAATACATTGGGAAGATATCAGAATCAACTACCATTTGTCAATTGACACTGAATTATGACAACAACAATAATGAACCCTCAAAACAATAATTGGCCTTTATTGAGTGCTTGCTATACACTAGGCACTGTCTTCAGTGCTTTGCTCTAGTTAAGTGCCAGTTTCTTTGTGAAGATCATTGTAATAATTATGTCATCACTTATGCCTGCACATTTGCAGTACAATTTTAAAATTAATTTTATTGGGCTGACACTGGTTAACAGGATCCTATAGATTTCAAGATTACACTTCTATATGACACATGATCATTATTTTGCATGTCTGCCCATCATCCAGAGTCAAGCCATCTTCCATCACCGTATATTTGGCCCCCTTTATGCCCCACCCCACCCCACCCCACTTCCTTCTGTCTTGTAACCACCATACTATTGCAATGTAGATTTGATGTCTACTCCCCACTCCACTCCAAGAGGGGAATCTATTTTCCTATTCTTTGAATTCTAGAAGGTCTTAGTGACTTTCCTGGACCAAGTGACTATGGTGTAATTCATGTTTGATAACTTGCTAGCCAGGGCCTCGACAGGACCCACTGCTTGCTCTGTCATCTTGGAACACGGGCCTAGGATGAAAAACCGCATAGAGTAGGAGGTCAACCAAGAGCTAGGACCAACCCCTTGATATGTGAGTGAGGCTATATGTTTGAGAAACAGGACCAATGGGATGGATAGATAGATACATATAAATTTATCAAGGTTTTTATTAAAAGGAAATGGCTTGTGAAGTTATGGAGGCTAAGGAGTTCTCAGATCTGCAGTTGGCAAGCAATAGACCCAGGAGAACGATGGTGTATTTCCAGTCTCAGTTTAAAACTCTGAGAACCAGGAGCCAATGGTGTAAGTTCCAGTCTAAGTCTGAATCCAAAATCAGAAGACTGATCTTCCCAACTTGAATGCAGTCAGAGTGAGTGAATTCTCGCTTTCTTAGCCTTTTGTTCTATTTAGGACTTCAATGGATTGGATGAGGACCACTCACATTGGGAAGGGCTTTCTGCTTTACTCAGTCTACCTATTCAAATGTTAATCTCATCCAGAAACACCCTCATAGTCACACCCAGAACAATTTATCAAATATCAGGGCACCCCATGGCCCAGTCAAATTGACATATAAAATGAGCCATCACAGAGGGTGTCTGGAGCAATGCAGGTCCAGCTGAGTCACCACATGACTGCAGACAAGGCCCAGCCCAAATTGCTGTTCCATAGAATTGTGAGCCAAGAAAATAGTTGCTTTTTAAATTTTTATATTTTTAAAATTTCCAACTATGGTAAAATACATATAACATAAATTTACCACCTTAACCATTTTTAAGTATACAGTTCAGTGGTGTTAAGTATACTCATATTGCTATAAACCAATTTCCAGAACCATTTTTTATCTTGTAAAAGTGAAACTGTACTCTAATATTAAACAACTCCCCGTTTCCCTTTCCCACCAGTCCCTGGCAACTGCCATTCTTCGGTGTCTGTAAGTTTGCCTACTCCAGAGAGCTCCTTCCTGTAAGTGAAATCATACGGCATTGGATCTCGGGGTTCTGGTAGCAGAATCCAGCTTTTTAACACCGCACAGTATCATACTGTACAAAAGAGCATGCTCAGAGTTATTTTGTCTTTAAGGGTCTACACTGGATGGAGAGAAGCATGAGTAACCACCAACCCTGAAAAAAGACTGTGACTGATGTTCAAGAAAGTGTGTTTCCCCAAAGTCAGCAGCATTTAGTGGTATTTTAGCTCACTAGGCTGGGTGGTTTGTAAATAATAAAATTTTATTTCTTACAATAATGGAGTCAGTCTGGGAAGTTCAAGATGTGGTTCTGGTGAGCATCTGTGTTCCTTGCGCACTCGCAGGGTGCAGAGCACGGCGAGAAAGGGCAGCTCCTGCTCAGGAGGATGCTCGTTCTGTCCTGAGGGCACTACTCTCACTCCCTAGTTATCTCCCAAAGGCTGCACCTCCAAATGCTGTCACCGGGGGGAGGGAGATTCAACATAGGAATTTGGGGGAGACACGAACTTTTTCATTCCACAGCAGGATCTCTACCAAGGGCCAAAATGATTCTTGGGAATAAATAATCTTGCTTTGTTAATATATAATGCACAGGTATAAATACAATATATAAACAGATATGCAGTGTTGGCAGTATTAAAATTTAATGGGGGCAATTAGAAAAATATGTCTAAAAAGGTTCCTTGGCGGGGCAATCATTTTGTTAAAAAGTCTGAAATCCTGCCATCGGGTAGTTATTGATATTATTTTTATTAAATAGATGTGGAAATGCAGGTTGAGAGGTTAAATAATCTGGGAAGAACACAAAATGATTGGGTGGGGGAGTTCTGACTCAAACCCAGGTCTGGGTGTTGCCAAAACAGGTACCTTGATTCACTGTGGGATGCCTTCCTGCTGCTTGTTCTCAGGGGCAGGGAAGGGGCGCTTTCTACCTCCCTCCAGGTGCTTTCTGCTTTCCTTCCTTCCAGAATTCCTCTGTATTTTTACCTTGTGATGGCCTCTACCCTCCTAAACTGCTCTGCTTTCTCCTCTAGGATCTGAGACCTTACCTCCTTGGCTTCATCGTTAACCCAGGAGTGCTCCAGGAGAAATTTCAGCAGCAGGATTGCAGGAAAGGGTATTTGCATTTTAATGCCATGCTGAGGAATTACCCAAAGGATGGGGTCTTTCCCAGTGGAATTTCAGGGTCTCTCCCAGGCTAGTGGGAAGTAATTTAGAACCATGTGCATTGCAGACCCATGCAAATCATAACAGGAAGGCAGACGCCTGCCTTTGACTGCAGCCTGTGTACCACGTGTCTTCGCTACATGTCTTCATCTGACCCTCTTGACTAGACTCTCCTGCTGTTATTCTATCAACTAGGCTCAACACCTGAGTGTCTCTGTGTATCAATTCCAGGAACATTCAATCTTCACAACACATTTTATATTAAACAGAGGCAGCCATGAGAAACACTTTGTTGTTGCTTTTAAGGTGGTTGCTTTGAAAGAATTGAGTAGCCAGTCTTGGCTTTTTAACCAGGGTGTCTAGCATCAATTTGTCAGGAAGGAGTGGATTTCTTTCTTTTCTTCCCAGAGGGCCCACGGAAAATGAGGAATATAAACAATAAGAGTAAATCGATTGAATTTACATTTAAAAGCTTCCATTAGGAGAGCACAGGGGCGGGCCCTGTTTAGATCATCAGATGTTACCCCCCCAAATATATACTGCTCACAAAAATTAGGGGATATTTCAAAATGAATATGAAACAAATATCCCCTAATTTTTGTGAACAGTGTGGCTCAGGTCTGGTGAGAACTAAAGAGGGTGGCTTCAGCTTTTCCACAGAGATGCTAGTGGTTAAACCTGAGGTTACAGAGCCTGGCACTTGAGCATTCTCTGCTGGAGGAACCAAGAGTCAGTCCTTCAGCTGATGGTCTCTGGCTCTCAAGAGAAAAGCAAGAACTATTCAGAGCTGTTACACAAAAGACAAAAACTCCCACATGGATGCATGTCAAAGCCAAGGTTATTTTCTCAGTGTAATAAGTAAACAGGTTTCTCTCATTTGACATAGTGATATAGTAAATTTCCACGCCTGACTTCCCCCACCTAAAAAGTGGGGTTGTAAGAATACCTGCCTCTATTATTTTGCTGGAAACTGCTGTAACAAAATACCACAAGGGTGACTTAACCAAAATTTATCGTGTTCCAGTTCTGTAGGATAGAAGTCCTGGGTCAAGGTATCAGTGAGGTTGTTCCTTCTGAGGGTTTTTGCTGGTTACTGACTATCAGGCGTTCCTGATCCCAGCCTCCATCTTCACGTGGTGTTTTCCCTTTTAATAAGGACACGAGTAAGATTGAGTTAGAGGCTCATCCTACTCCAGTGTGACCATATTTTAACCTAACTAACACATCTGCAATGACCCTATTTCTAAATAAGGGTACATTATTAGGTACCGGAGTTTAGAATTTTAACATAGAATTTTTGGGGAGGAACACAATTCAACCCATGACAGCACTTCACAAGGTAGTGTGTGGATTAAATGACAATATAAAGTTCTGAGTGAGGGTTTGCTCTAATTATTATTGGTAAGTAGACATCTTAAAGAATAACCATATAGCCCTGGCCGGTTGGCTCAGCGGTAGAGTGTCGGCCTAACGTGCGGAGGACCCGGGTTCGATTCCCGGCCAGGGCACACAGGAGAAGCGCCCATTTGCTTCTCCACCCCTCCGCCGCACTTTCCTCTCTGTCTCTCTCTTCCCCTCCCGCAGCCAAGGCTCCATTGGAGCAAAGATGGCCCGGGCGCTGGGGATGGCTCTGTGGCCTCTGCCTCAGGCGCTAGAGTGGCTCTGGTCGCAACATGGCGACGCCCAGGATGGGCAGGGCATCGCCCCCTGGTGGGCAGAGCGTCGCCCCATGGTGGGCGTGCCGGGTGGATCCCGGTCGGGCGCATGCGGGAGTCTGTCTGACTGTTTCTCCCTGTTTCCAGCTTCAGAAAAAGAAAAAAAAAAAAAAAAAAAAAATAATAACCATATAAATAATCACCATTACTATTTGAGGACCTGCTATGTGTCAGAGACTATATTGTTATACTTCCTTCTACACCTCATAGAGAGATCTTCAAAATGCTTTTATTTCCTCTAGTATTTCCAGTTTAAAAATGGATAAACTGATGCTTAGGTAGGTGAAATGATTTTGATGTAGCTGAAGCCTAACAACTTGTTTATGGTTGTAAACAGGACTGCAATCTCAACCTGATTGTGTACACTTTGAATAATGGAACAGTATCTCAAAAATTCACAACTCCTTACCTGTTTTTGTATGTAAATGCAGTTTGCCATATGATGTATTAAGTTTGCATAATCAAGGTTCTGTCATAATATTTTAGATAAGAAACTCAGCTGTTGCATAAAAAATGTTAATTAAACATAAAATAGTCATTTTGATCTTGTCAATAATTATTTAAAAATAGTGGCAGGTTCCTGATTTAGTTCATATTCAGTAGACAGAGCCTCCATACTGTGTTAGTAATGCTCAAATTCATAAAACCTGTCTGCTGCTTTCAGAGGGCTGGGGTTGGACTCGGTGTGTGCCGAGGGCATGGCCACTGGCCAGGCTTGGAATAGTGGGGCCCAGTGCAGTGGGGCTGGAGCACAGGGAGGAGTCAGGCTGATGCTGCTGGGGAGGGGTGTGAGAGCCTTGCATGGAGTTAGTAGGTCACTTCTGGCATTTGTATTCTGAGGAGAATCTTTTTATTTATTTATTTATTTATTTATTTATTTATTTATTTATGACAGAGACAGAGAGAGACAGAGAGAGGGACAGAGGGACAGACAGACAGGAAGGGAAAGAGACGAGAGGCATCAATCCCTCATTGCGGCACCTTAGTTCTTCATTGATTGCTTTTCTCATGTGTGCCTTAAGAGAGGGCTACAGCAGAGAGAGTGACCTCTTGCTTAAACCAGGGACCTTGGGCCCAGGCTGGTGAGCCTTGCTCAAACCAGATGAACCTGCACTCAAGCTGGCGACCTTGGGGTTTTGAACCTGAGTCCTCCATGTCACAATCCAATGCTCTATCCACTGCACCACCGCCTGGACAATTGAGGAGTGTCTTATTTTCAATGCAAGTAGAAGGGGGAGAGGACCTATTACAGTTGTACCTTTAGGCTTATTGAAGGGGCCAGTCAACAAAGCTGGAAGGTTTAAGATACATTTATCTGTATCAGCCCATACCTGATATTTCAGAAATATGGTAGAAATTAAATGGGTACCATAAGCTTAGAATTATTAGGTAATCAGCATAAATGGAGGAAAAACCCTCCCCCACCCCTTAGGGCTATATCCCATGGGAATTCAAAACGTTATAGAAAGAAGTGATTTAGGGGCAGTTACTACCACCTACCAGGACTCCTGACTAAATGAATGTTTATGGCGATGGGAATGCTAGGTTTAGTGCCATGTGCACAAATGAATATGGTATGGTCCTTGAAGAACATATAGTTATGGTCTACTAGGGGAAGATAAATACTTCCAACTTTCTTCCTTATATTTCTGAAAATAAAAGACTTTCTGCTTTTGGATGAATTATGAACTATGTTGATATTGATTAATGATAATGGAATAATATTATTTTTTATTTATAAAATGATTTTAACTTTTCAAAGTGCTTTCCCATACTATTTTTCCTGCCATACTATCATTCAAGCACGGATAGGGATGGGGGCCGAGCGAGACCAGGACTGGCGTGGGCTGCCAGGAGTCTGGCCTGGCTGCCACTGTTCCAAAGGCAACAGCCTCCTTTGCTATTTCTTCCTAATCTGCATCTTCTACCCTTCTTTTTCATTTCCCACACTGTGCTTATTTTATTCCGGTCTTCCTTGCTGTTGCCGTGGAGTTCTCTACATATCACACTGTGCTCTTTGGAGCAAAGCTATTACAGAAATCTAATAAATAATAAATTTCAGTGCTCAGACAGATCAATAAAATGCATGATAAGAAGAGGCCATTATAGCAAATGAAAAATGCACAAGAGGATGCCCACAGCATGAGTCAACCTTCATCCCGGAGAAGCTGAGCCCCATGAAGCATCAAAGACAAGAGGGCCATATTGGGGCATTTGGAAGCTTTCGGTTTTTTAGTTCACTCATAGATATTTGTTAAAGGTTTATCCCTTGGTATGCCCAGAGATTCAGGGACATTCTCTTTCCAGGAGTTCAATAAGTTAGCCAAGGAGATAGATGATACAGTTATAGCTAATTGTAATGCAATGCCATTACCTCTATAGACAATAAACAGATCTTGAGAGCTCAGGGGGGAAGGAATCAACTATGCAGAGGAGGGGGACGTGGCTTTCATTAAAGTGATGACCTTGGACTTCAACTATAAAGAATGGGTAGGATTTATTTTAGGTGGAAGATTTGAAATAGGTGTGAGATAGAACGTTTTCTAAGGGCAGCAAATAGGTAGACAAATGCTAGACTGTATACATACGTACTGACATGTTAGGGGTTTTTTCATCTGTACTTTTCACAAAGCATTTAAAGTCTTTCTCAATCAGTATCAATGTGGCTAACCAACCTTATCCTCCCACTCACCCTGCTCCAATATTTTGGATTTTTACTGTTTAAGAAAACATAAGGCAAAGTAAGTAAGAAGTAAGCATGAGAGCAAGGAAACTGGCCACAAAGGTGTTGGCAATGCTGGCCCGGACCATCAGCTGTCTCCTGGGGTTCTCAGGTTGGCCCCACAGACGGAAGGATTTGAAGGGAATGATCCCACCTTATTCTCACCCTGGTCACCTGGAGAAAATGCACAGGAGAAGGGGGATTTTGGTTCAATGGTTTTCTGCTTTCTAACTCCCCAGTTTCCAAATATGTGGTCCAGATCAGTACCCTTGAATGTGACCTGTCAGTGGCAGTACTCTTCCATGGGGGAGGAGGGCAGGATGTGGGGACAGCAGCCTTGAATTCTCCTAGAAGGAAACACCAATTTCAAGCCATGACTTGTCGAATCTATCAGCCTGAGATGAGATGCAAAGAAGGGTCTGTGCTAATGCAAGATCCCTCTGTCAGCATCTAAATATTTCTGGATTCTTATTTTTATCTACCTGTACACTTTATTTCTGTTTCCTAAGCACAGGGTTTTATCCTCTGCCTCATTTCTGCCTTTCCCGCCTTTCCTTATTAAAGTGGCTATTGATAAATTAATCCTGGGGAAAGAGTATACAGTCTACTCTTGAATGACGCGGGGGCTGGGGGCATGGTCCCTGCACAGTTGAGCATCAACATATAACTCTATTTTTCCAAAGAGATACAGTTCTTCCAAGTCTCTGTGTTCTTGGAAAATGATTTTGTTGAGTCTTTCTTGGTTAGACTTTTAGGATCAATCTGTTAGCTTGTAGCATACATACTCTTTTTTTAAAAAAATGTTTCTACATTGATTTCAGAGAGAGGAAGGGAGAGAGAAGAATCAATTCCTTGTTTCACTTAGTTGTCCCATGTCGTTGTGTACTTGCCGATTGCTTTTTGTAGGTACCCTGACTGACGATCACACCCACGACCTCTGGCAGGCCTGGTCGATGCTTTATCTACTAAGCCACCCGGCCAGGGCACATATTTTTGTTAACCGTATATCTATATAGGTTACTTTTCACAATTCTTTTTATATTTATCTTAAATGCATTTTAATTGTACTGTCAGCCCTTTGCATCTGCGGATTCAACCAACCTGGGATGGAAAACAATATTTTGGATTGTGGTTGGGAAACTGCTGTTGGAAATGCTAAAATACTGTTTTCAATCCATCATCATTGGTTGAATCTGCAGATGTGAGACCTGGGCATACAAAGTGCCTACTATATTTATTGAAAAAAAACACCCAAATATAAGTGGACCTGTGCAATTCAAACACATGTTATTCAAGGGTCAACTTTGGAGCCAGAAGTGGGTTCGAATCTAGGAACTATTACTAGTTTAGCTCCATGATCTTGTGAAAATGACTTAACCTCTATGAATTTTTGTTTCCTTAAATGTAAATTGAGCAATAAGTTTGTCTTCAGATCTTCTGGAAAGATTAAATAAAACAACATATGTATAATATAATACACTGCATGTGCTCTGTTTATTGCTTTGTAGTCCAGGCATTCCATAGGTACCTGTAAGACTTAGCATGGTGTTTTACATAAAAGGTTATTAAAACTGTCAGTCCCTCCTCTTCTGGGCCTACACAGAGTTTCTAACTCTTTTGCTCTGCCAGCATTCTGTCTCGGTCCCTGGCAGAGTAACATCTAGTTAGCCATGTTGAACTCTTAACTATTGACTGACTATCCATATTCATTTTCCTATTTTTCTTTTGTGTGACCATCTTTTCTTCACTTTTCAGCCTTCTTCATAGTTTAGTATGACCCCTGACATAGTGTTCACCAACGGAGTGTGATTGGGAGTGATGTGTGCCACTGCTGGGCTTGGCCATTGAACTTTCCGAGAGTCCTCCTCTGTGCTACTGTCTCCCGTCCAGACAGCTGGGTAGCAATCCCTCTGCCACCATCACTAACACACACACACGCTCTGAACTGGGGCACATCAGAAAATAACTATGGCCTTTGAGCCATTTCCTCCCGGGTGGTAGTGTTCTGCCAGTGTAGCCTACCATACTATTTTTTTCCCTTGTTCTATTTCTAAGTTTGACTGAAATAGCTAGAAAACACTAAACTGCAAAACACATTTGAAAGAGTACTGAATCTAAAAATAGCACTAGGTTTGAGACTTGGTTTGCATTAATAGCTATACGATCTTTTTATTTACTTACTCAAACTTTCCCTTTTTTATTAAAGAGAAGTGATGATAGTCTATGTGACTTTATTGGACCATTTCACTTCTTGGGTCTCAGATTATTTCCCTGAAAAATATGTCACAGGGTTATAAATCAGGAAAAGCTAAAAACTGTATGGTTTTACACATAGGTGGGATGTAAAACTGAGACTCGTGGACTTAGATAAAAGTGAAGTGGTTAGCAGGGGTTGCAGGGAGGAGAGTCAGGAGAGACAAATATATGTTTACAATAAATGATTTGATTTTGGGTGATGGCAAACAACACAATCAACAGTTCAAATGCTATAGAGATGTTCAGCTGAAACCTATGTACTCAATGATAAATGTCACCCCAATAATTTAATTTTCTAAATATCTATCTATCTATCTATCTATCTATCTATCTATCTATCTATCTATTTGTTTGTTTTATTAAGTGAGGGGCTGGGAGGCAGACTGACAGACTCCCACGTCCACCTGGCAAGCCCCCTATGGGGTGATGCTTTGCCCGTCTGGGGCTGTTGCTTTGTTGCTCAGCAACTGGGCTATTTTAGCACCTGAGGTGAGACCATGGTACCATTCTCAGCACCCAGGGCCAACTTGCTTGAATGAGGTATGGCTACAGAAGGGGGAGAGAGAGAGGGGGGAAGAGAGAGAGAGAGAGAGAGAGAGAGAGAGAGAGAGAGAGAGAAGGGGGGGGATGGAGAAACAGATGGTCGCTTCTCCTATATTGCCTGACTGGGAATCAAACCTGGGACTTCCACATGCTAGGCCAGTGCTCTCCCGCTGAGCCAACCATCCAGGGCCTCTAATTAAAAATTTTAAAAATGATAAAAAAAAATTTGTAGAGTCCTTGTAGAGCTTCACTGTCCAAAATGCCCCTCATCCTGTGTTGCTATAGAATTCTTGAAATGTGACTAGTCTGAATAGAGAGACTCAGCAAGTCTCTCAGTTGCTAGCTGTTTTCTGTCTTTGCCTCATGAACAATAAAGGAGAAAAGGAGGGCAGACAGTCCTGTAGAGGATTCTGGATACACTGGATTTCATAGGCTTGCTACAAAAAATAGAAAATAAAGACTGTCAAATGGCTCAAAAATTTCAAAATAATAATATTCTGGGTAAAATTTTATTTAACTGGGTTAAATAAATTATATTACTGAAATTAATTCCCTTTTTTCATTTTTTAATGGGGCTCCTGGAAAACTTAAGATTCTGTGTATGGCACATATGACATTTCTGTGGGGCAGTGCTGCTCTCAACATCAAAGCCTTACTATTTAGTACAAACAGATATCCACTAATATCTGAATATAGGAAATGGGAATTGGACAGCAAGTTTTCTTTATATGCAGATGATGGTTTTATCCTGCAGGACTATTCCTGGGATTAAAGAGTTTACCTGTGGAGCGCCTGCTGTACGAAAGTTGTTCAGCAAACGGTAGCTGTCGTTACCCTCCCACCTTTTCCTTTCATCCAAACGCGGCTTCCGCGGTCACCTACTGGCTTTTTTTTCTTTTGCAGCAAACATACTTTTATTTATTTTATTATTACTTTTCATCTTTTTTCCTTTTTATTTTTTATTGAATTCATTGGGGTGACATTGGTTAATAAAGTTTTATATGTTTCAAGTGTGCAATTCTATACTACATCTGTACACTGTATTGTGTGCTCACCACCTCAATGTCCTTCCATCACCGTATATATCTCCTACCCCCCACCCTGCTTTCCCTCGCGTAGTCCCCAGACCATTGCCTGTGTCTGTGAGCTTTTTCCTTTGTGTAATCCCTTCACCTACTGGCTTTGAATTTTTATATTGAGCAAAGCATTAATTTGTTTCTTGTTTCAGAAACCCTTCTAACATGTATTGGCAATACCAAAGATGGGACTTTTTGTTTTCCTTTACAGCCTTTTAATGTCATCACCTCCCAAGAATGCAGTTATAACAGTTAATCGCTCTCTAGATCTAAGAAACTGAGAGCAGTCAGTTTCATTGGAGTTAGGGAAATGGATTTTGAGTCTAGCAATCCCTATTGAAAGCCTTTTGCTTACTTGATGCTTTTCTTTAACCAAATCACTGTCTCTTAATTTTTAAAGGAGGGGGTGGAACTAAATAGCCATTATCCTAAACCCAGACCTAAACCTAAATCCTAAACCTAAATCCTTCCTTTGTTTTGGCTGGAGCTCTGTAACATGGGCTATCTGCACGAAGCAGGTGTTTTCCGATACTGCTCTCTTGGAACCAGGTAATTGTTTTTTTGTTTTCTCTCTCTCCCTTGACCCTCTTTTCCTCTTCCCCTTCTCCCCTTCTCCACAATTCCTTTCTTTCCCCCTTTTCTCTGCTCTTCTTTATTTGTTCACAAGACCATATATGGAAAGAGGATGGCTCATTAGAAAGCCTGAGCAACTGTCCCGTTTATGGCCATTTGAAAACCACAGGTACTAAGATCCAAGACTAGTAAATTTCTTCTCAAAGCATTAGTTTATTTTGTATTAACATGGCTCTCAAGATACCCTTGAGGCCAGTGTTTCCTTCACAATTCCTGGATAGAAACAGTTCATGTTCTCATTGAAAGAGTGACCCTGAGAGATGTGTATGTTCATAAATTTATTTTTCCTCCCTTCTTCCTTCTCATCCTCCCTCCCTCCCTTAAAATAATAGTTTTATTGAGATATAATTCACTTACCATATATTTCACCCTTTAAAAGTGTCCTATTCAATGGATTTTTGTATACTCAAAGAGTTGTACAGCCATCTCCACTACCGAAGTTTTTCATTTATTCCCCCCATTCCTCCCGGAAAGTACTTATCAGCAGTCACTTCCTGTTCCCTATTCTCCCAGGCCCGGGAAACTTCTGTTCTACTTTATGTCTTCACTGATTTTGCTATTATGGACATCTTCTATAAATGAAACAACACAATATATGGCTTTTTGTGACTGGCTTCTTTAATGCAGCATAATATTTTGAGGTTCATCCATATTGTAGCTTGGTCAATAGTTCATTTTTTTAATTTCCAAAGGTATTTCATTCTGTGAATTTACCACCTTTTGTTTATCCATTCATTATATGTATTCACTTTTTGGCCATTATGAATAATATTGCTGTGAACAATTGTGCACAGGTTTTGTGTGGACATGTTTTTAATTCTTCCACCTAGAGGTGGAAGTGCTGATCATATGGTAACTATATGTTTAACTGCTGAACTGTTTTCAAAAGTGGTTGCATCATTCATCAGTCCTGCCAGAAATGCTTGAGGGGTACAATATCTCCACATCCTTGCCAACACTTGTTATTATTGCTCATCTTTTTTATTCAAGTGAGTGTCAAATGGTATCTCATAGTCTTGATTTGCGTTTTTCTGGTGATTAATAGTGTTGAATACTTTTTCATATGTTTATTATCTATTTGTATGTCTTCTTTGGAGAAAAGCTTATTTGAATCCTTTTTCCCATTTTAAAAACTGAGATTTCTTTTTTATTGGTGAGTTGTAAGAGATATTTTATCTATTCTGTACATAAGTCCCTTTTGAGATATATGATTTGCAAGTATTTTCTCTTGTTCTGTAGATTGTCTTTTCACTTAATGGTATCCTTTTGTTGGAAAAACAGCTGTGTTAGGCTTGCTTAATTTTGCTTTGCATGATGAGTGCATGAGATGTGGCAGAGCCCTGTGTATATAGCCTATGGAAGGCTATGGGTGGTTTGACAGGGGCAGATTGCGGATTGCCTGCCAGCCACTGTGAGGTGCCGTTTTGTTATTTGTTCGCTTACTGCCGTGAGAAGTGGTTTCCCCTGCTTGTTTGCTTTTCCGCCTTTGGGAGACTCCATTAAACGGGAATGGCCCAATGCTTTCTGGCTCCGCAGTTTCTCTACTGTCTGCCTGAATCCAGTGGGAACCTGCCTGGCCTCGGCCACTGGCATTACACCTTTGAAGCACAAAATTTTTACTTTTGATGGAGTTCACTTTACTTTTAATTTTGTTGCTTGTTCTTTGAGTGTTATATCTAAAGAATCATGGCCTAATTCACAGAAGTTTTGTTCAGAGCTTAAAAACACCAGAGATACACAGAAAAGGATGGTTTATAATTTCAACCCTGCCTTTGTCAGGCCTCAGTGGCTTTCAGACAAAGTTTTGGCTGTGCTCTCAAAGAATGGTTCAAGTCTTATTTTCATAGCAAGCCGGTGGTGTGAGGAGGGCACAGCTGCTAGGCATTTGGACACTGCAGCAGTTGCCTTAATTGGATATTCCTCACCTCTCTAGGCGGACTTGTTAATGGCTTTTTAAGTGAGACACACCAGCCAAGTGCATTAGACTACTTGGCAAGTCAATTCATGCTCACTTGGAAGCGTTAATCCATGGAAAATAAGCAGAGGCCCTCAGCCAGGAGGAACTCTGAATTTCATTTGCAGAGGTGAGAGAGTAAGAGCTGTGTCTGCGATCTCAGACGCTTCCAAGGCCCCTTTCAAGGGCTGTCTGGGAAAAGGTCTTCTTATCTAACTGCACTCTCTCAGCCACACTGCTTCAGCTCAGCAAGTGATCGCGGTGCCTGCCCTAAGGGGCTTCCACTCATTGGGAGGGATAGAAAACACGTATGAAATGCTCAGAAATAATTCACTGATAATGTAAGATACTTTCCATCTACCCCTCAACTCTGTGTATTCTGGCCTCAGTGAACAACTCTTCTCAAAGTGTTCTCTCAGAGACCAATAACCTATCAGTTGCCAAATTTGATGAAACTCCACATCTGTGTTTACTGCCTTGACCTTTCTTCTGAGCACTCTGAATTTCCACGTGCCCATCACAAATCTCTACACAGAAGTCTTGGCAATGCGAGTTTCACACATCGAAACTTTTCTCCCTTATTCCTCACATTTCTGCCATCACCAATCTGTTTGATTCCTTTTGTCATGGCAAAACCACCTACTCTAATTACCGAATTCTCCTCCTGTCACCCCCTCGTCACCAGTTCTAGTCTGTTTATGTACCTTCCTTTCCAATCCCACAGTCTTTGTTCAGATTTTGAGGCTCTCTTTTCTGAATGTTATAATATAAAGCTACTCTGCACCCAATTTCTCCTCTAATTCTTTGTCTATATTTTTGCCAAAATTATGTTTTAAAACTACAAATCTCATCCCACCAGTCCTTTCTTCACACATCTTTAGAGACTCCCACAGCCTGTGTAGCTTACGTAGACTCGTTCATTCTTGCCCCAACATCCCTCTCTAGCCTTATTTCCCATAGCTCTAAATCCCTCTCCGCTTCCTGACCAGATCCACGCCTTTGTCCGCTCTCTGCTCTCTGCCCTCTGCCTGGAGAGTCCCTTCTTTCTTCTCTGCTTGGTGAACTTTAACTCACCCTTTAAGTTGCCATACCCAAAATGAACTTTGGAAAGTCTTCCTTGAGACCCTTGGGGCCTTGCGTGGACTTGTGTTATGATTCCATGACACTTTTGTGATCGTTCATAAGTTTTCCTCTGGCTCCAAACCCTTACTCTTGCTCCCTCCAATGCAGGGTAGTCAACCTTTTTATACCTACCGCCCACTTTTGTATCTCTGTTAGTAGTAACATTTTCTAACCGCCCACCGGTTCCACAGTAATAGTGATTTATAAAGTAGGGAAGTAACTTTACTTTATAAAATTTATAAGGCAGAGTTACAGCAAGTTAAAGCATATAATAATAATTACTTACCAAGTACTTTATGTTGGATTTTTGCTAAATTTGGCAGAATAAATCTTTATAAAACAACTTACTATAGTTAAATCTATCTCTTTATTTATACTTGGGTTGCTCCGCTACTGCCCACCATGAAAGCTGGAATGCCCACTAGTCGGCAGTAAGTACCAGGTTGACTACCACTGCTCCAATGCATTCTTTAATCCCTTGTTCCTTTTTTTTTTGTTCTCTTAATGTCTCTCTATCCCAAAACTTTGCTTATAAACCTGGTAGCTCCTGGGGAAGTAGAAGCTGTCTTGCTTGAGCGCTTAGCAAGAGTGCCTCATTCAGAAGAGATGTTTGATAAAGGTCCTAATGAAGGAATTTACTGACCCAAATATGTTTAAAACTACTCTCCCCGTCCACTTAAAAGCAAACATGTCCATTTTTCAAATTAGTCCACAGTATGGTTGAAGTGCTTTTCATGTTCTTATTATCTTTTTTTGTGGATTGTGGGGAGAGTTATTATAGGGGAGCGACAACAAAAACCAGAAAAACCAAGTGAAAAGAATTTAGTGGTGGTGACTTGGCCATGGAGGGCCACGGTCCAAGCCTGAAGTGCTTTATTTGGTTCTGTACATGTGGTAGCAACTTCTGCATATAGTCCCATAGCGATGGCTGTGGGATGGGTGGCACTGTGGCATACTAGATACATGCACTCTGCTTTTAGAGCCAGAAGGAATTTGAATCAGGGCTTATAGGTTTCATTCAAAGTCAATGACCTAACTTCTCTGAACCTCATATCCACCACTATGAGTGAAACAAACACCTTCACCTCGAGGGTTTTATAGGAATAACTAGAATATTAGTTCTGTGCTTAGCCAAGTGTTTGCATATGGTTGTCAAATGGAAGCTATTTTATCTATATGTTTGAAAGGGTATGTATGTGTTATTTGACTAGTCTGGAAAAAATATAGGTGATATTTCAAATATAGCTGACCTGTTCCTTTGACCATGATCCCTTTTCTTAATTTTTTGGACCAGGAACCAGGCTTTCATTCCGGAATGTTACTGGTGCTGAAAATGATGTGCATCTAAAGCCAATGAATTGAAATTGTGCAAAGTGAAATCCTTCCTAGAATTTATATACTTGAGTGTACTTCAGCAGCAATGTCCAAGGCTGTAAACACAGCTGAGAGAGGCTGTTATTGTATTTTAGAGTCTCTTTTCTATAATATTAAGACATCTTGATTTAATTGGTAAGCTGCTCTGTGATAGCATTCAATTTAAATGAGGTTTGTGGAGTGGGGGATCATAAGGCAATCTCTCATGGATCAAAGATTGCTGATGAAGTCTACCTTATTGCTGTGTGTCAGAAATTAAATCACTATCTACTATCATGAACCAATCGATCAGATTATCTTTTTGATGGTAGAATGTTAGTGGGTGGGGGAAGCAGAGAAAGGGAGGATATAAACTATCATTTTATCACTTCTGTGCTGTGCTGCTTACTTTACGATATTGGAAGTACCCTGTGTCTCTCTGTACTGGAATATTATTAGTCAGTATTTCCATATGAAACAAAAATATGAGCACACACGTGCATACAGACCCACATACACACTCACCCCAGGGTGGTAATCTGGAGGAAATATAATCTAAAGAAAAGTATAATTTTTTCCTAAAATAATCCCGGGAGTCTTATGAATTATTGGAATTATTTCCAGTTTAAACTTTCTTCTGCATTGTTCTTCCATCAGTAAATTGGTAACAAAGAATATGCCCTATGCCCTTTCTGTAGAAGGAAGTAGAAATGAGTGTTTGCTGAATTCCCTGAAGTCCTAGACAAAAATACTATCATTGATATCTCCTTACATTCGCAAAGATGGAGGAGCCAATTTAAGATGGGAAGCTTTTCACCATTACACCTTTGTATGAACCTGAGCTGATACAGAATCAAAGCTTTTTTTGAGAGCATGACAGAAAGAAATTGATTATGTCAACGCAGTATATGTCAAAAATGTGAAGCATCAGACTTCTTAGTATCGTGTTTGACGCTCCTAAAATGTATCTGAAATTTGAGTAAATTGCAGAATTCTTTTACTGTTTCTCATTTAAGATGGGCTTGACTGGAGCATACCCTCCATGGAAAGTTACTGATGCGTTTACATTAAACCTAATCACCATGGTGGCATGTAGCTATAAGCTTGGCTGAAAACACCGTACGGCAGGCAGACCAGAGCCATTCAGTGCAGGAGTCGCCCACTCGGTGGAGAATTCTGACTTTCTTAGCTTAGCACCCAGTGTTCTTGCAGGTGGCATGGGTTATTGGGATACTATCAGTTCCCGGAGCGCTGACTTCCATCTTCCAGTGGGAGTCTCTGGGGAGATGGTGTGCAGCACAGATCTTGGGATTCTTCAAAGGGGTCTCAAAGCCCCTCAGTGGCCTATCAGCGGGGAAGAGCGAAGTGATGGTAAGTGAGGTGGATGCCCTCTGCCAAGCAAGTAATGGTCTGGAAGGGGCTATGGGTTTGGGTGCCCATCTTCTTATTTTTCTCCGTGACCTTGTCAAATGACTTTATTTTTGTGTTTCTATAGATGGAAGGAATCATGCAAAATGGTCATGCGAAACCTAGAAACCATAAAATGCTATAGAGATGCTAAATATACAGCATCTAGGATGTGAGTTTCCTCTGTTCTTAGAGCAGTTACTATTTCTAGGTGTAAGCGGATCAGAGTATAGTGTGCGCACAGTGTTAGAAGAAGATGAGTGTTAGCTGGATGTTGGTGTGCTCAGCTGCAGTTACGGAAGCTGCTGTGGGATTAGTGACTCACCTTCAGGATGGCAGCGCTATCCTGTGCCACGTTCTTGGCTTTTCTCTTCGGTTCAGTTTGTGAAAAGTCTCTCTTTTGTGATGAGAGAAAATGACAATTATCTTCCTCATGTGTTGTTTCTATTTTTGGTAAGCAGTGGCCAGAGTTTGCATTGGATAAAATTTCAATGGCAGTTTTTGTGAAAATTATTTCTTTCTGAGAAAGGCGAAATGGTAGGGGAGAGACCATCTTAGCTAGTTTGACCATCTGCAAAGGCTAAAGTCAGTGACTGCCCCATAGGTGTTGGGAGTGTAGTTATTGCCACAATCTGCCTATGAATTTCTAGCCTTCAAACTACGTTAATGTTACATTAAGCTGTTCTTGCCCTACAATGTTGGCTACCTCCCTGTGTTGATTTCATCACTCATCTCTCATGCCCACTGAATTGCTTGGGCTTGGGAGGAATACAAACTATTTGAATGCAGGGTTATCTTGAACAAATTATAGGTAAATGATACATTTTGCAGGAAAAGCAATGCACACTTACATCATCTGTATGTAGATTTTAGATTATCTGCTCTTTTGTTTTATCTGTGCCTTAGTACTTTTCCACTGGTATAAATAAGAAAGAGTCCATTGAACTTCCTGTCTGGAGAGAGAAAAAAACAAGATTTGGAATAAAATTTTGCAGAGGTTGCAATCTGATCTTGTAAGGCTGAGCTTGACTCCTGTATGTTTTCTGGTAGGTTGGAACAAATTTTAATTTGTTCATTTAAGGCCCTGGCTGTTTGGCTCAGTGGTAGAGTGTCGGCCCAGCATGTGGAAGTCCTGGATTCAAGTCCCAGGCTCAATTTACAGTCAGGGCACACAGGAGAAGCACCCATCTGCTTCTCTACCCTTCCTCTTATCCTTCCTCTCTCTCTCTTCCTCTCCCGCAGCCAAGGCTCCACTGGAGCAAAGTTGGCCTGGGCCCTGAGGACAGCTCCATGGCCTCCGCCTCAGGTGCTAGAATGGCTCCAGCTGCAATGGAGCAACACCCCAGATGGGCAGAGCATCGCCCCCTAGTGGGCATACCGGGTGGATCTCGGTCTGGCACATGCAGGAATCTATCTGACTGCCTCCCGCTTCTAATTTTTGGGAAAAAAATTGAACTGCATTAAAGTGTTTTGTTTTCCAGTGCAATTTGCTACAGTCCCCATTCTGCTCCTTAATGTCTTATACTTACACACGGCTTTACTGCCTCCTGCTCCCTGAACGAATTTGAGCCTGCAACTTCTGGTTAAAAGACTCGTCCCTACTAGGAAGCCTTGTGTGTTTATACCAAGTATTTGCTCTTTTTTTCTGATATTACAGGAAAAGATATTCTATCCCAGACTAATAATTGGAAACTAAAATAATAGAAAGAAAAGAATGACAATAGCAAAAGGCAATAGCAGGAGGGAGGAATGGGGAGTTGATATTCAACATATATAATGTTTCAGTTATGCAAGATGATTAAGTTCAAGAAATCTGCTATACAACTTTGTTAATGCCGTATTGTACACTTAAAACATCATTGAGGAGTAGATCTCATGTTAAATATTCTTATCACAAAAATAAAAAGAAAGCAAGGGCAATATATAGAAGTCAGAAAAATAATAATATGAAGAAAATAAAATAGAAATCAAATACAAATGCATTATACAGGTCACCTGTCATAGAAATGTACACTTGACACCTATATGATCCTATTAACCAATGTCACCCAATAAATTTAATAAAAATAAAAAAAATCAAATACATTTACTTCTATGAGAACTTCTATAAAGGAGATAGAACAATGAAATATCATGATACAGTGCAAACAAGAATGAAAGAATTTAAGAAAATCTCTCAATGATGAAACACACACACACACACACACACACACACACCCAAAAGTACAGTTAAGAAAAGCAATAAGGGTCCCAAGTCTAACTTATTTAACAAGTCAGGTAAAAATATAGGTACTTATAATATAAAACTTACCAACATTAAAAACATGTAATATTTAGGGTACTTTATCATATATTTCTACTTTGTGTACATTTGAGTTGTTATAACAAGTGTTAAATTATCTTTATAATCTGTAAAAGAATAGTACAGGTAATGGTCTCCCCTCCCTTGCTCCAGTTCCATTTCTCTGGAACAGGCATTGTTGACTATATTGCCAATCTATTCATTCTTAAATTGTACTTATTTTAGAAGATAATCTTCATGTAAGAGAACGCCAGCTATTTGGACTGTTCCTTAATCATAACAAAAAAGAGACTGGCATTCAGAGGCAGCTGGAGACCCCCATTATGGTGCAAAGTCACAGTGGAAAGAAAGGGATGTTCTTGAACAGGTTGCTTTCCAGCGGGGTATGTGTAAGGAAAGTGTTTTCCTAAGTGGCATCCTATGGCTTTCATGAATTTAAATTGTATCAACCAAAAATAAAATATAAACTAATTTTTAAAAATTAGAATATGGAGGATACATGGGTAGGTTAGAGGTTTGTTTTTCTATATTTTTTCTTTTTTTGTGACAGAGACAGAGAGAGACAGAGAAAGGGACAGACAGACAGGAAGGGAGAGAGATGAGATGAGAAGCATCAGTTCTTTGTTGCGGCTCCTTAGTTGTTCATTGATTGCTTTCTCACGTGTGCCTTGACTGGGGGGGCTACAGTAGACCGAGTGACCCCTTGCTCAAGTTAGCAACCTTGGGCTCAAGCTGGTGAGCCTTGCTCAAACCAGATGAGCCTGCGCTCGAGGTTGGTGACCTTGGGGTTTCGAATCTGGGTCCTCCACATCCCAGTCTGACACTCTATTCACTGCGCCACCACTTGGTCAGGCAATTTTTTACTTTAGGTAATATTTAAAAAAAAAATTCACTGGTGTTCATTATGGGTTTGCATGGGACAGCTGCAGGTATCTCCAATGAAATGGTGTGGAATACATCATGAAGTTCTAAAACATAGAAGTACTTGGAATTTTATTCTTTTATTTCCAGGAGACTTTAGAAAACAAGTGCTGTGTAAGTTATAAACAGGACACACTGAATAATGATTTCACAGGAATGGGAAAAATATCCCAGTCACAAAAGTTAAAAATCAGAGTAATCTGCAGCATTCATAATGCTCTGAATAGCCAGTCCAAATTCAGGGCTACTGATTCTATTTCTACAGAAACTTACAAAACCAGATGTCTGGCTGGCAGTTGGTTTTGATGAATTTCCAAATCTTAACCAGGAGAAAATTTGACAGTTGTCAAAAGCAGCCAGTTATTATGACTGAGACAGGGAATTTTCTCATCTGTTTGCAAGTAAAGAACTATTAAGGGAGGCATTGCATCATAATGTCATGTTTATAAAGAAGGTTTTTAGAGCATATGGTTTAAACCCCTGATTTTTAAAAGTGACAGTTAATTTTCTTGGATGTTGGAAGTTATTTTAATACCAATATTGCATGACTATGGTTTTATTATCACCAGTCAAAATGTCTTGATATTTCTTAACTTAAAGAAATTCATTTTATAGGAATTACATTGCCAAGAAGTTACACCATGATGCTGTTGTGGCTTAAGATGGTGATTCTGAAAGCTGTATGTGCATCAGAATAACTTGGAGGGACTTATTAAATACATAGCTGTGCAGGTGCCGCCCCACTCCTGGTGATTCTGACTGAGTAAATTGGGGTGGACTCCAGACATCTATATTTTTAACAAACGCTATGGGCAATTCTGAACCATAGTCAGATTTGAGAAGCACTGCTTTAATTTGCAAGTTGCTTTAGCTGTGCTCTTTAGCAACAGTGGCTCCTCGTACTGCCGTGTGTGTTCCATTAATACTCACCCCCATTTGCCCCACTTGAGTCTCTGCTGCTGCCCTGACCCTGTCCTTTTGGCAAACAGCACTGTGCACTAAGAAAAGCCGGTACCTTCTTTTCTTTTTCTTTTTTTATTAAGTGAGGCAAGGAGGCAGAGAGACAGACTCCTGCATGTATCCCAACTGGAATCCAACTGGCAGGCCCCCTAGGGGGTGATGCTGTGCCCATCTGGGGCTGCTGCTCCATGGCTTGGCAACTAAGCTGTTTTTGCACCTGAGGTGAAGCTATGGAGCCATCCTCAGTGCCCAGGGCCAACTTGGTTGAGCCATTCAAACCATGGCTGAGGGAGGAGAAGAGAGAGAGAGAAGGGGGAGAGGGAGAGGTGGAGAAGCATATGGTCTCCTGTGTGCCCCGACCAGGAATTGAACCTGGGACTTGCACACGCCAGGCCAACACTGTGAGCCAGCCAGCCAGGGCTGCCGGTATACCTTCTATCATGGGCTGAGAGTCACAGTTGACATATGCTGAGACAGAACAACAGGTATTCTGTTGCATGATGGTGGAAAAAAGAATGTAGTAGATGCCTAGTGATTCTGTTTTATTTTTTGTCCGGTATCTTTGCACTCTTGGAGGCTTCTATTTTTGTGAAATGGAATGCCACGCAGAATCCTGCTCTGTCAAGCGGATGAATGGGGGGGGGGGGGAGCTGCTCTGGCTGCGAGCCCTGTGCATTTGGCCTTCCTCTGACTCAGACACTCTGACTCAGGCCTCTCAGGAACTGCTGTGACCTTTAAGGTTCTGTGCCCCAACTAAAGGCAATAAACATATTGCAGTGGCTTTTTCATATTTACACTGCCTAGTATAATGCACATGTTCCCCAAGTAAAATTGGTTTTTGATTAAAATGAGTCACATGTAATGTAAAGTGTTTTTTATCATAGACCTATCTCCAGCGTTTATAGTGAAATTCAATTGTAATGTAAGATGAAGTGTTACCTTAATTAATTAATTTATTTTTTTAGAACAAGTCATTCATTTAATAAATATCTATTAAGCACTTTCTAGGTCTGACACAATTCAGTTTAAAAAAATACAATGTACCTCCTCACAAAACTGCATAATCTCTAAATCGGAAGACCAGATACTTTCATCAAATGGTGCTTATTCCAGTCCTTACTCCTTTAGCTTTTGAAAGAAATGGGCACCTTTAGCATGGATGGATTTATATCCAGATGATAATTTCAGAGCCATCAGGCCTTTAGGTAATTTGGGTAAGAAATCAATTTTCTTGTCATTTGAAGGAGGAAGCAATGCCGTCTGGAATGTTGACTTCTCAGAGGTTTGGAGTTTGCTTAAAAAGTAAATGATCTCTGATATAATTAAACTTCTTTTGAGTCCCTGCTGTCTCTAAGGTACTATCAGAGGGCTGGATGTGCATGGTATGGTAAGATGTGGCTTCAGCCCACAGGGGGCTTACAAGTTTAGCTGGAAATAAAAATCTAGCAATAAGAAAGCACAGTGAACTCAAATGAAGAGTTCAGACATTGTATATACTACAGGATGCATAGTGTGAGTGAAGAAATAGAAAACACCAGGTTATACAGCAGACACAGAAAAAACAGCATGTTGTTTTGGACATATTGTGACTCTCAAAATTTACTTCTTCAAAAATTTTCTAGTGGAGTGAGGGCATTAAAGAACTTGAAACTTTCAGATGTGGTGGGAGTGTCTTTGTTTCTATGAGAAGGTTTATATTCTCCCTGCTATTTTGATTCTGTTTTTTCTATTTTGTATGCTAGAAACACAAACTCATTCAGGAAAATAGAAGACGAATTCATATTCTGAAAATATAGAATTATGATGCTCAGGAGAAAGGGCCATGATTTCTTTTAGGAGATGAAAAAAAATTAAATATGTAGGTGAAACATCTTAGAATAAAATGCTTTGGGTTACCATTTGCTTACAAAACAACTCAGAAGCAGCTGAAGCGGTGATAATTTTAAATGGCAGAAGAAATCAAATAGTTGATACAATAGGGACCAAGGACTTTGGAGACCTAGATGGAGAGTGATATAGTGGTTAAGAGTATGGATTCGGAGGAGAGACTGTCTGGGTCTAAATCCTGGCTCATCACTGTCTGGCAATGGTTATGCAATTTGTTTAATGCGATAATACCTATCGCATGCAATGTTTGGCAAAGCACTCAGCATAATGCCTGGCACTAAGTCAGTGCTCAGTGTTAGCTGTTGCCACTATCACCATCACCACCATCATCCTTGATAAAAATTAAGCCTTTCTCTTTTGGATAAGCCTATATTTAATACCAGTTAAAACTATTTTTACATAGTTTAAAAGCAACAAACACTCCATAGATTTCACTGAGGGGAAATTTTAAGTCATATGGGTGCTGTGACCTATATAGCATACTGACAGTAACCCTTCTGTGCTAGTGTATAAATGCTGGTGCTGAGTTCACACATTCTGAAGCTCAATTCAGTTAAATCCGGGCAGTAGCATTTTCCACCATTGATAAGCTTTTATTTATTTGCTCTGATTTACAAAGCATCTGGGGTTGTCCAAAACTCTCTTTCCAAAATTAAGAAGTTTCTTCTTCATGTAGAACCTATGATGACACCCAGAGGGTAAAGGGAGACTCGTCTGCCTGCCTTCCTTTCTTATTCTCTTACTCTCATTCTGCTTCTTTCTTTTCCCAACTGAAATATGGAATACTAGATCGAGTTCATTGAGCTAAATACCTGACTCAGGGCCTCTTAGAGTCCAGAGACCTGTGGATGATCTGTGATTATGGAAACAGAAAACCATAGGGACTAGGCTTTCCATTTGAGTCCTGGTTTTCAAACGTGGGAGGGAAGATGAGCAGCTAGAGAGTACCATGTGTCTGCCTAATCAGAAAATGTTGAAATGGAAAGATGTTGGAATAGAAAATCAAATGTCATTTATTCATCAACCCACGCTTTCACAAGTGCCTTCCTGGAAGGCTTAATGTATTCTTTGTGGTGGTGGCCTTTTAAATATCAATCTGCAGAAGGATTTGTTTTTTTTAGAAAAGGCTGATCTCTAAGGCAATTGGATGATAGTTAAAGTAATAGCTACCACTTACTGAGTATGCGCTGTGTGTCAGGAACTGTGCTCAATCCTTTTTTTTTTTTTTACATTATGTCATTCAATCAGGATAACATCCTTAGGAGTTGGAAGGCTAGTATCATCATTTTGTAGTTGAAGATAAGTAATTTGTGCAAGGTCACAGGTAATAAGTTACAGAGGTGGGATATGAACCTGGATATTTCTGACTGCAAAGCTTGTGCTCTGAACCACTTTTCCATACGTATTCAAGTATGTTTCAAGGGGGTATAGTTTCTACTGAAAGAATATTTTAGTTTTCAGATAAATAGGCCTAAAGAAAGTTAGTTACAAATTCAGATTAAATTTAATATGTTCATCTCTTTCTTATTACCCTTGGGCTTATTTTTTTCATTCATCAATATTTTTTTAGGGATTTAAAAGAACTGAACAATATACCATGACCATCCATTCAGGTTAATACATATGTGTCTATTTTTTAAAGGGTGCATAATATGGTTTGGATATACTCTAATTTATTGAATCATTCTTTTATTGATGAACATTCATATTATTCCAAGTTTTTGCCAATTGCGTATGTTTTTCATTTGAAAGCTGCTGTTATTTGCATCTCAGCTGCTTAGTGATAAAAAACTGAGTATTGGCAGTGCTTGGACAATCAAGAGACACAATCCTAGTGGTAGAGTCAGACCCTGGTGCAAGTCCTGAACCTACCACCCATTTACTTTGTGACCTTGGCCAAGCCATCTAACTTCTCTACGTCTCAGTTTCTTCATATGAAAAATGAGAGATATAGTGCTGTTCTCCCAAGGAATAACCCAGAGGACCACTGGAATCCTGTGTGCAGAGGGCTCAGTGATGAGCTAGGGATGAAGCAGGAGCTACCAGTGCCCACCAAAAATGCCTTCTAACTACAACTAGGATGTGAGTTCTCTTAAGGCTGAACTGTGCCATTCATCTTTGACTTGGCAGATAACAAAGATTCAATAAATATTTGTTGATCAAAGAGGTTTGAAAATTTACTATTCTTCTGGGCAATATTGACCTCTTTTTTCCTCTACCTTTATTATAGCAGTTACTGAATCACATTTCAAGAGTGTCTGGGATGGAGAACCTTCAGTGTTTTAAATAGTTTTACCAAAGAAAAGTTTTTCACATAAAAAGAAAACAGGGCAAAATTTATAGAGAGCTTGTCTTGCAATTTTTATTTTCTCAAATTATGTGTTTATAACTCCATTGTCTGAGCTCTTAACCCTAAGCCATATTGCTGTAATGATGACGATATCATGGCAGCTAACATTTATTGAGTACTTATTATCTGCAAAACCAAATTTGTTCAATACCCATTACCTGCTAATCATCACAGCAATCACATTATCCCATCCTTATACCTGGGGAAACTGAGACTCACTGAGATGAACCAAATTTGCCCAGGTTGGTGGGACCAGGATCCTAACCCAGCTCTACCCAACACTAGAATCAGCATGCTAATTCCATGCCATGCTGCTGTAACTATGTATTATTGAGCCCACTTTTTATGGAAATTTGTATTTGTAGAGCTATAGGAGCACTTAGTATAATATTTGCAGGAGTAAAAGGGAGACATACAGGAGGTTAAAAGAGGAGAATGTTGTTTAGTCAGTTTTGATGCCTCTTCTTTGATATTAATATTTGCATTATTTAAGCAATCAACTTGCAATCAATTTGAATCAACTAAGTTGGGGTAAGACAAAAACAATATTCAAGAGACTGGTCTGCCTTCTTTGTGTGGAATGAGGTAGAGGTGGGGAAAGGCTGCAATCAAGGAAAGCAGCTGAGAATTTGTTGCAGTCCTTAGGCAGGAAGTAAGGAAACCAGGAAGGAGAGGGATGGCAAATGGAAACAGAATTGAATTGGCAAATTTGAAAATCATTGTGTTAGGGCTTAAAATGGTAGTAATTAGACTTCCATCCAGGGGTGGATTGTGGGAAGCGGGAAGCGTGGCTCATCATCCTTCAGGATGCCATCTGTTCCTGGGGATTAGAAGAGTCCACCCAAACATTTCAAAACTCCAGGGAATATAAACAGGTGGGTTTTTGCCAACCTCTCGGAGTGATGGCTGTCATGTCCTAGATGAGGAAGCACTTCCTTTTATCAAGTGCTGACTGGGTCCAAGGTTATGTGGTAATCTGAAGATCATATCTGTCTAAGAGTTCCTCTCGCGGGGATTCCCAGGAACAGCATGTTAGCTGAGCCACCATGTTCTAGGTCTGATCTTTAATCTTGTGAATATTGAAAATGGTTGCCTTCAGGTCACCCACTTTAGTCTGTGCCTCATGAACGCTGAATTGGAAGAACAACATAGAGGCTATGCTCTGGCTCAAGCTGACTGCCACTTTCAAATGTGTGTCCTTGGGTAAGTTACTTAATCTCTCTCCAGCTTCTGCTTCCCGATATTAGCATGGGATCTTCTTTGTAAGATGCTGTGTTAGTTAAATGGGCCCGTTTGTGTAAAGTACTTGCAGTGATGCTCAACCAATGTTATATGCTGACATGATCATGTTTGATCTCTAAACCAGAGATAACTTCTGAAATGTCTTCTTGATAGGGGCATCAAATCTTATATCCCTATGCTAAGGGCTCTCTGTACCACCCCTGTCACCTCCTCTCTCTTCTCCACTCATTCTGTCATTAAGGTTGCTGGGAAATCATATTGTTTGATCAGAAGGAAGCTCAGTGAATGTGGAGTCAACAACGAAAGGATATCGTTTAAGCATGAGATACTAATACTCTGAGAAAGTTTCTCAGCTTCTTGTCTCATTCTTCTGGGCACTGCTGAATAAACATAGTTTCCCATCTGAGCATTCTGTTTCTCTAATGTGCATCTCTGGCACTTGACCTATTCTTTCTGTTGATGTGTTAGCTTCACTTATTAAACAAAGTCAAGGTCAGCCTTCTTGTGGGCCTGGAAAGTGCTCTTTTTTTAATCTTTTATCTGTTGATTGGCTTTTGTGCTTGAGTGACATCTTGCAATGTTATTTTGTATAACATACAGAAACCATTGTAGACTCATGGAGCTGGAAGGAACCACAGAGATTACCTCTGTACCCTCATTTTACAGATGAGGAAATTTATTTAAGTAATAGTCTGAAATACTATTATAACAAGCAGAGAATGTTTCAGGAGGGAGTTCGGGCTAGCTCTAGGCAGCTACATCAGCATAATAGTAGTAGCTTCAATTTTTCTTTATATGGCACTGAATTCATTTGTTATAATGAATCTATCTATCTATACATATTATAGCCATCAAATTATCTTCAGTAACTAGATAGGTGTTATTAGTTCAAACCTTTAAGACCCATGAAAATACTTTGGTTCACCAAGCACGTCTGCCATATGCACTTAAGGAGATTCTTTGCTGAATGGTAATTGTCGTAACTGCTGCCCTGTTCTTGTAATATCTTCTATAAAAATAATAATTTGTGCTTCAAATGTCTCTTTCTGTGAGTTGCTCACAGTACTTTGCAGGAATCACTTAAATCCATACATCGAGATGGTATATACAGTAGCTCACAGTGGAGTGGCACAGTAGGAGGTAGGGGAGGGTGCCAGGAGCTCCTAGAAGCCAGACCTAAACCTGATCTGGTCCAGATGTGATCTTATTTATCACATTCGAATAACAACTTAGGTGCTCAAAGATATTTCATATGCATTGAATTAACTCCACATTAACTCCTGATATAGTAGCAGTAGATACTGTGTCCAATGACATCGAACAGGTTACTCATGAAACCATGCCCCATGACTCGACTCTAACTCTAGTGCTACATTCTATTACTTAGAGATGTGTTTTCCTTGATAACACAGTGGTGTATTTAAGGAGTGGCCTTTATCCCAGTGGATTACAAAAAATAAGTTACCTTGTCTTCATTATAGCAAGCCACTTAGCTCTTTCAATCAATAGTCCATTTACACATGCAAAAGATAAAATTCAATGCCATTTTGCTTCAGGGATGTTCATATAGGTGACATTTGACTTTGACAACTGCTTTGAAGGAAAAAAAAACTATTTTGGTTAGGTTAATAACAATTAAAAATTGACATGGCAACTTTCAGTTACTCACATTCTTTTCTTTTCTTTATATTTTAACCACAATTCAATTTTTTGAGACCAAAGATGACTGCATTGGCCATCAGGTTTACCTGCAGGCAGGTTGTGGTGGTAATGCGGGATGGTGATATTGGTACAGTGTGAAGCTCTAAGCATGTTACAGTATAATAACCCAGCATTGCTAACCATTTCAAATTAAGACTATGAAATTCACTTGTAACATTCCACTTCAGTGCACAAACGTTGCATTGCTGTCCGTGTTCTCTGTTCCTTCTCCTTATGCTTGTCCTACCTCTGCTGCTCCTCACATTGATAAGCTGCGAAAACAAACGCCCACAAATATAACCGTATTTCTTCTCAGGGCTGAACCACAAAACACACACGTTCATCAAAATCACAGTAAAATAAGGCTGACAATGGACACCGAGCATTCTATTGATTATTGCCTCTGTGGCTCTTCACTGAGCTCGTAGCAGTGTGTTCAGAGCAGGAATTTGGATTGGGCAGACCTGGCATGGATCTTGGCTCAGCTACTTATTGGCTGTGTGACCCTGTTTAGGTCACTTTCCTTATCTGTAAAATGAGGAGGATAATACTTTGCCTTATTAGGTAATGATAAGAATTAAATAAAAATGTATATGAAGTCTCAGGCTTAGGGCCTACAGTAGACTATTTGTCAATAAATGTAATTATCTGTTTCTCACAGTAGCATGTGGTAGATATTACCTGCACACAACCATCCCCCTTCAAGGGCTTTGGTGCAATAAGTCTGCTCAGAGCCCAGGAATCTGCAGTTTCATAGGTAGATGATCTGGTGATCAGAGTTGGAAAAAACGGGCTTGAGGCTCTAAGCAATTGGGCTGTATAATGAGTTCTTCAATCTTTTCTGGGTTATGGTCACATTCCCTCAATTTTTCAGAGAAGAAATTGTAACTTTCAGGGATCACTTAACTTACTGCAAATAGCTAGTAGTAGAAAATTGCACGTTGTGGAATTCATGTATTCATTCACCATATGTTTTCAGGCACCTTCTCTCTGGCAAATCCTCTCCTAGTGGCAGGAACGTGATGACAGGCAAGGCAAACACGGTGCCGAGCACTAGATGAGCCATTCCCTTTCCTGTGAGCTGGGCTCTGTTTCCCCGGACATCTCTTCCTCGGCATCAGCATGACTCTCTATCAAGCAGGTCTGTAAGCCCTTTCCAATCCCCACTGCCAGGACTTCTGCCCTCGCCCCAGAAAGATGTTGGGTCTTGAAGGAAGTTGTCTCAGAGAAACTGAAGCCTGAAGCCTGAAGCCTCTTCTTTGTTGGGACCAGACACTGCATTCCTGGCTAAGACCAGATTGACTTGTTTTCCTAGCTCAGAAAACCTGGCCTCCTGCCTGTTGAGGCAGCCCCTGTAAACCTGGAGGACGAGTGCTTTCAGGGCCTTGTCTCACAGCAGGCTCAGTCGATGCTGTCTCCCATTCGCATCTTCCTGCTGTCTCTCCCTCATGGCCACCCATCTGAGCTCCTGGCTGCCACTCGCCTGTGAGGTTACCAGCCTCGCACTGCGCTTGCTTCCTAGTCCCTCTGGGGGAAGAACGAATTTGGCATGTTGGGAACCATCTGACCTCACATCTGCTTCTGCTTTTCAGACTCGTGTCAGCTTCTCTGACCACCACAACCTCTGGCTCACTGCTCTGGAGGACCGGTCGCAAATGGCTCCGGGGAGCCTTTTCTTTGAATTGAGTCTGATGTAAGGTCGTGCTCAGGCCTCGGTGAGAGGCAGCATGGCGAATGGTGAGAGAACTGAGCTGGGAGCAAGCGGTTCCGGGCGAATCCCTCTGCTCCAGCCAGCTCTCAACCTTGACCGAGTCCCAAGTCTCTCTAGAGAACCCCAACTCTCCTTCCAGCCCAGGAACTGCTGTGGGACAGTGTCAGACAGTTCCTGTGCTAAGACCCCTTTTCTGCGTTCCGACCTCTGACTCAGCTTCCTGACCCCTTGTCCCCAGTTATCTTCTCTTGTTTACGGGTACTCAACCCACCTCTTGATCACGTCCCCTTTCTGGATGGACACACGGAATGATCTGCCTCCTCCTTCAGCTCATACTGACTTCTCTGGGCTTGGTCCCCAGTCGGCTTCACTCAGGATCCTGCTAGGTCACCTGCTCCACTGCCTCCCTGCCCATCCGCCCACGCTCCGTCCTGCTGCTGCCCAGAGTCAGGCAAGGCAGACCTACTCTCCTCACGGTATTTCTTAGCTATTTCCCCCTTTGCGTCTGTCCCAGGGAAGAGTGCCTGCCTCCCCCTCACTGTTCTTTCTGCCTTTTCTTCAGGGGCTGACTGAAAACAAAGTAAAGATTCTGAAGGAAAATATGTCAGTATTGAGGCTGAATATGAATCTGATCTTTGTGCTTCTCAGATTTGAAGAAATATACATATTTTCTGAAGAAAGTAGACTATTATCTTAATTATCACTTCTGTAAAATTGTTAATGGTCAGAGACTTCAAGAAATGGCTTTGCTTTATGTGTGATATGCAAATGAAATGAATTCCTGGCCACTGAGATCCTGGCTTTGAAATCAGTTCTTTTTGAATCAAAGCAGCCAATATTCTGTAAATCCTCCCCAGATAGGATTTCTTACAGAAATACTGGCAAAGTCTGTAATGACCATGGCTGCTTTGATATGAGGATGTAGTCAATATCTCATGAAAAATGATTTCAACTTTCTATCTTCTGCCATATAGAGAGGAGGGGGAGGAAGTACTCGATGTTCTCATGTCCGTCTGAGTCAGCGACCAAAATGCTTTATAATTTTTTAATTGATTCATCTGGAAACAGTTCATTCCCTGAAGAACTCACAGCTTTCCATTTATGTCGGGAAGAAAACCGGAGCCCTATCCCCATGGCTGCTTGAAATTCCATTATTGATGTGATGAGCTCATTGTTCCTCATTTTGATACAGATAAGATATTGAACAGAAGAAAATGCACGAAATACATCATTCTCCACTAATAAACTGAGAAGCGGCAGTGGTGCTGTTTGTTAATTCAAGATTTGTTTTGCTCTGCCAAATGGATTTGCCATTAATTTCACTCAGGCCACACAAAACTCTCCATCAGTGACATTCAGAAATGGTGGTGAGATTGTTGAGTAGTTGCCAGAATTTGTCTTGATGATACTTGATGCTGATTTAAGAGAGAGAGAGAGAAAGAGAGAGAGCGCAAAAGTGCCCGTGGCAGGACAGTAACTGCCACTGTGAGCAGGACCCTTTCCTTTTCCTTTGGCCTGGTGTCAGTCAGCCTTCCCTTCAGCCCCTGGGCCAGAAACTCAGTAAAGCCATGCACGGATGGTCTGATTTGAAGAGAGAGAAAGAGATTGGGTCCAAAGCTTCAATGGCCCAAATAAAGAAAATACTTCAGGAAGGGAAGTAGAGCTGCTGGAAGGGAGGGCACCTGACAGCTGAATGCTTTGGATGCTCTTCGCCTGTTGTGATGCTGTTGTGTTTCCTGTGGATCAGCTGTCCTTTCCAGAGCCCCTGCTGTGCTCTGCCTACCTGGGGTGCACTCATCCTCCAGGGCTTCTGTGTCAGACCCCCGCCCCTCCAGGGACCAGCCAGATCACTCTGTCACCAATATCACACATTTTGGCACTTTATGTGGCCTCGTATTGCTATCTCGTGTTTAATTTCTTCACGGGATTTAATGCTGTTTCTAGAGGTAGATTGCTTTTCCCTGAAGGGAGAAGGACTGACTTTGTCTTGGTTTCAGACTCGACGTTACAGTCAGCTGTGAAGAAGCTGACACCGAATTTGCAGCCCATCTCCACTTAAGTGTGCAGAATTGTGCAGCAGACACTGGACGGTCACGGCCCTCTTCCTGGCGTGATTTCTTCTGTCGCTTTCTCCATGTTGTCTCTCTCTTCCAGGCCTTTGTCAGTCCTTGGAGGGCCGAGGCAGAGTATAAATAACTTTCTGCATGCTAAGCCAGGGATCCGTCAGTCCTGATGCTTGTAGCCTTCAGGCAGGTAATGAAATGACTCAGCCTGGGGAAGAGAGCATAGCCTGTCTGCACGGCTCTGGGCATGTATGTTCACACTGGAAGGAGAGTTCATTGTTGCCAATTCTTTTGATTTTTCAAAAGAAGTCAGAAATCCAGAGTCTTAAGTATACTTCAGACTTTTTAAACATAGGCAACTAATTATGTGTATGTGTATAATATATTATTCTTAATTCCCTTCCCACTCCCCACCCCCAATAAATATTGGACTGCCATGTCTAGTCTGTGCACCACTGGTTTGCACTGTCTGCTTTGAAGTTTTGATAGCTACCCAGTTATAATGGGGTTGACGGTCCTACCATCACTCTCTTAGGATAAGGCCACGCATATTTGGTTTGTTGCCAAGTGCCATTTGCTAATCACCAAAAGCTGCTGGAGGATTCTGAAAGGAGTAGAAAAAAACAACCTGGTTTCTTATTCGTGTAATGACCCTGACCTGTGTCACATCCACTGTGAATGAATTCATCAAAATCCAGGCCCTTCTTAAGGAGCTGTCTTCTCTCCCAGACTAGAACGACTCCGGAGCGCTGCGGCTCACAGGGGACCCGGATCATGTGTGCAGAAACCCAGTGCCACCAAGTGCCTCTCCGTGCCCTCACGCGGAGCGTCAAGTGAGAGCCGTAGCCAGGCTGCTCATCGAGAATCCCTCTAAGGTTTTATCATTTCCGATCAGGGATTCAGGGTCACTGACATCGGTGCTCCCTAAAGGCTGGTTTCTGAGAAAATTACTCTCACCTACAGCTCACACTGTGAGAAAAACCCCAAATATTTCATAAGTTGAATTTATTAAGCTTATGTTGAGCTTATGTACCATTTCCTGTGAGTGTGTCAAAATGTCTCAGGAAGGAGGCCTTTTTAGAGAGAGTGCATTGGCTTGACACAGTAAAACTGGCAACCTTAGAAGGGTTCCTCCCATCTCTCTCTATTTCTGGATTGTGTGGGTCTGTGCCATGGAAATGTCTGTGACGGGACTTGCGCCACAGCCTCCGTCAATGACAGGTGGGGAGAGGAAGGGAAGGAGCAGAGGGATCCGGAGCTCCAGGGGCAGGAGGAGCTTGTTCATTTCAGTGAAAGTGGTCGCCTTTGCCAGACCCCTGTCATTCAGTTCAGATTGATCTGAAAACTGTTGCCAACAGCTCAGGGTTGGTTTTTTGGGGGGTCAGGAGTGGGGAGAATGGGGGAAGGAGCTTTGACCTTTCCTAGTCTTTGAAAGAGAATGTATCACTCTTGAGAAACAAAAGATCGTATTGTCAGCATGTTTGAATTCAGCAAATCGACCTGGGGTTGGCCCTGAGGGATGATGGACTCAAAGAACATGGATGATATCATGTAACTTTGACCTATTTCATATGAGCATCTCTGAGCCTGCTTTTTGGGACTGGCTGTGCTGTTTGTTTTATGAATTGATTCTCATATCGATTCCTTACTTGATGGCTGTGGAAAGGAAGTCTCTCTCCTGTTTGAGCTGATGTCTTTGTGGGCTGTCTTTAAAAAGAGACTGATCTGCTTACAAGCTGATCCCCAGCTCCTGTTGATTTAGCAAGTGACTTCCTTCCTGAGAATTTTCCTAGCTGTAGCGTAGGTGCAAACTGGTTTGCTGTAATGGGAGAGGTTAGCAGAGAAGATGCTTTATCCATTTGAAATGACATTTAACTGATGTTACTTCTTGGAGCAAAAAGAACTTAATCTAGGAGAGAGAGGAATTAGTTATAAATTTAGAATTATTGAGTACCCCCTCTGAACCTGGCTCTGTCAAAACAGACAAAAAGGCATATCCTCAGTGATCTTATGCCCTAGTGTGACAAAGCAACAAAATGAAAATAAAACCATGCCATAGAAGTAAATTTTATGGTCTAGGAGGAGGGGACAGTTCTGTGTGGAAAATAGAGCTGGATAAGGTTGATCGTGGGCAAATACGGATTGCTATTGAAAGCAGGGTGGTCAGAGTAGGTGTCCCTGATTAGGTGACATTTAGTGATGACTTTAGTTATGATTTAACAACATTATTCTGGTTGCTTCTACTGGGAAAAAACTCAGAGGAGCTCAGATGGAATCATGGAGTCCCATTAAGGAGCCATTGTAATAGCATTGGCGAGAGGAGAGGCCTGTAGCATGGAGTAGGGCGGTGGCTCTGAGGGGGTAAGAAGTGGTCAGACTTCAGTGCGTTTCAAAGGGACAGTTAACATGGATTTCTGGTGGACTAGATAAATTTATAAAGTAGGAATGAACTTTAGGGATCATTTAGACCTCTCTTGAGGCCAGGTAGGGGAGCATAAATGTGTGAGACTAGTTGCAAGACAATAGGGGCTTTTAGAAACAGGACATTGTGTCCTGTAACATTAAAAAAAATTGAAACACCAGATGAGCCAAAGTAAAGACATTTGTACAATTGGTCTGTGAACTTCCAAACTGCATCTTCTAATAGTCAAGTCCTTCATTTTACAGATGAGAGATCTGAGGTCCTAAGAAGTTCACTGACTTTGTCCAACGTCATTAAATGCAGAATCAGGATCAGAGCCCCAGGCTTCCTCAGTACTTGAACCATGAACAGCTTTTCTACCTTAGTGTTCCTTTCTGAGCGCATGCCAGCAGAGTAGAATGCTACTCTTTTCCCCACTGAGGCAGAATGATGTATTCGTTTCACTGACCCTTTCATCTCCATCATTGGCTGTCATCTTAAACGTGCAAGCCCTTCCCTGTCTCAGCCGCCTCCACAGAGTGTCCTTAACACTGACTGACCCTGTGTGTGTGTTGTCGGATCGGGTTAGCTCGGCGCCCTCAGCAGCTTGGTAGGCACTGCAGGGAGGTAGAATAACAGAGAGACCCTGTATAACATGAGAGCAGAAGGCTATACTTTGGGCAGCTTGATGGATGGGTCAGTATTTATTTATGTAACAGATAGAAAAGGTAGGTGAGGGGAAAGGAGAGGCCATTTCAAAAAGTGTTCAAAAGGTTTGCCTGTAGTTCTTTTCAGTGACAAGATGTTCATTGCATTCATAAACCTAAAAAAATACATAGCATTTTTTCTATTATAAAAGAAATACATTCTGGCATATTGAATAATTTAGTGTATTTGATAAAGAAGGTATTTCCAGGAAAGGATATTGAAAAAATGAGGTATCTGGGGAAACATCAAGTTGTATTTTCATCTCATATTACAGACAGAAATAAAAATCTCCATAGATTAGAATTGAAATGAAAAAAAATCTTAAAAACCTCTAAGGAAATTAAGTGAATATGTATTTGATCTCCAAATAAAAAATTTTGAAGATTTAAAAGCAAAGAAAAGTAGGAATAAAGCCTCACAACTTTTATCACATAAAAAATTAAAATATGGCCAGAAAGATATTAACAATACATATTTGACAAAAGGTAAATAACCTTAATGTAAAAAGTTTATATATCTGTACTTTGAAGAAAAAGACCACAAACATCAAAAGGTAATAGAGTTGAGAGGTAGAACTCACAGTCACAGAAGAGGAAACACAGATGGCACAAAAGCCTGTAGGAAAAGGCGTGACCTTCCTAGTAATCAAAGAGAATGAAACCGAATTAAAATGAGATATCAATTTTTGTTTGCTAAATCAATAAAGGTTAAATAAAAATTTTAATACTTAAAGCTAGAACATTAAAATAGATCTCTTTGTGCATTTCTGGTATAAATACTTCCTGGGACAGCAGTCTGGAGAGCAATATGTGACACAGCATCAAGAGCCTTAAGATATCAATAGTCATCAATCCATTAATCTTACTTTTGGAACTTTATCCTAAAAGATAAAAAGCTAAAATTGGAGCAAAGGCTAACGTCATAGCCTTATTTACATTAAGGAACAATTTGAAACAACCTAAACATCCACTCAAGATCTACTAATATTCATATGTGGAATGCTGTTCTTGGAAGTTTCCTCCCTACACACACAGTCCTTGTGCCACTGTGGTGCTTTATATACTCTGGAAGTCTGTTGTAAAAACACTCGGTCATTTCCAAGGCCACTGCTGCTCACTGCTTCGTTCGCTAGGGACATGATACGCGGCTCAGAGGTGATAGTCCCACTTATCACATGAACTTTGGGGCGTACATAAAATAAAAAGACCCACCATAATCACAACATACAAAGTCAGACATAGTTAGTATTTTAGTGTTTTTCTTTTGAACTTTGTTAAACATATTCCTAGTTGGAGGGAATTTTACCTGGTTGTCATCTCTCAATAATAAAAAATTTCAAACTGTACATAGGTTATAAATGTGTGTACTTGTGGTACATATATATGCATATACAGTGTGTCCTTAAAGTCATGGTGCACTTTTGACCGGTCACAGGAAAGCAACAAAAAATGAGAAATGTGAAATCTGCACCAAATAAAAGGAAAACCCTCCCAGTTTTTGTAGGATGATGTGGCAGCATGTGCGCATGCGCAGATGATGACGTAACACCATGTATACAGCGGAGCAGCCCACGGCCATGCCAGTAGAGATGTGGACGGTACAGAGGAAAGGTCAGTGTGTGTTCTGTGGCTCACTAAATTTGAATCTGTAACCAAAGTGCAATGTGAGTATCAGCGCGTTTATAACGAAGCACCACCACATAGGAATAACATTACTCGGTGGGATAAGCAGTTGAAGGAAACCGGCAGTTTGGTGGAGAAACCCCATTCTGGTAGGCCATCAGTTAGTGATGAGTCTGTAGAGGCTATATGGAATAGCTACCTAAGGAGCCCTAAAAAATCGGTGCGTGAGCCCACATCGAACTGCACTGAATAAGTATGAAACTGGGAGAGTTTTCCTTTTATTTGGTGCAGATTTCACATTTCTATTGTCTTTTGTTGCTTTCCTGTGACCCGTCAAAAGTGCACCATGACTTTACGGACATACTGTATTTTGCATATGTGTGTGTGTGTGTGTGTGTATACACATACACACACATATATGCAATTTTAAAATATATATATATATTTATAAATATACACACACACACACATATATATATATATATGCAATTTTTATCCTAATTTTCTAACTTAATACTACACTCTGGACCTATTCCAACTTGTATTAAAATTTTAATATAAGATTCTAATTTACCTACAGCCTTTTAAAAACACACCCACTGTGCAAAGTCAAGTTGGACAGCCAGCTGTAAAGTCTGTCTCTCTAACTCCTAACACCAGTGGCCTGGACTAAGCATGGGACATGCAGTCTTTAATGAGTTTATCTCCGGCCTCTCACAAGCTCCAGTAATTCAGGCATTTCACTTTTTTTTTTTTTTTTTTTTAATTTTTTTTTTATTTTTTATTTTTTTTATAATTTTATTTTTTTAATGGGGTGACATCAATAAATCAGGATACATATATTCAAAGATAACAAGTCCAGGTTATCTTGTCGTTCAATTATGTTGCATACCCACCACCCAAAGTCAGATTGTCCTCTGTCACCTTCTATCTTGTTTTCTTTGTGCCCCTCCCACCCCCTATCCCTCTCCCATTCCCCCCTCCCCCCCGTAACCACCACACTCTTATCAATGTCTCTTAGTTTCACTATTATGTCCCACCTACGTATGGAATAATACAGTTCCTGTTTTTTTCTGATTTACTTATTTCGCTTCGTATCATGTTATCAAGATCCCACCATTTTGCTGTAAATGTTCCGATGTCATCATTTCTTATGGCTGAGTAGTATTCCATAGTGTATATGTGCCACATCTTCTTTATCCAGTCATCTATTGATGGGCTTTTTGGTTGTTTCCATGTCCTGGCCACTGTGAACAATGCTGCAATAAACATGGGGCTGCATGTGTCTTTACGTATCAATGTTTCTGAGTTTTGGGGATATATACCCAGTAGAGGGATTGCTGGGTCATAAGGTAGTTCTATTTTCAGTTTTTTGAGGAACCACCATACTTTCTTCCATAATGGTTGTACTACTTTACATTCCCACCAACAGTGTATGAGGGTTCCTTTTTCTCCACAGCCTCTCCAACATTTGCTATTACCTGACTTGCTAATAACAGCTAATCGAACAGGTGTGAGGTGGTATCTCATTGCCGTTTTGATTTGCATTTCTCTAATAGCTAAAGAAGATGAGCATCTTTTCATATATCTGTTGGCCATTTGTATTTCTTCCTGGGAGAAGTGTCTATTCATATCCTCTTCCCATTTTTTTATTGGATTGTTTGTTTGTTTGTTGTTGAGTTTTATGAGTTCTTTGTATATTTTGGATATTAGGCCCTTATCTGAGCTGTTGTTTGAAAATATCATTTCCCATTTAGTTGGCTTTCTGTTTATTTTGTTATCAGTTTCCCTTGCTGAGCAAAAACTTCTTAGTCTGATGTAGTCCCATTCATTAATTTTCAGGCATTTCACTTTGTCCAACCTTATCTCTGATCTGCCTCTGCTCCCCTATTGATCATTCTACATCAGGAATCCACAAGTAAGCAATTTAAGATCCTTGCGTGGGCATGCGTTAAAGCTATTTCTTCAACCCAGACTTCTTCAATCAATGAAAGAATGTCAGAAGTTCTGTAATCAGATATTATTAAATTCCAATATCATTTTGATACTGTTTTTAAAATGCTAGCCCCAGTCTTCTGTGTCTGATTGCTAACCTCTGAAGGGTACAGTAAATGCAAACATAGGCATCTCAAGGGGAAGGGGATGTAATAGGAGACATTCTTCCAGGATGCTCTCTTACTGTTTGTTTGAAAAACATGGGTGTTTTGACAGTTGCAGGTAGAGATTTTCACCAGCAGTTTGTTACTACTGTTGATAGCTCAAGCACTATGTCCAACTTCATCTTGGGGTGAATTCAAACTTGGTGAAAAGCCATTGCTTCACCAGGAGATAGAAGAATGTTGCTCTCTGATAACGCAATAATTGTAGCCTTGTGTACTGAGTGAGAGGGTAACAGTGTGGCATCCCTGAAGACAGACAGGCTGACCTCCTAGGCTAATACAGAGACAATGTTTTCCAAGGTGTGTTTCATGCAATTCCAGTTTCCTTGGCTTGTGGTAGATATTCCTCTAAAATGTTCCTCGCTCAGGTGCATTTAAGGAAAGAGTCTTTGCAGGACTTAAATATTCTGAGATGCATTGTGAGTCAGTAAGAACAGTTTAGGAAATGTAGCATACAACATTTCCTAAACCTGTATCAACATGAAACCTTTTTTTTTTCCCCAGGGACTAGTGTTTTTTAAAGCTTAATTTGGGAAACTCTATATTGGGGCTTCGTCAATGCAACAGATGTGAATCTTGTTCTATAAACTCAGATATACAAGAAATAGCACATTTTATTCTTATTAAATTTTGTCCTTAAAGCAACTATTCCCCTTGGTTTGCAGCAAGTGTAATCTTGACCTTTCTTGGAGCTCTGTCCCTTACCTGTTAGCATTGTGCCAAAGTTCTGGTCGTTACTCCTCTGCCTACACTTGACTGGTTGCTGCCTGTCTCAGGCAGTGCCTGGAAACCATCTTGGGGTCTTTCCTGAGTAATACTTAAGTCACACTGCTGGAGAGAGGGGTGTCCTGAGTCTCTCTCTCTCCCTACCCCTAAGAGTGTTTTTCTGCCTTCTTCTTGGTTATATCTAGCATTAGATTCTCCAGTTCTACTTTATTCTTAATTAAGCGTTTTCTTAGTGTTTTAAGAAAATTATCCCCTCCAGTATTTCTATTGTTTAAAGAAGGGAGTCTCCTGGCATCCGTCTGGATGGCCCACCGGGAGGGCACGCTTCAGGATTAGTTTGATTTGGCAATTTCAGTATTATCAGGGCACCAGTTTCATTCTTCTTCTGTATGGTGTTGACTGGGGTATGATATCAATCCTGAGATCTGTTTCTTTGCTGGAAGGAAATGGGTAATGTGACTCCGGGCTTTATATTCACGTATCACATCCCCCAGAAGAGGAAGAGAGAGTCAGCTTCGGGTAGCTCCTCAGAATCTGAAAAATCTTTTTCTCATGACTTTTTTTTTTTTACAGAGGCAGAGATAGACAGGGACAGACAGACAGGAACGGAGAGAGATGAGAAGCATCAATCATCAGTTTCTCGTTGCGCGTTACGACTTCTTAGTTGTTCATTGATTGCTTTCTCACATGTGCCTTGACCGCGGGCCTTCAGCAGACCGAGTAACCCCCTGCTGGAGCCAGCGACCTTGGGTCCAAACTGGTGAGCTCTTTGCTCAAGCCAGATGAGCCCGCGCTCAAGCTGGCGACCTCGGGGTCTCGAACCTGGGTCCTTCCGCATCCCAGTCCGACGCTCTATCCACTGCGCCACCGCCTGGTCAGGCTCTCATGACTTTTGTCAAACTCCTCTTAATATCTTTTTGGCCTTCATTAGATAGATCCCACATGTTCATTAAGCTTATCTTGAAATATTTTATACATGTGAAGGAATGTATGTAGCATGTAAGATAGATGAAAAATAATCTAATGCAAATCCATGGGGCTACCACCCAGCTTACAAAGAGATCATCAGCAGTTCTGTTACCCCTAGCTGTGCCATTCATACTCACTGCCAGAGGTAAGGTTTCTTTGTGTTTACTCTCTTGCTTTTCTATACAATTTTATACATACACTCCTAAACAATATTTTGTTTAGTTTTGCGTGATTTTGAATTTCATATTAATGATATCATCTATGTATATAGTCTTCTGCAACTTCCTTTTTTCATTCCACATGGTTTATGAGATTGTCTATGTTGATGAATGAATCTGTTTATTCATTTTCACTGTGATATAGCATTCCATTATGTAATTAAACCACAGTTTGTTCATCTGTCCCCTGTTGATGGACCTCTTTGCTGCTTCAGTTTGAGGCTATCATGAATAATGCTGCCAAAAATCTCTGATGCATTCTGGTGCCTGTGTGGAGGTGATTCACAGAAGTACGTATATATTGAAGAATGACATTGCTGAATGAAATCATGCACAGTTCTTAAAGTTACTTGATAATGCAAAATTGTTTTCTAAAAGAGAATAAAAACTTTTTGCAATATGAGTAGAATATAAGAAATCCTAGGCCCTGGCCGGTTGGCTCAGCGGTAGAGCGTTGGCCTGGCGTGCGGGAGTCCCGGGTTCAATTCCCGGCCAGGGCACACAGGAGAGGCACCCATTTGCTTCTCCACCCCTCCCCCTCTCCTTCCTCTCTGTCTCTCTCTTCCCCTCCCGCAGCGAGGCTCCATTGGAGCAGGGATGGCCCGGGCGCTGGGGATGGCTCCATGGCCTCTGCCTCAGGCGCTAGGGTGGCTCTGGACGCAACAGAGTGACGCCCCAGAGGGGCATAGCATCGCCCCCTGGTGGGCATGCCGGTTGGATCCCGGTCGGGCGCATGCAGGAGTCTGTCTGACTGCCTCCCCGTTTCCAGCTTAGGAAAAATGAAAAAAAAAAGAAATCCTATTGTTCTACCTACATCTTTTCTAAATTCTTGATTTCGTCAGAATTTTAAATAGTTGACAAATTGACCCATAACAGTTGTATTTTGTGGTTCAGTATACTTCTTTGACAAATTAATTAGGTCGAGGAAATTTCTGTTTATTGGTATTTTTATTTCATTTTTTGTTGAATAATCTGTTCCTGTCTTTTGCTCATTTTGCTTTTGGGTAATTTTTCTCTTCTAAATTGATTTGAAGTTCCTGTACATTCTGCTTACTACTCCAGTATCAGTTACTTATGTTGTGATATCTTCTCCCAATTTATAGTTTATATTTCCACTTTTTAAAATAATGTCATGTTCATCACAGCATTATTCACAGTGGCCAGACATGGAAACAACCAAAGTGTCCTTTGATAGAAGATTGGATAAAGAAGATGTGGTACATATACACAATGGAATACTTACTACTCAGCCATAAGAAATGATGATATGGTGCCATTTATGACAACATGGATGAAACTTGAGAACATCATACTGAGTAAAATAAGTAAATCAGAAAAAGCTAAGAACTGTATGATTTCACACAGAGGTAGGATATAAAACTGAGACTCATGGACATAGATAAAAGTGAAGTGGTTACCAGAAGGAGAGGACCGTCGGGGAGGGGCGTGGAGGAGGGAAGTAAAAAGGGACATGCATGCGGTGACAGAGAGTGATTTGACTCTGGGTGATGGGCACAGAACATAATCAACAGTTCAAGTGCTATAGAAATGCTTACCTGAAACCTATGTAGTTAAATTGATCAATGATACCCTGATAAATTTAATTTTCTAAATAATAACAAAAATAATGCCTAAAACTTTAAGGTAGTTGACTCTGTCAAACTATTTCTTATAATTTATAATTTGGTATCTTATAAAAGTTATTTCCTATTCCACCTCTATTTTACACACACACACACACACACACTCATGTGTTTAAGTAACCTAGCATGAAGGAGGGGTCCTATTTAATTTATTTTCTGAATATAGCTATTAATTGTCTCAGGACCATTTATCCTTCCCAGTGATCTGCAGTGACATTTGTTATCTATCAAGTTTTCACGTTTGTGTGGATTCGTTTCTGGGCTCTCTGTTGTATACCCATTGGTCTGTGTGTCTGCCTTTGTGTCAGTTCCACACTGTTCCCGACTTTTATACCTTTATAATAAGCTTTCATCTGGTTAAGTAAGTCTCTTCCCAGTTTCTACACCCCGCACCTTGTTCTTCAGAACTGTCATGGCTGTTCTTGGCCCTGCTGTTCTCCATAAATTTTATAATTGGCTAGGAAATTTCCAGTATTGTTACTGGATTACATTAAAATTATAGATTTAGGGGAGAATTGACATCTTTATAATTTTATAACAGTGAGTCTTTCTATGTCTTTATCCATATCTTTACTTATTTAGGTCCTTGTGTGTTTAGTTGCTTATATAAATGGTATCTTTCAACATTGTTTTTCTCCATCTATTGCTGGGCATATTTTTTTCAGTGGAATTTAGTGTTTACATGAAACAAGAAGAGCCTTTGATATCTAGTCGCCTCTACTTTATAATCAGCCCAAAGCCTTGAGGCAAGGGATGACGGAATTTGCCTACCTACTTGAAAGAAGAAGTTGGGGAAAGACAAAGGGGAAACAATACAATTTAAAAGTAATTTTATTAAATTTGCCTGCCACACTGTGTGACCTTATTAAACCTCACTTTTCAAGGAAAATATTATATTTTAGTGACAAGTAAACCAAAGTTTAGAGAAGTCAAGTAATTGCTCAAAGTCACATAGCTAATGTGTTTATGGCAAAGCCAGAATTTAAAACTAGGTGAGTTTTCACTCCAACATGGTTGTATTCATCACATTGTGCTTTCTTTTAGGCAAGTAGAATATTCAGAACTTTTTAAGCACTGAGTGCAGTGGCCAGAATGGATGACCCCTTGAATAACCCAATCTGTTTGATACTTCTTCCAGCCAAGGTCAGCAGAGGTCTGATAGCACTTTACCTTATTCCTCTTACCACTGTTGCTGGTGGAGGGGGCAGCTGCTCCCCAGGGAAGAGGGAACAGATAGCAGATAGACAGCAGACATCACCGACATGCTTCCCTTATTCTGATTTCGATGCACAGAGCCAGGCTGGGGAGCTGACATTGTGAAAGAAGTATGTGTGGTGTGGAGCGCTTTCATATTTTCTCAAACAGTCAGTGATGGAAAACTCCGATAAGAACTCCAGTAACAGCTTCTGGCTGTGAAAAGTCTCTGTGGATTTGGCTAGAAAAGATTCCCTGCTGAATATGGCCTGAGACCAATGTTCTTTGGTGAGAAAATTACCGCAGGGCATCTTGCCATCTGTGATCCTCATGGGTGAAATCTTTTGCCGGAAGACACAGCTGTTGTCAATCAACCTGCACTAGTCCACGAGTTTCCTGAACTTCGGGGGTGTCGTTACAGAAGCGTGGGGCAAGGGGAGCCTCCTGTGGGAAAGAGATGACTGCTGTTCTCAACGGCTTATTAGTGGCAGGCAGCGAGTGCAGCACCTGAGAATGCTGGATGCAGCGGTGTTGTTTGGAGTCGGGAGTAAGGTCAGCAGCTTTTTGAGGCAGAAGTGGAGTCCACAGAGGTCACTGCTTCTGGTGGTCTCCCTGCTTTTCTGAGCCAGAGCACAACTGTAACTTTTGCATCAGGCATGCTGACCTCAGGAGGCTCCAAAAATGAAATATGAAGAAGTAGGAAAGTTGTCAAAACCTTACAGCTATCCTCTCCACAGATGCAATTTTAGAAACACAGAACAGATGCAGGTTATTCAACTGGAGGAGTTCTAAAGGTTTTCCTACCGTGAAACAGTGGGTGCTCAATAAACATGTTCTTCTGTCTCCCTTCCTCCCTTTCTTGCCTCTCCCCTCATCCTGCTCCTTCTTTCATCTGGCATTCTCTTTCCTGTTCCTCTCCCTCCACTACTTCTCCTCTCTCCTCCACTTCCCCTTCTTTCCTCCCTTTGATCTCTCCCTTCTTCCTACCATTCTTATATTCTGAGTCAGTGACACCAGTAGAAAGCTGGAAGAGATTTCAGAACTCCTGCTTATATTTGTTTTAGTTCATCAGTTGAGTATGTCTGCTTGTTGTGTGGGGGTGTGTTCTTTAAAATATATTGCTAATGAAGTAAAGAAATACTGGAGATGACGGCTCTCAAATGCTTCTGTTTTCATCCTAGAGCTAGTACATCCTTTCTGGTTCAATTGATGGATTATATTGCTTGTGCGGGCCTCTCAATATTTATTATCTTCATTAAATGAATACCTAGCATGCCATTTTGGGAGCTAACTTTATAACTGTTTCAGTCAGGGACAAGGACCATGACCTTCTGTTGGCAAGTCCCTTATTGCTGCCACCCGAGACAGAAGATTAAACTGAATGCACCACGGGTAGTGGCAGGGGCTGGTCTTTTGTAGTCTTGCAAAGGAGTCCTGTAATAGTTAAGTGCGATGATGGATTTGTAATTGAAAATGCAATCAGGGTGGCTCTTACTACCATTATTAATAGTATGTGCATGGTACAAAGATTTGGACTCAAATAACCTTTGTTTAATCCGAGCTCAGTTAATTCCTAGCTGTGTAAAGTTGAGTGAGTCACTTTATTCTATTTGAGCCTGTTTTCTGTAAAATGGGATCAGTAATACCCGTTTACAAGTTAGTCACAGAGATAAATGTGGTAATATGTGAAATCACCTAACACAGCATGGAGGCTCACTGAATATTGCCTTCCTCCTCGCCCAAGTCTGTTTCTCGGGCCCCATAGTATGTATGTATGTATGAATGTAGGTATGGATCGATCAAACATTAATCTAATGCTTAGTTTGTGCCAGGCACTGTTCTAAGCATCTCAGAAATTTGACTCTTTGATGTCATAGTAACCCTTTGGGTACTTACTATTTTTACCCTGTTTTACAGATAGGAAAGCTGAAACACAGAGAAGTTTCATAACTTTCCCAAAGTCACATAGATCTGCCACATGGCAGAGGCACTATTGATACATGTGTGAAGACACCTTTATATGAGCTTTTTACAATTTTTAATTAAAGATATTATTAACTTGAGATATTGCTTAGAAATCCATGTAGACCTTTCTCTTGAGTCTGCAAATTTTTCTCTCCTTGAGGTCTTAGGAAAACACAAGATGAAACACATGCATGCCTAGTTATGAGTTTATTTTCTGAGTTAATGGAGTAAAGGGGTGAATGAATGCCGTTCAACGCCTTCTCCTTCGGTGCCAGCCTGAGGGTGGCATCGGCTTGCAACCTGGGCTGCTCTTCTGTGCTGACGCTGGCCAGACCGTGCGGCCTGCAGCCCGCTGGGGACAGCCTGTGTCAGCTGCTCCAGCAGTGAGCCCACCCTTCTCGTCCATACAGGGCATGCACAGTATTCACAGCCCACAGATAGTAATTCAGGTGGGGCCAAGTTCCCTGGACAGTGTCGGAAAGTGAAACCTGGCCAACAGACAGCACCCTTCTGTTTAACCAGAACTCTGGAGCTGGATCCAGAGAATAATGACTATGAACTGGCTGTTGTTGGGGTTGATTCAGCATCTTGTTCTTATTTTCAAATGTTTGGTCTTTGGAAAGGCCCCAAACCTCACTTTGCTACTCAATTATACTGCCTATTTAGGAGTTCTCAAGGAAAATGTTAATTCACATGGCTTGGATTCTTTATTTAAGACAGTTAACATGTTTTGAGGTACAACTGACCATAAAGAAAGAAAGGAAGGGACACATTGAGGTATACTAGCTACAAGAGGCCTGCACTAGCTTAATTGATGACACCAGAGAAGCAGAAATACCTTCAAACTGTAATGTGTCATAGAAGAAAAGGTTAATGGAGAAAGGTGGGTACATAGAAAATGGAAATGGAAAAAGTAGGATGCATCTAAGTCCTTTTTGATGCCAAAATCCATGTCCTGGCCATGGCCGGTTTGCTCAGTGGATAGAACGTCAGCCTGGCATATGGACGTCCTGGGTTTGATCCCTGGTCAGGGCACACATGAGAAGTGACCATATGCTTCTCTTCCTCCTCCCTCTCCCCCTTCTCTCTCTGTTCCCCTAGTAGAGCCAGTGGCTCAATTTGTCCGAGTGTTGGCCTTAGGCACTGAAGATAGCTTGGTTGGTCCAAGCATTGGACCCAGATGGGGATTGCCAGGTGGATCCTGGTCAGGGCACATGCAGGAGTCTGTCTCTCTATCTTCCTTCCTCTTGTTTAAAAAAAAAAATCCATGTCTTCAAGTCACCTGAGGGGATTAGACACAATGTATAATCACTTTGAGGAAAAAACATTGTATTATGTGTGTTTCTCATCTTTTCTCTCCTTCTGCCTGCTGAAGGAGTTCTGGCTTTTTAGCTTAGTTCCTTTTCTTCCTCTTGTTCTGCATTGAGAGACTGGTGATATTAAACTTTTGTATTGGGTTCCTGGAGGAAGGGAGGAGAGTGGGGGCAAGAGGCTTTTGTACATATATACATATTCCTATCTGTATATGTATTTATACTTTATGTACATAAAATTTAACACATAGTAGATAATAGCCATTATAAGATGAGATTATACCATACTTAATCTTTTGTTATCTAATTTAAATGCTTCAAGTTTTTGAACATTTCTCACATCAAAATGTTTAAAACTATAATTCTAATTAATTTATTTCTTTTTAAATTGAATTTATTGGGGACATTGAATAATAAAATTATATAGGTTTCAGGTGTGCAATGTATAATACACTACTTGTATACTGTCCTGTGTGTTCATTACCCCAAATCAGGTCTCCCTCCAACACCATTTATCCCCCCATACCCCTCTACCTTTCCCTATCTCCCTTTCCCTTTTAGGAATCAACATACATCATTTTTTAAAATTTTTAAATTTTATTTTTGTTAGAGGACTTTATTAATTTTTCAGAGAGGAGAGAGAGAGAGAGAGAGAGAGAGAGAGAGTAAGAGAGAGAAGGGGGAGGAGCAGGAAGCATCAACTCCCATATGTGCCTTGACCAGGCAAGCCCAGGGTTTCAAACTGGCGACCTCAGTGTTCCAGGTCGATGCTGTATCCACTGCGCCACCACAGGTCAGGCCAACATACATTATTTTTAATTTTGCCTAAAACTCTGTGAGAAGTATATGCCAACATTTGATTACTAGATATTTAGGTCATTTTTAGTTTTTAGTTTTATCAACAGCACTGCAGTGACATCTGGAAAAAAATTTTAAATGGCACAAATTTCTATTTCTCAGGGGAAAGCTTTATTATTTTATTTTATTATTATTTTTTTCTTAAGACAGGAATTATCTGTATTTCCTTCTTTCCTTCCTTCCTTCCTTCCTTCCTTCCTTCCTTCCTTCCTTCCTTCCTTCCTTCCTCCTTCCCTTTCCCCTTCCCCTTCCACTTCCACTTCCCCCTTCCCTTTCCCTTCCCCTTCCCTTTTTATCAAGTGAGAGGCAGAGAGGCAGAGAGACAGACTCCCACATGACCAGGATCCACCTAGCAACCCCCATCTGGGGCTGATGTTCTGCCCATCTGGGGCCGCTGCTTGACAGCTGAGTTATTTAGCACCTGAGGGGAGATGATGGAACCATCGTCAGCACCCCAGGGCCAACTTGCTATTTGAGCCATGGCTGTCGGAGGGGAAGAGACTAGGTAGGGGTAGAGAAGCAGATGGTCACTTCTCCTGTGTGCTCTGATCAGGAATCACACTCAAGACTTCCACACACAGGGCTGGTGCTCTACTGCTGAGCCAACTGACCAGGGCCAAATTATCTGTATTTTCAAACTGATTTTTAAAAAAGCTGGAATCATTCTTGTAATAGTGTCTTATGGAAAACCCATTGTGTAAAACCCACAGAAGTTGCAATTCCTTCCATGGGTTTTTCCCCTGCCCCCATCCCTGTGACCCCCGAGCCTCCACAGCGCTGCAGAGCACCCCAGGACTAAGACCCCTAAGCTAGGTGCCAGCTTTGTTTTCCTATGGTGTTGTTATTTGCTGATGTTACATAGTACTGGAAATTTGTTTTTCTCTTGAAAAGAGGAATCTCCATTTTATTTTTCTAACTCAACATTGGCTGTGATATACCACTTTAACAGCTGAATTAATAATAGTTTTTATTGTTACTTCCTTATTTATACTTATATTATAATAGAGCCCTTATATTTAAAAAGACTCCAACACATTTAGGCAAATTTAGAAGGTAGAGATCATTAAAGTGCTATGTGCATCTGAGTAGGGACATGAGGTTTGTTCAGTGACCTTTGTCCCATCAGTTTAGGAAGGTACAAACAATCAGGACCTACCATATCTCCTAGAAATCAAGACTAATAAGAAAATCTGCCCTTGTGGCTCCAACTGTCCTTCTCCGTGTCTTACCCCTTTTGGTATTCTGCCTTTAAGGATGAGTTTGAAATGTTAACTCTAAACATCTTGTCATGACTTTAAATGGTCATACTGGGCTCCTTGGGTTACGACAGTCTCGGCATACAACATTTCGAGTTTACGACACTCCCATGAAAACGTAAAGAAATTGAGGTGTGAGTGTTTTGGCTTATGCTGTTATCACCGTACTTATGGACAATGTGAGCGAGCTAGTTTGTTTGCGTGGCAGAAGAATACACAGTAATGCAGCGTCTGAGTGAGGGAGTTGGCGTCCCCCAGTACGCTTACCTATGCCATTCTGGAGTATGAAAAGTGCAAGTGTGCTATTTGTGTTAGGCTACTGTGTGCTTCGACTTACACCAAAATTTAGGTTACATCAGTGTCGTAGGAATGGAACTCCTTTGTAACCCGAGGACTCCCTATAGTTTCCACATGTTCAGTAAAGAAGCGCCATTCTTTCTATGTTTTCTATGTTGCTTCAGTGAGACTGAGATAGGGAGGAGGAGGGAAATAGAAATGCAGTCATCAGCCCGAGTGTTTTCATTGCAATTCTGTTGTTTGTGCCCTCTAAGGTGAACCCTAGAATGAGGGTGATCACAGCCAGCTCATAAATAAATAGGTGGTGACTTTTCTTCAGATGTTGGAATTCCAACTGGAAATTTCACATGTTGAGCCTATTATAGACTTTGTGTGACCATGCAAAAGGGAACCTTCATGAATATGTTATTAGGAACCTGATCTCTGTCATTTATCTTTCCTGTGTCCTTGCTTTTGGAAGAGGACAATTTCATGAGTGGTTCAAGCCAACAGAAATGTCAGAGGACTGAGTTAGATATGCATAGGATATTGAAAGGACCGAAATTTATGCTTAAAGTATTACCATTATCAGATTTATAATTTTAATTTTTTCCTCTAGTCTTAGATAAGGTGAATTGTTGACAAGTCTCTGGGACTAGAAGGAAATTAGAAGGCAAATGCATGGGGTAACACCAAAGGCTCAGAGAAGGAAATCCATCAGCAAAGACAAGCAAATAAGAAGAGGGACAGTATTTTGAACGAAACTGGCAAAAACTGGTCAAATAATCCTACAAAAAGTGAGAAATCTTTTTAAAAGAACACATTGGACTCTATTCTGCTGGGGTCAACAACAACAAAGAAAGTATGATTGAAAGAAACATGTGGGATTTAATTTTTTTTCAAAATTTTAACAAGCAAAAAAAAAAAAAAAAGGCTTTTTTGGGTCCAATTAGTAGCATTAAGATAAATTTAATGTGCTAGCTTCCTGGGATTTGTGCCTTTAATTTGTAAGTTTTGCTGATAAATAAGAAAATCAATTTCATTTTATTTTATTTTGCAGGGAGATAGCAAAGAACTTAGGGACTTATTTTTGAAGGTGGGGGTGCTTTTTAATTAGAACTATTATAGAACCAAGTTAAAGAACCAAATATCAAACCTGAAAAATTACTCTTGGAGCTATAATGTGGACAATGGTTAGGTTGGAGACAAATGATTAGTTAGTAAGGGTTCTCACGGAAGGTTTTTCAGTCTTCACAAGCCAAGGCGATCAAAACTCACCGCTCCTGACCCCACATCATTGTCATTGTCCCGCCAGACCTCTGAGCAGGCAAATCAAGCTTTATTACATATGAGACACCAAGGCATCCTTAGATGATGGTGGGTGTCAGTCATGTCACAATAGAGTTCTAGTACATGTTTGTGCATAGGGATGGCCACACACCCCACTGCTTCCATCCAGCCAGGTCTCCTGTAAGAGAGGCAGGAAACAAGGCAAGGACAGGAGCATCTGTGTCCTGCCTGGGGCTTCAGCTGCATCCCCAAGGCAGATATCCAGTGGACTAGAGACCTGGCTGCGTGGGGAACTGTAGTGAGTAACCTGGAACTAACGTGGCAGAAACTCACAGCTTATTCTGTCCTACAGCCCTTACTGGAAGCTTTGATCCTAACATTCCAACATGAGGAGAAGACAGTTGTCAACACCTCATCCCGTGACAGGTGAAAGAATGCGAAGGAACAGAATCAGCCCCAGAGTTTATAGCAGGAGGAGACAAAGGATCTCACACTTTCGTAGGTTGAGAAGGCAGAGCTGGTCCCCCGGTGGGAAGGGTGTGCTGTGCCACAGCGCAGGTGTGTGTTTGAGGAGAGAGAGAGAATCTGACAGCAGGACCCAGTGACTCAGGCCCACAATAATTTTAGGAGTACACACATGTTTTGATTTGTCTAATCAGGAGCAAAACCTGAGTATTATAATAATAATGAATAAACAATAATGGAACCATCTGGATTACATTTGTCTCTATACTGATGCTGTTATTAAAATGCATATATATATATATATATATATATATATATATATATATATATTTGAGGAAGTAGCCCATGAAAGCAAAAATTCCAAGGGCCCATGAAAGTCATAATGCAGCCCTGACTGACTGAACAGCCCTGGCCAGGCATAGACAGACTAACAGGGAGTCACAGGGGCAGACAGAGACAGAACAGAGAAAGAGACAAGAAGATGCACATAGAGTAAAAGACAGTGGCAGACAGTGCGAGATAAAGAAGAGATCATGCCCACAGGATAGACAGGCAGGTATACACACATACGTACACACACATAGAAACAGCTCGATAGATCACAGCTTGATAGAGCCAGAGAGAGGCAGGGAGAGTGAGATACACAGCGAGCATTTTGTTAGAAGGGGCAGACCATTAGCCCCTTCTGGGTTTTTTCAACCTCTTAGGAACAGGGGTATCAGAAGAATTACAGATGTTTCCAGCCACTCCTTTATCCCCAGCCAGTGAAGTCAGGTGAGAGAGAAACAAGGACCCGGCCTTCCTTTTCGCCATGCTCCTGGGTACAGGCAGTCTGAGAAAGAAGGGTTGTATCTGTCTCTGGCCTTGACCTTGGGCTCTGCTCCTCTTTGCAGATGGAATGAGTTGCAATGGCCTTTCCCTTCCTCCAGAAAGTGCCTCAGTCACTGCTATATCAACCTCATGGCTATGCTTAAGCCAGAACAGCTGGGAGTTACAAAATCAAGATTGGGTGAGGGCAAGAAGTGCCCTGGCAGGGACTCGAGGATTACTGTCCTGTTTGTGTATTGGGTGGGAAAGTGGTACAATTGGAACATGAAGACCTTGTCACTTAATTCAAAGTCACACAGTTCCATTTCACTTCTATTGCCTCTGGAAAATAGGGTTGGCGATTGTTTATAAAAAGACCCAGTAAGATCAACACCATTTAAAATGCCCTACAAGAAACACCAGTGAAATGAAATAATTTACACTAAAAAGTATAATACTTCAGTCTGCTTTGTATTCTGGTCTTCTCATCTTGCCAGAGATGGTTGTAGGAAGAAATGAATAAGAAAAAGAAATAGAGAAAAGTTATTAATCCAGACAAACTCGTCCTTCCCACCTTTCAGGGCTGGAGAGGAGGCAACAGGCAGGGGGTAGTTTGGAAAACATACCCGCCTTGGGGAGAAACTGCTCACGTGTCCTTGGCCGTGGAATGTGTTTGTAGATGGAAGTAAATTCTTATTTTGCACAAATGATCACAGCATGTATCTGTTTGTAAATTCAGTCCTAGCAACTGGCCAGCATCATTAGGGAGATAATGTGCCCAGCCAAGAGAATAAGGGCAGTTGAGGTCGTAATCTATTGGTTGTTTTTATGTCAGTTGCAGGTTGTTTTTCTGCCATTTGTTGACACTGGCAGCATTGTGCAGGATGCTGACTAAATCCTATCGGAAATGGAGGTATGTGGTCACATTCAACTGAGCCCTCTGCCTGTCCCCCAGGCTCACAGCAATTACTTTGGATTCATTTTGGTAGGTGTGAGAAGCTCATCTATTTAGAGGATGAATAGTTTTATTTAGGATTATCTGGTAGCAGCAGGTTAATTGAAGAGCGACTCCATCTCTAGCCTGAATCACAGGCCTTATAAGAGCAAGCCTGCTTTACGAGTGCCGTGTGAGATGTATACAATGATGCCCAAGGATTAGGAATTGTTAAAAGTGAGTCCATTGGGTGAATTTGTTCTTCTTCCACATTAAACAGCTATAAAGAGTATTTACTAGTTTCTTCTTTCCTGATTATAGGCAGTTTTTATAATATAAAAAAGTTTTGCAAACAATAGTGTAGCTAACACTCTTCTAAGTGTGTCACATTAAATTGTTAACTACAAGCTTTGAGGTGGCAATACTACTATTAACCCAGTTTTATAGATGAAGAAACTGAGGCACAGAGCTGTTAAGTAACTTACCCAAGGCAACACAGCATGTGAGCAGCAGAGTTGGGCTCAGTGATCAGCCTGCCTTGCAAGTCTGTGCTCTTAGCGCCTCGCACTGCCCGCCTGCACTGCAGCGATGGCTCAGGAATTTACAACCCCGGCCCTCTGTCACTAGGATTTTGACTCATTATTCAACGGACAGGGCAGCCTCTTACCAGAATTTTTATCTGCGACATTCAGCCTGTGGGCCTAAGCTATAACTTGTCTGGAAACTCTGGAGAAAACGAAGGTATAAGATCACTAGGGAAGCTCAGAATCGAAATGTTGACTATTTTATTTTCTCCAACCTTTTATCCAAAGATAACTTTTTAAAAAGTCCTGTGGTTTAATTTCTGCTTTTTGTGTAACCAAAACAATGCTTCTCCCATACTTCTTTCAAGATGTTTTAATATATATATATTATATGTAGCAAATCATGTCAGGCCTCGGTCCCCCAAACATGCCCACCCCTCAGGCACTCTGCTGGCCCCAGGAAAGCACCTAGAACTGCACGTGCTAGCCGTCCTTCGCACCGGGGCAGAGTCTAACAGAGGGAGTGACTCACACAGCCCTCAAGTCAGCCCTCACTGCAGAGGTTCGGATGAGTGGGCACTCCATTCATGCTGTGGGGGCTCAGACAAGGGAGAAAGCAGACTGGGTCGGCAGTGGGGGTGTGCAGAGATCTCCAAGGAGTGGGCAGGGCATGGGCTCATTGGCGGCTGCGGAGGAGATTGGACTTGAGATAAATCCTCAAAAGTAGGTTTGACTTAGATGACTGGAGAAAAGGAAATTCTGTATAGAGATGCGTTTGTGGAGCAAGCCTCTGGGAATATAAGATGTAGGCAATGGCCAGGCGCAGGGAAGAGAGCACTGTTTTGGGAGTCCCAGGTGATGAGGTTGGAAAGATACCACTGACCCCTGCTCCCTCCATGGAGCAGAAAGTGAACATGTTATACTTTGCTCATTAGTGTAAGAAGGTGTGGGAGTCAAAAATCTGATTTCATGTGTGGTACAAGGAACCTGTCTTCACCCTCCAAAGTAAGGCTTGTGTTATTGTTCATTTGCAACTTGTCCAAGGAGCTATACTTTTTAAGCACCATGACTCCAGGAAAAGCAGGTTTGTATTTTCTCCCACTTGTGTTCTTGAAGCCTGCATTGACCAGACCTTGTGCTACTTCCACTGGGGTGTGTTCCCTTTAATCTCAACCTCTATTTGCTCCTACCATTGGGAAGATGCTAGTTTCATTTGGAATGAACTCCACTGATCCCTGTGAGGCAAGATATTTTCCTCCAGCTTTTTGGGGCACAGTTTCTCTGAGAGGCAGCATGAACTCAGAGGGAGGTCAGCCTGCATCAGGTGTCAGCTTTGACACTTATTCCTGGGGGACCTCTGGTAAGTGCTTTACTTCCCCGGGCCTCAGATTTCCATCTGTTTTTGATGATTAAGTAAGTTAATAGAGGTCCGGGCTTTGAGAAGCACCTTGTGGATAGGAACGGGTGGTTAGCTTGAACCAAGTGTTCGTTCCATTTGCTACATACCCATGGAACGCATATTCCATATTCATCTAGTTATCGTCTCATAAATCCTAGCGTCATTTTCACTGTTTTCCCTTTTCCACAGCTAAGAATGCTGCCTCTTTGGGTATGTGGGTGTATTTTTGTAGCTGCTCTTTGAAACAGGTGTTACTGTCTAACAGCAAAGGAGACTGTGGCCCAGAGACTTTACACAGGCAATGAGTAGCAGGTCCAGGACTGGAATTCAGGTCTCTTTGTGCCGAATTCACGTCTGATGGGATTTCTTCCCCTCCCATTCCACTGCTACTTCACAATCTCCCCAAACCGGAACAACTGCATTTGGTGAATTATTTCCTAACACAATTATGTGTCATTTAATGACTGAGATACATTATGAAAAGACGTTAAGTGATTTTATCATTGTGTGAATGTTACAGAGTACACTGACACAAACCTAGATGGTACAAGCCTACTACACACCTCGGCTATGCAGTGTGCTTGAGCCTATTGCTCCTACACTAAAAACATGTGCAGCATGCTGCTGCCCTGAATATTGTAGGCAATTGAAACACAATGGTAAGCACTTATGTATCTAAACATGCAAAAGGTACATTCAGCAAAAATATAGTATAAAAGATGAGAAATGGTATACATGTACTGGGCACTTACCATGAACGGAGCTTGCAGGACTGGAAGTTGCTGTGGGTGAGTCAGTGAGTGAGTAGTGAGTAAGTGGGAAGCCCTAGGACATTATAAATACTTTTTCAGAAGCCTTCTCCTTCCTTCCTTCTGACACAGTTAGACATAGAGCATCAAAGCTGTCAATACTGTATGTACAGTGATGTGGGCTGGATTGATTGGAAATATTGAGAAGAAACCGGGCTGGGTAAGGTGGAGATCACCGTAACAGTGACTGTCAGGAGCGAGTGAAAGGGGCCTGAGGATCAGTAGGAATAAGAAATCAAGGTGGAGAGATAAAGGAACCCGGGGGATCATCATGTCCATGGTTTTGGTTACTGCATGTTGGATCAGTGGTCAAGGTAAGGAACTTTGTGGTATTATAAAAAGAGAGAGAATGTTTAACACGGGAAGGATGTCTAACTGAGGACTCAATATTTTGACCTCGGAAATTTGTTTTTGGTTCTATTGACCCTGTCTAGTACAGAGGGTTCTCTCTAAATGGTGGAAAGAGCAAACTTACCTATGCTTTACATCATTGGATCCTGGAAATATTTCCAAAGTACAGGGACAGGCTGGCTCCATGCTACCACAGAAAGCTTTTACTAAAGTGACAATGGCACTTAATACCTATTAAGGTAGCTCCTGTGAACCCGTGTCCTTGTACAGGATCTTAGGTCCTCAATAGAGAATGTATAGCAATGTCCTCTGAAGACCATCAAGCTAGGCCTGGGAAGGCTAGATCCTCTCTGAATATGGTGGGGGGTAGGCTCCCCTATGCTGAAGCAGGTCAGTGGCTGACTAATTAGGATGTAACCAGTGCATTCAAAATCGAGGTCCTGTGAGTAAGAAAGAATCTATTACCAAACCCTACAGATATTGCTCCTGTTAGGGGGAAAAAAAGAACAACAGCTTCTCCGGAACCCATAGCCTTCCATTTCTACTGGAAATTCTGCTCTGTTGTAATCTTATGGGATCACCATTGTATATGTGATCCATTGTTGACCAAAACGTCATTATGAGGTGCATGACTGTAGTGGCATTGCTACAGACGTAGGTGTCTCAAACCTGCTGCTGCTTTTCTCGCTTTGGTAATAGATCATCTACTGTGTGTTCCCTGTAGGAAGGTGGCTTTCGGGAGGTGAATCCCTGAATGTAAATATCATAAAATGGCAGTGGGAGAGATGGCACAGAATGCCTGGCCTGACCTATTTACCCAGCCATTGTGCCAAAGCAGGCAGTTTTATCCACCCATGGCTGAAATGTGAAAAGTCTGGCTGGGAAATGTCAGGCCGAAGAAACACTTCAATTATTAAGGGAGAGGGGGCTGTACCAAAGAGACTGGAGAATAAGAACCTATGGGGACGGGCTTGTTTTGAGCAGGAAACGGAGAGATGGATGTTTCAGTGGACCGTCTTCCTTTTAAATTAAAGAGAGAGAGAGAGAGAGAGAGAGAGAGAGAGAGAGAGAGAGATATTTCTGGGCCCTACAGAAAGCTTTCAATTTCAGAGAATCTGAGCTTCTCTTTGAGAAGATTTTTTTTTTTTTTTTTTTTACAATGTCACATTAAAAGAGTTTCTTAATTAAAATCTCCCAGTACATCGTTGGAGAAGCTTCAGATCAGGATGGCTGGACTGGCTTCTTCCCCAGCTGATTCAGGCTGCAGTGCCCAGAGCCAGAGTGCCGCCTCCCTCAGCTACCCCAGCGAGGGGCATCCCTGAAGCCCTGTTCGAGGTGATGCCAGCTGGAGCAGAGCCGGGCAGAGCGCACGGAGCCGGGCAGAGCGCACGAGCCTGGCGGGTTCCCACAGCCTCGCGGCCCTGTCCATCCGGACACTCCCCTGGACCTAATTAGATCGGACGCGGCATCCAAGTGTGCCCTGACCTCTAAGTTAACGCGAAATAACGGACTTGAAAGCGTCAAGTGAGAAAAGAACGTTTTGGATCCTGAAGGAGCAAGTTGCTTGTCAAAGATGTAACAAACCGAAACAAAACAAGTTGCTGCTCCTTATGCCTTTTTTTCTAACGTTGCTGGGGTTCATTAGCCTATGGAAAAGCAGCGAAATTGCAAAAGAAAAAAGAAATACTTATTGTTCCCATGTTCATTTTTTTATTTAATATAACTTAAAAAAAGATTTCATAGGAAAGGGAGGGCATCATTAATTTCAGAATCTGCAAGAAATAAAAATGAAAAATGATCTGCTGATTAGTGATATGCAATTTTTTCCTTGAATGTCTTCAATAATGTGTGACTGTCACATTACATAACACTTATAATGATTAAACTAGAAGATGAAATACGATAGGATAGATCTTGTGTTCTTTCCTTGACTAGTGGACAACTCATCTCATCAATCTCTCTGGGCTTGCAGCCTTAAATTGAATAAGCAATCTTATTGGGGGAGATTTATTGTCACAAGACAGCAGCGTCACTGAGGAAATCTTACAGTACTATTTTGAGAAGCTTCCAAGATAATCCTTGGGATCTGTATTCATTGCAGCTTGTCATAAAACATCGCCCAAACCAGTAATGAGTAGTGAATCTTCTCACTACTAATATTCTGACAGCAACATCGAAAGTGGATACTTGTCGGTGCCTCACTTCATGGGAAGTTAAAGCATTCTCAGTCCTAATGTTAAATTATTTTGTTAGAAATGCTGGCTTCATTCTAGTGAGAGATTATGCGTTGAGAGCTCTGGTACTAAAGAATGCTCTTGAAAAGCAATAAGTTATTTTGGTTTTTTTGTAATTTATATTTTTTTATTTAGACAATTTTAACAGGGTGACATTAATTAATTAGGGTATATAGATTCAGAGAAAAAATCTCCAGGTCATTTTGACATTTGATTATGTTGTATACCTATCTCCCAAAGTCAAATTGTCTTCTGTCACCTTCTATCTGGTTTTCTTTGTGCCCCTCCCCTCCCCCCCATAACCACTGCACTCTTATTCATGTCCATGAGTCTCATTTTTGTGTCCCACCTATGTATGGAATCATATAGTTCTTAGTATTTTCTGATTTACTTATTTCACTCAGTATAATGTTATCAAGGTCCATCCATGTTGTTGTAAATGATCCTCATCATTTCTAATGGCTGAGTAGTATTCCGTAGTGTATATGTACCACATCTTCTTTATCCTATTATCTATTGAAGGGCTTTTTGGTTGTTTCCATGTCTTGGCCACTGTGAACAATGCTGCAATGAACATGGGGCTGCATGTGTCTTTACGTATCAATGTTTTTGAGTTTTTGGGGTATATACCCAGTAGAGGGATGGCTGGGTCACATGGTAGTTCTATTTTTAATTTTTTGAGGAACCACCATACTTTCTTCCATAATGGTTGTACTACTTTACATTCCCACCAACAGTGTATGAGGGTTCCTTTTTCTCCACAGCCTCTCCAACACTTGTTATTACCTGTCTTGTTGATAATAGCTAATCTAACAGGTGTGAGGTGGTATCTCATTGTAGTTTTGATTTGCATTTCTCTAATAGCTAGTGAAGATGAGCATCTTTTCATATATCTGTTGGCCATTTGTATTTCTTCCTGGGAGAAGTGTCTGTTCATGTCCTCTTTCTTTTTTTTTTTATTGGATTGTTTGCTTGTTGAGTTTTGCGAGTTCTGTGTATATTTTGGGTATTAGGCCCTTATCTGTGCTCTTGTTTGAAAATATCATCTTCTGTTTAGTTGACTGTTGTTTGTATTGTTGTCAGTTTCTCTTGCTGAGCAAAAGCTTCTTAGTCTGATGTGGTCCCATTCATCTATCTTTGCCTTCACTTCCCTTGCCTTTGGAGTCAAATTCATAAAATGCTCTTTAAAACCAAGGTCCATGAGTTTAGAACCTATGTCTTCTTCTATGTAATTTATTGTTGCAGGTCTTATATTTAGGTCTTTGATCCATTTTGAATTAATTATAGTACAAGGGGACACACTGTAGTCAAGTTTCATTCTTTTGCATGTGGCTTTCCAGTTTTCCCAGCACCATTTATTAAAGAGGCTTCCTTTCATTCATTGTGTGTTGTTGGCCACTTTATCAAAGATTATTTGACCGTGTACATGTAGTTTTATTTCCAGGCTCTCTATTCTGTTCCATTGGTCTGAGTGTGTGTTTTTCTGCCAATACCATGCTGTTTTGATTATTGTGGCTCTATAATATAATTTGAAGTCAGGTATTGTAATGCCCCCAGCTTTATTGTTTTTTCTTAGGATTACTTTGGCTATTTGAGGTTTTTTATGGTTCCATATAAACGATGATTTTTCATTCCATTTCTTTAAAAAATGACATTAGAATTTTGATGGGAATTGCATTAAATTTGTATATCACTTTGGGTAATATGGTTATTTTGACTATATTTATTCTTCCTATCTAAGAACAAGGAATATTTTTCCATTTCATTGTATCTTTTTCCATTTCCCTTAACAATGCTTTGTAGTTTTCATTATATAAGTCCTTTACATTCCTTGTTATGTTTTTTCCTAGGTATTTCACTTTTTTTGTTGCAACCATGAAGGGGATTATTTTTTTGAGTTCTTTTTCTGATGTTTTATTGTTGGCATATAGGAAGGCAATAGACTTCTGTATATTAATTTTGTATCCTGTGACCTTACTGTATTGGTTTATTGTTTCTAATAGTCTTTTTGTGGAGTCTTTGGGGTTTTTGATGTATAAGATCATATCATCTGCAAAAAGTGAAACCTTTACTTCTTCTTTCCCAATATGAATGCCTTTTATTTAAAAGCAGTACGTTTTGACATCACGAGGCAGAGCTGCACAGAGCAGGTTTGAGTAAACCCTTATGAAATGTTTGTTGAAAGAATGATTGAACTGGTAATCAAGAATTCTTCTCTTTTCCTTTGAGTACTCCCTGTGACTAAAGTCCTGACCCTTGGTGTATAAGTACCATTAGGTAAGATTGGTTTATTTAATCCAATTTTTAAAGGAAATGCTCTGCCACACCTTAGACTTGTAGCCTGGAATAAAAGTTGAAAGGAAGGTTTTTTGAATTGTTCCCCCCTCAGCTTTATTGAGGTGTAATTGACAAATCAGATTTAATATATTTAAAGTTTATAAAAGAATGATTTGATAATATATATACATTGTGAAATGATTATCATAGACAGGTTAATTAACCCATCTATCACCTCAAATAGTTACAATTTCTGTATGTGTGGTAAGAACACTTAAGACCGATTTTCTTAGAAAATTTCAAGTATACAGTGCAGTATTACTGACTCTAGTCACCAGGCTGTATTGAGATCCCAGAACTGACTCATCTTGTAACTGGAAAGCTTGTACCCTTTGCCCACCATCTTCCCATGTAGGCCATCCTGGACCCTGGGGATCCACCATTCTATTCTTTGTTCCCTAGGTAGACATTTTTGTTTCTTGTTTTTAGTTTCCACATTTAAGTAAAACCATACAGTATTTATCTGACTTATTTACTTAGCATAATGTCCTCTAGGTTATCTGTGTTGTAACAAATGGTAGAGCTTCCTTCTTTCTCATGGCTGAATGATATCCACTATGTATGTCCCATCTCTTTATCTGTTCATCTGTTGATGAACACTTAAAGAAAGAGGCTTAACAAATCACCCAATACAAAATTTCCCTTTAAAAGTCATCAGTAAGCCTGTATGTGACCTCTTTTTCCTTTGGAATGTTCACTTCCTTCCAAACCAGCCTGTTGATTACTGAACCATTAGCTCCTTGAGCATGAGTCTGTGCCTGTCTCTGTAGCCCCACATATTGATTATGTCTGAGGCAAATTAAACATCCTAGAAACACTTTCTGAAATATGAAACAAAGTTATTTATAAGAAGTCTAAATCCATCTCCCTAAACTTCCGCTTGATAGACAGAGTATCTTCTGCTCAAAGAATATGCCAGTTCTTTCTTCTATGTGATCATTTTGATGTTTAATCAGATTTTCTCTGCTCTAGATTAATTCCCAGTTTATTTATTTATTTATTTATTCATCTATTTTCTTTTTGACAGAGAGAGAGAGACAGAGAGAGAGACAGACAGACAGGAAGGGAGAGAGATGAGACGCATCAATTCTTTGTTGTGACACCATAGTTGTTCATTGATTGTTTTCCCATATGTGCCTTGACTGGGGGGCTACCACAGAGTGAGTGACCTCTTGCTCAAGCCAGCAACATTTGGGCTTAAGCTAGCCACCATGGGATCACATCTGTGATCCCGGTGCTCAAGCTGGTGAGCCCATGCTCAAGCCAGATGAGCCAGCCCTCAAGCCGGCGACCTTGGGTTTTTGAACCCGGGTCCTCCATGTCCCAGTCCAATGCTCTATCCACTGCACCACTGCCTGGTCAGGCTCAATTATTTCCTTTCTTTAGCAACTATATCAATCATTTTGTGCCTCCTGGCCACTAAAACCTAAGATCCTTTTTCCTTCAACTAATATCCAAGAAACATTTCCACCCATTCTTTTTTATTGGAACAATGGCTTTTTTTTTTAACTGAGTTAGTGATCTATTCCATTTATCATTGTAAAATTTAACTTCATCTGTTTTTACTGATATTTCTACCTTATTGAGAGTTTTTTAAATACAGCCATCCCTCGCCATATTGCAATTCACTTTTTACGGTCTCACTGTATCATGGATTTTTAAATTGTATATATCTAATTTTGTATCACAGATTTTTCACTATGTTGTGGGATTTTGTGGTATATAGGTATTATTATATATTTATTATTTTAATTATTTTTGTGGTAAAATAAGCATTTTCTAGCCTAAAAAATTGAAAATATAAAAAATATTAATTAAAACATTATGATTCAAGTTGTAGTATATTCCCTGGTGAGTACCAATATAAAGTTTTATATGTTGTTAAAATTGTGTAGGTTTAAGAGTGTAGAATTTGTTTAAAAGCATAGGAAGTGTTTATAAGAGTGTGGGAAAGGTTAAGAGTGTGGGGAGGCCCTGGCCGGTTGGCTCAGTGGTAGAGCGTCGGCCTGGCGTGCAGAAGTCCTGGGTTTGATTCCCGGCCAGGGCACACAGGAGAGGCGCCCATCTGCTTCTTCACCCCTCCCCCTCTCCTTCTTCTCTGTCTCTCTCTTCCCCTCCCGCAGCGAGGCTCCATTGGAGCAAAGATGGCCCGGGCGCTGGGGATGGCTTCTTGGCCTCTGCCCCAGGTGCTGGAGTGGCTCTGGTCGCGACAGAGCGTCGCCCCTTGGTGGGCGTGCCGGGTAGATCCCGGTCAGGCACATGTGGGAATCTGTCTGACTGTCTATCCCCGTTTCCAGCTTCAGAAAAATACAAAAAAAAACCCCAAAAACGTGTGGGGAGAGTTTATAAAGCCTTAAAATATATATCATAATTTTCGCTCCATAAGACACACCTGACCATAGACCTGCCTTTTGTTTTAAGGAGGAAAATAAGAAAAAAAATATTCTGAACCAAATGGTGTGTTAAAATATTTAATAAAATATACCACAGTAATATTTCAACAATGTAAACTCAACAGCAGTATCAACAACCATTAGCACTGTTATAAACAAATGAGAAGAGACTTTAATGTTCAAATACTCTTACAGTTGTCAGGGAACCCGCAGCAGCTAAAAACAATGAACATTCGCTCTATAAGATGCACAGGCATTTTCCCCTCCACTTTTGGGAAAAAAAAGTGTGTCTTATGGAGCGAAAAATACGGTAGTAAATAATAAAATAAATATAAGGTTGCTACTTTGTGGATTTTCACCTATCCTGGGGATTTTTGGAACCTAACCCCCGCAATAGAAGAGAGACCACTGTACTTATTTTTGTTAACAATGTGGTCACCACAGTGTTCTATCTTTGCAGATTTGATCAACAAATTTGGTACGAGAACTGTGAATTCTTTGGTAGATGCCACGTGGGTTCTCTTTTTCCTCTAGGGTGGCACTAATTTATCATTTTCTCCTCTTGTGGGATTATTAGGCCTACACAAATTTCCCTTTGGTGCTAGAGGTGACTTTAAAAAATATTAAATGTATTTATACTCTCTACCAATTTTGCATATAGGAAACTTATATGATAGACCATAATAGCTTGGTTGGTGAGAGCATTGTCCCAATGTTCAAATTTTGCCGTTTTGATCCCCTGGTCAGGGCACATACAGAAACAGATCAGTGTTTCTGTCTCTCTCTAAAATCAATCAATAAATTAAAAAAAAAAAAACAACAACAGAAAAACCCAGACTAGAACCAAGGCAAAATGACAGCCAAGGCGGTGTTTTTTTCCCTTTATTCAGCTGTCACTTTTTAAAAAAATACACTTAAATTTTATCATTAAAATATAATACCCAAGGCCCTGGCCGGCTGGCTTCGTGGTAGAGCTTCGGCCTGGCGTGCAGAAGTCCCGGGTTTGATTCCCGGCCAGGGTACACAGGAGAAGCGCCCATCTGCTTCTCCACCCCCACCCCCTCCTTCCTCTCTGTCTCTCTCTTCCCCTCCCGCAGCCCAAGGCTCCATTGGAGCAAAGATGACCCAGGCGCTGGGGATGGCTCCTTGGCCTCTGCCCCAGGTGCTAGAGTGGCTCTCGTCATGGCAGAGCGACGCCCCAGAGGGGCAGAGCATCGCCCCCTGGTGGGCAGAGCATCGCCCCTGGTGGGCGTGCCAGGTGGATCCTGGTTGGGCGCATGCGGGAGTCTGTCTTTCCCCATTTCCAGCTTCGGAAAAATACAAAAAAAAGGAAAAAAAAATAATACCCAAAGCAATCTACCAATTTAGCACAATTTCTGTTAAAATATTAATGGCATATTTTGCAGGAGTAAAACAAATAACCCAAAATTTATATGAATGCACAGAAAAACTCTCATAGCCTCAGCAATAATGAGAAAGAAAAACAAAGTTGGAGGTACCACACTACCTGATAACAAACTATATATACATCACTATTTATTGCTCCCATACTTTCCATATTCCCCCTCCCAGCAATCACCACACTGTTGTCTGTATCTATAAGTTTTTTCTTTGTCCTTTTTTAAAATTCTATCCCTCTACCTCTCTTGCACAGTCACCCTAATAAATTTAATTAAAAAAATTTATTACAAGGCCATTGTAATCAAGACGGATGCTACTGACATAAAAACAGACTTATAGATAAATGGAACAGAATCAGGAGCCCAGAAATAAATCCATTTCTATATGGTCAAATAATATTTGACAAAGAGGCAAGAACATACATTGGGATAAAGACAGTCTATGCAATGCTGGGATAATTGTACAGGTGCATGAAAAAAATGAAACTACAAGAATAAAGTTAAAATGGATTAAAGATTTAAACATAAGACTCGAAACCATAGGAATCTTAGAAAAAAAACATAGCCAGTAAAATCTCTGACATTTCTCTTAGTAATATATTTTTTCTGATATATCTCCTCAGGCAAGGGAAACAAAAGGAAAAATAAACAAATGGCACTACATCAAAGTAAAAAGATTTTGCACAGCAAAGGAAGCCATCAATAAAACCAAAAGACAGCCTACTAAATGAGAAAGCATATTTGCTAATGATACATCTGATAAGGGTTAATAGCCAAAATTTGTAAAGCACTCATAGTAAACACATACCAAGAAAACCAAGCAATCAAATTAAAAAACGGGCAGAAGACCTGAATAGACACTTCTACAAAGAGGACAGAAGGCCAGTAGACATATGAAAAGATGCTCAATGTCACTAATTGTCAGAGAAATACAATTTAAACCACAATGAGATATCACCTCACACCTGTCAGATTGGCTACCATCAATAAATCAACAAACAACAAGTGCTGGCAAGGGTGTGGAGTAAAGGGAGCCCTGTGCACTGTTGATTGGAATGCAGAGTATTGAAGCCTCTGTGGAAAACAGTATGGAGTTTCCTCAAAAAATTAAAAATGGAACTGCCTTGTGACCCAGTGATTCTACTTCTTAGGATTTATCTAAAGAAAAAAACCAGTAATTTAAAAGAATGTATGTACCCCTATGTTCATTGCAGCATTATTTACAATAGCCAACATAGGGAAGCAACCCAAGTGCCCATGAATAGACAAATGGATAAAAAAGTGGCAGTACATATATATAAAATGAAATACTACTTGACCATAGGAAAGGATGAAATCTTACCATCTGTGACAGCATGAAATCGACCTAGAGTGTATTATGCTAAGTAAAATAAGTCAGTCAGAGAAGACAAATACCATATGATTTCACTTACATGTGAAATCTAAAGAACAAAATAAACTAACAAACAAAATTGAAATGGACTCATAGACACAGAGAGCGAACTGGCAATTGCCAGAGGACATGGGGGTTGGGAGACCTGTGACAGAGGTGAGAGGATTAGGAAATTGGTCATGACAAAATTGGTCAATCAGGGGGACAAAAGCAAAGCCCAGGGACTGTGGTCAGTGGTGTTGAGATAGTTCTGTGTGGCACTGGTTGGGCGCTGGGGGCTTCTGAAGGAGCATTGCATGGAGTGCATGATTGTCTGCTGGGCTGTGCACCTGAAAACAATACAAAATAAAAAGGAAAACATCTTTTAAATAAAAATGTACACTTAAGTTTTTAAGAACAGTTTTAGATTCGCAGCATAACTGAGCTGAAGGAACAGAGATTTCCCGTGTACTCCCTGGCCTCACACGTTCCTGGTCTCCCTCACTACTGACAGTCCTCACCAGAACGGTATACTTGGCATTGATGGACCCACGCGGACACATCATTATCACGCATCATAGTTTACCTTAGGCTGCTTTATTCTCTGTGTTGTACACTCTGGGGGTGTGGACAAATGAATAATGACATGGATCCACCTTTATAGTAACATACAGAGTAAGGTCACTGTCCTAAAAATTCTCTGTTCTTCTATTTAGACCTCTGTCTCCAGTAATCCCTGGCAAAGACTGATATTTTTTACTGCCTTCATGGTTTTGCCTTTTCCAGAATGTCATATAGTTGTAAACATGTAGTATGTAGCCTTTTCCAGTTGGCTTTTTTAATTTAATAATAACATATGCACTTGAGGTTCTTTGTCTTTTTATGACTTGGTACCTCATTTCTTTTTAGCTTCGTATATTTCATTGTCTGAATGTACCACCGTTTATCTGTCTATTCACCTACTGAAGGCCATCTTGGTTGCTTCCAAGTTTAGGCAATTATGAAAGCTGCCATAAACATCCATGTGCAGGTTCTGTGTGGACATAAGTTCTCAGCTCCTTTGGGGAAATATCAAGAAGCATGTTTGCTGGGTTGCATGGTAAGAATACTTGTAAGAAACTACTAATCCATCTTTACAAGTACCACTTTTCATATTATTATAAAATTCAACAGAACATTAAATGTCTGTTGAAATCCCAACATACTGTGGAAGTTTTCCTAGTCTTTTATGTGAAGGCCATATATTACTGTTTAATTTGGAGATATAGCAAAATGGTAGTCTTCATGTCCTCTTCTAAGACCACTGGTAAAATTCTTTCTGTCTCTAAATACAAAACTTTAAAATATATGATAATATTGGCCCTGGCTGGTTGGCTCAGCGGTAGAGCATCGGCCTGGCGTGCGGGGGACCCGGGTTCGATTCCTGGCCAGGGCACATAGGAGAAGCACCCATTTGCTTCTCCACCCCCCTCCTTCCTCTCTGTCTCTCTCTTCCCCTCCCGCAGCTAAGGCTCCATTGGAGCAAAGATGGCCGGACGCTGGGGATGGCTCCTTGGCCTCTTCCCCAGGCGCTAGAGTGGTTCTGGTCGCGGCAGAGTGACGCCCCGGAGGGGCAGAGCATCTCCCCCTGGTGGGCAGAGCGTTGCCCCTGGTGGGCGTGTTGGGTGGATCCCAGTCAGGCGCATGCGGGAGTCTGTCTGACTGTCTTCTCCCCGTTTCCAGCTTCAGAAAAATACAAAACAAAACAAAACAAAAAAATAAATAAATAAATAAATAAATAAATAAAATATATGATAATATTGCCCAACAACTGGTACATTACAGGTATAAGGAAGCATGCGTGTGTATGTGTGTGAAGGAGGGATGTGTGTGTGTGTATAGGCTGGTGTGCATTTGCTTTGTTCCATAATGAAAGAGTAGTAGAAAGAGGATGACTCACTGGTCAATGAAAACTTTTCACATAAAGGCAAACTGGTCATTTATGCACAACTATTGAGGGAGCATGTGGGCATGCAGCCCCGTTTTGTGTCACTAAGGGAACACTTGTTTTGATGTGGGACTGTTTTTTTGTTCAATGCAAAGAAAGTAGCTCTTTGTACCTTGCTGACCGAATTGCTCACTATCCTTCAGTCACAAGTCTCACTGTCCTCATTATTCAGTATTTAAATACATGTAATGTAATGTGTTGACTGCCATTTCTAAGGAGCTCTTTTTTTAAAAATATCTAAGATCTAGGACCAAAGAACACTTTTCTCTTAGGTATGTTTCTTTGTTGCTTAGATTAGAAACAACCTATAAATTTTCAGAGTTATAAAATACTGAGAAATAGTTTCCTTTAGAGTCTTCTTACAAGTTAACTTTAGTCTGAGGATGTGTTTTCTTTAAAAAACAAAAACAAAAACCTTTAAAATCTGTTGTTTCATCAGAACTGTTTGTAGGGCACGTGTAAGCTGCGGTATTGTTTAACTGCAGTCCAACAGAGGACTATCATATTGCACTTCTAATCAAAAAATAAATCGAACATAGTGGCAGGCTTACAGAAAGAGAGAGAATTAGATTTGATTAGATTAGCTTTAACCTGCCTGGAATAAAACTGTCTTCTTTTCCTGTTATTTGTCAATGTTTATAGCAGGTTTTGTCTACAATGCTTTCACTATTATTTCCAGGCGGTAAAAGGCAGTCAAGCAAAAAAGACACTCATAAATGTCAGAAAAGAGTAAGTTTTTTTTACATTTCAAGGGCTTTGAAGGTCAAGTTCAACCCACTTAAAGGAAGCAGAGTGATGGTATGTGGTAGCATGTTGTTAGTCTATCTAGGCATAGAATTTATGTGAAGTTAATGCAATTATCTACCTCTCTAAGAAAATGAAATATCTTGGGAAGACTCTCTTTATTTATACATTTTGTTCACCTCTTTGAAGGTAAAATAAGTCAAATTTCCATAATTTGTGATGAGGAAGGAAAGATGTTCAACTTGTCAAAGCTGATCAGGTTATGGAGCCCTGTGATTCTTTCCTTTTATAATTCTTTCCTAATATAATTCAGTTCTTTTTCCTGGCAGCTTCCACACTCCATGATATGAAGAAGAAGAGCTCTGTTAAAATTTTTTGCAAACAGTGGGAGATTTTATTTTTCCTCTAGAAGCCTATATTGAGATGTTTTCTTTTTCTTTATGAGGCGTTATTTTTTTTTCCCCACTAGGGAGCCTGAGCAATTATAGTTTAAAGCTACTGAAAATAGGTATGTTCTTTGACATCAAAGAAGTTCTTGAAGATTTTTCAAACTAAAGAGACCCAAAGGTTGTATTTCAAGGTGCTACTAGCACAGGTCTTTGTAGTTAAAAACTCTCAGAATGTTCTACCAAGTGTATTATTCTTTGGAGATGTGGGACTTTTCAATACTATTGCATTTGGTAAAAGGTAAGGTGTTTGAGATTGTGTATGTGCATGTGTGTGTGTGTCTATGTGTGTTTCTATGTCTGCTAAATTGATTCTCAGTAGTTACAAATTATTTTTTCATGGTGAAGGATGAATAGAAAGAGGATTAGGAGTAGGGAATGGAATAGACATTTTCTGAGCACCCATACATTTTTAATTCTCACTGCTGCTATGATAAGTGGTAGGTTAGTATCCTCATTTTCCAGATTGGAGGTACAAGTAAACAAGTAAAGTTTACTTGTTTAAGAATAAACCAAACCTTCTTTAATGTCCATAGTTAGCTCACTAGTGTAGGCTCCAGAGAGGAAGAATTAGAGGAAAGAGAAGAAAGACCAAAACCTGCCGATCAAAGCCAATTTATTGGTAAAAGTTTTGTTTTCTTTTGTTTTGTTTTTTTTTGTGTATGTGTAAAGGTGGAAGAAAATACATTTTTATGCACTAATACACACTGAGAACTGGAGTATATCTACATGGTTAAAGTTCAGATGTTCTCTTTTCTTTCTAAGGAATGTCTTGGCCACCCCACTTAGGACATGGTTTGTTCTTACTTTCCTGGACTTCTTTTATTATATATACTCTTCCCCTTCTATTGTCAGTTTTCAATCTGAAAGTCCCTGTTGCTTTTTATATATGGAAAATCCACTTCTTTCTCATTTTGCTTTTACCTTCCATTTCTAGACCATGTCTTCTTGTCTTAGAAATCCAAAATGTTCTTGATAGCATTTTACTAAACAACCATGAAAATGTATTCAACAAATGTTTGTTAAGCACAACATGTATGAGATATTATAACTAGGATGAGTAGTGGCAACAAAAACAGACAGTTCCTGCCCTTGTAGAATTTCAGCCCTAATGAGAAAGAGAATTGATAACTTGATGTTTATATGGACTTGGTGTTTAGGAAGGAAGGGCTTTTGTAGGTTTTATCAGAGTTAAACTTCATAAATCTATGAGGAAGGGGCTCTTATAATCTTTGTTTATAGTTTAGAACTCTATAGATAGGAACTACTTTGTGCACTATGAGGCTGAGATTAGAATATAGTCTCTCTGTCTCTAAGTTATCTTTTCTTTTGATCACATTACCTCTTAAAAATGATTAAAACAAAACAATTAAGTGATAATACAAGCATCTTGATTTTCACTTATAGTAACTATTTTTTCACCTGAAAATGAATGGCAAATTATTGCATTCATTTAATTTATTGATTCACAAATATTTCTTGAGCACCTAATATATGTCAAAGAATAAGTTTCAGTTCTAGGGGTCCAAGATATAGTCCTTCCTTCAAGGAATTATAATTTATTGGAGTAGAAAGACATATAACTAAATAAACATAGGGCCATGAGGTAAGATATCTTTAAGGTATAAAGGGAGGTCACTATTTTGTAGATATCTTATTTGAATCTTGACTTTATTACTTATTAGCTATTGTTCCCAGGCAAATCATTTATCTCCTTTGACTAATGGTTTTCTCAACTATAAAATGGGGGATAAGAATATTTATATGGACTGCAGTTGTAAATGTTTGAGGAAATGTGTGTAAAGGATCCAGCACAATTCCACACACATAAGTAGGTGCTCAATTAATGAGACTACTAATTATAATATATATATGTAATTTGTGTTATATCTATATTTTATATCTATTTATCATCTATCTAACTGTCTGTCTGTCTATCTATCTATCTATCTGGCTATAGACTTCACAAGAATCTAGGAAATAATTTCCTAATGAGATAACAGAAAGGCTAAGGGAACTATCTGAAAGAAGGTAAAGTTCTCAGAGGCTGAAGACAGATGTTTTTGGTTTTACTTTGTTGGTTTTAATTTTTTTTTCCTGAACTGAAATTTGGTATAGAAGGAGCTGTACAATGTTTGAAGCCATCGAAAAGCATAGAACCTTTCAGAAACACAAGACACCTGGAGTAGCTACGGTATGACATATGAGCTTGGAAAGCCTAACAGACAGGCTGGACAAATAGTCAGGCATCAGATCATAAAGGGGCTTTTATGTCATGCTCAGCCACTTGGACTTCATCTTCTCATACAGACAACTTCCTCTCTCTTAAACAGAAAATGACAAGCCTGAAATTAAATTGGTTCAACAACCTACCTTTGTTTTTGAAGTTCTTTACATGGGAAGAGTAGGAAGTCTACTAAAATATTTATCTGAAAAGCCAAGCATGATGTTTATTGAACAAGAATCTTTATGATTGATGGACAATGGAGAGGTGAGATTTCTGGTGATATATGCCATTAAGAACCATCTTAAACCAAGTCCCTGAAGGAGCATGCAGTGCAGAAATGTTACAGTCCAAAGCACCCTGGGGAAAATTTTGTCCATTAAATGGCAAGTTCTAAAACAGCAGGGACATGGCTCAGAGTGCCCAAACCCTGAATGGAACACTTACTATTTTTCCCTGAAAGTCAGCATAAATATTTGATAATGTCTCCCATTCTGTGAAGGGGCCTTTCTCAGTGGGAGTGGTATCTGGTGTCCATAGCAAAACAGAATTATTTGTTTTCTTAAGTTGTTCTTTATGTCCTCAAGGTAGATTCTAAAAGCTCTGCAAGTATTTTGATTTTGAATTCTCACAAAAGTACTTTTTCTTTCACAGTAATTCAATATAAAAGGCAATAAAAGTGATATATTCAGAAGTATTCAGGACCTTCTGTGAGTGCCACATGGGAATAAACTATCTTGCCACTTGCACATCCCACAGGAGAGAAGAATCAACATTTCCCATTTAGGAAATATTGCATGTGTTTGCTTCTGTTTTGCTCATATTGTCTGCTCTGCTGAAAAGCAGATTTTTTTGCAGATAAAGTCTACCCTGTCTTGCTGAATTGCTCATCTATTTTACTCAGGAAGAAAAGGCTTTGTTAAAAGCAGGAGCAAAGCCTGATTTGCAAAATATTGCCTAATAATAACAAAACTCAGGGTAATGTCAAAATATACTCAGAACATTGGCCAACCTCATGCTTTGGAAAATTACCTAACAAATTCAGCAACTATTGCTTTTAAATGAAGAGAAATGTGTGTTTTCTAAGCATCATCTTATGAATTGGTGGCTAGGTGCTTGAGAATAAAGGAGGGTGTGGAGGCAGTGGTCTTGCCCTTGTTGCGGAACGAGACCAGTGGACATGCAATTAAAGGAGATGAACCATGCGGCGTTTGCTTGGGGCTCCAAAACAGTTCGCAGATTACTCATGTGTTTTCAAGGTTTGCGTTGTACATGAGGTTCCTGGCCTGGCTGCTTTTGCCAATGGGGAAACATTGGTGAATAAGACAGATAGAGTTTCTATTTTTCAAGAGCTCTAGCAGAGAAAGAGATATTAAACCGGTCATTGCAACAGTGAGCAGAGACGTGCAGGGAGGGTTAGTCTCAGGAGGTGTAAGCCCTTTTGGGGTTATGACTGTTCAGTCATTGGCACCTAATTCTACAAAAGAATACCCTCCTAGGCTGGGTCTAAGGCACCAGAACAGAGATTTAGTGGAAATGTTAAGAATTAACACAAGTTTACTTCTCCATCAACTGAATGTGTTTCTGAAATTTGAGAAAATGACTTTTGTTTTTCAAAATTATTTATGGGTAATTCTTCCCCTGTAAATACCTTTGTGTATATCTTTATGATAATGTTTGGTGATTAAATATGAATATTTGGCTTATAGAATGAGCAAATAATCTTCAGAGAAATCTTCATTTTTATGTAGTCACATATACAAAACAAAAATATTTTTGTTTTAGTTGAAGAAATATGCTTGGAATTAAAATTTTCAGACTCATTGCTTTTATTTTGGGTTTTCAACAGACCAACTCAGTGGACATTTAAAATTCTTTATATTAGTACCAGGACTTAATGGAAGTGGTTGAACCAGGTGTATTAACCCGTAAGTGTCCATTTATCTAGGCGAGACTGAACCGGACGGATCCCACTCTGTACAACTGAGTGAAAAACATATGTACTCTTCCTTAGAGACAAGGGTTAAAAAGGAAATAATCTCTTTTGCTGCAGAGTATTTCTCAGCAGGTACAAAATAGCTGCAATCAGGTAGGCTTTGGTAACTGGCAGCTGCTATCTGCCAAGTTGAAAGATCACAAATTCTCAGCCCATTTCTATTTCTATTTCGTAGACACTGGGCTCAATTTGTGAGTGTCTGAAGGCATGCCTAACTCTGTAACAAAAAATGGGCCTGGACCTACAGTGAGAACCGTGTACAGAGCTGTGCTGCAGCCTTCCTTCTAATGACACCAGCTCCGGCCAGTCAGGATCCCTGGGTCATCACTCTAGAGCAGGGGTCTCAAACTCGCCGCCGAACAATTTTGTGCGGCCCGCAGACTAATCCACGAAGTTCAAAATATTTTGGATAAAATTAAGTAAGCCTAGGGGCCTACTTGTATTTTTCATTTCTCTAGCATCCTAGCTAGATATTAGCTTAGTTAACAGCAGTTGTGATGCGAACTACAGTTTCTGGTCGTTTTGTGACACTGAGTAAACTGCATGTACGATTGTGCTTGTTGTACTGATTTTTTTTTGTTTTCAACTGCAGTGAGAAAAGTGTTGCGTAACAGTTGCCTTTTGTAGACTTAGTGCGGCCCGCTGAACGGCTGTGATCTTGCTCTGTGGCCCACATGCTGAGTTGAGTTTGAGACCCCTGATCTAGAATCTTAGATTTGAGAGCCATCTAGGATCCCTAAAATAGTCCATTGTACAGATGAGGAAATTGAGGCCTAAAAAGAATAACAGTCTTCCCTGTGGTCACCTGGGTTATAAAATTTATGAAGACACTGCCTCTGGCCTCAAGCTGTCACCTGTTTTGTGCTAGACAGATAATATGGCAGGGTGCACTAATGAGTACTTCCACTGCCTGCAGCGTTGTGTTGAAAGGATTCTGAAGTTGCGTCCTGAATTAAGGAGAAATGGTGCTGTGGTTGATCAGCAGTATCCCTGAAAAAGATGTGGATGTGGTGTGCTATGTGTGAATTTGGTTGAATGATGGAAGTTGATTGGTAATCAAATAATTATCATGTGATGTAAACTATGCTTCCGAAGTGACTGCTCTAAAATCTTTCTAGAGGGTCAAGACCATTTCATAAAGATGACATTTGGATTTGGTCTTGAAGAATCAGTAGTAGTTTTTCTGACAGAGGAAGAAAAGAAGATGTTTTTAGAAGGAAGACTAGCTTGTTCAAGGGACTTGACATGTGAAGATAAGAAGGAAATTAATGATCTTTGATTGCCTGCTATGTGCTAGCATTAAGCTGGGTTCCTTATATATTATCTCATTATTTAATTTTCATAATGACTATTTTACAGTTGAGGAACAGGGACAGAAGACATTAAGATGCCCAAGGATATATAGCTACTAAGTGGAACTGAGTTAATTATTGGGGCTCCAAAGTAACTTTGATGATAGCTACCCGGCAGGACAATATAGGTGAGGAAGACTGGATTGGAGAGGGGTGATATTGTCGGTTTGGATTTGGGCTATTGAATGTGAGTTGCCTCTGAGTTAGTAGGTTGTGGCTAGTAGGTTGTTAGAAATATGGCACTAATTGATCTGATTATTATAAAAAAATGTCTTAAAGACTCAGTGATAAAAGTACAAGTCAAGTGCATGCATTTCTGGGCTTCTTTGCAGTGGAGATCTTTCTGCCTTTGTTATTCTAACATAGGAGGGTGTAGGTAATAAACTAGTATGTTTTATATTGCATGAGCAATTCAAATTACTGTCAATGCAATATTAAATTCAGAATTGATAGGAAAATCTTCTTAGAAATTCAAGTGTTCTTGGCATAATACTATTTATTATCGCCATGAGACCTGTGCTCTGGCAGAAATTCTGCTTGAGTTTAGCAAAAGACTGTTCAATATGTGAGCATTCCTTTGCCAAGGTTCAACTTGGACCTGCAAGAGGACAGATGCTGGGAGGTGACCCAGTTGATATCTGGCCATGGGGACAGGGTGTGATATGCATGTGTGTGTGCAGGGTCATCTAACCATGTTCAAAAAGAGAAGGGTTTTTGTTTGTTTTTAATATTTGTGTAATCTCAACCATAAGATAAAACCCTAAAAGGATTTTACATTAGTGATTTAATGTCCTGGGCAATTCTAGGACTCCTTGCCATTTCTTTATGGACTTAAGAGAGCAAAATCAGAAGGTATTTAAATATTAAATATAGGTATTTAAAATAGTCCAGGCATGATTCTCTTTGTTCTCTAGAGCAGTGGTCCCCAACCCCCAGGCCGCGGACTAGTACCGGTCCGTGGGCCATTTGGTACTGGTCTGCAGAGAAAGAATAAATAACTTACATTATTTCCATTTTATTTATATTTAAGTCTGAACAATGTTTTTATTTTTTTTAAATGACCAGATTCCCTCTGTTCCATCCGTCTAAGACTCACTCTTGACACTTGTCTCGGTCACGTGATACATTTATCCGACCCACCCTAAAGGCTGGTCCATGAAAATATTTTCTGACATTAAACCGGTCCGTGGCCCAAGAAAGGTTGGGAACCACTGCTCTAGGGTGATGATGATGATAATGATGATGATGATGAAGATGATGATGATGACAATAATGATGACAAAGACTATTATGATGATGACAGTACCACCATATTTTACTGATTTTAAAGTGTTTTTTCATTTTTTCACATTTCAAAGATCGAGCTGTGTCTCATACTTAGTACCACCTGGCAGTTGCCATTAACCTGCAATAAAGTTAAATTCATTCAGGTAGAATTTGTGTTGTTTCATATGGTCATCTGGGGCCATTACCAACCTGAGACCACTTCAAATTGAATTATTTACTAAGTTTTTTGTTTTTTGTTTTTTTGGGGGGGTTATTCAGTGAGAAAAGGGGAAGGAGAGACTAACTCCTGCATGTGCCCTAACTGGGATCCACCCAGCAAGCCCACTAGGGGGCGATTCTTTGCCCATCTGGGGCATTGCTCTGTTGCACAGCAACCAAGCTCTTCTGAGCCCCATAGGCAGAGGCCATGGAGCCATCCTCAGCGCCTGGGGCCAACTCGCTCCAATCAAGCCATGGCTGCAGGAGGGGGAGAAAGAGAGAAAGAGAAACGAGAGGGAGAGGGGTGAAGAAGCAAATGGGCACTTCTGTGTGCCCTGACCAGGAATTGAACTTGGGACATCCATACACTGGGCTGGTGCTCTATCACTGAGCCAACTGTCCAGAGGCTACTGAGTTTTTTTAAAAATTGCATTGGAAGTGTGAACTTGTATTGGAAACCTGCTTGAGTACCTGCATGTGGTTCTGATTCTCAAGAGAAATTATTTTTTCTTTCTCTCTTCTTGCTGATCCTTTCTGAATTCAAGCTTTATTTTTGGAATATTCTGTCTTTAGGGGAATACCACTGTGGTCTCTTCACTTTTGACAAAGGTCTCTTATTAGATTCCCTATCTTGTTTTTCTTATCATAGTTAGAGTAATGGTGTGACTAACAATTGCTCTATCTTAGAGTTGATGAAATGCTGGAACAATAAATTTAACATTACTGAGCAGTTTCCTCTTGCCAGGCAGTGTGTTAAGGCTCTGTATATGTAGTAACTCATTTAAACCTCTAACAGTTATATTTGGTAGGTACTATTGTCACCTCAGTTTTAAGTAAGAAAACAGTGGCAGAAAGAGGTTAAGCAAGAATTTGTGTCCAAGTTCACATATATAATTCATTTAGTGCAACTTGACCACTTGGAGTCTACAGATGCTGCCAGTGGCAATCCGTGTTCATTCCTGTAAAATTCTCGGCAGAGTACCTGATACTTGCTGAGCAAACAGCGCAGAAAATGGGCCATTGTCCTTATTAGAAGGACAGTGTACTCTTTTGTTAGCCACCTTTTATTTTCTGGTGTGGAATTCTTGCTTTGTCTTGTCTTCAGACAAGAGTTGGTTTTCTAAAAATGTATGAATTCCTGTCTTTTTCATTATGTGTCATGTAGAGGACATTGCTCTAAGCAGGTCCAATACTGTTCAGGTCTGCGAGTTCTATCCATCCATCAGGAACCTCAAAGCAATTGTCAGTGAAAGGTCTAGTTCAACAAATACTCAAATTCTTCTCACTTCACTTGAAATTCCCCATCCACTTCCTCTTCCTCCACCGCCCACCCCAGCCACATCAGATCAACACAGAAATCTCCAAGGGAGGTCAAGTAAGAGGAAAAAGAAAAGAATAGTTTGTGGGTTCCCCCCTTATAGAAAAATGTATTTTTCCTAATGATTCTAATCTGAAAATTTTTTGGATACTTTATTGTGGTCTCTTCACCTTTTGACAAAGGTCTCTTATTAGATTCCCTATCTTGTTTTTTGCTCCCTCTGCTCCTTCCTGCCATCTTTCCTCTTATTCGACGAGAATAAGTTTGAATTCCTCTGTTCTTACTTTCTTTCTTTATTATTATTTTTTTCATTTCTTCCACCAGTGCTGAATGAACATTTAAATTCAAGAAACTGTTTGATGCTCCCTGTAGGAGGGCTATTTTTCAGACTTCGTTCATGTCCTCAAGACATTTTTTTTTTCTTTTCATTTTTCTGAAGCTGGAAACAGGGAGAGACAGTTAGACAGACTCCCGCATGCGCCCAACCGGGATCCACCCAGCATGCCCACCAGGGGCAAGGCTCTGCCCACCAGGGGGCGATGCTCTGCCCATCCTGGGTGTCGCCATGTTGTGACCAGAGCCACTCTAGTGCCTGGGGCAGAGGCCAAGGAGCCATCCCCAGCGCCTGGGCCATCTTTGCTCCAATGGAGCCTTGGCTGCGGGAGGGGAAGAGAGAGACAGAGAGGAAGGAGAGGGGGAGGGGTGGAGAAGCAGATGGGCGCTTCTCCTGTGTGCCCTGGCCGGGAATCGAATCAAGACATTTTTAAAGACAATATCATAGAAGAACCTTTTCCTCCCTCTGCTCCTTCCTGCCATCTTTCCTCTGTCTTCCTTCTTCACATACCCCACCCCACCCCGCTCCACCCCACCCTCTCTCATGAACTGGAAGGCAGGGAGGAAGAGAAGACTTCAGGGAGGAAACAAACATCATTTGAGCTGAATTATATTTGAACTTGTACTGACAGGGATGGTAGAAAACAGCAGGGTGCCAGTGAGGAGCAGCCTGGACAAAGTCACAAAAACTGTGCAGCCAGGTGGCTTTGGGGCATGATGTGAAGTCCAGCCTGAAACATGGAGAGCGTGGAAAGAGAGATAAGGATGAGACTCAAGCAGACGACCTTCCCTCTTCCTTCCCTGGTCAGAGGGGAAGTCATGTGAAGGGATAGGTCTGAATGTGCTTGAAGAGGTAAATGCTGTTTAAGGTAAGCTCATGTAGATGCGCAGAAAAATAAGGTCTGGTTGGTGCCATCATCACTGTCCTCATCACTGGTGCTCTCATCATTGTCATGACACCTCTCAGAAGGGCTCCCTTCCTACTGACCGTCAGCTGACCAGAATTTATCCTTATGCTCCACTTCAGTATGTTGAACACCTCAAAAATAAGAATTGAATCCTAAGAGACAAACTTACTTCTTGAAGAGTGAAAGATTCCAGAAGATGTTTGTGGAAACCCAGTAAAGCCAATGAGGGCCAGGTGGTTGCGAGTACAACAAGAGCACCCGGGCTGGTGCCCGGAGTACCTGCGTCGTCCCTGGTTGTTAGTGCCTCTCCTCCCTCAGCAGAATGCTGGGGTCATAGAGAGAGAAGAACAGGGGACTGGGACATACGTCTTCCTGGAGTACAAGCATTTAATGAAAAAAATAATTAACTGCAGGACCACCTGCCCCAAACCCTGTTGTTCTCATTGTGGGAACCAGCCATTGGGAGGACATTTTTCCATGTCTGTTTGCACAGACACTTTGAGACGCTGCTGTCTGGGCTCCTCATGCTGTGTTCTAAGTATCAATCTTTAAATCTATCTTGTGTCTCTGAAAAAAATTTTCTTTCTTTCTGATATATCAAAGGACGCATGCTGTAGCAATTAGATAAAGATGTAGAGGCAAAACGAGATAAAACTGGTTTTTATACCATTTTACAAAATGAAACAAATTCAGTGACTGTAGCCATGGTTGTTTCACTTAATCTTGTAGCAGCTTAGAAGTCAGATCTGGCCAGGAAAACCCAAATCCTGTCCTCAAATAAAATAAGAAAAAAAGTACAGGTATATTAAAAATGTTTTTCATTATGGTTTTAAAATCAGTGGGACTTCTTATCATGTCAGCTGACAAATTCAAAATGTTCATGTTTACTTGAGCTTCTTTATAGTGTTTGCAGTGGTAGGAAGCCTCTGTTGGAAAAATAATATCCCTGAGGAGAATTTGGGCACCGGTAATTTTTCTCCAGGACTAGCTTTCTGCATGGAATAATTTATGGCAGTTGTGCCCAGGAGCACTCCATTGTCTTGCTTCTTGGGTTTTTTTTTTTCTTTCAGATTCTCACTGGATTATGCCCGTGTCTGAAAGTGACATGTTGGTGTGATCTCCAGATACTTACCATAGGTCACCATATTGATGATGTTCTACTACTATTAACCTTTTTTTTTTTTTACAAAATTATCAACATTTTGCTGTTTAGCTGTGTCTTCATTGAATAAAAGGATCATGGAACTGTGGAGCTGAGAAAGGAAGACATGCCCATTCTATCATGTTGGTTCCTACAGACTGTCTGCAATAAGATACCAGATTGTTGATTGACAAAGAGCTTGTTATGTTTTCTAGCAGAAGTGGAAGAATAGTTGCATTATTTTCCCTGAGTGCTAAACAATGGTACCTTGCAGTTGTCTTTTTAATACTGGGAATAATGCCAGATTTAGGCAAAATGAATCAAATTTGCCCACAAATTACTGATTCTGAAGTAAATATAATTACCATGCTTCAGCCTCTTAATCTTTCGTGTGAATTACATATTTTGTTTATTGACGAAATGTATTACAAAATCTACTTCAGGGCTAGTACTAGTTTTTAAAATTTATGAAGCAGTTTAAGAGCATTCTGTCGGTTTGAGTAACAATTAACAAGTTAGCTATTTCAATCACTAAAACACAGGCTCAAGAGTTGAAATATATGAGTTTAATACCTGCCTTTACCATGTCCTTGCTTTGTGACATTGGGCAAATCACTCAATCTTTCTAGTTATTTATTTCCAGTATTAAGTTTATTCCCAGTATATTTCTTTTTGTCTGGAAAATGGAATTATAGAAGTATTTCTCCAACTGGTAATAGTAACATGATTTCTGTTAAGACTTTGATGATTATTTATATATGTGCACTCTATTCTGGAATTTATTCCTTCCTAGTGTCCCTACTAGGAGAAGAAAATCTAATCTCTGAAGGTAACAGTTGCACTTTTCATCTTGATAATTTAATGTTCACTAGTGATACTTGATTAATGGTCATTTGTTGCTCTCGTCATTTTTTCCCCAAAAGGATCTTTCCCACCTCCCAATTCATTGACTAGACCACTTCCCCAGTGAGCTTTCCAAAATCAAGTCAGATTTTCTCTATCCCATGTCTAAGCCATTCTTTGGATTCCACAGTGTTTTAAGTCCAGATGCTATGGCACAATGTACAGACCTGTCCTAATCAGATCTCTTCTTGCGTCTCTAGCTCCATTTCATCTGCCTTCTTCAAAGTCTGCTCTCAAAATCTGTGTCTTTTACCTTACTGCATTCTCATCATCAGCCTCCTGGATTCTGAATTCTGTCTATTTTCCCATGTTGCCCTTGTTAGGAATTCACTCCTCTCTCCTTGATGACCTCAATAATTCTATCCCCAGCTATGCTGCCTAAGGCTGCCCTTGACAAGCTTCTGTGTGGACTCCACTTATCTAGCACTGTCCATCTTTTTATTACCCTTCTTTTCTGATTCCCCCAATGAATGAGTCAGAGTCTTCCCATGGTTCGTTATAGTTTAATAAACAGGATCCAAACAGTTTGTTGACTCAGTAGCTAAAAGAAAACAAATGAAGATTTCATTTGTATACTCTGAGCTTTGCTAATTTGTTCTGTACAAATGGAAGGTAGCTTTATTGCATTAGGGGAGAACCAGACTTGGAGCTTGACCAATAGCACAAGGTAGAATTACATTGATTGCACAACTTCTTACATGGGGGAAGAATGTGTACTTGGTAAGATCACAAGTAGCCAGTAGGAAATAAGAAGTTCAGCCACTGAAGGTTCATCAGTGGGAGAAGCAGCAGAGCACTGATATAAATAATACAACTGACATCATGTTTTATATTTATCATTAGGTAAATGACAGCATATGGATAAAAAAGTGTACTTTATTTTGTCCTGGTAAGAAACTACTTCAGACATCAGTAATACTATTTAAATAGAAAAACACATCTTTATACTGTTGTTTATTATTTATGAAAAAGAAACAAAACAAAATCTAGCAACTGACTAAATTAATAGTTAAAGACTTTGTGGTTAAAGACTAACTCTGTGGTAGAAAAGAATAAACATGTACAAATGTAAATATAGCTTCCAAATTTGCTAGGTCCAAATTCCTGCAATTGTTTTCTTTCTAAATTATGAATTCTCTGTGGGTTTTACTTTGAAATAGGTATTTCTGCTTTAAGTCTGATGAGTGATATTCCAGCTCTAAAGAGCAAGACCTGGGTGCCACCTCTTTGATGAGTATTTTTCCAGCAGAGAGGGGGCTAAATGTCTCAGCTATTAAAGGCCCCTTCAGACTTGCCCCAAATGAAGAACAGAGAAGGAGAAAGCTTTCCCCAAGGCAGTGCATCAGATCTGTTGGGCCCAGTGACACCGTTTCAGAGCTTGTGTGGATACGTTGCACTGAATAGTTCAAGGGTTTGTAGCTGCTTAGGATATTTGAGAAAAAGATATCTCTAAGTTCTTTTTTTTTTTCTTTTCTTTTTTTGTATTTTTCCGAAGCTGGAAACGGGGAGAGACAGTCAGACAGACTCCTGCATGCACCCGACCGGGATTCACCCAGCATGCCCACCAGGGGGCGTTGCTCTGCTGCGACCAGAGCCACTCTAGCGCCTGGGGCCGAGGCCAAGGAGCCATCCCCAGCGCCCGGGCCATCTTTGCTCCAATGGAGCCTCGGCTGCGGGAGGGGAAGAGAGAGACAGAGAGGAAGGAGAGGGGGAGGGGTGGAGAAGCAGATGGGCGCTTCTCCTGTGTGCCCTGGCCGGGAATCGAACCGGGGACTTCTGCACGCCAGGCTGATGCTCTACCACTGAGCCAACTGGCCAGGGCCTCTAAGTTCTTATCATCCATTTACACGGGCTGGCCAGTCCTCACCGATTAGCTAATGTTCACCAAGGCTCTGATAATAGTAGTTATAGCATAATAACATCTGGTTTTTGTGTGCTCACTATGTGCCTGGAACTATACCCTGCATTTTCTACATATTTTGTCACTGAATGTTCTTGCTTCTGATATTAGTTACTAAATTTACGTCAGTGTTTTTGTAGTATGAGAATGTGTTGAACCGTCTTCTACATTATAAACTTGACAAGTTCTTACTGTTGTTTTCGCTTACCTACTTGTTTTTGTTGAATCTAGGAGATGATCTGATTGCTCCATTAAAGGCAGCAGTGATAACTTCCATAAATAAATTGTTAGATATAGAACACACGAATAAACGGGTATCATCTCCTAATTTGCTGAGTGTTGATAGACTAAAAACAGTTACTAGAACAAGCCACTGAGGGTGTCAGCCAAAGTTAAACATTTAGAAACAGGTATGATGGTGTGTTAAATGAAAATTTCCAAGAACAGTGATTGATCCTTTTACATGTGGTTGGAGAGTGAAGATTATTTCAGAATAATAAAACATGGCATTTTTATACACTTGTTCTTTTACTACCCTAATGTAACATAGATTGGATAGGACAGATAAATTGCATTTGAATTAATGTATTCATCCTATTTTCTGTTTCATGATATGAACCCTATTTAATTTTTTAGCATTATCTCCTACCACACATAGTCTACGTATTTTCTCATCAAATGACTTGCAGGTCTCTGACCAAATTAAGGCCTTTCAAAATTCTGTGCCTTAGTCTATGCTGTTCTCTCTGCCCAGAATGCCCTTTCCATCTTCACTTGTCTAAGCCTTTCTCGTTCCTCAGGACTCCATTTGACTATCACCTCCTTAGGCCAGCACTCCCTGGGTTCTTCATCCCCCGCCCACTTCTTCTAGGTTGCCGCAGCAGCCTGAGCATACCTCTGTACCTCATTTGATATGTAGTTTTATCCTTTTCTGTTTATTGTACTTGCAAGCTGCACTCTGTTGTGACACTTTAGAAACATAGTGTCTTTTGGGTTTTATTTCTGTTTTTCTGCACCTCACCAAGTCTCTGCAGAGTACAAACTTAATGAGCAATGTGACTTGAAAGAGTGAATGCATTCATATAAATCATGCCTATCAGTATTTTTATTTTACTTCCCCAACATTTTCTCTCTCTCTCTCTCTCTCTCTCTCTCTCTCTCTCTCTCTCTTTTTACTGCGTTCTGGTATATGTAGACTTTGAAAAACTTCATCTGGTTTTTGTTTTAATTGCTGAAGTGCCAGGTCACGCTCTGGCAGAAGTGACTACTACAAGAACACACATTCATGCTAAGTAAACCATGTGGTCCTTGTCACCTGGAACACAGAGAGTGCTTGAAGTTATGTACCTTTTCGAGTGAAATTACAGGGCGGTTTTATATCAGCACTATGAGAATACTTTCATATTAAACAGGGATATAGAAACATGAAGAAAAGTACAGACGCAGGCCCAGTCGCACCACAGAAGCGGGCCGGCAGCCTGAGCTGTGAGAGGAGCACTTCTGCGCCCTGCAGAACGTGATTTCAGGTCAGACACCGGGGACTCTGTGTCTGGCTTGCACTCTCCATTTGCTTGCTTCATCCTCTCTGTGCTCATCACTTGGTTTCTTTTTGTAGGACATGGGAGGCAGACAAGTATTCTTAGGGAGAAGGCTTTTACAACTCTGGTTTCATTCCATATTGAAGTTTCTCTCAAAATGGCTGATATATTTTCTTCTCCTGTATGGATTGTGTAGGTGTTGCTATGCACCATCAGATAATTCAGAAAGGCCATCCACGATTTCATCCCCAAACCCTCAGCCACTCAATGCTGTGTGACAACCAAGAGAACCAGAGAGCCGTGCTGGGCTCTGGAGTAGACAAAGGCATAAATCCCATCTGGGTCTCCTTCAAAGCAAGCTGCTGTTTTCCAACAAGCTACCAGGATGGCAATAAAAAACGTTCTTACCTGTTAATGGGTGACTGGCCTCTTTGCTTTTATTTAGCCATCTGTTCTGGTCTGTGTCCTTTTGAACTTGTAAGATCCATCACCTCATTTAAGCTGTTACCTTGACACATTGCAGTGTTGTGGACGAAGTGATTCCACAGAGGAGCAGATTAAAATGGTTTTTCATGATTAGAAGGTTAAATGAGGTATGTCTGTGGTAGTTAGTGGTGAGATAAAGGGTTTTGAGGGGGCAGAACTCCAGGGTCTTTCAGGTGATTGAGAAATTAGTCTGGTTAGACAGAGGGGTGGCACTTAACAATTACAGGGGCTAAGAGTGAAGACTTCCTTTGGATGTCTCTGATTTCGGGGGGCTTATTCTTCTGCCCTTAAAGACACCATGATGATGGCTCAAGGAGATACAGGAGCTAGCTTTGCGTTTCTTTTCTCCTTGTGGGACATTCTGTGAAAAGCAAAAACAAGCTGATTACACTGGGAAGTGGTACACTGGAAACACAACAGCAACCTCAAAAATATTTAGTTATTCCCACAAAAATATTTGGCTTCCTTTCAGTTTGAAGAAGAATCAGGGGCCAACCCAACTTCATGGAGGAACATTTCCTTGTGTCTTCACCCTGGACTTGAAGGCAGAGTTGTTCCTGATGTCTCTCTGCCTTCAGCTTCAGACTTGACCTTGCACCCCACTCTTTGACAGCTCCATTCAGATGGCCTACCAGTCCCTGAAAACTAGGGCTTAGATGCCAAGGGCTTTACCTTCTTACGTTTTTATATCAGTTCTTGCTCTGACCACTCTGGTTTTTCCTCAGATGACCAGCATTATTAGTTACTGGGACTCATATCAGGCGTCTCTGAATTTTCTGTCCGCCAATTCTATTCATTTAGTTGCCAAGTTCTCTGCCTTCAATTAAATTGAGTTTCTCATGTCTTTCCCCATCTTTCTCTTCTCTCTGCTACTGCTCTAGTTTTCCATCCCTTGTTACCCCTATTCTGACCAACTGGAATAACCTCCTAAGTAGGGGCTGCCTGCCTTTAATTTCTCCCTGCTCAAAGCATCTTGAACACCGATGTTTAATTAGAACCTGTAACAGTCACCTTAAAAAAATAAAACAAACAAAAGTTTCCGCTGGTTTATCATCTCCTGGCAAACTCAGTAGACTTCTCAGCTTGGTATCTGAGGCAGTCCATAAGTTATCATTTGTGTTTCCAGCTTTTTCTTTTTCTTTGTGCCCCAGTAAGACAAAGTGCTATATGGTTAGGACTAACCCCATGTTTTCTTGCCTCTTTGCTCTGTTCCTTCCACCTGGAAAGCTCTGTTCACACATCTTTACTGATTAAATCTCATGCATTTTATCAAGTTCAGTCTCAAATACATCTCGGCTTTCTCCCACGCCAATCAGATACAGTTGCTGCTGCTCTTGTTCCCTAGCAGCAGATTTAGGGGGGTGTTCTTATGCAGCTTGGCATACATTGTTTTCCTATGCTTATTGTTAGCGCTTTAAATCTTACTTTTGCATATCCTATAGCGCAGGTTAAACTTTGCTGCATATAGAGGGTGCTAGATAAAGACACAGGATAATGGTTGATAATGAGACTATCTGTAAGAATGCAAAACAATTATGAATTCATTCATTCACACAATTTTGTGTTGCATTCATTCATTCATTCACACAAGTGTTTGTGGGGTGCCTATAGTATAGTATGTAAGGAACTGTGTCAAGGACCTGGGATATAGAGATCAGTATGACATAGCACACCCCTGTTCTATAGGAACTCACGATTTCCTGGAAGAGAAGTCACATAAAAAATTATACCATGAAAAAATATACAACAGAAGTGCCTTCAAGGTATGGGAGAGGTGGGACTTCTTACCTCTAACAGGATAGATATGTTGGGAGTGAAGAGATGATGGTAGGGAGGAAATTGAGCAGTTAGCAAGGGCTTCCTACAGTTGGGAATTTCTGTTTTGGGTTTTGAAAACTAAATAAGAGTTATCAAGGAAGACAGACAGGTAAGAAAGGGTAAGGATGGAATGGAAGGTAATTTACCCTTTGAGTAGTGAGTTTTTTTCATGCTCACTGACCCCTGGGAGTGATTTTTTTTTTTTCAAAAAATGAAATTACTTCCAGTTACAGTTTTGTTAACTTAAAATCATGTTTGTTTGATAACCAATTTATGGAAACAAGAAGAACATACATTTGCCTTTTTTTACTGTTGCCTTACACATTTTTTAAATAAATCAACTGTACTCTGGATGGTCAGGAGGCACGAGGACCTATATGAATGCTCATACTACTCAAATTAAAAATGCTGCTCTACTTGCTCTCAGAGGCTCAGCACAATATGACAACCTAGTCACCAAATATTTTCTGTTTTCAAATAAAAATATCCTAAATGACAGCATTTTTTGATATCTTTGGAAGAGAAAGGACGAGGAATAAAGGAACCACTGTAATTGCTTTTGGTTGAAAGTCACTCATTCTTTCTTTTCTCTCTTTTTTTAAATGTTTTGTAGAGAAAATCTGTGATTGCAGTGAGCTTCATAGCAGCGTTTCTCTTCCTGCTGGTTGTGCGCCTGGTAAATGAAGTAAATTTCCCACTGCTACTAAACTGCTTTGGACAATCTGGGACAAAATGGATACCATTCTCCTACACATACAGGCGGCCCCTTCGAACCCATTATGGCTACATAAACGTGAGGACACAAAAGGTAAGACCTCAGAGGGTTACCTAGGATATGAGGGTATCCATGGTAACAGCTTTTTTTAGGAGCAAGATGGCTTCCAATCACTGAACTTGCTCTCTCTGCCCCACTGAGCTTCTTTGGGTCCCTGACCTTTTCTGTTTTCTTGTTCTTAAACATTTACTGACATATGTCTAAAGTCTGCTGCCCTTCCTAACATCAAATCTTCCGATTCACTGGCTTCATGTGGAGTTGAGGAAGCAATTACCTGTTTTCCTGGTGGTTTGTGGTATAACATCCATATCTTTCCATTTATTAACTCTGATCAGTTACCAGCTAGAGAATTGGCTGGTTTTTTTTTCCTGGAGGTCAATTGGTTGGGAACAGCTCTTTGTAGAATTGCAGAAAAGCATTTATACTTTTTAAAATGCTATAATCCTTAGACCTGGAGCTAGAAAAGGCCAAGTTGATTTTAAAATTCTCAGTGGCTGCAGAGATAATGGTATTTAAAGAGTTTCCAAATTTAAAGGGGTTAAAATCATTTAAATCCTATAATCACTGAACCTCTAAGTATTTTAGCCAATTGGTGGTGTAGAAGAGAATGGAGGCATGTTGACAACTAGAAAGTGCACGCTATGCTAGCACTTTTGCAAGCAAGGGTTTGCGTCATGGGGTGAAGGAAAAAAGAAGGAACCTCATGCAGTGTGTGAAGTGTATAGAAGTGGTTAATAAAAGTGTTTTCACTGTTTGTTTTATGCAAAGGGGTGAATGTGAGGTTTATATTCATAGATGCAAAGTCCAAGCCTGCTTGAAGTTGTTGGTAACAGAGGTGTAAGTTGTCAATGTGTCTACATCACTGAGAAGATGGGTCAGATCCCATTGAAAAGTCATTTTGTTAAGGTACTAGGGAGGAGAGTTACGCACAGAATGCTACTCCTGTTCTGAAAGTTATTCTTACCATCCAGGGAGGGATGTTGAAAGCAGGCTGGGCCAGCCCCTTTTGCAGGCAATATTATACCTGAGTCTTTGCATCTGGCCAATTTGATTCTTTGAAAATGGTTTCTGTACTGCAGGATTTATAGGATTTTTATTAGACCTTTATAGTTAAGAAGAAAAAGGCATCCTTAATAATACAGAAATTCTCAAGAGCCATGCTTAATGTTTATCCTTTAATTGGTTTTAAATTATTTTTTTTAAAGGGGCCCATTGCTTAAATTTGTTGTGTGCCCTAATAAATTGATTACCTGTATAAAAATTATCTCAGAGAATAGTTTGTCTCACTCTTGTGTTTCGTTACTTTTATTTCTGGCTGTCATTAAATATTATATAACTGCTGGATCATGTTAATACTTCACAAGTGCCTGTCACAGGCAGAAAATGAAACATGCGACTGAAGTGTTTCATAAATTACTCTCATGAGGGAAGTCCCATCAAAAATCTCAAGGACCCTTTCATTTGTTTAACTATTAGTGGATTAGATTTTGGAGTGTTAAGGGAAAAACTGACCTAGGAAGGCTGTTATTAAATTAGTCATATTATCCAAGCTACCTTTGATGTTCTTTCAGTGTAGTTTTTAATACGATGACTGTTTACCACGGAATATTGATCATTATTTTGATCCTGCAGAGGCTATTTCTTGGGAGGAAACATGTTACAATAAAGAGAGTTTTTTTTCAGGCTTTAGAGGCACACAGGCATGGTTTGAGTGAAAATAGAGATAACAATATCAACTAACAAAATTATGAGGATTAAATAGGACAAAGTGTACAATGTACCCAGTTTCAAACTGATGTTCCATGAATAAGGCTTTTTTTACTTCTCCTATACTTACAGTTATGATTTGAAGTGCTCAATATGAATAACACTAAAAATACCAAAGTCCAAAATTACAGACTTTGTATTTAAATTTTAAAGAATCTGAATTCAGGGTAGTAAACTTAAAAAGGAGTTCACAATATCATTAGAAATCAGGGCTTTATAATTTAAAATCACATGAGAAGAGAAAAAGGAGCGTAATGCACATCAAGTACCAGATTAGCAAAAAATTAAGAATCTGCTAATACTAAGTGTTGATGAGGATGTGGAACAACAGGAATGTTTATTAGTAGTGGAATATAACCTGTAACAACCCATTTTGGAAAAAAACAGCTCCTATTATCATGTAAAATTGAAGATTTACATATCTCATACCCCAGCATTTCCCAATATTGATATATTCATTTAGACACATTCATGAGCACAGGCAGTGAGAGGCATAAACATAATGTATGCAAGCATTGTTCATAATTGCTAGAACCTAGAAGCAACCCAGATGTCTATCAGGAGAAGAGTGGATTAAAATTGTGCTATATGCACTAGAATACCATACAGCAGTAAAAATGAAGAAACTCTAGCTATATATATGCCAACATGGATAAATCTTACACTAACTTAATTTTGAGCAAAAGATGCAAGAGTACACACAATGTGATTACAGGAAGAGGCAAAACTAAATAATGTTGCTTAGGGTCATATAGAGGAGGGAAAACTAAAAAGGAATAAAAAATAAGGCAGTTATTATTATATAAGTGAGAATAACAGTTATTTTGAGAAAAAGGTGTAGTTTGTGAGCAGTGTAGGTTCCTGGGATGTTAGCAACTATCCTATCTCTTGATCCTGTTGGAAGTGACATGGACGCTCATATTCTAAATATTTTATTTAAAGTATATGTTCATGTTGTATGCACTTTTCTGCATGTCTATTTTATAATAAAAAATTTAAAAATAGTCTGACCTGTGGTGGCACAGTGGATAAAGCGTCGACCTGGAAATGCTGAGGTCGCCGGTTCAAAACCATGGGCTTGCCTGGTCAAGGCACATATGGGAGTTGATGCTTCCAGCTCCTCCCCCCTTCTCTCTCTCTCTGTCTCTCCTCTCTCTCTTTCTCTCTCTGTCTCTCCCTCTCCTCTCTAAAATGAATAAATAAATAAAAATTAAAAAAAAAAATTAAAAATAGCCTGGCCAGGTGGTAGTGCAATGGACAGAGCATCGGACTGGAACATGGAGGACCCAGGTTTGAAACCCTGAGGTTGCCCACTTAAGCATGGGCTCATCTGGCTTGAGTGTGGGGTTGCTGCCTTGAGTGTGGAATCATAGACGTGACCCCATGGTTGCTGGCTTGAGCCCAAAGGTCACTGGCTTGAAGCCCAAGGTTGCTGGCTTGAGCAAGGGGTCACTGGCTAGGCTGCAGCCCCCCCCCCCCCCCCGTCAAAGCACAATATGAGAAAGCAATCAATGAACAACTTAGGTGACGCAACTATGGGTTGATGCTTCTCATCTCTCTCCCTTCCTGGTTGTCTGTCCCTGTCTCTCTCCATTGCTCTCTCTCTCTCTCTCTTTCTCTCTCTCGCTAATAAACAAACAAACAAATACATAAATATTCCAAGCCGAGTATGATATTTACTGACTGGGAATCACAGAGAGCATTTCACCTAATTTAACAGCATGCAATAACTAAAAAGAAGCAATGAGACATTAAGCTAGCTAAAACAAACTAGAAATATTTGAAATAGACAATTTCATTTTATGCAAAGACTAGCAAATATACAGGTGACTTATTCTTCTGGTCTATGCATGATAGAGACGTCCTGTGTTATAACAGGAGTGAGTAATGAGCAGAAAATATTGCATGGATGTTGAAAACAGCGTAACACCTAAATGAAACAATGGATTTTCCTCCAATTCAAGTTCTAAGCTCTATTGACAGGAAAGCAAAATTTGAGGATTCTCTACCTCCCTTCTCATGGATTTCATCTTTTCTTCTCACAATTCCAACCCCTGTCTCCCTCATATCTGTCCTGACTCTTAACTCTCAAATACCCTGTGTATTGGAATTCATCAAGTAATGGCTTCCAGTACAATCATTCCCAGAGATAGCTGCACTACATGTAATTCAGGAAGAAAAAGTCTTCAAGAGCAAACATAAAGTAGCTCAAATGATAGGTGATTGGTTTTATATTCTGGGGCAAATAACTTCAATAGTGACCTTCAATCCTAGCTCCAAAGGCAACCTAAGCTCCTATGTCCCTAGTCACTCCACTCTTATCCGGAGAAGGGTCACTAGCCATGACCGAGCTGAATCAAGGGAACACTGAGCTGATCTATTTATTTTTAAGATCTTGGTTCTTGAGGTTTTCTCAGAAGTTTTTTTTTTTTTTTTTTCAGAAGAAAGCACATGCTTGCTAGGAGCCAGCAGACTTACAAGAAATTGTTTAAACATGTAGCCATGCCAGCAATGATTTCCAGATCTGGAGTGTCTGCAAACACAGTCATTGTTGATGATAGCTTTATTGGCTGATGCTTCAGCTGGACCAGACGTTGCTGTCACTAGACAAAGATTTTATGAGTGAAAAGTTTATGATGAAACAATGTCTCTCCACTACTTTCAAATGCAAGGTGGGGATGGGAGTGGGGATGGCTGAATTAGCTTAAAGATCTAGTGGACACCGTGGAGAGCTGGGTTGCTTGGGAGGAAAATGTGATTTGCTGGTACCTTTAAAAATGTGAGATGAGTTCTGGTCCCTTTGGCTGAGCTCAAGTGGAAGTCTAGGCAGTCTCAGGAATCTGTGACAGTCTGCTCTGACCGCCTCACCTATAGTAAATGATATCCTATTCAAGCTCAGCTTTACTGTGTCAGTTCACCCTGTGTTTGCATAGTCTGTTCCCAAGTGAAGATAAACATGTGGACTTGCTTATATTTCACATTGTTAGTTTTTTTCCCCCTGGCCCAGACCCATAAAAAGGAATATGTTGTGAAAATTATAGGGTTATTCTAGAGAAGTTTGATGGAAAGAATTAAAATACCGCAGTCCATAATGACAACTTACATGCAATGTAGTTGGTGACGGACTTTCATCCTTTGCCCTGTCTCTCCCTTTCTTGACCAGTGTTGGTGAAGGTTTTTATATTTGAGGGAGAGGAAGTCTTGAGACTCAGGGAAGCAAAATGAGTGCCAGCTAATGGGGTGAGTGCTGAAATCTTGATGTTTGCTGGCCACAGAATGCAGAATTCCTCCTTAGTTCTGTGTGTGAGCTGTTCACAACCGTGAGGTATTGTGCCCATCTGAAGTATGGACCAGAAGTGATTTAAATTTTGCAACATGGTCTGTACTTTCTTTTGTTCCCTATTCCTATTAATTTCCTCACTCACTAGCTGTTCATACTTGCCCTGCCAGGTCTAATGATTAGTAATACAGCATTAGTAATGCAGCCCTCCATTTAAACAGAACTCAGTTTGGAGGACCACACCTAGAAAATTAGGGCAGAGTTACTGTATCAGTTTTTTAAAGATTTTATTCATTCTAGAGAGGATAGAGAGAGGGAGAGAAAGAGAGGAGAGAGAGAGAGAAAGAAGGGGAGGGAGAAGCAGGAAGCATCAACTCCCATATGTGCCTTGACCAGGCAAGCCTGGGGTTTCGAACTGGCGACTCAGTGTTCCAGGTCGATGCTTTATCCACTGCACCACCACAGGTCAGGTGAGTTACTATATTATTAACTGGCCTTAGACATAGTAAAAGGCATACCCCACATGTGTTTGGGGGAAAAAAATCTATGCTTAGCAGTATCCTATACACTCTGCTTTCTTCTTAATGCAAATTTTAATGTTCATTTTAAATGAATTAATTGTAGCAGACAGAGAAAGTGTAAACTACTAAGGTGCTGCAGGACTTTGTTCAAGGTAATCATTGTTTCTTCCTGTTGTGATCATAGCAGATTTTGAGGAAAAAGAAGGAAATGAATTTCAGGCTAGATTTTGTTTGTAGTCTCCAGATGTATGGAATCAGTTATCCTGTTGTTTTTGTTGCTGCTGTTGTTGGGTGACCTGGTGTGAAGACATTGCTCAGAGCAAGTAACAGGCAACTTATTTGCATTACCCACTAGATAGAGAATCAAGCTCTGACAATCAATAGATTGCCACATGCAGATCTTCCAGGTGATCCATGGGGATAATAGATGTCTCCCTCAGATCTGATAAGAGGTGCCTCAGAGCCTTTCTGGTATTGGGGAAGAGTCACCTTTCAGAGGATCTTTAGATGTGCTAAGCGAAGAAGTGCATGATTTCTAAGACATAGCAGTCAAATTGTAGGGCTGCATATTGATTTGCTTAATAATTTAATGAGGCTAAAACATGCCTCTTTAGAAAATGAGGGTGTGTTGAAGTAGACTGAATAAGAATACTTAGGATCAGTTGCTGTGACAGACAGGCCGCTTGAGCCTAATTAAAGATGTGTATAACATATTGATGTTGCAATAGAATTTCTGAAATTAAGGAACAGATCTGACTTTCTTGGCAATAAAACCACACACTCAACACATTCAAATAAATGTCCATATGTAACTAAAGCTGACATGAATGGGCTTTTTAATATTTGGGAATATAGGCTTTGGATTTTATATAAGTATATTGAGAATAATTATATGCAAATATGTTTCAAAAGTTTAAAACTAATCAATTTAATTGTTAATTAAGAGCTGAACATTCACATTTGTATAATCATAAAGCAGAAGAAATTTCAACTGTTAAATTGTTATAGAAAAGGAAACAACTAAATTAACATAACAAGGATTACTTATTTGGCATGTGCATATTGGATTAATCATTTTTAAAGATAATTTATCCTTTTCTTAAGTATGAGGGTATATATTTGCTGAGCAGAGAAGAGATTATATTTCTCAGTCTGGTCGTGAAATAGCAAATCCTAAGCAAGGGTCATATCTCAAGGTAGTCTATGGTCTGGTGCCAAATGGGAGGGACCAACATCACTGTGGGTCAAAACAGTTTCCGAAGCTTTCATGGGAGAGGTGAGACATGTGTAGGACAAGGATTTGGATGGGTTAGAATGAGAAGAAAAAGTAGAATTGGACATGTAAGAGAGATTTAATATTCCCTTGACCCTTTCTAGGTTCTTTGACTGGTCTAATAATTAAATTGACATAAGACAGATTGCCAGGAGAAAAACAAATTTGACTTCATCTAGGACCCCTATGAAAATATGAGACTCAAAAGGCACCAGGCAGTTGAGGTTTATAGTCTATGCTATCCTGGGTTAAGGAAGGGCGTGGGGTCTGGTCTCCAAGGAGAGGAAGGCGTTCTCAGGTGGATAAGAAGAGCAGACGTTTGGTATTCCTATACAGATATTTACTCCGTCACGCAGACAGGTTTCTCAGATGAAAAACTTATTCTGGCATTAGCTGTCTTCCTGGTACAGGCCCCCTTGGAGAGGGAAAAACCATGCTGAAACTTGCAAAACAGTAATACATGTAATATATTCATGAACCAATGTATACAAATATACAGAAAATACATGCATCCATATATACATACATTCAGGCAATATACACACATACACATGCTCACAGAACAACTTATACTTTAAATGTAAACATACATAGACTATATGCATAGATACTATATTATATCATAATATGGTTAATATATATAATTAGCAAGTTAGGCATATATAATGCTTCTTGTGCTTTCCTACTTGCCACTGCTCCTTCATTACAGAAACGGTTCCTTCCCTCCTGACCATAGGGGTGTGTAGGAGATGCAGGCTAGTGATTAGCCAAACAAGGGATTGGTCAAGAGGTGGGTACATGGCCCAAGATGAACCAATCTGAACCTTTCCCAGATTTTATTGTACTAAGGAATGTTGTGGGGAAAGCCCTCTTTGGTGGTAGAGTGTTGAGATGTGGTTCTCTGGGTGTCCGTGGCTGTGTTTCCCAAAGAGAATGAGATCAAGACCCTGAGGAAGGCACTAACCAGTTGCAGAGCTAAAGCGAGGGCCTAGGCAATTCTCTGGTGCTGAGCCCAGCCATTCTCGAAGCCAGTCTTCCTTCCCCCTGTGGTTTGGGGATATAAACCAGTAAATCCTTCTTTTTCACATCTGCTGGTTTGAACTATGTTTTGGTTGCTTGTAACCAAAAGAGACCTTGCTGATATGTACGTTATACATTATAGTTCTTCTACAACCACCACCACCAAACATTCTGAAACCCATCTTTAAACAAGGTGCTGCCTGGAGGATGAGAGGAACCATCATTCCCAATTCACACCTGAAACCTGCTGGGTGGCCAAGCATGAGGAGTCACACCTGTGAGTCTATCAGTCACTCAGGTGTCCACAGAGGCCTGCTGGGTATCTTCCTGCTGAGGGGCATAGGCTTAGGAGACTAGATTCTCTTTTGAAAAAGTATAGTAAAGGTCACAATTTTCCAAGGTTATTAAGCCATAAAATGGCTGGACAAGACTGATAACTACTGAATTTCTAATCTTACTCAAATGATAAATCACATACTTTTTTTATGTTAATTATTCAGAAGAAGTCTTCTCTGTTGCTATGAGACATCATCAGTCAAAATAGATTGATTTTCACTTTACAAATCACATTTGTTATTGATGAAAGATCCATTATCATAGTTTTCAATGTAGTGATTGGTCCCCCAGGAAGTTATCAAGGGATTTTATTCATTCCAGAACCTTAGGTTGAAAAATGCCCCTTTATCAACTGTCATGTTTATACAGTTGACAGGGGCCTGTTAGAAATTCAAATATCCAATTACCTCACTTGAGATTAGCAAAGTAAAAGAAAACAAAGCACCCACGAAAGAGCACCCTGATTTGATGGTTGAAAAGATGATAGAACTAGCATCCTCCACTACATGGTAAGAGTTTTTGTTCAACATTTCTTATCTTCCAATTAAATAGCCTGACAGAGTAGTTAGAACAACAACAAAACATCATGTGGGCTGTTAGTATTAACCAAATATTAGTCAGTGACCAAATACTTAATAAGTGCTTGCTCTGTGCCAGACAATGTACTAAGGATCAGCAATGAGCCCCACTTAAAGAAAAATTAAAATTGGGGTTCACCAAGGGAGAGAATGAGACAGACGCTCTTGCAAGCATCTTGGATCAATACCACCTCGAGGGCATTGACATTTCAGCATAACAGATTCATTGTGTTGCTGTTAAGAATAGTGAACATTTGAGTAAATTCAATTAAACAATTTTATTCAGTGTCTGGCAGATAATTTGTCACTAAGTAGTTGACATCAAATTGTGATTTCTCATTTTCTAGAGTAGGCTTACAAAGGCTTACTTATAAAAGAAACATATTCATTAAAGTATTTTTACCTCAAAATTAGCTATATAGCTCCTATATCAAATGTTATTCCATAAGGCTTTGAAGATAATATACCTGGTTAATTGAGTAATCTGGCTTAGAGAAATGTTTTAAGTAGTGTTGGTCAAATAAGTTTGTAAAATATGATTTTTATGTTTGCTCACTTATAGTTCGTATTGTGGTCTGGGCAGCGCCAGATATGTGTTCTGTGAAATTGCAAATTAACTTCCTGCTTAGAAGGGGCCATTGTTTTGCTAATGTTTGCTGAAGGAGAGGTTTTCCTGCAGAAAGTTTTGAAAAGAGAGAGAAGGAGGAGAAGGAGAAAGAAGCCATATTTGTGGAGAGGAGCAGAAGGAGGGGAGAGAATGCAGAGTGCTGAAGAAGCCATGTTGGCAGGGAAAGAGAAGGTGTGCAGATGGGGAACCAGAGCTCAGGGGCTTTGCAAACTCTGCTGAGACTGGTGAGGCCTTTGATTCTAGGAGGAACTGGAGAAGATTCTTCTGGATGTGGAACCAGAGAATGTGTCAGGGCTTTGGGAGCTCCGAATGAGTGAAAGGGAAGTGTTTTCCCTGTGTGTTTGCTCGTCAGCCAGTGCGAGAATTCAATAAAGGAATGGCGGTAGCCCTTGGCCATACAGGTAGTTAAAGGAAAGTGAAACTAAGGCATCTGGTATGACAATATCATGGTCTAAGATAACCTGACAATTCTATATAACACTAGGACACACTAGATAAAATGGGATGTATTACTTAATGCCCAGTATCCTTGCCAGAAAAAATAGGAAATCTCCAGGCACCAGCAATGGAAAAGGCATGGGAAGAGAGGTAGGCATGAAAGCTGATGGTGTGGTATCCTGAGGGTTCTCAGCATGGGTAATGGAGGGGATGGGTGATATCTACCCTAAAGAACAGAAGGCGAGATCTGGGTTCAGCAAAGGCAGAGTGAGATACCATCCCCCCACCCCCACAACCAATCAGACCTACAGCTGGGACCTGACGAGCTCTTCTTTCATAAAAGGGTAGGCTAGAAAAGAAACCATGACAAATGGCACAGAGAACAGATAAGGAAGCTTATTTTTATCTTTGGTCTTTGGATAACAAAATATTATCCTTGGATATTAAAAATGCTAGCTCTTTACCCCAGTGGTCAGTTTGAATTTTATTATTTGCATTTACTAAGAACTTTGCAAGATGGGAAGTCAACTGAAAATTTGGTCCCCTATTAGTGACAAACGGGCTCAAAGGACTGAACTCCTCTGGAGGGCGTGCCCACAACCTGACTGACATAAGAGATTCTTATAATGCATCATGAAAAATTATAAAACACAAAGAAAGGGTCCGTTTTTTGTGGTTATTCACATGACTTGCTATAAAAATGTTTTGCTATTACTGTTTGATTACAAGATGGTTCCCTGTACCCAGCTGTGGTGTTTCATGATTGTAAGGCCAGAGGCCACCACCGTTGTGGCCATGCACATGCAGGTTCTTATTGGAATTGGGCAGATGGTAAAGAAACAGTGGAGCCAAAAAATGGTGGGCCATTCCTTTATTAAAGTCTCACACCAGCTGATGAGCAAACACACAGGGAAAACACTTCCCTTTCACTCATTCAGAGCTCCCAAAGCCCTGACAAATTCTCTGGTTCCTCATAGAATCAAAGGCTCCACCAGTCTCAGAGGAGCTCGCAAATCGCTTTACCTCTGGTTCCCCATCTGCACTCCTTCTCACTCTGCAAAACTGGCTTCTTCTTCAGCACTCTGCATTCCCTCTGCTCTCTCCTTACAAACATGGCTTCTTTTCTGCCTCTTCTCCTTCTTCTCTCTCTGCAAAACTACCTGGGTCCACCAAGACCTCTCCTCCAGCAAACATTAGCGAAACAATGGCCCTTCCCAAGCAGGAAGGTAATTTGCAATTTCACAGACCACATATACCTGGCACTGCCCAGTCCCCAATGCAAACTATAAGAGAGCAAACATAAAAATCATATTTTACAAACTTATGGACCAACAGTGATAAACTGCATAATCCTCTGTCATCCTCACCAACTGAAGAATGCCGAATTCCAAAATGTGGCTGTCTGAAGGGTTTGGGAGAAGGGATCGTGAACCAGTGTGCTTAAGCACTTCACATGCCATTTTACTGATTTCACTAATTTTCCAAGGGCCCCCGATTGGTGACTCTATGCTAGTGAGTTCAGCTGTTCTGGGAAGGCAAAGGAAGAGACTAAAATTGCATTGACTAGCAAGCTCCATTCAGTGGTTTCACGGAGGATTTGTCAGTTCAAGTTGGAAGTTTCATTGGATCTCACATGTTGAACCCATTATGTCTGAGCACAATGTTATGCTCTGGAATTGTAAAGAAGAAAACACTCTTTGTTTAAAAGTACAGAATGCTTCTTCATAATGTTCAGGGGTGATAAGCAAGAAAGAGAAGTGCTGTATTTACCCATGTATAAGACACACCTTTTTGGAAAAACTTAGGGACTAAAAACTGGGTGGGTCTTATACAGTGGTTGTAGATTTTTTTTTACTTGCATTTCCCGCTTTTTCGTGCTTGTTTTTGCACTCGTTGTTGAAGACAGGGATTGTCATCAGACAGAGATGAGGACAAGCTAATGAGTGGGAGTTTTGACAGTGATGAGGAGGTGTATGAGTTTTATGATGGATAAAACTTGAGTTCAATAACTTTATGTGATACTTTTTTTTTTCAAATTTTGGGCTCCATCTTAGACATGGGAGCGTCTTATACATGGGGAGATACAGTATATATAGAGGATATGTCAGCTCTAAATGTGGACATGGAGAGACGGTTTGGAGACAACAGCTAAAGATATTAAATATAGTAGTCTGGGTGGTAAATTTTTCTTTTCTTTTTTTGTATTTTTCTGAAGCTGGAAATGGGGAGAGACAGCCAGACAGACTCCCGCATGCGCCCGACCGGGATCCACCCGGCATGCCCACCAGGGGTGATGCTCTGCCCACCAGGGGGTGACGCTCTGCCCCTCCGGGGCGTCGCTCCGCCGCGACCAGAGCCACTCCAGCGCCTGGGGCAGAGGCCAAGGAGCCATTCCCAGCGCTCGGGCCATCTCTGCTCCAATGGAGCCTCAGCTGCGGGAAGGGAAGAAAGAGACAGAGAGGAAGGAGGGGGGGTGGAGAAGCAAATGGGCGCCTCTCCTATGTGCCCTGGCCGGGAATCGAACCTGGGTCCCCCGCACGCCAGGCCGGCACTCTACCGCTGAGCCAACCGGCCAGGGCCTGGGTGGTAAATTTTAGGCAACTTTTTTCTTTAACATCTACAATGAGTACATATTCGTTTATTACTAGAAAGATTACTAGAATTAAGTACTTTATTTTTTAAGCAATAGCTATTTGTGAAACATTCCAGAGCTGTTTTCATCATAAAAAGTAGGGTTTAAAACAGGGGTTGCAAACCTATGGCTCGCGAGCTAGATGTGGCTCTTTTGATGGCTGCATCTGGCTCGCAGACAAATCTTTAATAAAACAATAATAACGTTAAAAATATAAAACATTCTCATGTATTATAATCCATTCATTTCCTACCGCTCATGGTCATGGTTGCGGTGGCTGTAGCCAATCACAGCTGTCCTCTGGGACAACAACAAATTTTTATTGGATGATGAGCAACATACATGGGTCGTTGTATGGCTCTCACAGAATTACATTTTAAAATATGTGGTGTTCATGGCTCTCTCACCCAAAAAGATTCCCGACCCCTGTTTTAAAATGTCAAAATACGTTTATTGTTTGCAGTACTTTTTTGGATCTATTTGGCCTTCAGCTGATTTAAGGTCCACCCACATTATGGAGGATAATCTGCTTTACATAAAGTCTAAAGTTAAATGTTAGTCACAGCTAGAAAACAACTTCAAGGACACATCTAGAATAATGTTTGACCAAATACCTGGACATTATTATGGCCTAGCCAAGTTGACAAAGTAAGTGTAACAGTGTATAAGACTTTTTTTTTTTTACTTTTTTTTTATTTTTTAAAAGATTTTATTTATTGATTTTTTAAATTTTTTTATTTTTTTTATTTATTCATTTTTTTAGAGAGGAGAGGGAGAGACAGAGAGAGAAAGAGAGAGAGAGAGAGAGAGAGAGAGAAGAGACAGAGAGAGAAGGGGGGAGGAGCTGGAAGCATCAACTCCCATATGTGCCTTGACCAGGCAAGCCCAGGGTTTCGAACCGGCCACCTCAGCATTTCCAGGTCGACGCTTTATCCACTGCGCCACCACAGGTCAGGCCTATTTATTTATTTTTATTTTTCCTGTTTATTGAATTTATTGGGGCAATGATATTTAATAAAATTATATAGATTTCAGATGGCCAGGTTTACAACTCATCTCTGTACACTGTATTGTGTGTTCACCATCCAAAGTTAAGTCTTTATCCATCACCATTTATATCTCCTATACCCTCCTCCCCCATTTCCCCCACAACCTCTCCTCACCCTGGCAGTCACCACGCTGTTGTCTGTGTCCATGAGGGCTTTTTTTTCCCTTTTTGCTCAATCCCTCCACCTCCCTCTTGCAGAGACCCAGCCCAACTGTGGTCAGCCTGCTCTCTCTCTCTCTATGAATCTGTCTCTTTTTTGCTTGTTAGTTCATTTTGTTTATTAGAGTACAAATATGACTGAAATCATACCATACTTGTCTTTTCTCTGACTGGCTTCTTCACTTAGCATAATGCTTTCCTGGTTGACCCATGCTATTTCAAGGGGTAAGATTTCCTTTTTATAAATCGCTCAGTAGTGTTCCATTGTGTAAATGTACCACAGCTTTTTTACCTACTCATTTCCTGATGGACACTTGGGCTGCTTCCAAGTCTTGGCTACTGTAAATAATGCTGCAGTGAACCTAGGGGTGCATATATTCTTTAAAATTAGTTTTGGGTTTCTTGAGATCAATTCCCATAAAGTGGAATCTCTGGGTCATAAGGCAATTCCATTTACAAATTTTGGGGGTAACTGTATACTGCTTTCCACAGTGGTTACACCAACTTCCATTCCTACTAACAATGCATGAGGATTACATTTTCTCCACATCCTACCTAACACTTGTTTGTTGATATACTGATGATAGCCATCTTGACAGGTGAGAGATAATACATTAGTATGGTTTTAATTTGCATCTCTCTGATGATTAGTGAGGTTGAACTTCTTTTTATATGTCTATTGGTCATCTTTAAGTCCTCTTTGGCAAAGTGTCTATTCAGGTTTTTTGCTCATATTTTAATTGAATTGTTTGGGGTTTTTGTGTTGAGTTTTATCAGTTCTTTAAAATTTCAGATATTAACCTTTATCAGATATATTAGCAAATACGCTCTCCCATTTATTGGGTTGTCTTTTCATTTTGTTGATGGTTTCCTTTGCTGTGCAAAAGTTTTTTAATTTGTTTAGTCTCATTTGTTGATTTTATCTTTTGTTTCTCCTGCTGGAAGTCATACAGCTGAAAAAAAATATTATTATGAGAAGTGTCTAGATACTGCCTATGTTTTCTTCTAGGATTTTTATGGTTGAGTCTAATAAAAAAAAGTCTTTAGTCCATTTAGAGTTTATTCTTGTGTATTGTATAAGAAGGTGGTCTAGTTTTAATTTTTTACACATTACTGTCCAGTTTTCAATATCCTTTATTGAATAGACTATCTATACCCCATTGTATGTTTTTGCCTCTTTTGTCAGATATTAGTTGACTCTAAAGGCGTGGGTTTATTTCTGGGCTCTCTGTTCTGTTCCATTGATCTCTATTTCTGCTTTTATGCCAGCACCATGCTGTTTTGATTACTAGGACCTTGTAAGTATAGTTTAATATCAGGTAGTGTGATTCCTTCAACTTTGTTCTTTTTCATTATTGATGTAACTATTTGGGGTCTTTTGTGGTTCTCTATAAATTTTAATGTATCATTTAATTTGAAAATATCTCACAAAAGCTTTATGGATTATGTAGTTATTCTTCCATATAGTAGATGAAGAAATTGAGACTAGGACAGGTTAACGAATTTGCTCTAAGTCACACTGTTCAGAGTGGCAGGGCTGAGTCTTGAAATCCAGAGTTCCAGACCCCAGGTTTTAGTTACGTGATCAAGCACAGAAAAAGAGTACCTAATGTGTTGACACGTTATTCTTCATACTGGCCCTGCTTCCTTTGCTCGGGGTTCAACTGCCTGCATCACTCATATGTGACCTAACCTTTGGTTTTTCAACTGCTAATCTAATTAGATGCTAGTCTAGTCAGCTACTAATCTTTTTTGTTTTTTAATTTTATTTAGAAAATTAAATTTAATGTGGTGACATTGATCAATAAGAGTACATAGGTTTTAGGTGAACATCTCTATAGCACTTGAATTGTTGATTGTGTTGTGTGACCATTATCCAAAGTCAAATCAATTTCCGTCACCATGTATTTGTCCCTCTTTACTCCCCTTCCTCCCAGCCCCTTCCCTCTGGTAACCACTTCACTTTTATCTATGTGTAACTTAATCTTGATTGCTTTAGTTGAGTTGGACAAGTATAGAGTTGAGATTTTATTTACTGGTGTGAACTGCTGTAAGTCGATTATCTTGTTGCAACCCACATCTGGACTGGGTACAATAGTGAAGCTGTCCTCCTGACTTTTTACTCTATTATACCGATAGGCGTAACAACCACAGCGCTACCATTCTTGCTATCTTGCTGATGAATTGACTTCATATTTCTCTCTTTACATTTTTCAAAAGATACAGTGTTGTTTTAGGAGTTACTTAAACCTTATTTCAAAAACAGTATGCTTGATAACTGTGTTTTATCCCTGGCTGGACTGGGCCTTTTAACTCTGTATTCTTGAAATAATATGCAGTCTCAGACAGGATGTGTTCAGGGCTGATTTTCAGAGCGAATATGGTGACTTTCCCAGATTAAAGAACTAATGGGATATGGTAATATATTCTCTAGAGTTTAGGTTAGGTGGAAATTGGCATTGTTTGTCAGAAATCTAGTGAGGATGGAAATGAGGCAGAGTTTTAGGTGTTGAGCTATGTGCCAAATAGCCCTGTTTTTCTTCCTTGAACATTTACTTCAAAGAAGTTAATGTGTCTTTTATATCTCTGGGATTCACATGAATATGATCTGACTCCAGCTGCCCTCATCATCTTCAGTATTTATATATTTATTTGATGCATAAGTTTGTGGTTAATTTACTTATTTACTCCTTGAAACGGCATGATCATTATAATTCTCCTGTTCATTAAATAACCCACCCTCAGGCTGTTGTTATTATTTTCACTTAGAGTTTAGAAACGAAGTCACCTAATATGAGGTCATTGGACCCTTCAGTGAGTGGTGTGCCTGTGTTAAAATATCTTATGCTGACAAAAACGCAGGAATCCTGGCAATAGAAAAATAATCACCATCTAGCCACCTTGACATTTTCATGCTAATAGGAAGCTTTCTTTTTTCTTTTTTTCTTTTAACATAGGAGCATGCATCTTAAATTCTGTAGGTCACATAATCATGCCCATGAGCTATCTCTTTTCAAGCCATCTCAACCCCCCCCCCCCATAACTAGTTTTCTCTGTAAGTGGTGTTATTTATGCAGAAAGCCAATTAGGATTCCACTTAGGATTCTCTCAACTGAGTCTCAACAGTTGTGTGGCATAACTGCTAGAGAAAAGACATGAGAAGAACAATAATGTATTCTGTATTGGCCCTTCAATTTCTCAACTTTATGTCTCAGTTCAAACTGGCAAGCTTCTCTCTGGCAACTCTCAATGCAGAAAATCTACCCATTCTTCAAAGCCCTGTTCAAAGTCCATTTCCTTCATATTGATTTGCATAATTCTCTTTAGAAGTTACAATGTTTTCCTATGAACCCTTTTAACATGGCTTATGGTAACTAATAATGCTAAACACTTGTATTATGCTTTGCAAATTTATGGCCATATTATTCCATTTAAAAAAAAAGTCTGTGACTTTGTTAATATCTTCCATTTTAAATTAAGAACCTTAAACAAATGAAGCACAGAAGGGTTAAGTAATCTGTTACATGTCACACAGCTGTTCTCTGTCTCTGCCATCAAATCTCTTTCTTTGTCAGGTATATCCTGTTGGTTTCAAATTATCATCACCCTTATTGAGGACTTCTTTGTCAGGCATTCTTCTAAGTTGTTTAAATGCAGCAGAAGCAGCAGCAGTAATACCTAATACCTCCTTGCCAGATACTCAGTTTTCAAAGCAACTCTATGCAATAGGTACCATTATTATCCTAGTATTTGCAAAGGAGTTTTGCAAGAATTAGAGACCTTAAGTAACTTATTCAGGGTCAAATAACCGTAGGAAACTACTGGTAGCATCACTGTCTTTCCATATCACAAATCTGGTGGCAAGTCAGTGAAAATGCTGCAAAAACTCACAATGGCCAGACACCACCCTTCAGCCACCATTGCTGCTGAGAGATTGAGCTCCATCTCCTTCTATACTTCATATTTGAGGTGTGCTTTCCATTGGCAGACTAAATAGCATTCTGGGCCATAGTGGCAAGGAAGTTTGGGAAATGTAGTTAGCTTTTTAGACCTTGTTACACAAGATGGGGAAAAAGATCATAGAAGAAGGTAAAAATGGGTACTGAATATCAATAGACAGTATCATCCTATGAAAATGATGTGAGACTATTGGCCACTCCTTTTGAGTAAGAGCCAGGTAAGATGGTCATTGAATATTTAGTCACACAGATGTGCAGTGGTTTCACCCCACCAGTGACGGGAGATGCACGCTAGCATGGTTTGACGTCACTAAGAAAGATTGCTTGTTAATGAGCAGTGGAATACTGGACTGAGAAAGGAGTGGGTGTTTTCTATAGCTTATGAGGAGAAAGTTATTCTATCTTTAATAGAAAATTAATCAGACAAACAAATATCCAGAGGGCTTTATCCAGACACATTCTTGTTTGCAGTCCCTCAGTGGATATACAGCTATCAAATACTTAATCCTTCGACTCTCTCAGACTGAGTAGTCCCTTTGCTCCCCCTTTCCTGCTCAAATGCTTTGTCTCATACAGATCACCATTTCCTAGGCATTCTGAAGCTTATCTATTTTAGCACTGGATAAATTTGTCATCAATTTCTCATCTGACCAATTGCTTGCAGGTAATGTCCTGGCATGTCTAGTGGCAACCCCAGCGTGAAAATGTCTTTCACAGGATTTTCCCCAATACAGCCAACTGATTAGGGCAGAGTTTGCTCTGATGTGCATCTGTCTCAGGTGTGCCTTTGTTCAAGAAGTATCAGCCTTCCTTTTAGGAGGAGTCAATGTTAATGTCAATGTAGACAGTTATTTACCAAAAAGAATGGTTACTTAAAAACTATTAGCTAATAATCACCTTACTTGTCCGTGTAGCATATCTGTTATGAAAAGAAACCTGTCTAGAATATCTCATGGATTTTTTATTCCTCAAGTGGGTTTTCCTGAAGTTTCCTGCAAGAATGATTGTAACACAAGGATTTCAGTTCATGGCATCCTGTGAATCAGCTCAGATTTGTTAAAGTCATTGGTGTTATAAATTTTCTTGTACTCACAGTTTTCCTTACCCAGAGTTAATTCCGTGGTAGTGTATTATTGTGGGCAGGGTGTCTTCTGCCAACTCAGTGTTCTTAATGGAGCTTACCCGGGTTAATGACAGTGGGGATCCCCACAGGGAAAATAAAGCATTTGGTTCAGACATTTTGTGGGAGCTGAACCTGCTAGAATGCTCTTCTGGGGGTTTCATCACTAATCTGCCGACAACTGGAGTCTGCATCCCGTCCGTTTCTCCTCACTGAAGCCTTGCTGTGTGTGGCACTTTGTTTAGTCAGTCATTTCCTTTTTCGTGTTTCCTGATTCATGAAAGAGGCATGAAAACATTTGGAAAAGCTGGGGCTTGACAAATTGTGGGATGAATTTTCCTATGTTGGTCCCCATGGTGTTCAGATTAAGATCAGGTACTTAACTCCGCTGAGCTCTAAGTTGCCTTCTCTAGAACAGTCAATGCCAGTTCCTTGGACATAGATAGGACCATGATGAGTCCGTTTTTACCATGTTTAGGCTGTGCTTTGTGTTTCAGAGCTAATGGCCTTCATTGAGGAAGTGGATAACGTGGTTATAAGGTTACAACTTGTATTATGGATCAATCCATTTACAGTCTAAAACCATTCAATCTATAGTCTCTGACATCTGCCCATCGTGAGGCTTATTTCTCATTGCACCCACTCCCCAAGGTGTCCAATGCTTGGGCTATGCTGCGTCAGTTTGCATACCAAAATAGCAATATGCCTTATACCTTTCTGAATTTTTAAACACTTGCCTCTCTCTTCATTGACCTGGTGAACTACTCACCTCCCAGGCCTTGTTCAATGACCTCTATTCTTTGTGTGCTGTGTTCTTAGTGTAACTTCCACCTATTTCTATCAGAGTACCTATAACCATTTATTTCCATTATTGTGAAGAGTTGACTTCCTTTCTAAACTGTATGTTCCTAAAAGGTGGGATCCCTTTTATATCTCAAGTCCTTTACATTTCCTTCTGCCAGGGCTACTGCCTTCACTCAGAGAGAGGCACATCCAAAACTATCTTTAAAATGTGGGAATTTTAGTGTAGTGTTTATTTCAACCCTATCAGAAATACAGATTAGTTTGTCCAGCAATGTGGCTCTTCTCAGTTATAACATATTCAGTCAGTGGGAATGCTCAGCGAGACTTGTATTTTCTAAAATCATAAGTGGGAGGTCCAGAGATCGGAAGGTATGAAGGCGGATTAGAGCTCAGTGTGAGTAATAACTTTCTGGGCATTAAAACTGTTTAAAACTGAAATGTGCTATATTGTCAAATAATGAGTTCTCAGTGACTGAAAGTATTCACACCACGACTCACAGGGATGCTATTAAATACATATTCTTAAATTGGTTTGGAGTGGGTGCTTGCCAAGATCTTTTCTAATCTTAGATTCTATTTTTATCTCTTTAATTCAGTTTAAATATCATTAACTTTTTATAATTGCCACTTATGGATTCAGTAGCCATCAATATATCTCAACCTTCATTTAAATTTTTTTATTAATCATCAAAGACATTGAAAAAAATGATCTTCTGCCTCACTCTCCAATGAATCTAGTTGCCCTTGTTTATCCATATTTTCTTTTACTCCTTGTCTATATGTATATAGAATTCCTAAGACTATTATAAGTAGCTTTTGATTTAAGTGAACCAATACTTGAATGATAGGCCAGATGCAGTAGGAAATACGAAGAAAACATGATAATGATTGTGGTAGCTAATATCTATCAAGTGCTGACTGGCATTTTACATATATGAACATATTCTTATGCACAACAACGCCATGTAGTAAGTACTATTTTCCCATTTTATAGATTAGGATACTGAGGTACAGAGAGGTTAATTAATTTGCCCAAGATCATAGGTCAAAGAAGAACTGATCCAAGATCTGAACCTATAACCAGTAAGCATTACTGACCCTTGATGAATAAATTTAATAAACAAAAATATATCTTACATTCAAAGATGATTTTACCTGGTAGAGTTAATGTGTTTATTTTACAGTGGACAAGTAGGTTCTTGCTTTTACTTTTCCTAAAGATTTCTTCTTGCAAATATCTCTTTATTTTTGTTGCTTTCTCATATTCTGTGATTGGCCAACTAAATCCATGCATAACTAATCTATACTATTTCTGATTTTCTAAGCTTGCTCTCTAACTATATATTTTCAGTTTGAACTCATAGGGATGTGTGTCTATCTTCATGATTATGTTAATTATCTTCCCCTGAGAATACTTTATTCGTATTTTACTTTTGTGGGAACCACAATAGTATACAATAATCCAGTAACAAATTAACTTCTATACACATACCTGAGTCCCTGGAAAGTGTAATTTAGAGAAGCAATTTTCAAATTTTAACATGCATGAAACTCACCTGAAGAATTAGAAAAAACATCAATTTCTAGGCCACAACCTGAGGGTATCAATTCAATGGCTATGAGCTTGTTTTCAAAAGTCTGCATTTGTAATGTGTTTCTAGTTAATGCTGATACTTCTGGTCCTGGGACCATATTCTGAGAGGCTGGGCTTTCTGGAAGTTAGATGGGGTCGCTGATATAGGTGATCTTAGAAAGCTTCACAGGTGATTCTGAAGCATAGCCAGGAGTTACACATGTTCATACTATTACTCCCAAGTCTTTCAGCATGCTTGAGCTGATACCCCTCAATCGTCTCCTGATTTTGTTTGTTCTAGAGCACTGTTTATATTTCACTATATGATTAAATGCCAGCACTTACTTGCTTCAAAAGATCATTTGGGAATAGAACTGTACTTGAAGACTACCTCAGTGAAAACCAGGCAAATAATTAATTGCGGCTTATAATATCTCCTTTTTAAATTTATGTTTTCCAATTACCGTACATAGCCAAGCACACGGCAGATGATCAAGGGTTTGTTTTTTTTTAAAATGAAAGATTTTACTAACCTAGATTGACTAACCACATAGCTCTAATCATCCCGAAATAACTTATTTTTTTGTGATAAAAATTATTAATTTATTAATCCAAAAGAGCCATGTCGAATTGTTTTTCTCTTTTTGCTATTTTCAATTTTTTCAATCGTGGCGCAGCCGGCAGTACCACAGCTACACGGGCGGCGAGATTTTAATAAGGGCTCCTACTTCTGGGAAGGCTAAGAAGCTCATCTGGAGGGCAGGGTCACACTCGCCAAGCCGGCCTGCTATGAGGCGAAGATTAGAATGCAAGGGCAGGCTGAGGAGGCTGGAAGGAAGCTGCAGTTTCTCACTGTGGATTTCCTTGGAGTGCCATTAGGCTACCAAGAAGAAAACGGGGTAGATTACATTCACATGAGGGACCCAGGGAAGAGCTCAGTTCTCTTAATTTATTATATTTTTGGCATCATCTCAATTATTTGTTAAGTGACAGTACTTTGAACTGAGATATGTTTCTTAGTGTTGTATTTCTTAGCATTGCAAGGCACGGGATAGTTCCCATCTTTCCTCGATGATCGTCATGGTCAGCCCTTAAATTTAATGTGTATAAATCCCAAAGCAGTAGTGTGGAGATCTCCAATTTCAGACAGTAGTGGTTTTTCTTTCTTTCTTTCTTTCTTTCTTTCTTTCTTTCTTTCTTTCTTTCTTTCTTTCTTTCTTTCTTTCTTTCTTTTTTTTTGTGGTATAAATGAGGCTGTTGTATTCTTTCATCAGGATACAATCAATCACGGACCTCAGCATGGTGGGCAGTTTGCTACACAGCCCTATTCTAATTTGATCTTTACTAGGAATTTGTGAGGTGATAGTTGGGATATTAACCCCATTATACAGTGAGGAAACTAAGTCACTACAAGTTTAAATGATTTGTTTAAAATGAAACAACTGGCGAGTGGTGAGGGCGAGGATGGCCCCTCAGGTTTTATCGCCCTGGCCTTGTGCCTGATCCGAGACACGGCACTGCCCACGGCACTGCCCAGCACCTCTGTGAGGAGGAGCACCTTTCATTCCCATTTGTCTGATGAGGAAAGTGTGAAGCAGGGGACAAGGACGTGCACTGGTCAAGGTCAAAGGCAAGGGTGAGAGCTGACTCTGGCAGCAGACCTCCTGAGTGCAGGCAGAAACACACCTCATCCCTCCATATCGACTGGATCCCTTGGTTGTCACCCTTGCCATGTGGTCTGCTGCACGCCCTGAACAGCAGCTGCATTAGCATGCAGCCAGGCTTCCTCCAGAGGAGCTAATGGGCTCCCTTCACAGGCTAGAGAGGACATCTGCATTTGCCTCTCAGCCCCAATGATTCATGTCTTCTCGCAGCTGGAGGGATGACAGGGCCACAGAGAGGCCAGTTACTGATCTCCGGACTCCTTTTCACCCAGAGCTGTTCCCTCCTGTGGCTTAAGCAGAGGCCAGGCTGAACTCCCTTGGATGTGGAGCACAGTAATTCCCACTGTCCCCAGGCACCCTCTGGCTGCTTTGTCAGCAACTGGCTGCTCGCCCAGGCTCTGTAGGGCTCTGGAATCTGGAGCCTGCTGGCCTGGAGGCAGAGGGCTGCCAGATGTGTGTGCTAACAAATGGCAGTAGCTACTGTGCAATGATGGTGACACAGAAAGAAGTCGGGAAGTTATCTCTCCCACTGGGTTTGCAATCCAGACTAACTGAGGCAGCAAACAGACTTCTCTTTGCATGTGAGATGGAATTGGTGAACTTCTGTTCAGGGTGGTGTCTCGTTGGAATGAAACCTTTGAGGTGTCTAAAGGGTGTTGGGGTTAAAAGCAGAAGGTCTAGTACTTGAGTGTGGCCTGGAGGCCACCATCACTTGGATGCTGGTTAGAAATGTGGAATTCAGGAACCAGCCCAGACCAATTGAATCAAATCTGCATTTTAACAAGATCTGCAGAGGGTTTACTTGCATGTTTGAGAAGCCCTGACCTAAACTATTCTCATGAGCCTGGAGAGGATTTTAGGGGCAGGTGACACACTTAGGGGCTGTGACACTTCCTCTGTAACTCTTGTACCATAACGTGGTCACCTTGAATGGGGTTCTACCTCTAGTAGATATAGGAGGGGATGAGGTGATATTAAATCCTCCTGTCTTCCCTGGCCTGGAGTGACATTTCCAAAAGGCCATGTGAAGTGGTACATTGTCCAGACGAGGAATTTGCAGCTACATGAGCACCCAAGGCTTTCTCCTGGCAGTCTTTGGGCCACGTGGTCCTCTGTGGAGTAGCTACTTACTACATTGCACCCTAGTCAGAAAAGCCCGCAGTTGCCCTGCGCAGGGGAGCCATGCAGCTAATGGAGGAGCAGCGTACTGAAATGGTGTTGTGGCTATTAACATTTTTATGGGTGGACTGCTTTGCAAAGCTGAGGGAAAAGGTTACTCTTCTAGGATTAATATATTTAACAAAAAGTCTGCCAGGAGAGGAGGTTTTTGCTGATAAATAGGATTTTGCTGTTGATTTATCTAGTAATGGAGACTTGAAATTACAGGAATCGATGCGTGTGTGAAAGCCATTGTCATTTGGTTAATTATGTTTTGCCAGCATTATGGGGAAGCACTTTATGCTCGGGGCAGCCAAATGTATTTCAGCCAGAATTCTGTAGTATATGTGATGGGCCAAAATGTAAATAAAGACAAAGGCACCGATAAGTCCAGATTCTTGGACACTTGATGCCCCCAGAGACTTGACTGCTCTGCCCACCCCCTGCACTGGGGCTAAGGCATTTAGGTCTGTGTTCTCTAGTACAGTTTCTAACTGGGGTGCTTTTGCACCACCCTGCTATCCCCATGGGTTACTCATGAATGTCTGGAGACATTTTGTTTGTTGTAACTCGTAGGGAGGCGATGTGAGTAGACCAAAGATGATGCTGGTGCAGTATCCTAGTGCACAGGACACTTCTTACTCTCACCCCAACAAGGACTGATTTGCCTCAAGGTATCAGTAGTGCTAAGTTGGGAACTCTCCTCTAGAGCACTCATGCTCATGATTCTGATCCAAAGACTTGGGACCAACTCATATCTTGTTTGTCAACACATACAGAAATCAGATCTATGGGGATTATACCCAGGATCACCTGCCAGGGTATCCCCCTAGGATAGAATCTAGATGAGCAGAAAGTTGAAGAGGCTGGAATGGTTTCCCGGGCACTGCCGCTTGTCTGTCATTGGTAATGGTGCTGTTGTCAGGATCAACCTCAGCTTTTCTTCTTCTTTATGATGAATCAGCCATTGGTTTGGAAGGCCTAACATGCACTGTAATCTCAGCTCTGCTGTTTACTGAGTGATCATTTTTTTTTTAACAGAGACAGAGAGTCAGAGAGAGGGACAGATAGGGACAGACAGACAAGAAAGGAGATGAGAAGAATCAATTCTTTGTTGCGGCATCTTAGTTATTCATTAATTGCTTATTTATTTATTGCTTTCCCATATATGCCCCGACTGGGGAGCTACAGCAGAGTGAGTGACCCCCTGCTCAAGCCAGCGACCATGGGGTCATGTTATGATTCCACGCTCAAGCCAGCAACCCCATGCTCAAGCTGGTGAACCCGCGCTCAAACCGGTGACCTCAGGGTTTTGAACCTGGGTTCTCCACATCCCCGTCCGATGCTCTATCCACTGCATCACCACCTGGTCAGGCTACTAAGTGATCTTGAATGTGGGAGCAGAATAATGGCCCCCACAGATGTCCTGGAACCTGTGAATACATTACCTTACATTTATGACAAATGGAACTTGCAGATGAGATTAAGTCAAGGACCTGGCAATGAGGAGATTCCCCTGGAATGATGGAGTGGGCCCAGTTGATCAGTAGGATGCTCTTCAGTGAAAGATGGAGATAGGAGAGTGTGGTTCAGAGACTTAAAGCTGCTAGGCTGCTAGTTTTGAAGATGAAGTCAAGTTGGAAGAAGAGACCATGAGCTAAGGAAATGGGCCACCTCTAGAAGCTGGAAAAGGAAGGAAATGAATTTTCCTCTAGAGTCTACAGGAGGAACACAACCCTGCCGATACTTTGATTATAGCCTAGTAAGGCTCATTTTGGGCTACTGACTTCCAGGACTGTAAGATAATGAATATATGTTGTTGTAAGGTGCAAAGTTTGTGGCAGTTTGTTATAACAGCAATAGGAAACTAATATATGGAGTCAGACATTTTCCTCTTGATGTCCCACTGTAAAATGGGCCTCAATTATTCATTCATTCAACAATTATTTATTAATTGCCTATTATGTTTTGGGCACTCTTTTAAGCTTTCGGGACAGAGCCGTGAACAATATAGACCAAGCTCTACTCTAATATCGTGACAGGAGAGAAATAAACAACAACAAAAATATGAAGGTATAAATGATATGTAGGTGATGGAACATTAAAGCAGTTAAGGGGACTAGAGATTTCCTAGGAGGTGTTCAGGAAGGATTCTGCGATAAACTGACACTACTCAGTAGAAACCTCAAGGAAGCAAGGGAGACAGCCATGCAGATGTCTGAAGGAAGGGTGTCTACAGCAGAGGAAAAGCAAGGACATGCGCCCTGAGCTAGGAGCTTTAGGGCTTTCAAGTACAGGGAGGGGGCCTGTGTGGAAAACGATAATAATTACTCTGAATTTTAGGCAACATACATGAAACCTCTTGGTTTGCTTCAAAGCACATTGCAAATATCAGCTGTTGTTATTGTTGTGGTCTCTTTGAGTATATTTATGGGTCTACCAAGTGACCCCAAGGGTGACCTTTATTTTTTATCTGTACAAAAGTGAAGAAGAAATATCTGTTGGTCCAAAGCCCTGGAAATGGTGCACAGAGGCCCAGAATAGGAGTATTTCCCCAACATGGACCTGATGGTGATTCGTTGTGCTTCTTAGATTGGCAAGCCTTTGGGAGGTGCAGACGATGGGCAGGATGAACTGGGGAGGACTGCCACCATGGCCAGCCTCGTCCCTGTCCCTGTGTGGTCCACGAGGCCCACAGGCCAGATGGGGCTCAGCGTTCAGCCTATCTGTCACGTGAGTGCACATCATCCTGAGAGCGACGTCATAGAAGAGGTTACAGACCTTGGTCCCTTCCTGGCCACGGCCTAGAAGGAAGCACGTAGGACGGCCTGCAACAGCCCAGCTGGTCGGCAATGAATCCCCCAGGCATCGAACAAAGGATGAAATAGAAAAAGCTGAAATATAATCCGGACACTTCTTTCTCCAAGGCAGGTGATGAAATGGTCTAATTTTTATAAAAAGCTGAGAAAAGAACATGCCGAAATGCCACACATGGCATTGTGTTTGGGAGTAGGGACCTCCTTCCTGCATCTGGGGGAGGGGATCGGAGCAAGACCAGGGTGTGAGGCTCTCAAAGTCTAGAGCTGGCCTGTGTGCCTGCACATTATCATCTTTGGTTTAAGGGATTTTTGTCCCCAGTCCATTTTGTGTCTCTAATCTCGTAATGACCAAGGCAAGGTCACAGGTGATGTGTGTGTATTACACTCTTCTTTATGCTGTATAATCCACTTGTAACTGAAAGGCATTTCAGTCATTAATTTGATTAGCCTGTTAAATATTTTTTTTTCTAAGTGAACTTCTCTAAGCTGTCTCTCCTTGCTTTTTGATAGATAAATGAAATAGCTTCAGAACTGCAAGATTAATGTGTGTGCTTTATCATCTGAACAGGCAAGCTTTCTCTTTGTAGACACACAGTCACAGAAAGTAAAGTGGGCATCATCAGCCCTCCTGCTCTTCTGGGGGAAGAACCTCTCTTATAAAGCCCATGCTTGGACGTGTTTCCCTGTGGTCCAGAGGGGCTGTCAGAGGACAGAGAAGGAAGGCTAAGCAAGACAAGTAACTCCAACTCAAGAGACATGAAAATAAACAGAGGGTGAGATCCGTGTGTGCTCTCTGTTCTGTGGGAGTTGAGTCTGTGTCCTCAAAAGCTGGGGAAGGAGTCCAAAGCAGACAGAAACCAGGCAGGCAGCCAGGGTGAATGGCTAGAAGAACTCCCGAGGAACTATGGCTGGTCACCCACTGGTATGCAGGCAAGTTCCCCTGTCTTCAAGGTCAAAACAGAATCCTGTCTCCTCTCTTGTGCTCCACATCTAAAGCAAAGCCGCACAGAACACAGAGAAGCAATGAGGACCAAACCTATCCTAATAGCTTTGAAGTGCTTTGATACTCTTTACCTTTTATTTTCTTAAAACCTCGGTGGTTGTAATGTCATGGAATAATAGCCAGATTCCCTTGGAGTAGAGGATAAATGTGCCAGTAAATAGTAATTGGACAGCACGTTTTTACTGAAGAATTAAGGCCATCTATGAAAATTGCTTCAAGTAGCATATTTATTCATTTATTCACTGAAGAGTTGTGAGTTAAACATCAGACATAGGGCAGGTGTGGGACAAGACCTCTCATCCTGGGCCTTCCCGAAATCATAATATAAATGGTGAGGAACCAGACACGCAAACACGCAGCTATGTAATAAAGCACAAGTTGTCCAAGTGTTCCGAAAGAAACAGGACATTATGCTCGGGAGCCGTGGCCGGCAGGAAGGGACAAGGGAAGCAGCGTGGCTTCCGAGATCTCACCTGGGACTATGTGATGAAAAGCAGCCAGGAAGATTGCTGTAGGCCAGGAATGGAGACAGTGTGCACGCTAGCTATCATGGGAACACGGCAAAGCCTGTGTTTTCAAAGGGAGATTTTGAATTAAAGAGTCACAAGGTCTAAGAGGGGACTGTCACCCTTATGCTTCTAAGGCCTTCCCTGGTCGCCCTCCCTACCCACTCCTGCCTCCTGAAGTTCATACTCCCTTTCCTTGAGTTATTTTTTCTCCCTAGCCATTACCAGTATCTGACATACTCTCTAATTTCCTTATTTATCTGATTCAGTATCTGTCTCCCCCACTAGAATGTGAGCTCTATAAGAACCTGTGTTTTGTTCATGGTGGCTGTCTCTCCAGTGCATAGATAGAATAATTGGGTTTCAGTGAATACCATTTCCACTACACTGAGCTATTTTCCCCCCTCCCCCCTGGAGAGGAGTGTGGCAGAGAAGAAGGATCAAGAATTTTTGAAAACTGCCAGATCTGAAATAATGCTCTGTACTTTACAGGGCTATTGTGAGATTTAAATGAGATAATGTGCATAAAAAATGGGGTCCATGCTGCTGTGTAATGAGAACTGTGGGAATGCCCTCCTGTGGTTGCCCATCTTTTTTTCAGTGCGCTTAGTGAGGGTGAGAACTAATCACTGGGAAGCAGGAGAAGGTCCTCGTTGCTGTTTCTCCGTTCCCTTGTTGGGTCCCCCTAGTCTCTTTCGGTGCCTTTCACACACGGTACCAGCTCTGGCCTTCCATCGTGCCCCATGCAGTCCTACCCGTTGTTGTTCGAGGCCCTCAGGATCCTTGGCTTCGGTTTACAAGGGAACGGCTGCTAAGTCTGCAGCCAATTCTTGCTAAGCCCTTAGCTGGCTGCCGCTGTGCCGGGAGCAGCCTGCCCTCCTTACCTGGTATGGGTGAGGGGGTGAAGCTATCAGAGCCACCTCACCCTGCTGCCGGCCCAGCCTCCCTCCGCAGGCTGGGTGAGGCACTGGCACGGTGTGCCTTGCTGCCTGTCCCCTGTCTGTGCTTGTGACTGACCTCAAAGTCTTTTTGAAGTTCTTTTCCTCCAAAGAGTAAAGTACAGCAGTCCCCCTTGTCCAGGGGGAATCCATTCCAAGATCTCCAGTGGCTGCCTGAGAGCACGGATAGTACCAAACCCTATATTATATATACCGTGGGTTTCCTATACATGTGTGCCTACGATAAAGTTTACCTTATAGGCACAGTAAGATATTCACAACAAAAACAAATAAAGTAGAATAAATGCACCAGTTATAACGATATACTGTAATAAGAGCTGTATGGATGTGGTCTGTCATTACCAGAGGGAAAGGAGGGTGGGGAGAGGAAGAAGAGTGTGGAGGGGAGATAAATGGTGATGGAAGGAGACTTGCCTTGGGGAGTGAACACACAGGACAGGGTACAGTTGATATATTTTAGAATTGTACACCTGAAACCCATATTATTTTATTAACCAATGTCAAGTTTTAAAAAATTTAAAAATCTTATTGTAATATATTCACACTTCCTGTGGTGATGTGAGATGCAATGCCTACGTGTTGAGATGAGGTGAGGTGAATGGCACAGGCACTGTGGCGCAACATCAGGCTGGTGTACGTGCTGTGATGCAGCGCTACGCCACTGTGAGTGCTATAGCAGTGCAGGCATTGTTGTACCACGACAGTCCACCCGATAACCGAGATAGCTGCTCAGTGACTAACGGGGAGATAGGGTCTGCAGTGTGGGTGCACTGGACAAAGGGAGGAATTATGTCCCAGGCAGGATGAAAGGGAACAGTGAGAGATTTTATCACACTGCTCAGAATGTCATTCAATTTAAAACGAATAAATTGTTTATTTTTGGAATGTTCTGTTGAATATTTTCAGACCACACTGAGTCACAGGTAACTGAAACTGAGGAAAGTCAAACTGTGGATGAGAAGGACTACTGTTGTACAGAAAAAGGGAGAAAGCAAGGCTAGAGTTCATAGACTAGAGAGAGGACATTGTGTATGAGAAGGGAGGAGAGAGAAGAGAGGAGATAAGAGAATGAATCAAAGAGCAAAGGAAACAAAAGCCAGTGGGTAAGCAGGGCTGTTCAATGTTGGAGTATCTTATACTTATAAAGCAGATGTTAACACCAAGGCCTGTGAAAATCCTCGCAGGGTAGTAGCTCTACCTTGGAATACTTTATCTAATGATAAAAGTGATAATATAATAACATTTATTAAACACTATTACAATGACATGTCATTAACACCTGCATGTTCCTTTCAACTGAAGGCAAATCCGGTCATTCCTATGCTCAGAATTTTCAGACAGGTCTCATGTTACTCAGAGTAAAAACTAATAGCCTTATGGGATCCTCTTCCCAACTCCATCTCTCACTATGATCCAGTTTCCACCCCCACCTCTGAAGGTATTTCCTCCCACTTTCTCTCTTACTCCCTCCATTATGTCAACATTAGCCCATTAGCCTTCTTGCTAGTGGTCAAACTAATTGACCTGCCTCAGGACCTTTCTACTGGTCTTATTTTGACTAGATCAGTCCTCTCCCAGGACTTATGATTTTCTCCCTGCTTCCTTTGGGGCCCTTCTTTCTTTACTTCCTAAGCAAAGGTTCCCAGTGACAACCCCTTATAAAATCTCCACTTTTCACAGCCATTACTTCCTCTTGCTACTCATCCTCTTTACTTTGCTTTGATTTTCTCTATACTTCTTATCATCACCTGTCATTCAATATTATTTTGTGTCAACTGTTTTTCTTTTTAACTCTAAGCTATGAACATAGGGGCTATGTTAGCTTTCTTCTTGGTTCATAGCAGATTCATGAGCTCTATATCCTCACAATAGCCTTACAGGGTAGATACTGCTTTTCATAACCCACTGTCTGAGAGAGAAACATTAAGCTTATATTAGGTAAGTAAATTTTTAAGGTTATAGAAAGGAGGTAGTAAAGGCAGACTTCAAACAGAGGTCTGTTGGTATCCAGGGCCAGTGCTCTTAACCGCTGTGCTAAGTGGTTTCCCAGGGAATTTTCATACTGTTGGGGCACGTGTCCCACAAAGTAGATGAAGGTAATACCTGGCTCATGGTGAGAGTTCAGTAAGCACTAAAGAAATTATATTATCTTAATCAATATGGACTTTCTTTACTACAAATATGCAGAGAGTGTTTTGGTTGAAATGTTAACTGTTCATAAGTTATTATATTTAAAGAAAGATCATCTAAATTTAGAAATGAGGCAAAACCATGATGAGATATCCTTTCCCTGTCTAACCAGAGCATTATTGAACAAGCCCTCCAAGGGTTGTCTGACTTTGTCAGACAATATAATTTTGTTTAGCTTAATATTTACCGTTGATTGCAGTCAAGACCCATAAAGTCAATGTTAACTTATAGACAACCAAGAAGACAAAAATTACTACTGTCCAATAGACAGGTAAAAGATTTCTAAGTAATGAAGATAACCCCCAAATATTAGGGTTTTACTGCTCTCTAGACCATTATGCAGTTTGGGATATATATCTTGAAAATAGTATTCCAGAAATATTTTTGCTCATCCATCTATCCATCCATCCACCTATTCACCTACTTACCTGTCAGTTTTTTATGTTCTCTTTTAAATCATCTTTACTGTTGGAATATCTTATACTATAAAGCAGATGTTAATACCAAGGCCTATGAAAATCCTTGTAGCATCTTTACCTTGGAATACTTTATCTAATGATAAAAGTAATAATATGATAACATTTATTAAAAACACTATTACAGTTACATCTATTAAACACCTGTATGTTCCTTTCAGTTGTAATTTTAATATAACTTTGATACATGTCCCTTATGATTTGTATGAGAATAATTGTCATGTGTATATTACAATGGAATAGAATAAATAGAATAGAATGATAATATGATATAATATGATCTCCTAGTGAGAAATTGGTGATATGTACACTATTTAAATCCTACCAGCTGTCTAGTTGCTATGCTGCTACCCCCGATGAAATCAACTATTGTACTTGCAATAAAGTTTACTATACTTTTGCTTTCTAGATATGAGACGGGTATGTCATAGTGGGTAGGAATGAGGACTCAGGGATTACACTGCCTGGGTTCAAGCTATTGCTCTGCCACTTACTAGCTTTGTGGTTGTAATGATTACTTCACATGTAAATTTACTAGGCCGTGAGACCCCCAGATATATGGTTAAACATCATTTGTCTGTGAGGATGTTTCTGGATAAGATCAAACATTTGAATCAGTACAGTGGGTTAAGAAGATTGCCCTCCTCAATGTTGATAGGCCTCATCCAATCTTTGAAGGCTTAAATAAAATAAAAGGCTAGATAAAAATTCTTTGTCTTTGCCTGACTGCCTTCGACCTCTTTTTCAGCCTTTGGACTTTGACTCACATTGTTCTGGGTCTTCAGCTTAATGACTGTAGATCGCGAACTTCTCAGTCAAAATAGTCATGTGAGCCAATTTCTTATAAAAAATTTCTTACTGTATATCTGTATGTACCTATATCTGTCTGTTTATCCATCTTCTTGATTCTGTTCCTCTGGAGAGCTCAGACTAATACAGTGAACTTGAACAAGTTGCTTAACCATACCAACGAAACGGGGCCATATTAGTACCTCTTATCTCAGAAGGTATTTTGAAGAGTGAATGATAAAATGATTATCATGGTGTCTGATACATGGAGTTTAATAAATGTTAGTTAATATTAATTAATAGTAATATTAGTGATGACTGGTACTTGATTTTCATTTTAGAAACTTAATAAAGAAAATGGAACTTTACGAATCTATTGACAATGTTTAATTTTAACATTGTCTCTGCAAACCATGGTAGTAATTGGACAACTTTTTTTCTGTTTTTCCTAGAAGCCTACCACCTAGAATCTCTGAAAACAGGCGTTTACAGTGAAGGATAATTTATTCTTAGAGATCCCTACAAAGTAAAACAGCCATGCTGAATGCATTTAAAAATGGGTCTGTTATTTATTTTCTAACTCTCTACACTGTGTTACAGACAGAAATAACTTATAATTTAGCACTGACTTTACAGTATGTACTTTTATTATCTTGTATACTTCTGACCCTAGAAGTCTAACTCAGAGTGAGAGACCACCTGTGACAGTTGTACATTTCAGAGTGTGGGAGCATCTCTTCCAGTCACTATTGCATTCTGACTTCCGTTGCACATGAGAGTGGATGTAGAGAAAGCAGCTGAGCAGAGGTTGGCAACCTTTCAGAACTGAGATGCCAAGTCTCTGTGTGTTCACTGTAACGTAAGGTTTCCGTGCCAAGCTAAGCCTCCTCTCCTCCAAACCACTGGAGACTGAGACCTTCCAAGACAGAGTGAGGCTACAGAAATTGAAATTATCATTATCTGTTAGATTTTTTCATTTTTTTTCTTTCCTGAAAAGCAAGAGTTTTGAAAAATTTGCTGCAATTATCTGCCATCTAGGCGGAATGTTCACATTAGTGGACAAGATTGGAGTTCTGAATTTTTTTGAAGCTTTTCATTAATTTGTTAATTTATGCAAGCACAACTATAGACATGCACTATACATTCATTTAGTAATCCACTCTTTAAATCAATATTTGAGCCCCTGACCTTATAGAGTCTGAAGACTAAGTAAGAGAATGTATTTAAATTACCTAACATAAATCCTGGCGCATAGTAGGTATTCAGTAATAAAAGCCATTGTTTTAATTTTCTCTTTAATAGTTTTACAAAAGCAATAAATGTACTATACTAGTAAAGAATCAAACCATGCAGAAGAATTGAATTAAGGAGCAATTCCTCATGCTGCTTCTATACTTCTTTCATATTCTTCAGAGCCTTAATTAAAAAAAAAGTAATTCAGTTCTTTTGATAATGGCCTAAGAGCATTAAATATACATGCACAAATGGTGATGCATTGGCTATTGTGCTCTCATAGCGAAATTCCCTGCTGGGTCCATCGAGATTCACCTTGGTCAGGGGAAATATTCCCTCTTACCCCTTTGCAGGTGGATGTCTTACAAGTGTTCTGGATTGTTGAACACCAGACCTGTTGTCCAGAGGATAAAGAGATATGAGAGAGCCCACAGTCAAGGATAGCGCATCTTCCAAATCCCTTCTGCTTTGATTTCTAGACCTCAGTGGGAGATGGTTTCCTTTCTGTCCCTCTAGGATGTCTTCCTTTCCTTTCTTTACACAGTCTCACTCATGCCTTCTCTCACACTTTTCTCTACATTCAGTCTAATTCAGACTGAGCAAAAAAGCTCTGCACAGCTTAGTCTGGTTCTTTGACTCTGTCTCCCCCATACTATGGACTGGGGCTCAGCGTGGAAGAGGAGAATGGCTCGAAGGGTACAAATGAGACAAAAGATTGAGAGCAAAATGCACAGAGAGCAACAAAATTAATATTGAGATAGAATCATCCCACCTTATGTCCTTATGATACTGTTCCTTGATTTATCAACTTCAGACATTATTTATTGACTCCCCTCCGTGATGAAGGTAGATTTAACTCATCTCTTCTCCTTTCCATTTTCTGTCTTTCCCTTTCCAAACTTTAAAGGTTATGTTAGCATTTTGCTGCTTCTGGTAGTTTTCTTCTAAATTTTTAATACTAAGAATTCAGTTTTTGTTCCATCACCGGTAGTCTCTCTTATCTATCCCGTGAGTGAGCAAATTAGCCCCCTCACTTCTCTCTTCTTCTGTGTTGTCAAGGTTGCTAATGTTCTGTTCTGTAAATATATTTAAAGTTTTCAGGTTTATACAAAACTTGATTATAAAAAGGTTGAGAGCCAAAGAACAGGATTTATGTTATAATGTTGATTAGCACATAATATTAGAGAATGAAAGTGTATTAGAGAATATTATCATTTTACTGTTGGATTTCCTAAATTTGGTAGTTATATTGGGCTCACATAAGGGACTATTATATGTGCAATATTACATGTTAAAGGACCATGTATATTGGTTTATATAGTTTAGCAAAAAAAATATATAGAAAGATAGGTATATATATAGACAAAGACATAAAGTAAATGTGGCAAGATGTTAACAGCTGCTGAATCTAGATGCAGAGGCTACACATGCTCACTCTCTTATTCATGTGACTTTTCTGTGAGTATAAATGTTTTCAAAATAAAAACTTGAGGGAAAAAAAGTTACTAGTCCAGTTCAAAGTCCAGGAATTTGAACAAGTTTAAAGTAGAATGATATATTAAATGCTTGAAATATATATCAATATTAATGTATTGAATGCTTACAAAACATCTCTCAAATAATATACCAAGTACTGAATTCAAAAGGTGAATTTAAGCTCCAATTTTTTTAAGGTATAACTACTGAGAGTTAATAAGATTAAGAAAATATTGAAAATGTTCTTTGAATGACACATCATGAAAACATCAGTTTTAAATCAGATCTCTTCAGCTGAACTGCAGTTAATAGTATAATAAAAGAATAATCAATAAGATGGGTAAATGTGTGAATCATCTCTTAGATTTCTCGAAGACAGCTTGAAAATAAAAACATTTTTCAGTTTCTTAGATGATGAACTTTCTATTATGCCATTTCTGTGACATGGATTTAAATTATGATAATGGACTAACGGTATTATTTTATCTCATCTAAAAATGAAATATTAGTGTCATGAAGTCTTTTAGTACTTTCACTAATATAGGGGTTGACAGCTGTAGAGTGAACACTAGGTTACAGAAGCTCTCCTAAGTATTGTTATTATGATATATGATCATACTATTTTAAACACCACATCTCAATTTTCTGACACATTCTTTACTTTTATAGTTCTAAGGATTTGCAGCATTACATTCTTCTCTAGCTCCTTGCTCAAGTGACTAAGAAAAGTGTTAGACTCAGTACAAAAGTTCAGAGTGGAACTTAGCATTGAGAAGTAAGGCAGATTTTGTCCTGGATCATGCATACTCAACTTGTGATGATAGATTTATTTGCTAGCTTTTCTTTTGGATGTGCATGTCTATATTCATATGTGAAATTCTTTTTTTGTGTATTAACTGTCAAGTTTGGCTTTAGGTTTGTGCTAGCTTTACAAAAATGAATTGGATAACTTTCTATCCTTTTGTTTATCTTGGGAAAGGATTATATAGCATATCTTTAGGCATTTCTTTAAGATTTAAAATATTTTTCTCCAAATAAATGTTTGGCCTTCCTTTCATTTTGGAAATGTTTCCTTTTCTTTTCTTTTCTTTTTTTAATTAAGTGAGAGGTGGGGAGGCAGAGAGACAGACTCCCACATGTGCCCCAACTAGGATCCACCTGGGAATTGAACACGGGATTTCCACATGCCAGGATGACGCTTTATGGCTGAGCCAACTGGCCAGGGCCATTTTGGAAACATTTCATTGATAATATTTTTAATTTCATTCATGATTAGTTACATTGTTTTTTAAATCCTTCTTAAGTTTCTTTTAAAAATGTACATATTTCTAGAAAATCCCTTTTTTATGTAGATTTTCAAATTTCTTAGTATAAATTGTATGTGGTATTCAATGATATATTTTAAATCTGTGATATCTGTTTCTATATTATTTTATAACTTTTAATCTGATTTGTGTTTTCTTTTTCTGCCTTTCTTAGATGTTCCGTGTTTGCCAATTTTTTTATATTCTTACCAACCAGCTCTTAAATTCATTAATTTGCCCTTTTTAGCATTTATTTATTGCCAATTTGTCTATAGTCTTTTCCTTTTTCTGAAGGATTTTTCTTCCTCAGAGGGATGAAAATTAATTTGGGGAGTTTCAGGTAGGCCAAATATTCTTTGATATTATGATGGTATGTGGCCATCCAACAGGCCATGGTATACAGATAATACACAGTCTATATGTGGAATTAAAATTAACGAGGGTGAAAGTACAATTAGGAAAAATTGTCTAAACTGGATACTTTGAGAGACAATAAATGAAAAAGGTTGAGAAGCGTTGTTGTAAAGCTGTTTCAATAGTGCCATTGGTAATTTTATTTCCTTTTTTTGACTTCATAGTTCTTAAAGTGTTTTATAACTTAAAAGTAATTGTGGTTTCTGTTTAGACAATAGATTATGTTTTTGGTACTGAAATGTTCCTGTGGACGTGATTCATGACATCAGTGTTGTCAATACAGTTTGGTTCTTGTCCTTGGCTGACCTCACCACTCAACATGTGACCCGGCTGACTGCTTCCTCCTCACACCACGAATGTTACTGGTCACATAGGATCAGGTGAACTGACAGGGACACACTCAGTACTGGTTTTCCCTCTCTCTTTGGGTGTTTTCAGACTTGTTTGATTGCCTTTCACCTCTGGCTGACTTCTGGCTCCTCTGTAAAAAGCTGAGCCTGGGTCCTCTTTTCTTCTTTGTATTTTATTTCCGGGTGACCTTCTTCAATTCCATTGCCTGAAATTCTCTTCTATAACTCTACCTCCAGCCCCGATGCCTTCTATGTGCTCCTGATTTGTAACCCATCACCTGCCTCACACTTCCATGTGGCTGTGTGATAGTTATTCCATTAGGTGCAAGTTCAGAATAGAGCTTTCTCTTCACACCTGCTTTTTCCCATTCCTCCCATCTCAGGAAGGGCGCAGCTGTCCCCTCAGTCTCACAGGCCAAGTCCTGAGAGGCATCCTAGAGACTCAACTGCCTGCTTTCCTCCACGTCCCATCCATTGGCCTGCAGGCCAGTTATAGCCCCAAACCTGACCATTTCTCTGGATTTCCCCCCTTAATTCTCTAATCCAGGCCAACATTAACTTTAACCACAGAGCTGCCAAAGAGAGCTCTTAAAATATAAATCAGATTACTTGGCTCCTCTCCTTAAAATCTCTGTTGGCCTTTTACTGTAGTCAGAATAAACACCAAGAAGAAACTCTGTAGTTAGGGTTCCTTATCATGGCCAGTAGGAACCCTGCCCACATCTTCCCCCTTGCCACACTAGCCTCCTTCCATTCCAAAAACGTGCTGCGCATGTTTCTGCCATAGGTTTGCTTTCTGTAGCTTCTGTCTGGCTACTTTTTAAGACTTGGTCTTTATGTGGCTGGCCATTCTTGTCTGAGAAATCTCAGCTCAGTTGTCACGTCCTCAGAGACGTGAGGCCTTCCCTCTGGCACTGGAACTAAGGGTAGTCCCCCCTGCCTCCCTTTAGTGACTATTCAGTTACCCAATCCAGTTTTGTTTGTTTATTTTGAACCAGAACTATTATTGCAGATTATGGCCAAGGTTCCAGTTGGGTACCGCCATCTGATTTTGGACTCGACCCCTTGTCCGAGACTGGGCAGGTGAGACAGGAAGCGTTCCAGAAGGATGGTGTCTGAGCAGTGGCTTCAGAGCTGCAAGGTGATGTTGGCCGCCAGGTGGCAGGGGAGGCCTGTACCCTTGGGCTTTTTGTTCATAGCCTTTTCCACATCATCATCTATTCTCATGGAGAACCTCTTAAGGTATTTATCTTCAAAGAATGGCAAAAAAAAATTATCTAATAATAAATATTTCCTTTCCAAAGGCCTCTGTGCAGTCAGCCAGGAGCTGGACTTTGTCTTTTTTTTTTTTTTTTCATTTTTCTGAAGCTGGAAACAGGGAGAGACAGTCAGACAGACTCCCGCATGCGCCTGACCGGGATCCACCCAACACGCCCACCAGGGGCGATGCTCTGCCCACCAGGGGGCGATGCTCTGCCCATCCTGGGCGTCGCCATGTTGCGACCAGAGCCACTCTAGCGCCTGGGGCAGAGGCCACAGAGCCATCCCCAGCGCCCAGGCCATCTTTGCTCCAGTGGAGCCTTGGCTGCGGGAGGGGAAGAGAGAGACAGAGAGGAAAGAGCGGCGGAGGGGTGGAGAAGCAAATGGGCGCTTCTCCTATGTGCCCTGGCCGGGAATTGAACCCGGGTCCTCCGCACGCTAGGCCGACGCTCTACCGCTGAGCCAACCGGCCAGAGCCTTTTTTTTTTTTTTTTTTTCTGAAGCTGGAAACGGGGAGGCAGTCAGACAGACTCCTGCATGCACCCGACCGGGATCCACCTGGCATGCCCACCAGGGGGCGATGCTCTGCCCCTCCGGGGCATCGCTCTGTCGAGACCAGAGCCACTCTAGCACCTGGGGCAGAGGCCAAGGAGCCATCCCCAGCGCCAGGGCCATCTTTGCTCCAATGGAGCCTTGGCTGCGGGAGGGGAAGAGAGAGACAGAGAGGAAGGAGAGGGGGAGAGGTGGAGAAGCAGATGGGCACTTCTCCTGTGTGCCCTGGCCGGGAATTGAACCTGGGACTTCTGCATGCCAGGCCGATGCTCTACCACTGAGCCAACTGGCCAGGGCCATTTTTTTTTTTTTTTTGTATTTTTCTGAAGCTGAAAACGGGGAGGCAGTCAGACTCCCGCATGCGCCCGACCAGGATCCACCCGGCACACCCATCAGGGGGCGATGTCTTTTCTATTATGGGCTTCTTCCCACTTACCAGTCACAAAGACACTGACATCGGACATGGAGTGGGACCTCCTTGGCCTTCATAGCCTCATCTGCTCCACATACCCCACTGTATTGGTTCTGGGACAAGCTAGGTTAGAAGTACCTTCTTGACCTTGTGCAGCTCTGCCAGGTTCACCTGTTCCCAGGTTCCTTCAAACAGCACAAAGGCCAGGATGGACTCTCCCGCTTTGATGGGGGCTGGGATGGGAGGGGCTGCTGATATGTGGGTCTTCCCAACCGTTCACCCTCCTCCTCCTAGTAGCTGTTGAACTTCTGTTGCCGTGGCTACGGACTTTCAGAGGCTGCCCCCATGGGTCCCAGGCCAGTGTCACAGTCCCAGGCTGCTTGATTGGTCCTGTCCATCCCAGCCTGGGCCCTGAGGCCTCCAATCACCCCACCTTCTGACGAACTGCTGCCTACTTTGTACAGTGGTCTTAGAGTTTATTCTAGTTTTGAGTATGGCTCTTTCTTTCTTGCTGGCCTTCCACTTGTGTCTTGTCAGCCTCATGAGGGAAGGAACCTTGTTGTTTCATTTATAACACATATCGCTAGAGCAGAATTTGTCCCACAATAGGTATTTGCGTGTAATTGACTTGTGGCTTAATTCTCACAGGTCCAAATGATGAATCTTAAATTAAAATGCTGAGGGAATGCTGTATTTAGAAGTTTTTGTTGATAGATTGGTTTTAAAATCAAATCAGGTTTTATGTATGTGAAATTTTATGGAATTTGGTGAGGTGTGTGCCTGAATGGATGGGCATATAGGGGAGAGGTTTCCTTTCTATTTCCTTTCAAATGACTAGTTATACTTTGCCAGTGTTGTTACAGAACTTCTGTGATTGGAGTATGTAGCCAGTACTGACAAGTCTACATTTATCTGTAACTGTCAGTTTGGTTATTTACTCCTGACAGCTCTGTGTTTTCTATTTTGTTTTTATGGTCCTTTAAAACAAAGCAAAGTGAAGCAAAACAAAATAAAACCATTTTTATAGACTTTCCCTAGATAAGAAGGGACAATTTAAAAAGTAAATATTAAATTATTTGAAATGAGTTTTGGATGAAGGAAACTGACTTTACTAACTCAAACAGAATTTACGAAGTATAAATGAATTTGATGCATTTAGCATCTCATGAGGGTGATTAGAATCGCCTGTGCTTTGTTTGTTTCCAAAGAAATCATGTGGATTCCTTTTTTGCTTAAGCTCATTTGAGTTGATATAAAAATGTTTCTTCCTCCCCACCCTTTGATTAATTTCTCCTTCTAGTGGTGATGCCATGCTGTCAGACATGAACTGACTGCCAAGAAGCTTTGGCTCACTGATCAGTCTTTTAAAGAAACCTTTTATTTATTTATTCTTAATTAGAGAATAATATATATTCATTGTAAAGAAATAAAATGGGAATTATGCATATTTCAGAGACAGTTTCCAGTTTAGCGCATTTCCTTTCCAGTACTTTTTCTGATATACGATCTTTTTTTTCTTCTACTGCAAAATATGCATTGTGATTTCCCTTTGTGATAAAGAGGATGAATCTGCTGGCTCATTTCCTTTAATAGACTGCCACTTTCTCCACCAACCAAGAAAAAAGCATATTCCAGATTTTGCTTGGGTTGCAGCAATTTATGCTAGAAGAATTATAAAATGTAGAATCTGTAATCTGAATTTGGCCTACTCTGTATCAGAAAAAAATAGCTTCCACCACAGGCAGAGAGGAAACTTTACGTATCATTCAGAGAGCCTCTTGATACATATTTCATGATCACAGCTGAGGCTTTTCCAAGCTCAGAGTGCTGTATCATTCATTTATTCTTTTAAACTACAAAATTATTTTTGGCTCCTTGTGTTGGCACGTAGGATTTCCCGTTACTGATCTGCATGAACCATTTATCAAGTCAAGGGTTTAATCTATCAAAGTCAGAATTTCTTTGTTCTGCCTCTCTCGCTCTCTTCCCTGCCCATATGGTATTGTCTTATATGTGTATATTGTTGGTTTAAAGAAGGTTATTTGGAATGCAAGAGTTTCTTATATTTCTTTGCTTTTTCAAAATATTATATTCTGGAGCAAAGTGATATTTTATGAGGAATGATAATTATACTGTAAACTAGTTTCTAGAACATTAGATTAATTTCCACACCTGCTCCTTTGCAAGTATTCCTGGTTCTGTTCTTGCCAATAGCTTCCCCTTCTCCTTTTGACTCATTCTGGAAACCTGAATCTTCTTTGATTTCCTTCTGTCCCTTTGTCCAAACATTTATTGGATTGGCAAGTTCTTTGGATACTACCTCCTGGATATTTCATGAGTCCACCCTTCCTCACCTAATTTACTGGACTCTTAAGGTCTATTAAGAAATAAGGCAATTTGGTTAGAATGCTTTTGATGGAATCCAGATATAAAGGAAAAACTAATAAAGTAATACGTTCAATAATACTGAGTACTTACCATGTGCCCAACCATTTTTTAAGGTCTGGAAATGTAGCAGTGAACAGTAGAGTAAAAAAAAAATATTCAAGGAGTCTACATTCTAGTGGGAAATAGGGGAAAGAGAGAAAAATAACATAAGTAAAATATAGTATGTTTGATATTGTTAAGTGTTATGAAGAAATAAAGGAGTAAGGGACAGCTGGATGGACAAGGAATGCATAGAGATAAAGCAGGTGATAGAGATGATAATGAAAGTTGGTTAAAACTTAAAGGAGCATCATGAACAAAAACTATACAGCAAAAGCCATTCTAATTTTAACTCTTTCTTGACTCTCTTAGTCATGATGCCAGACTGTAGTGATAATCTGTACCTGAGCAAAATGTCATATGAACTATTACAATAGCCACCAAACTTTGGTTCCTCTTTCTGAGCCATCCTTGTCCTGAGTTAGTACTTTTAGGGGAACATTACTGAGATCTGAATATAGGAATTATACTGACAATAAAAAGGAGGAAAGGAAGAGGGGAAGGTAGGAAGAAAAAATTAAACAAGAAAATGATGTCAGAGTAATGGCAGCATGAGAAATACTCCTGATCTCTCCCCTTGAAATTTCAACAAATTGAACAGCTATAATGCAGCAAAGGAACACCAGCTGGGCTTGTAAGCATGCCTGAAAGATTCACACACTGAATGGACTAAAGGTGGGATGGGTTGAAAAGGGGGGTGGAAGGTAAAACACAATGATGGTGTGCTCTGGAGAGGAGACAAACCCAGGGTGACTAGGTTTTTTTATTTTTTATTTTGCCTGACTACAGAGAGAAGGGAAGCTCTGACGATTTGCATGTTGCCTGAGGAGTATGGAGAGAGAAATCCAGAGTGACTGTGTTCCATCATGCTAGGAGGAGGTGTGACATAGAGAGGCAGAGGGGGATATAAAACAAAGTGACCAGAGTGCAGGGTCATGGTCAGTGTTCCTGTGGTCTGTCTGCAGCCTGCATTTGGCAGAGAGAGAGAAAGCAAAAGTGTGGCGCTCCAGTCTCCCAGATCCCACCTCCCTCATTTTGCAATATGGAGAGTGGCAGTGATAAACCCCAGCTAGCTATCCAGACCCACACTCTCTCATGAGGGACAGAGATGCTCTACATCTGGTCCCTGGGTCTGTTGAGATGTGGAGAGGAGCACCTGAATACCTGAGACCTCCATTGCTAGAGCCATAAAGCCATTAAGCTGAAGCCATAAAGCCAAAGCTTTAAAGCCCTCACAACATTCCCCATGTGCCAATGTGACTGCAGCCCTGCTTACATCTTTGTAACAGCAACATCTCAGCTGAAGAGAGCCCAGGAATTTCACAGAGCTAAAACTTGTAATAGGGTGACACCTACTGTAAGAAACCACTCAAAACCAAAATTTATTTTCTGGTTTTTTTTTAAATTTTCTCCCTTTTTTCTTCTTCTTTTTCTTTTTCCCTTTTGAATTTCATTTTATTTCATTTATATGTTTTCTATTATCTTCTTGTGGGCTTTTTTCTGTTTTGATTTTTTTATCTTTGTTTTTTGTGGTTATTCTGTTTTACTTGTCATAACCTTTTAAACTTTTATATTTTTTATTGTATTGTTTTTTTAATTTTCAATTTATTTAGCTGTTTTTTTGTTAGGATTTTTAACAATACCACTCTCAAATACCACCAAGGAAGAAGAAATGAAATACCATAGCTACACAAGACAGAGATGTAGTTCAGAAAGAAAATAAAAATCTCCAGAAAAATAACTCAATTATATGGAAATGCTGTGGTTAAATGATACAGAATTCAAAATTGAAGTTCTCAAAATATTCAGTGAGATTCAAGAAAAACATCAATAGGCAACATAATGAGCTCAGAAAGGAGAATGAAACTTTAAAAACAGAGATGAAGAACTCAATACATAAATTGAAGAATGAGATACCAATTTTAGCTAATTGAAAAAACCAGATAGAGGAAAGAATCAGACATTGAAGACAGGCAACTAGAGATGCTACAGAGAGAAGAGGAGAGAGACTCACGAATTAAAAAAAAAAAAGAACTCTACAAAAATTGACTCCATCAGAAAGAGCAATATAAAAATACTGGGTATATCAGAAGAAGAAGAGAGGGAGAAGGGAATGGAGAGCTTATTCAAACAAATAATGGATGAGAATTTCCCAAGCCTGTGGAAAAAGTTAAAGCCTCAAATCTAAGAAGTAAACACTGAGTTACCTCAATCCAAACAGACCTACTCCAAGGCATATGGTATTAAAAATGTCAAAAATCAATGACAACAAAAGAATCATCATGGCATCTAGGAAAAAGAAATAGAAAATATAACATATTAAGGATCACTCATTAGGTTATTATCAGACTTTTCAGCAGAAACTTTACAAGGCAGAAGAGAGTGGACTCAAACATACACAGTACTGAAAGAGAGAAATTACCAGCCAGGAATACTATATTCATCAAAGTTATCCTTCAAAAATCAAGGGGAAATAAAAAAATTTGCAGACATACAGAATTTGAGGGAATCAATTACCAGAAAACTCCACTGCAGAAAATATTCAAGATTATCAGACCAGATACAAAGAACAAAACAAAGCAAAAGTACAAGTAAAACCTCCAAAGAGTTCACAATAAAACAAGGATAATCTGTGACAAAAATAACTTAAAAGAGGAAAGGATAAAGATCTGCAGTAGCAAAAGAGATTGCAGAAACTCATAAGACAAAGGACTCTTGTACATATGAACATTTTTCTTTTAATAATCTATGGCAACCAACCACAAAAAAGCCACTATTGAAATAAGCAGCTTAAAAACAGAAGAAACATGAAAAAAAAAAGTATGGAATACCACCAAACATAAACAACTGACAGAAACGAAAAAGAGAAGAACCAAATAAGACACAGAGCTACCAGAAAACAACACATAAAATGGCTATAGGAAATCCTCAAGTGTCAATAATTACCCTAAATGTAAAGGGACTGAACTTACTAATAAAGAGGCACAGAGTAGCAGGTTGGATCGAAAAGCAAAACTGAACCATATGCTGCCTTCATAAGAAACATCTAAGCTGCAAGGACAAAAGTAGACTCAAAGTGAAAGATCGGAAAACAATTCTTCAAGCAGATAATGTCCAAAGAAAATCAGGTGTAGCCATACTCATATCTGACAATGCTGACTTAAAGACTACAAAGGTAACCAGAGACAAAGATGGAAATTTCATAATGATAAAGAAGATATTGTGTAAAAAAATTATACTTCTTAACATATATATGCACTGACCCAGGGAGCACCAAAATATATAAGACATCTACTAACTGATCTAAAAATTGAAGCAGACAAACATACTTATATCTGGAGGTTTTAATACACCATTGACAGCTTTAGATAGAGCATCTAAACAGAAAATCAATAAAGAATTATTGGCCTTAAGTGACACTCTGGACCAAATAGACATAATATACATTTATAGGATATTTCTTCCCAAAACATCAAGAGTATACAGTCTTCTCTAGTGTGCATGGAACATTCTCAAGGATAGACCATATATTGAGCTGCAAAACTAACATCAACAAAGTCAGGAAGATTGAAATTATACCAAACATATTTGCTGCCATAAGACTTTAAAATTAGAATTCAACTGTAAAAAGGAAGTAAAGAAACCCACAAAAATGTGGAAATTAAATAACATACTTCTAAAAAGTACCTGGGACAAAGAAGAAATAAAACAGATTAAAAGACATATACAGACAAATAAAAATGACAAAACAGCATATCAAAATTTCTGGGATACAGCAAAAGCAGTAATAAGAGGAAAGTTTACATCAATACAGGCATATATATATATATATATATATATATATATATATATATATATATATATATAAACAAGAGAGATCCCAAGTAAACAACCTCACATCACACCATAAGGAATTAGAAGAAGAAGAACAAAAGCAATGCAAAGTCAGCAGAACAAAGAAAATAGTAAAAATTTGAGCATACTAAATGAAATACAGAATAAAAAAAGTAAAAAAAATTAATACAACAAAGAGCTGGTTCTTTGAAAAGATCAATAAAATAGATAAAGCACTGGCTAGACTCACTAAGGAAAAAATAAGAAAGACTCATAAAAACAAAATCCATAATGAAAGAGAAGAAATTACCACTGATATCATGTATATATCAAGGACCATAGTAGAATACTATGAAAGATTACATACCACCAAATTCAACAACCTAGAGAAAATGGATAAATTACTAGAATTATACAATCTTCCTAGACTGAGTCACAAAGAAGTGTAAAACCAAAATAGACCATAGGCAGGGAGGAAATAGAAACAACTATCATAAACCTCCCATAAAACAAAAGTCCAAGACCAGATAGCCACACTAGTGAAGTCTACCAAACATTCAAAGATTTATTACCTATCCTTTTCAAAGTCTTCCAAAAAATAGAAGAAGAAGCAATACTTCCTACCACATTTTATGAGGCCAACATAATTCTGATACCAAAACCTGGCAAGAACAACACAAAAAAAGAAAACTACAAACCAATATGTCTAATGAATACAGATAAAAAAAAGTCCTAAATAAAATACTAGCAGATCAAATACAACAACATTAAAAAAGTAATATATCACAATCAAGTGAGATTCATTACAGGAGCACAAGGATGGTTCAGCATATGGAAATTGATCAATGATATACACCACATCAACAAGACAAAGAAAAAAATACACATGATTCAATCAATAGATGCAGAAAAAGGCATTCCATAAGATACAACAGCCCTTATGTTTAAAATACTCAATAAAATTGGAACAGAAGAAAAGTACCTCAACATAATAAAGGCCATATATGACAAACCATCAGCTTATTCATACTAAATGGTGAAAAAATGACGGCTTTTTCTCTAAAATCAGGAACAAGACAAAGATGCCCACTCTCTCTATTCTTATTCAACATAGTTCTGAAAGTGTTAGCCAGAGCAATCAGGCAAGAGAAAGAAATAAAAAGTATCCATATCAGGAAAGAAGAAGTAAAGGTATTACTTTTTGCAGATGACATGATCCTATCTATAGAAAACCCAAAACACTCCACCAAAAACTATTAGAAACAATAAACCAATATAGCCAAGTCACAGGATACAAAATGAATACACAAAAGTCTATTGCTTTTCTATATGCCAATGATGAAACTTTAGAAAATGAATTAAAAAGAAAACATTTTTTACAATTGCAACAAAAAAAAATACCTAAGAATAAAACTTAACAAAGGATGTGAAGGACCTATATACTGAAAACTACAAAATATTATGAAAGAAATTTAAAAAGACACAATGAAATGAAAATATATTCCATGTTCATGGATTGGAAGAATCAATATAGTTAAAATGGTGATATTACCCAAAGCAATATGCAAATTTAATGCAACCCTATCAAAATCCCAATGTCATTTTTTTAAAGAAATGGAACAAAAAAATTTTCAGGTTTGTATGGAACCATAAAAAACTTCAAATAGCCAAAGCAATTTTGAGGAAAAAGAATGAAGCCAGAGATATCACACTACCTGGCTTCAAATTATACAATAGAGCCATGATAATCAAAACAGCATGGTATTGGCAGAAAAACAGACATACAGACTAATGGAACAGAATCGATAGCCCAGAACTAAAACTAAAATATGTATATATATAGCCAAATCATCTTTGACAAAGGAGCCAAAAACACATGATGGAGAAAAGAAAGCCTTTTCAATAAATGGTACTGGGAAGTTTGGAAAGCCACTTGCAAAAGAATGAAACTTGACTACAGTTTGTCCCCCTGCATAGAAATTAATTCAAAATGCATCAAAGACCTAAATATAAGACCTGAAACTATAAAGTAATAAAAGAAAACAGGTGATAAACACATGAATCTTGGTTGAAGAGAACAGTTTATGAACTTGATCGCAAAGACAAGGGAAGTAAAGGCAAAAATAAATGAATGGGACTATATCAAATTAGAAAGCTTCTGCACATCAAAAGAAACTGACAACAAAACAAATAAACAGCCAACTACATGGGAGAAGATATTTGCAAACAATAGCTCTAATAAGGGGTTAATATTCAAAATATACAAGGAACTCACATAGCTCAGCAACAAACAAGCAAACAATCCAATTAAAAATTGGAGAGAGGACCTGAACAGACACTTCTCCTAAAAGGACATACATATGGCCAACAGATATATGAGATATCACCTCACACCTGTTAGATTGGCTATTATCAACAGGATAGGTAATAACAAGTGTTGGAGAGGCTTTGAAGAAAAAGGAACCCTCATTCACTGCTGGTAGAAATGCAAATTAGTACAGCCATTATGGAAGAAAGTATGGTGGTTCATAAAAATCTAAGAATAGAACTACCATATGACCCAACAATTTCTCTACTGGGTATCTACCCCATAAATTCGAAAACATTGGTACATAAAGACACATGGACCCCCATATTCATCGCAGCATTATTCACAGTGGCCAAGACATGGAATCAACCAAAGGGTCCCTCAATAGAAAATTGGATAAGGAAGATGTGGTACATATATACTATGGAATACTACGCAGCCCTAAGAAATGATGACATAGTGTCATTTACGACAACATGGATGGATCTTGAGAACATTATACTGAGTGAAATAAGTAAATCAGAAAAAGCTAAGAACTGTATGATTTCACACATAAGTGGGATATAAAACTGAGACTCATGGACATAGATTAAAGTGAAGTGGTTATCGGTTAGGGGACGTGAGGACATGGGGGAGAGAGTGGGGAATGGTGTAAAAGGGACAAATAAAGGTGACGGAAAATGATTTGACTCTGGTTGACGGGTATATAACATAATCAACTGTTCAAATACTATAGAAATGTTTACCTGAAACCTATGTACTTTTATTGGTCAATGTCACCCTGTTAAATTAAACTTTCTAAAGAAAATTTTTTTAAAAATTAAAAAGATATGAATGGCAGAAAAGAAGGAAAGTAGGAATTTTATCTGAGAGAAAGTGCTAGGTTGATCCAAAAAGGCATCACCACCTGACCTGTGGTGGTGCAGTAGATAAAGCATCGGCCTGGAATGCTCAAAGCCCTGGGCTTGCCTGGTCAAGGCACATATGGGAGTTGATGCTTCCTGCTCCTCCCCCCTTCTCTCTCTCTCTCTCTCTCTCTCTCCCTCCTCTCTAAGATGAATAAATAAAAATTAAAAAAAAAAACACAACCAGCCTGACTGGGCAGTGGCGCAGCGGATAGAGCGTTGGACTGGGATGCGGAAGACCCAGGTTCGAGACCCCGAGGTCACCAGCTTGAGCGAGTGCTCATTTGGTTTGAGCAGGGGCTCACCAGCTTGAGGCCAAGGTTGCTGGCTTGAGCAAGGGGTTACTTGATCTGCTGAAGGCCCACAGTCAAGGCACGTATGAGAAAGCAATCAATGAACAATTAAGGTGATGCAGTGCGCAATGAAAAACTAATAATTGATGCTTCTCATCTCTCCATTCCTGTCTGTCTGTGTCTGTCTGTCCCTCTTTCTGACTCTCTTTCTGTGAAAACAAACAAACAAACAAAAAACAAACAAACAAAGAAATATGACCACGATAGTTAACTCAAGATGGAATTTCCAGGTGCCAGAGTTAGACACAAATGGGCATGATGAATAATATTTAATGAATCCTACTGCCAATAGGAAAACGTCTAAAATCTTTAGCCTAATATTCACAGCCTTTAACTAGTTTCCAACCTTTATTCTTAGCGCTTTCCTTCACACACCCCAACATCAGTTTTCTGGTACCCTTCCTTGCTGCTTTTATTTTTTTCTTTGTTTATTTAGCTGGAAAATCTTCTTCTACCATCTTAACAGTGTCTAAATTTTATTCAGCCTAGTAGACTCAGTGCAAATGTTTCCTTTTCTAAATAAAAACATTAAAAATATTTGCCTCCTCTTTTGACTTTTAATAAACTATTTTAGGAGTCATTTTGCATTATATATACTTATTTATGAGTGTGCCTCCACATTGCTGTTAGACTTAAAGTTTTTTCAGAATAAGCTTCTGCTCTGATTGATATTTTATCCTGCCCCATGTCAAACAAAAGCCCTGCAGGGATGAAGAAATGATTAACAAACGTACTTGGTGGCATATTCAGGGAAAACACTCATACTGGAGTGCCTCCAGGTGAAGGTCACAGACACAGGAAAATGAGAAATGTCTCATAGGCAAAAGACATGGGGTGACCAGGTTGGGAAAAAGAAAGTAATGATAGGCAGGAGTTTCAGTCTTTTTTTTTTTTTTTAATATATATATTTATTTATTCATTTTAGAGAAGAGAGAGAGAGAGAGAGGGAGAGAGAGAGAAAGAGAGAAGGGGGGAGGAGCAGGAAGCATCAACTTCCATATGTGCCTTGACCAGGCAAGCCCAGGGCTTTGAACTGGCGACCTTAGCATTTCCAGGCCGATGCTTTATTCACTGCGCCACCACAGGTCAGGCAGGAGTTTCAGTCTTAATCTTCCCCTTCTTTCCTACCTCCTTCTCCTTATTATTTTCCCACTTCTTTTCCTTTTTCTTTTCCCCCAGTCTTTTTCTTAACTGACCTCTGGCAATATTCAGTAATGTTTACCATGTCTTTTTTTTTTTTTAATATTGTCTCCCCTTCCTGTCCATGATATGCCATAATCCTTTTCACTTCTTTTACTAGCTTCTCTTTTCCTATCTCATGACTCAATGTTGGATTTTTTAAAAATTTGTTTTAGAGATGAGAGAGACAGAAAGAGAGGAGGAGGGGGAGGAGCAGGAAGCATCTACTCCCAGAAATACCTTGACCAGGCAAGCCCAAGGTTTGGAACTGGTGACCTCAGCATTCCAGTTTGATGCTTTATCCACTGCACCACCACGGGTCAGGCTATTAGATTCTAACACTCTTTTTTGTGTGTGTTCTGCCTTCAATGACAGTCTGCATGGTAGAGATTCATTGAATTATTTATCCACCTCAGACAAGGTCTCTGAAACTCCAAATGTCTACTCTGCTTTCCTTCAAGATAGCGGAAAAGCCCCTCAGATCCAACATGTACAAGCAGAACTCATGAAACTTTTGTGCTCTTTCCAATTGTAAGGAATGTCACTATAGGCTTCCCATGTGCCCAAGGCAGAATTCTAGAACTCAACCCTGACATCCCTTCTTCCTTCACTTCTCATCTACAATTCACTTCAAGCTCTTAGTTTTTACCTCCTAATATAAATAAAGAACCCAGTTAGAGCTAGAATGTTTTCAAGCAGGGAGACACCATCAACTCTTGCCTTGACTGTTCCCATAGCCTCTCCTTGGGCTTCTCGCATTGACATCTGCCTCTTCCACTCTGTTTTCTACAGTTCTCCATAGTTACCTGGGTGATTTTCTTTAATGGAGATTTCATGACCTTATTTCCCTAGATAAAACCTTTGGTGGTTACCTGTGCCTTCCCCAAACTCATTCTGGTTATGGCCCACAAGGCACTGTTTGCCTGGCCCTCCTGCCTCTCTAGCTTCATCTCTCTCCATGCTCTTTTAGTCTTCCTTTAGTCCATCCTTGAAGTATGGAGGACAAGCTGTTCCTTCTATCTGGAATGTTCTTCTCCCCCTTCTTTACCTAATCACCCTTCCAGTATTTCACTTCTCGGATCAACAATCCCTTCCTTGTGGAAGCATCTTCTGATCTTCCCAAGTAGGTCATATCCACTATTAGAATCTCTTATGGCCCTGGCCGGTTGGCTCAGTGGTAGAGCATAGGCTTGGCATATGAAAGTCCCAGGTTTGATTCTTGTCAGGGCACACAGGAGAAGCATCTGTTTCTCCATCCTTCCCCCTCCCTTTTTTTTTTCTTTTCTCTCTCTCTCTCTCTCTCTCTCTCTCTCTCTCTCTCTCTCTCTCTCTCTCTCTTCCCCTTCTGCCAAGGCTCAAATGGTTTGAGCAAAGTTGACTTTGGGTACTGCTCCCATAGCAGGCTCCATGGCCTCCACCTCAGAGTTAAAGTAGCTCGGTATCTGAACAACAGAGCAATGCCCCAGATGGGCAGAGCATCTACCCATAGAGGGTTTGCCGGCTGGATCCTGGGATGCAAGTGGTAGTCTGTCTCTCTGCCTTCCACCTCCCACTTAATAAAAAAGAAAAAGAAAAAGAACCTCTTTTAGCACCATGTTATAAAAACACATATTGCTATTATAATTTGACATTTATTATTGATGATATATGGCTGGAGGATGAGAGAAATAAAAAGTTTCAAGAGATAAAACAAGAAAGACTCTAGGAGCCAGCTTATGAAGAATTTAGTTTGTGAAGACATTTTGTACTTTATTCTAGACACAGTGAAGAACCATTAGATCATTTGAAGAGAAAAGAAGAGGATCATTTTTATGTTATTTTATGTTATGGTTTGAATTGTGTCCCTCCCTCATTCATATATTGAAATTCTAACCCCAATACGTCAGAATGTGACCTTATTTGGAAATAGAGTTATTGTGATAGAATTAGTTAAGATGAGGTCATATTGAAGTAGAATGAACACATACTCCAATATGACTAGCATCCTTTTTAAAAATGCCATGTGAAAAGATAGGCATGCACCCAGGGAGACCAGGTGAAGATTGGAGTATGACAAGCCAAGGAACTATCGGAAGTGAAGAGACACACCTGGAACAGATTCTTCCTGAGCTCCCTCAGAGTGAGAGTGGCTTGATCTCACCCTAAAATCACCACCCTGCTTTCAGACTTTCTGCCTGTAGAACTAAAAAAGTCTACATTTCTATTGTTGAAGTCACTCAGTTTGTGGTACTTCCGTACAGCAGCCCAGCAAACAGACGTGGTTAGGATAAATCCAGCTGCATCGTGGAGAATGGTTTGCACACGTGCAAAACTGGATAGGGGAAGATAATTTGAGGCTATTAAAATAAGAGAGGATAGTGACTGTTGGAAAGCTTAGAGAGCTAATTTTAAAGTAGAACCAAGTTGGGTGGGTGAATGATTAGACTTGGATTGTTGAGCAAAGAAAAGGGAGGCTTGGGAAATTTTGGAGGATTTTAGGTTCTAATTATTGGTTGATAACTCCCAAATGTATATCTTTAGCTAGACTTCTCTCCTGTGTTCCAGAATCTCATATTCAAATGCCAGGTCAGCTCCATTAAATTTTCCACAGCCACTGGAATGGCTATTTAATTAAATAAATTACTACTAATAAGTAAGGTTTACCATGTTAATGAAAGAGACACAATATGTTACTCTTCCAGATAATTGTATGCTAAAGGGAGACATGCTTTTGTTTTATTGGAGAAAGAATTTTTAATCAAGTGAAACTCCCCAAAATGGAATGGATACTCTTGGGAGGTAAATTTTTATCTCCGATGTCTTTAAGTAGGGTCTAAATAACCACAAATCTAGGACTTCAGGCTATTCTTCTTTCTCTTTTGCATTTAGCCCTTTGTTTATAGCTCTCATATTGTTCTCTTTACACTCTTAATTACATAGAGGCCTAGCTGTCTTCCGCATTTTATTATGAGATCTCTAACAGCCAAGACTATGCTTTGTTTAATTTGCCAATACCTGTAGTCTAAAACTAAGCTGTATAACTTCTTAATTGCTGCTTTGTTGAGAATGCACAAGTTTTGGCTTGATTTTAAATATTCTCTACCTCAACCTAGTTCTTTCAACAGTTCAGTAATAAATATGTCTATTTCCTTGCTTAATAATAAAAATACAAAGTGTTGAGATGAAATATTTCTGGTAGCTAATCAATATTCCTGTTATCAATTATCCATGCTAGATTATATTAGGCATTAATTTGATTCCATGCTCTGCAGTGTATGGTATGTGTGTTGTGCAAAGGCGTAATTGCTTGTGTTCATACATAATAAGTAGGTTGGGGAATTGGCCTGATGGTATATCTTAGTTATTAATAGTGATCGTCAAGTGCACATTTCAAGTTTAGAACCTCATTGGCCTTTCAATTTCAAGGAAATATTAAACCTTTCCTTTTATGTATTCCTGTTCATTTAATCCTGTCAAAATAGGCGATTTTGTGTCTAAGAAAAAAGGAACTCGAGGCTAATTAAAAGACTCATGGCAAGGGTTTTATGGCTCTCTGATTTCTCTGCAAATGAGTGATGAATTAAATGTAAATGAGTCAGAAACATACCATAGGGTTTTATAATTATGATAAAAAATACATAACAAAATTTACCATTTTAATCTGTCTTAAATGTACAGTTTAGTACCATTAAGTACATTCATAGTATTGTTCATCAGATCTCCAGATGCAAAACTGAAACTCTGTGCCAGCTAAACAATAGCAGCCCATTCTCTCCCTCCCCCAGCTCCTGGAACCACCATTCTGCTTTCTGTTTCTATGAATTTTACGACTTTAGATATCTCAGGTAAGTAGAATCATACAATGTTTGCTTTTTTGTGACTGGTTTATTTCACTTAACATAATGTCCTCTGCATTCATCCATGTTGTCCCGTGTGACAAGTCTCCCTTTTAAGGCTCGATAATATTCCAGCATGTGCACATATCATGTTTTGTTTACCCATTCATCTGTTAGTGGACATCTGGATTGCTTCCACCTCTTGGCTTTTGTCATATTTTTAAACTAAGTATATTTTAAAATATAAAGTTCTTAGATCAGATAGATCTGTTTTTAATTTTCCCTCTACACGAATAAAGGAAGAATATTTTAATACACTTGAAAAATTCTCAAAAATATTTGTCACTTAAGTCTTCTTATTTTAGATTGTGATTCTTTTTTCTTTTTTTTTTTGTATTTTTCTGAAGCTGGAAACAGGGAGGCAGTCAGACAGACTCCCGCATGCGCCCGACCGGGATCCACCTGGCACGCCCACCAGGGGGCGATGCTCTGCCCATCCGGGGCTTCGCTCTGTTGCGACCAGAGCCACTCTAGCGCCTGGGGCAGAGGCCAAGGAGCCATCCCTAGCGCCCGGGCCATCTTTTGCTCCAGTGGAGCCTCGGCTGCGGGAGGGGAAGAGAAAGACAGAGAGGAAGGAGAGGGGGAGGGGTGGAGAAGCAGATGGGCGCCTCTCCTGTGTGCCCTGGCCGGGAATCGAACCCGGGACTTCTGCACGCCAGGCCGACGCTCTACCACTGAGCCAACCAGCCAGGGCCTTAGATTGTGATTCTTTAACAAGAATGGTGTCAAACATTTCTTTAGGGAAAAAAATATTGTGAGACCCAATTTGAGAAATGTTTAAATCTCTAAAAATAGATACTAGATGTTTTGATAGATAAGTGAGTAAATGTGGAAATAAATGCTCTTCAACCCCTGAAGGATCAAGGAAACTTTGTAAAGAATTAATAGTATCAACCCATCACTTTAAAACACTCCTTAAATATTAAGTTTCTTTTCGCACTTACTGAAAAGAAACTATAACACGATAGTGAATGAGTAGAATCTTCTGTGATATCTTATGTGATTTTTAGAACTTATGAGTCTGTGGCTCAGAAGTTTGTGCCACTGAAAATCAACTTGTCATCCACATAATTAAGATCTTTTCAAAGAAGAGTTCTCAAGAGCTTTGTGTGTGTATGTAAAATTCGGTCCTAGAATTCTTTTCAAATAACCACAAGCATAGTCTCTTCATTTTTCCATGTTCTGAAAATTGATAAACTAACAGTCGTTTATAATCTTTCTAATTTTCTGAGGATTAAATTTATTAGTTTAATTCATGCTTATCATTCTTGTGTCAACTGCATGGATATACCCATCTGTATATATAATCTTCTACTTTTACTAACTTCCTCTGAAATTATATTATCCACAACCCCTGGCAAAACATATGGGTCAGGTGTGAAATTATAGAATTGTCAGCATCAGAAAAAGCTGTTGCTTTATTACAATCTGAGTCTCTCCTGTTTCTCTTTTCATATTGGATAGTTTATTTTGAATTTACTTCTTTTTTTTTTTTTTTTTTTTTTAATTTTTCTGAAGCTGGAAACAGGGAGAGACAGTCAGACAGACTCCCGCATGCGCCCGACCGGGATCCACCCGGCACGCCCACCAGGGGCGACGCTCTGCCCACCAGGGGGCGATGCTCTGCCCATCCTGGGCGTCGCCATGTTGCGACCAGAGCCACTCTAGCGCCTGGGGCAGAGGCCACAGAGCCATCCCCAGCGCCCGGGCCATCTTTGCTCCAATGGAGCCTTGGCTGCAGGAGGGGAAGAGAGAGACAGAGAGGAAAGCGCGGCGGAGGGGTGGAGAAGCAAATGGGCGCTTCTCCTGTGCGCCCTGGCCAGGAATCGAACCCAGGTCCTCCGCACGCTAGGCCGACGCTCTACCGCTGAGCCAACCGGCCAGGGCCCTGAATTTACTTCTTGAATTATTTTTCTCTAAGCTAATTCCTTACCCTTATGTCTTATTTTCTTTATAAATCAATCTGTATATGAAATATTCCATTTTTAATCCAGCTTAAATTTATCCAATACATTATTTGTTGTTGTTTTCAAAGCAGTCAAGGGATTTGTGAATTTAAGTTCATGGTCTTCCTTGAAAAATCTAATCTGACTGACCCCTCAAAAATTCTTTTTTCTCTGACTTTATTTAAAAAATACTTTTATTTATTCATTTTAAAGAGGGGAAAGAGAGAGAGAGAGAGAGAGAGAAGGGGGAGGAGCGGGAAGCATCAACTCCCATATGTGCCTTGACCAGGCAAACCTGGGGTTTTGAACTGGCAATCTCAGCATTCCGGGTAGACGCTTTATCCACTGCGCCACCACAGGTCAGGCTCTTTTTCTCTGACTTTTAATTAGCTTCTAGAATAAATGATCAACTATTGATATTGTTAGACGTTTGAATGTAGTTCTTAAGTACAAAAAAGAAATGCACAGTCAATTATAGTTGATTCCTGAATTTATTGAAACATCATCTGTTGTTTTTATTCCCATGGATTATCTACTTTACCAAAAATAAATTAATAAATAGATAGATAGATAAGAAAATGAATAAATTTTGCAAATGACTGCCATGTATCATTATCTTTCTCCCATTTTGAACATCTTGCTTCATGAGAAGTTCTGCATCCTTTCTGTTTGGCTTGATTTCTTCTATGTGATTGTGGATATAAAATGATTCAACAAAATGTTCCCACCCAGCTAGTATCAAGATACCCTGATGTCACAACTTGAAATCAATCAGGAAATCACTTCTTCTTTCAAATGAAAACTGACTCCCATCTCCCTTCTTTGGCAGACAATACAAGTGCTGAAAACTAGAGCAGATAAATAGTACTATTACTAGACATAAGATTTGGAAGCCAGCACTTTACAGGGAAAATAGGAATGAGCAAAGCTTCATAGAAATACAGTTAATAAAATAGCAATGATATGAAAGATCAAGACATGTTTATAGTAAAGTATTAAAAATTCCCACATAAGGAAGCAACCATTCTGGCAGGTGAATATTAGAAAATGATAGTGTAGGGTCCGAGGCAGAACATCAGTGGGATTGCAAAATCGGGACAACGAGAGGCAGAGCGAGACATAAACTCCACCAGAAAAGAGGACATTCTGTGAGCGGTGCCTGGCTAATTCCTTAGTGTGAAGGATATGGGGATTGATATTAGAAACACAGGGCTTATTTTTCATGTAATTATGCTTATTAACTAAAGAGTGAACTATGTATAAATTTCTCATTATATAGTATTAATTCAACCATTATTTTTTCTTTATTAATATAGTGTGTTCGTAAAGTCATGGTGCACTTTTGACCGGTCACAGGAAAGCAACAAAAGACAATAGAAATGTGAAATCTGCACCAAATAAAAGGAAAAGTCTCCCAGTTTCATACCTATTCAGTGCAGTTCGATGTGGGCTCACGCACTGATTTTTTAGGGCTCCTTAGGTAGCTATCCCGTATAGCCTCTACAGACTCGTCACTGACTGATGGCCTATAAGAACGGGGTTTCTCCACCAAACTGCCGGTTTCCTTCACTGCTTATCCCACAGAGTAATGTTATTCCTATGTGGTGGCACTTCATTATAAACGTGCCGATATTCACGTTGCACTTTGGTCATGGATTTGAATTTAGCGAGCCGTAGAACACACTGAACTTTTCTCTGTACCGTCCACATCTCGGCTGGCATAGCTGTGGGCTGCTCCGCTGTATACACGGTGTTACGTCATCATCTGCACAGCACACATGCTGCCACATCATCCTACAGAAACTGGGAGGGTTTTCGTTTTATTTGGTACAGATTTCACATTTCTATCGTCTTTTGTTGCTTTCCTGTGACCAATCAAAAGTGCACCATGACTTTACGGAAACATTGTATTTTTAAATTTTTAATTATTGATTTTAGAGAGAGAAGGGAGAGAGAAAGAGAAACACTGATCTGTTTTTGTATGCACCCTGACCTGGGATCCAACTGGTAACCTTTGCATACTGGGATGATGCTCTAACCAACAGAGCCATCTGGCCAGGACAATATTTTTTCCCTTTTCATGTATACATTAAGTAAATATATTGAGGACCCACACATGTCTCTGACACTGATTTACAATGGTGAAAAGAACACAGCTTTGCCTTCAGGAATCTTACAGAAATGGGGTGAATCGCAGGCAAGAGAAGATACTGTATAGTGAGTGCACTAGGAGAACAAGAAGTGGGGGTATTCATCTCAGACCTCATGGGTAAAGAAAATAAAATTAACTAAGAACAAATGATAGGGAGATTACAGGAGAGTAGGGGAGAAGGTTTTAGGCAGAAGCATGTAATAAATTTTAAACAGAACAAAAGTTCCTTGACACTTTTTTCATTAGAAAACCCCAAAGTAAAGGTCCTCTGCGTATATATTATAGATAGCTCTCTAAAATGGATGGAAGTCACTTAAGATTTTAGTCCAGAAGTGATGGTGTGGCTAGTCTGGGTGTATGTGCCACCCATCAGCATTTTCTTAAGAGGGCTCATTATGTAGCTTGCCAGATGTTATATTTATTCTGCTTGCTGCTGGAAATTTGAGGCTATAATCTAGAAACACAGTTTTGAGCTCTCCCTTTCATAGTACCACAGGGGCGGCTGTTGCATGTTTGACTTGCAAGGTGCACAGAAAAGTGTACCTGTCAACTCATTTCATTTTGCTTTGGACTAGTGCCCAATCCAACAGCAGAATGATGCTGAAGGAAGTTCACAGGGGAATGCTCACCCAGGATCAACAAGTTTTTTCCAGCAAAGCTCCAGAGAGTCAATATTTTAAGCTTTGCAGACCATACAGTCACTCTCACAACTAAACTCTGTCATTGTTATCATGAAACCAGCTTTGGACAGTATGCAAATGATGAAGGGGCTTTGTTCCAATAAAATTTGATTGGCACACACAAACAGTGTGTGCAGCTTCTTTTCATCCCTGCAAAGAAGAAGCCCTCACTACCAGACATCCAGATTGTATGCCCTTACAGCTCTTACCACACTGTGTACCTTCCGCTCCAGTGCAAGTACTACTTCTAGTTGCCTGGCACTTGTCCCACCACTGCAGTCCACTCCAGATTGCACGCTCCCTTGGTGGGGAGCGGGGGGAGCTCCTGCTTGCTTTTTGTCCACTTTGTATCCTTAGCACCTAATACAAAGTACCTGGGACATAAGAGGGGCTTAATAAATATTAATTTGATGATTAATGAATGAAATTATTTATTCCTTCCCTGACTTTGTTAGACTTGGTAAACCTAGCAGGTGAAATTTACTTATGGCTTTACAGTTTATGAACCATGTCACCATCTTTAGTAACCATATTGTAACAAAGCAAGAGTTTGTATCTTAGGTCTAGTAGCATTCAGGCTGTGGAAGTCAATAGTTCTAGTCCTTCTTTAGCTATGTGCCATTGGGCAGTCTGTGACCACTGAAGTCCTGTCCCTCCATCCTGTTCAACAGCTGCTTTGTTGAAGTGGAAGATAGCACCTCTCTGTTCCTTCAGTGTCTTACCTTCTTTGTAGAGGGGATCCCAGAACCATGCTGTCTGTTCTCCAGTGTTGTAGAGAATTTTTAGTAAAATATCTCTTTCCTTTTTTTAATATGGCTCATTATCCCTAGAACCAACCATAAATCTATTTGACTTCTAAGACTAGCCTGGAATCACATCAGATGTAATCACAGTAACCCTTCCTCCCACCAAGACCAAGGCTTTTTTATTGGGTCCAAATTGTGGGGCTCAGCCAGTGATGGGATTCAAATAATTTATCAACCGGTTCTCTGCCCTAGTGACCATTTTAAGTATAAAAAAACAATATACCAAAAGGTAGTTTATTATTTCATGCATTTAATACTTAAATAAGAACAATAAAAGAGATACACAAAATTAGATTTTTTATAAGAGTTTTAAAATATTAATGAAAAAATATTAAATAATACCGGACAAAAAACAATAAAAATGTTATTTAAGATATTTCCATATTGCTTCTTGATTAGCATCCTCACTTCCTACTGAAGTAACAAATGTGAGGTTATTAAAATGTAGCATTCTTCAGAGATATAATGAGGTTTTTTTGTTTTGGTGGGGTTTTTTTGTTTTGTTTTTTTCAGACACAGAGAGAGAGTCAGAGAGAGGGATAGACAGGGACAGACAGACAGGAACAGAGAGATGAGAAGCATCAATCATTAGTTTTTCGTTGCGCATTGAGACACCTTAGTTGTTCATTGATTGCTTTCTCATATGTGCCTTGACCACGGGCCTTCAGCAGACCGAGTAACCCCTTACTGGAGCCAGCGACCTTGGGTCCAAGCTGGTGAACTTTTTGCTCAAACCAGATGAGCCCATGCTCAAGCTGGCAACCTCAGGATCTCGAACCTGGGTCCTCGGCATCCCAGTCTGACCCTCTATCCACTGCACCACCACCTGGTCAGGCTGATATAATGAGTTTTACGAAATGAATAAATAAATATTACAAACCTTGTTCCGTCATATTTGTTTCACCTAGGGATGGAATGAACATTACTATGGGCACTTAGAATATACTGTTGTGCAGATATGAACATTAAAAGAAGATAAAGGAGGCCCTGGCCAGTTGTCTCAGTGGTAGAGTTTCAGCCCTGCGTGTATATGTCACAGTTTTAATTTCTGGTCAGACATACAGGAGAAGCGACCATCTGCTTCTCACTCCTCCTCCCCTTCTCTCTTTCTCTCTTCCCCTCCTGCAACCATGGCTCAATTGATTTGAGCGAGTTGACCTTAGGCACTGAAGATGGCACTGTGGCATCCACCTCAGGCACTAAAAAAATTGCTCAACACAGAGCAGTGACCCCAGATGAGCAGAGTATTGCCTCCTAGTGGGCTTGCCAGGTGGATCCTGGTCGGAGTGCATGCAGGAGTCTGTCTCTCTGCCTCTCCTCCTCTCACTAAAATAAAAAAAAAAAAGTAAGGAATGTAAATTTGTGATTTTCACATTGGGCAGCTGACCAGTTCCCTACCTTAGAGAGAACCCTGATTACCAGTGCATTTTAACGGCTGGTTCGCCGGACTCAACAAAAGATTAGGTATTGGTTTTGCCAAACTGATGCAAACCAGCAGAATCCCACCACTGGGCTCAGCCCCTGGAAGAATTTTTCCCAGGCAGCTCGGCTGTCCCTTACTGACAAACATCAAGGGCTGTCCCACAGTTTGCCAGCCTGCCCATCCAAACAGCTCTTCGAATCTAGCCAGAGCAAGCTGGGGCCTTGTCCACAGAAGAATCTCCTTTTTTCTCTTCTACCTGCAGGAAGATCAACTAATAGCAACACTTCCATGAAGCTCATTAGGCATGAGGTATGGACCAGGTATAAGCTCTTTGCAGGTAGTAACTTACTTAACCTCTGTGGCAATTTTATATTATCAAATAAGACACTTTAGCCTAAGAAATTAGCTATGATGCTCAAAGTCACACAGCTAGTAACTGTTGAGTTAGGAGTTGAACTTGGACAATCTAATATTGATGCATTAAGTCAGGGGTCCCCAAACTTTTTACACAGGGGGCCAGTTCACTGTCCCTCAGACCGTTGGAGGGCTGGACTATAAAGAAAACTATGAACAAATCCCTATGCACACTGCACATATCTTATTTTAAAGTAAAAAAAAAAACAGAACAGGAACAAATACAATATTTTAAATAAAGAACAAGTAAATTTAAATCAACAAACTGACCAGTATTTCAATGGGAACTATGCTCCTCTCACTGACCACCAATGAAAGAGGTGCCCCTTCCGGAAGTGCGGTGGGGGCCAGATAAATGGCCTCAGGGGGCCGCATGCGGCCCGCTGGCCGTAGTTTGGGGACCCCTGCATTAAGTCATTTCATTGTTGCTATGATCACTCACCTTTCACCCCTCCTCCACCCCCCACCCCCAGTCACTTCCTGTAGCATATACAGCTATACAGCTTCCATTCTGTCCACTTCCTTCTTAGAATCTCAGACAATAGGAATGAAGAAGGGGCAGGAAACAAGTAAGAGTGCATGACTTATAGAAGAGAGTGAGACAGGAGTAGAAATATTCAGAGACTGCATTAGGCATTAGGCAGTACTGACTCTATATAGGATGAAAATTCCAAATCCAGAATACTGTGAGCCTTGAAAATCGAGAGAAATGAAAATGCCCCTGAATGGCTACTCTAGTTTCTGTTTTCAAAGAGCTAGCTGGGGACACTGAAAAGATGTCCTTATTCATTAAGTGTTTTTCACTGAGTCTGAAGTAGAGTTTTAGAAACAAATAGATGTTTTCCTTAAAAGTGCAATGAATTTGTGATATAAGGTAGAGAATACAGTGCCTGTTGCTATTTTTCCCAGTGACAGTGCAGCAGACACCAAACATGGGAAATGCGACCACCCTGTGGGTAGGTACCCCCTTTGTCCTAAACTGGTGATACATGAAATGGTTCTCACCATTACATATTGCAAATAAAGATTAGTAAATTAGTAGTAATAAGCTTCCTTGTGACATACGTACTGGCCACTATGGGTCTGACTATATCAGATCCCATTTGTTTTGTGAAAATCCACTTCATTCCAGAATTGATAAAATTGGCATAAACATAACTTGGACACTTTCAATGTAAAATTTTTTCTTTTTCCTTCCAAACTTTTTGCCTTTTTATAGTTTCAATTTCAATGGTTAATTTTCATTTGAAAAGATCATTCTTTTTATAGGAATATCCCCAGACTAAAACATGCTCTTTTGACTGAAAGAAATTGTTTCTTCATAAACTCATAGGCATTAAAATACTTTTACAAGGTCACCAAAAGTGATTTGTTCAGGGGCACTTGATGTCAATATAGCAGTAAATTGAGAAGTCACAATCTCTGTTCTCTTATTTTTTCTAAAATTATTGTGAATAAAATGAACCATCAGTTTTTGGCTCCCAAAAGGTAATTTATATAGGAATAGAAAAGGTTTTTGAAAAAAGAAAAGATTTCCCCACTGATAAAGCCAGTGTTTTATTGTGTAATGAATCCATCCATCCACCCATCTATCACCCATCATCTATCCATCTAATCTAAATTTTCAATCACCCTGACCCATTTTATCTTTCTTCTATTCTTTACTTTTCCTCTTTGCACTTGTAAACTTCTAGTATTGTATACAACTTACTTTTTTTGTTTATTGTCTATTCCATACTCTAGAATGTAAATTCTATTAGGTCAGCAATGCTAGTCTTCTATGGTCATAACTTATCCTCAGACTTAGAACAGTACCTGGCTGTGAGTAATAATACATGTGAGGAACACCGAGTGAATTTTTATTAGGTAAGTATTTATTTAGCATCTGTTACTTTTCAAAGTACTAGACTGAGAGCCAAAAAGAACCTAAGATACAACAGATGTGAATCTTGTCCTCAAGGAGATTCCAGCCTAATAAAGCCATTACCAGAATATACCTTCTAACAGCAGCACTAGGCAGGGGAAGTATTTGTTTCCATATGAAAATGAAGCACAAGTGCTATTTATCCTTCTTGGGAAGAGAATGGCTTCCGCGAGGAAGTGAAAAATGGGATGGACATTGAATAAGAAGGATTTGGAAGGGTTTGTGGTAGAAGGGCATTCTAGAAAAAAGTGGTAGTAAGTGCAGGTGGGAAACGCAGGACGTAGAGAAGATGGGAAAGCACAACTTTCAGTTTAGAGGAGCTTTGGAAACCTGAAAAACAGGAGTGGAAGATGTATTTGGAAAGAGTGGTTGGCTCAAATCATGGAGAATTTTGATGTCACTTGTTAGCAGTGCTGAGTCCAAGATTCTTTTTTTCTTTAGTATCTGACCCCTTCATTTCTGCTTTCATTATAGCTTTCAAGTGACAATATTATGTGCTTCAAGTTTTGGGTTTCAAATCAGCAACTTTCCCAACCCAGTTTCTAGAGCCTGGAAGGAATCTTCTGTGAAATGCAGATGTCGTCTTTGATCTACATTTTGTAGGTCAACAAGCTCAGTCACTAGGCAGTAATTACAGGGCTCACAAGGAAGATGTTCTTGAATAATTTACCTAATATATTAGTAACAAACAAGCTTTCACCACTAAGCATCTCACTCCTCCTGCTGCTGCTTTGCAGTAGAGAGCTAGGGATTGTTCCCAGTTCCAAGAGATTGCTAGGAAGTTGATCGAGAGTATGGGTTTCTAAGTTCGCAACTGTTTCTGTCCTGAGGTTCTGTAATAACAGAGTACCATTCAGGGAGGCCACCAACAAAGAGTTATCTTGGCATGGGAGCCTGCCAGTGTGTCCTTGCTCCTTAAGTGTACTTTGACACCAGGAAGCGGAGACAGCCGCTTTCCAGTGATGAGAAGCAGGCTAATGAAGAGCTCTGCATGAGCAGACAGTACCAAAGCTACATTGGTGGAACATAAAAATGAGACTAAGAGACATGGACAAGAGTGTGGTGGTTACCAAGGGTGGGGGGGGAGGGAGGACATGGGAGGGAGGGAGGGAGAGAGTTAGGGGGAGGGGGAGGGGCACAGAGAACTAGATAGAGGGTGACGGAGGACAATCTGACTTTGGGCGAGGGGTTTGCAACATAATTTGATGACAAAATAACCTAGACATGTTTTCTTTGAATATATGTACCCTGATTTATTAATGTCATCCCATTACCATTAATAAAAATTTATTAAGAAAAAAAAAATAGTTCTTGCCCAACAGTTTGGGTGTTTTACTGGAAAAAATTACAATTTTGGATGTATGGGTAGAATTTGTCATTTTCTTCATTCCCAATTTTTTATAATGTTTACTTTTTTTAGAGAGTGAAGGGAGAGAGAGAAAAAGAGAGAGAGAGAGCAGTGGGAAGCATCAACTCATAGTAGTTGTTTATTTTATGTGCCTTGACCAGGCAAGCCCAGGGCTTTGAACTGGCAACCTTAGCATTCCAGGTTAATGCTCCATCCACTGCGCCACCACAGGTCACCAATTCTTTTTCCTTTAAGTTCCTTCCCTCTCAGTTAATGCCACCACTATCCTAGCTTTCCAGGTACTCAGATTTGAAACTTCAGTGCCATTAGGGAAAAAATGGTAATAACATTTTATTTAAAATACATTTAAGTAATTTCTTTATTAAAAATTATTTTTAATCAGCACTGACAGCCAGAGCTACTTTCCATGCTGGATTTGTTCTTTCAGTTCATCTCCTTCCAGTATTTTCACCTCCTATCCTTTGACTCCATTCTGAAATGTGAGCAATATCAAATGCTTTTCTATGTCAGCTCTCACACTTTGCTGGATTTAGCAAAGCTACCTCTGCATAAAAGCAATCAAAGTCATTTTCCCAATGACTTCCCTGACAGTCAGACATGCTTCCTACCTTGTCTACCTTTCTATAAATAATAAAAACAATTGTAACAGGAATGGCACCATAGTTATTTTGTACCATTCTCTTGACCCTAATGACTATGGCTTTGAAATGTTAGTGTTTGTTGATAGAGTTCAGGTTTGTGGCCAGGCAAGCCTGGGTTCAAATTATGACTCCATTGCATACTTGACAGTCTGGGGCATGCCACTTGAAATGACTAGACCTGTTTTCTCACCTGTGAGATAGGGGTAATAATAACTATGTTTAAGGATTGTGTGGAAAGTAAGTAATATAATATATGTAAGGCACAGAACATGGGGCTAGTGGAAGATATTACTGTTTACTTTTTATTAAAAGTAAAATGGAAGATTCTCAAGGACAGAAGCTGCTTATATATCCTTTAAGGATAGTGTTTGTGATAAGCAAAAAGAGTGTGTGTGGGCTGGAAGTAAGGTGTGAGCCTTGTATTGTGAAGGTTTTTTTTTTAGCTTTGCCATTTATTTCAGTGGATTTCCTTTAGTATTCTGTCTCCTGTTAATGAGGAAGGGGAGAAGGCAACTCATACATTTATTTGCTTCAGGCATGTCATTATTTTGTCTCTAGACCATGGGTATCTATTAATAAGGATGCAGTCTATGATAGCTAAATGTTGCTTTGTTTTCCAAATTCAAGCGAAGACAAACAAATGTAGATTTGACATCTAAAAGCCCTTTCACAAAAGATGGTCCTATGGAAGTGTTTTCATTTCTCCAAAAGCATTCTGTATCCTGAAAACTGTGCTTCCTCACCAATTCCCATCCCCAGTGTTCTTTTTTCTGGTGCTTGGAGAAGAGTGTAGGAGGACACACAGGAACACTCCTGGGTGCCCTGTTGCCTGTGGTGCGGGGGCCACTGCTGAATTTCTTTTTCTTTTCATTATTTTGTTGTTGTTTTTTTGTTTTTGTTAAATTCTGTGAGAGGAGGGGAGGCAGAGACAGACTCCTGCATGCGCCGGGACTGGGATCTACCGAGCAAGCCCACTAGGGGGTGATGCTCCATTGCTCAGCAACCAAGCTGTTCTTAGCATCTGAGACAGAGGCTGTGGATCCATCCTTAGCACCTGGGGCCAACTCACTCCAATCGAGCCATGGCTACAGGAGCGGAGAGGAAGAGAGAAAGAGAGAGTGAGAGAGAAAGAGAAAAAGAAGTGAGAGGGAGAGGGGTGGAGAAGCAGATGGGTGCTTCTCCTGTGTGCCCTGACTGGGAATCGAACCTGGGGCATCCACACACTGGGCTGACACTTTACCACTGAATCAACCATCCAGAGCCCACTGCTGAATGTCTAAGTTCTTTCTCCTGTGACTTCTGTAGCCTGTGGTTTCACTATGACCAGTATAGCTAGAAGGAAAGCTCACACATTTTGCAGTGAACCAAGGTAAAAAAAAGAGCTCCTTTTCAAGGTAATAATAACACTTAGTGCTTATATAGGGCTTTTTATCTTCAAAGGGCTTTCCAAACATTAGCTAATTAAGGAGTCTGCTCAATGTGCAGAGCTATTGAAATAATAAATGGGATGCTTGGGTGTATTAAGAAAGGGAGCAAAAACATGAGGACATCCTATCTCAAGCAGCTGTTCTGCTCTGTCTAATTTGTTTGCTTTACCTGGTGGAATAGATCAGATGTTAAAATAGTCCTGCCACGCAGAGTAATAGTGGTTAGGGATAAGGCAGAGCTTGCAAATAATGGAATATTACAAGGGCTACAGAATATTTACCTGAAGAGCAAAAGCTTCATCATCTGACTTTTATTGAACTTTCATAATTACAGAGACATGCAACACTAATGAAACAGAAATACAACATGTAAACACAGATGCTCCAAGGAAAACCATTGACGTGAGCTGGCATTCTCATGTATTCATTCAAATTCAATCAACAAATATGTATCAAACACTTAATAGATATTGGGGACACACATTTAAAAATTACATGGGAACAATTTAAAAACAGTTGTAGATCTGTCATGGTATGTCATTTACCTATTATACCTTCATTTTACACTAATAATGACATGCATGTGCACACACAGATTTGATTCAGTTAGCACTGTCTCTGTTGACGTATTGGCAGACATGAGCTAACGCACCAGTGCACGAGCTGAACCATGCTTGGGTTATGAAAGCAAACTCACCAAAATACTTTTTGTTGTGTTTTTTGTTTTTTGTTTTTGTTTTTGTTTTGCAATAGGCCTTGGGAAGTAGCCAACTTTTTCTTTGTTTTCATAACGAAATTCATTTGTCTACACCTGCCATTCTGTTTAAAGTGTGTATTTGTGAGATTGCAAATTTTACAGAGATGAGAGGAGGTGGTGCATGAAAAGAAAAGGGAGAGGGATCATCTGATATCACAATAGGAGTACCTGCATTCTCCCTTAGCATAAACACCATGCTATTTCTACAGTTTATACACCTGTAAGACATATTAGAGCACCTTAGTTCCATTGTATTCAAGGAGAAAGGGTAATTATCCATTTCACAAGATGATCCTCAAAATAGGGTTGTAAGAAAAATTATTATCTCCTTTAAGGAGGACAAGTCTTGGAAGAGATAACGGAGGTGACTGAGATTGAAAGGTTGTTTTAGACTTTGGGAACGAGTTGAGAAGGAACATGTTCATAAAGTGCAGAAAAATATCTGCCAAAAATTATACATAGGTTTACCTTTGCTAAAGACAAGTGATAAACCTAGACTAAATAATGTGACAATGAGAAGATGAGCTGTGCAAAGCCAGGGACCTGGTCACGAGGATAAACGAGCAGCAGATCAGCACCTGCCAAGTCCAGGGCATCGCACAGGGTAAAGTGATGGGAAGGTCTAGGCCTGGGTCCCAGGAACCCAGGGCCCAGGGTGGGCTTTTTGAGGGTGCGTGTATGGGTTGGGACTGGTCAGAAATGGTTAGAAAAAAATTAATTCAGTGATCACTGGCTCACCTTGGAGCAGGGGTCCCCAAACTTTTTACACAGGTGGCCAGTTCACTGTCCCTCAGACCGTTGGAGGGCCGCCACATACAGTGCTCCTCTCACTGACCACCAATGAAAGAGGTGCCCCTTCCGGAAGTGCGGGGTGGGGTGGGGGAGAGGAGGATAAATGGCCTCAGGGGGCCGCATGTGGCTCGCGGGCCATAGTTTGGGGACGCCTGCCTTGGAGTATTGTTTATAATAAAAACTATTTAAAAATAAGCTGAATTTCTGTTCTTTGTTGGACCATGTTATACTGTGAAGAAAGCATTGAATAAATAAACAAGAATTTATTGAGATGGAATACTGTGCAGCTCTTAAAACAAGGAGCCCTGTGGCTGCAGGAAGCCCAAAGATAAATTGATAAAGCAACGTGGGGAAAGGAAAAGTGTATGTGTTGTTCAAATTTGTGTAAAAACTATAAATGTGTGTGTAGGTTTGCATTCATACATATTTGTATGTGGAGAGACTATAGATTGTCTCTGGAAGGATATGTGAAAAAACAGCCACAGCAGATCCTGGGGATGAGAATGGAAGAACTGGGAGGCAGAGGAGATGGGAGACTTCCTTCTCAGTGCATATTGCCTCTCCCATTTCTTAAAAAGCTTTTTATTTTGAGATAATTGTAGATTCATATCAGTTGTAAGAAATAATTTAGAGATCCTATATACCCCTCACCCAGTTTTCTCCAATGGTAACATCTTGCTATTGGAGAAATATAGATTATTATCACAACCAGAAGTTCACATTGATACAATTCACTGAGTTTTCATATTTCGCTGGTTTTACATGCACTTGTGTATGTGTGTTCTATGCAGTTTTATCACAAGTACATTTGCATGCTCGATACCATAGGCAAAGGAACAGAACATGTAACATCACAAGGATCTCATTTGTAGCCATAGACACTTCCCTCCTTTTCTCTTCCTCCTTACCTCTGGTAACCACTAATCTCTTCTCTATATCTATAATTTTGTCCTTTTAAGAATGTTGTATAAATGGGATCATGTAGTATGTGACCTTTTGAGATCTGCTTTTAAACTCACCATAATTCCCTTGAGATTTATCTAAGGAATACCATATATCTAGTCTTATAGATAACATATTGTTGGATTGTTATTTCATCTTCTCTCAAAAATCTCTAATTTTTAGTTGGTGTTTTTAGATCATTTACATGTGAGGTAATTATTGATATGTTAGGGCTTAAGTCTGCTATTTTATAATTTTGTTTGTTTGTTTCCTCCATTTCTCATCCTTCTGTTTGTCTTTTCTTATCTTCCTTGAACATTTTTTAGGATTCCGTATGTATTATTTATAATGTTTTTGAGTATATCATATACAATTTTCTTAGTGGTTGCTCTGGGTATTACAATAAACATATAAATTAGCTAAGTCTGCTAATATTAAATTCCTTTTTTAGCTTTTGGGTAACTTTTATTACCTACAAGTTAATATAATAAAATAAAATAAAACTAGCAAACCAAAACACCTTCCCCACTAAGTTGGTTGTGGTACAAATTCCAATGTGGAGGTAGGGTTGTGGGTCCCACACAGCACCAAGCAACACCTTCTGGGTGTCCAAGAAATCAACTCAATTCAGACACCACTTATTGGGAGATAGTTTCAGATTCCACAGGTTAAGGGTTTAGTCTTGTAAGACTCCTCACACCTTTTCTTCAGAAGCCAGTAACAAGTTCAAGTTACTACCTATGCTTTTGACTGACGGGCTGTAGATGAGAGTTTTTGGAATTCAGATACCAGTCGCAAGTCCAGGTTGTTACCTATACTTCTGACCTGCTGTCTCTAATTCCCCATGGCCTCCTACTTGGGTTCAACCAGTTGGCTGGATTGGCTTACAGAACTCAGAGAAACATTTTCCTTACTAGATTACTGGTTTATTATAAAAAAAATATATAACCAGGAACAGCCGGATGGAAAAGATGAATAGAGCAAGTTATGAGAAAAAGATTCCATGCCTTCACAGAGGGGGTTTACCACTCCCCAAACTTCCCCAACTCAGATGTTCTCAGAATCCTGTCCTCTTGGGTTTTTTCGAGGCTTCATTACATAGTCATAGTTGATTAAATAATTAGCCACCAGGGATTGATTCAACCTCCAGCCCCAATACTCTCCCCAGAGGTCAAATGTGAGACTGCATCACATTGTTGCTTCTCCTGGCAACCAGCCTCATAAAATGCTAGCTCTAAAGTCACTTTATCAACATAATCAGAGGTGCCTTTGTCACTCAACAAGCAGAAAGTTCCAAGGGTGGAACCGTGGGAGAAGACCAAATACACATGAGAAATACACATTTGGTTATTTGAATGGCCAAATACTTATTTTTCTTATAAATGAAAACATTGTATTCCCATTCACACTCACCAAATACAAATGAAACAAAAATTTATCTGAGTACAGTCAGACCGTAGACAGGAAGAAAAGTGAAGATCAGAGCACATCAGAAGGAATAGCTCAAAGAAATTTTGAATAGGAAGAAAACACTAAATCAAACGTTTCCAGGCATGCCTGAGAAACTGAGAATCAGGGGCTCGTCCGGGACCTTTGAAGCAGGCAGTAGAGAGAGCCACACTGATGAAAACTGAGTCCTTGGGTTTTAAGAGACATGCCACTCATCACTTGAGAGACCTTGTTCCATTCCTTAAACTTTCTAAGTCCCAACTATAAGAGGAAGTTAATAATGGAACCAATCTCATACAATCATTGTGAAGTTTTGCTGAGAAAATATCAAGTTCTTAATGTTGTGTCTGGCACATGGCAAAAACTCAAATTATTGCTATGATATAACTACCCTTTCCTCTGAGTGCTAACCTGGGTCCAGGGGTTGCAGGTGTCCAGGGACATGATGCCATTCTTCACCATGAGAAGATTGTGTCCCCTGGAGCACCTTATGCTGTGGCTCACTCCTTTGATGGCATGGATAGCACCCTCTTTCCACTTTTTCCCCACTAGGTGAGATTCAATAATATATCTGTGTTTGGGGTAAAAAGAGCTTACTCAAGGCCTTTTGGCTCATTTCCCTACCTTTAGATTGGTGATCTTGGTATGTGGTAGTAATTGAATATGAAAAAATAAAAGAGTAAAAAAAAATTGGATATGGATTCAAAGGTTCTTTAAGAGGATGAAAAGAAGAAGTAGGAACTCATAGCATTGTCCTTAGCAATAGATACATGATCATCCTGTTGCCAGATCTTTGGACAGAATCTCTTGAAAAAAATGCATGCTGTTTACTTACTTTATACAGGACCCAGAATACCATCAATGACTCTTAGAGTGGCACTTTTAGTGTTTTCTGTAGTACAAAGGTTGTCCGGGACTATGAGATGGTACCTAACACAGTCAGAATAGTCAATTGAGGTTAGTCTAACCATGCATAGATCACTTCCTTTTATTTCCATTATCCCTTACATGATACCTAATTTTCATTGTGTAAAGGTCTGGCTTTATTTTCAGATTAGCAAAACAATTATCACCAGACCTAAGAATATTTTCTTTGCTTTGTGCCTCTTCTCTTAATGGATTCCAATCCTTTGCTTAAACAATTTCTATCCATACATTTTCTTTTCAGGGCTTTTTTTCTGTGCATCTTGCCAATATCCCTAATCCATCTCACCCTTCACCAGACTTTGCTCTGTCTCCCATTGTTAATTTTATTCCCAGATTAGAAGTTTGAACCAGTCTCCCATTTACTGAGCAAACTGCAAAGAGATTAAAACTAAGGGCAGTTTAGAGTCAACAAGAACTGAAAAGAAAACTTGCAGCTGGTGGTACCATCTGTGCCTGTCAAACTGTAGCCAAGTAGTTTTCCATGGTGGAGAAAGACAGAGAATCTGATAATGGCTTTTGGTTTGAGGTTACTGAGAAATTAGCCTGCCCTGGAGGACGATTAGGAGAGCTGGCGGGCAGTTCGTTCTTGTAATGTGTGGCTCCTCTCTCAGAAAAATAGGCTTCTCCTGGCAAATGGTCAAATTTGACAATCAAGACCTCAGGTGGCCTCCTATGTGGGTCCTTTCTTTACTCGCCCATCTGCAGAATTCGGTCTGTGCCAGGTGCCCAACATGGGACGGGGGTGGTGGGGCAGTTCATGCGTTGTGAAAGGGAAGTAAAAAAATAAAACAAAACTCATAGAACTTATAAGAGACTTCTAAGAAGAGGTTTCCAGGCTTTAGGTGATGCAGAAACAGGAAGGTGAGAGAGGGTGGCAGCCAGAGAGGAAGGGGAAGGATTCTGCTGGCCGCATCCGGCTCTCCTTTGCTGGGAAGAATCTGTGCACTGGAAAAAGCAAAGAGAGAAGGAGGAAGCTATAGCAGCAAGACCACAGCATTCAATATTAAGAAAAATAAATGAGAGGAAATGTGGGAGCGAGGAGTGTGTCGGACTAGCCACTTTGGCTGGGGTGAGGGAGAGACTTCTTAGAGAAGAGCTGAAAGAGGCAGAAGGGGACATGCAAGAAGTGTTCTTAAAATGGGCAAGAGGGTTGAACAGGCACTTCACAGAAGAGGACAGTGAAATTCACAATGAGTGAAAGTTTACTTAACCTCATTAGCAATCAGGGTAATGTAAATTAAAACTACAACAAGATAAAAATATTAGCAGAAATGTTAATCCAAAATTGACTGACAAAACCAAGCCCTAACAAGGGTACATAGGAATTGGAATTCTTTCATACTGCTGGTGTCAAACCCTTGTAGTAAACTATCACTGTCTGTTAAAATGGACTATATGCATATCCTATAACCAGCAATTGTTATTTCTAGGTATATGCTCAAACAAAAGTATGAGTATATATAAGCACTGAACATCATGCACACCAACGTCACTAGCAGTTTTATTCATAATAGCCATGTTTGTAAATATACTGCTCACAAAAATTAAGGGATGTTTCAAAATGTATATGAAGCGATAAAATATCCCCTAATTTTTGTGAGCAGTGTATTAAAAACATCCATAAACCATGGGGTGGATAAACAATTTGTATATTTATATCATGGAACTCTATCTAGCACTGAAATAGAATGAAATGTGGATGAGTCTTCCAGAGGTAATAAAATTAATCAAATGTTAAAAGCTACATGCTCTATGAATTTATTTATATAAAATTCAAAAGCAGACCATGATCATGTATGTGTAAAACAGTGGTTGCCTTTGCCAGAGAGACGATAGTGATTGGGAAAGTGGGCGAGGGGATTCTGAGGTCTTGTCACCTTCTATGTCATGACTTTTGGTGGTAATTATACACCCATGAGCAATCTGAAATAATCCATTTTGCTTTACTTTGATGATTTCTGCCTTTTTCTGATTATATACTTCAATTAAAAAGTGTCTTAAAGGCAAAAGTTGGATTATGAATTGGATCTTATATATTTATGTTTACTCTTTTATTTATTTACTTACCTATTTTTGAGAGATCAAAGTAAGATTAGAGGTTTTTCTTTTTAAGGTTATTACATTGTTCAACTCTATTCCTTTTTTTAAATATTTATTTATTTTTTTATTTTTTTACAGGGACAGAGAGAGAGTCAGAGAGAGGGACACATAGGGACAGACAGACAGGAATGGAGAGAGATGAGAAGCATCAATTATCAGTTTCTTGTTGCGACACCTTAGTTGTTCATTGATTGCTTTCTCATATGTGCCTTGACCGTGGGCCTTCAGCAGACTGAGTGACCCCTTGCTCAGGGACCTTAGGTCCGAGCTGGTGAGCTTTTTTTGCTCAACCCAGATGAGCTCGTGCTCAAGCTGGTGACATCGGGGTCTCGAACCTGGGTCTTCCGCATCCCAGTCCGACGCTCTATCCACTGCGCCACCGCCTGGTCAGGCTCAACTCTATTCCTTTTAATGTGACATTGTGCCCAAACAATAACACATGGGACTCTGGAGATTAACTGTCCAATGTAATATGTTTAGTTTTTCATCTTTCTCTTAACTTTTTCTTTCTTAGTGCTTCCATAATACACACTTCCAACAACACAGAGTCTGAGGTTGACAGACCATCCTGAATCAGAATGGTCTTCATTGTATGAGATGACTGGGTACATTTATCAGGAAAAGAAATATCTAGCAATGTTCATGTAATTGAAAATAACCCTTTGTATATTAACAGTAGAATAGAAAAATTATATGCTGTGTATTAATACAATGGAATAGTGGATGAAATACTGATGTGTACAACAATATGATAAGCCTCACAGATGTAATCATGGACAGACAAAGCCAGACACAGAGAATGCATACCATGTCATTCTATTTGCAAATCCCAAAACGTGTAAAAATAAGCTGTAATGATACAAGTCAGGATAATGTTTTGTTTTATTACTGTATACATGTTAATACCTCATTAAAAATATCTAGCACCCCCCCCCAAAAAAAACCCTCATGACAAAAAGATGCAGATGTACTTTTGGGTGAAAAAGTGGGAAAATGTTACAAACAGAATTTTCTTGGGTTCTAGTCTGTATTCTCCATGAACCTTCCTCTACCTAGTAAATTCCCTCTTTTTAACTCTATCAGCATATTGTCTATTGTTCACTATGGAAATAAATATACTAATATACTGACAATATTATTTAATTGTCTCTGATCTTCTCCCTCCCCCCCCCCCCATCATGGAGGGCATACGAGGCAACATGAGGTAGTGATTAAAGAGACAACCCTGGAGACAGACCACTTGGTTTAAATCCAAGTTTAACATTTGGGCAAATCACTTAAACACTCTGTTTAGTTTCCTGATGGTAAAACCAAGGTAACAACACCTCTGTCATAGTGCTGTTTGGAGAATTAAGTGAAGCCGTAATTAATTAAAACTATGTCTGGCACAAAAGTGAGCACTCTATAAATGTTTGTGATTGTTCCTGTAACTACCTTGGGGGGAATTGGACCATTCTTTGTATTTGTTTTAAATCCTTCTAATACCTGGAACTGTACTGAGCACTAAGGAGGATGAGATTTCTGGAAAGCTGGAGGCAAAGATGTTTTGGAAACGAACTCTGCTTTCTCTCTGTAGATGAAGATGAGCTTACACTGATGACAAGTTTTGCTCATGAAGCTAAAATAGAGCTGCATAAGTTAGTGTAACTGTTAAGAATATGATAAGAAAAAGTTGTTTTCTCAACTCTGGCAGGCCTCTCCAACCCTGGAGAGTGTCAAGAGTGGCTTCATGTTGTGCTGAGGAACCGAATGGTGAGTGCCGATAGGTGTGACATTAGTCCCTTCACTGTGTAGTCACCTTCTTTCCACTGCATCTTTCATTCATGGCTAAGTTGGGGACTTTAGCAAGGATATGTATATGTCATTTTCTACTAATGTGTAAGCTACCCGAACTCTGAAAGCCCATATATGTGGGTGGATGAATTGAATTGAGTTATACTGATTTGAACTGAAGTGAATCTTGAGAGATGTAAGAACCAGAATACCAGAATATCTTGGTGGTTTAATTCATAAGCCTTGACATCAGATGGATTTGAGTTTAATTTACCAGATTTGTGAATCTTCACCAAACATTTAGCTTCTTGGGACCTCTAGCTTCCTCCTTTGTAATGTGGGCAATGATCCCAGGAACCCCGCAGGGTTGTTGTAAGGATTAAATGAAATGTTTCTGGAACATGTAGTAAGCACTCAGTAAACCACATAGATTAGCACTTCTGTGGATGCTATTTTTTAAAGTTTCTCTCAGCCAAGAACCTCAAACCAGGCTGTACTAAATTATAAATTAAGCTGTACACTCTCAGAATGTGTATGTGTTTCTTCCTTGTTTTTTAAAAACCCAATTTGTTTCTATTCTTCTGAAAACCCTGAGAGTTAAGACAGGGTAGGTGCTATTTTTTGCAACCGGCATATGAGATAATAACAGAGAGAGATAATGTGAGTTGCCTAACAATCTCATAACTATTGTTTTTAGAGATCAACCTAGAACCCAGGCCTCCTCAGTATTTGATTTGAGGATTTTATTCTTTTCTATTTGTTCTATGTTCTTATTACCAGATAACCAGTGAGACAGTATTCATAAACCCTATGTAAGGGATTCCTAAAAGAAGGTTATTGCCCTAAATTACCCTAAACAAGATGTGCAAGAACATCTCATCTTTTCAGATGTGGTCATTAGATGATTGACATAAGACAGTAGAGGTTTTTAAGAGATCTAAGAGGTTCAATACTGAATTTCGTTTAAGGATTCTCCCTACTGCCCGACCCAACATTTTCACGCTCCCACACTCGAGTTCATTGTAGCTTCACCCTCTCCCTAGAATGGCCTCATCCTGCTGCATTATTGTTGCTCTTCAGTGGGCTTTTCTGAGCCTCTGCCTCTCAGACTGGAGATGATTCTCTCACCCACGTTTGTTGCTCATTTCATGGCACCAACTCAGATGATTTTTGGTACTTAAGGTTATCTTGAGGAAACTTTAGATTGACGGCCAATCCACTAACTTTAATGAAGGTGACCGTAGGTCCGGGGGAGAGCTGGAAGGCTGGGGGAAGTGTTCTCTGTGCCCTCTCAGTACTAAATATAAGCTGGACTTTGTCTCTCTTCCCGCGGAATCTCCCAAGGCATGGAACGGTGCAGATGGATGCTTATTATACACTTGCTGAATGAATGAATGATGCTCCAACTCAGAAATCCCTCACATCTTAGTTAATTTCATACCTTTGTTACCGCTTTTTCAATATACACTTCAGATTTTTGGATTAGATTCTGTTTAGATGTGTTTGGGTTTTGGTTGCTTGAATTCTTTTGTGTTCTAGATGGATTTTACACTTCTTGGCTCCTTAAAGTAGTGTTTTCTGTCCATACCCTGGTCTGAGTGTTAATAACCATAAATATACCTGCTTTTGAAAGTGGGATTTTGGAATAAATGGGTTAAAAATAGCTATTATTTTGTCCTAGTTAAATGCTAGCACTAAGTTACTTAGGAAATTTTAGATATAAGGTTTTCTGTTGATTAAGGTCATAGGATAATTTTAAAACTGGCTTTTTGATCTGAGATGCTGTTTTCCATGCTCATTGCCAGATTATACAGAATAACATTTACTGTAATTAGTCGTAATTGATTTCCCCTAACAGGACATTAGGCAGCCTTTTCTAACCACCCACCTAAATCCCGTGAACAAATCAACCCAACTGCAGTGAAGTGTAAGCCAGCCCGTGCTGGCCCTCTGCAGGTCTCTGGGGGACTCTGGACCAGAGAGGACGGGCTCCTTCAGACTGCGCTGCCTGTCGCTGCGGAGGGGAGCAGGGGAGGCTTGCTCTGCTTCCTTCTGTGACAAGGCAGCTGGAGAAACTTCTAATCCACTCTATTTCAAACAGTTGCCAGCAAAGAAGAAATGTCATGGGAATATCCAGACTTGGGCAGATAACAACCCTACTCTTTATAACCCACTTACTAATCCGTAGGAAGGAAGGGGAGAAATGGCCTTTGAACGGTCAGCTATCCAGGCGCAGTAGTTGGATGCTGAGCCCTTTTCAAATGTACTCAGAATAAAAATGAAACCCTACTACTTGTTTTGCCCATTAGATAGCATTATCTCCATGGAACGCCAATTCATATCTCTTTGTGCTGTGTGTGATTCTCACATATGGGATTTTAATAACTTCCATGCTGTGCTATGAATTTATAAGCAGGGCCGATAGAGAAAAAGCACCACAGGACTTTATTTTTTCATTATTACTCTTTTGAAAAACAGGGTCTGCCTCATTTCTGTAAGGTTCTTCTGTTAGCACTGGCAATGTTGCAGTTAGAAATATAGCTGTTACTATAGGAAAGAATAAGCTCCTTATATATTTGCCATCTTTTGGGGGGGGGGGCTCCCTTTCCGTCCTGCATCACGCCTTTAGCCACCTCCATAATATCCTGTGGCATTGTCCTTGCAGCTTCAGTGAACCGATTGCACAGAAATAGGCCCTGTTCTCTAGCTCCGTAGTTCATCTTACACTCTTCTTTCTTTTCTTCTGCACATTCTTTGAAATGTGGTTGCATTTCTCCTCCATACAGTTCTGTATGTCCAGGGAGCCTGTTTAGCGCCCTGAAAGCAGTCTCTGTGGTCAGCAAGTCCTGGGTGGGACTCTTGGCCCTGCCCTCTTACCCTGCAGAAATTATTTGAACTTTAACTCCTTTATAAAATGCTTATGATAAACCTTCCTCCTGTTGGATGCAGTGATTAATTATCCGAGTCATCTCGGAGCAGCTTAGCACAATAAATATCTGACAAAGTATTAATGGAAGTTGCTATTGTTATTATCCATTCAACAAGTATTCACTGATCGCTTACTAGATGTCGGACACTATTGTGGATCCTGATGTTAGACAAAGAACAAAACCAGTTCCATGCTTTTATAAAACACACCATCTTATTAGTAAGTAATCATTAAAATTTCAGTTGAAAGTACCCTTTTTCAATAACACTTAAAAATTTGCCTTTTTCTTTCCTCAATTAAACATAGAGGTTAAAATTCATTTTGTGATATTTTATGTAGGTGAATGAGCCTACTGTATTTTGATGCTTTGTTTTCCTTGCTTTCAAATCCCTCTTCCATTTTCAGGTTGTGTCTATTTGGACTGACTTGTTTAAACAAGAAAAGTCCAATGATCCTGTCTTCTCCAGCTATCATAATCTTTTTATTATAAATTCAAGTCTATTTTAGACATAGTCCCTCTAACTCAACATGGTACTTTATTTTAAAATGCATATTAGACCTCTTGGGTATTAAAGTAAAATTTGGGTTAACAAACAGAGCAATTTTTGAAAAGTTTAGAAGAAGAAAGAACTTCAGGGGCTAAATCCTCACATAGTCTGTCCAGTGGGGCCTCGGACTAGGAATCTGCTTATATGTGTTCTGACACATGAATATACAGATGCTTATATACATGCAGACATATGTTTGTGTGGTTTAGCACTAACTATACTGAGTATACTTTTTATGGTTCCCCAATTCAATTGGAAATTGGAAAATTGTATGTCTCCATGATACTGGGGTCTCCACTTTCTTAGACTTTCCTCAGAATTCACTGAAGTCAAATGTGCAAATAGATTAAGACCCTATTTAACATTGGTGTTGAGTAATGGTGCTAAAAACACTCTATCAGCAAACATTACAGCGAAGTCCTTTAATCAGTGTGATATTTACAGTACATCAAAATTCACTTTTATGCAATCAGAAATATTTATTAACACCTGCTTTGGGCCAGGCAGCTTGTTAGTGTGGTTGATATAGTGGAAACCAGCATTTTCTCTTTTCCAAGAAGTGTAGTGACTAGTGGGAGAGAATGGCAATAAATGATTAAGTACACAACTGGAATGAGAAGTGTCTCTGAAGGTGCAGCCCTGTGTGCACCTGCTCTGTGTGAAAGCGCCTGATGGCAAAGACTTGCCTAGAGCTTGAGTGGGTGGTCAGGAACAGACTTCTCTGAGAAGCTGATATTTGATCTGGGTTCCACAACATGAAAACTACCTTCAACAATGGGAAGTGGAGCAAAGGGCAAAGTTTCTAGGAAAAAAAAGGAGGCAAAATGTTCCAAGTCCTGAGATTGACTCAAGAATATGGCATAGTCAAGAAATTTAAAGAAATTAAGTTTGCTGACTGACTGTGACCAAGAGGGCCAGCATCCAGGTTCCTAAAGCCACATTTGGGTTTGGAGTTTCTTCTACACACAGGGGGAACCTTGTTGATTGGGTGGACAAAAGTTAACAAAGCAGTCTCCTTAAGGTTTCTTCTCCCAGGGAATGCCAGAAGACAGTGTCTTGCTTTGTGTAGTCAGTGTTTTGATTTAGCTGCTTTTATGGACCTATATGCCTTGTGAGAGTATGAGATGTGGATGCCAAGGCTCAGAATTTTCATGTTTATTTTGAGCTAATTACCACAAATATGTTTTTAATTGGCAACTGTGCATCTTAGACACACTTCATTACATTTAACCTTTGAGATCACTTTTAATTCATCCTCTCAAAGAAAGTTTTCTATTAAGAAATTATGGTACACATCCACATTTTAATTACTTTCTTCTGGAAGATTTTTGTATTGGACACAATTTATCTGTCAAGGAGGAAGTGAAACGATGGTCATGCTTCGAGAAAATAGTGCTCAAGTGCCAAACATCTGAATGAATTCAGTATTCTGCTTTTCCAGAGTGCTACTTATATAGCTTTTTGGTACTTAACAAGAATGTATATAATTTAAATTTCCATAATAGCCAACAACTTAAAGAGGCTGGGGGTGTGTTTTCTCCCCTGTCAATAATCTGCTAACACTTCCTTCTCATTCTATCCTACTGACCTTTAACCCAGCCTTCACACACAAACTTAGTTATATGTATAATTCTTATTTTAATGGGTTTTGATGGATTTCCCTGTGCTCATTTATTTACAGAAATGGTTTATTATTCATGTTGTTTTATGATGCTTTTATGTCTGTATTTTATTTGTTTTGATGGAGTCCCTGTGTATTCTAACAAATATTTCTTTGTTTGGGATACATGAATTTTAGATACATTGTTCCACACACAAAAAAATGTTCACGATTCTTTCTACCACTATCATTATCTATAATTATCTTTAATATCCAAGGTTTTTTCTTTACTCTTAAAAGACATTTATTGAATGAATTCTGAGATAACAAGAGGGACTTGAGTTAACTAACAGAAATGACTACCCCTCGCTGTCATCTATGTTATTGCTACGTGATTAACTTCTATTAATACCAGTATCTTTCAAATTCTAAAATGTTGCTCAGATTTGTTAAAGATTCTGCGACTGATAGCCTCTTGCTAATGGGGCGTATATTGAGTTTTTGCGCAGAGGACTGTTCCCTCCCAGGAGCCCTTGGCTTCAGAGACGAAGTGTCGCTTTGTGGCTTTGGCAGAGGATCGTGGCCACGGGGAGCAGAGGTGCCAGCTGGCCAGCCAGGCCACTGTGCTCCTCACAGCTCCCTGGGGCCAGCAGTTCGTGTGCCAAGGAAACAAAGCTTTGTAGAAAATAAACTGTTTTCTCTTGACTTTTCCTCTGGCACGACTAGAAGGGACTGAATCTGCAAGTGGTTACAGAATGACTTAGGACTTTATGTTGGCAGTTTAATGCTTATAGTTTCATACAGAAAACAAAATGGTGCATTATCTGTGCTCCCCAAATGATTTCACTCCCAATTTTCAAAATGTCTATTGACATTTTAAAGTGATCAGCACAGTGGTTGCAGTGGTGACTGTCTTTTCAGCTTTTGAGCTAAGGTACTCTCTGTGTGTGCAAGGCTTCCGGTATGAGTGTGTGCTGTGGGTGTGTGATGGGAATGAGCTTATTCCAGCTGGGTGAATGCATGTGAATGAATGTGGGTTATGTAGACAGGTCATGTTGATGACATCAGTAGTAGATACATTCACTGGCTAACAAAACATTTTGCAGAATTCCATATTTTGGACACGTAACACTGGACTTGCCTTTATTCACTTTCATCTAACTATTCCTATGTGCTCTTCTATTTACCCTAGATTTCTTTTCCTATTTATTTATTTTTTGAGAAAAAGAGAGAGAGGCAGGGACAGACAGGAAGGGAGAGAGATGAAAAGCATCAACTCTTAGTTATGGCACCTTAGTTGTTCATTAATTGCTTTTTCATATGTGCCTTGATTGGCTGTGGTGGGGGCTGGGAGGGGCTCCAGTTGAGCCAGTGACCCCTTGCTCAAGCCAGCGACCTTGGGCTCAAGCCAGTGACTATGGGGTCATGTCTGTGATCCCATGCTCAAGCTGGTGAGTTCACGCTCAAGCCAGCAACCTGGGGGTTTTGAACCTGGGTCTTCAGCATCCCAAGTCATTGCTCTATCCACTGTGCCACTGCCTGGTCAGGCTACTCTAGATTCTTTTTTGATTCTTTCCTGTTTTCCTCCAGTACATATTTTATCCAACTAGCTTTATAAGAGAAAAAATGTCTACTTAATCTATCTCAAGACTGATATATAAATGTGGGATCCTATGAAATTAGGACTTGACCTACATTTAGTACAACCAGTGTTATTCTAAGAAGTTAGACTATTGTGAAAAATTTGTATAATTTCAGCACAGAGAGATTAAATTCATAGCACTTATATAGCCTAGTATCATAGGCTGATTTGCCTAATTATTTATTAAAACTCCTTGATTCCTTTTGAACCTAAGTTTTTCCCTCTCAGTACTGTTGATATTTTGGGCTGGAAAATTCTTTGCTGTGGGGGATTGTGCTGCCCAATGAAGGATCTTCAGCAACATATTTGGCTCCTACCCATTAGATGCCAAATGTCCCCAGGGCATTCCCAGTTGAGAACCACTCTTTTAGACCTAGGTAGTTGGACAAATGATGATATAAACGAATAAATTAAATGTAGTACTTAAAAATATATATGGTTTAAAAATATTGGATTTTCTCATCTTAACTCATTTCCAACAGTATTCAAATTCAAAAACTGATGCCCAATGCTAGCAAAATCTGAATAGATAGAAAGTAAACATCTTCCTTTTCATCAGATAAAATGTCCAGCAATGAAAAATCACTGGATTTAAAGATCTTGTTAAGATGTATGGTATCAGATGAAAAATGCTATTTTAATAACTCATTGTTATTCTTAGCATGGACCTTTTATTTTAGAAAAATGGATAATTAGCATTCTGGTTTATCACTTTCTCTCCATGAATACAAATAATTTGATAGACAACCAAGAGAGACTTCATTAAATAATGGTCTAATCAGTCATGGACTAGAGTAAATTAGAGGTTAGACTTCCAGCTTGAGAGTTGGATCTCGGAGTTCGGTGGCAATGCCATCTCATTTATCCAGGATATTTTTGTTGATCGATCTAATGCTGCAGTAAAAAACCAGAGCACAGGTCAATTGGCTAGAAATAAAAGTCAAAACTCAAGCTTAGAAAGCCACAGGATATATTACATTTAACTTACAGCTGGATAATTGCAAGAATACTTTCAAAGCAAAACTGTAAGTCCTATGGTGTTTGTACTTAGCAGCTTCAGTTCCTAGATAATGGCCCATTATTAATGTGGAAGTGTTAGAAAGTTCTCCAGGGAAAAAATATCAACCCATAACCATTCCCCTTTGTATGCATTATACACATAACTGCCATTTGTGGTTATCCATACTATGCATAAAACCTTACTCATTTTCCAAAAAGGCCTACCAGTAGCACTTTATTTTTTGAGAACAGTCTTCCTAATACCCAGCCAAGACATCTATATATTTTGAAATTAATTTACTTTAAAAAACATTTAGTGTAATCTATCTTTTTGTTTCTAAAAAACAAAACCCAATGCTATGTTTGATTTGGAACTGTCTTATTGTCACTCAGAGGAGAATGATGACCATCATTGGAATTTTCCTGGCCTTGATCTTCTTTTGTAGCTTGCAGAGCAGTCAAGAAAGGATCACTTAGCCTGACCAGGCAGTGGTGCAGTGGATAGAGCATTGGACTGGGACACGGAGGCCCCAGGTTCAAAACCTCGAGGTCGACAGCTTGAGCGCAGGCTCATCTGGTTTGAGCACAGCTCACCAGCTTGAACCCAAGGTTGCTGGCTTGAGCAAGGGGTCACTCTGTGTGCTGTAGCCCCTCAGTCAAATCACATTTGAGAAAGCAACCAATGAACAACTGAGGTGCCGCAACAAAGAATTGTGTTTCTCATCTCTCTCCCTTCCTATCTGTCTGTCCTTATCTGTCCCTCTCTCTGTCTCTGTCTCTCTCTGTCCCTGTCACAAAAAAGAAAAAAAGAAAGAATCACTTAGACTTCCTCTGTGGGGCAGTGAAGAACTTAGATCTGAGAAATTATTCTCATCATGAGATAGAGGAATGATTTTATTCACAATTCATATTTTACACTTATGATCCAACCCACACAGACACCTCCACCCTGTGTATACTTAAGCTGCCTCTGACATTTTACCTCCTGATGTTTTCTAAGTAACATTTTTCTAGCAAGCCAGCTGGTGTGGAAAAAAAAAATGAAGGTAACAAATATATGATGCTTGTGAAACATATTTAACTTTATTACTAAGATCTTCTAAGAAAAATAACAAAAGACCTAAAGCCCAAACAGAACGATCTTTCAAGTCCTGAAAGGAATCCACACATAATTCAACACAGGAACTAAAAAGGTCTTGTTTCCCCTTATAAAATGTGTGTTTGAGTGCCTTTATTTATTAATCACATCATTTGTTACTGGTACATCTCTACTAATCCCTAAGAAGGGTGGATCCTGGTAACTAGAGTCTTTAGGGGGTGGAGAGATGATGATCGTTGTGAGGATACAAGGTTAGAGAAACCAGGAGAAATACACTGCTTTGTAAAGAAGTAGAGAGAATTAAAGAGTCTAGGGTGTGTCATTTGGAAGAAATGTAGATCCAGAATGGGAGAGCCCTCTTTTATATCCCATCTTCTGCTAAATTTGCATTGCCTTACTAACACTGCCGGGTAGCTCTTCTTTTGTGGGGAAAGAATAGTGTTTAATTGTCCTCAGGGTTACCATGGGGCAAAGACGGAGCTTGCTCAGGGTGACTAAAATGAATTGCAGAAATTAAAAAGAAAGGAGTGGAGAAGTTGGGAAATCCACACAAAAGCACTGAGCTAGAAAGAGGCAGAGGGAGATCTGAATGCAAGACTGATGAGAAAGCCAGTGCTCATTTGATTCTACTGCGCTGCTAGAAACTGGTCTGTTCTAATTTTCCCAGAGCACCTTACATTCTTTCAGATGGGATGGAAGTGGAATAGGATGAAATTTTGAAGGTTGGTGGTACTGAAATTACTCTATACAATTGTATACTTTTATATACAAAGTTTATGTATTAAACTCTCAGTGTCCTGGTATCAAGAGTTGTTATTTTAATAATGCCTTCATTATTTCATATGTATTAGAAAATGTGGTTTATGCTTTGGAAACCAAAATGATATAGAAATGATATGGCTATGGTATGATAAACTTCTGGTCTATTTGCACAAGAAGTAAACAGTTAGTTGGAACGAGCCCCGTTTTTTGAAGTGTTAACTATGCTTTGCCTAAAATTAGCACTTGTTTGTTTATAACAGTTACATACATGCAACATTTTCATAAAAAATAGAACTAGAAAAATTATTTGGCTTTTTACAGCTCCCCTCTCGACTTTACCCCCCGCCAGATGAATTATATGGTACCAAAAAGTTATTTATTTTTATGGTCAGGCCAGTCAATAATATATTTCATACATAATTCATTAGCTGGCTAATTAGGCCCTATGTTTCAGATACATGGCTGTCAATCTGAGCCCAGGTGTGAGGCAGGGAAGCAGTGATGATGATCTGAGTCTCCCTGGTAGCTTATGGCCAGGGCTCTTGCAAGATTCAGTTTTCCTTCTTTTAAGGAAAGAAGGAAACCCATTCTCCTCATGGCCTGTCAATAATTCTATTTTGTAAATGAAACAGAAATAGCAGTTGGTTTACATTTTGGATTGGCCATGCTTTAGCATTTTGTGGCGATTAATCTGGTTTGATTTAAGGGCTCTTTTTTTTCCAGCTTTAAAATATGTAAAATTGCTACAACATTCACTTCTTGAGAGATGTCCAAATTGCTCTTTATTAAAACTAGCCCATGGAGAGTTCTAAAGTCTAGTTAAATAGCTTTTGAAGAAAACACTAAGAAAGTCTGAAATCTGTTCTTAAAAACCATGGACAAAATGCACCATAGTTTTTAATACAGCATTTTGGTTCATTCATCCTGTGAGTCATAATTTATTCATTGTTTTCTTTGGTCTTCTGAAGCCTGAGTGGAGTCTTCAGTTTGTCTAGTTCCTGCAGTCTTGGCTACTGGAAGGGTGGTAATTTTCCATTTTAGCTAATTGCTATGCTTTCCATGGTCACAGGAACTGAGCATTTTAGAAAACCACTTCATTAAAGCATTAAAATACTATGAGCTCAGTAATTTCATTTACTGGGTCAATAACCCATGATATCTAAAAGAAGATTTAAAATAGTTTGAAAATAATTATTCATACAAGAATGGAATTTCAAACTATAATTACCATAGCAATAAAGGAAAGAGAGACTCCAAAGCAAGTATAAACATTACTACTGTGTATTTAAATCTTAAAATTGAATTCCTATAATTCAAAGGGGTTAGCTTGTTCAAGAATAGATAACAAAAGTTTAGACCTTAAACTTCAGCAAACATCTGGTTTAGATGTAGAAATTCAATAATTTTTTTCTTTTTTTACAAGTGTTTTTTTCTTAAGAACTCCTTACATTTTAATATCTGGGTTGACAGTGTATTGCAGCTCATTCTTGTATCAAACACTCATTTTTCTTAAAGTATTAACTAATTTCTTGTTCATCTTTTTCTGTAAGCATTTCGCATTTTGTTTCGCATTTTGTTTTCTATTGTGCATTACATTTCTTTCTACTGTAGATTCATTATTTTGCTGAGGTACTGTTGGTAATTTTGCTAGCTACCATTTTAATTTTTTTTATTAGTTCTGATAGTTTTTCTATGGTTTGTTATGTTTGTAAGGAAGACTACTATATCCTCTGCAAATAATAATGATTTTTTTTCTTGTTTTAATATCTTACTGCACACCATACCTGGGCTCCAGTTATTTCTCTGAGTAGAACTTAAGGAACAATGGTGAGGTAATAATGGACTCAGTGGCCATTTATATTTTATTCCCAGCCCTAAAAGGATTATATCTAGTGCAGTTTCTAAGTCACATTCTAAGCTATTATCCCATAAAGATGTTAATCAGTTTCCTAACAAAAAACAAAAACAACAAACAAACAAAGAAAAAAGACAGTGAGGGTTCCAATGAATTTTTTGGAATGCTGAATTAAACAAAATGAGGCAGACTTAAGTGAATAACTTTTTATAGACTATAGTATTTACTACTCATTGGCTATCCCCAAGAGGTAAAGAATGTATATGACCTTTCCCAACACATTTGTCTATAGAACACTATTTGTGAGGAATACTTAACTACCACTTTACAGTACAAGACTTCAAAGCTGCCCTGTTAGGGTAACTGATGGTGATGTTGGTTTCAGAATGATAGTCCTTACCATGTTAGAAAATTATCGTGTGTGTGTGTGTATGAAGGATAATGCTATTGTTTTCTGAAGTGTAAGTATAAAGTTCACACTCCTACCAGTTATTGCATGAGAATTCTAGTTACTGTACATTCAATTTAACACTTGGTATTGTCAGATATTTTAATTTCAGGCAACCTGGTAGATGTACAATCAATCTTATTGTTTTAGCTTACATTTTTCTAGTTACTAATGATAAGCACCTTTTCTGATGCTTATTTGCCATTTGAATTGTTTCTTTTATATAATGACAATCCTTTACCCAACTTTCTTTTGCTTTGACTGGCTTCTGTCTTTTATTGTTGATTTGTGGGAATTTGTTATATATTTTATACATTAACCCTTTCTCTCTCTTCCTCTCTCTCTCTCTCTCTCTCTCTCTCTCTCTCACACACACACACACACACACACACACACACACACACACACCCTTCCCCTACAGAGGGAGAAAAAATATATATGTGGTCTGCTATGTCGCTCTCTTAATGTTGTCTTGATGGAAACCATTCTTAATTATATTTTATCAATCTTTTTTTATTGTTAGTGCTTATATGTCTTGTTTAAGAAAATTTATTCCTCACCTGATTTTATAGGAATTTTCTTCTATGTTTTTTTCATCTTACTATTTTGTCTTTTAGTTACAGATTTTCAATTCATCTGAAATAAATTTTGTGTGTATTTTAAGGGTCTACCTTTACTTTCTCTCATGAAATTATCCAGTTCTTCCAGCTTCACTTTTTCAAAAGCCTGACTTTCCCCCCAGTACTCTGCTTGGCACTTTCACTGTAAATTATTTGGGCTCTTTATTGTGTTCCACGGGTCTGTTTGTCCCTGTGCCAGTACTGTCATGTTCTTCATCAAGAGTGTGTTAACTTTGCATTTTTATGTAAATGTTATTACCAGCTTTATAAAGTTCCCAAAAAGAAATGCTGTGGTGTTTTGAGGTTTTGATCCAGAGTACTTTGAGTCTTTAGGTTGATTTGAGGGTAGTGTACATCTTTACATCATTGTTTAATATTACATGTGTATATTTTATCTCTCCATTTATGTAGTTTTTAATAATGTTTACCAATAAATTTTTATTTTTTTCCATTGAGGTCTTGCATGTATTTTTTTAGATTTATTTCTAGGTATTTTATATTTTGATGCAGTTATAAATGATATACTTAGATTTTCATTATGCTGATAATATATCAAAATACAATTGATTTGCATTCTGATTTGTATCTAGCAATCCTACATCTCTAATAAAATTAATAAAGTTATATATGGATTATTATATATCCTTGTATCATCTGTGAATAATTATGTATTTTTTTTCTCTTGTACTGCCCTTACATCTTTTATTTTTTTCCACTGCCTTATTGCAATGGCTAGGACCTCAGTACATTGCATGCTGATCGTGGTAGTGGAAATCACTGGCATATTCTCAATTTCAAAGAGACAGTTACCAACATTTTACTATTAAGTGTGAAGTACTATAATGTTTGCTATAAAATTTTTGTTTGTAGAAGCATCTTATTAGATTAAGGAAGCATCTTGTTACTTTCCTTTAACTAGGAGTTTTTAATCATTAGTTGATACTGAATTTTATCAATTTTTTCTGCATCTACTTAAATGATTATATGATCATATGGTTTTACTTTTGGAATGATTATATGATTTTATTGTTAATGTTGCAAATTACATTGATTTTCCCCCCAACTTTTTTTAAAAATTAAATGTATTGGGGTCAAATTGGTCAATAAAATTATGTTTCAAGTGCATAATTCTGTAATATATCTTATGTACATTGTATTGTGTGTTTATCACTCAAAGTCAAATCTTTCATCACCATATATTTGACCCCTTTACCCAACTTTTAGATTTTAAAAAATTTCATGAGTTCCATGGTTATTGAACACCATTCTTACTGGAAATAACAGCCAAAACACAAATGATAAATATTTCTATTTCAATACTTGGCAGACATTTTCTTGAAAGTGAACGAAGTGAACCTGTCACTTAAAGAAAATCAAAGTCAGCATATTTTACTAATAACAAAAATTGAGCTTTGAAGTCAATATTAGCATATATATGTAAAACTTGTATTTGTCATCATCAGCTTTCCAGTTTATCAAAACTTACAGGCTTTTCTGATGAGATAAGTGATAATATCAATGACTGTGTTTAAAATACGTAATGGAAATTTTCAACATTTTGAATAAAGTCTGCATAACTCATAACTCTTTGGACTAATATTTTTCTTTTTTAATTTATTGGTTTCTAGAGAGTCAAAGAGAGGAAGAAAGAGAGAGAGAGAAATACTCGTTTATTGTTCTATTAGTTGTGCACTCATTGGTTGTATGTGCCCTGATTGGGGATCGAACATGTAACCTTGGCATTTTGGGACGATGCTCTGACTAACTGAGCTAACTGGCCAAGGCCTGGACTAATATTTTTCAGGTGACCAATGTGTGATATTATAAAATCATACACGAGTCAAAGATCCATGCAAAGTACAAAATAGACCAATGGATTCTAATATAACAGTAGAAAATGTTATTGATATGGTTTCAGATTTCATATTGCAAATAAACTTTAAGAAATAGCCACATGTCAAATTTGGTATAGATTCAAATAAAAAATATACACAATACCTTCATGTATAGCAATGTAAAGCTGGAATTTTTTTATCTACTTCAGTAAAAACAACTTGTTACCAGAAAGTGAAAGCAGAAACAGGTATGAGAATCCAGCTATCTTCAGTTCAACAAATTTGCAAATAAATAAATAAATAATACTCTTTTTTTTTTTTTAATAAATTTTTATTAATGGTAATGGGATGACATTAATAAATCAGGGTACATATATTCAAAGAAAACATGTCTAGGTTATTTTGTCATCAAATTATGTTGCAAACCCCTCGCCCAAAGTCAGATTGTCCTCCGTCACCCTCCATCTAGTTCTCTGTGCCCCTCCCCCTCCCCCTAACTCTCTCCCTCCCTCCCTCCCATGTCCTCCCTCCCCCCCCACCCTTGGTAACCACCACACTCTTGTCCATGTCTCTTAGTCTCATTTTTATGTTCCACCAATGTATGGAATCATGTAGTTCTTGTTTTTTTCTGATTTACTTATTTCACTCCTTATAATGTTATCAAGATCCCACCATTTTGCTGTAAATGATCTGATGTCATCATTTCTTATGGCTGAGTAGTATTCCATAGTGTATATGTGCCACATCTTCTTTATCCTATTATCTATTGAAGGGCTTTTTGGTTGTTTCCATGTCTTGGCCACTGTGAACAGTGCTGCAATGAACATGGGGCTACATGTGTCTTCACGTATCAATGTTTCTGAGGTTTTGGGGTATATACCCAGTAGAGGGATTGCTGGGTCATAAGGTAGTTCTATTTGCAGTTTTTTGAGGAACCACCATACTTTCCTCCATAATGGTTGTACTACTTTACAGTCCCACCAACAGTGAATGAGGGTTCTTTTTTCTCCACAGCCTCTCCAACATTTGCTATTACCCGTCTTGTTGATAATAGCTAATCTAACAGGAGTGAGGTGGTATCTCATTGTAGTTTTGATTTGCATTTCTCTAATAACTAATGAAGCTGAGCATCTTTTCATATATCTGTTGGCCATTTGTATCTCTTCCTGGGAGAAGTGTCTGTTCATGTCCTCTTCCCATTTTTTTATTGGATTGTTTGTTTGTTTGTTGTTGAGTTTTATGAGTTCTTTGTAAATTTTGGATATTAGGCCCTTATCTGAGCTGTCGTTTGAAAATATCAGTTCCCATATAGTTGGCTGTCTGTTTATTTTGATATCAGTTTCTCTTGCTGAGCAAAAACTTTTAATTCTGATGTAGTCCCATTCATTTATCTTTGCCTTCACTTCTCTTGCCATTGGAGTCAAGTTCATAAAATGTTCTTTAAAACCCAGGTCCATGATTTTAGTACCTGTGTCTTCTTCTATGTACTTTCTTGTTTCAGGTCTTATATTTAGGTCTTTGATCCATTTTGAATTAATTTTAGTACACGAGGACAGGCTGTAGTCGAGTTTCATTCTTTTGCATGTGGCTTTCCAGTTTTCCCAACACCATTTGTTGAAGAGGCTTTCTTTTCTCCATTGTGTGTTGTTGGCCCCTTTATCAAAGATTATTTGACCATATATATGTGGTTTTATTTCTGGGCTTTCTATTCTGTTCCATTGGTCTGAGTGTCTATTTTTTTGCCAATACCATGCTGTTTTGATTATCGTGGCCCTATAATATAGTTTAAAGTCAGGTATTGTAATGCCCCCAGCTTCATTCTTTTTCCTTAGGATTGTTTTGGCTATTCGGGGTTTTTTATAGTTCCATATAAATCTGATGATTTTTTTGTTCCAGTTCTTTAAAAAATCTCATAGGGATTTTGATGGGAATTGCATTAAATTTGTATATTGCTTTGGGTAATATGGCCATTTTGATTATATTTATTCTTCCTATCCAAGAACAAGGAATATTTTTCCATCTCATTGTATCTTTTTCGATTTCCCTTAACAATGCTTTGTAATTTTCATTATATAGGTCCTTTACGTTCTTTGTTATGTTTATTCCTAGGTATTTTATTTTTTTTGTTGCAATCGTGAAGGGGATTATTTTTTTGAGTTCGTTTTCTAATATTTCATTGTTGGCATATAGAAAGGCTATGGACTTTTGTATGTTACTTTTGTATCCTGCGACCTTACTGTATTGGTTTATTGTTTCTAATAATCTTTTTGTGGAGTCCTTCGGGTTTTCGATGTATAGGATCATATCATCAGCAAAAAGTGACAGCTTTACTTCTTCTTTTCCGATATGGATGCCTTTTATTTCTTTGTCTTGTCTGATTGCTCTGGCCAGAACTTCTAGCACCACGTTGAATAAGAGTGGAGAGAGTGGACAACCCTGTCTTGTTCCTGATTTAAGGTAGAAAGTCCTCAGTTTTATGCCGTTTAATAGGATGTTGGCTGATGGTTTATCATATATGGCCTTTATCATGTTGAGATATTTTCCTTCTATACCCATTTTGTTGAGAGTCTTAAACATAAAATTGTGTTGTATTTTATCAAAAGCCTTTTCTGCATCTATTGATAAGATCATGTGGTTTTTGTTCTTTGTTTTGTTGATATGGTGTATTACATTAACCGTTTTACGTATGTTGAACCATCCTTGAGATTCTGGGATGAATCCCACTTGATCATGATGTATTATTTTTTTAATATGTTGTTGTATTCGATTTGCTAGTATTTTGTTTAGTATTTTAGCATCTGTATTCATTAGAGATATTGGTCTGTAGTTTTCTTTGTGCCATCATTGCCTGGTTTTGGTATGAGGGTTATGTTGGCCTCATAAAATGTGTTTGGAAGTATTGCTTCTTCTTCAATTTTTTGGAAGACTTTGAGTAGAATAGGAACCAAGTCTTCTTTGAATGTTTGATAGAATTCACTAGTATAACCGTCTGGGCCTGGACTTTTATTTTTGGGGAGATTTTTAATAGTTTTTTCTATTTCCTCCCTGCTGATTGGTCTGTTTAGGCTTTCTGCTTCTTCATGACTCAGTCTAGGAAGGTTGTATTGTTCTAGGAATTTATCCATTTCTTCTAGATTGTTGTATTTTGTGGCATATAATTTTTCATAGTATTCTACAATAATTCTTTGTATTTCTATGATGTCTGTGGTGATCTCTCCTCTTTCATTTTGGATTTTATTTATTTGAGTCCTGTGCCTTTTTCCTTGGTGAGTCTTGCCAAGGGTTTGTCAATTTTGTTGATCTTTTCAAAGAACCAGCTCCTTGTTTTATTGATTTTTTCTATAGTTTTTCTGTTCTCTATTTCATTTATTTCTGCTCTGATTTTTATTATCTCCTTTCTTCAGCTGGTTTTGGGTTGTCTTTGTTCTTCTTTTTCTAGTTCCTTAAGGTGTGAAGTTAAGTGGTTTACTTCGGCTCTCTCTTGTTTGTTCATATAGGCCTGAAGTGATATGAACTTTCCTCTTATTACTGCTTTTGCTGCATCCCAGAGATTCTGATATGTCGTATTTTCATTTTTATTTGTCTGTATATATCTTTTGATTTCTGCGCTTATTTCTTCTTTGACCCATTCATTTTTTAGATGTTGTTTAGTTTCCACATTTTTGTGGGTTTTTCCCCCTCTTTTTTGCAGTTGAATTCTAGTTTCAAGGCTTTATGATCAGAAAATATGCTTGGTACAATTTCAATTTTTCTAAATTTGCTGATATTGTCTTTGTGGCCCAACATATGGTCAATTCTTGAGAATGATCCATGTACACTAGAGAAAAATGTATACTCTGTCGCTTTGGGATGAAGTGTCCTGTAGATGTCTATCATATCCAGGTGTTCTAGTATTTCGTTTAAGGCCACTATATCTTTATTGATTCTCTGTTTGGATGACCGATCTAGAGCCGTCAGCGGTGTATTGAGGTCTCCAAGTATGATTGTATTTTTGTTAGTTTTTGTTTTAAGGTCAATAAGTAGCTGTCTTATATATTTTGGTGCTCCTTGGTTTGGTGCATATATATTAAGGATTGTTATGTCTTCTTGATTCAACTTCCCCTTAATCATTATGAAATGACCATTTTTGTCTCTGAGTACTTTTTCTGTCTTGTAGTCAGCATTATTAGATATGAGTATTGCTACGCCTGCTTTTTTTTGGGTGTTGTTTGCTTGGAGTATTGTTTTCCAGCCTTTCACTTTGAATTTGTTTTTATCCTTGTTGCTTAGATGTGTTTCTTGTAGGCAGCATATAGTTGGATTTTCTTTTTTAATCCATTCTGCTACTCTGTGTCTTTTTATTGGTAAGTTTAATCCATTTACATTTAGTGTAATTATTGACACTTGTGGGTTCCCTAGTGCCATTTTATAAATTGCTTTCTGTTAGTTTTGTATCTAGTTTGATTCTTCTCTTTTGTTTTTCTATCATTTGTTTTTGTTTGTTTGTGTTCCATACTTCTTTCCTCTGTTGCTATCTTTTTTAGTCAAGTGTTTTTGTGGTGGTTTTTTTAAGGGTGGTTACCATTAAGTAATGAAAAGGGTACCTACCATATTCATTGTAGTACCCTATCTTATAAGTATTTCTGCACTTCATCATCCTTTGCTACTGTTAATCTCCATCCTCTCCCCCCTTTTTTTCCTTTGTTGTCACAGTTTAAGTTTGGTTTTTTGTGTTCTTGGTGGAGCTGTTACTTGTGGTGTTGTTTTCTTTTGTTCTTTGAATCTGGTTGGAAAACCCCCTTTAGTATTTCCTGGAGTGGGGGCTTTCTGTTGATAAATTCTTTTATCTTTTCTGTATTTGTGAATGTTTTTATATCTCCTTCATACTTGAAGGATAGCTTTGATGGGTATAATATTCTTGGCTGAAAGTTCCTCTCTTTCAGGGCTTTAAATATTGGGGTCCACTCTCTTCTAGCTTGTAGAGTTTCTGCTGAGAAATCTGATGATAATCTAATAGGCCTTCCTTTATATGTTGTACTCTTCTTTTCCCTGGCTGCCTTGAGAATTTTTTCTTTGTCATTGGTTTGTGTCATCTTTATTATGATGTGCCTTGGAGTGGGTTTGTTGGGGTTAAGAAAACTTGGTGTTCTGTTTGCTTCTTGAATTTGAGGCTTTAGTTCCTTCCACAGGCTTGGGAAGTTCTCGTCTATTATTTGTTTGAGTATATTCTCCATTCCATTTTCTTTCTCTTCTCCCTCTGATATACCTATTATTCTTATGTTATTCTTTCTGATGGAGTCAGACAATTCCTGTAGGGCTTTCTCGTTTTTTATTATTTTTGAGTCTCTTTCTTCTTCTCTCTGTTGTGCCTCAAGTTGTTTGTCTTCTATTTCACTAATCCTATCTTCAATCTGGGCTGTTCTGTTGGCTAAGCTTGTTACCTCGTTTTTCAGCTCGTGAATTGAGTTTTTCATTTCTGTTTGATTTGTTTTTATAGTTTCAATTTCCTTGGTAATATATTCTTTGTGTTCATTGAGTTGTTTTCTGATCTCCCTATATTGCCTTTCTGTGTTTTCTTGTATATCTCTGAGTATTTTTAAGATTTCTATTTTAAATTCTCTGTCATTTAGCTCCAAGGCTTCCAATATGTTAAGTCTTTTCTCCATAGATTTTTCCACATCTATTTGTGTTACCTCTCTTTCTTTTGTATCCATAATATTCGATTTCCTCTTTCTTATCGGCATCTGAGGGTGGTCTTATTGATAGCACTAATTAGAATTAATAAAGAGTAAAAAGTAAAAAAAAAAAAAAAAAAGGTAAAACACCGCACAAAAAAAACCAGTAATAATTTATTATTTCCCCCTTTTTTTCTCTCTTCTCTTTCCCTCCTCTCCCCTCCTCAGGGAAATATCGTGCCTATAATGGAGGGCCTGATTTGGGGTGAAGAGTTCAAGGGGCAAAAAAAAGGGAGTAGGGACCTACTAAATGCAAAAAAAAAAAAAAGGAAGAAAATCTTAGACAAGCATAAGATGATTTGCTTGTATGTGATGGTCAACTAAGAGATATGATGAGAGGGATAAGAGGGAACCAGAAAAAAGGACCAAAAAAGAATAATAAAGAAGAAAAAATAAAAATAATAAGTAAAAAACTGTTGTATTAAGTGGAGCGAAGACTAAATACAATGGAGACCTTGGGTTGGGAGGACCCAAAATGCCACAAAAATAAACAAACAAGAGAAAAAAAAAAAACAAAAGCAAAAAAGAGAAATAAAGCCAAAAAAAAGCCTTGAGTCCCAAATTAACTAATTTGTTCGTGATTGAGGATTATATGGGAGGAAAGTAAAATGAGAAAAGAAAAAACGAATAGAAAGGAAAAAATAAGAAAAAGAGAAAAATGAAGGAAGAAATAAGGAAGAGAAAAAAACAAAATAAAGCAAGACAAAAAAAAAAAGAGGAGAGAGTGAGAGTTAAGTGTTTTGGAGTATAACCTTAAAGGAGGGTGAGGATGAAGAAGAAAAATAAAATGCAACACTCATGCGTAGTGTAGTTCAAGAAAGGGGAAGCATAAGATGGGCAGAGAATTGAAGGACCGAGGTGGAGGAAATAAAGGCAAAAAGATAGAAGAAACAAACAACAACAACAACAAAAATAGTGGATCAAGTTGTAAAGTCTGTGGGTTTTTCTCGATTTTGAGAGGTTAACTTCTTCCTTTTTCTTTTCTCTCCCTCTTCCTGGTCGGTGACTCTGTACCCCAGGCTCTGCCCCTGTGTCACTCTTAGGTAGGGATTTGCAGTTGATGGGATTCTATGGCAATGTCATATAATTGGCTTTAGTCTTGCTGGAAGTAAAGGCTTGTTGGCGTTTGCAGGGTCCAACGATGGGAGAGTTTGCTTTCCTGGATTCTCTCTCCTAGTCCCCCCTTTCTGAATTAGCAGCCTGGTGATCCAGCTATAAGGCTGCAACTGCTTCTGCCTGGGGAGTAAGAGGCTCAAAAAGCTGGGAAATCCCCACTCTATCCCCACTCAGTGCAAGGCTTTGGGAAAGGCTCTGAGAGTCAGGGCCTCCAGTGTAATCAGGCGGGGGTGGGAGTCAATTGTTGTCAAGGTGACTGTTCAGCGCCTATCATTTAGTTGGACCTCTCAACCCAGGCTTTCCACACTTTGTAGCCTGTTTTTGCAGGGAAGAAGAGGCACTAGTCTCTGCTTACGACTAGTGTAGTATAGACCTTATTATCTGCCAAGTCCTTCTTGTTAGCGTTTATCCCTAAATATGGAGGCTCTATTAATCAGAAGTTGCCCCCGCCCCTTTAGCGAGAGGCACTAAAAAATATCACGCCTCTTGTCTTGGGTCGCTGAACTGAGAGAGATCTTATCAATTAGAACCGAGGGTGCGCAGATTTCATGGGTTAAGCTAATTTCAGTGATTGGGTCGCAGCTGTGCTTCCGAAGGTATTTTAGGCTGCCTGCGCTCGCCCCTCCCCCAATGCTTGATGGTTAGCTTGAATGGCTGGGTGAGGTGCCCCGCCCACGGAGAGAATCTCCCAAGCCTCTCCTGCTCGCCCCGCCGCTGGCGGCTGGACCGCACCAGGCGCAGGATAATGGAGCCCCCTGGGTGTGCGGGCCAGCAGGGCGCCCTGGGCGCGTGGAATGCCCAAGGCACGCGCGCAAATGGGGCGCTCCGGGCACCGGTGGCCGGCGACCCCCACTCGCAGTGTGCGGGCCGCTGGGAATGTCAGTGGTGCTCAACCGGACCGGGCGCGCGGGGGCTCGCGGTGGCTCACGGCGGCGGTTCGCGGCGGCCGCTTACGGGGGCTCGCGGCGGCGGCTCGCCTCGTCCGCTCGCAGCGGCTCGCGGTTCCCAAGTATATGGGCTGACTCACCGCAGGCGCACTTCCTTGCGGTTTGAAAGAACGTCCCTGTGGTAGATTCCTCCACACCCTCGTCTCTCAGATTCAAGTGATAACAGTCCTTTCGCTATCAGTTTGTGTGGAACTCCGGAATGCTCCGAGGATAAATTTTTCTGTTTCTAGTTGATAAATTTGTTGTGATTTAGGGGAGAGCTGTCGGACGCGCTGCTCACGGCGCCATTTCCGTGACGTCACCCAAATAATACTCTTTTCACTATTTCGTGGGGGAAAAGTCAGTTGTTAGTGTTAACATGAAATGGGCATATTATTATTTTTAAATGAATTAATGAATATTTAAAAATTTTCATTTTCAATTTCTAATATGATGTTTATACTTAACCAATTCATAAACAAAAAAATTATTGTCATTCTCAATAATTTTTAAGACTATAAATGGGACCTAAAACAAAAAGTTTGAGAACTATGGCCCTTGGCATAGCAGCAGTTGTTCTAAGCTTATGAAAATATGCTGTTGACACATTTACCCTATTTCCATGTCAGTGTAAGAAACTTAAAATACTTTTTCTATTTACCCCCTCTGAAATTATAGTTGACTCTTAAAAACTGTAAGGGGTTAGGATGCCACCCCCAACCCCAATCTAAAGTCCACCTACTCTTAAGCTGGTCCTCGGCCTACTGGGATTCACAACAACCAGGGAAAGTACTGTTCCATCAGCAGTTGGTTGAAACTGTGAATGCATAATCCACAGAGACACTCTGTGCAGTTCAAACCCATGTCGTTTGAGAGTCAACTGTATATGTTATTTTATGGTAATTTTTAATTCTGTAATTTCACTATGTATTTATATGTAGACTTGTTTTTATTTATTTTGCCTGTGAGCTGAGTCTTTTGAATTTATGGATTTTTATAAGTTCTGGAAAATTCTCAGCCATTGTCTTCTGTTCATTTTATCTCTCCTATCCATTGGTATTTCACATAAATTTATTTTAGGCTTTCTCATTTTCCCTGTTTCTCTGATTCTACTTTATAAATAATTTTGTTTCATTTAGAATGGTCACTTTTGTCTTCTAGTTCACTAATTCTCTTTAGCTTTGTCTAAATTGCTGTTAAATACATTCTTTCATTTATTTCACGTATTATACTTATGATTTTTCGAGTTTCCAAGTGGCTCTTTTCACATACACACTATCATTTTATGTAGTTTTCATTTTTCTGTCAACATTTCATTTGGTATAGTAAACATAGTAGTTTTGGTCTGTGCCTTGTAATTCCATATGTAGGTCCTAAAAGGACTGTTTCTGTTTGTTTTCTCTAATTGTGTTTTTTCCCTTGATATGTGTGGGGTTTAAGATTGTCTGTTGGGTATTATACTTAAAATTTTATTTGTAACAATACTTAGAGGCCTAGAATGATATTATCTTCCTCTAGAGAAGATTTCTCTTTGCTTTCTGCTGGTGTCTAAGGTCATGAGAAGTTCAGGACTACATAATGCAGTTTTCAAAATTGAGGTTTTCAGAGGTGACCTATTGACATGAAAGAGGGTAATATATTTTGCAAATGAATTTATTTTGGACTCACTTTTAGAATATATTTCAGGAGTCCTCATCTAAAATAGATGTTGGTTTACCCGTTTGGGCTCCAGATTCTGACTTCTGTTTTCCCAGGCAGGACGCTGCCAGCGCGGGGCTCAGCCACTTCTTCCAGAGCCACCAAGGCCTCCAGGCCAAAAGCAGCTCTCAGTGTGTACCTGCCTGAGCTCCACGCTGGCCATCCCTCACTATCTTGCTAGGTCTTGGATGGTCTTAAAGAAGTGTCTTTTATATTGTTTGCAACTCTTTTAGTTATGTTCCTTGGAAAGGTTGGTTGGAATTTTTTAGATTAACATTTCAAATGAGACATTCTCATGCCAGTACTTTTTAACAATAATAAATTTGAATATTCTCTTAACTTTGGTTTTGCATTTTCAAGCTAGAGGAAATGACTTATAACTGCAGCTTCTTTCCTGAACCTGTTCTAATTGGAATCATAGACCCATAACTCAAAGTTTATATAAGCCCCATTTTTTTCTCCTTATTCTGAAGGTCATCATAGCCTCAGGACATACGATCCAAACATATCTCTCCCAGTTGCCAATGAAGGCACATAACCCCATTAAGATGTTCATGCTTCCTTATCTCTTTCACTTGCTCATTTTGCCATCACTCCCTTTCATTTTCAGCTTGGAATCCATATTACTAGTGCCCATAATTATTTCTCATCTTTGAACTTTCAATACCTCACTTGCCACAATCTCCAACCCTCAGTCAAGCTGGCGAATGTCTTTCTTCAGTCCTGCTTTGGTGCTCCTGAGCAGTACTAGAAAATGCATAAGCTTGCAGTGGGATAATCAAAACCTATCATTTCTAAGTTCCAGCTGTGGAACAACAGGAGATCCTTTTGATTCTTGCTCAAAATATTCTGTTTCTCAAAATTAAGTCCTTCTCCTGAAGTCTGTTAACCTTACTTCTAAGTATCCCATTTCTCAATTAACCGTTAATGCTGTAGAGAAATGTAAGAAAATCTTGAGAGAACTTTAATTGCAGTTCTCTTTTGTCAAGTCATCTGTTGCTCTTCGGTATCTTAATGGTTTTTTACTGTCTGATAGAAAGACCTGTCCCTGCCCTTTCAAAGACTACCTATCCAACTGTAGTATTCTTAAATTATTGACTTCTCTCTTCCCTGGGTTCTCTCTTCTATTCACAATCACTCCATCTCCACCTAAAAAATAAAACAAGATTGAAAGGACTTTGTTGAATGCATGTCAACAAATGTTCAATTTACCACAACTGTTACATACTGACAAAAATTTCTCATGACACTTAAAAGAATTTATAAGGTAACATGATTTTCATTATTTTCTTTGCTTCCAAAGCAAATTCTGGTCAGAACAGGAAGAAGGCCTCTAGTGCTATATACTTAACAATAACTTCATGGGAAACTTCTCGTATTTGGTACTACATGCAAACTTCCAACATCATCTCCATTTGCTCTCTATAACCTCTGACTTCTAGGGCTCATTTCATGTCATTGGGGGGAGGGGATTCTTTCCACCCTTCTTGAGTTCTTGTGGCTGGGCTACTGATAACTTTTGGCAGAATAACAGGATAAAAATCCCAACTTTTCTTATAGGTACACAGGGAAAGTAAAAAAATAATTCTCTGTGGGACAAGGGAGCAGGCCGTTCAGATTATCTTTTAAATAAATAAACCATCCGTTTGTGGGGGGGGGATTTGATAAAACAAAATATAACATGCATTTGGGGGTACATAGGAAGGAATTTAAGAAGAATGTGGGTTTAGGGAGGTAAATTAACAAAATTAACAAGGGTTTGTTTATATAGGCTTCTCAGTTCTGGATTTTCAATATCCAGGATGAAGCTGTCTCTTCCTTAGTCCAGTTGCTCCTTAGCCTTTCAATAGCAGGGAGGGCACCTTTCCCATGGAGATTTATTTTCTGCAAGACAGAGGAGAGTCAGAGAGCTCCTTCCACTCCTGCTACTTCTCAGGTGATTTCAATTAGAAATAATGAACATGCCATGTGTGACAGTCTGGGGTGTTTGGTCCTGGGCCCAACAATGTGTGAGTGGGGTTCACCGTGCAGCAGTATTTAAGGGGAAACTGGAAAGATTTTCTAGGACAGCATCTTTCTCCCTTAAGGCCTCAAGGATACAAAGTTACCATTTTGTTATTTATCCCTTTGATTTGGTATTATGATCTCCTATTTTAGTACCACTAATTCCTCCTCTAAGACAATGTTTTTCAGTCTTAGATGCTTCAGTGAAATCACATGTGGAACTTAATAAATATATTGATACTTATATACAGGTGTCTATCTCATGAGGTGTCTGACTTATTTGGTCAAAAGTGGAGGGCAACTATTACAATTTTATAAAAGTTCTCTTGGTCATTTTAATGTCCAACCAGTGGGTCATTTTAGTGTCTAACCAGTGGAGAACCATGTCCCTAGCTGAGTGACATATTAATATACTAATACCATAGCATGAATCAGTTTCCTCTTTTACTTTCTTTGTGTGACATACCTGGATGATATGTTAACGTTGGGTCCTGAGCTCTTCTCTTTGAAAGGAGAGGAGAGTAAGCCAGAGGGGAGTTGGTCACAAAATTAAGTCAAATTTTATTATGACCTAATAGTGATAGTGAAACTTGAATGATTTCTGTTACTCTGATGCACAGGAGAAAAGTCTTGGTTTTGGAAGATTCCTTTATTCCTTTTGTTCCCTTCCAGTCCAGAGAGAGCAGGTTGCTTGTTTGGTCATGAGTATACAGACCTATAGCTCTCAAGAAACTTTCAAATAAAGAGAGCACGTTATCTATGGTAACTGAGAAACATAACTTTATGTTGCCTGTTTTAGAATTATTTCTTGACATTAACATTTTTATGCATCCCCATATTAAATTTTATACTTGGCTATAATGCTACCAGGCAGGAATCAAGGTAAATGTCATATCCCAAATCTACAGAGAGTCAGAGCCAAACCATGGGTTATCAAATCATTCTTTTTATGTGTTGTTACTCATAGTGTGTGATTCATGAACCCTGCTTTTCAGGCACCAACTGAAAGATGCTGGTGCACGGAGGGCAGAGGAGTACGTTTCCAAGCTGGTGTGGTTGAACCGTGTGGGTTTTTCTCTAGAACAGCCTTCGCATTTCTTTGCTCACAGTTAGAGGTCTGCTGAAAGTGACTTCGTGTAGATGAAAACAGCTTGCTTAATCATTCCTGAAACACGGGAAAAATTAAAATACATTTTTTTCTTTGTTGAGCAATAAAAACAATGCCAGATTGTTAATGCCTCTTTTGTACCTTTCACTTGAAAGACCTCAAAAGAACATCAAGGAGAATAAAGGCAAAATCTATTCCCCAATGGCATCATTATACATGGTGAGGCCTCTAAAACTAAAACTCTAAAGACATTCGGGAAGAGTAGAGGAATAAATGACAGCAAACTGAAGAGTTTTGTCTCTGGAGCTTTGTTCAACCTGCTTTGTTCAAATCCATCAAAATTGGATGATGAAAAGCAAAGATCTCATTTGTTTCAACATTAAAGTAGTAAATTAGTCAGCGGTGAGTTAATTGTCCTGTAAAGCCGTTAACATGCCAGGAGTATCCCATCTCCAATATTTTAAATTGTATTCTTATGGCTGAAATGAAAGGAACCATTAGAGGCGTGTAAAACAATGTATTTAATAATTTAAACTGGTTCGATTCAAATATGATTTTTGTTCTGAAATATTTATAGATGCTCCTGTTTTGATTTAAGATGAGCAAGTTTCATTTCAGATGTCAGGACATCAAATAGAAACTCCCTGCAATTCGGGGCTAAAGTAAGGAGATGGATTAGTGTGTCCAGTGTTGTGTTTCATTCCTGGCTGTTCCTGTTTGCTGCCAGGGTATAGAATTAGCAGGTTTGGTTACATTTTACTTGGAAGTTTTTGGTGACCTTTTCTAATCCTGACTGTTTCATAATTTAATGTCTTGACCTTCGTTTTCTGTAGAGCCACCTCAGTGATAAATGCAGAGATTTAATAACTAGAACTAGTTGACAGGTGACCTTTCGTACATGGCCATTTCTCTTTGCTGGGGAAACCACATTGTTTTGCAAGTTTTAATTTACAAGTTTTAATGATCTATTCTATTGTCTATAAGCTTATTCATGAAATAAAAAGTAAAGGTTAAATATTTCATTCTTCTTATTGATTAAAATGTAAAGTGCTTGGCAGTTGTCCCAATATATCATTCAAAAAGGATAGGGCAGTTTGTCAGTTTCTTCTCCATAGGAAAGAGGAGAGGAATTTTCCAGAGTGGTTGGTGGATAGGATAGTAAGCTATCTCATCAGCTGAATGACGGTAGCTGTGTGTGTGTGTGTGTGTGTGTGTGTGTGTGTGTGTTTGCATGTGCGCATTTGTGTGTGTAAATTCAGAGCAGAGAAACAGAAGAGTTTGTTAACCATATCTGTTCTAAAATTTGAAGTGTCTATGACTCAACAGAAGGTAAAACTTGCCAATCAAAGTAAATGATCTGTTAGTTTAGATCATTTTCCTTTCCTTTTTTTTTTAATAGGCAAGGATCAATCGGGCATGTCATGACAAAATTAGTTTCTAGGTCTACATAATAATAGTTGAGCACAGAAAGGTACAGCTGACTATTAGAATGCAGCAAACCTTTCCAGAGCAGTAGAAATAGACACACCCTTCGCAGGCTCGTCCTCATGGCATCAGAGAATATGGGGCTTTCCTGATTCTCTGGTGCTCACATTCTTCAGCATTTTTGCAAAGAGTTCATTTTGTGCCAAATACTTATGTCTGTAATAAAATTAAAATGAAAATCAGCATGGCTGTACCATGACCTGCAGTGTGAGCACAGTAGCCCATCAGGCAGCGCCCCGAGTTTTCATGGGTACAGATGAGAGGACATTTCATGAGTTACAGAATGGCTTGGCTGTCTTGAACTAACTGGTTCCCTAGGACATGTAAACAGCCACTGTGCGTTTCACAAGTGAATTTATTTCGAGGAGGTTTCAGTCAAGCAGGAAGGAGGTATTTCCATTAGATACAGAGACCAGCTCATTAAAACAATATCAGCATGGCCTTTTTTTTTTCCAGACATGTCTGTAACTATTTAATACTTCAGAAAGAAACACAACTCACTGCTATTGTGAAAAAAGTTTGAAAAGCAAATTGAGTAAGATGTGAAGGACCACTTTAAAGCTAAAAATGAACAAACAAAACTAGTCATGATTAGTTTATCTTAGACTGAAATTACAGCCATATTACAAACTGGAAATATTTAGAAGATATATACACACACACACACACACACACACACACACACACACATAATTTCTTATCCCATGATAATACCATTGTCAGAAAGGACAGGTAAATTCCACTCACATGCAAAGCTTAACAATCCTGAGCAGGCTTTCATGAAATTAAAAAACCTTCTTTTGTTTTGGTGAAATTCTTGGCCACCAGCATGTTTAGAAGCATTAATGTATAAATAATTAATTCAAAAAATTTTAATATAATACTAGGTGAGATTTGAGGTGTTTGCTTATGTGTGCACTAGGAAGAATGCAAAATAATAATAAATATTTCTTTACTATCTCCCTCTTTTTTGTGTGTGACAGAGACAGAGAGAGAGAGAGATGAGAAGTATCAATTCTTCATTTTGGCACCTTAATTGTTCATTGATCGCTTTCTCGTATGTGCCTTGACTGGGGGCTACAGCAGAGCGACTGACTCCTTGGCTCAAGCCAGCAACCTTGGGCTCCAAGCCAGTGACCTTTGGGCTCAAGCCAGCGACTATGACATCATATCTATGATCCCATGCTCAAGCCAGTGACCTCTGGTGAGCCTGCGCTCAAGGCAGATGAGCCCATGCTCAAGCCAGTGACCTCGGGGCCTCAAACGTGGGTCCTCTGCATCCCAGTCCGACACTCTATCCACTGCGCCACTGCCTGGTCAGGCTCTCTTTTTTTAATAGTAATGTGAATGCATGTTCTCAAAGATAACATGCTTCTGTTTTTAACATGAATGATATCTAGTATCTGCTGGGTATCATGTTCATTTCTGTTTCCTCAACTTTATAATGGCAAAAAAAAACCCAACTAACTTTTGAAGAATTTATTGTGAGAATTGAGTGGAATAATGTAAGGAAGTGCTGGGTAGGATGACTGGTTGAATAATAGGTATTCAATTATGTGTATACCATTAAATATAATACACTATACTTATACATCTCTCTCACACTATTTCTTCCCTTCCTCCTTCTCTCACACTTTCCCTGTGCCCTCAACAGAAATCAAGTCTATTTTTTGCTAAGGCAGCAAATGTCAAGATTCATTTTAACAGAGAAAGAACTTGATTTTCAAGGCAGTCTCTTCACCCATTAAAATAGTGAATGAATTGACTCTAGTTGATCATATAGTGAGGTGAAAGCTCACACTGATTAGAATCCTAGAAATTAAAAAATCTTCTTTTGTTTTGGTGAAATTCTTGGCCACCAGCAATTTATTATATTACCCCTCATAGCACTTTGCACAGAATAAGTACCAAGTAAAAAACTACTTGCTTGTTTAATAGATGTCATCAAATTCTTAACTTTCTCCAAGCTGCATGTTTGTAACCAGATCTGCAGGTAAGAGTTAGTATATTTTTGCAGAAGAGGAAAATAGCAAAATCAAATATAGTGATGTTACCATAAAAATATTAGTATTTTAGACTTCAGATAAAAGAATGTATCTGACATTTGTGGGTTTTCTTTGAACAGGGACACAATAGCCAGACAGGGTTGGCTGTACATTTATAGGGATTTCAGTTTACGGACACAGCCCAAGCCCAACCAAAGCTTTTGAGTTGATGATATTTTGAGTGTACAAGAAAAAAAGATGAAGAGGCAAGGTTGTTTGTATGGAAAACAAACAAACAAACAAACAAAAATGGACAAGCAGTAAAAAAGGAGAATTTAGAATAAAGAGAAAACTTGATAGAGTAGAACCAGATAAATACTTCCAAAAGTCTCGGAAAATCCTGGGCCTCAATCTAGAAAGAAACTGCTTACTGAGGTAGAACTGGGCGAGTGGAGGCATATGGAATAAATTTTCAAGCAAGGTCCAAAAATGAAATAATATAAATGAGTTAAAGAAAGAGCAGTGAATTTTTACAAAGAAAATCGAGATCACAACACACAAGGATAAAGGCAGTAAAAGGAGCTGAGATAGCCAGATACCATCCGCTCCTGGGTCAAACCGTCCATTTGTGATTAGGTATTTCTTTATATCATAGCTTACTGTAGTTTGAAGGTACCTTCAAATGTATTCAATATATATGAGTCCCTTCGGCCTTATCAAGCTCTTTGTGTTACCTGAAGCTTCAGTTATGATGAAGAAGGTCTCGCTCTCCTAGCCCTGCACTCCTATCAGACTGGAAGGATGGTTCCTGCAATGAAGTGGTGAACAAAGCAGTCACCACGTGCAGCCTCTCCTGGTGCCTCGGGCAGAAAGGCAGACAGCTCGGTAGGATTGTGACAGAGCAGTAGGGACATGTGGAAGTCTCCTAAGACTCTGGCCATGGTGACAGTATTGCCAAGTGAGTAGTATGACAGAAAGGGACAATTTGATCATTACCATCTACCCCCAAAGACATTGCGTTCATTGCATTCTGCCCAATGACATATTTGTTACTTAAATAAGAGGCTGTTCTTCACATTGTTTACCCTCAGTTTGTTAGCTGCTGACCTCATAATCTGCACAGCTGTGGCGTCCTGATACGTTGTCGTGAAACAGATTGTGATGTCTTAATTGATCACTTTCAGGGGTTACAACTGTCAAGTGAAACCAGTATGCTGATTCTTATTAGTTAAATTAAGACTCGTTATAGCAGAACCAGCTAATTTGCTCTTGGGACTGGGGAATGTAATGCAAATTGCTGCATCTTGTAGATTAGAAAGCATCTAAGGCGTTTCTTTATATATTCCTTATTTATCTTTGATTTTTTAAAAATTTGTGGAATCCATACCCCCCAAAATGTTTGTAAAATTCAGTGAAGCAACTTCTTGCACCATAAAGTAAATTGAATGTAACTTCCCTGCACCATATGCATCTTGGTGAAAAGTTGGCTGTGCCCTATGAAACACAATTTAAAGCGGGCATTGATTTGTATGAGTCTGAGTAAGTTGGGAGGACACAGCTAAGTGTAGTGGATGCTGAACCCTGCTGTAGATCACCTGGCAGAAAGAATAGGTTGTTCGTCTTTATCATCCCAAATAACAGTAGTTAGTGTCTTAGGTGCTTCCCAAAGGGCTTAGATCAATGCCTGCTCCCAAGAGACACCTTCTTGTGCCTCCTTTTGCCCCAACTTCACTATGGCACCAACCTTCAGAACTCCATTTTCAAGTGCCCTAACATACTCATCCAGCTGAGTGGACCTTGTCTAACCTGGTGCCCAGACCACCTGCTGCCCACCTTAGTTCAGAAATCTTACTGTAGCAGGAGTGATGGACAGTCCCTTTGATAGCAGTTTTAAGGTTCCTCTTTAGTGGACCTTTGTGAGCTCTACTAGTCAAGATTTTTTCAAAATTCTTAAATTTTACATCTCAAATAAATAGATGCCTTTGTCTACTGAGCATATTTTATAGGTGTACAATGAAATATAAATAAAAGATATTAAATTAATATATAACTATTAGCATCCAAAATACAATGGGAAGCGTAGGTATGTTCATCAAAGCAGTTTCTTTTGTAGTAGAAAAAAATCAGATAATAACTAACTGTGCTCAGCAGTAGGCAAACGGGTAAATTATGATATATCCATCCATGTAATGGAATACTGTGTAGGCATTAAAAATATCTCTAAGGACTATTTATTGACATGGAAAAATTTAATGATGTGAAATCAAATGAAAAACCAAGATTGCTAAATTATATCAATGGTATTTCTCAACCTGTCTAAAATGAGATATCTAGAAGGAAGAAACTACAACAAAATATTGTAGCTAATTTTTCAGTGGTAGAAATATGAAGATCTTTTATTCTTTTATCTATTTTTTTATTTTTTTAACTTTTCCATAGCAAGTCCATATTACTGTAATAATTAGGAAAATAATTTAAAGCAGTTTGAGTAGTTTTGTTTTGATATTTGCTGTAGGAGTCTGTGTTGAAGACAACTCCCGTCTCACAGATCTGGAACGAGCTGCTCTCTTCCCACCTGGTCCTGCCCTCCTGAAGCCTTCTCTTTCTGAGTTAAAGGCACCTCCAGTCTTCCAGTTTCTCGGGCTAAAAATTGGGGAAGTTATCCTTGACTTGTCTTTTTCTCATATCCTACATGTCATCTCTGGTCAAAAAAAGGTAGAGTAGGCTCTGCTTTCAGAATATATATAGAATGTGACCAGCTTCTTGCCACTTCCTGCTACCTGACCTGTTCAAGCCACCGTCTTATCTTGTCTCAGTTGCGGCAGTAGCCTGCTTTCTTGGTTTCTGTCTTTGCTTTCTTTGTGTCAGTTTTGCATTCAGCAGCCAGAGTTGTTAAAATACAACTCAGATCAGTCACTTCTCTCTCTGCTCAGAGTCCAGTGGCTCCTGAGTTAAAGACCCTATGTGATGCCTGCCCTGTCATCTCTCTGGCCCCAGTACCTGCTCCTCTTCTCAGTGTTCTGTGCTCTCCCAAGTGTTTCTTTCCTGCCTTGGGGGGTTGGCAGTGACTTTTGCTTTTGCTTTGCCGGAATACACTTTCCCCCAACATCCCCAAGCCAACCCTCTTAATTCAGGTATTCAAATATCATTTTTCCCCTGTGGCCTTTACTGCTCACTCTATCAACACACACACACTCTAACCTTCTTTCTTGCTTTCATTTTCTCTACTTAGTACCTATCTCCATTTAACACATGATATACTGTGTGGATTTGTTTATTGCGCCCCCCCCCCCCCCCCCCCCCCGTTAGATGTAAGCTCTATGAGGGCAGGGATATTTGTTTCAAATTTTTACAGCGGGATTCCCAACCCCTAGAGCAGGCCTGGCACTTAGTAGTTGCTCAATAACTAGGCTGGGCCTTGACCATTGAAGAGGTGATCTGTGACAGTCATGTGATAATTATCCTGCTAACTTCTCTGAGGCACTTTGCCTATCAATTTACATATTGAAATAGAACCTGTTGGTATCTTGATATGTTTCTACTAGATTGATTTTTTTCTTCTCATCTAAATTAATAATTCCAGATGAATTAGAATTGGAAAAGTCCTTTTCTTCCCTAATATTAAATTGTGTTCAGACTCCTAATAAATTATTTTAACTTAATTACTTTCATTTTGTAACTTAACCACTATGTATTGGGCTCCTATATTATTCCACGGACCTCTGAGGAGTTAGGATTAAATTGAAGAAGACAACCTTTGACTCTACTTTTATAGTGTTTACTGTCTGGTGGACAGACATAATTAAACAATAATTAAAGTACAACACTAGGGCCTAGTGTGAGAGGAGCCACTGACTAATAGGCACAATAAAAATCCAGGATCAACTGTCAGACACAGAACACAGAATCTCATAAAAAGGAGATGAGAAAGATGTGTATCAACAAAACACATTGCTCTTTTATCACTGCTTTAAAAGTTAGGGTGCCTTTTCTTTATGTGGGAGGTTAATCGGCAAAAGGGATTTACTTAGCTCTGGAGAAAAGAATCAGGAAGTAATGAGAAGGGCAGTGGGTTTAGAGTAAGGAGATCTAGATTAGAATCTACCACTGCAACTTGAATTTATGTGTAAATCCTTAAAGCCAGTGCTTAATCTCTCTGAGTCTCTATTACCTCATTGGTTAGGGTGGTGCTTAGAGTACCTGTAGAGATTGTCTCTGTACATACTTTCTCTGAGTTCATAAAAGAAACCCTTCCATACCCATCTAGAATAAACATAAACACAAAGGTCAGCCAACACTGGGATGCAGAGGAAAATTTTAAGGGTCTTTGTAATATTTTTGATAGCCTGGGACTTGTTTTAAGTAGTTCTGGGTTCTGAAAATCTTTTTCAGAATCCTGTCATTTGCCGAATTTTTCATATTGTCCTCAGCTGCTACATAACTATTTATACATATAAGTAAAATGTAGAATTGATGCCTGGATATATTCCTTTTGCCTTCTTTTTAGCCATTAGACTTATTAAAGAGATAAAATTTTTCTGTGTTTGCTTATTTCATTTGAAATTACAGTTTTGAATGAAAAGTCATCATTTAGAGTGGCAAGCAAATGACAGTTTTTCATTTAACTTTAAACCAACAGAAGGGAAGAGAAATTAAAATTATTTCTTAACAATCTGTATTCACTTTGTAAACTGCCACTAGCTTGATAAACTGCCACTAGCTTGATAACCTGTTACAATCATTATAGGACTGGTATATCTATTTCAGAGGTATTCCTACATTCGGCACTTATACACAATATCTGAATATTATGTTTCTCCAGAGAAATTTGTGTAGCTAGGTGGACCTCAGTAATTTATGTTTCTTCCCCCATCTTGTTTCTCCTTCTGTTTTTCAGCCTTTGCAACTGGACTGTGAGCTCTGTGCCATAGTGTCAAACTCAGGTCAGATGGTCGGCCAGAAGGTGGGGAATGAGATAGATCAGTCCTCCTGCATTTGGAGAATGAACAACGCCCCTACCAAAGGCTACGAAGAAGATGTTGGTCACATAACAATGATTCGAGTTGTGTCCCACACCAGTGTTCCTCTTTTGCTAAAAAACCCTGATTATTTTTTCAAGGAGGCAAACACTACTATTTATGTTATTTGGGGCCCTTTTCGCAATATGAGGAAAGATGGCCATGGCATCGTTTACAACATGTTGAAAAAGACTGTTGACATCTATCCAAGTGCCCAAATTTACATCACTACAGAGAAGCGCATGAGCTACTGTGATGGAGTTTTTAAGAAGGAAACTGGGAAAGACAGGTGAGTCCTCTAAAACCAGCCGTCTTGTCCTTTATGCTAAATCTTTGCTGAGTCCTTTTGTCAGCTATCAAATGAACAGAGTTATTTTTCAAACTGATTGTTATGTGTATTTAACTCCTATGATTACTTGATGAGCCAGCAACTAGGTCGCATTAATTCCACCTACACTACCTCCTGCTCTCTCTATTTTGATTGGCTTCAGGCTCCAAAAATCACTGGATGCTTTCCCAGGTTATCTTTAAATTTATTCTTACTTAGCTCAATTTGTTATTGATTAAATTGGATAAAAGTTCCTTAACATTTCAAAACAGAAACATTTTGTTTTGAAATGTTAAGGACCTTTAGGACCTAAACTCCTTTGCAGGTGATGGCAAAAATTTACCTGAGACCACAAAACAAACAAGCTATTGATTCTCCAATAAGGTTGCATAGTTTCTTGCATGAAAATAAATCCTATGATTGTGAACACCGTAACTTGGTATCTAACATGTTAAGTAGAATGTCATATTGAAATTATGCATTACTTGAAATAATTAACAGTGGATTCTTGAAATGAGGTATAAATACTATTCACTCAATTATTCAAAAATCTACTTGACTTTTTCACAGCATCCATTTCTCTGCAGCATTCTGTAAACTACCCTTCCCACGTCCTTTTCCTGAGGTCTGCTTGCCTCATTTTATCCTACTCCTTACTTCTTTCTGTTTCCTCTCTTTCTTTTTCATCCCCCTCATCTCCCACATAACTCTACTGTCTGCCATTTTTCCTTTCTCTTTAGAAAGGTAACAAGTATATGGGAGAGAAGTGGAATTATAAATCAGTAGCTCTTAGTTCAGATATCTAATTCTAATAAAACTGCTTAAGAAAAATATTAAAAATAATTGCTGAACTTTTAGGTTATATGTACATTTTAATTATTTGTGAATAAATTAATACCATGAATAAATTGAGCATTGGCTATCATTTCAATATTAACATTCTGATTGCTCAAAATTTGTACCTTTTTCTCTTCAATATTATCAAATGTAAAGTTTTAACTATGTTGGGGTATGTGCTTATAGAGGGAAATTTTTTGATGCCTCTGGGTATAATTTTAATGTTGATAATTATTTTAGAATCTTATCTCCTATTGACAATGTTGGTTGAATTTAGTGTTTTCTACTTCTGAACACCAAAAATGCATAGCTTCTAATGAAATACAAAGCAGAAATAGCCATAATACTGTTATTTTTTGCTGTTAGAGTTACTGAGAAGAATGCTAATGGTTAGCTTTGAATCAGTGCAGCATAAGCTGTACAAAGAGACAAGCAGTAGAGATAAAAGAAATAGGTATGTGCTTCAAAGAAGTAATCTCACATGTAACACCATTCTACAAAAATGTGGCCATTCTCAAGGGGTTTTGGAAATGTTTGGTCTCTCACTAGCCCAGGGCAATGCAATTAATTAGATATATTTGGTTTTCCATTAGTCACAGTTAGCACTTGGGGTCTCCCCACTTATAAGCCCTAAAACCATTTCAGGGTATCAGAGAAGAACTTAACATGCCATTTGTTTATATTTGTTTATATCCCATTGGCTTTTGCTGTGAGTTTTCAGAGAGACAGCACTGTCACAGATGTCTGGATTGTACAAGAATGAGGAAAGAAGAGCTTTGGGAGACGCAGTTCCCTAATGGTTGAATGTGCTATTTGTATAGTGGGAAAAAGTTCACCTGGTAAAAATTGATTTGCAGATATCATTCAGTTGATAGTCACCAAAATAAATGTAGGGAAAAGAAATACGAAATAATTGTCTGATGCTGTCTTGCTGTTTTCTTCACCAAGTCTAATCCTGTCTGGTCGCTTTACCAGGTACTAAACCAGACCAAAGAAGACAAATATGCTAGTGTTTTACAAATGAGCAGAATGCGCGATTTTGGTAAAATCTTGTTGACAAAGATTGACCAAAATGACCTCAAAAGCTGCTATCTCCCTATCTCCACTGTGACTTAAGTCTATATCCTCACTTTAGCTGTATGAATTTTTACTGTCTTAGGATTTCCTATAGTGACCTGATGTTCATTGCCAAATTTCAAACAAGAATATTTTTAACCTTTTTTTGAGAAAGAAAATGCCAAACTTGTAAAATCAAGAGGCTAACGGTGTGTAAAGAACCTCTGTATACCCACTGCTCAGATTGAATAACTACAAACTCCTGACCAACCTTGTTTCATCTATACTGGGATGCACTTTTTCTCTCTCCAAGGTTTATTTTGAAGCAAATGCCAGACATCTTATTATTTCATATATAAATATTTCAGCATTTATCACTAAAAGATAAAGGTTCTTAAAAATAAACACAATGCCATTGTCCTACCTAGGAATCAGCAATATGTCCTTAATAACATTACATATTTAGTCTGTTTTGAAATGTCTCCAATAATCTCATTAATATTTTTAACAGTTAATTTGAATCAGGATTAGCACTGAACTCCATACATTGTTCAAGTCAGAATTGGCACAAGGTCTGTACAATGCAATTAATTGATATGTCACCTGTATTTGTCTTTTTCTTTTCTTTTCTTTTTTTTTTTTTTTGTGGGAAAGACAGAGTTAGAGAGATGGACAGATAGAGACAGACAGACAGGAAGGGAGAGAGATGAGAAGCATCAGTTCTTTATTGCACCACCTTAGTTGTTCAGTGATTGCTTTCTCATATGTGCCTTAAGGGGGGGGGGGGGCTACAGCACACCTAGTGACCCCTTACTCGAGCCAACCACCTTGGGCTAAAGCTGATGAGCCTTGCTCAAACCAGATGAGCTCACGCTCAAGCTGGCGACCTTGGGGTCTTGAACCTGGGTCCTCCACATCCCAGTCTGACACTCTATCCACTGAGCCACCACCAGGTCAGGCTGTATTTGTCTTAATCTATTGATAGAACTTCTCGCCCCCTCTCTCGCTCTTTTATTTAAAAAATAGTCATTTGTTCTATAGAGCTTTCCTCAATCTAAATTTTGCTGACTGTACTCCATAATATTATTATTATTATTATTATTTTTGCATTTTTCTGAAGCTGGAAACAGGGAGAGAGAGTCAGACAGACTCCCGCATGCGCCCGACCGGGATCCACCCGGCACGCCCACCAGGGGGCGACGCTCTGCCCACCAGGGGGCGATGCTCTGCCCATCCTGGGTGTCGCCATGTTGCGACCAGAGCCACTCTAGCGCCTGGGGCAGAGGCCACAGAGCCATCCCCAGCGCCCGGGCCATCTTTGCTCCAGTGGAGCCTTGGCTGCGGGAGGGGAAGAGAGAGACAGAGAGGAAGGCGCAGCGGAGGGGTGGAGAAGCAAATGGGCGCTTCTCCTATGTGCCCTGGCCGGGAATCGAACCCGGGTCCTCCGCACGCTAGGCCGACGCTCTACTGCTGAGCCAACCGGCCAGGGCTCCATAATATTTTTTTACATTGATATTTCCCTGTATTATTTAGAAGTTAAATTTAATGTGGTGACATTTATCAATAAGAGCACATAAGTTTCAGGTAAACATTCCTATAGCATATGAACTGTTGATTGAGTTGTGTGCCCATCACCCAAAGTCAAATCATTTTCTGTCACTATATATTTGTCCTTTAGTCCCCCCCTCCACCCTCTCTTCCTGGCAACCACTTTACTTCTATATACGTCCATAAGTCTCAGTTTTATATCCCACCTATGTGTGAAATTATATAGTCCTTAGCTTTTTCTGATTTACTTATTTCACTTGGTATAATGTTCTCAAGATCTTCAAGGACCATCCATGCTGTCATAAATGGTAATAACATCATTATTTCTTATAGCTGAGTAGTATTCTATTGTATATATGCACCACATCTTCTTTATCAAATCCTCTATTGAGGGACACTTTGGTTGTTTCCATGTCTTGGCCACTGTGAATAATGCTGCAATGAACATGGGGGTGCATGTGTCTGCGTACCAGTGTTTTTTTTGTAGATACTCAGTAGAGAGATTGCTGGGTCATATGGTAATTTGAGTCTTAATATTTTAAGGAACTGTCTTCTATAATGACTGTACCAGTTTACATTTCCACCAGCAGTGAATGAGGGTTTCTTTTTTTTCACAGCCTCTCAAACACTTGTTATTACCTGTCTTGTTGATGTTCATATTTCTATGTTGAGACTTTATTAGGTTCAAGTTTTTTTTTTCCCCAAGCCCATTATTGGAACAGTGGGTGATACTTCTATCAGAAGGAATACTTCTATAAGGAGGAATACTGTCTAGTTTTCTCTTTATGTTAGACATCATTAACGATCATTGTCTAGGTGAATTAATTTCTTGAAGGTTGCAAAATGGTTATATTTCATCATTGCCTTTTCATTTATTTGCTGATAATCCTTATAAAGAGAAACTTGCCCTCATTGACCATCTGGTTACCCTGAGATAGTACCAGTTCTTTTTCTTTATTTATCAATTTCAAGACATTGCTTCCCCAGCATCATCTAAAAGTGAAGCAAGTTTATTTATTAATATTTACATGTTGACATATATTTAAACATTTGAAACATTTTAATTCATTAAAATTATATTCTTTTGTTCAAATTATCCTAATTTGGGATGTGGGAACCTCTTCAAATTGGTTTTGGAGTCCTTTTGACATGTCTTTAGCATTTTTGGATAGCTTCTTTGCTTACTGGTATTATAGTATGTTTCAGGCTCTTCTGTACATATCCTGATGCAAACCTGGATTTAGACACTTCTCCTGTTAGTACATATTTAAGAGAGCATAATCTTGGTGATACAAGTGCTTATTGATACTAGGTTGCTCTTTGTTTCTTGATCTTTTCATTGGACAGACCTAATATATAAATAACATATGCTGTATATATTGCTTAAAAATAAAATCATTAGGTGTTCAAACTGACACTTCCAATTCAAATTCAGAGCTATAAGGTTTTTATTTTACCCTATCTTACATCTGTTTATTTTTTCTGCCATGTTGACAATCATATGTCCAATCTAGGGACACCAATGTTAATCACTCATCTGCTTTATCCTACAACACACATACATACAACAATCTAGCGTAAATACAACTAGTGATATTGTTTTTTTTTTTTTTTTCATTTTTTTTTTTTATTCATTTTGTTTTAGAGAGGAGAGAGAGAGAGAGAGAGAGAGAGGAGAGACAGAAAGAGAGAAGGGAGGGAGGAACTGGAAGCATCAACTCCCATATGTGCCTTGACCAGGCAAGCCCAGGTTTTGAACCGGCGACCTCAGCATTTCCAGGTCGACGCTTTATCCACTGCGCCACCACAGGTCAGGCCCAACTAGTGATATTGTTACTGTAATCATCCTCAGATTATTTTGCATCAAAGACATTTGAATGACAGGTATTCGAGTGGGTACATGCTCACAAAGTGTGTTGGTTATATCCTAACAAAAGTTGTAAATATTTTTCCTAAGTACATAAGAGTAAGTGGTATACATTATTGCAGGCATGAGGAAGTCAGGAAACAGGGATGTCCATTTAATCTAACATTACATTAAGAAAATAGTTGTAAAGCTATCATATTTTGATATGCTTGCGCTTATAGGAACTTTTTAGCAAGTGCTCATTTTCTTCATCAGGTTTTTAATGGAGAAGTTATGTGACGATTAGGATGCATAATTTATAGACTTTTTAAAATCTGTGACCTTAGGAGTTAAAATGATTCATGATAGGTAAATGATTAAATGGATATTTTCAAAGAAAAACTAGCCTCTCAGCTAACTAACTTCTTCAAATTGTCAAATCTCCCTTATTTATGGTGGGTGTTGTTTTTATTTTTTAAATCCCTCGCTAAGAAAACGTTAAGTAGTAGAAGAAATATGTATACTGTTAAATGTCTTAGAGTGATTTTAGCATATTTTTAAGCATACTGGAATACTTTTCAAGCCAAATGAAATTTAATTTGTTTTCTTATCAGTTACTAGCTAAAATTACTTGGCTTGTTCATTAAAAGGGTGACCTTGTGGAAAAGGCTGAGAGAAAAGGAAAAGAAGGCTGTTTGTCCTTTCCCTCTTCATCTTCTGGGGCCCAGTGTCCTTTGGAATCCTAGGTCCTTTGGGCAGTGGTTACTTTTATAGTTTCACTTACCAAATATTTTTCTGGGAAACAATTTTCAACAAACCAGAAACCTTTGGAATTAAAAGTTTTATATTCAAAATAATCTAGGCCATAAAGGATCTCTTTCTCTCTTGAATGATTGGTGTGCATAAATAATATTAGACTGCTGACATTTACACTTTTGCATTAATACATCTTAAGACTGAAATACCCTAAGAGCAACAGTTCTCAACCTGTGGGTCGCGACCCCGGCGTGGGTCGCACGACCAAAACACAGGGGTCACCTAAAGCCATCGAAAAACAGGTTGAGAGCCGCTGTCCTAGAGGCACTGTAAGTCGGACAGTGGAACATGGTGCCACACTCAATATGTGAAAAATGTGATTACCGTATTTTTCGCCCCATAAGACGCACCTGGTCATAAGACACACCTAGCGTTCTAAGGAGGAAAATAAGAAAAAAAAATTCTGAAAAAATGGTGTGTTAAAATATTTAATAAAATATACCACAGGCCCTGGCCAGTTGGCTCAGTGGTAGAGTGTCAGCCCAGGATGTGGAAGTCCCAGGTTTGATTCCCAGCCAGGGCACACAGGAGAAGCACCCATCTGCTTCTATGCCCTTCCCCCTTCTCCTTTCTCTCTCTCTCTCTCTCTCTCTCTCTCTCTCTCTCTCTCTCTCTCATCCCCTCCCGCAGCCAAGGCTCCATTGGAGCAAAGTTGGCCTGGGCACTGAAGATGGCTCTATGGCCTTTGCGTCAGGCACTAGAATGGCTCCGGTTGCAACAGAGCAACGCCCCAGGTGCGCAGAGCATCGCCCCCTGGTGGGCGTGCCGGGTGGATCCTGAATAGGCTCATGTGGGAGTCTGTCTCTCTACCTCCTTGCTTCTCACTTGGGGGGGGGGGGGAATATATGTGTGTGTGTGTGTGTGTGTGTGTGTGTATGTATGTATATATATATAATCACAATAATATTTCAACAATGTAAACTCAACAGCAGTATTAACAACCATTAACACTATTATTAACAAATGAAAAGATACTTTAATGTTCAAATACTCTTCTAGTCCGAAAACCACAGGAACTCATCGTCACTAGTGTCAGAATTTAAGAAGCTCAGTTGCTCACAATTACTGGTATCACTTTCTTTGCTATTTTCATATATGATACCATTTTCAGTGCCATCTAAGGCAGGGGTCCCCAAACTACGGCCTGCTGGCTGCATGCGGGCCCCTGAGGCCATTTATCCAGCCCCCGCCGCACTTCTGGAAGGGGCACGTCTTTCATTGGTGGTCAGTGAGAGGAGCACTGAAATACTGGTTCCCATTGAAATACTGGTCAGTTTGTTGATTTAAATTTATTTGTTCTTTATTTTAAATATTGTATTTGTTCCCGTTTTGTTTTTTTACTTTAAAATAAGATATGTGCAGTGTGCATAGGGATTTGTTCATAGTTTATTTTATAGTCCGCCCTCCAACGGTCTGAGGGACAGTGAACTGGCCCCCTGTGCAAAAAGTTTGGGGACCCCTGATCGAAGGTATTGTTAATGCCACATTTTTTGAATGACCATACCATGGTTTGTTTCATTCTTCACTGACTGCCATGATGTTTTCACCCATTCACAAACCTGAGTGATAGTGGGTCTCTTCATTCGTCCAGTTGGTGTCAAATCACAATTACCAGCAGCCATCCATTTGCTCCACTCTTCTCGCATAAAGACTTTAAATAGTTTGTTGATGGAAACGTCGAGAGGTTGCAACTGTCTGGTAAGACCCCCAGGAATTACAGCTAGATGAGTCTTCACTTCTTTGAAGTTTTTTTTGTGATTTTGCTAATATGTGCTCTAAACTGGTCAAGCACTAATAGGGCAGATTTTTTTCAGAAGCCCTCTAGGATGTTTGGACCAAACTTTTTCAATCCACACTCTCATTCCATTTTCGTCCACCAATCCTTTCTCATGAACTCCCCTGCTGCTGCACTAGGGAAAGTCCAGTTATTTTTTACTCTAATGTCACTACATAGGTAAATACCTGGATTACAGCTGGAATAAACTGATGGAGAAGAGCATCATAGCCCTCTCCGTCTGCCACTGCTTTGCCTGTGCTTGCACTGCCCTCCCAGCTCACTGCAAGTGCCTCGCACCCTTGGCCCCTCCCCTATTTGCCAGCCAGCCAATGAAATGCTACTAGGCTGGTAACAAGTGACATCAGCACTTCACGCAGAGCACCAGCAGCTGCAGCACGCCTCTCACATTTGCCCTGGATGATGCCAGATGACTGTGTTCACACAACCTCGCTGGCCTTCCCTCTTGGTTCCTGGTGGAAACCGGAACCAGGAGATCACTCAGCAGATGCAGGTGTTTCGCACACCGCTCTAACTGGTATGATTACCCTCCTGCTGACACTCATTCTACATGTTTACCGGCGCATCACCCCGCAGCAGCTAAAAAAAATGAACATTTGCTCCATAAGACACGTGGGTTTTTCCCCTCCACTTTTGGGGGGAAAATGCATCTTATGGAGCGAAACACATGGTATGTGCCTACCTATGTACAGCTGCAAAATGAATATTAACTCTCCTGGAGAAGCAACAGAGAGCCAGTGTGAGGCTTCTGCTTACTTGTGGGTAGGTAGGCAAGTTGCAGCTCACATTCCACTTTATAAATATGTTGACAAGAGCATACACATTATTTCATTAAGTAATAACTGAGAAAGCTACAGTCCCCATTTAAAGTGCAAAGCTAATCCCCAGACTGATAAGGGCCCAGAGCTGCCCTAAATAGGTCTTAATTAGCTGGCCCCTGTGTGGCTCTGCCTTCAGGGATGGGTGAAATTAATGAAAGCTAGCAGCAAATACATCAGTGTTTCAAGATGTTACTGCCTCAGGTACAGAGGATGAGAAGGGAGAGAGTTACTTTTAAGTATCATTTAGGAGAAAGGATATACAAGTCAGTTTCAGAAAAACACTTTAAAATGGGACACTGTTAGGTCAATATTGAGATGGCTGCCTGGCTAATCTTTGCCTGCATGCTCCACCCACTCCCACTCAGTCTTAAGGACAGAAAAGGAACTCAGTGATGTGTCATTTCTCACTGTCGTCTGCTGGAGACAATTTTGTCATCTGGTGCGGGTTTTAGGAGCATCCCGGGTTTTGCTATCGCAGCTTGACCAGCGTGAAAGTGTCTTGTGCCACTGTGTGATTGACTTTAGGGATTAAATTGGCTCACGTTCCTTAGGTTTGCTCACAGTTGGTCATTTCTAGGGTGTGAAGAGGTGTCGAGCCTCTCCCCCGAGGAACTGGGAACTCTCTGCGCCCCCTCTGTTGGGGCACATGACAGGGAAGTGCCTCAGAAAAGGCCGTGCAGTAAGGGGGAGAGGCAGGAACAAGAACAAGCTGCTCGCCCAGGCAGCCGGACACAGAGCCGCTCAGTTCATCCAGAGAAGTGCTATTACTCTACCTGGACTCTGAAAACAAAGATGTCTGGTTATTTCTGACTCAAAATAAATAGGTACTAACCCCAGACAAACCTGGACCAAGAGAAAATAGACAAAGTTACAAATTTTCTTGGACTGAAAGGACACTATTAAAAACTTTTCTTTGTCTTTATTTTGGAAGACGTCTTTGCAAATATTAATGTAACATCTAAGCACTTTTGTGAGAGCCACGTCGACATACCTCTGTGTTGGAAGGAATGACTCTTCCACCCAGCTGATGCATTTGGCAGGAACAGTAAGTTCACATAGCAGTCATAGGCTGACCCATAGGACTTCTGAGCCAAAGAGCCTAATAAGGTGTTCAGGGCTGTTTTCAGGCTCACAGCATTGGGAAACAGGAGACTTCCTTTTTCCCTTTATTTATGATGGCATCCAGTGACCTACATTAGACCTCCCCTATAATACACATGTGCTGGAAATTAAAAATTCAATAAAAATTGCAAAGGATCTATGTTAAGAATGAGAGGATGCAAGGATGTTGTAATTTATCAAGATAGCAGTACTCACCTGTCGTGTGTTTAAAAACCCACACCTACACAGAGACAGACACATAAGCACACGCATACTCACACAGGGTGAAACTATGATGTATTTGACAGGATAGCTTAGTTCAGGATGGAAACAAGAGAAACATCTAAGGTTCAGTGGTCATGTTTTAAAAGGAAGGCTGTGCAGAACCTGGTTGTAGAAATCAGGACTTGAACTATTAGGTCCACTTAGGGAAATGACGTTCGTTCCCCTGGGCCTGAGAACATGACTTGGCAGAATGGCTCGATACAGAGCCAGTTCGTACTGTACAGAAAGGAAGTCCTCGTAGACACTTACGGAGAATATTCCCTCAATGTTAAGGCTTTTGAACACTACAAAGGATGTGAAACTCAAAGACATATAAGCCTGAAATTAGAAGCCTCATTAGAATATGTTCACACACATTTTTAAAGTTTAGAAAGACTTTAAAGGTTTTTTCTTTTCCTATTTGTGTGTTTGTTTGAAGTCATGTGTTTAATCACTTCAGTTGATTTACTTCTCTCTATAATTTGGATATCTCCTCTCGTTTGATTTTTTTTTTTAAATTGAGACCACCTCTGCCTCTTTTCAAGTTTATATCAAAATTAAGACAATTAAGAATAGTTATATACTTGTCCTTAAAAAATATCAGACAGGGGAAATCTTTCTTTTTTTCTTGGTTCTTACATACCTTGACTCTTACAAGAAAGTCGATTGTTTTGAGACTTTTCATCTGTACTATGTCTTTCTCTTTATACAACAGTACTCTTCAAACTTGAAAGTGCACGCAAGTCACCTGCTGATTCCGGGGGTTTGGGGTAGAGCCTCTGAACTCACAATTTGAACAAGTTTCCAGGACAGGCAATTGCTGTTAATCTGCAGATGATATTTTGGATTGTGTCATTTTAGTTTGCTTTGAATGAAGGGCCAAGACAACATTTCATTGTCCCTTGATCCAGAGACATACTTAAGTAAAAATAGCTATTTTACTTGTACTTGGACCCCAATTTTGTAACTATGCCCTGTTTCTGGCCATTTAAGGATGGGGCCCAGAACTCCTTAAGACTTAAACAAGGGCATTATTTATTTAACCTTACTACCTTACTGTGTTTATTTGTCCATTTCTATCATTGAACTATTCACTTCTTTAAAACAGGGACTGTGCCCATATTTGTTTTATTCTAAGATCTAACATAGCCATGGTTTGCCAACAGACTGCCAGAGAAATGTGTCGTTTACACCCTACTTCTTTCAGCTAAATGGCCCAAAGAGATTTCAGGTTTACTTGAAATGACCTCAGCGATAACTCATTTTCTTTCTTTTTTCATTTTTACCACTACCGCTGCTCTAGTTCAGGCTGTTTTGTCTCTTACCAGGGTGACTCCTAACACAGCCCTGCCTCTGCCTCTGCAGAGATTCCTCCCTCTGCTAAATTGCTCACCTTCCCATCATCATGCACACAAATGCATCTTTTATGACCAAATCAAGAGTTACCTCTTCCATGAAGCCTTTTGCAGTATTTCTAATTAGAACTTTATATTTCTCTGAAAATCCATAGCGTTTGGACTTTTTAAAAATAGAAATTATTACTCTCTGCCATGCACTATTGCCATTTATGTCTAATCTCTCCAGGTGGTCCCTAAACGCTTTGAGAAAATACCAGTTCTTATATATTTGTTTTATCAGAACCTTGTATAATGTATAATGACTCTAACAGATATTCAGTAAACATTTGATGAGTGAATGACTAAATAAATGAGTAAAAGAAATAATACCTGATAATTTTTTCTTTATATCTGCAAGGCTCTTTGCCACTTGTGAATTTCAAAACAGCTTCCCCTCCCCCCCCCCCCCCCCGTACTAAGGGTCACAGTACCACCAAACAAAGCAAGTTATAGGATTCAATTTTGATAGAAAAGTTTCCGCAGTTCTACTCAGAGAGACTATGCCTTTGCTCTATCTTACCAGAAGGTTGGCAAATCTATTACCTTCTGTAGGGATTTTGTGGACTGGGCACTGGGTTATTAATAAGTCACTGACAGAGCCATTCCTCAAATACAGGTTTCCATTTTAGTTTCACTTTGGTGGTAAATCAGGTTCTGAGGCTTCACTTACAATTCTGTTAGCTGTCAGTTGCCTGGAGAAAAAACAGATTTTAGCACCTAAACCCAAGGTTACACTCTTGGGCCTCAGCAAATACAACCACCACCAGAGAAGGCAGAAAACAAGACCCAGGCAAAGGAGAACTGATTATTATCCAACTCTGTCTTCCAATTGTCTCCCAGAAAACATTTTCTTCTTTGTCAACAAAAAAAGTAACTTGCCTTTATGAAAATACTTTTAAATAACTTTATGATGAACATAAAGAAAAGAAAGAAAATGGTACCAGTATCTTCTAACTCACTGTATACATAAGAGATGAATTTGTACTTAAACGTAGATGAAAATTAATGGAAATGTTTTGACATGATTCAGATCTTGTCACTATTCTGCTCAAAACCCTGAGTGAGGTAGTCCCGTATTTCCCTTAGGGTAAAAGCACAAGTGTTTACAATGACTTACACTGACTTCCAGCGTGATCTGACCCTTTGTTTCCTCTCTGACTTTCATTTATTAAGTTCCTCCGTGCTCCCTCTGCTCCAGCCACGCAGACTCCCTGCTGTGTCTCACACACTGGACGTGCTCCCTCTGTCAGACCTTTGCCTTAGCTCTCTGCTGGACCTCCCTTCCTTCCCACATGTCGCATGGTCCACCCGTCATCTCTCTACGCTGTTGCTCATTTGTCACCACTCAGTGGGTCTACCATGGTACTACCTAACATTGAAATCCCCGCTCCCCAAAGCCAGAATTTCCCATTCTCTTTCCTTTGTCCTGCTATTCTTGTTTCCTTCCCCCTACCACTGTTTACTTTCGAATGTTCTCTCTATCCTATACTTACTGATTTTATCATTTATTGTTTTTGTCTATCTTCCCCACTAGGATATGAGTTCCTGAAGGGCAGAGTTCATTATCTGTTTTGTCAATTATATATGTAGTATATAGTATGATGTAAATATTTAATATTTCTGAATGAATGACCAAGGGATGGAAAACAAAGAATTCAGGCAAACTTTCTTAACTTTTCTCAGTGGGTTCACCAAAGTAGCTGAAAATGAAGAAAATACATATGTTCAGATATCATGCAATTAAGGTAGGAATTTGAAGCAATTGGTTCTGCTGTTGTCCTATAAAAATTTGCTAGGATGACAGCTCTCTCCCATCTTCAGAGAGATTATCATGTCACTCAATAAACTGATCTGGCTGATTTTCATTGTTTAGCACATGGACCAGTTGTTTATACACAACTGACCAAATTAGCTAATTTCTTCAGTACCCAGGAGAAATAGTGAAAGTCTTTCATTCTTACTTGGTATTAGAACAATGATTTCCAAATATGAGTTTATAGCAGAATCACCTAGAGGGCTGATTAAACCACAGGTTGTTGGGCCCACCCTGAGAACTTCTGAGTTGATGGTTTTGGGGCAAGGCCCTAAAGTTTGCATTTCTAGCAGATTTCCAGATAATGCTGTTGCCACTGGTCCTGAGACCACACTTAGAGAACCACTGTGGTAGAGAAAGGTTCGAAGATATCAGGAACCATACTTAATTATTTTGAAAACATTTGGTCCTATAATCTTTATACTGTTGCTGTAGTGTTATGAGAACATGCAAAATTATTTTTATTATGATTACTTTTTTAATGGTGAGGAATTGTTTAACCTCCTACAAAAATCCTACTGCAGCTTTATCATTTTATTCTTCACTTTCTTAAGTGCTTGCTCCTTTATAATCATGCCAGATGGTGTTGCTCATTAGCTTATGGGAAAGTGATACTTTATCATTCTAGACAGGGAGACAAATCATTCTGTGCTCTGATTTTGAGTCAAGAATCAACATTTGGGTGTATGTTCAACCTACTATTTGCTTTACAATTTTGCTCATTAGGTATTTATTACCCTGACAATATATGAGCGAGTCATTATCCCTTTGTCATATATGTATTTTTTTCAAATTCTATTCATTGAAAGTTCATACTGGCACTGTTTGACAATTGCCTTTATCACAGCATTACCTCCACTAGTATGTAATTTCCCTTTTGCCTGAATGATCAAGGTGAGGTGGTTATCTAGGAAGTAGATGCATAAAATTAAGATCCTGGATAATATTTCATTCTCTGACTTACTGTGCTCCAAGTGGATAACCAGGACAATTCTTTGCATTACTGATTTGTGAAAAATAATAAAACCTCGGTACAAAATGTAACATTATGACCAAAGTCCTCACATTCTCAGTCATTCATTTTATGTTTTCCATATGAGGAAAGCAGATAATTTAATTAAAAGTGTTAAAAAAACAAAAGAGCTTGAAACAGTGAGACACTGGCAAGGTGATGGTGAAAGTTTTGTTTTCCCAGGTGAAGTAGAGAATTGGTTAGAATGCCAGATCTAAAAAAAAGTAATATACTAGGGATAATCAAGTGTTGGAGCAAAAGCATATTTTTAAAAATTTGTAATTTTTACTAAAAGGATAATTAAAGTTAGTGCTATATAATTTATGCAGAAGCACTATGACATACATGCAACAGTCATTGATTTTTGTTTGTTTGTTTGTTTGTTTTTGTATTTCTCTGAAGCTGGAAATGGGAAGGCAGTCAGACAGACTCCAGCATGCGCCCAACCGGGATCCACACGGCACGCCCACCAGGTGGTGATGCTCTGCCCATTTGGGGCGTCGCTCTGTCGCAACCAGAGCCATTCCAGCACTTGAGGCAGAGGCCACAGAGCCATCCTCAGCGCCCGGGTCAACTTTGCTCCAATGGAGCTTAGGCTGAGGGAGGGGAAGAGAGAGACAGAGAGGAAGGAGAGGGGGAGGGGTGGAGAAGCAGATGGGTGCTTCTCCTGTGTGCCCTGGCCGGGAATCGAACCCGGGACTCCTGCATGCCAGGCCAATGCTCTACCACTGAGCCAACCAGCCAGGGCCAACAGTCATTGATTTGAATAGGTAGTTTATTCTTCCTAACAATGATCTATACAGCTGAAATATTAATCATGGCACATTTTCTTAAATTGTTGTTGACTGGAGTGTAGGAAAAAGAGAAGCTTCTGGGAGGGGCTGTTAGTCTTAATTCTTGTAATTGATAGTAGATCTTTGACCATTAATACTTTATTAATTAAGATATTGATATCTGTGATGAAGTGAGTATCCCACAACATAGCTGTATGTATCGTTGCAAAGGCACAGAAGCTTTGAGGATAAATGTACAAGAAAGAATGCTTGTTTTTTCAAGGTGACTTTTCCACTGTACAGGCTATACGTCTAATAGATTATGTAGTCCTAATCTGTTTATCCATAAAAAATATAGTTAGGTTCACTCACATGTGCATTATAAATATTTTTTCCATCAACAGAACAAACTTCACTTACTCTTTGTGGTGATCGTAATTAATTCACCCTTTGTCTCCTTTTTATCTTTACTTTCCTCATAAGTCATCTGATAGCTCAGCATTCCACCTTAATTAGGAGAGATGACCCTTTCAAAGTGGGAACCATGGGCAACTCTGGCACCTGGAAAGAGTTACATAAATTAGGTTAAAAACAGAAATGACTGTATAACAGGTTCATCATATTTTCCTTAGCAGGTGGATTCCTGGTGGGCAGAGAGCATGTTTCTGGTGTTTTTGCTGCCAAGCCCATTGTGGGTGCTTAATAAATATTAAATAATAATAAGAATTTTCTAATTAAGATGAATCTTTTACTATACTAAACAGATGGTGCTCAATAGGAGCAGCCCATTATTTATGAGTATGACACAAGGTGCTGGCAATTGTCTAGGAAACATGGGTCTCATTTCAGATGCTGATTCTATGTTAAAGCAAACTTTTGTGACAAATACTTGATCAATATTAGTTAATGTTTGTGATAAAAACTGTGACTATGGGGGTGGGCTTTGGGTGTGCATGTCTGTAATTCTGCTGTTCTGATAACTAATATTGGCTTCAGTTATAAAGCTATTTCTTGCTATTTTTTTCAAGACAAGTTTTGGAAAATCAGCGTGTATTTCATTTTACCCCATAGGCTCCCCATTTGATTTGAATTCTCATTATTGCCTGATTTCTACAGAATATTTTCTTTCAAGTCCTTTGAGTATCTCGTTGTGGTTATGAAAACTAGATATGAACACCTCCATGATATTTGCAATGTTTCCGTTAGTAGCTGAAACGTCAGTGGAGCTAAAGAGAGTTAATTAGGCATTCCCAAAATACACATCATTTTATGATTTTGCAGATCACCCCAATGAAAATAACAGTCTAATTTTGTCAAGTCATGTAAATTATAGTGAGAAGGATGATGAGAGTAGGCAATTCTCAGTTCTTCAGAGAAGTTAATTTTGTTGACAGCACATCCACGTTTTCAAAAATTGCAAACCACAGACAGAACTCTCTAGCACAAGTGAGATTTGGTGATCATATACTATTTCCATGTCTAACGTCTGCCTTCTATATAAGATCTATGCAAATAGGGGCTTTCAAGGAAGTAAAACTAGCAGCTTCCTCTATTAGGAGCCAAACAAGCAGCTGCCACGCTTTCTCATAAAGTATAGAAAACATCCTGTGTACTGACATGCACCCACACACACACTCATCCACATGCACCCACGCCAAGCTATTCTGTTTAAGCAGAGCTTTTATTTTGATTTCAGATAGGCAGAACAGAAGTGTGGCATTATTCAAGTTGTTTTTTTTATAAACCTTTCATTCATTCTTTAAGCATATTCTGTGGGTGCTAACTAGGTGTCAGACAATGTCCTAGACATGGGAGATCCACTGATGTTTGACACATGTTCTCTCTTTTTGTTGGAATTCATCAGAAGTTCTGGCATGTGTTGGCAGGATTTTTGCATCAGTCTCACCACCCTATTTTTAATATTTATAAATCGTGCTCATCAGGCTGTCAGTAGGTAAGAAATGAAAGCAGCTAGGAGACCCCGTGAAGATAGGAAAAATCCCCGAGTGAACTAAAAATATGTTGACCACAAGGATGTGGGGCAAACCAAGATGTGTGCTTGAAGCAGCAAAAATAGGTTTGATGCCAAAATCCAGGCTTTACCTCATTGTCAGATAATAAGTGGACTGGTGATTTCACCTGTGCTCTCTGCAAGCCCTGTTATGAACTCATGACTGTGTGATTCTACAACCTGGAGTTTGCCCAGAACACGAGCTTATAAATATATTAGCATAAGTAAGGCTTATGATAATATAGAAGAAGAATTATCTTTCTGTTTCAAAAGCATGTATTCTATAACTCAATATGTCTGAGTCTCCCTCGATAGCCATGTGATTTTACTTTCTCATTTCTTTAGGTCTTGATTCAGATGTTGCCTTATCAGAGAACCTTTCCTTGACAGCACTCTCTGCCTCCCCCCACACATGCCTACCAAATTGTTGTCCTTTATGTTACTTATCAAGGGCCTGATCTCTTATATATTTGCTCTCTTTTGTCTTCCCCCACTAACTGAGCTCTATGAAAGCATTTCACCCAGTGCTGTGTCTCTGCCCCTTGGAATAGCACCAGGCATGTGGAAGATTCACTACCCAGTTGTCAAATGTACGACTTGAGGCTGTTTGAAATTGTTAGTTCCTTAGTTTAAGAAGCAACATTGGTCAGGAACTCTTACAGTTGGAGCAGAACTTAGAAATATCTCTCCCACTCTTTCCCAGTGTTTTTCAAAACAATATTCCTTTGTGAAATTTTACCTCTATTGGCTTGATGCTTTCAAAGATATGATCTACCAAAAAAATAAAAATAAAACATTTGTTAAGTACTATTCATTGCTTCATTTTTGTAAATCTGAGACAAGCATAACTGCCATCAGAAATTCTGATAACCAGAGGATATATATAGTTCTGGTTAAAACAAAAACTGGGTGTGTCAATAAGACTTTTGGATATTTGATAAATAAGTCATTCCTATTTGACTTTTGAAATCTGATATATAGCTCAAGTTTCTCTTTTGCCAACTTCATGGTCCCCTTGTATAACAATGTCAGTGAGGAAACTCTACACTGAGCCTGACACACATGGCATGGGACCGGAAACCTGAGAGCAGGGTGGATGTAGAGACTTTGTTAAAGTCACACCTTTTATGGAGAGCAGCCTCAGTCACAGGCTCGCAGGACTGCAAGGCTAAGGCCATACTTACTGGTGAAGCACCAGCTGCAGCATTTCTCAGTTGTCATCCATGGTCCACCTGCTTCAGAACCTTAAGGAAGGCCTGATAAAAACATGACCTCAGCCCTGTGGAGTCGGAATCTCTGGGAATAGAACCTGGGGCTCTGCTTGTTACTCACTTCCCCAAGGGTGTGTGCCGCGTTCCAGTGTTTGAGAACCAGTCACCTATCATGAGCTAGGATTTTTGATTCTCCTCCATTTGAATAGAAAAGTAACTCAAATTGTATTACTAAACTATACAAATGCATATTTCTTGACCTTTGACCAACAGCTTTTCTCAAAAAGGGCCATGTTAAAATCTGTTTAGTTTTACCATCAAATTAGACAATATAAGCTGTGAGCTACTTTGAAATGTGAGGGTTAAATCTATTAATTTCTTTCACAAACCTTGTAGAGTGCAAGGTGCCAAGGATTCGAAGGTAACTGAGATAGCCCCCGCATAGTTGAGGGGTACATATATAGTTTCAAAGGGCTACAGGGCAGTGCTAAAGCATTTACGATACCACCATATGAGGTGCCAAGCCTAACTAACACAATTGGCTAAGGTTAGGTGTTTGGTAGGCAGCATTTCTAACATTGTTTGCATACTCCAAGTCCCAAAGAGTCTCAGTCTTCACTAAAAGAATAATGAGGGGGTCTGTGAGTTCTCAGAGGTAGTAGTTAAAGGCAAAAACGGTTAGTTGTTAAATTGTTTTTGTGATTGGTTGTCAGGGCCCAAATCACTGTCTAGTCACATCGCGCTTCACCTTTGTTCTAATAAATGTCCCCACTCTTCATCATCTTTGGGGATGACTCATAGAGTTCATCAGCATTTTACTTCCTGACCTAGAACCTTGAGATTGAACAATTCAAAGAACTTTCCAGAAATGGCTTTGTGGGATATTAATTTAATTCTCTGAATGGTAAAAACTGTTTAAGACATTTTTCAAAGGTTAGACTACTGAATATTTTATACCATGGAAACTATTTTATGAAAGAGTTAGAAACTGAAAGGGCACAAAAGTGAGGGAATATATACTTGAGGAAACCTTAAAAACTGAAACTTCTAATAAGAATATTAATATATTATTTTTCTCCATCTTGAAATGTCCTCAGGCATGTGTTGAATGAGCTGACTTCATGGTTCTAGTTTTGTAGTTTTTTCCATGTTACTTTGCAATTCTCCCTGTGGCCATCATATTGATTTCAACACTGTGGTCATCAATATAGGAAAATAAAGGCATTAATAACTTGTTCTCTATGGACAGATTGTAATAAAAAACCTTGTAAATAATTACCCACTAATGGGAAAATTGAAAATACGCACTGTATTATAATGGTCATAATGTAATCATTAAAATTACAATTATGTGACAATAGAAGAACTCATTATATATTAGTTTATCTTTACATAATGTTAATAGCTGATGAAAGTGTGACAATTATATCTAATTAAGTTTAACAGCATTTCTGCACTTCTTGTAAACGGACTATATTTTGCTCGAAACAGTGTATGTGGAGACATTAGTGAAGCTGATCTCTAGTGTTAATGATTAGTGTTTTGATATGTAACCACCAGTCCTAGCAGAAATTAAAACTTTCTGTCTTTGTTAAATGAGTTGGAAATGCAAGTTCTTACCAAGAGTAGATTTACAAAAAGGATTCCTAGACTTCTGTTGATTAACCCTTCCCCTCTCACAAATGTGTATATGTTTCTGTGTGTTTACACACATTTATGTTTTGTCTATAACTACAGGCTTGTGATAGTAAAATATTTTAATTAAAGGTGGCTCATCTAGATTTGGATTATAATGATGGATGGGAGTATGTGTTGGTTCTTTGCCATACATTGTATAACACATGACTGTTCTCCATATTCTATCTGTGTGGCTTTGGCCAAGTTTAAAAACTCTCTAAGCTTCAGTTTTCCCATGTGCAAATTAAGGTATCTGCCTTCTGTACTTTCATTGGAATTTAACTAAATATTTATAAACTTCATAGTTAGAGCCTGACACGTGGTAAATATTAGTAAATATCAGTTATATTATGAATTATTTAACATCCAGATTATGTTATCAAAAGAACAATTCCAAGTTAGTGTCATTTTTCCTCCCCTGAATTTTAATGATTTAGGTAATTATTCAAACTTATTCTTTCCTCCTTGAAAAAAACTCATTACATATATCATATTGAAAAAACTATAGAAAAAAAATAAAGAAAGAAAGAAAAGAAAAGAACATAGGGACCCTTGATGTGTAATCAACATGTCCCCACCATGGAGTTTTAAGACTGCTGAGCTCTGGAAGGCATTGGCCAAGCCACCAGGGTTTCCAACAGCTCAGGTTTTACTTTCCGAATGGTGGTCTATGGGATTCCTTCCTGATCCTTAATGACCATCATTAGTCTTGAGTCATCAGGAAGCAGAGACTGTTCAAGGATATTCAGGTAGAAGTTGGCAGGCTTGGTCAGTTGCTACTGTAATTCCAAGAATTTATAATACTGGTCTTAATTTTTCTTCTGTTCCCATTATATGTTAAGCATAAATGAAACATACCCTCCCCGAGAGTATTCATTCACTCCCAGAGTATAAACCATCAGTACTACCTGTTATCTCCATCTCTGGTTTCAATTTTAAACATCAGTCTCTAAAACTAAGTTAGCTACTAGATATTTTTTATGTGACACAATTTGTCTAAAACTTGGCTCATCTTTCCAAACCAAACCCTGATTCTGTTGTAAAGACCACCATCTCTTGCTTCATAATATTGATTATAGGAGTATGTGCTTTATTTCTATTTTAAGGTTCCCATCATCTCATGTCTAGACTATTAAAACTTATCTGTTCTGTTTCTTCTCTTTTTTCTTCAAGTCATATTTTATACTTCTTCCAGATTAATCATCTTAAATCACTTTCGCAGTTCATTCTCCTACCCACAAAACTTTGATGGCTCCTTATCGTCTATAATATCTTTCATCTAACATTCTTGTTCAGAGAATTTTTTCAGATCTCTAAAGTTTATCATCAACTAGTTCTTACAAATATCCTAGCCTAACCAAATGAGTGTGCTCATCACTATCCCCCATATACACCGAGCTTTGTAGCCTTGATGGCCTTGATTCCTCAGCTGAAAGGCCCTTCTTTTTGTATTTCTGTCATATAATTCTCTTAAGGCACAGCTCCAGAGTCACCCCTCACATGCAGCTGTCTCCAACAGCCTTGTTTATCTCTCACTCTTCACTCTTATGAGTTCCTCAGGCATTTTTTTTTTGTTTTATTTATTTTAGAGAGAGAGGAAGGGAGAGAGAGAGAGAGAGAGAAACATCAATTTGTTGTTACACTTGTATATGCATTCATTGGTCAAATCTTGTATGTTCCCTGACCTGGGATTGAACTTGCAACCTTGATGTTTTGGGATGATACTCTAACCAACTGACCTACCTCACCAGGGCCCTCAGGCATTTATTTTCCTTCCCTATATCTTGCACGTTGTACAAACTGCTCTGTCTGGTTTTTATTCTTTTTTTTTCTTTTAAGATTTATTTATTTATTTTAAAGAGAGAGAAAGAAGGCAGGGGGAGGAGCAGGAAGCAACAACTCACAGTAGTTGCTTCTCATGTGTGCCTTGACTGGGCAAGTCCAGGATTTTGAACTGGTGACCTCAGCATTTCAGGTCACTACCTTATCCACTGTGATACCACGGGACAGGCTGGTTTTTATTCTTTATATATGGTCTGGCTGGCCAACAAGATCAGTGTGATTGGAAACCCTTAAGGCTGACTTACATCTCTCTGTGCAGAGTACTCTGTATCTATTAAGTCCTCAACAAATATTTATTGATAATAATGTCAATTTTGCAAGCACTTGGGGACAATATTCAAAAGCCATCTTGCAACTACTAAAATCTACCTGGAGCTGATTTCAAACTTTCTAGTAATATTTTTCTGAGCCTTTTTCTTATAGAAATCTTGTAAAGCCTCTTGGCAGAATTAAGCACAATCCTCTCTGTCCCAAATTCAAAAGCCGATCATAAATTGGATGATGTCCAAGTAATGGCAATGTGAGAGATATTTCTGATCTCTCCCCTTGAAATTTCAACAAATTGAACAACTATAATACAGCAAAGGAACCCCAGCTGGAGTCACAGGCGCAACTGCAAGATCCACACTGAATGGACTAAAGGTGGGACGGGGAGAAATGGGGGGCAGAAGATAAGATAAAATCACAGTGGGCTTTGGAGAGGGGAAGAGACAAATCTGAAGTGACTGTGGTTTTTGTTTTCTGCAGCACAATGGGGAGGTGAAGCTCAGACTCTCTGGATTTTGTCTGAGGGGTACAGAGATGTAAGCTCAGTGTGACAAGGTCTCCTTCTGCTGGGAGGAGCAGTGAGATAGAGGAGCAGAGGGGGCAATAAACCAAAGTGACCAGAATGTGGGATTACAGCCAGTGTTCCTATGGTCTGCCTGAAGCCTGCACTCAGCAGAGACAGAGATAGCTAAAGTGCAGTCCCCAGCCTCCCAGACATTGCCTCCCTCCCCTCACGGTACAGAGAGTGGCAGAGAAAAACTCCACAGCTAGCTCTACAGAGCAACTCTCTCTCCAGAAGAACATAAAGCTCCATGTCCAGTCCCCAGGTCTGTTGAGACATGGGAAGGAGTTTCTGGAAGCCTGAGATTGCCATTGCTAGAGCTGTAAAGCCAGAAAGCTGAAGCCCTAAAGCTGAAGCAGAAAAGCTGAAACCACCGGCAAGTCCTCACAATACATCCCACCCACCAATGCAACTATGGCCCTATCTACATCATTGCAACAGCAATATCTCAGTGGATAGGCCAGGAACTTCACAGAGCTAAAAGTTATAATACAGCAACACCTACTGAAAGAAACCTCTCAAAACCAAAATTTATTTTCCCTTTTATTTCTTTTTTAACTTTTTTAAAAATTCTTATTTCTTTTTTCTCCTTTTCTCTTTTAAACTTTATTTTCTTTAATTTTTATATTTTTCATTCTTATGCTTTGGGTTTTTTTTTTAATTTTTCTGTTTGCTTTAGATATTTTTCCAGTGGTTTTTCTTTTTTACTTGTCATAATTTTTTTAATTTTTTTTTTGCATTTTTCTGAAGCTGGAAACAGGGAGAGACAGTCAGACAGACTCCCGCATGCGCCCGACCGGGATCCACCCGGCACGCCCACCATGGGGCAACGCTCTGCCCACCAGGGGGTGATGCTCTGCCCATCCTGGGCGTTGCCATGTTGCGACCAGAGCCACTCTAGCGCCTGAGGCAGAGGCCACAGAGCCATCCCCAGCGCCCGGGCCATCTTTGCTCCAATGGAGCCTTGGCTGCGGGAGGGGAAGAGAGAGATAGAGAGGAAAGCGCAGCGGAGGGGTGGAGAAGCAAATGGGCGCTTCTCCTGTGTGCCCTGGCCGGGAATCGAACCTGGGACTTCTGCACGCCAGGCCGACGCTCTACCGCTGAGCCAACTGGCCAGGGTTTTTTAATATTTTTATTGTATTATTTTTATTTCAAATTTCTTTAGCTTTTTTTTTTGTTAGGGTTCTTAACCATACCACTATCAAATGCCATCAAGGAAGGAGAAATCAAATACCATGGGTACACAAGACAGAGAAGTAGTTCAGAAAGAAAATGAAAAATCTCCAGAAAAGAAATCTCAATTACATGAAAGCCTTGGAGTTAAATGATAGAGAATTCAAAATTGAAGTTCTGAGACTACTCATTGAGATGCAAAAAGACACCAGTAGGTAACTTAATGAACTCAGAAAACAAATTAATGAACAAAACAAATACCTCACCAAAGAGACTGAAACTTTTTAAAAACAGAGATGAAGAACTCAGTACATGAATTGAAGACTGAGGTAGCAAGTTTAGCTAATAGAACAAACCAGATAGAGGGAAGAATCAGTGACATTGGAGACAGGTAACTAGAGATGCTACAGAGAGAAGAGGAGAGAGACTCACAAATTATTAAAACTGGGAGAGCTCTACAAGAATTGTCTGAGTCCATCAGAAAGAGCAATATAAGAATAATGGATATATTAGGGTTAGAGTTAGGGGTTAAGGGTTAGGGTTAGGGTTAGGGAAAAAAAGAATAATGGATATATCAGAAGAAAAAGAGAGGGAGAGGGAATAGAGAGCCTCTTCAAACAAATAATTGATAAGAATTCCCCTAGCCTATGGAAAGAGAGCCTCAAATCCAAGAAGCAAACAGAACACTGACTTCCTGCAACCCAAACAATCCTACTCCGAGGCACATAGTAATAAAATTTTCCAAAATCAATGATAAGGAAAGAATCCTCAAGGCAGCTAGGAAAAAGAAGACCATAACAAATAAAGGAAAGCCCATTAGGTTATTATCAGGCTTTTCAGCAGAAACTCTACAAGTCAGAAGAGAGTGGACCCAAACATACAAAGTACTGAAAGAGAAGAATTACCAGTCAAGAATACTATATCCATCAAAGTGATCCTTCACATTTGAAGAAGAAATAAAAACATTTCCAGACATACAGAAGCTGAGGGAATTTATCACAAGGAAACCCCCACTGAAGAAAATAATTAAAGGGGTTATTCAACTAGACACAAAGAACGAAACAAAGCAAAACTACAAGTAAAATCTCTAAAAAGATCACAATATAAACAAGGATAATGTATGACAACAATAACATGAGAAGGTAGAGATCTGCAGTAGCAAAGGAGAATGGAGTGCAGAATGCACTTATAAGACAAAGGAATCTTGTACATAGGAACTTTTTTTTTCTTAACCTAATGGTAACCACACATGAAAAAGCCATTACTGAAACACAGCTTAAAAAAAGAAAAAAGAGTGGAAAGAAGCATGGAATATTACCACACAAGAAAAACAACACAAAGAAAAAGGAGAAGAAATAAAAAAAACACAGAGCCACCAGAAAACAAAACATAAAATGACTTTAGGAAATCCTCAAGTGTCGGTAATTACCCTAAATGTAAATAAACTGAATTCACCAATAAAGAGGCACAGAGTAGCAGATTGGATTAAAAAGTAAAAACCAACCATATGTTGTCTTCAAGAGGTGCATCTAAGCTTCAAGGACATAAGTTGGTTCAAAGTGAAAGGTTGGAAAGTGATTCTCCAAGCAAATAATATTCAAAGAAAAGCAGGTGTAGCCATACTCATATCTGACAATGTTGACTTCAAGCAACAAAGGAAACTAGAGACAAAAATGGACATTTCATAATGATAAAGGGGACATTGTATCAAGAAGGCATAACACTTTTTTTAAACATTTTTTTTATTATTAAATTTAATGCAGTGACATTGATAAATCAGGGTATATATATTGAGAGAAAACTTCTCCAGATTATTTTGACATTTGATTATACTGCATACCCCTCACCCAAAGTCAAATTGTCTTCAATCACCTTCTATTTGGTTTTCTTTGTGCCCCTCCCCTCCCCCACTCCTCTCTCTCCTTCCTCACCCCATCCCCTCTACACACCCCCCGTTACCATCACATTCTTGTCCATGTCTCTGAGTCTCATTTTTATGTCCCATCTATGTATGGACTCATATAGTTCTTAGTTTTTTCTGATTTACTTATTTCACTCCGCATAATGTTATCAAGGTCCATCCATGTTATTGTAAATGATCCGATGTCATCATTTCTTATGGCTGAGTAGTATTCCATAGTATATATGTGCCAAAGCTTTTTAATCCACTCGTCCTCTGATGGACACTTGGGTTGTTTCCAGATCTTCGTTATTGTGAATAATGCTGCCACAAACATGGGGGTGCATTTCTCCTTTTGGAACAGTTCTATGGTGTTCTTGGGGTATATTCCTAAAAGTGGGATAGCTGGGTCAAAAGGCAGTTCGATTTTCAATTTTTTGAGGAATCTCCATACTGTTTTCCACAAAGGCTGCACCAGTCTGCATTCCCACCAGTAGTGCAGGAGGGTTCCCTTTTCTCTACATCCTCGCCAGCACTTATTCTGTGTTGTTTTGTTGATAAGCGCCATTCTGACTGGTGTGAGGTGATATCTCATTGTGGTTTTAATTTGCATTGCTCTAATGATTAGTGATGTTGAGCATTTTTTCATATGCCTATTGGCCATCTGTATGTCCTCTTTGGAGAAGTGTCTATTCATTTTTTTCCCCATTTTTTGATTGGATTGTTTGTCTTCCTGGTGTTGAGATTTACAAGTTCTTTATAAATTTTGGTTATTAACCCCTTATCAGATGTATTGTCAAATATGTTCTCCCATTGTGTAGTTTGTCTTTTTATTCTGTTCTTATTGTCTTTAGCTGTACAATTCTTTTATTTGATGCAGTCCCATTTGTTTATCCTGTCTTTTATTTCACTTCCCCGTGGAGATAAATCGGCAAATATGTAGCTGCGAGAGAGGTCGGAGAGCTTACTGCCTATGTTTTCTTCTAAGATGCTTATGGTTTCACGACTTACATTTAAGTCTTTTATCCATTTTGAGTTTATTTTTGTGAATGGTGTAAGTTAGTGGTCTAGTTTCATTTTTTTGCATGTAGCTGTCCAATTTTCCCAACACCATTTATTAATGAGGCTGTCTTTACTCCAATGTATGCTCTTAATTCTTTTGTCAAATATCAGTTGTCCATAAAACTGTGGGTTTATTTCTTGGTTCTCTGTTCTGTTCCATTGATCTATATGCCTGTTCTTATGCCAGTACCATGCTGTTTTGAGTACAATGGCCCTGTAGTATAATTTGATATCAGGAAGTGTGATACCTCCCATTTTATTCTTCTTTTTTAAGATTGCTGAATCTATTTGTGTTCTTTTTTGGTTCCATATAAATTTTTGGAATATGTGATCTATATCTTTGAAGTATGTCATTGGTATTATAATTGGTATTGCATTGAATTTATAGATTGCTTTGGGTAATGTAGACATTTTAATTATGCTTATTCTTCCTAACCATGAGCACGGTATATATCTCCACTTGTTTGTATCTTCCTTGATTTCTTTTATCAATGTTTTACAATTTTCTGAGTACAAGTCTTTAGTCTCCTTGGTTAAATTTACTCCTAGGTACTTTATTTTTTTGGTTGTAATAGTGAAGGGGATTGTTTCCTTAATTTCTCTTTCTGACAGTTCATTGTTGGTGTATAAAAATGCCTCTGATTTCTGAGTATAATTTTATATCCTGCCACTTTGCTGAATTCATTTATCGAGTTCAGTAGTTTTTTTACTGTGACTTTAGGGTTTTCTATATACAATATCATATCATCTGCAAATAATGATAGTTTTACTTCTTCTTTTCTAACTTGAATGGCTTTTATTTCTTCTTCTTTTCTGATTGCTGTGGCTAGGACTTCCAGGACTACATTGAATAAGAGTGGTGAAAGGGGGCACCCCTGCCTTGTTCCTGATCTTAAAGGGATTGCTTTTCATTTTTTCCCACTGAGTATGATGTTGGCTGTGGTCCCTGTATTCCTGCTTTGCTGAGAGTTTTGATCATGAACGGGTACTGGATTTTATCAAATGCTTTTTCTGCATCTATTGAAATTATCATGTAGTTTTTCTCCTTCCTTTTGTTTATGTAATGAATCACATTGATTGATTTGCGAATATTGTACCAGGAAGGCATAACACTTATTAATAGATATGTACCAAATCAAGGAGCACCAAAATATATAAGACATAGTCTAACTGATCTAAAAATAGAAGCAGAAAAAAGTCATACTTGGAGATTTAAATACACCAATGACAGCTTTAGATAGATCATTCAAACAGAGAATCAATAAAGAAATATAGGCCTGAAGTGACACTCTGGACCAAATGGACATAACAGACATTTATAGAACATTTTATTCCAAAACATGAGATTATACTTTCTTCTCCAGTGTGCATGGAACATTCTCAGGGAAAGACCATATGTTGGGCCATGAAACTAACATCAACAAATTCAGGAAGATTGAAATTATACCAAGCATAACTTCTGATCACAGCTCTTTGAAATTAATATTGAAATGTAAAAAGGAAGTCAAGAAACCCACAAAAATGTGGAAATTAAAAACATGTTTAAAAATGGGTCAAAGAAGAAATAAAAGCAGAGATTAAAAGACAAATAAAAATGACAACACACATATCAAAATTTCTGGGATGCAGCAAAAGCAGTAAATAGAGGGAAGTTTATTTCATCACAGGTTTATATGAAAAAACAAGAGAGATCCCAAGTAAAAAACCTAACATCACACTTTAAGGAACTAGAAATAGAAAAACAAAAGCAACCCAAAGTCAGCAGAAGAAAGGAAATAGTAAAAATTAGAGCAGAACTAAATGAAATAGAGAACAAAAAACTATAGAAAACATTAATACAACAAAAAGCTGGTTCTTTGAAAAGATCAATGAAATAGATAAACCACTGGCTAGACTCTTTTAAGGAAAAAAGAAGAAGGACTTTATTATAAACAAAATCCAAAATTAAAGAGGAGAAATTACCACAGACATCATAGTATACAAAACATCTCAGTAGAATATTATAAAAGATTATATACCACCAAATTCAACACCTTAGAGTTAATGGATACATTCCTAGAACTATACAATCTTCCTAGACTGAGCCACAACTAATTGGAAAACCTAAATAGACCTATAAGTCAAGAGGAAATAGAAACAACTATCAGAAACCTTCCCCAAAACAAAAGTCTAGGGCCAAATGGCTACAGTGGAGAACTCTACCAAACATTCCAAGAAGATTTGGTACTTATCCTTCTCAAAGTCTTCCAAAAAATAGAAGAGGAAGCAATGCTCCCCAACACATTTTATGAGGCCAACATAATTCTGATACCAAAACATGGCAAGGACAACACAAAAAAGAAAACTACAGATCAATATCTCTGATAAATACTGATGCAAAAATCCCAAACAAAATACTAGCAAATCAAATACAACAAACATTAAAAAATAATACATCACAATCAAATGGGATTCATTCCTGGAGCACAAGGATGATTCAACATACGGAAATCGATCAATGTAATAATGTAATACACCACATCAACAAAACAAAGAACAAAAATCATATGATCCTATCAATAGATGCAGAAAAGGCATTTGATAAGATATGACACCTCTATATGTTTCAAACAATAAAATCAGAATGGAAGAAAAGCACCTCAACATAATAAAGGCTATATATGACAAACCATCAGCTAATACCATACTAAGTGGTAAAAAAAGTGAAAGCTTTTTCTGTAAAATCAGGAACAAGACAAAGCTACCCACTTTATCCACTGTTATTGAACACAGTTTGGAAGTTTTAGCCAGAGCAATTAGTCAAGAGAAAGAAATAAAAGGCTTTCATATCAGTAAAGAAGAAGTAGAGGTATCACTTTTTGCAAATGACATGATCCTGTATGTAGATAATCCCAGGCTCTTCCAAAAAACTATTAGCAACAGTAACCCAATACAGTCAAGTCACAGGATACAAAATCAATATACAAAAGCCTACTGTATTTCTATATGCCAATGATGAAACTTCAGAAAATGAACTCAATAAACAATTCCATTTACAATTGCAATAACAAAAAAAATAAAGTACCTAGGAATTAACTTAACAGAGGATGTGAAGAACTATATACTGAAAAGTACAAAACATTATTGAAAGAAATGGAAAAAGAAACAATGAAATGGAAAAATGTTCCAAGTTCATGGATTGGAAAATTCAACATAATTAAAATGGCCATATTACCCAAAGCAATATACAAACTGAATGCAATCTTTATCAATATCCCAATGTCATTTTTTAATGAAGAAAAACAAAAAATCCCCAGGATTATATGAACCATAAAAATACCCAAATAACCAAAGCAATCCTGAGGAAAAGGAATGTAGATGGATGTATCACACTACCTGACTTCAAATTATACTATAGAGTCATAATAATCAAAACAGCATGGGATTGGCAGAAAAACAGACATACAGACCAATGGAACAGAACCGAGGGGCCAGAAATAAAACCATGTATATTTGGACAAACCATCTTCAACAAAGGAGCCAAAAACACACAATGGAGAAAAGAAAGCCTGTTCAACAAATGGTGCTGGAAAAATTGGAAAACCACATGCAAAAGAATGAAACTGGACTACAGTTTGTCCCCCTGCACAAAAATTAATTCAAAATAGATCAGAGACCTAAATATAAGACCTAAAACTTTAAATTATGTAGAAGAAAACTTACACGCTAAGCTCATGGCCCTTGGCAAAGAGAACAATATATGATTTTGACCCCAAAGGCAAGGGAAGTAAAGGCAAAACTAAATGAATGGGACTATATCAAAGTAAAAAGCTTCTGCACAGCAAAAGAAACTGACAACAAAACAAATAGGTGGACAACTAAATGGGAGATGATATTTGTAAACAGCTCTAGGAGTTAATATCCAAAATATATAACAAACTCACAAAGCTCAGCAACAAACAACAAACATTCCAATTAAAAAAAAGGGGACAGGGAACACATGTCTATTCAAGAGTATATGGCACATTTACAAATATAGACCAAATCCCAGGCTACAAAACAGGGCTCAAAAATCATACAGAAGATTTAATAAGACCTGAAGATGGCAGCAGAGTAGGCAGATGCACAGACTCCCAGCTCACACCACCAAACTGGATTACAAATTAATTTAAGAACAATCAGCATGAAAAAACAACTCTGGACTACAAGACCAGCTCTCAAACACCAAGAAGCAAAGAAGAAGCCACACTGAGCCTGGTAGGGAGCGCCAAGGAGCTGTGAGTCTCCTCTACTTACAGGAACAAAAGAGGTATGAGGCTGAGAGCATTTAGTAGGTCCGTACTCCCTTTTTTTTGGCCCTTGAACTCTTCACCCCAAATCAGGCCCTCCATTATAGGCACGATATTTCCCTGAGGAGGGGAGAGGAGGGAAAGAGAAGAGAGAAAAAAAGGGGGAAATAATAAATTATTACTGGTTTTTTTTGTGGGGTGTTTTACCCTTTTTTTTTTTTTCTTTTTACTCTTTATTAATTCTAATTAGTGCTATCAATAAGACCACCCTCAGATGCCGATAAGAAAGAGGAAATCGAATATTATGGATACAAAAGAAAGAGAGGTAACACAAATAGATGTGGAAAAATCTATGGAGAAAAGACTTAACATATTGGAAGCCTTGGAGCTAAATGACAGAGAATTTAAAATAGAAATCTTAAAAATACTCAGAGATATACAAGAAAACACAGAAAGGCAATATAGGGAGATCAGAAAACAACTCAATGAACACAAAGAATATATTACCAAGGAAATTGAAACTATAAAAACAAATCAAACAGAAATGAAAAACTCAATTCACGAGCTGAAAAACGAGGTAACAAGCTTAGCTAACAGAACAGCCCAGATTGAAGATAGGATTAGTGAAATAGAAGACAAACAACTTGAGGCACAACAGAGAGAAGAAGAAAGAGACTCAAAAATAATAAAAAACGAGAAAGCCCTACAGGAATTGTCTGACTCCATCAGAAAGAATAACATAAGAATAATAGGTATATCAGAGGGAGAAGAGAAAGAAAATGGAATGGAGAATATACTCAAACAAATAATAGATGAGAACTTCCCAAGCCTGTGGAAGGAACTAAAGCCTCAAATTCAAGAAGCAAACAGAACACTGAGTTTTCTTAACCCCAACAAACCCACTCCAAGTCACATCATAATAAAGATGACACAAACCAATGACAAAGAAAAAATTCTCAAGGAGGCCAGGGAAAAGAAGAGTACAACATATAAAGGAAGGCCTATTAGATTATCATCAGATTTCTCAGCAGAAACTCTACAAGCTAGAAGAGAGTGGACCCCAATATTTAAAGCCCTGAAAGAGAGGAACTTTCAGCCAAGAATACTATACCCATCAAAGCTATCCTTCAAGTATGAAGGAGATATAAAAACATTCACAAATACAGAAAAGATGAGAGAATTTATCAACAGAAAGCCCCACTCCAGGAAATACTAAGGGGGGTTTTCCAACCAGATTCAAAGAACAAAAGAAAACAACACCACAAGTAACAGCTCCACCAAGAACACAATAAATCCAAACTTAAACTGTGACAACAAAGGAAAAAAAGGGGGGAGAGGATGGAGATTAACAGTAGCAAAGGATGATGAAGTGCAGAAATACTTATAAGATAGGGTACTACAATGAATATGGTAGGTACCCTTTTCATTACTTAATGGTAACCACCCTTAAAAAAACCACCACAAAAACACTTGACTTAAAAAAGGTAGCAACAGAGGAAAAAAGTATGGAACACAAACAAACAAAAACAAATGATAGAAAAACAAAAGAGAAGAATCAAACTAGATACAAAACTAACAGAAAGCAATTTATAAAATGGCAGTAGGGAACCCACAAGTGTCAATAATTACACTAAATGTAAATGGATTAAACTTACCAATAAAAAGACACAGAGTAGCAGAATGGATTAAAAAAGAAAATCCAACTATATGCTGCCTACAAGAAACACATCTAAGCAACAAGGATAAAAACAAATTCAAAGTGAAAGGCTGGAAAACAATACTCCAAGCAAACAACACCCAAAAAAAAGCAGGTGTAGCAATACTCATATCTAATAATGCTGACTACAAGACAGAAAAAGTACTCAGAGACAAAAATGGTCATTTCATAATGATTAAGGGGAAGTTGAATCAAGAAGACATAACAATCCTTAATATATATGCACCAAACCAAGGAGCACCAAAATATATAAGACAGCTACTTATTGACCTTAAAACAAAAACTAACAAAAATACAATCATACTTGGAGACCTCAATACACCGCTGACGGCTCTAGATCGGTCATCCAAACAGAGAATCAATAAAGATATAGTGGCCTTAAACGAAATACTAGAACACCTGGATATGATAGACATCTACAGGACACTTCATCCCAAAGCGACAGAGTATACATTTTTCTCTATTGTACATGGAACATTCTCAAGAATTGACCATATGTTGGGCCACAAAGACAATATCAGCAAATTTAGAAAAATTGAAATTGTACCAAGCATATTTTCTGATCATAAAGCCTTGAAACTAGAATTCAACTGCAAAAAAGAGGGGGAAAAACCCACAAAAATGTGGAAACTAAACAACATACTTCTAAAAAATGAATGGGTCAAAGAAGAAATAAGCGCAGAAATCAAAAGATATATACAGACAAATGAAAATGAAAATACGACATATCAGAATCTCTGGGATGCAGCAAAAGCAGTAATAAGAGGAAAGTTCATATCACTTCAGGCCTATATGAACAAACAAGAGAGAGCCGAAGTAAACCACTTAACTTCACACCTTAAGGAACTAGAAAAAGAAGAACAAAGACAACCCAAAACCAGCCGAAGAAAGGAGATAATAAAAATCAGAGCAGAAATAAATGAAATAGAGAACAGAAAAACTATAGAAAAAATCAATAAAACAAGGAGCTGGTTCTTTGAAAAGATCAACAAAATTGACAAACCCTTGGCAAGACTCACCAAGGAAAAAAGACACAGGACTCAAATAAATAAAATCCAAAATGAAAGAGGAGAGATCACCACAGACATCATAGAAATACAAAGAATTATTGTAGAATACTATGAAAAATTATATGCCACCAAATACAACAATCTAGAAGAAATGGATAAATTCCTAGAACAATACAACCTTCCTAGACTGAGTCATGAAGAAGCAGAAAGCCTAAACAGACCAATCAGCAGGGAGGAAATAGAAAAAACTATTAAAAATCTCCCCAAAAATAAAAGTCCAGGCCCAGACGGTTATACTAGTGAATTCTATCAAACATTCAAAGAAGACTTGGTTCCTATTCTACTCAAAGTCTTCCAAAAAATTGAAGAAGAAGCAATACTTCCAAACACATTTTATGAGGCCAACATAACCTTCATACCAAAACCTGGCAAGGATGGCACAAAGAAAGAAAACTACAGACCAATATCTCTAATGAATACAGATGGTAAAATACTAAACAAAATACTGGCAAACCGAATACAACAACATATTAAAAAAATAATACATCATGATCAAGCGGGATTCATCCCAGAATCTCAAGGATGGTTCAACATACGCAAAACTGTTAACGTAATACACCATATCAACAAAACAAAGAACAAAAACCACATGATCTTATCAATAGATGCAGAAAAGGCTTTTGATAAAATACAACACAATTTTATGTTTAAGACTCTCAACAAAATGGGTATAGAAGGAAAATATCTCAACATGATAAAGGCCATATATGATAAACCATCAGCCAACATCCTATTAAACGGCATAAAACTGAGGACTTTCTACCTTAAATCAAGAACAAGACAGGGTTGTCCACTCTCTCCACTCTTATTCAACGTGGTGCTAGAAGTTCTGGCCAGAGCAATCAGACAAGACAAAGAAATAAAAGGCATCCATATCGGAAAAGAAGAAGTAAAGCTATCACTTTTTGCTGATGATATGATCCTATACATCGAAAACCCGAAGGACTCCACAAAAAGATTATTAGAAACAATAAACCAATACAGTAAGGTCGCAGGATACAAAAGTAACATACAAAAGCCCATAGCCTTTCTATATGCCAACAATGAAATATTAGAAAACGAACTCAAAAAAATAATCCCCTTCACGATTGCAACAAAAAAAATAAAATACCTAGGAATAAACATAACAAAGAACGTAAAGGACCTATATAATGAAAATTACAAAGCATTGTTAAGGGAAATCGAAAAAGATACAATGAGATGAAAAAATATTCCTTGTTCTTGGATAGGAAGAATAAATATAATCAAAATGGCCATATTACCCAAAGCAATATACAAATTTAATGCAGTTCCCATCAAAATCCCTATGAGATTTTTTAAAGAAATGGAACAAAAAATCATCAGATTTATATGGAACTATAAAAAACCCCGAATAGCCAAAACAATCCTAAGGAAAAAGAATGAAGCTGGGGGCATTACAATACCTGACTTTAAACTATATTATAGGGCCACGATAATCAAAACAGCATGGTATTGGCAAAAAAATAGACACTCAGACCAATGGAACAGAATAGAAAGCCCAGAAATAAAACCACATATATATGGTCAAATAATCTTTGATAAAGGGGCCAACAACACACAATGGAGAAAAGAAAGCCTCTTCAACAAATGGTGTTGGGAAAACTGGAAAGCCACATGCAAAAGAATGAAACTTGACTACTGCCTGTCCCCGTGTACTAAAATTAATTCAAAATGGATCAAAGACCTATAAGACCTGAAACAATAAAGTACATAGAAGAAGACATAGGTACTAAAATCATGGACCTGGGTTTTAAAGAACATTTTATGAACTTGACTCCAATGGCAAGAGAAGTGAAGGCAAAGATAAATGAATGGGACTACATCAGAATTAAAAGTTTTTGCTCAGCAAGAGAAACTGATATCAAAATAAACAGACAGCCAACTATATGGGAACTGATATTTTCAAACGACAGCTCAGATAAGGGCCTAATATCCAAAATTTACAAAGAACTCATAAAACTCAACAACAAACAAACAAACAATCCAATAAAAAAATGGGAAGAGGACATGAACAGACACTTCTCCCAGGAAGAGATACAAATGGCCAACAGATATATGAAAAGATGCTCAGCTTCATTAGTTATTAGAGAAATGCAAATCAAAACTACAATGAGATACCACCTCACTCCTCTTAGATTAGCTATTATCAACAAGACGGGTAATAACAAATGTTGGAGAGGCTGTGGAGAAAAAGGAACCCTCATTCACTGTTGGTGGGACTGTAAAGTAGTACAACCATTATGGAGGAAAGTATGGTGTTTCCTCAAAAAACTGCAAATAGAACTACCTTATGACCCAGCAATCCCTCTACTGGGTATATACCCCAAAACCTCAGAAACATTGATACGTGAAGACACATGTAGCCCCATGTTCATTGCAGCACTGTTCACAGTGGCCAAGACATGGAAACAACCAAAAAGCCCTTCAATAGAAGACTGGATAAAGAAGATGTGGCACATATACACTATGGAATACTACTCAGCCATAAGAAATGATGACATCAGATCATTTACAGCAAAATGGTGGGATCTTGATAACATTATAAGGAGTGAAATAAGTAAATCAGAAAAAAACAAGAACTACATGATTCCATACATTGGTGGAACATAAAAATGAGACTAAGAGACATGGACAAGAGTGTGGTGGTTACCAAGGGTGGGGGGGGGGGGAGGACATTGGAGGGAGGGAGGGAGAGAGTTAGGGGGGGGGGAGGGGCACAGAGAACTAGATAGAGGGTGACGGAGGACAATCTGACTTTGGGCGAGGGGTTTGCAACATAATTTGATGACAAAATATCCTAGACATGTTTTCTTTGAATATATGTACCCGAATTTATTAATGTCATCCCATTACCATTAATAAAAATTTATTTAAAATATAAATAAATAAAGATTAAAAAAAAAAGAAAGAAAGAAAGAAAAGAAATAGAAAAAGAACAGCAAGTAAGGACCACAGGTAGTAGAAGGAAGAAAATAATAAAGATCAGAGTGGAAATAAATGTCATAGAAGCTAAAGAAACAATACGGAGGATCAATGAAACCAAGAGCTGGTTCTTTCAAAGGGTATATAAGGTTGATGAACCTTTAACAAAACTCTCCAAGAAAAGAAGATAGAGGATTCAAATAAATTAAAAATGAGAGTGGAGAAATAACAACCGACACAACAGAAATACAAAATATTGTAAGAAAATACTGTGAAGAACTGTATGCCAAAAAATTAGACAACCTAGGTGAAATGGACAAATTCCTTGAAACATATCATCTTCCAAAAATCAATCTGGAAGAATCAGAAAACCTAAACAGACCGATTACAACAAAAGAGATCCAAACAGTTATCAAAAAGCTCCCAAAAAACAAAACTCCTAGGTCTGATGGTTTCACTGGTGAATTCTACTAAATATTCAAGGAAGAATTAACTCCTATCCTTCTCAAGCTATTTCAAAAAATTCAGGAGGAAGCATCACTTCCAAGTTTCTTGTATGAGGCGATCATAATTCTGATTCCAAAACCAGGCAATAACAATGCAAAGAAAAATAATTATAGTCCAATATCCCTGATGAATTTAGATGCTAAAATTCTCAACAAAATATTAGCAAACCGGATCCAGCGATACATGAAAAAAATCATACATCATGGTCAAGTGGGATTTATTTTGGGGAGGCAAGGATGGTACAACATTTGTAAATCAATTAATGTGATTCACCACATAAACAAAAGGAAGGAGAAAAACCACATGATACTTTCAATAGATGCAGAAAAAACATTTGACAAAATCCAGCACCCATTTATGATCAAAACTCTTAGCAAATTGGGAATACAGGGAACATACCTCAACATGATAAAGGCCATCTATGAAAAACCCACAGCCAACATTATAATTAATGGACAAAAATTAAAAGCAATTCCCCTAAAATCAGGAACAAGGCAAGGGTGCCCCCTTTCACCACTCTTATTCAACATAGTACTGGAAGTCCTAGCTACAGCAATCAGACAGAAGAAGAAGAAATAAAAGGCATCCAAATTGGAAAAGAAGAAGTAAAACTATCATTATTTGCAAACGATATGATAGAAAACCCTAAAGTCTCAGTCAAAAAAACTACTGGACCAATAAACGAATTCAGCAAGGTGGCTGGATATCAAGTTAATACCCAGAAATCAGAGGCATTTTTATACACGAACAATGAACTATCAGAAAGAGAAATTAAGGAAACAATTCCCTTCACTATTGCAACCAAAAAAATAAAGTACCTAGGAGTAAATTTAACCAAGGAGACTAAAGACTTATACTCAGAAAATTATAAAACATTGATAAAAGAAATCAAGGAAGATACAACAAGTGGAGACATATACCGTGCTCATGGTTAGGAAGAATAAGCATAATTAAAATGTCTATATTACCCAAAGCAATCTATAAATTCAATGCAATACCAATTATAATACCAATGACATATTTCAAAGATATAGAACACATACTCCAAAAATTTATATGTAACTAAAAAAGAACACGAATAGGCTCAGCAATCTTAAAAAAGAAGAATAAAGTGGGAGGTATCGCACTTCCTGATATCAAGTTATACTACAGGGCCCTTCCAGATATCAAGTTATACTACAGGGGCATTGTACTCAAAACAGCGTGGTGCTGGCATAAGAACAGGCATATAGATCAATGGAACAGAACAGAGAACCAAGAAATAAACCCACAGTTTTATGGACAACTGATATTTGACAAGGGAGATAAGAACATACAGTGGAGTAAAGACAGTCTTTTTAACAAATGGTGTTGGGAAAACAGGACAGCTACCTGAAAAAAAATGAAACTAGACAAACACCTTATGCCATGCACAAAAATAAACTCAAAATGGATAAAGGACTTAAATGTAAATCGTGAAACCATAAGTATCCTAGAAGAAAACTTAGGCAGTAAGCTCACCGACATCTATCGCAGCAATCTCTTTGCTGAATTATCTCCACAGGCAAACGAAATAAAAGACAAGATAAACAAATGGGACTTTATCAAACTAAAAAGCTTTTGCACAGCTAAAGATAATATGAACAGAATAAAAAGACAAACCACACAATGGGAGAACATATTTGACAGTACATCTGATAAGGGATTAATAACCAAAATTTATAAGAACTTGTAAAAGTCAACATCAGGAAGACAAACAATCCAATCAAAAAATGGGCACAAGAATGAATAGACACTTCTCTAAAGAGGACATACAGATGGCCATAGACAAATGAAAAAATGCTCAACATCACTAATCATTAGAGAAATGCAAATTAAAACCACAATGAGATACCACCTCACACCAGTCAGTCCGAATGGCGCTCATTGACAAAACAACACATGATAGGTCCTGGCAAGGATGTGGAGAAAGGGGAACCCTTCTGCACTGCTGGTGGGAATGTAGACCAGTACAGCCACTGTGGAAAACAGTATGGAGATTCCTCAAAAAATTAGAAATGGAACTGCCCTTTGACCCAGCCATCCTACTTATAGGAATATATCCCAAGGACACCATATCAGCGACTGAAAAAAAGAAATGCACCCCCATGTTTATGGCAGCATTGTTCACAATAGCGAAGATCTGGAAAGAGCCCAAGTGTCTGTCAGTGGACGAGTGGATTAAAAAGCAGTGGTACATATATACAATGGAATACTATGGGGCTATGAAAAAGAAGGAAATATTACCTTTTGCAACAACATGGATGGACCTGGAAATTATTATGTTGAGTGAAATAAGCCAGGCAGAGAAAGAAATATATCATATGACCTCACTCATTTGAGGAATCCAAGGAATAATGAGAACTGAGTAATGGAATTGAGACAGAGGAGGGATCAAAGGGACCAGAGGAAAAGAGGACAGAGGGAAAGGGGATGAGAGGATGGGATAAACCTGAAGGGAAGGGGGGAGGGTGCTGTAGGGAGGGGGACAAAGGAGATTTTGAGGAGAATAGGGGGGGAGGGGGAGATATTCGGGGTGACCCTAGAATCTATGTAAACACAATTAATTAAATAAAAAATGTTTAAAAAAAATAAAATAAAAAAAGGGGAGAGGACCTGAACAGACACTTCTCCCAAGAGGGCATACAAATGGCCAACAAAATATGAAAAGATGCTCATCTTCACTAGCAATCAGAGAAATGCAAATCGAAACTACAATGAAATACCACTGCAAACCTGTTAGACTAGCTATGATTAACAAGATAGGTAATAACAAGTGTTGGAGAGGCTGTGGAGAAAAAGGAACACTCATTCACTGCTGGTGGGAATGTAAAGTAGTACAATTATTATGGAAGAAAGCATTGTGGTTCCTCAAAAAACTAAGAATAGAACTATCATATGTACAAGCAATCCCTCTACTGGGTATCTACCCCAAATATACCAAAACTTTGGTGTGTAAAGACATATGTGCCCCATGTTCATTGCAGCATTGTTCACAGTGGCCAACACATGAAAAAAACCGAAGTCTTCCTCGATAGAGGATTGGATAAAGAAGATGTGGTACATATATATTATGGAATACTACTCAGCCATAAGAAATGATGACATAGTGACATTTACAACAACATGGATGGACCCTGAGAACATTATATTGAGTGAAATAAGTAAATCAGAAAAAGCTAATAAGTGTATGATTTCACACATAAGTGGGATATAAAACAGATTTATGGACAGAGATAAAAGTGAAGTGGATACCCAGTGGGAAGGGAACATGGGAGAGGGAGAAGGGGGTGTGGGGAATTGTGGAGGTGATCGGGGAAGGGGGAGGGTATAAAGAGGAACAAATACAAGGCAACAGAAAATTATTTGACTTTGGGTGATGGGTTTACAACATAATAACAGTTCAGATTCTATAGAAATCTTTTCCTGAAACCCATGTACTCTTACTGATCAATGACACTTTGTTCAAATTAATTTTCTAAATAAAATTTAAAAATTAAGAAAGTAATATATTCAAAGTCCTTCTTGGGGAAGTCTCCTCTTTACAGAGAATTTATGAGAGAAGACAGACACACAAGGATCAGCACTGCAGCCTTGGCAGCTGTCTCTCCTGCTGAGGGCCACTGTCTCAATCTCCCATCTCAGAAGGGCTTTGACTTACCTTGTCTCTGCAGGAGCGGTGCTATGTCATCAGTAGCCGGTGCTCAGGAACGGAAACAGGTAAACACTGAGTATGGTTGTTCAACTGTGTCGCCAGCTAACTAGATAAGCTTGAGTAAGCCACTTTCTATTGTCCCAAGGCTTTATTTCCTAATTTGATGATTTTTGTTTCTTTCGTCAAAAGATTCAAAGAAAATAAATTGCATTTGGTAAATAAAGAAAATTTTTCAAGTCAAATCGACTTGGCTTTTTGTAGTTCTTCATTTCCTAGAGGCAAACCCTTCACAAATTCTCCTCTCCAGTCTCTCCACCCCCACCCCACCCTGCCCCGCACAGCAACACACAGTTCTCTATTAATCAGATTAATTTAGAAACCTCTTGCACACTGGGTTACCCTCTGTGTGGGAAGAACTGTCAGTGAAGTAGGACATGGGAACAGGATAAGAAACTGACTTCTTTTGAGAAGGCCTCATTTGATACACTGAAAAAATTCTGGCTGAACTGTGTAGCGAGGTTGCCTTCATGGATTTTTTTTCTTCTCTAGTGCTAAGTGCTTTAGCTTTTCTGAGTTAGGAATGTTGAACATATCTGGAAGTTTTTCATTTGTACCATCTAAAAATATGTTTTTGTTTAAAAAAATAAAAGGAAGAGATTGGGCAGTTCACAGATTTACACAGGTGGTCTTTGAAGGTGATGTGGGAGGAGTGCATCTTCACTCTTCTGGTGGTGACGCCCTTTGCCGCCCCTTCTGCCCTGTGCTCTCTCTCCTCCCTGCACCCGCGTACTATTACACTCCCTGTATCTCTCTTCATTCCTCCCGGAGCTCTTGCCTCTGCCACTTCTACCTTGCCGTGCCATGGTGTTTGGAGACAGGCTGATTTGATCACTGTCTTTTCTTCCTCCCTCTAAAAGCTTTCTCTGCCCTATGCCTCTTCTAGATTTCTGGTAATGCTGCCATTCTTGTTAAGTTTTATTCTTGTTTTGCTTTCATTTCTTCTTACTTTTTTTTTTAACTCTATGAGAGAAAAAGAAAGATTTTATCCTGCCTGTTACTCCAGGATTTTCTCTCTGTTGTGTTCTGTATGTGGTATGCAGTATGTCTTTAAGAAGTCCAAAAGGATAGGCGGGGCGGGTGTTGGGGTTATTTATGGTTTCTCCTTTCTTTATGATAGTATTCTGTATTTTCTGAAATTGTTTCATGGTACATATATACATAGGTATAATAAGAAAGAAAGTGCAATGAAACTGTTTCCATTTGGTAAGGAATAATAACTAGTGCTTGGCTTTGGATCTTGCCTCTAGCTCTCCATCAAGGGTCCTTTTCCTTGTCTGTCTTCTCCACCAAGTACTACAGTGGCTGACTGAGCTGGAGACAGACAGCAGTCCATGGGGACTGTGGAAGTGATCCAGTGGTTAGCAGGCGCCTGCAAAACTGCAAGTCATGGGTCACTTCAGTTGAATTCCCAAGGCTAGACTCTTGCTGCCAGTTGTTCCTAAATGGAAGAAATGCAGGAAACAGCACTGACTGCCTTATGAAATCCATCAGCCTTAGTCCAATGTGAGTTATTTTTTAAAGGTGTTGATGTTGATAATAGGAGATCAGGGTGAGATGCGATGAGGCTTATTCATTATGATAGCATCACATTGTGATTACAGAGGATTTTTAATTATTTTGAATTTTATCCATTCATTTATTTATGTTAGCGTTCTTATTGATTGCTCGTATTGATTGCTGCATGCTCATTTAATCTGCATGACCAGTGTTGCTCCTTGCTCACCTCTCAGAGATGTCGACCTCAAAAAGTAAAACATGGCAGGCCACACAGAAACTAAGGTGGCAAGAATCAGAGACAGACAGCAGGTTCATTTTTACATGCCCATAAAATTGTTGCCACTCATTGTATACAAGTAAACATTCCATGGTGTTTCATGACTGTGCCCAGTCACATTTTAAGCATTTTTTTTAAGAGTTAACTAAACATAACCTTTTTCCTTAGGAATCGTCTCACACAGTAAAACAAATCAGCATTTCATTTATTTATGCAACGAACATTTATAGAACATCTACTATATGCTAACAATCCTGCAACAATGAGTACTAAGGAAATTTCAAGCTCTTAAAGCATCTTTTCTAGTGAGGGATGTAAACATGTTAATAAATAAATACAAAACAATTCTAAAATAGTATTTTAGAAGAGGTATCTATTTACAGCAATAGTAGAGAGAAGTTAAAGTTATAATAAACCATTTTTTATTGTCATGTGAACAAAATTGTCTTTGTGTTCAAGTCACTGCAATTGGTTGAAATATGTACAACTGCATATAAGAGCTGTCACTGGAAGATAACATTTTATTGCCGTTTTATATTCTGGTAATTCGTATTTAGTACTCTTAGTCACTTAGTTTCTCAATATCTCATTTTCCTTGTATGTGAAGTTGAGTTAATAATTCATGTATTCAATACTCAAAAAGTATATAGGTTAGGTATATTTAAAAATATCTATTATATCAAAGTGTTGATTGAAAATACCAAATAAGACTATGAATCTATAAACAATCTGAGAACATATATAATGAAAGATATAACTTATTAGCTTATATATGTGAAAACAAGTGATTAAATAAATATATACATATTGTGAGAGACATTTAAAAATGGATATGCATGTGACAGACAATGAGAAAATAATTAACCTTTTTTCAGAATAAGGAACTTTCTTTTTTTTTCTTAAGTGAGAGAGAGAGAGATAGAGAACCAGGAAGGGAGAGACATGAGAAGCATCATCTCATAGTTGCATCACTTAGTTGTTCATTGATTACTTCTCATACATGCCTTGACTAGGACCCTCCTGCTGCGCAGTGACCCCCTTGCTCAAGCCAGAAACCAAAACCTTGGGCTCAAGCCAGCGACCGTGGGGTCATGTCTGTGATCGCATGCTCAAGCTGGTGAGCCCATGCTAAAGCTGGATAAGCCTGTGCTCAAACTGGTGACCTTGGGGTTTCAAACCTGGGTCCTCAGCATCCCAGGTTGACTCTCAATCAACCATCACTGGTCAGGTAGGACTTCTTTTTCATTCACTAGAGCAAAAGTTAAATGAAGATTTAGAAGTGAGTTTGGTAGCTCATAGATAATGATTTCCCGAAATGCAGGGTAAGTGAAGGAATCTAGACATGTGAAGTGCATTGTGCTGATGCACCGGTAGTGCTTTCCCTGCATGGTGACCCTTTCCCTTAACTATAAATCCCCTAAAATTAATACAATATATTTGTGCTACCTTAAAAAGTAGTTTCCATAGCCTTTTGGTCTGTATTTCAGTGTTACTTCAAAATAACATTAATTTTGATGTTTTTATGATGATATTGGTCATTTTCCATTGATGATAAAATATCTACAAGTCTTGTCAATTTACAGTGTACCTATTGCTTTATGCCTCACTGTTTGCTAAAACTCCTCATATTGGAATGAAAACCAAATGACTTTGGTTTTAAAACTACTTTGAATGAAATTTATAATTCAGTCTTTTGCATTACAGTGTTTGACTACAAAAAGTATAAATTTTCTGTGTCAACATGCAATTTTCTAGACACACTTATGTGCAAACTGCTAATAATCAAATGAGTCTGAGTCCAAGCTAGATTAAAGGACAGTTGATTGAAGATGGCAATAATTCCTGAAGGGCCTAGAAGTCCATCAGAATATCACATTTGGGTCATTAGGCTGTGGGTTGTAAATTTAAGCCTACAGGGATATTGCTTTCTTTTAGAATACATTAACTAGTGTTATTATTGAGCTATCCTGAGTCACAATTTTTTCATGTAATGAGAACTATGTAATTTTTAAGAAATCTGGGTCAGTGTTTCTGTTTTACCTGTTTATAGTACATCAGCCATTATTTAATATCTGAAATAAACCCTTAACCAAAAATATAGTGGGTATGTAAATGAGAGGCACCCCTACCTCTTCTTAACCATTCAGCAAATCCTTGGCTTTGTACCAGACACTGTGCTAATTATGTTTCTTACATTATTTTATTTAATCCTTATAATATCTTCAGGAGGAAGGATATTACCCCCCACACACACACACACACACAGATAAAGGTATTGAGACAAAGCGATGTTATGACAATCCACATTTATTTTGTATAAGATGACTTACAACTCATTTGAGGATTTATTTTTAATTTTATAAACTGAATCTGTTTTAAAAATTAACACAACTATTAATATCGGCATCACCATTTTAACGAAGTGAATCACTGCATATTCTATAAATTTTGTCTCTAATCCCCAACCAGGCAGCATAATGAAAATGGCACTCTTGCTTTGACCAGAGGTTCAGAATGCATGAGCACTCGGCTGACCTACTATTGCTGTTGTCAACACAGCAGTACTATGTGGTTGTAGAAAAATAAATCATACCTTTTGTGGCAGCATTGATGGACCTGAGGATTACTATGCTAAGTGAAATTAGCCAGTCAGAGAACAATATATATTGTATACCATATGATCTCACTTACAGGTGGAGTCTAATGAACACAAGAAACTGAGGAACAAAATAGAAACAGGCAGGGTACAGGGAATGGACAGTTATCAGCAGGAAGAGAGAAAAGAGGACTGGGTCAAAGGAGGTGAAGGGATTAGCCAAAGAAAAGCACATATGTACATAACACATAGATACAGACAACAGAGTAACAATGGCCAGAGGGAAAGGAGATGTGGAGGGAATGGGAGGGGACTAAAGGGGGAAATGGGGATGGAAAGAACCTTTGCTTAGGGCATGGGGGGCATGATGCAGTGTCTAGATGGTGTTAGATAGAGTGAGACATGTGAAACCATGTCAACAAAATAAATTTTAAAATAAAATTTAAAAAATAAAACAGGCCCTGGCTGGAGTGTCGGCCTGGCATGTGGAAGTCCCAGCTTTGATTCCTGGTCAGAGCACAGAAGAGAAGCAACCATCTGCTTCTCCACCTCTCCCCTTACCTCTTCTCTTCTCTTCTCTTCTCTTCTCTTCTCTTCTCTTCTCTTCTCTTCTCTTCTCTTCTCTCTCTCTTTCTCTTTCTCCTCTCTGTCTCTTCTCCTCCCATAGCCATGGCTCAAATGGTTTGTGCAAGTTGGCATGGGTGCTGAGGATGGCTCCATGGCCTCGTCTCAGGCACTAAAATAGTTCAGTTGTTGAGCAATGGAGCAGCAACCCCAGATGGGCAGAGCATCACCCAGAAGGGGGCTTGCCGAGTGGATCCCAGTCAGATTGCATACAGGAGTCTGTCTCTGCCTCCCTGCCTCTCACTTAATTAAAAAAATAAAAACAGGGTTCTTAAAGATTTTAACCCATAATCCCATAGGATTGTGTACACATACCAATAGAAAACACACTATCACAAAATGAACAAAAATTTCTGCTTGATTCCTTTGTTTATTTTTTCTCAAGTCTTCACATCCTCAAAGGGAATATACTTTATAAAATCAAGTCCAAATGAGAAAGCAAAAGCTCTGCCTAGTAGAAAAGAGGACCATGTATTGGAAGTTGATTTTTTACATCTGTCTAGGTCTCGGAATGCTGATTCATAGTCCTTTCTCAGAGCACAGGCTTCTCAATTGAAGTAGCTCTGTTAGGTTTCGTGTCTTTGCCTCTCATCAACCTGTTCAGTAAGATATTCTACTGTCTAATTGTTCTTACAATCTTATGTGCTCTTCTGCTTTCTAAGGTGAATTTGTTCATTGATACATACATCACTATTTACTCTCAGTATTCTTTTTATTTTAATGTTTATTTTATTGATTTTAGAGAGAGAAAGGAGAGAGAGGGAGAACAGAACAGCAATCTGTTCTTGACTATGCCCTGACCAGAGGATACTCTAACCAGCCTAGCCATCCAGCCTAGGCTATTCTTAGTATTCAATGAAGGTTTTGTTTTGTTTTTTTTAATTTTAGTGAAGTGAGAGGCAGGGAGGCATTATGACAAACTCCCGCATACACCCTGACCAAGATCCATCTTGCAAGCCCCCTACCTAGGGATGTTCTGCCCATCTGGGGCTGCTGCTGCATTGTTTGGCCATTTCAGCACCTGAGGTGAGAACATGGAGCCATCCTCAGTGCCCTAGGCCAACTTGCTCAAACCATTCACACCATGCTGCAGGAGGGGAAGAGAGAGAGAGAATGGAGAAGCAGGTGGTTACTTGTCCCATGTGTCCTGACCAGAAATCGAACCCGGGACTTCCACTCGCCAGGGCCAATGCTTTACTGCTGAGCCAATTGGCCAGGGCCAAAGTCTTTTTTTAAGTTGCTAAATTATTTACTACAAAAAATATAATATATAATTTTAATGTAGTATAAAAATAAAATTAATATAAGTTTAAATTAATAATAAAATTGATGCATTTAGTTTTGTTTTGTATTTTCCTAATTTTTTAAAATCAATTTTAAGAATTGAGTTGACAGATAATTGGTTCTCAATAAACATTTATTTTAAAAATAAATGTCAAAACAGAAAGACCTTAATGACCCTGGCTGGTAAGCTCAATGGTAGAGTGTTGGCCTTGGCATGTGGAGGTCCTGGGTTCAATTCCCAGTCAGAGTACACAGGAGAAGTGACCATCTGCTTCTTCCTCCCCATCTCTTCTCTCTCTCTCTCTCTCCCTGTCTCTTTCTTCCCTTCCCAAAGCCATGGCTCAGATTGGTTTGAGGGAGTTGTTTCCAGCACTGAGGATAGCTCAGTGCCCTCTGCCTCAGGTGCTAAAAATCACTTGGTTGCCCAGCAAAGGAGCAATACCCCAGAGGAGCAGAGCATCGCCTGGTAGGGGGCTTGTGGGGTGGATCCTGGTGGGGGTGCATGTGGGAGTCTGTCTCTCTGCCTCCCCTCCTCTCACTGAATAATAATAATAATAATAATAATAAAAGGACCTTAATATTCTAAGTGTGACAAATGCTTAATCTAAACTAATATTTGCTTAAGATTATTTATCATCTTAATTTTTAACCTAACCTTGATACTAAGTTTTCAAACACTGATGACTTGTGGTTTATTTAGGAAGACCTTATGATTTTCCTTAAATAATCCTAACATCTTTAAATGAGATGCTGTTAAACCATATACTCTGACTTTCTATTAAATAATTTAATTGTATTTAATTCTGTAGACCTCTGCTTTTCTTCTTCTTCCTTTCTTTTTTTTTTTCCATTTTTTTTTTCTGAGAATGAAAGAGAGGAGAAGAGAGAGAGAAGCATCAACTCATTGTTCCGCTTAGTTGTGCTCCCACTGATTGCTTCTCCTAAGTGCCCTGCCAGGGGCCCAAACCAACAACCCCAGGCTCAAGCCGGGGCCCCCTCAGGATGGGAACAGTCACCTCGGCAGTCCTGGATGACTTTCTACCCACTGCGCCACTGGCCAAGGCAGCTTTTTTTTCTTCTTAACATTCTTGTGTGAGATTCAGAGCTACAGCCGCTGCCTTCCTCATATGAAGTAGGGAATGTTTTTATTCTCTTCTCTCTCCTTTAATATCATTAACCACCCCATGCGCCAATAACAATATGTTAAGCTTCTCCTCTTGCCTTTATGCTCATAAGTGCCTTTTATTCTCCTTGTAATTCTGGCTCCTACCTTCCCTCCTCCATACCTCTCCACTGAGCCAACTCAGGGGCTTCCTTGAGGCTCACACGTAGTACCTCCTTTGTGAACGCTCCATGCCTTGGCCACACCTAGGCAGAGTTGTTCCTTCTTTCCTTTGGGCTTTCATACTTCCTGAGTACTGGTTGGGTTGTAGATGAAATAGCTCTCTGAGTAAATGTCTTCCTGATCAGCTAGAAGGTGAACTTACTTTTGAGCAAGAAACAGTTTTTTGCTTTCTGTATCTGCAACACTGTGCTAAAAAAAATTAACTTGAAATCAGAAAAGTAGTGATATGATGTGCTAAAAATCTAATTTTTTCTTTTTCTTCTTTGAAATAAGGACCCAATTACTCACTGCTAACATACCTTTCTTGAAGGCTGAGTGGATACTGAGATTTTTTTTTTTTTGGAAACGTCTGAAGGTTTTCCATAGTAACATAGTAACTCTTTCATAGTAATTCTTCCTTAGTAACTCTTCACCTGACCTGTTGGTGGAGGTAAGTGATCGCCAAGGGAGGGCATAAAATGTCATATTTTATTGGTTTTCCTGAGATACCTAAGGGAGAAGAGTTCTGGGGAAATGGTGTAGTAAAGAATCTTTGCAAAAGAGTTACTGTCCAAACTAAACTAAGCTGTTTCAAGAGACTCTTAACTCTCTCTAATATGTATAGCTTAAAATAAAATGTAATGTACAGAAATGAAAAAGGGAAGTTTGTTTAAAAAGGTTTGGGGCTTTCAAAAGCTCTATGCTTTATATTTTCAATTTGTCTGTATATGTGTCAGTAACTCTTCAGATTTAGGAGCGTTTAAAGCATTTGGTTATTGCTGTAGGTTGAAAAACATCCTTTTACAAAAGTAAATCATCTCTGAAACTTTTATTTTCTCTCATCTACTGACTTTCATTTCTATTCGGTTGCCATTTAACCTATTTTTGCAACCAACTAAAGATATGATAGCACACATGAGGTTAGGGAAATCTGTAGAGAGCTGCATTTTTTCTTATTTGCATTAGTTAAACACCAGCTAAATGTGAGGCACAGTGCTGGACCCTGAGACTCCAAAGGTAAATGCAAACAGGAGCTTCTAACACGTCAGACTGTACCAAGCACAGTTGTCGTATAAACAAGTTACTCTACTAGAAACGAGTGCAGAATTCATTCTAACTGACCAGAAGAAGCTTCTACGTACCAGTAATGAGATTTAGATACACTTTTAAATCTGTGTGCCTCACTTTTCTGTAAATGGAGATAAGAATACCACCGCATAAGATTTAGTGGAAGGTAAATACGTGTATGTGCTGTCAGTTCTTAATAGAATATAAATATGGTTGGTTTCACAAGGGATGTTCTGGGTGTTTTAGAAGGAAGGATGAGAAAGGTTTACTCAGGCATGGTAACAGTCTGAGTGAAAACAAAGACTTGGAAGTCTGAAGTGTGCTGGAGGGTACAATGTTGATGGGACTTTATTTATTTTTTATTTTTTATTTTTCTCCGAAGCTGGAAACAGGGAGAGACAGTCAGACAGACTCCCGCATGCGCCCGACCAGGATCCACCCGGCACGCCCACCAGGGGCGAGGCTCTGCCCACCAGGGGGCGATGCTCTGCAGAGCCACTCTAGTGCCTGGGGCAGAGGCCAAGGAGCCATCCCCAGCGCCCGGGCCATCTCCGCTCCAATGGAGCCCCGGCTGCGGGAGGGGAAGAGAGAGACAGAGAGGAAGGGGGGGGGTGGAGAAGCAAATGGGCGCCTCTCCTATGTGCCCTGGCCGGGAATCGAACCAGGGTCCCCGCACGCCAGACCGATGCTCTACCGCTGAGCCAACCGGCCAGGGCCGATGGGACTTTCTTTTAATGGGACATAGTGAGAACAAAATTGTAAAAGAGATTCAGTCAAAGATCCAAGTTCAGGTTACTAGTGGGTTATTACAACAGCCTGAGTTAGAGATGGTGTGACTGGCATCGGGACGTGCTAACCTTGGGAAGGCTACAGGAACCAGGATTTGAAAGCAGAGATTTGTGCGTACCAAGGGCAAAATACCGGCTACATGCATATCTTTTCCCTGTTCTAGAAAATAGAATTATACTTGGTAATATCTTATTGTTCTTCATCAACTTCTGTTTTAGATTTTTACCTTCAAACCACTCGGGAACATTAGAACTTCATTTGCTGTAATTGATTAATTTTATGACTCGCTGTTTAAAGTAAATGGAAATTTTAAACTTGTTTTGTATCATGAGAGTTCCTGTCTGGCAGTAACAGGACAGAGAAAATAAGATAAAAGATGTGCTTTTTCTCAGGAGCTACTGAGTAGAAAGAGAAACAGAAAGCACTGTGGACTCCAGTTCCTTAAGGAAATGTGGGAGAATGTGGATGTGCTTAACCCAGAGGTGGAACAAAGGTGTATGTCTCTATAATCATTGTCTAAATGATAATAAATATAATTTGTTGAACCGTTACTCGATGCCAGCTCTGGACCATGTACTACATTATCATATATGATCATCTGAAAAACTTATGAGGCAGGTCCGATTATTGTCTTTATTTTATAGGTAAGGGAAGTGAGCCTCAGAGAATATGTGACTTGCTTCCGCTCGCAGAAGAAGGAAATATAGGTGGAGGACTTGAATCAACATTTGATTCTAAAGCCCACACACTTAGTTAGCTGTCCTACACTGAGAACACCCCAAAACTGGCCAGAAGCTCTGTGAAAAGCTGCACAGTTTCACATCGAGACAAATAACGTTACCCATCATCCGATACGGTTCTTTCTTTGGCCCGTGTCATGAATACCACACCTTGGAAGGGTAAGCTTCCCTGGATGTCGGTCTCAATCTTCAAACCATTTAATTTCTCTCAATGCCACATTGGTGGTGTCTCACTCGTCAGTTAATTAGAGCCTTTGTCACCCATTTAGGTTCTCTCAGTCCACTCCGTAAGTACTAATGCCCAGGGGCATAAAGCAAATCGTATGAGTGGGAAGAACCTCAGTGTCAGAGGGAAGAGAGCGGGACCTCTAACTGTGTCCTAAGTCAGGTGAAGTGACATCAGAAGTAGTTTTCCTGACATGAAAGAGTTGATTTCTATTCCCCTCTATGATCTAATGATCAGTTAACTCTCAATTTTGCACCTAGAGTTTATCTACAGAAAAACTGCATTCCAAACTGATTTATTCCTCCTACCCTAGCTGTATCTTCTACCAGTTGATGTGAACGTAGAGGTTACACACTCATTTTCACATTTCCACAAGCAGAGTACAAGCATAAAGAAAAATCCTGACACTTCCCAAATAATACAGTATATCCTATTACCCAAAGTAAGTTGATTTTCTTATTTTTCTTTCTTTTGGAATAGTCACATCACTGTTTGCTTTTCTTAGTGTGATGGAGTTCAGAATTTACTAGATTGGTTTTACCCCGTGAGGGTCCAAGAGGCAGTCTGCCCATGTTGTGGTATAATTTATCACGGGCTTTAGGGAGCCAGGGTGTGAACTAGAAAAAAAAGTATCAGGTAATTCTTTTTGCTCAATCAACCAAGAACAAATACTTACCTTTTTTTTTTTAATCTCTTTCCTACAACAGATCTATTACCTGGTGAGAACCCCTGATTTGCACCTAGTTTGGCATTGTTTTCATACTACTGACCGGGTGGCCTGACTTAGTGGGCATTGTGACACTACCCGTTTTGAGGCTCCGTTTTGATTTTCAACAACAGAACATGACCTTCAATCCATATCTATGTGTCTTTAATGCATTTCTTGAAGATTCAAAAATTTGATTGGAAACAGCTTGGCTATTCATACTCTTTCATCATATTCCTGGGGAATTCAAACTTTGTTTTTTTTTATACAAGGACTGATAAGGAAGATCAGATGGTCTCCTGCTATGTGTAAGATCTTTTCTCTTTAAATTACTGGCTTTCTGTAAATTTCACCTATGATCTCCGACATCTATAATATCAAAATTTTGGTTACTGAAAATTTCTCTTCCTTGAAGTCTCCATCTCTGAAATCATGAGAGTAAAAACTTGGTTTTATTCCAGCATATTTCCTGGTATTCTTTTTAATTAATATAACCAAAGCAAAAGGCAGACCTGTCACTGTTAATTCAAACAGTTCCTGGAGATGTTAAGGCAGTGTGTTACAACCTGACCTTAAAGATTGGTAACTCAATTCATTCATCCTAGAACTGGGAGGGCTATGCCTCCTGTCTGCAAGATTCTCTTATAGAGTCCAAGTGAGAGCTTCTTCTGAGATGTGCTGGCCGGGGCCTGATGAGTTATATCACAACATAGACCCTCTGTGATTCCTGTTTCTTCCCTTTCTCTCCCCCACTCCCACCAAGAGTCCCTACACCAAAAAAGATTTTATCTTTTAATTTTAATGGCTTTGGTTGAAGTATGAGGGAAACTGTGGTTTAGTTTTCTTGGCCTTTTCAAGTTTTTAAAGTCTGGTGATCTATAAAAGTTATTTTATAGATGTTGAAAGAAGTTATTTGAAAATAACAGATAGTATGCTAGAAAGTAGCCTTCTGATATTGCCTTATGCATTACAAGGCCAGTCTCCCACCTAGGAAAGATGGCAAGAAAGTGTTATTTCATGTCAATGCTGTTTACTCTTGCTTTCTAGGTGACTCTATAATGGTTGCAATTTGATGTCTTGAAACTGGAAGTGTAGAAAACAGTGTTTCTGATTATTTTTTAAGACAAATTTTCGTGAGAGTAGTTTTAATAGAAGAATTGAGACGACTGTTTCAGGTAACTGGAATTGCCTTCCTACTTGTCACAGATCAGAAGCAAATACGTGGACACCGTTTTGGAAAAGGAGGATTAGCTTTTAAGTTTATGATAGACTTGGCCGACTTTAAGCTTCACTACATCCACACAGAGTGTTTCCTTTCCCAGTGAGTCAGCTGAGAGCCCCTAGCATGGTATCCCATCTTTAACATTCATCTCTCTAAATTAGATCAGATTGTGGACCCTTAGAGTTAGAGGAAATGATATAAGAAGGTTCTTTCTCAATCTGTCCATATTTTTGTGACTAGAGAGGAAAAAAATCCTCTATACAGGCTCTAAATTGTTTTCTGCATTTTTTTTCAGACAACGTCTACAACATTTGTTTACTCATTTACTAACAATTTTTACTCAAGACCAATTCTGGGCCATGCGCTGTGCTAGGCACACAGTCTAGTCAGAGACAAGTTCATAAAACACTAATGAAGTTGGAAACGTTTTTAGGGATGAGCTCATGAAAAGCCTGATATGCCGTTTTAATCTTGAAAATAACAGTTTAAAAATCCCTGGCAGATAAAAATGGCAGAGACGTTACCATACAGTCACACAGGACCTTTATTTTTCAGACTACGTTCTTGGTTTTGATGTCATTGGATTCCTATGTCCACCCTGTGAAGGACAGGTGTCTTTCTAAGTCCTGATCATGGATAAGGGAAAAGAGGCTGTTCCAAGGTCATGCAACTAGTGAGCATCAGCGTAATCAGGAGAGCCCGGCTGTGGATTCTTAAGTCAAAGATATCTCATTGTTCAGCCTTCTCTACTGACAGAGGTGTAGGTGGTGGTATTTCCCCAACTACCTGCTTGCTCATGGGCAAGTGCTTGCGCGATCTGAGAATGGCCAGTTGTCTCTCTAGCCTTGGTAATAAATGCTCAGCACAGTGACTTCAACTTAGTCAATGCTCAGAAAATGACTTTCTGTGTGATGTAGTTTATGTTGTCTGAATTTTACATTGTAAGTCTTCTTTATTTTTATACTTAAGGAAAAGAAAGTCATGAGAAAAAAAGAAAACAATGAGGAGAAACTGATTGGCCAGCATGTAAGCAAAAATTCATTTTCCTGATGAGTCCTTACCATTCTAAACACCTAGGGTTGCCCTTATTTACAGGGAGTGTGATGTGCACAGGATAGAATCAGGCCTCTGCTGTGGAGTCACTACCGTTAATCATCCACTTCCACTGTTCCTTCTTCCCTGGAAGAATGAGTGGGAAACAGCATCTAGCAGTGAGCAGAGTGACAACAGGCAGCAGTACTGGCGGTTTTCTTCGCCAGCTGACAGATTGTGTACCCTCTGCTTATTAGACTTAATCAGGAGTCTCTTCCTCTCATCTTCAAGGGCGCTGAACTTCCTTGAACCCCTCCCAGTAATATTGAGCTCAGAAGATTTTGGTTGTCAAACTATAATTCTTAAGCAATATTTTCTTAGTTTCTCCACTTTGCTCATTAAAGGAATATGAAAATGCTGAGTAGAGCGGCTAGATTGTCTGAAATAACCAGTACTGACTGGAGAATTCTAGTCTAAAGCAAGAAAATGTGAGGATGGATGTACAGCTTAATTATTGTTACCTTCAGAATTTCCATGAAATTTTGTCAGCAGTTGAAAATGGTTTTCCACCTTGATTAAACTTCTGAGACTACTCAGAACCATTCAGGATGCAACTTGGGAACATCTCTTCCAGGAAGACTTCCCTGATGCCCGTGCTGGGCCCTGGGAGTCAGAGATCTCACTGGTGTGTGTGTGTGAGTGTGTGTGTGTGTGTGTGTGTGTGTGTGTGTGTGTGTGTGTGTGTGTGTGATAATTTAGTCATTTTCTAAGGAAGTTCTGTGATGGCAGTAGAGAATTTATCTCTCTCATGCCCTACACATGTTCTTTACTCATTCTTCCAATATAGATTCATCATATATTTAAGTGTGTTAAATTTCAGTGTTTAAAAATGTGTATTAGGCCTGACCTGTGGTGGCGCAGTGGATAAAGCATCGACCTGGAAATGCTGAGGTCGCCAGTTCGAAACCCTGGGCTTGCCTGGTCAAGGCACATATGGGAGTTGATGCTTCCTGCTCCTCCCCCCTTCTCTCTCTCTCTCTCCTTTCTAAAATGAATAAGAAAATAAATTTTAAAAAGTGTATTATTCACTGCAAAGCCCAAAAGCATGCTATCATTATGTTTCTTTTCTTAAAACAAATATTGAGTGATATTAGTTGCTTTGCATTTTTACTTACACAGTTTTCTAAGTGGCTCATCAACACCACCATGTGCTTGTCAGTTATTCCTCTAATATTTAAACATGTTACCACAACTGGACATGTTGTCCTCTAGGCTTCTTAGTCACTGTGCTCACAGGATCCCTGCATCACATTTGTGGTTGAACTTCCGGTTTCTAGATCCTTTCTTTCTCTTTCTTGGTTAATGCCTTTATTTTGCTGGATTAAGTCTTCTAGAAACTTTCAAGACAGGGTGGATAAGAAAGATAAGTTTCTTGCATTTTTGTCTGAAATAATCTTTATTCTACCCTCATGCTGGAATGATACTGTAGTTAAATATAGAATTTAGCTAGGAAAACATTTCCTTAAGAATTTGGGAGAAATTTTTCCATTACTTTTTAGTTGGGATTCTGATACTCCTAAATTTTTGCTCCTTTGTGCCTGACCTACCCTTTTCTCATTAAAACTTTCAGAATTACTCTTCATCACTGGAGTTATGATATTTCAAAGAGATGCTTAAGTGTGGATCTTTTTAAATGCATTGTGTTAGGCTTGAAGACGCCAGTTTGTTCTAATGCTCTGAGAAATTTTCTTGAATCATTTCTTTGATAATTTCTTCCCATTTTTTCAATTCTCTTTTGGAACTTCTGTTAATTTCCCATTAGATAATGTATTTATTCTCTAAATTTCTTTTGTTTTGTTTTTTTTTCCAGCTTTCATTTCTTTGTTTTTTTATTCTGCTTTCTGGCAGATTTACTTAAATACATATTCCGGTCATAAGGTTTTTAATATTCGGCTATTAAATTTTTCATTTTCAAGAGTTCTTTTGCATTCTCAGAGTGCTGCAGTTTCATAACCACCTATCTTTATTTTATGTATGCAATATTTTTTTATTTACAACATCATTGCATTTCCTTCTGTTTCCTGCACATATTATATATGCATATTATTTTTTAACCATTTCATTATCTGTTGGTTAAAAAATCTGTTTCATTTTCTGTTGGTTTTGATTTTTGGCTTTCATTTAGGAAGCTTTTCTCAATTTAGGACAATTTGCTGCTGATTTACATTTAAGAATAAAGCAATGAATAAAGGGTAAAGAAAAGTTGTGTTGGGTACAAGGTTTAGTGTACACTGTAGTTTGGTCTTGTTTAGCCAGTTTTTTGGGAGGAATCCTAATTTATTATATGTAGGTTTTTACTCTAGCGAGACATTTTATTTCTCCAAGATATGTCCCGATCTTCTGGAGACGTAACCTTAATTGCTAGTCAGTGTGCAGTCTGGGGAATTTCAGTTGCAAGGTCTTAACCCCAATTCCCAGTGTGTCTGCTGCTCTCTTTCAGTTACTTTGGAAGAGAGCACTTTGCTCTCTCGGGAAGGATCGCAGTTGCATGACTATTCTCTACCCACTGACTTTAAACCAATACTCCCTCCCTCTTGTAGCCCAGCATTTTTCTTTGTCTTTTAGGGTAACTTGGAGTCTTACTGTGGCTGTTACTATCCCTATTAATAAAAACGGTATAAATTTTCAGAGCCTCCTCACCCTTCTCTATAAAATGCCAACTGCACAGGGGCATGGTAAGGAATTAATAAATTATATATGTGAAAATACTCTGTGAACTAACTGTAAAGCACAATATAATTCTGCTACAAGACTTTAACTTCTCTGTGTGGCATCAGATACGACCCTCATACTTTTCCACCAGCACGCCATTGCTACGGATTTGCAAGGTCTGCTACAGTTTACAAAGTGCTTTTACATATTCCTAAAGGAAGTGCAGAACTGATTTGTCTCCTCAGAGTCTGGAAGCTAGTGAGAAATTTATTTTAAATCTTTGTATAATCTTAAAATACACATGGATCTTGCATCTTGCTCCATAATGTATCTGTTTTAATGGGAAAGTAATGTTCTTAAATCCCTTGTCATGGAGTAAAACTGACAATTCAGGAAGATGTACCATATTATTTCTGGGATTTCTATATCTCCTAGCACGTCAGTAAATGCCGCTGCGAGTACCCACATCTCTGCTTAAGTTGTACAGAAACAATCTCTGAACCATTATTTCTGAGAAATTTGGTTCCTTCCAATTCCTTGTTTTTAGAGTTAGATTCAAGATGGGCTGACGCATTAGCATCGATAAAAAAATATGGGAATAGAGTGGAATTGACTGTGGACTACTGAGGGGAGAAGATTTCCAAGTATGTAAACATACTTGCTCCCTGTTGCTGCATGAAATAATAAAAAATGCCGCAGGAGTAGAAAAGAAAATGAGCAGTGTTTCCATGTTGCAGGGAAGAAAAGAGGTGACATTGGAAGCAGAAACGGTTGGCTAAGTTCATCTAAAGCAGTGGTTCTCAACCTGTGGGTCGCGACCCCAGCGGGGGCTGAACGACCAAAACACAGGGGTCACCTAAAGCCATCGGAAATACATATTTTATTTAAAAATTTATTGCATAATAAATATGTATTTTCCAATGGCTTTAGGCGACCCGTGTTTTGGTTGTTTGACCCCCGCCGGGATCGCGACCCACAGGTTGAGAACTGCTGATCTAAATAAACATAGATAATAAAATGTGAACTCTGTTGAATACACGAAGTCTATTTTATTTTCTGTATGTCCACTACAAGGAATGGTATATCTCATATTAATTGTTTTCAGATGGTAAGATTGTCTACTTCTATAAAATATTTTAACATTGTCAGTGCTATGGGACACTTTCCATAATTTTCTTTCTTTCTCAACCTTTATCCATCTCTTACTCCTAAGTAAATATCCAGGCTAAGTGGAAGCTATGTTCATGCTTAGCAAACACAATTTTGATGAAAAGCCTCTAGACCTCTCTCAAACATGTTTCTACCCCCTTAACATGTCCCTTAGTATTCTTTACAGAACTTCTGGAGTGGTGTGTGTGTGTGTGTGTATGTGTGTGTGTGTGTGTGTGTGAAAATACACATAATATAAAATTTACCATTGTAACTTTTTTAAATTGTACAATTCAGCAGTGTTTAGTACATTTACAATGTTAAGCCTCATTACTATCTAGTTTTAGGCCATTTTCATCACCCAAAAGGAAAAGCCCGACCTATTAAGTAGTTACTCTCCCCATCCCCTGGCAATCACTCACTAGTCTGCTTTCTGTCTCTATGAATTTGCTTAGTCTGGATATTTCATTGGAATGAAATCATACACTATGTGACCTTTTGTATCTAGTTTCTTTCACGTAACATCATGTGTTCAACTTTCATCAATGTTTAGCATGTATCATCAGTACTTCATTCCTTATTATGACTGAATAATATTCCATTGTATGGATATACCACAATTCTTTATCCATTCATAATTTTGGACATTTGAGTTGTTTCTACCTTTTGGCTATTGTAAATAGTACTGTCCTGAACATTCCTGTGTAAGTTTTGTTTGAATACCAGTTTTCAGTTCTTTTGGATATATATTCCTAGGAGTGCATTGTACCATTCTACATTCCCACTAGCAATTGTTCTGTATCCTTGCCAACACTTGTTGGTTTATTTTAATAGCCATCCTAATCCCTGTAAGGTGACATCTTACTATGGATTTGCTTTGTATTCCCATAAAAACTAATGATATTGAGCATCTTTTCATGTGCTTGTCAGTTATTTCTATATATTCTATATACCTCTATATAATCGTTTGTTCATTTATAAACTGGACTATTCATCTCTGTGTCATGATGTATTAAGCATAAAAATTGAGACAAATTAGAAACTACTGGTTTGTTTGTTTTTTATTAGAAGTCACACAACTTGTCAAAGTCTTAAGGATATAGTTTACTAAACTCTTTGTTCACTCTTCACTAAGAAGTCTTTTCTCATTTTTTCCCTTTTGATCATTGGTCCTCTGGCTTCATCTATTAAAAAACAAGCCAACCTTTGATTTCAGCAAATAAATGAGATTCTGCAGAACCAAGTCTTAGTATTGCATTTGAAGTTTCATCACTGTGGGTATCCAGGAGTCAGCAATGCCATCAAAGACTAAATGGCTCTGCCCTCATTACTCTTCATTTGCATTAGTAATTGCTCTAAGCAGTAACATGATTATAACCCATACCAGCATCTCGTTATTTTTCATTTATCTGATTTAATATAGAGAGATGGAGTCTTTTAAAGAGCATTTACCTTTCTCCTTCACATCACCAAAATGGAAACATTGAGCCTGATAGCTTGGATGAATTCCCTTTTAGATCCAATGACTAAATGGGAATCAGAATTTATGACTGTGATTAACATTTTGGGCAAATGGGTAAGAGAAAAAATAATAGCAGATTTTACTGTGGCTTGGGTAGGCTTCTGTGAGTCTTGAGTCAGATAAGGAGGAGTAATGTCTGTGATCACTTTATTTGAATGTCTTATATCCTCTATAAGGTACTTCATATCCTCTATAGTTTCCTCTAACTATGTAAAGCACATAGAGATCAGTGATCAGTTATCATCTGAACCTTCGTACAACTTTAATAAGCTGTGTCTTACATTAAGTAGTGTCTCCCCTGGCAGTTGCCCCTGGCAGATTTTTCAGTTTGCTAGCCCTTTACTCCTTATTTTACATTTTATCTTGAAATAATTAGATGCTGTGCCCTTAGGTCTAAAAAGCATCAAAATATTTAAAATTACATGATGGAACACTCCAGATTACAATATTAAAACTTCAGGAAAAGACACTCCAGAATGAAGCGCTTTGTCCTAGAGACTTTATTCCACTTCCTTTCTTCTCTAAAAACTTCTGTCTGTACGCCTCAAAGTCTAATCATTCATGATGCCATCATACAAGAGAAGTCTTGCCACCAGCTTTGGGGGGCAAAAGTCGAATGAGGATCTTGATGTTGACAGGGACAGTGATAAAAGCCGTGAGCGTGTGCAGGACCACCGGAACTGTGCTGGGCTCCTATTATACATCAACATGTTTAAGCCGTACCATGATGCCCTTAGGAGGGTATTATTACCTTTTAATTTTACAGATGGAAAGGCTAAGGCTTAGAACGTTATCTAAGGTCACTCAGGTAGCAAAACACAGAATAAGGATTCAGTCCTAGGTTACCCCTAACGGTGGCCCTGCAAGGCGAGCTAGTCGGTTCTTGGGGTACTTAGCGTGCTGGGCCTCTAGCTTGCCCTCCTCGGGGCAGTCCGCCTGCCTGTCCCAGTCAGGCTGAGCGCACGCCCGTTTCCCTCAGTACCCTGTTGCCATCCCTGTAGTAATTATGTCCGTATTTGCCTTCGTCTTCAGGATTATTAACTTCTGGAGAGCATGGAAGCTATGCCTCATATCTTTCTGTCTTCAAGACAGAACATAGAGCAGTAACTCCAAGTTTGTGGAAGGAATGGTTGAATTAATGGGAAAAAATAAATGTGAGTGTGAGTGAATTAATAGGTTGTTTCCTGCTCTTCTCTTAATATAAAATGGGCCCAGCCATTTCTATAGGATAAATGACTCCATTATTTTTCTCTTTAGTCTCTTCATTCCCCATTATCTCTTTTTTAGGCTGTTTGTGCTTTCTTATTTTCCACAATTGGTACTATATATATGCACTAAGTGAAGTCAAGCCTTTTAAAAGTGCAGGTGTCTATCCATTACTAAATCTTGAAATTAATTTAGTGGGTGACAGTCAGCATTTTTAAAAAATAAATGAACAGACTAGAAAAGAATATAATTTATCAGCATGCCTTGTACATAGAAAAACACAGTATTTGTTCCAGATGGAGGAGTAAATAGAAGATACATATATATCTATAGCACTGATTAAATAACATACGTTAAGACAAGTTTTAAGCAGGGCGAAGGCTACCATGGCATTTTAGGCAGTATATTTCAAAATGTTTGGTCACTTTCTACACTAAGAAAAACACTTTACATTGTAATCTATTATATATATATATATCTCTGAGTGAGTACTAGATTATAATGTGAAGTTATATTGCTTAACTGTTTGAAATACACTGTCCGAAATTTTATCCCAATGTGTAACTTGCAGTCAAACATCACTTGTCCTGCTTAAACAATTGCTAGAGTTTTCTATTTAGTCAGTTTTTGTAAAAACTCTGGCCAAGGTTTAAAACATTTAATCCTAGTACAATTATTTTAATCTGTTCAAAAATAAAAAAGTACTACAGAGAATTTTAATAAGAAAAAAACCCCAGAAAGTCTAAAAAAAATTAATAGTGAAAGCTTAACTTTGAAATTCCCAGAATTTTTTCATTTTCTTCTCTTCTTTAAATTTGCTTCTCCAAATGTTAACCGGAAAGCACAGCTGCTTTAGGTAAATCGTGGAGCTCCATTTATGTCAGTCAATAGCATTAATATAGGATTTAAGCTTTAACTTGTTGTGAGAGAGCCAAACTTGACTGTGGAAGCCATTCATGTGCAGAGCTGTCTTGCACAGCTCATTGGAGATAAGACAGTTTTGACTTCACATGCCAAGCTTTTGCCACTTTGTGTATTTTCTTATTTCTCTGTGACTCTGCAGAGACAAGCTTTTGATCAGTTTAGTAGCAAATTGAAAATGTTCTTCTTAAAAATATCTAATACCGAAGTACATCCCCAAGCAATACTGGTCCTCCTAAAACAAATATTTGTTGCGTGCTTATTTTGAGGTAGGCAATTATTTGGATAATAGGTTACAAAAAATGAGCAAGATACAATCCCTGATCTAAAGGAACATCTGGTCTAGGAAATGTCCCACCGTAGGACTTGGCTTCGTCTTGCCTGGGTCTGTGTGTAGTCTGAAGATCCTCCCATTCGCCCACCCAGGCCCACACTACACCCTTCACCTTGCTCACTGCCCTGGGAGGTTGACCTATATAGATTACAGCCAAGGACTCTCCTGCACGCTGGCCTCAGGGGTTCTACTGAGCCAGTGGGAACACTAGCAGATCAGAAGATGAGAAGAGAGTGAGGCTGAAGTATTTATTATCTCAGCTCCCTCCTTGAAAGGTGACTGCTGGACTGTCTCTGTGTGGTCCAGTGACCACAACCCCTCCTATTATTTTTCCAGTTCCCCCTCTGGTACCAGACTTGGGTTGTAGCACTCTCCACCATGGCTTCTCCACACCATGCCTGCTCCTTTGTAAATTATCCCTTCAGTGTTGGGCACCTTGACTGAGCACCACTTTAACTCTAAATCTTTTTCCTTTAAGACATTGTAGTTCTCCTAACTTATGACTTCGCTCATTTTTCAACATACACAGTTGAAATAATTTTAAAAGATTTATATACATATAGTTATATGTTTCCAGGAAGTCATCTTATTAATCATATAGCAAGGTATTTAATACCACAACCTCTAGTTTCTATAACTATGTCTTATCTCTACCCAACTAATACTTAAAAAGCTCAATAAATATGTTGTTGTGGCTGATGTTCCTCATAACTCACAAAGCAGTCACAGTCTTCATTGTTAGTTACCTGGTTCACTAGGCTTCATGGTAAGTATTCTGAGAGAAATAGTCTGAAGAGAGACTAAGAACTTACCACCTTGCTAACAAATTTGCCACCAGCCGCCACCTCATGAGTCTTAGTTGAGCATTGCCATCTGTTCTCAGGGATGACTGAAAAAAGGGTGAAGTCACAATTTATTTATTTATTTATTTATTTTTTTTGTTTTTTATTTTTTTTGTTTTTCTTTTCATTTTTCTGAAGCTGGAAACAGGGAGAGACAGTCAGACAGACTCCCGCATGCGCCCGACCGGGATCCACCCGGCACGCCCACCATGGGGCAACGCTCTGCCCACCAGGGGGTGATGCTCTGCCCATCCTGGGCATCGCCATGTTGCGACCAGAGCCACTCTAGCGCCTGAAGCAGAGGCCACAGAGCCATCCCCAGCGCCCGGGCCATCTTTGCTCCAATGGAGCCTTGGCTGCGGGAGGGGAAGAGAGAGACAGAGAGGAAAGCGCGGTGGAGGGGTGGAGAAGCAAATGGGCGCTTCTCCTGTGTGCCCTGGCCGGGAATCAAACCCGGGTCCTCCGCACGCTAGGCCGACGCTCTACCGCTGAGCCAACCGGCCAGGGCGGAAGTCACAATTTAAACCCCTGGAAACTACAATAGCAGAATCGGTGGCCATTTATTCATTACCTGTTGTATGCCAGTCATTGTACTAGACCGGTATTGTACTAGAATCTTTAAATTATCATCTTATTCCTTCATTGCAATTACTTTCTTAAGTAGCTCCTAATTCCATTTTACAGACAAAGAAACTGGGAGATAAAGAGAATAAATGACCTGTCCAGGATTGTACAGTTAGTTTCAGAACTCAAATTTGAACTCAACCCCACCTAACACAAAAGCTTCTTTTCACTGTCTTGTCTCAATCTTCCAAATGCCTCTTTGTTTTTGCCACCAGCTTTGCTGAAGGTCACATCTGTGATCATATTTGATCTCTTCAAAGTTTCAAACATTTTTTTAAATTAGGTGTTATAGAAATTGAAAAAAAAATCTTATTTGCATTAATCTCCTTCCCTTCCACTGGTAAAAGTGTAGAGAGCATGGAATTTGAGAGAGAATGAAGAAGAATAAATGAACTACCTAGTAACAGAGGACCTGAAGAACCCTCAAGTGAGTAGTTATCAAACATTGTCTTTTCTGCATTTTAGATATTGAGTCATTTGACCTACAACCCATTGAGACTTTCTCCTGATTTCAGATTTTGAACTTTGCCTGACCAGGTGGTGGCGCAGTGGACAGATTTTGAATTTATGTCCTTGGAGAATAAAAGGCTTTACTGTTGACTGGCTCAGTCACTTCATGTGGTTTTAGAGCACTACCTATATACTTTATTCCCTTGGAAGCAAGCATTTCCCAGAGTTTCTGCACTAAGATGAGTGACTGAGGCTAAAAGAAAAGAGAAAGCCAATGAGTCTATCTGAGAACTGTCAGTATCATCTCAATGGGGAGTTATGATGCTTTGACTTCAATGAAAAAGCAAAAGCAAGAAGCCAGCTGGTTGTAAATTTAATTCATGAAAATAATACTACAGGCCTACAGCATTCAGCAGTACAGCCATTGATTCTTCTTTCTTGTTCCTTGGGGAGCCATTGCTGTATTTGATATGGTGAACTTCAAATTGTCTAACTTTATCATGTAAATGTCAACCATACAGCTGAGGAGTGCATCACACTTGCTGGGTAAAGACAGGAGAGTGTTTTTCACTTTTTTAGGAAAAAAATATTACTTGGTTGACAGGTTTTCCCTGTTGGTGAGGATTGCTGTTTTCTTCCTAATTCTTTTTCCTCTTCTTTGTTTTCACCCCCACGTTGCGTTTCCTTAGTTCTGGTGAGACGTCCAGAAAGTAAGTCACGATGATTTGGATATATGATCTTCCTTAACATTTGGGTTGTTTTCTCTCAACATAGTTGTTGGAATGTTGGCTGTTACCTGCCAGAAAATAAAACAATCATTTTTTTAAAATCACAAGTTAAATAAACATTGAAAAATCAGCATTCTTCAAGGACCATTAGCTTATGTATCACTGTAAAGTATTTTATGGGTCTTGGCAGAAAGGATGCTCATATAAAAAATAAATTGTGTCATAACAAACATTTCTCCCTGTCATTGTGTATAAGAGCCCTAATATCAAATAAATCTAAATTGAATAGTGTTAGTCTCCAGAAAAACTGACCTTCATTCCCTAATAGTCAGGTTAAATCATCGTGATGATGACACAGTCTCAGATATGAGAAGATACAAACTTGTATCAACTCCCTAGATCATCTTTTATTTAGAAGGGGAGAGATGTCTCAATGAACTGAAATTGCTCTGTAGTGACCCATTTTATTTATGTATCTGCTTATTCTGACTATCACTACATACACAGTGCCAAAGAGAGTTCTGCCTGTAGCTCCCTGGGGCTCCTGAGAGAGCAACCCATAGAAATACATAGCTTAAAAACCATAAGCAGTTACCATTTTACATCTGTCAAATTAGAAATAATTTTTTTAAAGTGTAATAATCTCTGCTGGTACAATATTGGTGAAACTGCATTACTCAAATCCTATTGATAGCAATGTAGTTGCTCTGAAGAGCATTTTGGCAATACATAAAAGTGCCCATATTTTTTTATACACTTCTAGGAATTTAACCTTAGGAAATTAGAATTTAAAAAAAGATAAGTCTGACCTGTGGTTGCACAGTGGATGGAGTGTTGACCTGGAATGCTGAGGCCATCGTTTTGGGGCCCTGGGCTTCCTAGTCAAGTTGCGTGTGGGGGTTGATGCTTCCTGCTCCTCCCCCCTTGTGTCTCCCTTCTCTTTCTTTCTCTCTTTCTTTCTCTCTCTCTCCCCTCTCTCGAATGAATAAAATCTTTAAAAAACCATTTTTAAAAAGATATTTATTGCAGGATTTTTATATTAATGAACATTTAGAAACAACACAAGGACTGAACAATTGACATACTTTTATTCAATTTTTTAAATCTGTATGTGTTTGTATACATGAAGTTGAATTGGCAACATGTGAAATTTTATTATATAAGGCTCATTGAAAAAATTCTGATTATGAGACTATAAAATTATTGGATACATATAAATATAAAATGGAATTTGGTAAAAATGGATTCAGATTTAGCTTTTAAATTGTATTTTGGTTTTATAATGTTGTTTTGCATTTAACAATAATTAAGGTCTAAAAACTACTTGACTGTGAACCAAGTAGATCATTCATATCAATGAAAAGTTGGTTATTTTTTATTGGAACTTTGTTAAGAATATTGTAATTGTTGAAACATAAACCACTGAGGCCTAAAAGTGTAAGGATTTAGAAAATTAAGATGTAAATGATTATATTTAAGCAAAAGTGAGACATCTTTTAATAATAATGATACCTCCATTGTTACTCTTTTTGGGGTTTTTAATGTTGGTACCTGAAGTAAAAAGGTATCACCAGATGATTTAGACAGAAGTAATTTTCCTTAACATGTTATAGCAGTGCAGCTTGTGGCCATGACCTGGAAGTTCTTACATGATTGGGGTAAGCAGGCTTTGTGGGAGGGACTCTATCCCAAAGAACCATAGAACAGGAAGAGAATACGAGAATACCCCTTTCAGACTTGAATCAGACCTAAAAATATACCCATAGAGAAAAGCCTACTGAAGTAACCTAAATACCCAACAGTAGATGATTGGTTAAATAAAGCATGCTGTAGACATAGGATGGACTGTTAAAAGGGTATTAAAGTAAAGTAGAAAAATATATATTACTCTGAGTAAAGACTACAGTAGAATTAAATGGAAAAAGTAAAATGTAAACTATGCATAGAACATGACTCCAATTTTTACATCCATTCATAAGAAAACATTTTTTTAATGTTAACTTATCAATAGTGGTTATCTGAATAGGGGTATAACAGGCAATTAATTCTCTATTCATGTCTATGTTCTCCAATTTTATTCTCCCTCACTTAGGAGAATTGTTTGTAAAATCTGTTTCTTAAATTGAGTTTTATTACAGGCACTCAAATGCATAATGATTGAACTGATGTCTGAAATAATTTTAGAAAGAGGTAACGTGAATTAAAACAAAATAAAGTAAAATCCAATTTTGATTGCATCAATTGACTAAAAGTCTACAACAGTGTTCAGATAAGGTTTGTTTTTATGTAACTCCACCAGTAAATAGCTTACACTGAAATGCCAAATATTGATGTTTATGTACGTACAAGCTCTTGCTGGAATTCCTATTTTTTTATGGAAAAATGTGTTTTGCTATAATTATGATGTCATATATACCAGATTCAATCAATTTTTCCTTCCATCTTTCCCTCTTTTTGTCCTCCTTCTCAGTTATACAGTAGTAAATAAAGTGAATGAGGATGGGTTTAGCTCAGTTTGTCCATTTACAAATGGTCTTGGATTCATAAAAACTTAAAAAAAAAAAAGAAAGTAACAGGCAGCAAAAGATCCTCACTTGAGCACTGGTTAGCAACTAGACAGAGCTCCCCCCAAAAAAATATTTTAGTGCCTGTGATTTAAATAGCTAAATGGGTCACATTGAGGAGCCTAATGTTAGCCTTATGGATTCATGTTAGCCTTTAATCTTACTAAATAGAACAGCTTGCAACAGGACAACGTATGTTTTTGTTTGTGAGTATATTGAGGATGATTTGCCCCCAGATTTGTGAAATTCTCATCACTGAATATACAAGCTCTGCAGTGAATGAAATGCTGTAAGCTTTCAAGACTACTGACTTTTCCCATGCCTCTGAAAGTACTGATAAATGGAGAGTCTCGTTATAATCCTGTTCCTGTTCTTTACTCATTTTTACCCAAAGATTTTGCCTTTGTTCATAGTACCCGAGGATCTATTTGAGGCTGAGAGGGGTTACGGAATTCCAGGTCAAGAGTGTGGTGGGCCAGTGTAGTTAATCATTAGAAGGGATTTCTAACCAATATAGCTTGACAATAGCAAAATCTATGGAAATAGTTGTTAGTGGTTTTGAGTAAAATTTATGAAATGGTAAAAAAAAAAAAGGGAAGAAAAGAAAGAATGAAGGAAAGGAAGGAGGGAGGGAGGGGCAAAGGAAGGAAGGTACTTTGGCATCACACATGAAACAAATAATAGTCTTTTCTTGACCTCTGTATCTGCTGAGGGGGAACTGTTTGTTTTTTCTACCTTGGTAATATAAAAGAGAAAGCCTCACCAAAGAGGTAATCTATTGATTATTACCATAGTATTACCTAGGTAATGAAATAATGTTATTTATGCTGGAAGCAATTATTGCTTCTGTTTCTTTTAAATTACTCTGGTATGTGTTGCAAATTTTATTTAGGGATTTAACCAAAAATGATTTTTTTTCTTAATAATGACTATCATTAAAAGGCTTCTTTTTCCTATTTATTGCTACTCTAACACAATACACCTCCTCCTGTTTCCTCCTTCATGTCCTCATCATTTACATTCTTTGTTACTTTCTTGTGGATTTGAAGAATGACATCTAATAGTACAAAACAGCATATTGCCCCAGGACCTAGCACAGTGGCTTGCATAGTGTAGGCGCTCAGTAAATATTTAATGAATTCAATGCAGAACCCTAGGGAAAAGAGTCACAAATTTATCAAATAATTCACAGAGAGACATGTCCCTGGCAGCTAATCCAGTTAACTGTATGAAGGTAAGCTGAATCCAGGACATGTTTCAAATAATTTCTCTTCTTATAGAATTTTTGTTTTGTGGCTGGAACACTTGTTTCTCAGTCTGTTGATCAAATGTGACTTGAGCCAGAGAGATTCACAATACATAACACCAGGAGGCTTATGAATGATGTATAAAGCCCACCAATTTAATGACAGGTAAGGCAGAGGAGAGCAATTACTTTATTTCAGGACAGCCAAAGCCTTGGTAATGTAATGCCACTATGAGAATACTGAATGGCTGTGACCAGTTTGGAATAAACACCCAGAATTTAAAGCTTTGAAATGTTCTGATGCGTATTTGATGGTTTTGGTATTAATGGGGCCATTGCTTGGGGCGAGCTCAAATTAAAATGGCGTCTTCTGCTTCTCTTGCATTTGCCCAACGAAGGTCACCTGGGCCAGCTGAATGACATTTATAGTATTAAGGACATTTCATTTGCTGTGAAACTCCTTTTTTAAAAACAGGATCCATCATGACTCATTTTGTCTCTATAACCTAGTTTCTGCAACAAATCAAAGGATTTATTGCATTGCTACTCTGTGCCTAGTATTGTGACTCTCTGTTGTTGACCTGATAGAAACATAGATCTTAATATTATTGGGTGGAAATGAATCATAGCTCATGGTGAAAGAGATTCCAAGTGAAGCTAATTGACTCTTGGCATCCAAGGATGGGAAGTAATATGGTTGGTTGGTTAACCAAAGATTAGTGTTTCTCATACTAGATCTATTCTATTTCTGTATATAAAATCATCACTCAGTTCTTATTCATTAATAAAGTTCTTATTATATCAGTCAGGATCCTTTTCACTTACAAGTTAGAAGAAAATTTCAGCCAAAAATGGCTTAAGCAAGTAAGGAAGTTGTTATATCACAAACATAAAATATACTTTCTCCTGTGTGGTCTCTATTTCAAACAGGTATTTTTCCCTGATGCTTATCCAAACCCAATAGGAGAAAAAAATCAAAGGATTCCCCCCCCCCCTAGAGTTTGGACAAAAATCGTGAGGCTTGATCTCTTTAGTCTAAGTTAGGTCACATGCTATTTCTAGAATCCATCACAGAGGCCACAACCTTGCCTGGGTCACCTGTTCTTTCTTGGAGCCAGTATTAGCTCCAGAGCAACTGGGCTGAGCAGAGGTAGCTATGATTTTGCTCAGGTGCTTTTACCAGAAGCAGAGGCTGGATGCTGTTAACAGATGACAAATGTTCACTATACTTACTGATAGGCAGGCCTTGTGCAGTTATTGATACAGAGACAAACACAACTTGGTCTCCTCCCTTGTATAATCTCACCCCTCCAATCTATATTAACACCCATTGCCAATTTACCTTCTTAAGTCAAAATTCTAATCCCATCTTACCATTCCTCAATAATGTTGCTGGTTCCTTATTACCTAATGACTAAAATTCTAGCTCCTTGGTTAAACTCCCTTCCTATTTACCTTTAATTCTGGCAAAGCAACTGCTCACTTACTTTTGGGTTTTCCTGCCTCTGTGGCTTTGCACTGGAATGTCTTTGTTCATGCCTGTCAATGGTAGTCTAAATAAATCTCTTTCTGGTCCAGTTCAAATACTACGTTCAGGAAACACCCACTGAGTTTCTTATTCTAATATTTTAGGACTTAACATGAACCTATGTTATAGTGCTTTCTGTTTATTTAATAAATATTTCTTTAATACTTATTATATGCTGTTGCTATTCTAGAAGTGTTTAAAATTTTCCCCTTTATATTTTTGCTCATGCTGTTCTTGTCTTTTCCCCTCAGTAATCTACAAGCTCATTGAAAGTGAGATCCTTAAAGGTAAAAACATAGCTACCCATTATGGGCAATCAGCACCTCATGAATGAACAATGTTCATCCAGCTTGCACATATATGGAGCGCTAGCATTTAAAGTTTCGGAGGGTAGCCTGACCAGGCGGTGGTGCAGTGGGTGGAGTGTCGGACTGGGATGCGAAGGACCCAGTTTCGAGATCCGGAGGTCACCAGCTTGAGCACGGGCTCATCTGGCTTGAGCAAAAAGCTCACCGGCTTGGACCCAAGGTCGCTGGCTCGAGCAAGGGGTTGCTCGATCTGCCGGAGGCCCACAGTCAAGGCACATATGAGAGAGCAATCAATGAACAACTAAGGTGTCGCAACGAAAAACTGTGATTGATGCTTCTTATCTCTCTCCGTTCCTGTCTGTCCCTCTTTCTGGCTCGCTCTCTCTGTCCCTGTAAAAAAATAAATAAATAAAGTCTCAGAAGGTAGAGCCCTGTTTTCTCTCAAATCGCTTTCTGCACAAACTATGGCAGCATCCCTATGCCTTCAGCATTCAATAAACATTTGCTGACTAAGGGAGACAAAAATGAAGACTATCCAAATATCTTTGAATGAACTTTTCCCCTTTGTTTTCCTTTTTTTCCGTCTTTTGGAGTAATTTTTGAAACATTTCATTGTCATATTTTTCCAAACAGCTTTATAAGGATGTCTAAGTTTTATTCTCAAACTTAAATAAGATTAAGGTTATTTTTTTAACAATGGGGACTTTTATTTTCAATAATTGCAATGCGAACTGTATTGACCCATTGTTAAAAGACTGAGTTTTATGAAGTTTTTCTATAGCCGAAGGACTCTTGCAGGCCTATTGTATGTGAAGGTGTTAGTAAGAGTATTCAATGGTTCTAGCAAAATGGGTGTTTAGTGAGATAAATACTCAATTTGTGGGGTCACTTAGAAGTATAATTGAACATCTCTCTTTATTCTGAGTTTGTGATTTAGAATTGACTGACATTTCTGATGTTCTTGTGTAGAAATTTGGTCTGAAATATATAAGGCACAGAAGGGTGGGAGAAAAGGTTCATTTTCTCAGTCTTAGCCATGCTGACAAAAACCAAGTTCCCGATGCTACACCTTCTCACCTGAATAAAAGGCAGGAAGTCCCTGCCATCCTTTTTCCCTATTTTAGTTTCTGTCCTCATTCCTCTTCATGAATAACTTCTCAGCCATCTTAGATGAATGCCAACAGGTGTCAATTAAAATTGGCAACTAGCCTGACCTTGGTGACCTGTGTGAGAGCAGTTTCAGGAAAGTGATGAAGGCAGAAGCCAGATTGCAGTGGGCTGAGTAACATGAATGGTTGAGTCTATAAAATCTGGTGAGGAGTGCAGAGGCTCTGAAGCTGCCCAAGTTCAAACGCAAACTCTGCCATGCACCCGCTATTGAGTATGGGCAGGTTATTAAATCATCCTCTCTCTCTCTCTCTCCTGCTCTCTCTCCCTACCTCAATATCCTCTTCTACAAAATGGGAATAAAAATGGAACAATCTCAAGGCTGTTGTGAGGAGTAAATGAATATAAGTGGGTAAAATGCTTAGGACAGCACCAGTTCCCTTACAAGTCATCAGTAAATATTAGCTGTGTTTTTGTGAATACCCAAAAACAACAAGTTGAGACTACTTTTGAAGCTTGGTTAGGAAAACAGGAAAGAAAGTGAGATCATTGTCAGGGGGCAGAGATTAGGATTTTTAAATTCTGGGTAGGTGAAAGATGAATATTTTATCCTGAAGGGGAAAAAATGGTTCTGAGCAGGTGACAGGTTGAAGATGTAGAAAAGAGAGGAATGAATCAATGGAGTCCTATTTCTGAAAAGGTGAGGGGAAATGGAACTTAGAGAAGAGGTGGATGGATGGGTGAGCCTTGAAAAGGGGCGTCTTCTTGTTTTCTGTGATTGACGGCAGTAGAGACAGGCAAAGCTCAAGGTGCATGTCTTTGTGGGTAGGAAGCAGAAAGTTGAGGATGTTCAAGACTCACAGCTGGCTGAACCTGTGAAATAGAAACAAGCTCATTGGGTGGGAGAGAACAGGTGGCCTGAGAGAGGAATGGAGTGGGACTGAATAACAAAGCAGTTGCACAGTAGTCATTTCTGGAGGCAAGATGACACTAGATGGAATGTATAGTCTGACAGAAGGAGGGAGAATTCTGGTATGATAAGAAATTGTGTTCACAGAGTGAGACACTGGTGTTTGCTTTCATAGGTAGAACATTTTCAGGCAATAAGTCTAAGATGAACCATCTCAAAAATTTTTTGGTCTACAGGGTGAAGTTAGAATTTGAAATGGTTCTTTACCACAAATAAATAATTGATTGTATTCATAATCTTATTGATTTACTGAATCATCTTTCTCTTGCTTACTAATTTGCAAAACTATTGGAAAGGCAGACTTTTAAGGTTGGATTAAATCCTATCCCTATACCAGCCAATCTGTCCTTGAATATACTTACAGATGGAAAATTCACTTTTTATAGAGCTGACCATTCTATTTTTGAGTAGTCTGGAATCCATTAATACTGAAACATAAGTGCTAGAATATGGGTTTCATCTTGTTATGATCACACAAATCCCCCCCCCCATGTTCTTTGGCAATGTTGTTTTGTCACTTTTCACACTGAGAGGTGAAGTCTATCCCTTCTTGTTGAATCTGAACCTGACTTGTGAATTGCTTTGACCAGGATGAGGCAAAAAGGACACAATGTGGCTTTTGTGCCTAGGTCTTAAGAGACACCACAGTTTCCACATTTGCCCTCCTAGAATCCTGAGCTGCCAAGTGACAAAGCCCAAGTTGCCTGGCCTGCTGGAGAGAGGGGCCAGGTAGACAGAGGCCCTAAGGGAGGAAGGGGCCTGGGAAGAGGTAGGCCCAGGCAACCCCAGCCTGACCAGCCAGCCATCAGAATCACCAGACATGTGGGTGACACCAGTGTCAGGCCTGCAGCCCCAAATCAAGCTGCTCCAGCCTCGTGGAGTAGGGACCAACCCTTGCAGCTGAACCCTGCCCACATTGCAGAACGGGGAGCAGGTGGTTGCTTTAAGCCTCTGAGTTTTGAGAGCTTTATTATTCTGCAAGAGGTTGTGAAGGGGAGGAGGAGTCTCAAGGCAGGAGACCAATTAAAAGACATCAGACATCATCCAGGTGTTAGGTGATGAGCTGACAAGTAGGGAAAGTGAGGTAAGGGAAAATGGAGAAGAAAGAAAGCCACAAGGTTCAGTGTGACCTGGCTACTGAATTTGGGGCGGGGGTATAGGGGCAAAAGACGGAGAGAAATAAAAGGTGATTATGAAATTTTGTGGGAAATTATGTGTGGACAGCAATATGTCTAGGTAAAGAACTGGATTCTTGAGGAAGGTAAGTCCAGTTTACAGCTGTTACGTTTTGATGTGACAGCAGAACTTCCATGTAGTAATGTTTCCTTAGCAGCGAGCGTCACAGGCCCGAAGCTGAGGGCCAAGTCGAGGCTGGAACCAGGAGAGGTTTCAAACAAAAAGATGCAACCGGCTCTCCTTTCCTTTTGTTCCAGTCTGAAGGGTCACTCCTTTCTCCTGGATTTAGTAGCCAAGGTGCAGACATCAAGCGAAGGCGGAGGGGAGAAAGGAAGGACAGGGAGAGGACACACGTGGAGGCGGGCCGCGTGGAGTCCTGGGGGACTGCATCTTATTTTAGTTCCACCTTTGGGAAGCCTGCACAGCTGAAGCACAAATAAGGAACACAACACACACAGTCAACTAAAATTATCACCTTTCGAAAGTTCTCTCTTTAAATAGACCCAATGAAAAGAAGAAACCCTAACCTCAGCTTTTTAAATCACAATGAAAGGACAAAAGATGGTCTCCTTTTATGGATTCTTAAGCTCTCTGAAAGGGTACTTTTGTGTTCCGAGCAGGGCAGGGCCGAGTAGGGCCCTGATGTCTGTGAGTGCGCACAGGGGGAGAGCTGGGAGTGCTGAGCTGGGGAGCGGTCACCACTTCCCACTCGCCAACTTGTGCAGCATTTGTAAAAAGAGTGAAAAATAAAACAAACTCTTCTGAGGGAGACAGTCTAGTCATGTAATGATTCAACAGTGTAGTGTGAAGGTTATAAGCTCACGCTCTCCAGTCAGCTACAGCCAATTCAAATTCTTGTCTCATCACTTACTAACCCTGTGGCCTCAGACATGCTGTTAACCCTTCTGAGCCTCAGTTACTTCTGCTATAAAATTGGGGAATACTGTCTACCTCAGGGGCTTGTTGGAAGAGTCAATGAGATACCACTATATTTAATCTGGTAAGAGCACAATTAATACCATATTTCCCCATGTATAAGATGCTCCCATGTATAAGACACACCTTAATTTTGGGGCCCGAAATTTGAAAACAAAATGTATTACATAAAGTTATTAAATTAAAATTTTATTCATCATAAAATTTATACAACTCCTCATCTGCTGGAAATGCAAGCAAAAAATCTATAACCACTGTATAAGACACACCTAGTTTTTAGACCCCAAATTTTTCAAAAAAGGTGTGTCTTTTACATGGGGACGGAAATACAGGTAGTACCTATAGTCATTGGAATTAGAGGTAATTTGAAGTTTTTGTATATTTGGCCTATCATTGCGGTGATTTTTCAGGAATATTTACAACATAAGGAAATGAGATCCAAGTGCATTTTAGTTAATGACTTATATACAGTGTGTCCGTAAAGTCATGGTACACTTTTGACCGGTCACAGGAAAGCAACAAAAGACGATAGAAATGTGAAATCTGCACTAAATAAAAGGAAAACTCTCCCAGGTTCATACCTATTCAGTGCAGTTCGATGTGGGCTCATGCACAGAGTTTTTAGGGCTCCTTAGGTAGCTATCCCATATAGCCTCTACAGACTCGTCACTGACTGATGGCCTACCAGAACGGGGTTTCTCCACCAAACTGCCAGATTCCTTCAACTGCTTATCCCACCAAGTAATGTTATTCCTATGTGGTGGTGCTTCGTTATAAATGCGCCGATATTCATGTTGCACTTTGGTTACAGATTTGAATTTAGTGAGCCACAGAACGCACTGAACTTTCCTCTGTACCGTCCATATCTCGACTGGCATGGCCATGGGCTGCTCCGCTGTATACAGGGTGTTACATCATCATCTACGCATCCGCACATGCTGTCACATCATCCTACAGAAACTGGGAGGGTTTTCCTTTTATTTGGTGCAGATTTCACATTTCTATCGTCTTTTGTTGCTTTCCTGTGACCGGTCAAAAGTGCACCGTGAGCTTTACGGACACACTGTATAACAAATGTTAAATATAATATTATATGGCAACAGGTCATTTTAGAATTTAAAAGTGTCATGATAGTTTCTGTCCTGGGGACAAATTCTGTTGTTTCACAGGATATTTGTAAATCTTCAAGCAAATCAAAACTGACATGCTGGTTTCTCCTTATTTCATCACTCATAATTTAAATGTAAGATAACTAATAATGTTCTAATGTAAAACTTAGCAACTTTTTCTGAACCAGATAAGTCTTTTCTCCTTGTGGGTCACTTATGATCTCTAGCTCATATTCTTCTTTGTTCATTTTTATAACCCTTTAAAATGTACCCACCATTCTTTGCTCATACAAAAGAAAGACAACAACCAAAGTGTTTCTTAATAGAGGATTGGGTAAAGAAGATGTGGTACATATGTACAATTGAATACTAGGCAGCCATAAGAAACAATGACGTAGTGATGTTTGCGACAACATGGATGGACCTTGAGAATGTTATACTGAGTGAAATAAGTAAATCAGGAAAATCTAAGAACTGTATGATTTCACATATAGGTAGGTTATAAAACTGAGACTTATGGACATAGAAAAAGTGAAGTGGTTTCCAGAGGGAAGGGAATGTGAGGGAGGGGGAAGGGAACGTGGGGAAATGGAGAGGGGTAAGGAGTCGGGGGAAGGGTGTAAAGAGGGACAACTATAAGGTGAAGGTAAATTATTTGACAGGGTAATGGGTTTACAACATAATGAACAGTTCAAATGCTATAGAAATGTTCACCTGAAACCCATGTACTCTTATTGATCAGTGTTGCCCTGTTAAAGTTAATTATCTAAATAAAATTTAAAAATTAAAAAGAAAAAAGCAAAAGAAAGACCACAGTTTGAATCTGATTGTAAGCTGTAGTTTGCGAGCCCTGCTCTAGTGTAAATTTATATTGTTTATTACTAGGATACATAAGCCAATAAAGGTTGAAAAAAGAAAATGAAAGACTGCATTAAACAATGTACCATATTTCCCCATGTGTAAGACGCTTCCATGTATAAGAACATGTCTTAATTTTGCGGACTGAAATTTGAAAAAAGACAATATACATGAAAACGCGGGAAATGCAAGGAAAAAGAAAATCTACAACCTCTGTATAAAATGCACCCAGTTTTTAGACCCCAAATTTTCTGAAAAGGGTACATCTTATACACAGAGAAATATGGTAAAAATAATTCTAATTTTGATCTATGCCGGACTTAAATAAGACAATGCATTGCTCTCCTTGATAGGACAGGGCCATTTTCATTAAGATGCAGTGAGTTTAGGTATGACTTTGAGGATTGGGAACCATTCAGCACATTAGTTCTGAACAATATCCTTGTGCTTTGCACAAATTTCTTTCTCTTCCTCAGAGGAGTAATTTAGATACAGTGCTTTATGGCATCAGGCATAAGTTGCCATTAAAATCCTAAAATGAACATTGTGTTGCCCTTTATGAAAATGAACAGCTGGTCTGTCCCAGACGATTGCCGCCCTCACATCTATCTGTGTTGTATACAAGTCACTTCCACGTCCTTTCACAATAAAGGGTGTTTAGGACATTTTCCAGCCACCCATTGGGAGGGAAATCCTCGTCAGTGATGAGTTTCTGCATCTGTTGAAGCTCCTGTCTCTCTGTGGACCCAGGACAGAAATATTCTAGAACTCATGGTTTAGGATTGCCTTGTTTTTTGGTTTTTTGTTTTTGTTGTTGTTGTTGTTAGAGAGAAAGATGGACAAACAAGGACAGACAGACAGGAAGGGAGAGAGATGAGAAGCATCAACTCATTTGCAGCACCTTAGTTCATTGATTGCTTTCTTATATGTGCCTTGATCACAGGGCTCCAACCAAGCCAGTGACCCCTTACTCAAGCCAGCAACCATGGGGTCATGTCTGTGATCCCATGCTCAAGCCAGCAACCTCTGGGTTTCAAACCTGGGTCCTCAGCATTCCAGGCCAGCGCTCTATCCACTGTGCCACCACCTGATCAGACATTCTCTTCTTTTCTATCTCATGTCCCAAGATGCTTCCCTGGAGTCATTGACAGAATGTCTTTTTCTCTCTTTTTGCCCTATTGTTCTCCCTGACTCTCTATTTTCCATTGACTACACAGAGAGAAGAGGGAGAAATTATTTTAAAACATGAAGTACCCTAAAATATTTATCTCTGGACATGCTGAAAGAAGACTACATTCTTTTTTTTTTTACAGAGACAGAGAGAGAGGGATAGATAGGGACAGACAGACAGGAACGGAGAGAGATAAGAAGCATCAATCATCAGTTTTTTGTTGTGACACCTTAGTTGCTCATTGATTGCTTTGTCATATGTGCCTTGACCATGGGTCTTCAGCAGATTAAGTAACCCCTTGCTCGAGCCAGCAACCTTGGGTCCAAGCTGGTGAGCTTTGCTCAAGTCAGATGAGCCCACGCTAAAGCTGGCAACCTTGGGGGCTTGAACCTGGGTCCTCCGCATCCCAATCCGACACTCTATCCACTGCGCCACCGCCTGGCCAGGCAGAAGACTACATTCTTATCTTTTAATGCAACATGTTCCATGAACCCTGCCCTTGATCACTTTCATTTGGTACTGTGAAACCTGTGGGACTGTGACCAAGGTAAATGTCTTTGGATCAAACTAATCCATAACACCGTCCTCTTTGGGAGAAGGGCAGACAGGGAGGAGTGGTGAAAAGGGAGCTGGGAGCTGCTTCTGCCCACAGGCTCTGCTTCTACTGTGGAGAATGAGCTCTCATTCTTCACTCCCTCTAGGTCTCGAGAGGGTCTGAGGTCCTACGTGTTTCACCTCTCAGCCTCATCTGATTCTGTTCTGTTGTTCTGGTTTTGGGCTAATTTCTCTTTAGCCTACATTATGGTCTGTAAGTCTCAGCCTGTAAGCCCAGGGCAGTCACACTCACCAACAGGTATCATCTTTATCATGTCATGGAAATAAAAGGTCATTTTGATTGAGGCAGAGACGTTCTTTTACTGAGTGGAGACCACCTGTTCTGAGCTTGTGCAAACACATCCTCTTTTGTTTTCTGGAGTGCCCTCTGATCTATTTTCTGAGAACATTCTTTTCACTCCCAGGCTGAACCAATGCTTGTTCTATGTGTGACATCTCTTGGTTTTTCTGTTCTGACTGATCTACTCTAGGTAATTTCTAGGGAGACTTTAATTCTTCAGTGAAGTCAGGTTCCTTGGCATACAGGTCCCGTGTCTCTAATGCATTCAGAGAGATAATGACCTTTTATTAAACATAAGAGAAAATGATATTTTTCCCTGTTCTAAAATCAAGATACTCCCAGCACGGTGATTGTTTCCAGTCATATGGCTCTAGGTGTTTTCTCTGGTTGACCTTCTCTGTGGTTGGATTTGTGGCAGTAGCCCTTTGGCCAGTTCATTAATATAATACCTTCCCAGCACAGTATCAACTTACATAAAATCTTATACTGGAGACACCCAGCAGAACTGAAATGCTGCCCACTCTATATCTAACTTTACATTACCAGAGAAGATTATGCCAGAAAGTAAGCTTTTGAGGGGTTATTGGAAGGTAGATACAAAGTTCTTCTCTTTTCCCTAAACCTCTCAGAGCCTCATGCAGTCAAACAAGATCTAGGTCACCTATTATTGGTTTTCTCTTGGCCTATGAGAACTCTTCTGAGTCAACCCATTATTGTCCAAATTTATCTCTCTCCTGGTCAATTGATCTGTAAAATATCTACATTTTTCACATAACATACTGACCTGAAAGTAATGAAGTAATGAAAATCTGTAGCTGTTGGTTAATAAAAGCAACAAAATTGACAGTTCCCACATCTGTACTTAAATGTGTGAAAGTTACAAATGAAAATAATAGAGAAAGATATTTTTTCTTTACCAGTCGTGTGGTGACATCAAATTGTATTAAATAATTAGAGTGGGAACTTCACTGATTTGCTTTTCATTATGATGCAAATTAGCATTCAGCTGTAGATCTGAAATAAAGTTGCAGAGTTACCGCTATCAATAACCGTTTAGAGTTCCTTTAACCTAGATAAATTAGAATCTCTAGTGATAACAAGCAGGACTTATCTTCTACATTTCTGGGGAAAAAATTAAAATAATAGCTACTTCTTACACCTGAATTTTGAGATCAGAAACAAACCATGTACACCTGGCTTTCTCTATCTGCTCTTAAGTGTCCTTTAAGTGTAAACATGAATAAGTGCTTCATAAAACTAAGAAAATAAGATGGAATTCAAAAATAATGTTGTGTAGACAAAAGTCAGGAAATCATGGATTTGAAAGATACCCAAATGCCCATTCCCCTGCATAGTACTCTAGCTACTGTCATACTTAATGGTTCTTAAGGAAGAAAGAAGGATTAGCTCCTTCAGTAATCAGCTTTGGGAGTCCTTCCAACCCTGTCCCAAATACTAGTTCTTTAAATTCTCTTTGTAACAGTAAATTCTTATGTATGTATATAGCTCAAGTGCATGATGTGGTGGACAGATGGCATTTTATTGAGTTGTACACTTGAAACCTGTATAGTTTTGTGAACCAACAGTCATCTCAATAAATTCAGTTAATAAAAATTAATTTAAAAATCCAATCTAAAAAAATCATATTTATTAGAGATGGTAGAGGTCATGATAACAGGTAATCACTATCCTTTTTTTATTGCCCTGTAAATATGATATATAACCATAATTCAACCACAACCATATCAAAACACTATATATTGAATGTTTAAATGGTTAAGCACTCTTCTGAGTTCCTTTTTTTTTTTAGCAGTAATTCATTAGTATCCATTGTTGTTATTGATAAAGAAATAGCGACTTAGGAAAGGTAAGTAATTTGGCCATGTCCACAATTTGTAAAAGAAAGAGCAGGACTTTAGACTATCTATTCCAGACCTTCATGTTTAACCTCCTGCTCCTGCATCATCAAATGGTAACTGGGAATCCACTGAAAAACTCTGGGTAGGTCCCCTGGGAGTTTTCTCACCTCTGGACTAATTATTTCCAATTTTTAACATTTTGCCAAGTGTCATGTTCTAGCATTAGTCACTAACAGAGATATGGTATGCTGTTCATTTTAAACCTACACATATCAAGAAAATCGGCCTAATTGGAGGAAATTAAGGTAGTTGCAATTTTCTGATGATTAAGCACCAGAATATGTTGCTAGAGGAAGTTGTAGAATTTTTTCTTTTAAAAGTCTAAAGGGAAAAAGCACAATTAAGGCTTTAACAAACTCTAATTTGGACCCCAATTTTCTGATTTTGTAAAATGAATGGTTTAGAGTAGGTGATCTGCTTGGGCTTCCCCCACACATAACATCCAGAAAGGCTGTAACTTGAGGTAGAGATGAGATGTTTTAACCTTTCAAGGTCCTGTTTAGACTTCTGTTTTTATGCTTGAATGATTCTTGACTCTCTTTGGTTTGGCTCCAAATTCTTCAGTCTCTTTTAAATGGAGATCTCATAAGAGCTATTATTTAACAGTGTCCCAAATGCACAATGTACAGAATTAAATACAACTGTGCATTTAGGACGTTAGCAATCACAGTTCATCAGTACCGTATGTTCGTTCTCCTATTTGATTAAGGTTAAACAAGAAGATGATATTTCCTCATTGGGCAGCATTTTAAAATGTATTGTGTATGTGACAGATGGGATCTTATAAATGCATTAAGCATGCTTATTTTAATATCTAAGCATATGCAAAAGTTCTAGAAACATTTTACATGCAAATGTCTAGGGATCTGCAGGGCCTATAATAGGAATCCATCCTCTGTGACTTCAAAGCCTTAGTCACGACAACTAATCACTTGGCTATTTCCAAATCAAATTTTCTTCAAACAAATCAAAGGCATTTGTCCTACCCAAGAAGCAAGTTCTGTGGCAAGTTTGACGTTTTAAAATCAAGCTGCTTATTGAGATATTTCTGCACTGAAAAAGGTACCCAGAATTTCTTCTAAGGGATGAGAAACACCTTTTTTCATGCTCCAATGACCCAGAAATTTGTCAAAGAGAATTTTATCAAATTTTCTTCACACACAAGAGAAAAACCTCACCTTTGCTGTAAGAGCCAGCACTTGGAAGTTTAGCCCAAGAGATCTTTCACTTTCTGAAAGGTTATGAGCCCCTGTGGTTTCATTTCTTTTGGAGTCATAATCTCGGTGTTGCTTCAGAGTTGTTAACAATACCCTGATTAAGAGGAGAAAAAGAAAAGGGAAATATTTCACATGCCAATATTAAATGGCTTCACAAAGTAAGAATATTTTAAACACCACAGCATTTGTGGCGAGTAGAATAAAGTGCCCAATCCCCCAGGGAGCAAAGGAGGAAAGAAAAGAAGAAAAACATAATGATAAATAACTAACCTTTATCTAGGGCTGTCTATGTTCAAGGAACCGTGCCAGTTCCTTCATATACATTGTTTTAGTTAATCCGCCCAATGACCCTCCAAGGAGGTACTTTTGCTCTAGCACTTTTACCCAGGGGGGAGCTGGGATTCAGAGAAATTGAATAACTTGACTGGAGTCACCTAGACAAAATCCAGATAGGTTTCATTCCAAGCCTCTGTTCTTAATAACTCATCTATGCTACGGTCTTCTCCAAGAGAGGAGTAGGGCAGAAGCAGGAGGATGTAACTAAGGAACAGGAAGACCAGTGTGGGATTCCAGTGGACAGCTCTCCAGAACCCACATCCCAGAGCCTCTTTGGGCTGGCTTAGAGCCAACACTAAATAAATATTTGTTGAATGAATGACTGTACAAATGAATGCAAGACAGTGTAAGATAATGTACAGGTCATTCTGGGCCTTCACCTACCCCCACCCTGATCATCTATCCTAGCCCACTCTGGCATCTGTCAGTTGGCCGTGATTCTACCTGGCACTTACTGCCAGAACCAATGCTGCACAGATCTGTGAAGAGAGCAAGTTCCCGTTTGGCAGCTTCTGACTTTCCTCATTCTTAGCTGATACCAGAACTTCCCATGCTGTGCTTTATGCTGGCTGTTGGCTGTCCAGAACTCAGCAAGTCCAGGGAGACCCTCACTAACAGACTTTCTAGAATCATCTTCTTTCTCTTCCTCCCCCGGCAAAATTTCTGATTTTCTGAAAGCAAATGTCTATTTACTATCCTCCTTCTTTGAACAGTAAGATCTGTGAGGACAAGAGCTGCAGCATCGTTATATCTGCAGTGTCCATCATGGTACTTGAAATAAAGCAGTTGTTGAGTCAACATTTGTTATCTAAATTAGTGGATGAATGGATGAATATGTTCCACTGCAAACCTAGCTTATCAGGATGGCAGGTAATTGGATACTACTATTGTTAATAATTATTATAGTAGTGTGCTTATTTAGAGGTATTACTATAGAAAGTTTTATAGTTTCCAAAGTTGCAGGTGTATGTGTGTGTGTATGAAACTAACATTATTTATTCATTTATTAAAAAAATATTTATTGAGAACCTCCTATTCTACTATGTGCCAGGTCCATTCTAGACATTGGAGTACATTATTGTTGACCGTTACACAATTAAAATGCAACTTTTGTTTTCTACAATTCCTTTAAATTGTTCTTAGAGAAGGATTTATTTTCTCTGCTTCTGGATGAAAATTCTAACAAGTTCTATAATTCCCCTGCCCACTCCTGAGTAACACAGTCCTAGAGTGCTGTGAAGTCACAAACACAGTGTCAATTCGGTAACTATGATTTCGAGTTCCATGGAATGATCGAAACTCTGAACTGGAGCTAGCATTGCGGCTTCTCCCTCCTCCAGCTGGAGCTCTGCCGTCGGAGGGGATCATGGGCTCAGGCTCTTCCTCTACTCTCCCTTGGCTCACCTCTTTCCTAACCTTTATATCTGTTGTCTCCGATCCCCTCAAGTCAGGATTGAACATGACATGAGAGGAAAATTAAGGGGGTATAGTGCCTTAGCCTCGCTAGTTTTCACTTGGCTGTTTGTTCTGAGTTTGACAGATGGTTCAAGCTGATCTGCCTTGCTGAGGAACTTCCATGGACCCGTCAGAGATTCCCCACTGGACTCTTCTTCTGAGGACCCTTATCCTAACATGCATCTCTATTCTGATTTAGAAGATCTCTTGTGGCTGTTCTCCCAGCCCTTAGGAGCTGGAGGGATACCTCCTCAGTGTTAGCCTTCTAGGAAGACTCTTTAAAATGATGGAGGAAAATCCCACACTTGTTCTCTCTCTCTACGCAGCCCCTATCTGCTGCATGGGAAACATTCACATCCCTGCCCTGACTGACTGGGAGTGGACCCTGTTTAATCAGGGGTTAATTAGGCATCAGTCTTCTCTCTCTCCTGAGCAGGAAACAGAGCCCACAGACCCCCAGTGATCTTCTTGAGGATCCCTCATCAGACTTGGGTAGAAGGAGGGAGGTGGAGATTTCATGAAGCAAAAGGTTTTTGATGAAATTCCTTCTCTTGGCTCTCCCTTCTACCATACTCCAGATCCTCTGTGTCCTCAAAGTGACGATTAAAGTCTAGGATTTGGGAATGTTTTTGTAAAAATCTACACATAATGGGTTGGCCTTGGAAATTGCTATCTCTTTTACATTGTGTTCTCTGTAAAGACTTTAATTTTTAGCATTATAGTGTATGGTATATGTATTATAGTATATAGTATATGTATTTGTATTATGTATGTGTGTATCTAAAGTACATTGAACACAAACTTGCGGAATGTAATAAAATTATTCTATCACCGCATTTTTAAAGGATATTCAGTTTTTCTTCTGCTTCTGGATGAAAACTTGGATATTTCTGGCTGGCTTTTCCCCTGGCTTTTCTGATATCGGTTAAGTAATAAAAATATTCTCATCACTTTAAGTAACAAAATATTGTCACAGTTCAGTACTTTAAATGTCCAATCCCATGTAATAGTTAAACCTTCCGACTTCATTTAAAATTACAGTGACTTTCTCTGCTCCCATGGGCCTGCAGGCTAGAAATGTGATGCATTTGGTTTCTTTTTCTTTCTTGCTCCTCTCTGCACAAGCTCGCTGTTATTTATGGGCCATTTGGAGTTGGAGTGAAAGAGAAGGAGGAAAGGCAAGCTCTTACATGGCCAGTTCTGCAGTAGGGTGTCCTTGTGCCCTCTGCGCCTAACCTACACTAAAACTCTTTCTTTCGGGGAACACTTTTCATGGATTCTTTAAAGTTCCCCTCCCACCCTCAGTACTGGGCACTTCTCAGTGGTGCAGTTCTTTTGATAGACATGATGATACATTTCCTTCTGACTGGGTCCTTACTCCTTCCATGATCCCAAGGAGTGAGTGGTAGGGAGCTCACTTCCAGCTTCTGCCTGATGTGATCAATCTTCCCATCTCAAAGACTCTATTGAACAGAATGGAGTTAACACCACCTCATTCTGGTTCCTCCATGTATATGGCTTATGTCTAATCTAAGGTACACACTCCCACAACTTTTGTCCCAAGAAACTCTGGGAAAACCTTCCAGGCCATTGATACCAGTGGAGGTTACACACTAGTTTCTCTCATCTCTCCCACTGCAGGGGACAGATACCAAATTTCCAAGTGGTCCTGACAAAGTCTCTTTCACCTGATTATATGTGAAGGGGCAAGCACCCGCTTGGGGAAGAGACAGCACAGCAAAGCTCTTGCTAAGGAAATCTCCCTCAAATGTTTTCTTCTCTCAAACCTCTTACGTTTTGTGTGGCTGACTTTGTTAAGGCCATGCAATTAAATTTAATTGTCTCCATCTCAGGTCCTGCATACTGGTCTGGCTCATCAATCACTTTGGTATCTGATATCTGTGGGAGCTGAGTATTCAGTCAAAACTTCCAATTTAACACGCTGGTATGAATATACAATTCGATGCACACAGCTGTTTCATGGCACTTACAGCAAGTTATTATTCCTATTCGACAGATGAGTGAACTAAGGTTCAGATAAATTCAGTAACCTGTACTATGGCTAGTTTTCTCACTCCATGATCTTTGCTCTTTCCTTGCCAATGAGTTAAGTCATTGCTTTTCTAAAAATGGACTGGAATCCCAGTGAGTTAATGAACAGAAATAATCTCATTGGTATCCTACAGTCCTACCGAATTACCAAAAGATCCTTATACCCAATCTTTTTAAAAGCACATAATTAATTATAAGTAAAATAAAATAGGTTTAATGATGCTTTAATAAGTAGGCTTAACTGAGAAAAATAAGGCATCCATCAAAAAGAAACAAAAATACGGACCTAAAAATATGAACATAGCAAAAATTAAAAATGTATATATACCATCTGTTATTGGAAACAAAAGATCTGATTACTGGATAATAAAAGCTCAGTGGGATTTGCCCATACTTGAAAGAAAACAGATTGGCAGTCGTTTAACCAGGACAATGAATCCCACACGTGCCATCTGGGAAACCATGCTCCCTTCAGGTTGGAACCCCGTGGGGATGCAAGAAGTAGAGAGACACACCTGACTGGGGCCTGGAAATAAGCCATGATGTAGGACTGCCCAGTGTGTAGGGTAAACTACACCGGGGAGTTAAATAAATATGTGTGAAACACATGGGTTTGAGAAGTTTCTGAGAACAGATCTCTTGTGGGATAATGTCAGTAATGTCCTTGATGTTACTGAACCATATGTTAGCAACTGTTCTACCAACTAGATCATTTTCCTGAAAGAAAAGATCATCTCCTGCAGCCCTGGGATTGGGGACCGTCTATTTGTTCCTGAAGCCACCCCCTTATTTTACCATGAAGGCTGGGCCCGTTTGGGGGGTGCATAGGGGACAGGACACAGAAAGCTGACATCTTACTTCTGTGGATTTAAGTACCATTAGATCCACTTTTACATATCATTTTACTCCCTATCAAGTTCAATTTTAGATTTCTTTTGATTGCTTATATCGTTCAACCCTTCAAAATTGAATGCTGTCTTTGAAAGTAAAGAATATTGGTCAGAAAACTTGGGCTGGAGGTTTTTCAAGTAGCTGGGGAGATAATGCTGCAGTGGAGGGTGGCCAAGTTGGGAATCTCCGACTTTCAGACCAAGCCTAGAGAAGCTGATGAGGGGGCAGCATTGCACAGTAGCTTTGGGGGCGGGATTTGTACAGCAAGGGGATGTAGGGGATCCCAGAGTGGAGATGGAAACTTAGTATGAAAGAAGGAAAACAAAAACTATAGCTGTGATCCCTTCACTCTGGGCTTGGCATTGTGATCTCAGAGTGTCAATTCCTGATTTTCATTAGCCATTTCTCCAATGTGCTCTATTACTTGGAAATCTAGTTTTCTAAAATTGGAGCCTTCCTGGACTGTCCAAAGGGAATGGCCATCTCTCTGCTTGAAATGAGATAACAGATATAATGTGTTTCTAGCAATTCAGAATAAGACAGTGCAAACATGAGGTATGATTTCTGTATTGTACAGTCTAGTCTTAATGTAAAATAGGCTTCCATTTGTCTCACCTTGCCATTTCAGAATGTATATTTCAGAAGAGATACCGAGTTCAGTCACTCAGAAATTTTTCAAATTGATATCAACTAAGGTATCAAGATTCTCCACAATCTGAACCTGCTGTCCATGTTTAGGGCCATTTCCTCAGAGGGTCTGAGCAGATTCAGGTAGATGTCCCTCACCTCCAGATTTGTTCCTCTTTCTCATCAGTGTTTGGTCATTGTCTCTGCCCAGGTCCTTAGTAGGGTTCTGCTGTGTCCTTATCTCTGCACATCTCTAGAATTCTATGAAGTTTTTCAAATAGTAGAATATCTGGTTATTTTATCATAACCTTGACTCAATTTTCATAGCAGAATACTTGAACACATTGCCACTACCATTTTCCTAATACATTTCTTATCCATTTTGAGTGTTAAGTGATGTCTTGACCACATCCTATGTTTTTTTAGAATCCACACCACACCACTTTAAATATCTGGCAATTTCATTTCTGACATTTCACTAAGGAAATTCTGTTTTTAAGTAAAGTTGCTTTTCTTTCTTGGAGGAAATGTTGGTCTTATTAAGCCTCTTGAATTAGGTTTTCTAATTCATTTGTTAATTTACAAACATTCAAGTTGGATACTTATATATAATACAGTATTCTCCAGAAGGGGTAGGGGAATGTATATTTTGACTATGGAGGCTAACAAGTTCCAAGCTCTGGAGGTGGCAAACTGCAGACCCAGAAGTAACAGTGTATTTCTAGTTCTGCAATTTTCAGCTGGTGTGCTACAAGAATTTTTAAGAGGGCAATGCCCCTGACTAAACAGTCAGGTATTTGAAAATCACTGTTCTAGTCCAAAGGCCTATAAGTTCAAGAGCCAAAGTGAGCTAATATTGAACCATTGGCAGGATGTCCCCACTTCAAGCAGTCAGGCAGAAGGAGTTCTCTCTTACTCATGGGATTAATCACTTTTTTTCTAGTCAGGCCTTCAACTAAATGAATGAGGCACACTCACATTGGGTAGGACAGTCTGCTTTGCCCAAATGCTCATCTCATTCTAACATACCCTTACAGATACATTCAGAATATTGTCTGACCAAATGTCTAGGTACCTTGTGTGTCAGTCAAGTTGACATAAAATTAACCATTGCAGAGTATATATGTGTGTGCCAAGTACACAACATAACATTTTACTATTATTAGAAAATGGAGAGAATAATAGAATTAATTTTACTATTATTGGAGAAGATTGCTGAAAATAACAGTATGTTTGTCATATTATTGTTGCATATGAATTAGATACTTAAGGGAGGATATCTTATTGTGGTTGGAAGGTAAGCTATGGCTGCCTTTGCCATCTCAAACAATGGTGTAAAAAGTGTCATATGTTAGAGAAAGTAATGCTAAGTACTACAATAATCCTTAAATTTGCTAGCTTAATAAAAAGGTTACTTTTATATCACAGTTTAATAAAGATCAGGAGGCTCTCCAACTGACCCTCATGTTGTAAAATCCAGTTGAACAACCGTTTCATATATTTAAATTTAGATTTTAAAATAACTATATATATCACTTATTTTGAAAAGGAGAGTTATAAAGTCAGCTCCAGAGATACATATTTAATTGATTACTGGCTCCTAAAATTTAAAAGCAGCACAACCTTGGACAAATCATTTTCTCCATTGGTGATCTTCTATGGAACCCAGTGGAGAAAGACTTAAGTTGAAATAGCAAATTAAACATTCAAAAGGTTGTGTATTTTTGGAGTCAGGCTGGTACAGCAGAGGAAACTCTTCAATTGAGTTTTAAATGTTAGTACCAATTGTCGTCAGCAAGCTCGGTGACCTAGGCAAACTAATTAACCACTCTGGGTGTTAGTTTCCTAATTTGAAATTTAGGATGTTGGCCGCACTGATTGTTTTCTAAGATCACTTCCAAAAACAATAGCGGTTATTTCAGTTGGACAATCTCCTCTTTAGATCTGGTTTAAACATGAGTTCCAACCTGGACGCGAGGGAGGGAAGTGGTACGATGTGGGACGGCTCCTCCGTCCCTATGGAACAGTCTGCCTGACTCTAAGTCCATTGAGCACCAGCCGTGGTTGTATGAACAGTGGTAAGGTCACAGGTCTCATTTACTGAGCATTAACTGCTTGTTAGTCTTAATGTGGCTGAGACAACTGGAAAAGCTGATGCAGAAGGCAGTTTCAGAACTCGGTCACTATCACTGAGAGGCACAGAGACCCACACCAGGCATTCTGGCTTCTCTTTAGTACCAGATTAGATGCCCTCATTTTAATTTTCATTCATTGTTACAGCTATTAGCCCTGTTGTATTTCTGAGCTCCACACAGAATGTTTAGTTTCTCGAATGAATTCCCAAGAACTGGTAGCAGGAGCTCTTAGAACCGGCCTGGTTCAGACACCTGCTATTGCCACTCAGACACACAGCATCCCCAGGGGGGCTGCAGACGCTGCCTCGGAGCCTGCCCACCCACGGCCGCTATGCTACAACCCCAGGAGCAGCCACCCACTCAAGAGGTTTCTTTCCTGTGGAGCAAGAGGTGTAATTAAATGATGTCTCAGCAGTGAAGGTTCCTTAATGTTGATGAGCAAAAACTAATTGTACTGATTTGTTTATTACTGGCTTAGGAGGCCCATCAAACAAATGGACTGAGACTTTTTCCATATTCTTATCTGTTGGGTAAATGAGAAACAAATGACCTCCCCATATGTCTGCATCCTGAAGCCGCTGCCCTCTAAGGCTGACCGCTCTGTGGCCGTGGGTGGAGCTCTCCCCAGCGCTGGGGCCACTCTGCCGTCTGTCGTCCTCCGGCAGGTGAAGAAACTGAAAAGCTTGGTATTGAATTAATTTATGGGGATTTATTTTTTAACAATTATAATTTGGAACCTTGCCAAAGGTGCCAGATGTATCTGCTTTCTTCAGGAGACCTAGTCATGAGTATTAATAACCCCAATTTGGGATTCTCGGAGGAAGCTATAATATCTGGAATGGCCGGAATGAGGGGAAATCAAAGCCCTAACCAAACCACCTGGATTCAAAGAAAGGGACTCTGCTGTTCCTGGTCAGGAGTGAGGCTGAAGTGTGGGCAGCTTTGGGAGTTTGGGGGACAGGGAAGAAAGTCTCCTGCACTTACACCTGTTGGGTCTTCTTGGTCTTGGGGAGTGGAGTCTACTGCCCAGTCTGTTGTTCCACAAAATAAGAGAAATGAAGAGGATTATAGGGGATTCTGAAGAGAGACATGGTAAAGTCCAGGGCTGGAAAGTTGGGCCCAAGTAGAAGAGAATAAAGTAAATGGTTTTCTTTAGCTTTAAAAGCATGAAGCCAGACCCTGGAAGGAAGATCAGTCTGTGACTATTCACTTCCATTGTGGTGAAGTAGCAAAACTAAGCCTGGTCCTTAGAAAAGATTTAGGGGGCATAGAAAGAAAATCAACATTTACTGAGTTCAAGTCACCTTTAATTGTTCTAAGTATGTTATATGTATTGGCTCTTTAATTCTCCTACCTACGCCCGCAGGTAGATATTCATGTCCCCTTTTAGAGAAAAGGTAGCCAAGGGTCAGAAATTATAAGTAACTTGCCTGATGGTGCCCAGCTAGTGCTGATAGATTCAAAGCAAAGCCATTCGTATCAAAGCCATAATCTTAGGGGGTAAAAACAGATCTCTCTTTCTCTCCTTCTTTGCGTTTCCAATAAAAGTCAAGGAGGTTCTATTTAGCACATCTATGTGGGAAATATTGAAGAGAATGACTTTTTCTGCCTCTCCCTCAGTGCTCTAGTCACCCCAAGAGAGGGTTATATCTGAAAGAGGACAATGTGGAGAGCCTGAGTGTCTTTGACCATGTTGGTCAATGGCAAGACCATAGCTCAAACCTGCTCAGGCCACCTTAAGGCTGACCTTTCTCTTGTCAACTATATATCAGTCTCTCTTGCTTTGAGGGCCATGCCCCTGTGATTTCACTCAGACACAGGCTACACAGGAGCTGCTCTTGGTCTCTGCATTTTTGCTGGTACCTATTGGCCAAGTCAGAAGCATGTAGTCACAACAGAAGGTGGTAGAGGGTCCTTCCACTTTCCCTAGTATATACTTTTTATCATTAATAAAGCCAGTGCTTTATGATGACTAGCAATTGATTTGTTTTTTCTATCCTCAATTGGTTAGAACCTCTAAGAGGGGAAGAGTGAGTGATTTGCTTTTCCTAACTATCAGTCTCGACTACTGACAATCACATGGAAGAACTTTCTGAATGTGAGGGCCCTTAAGATGACCTGATAGGCTACAATGTCTGGGAATGTTTAGTGAGAGTCTTAATCTATAGTAGAAAGAAGTTTTCTTTTCTCTTAGCCTTGTTTGAAGCCTATTTAGTTGATCCTACAAATTTGCATTGATTTTTTTTTTCTAACTCAAGGTTTTATTTTAGAGGACTTCATCTCCTAAAAACACTTCACATTTTATCCTTCATTTGCAGATCTAAACTACTTTGCCATTCGTGTCGACTGGGTGGAGTTAAGAGCCATTGATAAACTTTGCCTCATTCAATTCTCACGACAGCAGGAAAATAAATAAATAAATAAAAAACAGAGGGAGATAGAAGATAGTTTCCTCTCTGTAGAGAAAGAAATTTATTGAAGTTTAAGTGATTTGCCCAAGGTCACTTGGATGCTAAGTGGCTAGATCGAGACTCTGACTGCATTTTTGTGTTCTGATTCATTAACTAGCTGGTCTTAAAATATAACAACGCTTCACAGCAGAAGATGTAAGAAAAGCAATTGATAAATTTAATTACATAAAAATATGTCTCTGCATAGCAATGCTAATGAATTTATTAAACAACATAAAAAGATAAATAACAAATGGAAGAGTAATTTGCTCCCCCTTGACAGACAAAGAGTTAATTTCCTTAATATATAAGCTCTTCACATATCATTAAGAAATGTATAAACAACCAAAAACAAAATAGACAAAGACGATGTATAATAATTGGTCAATGGCCATGAAAACATGCCTAAACTTATATGTGATTAGAGAAATACCCCGGAGATACATTTGTCACTAGCTGGCAATAATTAAAAAGTGTGATGATGCAAAACATTGGTGAGAATATGGGGGGGAGGGGACTCTTGGTGGGAGTATAATTTGAAACAGCCTTTCTGGAGGACAATTTGGTGATATTTATTATACCCTCTTAGTAATGCTCATCATATCTGGTAGAGTGTGAAAGCAGAATCATTACCAGAAATGAAGTATAGATGAAGCTCGGAGGACATGCTTGCTCTGTCCATTGGGTCACTTAACAAACTAAAGGCCTACTCACAGAGCCTCGGCTCTAATTTCCTTTCCTATGCACTCTCTCACCCTCTCTTTCTGCATTCACTTCCTTCTCAGTTGTTCTTTTTACCTTTCTGGTCTTCTCTCAGATTTCCACCTTCCAGGTTGTTAGTTCTATTAGGTCCTCCCTTGGTGGGGCCCAGTTGTGCCAGGGGCTTTAATTGAGGGTAAGGGGCCCTATGGACTTTAGAGTAAAATATATAAGGTAATAAAAACACCTTCTTGCTAATTTTTTAATTTAATTTTTCTGAAGAAGCAGGGAGGCAGTCAGACAGATGTCTGCATGCATCAGACTGGGATCCACCCGGCATGCCCACCATGGGGCGATGCTCTGCCTATCTGGGGCATTGCTCCGTTGTGGCTGGACCCATTCCAGTGCCTGAGGCAGAGGCCATAGAGCCATCCTCAATGCCAGGGCCAACTTTGCTCCAATGGAGCCTTGGCTGCGGGAGGGGAAGAGAGAGACAGAGAGGAAGGAGAAGGGGGTGGGGGGAGAAGCAAATGGGTACTTCTCCTGTGTGCCCTGGCCAGGAATCAAACCTGGCACTTCCACATGCTAGGCCAATGCTCCACCGCTGAGCCAACCGGCCAGGGCTTCTTGCTGATTTTCATTACAATTTATAGTGTAGCTCAAATGTAGTATGCTAATAGGGCCTCCCTTTTGGTGTGCAAGAGAGAAAATAAAGAAAGAATAGAAAATTCCATTGTAGTATAATACAGATTGATCCAGAAATCACACTTGGAGGAATTTATTTGGTAGTCATACTTACAAGAGTGCATGAAGATATGATTGAGGAAATTAATTGCAACTTTGTAACTACAGAACATAAATATAAATAGTCATCAACAGACAACTGGCCAAATAAACTACGGTGCATCTCTTTTGTGGAATACTAACTAGCCATACGGATGCAGTAGATCCTCCATTACACTCTCACAGAAACTCTCCTAGAATATAAAGCAATCTCATGTTGTCCAACGTGAAAATTTTTAAAAAGACTTTGGCCAACTTAAATGTACATGCTTCCAGAGTTATAAGCAATATTATCAAATGTCTACAATGTATTTATTAATTTAGTTACACAGTAACATTTAAGATCACATATATTACTTTAGAAATAGTTTCACTTTTGGCATTTTTTGAACTAGCATTTTAAAAAATATTTTACATGCATCTTTAACAGCAGTTTGACAAACTGGGGCTCCTTTCTGAGTCATCTATGTATATTTTTCAGCCTACATCTGACTTATTCCCATTCGTTACTTGACGTTGTAGCATTTGTTGGCCAACATAAGATGCTTTCACTAAAAATTTTATACCAAACCACAAGAACCCATCCACATAACATCAGGAAAACTGTTTTATTATCACTCATTCTGTAGAAGTATATGTAAGACTTCACAACATAACTATTTTGCTGCTTATTTTTAAAACTAGGATAACCACAAGAAGCTTTGTTTTCATACAGCATAATCAGACCCCAGCAGTGGTGCTTGTTAAAAGATCTATTGAAAGGCTTCTTAATACAATCTTCAACTGGAAATTTTGAATTCTTACCACTAGCAGTAAAGTCTAATCTGTGATCTACATACTTCTTTGCCACCTTTTAATCAGTTCCAACAATCTTAATGAATATCCAAAACCACACTTGACTGAGGTTGTTTCAGGCTAATGCCTCTTTCCCAAACAATGATCTTTTGTTCAAAATGGAACAATGAGGAAAGCTTTCCATAATCTGAGAGACTTTTCAAGAACTCAAAGAAAATTATCCTTCTTCTCTGAAGGATAATTTTGGGGAAATAACTTCACCTTTTCTCAGGCAGTTATGGAATGTATTTAGATATGGAAAAATATCCAAATATTCAAGATATATTTTGAAATAAAAGAATATGGTACAAAATCATATTTATACTAAACCCATTTGTATGAAATAAAAAAGCTACACCATTGAAAATTTTGTATAATTTTATCTGACCACATATTCATAAACATTTTCTGGAATAATACAAAGTGATTACTCTTAGGGTGGTGGGGGGAGGGCCACAGGAGGAGGAGGAAGACACATAATTTCTTTTGGACCCTTATTCCAGTGCTAACAGAACGCATTAAATGGAAACTATTTTCCTATTCCTCTCTCCCCCTACCTCCTCCTGCAAGCCATCTCTTATTTGGAGTTTGGCTTGCTGTTACCTGGAGCCAAATTAAACCACTCACCTCCTGGTTGAAGAGCCAGAGTTTATTCAGTGACTCTCACCTCTTTCCCGTCTATTCTCTGCCATCGGCTCTCACCAAAGCACCGGTCATGCTCCGTTCATAACTTATAAGTCCCCAAATGTATACAGGATGCCTTAAAAGGCAAGTGATCCAGAAGGCAAAGTTCTTATCCCAGATAATCCAAGTCACACAAAAACAAGCACCAAGAGACAGTAAAATCATTTAATAAGCTGAAACAGCGGGAGAGATCTGTTTGGGAAAAACTGACTGTAGAAAGCAAATTTTAAAAGATGAGTAAAGGAAAAGAAAAAAATCAAATATGCTTGATGTACAAGCTAAATGCAGTTTTTCCAAATTAATAAAACCAGAGATAGAGAAGCAGGATAGCAAGGCAGTAATCCAGTCAACCTCCCAGGAAAGAAAGAGCTTTGCCTTGACTGCAAAGGGAAAGAGAACCAGTGTTGAGGGGTGCACACAGTGAAATGGGAGCATTGCTCCTTCTGTTCAGTACAGGAATCCCTGGCTAATAGTACCTAAACAACAGAATTTTTTTTTTCTATAACAACCAGTCTGGATATAGGCAGTCACTGGAATTGATTCAGCCAACTAATACATTCAGAGCTCCTGAGGTATTCAGTATCTCTGTGACACTTTGCCCCCCCTTAGTGTCACACACCTGAGACAGCTGTCGCAGCGCCAAGCATCACATCCTCCCAGAATCAACCTCCAAGCCTTGAGCCAAAGGGTGACTAAGAGCAGTGTTTCTCCACCCATGACTCCCTTATCAGGAAAATAATATCTTGCACAGACACCACCCCCAAGCAGTTTCCCCTTACATCTTTTGGCCATAGATGTGTCACTTGCTTACCTAACACCAGGGACTGCTTTCAAGTTTTTGAGATCAAGGGCTCTCTTCCTGATACCAAAAGAAAAATCAGAGCTCTGTTAGCAAGTAAAGAAAGGGGATGGTCTTCGAGAAGGTGAGCACCAATGTCTGCCCATTATTTAATCTTCTCAAATAACTTTTTTTAGTGACAAAGAGGGACAGATAGGGACAGACAGACAGGAAGGGAGAGAGATGAGAAGCATCAATTCTTTGTTGTGGCACCTTTGTTCATTGATTGCTTTCTCATATGTGCCTTGACTGGGGAGCTACAGCAGACAAAGTGACCCCTTGCTCAAGCCAGCGACCCCTTGGGTCCAAGCTGGTGAGCTGTGCTCAAACCAGATGAGCCCACACTCAAGCTGGCAACCTCAGGGTTTTGAACCTGGATCCTCTGCATCCTAGTACGATGCTCTATCCAATGCGCCACCGCCTGGTCAGGCATCAAATAACTTTTTGAGGTAAGTATTATTATTCTCATTTGTATTAGTTTGCTAAGGCTGCCATAAAAGGTACCACAGAGTGGGTGGCTTCAACAACAGACATTTATTGTCTCATAGTTCTGAAGGCTAGAAGTTTAAGATTAAAGTTCAAGCGAGGCTGACTCCTTTCTGAAGACTGGGAGGGAAGTATCTTCCCAGGCCTTTCTGCTGGGTTTATGGGTGGCTGTCTTTTCCCAAGTCTCTGCACATTGTTCTTCTTCCATGCATATCTCTGTCTGAATTTCTCCTTTTTATATAAGGACATTAGTTATGTTGAATGAGGGTCCACCCTAATGACCCTACTTTATCTCAGTTACCTCTGTAAAGACCTTATCTCCAAATAAAGTCACATTCTAAAGTACCAGTGGTTAGGACTTCAACATATGAATTTTAAGAGCACACATTTCATTCCATAATGCCATTGAACAGAAATAACGGAGGCTAGTAGAGATTCCCCGTGTATAAGATGCTCCCATGTAGAAGATGCACCTTAATTTTGGAGCCCGAAATTTGAAAAAAATGGATTACATAAAGTTATTGAACTCAAGTTTTATTCATCATAAAACTCATACAACTCCTCATCATTGTCAAACTCCAATTCATTAGCTTGTAACCTCATCTGTTCCTGATGACAAATCACTGCCTTCAACAATGAGTGCAAAAACAAGCGCAAAAAAGTGGGAAATGCAAGTAAAAAAACTACAACCACTGTATAAGATGCACCCAGTTTTTAGACCCCAAATTTTTGAAAAAAATTTGTGTCTTACCCATGGGGGATTACAGTAATAAGCCTGTGACTATATCTCCAAACCTGTCTGTTTTGTCACAAACTGGTGTTCTTCCCACCATAACACAAGTAACTAAATATATAAAAAATAGAATGAGTGAACAATATCATAATATTTCTAATGTTAGAATATAAGAATACTATATAGGTATGGGGGAAAAAATACACGTTTTCAGCTAAAACATTTGAATCAATATCCCAGTGTAGATATAGTTTAAAATAAAGTTGTAGGTCAGGGGACATGAAATGGAACCTGAACGCTAATTATGCATTAAGTTTTATATACTAAAATATATTAAAGCAGCAAAAGAATTCAAGGAAATGGGGCAGAAGGAATAACTGGCACACCAAACACTATCTGTAAACAAAATTTGCCAAAGGAAAAGGCATCCAATGGTACCTTAGTCATATCTGCAAAAACCCTTATTCCATATAAGGTCACATTCTGAGTTTCTTGGTAGATATATTTTTGGAGGATTACAATTCAACCCTCTACCATATTGAATAAATGTCTGGGGAATAAGTGGATGAATATATGAAATAGCTTCTGTATTTACTGTAAAGAATTATGCATTTATCTTACATGAGAGTAATCTGTATTTAAAAGCATACAGAAATATAAATGCAGATTAAATATGCAGATAGCATAAGAAACCCAATAATGAATGCTGAAAGAACATTTAGATGCTGTGTTTGGGGATAACGCTGTAGTATTTTGGGCTTTCACAGTATGGAGCCTTCGATTTGAAATAACCTAATGTAACTTGTGGTCCAGTAGCGTAAGAGATCATATTCAGTGAAATTTTACTATAGCTGGAGTCATATTATACATACTTGTGACTTGACCTTCTCTAAACATATTTCCTCATGTATAAGATGCTCCCATGTATAAGATGCACCTTAATTTGAGGGCCTAAAATTTGAAAAAAAAATGTATTAAATAAAGTTATTGAACTCAAGTTTTTATTCATCATAAAATTCATACAACTCCTCATCACTTGTCAAAACTCCCATCTATTAGCTTGTCCTCATCTGTGTCTGATAACTAATCACTGTCTTCAACAATGAATGCAAAAACAAGAGCGAAAAAAGTGGGAAATGCAAGTTAAACTACAACCACTGTATAAGATGCACCCAGTTTTTAGACCCCAAATTTTTCAAAAAAGGTGCATCTTATACATGGGGAAATATGGTATTAAGTAGCAGTATCTCTCTATATTGACTATTTTTTTGGGGGGGGGCTTTCTCTGAAGTAAGAGGCAGGGGGCAGAGAGACAGACTCCTGCATGTGCTTAACCAAGATTCACCCAGCATGCCCACTAGGGGACAATTCTCTTCCCATCTGGGGCACTGCTCCATTGAAACTGGAGCCGTTCTGATTCCTGAGGCGGAAGCCATAGAGCCATCCTCAGCACCCAGGCCAACTTTGCTCCAATGGAGCCTTGGCTGAGGGAGGGGAAGAGAAAGATAGAGAGAAAGGAGAGGGGGAAGGGTGGAGAAGCAGATGGGAGCTTCTCCTGTGTGCCCTGGCCAGGAATCGAACCCAGGACTTCTAAACGTCAGGCTGACACTCTACCACTGAGCCAAATGGCCAGGGCCTATATTGATATTTTTAAAAGACAAACTATAGAAAGATGTTCTGATACATGGAAGCATTTTAGTAGGATCACACCCACTGTCATTTGTTTTTTCTATAAACTCAGGTGTGCCCTTTTTCAATGAGAGAGAGCTCAGAAGCGTCTCGTCCTTCTCTCATTGTAATTTCATGTGCAAAACTAAACATGGCCGATGAAGTGGTGGGTGTCATAGGCCTATTAAACAGAAAACAATGCTTATCAGGGAAGATGGCTACATTTTTTCCTGATATTTAGGGGAAGCATTATTATTTTCAGTGGTGATGTGCTAATTAGCCTACTTAGGCAAGAAATAGGCAACCAAAACTATATGGAAAAACTTGGAGATCAGGATAACATGCCAGATAACTTTTAAATATGTAATCAAATGTAGGCTTGTCCTACATCACAATTATTGACACCATGGGGAGGGATCGTGGTTGTTCTTCACTTTATAAATAGATCCAAGTACAACAACCCAGAGTAGGGCACAAATCGGCAAGACTCTGTCAGCCTAATTGGAGAATTTTATTTCCAAAGAGGCGAGGACTTCAATAAGTATAGATGTAGAATCACCTCTACATCCCTGGAGAAGCAGAACTAGTCCCTCTGGCTGTACATTGTTTTAAATGCAGTGTTGTGTATTAAAAGCACTGAAAAAAGAGCTCAGAATGGAAGACCTTAAGCTGCACTATCATGAATCTTTCACCTTTGCTAATCTTAACAATCGGAAATAATTTTAAAGAGGACCTGTGGGGCTGCATGGGCGTGGGAGGGAGAGGTGCCACTTAGCTTCAGAGCCGGGCACAGTGTTGATTGCACCATTTGTACTTGTCCATAGCCACTAAGGGCAACCTCCAGCAGCAGAGGAAAACATGAAATATGTCCACTCCCACCTTGAGATACAGTCATTAATAATGTGTTGTATATAAAACATGGATTTTACTTGGCACATCATATGCTAATAAACACCGGAGTGTTGCCAAGGCCCTTGAAAATTGCGCCTGTGAGTTCAGGATGGTCTTCTGCTCATATTAGTTGGTACCCTGCACCCTGTTGCATCTTGGGGCTCTTGCAAATCTTTATTAGCTGATTTATACCCAAGGGGAGAGAGCACCGACTCCTACTGCAACTGAAATGTGTTAGAGGTTCAGTAGTGGAAGAGTGACACTGCATTGTGATGGAGTAAAGACTCTTGTCCCAGGAAGAAAGGACTCTGTGCCTGTCCCAGGCAAAATTGTAAGAGAAGTGAAAGATCTCTTACACTAAAACCTCATCCTTCCTTTTTTTTTTTTTTTTTTTTTTTTGTATTTTTCTGAAGCTGGAAACGGGGAGAGACAGTCAGACAGACTCCCGCATGCACCCGACTGGGATCCACCCGGCACGCCCACCAGGGGGCGATGCTCTGCCCCTCCGGGGCGTCGCTCTGCTGTGACCAGAGCCACTCTAGCGCCTGGGGCAGAGGCCAAGGAGCTATCCCCAGCGCCCGGGCCATCTTTGCTCCAATGGAGCCTCGCTGCGGGAGGGGAAAAGAGAGACAGAGAGGAAGGAGAGGGGGAGAGGTGGAGAAGCAGATGGGCGCTTCTCCTGTGTGCCCTGGCCAGGAATCGAACCCGGGACTTCTGCACACCAGGCCAACGCTCTACCACTGAGCCAACCAGCCAGGGCCTCATCCTTCCTTTCGTGGTCCCTTTCTCTCTTTCAGTGACCCATGTCCGCAGATTGTCATTGGCCCAAGGCTTTCCATGGCTGTGTACATCTCCCCAGTGCTGCGGTCCCCAACATAACAAAACCCTCCTAGATGTGTCATATACCCCAGACCTTCTAAACTCATTCTTTAAAAATATAATTGAGCCCTGGCCGGTTGGCTCAGTGGTAGAGCATCAGCCTGGCGTGCAAGAGTCCCGGGTTCGATTCCCGGCCAGGGCACACAGGAGAAGCGCCCATCTGCTTCTCCACCCTTCCTTCTCTCCTTCCTCTCTATCTCTCTCTTCCCCTCCCACAGCCAAGGCTCCACTGGAGCAAAGTTGGCCCAGGCGCTGAGGATGGCTCCATGGCCTCTGCCTCAAGTGCTAGAATGGCTCCAATTGCAGTGGAACAATGTCCCAGAGGGGCTGAGCATCGCCCCCTGGTGGGCATGCCAAGTGGATCTTGGTCAGGCACATGCGGGTGTCTGTCTGCCTGCCTCCCCCCGCTTCTCACTTCAGAAAAATACAAAACAAACAAAATATATATATAATTGAGCAACTTTTGTGTTGGACTTTAGATTGTGGGACATATGTGGGAGTTTATCAATAGGCGTTCCTTTCCAAAGCACATTCAGAGCTTTAAGAAGCCTTCAGTGTCTTCTTCTTCTAGAGTGACTCAGAATTCAGGTCTCAGTTCTGAAGGTGGCTTACCTAATGAAAGGAGGACGCCCGGGTCAGGTTGTATTCAAGGCAATCAGCTGTCACCTCTCTGTGCAAGGCTGGCTCTAGAGAAATGACTAGACGTAAATATATTGAATGTTGACACAGTGGAGTAGAGCCTCGGAGCAGGAGTGGAAGAGAATAGAAATAAATCTTTAAGGTAAACATCTCTTTGGAAATGATGAAAAATGACGTGGTTGGTTTCTGGTAGTTTTCAAGAAGTTGCAAGCAAGGATTAATTAAATGCCCCTGCTATTCATTATTTCACATACCAAAACAAGACATAAAGCCTGGCCTGTCCAGCACTGTGCCTGTCAGAGCCGCTGCTGATTTCGGTCTTGTCAGTCCTCAGTACAGAGGAGGTAAGACCGGAGGAGGTATTTGGGTGAGACAGCCAGTGACACAGCTCAGGAAATAACTTGGTGGGGAATATTTGTTTGTTCCACTTCTAAAACAAAACTTTATTAAGATATAATTCACTAATTTAAACTGTGTGATCCAGTGGCATCCAGTACATCTGGTGTTGTACAATCATCACTGCAATCAATTTTAGCACATTTTATCACCACAAAATGGAACCCCACACCCTGAGCCCTCCCCTCAGACTTCCAGGACCTGCTATCCCTAGGAAACTACTAACCCACTTTCTTTCTCTATGGAGTTGCCATTTTGGGTATTCCACATAAATAGTCCTATGATATATGGTTCTTTGTGACTGATTTATTTTAATAAGCATAATGTTTTCAGGGTTCCTCGGGTTGTAGCAAGAATTAATATTTTATTCCTTTATGTGGCTGAATAATACTCCATTTATATGAATGGCACATTTTAGTTATTCATGCATCACCTGATAAACATTTGAGTTGTTTCTATTTGTTGGCCAGTGTGAATGATGTTGCTATGAACAGTCATATACAAGTTTCTGTACAGGCATGAGTTTTCATTAGAGTTGCTGGGTCAGAGGGTAACTCTATGTGTATACTTTTGACCAAGTGCTAGACTGTTTTTCAAAGCAGCTGCATCAGTTTACATTCTACCTGTACTGTGTGAGGGTTCCAATTCCTCCACATTCTCACCGATGCTTGTTATTATCCCTCTTTTTTTATTATAGCGATCCTAGTGGGCATGAGTATTAACTCATTGTAGTTTTGATCTTCATTTTTCTGATGGCTAATAATGTTGAGCATGTTTTTTCTTTTTCTTTTTTTTTTTTTTTTTTTTTATTCAGTGAGAGGAGGGGAGGCAGAGACAGACTCCTGCATGTGCCCTGATAGGAATCCACCTGGCAAGCCCACTAGGAGGCAGTGCTCTGCCCATCTGAGGGATAGCTCCATTGCTCAGCAACTGAGCTCTTCTTTAGCACCTGAGGCGGTGGCCATGGAGCCATCCTCAGCAGCCAGGGCCAACTTGCTCCAATCGAACCATGGCTGCAGGAGGGGGAAAGAGAGAGACAGAAACGAGAGGTGGAGGGGTGGAGAAGCAGATGGGCGCTTCTCCTGTGTGCCCTAACCAGAAACTGAAACCAGGACATCCACATACCAGGCCGACACTCCACCATGGAGCCAATCTTTTCATGTGCTTATGGATTTGTTTCACTTCTTCATCCCTTTTTTTCACCTTTATTTATTGATTTTAGAGGGAGAGGAAGGATGAGAGAGAGACAGGAACATTGATCTATTCCTGTGTGTGCTCTGATCAGGGATCAAACTGGCAACCTCTGGGCTTTGGGATGATGCTCCAGCCGACCGAGCCGTCAGGCCAGGGCTTCACTCCTTCGTCTTGACTAATAAACTTGCCTGAGTGCGATCTGGCTCAGCATAATGGAGACACTGTGGTAGAAAAGTCTCAGCACGCTAATGTCTGCAGACAGAACCACCCCTAGAGTCTCTGCACGAAGACTGAGGAAGGGTGCATCAGGTTTGAAGTTTGTTGCCTGGGCCCCAGTACTGCTGAAGCATGACATCAAGAAGTCTGCCACTACATCATGTGTTGCTGCAAAAGATATCTAGAATTGGCTCTAGAAAGGGTAGGGAGGAGGGCTTCACAGCAACCAGCCCTGAGCCAGATTCTAGGTGAATATCAGGCAGCATCAACCCCACTCTCCCCTTTTATTCTGCCCATTGTATATTTTAAAGTTTTACAGATTGTGGAACACAGTGTCACTTTTACTTTAATGGAAATTTGATAATATTCAGGTGATGTCTGAAACACTGAGCATATGTCTCACTTAAGAACCAGTAAGAAAGATTTTTTTTTATTCATATAAAAATATACTGAAATTGCCTGGATAAACCAGATGGTGAGCATAGGGTGTCAACTTAGTAAGGACAATATACATTTAGAATAAATATCTTCCCGAGTAAGACAGACTTTTCTAGGTCTGAGATGCTTCTAATGTGAGTGGAAGAACTGAACAGCTTGTCATGTTTAAGCTCATCAGGAAACAGGAATGGGGTCATTTATTCTGGAAAGGACAGCAGAATTATTTTTTAGTTGTTGGTATATATAAGGTCTACCAGAAAGTTTTGTTCGTTTCTATCACAACAAGTTTTGACATGTAAGCACATGTTTATTTGATGCATGTGTGCCTCTCTATTTTTATCACTTAATGTATACATACTGACGTAGCAAATTAACTAAAACAAAGTTGATTCACGTTAGTCTTATGTGTGAAGCGATAGTGTACCCATGGCTACTGATAAAGTTCATTTACGCCACTGTAATTTTTACGAATTTCAACAAGGAAGAAATGCTCCAAAAGCATGTCTGTCACATCCACCATATTCCCCGGACTTAGCACCCTCCGACTATCACTTATTTTTGTCCTTACAAAATTTTTTGAAGGGCAAAAACTTCAAAAATGAAGAAGATACCAAACAAGCACTGGTTCAATTTTTCGCATCAAAAGATAAAACATTGGCCCTGGCCGGTTGGCTCAGTGGTAGAGCGTCGGCCTGGCACGCAGAAGTCTCGGGTTCGATTCCTGGCCAGGGCACACAGGAGAAGCGCCCATCTGCTTCTCCATCCCTCCCCCTCTCCTTTCTCTCTGTCTCTCTCTTCCCCGCCTTCAGCCGAGACTCCACTGGAGCAAAGATGGCCTGGGCGCTGGGGATGGCTCCTTGGCCTCTGCCCCAGGCGCTAGAGTGGCTCTGGTTGCAACGGAGCGACACCCCAGAGGGGCAGAGCATCGCCCCCTGGTGGGCAGAGCGTCTTCCCCTGGTGGGCGTGCCGGGTGGATCCTGGTCGGGCGCATGCGGGAGTCTGTCTGACTGTCTCTCCCCATTTCCGGCTTCAGAAAAATACAGAAAAAAAAAAAGATAAAACATTTTTCAAAAATGGGATATACAAATTGCCCTCACGCTATCAAGAAATCATTAAAAATAATGGCAATTATATTATTTAATAAAGTTTATTGATGGTAAGAAAAATTTGTATTTTGTTTTATTCCAAAGACAGACAGAACTTTCCAGTAGACCTTATATTTTGTTGATATGAAATTGTTGGAATTCTGGTAGTCTAAAAGAAGTATCTTTTATCAGTCAGTGTAGTCTAAGAAAAAAAACAGGCAAAATACAAGTGAACACAAAAATAAAAGATAAAAGGGATGAGTATATTTGCTGTCCAATTTGTATTCAAGGAGTGGTTCCAAAAATATTGGCAGGAATTCAGAGAACTGGCTTGGGTCAAATTGACTTTTATATTAAGAATGGATAGAAATTTATAGGACTGGGGTTGTTTGGGCTGATGCTATAGCAATATCCTGGTTAGAATCGTAAAAAGAATGAGAAGCCATGCTTACTCTGACACTTTAAAATGTAAGAGTAGTTTTTGAGATATTGGGACTACATCGAAGGGAACAAATAAACTGGAAATGATTTGTACAAATAAGATTTGAGTTAGAGAATGTATGCGTTTCTCAATGCTGCTATAACAAATGACCACAGACTTAGTGACTTTAAACAACACAAACGTATTTTCTGAAGTTAGAAGTCAAAAAATGGGTTGGCAGGACTGTGTTCATTCCAGAAGCTCTAAGGGAGAAAATATTTCCTTCCCTTTCCCAGCAAAGAATGTGAGGCTGTCCCGTTTCCATAGCTCATGACCCCACCTCACTCCCACCTGTGTCCCTCATCAGATCTCCCTTTTCCCACTCCCTGTCTCCCTTTTTCTCTTATAACCATCTTTGTGATTACACTGGCCTGAATAATCCAGGGTAATCTCTCCATCTGAAGAACTTTAATTACAATGGCAAAATTTCCTTGCCAGGAAAGGTAACACATTCACAGGTTTTAGAAAGTAGGATGTTGACCTCTTTATGGGGCCATTATTCTATCTACCACAGGGAAGAAGGGATTTCTTCACCCTTTGAATATCAGCCTGAAGGTGGTAGAGAGTGTGTTTGTTTTGTGAGGGCTGACCTTGACTCTTCAGGGCACTGTTAAAACTTGGTGGGCTGTTGCAAAGTGTCATCTGCTAACAATAAAATCAAAGGCATAAATGGCATAGATGTTCCATGTTAGAATAAGGGTTCACAGCATAAATATATAGGACATGATCTAAGCCAAAAGTATGATATATGAAAAGCTCAGGACAGAAACTTTAGAAAGAGTGTTCATACTGAATTTAATTTATTTACCTTCAGAGACATGTTTTTCAGCTAACAATAATATGTATAAAATATTATAGGCTTTGTTTTCTACCCTTCACCAGAAGTATACCTTGAGGGCCTTATGCAAGGGAGTGTGCTGGGGGCTGGACAAGGTGACACAAACGAGACACAGACCTTGCAGTCCAGCAGCCTGCAGCCAGAGCGAGCACAGAGAATATCAGAAAGCGTTCGGATGAGAACAGGGTGAGCCATGAGACCCAGGGAAAGGGACGCTGGAGGAGATGGTCCAGGAAGTCGGGGCAGGAAATGTAAAGGAGCAGAGAGAACATGGTAGATGCAAGAATAACACCACCAAACAGTTCCAAGGCGTTCACGCTCTGCCATACACTGGTCTAAGACTCAGTTGTATATGAGTTAGTGTAATCCTCACAACTCAGCTGTGGCAAATTGACATTCTACTTTCTCAAACACATCCCCACTTCCCCTGCCTGCTGCTACCACTCTAATTCAGAACATGCACACGTTTTGCCTGTGTTTTTCAACTGGTGTCCCTGCCCTCATCCAAAACGATCTTATTTATAAAGCAAATCGAACTCTGCACTTAAAACCCTTCAAATTCTGCCAGGAATAAAACGTAAATTTTTCTAGCTTCCTTTCAAAGCCCTGGAGCATCCGACCTGGTCCTCTTTGCCCTCACCTCCACCTTCCCTTTCCCCATCACTTTCACTGTTTACAATCCGGAAAGAACCGATTCTATCTCCCTGGGGGCAACTGTGTTCTTTCACGCCCTTGGACCTGCCCTCCACACCTCTTTCCCCCAGGTAAATCCTGCTGTTGTTGAAGTCTCACCTTAAATGCCTGCTGCTGCTCAGTCCCCTTCCTCACCACCGGTGTCCGTGCCCCTCCGCTTCTCCCCGGCAGTGCCCCTGGCTCGGCTCCAGCGTTTCTGCCTCTGTTCTCCCCAGCAGATAGGAAGAGTCTTCAGAACAGGGACGTGGAAGTTGCATCTTTCCCTTTGCGGCCCTTGCACATGACTTGGCACAGAAATGCCCTTCAGTCTTTGTGTTAAATTCAACCAAGTGAGCAGGATAGCATCTCCCTTCAGTGTGACTGTGCCTTTTTGACATTCAAAGAGTGTCAGTACAAACGGGTGATTGGAGGACACTTAGACATGGAAAGGGCTCCACGTCGAAGGCCTCTTGAACGCAGTGAAAATGAGTATCAAAATCAATATGCTGTTCAGCTTAGGAATATGAAAAAATGATTTCAAATGAATTGAATTTCCTCTCAACATTAAGTGGTAGAGCAAGATGAATTATTAGATAATATATTGGAAGTAATAGCTCTCTTCTGATTTCTCCTACATTTTGTTTTTACTTCTCTTACAGACCTCTATGCTGTGTCATGGCGATCTGAGAAATACTATCTCCCTTAACCTCCTAAAAGGCAGAGAGGGACTCATAGGCTCCAAACTGAGAATTACACTCCAGCATTAGTCTCCTACCTTTGTTTTACTATCACATTACTTCTTTATCTTAAGTGAGTGTTTTTACATGGAAAACCTCTTACTTTCCTTGTATGGGTTTTATAGGCAAGAAGTGGAATAAAATGGAAAATAGAATTTAAAAATGTGAAAGATGGCCTCCATTTCTCGTTCAAACCCACACTGCTTCCCACAGATAACCTCTAGTATGTGTGTAGCCATTTTTTATCACCATTTATCCCCACTTGATCCTCTTCTACCTGCCCCCTACCGCCCTTCCCTCTGCCAGTTTCCACGGTGTTGTCTGTGTTCCTGAGTCTTTCTTTTATTTTTCTTTGCTTAATCCTTTCACCCTGTTACCTGGCCCCTCCCCTCATGCAGCTGTCTGTCTGTTCTCTGTATCCATGAGTCTGTCTCCACTTTGTTAGTTTATTTTGTTCATGAGGTTCCATATGTAAGTGAAAAAGAAAGAAATCTTACCTTTTGAGACAGCATGAATGGACCTGGAAAGTATTACGCTAAGTGCAATAAGCCAGGCAGAGAAAGACAGATATATGATTTCATTTATATGAGTGTAGCCTCTTTTTTCTGTGCGTATACATCCACATGCACACACCCTGCACTAAAATGGTCTTTGTTCTTTCTGCTTATTATTAGATGGAATTCTACTCTCAGAATTATTCTGGCACTTGAGTTGTTATTTAAATGTCATCTAACAACATGTCTTAGAAAAATCTCTCTGTATAGATACATATATGTACATATATAAATATACATACCATATATGTATATACATATGTGCACTTTCTTTTATTGTTTGCTTTAATAGACAGATGGCTTTTGTTTGTTTTTGCTTAAACTATTTGAGTTGAGTTTATATAGCTGGCAATTGAAAAAAAAATCTTCTCTACTTTTTTACTATTATTATATATGACTTTTGCTATTGTTATATATGACTTTTCTATCAATGCAAGATTTTTGCTAGGAGAGGCTCCTAGAAGCAAGGTTGCTAGGTCAGGGAGAATGTGCTTTTTATGTTATGATAGCTACACACTGACATATTGCTTCAAAAAGATCTGTGCCTATATAGCATCTGAGCTTGATCTTTTCACCACATTTTCAAAAATATGATCAGTCCTTTTTACATTCTCAATCTAGTAGGCAAATATGCTATATTCTTGTTTTAATTTTTATCCTCCTATACCAGTGGGATTAATGAATGTTTTATAACTTTCTCAGCCATGTGTATTTCTTTTCTTCTAAATGAGTATTTGCTCAGATTTCTATTGACTTATTTGTCTTTATAATTGTTTTAAAGTACTTTGTAAAATGAATAGTAAACCATTGCATTTTATACATGTTTTAGGTATTTTCTTCTATTTATCTTTCAACTGCTTATTATAGCTTTTTCAATGTGGAAATTTCAATATACACATATAATAAAATCAGTGTTTTTCTTTATTTTTTCTAAGTTCTTGTATCATTTTGTTTTTAAGTCTGATATCTGCTGAGACAGATTTCAAATATGGTTTAATTTTAAAGTTTTATTTGAGATTCTTGAGTGTTTTATTGTTCTGTATAAAGTAAAAAATTATCTCTTTAAATTGATTAATAACTGGGATTTTGGTTGAAATTTTATTAACGTTATAGGTTTATAGTATTGGGAGTATGAACATATTTAATATATGGATTCTTCCCACCTAAGAATATGATATGTTACTTTATTCAGGTCTCCTTTTATGTCTTATAGTAAAATTTCATCATTTTCTTCATCTTCAGGTATTACACGTATTGGGTAGGTTTATGTCCATGTGTTTTGCAGTTTTATAGTCACTATGACTTTTTAAGTATGCTTTAAATGTTTTATTTTTGGCAATTTAAAAAGTTAATTATTTTTTATTTTTACCTAACATATAGTTTTTTATTAGACATCAATTTTTTGTACGTTTATTTAGTTTTGCAAAGAATCAGCTTTTGCTATGATTAATCATTCCTATCTTTTTAAGGTTTACCTACAATCACTGCTAATGTTTATTTTCTTTTTTCTTTTTTTTTTATTCAGTGAAAGGAGGGGAAGCAGAGACAGACTCCCAGATGCACCCCAATGGGGATCCACCTGGCAAGGCCACTAGGGGGTGATACTCTGCCCATCTTAGGCATTACTTTGTTGCTCAGCAACCGAGCTCTTCTTAGTGCCTGAGGCTGAGGCCAGGGAGCCATCCTCACTGCCCAGGGAGCAACTCACTCTATTCGAGCCATGGCTGCAGGAGGAGTGGAGAAAGGGAAAGAGAAAGCAAGAGAGAGAGAGATAGAGAGAGAGAAAGCAAGAGAGAGAGAGAGAGAAGCAAGAGGGGGAGGAGTGGAGAAGCAGATGGGCACTTCTCCTTTGTGCCCTGACCAGGAATTGAGCCTGGGACATCCACACACCAGGCCGATGCTCTACCACTGAGCCAACCGGCCAAGGCTATTTTCTAGTTTATTAATTCCTTTAACATTGTTTGTTTCCTATGTTGTTTATTAAATCAAGTTGATTTTTCAAAATTATTTCTTTTATATTTGGCAGTTAACCATAATTTTTTTAATTTTTAATTTTCTTATATTTTGCCATTCAATATTATATTAATTTCAAGTGTACAACATAGTGATTAGACATTTATGTAACTTATGAAGTGATCATCCCAATAAGTCTAGTACTTAACTGACATCATACATAGTTATTACAATATTATTGACTACATTCTCTATGCTATACTTTACATTCCTGTGACTGTTGTTATAACTGATAATTTTCCACATCATAACCCCTTGCCCCTTTTCACCCATTCCCAAACTGGCTTTTGGTTTTAACCAGTACACTGAAGGCTACAGTTTTTGCCTTGAATTTTATCTTTGGGTTAGCCTATTTTGATATGTGTTCGCTGCTATTCACTTCAATACAGACTTTGATTTTAACTTGGATTTCCTCTTAATGTTAACATTCATTAAAAGTGAGGTTTTTCCCTTTGCATTTATAATTGGAAATCTATCTTATTTTTTTTAATTTGTTTCACAGGAAGGGGTGCTTGTTTTATACTCTCATTAAAAAATCAAGACTGTAATTTCTACTTTCAAAATGTGTGAGATTTAAATTTTTTTTAGCCTTACATAGTCAATTTTATATAAGTTCTAATGATGTTAAAATTAGTTATTTTTTGCTTATTAGATACAGATGTAAATATTTTTATTTATGGGCTAATTTTAAATATTAAATAATCTTTATTCTTATTTATTTCTGAGTACTTCCATTTGTTGATTTTTGAGAGAGCTGTCTTTATGTCCAAATATAACTATAACTTTACTTCTCCTTATATAATTCTTAAATAAAAACATATATTTAATTTATGTTTTTGATGTTATATTCAGTTCATAATCATTCTTTTCATCTTAAATGCATGTATATTTACAATTGCTAGGGCTAAACTTGTTATCTTTAAGAAATATTATGAACAACCATTCTGTGCTATTTTAATATAGATTTCACTTTAATAAAGTGCATATAGCTGAAATTATTTTGTATGCCAAAATGGGCTTCTATTTTAAATAAGATATTTTAATTAATTCACATTTATTGTAATAAATGAAATATTTTATCTTTTATAATTCTCTTTTCTGTATTAAGTTGATTATACTGGGGTTTTAAATTTTCTTTTGTAATTATGAATGCCATGTTTTTCATATACAGCTAGTACTCAACTTACGACCACAATTGGTTCTGACTGACCAGGCGTAGCACAGTTTGGTTGTAAGTTGAGTAAGCTATATGTACAGTACTGTGAAATGATATTATAAAAATCTTTAAGTCATATTTTGTCATAATTTTCTTTCATTATTGTTATATATCATAATTTTCTTTGTTCATTTTATGCCATTTGTATCATCTCTACACTATTTTGTTTCTTATTTTTACATTCATCAGGTTTAAGTAAAACACTTCATTACCAGTACAACTGGTTTAATATTTGCAAAACATACAAAATTACAAAATACAGGTGCATACAAAAATGCAAAATACAGGTGTAAAAAATACCATAGGAAACATTTTTTCAATTGCAAAACATATCAAAATATATAAACATGTACAAAACATTTTATTGGCTGCTGGTGCTTGGCTGTGGATCATTGATGTCATCATCTGAGGCAGCAGTTGGGGTTACCGGAGTTGGTTTTTTCATAAACATGTGCGATCACATTCACTTTCTTTCCTCCTTCGTACTTGTTCATTGATTGCTTTCTCATATGAGCCTTGACAGGGGGTTACAGCAGAGCAAGTGGCCCCTTGCTCAAGCCAGTGACCTTGGGCTCAAATCAGCAACTGGGGTCATATCAATGATCCCATGCTCAAGCCAGCATTCCTACACTCAAACTGGTGAACCCATGCTCAAGTTGATGAGCCCGCGCTCATTTTCGTGTCAAGATCAATGGCCTTTCTTTCCTTCTTGGCAGGCTGAGGTGTAGACAAAGACAATTTCCTTTTGGTAGACATCTTGGGGGGAGGGGTTTGATGAAAAATATCCAAGACACAAAACACAATTTGCTGTACCAAGTCTGAGATAACAGTTGAAATGGTGCACGCAGAGATGCTAGTGCTGCTGGAAGCTGGTTTGCACTGTCGTACACCCAGCTGGGCAACGCTTGTGCTGCCAGACGCAGAGCAGTCGTGGCTAGTGATTTTGGTCATAAAGTCGAATGGTCGTAAGTTGCATAGGTCATAAGTTGATCAATATATGTACTGTATGTTTAAGTGCACTCTGGATCTTACAAATTCCAATTAAATTAAATTAACATTATATAATTTTCAAAACTATCATCCTGAAATAAACTGAATAGTTTATTTCACTTTCACCTTTCTTCCACTATAATTGTTGAAATGATGAGCCATTATAGAGTGTTCATTTAAAAAAAAACACTTTCTTAAAACTGATTACTAGAAATTACCTTAAGTCTCACAGCTTTATTACCAGCTGTTTTATACTTATCAATATTCTTTTGGGTTAAATAATTAAATACCTTTCGTATCTCACATCTTCACCCTTTAATTTTTTTTTTTTTAATCTGGAGCGCATCTTCAAATATTTGGGCACCTGAAACATGTATAATTATATTAGCTAGTCTTACCCCAATAAATACAATAAAAAATAAAGGTTAAATTTTTTTTTTGTATTTTTCTGAAGCTGGAAACAGGGAGAGACAGTCAGACAGACTCCCGCATGCGCCCGACCAGGATCCACCCGGCATGCCCACTAGGGGCGATGCTCTGCCCACCAGGGGATGATGCTCTGCCCCTCCAGGGTGTCGATCTGCCGCGACCAGAGCCACTCTAGCACCTGGGGCAGAGGCCAAGGAGCCATCCCCAGCGCCCGGGCCATCTTTGCTCCAATGGAGCCTTGGCTGCGGGAGGGGAAGAGAGAGACAGAGAGGAAGGGGGGTGGGGGTGGAGAAGCAAATGGGCGCCTCTCCTATGTGCCTTGGCTGGGAATCGAACCCGGGTCCCCTGCACGCCAGGCCGACACTCTACCGCTGAGCCAACCGGCCAGGGCTAAAGGTTAAAATTTAAAAAGAACTTATGGGATAATGTATCCTGAGATTTTGTGTCTTCAAATTTGCAAGATTATGTAAATGTGAAAATCAGATTGAACAATGATGTCAGAGTCGTCAGCTGTGTGAGAGTTATTCTTGATCTCTCCCCATGAAATTTCAACAAATTCAACAACTATAATGCAATGAAGGAACCCCAGCTGGGCTCACAAGTGCTGAAAGATTCACACACCGAATGAGCTTAAGGTGGAATGAGATGTAAAGATGGGTGGAAAATAAAATGCATTTGCAGTGGGCTTTGGAGAGGAGATGATAGAAGAAAAACCGTAGTGACTGAGTATTTTTTTCTGTGCTGAACTATGGGGAGGAGGAATGCTTGGGCTCTCTGGATTTTATCTGTGGGGTACAGAAAGGGAAACTCAGAGTGACTGGGTTGCCTTCTGCTGGGAGAAGCATGAGATATAAGGGCAGAGGGGGAGATGAACCAAAGCGCCCAAGGCATAGGGTCACGACCAGTGTTCCCATGGTGTTCCAGCATCCCATACCTGGCAGAGATAGAGAAAGCTAAAGTGCGACCCTGAGCCTTTCAGATCCCACCACCCTCACCTCCCAGTACCAAGAGTAGCAGAGACAAACCCCACAGCTAATTCTCCGGAGCCACTCTCTCCCCTAAAGAACAGAGGTGCTCCATGTCCACTCCCCAGGTCTGTTGAGACATGAAAAGGAGGGCCTAGAAGCCTGAGATTGCCATTGCTAGAACCATAAAGCTGAAAAACTGAAGCCGTAAAGCCAAAACTGTAAGACCAAAGATGTAAAGCCCTTACACTATGCCCCACAGCAACATGACTGCAGCCCTGCCTACATCATTGTGACAGCAATATCTCAGCAGTGGACAGCCCAGCAACTTTACAGAGTTAAAAATTGTAATACAGCAACACCTACTGGAAGGAATTTCTCAAAACGAAAATTTATTTTTCCTTTTTTCCCTTCTTGTTTTTCCTCTTACTCCTTTTTCTCTTTTGAATTACATCTTCTTTAAATTTGTATTTTTATTCTTATTTCTTGTGGTATTTTGTTTTTGATTTATATGTTGGCTTTTGTTTTTTTTTTCTGTAGTTTTTCTTCTTACCATAGTCTTTAAATTTTTTATATTTTTATTGTATTTTTAAATTTTAATTATTCTTTTTTTACTTGATTTTATGTTAGGGTTCTTAATAATACCAATCTCAAGTGCCATCAAGGAAGAAGAAATTGAATACCATGGCTACACAAGACAGAGATGTAGTTCAGAATAAAAAAATATCTGAAGAAAAAAATCTCAATCACATAGAAATCCTGCAGATAAATGATAGAGAATTCAAAATTGAAGTTCTGAAAATACTCAACAATATGCAAAAAGACACCAATAGGAAACTTAATGAACTCAGAAAACAAATTAATGAACAAAACAAATACTTCACCAAAGAGAGTGAAACTTTAAAGACAGAGATGAAGAATTCAATACATGAATTGAAGACTAAGGTAGCAAGTTTAGCAAATAGAACAAGCCTGATAGAGAAAAGAATCAGTGACATCGAAGACAGGCAACTAGAGATGCTACAGAGAAAAGAGTAGGAAGACTCATGGATTAAAAAAACTGAGAGAGCTCTACAAAAATTATCTGACTCCATCAGAAAGGGCAATATAAGATTAATAGGTATATCAGAAGAAGAAGAGAGGGAGAAGAGAATAGAGAGCCTATTCAAACAAATAACTGATAAGAATTTCCCAAGCCTATAAAAGAGTTACAGCCTCAAACAGAAATGCCCAAATACTGCAACCCAAACAGATCTACCACAAGGCACATCTTAATAAAACTGTCAAAAAGCAATGACAAAAAAAGAATCCTCCAAGAATCTAGGGTAAAGAAGAATATAACATATAAAAGAAAATCCATTAGGTTATCATCTAATTTAGCAGAAACCCTACAAGCCACAAGAGAGTAGACCCAAACATTCAAATAACTGAAAGAGAGGAGTTACCAACCAAGAATACTATGTCCATCAAAGTTATCATTCAAATATGAAGGAGAAATAAAAACTTTACAGACATGTATGTAAGCTGAGGGAATTTATCACCAGAAAACCCTCCCTGCAGGAAATACTAAAGGAGTTATTTAACCAGATACAAAGAACAAAGCAAATAAAAACTACAAGTAAAACTCCAACAAGATCACAATAAAAACAAGGTTAATCTGTAACAATAATAACATAAAAGGGGAGATGATAAAGATCTGCAGTAGCAAAGGAGGATGGAGTGAAGAAGCACTCATAAGACAAAGGACTCTTGTTCATATGAACATTTTCTATTAATAACCAAGTAGTAACCACCCACAAAAAAGACACTACTAAAACACACAGCTTAAAAAAAGAAGAAACACTTGGGCTGTTTCCAGATCTTCACTATTGTGAACAATGCTGCCATAAACATGGGGGGGGTGCATTTCTCCTTTTGGAACAGTGCTATGGTGTTTTTAGGGTATATTATTAAAAGTGGGATAGCTGGGTCAAAAGGCAGTTTGAGTTTTAATTTTTTGAGGAATCTCCATACTGTTTTCCACAGTGGCTGTACCAGTCTTCATTCCCACCAGCAGTGCAGGTGGGTTCCCTTTTCTCCACATCCTCGCCAGCACTTATTCTGTGTTGTTTTGTTGATGAGCACCATTCTGACTGGTGTGAGGTGATATCTCACTGTGGTTTTAATTTGCATTTCTCTAATGATTAGGATGGACAAGTAGATTAAAAAGCTTTGGTACATATATACTATGGAATACTACTCACCCATAAGAAACGATGATATCAGATCATTTACAATAACATGGATGGACCTTGATAACATTATACTGAGTGAAATAAGTAAATCAGAAAAAACTAAGAACTGTATCATTCCATACATAGATGGACATAAAAATAAGACTCAGAGACATGGACAAGAGTGTCATGGTTATGGGGGGGGGATGAGGAGGGGAGGGGCACAAAGAAAACCAGATAGAAGATGACGGAAGACAATTTGACTTTGGGTGAGGGGTATGCAACATAATCAAATGTCAAAATAATCTGGAGATGTTTTCTCTGAACATATGTACCCTGATTTATCAATGTCACCCCATTAAAATTAATAATAATATAAAGAAGAAGAAACAGTGAAAAGAAGTGTGGAATACCAGAAAACAAAACAAAGAAGATTTAAATAAAGACACAGAGCTACCAGAAAACAAAACAGCAAATGGCTACAGGAAATCCTCAAGTGTCAGTAATTACCCTAAATTTAAATGGACTAAACTCACCAATAAAGAGACACAGAGTAGCAGATTGGATCAAAAAACAAAACCCAACCATATGCTGCCTTCAAGAGACAGATCTAAGCTGCAAGGACAAATGTAGATTCAAAGTGAAAGGTTGGAAAATGGTTCTCCAAACAAATATCCAAAGAAAAGCAGTTGTAGGCAAACTGCTATCTGACAATGCTGACTTAAAAACAACAAACGTAACCAGAGACAAAGATGGACATTTCATAATGATAAAGGGGACATTGTATCAAAAGACATAACACTTCTTAATATATATGCACCAAAATATATAAGACATCTACTAACTAATCTAAAAATAGAAGCAGACAAAAACACAATCATACTTGAAGGTTTCAACACACTATTAACAGCTTTAGATAGATCATCCAAACAGAAAATCAATAAAGAAATATTGGCCTTAAATGACACTGTAGACCAAATGGACATAATAGACATTTATAGGACATTTAATCCCAAAACATCAGATTATACATTCTTCTCCAGTGTACATGGAACATTCTCAAAGATAGACCATATTTTGGGCTACAAAGCTATCATTAACAAATTCAGGAAGATTGAAATTATGCCAAGCATATTTTCTGATTATAAGGCTTTGGAATTAAAATTCAACTCTAAAAATTAGGTAAAGAAAGCCACAAAAATGGAAAAATTAAACAACATACTTCTAAAAATGACTGGATCAAAGGAGAAATAAAAGCAGAGATCAAAAGATATATACAGACAAATGAAAATGATAACACATATCAAAATTTCTAGGATGCAACAAAAGCAGTGATAAGGGGGAAGTTTATATCATTATAGGCTTATATCAAGAAACAAAAGAGATCCCAAGTAAACAACCTAATATCACACTTTAAGGAACTAGAAAAAGAAGAACAAAGGCCACTCAAAGTCAGCAAGAAAGAAAATAGTAAAAATTAGAACAGAACTAATTGGAAGAGAGAACAAAAAAAACTGTAGAGAAAATTATTACAACAAAGAGCTGGTTCTTTGAAAAGATCAATAAAATTGACAAACTGCTTGCTAAATCCACTAAGGAAAAAGGAGTAAGGTTTCATATAAGTAAAACCTGAAATGAAAGAGGAGAAATGACCACAGACATCATAGATATACAAAGGATCATAGTAGAATATTGTAAAAGATTATATGACACCAAATTCAACAACCCTAGAGGAAATGAATAAATTCCTAGAACTGTACAATCTTTCTAGACTGAGCCACGAATAAGTGCAAAACCTAAATAGACATTTAAGCAGGGAGGTTATAGAAACAACTATCAAAAACCGCCAAAAAAAAAGTCCAGGACTAGATGGCTACACTGGTGAGTTCTACCAAAATTCAAAGAAGATCTAGTACTATCCTTCTCAAAGTCTTCCAAAAAATAGAAGAAGCAATACTCTCCAATATGGGGCCAACATAACCCTCATACCAAAACCTCACAAGGACAACACAAGAAAAGAAAACTACTGACCAATATCTCTAATGAAGACAGATGCAAAAATTCTAAGCAAAATACTAGCAAACCTAATACAACAACACATTATAAAAATAATATATCATGATCAAGGATTCATTCCAGTATCACAAGGATGGTTCAACGTATGGAAACTGACCAATATAATACACTACATCAATAAAACGAAACAGAAATCATATGATCTATCAATAGATGCAGAGAAAGCATTCATTAAGATACAACATTTATTTATGTTTAAAACACTCAATAAAGTCAGAATAGAAGGAAAGCGCCTCAACACAATAAAGGTCATATATGACAAACCATCAGCTAATATCATACTAAATGGTGGAAAAATGAAAGGTTTTTCTCCAAAATCAGTAACAAGACAAGGTTGCCCACTCTTTCCACTCTTATTCAACATAGTTCTGGAAGTTTTAGCCAGAGTGATCAGGCAAGAGAAAGAAATAAAACGCATTCATATTGGGGATAAAGAAGTAAAGGTATCACATTTTGCAGATATAATCCTGTATGTAGAAAACCCCAAAGACTCCACCAGAAAACTATAAGAAACAATAAATCAATGTAATAAAGTCACACGATACAAAATCAATATACTAAACTTTACTGCTTTCTTATATGCCAATGATGAAACATTAGAAAATGAACTAAAAATAACTATTTCTTTTACAATTGCAACAAAAAAATATAAAATACTTAGGAACAAACTTAACAAAGGATGTGAAGGACCTATATACTGAAAACTACAAAACATTATTGAAAGAAATTGAAAAAGACAGAATGAAATGGGAAAATATTTCATGTTCATGGATTGGAAGTATCAACATAGTTAAAATGGCCACCATATTACCCAAAGCAATATACAAATTGAATGCAATCCCTATCAAAACCTCAATGTCATTTTTTAATGAAATAGGACAAAAAATTACCAGGTTTGTATGGAACCAAAAACAAAACAAACAAACAAAAAAAACCCCAATAGCCAAAGCAATCCTGAGGAAAAAGAATAAAGCTGGAGGTACCACACTACCTGACTTCAAATTATACTATAGAGCCACGATAATCAAAACAGCATGGTATTGGCAGAAAAACAGACATACTGACCAATGGAACAGAATCAAGAGCCCAGAACTCAAACCACATATGTATGGACAAATCATCTTTGACAAAAGAGCCAAAAACACACAAAAGAGAGAAAAGAAAGGTGCTGGGAAAATAGGAAAACCACATGCAAAGGAATGACACTTGACCACATTCTGTCTCCCTGCACAAAAATTAATTCAAAATGGATCAAAGACCTAAATATAAGATCTAAAACAATAAAATACATAGAAAAAAACATAGGTACTAAGCTCATGGACCTTGACCTTAGAGAACAATTTATGAATTTGACCCCAAAGGCAAGGGAAGTAAAGCCAAAAATAAATGAATAGGACTATAGCAAACTAAAATGATTCTTCACAGCAAAAGAAACATACAACAAAACAAATAGGCGGACAACTAAATGGGAGATGTTATTTGCAAACAACAGCTCCAATAGGTGTTAATATGCAAAATAGAACTTACAAAGCTCAGCAACAAACAAGTAAACAATCCAATTAAAAAATGGGGAGAGGACCTGAACAGACACTTATGCCAAGAAGACATACAAATGGCCAACAAATATATGAAACAATGCTCATCTTCATTAGCTATTCAGACATGCAAATCAAATCTACAGTGAGATGCCACCTCACACCTTTTAGATTGGCTATCAACAAGACAGGTACAAACAAGTGTTTGAGAGGCTGTGGAGAAAAAGGAACCCTCACTCACTGCTGGTGGGAATGCAAATTAGTACAACCATTATAGGAGAAAGTATGGTGGTTCCTCAAAAAACTAAGAGTAGAACTACCATATGAACCAGCAATCCCTCTACTGGGTATCTACCTCAAAAATCCAAAAACATTGATTGTTCATTGCAACATTATTCACAGTGGCCAAGACATGGAAAAACCCGTGTTTCTTGATAGAGAACTGGATAAAGAAGAAGTGGCATGTATATACAATGGAATACTACTCAGCCATAAGAAATGATGACATAGTGATATTTACAACAACACCTATGGACCTTGAGAACATAATACTGAGTGAAATAAGTAAACCTGAGAAAGCGAATAACTGTATGATTTCACACATAGGTGGATATGTATAAAACTGAGACTCATGGACATAGATAAAAGTGAAGTGGTTTCCAGGGGGAAGGGGATGTGGCAGGGGGATGACAGAGGAGGTTAGGGGAAGAGTATAAAGAGGGACAAGTAATAAGGTGATGGAAAATGATTTGACTTTGGGTGATTGGTATACAACATAATCAACAGTTCAAATGCGATAGAAATGTTTACCTGAAACCTATGTACTCTTATTGATCAATGTCACCATGTTAAAATTAGTTTTCTAAATAAAATTTAAAAATTAAAAAAATAAACAAAAAGAGTCATGGTTCTCTTAGAACTTAGAATATTTGTACATCCAGTGTTTTTCTGATGAAGAGAATGTCAGTTTGTTCCTTTGTAGATAATCTTTATTCACTGCAATATCCAAAATAGTAGGCACCTAGTACATTGGTCTTTTGAAATGTTGGTAGTAGATTAACTGAAATTTTGATTTCATTATATTTTAATTAAATTTAAATAGCCATATGTAGCTCATGAGTGTTGTATTAGGGCAGCTCTGCAATCATACAGATACATCTAGTTGTTTCATTAATCTTTATTCATACTCAGTATGGGCTTTCATTCTCAATCAGTCATCTTTTCTTTCAGTCTCTTCAACTCTCTTTGGGCTGTTTTGTAGGTGAATCCCTTATTTTGATCTTTGATTTTCAACTATTAATGGTAATTATGCTTTTTATTTCCAAGAACTCTGCTCACTTATTTTTCATAGCAGCCAGTTGCTTTCATTATAGGTGATGTATTTTTTCAAGTAATTGAGATTATTTTTTTAAGGAATATATGTATATATACATACATAGTGTTTTTTTTTTTGTTTCCTTAACTTCTGTTTCCTTAGTGGTTACATCTATTTGTTGAGTCAGTGCCTCTTTTTTCATGCTGTAGTTTCCCCAAATATTTAGTGATTCATGTGTGTTTGCTTATATTTGTATCTGATGATCTTGATTGAAAAATATTGATGGTGACACCTTATTTATTAGCGCAAACAAAACATCTGTATTGAGCAAACAACAGATACAGGCTCTAATACCAGGAGCCTCAGTTTCAGGGTCTAGAGTGCCTAACGAGAAGGATTCCTCTTTACGAATAGTTCATAACTTCTCATGTTGGCCCAGGAGACCAAGTTACCAGAGGTACTTCTCAGAATTTGCGCTTAAAAAGCTATATTTAGACCTTAATCCTAGAGGCAAACATGGGAGTTGGATGCTCTCAGAGCAGGGGATTGGCATGGTACACACACACACACACACACACACACACACACACACACACACAGAATTTCTTACCACCTACAGTCTTTTGCTTCTAGGCTTCGTTACTACTTTAATCTTGTGGTTAGTAGTTAGAGTTCTTCTGAAAAACTTTACTTAAGTCTGAAGTGTTTTTTTTTTATACTGGATGCATTTAGATTTAAAATTGTTATATCACCCAAGTAGACTAGTCCCTTAATATGGTATGACCTTGTTTATCTTTAGTAATACTTTTTTGCCTTAAAGATATTTGGGCCGATACCACTAGAGTTATTCCAGTTCTCTTTGTTTAGTAGTTTGTATGGTACATGGTACTGCCTTACTGTTGTAAGACATATATAATATTTTTGAAACCTGACCAGAGAATATTAATCTTTTACTGAACTATTTTGTCTATTTATAATTAATGTACTTATATATTTGGGTTTACATACACTATCTTATTATTTGTTCACTATTTGGTCTGTCTGGTTGGGATTTTTAAATATTTTTTGCTTTCTATTGGATTAATCAGGTGATTTTTGTCCAATATTTTCTATCACCTTTTCAGTTTTACATTTTTAAGCTGTTAAAGGTTAAGAGATTACATAATTATTCATGATTTATTACAGCCTAATACAAATGATTATTTTTACTTGTCATAATAATAATAGAATCTTAGAAAACTTTATTTAGCCCTTTTATATTACTTTTGTCATTCATTTTAATTCTATATCTCTTTTAAATTTCCCAGACATAACATTGTTAACCTGTACCATTTATTTTCAATTATATTTGCCTACATGTTTATCTCTATGTTGTCCCTTAAATCATTCTTCATTTCTTTATGTTCCTCTACAATTGTATTTCTTTTGCCTGAAGAACTTTCTTCAGTATTTCCTTTAGTGCAATCCTACTGACAATGAATTGTTTTGTTTTTCTGTATATTTTTTTATTTCCTCTTTATTCTTGAGGTACACTTTCACTATTTGTAGAATGCTAGGTTAACAGTTTTCCACTCTTTTAAGGTGTCATTTAATTGTTTCTGGCTGACATCATTTCTTTTGAGAAGTTACCAGTTTTCTCATTGGTGTTTCTTTGCGATTGCATCTTTTCTTCCTCTGGTCGCTATTAAGATTTATTTTATCTTTTTTAAAAATCAATTTTTTTTGATGTTCCTTAAGTAATCCTTTTTTAAATTCATTTTTATAAGGTGTCTTAATAATTTTTTAAAAATTTCTTGTGCTTGTAGTTGGCTGAGCATTTTGAGCATGTGAATTGATTTTTTACTTTAGTTTAGAAATTTTTTTGCTATTATATTTTCAAATATTGTTCTCTTCCTATTCTTTTCTCTCTTTCTGCTGCATCAGCTACATATGTTTTGTTCGGCTTTTGCTCTAGTCTTGCTCCCCATTCATTCTTTTATCCGTCTGTGCTTCCCTTTTGATCTTTTCCATTGTATGTCTTCAGGTTCACTAATTTCATCCTTAACTCTATTCAGTAATTTACTTTCTATTTTAAGATGGAACACTTTTTTTTACTACTGGAATTCCTAATTGTTTAGATAGATTCTCTGCTGGTTTTATATTGTGTTAATTATCAGTAAGTTAGGCTAAATTACATTTACAAGAATTCTCTTCCTTATTTTAAATTCAAGTGGGCCACAAATGACATTATATATGACAATTAGAAGGTAGATTTGAAGCAGTGGCCTTATTGATTTATACTTGAAAGGTCGTGCAGTGATGTCAAATGTATATGTTGTTGCATCTCACACACATATTCACTGACCAGTGGGTTCATCTCATTGGTTTTGGGCAGCAGTTAGGTCTTCAGCTTCTCCTCCTATTTCAGTTTTTCTGACTTCTCAGCCAAATATGTGTTCAACTATGTGATGAAAGTTAAGAACGTCTTTTGCATGACAATTGCCATCAGAGTTAGAGGCAGTGAGAGCCTGGCAGGGGTTTTAGTCCATCTTTATGCCATGTGTCCTTCCACATGGACACATGTGGATTCCAGTCTATCTTCACTGTCCTGAACTTTATATCTTACTTTCCCAGCTGTTTAACCTTTCAGACATGAAGTTCCAGTGTAAAACACAAAGATACACCACATAGTGAATTTTAACCAGCTCTCACAGTTGCTTAAGGACACTTTATAAGGAATCAAATTATATTCATCTATATCAATGTTGATATGTAATGTATATATAAAATATATAAACATGACTGATTCAGATTCTAATTACCTGATAAAAATCTGTTTCATTTTTTCTTTATTATCATTTTTCTTTCTTGTTTGTAGTAATCAGTTACATTATAGTCTTTATGTCACCAGTGTCTGTATCCCCTATGAATCTCTTTCAGTTGCCTATTTTTTTCTCTCCTGGTTTCAGACACATGGCCATGTCTCTTGCCATGCCTAGAATTATTTTAATAAATGAAGAGCACTGCATATAAATATTGAAGAGACCCAGATGTTGTGATCCTATGTCAGAAAAGGATCATTTTTTTCCTCTGCTAGGTAGACAGTGTGAATTCAAGATTGAGCCAATTTTAGGCTGGATTGAGTTTTTTCTTAAACTAACCTAAAACTCAGTCTGTCACTGGTTTTCTTTGTCTTCAGTCCAGAGTCCTCCATTGCTTGCAATTAAGAGCTTGCTGTATAGACTAGGTCCATTTAACCTGGGGCCTTTGTCTTCTCAGCACCAGGAGGCTGCAGATTTTTTCACTTGAGTTTTCAGTCTGTTCTTTAACTGTTCAGCCTCATCTTGTATATGCCGCAGAATTCGGCACTTATTTTAAGGGGAAATCATTTCTGTCTTGAGGCTTCGCAAGTGTTCAACTTTATGACCCAGCTCATCTAAGTGCGAAAACACCCACTGGTTTCTCTTATCCCCAACCCTCTGCTCAGTGAGGCCAGTTTCCCAGCCTACCCCTGTGAGAATGTACACCAACTTCCAAGAAATGCAGGTGAAAATCATTGTTTTACCTGTTCAGGAGTTCCCCTTCTCATGATCTTAGTTTTGCTAGACCTCATGATTTCTGCAGCTGCCTATATCTTTAAACAGATAATTTTTAAATTTAGGTTGCTTTTTTAAAATAATTCTCAGCAGGTGAATTGATCTACCAAAAACAAATCAACATGTAAAAGAAATAGCTGTCGACACTTTATTATTTATTGAAGTCTTCCCAAATTCCTCTCAGTATACTGCTGTGCTGTTGGGATGTCCAGTTTTTCTCTATTACCATGGATTTTATAATGATTTCTTTTAAGTCCATATCAGTCAGGTTAACATGTACTTTCATAAGCCATCTTAAACTAGAACTACCATACATTTTAAACCTTGTGTCTTAGCCTGACCTGTGGTGGTGCAGTGGATAAAGCGTCGATCTGGAAATGCTGAGGTCGCCGGTTCGAAAACCTGGGCTTGCCTGGTCAAGGCACATATGGAAGTTGATGCTTCCAGCTCCTCCCCCCTTCTTTCTCTGTCTCTCCTCTCTCTCTCTCTGTCTCTCCCTCTCCTCTCTAAAATGAATAAATAAAAAAAATAAAAACTTTTTAAAAAAACCTTGTGTCCTATATATACTTATCTATGTCTGTCTCTACTACTATATTATACATTTCTTAAAGGTAAAGACAGTCATGATTCATGTTGATGCTTTGCCATAATATTTAGCATATGCTATCACCTATAATAGGTCTTCATCATTTACTTGTTATATAAATTATGAAATAAATGAATAAATAAATGGCCTCATAATGTTTATGGTCAATGAATTTATTATTATCTTTCACATTATGGATAATATTGCTTTTAAAAATCCGAAATATTGTATATTCTACTACAGAAATAGAGACAAATATTTTGTTTCTTTATAGAACCTGGTATATTCTTCGCTCTTAAACAGCACTTAAACAATAGTACAAAAAATATTTCTCTAGGTTCTGGGATTTCTCAAAGAGAATTTTTGAAAAATGAAGACCTTTAATCATCTGGTCCCTTTAGATTTTATAGTAGTTCAAGAAATATATTTCTAAATTCCTGATATATATTTCTGTTCTCTCCTAACACTTATATTTCCCTTTAGAAAAGAAAAAGATTACAGGAAAAAATTGAAGAGAAATACTACCTAACATAAAAAGTCATGCTTTTTTAAGATTATATTTCCATTTCTATATAATATACTCTCATTATGAAATCATCAGTGTGTTTTTTAGTAATAAACAGAGCCCTGAAAAGAAAATGAATGGTGATGTTAATGACTTTCTGAAAGTGACATCTATTCCAATTTCAGAAAAAAATTAACTCTCTGAAATATTAATTGATCATAATGAGGAGGCTGAACTTTAGATAAGCAGAGGAGCCAGCCAGCCTTTCCCACAGGCCTGTAGCTCAACGTGAAGCGCCTATGAACACTGGCTTTGAATTTAAACTTAAAAGTAAATAAAAAGAGATCAGACTGTCAAACTGTCAACTTGAAGAACTTCAATAGGAAATGCCATGCTGCTGTGTCTTTGCAATTTAAAACAGAAAGTAGGAAGCAATATAATTGTACTAGAGAAGAAAATTGCCACAATTCCTGGCCATGGGAAAGGAATTTCAAAAAGATCAGCCTCGGTTCTTTCTTTCCTAACTCAGAAATAAATTAAAGGTGTGGGTCATCCTGTGTGAGCCAATGAACAAGTGGCCAGTTGTGTTGGCAGTATTCCAACTCTGTTTAAGGAATATTAAGCTAATGTCTTTTTCACAACTGGTACAGGTGATGGCTCCACTATCTACAAACTTCCCAAACATTTGGTCTTCACATTCTGGGCGTCTCCTTTGATTTTACACCTGAGTATTTCATTTTCTCTGAGACTGTTACTTATAAAACTTGTTTGCAAGGAACAAGACAATTTATTCAGCACAGTTTCTTTGAACATTAGACTTTTAATACCAGAGGCTTCAAATGGACACCTCTCTGGAATGGGCTTAATATGTGATGGGTTTAAATATGGAAGAAGATGATCAAGTTCCAAGTTGAACAACAAATATCAAAAACAATGACAAATTCAGTAGCTGTGCAGTACTTCAGATCATTCAGAAAGATGCTTGACCCTTGTTCATCTTTACATTGTCTTCTGGAGTTGCCAGGACTGTACTCGGAATAGCATAAACTTAGAGGAATGAAAGCTCCCCTTCTGTCTTCCTTTGCATGTCTTCTTACAATGATAACACTTTCCTTTCTCTGCAGCATTTCTTTGTCCTTTATTGCTCACAACATTCTCTGCTCTTTGCAATGAATCAGTGGTCATGCAGCTTCCATTTCCAGCACTGTTTATCAAGCCCTGGACTATTGAACCAAAGTGAGGCAAAATTATTTAGAATCTTGTCTAAGAAACCTAAAACGCTGTGATTACAAATTCAGGTAGTTTTTGCACAGAGTGAGCTGTAGCCCTTTCTAAATATTCATGCCTGAAGCTCATTAATAATTTTTTTTTCGGTAACTGAAGATGAATTCTTTAATTTGAAGTGGCCTTAACACTAATGAGTCGTGTCATTACTCTGGAATCCTTTAAGTTATTTTTCCCCCTCTTATTGACTCAGTAAGGTAGAAATTAAAGAAAGCTCCCATTAGTTCTGTCTATTTCCTGAAGCATCTGCTCATGGCTGTAAATTGATCTATCCTAAATATTTATTTGTCTATAAATGCCACGGAGTCAACACTTCATTTCAGACTTCTTTTTTTTTCTTCCCCAAACACAAAATTTCTTTTAAAAGTTCTGTCAATACCATCATTTGCAATTTAAATGCTTAAAAAATATGATCTTCCTGCTGTGATTTTGAATACTTTCTTCATATTTAATTGCTGTAGGCACTTTAGTTCCTAATTAAAATTTATTGTTTATGATGTTACAGTCATTAATAGACATGATAGGAAAAAAGTGACTAGTTCTAGAAAATTCTCTGATTGCTAATTCCTGTCTTAATCTTATTACTTTCCATAACCATAATGAACTCGTGGGGCGGAGAGGAGGACGGGTAGAAAGTGAGGCACAAGGCAAGCACACAGTTCATGTTTTGGAGGATTTACAAGACATTTTGGAAGACAAGCTTGAATTGGACTTGAATTGGATCAGACTACTTGATTTGTAGGGGAGATTAGCTTAGAAATAGCATCTCAAACACTTGCAAGATTAATATCCACATTTTTTAAGGCTCTTTTCTGCAGCACATCCCAGATTTTGCACTGGTGACAGAAAGGAGCGTGTATTGCACGCACAGAGCTTGCCTGATCCTCAGAACCTTAAAGGACTTTTATTGTGAGAGAATGGAGACACTTGATGAATCTGATGGGTTTTGGTCATGGGAAGATTTGCTATGAGCCATTGCACCAGGGTTGAAATGCCCAAGAGGCTGACAAGCTTATTGCCCATTTCAGAGATTAAATCGTTTTGGAAAAAATTTCTCCCCTGGCAGTTGTAATTGTATCTGTGAAATAAGTGTTCATTCTGCTTGAACACCATGGTTTCAATGCTTCCTTCTATATTTTCCCCCAGTGGATTAATTCTATAAAGGTCTGTTCAGATTTTCCTGTACCGATGCAAATTAATCCATGAATTTGATAACACGTCTCCCCAACCCCAACATCCTTGCCATGTCCCATGCTAATGAAAAACCAGAGACTGTCAAATCCCTTTATCATGGATTGTCTTTGAAGCTGTCTGAAGGGAGGGAAAAGGACTCAACTGTTTCCAAGTTAATAATGTGAGCATCAGAAATGGACAAAAGCTATCGTTAGTAACCTTGAGAGTCTTAAGCTGCCAAAGTAACACTCACTAGTAGGTAAAGTAGTCATTTAGTTGTCAGAACCTTAAAAACATGTTGAACGGCTTCAATTGCCCCTAATAAAATAGGGTAAGGATAACATCTCATGAAGTAAGAAAAGGGCACAAGCAGAAACACACAGGTTCATGACAGATCATTTATTCTGACTTTGCCCAGGGTCAACTTTGCGTATTACTCTACTAACTGCTGGCAAGAGGCTGAACTTCTGGGTGATTTAGAGCATTTCTGTTTCTAGCCTGGGTGGATAAAGATCATTATGCTTAACATAAACCACAACGTATTCTTCTTTTACAGGCAATCATTATCTAGAATCCCTGGGTTCATCATTTTAAAGAAGCCTCTATAGCATACCTCAAAATTGAATGTGAGAATATCAAAGAAACCTGGAAACAGTAATATTTATTTATGAGCATTCAAACTATATCCCTGGCACTGTGCTAAGCCTGTACATGTTAACTTATTTAATCCTATAACAATTCTATGATTCTGGTAACTATCCTGTGGAAACTGATACTCAGACAGACTGAGCAACTTGCCTTAGGTCACACAGGTAGTAATGAGTTCAATCAATTTGGAACCAAGGTCTTTCTGATTCTAGAATTTGAGCTCTAACTATTGTCCTTTACTTCCTTCCCTTTAGTTCTCAGTACCTTGAGAATGCAGGATCAGCTGAGGCTGGAAATAGATGATTCTTTCCAGAAGTACTGCATGTACTATGTATGATCTGGAGTGGGTCTACTTTTTTATGCTATTGTATCAAGGGATATGCCTCCTCACTAATTTTGCAAATGTTGATTGTGACTCCAAAGCATCTTTAAGATGGTGTTTTTAGTCCTGTTACCTTGTTCATGTACCCTTCTCCTTTACTTTTTTGAATTGTGCATGGTGATCAGCATCCATGCCTAAGGAGCAGCTGGGTTGGTCCCACTATATGAGTGAAAAAACAAGGGCTAAGAACATCTTTGTTCATGTGACTGGTGGGATTAGCCAGTATCATTTCCTACCCTAGAAATAACTGTTACCTAAGTGGCCAGAGTACATGAAGTAATCTCTATTGAAATTGCCAAAATCATACTAGATGTTAACCTTTGGCTGGTCCTTTTTGGGAAATGTTGAAATTGGTATAGGCAACAGAATTTGGCATATATGTGTAAATATGAAAATTTTAAATTAGAAGCATATCTAAACAATGGAAATGACCACTAAAAAGGTCACATGATTGGTGTACAAGCATTTGAAGTTGAAGATGCTGGTTGATTGATTTTTTTTTATATTTTCATCTATCAGAAGTATAAATATTTTCATGGATAGTGTATATAATAAGTGTATGTGTCAAGAGCAAATCTCTGCAAAGTCAGAGGATATTTCTTTCCAATTCAGTGCCCACAACTCTCCATTATTCTTGGCTGCCTGGGTTCCCTTGCTTGGTTTATTCAATCCTTTTCTTCGTTCCCCAGTCTGCCAAGTATTAGGTACCAGATGGTAGGGAGATCAGATACTAGTTCAGGAATCTCACGTGGATGTTGTAGGAATTAATGAACTAACATATTCTAAAATGATTTTAAAAGGCAAAGTGCTGTATAAGTGTCAAGTATGATTAACTAGCAGCTAAGTTATTAGACACTTGAATATTATGCACCTTTTAAGAACTTCAGAAAAATGAATGTACATATTCATTTTCAAAATCACTATTATCTGAGTGATATTCAGGCACTCAAATAAAAGTCTAGCCCAATCCTGGTCATCTCTACTTTTCTCATACTGGTCATGTAGACCTTAAGATTGGCATATTTATGCAACTGTGAATAAGATAGACGCAGTTACCAATCATGTGCAGTTTTTAGTGCATCAAGGAAAAGACACACAGCATAATACAAAATGTTAGTTGCCTTTACACCTACACCTCCCACTTCTAGCACAGGAAATATTGAAGCCTGGTGGTTGGGAGTAGAAACTCTGGCCAAGACTGCCTGGGTCCAAACCCTCACTCCACTGCTAATTAAGTGACATTGGGCAATTTGCCTTGACTCTCTTTGCATAAGTTTATTTATGTAAAAACTGGGAACAATAATAATAGTACCTATTTCATAGTTCCCACATCTAAGGTGGTCAGAAAAGCAGTTCTTGGCATACAGTATTTGTTCCTTAAATGTTAAATGTTATCACTATAATTTTCACCAACACTGGCTTAAGCAAATTCCACCTTGGATAGGGAAGTAATAAATAGAACTGGCAGTTATTTTGCTAGGATTCACACATGACATTTGGCAGTGTACAACACCCATTTACTTATAATATTAATCTGTGGCTGTTCAGCACTTGCTCTGTGCTGAGATCCGCAGAACCACTTGATGAGATAGGTGAGTGGAGTGGTCACTCTTATTTCTGCCCGGCAAGGGCTTGGTTCCCCTTCTGCTAATTCACTCTAGCTACTACCTCTCGCCCAGGGCACAAACCCATGCCTGGACAATCATGAACATCTCATCCTGCAGCAAATGTGGGCCCCGGCATGGCCACTCTGCGGCCTCTCATGGCATCTACTAAAGAAGGATTTAATTTGAAAATGAAGAACAAACAGCTTTGCCTCTGGGTTCGTGATGCTAGAAGAATGTGAAAGTAGGGGTGAAAGTGACCAACCTCAGTGCCAGCGAGGAAGGGACGGCTGTGATAGGCTGGAATGAAGCTGGGCAGGGTTGAGCTGAGCTGCGAGATGGAGGAGGGAGGCGGGTCTGGTGACTTTGAGTCTCAATTCTAGAATTTGAGGCCCGGGTTCCCATCTTTAAATTTGGTCACACAGTCCAATAGCCTTTCTGATTATGTGAGCCAATAAACTTAATGTTTGTGTTCCTCTTAAAATAGTTGGAATTGGTTTTTCTGTTTTTTGAAACTTAAAGAATCTTTAAGAGACAAATGGTATAATTCACCCATTTTATGGATAAGGGAATTTCAGGCTCTGAGAGGTTAAGTGATTGGTCATGAAAATCACATTCCCAGTGATTTTCAGAACCATAACTTCACGATCTATTTAATGACAACCCCCCATGCTATATTCTACTTACAAGAGCAAGGCTGAGGAACTTGGAGAGGGAGCTGGTTAGTAATGAAAGGGACAGAGAAGTTTTAAGACACAATCAGGTCATAAGGAATTTGCCCTCTCATTCATCCACTGTTTGTTCTGTCACTAAGAAGCAATATAAGGCAGTCTGTTTAGGTGGAGGAAGTGGGGGATCTGTAGGCAGCCCTGGCTCTCATGAGTGGCTGGCTGTTCTCAGCTGCCATTGGTCTAGCAAGGGGTAGGAAGCCGTAGAGCCAGCCTCCCTGTGTTTTCCAAGTTGCTATTCCACTGAGAAAAATGTGTGCAGTAGGTGTCAAACACTTGGGCCTCTTAGAAAACTGATGATGGATCTTGCCCCTTCTTTAAAAACTAAGCTTTTGTTTTTATTAACTACGGTAAATATGCAATAACTTCTGAATGCAAATATGGATGGCATTTTATTTATTTATCTATTTTTGCCATGTTTGGAAGCAGCCTGGGGCAGAGTGGCAGTGAATGAGTAAACGTTGCGGCTCCTACACCAGGAGTTCATCAACTGTGCACACTATTAATGGGCTAAGGCCATATGTCCCATAATAGTGTGTTTGCTCACATGGATGTGGGCTGCCTGGTTGTATAACAAAGCTACTACGTCAATTTCTTGATGTATAGAAACGAGGCTCTGCTTAGCCAGCTGTAGAAATCTACCAAGGTCATTTTAGGAGTAATTTCCATTTTGTGTGCTTTTTTTCCCCCTCATTGACTGTAAGAGAATGTGCTGTGCCTCATTACAATGTGATTCCAGGTGCGGAACACAATAATGACCTTTATGCCAGGGACTGAAGTTCACATAATTGATAAGATAGACTTCCAGTGATGTTGGGAACCATTAGATGGAGTCAGGAACCATGTTAACTTCTTGACATGGGAGGTCAAAGAGTCAAGGTGAAAGCCCAGGATGCAGCCCTGTCTGGACACAGGTGAAAGAGGAAAACAGCGCTGGCTGGCAGCAGGCTGGCGCGCAGCCTCCCTGGGAGAGCCGTCCAGGGGAAGGCCGGGTTGAGGCGGGGGCTGACTGGGTAGCAGCAGAGCCCAGCTGCACAACAACAGTCCTGGGTGACAGGCCTCCCCAAGCAGGGGCGCTGTGATAACCATCGCCTCCGTTTCTTTCTCAGGTCCTTACTGGTTTTCTCTGCTTTGCATCTGAGCCAAAATTTTCCCATCTCTAGGGAGGCATTACTTTTTTCTCTCTCCTGGATTCTAGATTGTTGGTGCTCAAGTGAGAGAAGTGAGGACCTTGTTAGGGAGTCTTCACAATAAGCAGGGAAAGTTAAAGATTCCATTTTCAGCCACCCAGGGACAGTTTTCCTGCTAAACTATATCTGATTTCTGCTCTTCATTGAAAATAGCCAAACAAATAAAATCTTTTACTTGGTGATTATGGCCTATGTATTGATTGTCATTTTTTTTTTTTCCGAAGCTGGAAACGAGGATAGACAGTCAGACAGACTTCCGCATGCGCCCGACCGGGATCCACCCGGCACGCCCACCAGGGGGCGACGCTCTGCCCACCAGGGGCGACGCTCTGCCCACCAGGGGGCGATGCTCTGACCCTCCGGGGCGTCGCTCTGTCGCGACCAGAGCCACTCTAGCGCCTGGGGCAGAGGCCAAGGAGCCATCCCCAGCGCCCGGGCCATCTTTGCTCCAATGGAGCCTTGGCTGCGGGAGGGGAAGAGAGAGACAGAGAGGAAGGAGAGGGGGAGGGGTGGAGAAGCAGATGGGCGCTTCTCCTGTGTGCCCTGGCCGGGAATCGAACCCGGGACCCCTTGCACACCAGGCCGACGCTCTACCACTGAGCCAACCGGCCAGGGCCCTGATTGTCATTTTTATAACATACATTTACAAATGGAACCTAAACTCACAATGCTGCTGCAGCCCTCCAGGTCCCCCTCACGGCTTTGTCAGAGCTACTCACAGCCAGCTCTGCTGTTCCTGCTTCTCCTTCTGATTTCACCCTGACTGAGAATGTCCTGTGTCATATCTTCTACAAACTATGAGAACCCAAACCAAATATAGAAAAATAGGCAATGAAAAGGGAAAGTTGAAAGTCACATGTTATATGAAACATAAAGCTTTGGAAGGAAAGAAAAAAGGGAGGAAGAAAGGGAGGGAGGGAGGAAGAAAGAAAGGAAGAAAGGAAAGAAGAAAGGCAAGGAAGGAAAGAAAGATGGAAAGAGGGAGGGAGGAAGGAAGGAAGGAAGGAAGGAAGGAAGGAAGGAAGGAAGGAAGGAAGGAAGGAAGGAAGGACTCGAGTGAGAATGCATTTAGTCAAAAGGAAAGAGAAGTGAATGTTAAGCAGAGGGAAAAAAATGACTAAGGTGATAAATACAGTGGCTTATTTATTTGTTTACATCCCTGAAATTATAAATATCTCCATCTGACCATGGATTAATAGTTTTTCAGGAGGGTCCAGTTGTGTGTGCTTATCCAACTTTGATTTCTAGAGCTTCTAGCCCAACCAAGGACAAAGGCTCATATGTTCCACTAATGCTTATAGTCGAATAATGTCTCCATAAAATATTGCGGATTCTACTGTCATTTCAGGACCCCAGAGACTCTGCTTATTAGGATGGCAGGTGAATGAAGAAATGAATTGGGCACAGAGGTGGCAGGGGTTAATTTATATTTGTCACAAGATCTGGCATGATTTCCCTAAAAGATATTTAATTTTCACTGGGCATAATAACTTGCAGCTGCTGGAATATGCTGTATATTAGTGGTGAGTTCTTATCCTCGGAGATTCGTGCAAGTTGTTATTTAAAAATAGAGATCCGAGATTTACAGCTGGCTAATTAATCTACCACTAAGGAAAGCTAAGTAAGTGACCCACATAACTGTTTTTCAGGAACCAGGGCTCCACTGAAACAAACTTTCAAAAACGTTCTGCACCAACACCCAAGTAATACATCCCTGTGGCCTCCTTGTGGTCTTCTCACAGTCTGAGTTTTTCTTCATCTTCCTTCCTTTCCCATGGATACCGCTAATTCAGATATCCATCCATATACATTTGAATGTTCATAACCTGTGTTCCTGGATGCGTCAGCACCTGGGTCCTTCTTCTCAAGGGTGCTGGCAGACTCCCTTTCATCTCCCCTTTTTCTGCATCATTCGCCTGTGCAGGAAACCCCCTTCTGTTCATGTTGGCTGCCACATCAGCGCTCCGGCCTCTGCCTGGGTTCTGAGGCTTCCCTAAGAGACCCTGGCCGTGCGTTTTCCCACACTCCCTCAACCCCCTCCACAGGCACAGGCACTTTCCTGTCTTAGCATAATGGTCTCTTCCTTCTCATACTGCCCACTCACCCGGATCACCATTTCCATTCATCTCAGCCTGAAAACATGCATCTTACAAAGCCCCACTGTGTCTATTTTCAGGCCACCTTAAGTTATATCTTTGGACTTGATGACAGAGAGTTGATGTAATCAGGTCATGACTCATTTTCATCATTGATCTGTGAGGGCCCTGATCTTATTCGTAAATCAGTCTATCATGTATTTATTATATATATTCCTTTTCCCTTTCCCCTTTCTGCATAAGCATGCATTCTATTATGTGCAACTTTATTACTACATACGTCTCTGTCAAGTTATTATTGTTATATGTGCATGTACCTTGATGTACCCATATGACAGATGTTACATTTCATCTGCATCCATGTCTCTAAATCTGGCTGCTGCATACTTCATGGTAGGCAGCCTTCACCTTTACCTCTGCACTTTCCTCATAATGTACAAATCCAGAGTCTTCCCACTATCTCGATCTGCCTTCCCTGAAATCCTTGGTATTCGTGTAGCATGCAAATGGGCTCTTAATGATGTACTGTTTTGTATTTTCTCTCCTTGTCTTTTGTACAGCTCCTTAGAGATCAGGGGCCAGCTCTGTACTCTTTCTCTCCCCCCCCCCCCATCCCTACCTCTGTGGAAATTCTTTGGAGCTTAGTGCATAATTGGTGCTCAATAAATTCTTGTAGGTATTCTCTCTGTTCCCTCCTGTATCCCCAGTATCTAAAACAGTGTCTGGCATGTGGTAGGTGATCAGGAAATATGTTTGAAGCAAACGGATGTCTCGTCTTTTACATAAAAGAAATATGGAACAGCAGGCTATTGCAGGGGTCAGGATACTATGTTCTAGTTTCTCATCTGTCACCAAGTGTGTGACACACGGCATGTCAGATAGCGTCTCTAGGTCTTGGTTATACTGAATGATTGCTTGGATCCTTGTCTACTCCAACTTGCTCAAGTCCTGTGAATTCACTAACAATTTTCAACATAAAGTAAAAAAGTCTTCGATATGAAATTATCTCCGTGAAATACAGAGTAATCATACTCAAGGCAATAGTAGTTCATGAGAGAGGTAGTATTGGGTAAAGGTGAGAACATATGCTATGGGTTCCATTCAGTTCCTAGAATGATTGGGCGGACAAAATGATTATTACCTGTAAAGTTCTTAGAAGAGTGTCTGACACATAATAAGTGCCATGTATGTGTTTACTGTTATTTTTATAAATTTAAGAAAATCTACTAGTCTTTGTGACAGACTCTTATCTGGCATTTGTAAGCCTGTTCTTTATGTTGACATGCAAACAAAGTCCCATGAATTCTATCTAGTGTCAATGATAAAATTAATAATATTCTCTTATAAGACAGTAATCATCAAACAATGATCTGATTTATCTTAGGCCCAAACCATTCTTTCTGGTAACGAGCAGTTTCTAATTTTTCCAGCTTTTGTAAAGTAAAGTAAAAGCTATTGTTCCTCAAGCTTCTGTAGATGCAAATAACTATGTTGGGACAAGAATCCTGAGTTATATATATATTATATACTTGCTATCTATCAAAAATAAAACAGAAACAAAAGCAAGAACCTGTTCCTTCTATAGAGGAGGCACTTAGAAATGGAAACAATATGAATGTATTATCTTATGCAGATAATATTTCTGCCTTTAATAGGGAAGTAGTAACTAAATAATCTAATTTGCTGCCTCTTATCTGTAGGAAAGTAAATACAAATATTGGACAAACCATTATTAAAATTGTGAACAGCATTTAAAGCATGAATTTGTGTGTTGCTGTGAGGCTCTTTTTCTCTAGGTCAAGAGGTATAGCTATTGTCTTAAAGAAAAAAATAGAAAATAGCATTGGTAATGGGCTACAGATTTTATAGCTTAACTATATTTATTTCATAAACAAAAATAGCATTTGATAATTATTTTATTCTACTGGACAAAAAACATCTTAAAGAGCATTTCAGTTTAATGCTTTTACATACAAAATCTTATTTGTAAATTCATCTGACATGTAAAATTTTTAAAAATCAGGTAAAAATATAAAAGGAGGACTGGAGACTCCATACTGACTAGAAATTTGGGGTCCAAAGAAGGATTATAACTTCTACTCAATAGACTGGAGAAATGGGTAGACAAAATGTTCAATTAGCAACACAGCATAGGAAAATGACCAAGTCATTTGTTTCAGAGTTCAGCAACCCTGGAGTAAACTCTAAGACTTACATGGTAAATGGAAATTAAAAAGAAAAAAACATGTTGGTTTGTGTGTGCGCGCACGTGTGTGTGTGTGTGTGTGTGTGTGTGTGTCATGGTCTTAATTTGGGAGTACCATAGTTTCAATTAAAAGAGAGATGGGCTGTGTTCTGTGAATGCCTTTCTGCATTGTATTTCTCAGGTAGTTCTCCGCTAAAGCTGGCATTTATTTCTCTGTGATGTACTCTGAAATAAAATATGCATTTTGAATAGCTGGGAAAGATTGCCATGAAGGTTAAAGGAGATAATATATGGTAAAGGAAATCTGAAAAAATCTAAAGCCCTATACACATATTTGTTTCTGTTATTATTGCATCTGGTAAAAATCAGAAGTGTGCCTACCGTGTACCAGGAGCTACATTAGGCACTGAGGATTCAGAGAAATAATAATACTGATCTTTGCCCTCAAGAATTTATAAATAGATTGGGGACACAGACATATTACCAGAGAATGTCAGTTTACTGTGGCAAGTGCAGTGATAGAGATATGCCAGGTGCTTGGGACCATAGGACAGGATTCCTGACTGTTTTTAGAGTCAGGGAGGTGAGAGGAAGGGAGTCCCTGGGGGAGAAGATGACATGAATACAGCCTTAGGTGAAAAATAGCACAGTGCACTGCAAGCCAGTTAAGGGATCTCTGTGTGACTAAAGCTTAAAATAGCAAGCAGAGAATAGCAGCAGATGAGTCCCCAGAGGTCAGTTTACAGGGAGCCCATTTATTATGATAAAGATTCAGATTTTATCCTGTTGGTGATGGAAACCCAGTGATGCCCCAGGCGTAATGTGGTCCCTCTGGGGTGGGTGGAGGGTGGATCCGAGGTCAGGGCAGTAGTGTGGATGATGGAGAGGGGCTGAGAGTGGGGTAGAACCAAAAGGCAAATCTGAAAAATGGGGAAGAAAGCAATGCATGGTGGTTAATTTTATGAGAGTTGCTGAGACTGAGCCTCTAGCTTGTACAGTAATTTGACTGATTAGGTGATCTGTAATACAATTTATATACAGAACACTGATGAGAATCTGATATTGGGGACAATATATGTTCAGTATTTTTGTCCATGCTTATCTTAAGGTTTTTTTGGATATTTGAGTGAAAGTGGCCAGGAGGACCTGAACTGTGAACAACAGATCTGGGTAGGAAATTCAGATTTGTAACTGATGAACATCTATATATTTAATAAATGGTAGCTAAAACCCTCTGAGAAGAGAGGTGAGCACAGAAGTCTGGTATCAGCAGCTGTTAGAAGGTGGACCAAAGAGAAAGCCAAGAAAGACAACTAGAGGGGACAGTGAGGTGCTAGAGGACACAGGCAGTGCCGTGTCACAGCGGCCAGAGGAACCGAGGGGACAGTGAGGTGCTAGAGGACACAGGCAGTGCCGTGTCACAGCGGCCAGAGGAACCGAGGGGACAGTGAGGTGCTAGAGGACACAGGCAGTGCCGTGTCACAGCGGCCAGAGGAACCGAGGGGACAGTGAGGTGCTAGAGGACACAGGCAGTGCCGTGTCACAGAGGCCAGAGGAACCGAGGGGACAGTGAGGTGCTAGAGGACACAGGCAATGCCGTGTCACAGAGGCCAGAGGAACCGAGGGGACAGTGAGGTGCTAGAGGACACAGGCAGTGCCGTGTCACAGCGGCCAGAGGAACCGAGGGGACAGTGAGGTGCTAGAGGACACAGGCAGTGCCGTGTCACAGCGGCCAGAGGAACCGAGGGGACAGTGAGGTGCTAGAGGACACAGGCAGTGCCGTGTCACAGAGGCCAGAGGAACCGAGGTTCAGGGAAATGGTGGGATCCGAAGTGAAACCACAGCACTGTAATCCAGTGTAAGAACTTAAAAAGAATCCGCTAAATTTAGAAAGCCATGATTTTAGGTGCTGTTTCAGAGCAGTCTCACTGCAGGGGTGGCAGCAGAGACCCAGATGCAGGTCGTTGAGGAGTGACTTTGGGGAGACCGAGCACAGAATTTTCCTCTGCAGGGATTTGGGTGGAAGGGGGGGGGTGGCAGCTAAGGGAAATGTAGGGTCAGGAGCAGGTTATTTTTAAGAGGAGAAATTTAAGTAAGGTTGGAGGCTGAAGAGGAAGAATCAACAGTGGGGAAAGGTAAGGAAGGGGGATAACAGCTGATGGAACGTGTTCCCAAACGAGAGGGTGGAGGGGATGGCGTTTACAGGAAAGGTTGGCGTTAAGCAGAAAGGACTTGAATTCTTAGCCATCTAAGACTGGAAGGATGAAAGGAAGGGAGGGCGTGGGCGATGGGAGCATGGGGAAGATGTGGATCGTGCTTCAATGGACAAAGGTCCTTGGTATTTCCTCATTGCCTTAAGAGCCAGACACAGTGACTTAGAAGAAGAAATTGTCTTCAGAAGTCCCTCACCATCCTTCTCAGGGCTGCTCTCCCACCAGCCTTTAAAGCATGCCCCACCTGGGACCTTTGCTTCTCATGCTGCTCCTCCCCCACCTCCGTGAATAAGCTCTTATCCAGTGGTTCCGGATTCACCAGAACAACTTACAATACCAACTGATTGTCTGAATTCAAGTATCTTATAAATTATTCCATTCAAAGATAAATATCTGATACCCAGCTACTGGCCCAACCTTCCCAGGAGCCTTTAAGATGGAAACCCTGGCTTTTCAGCGTTCTTGCCTATATTAGACCTGACCCCTCTAGCATCCTGGCTTCCCACACCCCATCATACACACCCTCTGCTCTAGTCACACTCTTTCAGGAAGTGAAGCACATGGTATAAAAGTCAAATATTTGGTATAGTAATTAGGATGGTGAAGATTTTCTGAGGTGCCCCCCCACCCTCCCTGGCAGAGGAATGCCACAGGCGCCTCTGTGAAGAACAGTGAGTGCTGCTGCTTCTGCTACAGCCTATTTTAATGGCCATTACCTCCACTCATCAGAAGTTTTAAACCACAGATTAGGAGTGTGATTCACCCCTCTGTCTTAAAAGAAAGTTAGGAAAATTTGAATCAGTGCTACTTTTTTAAAAATCAGGCTTTACTGCTATTTGCTCATTAATGTTAGAATCACAGAAGCAGAGGCTCTATTTTTCTCCTAAAAATGTGTAGTGTTTTCCATTACATCTAAACAATCTCCAAATGAATAGAATTAAAAAACACCCCCAGGAGCTCCTTGGGTTCAGGATCATACACAGATCAAATACCCCAGGGGCTTTTGAACTCTACTGAGTCTGGATTTAGCACATACAACTTGATGGTTAGGGGCACTGGTTTTAGAGTCAAACTGATTTTCTCCCTGATTATTACAAACTGTGCAACATATCTCATAGAATCATTATGAGGATTAAATGTGATCATGAATTTAAAGGATTTAGCTTCTGTGCTAGTATATAGTAATTTCTCAATAAATGGAGGCTGCTACTGAATTATTACTATCTATAAATCATGCTCTGATTTAAGAAACTGCCTGGTTTAACACTCCAGGCAAAGCAGGAGCTGCTTTCTCATCCAGCCTCAGCTATATGGCTATAAAATGGTAAGTTTCTTTTACAGATATGCTCACGTCCTTGCTTTGCTCTTATTACCAGTGCCTACTCTTTGTAGTCAAATATGATCAACCACTTAGGGTAATCGTTTCCCTAACAACCAAATGTGCTTGTATTCAGTGGCTAATGCAATTAATTTTTTCCAATAATATTCATTTAGTGTATAGGCACAGTATAAATGAGAGGCATAATGATAAGCTACCACCTGTTTGCTCATTTTGAAAAGACTCATTAGGGACAGTGTCCTCCATGTTTCTGAAATGATACACTCTAATTAGAGAATTATAGTTACACACACTAGTGGCAGAATAAGAAGAACTGCTACCTAACAGGTAATGTCACTGTCTGCACTTTGCTGATGCTCTCCTTTAGGGTGCTTCCAACTTGGTCCAGATCCCATCCTTTTCTTGGGTCCATTTTGGAATTCAGCTATTTTCCTAATGCTGGTTAAAGCCTCATCTATAAATAGCTTGCTTTTGGGTAGAACAATTCATGCCTGAAAAAGTTGATAATGATTTCAAGCTTTCTTTTAATTGAGTTTTTAATTACAACACAAATAGCAAATATCCCATTCATATGTAATTTTGACAAAGAGGACAAGCAATTTCATATTCTTTGGAGATCATCTGACAAGTGTAGAAAGCTACAGTTAAGTATAAGCTGTCTTGTTTTTGGACAAGAGTAAACTGATAACCACTCACTTGGGGAAAATCAGAAATTGGAGCATCTGAATCTCAATAAATTATTTGATAGAATAATCCAAGTGCTATAACACAAGCTGCCACTGAAAACGTAAATCTGATCAGCTGGCTTAGGATCTTGCTTTTCGAATTTATAGTCCACGTATTATGAATTGGGATACTAGATAGCCAGTTAGTGTATGAAAAAGGTGTTACCATAATTTTTTTCTGTCTTTAAACTTTATCAGTACATCAGATAAAATATGCAATTAATTTATGTAAAATACAAAGCTAAAACTTGAGATGGGTACCATGTTTCTTTACTCTTTTTATCTTTTAATACTTAACTAAGAATTCCAGAGCTTCAGAAGTAAAAGTATACCAAAAACACTGCTTCATCCCAAAGAACAAAGAACCAGTCTAACATTAGCTCTTCCAGAAGCTTTATTCCTAAGTCATTAAAATATCTACAGGCCCAAGCTGATGCATCTCTTTCAACCACAAAACAGTGATTTTCAAAACTTGGGATTTCATAGACCAGGAAAAAATATTTTTTCATTAATAGTAATCTTACAAAAAGTGATCACCTTTTTATTTTACCAAATAAAAATATTTAATATTTGTTCCTATCCATTCATTTGTTAACTTGTGAGTGTTTATTGAGCACATACTATCTGCAGTTGCTAGAGTATGCCCTGCAATGAAAAACAAAGCTAGGTACAGTCTATGCCCTCAAGTATCATATGGTCTGGTGGGTAGAAATCATTAATTCTGATACGAATTCACATTGAGATAGGTGCTCTGAAGGAAACGAATGTGGTTCTCCAGGAGCATGTAACACATTAATTTGATGTGGGCAGAAAGGGTCAGAAACTTCTTCCTCTTTAAAATTAATGTTTGGACTTATGAGGTCTCAAACAATACAGGGCCTTGTAAGCCATGGTAAGGATTTTGAACTTGATGCCAAGACTAATAGAAAGTAATTAAAGACTTCTAAACAGGATTTACATTTTGAAAAGACATTGCTGAATGTTATTGGAGAATGGATTGGAGGGAAGCAGGAATGGAAGTAAGCAGTGAGATCAGTTGGGACAAAATTTCAGGGGTATAGATCTGACTAGTGTGATGGCCATGGTGATGATGAGTAGTTGAATTTGAAGAATATTTTGTACAAAGAATATTTTGTACAAAGACTCATTGATAGGTAATGGGCTGGGGAGTAATGAGGATGACTTCTATATTCCTGGCTTGAACAGTTTGCCGTTCACTATACCACTTACTGCAACTCAGAGACCAGGAGAGGAAAAGGTTGAAGCAGGAAGAAATAATCAAGGGTCCCTTTTTGTGCTTGTTAAATTTAAAGTACCTGTGAGATATCCAAGGCAGATAGATACATGGCTCAGAAGCTTAGAGGAATATTTCGCTGCTGGATATACACTTAGGAGATAGGAGCATATCAATGGTATTAAAGTCATGGGAGTAATTTCACAGAAATAAGCTTTCTGGAATTTGGAATACTTTGAGGCTGATATAAAAGAGGGAATCTTCAGAACATCTTTCTATAAAAAAGATGACATTCTAATATCCACAAAATAGAAAGACTAAAATATCAGTCCTTTAAAGACATTTAGTTGCATGAAATCTTATCTCCATTGTCCTAATCATTCTCATTATGCTTCAGATCAGGGATAGCAGCTATTGCAGCCCACTCCCCTAGAGGTTCTGTGACCACCTTAGACAGAAATTACCTCATTTTTAAAGCAGAGGTCTTATCCACACCCATCTTCACTGGACCTCTTACACTCTCCAAGCAAAAGACATGTCTGGGGTTCTGGAGCAAAGTAACACAAGATTAAAACTCACAGAGTAACACAAGATCCTACAGTAAGTCATCAGTTCCCTCTTATTCTGAAACATAAAGTCAGTTACCTTCTATGTATTTTAGGTTGCAAAGAACTAATATTTTAACAATACTGAGCCTTTCAATTTGTGAACACAGAACATCTCTTAATTTATTCAGTTATTCTGAGTCAGAGGACTGACTACATTGCAAATGTAGTATCATATAGTTATTTGAGTGCATCAAGGTCAGTCAACACTTGCATGGCTATCTCCTCCTCCCGTCCATCATAGCATTGGCATCCATCAGAGTATTCTTCTCTAGTGGACTTAATAAAAGTTTCTGAATTAGCCTATCAAAATGTTCCAGACATTATTGATCTATCAAATTAAATGTGGGGGATAATAGTAATACTACTGCTAGCAATAATAACCATTTTATCATTATACTTATAACTGTGATTGTTAATAATAACATTCTTAAGACTCTGTCTCATGAACTGAATTAAGAGTTGTCCATAACTCATCTTATAGAAATCTTACCAATAACTTTTAAGATTGGCACCATTTTATAGATAAAGTAACTAAGGCTGAAAGACTGACATGCCAGTTGGATATATATATATATATATATATATATATATATTACATTGTATTGTATTGTAATCATATTGTCATTATCTGCTACAATGGAAACTCACTGGGACTCCATATTTTTCCCACTTGAAATCTCAGCACTTAGCAGTGCTGGCACATTTAAGGTTCTTATCAAATGTTATACTCTATAGTGATAGAATAGAAATCTTTCAAAGGGCAGTGATTGTGTCATACATGATTTGGAATCACTCATAATGCCTAGCGTAATTCTCAATAAATATTTGGAAGGTTGGGTATGTGGATTTTAAATTGGCTGAGAACTCCTGCAAACTCAGAATGCTCTGAGTGATGCTGCTGGTGGATGGATTACTAATGAAAGAGGATTAAGAAGACGTGCTGCCTAATATGCTGTTTTTGCAACTGTAGGTCTGACTCTTACTTAAGCATTCTTATTCATGACCTGGATGGAAAAAGAAAGAAGCTGCTCATTTTTGGAATTCACTAATGATTCCAATTTGGAAAGTATTGCGAGCAGCTCAGGCAACAGAAATAAAATGCAAATGACCTCGGAGACTGGAGCTCTGCAGGCTGGGAATAATAACTTGGCGAGCGTTTGAAAAAGGCAAGGCAGTGAATACACCTGGGGGAAGGGAATCCAAACATGGAGCTGTTTTCTGGGAAGCAGACGCCAGAGCCCAGTGATGCCAAAGTAGGCCCAGGGGGCACGGCGGTCTGCAAATTAAATTCAGGCCAGCCAGGCAGTCTGGCAGGATGAAAGGGAAGTCCAGGTTGAGGCTGCCTGTGCAGAAGGGCGCGGACTAACAGTTCCTCTGTGGACGTTTCTAGCTGCGCAGCACCTGGCACCGCACATTGTGTTGCCACCACCTCGTTACTAGGGAGGCTCAGGCAATTTGGAAGGAGTGTTGAGAATAGCAACCGGAGCAACTGAATTCAGGAGCCTGAGGAAAGGACACAGAGAAAAGATGAAAAGGATTAGATAGCTATAGTTTAGCTGCAGAAAGCTAAGGGCAGAGAACAGAGAGGCCCAGAAACTAATAATAAATATACAGGTCTGCTCTAAAATAGCGATGTGGAAACTTACAGGATACCCATCCAATTAAGACTTTTCAGATGAAAATGAACATTTTCTTCCAAGCTATGGGATCCTTGCCTGAACCAGCACTCTGCCTGCCCAGGTGCTCAGTAAATACTACCTTATAAAGTACCCTTCATTTGCCAAAAGACTATAGGAGCCAGGAAACAGGCCAATAGGAAGCACATTAGAAAATCAACCAACCATTTCTTTAGTGCCCAGTGAGGACAGGATTAAAAGAACCAGATTTTTGTTGTGTTGTTCAAGTCAAACCTTTTCTGCAATGAAGTTGCCTCTTCCCATTCAGATAAATACAAAACAAAAATAGAAACCTTTGTGACACAGGAAAAGCCTGAGATACGGTTGGCTAGTCTCTGGCTCAATCCTGTGATTGCGATTTACTTTATGTCCAGGGGACTGGTGAGATGCTCATTTTCCCCCTCCTAGGCAGTGGGGAGAGGTAGAGAAATCTGCCTCTCTGGGCTAAATGTGAACTTGGTGAATTTCACTTTTAAAAACTCAAACCCAAATAAATATTCAAGGAGATGGATTTGAGGTTAGTTCTTTGTTTTCTAGAAAGAAGTCCCTGAAAACAGCAACTACCCCAAGTGCTACTGCATTCATCTTTGTCTGCAGATCATAACTACACTGTTCTTAATCTGCGACCTGAGAAAGAGAGTCAGGTCTTCCGACTGCAGCCAGCTGCACGGCAGTCACACCGCCGTTACCAGCGCCAGGCTCGGGGCGCTCTCCTGAGCTCCTCAGACTTGCCAGCCCCATGAAACGTGCTCTGCTGGTCACTGCTGCCCTCCCACTTCCTTGATCCACTCCTGCTTTCTGCAAGGCTGGCTTCCTCGCATTCCTCTCCTTTCAACTGAAATGTCACCTCTTCTTGAAGGTATTCTGGAATGATTTTGGTTGCAAATAAGAAGAAATCTTACAAATAGCGGCCCCAGCCAGTAGATCTTAATTACCTGCTAACAAGTTCAGAGTAAAAGTCTGAGGGCTGGTACCGCAGCTGGACCGGGTCATCAAGGGCCCAGGAGCCTCTGCTCCTCCCCACCCCCACAGCATATGGCTCCCATCTTCATCAGCTCAGGATGTCTGCTTTACCCCCAACATCGTATCCAGGCCTTGGGCTGAGTAGCATTGGGGCTGAGTTAAGGGGGGAAGAAAGGTTTTCATAATTGAGGCTTTGCTTTTTCATTCAGTAAGGGCCACCCTCCCTTGAGACTCCTAACTATACCTAATTAGTTAGAACTGTGTCACATGCAAGGGCGTCTGGAAAATCATGATTAGCTTCCCAACCTCTAGCGTAGAGGAAGCCAGGGAGGAAGGGGATATAAATAACTTTCGGGCAGCCAAACCTCAATGTCTGCCACGGTATGTGCCCACTCACACTCCCCACCACTTAGTTACTCCCTCCATGGCCCCTACTTCCTCTCATCCTGGCATTTAAATGTGGATGTGCATGTATAATCCCACCAGAATAGATCTATGCACTCCCGGCCAGCTCTCTCCCCGCTGTGTGGCTGGAACCCAGCTCTGTGCCTGACGGATGGCAGGCGCTTCATAAATATTTCTTAATTCACTGGCTGGTTGGCTGCGAGACGAGAAGCTGCCTCTGAAATTATCATGTCATCATGACCTCCTGGGAAAATGGGGTTCGGGCCATCAATATCTGATCTACACATAGCTCCTTTTTATTGATGAAAAACTATTTTATATAGAAAGAGGTATATATAAAATCATAAACATTCAAAATGCCCACCCACAAAGGATGTCAATCAGATTTGCAGATTTTTTTTCCATTGGCTTTGTGGTCTGTTGATGTTGAATTTAAGAATCAAAACATCTGAAATACAGTTGAAGTTCCGTGTCCCTTTCCCTGGCTCCGTGTTCCCGCTCCTGCCTCTCTCTGGCTGGAGGCAGCCCCTCTCCTGAATGGGGGTTTCTAATCTAGTATGTGTTTTTATGCTCCAGCTATCTATCTACATATCAAACAAAGGGGTTATTTTGCATGTTTTCAAATTGTATATAAATATTATATTTTGTATAATCATTACACAAATTATGTAATTTCTTACTCTATCATTTTCCAGCCTTTTTCATCTATCTTGTTATTGATCTTTAACCATGTTTTTGCATGTGGCTGTGTACTATTTTATTGTATGAATATGCAGTAACAATTTAGTTATCCCTTTTTCTCCTGATAAACATTTTGACTGCTTGTTTACAGTCTTTTCCTTTTACAAAGAATGCTAACTACAATTAACATTCTTGTACTGATTCCTTTGTTACATGTATGAAGGTTTCTTAGTCTAAGGGATATATCTAGAAAAAAAGGTATAGCATCATGGGGGCATAGGTTTTTCAATTTTCCCTGATTTTGCCAAAGTGTTCTCCAAAATATTATACTAATTGAAATTCCCACAAGAAGTAGATGAGAGTAAATGTTTCTCTGTTCAGTACTGGTTATCATACTTTGATTTTTCTTATATTTTTATGAAATGATATCACATTGTTTTACCTTGAATTTCCCCAACAACAGAGAAGGTTGAGGATCTTTCAGCAGGTATGTTGGCCAGTCATATTTCCTTTTATGAAAATAGCTTAGTAATATCAATTTCCCTTTTAGGGGAACAAGGAGTTGTTTTTTCTCATTGTTTGGTAAAGTTCTTTATATACTGTGTATAGCAATTCTTATTAACATACATTACAAACATCTTTTCCCAGACTGTTGCTTAACTATTCATGTTGTTTATAATGTTGCTTTGTGAATAAGAGTATTAAATTTTAATATAGTAAAATCTTTCGACATGACTTTGTGATTTGTACTTTTTATGTTTTATATTAAAAAATCCTTCTTACCTCCAAAACCTTAAAAATACCTTCCTATATGTTCTTATAAAAACTAAAGTTTTTGCTTTTCACAATTAGTTCAGCTGGAATTATTTTTATGTAACATAAAGAGATCTAGTTTTATTTTATTTTTTTCCACATAAATAGTAATCACAGTCACATTGTTGAGTGCTACATTGTTTGGTCATTAATTTATATCAAGTTTCTATCTATGCAAAAGTTACTTTCTGAGTTCTATATTACATTTCAGTGGTATGTTTTTCTATCCCTGTGTCAATATGACACTTTGTGTATCACCATAGCCTCAGTAAACTTATTGCATAGGGTTAGGTACAGATGCCCGAGAGCCACACTCCTGGGGTCTGTATCCTAACTCTGTCATCGCTTAGCCATGGTACTTTCAGAGAGATCCTCAATTTCTTTAAGCCTTAGTTTCTTTCTAACCTGAAAAATGGTGACAATGATTGTACCAGATTCATAATGAATTAAAAGTTTTTGCCTGGCCCATAAATGCTCAATGAAAGTTAGCTGCTATAATTTTTAGTTGAAATATCAGTATTATTATCTTACTAATTGTGATAGCTGATAAGTTAGGGCACCTCTACCCTTTTCATCTTCAAAATGGTCTTAACTATTGTGTTTTTTAAATTAATTTTATTGAATTTATTGGGGTGACATTGGTTAACAAAATTATACAGATTTCAGGTGTACGAGTCTATAATACATCATCTGTACATTACATTGTGTATCTAACACACCAAGTCAAGTCTCCCTCCATCACCATCTATTCCCCCTTTACTCTCTTCCACCTCCCTCCACACTTCCTTATTTCCCTCCTGCAATCCTCACACTGTTGTCTGTGTCTGTTTTTCTTTGCTTAATGGTCTGAACTATTGTTGACCTGTTGATCTTTCAAGTGAATTTCAAGATTGGCTTATAATGTCTTGTGGAAAAGCCTGTTGAAATTTAAATGTCATCATGTTGATAAATCAATTAAATTTAGTCTTTTTATCCATAAATTTGGTATACCTTTTTATCTATTCAGTCATTTTATGTCAGTCAGAAAGTAATTTTGTAATTTATTCCACAAAGATCAATGCATATTTTTTTAGATTTATTCTTAGATGTATTTAAACTTAATGTATTTAAGTTTGTTGATATTTTAAATGAGGTACTTCTATTACTGCTGTGTAAACATCCAAATATTTTTATGTTAATCCTATATCTAGCTACCTTACTGAACAATTATTAATTTTATACATTAGCATAGATTATTTATGTAAACAGACAGATCATTTACATAAAAATATAGTTGTATCTATCTTCCCAGTATGTACTTCATTTTATTTTTCTTGTCTTATTGTGTTTACTGAGATCTCCTAACAATGAGAAAGAAGAGTAATGATAGCAGGCACCCTTGTCTTGTGTTAATTCTAATTATAACAACATTAAGTTACATTAAGCTTACATCAGATGGTAAACACACAATTCAATGTACAGGTGATGTATTATAGAATTGTATACCTGAAACCTATATAATTTTATTAGCCAATCACTGCAATAAATTCAATAAAATATTTTAAAAGCCATGTTTTCTCACTAAAAGAAAACAACTACAATGAGATACTACTTCATATCCATTAAGATGACTATCATAAAAAAGACAGATAATAACAGAAGGATGCAGAGAAACTGAAACCCTCATACATGGATGACAGGAATATAAATGGTGCTGCTACTTTGGGAAACAGTCTGGCATTTCGTCATAAATTAAACATAGAGTTACCGCACAACCCAGAAATTCCACCCCTAAGTATATACCGAAGAGAAATTAAAACATATGTCTATATAAATAGAGTACATGCAAATTTATAGCAACATTATTTTTATTTATTTATTTTTTTACAGAGACAGAGAGAGAATCAGAGAGAGGGATAGATAGGGACAGACAGACAAGAATGGAGAGAGATGAGAAGCATCAATCATCAGTTTTTTATTGCAACACTTTAGTTGTTCATTGATTGCTTTCTCATATGTGCCTTGACCGTGGGCCTTCAGCAGACCGAGTAACTCCTTGCTCAAGCCAGTGAGCGACTTTGGGTCCAAGTTGGTGAGCTTTGTTCAAACCAGATGAGCCTACACTCAAGCTGGCGACCTCGGGGTCTCGAACCTGGGTCCTCCGCATCCCTATCCACTGTGCCACCACCTGGTCAGGCTATAACAACATTATTCATGATAGCCAAAAAGTGGAAAAAACTCAGTTGTTCATCAACTGATGGATGTGGTATATTCATACACTGGAATATTATTTAGCAATAAAAAAGGATGAAATACTGATACATGTTACAATATGGATGAGCCTTAAAAATATGCTAAATGAAAAAGCCAATCACAAAAGACCAAATATTATGTGATTTTGTTTATGTCAAAGGTCCAGGATAAGAAATCTATAGAGACAGAAAATTGCCAAGGCTAAAAGGGAAATGCTGTGTAACTGATAATAAGTATGGGGTTTCTTTCTGGAAATACGGTAATGTTCTGAAATTAGATAGTTGTGATGGTTGCATAACTGTCAAAATACTAAAAAACATTGACTTATACACATTTAAAGTGAATTTTATGATATAGGAATTAAATCTCAATAAAGCTATGAAGAGTAAAGAAAAAAATTATTAAGTTTGATCCTTGCTATAAATCTTTGATAGATAATTATCATATTTAGGAAGTTTCCTTTTATTTCTAATTTACTAAGAGTTTAAACATTAATGAATGTTAAAAATTCTTTATGTGTTTTTGACATGTATTGAGTTTATCATGGATTCTTTATTCTTTACTCTGTTAATATTGTGTAATGTATTAATGGATTTTCTAATGATATTTCAATCCTAAGATAATACACTCTGGTATTTCAAAGAAACACCTGGGTCTTTCCCTAAAAGACAAGAAACTTTAAGGTTTTTAAGCAATTAATTTTTGTTATTTTTGGTTTGTTTGTTTGTTCTATTGACTTTAAAGAGAGAGGAAGGGAGAGAGAAAGACATTGATTTGTTGTTCCACATATATATATATATATATATATATATATATATATATATATATATATTCATTGGCTGATTCTTGTATGTACCTGACACAGGATCAAACTCCCAACCTTGGTGTATGGGGACAATGCTCTTACCAACTAAACTACCAAGCCAGGGCCAGCTAAGTAATTAGTTTTTTGTTTGACTTCATAGAAGTTTTCTTTTTTAGGTCTTAGTATGTTTTCTTAATGATTTCTTTATTTCTCTCCTTTCTTTGTCATTGTTACGCTTTAAAAAATAAAACTTGTATAATAAGAGCAATAGATATGAATAGTGAAAGACAAGGGGAGAAGTATTAGCTCTACTTATTTTGGACCTTGCAATAAAGATATAGAAGAAATTCCTACCAGTCAAGGATTTCTGGGGTAAGTTGGTCCAGTACCATAATTACCTTATTTGCTGAGTGGGTCAATCATGCTTGCCACTTATCTAAAAACTTAATGACTCCTGTGTCCAGAATCATTTAGGAAACACTCTTAATTATTAGGTAATGTGTACTGCTTGTGAACTGGGAAGGCTTCTCTTCCTAGAAGCTGTCCTGGGTAGCACTGATCACTGCTGATAGAAAATCGGGAGGCAAGGGAGATGTTGAGGGGAATACGGGGGAGGGGGGATGCATTCGAGGCGACACTAGAATCTTTGTAAACACAATAAATTAAAATCAATAATAAAAAAGAAAATGCATCTGCTCTTATATATTTTTTGGAGCCACTTTTGTTTTTTCTTTGTTTTTATCCATCTTTGATAATTGCATCATTTTTTGAGACATATACAATGTGAAACATTTTATAGTTCTGATACTAAGCAAAGAAATTATGTTTTGCTCAATAATTAGCGTGTCTATATTGCAAAATTATTTCAATGTAATTGCTCTTAGTTTAAAATGCCAGGTCAGTGTAGTAATATAGTTTTGATGGTTTTTAAGCAGTCCTGTTTCTGAATATCTCTCCTAATTACCTGTACATCTTCAAATAATTGCTGAGAAGTTGCTGTACCAAAAAAGAACTGTATACAAATAGTAACAACAATGTCTATTAGCCCTGGTCTTTTAGCTTTAAAAAAGGATTTCAGGAACTGATTAATACATTGAATGTTAGTCTTTCATTCAAGGCTTTGTGAACCCATTACCATATTCCATTTGGAAATGGGTTAAAAAGGAAATACTCTTTTCTCCTTCCCTTCTCATCATATAGAACATAGGAAGAAAGATACTGAACTCCTGGGAGTTATCTCTTTGATTAACTGTGAAGTAATAAACGTAGGAAAGCAGCAACAATTCATGCAGTTGGGCACTAAATCTCCACCTTTATGGCCTGCATTTGCCAACTGTCTCTATATTTGACAGATAAAGTGCATCTGTGAATTTTAAGTTTCTCAGGTTACAGTTAAGATATGTAATTAGATTTCTAGATATACATCTTCCGCCAAAACTTCTGCTACAGGGTGAGAAAGCCAATTAAGCCAGCTTTACTCAGCTTCAAAACAAAACTTCAACTTGAAAATTGACGGAAGAACTTAACTAACGAGGACACTTTACTTGGGGCATCTTAGTGCTTGATGCAGGCTGTGCACTCTGGGACGCAGCTCTTTGAAGGTTGGCGTCAGGAAGTTTACTTGGTTAATAAAGCTAGTTTCTTTAGACATATAGTTTGAAGCAGGGCCATTGGAAATTCGTATCTTGAACATTTGTTGCATATAGTTTTCTAAGCATTTATACTTATTGGATTAAAGTTAGCTATGTGAGAAACTGTATTAACCCCAACAGGTAAAGGAAAAGCTACTTCAGGGCTCTGAAGTAAAAATACATTCCAAATGTGTCCAGCTCTTTGGATTGCTAGGAACTAATTCCAACAATCATAGTGACTATGATGATAAATGTAACTAGTGCTTGCAGGTAACACATGCAAGCACTCCCTAAACATTAACTAAGCATTCATTTATTTAGTACTTATGAAAAATATACGTGGTAGGTATTCTGCCATTTTCCAGTTAAAAACTGAGGTTCAGAAAAGTGGAGCACTTTGCCCAAGGTTACCTGTCTCCTTTAGCAGGCTAAATTCTTTATCTTCTGTGAGATGGAAATAGACTTATTATTGCTTTTTATAAAATAGGCTCAGTGTTCTTAAAAGTAAAAGCTTCCTTGGGTAATATTAGTAGAGAATTCAGGAAGACACCAGAAATGCCAGCTTATCAGTGCAGGCATGTATTTTATTGTTAACAGGCACAGCAACAGCAGATTTATGTCAGATGAAGTTAACTATGTATCTGCAAAAAGTTTATAATCTACTCAGGCAGATGATATGAATGCATGAGAAATTATTTGAAACAATTAAAAAAGAAAAGGTCAACAAATATAAAGTAGGAAAATGCTTGAAATTGAATTCTAGTTCCCCTGGACCACATTTGCATCAGCTATAAAACAATGGAGTTGATGTGGGCAACTACTGCCCTTAAAGGTTTCCTCTTGCTCCAAAACCCAAGTTGGTGGTTCTAGTGAGTGCATATGAACAAATCAATGTGAAGAACACAGCAAGTGACATGTGCTGACCGAACAAAGCAAAGTGAGATTCTCATGAAAGGTCTCTCGGAGGTGATATTTGAACCAGACCCAAAGAAGATGAGACATGTTGAGTTTAGAAGGGGTGGAGAACATTCTGATTTGGGGATGAGGTAGAGTGAGGATATAGATCAACTGAAGAAAGTGAGAAAACAGTAAATATAAAGAAGGGAGTGGGAGTGGAAGTTTAAATAAATTTTTCCAAAATAGATGGATCAGTAAAATTGAAGGAAGTTGATAAAGAGTGCATTAGAATTACCAGGAATCTGTTTTTTTTAAGTGCTTGGGTGACAGAAAACTAAATCAGAAACTCTGGGAGTGGGACTTTTTTAAAAAAACAGCTTTATTGATACATAATTCACATATCCCGTAATTCACCCATTTAAAGTGTACAATTCAGTGTTTTTGAGTATATTCTTAGTTATGCAACCGTCATCACCCAACAGATTTGAGAGCGTTTTTATTACTCCCAGAAGAAGCTATACCACTAGCAGTCACGCCCCAGTACCCTGATTCACCCCCAACTTTAGGCAACAACTAATCTGTTTTCTGTCTGTATAGATTTGCCTATTCTGAATATTTTATATCAGTGAAATTATACAATGTGTGGCCTTTGTGACTAGCTTTTTTAACTTAGCATAATGTTTTCAAGGTTCATCCATACTGTTATATATCAGCACATTGTTATTTTTATGACAAAAAATATTTCATTATATGGATATATATACCTATACATTCTGTGTATTTATTTATTAGTAAATGGACGTTCAGATAGTTTCCCTTTTGGGATATAATGCTCATGGACAAGTTTTTGTTTGAACATATGCATTTATTTCTCTTGGATATATATTTAGAATTGGAATTTCTGAGTCATAGACTAATTCTATGTTTGGCATTTTTTCAGAGCAATGACATCATTTTACATCCCCATCAGCAAGTATAAGCATTCCAGTTTTTCCATTTTTACCAACACTTGTTAATATCTATCTCATTGACAATAGTCATTCCAGTGGGTATGAAGTCATATCTCATTGTGAGTTTGATTTGTATTTCTCTGATGTCTAATGATATTAAACAATTAAACATCTTTTTTTCTTCCTTCCTTCCTTTCCTTAATTCTCTCTCTCTCTCTTTCTTTTTTCTTTTCTCTCTTCTTTCTTTCTTTCTTTCTTTCTTTCTTTCTTTCTCTCTCTCTCTCTCTTTTTTAAGTGAGAAGATGGGAGATAGAGAGACAGACTCCCACGTGCACCCTAATCGGATCCACCTACAACCCCTGTCTTGAGCTGATGCTTGAATCAACTGAGCTGTTTTTAGCACCTGAGGCTGTCACTTGGACCAACAAACTATCCTTAGCACCAGGGGCTGACAATCCAACCAATTGAGCCACTGTCTGCAGAAGGGAAGAGGAAGAGAAGGGGGAGAGAAGCAGATGGTCACTTCTGTACACCCTAAGAATAAAACCCGGGACATCTATATTTCTGGCAATGATCTATCCACTAAGCCTACCAGCCAGAGCCTTAAAACATCATTTTTATTTTTATTTTTGCATTTTTCTGAAGCTGGAAACAGGGAGGCAGTCAGACAGACTCCTGCATGCGCCCAACCGGGATCCACCCGGCATGCCCACCAGGGGGCGATGCTCTGCCCCTCTGGGGCGTAGCTCCATTGCATCCAGAGCCACTCTAGCGCCTGAGGCAGAGGCCACAGAGCCATCCTCAGTGCCCGGGCCATCCCTGCTCCAACGAAGCCTCGGCTGCGGGAGGGGTTAGAGAGAGACAGAGAGGAAGGAGAGGGGGAGGGATGGAGAAGCAGATAGGCGCTTCTCCTGTGTGCCCTGGCCAGGAATCGAACCTGGGACTCCTACACGCCAGGCCGACCACTGAGCCAACCAGCCAGGGCTAAAACATCTTTTCATATGCTTATCAGCCATTTTTAGATCTTTGAAGAAATGTCTACTCAAATTCTTTGCCCATTTTTTAACCAGATTTTTTTGTTATTGAGTTATAATAATACTTTTTATATCCTACATACAAATTTCTTATCAATTATATAATTTGCAAATATTTTTCTCCCACTCTGTGGGTTTTCTTTTCACATTTTTGACAGTGTTCCTTCAAACACAAAATTTCTGATTTTGATAAATTTCAATTTACCTATTTATTTCTTTTGTCATTTGTGCTTTCAGTGTGATATATAAGAATTCTTTGCCTAGGGCCCTGGCCGGTTGGCTCAGCGGTAGAGCGTCGGCCTAGCGTGCGGAGGACCCGGGTTCGATTCCCGGCCAGGGCACATAGGAGAAGCGCCCATTTGCTTCTCCACCCCTCCGCCGCGCCTTCCTCTCTGTCTCTCTCTTCCCCTCCCGCAGCCAAGGCTCCATTGGAGCAAAGATGGCCCGGGCGCTGGGGATGGCTCTGTGGCCTCTGCCCCAGGCGCTAGAGTGGCTCTGGTCGCAACATGGCGACACCCAGGAGGGTCGCAACATGGCGACGCCCAGGATGGGCAGAGCATCGCCCCCTGGTGGGCAGAGCGTCGCCCCCTGGTGGGCGTGCCGGGTGGATCCCGGGCGGGCGCATGCGGGAATCTGTCTGACTGTCTCTCCCTGTTTCCAGCTTCAGAAAAATGCAAAAAAAAAAAAAAAAAAAGAATTCTTTGCCTAATCCAAGGTCAGAAATATTTACTCCTATATTTTATAGTTTCAGCTCTTATACTTAGATTTATGATCCATTTTTAGTTAATTTTTGTATAATATATGAAGAGCTTTATTTTTTCATGTAAATATCAAATAGTCCTAGCACTATTTGTGGGAAAAAAACACTATTTTTCCATCTCATTGAATTGTCTTAGCACTCTTGTCAAAAATGAATTGATTATAGATGAGTGGAATATATTTTGAAATTAAAAATATGAGTCCTCCATTTTTTCCCCTCTTTTTCAAGAGTTTTGTGACTATTCTAGATCCCTGTAGTTTTCATATGAATTTTAGGATTAGCTTCTCAATAAGAAAGGGATTTTCTCAAACTCCCCGGGTGATTCAAATATATAGTCAAGGCCGCAAACCACAGATATAGGACTGAGAGGGAGGCAAAAAGCATTTATTGATCAACTACTATACATCTAGTTTCTTACTGGGTAGCTTTCATTTTTAAAAATAATTTGATCTTTATAATAACCTATGGGACAGACATTATTGTCTCTAGTTACAAATAATAAATCTGAATCAAAGAAAAGTTAAGTCTCTTCCACACTTAGTGAGTATTGGTGATGAGATTTAATTTAGATTTTGCACAGTTATTTTAACTTCCTTCTCATGCAATATAGACCAGATGAGTTGGAAACTAACCCTTACACTCCTGTGGCCTTTGTATCTCTATTATAACATTCATATTGTATGAGTTTATATGTATGTCTCTTCCATTTGGAGAAGTGAATTGAGTGGGGATGTTCCAGCTAGAAGAAAAAAGATTAAGAAAATATGTCACATTTGCTCAGTGTGGCTGAATCATAAGGGTGTGTGGGAGGAACATGATAAAAGATGAAGTTTGCTAGGCAGGAGGAGCCATATTGGTTCACAAATGACAGACTGTGATAAATATTTCCACCAATATGCGAGACCATGAAAAAGAAGAAAGTCAAATTCACTTAAAATACTTGGCTTCTGAGATTTTTTTTTTTCCTGGTATGTGTATCCATGTAAAGTACACAGATATCTTGTTAAAATGAGTAGAGAAAGTATAAACACTATTTGTTTTACCTATTGCTGCCCTGAATAGTAATAAAATATGCAATCCACCATAAGTCTCCCCAAAGTGTTTTACTTTGCTGGTTCATGAAGTCCAAGTCTAGACACCACTACCATACTCAATAGTGAACTACTAGAGAAGTTTGAGGGGGAAGTGAAATGAAACCCTTACATTCATGTGAAGAAGATCACCCTTTCAACAAACAATGCTAGAGGACCTGTATATCCACATGTAAAAGAAAGCAGTGGACCCCTTACCTCATACAGTATAAAAAAATCTTACAAAATGAATTGTAGACTTAAATGTAAGAAATAAAACTTCTATAAGTAAACACAAGAATAAAATTTCATAATCTTGAATTAGGTGATAATTTTGACACCAGAAGCACAAATAACAACAAAATATTTTAGATAAACTGGACTTTATCAAAATATTAAACTTTGGTCTGTGAAAAAATACTTTCAGGAAAGTGAAAAAACATCCCACAGAATAGAAGAAAATATTTGCAAATTATTAATATGATAAAGGACTTGTATTCCAAATATATGAAGAATTATTATAACTCAATAACAAAAGGACAAATAACTCAATTAAAAAATGGGCAAAAGATTTGAATAGACATTTTTTTCAAAGAAGATATACGAAAGGTCAATGGCCCATAAAAAGATGTTCACATTATTAAGCATCAGAGAAATGCAAATCAAACCCACGAGAGACCACTTTATACCTGTTAAGACGGCTATTATCAAAAATGTATATAATGGCCCTGGCCTGTTGACTTAGTGGATAGAGTGTCAGCCCAGCATATGGACGTCCCAAGTGTAATTCCTGGTCAGGGCATACAAGAGAAGTGACCATCTGCTTCTCTCCCCCACCATCTCCCCCTTCTTTCCCTCTTCCCCTCCTGCAGCCAGGTGCTCATTTGGGGTGTCAGCCCCAGGCATTGAGGATGGCTTGGTTGGTACAAGCATCCGCCTCAAGTGCTACAAATAGCTCAAGTTGATTTGAGCATCGGGAGTTGTGGGTGGATCCTGGTTGGGGTGCATGCAGCGGTCTATCTGCTCTCCTCTCAAAAAAAAAAAAAGGTACATAACAAGTGTTGGCAAAAATGGAGAAACTAGAACCATCAGACATTGCTGCTAGGGATGTAAAATGGTGCACCTGCTTTGGAAAACAGTTCCTCAAAATGTTAAACATATAGTTGTGTATCATCCAATTACTTCACTCTAAGATAATGAAAGCATGTTCACACAAAAACTTGTACATCAATGCTCATAGCTTTATTCATAATAACCCCAAAGTGGAAACAACTCAAATGCACATCAAGTAATGAGTAGATTTTTTAAAATGTGGTATAGATATACTATGGGATATTATTCAACAATAAAAAGCACTGAAAAATGCTACAACTTGGGTGAACATTGAAAACATTGTGCTAAGTGAAAGGAACCAGTTATAAAAGGCCACGTGTTGTATAATCCCACTTATACAGCATAAGCAAATCTAGAGAGAGAAAATAGATGAATGATTAGTTTCTGGGGCTGATGCAGGAATGAGGAGTGACTGCTAATGGGCACAGACTTTCTTTTTGCCTGATAAAAATGTCCTAAAATCAGTCTGTGGTCATTGATACACAACTCAGTGACTAGTCTAAACACCACTGAAATGAATACTTTGAATGAATAATACAATATATAAGTTATATCACAACAAAGCTGTTAAAAACAACAACAAAAAGATTACAGTGTGTTAATGTAGAAAGCAGGATGTTAGAGGTTGAAACTGTGGATAAAGAAACAAGCAAAAGAAATGTTAACACAGTCCAAGGAAGTAATAAGCAGGATTTGAACTCACATAGTGACATAGTGATAATGGGATGGTACAGCAGGAACAAATGCGTGCGGCATCCTGGCAGGCCATCCCAACACTATCCCTGATGGGTGGTTGCTGTCACTTTATTAAAAACCCAAAGCTGAGGCCTCTGTCGGTCATCTCCTATCCTCCAGCTGGCCTAGCTGGAGAATCATTTTAATTAACTTGAGTGTTTAAGGACAATGTTAGCCTGTCTGCAACATTTACTCATTGTCTTTAATTCTGTCTTGTCAAAATAGACATGTTGCTATAATAACTTTGGAAAACTTTGTTTGGTAAATAATCAGGATCTGTTATAGATTATAGAGTATATAAATGTTTGTACAATAAAGGTCAGAGAGATTAATTCTCAAATTAGAATGCTATTTTTGAAAAACTAAACTGTTAATCAGATCTGCAGATTAAGAGATCAAACCCCCATGTGGTGCTGGACTGGCTCGCTCACCATAAACACACTTGAGGCCGGGCATGAAACGCATAGCGGCTCATGTGGGATTTTTACTGACAGCATCTTTCTAGAATACTGATAAGGCACTATTGATACTCTTGACATTCAGCTTAATCAAGATGTGACCCTTCCATTCAACCTAACAATATGTTTACATTACCCAGACCGAATTTTTCTCTGAAGATTGCATTAAATATTTAACTAACACTACTAAAGGAAAACACAACCAGTAACATAGCTGTATCAAAATGGGAAATCAATCTGGTTTCAATCCTGTTAGGCGACCCTCTCACTAACCCAGCAGGCTGAGGCCCTGTAGGCAGGGAGGAAGGGATCTTGGGCCTAGAGCCAGAGAAGAAATTGTCTTCGTGGGTCCCGCTTCTTCATAATCTGCATCACTCTTCCCATGCTCACAAAAGGACCGGCTCGGAGAAGCAGCTGCCTGCTGCCCCCTTTCAGCTGGAGAATTGGGAAGTATCTCAGAAGCCATGCTGACTGTTTCCAGCACTTTCTTTAAAATGTTGCTTCTTTTACCCATACAGTTTTCTCCGGGATTCCCTAAAGAAAGATAATACTTAGATTTCAGAGTTTCAGAAACACCCTAAGGACAAAGTTAGGAATATTTAGTGACTAATTTAACTTTCATGCCCCAAAGCAGTAGAAATAATAATAAAAACTATAATAAAAATTTTATATTTATTTAGCACCATAACAATTACCAAGCACTTCCCATATATTATCTTATTTAATTTACCCAGTTGGGGGTCGGTGGGGGAGCTCTGCTCCTTAGCTGTTCAATATATGTTTTGTTTGATTTTATTATGGACAAAATATAGAGCAGAAAGTTTTTCTCCCATAGAAAAATAAAGGCCATACAAACAGTTCTTAGCACAGCTTCTATCGAAGTACTCAGAAATGTTTTTCTCCCATCTGCCCCTCTATTTACTTTGTCTGACAGTAAATGTTCCTAATACCTTCAGGAGGAATTGAGAGTAGTAATACTTTCTCCCATTTTGTGCAAGAAGGATCCATTGAGCATCCCAAGTCCAGAGAGAAGTAGACAAAAATTATGAGAGAGAGCATACGATGAACTTGACCACATTTCTTTTCTCCTAAAAGGACAGTCATAGAAAGGAAGGCGGTATCCTCTTCTGAAGGGTGCCTCTAATTAGACTCTAGACTTAGTCTGACAGCATTGGTGGTTGTAGAAACAGGATAACCCATTGGTGTGAACTGAGTATCAGTGAGTTGTTAACATGAACCTAATGCAATCTGAGCATCAGGCACCCGTGAGAAGTAGAGAGATCACAGAAGAAAAGAAACTGAATCTTCAGGTCTCCAGTGATGTGATTTACATTTTTTATTTTAAATATGTACTTTTGTGCCGAATTTTTATCTATAATTCTTAAAGACACTCACTCCCTACAGTCACACAGAGTTTAAGCTCATGCCATGAGCATCCACCCTTGCTGAGAACTTAATTCAAAATAATGGCCACAGCACATGACTTCGGCCTTCACAGCAAGGCTGAATTTGGGTTAAATGCCATACTAATGGTAAATCCATTGGTGATACCACATTGGTGAGATAAAAATGTCACACGTCGGATTCAAATATGCAAAGTAAATGCGTCCTTTTTTTTCTGAAACTGGTCTAATCTTCACGAGTTTTCACCTTCTTCCTAGGTAGCATAGAAACTTCAACTTGACCGTGTCCTTCTTCTTGTCTTTTCTATTTAAATATACTCCTTTCCAAGAAAATGCTGGCCCTTTAAAAATTGCTCCCCTTCCTGCTTTCTATTCCCAGAGGTGGAGGGGGACCCTTGATCCTGGTATCCAGGGAAAGAGGGCCTCACTAATGATGCCGGAGCTTTCTTCTGGGCTCTCGGTGGGTAAACTTCACAGGGGCTTTGCCATGCTGAGAACAGAATGACCCCAGAGGAGGGCACACCCCCATTAAAGCTTGCCACACAGGCCACCCTCCTTCTGCTGCCTTTCCAGGTAGGAGAGGGAGCTTCTGGGTACCCTCCACACCACACGTGAGTTGAGGAAGACTCTGGGGAGCTGAGTACAGGCTCTCTGACTGTGCTGGGGCCCCGTCAGCAGTCTCCTCTCAGAGCACAGCGTGCCCCACAGGAAACAGCCCTACCAACGGCTTCCACTGCCACCTCCCTGTGTCTCCCACAGAGGAATTCCTCAGAGAGAGAGGAGGCCCTTCCATTTTCTCTCTCTCTTGAACGGGCTTCCTTCACATCATGCCCTTCTTCCTGGGACACTAAGCGTCGCAGCTCACCTGAAGTAGGCGAAAGGGGTGATCTCTCTACGTTAGAAAAGAAAAAGCACGTGTATGCCAGATTTTTGCTTTGGGCCTAGTTTTTTGACATGTTCATTGACGCTAAAAAACAAGGTTGAAAAAACTGCTTTTTATTTTCAATAGAACCAGTTGTTCAAACTATTGTCTTGCTCCTTGTGCCAAAGATCTGGATCCAAAGCTGCAGATCCCTCCTTTACCTCTGCAATCTGCACTCAGAGCCCCGGACTCCCTGGGTTGGGGACGCCTTAGAAACTGCACACGTTGTGCACAGAGGGGTGCAGGAGAAAGCACACTGATAATTCAAAGTCATTGTCCCAACCATCAGAGTATTATGAGGATATTTTCATCTGATTTTCTTTTGAAAGCTTTTATTTTGAGCAATGCTGTATTTTTATTGTATTTTAGTTACTGTTCTAAGCGACAATTTGCTATTCGGATATCACTCTGAAATTAGTCAGGTAAAGTACATAATTTAATCATATTTGGTTAACAAAGGTTTTGGTTTGGATAGTAGACATTAGTTAATAGTGAATGCCAGGTGCTGTCTGGATCCCTACAGGCCAAATTCCAACCAGCAAGTAAAGCAATTCTCAGATTGTAAACCAAAATAGTGACACACTCTTTTCTGTCAGTCTGTCTGTCTATTCAGATAGATATATAAATATAACTAGATATACTTATAGCTTTATATATATATACATATATATATCAATGTGCTTATATCTATATAAAGATACCTATATCTATCTATCTAGGTAGATGATAGGTAGACAGATAGATGGATAGATAGATAGATATAGCAGACATGGCTTAATATATACAATAGCTTTTAAAGGGGCCTGGCTTAACACCTAGGATTTAAAGAGCAATTCACATTCAAAAGATTCCAACAAAAGAGGGACTAATTAGAACTTCCTAATTAGTCTTCCTGCTTCTACCCCCTCCCCCTATAGTTTATTTTCTACACAATGACCAGAAACTGTCTTATAAACTTAAATAACTTACAGTGGGTTCTCATTGGACTCAGAGTAAAAGGTTCAAGTGCTTTAGTCTCAGTGGGTCCCCCATCTCCTCCCTGCTCCTGCCTTCTTTCTCTCACTCCACTCCAGCCACACGGGGCTCCTCGCTGTTCCTCCAGTCCTTCCGGCGCTCTTGTCTCAGGGTCTTTCCAGTGACCAGAGTACTCTTCCTGGAGACACTCTGGGGCTCACACTCTCACTGCCTTCACAGCCTGCATGCAATGTCTTTCCAGTGACCAGAGTACTCTTCCTGGAGACACTCTGGGGCTCACACTCTCACTGCCTTCACAGCCTGCTGCAATGTCTTTCCAGTGACCAGAGTACTCTTCCTGGAGACACTCTGGGGCTCACACTCTCACTGCCTTCACAGCCTGCTGCACTGTCTTTCCAGTGACCAGAGTACTCTTCCTGGAGACACTCTGGGGCTCACACTCTCATTGTCTTCACAGCCTGCTGCAATGTCTTTCCAGTGACCAGAGTACTCTTCCTGGAGACACTCTGGGGCTCACACTCTCACTGCCTTCACAGCCTGCTGCAATGTCTTTCCAGTGACCAGAGTACTCTTCCTGGAGACACTCTGGGGCTCACACTCTCACTGCCTTCACAGCCTGCTGCACTGTCTTTCCAGTGACCAGAGTACTCTTCCTGGAGACACTCTGGGGCTCACACTCTCATTGTCTTCACAGCCTGCTGCACTGTCTTTCCAGTGACCAGAGTACTCTTCCTGGAGACACTCTGGGGCTCACACTCTCACTGCCTTCACAGCCTGCTGCAATGTCTTTCCAGTGACCAGAGTACTCTTCCTGGAGACACTCTGGGGCTCACACTCTCACTGCCTTCACAGCTGCAATGTCTTTCCAGTGACCAGAGTACTCTTCCTGGAGACACTCTGGGGCTCACACTCTCACTGCCTTCACAGCCTGCTGCAATGTCTTTCCAGTGACCAGAGTACTCTTCCTGGAGACACTCTGGGGCTCACACTCTCAATGACTTCACAGCCTGCTGCACTGTCTTTCCAGTGACCAGAGTACTCTTCCTGGAGACACTCTGGGGCTCACACTCTCACTGCCTTCACAGCCTGCTGCAATGTCTTTCCAGTGACCAGAGTACTCTTCCTGGAGACACTCTGGGGCTCACACTCTCACTGCCTTCACAGCCTGCTGCAATGTCTTTCCAGTGACCAGAGTACTCTTCCTGGAGACACTCTGGGGCTCACACTCTCACTGCCTTCACAGCCTGCTGCAATGTCTTTCCAGTGACCAGAGTACTCTTCCTGGAGACACTCTGGGGCTCACACTCTCATTGTCTTCACAGCCTGCTGCACTGTCTTTCCAGTGACCAGAGTACTCTTCCTGGAGACACTCGGGGGCTCACACTCTCACTGCCTTCACAGCCTGCTGCAATGTCTTTCCAGTGACCAGAGTACTCTTCCTGGAGACACTCTGGGGCTCACACTCTCACTGCCTTCACAGCCTGCTGCAATGTCTTTCCAGTGACCAGAGTACTCTTCCTGGAGACACTCTGGGGCTCACACTCTCATTGTCTTCACAGCCTGCTGCACTGTCTTTCCAGTGACCAGAGTACTCTTCCTGGAGACACTCGGGGGCTCACACTCTCACTGCCTTCACAGCCTGCTGCAATGTCTTTCCAGTGACCAGAGTACTCTTCCTGGAGACACTCTGGGGCTCACACTCTCACTGCCTTCACAGCCTGCTGCACTGTCTTTCCAGTGACCAGAGTACTCTTCCTGGAGACACTCTGGGGCTCACACTCTCACTGCCTTCACAGCCTGCTGCAATGTCTTTCCAGTGACCAGAGTACTCTTCCTGGAGACACTCTGGGGCTCACACTCTCACTGCCTTCACAGCCTGCTGCAATGTCTTTCCAGTGACCAGAGTACTCTTCCTGGAGACACTCTGGGGCTCACACTCTCATTGTCTTCACAGCCTGCTGCACTGTCTTTCCAGTGACCAGAGTACTCTTCCTGGAGACACTCGGGGGCTCACACTCTCACTGCCTTCACAGCCTGCTGCACTGTCTTTCCAGTGACCAGAGTACTCTTCCTGGAGACACTCTGGGGCTCACACTCTCATTGTCTTCACAGCTGCAATGTCTTTCCAGTGACCAGAGTACTCTTCCTGGAGACACTCTGGGGCTCACACTCTCACTGCCTTCACAGCCTGCTGCACTGTCTTTCCAGTGACCAGAGTACTCTTCCTGGAGACACTCTGGGGCTCACACTCTCATTGTCTTCACAGCCTGCTGCAATGTCTTTCCAGTGACCAGAGTACTCTTCCTGGAGACACTCTGGGGCTCATGCTCTCATTGTCTTCACAGCCTGCTGCACTGTCTCCAGAAATGTTTTGTTAAACCACACTAAGGCAGAGTTCTCTTCTTGCCTTACCCATCATGCTCCTACTCTTTCCGTTTTATTTTTTCTAGCACTTACTCGCACTGTCAGAATTCATTTTCTGTCTCTTTTCATTGTAAAGTACTTGAGACGGGAGCTACTTTATTTATTGCTGAATATCCAGCACCTAGAGTTGTATTGGCACAAAGGAGACCATCAATTCCAGTGACCAACTCATCACAGTTTTGCTTGGAAAATTTTCAGGTTTAGCAGAAATTTTCACATCCTTGAAATCCACTCTGTCCCAGGAAATCTCTGTCGTTCAACCTACTCTCAATAAGTAGTTGCTGAATGAAAGAAAGGGAAAAAAATAAAAGAATGCAAACAGGGAGGGAGGAAGGAAGCTAGAAAGGAATGGAGGAAGAGAGGGGGAAAGGATAATAATAGTTCTCACTTATATATGTGGAAAGCAAAAGCAGTATATATATATATATATATATATATATATATATATATATATATTGCTTTCAGGAGATGCTTGGATCAAATTTAATATGTTTTTTAAAGCTGTAAGACCCTCTTATTCTTGTTTTTCATGTTTCACAGCACCATAATACATCTGATTGGAATTTCAATTCCAGGTTTAATATACTATGCAAGCTGGTGTAAGTTCTATAATTATGCATATTCATGGGAGCAATCATGCCCTTACTTTTGCTATGACTGGCAAAGTAAGGTACAACCAAGAGAACAATTATCAAAGGAACGAGGAGAGGATACCAATTGTTATTTACTCATGACATTTTCCTAGAAAAAAACTCAAGCCAAACGGAAGGCTGTTTTCACTGTGTACTAAAACTAACAAAGCAATGTTATAAAATGCCATTTTTCTCTCCTGTTATACAATAAACATTTAAAGATATAACACTAGACAGCCACTCTGCTGGATACAATAATACCCAAATGTGAAGGTACTTAATAATATTGCAGTTTTAGTTCCTTTGATATTTCAAAGATATCCTTTGAACAGCCCAAATCAAAACAAACTGGTACTTAAGGGAAATAGATATCTCTCATGGGTCCTTACATTGTGGTCTTAAGAGCCTACTGTGTCTCTTCTGGGTGCATTTCAGTTATTTACCTTGAAGATTCTTCTGCCTGTTCAGGGTGGGCATGTAAATTTGTAATCAGTTTGTGGAATATAATAAGGGAGCACCTGCCTTCCTAAGCTTGGAACTGTTGGTTAGGTTTCAGGATCACAGGCTCTCTATTGAGTATGTGTTTTATTTGACCTGAGAAATAATTACATGGCTCTGTGCCTTCATAGTTGTGTCTGTATAGTAAAAATAAGATTATTGCTCCTTGAGGTCTAAGAGAATGGGAGAAGAAGCTTTAGAAATTATTATATTTTTTGTTAGTATTAAGTGAGAGGTGGGGAGGCAGAGACAGACCTGGATGTGCCTGACCAGGATTCACCCGGCAAGCTTCCTACCAGGTGATGCTCTGCCAGCCTGGGCTGCTGTTCCGTTGTGTGGCAACTGAGCACTTTTAGCACCTGAGGTGAGGCCATGGAGCCATCTTCAGCATCTGGGGCCAACTTTGCTTAAACCATTCTAGCCATGGCTGCAGGAAGGGAAGAGAGAAGGAGAGACTGGGAGAGGGGGAGAGACAAGGGGAGAGGCAGATGGTTGCTTCTCCTGTGTGCCCTGACTGGGAATCAAACCTGGGACTTCCACATGCCAAACCAACACTACCACTGATTCAAGTGGCCAGGGATAGGAATTAAATAAAGGAAAAAAAACACTTGAAACTCAAGATAAGACTCACATAATAATATTTTGTATCCCCAGTGCCTGGCAAAATGTCCAGCTAACTTACTGTGGGCATTAGTAAGTTGCTTATCTATTATATCATTCCATCTTGTAAGCCACCTCATGAACAAGAGTTATCACACCCTACTTGTAAAGCTCAGAGAAGTTCAGAGGCTTGCCCAAGGTCAGGTGACAAACATATGTTAGGGGCCTGATTTGAACCCTGCCCTTCAGCTGTAGTCTGGTATTCATTTCAAGTCACCTGTGCATTTTATCCAGGAACTAGACTGATTTATATGTTAAGCATTTCACGTTGTTTTAACACACCAATTTATATGTTAAGCATTTCATGTTGCTTTACAATACAGAAATATTATGGAAGGTCCGTGCCCAAGTGTCCATTTGTGTGTGTACTTTCTGCCCGGCACTCTCTTAGCAGACCGTCTCCATCCCAGCGGGAGAGTTGTCTCTCAACCCTGTGCAGTCACATTGTAATTTGGAATCTCTACAGGAGCCCCACTGCATTGAAGCAGTGCATGTATTAAGACCTCCTTTGACACACGCACCATTCACCACCTACCCTGGCAGTTTTTCTCCAACTGAACAATAGCAGGCTGCGGTTTTTCACTATTCAGAGGACGTGATGGACAGGCGCAGTGAAAACGCCCACACTCTGTACATCACGTAGCGTGTAGGTGCATTAATGAGCCCTTGCTTAAATCCCAGGTTTGCCAAGAGTGTCTCTGCTCATGCATCAAAGCAAAGTCATCTCAGTGTGAATGGAAATGCTGGTAGTATTCATTCCTGCACTAAACATTTCCTGAAACCCATTACAAAAGATTCATTTTTCCAAATGGATTTTGTTAATTTATTTTGTCCTTGTTGTAGCAAGAAACCTAGAGGGAAATTGAGAAAAAGAAATGGGTTAAACTTCCCCAAGGGATGGCTCGCCTGTGGAAGCATCCCAGGAGAAAAAGGGCCTTAATGAGCACTGCTTGTCAAAGGATCTGATATGCGTTTTACAGAACAAAATAACTCCTTTTTCAGCTCTTGATAAACCGTTCTCTAGGGAAATAAATGAAAGGCCATATACTACTATCTCTGCTGCTCAAAAATACACTTGTATGAACTGAAGGCAACAAAAAACAATATAATTAAAAATACTTGTCTCTTTAGTTTTAAGTTACATTTTCCTTCGAAGATATATTTATATTTTATTGTATTGGTACAAAACGAGTTCAATATAGGGAAGGAGGAGGAAGTATACCAGCCAAAAGTGGATTTCAGCTTGGCAAAAATGAGTTAATTAGGAACATGGCAAGTCACTTATCTAACCCAGTACAGGGGCTGCCAAATTAACCTTGTGCAAGCTGAGAAAACCGAAGAAAATTCTGTGTTTCTTCTGCTACAAAATTAACCAGGCAAATTGAAACAAGACTCCTAGGCAAAGGAAAATGACATGTTCAAAATAAAATCATGTTAACATGGGTTGCAAATGCAACTTTATTAGCAAGCCAACTTTATTTAGGAGAAGTGCAATCTGAATGTGAAACCTGATTGCTTAAAAACACACATACATACATACACCCATATAAATACTTTCCTAACAGGACTACAATTAAGATCACATAGGACAACATTAGGGAATTTCTTCTTACTTCTTCTTACCCTGTATATTAGTTATGGCTGCAGGTTAGGTTATACCCCCAAATATCATATTTCTTACCAGGAACAGCACTGAGTAATTAGATGCTATAGTGCTTAATGTTCAATACCGAGTAATTTTGATTAGACTCATATTTTATCACTTGTGCTATTAACTTCAGAGGGTTTTTCCTAAGCCATGAAACTTCTGTGTTCTTGGATTTGATGTTCATAAAATTAAGGAAATCAGGCCCTGGCCGGTTGGCTCAGTGCTAGAGCGTCTGCCTGGCGTGCAGGAGTCCCAGGTTTGATTCCTGGCTGCGGCACACAGGAGAAGCGCCCATCTGCTTCTCCATTCCTCCCCCTCTCCTTCCTCTCTGTCTCTCTGGTGCTGAGGATGGCTCTGTGGCCCCTGCCTCAGGCACTAGAATGGCTCTGGTTGCAACAGAGCGACACCCCAGATGGCCAGAGCATCGCCCCCTGGTGGGCATGCCAGGTGGATCCCGGTCGGGTGCATGCGGGAGTTTGTCTGACTGCCTCCCCGTTTCCAACTTCAGAAAAATACAAAAAAAAAATTTAAGGAAATCAGTTTCTAACATGTACTCTTCCATTTAAGAATCAAGTGACTTTGTGTTTCATTCATATCTAGATGGTATGAATCACCAATCATTTTTTGCCTAAGGCTAGATGTGAAGCCAATCCATTTTCTGTAATGAAGCAGCAAAGTTAAGAAAGGGCTGGGCCATGATGTGAACTATAGAAGTAATAGATCTAATTTAGACAGTTAATGCAGCCATTTCTGAATAGTGTACGCTCATGTTGGTTGAGCTAATAATGTTCATCTTAAATCAATATGAAATTTAAATCTTATGAAATGCCTTTATAAAAATATATTGATAAAATATAAACCTTTATAAAATATTGTTAAAATATATATTAGTAATGGGCAATTCTTCACCTATGCTTTGGAAACTCTGGTCTCACACCAAGGGACCTTATTTTGTCTGCCTGCCTTCCTTCTTTCTTCCTTCTCTCTTCTTTGCTTCCTTCCTTCCTTCCTTCCTTCCTTCCTTCCTTCCTTCCTTCCTTCCTTCCTTCCTTCCTTCCTTTTTTTCTTCCTTCCTTCCTTTTCTCACCCCTCCCTTCATTCCTCCTTCCTGCCTTCCCTTCAGTTATTTTTATGAACTGTTGGATTTTCCTCATGCATTCCATTAATTGCTTAATTTCCTTCATTTATTTTTATTTATAATTTTCCTCTGTTTACTGTGATGAAATGCTTCCATACTTAATATTAAGCTACTATAGAGGCATGTGCTTTCAGTGTCTCTCTCCCTAAATTTTCATTTATTTCTCTAACTTATACAGCTGGTTTCCCACTACCATATCAGTAAACTCACCAATGGCATTTTATGTTGCCAAAGTATATGCACATTTTCTTTGCTTTTATTTATCTTTCTTGGCATCAGACACATTTTTTTTTTATGAAAATGTTCTCTTCTCTTGCCTTGGAAAACACCACTCTCATTGTTCTTTTTTCATCTTCTTGTCTGGGTTTTCTTCTTAATCCAGAAATATTATTCTTTCCAGGCATTTTTTTTTCTTGGTTCTCTTCATTCTGTGTATGATTATTAGATGGGTCCACTCATACCCTTGACTTCAGGCACCATTTACGTGTTCATACTGTCAGTCTGTGCCTGCTGACATCCAGGCACAAACAGTTATCTAATAGATGTCTCTAATTCAATACCCTTGGAGGCAACTAAAACTCAAAACTGTCCAAAACACCACATTCTCTTTTCTCCCAAAACTTTCTTGGCTTGTTTTCCTAAAGGTGAGCAAAGATGATTCACATCTTTGGTGATAGACAAGTCTTTCTATTTAGTCCTAAAAACTAGAATCTCAATTTTCTAAGATTCTTTTTTCTTGTTTTCCATACTCAATTTTATACCAGATCTTGTCTATTTTACCTCATAGCTGTATACATCTCCCCATTTCCACTGCCTTTTAACTGTCATCTCTTTAATACATTATTAAAAATTCTTCTAAAATATTATCTGTACTTCTGGTATGGTCTCCTCTAAAATACAAATCCAATCACATTGTGACTTCAGAAATGACAAGACCTCAATCCTTATCTTCTTGAGATAAAGAATTCAATCAAGAGACAAAGGGCAGCAAGTAAAGGAAGAATTTATTGACCTTGCAGGAGGAAAGTCAGAGAAAAGGGTCCTTGGAGACAGGTTCAAGGGGTTAGCCCAGGACAAGCTGCCCATTGCTCCCCTGGTCTCAGGTCTCCTGGGGGTTCCTTAAAGCTTAGGAGAAAAAGAGAAGCAAGGAAAATGCCCTTTGGGGAGAAGAGGGAGAGGAGGAGGAAGGGAGAGTTGTGCCAAGTAAGCAAGAAACCCACTTGATCTTCCTAAGGTCTTTTATCGGTGGAGATCTTCGGACCGGAGAGGATATCAAATGAATATTCATCAGCTATTTTGGTGTGTCCTTTTAGGGTCATGGTGGGGTCAGCACCAGGGCTTGGATTCACTAATGGACACAGCTGGTCCTGAGATCAGCTGTTACATTGCTTGTCTGGTTTTACAGCTTTTCTGGGCCTAGAGCTGAAACAGAACTGAGGCCTAGGGGTTAATGCTTACGGGAGTGGTTGGGCAAGGGCTTGTATGGAGGCTGTATGAGGCTATGCTCCTGCTCCTTCTTCCTCCTCTAAGATGATCTAAAACCACATAACTAGTGGTATGCCAAGGGAGGAAAGGTCAAGGGAGGGTCTGAATTGTACAACCAGTGATATGAAAGGTCAGGAGGTTTAAAATGCATGACCAGCTAAGGGAGGAAAGGTCACCCTGGGGTGAGGTCCTTGTTTTCCCAGTTTTGCCCATTGCTAGGCACCTGGAGCTTTCCACCCTGGTGACCTTCTGTCCTTGCTCTGCTCATGTCTGTCTAACTGCCTAGCACAACATCACACCCCACACTAAAATCTCTCAGTGGTTTCCCACTGTATTAGTCAGGGTTCCCTCAGAGAATCAGAACTGATAGGATGCACACATACACACATGTATCCATATATGTAAACATATGTGTATATATACATGTAAACATATGTGTATATATACATGTATATGTATGTGCATATGTATTTATTTGTCATAAAGTATTGACTCACAATTATGAATACTGAAAAGACTCACAATCTGCAAGCTGAAGAAACAAGAAAACTGGTGGTGTAGTTTGCAGGCTGAGACCTGGAGAAACAATGGTGTAGATTCCAAAATGAGTCTGAAGGGCTAAGAACCAGGAGTGCTGAGAAAGGAGAAGATTGAGATGTTCCAGCACAAAGAGGCAGATGGGTGAATTCAAACTTCTGCCTTTTTGTTCTATTCGTCTTCAGTGGCTTGGATAATGCCCACCCACTTTAGGAAGGACCATCTGCCTTACTTAGTTTACCAAATCGGTGATAATCTCTTTCAGACACACCCTCACAGACTCACCCAAAAATGCTTAACCAGCTCTCTGGCCATCTCTTAGTTCCGTGACGCTGACACAGGGATAACCATCACACCATCACCCTAAGCATAGGTTGTTAGTCAAAACAATCTATTTTAAGCTAAAAATAACTTCACATTTATGTAAAAACTACACTTTTCACTCTCCCCCTCCACATTATATGTTATTGATATCAAATTTTACATCTATTTATATTTTACATTCATCAACATAATATAGGTATTTCTCATATTTTGTCTTTTTCCATTTATACTAGATTTACAGTATTATGGTATTTTTGTATTTGTTGATATATTTACCTTTACCATTAATTTTTATGTTATATTTATAATTGATTTGGTGGTTGTTTAATGTACAGTTCATGGTAATGGTCTGTTCTGCTAAGGCAATGGTGCCTGACTGGTTTGGAGCCATCATGACATCATGTTCATAAAGTGCTTAAGTTAGTCATGCTCAAAACCAAAAATCCCATATGTCAGGGGACTAGTCTCCTATATGAATCTGTGAAACAAGTGCAACAACAACAGCTGGTGGAGGGTTTGCCTTATCTGGTAAAAAGGCTTGGGCGCAGCTTCACAGCAGGAGGCATTTCTTGTATTGATCTTGAATGCATAAATGATACATTTGTTTGCAACCTACTGAACTTTATCTCCAGTACCTTAAACCTGGTTTCTGTGAGCTTGGCTCAATTGCACTTTGAATAAGGCCAAGCACTTCCTTGAGCTGATTCCTGAAGACCTTGGTATGAGCCAGAAGTCTAGTAGGTTCTTCATTAAACTTAATTTCAGGTGTTTCCATGTGCCTCTTAATTTTAACTCCTGCTATTTGTAGGGTCAGCTCGTCTCTTGACACTGTTTTCATTCTTGTTTCCTTCTCTGTTACAGTTAGTGATGAATCTGTGTCATAGCTTTTTGTGGTTGTTTGTCGAAGAAAGCGGGGGGGGGGGGGGGTCTGCGTATTCTGGGTCCATTAAATGGTCTGTGTGATGCAAGGTTGAAGGTTTGGATGGTGTGGTTGGTGATGGTTTGATGCAGCAATTGGTCAATGGCTTGGATATCTTTACTGGAATATGTTTATTCGAAGTTTCATACTTTCTTATCCTGCCCTGTTATTGTTTAGCATCTGTTTGTTTCAATTTGAATAACTCCCTTTAATATTTCTTGTCAGGCAGGTTTAGTAGTGATGAACTCCCTCAGCTTTTATTTGACTGAAAACTTTATCTCACCTTTATTTTTTGAAGGACAGTTTTGCCTGATATAGTATTCTTGGTTGGTAGTGTTTATTTATTTATTTTTTTTAGCACTTAGAATACATCATTATGCATTATTCTAGCATGGAAGGTTTTTGCTGAAAAATCTGCTAATAGTGTCATGGAGGGCAAGGGTTCCCTTGTACATATCAAGACAGTTTTCTCTTGCTGCTTTCAAAATTATCTTTGTCTTTGATTTCTGATCATTTGATTATAATGTGTCTTAATGTGGATTTTTTTTAATTTAACAGATATTTTTCTTCAACCCATCGTGAAGTTATTTCCTACCTATATGGCTCCCTCCCCCATAATAAATAATATTTATTTCATAGGTATGTTATGTTTTGTTTTCACTACTCTGTGCCTTTGCTTTGCCCCCCTGGGGTAACTTTCTATATCCCAACCCTTTCTTCATAACTATTTCCCACTTATTCTTCAAACATTAGATATATATCATATATTATCACTATTACTGGGAAATCTGGTTTAGATTTTTCTCTCCAGTTCTTACACCCTTCCCTTAGTACTTACTAAACTTCACTGTAGTCATTACTGGTAACATTCTATTTTCCCTCATATGCCTTGAGTTTATCATGATATCTAGCTCTTGTTAGATAATCAGTAAATATTTTAAGAATAAATGAACATACTAATGAAAGTGAATAAGTGACTGACCCCCTCTTGATCTCTTGGACCAAAAAAATGTAGACTACCTCTATATCCATTTTTAAAAGAGGTAACTTACACAATTATAAAGGCCAGTAATCTTTGTACAGTTGAAGAAATTTCACAGCCATGATTTTATCATAGGATGTGGAACTGGATACTCTTTCCTTTAGAAAATCATCTTTTGTTAGGGAACTGTGTTGAATTCATTACTTCCATTAACCTCTATTTAAAAACTTCAGAGCACTAGATGTATTTAACATCATACAAATGGCAAACATTTCTTTTTTCTGGATAAAGAATAGAAAAGGATAGCTAGAAATAGATATAGGAAAAAAGGCCCACTGTGCCTGAGTTATTTGGTACTCTTTATTTACCGTATATAGTGATTGAATTATTACCCTAGTATATATGACTTCATTCAAAATCAGTGTGTTATTCATTGTACTTTGTACCATTTGGTTCTGATGATTTGTAAGATAACTTATCCAACATCCAAATGAGTTTTCTTAATTCTCTTACTAAGAAAAAAGAGAGAAAAGTGCCTGTGTTCTCTTGTAGTAACTCTCTTAGCGGAAATTTTTGCCATTTTAATCAACATATAGAATGAAAGGATCATTTTGCATTTTCTGTTGGTCTCAAATATTAAGCATTTTTTAGTAAGTTTTCTTTCTCAAGGGAAAATAATTCTTAAAAATTCAACAGAAACATCAGCTGAAATTGTTGCTATCATTTTTTTTTCTTTTTTGGCTTTATAATTTTTTACATGAACTATTTTTTTCTTGCCTATTCTAGTTTTATCTGAGCATCTCATTATATTTTAAACAAGATACTGATACTTTCTTGACCACATAACATGCTTTTTCCTCTTTTTATGATAAAAGAAGATAGATGAATTTGAGGTAACTGAAACAGTGCCTGATTCAAGTGCTATAAATACTCAAAAATGTTGTATAAATGAATGAACTCAAATCAGGTAAACGTAAGAATAAAAAAAAAGAGCAATTAGTAGTTCTTATTTGTTTTGTTTTCATATCCATCACATCTTGGTAGTTTCTTAAGAATTGTTAATTGTCCATGTGACAAGGACTTTATATCCTTATGTCACCTGCCTCTACTCCCTTCTTCCACCAGTTTTTGAAATAATTTTACCAGATCACCAGATGCACACCGTTAGCAACTGAAGAATCTCTTGTCTGTCTCTTTAGCTTCTCCATAAATACACACATTTCTTCATTTGTTCTAAAGGCAATGCTGTATGTGTAATCATGTGTGAATCTTTATTGAACACTTATGGAATGAGCCACCTGTTCTTACAAATTAGCTGAGTTCTCAAGAAGGCTCAAATTAGTAAATTAGTTGATGAAGGAAATTTGTTGCAGAGACAGCAGGCAGCTAAGAAATTTTTCAGCTTGTCAAAAGTATTGTTAGTCTCACAGCTTGGCAAAGAGACAAGAAGATACCATTTTTGAACAATTTGAGGTAATGACTTAAGGTCTTAAACTCACTAGAGAAGAAAATGAAATTGCTTGTCTTATCAGTTAAGAGAAGCTTTGCTGATCTCAGACCATAGCCCAGAAAGTTAACTAAGTTTTATAAAAGTGGATAATCTTTTCTTAGTGATCGATGTGGCTAGATGAGAATTGTGTTGCCAGGGGAGTCATGCTGAAATAGGGTGTCTCATTTTAGTTGTACTTCTGGCTGGAGGCAATGCTGAACAAAACTCAGAAGTCACTTGGCCAGATCTCATCCAGGGAGCATTCTTGGCCAGGTCTCATCCAGGGAGCATGCAAGGCACCTGATGGTTCCTATAGGCACTTTTTAAAAGTAATTACCAATCCTGTGGGTGAAACTGCCTCCTGGGTCCTCTAACAAGCATCTAGTTACTTGTTGAAACGTCAAATGCAATATGAACCCCTGACAGGTCATTATGTCACCTGCCTTCTCCTTCCATATTACAAATCCTGTTGTTTAATGACACACAGCAACATCTATCACATTTATTTATTGTTTAATTATATATTTAATTTAATGCACTATCCACAAAATATTGAAATAAGTCAGAAAGAGAAAGACATCACATATATTTTAAACACCAAGTGTCAGTGTTCAATTATTTCCAAAGAAGCAAGGTTCTGTGTGTGAATTGCACAGTAACGTGCAACTGAAGGCTCTAGACAGATACCTTTATCTTTCATTGTTCAAATTTTTCTCTAAGAAAATGCTCATCATTCAATAAATATTAATGGAAGAACTACTATGTACCAAGCACTGTTTTAGATGCTAAAAATACTTGAATAAATAATGCAAAAATACCTTTTTAGAGGTTATATAATCTAAACAAAAAGGTGGAAAACCCCAGTGCAAAACTTGAAAATCCAACAAATAATTTGTACCCACACAGTACTTAATAGCACTTAAAGGACCTGTTATCTGGCATAGTTCTGAGTGATGATGTGTTAAATTCATGATCGGGAATTTTTATCTAATCCATGTGTCTAAAATAGTAGATTACATAAAAATGAGACAATCGTGTCAGTAGTATTTCTAGATGATATTTTACAGATTTTTGACAATTACTTAAGTCTGCACATGGATAAAAATTTATCATCACTTGAGTCCAATCTATTAGGCTGATAGAATCTTAACGATGGAAGAAGCTCAAATATTACATTGTCTGCCTTTTTTGTTCCTACCTATTCTACATGCCTGGTCCCTGTGGCTGAATCCTCTCCCCAGCATACTAAATAGTCTTTACCCACTTCTTTTTGAAGTCTCCAGGCACAGGAAGTTCTCTGCTTCCTGAGGCAGCCCATTTCACTATCCCATCGCTCCAATTTTTAAAATGACCTTTCTGATATGAAGCTGAAATCCACAACCTGTATTTTCTTCTGTCGAAAGTCATGGGTAAGTCTCAGGAACTGTCTCAGTCAGTGGAGTTGAGGCATGAGCATCTTTCTTTCCCAAGCTTCAAAGTTAACCAACCAAGAAGAACCCTGAAAGTGTCTAAGGTGCTGAACTAGCTTTCATAAAACCAGTGAAGAAGATAATAGAGTAGATAAGGAAACACAAGTGGTATGTGGAAGAACTAGCGGTGAGGTGGTCTGACTTTGACATCGTCACTGCTGTGTTAGCAGGGCTGATTTTATCTGATTTAGCTAGTTGGAGTGGTACCTTCCTCTGGCACTGTGTGTGTGGTCTTGCTGCAAGCTATATGCTGAGACTAAGATTGATCTTTTTAGCTCTATCTGAACTCTCCTTTGGTCAAGGGTATTTAAATAGCTGAGTTATTTTAGTAGAAACTCTGAACATGAAATTGCAGTTTGAAACAGCCCAAATACCTATTTTTATAGCTCAGAAGAGACTAACATGCAGGTATGTTGTCATGGAGAAGCCAGTGATGAAATGTCTTGATTAGAGCCATAACAGGAGATTACTTTATGTGCAGAGGAAATGAAAAGCCACTGTAATTACCAATGGAAAGAGAATAATTCTTAGGTTTCCATATAACATCCATTGCAAACAAACTGTTTCATTGTAAAAATAAAGTGATTGTGCTTTCTCTCCATCTTGTAATTTCCCATAGCACCTGAAACCTACTGTCTGTCATATCTTCTAATGCCCTTTGTGGCCAATCAGGAGGAAGACAGACTACTCATTAATTGCATCACTGGTTCATTCACTAAACATATATGGAGAACACTTGGATTGTACTAAGGATTCATAGACCAAGACATCTTCCCATCCCCCAAGGGAGCTCATAGAGATAGTCAATGAAACAGTCAGGTTATTCTAGAGAGTGCACAGGAAAGGAAAGACAGCTGTAAGATGTGTTCTCAAGAACAAATCAGAGTTATTTAGAAGAATAAGAGGTAGGATACTTCAGACATCATTGGCAAAAGGCTTGTGCATCATCTGATGGTAGTGCAGAGCCACTGAAGAGTTTGAAGGAAGGGAATAATAATAGCAGACCTGCACTTCAGAGCAATCATTCATACTACAGTGTGTAGAAACAATTAAATGGGAACAAGGCTAAAGAAAGGCTAGCTGGAACTAAGAATGGATTGCTGCCTATGGGCAATAATCTCACTGAGAAATCACAAGAGCCTAAAATAATGTAATAGAGTTTGTGTGGATTGGAGTAAACTGGGTTAGAAGATATCAAGGAGAGGTTTGATGGTAACAAAATATGGGAATGGTGAAAGAAAGAATGGGGAAGGCATCAAGAATAACTTGCAGGTTTCTGACTTGGAGAGTAAGGTAAGGGATCAGGAAGAAGCAGCATACTGAAATCTGCAGGGAAGAGGTGAGCAACGATTCACCAATGATGCACCAGGGTCCGGGAACTTTCCTCAGATATGGAACCCCGAGCTTGGTGGTGCCATGGATACATGGTAAATAACTGGCATCCTTTCTCTGAAACATCAGCTTTCATTTTTTAAGTAAAAGCTTCTGGTTAAAAGCTGTATGTCAGACCCCATATGGGGGCTCTAAGATCTAATCTTACTTAAGTACTCCAAGGCACAGAGGCTAGCCAAGAATTTGAGAACTTATCAAGTAAAAATCTTGAGACCAATGGAAAGCAATTTTAATAATTAGGAGGAACACAGTACCCCATATATCATCGTTAGTCTGAGACAAGGAACAGAAGGTTGGGGGTGGGAAAGGACGGTTTCTCTAAACAGGGAACAGGTGGCCAGTATAGTCAGGGCCAGCTAGGGAAACCTTAGGTAACTGCTCAAAAATTTTTTCTGCTTCTCCCCTAGAGACTGTCAGAGGCAGTGGAGAACAAAATAATTAGCTGCTTAGCGATGGATGATTTTCTTCATGATGGTGCTTCTATTCTTACAGCAACACAGGCAAAGGTCAAAGGATAGAACTTGATGGAACCAATAGACACTATGAAAAAGGAAGTGTTTTTTTTAATCTCCCGATAAACCAAAGTTTTGATATCACACAATGTCCAAAAAGAAATTTGGCTCTCATTTGAATTGCTTCCTGCAAAGCTAATTGTTTGCTCACAATCCATAATTGATTATAGCTTTTCCCTTGCTGCAGTTAGACCAAGGAATCAGCAGTCTTGTGCTGTGGAAGCCAGCACAAACAGGTAATAACACCCCAGGAAGAGCTGAAATATTAGTCTCCCAAGACACAGGCTGTGCAAATGTCTCTGGCTTAAAAATGAGACATCACTCACATCTTAGAGCCTGTCTTGTAGACTTAGTTTCATAAAAGTTGTATAATAATTCTGAAATGTACAGATGACATGTTAGAAGGTATGCCAGAAGGATGACTTCTGAGGAGCCTGATTAACCATTTTCACAGTAGTCTCAAGGAATGAGGGTTCTTATAGCTGAAGGAATACATTTGCATGTGTAACCAATTTTTCTCTCCCTCTCTCTCCACACACACACAATGTATATATATTTCTCTGAAACTATCATACACACTCATAATCTGGAGGCTGGAAGTTCCATTAATGTTCAAGTAGGATTTCTTGCCTAAGAGGAGCATCCCTCCCCTGCTGTAGTTATCAGAGTTCTGTCCTCTCCTGGGTCCTATTCAAGTCCCAACTCTTTGTCTCCTCTTCATGGAGCCCCTTCTGGATCACTGTAGATGTCCTTGACTTCCCTTGTCCCTGAACTATTTAGTTAAGAGTCTGTGACATATCACAATGCAACCATTCTTTTTGACCGATTGTTCTGTAACAGTTAGTCTCCCCTCCCTACCTAGACCAGGAGAATAATACCAATGCTGACATTCCTTCTCTGCTCCCAGGATGTCTAGTACAAAGGTGCCTATGCAGTGTTGATTGTTTAAACAAGACCTGCCAGCACTGCTACAAAGGAAGGAAGGAAGGAAGGAAGGAAGGAAGGAAGGAAGGAAGGAAGGGAGGGAGGGAGGGAGGGAGGGAGGGAGGGAGGGAGGGAGGGAAAGGAAAGGAGACAAAACAAAATTTTATTTCTAGGATTCAAAGATTTAGATTGTGTCCTTGTGGAAAATTTTTTCTTTTGATGACTTGATGCCAAATGGTTCCGATATGATGGCAAAAAAAGAGGAAACTGCACTATGTAAATATTTTAAAGGTTTTCTCTCATTTCTAATCTGTTTTGTTTTTTATCTAATTTGTCCTCATTGAATCTTATTCAAACAAAATGTGTTCATGTCCTCATTACTCTGATTTTGATTATAGGACTACAGAACAGAGGCTTGATGGTTCCTCCAAGGGAACTATGTTCCGGAAAAGGCCACCCTAGGTTTCCATGGCCACTGCGTCCTTCTGCTGGGGAAGTAACCTTTAGCAAGAGCTATGGCCTCTTAATCTTTTAGTTGAAATTGCTCTTGTGAAAATGGAGCCTGATAGTGTCTTGGCTCACTAATTCATGCCATGTGGGCGAAAATTAAAGCATTAAAATTTCATAGATATAGTATCGTTTATAAATCATCTCATAAAAACATTTCTTCCCCACGGAACTTGAGAACTGGTCATGTCTTTCTCCAGCTATTGCTGAAAGTTCACTACAAGCACACCAGTATTTGTTAAAAATAAAGCTGCGCTAAAGTGGGGCAGAGTACGCAATGACGCCCTCCAAACACCAAGGTGCACATGTCACTCCCGTTAGTTGTAATGGAAACTGCAAGCCTGCTTCAGCGCAACGCCAGAGCCGCAGAACTGCATTCAGAGAGAACTGAATTTATTCTGTTTAGATGGAGGAAGAGAGACTATTGACCACTTTAAGTTTCTCTTCTGTATTATCTCAATATGTTTAGTGAGTAAGGACATTAGACTAATTAAGTAGATGGTCAACATTTGTCACATTTCAAAAAATGACAGATGCTCCTTTTTTCTATTGAGCCTTAGAAAGCAGTTGGGGAGTTGATAATTGTTTAAGTTACAGAAATAATTTGCCTAGTTGACTACTCAGTTTTTAAAAATTATCTTCAGCTATGCTTGGATAAAAATGCTTTTGTTCTTTTGAAGTTGTGGAAATTGGAATATGCACAACTGAGGTGTTTCTGGGAGGTACATGATACATGTTTGTTTGTTGGGCTTGCAGATGCTAATGGATATATAATCACATTTGCCAACCATAAAACCCCTGTTGGTAAAACACTTCGTCTGCAATAATCCAGTACTTTCTTGAAACATGCTAATTTGCTCTAATAATGCAGGGGCCCTTTAGGGTTTCTATTTGTGTAAACAACTAGTCTAAAGTATGCAATCAGATTGGAGAGGCCATTATATAATAATCTCAGCTTTGTTACTTTTCAGGAATGTGGGGGTGGGGTTGTTTGTTGGCTGTGTTCTGTAGTTTTGTTTTAATTTCATATGTTTAATGTGTTAGCATTTCACAGTATAGTTATTAAGATGGATGCTTTGACCTTTAATATGAAAAGTAGGTGAACCATACTTTTATTGCTTGATTTGTTGAATGGGGAAAGATTCTCTGTGGATTTAGTTTATGGGTTTTTTTTTTCTTAAGTGAGAGGCGGGGAGGCAGAGAGGCAAAGAGACAGGCTCCCACATGGGCCCTGACCAGGATCTACCCTGCAAACCCCCTACAGGATGATGCTTTGCCCATCTGGGGCTACTGCTCTGTTGCTCAGCAACCAAGCTATTTCAGTGCCTGAGGAAAGGCCATGGAGCCATCCTCAGTGTCCAGGGCCACCTTACTTGAACCATTCAAGCCATGGCTTCAGGAGAGGAAGAGAGAAGAACAGAAAGGGAGGGTGCAGGGTGGAGGAGCAGATGGTTGCTTCTCCTGTGTGCCCTGACCAGAAATGGAACCCGGGACTTCCACATGCTGGGCCAATGCTCTACCATTGAACCAACAGGCCAGGAGCTATGGATTTAGTTTTAAAAATTAGCCCCTTGAAACTTGAAGCTGCTCTGAAGTGGAAATTCCTATAACTAGTCTATATTCTATAGGTGGAAATCTCCCTAGACACACACATTTGGTATTGCAGAATTCCTTTCCTCTCTGAGGAGCAGTGTCCACATTTTCATTCACATTGACACACCTTGTATATGTCACCTACCCATGCCACCACGCTCATTTGTTTGATAGGTAATTAGAAATGTGTTTCTGTACTAATTGAAATACTGGTTTGTTTTCAGCCTGATCTCAGCCTTCTCCAACAAGGCTAAGAACAGTGTCAAGCAGAATATCGAGAGGTGTAGCTGGTGATATTCCTATGTGTGACCACATTTGTATATGTGTGGACATACATATATATTCTATGCAAATGCACCAAGAAAGAGAGTTCTGATTTCCTTTCTATCATGTCTGCATATATTCATATGCTTCCATGTGGATATAGCTTCGGCTCTGAGAAAGCTATACCATTAGTTGTATGGTAACTTGATTGGAAAACCTGAAACAGCTTAAATTAGCCAATTCTTGCCAGTCTTTTGAGTATATGAGTTTATATGTCCCCGATTTTATTTTATTGTGAAGAATTTCAAACATACACAAACATAAACAGACCCTTCAGATATTCATCACCAAACCCAACAAACAATAATCATTTGTTCACCCTGCCCCTTCTCCACCATAGCCACATCTCCCCAATCCCACCCTCTGCATTATTTTGAGGCAAATTCAAGATCATAGTTTTTATATTTTTTCATTTCTAAATATATCAGAATATACTTCCAAAAGATAAAACCTAGTTTTTATATATATTACCAGAATACCAATTTCACACTAAAAATGAACCATCCTTGTTTATATCATGAAATACCCAGTCAGTGTTTACATCCCCAGTTACTCATCAGCATCATAAATATTTATATATACTGTAACAAAATTAGATCCAATCCATGGAGCTAAATAAAGCCCATATATTGTAATTGATTGATATGTCTTTAAGACCTTTAAAAATATGTAGGTACTCCCCTCCTCCTCTTTTTCCACCTCTTTTAGTTCATTTGTTGCAGATAGTTGGTTGGTTGCTTTGTGCTTTCTCACAGTCTAACTTTCGAGGACTGCATTCTCATAATGTAGTTCAATATGTTCAGTCCTTTTATTTTCTGTTATTAGTAGTCTGGTCCAGCAATTTCATCATATTCAGATTTTATTTTTTTATAAGACAGTTATATATCTAATATCATCTACTTAATAGGAAACACATAGTATCTAGTTGTCTCTTTTGAAGATGTTAGCCGTTGGTGTTCAGTGCCTAGATCCATTAATTCATTAGACATTATAATATAGTGATGTTGTCATTCTCTCATGCATTCTTCATTTATTTTATGTAATATTTCTATAACAAAAAAAATCCCCTTACTAACTCTTTGGTTGACAATGGAATAGTTAGTGTAGAAAAAGAAGAGTAAATTATTGATTCATTTGTTTATTGTTTTCAAAATAATAACTTAGCTCCCTGGCATTCTCCATCAGTACCCCAAAAATTTTAATATAATGAGAACACACGAATTTAAAATTATTGAAATATTTTAATCCATTGTAGTTATTATCATTATTGATGCTAAAATCATTCCATATTTGACTAGTAGGAGTTTCCTAAAGTTAGCTAAGTTCTTTGGACACATTCATGCCCATTCTTACCGCTGTTTGCAAGATTGTATCCCAGAAACTCAGGGAGTGGGCTGCTTCCTCTCCCTTTACTCACCTACCCTTTCTTTCTCTTGCTCCTTCCAGATTTTCTGTCATGTGATTTGAACTTGGGGATAGCTTCTCGAGAGCTAGATTTTAAATGTAAATTACTAGATACTCAAAATGCCAAAACACATTCGTTTTTAACAACATGTCTTACTCATCTCACATTTTCATCTTATCTTAGGGAACCAAATTCACCTGGTGTTCAGAATTCTAATTTTTTGGTGGTCTCTTAGCCCCAGACTGCAAATGCTGTGCACTTCTGTGCCTCTTTCATCACTGCTTGTCACACGGCTGCCACTGGAGTCTTTGTTGACGATGACTGAAAGAAAAAAGGAAAAAAAACAAAACCATGATCCCCTTTCACTTTCAGGAATAAATCCCATTTTAGATATTGTGCTGTGAAACTTGAGCACAACATTAACTGATAAGAGAGTGCTGATATTATTTATAAATATGCATACGTGTGCTTGCATGAGCAGGATAACAGTGGCTATCCTGAGCCATTTGAGGGGAGGACTTCAACAAAAGAAAACTGTCCCTTGTATAGAAAAGCATTCACTGTGCAGTCTTTCAGATACTAATTTTGACAAGCACCAAAGAAGACACATGCTTTGGAATGTTATGGGATTTTGTGCCAAGAGGTTGAAATAATTTACTGAATCTGAAGAGAGTGGAGGTGGCATAAAATTATGGTTGCTTTAGCTATTTCTTCTGATCTGTTTAGGTGATTTATCTATTCTGATTTCCCTGAATTGTTTAGTGCTGAGATTTCATGGAAGTAGGTGTTCTAAAAGCCACTAAATATTGTTTTTTAATTACCTCACAGCCTCAAAGGAACAAGTAATCCTCATCTTCTTTTTATTGGCACTAAAATTCTCTATAACTACCAGCTCCCATAAAGATCATTCTTTTTAAAGCCTTCTTTCTTCCTAAGGAATGTTGATTTTCTAGACAGATCATGGTAAAATGGAGTCAGGCAAAGAATAATCCTTGTCGTTCAAGTCAGCACTTCACAATATATCTGCATATTAAGAATCACTCTAATTGGAAAGGGTCCATGTGTTATAAAAATGTTATTTATCTCCCAGATGAGGAAAGCAATAATTTTATAACATGTCACATGTTCAATGCTCACATATACACAAGAGATATATACAATTGGACAACAATGGCAAACAGTTTCCTGTGCACTTACTAAATCCACGCTTACCCCACATCTTCTTCCTTAAACCTGTAGTCTGCATTCAATTTTTTATTTCACTTACTCTAAAGGTAATAATTTTTGAGCATTTAATCTCGATAAATTAGGTTGAACCAGATGAAATTAACATTTCTGTAAGTCAAAAGTATTTGAACAATAACAGTTTTATATTTTCAACCTTCTTTTTACACCTGTTATTTATAATTATGCACACGTGTGCTTGCTGTTATCAATAATATACCAAGGATCAATCCTTAGGGTGAGGGTCAATAATATAGTAGATGTAAATCTGCATTTCATATATTCTCCTGGATAAGTTCTAAATCGTTGTTTCTGATCATATCATTACAGTTTTTATTCTGATAGTATGGGAAGCTAGGATTGACCTATGAGAGGCAAGTACCAATTCTGCCTACTTCTGGTTATGTGCAAGTATTTGCATTGTTAGTAATTTTGTTGTTGTTGTTCATCTATGTTTTCTTTCCAGGAGTCTCCTTAAGTCCCTTGTCCATTAAGAAGACTAATTAATAAATCAAAACTAAATAATACAGTTAATATATAAACCAATTTGACTAGATCACCACTTAAATCAGTATGTCACAGTGCACTGAAAGAGAATGTTTAATATGTTGACTCTGACATATGGATTCACTGTCAAGTAGAATATTAAATTTTAGTGGAAGTTATTTTAATTTTGTCAAATGACAGACTAGCTATACATGAAAGTTTAAGTTGAAGTGGAATTTTTCTTCCCACATGCGGTTTTCCCCCTGGCTTCGATCTCTCCCGGCATGAGGGCTGGGTTCTGACACTGTGACTCAACAGCGAGTCTTCCAAGAAAACAAAGCAGATGTTGTCGAGACTTTTATGACCTCGCTTTGGAAGGCACATTGCATCACTTTATCCATACTTAACTAATTAAAGCCATGACAAGCCCAGATTCAAGAGGAACACAGACCCCATATTTCTGTGGGAGGGATGTCAGTTTGTCAAATTGCCAGTTTGTGGTCCTTGGTTATAAACCACCACACTACGCCATTAAGGAATCTCATGTACAGTGTCTCTAACAAATGGTCATCTAGCAATATGGGCAGAAAGAAATAAAAAATATTTTCTCAAGCTGGACAAAAATATGCTTTCTCATGATTTCCAGTTTAGAGTCCTCCTTCTGCCCTCTGGAAGAGGACAGAACAAGTCAGCTTCCCTTCTTCCTTGAAAGTAGCTTTCACTTGAACTGTGTCTTCTTTTGGAGGTGCACATTCCTAGTTGCTCTAACCACAGTTCCTGTACCCCTCATCACCTAGGTATCCTCTAAGCAAACAGTGCTTTATCCTTATCCCGCTTAAAGTGCTGCTCAGTTGGAACATGTGTTCCATTTAATACCTCCTTTTGCTGACTTGGTCATTACAATACTATTTCTATATGAAATCATTTCCCAAATGAAAAATATATGCATGTATAGTAGAGTTCATTAGAGCATACTATTAATATATAAATTTTCAGATCCTCAGATTGCCAGCATACTCAGAGCCAGCGAGAGCTGTGTGGTAGACTGTTCTATCATCTTTCAGGCAGCAAACGTTTGTGGCCTCATATGGCAAATATTCTCAGCCAGTGAACACTCCACAGCACCTTACTGAATTGAAAGTGTTTGGCAATGTATGTTGTATACCCCTCAGGACCCTCTCTTTTGTCATAGATTCTTGTGTTCTGGTGAACTGCTTCAAACCATAGTGGCAAAGAAAATATACGCAAGTAGTAGTGCTGAGACGGAATCAGGGAAACAGGAAGTGTATCACACTGTGTTAACACGTGTGGTTTCCAGCAGCTTGAGAAAACTTTGATGAAAAAGGTCAAGGTAAAGATCAGCAGGAAATTAGGGATTGGTGTAAATCCTTTGACATTCTGAAGGGCACTATACAGCATCCCTGTGGGAATGACTAACAGTTGTCTGAAATGTTTTTAGAAGAAACTAAAGCTAGAGCTTGTCATGACTCCTGGTGATTTAACAAAAATGGAAGAGTGTTTGCCAGCATATAATGCTCAGAATGCATCTTCATAGAAATTATGTCCTTAGGACCTTATGTGATGCAGACAGAGTTGGTACTTCATTTCCAGAAGTATATCCCCCACAACAAAAAGTGTATTTCTATGTTCTAGGTTCATTTTTAAAAATTTACTGGAGTGACAGTGGTTAATATGATTATATAGGTTTCAAGTGCACATATGATGCATGATCTCTTTATTGCATTGTGTGCCCACCACCCAAAGTCGAAGCATCTTCTGTCATCATATATTTGACCCTGTTTGCTCTTTCCTAACCTACTACACCCTTTCCCTCTGGTAACCACCACACTGTTGTCAGTGTCTACAAGATTTTGTTTGTTTTTCTTTTTTGTTTACTGGTTGCTTTCAGTTTTATATCCCACATGAGTGAAATCATATTGTCCTTAACTTTTTCTGCTGACATTTCACTTAGCATGATAATCTTAAGATCTATCCATGTTTATTTCATCTTTCCTTATGGCCAAGTAGTGTTCCACTGTATAGATGTACTACATTTTCTTTATCCAATCATCTATCAAAGAACACTTTGGTTGTTTCTATGTTCTGGCCGCCAAGAATAATGTCTATAGCCATACAACTCTGAATGCACCTGCTGTCATCTAGATGAGTTTTGATCAAGGAAGACTGAAATAGAATTAATTTCAGTACCATATGGCATTTTTCATACATTGCTTGAATTGGGTTTAGCTTTTTTTTGAGAGAGAGAGAGAGAGAGAGAGAGAGAGAAGTATCAACTCATTGTTTTACTGACTTGTGCCATTGATTGCTTCTTATATGTACCCTGACCAGAACTTGAACCATTGATCTCAGGGGTCAAGCTAGCACCAGGCTCGGGATCCAGCTGGCTCCCTCACGATCAAGCGAGTGATCTCAGGTTTGGGATTTAGCTTTTCGAAGAGCTACATTAGATTGTTGAACCATGGTAAACTTCTTCAATAAAGACCTTAAGATCTTTTTCAGATGAAATTCTGCAAAGCCAGATTCTCTTTTGCACCCTGACTCTAACATTTTATCTGGTCACAGTTGTGATGAGGCCCATGACTAATGTTTATTGGACATTTGCTATGTGCCAGGCACAATTGTTTTTTATTATCTCAGAAAGTCTTTACAACAAACCTATAAGGTGGTTACCTATATTCTCCCCACTTTAGTTTTGAGAAGATTCTATGATCCAGGTAGGTCTTATAGTCGATAAGTGGTATAACTGGGATCAGTGTAGCAGTTGGGATTATATCAGATGAGTATGCAATATTTATGTCAAACACCCCTCCTTGATTAAGTTGTATTTGTAAACTCCATAAGAACACGACTTGATCTGACACAGTGGTTGCTTGGTTCATAGTGTATGCTGAACAAGTGAGTGAATGAAAATGTTATGGGTCAGTCAATCTATGAATCTATTAATAAACATCTATTATATAATACAAAGCCCAATTCCTGTTGCTGCAAAGAACATCTATCACTCTTTAGGTGTACTGAAGGTAGTTTTTTTCAATTTCATAATTATAAAATTCTGTAAAAATGTCCTTCTGAGTTAGTAAGAAGAAACAAGCTCTACAAGAAGAATATACAAGAAATCCTACCTTTGGTTCTGAGTGGAAATTGGCAGGGATCATGTCAACTCTAGAGAAATATGGTATCTACCATTAAAATTATGTGACAAAAGAGATAATAAATCTGAGATTGCTGAGTTAAGCTTTTTCAATGGTTGTGGAGAGGGAAAACCTGAACAATTAACTGGTTGTAGCAGATTGTTTAAAATATTGCCATTCCTCCCTGTGGACCCTTTCCTATGGAGAGATGATCCTGCCCCCCCCTTTGATGTCAAACTTGGCTAATTGACTTCTTTTGGCCAATGTCATGTGAGCAGAAGTGATGTTTGCCACCCTCAACAGAGTTTTCACAGAATCTTTATGAAATATACTGCCGTAAGGCCTTTTCTTTGTCAGAAAGCCAGCCATGTCCCAAGTAAGAGGGTTTCATTAGCCCGGGTCTCAGAGTAAAGAAGACATCTAGTCAACCTATTAAGGTCATGTAATACTAGCAAGAAATAAGTGGTTATAAGAAACTGAGGACTTGAGGCAATTTGTTACCACAGCATGCTTCACCTAAGCTGACTGATAAAATAGTGAAAATGCTTGAGGAAATCTGAGTTAATGCTGGAAAAACGTGTTAAGCATAAAAAGAACAGCACTTTATAGTCCCAACCACTTCCAGCAAAGAGAGCAGGCTGGACAGTCTGGGGATTAAGATATGCACAGAGTGGATGCACAGCCCAAGCCAGGACCAGACCCGCAGGTGAGGGCCTTGCAATAATATCAAATAAAATGGTATCTTTTTGAGGAGTGACAGAAAATGAATAGCATTTATTTCTAATATTATGGTTTCTTCCTTATATAATCAACCAATGCCATAAGCCTTTCCTCTGAAATACACAGCTCTCTACCTCTGTCAGTACCTTAAAATCAATAAAATACCAGTATGGGTTTTTATTTTACTTATTTATGGGTTACCATGGTAGTTTTAGGCTGTGCGTCTACGTCTATTATGGCATTGAGCAGTCAAGGATCTGGGACACCCTGACCCCAACCCCATGCCCATAAATCAGCTGGACTGCTCCACTTCAATCTATTTCAAATATCTGGCTCTAATTAGATTTCATTGGTTCTGTCACCAAAAATATTTAGAAAACCACATCTCCAGATAAGGCCACAAGATCATTTCAACAATTTGAAATGATTATCATCAAGTTCTGTTGACTGTTCTGGTCTGTCCCGATTTCCACCCTTCTTTTTTGAGCGTGTGGCAGAAGAATCATTGCTGCAGAGGTAAATATGCACGTGCTTCGCATTTTGCTCACAGGCCTCCTATAAACTATATTTAGAACTCGGAATGTTGAGATGTACTGTGTCAACACTGAAATTTAATTACTGTGATGGACTTCAAATCCATGTACCTTCTTACACGGCGGAGCGAATATTACCTCTTGCGTTTGTTCATTCTCCTTTACACTCCTATAGGAGAGGGCTGCAATCTGTTTAACCAGAGCACCTCGCTGCCCTTCTCTTCCAAGTAGGTGAAATAACTCTCAGTTTTATGGCTGTATTATCTTTGTATAGTGAAAAAGAAATATTGTCTTGCTAAACTTTTTGGACACCTCTCAATATGTGATATCTCCCTGCTACTCCCTATTATTAGCCATGTGGCAATAAATGATAATGTTCATTGCTAGAATTTGTAAAGCTCTGTCAAGTTAGCCCATTATTTTAAGCTCAAGTTAAGGTAAAGAATTTAAATTTTTGTAAGCCTGGTGCAGTTCCATTAAGAACCAAAGGCATTTTAAGTTTTCTCTCTCTTTACCCAAGGGACTTTAATTTTCTAATGTTACATTAATTGGTATTTTACTACTCCTTAAAACTGTATCTATTCCCTGTATGCTATTTACTGTATTTATCAAAGTCAATGAACAAGTATAAAAATATCTACATGATAATAGAGAAACTACTTACCTTCTTGGCCCTTAGGTACTCGTAGTTAAGTAGATGCTTTTAAAAATGATTTTGTGGCCCTGGCCGGTTGGCTCAGTGGTAGAGCATCGGCCTGGCACGCAGAAGTCCCGGGTTTGATTCCCGGCCAGGGCACATAGGAGAAGCGCCCATCTGCTTCTCCACCCCTCCCCCTCTCCTTCCTCTCTGTCTCTCTCTTCCCCTCCCGCAGCCAAGGCTCCATTGGAGCAAAGATGGCCCGGGCGCTGGGGATGGCTCCTTGGCCTCTGCCCCAGACGCTAGAGTGGCTCTGGTCGCGACAGAGCAACACCCCGGAGGGGCAGAGCATTGCCCCCTGGTGGTCAGAGCGTCGCCCCCTGGTGGGCGTGCCGGGTGGATCCCAGTCGGGCGCATGCGGGAGTCTGTCTGACTGTCTCTCCCTGTTTCCAGCTTCAGAAAAATACAAAAAATAAAAATAAATAAATAAAAATGATTTTGTCCATAGTATTTTTTCTATTCTTGTATAGGATTTTATGTAAAATGAATAGCATAAAGCCCAGGTCTGAAAACTAACAAAATTTTTGCATTTGCTTGCTGATTCATAACCTTTAGGTTAGAATGTTAGTTAGCAGTCAAGTGGTTGGATGAAGCAATGCTTTAAAACCAAAATGAAAGGACTTTTGTTATACTGCAGTGGGCACCAGAGATGAAGGCCAGTTTGGGTGGGTTATTATTAGAATGATTTTATACTAGTCTTTATAAGTGGCACAAAATAAGCTGCAGGATGTAGATCCAGCCTCCTAAATGAGAGAGACGAAGAAACAAATCGGTGTCTGACACCGATTCACTCTGTGAGAGAGAAGGCCAATGAGGAGTCCGGGGACTGGGAGAGCATGCTGCATGAGGCCTGGTCGGTACAGTGTGGCATGTGTACTGTTGCTGGACAGCCAGGTGTCTGTGAAGGTGTGACTGCCCATCCAGTTGTTTGCAGCTCCGGAGTGTGTGTGTGCGCGCACGTGCAAACCTGTGACTGTGGCTTTGAATTCCTGGTTAAAGGGCACAGTTCTCTAGATGCAGTGAGGCTGGTTTAAAAAAAAAAAAAGTAGAGTTCCCTAAGAACTACTGCTCTGTCCTGGCCCGAGACGGTGCCGTGGGCTGCGGTCGTCCCCCTTATTGCAGCAGATACATTCCAAAACCCCTCGTGGATGCCTGAAACTATGAACCCCTTATATACTATGTGTTTTCCTACACGTACATATCTGTGATAAAATTTAATTTATAAATTAAGCACAGGAACAGATGAACAACAATAACTAATAATAAAATAGAGCAATTATAACAATATGCTGTAATGGGTATTGTGTGAATGTGGCATTATTAAGTAAAATAAGGATTACTTGAGCATAAACACAATGATTCTGTGACAGTCGATCTGGTAACCGAGAGGGCTACTAAGAGACAATAAGACAATAAGCCGGTAGTGTATCCAGGTTATAATGTTGGACAAACGGATGATACGTGTCCCGGGCAGGGCAGAGCAGGATGGAATGAGATGTTATCATGCTACCCATGACAGCCTGCAATTTAAAACATATGAATTGTTTATTTCTGGAATTCCCATTTGCTATTTTTGGACCACAGTTGACTTCAGGTAACTGAAACTACAGAACGAGAAACTGCAGATAAGGGGCTCCTCTACATGCTTGGTCACAGAACCTGGCTGACATCCCACTTCTATGACATCCCACTTGGATGACCCTGGGTAAATTATTTAACTGTGAAATTTGTCTTTTCATCGGTAAATTGGGAGTTTCCATGAGGATTAATGAAATAATCCAAACAAAGCGTCTAGTCCAATTCCGGGCAGATAATGGGCTCTGGATAAATGAAAGTTATGGAGAGGGCCTGGCCCTCAGACAGTGTGGTTCAGCTCAGTTGAGTTCCCGTGGGACAAGAGACGTGGCATGTGAGAGGGAAACTCATGGCACCAAAAGGTGTGGACAGATTCTGCTGCTGCCCGAGGCGGTACACACTTCCTGCAGACGTCCACCAGTGAGGGTCTAACCCAGCGTCCAGGAACATGCGGAGGTGCAGGCAAGCTGCTCCTACAAGCCTGGGGTGAGTCAGGAGGGGAGGGAGGGAGGAAGCCGGTGATGGATATGTAGAGCACCCTTTGCCCTTTGTCCACCCAGAGCCACTCTGCTCCTTGCCTTAACAGATCTCGGCCTAAAGCTCATCCCTCTTTGTTCTCTGTGTGCCCCTAAACCCATCCTAAAAATGAACAGTGGACCAAGTAAAGGTTTGAGAGTCATCAATACTTTTTTTAATGCACACAATATAAACATTGTGTGCATTATAAAAACATCTGTCAATATAAACATACTTTAAATTTTTTTAAAAAGCATTCCACCCAGATCTTTTGCAAATGAAGCAATATCCAAATGAAATGTCCAGCGCTGTCACCACTGGCCTCCTCCCTGGGCACATCCCCCTCTGATCTCTACTTTTCTTGCACAGAAAACTCCAGCATCTGTGCATTACATGAGGCACAGGAGACGGGTCATAAAAGTCACTAGGAAATATGAGGAAAAGAGAAGAAAAAGTTAACTGAATTGCAAAGCTTATAGCACAAAAGGAATGTGCTTGATATTTGCCAAGGAGGGGGTACTGGAGGGGAGCACTGGTGCCCTGGTTGGCCATTTGCCTGTTTGTCCTCAAATCCGTTTTCCTCCCTTCCGCCGCTTTACTATCAATCATAGGAAATACCTTTTTTGAAGCATCCTTGACAACCAGCCTCTGTAGTTTTGGCCAGCAGAAGACTGGAGGGTGGAGGGGAGAAGGCAGGGTGGTTTTCCCTTTGCCTTTGCCAGTCATTTGCAGCAGAGGCTGTCTCTTCTGGCTTCATTCTCACTGGACATCCCAACCCAGCTTCCAGTGAGAGTCTCCACGGTGGTCCTTGTCCCAGTCTGAGTGTATTGGTTCCTGGAAATACCACTTTCTAGAGGTAGTGACTTCCTGCTGCTGCCTGTCCTTGAGATACCTCATCTCCCCTTAATTGGCTTTTCAGGTCTTCCATCATCTGTGTAACCAGTTCTAGTATTGTATTTTGTATATTTGAAGTACCTAGAGTGGTTTGTGTTTCTTATCTAGACCCCGAGGAATACACCAAGAGGTTCATGGTAATATGAACCTCTCTCTGCCTCATGATTTCATTAGAATGGGAAAGTTAATGTGTTTAAGCAGATGTGTGTCTCCACAGTTCTGAATAAAAACAAAAATGCATGAATAATGCACCAAGACATTCTATCACAGTAAAGCACCTCTTTCGTCTCTAATATCACTTGCCATTTGCAAATTTCTCCCTGTTTGTTATTGCAGGGATTTGTCATTAGAACTAAACTATTTCATATGACGATCAAACACTTCTGACAGTAGTTTGCAATAATTCTGCACTTTTCCAGGTGGGAAAAACAGCACTGAACTGAATTTTCTCTTCACCCTGTGCTTCCTGACATACAGTCCATTTCTGCTCACCAGAAGGCCTGCCTGTTGTGTAAAGGAATTTACCTGGCCTACAAGACAGATATGCCCTGACCTGCTTTCCACGATCCCCTTCTGAATGAGAAAACCTGAAGAGAGGTTTTCTTAAGTGGTTAGAGAATAAAACTTACTATTTTTTTTTAAGAACCCAGACAGTAGCTTATAAAATGGGCCATTAAAATAATTCATGTCTGAAATTTAGTAATAACGTGATCCAGCTTGTCAGGTGGGGGTGGGGGGCTGACTCCTCAGAGCTCTAGTCCTCATTGCATGGCTGAAAGAAGTTGAAATAGACAAACTAGCTTGTTTTTTAAGAGTAGCTTAAATTAACTTTGAAAATAGCAAGATCCCACTAGAAGCAGATGACATTCTGATACTTAATGAGTTGGAAACCAATTCTTCCTTGACAACCAGCACTCCCTCATGCATGCAGCTTCTTTACCCCAAACTTGGGAAGGAGGGGACAGCAATAGTCCTTTCTTTGTCCCAGAAGGGTAGAGGGGTGGTTTTGGTTCTGTTCTTAGAACCCAGTGTTGTATTCAGTGTCACCTTCCTTTTCACTGGGGTACGTGCCCCACAAACTGGGAGTGTCAGTCATCTCTGGCTGAGTCCGATGGCAGCGATGGGCAGGATCAGCAAGTGGCCTTGGAAAATGTATTCATTTTGTGTCTAAATTGTATTTATGTGGTACATCTGTATTCAAGACGTGCCTCTGTTTCTACTTCCCGTTAACTGGGGTCCATAGAACTCTGTGTATTCAAGACCCACACTTTATTGAGGTTCCGAGCAGCTGCTTAGTGTGACCACTTTTCATCTGCCATTGCTTGTCAGTGTCATTTAATAGAAAAGAACATATCCATTCTGTAAGATAAATAGGATTAGGATTTTAAGAAGGCTATAAAATAATGCAACAATAAGTTCTTCTACACCCAGTTGTCAGATATCAGATTACTTTTTTAATTATTTCAAACCCACACCAGGAATTATACAAGAACCATGTATTAGAGAAGAAAATAGGCTTACCTTTTCTATTGTCAGACTCCAGGCACCCACATAGATCTTTATGGCAGTGGTTTCAAAAATACTTTTAACAGTGACTTATTTCCAATCAAAGCTGAGAGATCAAAAATGGCAAACCCTCTATGAATCCGCTCATATTTTTTATTGGAGTTTAAAATTAACAGTTTTCTTAGTAATTCAACAGTGAATAATAAAGCTGAGTTAATTTATTTAAAGTTTTAAGATAGCCTAGATTAGTTCTCTGTGATAAGTAAGCCAGTATGCAGAAATCCTGTAACTGTCCAAGAATTGTCCCTGACTGCGTGACCTTGGACAAGTGACTTAATTTTACTCAGGGTCTGTTTTCTCTAGAAAATGCCTATGATAACAGTGTTTACCTTGGATAATTATTATGAGAATTAAATTAGATCATTTTTATTAATTTTTTATTGATTTTAATTTATTGTGTTTACATAGATTCAAGTGTCCCACTGAATACATCCCCCTACCCCTGTGTTCCCCTCAACATCCCCCTTGCCCCCCACCCCCTAATGCCCCCCTCTTCCTTCTAGGATTTGCTTTTCTTCTCTCTATAACACTGTGTTATGTATATATAATTTCACCAATCTCTTTCCCTTCTCTGATCCCATCCTCTCATCCCCTTTCCCTCTGTCCGCTTTCCCTCTGGATCCTTTGATCCCGCCTCTGCCTCTATTACGTTCCTCAGTTCACATTGTTCATTGGATTCCTCAAATGAGTGAGGTCATGTGATATTTTTCTTTCTCTGCCTGGTTTATTTCACTTAACATAATAGTTTCCAGGTCCATCCATGTTGTCGCAAAAGGTAATATTTCCTTAACAAAACAACACATAATAAACGCTGGCGAGGATGTGGAGAAAAGGGAACCCTCCTGTGCTGCTGGTGGGAATACAGACTGGTACAGCCACTGTGGAAAACAGTATGAAGATTCCTCAAAAAATGAAAAATGAAACTGCCTTTTGACCCAGCCATCTCACTTTTAGGAATATATCATAAGAATACCAAATCACTGATTCAAAAGAAGAAATGCACCCTCATGTTTACAATAGCCAAGATCTGGAAACGGCCCAAGTGTCTGTCAGTGGATGAGTGGATTAAAAAGCTGTGATACATATACACAGTGGAATACTATGGGGACATTAAAAAGAAGGATCATTTGTTTATTATTCAACAAATATGTTTTGAGTATCTCCTATATAATAGAAATGGAGCCTAACCTTGGAAGGTTTGGAAGGAAAACATAGAATTTAATCAAATAATTATACATAAAACATTATTGTAAGTGGATAAAAGCTACAAAAGAAAGATATTTGATGCTCTAAGCATAAATGATGTCTGACCTGGAGGTGGCACAGTGGATAAAGCGTTGGCCTAGGACGCTGAGGACCCAGGTTCAAAACTCAAGGTTGCCAGCTTGAGCACAGGCTTGTCTGTCTTGAGCACAGGCTCACCAGCTTGAGTCTGGGATCATAGACATGACCCCATGGCCTCTGGCTTGAGCCCAAAGGTCACTAGCTTGAAACCCAAGGTTACTGGCTTGAGCAAGGCATCATTGGCTTGGCTGGAGCCCCCCAGTCAAGACACATATGAGAAAGCAGTTAATGAGCAACTAAGATGTGGCAACAAAAAATGGATGCTTCTCATCTATCTCCCTTCCTGTCTGTCTGTCTCTGCCTATCCCTCTCTCTCTCTCACAAAAAAAAAAAAAAAAAAAAAAAATTGAATAAATGACAGAGGGACTTCATTTGATCTGGAAAAAATTTCTGAAGAAATGCAAATGAGTTGAGATACAAGTGATTTGTAAGAGTTACCTAAACAGAGTGGGTGTGTGTGTAGGGGGGAGGGGTAGGTGTTTCAGGCAGTGGGAACATATACCCAAGGTCCCTCCGGAAGTCCATCATCCTGATATAATTGCTAACCTTTATTCTACCTTATTTATGTATTTATTTATTTATAGCAAAAAAAAAATGTTTTGATCCAGAAATGTGGACAATTACTTTGAGAGTAGGTATGTGTGGGAGGAGAGGGTGTCCTCTGGTGGTGCACCTGTACCTTGTAAATGTACATAAAGCAGATTTCTTCTGGTCAAACACGATGGGCACATACTGTACTGCTATTCACTCAGGAAACATTTATCAGATACATCGAGCCAGGCACTACACTAGACACTAGGAACACAGCTGATTGAGACACAGCCTCTGTGTTCAAGGGCTCCAATGCTAGAGATTAGTGAGGAGAGGAGACACCAAATCACATATTTATGTGTACATGTGTGTCGTGGAAAATGGCCTAGCTGCCTCTGCCTGGGAAAGTCCCGGAAGACTCCACAGAGGAGGTGATGTGTGGACAGGATTTTAAAGGAAATTTGGACGGACCTTCCCGAAGAACAGGTGCAAAGGCACCCCATCTGTATTCCCCAGAACCTAAGACAGTGCCTGGCACCTACTATCTGAACAATACCTATCTGTTTATTTACAAAGGGCACAGAAAAGACTCCTACAAGTTATTCTGAGTGGTTCAAATATAGCACGCAAACAGAGAGACAGCTTACAGATAGGAGTTTCAAAATGTAAACTGGGGTAAAATAGTGAAGATTGTTAATGCAGGAACATTTTGTAGAACAGATGTACTTTTAAAAGGGCCATTTATTTCCACACACAGAGAACACAAAATATTTGTTTTGTCCTCTCTTTCTAAAAGAAAATGGGTATCCGCTCACAGTTGCTAAGTTGCTGAGAATTGAAACTGTTGACATGATTTCTTCTACATAACTCCTCGGGAGAGTACTTAAAGCCTCCATTTATTAATCCAAATGCAACTTCAAGACAAGAATGGGAGAATTCTTTCTAAAAGAAAATAATCGATGAATCGTTTCTTCATTTTCCTACCCTTTGTATAACAAATAGTAATTAGTATGATGTCTTTGTTGGCAAGTGCTTATCAGACAAAATGCAGTATAGAAGCAAAGGAAGATTCTGTAAAGAACTGTGTTCTTTTGCCGAGTAATTGTGATGCTATCACTGGAATTTTATGTGATTGCATGTTAATTTTTAATTTGGTATCCTTAATAGCAACAAGGTTATTAGTGCTCACCTAGAGTTCTGAGTGTCTGCATTAGATAACATAATCTTGGCACAGTGAACACTTGGAAATAAACATGTGTCTAAGATAGAAAAGAGACCCAGAAGGCTCTGGTGGCCTTGAATAGGGCACAGTGTTAAGAAATTGAATTTGGCAGATTAAAAAGTTATTTTACCAACCCTCTTTCTAAACTACTTTTGTATATCCTTTTCTTTGGTAAAGAACATACCAAACTCTTAAGAATTTTAGCATCTCCTGCCAGACCCTTTATCTGAGACTGTTTGTTCTACTTCCCCAAAAGTTTGTTTTCATTCTAATGCCTACTAGTTGTGATACTTGCTGGAAAATCAAAGCTAAATGGGACCCTGTGTCACACTGGAGTCTAGTGGGAAACACAGGCCTGTAAACAGTTGTTCTCAGTACAACATAGTAACTTTAGTGATGTGGTAGGTCTTGGGTACAGGGAAGCCAAATGAGGTGGACTCATTTGGGTAAAGTCATTCATTCCCTCCCTAAGAATTCCCAGATAAACACAGAGCCCATCACAATTAACACTGAAAAAGACCTGGAGGAGAAAGGAGCCCTCGTGCTGCCTCCTCTCCCAGCATTTCATCCAGAAGGAGCTCCTGGATTGGCCCTGGACGTGGTTCTGGACCTGAGCTACGGGATAACTTTCAGTGACTGCTGAAACCTAGTTACGTGGCCACATGATTTTAGTTGTGGCTCTTGGGAATAAATACATTTTTTTTCTGACAAAGGTAAAGAATGAAAAAGTACTAACATAAAAATGAAGCTATTAAAAAAGAAAAATGCTATTTTAATACATCCAGAACTAATTTTGTTTTCAATTAGAGGGCTAGCTGTTTCATCAGTCAGTATTACAAATATGATAGCCCCTGATTTCCATTTGTAACACTATTTATGGATAAACGGAAAAGAAGAAAAACGTACCACATCTACCCATCTTTTTGTTGTTGTTGTTGTTGTTGTTTTTGTATTTTTCTGAAGCTGGAAACAGGGAGAGACAGACAGACTCCCGCATGCGCCCGACCGGGATCCACCCGGCACGCCCACCAGGGGCGATGCTCTGCCCACCAAGGGGCGATGCTCTGGGGCAGAGGCCAAGGAGCCATCCCCAGCACCCGGGCGTCTTTGCTCCAATGGAGCCTCGGCTGCGGGAGGGGAAGAAAGAGACAGAGAGGAAGGAGGGAGGGTGGAGAAGCAGATGGGCGCTTCTCCTGTGTGCCCTGGCTGGGAATCGAACCCGGGACTTCTGCATGCCAGGCCGACGCTCTACTGCTGAGCCAACCAGCCAGGGCCTCTACCCGTCTTTTTAAAAGTCCTACCTTCTTTAGAAAAAACATACTTGTTCCTCAATATAGTTCTTGACTTGTAGGACCTTCAAAATGACCAAAGATCTCTAATGCCCTCTTGTTATTTCTAGCTTTTCAGAAGACCTGTTATCAAATTATACTTTATAATAAATTATTCTTTATGTCCTGATACTGCCGTCTCATAAAGAAAAACCAATAAAAATAGATTGATGAATGGATGGATAGATAGATAGATAGATAGATAGATAGACAGATAAACGATAGAGATGGACAGACAGATAGACTAAGGTGCTCTTTTGGGCCCTTTACTTCTCTTTCTTTTTTCATCTTTGAGTAAACTGTGATTCTACAGAATTAGCATGAACAAGTACCTATGCTACCACTGATCCTCAAATTGATTTATGTGACTACTCAATAGATGTATGAATGTATGTCTGTATGGGTGAAATAAAATGTAGTGTACTATTTCTTATCTGTCTACAGCTTCTCTGAGGAAGCAATGATACAAGTATTTAATATCCATCAGGATCAAGCAGTGTTTCTCTAACAGACTCTACCCAGGTCTCCCACTGGCCACACTTGGCAACTTGGTTACTCAGGAAACTCCAGGAAGAGAAATACAGCTGCCAGCAGGGTAGTGTCCACTCTCCTCTTTGGAAGTCACCATGCAGAATCTATTAATATACAGCCTTCCAGAAGCTGTTCTCTTTTCATGTAGGTGACAGTGCATGTGTAAGGAAATGATTCTCATGCCAAGCAGGTGTGAAAGGTGCCTGGATGAGAAGGCTCATGCTTCACAGGCACCAATATCTCCTATAACAACACCGTAGGTATAGCTTCAAAGACCCCCACATGGGTCATGCCAATTAAGAGGAGTCCCCACATTAAAGTAAGTCTAGGCCTATGGCTGCGTATCCGGTGTTAATAGTTCCCCAGCTCAGATGCAATTTATCAACCAGGTGTCATTTTTATAAGCAATATTGGCCTAGGAACACAGATGATATTCTATCTTATTAGGTTATGGAGGAAGAGAGCTAGAAAGTTGATGAAGGTCAACTTTTCATGCAGGAAGGGAAAGGTGACATTGAATGATGTACTTCAGTTTTAAAAAGAAAAAAGAGAGACTTTTTAAAAAACAAACTTTAAATTTTTTAAGTTTTAGATTCACTACATATTGCAAAGATTGTAGTATGAGTTCCCATATAATCCACACCTAGTTTCCTATATTGTTCGCATCTTACGTTAATGTTTTTTGTCACAATTAGCAAACCAATACTCGTTACATTATTAACTTATGATTATCCATATTTTATTTAGAGTACCTCCATTTTTCAAAAAAAGGGAGACTTTTAATTGTTGTTACATTTTATGCTTAATCTGTCATATACTTAAAATGTTCAAAAAGCACTTAGAATAGTTTGAGATGAGAATCATTGTTAAGTATTTATAACCTCAAAGTGTTTAGCATGTAAGAGACTTCAGGCCCACACACTGACACTGATTGGTAATTCTCAATGCCCAATAACAATGGAAAATATCTTATATGTATATATTCAAACTAGGCCACTTTGGATTTGATTTTTATATTGACTGTGATTACGTATACACAAGTAAAGTTGTAAATTTTAAACCTTGTGTTTATATATGTATATATGTATATGTATGTGTGTGTGTATATATATATACATATATACATATATATATACATATATATATACATATATATGTATATATATATATATCTGTCTTTTACTTTCCCTGACCCCAAATAATGGTCCCTGTGGCTTAAGGCAAAGAGAGTATCCTATAGTTGATTACTATGAAAACCTTGTTCTCTGACCCAGAGACATAATTCAGATCACCTGGAGACATTTTATTATGGGATCAATGGCTGAGGCTCACTCCAGGGATTCTGAATTATAATTTGTGTAGTTTTCTCACCCTCATTTTTTAAAGAGTTCCTCAGGTGATTCTAGTGTGCGACCAAGGCTGAGAACCACTTCGTTGGAAATGCAGCATTTATCTTTTTAATTCAGATAAACACATGGAATGTGGGCCTTGTTTGTTAGCATGAGGCCTGGAGGACTCCTGGAAAATTCTTCAGGGATCTCCTTCTCCCACTTTTGTTTCCTCTTTGCCACCCACGCAGAATTAATTACTCCCTTCTAAATAACTTATGCATGCTTCTTTCACTTTACTTATCACATGAAATTATAATTATTATTTAATGCCTGTCTCTGCAGTTAGACTGTCTGTTGCTGAGACAGGAAACATGTTCTTTGTGTGTGACATAGCCTCGGCTGTTAGCACGATTTCTGCCACATAGTAGTTGCCCAAGAAATGTTGTAGGACAGGAGGGTGGGCATAAATCTGTAAATAAAAATAAAATATTTTGTAATGTTAAATAAAAAAATTGTTTTTGAACAGTCATTGACTTCAAATTCCAAGAAATTAAGAGTAGGCAAATCTTTACTGGTACTGTTACTAATATTTATAAGATATATGGCAGCAATTAAGTCCCATTTGCTTCATTCATTCATTCATGTTACATTTCTAATGGGTTGGGTCACCTGTATTTCTTTATTCTTTTCTTGTAAATGAATTATAATAAATGTATTGAATCTTGGTCTATCTTTTCATAAAAAGATATATGGAAGCTATCACATTTTTTATTTAAATAATTTAGCCTAGCATCTCATTTTAGAAAATAAAGCAACATGTAATAAAATAGGGATGGCTAACAAGCAAGTGACTTGTTCCATGAAGCCATAACAAAATTGAAATAACATCAGCCTGGATTTTTCCCCTGGATTTCGCAAGTCAGAACATTTGTTATGACTGTTGCTATCCATGGATTGTATGCTTGGCCAGCCGCAGTCGGGGCTCCACACACAGAGATGGATGGGGTGTAGCTCGTCAATCTCTGTAGTCCTGGATTTAATTTTGATTGAACATGTTTATACTTGTGAGCTTATAATCAGCCCTGGGTTTTTTTTAAAAGATGGTTCAAACGGTTTCTTCTTTTTTTTAATTCTTGCTAACTACTATTGTAGTTTCACAGAGATTTACTAGCCTGAAAGATTTCTGAAGACATTAATAAAATAAAGAAAATCTATTATTTAGTCTGAGCCTGAAAACATAAAGCAAAGGGGTTCTGGGAAGTTGGATACTGATTGGTTTTCCCGTTTGATCAGTGTAGAAAGCCTGCTAAAGACACTCATAGTCAGAGCTGTTTGTGGGTGGGGAAAAGCTCGAATAAAGAAGCAGAGAGCCAGCATGGTCTAATTTGACCAATCATTCATTTTCATTTATCTTCTGTTTATTCAATAAATGTTTCTTTTTTGTTTGTTTGTTTCCAGTGGATTTTTTTTTATTTTTAAATTTTATTTAGAAAATTAACTTTAACAGGGTGACATTGATCAATAAGAGTAAATAGGTTTTGGTAAGCATTTCGATAGTATTTGAACTGTTGATTATGTTATATGCCCATCGCTCAAAGTCAAATCATTTTTCATCACTGTATATTTGTTCTTCTTTATACCCTTTCCCCCCATCCAACCCCCTCCCCCACATCCCCTTACCCCTGATAACCACTTTACTTTTATCTATGTCCATGAGTCTCAGTTTTATATCCCACCTATGTGTACAATCATACAGTTTTTAGCTTTTATTGATTTACTTATTTCATTCAGTATAGTGTTCTCAAGGTCCATCCATGTTGTCATAAATGATACTATGTCATACTTTCTTATGGCTGAGTAGTATTCCATTGTATATGTGTACCAAATCTTCTTTATCCAATCCTCTATCAGGGGACACTTTGGTTGTTTCCATGTCTTGGCCATTGTGAATAATGCTGCAATAAAAATGGGGGTGCATGTGTTTTTACGTACCAATGTTTTTGAATTTCTGGGGTATATACCCAGTAGAGAGAGATTGCTGGGTCATATGGTAGTTCTATTCTTTGTTTTTTGAAAAACCAGCATATTTTCTTCCATAATGATTGTACTAATTTGCATTCCCACCAGCAGTGAATAATGATTCCTTTTTCTTCATGGCCTCTCTAACTCTTGTTATTATCTGTCTTATTGATAGTAGCCAATCTTACAGGTGTGAGGTGGTATCTCATTGTACTTTTGATTCGAATTTCTCAAATAGCTTGTAAAGATGAGCATCTTTTCATATATCTGATGGCCATGTGTATGTCCTCTTGAAAGAAGTGTCTGTTCATGTCCTCTCCCCATTTTTTAATTGGATTGCTTGCTTGTTTGTTGCTGAGCTTTGTGAGTTCTTTATATATTTTGGATATTAAGCCCTTACCAGAGCTGCTGTTTACAAATACCATTTCCCATTTAGTTGGCTGCCTATTCTGTTGTCCGTTTTGGTGGTGGGGGGGGGGTTGCTGTGCAGAAGCTTTTTAGTTTGATATAGTCCCATTCATTTATTTTTTTGCATTTACATCCCTTGCCTTTGGGGTCAAATTCATAAAACGTTCTCTACAGCCAAGGTCTATGAGCTTAGTTCCTGTGTTTTCTTCTATGTAATTTATTGTTTCAGATCTTATATTTAGCTCTTTGATCCATTTTGAACTAATTTCTCTGCAGGGGGACAAACTGTAGTCAAGTTTCATCCTTTTGCATGTGACTTTCCAATTTACTCAGCACCATTTATTAAAGAGGTGTTCTTTTCTCCTTTGTGTGTTTTTGGTTCCTTTGTAAAAGATGGTTTGTCCATATATATGTGGTTTTATTTCTGGGCTCTCAATTCTGTTCCATTGGACTGTATGTCTGTTTTCCTGCCAATGCCATGCTGTTTTGATTATCGTGGCTCTATAGTATAATTTGAAGTCAGGTAGTGTGATACCTCTGGATTCATTCTTTTTCCTCAGGATTGCTTTGGCTATTTGGGTTTTTTATGGTTCCATACAAACCTGCTAATATTTTGTTCTATTTCATTTAAAAATGACATTGGGATTTTGATGGGGATTGCATTCAATTTGTATATTGCTTTGGGTAATATGGCCATTTCAACTATGTTGATTCTTCTAATCCATGAACATGAAATTTTTTATTTCATTGTGTCCTTTTCAATTTCTTTCAATAATGTTTTATAGTTTTCAGCATGCAGGTCCTTCACATCCTTTGTTAAGTTTATACCTAGGTATTTTATTGTTGTTGTTGCAATTGTAAAAGGAATGGTTTAGGTTTTCTTTACTTTATTTTCCAAAGTTTCATCATTGGCATATAGATATGCAGTAGGCTTTTGTATATTGATTTTGTATCCTGTGACTTTACTGTATTGGTTTATTGTTTCTAATAGTTTTTGGTGGAGTCTTTGGGGTTTTCTATGTACAGGCTCATGTCATCTGCAAAAAGTGATACCTTTACTTCTTCTTTCCAATATGGATGTTTTTATTTCTTTTTCTTGCCTGATTGCTCTAGCTAAAACTTCCAAAACTATGTTAACTAAGAGTGGAGAGAATAGACAGCCTCATCTTGTTCCTGATTTTAGAGGAAAAGCCTTCATTATTTTCACCATTTAGCATGATATTAGCTGATGGTTTGTCATATATGGCCTTTATTATGTTTAGGTACTTTCCTTCTGTTTCAATTTTATTGAGTGTTTTAAACATAAAGAGATGTTGTACCTTATCAAATGCCTTCTCTGCATATATTGATAGGATCATATGATTTTCAATCTTTGTTTTGTTGATATGGTTATTATAATGATAGATTTCCACATGTTGAACTATCCTTGTGCTCCAGGAATGAATCCCACTTGAATGTGATGTATTATTTTTATAATGTGTCGTTGTATTTCATTTGCTAATAATTTATTTAGGATTTTTGCATCTGTACTCATTACAGATATTAGTCTATAGTTTTTCTATGTGTGTTGTCTTTGCCAGGTTTTGGTATGAGGGTTATATTGGCCTCATAAAATGTGTTGGGGAGTCAGGCACTGGAAGGGCTCTTCAGAGCCCAGATGGCAGAGCATCATCCACTGGTGGGCATGCCAGGTGCCCATCATCCACTGGTGGGCATGATCTCGGTAGGGCTCATGCAGGAGTCTGTCTGTCTGCCTTCCCCTGCTTCTCACTTTGGAAAAATACAAAAAAAAAATGTGTTGGGGAGTATTGTTTCTTCTTCTATTTTTTGGAAGACTTTGAGAAGAATAGGTACCAAATCTTCTTTCAATGTTCAGTAGAATTCACCAGGATAGCCATCTAGCCCTGGACTTTTGTTTTGGGGGAGGTTTTTGATAGTTGTTTCTATTTTCTCCCTGCTTATATGTCTATTTGGGTTTTTCACTTCTTTGTGACTCAGTCTAGGAAGATTGTATTAGTTCTAGGAATTTATCCATTTCCTCTAGGTTATTGAATTTGTTAGCATATAATCTTCTATAGTATTCTACTATGATACTTTGTATATCTATGATGTCTGTGGTAATTTCTCCTCTTTCACTTTGGATTTTGTTTATATGAATCCTTCCTCTTTTTTTCTTAGTATGTCTAGCAAGTGGTTAGTCAACTTTATTGATCTTATCAAAGAACCATCTCTTTGTTGTATTAATTTATCTATAGTTTTTTTGTTCGCTATTTCATTTAGTTCTGCTCAAGTTTTTACTATTTCCTTTCTTTTGCTGACTTTGGGTTGCCTTCTTCTTTTTCTAGTTCCCTAAGATTTGATATTAGGTTGTTTACTTGGGATCTCTCTTGTTTCTTCATATAAGCCTGTAATAACATAAACTTCCCTCTTATTACTGCTTTTGCTGCACTCCAAAATTTTAATATATTGTGTTGTCATTTTCATTTGTCTATATATATCTTTTTATCTTGGCTTTTATTTCTTCTATCACCCAGGCATTTTATAGAAGTATGTTGTTAAATTTTCACATTTTTTGGGTTTCTTTACTTCCTTTTTACAGTTAAATTCTAATTTCAAAGATTTATAATCAGAAAATGTACTTGGTATAATTTCAATCTTTCTGAATTTGTTGATGTTACTTTTGTGGCCCAACATATGGTCTATCCTTGAAAATATTCCATGCACACTGGAGAAGAATGTGTAATCTGACTTTTTGGAATGAAATGTCCTATAATTGTCTGTTATGTCCATTTGATCCCAAGTGTCATTTAAGGCCAATATTTCTTTATCAATTTTCTGTTTGGATGATGTATTTAAAGCTGTCAAAGTTGTGTTGAAATCTCCAAGTATGAGCAGGTTTTTATCTGCTTCTATTCTTAGATCAGATAGTAGATGTCTTATTTATTTTGGTGCTCCCTGGTTCAGTGCCTCTATATTAAGAAGTGTCGTGTATTCTTGATACAGTGTCCACTTTATTATTATGAAATGTCCATCTTTGTCTCTAGTTACCTTTGTTGTCTTGAAGTCAGCATTGTCAGATATGAGTATGTCTACTCCTGCCATTATTTAGATATCATTTGCTTGGAGAATTTTTTTCCAACCTTTTACTTTGAATCTATTTTTGTCCTTGCAGCTTAGATGTGTCTCTTGAAGGCAGCATGTGGTTGAGTTTTGCTTTTTGATCCAATCTGCTACTCTGTGCCTCTTTATTGTTGAGTTCAGTCCATTGACATTTAGGGTAATTATTCATGCTAGAGGATTTCCTATAGCTATATTATGTTTTATTTTCTGGTAGCTCTAGCTCTGTGTCTTGTTTGGTTCTCTCTTTACTTTCTGTCAGTTGTTTTTGTTTGGTGGTTTTCCATACGTCGTTCACCTCTTTCTTCTTTTTTGAAGCTGTGTGTTTCAGTGGTGACTTTTTTGTGGGTGGTTACCATTAGGTTATTAATAGAAAATGTTCATATGTGCAAGAGCCCTTTGTCTTATGGGTGCTTCTGCACTCCATCCTCTTTTACTACTGCAGATCTTTATCGTCTCCTATTTTATGTTATTGTTGTCATAGATTATTCTTGTTTTTATTGTGACTTTGTTGGAGCTTTTACTTCAGTTTTGATTTGTTTTGTTCTTTGTATTTGGTCAAATAACTTCCTTGAGTATTTCCTACAGTGGGGTTTTCTGGTGTTATATTCCCTCAGCTTTTGTATGTCTGTAAAAGTTTTTATTTCTCCTTCATATATGAAGGATAACTTTGATGGATATAGTATTCTTGGCTGGTAACTCCTCTCTTTCTGTATTTTGAATGTTTGGGTTCACTCTCTTCTGGCTTGCAGAGTTTCTGCTGAGAAGTCTGAAGATAACCTAATGGGCTTTCCTTTGTATGTTATGTTGCTCTTTTCTCTAGATGCCTTGAGGATTCTTCCTTTTTCATTGATTTTTGACAGTTGCCTTGGAGTAGATCTTTTTGGGTTGCAGTAAATTGGCATTTATTTACTTCCTGGATTCAAGTCTGGAACTCTTTCCATAGGCTTGGAGAATTCTCATCAGTTATTTGTTTCAATAGGCTCTCCATTTCATTCTTCTGCTCTTCTTCTTCTGATTTATCTATTACTCTTTTTTTTTTAATAAATTTTATTAATTTTAATGGGGTGACATCAATAAATCAGGGTACATATATTCAAAGAAAACATGTCCAGGTTATCTTGTCATTCAATTATGTTGCATACCCATCACCCAAAGTCAGATTGTCCTCCGTCACCTTCTATCTAGTTTTCTTTGTGACCCTCCACCTTAACCTTTCCCTCCTTCCCTCCCCTCCACCACGCCCCCCCCCTGTAACCACCGCACTCTTGTCCATGTCTCTTAGTTTCATTTTTATGTCCCCCCAATGTATGGAATCATGCAGTTCTTGTTTTTTTCTGATTTACTTATTTCATTCCGTATAATGTTATCAAGATCCCACCATTTTGTTATAAATGATCCGATGTCATCATTTCTTATGCTGAGTAGTATTCCATAGTGTATATGTGCCACATCTTCTTTATCCAGTCTTCTATTGAAGGGCTTTTTGGTTGTTTCTATGTCTTGGCCACTGTGAACTATGCTGCAATGAACATGGGGCTACATGTGTCTTTACGTATCAATGTTTCTGAGTTTTGGGGGTATATACCCAGTAGAGGGATAAGGTAGTTCTATTTTCAGTTTTTTGAGGAACCACCATACTTTCTTCCATAATGGTTGTACTACTTTACATTCCGACCAACAGTGAATGAGGGTTTCTTTTTCTCCACAGCCTCTCCAACATTTGCTATTACCTGTCTTGTTGATAATTGCTAATCTAACAGGTATGAAGTGGTATCTCGTTGTAGTTTTGATTTCCACTTCTCTAATAATTAATGAAGATGAGCATCTTTTCATATATCTGTTGGCCATTCATATTTCTTCCTGGGAGAAGTGTCTGTTCATGTCCTCTTCCCATTTTTTTATTGGATTGTTTGTTGTTGAGTTTTATGAGTTCTTTGTATATTTTGGATATTAGGCCCTTATCTGAGCTGTTGTTTGAAAATATCATTCCCCATTTAGTTGGCTGTCTATTTTGTTGTCAGTTTCTCTTGCTGAGCAAAAACTTCTTAGTCTGATGTAGTCGCATTCATTTATCTTTGCCTTCATTTCTCTTACCTTTGGAGTCAAATTCATAAAATGCTCCTTAAAACCCAGGTCCATGAGTTTAGTACCTATGTCTTCTTCTATGTACTTTATTGTTTCAGGTCTTATATTTAGGTCTTTGATCCATTTTGAATTCATTTTAGTACAAAGGGACAAGCTGTAGTCGAGTTTCATTCTTTTGCATGTGGCTTTCCAGTTTTCCCAGCACCATTTGTTGAAGAGGCATTCTTTTCTCCATTATGTGTTGTTGGCCCCTTTATCGAAATTATTTGACCATATATATGTGGTTTTATTTCTGGACTTTGTATTCTGTTCCATTGGTCTGAGTGTCTATTTTTCTACCAATACCATGCTGTTTTGATTGTTGTGGCCCTATAATATAGTTTGAAGTTGGGTATTGTAATGCCCCCAGCTTTATTCTTTTTTCTTAGGATTGCTTTGGCTATTCAGGGTATTTTATAGTTCCATATAAATATGATGATTTTTTGTTTCATTTCTTTAAAAAATGTCATCGGAATTTTGATGGGAATTGCATTAAATTTATAAATTGCTTTGGGTAATAAGGTCATTTTGATTATATTTATTCTTCCTATCCACGAACAAGGAATATTTTTCCATCTCATTGTATCTTTTTCGATTTCCCTTAACAATGCTTTGTAGTTTTTGTTATATAGGTCCTTTACATTCTTTGTTATGTTTATTCCTAGGTATTTTACTCTTTTTGTTGCAATTGTGAAGGGGATTTTTTTTTAGTTCGTTTTCTATTATTTCATTGTTGGCATATAGAAAGGCTATGACTTTTGTATGTTAATTTTGTATCCTGTGACCTTACTGTATTGGTTTATTGTTTCTAGTAATCTTTTTGTGGAGTCTTTGGGGTTTTCGATGTATAGGATCATATCATCTGCAAAAATTGGTACCTTTACTTCTTCTTTTCCGATATGAATGCCTTTTATTTCTTTGTCTTGTCTGATTGCTCTGGCCAGAACTTCTAGCACCATGTTAAATAAGAGTGGAGAGAGTGGACAACCCTGTCTTGTTCCTGATTTAAGGTGGAAAGTCCTCGATTTTATGCCATTTAATATGATGTTGGCTGATGGTTTATCATATATGGCCTTTATCATGTTGAGATATTTTCCTTTTATACCCGTTTTGTTGAGTGTCTTAAACATAAAGTTGTGTTGTATTTTACTGAATGCCTTTTCTGCATCTATTGATAAGATCATGTGGTTTTTGTTCTTTGTTTTGTTGATATGGTGTATTACGTTAACCGTTTTGCATATGTTGAACCATCCTTGAGATTCTGGGATGAATCCCACTTGATCATGATGTATTATTTTTTTAATATGTTGTTGTATTCGATTTGCTAGTATTTTGTTTAGTATTTTAGCATCTGTATTCATTATAGATATTGGTCTGTAGTTTTCTCTTTTTGTGCCATCCTTGCCTGGTTTTGGTATGAGGGTTATGTTGGCCTCATAAAATGTGTTTGGAAGTATTGCTTCTTCTTCAATTTTTTGGAAGACTTTCAGTAGAATAGGAACCAAGTCTTCTTTGAATGTTTGATAGAATTCACTAGTATAACCATCTGGGCCTGAACTTTTATTTTTGGGGAGGTTTTTAATAGTTTTTCTATTTCCTCCATGCTAATTGGTCTGTTTAGGCTTTCTGCTTCTTCATGACTCAGTCTAGGAAGGTTATATTGTTCTAGGAATTTATCCATTTCTTCTAGATTGTTGAATTTGGTGGCATATAGTTTTTTGTACTATTCTACAATAATTCTTTGTGTATCTATGATGTCTGTGGTGATTTCTCCTCTTCAATTTTGGATTTTGTTTATATGAGTCCTTTCTCTTTTTTCCTTGGTGAGTCTTGCTAAGTTAGGTTTGTCAATTTTGTTGATCTTTTCAAAGAACCAGCTCCTTGTTCTATTAATTTTTTCTATAGTTTTTCTGTTCTCTAATTCATTTATTTCTGCTCTGATTTTTATTATTTCCTTTCTTTGCCTGGTTTTGGGTTGTCTTTGTTCTTCTTTTTCTAGTTCCCTAAGGTGTGAAGTTCAGTGGTTTACTTGGGCTCTCTCTTGTTTGTTCATATAGGCCTGAAGTGATATGAACTTCCCTCTTATCACTGCTTTTGCTGCATCCCAGAGATTCTGATATGTTGTATTGTCATTTTCATTTGTCTGTATATATACATATCTTTTGATCTCTGTGCTTATTTCTTCTTTGACCTATTCATTTTTTAAAAGTATGTTGTTTAGTTTCCACATTTTTGTGGCGTATTTTGCTCTTTTTTGCAGTTGAATTCTAGTTTCAAGGCTTTATGATCAGAAAATATGCTTGGTACAATTTCAATTTTCCTGAATTTGTTGATGTTATTTTTGTAGCCCAACATATGGTCAATTCTTGAGAATGTTTCATGTACACTAGAGAAAAATGTATACTCTGTCACTTTGAGATGAAGTATCCTATAGACCAGGGGTTGTCAAACTTTTTATAAAAACCGCCCACTTTTGCAGTGCTGGTAGACCTGGTCCCTACTTCCCACTAGTGGGCGGTCCAGCTTTCATGATGGGCCAGTCGCAGCGCTGTTTGGTTGCATGGTAGGGACCAGGTTGACCAGCACTGCAAAAGTGGGCGGTTTTTATAAAAAGTTTGACGACCCCTGCTATAGATGTTTATCAAATCCAGGTGCTGTAGTGTTTCGTTTAAGGCCAATATATCTTCATTGATTTTCTGTTTGGATGAACTGTCTAGAGCCATCAGCGCTGTATTTAGGTCTCCAAGTATGATTGTATTTTGTCAGTTTTTGTTTTTAGATCAGTAAGTAGCTGTTTTATATATTGTGGTGCTCCTTGGTTTGGTGCATATATATTAAGAATTGTTATGTCTTCTTTATTCAGTGCCCCCTTAATTATTATGAAATGATCATTTTTGTCTGTGAGTACTTTTGCTGTCTTGTAGTCAGCATTATTAGATATGAGTATTGCTACGCCTGCTTTTTTTTGGATGTTATTTCCTTGGAGTATTGTTTTCCAGCCTTTCACTTTGAATTTGTTTTTATCCTTGTTGCTTAGATGAGTTTCTTGTAGACAGCATACAGTTGGATTTTCTTTTTTAATCCATTCTGCTACTCTGTGTCTTTTTATTCATGAGTTTAATCCATTTACGTTTAGTGTAATTATTGACACTTGTGGGTTCCCTATTGCCATTTTATAAATTGCTTTCTGTTAGTTTTGTATCTTGTTTGATTCTTCTCTTTTGTTTTTCTATCATTTGTTTTTATATGTTTGTATTCCATACTTCTTTCTTCTGTCGCTACCTTTTTTAAGTCATGTGCTTCTGTGGTGGTATTTTCAAGGGTAGTTACCATTTAGTAATGAAAAGGGTACCTACCATATTCATTATAGTACCCTATCTTATGTGTGTTTCTGCACTCCATCATCCTTTGCTACTGTTAATCTTCGTCCTCTCCTTTTTTTTTTTTTTTGTCACTGTTTAAATTTGGTTTTATTGTGTTCTTAGTGGAGCTTTTACTTGTGGTTTTGTTTTGTTTGGTTCTTTTTATCTGGTTGGAAAATCCCCTTTAGTAATTTCTGGAGTGGGGGTTTTCTGATGATAAATTCCCTCATCTTTTCTGTATCTGTGAATATTTTTATTTCTCCTTCATATTTGAAGGATAGCTTTGATGGGTATAGTATTCTTGACTGAAAGTTCCTCTCTTTCAGGGCTTTTAATATTGGGGTCCAGTCTCTTCTAGCTTGTAGAGTTTCTGTTGAGAAATCTGATGATAATCTAATAGCTCTTTCTTTATATGTTGTGTTCTTCTTTTCCCTGGCTGCCTTGAGAATTTTTTCTTTGTCATTGGTTTATGCCAATTTCATTATGATGTTCCTTGGAGTAGGTTTGTTGTGGTTAAGAAAACTTGGTGTTCTGTTTGCTTCTTGAATTTGAGGCTTTAGTTCCTTCCACAGGCTTGGGAAGTTCTCGTCTATTATTTGTTTGAATATATTCTGCATTCCATTTTCTCTCTCTTCTCCCTCTGATATCCCTATTATTCTTATGTTAATCTTTTTTATGGAGTCAGACAATTCCTGTAAGGCTTTCTCATTTTTTTTTTAATTTTTGAGTCTCTCTCTTCTTCTCTCTGTTGTGTCTCAAGTTGCTTGTCTTCTATGTCACTAATCTTACCTTCTATCTAGCCTGTTCTATTAGCTAAGCTTGTTACCTCATTTTTCAGTTCATGAATTGAGTTTTTCATCTCTGTTTGATTTGTTTTTATAGTTTTAATTTCCTTGGTAATATATTCTTTGTGTTCATTGAGTTGTTTTCTGAGCTCCCTAAATTGCCTTTCTGTGTTTTCTTGTATATCTCTGAGTATTTTTAGTATTTCTATTTTAAATTCTCTGTCATTTAGCTCCAAGGTTTCCAATATATTAAATTTTTTCTCCATAGATTTTTTCCGCATCTATCTGTCTTTTGTTTCATGATACTCGATTTCCTTTTTCTTAATGGATCTGAGGGTGGTCTTGTTGATAGCACTTTGTTTTCAGTGTGTGGGACTTCCAGACGCTCCAAGGATAGATTTTTCTCTTCCTGGTTGATGAACTTGTTGAAATTTTGGCGAAATTTGTTGGTCACACGCCTCACGGCACCATTTCTCTGACATCACTCTGAAATAAATTATCTTGTTCCCCATTTTTCTTATATTGCTCTTTCTAATGGTGTCAGACAATTCTTGTAGATCTCTCTCAATTCTTTTTATTCATGAATTTCTCTCCTCTCGATAGCATCTCTAGTTGTCTCTCTTTGCTGTCACTGATTTTATTCTATATCTGTATTGTTCTATTAGCTAAACATGCTACCGCAGTCTTCAATTCATGTATTGAGTTTTTCATCTCTGTTTTTAAAGTTTCAGTTTTCTTGGTGAGGTATTTGTTTTGTTCATTAACTTGTTTTCTGAGCTCATTAAGTTGCCTATCAGTATCTTCTCACATGTCACTGAGTATTTTCAGAACTTAAATTTTGAATTCTCTGCCACTTAACTTCAAGGTTTCCATGTGACTGAGATTTTCATCTGGAGATTTTTTTATTTTCTTTCTGAAATATGTCTCTGTCTTGTGTAGCCATGGTATTCGATTTCTTCTTACATCATGGCATTTGATAGTGCTATTGTTAAGAATCCTAAAAAAGAACAACTAAAATCAATAAAAAGTTAAAATGATAAAGTTAGAATAGAAATATAAAAATTTTAAGAATTATAACAAGTGAAGAGAAAAATCAGAAAAAAAGATCTAAAGCAAAGGAAAAATCAAAACAAAACACCCACAAAATATATATGAATAAGAAAAATAAAAATTAAAGAAAATAAAATTCAAAAGAGAAAAAGAAGATAGAAAAGAAAGGAAAAAGTGGGGGGAAAGGTAAAATAAATTTTGGTTTTGAGAGGTTTCTTCCAGTAGGTGTCACTGTATTACATCTTTTAGCTCAATAAAGTGTCTGGGTTGTCTGCTGAAATATTGCTGTTGCAATGATGCAGGTAGGGCCTCAGTTGTGTTGGTTGGTGAAGCATGTTATGAGGGCTTTACAGCTTTAGCTTTCTTGCTTTATGGCTCTAACAATGGCAATCTCTGGATTTTGTGGGCTCCTTTCCACATCTCAACAGACCTGGGGACCAGACATGGAGCACCTCTGTAATTCAGGGGAGAAAGTGGCTCTGGGGGGCTAGTTGTGAGGTTTGTCTTCACCACTCTCTGTACCATGAGTTGAGGGAGGAAAGATCTGCAAGGCTGGGAAGCTGCACTTTAGCTTTTTCTGTCTCTGCTGAGTGCAGGCTGCAGGCAGACTGCAGGATACTGGCTGTGACCCCATGCTATGCCACTTTAGTTTATCTCCCTCTGTGCCCCTCTATCTCACTGCTCCTCCCAGCTGAAGGATACTAGTCACTCTGAGTTTCCCTCTTCATACCCATCAGACAAAATCCAGAGAGCCTGAGCTTCCTCCTTCCTATAGTCCAGCAGAAAAAAAACCTCAGTCATTCCAGGTTTGTCTCTTCTCCTCTCCAGAGCCCACTGCAAATGTGCTTTATCTTCCACCCCCTTTTCACCTTATCCCATCTTTAGTCCATTCAGTGCATGGATCTTTCAGGCACACCTGCAAGCCCATCTGGGGTTTTCTTTGCTGTGTTATACTTGTTCAATTTGTTGAAATTTCAAGGGGATAGATCAGTATTATCTCTCACCCTGCCATTACTCTGATGTCATCCTAAATATAAGTTTATTGCTTGCCATGCACTAGGTCTTAGTAATAATGTTGAAGAGTTTCCTGCTTTTTCTAATGGGAAGCTATGACCACCTAGTAACAATAGGTTCTCCCACACAGACTGGACAAACACACAAACACACACACACACACACACACACACACACACGCTCATACTCATTCACCATCACTTTACTTCACTTTCACCATATAAATCAGAATAGAAGCTCAAAACATAAACAAAGAAAGCTGTATGCTTTATACTTTCGATTTCGTGTCCTGAGATTCAGACCCACTCTACATTAATCCAAGGGTGGTCATATGTGGTTTGAGAAGCATGGGGAAATAGCTGCTGATGACACTGTTACTCTGTGTGAAGGGTGATCCATAGGTTTATAGATGGTTCAACTCTCTACCATGTGAAGAATGGATTAGGCATTAGTTTCAGATGCTGGAGCTGGCAGTCTCCCTCCAACCATTGTGCCATCATTTGTGATAGAAAGGCATGGGAGAGTTTATTTACCTTTCTCTTCAGATTTTCAATAAGCAAAAGGATTTTATTTCTAAACAAAGTTACCCTTAATATATACCTATAAGAAAGAGAGAAAACATTCCTGGTTTTAAACTTTGAAGGACCATCTTACACTGCCATTTTGAAAGAAATTTAAAAATCAGTTAGTTTGAACTTAAAAGGAGCTCTGAACTGCTGTTGAAAACCTAAACTGTTAGTGAATAGATGGCCTCTGTATTTTTATTGTCATTTTACTAATGAAGAAACTGATACCGAAGGAGATTGAGTGATGGGCTCAAATTCACAGTGCCAGATGTCACAGCTGAGACTGGAATTCTGGAGTCTTAACAGTTTTTTCCACCAAACCATTCCTAAAATAATGCTTTTGCTCATGCTCTTCACTCTGTCTGGCAAGCCTCTCCACCAAGCCCCAACATTAGCCATCCAGGTTCAGTTTAAGTACACATAATCAGATACCACTTCAGCCAAGAGTCTTCATGACCAGGGTACCAGTCAGACTTCAGGAGGGCGCCTCCACTCACCCCAAAGCATCAAGCTTTCTGAAGAAGGATAAGCTGCCTCTGGATCCCAAAGGAATGACTGGTATTGAGCTGACAAGAAGAAATGTTTTGCAAAATGTTGCTAACCAAGTCAGAATTTAAACTGATGATGAGACCTTGGGAAAGAATGGAGAAAAGTAACATACCTTTTCAAACCTCCAGTAATCCTTCTACTGATTGTTTCTGTACTCATTATCCAGATGTCCTTTATATACAAGCACAGAACATCACTGCTCATTTGTGCCACAAATTCTTCAAAAAAAAAAAAAAAAAAAAAACAGAAACAGAAAGCTTCTGTTACACTGAAAAAGAAAGATCCTTTTTTACTAAGTGCTTATATGAAGACTGATTAGGTTATTTCTTCAATAACACCAATGTCTACTATATTTTTTTTTCTATACCTGCATAAAAATAAATTTCAAATTATTAACAAAAGAAAATTACAACCTACTGAATAGGAGAAAAATATTCATTAACAATAGATTCAATAAAGGAATATTATCTAAGATATGTAAAGAACTCATACAAGTTAACACCCCAAAATAAAACAATCTAATTAAAAAGAGGGCAGACAACCTGAATAGACATTTCTCCAAAAAGAACATACAGATGGCCAACAGAGATATGAAAAAATGCTCACCATCACTAATCATAGGAAAATACAAATTAAAACCACAATGAGATATCATCTCACATCTCTCAGAATGGCTATCATCAATAACAAATGCTGATGAAGTTAAAAATTGGTGCAGCCACTATGGAAAACAGTATGGAGATTTTTCAAAATTTTAAATATAGCTGCCATATGATTTAGCAATTCTACTGGGTAGTTTATCCAAAGAAAGTAAAAACACTAATTCAAAATGATATATGTACCTGACCAGGCAGTGGTGCAGTGGATAGAGCATGAGCCTGGGATGCTAAGTACCTAGGTTCAAAACCAAGGTCGCCAGCTTGAGCGTGGGCTCACCAGCTAGAGCATGGGGTCACTGGTTTGAGCATGGGATTATAGACATGAACCTGGGATCATAGATGTGACCCCATGGTCGCTGGCTTGAGCCCAAGGTCACTGGCTTGAGCAAGGGGTTACTCGTTCTCCTATAGCCCCCAGGTCAAAGCACATATGAGAAAATAGTCGATGAACAACTAACATGCTGCAACAAAGAACTGATGTTTCTCATCTCCCTCCCTTCCAGCCTGTCTGTCCCTCTCACTAAAAAAAAAAAAAAAAAAGAGAATAAGCTATATGTACCCCATATTTATTTCTACATTACTAATAGCCAAGATATAGAAGCAATCTAGATATCCATCAATATATGAATGGATAAAAAGGATGTGATCCACACACACACACACACACACACTAGAATATTATTCAGCAACAAAAAAGAATGAAATTTTGCCATTTGTAAAAGTGTGGATGGAGCTAAAGGGAATTGTGCTAGGTAAAATAAGTCAAAAACAAATACCATATGATCTCACTTATATGTGGACTCTAAAAAATAAATAAATGAATATACAAAACAGAACATAAATAGACCTATAGAGAACAAGCTGACATCATCAAAGGGGAGGAGTGGAGGGATGAGGGGGAAAAAAGAATTTAAAGTGGGACCCCAGTCAGAGTTATGAGAGCTTCGTTCAGGAGGTGGGCTTCACACTTCATTCAACTGTTTTTGAAGATGAGTAAAACTGGTGTGTGGGTAGGACAGAATGAGTAGGTTTTTCAGAAAGGTCCAATTCCTATTCAATAAAAAATGAGTAAGTAAATAAATAAATTTCTAATAAAATTATATGAAATCTAAGAATAATTCATTCTTACTGCATTTATGTATTTTTCATGGAAAGTAAAATTACTTGATGGAACTTATGAGCAGCAAAATATTTCGTTTTCAGAAGTAATCTACCTAGTATTTGCGTCTGACTTTTTTTGTGATTGTAGGTTCATTGCATTGCTTCTTTTCCTACAGATATTTTTAGGGTTGTTGATTTCCATAAATTTGATAAAAAGAAACACCATTAATACTTCTCATTTATTTTTCATTAGCTGTTCACATTAAAATAAGTCATCTTTGATCATTCTGTTATACATAACATAATTGAAGTGATTATGTAAACTTTTGCAATTTTTCCCCTTTCAAGTTGAAGAATATTATAAAGGAACTGTTATTATGAAGTAAACATTTCATGGCGACAAGGAACTGAGTGCTATGTCTACATATGAAAAATATAATTCAATCCAGATGCATGGATTACATGGAATATCCAAGAAATTATTATAAAAAAATGGGTTGTTTAAATATTTTATTATTTCCTTCATTTTTTAGCCCATTCAGTGTGTGTGAGAGAGAGAAAAATGGAAGAGCTGTTGCTTAAAAAATACCTCCATTCTCCATTATGTTTTATCACTCTGGGTAATGCACACCAATGAGCTTTTGATCACTAATTTTGATCACAGTTTTCAGTTCACACACTTTGATAACATATGTCTTGTGTTTATTCTCTGCAGCTAGAAGACCGACCAAGTGGGAAAAGAGAAATAGGGATTAAAAATCTATTTTAGAGTAAAGGTCATTTTAAAGGTACACATTTGGAAATGGGTTTGCCTTCACCTCTCTTAAATGAAGAATCATGTTTTCACCTTACCCTCATTATTTAGTCCAACCTTCTCTGAGTGTCCACTCTGAGTACATAGATTCTGCTGGAGACTGATAAGACAGGACTCCTGCTCCTTTTTCTGTGCCCTGTTTACCTCCAAAAAGTGCTGTACTGAGTGTACGCCAGTCACTGCCTCAACTGGATGGAAATCTATTTCCCCTCCATGGCTATTCTGTGCTCAGAGAATGCTGCTGTCTGTGTCTTAAAACTGTCTGTCTGCTACATTTTAAAACATGTCAAAGTTATTATAAAATAAATACATCAAAGCTATATTTTTTGCCAGTTTTCAATTTATGAATACAAATCAGTTTTAATAATTAGATTACCATGCTATTTCAGGAGCCATTTATTTAATGTATTTTTCCAAATCTTATTCAACTGAAAAATTTCCTGGAAATGGTCATCTACCAAATGGACAAAATGTATCGAGACCAAAGTGCCACCTAAAATTCTTCTCTTTTAGGAAAACAGCATATTGAAGTTCACTAATTTCAGTTCTTTTTGCTTTATATTTTCTAGCATTTGCTAGAATATAAAAATAAAAAAATAAGAATAAAACAATGAGTATGGTAATTTGAGGGAAATGTATAGTTACTATCAATAAATAAATGAATTAGGACACTGGGTCCTGGTTAAAAGAGATAATTATGAAGTAAAAGTATTTTCATCATTAGCTCAGGAAGAATAGCAACTTATTTTTCAAAGTTGAAAGAGGAAATTCAAGAGGCAATTAAACCAGAAGTTTAAAAAAGAGTATTTACACATGGAACTCCTATCATGAGCTGACATAAAGCTCCATTTCAAACACTATGCCTTCTTTAATCCCAACAACAACCTAATAAAATAGGAGTAATTATGCTCACTTGAAAGGATGCTGTGGCTGGCTGAGAGAGATTCCTGGTCTTTCTTCCTAAGCTTGAAACAACCAGTCAGTGAACAAGTCAGGATTCAAACTTAGGTGACCTAAGAAAAACTTTTGGAGTCCATGATTTGTAGACTGAGTGGAAGACACCTGACCGCTATGGAATCAGGAAGGAATAGAGTGGGACAGAGATTAGCACAGGCAGTGAGTGCTGAAAAGACCAGTTGAGAGAGAGGTGGGAGCAGTAGAGAGATTGCAAAGCAGCAAGGGAAAGGCTAACTAGAAGTAGATGCAGGCAAGATCCACACAATTGCTTCCGCTAGGAGATATGCTTCTTCCTCCCAAATGAATGAAAACATTGCAAATGCAGAGAGGTATGGAGGACAGTGAGGAAGAAATTTTAGAAACTTTTAAATACTCTCTAATTATTTTTTCAAAGTAAGGGATGAGGTCATGTCAAGAGGGAGGCTGTAAATTGGGCTTCTAGAGAGAGAAAAGGCTGTCAAATGTACACTTGACTGCTGGAAAATCCATAACTTGGGAGTAATAATGGGTCAAAATTTATAAAATAAAGAACTGTTTTAGTGTGGGAGTTGTCATGAGGCTGTGTGGAAGTGACATAATTATAGGGGATATTGAGTGTTCATTGAAATAGATTTATTCAGCCACATATTAATGAGCATTTAAATACGACAGATACAATTTCAGGTGATTTAACATGAATAAATAAAAGTCAACACTACTGAAAGAAAGAGCTAAAGAGAAAAAAGGGTTGGAGAAAAAGAAAAGAGCCCTAACAATAAATAGATAGGTTAGCTAAGAATTACATTTAGCTAAAACATAGGAACAAGAAGTTTACATGTAAAAATCTAATGCTGCCAGTTCACCCAAGTTATCATCGGGGAACCACTTCAGTGAACTGACGATGAATGTGGGGAGGGAAGAAGGGGGAAGTACAGGTGCACATGTGTGAGTGCGTGGCTGTGGAGACCAGGGAGGAGGACAGCAGGAGGCAAAACACAAAAGTACACTTGAGGCCTCCTAAACCATTTTGTAAGTTGTGTATAATAATACTAAGTTAGTATAAAATAGGTCTGTGTTTTAATTTGTAATACAAACAAAGGGAAGTGTGCTTTAAAAGAAATTGATATCTGTGTAGGGATGGATTTCTTAAAAACAGATCCCAAAGTACACACTAAAGGAAAAGATTGATACATTTGATTACTCTTATTAATTTTATTAATTAATAAATAAATGTATTGGGGTTTTTTTAAACTTTCATCAGTTTAACTTCAAGTTAAAACATTTTCAAGAAAAAGCTAAAAAGGTAAGCTCCAGTGGGAGAAGATACTTGTAACACTCGAAATGGGAGTAGCATAAAGGATTTCTAAAGAGTCATTAAGTAAAAGACAAACACCCATTGAAAAAAAGTAAGCAATAACCTGAACAGGCATTTTGCAGAAGAAGCAGCATGAACAGCTGATAAACATGTGAAAATATTCTCAATCTCATTAGTAATCAGAGCAATGCAAATTCAAACCAGAATTAAATACCATTTTACAGCATCAATTGGCAAACATGTTAAGGTCTGAAATATATAATATTGTTGTGAACAAAGGGCAGCAGGAGCTCTTATATTGATGGGAATATAATTGGTCCCAGCCCCTTCGAAAACAATTGGAAATTATCTTGTAGTTGAACATTTGCTTACCTTTCTACCTAGCAATTCTACCCCTCGATATTTCTCTAGAGAAACACTAGCATAGGTATGTGAATGTTCAAAGTGGTAATGTTGCAAGAGGAAAAAGAGAACTGGAAACATTTCAGATATCCGTTGACAACAGAATGCTTAAGTAAACTGTTATGTATTTATAAATGGATTTTACTATGACATTAAAAAAAAAAGAAAAGAATCAACTATAGCCAAGCATTGACAGAGATAAATCTCACAAACAAAATATTGAATGAAATAGACAACTCACAGAAGAATACATACAAAATGATTGCCATATGTATAAAATTGAAAACTCACAAAACCAAATAACTTGTTCATATATATGTATATATATAGTAAAACTGTACTGAAAGAAATGTAGTAATAAATCTAAAAATTAAAATAATAGTTATTGTTGCTGAGAAGATGGGATTGGAACACAAGGGTTTGAATTGATAATACTCTATTTCTTAAACTGGTAGTTTATTATTCTACAGACCTATGAACACATTACCTCTAGTCTTTTGTATGTGTATAATATTTCAAAATTATAATAGATGTAAATTTGCACAAAAATTAAAGAAGAAATGAAAAGTCAGGCATACAGAAGAAAACTTGATGTTAATCTGTAATATATGTTAGCTTTAAACTTATAAATCTTTGTGACTTTCACTAAAGATTGTGAATTGGCTGGGCCTTGAAAAGTCACAGTTCTTTGAAAGAATGGTTGAATATTTGAATTATGAGAACAGATTAATTCAGTAAATTATTTTTAATAGGTAAGAAGTACTTTCTTATAATAAATCTGTCAATTTAACTTCTGTATATCACACAAGTTGACAGTATAATATTTTCCAGAGCACGTTCTATGAAATAGCAAATGTTAAAGGTTCTGTAATCAAATTTGTTTAGGATGCTGGATACTATACCAGTCTTAGAAATTTATAAGTGAGCACCTAACCTACCAGCTAGACTAGCTTTCTTTCTATTAAAATATTAATGAAGAGAACAGTATGCATAATTTAAATATTCTCTATGAGAGAAGGAGAATATAAATATAATTTCTATCCAGGTCTAAAAGAATCATGCATCAAATAACATCTCTCACAGTGTCTTCTCCCTCTTTCTTTGACCCCTTGCCCTATGCCGACACATCAAATGTTGGAGTTCCTTAAAGACCCATTCTTCTTCCTCTTCTCTCCTTGATTCCTCCCCTACAATAAGTAATCTGATTATTTTAAGACCTCTATAATCAGATCTGACTTGTCTAAACTTATATTCTAAATTCAGCTTGGAACTGCCCAAGCTGAGATCCCAGAGGCATCTCAAATGTAAGACTGTTATCTGATACCCTAAAATAACTTGGCACCTGGACTCTCCATTTTCATGACAATGTCATCATCCTACCTAGATTTCAAGTTAGAGATAACCTCAGTTTGACTGGTTACTGAATCTTGCATCTTCAGGAATGTTTCTTAGCTCTGATCATAGTAAAGATTAGTTCGTTGCTAATCCTTGATCATACCTTAGTTTCAATATGTCTTATCTTGACATTCTATCACTAGTATCTCCAAAATGCAGTTCATAATCCATAACTTGGGAGTAATAATGGGTCAAAATCGGCTTATTATCGTAAAAAAATAAAATCTTATCATGCTATTTACTAACAAACATCTGTTAACACAAACAGCAAAGAAGGCTCTTTTAAAGTCCAACACTTCAAAAACCTGCCTCTGTGGTCTCATTTCCTGCCACTCCATAATATATACTCTATGTTGTTGTGATATTAAACTCATCATCCCCTTAATTGCTACATTTTAATTTCTCTTTTATCATATGCCAAGCCCTCTGTCAGGAATGCTCTGTCCCTCTTCATCCAATAGGCAAGCTCTTATTCATACTTTAATATGCAGAAATATCTCCTTTTATAGAACTCCTTTTCCAATATTCCCAATGAAAGATGACAACTTTCTTTTGCAAAATACAAAATACCTGTTGGACTTCCACTGTAGCACCTAACACATTGAACTGTCTCCTTCCCTACATTCTGTCCTCGTATTTTTCATAACCTGATGGAAGAATCTCACTGAATGAATTCATGAATAGAAGGCTAAATGTGTTTTTTTGTAGTTAGTTTTTATTATCAATCTTACTGAAATTAATTTGGGGTGTAAACTCATTCAGTTTTTTTAAGGTCATATTTCCAGCATTGTTATCATTTTGGTCTCTTTGTTTAAAAAATATTTAATCAATCTTATTGAGATTAATTAAAATGATGCATCTTGCTCTCCTGACTGTAATGAGTAGTGTCTCTCCCCTGACCATTCTTTTTCCTTTCACTGAAAAATGTTCTAGCTGTGGAATCTATGTCTTCTGAACTAGTGGATGACGTACTAAGGAAGTCTTCACTATGATCAAGCTCAATACTATCATAGCCCTAGCCTTTGTTACAATAGAAAAAGATGTCTCCTCTCAGTGAGGGGTTACTGAATGCATCCCTATCTCTGGGCTGATGTAGCCAGAACCAAGGAATAAGTTTTGGCAAGCAGAATACAGGCTGATTTCAGGCCCTATGTGTCCTCAGCCTTCCTCCTGGCCCTGAGCCCCTGTGTAAGGGACAAGCTGCGCAGCCGTGACCTGTAGCTCTGAGTCAGTAGTCCTGTAATCTTATGGTCCCATGACTGACTCAACCAAGCACAGCATTTGCCTAATTGTCCTTGGGAACCAGCCTGCGGCTAGATGACAATTGCTCTTAAACTACTTCCTTTATAAGAATCCTCAGTCTAATACATTGAGATCAGAGGTGGATGGATTTAATGGCAGGGACACCTGGTGTGTGCCCTGGGCCCTGACTTCTGAAGGGCCCCGCAAAACCCCAACTTTACACTTTTTTCTAATGACACCAAGTTTGGTTTCATATATGCAATTTTAACATTAATAGTACATAATATTTTTTATTCATTTAAAAATATGGTTAACATGTATTATTTTCCCTCTCTCTCTTTTTTAAGGGGGCCCAATATTTTCTTCTGCACCCGGGACCTCAACTGACCTTAATCCACCTCTATTGAGATGAGCCAATCAGTTAACACAAATGGGAATTTTCATAGGCCTGTGATGGATTCCAATTAAAATGTGATTTTACTCAAAGTTTTAGTGCCCTTTTCAAATAATAATTACAGTTTCATTACAAAATAGCAAGTCCATCCTAAGCCAATGAGATAACCCTAAGTACATGAACCTAGAGCTGTGATGGCAAACCTTGTTATAAAAACTGCCCACTTTTTCAGCGCTGGTCAACCTGGTCCCCTCCCTCCCACTAGTGGGTGGTCCAGCTTTCATGGTGGGTGGAGCAGAGCAAACAAATGATGCCGCAGTTGGCCCACCATGAAAGCTGGACTGCCCACTAGTGGGCGGTAGGGACCAGGTTGACCAGCACTGCAAAAGTGGGAGGTTTTTATAAAAAGGTTCGCCATCAAGGACCTAGAGCATAAACATATTGATGTGGACGAAAAAGATAATCACTCATAAAACAAATAAGTCAAAATGCCCAGTGAATTTAGGAAGTACTTAAAATAAATAGAGGAGAGTAAATGGTATTTATTCATTCAGAAACAAATATTTATTGAGCCTCTACTAGATGTTATTAACTCTAGACCTGGGAAAACACATTAACCAAACAAATGACACTGGTGGAATTCATAGGAGTAAATGGGAGAAGAAAATAAATAAACAAATCTCTACTATGTTAGCCGGTGAGAAATGCCAGGGAGAAAAATGAAGCCCAGTGAGAAGATGAGGGCTGAGAGGAGGGTCATTTAATACTGGTGCAGGATGGTCAGAGAAGAACTCACTAAGAAGGAACATTTGTCAGAGAGGAGGCCACAGGCCCTGAGCTGGAAACGTGTGTGCACCTGCACCTCTGCCCAGTTGCTTCGGTATTTGCCTTTTTTTAGCTGTTTTTAAAGAGCAATTTTTATATTTAAACATTACACCCTTTGAATTCCACATGTGTTACCAATGTGCCCCCATACACTTTGTCCATGTATTTTTCCTCTGCAATGATTTCTGTACCAATGGAATTTTGATCAGAATTGCATTCAAATATACTAATTTGGGGAGAAAGGACATATTTGTACCCGTCGGGCTTCTCAGTCAATAAGATTGGTAGTCCAATCCTGAAAGTTTCACAAAATTTTATTAAGATTGTTTTTTAGTATTTTTTATATTTTTGCTATTATTAATTTTAGGATTATTTTAGTACATTATATTTTCTAACTATTCTGGTTATAAGAGAAAACTATTATTTTTAAAGATATATAGTTTCTATTCAACCATTTTGTTCAACTCTCTTATTCCTATAGTTTTTACTTTGTTTTAAACAATTATTTCATGTTAATATATGATTTTCTTTTATTCTCATTGTTAGTACTTCATGTCTACTCCATTTACAAAAAATTCCAGAACAATATGAAAGAAACAAGATAACAACACACACATTTTTCTTGTTCTTGTTTTGAATGAGACATGCCTTCTAGCATTTTACTATTATGTATGATTCTGGCCTTTTAAGAGAGGTGTTATTTATTATGCTAAGGAGATATCCTTTTAGTCATAGATTAAAACAATTTTATTTGAATTGAATATTAAATTTTATTAAATTCTGGCATCTGTTGAAGAAATGAAATTGTTTCTAATTTGAATAACTGATACAATGAATGAAATTAATATAAGATCTACCAAAAATATTTCCAAAGAACATGTTTTCTACAGGTTTGTCCATGAGAAATAATTAGCCAAGGGAGGAAATTATCCTCTGGTCAAATAGCTTACAGAAATTTTGCATAGCATAGTCTCTCCTTGGAGATTTATTTGCTCATAATCATATGAAAGATAAGAAGTCCAGCAGTCAAGAAATTCTGTTTGAATAAAATATATGTGTGTGTGTGTGTCTGTGTGTGTATACATGTATGTATTAGATCTTAAAAGTTTCCATCACAGGAAAAACAAACATTTTGGGGGGCAGAGGACCTGAATAGACACTTCTCTCCAAAGGAGACATACAGAAGGCTAAAAGGGATATGAAAACATGCTCAAATGTCACTAATCATCAGAGAAGTGCACATTAAAACCACAATGAGGTATCATCTCACACATGTCAATAAATCCACAAATGACAAGTTTTGGCTGGGTGTGGAGAAAAGGGAACCCTCATGCACTGCTGATGGAAATGCAGATCAGTGTGACCACTGTGGAAAACAATGTGGAGTTCTCCTCAAAAATTAAAAATAGAACTGCCTTATGACCCAGCAATTCTACTGCTGGGAGTTTTTATACAAAGAAACCCAAAATGTTAATTTCAAAGAATATATGCACTACTCCTATGTTCATTGCAGCATTATTTGTAATAACCAAGATATGGAAACGATTCAAGTGACCACCAATAGACAAGTAGATAAAAAAAAAAAGCAGCAGTGGTACATATATACAATGGAATATCTTACCGTTTGTCATAGCATGGATAGACCTAGAGGGTGTTTTGTTAAGTGAAATAAGTCAGTCAGAGAAAAATAAATACCATATGATTTCACTTGTATGTGGAATGTAAAGAACAAAATTGAAACAGACTCGTAGACACGGAGAGCAAACTGGTAGTTGCAGAGGGGAGGAGGGTTGGGGACTGGGAGAAAGGTGAAGGGACTGAGAAGCACAAACTGACAGTGACGCAATAGTCACAGGAACGTAAGTAAAGCATAGGGGATACAGGCAATAATATTGCGATAGATATGTATGGTTCCAGATGGGGTACTAGAGGTATCAAGGGGAATACTCTGTAAAATATATAATTGTCTAACCACTAAGCTGTATACCAAAACCAAGAAAAAATAAAATTGAAGAAAAAAAGAAAAAGACATTTTTTTTGTATCTGAGGTAATGGATGTTAACTAAACCTATTGTGGTAATCATTTTATGGTATATGAAAGTCAAGTCATCATTCTATACATACTGCTGTTTGTAATTATATCTCAATAAAACTGAAAAAATGCAGTTAAACCCACCATTTCCAAACATTACCTGTACCGTTCCCTCATATAACACCTATTAGCATTTCACTAATATAAGATTCAATCTAACACATTAAGAATTGTGCTGTTACTAGCTTTTCTTATATTAAATCACCCTTGCACTCTTGGAATGAAACTTCCCTGGCCATAGAACATAGGTGTTTGATTTAGTGCTAAGATTGGTTGGTTGGGTTTTCACTGAGGATTTCTGAGTCTGTCATTACCAGTGGGATTGTACAATACTGTAATTTTGTGTCCCTATCCCATTTTGACTTTTCCCTGAGTTTTAGTATCAGTCTAATGCTGAACTGGTAATATAAACTTGAGAACTTCATATTTTTCTGGGCTCTGGAACAGTTTATGCGGTGTAGGAATTATCAATAAGGTTTTGTTTTCTTAATTTGAAATAGTTTCTGTAAAAGAGCCAAAAGAGAGATGAACCCAAATACAGTGCTAACTGGTTGTCAGTGAGCTTGTAGTTGAATCTCCAGTTAGCTCTGTTTTCTTTACTGATGAGGCTTCAAGTGCCTCCATGTTCCTTCACTGTGAGTAAACATGACTGCTGTTTGCTCCGGGAGGCTGACGGCTCAGACAGCCTACTCTGCTTAGGAGCAATAACTCCTTGCTCTTGTCACTCCAGCTCACCACAGAACAGGGAGCATCAAAGTCGGGTCAGGGGAGCAGGACGTGATAGAATCCCAGGCAGGAGAATCAAACCTCACTATGAGCACGTTGACCCTGATGCTGAGAACAAAGTGAGGTGACAAGAACGGAGGGGGGGGAGGCACCCGAGCCCAGTGAATGGTAGGGGCTAAAATCCCAAGTAGAGGGTCGAGGAGTATTGATCCTATTTTTAAAACACTTTCTTTGAAGCAGTGATGGGACGAGGTTGGACTCTTATGCTGTGTAAGGGGGGAAATGGGATGTTAATGCCACTTTTGAAATCGATTCCTCCCTGAGCCACAAAACACTTTATTCAGGGAGCTGCCATATTGTAATCTACAAAATACTTTACAGATCTGCTAAAGGCTTGGGTATAAGGACACACAAAGATGTTTACATGGTTTCTAATACAGGGATTACTCAGCATTAACAAGCAAAATATCTCCGCTGTGCAGGGCCGGGGTCATTGCAGGCACCTTGTTGTGCTTGGTGTTCGCTAAATAAGTGCATATGTTGTCTTCCCTGTTTATACAATCGACATGCTCCTAGAACATGGGACAAAAATTACATTGAGAGAAGTAAATCCGTTTTTCAGGTTTTTAAAATATGTAACAACTACGTAGGTGTGAAATACGTTTTTTATCTTTTTTTAGTTGGTGTATTTCTCAGCATTGACACTTAAATTTTCTTTTCCTTTAAATCCTAATACTTTCTCAAAGTATAATAATGGTCTCAGATATTTTAAGATATTAAAGAGAACTTAATGTTCAAAATAATTTTTTCTAAATAAGTTAATAAGTTACTATTTTTGCATCTTCACATGCTGGGTAGCATTAAAAATAAAAATAATTGTACCTTCAGCTGATACACGAATTGCATGATACTGTTCATTAACCAAATTTTAATGTATTTCTTTGAAGACAGGCCTGACCTGTGGTGGCACAGCAGATAAAGCATTAACCTGGAACGCTGAGGTCGCTGGTTCAAAACTTTGGTCAAGGCATATATAGGAGTTGATACTTCTTGCTCCTTCCCCCTTCTCTCTCTCTCTCTCTCTCTCTCTCTCTCTCTCTTTTCTCCTCCCTCTCTAAAAATGAATTAATAAAAAAGAATAAAAAATAAGACAATTAGAAACTGCTAAGATTACAAATCCCTGGGTTATTCTCTGTAATGTGCTGAATGCCAAGAAAAGAAACATATATGTTAAAGGGAAATAATGGCTATCAATAGGAAAATTGTTCCCTTTCAGATCTCTTCAAGGAAGCACGACTGTCTAGGTGAATTGTCAGGAGAAACTAATTTATCCACCCACAAGCCCTCTCACTTCACAGTGGTAGGCCTGTGTTTAACATGTTAAATACTCTTGCTTCAGTAGTGGTATACAAAAAAGGAAAGGCATAATCAAAAGAAGATTTTGATGGTATGCTGCTATGTGAAGTCAGGATTTAAAATGGGTGCAGTATTTTAACCAACACTAAGTTCTTTGAAGCTCTTCGATTATCACAAGGTTAAAAATCGTTCCTTGCCCTTGATTAAAGGGGAAAAAAAAATCTGATTTTCCTGTTGCAAAGCCTTCTTGAAAGAGATGATGGGGAAAGTGCCACAGTGAAGAGCCAAGACTGAATCAAAGAATATTGACTTTGTGTCTAACCCAGCTTGCACTTTTTCAGTTCCAACGCCTAGCCAGGAAATACATGGAGGCTGTTTCCACAAAAAGTCACCTGAGCCTAGAAAATTACTGAGTGGGAAGATAGGAAAACGTATCCTTCTCCTTAGCAATGCTTGAGTGTTTCCTTTTTAAAAAATAACCTTTCCTGCTTCCTAGATTTGTGATTTTAAAGAAAATGCCAAGATTACACATCTTTGATGATGGTTCCCTGGGGTAGGGTTCCTACAATTGTTGCTACCACCTGACTTATCCCCTTTTGTGAAATGTGAACGGAGGCTCACAGATGTACCACAATGGTTGGACATACTGTTCTGAAGCCTACACTGAAGCCACCTTGTTTTTCAAGGTTTTCAAGTTGTAGTTGGATGTAGAAAAAGAAACGGAAGCTGAGGGACCACATGAAGAAACAGATTAACACGACTCAGTAATGGGGCATGAAGGATGAGGATGAGAGCAAGGTCAAGGGTGATGCACATGTCTTGGAGAATATGGTGCTACCACCCAAAAAAGTTAGTGAAATAAAATAATTCAGGAGCTGGTGCCACATACTATCTGACATAACCCGTGATGGCATTAATATCACTTTTAATTCCTAAACAGTATTCACAGAACCACAGCTGTGAGCACTTTGTTTTTTGGGGTTTTTGGTTTTTGTTTTTTGGCTTTTTGCAACGTGAAAATCAGTAGCGTGGGTTTTAAAAAGCCTTAATAAGGCACGGCACAGGCACCTTTCTGATATATAGCAGTCTATTAACAGCATGTTCATCATGGGGGATCACTGCAGGCTCAGCCCAAGGTGAATGGCAAATGCCCTTATAATCAGGGCTGCTCAGAGTGAAAGGTATAAAGCCATCTGGAAAGTGGACTTCTGATAAATAAAATGACACTTCTGAGGCTGAACATAATTGAGTGAGCTTTGTGCTGACATGAAGACTAAGGAAGATTTCCTGCAAGAGGCTAGCAAATAGCCACTTTTTGGACTTTGTTATTGTGCAGCAGGTCATGCAGTAAGAGAGTTGCCAGCAGCAGCCAAAAACAGGACGGAAAAAAATCTTCCCTGTGTCTGTAGAATGACCTAAGACATTAATTACCATGAGATCAAATTTAGTATGTGCCTTACAACTTCAGGAAAGTACAAATTACACAATCTTCTGAGAGTTTGCTTTGCAATAAAAATTCAAAAGAGTAAAATTAATTTTGGTAAATTGATATTTTACCTCATGATTTCAGAGATTTAACAGTGAATACACCTCTTGATGTTGATATGTCTAGTGTGGGTTCAATAAGTTACAAAACACATCTTCTCATTTTTTTTTTTTTTTTTGGAGCTCCATCTTTGTTTATTTATTTTTTTCCTTTGGTACATTGTATATCACCAGCCCTTTGCTATGATTTGGTCTTTATAAAAAGTACAGAGCACATTTCAATTCTGAGTGGTGAAGCTGGAATTCTGGCTGGGCTTTGGGACAGCTAACTGAAAAAGGGGAGTTTAAACATGATTCTGTCCCAGCTATAAGATAAATAAAATCTGGGGATCTAATGCACAGCGTGGTGACTGTATTATATACTTAAATACTGTATTTTGTACTTAAAACGTCTAAGAGAGTATATCTTAAATGTTGCTGCCACAGACATACACACATACACACACAAATTGTAATAATGTGAAGAAAGGGAGATCTTAACAAATCTAATTGTGGTAGTCATTTTGCAACATATACATATACCTAATCATCACATTGTATATAGGTTAAACTTACCATAGATCCTATGTTGTTAATATATCAATAAAGCTCAGATTAAAAACTGATTCTGGAGGTAAGTGGCTACAATGGAAGCATGTGAGGCTCACCAAATTCTGAATGGTGATGTGGGTTGTATCCCTGACATGTGGGAAACCCTGAGACATATCAGTAAGTGTCTCTGTTATAGCATCAATGAGAAAACATTGGCAAACTGTCAAAAATTCCTTGGGGAAAAATACTGACAATTTCTTACATAGCAACAGCCTACATTCCCAAAATTATGCAACTAAGTTGGACGAATTGAGTACCTCCTATGTGCCAGACACAGTTATCTGAGATGGGACATCTTTGCCAGCCAATATGTCTTCACTGGCAAGTTTCTGGTCAATCTGCAAATCAGTTATTCATAAATTGGGGCACATTTTCCTAAAGAAACAAATTTCAAAATAGTGGTTAGATTGTCAAGCCAATCCTCAAAAGCTAATTCAATTCATAATAAATTGGAACTCAGCTTAATCCTAACTACCATTCATAGCAGTGATTTTTCCATCCTGGCTGCATACATCACACTATAGTCATCAAGGAATTTTTTTTTAATTCTAATAAGTATTAGTACTCAATCTATACCCCCAGGACAGTCAAGTCAGAACCCATTGTCAGTTGCACTGGTAGGAGATGGAGCCTGGGACAGGGTGGAGAGGACTGGACCTGGTGCCTCCGGGGACAGTGAGACCAGAGCCGTGCTGGGCAGGGGAGGCCGAGGCTCCAGGCTGCCAAGGGCTGACCCAGTATCGTGGCACTGATGGTTAAACTGAGAAAACAGAATGCATGTGGGGGAAGGATTGTGGACTCGGATTTGTGTTTGTGGAATTGGATGAAGAGCTTTTGGTCCCTGGTGACAGTGAAGGGTTCTGGAGTGGGAAATGGTGGGAGGGGGGTATTCAGGTCTAGGGGCACCTGGACTGGTGCTGCAGTATGGGGAGGGAGCCAGTGAGACCCCCGTGGGTCAGCATTGCCCACCAGCCCCTTTTATCCAGTTCCTGAGGAAGGAGGGCAGCTACCTTCGGCCTGCTTTCTTATTTTGGGGTAAGCTTTCTCAAAGTGTTATGGCTTTACAGAAAGCAAACCTGTGGTTGTCTTCATCCTCCTGGCATGATATGGACCTTTAAGACTGCACCGACATAGGGAGGAAGGAAAGAGCAGTGGAAGGAAGCCAATAAGTGGGCTCCAGATATAAGAGCAATATTATCTCCCGGTGCTGTCCAGCAGCTTTCAGAGTTCAGGTGCTCTGCTAGTCGCTTTCTGCAGCCCCTTTAGTCAGAGACACAGGCATAAAGTGTTAGCATCAGCTGGTGGACACAGATAGGCTGGCTGCAGGGTCTCCTCCACCCTTCTCCTGTGCCCTTATTTTTACAGCTCTGTGTGGAGACTTCTGGCATTCTGTGACTGTTACAATGTAGGAAAATCTATGGAGAGTAACAACATTCTCACATTTCAGTCAGCTGTGCTCAAATAAGACATTTTCTGTATTTCTTCCTGGCATTTTCTAGGATGTATTGTCTTGGCTCTGCATTCTGGTTCTCTCTTTATGGCAGTTTGGCTACTCACGGTCAACAGAATTACTGGGCCTGAATAATTCCTGGAGACACCTGAAAGCTGTCTCTTTTGCAGCAGGTGCAAAACTTAACCCATCCCTGGTCCAGGCTCTCTCACCACCTGCCTTCAAGGCCGCTGAGAGCATCTTCACACACTCGTCTTGGACAGAGTCCCCTGTGAGACAGCAGGGTGCCAGGAGGCGGATGGAAGGGGCAAAGATGGGAATGTAGGAGCTGCTGGGTGATTTGGGGGTCTATAATTCTGACTTGCTGCTGTTTGTTCTGAGGATGACAATCGGTAAAAGACTTTGACTATAAGCAAATCATTTATTGAGGAAAAAAAAGTTCTCTCTTCTGGTTGGAAGAAGGGAATTGTTGCTGTTATCTCCTCTCTGATCAGATGGATGGTCCTTAAATGTTGAAATTAATCTCTCTTCTTTACATTTCTGGAACTTCCTGATTTTTTTTTCCTGGTGTGAGCAGAATAAATTACTATGAAAAGAGGAAGTTTCCAGAGGTTCTGATAAGGAAGATGTTCTGGTATGGGGTTGGTGTGCACAGAAGGACTTCTTCCTGGGTACAGAATGACTGTAAGAATATACACACAGGTCCTTTCCACATAGATCTCAACCTAAGCTGTGTAGCAATATTATAGGGGAGACACCACCTCCATGAGAGAAATTCTTCACTCCACTAAGCGAGGAATCTAGCTCATTGGAAAATCTGGATACACTTCAAAGGAAGATTTTTTTTTTCTCAAACCCTATGCCATCTCTAGAACGAGGGGCGGGGGGTAATTGAGTCTTTAGAACTGAAATTTCTGGGCAAAAGTAAATAACATTCTACCTTAGTGGGCAAAAGCTGGTTTAATAGATGAGACTCCATTAGCTGTGACTGTTTCAAGGTCATTTGACCTCAGCTGTTCTGCGGAGCAGAAGGAATCCCATTTTAGGAATTTGCTGGTGCTGGAGCAGAAGAATTAGATCAGCGCCTGCTTTGATACACAGATGATAGCCTATTGTTCGGCAAAGGTATTATACATAAGGTAGTCAATGAATGTTGTCAGCCAATTGGAAAAAACTGACAAATAAAGCCTCCTTCTCTAAGTTAGAGACAGAAATTCTCAGTGCCTGAGGACCTGTATGTCAGTTTTTCTGTTGATCTCTTCTAATTGAATTATCCTTCGTTAGTGAGCCAGATACAAACAATTTTAATAGATGTGGGAAATGGGAGTACAGCTTTGCTTTTCCTATTAAAAAATAAATATTCCCTCGAAATAATTTATTTCAGGACTTATTGAGCCATGGAACTCAGTCAGAAAAGTGATAATAGTTTCAGATAGGCAGGAGCAGCAGCAAAATTAGTCTTTCTTAACAAGAAGGTCAGCACTGCTTTGTGTTTGTAAAATTTTCTTTTTCAAACTCGGGGTCTGGCTGAGGCTGGCTCAGTGATGACCCGGGGTCCTGCAGACCTTAACAACATGCCTGGACACCACATCTTCTTCAGTGCGGTGAAACCACTCCAAATCGGTCTTAAAACCTTGTTAAAACTTACTTGTTCAACAGTTCATTTTAAATGTAAATTTTCTCTTTGAAAGAGAAACAGGCACAAAAAGCATCTTTTGTCAGAAGCACCAACTTTGAGTCTGAGTCTGTGCTAAGACTATTTCTAAAGAAAAGGGGCTTGGCTGAACTTAAGTTCCAGTCAAATCAAACAGTTAAGGAGAAGGAAGTCATTTCATTTCTCCTCTACAAAGGTAAAATGCCAGGAAAAAGTCTCTTATCTACTCAGATATACTTCTACCTGATTAAAATATTTCTTTATTTTTCTTTTCTTCAGTCTTAAAGCAAGTATATGCAGAGAGAATGGGTGATAAGAGAACTGGAAGAGAAAGCCAAAACCTTCCATTAATTACCTTTATCAGGTTAGGACGGGAACAGGCACCTTTGCCTTAGGTAGAGAAAGGTGATTAGCATTCAGAATGCTGAAGCCCACATCAATTTAGGAAGGGCATGATTTCAAGATAAGTTGAAAGGTAAGTTAGAAAGAAGCAACTTTTAAAGCCTACATAATAAAACTAGGATCAGATCAAATAGTGATTGTTAATAAGAGTTAAAGTTTAACTAGAAGCAAAGTCCATAATTATGCCTAGGTATTTAATAGTCTCATTGTTTTGAAAAGGATCTTAGAGGTCAACTAATTCAACTTAACATCTTTGGTTGCAAGAAACAGATGCTTCCTTCAGCTAACACAAGCCAAAGAGGAGAACTTATTCAAAGGTTACAGAGCCTAAGGGCTGGAAGGAAACCATGCCTGGGGAATGAAGTGGATCCAGAAACTTGGTTTTCATTTCAGAACTTACCCTTTATTTCTTTTAAAGTCGATGCATATGTCTGCATCAGTGGCATAAAGCTATTATTTGAACATAACCATGGATAAAATTCTTAAAAGTGTTTTGAATCCTGAAGTTATAAACATAAAATCTATAAAGTGATGATAGCCTATGCTAAAAATACAGTTGTACATTTATAATCTCTCTAACATGGATTGCATTACTATAACTACAGTTACAGAACATTAGTGATAACAGGTCCTAAACCCACCTAGGCCAATCCTCTTATTCTGCCATCAAAAATAATGTGGCCCAAAAGATTTTCTAGAGGGTTAACAGTAGAACCAGAAAGAAATTGAGGACTCTTGATTGCTTCTCCATCAGTGTAAAGCCAGGAGGCAGGGCCAGCATCAGAGCAGCCCGCCCATGCAGGTTCGCATTGGATTCGGACAGTCGGTAAAGAAACAATGGAGCCAAAAACTGATAGGCCATTTTCTTTAATCCTAGCTTGCACCCGGCGGGCAAGTAAAAACACACACTGGGCTCCAAAACCCACTCACATTCAGTGCTCACAAAGCCACTGACTTATCCGAGTTTCCTAGAATCAAAGGTTTCTAGCTCACCAGCCTTATTCTCCTCAGTTCCCCATCTCCTTCCTTATCCCAGATACAAACTCTGCACAAACTGGCATCTCACTCAGCACTCCGCCATCTTGGCTGCTTCTCCTGGCCTCCTCCACATGGCCTCTTTCTGCTCTCTGCTCTGCTCCCTCTGCTCTCTCATGCTAATCATCCCAGGAACCAAGAGAGCGCAAGCTCCTGTTCTTCCCCCATTTTATAGTGTAGATCCATAACCTTTAATCCAATATACAGAATAGGGAAGTCTCTACTACAAAATCACTTCTCTGAGGCATGATTGGATTGTACCGCCCCCCATCAAAAAGGGTGGGAAAGGCTTAATCCCAAAACCAAGCCCCAGGCTACAAGGATTCTGCCTGCCCAGAGAGACACACATTAATATCACCTGGGCAATGGCCTCCATGTGGGCAGCGCCACTTTAACAAAGTGAGTATAATATATTTTATCTGCCCAACAATCAGCCATGTCAGTGCCTTGATCATACTGAGAGTGATGATTACCAACAAAGAACTGTTAAGAATCTGAGTTCTCTGGAGTTAAACTGTCCTTGGGCAAGTGCTTTAGATCTTGGGAACCTTCATCTGTATAATGAGATAGTAATACTTCTATAGGATGGAGTTGTTTTGAGGGTTAAATGAGATGATCTCTTGACAAAAATGTCTAGTTCATGTAAATGATCCATAAATAATAGCAATTATTATTATTAGTCAGAATAAGTATAGTCAATGTAGGGCAGATAAAATGTATTATGCTCATTTTGTTAAAGATGGTGCTGCCCACGTGAGGCCTTCGCCCAGGTGATATTAATGTGTGTTGAGAATCCTTGGTGCCTGGGGCTTGGTTTTGGGATTAAGCCTTTCCCACCCTTTTTGATGTGGGGCGATACAATCCAATCATGCCTCAGAGAAGTACTTTGTATTAGAGACTTCCCTATTTTGTATATTGGATTAAAGGTTTGGATTTCTACACTATAAAATAGGGGCAGAATAGGAGCCTGCTCTCTTGGTTCCTGGGATGATTAGCATGAGAGAGCAGAGGGGGCAGAGCAGAGAGCAGAAAGAGGCCATGTGGCCAGGGGAAGCAGCCAAGATGGCAGAGTACTGAGTGAGAGGCCAGTTTGTGCAGTTTGATGCTGGAGAAGGAAGGAGATAGGGAACTGAGGAGAATAAGGCTGGTGAGCTAGAAACCTTTGATTCTAGGAAAATCGGATAAGTCAGTGGCTTTGTGACACTGAATGTGAGTGGGTTTTGGAGCCCAGTGTGTGTTTTTACTTGCCCGCCGGGTGCAAGCTAGAATTAAAGACTGTGGCCCACCAGTTTGTGGCTCCGTTGTTTCTTTACCGACTGTCCGAATCCAATGCGAACCTGCATGGGCCGGGCTGCTCTGATGGTGGCCCTGGCCTCTGGCTTTACAGTCAACTTGTAAGGTCAGTAGCCACGACCACCATCACAGCCGCCTGGCCCATGCAGATTCGCATATGATTCCGACTAATGGTAATAAAACAACGAAGCCAAGAACTGGTGGGCCATTAGCTTTAATCCTAGCTTGCACCTGGTGGGCAAGAAATACACACAGTGGGAAAACACTTCCCTTTCCATTCAGGGCTCCCAAAGCCATTGACTTATCCGAGTTTCCTAGAATCAATGGTGTCTACCTCACCAGTCTCATTCACCTCTGTTCCCCATCTCCCTCTCTCTGCACAAACTCTGCACAAACTGGCTTCTCCTTCAGCACTCTGCCACCTTGGCTGCTTCTCCTCTCCTCCACGTGGCCTTTCTCTGCACTCCTCCAGCATGGGCTTCTCTGCCCCATTTTATAGTGTAGAAATCAAAACTTTTAATCCAATATATAAACAAGGAAGTCTCTGATACAAAGTCACTTATCTGAGGCATAACAGGATTCCTCATGAGAGTGCACCACCCCCATCATGGAACAGTCAAGGGTGTGGGGAAAAGCTTAGCCTTAAAAGATCCCAGTATTAAAAGCGTAGGAAAGGACTAGTCCCAAAACCAAGCCTTAGGCTATAACAACCCTGTCTGCCCACAGCCCATCCCCCACACCCAATGCAAACTACTGAATAAACCAGCAAATATATACATCACATTTACAAACTCGTTTGACCAACACAACTTTTTGCTGCATAACAAAAAATTCTGAAGCTCAATGGCTTACAAGAACATTATTTCCTACTCACAGGTCTGTGATCAGCTATAGTTGTGCTAGGCTCAGTTGAACTTGGCTCTGGTTTTAGACTCTTACCTGTTGCATGAGCTTCCATATCTGAGGGCCAAGGCTGAAGGAGCATCCCCTACCTGGGATGTGTTGTTCCCATGATGGAGGAAAGAAATGCAATGAATTGGAACCTGTGGTGCTTCTCAATATCTCTACTGGGAACTGTCACAAATGTTCACTTTTACTTATGTTCCATCAAAGCAAGTTTTTGGCAACTTCAGAGTCAGTGAGGCAAGAAAGTTTCTACATCCATGAGCAAGCCATGTCCAGGGAGGGAATGAATAATACAATCTAGCACAGGAAAGTTGAAAGAAAATCTGTGGCTATTGATAAAAAGGGAATAGATGGTGATGGAAGGAGACTTGACTTGGGGTGGTGAACACACAATACAATATAGAGATGATGCAGTATAGAATTGTACACCTGAAACCTATATAATTTTATTAACCAATGTCACCCCAATTAAAAAAAAATCTATGGCTATTGAGACAAGGGCCTCTATGGTAGCTTGAATGGTCTGAAATTAGAACCCACAGAGGTTGTCCATAATATTTCATGTCTTCAAAATTATGAGCCATTCTTTTTAAAAACAGTGATGCAGGGAAGGCAGCAGAATTACTTAGGGTAGAGATTGGGTGTTAAGGTATATAGTATCACCCATTCTTCCAGCACCTTTACAAGCTACAGGAGATGTTGATTTAGAAGTCATTTAGCTCAGTGTTTCCAGACCTGAAAGGTTTTTCAAAGGACTCCTGAAAGCAGCAATGGTATCTGTTTTCATTTCCATTAATTAAAAAAAGGAGAAGAAGAAAAGAACTCGGTAAATTAAATGTTTTTGTAGAAACTGTTTCCCTTTTAAATAAAACAAGTTGAGAGCCTCCAGGTGTGTACTGAGAAAGCTGGCTTGGTGATAAGTGGAGATTCGATGAGTTTGCTCATGACTTGCAACTCAGTTTATAACACAGATGAACACTACTGGGTGCATCCGTTAGCATCACACATTTTTAAATTGTTTTTATTCTTAGTCATATTTATTTACATTTGTTCTCAATTCTGAATTAATGAGAAATTTAATGAGAAAGAAAAAGCATAATTCTTCCAATTTTCCCCTAGATACTTTTCTCCAGAGTCATAAATTTTCATCATCTGAAAAAAAAACACAACTAGCTATACAAAACATCAAGATATCTCTAATATTTCAAAACACAATGTAAGGAAGAAAAATAAATCAGTATTACTTATGCATCCTGTCTCTAACAATTGATCTATTATGGAAATAACAGTGAAGATGCTTTGAGGTCCATCCCATGTTTGAGGACATCTGAGAACTTTTTCTTCTTCTTTTTCCAAGTGAGAGAAGGGGAGATAGAGAAACAGACTCTTGCATATGCATCAACCAGAATCCACCCAGCAACCCTGATCTGGGGCTGATGCTCTGCCCATCTTGGGCCATGCTCACAACCGAGCTATTTTTAGCACCTGAGATGGAGGCTCCACAGAGCAGATGTGCTCTAACCTATTGAGCCATGGCTGCAGGAGGGGAGGGGCAGAGAGTAAGGAAGAGAAGGGGGAGGGATGACCTGTGTGCTCTAACTGGGAATTGAACCTGGGACATCAACACACTGGGCCGACACTCAACCAGCTGAGCCCACCATTCAGGGCCAAGAACTATTCTGCATTGCCATTATTCTCATACCTCAGTACAACTGCACAAACCATTCCTTCTGCCTGAAAGGCTGTCCTTCTTTTCTCTTTCTGGTGTTCTTAACTTTAATCCATAGCTCAGCTCTTACCTCCTATTAGGGAAGGAATTACTTTCCCTAGTTCCCTCCAGCTGTGTCTGTTGTTCTTCCCTTGGTATCCCTATAGCATTTGCAGAGGAATTACCTCCCTATGTCCCTATTTTTAAAGATGATCATTGAGTCTGTCATCTCCACTTGACCCTGAGTTGAGATCAGGGGCAATTTGTTATTTCCAGTACCTGGCACAGTGGCTCACACCTACAGTGTACTCAGTAATTTTTTCAGGAATAAATGAGAGTAAGAAGAATCAAAGCTTGATAATATTAGAAACTGGAGAGCACATGGGGGAAGCACTTAAGGAAAATGGAAAGTGTATACAAGTAAAGAGAGTAAAAAAGACAGAGGTTGACATGCACAAAAGCAGCAAATGGGCTGACATGACTAGATGAGAAAGTTCAGGAACAGTGCTAGAAATCACAGTAGGGAATTTAGGATTATGTGGGGGGCCCTTAAAAGAAACCTCAGGTCTTAGTTTGCTCAGGCTGCCATAACAGAATACCATAAGCTGGGTAGCTCAGCAAGAGAAATTTATTTCTCACAGTTCTGGAGGCTGAATGTCTGAAATCAGAGTGTCAGTGTGGTTGCTTTCTGGCGAACACTCTCCTCCTGACTTGTAGCCTTTTTGCTGAGCCCTCACATGTGGGAGGAAAAGAGTTCTGGTGTGTCTTTTTCTTTTTATATAGGCACTAATCCCATCATCAGGGCCCCACCCTCATGGCATCATGTAAAGCTAATTATCTTCTAAAGGCCCTACCTTTGAACACCATCATATTGGGAGTTAGGGCTTAAATAGATGAATTTTGAGGGGACACAAGTCAGTCAATACTGAGTGGCTAAGGAACCAGCCCTGCCTTAATTAAGCAGCCCCAAAACATCCCCACACTACATCCATTCCTGCTATTTCTGAGGTTCCATTTTTTATTTAAGAACGTGAATGAAATCTCTCAAATTAACATTTCCAATTGATGGGCCTTTGTAGCCCAAGGGCAAGAGTGAAATAACCTTTTAATTCCTGAGATGAATGAATGAAGTAATTTTTGTGAGTAGCATCTTCTGTTTCTATAGCAGTCATAAATCATACCTTTGAGAGCTGTACCATTTTACTTTTAAATGTACAGTTTAAAAAGGACAGTCATTTCTTATTATGCTCCTTATGTACAATTTTATTGCATTCATCACAGAGTACTGTTGATTCTATAGCAAAAAACTATTTGTTATATTCACAGTATAAGAGCCTACTGATTAGCACAGGCATTTTACATTAGCTGCTCAGAATGGTAGGACAGGCTTCCTCTAAGATTTACTGCTTTCTCCATTTTCCCAGGATCCATTGTTGGTTATTTTCCAGGCCTGCATTCCTTTCATTTGGCACATTCTTTTAAGACGCACCATTCACAGAATGATGTTTTTAACCATTTGAAACGTTTATGTCCATTTGCAAATGATTCAGGCCAAGACTGAGAATTCCGCTTCTTGATTTGCAGAAAGTTGTTGCTGTTTGAAAATTTGGTGGGCATGTCCTATTGATAGATAGTACCAATATGCAGTGTTAATATAATAGGTAAATTCCAGAGTATTTCTATACCTCCCAACAATCAAATGATATGCAAAAATATATGACTTGGGGATAGCTGAAATTATTTCCACACTTTGAGCTTTGCTGCCATTAGACTGGTTCACAATGTTCAATTGAAGCTCAAAATACTACTGATAAGCATCAGCTGCCTTTTTTTTACCTAGACTTTTTGTTTAAATGTATTCTTCCATTTTCCATGTGCTTTTGAAAACAATGGAGGAACAGATGTTTTTAATTGAATAATCTATACTCTGTCATGTATTCCTTCTCCCTAGGAAGGTGATGGAAACTTACTTTGCCATTTTTATTTATCCTGCCAGTGGAATATATTGATGAGTTCCAATAGAGTTAAAACAAGACATGAAATATGGATTGACTCTTTTTTTAAATTTCTTTTTCTCTCCTAAGTATAGCAGATTTCTGAAGGTGCTGCCAATATTGTGCTGTCTAACAAAACTTCATTATTGGAAGGGTCTTGATCTCCTTTGGACTTTGATAAATGATTATTATGCCTTTGAAATGTTAGCTCAGGGTGATCCAGAACTTGTTTTCATCAGTTCATGAAAGAAATGAATAAGAAACCGTAGAATTTAGACTTCAAACTTTGAGCCATTCCATGAGGAGGACGCAGCCACAGAAACCGAGGCTATTGGACTGCTCATTCTTGTTTCCAGCCGACACTTTTTCTCTCCACCCATTTCAGGCCAGGACTTGCCCTTTAGGTATAGGCCAGCTGGGAACTGCAGATAAGGAGAAACTGTATTTTTAGAGTTAGGGACATCCACAAGGCAAACCGCCTCAAGCCAAGAGTAGGCACTGAGGAATCAAGAAAGCCACTGCCCTCCGAGGGCACAGGTGAGCTTGGAACAGGGGAATGAGGTGAAATGTGAAAGAGAACTTACTACACAGGGTATTCCCCTACAACAAAGAATTGTCTCACCTACAGTGTCAATAGCACTGAGATTGAGAAGCCCTGATGTAGAGAAAGTGCTACTGTTTTGCCCATCAAAGTATAAGCTTCTTGAGTTCAGAACCCACATCATTGAGCTAATGGTGTTCCATGATTAGAACAGCATCCTGCAAATAGCTGGGATTTATCTGTGTCATCCAGTTTTCTTTTGAAATGTGAATATTTCACTTTCCTCAGTTCCTCCCCTAAAGTTATCCAAAAGGGAAAAGTCTCCCCTTACCAGGAAATAGGCGAAAAATGCTTCACGATATGTTTCCAGAAATGAGATGAGAGAGCATGCTCAGAAGCAGTGGTGCAGGCAAATGAAAGATGCTAACAGCTAAAAATGTTGAGACTGGTGTAAATAAGGATTGCTTGACACACAACAAATCCCTGTGGACACATGATGGCCTTTAGACATCAAGGAACCGGGGTAATCATCAAGGGGCTAGGTAGTGTATATTTTATTGTTAATAAACTGGATGAAAGATTATATTTTAAATGTTATGCCTTCAAGCATGTGCTATATCAAGGTGTTGACAGCATCATTTTTCCAAGTGATGAGCAAGTAAATTTAAGTAGTTTCCAAGTGGTAAGTATCTTGATTACCGAGGAGCAGAGGGATGCAGAACTTGGCCAGTGAAAATAAATGATTGATAGCTTCCTCTCACACTCCTGCCTTTATTTTTTCAATGCATGGCTCATTATTCTGCTGCATTAATTTAGGCTTTCCTATTGTACTGAATTAAGGACCTAAATTCTCTTATCACCCCTATGGGACTCTTGATTGTTTGTTTGTAGATGACAATAATGATTTTTATCGATCCCCAAATGTGGAAGATATAAAAAATGCTGTGGCTGATGGCCAGCTGGTACATAGTTAGTGCTGTGTGCTTGAGTGACAAATTAAAAGATGATATTTGGCCCCAGAGGACACCCTTTTAGAATTTTTTAAGGCGTCTGATAATTAGCATTGGGTCTCTCCATGCTGAAAGGCATAAACAATTTCACATACATCAGCTGAGGTCATTTTGTTGTTATTTTTATTGAACCTTCAAAGGTGTGTTGGGTATAATTTATATTTCATTTCTAGTATGCCCACACAGCAGGAGAGCTGGGGAACAGTGCAGCTACAAGAATTCCCAGAGCCTGCCCTGTGCCATTCAAGCCAGTGAATTCCCTAGGAACTCAGATCCCAGGTCACTTATTTGGAAGAATCCTTGAAATAATCTAGCAGCTGCCATTATTCCACTACATCTATATGGACATCTGAATAATTTTATTTATTTATTTTATTTATTTATTTTTTTTTTTTGCATTTTTCTGAAGCTGGAAACAGGGAGAGACAGTCAGACAGACTCCCGCATGCGCCCGCCCGGGATCCACCCGGCACGCCCACCAGGGGGCGACGCTCTGCCCACCAGGGGGCGATGCTCTGCCCATCCTGGGCGTCGCCATGTTGCGACCCTCCTGGGTGTCGCCATGTTGCGACCAGAGCCACTCTAGCGCCTGGGGCAGAGGCCACAGAGCCATCCCCAGCGCCCGGGCCATCTTTGCTCCAATGGAGCCTTGGCTGCGGGAGGGGAAGAGAGAGACAGAGAGGAAGGCGCGGCGGAGGGGTGGAGAAGCAAATGGGCGCTTCTCCTGTGTGCCCTGGCCGGGAATCGAACCCGGGTCCTCTGCACGCTAGGCCGACGCTCTACCGCTGAGCCAACCGGCCAGGGCTGAATAATTTTAGAAAAAAAAATAAAACACTTTGCTAGTCCTACCATGTACTGTGGGTAGAAAACCTCACACAATTTCTCATCCAACTATATCAGAGGCACCAGGGAAGGAAAATGCAACTGTCTAATTAAGTGCTGTTTGTAGGACAGAGCACTTGGGCAGCACGAGCCTCCCTAGGCTGAATCAAATGCAGCACCGCTCACTTAGAGAGCTTTGGGGCTAATTATTATGACCTGCCTACCCAGAAACAAAATAAATTACATTAGGTTTAAATGTAAACAAGTATCAGAAATACGGTAAAAATTTTATTATGTGGTGAAATGGAAAGATCTTTGACCAGATGCTGAACTCTGCAACCCCTGACCCTCTCTTCCTCTCGTAAGAGCAGAGGGCTGTGCAGATAGGCTGCTTTGCCAGTGGTGCTCCTTATCCTTCGAGGGTTCTGCTCTGAAAACTCACTGTTGAACTACAGAAAATGGCTCTCTGGGGTGGACCAGAATGAGCCAGGAGAGCTCATTTTGCAAAATGGTCCATATGTCACACAAAAGATCCCTTTTTTATTCTGGGGCTATAATGTTACCTTGGTCCTTGACAGCAGCTCCTAGGGAAGTGGGGGGACGTAAGAATAAAATCTATTTCTTCTAATTTAGATTTATTTTATCTCTCACTCAAAGTAAGCTTTACCCTCAATACCACAGCCCAGTGTGTCACTGGTGTTGAACAACCATTTCAGCACTTTCCGTGAGCAGCAGTGTGAAGGGGGTGAACACAGAGCTCCTCCCTCTGAAAGCATAGTGACAACAGCCACTACCATTGCGAGGGAAAAACTTTATATAGAAATACACACCCCAGATATTCAGTGGCATGTCCATCACACAAGTGGGCATTACATGTGACCTGACTGACTGATGCTTTTGTTCACTCTACATCCAACATGCTGGGAGCATGGTACTGTCAAATGCTTAAAGGCTAAAACAGATTGACTATTGAAGAGTGACAATCACAGAATCATCTGATCTCAAAATTGGAAGAAACCTTACCTATGACTTATTTCAACCACCTCATCTTTGAGGCAAGAAAACTAAAATGATCTAAAGAGGTTAAATAAATTGTCCAAAGCCTCCCACTCAGGTGGTGGCAGAGCTGGAATGTGAAACCAGGCAGCCTCACTTGCAACCCTGTGCTGCACGGGGTGCCCACTCAGAGGAAACGCGTGACTTTGAGCTTTGTCGCACTGTTCCGTGATCAATTGTTTCAACATGTGTGCTTCCCCCACAAGAACCTGTGCTCTTTAATAAAATACTTATTGTCAACTTCTACTGTAGTCGTGACATATGATAGGATTCCAATAAATGTGTGTTGAAAAAAATAAATAAATGGGTGAATAAGTGAGACCTGATTTTTCTCACTGTATACAAAAAAAAAAATGCTGTAATTTTTAGTGAACTCTACTAGAGCTTGGTCAACCAGGTATAAAGAAGGATCGAGAGGATAGAAAGGTGGAAAAGGTCGTATGAGAAGGCGAGAAGAGAAAAAAGGGGCATGCAATTTAGTAGAAATAATAACCAGAAAAAAAAATTGGTATGTAGACAAAATTTCTACATTCAGTTTGAGAGGTTTTCTCAAGACTCTTTCTTGCCTCTTCTGATCTCTCCCAATTTTCAGACAAGGGCTCTTTAAGGAGATGGAGCAGTAAGCAGTTCCTACCGTTGCTGCTCCTCCTCAGACTCCATAATGCAGAATTGAGTGCAGGTTCAGCTACAGAAACAGAGGGAACCTCGCGTATATTTCACCTCCCTGTTGTACCTCTTCACACCCATGGGGCACCCATTCCTCACCCATGCTGCCACCACTATTCCTGGTACAGAGGAAAGTGCATGAATTCACTGTGGTCCTGTTTCTGGAATATTTTCCATGTGGAAGACATGCTAGGAGATACAAAGGAAATATTTATGTTGTGGCATTTCAAATTCCGTGACAATAAGCAGAGGGAACGGATATATACACACTCATATATGGGCTGGGTTTATCTCTCCTTGCAAATCACTCGAAGTCAATGAAAATAAAGGTTAAAATATCCAGTTACCAACCTGCACTCTGAGTTTGTGTTGCTCCTGAAATGCTTGTTATGCTATAAGTGATTGATACTAAGCAGTACCTGTTTTTAAAAAAGAGAGAGAGGGAGACTCAAAAGACTCAGGGTCCTAATTATAGCATACTGAAGGCTTGGTACTGCAGAAATGCATTAGCAGTATTGATCTTCAGTGGGGAGCAGCTACTGACTGGAGTGCTGTTCCCAGAGAGTGGTTATTAGTAGGAGGAGAGCTGGCTGGGCTCCAGTATGCAAAGTAGTCTAGATGTAGTAAATCTAGTGATTTTTTTAGAAGTGATGCTACACAGATGCCAAACTTCCTGGGGTGAGCCAATGCCCGTGAGCGGGGAGATTTATGGAGATAAGCAGTTGTCTGTTTTGGATGGATTGGGTCACCTTGGCTAAAGACAAGTATGGAGATCCCACCTGTCATCAAACATTCCCTTGAACCATTTGGAACTTGGCAGACCCCTCCAATCAGCCCTGCATCTCTCCCTTCAGTTCATCACTAGCATACTGCACATTTACATATATGGAAATTTGCTCTTAGCATTTCCTTTTCTTGAAATACTTTTCTCTCATATTGTCTGTCAAGCAAGTGGCACCTGTCAACCATCACGAGGAGTAGAAGTCCAAACCCTTCTGCCCACTGTCTCTGGATATTGGAGTTTCCAAGGAAAACATAACACAAGCTAGAACATAACATAGCACTAGCTAAACAACACTTTACTCACAGAGAAGTAGAACAAGATCAGTGTAGTAGTGGGCATTGGTACCCCATGGCCAGTTGGTCCTTTCCAGCAGCGAACTCAGGGCCACTGGCCTGCATGCAACCCTTTTGTGCCACAGAATGAAGGCTCCCATCCCCTCTTTGCAGGGAACAGACACAGCACTGAGGTTGGCCAGGTGCCGTTTGACACATACACACTGAAACAGAACAAAGAAGTACACATCGAGCTAACTGAATTAAGTCAAAGAGAGAATGACAAATACCATAGGATTATACTTATATGTGGAATCTAAAAAATAAAAGTAAAAAAATAAATAAGTGACCAAACCAAACAGAAAAAGTTTATAGAGAACAAACTGATGATTACAAGATGGGAGAGGGGTCAGGGGATTGGGTGACAAAGGTGAAGACATTAAGAAGTACAAATTAGCAGTTACAAAATAGTCATGGGGCAGTACAGCCCAGGGAATAGAGTCAGTGATATTGCAATAGCCATGTGTGGTGTCAGGTGTGTACTCGATAGACTATTGGGGGGAGAGCCTCGTAAGTTATATAAATGTCTAACCTCTATGCTGTACACCTCAAACCAATATAATATTGAATGCCAACTGTAATTGAAAGATACAAACATTTTTTTAAGTTTGAAACAGGGTAAGAAGAATAGCCCCACACACGGTGGCGAGTCCAGCACTGGCTATGAGAACTCCTTATCTCTCAGTATGGTCGTGTTCCAGCCCATGGCCCACCCTTATGTGGCCAAGAGGTGGTCAAAAGAATATGCACTCGAGCTTGTTTTTGCAATATAGTCCACATGGCTTCTTCCCATTTCCTTACCTCTCCCCTTTTTTTCAGATCTTTGTTCCCATTATCAAAAAAAAAAAAAAAAAAGAAAGAAAGAGACTTCCATGGCTAACCTTTATAACATAACCACCTCCAAATCCAATCCTCTGGTCGCGATGAAGACAAAAACTTTAGTTGTTTTGATAACTGCTGTATCCTCAGAATCTACAACAGTGATGGGCACATAGTAGGTGTTCAATAAAAATGTGTTGAAGAGACTGGTAAGACAGGTCTTACAAAGGAAAAGTCTTGTCTCATGATGCCCGGAAAGCAGTGCAGGAAAACTTTTCAGAGGCTTTCCCAGACCAAGTCGTTCACCTCCACTGCATCCAGTTTACACTTAGAAACCCAACCAGCCTTAGAGAAAGTGCTATGTCCAGGATAGCAGATAGCACTATTGTCATTCAGTTCCCATCAGGGCTCCAAGCAACTTGTAGAAAACCTGTCTTTTGATATACAGCACTAATTTGTGTCATATGGAAAATCAAACAAATTATTTTCCACCTGAAAGGAGCAGGCTTATTTGACATCAAATATTTGCCATATGGCTTCTCTACCATACAACATAGCTTCTAGGCTGAAGGTAGTAAGAGTGAGAAGCATGCCCATAAATTATTCAGAGATAATTCAAAATAAGTGTGAATCTTTGACAGATTGTCAAGTTTCTTAATGCTTTGTCCTGCTAACAAATGCTATGTTTCTGACAGAAAGTGGCTTGTTTCTCACCACACTTTATTGTTGCTCTGTGTATGTTGTCTGTGTTGTGTTGTTTTGTTCGTTGTTTTTGTTCCCCCGCAGAGTCCAGTCTGGCTCTTATCTCAGCACTGGGTGGTTTACCTTCATCCTGGCCATGGATGCCTGTTATGGCATTCACGTCTACGGGATGATAAATGACACCTACTGCAAGTAAGATCACAGGAAATTATTTTTATGCATCTCCAATTCTGATATCTTGTCAAAATATCACAATTCATTTTAATACCATAAATCTGAGAAAGAGATAAAGCAACAATTACTTCCTGGTGTTCTTTGCTGACATGACATTTCATTGTCAGTGTATCAAGTTGTGACTTTGAGGAGTGATAAAAAGAAAAATATTTACCACAGTCTAATGTCAAATGTCAGAAGGAACATTTTCCCCTTAATCAGTGACATATCAGGGACGTGTGGCTTAGAAATGCAGAAAACCACCTTAGCGGTTATTTCATTTGCAAAGCAAGTTTGTCATTTCTGCGGTGCTAATGACTTGATAGATGGTTATCTACTCAGTGGTTATATTTGATCATGAAGGACAACATGTCCTGGAGCCTCAGAGAAGCTGATAGCTTAATAAGAATTTCTGGAAATAAGTGAGTAATCTGTCAGATTCATATTTAAAATGGGTGTCTTTAACCACATATATCCCTGTTGGTGGGCTGGTTTCTAATTAGATAATAAAACAAACCTTACATGCTTCATCAAGGTAACGAAATATCTTTCCTACCAACAATTGGCACAATATATTTCAGCAAGTGTTTTAATCATATTTTCAAAATGGTTATTAAGCCACAGTCTTCATGATCAAATATTTCTACCCTAACTATAAGAATGTAGGAGCACAGATGAACCAAATATCTTACCCTGGATAATCACAAAGCATTTTCATGCTCTGTAAGAGCATCAGGCTATCCAAAGGTTGCTTCCATTATGCACCATTTCCTCTTTCAAAAGCTAGCTATTTGTTTGAATGTAATTGGTGTGATATATAAATTTTATTTGATTTATTAAAGCACTAAGGACCTGGTACATCTTCCTAAAAGCTTTTATACATAAAAGTTTTAACTGAGTTCATGGACTAGATTCATGCATAGGTTTGCACGTAAATGCATTTACTGGGCACATAATGGATTCTTGTAAATGAGTGCTTTGTTCTTTATCTCAATCTTTCTCTCCTTTTTTTTTCTTTTCTAGGACAGAAGGGTATAGAAAAGTGCCCTACCACTACTATGAACAAGGAAGAGATGAGTGTGATGAATATTTTCTTCATGAACATGCCCCATATGGAGGCCATAGGTTTATCACTGAAAAGAAAGTGTTTGCTAAATGGGCCAAGAAACACAGGATAATATTTACACACCCAAACTGGACAGTGTCTTGATACTGGTTTTTTCTGATCTTGCCACACACTTGACATAATCACGATACTGCAGCTGTGATGCTAAGATTGCTATGATGGTGGTGGTGGTGATGATAAAGACAACAACAATGATGATCAAGATTCTGTACATTCTAGGATCAGGATGATGACTTTGCTGGTAATTTGAACTTGATTCCATGGAGGGTGGTAGTGCTCATTACATTATTTCTGAAGGTTCAACATTACATAGTACACTTCATAATTTAACTGGAATTGCAATGAAGGCCAGTAGCATGGCAGCAGTGACCTAAGAAATGAGAAGCTTGTCCTTCATATAGTGTCCTAGAATTCTTAAACAGTGAGTAACTTCCAAAAGCAATGGGATTTGTCCTTATGAGGCCAGGCTATTATTGACTTTGGCCTCTTGAACCTGAGCAGTTTCAACATCTTGAAGAATGTTTGATTGTCGAACACTGCCTTAAGAAATGCTCTATGGGTACAGGTATTTTACCACAGTTACTAGTGAGGCTAAGGTCAGAGAAGGAATCTCTTCCTGACTTCCCATCTTCCTAAAATACTTCCTATAGCCAAAGCCTCAGGCCGTTTCCTAATTAACGATGAAGATATTGTGGATATCCTACCCAAAGGCAAGTAATCCTATCTCAAACACTTAATTCCAAATGGGCCAAGTAGCAAATCTTGATGAATTTTCATTCTCACCACTCCATTCTTAGTACCACAAACAATATGAGTGAACATGTTACTGGAATGATCTATGTTAAAGTTTAGTTATTTTTGGTTGTGCCCCAAATATTTCAGATGTCTATTTGACATGTAAGATTTCAGCACTGTAATGACATATACTGTGAAAACATTTCTTTAAGAGAACCAAAAGAGTCTATTAACTTTGCTTCAACAGTCAACAACACAAAATTATATGCTTTTTAAGCTCACGAAACAGGGAAAGCAATGCATATTTTTACATCTATTTGTATCCTACCATACTTCATGATATATATTTGTATATTCAAATTTCTATTTTTTAGACCCAAGGTGTGTCTCTCCATATGTTACGTTATTATTGCCAAGTGCCAACTCTTAGACATAGAGAGGAAATGATTCCTTGTATTAATTCTGACCAGAACTTTTACCTTCTTGTGGTTTATTTTCCCCACAGTGGATCAGTTGTTATACTATAATAACAACAATATTAATGACTTTAATGTCCAAAGCGCTCTGTCATTTAGAGTCCTTTCACATAAGCTGTCCCAGGTGATGCCATGACCACCCCTCTGGTCCATTGTCTATGCATTCTCACATCTCCTTAACAGATGATCTGTAATTTGTTGGTTGCTCTGATATTCTGCTCTCCCTTGCTAATATTTGTATAGGATGGCATTTATGTAGACTAGTCACCAGTTGATTTCTGTGCCAAATACAATATATTACATCAGAATTGCTCAAAAAATATCACAAAGATGGTCTTGCCCATAAACTAAAAACATAGGTATATTTTATATTTTTTAAATGATGCTATTTAGGTGGAGAAAAGAAGAAGGAGCAGGGACAATAGAAGGAACTGAAAGCAGAGAAATACAGTTTCTTGTCCCAGGTTTGAGATGACTCTGTTCATAATGTATTTATTGCTCATTAAATATTAGAGGGGAGATTTGCTGAGAGGCCGAAAACATCTTTGCAAATGATTCAAAAGACAAAAGCCAGGTTTAACCTACAAAATGTTTTGGAGTTTGGAAGTCATGATGCATTTCACTTCAGGCACTCTGCTCGTTGGTACGAGGGCTGAGTCCCATGATTAGTTTTCATTATTATTGACCATCTTGGGCAAAAGCCTCTTTCCTGCTCTCTTCTGCCATTTTGACACCCCCATACACATATCCATAAAAATGACCAAGTGCCACTTCCATTGTTGAAACTGTTATTGATGTTATTCTTTTGTTGTTTCTTTATATGACTTTTTAGCTTTATATGTGTTTGTTGTTTCAAGCTAATGATGGAAATGCCCACTCCAAGAAAAATAAACAGATATATACAAATATTAAAATTGTAATAAGACTATTTTTCCCCTGTTGTGATAACAGAAGTTTCATTTTTTTAAGATTTTTAAAAAATGTATTCATTTTAGAGAGAGAGAGAAAGAAAAAAGGGGGGAGGAGCAGGAAGCATCAGCTCCCATATGTGCCTTGACCAGGCAAGACCAGGGTTTTGAACCAGCGACCTCAGTATTCCAGGTTGACGCTTTAGCTACTGTGCCACCACAGATCAGGCAGAAGTTCCATTTTTAAACAAAAAGGAACCCTTACTTTTCAGAATACTTAAAGAAATTACATAATTTATTTCGTTTTCTGGTCAATGGAGGGCCGACTGTATTTGTTTAGCTTTTACTAATGAGAAACTTCTGAAAACTTCCTTGCTTTCCTGCCTCGCCATATTTTTCTCTGATGGAGACTTTCTCAGTGCCCTGTATCCCCCAGTCCATGGCAATAGGCGTATGTGGAATAGACAGTGTTTTGTTGTTGTTGTTGTTTGTTTTTTATTTGTTTTCTGTTGTTTTTTTTGACGAGGCTACAGTAAGGCCTTCCTTTCCCTTTTCTCTCCTCCAATTTTCTCCCCTCCTTCTCCCACTCTCCGCCTTTGCCACTTTCTCTTAAATAAACCCCAACTCTACAGTTTTTTTATTGATTTTTAGAGAGAGATGAAGAGAGACAGAGAGAGAGACAGAGAAAGACAGAAACATCCATCTGCTCCTGTATGTGCTTTGATTGGGGATCAAACCCACAGTCTTTGCACAGCAGGAGGACTCTCTCACCAACCAGGGCTCTACACCTTTATTGTTGATGTCTCTTATCTCTTTTTTTTTTCCCTAAAATTGAGAAACAAAAAGTACATTATTTTCAATTTGGAGACCTAATTAGATAATTTCCAGTGTAATCAGCATTTTGATAGAATCGTCTGAGTTATTTTTCTCTGCATTCTTAATGTTCTCTGCTTCCGTTTCCTGTTTTTCTTTACTCTCAGCTTCTTAATTCTAATGAAAATACAAAGTCTGATTTTTTTCTATGTTGAGAAGAAATCTAAGATTTAGTGATAGAGAGGAGAATGCTTAAAGAACAATTCAAGAGAGTACTTAGTCATACAAATTTTTGGTTAATGCCACAGATGCTAGTCAACTGAAAGAGACTTTATCCAACATCAAAACATTGGAAAATTTAAACTCACTCATCGCTGATGTGTTTGCATCAAAAAAGTTAATTAACATCTGTAAGAACTAAAAATATTTCAATACCATACAGGCTTTAGGCAAATGGACTATGGAAACTGGCCACGATTGCTGAAACTGCATAAAAAAATACAAGCTAAAAATAATACGTATTATTTTTAATTCTGCAGAATCCTAGGAAAAATAAGGAGATTTAAAAAGGGTTTTAGAATGAATGTTTAAATCCTTTTTAAGTTAGCTTAGTGATAAATAGTAATGATTTATATTATTATGATGGTAATGTGAGTAAGTAACATTTTAGAATATATAGGTTTTTGTCATCAAACCTGTAAAAGAAAAACCAATATGGAAGATTATTTGTATGTATGTATATAAAGTCCATTTGTGTGTGTGTGTGTGCTTGTGCGTGTGTGTAAAGGCATATATGCAATCCTATATTTTTCACTGATATGTATGAATCACAGAAAACCTATTTTAGACTTCTTCTGAAATTTGTTGGGTTACATGAATCCTGATGTAGAAAAGAAAGCAAAAATCGAAATTAAATGTACAGATTGCTAAGAGTACATGAAATCTGATTCCATGACTGGCCAGAAAGGTAAAACCAGAGATACTGCTAAACCTAGAACTGAGAATCCAGTTGCCACAAATCAGACCTGTGAGTGTAGCAATCTGTATTGTAGGCTCTGCCAATTGCAGCTCAGCTAACGTCACATTGGAAAACATCACATCAGGCTTCATTCACACTGAAGTGAATGAACATTGGTCCCCCTATTCAAAATAGCCTGTCTTTAGCACAAGCAAATTCAGATTTGCCTGATTTTTATTATATGGCTAGAGAACTGTGATCATTGTGGAAAAAGAAAATTATATAAGGAGATTGCTCTTTGAGGATTTTGAATGAATCAGTTGATGTGGGAGCAAGCGTCTGAATTGGGGATTTTGCTGACCTTTCCAAAAGTAAAAAGCCATCCAAAGAGAATTACTTATTTCTTTAGGAAAAAAAGACAACACTAACATACTTCACCTGGTGCTGTTAATTGAATGTTAATAATAAGCTCAATTTAATTTTAATAAGCAAGAAAATATAATCAAGTGGCTTACTTTTTTTTTTTTAAACAACATACCCATGTGGGGTTTAATGTGGCATGCCAGATGCAAAGCACAAACTATGTTGTCCAATGTCAATTGTTAGCATATCTTAGCACAACAAATGATTTCCAGTCCCAGGGTGGTGAGGGGAAAATGCTTTTCCCTTAGCTGTATTTCATCATTTTAGTAGTATATGTAGATCTAATAAGTGAAGAAGCCAGTACTAGCTTCTGTAAGTAATCTAAACTTTTAGAGCTGCAAGGGGAGTTAGGGACCAGCCAATCCAACCCTTCAATCTTCAGTTGAGGAAATAGATAGACCTACAGAGGTGAAGTGACTCACCTGTGCCTGGAAAACAGACTAATGGCAGACGTATGTCTCCTTCTCTAGTACTTTTTCTGTTACTTTTTTTTTTTTTTTTAGCACAGAATAGCAGCTGGAAAAACACATGCATGACTTTACTGGAAGAGTCTATTCCTGAAAACCAAGGGCCCCAATTAGTGTTGATACTACTCATGACCAGGGAAATCCCCACAATGAAGTGTAAAAATATTCACATAACTGAAGGAACCAATTTAAGTACTTGTCAATACTCTCTATTATCTACATGTGTTGCTAACACTAAGCTTTGTTGTGTTATCACGAAATTCTAGGACAAGTTTAAACAATGTAAAAGCGAGTTTCTTAGTTTTTTGAATATTGAGGATGATGAAGCTATTGATACTCTTAAGAGCTGCAGAATATGGAGGTTGCTTGGTGTGACTGGCACATCCTATCGTGGCCGTATCCCCGGAGCGTAAGTATCCTCATCTTCTAACCAATGCACCTGCCTGTATTAGTGAAATAATGCATCTGCACTGATTGGTTTCACACTCATCTCTGCACTGCACACGAGCTTTGAGGCCAGATACTCTTCTAGAAAGTAAATCAAAGCCACAGATGCCCCATAAGACTCAATTACCATGTAAGATTGAAAAGTTTTCCATTACAGTCCACTCATATGATACTGTTAAAAGAGGAAATTTTGAAACTATATGCACTAGGCTCTGAAAATGGTTCCTGTGGCTCAGAGAGAGCATATTGTTTTGTTTTTGATTTTTGCTGAACCTTAGAGAAACCACTAGAGTAAAATGCCATGTAAATTGCTAAGGCATCAAATCAGAACTGTCCCTGGGCGTTGTAACGATGCAGAAAACCTCATTTTGCCTTTTTTTTCAGTTCTCTAGCTGTTTTGTTTTGTTGTTGTTGTTCTTTTCAGAATAGGCACTATTTGTTTATGGAGTGAAAAGCTCCATTTTTCCCACAGACATGTTACCTTTTGTTCATGCTTTCGATACTTCAGAAAAATAGAATCTCACTCTCATAAAAGTGAAGAATATCTTGATGAATAAATAGCCAACTGCTAAATTCATACATGTACCTATAAAGTGAGCAGTTTTGTCTAAGAAACTCCAAAAGGACCAGAACCAGGGCATTTCACAATTCCTTGTTACCAAACCTGCAAAGTACAAATTTCCTTGTGTTTAACTTTGTTGTCATCGCTACTGAGTAAATACCCATTTCTGTTACATAGAGTATATTTTATGCTTCACTCATTTTTCTGAGTTTACACAATTTTTGCTGTAGTCTCTCAATCACTTTTAAAAACCTGTAATCTTAATCTATTTATAGAAGAGACTGTAAATGCACAGTTGTACACTTGGTGAGGGTTTTTTTCTTTCTGGCATCAGACTGCTTTATTTATAGGTACCATGACTTCGAATAAAGCTGACTAAGCGGCAAAGGGTTTCTGGCATATTTTAGTTTAGTTCACTTTCACGAAACAGCTGAGGAGATGTAAACAAAGCCAGAGAGTATCTGTCATTGAAGGGAAAAAGCGGGCAACGGCGGTGGCCAAGGACTAGGGTGGCGAGGGGAGGAGATTCAGTATATTCAATATTCAAGGCAGAAAGACATCTGGGAAACTACTGCAGACAATAACAAGAATGTTGTCCACAGTAACTATCTGATGCTGAGGGATATTTTCTTCCTTGCTGTGTCAAACTTGTTAGCAAATTTCAGTTAATACACACAAGCTGCTTAAAATAGAAAAGTCTTCATTCCTTCTTCCATCACCTCCTTTTCTTCCTTCTAGTTCTCATTCTCTCCATTATTTTCTTTCTAGAAAATGCAGCATTCCTTCAGTTTAACATCATAAGTTGATGGTTACTCATGTTACAAATCTGTTTATAGTACTCTACCAAACTCTATAAAAAGTCTTCTACTTAGATATAACCTTAAAATGAGAGACTTCTTCAGGAATAAAGTAATTATAAGTTATACTTATATGCCAGGTTTATTAAAGGGCTGTATACCTCATTCCATCTCCTCAATACTCTATGAGTTAGATAATATTATTTTCAGCATTCCATGTACAAGAAAACTGAATCAGAGAGGTTAAGTGTTTTGCATAAGGTTGCACAGCTAGTGATGGAATGATATTTTTAACCCATGCAATTTGACCCAGAATCTATACCTAGTTGGGTCAGGCTAATAGATATAACCAACAATTCCAAAATGTCAGTGGCTTAACAAAATAAGGTTTGTTTCTCTCTAAAATATAAGTCCCATGTAAATATTTCTCTCCAACCATCTGGTCTCCAAGGATGACTCAGTGGTGCAGGCTCCTCCCATCACGTGGTTTTTTCCTCTGCATCCTCAGAGTCCTCCCCATTTGGCCTGCTAATGGGGAAGGAGAATGGGGATCCTGTGTTAGAGGGTTTTGTGGGCAAGTCAAAAAATGATGCAGTGTGCATCATTCCACCCTCATTCCGTTGGCCAGGCTCAGTCACGTGACTTGGTAGTAACAGCAATGTTGTCTGTGCAGGAGGAAAAGGAATGGGGTTTAATGAAGATGAACATGTGGAAGTCTCTCTCTGTAATAATATTTTTAATCATAATGACATACAGCTTTTTAAAAATTATTTAGTTTTGTGCAACTTTTTGGTGAATTGTTTATGTTGATAACCTTATTAGGAATGCAAAAAAAAATTTCTTTACATGGACGTTAGCACCCATATCTCAAGCAAAACAAAGAAGAAAAATATTGTCCTAAGTGGTATTTCCATCTCTCAAGAAAGTAACAAAATAAACTAGGACTCTAGAAACACTTTTAAGTGACTTGATACTATCAGCATGAAAATCATGTGGTTAAAGTAAGACAGGTCCATCCTCACGTCTGATCAGCCCATTTTGTGTTTGCCTATTTTCTTTTTAAGATGTCACAAAAATTAGATTCCTTTTTCAACTTTCCTTTGGTCTTCAGGTCTATGCAGTGACTGTGATGATTTTTTAAAGTAAAAAAAAATGAAACTGCTGGTTCACACATCTTAAAATTACAAGTACCTCTCTTGCACCTTTTTCCTTTCTCTATTTACATTAGCATAGGAATTGGCTCAAGCAAAAAATCCAAAAACCTCATAAAAATAGTTGCCCATCACCAAAATATCACAGGTATATTTTCATGGAGAAAGGCTCTTTGTGTTTTTTCTCTTCAGCTCTCAAAAATTTTCTTCCTTTCCCAATACTTTCTAATTTTTTTGACATTTCCTTTGAGATACCTAGAAATCTTTTTTTCTTCACGTTAACATATTTTACATCCTAAAATTCTTTCTCCCCTAATTGGAAACTATTTGCTGTCTTGGGAAATATGTTTTGCATGTGAGCATATAAATCTTCTTAGTCTGTCCATTGAGAGAGATTAGTTGAGCCTCTACATGCAAAATAATTAGAGAAGGGAATCTGCCAGTGCCTACCTTCTTCCAGATCAATGTGAAATTTCTTTCAAGGATGAAAAAATATAGCACCTGGCTTGTAAATGACATAGGCTTGAATTTCTTTTTAAGAGTTGGAACTGGTGATAAGAATATCTGAAGTTGCTTTACTGTATTAAATTGAGGTTTTCACTATTCCTAAACTCATGGCTAAAATTCTTGAAAAACATAGGTGCATAATGTGTACACACCAGCAGCATTTTACCCCGTGTGTTGTTAAGAGTTCTTCTATCTATCATTGATAATATTTTTCAAATATACATTTTTCTATGTTTATGAAATCACTTAAAATCTATATAATCTTTCAAAATAATTTTCTTCCGCATGCTTAAACTTCCTCAGAAGTGTAATACATACAATGGAATTTACTTAGAATGGTTTTTCATCTTCATTGGTGGTTTCACTTCAAATTAAAATGGCTTCTCCAACACATCTTTTTGGTGGTGCTGATTATAATGGGTTTCATCTCTAGTGAAAAAGGGCATACTTTCCTATCTTTGATGGATAAAAGGACATTAGTGTTGGATGAAGGTATTAATGTCATGCGAATGGATCTGTGGATCATACAAAGCTGTGAGTGGCTATTCAATATGAAGCAATAGAAAGTGTGTGGGGGAGAACATTCAGCTGTACACGTGGGTTCAATAAAACCAAATAAAATTTGATAAAGCAATGTAAAAATGGGCACTTGGGCACCAAAAATGTCAGAGCATGATTTAGCAGCACTAATGAAAAATATTTGGAGGTTTTAGGACACTAGTATGTGATCTAAGATAAAAGAATTTAAGAATAAGAAGCAAGGGTCAGGGTTTATCATCACTTCTAGAAGTATTTTTAAGACTTATTTTTACTTGATTGCTATTTGGACACAGCATATTTTCATTGTCAAAAACTGGAAAAACAGAAAGGTATGATACCATTATCACACTGGCCAGAATTCAGTCAGCAATTTTCTATAGATATTAATAAAACTATATATATGTAATGCTATTTTAACCTACGTTTTCTTCTTAATAAGAAATTGTAAGCATAATATATTTTTAGTAGTTGCATTGTGTCATAATCTATTTAACCATGTCTCCATTGTGACTTTTCTCTATATGGTAGTTGAGTGAATTTTTAAATATTTCTCTTATTTTTTCATATAAAGTTGTTTCTGCTTCCCTGCACTCTTGCCAGAAATTGGCATTATTTTTATCTTTGCAAAGTTTATTTCTTAAAAAACTGTTATCTTGATTTAATTAGCATTTAATTGATGGCTATGGATATTAAACATTTTACATATTTATTGGAAATATATATTACTCCTTTTATGAATTAGCTCTTCCAATACTTTGATCATTTTTAATTGAGGTGGGAGTCACAATACTTTAAAGACACAGACAAATAAGAATTCACTCAAAGGAAAAAAAAAAGAATTCACTCAAAAGAAGGGGAGCCAGGTTAAGGGTGACTTAAATCATCAGGGAACTGAAACTTTTGCACCGGGGACTGAAAATATTTAGCTATCTTGATAGAATGTGCTAGGGAGAACCAAATTAAAACATTTAAAAGGCATTAATGCAGGTATAAAATTAGTTTTAAATGTGTGTGGCTCGATGGGATGGAACTAGAGCCAATGGATAAAATTTCAGATTTTGTCTCAGAAGGCCATTATCTCAGGAGGACATTCAGAAGACTCCAAAATTAGAATGTAAATTTTTAGAATGAGTGAATCTGTACAATGTAGTCTCAGATATCAGACTACCCACAGGTTTAGTGTTTCATGCAATTAGATAGAAAGTTAGACTCAGTGCCCCCAAGGTCCCCTCCAAAGCACACGTTCTGTGAAATAAGATGCAGCCTGATGTGGAAAGTCATGATTTGATACCAAAGCTCTAAAAAAAATAAGCCTAGAATGGTTGGACTCTGGAAGCCTCTTGCCTAAGCAGTAGCATATACAGATGCCATCCCTTAAGCAAGTCGTTTCTGATGATGGCAAATTTCACCTAATTCACATTCCACAGCTGGTAGGTGCACACATCCTATCACCACTACCACCCCCAATTCTACCACTGCCTATTAATGACTTTATTCTAGTAATGCTTCATGAAGAGCTACAATGTTGCTTCTCAGCGGGAAAATTTATTCACATTTTGTGCAACATATTTTTATATACTTGCTATTGTGCTATGTCTTTGAAATGTAATGACTCAAGAAAATTACATTTAGTATTATAGCATTCCTCATGTTAGTAATTTATGATAATGGATATAACTATAGATTTAGGAGCCATTTATATTGTCCACCTTTTCCTATTTCTGCTAGATTAAATAAATTCTTCATATTGGGTTTTGCTGCGTTTTTCAGTTTTCCAGTCTGTACCACTCACTTTCAGTATATTTATAATCCTTTTATCTAGTCTTTGTAGTTTCAAAATGATGGCTAGGATATTTTAAGTTTTGAGCAATCAATGCCCTTTTCAAATTGCCCTCCTAAGGTTTTTGTAAAATAATATATTCTCTATAATACAACTTTAAATCACCTGCCTTTTCCTTTACTAAACTTAATCCAAGAAGGCTAATGAACATTAAGAACTTTAATCATCCCACACTGTCAAAGCGATCTTCTCATTACTGAAAATTGGATAGGTCATGAGCTTAATTGTGTTCCTGGCAGTGCAACCAGAGTGGAAGCTTGATAATATGGTTAGCATATCAGCCTGACATTAGTCATGGTCTTTATTAATACCTAGACACAGATATTATTTCAACAAATATACAATGAACGTAACCAAGTTTATGATACTTCATTTCTTCATGGAGTTTACCAAGGACTTACAAAAATAATACAAGATGACCAGAACAAAGTAATGGCCTCAAGAAAAATGCAATTAAGATGTCTTATGTTTTACAGAAGTGTAAGGAACTAATAATTCATAAATAAAAATTGTCATTACATTATATGTCTAAGTAATGCTCAAATATACCTATAGGATGATTCAAACTCTCAGCTTGATATAGCACATGGTGGATCTCAGGAAGTGCAATTTGAACTTCCACTAGCAATTCCTTATAGAAATGGTTAATACAGGAGACAGCCACCAAGACATAAAGATGCTTTTGTCTAATGGAAGATGAGAATTCTTGGCAGCAGAATGTTGTAGAAGAGCAACTTTTATTTTAAAATGTAAGGGTTATTCTTGAAAAATTACATGAAAATGTTCATGGTGTAATAAATGCTAACAACTCTTCTCTTGTCTGTGCTGGAATTTGCTTGGGGATTCCAGGGTTCAGTGAAGGCTCTGGTATTATTTTGAAATGTATTCATTGAACAAACAGCATCTTTCAAAGACATTTCAAAGTTAGCTGTGAATTCAAAGAGCATAGGATGTGGAACAAATGTAGGTGTAAATATGGATCCATTTTATCCCTGTTATCCATGTAGATCAATTAGTCTTGTGTTATTATTCTTGGTATATGCATTTGCTTTCGGCTTGTAGGAGTCACCATGAATGTAAATTACTCTGGTTGTGATTTTTCTTAGGACAGTTTCATCTAGACTAGTACACGAAGCTTTAATAAAAATTTTTCTGAGGTAATGATAGCTATATGCATTTAATTGGAGACTTAAGAAACAGACTGGGAAAGCAAAAATTATAATATGCACCTGTCCCAATTATCACATATTGTCTACAAATTCCAAAGAAAATTTAATAGAGTTACACTCTTTTATGTAATTAAGTGGCTTGGATGATTTAAATAACTAATTATGTCTTTCTGGAAGTGACTTATTCCTGGAAAAATTCTGTCCTAAGTGGTAGGTGAATTACTCTGAGTGGAGGATAAAGATAAAGGGAGAAGAGATAGCTAGTTGTAAGATCAAATATTAATATTCTTCCATGCCTCTTCTCAACGTTTGCTGAAATCTTATATTCTTTCCTAATGGGTCTTCTTCATTATATAGTCACCTGGAGGAGCTACTGTCATTGAGTCTAGAAAGAGGTTCACATACATCTGTAGTCAATTGATTTTCATAGAAATGCCGAAATAATTCTATGGGAAAAAATAGCCTTTTTGACATATGATGATAAAACAAATGGATCTCTATATGGAAAAAAAATAAATCTTAATTTTTTACCTCTCACCATAATATAGAAAAGGAGCATGAGAACTATATAAATTAACTAAAGTCACACAGTTAAGTCAGAGGCCTGCTACATGCTGCCTGATATGAAACTCTGCAGAGCAGAGATGCAAGCAGACCACAAGGAGCCTCTGGAACGGGAAATTTCTGCAAAGATTGACTAATAGCTACTCTCCATACCTTATTGTTTACCCATACCATAAAAGGAAAACACAAGGCTACAAAATACTGCACCTTGTAAAGCTTAAAATTATTCCTAGGCTCTGGTCGCTTGGCTCAGTGGATAGAGCATCAGCCCGGCGTACGGACGTTCCAGATTTGATTCCCAATCAAGACACATAAGAGAAGGACTATCTGCTTCTCTCCCTCTTCCTCTCCCCCTTCTCTCTCTCTTCCCCTCCTGCAGCCAGTGGCTTAATTGGTTCGAGTGTTAATCCCAGGTGCTGAGGATAGCTCAGTTGGTCCAAGCGTCAGCCTCAAGGGCTGAGGATAGCTCAGTTCATTTGAGCATCAGCCCCAAACAGGGGATTGCCTGGTGGATCCAGTTAGGGGCACATACAAAGTCTGTTTCTCTATCTCCCCTCTTCTCACTTAAAAAAAAATTATTTCCAACATTTTTCCCACTCTTTATTTTCCCTTACCAGCAATTATCCATAGAAACTACAAGCAGCTATAAACTCAACCTCTAGAGAAGATTGGGATTTTTCTTCCTTCTCTTGTGAGGAGAGTCCACTACTCTGTCTATGGAGTGGCTTTTCCTGCTGGTCTACCTTGCTTCACTGGTAAAGAGACACTGCTGCTCTGTGTGTGGAGTAGTCCCTCTCTGTCTCAGTGCTGCACTAATAAACTCTTTCTTAACTCTATGTTGTCTCATATTTGAATTATTTTTTATGCAACATCAAGAACCCACAGTGGATCATGGACCTTCAGGCCCTAAGACCCATGGAGTTTCTGCATCAACCATACAGAAAATTTAACCTGAAATGCATGAATAATCTAAGTTTGGAAGATATAAAATTTTAGAAAAAGAAACCAACAGTATAAAAGCTTCATGATTTAGGATTAGATAAAGATTTCTTAGAATACAAAGAGGAGAAATCATAAAAGAAAAACATTAATAATTGGGATTTAATCAAATAAAAAACTTCGTTTTGAAAGACAGTTAAGAAAATAAAAATAGCCTGACCAGGCGGTGCGCAGTGAATAGAGCATCGGACTGGGATGTGGAGGACCCAGGTTTGAGACCCGGAGGTCGCCAACTTGAGTGTGGGCTCATCTGGTTTGAGCAAAACTCACCAGCTTGGACCCAACATCGCTGCCTTAAGCAAGGGGTTACTTGGTCTGCTGCAGCCCCATGGTCAAGGCACATATGAGAAAGCAATCAATGAACAACTAAGGTGTCTCAATGGAAAACTGATGATTGATGCTTCTCATCTCTCTCCGTTCCTGTCTGTCTGTCCCTATCTATCCCTCTCTTTGACTCTCAATCTGTCTCTGTTAAAAAAAAAAAAAAAAAAAAGAAAGAAAGAAAAGAAAAATAGTCTTGGCCAGATAACTCGGTTGGTTAGAACATCACCCTGAGGTGCAGAAGTTGCCAGTTTGATCCCTGGTCAGGGCACATACAGGAACAAATTGATGTTCCTGTCTCTCTCAAATTAATAAAATAAATATTTTTTTAAAAAAGAAAAGAAAAACACAAGCCATAGTCAAAAGAAAATATTTACAATACACATAGCTGACAAAGGGTTTGTATCCTGAATATATAAAAATCTCTTACAAATCAATAATATAAAAGACCAAACATCTGAATTTAAAAAATGGGAAAACAAGTTGAACATATACTTCACAAAGAAAGATATAGAAAGGTCCAACAAGCACATGAGAAATGTTCAACATTACAATGAACAGGAAATACGAATTAAAACTGAACACTCTACTAGACTTAAGGGACTCACTCACTGGTGAAAAATTCAACATAAGTCTTGCCCTTACAAAGTTTAAAGTGTAATAACAGATGTGGATAAGTTAATAAACATTCACAAAAAATGGGATAAATGCTAGGATAGGAAAAACATCAGTGCTTTTGGGTGCTGATAGGAAATATAACACAGACAAGAGATTGGACAAGGGGATTATTAAGGCCAGCTTCTTGGAAAGAGTGTATTTAAGCTGGGTTAAGAAAAGATGAGTAAAAGCAAATTGAGCAAAGGGGGTGTGTAAAAGGTAAGCACAGACAAAAAACAGTGTAATGCAGAAAGTCACGATGAAGAGAGAAGGCATGACAAGCTCAAGAGTCTTAAGTTTACTATAGCTAGTCAGAGACAGACCACGGGGGAGAGAGGCGCAAGTTGTGGTCAGAGACACCACGGGGGAGAGGCGCAAGGTGTGGTTAGAGAGAAACAGGAAATTTAATCAGAGATCAGATCATACAAATCTTACAAGCTGTCACAAGGAATTTAAACTTGGATATAAGAGCAATGCATGAAGAGCATAGAAAGGTTTTAAACAAAGAATTATAACTTACTGTTTAAAAGGATCACAGAGAGGACAGAGAAATCAGATATTTTGTGTGTGTGAGAGACAGAGAGAAAAACAGACAAAGGGACAGGAAGGGAGATAGATGAGAAGCATCAATTCTTCATTACTGCATCTTAGATTGTCATTGATTACTTTCTCATATGTGCCTTGATGGGGAGGGGAGGGCACTGCAGCCAAGCCAGTGACCCCTTGCTCAAGCCAGAGACTTTGGGCTCAATCCAGCGACCTTGGGCTTCAAGCCAGTGACCTTTGGGTTCAAGCCAGCAACAATATTGTCATGTCTATGATCCCATGCTCAAGCCAGTGACCACGCATTCAAGCTAGTGAGTCCACACTCAAGCCGGTGACCTCAGGATTTAAATGTGGATCTTCTGCATCCTAGTTCGATGCTCTATCCACTGAGCCACCGCCTAGTCAGGCTCACAAGATTTTAGCTTGAACAATTGGACAGATGTTGATTGAAGCTGCTACATACAATAGGAAATATGGTAGAAGAAATAATTGACGATGAATTAAGTTTGAGACATGGTCAGTTTGAGATTGGCATTAAGTTTTACATACGAAGCTCAGGAGAGCCTAAGCATGTAAATTGGAATTCATTCATATATCAATAATAAAGAATAGACTGTAATACGTGCTATGATAGAAATGTGAATAGAATAACATAAAACCACAAAGATCATTTAGTACACAGCTTGAAAGAATTGATCAGTTAAAAATAATCCCATGAGCCTGACCAGGCAGTGGCACAGTGGATAGAGCGTCGAACTGGGATGCAGAAGACCCAGGTTTGAGACCCCGAAGTCACCAGCTTGAGCACGGGCTCATCTGGTTTGAGCAAAGCTCATCAGCTTGGACCCAAGGTCCCTGGCTTGAGCAAGGGGTCACTCAGTCTGCTATAGCCTCACCGTCAAGGCACATATGAGAAAACAATCAATGAACAACTAAGGTGTCGCAACTTAACAACTGATGATTTTTTTTATATAATGATTGATGCTTCTCATCTCTCTCCGATCCTGTCTGTCTGTCCCTATTCATTCCTCTCTCTGACTCTCTTTCTGTCTCTGTAAAAAATAAGAATAATAATCCCATGAAGTTGACTTTTCAAGGAAAATCAAAATCCAAGGGGAAAAAGGACTATAAAAAATTCTCCTGTTTTTAAATGTATGCATGAATGAAGTAAAGAATATTACATATTTAGAGTGGAGGTCATGGTGATTAAAAAGAGTATAGCAGAATGAATGAACACAAATGAAGGAGTGTTAATTCAGTTGTTATCAAGAGTTAAAGGTGTAAAATCTGTTTCTAAGAATGTGTTGTTTGTAACTTGGCTTCCCAAACAGGCACAAATATCGATACACTGGGGACTGAGAATCCCAGACATATTGGCCCTGGGTAGGTTTTGAGATGAAGGGAAACAGATAAGAGTGACAAAAGCATTAAAGTTTTTAAAATCGGTGTGATGTCAGGAATACTTCTTTCCAGAAATGCATGAGCTACAGGCTGAAAAGAAGGGGAAAAAAAGGCTGAAATCACATTTTAAAATTAGGACAAAACATGCATCATAAACATCAAGTGTATAGAGGAGGAACTGCAAAACCTCAAAAAAAAAAAAAGACTTATCTTTATTTGATATTCTAAATGAGCAATATTTAGCAGCTTATTCATTTATAATGTATTTATTAACAAATACTAAGTGACAGTTGAAAGTTTAGGTAAAAATGGTCTGGGACATTTTGTAAAGTAGGAAAATAGGTTCTCTGTGTCCCCTCTGGAATGTGGCAAAGGGATAAAGAAGCCCCACTGAGGAACTTTCAGAGCTATACCGCCTATTGCTTTAAGTGGAGATTTCCTTTCTGGCTGCAATGATAAAAAAACAGTCCTGACCTGGGACACAAAATAGCAATTCAGACCTCTCGAAAGAAAAACGTTAAGTGTAAACTATAAGTAATAATTTCAGGAACTTCCCTGATTGTAATCTTTCTCAAAGGAAAAATTTAGTAGATGATATACATATGGAACTGAAGAAGGAAAATAAAAGTGAGATACCTAACCAAAAGAAAAGAAAATTACCTCAGGTGTAACACTTGGTTCTCTTATTGCACTCTATATCATTGTTGAGTAGCTATTAATTTGTTTGTTTACTTATTTATTGCCAACAAACCTTTTCAATCCTTTGTCTTTTTACCCAGTAATAAACTATTTACACTTGTGGGCCTATAATCCAAGGTGGACCAAACTTTGTATACCATGTCTTCTTGGCCACAGTGATTGGTTAAAAATGGGTATCTATCTCCTGCAAGAAAAGTCAGACCCTTTCCTTGACTGATGTGTAGATTCTGGGAGAAAGGAGCTGATTCCTCCTAGTGATGTGGTTATGAAGGTATGTTAAGAGCCTATCTGGCCATAATTACCTTTCCTTCAATAGGAAAAATGCCCATACAAAAATGAAAAGCTAGCTGGTTGGTGATACTTTTAAACCCTCCAAAAAAAAAAAAAAAAGTGAATTATGTCTATTCTAGTATTTTTAAACAGTAATTATAGGAGCCAATAAATGTTCCCTCCTCTTTTGTTTCAGATAAACTGTCTAAAGGCTGAATTAAATTTTTGCAATTTTGTCATTTTTTGTCAAAAGAATCTAGACTTATAAAATCTGCCAACAATATAAAGTTTGCATGTTTCGAAAGATATTGTCTACTTTATTGCACTTGTTAAGAAAAAAAGTAATTTATTTTTTACATTTTTATTTTTTACAGAGACTCAGAGAGAGTCAGAGAGAGGGATAGATAGGGACAGACAGACAGGAACAAAGAGAGATGAGAAGCATCAATCATCAGTTTTTGTTGCGACACCTTAGTTGTTCATTGATTGCTTTCTCATATGTGCCTTGACCATGGGGCTACAGCAGATCGAGTAACCCCTTGCTCGAGCCAGCGACCTTGGGTCCAAGCTGGTGAGCTTTTGCTCAAACCAGATGAGCCTGCGCTCAAGCTGGCGACGTCGGGGTCTTGAACCTGGGTCCTCCACATCCTAGTCCGACACTCTATCCACTGCACCATTGCCTGGTCAGGCTTTGTATACATTTTTTTCTTCTTTTTTTATTATTATTAAATTTAATGCAGTGACATTGATAAACCAGGGTACATATGTTGAGAGAAAACTTCTTCAGATTATTTAGACGTTTGATTATACTGCATACCCCTCACCCAAAGTCAAATTGCTTTCTGTCACCTTCTATCTGGTTTTCTTTGTACACCTCCCCTCCCCCCACCCCCTCTCTCTCCTTCCTTGCCCTGCCCCCCCACAACCCCCTCTCATTACCATCACATTCTTGTCCATGTCTCTGAGTCTCATTTTTATGTCCCATCTATGTATGGATTCATATAGTTCTTAGTTTTTTCCGATTTACTTATTTCACTCTGTATAATGTTATCAAGGTCCATCCATGTTATTGCAAATGATCCGATATCATCATTTCATATGGCTGAGTAGTATTCCATAGTATATATGTACCAAAGCTTTAAAGCAATCTATAAATTCAATGCAATACCGATTAAAATACCAATGACATACTTCAAAGATATAGATCACATATTCCAAAAATTTATATGGAACCAAAAAAGAACACAAATAGCCTCAGCAATCTTAAAAAAGAAGAATAAAGTGGGAGGTATCACACTTCCTGATATCAAGTTATACTACAAGGCCATTGTACTCAAAACAGCCTGGTACTGGCATAAGAACAGGCATATAGATCAATGGAACAGAACAGAGAACCCAGAAATAAACCCACAGCTCTATGGACAACTGATATTTGACAAAGGAGGTAAGAGCATACAATGGAGTAAAGACAGCCTCTTTAATAAATGTCGTTGGGAAAATTGGACAGCTACCTGCAAAAAAATGATACTAGACCACCAACTTACACCATTCACAAAAATAAACTCAAAATGGATAAAAGACTTAAATGTAAGTCGTGAAACCATAAGCATCTTAGAAGAAAACATAGGCAGTAAGCTCTCCGACCTCTCTCGCAGTGATATATTTTTCGATTTATCTCCACAAGGAAGTGAAATAAAAGACAGGATAAACAAACGGGACTTTATCAAACTAAAAATCTTTTGCACAACTAAAGACAATAAGAATAGAATAAAAAGACAAACTACACAATGGGAGAACATATTTTACAATACATCTGATAAGGGGTTAATAACCAAAATTTATAAAGAACTTGTAAATCTCAACACCAGAAAGCAAACAATCCAATCAAAAATGGGAAAAAGAAATAGACACTTCTCCAAAGAGGACATACAGATGGCCAATAGGCATATGAAAAAATGCTCAACATCACTAATCATTAGAGAAATGCAAATTAAAACCACAATGAGATATCACCTCACACTGGTCAGAATGGCGCTCATCAACAAAACAACAACACAGAATAAGTGCTGGCGAGGATGTGGAGAAAAGGGAACCCTCCTGCACTGCTGGTGGGAATGCAGACTGGTGCACCTCTGTGGAAAACAGTATGGAGATTCCTCAAAAAATTGAAAATTGAACTGCCCTTTTTTTTACATTTTTAATAACAGAAATTTTACATCTGTTCTAAACTTTTAATTTTTTATTGACTTTATTGGGGTGACATTGGTTAATAAAGTTATATAGGTTTGAGGTGTACAATTCTATATAATACATTGTCTGTATATTGTACTGTGTATTTACCACCCCAAGTCACATCTACTTCCTCTCTTCCTTCTTCTACCTTCCCCCAGCCCTTTTCAAACTGGTAATCACCATACTGTTGTCTGTGTCAATGAGATGTTTTCTTTACTTAATCCCTTCATCTTTTTCACACAGTCCCCCTAAACCCTTCTCTTATGATAGCTATCAGTCTGTTCTCTATGAGTCTGTTTTTATTTTGTTTCTTAGTTTATTGTGTTCATTAGCTTCCACATATAAGTGAGATTGTACTGGATTTGTCTTTTTCTCACTGAGCATAATATTCTCCAGGTCTGTCCATGCTGTCACAAAAGGTAAGGTTTCCTTCTTTTTTAAGGTCGCATGGTATTCCATTGTATAAATGTATCAGCTTTTTATCCACTCATCTAGTGATGGTCATTTAGGCTGCTTCAAGTCTTGGCTATTGTAAATAATGCTGCAGCCTGACCAGTGGTGGCATAGCGGGTGGAGCATTGACCTGGAATGCTGAAGTTGCTGGTTTGAAACCTCGGGCTTGCCCAGTCAGGGCAACTACTAGAGATGATGCTTCCCACTTCTCTCCCTTCCCCTTTCTCTCTCTCTCCTTCCTCTCTCAAAAATCAGTAAATAAAATATTTAAATAAATAAATAATGCTGCAGTGAACATAGGATGCATATAATCTTTTAAATTAGTGTTTCAAATTTCTTCAGATAAACTCCGAGAGGTGGAATCTCTGGGTACTAAGGCAGCTCCATTTTTAATTTTTTGAGATACCTCCACATGCTTTCCCAGTGACTGCACCATTCTGCATTCCCACTATTAGTGCATTTCCTCACATCTTCGCCAGCACTTATTTGTACTTTTTCGTACCCTTATGATACGGATGTCGTTATATTTTATGCTGTGGTGAGATTAAAATAATTTAACAGCAGGCTTTCTGCCCTAATGGCTGTTTTAAGTATAAAAAACAATATTCCGAAAGGTAGTTTAGTATTTTATACATTTAATACTTAAATAAGAACAATAAAAGAGGTACATACAACTAGATTTTAAGAGTTTTAAAATATTAATGAATAATATTAAATAATACCTGACAAAAACAATTAAACTGTTACTTAAGCTATTTCCATATTGCTCCTTGATTGGCGTCCTCACTTGCAATTCTTTTTCACCTGTGAACGGAATGAACATTACTATGGGTGCTTAGAATGCACTGTTACGCAGGTGAACATTAAAAAAGAGTAAGGAATGTAAATTTGTGATTTCCACATTGGGTGGCTGCCCAGGTGTCCACCTTAGAGAGAACCCTGATTCCAAGTGCCATTTTAACAAGTGGTTTGCCAAACACAACAAAAAATTAGATATCAGTTCTACCGAACCGATGCAAACTGGCTGAATCCCACCACTGGCTTTATGTTGTCCAAAATGTCCTTTAAACTATCCTCATTTTTAAAATGCCTTTTTCCCGCTTCTGATTGGGTGGTTTTTGTTATCTTTTCTTCCAAATCACTGATTCAGTCTTCTGTTTCATTCAACCTACTGCTTATTCATTCTACTGTATTCTTCATTTCAGATATTGTAATCTTCATTTCTGACTGGTTGTTTTTATGTACTTTTTCATGCTCGTGTAGTTCTCACTAATTTACTTGAGCATCCTCATAATCATTTTTCTGAACACTATAGCTGATAAATTGGTTGTCTACATTTCATTTAACTGTTTTCTGGAGATTTCTCCTATTCTTTCATTTGGAGCACATTTCTTTGTCTTCTCATTTTGGCTGCCTCTTTTTGTTTGTTTCTATGTGTTGGGAAGATCTGCTATGACTCCCAGTCTTAGGAAGGTGGTCTTATGTAGTAGCTGTCCTGTGGGACCCAGCAGTGCAGTCTCCTTGATCACCGGAGCTGGATGCTCCAGGGGTGTCTCCTGTGTGTGTTATGTGGACCCTCCAGTTGTAGCCGAGTCTTGATTGCTATTGGCCTGTCATGTGTGGGATCAACCCTCAGGCTGGCTGACTGTGAGGCTCTACCCTGACTGAGGCCTCTGAGCTGCTGTGCAGGTGCTGACCACAGGAAGCAGAATTTGTCTATTTGTTTCAGCTGGGTTTGATACCTATATAGATCACACTGTGGATATGCTGCTTGTGAAGTCAATTGTATCCTGCTCTGATGTCTGAAGCTGGTCACTGGATGTGCTGATTCTGGGGCCTCTCATTTGAAACTCCAGTGCAGGCCAATGTAAGATGCTGCCTGTAACTGGCCCTGAGCAACCTGTTTGAAGCTACAAAGTGATCCACAGTTGTTGGCTGCCTCTGTTCGGCCTGGATGTGTGTGGGTCAGACAAGCTGTGTACCACGGCTGGCTTTTACCAATACCAGATACAAGGGTCAGGCAGGTCAGCAAAAACCTCACATCACCCAAGATCTGCCTCTGCCTGCTGGCTGCCTGTTAGGTTCAGTCACTGGCAGCACCCCTGGTGGTACCTGAGTTGTACGAGATAGGTTCTCAATGAGTCACCAGGAAGGTACGAGTGGTGTTCACCAGATTAATACAGGTTCAAATGTGGTGGCTGTGCTGGGTCTGAGGTCATTCAGCAAATGTGCCAGGGTATACCAGTCTAGCTGCCACCCATTGGGTCCTCAAACAACTTTGTAATGGGTTGGGGTCTCAGAGAGTCATTAGGGTGAGGACAACAGAGTTTATCAGGCCCAAACAGACCAAGATTTGGCCATGTGAAGGGAGAGCTCTGTACCGGTCTGGTGTGTGAGGGAAAATGGTCCTCATCCTCAGTGTGTTTCAGATTCTTCCAGGAGCCCCATCTCAGCAGGCAGGAATCCCAGAAGTCAGGAGGTTGCTGTAGTGAATCTCCCACGAGGGAGAGTTGCCTGTAAGGCTTGGGGAGAAATGAGGGGAGTGGCACCTTCCCCTGAGCCACACAGTTTAATTGTCTCATGTTCTTCCCAGACTTTGGGAGGGTGGGGTTTCTGGAGCTGGAGCCCAGGGAATGGGTCTGCCTGGCGCTAGGATAGTGAAGCTAGCAGGTCTCTCATGAAGAGGAGGCGCCAGTCAGGTTCACAGGAAAGTGGAGGGGAACGGCCCCCAACCTAAATCCACATAACTCAGTCACTGACAACCTGAGTCTGCCCAGACCTCTCTACCCTGGCTAAGGCCGCCGACTCTTCAGCAGTACGCAAACTCTGCAGCGTGGGGCGAGGAAGTCCAGATGGTGGGGTTATTGCTTTCCTCCAAGCTGATGCCTTATGGAGGGGAGTGCCCCACCCAAGAAATATGGTGTTTGCAGTATGGAAAAAAGGACCAAGCACAAGGGTCCTGGCAGCTGTCCCTTTCACTCTCTTCCCAGAGCCACAAACCCTACTGAAGACTAGCCGAACACATGACTCTACTCAACTCTACCTTCCCTCCCCTTGGAGCACAGGGTGAGTGGCTGCAAAGAAGATTTTGTGCATTAGCCCTTTAAGAGGGCCCCTGTATCTCTATCAGACTCCCATCTCTCCCTGGCAAAAAGATTCCTTGCTGATTTTCAAAGCCAGGTGCTCTGGGCTGAGGAGCTGGCTTGGGGATGAGACCCCATGCTTCTCAGCAGACAGCTTTGCTACTGAGATATCCCTATGGACTCTCAGCCACTGCCCATGGGCGTGGTGCCAGTCCATTTTGCATCTCCACCCTTCCTACCAGTCTGAGCGTGGCTTCTTCTATAAATCCTTGGTTATATGGCTTCTTTTCAGCTAGTCTTCAGTAGGTTATTCATTTTGTTTACTCTTTTAGTTGTAATTCTATTCTAAACTTCTAATTAGGGTGAGAAAGCTAAATTACTAATTGAGTTGAAAGAATTCTGAACAAAGGAAAGATTGTCATACTTCACTAACTTTTAGAAATCAATCAAGGGCACACACATAAGTTCTGTGAAATTTTTCAAAACATTACAAAGCTTTTGGGACCAACATGATTACCCTCAGCGTGTCCTAGATTCCAGAGACGCCAGTGTGGAAACTATGTTCACAGAGACAAATCTCTCAATAGCACTTATACTACAATAATGTAACATATGGTTTATATGCCAGTCTCCTCTATTAGACCTTCAGACTTTTGAACATAGAGAAAGTGGTGCAGAAATAGTTAGATTTCCCCTAATGTCTATTTTTGCATTCTCCTGAGGTGACAGAGCTTCTACTTTTTGGCTGAGCATGTGGTCATGCACCTTTCCAGGTGGGTATGGTCATATCATTGAGTTCTATTTAACAGCATGTAAGCTGTAAACCTGGGTATTCTGTAAGCTTGAGGTTGAAACTTTAAAAAATAGCTAAGAGTTTTCTGCTTCCATTAAAGGAGTGAACGCTATCTACCCTACTTCCCACTGAGTATAGCTAAAATTCCTAGTCACAAAATATAAAGAAACTATCTGAGAACGCTGAAAAGTAAATGATAGCAGTCAGGCTAAGGGTACAAACAAAAATGTGAAGACCATCCCATACAGTAGGAAGTCTTTGTTTGTTTTTTCCTTTCATGTCTCCTGAATTATACTCTAGGTATTCCAAATCCTAGAATAGCATATCATGCACGGAAGAAAAAATCCTCTCTCTCCAACCAGAGGACTAGAAAGACAAGCTCCAGCAGGATGGAGTCGTAATAAGGAAGCTATTTCTCTACAGTGGTGGTGGTAGTGGCAGGAGCGGCACTAAGGGCTTTTCTCTCTGAATTTGGCATTCAAGGTGGACCCAGAGGGGAAGTACAGGGAAACCTGGGGGGCTAAAGGCCTGGCTTTATAGACAGAGCATCAGAGAAGGTGACTCTGAGATTCAGAGTGTGTGGGAGAAATCACAGACAGAAAGAAAGTGGAGAAAGGGATGCTTTAAACGTGTATGAAAAGTAGCATCTAAAGAAACTTACAATCTAACATCACATTAAATTATGAAAGAGTGAATGCTTTTCTCCTGTGTTTTGTAACAGGCAAGAATGTCTGCTTTCATAATTTGTATTCATCACTACCCTCAAAATCCTATCCAGTGTGATAAAGCAAGAAAAAGACATAGAAAACATAAGAATAAAATTCTTGTTAATCCTGGGAGACAGAATTAACATCAAAAATCCCAAAATTCTAATAAAAAAAGTCTAGCATTAATTAGGAATTTAAGCAATATTGCAGGAAGAAAGGTCAATATAGAAACCAATTTTATTTATATATATTGATAATGAACAACTGGAGACTTAAGAAAAAAACACCAAAATTTACATTAGCTTCAAAAATGAGATAATACTTAAGTATAAATTTTGGGAAGACAATTTCCATACAGGGTCTTACATTCCTGTATGTTTTGCAAGTAAGACATTAGCTGACATTTAATTCAAACTACACTTTTGAGAATATTTATATATTTAAAGAAACATAAGTAAATAGTCCCATCAGGATTTTTTTTTTTTTTTTTTTTTTTTTTTTGCATTTCTCTGAAACTGGAAACAGGGAGAGACAGTCAGACAGACTCCCGCATGCGCCCGACCGGGATCCACCCGGCACACCCACCAGGGGGCGACGCTCTGCTCACCAGGGGGCGATGCTCTGCCCATCCTGGGCGTCGCCATGTTGCGACCAGAGCCACTCTAGCGCCTGAGGCAGAGGCCACAGAGCCATCCCCAGCGCCCGGGCCATCTTTGCTCCAATGGAGCCTTGGCTGTGGGAGGGGAAGAGAGAGACAGAGAAGAAGGCGTGATGGAGGGGTGGAGAAGCAAATGGGCGCTTCTCCTATGTGCCCTGGCCGGGAATCGAACCCGGGTCCTCCGCACGCTAGGCCGACGCTCTACCGCTGAGCCAACTGGCCAGGGCCCAGCACGATTATTTGTAGATGTAGACAAATTGGTCCTACCATTTTATGGAAGGGTAAATAAACTAAAATAACTAATAAGATTTTAAAAGAGAAGAGCAAATTTGGAAGACTAATCCTACCCAATATTAAGACTTAAAGCTACAGTAGTAAAAAAAAATGTGGTAAAAAGTAGAAACATAGATCAATGGAACAGAATTAAGAGTCTATAAATAAACCTATACAGATATGGTGAGTTAAATTATGTCAAAGTGCAAAGGTAATTTAATAAAAGATACTAAAGGAACAGCAATCATTTCAACCAATGGTGCTGGTACCATTGGACATCACTGTGTAAAACAATACAAAAAACCAAGATCTTTCCTTCAAAACAACAAAAGTTGTTTCAAAATGGATCATAAACTTAAATCAACAAAACTCTTAAGAGAAAATTTTATACTTTGAGTTGAGCAAAAAATTCTTATATGACATCAAAAGTTCAATTTACAAAAGAAAAAATTGAAAAATTTTATTTTATAAATACTGAAAGCTTGCTATAAGAACAGTACTTTTAAGAGAATAAGAATAAGGCCCTGGCCGGTTGGCTCAGTGGTAGAGCGTCGGCCTGGTGTGCAGGAGTCCTGGGTTTGATTCCTGGCCAGGGCACACAGGAGAAGCGCCCAACTGCTTTTCCACCCCTCCCCCTCTCCTTCCTCTCTGTCTCTCTCTTCCCCTCCCGCAGCCAAGGCTCCACTGAAGCAAAGTTGGCCCGGGCGCTGAGGAAGGCTCCATGGCCTCTGCCTCAGGCACTAGAATGGGCTTAGTTGCAATAGAGCAATGCCCCAGATGGGCAGAGCATCGCCCCCTGGTGGGCGTGCCAGATGGATCCCGGTCAGGCGCATGACTGCCTCCCTGTTTCCAACTTCAGAAAAAATGCAAAAAAAAAAAAAAAAGAGAGAGAGAATAAGAATAATGAACCACAGCTTGGGAAAAATATTTGCATATCACATATACAACAAAAGATTTTTATTCCGAATTGTCTCAGTATGCTTGAACTGCTATAAAAAATACTATAGACTGTTTGACTTAAATTACAGATGTTTATTTTCATAGTTCTGAAGGTTGGGAAGTCCAAGATTTAGGTGCCAGCCAATTTGTTTCTTTCTTTCTTTTTTTTTTTTTTTTTTTTTTGAGATGTCACTGTCTTTTTTTTTTTTTAATTTTTTTTTAAAATTTTATTTATTCATTTTAGAGAGGAGAGAGAGAAGGAGAAAGAGAGGGAGAGAGAGAGACAGAAAGAGAGGAGAGAGAGACAGGGGGGAGGAGCTGGAAGCATCAACTCCCATATGTGCCTTGACCAGGCAAGCCCAGGGTTTTGAACTGGCAACCTCAGCATTTCCAGGTCGACGTTCCATCCACTGCGCCACCACAGGTCAGGCCGCAATTTGTTTCTTAATAAGGACCCTCTTTCTGGCTTTCAGATGACTGTCTTCTTGCTGAGGCCTCACATGGTGGCAGAAGTAAGAAAAAGAGAAATAGAGAGTGTTTTCTGGTTTCTTCTTATAAGGGCATTAATCTCATCACAAAGACCTTATTACTCTTATGATCTTGCCCAAACCAAATTACCTCCCCCAAACTCCACCTCTTAATACCATCACATTGGGTTAGTGCTTCAACATACAAATTTGAGGTGCAAATATAACAAGAATATATAAAGATTTTTCAAAATTCAGTAAAGAAAAACGAAAACACTTGATATAAAAATGAACAAAAGAACTGGACAGTTTACTTGTAAAAGTTCTAAAAACATCAGTCATTTTCCTTAAGGACTTTGGCTGATTGGATGAAACCCACTGACATTATAGAGGTTAACCTGCTTTACTCAAAATCTATTGATTTAAATGTTAATCTCATCTAAAATATATTTTCAGAGGAACATCTTGATACATTTGACCCAATATTTGGGTACTGTGGTTTATCCAAGTTGACATATAAAATTAACTATATACAGACATTTCTTCAATAAAAATACATAAATTGAAACAAGCACTTGAAACAATAATCAACATCATTCAACATTATGGAAGTGCATATTAAAATGACATTGAAAGACCATCACAAATATACCTATTAGAATGGCTTTAAAAAAAATCCACCAACAAAAAACAAAAGCAAAGCAACAAAACCATCAAAATGTCACAACATTAAGTGCTGGTGAGTACTGTAGTAATCTAAACACTCACGCATTGTAAAAAAGAATGCATATGGCATAGTTGCATAGGAAACAGGACAGTTTATTATAATTTTAAGCATACACTTACCCTATGACCCAGCAATCTTACTCCTAGGTATTTATAGAGAGAAAGAAAACATATTTAGAATAAAAACCTGTACATGACTATTTAGATCAATGTTGTTTCATCAATTCAAACTGGAAATAGCCAAAATATTCTTCAACAAATTAACTGTGGTACACCCAGACAGTGAAATATTATTATGCAATAAAAAGAAATAAACTACCATTTAACAACATGGATAAATTTTAAATTAATTGTGATATGTGAAAAAAGTTCAGAACTAAAAAGTTACATATTGTATGTTTCCATTTAAATGACATTCTTTAAAAGGTAAAACTATAGGGAACAGGTCAGTGGTTGCCAGGAGTTGGATTTGTGGTGATAATTAACTAAAATGGAGCAGCATGAAAATTCTGGGAGCTGATAGAATTGTTCTGTATCCTACTTGTGGTGGTGGTTACAGAAATCTATGCATGTATTTACACTCAAAACTGTACACAAAGTAAATTTTTTGTATGCAAACTAAAATAATTAAATTCTTTCAAAACTAAATGGCTGGCACCCATCTTTTGATTCTTCTACTTTGTCTAGGGAACATGAATGCCACCTTAGATTGTGACGACATGGATGGGGAATAGTCTGGAAACAGGCAATATATGCACTGGTCCTGCACTGTCTATTACCTTTGGAGGTTTTTGGTTAGTAGCAAACTATTCAAATAATGCGGTCAATATATTTTTTTGTATGGTTACCTAAGAACCTAGTGATGTGTATGTATTCAATAAATTACTACTGGTCAAATAAAGATTAATTTAATAAAATGTTCCCTATTGATAATCAAAATATTATATTCCCCAGTTTGGCCAGTTATAAAATATTGTTGGAATCATTTCACAAGTGAGTGGAAAGAGAAGTTTTAACTATTGTCATCCTTCACTAGTAAAATGAAGGATTCGGTTGAGTCCATCCTGGGTAAGTCTGGAATTAAATCTGTGGAATCAGCACACCACAAGATTCGTTCAGCTGGTTTAAAACTATTTAGTCTAAAGCAATTAGACTTTCTCCTGGCTCAGGCTGTCAGGACTCTGACTAGAAATTCCCTGCCCATATTTTTTAGATTAAAACCCATTCTTAGAGACTGTGAGTTCCCAAACATCCCTAGCTGTTGGAATCTTAGAATCTCTTTTTACATTGACAAAATTGAGCAAAAATTCAAAGGTGCTTTTATTTTGAAATAACCTATGCCAAATCCTGTCCATCTAACTTATCATCTTGTGAATTAAGTTACAAACACCTCAGATTGAAGCACTTTCCATAGCAATCAGAACCTACACTTAAAACAGTTTTCTTGAAATTCATTTGTTTGTTCAATAAACATGTATTTTTCATAGTAAGCTTGAATCTGGATTTGGAAGTTGGCTCTGGTTTTACTCTGTCTAGGCAATCTACTTACTTGAACATGTATGTACATCACACACACACACACACACACATACACACACACACCCATCTCTACTATTCTGAGGACAAGGATTCTATTTAATACTATTTATATCCCTGTCTGCATCCACCCAGCCCTAATATTTACATGGTATTTAGCCCATGGTGAACATACAGAAAAATCTTTTAAAGGACAATAACAAACACTGTAATTCAAAAGACTAGAATAGAAGAAATAAATATTATTATGGCAAGTAATCGAAGTAAAGGAAGAAAGAAACAGAGACATTTTCAGCAACACATTTATTAGTTGTTTGCCCCTTGCTGGGCCTTTGGTCTATGCATTTATGGTTCCTCTGGTGCCATAGCTGTTGCTGAACTCTAGAGATTAGATCTCTTTTCTGCAATAGATCAAAACCTGATTATGGTTTTGGATCAAAATCAGAAGAGCACTTTGAGACCTCAAGGCTTCTGAACTCTGACAACATGAGGATGTTGGATCAAAGTGTCAGTAGCAGAACACTGATTTTGTGCAGAATGAATATATCCTGGGGAGTTAAAGGTTTTCAGAATTTCTGTGCCTGACTTTTCTGACATTATTTTAAAACTTTGATGTAGTTTAGCCAGCTCGCTTTTTTGAGTCTATATTTATTTATCACAATGACTCTTCAAAAGCATCTTTATGGTAAACTTTAAACTCTGGAATAAAATTAGTTTAACATTTTTTAATTAGTGGACTCCTAATAAAAAGTTTATTGATTCAGTCAGTCATTAAATTTGAGTATATACTATATGTAGGGTGAGGTGTTATAACTAACAGAATAGAACTGTCTCCTAAGAGTTTACCACCTATTAGTAAAAATAAAATATGTACATCAAAAATTAAAAGTTTAAAAGCACACTAAGAGGCTCTGATCCCAGTGATGGCATACTAATGTATGTAAGATTAACTTTTCCTGCCAAGAACTGAAAAGGATGGATAAAATATGAATCAAAAAAATTGGTTGGAAAACATTGGGGAGCCATCAAGGAAGCAAGTGTGTGAGGGAGGAACAAAGATCATTCCAAAATCCAAAGAAATATGCCTGGCATTTAGCTCTTCTTTTTCCTTCAAAGCATTTGCTAATTTGTAGGCAACCTCTGAGAATCTGAGAAGCTAAGCACTGTTTTAAACTAATGGGGCTTGGGAATAAATAGTTCAAGTTCAAGGCCCATCAAAGAGTAAAGGCTATGGTAAAAAACATCTAAGGCTTTCAGTTGAGACACTTTAAGGACTACTCAAAAAGAAAGGATGACAAGAAATAGACTAGCCCACAGCAAAGTAGATTCTAATCCTCTCAGTTGAAAATTGAATTAAAATGATTTGCCCCAGCTGAAAACTGCTTGCCAGGAAAATATATACCCTCTCTGAAGGAAAATAATATTTTTGTTTTATTTGCATGCAAAATCTAAGTTTTTTAAAAAAACAAAAGCCTGTTAGGCAAATTTGTAGAAGAGAGTGATAAGGGATAATGTAGACAATGGGAATAAACTTATGGGAAATGCAAATATTAGAGTTATATATAAAACAAAAATAATTGTGTTTGATATATTTAAGAGAAAATATGGCATGATGGACAATTCAGAAGATAACTAAAAATCAAATAGAAATTCTGCAACAAAGAAATGATAAAACTGAATATAAAACTCAGTAGATAGTTTCAGTACCAGACTAGATATAGCTGAAGAAAGAACTAGTGAACTGTAAGATAGATCAGAAGTAAAGGTCCAGACTAAAACACAGGGAAAGGATTAATGTGCATGTAATTGAAGTCCTAGAATGAGAAGAGAGTGAGAATATTTGAAGATATATGGCCAAGAAATTTTGAATAATATGAAAGACATCAAACCACAGATGCAAGAATTACTTTCAATTCCAATAGAAATAAATACAAAAATAGTAAAACTTAAGCATCTTATAGTACAACTGGGGAAAAAAAGAAAATCTTAAAAGCAATCAAAGAAAGAAAAAGGCATTAATATCAAAGAACAACAATAATAATGACATACAACTTCTCAATAGAAATAATGAAACCAGAAGACAAAGCAATGTCATCTTCAAAATTGGCAAGCTTGAGTTTTATAACCAGTGATAATATCTTATGAGTATGAAATCAAAGCAAAGACATTGCACACAAATAAATCTGTCACCAATAAACCTGAGCTGAAAATAAATATGGAAGTATTTCTTAACACAAAAATAGAAATCTATTCTAAATAAAAACACAGAAAAGTAGGAAGGAGTTAAAAGCAATTACAAGATTAATATGTATGTAAATATATAATGATGGCATAAAACAGCAAAAATTAATTTGTGGAATTTAATATATATGTTAAATACAAATATATATATTATAATTATTAATAGGGAAGGATTAATAAAGTTAATGTTTTCTAAATCCTTTATATCATCCAGGAAATGGTAAAAGTGTAAACTTATATTGGACTTTAGTAAGTCATGGATGCATTATAATCTTGAGGTAACCACTAAAAACAAAGGGTATATAACTAACAAATTAATAGAAATAGAAAATATAAAAGGCCTGACCTGTGGTGGCACAGTGGATAAAGCGTCGACCTGGAATGCTGAGGTCACCAGTTCAAAACCCTGGGCTTGTCTGGTCAAGGCACATAGGGGAGTTAGTGCTTCATGTTCCTCCGCCCTTTTCTCTCTCTCTCTTTCTCTCTCTCTCTTTCTCTCTCTCTCTCTCTCCTCTCTTTCTCTCTAAAAATGCATAAATAAAATCTATAAAAAAGAAAATATTTTTTTAAAAAGGAAAATATAATAAGAATATTTCATCCAAAGCAAAGCATTATAAAGTATAGAGGAAGGAATACAAAAAGGGGGGGGGACAAATACAATCCAAATGGTAAAGTAGTAGGTTTAAACTTCAAAATATCAGTAAATAAATTAAATGAACTAATTGACAAAGAATAACACAGAAAAAAATGTTGTTTGTAAAGAGATACATCTTAAAAGTAAGTAAACAAAATAATTAAACATAGAAAGATAAAAATGTGTTCAAAAACACTAATCAAAGAAACCCAATACATCTGGACCAACATCTAAGTACTTTTGGAGGCAAGAAACACCACTAGATATAATATAGGACATTTTATGATAAAATGGTCCAACCACTAGACATATATAACAATTTTAAATTTGTTGTTACATTATAATAGAAACTTAAACACAGCAAAAAATGACTGAAATAAAATGAGAAGTGGACAAGTCCATGACCATACTGGGAGATAACAAACTATGCTCAGTAAATAATAGAAAAAGTAATATAAAAAACAAGGATTTAGAACTTTTAATTAATATAAATAACAAAATTACAACAATTCAAATATATAGAACACTGTATTTCAAAATAACAGAATGCACATTCTTTAAAACACATATGGCAGATTTTTCTCAAATTGAGCATATGATAGTATCTAAACATTCAAAGAATAAATAAACTGTTCCAAGTAGTGTCTTGTCAGAATGGAATAATGCTATAAATTAAAAAAAAAGATACTTAGAAAGAATCACCAAGTATTTGGAAATTGAAGGATACATGTATGCTTTCCAATAGCCCGTGAGTCTAAGAACATTTTAATGGAAATCAGAAAATATTTTGAACTACATTACAATGAAGGTATGACATATTAACACTTCTGTGATCCAGCTGTAGACAACCGCAGAAGTAAATGCATTATATTGGGAAGAAGAAAGGCTAAAAAGCCATGAAATAAGCATTCATCTCAGGGAGATAGGAAAAATAAAACAGCAAAATATTTCCAAAGAAAGCAGAAGGATGTAAACATACCCAATCCCAAGACCCCAGTGAGGAGTCAAACAGCCAAAATTTCTTGTTTTATAAAGTTCATACTATCTGACTGTTTCTTCTAATTTTTTATTATCCTTTTGATAACTTCTCATCATTCACAGAGCATTATCGCTTCTGTTTTCTCCCATCCTATCTGCTGTCATATCCGTGGTGATGTAGCAGTAACCAGCATGTTAAACAATTTAAGATTATGAGCAACACACAACTTTGTGCCTCATATAGTCCCTTTAAACTTTATTGAGTAGAGGTCATTGTCCTTTGCCCTGGATAAAGATTAGGACTTTTCTGGTCACTTTCACAAAATATAATATCACCTGGTCACTTAAATCATTAAAAACAAGCCTCAATTCAGAAATTAAAATATTTTGTCTCAAGTAATAGTGAATATTCTCAATCTGATTTAGCAAACAAGTTTTCTCCCCTTCCCCAGTTCTTCTTAGCCTCAGGCTAGATACTTACACATTCTATTCCTCTCCTGTTAGCCTCCTTCTCTATTTACTATGCCCTTCGGCTCACCACTGGAATCTTGGTGATTGGTATATGAAAGGAGGAAGAGTAAGGGAATAAACCTTTCCTTCTCTGGCTGGATAGCTTCCAGGTATGTGGGTTTACAGACTGTTAACCAGCTGACCCTTACCAGAGCTCTTTAAATGTTTCCACACAATCCTTCTCTCCCATAGTTCTATTGACCTGGCTGATGGTCTATATTCTGGGCAGTTCCCTTGCAGTGAGAAGCTGTAGCAGTCGAGAAGCAGCTTTCCTTTCTTGGCTGTGCCACCCAATCAGGCAGAGTTTTTCACCCTCCAGACTCCCCTAACTCACAGTCTGCTCTAGTTATCATAAGGGGGTCAGGCACCAGTGTTCTGTTCTTTTCAGTTGCAGGTAATAAATTTCAAAGCTCTCCTACATTCTCCTCACTGGATTTGGGATGAGAGGGTAGAAACTGTCTCCCCAAAGAAGAGATGAGATCCAAACAGGGCAATAGCTCTTCTAAAGAAATTTCTTCACCAATGTCCTCCACGAAAGTACCTTGCTCTGCCTCCTAGTCAAAAGTTAAGTGTAGGACAGTGGCACAGGAACACAGGAAGAGGGAGAAGGAGCAGCACTTGTCTCAGCCCCTGATTATACTTCCTCCTCCCGACACCCGCCAGGTTTCAAAACTCAGCCTTTAAGCTAAAATTAGAATCTTCATGCTGAACTCATGCATGAAGTGAACTTAGAATTTAGCAAGCTGGGCACTAACATGAGTTTCACATCTGAGCCTCTCTATCTGAGCTCCAATGTACTGCGGTCAACCTGGTAGCCTGCCTCTCTGCTTAGGGCTCTGATTCCCACTCGTGCACCCTGGGATTTAGAGATCTGCTCTGAAATGCACCTGGTAGTAGGTTCCTCTCACAGCATCACTCAGGAGCTGCTTTTAGTATCTCTCACATTCTTAGAACAGATTCATTTGAGGTGCAATTCAGATTTCCGGTTGACCTTGAGAACTGGTGCTGCCAGAAAGTTCTACCACCATGCTCTGAGTTCTCCACAGCTGGAGCTCCATAGGAGAAGACATTGCCCAGATCTGAGTAGAGTTAGTGTGGACACAGGCGATTTGGATTGTTGGCATTCCCTAGAACACGGGTTGGGAACCTATGGCTCGCAAACCAGATGTGGCTCTTTTGATGGCTGTATCTGGCTTGCAGACAAATCTTTAATAAAAAAATAATGTTAAAAATATAAAACAACCTCATGTATTACAATCCTTTCATTTCCTACTGTTCATGTTCATGGGTGCGGTGGCTGGAGCCAATCATAGCTGTCCTCTGGGACAACACCAAATTTTTATTGGATAATGTGTAACATACACAGGTCGTTGTATGGCTCTCATGGAATTACATTTTAAAATATGTGGCATTCATGGCTCTCTCAGCCAAAAGGTTCCCTACCCCATGCCCTAGAAGACGCTCTCTCTGATTGGCAGTTTTCCTCATTCTTCCCCCATGTCTTCCTTAGTGTCTTCTCCCCACTCTTTCCTCATGGGTGTTCCTGGCACACAAACAAGTGCTCTACCTTTCCTTCAGAAAACTAGAAGGAAGTCTATGTGGATCACAGGAGGTGAGTCTTTACTTAATGTAATAAAGTTATGGGAGCTTTCTGAGAAAAGGTGATGAGTATCAGAGATTCTGAAGCTCAAGGTCCTAGTTCTTAACCAGGAGGGGTTACATGGGCATTCACTTTATGATTTATTGAACTATACACTTATGTGTTTTGTACTTTTTAAAATGTCTATTGTATTTAATAAGAAAATCCATTTTTTTTAAAAAAAAGAGTGTGGAGGAGTTTTTTTTATAATACCTGGACATAGAAAGGAAGAACAGAAGGAAGAATAGGGTTGACAGAAGTAAGGGATAAGAAAGATGGGTAATGGGGTTGGGGAAAGACAGGAGCTATTATTATTATTATTATTATTATTATATCAAGTGAGAGACAGGGAGGAAGTAAGACAGACTCCCACATGTGCCCCCACCAGGATCCATCCGACAAGCCCTTACGGGACAATGCTCTGTCCATCTGGGTCTGTTGCTCAGCAACTGAGCTATGTTAGCACCTGAGGTGAGGCCATGGAGCCTTCCTCAGCTCCCAGGGCCAACTCACTCGAACTTTCCAGCCATGGCTGTGGGAGAGGAAGAGAGAGAGAGAAGGGGGAAAGGGGAGCGTGGAGAAGCAGATGGTCACTTCTCTTGTGTGCTGTGACCAGGAATTAAACCTGAGACTTCCACATGCCTGGCCGACACGCTATTGCTGAGCCAACCAGCCAGGGCCCAGACAGGAGCTATTAATAGATGAATTAAAGGGAGGAAGAAATAAAATGTGTCAGTTATTTCGAACATAAAGACTTTGGTGTTCTCATTTCATCCTCACATCAGTTCTATGAGATAAAATTCTTTACAATGAAGAAAGTGAGGTTCAGAGAAGTTAAGTAAGTTGCTCAACATCACACTGCTAATAATGAACTAAGCAGAATTTTATTCCAGGTCAGGTTGACTGCAAAGCCTGAGTTCTTTCAAATTATCAGAGAGCATATGTCTAGACGGAGACATGGAAAGCACCTAGAGAAACAGAGGAGAATCAAGCTAGAACTTTAGTGTGAAATTCTTTCATCAGCTCAGTCCACCACAGCCTGGGCTCCAGGGCATCCCTAGGGCATCTGATCACTTCAGATGCTGGCACTTCTGTTCCAAAGCCTCACTCTTGAGCAACCTGGGAATTCTTATCATTGTGTGCTCAGAAGGACATTTGTAATGAGTAAAGAATAGTTGAAGCAGCAAAGGGGATGAGAATGGCAGTCTGATGAGAATAATGCTCAATAGGTAAGTAAAGTGAAAAAGAGACTGAAGAAGATATTAGATGCCAAGGGAACTGTAGAATAAGAAATCAAGAAGCAGGGAGTAAGAGGTCAGTCTGGTAAGTGGGCAGGGAAAGTTCAGGTAATTCCTCAAGTACTGTCATAGCCACCATTCATTATCAGCTTTTGTGTGCACTTGGGTGATTTGGTTCTGATTATAGGACCAGAGCTAGAGCACAATAGCTATACCCACTACTACTCTCATTATTGCTACTGCATCTCCCCCTCTCCCAAGTGATCTCTTGGTTTAATGCTTTATTGTTTTAGAGTCATATTTTCTTTACTTTCTTACATTTTGGTCAAGTATTCTTTGAAACCCCCAGAAATCTCTGAAAAAGCCTACCATTACCTGGCCACACGGTCACATAACCTTTCTGGCCACATGTCCCTGCTTTGTCCTGCTATCACTGAGCTGACCAGTTAGTACTCCGGGCAGGCTACTTCTTCATCTGATCATTTCATGTTGGCAATTTGACTGATATCTGCAGGAATTTCTGATGGCATCTCCTGTATACCATCTCTGATTTCACAAGTCATCTACTGGTCTTAGCACACTATTTTGCTTAAGGTTTTGAGTAGACAGGAAAAGCTTCTAGTGAGCCAGCCTTTCATGAAGAAGTCAGCTCCTCTGGACGCCCTGGGTCTCATCTTCTATCATTCTATCTTGCTTCTGTTCACTTAAACTCTCCTGTTAGAGCATCCTGCCAGGAATTGAAGTCATGCCTCTAATCCCATTAAAGCTTGTATAAAAAGGATTATACTATTTTTTTAAATTACAGGAAGGACAGCAGTGGTTAAAAGCTTAGGCTCTGGAATCAGAAGACAGGATTTTCAAATCCTGGTTCCAATTTACTAAGTGTGTGGCCTTGAACAACAAACTGATGATAATGAAGGTGATGCCTGTCTATCACATATTGAATGCTTACTCTGTGCTAGGCACTATAGCCAAGTTCTCACACATATTCTCATTCAGCACTATCAACAACTCAGGGGAATCTAATAGATATACACATTGTCAAGTAAAGAATCTGAGGCTTTTCAGAGTCACTGCTTATAAAATGTGTGGAGTTGGACAAGTTACTTTATCTCTTAAAGTCTTTTTTATAAATGCTAAAATATCTAATTTCTAAGCAATTGACATGATTAAATGAGTTGATGCAAATAAAGAACTTGACCTACAGTGAGCCAAATAAGTGTTATTTGCTGACACTGTTATTATTCCCTCCACTCTCCCATATGTGATCTATTTATATATGATGTAAAAACACATACAAAAAAGTACCCATTCAGTTACATCAAAAAGATATCACCAAATTGAGTTGTTCAGACTACAGTCTCCATTTTGGTGATAGTTGATATCCACTTCAATTTGTGTTATAAAATCAGAATTGAAAAAATGGGTGACTTGAATTCTAGGAATTAAGAATTAGGTGTCAGGGTAAAGATAAGCAAATCATCTGGGACCACTCAAATAATACCAGGTGCTGACCAGTGGTGACACAGTGGACAGAATGTTGACCTGGGATGCTGAGGTTCCAAATTCTGAGGTCACCAGATTGAGTATGGGTGTGGGCTCATCTGCTTAAGTACAAGCTCTCCAGCTTGAGTGTAGGATCATCAAAATGATCCCATGATGGCTGGCTTGAGCCCCGATATCGCTGGCTTGAAGCCCAAGGCTGCTAGCTTGAGCTCAAGGTCACTGGCTTGAGCAAGGGGCACTGGCTCAGTTGGAGCCCTCTGGTCAAAAAGCAATGAATGTACAACTAAAGTGACACAACTACAAGTTGATGCTTTTCATCTCTCTCTCTTTCTATTGTATCTCTCTCTCTCGTAAATAAATAATCAAATACAGAAATGTCCCTGGATCACCTAGTGATAATTAGGCAGACAGACGTCCAACTATCTGAGGAAATTCCAGGTGCCACAGCCCATTTTGGAGCCTATAGTATAGTATATGGAGCAACCAGAGCTCAGCTTCCCCATCAAGGACCACACCAATGCAGATACTCTCTCTTAATGAAGCTTTTTGTTTGTCACTCTGGATATCTATGGTTTCACAACTCCAGAGGAAAGAATCAATGCCGTCACTATTTATTTCCATCTATCATGACACCTCAAAGAGATGTCCTTCACAATGACACCATCTTATTCTAATGCTCAACACAAAGTATTTCTGTCTCATTAATAATTTGACCGACGATGATAAAAGATGCCATGAAATTCAGCTTGCCTGTCAGTGGTCCTGCTTTCCGGTAATTCTAATTATGTCCAGATGTTATCCTGCCCTCTCCACCTCCAGACACTCACAGGGAAAACCAAAGCTTTCTTTAGTTTACTCTTTGTTGCCAGTAGTGTGCTATTTATAGAAAATAGGATTAGTGCCATGTTTTCATATGGTTTCTAGTTCCAAATTCTTAAACTTATTGTTAAAAAATCCAACAATATTAATCAGCAGACATGCCAAAAGTGGCTTTTCTCAATCAAATAAATTCAAGTACTCTAACCTTTCTTATGATAAATTCATTATACATATATGTAAATATATGATAATTAAAGAAAAAATTAAAGACTCTTCTTTTGACCATGACAAGGAAAAACTAGACTTGCTTTTTTGCTTGAAACAATAAAAAAAGTAAATTAAATATACAAACTCTTGGTTTTCAAAATACTGAACACCAAGCAACAAAGATTAGTAATATCTGATTAATAGGGGAAAAAATGAAGTGAATTTTAGAACTGCTCTGCATAATACTTAAAGAAGTTTCCAGGCCATTTCTTAGGGAGGAAGAACCCAAGCTTCCTGAGTAGAAAAGAGGAAGCTGGGATTCTGGAGAGACCAAGGTGACCAGAGTTGGCAAGACAGAGTACCATAAAGGAGAAAGACGCACAGAGAGAGAATGTCAGAGATTTGCAGAATCCTACCTAGACTCTTCAGAAATTAAGACCAGAGAATTAACTACCTAAAAAGAATTAGATGAATTAATTACCTAAGATTTACCAGACTCCACCAAAGTGCCCATTCAGTAGCAAAACTGGAAAATCTCATCATTTATAAGAGCACTGAGAAGAGTACTCAGACGGTTCTTGACAAAGCAGTGAGAAATAATTAGCTCTCGCCTTAACAGCACTCTGGTACCACCTAACAAACCTTCAGAGCGAGATTGGAAAGGATTAAATGAGTCCTAGTAACTTTATTATGTCTTAAATAAAGGTCAAGAATATTTACAAAATCCTGGCTGGGTAACTTAGTTGGTTGCCATGTCATCCCAATATGCCAAGGTTCCAGGTTCAACTCCTGGGTAAGGAACAGACAAGAATCAACCAATGAATACATAAATAAATAGAACAACAAATCACTGTTTCCCTCTCTCTCTTCCTTCCTCTCTTTAAAATCATTTCTTATAAAAGAATATTTGCAAAAATACAAACATATCCATTTCCCAACAAAATAAATTCTACACTATCTGGCACTTAATAAAATATTACTAGGAGTGAAAAAACTGGAAAATATGAAAGAATTAAACAAAACAAATCCAGAATTGACAAAGATGTGAGAATTAGCAGGCAAAAGTATTAAAATAATTATTATAACTGTTTCCATATATTCAAAAAAGTTAGGACATGAAAGATAGCTAAAAGATTCATCAAGTTTCCAGATATGCAAACTGAATATATGGAATTAAAAATACACTAAATAAAATTAACAGTAGATGGTTAATAAATAAAACTAGTGAACTTAAAGCCATAGCAATAGAAGCTATCCAAAGCAAAACATAGAATAAACAAATAAAAGTAGGTAACTTTTCTGCAAAAATGTGATGGTCACAGGGACATTGATTGCCATATGGATAGCCAAAGGAAGAGTACCCCAAGCATTACTGGAAATGATGGATTCAGAGAGAGTAATTGTAAAGTAAGGTAGCATTTAACATTTAATAAGCACTGAAAAGAAGAAAATTATTACCATGGTTGTTGTTGTCCTTGTTAAACCGTAAAAGTCTGTGACAGAGGAAGGAGAAGAGAATAAGTATACAGGGCCTTTCTTTTACCAGACACTCATCCTGGCATTATATATATAAAATGATGTATATATATACACACACATATATATACATACATACACATATATGATACACACATATATATATTTGCATGTGTATGTATGTGTGTATATATATAATCCTCACAATAATCTATATAATCCTCACAATAATCTATATAATCCTCACAATAATCTTGTAATACAGGTAACCTCACTTTTTAAATAAGACATCAGAGACTTGAGGAGTTGAGATATTTAAGAAAAATCACAAAGAAACTAAGTTAGAGATGATTTGACCTTAGGTTATTCTGACTTCAAATTTTACGCATTTTTCATTATTCCAAATTGCCATACATGGAATTTGAGGACTTGGGATGATTAAATATTCCAAGCTCCTACACATCTCTGTTTTGCCCAGCAGTCACATTTTCAAATGGAGCTCCCATAATATCTGATACAGGTGGGAGAGAAGATAGTTAGTAGCCAGTACTCAGCCTTGAGTTAACATTGACCTGATGGAAAGTAAGCCCCATGTTGCTTTTGCTTCTACACATGTTTTGTCAAGAGAAGCCAGACATTTATAAAATTTCCTTATTTTTAAATTGTTTATAAAATTGTGTTTAACTTTTATTGACTTTAATTTATTGTGTTTATATAGATTCAAGTGTCCTACAGAATATAAAATTTTTTTATTTTAAAACTTTTTCTGTGGGCCATTCGAAAGATAACTATGATCCCAAATATAGACTTAGAGCCATTTGTTTGGCAACTCTGGTCTAGGTAGCTAATTAATTAGTTTCTATAAATATAAAGTTATAGCTTTCTTTGATTATGAGAATGATGCAACTAATATTTAACAAAGACCCCAAAAATACATGGTGGAGGAAAGGATATTATCTCTAATAAATGATATTGGAAAAAATTGGATAACCACATGGGAAATAACAAACTTGGAGACATAACTTACATCATATACAAAAATCAACTCAAATTGGTTTAAAGACTTCAATATAAGACCTGAAACTATTAGCTCCTTTAAGAAAGGAGTGAAAAAGATCTATGACATTGGTCTTAGCAATGATATTTTTAGGATATGACATCAGAAGCACAAGGAACAAAAGCAGAAATGAAAAATTAGGACTACATGAAACTAAAAGGTGTCTCCACAGCAAAAGAAAAAGTTGACAAAGTGAAGAGGCAACCTAAGAGTATATATGTGTATGTGAATATGTGTGTGTGGAGGGAGGGTTGTTTGCAAACCATATCTCTGGTAGGGGTTAGTATGGGATGTGTAGAGAACTCATATAACTCAATTAAAAAATAACCTAGTTAAAAAATGGACCAAAACCTGATTAGACATGTTTCCAAAGAGACACAAATGATCAACAAGTATATGAAGGCACGCTGGCGTCAGGAACAATTGTCATGTAGAAATGGAACCCACAAATACATGCTGCCCATACCTGCTGGAATAGCTATTTTCAAAATGTCAAAAAATGACAGGTTTGGAGAGGATTTAAAAAAGGGAGAACTTTTGTGCACTGTTGGTGGAAATGCAAATTGGTATGGACATTATGAGAGATAACAAGGAGTTTCCTCAAGAAATGAAAATAGAGCTACTAGAGTAGCAGCCTAGCTTCTAAGTGTATATTCAAAGGAAATAAAATCAGTATCCTGAAAAGATATCTGCACTCCCATGTGCGTTGAAGCATTATACACAATAGCCAAAATATGTAGACAACCTACATGTCTATTCATGGAAGAATGGATAAAAAGAATGGATGAATGGAATATCATGCAACATTAAAAATAAGGAGGCCCTGGCCAACTGGCTTCATGGATGGAGAAATGTCCTGGGGCACTGAGGTTGCATGTTCAATCCCTGGTTAAGGCATATATGAAGAGCAACCAATGAGTACATGACTAAATGGAACAACTAAGTGGAGCAACTAGTTGATGCTTCTCTCTCTCTTTCCCACTTTCTCTTTCTCTCCTTCTCTCTCTCTCTCTCTCTCTCTCTCTCTTTTAAATCAATGGAAAAATTAAAACAAAAATAAGGAAATCCTGCCTTATTTGAGATAACATGGATGAACCTAGACAACATGTTAGGTGAAATAGGCTAAACACAAAAAGACAAATACTCGATCTAATTTATCTGTCAGATTTAAAAAGGTCAAATTCATGGAAAAAAAGAGCAGAATAATGGTTATCAAAGGGTAGGGCGTCATATGAAATGGGGTGATGTTGGTCAAACTGTACAAACTTTCAGTTATAAGATTAATATGTTTCAAAGTTTTAACATTCAATATAGTGACAATAGTTAGTAATAATGTGTTATATACTTAAAATTTGCTACGAAAGCAGACCTTAAGTATTCTCACTATGTGATTTGATGGATATGTTAATTAACTTGATTACTGTAATCATTTCAAAATGTATACATATTTCAAAACATCAGCTTGCATACTTAAATATAATACAGTATTTATTTTTCAGTTACACCTAAATAAAGTTGAATGAAAAAAGATATTCATAGTCACTGAATAAAATTTGCTAAGAGGGTAAATCATCAAATGTTCTCACAATATGCACACACACACACATACACACATGCACGCACAAAATAAAGAGTAGCCATATGAGGTGATCGATGTGTTAATTACTTGATTGTAGTTGTCATTTTACAGTGGATAGGCACAACAAATCATCACATTGTGCACCTTAAATAATACAATTTTTATTTGTCAATTATACCTGAATAAAGCTAGGAAAATATTTTAAAATAGAAAAAGGAAATACAGAGTGAGTGAATAAAATAATCTCTCAGTATCACCAAACATTACAGTCTCCAGTTCATATTTACTCTGCAGCCTTCACGTGTGCCCTCAAACTTCTCACACTCCTATTTCTACACCAACCCCAGACTGAAAAATATAAGAGCCATTCTCTCACCAAGATGCAACTCAAACGTCAACTTCACCATGAAGCCTTTTCTCACCCGCCCTTCTGTTTCCAAACTCACTTCTAGGCTTCTTTACCTTGTAGTAGAGTCATATCTGTATCTGTCTCATCCTTCTTATGAAATTGTCATTTACCTGAGAGCAAATGCAGGCAGTTCTTTTTTCGTAGTCTTTCTTTTATCCTACACAACACACAAAACAATCTTCATAAAAACTTTTTATTATGAAAACTTTCAAATATACACAAAAGTAGAAGGAATTGTATAATACACCCGTATTACTCATCACCAAACTTCAACAGTTATCAATGCATCGCCAAACTTGTTTTACTGTACCTCAACATCCTCTACATTTCCTGGTTATTTATGACAACTTTATTTACATATAATTTGCAACTATAAAATTCACCCATTTTAAGTGTACAGTTCAATGAGTTTTAGTAAATTAAAAGTTGTGTATCTCCACAGTCCAGTTTTAGAACATTTCCATCAGCTGAATAAGTTTCTCCATTGCCAGTTTAATGTCAACTCCTACTCTCACTCTCAGTACCAGGCAACCACTGCTCTTTGTTCTGCCTCTATAGACTTGCCTTTTTTGGATATTTCATATAAATTGTCATATGATAAAAAATATAAATAAAAAATAAATTGTCATATGCTATGTAGTTATTTGTGCCTGACTTCTTTTACTTAGCATATATTTTGGGGGCTTACTCATGCTGCATTATGTAATAATATTCTATTCTTTTTTATGATGAAGTAACATTGCTTTGTATAAATGAACCACATTTTGTTGCCCATGACCTGTTGATGGACCTTTGGACTTTACAACCAATTTGTGAATATACAATTTCATTTCTCTTAGGTACATTGCTAGGAGTGAAATTTTGGGGGAATAAAGTGAGTCTGTGTTTAATTATCTGGGGAACTACAAAATGTTTTGCAGGTGGCTGCCTCATTTTGTATTTTGATTAAAAATGAATGAAGGTTCTGTTTTTTCTTCATCTTCTCTGACACTTGATATTGTCTGTATTATTGATTATGGCCACTCTGCTGGTTGTGTGATCACATCTCATTGTGCATTTTGATTTGCATTTCCCTGATGATAAATAATGTTGATCATCTTTTTGTGTTCTTATTAACCTATTCACATATTTTAATTTGATGAATATCTATTCAAATATTTGGGTCATTTATTAAGTATTTTTTGCACATATATGACTGAGTTGTGGGAGTTCTTTATGTACTACTCACAAAAATTAGGGGATATTTTTTAATGAATATAAAGTGATAAAATATTCCCTAATTTTTGTGAGCAGTATATATTCTAGATGCAGGTCAGTTGTTGAGTATATGGTTTGTAAATATTTTCTTCCACTCTGTGGTTTCTATTTTTATTTTTTATGAATCATAAGTCCAAATATAAGAAATAATATTTCAATAAGTCTTGATGAAACAAAAATAAAAAAACAAATTATGCATAATCTTTTTTTAAAAATTTAAATAACATAAAGTATAAAAGGTAAAAAAAAACTTACTGAAATTTCTATAAGTAATAACCACTATGCTCTTTTGTGCATAATTTTCTGGTGCTAAAATATATTGTATTAGTCAGAAAATTTTGCATTTATAAAATACTTAAATAAACATTTTCCAAAAAGACATATATAAAAATGGCCAATAAGTACACAAGAAGATGATCAATAACACTAGTCATTAGGGAAATGCAATAGAAAAATGAAAATCAAAATCACAATGAGATACCACTTTGCATCCAGTTAGGATGATTATTGTAAAAAGAAAGAAAAAAGGGAAAGAAAGGAAGGAAGGAGGAAGGGAGGGAGGGAGGGAGGAAGGAAGGAACATTTTGGTAAGGATGTGTTGAAATTAGAACCCTTGTGCATTGCTAGTGGGAATGCAAAAAGGTCTAGCAGTTATGGAAAACAGTCTGGAGATCCTCAAAAATCATAATTACCATATGACCCAGAAATTCAACTTCTGGGTATATAAGCAAAAAAAGTGAACAAAAAAGGAGGAACCCAAGTAAAGATTTGTATACCCATGTTTATAGCATCATTATTCACAATAGCCAAAAGGTAGAAGCAATTTAAGTATCCATTAAAACACAATGGATAAACAAAATGTGGTTTGTACACACAATGGAATATTACTCAGCCTTAGAAAGGGAAGCAGTTTTGACACATGTTATATACGAGACGGATAAATCCTGAATATTTTATTTTAAGTGAAATAAGCTAGCCACAATGTATTATTTCTATTATATGAGGTTCTTAAAGTAGTAAAATTCATAGAGAGAAGAAATAAAATAGTGGTTTCTAGGGGCTGGAAGGAGGAGGAAATGGGGAGTGTTTACTGGATTTCAGATGAGGAAGGTGCTAAAGTTCTGAATATGGATGGTGGTGATGGCTGCTCAGCAATGTGTATGTACTTAATGACACTGTATTGTATTCTTAGACATGCTGAAAATAGCGAACTTAATGTTGTGTTTATTGACCAAAATAAACCCACACATTCCGAAACCCAATGGCCTGTTATGACATTTTTGTTCACCCTCACAAGCTTGCGGGTAGCATGGGTTTGTCTGCTGGCCTGGAGTCAGGTCAGCTCCATATTTCCTTTCATAGTCCCTGCATTAGCAGCTCCCTGGGGCATATTCTTCACATGGCCAACGACAGATGAATAAGGGAAAGAGTGCAAGGACATTATGCCTTTTAAATCCTTGGCTTTGAGCTGGGGCATTTTCCCATCTGCCAACATTTCATTGGACAAAATGAGTTACATGGCTAAGACCTATGTAACTATGAAGGAGCAGAGAAACGTACTTTGGCCAGTCTCGAGGGATATATTGCAAAAATTACACAGCAAATGGTAGGGTTGTAAAATTATAACATATGGAGAGTAAAGAATTGAGAACAAGAACCCAATCTACACAAAGGCATAAAGATATACTTATATAGTTTTACATAAAAGTCATCTTGAGTGTCTAGTTCATTTTTGATAAGTCACAGACATAGAATAACTTGGTTCCTGGATTTAAAACTTTCAAACACCACAAAATTTATTATATACTTAGATAGAAGAGGAGAAATAAAATAGAGCTTTTTTGACTTTTGGTAAAATCTGAATTCTTTTTTCATTGCTACTCTGCACTTGTGAGTTTCCCCAGGAATCAACAACAGTACTTGTGATACAAATCACCTAGAAAGTAAGTAAGGAACACTAAATGGGTGGCATTAGCTTTCTAAAATCTATAAAGGTATACTGGTCATTTAAAGAAAGAAATGATTTCAAACTCCATAAGCTTTTGGATAAGATGGGCCATGTAGAGAAAATGGGCTGTGTTCTCAAGAGATTCTAAAACCAAGCTATTTTACCCCAAATGAAAGGGGTCTTAAAAAAATAAAAGAGTAGACAAGAAAAGAAAGAGGTCAAAACACAACATTTTCTGCTTAAGAAAGGGACTTTTATAAAGTATTCGCATTTGCTCAAGGTCAAAAACAAAAGAGAATCTTGTATCTACTATATTCAGGTCAAACAAGAGCTTCTTCAAGCCTAAAATATTTATTTCCCACGTAGATGATAAGATAACAGGGCTTGGAAAAATAAACCTTGTGTCATCAGATAGCCACGTTTCTATTAATATGCAGTATAATGTATAGATAAAATAAAGTTCCAGTTTGGGGTCTGCTAGGTGCCTGACCTTGCCCTAAGGGGTATTTTGGGGAATATTATTTTATAACAGTGGTGCTGCAACCCTTTATCTTCCCAATGCTTTGGACACAAAGACCATGGGATTAATTATATACTGTGAGCAACAACTCATGAATATTTAACACACTCATCTATACTTAATGAAAAAATTTGCATTTTGACACTATTATTTAATGTGCTTTAAGGAAATACTGCTTGTTACCTTTCAATTTTGTAGATTAGTTGAATGTAATCAGAATGATAAGGCAGGAGAGATACAGTATTATTTAAATAATACTGTTTTTTATTACAGCTCCTGCATTCTTGAGTCTCCCACCCCCACATTAAGAGCAACTGGGTTTATTTTATTCTATTCTGGCTGTTCTGTCTTAATCACTTTGCCTCCACGGTCCTTACAGAAGGGAGTTCCTTTATATTCATGGAGAAGCAATGCAAATTAAATAATCAGTGTTTTGCTTCCTTCTGTGTGTTCTATAACAGGGTATTCTCTCATACAACATATCCCAATGCAATTGGCATTAATTGCGGCCTGCCTGGGATGGCTGGCTCAGCAAGGTTGCTATGACCTGCACAGCAAGCAGGGGGCGCTGCATAACCAATGGCGATGAGCAAAGGTCCTGACTCCCCTTGTTAAGGTGGAACCCCAAGGAATCAGGGTTCAAAAGAACCGGCAAAATGGTGAAGATACTGTGAAGATAATCTTCTCCGTTTGCTTATTTGTTTCCTATTCTGGTTAATTGCATGGTGGAGAGGTTTCTTATGTGGAATGAAGCTTAATTGTGAGGTAGGCACCTTATCTGCATATGCACTTTAGGGAGTTCTGGCTGAGAACACTCCTCTAAGAATTTTATTTGCATAAAGGTCACATGCTCTTTCTGAAAGGGAGGGGACTTTGAAACAAATGACCAGACTCTTTGGAATCAGAATAAAAACTGCCCGATAATGATGGACAAAATTGGACAAGGGCAAGAGGAACAGAAAAAAACTAAACTCTAGATGCCAGACACTGTGCTGTTTATATATATAATCTCATGTAATCCTTACCTTGTGAGGTCTCCATCTTCGTCTCCCTGTATAAATGCAAAAACTAAAGCTTAGAGAGGTTAATACAGATACTGAAAAATGGAGCTTGGGTTTGAATCTAGGTCTGTTGGAAACTGAAATTCACATGATTTTAACAATACTCAACTAATTGCTTTAAAAATCTTTGCTGTCAAACATACTGGGGTTGAATTAAAATGTCCCTTCCTCAGGGAAGCTTTTCTTATCTCCCAGACTTGGTCAGGTTCTGTGTTAATTACACTTTGTGATTTTATATGGGTGTGTGAAATTTATACCTTTCCCCTCCACACACTTGACCATAAACTCCAAGAGGGCAGGGACTACTGTTGGTTCACCATCCTATTCCTAACATAGCAGAAGACCGGGCACAATGTAGACTGTGTGTGTATGTGTGTGTGAGAGAGAAAGAGAGAATAAACATGATTTTCTTCATTTATAAAAATGTGGTAAAAAATACCTCATCATGAGAATTAAATGAGACAATTTATATAATGTAATTATCAAAGAACCTGAAAAGCAGAGCGTCAATAAATGGCAGTGTTAAAAAGTAAAGATGTGTAATTACTCTGGGCCTATGGGGAAAGGCTGAGGCCAGGCTTTGAGTCCTAGTAACATACTTGAAGTCCTCCAAACCAAATACAGAAGCTCTGAAATTATCCCCAAGATTAGTGTGACTAGGAAACAAAGAAAAGAGAACTAAAAAAATACAAGAATAGCACATATGAGAAGCAGTTTTACCCTTAGGGCAAGATGTGAACAGATTAGACAGCTTAAAGGGCAGTAATGTTCAAAGATCAGTCTTCATACAGTTTGTCCAGCTGCTCACTGGTCCCACCACCTGATTTCAGAAACACAAATGTAGTAGAAATAGAAGACAACATTTTTACACACTTTGCCCTACCTCACACCTTCACTACTCTTTTCTCAGATGGAAGGATTCTAGCTTTTTGTTATTTTAGCTTCAAGGTGTCATTAACAGTACTTTAGAATTAATGCCTCAAGAATCAGACAAAAATATGAGTAGACAGGCACTATCTAATCAGGTGGAATTGACATGACTTCAAAATTGTGACTGGTTGCTACAAAAGTTCAGAACTCAATCAAGAATTAGAAGAAGTTAACTGAAATCTGAGTGAAAATATTTGATTTCTATTATCCAAACTACATTAAAAAATTAGGAAAATTGTAACCTTTGAGTTCCCTATTGACACAGAGATTAATTTTTAAAAAGGAATAAATATATGACTTGGATGAATATAGCTCTTATATCTGCCTGGTAAAGTCTCAAAATCCTGACCAGTAAGTAATACTATTACCTTAGTCTGTCCAAGATGGTGAGTATAACATGAGTATGACTTATTGATTCAGTGACCTTCCCTACTAGAGATAAAACTGTCCCATGGCTGGGTAAGTGTCTTTTCAACCCAGGGATGGGGGAGGGGGTGTTGAAGTACAGAAATAATTAAGCAACTCAAATCTATAGCTTAAATATTGTTGTGTTAAATTCCAGCTAATCCATATTCTTTATTTAAAATGAATATAGTGTTCAAGATACCTTGGCATATTGAATCTGAAAGATTATCTTTCTAGTGCAAAATTTAAATCAGTAATTGATTTTAGAGTTATGATTTAAATTGAAATCTCTACAAGAATTTGACTGTAAATAAATGTGAATTTGAAATTTTTTATTATGTTTAATTTACTAGATTATTAAGATTACTTAAGTATTTGGAAATATTTTGCTTGTTAGGATTTTAAGTATTCCCTTTTAGACATTTTAAATGCTTAAAGAGAAAATTAAAGGTATTAATACTTGAACTTTAAAAGTATAAGTATAGGCCCTGGCCGGTTGGCTCAGTGGTAGAGCGTCGGCCTGGCGTGTGGGGGACACGGGTTTGATTCCCGGCCAGGGCACATAGGAGAAGCGCCCATTTGCTTCTCCACCCCCCCCCTCCTTCCTCTCTGTCTCTCTCTTCCCCTCCCGCAGCCAAGGCTCCATTGGAGCAAAGATGGCCCGGGCGCTGGGGATGGCTCCTTGGCCTCTGCCCCAGGCGCTAGAGTGGCTCTGGTCACGGCAGAGCGACCCCCGGAGGGGCAGAGCATCGCCCCCTGGTGGGCAGAGCATAGCCCCTGGTGGGCGTGCTGGGTGGATCCCGGTCGGGCGCATGCGGGAGTCTGTCTGACTGTCTCTCTCCGTTTCCAGCTTCAGAAGAATACAAAAAAAAAAAAAGTATAAGTATATTTAATTAATTAAGTCTATAAATGAGATTGTTTGTTTAAAGAGTACATATCAGTCAGGGTCCAATCAAGAAAAAAATAGAAGTCACATGGCAGTTATCACAGGGAAAGTTTAATATAAAGAGTTGTTACTTAAAAGATTGGAATAATAAGAGATTGTCTAGTAAGAAGAACTATAACGTATATAGGAATAGCAGATATAAGAAGCAGCATTACCTTTTAGGGTGGGCGAGGATGCCCAGGGATGAGATCAGGACCTTGCTGGAGAAGGTTCAGAGTGCCAGAGAAATCTCTATGTTATTCTACTGATGGAACTTTCTGGAAATCCACCCTCTGGCACTCTCTGGAAATCCACACATTAAGATGCCAGGGAAAGCTGTTTATATAGAGTGTCTTGCCAGAGGCATGCTGTTACAAAACCTTCTGAGGGGATGCTGGGGGGAGTTGCTCACTGTCAGGTGCTGCTGACTTCTGCACGCTGCAGGTGCCAGGTGCTGGGGAAACTGCCCCCACTGCAGGAGCCTGGAGGTGCAAAGCCATCTGCTCCAAAAGGCTTTGGAGAAGCCACTCACGCCATAGTAGGTGGGACACTTGGAGAAGTTGCGCACACTGCAGGAGCCCTCCAGGATGAAGACACTAGGATCAGGAAGAAAAGCCCCTTCCTGCTGCTGTATTTCTCTAGCACTTGGTACTAACAAACCTTAACATCCTGCCAGATGGCAAAGAAAAAGATATTTCCAGGGCTGTTAAGATAAATTTTTGAAGAGCAGGCAATGAAGGGTGGGGCAATCCAACTGACAACAGTCCCAGAGAATTGAGTCTCTTAACTTGCATTGATGGACATTAATCAATTGTTTTTATTTAATGCTTTAAGTCCTTAATTCATAAATAGATTAACAAGACTTTCCTGTTAAACTGAAAGGCTTAACTTAAAGAAAGCCAGGTTTTAAAATTATGGTTTTAATTAAATAAGATTAATTTAAAACTCTGATAACTGTAAATAAGACAATTTTTTCCCTATGCTTTAAAGCCTCTATTGGCTACCAAAATTTTTCATATTGACACTGGGGTCTCATATATTCAGAAAAATAAGGTAAAGAACAAAAAAATTTATAAGTCAATTTTTATATAGAGAAATAAGAATGGGGTAAAGGAGGAAAAAGATAAGATATGATTAGGAGACTAACAAAGTTTTGACTACAAAGCTCAGGAAGTAACTGAGATTGTGAGAAAAATTGGAGAGGAACAAATAAGGTTTTTGAACAATGCTTCTGTATTTTCAATTAACCCCTTTTACTGTCCGTCAAGTGATGCAAGTAAATAATTGGAACCACTACACCTTTTACTTATTTTTTATTGCTAAATTGAGTTTGCTTACCTTAAATACTATGGAAAACTGAGTTATGTGAAACCTTGTAACCTTTTAAGTGTGGATATCACTTTAAAAATTAAGTCTGACTAATAATCCATTTGAAAAGCAAATGTGCTGCTAAAGCTCTTCCCAAGTCAATGACATCACCAGCCGGCATTGGGGAGGCGCTCCCTCTGGAGGGCTGCAGCAATGACAGGCTCAGCCATCCAGAAGGTGGCATTTGCGCTCTCCTTTGTGCATCATCTGATACAGTGTGCGCTAAAGGAGTGAGGAAGAGCCTCCCAACTCTAACACATAAGGGTTTGATAAGGCCTCTTCTTAACAATCCTCTCCCGTCTCCACCCAACTTCAGATTCAATAAAGATTGAGACCTAAGAGTTAGACACATTATTGATGAAAGCTGATCATGGAGCCTCATAACTAAATTCTACTGGCCAAGTAGGCCTGACATTGCTTTGCCCTGATTTAAACAGACTTCCACCCACAATCTTTGGAAGTGTTGAGCAAAGCCCTGGAGGGGCCGATCAGAGCATAATTTGTACTGTCTGTCAAAAACTGCCTCCAAAGACCCCAGGGAGAGGAAAGAGCTGAACTTTATAAACTTAGTGTCTACAAATGCATCAATTATTGACTTTCCTTCATATGGAAACATAAAGCTGGAGAAATAGGTTTTTCCCCAAATAATCCCTAACTAAATGTCCATCAAGGGTATAGTTTATTCTTTTGAGGAAAGAAATCATTGTTTACTAACGACTAGTGGACAGTTTAGATTTTGCCCCCAGAAGACTCTACAGTTGGTCAGACAGTGCAGGATGGGAGAGTACAAGATCACGCTCAAAGCTAAAATTACACTCTGCCATTGGGTTAACTAACCTAAATCGTATTCAGTCACAATGCCTGACTAAGCTCATTAGTGGTTCTTCCATGAGTTTACACAGCAACTTAAAGACTCTCCAGCAACAAAAAAACTGTGCCATACTTGAATTTAAACCATCTTCTCTTATAAAATTCCCTTGAACCAAAGTTCAAAGACTACAGTCACAGAGTCATGGGCTATGCTGAATACTGAGAGCTCTCCCCTTTCCATCAGGCCCCTGCAAAGCCACAAACTAGAAGGAACAGAGTGGACTGTGAACTTCCCGTGGGCAGCCAGGTCCTGAAGAGGATCAGGAAGCACCAAGACATATCTGCCCTCTCCTTCCCCCAAACTCAGCAACCAGTGACACTCTCACAGAGGTCCCCAAGAAAGGAAGCACAGAGGAGTAAGTACAAAGAATGGAATATTAATTCAGCTATAAAAATAAATGAAGTTCTGTTGCATGCTACCATATGGATAAACCTTGAAAACATAATAATAAGTGAAATAAGCCAGACACAAAAGGACAAATATACAGTTTTATTTATATGAAACATCAATAATAGACAAATTCATAGAGACAAAAAGGGACTTGGGGTGAGAGAGGAGGGATGATGATGAATCATTGCTTAATAGTTAACAGAAATTCTGTTTCGGAAGATGGAAATGTTTTGGCAATAGACAGTGGGACAGTGGTGATGGTTATACAACATTGTGAATGTAATTAATGTTGTTGAATTAAATTACAATTTAAGAACGATTAAAATGTCAAATTTTATATTATATATGTCTTACCATCGCCAAAACAACAGAAGATTAAGTAAATGGTAATTATGTAAAAGCGTGTTTAATTCCCATAAGATTTCTTTTAAGAGTTCTGGGGAGTAATGATAATGTAATGCAGTTTTCACCAAACACATGGGCTGTACATCTGGAGACCATCTCTAACATAAGAATTCTGTTTGACATTTCTCTCCATCCTCATGTCTAAATGTTCCATGTCCTCATGCCTCAAGGCAGCCTCTGTTTTACTTTGGTTTCTCTAGTTCTTCTGTGTTGAAACTCTTTTCCTTCTGGTCTCTTTTATCCTGCTGGGTATTCATATTTTCTGTTCTGAATGACCTGAGCCCCTCAAATTGTCTTTCTGATTTTCTTAGTCTGATACGGAGGACCTGGGAAGATCAAGTATGGGATGGAAGAGGTGTTTTCAAAGGACCCAGGGTAAGTAACAGGGAATTGCTAGTGGGTAGTAGACACATTGCCAGGTCTTGTGATCCTCACTTAAGGGAGGGAGAAGAGGAGGAATTAGTACCTAGAAATATTAACAGCCTAAAACTCCAAGTTACTGCAGCCTTGGCTGAGTAGTTTTCAGCTGTAATACCTCCCTTCATGGTCTCCATTCATACACTAGTGCACTCCTGATCCCGACTCCAAATAAGAGTTCCTAACTGGGACCGCTATACTGAGCAAGGCCAGAGAATAGCTCACTCCCAGCTGGAGGAGGCATACCTTCTTGTGTTTCTAAGACAAGGCTTTATTTTATTTTATTTTATTATTATTTCTTTTTTGGTGAGAAAGACAGAGAGGACAGATAGGGACATACAGACAGGAAGGGAGAAAGAAAAGAAACAGCTCATAGTTGCGGCACATTAGTTGTTCACCGATTATTTTTTCATATGTGCCTTGATGGGGTGGGGGGCTACAGCAGAACCAGTAACCTTGTAAAGTTTCAAACCTGGATCCTCTGCATCCCAAGCCAGCATTCTATCCACTGTGCCAATGCCTGGTCAGGCTATTTTATCATTTCTTAACAGCATATTATTGGAGTGATACTAGTTAACACAATTACACAGGTTTCAGATGCCCAATTCTATAACACATCTGTGTACTCTGTATTGTGTGTTCATACCTCCAAGTCAAGTCTTTGTCCATCACCATTTATCATCCTGATACGTTTCTCCACCTCCTCCCCACCCCCCGGAAATTTCCACACTGTTGCTCATGCCCATGGTGGGGGCTGTCAGTTTTTTTTTTGCTCTATCCCTCCACCTCTCTCACCCAACCCCTCCTGCCCAGCAGCTGACTTTATTTAAAAGCTGAGAGGCCATACATGTGTTTTAGAAGCAAAAACCAAAGGGAGAAAAGATGATTGCAGAAGTCAGTAAAACCCTGGCACTAAAAATTTCCCTAAACTCATCATCAGTACCCAAAATAGCCTTCAAAAGTGTAGGAGGAAGAAAATTCTTTCAAACAAAAGGAACTTAGAAAAATTCTTTGTCTTTGAAAATGTCTTTCAGTCTTTCTCAAATCAAAATACAAGGCTTGATTTGCTTATCCGCCTACATATATTTTTCTTTTTTAGTCTTAATATCAGAAAAACATAAGAGACCTCTTCTAAATCTATCTGTGACATAGAAGATTTATCATTATATATGCCAATGCTGGACCACACAATGGCTCCTGTAATAGCATCTCAAGGTTAAATAGGTTGTTAGTCATTGAATTCTAAAAATAAAAATGATATTTCTTAAAATTTATAATGCTTTTCATGCAGCTGAAGGTAATTTTCTCCAGATTTGTAAGGTTCTCTAGATTGGTATTCTCCTCACTGACCTTAAACCCCATGGGTGATCTCTGGGCTGCAGGATTTGTTGTTTAAACTTTGCAACTTGCTCTGACCAAGATGATATTTTTTTCCATATGACCTATTAATGTGGGATGTGGTTAAAAATTCATTGCCCACAACAAGCCGTGGGGTTATTAGGAGTATCTGCCAGATTCCAAAGAGAATCTAGCTTTCACCCAGCTCCCAAGTTCATTTACTGAAGAAGACTCCCTGAACCTGACTATTGAATCATCATTTTGGAATCTATTTTTTACAAAACTTACTAAGCTGTTAAAAATGTAACAATCTTATGAAATAAGTCTCTTCCCAGAAACACTTCTTTTCCAGCTTAAATTAAGAACTTTTTATGACGCTTCACCCTCTTCATGACCCTCCACATGCTACTACAACCTAAACTCATTACAGAATTATTTTACATCTTACTCCTCTGAGAAAACTGAGTGCTTTTGTGTGACAGAGACACCATTCAAATGTGATATGTCATAACCCTGATTCCAGTTTAAGTTGCTATATCTTGGGGGTGGGGAGAGGCTTTAATACAATAAATATATCCAAGGAACTGTCAGAGGTGGTGTTCTGGTGATGAGCACTTGGTGAACAGAGTAATTAAAATCGTACAATAGGCTCAATAATTCTTTACAGAGCAAAATAACCTTGGCGATCATTTAGCATTTCAGACCAATTTCTCCATTTTGAAGAGGGATGCTGAGGATCGAGAAGTGGAAAATCTCCTAATTCCAGTGTGGGCCAGAGCACTGCCCTCTGTGATGAGGCCTGCGTGGATACAGGCCTGCTGCGGATGGTGCATCATGGCTCCCAGCCCCGGTCCACGTGCTGCCTGCTGCTACTTATGCAAAGGGAAGGCGCAACAAGACAGAAGTGGAACAGGACTGAGCCCTCCCCTCACCCTCAAGGATAAACACATCACTTTCAAGGTGCCTCTACATGCTTAGATCAATCAGTTCTGGCTTGGGACACAGAAACAAAGATTCTCGCCGTATTTCTGGCACCGTGTGCCTCGCCCCGCTCCATGCCCTCTGAAAGCTCCCCCCAGCTCAGTGTTCAACTTCCACAGGCAGGCCAGAAGACCAGCAGGCAGCAAAGCATTTGTTTGCACTCATAAGAAGAAGAATTCAAGTTGACTCCGCTCTCCGATAGGATGACGCGAGAAGAGACATTGCTGCGACAGCAATCCAGAGGAAGAGGTTTTTGTATAAGGTGTAAACCAGCTGCAATGACCCCATTTCTGCCACCATGAGTTGGTAGAGCTTATAAATTTCATTGGTCCAATGACCCTATGAAAGAAAAGAAGAGGCAAGAGAAGAAAAAAGGAAATTTCTCAGATTTTTAAATCCAAACACTGATTTTTAAATACAAGACACTGCTTCAATCACTTTTCCCATTAAATACTAAGAGGAGTGCTTGTTCAGCTCATCCAATGTGGACTTCACCCATGCTGTTTATACAAGACAAGGAGATAGTGAGAATGACCACTTTCCTACCAGCTTCATACTACCATTGTGTTCTGATGTGATTATTCAATATCAAAACATTGCGTTTCTGTTTCAGAGGTCACATGCCAAATCAAGAATGTCTTTTCTCTGAATGCTCATTCAGGACAGACTTTTAAGATAAAAAATGATTATCATGGCTTTGGCTATTTGGCTCAGTGGTAGAGCGTTGGCCCAGTGTGTGGATATCCCGGGTTTAATTCCTGGTCAGGGCACACAGGAGAAGCACCCATCTGCTTCTCCACCTCTCCCCCTCTTGCTTCTCTCTTTCTTTCTCTTCCTTTCCTGCAACCATGGCTCGATTGGAGTGAGTTGGCCCTGGGTACTGTGTATGGCTTCGTGGCCTCCAGCTCAGTTGCTGAGAAGAGTTCAGTTGCTGAGTAACAGAGCAACACTTCAGATGGGCAGAGCATCCCCCTAGTGGGCTTGCCAGGTGGACCTGGGTTGAGGCACATATGGGAGTCTGTCTCTCTGACTCCCCGCTTCTCACTGAATAAAAAAAGAAAAAAGAAAAGAACTGACGATCGTAATGTAAACCACACTACCTTTGGAATGGAAGGTTGGATTTGGATTCTGTCTTTCATTCATCAACAACTATATACTAATGGCCCACTGCTTTTAGGCACTCTGATAGGAGCTCTGTCACTTACCAGTCATGGGTATGCTATTTAATATTTTCATGTTTTATTTAGACTAGGTGCCTTTTGCAGGGCCCAAGTCCCCAACTATGCATAGCAGCCCAGTCTCAGAACCCCCCGTGCCATCATGCCTGTGAAGGTGTGTAGGTGTTTGGCCAGTGTCCTTTGTCTAAAAAGTAAATACAGACACAGGTCAACCTTCTAGAGCAATTCCTGCTATTAAATCTCTCTCTTCTGCCTGGCCAGGTGGTGGTGCAGTGGATAGAGGGTCGGACTGGGATGCGGAGGACCCAGGTTCGAGATCCCAAGGGCACCAACTTGAGAGCAAGCTCATCTGGTTTGAGCAAAGCTCACCAGCTTGGACCCCAGGTTGCTGGCTCGAGCAAGGGGTTACTTGGTCTGCTATAGCCTTCCCCCCTCCGTAAAGGCACATATGAGAAAGCAATCAATGAACTGACATCCCCAAACTATGGCCTGCAGGCCTCATGCAGCCCCCTGAGGTCATTTATCCGGCCCCCTGCCACACTTCTGGAAGGGGTACCTCTTTCATTGGTGGTCAGTAAGAGGAGCACTGTATGTGGCAGCCCTGCAACGGTCTGAGGGACAGTGAACTGGCCCCTTATGTAAAAAGTTTGGGGACCCCTGAATAACGAAAAACTAATGATTGATGCTTCTCATCTCTCTCCGTTCCTGTCTGTCTGTCCCTATCTATCCCTCTTTCTGACTCTCTGTCTGTAAAAAAGGGAAAAAAAAATCTCTCTCTCCCAACCCCCATCCCCCCTACCCCGAGGTGCATACTGTGGACAAATAGAGGGTGATTCAAGAAGGAAAAAGAAGTGAAATTCTTTTATCCCCTAAATTGAGAGTGAACTAATCTATACATATGCAAAACTTTTGAACATCTGCATGTTTATCCTAAATGGTCATAAAAACCTGCCTCTTCATTACTGGGGCTATTTACTACATATGTGATCTTAGCCAACTCACTTAAAAACCCCAGGAAGCTACAGGACTTACTAATGTTATCATCATCATCACTATCATCTGACTTTAGACTTCCTGGTCAGAAAGAGCATGATTTGGAGCATCTAGGTCTGGGCTTTCCAAGGCAGCCTGTGTGGGTAGTCAGACTGCCTGCGTGAGGTGTGAAACTCCATCTCTCACTGATTGTGCCATCCAACATGGAAAATCTGTCTGTCTGCTAGAAGTCTATCTGTGTGAATGCCTCCCCTAACCAGATCAGAAATTTCAGAATAAATGGGAGCTGTAACAACCTTACACACTGAGCCCCATTAATCTAAGAAAGCCAGAGCTCCTCAGTCTCCTTTTTAATGAATTGCAACAGGGCTGGTCACTGAGCATGACAAAGAAAACCGTAGTAATCCCCACTTCAAGATAGTCCTGAAATACACAGTCCTCTAAGAGTAATGGGGGAAGGGGAGTGGAACAGGCATGAGGGCTTCACCGTACCTCACATTCTGGGATGAAGCTAATAATAGATTTCTAAGCTCTACCCTTGCTCTGAGAAAATTCCTTGGGAGGCCACCTAATTGTCTAAACCCTGGACCAGTGCACACTCGGGCAGGGCAGGTAGCTAAGTGACGAAAGGAAGAGCACTTTCACTTCCTTCTCTGTGCCACTGACACAGAAATTCACTTCTCCAGAAAGATGGTATCAGGGGCATTGGTGGTCAGAGCAGGGAGCCCTGCTCTCCTCCAGCTGGCCAACGAAGCCTCTGATTGCAGTCTGACAGGTGAGAGATGTATAGCATTTTCTCAGGTGTGCTGAATGCTTGCTTGGGTGAGTACAAACAAAAGGATGTTTCTGTGATTATAACATCATGGTCTGGCGTCCAGTTCTCACTGCGAGGGATTGGGAAGAGCCTCTTGGAGAACTGAATCAGAGTTGGGTAGGTGGGTATCAAAGGAGGGGTGTTGTGTATAGGATCCCTGTTTGTATGTGGACAGCCTAAGTCTCCTGTGGTTGAAGTATATATATAGAGTGAAATAGCTCTTATGATTTAATGAGATTTAGTGTCTAGGCCTTTTGGGCACATTAGAATCCAGTTTCTTAGCCTTGAAAATTATGAGGCTGACATAAAATATTTTAGATGGATAGACAAGATTTCAAGTGGGAGATCTGGCAAATCACTGAACCAGCCTCTTTGAGTCACAGCCTTCTACTTTTGGGTAAACAATGATCCCAGAAGATACTAAGGGGTCAAGGCACACATTGCCTTACTAAGCAAGTTATCCTTTACAATGCCTGTGCTGCCCAATCCTCTTCTCGGGGATATGCCCAAGCCCACATCTCTGTCAACAGTGCCAGCCATGCTCTGCACCACACTGGTCACCGCGGTCATCCAGTGCTGGGCATCTCTCTCAAAGGCAGTCTAAAAGAAAGAGACCAGTGACCCACGTTTATGTGGCCAGCTCAAAATGATTGGGTGGGGTGGGCCAATGAAATTTCTTAATAAACATTTGGAGCTAAGAGTCTACTTTAATTATCTGGGCCACAGCACATAGAGTGACGCAGGCTCAGGGAGCAGAACCATCAGTAAGCAGAGGAGGGCTTACTCACGGGAGAGGGGACTGGGGCGGGTAGGAGTGGAAAGAAGTGCTGCCAGGAGGGAGAGAGAAAAGAAAAGAGAGCCCTGAGCTATCCCTCCCCTCCCGCTGCTCATGGCTTATACATCTTTTCAGGCATCTCCTCCGTTCTGGCAACGAACATACCCGCATGCTGTATGGAAAACACTACCTCTGGTTACTCCAGGGATGGGCAGACTGGCATTTGCCTGGTGGCTCATCAGGGAGGTCTGGAGGAATGTTCCTGGTTAGGTAGGGGTGTCTAGTCTCTTCCACTCCACGATTTTATTTTCCATTCTTCACAAGTGGAAATAGCTATGCTAGCACACTGTTGACATTAAATATATGGTATATGCTTCCAGGTCAGTTGGTGGAAAGTAGTGGCCTTTACCCCAGAAACTGATTGTATGATCACAGACTTATTAGAGTTGGAAAATATCACGTCTGAAATGATTCTTTACTGCAGCCTCCACAACAACCTCATTTTTCTTCCCGAGGGACACATTTTAAAGAGCCAGATGGTGCCTGTGTTCTGCAGGGCTCTGTGCTCGCTCCCCACCCCCATAGATTAGCTTCAGACACTTTCTTTCCATCCAGAGAAAATATTTATGTGCATTTGTAAAGCACTATCCCAAATATCTCATTTGGCCCTCACACAACAAGGCACTGGGAATACATTATTTCTCAGAAATTTAAAAGAAGGGACCAAAGGCACAGAGATATATAGTGACTTCCAGAAAGTCACACAGCACTGAAAAGTGACAGGGCAAACTTGAATAGAGGCCTTCTGAGACATATCTAGTGTCTTTTCTGCCACAATAGAGAACATCTCTGATTTTATTTTCTACCCAAGTTTTTTCATTAAATTAAAGTCCTAAAGTTCATTAGGTTGAACCAAAAGCCCTTTGGCTTTGGATTGAGTATCTTTAAGGCACATGTGTATGCTGAAAAAAAGAGGTACATGCTGGTGCTCCTCTTTGCTCATCTATAAATGCCAACAGAACTCAAACCTATGACCTTGAATTGCCAATATGTTAAAAAGCATTAAAGTAGTCATAACATTAATTGCATACTTTCAATTATTCATTTATTTAAAATATACTCACTGACTACCTGCTATGTGCCTGGCATTATTATACCAGCTGGGGGCAAATGTGAATTAAATGAGACAAAATCCCTATCTTCATGGAACTTGCATTTTGGAGGGGAGATGCATAATAATAAGGAATTAAATAAAATTACATGGTTATTAGTGATTTGAAAAAAAAGAGCATAGTAAAGAAATACAGAGTGCCTGACCAAGCTGTGGTACAGTGGATGATAGAACATGGGCCTGGGATGCTGAGGACCCAGGTTCAGAAACCTGAAGTTGTTGGCTTGAGCATGGACTCATCAGCTTGAGCGTGGTATCATAGATATGACCCCATAATCATTGGATTGAACCCAAAGGTCACTGGCTTGAAGCCCAAGATCACTGGCTTGAGCAAGGGGTCTCTGGCTTGGCTCAAGCCCCCCCACCCCCATCAAGGCACATATGAGAAAGCAGTCAATGAACAACTAAGGAGCTGCAACTATGAGTTATGCTTGTCATCTCTCTCCATTTCCCATCCTGTCTCTTTGTCCCTGTCTGTTTCTGTCTCTTTCTTTCTCTCTCTCTCTCTCTCTTTGTCTGTCTTGCATGTATGCTAAAAAGGAAAGAAAGAGAGAGAGAAAGAAAGGAAGAAGAAGGAAGGAAGGAAGGAAGGAAGGAAGGAAGGAAGGAAGGAAGGAAGGAAGAAGAAATAGAGAGTGACATGAAGGTCATAAGATGGTTGGTCAAGGACAGAGGAGGTGATGTTTGGGTAGAGATCTGAGTGAGGTGCGGCAGCGAAGAGTGTGAGAATGCGGGCAGAAAGTTCCAGGTGGAGGATCAGCAGTGCACAACCCTGAGCGGGGGGAATGCTCGGTGTGCTGGAGAAAGCACAAGGAAGCCAGTGGCGGATGTTGCATATTTGGAGGGAATGTGCGGTAGGAAATGAGGTGGGAGACTTGGCCAGGCATGATCATAGGTCATGGTAAGGACTTTGGATTTTATTTCGAGTGTGATGGGAAGAGAGCATGGCTTAATTTAGTTTATGATTTAAAGGATCACACTCAGGGGATATTTAAAGAAAAGACTGTAAGATGCAAGAGTGAATGTAGCAAAACAGTGAGAAAGCCATTGTTGTGGTTGAACCGGGAGAGGATGATACTGTGCATTGCCCCCACGAGCACACAAATGTACTGCTATATCTTTTATTTCTCCTCACCCCATGACCCCCACCAGCTACTGCCTGACATCCCTGATCCTCTTTGCAGCAAATGTCCTCCAAGGAGCAGTCTGTATGCACTGTCTCCAATTCCTCTGCTCTTGCTCTTGCTCTCCCTTAAACACTTAACATTCATGTTTTTACAGACCACAACTCCCTGAAACTCCTCCTGTCAAGGTCATTCTGGACATCGGCGTTAATATAATCATGGTCAATGGTTCTTACTTTGTCCAGAAGCAGTGTGGATTACCAGGTACAGTTGTGCACAAAGTGCCTGTAAGGGGGGGTAGGTTGGGGATCCAGTCCATGCTGCACTTGCTGAGGGAGCACAGCTCCCGAGACAGGGTGCCTTTCTCCACTGCACACAAGGCACTCTTTTGACTGGTAGCAGTAAACCTGTCAGTAGCAGTTGACATAGTTAATCTTTCTCTTTCTCTCTCTCTCTCTCTCTCTCTCTCTCTCTCTTTTTGAGAGAGACAAACAGACAAGGCATGGCTGGTCAGACAGAAAGGGAGAGAGATGAGAAGCATCAACTCATAGTTGCGGCACCGTAGTTGTTTACTGATTGCTTTTTCATACATGTCTTGTCGGGGGGCTCCTGCTGAGTCAGTGACCTTTTGCTCAAACCAGCAACCATAGAGTCTGGTGTCATGTCTGACCTCACACTCAAACCAGCAACCCCGTGCTCAAGCCGGTGAGCCCGCGCTCAAGCTAGTGAACTCAGAGTTTTGAACCTGGGTCCTTAGTGTCCCAGGCTGATGCTTTATCCACTTTGTCACCTGGTCAGGCAATCACCTTCCTTCCTTAATTCACTTTCTTTGCCTGGTTTCTAGGACCCCACATGCTTGATTTTCTTCCCAACTCACTGATTGTTTCTGTTAGTCTATTACATGAGTTCTTCATCTTCTCTTGGTACATACAGTAAATTAGAATGCCTCAGCACTTTAAATTCTTTTTTTCCATACTTATACTTGTGTGATATCCTTCAGTTTCTTAATTTCAATGCTATCTCTATGTCCTTGACTACCCCTGATTTTTTAAAAGATTTTATTTATTGATTTTACAGAGAGAGGATGATGAGGGTGGAAGGGAACAAAAAATCGTTGCTTCACTCCAGCTATTCATTGGTTGCTTGTCATGTGTCTTGACCGAACAAGCCCGGGGTTTCCAGCCGGCCACCTCAGCGCTCCAGGTTGGCACTCTGTCCACCGTGCCACCACAGGCAAGGCCATGACTCCCAAAATTATTTTCCAGTACACCTTATGTTTTCTGGGCTCTCCCTGAATTCCAAGCTTTTAAATCCAACTGTACCCTCAACATCTCCATCTGGATGTTTAATAGATACCTGAAATTTAACATATCCCAAACAGAATCTTGATTTCTGCCCCCTGAAATCTACTCCACCTTTCATCTTCCCATCGCAATTCCAGGCAATTTGACTCTTTCATTGGCTCAGCCTAAACACCTTGAGTTACTTTTCACACTCGCCCTCCTCTTGCACTTCATATTCCATCTATCAGCAAGTAATGTTGGCACTACGGGGGGTCCTCGGGTTACCACAGTCTCAACATACGATGTTTAGAGTTTATGATGCTCACTCCTATAAAAGCTTTAAAAAATTGAGACATGGAGTGACGTCACAGAAATGGCGCCGTGAGAAGCGCGTCCGACAGCTCTCCCCTAAATCACAACAAATTTATCAACTAGAAACAGAAAAATTTATCCTCGGAGCATTCCGGAGTTCCACACAAACTGAAAGCAAAAGGACTGTTATCACTTGAATCTGAGAGACGAGGGTGTGGAGGAAGCTACCGCAGCAGCGACGCTCATTCAAGCCACGAGGGAGTGCGCCTGCGGTGAGTCAGCCCATATACTTGGGAACCGCGAGCCCCCGCGAGCGGCCACCACGAGCCGCCGCGCGCGCGTGCGCGCCCGGTCAGGTTGAGCAACGCTGACGTTCCCAGCGGCCTGCACACTGCGAGTGGGGGTCGCCGGCCACCGGTGCCTGGAGCGCCCCATTTGCGCGCGTGCCTTGGGCATTCCACGCACCCAGGGTGCCCTACTGGCCCGCACACCCAGGGGGCTCCATTATCCTGCGCCTGGTGCGGTCCAGCCGCCAGCGGCGGGGTGAGCGGGAGAGGCTTGGGAGATTCTCTCCATGGGCGGGGCACCTCACCCAGCCATTCAAGCTAACAATCAAGCGTTGGGGGAGGGGCGCGCGCAGGCAGCCTAAAATACCTTCGGAAACACAGCTGCGACCCAATCACTGAAATTAGCTTAACCCATAAAATCTGCGCACCCTCGGTTCTAATTGATAAGATCTCTCTCAGTTCAGCGATCCAAGACAAGAGGCGTGATATTTTTTAGTGCCTCTCGCTAAAGGGGCGGGGGCAACTTCTGATTGATAGAGCCTCCATATTCAGGGATAAACGCTAACAAGAAGGACTTGGCAGATAATAAGGTCTATACTACACTAGTCGTAAGCAGAGACTAGTGCCTCTTCTTCCCTGCAAAAACAGGCTACAAAGTGTGGAAAGCCTGGGTTGAGAGGTCCAACTAAATGATAGGCACTGAACAGTCACCTTGACAACAATTGACTCCCAGCCCCGCCTGATTACACTGGAGGCCCTGACTGTCAGAGCCTTTCCCAAAGCCTTGCACTGAGTGGGGATAGAGTGGGGATTTCCCAGCTCTTTGAGCCTCTTACTCCCCAGGCAGAAGCAGTTGCAGCCTTATAGCTGGATCACCAGGCTGCTAATTCAGAAAGGGGGGACTAGGAGAGAGAATCCAGGAAAGCAAACTCTCTCATCGTTGGACCCTGCAAACGCCAACAAGCCTTTACTTCCAGCAAGACTAAAGCCAATTATATGACATTGCCATAGAATCCCATTAACTGCAAATCCTACCTAAGAGTGACACAGGGGCAGAGCCTGGGGTACAGAGTCACCGACTAGGAAGAGGGAGAGAAAAGAAAAAGGAAGAAGTTAACCTCTCAAAATCAAGAAAAACCCACAGACTTTACAACTTGATCCACTAATTTTTTGTTGTTGTTGTTGTTGTTGTTTGTTTCTTCTATCTTTTTGCCTTTATTTCCTCCACCTCGGTCCTTCTATTCTCTGCCCATCTTATGCTTCCCCTTTCTTGAACTACACTACCCATGAGTGTTGCATTTTATTTTTCTTCTTCATCCTCACCCTCCTTTAAGGTTATACTCCAAAACACTTAACTCTCACTCTCTCCTCTTTTGTTTTTTTTTTGTCTTGCTTTATTTTGTTTTTTTCTCCTCCTATTTTATTTCTTCCTTCGTTTTTCTCTTTTTCTTATTTTTTCCTTTCTATTCGTTTTTTCTTTTCTCATTTTACTTTCCTCCCATATAATCCTCAATCACGAACAAATTAGTTAATTTGGGACTCAAGGCTTTTTTTTGGCTTTATTTCTCTTTTTTGCTTTTGTTTTTATTTTTTTTTTCTCTTGTTTGTTTATTTTTGTGGCATTTTGGGTCCTCCCAACCCAAGGTCTCCATTGTATTTAGTCTTCGCTCCACTTAATACAACAGATTTTTACTTTTTATTTTTATTTTTTCTTCTTTATTATTCTTTTTTGGTCCTTTTTTCTGGTTCCCTCTTATCCCTCTCATTATATGTCTTAGTTGACCATCACTTACAAGCAAATCATCTTATGCTTGTCTAAGATTTTCTTCCTTTTTTTTTTTTTTTTTTTTTTGCATTTAGTAGGTCCCTACTCCCTCTTTTTTGCCCCTTGAACTCTTCACCCCAAATCAGGCCCTCCATTATAGGCACGATATTTCCCTGAGGAGGAGAGAGGAGGGAAAGAGAAGAGAGAAAAAAAGGGGGAAATAATAAATTATTACTGTTTTTTTTTGTGGGGTGTTTTACCCTTTTTTTTTTCTTTCTTTTTACTCTTTATTAATTCTAATTAGTGCTATCAATAAGACCACCCTCAGATGCCGATAAGAAAGAGGAAATCGAATATTATGGATACAAAAGAAAGAGAGGTAACACAAATAGATGTGGAAAAATCTATGGAGAAAAGACTTAACATATTGGAAGCCTTGGAGCTAAATGACAGTGAATTTAAAATAGAAATCTTAAAAATACTCAGAGATATACAAGAAAACACAGAAAGGCAATATAGGGAGATCAGAAAACAACTCAATGAACACAAAGAATATATTACCAAGGAAATTGAAACTATAAAAACAAATCAAACAGAAATGAAAAACTCAATTCACGAGCTAAAAAATGAGGTAACAAGCTTAGCTAACAGAACAGCCCAGATTGAAGATAGGATTAGTGAAATAGAAGACAAACAACTTGAGGCACAACAGAGAGAAGAAGAAAGAGACTCAAAAATAATAAAAAATGAGAAAGCCCTACAGGAATTGTCTGACTCCATCAGAAAGAATAACATAAGAATAATAGGTATATCAGAGGGAGAAGAGAAAGAAAATGGAATGGAGAATATACTCAAACAAATAATAGACGAGAACTTCCCAAGCCTGTGGAAGGAACTAAAGCCTCAAATTCAAGAAGCAAACAGAACACCAAGTTTTCTTAACCCCAACAAACCCACTCCAAGGCACATCATAATAAAGATGACACAAACCAATGACAAAGAAAAAATTCTCAAGGCAGCCAGGGAAAAGAAGAGTACAACATATAAAGGAAGGCCTGTTAGATTATCATCAGATTTCTCAGCAGAAACTCTACAAGCTAGAAGAGAGTGGACCCCAATATTTAAAGCCCTGAAAGAGAGGAAGTTTCAGCCAAGAATACTATACCCATCAAAGCTATCCTTCAAGTATGAAGGAGATATAAAAACATTCACAAATACAGAAAAGATGAGAGAATTTATCAACAGAAAGCCCCCACTCCAGGAAATACTAAGGGGGGTTTTCCAACCAGATTCAAAGAACAAAAGAAAACAACACCACAAGTAACAGCTCCACCAAGAACACAATAAAACCAAACTTAAACTGTGACAACAAAGGAAAAAAAGGGGGGAGAGGATGGAGATTAACAGTAGCAAAGGATGATGAAGTGCAGAAATACTTATAAGATAGGGTACTACAATGAATATGGTAGGTACCCTTTTCATTACTTAATGGTAACCACCCTTAAAAAAACCACCACAAAAACACTTGACTTAAAAAAGGTAGCAACAGAGGAAAGAAGTATGGAACACAAACAAACAAAAAAAATGATAGAAAAACAAAAGAGAAGAATCAAACAAGATACAAAACTAACAGAAAGCAATTTATAAAATGGCAGTAGGGAACCCACAAGTGTCAATAATTACACTAAATGTAAATGGATTAAACTTACCAATAAAAAGACACAGAGTAGCAGAATGGATTAAAAAAGAAAATCCAACTATATGCTGCCTACAAGAAACACATCTAAGCAACAAGGATAAAAACAAATTCAAAGTGAAAGGCTGGAAAACAATACTCCAAGCAAACAACACCCCAAAAAAAGCAGGTGTAGCAATACTCATATCTAATAATGCTGACTACAAGACAGAAAAAGTACTCAGAGACAAAAATGGTCATTTCATAATGATTAAGGGGAAGTTGAATCAAGAAGACATAACAATCCTTAATATATATGCACCAAACCAAGGAGCACCAAAATATATAAGACAGCTACTTATTGACCTTAAAACAAAAACTAACAAAAATACAATCATACTTGGAGACCTCAATACACCACTGACGGCTCTAGATCGGTCATCCAAACAGAGAATCAATAAAGATATAGTGGCCTTAAACGAAATACTAGAACACCTGGATATGATAGACATCTACAGGACACTTCATCCCAAAGCGACAGAGTATACATTTTTCTCTAGTGTACATGGAACATTCTCAAGAATTGACCATATGTTGGGCCACAAAGACAATATCAGCAAATTTAGAAAAATTGAAATTGTACCAAGCATATTTTCTGATCATAAAGCCTTGAAACTAGAATTCAACTGCAAAAAAGAGGGGGAAAAACCCACAAAAATGTGGAAACTAAACAACATACTTCTAAAAAATGAATGGGTCAAAGAAGAAATAAGCACAGAAATCAAAAAATATATACAGACAAATGAAAATGAAAATACGACATATCAGAATCTCTGGGATGCAGCAAAAGCAGTAATAAGAGGAAAGTTCATATCACTTCAGGCCTATATGAACAAACAAGAGAGAGCCGAAGTAAACCACTTAACTTCACACCTTAAGGAACTAGAAAAAGAAGAACAAAGACAACCCAAAACCAGCCGAAGAAAGGAGATAATAAAAATCAGAGCAGAAATAAATGAAATAGAGAACAGAAAAACTATAGAAAAAATCAATAAAACAAGGAGCTGGTTCTTTGAAAAGATCAACAAAATTGACAAACCCTTGGCAAGACTCACCAAGGAAAAAAGACACAGGACTCAAATAAATAAAATCCAAAATGAAAGAGGATAGATCACCACAGACATCATAGATATACAAAGAATTATTGTAGAATACTATGAAAAATTATATGCCACCAAATACAACAATCTAGAAGAAATGGATAAATTCCTAGAACAATACAACCTTCCTAGACTGAGTCATGAAGAAGCAGAAAGCCTAAACAGACCAATCAGCAGGGAGGAAATAGAAAAAACTATTAAAAATCTCCCCAAAATAAAATCCAGGCCCAGACGGTTATACTAGTGAATTCTATCAAACATTCAAAGAAGACTTGGTTCCTATTCTACTCAAAGTCTTCCAAAAAATTGAAGAAGAAGCAATACTTCCAAACACATTCTATGAGGCCAACATAACCCTCATACCAAAACCTGGCAAGGATGGCACAAAGAAAGAAAACTACAGACCAATATCTCTAATGAATACAGATGCTAAAATACTAAACAAAATACTGGCAAACCGAATACAACAACATATTAAAAAAATAATACATCATGATCAAGTGGGATTCATCCCAGAATCTCAAGGATGGTTCAACATACGCAAAACGGTTAATGTAATACACCATATCAACAAAACAAAGAACAAAAACCACATGATCTTATCAATAGATGCAGAAAAGGCTTTTGATAAAATACAACACAATTTTATGTTTAAGACTCTCAACAAAATGGGTATAGAAGGAAAATATCTCAACATGATAAAGGCCATATATGATAAACCATCAGCCAACATCCTATTAAACGGCATAAAACTGAGGACTTTCTACCTTAAATCAGGAACAAGACAGGGTTGTCCACTCTCTCCACTCTTATTCAACGTGGTGCTAGAAGTTCTGGCCAGAGCAATCAGACAAGACAAAGAAATAAAAGGCATCCATATCGGAAAAGAAGAAGTAAAGCTATCACTTTTTGCTGATGATATGATCCTATACATCGAAAACCCGAAGGACTCCACAAAAAGATTATTAGAAACAATAAACCAATACAGTAAGGTCGCAGGATACAAAATTAACATACAAAAGTCCATAGCCTTTCTATATGCCAACAATGAAATATTAGAAAACGAACTCAAAAAAATAATCCCCTTCACGACTGCAACAAAAAAAATAAAATACCTAGGAATAAACATAACCAAGAACGTAAAGGACCTATATAATGAAAATTACAAAGCATTGTTAATTGAAATCGAAAAAGATACAATGAGATGGAAAAATATTCCTTGTTCTTGGATAGGAAGAATAAATATAATCAAAATGGCCATATTACCCAAAGCAATATACAAATTTAATACAATTCCCATCAAAATCCCTATGAGATTTTTTAAAGAAATGGAACAAAAAATCATCAGATTTATATGGAACTATAAAAAACCCCGAATAGCCAAAACAATCCTAAGGAAAAAGAATGAAGCTGGGGGCATTACAATACCTGACTTTAAACTATATTATAGGGCCACGATAATCAAAACAGCATGGTATTGGCAAAAAAATAGACACTGAGACCAATGGAACAGAATAGAAAGCCCAGAAATAAAACCACATATATATGGTCAAATAATCTTTGATAAAGGGGCCAACAACACACAATGGAGAAAAGAAAGCCTCTTCAACAAATGGTGTTGGGAAAACTGGAAAGCCACATGCAAAAGAATGAAACTCGACTACAGCCTGTCCCCGTGTACTAAAATTAATTCAAAATGGATCAAAGACCTAAATATAAGACCTGAAACAATAAAGTACATAGAAGAAGACATAGGTACTAAAATCATGGACCTGGGTTTTAAAGAACATTTTATGAACTTGACTCCAATGGCAAGAGAAGTGAAGGCAAAGATAAGTGAATGGGACTACATCAGAATTAAAAGTTTTTGCTCAGCAAGAGAAACTGATATCAAAATAAACAGACAGCCAACTATATGGGAACTGATATTTTCAAACGACAGCTCAGATAAGGGCCTAATATCCAAAATTTACAAAGAACTCATAAAACTCAACAACAAACAAACAAACAATCCAATAAAAAAATGGGAAGAGGACATGAACAGACACTTCTCCCAGGAAGAGATACAAATGGCCAACAGATATATGAAAAGATGCTCAGCTTCATTAGTTATTAGAGAAATGCAAATCAAAACTACAATGAGATACCACCTCACTCCTGTTAGATTAGCTATTATCAACAAGACGGGTAATAGCAAATGTTGGAGAGGCTGTGGAGAAAAAGGAACCCTCATTCACTGTTGGTGGGACTGTAAAGTAGTACAACCATTATGGAGGAAAGTATGGTGTTTCCTCAAAAAACTGCAAATAGAACTACCTTATGACCCAGCAATCCCTCTACTGGGTATATACCCCAAAACCTCAGAAACATTGATACGTGAAGACACATGTAGCCCCATGTTCATTGCAGCACTGTTCACAGTGGCCAAGACATGGAAACAACCAAAAAGCCCTTCAATAGAAGACTGGATAAAGAAGATGTGGCACATATACACTATGGAATACTACTCAGCCATAAGAAATGATGACATCAGATCATTTACAGCAAAATGGTGGGATCTTGATAACATTATAAGGAGTGAAATAAGCAAATCAGAAACAAACAAGAACTACATGATTCCATACATTGGTGGAACATAAAAATGAGACTAAGAGACATGGACAAGAGTGTGGTGGTTACCAAGGGTGGGGGGGGAGGGAGGACATGGGAGGGAGGGAGGGAGAGAGTTAGGGGGAGGGGGAGGGACACAGAGAACTAGATAGAGGGTGACGGAGGACAATCTGACTTTGGGCGAGGGGTTTGCAACATAATTTGATGACAAAATAACCTAGACATGTTTTCTTTGAATATATGTACCCTGATTTATTAATGTCAACCCATTACCATTAATAAAAATTTATTAAAAAAAAAAAAACATTTGCCAAAGCATAGTTACAAAGATGTTTTTATTCTAAAAAAAAAAAAAAAAAAAAAAATTGAGAAATGAGTGTTCCAGTTTATGCTGTTAGTGTCATCTTTACAGACTACATGGGAGAATTAGTTTGGTTTGCACAGCGGAAGAATACGCAGTAACATGGCGTATACATGAGGGAGTTGGCGTTCCCCAGTACACTTACCTATGCCATTTTGAACTGTTAAAAGTGGAAGTGTTTCATTTGTATTGCTTTGTTTTGCGACTTTTTGGCTTTTGTCATGGCTCCTAAATGAAATTCAGAGTCTTCAGATGGTAGTGCTTTGAAGAAGAGGAAAGCCATCATGATGAATGTCACAGAGCTACTGGCATCACCTGGAGAGAGGCTGTCTGCTGAGGACCTCATTCAGCCGGAGAAGCAGCTGATTGAAGGGGAAGAGATAGAAACCCCAGAACCTAAGAGATTCACTACCAAGGGTTTGACAGAAGGTTTTTCTGTAGTGGAGGATGGGTTGGCAAAATTTCAGTCTGAGGACTCCGGTGATGACAGATTCAGTGAGGTCTACAGAGGTGTTATGGACGCCTTACAATGCTATAGGCAGATTTTGGAAGAGAAGTCATCAACCTTCCAGACTAGCCTGGAACAATACTTCAAGAAGGTACAGAGGCCTGCAACAGGTCCTGTACCCTTTACATCAGGGGTCCCCAAACTACGGCCCACGGGCCGTATGCGGCCCCCTGAGGCCATTTATCCGGCCCGCCGCACTTCCGGAAGAGGCACCTCTTTCATTGGTGGTCAGTGAGAGGAGCACATTGATCATCTCATTAGCCAAAAGCAGGCCCATAGTTCCCATTGAAATACTGGTCAGTTTGTTGATTTAAATTTACTTGTTCTTTATTTTAAATATTGTATTTGTTCCCGTTTTGTTTTTTTACTTTAAAATAAGATATGTGCAGTGTGCATAGGGATTTGTTCATAGTTGTTTTTTATAGTCCGGCCCTTCAACAGTCTGAGGGACAGTGAACTGGCCCTCTGTGTAAAAAGTTTTGAGACCCCTGCTCTACATCAACTGCTTCTCGAGATGAAACACCTGTAGTACAGGTAGAACCATCTCCAGTATCTCCTTCATGTTTCTTAGGTAATCCTGATTCACCTGACCCAGTATCTCCAGCACCTTCTGCAGGTTCTCCTGCCTCTCCAGCTTCCTCCTCCCAGTAGGTCACTCTCTCCTACCTTGCAATGCCCCTTCCAGTGTGCAAGCCAACCACAGGAATAAAGGTAAGAAATTGTTTTTACATTCATTTTTTGTCATTTTTTCTGTTAATACAGCACAGTGTATTTATGCCCTTTCCTTTTTCCTGTGACTTAGTTGTGTTTTTATGTTCTAGATTATGATTTTACAACTGTGTTAGGATAGGTAAGTGACTTCGGCTAGGGTGTATTTCAACTTACACCAAAATTCGGGTTAGGTCACTATCATAGGAACGGGGACTGTGTTGTAACCTGAGGACCCCTGTACCTTCCTTTTCTTTTTATTATTTTCTTATTGTTCCAAGTGAGAAGAGGAAAGATAGAGACAACCTTCACATGTGTTCTGATTGAGATCACCCAGCAACCCAGTGAGCATCTAGGGCCAATGCTCTGCCCATCTGGGGCAATGTTTGCAACCGAGCTATCTTTAGCATCTGAGATGGAGGCTCCATGGAGCCATTCTCAGTGCCCAGTGAGCTCAAACCAATCAAGCCATGATTGTGGGAGGGGAAGAGAGAGTCAAAGAGAGAAAGGGGAGGTGAAGGAGTGGAGAAGCAGATGGTCACTTCTCCTTTGTGCCCTGACCGGGAATCAAACCCAGGACATCCACACACAAGGCCAAAGCTCTACTACTGAGCCAACCAGCCAGAGCCAGCACTACCTTCAAAGTCCATCTACAGTTGAACTGCTTCTCACCTTCCCTTTTTTATCCTGGTTTGAGACATCATCACTGTTGCTTGCTCAATTGTAGTAGCCTCCTTTCCCACCTTTGCCCCATCTATTCTTTCTTTTCTTATTTTATTGAATTTATTGTGATGGCATTGATTAATAAAATAATATGAGTTTTAGGTGTATAATTCTATCATCTGTATGTTGTATTGTGTGTTCACCACCCCAAGTCAAGTTTCTTTCCATCACTGTTTACACCTCTTTTACCCTCTACTTCCCCGTACTCCCCTCTTGTACTCACCATACCGTTGTCTGTGTCTATGCACTTTCCATAACACTCAGGCGAGCCTGTAAAATGGTGTCACTCTTCTGTTCAAAACATTCCGGGGTTTCCTGATTTACTTCAGAGAAAAAAACCAAAACAGTTTATCTTTTCTCTTTGCTCCTCTGACCATGTCCTACTCTTCACATCCTCAGCTGCCTTGCTAGTCCAATTATAGTCCAAATTCAGGGCCTTTGCATTGGATGGTTCCTTTGCCAGAAACACTTTTCCCCAAATATGTATGTGACTAAATCCTTCTCCTCCTTTAAGACTTGACTTAAATTTCATCTTTTGAAATTACTACTCTTATTCACCTCCTGCTTCCTTGCAATGCTCTCCCTTTAGCCAGCTTCATTCTCTTCTGTAGAGCTTCACATCTTCAGACATTCAGTTACTATGCTTTGAAATCAAGAATTTTGTCTGTACCCTGAGGAAGTCCAAGTGTCTTGCATACAGTGTGTGCACAAAAAATATTTATTGGATAGATGAAAGAATTAGACTATGTTAGTAAATGCTGTCCAAATTTTTATTCCAAATGTGCCCCAATGTAATACTTAGCAGTCATGTAAGCTCTCAGAATATCTGATGACTTGGAAAGCTATTTACAATCTAGTGCTAAAACTATTTACAGTCAGGTGTTGGAAGAATGGGTACAATATGATCCAGCTTTTACTTAAACAATGCATATGAAAACACCAGAAGGAAGTTTTATTTAACAAATTTTTCTGGTGTGCCAACTAGGCACCAGGCATTATGCCACTTAACTCTCCCTGGGATGAAGTTATAAGTTATTTTTATATCTTCTTTATGATCATCTGTGTTTTCTGTACTTAGATAATCATTATCTATTAATTTTCTAATATAATTAAGCTGAGTAGTTTTATTTGCCTATGTGCTTTGGAGTGGTCTACCTTTGGGCAGCACATCTTTCGGATACACGCACAGCCCTGCGCGCATGCTGGTTTACTACAGTGTTCATGGAAGAGGCTACAAATGGAGTTCTCTCTAAAATCCCACCAACTAAAGAGAATCCCAAGTCTCACTGCCTGTTCAAACAACTGCAGGAATAGCTATGACATCAGCAATCAACATTTTTTCAGCAACAAAGGAGATAGTCTAGGCAATTTGTAGACAACGAGGATAAGAGCAGACGTTACACCCTTGCCCACCATTCTGGTCTTAGCATTTTAATTGCTTGTTAGCAAGACACTTTGGAAAGCCTTGAGCTTAAGAAAGACAATACATGTTGAATTCCAGTATAATTGTCTCGTATTCATTAAATCACTGCCAACTTGAACATGATTTCTTTTATAAGAGGGTGCACTATTATTTCTAAGAACAGCAAATTCTATGTACAGATTTGAAGAACAAACTTTACCTGGAGTTTATTCCCTGGGGGTATTTCTATTTGAAGTTTCCTCTATTTCAATTTTTAAATACCTCCATCTGCAGACATTGAGCCAGGCTGTGCAATTCTCAGCATTAGAGTGGGACAGATGTTTTTCAATGCTGATTTTTTTTTCACTGTCACTTTGTGCTTTGTTATATCAGTCAGATAATGAAATGATTAATTAGCTCTTTTCTTTTTGCCACAGTATCATTTTATAAAATGGTAAATTATGAGCTTTGAAACTGAGACAATTTCATTTGGCACACAGATCTCTAAGTCCGAGTGCGTCTCCTAGCCATCTTTGTCTCATTGGCATGCAAGGGTGCTTCTGGTTAGCCGTGAGACACAGGCTTCTGCACAGGCATTGGTTGCTGAGGATGGTAGCTGTTGGGAAAATGAGTTTGTAAAATCTGTATTTTGAGAGTTTGCTCACTTTTATTGTTAAAAATGGCCACTGCCCACGTCAATTGCATTGCCCAGGTGATATGGCTCATTACCTTCCTGCTTGGGAAGGAGCTTGGTTATGCTAATATTTGCTGGGGGAGGAGTTTTTGCGCCATAAAGTTTTAAGAAGAAGGAGAAGGAGGGGATAGAGGGCACGTTTTTGCAGAGAAGAGAAGCAACCAAGATGGCGAGGTGCTAAAGGAGAAGCCAATTTGTGCAGAGATGAGAAGGAAGAAGGCGTGCAGATGGGGAACATGAGGTGTCAGAGGCTAGTGGGGCCTTTGATTCTAGGAAAAAATGGAAAGATTCTCCTGGTTGTAGAACCGGATAATGTGTCAGTGGATTTTGGTGCCCTGTGTGTTTGTGCTTAATCGCCAGCTGGTTGCGAGGCTAGAATTAAAGGTATGGCCCACCAGTTTTCGGCTCTGCAGTTTTATTACCGTCTATCCGAATTAAATGGAAACCTGCTCCTGCCTGGTGGCTGTGACAGCCACGACTACTGTCCTTACAGTGACCATATCTGTTCTCCTTCTTGAGCAGCCCAATGTCACTTAATTTATCTGTAAATAACCAAGTAGAGCAACTCAGCAACATAGTGCTGGTTTCTGGGAAAATGCTTCCAGTAGACTCTAGGTTTTGACTGTCTCAGAAGACATCAACAGCAACAGTCTTCACCCCTGTTGACTATCCTTTGGTGAATAATCCAATGAAAGGGTCAACAGCTCTTTTCTGGAAGGTTCTTCTGCCCAAAATGCAATTCACATGTCCCTCCACTTCTCTAATCTTAAAAAGAAATCATCTTTTTTCTGTGCAGTCCATCTACCTCATTGCCTCCTGGCTCCCGCCTCTGCAGTCTGCTCACTGTACAGGCGACGGGTTCAGCCAGCCACCTGGCCTGTTTCTTTTCCGCTTTGGCCTCTTTGGCTCTCATTGTGAACAAGAATGTTTTCTGAACAAGAGAGAATTTTACCTGTGGTCAAACTGGGATTTCCAGTGTGAGCTTTTATTTTATTTTTCTTTCCCCTTGGCTGACAGATATTTGCTCAGGGAAAATCTAGCAGGCAAATCAGCTGACATATTGCCTCAAGTGACCAGTCAAAAAATGAGACTTTCTCAGGTTGTTGCTATAACTACAATTTTCAGCTAGGAAGAGACATTTTTCCTGCTGGTAAGCATGTTGGGTTAGGAGACACCACAGGAAATAAGAACTCAACAATGATCACCATTGTGCAGCCCTGGATAATGGGGCATGCAGTGATCGGCTGATTACATTAATGCATCAGAGCATTTGTTTAATGTAGTCAAGGTCAAGGAGGGCTGCTTCGCGGTGGTGCTAGACAGTAAACTCAAAATATTATGTATGCCAGCAACAAGTGCCATGATTGATTTTTGTTATGGAATTAATCTGTCAAGGGTTGCAGTTTCAGGTTTGCTGCAGTGAATTATATGTCCGGTTCAGCTGAAGACACAGTGCTGGAGAAGAGGGCGAAGCCGTCCTTGGCTATGAGCCTCAATCAGGGCTTTGTTAAGTGCTGGCTGCTACTGCTGTTGATAGGGAGGGAGATGTGAGGACTAGAGCCAAACATCATTTCATTTAAATTGCAGTGGAAAAAGACCCCCATGTGGCAGCCAAACCAAATGTAGATGGAATAGCTGGTTGAGTTTCTTAGCCTCTGGGTCCAGCTACAGAGACTGATTTAATGTATCTGGGTGGAGCCCAAGGAGCCACATTTTAACAAACATCACCAGTGGTCCCTGGCCTCACCTGAAAAACAGGTAAGGTGTCGGGACTTCACCATGTTTGAAGATGAATCCTTAGACAAAGAATTTACTTGTCATACTGTAAACATGTGGGAGGCCCATGAGAAGTGTTAAGTATGGGTGAATTGGCATTTTAGAAGTAAGACTCCCAGGGTAGTACACTAATGAATCAGAGACAAGGAAGACTAAGATAGAACAGTGAGGAAGTTGTTTGCATGAGAATTATTGTATTATTTCAAGGTGGAGACACCCAACAGGGCTGCCATCCTGTCTCCTCACCTGCTCAATATTCAAAACAAAGAGATATATTCACCATGACCAAAAACATTCATCCTTTATTTTGTGTATATTACACTGTAAAGTCATTTCATAGACTGGTCTTTTCTGAAATGAATTTAATTTTGATTTCAATTTCTCTCTCCTTTCCACCTCTATCTTAGCTGCTCCTAGGTGCCCAAGTGCTGGTTTGTGGGAAGCTATTTTTCTTGGGGAGTCATAAAATAATTACACGAACAGTTGTTCAAACAAGCTATTCATTACTATCCAAAAGAAGATGGTCAAAACAAATTTTTCAAAGAACTGTGGGGGTTTTGTTGGTATTGTTTTGTTTTGTTTTCAAAAATCCCTCAACCCATGCTTAATTGACTGCCAATTTTAATTCCTTAAATGCAGGGAATATAAAAACATAGAATCATGGGATCTCAGAGGAAACAAATCTGTCACTGATTATCCAACAAACTCATCCAAAGCATAAATTCCTTCTACAACATCCTTTCCAAGAAACATTACCATGGACAATGTGTAAAACTTACATAGCACTCATGAGTTTATATTTGTTAATTGTTTAATCCCCACAACCATATGAGACAGGTATTGCATTTATCTCCATTGTACTCTGAGGCATAAAAAAAGCTTGGCATGTAAAGGGCCAGAAGGTGTGCTTATCCATTATGCTATACTGCCTTCAGTGGAGGGTTAGCTTGAATACTTCCAGGCATGGGGAATTCACTAGCCCAGAATCTGCCTATCTCATTCTTCTTTGTTCTGGTGTGTAAACATATCTTCCAATGATCTAAAGTCTTCTCTAATATTTCCACCCACTGAGTCCTCTGGAATAATAAGAATATTTAATCCATATAGTGCCAAAAATCTTTTCCTGGAATTCAAATTTGTCCTCCAAGATTTAATTCATATGTTACCTCTTTGTCAAGTTTTTGGTTCTGACAGTTAAAAGTTAGAGTATTTATTTTCTTTTACAAGCTTACTGTGTTTAATTACTGCTGCATTTGTGTATTTGGTGATGGAATACTTTTTAATCAAAGTAGTAGAACTTTATATTTCCTTATTCAATTTTGTTCAAGATTGAGCCTACTTGCTGTAACTTATTGAGATATACTGCTATTCCAAAACATTGCTCACTAGTCTCGGTTTCCTGTTATCATTTAACAAAACATGAAGAAATCAAGGCTCAAAGAGGTGAAGTTAACCAACATATTAGAAAGAGGAGTTTGCACCCAGTTCTCTCTGACTTAAAAATGAATGCAAATCCAATTACTTGCTCTGGCTACCAGGCCTGCCTTCTCACTGCCTCTGTTCCTGGCTTGCTTCATACTCAATCCCCGTCCCTCCCCACCAGCATGACAGCGGCACTGCTCCAGTGGGGTTCCTAGTCTCGGAAGCCACCCCACTCTCTATTTTTCATTTTTATTGGACTTGAATTGTGAGAAAACGTATTGTCCTGATATATTGCCTAATCATAGTGTAGCTTTTGGCTTACTACTGACTTTTTTTAGTCATCTCAACTGTGTTATCTGTGATTATGGTTTTTAAAAACAACTTAAAGACATAAGGAAATCAATTCACCACTGTGCTAATGTTCAGACAAAAATTATTCTGAAGACTAATGTGAATTAGTAGAAGGGTTTTTAAAACTCGATTGTTGGTCTAGGGCAGGGGTTGGGAACCTATATCTCACAAGCCAGATGTGGCTCTTTTGATGGCTGCATCTGGCTCACAGACAAATCTTTAATAAAAATAATAATAACATTGAAAATATAAAACATTCTCATATATTACAATCCATTCATTTCCTACTGCTCATGTTCATGGTTGCGGGTAGCTGGAGCCAATCACAGCTGTCCTCCAGGACAACACCAAATATTTATTAGATAATGCGTAACATACACGGGTCGTTGTGAGGTTAGAAAGTAAACTTCCCTACTTTTAATCAAGTAGTCAGCTAGCTAATTGCAGAAACCCTTTTGACGAAGAAGATGGCTAAAAGAAAAAAAGATGAAGAGTATTATACTTTTCAGCAGGAATGGACAGAGGAATTCGCCTTTATGGAGAGAGCAGGTTTTGCAGTGTGTCTAATATGCAATGATAAAATTGCATTGATGAAATGGTCAGATATAAAGCGGCACTTCGACACACGCCATACTACATTTGCATTGAAATATCCAGTGGGGGACAGCAGGAAGAAAGCATGTCAAAAGCTACTGAGCAGAGTGCAAGCTAGTCAGCAGCAACTGTGTTTGGACCCAACAAGTTGACTGGAATTTGACTAGCTTTGCTGGTGCTTTAGCAATTGTGAGAAACAGAAAGCCATTCACAGATGGGGAGTATGCCAAAACATTCATGCTTGATGTTGCCAATTAACTTTTTGATGACTTTTCGGATAAAGACAAGATAATCAAACGAATAAAAGACATGCCTCTGTCGGCAAGAACAGGTCACGATCGTACCATCATGATGGCAAATCAAACTGAGGCAACACAAGTGAAGGACATAAATGCAGCACCATTCTTTTCTCTAGCTTTGGATGAGTCAACAGATGTAAGCCATTTATCCCAGTTCAGCGTGATTGCAAGGTATGCTGTTGGTGACACACTACGTGAGGAAAGTCTTGCTGTTTTGCCTATGAAAGAGACAACAAGAGGGGAGGATTTATTCAAGTCTTTCACTGAGTTCACTAAAGGAAAAAAATTTACCAATGGATAAACTTATTTCGGTGTGTACTGATGGTGTCCCGTGCATGGTGGGGAAAAACAGGATTCGTAGCACTTTTTCGTGAACATGAAAGGAGACCCATCTTAAGTTTTCACTGCATCCTACATCAGGAGGCGCTTTGTGCTCCTTGATGTGGTGAGCAGCTTGGTGAGGTGATGTTGCTGGTCATTCGGGTGGTCAACTTTATTGTTGCCTGAGTTTTAAATGATTGCCAGTTTAAAACACTGCTGGATGAAGTTGGGAATAATTATTCTGGTCTGCTTCTGCCCAGCAGTGTGCGTTGGTTGTCAAGAGGAAAGGTGCTCAGCTGTTTTGCGGCTTGTATGAGCGAAATCCAAACTTTTCTTGAAATAAAAAATGTCGAGCATCCTGAGTTAGCTAACACTGAGTGGCTCCTAAAGTTCTACTATCTTGTGGACATGACTGAACATCTAAACCAGCTCAATGTGAAAATGCAAGGCATTGAAAATACAGTCTTATCCCTTTAACAAGCAGTGTTTGCATTTGAAAACAAGCTGGAATTCTTCATCACTGACATTGAAACAAGTCGTTTACTATACTTTGAAAAACTGGGAGAGTTTAAAGATGCATGCACAGCAGGTGACCCTGCTCAACATCTTGATCTCCAGCAGCTAGTGAGCTTCACATCTAATCTCCTGCAGTCATTCAAAGTGCACTTTAGAGAATTTCGTGAGCACACTTGTCTTTTTAAGTTTATCACCCATTCACACGAGTGTGCAGTGGACAGCGCTGACCTGAGTTACATCCCTGATGTCTCCGTCAGAGATTTTGAGCTACAAGCTGCTGACCTGAAGGCCTCAGACATGTGGGTGAATAAATTCAAATCACTGAATGAAGATTTGGAAAGACTTGCATGACAGCCAGCAGAGTTGGTGAGCAAACACAAGTGGGGAGAAATGAAAAAACTTCAACCCACGGACCAGCTGATTGTCATAATTTGGAACGCACTTCCCGTCATATACCACACACTGCAGCATGTGAGTATTGCTGTACTGACAATGTTTGGCTCTATGTATGCATGTGAGCAGTCTTTTGCATATCTATAGAATGTTAAGACCAACCTACAATCACATTTAACGGATGGAATTCTCAATGCCTGCATGAAGCTTAACCTCACCACGTGTCAACCAGACTACAAAGCCATCAGCAAAACCATGCAGCACCAGAAGTCACATTAATGGTAAGAAGTACTTTATTCATCATTGGTTAGCAACAGCATAACAACGTTATTAAAAAGAATTCAGAGGCTTATTGTACTTTAAAAGTGTTGGTCTTACATAAAATGCCCACATTTACTTATATTTAGTCTTAAACATATTGTATGGCTCTCACAAAATTACATTTTAAAATATGTGGTGTTTATGGCTCTCTCAGCCAAAAAGGTTCCCGACCCCTGGTCTAGGGGATGACACAGAGTAAAAAGAACCAGCATTATTTTTTCTAGACAAAATAATGTTTAGGCAGGTGTTTGCAAGTTTACAAACCAGATGGAAATATGCAACTCTCAAGCAGCATGACAGCCTGCAGTAAGAAGAAGAGTGTAGCGAGAGGGGAGATCCCCTCAAAGATCATTTTGAATCCTAAAAAGGACAGTCATAGGAAAGAAAACATGCAATTTTCACTGCGGGACATTAAGATAATTTCTAATCTTCTTTAATTTTTCTTTCCTTTCCCCATTACCTAAATACATCTGCAGACATGGGACATTCTTTAGCATCGCTTCCCAATTACCTGTCTCCATTTTCACCCTAAATCATTTCCTTCACATCCCTACTTCTCTAATCAACTTAACAGGGTATTATTAGAAACCAACTATGATCTTAAAATTATGTGAGCTACTCTGAAAGATTCATAGAAAGATAACTGCAGTATCCTTTTTAGAATTTTAAATCAGTTGGTGAGACAGATTATATGAAGGAGAAACAGCCTTCCTGCTGATATAGTCAGTATATCTTCCAGGACTAAACCCATCATGCTAGATACATATGCTATAAGTATCAGAGAATTTGTTCATTTATCCTAAATACATTCAGTGAACGCCTGCCTGTGTCGTATTCTGGAGGAGGCCTGGAGAAACGAAGATGAATTAGATATGCTCCCCAATCTCAGGGGCTCCAATGCTTCTGGGAGAGACAGAAACATAAAGAGATCATCAGAAATCACCATGGCTGGGTTTTGTGTTAGGCCTGGAAGGACAAGTAGGATTTTATTATATGCAGAGTGGAAGGAAGCTGGTAAGGTGGCACAATTCGGCTCAGCAACATGACAGGAGAAATGCAGGACGGTGGTAATGCACATCGCCAGGGAGGAAAGCGGCGTTGGACCTGGGTGGGAACTGGAGAGAAGTGAGGAAGTCAGCCTGGTTCACAGGACACCTCGTGGATGTGGCTGTCAGGGTGTTGCTGGGACCTGGTGTTGGGAAGAAATGCAGCAAGATGCTGTGCCTTCTTAAGAAAGACACCTAAAGCATTTTTAAATGATTTTTATTTTACATATACATGCATTGTCTTATGTTATTATTTTATATACACACCAGAACTAATAGAGTCCTTCTATCCCCTGCACCCCATCCCTAACATATATAGGACCCAGAGCAAGACATACATATGTTTAAATATTTATAACTTGTTAATTAATCTAGCAAAATGTTAAATAGAAACTGTTTTATCTTTCTGTATTGACAAATAAGCCTTCAAATTGTGAATGACAAGGGGCCGCATGCTGAACCTGACAAGCTCGGGGAAAGCCTGCATGGTGGCCTGACAGACTCGGGGCCTACAGTAACCACCCAGGATGGTCTGAAGTAAAAACTCTCTAACTAAAAGCAGTTTATGGTGGGTAGTCATGTCCTAGGAAGGTATTTTTCTCTAACAAAGGTCAATGCTTGCATTAATCAAGTCTGTCTGTTGTCTTTTTCATCTACAATATTGTAGCTAATAACATGCCTTGGATATGTAAGGGTAATCTTCTTTTCCTGCCCCCACCCTCAGGGCAGGAATCTCACCAGAGCAGGAACCAACAAAACCCCTTATAGTATTTTTGTTTTTTGTTGTTTATGTGAGAGGCAGGGAGGCAGAGACAGACTCCTGCATGTACCCCAACTGAGATCCACCTGCCAAGCCCTCTAGGGGGCGATGCTCTGCTCATCCGGGGCAAGGCTCTATCGCTTGCAACTGAGCCATTTTAGCGCCTGAGACGGAGGTCATGGAGCCATTATTAATGCCTGGGGCTAAATCCCTCAAACCATTTGAGCCATGGCTATGGCAGGGAGAAGAAAGAGAGAGAGAGAGAGAAAAGGAGGAGGGGTAGAGAAGCAGATGGTTGCTTCTCCTGTGTGCTCTGACTAGGAGTCGAACCTCGGACTTCTACACACCTGGCCAATGCTCTATTGCTGGGCCAACTGACCAGGGTCAACCCTCTTACCTTTTGTTATTATCATGTTAATTAACAATAAACTATCTATTCCTGCCTATGAAAAATGTTTCAGTATATACATTTTTACTTTTTACTTAATCCCAGAGTTTTCCCCTCTTTGCTTTCTCCCGCGTCCCTAATCTCTCACCAGTCAATTTCATTAACCCCCTTACACCTTGCCTTTTGATTCTGATGTATGAAATAAGTGGTGAAACTGCCATTTTTGAGAGCATTTTCTCAATTGAGACTTTGCTTTCTGGACAATTGTCCACAGTTTGGCTCAAATAAACTCAGAAAAATGCATGCCTGACCAGGAAGTGGTACAGTGAATAAAGCATCGACCTGAGATGCTGAGGACCCAGGTTTGAAACTCCCAGGTTGCCAGCATGAGCATGGGCTTACCAACTTGAGCACTGACTCAACCAGCTTGAGCATGGGGTCACCAACTTGAGCGTGGAGATGATCCCATGGTCACTGGTTTGAGCCTAAACTTCTCTGGGTTGAAGCCCAAGGTTGCTAGCCTGAGCCCAAGGTTGTTTGAGCCAAGGCCACTGGCTTGAGCATGGGGTCACTGGCTCAGTTGGAGCCCCCTGGTGAAGGCACATATGAGAAAGCAATCAATGAACAGCTAAGGTATTGCAACTATGAGTTGATGCTTCTCATCTCTCTCCCTTCCAGGTCTGTCTGTCCCTCTTTCTCTCTATTTCTCTTGCTTAAAAAAAAATTCTTACAAGTTTAGAAGTTTCTTACATTGACAAAAACAACCTGGAAGATTGGTTTTGAATTTAAAAGTTCTTAGTATCTTCCAAGTTCCATGCTGGAATATGGTGGTTTGGGGAAATCTTACTTGCAGCTCACTGTCCACTAACTGTGGGATGTTCAAACATATGTGGACACTTCTGTCCACTTGACTGGCTCCATCATACCCCCACACTACCACCAAAAATAACCATGCAGGACCTGGAGGGATGTTCATTTGAGGAACGGCCCACTCTTGGAAGAGCATATTCAGGGAAGAATTCTGCATAAGCCATGGATTATGGGCACCCAGAATATAGTCCTAAAGCAGGGAATGAGGAAGATTACTTCCTGGTGGGCCTGTTTTCTTTGTCCCTGGCACTCCTACTCAGTAAGGAGGGGAATGGACAGAGAAAGGGCTGGACTCTTTTCAAACTTCTTAAGTTCATATTTCAAATGTCCTTCATCAGTGTAGAGAGAGAAAAAAAATCTCTTTTTGCCACTGAGGTTGGAAAAGGAGTAAAAAAATATATAAAATGTAGGTAAAAAAAAAAAGTTTCATCCCTCTGGTCACAAAGAGGTGTAGGCAGGGGTCTGCCATAGGAGGGGATGTGGGTAGGGTAGCCAGGAGAACACTGTGCTGTGAGTTCCATCCTGGGAGGGAGGGGAAGTGTTTGACTGTGGATCTGAGGGCACAGAGACCTTGCCCTACTCTCTTTATGGGCACTTGTTGGAGGCAGTGCCAATGACAGTGGAGACAGCCCATGAGAGAAAAGACTTCGAGTGCTCTTGTCAGACCCCCACTTCCTTTTGGCTCCTTGATGGCAAAGATATGACCACAGCACCGTAATACTGGCAGCTGTTAATGCACAGCTGTACAGAGGCACCTCTCCTATACAAACTTCTGCTGCCATCAATTGAGATATATGGCTGAAAGAGTCTTTGTGTTTGTTTTTCAATTCTTAGTCCTTATCTTACTTGGTCATTCAGCAACATTTAACACAAATCAGTCTTTGCTCCTTGAAAAACTTTCTTCACTCCCTTTTTTTCCTTTTTTTGTCTCTTCCTTTCTATCTCCATAGTCCATGAACACTGGATTGCCCCATGGCTCAGTCCTGACTTCTTTGTTTCTTTCTTGTTTTCACTCTTTGGGTGATCTCATCCAGTTTCTTGGCCTGAAGAATCGTCTATATGCAAGGATTCCTAGATTGGCATTTCCACAGTGGACCTTTCCACTGAACTCCAGACTCATATATCCATCTACTTACTCAAGAGTTTATTTGAAAATCTATCATTAAATTAAAGTTAAATATTGATAATCCACTATCATATAGGGTACTTAAACTAATGCTCTCAATAACTGATAAAATAGCAGTCTAAATTGAGTAAAGATAGATGAAATTTAAAATCACAATGAATGATTTAGAACTCTTAAGAGTATTGTACCCCGAAACTCCACTATGCACATTCTTCTCTGGTATACATGAAATATGCATGAAAATCAGTAATGTATTAGGTCATAAAGAGAGTCTCAATAAGTTTCAAAGGATTATTACCATCATAGCTTATTTTCTGACTACAATGTATATAATTAGAAATTAATTATAAAAAAACTAAAAAACCCTAAATATTTAGAAATTTAAAATTATACTTAAAGCAACACCTGATTTAAGAAAAACCTGGAAATTTAGAAACATTTATAACAACAATTTTTGAAATAATATTTATCACGCAGATAGCTTGTAGCATTCTGATAACACATTACCTAGAGGAGAATTTATAGCCTTAAATACATAATTATACCCATATACAAGATTTTCTTTAGGCACATCTAGGAAAGGAGATACTGGGTCATAAGTAATGGTTATGTTCAAATTCACTGTGTAATTCTAACCAGTTTTCTGAAGAGACTGTACCCATTCACAACCCCACCACCTGTATATGACAGTTGTCTTTATTTCACATAATCACCAATACTTGATATTTTTCTATCATTATTTAGGATACTAATGCATTATTGGATAAATGTAGTAAACATCTTTTTGCCAGTTTTTGGATTCTCATGATTCTCTTCATTATGTCTTTTTTGTGAGCAGGAGTATGAAAAACTTCCACATAATAAAACTTGTTTTAGTTTATAAATGGAGTTTTCATATCTTATTTAAAAAATCCTTATTATTCCAAGATGATTAAAGAATTCTCCTATATTCTGTTTTAAAAGATTTATGAATTTCCTTTACATGTAAGCATTTAAACCATCTAGAATTGATTTTTGTGCCTGGCATGAGGTGAGGGACTAATTTCACTTTTTGTTCAAGAACCAATCTTCTCAGGGCCTTTTATTATATAATCTGTCACTGCCACACTAATCTGCAATGGCAGTTTTCTCATATATCATGTTTCCATATTAAATGGGTTTATTTCCAGATTCTTGATGTTTTATTGGGTTATTTAATACCCCTGAGCTAACACAAAGGTGATAATTGCTATAGCTTTATAATTTTTAAAAATATCTTGTAGGGAAAACTTCTTTTCTTTCCCTCTGTGAAAAACAGGCAACGTTATGATCAAGATCTCTTATCAGTGAAAATGTTACAGTTCTTCATTTATTTACATATTTTATGTGAATGTCTATAATAACAAAACCTAGAAACAAGCACCCTCCATCAGCAGTAGAGTAGATAAATTGTGACATATTCAAAATACGCAATAAAATACAATACAACAGTTAAAATGATTGGAGAACAGAAGTATACAATAACATGGATAGTTTTCAAAAATTAATTTTGCATTAAACAAAGTAAATCATTGATCTACTGTATGATTACATGTATACAAAATGCAGGAAATAATAAATTAAAACAACATATATTTTCAGGAATATATACACATCTGATAAAACTAGACAAGAAGCAAAGAAATTGATTAACATAAAATTCAAGATACAGTTTCCTTCAGGAGCAAGAGAAGAACAGGCAGTATGCTGGAGCAGGCAGGCAACAGAATAGGGCTTCTAGTGTACAAGTGATGTTCTATTTCTATAGCTGAGTGGTAGGTCTATTTTTTAATTGTAGGTATGTATTTAAGAATATTTTTGACACATTTCATTGCAAAAGAAAGAAAGAAATATGAATGTAGTAAAAAAATATTAGCAAGGATATATATATATATATATATATATATATATATATATATTTTTTTTTTTTTAGAGAGAAGGGGAGGCAGAGACAAATTCCCGCATGTGCCCCAACTGGGATCCACCCGGCAAGCCCACTAGGGGGTGATGCTCTGCCAATCTGGGGCCCTTGCTCCAGTTGCAACCAGAGCCATTTTTTTAGCACCTGAGGCGGAGGCCATGGAGCCAACCTCAGTGCCTGGGCCCAACTCACTCCAATGGAGCCCTGGCTGCAGGAGGGGAGGAGAAGAGAGAGATAGAGAAAGAGAGTGAGAGAGAAGCGAGAGAGGAAGGAATGGAGAAGCAGATGGTCACTTCTCCTTTGTGCCCTGGTCATAATCAATCCTGGGGCATCCATACGCTGGGCTCATGCTCTACCACTGAGCCCTCTGCCAGGGTGATAAATATATAATTTTTAAAAATAACTGTCAAATTAGATGTGGGAGAGACAACTATAAAAGACAGAGGAAGTTGGAAATTTGGTCCTTTTTAAGGAAATTGAAACTGAAAATTATAGAAAACACTTAGTCGATGTCATTTATGCAAGAAAGATAAAATGCACTTTAATCAATACATCCATACACAAATGAAGGTTTGCATTTCTATTAAAAGCTAGGAAAAAATACATGTACTTCTATGTTTCAAGATAAAATCCCTAATGTACACAGTGGTCCCTCCTCTATCGTGGGGGGTTAGGTTCCAGACCCCCCACAATAGGTGAAAATCCACGAAGTAGTGATATTATATTTATTTTATTATTTCTATAACATTTATTTTAAGGTTTTGTAAACCCCACAATCTTATAAACCTTTCCCGCACTATTATTATCCTTTCCTACACTCTTATAAACACTTCCTATGCTCTTAAACACTTTCTATACTCTGAAACCTATGTAATTTTAACAACATATAAAATTCTATATGGGTGCTCACTAGAGGATATATTACAATGTGAATGATGAAGATGATGATGAGCTAGCTGTGTGGTACTGATGAAGATACCTCTGGTAGGTTGCTTCCCATCCATCAGCCAATAGTGTGCCGTGTATAATCTCATGTGGGCAAACTAGCTCAAGCAGAAGCAGCTGTAGCTGCATTTTCCATGTGTGAGAGTCTTTATCCACTCATCTGCTGTATTCTATGTATTTTATTTCAATTTAATATTCTTTTACTATGTTTTATTTAATTTTTATAGTGTTTTCATTTTTTAGGCTAGAAAATACTTATTTTACCACAAAATAATTAAAATAATAAATATAGAAAAATACCTGTATACCGCGAAATCCCACGATATAGCAAAATATCAGCGATACAAACTTAGATACATACAATCTAAAAATCCACGATACATTGAGACCATGAAAAGTGAACCACGATATGGCGAGGGACTACTATATATGAATCTGTTTTTATGATGCCCTGCCTTACTAAGCTCTTTCAAGTAACCAATCAAATATCAATAATAACATCCAATAAGGAGGCTTCTATGATATGGTATCACTCAACTGAACCAAAATTTAATTTCTTTTCTTTTCTCATTACCCAGTGGTGGCAGTTCATGAAAAAGAGTGAATAGCTAATACATAAAATAATCATCTCTGTAGAATATGAATAAACTTTTTATTCTGTTAACATATTTTATATTTCCTTGGAATTCTTATCTGGCTTATCAATACCATGTCTAATCTGTATTGACTATTGTGGCAGAGACTGTTTGTTTCTTTCTGGAATAATAGCTAGAAAACATTGCCCAATCGTCCTTGCAGCTGAATAGGGTCAAAGGACTACATTTCAGCCAGTGAAATATAAGTGGAAATGTTGCATACAACTTCTAGGCCAATATTAAAAAAAAAAATCTACCAGAAAGCCTCCCAGATAAGATCTTCTATGATACATTCTCCTTCCAGCTAAATGAGTATGACCCTGCAGTATAAACTGAGAGACACAGAAGAAGGCAGTGCAATCTTAATGTGGAAGGAGCCTAGTTACTGTGATATAACAGGCAAAAGCACCTGCTTGACCAGAAATACCTGCAATGAAGGCCATGAGTTAGCAATAAACTTCAGTGATAAAATACTTAAAAGGTGTTGGGGTTTATCTGTAACAGCCGTTAGAATTTATCTTAATATCAGAAAAGCTATTTAACAAAAAATAGAAGAAGAGGAATGAGGCTAAATTTGATACCTTTTTTCTTCTCTCTAGAGTGCAGATGCAGAAGAGTTCCCTATACACTAGTTGGCCATGCAGAGCCAAAGAGGGCAGAGGGCCACTGCTCAGCTGCTGCCCAACGAGCTTTGTAAACTTTGGCAAAGTAGTCTGTGACCAAAGTTATGTTATTGTCGATGGCCCATCAGCCAAAAAGTGATGGGGTGCAAGGCCATTAAAGGCTTGCGTTGTAATGGCATGCATTCATGGATTCAAAAAATATTTGTGAGCAACTATTATGTGTTGGAATCTATAACAGGCTCTAAGAATACAGTACTGTAACAATGTTTTCCAAAGTGGAAATTAGCGTTGCTAATGTTGGAATTATTGATACTATTGAACGTCTAGAATGAATTGATCCATAAAGCCCTCCACACTCTTAAGAAAAAAGGATAATTTTTATTGGTTTTGTTTAGCTACCCCTTGAATTTTGTTTTTTCCTCTTTCTATAGAAATAATTTTTCTTAAGATATGATGGAGAGTGTTGGTACTCACCAAATATCCATGGGCTTGACTGTATTTCTCTGTCATCATGAGTGTAGATGAGCTTACGTGACTAATTCCTACTGGTGGAAAATTAAAAAGAAGTCTGAATCCTGTGTAATCTGAGGCAGATAAGAGTGAATGCACCTTTTCCAGACATGCTCTTTCTCTCTTTCCACCAAGAGGCTGGAAGCAAAGGATTTGGAGATTTCCGAGTTGCAAGATGGAAAGAGCCTGATCCCCGGGTCATAGCGAGCATGAGAACCTCGCAGATTGCCACACGACCCACATTAACTGCGCCCCAGTGAGAGATCGACACTGACTGTATTAATCCAATGAGACTTAGATTTTTATTTACTGAGCAGTATCCTGATAAATACAAAACACTGAGCTGTGTATTAAGACCAAGGAAAATGGTGAAAGATGAACAAGAATTTATTTAAATCTTAGAAAAGAAACCAAGGAAAAAGTATAATTTCAATCCCACTTCTGTTTTACTGCAGAAGTTTCTTGTTGAAATTCCCAGCCTCTTCTAGCACCCCAGGACCTTGCCCTGATTTTCCTTGTGACTGATCACAAAAAAAAAAAAAAAAAAAAAAGCCACATGATCACAAAAAGTCATCAGCATCTCAGTGGAAGGATGAAAATTTAATATTGAAATAATTGGAAATTTTCATGAGTCAACATGGAATTACTAATGATTTCTTTTTAGCACAAGGTTATTGATTTAGTTGGGAAGAAACATGAAAATACTTTATTAGTGTTAACATGATTATCATTACATACTATTAATACACCAACAGTAATATATGCAGGGGCATGGTATATGCAGGGAGAATAAACAAGAAAAAAAAACCAAAGGCTTTGTGACTATTTGTTAGATTGAGAGGGTAGAGCTATTCCCTAATGCAGGAATTCTTATAAAATATTTGTAAAAGAAATAGGTTCTTTCCTCAAAGTTTGCTAAATATGAATAAAACAAAGAAAGGTGTACATTGGGTGTGATGAACTACTTTCTTCATCATACACGTTGAATACTAGCAAAGAAAATTGGTAAGATGATGCTGTATACTAATAAAACAAGTGTTTGTGCTCTATTTTCTAAAATATATTTACCTGGAGTGGCACAAATTAGAAGAGCTGCTTCTGAAAATTTTCCTTGCTGTTCTTGCAATTTTTCTGTTTCTAATTAATAAATCTTGACCCTGGCCAGTTAGCTCAGTTGATTAAAAGCATCGTCCTGAAATGACAAGGTTGTGAGTTTGATCACTGGTCAGGACACACATGGAAAGCAACCAGTGAATGCACGTCTGAGTGAAACAACAAGTGAATGCTTCCCTTCCCCCTCCCTCTCTCTCCCTTCCTCTCTCTGTCTGCCTAAAAATCAATAAATATTAAGCCCTTGTCAGATAGCTCAGTTGGTTGGAGCATTGTCCAGAAGCATGGAGGTTGCTGGTTTGATTCATGGTCAGGGCACATACAAGAAGAGCTTGATGTTTCTGTCTCTTTCTTCTTGCCTCTCTTTAATAATAATAACAATAATAATAATAAAAAATAAATCACTAAATCTTCACTCCTTATTAAGAAGCAGCTACATTTATTCTTTAAGTAACATATGTATTCATTAAGCATTATGCTACTATCATTCTGTTGATTGCTATATTTATGAGCCAAATCAAAATCCAAAATATTTGCCTCTGATATTAGCTACATGGGGTGCACATTCGTAGAGATATATTGTTACTGCATAATTTCCTTTCCCTTATTAATCAGCTTTCTCAGCTCCTTGTTTGCCAGACTTGAGCTTTACTTCTGTATTTCCTAATCAGCAAAGTGCACTTCCTAAAGAAAACAGCTTGTACCATTACTGCATGGCTGAAAATTCTAGTGCAAGAAAGCGCAGTTGGTTGTTGCTTTCAACCAGCTCCCACTGTGATATGATAAAATGTGCCTAAACATGAAATCATAATCTCCAGAGGTAAGCCAGGGCTGGCGTCAGACTTTTAAAATCTCATCATGACAATCTAAAAAGAGACTGGGTTCTGTTGAGAAATTTGCATACTTCTTTTAATAATCACAAGCATTATGCTTTCATTGGTCCCTAGACCATGTTTCTATTACCTCCGTATTGACATGCCAAGTGAAAATAGCTGCTGATATATTCAGAAAAGGGCTCTATAGTTGTATGCATTGATAGAAATATTCATTTACATTAGAAATGTTGATACACTACACTCAGACAACAAAATATGTGGGCTTGAGCTTGTGTATCACATTTCATAAATAGCATTATATTGAACGATAATTAAAATTACAGAATCACAAGCATTTAGATCTGGAAAACATCTCTCATACTCTTATAATTTTATGCCTTTGTTTTTAGAGAAGGAAACAGAACTCAGAAGGGTCAAGAGACCTATTTAAGATCATACAGGTGTTTAAAGATAGAGCTGAGTTAAAAATTCAGGTTACAAATAATCAAAGATTTTGCCTGACCAGGTGGTAGCATAGGCACAGTGAATAGAGCTTCGATCTAGGATACTGATGATCCAGGTTTGAAACTCTGAGGTCACCAGTTTGAACATGGGATTGTAGGCATAACCCTATGGTCACTAGATTGAGCCCAAAGGATGCTGGCTTGCAGCCCAAGGTAGTTGGCTTGAACCCAAGGTCACTGGCCAGAACAAGGGGTCAATGGCTCAGCTGGAACCCCCTGGTCAAGGCACATGTGAGAAAGCAATCAATGAACAACTAAAATGCCACAACTAGGAGTTTGATGCTGCTCATCTCTCTTCCTTCCTGTCTCTCTGTCCCTGTCTGTCCTTCCCCAACTCTCTTGCAAAAACAAACAAACAAAAAAAACAACTAATCAAAATTTTTTTTCTATATACAATTCACAGGTTTCGTGGGTCAACCAGATAAGTTATGAATGAATGAAAACCAATGCAACTACCCAAATGATTCAGGGGATACCTGTAGACATTAATTTGCTACAGACGTCTGAAGAGGAGCTTGAAAATAGTCTTTCTCAAAACCCACTCATGGCCCTGGCCGGTTGGCTCAGTGGTAGAGCATTGGCCTGGCATGCAGAAGTCCCGGGTTTGATTCCCGGCCAGGGCACACAGGAGAAGCACCCATCTGCTTCTCCACCCCTACCCCTCACCTTCCTCTCTGTCTCTCTCTTTCCCTCCCACAGCCGAGGCTCCATTGGAGCAAAGATGGCCCGGGCGCTGGGGATGGCTCCTCTGCTTCTGCCCCAGGTGCTAGAGTGGCTCTGGTCACAACAGAGCGATGCCCCGGAGGGGCAGAGCATCGCCCCTTGGTGGGCGTGCCGGGTGGATCCCGGTCGGGCGCATGCGGGAGTCTGTCTGACTGTCTCTCCCCGTTTCCGGCTTCAGAAAAATACAGAAAAAAAAACCCCCCCACTCATTTGAAATTAAAATAACAAATGTTTATGGAGGCCCTACTCTGTGAAGTCACAGACTCAGGGAATATGAGGCTCTTTGTATTTGAGCATCTAGTAAAAAACTTTTTAGGATAGTCTCATGGAAGCAACACATGTCCTTTTGAACATTTTAATTTGTGTATATTCATCAGTACACATTCAGACAATGGTGAAAGGGAAAGGAATATTTCAGTTTCTGTGGGAAGAGATGGAGGGCACAGCAAAGGGATCATGAGGGATGATAGACTAAATTTCTTCTGCGTATAAACGGAAGTCTTGTCCTGTTTTGTTTCTTTCTTTTCCTACTTTTATTTCTCTTATCTCCTCACCTTTCATTCTCAAGGGCTTCTCAGAAATAGGTAGGCATTTAAGATATTCCAGAAACAGATAGAGGTCTGGGATATTTCTTCTGAAAAAATTTTCAGGCTCCAAATGGACAAAAACAAATGAAAAATCAGAATATGTATATTAAATGTTTCTTTTAACCTGTTGACAATTTTAATCTGTGCACAACAGTACCATTGCACTATTCATAATATAAGTATGATTTTTAAAAAGAATTATTTCACTGTTTAATAGACACTGATCCTAAATGGTCCACAATAATAAAATTATAGAAAGATGCCCTCTTTCTTTTTTTTTTAATTTTTTTAAATTAAATTTAATGCAGTGACATTGATAAATCAGGGTACATATGTTGAGAGAAAATATCTCTAGATTATTTTGACATTTGATTGTGCTCTATACCCCTCCCCCAAAGTTAAATTGTCTTTTGTCACCTTCTATCTGGTTTTCTTTGTGCCCCTCCCCTCCCCTAACCCCTCTCTCCTTCTTTACCCCCTCCCCCCTCCCCCAACCTCCCGCCCCTGTTGCCATCACATTCTTGTTCATGTCTCTGAGTCTCATTTTTATGTCCCTTCTATGTATGGATTCATCTTAGTTTTTTTTTTTTTTTTTTTCTGATTTACTTATTTCACTCCATATAATGTTATCAAGGTCCATCCATGTTATTGTAAATGATCCGATGTCATCATTTCTTATGGCTGAGTAGTATTCCATAGTGTATATGTACCAAAGCTTTTTAATCCACTCGTCCTCTGACGGACACTTGGGCTGTTTCCAGATCTTCGCTATTGTGAACAATGCTGCCACAAAACATGCGGGTGCAATTTCTCCTTTTGAGCTGTTCTATGGTGTCCTTGGGGTATATTCCTAAAAGTGGATAGCTGGGTCAAAGGCAGTTCGATTTTCAGAGTTTTGAGGAATCGTCCATACTGTTTTCCACAGTGGCTGCACCAGTCTGCATTCCACCAGCAGTGCAGGAGGGTTCCCTTTTCTCCACATCCTCGCGCAGCACTTATTCTGTGTTGTTTGTTGATAAGCGCCATTCTGACTGGTGTGAGGTGATATCTCATTGTGGTTTTAATTTGCATTCTCTAATGATTAGTGATGTTGAGCATTTTTTCATATGCCCATTGGCCATCTGTATGTCCTCTGTGGAGAAGTGTCTATTCATCTCTTTTGCCCGTTTTTGGATTGGGTTGTTTGTCTTCCTGGTGTTGAGTTTTACAAGTTCTTTATAAATTTTGGTTATTAACCCCTTATCAGACGTATTGTCAAATATGTTCTCCCCATTGTGTAGTTTGTCTTTTTATTCTGTTCTTGTTGTCTTTAGCTGTGCAAAAGCTTTTTAGTTTGATATAGTCCCATTTGTTTATCCTGTCTTTTATTTCACTTCCCCGTGGAGAATAAATCAGCAAATATATTGCTCTGAGAGATGTCCGAGGAGCTACTGCCTATGTTTTCTTCTAAGATGTTTATGGTTTCACGGCCTACATTTAAGTCTTTTATTCATTTTGAGTTTATTTTTGTGAGTGGTGTAAGCTGGTGATCTAGTTTCATTTTTTTGCAGGTAGCTGTCCAATTTTCCCAACACCATTTGTTAAAGAGGCTGTCTTTACTCCATTGTATTTCCTTACCTCCTTTGTCAAATATCAGTTGTCCATAGAACTGTGGGTTTATTTCTGGGTTCTCTGTTCTGTTCCATTGATCTATATGCCTGTTCTTATGCCAGTACCAGGCTGTTTTGAGTACAACGGCCTTGTAGTATAACTTGATATCAGGAAGTGTGATACCTCCCACTTTATTCTTCTTTTTTAAGATTGCTAAGGCTATTTGTGTCCTCTTTTGGTTCCATATAAATTTTTGGAATATGTGATCTATATCTTTGAAGTATGTCATTGGTATTTTAATTGGTATTGCATTGAATTTATAGATTGCTTTGGGTAATATAGACATTTTAATGATGTTTATTCTTCCTAACCATGAGCACGGTATATGCTTCCACTTGTTTGTATCTTCCTTGATTTCTTTATCAATGCTTTGTAATTTTCTGAGTACAAGTCTTTAGTCTCCTTGGTTAAGTTTACTCCTAGGTACTTTATTTTTTTGGTTGTAATTGTGAAGGGGATTGTTTCCTTAATTTCTCTTTCTGACTGTTCATTGTTGGTGTATAAAAATGCTTCTGATTTCTGAGTATTGATTTTATATCCTGCCATTTTGCTGAATTTATTTATCAGGTCCAGTAGTTTTTTGACTGAGACTTTAGGGTTTTCTATATACAATATCATATCATCTGCAAATAATGATAGTTTTACTTCTTCTTTTCCAACTTGAATACCTTTTATTTCTTCTTCTTGTCTGATTGCTGTGGCTAGGACTTCCAGGACTATGTTAAATAAGAGTGGTGAAAGGGGGCACCCCTGCCTTGTTCCTGATCTTAAGGGTATTGCTTTTAATTTTTGCCCATTGAGTATGATGTTGGCTGTGGGTTTCTCATAGATGGCTTTTATCATGTTGAGGTATGTTCCCTGTATTCCCACTTTGCTGAGAGTTTTGATCATGAATGGGTGCTGGATTTTATCAAATGCTTTTTCTGCATCTATTGAAATTATCATATGGTTTTTCTCCTTCTTTTTGTTTATGTGATGAATCACATTGATTGATTTACGAATATTGTACCAGCCTTGCCTCCCCAGAATAAATCCCACTTGATCATGGTGTATGATTTTTTCCATATATTGCTGGATCCGGTTTGCTAATATTTTGTTGAGGATTTTAGTATCTATATTCATCAGAGATATTGGCCTATAATTTTCTTTCTTTGTGTTGTCTTTGCCTGGTTTTGGAATCAGAATTATGCTCGCCTCATAAAAGGAGCTTGGAAGTCTTCCTTCCTCTTGAATTTTTTGAAATAGTTTGAGAAGGATAGGAGTTAGTTCTTCTTTAAATATTTGGTAGAATTCCATTGTGAAGCCATCGGGCCCCGGACTTTTCTTTGTTGGGAGTTTTTTAATAACTGTTTCGATCTCATTTGGTGTAATCGGTCTGTTTAGGTTTTCTGATTCTTCCAGATTGATTTTTGGAAGATTGTATGTTTCAAGGAATTTGTCCATTTCATCTAGGTTGTCTAGTTTTTTGGCATACAGTTCTTCATAGTATTTTCTTACAATATTTTGTATTTCTGTTGTGTCAGTTGTTATTTCTCCTCTCTCATTTCTAATTTTATTTTTTTGAGTCCTCTCTATCTTTTTCTTGGTGAGTCTACTTAAAGGTTCATCAATCTTGTTTACCTTTTCAAAGAACCAGCTACTAGTTTCATTGATCCTCTGTATTGTTTCTTTAGCCTCTATGTCATTTATTTCTGCTCTGATCTTTATTATTTCCTTCCTTCTACTACATTTGGGCTTTACTTGCTGTTCTTTTTCTAATTCTTTTAGATGCAGGGTTAAGTTGTTTATTTGAGCTTTTTCTAGCTTCTGAAAGTGTGCCTGTAGTGCTATGAACTTCCCTCTCAGCACTGCTTTCGCTGTGTCCCATAAATTTTGAGTTGTTGTATGCTCATTGTCATTCGTTTCTAGGAATTTTTTTATTTCTTCTTTGATCTCATTCTTAATCCATTCATTATTTAGCACCCTGCTATTTAGTTTCCATGTGTTTGAGAATTTTTGAGCTTTTCTGCTGTGATTCATTTCTAGTTTCATGCCGTTGTGATCGGAGAAAGTGCTTGATATGATTTCAGTCTTCTTAAATTTCTTGAGAGCACTTTTGTGCCCTAACATGTGGTCTATCCTAGAGAATGTACCATGAGCGCTTGAAAAGAATGTATATTCTGCTGCTTTAGGGTGAAAGGATCTGAAGATATCTATTAAATCGAGTTGATCTAGTGTTTCCAATAAGTCTGCTGTTTCTTTGTTAATTTTTTTCTTGAGGATCTATCTAGTGATGTTAGTGGGGTATTGAAATCCCCTACTATTATAGTATTGCTGTTGATCTCGTCCTTTAAATCCATCAAAGTCTGTTTTATTTATTTGGGTGCTTCTATATTAGGTGCATAGATATTTATAATAGTTATATCTTCCTGTTGGATTACTCCCTTTATCATTATGTAGTGGCCTTCTTTATCTCTTACTATATCCTTTGTTTTAAAGTCCAATTTGTCTGATATAAGTATTGCTACCCCAGCTTTTTTTTCATTTCCGTTTGCATGAAATGTTTTTTTCCATCCTTTAACCTTCAATCTATGTGTGTCTTTTGTTTTAAGGTGTGTCTCTTGTAGACAACATATGTATGGGTCCTGTTTTCTTATCCATGCAGCTACCCTATGTCTTTTGATTGGATCATTTAATCCATTTACATTTAAGGTTATTATTGATATGTAGTTGTTTATTGCCATTTTCTTCTTTAAAGGTGTATTCCTTTTTTGCTATATTCTTTTCCAACTTTGATCTGTTTACAACAGGCCCCTTAACATTTCTTGCAGCATTGGTTTGGTTGTAATGAATTCCTTGAGTTGTTTTTTTGTCTGGGAAGCTTTTTATTTCTCCTTCAATTTTAAACGATAGCCTTGCTGGATAAAGTAGTCTTGGTTGTAGGTTCTTGTTCTGCATTACTTTGAATATTTCTTGCCATTCCCTTCTGGCCTCAAGTGTTTCTGTTGAGAAGTCGGATGTCATCCTTATGGGGGCTCCTTTGTAGGTGATAACTTTTTTTTCTCTTGCAGCTTTTAATATTTTCTCTTTATCGCTTAGCTTTGGTATTTTAATTATGATGTGTCTTGGTGTAGGTTTCTTTGGGTTTCTCTTTAATGGAGTTCTCTGTGCTTCTTGGACTTGTAAGAGTTACTCTTGCATTAATTTAGGGAAGTTTTCAGTTATGATATGATTGAACAAAGTCTCTATCCCTTGTTCTTTTTCTTCTTCTTCAGGAACCCCTATGATGCGGATGTTATTTCTCTTCATGTTGTCACAGAGCTCTCTAAGTGTTTCCTCTGACTTTTTGAGTCTCTTTTCTCTTTTCTTCTCTGCTTTCATGCCTTCTTTCCAGTTGTCCTCCAACTCGCTGATTCGATCCTCAGCTGAATCCATCCTGTTTTTAATTCCTTCCATTGTGGTCTTCATTTCTGATATTGTATTTGTCATCTCTGACTGATTCTTTTTTAATATTTCAATATCCTTTTTTATACTTGCTATTTCTTTATTTAGGTTTTCAAACTGCCCCTCCATTGTTGTTCTAAGATCCCTAAGCATCCTTACAATCATTATTTTGAACTCTGCATCTGGAAGTTTGATTATTTCCATATCACTCAGCTCATCTCTCAAGGGTGTCTCTTGTGGTTTCATTTGGGTTGCACTCCTTTGTCTTCTCATAATGGTGTTTTATTTGTAGAGTTGCTTGAGTCTAGGCTTGGTGTTTTCTGCCTCCTGTTTTCAGTTGTGTTATTTCTAGGTCTTCTTGGGTTGGTATCAGCTATTATTTGTAATCCACTTTCGGATTTGGGCAGCTTTGAAGTCTTGATTTGTTTGTTTTCTTAACAGGTGATAGTCTTGTTAACTGATCTCAGCAGGGGGCTTCCTTGAAACTGTAACCAGGAATGCTGTGGGTGTAACCTGAGACGCTGAAGGTCTCTTCCACCAACTAATCTCACTGGGGGCAGGGTTTTTTCTCAGCTTCAGTAGGGGGAGGTGTAGCTCAGATCTCCATGGAGACCTGAGTTACTGCCCCTCCTCCCCACTTCTTGTTTTCAGCTGTGTCTTGTTGCGCTGATTGGAGCTGGATAGATGTTTGGAGATCTCTGATCCGGAAGCACTTCAGCTCTGTTTTGTGAAAGGTTCAGTCCCTCCCCCAGCTATGGCCGCCTCCAGCACGAATGAGTCAGCTTTTTTATTTCGTTTCTTGCATGCCTTAGGCCCTCACAGTCTGTCCCTCTCCTTGTCCTTTCCACTTGGGAGATAAGCTGGTCTTTTCAACCCACCTTGCTCCCTGGTCACCAGGTAAGTGGCTGTGAGCAGTAGTTTCTGCTCTTTTTCCTCTGTGAAATCCTCTCTGGGCTCTCAGCCTCACCCCCCCCCCCCCCCCCGCCGTTCCTGTAAGCAGAGGAGATTCAGGCACTCCTTACCAGGATTATTGTGGCTTCCTCTTTGCTCCTTGGTTTTTTAGAGCTGTTCTTGCAGTTCAGTGTTGGTTTTTCATGCTGACTTTTCCTAAATTGATTTGTATTCCAGTTTGGTGTTGAGAGCTGGGCGTCTGTGCATCCGCCTACTCTGCTGCCATCTTCCCCTCAAGATGCCCTCTTTCTAACCTGCATCTCTATCCTCTTTCCAATCTGCCTGTGTGACAGAGTAGATGAAAAAAGCCAGAAGTTTAAATATGAGGATTTTTATGTCCATACCAAACAAGTGTACCCTCCTCACCCTCATTTCCTCCTATCCACCTTAAAAAACACCATCTTTTTCCTTTTCCCGTGGCCTGTACCAGTGAGGTCAGAGCACAGTGTTTCAGGAAGCACAAGGTCAGGGCTGCTCTCGCTGGGGTTCAGAGTCTGACAGGTGGACATTAGTTGGGAAGTTAACAACCAAAAAGAGGTGTTCACACAAAAAAGCACCAGTAACTGTTTTGAGAGAACAAAATCTAAGGACAGACCAAGTGAGAGATTAGGTGGGGTAAACATTATTTTGATTTTGAGACCAGACTCAAAGTCCAAGGAGAAACCTGAATGAAGGTCCAAGGTGTTGGCAGAGGAGAGCAGCCACTGAAGTCTGAGCAGGGAAGGTGAGCCCCCAAGTACTGTGCAGCTCCACGTTGTTGTCAGCCCTCTGACATCAGGGTTCTCATTCTCCCCATCATCTGAAACTTGGATGGGGAGAAGTGTGGTCCAGAGGTAAGGCCAGAGTTGGTAAAAAAATATGAACAAAACAATCTTGTAAGCATTCATCTCTTCCCTATCTTATGACTAATAGTCAACTTTCATTATTCAGGAGGTGGTCATCCAAATCCCTCTTTCTTTGTCTTTACACTAGACTTTTGTTCTCCATTGTTTCTCTTCCAGAGTAAACATGGGGGAAAAAAAAGAACAGGTGAAATCTAAACCAGTTAGAATCTGACTTGGGAGATTCCAAAATGGCAGCAGAGTAAGCAGACATACAAACTGCCACCTCCCAGGACCAAACTGGATTTCAAATTAATTTAAGAACAATCATCATGAGAAACCAACTTTGGACTAAAAGAACAGGACTTGAAAATCAAGGAGCACAGAAGAAACCACACCAAGACTGGTAGGAAGTGAGGGGATATGGTGGGGTCTCCCCCACTCTCAGGAGCAAGGGAGGGCTGAGGGTCCAGAGGGATTCTCATTGTAGGGAGAGAGACCCTGAGAGGCAGAGGTCCTCAGACTCAGGACTAAAAACCCCAGCCTAGAGACCCAGAAACTAGAAGAGACAACTTGACAGCATTGAGTGGGGAAAAGAGCAGGATTTCTGTCGATGGGAAAAAGCTTGAGAAGAAGTTAATGCTGCCTTAAAGGGCCAGAGTAGAAAATCTCACTCACAGCCACTTACCTGGGCTACAGGGATGAGGAAAGCTGAAAGGACTGGTCTTGTGTGAAGAGAGTAGGGAGATCAAGGCACAGGGACACAAACAGCGATGGAGAGAAAAATACCTGTGCTGAGTCATTCTCCAATACTGAGGTGGCCATATGAAGGGGGAGGGGCACTCCCTCTGTCCAGCATGAGACTAGTGTAAGGCCAGAAATCTCCTCCAGAGATCTCTGCAGCTCCAATCAGTGCAAAAGGCCATACGAAAAGAAAGAAGTAAAGGGGAGGGGCAGTGACTCAGGTTTACACGGAGACTTGAGCTACACCTCCCCCTCCTGATATGAAGAACACACCTTACCCCTGGAGAGTAGCTGGGCACCTTCTGTTTCTTAGAGGTCACACCCACCACATTCCTTTTTTTTTTCTGAAGCTGGAAATGGGGAGAGACAGACAGACTCCCGCATGTGCCCGACTGGGATCCACCTGGCACGCCCACCAGGGGCAATGCTCTGCCCACCAGGGGGTGATGCTCTGCCCCTTCAGGGCGTCACTCTGTTGCGACCAGAGCCACTCTAGCTCCTGGGGCAGAGGCCAAGGAGCCATCCCCAGCGCCCGGGCCATCTTTGCTCCAATGGAGCCTCGGCTGCGGGAGGGGAAGAGAGAGACAGAGAGGAAGGAGAGGGGGAGGGGTGGAGAAGCAGATGGGCGCTTCTCCTGTGTGCCCTGGCCGGGAATCAAACCTGGGACTTCTGCACGCCAGGCTGACGCTCTACCACTGAGCCAACTGGCCAGGGCCACACCCACCACATTCTTATGGACTTACCATACAGAAAAAAAAAGGCCTGGATAAAGTTTCAACTGAGGCCAAAGAGCAAGATATGCTCACTAACCATGTCCTAATCACAGAAGTTCCCTGCTGGGCTCAGCAAACAACTGCAGGGAAATTAAGACTTTTATGCAGCTCACCTTGTTAGGGAGAATGAAAATCCAAGCAACCAGCAGAGATTGAGGGATTGAGCCCTGGAGGAGGGGCCACATTTCCTATACCAACCTCAGCCCTAACTCAACAAGCTTGTAAACAGCACACAGAAAAAAAATGGGAAGACAGAGAAATGCAATCCAAATGAACCAACAAGAGAAATCCCCAGAAAAATAACTGAATGACATGGAACTAACCAAATTACTGGTTGCAACATTTAAAATAACGATTGTTAGGATGCTTAAGGATATTAGAGCTACAATGGATGGACATAATAAGAACCTAAATAAAGAAATAGAAAGCATCAAAAAGGACATTGAAATCATAAAAAAGAATCAATCAGAAATGACAATTACAATATCAGAAATGAAGACTACACTAGAAGGAATTAACAGCAAGCTGGATGAAGCAGAGGATTGAATCAGTGACTTAGAAGACAAGATAAATGAAAACACAGAAACAGAGCAGCCAAAAGAAAAAAAGGCTCAAAAAGTCAGAGAAAACTATAAGAGAATTCTGTGACAATAGGAAGAGAAATAACATCTGCATCATAGGGGTTCCTGAAGGAGAAGAGAAAGAACAAGGGATAGAAAACCTGTTTGAAGAAATCATAGCTGAAAACTTTCCTAAATTGATGAAGGAAAAAGTCACACAAGTTCAAAAAGCACAGAGAGTCCTGGTAAAGAGGAACCCAATGAGGCCTACCTATATCAAGATACATCATAATTAAAACACCAGAGTTAAGAGATAAAGAAAAAATACTAAAAACAGCAAGAGAAAAGAAGTCAATTACTTATAGAGGAGCCCCCATAAAAATGACATCGGATTTTTAAACAGAAATACTTGAAGCCAGAAGGGAGTGGCAAGAAATATTTAAAGTAATGCAAAACAAGAGCCTACAACCAACACTTCTTTATCTAACAAGATTATTGTTTAAAATTGAAGGAGAAATAAAAAGCATCCCAGACCAAAAAACAAAACAAAACAAAACAAAACTCAAGGAATTCATTACAACCAAACCCATACTGCAAGAAATGGTAAGGGGCCTGCTATAAACAGAGCAAAGGAAAGGGAAAAAAAATCTAGAAAAAGAGGAACATTGATTTAAAGAATAAAATGGCAATAAACAACTACATATTATTAATAACCTTAAATGTATATAGATTAAATGTTCTAATCAAAAGACATAGGGTAGCTGCATGGATAAGAAAACAGGACCCGTACATATGCTGTCTACAAGAGACCCACCTCAGAACAAAAGATACACATACACTGAGAGTAAAGGAATAGAAAAAATATTTCATGCAAATAGAAAGGAAAAAAAAAGCTGGAGTAGCAATATCAGACAAGAAACTTTAAAACAAAGGCTATAGTAAGAGATTAAAAGGTCACTACATAATGATAAATGGAGCATTATAACAGGAAGATATAACTATTATAAATATATATGTGCCTAGTATAGGAAGACCTAAATATATAAAACAGATTTTGATGGAAAAAAGGGTGAGATTAACAGCACTACTATAATAGTAGGTGATTTTAATACCCCACTAACATCAATGGATAGAGCCTCCAGACAGAAAATTAACAAAGAAACAGCGGCCTTAAATGACACACTAGATCAACTCGATTTAATAGATATCTTCAGAACCTTTCACCCTGAAACAGCAGAATATACATTCTTTTCAAGTGCCCACAGTATATTCTCTAGGCAGACCACGTGTTAGAACACAAAATGAGTCTCAATAAATTTAAGAAGATTGAAATCATATCAAGCATCTTCTCTGATCACAATGGCATGGAACTAGAAATCAAATCAACTACAATAGAAAAACTGAAAAACATTTAAACCTTAGAGACTAAAGAGCATGGTATTAAATAATGAATGGGTTAGCAATTAGATCAAGAAAAAAATCAAACACTTCCTTGAAACAAATAAAAATGAATATACAACAATTCAAAATTTATGGAACACAGCAAAAGCAGTCCTGAGAGGGAAGCTTATAGTATTACAGGCATACTTAAGAAGCAAGGAAAATCTTAAATTAACAACTTAATCCTGTACCTTAAAGAACTAGAAAAAGAACAGCAAATAAAGCCCCGAGGAAGTAGAAAGAAGAAAATAATAAAGATCAGAGCAGAAATAAATGACATAGAGGCAAAAAATAAATAAATAAAATACAGAAGATCAATGAAACTAGGAGCTGGCTCTTTGAAAAGGTAAACAAAATTGATAAACCTTTAACCAGACTCACCAAGAAAAAAAGAGAATGGGCTCAAATAAATAAAATTAGAAATGAGAGTGCAGAAGTAACAACTGTTTTATATATGTAAGAAAATATTATGAAGAAATGTATGCCAAAAAATTGGACAACCTAGATGAAATAAAAAATTCCTTGAAACATATAATCATTCAAAAATCAATCTGAAAGAATCAGAAAACCTAAACAGACTAACTACAACAAGTGAGACTGAAACAGTTATCAAAAAACTCCCAACCAACAACAGCCTTGGGCCAGATGGCTTCACAGGCAAATCTTACCAAATATTCAATGAAGAACTAAATCCTATCCTTCTCAAACTATTTCAAAAAATTCAAGAGGAAGAAAAACTTCTAAACTCCTTTTGAGGTGAACATAATCCTCATTCCAAAATCAGGCAAAGACACTACAAAGAAAGAAAACTATAGTCCAATATCCCTGATGAACTTAGATGCTAAAATTCTCAACAAAATATTAGCAAGTCAGATCCAGCAATACATGAAAAAAATCATACATCATGATCAAGTGTGATTTATTATGGGGAGGCAAGGCTGGTACAATATTTACAAATCAATCAACATGATTCATCATATAAACAAAAGGAAGGAGAAAACCATATGATAATATCAATAGATGTAGAAAAAGCATTACATAAAATCCAGTACCCATTTATGATCAAAACTCTGAGCAAAGTCAGAATACAGGGAACATACCTCAACATGATAAATGTTGTAGGCCATCAATGTCAAACCTACAGCCAATATTATACTCAATGGGCAAAAGTTAAAAGCAATTCTCTTAAGATCAGGAACAAGGCAGGGGTGCCCCCTTTCACCACTCTTATTCAACATAGTTCTGGAAGTCCTAGCCACAGCAATCAAACAAGAAGAAGAAATAAAAGGCTTCCAAATTGGAAAAGAAGTAAAACTATCATTATTTGCTGACATAGAAAATCCTAAAGTCTCAGTCAAAAACTATTGGAACTGATAAATGAATTCAGTAAGGCAATCAGATATAAAATCAATATTCAGAAATCAGTGGCATTTATATACACCAACTGAACAAGAAATTAAGGAAACAATCCCCTTCAGTATTGCAACAAAGGAAGTAAAGTACCTAGAAGTGAATTTAACCAAGGAGGTTAAAGACTTGTTCTTGGAAAATTATAAAACATTGATAAAAGAAATCAAGGAAGATACAAACAAGTGGAAGCATATACCGTGTTCATGGATAAAAACAATAAAAAGCATATACCGTGTTCATGGATAAAAACATTAAAATGTCTAGACTACCCAAAGCAATCTATAAATTCAATACAATTCTTACTAAAATACCAATGTCATACTTCAAAGATATAGAACAAATATTCCAAAAAATTGTATTGAACCAAAGAACATGAATAGCCTCAGCAATCTTGAAATATAAAAATAAAATGGGAGGTATCCTGATATCAAGTTATACTGCAAGGCCATTGTACTCAAAACAGCTTGGTACTGGCATAAGAACAGGCAGACAGTCCAATTGAACAGAACAGAGAATGCAGAAATAAACTCACAACTTTATAGCCAATTGATATTTGACAAAGGAGGTAAGAGCATACAATGGAGTAAAGACAGCCTCTTTAACAAATGTTGTCGGGAAAATTGGACAGCTACCTGCAAAAAAATGAAACTAGACCACCAACTTACACCATTCACAAAAATAAACTCATAATTGATAAAAGACTTGAATGTAAGTTGTGAAACCATGAGCATCTTGGAAGTAAACATAGGCAGTAACGTTTCTAGCCCTAGAATTCATGCAAAACTAGTATGTATATGAATTTTTCTGGGTTGATTGTCTACAGATTCAATTAGCTCCTAGATACAGGTCTGTGACTCTAAAACTATAAAAATAATGTGTTTTATGTTTTATAGCTTCACATTCATGCCCTAAGCAACTTCCTTCCAGGTCAAAAGATAATTTACTTTGTTCTTTTTACATATGTCAGACATCAAAATGGTCCAAGAGCAGACAGAATATACCCCTGCCACATAAGCTTGTTATCTAAGGCATACTGAGCACAGCTGTTGCAAAAATGCAGACTAGGGTGGGAAGGATCTGTTCACCATAGTATCCCAGAGAAGCTGAGGTCCAAGTCCTGGTTACTATGTTCTAGTCCTGTCATATAAAATTTCGGAAGAGGAATAGGAAAAGAGGCCCACGTTTGAGTTCCAAGCAGAATTTCCCCGCAGAGAGGTTCACAATAGTTCACATTATCATAAACATCCAGTCTTCTTCAGTGAAAGACAGAATGGGGGATTCTCTCCATCTGTTTTGATTGGCTTGAATATGGTCCTGGCAGCGGGCAGAGGGATGGACCAGCGGACTTCCCCAGGACCTCTGAAATTCAAGCATTCTGTGAAGTTTATCCCTCTATTTTATATTCATCTTACCTATCTTGAAAATGGTCAGAAATGGCATTTTGTTGAAAGAATGTATTTTCCTTCCCAAAACCAATGTCTGGGCAGGTATCTAAGTCTTGAAGGGCCAAGCCCTCTCTCCAGTCTGCCAAATGTTCTTACGTAGCACACTTATCTTACACTTCAATAGTGCTTCAGTGCCTGACCCTTTGTCAAGATTATTGTTTTTAGCCCGCCTGGTGTTTGGCTTGACTCCCGGGGTTCTGATAACTACATTTAGAAGAGTATATCTAAAATGGAGAGGGCCATATAAATTGTACTTAGAAGTGTACACATTTGAAAATCTAATGGGATGCATCCATCATTTGTGGACACCAAAATGATGATTTCATACTTTATGTAATTGTTCTGAATACTTTCTGTTGATAACCCTCATCTTTGAACTTGTAGCTGTTTCATTTATTGCAGCTATTTGGATCATTTAAAATTTAGCCCACTTTTTTCCAGGTGATTTATTTAATGTTTGTAAGTCCATTTTGACATTTTCTTTTATTTCTTCTACCAAAAAAAAAATCATCTCACCCTTATGGTTTTAGTGGAGGCAATCATTTATAACCAGAGAAGCATATCTGAAAATACATTACCTTTAAATAGTAGGATTCATCATATCTGAGTTCATGTCTGATAGCCAAAAAGCCCCATTTCATTTCAAAAGAAAAATTGCTTCTGTCAGTGTAAACAGAATGCATTATCCTCTTTTAATAACCATTCTTAAGTATTCTGCAGTATTACTTTTTCACAGCTGTATTCCAATAAGCTGCAGAGTAATTGCCAGTTCTCCTGTCTAATAGGTTCATTATTCTTTTGCCATAATTGCAGCCATTAAATGTTCAATTGTTAAATTTCCACTCCTACATTTACTTAGTGTTACATTTTATAATAGGGCATGTCATTACAGCACCCCAGTGGCCACGGTTGTTGTTCAGTGTTTCTAAAAGTCAATGAGATCCATGTGAAATATGTCTTCATTATTCATTTGTTCAGATATTTCCTCCCTCAAGCCCCCTACCCCCAGCCTCAAATCTCCCCTTCTCTTCTTTAGACTTTCTAAACAGGGTCTTACAAATTGGTAGATTTTACTAGACGTCTAAGGACCCGACCTAGGCTGGGAGACATAAAGCTGAGCCTTCAATATCGCTGAGCACTGCTTTCTCACCTTAATGTCATGATTCATATATAACAAGGTGAGAGGGTGAAGATTTCACTAAGGAAATTAACACTTAAGACTTAATAGTTTTTTCAAGAGCTCTGATTTATCTTTTATCATGTTAAATTTGTGGGGATTTTATATAAAATAAAAGATACATTGGTCAGAGGTTATGGGATCATTAACCTCAGTCTGTGATGCTCCTGGTAATAAAGGGAAAGCTTTCCCTTTATTGCTTGACATTTCTGGATATGTGACATCCTCGAGTCTGGGTTCGCCTATTATGTTTGATGTAGTAGTCTGTGTTACTTTAGGAGGATATGCTGATCAAAATGGTTCAGGAAATGGTAAAATACTTTAACTCATCACTGTATACAGTTGAGCATATCCTGATTTGTTTGGTTTGATTGCTTGTTTATTTGCTTCAAGATTTCAGTATTGGACTGAAATGTCTTTTATAAGACATCTACTGTTTCTTAAAAACTCAAACGTTAGCTTAAAGCTTTGATCTAGGTCACATTTCATTTTTAAAGAGTTTTTTAATAAGCTATTTATCAGTTAATCATTACTTTCAAGATTATTTTATTTCACTTTTATTTATTGCATTAGATTTTATTTCCTTCTGAAGCTGAAAAAATAATTTTTAACATTGTAATTTTTGCCTAACTCATTTTAGCACTGTCTTCTTTTGGGAATCTTCTACGATTTAGAGTTGACTGGGTTTTTTTTTTGTAAGAACAATGAAAGTGTTTAAAATAACATGCTTCATGATATCAGACATGATATAGATCAAGTTATACCCCTTATACCATAACCACTTTTTCCATACATGTACTTCTTCTGCTCATTTACCATGATGTTAGCCACAATAGTAGCTAACATTTGTTGAGCATTTACTCTTGTCCTGTCTCTTTACTATATGATTGATTATATGTATTTTCTCATTTAATATTCCTACTTTATAGGTGAGAAAACCTAGATTCAGAAAGTTTAAGTAACTTGCACAAAGTTATAGCTAGTAATTGAGTCCCTAGTCCACACTCTGAACTTCTACTCAACATTATTATAGAGAGAATACTGCTATAAATACTGAAAATAACTTAAATGTATTCAAGAAGCAGCAAGTATTAAATAACTCTTGAGAATTTTTCTATTTTCCAATGGCAGACAGATCAAGAAAACAACTTGTCAAAGGTTACAGGCGAATGTGACTATCCAGGACAAAATTCTTCCACGGCCAATTCTTCACAATAAGCGTGCTCACAAAATAGAGTAAAGAAAATAACTGTAAAATTGACCTGAGAGTAGTTTGTAGTTTATTAGTCCCAATAACTTTCCTATAAAGAAAAAAATAGACTTAACATATTTAACATAGTTGTATCTATCTCAAAAACTCTATCAAAGTGTCCAAGTGTTACTGTCTAACATATATCAGGAATATAAATTTTGTAATAAGACTTTAAATATAATTTATTTGCTGCTGATGAAAAAAAATGACACTTCTTTTTCTCTTCTGGATATATTGGCTTTGCAACAAGCCCAAAACTGAATATTTGTTGTTCTCAATAAAGCAGTCAGCTGTGTCACTTGGGGAAGAGATATATGGAGGAGGGCAGTGTTATTTTGATAACCACTTTCTTCCAAAGAAATACAGTAAATGTATCTTATTTTGCTCGTTTACTCACAACACAATGGCCAACGTAGAAAAAGTAATAGCACAGCATAGGTAGGGCCGATAAGAAAGCCATATTGCGTTATTCACAAAAAGAGACATATTACCTGAGGAAGAGAGAATGACTACAATGACTGCAGAAATACTTGTAAAGGAAGTGAAAAGATAAGCATCCTCATGTCTAAAAACAGACTTCTTACTTGTCTCATTAGATAGGTAATCTTTGGGTGGTGCTATATTTTAAAAAATGGTCAACTACCAAATATAAAAGTCATAAAATATTTGCCAGTCATAAAGTAACTATCATTTGAGTTAATTTAGTGCAAGATAAAATTGGATGATCTACTTTTGGAAATTTTCTAAAAGGATTGAGTGTAAGGTAGTTAAAGAAAAGGCTGTCTTTTACGCTCAAATTCTCTTTCGATTTGAGATGTCACAAAGAAATGACACAACTAAAGGAAATACATGCAAGATCCCATCACTCTAATTACTTAATATATTCAAAAGCTTTTATCAGATTGTTGAGAGTTAGCTACAATAACAAATTGTGCTCATTTACTTAAGTTGACTATTTTAAATGAGACAGTTTGGTAAATAGTACTTATTCAGGATATACACATATAAAAATTATAAATGGTGAAACAGAAAGGGTTCAGATGGTGACTTTTTTCTTGTTCTATAGAAACATAATGACTTCAACTTCTTTCATATCCTTGCTTCTAAAAGAAATAAAAATACACATATATTATATATGAGAGATTCCAAGAGGTTTAGAAACATCTAAACTGAATCTATTAGATGGAGAACTTACCATATATAATTCCATTTTTTCAGTTCAATCTTGGAGAAGTCTAGAACCATAGAAAGATTCGTGGTGCCAAAACATTACAAAAGCAAATGATAAATAGAATGTGGTTGCCTCCCAGTATGTATGTTGAGGAGGGAAAGCGGTGGGAAAGCACCTAGAGTGAAGAGGAGCAGGGGATGGGGAAAAGTCTTCTGGCAGTGCACTTTCCCCGCTTTATGTTGCCCTCAGTAAGGCAAAAAACTCAGCAACTCCAACACAACTAACTGAGTATTCTACCTACTGCTGGTAAAGAAATGCAATATATATATATTCTTTTATCCTGAAAATATGCTAAATTTTTTATATTTAAGCAATTCAAAAGTATATACTTTTACACATTGTAACATTAAAATAAATCTTAAAATCTAATTTATAATCAAGGTGGTAGTATATTTTCAAGGTAGTAGTCATTATTGCCTGTGAATGAGTGGACTTGGTCATAGCCATTGTCATCATTTCAAATGAATTGTGCATATAGTCAGTTCTATATGTGCTGAGTGTAGCTGTCCATTAAATTGTCTTTAAATAATTACACTATTAAGTTTTGGAAAGAAAAGTTATTGAATACAAAAAAGGCACAGAAACAGAACAAGCATAAACTAGGTATTAAAATAGTAAATAGTCATTATGGGAGTAATAATCAAAATATCATATTTATTTGCAAAACAATAATAAACTGCTATACAGAAAAGAAAGGAAAATGACTATAAGTAGAGAGAGTTGAATTATAGGTATTTAATGCAAGGAGTGAAAAATAATTATCTACCTTACACCAAGCAGTAAAACTGAGAGAAGAACTTCCTTAAATTCTGGAAAGAAATTGACAATTTTCTCTGTACAAATAAAAACTAATTCAACAGTATGTGAGACTATTGTTAAGGCAGAGTCAGAATTTAACTGACATGAATTTTTTTCTTGATAAAAAATAACTTTGAGTCTTAACAATAGATAAAGAATTGTAGACTCAGTATAAAATAATATGAATTTTAATTATACTAATTATTTTAGTTGAAAAAAGACAGATGGGTTTGTTTGTTTTTAATAAATTTTTATTAATTTTAATGGGGTGACATCAATAAATCAGGGTACATATGTTCAAAGAAAACATGTCCAGGTTATCCTGTCATTCAGTTATGTTGCATACCCATCACTCAAAGTCAGATTGTCCTCCGTCACCTTCTATTTAGTTTTCTTTGTGCCCCTCCCCCTCCCCCTTCCCTTCTCCCTCTCTCCCCCTCACCCCCATAACCACCACACTCTTGTCCATGTCTCTTAGTCTCGTTTTTATGTCCCACCAATGTATGGAATCATGCAGTTCTTGTTTTTTTCTGATTTACTTATTTCACTCCATATAATGTTATCAAGATCCAACCATTTTATTGTAAATGATCCGATGTCATCATTTCTTATGGCTGAGTAGTATTCCATAGTGTATATGTGCCACATCTTCTTTATCCAGTCGTCTATTGAAGCGCTTTTTGGTTGTTTCCATGTCCTGGCCCCTGTGAACAATGCTGCAATGAACATGGGGCTGCATGTGTCTTTACGTATCAATGTTTCTGAGTTTTGGGGGTATATACCCAGTAGAGGGATTGCTGGGTCATAAGGTAGTTCTATTTTCAGTTTTTTGAGGAACCACCATACTTTCTTCCATAATGGTTGTACTACTTTACATTTCCACCAACAGTGAATGAGGGTTCCTTTTTCTCCACAGCCTCTCCAACATTTGCTATTACCTGTCTTGTCGATAATTACCTAACAGGTGTGAGGTAGTATCTCGTTGTAGTTTTGATTTGCATTTCTCTAATAACTAATGAAGATGAGCATCTTTTCATATATCTGTTGGCCATTTGTATTTCCTGCTGGGAGAAGTGGGTTTTTTAAATAATCTTTTTATTTTATTTTCCTGCCCTATTGTGCTGGCTGGGGTCTCCAACAAATGCTAAAGAAAGGAAGATGGGAGCCTGTTGTCTTTCAGTAATTTCAAAAGCAAAGCTTTCAATGTTTTATTTTAAACATAAGATGTAACAAAGATTGTTGTAAATATGAGCTCAGAAAGAGCTTATGGAAGAAAGTATGGTGGTTCCCTAGTTTGCTTAGAGTTTTAATAGAAATAGATGTTAAATTTTGTCAAATTTTCTGCACTGATGAGATAAAGATGTATTTCCCTTTTACCTGTTCACATAATAAATTGCATTCATTAATTTTTCTAATGTTCAGTGAATCTTGAATTCTTAGATTAAACCCTATAACCAAAATGCATTAATAGCTCTTTTATTTTGCTCAATTGAACTTAATATTTTGTTTGAGTTTTTATATCTATGTTTACAAGGAACCTAGCTTTCCTCTCTTGACTAATTCTATTCACTTCTTACTGTCAAGATTAAGCTAGACTAATAGAGTGAGTTTGGGATCATTCCTTCTTTTTATATGTCTTGAATTGTTTGCTGAGAGTTGGAAGTACCTTTTCCTTGAATGCTTTGTGAAATCTGCCAGTGAAGCCATCTGGTCTTGGATTCTCAATGGCGAAAAAATTTGACAACTAATAAAATTTCTTTAATGTTTATAGTTCTGTAACACTTTCTGTTTCCTCAAGTTGGAATGGTGACTGTACCTACTATAGAACACAATTGATTATATTTTTACTGTACAATAAAATATATTTTAATAGACTTTAAGCTATTTCATCTATATGTTTTCATTTACTTCCATGACACTGCCTCCAAATTATTATTTTTTTATCTTAAAATCCTGTAGCTTCTACACTTTACATTCTTAATATAGTTTGTGCCATTTCTTTTTCTTCACTCTCACCCACAGGTTTGTTAATTATATTAGTCTTTCAAAGAACCCTTTGTGTTTTTAAGTTCTCTATATTATATCATATTAATTTTTTATATTTTAACTGTATTCCTTAATTTTCAACCTTATATTTATGTTTATATTTTATTTATTTTTGGTTCTTGGGGCTTATTTCACCATTTTTTGCTAATTCTAGTTTAAATGATCAGCTTATTGATTGTTTTTAGTTTTCCTACTTTTCTAATGTCAGCATTGTTATGTGATAAGGTTATATATTTACCTCTTGTTTTTGTTAAATTTGTCAATATTTGATATGTAGCATTTTTATTTTTGTCAGTTCAAAATGCTTTCAGAAATTTATTATCTTTTTGATCCATGGATTTACTTTATAAATGTATACTTTTAATTTTTATATATAAAATGTAAGTTATTGACTCCTAGACTAATTACATTGTGGTCAGATTGTGTCTATATGATTCCAAACCTTAGATATTTGTTAAGATTTGTCTTACTAACTAGAAAATGTTCAAATTTTGGATGTGTTTGAATAGGATGTGTTTCTTATAGTTGTTGGATGCAATGTCCTATTTATGTCCATTGCATGAATTTTGTTAATTATAATGCTTAATTCCAGGAAAATGTCAGTGTGACACAATTGTTATTAATGCTGAAACCATATGTCTATAAGTGGTTTAGAAATCATGCACATTTTGTTTATAGCCTCCAATGGTGTGTTGTGTCCTCAGCATTAGTGTTCCAGAATTGCTGGTCATAAATAGGTTAATGTTAGGCCACTTCCATCGTTCTTCTACTACTAAAGTCAACCCACATGACACACAGAGATTTAGGAAGACTCTTGTATTGTACTTACAGAAGATATTTTTTAAAAAAGAAACACAGCTACCATATTACTAAGAGAAACAACAAAAACTTTGTCACTATACATTGCAGTGAACAATATCAATGAAGCAGGATGTGTTAGCACACAGTGAAATAATGTATTTATTATAAGCTGCCGAAAGCTCCAAACTCATCTGCCTTAAAAATGCAAGTATATTTTACCTGATATCTGCTGAAAAAATTCTTCCATCATTCTACTCAAAATAAAAATCTGAAGTTGTACATGCAGTGAAAACTGAGATGCAGATGGAAATTTCCATATGACTTTTTAAAAAATCTCACTAATCACATGGTTGCCTCATTTCTGAACACCAGCCCTATATTGGCAGAGTGGAGGAGATGACATCTTGTTTCTCACCTGGCTCTAATTCAGAGTAAATGTCTAGTGCAAAAAGTACAATATGAGGACTATGGTGTCATCAACAGAGCTGATGCAGTCATCAGCACTGAAAAATTAATGTATCATTTCAAAACTTGAAATGTGACCACTAAAATTTTTAATATTTAAATTATGATAACTATTTTTTATGCAAAATTTCAAACTTTATTCTTATAAAATAGATACTAGTGTGGCATTAACTTAGTTGAAAATTTATTTCAATACCCTGCTGAAATGTACATTTAATGTCCTTCCAGAAACTCCTGGATATGTACACCCAGAGACATGTTGAAAATTGTTCTTTGCAGCATTGTTCATATATTTTAAAAGCTGGAAACACAAATGTATATCAACATTATATTGAATAAATAAATCATGGTGTGTTTATATAATCAAATGCTGCTTAGAAGTAAAAAAGATAAACTAGAAACATGGATGAATCTTATACACATAATTTTAGTGAAAGATCAAGTCATTGAAGAATCCATGTGGTATAATTTCATCCATGTAAACTCAAAACCAGACAGAATTAAACATATATTGTCTGAGATACATATGAAGATAATAAAACTATTTCTAAAATAAGCATAAAAGTATTAATCTGCAATTTGGATTTCTGCCTACCTCTGGGAAGGAGACAGTGGAATTAAATAACTGAGGAGTGCTTAGGAAGCTGTAAATCAGTGGTAATGTCTTCATTCTTGGGTGGGGTGATGAATTCATAATTTTATCACATTATTATGAAATGGAATGGAAATAACAGTCTATGGTAGACCAATTATAACAGTGTGCCATGAACCAAGAATTATGACTAATACAATTCTGTGCACCTGGGACCCAGAGAAAAAGCAAACAAAACCGGAAAATGGTTATTTCTGACATTCATGGTCATGCATCCTGACCGTGGCTACCACTCTGGGTGAGAGCTGGGGCCACGACTGGGATCCTCTAAGGTACTTGCAACATTCCACTTCCCAATATAGGAGGTGGTCATACAGGCTTCATTTCATCATTAGACTGCAGTTATAGGGCTCATACATTTTCTGTATATATAAAAGAGTCCATAATTTTTAAAAGATAAATGTAAACACACAGACACACATACAAAGACACACAGATACATGCATAGTACATGTTCAATTGCACATAAGAAACATATGGCAGAAGTTTTGGTGGGTGTGGACAGGGGCGGTAGTCACTGGGGATGGGAATCAGGAGCCAGCAAATCTGTTTCTAACAAAATAGTGCTTTGTCAGTTCTGCTTACACTCATCTCTGTGATTGATGGTCATGAAAAAAAACTATACTTACTACCAAGGCTTAGAATAGCTCCATTGGACTCACATCACCTGTATGACCATTTTTATTACAAAAGATAATTTATATTACACATATTTACAGTGATTTTCCTCTGTTAAACCAAAGCAGCAAAATTTCCACAAGTATCAGATAGCATTGTCTTTTATCTCCTCTGCCAGTTTCACTCCATTATTTACTATATTTGTCCCCCTTGACCAGTTCTGCTTCCACTGAACTTTATTAAAATATATTTATCATTTATTAAACACAGTTTTGAAAAAGAAAATAAATCATCCACAAGTGCACCAAACTGAGATAACTGTATTAAGTTTGCACATTTTATTTCCACTCACATATTTTATAGACAGAAGCAATCCTAATGTACATAGTATTTTAATTCCACTTTTTCTCCTGACATCATAGTGTAAACATTTTCCCTTATTATTCATGGCCTTCATAATTACAATTTTAATGGCTGAATAATATTCCATAGACTTAAAGTTTCATAATTCACTAAACAATTTTGTAACTGTTTCATACATATAATTGTTTTTCAGAGTAGCTGTTTTTACGAAACTGCTGCAATGAACATTTTCCTGCCTGTAGATGTTTTGCTTCTATGAAATTATTTCCTTAGGACACATTCCCCAAGGTGAGATTCCTGGGTTAAGGGCTGTGACTCTCTCTACAGTTCTTGCTTTTGTGTGCCACATTGCTTTCAAGAGGATTGTAATAGTTTACAATTGTCACCAGCAATGTACAAAAGTGCCCATTTGAATGTAAGCAACTGGCCTGTGGGATTTAATCATTTCTGCTGTCCTAAATTCTTTCTCTCCAGGTAGAAGTTTTTGATGCATTGCTTTTCTCCCTTTTCAAAAACTTAACCCCCCACCCCCTACCCCAAATCTGGCTTGTCCAAAGTTTCTTCACCAACTTGATTGATCGCCACAACCATTTGGATTGGGCACGACCAAGACCCTGCAGGCTCTCTGTCTTCACCGCACACTGCTCCTTCTGTGGCAGAAGCTCGGCCTGGCTGAAACCCAGCACTTGTTACAAGGAATCCCTGGTGCACAGGATTCCTGCCTTGCCCAAGAATATCTCAGTAGTCTTTTGAAGATATTTTTAAGATATTTATTCTCAAGTGAACATTCTCTATTGGATAACATGCTTGTTTTTCTGTTTAAATCTTGGAAATTTACTTTCTCTCTGCAACTTCAGCATGTCCTATTTATATTTTATCTTTAAAAAACGTTTTTTTAAAACATTTCTTTTCAAAAGAGACCTCCCCTTCTACCAGTATTTCAACATGGGCAGGGATGTTTGAATTTAACATCCTGTCATTGTCACTTTCTGCCGTCCCCGTTTGGAAGCACGAGAACTGTAGAGGCCAGGGCAAGGCACATCGGGAGAGCCCAGGCCTCAGCGCCCTCGCTGCAGCAGGAGCCCCGCGCACCAGCGTTCTGGGGACACCAGCTACTCCTGGGCTCACCCAGCTCTCCATCAGGGACTCCACATACCTGCTGCAGGGAGCTGAGGGAAGTCAAACTAAAGTTAACACCAGAAATTTGGTACCAGTTTTACCCTGCTTTTTATAGTTAACTCTTAAATGTACATTCTTTAAAAAAAATAAAAATAAAATAAATAAATGTACATTCTTTCATATTTCCTTTTTTTATTTCATTCTTTCAACATCTTTTTGCATTTTCTCCCTTCCAAAGTATACAGTTGAACTCTACAACTTAGGATGTCAAGACACCCTAAGGAAACAAAACGCCTAATATATCAATTTCAGCCATAAGAACACCTACTTGACATGGAAAATAGTTCATTCTACAATCGTAAACAAGAACACCAATAAATATTGTTTTCTTTTCTTATTTTATTTTTATTTTTTAAATTATTTTATAAAATTAAATTTAATAGAAAACATTGATTCATAAAAGTACATAGATTTTAGGTAAATATTTCTATAGCATTTGAACTTCTGATTATATACCTATCACCCAAAGTTAAATAATTTTCCATCACCTTATATTTCTCCCTCTTTGCTCCCTTCCCTCCACCCTCTCCCCCACAATTCCCTCCTCCTGGTAACCACTTCACTTTTATCTATGTTCATGAGTCTCAGTTTCATATCCCACCTATATGTGAAATCACACAGTTCTTAACTTTTTGATTTACTTATTTCACTCTGAATAATGTTCATTGATCAAAATGTTTCAATTAATACTTCACTGTACACAATGTTAAAATTCTGAGAAGGTAACTTTCTTCTCATCTTTCATGTGTCTATGAATGGTTTGTCAGAATATGCTACAGTAGACTGGTAGTGAAACTTGCAATTCAAAAATCATGTTCTTACAAAAGTATCTACCACAGGTAGTATCCTATCTTTTTTCCCCTCTCTTTTCTACTCACTGTTTGAGAAAAGGATTGCCTTTTATATGCTGTAAAGCACTAGATATATTAGGTTAAAAACACACATACACTCATCTACTGATGGGCTCGAGGGCAGGTCCACATCTTGGCTATTATAAGTAATGCTGCAGTAAACATACAGATACACATATTATTTTCAATTAGTATTGCACTATGCTTAGGAAATGTTCCCAGAAGTGGAATGGCTGGGTCAAAAGGCAGTTCATTCCAGCTGTGGTACATTTATACAACGGAAGACTACACAGCCATTAAAGATGGAAATCTAACCCTCTGTGACAGCATGAATGGACCTAGAGATCATTACACTAAGTGAAATAAGTCAATCAGAGATAGACAAGTACCATATGATTTCATTCATATGTGAAATCTAATGAAAAAAATGAACTAACGAACAAAATAGAGGCAGACTCATAGAGAGCAAACTGACAGCTGTGGGCGTGTGGGGGTGGGTGAGGGAGGTGGAGGTATAATGCTAAAATAAAAAAGGACTGCTTTTAGTCAACAGCAGTGGACTTCCACAGGCTGGCTTCAATTATAACTACATTACTTAATTTGAGAACAATTCACAAAATGAAAATGAGCATTGCGATGTTCCCTTTAACACATTACCACCTCTAATATTATTCTTTTGTGCCTATTTAAATAATAAATTAATTTTCATAGGCAATAACATTTATCTGTGAAAATATACCATCCCATATGGGAACTTGGGTTTCTACTTGAAACAATTTTTTTTAGACCAAAGTTAATGTATCTAATTTAGAATATTTGTATATGAAACTGTAAAAACCTACATGTTATAGCAGATAACTCTCTGAGCTTTAATTTTATACAAGAAGAATAAAACTTTCAGACCATATTTATACATACAACAGGAATTACCATCAAGTAATACAGTCTTGGTTCACAGAAAAGAAAATAATCTACAAAAGTAAGCAAGAATATAGTCAATAATATTGTGGTAAATTTGTGTGAATGACAGATGATCACTAGAGTTAGCGGAGTGATCACATTGTAAGGTATAAAAATCTAGAATCACTATATCAAATACCTGAAACTAATACGACTAATATAATATTGTATACCAACAATACCCAATATACTTTTTAAAGTAAGCAAGAGGCATTGGCAGGCTGAAGTAATAAGGAGAACACAAACAGCACTAGGGGAACCAAGGTCAGCCTCAGGTGTCAGAGGCTGGTAGTTAGGAGCTGATAAAGATCTTTGGACGAAACCTATTTTTTACAGTTTTTTTAAAATTCATAATGTTAAATTTTTAAAATATCTATCTGTATCCTCTTCCCATCAAAGCAATTGAGTTTTGGTTCATGGAACACATGTACTTGAGAATTAAAAAAAAAAAAGACCCAGAAAATTCTAAATCTTTCTTTTTTTTTCTTTTGCATTGTAATAATTTTATTTTTTAACGGGGCGACATCAATAAATCAGGATACATAAATTCAAAGATAACATGTCCAGGTTATCTTGTCGTTCAATTATGTTGCATACCCATCACCCAAAGTCAGATTGTCCTCTGTCACCTTCTATCTAGTTTTCTTTGTGCCCCTCTCCCTCCCCCTTTCCCTCTCCCTCTCCCCCCTCTCCCCGTAACCACCACATTCTTATCAATGTCTCTTAGTCTCACTTTTATGTCCCACCTACGTATGGAATAATGCAGTTCCTGGTTTTTTCTGATTTACTTATTTCACTTCATATAATGTTATCAAGATCCCACCATTTTGCTGTAAATGATCCAATGTCATCACTTCTTATGGCTGAGTAGTATTCCATAGTGTATATGTGCCACATCTTCTTTATCCAGTCATCTATTGACGGGCTTTTTGGATGTTTTCATGTCCTGGCCACTGTGAACAATGCTGCAATGAACACGGGGCTGCATGTGTCTTTACGTATCAATGTTTCTGAGTTTTGGGGGTATATACCCAATAGAGGGATTGCTGGGTCATAAGGTAGTTCTATTTTCAGTTTTTTGAGGAACCACCATACTTTCTTCCATAATGGTTGTACTACTTTACATTCCTACCAACAGTGTATGAGGGTTCCTTTTTCTCCACAGCCTCTCCAACACTTGCTATTACCTGTCTTGTTAATAATAGCTAATCTAACAGGTGTGAGGTGGTATCTCATTGCAGTTTTGATTTGCATTTCTCTAATAACTAAAGAAGATGAGCATCTTTTCATATATCTGTTGGCCATTTGTACTTCCTCCTGGGAGAAGTGTCTGTTCATGTCCTCTTCCCATTTTTTTATTGGATTGTTTGTTTGTTTGTTGTTGAGTTTTATGAGTTCTTTGTATATTTTGGATATTAGGCCCTTATCTGAGCTGTTGTTTGAAAATATCATTTCCCATTTAGTTGACTGTCTGTTTATTTTGTTATCAGTTTCTCTTGCTGAGCAAAAACTTCTTAGTCTGATGTAGTCCCATTCATTAATTTTTGCCTTCACTTCTCTTGCCTTTGGTGTCAAATTCATAAAATGCTCTTTAAAACCCAGGTCCATGAGTTTAGTACTTATGTCTTCTTCTATGTACTTAATTGTTTCAGGTCTTATGTTTAGATCTTTGATCCATTTTGAGTTAATTTTAGTACAGGGGGACAAACTGTAGTCCAGTTTCATTCTTCTGCATGTGGCTTTCCAGTCTTCCCAGCACCATTTGTTGAAGAGGCTTTCTTTTCTCCATTGTGTGTTGTTGGCCCCTTTATCAAAAATTATTTGACTGTATATATGTGGTTTTATTTCTGGGTTTTCTATTCTGTTCCATTGGTCTGAGTGTCTATTTTTCTGCCAATACCATGCTGTTTTGATTGTCGTGGCCCTATAATATAGTTTGAAGTCAGATATTGTAATGCTCCCAGCTTCATTCTTTTTCTTTAGGATTGCTTTGGCTATTCGGGGATTTTTATAGTTCCATATAAATCTGATGATTTTTTGCTCCATTTCTTTAAAAAATGTCATTATAATTTTGATGGGAATTGCATTAAATTTGTATATTGCTTTGGGTAATATGGCCATATTGATTATATTATTCTTCCTAACCAAGAACAAGGAATATTCTTCCATCTCATTATATCTTTTTCGATTTCCCTTAACAATGGTTTATAGTTTTCATTATATAAGTCCTTTACATTCTTTGTTATGTTTATTCCTAAGTATTTTATTTTTTTTGTTGCAATCGTGAAGGGGATTGTTCTTTTGAGTTCGTTCTCAAATGTTTCATTGTTGGCATATAGAAAGGCTATTGACTTCTGTATGTTAATTTTGTATCCTGCGACCTTACTGTATTGGCTTATTGTTTCTAGTAGTCTTTTTGTGGATTCTTTGGGGTTTTCGATGTATAGGAACGTATCATCTGCAAAAAGTGATACCTTTACTTCTTCTTTTCCGATATGGATGCCTTTTATTTCTTTGTCTTGTCTGATTGCTGTGGCGAGAACCTCTAGTACCACATTAAATAAGAGTGGAGAGAGTGGACAACCCTGTCTTGTTCCTGATTAAAGGGGGAAAGCCTTCAGTTTAATGCCATTTAATATGATGTTAGCTGATGGTTTATCATATATGGCCTTTATCATGTTGAGATATTTTCCTTCTATACCCATTTTGTTGAGAGTCTTAAACATAAAATTGTGTTGTATTTTATCGAAAGCCTTTTCTGCATCTATTGATAAGATCATGTGGTTTTTGTTCTTTGTTTTGTTGATATGATGTATTACGTTAACCGTTTTATGTATGTTGAACCATCCTTGAGATTCTGGGATGAATCTCACTTGATCATGATGTATTATCTTTTTAATATGTTGTTGTATTCGATTTGCTAGTATTTTGTTTAGTATTTTAGCATCTGTATTCATTAGAGATATTGGTCTGTAGTTTTCTTTTTTTGTGCCATTCTTGCCTGGTTTTGGTATGAGGGTTATATTGGCCTCATAAAATGTGTTTGGAAGTATTGCTTCTTCTTCAATTTTTTGGAAGACTTTCAGTAGAATAGGAACCAAGTCTTCTTTGAATATTTGATAAAATTCTCTGGTATAGCCGTCTGGGCCTGGACTTTTATTTTTGGGGAGGTTTTTAATGGTTTTTTTCTATTTCTTCTCTACTAATAGGTCTGTTTAGGCTTTCTGCTTCTTCTTGACTCAGTCTAGGAAGGTTGTATTGTTCCAGGAATTTATCCATTTCTTCTAGGTTGTTGAATTTAGTGGCATAAAGTTTTTCATAGTATTCTACAATAATTCTTTGTATATCTATGGTGTCCATGGTGATTTCTCCTCTTTCATTTTGGATTTTGTTTATATGAGTTCTTTCTCTTTTTTCCTTGGAGAGTCTTGCCAAGGGTTTGTCAATTTTGTTGATCTTTTCAAAGAACCAGCTCCTTGTTCTATTAATTTTTTCTATAGTTTTTCTGTTCTCTAATTCATTTATTTCTGCTCTGATTTTTATTATCTCCTTTCTTCGGCTGGTTTTGGGTTTTCTTTGTTCTTCTTTTTCTAGTTCCTTAAGGTGTGAAGTTAAGTGGTTCACTTGGACTCTCTCTTGTTTGTTCATATATGCCTGAAGTGATATGAACTTCCCTCTTATCACTGCTTTTGCTGCATCCCATAGATTCTGATATGTCGTATTGTCATTTTCATTAGTCTGTATATATCTTTTGATCTCTGCACTTATTTCTTCTTTGACCCATTCATTTTTTAAAAGTATGTTGTTTAGTTTCCACATTTTTGTGGGATTCTTTTCCTCTTTTTTGCAGTTGAATTCTAGTTTCAAGGCTTTATGATCAGAAAATATGCTTGGTACAACTTTGATTTTTCTGAATTTGCTGATGTTTTTGTGGCCCAACATATGGTCCATTCTTGAGAATGATCTATGTACACTGGAGAAAAATGTATACTCAGTCACTTTGGGATGAAATGTCCTGTAGATGTCTATCATATCCAGGTGCTCTAGTGTTTTGTTTAAGGCCACTATATCTTTGTTGATTCTCTGTTTGGATGACCTATCTAGAGCCATCAGCGGTGTATTGAGGTCTCCAAGTATGATTGTATTTTTGTCAGTTTTTGTTTTAAGGTCAATAAGTAGCTGTCTTATATATTTTGTTGCTCCTTGGTTTGGTGCATATATATTAAGAATTGTTATGTCTTCTAGATTCAGTGTCCCCTTAGCCATTATGAAATGGCCATTTTTGTCACTGAGTACTTTTGCTGTCTTGTAGTCAGCATTATCAGATATGAATATTGCTACGCCTGCTTTTTTTTGGATGTTATTTGCTTGGAGTATTGTTTTCCAGCCTTTCACTTTGAATTTGTTTTTATCCTTGTTACTTAGATGAGTTTCCTGTAGGCAGCATACAGTTGGATTTTCTTTTTTAATCCATTCTGCTACTCTGTGCCTTTTTATTGGTGAGTTTAATCTGTTTACATTTAGTGTAATTATTGACACTTGTGAGTTCCCTATTGCCATTTTATAGATTGCTTTCTGTTAGTTTTATGTCTTGTTTCATCCTTCTCTTTCGTTTTTCTATCTTTTGTTTTTATTTGGTTGTATTCCATACATCTTTCCTCTGTTGTTATCTTTTTTATCTCATGTACTTCTGTGGTGGTTTTTTCAATGGTGGTTACCTTTAAGTAATGAAAAGGGTTCCTACCCTGTTCATTGTAGCGAACTATTTTGTGAGTACTTTTGCACTCCATCGTCCTTTGCTACTGTTAATCTTCATCCTCTACCCCTCCTTTCTTTTTGTTGTTGTCACAGTTTAAATTTGGTTTTATTGTGTTTTTCTTGGAGCTTTTACTTGTAGCTTTGTTTTTTTTTGTTCTTTGTATCTGATTGGAGAACCCCCTTTAGTAATTCCTGGAGTGGGGGTTTTCTGATGATAAATTTCCTCATCTTTTCTGTATCTGTGAATGTTTTTTTTCTCCTCCATAGTTGAAGGATAGCTTTGATGGGTATAGTATTCATGGCTGAAAGTTTCTCTTTTTCAGGACTTTAAATATTGGGGTCCACTCTCTTTTAGCTTGTAGAGATTTGTTGAGAAATATGATGATAATCTAAAGGGCCTTCCTTTATATGTTGTATTCTTCTTTTCTCTGGCTGCCTTGAGAATTTTTTCTTTGCCGTTGGTTTTTGCCAATTTCATTATGATTTGCCTTGGAGTAGGTGTGTTGGGGTTAAGAAAACTCGGAGTTCTGTTTGCTTCCCTGAATTTGAGGCTTTAGTTCTTTCCACAGGCTTGGGAAATTCTCATCTATTATTTGTTTGAGTATGTTCTCCATTCCATTTTCTCTCTCTTCTCCCTCTGATATACCTATTATTCTTATGTTATTCTTTTTGATGGAGTCAGATAATTCCTGTAGAACTATCTCATTTTTTTAAATTTTTGAGTCTCTTTCTTCTTTTCTCTATTGTGCTTCGAGTTGCTTGTCTTCTATTTCATTAACCTCTCTTCTATCTAGCCTGTTCTATTAGCTAAGCTTGTTACCTCGTTTTTCAGCTAGTGAATTGAGTTTTTTATCTCTATTTGATTTGTTTTTATAGTTTCCATTTTTTTGGAAATATATTCTTTGTGTTCATTGAGTTGTTTTCTGAGCTCCATAAATTGCCTTTCTGTGTTTTCTTGTATATCTCTGAGTATTTTTAGGATTTCTATTTTAAATTCTCTGTCGTTTAACTCCAAGGTTTTCAATATATTAAATTTTTTCTCCATAGATTTTTCCTCATTTATCTGTGTTACCTCTCTTTGTTTTGTATCCATGATATTCGATTTTCTCTTCTTTAATGGCTTCTGAGGGTGGTTTTGTTGATAGTATTAATGAGATTTAATAAAGAATAAAAATTAAAAATAAATAAAAATAAAAAATAAAAAAGAGTTGTTTTTTTAAATTAATAATTAAATAAAGAAAAATAAAATAAAAATTGAAAAAAAAGGAAATTATTCCCCCCCTCCTTTTTTCCTCTCCTCCTCTCTCCCCTCTTTCTTGAGAAAACCTTGTGGGGAACTGTGAATTATATTGTACTAAATAGAACAAACAATGCCTGTAATGGAGGGCCTGAATTGGGGAGAAGTAATAAAGGGGCAAAAAAAACAACCCAGAAAAAAGGGGGTGTGGACCCACAAAAAGCAAATAAGGAAAAAATTTGGGTCAAGAATAAAATTATTTGCTATTAGGTGTTGGTTGACTAAGAGTTATGATGAGAGGAATAAGAGGGAAACAGGAAAATGGGGGGACAAATTTAAAAATTACTATTGTATTTAGTGGAACAAGAACTAGATAAAATGGAGAGCAAGGGATGGGAGCACTGCTAGTGAGTGAAAAAGGTGAAGTAAAAACCCTCTAAAGTGCCACAAACATAAATTTGAGTCCCAGATAAGATAATTTGTTCGTTATTGAGGTTTGAATGAGAGGAGATGTAAAGGAGAGAGGAAGAAACTAATATAGAGGGAGAAAAGAAAGAGAGAGAGAGAGGAAAAAAAGAGGGAACCACTAAAAGAAGAAAAAAGAAAAAAGAGGAGAGAGAGAGAGAGAGTTAAGGGTTTTGGAGTGCAACCCTCATAGAGAGAAAGGAAGAGGAGAGAAAAGATAATGGGAGATGTAACACTTATGGGTAGTGTAGTTCAAGGAGGAGAGTAAGACTGGCAGAGAGTTCAACAACCAAATTGGAGGAGGAAAAAAAATATCAAGAATGAAGATAAGAGAAACAAACGAACAAATATAATAAAATGGGACAGGTTATAAAGTCTGCGTATTATTCTTGATTTTGAGAGATTATCTTCTTGCTTTTTCTTTTCTCTCCCTCTTCCTGGTCGGTGACTCTGTACCTTGGGTTCTACCCTTTTGGCATGCTCAGGTAGAGGTTTGCAGTTGATAAGTCTCTATGGCGATGTCATGTATTGTGCTTCAGTCTCGTTGGCAGTGGAGGCTCATTAGCATTTATAGGCTCTGACAGTGAGAGAGTCTGTGTTCCTGGAGCCTCTCTCCTAGTCTTTCCTTCCTCAATTAGTAGCCTGATAATCCAGCTATGGGGTTTCTGCTACCTCTGCCTGGATAGTAAGAGGCTCAAAGAGCTGGCAACTCCCCACTCTATTCCCACTCAGCACAGGGCTCTGGGTAAGGCTCAGTCAGTCAGAGCTGCTAGCATAATCAGGAGGGGCTTCTGCCCACTCAAAGACCTGTGGCTCTGCTACTCTGTCTGGTAACACAGGCGGGCGCCCACTCCTGGGGCGCTTGGAGGAAACTCTCGCTCACTATCTGTGCGCAGACCAGGGTATCAGGCCGAAAGTCTCACACTCTGAGTGAAACCCCCTCCCACACAGAAAAGTTCCAGTGTTGGAATTGGCTCTCGCTCCCTCCCTGTGCACAGCTTTTTCAGGGTGCTGGGGCAGCCTGAGATTCTGCTTTAGGCCCACACAAAGGCCCCTGACTCTGCCCCTCTTTGGGATAACACGGGCGCGCACTGCCAAGGCACTTGGAGGAATCTCTCGCCTACTATCTGCGCACGCCGACCAGGAGATCAGGGAAAATGGCTGCCCCACTTGTCTTTCTTTGTCTGGGTTTGGCGCGAGTCTTAGCTTGTATTGACTGGGTTGCTACAGGCACAGTTTTTCCTTGGCTTGGATCATCTGTTTGTGCCATGGCCTGGATCTATTCAACCCCTTTGCCCGCCTCAGTTTCTATATTCTCAGTTCCCAGTGAAAGCAGCCCTATTTAGGTTAGTGAGGAAGGCAGAACATTTCTTACTCCCTATTTACTTCAGGGATTGATTATATATTTAGCCAATTTTTCGCTTGACCATACCTTCGGATGTATTATGAAACATCTGGAGGCTCCAAGAATAGGTTTTTCTGTTTCTGGTTGAAGATCTTGTTGAGTTTTTCAATCTTTCTAAAGAGGTTTAAAAAAAAGACTATCAACAAATTGGTATTAGAAATCTTATATGAAACATTGTATTTTATAAAATAATAGAGCAATGTTTTTAAGCTATGTCTATTTTGAACATAGGTTTGTATAAAAATAAATCCAAGCAGAATGAGAGCATATGATATAAGAATGAAATGACTCAGGGACCAAAAGTGACTAAAATGACGAAAGAACTATCAAGGCAAAGAGCTGTTTACATCTATGCTGATTAAGGTGTTGTGATTGCTTTCGCTTTGGGCCATGATGAAGTATGAGGGGCTGAATTGACAACCCTACTTTAAACAACTGGAAAATCAATCATTGGACAACAGAAAGTATAAGATAGTGCAGCCTAAAAGTAAAACAACAACAACAGCAACCGGTTCAGTCCTGCAACTTTCCCAGCTTACTGCTTGGTGTGAGTTTCCAGGCTGTGATGTAGGAAAGGGAGAAAGATGTCAACATCTCAGCAGTTCTGCTGAGTTGAGAAGACATATTCTATATTTCAGAGATGGCAAATGGTAAGAATTTGGGGGGCAGAATATTAAGATGAGGGATTTGCACAGACATAGCTCTAGAGATCTGCAGAAGAGTCCTCTCAAAGCATTGCTAATCTAGACATGCATGAGGAAAAAAATTCCCAAATCTGGATGGAAGTAGATGGAATAATCCCTGGAGCTTGACAGGGCTGGGAATAGACTGTGTTCAAACCAGCCAGAATAGAAAGCCCACCTAATACAGAGGGATTGGGTAATGTCCTCAGAAGAGTATTACATTAGTAGAGGAATCAATTTAGCCCCTGATTAAAAACTGTTCCAGAGAGTTAAAAGTAAAGTTTAAAAGTAAGCTTTGAAAGAATCAAATTTATTCCAACTAACAACCAAAAATCCCGTCAATAGATGACTGGATAAAGAAGATGTGGCACATATACACTATGGAATACTACTCAGCCATAAGAAATGATGACATCGGATCATTTACAGCAAAATGGTGGGATCTTGATAACATTCCCAATGGTGGGAAGTGAAATAAGTAAATCAGAAAAAACCAGGAACTGCATTATTCCATACGTAGGTGGGACATAAAAGTGAAACTTAGAGACATTGATAAGAGTGTGGTGGTTACAGGGGGAGGGGGGAGAGGGAGAGGAAAGGGGGGACAGGGAGGAGCACAAAGAAAACTAGATAGAAGGTGACAGAGGACAATCTGACTTTGGGTGATGGGTATGCAACATAAGTGAACGACAAGATAACCTGGAGTTGTTATCTTTGAATATATGTATCCTGATTTATTGATGTCGCCCCATTAAAAATAAAATTATTTTTAAAAAAAAGAAAAATGTATTCCAACTAATGTAACTACATCTCAGAGCAAAGGTCAACAATATATAAAAGAATAAAGCAAAATCCAGTACCAAGTGTCATAAAATTCACAAGGTCTAAGCTCTAATAGAAAATCATGAGGCATAAGAAGAATCAGGAAAATACAACTCTTTCACAAGAGTAAGATCAATTAGAGGAGTGACATAAGCAAAACTGTCAGAAATCTAAATTCTATCCTTCATGGAAACAATGAGAAAATGTCAAAAACTTTCAAATTCAATTTTTTTTTCTGATTCTGGGATTTAACTGAAGGCCTGCTGCAGTCTGGATAGCACTTATTCAAGAAAAATGGCTGATTCGCAGGAAGAAGAGTGGACTTCCTGGCATTTTAACTGACCCCAGTTCCATCCGCTGCTTCCAGCTCCACAGCCCTAAAAATAACAGCCCTCATTCCCCATCCGGGAAGGAGCAGAAACACTTACTTGCAAAGACTTGCAATTATTTGTTTTGACTTATTCAGTGGCTCCCTGGAAGACAGGCTTAAAGGATTTGTCCTTGTCATCTGGTCTAGTGCTAAAGCTGCTTCCTGGAGGGAATATGTCAAAACATTTATAGGTAATGTTTTGGTTGCTGTTCCTAAATTAGAGTTAAGGTGGGTAGACTAACCAACAAGTTTGGAAGGAAAGGTAAGGAAATAAGATGTCCAGAAAGGCTTTAAGAATCTTCAACATAGTCCTGAAAATCGCCAAGTCCTTGTGGCTGCCCAGGGCTGCGCACAGACTCAGGAAAGACTTCAGGAGGCTCTCCCATCTCATCTTGTGCTGACTTTAAGGTGCTGCAAGAGCAGAAACTGCAGGCTGAGGCAGAGTTGTAAACTGTCTGGCTGAGTGTTGAAGGTGCGCCCCAACACACAAACACAGTCCATCAGCAAATACTGGAATATCTTTTGGTTCCAAGAGTTTAAATAAATCTCTGTTTGACCATTAGTTGACTATTAAGCTAATGTAACAGTGACTTTAGGAGATTGACAAAAAGGTAGAGAATCTATATATATATATATTACCCAACTGCAGGACTTACTATAAAAGTACAGTAATCAAGGTATTGTGGTATTGGGGTAAAAACAGATCAAGAAATCAATGGAACAGAAGTCCAGATGTAGACCCAGGCCCACATGGTTATTTGGTTTCTGATAAAGGTACCCAAGGGAGGTGGAGAGAACTGAGTGGGGCTTTTAGGGGTGATGGAAACACCCTGTATCTACATTTTGTCTGCAGTTACACAACAATTTATGTTTCTAGAACTCATTACATTGTACTTAGAATTGGTGAATTTTATTATTTGTCAATTATACCTGAATAAAACTGACTACAAAACATAAAGAAAAATAAATTAAAATAGAAAATTTCCTAACCATAGGAATTTGAACTTTGACTAGTATATCTATGTATGTAATATTTGGTCTACATTTATTATTTTTTTAATGTTGCATAATAAAATGTATTGTGAAATCTAAGACCAATTTAAAAAATTTGTTTCTAAAGTGAATACAGGATTAATGTGGAAAATTAACTATCTAGAACTAAAATCTTAAGTTACTAGAATATGGAGTGAGAGAAATTAGAGAAGTTGCAAAAGCGTGTTAAATGTCTTGTTCAGCCTGACCTGTGGTGGCGCAGTGGATAAAGCGTTGACCTGGAACGCTGAGGTTGCCGGTTCAAATCCCAAGGCTTACCTGGTCAAGGCACATATGGGAGTTGATGCTTCCTGCTCCTCCCCCCTTCTCTCTCTCTCTCTCTCTCTCTCTCTCTCTCTCTCTCTGTGTCTCCTCTAAAATGAATAAATAAAAAAATTAAAAAAAAATGTCTTGTTCAGAGCAGGGAGGTGGAGAAAGATTAAACGTACATAAGAAAATTAACTCTTAGAAGGAAAGAGATAAGAAGCATGACTTCAACACTCCTGAGGAAATAGAGCAAAGGGAACCAAACAAAGTTATCTAGCTAGAGACAAAAACAGCTAATAAATTCAGAGGCTTCAAGTTTCTCTAATAAAAGATTTTGAAACTGGGTAAGAAATAAAAATCCTAGTATGCATAACTTATAAGAAACATACCTAAGATGAAATGACTCAGAAATGTTGAAAGTATTGGGAAGGACCAAGTCCTATCAGGCAAATGTTAGCAAGAAGAGAACAGGAGTGATGATAACCACTCCTAATAAAGTAATTCAACTTAAAGAATTATAAAAGATTACATGTAATTATGATTTAAGTTCTTTATCATGACCGGAAGGGAATCAAAATGATTTGTGTAACTGGGAAAGCTGCAAATAAGACTGAGTCCCATAAATGGCCCAGATTTGTGGTGATGGATGAGCAGAAAATTTGTAAATTTCCATATGGAAGGAACCAAATGACAGTGTGACAGATTGCAATCTGACCATACAGTCTTTGAAGCTCCTCATACCAAGAAGTGGAATCTACCCTCTCACGCTGTGAATACTAGCTGACTTTACAACTTGTTTTCATTAACATAGTGTATCAGAAGTGACATGTTTCCAGCCTACGTTTCCAGGGGCCTTGCAGCTTTTCTTGTCATGCTGGGAGCCCTTCCACCTACATGGACAAGCTCAAGCTAGCCATTTGGAGGACAAAAGACCTTTTAGAGAAAGGCCCCAGTCATTCCAGCCCTCCCATCTCAGCTTGCAGATGTTGGAAGGGGCCAATGAACATAGGCAAACCCTGCCCAAACTGGAAGACCACCCTGCTGAGCCCTGCCCAAATGACCAACAGAACTGTAAGCTAAACAAAATCATTGTTTTATGCTTCTATGTTTTTGGGTACACTACTCTCCCTAAGCAGCAGAAAAGTTCTTCTGTTTAGGGATGTGTTAAAGCAGGGGTAGTCAACCTTTCTATACCTACCGCCCACTCTTGTATCTCTGTTAGTAAAATTTTCTAACCGCCCACTGGTTCCACAGTAATGGTGATTTATAAAGTAGGAAAGTAAATTTACTTTATAAAATGTATAAAGCAGAGTTACAGCAAGTTAAAGCATATAATAATAATTACTTACCAAGTACTTTATGTCAGATTTTCACTAAGTTTGGCAGAATAAATCTTTATAAAACAACTTACTATGGTTAAATCTTTATACTTTGGTTGCTCCGCTACCACCCACCATGAAAGCTGGAATGCCCACTAGTGAGCAGTAGGGACCAGGTTGACTACCACTGTGATAAAGTATCTCTCACACATTCACTACTTCAGGCCTCATGAAAGGCACAACCACGGCCAGGAGGACCATTTACACCAGTGGAGTAGGGATCCTGCTTCACACTGCTCAGCCGTAGTCTGGTACCCACTGGGCTGCTCCATTCGGCAGCTTCCTTTGCCTTCAAAGTTAGAGAGCTGACTGTGGGGCCGAAGGCAAAGGAACAGCGCCTGGCTCTTAAAGTTACAGCATGAGGATTTATTTAAATGTGGCTTCAGAGCATCACAGAGTGCCTTTCAAACTGAAATCTTGGAAATGATGCAGGCCTCTCTGACTGAAAGACAAGCAAGTGAAAAACATGGAACAGATACAAAACTTACAGCCTCTTGAAGTCAGGGAAACTGGGTTTGAATCACAGCTCTGATACATAATAACTGTGTATCCTAAGTCATCTTCTCTGAGCTTCAGTTTCCTTATCAGCAAAAGAGAATTATTATAAATTTCCTACCTTGAAGAGGCACAGTGAGAAGGAAATAGGGCCAAGGCTGCCGGTGCGGAAACAGACCACCTCACCTGGGTGCAGTATTGATTTCCCTGGGCCTCAGTTTTCTCATGTGTGGAAAGGAAAGAATGGTAATACCTATATAGAATGTCAATGACACTGTCTGGCACAGTAAGTGTTCAATAAAATGTTGCCTCTTGCTCCTGTTCCTTCCTTTCTGCCTTCCTATATTCAGAGGGAACAACTGATAAAAGGGCCTTTAGGCCCTGGCCGGTTGGCTCAGTGGTAGAGCATCGGCCTGGCGTGCGGAAGTCCCGGGTTCGATTCCTGGCCAGGGCACACAGGAGAAACATCTGCTTCTCCACCCCTCTCCCTCTCCTTCCTTTCTGTCTCTCTCTTCCCCTCCCGCTCCACTGGAGCAAAGATGGCCCAGGCGCTGGGGATGGCTCCATGGCCTCTGCCTCAGGCGCTAGAATGGCTCTGGTCGCAACAGAGCGACGCCCCAGATGGGCAGAGCATCGCCCCCTGGTGGGCATGCCGGGTGGATCCCAGTGGGGCGCATGCAGGACTCTGTCTGACTGTCTCCCCTTTTCCAGCTTCAGAAAAATACAAAAAAAAAGGGCCTTTAAAAATCCTACCTTATCGAGTTATTCTGAGAATGAAAGGAGAGAAAGTATGGTGCCTAGCTCCTGGCATGTGGTAAGCCATTCCTCATGGTACAAGAGCTGAGGCAAGGAGAGGGAGCAGCAATGGTGAGCCAGGGAGGTGAACAGCTGGCGGGCTGGCAGGCGGGACACACCTCGTCTCACACAGACTGCTGTGAACGTCTCAGTTTCAGGGTCTTGTATTATTCAGGTTTACCCTTTATATTTACACACCCTAGAAAAAGGGTAGATTTGGCATCCAGATTGCTTTGGACCCAGCAGGTCCTGGGCATGTTATTTAAAAATTTTATCCACAAACTGGTGATAATCATTCCAGGTGCTTTAAAGAACTATTTAAACTGTATATAAAACATGTGGATCATGGTATATTCTTAATACATTATAGGAGTATTTGTCTTCTGAGATTGGGCAGGCAGCATTATCCTTATAACTAAACATGGAAGAATGTAAGGGATTTTCCTATCAGACTTCTACTGTGTGGGCCTATCCTAAGCAACACGACAGCGTGGCTAATGGACAGATTTTAGAGTTAAGCCACCTAAATTCAATTTCAAGTCAGCCCCTATGTAACTAACCTTGGAGAAGTTATTTAATCATTTGTTGCATCAGTTCATTCATGTGTAAAATGGGGAAACTAAGACTGCCTACCTCACAGGGTTGTTGAGAGAATTCATGCATTGAAGTTCTTGGCACATAATAAGCGCTCAATAAATGTTAGTTATTATTACATGTCACTGCTTCTTCAAATTAACCTGGCTAAGTCCTTTATGTGAGGTGTTCTACTGCCAAAGTACTTCTAGCAACTAGGGAGCAGGCTATAAATCATTTCAATGAAACCAAATCATGCTAAGAAACAAGAAAACAGAATCAACACCATAAACCAAATCTCTTCCTCTAGCTATGTGACTTTCTGGGCATAGGGTGAATTCAGCTTCCAAATGCCAATCAAACTGGCCTTGCTTATCCTGGTAATGAGGCCAAGACATCTTCTCTTGACTTCACTGTGGACAATTCTGAAACTGGCCGAGTCAGCAAAAGCTTCTCAGTTCTCTGACAATCCAGTATTTAAGTGTAATTAAAAGTGTACCTACTATCTCTTAGCACCATCAGGAATAAAATTGAGATTTTTGAACAACTTTTTCCTTTAGTAAGACATCTCAGCAGAGTTCTTAGTGCTAATATAGCTCTTGGTGTGTAAGTAGCCTTTCACCCAAAGGAGTTATTAGTTTTCTTTCCCTTCCTTAATGGACACATGTGAAACACAGAAGCATTCATCAAGATGAAGGATTAAACCAAAAAAACCCAAAACACTGATTCAAATGAATATATACACCACTTTGTTCGCTGCAGTGTTATTTACCATAACCAAGAATTGGAAACAGTACAATTGCCCAGCAGTAGATGAATGGATAAAGAAGCTGTGGTACATATACACAATGGAATACCACTTGCCATAAAAAAAAAAGAAAGAAATTTTTACCTTTCGCGATAGCATGAATGGACCTGGAGAGTATTAAGCTAAGTGAAATAGCCTGTCAGAGAAAGAAAAATACCATATAATTTAACTTAAATGTGGAATCTAATGAACAAAATAAGCTAACAAACAAAATAGAAACAGAACAGACTGACAGCTGTTAGAGGGGAGGTGGGTGTTGAGAGCCTGTGTGAAAAAAGTGAAGGGACGAAGCAAAAAAAATCTCATAGACACAAACAACACTGTGGGGATTGCCAGAGGGAAAGGGGGCTGGGGGATAGAGGAGGGTAGAGGGGGATAGATGGTGACAAACAGAGACTTGACTTCGGATGATGAACACACAACACAATATACAGGTGATGTAGAATAATTTTATTAACCAATGTCACCCCAAGGAATTCAATTAAATTTTTTTTAAAGGTGAAGGATTAAAAGTATTTTAAGAGATGTCATTATTTACATACTACAGAGCCCAGAACCAAGGTGACAGATTCAAACTGTGGCCCAGTGAGCTGACAGTTTGAAACCTCAAAGCTTCATTCATAAAGTGTGGCAGTGGAATTTAATGGACAGGGGGACAGGTAACAGGTGAGAGAAATACAATAGGTGTTCTGGTCTATACATATGTAGATGTGTCCAAATAGAAATAGGCTTCAGGGAAGGAATGCTAGAATGGTTGTACAACCTGATCAATGCAAAGCAATTAAGCAAAGACGATGACTGCTGGGTGATGTGGCATTTTTCCCAATGATCATGGCCATTCTTCGTAATGGCTCTGTGAAAGAGGTAATCTGCCACTACTTCACAGATGACAAAAGCAAGGCTCTAAGAGAGGTTACCTAAATTGACAAGGACACACAGCAGATGTCAGACCCAGTACTCCAATCATTATCTCTCCGGCCCCAAAGTGCTGGCTCTTTCCACATCTCTTGCTTCCTTACATTAAGCAATTATGCTGTGAATACATGACTTTCTGAATTACTGAATTTAGACAAAACAAGAGTTGCACATGTTGTTATGTTACTGACCTATAAGATTATTTATCTGAGTGAAGAGGCAGTTACTTGAATTCTAAATCAACCCCTCTCTCTTCTTTCTCTTTCTCAGTCTCATGTACTGTGGAGAGAGATATTAACCAAACAACATATAAGAATAGATAAAGCAGTGATTAGAAGGGTGTAAAATAAACTACAAGAAAGCATGAAAGTTAGGTTCTCTGCTTATAATTGGCTTTAATTTGGATTTAAGTGTATGAGAGAGATGCTAGACAAAGCCCTTTATATACAATGATCAGGAAAGTGATTTTGAGATGACATCTTAAAGCTCTACACATCAGCTTCTGCCTCAGATCCTGTGCTGTTTATTTTCATATTGAATAAGATTCCACCATGTTGGAATCCATGGGAGTCTGAAAAGACCAGAGTAACAGGCTTTATTGAAAGGAAGAAAGGAACCCTGCCGGGCACTTCTCTGGGGGAGAAGAGCACGGTTTACCGATTATGAGACAAATTTATAGGGTAAAAGGAGAGTCTCAAGCAAGTGGGTGTTGAATCAAAAGTCCTGGTATGTCCAGAATGCTCCTCCTTGGGGACTTGCCAGCTTCTTGGAATTCCTTTGCCTCAGGGGCGATAGTCCAGTAAGGGTGAGGTCTGACAGATAAGCGGAACATCAAGAAGGCAGTTTGGAATTCACATATCTATCATTTCTCAACTCTGTGGTTACATATAAAAGAAAAGCAGTTATTAATTTCATAATGTAGGTAAGGGATGACGAGGAGGAAGAGGAGAAAAAATTGGAAAATTATTGCTTCTTCTGGAGAGAACTCAAGGAAAGAACCTTGCCAAGCCAAGTCCCTCATCAAGTTAAGGAGGTCGTCAATTTCCGTGCTGTAAGGTCTGAACCATGTGATGTCTTCGAAAACCTGAGTGAGGAAGTAAAAAATTTTATGAGGTAATAATTGTTAGGTGCTTGCTGAGAGTGTTGATTGAACAGGGTGACATGGTAATACATGGTCTCCTGGATGAGCCTCGTGAGACATGCTGGTCTATTCCTCTTGAATAGGAGGACATGTGGAGATTTTTAGAGACAGGAAACCTGTTGGTGTAAGTTTTTAAAAGGACTGAATATGTGTGGTTTAAAAGGAAGGGGGTTTGGAGAACATTCAGGAGGGAACTTCTCGGGGTGAGGGGCGGCTTCTTCCTGCTGTCATCCCTACCTATTTGATATTTCCCTCGTAAAGTTCTCCTTGGGGTATTGGGGAATAGGAGTGTAGAAGCATCTGATTGTAGGTAAACCTAGATATTTCTCTCATCCGGGCCTGTAGGAACTTGATAAAGAAGGGGGCAAGTATTTGGATAAGGAGGGTCGTATAGCGGGGGTTGAGAGTTCTTCCATGGTAAAGTTAGAGATTTTTTTTTCCTGGCAGCCCTGGAGAGAGCAGTTAATTTGAGCTATAAGAAATGTTTCAGGTTTCAGGGTTGGTGTGTAGGGTTAAGTAGATTTTTCCAGTTTTCTGATTGGCGAAGGTCTGCATGCGGTTCTGTAAGAAACTAGTGAACAAACATAAGAGGCAGGGTTCAAAAGTTAGAAAAATAAATAAGAGAGTGAGTGGACCAATGAAACACAATAGTCAAGACACCCAGTTTGTGTGAAACCACTGATTCCATGACTCAGTTTGTTTTTTTATGAATTTGCTGGGCTTTAGAGAGAGAGAGAGAGTAGGATAAGACAGGGCAGTGGCCAGTCCCTCAGCCTCTAGACTTACTTTTATAGAAAATTTTAAAGCAACAAGAAGAGAAATTACCTGTATAGCTCGTTAGGTCCTTAGATTGATGGGTAGTGTACTAGGAATTGAAAGAGATTCATGGGGTGGGATTAGGTTGATATTTGGGGTGAGATAGATTAGGGTATAGGTTTTTGTCCAATTAGTAAGGAGACACATATAGGTGTTGGTCTCACACAAGTAGAGAGCATCTGATTGGTTGAGGCAGGTTGAAAGGTGAATAGAGAATAGAAGGACAAGGGGTCCGTTTTGTTTCTCTGTTTCTGAGCTCCAGATGGTCAGGGTGGAGGAAAGAGTCATCCCAATAAGTGGGGAGAGTAAAGGATCATGGTGTATGGACCTGTCCATGTGAAAGTCAGTCCTTGGGTGATGTAATGCTGCAAGTGCCTTTGGACAGTCTTTGAACAGTTTGCTGAGTGACCTGTAAATTCTGCAAGTGCTTAGGGAAAGGGTGGTTACATTTCTACACTTTGTAGTTAGAGTTTAAGTCCTAGTGACCACTGCTTCTAGCTGGAATTAGCAGCAGGTCCCAGCCTACAATAGGCATGGGGCATTGAGACAAGAGGAATAAAGAAGATACTATACATTAAATAAAGTAACAAACTCAGATGGTCAATACCCACAGTAGGGCTCTTTGAGGGATAAACAAAACTCAAATATTCAAGCAAGGCATAGTAGATGGCCCTTATGTTTACAAGAAATGAGATTAGCTTATCTGCTACTTGGAAGAAATATCTTAGGCTCGTGAACAATGTCCTTGGGTCTTCAATGGCAATTCCCAGCATGCTGGGCAAGGTCAGGTCACAGGTAGCTGGAGCAGGGCTAGAAGAGACTGAACCCTCCCTCCATGGAGCAAGGGGGCAGCTTACCTTCTTGCGTCCCTCTTTCCACAGCAATGATGGAGCCGGGAAGCCTGGCAGGCTTCAGTTCAATGACCTTTCTTTCCACTCTGGAGCAGGGCCCTGATGGAATCCTATGAAGCCCTTTAGGGTGCTGGAGCCTTTAAGAGTGTATGCCAAAAGCTGGTATTTCCTGACTTCTTTTGGGTCTTATTTGCCTTTTCTGTTACTTCCTTAGCCATTATAGATCTTAAAAGCCGTGCTCAGAAGATCTCACTGAGGGGCTTGACTAAGAGAGCAAAATTGGAAATCTAGTGTTTAAAGAAGCCTATTAGACTGAGAAAAGAAAGGATTTGATACGTGGTGGTAGGTGGTTGGAGACTGTGGAGGGTCTGAATTCGATTTAGTGTGAGACTTCAGGTGGTGGGGGTTAAGCTGACGCCCAGATAGACTAGGGACTAAGAGTGAAGTTGAGCCTTAGCAGAGAAGACAAGATATCTCTTTGTGGTGAGGAAGTTAAGAAGGGTGGCATTGTGTCTCCTTGAGGCAGGCAGAGAGGGGCTGCAGAAGAGTATGTTATTTACATATTGTAAGAGAGAACTAGTTTTGAGATTTCATGCTGCTAAATCCTGAGCTAGTGCTTGCCCAAACAGGTGTGTGCTGGTTTTGATCCCCTGGAGTAAAATAGTCCATATAAGTGGTTGGGCTGCCTTAGTGTCTGGGTCAGTCTAAATAAAGGTAAATGCAAACAGAAAGTAAGAGTCAGGGTGTAGAAGAATGGTAAAGAAGGAATTCTTGAGGTTTAGGATTGTGAAATGAGTGGTGTTTGAGGGAATGTGTGACAGTAACTTGTAGAGATTAGGTACTACTAGATGGAGGGGAATTACTGCCTCATTGATTAGATGTAAGGCTTGTATGAGGCGATAAGACCTGAAGGTTTTTGAACAGGAAGGATGGGGGTATTACAGGGAGAGTCCTTAGGGATGAGTAAGCCTTGATTTAAGAGGCAGGTAATTATTGGTTTAAGGCCTTAGAAACAGACACAGTTACACATTAAACAAAGACTTCAGATAGACATTATGAATGAAGGAATTTTAAATGAGCATGCTTTACTTGTTTCAATTAAAATTATACTAGAGAAATTTTCTGACAAACAAAGAGACAAGATGAATTACTTATTCACATAGCTTAATATACAATTCTTCTTTTTTAAGTTTTTGAGATGGTAGGGAGTTACCAGCATAGAGGGGAGGAAGAGAGAAAGCAGATGGATGGACAGTGTGCGCAGATGGATGGAAAGAAGGAAGGTCAGAATCTGCAGGAGGAGGAGGAAGAGAATAAAGCACCTCATGGTCAGAGGAGTCAAAAAAGATTTAGAGCTCTGAGGAGAGGGGAGGGAGCGAGGAGGAAAGAGGCATAGTCACTGTTTGTAAGGAGAGGAGGGGTTGGAGAACAGACAGGCACCACAGCCAGAGCCACAGCTTCTAAGGAGGGGGAGGGGATGAAGAACACAGTGAAGAAGGGAGGGGCCCCTGGCTAGCAGGGGAGGAGAAAGAGAGTGTGGTATTTGCAGGTGAATGAGAAACAGGTTTCTGCGAAGGGAGGGGGCTCTTGGAGGGAAGAGACTCAAGCAAAAGAGATTTGCAGAGAAACCAGGGAGGGGTCCCAAGAAAGGGGTGCCCCCAGGAGTCAGGCAGGAGGGGGAGAAATTTGGGAGTCCGTGGAGAAGGAGAGATTAAGAGCAGAGTTTTAGATGAGGTTTCTTTGGCCAAAAATGGCCTGCATGTAGAACAGAAGGCACAGAAATTTAGGACAGGAGCAAAAGTAAAAGGAAGACTGCTTGTAAGGAATTTCAGAAGCTTTCCCATCCAGTGGCAAAGATTGTCAAGATTTCTTAGGATATTGTAATCAAATGTCCCATTTTCAGACCAATGGAGTCATTGTCTAATTTGTATTGGGGCCACACCATGTTATAGAAGAAAATGAGGTTTTTGGCTTAAGGTCAGAGAGGCCCAACTTAGTGAGGTTTTTTTATGAGACATCCTAGAGGGGTCTGGTCAGAAGGCTTAGACTCTAAAGAGCCCATAGTGGAGACAGGTGAGCAAGAGGGGACGTCCCTGCCTTTTGTCACTGTCCAAAGAGGAGAGAATCTCCGTGTGCGGGAGTCATCCCTGATAGATGTCGTCACCACCTGTCAAGAAGCTCTGAGGATGAAAGGTGGAGAGGTTTGGCTAGGCGCCTAGTCTTTCATGTAGTCCACTGAGACTGAAAGTCAAACCCCTCAAAACGTGAGGTGTGTCAGAGAAAACTGTCCAACCAGAGAAAATTTTGTGGAAAAGAGATGCTGACCAGGGAAGGGGAAGGGAGAAACTCCTTACCTTTCTGATCTGGCAGGGGTTCAGGACAGGATTAGACTGCCGGCCAATCATCCTATAATTACACGTCCAAACAGAAACAGAGAGTAAGCCCGGACGAGCTGCCCCTGCCCACTGCTTCCCTGGTTGTAAGTTTGGATGGCAAAGAGGGATCGTCCAGGCAGTTAGTACCCTGTCCCAGGTTTCGGCACCAAATGTTGGAATCCATAGGAGTCTGAAAAGACCAGAGTAACAGGCTTTAATGAAAGGAAAAAAGGAACCCTGCCAGGGACTTCTCTGGGGGAGAAGAGCCCTGGTTACAGATTATGAGGAAAATTTATAGGGTAAATGAAGAGTCTTGAGCAAGTGGGTGCTGAATCAAAAGTCCTGGTATGTCCACAATGCTCCTCCTTGGGGGGCTAGCCAGCTTTTTGGAATTCCTCTATCTCAGGGGTGATAGTCCAGTAAGGGTGAGTTTGAAAGATAAGTGGAACATCAAGAGGGCAGTTTGGAATTCATGTATCTATCACACCACAGTTCAGAAAACAGAGCTTTTATAGCTGTGATTAATACAGCAGTTTCCATGTTTCTTTGCAAATTCCTAACAATTAACTAACTTTTCTAATAACAGTGCTGGAGTAGGTAGATAATTTCTGTCACTGGAGCCAATGAGTTAAAAATTTTTAATGGCATTACCACCACTCACAACCATGTGAGATCTGTTCTTTTCATTTCTTCATTTGGCACTTTCCTTTTTTTCTCTTTCTGTCTTCTGTTCACATCATCTCTCTCTCTCTTTTTTCTGACATCAACCCTGTTAGTGCCACTTAAAAATACATTTTTCTTGTGCAGCAGGTTGATGCCAGCAACACCCATACCCAAACGCTAGAGGCAGAGGCAGAGGGGGTGAAGGGCCTGCAGACAGACCACATGGAGGGAACACAGAGGCCACACCCATTGGACTCCAGTGGCCACACCCTTCTTATACACTGACAAATGAGAAGGCAGAGAAATGCAACCCAAATGAATCAAAAGTAATCCCCAGAAAAGGACTTGAATGAGCCAGATATAACCAAATTACTGAATGCAGAGTTTAAAATAATGATCAATAGGATATGCAAAGATCTTAGAACAACAATAGATGTTCATAATGAACACCTAGTTGGATAGCAAGTATGAAAAAAGACATTGAAATAATAAAAAAGAATCCATCAAAAATGACAAATACAAATATCAGAAATGAAGACCACAATGGAAGGAATTAAAAGCAGGATGGATGAAGCTGAGGATCAAATCATTGAGTTAGAGGACAAGATAAACCAAGGCATGGAAGCAGAGCAGCAAAAAGAAAAGAGACTCAAAATATCTGAGAAAACTCTAAGAGAGCTCTGTGACAACATGAAGAGAAATAACATCTACATCATAGGGGTTCCTGAAGAAGAAGAGAAAAAACAAGGAATAGAGACTTTGTTCAATCAAATCATAGCTGAAAACTTCCCTAAATTGATGCAGGAAAAAGTCACACAAGTTCAAGAAGCACAGAGAATGCCATTAAAGATAAACCCAAAGAAATCGACACAAAGACAGATCATAATTAAAATACTAAAGCTAAGAGATAAAGAGAAAATATTCAATACTGCTAGACAAATAAAAGCTATCACCTAAAAGGAGCCCCCATAAGAGTGACATCCAACTTCTCAATAGAAACACTGGAGGCCAGAAGAGAATGGCAAGAAACATTCAAAGTAATGCAGAAAAAGAGCCTACAATCAAGACTACTTTATCCAGCAAGGCTATGGTTTAAAATTGAAGGAGAAATAAAATGCTTTCAAGACAAAAAAAAACTTAAAGAATTCAATAAAACCAAATCAATGCTACAAGAAACGTTAAGGGGCCTGTTGTAAATAGATCAAAGGGGAAAAAAATATAGCAAAAGAGGAATACAGCTTTAAAGAATAAAATGGCAATAAACAACTACCTATCAATAATAACCTTAAATATAAATAGATTAAATGATCCAATCAAAAGACATAGGGTAGCTGCATGGATAAGAAAACAGGGACCATACATATGCTGTCTACAAGAGACACACCTTAAAACAAAAGATGCATGTAGACTAAAGGTAAAAAGGTGGAAAAAAATATTTCATGCAAATGGAAATGAAAAGAAAGCTGGGGTAGCAATACTTATATCAGACAAAATGGACTTTAAAACAAAGGCTATAGTAAGAGAAAAAGAAGGTCACTACATAATGATAAAGGGAGCAATCCAAAAAGAAGATATAACCATTATAAATATCTATGCACCTAATATAGGAGCAACTAAATTTATAAAGCAGACTTTGATGGATATAAAGGGTGAGATCAACAGCAATACTATAATAGTAGGGGATTTCAATATTCCACTAGCATCACTAGATAGATTCTTAAGAAAGAAAATTATCAAAGAAACAACAGACTTAAAGGATACAGTAGATCAACTAGAATTAGTAGATATCTTCAGAACCTTTTACCCTAAAGCAGCAGAATATACATTCTTTTCAGGTGCTTATGGTACATTCTCTAGGATAGACCACATGCTTGGGCACAAAAGCGGTCTCAACAAATTTAAGAAATCATATCAAGCATTTTTTCTGATCACAATGGCATGAAACTAGAACTCAACCACAACAGAAAAACTGAAAAACACTCAAACACTTGGAAACTAAATAGCATGTTATTAAATAATGAATGGGTTCACAATGAGAACAAAGAAGAAATAAAAATATTCCTAGAAACAAATGATAATAAATATACAACAATTCAAAATTTATGGGACACAGCAAAAGTAGTCCTGAAAGGGAAATTTATAGCATTACAGGCATACCTTAAGAAGCTAGAAAAAGCTCAAATAAACAACTTAACCCTGAATCTAAAAGAACTAGAAAAGAACAGCAATTAAAGCCCAGAGGAAGTAGGAGTAAGGAAATAATAAAGATCAGAGCAGAAATAAATGATATAGAGGCTAATGAAATAAGACAGAGGATCAATGAAACCAGGAGCTGGTTCTTTGAAAAGATAAACAGGATTGATGAACCTTTAACCAGACCCACCAAGAAAAAAAAAGAGAGACTCAAATAAATAAAATTAGAAATGAGAGTGGAGAAATAACAACTGACACAACAGAAATACAAAGAATTGTAAGAAAATACTATGAAGAACTGCATGCCAAAAAATTAGACAACCTAGATAAAATAGACAAATTCCTTGAAACATATAATCTTTTATAAATCAATCTGGAAGAATCAGAAAACCTAAACTGACCGATTACAACAAATGAGATCAAAACAGTTATCAAAAAACTTCCAACAAACAAAAGCACTGGGTCTGATAGCTTCACTGGTGAATTCTACCAAATATTCAAAGAAGAACTAACTTCTATCCTTCTCAAGCTATTTCAAAAAATTCAAGAGGAAAGAAAACTTCCAAGCTCCTTTTATGAGGCAAGTATAATTCTGATTCCAAAACCAGACGAAAACACTACAAAGAAAGAAAATTATAGGCCAATATTCCTGATGAATTCAGATGCTAAAATCCTCAACAAAATATTAGCAAATCGAATCCAGCAATATATGAAAAAAATCATACACCAGGATCAAGTGGGATTTATTCGGGGGAGGCAAGGCTGGTACAGTATTTGTAAATCAATCAATGTGATTCATCACATAAACAAAAGGAAGGAGAAAAACCACATGATAATTTCAAAAGATGCAGAAAAAGCATTTGATGATATTTAGCACACATTCATGATCAAAACTCTGAGCAAAGTGTGAATACAGGGAACATACCTCAACATGATAAAGGCCATCTATGACAGACGCACAGCCAACATCATACTCAATGGGTAAAAATTAAAAACAATCCCTTTAAGATCAGGAACAAGGCAGGGGTGACCCCTCTCACCACTCTTATTCAACATAGTTCTGGAAGTCCTAGCCACAGCAATCAGACAAGAAGAAGAAATAAAAGGCATTTAAATTGGAAAAGAAAAGGAAAACTATCATTATTTGCAGATCATATTATACTGTATATAGAAAACCCCAAAGTCTCAGTCAAAAAACTACTCAATCTGGTAAATGAATTCAGCAAGGTGGCAGGATACAAAATTAATACTCAGAAATCAAAGGCATTTTTATACACCAACAATGAACTGTTTGAAAGAAAAATTAAGGAAACAATTCCCTTCACTATTGCAACCAAAAAAAAAAAAAAGTACCCAGGAGTAAATTTAACCAAAAAGATTAAAGACTTGTACTTGGAAAATCAGAAATTATATGGAACCAAAAAAGAACACAAGTAGCCTCAGCAATCTTGAAAATGAACAATAAAGTGGGAGGTATCACACTTCCTGATATCACGTTATACTACAAGGCCATTGTACTCAAAACAGTTTGGTACTGGCATAAGAACAGGCATATAGATCAATGGACCAGAACAGAGAACCCAGAAATAAACCCACACCTTTATGGACAACTGATATTTGACAAAGGAGGTAAGAGCATACAATGGAGTAAAGACAGCCTCTTCAACAAATGGTGTTGGGAAAATTGGACAGCTACCTGCAAAAAAATGATACTAGACCACCAACTTACACCATTCCCAAAAATAAACTCAAAATGGATAAAAGACTTAAATGTAAGTCATGAAACCATAAGCATCTTAAAAGAAAACAGGCAGTAAGCTCTTTGACATCTTTTGCAGCAATATATTTGCCAATTTATCTCCACAGGCAAGTAAAATAAAAGACAGGATAAACAAATGGGACTGTATCCAACTAAAAAGCTTTTGCACAGCTAAGGACAATAAGAACAGAATAAAAAGATAAACTACACAATGGGAGAATATATTTGCCAACACGTCTGATAAGGGGTTAATAACCAAAATCTATAAAAAACTTGTAAAACTCAACACCAGGAAGACAATCAATCCAATCAAAGAATGGGCAAAAGAAATTAATAGATACTTCTCCAAAGAGGACATACAGATGGCCAATAGGCATATGAAAAAATGCTCAACATCACTAATCATTAGAGAGATGCAAATTAAAACCACAGTGAGATTTTGCCTCACACCAGTAAGGATGGCGCTCATTAACAAACAACACAGAATAAGTGCTGGCGAGGATGTGGAGAAAAGGGAACCCTCCTGCACTGCTGGTGGGAATGCAGACTGGTGCAGCCATTGTGGAAAACAGTATGGAGATTCCTCAAGAAATTAAAAATGGAACTGCCTTTTGACCCAGCCATCCCACTTTTAGGAATATACCCCAAGAACACTATAGCACTGTTTCAAACGGAGAAATGCACCCCCATGTTTCTGGCAGCATTGTTCACAATAGCAAAGATCTGGAAACAGCCCAAGTGTCCATCAGTGGACAAGTAGATTAAAAAGCTTTGATACATATATACTATGGAATACTATGAGGCCACGAAAAAGAAGGAAATCTTACCTTTTTCGACAACATAGATGGACTGGAAACTATTATGCTAAGTGAAATAACCCAGGCAGAAAAAGAAAAATATCATATATCCTCATTCATTTGAAGAATCAAATGAACAATGTGAACTGAGGAACAAAATTGAGACAGAGGAGAAATCAAAGGGACCAGAGGAAAAGAGGACAGAGGGAAAGGGGATGATAGGATGGGATAAAGCTGAAGGGAAGGGGGGAGGGCGGTATGGGGAGGGGAGCAAGGGAGATGTTGAGGGGAATACGGGGAAGGGGGGGATGCATTCAGGGCAACACTAGAATCTATATAAATACAATAAATTAAAATCAATTTTAAAAAAGCAAAATAAAAATACTCTGAAAAAAAAGAAAAGAATACAGTTTTCTCATTCCTGGTTAAAATACAGAAAGATTCACATGTATTTCCTTCTTCCAGAGAGCCTACTGCTAGATTCTGATGACATGTTAATTACCTTTGGAATAAGTTCATACCTCTAGATAATATGAATAAATTTCTCTGGGACCACTTTAATAACCTCTTTAGAGGCATCCCTAGTTACACACTTCCCCCTGTAATCCCTTCTTACACAGAAGCTCCTGGAGGGTTTGTTGTTGTTCTCAGTACAGTTTTTAAATACAAATCCTTTGTATATTTTGAATATTAGGCCCTTATCTGAGCAGTTGTTTGAAAATATCATTTCCCATTTAGTTGACTGTCTGTTTATTTTGTTATCAGTTTCTCTTGCTGAGCAAAAACTTCTTAGTCTGATGTAGTCCCATTCATTAATTTTTGCCTTCACTTCTCTTGCCTTTGGAGTCAAACTCATAAAATGCTCTTTAAAACCCAGTCCATGAGTTCAGTACCTATGTCTTCTTCTATGTACTTTATTGTTTCAGGTCTTATGTTTAGAACTTTGATCCATTTTGAGTTAATTTTAGTACAAGGGGACAAACTGTAGTCCAGTTTCATTCATTTGCATGTGGCTTTCCAGTCTTCCCAGCACTATTTGTTGAAGAGGATATCTTTTCTCCATTGTGTGTTGTTGGCCCCTTTATCAAAAATTATTTGACTATATATATGTGGTTTTATTTCTGGGCTTTCTATTCTGTTCAACAACAAACAAACAAACAATCCAATAAAAAAATGGGAAGAGGACATGAACAGACACTTCTTTCAGGAAGAAATACAAATGGCCAACAGATATATGAAAAGATGCTCATCTTCTTTAGTTATTAAGAAATGCAAATCAAAACTGCAATGAGATACCACCTCACACCTGTTAGATTAGCTATTATTAACAAGACAGGTAATAGAAAATGTTGGAGAGGCTGTGGAGAAAAAGGAACCCTCATTCACTGTTGGTGGGAATGTAAAGTAGTACAACCATTATGGAAGAAAGTATGGTGGTTCCTCAAAAAACTGAAAATAGAACTACCTTATGAGCCAACAATCTCTCTACTGGGTATATACCCCCAAAACTCAGAAACATTGATATGTAAAGACACATGCAACCCCTTGTTCATTGCAGCATTGTTCCAGGACATGGAAACAACCAAAAAGCGCTTTAATAGAAGACTGGATAAAGAAGATGTGGCACATATACACTATGGAATACTACTCAGCCATTAGAAATGATGACATCGAATCATTTACAGCAAAATGGTGGGATCTTGATAACATTATATGGAGTGAAATAAGTAAATCAGAAAAAAACAAGAACTGCATTATTCCATACATAGATGGGATATAAAAGCAAGACTAAGAGACATTGATAAGAGTGTGGAGGTTATAGGGGGTGGGGAGAGAGGGAGATGGGAGGGGGGGAGGGGCACAAAGAAAACTAGATAGAAGGTGACAGAGGACAATCTGACTTTGAGTAATGGGTATGCAACATTATTGAATGACAAGATAACCTGGACATGTTTTCTTTGAATATATGTACCCTGATTTATTGATGTCACCCCATTAAAAAAATAAAATTATAAAAAATAATACAAATTCATGCACTCATGTTACTCTCCTGTTTAAAGTCCTCCAATGGCCTGACCTGTGGTGGTGCAGTGGATAAAGCGTCGACCTGGAATGCTGAGGTCGCCGGTTCAAAACCCTGGGCTTGCCTGGTCAAGGCACATATGGGAGTTGATGCTTCTTGCTCCTCTCTCCTCTCTCTCTCTCTCTCTCTCTCTCTCTCCTCTCTCTCCTCTTTTAAAAAAATTAATAAAAAGTAAAAAAAGAAAAGTATCCATTGTTAAAGTCCTCCAATGGCTTTGATCACAGATTAAAAAAAACACACAATTACATAGAAAAGAGAGCTGGTTCCTGCTTCCCCCTCTATCCTCTCTCCTACTCATCTTGTTCTCCATCATCTACTCCAGCTACAGGACTTTTTCTTGGTTCCTACAGACTGCCAACAGGTCCCTTGTTAAGCCCCTGTACTGGTTGATGTCTCTTTGTCTCTTCCCAAAATTTACCCATGGCCTGTTCTTTTGACATTCATTGTTTGATGTTGTTTTCTGAAGGAGGCCCTGTCTGCCTACTCAAACAAAAGCATCTCTGAAAGTCCATCTATCACATTAGCCAATTATATTTTATTTACTTCTATATTTTCTGTTCTCTTTACATATCTACTATAATAAGTCCATGAAATCTGAAATTTGCATCTTTTGTCCACAAATCTCTGTGCCCAGAATACTGCATGGCACATAATAGGTGCTTTTTACATAAAAAAGTGGAATAACTGTACAGTATTTTTTAATGGGAAATGTAGCCTAAAAATAACATACATACATTTTTATAAGTGCGAGGGTGCCTGTATGTGTGAGTGTGTTCAGACTAAATATTAAAGCAGCAAAATAATAACTAGTGATCTCTAGGCTGTTATGTTTTTTCTTTTGTATAATGTCTATAATTTCTAAATGTTCTTCAGTTATTATGGATTTGCATGGAATTATCAGGCAAGGTCTTATTTTCTACTATTTTTATTGAGCCTGCCCAGCAGTGTAAAGTGAGGGACAGCCCACCCCTGCATAGTCCAGTAACATCTTCCCCATTTTTAAGTTCTGACACCTGAAATTTCAATGGTCAAGTTGCTACCCTCAGTTTGTGGTTTATGTGAGACGCAGGTGACACAATAACATACTGTGACAGCCATGGAGTCGAACAGAAATCCAGCTGACAATGAAATGCCTACCCCAGGAAGCATCTCTGTGGGTGCTTGAGACACAAATGGTAACAAGGTGCATACAAATCACATGAAACTGCAGCCCTTCAGAGAGCCTGAGACATGTGGCTACTCCATAAACCCCTATTGAATAGAATGGAATATTACAAGGTTTATTGTTCACAGTAAAATAAGAAGCAGACCACATAGCTGGATGTTTCCATCTTGAAACAGTTCTGGGGTTCTTGCTCTGGGCAAAATGACCTCATTAACCTGTAAACTTTGAGGCTGAAAGAGGATGGAAATCACACAAAAAAGTGAAGGTGGCCATGGCCTCATTTTTCTGTCACTTCCAAGATAGTTACTTCTCAATTCCCAATGAAAAGCTGGCAAAATGGCTCATCTTGAAAAAAATAATTAGATGCTTTTGATCTTTGCTTCCCTCAAACAGTTCTTTAGGGGCATATGGCATTCCGTGGCAACCACTGTCCTTTTCCCTTTCTCAGCAATAACAGCCCAATCAGCTTCAGTTATATGGTTATGTGGTTATGCAAAATCAGTTGTTCAATAGCATCATCATCAGCTATTCTGAAGAAACTGAATTTATCGATGAGAGTCTACAAGCCCCATGCATGTAATATATCAGGGAGAAAAGCATGGGTTGCTGGCTGTTTGGTGAACATACTTGCAATTGTCACTGTGACAAATTGTTGACCCAAGATAGATTTTCTGACCTTTCTGCCATCAGATCATTCTGCTATGGCAATTCTAGACAATGGCTCTTGCTAAAACTTGCATGGGGAAAATGAAGCTAAGCATGACAAGGCTAAGGAATAGTATGTTTTCAGATCAATAATTGGTACCGGTGCAAGTGAAGCTGGGATGTGGAGAACGGAGCCACTCTGATTTGCTTTTATTAAGGTGAAGTGGGTTTTATTGCAGCTGTTATGATCAATTGAAGGCGAAACGGAAGAGGGAAACCTACACAGAGAAGAGGACAGTCTCCTCTCAAGGGCAACTAAAAATCTATCAGGTCAACCTAATTGCGCCTGACACGCTGTGATCCTGGTGATTCTTTAACCAAAAAGATTTCCATCTGGACACGAGCAAAAAAACAACAACAACCAGTGAATGGTTTTGTGAGCTTCACAATGGCTGGAAGCTCCCTGTAATTTCTCAGTCCCATAATCTTACTTTAAAGTGTTGTGCGTGATAACAAAATGAACAATCTTATGGCGGAAGCTGGAATCATTATCACATTTCTTACTCAAGTTCAGTATAATTATCCACAACTCTGCCTCTGGGGAAAAGGAAGTGGATCTGTAAACAAATGATCCAGATTCATGACGTGAACGTTTTTGAAAAGGAAATGGGAAATGTATGATTATTTCCACAAACATGTCAATGAGGTACCAAGATTGTGACTATGTGCTTTCAATTCTCCTTCAATATTTGTGCCACCTCAGCTTTCATGTGCTTGCAGATGGAGTAAGTGGTCATGTCAGCAACAGCTCAGTGCAGTAAAGCTTCATTAAGTCCATCGTCAGTTATTTGAAGTTTTCTGAGTTCAGTAACACTTCGTTTCTGACACTCTTTCCATCCTGGAATGCCTTGCTTTCTGGCATTGCTGAGTCACTGCTGCTGCAGAGAGGTATACCCTTACACTATAAAGTAGCACTGGTTTTCCCTGAGCACTCCCTTTTCCAGCTCCCAATTTAGTGTGTTTGTATTACTTAGTGATGTAAAAATATGTTGTTATAATAAATCTGTCACAACATCCCCACCCGCCAAAATAAATGAAATCTCCATGAGATTGGGAACTTGGGACATACAGTTTATTCTCTATCACTTGGACACAGGACAGTGTTGAACGTAAAGCAAATTCTCAATAAATGTTTATTGAAGATGAAATCAATAAAATCATAGCTCTGGCCAGGTGACTCAGTGGATAAAGTGTTGACCCTGCACACCAGAGGTCACAGGTTTGAACCCAGTCAGGGCACGTATGAGAAGTGATCAACGAGCACACAACTAAACGGAACAACTAAGTGTAACAATGAGTTGATGCTTCTCTCTCTCTTTCTCTCTATTTGTCTCCTCACCCTTTTCCCCTCTTCTCTCTGTCCCTCTCTCAAATCAATGGAATATTTTTTAAATATTTAAAAAATAAATAAGATTACATTGAGAAATGGCCTGCAACTGAATTTTGTTTTAATAAAAATGAAAGTGTTGTGTTTCCAGAACAATGAAATGTATAAACCAGATGTCAAAGAGGATGTTTGGCTCCGTCATAGAACAAAGCTCTCAAACACATTAGAAGCACCCATTTTCATAACAAGTTTGTGCTCCTCTAAATGCTTATGTTGGTACTTCAATTTTAGAGCTATAATTTTTCTTTTAATGTCTGTGTTAGGGCAAGACAGCTGTCTAGCAATGTTTTGGTTGGTGTAATTTCTTACATAACACAGAGTTGACATAGTGATGTTTATAATTATTTTAAAAGAGTCCACAGTTCAGACATTTTACTAATTATTCCAAATAGGAACTATTTTATTAGACATGATCTTTGGGCTGTATACTAATGAGACGAGGTTTATCTTACATAATCAACACTGGGAATGTTAAAAGAACATTTCAAGGATGCATGTTCCACAAAGTTGGTCAAGGATAGCACAGCAAATATTAGTTAGCAGCAACCACAGTTTTAATCTCTGTCATTTTTTAAACACATAAAGATATAAGAAAATGACAGCTGAATTGCTGGAAATCATTAGCTAACGATTGATAGAGCTTGACTGAAGCTGTGCACAGACTGCAGTTGTGCTGCCTCTCTAATTATTGTTTAAATTTACTCTGTAGCAAGTGTGTTTAGGTAGTACTAGGATATGCTCGACAGTATTCATTTTGTTTGGAACCTGAAGAAAATGTGAAAGTACTGGGCAGAAAGCAATCGCCACTTCCAGTTGGAAAGATTAGCTCTTGTTAAAAATGGTATCTTATAATAAGTAGGATCAAGCTCCCAGTGTAGCCTTCTCCTCTTCCTTCTGTGACTTCCTATCACTTAATACTACTCGCCACTGTAAGTCACTCAGGCTGGAACCTTGGTGTCATCACAACTTGATTCTCTTCTTCCTTCCTGTTGTCTCTTAAACTCAAACGTCTTTCACTTCATTGGTTCCTACCTGTGTTTTCTTATAGCACTGCAGAAATCACCTAATTAAATTACTTCCCTGCCTGCTGTACCCAATTCGCTTTATTCCCAGTGCTGAGGATTAAAGTTGGGGGAGAGGGGTTGTTGCAGAGAGACAGGACTAAATCCCTAAAGGCATGTGCAGGATTGCCTAATGCCCCCACAGCCTCATTAAAACTGTAAGGTAAGAAGACCTAATGACAAGGCCCTTGCTCTTGCCCTGCGAAATTTATCACTGGAAAAATCTGATGATCCATGTTCAATAATCCCCAGTGAAGAAAAACTTTATAACACGCTACCCCTCCTCCCATGGGAGATTAGGTGCCACTCCCCTATGCTCCCTTAGCACCAAGGCACAGCTTTGTAAGGACCCGACTGCCACATTTATGGAGCTTGTGTAATTAAAGCTGACTGACACACTTGAACCTCCAACACCAGATACAGAGGGTCCTCAGGTTACGACACTGTTCCATTCTTATGAAAGTGACATAAACTGAATTTTGGTGTAAGTAGAAATACACCCTAGCCTAAGTCACTTACCTATCCTAACACAGTTGTAAAATCATAAGCTAGAACATAAAAACACAACTAAGCCACAGAAAAAATAAAAGGACATAAATATACTGTAACAGAAAAAATGACAAAAAGACAATTTCTTGCCTTTATTCCTGTGGTTGGCTTGCACACTGGAAGGGTCATTGCAAGGTGGGAGAGAGTGACCTATTGGGAGGAGGAAGCTGGAGAGGCAATGAACCTGCAGAAGGTGCTGGAGCTACTGAGTCAGGTGAATCAGGATTGCCTAAGGAACATGCAAGAGATGCTGGAGATGATTCTATCTGTACTATATAGGTGTTTCATCTCAAGAAGCAGCTGATGTAGAGCGTACAAGATCTATTGCAGGCCTCTCTACCTTCTTAAAGAATTGTTCCAGGCTAGTCTGGAAGGTTGATGACTTCTCTTCCAAAATCTGCCTATAGCATAGCAAGGCATCTATAACAGCTCCATAGACCTTGCTGAATATGTTATTGCTGTACAATGCTAATAGCATAAGCTGAAACACTCATGTCTTGATATTTTTAAGTTTTTATGAGAGCATTGTAAACTTGAAACGTCGTATGTCAGAACTGTCATAACCAGAGGACCCCCTGTACTTACTTTGTCACCATTTTATCCCTGGTACATATTACAATGTCTAACACAGAATAGAAGCATGAACAAGCACACACCATGTTAGAAGCACGCTGTAACTCTTCAGTTAACCAATTAATTAACTATGGTATGATTGATTAGTTAACCATGTTACTCATAGGGCTTGAAGAGATGGCATTAGGGACTTAATAACCTACTTTTTAGGATTCACAGATGTGGCATCCAGAGTCCCAAACAGAACTCAAGCAGCTGATGATCTCAGTGCCTATTGGGGGAGAAAACAGTTTTTAAATGTTTCATTTTTATGCATCAAGAAACATGTGCTAAGCCTAGATATAAATAATGTCTTAATTCTGTGTGTTCATCCTATGCTCCTTCAGAGTCCAGTGAGTGGTACGTTGTGCCTGGACTCTGATTCCAACCAAGAGGCCTTGAAAATTCAGGGTTCTTAATGAGCCAGCAGAAGACAGATATTACTTTCTTTATCATTTCACCATTTCCACCCATGGCTCTTTTCTGAAACATTCATTAAGCACATACTACATGCCAGGCAAGGTAGCTATTCCTTAGATGCACTTAATCATCATGACATTCCCAGGAGGAAGATTTTATTGTCATCCAGATTTAATAGACAAGAAAACTGAGGTTTAAGAAAGTTGACTAATTTACCAAATTTACAAAAGGCTAGTTAAACGCAGAGCAGGAATTCTAAACCAGTCCTTGTCTAACCGCTAAAACAGTCTTTGACCCCTAAGCCATGTCTAAGCGCCCTGATATTCTGCTTCTGCCCAAAAGGAGAAGGGACATATAGGAAAGAGCAGTCCTTTGAGGTAGTGCCAGCATCCCTTCGGATAAGGGCTAACATCCGTCTGAACTAAAGAGAACAGCATGATCCCAACACTGCGTTGGTTAATAGTGAGTCATATGCATGTCCCTTGTGTTTGCCTTGAACATGAATCTATGTGTGGGAGGGAACAAACTCAGTAAGCCATGGCACCAGCTCTGGAGAGTGCCTTAATGTGAAAAAGAGTTAAAGATATGTTTAGAATTCTCAGGAAATACTAGGAAGAGACATTTGGTCCAGTCTGGAGTCTAGAAAGACTTCCTGGAGAAGCCAGTGCTAGAAGTAAGAGATCAGAAGAAAAGTAAGAAAGGGTTTCTAGGCTAAAGGAACAGGATATACAAAAACTCAGAGAACTGAAAACATGTAGTGGGTACAAAAACCTGAAAATACTCGGGTTTTGCTCAACTGCAGAAAGTGGAAATTAGGGAGTAAGTAGATAAATAAGGCGACTATATGCCCAGATTGTCCTGGAATGATAAAGTTTTATAACTGGATTTATATTACGTGCAAATATCCCGCCAAAGCATCCTGGTTTGGGTGATAATTTACATGGCTACCCTACAGATGAGCCTACACAGTAAAATAAAGCCCAAGTCAAAAACAGTCATTTCACACTGAGAAATTTCCAAAAATACACTAAGTTTGTCACAACTATAAGGAGATAGTTTTAGGTAATATATGAACACATTTAAAAATTTTAATAATTGTCTATGTAAGAAATGTCCAAACCCATAAAGAATTTTACTAAGTTTACTAGAGCAGAAACTGACAATTTCTAGAAAACAAGGCCTCACTCAAATCAGTGGTAGGATTCAGCCAGTTGACACGGTTTAGCAGAACCGATACCTAATTTTTTGTTAAGATCAGCGAACTGGGTGTGGAAATGGCACTTGTAATCAGTGTTCTCTGTAGGGTGGGCTCTTGAGCAGCCGCCCAATGTGGAAATCACAAATTTACATTCCTTACTCTTTTTTAACGTTCATCTGTGCAACGTATTCTAAGCACCCGTAGTGATGTTCTTTCTGTCCATCAGTGAAAAAAATTGCAAGTGAGGGTGCCAATCAAGAAGCAATATGGAAATGCATTAAGTAGCAGTTTTATTGTTTTTTATCAGGTATTATTTAATATTTATTATTAATATTTTTAAACTCTTATAATAATCTAGTTTTGTATACCTCTTTTATTGTTCTTATTTAAGTATTAAATGCAAGAAATAATAAACTATCTTTTAGTATATATTTTTTTATACTTAAGATGGTCATTAGGGCAGAGAACTGGTTGTTAAATTATTCAAATCCCACCAATGTATACATATGTTCATGTATATTAGGGGAAAACATAACTAGCTGACCCAACTCATGATTTCATGGATAGCATTGCTTTGGATAGACTAAAACAGTCACTCCTCCAGTGACCCGCCCTACCTGGTTCAATGTATTCAGGCCCAGGGTCCTAGCAGGGATATTTCAGAGCTTGAACAACTGAAATTTCTCTCACAACGCTTTGAAAGTTTGGAAAGAACACATGATATGGATTGGTCATTTGGATTCTCCTATATTGAATAGTGTGGGTATCAATGTATTCTTTTCAACTGTACACCAAGCATCATTTTCAGTGTGTATGAATGGGGCAGAAATGTAAAAGGACTTGGAAATGGCTGAAATCTAGGGAGCACTGCAGTAGCAGACAGAAAGCTAAGAAAGGCTGCAGGCCAGGGTTTCCGCGGGGATATTCTTATTGTACTCTCCTGCTTAAAGCTTTTCACTGTGGTCCCTGGTTGGAGTTAAGGAAGCAATGCTAAAAGGAGAAAATATAGGAAGAAAAAAATTATTTCGATGATTTAAATTAATGGTGGTGAAGACAAAATGAAAAGGTGGTGGGGGGAGTAGAGAGAAGGCAATTTTTGAGATACTATATGTTTAGGAGCTAAAAGTCAATCAGATTTGATGATTGAGCAGAGGGAAGAGAGGAAAAGGTCTAGTTTGACCCCTACAGCTCTAAGGCAATGGCATAAGAACTGGTTCCACCAACCCAAACCAGGACGACAGAAGAAGCAGCAGGTTTGAAGCAAAAGACAGTGGATTTCCCAGTTCCTCAGCCACAGCACGACCACAGCAAGTGGGAAGTAGTTGGGATGTTCAGAAAAAAACATCAAATTTAGATTAAGAAGAACCTAGTCCAAATTTTATTTCATTGCAGGGGGAGGTGGAGGAAGGTAGAGGGGTGATAGATGGCGATGGATGAAGACTTGACTTGGGGGTGTGAACACACAATATGAAGTACAGAGATGGACTGTAAAAAAAAAAAGAAGAAAAAAGAAGAGAAACACAATAGGAAAAATTTTTAAAAAGAACAATTTTATTTCATTATTTACTTGTGGGAAATGTGCATTATATATCAGTAGGTTGTGAGAATTAGATGAAAAGCTATGTGTAGAAGCACTTTGTAAATTACAAAGTTGTCAGCTGTTATTTTGAAGTAAATAAGCAGAAGTGATAATGAATTCTAAGAGTTTAAAGATTATAAAGCTCTAAGGCACACTTAAGGAAGCAGACCACATGGTCTGTTCTGACTGGGCTGCACTTGAGCCACCTCCTACAGTTGAGAATCTATCTTATTTTTAAAAACCCCTAGAGAAAGAAATCTGATTCATCCAATTTAGAGTTTTAAAACCTTCACTATTTATCAATACAAAGCCTAATTTAATTGTGCTTCAACTCCTTTTGTTCTATATTCTTGGCTTCCTTACATTATTGAAAACCCTTCATGAGGACTCTCCATCTTGTCTTCAGTAGGCTAAATGATACCGTATCTATTAAGTTATCTGTTAAGTTATTGAATGTATATATATTCTCAGAATAACCAGCTTAAAAAAATAATTCCCCATCTCTTTAAATTCTTTTTGGAAAATAAGCAGCTTAAAAGTAAGGAAGGCTTATTGTGTACTATATTTTTTTATTCAAGCCTAAACATCAAGATTTGCCACTTATAATTTATCTGAGATTAGATCAGTTACAAGTCATCCTAAACCTTCATTTTCTATTCTATCAAAAGTGTGTGCAGTGATGCCAGCCCTCACTCTATCACAGGTGGAGGGGTGGAGCAGCACTAGGCAAGAAGGACCATAGAACCCAAAGCACTTTACAGTGTAAATACCTACACTGTTTAAGAACTATTTATCATGTGTTATCTTATTTGACTCCTTCAAAGGCCCATTTGCACATGAATTGTCACCATATTAGACAAGGAGGAAAGCAGAAATGCTCAAGATCCTTTAACCAGTCTGTGATGGTGCCAAATCATGGACCTACTGACTCTTACTCGTGCACTAACTCAATAAATGTGATTTTTTAAGCACTTAATATGTGTGATATGTGTGTGTGTCTATATATATATACTAATATATATATATTAGTGCTTGGAGGAAAACCAGTGAAGAAGAAAAATATACACTGCCCTTCCCCACTACCTTCCCACCAGAGCTCACAGTCTAGTAAGGGAAGAAAACAAATAAGGCCTCTGAGATTAGGTCTAATTTGCACACCATTACTGCCCTACCAAAAGTTTATCAGAATCTGAGTATCTGTTTATTTCATATATTAAAAGCTTGGAATAACCTAGCTGATGAATTATTTACAGTATCAAAAATTTTTAATGACTTTAGAAATAAATTATATCTTATGTGGTATAGCTTGAGGCAAACACAAGTTGTCTAACCAATATCCATACTGATAAAATGCTTCCCATATTTCTCTTTTTAATTTTTATTGATTTTAATTTATTACATTAACATAGATTCAAGTGTCCCACCAAATATATCTTCCCCTTCCCTCCAGGATTTGCTGTCTTGCTCTCTATAACGCTGTGCTCTGTATATATAATTTCACTAACCTCTTTCCCTTCTCTGATCCCATCCTCTCAGACTGGCTGCACCAGTCTGCATTCCCACCAGCAGTGCAGGAGGGTTACCTTTTCTCCACACCATCATCAGCACTTATTATGTTTGTTAAGAGCACCATTCTGACTGATGTGAGGTGATATCTCATTGTGGTTTTAATTTGCATTTCTCTAATGATTAGTGATGTTGAACATTTTTTCATCTGCCTATTGGCCATCTGTATGTCCTCTTTGGAGAAGTATCTACTCATTTCTTTTGCCCATTCTTTGATTGGATTGTTTGCCTTCCTGGTGTTGAGTTTTACAAGTTCTTTATAAATTTGGGTTATTAACCCCTTATCAGACGGATTGTAGAATATGTTCTCCCATTGTGTGGTTTGTATTTTTATTTTGTTCATATTGTCTTTAGCTGTGCAAAAGCTTTTTAGTTTGTTATAGTCCCTTTTGTTCATCCTGTCCTTTATTTCACTTGCCTGTGGAGATAAATCAGCAAATATATTGCTATGAGAGATGTCGGAGAGCTTACTGCCTATGTTTTCTTCAAAGACGATATGGTTTCACAACTAACATTTAAGTCTTTTATACATTTTGGGTTTATTTTTGTGAATGGTGTAAGTTGGTGGTCTAGTTTTGTTTTTTTTTAATTACCTGTCCAATTTTCCCAGCACCATTTATTAAAGAGACTGTCTTTACTCCATTGTATGCTATTAACTGCTTTGTAAAATATCACTTCTCCATATAGGCTTCAGTTTATTTCTGGGTTCTCTGTTCTGTTCCATTGATCTGTATGCCTGTTCTTATGCCAGTACCAGGCTGTTTTGAGTACAATGGCCTTGTAGTATAACTTGATATCAGGAAGTGTGATACCCCCCACTTTATTCTTCTTTTTCAAGATTGCTGAGGCCGTTCATGGGTTTTTTTTGGTTCCATATAAGTTTTGGAATATTTGTTCTATATCTTTGAAGTATGCCATTGGTACTTTAATGGGAATTGCATTAAATTTATAAATTGCTTTGGGTGGTCTAGACATTTTAATGATGTTTATTGTTTTTCTCCATGAACACATTATATGCTTCCACTTGTTTGTATCCACTTGTTTGAAATCTTCCTTGATTTCTTTTATCATTGTTTTATAATTTTCCAAGTACAAGTCTCTACCCTCCTTGGTTAAATTGACTGCTAGGTACTTTATTTTTTTGGTTGCAATAGTGAAGAAGATTGTTTCCTTAATTTCTCTTTCAGACAGTTTATTGTTGGTGTATAAAAATGCCTCTGATTTCTGAATATTAATTTTATATCCTGCCATCTTGCTGAATTCATTTATCAGGTGCAGTAGTTTTTTGACTGAAACTTTAGGATTTTCTATGTACAGTATCATATCATCAGCAAATAATGATAGTTTTACTTCTTCTTTTCCAATTTGGATGCTTTTTATTTCTTCTTCTTGTCTGATTGCTGTGGCTAGGACTTCCAGAACTCTGGTGAATAACAGTGGTGAAAGGGGGCACCCCTGCCTTGTTCCTGATCTTAAGGGGATTGCTTTTAAGTTTTGCCCATTGAGTATGATGTTGCCTGTGGGTTTGTCATAGATGGCCTTTTTTGTTGAGGTATGTTCTCTGTATTTGTACTTTGCTAAAAGTTATGATCATAAATGGATGCTGGATTTTATCAAATCCTTTTTCTGCATCTATTGATATAATCATGTGATTTTTTTCTCCTTCCTTTTGTTTATGTGATGAATTACATTGATTGATTTGCAAATATTGTACCAGCCTCCCCAGAATAAACCACACTTGATCATGATGTTTGATTTCTTTCATGTATTGCTGGATCTGGTTTGCTAATATTTTGTGGAGAATTTTAGCATCTAAGCTCATCAGGAATATTGGCCTATAGTTTTCTTTCTTTGTATTGTCTTTGCCTGGTTTTGGAATCAGAATTATGCTTGCCTCATAAAAAAGAGTTTGGAAATCTTTTCTCCTCTTGAATTTTTTGAAATAACTTGAGAAGTATAGGAGTTAGTTCTTCTTTGAATATTTGATAGAATTCACCTGTGAAGCCAGCTGGCCCATGGCTTTTGTTTGTTGGGAGTTTTTTGATAACTGTTTAGATCTCATTTGTTGTAATCAATCTGTTTAGGTTTTTTGATTCTTCCAGATTGATTTTTGAAAGATGTTCCAAGGAATTTTTTCACTTCACCTAGTTTGTCTAATTTTTTTGATGTACAGTTCTTCATACTGTTTTCTTACAATCCTTTGTATTTCTGTTGTGTCAGTTGTTATTTCTCCCCTCTCATTTCTAATTTTATTTATTTGAGTCCTCTCTTTTTTTTGGTGAGTCTGGTTAAAGGTTCATTAATCTTGTTTACCTTTTCAAAGAACCAGCTCCTGGTTTCATTGATCCTCTGTACTGTTTCTTTAGCCTCTATGTCACTTATTTTTGCTCTGATCTTTATTATTTCCTTCCTTCTACTTCCTCTGGGCTTTATTTGCTGTTCTTTTTTTAGTTATTTTAATGTAAATTAAATTGTGTATTTGTTGGCTTTTTCTACCTTCTTAAAGTATGTCTGTAATGCTATAAATTTTCCTCTCAGGACTACTTTTGCTGTGTCCCATAATTTTGAATTGTTGTATGTTCATTTTCATTGGTTTCAAATTTTTTTTAAATTTTTTTCTTGATCTTATTGTTAACTCATTCATTATTTAATAACAAGCTAATTAGTTTCCAAGTGTTTGAGTATTTTTTAGTTTTTCTGTTGTGGTTGATTTGTAGTTTCATGCCAGTGGAATCTGAGAAAATGCTTGATATGATTTCAATCCTCTTAAATTTGTTGAGACCACTTTTGTGCCCTAACATGTGGTCTATCCTAGAAAATGTACCATGAGCACTTGAAAAGAATGTACATTCTGCTGCTTTAGGGTGAAGGGTTCTGAAGATATCTATTAAATTCAGTTGATCTAGTGTGTCCCTTAAGGTTGCTGTTTCTTTGTTAATTTTCTTTCTTGAGGATCTATCTAGTGATGTTAGTGGGGTATTAAAATCCACTACTATTATAGTATTGTTGTTGATCTCACCCTTTATGTCCATCAAAGTCTGCTTTATATATTTAAGTGCTCCTACATTAGATGCATAGATATTTATAATGGTTATATCTTCCTGTTGGATTGCTCCCTTTATCATTATGTAGTGACCTTCTTTATCTCTTACTATAGCCTTTGTTTTAAAGTCTATTTTGTCTGATATAAGTATTGCTACCTTAGCTTTTTTTTTATTTCCATTTGCATTAAATGTTTTTTTTCCATCCCTTCACTTTCAGTCTATGTGTATCTTTTGTTTTGAGGTGGATCTCTTGTAGACAACATATGTAAAGGTCCTGTTTTCTTATCCATGCAGCTACCCTATTTCTTTTGAGTGGAGCATTTAATCCATTTACATTTAAGGTTATTACTGATATGTATTTGTTTATTGCCATTTTATTCTTTAAATCTACCTTCCTCTTTTTCTAGATTTTTTTTCCCTTTGTTCTGACTACAACAGGCCCCTTAACATTTCTTGTAGCATTGGTTTGGTTTTAATGGATTCCTTGAGTTGTTTTTCTTTTCTGAAAAGCTTTTTATTTCTCCTTTAATTTTAAATGATAGCTTCACTGGATAAAGAAGTCTTGGTTGTAGGCTCTTGTTTTGCATTACTTTAAATATTTCTTGCCATTTTCTTTTGGCCTCAAGTGTTTCTGTTGAAAAGTCAGATGTCATCCTTATGGAGGCTCCATTGTAGGTGATTGACTGCTTTTCTATTGCAGCTTTTAGTATTCTTTCTTTATTTCTTAACTTTGGTATTTTAATTATAATGTGTCTTGATGTAGGTCTCTTTGAGGTCTTCTCTAAGGGGACTGTTTATGCTTCTTGAACTTGTGTGACTTTTCATCAATTTAGGGAAGTTTTCAGCTATGATTTCTTCAATTAAGTTTTCTATCCTTTGTTCTTTCTCTTCTCCTTCAGGAATCCCTATGATGTGGATGTTGTTTTTCTTGTTGTCACAGAGCTCTCTTAGAGTTTCTTCACATTTTTTCATCCTCTTTTTTTTTTTTTTTTGCTGTTCTGCTTCTACGTTTTTGTTTATCTTGTCCTCTAAGTTGCTGATTTGATCCTCTGCTTCATTCAGCCTGCTTTTAATTCTTTCTAATGTAGTCTTCATTTTTGATATTGTATTTGTCATTTCTGACTGATTCTTTTTTATGATTTCAATGTCCTTTTTGATGCTTTATATCTCTTTATTTAGGTGCCCATCATGTCCATCCATTGTGCTTTAAGATCCTTGAGCATACTAACAATCATTATTATAAACTCTGCATCTAGTATCTTGGTTATTTACATCTCATTCAGTTCTTTTTCTGGGGATTTCTCTTGTTGATTCATTTGGATTGCATTTCTCTGTCTTCTCATTTTGTCTCTGTATAGACTACTTTTTTGGGTGTGCTGTTTGTGTAGCTAGCTGAGTATAGGGTTGTTTTTGTCTGCCTCCAGCTTCTAGTTGTGTTGTTTCTAGATCTTCTTGGGTTGGCATCCACTATTGTTTGTAATCTATCTACTGTGTGCTACTTTTCTACTGCTACTGTTCTTTTTGGTGTTTGTGTTGGCACTTTCTATGCCTTAGCTGGGTTAGATGTGAGGAGCCCTTCCTTAAGATATCACTCTAACAAGGTTTGTTAGGTCCTGACCTGATGCTCTCCATATCTGGTTGCTGGATGTGCCAGCCTTGAACCTCCCTGGCTGGAACCTGGTGCAGACCATTGGGGATCACTGCCTATAACTGGCCCTTAGCACCCTTCTTGGAGCTACAGGTGAAACAGAATTATTGGTTGCCTCTGCTGGGCCCAGGTGTCATTGTAAATATCAGCTGCACTTCTAGGCTTGATTTTATCTACTTGTGGCCAATGGGTGTGACCTCTGTGTTCCCAAGGTGTGCACTACCCAGCAGCCTGCCATTGCTGCTGCTGCCTTCTTGGGCATTCTGGCACAGGCATTGCTTGTGCCAGCCAAAATGCTTTTCATATTTCATACCAATAGAACCCTGAATTTGTTTGAAACAGAAAAGAAAAATACCTGTTTCCTCACTTCTTTGGCTGTTAATGGTGGCTATTTGGTTCTGGTTTGATTAAAAGTGTGAAAGTATAAGTCTACTTAGTTAAGTTTTAAGGAAAATGATTGTTTTCCTAATAAAAAGAGGCTGACTCTGCTGGCGTATCTCTTTTGTCCTTTATCTCTGTTCCTTACCCCATCTCACCCCCTGTTTCTTCATGAAATTGGATGTAAGTCTCAGACAAGAAAAAGCTATCTTATGAGCACAAAGAAGAAAGGTAAACAGAAAGATGTCACAGCAGCTATATAGTTGAAGCCTGGGTCCTTGTTGACATCATGGAATCAACAGACAGTGCTGGACTATCTGTGTCCAAACTTCACTATGTAAGGAAAACAAACTCTAGTCTGAGGTCAAATTTGTTATAAGCAGTGAAAAATCAATTCCCAATATACACACAGCCCTTGTTTTATTAGAAATGAGGGACACTGACCAGCACACTTTGGCATAAAAGAACATAATGACACAGAGTATCCTGGACTTGAGTTTGTTTTTTCTCTACTATCTTAGCAATTTGGAAGCAAGAAATAAGAATAATGTGTTCTTCACTGAAGTCTTTAAATTTAAATCTATGACAATGTGTTCTTCACTGAAGTCTTTAAATTTTCTATTGATATGATTGCTAGAGCACAATTTTAGGAATAGTGTAGACATCTTATCTTTAGGATTGTTGTGTGGTGTGCTTTTACCTTATTTGTATAATATTCTATGGTCATGACCCAGAGAGTTTGTATACTTCTATATAGGAGGTATATGTAAGGTATTAGAGACATGGTATCTTAGAGCAACTGGTTTGTTTATGTGGAGTTCTAGATTCACACCATCTGTATACAAACACAAGAAAGCTCTAACACCTCGGTCCTACTGAGATTTAGTACAAAAGATAATGAAGGATCCCTGCAAATGAAGAGAGTAAGCCATCAAGTTTCCCTTTTTTCTGATATCCACAGATCCTCTGAGATCAGAATGGCTTTGTCAATAAACCTGAACTGGTTTGGGAAAAGCAGTGTGAGTCGGCAGAGTGGCCTACCACCTTGGGTTGTCCTAGAGTGCGGACCAGACACTCTCCACTAAGAAGGCCAGTTGGGTAAAGCCCTGACCCTAGTCAGAAGTAGCAGGACATGCAGAGATTGGGCTTCTAGTTTCAGCAGTAGTAACCAGGTATATGCATTTTGTGCTGCCCATCCAGAGTGGAAAGACATTCAAGAGATGAAGACGTCAGATGAGAGCCACTAATTCTCTAGCCTTTAAAAAGCACACACCTAAAAGCCAATCACACACTGCATTTCAAAAATAGTACTGGCATCAAGGTTCAAAGTGAAGTATTAAGTTCTGATTGCAACAGCTGGTTTTGTATTCAAGACTTCTTTTTTAACTCTACCCAGACTAGTCTGGTGGGGAATTAAAAACCGAGGAGGAGGAAGAAGAAGAGGAAGAAGAAGAAGAAGAAGAAGAAGAAGAAGAAGAAGAAGAAGAAGAAGGAAGAAAAAGAAGAAGAAAAAGGAGGAGGAACAAAATCTCTGTGTCTTCGTACCAAGACAGCACCTACGAAATATTAGATAAAACTTTTGCAGCTTTCCAAGAAAATAAGGAATCATTACTTTAAAATCAGAAAAAGTTCTTTTCATTCTTTCAAGAAATATTTATTACATGCTGATTTTCTTGGCCTGGTGCTTTTAATTATATTGATTGATTGTATAATTCATTCTTCATTGTGCACATAAAAGTTTTGCACCATGCAGGTCCATGTGGCAGGTTTTGACCTTGGCCTGAACTTCTTGGCCAGCCAGCATGCATCCTGGCCACTTATTCCTTCTTTTCCTTTCTTTCCTTTTCTCCTACTCTCTTGCTGCCAAACAACTTTCAAATATAGACACAATACAAACTAATTTTCCTATTAGCTTAAGCAAAGCAAATAAGGCATAAATCCTTTGTCAAAGAAGATGTACAGTGCATTCTAAAGCCCAGTTTTATATGCAATTTAAAAAGATCTACTGTTTGGTGTGACTCATAATACTATTCTTTTTCCATTAACTCAGAGCTAATTATGTGACCCCTTCTCTTCACCACCTGAAATTCTGAAACTGAATCCAGCATCTAAGAAGCCCTGCTTCTTTTTGAACCATCAACACCCACGATTGTTGTATTGAAACACGCAGAAAGTCACCCAAGAGCATCATCAGTGCCACTCCCAATCCCACCAGAAGCTTGGTTGGTGTTTATATAGGAGCCAGGAAGCAAAATAGAGTTCCTGCATTACAGACAACTTCCTGGATCATTGAGTTCATGTGTCAGTACAAAATTTTATGAAAATGTTAGGTGAGAAGACAAAAATACAACTCTGAAAATAACACTGTAAGGGTTCAGATTAATCTCTGGAGGTAGAACATTTCATAACCCAGGGCTCTTGCCAGGAAATTGTTTTAGTATGTTTAACCTTTTCTGCCTTTTCAAGTCTCTCCCTGTCATTGAGCTGTACCTGTTTGAATGTCTAGAGTTAATTTTCCTAGAGTTGTTCTCGCAAACTTCTTATTATATTTTCTTTCTTCTTTCCTGCTTTCCTTTCTTCTTTCTTTCTTTCCTTTCTTTTTCCTTTTTCTTTTCTTTTCCTGTTCTTCTAATCTCCAATTTCTTTCAGTCTGGTGGCTTTCTTTGTCCCAAATGACATTTGTTAAGATTCTCAATTTAAGTCCAAAGGTAAATTTGATTTCCCAGTTGCAAACAGAAAGCACACAAAATTACCAGAGTGTTCTTCTAATGTGTAAGTCTGTTCCTATAACTCTGCTGCATAAAATTTTTCAACTGCCCTTATTATGAACTTATAATAAAATCAAACTACTTCATCAAGGCCTTAATTTATTTATTTAATCAAACAAAGGTGGTTTTAGTGAGAGACTTGTGTGCCTGGCATGGCTCTAGTACTCAAAGATTCAGTACTAAACAAGATATTGAACACCCTCATGGAACGTACATTCTAGTGTGAGAGAAGGAGACAATAAAAAAGTAGTATTTCAGACATAAATTATGAAGAATATAAAGGGGCTGTTTAATTAAGGTGCTTAAGGAAGGCTTCTCTTAGGAGGTGACATTGATGTAATGGCTAGATAAAAGAATGTATCATTTTTTAAATAAATAATGATGTCCAGTTGATAATTAGCTTTAAGAAATTTTAGGACAATCATCTCACTTGACATTACTGATACTCATATACTTCTGCACCATTATAAGGGGACTGCTAGGCAAGGGGAAATATGTGTGTGTTTGTAGGGAAGAAGGATGGGAAAGACGTTTTGAGTATACTCTATATGAGTCATTGTGCTTGATACACATTTTTGAATCCTCAAGAAACCCCTTGAGACATGTACTATTATCACTATTTTACCATAAAACTGAAGTAAAGAAAAATTCCTTTGTACATTTCTAAAGGCTTTGTACGGTCATCACATCATAAGCACAGTATTAAATGTTAATGTTGCAGGGGATTATGTTGGCCAAAATAGTCCCCAAATTTTTCAAAAAGCTTTTAAGAGAGTCACACTGATAAAATTTTGGTTGGCAAGACAGGAACAATAATCTAAGATAATCAAATCTCTCCAGTGATATCTCAAAAAAATAAAGTGTTAGTTACCTATGAAATTCAGTTATGTAAAGAATTTAATTTATTCCCTTATATATGTATTTTACCTTACAAGAATTATTTTGGAGAGATGACGTCAAAGTAATGGCGGGGTAGGAAGCGATACCAATAAATCTCCCCCAAAACTCAACAAGATCTTCAACCAGAAACAGAAAAACCTATACTTGGAGCCTCCAGATGCTTCGCAATACACCCGAAGGTATGGTCGAGTGAAAAATTGGCTAAATATATAACCAAACCCCGAAGGAAATAGGGAGTAAGAAATACTCCGCCTTCCTCACTAACCTAAACAGGGCGGCTTTCTCTGGTAACTGTGAATATAGAAACTGAGGCGGGCAAAGGGGGTGAATAGATCCAGGCCACGGCACAAACGGCCGAACCAGGCTGTGGCACGGAGATCCAAGCCGAGGAAAAACTGATCCTGTGGCAACCCAGGCAATACAAGCTAACACTCGTGCCAAACCCAAACAAAGAAAGACAAGCAGGGCAGCCATTATACCCAATCTCCTGGTCGGTGCGCAGCTAGTGGGTGAGATTTCTTCCTAAGCCCCGGGAGTGGGTGCCCGTGTTACCCCACAGAGAGGCAGAGTCAGAGGCCTTTCTGTGGGCCAAGGACAGAGTCTCTGGGCAGCGCCAGCACCCAGGGAAAGCCGCGCACTGGAGGGAGTGAGAACTAATTCCAATGGTGGAAATTTTCCGTGCTGGTGGGGGTTTCACTCAGAGGGAAACGCGGCCGGCCTCATATCCTGGTCTGCGCGTACAGATAGTGAGCGAGAGATTCCTCCGAGTGCCTCGGCAGTGCGCGCCCGTGTTATCGCACAGAGGGGCAGAGTCAGGGGCCTTTGTGTGGACAAAAGCGGAATCTCGGGCCACCCAGCGCCTTGCAAAAGCCACGCATGGGGACGGAGCAAGAGCCAATTCCAATGCTGCAACCTTTCCATGCGGTTGGGGGTTTACACTCAGAGCGTGAGACTGCTGGCCGGATATCCCGGTCTGCGCACGCAGATAGTGAGCGAGAATTTCCTCCAAGCGCCCCAGGAGTGGGCACCCACCTGTGTTACCAGACAGAGTGGCAGAGCCAGAGGTCTTTGAGTGGGTGGAAACCCCGCCTGATTATGCTAGCAGCTCTGTCTGACTGAGCCTTACCCAGAGCCCTGTGCTGACTGGAAATAGAGTGGGGAGTAGCCAGCTCTTTGAGCCTCTTACTATCCAGGCAGAGGCAGCAGAAACCTCATAGCTGGATTATCAGGCTACTAATTGAGGAAGGAAAGACTAGGAGAAAGGCTCCAGGAACACAGACTCTCTCACTGTCGGAGACTATAAATGCTAATGAGCCTCGACTCCCAACGAGACTAAAGCACAATACATGACATTGCCATAGAGACTTATCAACTGCAAACCTCTACCTGAGCGTGCCAAAGGGGCAGAACCCGGGGTACAGAGTCACCGACCAGGAAGAGGGAGAGAAAAGAAAAAGCAAGAAGATAACCTCTCAAAATCAAGAATAATCTGCAGACTCTATAACCTATCCCATTTTATTATATTTGTTCGTTTGTTTCTCTTATCTTCATTCTTGATATTTTTTTTCCTCCTCCAATTTGGCCGATTAACTCTCTGCTGGTCTTACTCTCCCCTCTCCTTGAACTACACTACCCATAAGTGTTACATCTCCCATTATCTTTTCTTTCCTCTTCCTTTCTCTCTATGAGGGTTGCACTCCAAAACCCTTAACTCTCTCTCTCTCTCCTCTTTTTTCTTTTTTCTTCTTTTAGTGGTTCCCTCTTTTTTTCTCTCTCTCTCTTTCGTTTCTCCCTCTATATTAGTTTCTTCCTTTCTCCTTTACATCTCCTCTCATTCAAACCTCAATAACAAACAAATTATCTTATCTGGGACTCAAACTTATGTTTGTGGCATTTTGGGGGGGTTTTACTTCACCTTTTTAACTCACTAGCAGTGCTCCCATCCCTGGCTCTCCATTTTATCTAGTTCTTGTTCCATTAAATACAATAGTAATTTTTTAATTTGTCCCCCCATTTTTCTGTTTTCCTCTTATTCCTCTCATCATAACTCTTAGATAACCAACACCTAAAAGCAAATCATTTTATTCTTGACCCAAATTTTTTTCTTATTTGCTTTTTGTGGGTCCATACCCCCTTCTTTTTTCTTTTTTTTTTTGCCCCTTTATTACTTTTCCAAATTCAGGCCCTCCATTACAGGCATTGTTTGTTATAATTCATAGTTCACCACAAGATTTTCTTAAGAAAGAGGGGAGAGGAGAGGAGAGGAAAAAAGGAGGTGGGGAATAATTTCCTTTTTTTAAATTTTAATTTTATTTTATTTTTCTTTATTTCATTATTAATTTAAAAAAACACAACTTTTTTCGATTTTTTATTTTTTAACTTTTTATTCTTTATTAAATCGCATTAATACTATCAACAAAACCACCCTCAGATGCCATTAAGGAAGAGAAAATCAAATATTATGGATACAAAAGAAAGAGAGGTAACACAGCTAGATGAGGAAAAATCTATGGAGAAAAAATTTAATATATTGGAAACCTTGGAGCTAAATGACAGAGAATTCAAGATAGAAATCCTAAAAATCCTCCGAGATATACAAGAAAACACAGAAAGGCAATTTAGGGAGCTCAGAAAACAACTCAATGAACACAAAGAATATATGTCCAAGGAAATTGAAACTATAAAAACAAATCAAACAGAGATGAAAAACTCAATTCACGAGCTGAAAAACGAAGTAACAAGCTTAGCTAATAGAACAGGTCAGATAGAAGAGAAGATTAGTGAAATAGAAGACAAGCAACTTGAGGCACAACAGAGAGAAGAAGAAAGAGACTCAAACATTAAAAAAAATGATATAGCCCTACAAGAATTATCTGACTCCATCAAAAAGAATAACATAAGAATAATAGGTATATCAGAGGGAGAAGAGAGAGAAAATGGAATGGAGAACATACTCAAACAAATAATAGATGAAAACTTCCCAAGCCTGTGGAAAGAACTAAAGCCTCAAGTTCAAGAAGCAAACAGAACTCCGAGTTTTCTTAACCCCAACAAACCTATTCCAAGGCATATCATAATGAAATTGACACAAACCAACAGCAAAGAAAAAATTCTCAAGGCAGCCAGGGAAAAGAAGAATACAACATATAAAGGAAGGCCCATTAGATTATCATCAGATATCTCAGCAGAAACTCTACAAGCTAGGAGAGAGTGGACCCCAATATTTAAAGTCCTGAAAGAGAGGAACTTTCAGCCACGAATACTATACCCATCAAAACTATCCTTCAAATATGAAGGAGAAATAAAAAAATTCACAGATGCAGAAAAGATGAGGGAATTTATTATCAGAAAACCCCCACTCCAGGAATTACTACAGGGGGTTCTCCAATCAGATACAAAGAACAACAACAACAAAAACAAAGCCACAAGTAACAGCTCCAAGAAGAACAAAATGAAACCAAATTTAAAATGTGACAACAAAAAGAAAGGGGGGGAGAAGATGGAGATTAACAGTAGCAAAGGACGATGGAGTGCAAAAGTACTCACAAAATAGTTCGCTACAATGAACAGGGTAGGGACCCTTTTCATTACTCAAAGGTAACCTCCATTGAAAAAACCACCACAGAAGCACATGAGATAAAAAAGATAGCAACAGAGGAAATATGTATGGAATACAACCAAATAAAAACAAAAGATAGAAAAACGAAAGAGAAGGATCAAACAAGACACAAAACTAACAGAAAGCAAGATATAAAATGGCAATAGGGAACTCACAAGTGTCAATAATTACACTAAATGTAAACGGATTAAACTCACCAATAAAAAGGCACAGAGTAGCAGAATGGATTAAAAAAGAAAATCCAACTGTATGCTGCCTACAGGAAACTCATCTAAGTAACAAGGATAAAAACAAATTCAAAGTGAAAGGCTGGAAAACAATGCTCCAAGCAAATAACATCCAAAAAAAAGCAGGAGTAGCAATACTCATATCGAATAATGCTGACTACAAGACAGGAAAAGTACTCAGAGACAAAAATGGCCATTTCATAATGGCTAAGGGGACACTGAATCAAGAAGACATAACAATTCTTAATATATATGCACCAAACCAAGGAGCACCAAAATATATAAGACTGCTACTTATTGATCTTAAAACAAAAACTGACAAAAATACAATCATACTTGGAGACCTCAATACACCGCTGATGGCTTTAGATTGGTCATCCAAACAGAGAACCAACAAAGACATAGTGGCCTTAAACAAAACACTAGAGCACCTGGATATGATAGACATCTACAGGACATTTCATCCCAAAGTGACTGAGTATACATTTTTCTCCAGTGTACATGGATCATTCTCAAGAATTGACCATATGTTGGACCACAAAAACAACATCAGCAATTTCAGAAAAATTGAAGTTGTACCAAGCATATTTTCTGATCATAAAGCCTTGAAACTACAATTCAACTGCAAAAAAGAGGAAAAGAATCCCACAAAAATGTGGAAACTAAACAACATACTTTTAAAAAATGAATGGGTCAAAGAAATAAGTGCAGAGATCAAAAGATATATACAGACTAATGAAAATGACAATACGACATATCAGAATCTATGGGATGTAGCAAAAGCAGTGATAAGAGGGAAGTTCATATCACTTCAGGCATATATGAACAAACAAGAGAGAGCCCAAGTGCACCACTTAACTTCACACCTTAAGGAACTAGAAAAAGAAGAACAAAGAAAACCCAAAATCAGCCGAAGAAAGGAGATAATAAAAATCAGAGCAGAAATAAATGAATTAGAGGACAGAAAAACTATAGAAAAAATTAATAGAACAAGGAGCTGGTTCTTTGAAAAGATCAACAAAATTGACAAACCCTTGGCAAGACTCTCCAAGGAAAAAAGAGAAAGAACTCATATAAACAAAATCCAAAATGAAAGAGGAGAAATCACCACGGACACCGTACATATACAAAGAATTATTGTAGAATACTATGAAAAACTTTATGCCACTAAATTCAACAACCTAGAAGAAATGGATAAATTCCTGGAACAATACAACCTTCCTAGACTGAGTCAAGAAGAAGCAGAAAGCCTAAACAGACCTATTAGTAGAGAAGAAATAGAAAAAACCATTAAAAACCTCCCCAAAAATAAAAGTCCAGGCCCTGACAGCTATACCAGTGAATTTTATCAAACATTCAAAGAAGACTTGGTTCCTATTCTACTGAAAGTCTTCCAAAAAATTGAAGAAGAAGCAATACTTCCAAACACATTTTATGAGGCCAATATAACCCTCATACCAAAACCAGGCAGGATGGCACAAAAAAAGAAAACTACAGACCAATATCTTTAATGAATACAGATGCTAAAATACTAAACAAAATACTAGCAAATCGAATACAACAACATATTAAAAAAATAATACATCATGATCAAGTAGGATTCATCCCAGAATCTCAAGGATGGTTCAACATACGTAAAACGGTTAACATAATACACCATATCAACAAAACAAAGAACAAAAACCATATGATCTTATCAGTAGACACAGAAAAGGCTTTCGATAAAATACAACACAATTTTATGTTTAAGACTCTCAACAAAATGGGTATAGAAGGAAAATATCTCAACATGATAAAGGCCATATATGATAAACAATCAGCTAACATCATATTAAATGGCACTAAACTGAAGGCTTTCCCCCTTAAATCAGGAACAAGACAGGGTTGTCCACTCTCTCCTCTCTTATTTAATGTTGTACTAGAGGTTCTAGCCAGAGCAATCAGACAAGACAAAGAAATAAAAGGCATCCATATCGGAAAAGAAGAAGTAAAGTTATCACTTTTTTCAGATGATATGATCCTATACATCGAAAACCCCAAAGAATCCACAAAAAGACTACTAGAAACAATAAGCCAATACAGTAAGGATGCAGGATACAAAATTAACATACAGAAGTCAATAGCCTTTCTATATGCCAACAATGAAACAATTGAGAAGGAACTCAAAAGAATAATCCCCTTCACGATTGCAACAAAAAAAATAAAATACTTAGGAATAAACATAACAAAGAATGTAAAGGACTTATATAATGAAAACTATAAACCATTGTTAAGGGAAATCGAAAAAGATATAATGAGATGGAAGAATATACCTTGTTCTTGGCTAGGAAGAATAAATATAATCAAGATGGCTATATTACCCAAAGCAATATACAAATTTAATTCAATTCCCATCAAACTTCCAATGACGTTTTTTAAAGAAATAGAGCAAAAAATCATCAGATTTATATGGAACTATAAAAAACCCCGAATAGCCAAAGCAATCCTAAAGAAAAAGAATGAAGCTGGGGGCATTACAATACCTGACTTCAAACTATATTATAGGGCCATGACAATCAAAACAGCATGGTATTGGCAGAAAAATAGAGACTCAGATCAATGGAACAGAATAGAAAGTCCAGAAATAAAACCACATATATATAGTCAAATAATTTTTGATAAAGGGGCCAACAACACACAATGGAGAAAAGAAAGCCTCTTCAATAAATGGTGCTGGAAAAACTGGAAAGCCACATGCAAAAGAATGAAACTGGACTACAGTTTGTCCCCCTGTACAAAAATTAACTCAAAATGGATCAAAGATCTAAACATAAAACCTGAAACAATTAAGTACATAGAAGAAGACATAGGTACTCAACTCATGGACCTGGGTTTTAAAGAGCATTTTATGAATTTGACTCCACAGGCAAGAGAAGTGAAGGCAAAAATTAATGAATGGGACTACATCAGACTAAGAAGTTTTTGCTCAGCAAGAGAAACTGATAACAAAATAAACAGAAAGCCAACTAAATGGGAAATGATATTTTCAAACAACAGCTCAGATAAGGGCCTAATATTCAAAATATACAAAGAACTCATAAAACTCAACAACAAACAAACAAGCAATCCAATAAAAAAATGGGAAGAGGATATGAACAGACACTTCTCCCAGGAAGAAATACAAATGGCCAACAGATATATGAAAAGATGCTCATCTTCTTTAGCTATTAGAGAAATGCAAATCAAAACTGCAATGAGATACCACCTCACACCTGTTAGATTAGCTATTATTAGCAAGACAGGTAATAGCAAATGTTGGAGAGGCTGTGGAGAAAAAGGAACCCTCATCCACTGTTGGTGGGAATGTAAAGTAGTACAACCATTATGGAAGAAAGTATGGTGGTTCCTCAAAAAACTGAAAATAGAACTACCTTATGACCCAGCAATCCCTCTACTGGGTATAAACCCCAAAAACTCAGAAACTTTGATACGTAAAGACACATGCAGCCCCATGTTTATTGCAGCATTGTTCACAGTGGCCAGGACATGGAAACAACCAAAAAGCCCATCAATAGATGACTGGATAAAGAAGATGTGGCACATATACACTATGTAATACTACTCAGCCATAAGAAATGATGACATCGGAACATTTACGGCAAAATGGTGGGATCTTGATAACATGATACTAAGCGAAATAAGTAAATCAGAAAAAACCAGGAACTGCATTATTCCATAGATAGGTGGGACATAAAAGTGAAACTAAGAGACATTGATAAGAGTGTGGTGGTTACGGGGGGGGGGGGGGGGGGAGGGCGGAATGGGAGAGGGAAAGGGGGAGGGGGAGGGGCATAAAGAAAACAAGATAGAAGGTGACAGAGGACAATCTGACTTTGGGTGATGGGTATGCAACATAATTGAACGACAAGATAACCTGGACTTGTTATCTTTGAATATATATATCCTGATTTATTGATGTCACCCCTTTAAAAAAATAAAATTATTAAATAAAAAAAAAGTAGAAACTCAAAAAGAAATTTTTTTTTCTTTTAAGAGACCTATTTTTTAACAGATTTTCAAAAGCAGATTTTAAAAATAAAAATACATTTAATGCTTGGGAAAAAAAAGAATTATTTTGAACAACAGTTTAATTTTGTCTCTTTCTATACTGCTCTCTTGTAAATGTTTTGTACTTGTGTGTTCTCTAAAAATTAATAGAATCTTATGTCAAAGAACAACAGACTTTTTTTCAGGCAGTTTTACTGCTACTCAAAATATGGGCCTTATTGGACTTGAAACCCCTAAGTATTGAGAGACTTTGGGTAATGAGGTCTTTCTAAGATAGAAAGAACATTTATTACTTAAGTCCTCTTCTACATCTAAAATGTTGGAAATGCTATAATTCCATTTTTGGTTTTTTTTGAATGCTGATGGTTGTAGTTTTAGAAGACCTAATGAATGTCTTTGTAGTTTTAAATAAAATAAACTAAAAATTGGATAATAATAACTAACATTTATTGAAGTCTTATTAAGAACCATATTCTAAGTCACCACATGTAAAGATTAATTTATCCCTTACAACAATACTGAGGTAGGTTATTATACTGACTTTATAGATGCAAAATCAAGGTGTGGTTATTTTAATAGTCTAAAACTATTAAATAAAAGAGCTGGGATTTGATACTCAGTAGTTTGATATCAGAAGCTATAGCTTTAATTATTACATAATACTGTACTCCTAATACCTGTAGTGAAGACCCTGTCTAGATCAAGGCAAATTTTTACTTAAGAATCAAGCTATGAGAAAAAAAGGAATTAGAATAGTTTTGAGGTTTTTTTATGAGCATATATAATTCATTTAATTCCATTTATAAAGCATCACAATAATTTATTTCTATTTTTTCATATGGGCCTAGAACAGGAGTGAAATTGTTAAATCAGTAGGTTGAGGGAGAATCCACCTCTCATGACAGTTTTGTAAATTTATGTCACATGAGCAATAACAGTGGTGAGCAACTGGTGAAGGTGGTAGGAGTGATGGATAATGTGCAATTTTTATATTACATGACGCATTAGCTGTCCTTTTGAAAAAGAAAGGCTTGTATATTTTTTTCAGACTGCATTACTTGACACTTAAATATTTAATAAATTCACCTGTTCCTTTTCTTGCTTTAAAGGATATGAATTTTTCCAGTTTTACTGAGAAATAATGGACATACATCACTGTGTAAGTTTAAGGTATACAGCATGATGGTTTGATTTACATATATTGTGAAGTGATTACAACAGGTTCAGCTAACATCTATCTTCTCACATAGATGTAATAAAAGGGAAAGGAAGATATAAGGAAAAATTTTTTCTCTTGAGATGAGCACTCTTAGGATTTACTCTCTTAACAACTTTCCTACATACCATACAGCAGTGTTAGCTATACCATGTTGTACATTAGCATTTTAGAATACGTGTGAATATGTGGCTTAGAAATTATTCTGCTCTAAGAATCCATTGCAGGGCCCTTGTCCACAAAAATAAATAGTATTAAATCTAGAGTGTAAGGCAAGTACATTATGTAGCGCTCTTTGGTAAGTCCTATGTGTAGGTAAGAAGAGGGTTAGGAATGATATTCATATGCCTTTAAAACCAGAGTGTAGGGAAGGGATTAAGACCACAACTGAAACTGCAAAATAAATACATGATAATGCCAATAATAAACTTCAAAGATATGAGGTTAAAGAGAAAGAGGTTCAATTCATGTTCATGCTAACATGAGCTAGATTTGCAGTCAGTTTCAGGTTTGATGAGCACAACTGAGTAAAAGGTTTGTGCACTAGATTCAGGCCAAATGGCAGTGAAATATGGCTGCAGGTACCATATTGTGTGTGTCCAATAACATTACACAAATATTACACTGGTTGTCATGCGTATATAAAAAAATTAATGCAATTTCACATAGAATTTTTGTTTTGTACTCATAAAAGGAAAGTGAGATCCTGAGAAGTAAAGATAATAATATAGAGCACATTTTGTTGATTCTAGTGTGGCTACTTGTTTTTTCTTTAACAGAGAAGGAAGCGTCTCTCCACTCTGCCTGAGAAGAAAAATTGTATTGGGTCCTCTACAATAACTCACCAGAAGACCCAGTGGGCTTTGAGATCCAGACTCAGTGAATAGACTCTGGTGGAAAATTCTTAGAGGAGGGATTACAGACATTGCTTTGGCTGTTACTGACTAGTGGCCTGGGAGTACATCACGGCCCAAGTCTTGACAGTAAAAGGATACCCTTTGACCGTTCTCCCTGGTGTTTTTTTTTTTCTTTCCAGAGTTCCACATTTTACTCTTAAAGGCGGTCTTAGCTTATGTTGTTTTCTTTCAGCTATAAAGGTCTAGTATATTTACAGCTTGCTCAAGTCAATTTTATAAATAGCCTTTACTATGTGAAAGGCATTTGGGGTAGGACATTAGCAGAAGGCTACAAAAATGAGTAAAATATAGTCTCTGTTCTCAAAAATCTCATTAAAAAAAACAACATGTAACTACAATACAAGGCAGAGTGAAATTCGTTCTAAAGACATTCCAAGAGAAGCTGTAGGAGGACAATGTTAGCAATCCCTAAAATTTAGGATATCACATAGATTTAGATGCATCAATCAGTTTCAAGCTACAAACAGCAGCCCTGGCTAATGTGAGTAGAAAATGGATTTAATAAAAGGGTATCAGGTAGCTCACAAAGTTTCTAGAAGGGCGGGGCATGGAGATTTGCAGACAAAAGCAGTATGCAAACTCACATAGCACAGAGCTGATCTGATGAAGATACTCTTCCAGTAAGAGCTGGACCCAGATTCCACCCACCCGCCAACAGTGAACCTAGCACTATGACCCCAGAACCACATTCTGAAGTCTCTGAAAATTGGATGTTGCTGCCGCCATTCTCACCAGAGTGGAATCCACACAGTCCCTGCCTCTCCACATCACCAGTATCCAGCTGCAAGCCTGGAGTAGCTCCCTCTCATTGTCAGGGTCTGAGTCATCATGTTCCTACACCATAAATTCAAGGGTCTGGGAGAACAGTTGTGATGCTTTCAGTTTCTTTAGCAGGCTCCAGCTCTTTGTTATATAGAGCGGGGAATGGTTCACAAACATATGAATGGTATTTAGATGCTGGGAAGCCAAAATTCATTGCAACAGTCTGCTTCCATCGAGCAAGCTGTACTGGACACTCAGTTTAAGGGGAGGAGATCTGTATTCGGTCTATTTTGGGTAGCATATCCTCTTTCTTGTGTTCAGTGAGATAATGCTTTTTATCACTTACTATCATCCTGTATTCCCTTTTATCTTGGAGCATTTTGCCATCTCCCTGGTGAGATAGTCATAGCTGGTACTCCTGGGACTTATCTAGTTGTGGTATTTTTATTTGTAGCCAGGATTATAAATAAGACTATATTGAATGAAAAAAATGTTTAATTAATAAGAAAAATAGTAATTCTTCTAAGTTAAATGGTGGTTTGGGGAAAAATAGATATTATAATGTATTTCAAAGAAACAGTTGGAGATAACTCATAGACATGGATAGTTTATCTGACAACTGAAAGAAATTTAAGATGTAAAAGTAGTTGTGACACAATCAGCTATTTGTTTCCCGACAATGAGAAATATTCAATATAAGCTATTTAAGGAGCAGAATGATTCCAGGCAACAAAAACATGCAATAAAGCACTTAACAGGTTTATATAGAACAGCTTTTCCTAAGGGGTTCTAATTCACTAATAGACATTCCCTTGATTGCCTCTGATCATTTTGGTAACTAAAAAGAACTTGAGACCCTGGCCAGTTGGCTCAGCAGTAGAGTGTCAGCCTGGCGTGTGGAAGTCCTGGTCAGGACACACAGGAGAGGTGACCATCTACTTCTCCCACCCTTCCCTTTCTCTCTCTCTCTCCTCTTCCCATAGCCATGGCTCCATTGATTCAAGCATGGCCCTGAGCACTGAAGATGGCTCCAAGAAGCCTTGCCTCAAGTGCTAAAGATAGCTTGGTTGCCAGTGGCTCCAGAAAGGGGTCCATGGGTGGATCCCAGTCAGGACGCATGCAAGAGTCTGTCTCTGTATATCCCTTATTCTCACTTAAAAAAATTAAATTAAATTAAATTAAATAATTACACAACACATACAACTATATAGAAGATATTAGGCTTTCCCTCTGAGTTTCAGACTCATATATACAAATTTTTACTGAAAGTCTACTTAGAACCCTCAAGTACATAACACTCAACACCCCCCAAACTGAATTATATTATTGTCTTGCCAAACCCTGTTCCCTTTCTAATATTTCCTACTCAGTGAATGATGCCTCTATATGCCCAAGCAACCAGGAACTATATAGAATGTCACCAGCAAGTCTTCCCCCACCTCACCTCCTACATCGAATCCATGACAATATTTTTGAAATTTTACATTGTAAATATGTTTTCAATCTGTCTGCTTCTCTCTGTTATCACCGTCACTCCATCTTAAGTCCTCTCTCACAGGAATCCCGGCCATGTGCTCATACTTGGCTCTTTCTCTGGACCTGCTGGCCGCGGCGCCATCCCTAGGCAGCAGGCAGAAACTCAGATCTGAAACTCAGATCTCCTCTTGGCTTTTCGTTGCACAGAGTTTTGCATTCAGATGAATCAGGTTTTGAATTCTGACTTTGTTCCTTATTAGTAAGATGGTCTTGGGCAAGTCACTCAACCTCTTTAAGCCTTATTATCTTCATTTTAAAATGGAAAATAATGCTTTTCTAAATGGAGATTACTCTAAGAATTAAATGATAAAATGTGTTGAAAGTGTCCAGCACAGTCAGTCGCCAACACAAAGTAAATCCTTCTGTAAAAATTTTCATAATCATTATCAGGAATGAAGTCTTTTTGGTGTAGATTTTCCATCAGAGGAGGTTTTTAATACAAAGCAGATTCTTTTTCTTTTAAATTAAGAAACAGAAAGGACAACGCACAAAAGATTATTCGCATGCTATACAGAGCACCATGTAACAGATGACACCCTTGGAATCTCCCAAGGGGAAAAGGGGTTGTTTATTTCTCAGTGGGAACAGAGTATCAATGTAAAAATAAAAAAACATTTTTTTTTAAATCCACCAAGATACATCAGGAGTGACAGCAGCAACAGCTGCAGCACCATTAAAGGTTTTACAGGTATTCATTCATTCATGTATTCATCAAACATTTATTAAACACCTAACATGTGCTCTGTGCTTCTTGCTGGAGATACCAAGAATAGAATTCAAAGTGTGCTCATAAAGGAGCTCACAGTTTAGTGAGAAAATTGTAAGTTAATGTGCTTTATATGGTAACAGAAATATGCACATCCTTTGAGACCTGTAAAACCTCTACTGAAAAGGGAAGAAATTAAAAAGAGTGACAAAAGCAGAAGGAAAAGAAGGGAGACAGAAAGGTCATCTGAGAAAGAGCAGCACATTGACAGACACGTCTCCCAGATACGGAGAGGTCCTGAGTGATGAGTCAGTGCTGAATCTTTTAAGGTGGCTGTAGCCTGTGCGTCTGGTTGTGGCAGGAACCTGTGCTTTGCCCAGAAACACCAAGCCGAAGCAATATTAAGTTGAGTACTATTGCCTTTGGATCTCGGCATCATCTGAGGCACCTTTTTGATCATTAGTCTCTCCAAAATCCAAGTATAATTCATTCAAAAAACCAATAACCTCAGCCCCTTCTTCACCAAAATGCACAAGAGGGAATTAAATCAGTTCCTTTTTTTGGCTACTCTGTCTGTCCACTTCCACCTGACCAAATGCTCTGAAAGATGCAGTGGCTTGGGGCTCATTTGAAGACTAGCAGAGGCCTGGAAGGAAGAAATGCCAGGACACATTTCAATCAATTGAGCTACATCATATGCCAATCAGGGATCTTCCAGACTCTTGGTGCCTTAGGGGAGGGCCACAAAAGACCCTTATTCATCTCTAATTCTCTTCTTCTTTCTGCTATCCTTTCTTCTCCATATAACCCCTTTTTGTATTTGTTTAATCACCTAAATTATTGTTCAAAAAAACTAAGCTTCTTCCCCCAAAAACCTTCTACTCTATGTCCCTGCCTCAGTTGCTCACGACATGTCACATAGCAAGGCTACAGCTACCTTAACAGCTTCACCACTGACCCATCACTCAGGACTTCTCATATCTGGGAGACCTGTCTGTCAATGTGCTGCTCTGTCTCCAATGACCTTTCGGCCCCCCTTCTTCTCCTCCTGCTTTTGTCACTGCTTTCAGTTCCTTCCCTTTTCAGTGGGCTACACAGTAGGTTGTTGGAAATACAGATCTGCATCTTGGTAGAAAAGTCCAAGAGATAAAGACCTAGGAGACATCATTATGTAAATGAGTGCCAAAGTCACCAAAATTGATAAGGTTGCCCAAGAACAAGATATAAAGCAGGGACAAAGGACCAAAAAACAACACTCTAAAATCCGAGATGAATGAAGAAGATTGAGTGCAAGTGAAAGTATGCACGGTCAGGGAGACAGCTGAATAAGAAACTGTGGGGCCCAGAAGCTAACAGATGAGGAACATTCAAATTTGTTCATTCAACCCAATGCAGATAGAATATCTACTACGTGCCAGGCACTACTAATAGATGCTGAAACTATACCTGAAAAAACAAAACAAAACAGTCCTTTCCCTCATGGAATTATACTCTAAGGGAAACAGATGAGTAACAGGTAGGTAGTGATATGTAAGCTATGAAAAAATCTGAAGCAAGTAAAGGAATTGGAAGTGATGAGAGAAGTGGGTACTATTTTAAATCACAGTGTTTACACAGAGGGCTTCTGTAAGAAGTAACATTTACAACAAGATCCGAATGAAAAGAGAAAGCCATGTGAAGCCATGAAACAGCGCAGTGGCTTGTTTGCAGAACAGTAGGTAAGCCTGTGGAGCTGTAGTGCGGTGTAGTAAGGGGGGCGAAATGGGAAATGAGGCAAGAGAGTTGGCCTTGGGCCAGACCATGCAGGGTCTTGCTGAGAGGTCAAGTGTGATGACTGAGAAGATGCTATTGGATTCAACAATTAACAGACCATTGATGACCGCCGGGAGAGCAGTTCAGTCAAGTGTAGTGGAAAGAAGCCAAGTAGACTGCAAGAGTTGAAAAGTGAATTGCACGAGAGAAAAGAGACAGCTAGTATAAACTCTCAAGATATGTGTTGATGAGGAAAAGGACAAAGGGTCAGAGTCTGATGGCATTGCAGGGTGGAGACAGCATTTCTTTTAAGTTGGGAAGAACTTGACAAAAAGAAGATGCAGGAGAGAAAAAATGAAACTCATGAACAAAGGAAGGCCCCGCAGACAAAAGAATGAGATCAGAAGCACAGGGCAGTAAAGCTTAGAAGAGGAGGAAGGACCTCTGTTGGCACACTGCTGTGCGTATACAATGTGGCGGGGCAAGGTGAGCTTAGGAGCTTGTGTGCGCTGGTCTCTCTTTCCCCTGAGAATGACTAGGTCAAGTTCTGTGCTCACAGTGAGAGGACTGGGCTCCTGAGCAGTGTGGGGAAAGGAGACACAGAAAGAAAGCTGCTGGAAATCAGAGAAGGGGTGGGGAGAGGGGCAGTCCACTCTGAAGGCATTGACAAGGGTGGGAAACTCATGAGTTTGAGAACCCCAGCATCCAGTGAGAAACTTGGGGTTCTGAGGGAGGCAAGTCAGACCAGACTGGATCCCAGCAGGTAAATGGAAAGCGATGAGAGAGGAATAGGAGCCATCTCGGAGGCTGATGTCCACACACTCTAGTGCCAATCCCCTAGTGTGAAGAAAGTGGTGGTTGAGGCCCTGGCCGGTTTGCTCAGTGGTAGAGCGTTGGCCTGGCGTGCAGGAGTCCCAGGTTCGATTCCCAGCCAGGGCACATAGGAGAGGCGCCCATCTGCTTCTCCACCCCTCCCCCTCTCCTTCCTCTCTGTCTCTCTCTTCCCCTCCCACAGCCAAGGCTCCATTGGAGCAAAGTTGGCCCCGGAGCTGAGGATGGCTTTATGGCCTCTGCCTCAGACACTAGAATGGCTCTGGTTGCAACAGAGCAACGCCCCAGATGGCCAGAGCATCTCCCCCTGGTGGGCGTGCCGGGTGGATCCTGGTCGGGCGCATGGGGGAGTCTATCTGACTGCCTCCCCATTTCCAACTTCAGAAAAATACAAAAAAAAAAAAGTGGTGGTTGACAAGAAAATCCACACTGTACGATCTCTATGAGTTTAGCAGGGCATATTCACAGCTAATTAAATCCACAGCAATCTGTTCACATACAACTATTTCCTTTGTTTCTAAAGTTCTGAGAAAGCACATCTTTCAAGTATGATTGGCTGATAAATACTTAATATTGGAAGTATTTCAACATCAGTTGTCAGGATATTACAGAATAGTGGCTAAGAGTGTTGTCTCTGGCACCAGACCCTATGGATTTGACTCCACCTCTGACCCTTACCAGCTCTGTGACCTTGAGTAAGTTACTTAACCTCTCTATACTTTATTTTTCTCAACTGTAAAATAGAAATCATATAATATCTACTTACCCTTGTTGCATAATTATGAATATTTATTATTTACTTAGAACAAAGTCTGGCAATGTGGAAGCTGTATTTGTTTAAAAATAAAATTCTCTTTTGGCCAGTAATAATGCTATCCATTGAACATGAATTAGCCTAATCCTCATTTAAAAACTATAAAATATGCTTATTGTTCCCATTTTACAAATTAAATGAGCTCAGGAGGGTTAAGAGACTTTTTGAGATCACACAGCAAGGAAGAATAGGAACTGGGATTTGAACTTGTGTTTGTCCATCCCCAAGTCATGTGCTCCTTTAACTAAATCATGCTATCCTATGAAAGTTTACACTTGCAAAGGTTACATGGGTGTGGCAATTTCCAGGTAGAGAAAACCACTATGTACTTGATGCTGTTCCCTTTTCGGTGGCTCATGGGGTCTATTTTCATATGCATCTCAGCTATGGAATTCAAATCATATCACATATACGCCCCCCCCAACCTCCCCCTAAACTCAGCACTGAATATTACAACCCAGATTTTGAGGTTAAGTTTAAAATATATTAGTTTTGGTTTAGTTGCTTTAAACCTTTAATGACATTTGATACATTAACATTCTGCCACCCTGAAGTATTTTTAAAATGTCAGCTGAAATGATTGATTTGTACTCACCTTTTATAAGGTTGCTCAAGCCCTACCACAAAACGTAGATGAATGATTAAAGAAAAATGAGCTGTTTGCCCAATCTACCTTAGGAATTCCTTTCACAAACAGCCCAGCTTACTTCATTCCAGGTCCCTTGCTAGAGGACAGCCTTCGGCAGCAGTCTGGGGCTTCGATTGTTCTGTGACGATGTTATCGCAGGTCTGCAGCAACGTGGGAAAAATAGAATAAAAACATCCACGCATACTCAATTAGCTGAGGTTTCTTTTTTGGAAAGGACTGTCTTGTTAGAGTTGCAAGACCATATGATATTCGAGATTACATCACACACTCCAGAGCCAGACTTGTGGATTCAACTCCCAGCCTCACCACCTAGCAAAGGGGGACACAGGCAGCTTTTAAACCCGGTGCCTCCGTTTCCTCTCTTATGAAATGAAGGCAGTAAGTTTTAACTATACAAGTTTCCTGTGAGTGTCTTTTGAGTTCATACATTTAGAATGTGCCTGGCACCTAGCACTCAAAACATACCTGCTAGTATCGTCAAGGTATTTTGTTCTCCTTTCCGGGTTTGGAAAATGGTCTTTATTTATTTATTTTTTATTTTATTTATTTATTTTTTTTGTATTTTTCTGAAGCTGGAAATGGGGAGAGACAGTCAGACAGACTCCCGCATGCGCCCGACCAGGATCCACCCGGCACGCCCACCAGGGGCGACGCTCTGCCCACCAGAAGGCGATGCTCTGCCCCTCCGGGGCGTCGCTCTGCCGTGACCAGAGCCACTCTAGCGCCTGGGGCAGAGGCCAAGGAGCCATCCCCAGTGCCCGGGCCATCTTTGCTCCAATGGAGCCTTGGCTGCGGGAGGGGAAGAGAGAGACAGAGAGGAAGGAGGAGGTGGGGGTGGAGAAGCAAATGGGCGCTTCTCCTATGTGCCCTGGCCGGGAATCGAACCCGGGTCCCCCACACTCCAGGCCGACACTCTACCACTGAGCCAACCGGCCAGGGCCTTTTATTTTTTATAAATAGTGACAAGAGTACATGGTTGTTATAGACATTGGTTTTGTTTTGTTTCATTTTTGATATATTTAGTTGTTTGCTGTTTTTAATCTTGCTTGGCAACATAGAAAGTTTAAAATGTCACTTGCACACGGTGGTTGCTGATTCTTTCTCATTTTGTCATTTGTTGTTGTTTTAATGCCCTTACTTGACAAAACAAAAAGCTTGCAAACCCATATCAGTCTCAAAATTAATTTTCAAAACCTTGATGACCCATGAAAGCCCCACATTTGGGTATCACTATTGCCCTTAGGAATTTCCTCAATAAAATAGCCGCACCACTAGCTCACGTGCAGTCACGAATTGTAGGGCATTCCATTTTAATTCCAGCAACCGGGATAGAGGAATACAATAAAGACAGCTAGTGTAACTCTAGGGACACTTTTTCCAGCCCCTCTAATTAAAGGCTGCAGCAGTTACTCAGGCGAGGCAGAAAGATTACCCTGGGCTTAAGTAATGAAACTAGTTTTATAATTTGAGCATTTGAAGATAGAAGAGGGCAGTGTGTCCATTTGTTTTACAAAATACCTTTTGCAGCTGACCCAAGATTTTTCTTTTAAATGTGAAATAACAGCAATGTAGTCAGAATTAACTCTACCCACACATGTAGAAAAATCTTAAATCGAGCCTTATACTTCTTAAAATCTTAGACTTCTGTAAATATGTTCTTAGACTGCTGTAACTGCTATTCCAGAAGGTCTGTTAAACAACATTTCTCAAAGTGAGTTTTTCAAAACAGAATTAACCTACAGACCACATTAGTTACTTGGGGCTGCCATAATATGGTACCAAAAACAGAGTGGTTTAAACAACAGCTATCCATATTCTCACAATTCCGAGGCTAGACGTCTGAGATCAAGGTATCCTCAGCACCATGCTCCTTCTGAAGACTGGAGGGGTTGATCCGGGCCTTTTTCCTAAGTTCCAGTAGTTCATTGGCTATGGCAGTACAGTGCCAGTCTTCACATGGCATTCTCCCAGTGTGTGTGACTGTCTCTGGGTCCAAATTTCCCCCTTTTTTTCAGGATTCCAGTCATATTGGATTAGGGTCCCAGCCTACTCCAGGATGATCTCATCTTTAACTAATTGCATCTGCGATAGCCCTATTTTTCAAATACAGGACCATGCTGTAGTGCTGAGACTGAACATGTGTGTCAGCCCAAAATTCATATGTGAAACCTAGTCTCCAATGTGATGGTATTAGGAAATGGAGCTTTAGGGAGCTGATTAGATCATGATGGTGGAGCCCTCAGGACTGAGATCAGTACCCTTATAGAAGAGACCCCAGAGAGCTCTCTTGTCCCTTCCACCAATTAAGGACGCAGCACCAAGACAGCCATTTATGAACTGGGAAGCAGATCCTCACCAGTCACCAAATCTGCCAGGGCCTAAGTCTTGGATTCTCAGCCTCTAGAACTGTGAGAAACAAATCTTGTCAAATCCATTTAGTCTATATTTTTATTATTATTATTATTATTATTATTATTATTATTATTACAGCACTTTGAATAAAAACAGGACTTCAACATATAAATTGAGGAGTAAGGGGCACAATTGAAGCCATAGCAAATACTCTTCCATGAAATAGTTTTAAGGCTAAAACAATTAGGAACGTTTGCCAGCTCCATGCGTTACCCGCATCCATGAGACACATCAGCATCTTGAAAATATCGAGCTTTTCTGTAATAAACCTTGTACAATAAGAAAACTTGGTAAAACCCAGTGTGTCTCAAACCAAGGTGACTTGGGAATCTGTTTCCTTAAGTGACATTCATTTACACTCACTATTATTCCATGAAACAGCCCTCAGAAAATGCAGCCAGAATTCAAGCAGGACAGCAGCCTGGGGCTAACACCGTGGTCATTGTCAGTAACCACTGTGAAAACAAATTCCAGGCAAAGCAGCAAGCCTGTGACAACCCATAACCCTCTGGCCTCTTCTTGTCTCTTTGGGAGAAGAGGAGGAGCGTTACAAATCCTGGACATAGGAGCTCTTTGTGGCAATTATGACAGACTCAGAATCGAGTGGCCAAAAGGAGGGGAAACAGCACGCTGCCACGCTGCCAAAGCTCTTTAAATGAGGTCATGCACTTGAGTGCACAGACTGGCTGATAACACGGCAGTGCAGGAAGAATGGGTAGGAAACAATAGAGCACGGTGGCGGCTCTTTTGTGCGTGGGAAGGAAGAGAAGTAGGGATGAGCCCCCGGGCTGTGCGGTTGCCGCAGCTAATCAGACCCACAGCTGGTCCCCTCGGGCGAGCGCTCCGCTTGTCCCGGTACCCCCGCCAGTCCCCGCGCCCCTGCCTGTCCTCGGGCCCCAGCCTGTCCCCGTGTCCCCACCGCAGCTCGCAGGCTCGTTGCCTTGCTAATCCCACTCTGCACATGGCCCTGCTTGACAGGAGCAAGAGAGAAGTCACTGTGCAGGAGCCGATGTGCTTTCCTTTTTAAGCAGATGCTGCTTGATTGGACGCCTGACTTTGCGATTAACTCAGGCTTATTTTTTGCCATATGTCTTTCCCAAAGCTGCTTGAGTTCCCGGTGCAAGCTGAAACCCTGTGATTTTATTAATCCAGCAGTGGCTCCGCGTTTCGCAGCTGGTTCACCACTGGGTCTGCAACTGGCATTTTGCTCGCCTCCTTTGGCCTGGCTAGAACAACTGCTGGCCTGTTTGCCTCCACAGACTCATTATTCATGCAGCCAATAGGCCCATATCAGATACTGCAGAAGTAGAGTCTTGATTCAGAGCTGAAAGAAAAATAGGCTATGACAACACCTGTGGAAATCTTCTAAAGGCCTGATACAAACAGGGGAGAAATGAAGAATTGTAGTGCAGAGAGGAATAGGGTAGGCAACCAGCAGCACTTAACTGGAAAGCAAACGAGCTTCAGGTGTGTGAAAATGTGCGACGTGATATTCGAATTTTGATAAGGACCAAGTATTGCATAAAACAATTGAAAACAAATGGAGGAAGAACAGAAAGTCTGCTTTTTAAAGAAAACCCATTCAACTAAGTTCACTAAAAGGCGATGTGATCTAGTAATAAAAGGCAATTGGCATCCCCTGTTTAAAAATGAGGCTTCAAAATAAAGTTCCTACTAGGACTTTTATTATAGCCTCTAAAGTCCAAACATAGGCCCTCCCCCGCATGAAACAACTGCTTACTGGGTGAAATGATTAGCTGAACAGTAAGATCAGAGACCGAGGCACCAACGCTATGTTAGTGTTATGAAATGCAATCAGTGTGTGAAAATAAGCCCAAGCTCCCATTTGGCCATTATTTGAAGCCATGGAAGATGATCCATTTCCCTCCTTGTTAACACACCCTAAAGGACTGAGGTACACACCACATAAGTGTATACACACACACACACACTTACATGTACAGAAACACAGAAACACAACTCGAGTTTCTGCCTCTCCGTTTAGAAAGGGGAGCTGAAACCTCTGTACTTGTGACCCTCTTGCCAAAGGCGTACATGTTTACCTGCCTCCACTCTGTCTTGGGGACATAAACAAAATAGAGATGAGCATATTGAAGAAAACTGTGGGGGAATATTACTTGGTTCTCCTGATGAGAAATTGAAACCCAACAAGACTGTTGGATAAAATGCAATTGTTCTTCAGTCAGCAGCATATCGTAAATTCAGCCTTGGAAACCAAAGCTAAGGACTGCAGAAAGCTCAGAGACCAGGAAAGAGAATGAAACACAGGAGGGTGGTTAGTGATTCCCCACAAGTGGTCTGGGATGTTCTTTGAAACCTCATCATTATGACAGGCTCCCTGCAGGGCTTTTTCTAAGCAATTCCTTCTAAATGCCCTCAGAGTGAAAACATGTTGTAAGTTCAAGGAAGAATGGATTTCTCAGACAGAATACGCAACATCTTTGGGATCTATGAACCAGAGGTTAGCGCAAGAGGGCATTTTGATGCTAGGAATTAGAATTGCTACCAGAGGTAAAATATGGTGGGAATTCAACCTGGTTTAGGCAACGTTTGAAATATTTTGCAAGATTTCTACAAGCAAAAAGAAAATCAAAGTATTTTATTTCTATCAACATTTTTCTCTTCCCCACCTCAATGCCATCGTTTTGTTGTTGTTATTTCCTCTGATAAATCAGTTTAACAACAATGTAGAAGCCCTGAGAGGGTGAATTTCTAGTCAAATGTACTTTATTTTGTCACAGAGTCTAAAGATAAGACCGGTGTGCCACGGCCTGGCTGATCCCTTCCAGGAGGCAGTATATCCTCTGAACACTGAGTGACCCACTGTTCTCAATCTTGGCTGAACACTGGTATTACCTTTAGAAGTTTTTAAAAAACTGGTGCCTAAATCCTCCTTCCCCAGAGATATTGATTTATAATTGGTCTGGGCTGCAGCAGAGCACAGGGATTTTTTTAAGCTCCCAGGTAATTCTAATTTGCAGCCATGGCTCAAAACCAATGTGAAACTAACATATAGCATTTGGGTCTATTTTTTTCCAATCCCTTTCCTTCTCTGTCCTTCCAGAATTCCTCATGGGCCTCTCTCCTGACCCACTGCTGGCTGATATTCTAAGTCTGAGCTATAGCACAATGAATGGGCCTGATGCCTTTTTCTGCTGGAGCATAATAGAAGATGAATTACAACAACCCTCCTTTCTCCACTATCTGACTTCTTGATGCATATTTATGCACATTCAGTCTCCCTAGATTCAGTATGCCAAACTGCATCAGACAGATTGGAAACTCAGTGGAAGGGTTGGGGCAGTTTCAGAAAGGGGTTACAAGACTGAAAAGAACAGGGGCTTCTACTGTAGCGGACTATCCCGAGCCTCAAAACGAAGGGAACCCTCAAGGATAATTCCTCTGCTATCCACCAGGGCTCTCTGCCATCACGAGTAGCAAGCTCCTCCATCAAAAGCCTTATTCCTAAAGTCTGTCAGGAGACTTATTTCACACAGCATGTTATCCTCCAGGTCCACCCATGTAGTCCCAAATGGAAAGATTTAATTTTTTTTATTGCTGCGTTATACTCCATTGTGTATATATACCATATCTTTTTTTATCCATTCATCTATCGAAGATCACTTGGGCTGCTTCCATATCTTGGCTATTATAGATAATGCTGCAATGAACATAGGGAAGTGTATATATTTTCAAATTAGTGTTTTTATTTCTTCAGATAAATTCCCAAAAGTGGAATTGCTGGATTGTGTAATCCCTATCTTCTCCAGGGAAACTCCACCTCTTCCCACTTCCAGATCCTCCCAACATACACCATAGTCCAAATTGGATTTCCTCAGTCTTGAGAAGCAGCCATACATGTAGCCAGATAGGCAGTGATGCTCTTAGCCTTCTCAACTTGCCAGTGCAGACACGGGCTCTAGTCCCAAGAGCAAGGGTTGTCCAAGATGGCCAACTGAGTTTTCTTTCCTATAGTTCTCCACTAGAGCTCAGCTAGAGACTCTAATAAATTAATTAGGCAACTTATCTCAAGGGTGGGTTATTTTTTCCTTCCTATTTCTTAAATACACCAGAATAGTCTTTGCTAGGAATCTCTAATTTAAATAACATTTGAGGTCAAGGAGATACATGGTATAAGACAATAGAGAAGGCTGGTAACATAATTCATTTAATGTTATTCTACACTGCATTAACCAGTGTTCTCCAAGAACTGTTAATACTTCATTAAAGTATTTATATATATGTTGCTATATATATATATGGAAATATATTCTAATTTATTATGAGGAATTGCCTACACATTTATGAAGGCTGAGAAATTCCATGATGTGCTGTCTGCAAGCTGGAGACCCAAAAATGCCTGTGGGATTAAGTACAAGTCCAAAGGCCTAAGCACAGGATTCAAATCCCAGTGGTTCAAATCCCAGTCCCAATTTACTTTATCGATTCTACTGATTCAAATGCTAGTCTCATATCACAGACACACCCAGAACTGATGTTTAATCTGAACACCCATGATTAGTCAAGTTGATATATAATAACCGTAAAAAATGCTAAAAAATAAAAAATAAAAACATAAAAATTATCAAAATTACTGTGACACCCAAACAAAAATATATTTGAGGATCTAAGTCAGACTACAGGTTCCAGTTTCTGAACTCAGGACTCAATCTATATGGACAAAAGTATATTTCTCTATTTTATCTTCAAGGTATGTATCTTAGCCTAGGAGTCATTACTGAGCTTAAAAAAGAAAAAGTACTGTCTTTGCTGCCCCACATGAATCATCACTGAAGAGCTACATTCCCACTAGTGGGTACACTCTCTGTCTCCCTAATCAATAGTAGTGTATTAATTCTCACATTTACATTTTTGATCAAGCTGCTCTTTTTACCCCACCACCCCACCCACTTCTCTCTATCCTTTCACCTGGCTTATGCCCATTTGTGCCTCAAATGTCAGCTGAAGTGGAACCTGCTGGAAGAAGCCTTCTCTACCAGACCACCCAAGTTAGTCTGGACCTCTGTAGGCATTCCCATGGCACCCTGTATTTATTCATTCATAGAACACTTCATAATTTTAAATATCTGCTCTAGGCACACTGACCAGATTGGAAAAGATTTGTAAGTCGAACGATATTGTGTATTAGTGAGGCCATACAGCAAAATGCACTTTTTAACACTCATTGGTGGGAGTGAAGATCTATATAACATGTACTAGCATAGAACTTCAACGCAGAGGTATTAATCCCAGAGAAACTGTTTTGCATGTGTATAAGGAGATATTGCTGATAAGATACTTAGCAGTATTTTTATAATGTACATCATTCAGAAAATGGATAATTAGCTTGTATTAACTAAAGTATATTCATGAAATGGATGACGATGCAACAATAAAAAATGAAGATATTAAAGCTACATGTATCAATGGATAAATCTCATAAATACAATTCTAAGAGAAAAACTCCAGTCATAGAAGATCACCTGCAGCATGATATAGTTTATATAAAGTTTTGAAATGGCTGAACAAAATTATAACTTGTTTAGGAAATATGCAGTGAGTTGTATTAGTTTGCCCAAGCTGCTGTAACATGGACCACAAACTGGATGGCTTAAACAACAGAAGTGTGTCTCACACTTATGGAGGCTGTAAATCTAAGGTCAGAGTGTCAGCAGAATCGGTTCCATCTGACGTCTCTCAGAGGGAATCTGTTCCATGCCTTTCTTCCAGCAGCTGGAGATTTTTGGGCAATCTTTAGTGTTTCTTGCCTTATAGATACATCATCTTGATTTCTGCCTTCATCCTCACATGGCATTCTCCCTGTGTGCATATCTGTCTCTGTGTCCAAATTTCTCTCTTTTATAAAGACATGGTTATATTGATTAGGGCCCACCCTCATGATCTCTTCTTAACTTGATAATGTGCAAAAACCCTATTTTCAAATAAGGTTACTTACAGAGGTACTTGAGGTTAGGACTTAAACATGTCTGAGGTGACACAATTCAACCCTTAACATAAATATATAAAAAATGTGTGATAATAATAAACTCTTAATTAAGAAAAGTAATTACTTTGGGGGAAAAGGAGGGATATGTGTTCAAAAAGGGGTTGACTGGGAATTCCAACTACCATGGGAATATTTTATTTTTTCAGTTGATCATGAATACACAAACGTTCACTCTGTTATTCATTATAGTTCCTTTTATGTCTAAAATATTTTGTGATAAGAATATAAAATACATAATTTATGATAATTAAAACTTCTCTCTTAATGTTGGTCTTCAAATTATACTGTAAAATATATGAGGGCAGACCCTTTGTACCACAAACCTAGTACACTGCTTAATGCAGAGTGGATATCTAATAAATGTCTGAATTAATGATGGAGGTGGACATTATTAGCTACTTGGAGATGAGGAGATTGAGGTGTAGAGGAGGAAACTGAGGTTATGATCACATTGTTGTATAGATGATCAGCAGAATCAAAGCTTGAACTTAAGTACTTTGACCTTCCAAATATCACTTTCCTCTGTCTTGGTGAGTAGATGAGGAATTGAGGACCCCAGAAATCCAAAAAGTTATTGCTCCTTTTTTGTTGTCATTGGATACTCAATAGTTAGTCGGGCAGAGACACTCAGATGTTAACAGGCCTCAGCACCTTTAATGACAAATGCACTAGTTGAGAATTTAGAGACCAACGTGTTGAGATGTGGAGATCCATATCCACTGGAATTGCCTGGATGCAGGTGGGTAGCCTTGAAGAATTACAGTGATCACTTCTTCTTTGTGGCCAAAATAAATAATGAACTGGAAGGATCTAGAGGGGGAAAAGTATATGATATAAGCACATCACTAGGGACAAGAGTATCTAGTAAGTCTACCTGTATTCCCAAATATCTCCTCTTATTCGGTAATTCTTTCTTGGTCCACATAATGATGTTTATATTATGCATCCCTAACTTTCTCATCATGATTGATTGGACCAAAGATAACCATCAGACCAGAATTTACCAATCACTTGTTGATGAGAAAGAGGGACTGAATTTAGTCAGTCTCTGTCACTGAATGGAAATCCAACATCTGAATTTGGGTACTATGAGTTGGCCACATTCACATGTTAAACAAGAAACTTACAAAAGAAGGTGGAGAGAGAAAGAGAGAGAAGCAGTGAATCATGAGAAGCAGAGAGAGATACGGGATGAAAAATAGAGAGCCAAAGACTTTCCAGGTGCTCTTTCTAAATCATTTCTGAGGGTTATCAACCCATGGGTTCTGTGAAAGATCCCTATATCCTTAAAATGCCCATTTTATTTAAGTGAAGTCAAGTTAGTTCATATTACTTGTAACCAAAAGACATGACTAATATATTGTAGCTTGGCAGGTAGTGGGGACAAAATACAAAAGAGAAAGGAATGAATTTCTCAGCCTAACAGTTGGCAGGAATAATGCACCCAGGCCTATTCTTCCAGCCTCGCCCACCTGTTAGCTTTTCATACCACTCAGCAGACACATTTTCATTTTTTTCAATCCAAAATGGGAAACAAATGAAAGAAACAAAACCTTCTAAATTATTAGCATAAGCCAAATGGAGCTGAACAGCCTCCAGCTACTGACTCAGCCACCTTCAAGCAGCTATTTCCAAGAGCTAAATGGGAACAACTGAGCCAATAAAGATTCAGCTTTGGAGCACACAGGAGCCTATCCCAAGGCCAGAGTGGTGGGACACTGATGTAGTCAAGGAGTTAGGAAGGTTTTTAACTGAGACGTTTGAGTTAATGAAGGTGAGAAACTATAGTAGGCAAAACACCAAATGCCTTCTTTAACCTCTTTAAGGGCCACATTAGTCACTATTGAATGAGTCAGTAATAATTTATAGGCAAGAAAGAAAAAAACACAAACTCAGTTATTGAAATATGTTTATGTCTACCAATTGCCCCACACTGGCAACAGGCATATATTAGATGAACATCATCATCATTAAGGAGTTACACAGAATTAAGCTGTATTCAGACCATGAGCATGAACAAGCATGTCTTATTCAACTTTGTGTCACCAGTAAGTAGCATGGTGCCTGATTTAGAGTTGGCATTCAACACATGCTTGGTGAAATTGATTAAACTGAGTTGAATATGCAGTCAAGATTCTCAGTATTAGGACTGAAAGTTGAAATTATTCTCTTGATTGTTGGAACTGGAGGTGAAGGTGTAATATTAATACCTGGAGCCATGTTTCTGCCTCAAAGGACAAAATCAGAAAGCTATTTTTCTACCAGAAAAGGTTCAAAACAGTGTCTCTTACACTGTAGCACAACTAGGAAGGCAAATCATAGACAGAAGTGCCCAAAGTGTTCATATTATAAAGAGACAGAGCTTCAGCTTCGAGTCAAGGCAGTGAAGCATTCCTTGCACAGCTGGGATGGGCTCTCCAGTATGCAACCCACCCATGTTCCCTTCCACACTGCAACATGACCATCAGCATCAAATGTTTTCATCATTTGATGAAGGGGGCTTGTGAACATACCAGAGGAATTAAAAATAATGAAGTAATATCTGTCCACTTGGGATAATCCAGATGAGTCTCATCAAAGCCTCACTTCTGGTGTGAGAAGTGAACAACCCACTAATGACAGTTGAGCTGAAGCAATTACTAAAATGACCCCCACCTTGTATCAGGGACAATACAAAGGGTTAATGTGGATTCCTGATTCAGATGAAGGACAGTGCCTCCCAGTACGCTGGTCAGTGTTCTGCAAGATTGGTCTGGCTTCCATGAGGATACAATGCAGTTGGGTCAGTGATCTTTTTGTGTGTGTGTGTGTTTTTCTGAAGTTGGAAACGGGGAGGCAGTCAGACAGACTCCTGCCTGCACCCGACTGGGATCTACCTGGCATGCCCACCAGGGGGCGATGCTCTGCTTATCTGGGGTGTTGCTCTGTTGCAACCAGAGCCATTCTAGTGCCTGAGGCAGAGGCCACAGAGCCATCCTCAGCGCCCAGGGCCGACTTTGCTCCAATAGAGCCTTGGCTGCGGGAGGGGAAGAGAGAGACAGAGAGGAAGGAGAGGGGGAGGGGTGGAGAAGCAGGTGGGCACTCCTCCTGTGTGCCCTGGCCAGGAATCAAACCTGGGACTCCTGCACGCCAGGCCGATGCTCTACCACTGAGCCAACCGGCCAGGGCCTCAGTGATCTTTTTTTGCCGACTCCTTTTTCCTGCCTGTGGTTCCTGTAGGTGTGGCCCATACCTCCCCCTTACACCCCCCTTCTAAGCCTGTGCCCCATTCCACTTTCCACTTTCTTCCACGTCTCAGTGATCCTCATTTCAAGCCCCAGGAAGGAAGATCAACTGGATCATTTTGCTTCCCTCTCCAGTGTGGTATGCTGGCATAACCTTCATCCCCGCACACTCAGGGGCTACCTATGCGACTCTCACAATTGTCTCCTTTTTTAATGACTTTCATTGAATTCAGAGGTTTTACCTCTCAAAACTTATTTCAGTTTTGGGCTCTAATAGCCTATTTTGGAAGTCAAAATAAAAGAAGAAAAGAGAAGGGAAAACCTTTGACTTCACTCTTTTTTCCTTTTTGCATTTCTACTGCAAAAATTCTCATTCTTTTCAAGGCAGAATAGATGTCTCCAACAGTCTAAGAAATATGCCACTCACCTTCACGGAAGTGGTGAGGACAAAAGTGTACATTTTTTTTGAAATAATTTTTTGTACTACCTTAACAAGAATAAGGTGGCCAACATTTTGCAAAGTCTTTTGGAGAAAGAAAATTTAGCAATATTATTTCTAAGGATTGTACATGAAGGGAATTAAAATCAGGGTTATAAATAGGAAGTTTTAAAAGCTGATAGTCCGTTTTAGTTTCTTAACCAACATTTGAAGTCCTTGTATCCTGGCTCTCCAACTAAGTTTCTGATGGATAGAAACCCAAGAGCTACACCACCACCACTACCCCAAATGCAAATTCTTAGTACTAGCTTGGCTGTTGATCTAGTTTTCTTTTGGATCTTCTACCCCGTGAACTGAGCTAATGCCTGAAAGACCTGCAAGAATATTTTAACCTTTCAGGCTGAAGTCAAGTCTAGAGGCTCAGATTCTGCTCCCTCCCCCGTTTACCTTGGGGCTCACCTTTGACTCTTCAACTGATACTGAGGTTAATGACCTAGGGAATCCCCTAGTGTCACACCATGTGAGATGGAAGAATAAAAGAGAAGCAAAGAAAAGAGAGAAGACAGGAAGATGGTAACTTTTAACCCTCTTCTCTCTTCCACTTTAGCTACACCTGTATTGGAAAACTTTCACTGTCTGTGACTAGAAGACTCTATTTTGTTCTGTATCCAGTCAAAGTTCCTTTTTCTTGCACTTACGTTATCCAATATGGTAGTCACTAGTCACAGGTGTCTATTTAAATATAAATTTTAAGTAATTTAAATTAAATTAAAAATTCAATTCCTCACTCACACTAGCCACATTTTAAGAGAGCAAGAGCCATGTATGACTGATGGCTGCTCTTTGAACAATGTAGATATAAAACATTTCCATTACTGCAGAAAGTATTAATGAACAGCACTGTAAATCTAAACAGTGGAGTGGGGTTAGAGTTCCTCAGAACTTAAGAAGTTCGGCCACATCACAAAGCAGACTCAGATTGTGGAAACAGTAGGAGTAGTGGTAGTAATAGTTTAGCATTTTTAAGCATCTACCCAGGTAGGTACAGAACTGATCTCCATTTTACAGAAGGAAACAGGAAGGTTATGTAGGATGCTCAAGCTTACACAGCTATGAGTAGTGGAGCCAAGTCTCAATCCAGGCAGTTGGGCTTTAAGAGTCCATTCTTGGTCATAGAAGTGGCACCGTGAGGATACGGATTGAAAAATCTCCCCAAAATTTCAACAAGTTCAACAACCAGAGACAGAAAAACCTATCCTTGGAGCATTCGAGAGTTTCACACCCTGAAGGTGAGGTGATATAAACAAGACCACTCTCAGATGCCATTGAGAAAAAGGAAATCAAATATCATGGATACAAAAGAAAGATAAGTAACACAGATAGATGTGGAAAAATCTATGGAAAAAAAATTTAATATATTGGAAACCTTGGACCTAAATGAGAGAGAATTTAAAATAGAAATCCTAAAAATACTCATAGATATACAAGAAAACACAGAAAGGCAATTTAGGGAGCTCAGAAAACAACTCAACAAACACAAAGAATATATTACCAAGGAAATTGAAACTAAAAACAAATCAAACAGAGATGAAAAACTCAATTCATAAACTGAAAAATGAGGTAACAAGCTTAGCTAATAGAATAGGCCAGATAGAAGGTAGGATTAGTGACATAGAAGACAAGCAACTTGAGGCACAACAGAAAGAAGAAGAGAGAGACTCAAAAATTAAAAAAAAATGAAAAAGCCCTACAGGAATTGTCTGACTCCATCAGAAAGAATAACATAAGAATAATAGGTATATCAGAGGGAGAAGAGAGAGAAAATGGAATGAAGAACAAACTCAAACAAATAATAGACGAGAACTTCCCAAGCCTGTGGAAAGAACTAAAGCCTCAAATTCAAGAAGCAAACAGAACTCCGAGTTTTCTTAACCACAAAAAACATACTCCAAGGCACACCATAATGAAAATGGCACAAACCAATGACAAAGAAAAAATTCTCAAGGCAGCCAGGGAAAAGAAGAATACAACATATAAAGGAAGGCCTATTAGATTATCATCAGATTTTTCAGCAGAAACTCTACAAGCTAGAAGAGAGTGAACCCCAATATTTAAAGTCCTGAAAGAGAGGAGCTTTCAGCCAAGAATACTATACCCATCAAAGTTATCCTTCAAGTACGAAGGAGAAATAAAAACCTTCACAAACACAGAAAAGATGAGGCAATTTATCATCAGAAAACCCCCACTCCAGGAAATACTAAAGGGGCTTTTCCAACCAGAGCCAAAGAACAAAACAAAACAAAACCACAAGTAAAAGCTCCACCAAGAAAACAATAAAACCAAATTTAAACTGTGACAACAAAAGCAAAAAAAAAAGGGGAGGAGTGGACAGAGATTAACAGTAGCAAAAGACGATGAAATGCAGAAACACTCTCAAGATAGGGTACTACAATGAATATGGTAGGTACCCTTTTCATTACTAAATGGTAACCACCCTTGAAAAAACCACCACAAAAGCACATGAGATAAAAAAGATAGCAACAGAGGAAAGAAGTATGGAATACAAACAAACAAAAACAAATGATAGAAAAACAAAAGAGAAGAATCAAACAAGATACAAAACTAACAGAAAGCAATGTATAAAATGGCAATAGGGAATCCACAAGTGTCAATAATTACACTAAACGTAAATGGATCAAACTCACCAATAAAACGACACAGAGTAGCAGAATGGATTAAAAAAGAAAATCCAACTGTATGCTGCCTACAGGAAACTCATCTAAGCAACAAGGATAAAAACAAATTCAAAGTGAAAGGCTGGAAAACAATACTCTAAGCAAATAACAACCAAAAAAAAAAAAAACAAAAAACCAGGCATAGCAATACTCATATATAATAATGCTGATTACAAGACAGCAAAAGTACTCAGAGACAAAAATGGTCATTTCATAATGATTAAGGAAATGCTGAAACAAGAAGACATAACAATCCTTAATATATATGCACCAAACCAAGGAGCACCAAAATATATAAGACAGCTACTTATTGACCTTAAAACAAAAACTGACAAAAATACAATCATACTTGGAGACCTCAATACACCGCTGATGGCTCTAGATCGGTCCTCCAAACAGAAAATCAATAAAGATATAGTGGCCTTAAACAAAACACTAGAGAACCTGGATATGATAGACATCTACAGGACATTCAATCCCAAAGCGACAGAGTATATATTTTTCTCTAGAGAACATGGAACATTCTCAAGAATTGACCATATGTTGGGCCATAAAAATAACATCAGCAAATTCAGGAAAATTGAAATTGTACCAAGCATATTTTCTGATCATAAAGCCTTGAAACTACAATTCAACTGCAAAAAAGAGGAAAAAAACCCCACAAAAATGTGGAAACTAAACAACATACTTTTAAAAAATGAATGGGTCAAAGAAGAAATAAGTGCAGAGATCAAAAGATATATACAGACAAATGAAAATGACAAAACGACATATCAGAATCTCTGGGATGCAGCAAAAGCAGTGATAAGAGGGAAGTTCATATTACTTCAGGCCTATATGAACAAACAAGAGAAAGCCCAAGTGAACCACTTAACTTCACACCTATAGGAACTGGAAAAAGAATAACAAAGAAAACCCAAAACCAGCTGAAGAAAGGAGATAATAAAAATCAGAGCAGAAATAAATGAAATAGAGAACAGAAAAACTATAGAAAAAATTAATAGAACAAGAACCTGGTTCTTTGAAAAGATCAACAAAATTGACAAACCCTTGGCAAGACTTACCAAGGAAAAAAGAGAAAGAACTCATATAAACAAAATCCAAAATGAAAGAGGAGAAATCACCACGGACATCGTAGATATACAAAGAATTATTGTAGATTACTATGAAAAACTTTATGCCACTAAATTCAACAACCTAGAAGAAATGGGTAAATTCCTAGAACAATACAACCTTCCTAGACTGAGTCAAGAAGAAGCAGAAAGCCTAAACAGACCTATTAGTAGAGAAGAAATAGAAAAAACCATTTAAAACCTCCCCAAAAATAAAAGTCCAGGCCCAGACGGCTATACTAGTGAATTCTATCAAACATTCAAAGAAGACTTGGTTCCTATTCTACTGAAAGTCTTCCAAAAAATTGAAGAAGAAGCAATACTTCCAAACACATTTTATGAGGCCAACATAACCCTCATACCGAAACCTGGCAAGAACGGCACAAAAAAAGAAAACTACAGACCAATATCTGTAATGAATACAGATGCTAAAATACTAAACAAAATACTGGCAAGTCAAATACAACAACATATTAAAAAAATAATACATCATGATCAAGTGGGATTTATCCCAGAATCTCAAGGTTCAACATACATAAAACGGTTAGCGTAATACACCATATCAACAAAACAAAGAACAAAAACCACATGATCTTATCAATAGATGCAGAAAAGACAACACAACTTTATGTTTAAGACATTCAACAAAATGGGTATAGAAGGAAAATATCTTAACATGATAAAGGCCATATATGATAAACCATCAGCCAACATCATATTAAACAGTATAAAACTGAGAACTTTCCACCTTAAATCAGGAACAAGACAGGGTTGTCTACTCTCTCCACTCTTATTTAACATGGTGCTAGAAGTTCTGGCCAGAGCAATCAGACAAGAGAAAGAAATAAAAGGCATCCATATCGGAAAAGAAGTAAAGGTATCACTTTTTGCAGATGATATGATCCTATACATCGAAAACCCCAAAGACTCCACAAAAAGATTACTAGAAACAATAAACCAATACAGTAAGGTCGCAGGATACAAAATTAATATACAAATGTCCATAGCCTTTCTATATGCCAACAATGAAATATTAGAAAACAAACTGAAAAAAATAATCCCCTTCACGATTGCAACAAAAAAAAATAAAATACCTAGGAATAAACATAACAAAGAATGTAAAGGACCTATATAATGAAAACTACAAAACATTGTTAAGGGAAATCGAAAAAGATACAATGAGATGGAAAAATATTCCTTCTTCGTGGATAGGAAGAATAAATATAATCAAAATGGCCATATTACCCAAAGCAAAATATAAATTTAATGCAATTTCCATCAAAATTCCTATGACATTCTTTAAAGAAATGGAACAAAATATCATCAGATTTATATGGAACTATAAAAAACCCCGATTAGCAAAAGCAATCCTAAGGAAAAAGAATGAAGCTGAGGGCATTACAATACCTGACTTCAAACTATAGTATAGGGCCACGACAATCAAAACAGCATGGTATTGGCCGAAAAGTCGACACTCAGACCAATGGAACAGAATAGAAAGTTCATAAATAAAACCACATATATATGGTCAAATAATTTTTGATAAAGGGGCCAACAACACACAATGGAGAAAAGAAAGCCTCTTCAACAAATGGTGCTGGGAAAACTGGAAAGCCACATGCAAAAGAATGAAACTCAACTACAGCTTGTCCCCTTGTACGAAAATTAATTCAAAATGGATCAAAGACCTAAATATAAGACCTGAAACAATAAAGTACATAGAAGAAGACATAAGTACTAAACTAATGGACCTGGGTTTTAAAAAGCATTTTATGAATTTGACTCCAAAGGCAAGGGAAGTGAATGGGACTACATCAGTCTAAAAAGTTTTTGCTCAGCAAGAGAAACTGACAACAAAATAAACAGACAGCCAACTAAATGGGAAATGATATTTTCAAACAACAGCTCAGATAAGGGCCTAATATCCAAAATATACAAAGAACTCATAAAACTCAACAACAAACAAACAAACAATCCAATAAAAAAATGCCAAGAGGCCTGACCTGTGGTGGCGCAGTGGGATAAAGCGTCGACCTGGAACACTGAGGTCGCCGGTTCGAAACCTTGGGCTTGCCTGGTCAAGGCACATATGGGAGTTGATGCTTCCTGCTCCTCCCCCTTCTCTCTCTCTGTCTCTCTCTCTCACTCCTCTCTCTCTAAAAAAAAAAAAATCAATAAATAAAATATTAACAAAAAAAATGGAAAGAGGACATGAACAGACACTCCTCCCAGGAAGAAATACAAATGGCCAACAGATATATGAAGAGATGCTCATCTTCATTAGCTATTAGAGAAATGCAAATCAAAACTACAATGCGATACCACCTCACACCTGTTAGATTAGCTATTATTAACAAGACAGGTAATAGCAAATGCTGGAGAGGCTGTGGAGAAAAAGGAACCCTCATTCACTGTTGGTGGGACTGTAAAGTAGTGCAACCAATATGGAAGAAAGTATGGTGGTTCCTCAAAAAACTGCAAATAGAACTACCTTATGACCCAGCAATCCCTCTACTGGGTATATACCCCAAAAACTCAGAAACATTGATACGTAAAGACACATGTAGCCCCATGTTCATTGCAGCACTGTTCACAGTGGCCAGGACATGGAAACAACCAAAAAGCCCTTCAATAGAAGACTGAATAAAGAAGATGTGGCACATATACACTATGGAATACTACTCAGCCATAAGAAATGATGACATCGGATCATTTACAACAGAATGGTGGGATCTTGATAACATTATACGGAGTGAAATTAGTAAATCAGAAAAAACCAAGAACTACATGATTCCATACATTGGTGGGACATAAAAATGAAACTAAGAGACATGGACAAGAATGTGGTGGTTACCAGGGGTGGGGGGAGGGAGGGTACGGGAGGGAAGGAGGAGGGGGGAGGGGGAGGGGCACAAGAAAATTAGATAAAAAGTGACAAGAGGACAATCTGACTTCGGGTGATGGGTATGCAACATAATTGAATGACAACATAATCTGGACATGTTTTCTTTGAATATATGTACCCTGATTTATTGATGTCACCCTATTAACATTAATAAAAATTTATATTAAAAAAAAGAGTCCATTCTCTAAACTTTGTGGGATATAGAAAAAGGGCCAAAAATCTGAAAGAAGTTACTAGACAGATGGAGCCTAGTCCAGTGATGTGTGAAAAGTGAATACGGCTGTGGTTTTGCAGACATTGGCTATAGGTTTCTATCAGCTACTCAGATTGAGATATCAGTTCCTGATTCGGCAGTGTGTCCTTTGCCATATTGACAGAGGTTGATATATTGTAAAATGCATGTTCATTATTATTTCATAATCTCTAAGAATTCTTTTGTTGTCATTCTAGGTTACAAGTTTCACGGAGGTGGGGATCTTATCTGTCTTTCATATTACTGTAACACCAATATTTAACACCAGTTTGCAGTTGACTCTCAATATGTATTCTTGTTTGAATAAGGAAGGAATAAATAAAAATAATCTCTCCAATTTTGTTATACAATAATATGTGGACTGGTGGCATTTACCTGATTATGAGAATCAGGACTTTGGTGTGCACAAATAGTCAGGTACTTTGGTGCTATGGATACTCAGCACTCTTTCAGAATGTCCTCAACAAAAGTTTAGCAAACTGGAACCAGCAATACATTAAAAAGATCATACACTATGATAAAGTGGGATTTATTTCAGGGATGCAAGGTTAGTACAATATCTGTAAATCAAAGTGATACACCACATTTAAAAATGAAGGCTAAAAACCACAGGATCATATCAAGAGATGCAGGGGGAAAAAGCATGTGATAAAAATCCAGCACTTATTTATGATAAAAACTCTCAGCAAAGTGAAAATAAAGAGATCATACCTCAACATAATAAAGGCCACATATGACAGACACACAGCCAACATCATACTCCATGAGGAAAACTGCAAGCATTCCTTTTATGATCATGAGCAAGACAAGGATGTTCACTATCACCACTCTTATTCGGTATAGTATTAGAAGTCTTAGCCACAGCAATCTGACAACAAGAAATAAAAGGCACTCAAATTGGAAAGGAAGAAATAAAGCTGTCATTACTTGCTTGTCATTACTTGACATGATACTGTATACAGAGAATCATTTAGAACCCACCAAAAAAACTACTAGAACTGATAAATTAATTCAGTAAAGTAACAGGACATAAAATAAATATTCAGACATCAGTTGCATTTTTATATGCCAATAACAAACTATCAGAAGGAAAACTGAGAAAACAATCTAACTCAACTGCTTTTACTTCCCTTCTCAGCACATGCACTTTCCACCTTCTACTTACTCAGAAGTAATTAAGGGCCCAAAGGAATAAGAATTACAGGAACCTTATCTTTTTGTCATTATGTTCAGCATAAGTTTCAGGACAGCAGAACAGTGAGAAAGGACAAGATAAGTCTCCTTAGTCGTTCATTTGTGTTTCTTAGAAATCCTTGCCTTTTTGCATTATAAAGCAGGTGCTGATTAGAATGGATAGCATGGATCTCATCAACACCCCGATTTACTCAGTTGTAGATGTACCACAGTTACTTTACTGTGGTTTGGAGTCTCACTGAGCTCCCACAAAGTGTGTATACTGGGATTCTGTGCTCTTGAGGTATAACGAAGACTCTATGCATATGAAGTGGTAAAGACCAGTAGAGAGGATACATATTTCTTATACTCTTTTGCTCACATACCCACTCCATTACCCCATTGGACTTTACTTATAAAATATAAGTTGAAATATAAAATGATTAACAATTTAAGGACAGTGACAGCAGACCAACCACTCATGGGCACAGAGCCCTGTGTTTCTGCACAGTCGGATACAACCAGACCAGCTCTGATCTCATCACCACTGAGATTTGGAGCATTAGCAGTCAAACAGCCTACCTTCCCATCAGATTCAGCCTTGAGGTCCACTAGTCTGTGGACTCCTCATTGCAAGGAAGTGCCCCTGAATGGTAGCTCACCCAGTGTCCTTTCTTCAGGATTCAGGAAAAATAAGAAGAGATTGAGTTTCAAATAAGGTTTCTATGCTTTTTCCTTTTTAGGTGCATTTCAGAGAAGCCTCTATAATCCCATTTAATAATGAAAAAGGGCAGGGAGAAAATCTCTGAATATTATTTTATTGCTTATTATAATTAAAAAAGAAGGGATATTTTTACATGGCAGGAGAGTGTCGAATGATGACATCCTACTAGAAAAGATGAGAACATTGCTGGAAATATTCTCAGAAGCCTTGCGAGTGATCTTCCCTAATTCCCAAAGCCTCAGCTCTGCCCTCCTATTGCTTCAAGTCAGATGTGATAACATTTGAATCATGGAATCATAATCCTTTTGAATTGGAGGGGACCTTTGAAATGATCAAATCTAACTCATTTTACAAATGGGATTAGATGACTTTCCTGAAGTCACAGCACTAGTTAGTAACAACATCTGACAACCTCCTTAATTTTTAACTTTTATGCCCATCATTAGCCACACATAATGAATATATTATATGATTTTAATTATACAAAATTATAGAAATGAAGAACATTTGTGATTGCCAGGGGTTGGAGATAAAGGGAAGTAAAAAGAGTAGATGTGGCTATATGACAGGAAATGAGGGATCCTTGTGGTGGGTCCATATCAATATCCTGGTTATGATATTGTGCTCCAGTTTGAAAAGATGCTCATTAGGGGAAACTGAGTAAAGGACACACAAGGTCTCAGAATTACTTCATAGAATTAAATCTGAATCTATAATTATTTCAAAATAAAAGTTTAATTCAAAAATTTAGTAAAGGACTCATTAAAGTCTAACTTCAATCATTTATGATAAATAATAAAGAAAGCCAAATACTAAATTAATAGTATTTGAACCCTATTTTCTTACATGAACAACTTGAGGTTGTGCCTGCGACCTCATATTTTATGCTATTCCTGATTTATTATTATTATTTATTATTAGACCGTGTTCATCAAAGTATTTTCCTGACATAGGTTATTTGACAACACCTTTCCTAAAAAGTAGGAAGTTACAGTTCCAGAATATACACAACGAGGTGACATTGATGTTGCAAGTAACCAAAAATGTTTACGTTGTTTAGGATCCAGAGACATTACAAGTATCAGACAGCACCTCTGGACAATGCAGTTTCATCTCTTCAGGATCACTCAATGTAGGAGAAGAGACATTTTTAAAGATTGCTCATCAAATACAAAACAACCTCGTAAAGATTATTAAGGCCATTTGGGGCTATTAGAGTCCATCCTAGAACAGAGAAATCAAATTATTTAAATTGGTTAGACTCATCTCAAATTACACAAATGGTTAAATGACCATGACACTTCTTGGCGTAAACACTGCTCACAACTCAGCATCTGCACCATCAGAAAATAATTATCTGTTCCTTGGTCAGATACGTCCTTCCATCCAGGTGATTTAGAATGTAACTTTAAGGGAAGAGGGAAAGAGATAAAAAGACAACATTAAAATTTTCAATAAGGATAATGAATTGTCTTCAAAGGAAGTTCTAAATGGGGAAACTCTTTGTTCTATAGAATTACCGGTGGGTCAAAGTTGATTCTAGTTGGAGGTAAAGCTATAACATGTTCAGCAAGAACCAGAATATTTTCAAAGGTGGATGTGGATTGCCTTTTCGCAAATACGATTGCCTGGAAAACAGCCATGAAACAGGAGTTACATATGTTATTAGAATTATTAGGAGAGTGGATACATGAATAAAAAGCTCAGTATACAACCACTTTGGGCATTTATCCTAATTTTGCCTGTATTCCAGCATTTGGAACAAAATAAATGCAGTTTGGCAAATCTGGACTTTCTAATCACTTAAGCAAGAAATTGTTTCTTTCTAAGAGAAAAAGAAAATTAAATTCTTTGTTTCCCTTATTTATCCATTCATCCTTTAATAAACAACAACTATTCAATGTACCAGTAAGCACTGTACTAGCTAGCTATATAGTATATCTTGGGGATACAGCCATGTGTAATCATTATAGCAGCCCTGGCTGCTTGGCTCAGTGGTAGGGTGTCTGCCCGGTGTGCGGAAGTCTCGGGTTCAATTCCCGGCCAGGGCACACAGGAGAAGCACCCATCTGCTTCTCCAACCTTCCCCCTCTCTTTTCTCTCTATCTCTCTCTTCCCCTCCCACAGCCAAGGCTCCATTGGAGCAGAGTTGACCCTGGTGCTGAGGATGACTCCGATTGCAACAGAGCAATGCCCTAGATGGGCAGAGCATAGCCCCCTGGTGGGCATGCTGGGTGGATCCTGGTCAGGTGCATGTGGGAGTCTGTCTCTCTGCCTCCTCACTTCTCACTTCAGAAAAATACAAAAAAAAAAGAATAATTATAGCAGCAAAAGTTTATCTCGTTCACATAGGAGCCATCTACTATTACAATAAATGTTGAATCACGTAGTTTTCCGAATAGCCCTGTGAGGTAGGTACCACTATCTCCCTTGTTATCTTCAGTGTGATGCATACAGAAACTTGTCAGCTCTCTATCAGGAAAATCATCCCTGCTCTGTGGAAAAGAACAAAGCTGTAAAACTTGCCTGGCAGATCCGGTATCAATTTCTTAGCTACTTCTTGTGGGCGTTTAAAAAGATTCTTGCTATTAGGATTTTTTATATTTGTGCTGCTGATATTTCCACTGAAAGAAATTTTATTAATGGAAGGATTCAGAAGGACAATGTGAAAGAAAAATGAAATAATTTTTCACATTAAAAAAAATACCCTTCATGTGGGAAACAAGTTCAATCTTTGCTCATTTCAGGCCCAAGAGTGTAATTAACACTGGCTTGCAATCGAGGCTATTATTCCAGTGGCTACTTCCTCCACGGACCTGCCACCTGACCCTGCTTCTTGTTTTCATGTTCACACAACAGCTCTTTCTAAAATGTCTCTTTTTCCCTTGTGAGAAGGAAACTAGTGGTATTAGCCATATCCCCCACTGCTTTTCTTTCAGATGCCTTTTTTATTTTCTTTATTCCTAGAACTCTCTCTGGAATGAAAGCTCTTTTTCTATTTTGCAAAGACCTATTTCACACTGGAAAAAAAAAAAGCAGAGTTTGGTACTCAGTAAAGTGGAGGCCCTCTGACAGTAAAATGATTAGAAAGCACTTTGTTCAGAATTCTAACCCCTGTCCCACTGTGAGCATGGGGTGACTCCCCAGAGGGCATGGGAGGGGCTCTGCCAGAAGTGGAAGGACAAAGGCCTCAAGAGGTAGATGGATTTAGTAAAAAATTCCAACTCCATCATTTTCTAGCTCTCTGACCTTGGGTGAGTTAGCTGAGCCTCAGTTTCTTCATTTATAAATAGAGATAATAAGGTGTACTTTGCAAAACTGTTTTAAAGATTTGTAGGCACACAACAGTGCCTACAGCAAAATGTTTCTTTTTCTTTCTTTTGGGGGAGGTGGGAGATCAAAATCAAGGTACAAGGGCACTAAGTAGAGTGTTAAAGGAAGACATAAGAGCACACTATAGAGACCTGTGGTGGCACAGTGGATAAATCATCGACCTGGAATGCTGAGGTCGCCGGTTCAAAACCCTGGGCTTGCCTGGTTAAGGCACATATGGGAGTTGATGCTTCCTGCTCCTCCCCACCTTCTCTCTCTCTCTCTCACTCTCTCTCCTCTCTAAAATGAATAAATAAATTAAAAAAAAAAAAAAGCACACTATAGAGCAGTGGTAGTCAACCTGGTCCCTACCGCCCACTAGTGGGCGTTCCAGCTTTCATGGTGGGTGGTAGCGGAGCAACCAAAGTATAAATAAAAAGATAGATTTAAGTATAGTAAGTTGTTCTACAAAGATTTATTCTGCCAAACTTAGCGAAAATCCGACATAAAGTACTTGGTAAGTAATTATTATTATATGCTTTAACTTGCTGTAACTCTGCTTTATAAATTTTATAAAGTAAAGTTACTTACCTATTTTATAAATCACCATTACTGTGGAACCAGTGGGCGGTTAGAAAATTTTACTAACAGAGATACAGAAGTGGGCAGTAGGTATAAAAAGATTGACTACCCCTGCCCTAGAGAGTGGGCCTCTGGGAGTTGGTGATGTGAGAAAGCAATACCTGCAGGGGAAGCACTCTGTGCGCCCGCAGTGCAGTGCATGCGGGGGGGGGGAGGGACCCACACACACGACCTGGAGTCAGACCGGAGTCAAGTCCAGTCATCAACATTTACTGGTTGTGACCTTTCCTTCTTTTGTAGTTTGGGGGAATTAATACCTCTTTCAAAAGGTCATTATGAAAATTAAATTGCATAATATTTACAAAGTGCTTAACCCAGTACTTGGCACAGAGTAAGCTCTCAATAATGGTGTAAAGCCAGTAGCCATGGCCACCATCACAGCCACCTGGCCCATGCAGGTTCGCATTAGATTTGGACAGATGGTAATGAAACAACAGAGCCAAGGACTGGTAGGCCATCAGCTTTAATCCTAGCTTGCACTCAGCAGGCAAGAAATACACACAGTGAGAAAACACTCCCCTTTTCATTCAGGGCTCCCAAAGCCACTGACTTATCTGAGTTTCCTAGAATCAAAGGTTTCTGCCTCACCAGCCTTATTCACCTCTGTTTCCCATCTCCCCCTCTCTGCACAAACTGGCTTCTCCTTCAGCACTTCGCCATCTTGGCTGCTTCTCCTCTCCTCCACGTGGCCTTTCTCTGCTCTCTTGCATGGGCTCCTCTGCCCCATCTTATAGTGTAGAAATCAAACTTTTAATCCAATATACAAACAAGGAAGTCTCTGATACAAAGTTACCTATCTGAGGCATATTGGGATTCTTCATGAGAGTGCACCACCCCACATCATGCAACAGTCAATGGTGTGGGGAAAAGCTTAGTCTTAAAACTACACCTTAGGACTGTGATGGCGAACCTTTTTATAAAAACCACCCACTTTTGCAGTGCTGGTCAACCTGGTCCCTCCCGCCCACTAGTGGGTATTCCAGTTTTCATAGTGGGCCAATCATGGCGCCATTTCGTTGCTCTGCTACCGCCCACCATGAAAACTGGAATGCCCACTAGTGGGCGGGAGGGACCAGGTTGACCAGCACTGCAAAAGTGGGTGGTTTTTATAAAAAGGTTCACCATCATGGCCTTAGGGCAACCACCCTGCCTGCTTACAGCCTGTCCCCCATACGTAGTACAAAATATAAGTGAGCAAACATATATATCATATTTACAAACTTATTTGACCAACAAATGGATAACAATTTTTATTAAAATCGGTAGCAATTCGATGGCAGTTTTACTTCAAGGGAATTTCTAAATCTTTCCAGGCCTTATTTGTCTGATTTGGAATATGGGTACAGTGGAAGTTATCTCATATGGCTTTTGTTCAAACTGGAACAAACCATTTAACATTTGGCAACATACTGGGCACCTACTGGGCAATGTATACATGGTTTCTCTCTTGCCTGCTGTCACCAAATAACAGCTGAAGACTACACTCTCGACTTTCTGAAAATGTTCTTCCATGAATGAATATCTACTATTTCTCATAGCCTCTCACTCCGTCTTTCTCTCCACCTCTATGAACCTGTTTTCTTTTTTTTCTGTCATTCTCAGACCTGACTCACTATGTGTGAGCATTCTTGATTACCTAGGAGATATGTTTGAGGTTTCCCTGGAAGACCCTCTTTCCAAAAAATGTCTCTACTAATGTTTCTACATTTCTATGATAAGTAATTTATCTCCCTGTGTTCTCTATAAATAAGAAATTCATTTAACACTTCTATTGGAGCAAGTTAAAACTTTCCTTCTTGACAGGAAAACTAAATATCTTGGAATGGACTGGGTAACAGAGTGAATGAAGAACATGAATATAGAAGAAAAATCTTTAAGCATAAAAGCAGGAGGAAGCATTTTCAAAGAACATAATCTTCATAGTTTCACAGCATTTTAAGAAGTGGGCCAAGGTCTCAAAGAATTAGCTTCTGTAGTTTCTTTCTCCCTTCCCCTCCATCCCCTTCCTCTCTCTGTCTCTTTTTTTCATCCCCTCTCTTTCTATTCCCTCCCTTTCTTCCTTCTGATTCATATTTATTTTTATTTTTGTCCATTTAAACAACTATCTCTGCTTTCTCTTTTTTTCTACTCAGAGTGTTTTAAACTGTTTCCCATTTCCTTTTCTTAGTTTCAGGTACCATTTTTATTACATTTGCAATCCACATGCTGACACAGCACCATTTCCCTCCTTCCTTTTTCTCGTTTATACCAAATACTGTGCAGAAAATTCATCCTGCTCAGTGTCAAATGCCAGGTCCACTTTGGACATGCATTATTTTTATTCAAGGTAAGTTTAATTCCCCCTGTCTTTCCTATAACCTTCACAAGACACACACACACACACACACACACACACACACACACACTCCTCATCATTACCTGGCCAGTAAATCAAAAAAGTTATCTATTCTTTATACCCTTTAGCGATGTGTGGGAATATTAGATGGCGAAAACTGGATTAGTTCAGAGTGAATCAGTGCCCAAAAGCTAAGAAATGTGGAAGCTTATCTGATCCCATTTCTTCTTCTTTTTCCTGAAACTTACCCCAGCTTTTGAATTTGTAAATGTGAATGAATAATTTGGTGAGAAACAGATTTCTCAGAAGATTTGCATTGTCTCCAGCTTCTCTTTAGGGCTGATTTTTTTTTTTTTTTTTTACTAAGAACACGCTTTCCTTCTGGCAATTGGAGAAATTCATATCCAGGGAAATAGAAATGGACTCACAACTAAAGGACACACAGTGAAAGAAAACAGATGTGCTCTCAGAAATACTGAGGCTGTAGTCATTGCCATTTGAGTCTCATTTAAGCCTGATACAGAGATCAGTGTCTGCTCTGGTGTTCACTTTCAATGGGCTGAGGATCTGACATCTAATCTATGACCAAAACTGTTGGAGAAAGCTGCTGGCAGAAATGTTCCCACACTCTAATCCCAAACAAGTAATTCTTTGGGGACACCACTAGTAAAATGATTTGGGGTATAATAATTGTGTTTCCATAGTAACCCACTAGATTATTGCAGTTTCTTTAAAGAAAGTTTCCTGGCTCCAGGCCACCTAGCACCGTGCATAGGGCATGCCCTCAGTAAAAGCATTTTGATGTGAGCTAAACTGAGTGGATATTCGCTAAGCCATACTAATGAGTGAATCACCAGATGAATAAATTAAAGGTTCAAACTCCTGTTATCACATTTTATTATGTAGTCCCAGCCAGATTCAACACAGATATAGGGTTCAATATATAGGCTGATACAGTGTCCATAGAAAACAGCCTTTCTCTCAGGTTCTTGTCTGGTTTTCTCTTTGTAACAGAGCATTACAGAGTCTATTTATTTGGTTTGTTGCTTCACTGAATTGTACATGCAAGGTGGTATCACCAGACTGTGATTTGAGACAGTCAATTTACGTGCAACCACAGAGATCCTAGAAAGCAGTCTTGTAGCACTGGAACAAGTTTGTCCAGGCAGGAGGTCATGACCATGGAATGCCTTCACTCCCAAGAAGGCCTGCCTTTCTAAGACCAAAATACAGTTCTCCACTGGAGCATCCTTTCTCATAGAACTCTGGAGTACAAATTAGGATTCTGGTTTCCATTTCTACCTCTTCCTGCATTTGGCTTTGGGACCTTAGACAGATCAATAAACCTCTTTGGATCCATCCAAAACACCTTAAATTTGTCTTTTTACATGTGTTATCTTATTTTTTACCTAATAGAGCTCTTTAAGTTAGATTTTTCTTAATGAGAAGAAAGGAAATAGTGAGACACACTTCCACATGCACCCCGACCAGGATCCATCTGGCAACCCTTGTCTGGTGCTGATGTTCATATCAACCAAGCTATTTTTAATGCCTGAGGGTGAGTTCAAACCAACTGAGCTATCCTCAGTGCCTGGTGTCAATGCTGGAGCTAATCAAGCCACTGGCTATGGGAGGGGAAGAGGGAACAGAGAGGGAGAGGTGAGAGAAACAGATGGTCATTTCTCTTGTGTGCCCTGACAGGGAATCGAACAAGGATGTTCATAAGCCAGAACAATGTTCTGTCCACTGAGCCAGGGCCAGATACTTTTATTCTTGTTCTATAGATTATTTCAACAGCAAGCATTGGTTGAGCACCAGCCATGTACTTTGCACTGTTCTAGATTCTGGGGATAATCAAAATTATGGCTCACAGAAATATTGTAGTGAGGCCACTACCTAGTAATTTCTTCTAATAATGGCAATCTAAGTAATTTTATTCAACCCTGAGGATGAAAAAAAAAAAGAGGGAAGAAATATAAAAAGCATTCTCTTAAAAACACCTAAAAACTAATAAGACCTCAAGAATAACTCAGCCACAGTCTAGGAGGAGGTGAGGATCCAGAGAATTAAACCCAGCACTCAAAGCTGCTTCTGCATGAGTACATATGCCTGTTTGGAACAAAGAGCTGCAAAACCAAGTTGTGATTCTGGAGAGTTTAAAAGAAAAAGAGGGAAGAAATAAAATCCCAGGACTTGCCAAATCTAGGTAGTATGAAAAGTCCTCCACATTAAGGTGGGACCCCAAAGAGTTATAGACTCACCAGTGAACCAGAAATAAATCAGCTTTTGCTTGACTCTCAGCCTATGTTTGTGGCAAGTATGGGTCAAGGGAACCTCAAAGCTTAATCTTCGATTAATGTTTCTGAGTTTAGTACTGACTCAAGTCTTGGCAAAGGCCAACAAAAAATCTCCTTTGAATATTTTTAGATCCAAATTTTAAAAATATAATGTCAAGTACAGCTATATAAGCAGACAGCAAGAAGACATGAGTCAACAAGAGTATCTTCTCAACTCACAAACTTAATATACTTTTATCAAAACTAGATATAAAATGACACATTTTGCTTAACATGTTTAAATAAATAAAAAGCGTTCTATGAAATATCTATAGGTAATAAAAATGATAAAGTTACATAGCAGATTTAGGTAAGAACAAAATAGAACGTCTAAAACATAAATTAAAAACTGAATTGTATCTAACCAATGTTAAATCAAATTGAATATAGAGTTGGTGAACTGAAAGACAGGTCATAAGGTATTGTGCAGAATGTAGCACAAATAAACAGAATCCAGAGTATAGAAAAGGTGAGATACATAGAAAACATGTGAGACTAGCACACATTTAAATTAGGTTCCCAAGATGAGAGCGAGGGAATGTGATGAGAGAAATATTTGAAAAGACAATGGCAGATAATTCCAGAATGGAAAATTTTTCAAGGCTTGTAACTACAAATCAAACATTTTTTCTCTGTGTTTGGAAGAGTCTTAAATCTCTTTATCCCAGCCTTCTTTATTGTTTGACATTTACCTTTTGTTTCCTTCATTTACTCTTGTCATCTGTATTTACCCTAAAACATTTTTTTAAATAATATTGCATGACCTCAAAAGAATGGTAATGTTTCGGATTGCCATCTCTTATAGAAAGAAATAAAGGAGTTAGTGAGTGTCTTAAAGAGATCTCATTATAATGCCAAGGAATTGGTTCTACAATGAAGTAGGTTTTAAAAAATAGTGCTGTGGGTACCACAGAGCAGGAAGCAACTAAGTCAGTCATGGGAGCCTGAAAAACCTTCTCCAAGGAGGTGACATTTCACCTGAGTCACAAAAAGTCTTAAGGAAAGAGTGGGAGTTCAGCAGATTAATAGAGGAGTAGGCATTCTAGACAGAAGGAGGAAAATGCGTGCAACCATCCAGACATTAACATTGGCTTACGGAATCAATTCATGTTGCTTAGAGACAGAGTATTTGATAAGGGTAGAGGGAAGGTCTGCTGAACAATTTGGATGGCACTATAATGGAATGAACACCCCTTTAAAGAATTTGACTTTATCCTACTGCCCAATATTCCTCAAACTGGGGTCCATGGACCCTTGCGGTAAAAGTGAAAGCACACACTTGGGATGCAGAAGTTCTCCCAGAGAAGCTTTTTCCCTCCCTTTTGATGAGTATCTAAATAAAACAAAACAAGCGAACAAACAAAAGCCCTAAAACGGATACAGTTATATTCTGGATTATTTAGATTACTAACATATCTGTTGCTTCTTGTTACACTGTCACATTAGATTCAATGTTGGGAGTCTAATACTCAATAGATTCCATTTTGCAAATAAATAATCACTCTAGCTATAAAACAATCAAGAGTGATAAGGTCTGTGGTATATGAAATTACATGCCTCATTTTAAAAAGCATCCAGGTCTGATTTTTAAAGAAATAACTCTATGCAGTCCAAATAAAATACAGTACCATCAGTTATCTGAGCATTAGTTGATAACTGACCTAAAGTGACAGTTATCAACTTTTAATGTGTTATTAAGTGCATTTGATTGTATGGAGTCACGTGCACATATCCTAGTGGCAAAATGACAATTGTCTTATACTGAATTTATATTTATGTCAAATTATTTTACTGTTTATTATTAAATATGTTCATTTTCTATTGCTAATAAAAATAAAACACATTTTCCAAGAATATGACTTTTGGGGTTTTTTTGTTGTTGTTGTTGTTTGTGTGTGTGTGTGTATTTTTCTGAAGCTGAAAACGGGGAGGCAGTCAGACAGACTCCCACATGCGCCCGACCGGGATCCACCCGGCACGCCCACCAGGGGGTGATGCTCTTTGCTCTGTCGCGACCAGAGCCACTCCAATGGAGCCTCGGCTGCAGGAGGGGAAGAGAGAGACAGAGAGGAAGGAGAGGGGGAGGGGTGGAGAAGCAGATGGGTGCCTCTCCTGTGTGCCCTGGCCGGGAATCGAACCCGGGACTTCCGCATGCCAGACTGACGCTCTACCACTGAGCCAACCGGCCAGGGCCGACTTTTGTTCTTTACATGAGACAATAAATTGAGACTCTGATGTGAGATCATAAAAATAACATTGCCCGAGAGAGTGATGTCTTCTTTAAGGGTTTAAGTTCTTTATTTATGCCAAATAAAGTTTAAAGAACGTCGTGGGGCATTGGACAAAGATCTTTGGCTGTAGTTTGAAAGGTTTTCTTTCAAATTTGAGGCAAAATGGAAACAATGGTAGAAAACTTGATTTATAGTCAAATGATTTCAAAAGGGTGTGAATGTCATTTCTAGCATTTACTCACATCTTTCCACTAACTCTGTGCTATAGAAATGAATATTTTTAACAACTATTATAAAATAAAAAAATAACTTCAAGTATTATTTTTTCACCCAAAAGTCCAGTAATAATTGAATTAGGTAATCATTTAATGCAGATTGAAATATGCCATAATGATAACCTAATCTTCAATTTACCAAGATCGCTCCATAGACATCAAGAGACAGCTCATTACAATTGGCATCTGTTGATTTTTTCCATAGACAGAATTATAAGTAGGTGGTCTGAATATCCTAAAATAGTAAACAGAACTGTGATGCTACTAAATACTCTTATGGACAATATCCTTAAGTTAACAGCATTGGCCTCTTCAGTATTTACAAACTTAAAACATAAACAGAGTAAAGATAACACATAGAAATATAGATAAAGGTAACTTTATCATTCTACTATTAATCTTTTATATTAAATAAATGTTAATTAGAATTTTATTGGTTTTATAATTTTATCTGTATTTGATTATATATTTAATTTTGGATTTATATTTGTATACTATCATGAGGAAAAGGCATTAATATATCTCATCTTATGTGTTTATTGATCATATTCATATTATAAAAAGTAATTTAAGGCAATACTGTGGGTCTGAAAAAAATTTTTTTTTCCTTTAAAAGAAAATCATTATAGGCCCTATGTTGTCACTGAAAGATTTAAAAGGGGAGTAGGTGATCCAGTTTTTATTTTAAAGTTACCCTCAGATAGTGTGTGAAAGTTAGAATGAAAACAGGCAAGATCTGAGGCAGGAGTTCAATTAGGAAGCAGTAATCTAGTTAAGAGATAATGAGGGTTTTAACAAAAGATACTGCTTTAGGATGGAGAGGAACTATGACACTCCAGGTAGGTCCCTTGTGGCTTATTTCCTGCTATGTACAATGGTTTGGGTTATATTATACAAAGGCATATGGCAAGGGTTTGGGAATAGGCTTTTAGGGGAAAAGGATAACTTATAAGCTCGATCAAGAAGTCAAGAAAGGCCCTGGCCAGTTGGCTCAGTGGTAGAGCGTCAGCCTGGCGTGCAAGGGGTCCCGGGTTCGATTCCCGGCCAGGGCACACAGGAGAAGCGCCCATCTGCTTCTCCACCCCTCCCCCTCTCCTTCCTCTCTGTCTCTCTCTTCCCCTCCCACAGCAGAGGCTCCATTGGAGCAAAGATGGCCCAGGTGCTGGGGATGGCTCCTTGGCCTCTGCCCCAGGCGCTAGAGTGGCTCTGGTCGCGACAGAGCAACGCCCCGGAGGGGCAGAGCATCGCCCCCTGGTGGGCAGAGCGTTGCCCCTGGTGGGTGTGCCGGGTGGATCCCGGTCGGGTGCGTGCAGGATTCTGTCTCACTGTCTCTCCCCATTTCCAGCTTCAGAAAAATACAAAAAAAAAAAAAAAAAAAAAAAAAGAAGTCAAGAAAAGGTGAGGATCTCCGGATCCTAACATTATTCTACAGAGGGGCATGCTGGAGCCCAAGTTTTGATGGACACGAACTTGGGGTCTATGTTCAGTGAAAAACTGCACCCCCACTCAGCCAAACTCACTCTCTCTGCAGGACAAGCTTGAGAAACCAAGCCTTGCCACTGGAGAAATACATGGCTTGCCTAGAATAAGACTGTCTGAATTTGGGGTGCTAACAAGTCGGAAATTGACCAAGAATGCTCTATCTTCAGAACCTAGAAAGCTTGACCTTATGAGATAAAGCAGGTGACTTCACTGGAAGGAGAAAACCTCCTGAGACATAGGATGTGAAGCATGAGGGCTTCTCCCCCATCAGAGAGAAGAAGAATCCCTATTCCAGCTGGCTCTTTGTCAGACAATGAGGTTCAGCTTCCAGTGTCGCTATCAGACAATTCCACTGAGTACACTACACTCTAAAAGTTATTTTACAGATAGAAGTAATCAAAGTTGGTGATTAATTGAATTTTGGGGAGTGAGAAAGAGGAGTCAAGAATTGCTCTGAGATTTATATCTTGGCTAGTTGAATATATGATGATTTCTTTAATAGAGATAAAAGATTTGGGAGGAGAAAAAGGCTTTACGATGAAGAGGGAGATGGTACACTCACATTTGGATATATTGAGTGTGCAATGTCTACGATACATTCATTTGAAAGAAATGGAAGTGAGGCAAAATTGATTTGAAAGTTAGATGAACTGATTATACTTGAAGCTTGAGAGGTGAATGACAATGACATTTTTTATGTAGACGGGGAAGATATGGGAAGGGAATTTTAACATTTAAAAAGCAGCTCAGTATAGTAGATCAATTGTTGAGTGGATGAAGCTGCAGGCAGAAAGAGAAAAAGAGATATGTAAGAAGCTCAAAAGCCTGACCTGGCAGTGGCACAGTGGATAGAGTGTCAGCCTGGGATGCTGAAAAACCAGGTTCTAAACTCCAAGGTCACAGACTTGAGAGTGGGCTCATCTGGTTTGAGCATGGGCTCATCAGCTTGAGCACAGGGTCACTGGCTTGGGCATGTGATCATAGACATGACCTCATGGTTGCTGGCTTGAGCCCAAATGTCGCTAGCTTAAAGCTAAAGGTCACTGGCTTGAGCCCAACATTGCTGGCTTGAGCAAGGGGTCGCTGGTTCAGCTGCCCTCCCCAACAAGGGACATCTGAGAAAGCAATCAAAGAACAACTAAGGTACCGCAACTATGAGTTGATGCTTCTCATCTTTCTCCCTTCCGATCTGTCTGTCCCTATCTGTTCTCTCTCTCTATGTCACTAATTAACTAACTAACCAAATAAATAAATATAAAATTTCAATCATATCACTCACTGGCTCATGCATTCTACTGCCTGGTCCTTGCCCAAATGCAAATGTCCATTAAGCTCATATTTACTGCATACCTCTGTGCAGTCTTGTGTAGGAGACGGAGAACTAAATGAGCAATCATAAAACAGCCCAGTTCAAACTGTAATAGGGAGAAGTCTAGCAAACCAGATCTAGAGATTTCCCCAGAATAATGGCCGAGCCGAGTCCCCAAGGAATATCAGGAGTTGACTTCATCTCTCATAAGTGCCCCACTTGGCTCTGGCCTTTTTCTTTCAACTTCCCTCTTTTTTTCTGTTTTAATATTTTATTTATTGATTTTACAAAGAGAAGGAGGAGGGGGAAACAAGAAGTATCAACTCATAGTTACTTCACTTTAGTTGTTAATTGATTGTTTGTCATATGTGCCTTGAACAGGCAAGTCTAGGGTTTTGAACCAGCGACCTCAGTATTCCAGGTCTACTTTCTATCCACTGAGCCACCACAGGCCAGGCAACAATTTCCTGTCTTTCTATATGCTGTTCTTCCTATCTAACATGCTCACCTTCCTGCCCATCAGCCTGTGGTTATTAAACATAGAATTTCATTATAAGCCTATTTTTCTTAAAGATTTCACACACATGTATCTTTTTTTTCAAGCTGTTTCTAACACTCTCTGATTGGGCCAGGTGCCCCAACTTAATGATCCCTGAAGAAGTTACACTTACTTTTGCAGAAATATTTGTCTCCACATCCATCTATGTATGTACTCTTTGAGTGTAAGCTATATCCTTCATCTCTACTACCTCCCTGCTAGCATAGGGCCTGGCACATAGTAAACAATATTTGTTAAATGACTGAATGAATAAAATTACTTGACCAGTGAGTTATCTAATTTTAGAACTTTTTAGGATTCTGGACAAAGGTGTTCTGTGACCCTTGGAAAATTCTTTAATTTTCCTGATCTTTTCCATCTTTCTGTTTGGCTATTGATAACCAAGGTCCTTTATTACAATAAAATTCCGTAATTGTCGCCTGACCGATGGTGGCGCAATGGATAAAGTGTCGACCTGGAATGCTGAGGTTGCTGGTTTGAAACCCTGGGCACATACTCCTGCTCCTCCCTGTTTCTCTCTCTCTCTCTCTCCCCCCCCTCTCTCTTTCCTCTTTCTCTCTCTAAAAATAAATAAGTAAAATTCTAAAAAATATAAAAAAAAACTCCGTAATTGTCTTTGACTCTCTGCACCTAAAAGCATACATAAGATTTGATTGCTCAAACATATCTACTATTGGCAGTAAGTTTAATGACAGGAAGAGAAATGTGCTTGAATGTAAAAGACTGAAAAGGAGACCTGAAAGATACTGTAGAATGGCTCACTCAGAAGCCACCCAACCCTCTTCTAACTTGCTGTCTTGAACTGCATTCTTAGGTTCCTTTGCAGCTGGGATGTTGGCATATTACTTAGTTTACATACATCATACAAATTTCCTCGTATTTTGAAGGAAGAAGTGAGCAATATCAATACACACACAGGTATCAGCTTTTCTGGCAGAAGTTGACAGAGATGTCTGTTCTTCTGATACGGTCAGAATTCTGGGGTCCTATCTTTAATATGTACCAAAGAATCCAGGTATGTGGTTGGGTATTTGTCTTGAGTATGTTGCCCTGTCTTGTTCATAGCTATGTAGTATCCAAAACTCAGCCTATGATTCTTTTATAGATTCTTTTTTAGTTAATAAATTTTGTTTAATAAATACTCTCTTGCTACAAGTAGCGAGAATGGAATCAGTTGTCTACAACTAAGGACCTTGAGTGGTATAGAAGTAATGTCCTATGGGACAGTGTTATAGGTAATTTCTTGCACTGTTGTGAATATAAAATGTTTATATAATATTATGGATAATACATACTATTTTATTAACTTAACACTCCTTTAGGATATCTTAAAGATTCAAAATATTCAGATGAAGAACTACTGATATTTGCCACTCAACCTTATTTTATGGTTTTGTGTTATGCAACTCAGACATTGAGCAGACTTTGGGAATGGTTCCCTCAGTGCACACATTCATTCCATAACCCAGCTCTCTTCTGAAATCTAAAAAGTGAATTTCATCTACTTTTCTGTATTTCTTCCATCACAATCGGAGCTACAATCATCTCTCTCCTGAAGGACTGAATTAGTCCTTAACTGATCTAACTGCAAATTCCCTGGGTTCTCTCTAATCTAGGTTTTAGATTTACCACACTTTTCAATACAAAATATTGTGGATTAAGACAAATTAGTATCTCATCCAAAAGTCCCTGCATGGTGTGGCCCTTGCTTACCTTTCTAGGCACACCTGTCACCCCATCCCTCATTCTCTATCCTGCTTTCTTGCCACACTCCCCAGCCATTACACATTCCAATTACTCTTCTAGAATGTTCCTCTTTCCCCTCCTTCCAGGGAACTATTACACATACTTCAAATCTCAACTTAAGCACTACATTCTACTTGACTAGGATCATTAAAGTATCCTTTGTAACATTTATCACAGTGGCAGTATTTAATTTATTTGTCATTATTTGATTAATGTTTATATAAACCCTCTAGACCATAAGTTCTATGTAAAGAGGAACAGTGTCTTATTTGTTTCTCTATATACCATGTATTGTTTTAATTTATATTTCTTCAATTATTGAGATTGAACAAACACAGTGTCTTTTGAACAGTGAAAAAAAGAGTGAACTAACCAAGTAACTGCATATGCAATTGCTCATTTTCCTATCAAAACTACAAAGTTGTAAGTATCTTTGAATTTGCAGACAGATTCCACAACCAATAAGGGCAGAAGCAGGACCTAAGTCCAAGATTGTCTGATTTCAAAACCTGAATTCTTTCCATTTCACCACGGAGCCTTCCTCTCTTAAATAAGACAGTGCATGGAGAGCACTTTGTAAGAAATATTGCTGGGTGTTGGGTATTTTTATCATTTTCATCTAGGCTGGGAGAACGAACAAAGGGCAGTAATGCTGTCCACCATCAATATCGAATACCAAATGATGAAGGGAAATACCTAGCATACTCTGTTTGCACAACACCACACTATCAGTGTCCTTGCATTTTGGTTTGGTGTCAGCCTCGGGAATTTAGTATTTTATCAGGTGCCTTGTGATAACCAGTCAAAAATATAATTCATCTTGATTATTAATGTCTCTTGAAATTTTTTATAATAAATATAGTGTTCCAATCTGAACCAGATGAAACTGACTTTATTCAACTCTACTCCTCTTAGAAACCCATAAGTCATCAAGGATGTAATGCTAGAGACAAAGAACAAAGGAGAAGGAAGATGAGTATGGACAGAGCTAACTCATCATTTTCTTATCTCTGAGGAATGTGTCCTTCCTGTGTTTCTGACCCGCTCCAACCAATTACTTTGATTTGTAGCTGGGAGTTGGTAGCTCCCAGGTAAACACATGGTCTGCTCCTTTTACCTAGCAGAGTCAGAGGAAAGAAAGTGGATAAGCCTTACGATCTCAAGAGGACCTCAGTCCTTAAGGCAGTCATCAAACAGACTGGGATTTGGGGAACATTTTAAGAGCAGGAGGAGTAAGAACTCTGAGGACTCAGCTACTCCAGTCTATCATCTCGAATGAGGATAAGAAGAAAACAGAATCAGAACAGTTTTTCCAACATATTCAACATAACCAAAATAATTTATAGGGAGTGATAAATAGTAAGAATATGCTCTGGTACATTTTTTTTTTTACAAATAACATTTATTATTTTGCTATTGAGGATTTAAAAAAAGGGCTAATGCAAGGAGTAAAAGGTATCAATTAAAAATCAGCCAATGATGGTGCCAACCAGAAATAACCTCTGTTAAATTTTGATCAGTATTTTATATCAATATCTTCACACAACTGTTAATAAGCTAAATATACAATTTTGTATTTTTATTTTAAAATTTATTTATTGACAGAAATATCTATCTGTTCTGGTGATCAAATTCATAGCCTTGTCATATTGGGATAATACTCTAACCAACTGAGCAATCCAGCCAGGACTAATTTTTAATTATTTTTATATTATATTATCTCTGACCAGGTAGCTCAGCTGGTTAGAACATCATTCTGATACGCCAAGGTTCAGGTTCCAACCCCAGTCAAAGCACATAAAGAACCCACTAATGAATGCATAATGAATGTTGTCAACAGATCGATAGTTTTCTCTCTTTCTCCCTCTCTCTTTGTCTCTCCCCTCTCTTTATAAAGTTAATAATTTTTATATTAAAAAGATATATTATCATCTTGTCATATCATTAAAAGTTCTTCATAAATGTAATTTTAATAACCAACATAGAATTTCATTATAAAGATATACATATTTTACTTAGTCTTGTTTCTAGTGAAAGATATTTTATTTTTTTCATTTTGTAGTATAACACCATAGTGAACATTTTTATTGCTAAATTTTTGTCCATATATGTCATTATTTCCTTAGACCAGATTCTAAAGGGGAGATTTTTGCATCAAAGAATATGAGAGCAAGGTTTTCAATACATATTTCAAAATTGGTTTCAAATGTCAGTATAAGTTTATTTCACCATATATGTATTTATCAGCTTTAAGTATTAGTAATTTTAAAAATCTTTGATGTTCCAATGCATAATGTCTTACTTTAATTTATATTTATATTTCTTTTTCTATTTATTTTTTGTATTTTTCCGAAGCTGGAAACGGGGAGAGACAGACTCCCGCAAGCGCCCGACCGGGATCCACCCGGCACGCCCACCAGGGGCGACGCTCTGTCCACCAGGGGGCGATGCTCTGCCCCTCCGGGGGGGGGGGGTCGCTCTGTTGTGACCAGAGCCACTCTAGCACCTGGGGCAGAGGCCAAGGAGCCATCCCCAGCGCCCAGGCCATCTTTGCTCCAATGGAGCCTCGCTGGGGGAGGGAAAGAGAGAGACAGAGAGGAAGGAGAGGGGGAGGGGTGGAGAAGCAGATGGGCACCTCTCCTGTGTTCCCTGGCCAGGAATCGAACCCGGGACCTCTGCACGCCAGGCCAACGCTCTACCACTGAGCCAACCAGCCAGGGCCGATATATTTCTTTGATTACTAATAAAAGTCAATTAGAATTTTTTTACATTGTTTATATTTCTTCTTTTATAAAATAAGTTTACCTACTCATTCTTCTATCGGGCAGTGCTCATTTTCTTAAAAATTTTTGTGAGTTTATAATATGTTAAAGATGTATATAGCTTTATGAGATAAAGGTCTATGAGTTACTATTTCATATGAAAATAACAGAGTTTAGAAATTCAACTGGCTCTAGTATGTATAAGTTACTGCTAATGGTTTGAAAGATGGACAAAGAGATCATAAAGATTGAGAAGACTAACATGCAAGCTTAAAGCATTTATCTGTAACCAGTGATCTTTATATAACCAGGGCTCAAATAAAGCAGACATATTTAAGAAGAAAGGGGAGTTCTAAAGGTTCTAGTGACCTCAAGGAAATTAGAGTATTCACCTTCAAGGTAAGAATTTTATTCGACTTTCTATCTTGGTGATGATGGATTATAGATATTAAAATACAAATAAGTAGATAATTAAATTAAAATGAAAAGACTTACAGAAAACCTTCTATGTTGTTTTACCTTGCTGAGATGACAGGCTTGTAGACGAGATAAAATAAATTACCCAAGAATTGTCCAATAAAATTATTCAAATGTTGAGAAAGAAATAAAAATTAAATATTAATAGTGACCTTTAAGATGAGAATTGGCATAGTCTTTATTTCCATCTTTATGCTTAATTTTTTTCAGTAAATATTTACTACTTTATAGTTAGCTATAATGATAAAGCTATAAAAAAATGGCCTAGACTATTGGCAAGTTCAACAAATCTAGCAAAATTTAAATATTAGGGAAAACAATTGGGTCAGAACTGTAGTAAATGTGTGACACTATGGAGTGAAAATTTGGAAGTAGTATTCCTAATAACAACAAAAAGGAAAGATATGAATTAAGTAATATGAGAAGTTCTCTTGCTATTGCCAAAGGACCACTTAAGAGTTCAAGATTTGGAATAACATAGACCAAGGCCTAGAGACCTTCACTTTTTTTTGCTAAATGATCTTAGAAAAATCCTTTAATCTATGTGCCTCAGCCTCCTTATCTGTAAAACAGAAGTTAATAATACCCATTTTCTGGATAAGTAAAATTTAATAACAAGGTATGTAACACACTTAACATAGGTTGCCACAAAGTCAGAACTTAGTAAATAGATAAATATTATTTTATTCTTATCATTTTACATGGCATTTTGTTGCTACTTTCAGATAAAGATAGAGTTTATATAACCTGCTAAAGAGTGGATAGATAGTGGAATAAGATTAAAGCAAAATATGTTTGACTTCATAATTGCTCAAAACCACTAAACTGTTTAATGAATGAATACTGAATATAATAAGAAGATCCCAAAATTCAATGATGCAATCAAAATAAATATGATTGTATCTCTGGAGAGTTTAAAGTTCTAGCTAAAAAACAAACCAGGGGGTCTACATGGCAATTTAAATTATTCCCCCAGTAAAAATTTCTCTCTGTGTCAGGGAAAGGAGAACATTGAGTCAAATAGCTTTACACAAGGGTGTTAGATGAACAGAATTTAGCTGTTGGACACAAATTCTAGCAAGAAAGAAAATGTATATCACACAATCTTGGGTAACTTTATTTTCAAGAAGACTCAGTAACCTGACCAACAGTGTTTTAAACTAAAGTGTGCACAAGAGAAAAGTAAATACATAAAACCACTAAGCCACATTTTATGGAGGACAGCAAGTGTGACAAAGAAAGGTGCCACCATGAGGGTACAGCTGATAATTCTCAAGAAAAGACTGTGAGGAGTGAGTCAGTCACAATCCTCACAGTACCAGGATTATGCCTCAGAGGAAGTGGTCTTTTGTTCCAGGAAAAACAATCATATGTGGAATGGAGGGAGGAGAGGGCATAATATGAAAATGATGTACACAAGAAATTATGGGAAGGAGTCTAGAAAGACTGGCAAGATCCAAGGTAGGAATATAGTATTCCATGCCAGAAAGTTTAACTTTTATATTGAAGAAAAGAAGCCACTGTCAGATTTTAAGGAGGGCAGTAATAGGATCAAATTTTCTTTTTATGGAGGCTGGAATGGAGAGAGACCATGAAAGTTGGCCATGGTGATGGGTAGGATGCATTCAGAATACTTAGGGCAAGAAAGCACAACATCCTGAATGCAAGAACTTGCAGGGGAATTGGAGGTAAGGTGGCTGTTTCATGAGCTACTTAGGAAAGCAGTACCTGGGTTGTGTGGCATGCAGGAAAACACAGCACTGCAAATGACTCATCGAACTTGAAACTCCTGCACTTGCTTTTTTTTCTCTCTCCATGTCACTTGAAATGCCATTTCTTCAGAGAAGTAGACCTTGTCTACCATATTTAAAAAAAAAAAAAACCTTTCCAAAAAAAAATGAGCCCTGGCCGGTTGGCTCAGTGGTAAAGCGTTGGCCTGGCATGCAGGAGTCCCGGGTTCGATTCCCAGCCAGGGTACACAAGAGTAGCACCCATCTGCTTCTCCACCCCTCCCCCTCTCCTTCCTCTCTGTCTCTCTCTTCCCCTCCTGCAGCCAAGGCTCCATTGGAGCAAAGTTGGCCCGGGTGCTGAGGATGGCTCTGTGGCCTCTGCCTCAGGCACTAGAATGGCTCTGGTCGCAATAGAGCGACACCCCAGATGGGCAGAGCATCACCCCCTGGTGGGCATGCCGGTGGATCCCAGTTGGGCACATGCGGGAGTCTGTCTGACTGCCTTCCTCTTTCCAACTTCAGAAAAAAAAAATTAAATACTGTTATTGGTGACAACATGGACAGACCTTAAGAATATTATGCTAAACTAAAAAAGTCAGAAAAATCTAAGAACTATATGATTTCACTGCTTTTGGGATATAAAACTAAACTCATGGACACAGACAACAGTATAGTGATTACAAGAGAAAAGGGTCATAGGGGGAGAGTAAAGGGTAAAGCAGGCAAAATATATGGTGATAGAAGATGATTTGACTTTGGGTGGACACACACAATACAGTGTACAGAGATCATGTATCGTAGAAATGTACACTTGAAATCTATAGTCTCATTAACCAATGTCACTCCAATAAATTTAATAAAACTTAAATTAAATATAAAAAACCTTCCCCAACATTTCTCTATTACATCACCCTGCTGATGTTTTTCATAATAGTAATCTCAATCATCTCAATCGGGAATTATTTTGCCTATTTGTTTACTAGCTTTTGTCTGTCTTCTCACTAAGTCATAAACCAATGAGAAGAAACTCAATATTTGTCTTGTTCATCAGTACAGTGCCAGACATATATCAGGTACAAAATAAATGTTTCTAACCTGAGCGACTGAGAGATGGTAGCACCAATGACAGTTAGAAAATACAGAAGTAAGAATTTTTTGTGGGGATGGAGAAGGAAGATGAATTTCTGTTCTGGAACTGTTTAAGCTTTAAATATCAATGTTAAGTTTTTGGATAAATTATAATTAGGGGCATCTAGTGGTCCATTGATGAAAGGCACGTGAGAGTCAGGGCACAGCTGTGGGTTGGACAAGGGGGTTTAAGAGCCAACTGCATTTGACAACAACACTTGAATCATTCTGTATGACAAGGTGCCGTGCACACTGGGAATAATTCAAGGACACAGTGAGGACTGAAGTCCAGCTGGGCTTGTCAAACTTTGTGCCCTAGAGAAAATCTGAGAACCCTGGAGAAAGGAAGTTTTCTTCTCCACCAAAAGGTGCTGTTTTCTAGGCAAGTTATGTACCCAAGAAACCGTGACACCCAGAAAAGCAGGGAGGCACACCTTTTTCTAGCTTGCAGAAAAGCAGTGTAGGTGAACAACATGCCTAATTATGAATTAAGAACACCCAGGGAAGAGAGCAGAATAGCAGCAAAGCGCCTGCCATCACCTCATTTAGCTGGGCTGCATTTTGATGCATGGTTGTCAATAGCTCAGACTATGAAGAAGGCAGGATATGGCTTCCTGGGTATGAGTCTAAATTCCAGCTCCTTTGATTTCTAACTGTCACCCCAGAAAAGTCACTTCACCTCTATGGACCTCAGTTTTTCTTTTATTTTTAAAATGGAAAATTAATGATACTTCTTCCATAAGACTCTTAAGAAATTTTGATGAAATAATGTCAATAATGTACATAGTACAGTGCTTGGCACAGACCGAGCCCTAGAAAATGCTGGTCACCATTATGATGAATGTAGTGGACACTAATGTACCACCACTCAGATTCCTTTTCAGGAAGAAAGGAACTCCTCTCGCCAGTGGAGAGTGCTACCAACAGAAAGTTCTTCGCCATCACCTTCTACAGAGACATTCTTGGCTGCAGAGAGCTACTTTGCGCTAGGTCACAGACCCTTCCTGGAGCAACAATGATCTAATGACTGATCCACATGGGATAAAAAGGCCTATCTAGTCCCTTCACCTCAAGTTAAAGCAATTCTGAAGGCTTAGTCCAGCTTTGGAAGAGCCCAGAGGGTCAGCTTAGCCTCCGCTGAGTCTAGGGAGGGAATAACATAGTCAGAGAAGGAAGCAATAATAAAGTAGGTATACTATGCAAGGTTGAAAAGATAACCAGAGGGCTTTGTTCCATGGGACAGCCTAAATGATATGCCAGTCACCACAGTAACAAGGAACACACTGGTGAGATGGGTGCCAGCAACACTAAGAAGTACAATGGTGGCTCCTCTTTTCAGATCAGAGCTGAGAGTAGGAGATTCCATTGTAGATTAAACTCACAAACAAATAGCTGGGGGATGATAAGACCTTGAATCATTGAGGCCAGATGCTGAAGCCTGGTGAATGCAATTATGGTGAGTGATCGAGTCAGAAGGGCTGACAGAAGGTGGGGTCTGACCTACAGAACATAATGGAGAAAATTGATTATGCACGGCATGACTGAGTGGGGCAGGGTATAGGGACAATAAATGGACAGCCATTAAGGTTACTAGTCAACATACACAATCAAAAGATATCAAACAATAAATGAAATAATACATCACAAAGGTGAGAATATAAAGTCCCAATTTCTTGACCAGTTTTCAGGGATGTGCTGGGTTTCAGGTTCATAACCATTGATTAAGAGAAAGAACAGTCCCTGGGAAGAAGCACCTTCTAATGCCACACAAGTGTACATGATGATAATTCCCCACAAAGTGATCTACAGCTATTTACTTGAGTAGCTGTACAATGAAGAAAGATTATCCAAACTTTGAGAGGACTCTTGAACACAGGGTCTAGGTTGACATTGCCACCTGAGACTAAAAGTGGCATCATAGCTTACCATTAGTATGAGGATACAGAGGAGCCAGACAATAAATGTAACCTGGACAGGTATAGGTAACAATGGGCCCTTTGAGTCCATGGACCCACCCAGTATTCGGTTCCCAAGTCCCCAAATGTATAATTAGTCTGAAGACACCCAGTAGTTGGTACAACTGATACACTGTTCTTAGCCTGTGGGGCAAGAGGAGAGGCCAGTGGAAGCCTCTGAAATTACCCCACACTCTAAGCTAAGATAGGAAGTCAAAAATAATGTCACACTTCAGGAAGAATGGTAGAAATCAGTGTCACCATTAGACCTAAAGGAGGCAGGGATGGTTATTCCCATGATAACAACATTTAATTCATTAGACCCTATAATGAAATAAATGGATGGTAGAGGATGATCGCATGTTATTGCAAACTCAAAAATTAGGAGCCCCATTTGCAGCTACTGTGTGAAATGTGTCATCTATGCTAGAGCAGACTAACACCGCCTTAAATGCATGTTACACAGCTATTTATCTGGCAAATGAATTCTTTTTCCATTCCTATCAGAAAAGAAGATCATAAATAGTTACACTCACTTGAACAGACAGCAATATATATTTGCAGTCTTGCCTAGGGCTTTGGAGAAAAGACAGACCGCAGGGCATCAAATGACCGTGCAGCCAGAACAGTCATTCATGACCTGGATTTTGTTGGAATCCCCAAGTCATAAAATCAAATGGGCCTAGCAGCAATCTATCTTATATTGAAAGTGGTGCAGCCAAGACTGAGCATAAGCAATTCTAGAGTACATGAACAAGCTTCAGGAGGAGGTAGGATAGATCCATCATGGCACCCACCAGTTTTTCACCAGCATTTCTCCCTCACATGCACTTCAACACCTAGCACCCCTGGGAGGTTTCTCATGACCCCAAAGTTCGGTTCATTGGTTCGTCAGGTTGTTATATGAGTATAAGCTGAAAATGAATGCTGGCAGCAACACCACCTCATCCAGAGGTGTCCCTGATGGGCAGCGATGAGTGGAAATCCCCCAAACGGGCAGAGCTTTAGGTAGTTTACCAGGTCACCCAATTTGTGTCAAGAGGGATGTGACCTAAGTTAAGAGTATAAGTGGACATGTGGGCAGAGGTATTGGTTGGTTCACCTATGGTCTAAAAGGAGAAAGAGAGTAATCTTGGAAACAAAGAATTCCAGAGAAGAGGAATTTAGGTATGAGCAAAAAAATGATTGTAATCTACTGAAATTATAGTGCAGTTTACTCTCCCTCTAGCCCAGGGATAGTCAAACTTTTTATACCTACCGCCCACTTTTGTATCTCTGTTAGTAGTAAAATCTTCTAACCACCCACTGGTTCCACAGTAATGGTGATTTATAAAGTAGGGAAGTAACTTTACTTTATAAATTTATAAAGCAGAGTTACAGCAAGTTAAAGCACATAATAATAATTACTTACCAAGTACTTTATGTCAGATTTTCGCTAATTTTGGCAGAATAAATCTTTATGAAACAACTTACTATAGTTAAATTTATCTTTTTATTTATACTTTGGTTGCTCCACTACCACCCACCATGAAAGCTGGAACGCCCACTAGTGGGCAGTAGGGACCAGGTTGACTACTACTGCTCCAGTCATTTCTTCTTCCCTTCACCATGTGTTGAACTCAAGAATAGTCTAATAAATCTCTAGCTGAGTCTGCTCTCTGGGGAAACCAACTTGCAAAACTTACCTAAAACACTGAAATCATAACTTTGTTCTTTGGCATATCCCCCGTGCTTAGTTCTGCCTATCACATATTAGTTTCTTTTTTTTTTTTTTTTTTTTTTTTTTTTTATTTTTCTGAAGCTGGAAACAGGGAGAGACAGTCAGACAGACTCCCGCATGCGCCCCACCGGGATCCACCCGGCACGCCCACCAGGGGCGGTGCTCTGCCCCCCAGGGGGCGATGCTCTGCCCATCCTGGGCGTCGCCATATTGCGACCAGAGCCACTCTAGCGCCTGAGGCAGAGGCCACAGAGCCATGCCCAGCGCCTGGGCCATCTTTGCTCCAATGGAGCCTTGGCTGCAGGAGGGGAAGAGAGAGACAGTGAGGAAAGCGCGGCGGAGGGGTGGAGAAGCAAATGGACGCTTCTCCTATCTGCCCTGGCCGGGAATCGAACCCGGGTCCTCCGCACGCTAGGCCGACGCTCTACCGCTGAGCCAACTGGCCAGGGCCACATATTAGTTTCTTAATAAATATTTGTTAAATAAATGACTGAACACCAAGGAGGCTGATTAGACCATGCACACCGAAGAACTATTTCTGAACTTTGTATCATCTTGTACATCTTGCCTTTTTGGATCTAAGGCAGGTTTCAGTAGCCCAAGGAAGACATAAAATGGCAAGAATAAGAGAGTCATCTCTTGTTATGTTTTGTAAGGCCCAAATTATTAGGACTAAACACACACACACACATACACACACACACACTAATTTAAATAGACACACCAGAACACACTTTTTTTGTCTGTATTTTGGACAGCTAGAATGCAAATTAATAAGTTTTAAAATCATCGCTAACACATCATCGAAGAATAGTTAATGAACTTTTATTCTCAGTAAACTGTCTTAGAGAAAAATAGCATTTCATAGAATATTAGATTTAAAAAAAAAAACCCTCAAGTTTCTTATTTAATATGCCTGGCTTAAAATATTTATGGAAGCTCAACTGCACTGGATCACTAAAGTTAAAAACGTGGTTTGTATTGTGAAACCAATTTGTTTTCAAATATTCAAAATAATAGAAAGAAGAATTTTGTTAAAATATATGTAGTGTTAGTTGCAAGTCATATGTCCAGAAGAAAACTGAAGGGAGCTTGAAAAATGTTCCGGGGGAGGGTAAATGTCATGTATAATAGCATCCTTCCTAAAATGTGAGGAACTCTCTACCTGCCTCTTGTCAGATTCTCTTCCTAACTTATTCTCATATTCCACTTACCTGAAGAGAGAAGGAACTGAAAAACTCTGCTTTTATATTTGTAGGATAATGTAAATTCTAATTTTCATCAAGACAATTTCCTATGTAAGTAGGCCTAAACAGCTGGATTGAATATGAAGTTTCAGTTCTCACACCCTTTACTATAGAGAACAGTGTTGGTCCATCCTGAGCGTAGGAAAGTGCTGGTGACTTCCACAGCGTCCCCAGAGTGTGGTGGTAGCAGCAGTAGTGCAGCCCAACCGGGTGTTAACGCATATATCCCAGTATTACTAGTTTTTTAACTGAGTCATTGCTACAGTTTTAAAGAAATCCCTACTGCAAGTTCATCTTTCACTTATTTGTTTAATTTTTAAAGTATTTGATCATGTTTACAAAATTATAAAAACCATTCTTTATGCAGTATGACAGTGCTAAAGATAAAAAGCGCTAGCCCTCCCCCCTCCCCTCTCCTTTACATCCACACATCATCATCATGATCAGGGGATGTCTGTCTGGAGGAGGGGCAGAGAGGCGTATAAATATTTTTATATGAATTGAATTTTATTTAAATGACATCGTAAAATCATCCAAATTTTCACATCTTTTTGATCTTTGCTAGTTGGTCAGTATTTTGGTTTTATTTTGTTTCATATGTTTTCATTTCTGATCGGCTTTCAGTTTTTCTGGTGTTAAAAAAGCTAACTATAGAAAAAGAACACAAATCCCTGTTTCTTGGTTTAACAATGTTGTATTGAGTCTGTTGAGTCTCTGATATGAAAGTTGAAGACTTTAGTGCAAATACAGCTCATTTCCCTCCAAACCTCTGCCACGCACATATTGGCGTTTGTCAGTTGTACTGCTACTTTTACTTTATCAAATACAACAATATCTACATTTTGATTGGCAATCATAATCCTCATAGTTATTAGTCTCTCCTTCCTTGTTATAGCTTTCTAGTGCTACAGCTATTCATTTGATTTTCATGCTTTACTTGATTTCTTCATCAATTACAGCTCAAATATTTGAGAATACAGAGTGGGGCAAAAGTAGGTTTAATGTTGTAGATGAGAAACAGAGTTTATTCTTGTATTATTATTTATTAATGATTGTATTATTTTCTATATGAACTACCATAAACCTAGTTTTGCCTCACCCTATATGTTTGTTTTGTTTTTATTAATAAACAATTTGTCTTGAAACAAATTCTTGGTTTACCCTTTATTCTCTCTTCTCAGTCACTAAAGATATTGTTCCAGTATCTCCAAACTTTGAGGCTAATCTTATTTTCTTTTCCTGAATGTCATCCATTATTTCTACCGAGATATCAATAAGGCTCTTTTTTTATTTTTATTTTTTGGAGTTTTGGTGCTTGGCAAACCATGTCTTAGATTTTTAAAATATTTTTAAATATATTTATTTTTGTTGTTGTTTCTGAAACAAACTAATGTGAGTGAATAATAATTTCTCCTGAAGATAAGAAGACCTGGATTCTAGAAATTAATATACATAGATAACTTTGGATCACTCAGTGATGCTCTCTGAGACTTACTTTCCAGATAGTAATATAGGAGAAAAGATGGCATCATCTCTAACAAATCTGCTAGCTCCCAAATCCAATGATACCCATTCATATTCATGGCTTTATACCAGGGGTCCCCAAACATTTTACACAGGGGGCCAGTTCACTGTCCCTCAGACCGTTGGAGGGCCGGACTATAAAAAAAACTATGAACAAATCCCTATGCACACTGCACATATCTTATTTTAAAGTAAAAAACCAAAACGGGAACAAATACAATATTTAAAATAAAGAACAAGTCAATTTAAATCAACAAACTGACCAGTATTTCAATGGGAACTATGCTCCTCTCACTGACCAACAATGAAAGAGGTGCCCCTTCCAGAAGTGTGGCGGGGGCCGGATAAATGGCCTCAGGGGGCCGCATGCAGCCCACGGGCCGTAGTTTGGGGACCCCTGCTTTATACAATAGTTACTAAGTCACTGCAATCCTTGATAAGCTGAGAGTATTATAGAAATGTAAATTAATTATAATAAAGAAGAGAGAATAAACGTGTATCTCTTCAGCTCTTCCTCTTTGCTATGTGTTCAATGGGTTACCTTCAACAGATAAATAGTCATATGTGTGACCTTATAAAGATATGGAAGAATTATTAGGAGGAAAAAAAAACAGTCAAAGCTTCAGGCTTTTTTCTCTGGGTCCATGTCCACCCTTGTTTGGAGGTATCATAGTGAGTTGGAAAGGCACTGAGCTATGTATGAGTCAGAGATCTGGGTTCTAATCTTATTAATGTTATTGATTTGTTGGTAAGAGTTTGGACAATTGATCCAGCTAAACCCAGCTTTGAATTCTCCCTTTGCCATTTCCTCACTGTGTGCTATTGAGAAAATTGTAAAACTTTTCTTAACCCCTGCTTCCTTGTGTGTAAAAGGACAGTAATTATTTCTACTTTCTAGTAGTTTTGTGGGTATTAAATGAAGCATATTTATCTAAATGGACGTTTAGTTCTTTACCTCCCAGCCACTTTCTCTCTGAACTATCTTCTCGTGTTAACATTCTATGAGTCTAATTAAAATTAGGATAATGTAGTATATTATTCACTTCCCCCATTTTTCTGTGATATTTTTGTAAGGTATTTGCCATTATAGCTTGGGTGTAATATTTTTCTATTACTTGGAAATCTCATTTTTAATGAAATATCTGCTGAAGACCCTTTTATAGTTTCTAATTAGGCATGACAAATGTATCCCTGAAACCACCATTTAGTAATTGTAAAATACATATAATAGGCCCTGGCCGGTTGGCTCAGTGGTAGAGCGTCAGCCTGGCGTGCGGGAGTCCCGGGTTCAATTCCCAGCCAGGGCACACAGGAGAAGCGCCCATCTGCTTCTCCACCCCTCCCCCTCTCCTTCCTCTCTGTCTCTGCCTTCCCCTCCTGCAGCCAAGGCTCCACTGGAGCAAAGTTGGCCCCGGGCGCTGAGGATGGCTCTGTGGCCTCTGCCTCAGGCGCTAGAATGGCTCTAGTTGCAACAGAGCAACACCCCAGATGGGCAGAGCATCGCCCCCTGGTGGGCATGCCAGGTGGATCCCGGTCCGGCGCATGCGGGAGTCTGTCTGACTGCCTCCCCGTTTCCAGCTTTGGAAAAATACAAAAAAAAAAAAATACATAAAGAGAAAGAAAACTACCTGATAGTAGCCAGGATCTCTTCATTTCTGTACCTAATATATTATTCTATAAATTTGGAGAATTTGCTCAGATCAAAAAGAAATCAGATGCATAAACGGAATTTGACATTTTCTTTCTAAATAATCCTTCTGAAATATCTGCATTTGACATAAAATCTTGCTCAATTAAAGAAAAGACCAAGTTAAATATAGTATTTTTCAAATAACAAACAGGTGTTGGTAAGTACACTATATTCTAGTTCTGTTAAAAATGCAAAAGAGAAATAAAATATATGCTCAACTGCTTTAACTTTTTAAATTTTGTCTCCCGAAGCCATACGTCATGTAGCTAGGTAATTGATAATATCATTTAAACTCAATCTTAAAAAATAATAATAATAACCAATTAGATCACAAATAAAATTGACATTTTCCACTTACAAAAAGAGAAGGTAAGATATAAATAAATTACTCATTGAACATCTCCCTGCAAGGGATCTTGCATTAGTCTTTTTTTCCTTTTTAAGTGAGAGGAGGGTAGATAATGAGACAGACTTCTGAATGCACCCTTACTGAGAACCACCCAGCATCTCAGGATGATGTTCGTATCAACAGAGCTACTTTTAGTGCCTGAGGCCAACGCTCGGACTAACTGAGCTATCCTCAGCGCCTAGAGTCAAGGCTCAAACCAGTGGAGCCACTGGCTGTCAGAAAGGAAGAGGGAGAAAAAGGGAAGAGGGAGGAGGAGAGAAGCAGATGGTTGCTTCTCTTGTGTTCTTTGACTAAGAACCGAACCCAGGATGTCCATATACTAGGCTGGCATTTATCCATTGAGCCAACCAGCCAGGGTCACATTAATGTCTTTTTAAAGTAATGAGCAGTATTGGAAAATCAACATCAAAATCAGCTCTATTTATTAGCAGTGTGACCTTGGACAAATTACTCATCTTCCTCATGGGCCTCATTCTCTTTATCTCTAAAGTGGGGGTAAAAGGAAGCTGATAAATAACCCTCAAAAGGTTGTTTTAAAGACCAGGTTAAGAGAACAACCTTAAAATGGCATTGTAAAACAAAAGGACATCATTAATAAAAGTTAAAAATTTAATAAAATCCTGGCATATTTGTTTTATTTATTTTATTGATTTATTATTTTTTTTTTAGTGAGAGAGATAGAGACAAAGAGACAGAGAGAAGAACAAATAGGAACATACAGACAGGAAGGGAGAGAGATGAGAAGCATCAATTCTTCATTGTAGCACCTTAGTTGTTCATTGATTGCTTTCTCATAGGTGCCTTGACCAGGGAATTCAAGCACAGGAGTGACCCCTTGCTCAATCCAGTGACCTTGGGCTCAAGCAATCACTTCAAATTAGTGACTTTTGGGCTCAAGCCAGCGACCATGGGGTCATGTCTATGATCCCACGCCCAAGCCAACGACCTTGTGCTCAAGCTGGTGAGCCGCGATCAAGTCAGCAACCTCCAGTTTGAACCTGAGTCCTCTGTGTCCCAGTCTGATGCTATATCTACTGTGCCACCACCTGGTCAGGCCTGGCATCTTTGTTTTATATCTTATTTCCTAACAACCCCAAATCTAGAATATTTTTATTTTTCCTCTTTGCTCAATTTGTAGAAGAAAATATGTATTTTGAGAAACTATCTATTCCTCTAGATTATACTCCAAATTTAAAGCATGTACTCATTTAATCAAATCAACATGTCTTTCTTGAGCCTCTAAGTGTACAATGCATTGTGTTAGGTGTAAGGAGAGAAGAAACAGAGCCCGTGCTAGTGTATAGGACATAATAAAATAAAATTATACCAAGCAAAGCTTGCCTTCAGAATAGGTGGTGCTAAATATTTGAGTTATTTTTTTTTTTAAGTTAACCTTTCTTTACCCCCCTGTGCTTAATAGCTTCCTTTTGCTTCTATGGATTCATCTCTCTGCTTTGCCATCTTTTCTTTACCCTCTGGAGGCTCATCTGGCTGGCTACATCAAGGGCAAGGTTGGGCTATTTCCTCCTGTGAGCTGGCTGTATCTCTCAGGTGAAGGTCACGGCCTCTTCTCTGTTTCTATTTTAGGGATTATTTCTTCCTCCATTCTTGCTAACCTGGAACTATGAATGGTATCTGGACACTATACTTCCCTTTGTATTTTCCCCTCCCCCTCTGCAACTTGATAAATATTCTTTTTAATAAAGTCTCCTCAAATTATTCAATTTAAATTACTTTTTATTTGCTGCCAAGACCCTGATCAACACACCCTCCTACCTCCAAGACACCCACTTCCTATTCTAGGTCTTGCTTGACTTGGTGTCTCTAAGACAGTTTTTCTCAGACTTAGGAACTTGTAGACTCTGAAATACACTGACAGCCTTTCAGGAGTCCATGAACACCAATGTGAAAGGCATTGGTCTATCCAGTACTCAATCCCATGAGTGAACTCTTTCTTTTTAAAAGGGTCTGACCATATTAGAAAGGAGTCAAAATAACAATTATTGTTTGTTTTTGTAATTTTTTACATATTACAAAATCCCAATGGTCCATAAGACCTCTGGTTCTTAGAACTAAAAAATAATCATCATGTTTACTCCAGTGCTTTCATTTTATCAACGAAGGAATTAAGATTTAGAGAAGTTTGATGATTTACTCAAGGCCATCAGCTTTCACTGAACAAGTTACAAGCTGTTCCTTGAGTCCTAATCCAATGTCATTTTCTGCCCAATATCATTCCCAATTTATAATCTTATATAGAAAATAATCAGAAATATAATGTTCTGTGCCTAAATAGGAACACCTTTCTAAGAATCTGTTCCTAAAAATGGGGGGAGAAATTATAGACTTTTGAGATATTAGAAATAGAATATATCTGCGGATTCTCTGAGTTTCTAGATAGGGCATCTGAGCCCCAGTTTAGATCCATATCTTGTGCTCCTCAAAATTTCTTAAAGTAGTTCCATACATTTTTCCCATCACTTTCATGATTTCTTAGGGGACTGAATAATTTCATACCCAGAGTGTCTCCATAAATCTATCATTTTTCTGATGATAGAATTTTAAGACTCAAAGAAATAGTAAGATATAAAATAGTGAAAAAGCAAAATAAGCCATCTGATGGAGGATATCACAAGAACTAACCCATAAATTGAAATATGCTTTAGTTAGCAGTTTCCGTTACACTAGCTTGATGGCAACTGACAAAGGCACCCTGAACAAGCACATACTTGCCTGGTGAACCCACAAAGTCAAAGTACCTGTGGCAATGCATTGTTCAGTCAGCCTGCACTCTGGTGCTGATGTTTACATGAGACACATCATCAGTGCAAGACATTCAAGATAAAGCTTCCAACCTCTGTCTGAGAAAGGCGTGGCTGCCATTCACCCACAGGAACACATCAAAAGATAGTAATAACACTGAACAGACATCATTTTTTATCTTAAAGAGGATATTAAATAAGCATATTAAATTCATACAGGTGAGCCTTCATGTACTGGCCATAAAACAGCACGTTGTTCAGGCTGAATTCTTTTATGAATGCTTATTCTTTGAGTCAATTGGCCAATAACTTTGCCAAATTGTTAATATCTATATTGAGGAAGGCCATGAAATTGAGGTCCTTGGCCGCCACTATGATAAAATCAACTTCAATTTTCTTCTTTTACCATTATCAGTGAGTACATTGGAATTTGAACAGAGATGCTTGAGATTTGCCCTTAGATGTCCCTTTCAGAAAACCTGGGGTTAGCATCTGGTCATTACTCTTTGCCCCCCCTCTAGAATAGAAAGACCTTTTAGAACACAGGCATTTTGCTTAGACAAATTAAAAATTTTTTATTAAAACAAGAGATGGGAAGGAGAACAGGAGGTGAGGTATCTCCAAGTCAGAGATACCATTGAGAAAATTCATAAACTGGGAAATCCCTAAAATCCCTTTCCAATCTTCTAGTTTAGAATGGCAATATATTGTATGTCTCTGCAAGTTTACGGATTAACAACAGCTAAGTGTAATTCCTAAATGTTTGCTGCAGAATACTCTGGACTATTGTATCACCCAGAAAAACATTTCTGCCCTTCTATACTCTCCATCTCAAATGGCAGCACTATGACTCTCAGATTTACATGGCTGAGAGGGTACTTTATCCTCTAGGGTGGCAGAGGGTTCTCAGGCCTGTCCTTCTGTTTGAGATCCCTAATTCATCTGCAAAGCAAGAGAGAGAGAGTCCAGGAGTGCCCCACCATAAAGCCTGCTGCAGTGTTCCACCCAGTTTAGTCCAGTGAGGGGCCTGGACTCTGTCCTGGGTCTGAATCCTGATGTTACCTTGGCCCAATTCACTAACCTCTCTGAACACCTGTACTCCCATCTATAAAATTGAATACAGCTCCTCATGCAGCGGGTGGATGAAGGGTCACAGAGAGGATCTATGAGGCTCACAATGAAGTTCAGCTTCGGCCCATAGGGTTGGCCAAAATCTAATACTCAGTTTCAACTTTGGCCTTGATCTTTAAAGGTAGAATGAACAATAAACCTACTTTATCATCATTTCTGGTATTCCCCCACCTTGAGAGCGGTCAATGACTGTAGCTTCTCATCAGTTACTCAAGATCAATACAACATATAACAATATTGGCAATAAGAGCAAGGGGTTCTTAAAACTCAGCATTGATGTAAAAATATACACCTTCTACTACACATAAGTTATTCCAAACCCTGCTTTACATTGCTACCTAGTCCTTATCACTATTTGACTTATTATTATAATAGCATATATGTTTTCTATATATTGTCTGTCTCCTTAACTAGCATGTAAGCTAAATCAAGGCAGGAACTTCATTTGATTTGTTCACTGCAGTGTCTCCAGTGCCTAGAAGAGTGCCAGCCTCTCCATAGGCCCTCAATAAATTAGTGTTGAATGAGTGAATGAATGAATATGCAGCAGGTTCTAATCTCTATCATACTCAGGTCTAAAAGAACAATTATTTTCTTTCTGTTTCTTTAACTGGTGAGAGCTGTTCTTCACCTGATTAGCAGTGTGCAGTTCAGCTCCATTTTCCTATGGTGGGTCATTCATCATATCTAAAGTCTGGAGCCATACACAGTATCAAGGGGCAGAAGGTGGGCACCACATCCTCGAGACATCTTTCCATGCGGCCTCCCACAGAAATGTCCCTCTGGTTGCATCTAAGTCATTCTTCCTGCTCCTCAGATTTCTTTGGAGTTAGTGGCACTCTCTCCACTACTTCTGAACCACTCCTGTACACACAGGGATCACATTGCAGCTCCCAGGTCATGCTAGAATTCAGAGAAATTCTAAGCATCTAAGGTCAATTCTGGACAGTCATTTTTCTTCTGGAGTCTGTCACTTACCCAGGACCCCGCATAGGAGCAGGCTCAGAGACCCTCTGTTTCCCAATCCTACAAACACATGTGGGCTTTTCAGTGGGCCCACCCATCTTGGCCTTGGGCTGGGCCCAGAGATAAGGGCACACAGAACTTCTTTCTCAGGGACTCATCAGAGCTTCTTGTTGAACTGTCTTCTATCTCTAGTGACAGATATTTTCCCCAGTCTTTGCTGGAAAAAAGTTAGAGAATCTTCTCAGAGCCTGTGCTTTTGAAACTCAAAAACCAGGAAAACAATGACCTTTCTTAGCTCCATGCAGCTTTCTTCTTCTGAGCCAGTGAACACAAACTAGTTTAGTTAGTCAAACATGAAAGAAAGATTAAGACATAAAAATAAATGAGAGGAGAAAAACAGTTATTAACATTTCTTTCTTCTTCTTCTTCTTTTTTTTTTTTTGAGAGAGAGGGACTGACAAGAAGGAAGAGAGCTGAGAAGTATCAACTCATAATTGCAGCATCTTAATTTTTCATTGGTTGCTTTCTCATATGTGCCTTGACCAGGGGGCTCTAGCCGAGCCAGAGATCCCATGCTGAAGCTAGACACCTTGGGCTCAAGCTAGCAAACTTGGGTTTTAAGCCAGTGACCTTCGGGTTAAGCCAGTGACCATGGAGTCATGTCTATGATCTTACTCTCAAGCTAGCAATCCCGCACTCAAGCCAAGTGACCTTGGGTTTCAAACCTGGGTCCTCAGTGTCCCAGGCCAATGCTATGCACTATGCCACCACCTGGTCAGGCTTTACATTTCTAAAATAGCATACCACACACTAATACACACACATGCACATGCATGTACACATACACAATGAATAAATCAAAAAATACCAGTTCAGCTATTTAAGCCTCTCAATGAAAATCTCTAGCCTTCTCTTATAGAAGAGCTCTCAAACCCTGGTTCTAATAAGTTTATCTACGTAATACCAACAATACCTGTAAGAAGATACACTACCAAACTCCTAACATCTGGGAACAAGAAGCACCATGCCAGATGGCAAGCCCCATACTCATCCACCCCAACCTGTCTACCATCACCTTCTCTGAGAAGCCCTTCCTGGTTCCCCCATAAAATGGTCACCAGTCCCTCACTGTATCTTGTTGCAATTCAATTGTTAGGCTGCAAGTTGCTGAAAACTCAGAGAACAATGGCTTAAACAAAAGATATACTTATTTTTCTCATGTAAATAAAATTTGAAGGTAAGAAGCCCAAATCTGGAGGCTGGCTTCCTGGTCATCAGGGATCCAGATACAGTGGTCAGTCTGCTCTCGCTGCTGCCCTGTTCTCTCCCTACACGATTTCCATCTCCATTTCAAGATGAATCTTCAAACTCCAGGTACCGCATTTCAGAGGGTGAAAAAAGACAAAGAGGCAACAAAGGAATATCCCTTTATCTAAGGAAACATCCCAGATATTGCACGTAGAGCTTCTGCTTATCTCCTTTTGGCTGTAAGTTAATTGCAATGACTCACCTACTTGTAAAGTGGAATTTGGCAAATAGCATTTTTATTGAAGGGCGATGTTTCTGACAAAATTTAGGGTTCTTTGTTCTAAGAAAGAAAGGATATTAGAAGGCATCAACAGTTTCTTCCACTCCTTGTAAACAGACACCATACTTGTTCTCCTGTCTTTTCAAGCAGCTAGTATTCCTTAAAGAAAATACAAAACAAAACAGTGTCTCATTCGTCTTTTCTCTGCAAGATTCTAAGAGGGCCTGCTGGGGTTACGCTTCATAATGGTTTGTTAGTAAAGGAGAATTTGAAGGGCCTGCAATATACCAGGCACTTGATATATGTGATTTCTACTTTCTAATTGAAATAGTAAATAAAAACCATTAAAAGTACACTTTAAAAGAATCTGCTTCAGTATTGTTTTATAAAAAAATAAATATCAATTTATAAATATTAAGTGACTTACACAGATCTCATGTCCTGCACGTGGCAAAGTTTGGACTTAAAACAAGTGCTACCTGACTCCAAAGTCACACTCCTCTTACTGTGTGGGCTCCCTACCTGCTACCTCCACTGTGTCCTCCCTTGCCACAAATGTGACAATACCAGGGAGGTTAACATGGGTTTCTGAATCTTAGTTTATTGACCCATATTGTGGCCTATTCTAGTGGAAAAAATGACCAGTAAGAACAGTGTGTCCTGGGCTCTTGAAGGTGAAAGCTTGGTACATCTCTTTCATTTACCATGAAATCTCTTCCTCATTTGATCTCACACTTTATCACGTGAAACATCCATCCCTTCACTCCAAGCCTTACTCCAAGGGCCAACCGATAAGTCTATCTTCTGCTCTACCTGATGACTGCTTATTTCCTCTGTATAGATTTTTGCTTATCCTAATGTCTCAAGATAAAGAGGGACTCAGTACCTATACCACAATGAAGCTTGCAGAATTCATTCTTATCAAAGATTTTTGCCCACTTAGTGAAACTCTGATTGCTGTCCTTGGCTCTTGCCATTACTATGGTCACAAAAACACAGACCTTTATAGCCTCCTCCTCTCCATCTTGATAGTGCCTTAAAATAGCCTGTTGTGTAAAAATCCATTCCCCCAAATCCACTGATGTAGCATATTCTATTTCTATTAATATAACACAATTTATTACTAAGCACATGTAACCACATAGTTATATCTTTATAAACCCTCTAACCAAATATATTTTATATACTTATTAATTAAGCTAATAAAATTCTTTATAAAATTTCATACTGATCAACTGTAAGTGCCATATTACACTATTTTGCCTTTGAAACCGAGAAATTCTTAAATACTGTTAGCATATGACTCTCCAAGTAGAATTAGTCATAGGTCAAGATTAGAATGTAAGGCCTTTAGAGACAGGAACTAATTATATGTCTTAAATGTCTATATCCTCTGGCCCTCCCTGTGCTGTGTATCATATCGACTATCACTTAATTCTCAGATTGATCCATTGGAATAGCAAAGTCTGCAGCCAGAATCAGCCCCAGCTCTAACTGTTTATTGGATTATATTCAGCAGCAAATTATATTTTCCTAAGAAAGCAATATCATAACTTCAGGACCAATAATACTGAGTTCTTTGCCTTCACCCAAATAGATATTTTCAAGAATACAATTACACTTAGGAAAAGATGGTTTTGCTCACATTTGGGCCATGCATTTTCTGACCAAGCCAGATACTAATATATAGTAATTTAAGATTTTTTTTATCCGGATAGCAAACTGCCAAACCACTGGTGAACGTTTCTCATTCTCCTCAAGAAGTATTGGTGCGAACCTTGCTATCACCCCACCAAAACTGTTTAGGACAGCCAGCGAGGGACAATGCAAACACCACTGGCATCCCCTAGGCATGGAGTTGGGATACAAACTTCAGGAGTTTTGAAGGGTCTGGGTACAACCTGGAACAGGTCTGGAAATCCTGGAAATCTTTTAAAAGAAGAACTTTAAACCGTAAAAATAATATCTATGCTAACTAAATTCAAGAAACACGTATTAATGCTGACTGCACACCAAGAGTAATACAAGGTACCAGGGATACATCAAAAGACTCTCTTCCCACCCCCATCGAAATTACAGACTATGGAAGAGATACAGTTGTACTCAATTAACTCATGCATGCCACATTGTGCCATGAATTCCAATAAAGCCATAAGCATGATAATAAGAATAAGAATAGCAATGTAAATACAAATATAAAACAAGCACAAATATATATATAATAAAACTAATATTTGCTCAGTGCTTACTGTGAGCTTTAAATGCATTCTCTCTTTTATTCCTCATAGTGACCTATCAGGTATAAGTGAGTACTCTGTTTTGCAAGCAAAGAAATGCTACTGGGAAAAGCAGACCAGAGTAACAAATTCTGTCTTCAGGCATTGGGGAAAGCTTCATAAAGAAAGTAATAATTGTAAGGATCATCAAATCTGGTTCCTGGTATAGCCCCCACCAGGCAGCAGTGAAAATTCATAATAAAGTCACTAATAGAAATTACATACTGGGGGATTTCCTATGCAGTTGCTAATGGGCAACTGCCTATACTAAATGACTAAATATGTTTCTAGGCCATTAAAATTGTATTATGCATATGCTGAGGTTGGGATTGGCTAAAACATTATGGAGGGCTGCTAATCTGATCACTAGACCATGTTCAGTAAATTTTTTCAGTGATGAGCCAAAGTTAAAAGTATAAATCCTGCTGTAAATAAGGATATTATTGGACTGCCTGCATCAGTTGATGGGAGTTTGTGGCCAGCTAGAACCTTTTTAAAAATTTTTATTCCTTATGAAATATTTTGTGCGTTCAAAAAAAGTATGTCTAGTGAATAGCTAAAGTATAAGAATGATTAAGTGAACAGCCATGTTCCAGAGCCAGCTTAATAAATAGACAATTACTAATTTTGGCAAAGCCTCTGATATCCTTCACCATTAGCTTTTTTACCCCTTTCTCCCCCCAGAGTTTATAACATGTACATGTAACCTAGAATTTTTGTACATTTGAATTTTAATAAGCGGAATCATAGCTTGTATATTCTTTTGCAATTTGCTTTTTGTCATTCCACATTGTTTTCGATTCTCATCCATGTAGAAGCAGATAATTACATTGAATCTTCACTATTTTACAGTATGCAAATTATTGACCCATTCTCCTGTCAGTGGACAGTTGTGTAAACATAGTATGAATATTTTTATACATTAGTCATATGAGCAAGAATTTCCCTTCAGTCTACACTTAAGAATTAAATCTTATTTGGTAATAAGATATGTTTTCTTCAAATTTAAAAAATAATGGCAAAGAATTTTCCAAAGTGTTGTATTGACTTACACTCCCACAGGGTCTATATATCTTACATTCTCATAAAGATCATTATGTTCAGCCTGACCAGGCAGTGGCGCAGTGGATAGAGCATCAAACTGGGATGTGGAGAATGCAGGTTCGAAATTCCAAGGTCGCCAGCTTGAGCAAGGGCTCATCTGGCTTGGGCATGGGCTCATCAGCTTGAGTGCAGGGTTGTTGGCTTGAGCATAGGATCATAGACATGACCCCATAGTCACTAGCAGAAAGTCTCTGGTTTGAGCAAAAGGTTGGTGGCTTAAGCATGGGGTCATTCACTCTGGTCTAGCCCCCCTGGTCAAGGCACATATGAGAAAACAACCAGTGAACAACTGAGGTGCAGCAATAAAGAATTGATGCTTCTTGGCCCTGGCCGGTTGGCTCAGTGGTAGAGCGTCGACCTGGCGTGCAGGAGTCCCAGGTTCGATTCCTGGCCAGGTCACACAGGAGAAGTGCCCATCTGCTTCTCCACCCCTCCCCCTCTCCTTCCTCTCTGTCTCTCTCTTCCCCTCCCGCAACCAAGGCTCCATTGAAGCAAAGTTGGCCAGGGGTGCTGAGGATGGCTCTGTGGCCTCTGCCTCAGGTGCTAGAATGGCTCTGGTTACAACAGAGCGATGCCCCAGATGAGCAGAGCATCGCCCCCTGGTGGGCGTGCCCGGTGGATCCCGGTCGGGCGCATGCAGGAATCTGTCTGCCTCCCCCTTTCCAACTTCAGAAAAATACAAAAAAATAAAATAAAATTGATGCTTCTTATCTCTCTCCCTTCCTGACTGTTTGTCCCTATCTGTCCCTCCCTCTTACTCTCTGTCTCTGTCAAAAAAAAAGTATAAAAAAAAATCACTATGTCCAACTTTGCCAGTCTGATGGGTATAAGACACTATTTTTTTTGTAGTTTTAATTAGCATTTCTCTAGTCATTAATTAGGTTAATTTTTCCCACATAGTTTTTAACATGAACATTTCCTGTCCTTCAAAACATCTTCATGTCTTTTGACCATTTTTTCTTTCAGATGTTTTTTTATCCATCTTCTGATAAACATACAATTTTTATGTTAATATAATCAAATTCATTACTTTTTCATGTATGGTTTATATTTTGTGTAAATTGTTTAAAATTATATCTCTACCTGAGATAAGATTTTATTCTATATTCTTTTAGAACTTTAAAGATTTTTTTAAAACTTTTAATCCACATGAAATAGGTTGTTTTAGAATATGATGCAGAGATTCAATTTTACTTTTTTCCACAGGGCTAGCTAATTGTCCCAATACCATTTATTCACAGTCCATTTTTCCCCTTAGTTTGCAGTAAGAGCTCTGTATGTGTGAAGATTCTATATATGGGTGGGTCTGTTTCTGTCTCTATTCTGCTTGGGCGATCTCTTTATTTACCAATACATTAAGCTAATATAAGGCTTTATGACAAATATTTATAGTTAGTAGGTGAAGTTACCGCACACTGTTTTGTTTTTTTTTTCAAGCTTCTCTTGGCTGTTTGTCCTTTTCTGTTTTTTTTTTTTTTTTTCAAGCTTCTCTTGGCTGTTTGTCCTTTTCTGATTCACATACATGAATCTTTCACGCTATCTATCAAATTTCATCAAGGGTTCCGTTGTTATTTTAATAGATCAGTTATGGAAAACCCAATCACCTTAGCTAGGAACATTTTCTGTTTCCATTCACTTAGGTCTTCTTTAATGTCTTTCAGTGAAATTGTGTACTTTTCTACATAAAAGACTTAGATATAGATTTTGTTAAACATTTTTTTCTCAGTATTATATTTTATTGCTGTTTTAAATATATTTTACTATAAACTTTATTATTATTGGTTGTTAATGTATGATTATTCAATTGACTTAAAAATTGATCTTATATCTATCTGGTGATCTTGTTAAACTTTCCTAATATGTGTGTTTGCGCATGTATATAAAATAAGTCTTTTACTTGAACAGTTTCATGTCAACTCTGAATAATCACTTATTTTATTTCTAATCATGTTAACTTTTACTTATTTTTTCCTGCTTTATTCTAATGGCTAGAGCCTCTACTACAATGTTAAATAAAAGTCATAACACTTGGCTTCCAAAAATTGAAATGTTTCAATTATCTTCTTGCACATAAAGCCATGCTAATATTCTTGGACTCATTCCATTGTTAGTTTATGTGCTGCCAAAGGGAAAGAGAGAGCTAACTTTGCTGTCCCCAGTGGCAGTTGCCTTCTTGTAGGTAGACATGCAGGAAGCCAAAAAGATGATTGTACAGGTGAGGTGTGCCTTCAGAAGAAGGAGAAACTGATTCCAGGAAAACATATTTTAGCCCTTGGACAAGAATCACCTCATTTGATCATATCTCCCTCTAGCCTACCTCCTTGAATAAAATCTTCCTCTCAAAAGCAGCCATGCCTTATTATCTATATTCTCTCACTTTAACTACCTTGAGAAGTAAGGCAACCTTTCTGCCACAAGATGAGCACAAAGAGATCCCAGATGAAAAAATGATCAGTCCTCCAGACCACCAAATTTGCATTGGTACTAACATGCTCAGTTATCATGCCAGCCCCAGATGTGTCATCTCTATTATCTCCATAACCAAGTGCATGTGCTTAGGCATTTCAGCATGCAGTCCCTTCCCTTTCTTTCTAAATCCCTATTAGATAAATTAGAATTTCAGTAGCCAGTGGCAGGTTTGGTCCACACCAACTTTTTCTGGCTTATCAGAGCGAAATTGAGCATCTCTGTTTTAACTTCAGTAGATATGTAACCTGTTGCATAAACTGGGAAATTGAGAGAGAAAAAGGCTGGTAAGTAGATAAGATGCCGGGGCACAGGTGAAAACTGGCATTCTTCTAAAAATGCCAGGATGTGTAACCACTCCAGCTGTACTACCTTCATTAGTGCTGTTTCTTTCTCTAGCTCCTCTAACCTATGGCGTTTCTTTCTGTCATGTTTCATCCTTAATTTAAATGGTTTTCAGTTCTATTGTGTGAGGAATTCACCCAACCGCCATCCAACCCACCAGTCTACTTAGAAACTGTAAAACTGCCAATGAGATGTCACTGAAGTACCTCATGAAAAATCATTTGAAAGAATCTCTGCTTAAACTCAATGCCATGTTTCATAGCCTTTGTGGTGTTGCAGGCAATAAGGCTCTGATCTTATATATACTTTTCTTTCCAAACTACATTATCAAAATTTCCTATTAAAGTGGATAGCATACATTACTTAACACATTTATACACACATAAAACATACCTGAAGAGTGTACTTGTCCTTGGTCAAGTAAATTGCTGTATGCTCTTTGCTATGCTTTGGTGATACTTGGAGGAAAGCATTTCAGTTGTTTTCAAAGCACTTTTCAATAGATTTCCAGCCTATTCTGCCTTCCTGGCAGGCCTGAATGCCTTTGACACAAGCCAACATCATTTTATACCAGAGTTATCATTTATTAATTGCATTTTAGTTAATTTCAACTGATGCCAACTTTGGAGATAACGGTCAAGTTCAATAGATATGAACTTAAAAAGAGAATAGAGTAAGGGCTACTCTAATTGAAGAATTGAAACAGGTAAGTTCTACAAACTACATTTCCTGTTGCTCCAAGTAGTCTCCTGATAGTCTCCAGTTTTATATTTGCATAAAAATTAAAATGTGTATCTGTCAAGAAGGATGGATCTGAAGAGCTAAATACAAGGCCAGCACTGAGTCTAGTCTTGCAGGTATATGGAGATTAAGAAGCTCACAACACAACAAATTATAATAATAATAACACTGGGGAACAAAATTTTTGTTGCACCCACAAAAACACTTGCTCTTACCTAATTCAAGTGTGCTGATCTCAAATCTGACATTAGGTTTTCTCTGTAAGCTATAGATTTTTTTGCAATTCAAGATTTTAGGTTTTCATCTTATTGTAAAATTTTCAACATTTAATTTAACATAATGAAGTAGAATGTCTTCTTGGGCATCATCTTTGTGAAAATATAATAATTTATATAATGCAATAAATATACTAATACACTAAAAGATATAATTGCATTAGAATTTATCTACAATTTCAAAATAGAACATATTAAAACACTTATTTTAATCATGAAATCTGCACAAAACTTATTTAAATTCTATTCAGGCAAAAATTTGTGTTTGTAGCTCTTGTGTTTGTGTACTTGTTGAGGACAATCTCATTTGATGCTCCAACAGTAGTCTGCTCACCACTAACAGCTCCAAGATTTTCAGGAAATTTATCAAGGTGACTGTTCAGGAAATGAATCTTAATGCTCATGTTACATTCAATGTCGTGGAAAGCCAACAGCATCCTTTGAACCAGAAGTTCATGGTTTTCTGCTTTTTTGTTGCCAAAGAATATTAGGATATGCAATTATATGCCATTTTTTCTTGCCGATGCCCTTTGTATGGATCAGACAGAAATAACAGTCACTGCTGTGGTTTTTAGGTTCATGCCAAACCATGCGTTTTCCTTTTGTCTAGTCACGAAGCATTTCCTCACAACTATGACACACAATATGAGGAGCCCAATTCTTGTCTTGTTCGCCAAGGGAAACTTGAAAATAGGCAATATATGCACGTGTCACAAATGATGAAATATTGTGCCTTTGACATTGAAGTGTGTAACAGCCACATATATAACAGAAGGTGTCAAGACTATTCTTACATTTACGCCTACTCAAAGAAGCCATGATTCAATCTTAAAACAAAATAAGAGAGTGTTTTTATCAGATAATAATTTTTTACATTTAAAAACAACTACAATTATGTAAAAGTGATGTTTATAAAACATTAATTGCCTTGTGGTTATGTTCAATCCAAGAGTGGTTGCCCTTTAACTCCAATTTAAAAACCAATGTATGCCATTAATTGTAACAAAAAGAAATTAAAATTGCATAAAAACTAAAGCATGCACCAAAGAAAAGAATTTCAGATTTGGAATCAGTGATGCAGAAATATATAGAAACAGTTCTAAAACCTCATGCAACTGAAAATGAAAAAAAAAATGTTCCCCAGTGATAATCAATATTTAATGAATTTCTATTATGTGCCAAGTTCTTACCATGTTAAGAGCTTAATGGTTATTGTTTGATTTAATCTTCATGCCCCTGTAACGTAGATACTACTGTTATCTTCCTTTTATAGGTGAGAAAACCGAGGAACTTGTTTGAGCTCATAGCAGAGAGTGATTGAGTTAGGATTTTATTTCAGAGCTGATGCCTTTAAATACTCCAATAAACAGTATGGCTTGCTATATTCATGAATTAAATGCCAAACCTCTGAAGCTTGCTTTCAAAATTTCTCAATACTTTATTCAGCAGGCTCACCCATGCTCCATGACTATAGTAAGATAGAAAGTTATTTACTCCAAAGATATATACTACTACAGCTATTCAAAGAAGGGAATCATGCTCTCAGACTGTGGAAATAAAGGAAGACTTTAGAGGTAAGGCTATAGTTTACCTATTTCCTTTCAAAGTTAGGATGGCAATCTTTCCAAGTTGGAATAAATAGAATGCGACAAGACACAGAGTTTGGAAAGCATAAAGATCGCTTCAGAAACATGTTGGTTCAATGTAGACGTGGCATAACATCCTGTGATGGGAAAGGTAGGAGGACTAGGTCTCAGAAGTTATCAGAATAATTCTGGAAGCCACACACATCCCCAAAAAAACGAGTTTCTTGCAGCCAAGACCATGACATTCATTTACATGGTATTTAGCTCATATGGACTCTCATAAACACACTTAACGTGTAAAGAAACAAAACGTCAGTCTTCTCAAGGCAATGTGCTTTAAAAAAAAATGGATCACAAACTTAAATGAAAGGAAGTACATTCAAGTGGTATAGCGGGGCTCACATATAAAGAAAAGAATTTAAGGAGTTAATGGCATCACAAATGAATTTCTAAAATTCCATGAACTAATTTTATTTTTTACATGAATTGATTACAAACTGACATTTCCAGTGCTTGTCCTGTGGGCCAGGCAGGGTCCTCGATATTACATTTAGTGGCTCACTTAACAAACTTTATGGATATATATATTTATTATGCCCAGTGTCTACACAGGGATACTGGGGTTATTAATAATCTTTGTAACATTAAACTGAAATTAGTGTGTAACCAGAATTTATAGATGATTCTAATTTATGAATCTATTAAGTCTGACCATACATCAAATACTTCAAGGGTCGACAATACTGGAAACCTTCTCCTGCATAGACATTTACACAAAGTTAAAATTTCCAGTTTAGTGGAAGAAAGCTTGTAATTATAATATGATTTGTGTTGTCTTGATCAAGTGGTATGCTTGTTTTTAATTATTATTACTTTAACTTCATTATTTTTACTTCAGTTTTTATGGATTAATAACTCTAAAATTAGTAATGACTTTTGGGAGGCTCTATAATTTTTCAGTAATGCAGTGAAAGAGTTTGAGTATAGTATTATTTTATTCTACTTCAATTTTTTTAACTGTAGAGTTTTTTTGTGCATGTTTTTGTTGTTTTTTAAGAAAGAGAGAGGGACAGATAGGAAGGGAGAGAGATGAGAAGCATCAATTCTTATTTGCAGCACCTTAGTTGTTCATTGATTGCTTGCTCATATGTATGTGCCTTGGCCAGAGGGCTCCAGCTGAGCCAGTGACCCCTTGTTCAAGCCAGCGACCTTGGGCTCAAGCCAGTGACCTTGGGCTCAAGCCAGCGACCTTGGGCTTCAAGCCCATGATTTTGGGGCTCAAGCCAGCAACCACACACTCAAGCCAGCAATCCTGCACTCAAGCGGGTGAGCCCGTGCAGAAGCTAGCAACTTCAGTGTTTCAAACCTGGTCCTCAGCATCACAGATCAGCACTCTATCCACTGCACCACCATCTGGTCAAGCAAGAGTATATTTTTTTTTAACTAGAAAATTGGGGATGAGTAAATAGATGAATCAAAGAATCTTTTGCCCCACCTGAATAGTCAAAAAAAAGGAAGGAAGGAAGGAAGGAAGGAAGGAAGGAAGGAAGGAAGGAAGGAAGGAAGGAAGGAAGGAAGGAAAGGAGGGAGGGAGGGAGGAAGGAAAACCGACCTAGAAGAAAAATGGTAAAGAAGTGTCATCACTAACCCCTGCTTTCACAGCTGACATCTCTAAAAGCCAATCTTTCCCAATGAGCTAAGATTCAAATTCAGAATCCTGCTTAAGCCAGCATCCCAGGCAGTGGGTAGACAGAGAAGTCAAAACTTATTTGCAATTTCTATCCTTTAACTGGAAAAGAATCTTCAGCGTAGTTACTGTTTTGGTTACACACTTAGGTCTATCTAATAATCAACATCATCACCCATGTAGCCATGCATAGGCATCATGCTAAAGGCTTCATACATGATCTCATTTAGTTCTCACCATAACCATACGAGGCCAAAACAACCAATTCCCACTGTGTAATAGTTTTGTAGTTTAAGTTTCCGGGGTGATGCATATTTTTAAATTATTGACTTGCTAGTCCCCAGATCTTAACTACTAATGGCCTTTCAGTCTTTGGGCAAAGGAAAGAGTCCTTATAAGAATACTCTAGAAAATCTTCAAAACACTAATATGTAGCCCTGGCCGGTTGGCTCAGCAGTAGAGCGTCGGCCTAGCGTGCGGAGGACCCAGGTTCGATTCCCGGCCAGGGCACACAGGAGAAGCGCCCATTTGCTTCTCCACCCCTCCGCCGCGCTTTCCTCTCTGTCTCTCTCTTCCCCTCCCGCAGCCAAGGCTCCATTGGAGCAAAGATGGCCCGGGCGCTGGGGATGGCTCTGTGGCCTCTGCCCCAGGCGCTAGAGTGGCTCTGGTTGCAACATGGCGACGCCCAGGATGGGCAGAGCATCGCCCCCTGGTGGGCAGAGCATCGCCCCTGGTGGGCGTGCCGGGTGGATCCCGGTCGGGCGCATGCGGGAGTCTGTCTGACTGTCTCTCCCTGTTTCCAGCTTCAGAAAAATGAGAAAAAAAAAACAAAAAAAACACTAATATGTAAGTGATCTTGAAAAAAGAATGCAGGTGCAATGAACAACGTACATTCACAAAAGATATGGAGACTATGTAGTAGGACTTTTTCAAGGCAGACAAAGTAGAGCTGAAATTAAGCCTCAAGATATAATATAGATAAAGAACAAAAATATTCTGCAAGAGTGTGCATTATGTCAGGGAAGGCAACCTGTACTTGCATCACAGTTCATCTCTGCATCTACCTAGGAGGTGAGTATCGTTAGCCCCTTCTACAAAGAAGAAAAACAGTATTCAGCAAAACTAAGTCACCTTTCAAAATCTCACCCCTAAGAACTAGGATTCAAACCAGGTCACCTGAACCCAAAGCCTAGACCCACCCAGATGGGCAAACTGAGAAACAAATTAGCGTTCATCCTAAATGATCACCTACTGGGTCCTGAAAGCCCAGACACTGAAATTCAAAGCAACGGGGTCCTACAGTTTTGGACTGGCTGACGTTTGGGACAGATTCAAAAACAATATCTAAGCCAGGGGTCTCAAACTCAACTCAGCATGTGGGCCGCAGAGCAAAGATCACAGCCGTTCAGCGGGCCACACTAGGTCTACAAAAGGCAACTGTTACGCAACACTTTTCTCACTGCAGTTGAAAACAAAAAAAAAATCAGTACAACAAGCACAATCGTACATGCAGTTTACTCAGTGTCACAAAACGACCAGAAACTGTAGTTCGCATCACAACTGCTGTTAACTAAGCTAATATCTAGCTAGGATGCTAGAGAAATGAAAAATACAAGTAGGCCCCTAGGCTTACTTAATTTTATCCAAAATATTTTGAACTTCGTGGATTAGTCTGCGGGCCGCACAAAATTGTTCGGCGGGCCGCGAGTTTGAAACCCCTGATCTAAGCAATCTTAAGGGTTAAGTGTTGAAGAAGAAAACAGAGCTAACACATGTGTGAATAGTGCCTTATACAATAGCTTTTTATTTTAATCAAGTCTTTCTTTTCTCTCTCAGGGCAAACTCTTTTCCTTTCTCACCCAAAGTACACGTGCTCAGGACTGTCGTTATTCATTTTACCCCATTGTACTGTCATCAGACAAATCATGCTAGCGATTATTTCTGCTCAAGACTTGCTAGTAAAAATGCACCAGAAAATGTCAACCTTCCATTTCTCATTTTAAAGACAACAACATAAAATAAGAACCGAAATTCACACAGGTGAACCCATCTGTGCTAAGCATAAAAGCACACGATCTTCAGGGTGAATTATTCCAGTGTTTAAGCTTTTTGAGTCAGATGGCCAACTTTGCCAAATTATTAATGTGTTGGGTGTTTTTACTTTCTCTCAGAGACAATTCAGAAGGAAGTTCTCACTCACGCCCCCTTATAATCTTAAATTTAAATCATGGGTTTGGATGGCTTCGTTTTCCTGACATTTTGAAAGCAATCTGGAGTTAGAAAACTTGCACCCTTTTTCCCTTCTTGTGCTTCATTAAAAACATGTGTCTTCTAGTCATCCACTCACCAGTGGGCAGCTCCCAAAATCAAATATGCCTCCTCATTTTTCCCCACCCCCTAGAACAGTGATTTTCAAAATTTTTCATCTCATAGCATTCATAAACTAATTATTAAAATTCTGAGGCACACCAAAAAAAATGTATTATATTTTTATTAATCTGACCAAAAAAAGATATAATTTGATTCATTCAACTGAACAGTAGTTGTATTGGCTGTTGTCATTTCTTTTTTTTTTACAACACAAGGGAAAAGGGGTCAGTGCCCCTGGCTAAACAGTCAGGAATTGCATATTTTAAAAATTCATGTGGCACACCAGCATGTCACGGCACACCAGTTGAAAAGTGCTGCCCTAGAATAGTGACATTTGTCAAACTTCACTGAAATTTCACTTAGTCGACGCTGCAGACATTGCAGGGTATAGGAAGAACTGGTAATCTGCTAGTTTTCTTATGGTTCACTTGGCCTTAACTATTTTTTTTTTTTGGCCTTAATATTTTTTTAATTAAAGGCAAATATTCTTCTGTCCATAAAATATTTCTCTAAATATAGTGTGACTTATGCACCAATGAAAAGTTTATAAGTTCCTCTCTTACCAAGCAAATTAAAAATGTAATTACTTTTATATGCATTTAAAGAATATATTGCTGGTTTCTTATTTTAGTGTTAAAACCAGTCTTTTCAGAATTATTTGTCATCTTCCATTATATGTCAGGTCTAACAAGGCTAAAGATTAAGAGCTTATATGTAAAAGTTAGAATTAAATACAATTACCGGACTTCTTATCCCCTAAATAAATATTCTTTAATTTTTTTCTTATTATAAAAGCAATACATGCTTCTTGAAAAAGTTTTGCTAAAAACAAAGTAAAAAATAAAATTTACCAATAGTCTACCACTCATCCAGAGTTCAGCTATGCTAATGTTAAAATGTAGATGTCTTTGTCTTGTATCTTTCCCTATAAATTAATATGTAGATAGTATATTCATTGGATGTGACCAAAGGAAACCTAATTGAAGAAATTAATGCAAAATGGAGGGTTTGCCATAAACATAGTCAACTATCTCCCTGAATGCACAAGGAGGAACGCAGCCAGGCCTTTGAAACAGACCAACTCTGCAGGGAAATTGAGAAAATCTGTTCTCGCCATCGTTCAGCTCTGTTTCCGCGTTTTGAAGCAGAAAAGAGGAAGTACCAACACCTGCTGATTTTAAATCTCCTCCATTCAAGCGAGCAGCTAAATGAGAATGGACACTATCCCAAAGCACTCTGGGAAAGGAACAATGATTTTTAAAAGAACCGCCCCTGATCCAATCTGCCATGGACAAGGGTACACTCATGTTCTATACACAGACTGCTCCCACTGTAACCACATGTTTGAGTTGGAGGGACAGCAACTTGAAGAAAGGAATCACTGAGCTGGCCAGACAGACACAGATTATTTTTATTTTGCAAAAGTAAAAATAAAGCACACATATTGTTGTAAAATTCAGCCTACTTACTTTTCTAGCTTTTGGCTAATGCTAAGTGGGTTTCTTTTATTCTCCCTTTATCTTTTGTTACTAACCAAACTTCCTCCGTGTATTTGCTTCCCTTATACAGTGCTTTCTCAAGTACAATATGGCACATACATGGAAAATAATTCTTTGTTGCACACTCCGTAAACTGGAGGAAATAAAAGAGCATCTATCTAGAACTGGGAGCAAATTGTATTTTATTTGTATTATAAAGTTACATTTGAAAAGTAAAACCATTCAAAAGTAAAGTCAAGGAGCAAATTAAATGTTGAATTTGTATAAAGCTTCCAAATAAAATATTTGCAAGTTGTAATAAACACTTAAGTTTGCTTCTACTCTTTCATTTATATCAGATTTTATTCTTGAAATAACTATACAGATTCTTGATGAAAAAAAAATTTATGATATTTTCAAATTCTTTAAGCCCTATCAGTGAAAAACTTTACACAGATTAGTGACTTTAAACATTTAAATTATTTTTATAATTATTTAAAAATGTACACTTAAATTTTATTTAAAATATTAATAGCTCTTCCTTTTCTTTTTATTTATTAATATAATACTGAAATATCTTATAATGATGTGAAGAAATTTTGAGTCCATTGAAATTTTTTTATAATATATTATATATATTATTAATTATATAATATATTAATTATATATATAATTTTCAGAATAAGCATATATTCTTGGAGAGGCCATCCTAAAGCTAGCTAAATTGTCACTAAAACAGGACACTGGCCCAGTGGACAGAAGTTTCCCATTGATGTGAGAATAAGAGTTGTACTCACGCAGAAGTCCCCACACTAGATGGACCAAACCCAGTGGGGCCAGTGCAGTATGCCCCCAACAACATCTTAGTAACAGTGGCTGTTAGAAGAGCCACCCAACTGTTATGAATACCTCGTTGCCTGCTCTCTGCACAGCGTGGTAAAGTCGAGTGCAAATGAAAGACAACACAATGCCAGCCTATGGATACGAGGGGCACAGTATCAGACCCCTCCCTGCTTCAGGGAGCACTGAATCAGGCAGCTCCAAATCCAGGCTGTGGGACTCCGGTAGTTTTCCAAGCCTGCTCAGCTACCCCACAGTCAGAGATCATCATCTCACGGGTCACATGTAACCTATTCATAATGCCTGGCAAAGATGTGCTCTAATGACATGGAAATTTTATTCATTTTATTTTACTACTACAGTGGCTTTCAAATTTTGCTTTTTGAGGTCCAGGATTTTGTTACAGGGCCTCAGAGCCCCATGTGGGTGAGGCTTGGAGTATGGGTTTGCCTCTCTGTCTCAACCAGGCCATCACTGTTACCTTTTATATTCAAATGTGTGTATGGGGAAAGAGAAGAATTGTGACAGCTCAAAACAAAAATGCCTTAGCCTACAATACTGGTGATTATCTTTAAGACTTTTAAAAATATACCGTATATGATGCTATATCAAGCAAGAAAACAGTGTACTCCATCCTGTAAAATGTGAAATTTAACTCCTCCCCCCTTTACCACCCAGTTTTTATTAAAATGCTCTTGGATTTTAAATCTCATTCTTTTAAATATGTTTTGACATTATGTATCTTCTCTTTTCCTTTATTTTTGACATTTGCAGCAAGTTTTATAACTACATTGACAATAGTAATCTAATTTAATTCTATTTCACTGGTTCAATCTTTTACTATAGTTTCTTTTAGAAATCTTCCTGATTTCCAAATTCTTTATTATAATTAATTTCTTGGTTCATTGGAGCAGTTATTCAGTCATTTTTTTTTTTCAGGAAAAGTACACTAACAGTACGCTTTCAGAAGCTTTGTGCATCTGAGGTTGTTTTTCCTCTATACTTCCATATGAAGACTAATGTGGCTGAGTTAGAATTCTGGAAACACAACATGTTGTTACTTGAAATTATGTGAACAATGTCCCATTGTTTTCTGTCAGTGTTCATTTTGAAGAGAAGAATTCTGATGTCAAGTAGATTCTTTTCCTTTATAATTCACTGGTTTTAATGCATTGAGAAATGAATTGAAAAGTAAAAAAAAAACACAAAAACTTTGCCCCTTGATATATCTAGTCATTTTATTTACTTCAACTTTAATATTCATATTTTGTTCCACTTAAATTTTTTTTACTATTTCTTTGATTGTTACTTCCCTCCACCTATTGTGTGCTCTCTTAAAAGGCATTTCAGTGATATGATATCAGCTCAGCTAAACTACAGCCCATGTCTTTTCTTTCACTGTTTCCACTCCCCTATCCATTCCTTTAGTGTCTTGGTACAATTGATCAAGTTTATTTCTCCTTCATTCATTCCATTTTCTCCATTAACTCTCTGCTTCTTTCCATTGCATAAGTTCAGAGTTTTTATTTTTCATCTCCAAGAAATTATTTCAACTTTCAGATTCTTCCTTTTAAGACTGTCAATTTTTGCCTCATTAATACAATATGCTCTTATCAGAAGCACAGATGAGGGATGATCTGAGAGATTTCCTTCTTCCGGTGACTGGAAGGGCAACGTTGCCCTGGCTCATTGGCAGGCCTGCTGCTTTCCGAGCTGCTGCTGCTTCCCAGACACCGGGGACTTCTCTCTGCTTGCCCACTCCACAGAGGGAAGCTATGTTTGTCCAGCATGAAGAGTTCAGGCGGATTCTGCCACAGAGAACTCAGCCTACTAATCAAACATTTCAGGCTCAAGACAAACAGGAAAAGAGTGGATTTAGATTTATTGTAGCTTCAGTTTTGAGGTGTCGTGGCAGCAGAAGTTAGCTGGAGCTCCTCCTTCCCCTCACCACCTGGCACAGCCACCTTTATTAGGAGCCTGTCCGACTTAATTTATCATCTGAGTCCATTACAAACCCTTAGTGAGGACTATGAGGGGGCTGGTTTCCGCATCCATAAGAGAGGATGCTTCTACTCACCTCATGGCTGTGTTGTGAGGATGGGATGAAGATCACACACACACACACACACAGAGACACACACACACTCACTCACCTGTCACACTGCATGGCCCTGCTCTCCCTCCTCCGGTTTACTCACACGTGGGCTCTTCCTCCCCACACAGCAATTTCAAAACTGGACGACACTTCACACAGTCTGGATTCATCATCTTTTCCAATTACATCAACTTGCTCTTTTCAGTGGTAACTTGAAGGAGAGAGTAAATTTGTAGCCCATTTTAACAGTACATGGCACAAAGCCAGTTCTTAATTTAGGTTTGTTGAAAGAAAGACTATCCATAGCATCAACTCTCCTCTCAACTCTAAAACTTTCCGGTTTATAAGTGTGAGGCAATGACCTAATGTCACCTCTAGAATGCCAAGGCTTACTGAAAACACTTTTATCACAGCTGGCAGCAGCTGACACCAATCAAAGTCCAATTAGTCAATGAGAATGTCAGAAAAATGATTTTAGACTTTTTTAGGGCTGTGAGTTGGAAAGGCATTCGGTCATTTGTGTTAGACAAGAGGCTTGGAAATTACTGAAGAGTTTTTAAGAGTTGGAATACCTCAATGAACATATCTTAATCAAAGATAGACTGAGCAGCTGAAATCTGTTCAGAGGCATTGAGAGCTTCATCACTGAGCTAATTTTAATCACTATCTTTAGATAAGAAAGGAAGAAGCAGGTCTCTTTGGTACATTCAGAATTTCTATGTGAGGTCTGAGATGGAGAACAGGGAGGGGGAATACTGAATCTGCACCAACATTGCAGAGAAGCCCAAATAGCTCTCTACCTCATGAGACCAATAGTCCATTTGCAAATTCTGGACTAAATTCAAAAGAATATTGAATTTGGAAAACAGAATGGAAATCATTTTGGAGCCACCAAGTTAATCCTCCTTTAATGATTAAACACATGATTCATCCGAGATCAAAACAAATCTCAAAATGGCAAGAGTCAAACTATAAACCAGCTAGGAGGTTCTGAAGTACAAGAAAATAAAAATAAATATTCAGACCTTTATGAGGTTCTATCCCAGTGGATTTGGTTATATGTGGTACAAGGAGAAATTGGTCAGATGAGATCAAAGCCATGGTCATTCATGATGATTTACTTAACAGTGCCTAAAAGGAGGCTGCATCCCAAAGAACATGGAGCTATCCCCCCCCACCCTAAATGAAAGCATTACACTCTTTCATTTTGAGCCACTAAGAATTTATTTATCACTGCAGTATAGTCTGGCTGTTTGAGTTAGCTTTCACTAAATAATACTGTCAAAGCAAACGACCCCTAAATATCAGTGGCCTAAACACTATTGGATGTTCTCCTAGTAGATGTGGGTAGATAAACTGACTAAGTCTGTTTTACATGTCTTCATTCCAGAATTCAAGTTGAACAGCAGTCCTTACTTGATGTGTTGTTCTCACAGCAGAGGCAGTCAAGTGGGCAGAAGCATATGATGACTTTTAAACCTCCCGTTCAGAAGTAGCACACAACACTTCGGTTCCCATTTCATCTCAAAGCAAGTCACACGGCCAAGTTCCACCACAATGGGGCAGAGCACTATAGTCCCTTCACAGGAGGGGCAACAAATCTTGTGGAAGAATAAGACAATCTGCCACATTACCTAACCCTGGCTAATACACACTTTGGGAATGGAAATAGTGAGCTGTCACCAAATAACAAAAGCAAAATCAGCTCCCCATCAAAAAAAAATACTATCATATGTGATATTGGTCTAGCTGTGAAGTGTTGAGAAAATTGCTATCGGAAGTTGAAGAGATGGATATCCATATAGTATATTTTCTGAAACCATCTCCTAAGGTAACATGGAAGGCAGGTCATGTATCTTCTGGATTGGCATCTTTAGAGGGAAATAGAGAAAAACTGGAATTTAGTTTTATATTTGGCCGTGTTTGGCCATAATACATGACAAATAATACATCAGGGAAATCTTGAGCAATTTCAAGCAGAAATGAAATGAGTAGAGAGTCTAGAAATGTGGGGTCTTGCAAGATTGAAAAAAAACTGGCTGCTTCCAGGCCACAGACAGTAAGAGATGAGATGTAAACACAACCTTTAGTTCACTGGTCAGCTAGCTCAGTCGATTAGGTCAGTGTTTTTCAACAGCTGGTCTGCTAGAAATTTCATGCCAGTCCGTGAAGGAGTTAACCACCCTGATGTTGTATGAAGATTATTGATTCTATAATCATTGGGCCTATAATCTTCATACAACATCAGGGTGGTTAATTCGCAGACTGTCATGCAAAATATTTCTTTAAAATTTAAAAACCTCTAGTGACAAACTGAGACAACCTTGGTCTTCGAAGCAGAACTGCCTATTCACCCTAGAACATCTATCCACCTAACTCTGGGGTGATACATGAAAAATAAACTTTTATTCTATTTGATTTAATGTGCTTTGAAATTTCTTTGTTACAGCAGGTTAGGCTGTACCCTAACACAGAACCAGAAAGTCACTCTGAATACCACTACATCCAAGATTGAGTGCTATAGTAGACTTCTTGGAGGCCAGAACAATTGTCCAGCTTGTTTGACATCTAGCTTAACCTTGAGTAACTTCTTTTCTCAATTAGTCTTTATAATTACCAAAAAGATCTGATCTAATTTCAACTTTGTATTCCTACTATTGTGATGTGTCACCCTCAGGCAAATATCAAGAAATTCAAAAGCCTGCAGGAAATTGTAATCTTGTGCAGAATTTATATTGAATTTTAGGAAAGGTGAATATGCAAGGTCAAACTGAGGTACTAACATTCTCCCCAATTCAGTTCAGTTCTTAAAATATGTATTGCAAACCAGAGAGATTGAGAGATAAGCAGTTTTTGCCCTCAAGAAGTTACAATTGATTAAGGGAAACTTATCGCCAAGCTGTGATGTGGTGCAGTAAATGTTATTGCAGAGCAAAGTAAGCATGGGGTGCTCAGGGAGCACGGATGTGAGACATCTGTCTCAGCTGGAGACATGGGCTCAAGGAAGGTTTTGAAAAAGAAGAGGTGCCTTAGCAGAATCTGAGAGAAAAAAAGTGAAGGAATTATCTTCGCAAAGGAGGAAGGGAAAAGTGTTCCAGGCAGAGAGTGCTATGAGAACTAAATCAAGTATGTGAAGGAGACATCTTTATTTCTATTCCAGAGTTTCTAGTTGAGTATTTTATCCAGAATTGTCCCTCATTGTGAGTATCAGGCCACTGGGACTCTGGAAGCTACCTATTGTGCTTGCCTTTTCTTTTACTGGTAAATCATTTCAAATGGCTAACTTTAGAGAGTGTCCTTTGATATACTTGGTCCTGTGTATAAAGTTGTTAAGGGCTTAGTGTTCTTTCTCTAGCAGGTTGGTTGACAATTCTTTATGATGTTTCTGCTTGTCTTGTGTTAGCTTTTGTTCTAGACTATCTTTTCAAGGATGTCTGTATAACAGACAGTCTTTGAAGACAGAGATGGTATCTCCCTCCAGGACAGAAAGCACATTTGTTTCCTGATCCAGGATGATAAAGATAATGTTTCACTATAGACATTTTCCCAAGATAGAACAGAGATTTACTAGGAACTCTCTTTCAAAGACAGACATTTCCTTAGCTGTGATGCAAACCTACTGTGTGCACATCAGACAGGTCCCCTGTGGGACTTGGGGCAAAGGGAACCAAGGCAAACCTGAAGTTCATGCAGGCTGCCAAGCTATCAGTAATAAAGTCCTTTTCTCATGAAATTAGGGCAGCCTAACTATTTAGCTTGCAAGTAGAAAGAATCTCAGATTCCTCATAGTTATTGACATTCCAAAGATATTTTTATTTTGGGTCAGAAAACATTCCTTAAACTAAGGGAATGGATTTCTAATAAAGAATTTCAGGTATTAACAACAAATAAATAACTATTTTGTAAACAATGGACTCTTCCTCCAGCACCACCTTGTCCAGCAGTGTGTTAGGACCGCCTTGGTTGAGTGCTTTGGCATTGGCTCCCGCTCTGAAATGAAGGGGCGGGAAAATCAGGGTGAGTGGAGCCTTCAAGAGGAGATTTCTACTGCTTCTCAATGTATTGCAAAAAAAATTCTTTCAAAGTGTGAGTCAAATAAGTTTGCAAATATGATATATATGTTTGCTTGCTTATAGTTTGCATTGGTTGTGGATACAGGCTGTAAGCCAGCAGGGTCCTTATAGCCTAAGGCTTAGTTTTAAGATTAAGCTTTTCCCCACACCCTTGACTGTTGCATGATAGGGGGTGGTGCACTCTTATGAGGAATCCCATTATGCCTCAGATAAGTGACTTTGTATTAGAGACTTCCTTGTTTGTATATTGGATTAAAGGTTATGATTTGTATACTATAAAATGGGGCAAACCTGGAGCTTGCTCTCTTTAGGTTCCTGAGATTAGCATTAGAGAGGAGAGCAGAGAAAAACAACATGGAAGAGAGGAGAGGCAGCCAAGTTAGCAGAGTGCTGAAGGAGAAGCCAGTTTGTGCAGAGAGAAGGAGATAGGGAATAGAGGTGAATAAGGCTGGTGAGGTAGAAACCTTTGATTCTAGGAAACTCAAATAAGTCAGTGGCTTTGGGAGCCCTGAATGGAAAGGGAAGTGTTTTCCCACTGTGTGTATTTCTTGCCCATGGGTGCTAGCTAGGATTAAAGCTAATGGCCCACCAGTTCTTGGCTTCGTTGTTTCATTACTGTCTGTCTGAATCAAATGCGAACCTGCATGGGCCAGGCGGCTGTGATGGTGGCCGTGGCTAATGACCATACAGGAAACCATAGATGTTCAACTCCTTGCCTTCTGCCAACTCCTATGTATTTGTCCTGGTCATATAATGAAAGCTATCTCAACAGAACAATGTCCATTTCTAGCCTGTGGAAAAGCAGAAAGAGAGCACATGGAAGGCAAGCAAATTTCTTTAAGGCAAGTGGCATGAAAGTTTGCATACTTTTCTTCCAATCATCCTCTTCTGAGAGAACTTGATCATCTGGCCATACTAAGTTGTAAAGGGAGCTGGGAAATGTTGCCTTTGGCTGGGCTGCCTCTACGTGCCCTGCAAAAATATGGTTGGATTAAGTGGGGGCTCTCTAACTACAGAAAGGAAAGAGAACACTGGGAGTCAGCTAGTTAGTTGTCTCTTTCACAGACTGAAAATATGATGACCCACTGTCCTGTGCTTCCTTGCAATACATCTAAATATCAAAGACAATCTGGATGAGTCAGTTTCTTTAAAAGCCTGAGAAGGACATGGGTGAACCCTCAACAAATGCTTCTTAATTAATCTGGTGAAATAAAAGAAGGCTTTTTCTTCTTATGTGCAGAGGGACTACAACAGTGCCTGTGAGTTTCCATGGTAGGTTTGGGGCTGATGTATACATGGAAATGAAAATCTCTTATGTGCGTGGCCAACTGGACTAACTCAGTGACGAGAAGTCAATATCATTCACATTGAAGAGTAACAGACATTTCTCTCTCACAACCTTACTGCTGATTTACTTACTGGTGGGAGGTGCCAGGAAGGTGGGATTTATCCTCCCTTTCACTCTGCATAAGGCTGCTAAGGAGAAGACATCTTTCTTTCCTAGACACAGGTTGTTTCAGGATAAAAAAGAGAAACAATATTTAGGAAAGGGTGGTCTGAGGTTTTTTTTTAGTGAATTATCTAAATAAATCAATGACATATTTTCTTGCTTGATGCAGGGGGTGCAGTAAAAAAAAAGTGCCAATCAGCATTTTATTCAATATTCAATTTCTAAGACATTTTGGAAATGAATTAGTAAATTGGTTTGAATCCCAATCTTGCAAGAATCAAAGGAGGACAAAAAAGGCCCAGACAACTTGATAAAAGAAGTAGGATTTTGGCCCTGGCCGGTTGGCTCTGTGGCCTCTGCCTCAGGCGCTAGAATGGCTCTGATTGCGGCAGAGCGACGTCCCAGATGGGCAAAGCATCGCCCCCTGGTGGGCATGCCAGGTGGATCCCAGTCAAGCGCATGTGGGAGTCTGTCTGAGTGCCTCCCGGTTTCCAGCTTCGGAAAAATACAAAAAAAAAAAAAAAAAAAAAGAAAGAAAGAAGTAGGATTTTAGTTAGCTGGTGGAGCAGCATGACCTCCTAAAAAGGCAAGTCAAACATGTGCTCCCACAGTTATATTTCTTACATCTTATATACCCTTTATAGAACACAGATTTACATGCAAGGGGCTCGTGATCCTTTTGTCTAGAGGTACACACATCAATCACAGGACTTCAGGATGGGAGGAGGTTTAGGTGAGGTCAGAAAATAAGCATTGAAAATGGCCCATTAAGGTCTTAAAAACTTAAGAAAAAGAGAGAGGAAGGAGTTATTCAGATAATCTCTTCTGGGCAACCTTACCTCCTGAGTTCCTCATTGCTTCTCTTCCTCCTCAGTGAATAGGAGGGGAGGGGTCTGATTTCTCCTTCCTTCTTTCTTTCAAACTTTCTAGTATGAAAACCTCTCCATTAACCCAATAGCCCTTCCCAAGCAGGAAGGCAATTTGTAACTTCACAGACCATTTTTAGCTGGTGTTGCCTAGCCCTCATTGTAAATCATACACAAGTATAAAAATCATATTTTACAAACTTATTTGGCCAACATTCTACCCATTTTGCTTGCTTTTCTATCTACACCACAGGCATTCCAACGTAGGCAATGAAGTACATTACAGTAACATAACAGGTCATATGTAAAGCCAGAAGCCACGGCCAGGGCTGCCATCGCAGCAGCCACCTGGCCCATGCAGGTTCGCATTGGAATAGGACAGTCGGTAAAGAAACAGCGGAGCCAAAAACTGATGGGCCATAGTCTTTAATTCTAGCTTGCACCCGGCGGGCAAGTAAAAACACACACTGGGCTCCAAGACCCACTCACATTCAGTGCTCACAAAGCCACTGACTTATCCGAGTTTCCTAGAATCAAAGGTTTCTAGCTCACCAGACTTATTCTCCTCTGTTCCCCATCTCCTTCCTTATCCCCAATACAAACTCTACACAAACTGGCATCTCACTCAGCACTCCACCATCTTGGCTGCTTCTCCTGGCCTCCTCCATGTGGCTTCTTTCTGCTCTCTCCTCTGCTCTCTCTTCTAATGATAATCTCAGGAACCAAGAACCCCAGCTCCCGTTCTGCCCCCATTTTATAGTGTAGCTTCACAACCTTTAATCCAATATAAAAAATAGGGAAGTCTCTAATACAAAGTCACTTCTCTGAGGCATGATTGGATTGTACCACCTCACATCAAAACGGGTGGGAAAGGCTTAATCCCAAAACCGAGCCCCAGGCTACAAACACATTAATATCACCTGGGCAACAGCCTCCATGTGGGCAGCTCCACTTTAACAAAGTGAGCATAATACATTTTATTTGCCCAACATCATACAATGTCAACAATTACAAAGGTGTCCTTTACAAAATCTCTGAATGCTTGGACTAAAACATAAAACGTCCTTGAAGCTTCTTGGTTCAGGGGGGCTTCCTTCCTTACCAAGAGTGGTTCAAATAAAATTTTTTTTAAAATAAAACACCCAACAAGTCCTTCTTCAATATCTGCATAGTGAAAACACATTCAACTCAATAAAAACTAAGTTGGGAGCCTATATCTTAGCACAATCATTGATTAGCAGCTCATAGCATGGGAGGAAGACAACTCTAACAACTTTACCCTTCTTTAGGCATCACACTGCCACTAGAACCTGAAACAAACTCTATTTGCAATGTACTTCTAGTCTTACAACTTTAGGTTGTTGTAAAGCCAGTAGCCACAGCCACCATCACAGCCACCTGGCCCATGCGGGTTCGCATTTGATTCGAACAGATGGTAATGAAACAACAGAGTCAAGAACTGGTGGGCCATTACATTTCATCTTAACTTGCACCCAGCGGGCAAGAAATATACACAGTGGGAAAACACTTCCCTTTCCATTCAGGGCTCCCAAAGCCACTGACTTATCCGAGTTTGCTAGAATCAAAGTTTCTACCTCACCAGCCTTATTCACCTCTGTTCCCCATCTTCTTCTCTCTGCACAAATTCTGCACAAACTGGCTTTTCCTTCAGCACTCTGCCATCTTGGCTGCCTCTCTTTACAATGCTAATTTCAGGAACCGAGAGAGCAAGCCCTCAGTCTGCCCCATTTTATAGTGTAGAAATCAAGACCTTTAAGCCAATCTAAAAATAAGAAAGTTTCTGATACAAAGCCACTTATCTGAGGCATAGATGGTGTTGGGAAGATAAAATATATTATGCTCACTTTGTTAAAGATGGCGCTGCCCACATGGAAGCTCGTCACTCAAGTGATATTAATGTGTGTTGGGGGTGGGCTGTGGGCAGGCAGGATCCTTGTAGCCTGGGGCTTGGTTTTAGGACTAAGCCTTTCCCACCCTTTTTGTTGTGGGGTGGTACAATCCCATCATGCCCCAGATAAGTGACTTTGTATTAGAGACTTCCCTATTTTGTATATTGGATTAAAGGTTTTGATTTCTGCAGTATAAAATGGGGGCAGGCTGGGAGCTTGCTCTCTTAGTTCCTGAGATTAATATTAGAGGAGAGAGCAGAGAGGAGAACAGAGAAAGGCCACGAGGAGAAGGCCAGGAGAAGCTGCCAAGATGGCAGAGTGTTGAGTGAGAGGCCAGTTTGTGCAGAGTTTGTGCAGGGAGAAAGAAGGAGATGGGGAACATAGGTGAATAAGTCTGGTGAGCTATAAACCTTTGATTCTAGGAAACTCGGATAAGTCAGTAGCTTTGTGAGCACTGAATGTGAGTGGGTTTTGGAGCCCAGTGTGTGTTTTTACTTGCCCGCCAGGTGCAAACTAGGATTAAAAATGATGGCCCACCAGTTTTTGGCCCCATTGTTTTTTTACCGACTCCCTGAATCCAATGCGAACCTGCATGGGCCAGGCAGCTATGGTGATGGTGGCCCTGGCTACTGGCTTTACAGATGGGATTCCTCATAAAAGTGCACCACCCCCTATCATGCAACAGTCAAGGGTGTGGGTAAAAGCTTAGTGTTGAGAAGATTTTAGTATTAAAAGGGTAGGAAAGGCTTAGTATTAAAACTAAGCCTTAGGCTATAAGGACCCTGCTTGCTTACAGCCTGTCCCCCACACTTAATGCAAACTATAAGAGAGAAAACATATATATCATATTTGCAAACTTATTTGACCCACAGTTGTTAACTGGTTTTGTTCTGTATTGTCAATTCTAAAATAGTTCTCCCTCTTGATCCTCCAAATTGTGGCTAGAACAATCCTTCTAAAACACAAATCTCATCATGTTATTCCTCCACTTCATTCCTTCCAGTAACTTGTCATGGCCAAGATCAGTGGTTCTCAATGGCTCTTCAATTGTAACACACAGGATATGTCATTCAGATGCAAGAACTCACTCATTGCTGTCCAAAGTAAAGAAGCAAAGCAAATACACTGTATAACAAATATTTGTCAAAGGCAATATTTGTATGTGTAACCAGCTAGCCATCTCATTTCATGGAGAAAAAAAAAGCCAAACACTGCCAATCTTTATTTTTAAGTGGAGTTTTACTTTTTCTACCAGAACCCTAAGGATCTTCATAATTCAGGTCCTTTGCATACTCCCAAATCTTCACATGGTTTACTATCACTTCTTCGGGCTTCTGCTCTGTTGCTACCTTCTTAGGGAGACACCACCGATGGCCCCCAGTCAGTTATTTATTCCTGTACACTCTTCATTGCATTTTCTTAATTTCTTCTTCATTACATTGTGTTGGTCAAATAAGTTTGTAAATATAATATATAGATTTGCTCGCTTATAGTTTGCATTGGGCGTGGGGGACAGGCTGTAAGCAGGCAGGGTCCTTATAGCCTAAGGCTTAGTTTTAAGACTAAGCCTTTCTTATCCTTTTAATACTAAAATCTTTTCAACACTAAGCTTTTCCCCACACCCTTGACTGTTGCATAATAGGGGGTGGTGTACCCTTATGAGGAATCCCACTTATGCCTCAAATAAGTGGCTTTGTATCAGACTTCCTCTGTATACTGGCTTAAAGGCTTTAATTTCTACACTATAAAATAAGGGAGACCAGGGGCTCTCTCTCTCTCTCTCTCTCTCTCTCTCTCTCTCTCTCTCTCTCGGTTCCTGAAATTAGCATTGTAGAGGAGAAGCAGCCAAGATGGTGGAGTGCTGAAGGAGAAGCCAGTTTGTGCAGAGAGGAGGAAGGAGGGAAGGAAGGAAGGAAGGAAGGAAGGAAGGAAGGAAGGAAGGAAGGAAGGAAGGAAGGAAGGAAGGAAATAAAAGGAAAAGAAGAAAAAGTCCTTCCTTACAATAGAAAGTCAACTAATAATAGTAAATACCATCTAACAATATTCTGGTAGCTGATTTACACAGAAGTTTTCTTGGGAATAAAGGCTGACTAGGATAAATACCTATCAACTGAAAAAGAAAATGATAGTTTTGCGGTAGAGTAACCTGGAAGACACCATCATGGAGAAGTGACCAATGTAACATCAGCAGTGATGAGTCTTACCAATACTGTGTAACTTCTGATGTGATAACCATGAAAAGCACGGCTTCATTCCTGCAAAAATGCATGCTAAGCCTGGTCATGAGGAAATGCTAAGTGGACCCAGACTGTGGTACATACTAACACTGCACAATCTGATATGATAGCTGTTTCCATATATGGCTATTGAGCACTTGGAATGTGACAAGTCCTAAAGAAGTAAGCTGTTTATACACTAAATTCCAAATACTTTGTATGGAGATTCCAAAATGGCTGCAGAATAGGTGGAAGCTACACTCACTTGTTCCTGGTGCCAAAACAAATTTACAGCTAAATTACAGACCTAAAGTACAGACTAACCAACTGAAAGCTAGATGAATTGAAATATAACCAAGGATTTACAGAAGAAGCCACATGGAGACTGGTAAGAAAGGTGGAGATGTGGAAAGAGTTAGTCCCTGCACTCACGTATGGTGACTGAGAAGCCAGGGGATATCTCAGCTGCGAAACTCCTCCCCAAAAGTGTGAGGTCTCAACCCCTTGCAAGGATCCCCAAGCTAGAGCAACAGAGATGGGAAAAGAAGCCCACATAACATTAGGCAGTGAAAGTCAGTGGGATTCAATCCACCTGGGAGAGAAGAGAATCTGCTAGAGATACAGATGCCGTCTTCCCAAGGTTGAGCACGCCTATTGTTATAGCACCACCTGTGGATTGGATTGTACTGCCTGGTCCTCCAACTATGGGCAAAACAATCCTGCCTGCCAAGCTTGAGGCATGCATAAAGGTCTGCTGGCTGCACCACGCAGGGACCTTTGGGGTGCTCTTTTTTCTGGAGAAGTCCTTGGCAGAGACTCAGACAGCGATTGAACTTAATAACTTTGGAAAGAGGACCATCTTCCCCATTTGGAGTACATACTCAGTGTCCCCCCTGCCTGTCAAATCACTTGACTCCCTTTGTCCCTGCCCTGCTGAGGTCAGTCCCTCAGGGGGACTTGAGAGCTATTCAAAGCTGAGACCTTCAGTGTATGTTGGAGGTTTCTGCCCAGGAAGGGAAGAATGGCCTTTTCCCATCCTATAGGCTTGCCAGGACCATCTGCAATGGGGGCTGTTTCATCTACCCTCTCAAGTTTTGCCTTGCTGACCTCAGCTCTGTGGTGACAAGGGAGTGCTGCTTGGAGGAGGGACAATCAGAGTATGTCTTCCTCTGAGGTTGTTGAGTGGGACCTGGACAAGTGTTTGGCCCCCTCCTGGGGGTTTTGCTGGCACCACCCTGTCCTCCTGAGCTCCAGTGGTTCTATCATGCTGAGCTTGCTTCTACAGAAGGAACGGCTGACTGCACCCAAATTGAACCTGAGGCATACTCCCCTTGGGGAGCTCAAGTTGGAGACTCTGGCAGAGACTGAGTGGAATGGTTCTGGAGTAGGGGCCACTTTATCCTCAGGAAGTGCCTGGTTGTGCAATCCCCAAGTAGGGGCTCACCAGCTGCATTCTCCCAACCCCGGGGTTTTCAATGATATGTCTGATAAGTAGTTCATTTCCAAAATATATACAAATCAACATCAAGAAGACAAACAATGTAATTAAAAAATAAGCCAAAGACATGAGTAGATATTTTCTTAAAGAGGACATGCAGATGGCCAATACATATATAAAACATGCTCAACATCACTAATCATTAGAGAAATGCAAATTAAAATCACAATGAGATATTACCTCATGCCTGTAAGAATCACTGTCATCAATAACTCAACAAACAAGTGCTGGCAAGGATGAAAACAGAACCTTTGTGCACTGTTGGTAGAAATGTAGACTGGTACAGCCACTGTGGAAAACAGTATGGAGTTTTCTCAAAAAATTAAAAATGGAATTACCTTTTGACCCTGCAATCTCACTTCTGAGAATATATCCTAATAAACTTGAAACTAATTCAAAAGACTGTATGTATCCTTATGTTCATTGCATCATTTACAATAGCCAAGATGTACAAAGAGCCCAAGTGATCATCAGTAATTGAGTGGATAAAAATACTTCGATACATTTACACCGTGGAATACTATTTGGCCATAAATGAGAAGAAAATCTTACCTTTTGGGAAAGCATGAATGGACCTGGAGATTATTATGCTAAATGAAATAAGCCAGTCAGAAAAATACAAATACCATGTGATCTCATTTATATGTGGAATCTAATGAATAAAATAAACTGATGAACAAAATAGAAACAGGAATGCACACATGGAACAGACTGAGAGATGTAACAGGGAATGGGGGGTTGTGGGATTGGATGAAAGAAGATGAAGGGGTTAAACAAACAAAAATATATATATAAAACACGTAGAAACAAACATCACTGAGGTGATAACCAGAGGGAAAATGGAAGGAGGTGGAAATGGGCAAAGATGGGGACAAAGGGAAACAGAAAAAGACTGCTTTTGGTTAGGGCACATGGTGTGGTATGCAGATGATGTTTTGTTGAGTTATGCACTTGAAACTTGTAAGGTTTTGTGAACCAATGTCATCCCTATAAATTCCATAAGAAATACTTTGTTGAAAAAATGTAAATTTATAATTTTATACTAATTACATTATAAAATTATAATATTCTGATTACAATAGATTAAGTATAGGTATTAATGTCATTAATTTCACCTGATTCATTTTACTTTTTCTAATGTGACTACTAGAAAAATTTTAAATATACATGTGGTTGATGTATTGAACATGAAAGACCTGCACTACTTAATACAATAGTGGATGAGAAAGACAATGAAATATTGGAGAACTTTTCTAGATTGAAGGAAATTGGGTTTATCCAGTTTCTTCATGACCAAACTCAAGCATGCATTCTTTGCAAGAATACCACAGAAGTAAATGGTTGGTATCCAATTCATAGGAAGAATTATTGTATCTCTTGGTAGAAACTGAATCCAGATTCACAGGGACAGAAAGCACAAATGTTGCTAAAAGATATTAGATGTAATCGCGCAAAGCACCACACCTTTGTATCTGTTGGTTCCCAGATGTCAGCATCTTAGTCATAGAAAGGAGGAAGAAAACAGGTCATATACTGATCTCTGGTTTATAACAACTATAGGATCGCACATTAGCTTTATAGGTTATTGACTTTAATCAAGAACAATATTCCATTTCTCCACTATTGAAGAGTAGCTGTTTTGGGCAGTTGAGAAATATAATACTATCAGTGATTCCCATAAGCATTATCTCATTGACCTTTCTACTGCTATAAAGTTAATCCTTTGATTCAACCTTGCATATACTGTCTAACCACTGCATAAGGCATTGATTGGTTTGCACAGAGTTGCGGCAGAGGCAGGATGGTTGGAGAAACCAAACCTAAATCCTCTTATCAATTCTGTGACACAGGTATTCTTTCCATTTTAAATATGAGGAAACTGAGAGAGAAGTGAATCAAGTAGCCCAGAGTCACACAGTAAATGGCAGAGACAGGATTCATGTGGACTGACTGGACCTAGGGATGATCTTAACCACTGGGTCTCTCTTTGAAGAAGTTAGATGACTCAACCAATGGAACAACCAGAACACCAGCCCTCTATCATTGTCTCATCACTCCACGGTCTCTGCTACGCTGCCTGCCTTCTCAGAGGGTGCTGGGAAGAGAATACTGAGGGTTTATTATCTGTAAGAGAAAAAGAGTAAACATTCCTCACCAACCATTGAAAGTACTAAACATATCATGTTGTTTGTCTTATGAAGATGAAATGTGAAACCTCATTAATTTTTAAGTAGCATAGATTTAGTAGCATAGATTTTCACCAAACAGAAGTAAACTGAAATCATTTGTCACCCTTCTATGTAAAACCCTTCCATTATTTCTCACTACTTTTCAAATATAGTCAAAATTCTTTTTTATTTATTTGTTAAATTTATTGAAGTCACATTGTTCAACAAAACTATACAGGTTTCAAGCATACAACGCAACAAAACCTCATCTGCATACTGCATTACATGCCCATTGCCCTAAGTAAAGGCTCTGTCCAAATTCTTTAGCCAGGCAAACTCCATGAACTGGCTCCTGCCTACACCTTCCTCTCACCCCAGCCCCAGCCCTACTGCTCATTTTACATCCTCACTCCAGACTCCACACATTCTGAAATACAAACATGTTCTTTCTTGTACCTTGACATTTGCATAAGCTAAACCCTCTGCTTAGAAAGATCTTCTCCTCTAGGTGTAAACCTGTTCTCTTGGCTTCCCTGGCCCTGCATGGTTGTTTTAACAATTCTTTTTTATTATTTTGTATATTTTGATGCTTTGATAGTTGGGATATTGTTAGTACTGAAGGGACTGCCACTTGAGGGTTTGCTAATTCCTAGAGATAGCAAACACCTAACCTAGAGCATGTCTTTATATAAAAACTAAGCAATCCAGAGCTCATACTCACAACTGCCTTTTTTTATTTCCAGCTCTCATCTACCCTTATCACTCTAGGGTCAGGTTGCAAAAAACTAAGGACAGCCTTATGCCCCAGAGCTCACTGAAATAATTCAATTAGCCAATCTTAAACTTGCTTATCCTGCCTTGCACAAACACAAGAAAGGCTCTTGCCCATACCCTCTCCTCCCTCCACCTTCTGACCAAACCTGAACCCTGTGGTATGGCATGCCCCCTCCTCCTGGAATTTCTGAGCATAACCCAGTATCTTTCAACAGCAGTCATCTTTTGATCTGTTGCCCTCATCGTACCCAAATAATAACCAATACTTTAAAACATGGTGCATTGATTGCTCTTTCTTATTTCACTACCACCACACGACAAACATGTTGCTCTTTTTGCATTTCCCATATACCCCACTGCAGTCTTTAAAGGAACTGTCTCAAATGAGATATCTAGTATGCTGTGTGTCATGATGTAGGCTCTCAAATAATATTTGATAGATGAAGCAATTAATTTATTAATTAGTCTTTGAAGCCACAGTATGTCAAGTCACTTAGATACAAATCTCATCACTTTTCAATTAGCTTTTCCACTTATGACACCTATAAATTCAGACACCAAATTTATGCATGTAAAATTAAAACTCAACTCATTGGTATATATCACTAGTTAACATAAGCAACCATAGAAGCAATGTTCAAGTTGAAAAAATGTTTTACAACTGTGAAATATTATTATTAGGTACAAAAATCTTTGTGAAAGAAGTTCTAAGCAAAAGTATGAAATGAAGCTTTATTGCCTCAATTTTATACCATTCATCCAACCCCATGAATCTGAGGATTCATAAATTCTATTTGATAACATAAAAAGGAGAAAGAACTTCTATATATTTAAGCCCTTCATGTACAACAATGCATAAATTGTAAATGATCTTATTGTATATAACTTCAGCTATCTTGTTCTTAAACAGAAAGGAAAATCACATGTAACTGAAGACCTACTATGTGCCCAGTGTTAACTGAATAAAAAAGGTTAAGACTCATGATAATTTTGGAAGTTAGGTGCTATGACAACCCCATCCATTCAGAGACATCATGTTAAAGGAGATCCCAGCCTTCTATCTGATTTGTAAAGGGAAGTAAATTCACATGAAAAGTTGACAGTGGATAGAAAAAAGTAGAAGGAAGAGTCTGAAAATATAGAGGATGAATCACTGCATGCCCCTACAGGAAGAGAAGATAGAAACATTACAAAACATGTATGTATATGTGGGGAAAGATGTCAATCTCTGGGCTTGAGATGTCACAACAAGGAAGTGGTCCTCACACCCACACTGGAGGGAACAGGCAGCAGCAGGCCACCTGCAGGAGCCAAGCTAAATGATTTAGAAGAAGGAGGCATGAGTATGTATAGCTGGGTTTCTGCTTCCATGTCATGAGCCACTTACAACCCCTTAATAGCAGATCCATGCTTGAGAATACTTTGTATTCTATCAGTATTTAAGGAATGAGTGAACTAATGGATGACTATCTTAAAAATAGTTCATGTCATTACTCAAGCACAAATATTAATGCAAAGTCATCTGGTTGTGTCACCAACATAGCCATGTTTGGCTCTCATAAAAACAAGCTCAAGGAGATTCCAAGATGGGAGTGGAGTGGGCAGATGCACAGACTGCCATCTCCCACAACAAAACTGGATTACAAATTAATTTAAGAACAATCATCATGAAAAAACAACTTTGGACTAAAAGAACAGGACTCAAAAACCAAGGAGCACAGAAGAATGCAAAGCAATCATGGCAGGGAGTGTGGGGATGTGGTAGGGGCTCTCCTACTCCCAGGAGCTAAGGAAGGCTGAAGCTGAGAGTCCAGAAGGGCTTTCATTGAAGGAGAGAGACCCTAAGAGGTTGGGGTCTTCAGTTCCAGGATCAGAGCCCCAGCCTAGAAAACCGGGGACTGGAGAAGACAGCCTGACAGCATTGAATGGGGAGAAGAACAAAAGTTCTGTCTGTGTGAAATGGCTGGTGAAAGAAAGTGCAGCCTTAAAGGGCCATTGCAGAAAATATAGTTCATAGTCACTTGCCTGGGGCTCCAGCAGAGAGGAGGGCAGAGAGGACTGATTGTGCGTGAGGAGAGTGGGGAGATCGAGACACAGGGTTGCTGACCTGAGCTGAGCTGAGTCATTCTCCAATGCCAAGGCAGCCATAGCTGGGGAGGGGTCACTCCCTCCACCTTGCACAGGTCTAGCATAAAACCAGTTAACCAACTTCCAAAAAGCTCTCCAGCTGCAATCAGCACAAAAGGTTGTTCAGAAAGGAGAAAGTTAAAGGGAGGGGTAGAGACTCAGGTTTCTAGGGAGACCTGAGCTACACCTCCCCCTTCTTACTGAGAATGCAGCCCACCCCCGGAGAGGGACTGGGCAGAACACACCTTCAGATTCTCAGATGCCACGCCCACCACATTCCTGAATACAGTTCCAACTGTGGACAAAACAAACAAACAAACAAAACAAGATATGCCCAGTTCCTCCCTCCTAAACAGAGAAGCCCCTTGCTAGGATCAGCAACACAGAAGCTCCCTGCTGGGATCAGCAAAGAACGATGCTTACTGCTGGACTCCGCAAACAAACGTCAGGGAAATTAAGACTTTTAAGCAGCTCTACTAGTTAAGGAGAATTAAAATCCAAGCAACCAGCACAGGCTGAGGAATAAAGTCCTGGAGAAGAAGCCAAATTAAATAAACCAACCTCAGACCCACAACTCTAATAAGCTTGCAAACCACACACAGAAAGAATGGGAAGACAGAAGAATGTAAACCATATGAATCAACAAGAAAAATCCCCAGAAAATAAACTGAATGAGATGGAAGTAATTAAATTACCAGATGCAGAGTTTAAAATAATGATTGTTAGGATGCTTAAGGATCTTAAAGCAACAATGGATGGACTTAAAGAGCACCTAAATAAAGAAATTGCAAGCATCAAAAAGGACACTGAAATCATAAAAAGAATCAATCAGAAATGGCAATTACAATATCAGAAATGAAGACTACACTAGAAAGAAACAACAGCAGGCTGGATGAAGGAAAGAATTGAATCGGTGAATTAGAGGGCAAGATATATAAAAACACAGAAACAGAGCAGCAAAAAGAAAAGAGGCTCAAAAAGTCTGGGGAAACTATAAAAGAACTCTGTGACAATATGAAGAGAAATAACATTTGCATCATAGGGGTTCCCCAAGGAGAAGAGAAAGAACAAGGAATAGAAAACCTATTTGAAGAAATCATAGCTGAAAATTTTCTTAAATTGATGAAAGGAAAAGTCACACAAGTTCAATATGCACAGATAGTTCCGGTAAAGAGGAATCCAATGAGGCCTACATCAAGATACATCATAATTAAAATACCAGAGTTAAGAGATAAAGAAAAAAATCTAAAAACAGCAAGAAAAAAGGAGTCAATTACTTATAGAGGAGTCCCCATAAAGATGACATCCCCATAAAGATGACATCCGATTTTTCTGGCCTCAAGTGTTTTGACATCCAAAACACTTGAGGCCAGAAAGGAATGTCAAGAAATATTTAAAGTAATGCAAAACAAGAGCCTACAACCAACATTCTTTATCCAGCAAGATTATTATTTAAAATTGAAGGAAAAATAAAAAGCTTCCCAGACAAAAAAATTTAAGGAGTTCATTACAACCAAACCAGTACTGCAAGAAATGTTAAGGGGCCTGCTGTAAACAGAGCAAAGGAAAGAAACACAAAAATCTAGAAAAAGAGACACATTGATTTAAAGAATAAAATGGCAATAAACAACTACATATCAATAATAACCTTAAATGTAAATGGATTAAATGCTCCAATCAAAAGACATAGGGTAGCTGCATGGATAAGAAAACAGGACCCATACATATGCTGTCTACAGAGACCCACCTCAGAACAGCTGATACACATAGACTGAGAATAAAGGGATGGAAAACAATATTTCACACAAACTGAAAAAAAAAAGCTGGGGTAGCGATACTAATATCAAAGAAAATAGACTTTAAAACAAAGTTTATAGTAAGAGATAAAGAAGGTCACTACATAATGATAAAAGGAGCATTACAACAAGGAAATATAACTATTATAAATATATATGCACCTAATATAGGAGATTTTGATGGACAAAAAGGGAGAAATCAACAGCAATACTATAATAGCAGGGGATTTAAATACTCCACTAACATCAATGGATAAAACCTCCAGACAGAAAATTAACAAAGAAACAGCTGCCTTAAATGACATGCTAGAGTAACTGGATTTAATAGATATCTATAGAACATTCACCACAAAGCAACAGAATATACATTCTTTTCAAATGCTCATGGTACATTCTCTAAGATAGACCACATGTTAAGACACAAAACAAGTCTTAATAAATTTAAGAAGATTTAAATTATATTCACTATCTCTGACCACAAGGACATGAAACTAGAAATCAACTATAATAGAAAAACTGTAAAACATTGAAACACTTGGAGACTAAATAGCATGCTATTAAATAATGAATGGGTTAACAATGAAATCAAGGAAGAAATAAAAAAAATTCCTTGAAATAAATGAAAATGAGCATACAACAACTCAAAATTTATGGGACACAGCAAAAGCAATCCTGAGAGGAAAGTTCATAGCATTACAGGCATACCTTAAGAAACTAGAAAAAGCTCAAATGAAAAACTTTACCTTGTATCTAAAAGAACTAGAAAAAGAACAGCAAGTAAAGCCTAGAGGAAGTAGAAGGTAGAGAATAATAAAGATCAGAGAGGAAATAAATGACATAAAGGTAAAAACAATAATACAGAAGATCAATAAAACCAAGAGCTGGTTCTTTGAAAAGATAAACAAAATTGATGAACCATTAACCAGACTCATCAAGAAAAAAAGAGAGAGGACTCAAATTAAATTAGAAATGAGAGTGGAGAAGTAACAACTGACACGGCAGAAATTCAAAGGATTGTAAGAAAATATGAAGAACTTTATGCCCAAAAATGGGAAAACCTTGATGAAATGGGTAAATTCCTTGAAAAATATAATCATTCAAAAATCAATATGGAAGAATCAGAAAACCTAAACAGACCAATTACACCAAAAGAGATTGAAATAGTTATTAAAAAACTCCCAACAAGCAAAAGTCCTGGGCCTGATCACTTCACAGCCAAATTTTACCAAATATTTAAAGAAGAATTAACTCTTATTTTTCTCAAGCTATTTTAAAAAATTCAAGAGGAGGGAAAACTTCTAAACCCTTTTTATGAAGCAAATATAATTCTCATTCCAAAACCAGGTAAAGACAATACAAAGAAAGAAAACAATAGGTCAATATCCCTGATGAACTTAGATGCTAAAATTCTCAACAAAATATTAGCAAACCGGATCCAGCAATACATGAAAAAAATCATACATCATGATCAAGTGGGATTTATAATAGGGAGGCAAGGCTGGTACAATATTCTCAAATCAATCAACATGATTCATCACATAAACAAAAGGAAGAATAAAAACCACATGATAATATCAATACATGCAGAAAAATCATTTGATAAAATCCAGCACACATTTATAATAAAAAATCAGAGCAAAGTGGAAATACAGGGAACATACCTCAACATGATAAAGGCCATGAATGACAAACCCTCAGCCAAGATCATACTCAATGGGCAAAAATTAAAAGCAATCCCCTTAAGATCAGGAACAAGACAGGAGTACCCCCTTTCACCACTCTTATTTAACATAGTTCTGGAAGTCCTAGCCACAGCAATCAGACAAGAAGAAGAAATAAAAGGCATCCAAATTGGAGAAGAAGAAGTAAAACTTTCATTATTTGAAGATGATATGATATTGTATATAGAAAACCCTAAAGTGTCAGTCAAAAAACTACTGGAACTGATAAATAAATTCAGCAAGGTGCCAGGTTATAAAATCAATATTCAGAAATCAGTGGCATTTATATACACCAAGAATAAAATGTCAGAAAGAGAAATTAAGGAAACAATTCCCTTCACTATTACAACCAAAAAAATAAAGTACCTAGGAGTAAATTTCACCAAGGAGGTTAAAGACCTGTTCTAGGAAAACTATAAAGCATTGATAAAAGAAATCAAGGAAGATACAAATAAGTGGAAGCACAAACCATGTTCATGGATAGGAAGAATAAATATCATTAAAATGTCAATACTACCCAAGGCAGTATCTAAATTCAATGCAATTCCTATTAAATTACCAATGTCATACTTCAAAAATATAGAACAAATATTCCAAAAATTTATATGGAATCAAAAAAGAATATAAATAGCCTCAGCAATTTTTAAAAATAAAATTAGAGGTATCACACTTCCTGATATTAAGTTATACTACAAGGCTATTGTACTCAAAACAGTTTGGTACTGGCATAAGAACAAGCATACAGATCAATGGAACAGAACAGAGAACCCAGAAATAAACTCACACCACCTTTATGGTCAATTGATATTCAACAAAGGAGGTAAGAACATACAATGGAGTAAAGACAGTCTCTTTAACAAATGGTGCTGGGATAATTGAACAAATACATGCAAAAAAAATGAAACCAGACCACCAACTTAAAACTCAAAATGGATAAATGACTTGAATGTAAGTAGTGAAACCATGATCATCTTGGAAGAAAACATAAGCAGTAAGCTCTCTGACATCGCTTGCAGCAATATATTTCCTGATTTAACTCCACAGGCAAGTGAAATAAGGGACAGGATGAGCAAATGGGATTATATTAAACTAAAAAGCTTTTGCACAGCAAAAGACAATGTGAACAAAATAAAAAGACAGCACACACAATGGAGAACATATTCGCCAACACATCTGATAAGGGGTTAATAACCAAAATGTATAAAGAACTTGTAAATCTCAATACCAGAAAGACAAACAATCCAATCAAAAAATGGGCAAAAGAAATGAATAGACACTTCTCCAAAGAGGACATACAAATGGCCAATTGGCATATGAAAAAATGCTCAACATCACTAATCATTAGAGAAATGCAAAGTAAAACCACAATGTGTTGGAGACTGAAAAGTCAACAGGATTTTTACAGTTTAGATTTTGGGGGGACAGAAGTGTGGAGAACTGACAGTCTGCCCAACCCCCCATCACACTTGTTCTGTGAAGTTGCAAAAGGCTGTTAAGCTGTGATGCTGGATTGTTTATACTTATCCTACCCCTCATGTCCCCTGGAAAGACTGGAGGCAAGTTTCTTCTATCCTTTGTTTTGTGTGAAGTTAAGATGTTATATATGATGGAGGTTTTCTGGACTTGGTAAAATCCTTGGATTGCCTTGAAAATATAATCAGAGATCTCATTGATTTGCTAATGGCCCACCTTGCCCTATAAATAAAGCAAGAAGTGGTCATGGAGCGCACTCTCTTCTTGCCATCAGCAATAGCAGAGCCTTCCTGACCCTATCCTTTATTTCTTTAAGCCTATTTTCTTAATTCCATGCTATTCCCACTCAGGACCTGGAATTACTAACTGCACTGGTTCACAGCAACAATGAGATATCACCTCACACCTGTCAGAATGGCGCTCATTAACAAAACAACACGTGCCTGACCAGGTGGTGGCGCAGTGGATAGAGCGTCAGACTGGGATGTGGAAGGACCCAGGTTCAAGATCCTGAGGTCGCCAGCTCGAGTGCGGGCTCATCTCGTTTGAGCAAAAAGCTCACCAGCTTGGACCCAAGGTCGCTGGCTAAAGCAAGGGGTTACTCGGTCTGTTGAAGGCCCGCAATCAAGGCACATATGAGAAAGCAATCAATGAACAACTAAGGTGTTGCAATGCGCAACGAAAAACTAATGATTGATGCTTCTCATCTCGCCGTTCCTGTCTGTCTGTCCCTGTCTATTCCTCTCTCTGACTCTCTCTCTCTGTCTCTGTTAAAAAAACAAACAAACAAACACATAACACGTACTGGCGAGGGTATGGAGAAAAGGGAATCCTCCTGCACTGCTGGTTGGAATGCAGACTGGTATGGCCACTGTGGAAAACTATATGGAGATTCCTCAAAAAATTAAAAATAGAACTGCCTTTTGACTCAGCTATTCCACTTCTAGGAATATATCCTAAGAATAACGAATCACCGATTCAAAAGAAGAAATGCACCCCCATGTTTATTACAGCATTGTTTACAATAGCCAAGATCTGGAAACAGCCCAAGTGTCCATCAGTAGATGAGTAGATCAAAAATGTGATACAATGGAACACAGCCATGAAAAAGAAGGAAATCTTACCCTTTGCAGCAACATGAATGGACTTGGAGTCTATTATGCTAAGTGAAATAAGCCAGGTTGATAAAGAAAATATGATATGACTCCACTCATATGAGGAGTCCAATGAACAATGAGAACTGAGGAACAGAAGAAAGGCAGAGAAGGGGTCAAAGAGTCCAGAGGGAAATGGGAAGAGAGGAGGGGATCAAACAAAGGAACGACATTAGTGAAAGTATCTATATAAACATAACACAGAGAAATAGAGGGCAGAATAGTAAATCATGGAGGGAAAGGGAAAAGGCGGTGGGGGGAGGGGGCAAAAGGGGTATCAAGGAGAACACGGTGGGGCGGAGAGGAGAGGCAGGGAGATATATTCGGGGGAACACTTGTAACTATGTAAACACAACGAATAAAAAAAAGAATGAATTGTTAACAAAATTTAATATCTATTTGATTAGAGTTATCAAAAACTGTTTATAGATTAAAAATTTATTGATTTTTTAAAATTAGAATTAATTATTTTAATTTAAAATTTTATTGATTTATTTTAGAGATAAAGAAGGGAGAGAGAGAAACATTGTTATTCCACTATTTATGCATTCATTGGTTGATTCATTTTTTTTTCTTTTGAGAAAGAGAGAGAGAGACAGAAAGGGAGAGATTGAGAAACATCAACTCATAGTTGCTTTCACTTTAGTTGTACATTGAGCTTTCCTTACATTCCTTGACCAGGGCTTTGCCTTGACCGAGGCTGAGCCAGTGTCCCCTTGCTCAAGCTGATACCTTGGGTTTTTCATGTAAGCAACCTTGGGGCTCAAGCTGGGGAGCTTTGGGATCTTCTGGATGATTCCCCAGCTCAAGCCTGCAACCCCAAGTTGACAAGCTTGCACTCAGATTCAGGTACCTTGGGGTTTGGAACCTCAGAGTTCAAGGTTTGAAACCCCAGAGTTTGGCGTCAAAGCTTTATTCACTCCACAACCACTGGTCAGGCTCATTGGTAGATTTTTGTATGTGTCCTGACCAGGGATTAAGCCCACAACCTGGGTGCATCTGGCTGATGCTCGAACCAATCAAGGTACCTGGCTGGGGAATTTTTTTAGGTTTTTAAGAAAAGCACAGACATAGCCATCTTATTTTTCAAACAAAGAGAAAAGAAATTAATGATATATTTTTGGAATAGTTGTGGACATAGACCCTGAAGATTATTCTTTTATACCTAATAGTTCTTCCATTGCTTTGCATAAAAGAAACCCTTTTTTAATGCATATTCCTCTAGTCTGGTCTGTTCCCCAACTTTCCAAATGAAGCATAGTTTGTCTAGATCAAAGATCAGCAAACCTTTTCTGTGGAGAAAAATAGAAGCAACAGTACTTCTTTCCACATCTCTATTCCAAACCATTGAAGGCATAAGTTTACTTCCTTTCTTTACATATTCAAATATTTGCTGCTTCCCTTAGAGGAAGATTGAAGTGGGACATTCACGATCATCGTGTGAATTTACTATTAAGGTTTACTATTATTTGCAGGGCTGATGCAATTAGAGTAAGACATCATGACATCATACTTTGTTTGGTGTTTTATAGGATAATACTGTGCTATAGTTCACGATACTACAGCATATCTTTCAATATAAATGTATTTGCTAGAAATTGTGTGTTAAGTTACAAAGGTAAAATAATTTACAAGACAGTAGCTTAAATTAAATATGAAATTAAAAAAAAAACAGGCTCAAAATGTCTGTTGTCATGGCTCTTGTCTGTCATATTAAGAGCTGCAACTGTTTCTCTGAGGAGTGTCAGGAGAGGTTCTTTCCTTCTGAAATATCCAAAGACCAGGTAAGGCCCAGCAAACAGAACGTGTGTAGGGATCTATCGGCTTTGTTTCTTTTTCTTATTATTGTTAATGTTTGTTTTTCTCTACCAGCATTAGAAAGGCCATTGGTTTCCATGTTACGCTAGTTTTCCAAGGAGGTGTCTCCGTGGCTGCTGCCTCAGGGAGGATAAAGAGATCTGGGCTTCCCACTTCACTGTGGGGACAGCTCCAATTTTAATTCCTACAGTGAAGCTCAGATACAACTTTGTCTTAATGACAATAATAATTGACAGGAGTTTTTTTTTTAATTTTTATTTATTTATTTATTTTTTACAGAGACAGAGAGTGAGTCAGAGAGAGGGATAGTCAGGGACAGACAGACAGGAACAGAGATGAGAAGCATCAATCATTAGTTTTTCATTGCGCGTTGTGACACCTTAGTTGTTCTTTGATTGCTTTCTCATATGTGCCTTGACCATGGGCCTTCAGCAGACCGAGTGACCCCTTGCTCAAGCTGGCGACCTCAGGGTCTCAAACCCGGGTCCTCTGCATCCCAGTCCGACGCTCTATCCACTGCACCACCACCTGGTGGTGCAGGAGTCAGGCAGGAGTTTATTTTTTTTTAAGTTCATTATGTGTGAGGGTCCAATATTGACACGGCCATTTAGTAATTATGTAATCTTGGGCAAGATTCTTTGCCTATCCGCGCCTCAGTTTCCTTATCTGGAAAAGGGACATAATACTGGTTTTTTACCTGAGAGGGTTGTGATGAGAATTAAGTGCACAGAAAATTTTATCTATATACTAAGTACTCTCATTATTATCTCATTTAATCCTTAAAGTGTTGCCCCTCAGGAGAACAGTGTTGCCATCACCCAGGCATCGAGGAGATGACTGGGGCTTAGAGAAATTTAGCATCTTGCTCAAGGTCACAGTCTACAAAGGCAGAGCTGGGACTCAAACATGAATCTAGTCAGTAGTGGAGTCTATACCATTAACTTCACTCAAAGGTGAAGTGTAGTTTCCACAGATTAAAAAGAAATTTGAAAATCACAGATTTAGATCCTATAATGAGGAGACAAAGTTCAAGTTGACTTTTTGAAAATGTTGACTTTTTAAAGAGTCTAACATTTCAATGATACTTAAATAAAATCAGCTATTTTAAACGGCATGGGCAACATTTCCAAACAAAAGTAAGGAGACACAAGAATGATATAAATTAGCATGGGAAAAGAAGCAGAAAGATGCATGTAGATCAATCAGGCCTTTTACATTAGCAGAAACATTACAAGGGCACTTAAGAATGCACTTTTCAATTCATTTTGAAAACTCTTTTAACTGATTTCCCCTTCTGCAGCTGCCACCCCTTTTGTTGTAGGCTGCTTTCAAAGAATACTGAGCCTGCCTCTGTCCGCGTGGGCCCAGCATCACCCTTGACTTCCCAGGTGAGCCAGGAGCAAAGGAGCTTTGCAACACACAACCTCCCTCAGCTTCCAGATCATTACAGTGGGTCCTGCAGGAATGGTCCTTTATCTTTAATGTTTGGAGGGAATTTTTGGTTTCTTCTAAGGGGTCACAGTGATACTGGTATTTGTCTCACCTCATTTTACTTTAAGATATTTTAAGTAATAAAACCAAAATCATTTCCTAATGTGAAAAGCTTCCTCGCCTGCAGTTTCCTGGTCTTCCCTCATTGCTATGGGCCTGACTTCAAACACTCCAAACTTCACGTGTCTGGGGTATTTATGAATCTCCAACAAAGATTCTCCACATCCACGCTTGCTAAACTGGGTTGTGGCAACAAGATTTCTCCACGAGAAGGTGGAAGAGCTGAGTCCAAGCCCCGTCTCTACTGGGCTTGTGAATTTGGGTGAGTTGCTTTAGCTCAGTCCCAATTTTAACAAAGTTCAAACGGTGATGGTAACCATCATCCATCCATCCATCCGCTCGATCATATTAACCAAGCACCTACGGTCTGCCAGGCTCTGGCAAAACAAAGATGAATAATACAGAATTTCTCAATTTGACTGCTCGCTATCTACACCAGAGACAGACATTTAAATAATCATTAGTGAGGCAAAGGGGAGGGGCCTTAACAGGAGATGTTTCTGCTTGGAATAGCAACTGGGGAAGTAGGAGGAAATGGCCATGGTTTAGAGATGATCAGCCTTAGTTGGAAACCACACATTTTTTACCTCAAAAGGTTACTGGGAGGTTCAAATAACGTAAGGAATTTGAATCATTTGAAAACTCTAAAGAGCAATTTCCATGTGTGGCAGATGCTGTGAGTACTTTGTCCATGTCCCCTGCCTTCGCCACTATAATGCAAACAGGTCTTAAAGCACTAGCACTTGTGAATCTCTGCCTGAGGGATTTATTTTCCTCCTCCAGATCCCACCTGCTTTGCCACATGTGCATGCCAAGAAATCAGTGCCCACAGCCTGACTCCCAGAGCACCCCTCAACCAAACATACAACAGAGGCCTGATTTCTACACCAGCTGCCAGAGTTTCCCTAACAGGACTGAGCCCCAATTATCTATAGTAATAACTTGCTTCATAATGCACCGTTACTGGCTGCTTCTCCCCTCTCCCTCCCCCCCCCATATCACTTTCTTACTCTTCCCAAAGGGGTTTTATTCACCTGTCAAACAAATACTTGCACGTGGATCCTTACCTCAGGGTATGCTTCTGAGAGAACCCAAACTAAGACAAGATGTATGCAAATATTTATTATTATTCCATATCTGTAATCCAGTGGCCAAGGCCAGGCATGTCCACATTGGTTTCAGGCAGATGGTAGAGGAACCACAGATCCAGAAAGCATAGGGCCATTCCCATTGATTAAAGGCTCACTGTGGTGGACGAGCAGAGAGGCAGGGGGAAACCATTTCTCACGGCAGCATGCAAAGGAACAGAAAAATGGCCCCTCACAGTGGCAGACAGGCAATCCCCAATCTGCTCTCCGCCCAAGAAGCTGTAGCCTTACATAGACTATGTGTATGTGGCACTGCCATGTGCTCACACACTAGTCATGCAAAGTGCAAGCAAGCAAGCCTAACAAGCTGTTTTCTCAACAATCCACCCCTTTAGGGTTGCTTGCCTCACAATCTACGTGACAGGTATCTTCCGCTATGGTCCTTGTGTGAGGAGTGAAGTATATTACATCATAGAAACAGACAGACTATAGCAACAGAATTGCAAAAGTAGGGCTATACCAAAATGACAGTAATTACAAAGGTGCCCTTCACAATGTCTCCCTGAGCACTCTGCCCAGGGAGTTAACTGGAGGCCCACCTCTAGTCCCCTACCACATAATAGGTGGGAGGGCCTGTATAGTCCAGCACTATGTCCATTTGTAACGCCAGTGGCTGAGGCCAAGGAGGTCCACGTGGACTCAGGCAGAGGGTAGAGGAACTGTGGAGCCAGATAGTGTAGGGTCATTCCCATTTAATAGATTCTCACAATGGTGGAAGAGCACTCAGGCAAGGAAAAACCGCTCCTCATGGCAGCAGGTAAACGAACAGCAAAATGGCCACTCGCAGTGGAAAGCAAGCAATTTGCAAGTGAAAACCACCCATAGCCTTACATAAAGTAGCACACGTGGCTCTGCCACATGCTCACACAGTAATCATGCAAAGTACAAGCACGCAAGCCTAACTTATCTGTTTTCCCAACACCACTGAAGCCATAAAGTGTCCTTGATGCATATCTAAAACTGGGTAAGAGTATCTTCCCAGTACAGGAAACTTCCGCAGGTGCTGTGGCCCCTTCATCAGGATCCCTCATACTGTCCTCAAGCAGCATGTTCATTCAGCAAGAAAGCCAGTGCCCCCCTCTTATCATGGTTCATTACACAAATCAATGATCAGTCCATGATAGCACAGCTGTCTGCACAAATCACCCAAGGTGAAGGTCAATTACAGGCAACTAGCCATACAGCTCTTTGATAATGGACCTTAGCACCTTTCCATAAGCATTCCATCCATTGCCACAAGCTCTATCCAAAACACTTAGAGGTTACATAGACATCAAGCTCACAGGGCCTGGTGGGATCAAACACATTCAAGACCTATGTTCTCTTAGCTGCAAAAATAAAATAATAAAATAAAATAGCACCTATTATGTTCTAAGGCCAACACCTGCTACACATTAGAGGGGACCAATGTGTTGCCAATTTCACATGGGGCTTCTGGCCCCTAGCCCATCTCTGTTAGGCAGGTCCCTTGGCCTTTTCCCTATTCAAACTAGAACAACTGGTCTTGGAATCTTCTTTTCCCACAACTGTCTCCATCTATAATTCTGCAACTATGCAATCCAAATGCCAGCCATTTTCTTGGGAGCTGTTGAGGCTGCCTGCTTTCTCCACTTTTTTAAAGGCTAGGACTTCTGTTCCAGCTCAGGCTGCCACCAAAGCTCTAAAAGGATTTTATTAGACCTGCCATTTAATTTCTCTCTATCTGCCCCAGCCTGCAATCAAATCTACCCACATCTGTGTTCAGGTAACCTTTACAGGCCTGTTTCTCTTGTTTTGGGAAGTACAGCACAGGCAGTAGCGTGCACCGCCTTATGGTTTCATACTGCCTCCAGCTCCCCCAAATCTGCCACCATCTGTGTAACTGTGTAACCCATTGATTGGCTGTCCCACATAGGGAATCAAGATAGCCACTAATGATCCAAAATGGACTGACAGGACGCTAGAGAGAACAAGGTTTCTTTTTTTTTTTTTTTTTTCATTTTTTCTGAAGCTGGAAATGGGGAGAGACAGTCAGACAGACTCCCGCATGCGCCCGACCGGGATCCACCTGGCACGCCCACCAGGGGCGACGCTCTGCCCACCAGGGGGCGATAATCTGCCCATCCTGGGCGTCGCCATATTGCGACCAGAGCCACTCTAGCGCCTGGGGCAGAGGCCACAGAGCCATCCCCAGCGCCCGGGCCATCTTTGCTCCAATGGAGCCTTGGCTGCGGGAGGGGAAGAGAAAGACAGAGAGGGAAAGCGCGGCAGAGGGGTGGAGAAGCAAATGGGTGCTTCTCCTGTGTGCCCTGGCCGGGAATCGAACCCGGGTCCTCCGCACGCTAGGCCGACGCTCTACCGCTGAGCCAACCGGCCAGGGCCTAGAACAAGGTTTCTTATCCCTGCCATAAACATTTTCTCATCTGGCTCATAGGACCTCAGGTCGAGAGCAGTATTCCTCATACCCAGTTCCCAGAGGACCTGCTGCAGCTCAGTATCTGACTGCCACTGACACTGCTACCGGCAAATCTCCAGCAGTTTGCCAAACCGTATGAATGGCAGCCATCATCCACTCTGATAGGGTATGGTTTCCTGGGTTGTCATGGCAGTTCTGAAGATGCTGCCTCAAGGAGGAGTGTGTGGTAATGGTGGCCAATTTCTCCATCTCTGTTCCAGAGAACATGATGCCAGCCACTCTTATGTCCCATAGCCACAGCAACCAGGCTGTCAGGGGCTCTGTGGATTTCTGCTAAATTTCACCCCCAACTCTATCAGCTCTGCCTGGGTGTAGGGCTTGACCACAGAGTATTCCACTACCTGGGGAGGAGGCTTTAGCTGCCCTTGAGAGACTCTTTGTTGCTGAGTTTTTACCTTCTGGGTGATCTCCAGCTGGGCTTTGAGTCTGCCAATGGCAGTTTCAGGCCAAACCTCCTCCTTCTCAGAAGACTTGTAAATACTTGCTACTGCCGACTCAGAGCCTCTCTGCTGGCACAAATGCAGTTCCTTCTTCAACAACCACTTTGGCTCTTGAGGCTGCTGGCTCCTGGCTGGAAGCTGAAACTCAAGCTCTTGAACCCACAGTTGTTTCTCAGATAGCTGTAACTGCCAGCATTCTGCTTCTACGGAAAATTGCAGCTCTAGGACCTGTATTTCTTTCTCAAGCAACCATTCGAGTTTCAGGCACCATTAGTGCTCAGCCTGCATTTCACACTGAAGCTCTTGAAAATGGTTGGCCTCCTTCTCTAGCACTCATTCTAGGTCAAGCCACTGTCTGTGCTCAGTCTGCAGATCATCCTGAAGCTTTTGACCGTGCACAGTCTCTTGGAAAGAGCTATCGATTTCTGCTTGTAGGACTGTAAAAAACACCCAGCCCACAGTCCCAAAAAGTAGAGCACAGGGAACCATCTTCTGGAGAACAACAGCCCCTCCTCTATCCCACTCTTCAAGAGTGTTGGTGGCTCCATAAAAATCTGATCCAAATTGTGCCAACTACACCAGATGTAATGCCAGTGGCCAAGGCCAAGTAGGTCTACGTTGGATTTGAGCAGATGATAGAGGAACTGCAAAGCCAGTTATTAGCTATTTATTAGAGTCTAAAATCAGTGGGTGAGCAAAAAGGCAGGGGAATACCACTTCTCATGGCAGCATAATGGCCACTTGCAGTGGTGAGCAGGCAATCCACAATCTTCCCTCCACTCAAGCAGCTATAGCCTCACATGGGCTATACACATATGGCCCTGCCACGTGCTTATGCACTAATCATGCAAAGTGCAAGTGAGCAAGCCTAACACAGCTATTTTCCCAACAATATAATTTTTAAATGTAGCCAGATTTATTCACACTATTTTGTATGGGGGGAAAAATCACTGCTTTGTACTTATAAACCCTCTTCTGCATAGTTAGGATTTGGCCCACTTTACCCATTGTAACAAAATAACTGCTGTAATGCCAGTTGTCAAGGCCAAGCATGTTCACATTGAATTCAGGCAGACGGTAGAGAAACTATGGAGTTGGAAAGCGTTGAACCATTCCCACTTATTGGAGGCTCACATAGACAGGCAAGTGAATAAGCAAAGGAAAACTGCTTTTTGCAGTGGGGGGCAAGGAATCGGGAAAACTGCCCCTCACAGTGGCAGCTAAGGTAATCAGGAAACTGCATCTTGCCATTTTAGGAGAGAGATCTGGGAGAATCACCACCAAGGGAAAGCACCCATAGCTTTTCATAGAGACGCACATGTGGCTTTCTGCCACATGCTCATGCACTAATCATGCAAAATACTTGCAGCTGGGAAATGAGCGCGCAAGCCTAACACAGCTGTTTTCCTCACAATTGCCTAAGAATTTCTAGAATTCATTTAACCAACAATTCTCTGGCAGAAGCTTTTATCTCTCACCTGGATTTCCACAATGGTCTCCTAGATGTTCTCTGTGGTACCAGTGATTCCCCCACAAACCCATCCATCTCACTGTCTCCAGGGATATCCACAAAGAAAGTAACCCTGACCAGATCACTCCAGTCACATGCCCTCCTTCTGTGTCCCCTCTAATGCTTTGTTTATTACTCAACTTTTACACTTAGCATATTTGGTTATAATTATCTGCTCATGGGTTTGTCTTCTGCTGTGTCTTACTCCTCTTTCCATCTCTAGAATCTAGCGGAGAGTTTGGCCTAGGGTCAGAGCGTTCAGAAAGCCGTGAAGTGTAGAATGTGGAGAGTGTGAAAGAAGGCTCTGTAGTCAATCAGACCTGGTTGAAGTTTTGCTGTCACTTTCTCACACATGACCTTGGGCAAATGGCCTCACATCTCTACATCAGTTTCCTGGTTGGTAACATGGAGATGGCATCATTACAGATAAGTCACTGCCTATAATTAGCATAATACCTGACAACAGGCTTGCCATACATCTTAATTATTATTTTTATTATAAGCTCAGTAAACATTTAAGGATGAGTGTGCCTCCCTTTATACCACACAGGCAGTCTCCTATGAAAAACATACATTTTGTTTGATCCATCTGTATACTCAGAATGGTGGCAAACATATTACTCGCATACATTAGTAGTAGATTTTGTCTATACAACCATTCTGCTAAAAAGGTTTTCCTATCTGCCTGTTGAAATGAGGAAATGGAGAAGAGCAATCAGTAGCTGGTTCTTGGTCTCAGGAGAGCTGAGGGGCAGCAGCCAGGCCAAATCTGGTCTCTGTGACTCTAAGCTTCTGCTTTGATAGACGGGGGTTTCACTGTCCAGGTGCAGGTTCAGGAAACGGGGGGTGCTGGTGGACAGGAAGAGGTGTGAAGAAGGAATAGGATGTAGAGGAGCTTCTTGAAAGACTTGACTGACCAACCATAAATACTGTGTTGTAAAGTAACCATTCCGCCAGGTTTACATAGAGACACTGTTGGGCAGATAAAATATATTATGCTCACTTTGTTAAAGACGGCGCTGCCCACATGGAAGCCATTGCCCAGGTGATATTAATGTGTGTTGGGGCAGGCAGGATCATTGTAGCCTGGGGCTTGGTTTTGGGATTAAGCCTTTCCCACCTTTTTTGGTGTGAGGTGGTACAATCCTATCATGCCTCAGAAAATGACTTTGTATTAAAGACTTCCCTATTATGTATATTGGATTAAGGGTTTGGATTTCTGCACTATAAAATGGGGATGGGGCGGGAGTTTGCGCTCTTGGTTCCTGAGATTATCATTAGAGGAGAGAGCAGAGAGGAGAGCAGAAAGAGGCCATGTGGCCAGGAAAAGCAGCCAAGACGGTGGAGTGCTGAGTGAGATGCCAGTTTGTGCAGTTTGACGCTGGAGAAGGAAGGAGATGGGGAACTGAGGAGAATAAGGCTGGTGAGCTAGAAACCTTTGATTCTAGGAAACTCGGATAAGTCAGTGGGTTTGTGAGCACTGAATGTGAGTGGATTTTGGAGCCCAGTGTGTGTTTTTACTTGCCTGCCGGGTGCAAGCTAGGATTAAAGACTATGGCCCACCAGTTTGTGGCTCCGTTGTTTCTTTACCGACTGTCCGAATCCAATGCGAACCTGCATGGGCCAGGCTGCTGTGATGGTGGCCCTGGCCCTGCCTACTGGCTTTATAGACACCAAGTCCAAATGAATTTTTAAGGAGTTTTAATAAAAGGAGGAGATTTATTAATATGCTGGCCACATATGACTAACACGGGGCATATCTGACCCAAATTATGCCATCTAGAATATAGCCCTGAGGCAGGTTATATACCTTTGATTACACATAGGTTGCCGGGTGTAAAGCCAGAAGCCACGGACTTGGCCACTATCACAGCAGCCTCTTGGCCCATGCAGGTTCGCATTGGATTCGGACAATCGGTAAAGAAACAATGGAGCCACAAACTGGTGGGCCATAGTCTTTAATCCTAGCTTGCACCCGGCGGGCAAGTAAACACACACACTGGGCTCCAAAACCCAATCACATTCAGTGCTCACAAACCCACTGACTTATCCGAGTTTCCTAGAATCAAAGGTTTCTAGCTCACCAGCCTTATTCTCCTCAGTTCCCCATCTCCTTCCTTATCCCAGATACAAACTCTGCACAAACTGGCATCTCACTCAGCACTCCGCCATCTTGGCTGCTTCTCCTGGCCTCCACGTGGCCTTTCTCTGCTCTCTGCTCTGCTCTCTCCTCTAATGATAATCTCAGGAACCAAGAGTCCAAGCTCCCGCTCTGTCCCCATTTTATAGTGTAGAAATCCAAACCCTTAATCCAATATACAAAATAGGGAAGTCTCTAATACAAAGTCACTTCTGTGAGTCATGATTGGATTGTACCATCCCACATCAAAAAGGGTAGGAAAGGCTTAATCCCAAAACCAAGCCCCAGGCTACAAGGATTCTGCCTGCCTTTAGCCCACCCCAACACACATTAATATCACCTGGGCGATGGCCTCCTCGTGGGCAGCGTAATCTTTAACAAAGTGAGCATAATACATTTTATCTGCCCAACAGTCCATCCCTATGCTCACTTTACTACCCACAATCTATACCACCGGCATCCCTGTGCAAAGAAATTAGAACATTACACAAATTACAACAGCAAAAATCATACAGTTTCAACAAATGCAAAGGTACACTTCACCAGTCTCTGAGCACTTTGCCAAAAGCACAAAATGTCCTCGGCCTTCTTTCTAGCCACAGGAAAAGCTTCCCGGGTTAGGGGAAGGGCCTCCATCAAAGCCATCCCCCACCCCCATCAGGGTATTTCACATTGTCCAAAATCCATAATCCGTAAGTCCATCCAACAAAGGAGCCAATGCCCACTCCGGTCGTAGTCCAGGAAATCAGTCCGCGCACATGGGGCATCAGCCACCCCCCTCATCCCTGCCATCCTGGCAGGTCCTACACTGTCCCAAAGAGGAGCACGTGGCAATGGCAGTCAGCATTTTCATCTCTGCTCCGGAAAGCATATCCAGCCCTATGTCCCAAAATCGCAGACCTACCAGGGCTGCAGTAGGTGCTCCTTCCACCTGCGCTTTCACCTTCTAGAGACTGCGGATTGCAACTCCAGTCCGATTCTCCTCAACCTCCAAAGAGGAACTGAAAACATCAGCTCCCGCTGCCGGGCTCAAGTCCTGGGCCGCTGCCGCCTTCTGCTCCGCAGACCTTGCAGCTCCGGACCTGGCCTCAGTCCCAGCCTCCCGCTGCTGCTGGCTCTCCACAACATCCAGGGCAATCTGCAACTCACGAACTTGTGAATCCTCCTCCAGTAGCTGCTCCATTTCCAGGCGAATCTCGCAAACCTGGTCAGCCTCCTCCTCCAGCACTTCCTCCAGCTCTAGGGTCAGCATCTGTTTCTCCCACGTTTGCTCCAGCTCCTTCTACTGCTCGGTTTGCAGGTCCCGGGCAGCCTCTTCCACAGAGCTCTCAGTTTCCTCACGCATGGCTGTAAAAGTCATCCAACCTATGGTCCCCAAAAGGACAGCCATGGGGAACCATAACACCAGCCAGTCCTCTACTCCACCGCTCAAAGGTGGTGGTTGTTCCATACCGAACTGTATCGAATCCTGCCGACTACGCCAAATGTAGAGCCAGCAGCCACGGCCAGGGCCACCATCACAGCAGCCTCCCGGCCCATGCAGGTTCACATTGGATTCGGACAGTCGGTAAAGAAACAACGGAGCCACAAACTGGTGGGCCATAGTCTTTAATCCTAGCTTGCACCCGGCGGGCAAGTAAAAAAATACACTGGGCTCCAAAACCCGCTCACATTCAGTGCTCACAAAGCCACTGACTTATCCGAGTTTCCTAGAATCAAAGGTTTCTAGCTCACCAGCCTTATTCTCCTCAGTTCCCCATCTCCTTCCTTATCCCAGATACAAACTCTACACAAACTGGCATCTCACTCAGCACTCCGCCATCTTGGCTGCTTCTCCTGGCCACATGGCCTCTTTCTGCTCTCTGCTCTGCTCTCTCCTCTAATGATAATCTCAGGAACCAAGAGTGCAAGCTCCCGCCCCATCCCCATTTTATAGTGTAGAAATCCAAACCCTTAATCCAATATACAAAATAGGGAAGTCTCTAATACAAAGTCATTTTCTGAGGCATGATTGGATTGTACCACCCCACATCAAAAAGGGTAGGAAAGGCTTAATCCCAAAACCAAGCCCCAGGCTACAAGGATTCTGCCTGCCTTTAGCCCACCCCAACACACATTAATATCACCTGGGCGACGGCCTCCTTGTGGGCAGTGTAATCTTTAACAAAGTGAGCATAATACATTTTATCTGCCCAACAAAGGGAAAACTAGGAGAAGGGAAAGATGGCACTATCATTAGCAAGCTTATAACTTTCATCTATAGGATTTATAAAAAATATTTCTATATATTAAGACTTATAAGGTATGTCACTCCAATAAATTCAGTTAAAAATTTAAAAAAAACTTATAAGGTAACACAATAGCGAAAAATGTTGTTTTACATATTAAAAGACATTTCTAAATCTTTCAGTGTTCATCTGCTATCCCTTCATGGGTCGTTAAACTTTTTATAAAAACTGCCCACTTTTGCAGTGCTGGTCAACCTGGTCCCTACCACCCACTAGTGGGTGGTCCAGCTTTCATGGTGGGCCAATCGCAGCGCTGTTTGGTTGCACGGGTAGGGACCAGGTTGACTAGCACTGCAAAAGTGGGCGGTTTTTATAAAAAGTTTGAAGACCCCTGGTAGAGGCATATACATTAACTATACACCTTCAGTATGGGAGGTGGAGCTTACATGGCACCAGGGGATATAAGCGTTTGTGAATGGCCCATTGTTGGGCAGATAAAATATATTATGCTCACTTTGTTAAAGACGGCGCTGCCCATGAGGAGGCTGTTGCCCAGGTGATATTAATGTGTGTCTCTGTGGGCAGGTAGAATCCTTGTAGCCTGGGGATTGGTTTCCCACCCTTTTTTGATGTGCGGTGGTACAATCCAATCATGCCTCAGAGAAGTGACTTTGTATTAGAGACTTCCGTATTTTGTATATTGGATTAGAGGTTGTGAAGCTACAATATAAAATGGGGGCAGAACAAGAGTTTGCTCTCTTGGTTCCTGAGATTATCATTAGAGGAGAGAGCAGAGAGGAGAGCAGAAAGAGGCCATGTGGCCAAGAGAAGCAGCCAAGATGGCGGAGTATTGAGTGAGATGCCAGTTTGTGCAGAGTTTGTATCTGGGATAAGGAAGGAGATGGGAACTGAGGAGGATAAGGCTCGTGAGCTAGAAACCTTTGATTCTAGGAAACTCGGATAAGTCAGTGGCTTTGAGAGCACTGAATGTGAGTGGGTTTTGGAGCCCAGTGTGTGTTTTTACTTGCCCGCCGGGTGCAAGCTAAAATTAAAGACTATGGCCCACCAGTTATTGGCTCTGTTGTTTCATTGCCATCTGTCTGAATCTAATGCGAACCTGCATGGGCCAGAAGGCTGCTTTGATAGTGGCCGTGCCTCCTGGCTTTACACCCATTAAAGAAAGAAAGAAAGGAGAAGGAAAAGGGCTCGTTTAATCTTTCTTCCCTTCCCCTGCACCTGGCTAGGTGTTTTTCCTCTTCCTCACAGGTGGGGGGGGATTCAAATTTCCTCTCCACTTCCACTCAAAACCCAGCACAAAACCTCTCTATTTACAACACAATGCTGTCATCCATCCTGTTGGTGCAAATCATATTTACAAAATCTTTCTGTATGCTTAGCCCAAATTATAAACTGCCCTTTAAGCTTCCTAGTAAAAGGGGGTTTTCTACACAGTATGTCTCTGCAAGTCAGGAAACTTTCACATTCCTCTTCCTCCTAAAATATTAATTTTTGCAATTCTTTGGTACCTTACCACAACTGTATATCCAAAAAACAATTTCTGTGGTTAGTTCCAGTATTCCTATGAGGAGAGTCAGGAGATGAGATTAGAAGGGGATGGTCATGTGGACTTTTTTTTTTTTTTTGTATTTTTCTGAAGCTGGAAACGGGGAGAGACAGTCAGACAGACTCCCGCATGCGCCTGACCGGGATCCACCCGGCACGCCCACCAGGGGCAACGCTCTGCCCACCAGGGGGCGATGCTCTGCCCCTCTGGGGGGTCGCTCTGCCACGACCAGAGCCACTCTAGCGCTTGGGGCAGAGGCCAAGGAGCCATCCCCAGCGCCCGGGCCATCTTTGTTCCAATGGAGCCTCGGCTGAGGGAGGGGAAGAGAGAGACAGAAAGGAAGGAGGGAGGGGGGGTGGAGAAGAAAATAGGTGCTTCTCCTATGTGCCCTGGTCAGGAATCGAACCCGGGTCCCCCGCACGCCAGGCCGATGCTCTACCGCTGAGCCAACCGGCCAGGGCCGGTCATGTGGACTTTTAAGATCTACTCTCTCAGCAACTTTCAAATATTCCACACAGTATCGTTAACTAGGCATCATGCTGTACATTACTTCCCCATGACTATTGCATTTTATAATTGGAAGTTTATACCTTTTGACTCCCTTCACCCATTTCTAACCATGTTAGTGCAGTATGTTAGCTAGACTTATTGTAGTAATTATGGACAAAAAGGGGGCCACATGCTAAACCTGTCAAGCTCAAGGGACACTTGCCTGGTGGCCTTGCAAACACAGAGACCTAAAGTAACCACACTGGATTGTCTGAAATGAGAACTTTCTAACTAAAAACAGTTAACTTTGGGTAGTCACGTCCTAGGGAGGTATTTTTCTCTAACAAAGGTCAATGTTTACCTTAATTGAGGCTTTCTGTCATCTTTTGCATCTACAATAATGTACCTGATAACATACTTTTGAAATGTAAGGGCAATCTTCTCTTCCTGCCCCCTCAGGGTGCAAGCATCCCACCCAGAAGAAACTAACAAACCCCCTCATTGTTATTATTATCATGTTAATTAACTTTGAACTCTCTTATGCCTGCCTATGTAAAAGAAGTTCCAGTATATACATTTTTACTTTTTATTCAGTCCCAAAGATCCCCCCACTTTGCTTTCTCCTGCCACCCTAATCTATCACCAGTCATTTTCATGTAACTCCCTTATGTCTTTCCCTTTGATTCTCATGTATAAAATAAATGGTAAAACTGCCATTTTCCAGAGCACTTTCTCAATCCACTGAGACTTTGTTTCCTGGCAATTGTTGACAGTTTGGCTCAAATAAACTCATAAAAATTCTTACAAGTTTGGATGTTTCTTACATTGACATAATCATTCCCTAATATACACAAATACTGAATTACTATGCTATACCTGAAACTAATATAATGTTATATTATAATTTTATATGTCAATTATACTTTAATTTAAAAATAAAAATAAGACAAAATGAAGGTCTGGAATATAAAATTTCAGGTTTCTGGGCTCACCTCGGAAAAAAATAAAAAGGAATGGTTGAATGCATAGTCTGGAAGAATTCTGGATGGTAACTTGATAGATATGTGTATTCCAAACTACCCTCTTGATGTTCTGCTTATCTGTCAGACCTCACCCTTACTGGACTATCACCCCTGAGACAGAGGAATTCCAAAAAGCTGACAAGCCACCCCAAGGAGGGGCTCCAGACATACCAGGACTTTTAATTCAACACCCACATGCTCAAAGCCCCCCAAGGAGGAGCATACCGGACATACCAGGACTTTTGCCTCAGTATCCCCTCAGGCTCTCCCAAACCCTATATAACTTGCCCCTAGTTTGTAACCAGTGCTCTTCTCCCCAGGAGAAGTGCCCGGTAGGATTCCTTTCTTCCTTTCAATAAAGCCTGTGACTCTGGTCTTTGGAACTCCCATGGATTCCAACACTTACCTCAGGGGTCACATGGGGACTAAAGGAGCTAATACATGTAAAACTCAAACCAGTGTTGGCATATAAAAAGAACTGGATAAACATTAGTGATTAATATTAATACCCTTAGTTATATGCGGGGCTTGTAGGATATAAACAGTAATAGAACATAGTTCCAGTTCTAGAAAATTTTTATCTAGAAGGAAAGATAAACAATAAATGAATATGCTCAGTACAATAATAGAACTTGAAACGTGACAAATGACTAACTTGGAATGAAAAATCCACTCAAAATGATAATAATCAGCCACCTAAATCAAATCAAGTTCAAGGAGTCATTTCTGTTTTGTTTTACAATATTACCTTTATTATAATGATGCTTCCTATTCTTGGTAACATCTGAAATTTGGAGTGCCCAGGGCTCAAGCCTGTGTCTTCTTTTCGTATGTGTCTTGGCTCATTCCTAGGTGACCTCATCTTTTCATGAACTGTCATATCTCTAAGCCCAACATCATGCCTGAACTCTAAATATATGTGACATCTCATACTGAGTACACCCAAATTCAAGTTCTCCATTTTTAGTCCCCAAATAACAGCTTAATTCTCCCAGCTACCCATCCAAAAGCCTTGTGTTCACTTGCCTCCTTTCTTGTTCTGATATCTTCTACTCAATAATCAGCAAATCATGAAACCAGTCACTTCTCCTAAAAGCATCATGTTTTCCTTCCACATTGACTATGATAATAACTTCCTAATGGGTCTCCCTGCTTCTTCTCTTGCTCCCCCCAAAGCTATTCCCAGCATAGCAGCCAGGTGATCTTTTCAAAACATCGAGAACTCACAACCTTCCAATGCTATAAATTTCAGATGGCTTCTTTCACACAGTCCTTTTCATGGCCTCTGAGGCCCTAGACTATCTGGCCCTGGACTGCCTCTCTGCCCTCCTCTTCTCCCAGTCTTCTCGCTCCCTCCACTACAGCCACACTGACCTCCTTCCTGTCACTTCAGCATGCTAATTAAGCTCTTACCTCATGGCCTTTGCACATGCTGTTCCCTTTACCTAGAATTTCCTTTTTCTAGATAGCACCACGGCGCAACCCCTCACTTTATTCAAATTTCTGCTCAAAAATCATTGTCCTAGTTTAAAAAAAGCACATATACTCCCACCCCAATCTCTGTTTTACCTTGCTTTTCCCCCTAGAGCCTGACATTCTGTTATATTGGTTTATCGACCTAACTGGAAATGTAAGCCTCATGGGGCAGAGTCCTTCTGCATTTTGGTCACATTTCCAGGGTTAGAATAGTGCCTGGCATACAATAAATGCTCAATTGATACTTGTTGGATGAATAACTGAGTTACTATTTTCTTAGCTATTGCAGAACTCCATGGTGCACAAAACATTCACAAACACAATATCCTCGTAAGCCTTTTAACAATTAGCAGGATAGTTGTTGTATGCTTTTTAGAGGTAAGTTAAGAGTCTGCTTAACATTTTTTTAAGTCCTTTGCTAAAAGGTCATGCAGCTTTTGGTCACACAGGTTAAGCCCTTGTCTTTTGCCTTCAAACCCAGTTTATTCATCACAATCAAAAAATATTATTAAAATAGTGAACAATCTATTAGTACTCCTCTTGACACTTCATTTTTAGTATCGCAATTAATCTTAACACAGATGGTTTGAGATAGGTACTCTATGATTGCTGTATTACAGATAAGGGAACTAAGGCACAGGTAAGTCACTTACCCAAGATCACGGAGCTGGTAGGTGGTATAGGCAGAATCTAGGTCCTGTCAGCCTGACTCCAGAACCTTTTTCTCAACCAACCAGCTCACCAGGCACAGCCAGGAAGGAAAAAGAACTAAGTAAACTGCAGAGCACCAACGGACAACTATCGAATTGGTTCTAGGACTTTCTACGTATTAAGCTTTTTATTTTTGCTGCATGTAGGAAAATATCTTTGTCTTTAATATCATAAGGTGAAAAGCATTTTTATCTCAAATGCAGTTTACATTATGTTGTTTTCTGCTTTTCATCTGTCTTTGAAACTGAGAGATCACTTAGGAATTATGGGTAAGGCTCATGGTTTTCCAGCAGTTTGTCCCTCTGCTCTCTTTGCCAGTTGTGCGGTGACTTCCCGGCCATGTGCACAAGCTGACATTCCCTCTGAACCTCAGAGTCCTCCTCCTCCCTCCTCACCCTGCGTCATGCCTGTGTCATAAATTCTTACCTTTTGTTTAACACACATCCTACATTGCAGAACACTCAAATGCTTTCCTTTCCTTTCTTTTTTAAAATAGAAATCTGTTTGATTGAATGTGAAGATGCTAGAAGTAGAAATGTGGCAAAATTTTAGATAGTGTGAAATCCATCTCAGCAACCTGGATTTTGAAAAGCAAATTGTGATTTCCTGACTCACTTTGTATTGAACTGGACAAGTTAGATGAACTAAAAAAGCTTTATTGACTTGTCTACTTGCTCCCAAGTCAATCAAGTGTCTGGGAACGCTGTCTACTTTCTGCTCTTTCTGGCTGTTCAAATTATTAACTTTAACATGTGCAGAAAGTGGCACAAAGATAGGTGAATACCCTTAAAATATCAGTCTCCTCAGATCTTAAATAAGCAAGCACTCAAAAGTTGAAAAATAAACCAAGTGTTGTGATTGTTTCCTAGTTCTTTGAATCATACAGGTTTATAGCACTTATCTGCGAACAGACTGAGTTCCTGCCAGCTAGCAAGCACTCTACTCATCCAAGTATCCCTAATACCTGCCACATAGTAGGGGCTCCCCAGAGTAGGTGCATAACATGGGAGATACTTGATAAATACATGTTGAAACTCTAATACTGTCTTCCATTGCCCATTGCCTACCTGTGGACTTGAGTCTCACACACACACACACACACACACACACGTGCTCATGGGCAGAGTGGTGGGCTCTTAGAGAAGAGTAGCTATGTCCTATTCATCTCTGTATTCCCAAATAGAGAACCAGCAGATAGCAAGCAATCATTAAATGATCGTTAAATTGAACAGCACAAGGACTTCAATGTTTGTTACTAGTGCTATCTGCCCTTCTCCTGCCCCACCTTGTCTGTTTTGCTCTCAAACCAGAGTGCCTAAAACCACTGCATCTATCTAATCCAATATTTGAAGGCCAGAGCTCTTAAAATTATTCAAATCAAGTTCAGAATTACATTTTAAAATTTACCCTGGCCATTTCATAAGTAGATTTAACAACTAGCAAACTGCTATCTCAGGAGGGGGGGGGAGCATAAGCTTAATGAATTTGGTCAGACATACTGTGTAACAGATGTCCAATGTGCTGCCATGAGCTTAAATCATAAATATGATGGCTCTGTTTGGCATGGCAAAATATATTAAAAGTGTTTTATTGGTCATTGGGCAACTTGCTAGGTGGGAGGGGAATAATCCTGAAAAATGCCAGAGCTGAGTCTAGTAAGCATCTCAAAAAGAGCTCTGGAAAAACACAGATAATCTGCCCACAATGATTCATCAAGTTGGTCCTTTGATTCACTAATGTGAGTGTCAAGTGCAACCATACAGTAAGGAATTGTGTAGACCTGATAAAATTCTCCTCTGGCTGCTGCTTTTCCTGCCTTAACAACTGGTACTATTCATGGCCAAAGCACAAATTGAATAAATAGCTTCAAGGCTGGCAATGTTGGACAGTGTTTTGAATTTTTTGTTTTTCCTGTGAGGCTAAATCTTGTCTGTTTCTTTCCCCAAACGCATCACATTGATAGTCTCTGTTGCATCAATAATTTTAACTTTTCTAATGCTAAGTATGGAAGGATATCTCATAAGTTAAAAATAGTTCCCATTGTATCATCAGTCCAGCCATGGATTAGTGAAGATTAAAAAAGGATTGTAATGCCTTTTTTGGCCTTGAGAAAGCTCTTACTATGCCTATGGTTCACTTGGCTTGCTGATCATTTCCATCTTAATGTAATCTTTAACATTACACTGCTACAGGTGAGGTGTTAAGTAATATATTAATACAACTATATTCACTGAGTAATTTCACAAGAAATATGTTTTTAGCTAAATTAGACATTTAACAAATGCCATTTGTAATTCATTGGGGGCAGTCTCTTTTAAACAGGCTATTGGTGTAACATAAAAAATAGTTTTTAAAATTTTAAATTTAAGTTTTGAATGTGAAATTGTATACTCTACATGCAATAGACTAACACAAGCAGAGTGCCAAGGACCTTAAGAGTCTTATAAAATAAGCAATAAGCAGTTCTATCTCTAGGAGCCAGAAATCTTTTATTAAAATTAGGGAGATTCTACATGTCCAGTTAATCATGTGGATAAGATGTGCTGAATATTTTACACTTTAAAATCAGTTTGATGAACACTAAAGACCTCAGAGACCTGAGAGCAACATAAATTGCAATATTTAAAACAAATAACTAAATAATTTAGATAGAAATTATGGTACAAAGACTGCATGAGAATAACTGGATTTAAAAAGCAAAATTAAGGAAGAAGATAATATGAGAAAGCTTACAATAAAAAAACTGAATAAATAATTTTTTGGCAAAATTATTTTGTGATAAATATCCCCATCCTATGAACATAAATGCAAAAGCTAGCAATAGGGCTATTGACATTTTAGTGGATGACTTGTTTTTATCCAAATCACAAAACAAAATTTAGTTTGCAAATTTTCAAAGGGGAATCACACTCAGAATCCAGCTGGGTTCTCCTTTTTTATTTTTTTATTTGATGATTTCATAAAAGATAAATAAGCCCTCGAACCAAGAGGTGGGTGTACTGGCACGATTAACTCTCTCACCTCAGAAATTCCACTAGGCTGGAAAGAATATTTGGGGGCGGGAAAGGGGGGATGCAGAGGTCTTTAGGACCCAGCAGGCGGCGGCAGGAGGCAGTTGTGTAGATCACTGAGAGAATACGAGGGTCCGATTCAGTTTTAATTCTGTCTCTAATCTTTGCAACAGCGGCGCTTTCTGGGTCTCGTGTTTCCCCTGCCCACTTAGCTGCCACTGGCCGCCGGGCTAAAATCGGAGCCGCCTGCACCCCATCACCCATCATGGAAACCCTCCAAGAAAAAGTGGCCCCGGACGCATGTGCCTGAGGATTCCCCACAAAAGAGGTGTCCAAAATGAAGCCCCTGATGGTGAGTCATTTATTGCAACTCCTCTGGGCAGAAGCGGGGACCTCTGGGCGCAGCGTTCCCGGGGTGCTCGGGAGAGCTCCCGGGGCGCCTCAGCCAGCGCCGCGAGGTCGCCTGTTACAAAGGGATAACTTTCCACCTGCTCCGCGTCCCCTTGTGATTTCTCGGTTCTGCCTGGGTAGGAATCCCAGAGCCGGGATGAAACTAGGGTTGCCTCGGCTCTTGGATCTTGGCAGGAAGTCCGAGGAGCCAGCGGAGAGCTGCAGGGATAGGCGCATTGCTCGGGGGGTGGGGGATGCCCCAAAGCCACCGCCTGGCAAGAACTAAGAGGGGCGAGGGAAAAGGACCTTTGTAGACTTTATCTTGGTTTCCTTGTCGGATTTCAAACTTGCAAGGGTCGCCGAGATAGAGCCCCACGGGTCCAGAAAGGAGCGGGTGCAAGGGCTAGAGATTCTAGCAGGCGAGTTGGCCGGAGGGGACCCCTCCCCAAAGTGCGAGCCCACCCCTGCCCTCACCGCCGGTGCGCTCTCGCTCCAGAAGCCAGGCGCCGCACACCACCTGCCCTCTGCCGAGAGATCTGGGAGGTGGCGTCGGCCGAGCGCAGCTACGCACCCGGAGCATCCCCTGCGGTACGCACGGAGCTGGTGCGCTTCTGCCCCGGCTGCGCGAGGCCGAGGTTAGGATCCTGGCCAGTTCTCGCTCCAGAATCTCTCCCCTCCAGTCTGACCGTCTTGCGGTTCCATCCGGCGCGCTCCTCCTGGGTCGGTTCTCAGCTGCTCTGTGTTCTCTCCCGCCCGCCCGCAGCGCCATGGTCTGGCAGTGTGTTTAGCGCTCACCACCATGTGCACCAGCTTGTTGCTTGTGTACAGCAGCCTCGGCGGCCAGAAGGACCGACCCCAGCAACAGCAGCAGCAGCAGCAGCAGGCAGCGGCGACCGGCAGCGCGCAGCCGTCGGCGGAGAGTAGCCCCCCGTCACGCCCCGGGGCCCCCGCGGGACCGCGATCGCTGTACGGATACCTTGGCGTGGCGGACCACAAGGTGACAGCTCACTCGCCAACCCACACGCCACCCAGCCAGGGAATCCCGCGCACCTGAACCTGCCCTCTTCCTCGGGGCTGGGAGGCGCCGTGAGTAGGTGCCGTTCTGAAGGCGGAACGAGGAGTGGACCCACTGGGGTGAAGTGGGATAATTCCTAGTTGATATGAATTCCTATTGGAAAAGAATGCAAAGTTTTTCAGGGAATAGAGGTGGGATGAGTGGACCCCAAAGCCTAATTTCCGAACAAGAATGGGCCCTGGTACTAGTATCCTTTAATCTCTAGAATTGCAGCTACCGGTGGGTGCTGGGTTCCTGAAACCTGGGGCTTGGCCGCCGAGTCGCGCCCTTGTGGGAGGAGAGCGGGATGGAGCGAGTACTACCAGCGCTAGCGTTCCTCCGACCGCGAACCCGGCTGAATCGCTGCCGGTCCGCCGCCGCTGCTCGGGCTCAAAGATTCCCCTCTGATCTCTGCTTTGGATTGCTGAGGGCAGAATCGCCACAGCCCTGGTGAGCGGTGCCCAGGCAGGCGCGGAAGGCTGGAGGCACAAACTCAGCTTCCATTGGCTTGAAACTCACCATTGAGGGCCTGTTTTCCTCTGCCTTCCGCTGCATGGCTAGGCTAATAATAAGATTTTTTTTTTTTTAATTGAGCCTCCTTCCCTGGAATAATGAATCTTTGGTTTCGGTGTGTGAAGCCTCTGGGAGACTCCTAATCAAGTTTTCTGGTTCTGAAAAGACAATTTAATATAGTTTAAATGTATTCCCCATTATTTGAAGCTGCTAACATATTTTGATTAAAACAGCATTTCACTCTGTGTCTGCTCTGTGAAGGTAGAGGATTTCTTGAAACCACCCAACTATTCTGCTTTTTATATTACTAGCTTTTATGGTTGTGAACCAAAGTAATATTTAGCAGGTGATCCTTTTGTATGAAAAGATTGTTCTTACCCTGCATGAAAACATCAAACTTTTTTAAAGTAACAATCAAAATATTTCGACTCATTGTGCAATAAATAACGCTAAGAGTTTTGGAAGATACAAAAGAATTTAAGGGAGGACTCAGCCTTTAGAGACTTTCAATGCCTGTGGTTGGGGGGGGGGGGCTACCATGAAGTATAAGTGGATGGATGGATCGGTGGGTGGGTGGGTGGGTGGGTGGATGGATGGATGGATAGATAGATGATAGATGATAGATAGATGATAGATAGATAGATAGATAGATAGATAGATAGATAATAGATAGATACATACATACACTGATAGATATAAATGTATAGGAAATGCAAGATATAAACTGTTACTGTCAGCTACAGAGATGAGAAAGATCATTGCCCCCTTGAAAGATCAAAGAAAGTTTCTTTGAAAACGTGTAACTTGCACTGTGAAGACTTCAGAGAAACAGAAAATAGGGAGAGATTTTTTTAGGAAGTGATTTGGGGAGGGGCTGGTGGTAGACTCAAAACCACAAGTAGAGGGCCATCAGTTTTACAATTACAGCTTCAGTTTTGTAAGTTGTTGGTTGGTTACATACTTTGTGTCTGCATGTGGGAGGAAGCAAGGAATTGAGGCTGGCGCTTCAGGAAAGTTTAGACATCAGCCTCTGACATCTGTGGATGGATGTGGTGTTTACGTGTAACTGGTATATGATGAATACACTGAACTTAGTGGATTTTCATGGCTATTGTTTAGTGGAAATGGCTATTAGCACTGGTGGAGTTTTGATTAATAGGGGTGTCAAAGGTACATTTGCAGAAAGCTTTGATGAGCCTTTGCGAAGATATTCTCGTATATTCCTCTATGTGCTGTTCTGTTGGACCAGCTATGAATATCAATAGCCTTAGGCCAAATATGATATCCTCATGTTTGTTCTTAAAACAGTGTTTATTCACACGAACATGTTGGATTCCGTTTACAATGTATCAGAGCCTTATTTCATTAAAATGAAGAACAGCTCTTTTTTTAGAAGGAATGTTGAAACTCTATATGAGAAAGTGAAATAATCAGTAGTAAAAGGGTTTTATAAACTATAAAATGTAGCCTGACCTGTGGTGGTGCAGTGGGTAAAGCGTGGACCTGGGAACACTGAGGTCGCCAGTTCAAAACCCCAGGCTTGCCTGGTCAAGGTGCACATGGGAGTTGATGCTTCCTGCTCCTTCCTCTCTTCTCTTTCTCTCTCTCTCCTCTCTAAAATGAATTTAAAAAATATTAAACTATAAAATGTAATGTGCGTGATAAATATGTGTGAATGTCCTTGGAATTGTTAGCAGAGAATTATGAACATGACCAGGAAAATCTTTGCAGATAATTAAGAGTAATGAAATTATTTCATAGAAAACCAACATCTCACAAAATTCCATACCCAAAGGTTTCAACAAATTTACCTTACCCCAAGCAAAGGAACAGATACAAATTTTAAAAGCTATGCTTTCTTTCTAGGCATCATCTCAGTTGTCCCACTGAGCTATATATAAACTTATGCTCAAAATGCAATCATTGGCACTCTTTACTGTTACTATTTAGCTGGCTAGAAATTAAGCAGAAGTCCATTTCTGATGGCTATCTTGATGCATGTGTAAAATGTTTGCATCCTCTTCAAATGGTGCTGTTTAATCAGGTTTATCTGGGATCATCCTATAATCTTGTTTAAGCAGACATTTGTTAGAATATTGCTAGATTTTTGTTTTCAAATAACACCAGGAAGGGTAGGCAATTTTTCTATTCTTATGTTATCAGATGATACTCTGATTGGTTTTTTTTCACTCTCATATCAGGCCTTAGAGAAATTATAACATGTGTCGAATGTGATGACCAACAAGCCATATGCTGCTGCATATTGAATCAGAATTCCAACAGACTTTTTATTTGCTGTTGATTTACAGAATCTGGAGAGACTTACAGATACCATTTAGGAAAATATTCACATCTCCATGGCCAGAAGTCTCAAAGTCTGCTAAATATGTAGTGTTTGTGTTCAGTTATATGATGTTATTAACATTACAACTCCAAGATTAAATTCAACAGGTGGTCCTAATCCCAAGCACCTGAATTTCACAAATTACAGCCTGTGTGCAATGACAGTCTTGTCTCGTACGGCTGCAGCCTAAATTACTGTTGAGATTAAATCACTGTGTGCCTTTGTTGAAAGACATACTGCAAGTTAAGTCAGTGATGAGCAATATGTGTTGAAGCTTAAAATATCACTTTCCATGGTCATATTTCCTACTTCCTCTTTTACAGATGATGTGAGCTGAAATTGTAATTCCAGTAGGACCAAGTGAGGGTGTTTGGTGTTTCTTGTGCTAATGAAGGCATTTCATTTTTTGTTGGATCCTTTCTTTCCATTTCCACCCCCTGTCCCCCACACCTTTCCCCATAAATGTTTCACCAGTTCATTTCTATCTCGTTACATGTCTGTCATCACAGTGACTGCATCTGTTTTTTGCCATTACATTCCTGGTTCCTGTTTTTAAAAGCCATCAATTTCTAACTTGATTGGCCAGACACCAGCGAAGAAGCCAGTTTTTCGAAACGTCTGCATTGAGAACTGTAGCATAATATACAATCAAACTGAAACTCGCATACACCCAATCAAGCAACCCTCCAAGGCAAGCTCCCAGTCTCCCAGCAGAGTGGAAGGGGGCATGCAGCACCATTCTATTTCCAGTCTGGATCTGGACTGGGTAGATAAAGTCATTTGCCATCTGGTGGACTCTGTGAAATGAAACTGTGAGCTGATTCTTATTTCCAGTGGACAGGAGCCTTATCACAAAAGGCCCATTTGTCACCTGGACTGCCCTTTGCTGAGATGGCTTAGGCAAGGGCAGTGATCAATGGGGTCTGAAGCTGAGCTGCTATCTCCTTGCTTCAGTAGTAGCCCCCAGGAATGGATTTTATACATACCTGTAACATGCTTCTTGCTTTTTTGCTTCGTTCCTCCCATAAGTCCTCAGTTATTCAAGCAAAGCAAACTTCATAGAAGAAATAGTATTATAAATATTAAATGGTAAATGTCCAGTTGGAATAAGACAAATCAATGCAAGAGTTGAAAAATAATTCAAAACCAGATTAAAAAGGCATATGCCATATAACCTACTTTGAAATTATGGCATGATTATAAATTATAAATTCTTCCTTTAGAAAAGCATATAAATTATCAAATACAAGTTCATGCCACTTATTAAACTCCATTTTATGGTTTTGGAGTCCTCCGATGCATTGTAAATAATTTGGATCTTAAATAAATTCAAAGAGTTAATTTTCAGTGCTCAGGTGTTACAAAACATAATCAGCCAATGATAATTAAAACCTGTTTTCACAAAGCATCAACCAAAAGGAATCATGAAATGGACTATTTTTTCATGGGCGAGGAGTTCTGATAATGTGGTTGCTTTTAATGGGAGAATTGTTTATAAAACATACATTAAAATACTTCACCTTCCTTAGTTTTATGAGAGCCAGGAGTATTTATCCAGCTTCCTGCAGGAGGAATCCCAAAATAACTTGATGCCAAAGCCAAGACCAAACCTGGGGGATGAGTCTGACCTGGCTCCCTCCTAAGTTCATCATTCTGGCCTCCTTGCTGATCCGTGAACACTCGTTCAGCCTCAGCACTTGCTGTTTCCTTTTTCTTCAAAGCTCTAACCCAATATCTTTTGTATAGTTTTGGTTTCTTCTGGCCATTCACCCCTCAGATCAGATGTCATCTTCTTGTGGCCCCCTCCTCAACAGTCATTCTCTATTATATCAGCCTGTCTTATTTTCCTTATAATTCTTAATATTTGAAATAATCTTAAGTTTACTTGCCTATTGTTTGCCCTTTATCCAAGAGACTAAGCACTGTGACAGCAAAGTATTTATTTGTACATCTTTTTTTTTGAGATTTTATTTTTTAATTTTAGAGAGGAGAGAGAGAGAGAGAGAGAGAGAGAGAATGAGAGAGACAGAAGAGAGAGAAGAGGGGAGGAGCAGGAAGCATCAACTCCCATGTGTGCCTTGACCAGGCAAGCCCAGGGTTTCCAACCGGCAACCTCAGTGTCCCAGGCCGACGCTTTATCCACTGCGCCACCACAGGTCAGGCTGCTTGTACATCTTGTAGACCAGTTTAATTTCAGGCCATAGATCAGTATTTGGTACGTAGGCACACAATAAGTGTTTATTGAAGGGAAAAAAAGTAAGGTGTGTGTGAGGGTGGGAAGGCTGCCAGGAAGGACAGAGCCGCCTCAGCTGTGTCAAGTCCTTTCTGTCCAGGAAATATCAGTGCAGTCCCAGGCCCTGGCACGTCTCATCTTTCTTTAATTTGGTATAATAATAATAATACTAATAATTGGAAGGAAAAAAGAAGAAATTATTAAAGCATAAGAATCTTTGGGAATGAGATTTAGGAATCTACATTTTAACAGGCTTCCTTTAAAATTCTTGTGCACATGGAAGTTTGAAAATCATCATTTGAAATATTTTTAATCATTACAATGTGTAGTTCTATAACTAATTTGTTTCTAGGTTTTTGGACTAGTCGCAGTCCTTAGTAAATATGGATTGAAGGCCTAAGAGTTGCAAAATTGAGTATTATTGAGAAAGAACACAATCCCTGCCCTCAAAGAACCTTTGATCTAATTGGAGAGAAAAAGAGACAGAAGCAAGAAAGGTTAAATAATAAAGCAAATTCTGAATAATAATATGAAACCAGGAAACAATAAATCAAGGCATTGAGACGAAAAAGAGGCAATTTCTGTGATCTTTCTCTTTTATAAAATAAGTTCAGTACTATTATTAACTTAAGAGTTTTAAAACTTTCTAACTAAAATGTTGTTACTTATTAGCCCTTTTCAATACATATGTGCTTGTATATATCTATTATTTAGTATATGACATCCAGTGAATAATTAGTAAACAACTTAGATGTCAAAGTAACTTCAAAGTGGATTGCTTTTATTCAAATTTACAATTTGTTTATTATTTTTCTTTGGAATGGCATAGGGCGTCCTGGACCTTTTTTTTTTTTTTTTTTTAGATTTTATTTATTGATTTTACAGAGAGAGGAGAGGTGGGGGAATGAGAAGTATCTACTCATAGTCGCTTTGCTTTAGACTGCTCATTGATTGCTTGTCGTACATGCTGTGACGGGGCAAGTCTAGGGTTTCGAACCGGCAACCTCAGCATTCCAGGTTGACACTTTATCCACTGCACCACCACAGGTCAGGCGGATGTCCTGGACTTTTTAAGGGAGCTAACCCAGTTGCCCTGTTCAACTATATCTGTGATATATGGTGACCTTATTTCCCAAACCAAATCTCATAACGTATGGTATGATGAATTTGAATATAATTGTGTTGGTTTGCAATCAGATCTGTCCTGGAATCTTGATGTTTGTTTCAGAGAGGGCTTTTTGTAACCCAAGGTCAAGTGGCAGCACAGGATAGTTTCTCTCCTATGAATACTGGGTAAGGAGAGATTAAAGTTGAAAAAAGGCTTTGAAAAATTAAAACCCACCATTAACCAACTAATCATTCTGAAGACCTCCTATACACTCAATATATACTCTTTGAGCAGCTGTGAAGGATCTGAAGGCTAGAAAGACAAGGATTGATTATATCTTAAATAGTAATATTATTAATCATACCTTGTGAACTCAATTCAACAGAAGAATTAGCTTGGGACTCAATAAACTTATGATCAAAAACTGATAAAAACTTGGGGGGGTGGGGACATTTATGAGACATATTCAAACTCTTCTTCACAAGCTCTTTTGGTCTTAAACTCAGTCTGTAACTGGGACAAATGTTTTTATTGCATAATCCATTCATTATGGTTTCTCAAATAAAAGTCACGGGTATACATATGTTCAGTTTAGACAGCACATCCGCAAGGAAGGTTTGTCTTACCTGCAGCCCACGTGAGAGCTGAGCTGTATGTTTTGTCTTCATAGCCAGGGTCCCATGATAATACTTATTCTGGTTTATTGTTATTTCTTATCTAAAATTGTCTGCCTTCCCCACTTGACAATCAGCTCTTGGAGGCTGGGGAATATTTTTTTCTCTTTTTGGTCATTGTATCTCAGCCTGAAATAAAATGGGTCCTCCATAAATAAATTTGTTGAATAAATGAGTAAATCTACATAAAAGGTTTTAATTTCTTACAAAAAAACCTGCATTAAGAGTTTTTGACCACTTGTCGTTCCTGAGAATGGATAGCTACACATCCTAAGTAACTATTTCTCCTGCCACATTTGTAGTCCTGTAATTATTTCATTTCTACATTCTGGTGCTTATCAGATCTCTTAAAACATATTCAGAATTTTAGAGCTAACAGAAAACTTAAAATTTATCAAAGGGAATTCATGAATGGTCATGTGATTTGCCCAAAGTGTGGGTTAGTGGCAGAGCTAAGGCTAAAATGCGGGTCTCTGATGTGAATATCATTACCATATGGAAAATTCAGTGCCAATATATTCTAAGCAGCGACTCAACATTATTTGAGCAGAATTTATTTAAATGAAGAGCCAAAGCCTGTCCAGTTTTCAGGAAGAAATAAATATTTAAACATCTTATTATTCTGAAGTGAATATGAGAATATGCCTCTGGATAGTTAAAAATAGCTTCTTCCACCAACCACTGACTTATCAATGGGTGCTCTAAAGGCTGTACAAAATGTACAGTACCCATGTCAATGGGTACCATTTGCAAATCAGAGTGGATTTTGCCTTTAAAAAGTAAACCAAGTCAAAGAAGTGTTCTGTTTAATTATTTGCAAAAAAATGTCCTGACCAGACCACTTATTCAGCTCAATTACCTTCTCCACAGTGAGGAAGAAAGTGAGGAGACTCATTTAACCAAGGGTTTGAAGAACTCCCATTCCACAAATAATCATCCACTTCTCCAAATTCTGAGATGTGATACTGAGTCTGAGATAGAATCACTTTGGGCAAATGAGAAATCATGTGACCTCTGCTATGGAAAAATAACCTTGAAAAGTCAGCTCAGTGTGAAAAGGAAACTTTTTAATCTTGTTCTCTTTGAATGGCTGAGAAGGTGTCCCTAATGTTCCTTGGGAACCTCACAGGTTCAGAGGCTACTCTGGCAGACGGAAATGCAGAGCTAAAACATTTTTTTCTAATAGGAAATCATACTCTGGAAATTAATTGCACATATGGGACCTCTCCACCAACTGAACTACATTCTTGAGTTTCTAATTTACAGATCTGTTTATGTTCTTTGCATCTTTCTAATGGCTTCCCCTTGCCTAGAGCATCAACTTGACTCCACAGGAAGGCTCCCAAAGCCCCGACAGGGTCTGTCTGACCTACTTCTCCAACCTCATCTCCCACAGTGGAGATTACAATTCCTATACCTTTGTAAGAGTTGAAATATTCTCTGTGTTTTATACATGCCTCTAATGACACAATATTGTGATTATTTGTCTGAATGCTTGTCTCCTGGAAAGTTGCACCTTCTTGAAGCCAGGAACATAACTTATACAGCCTGGTATTTTTAGAACCTATCACTGTATCTTACACATGTCAAACTCAATAAATCTTTGTTAGATGTTGGGCGAACAGAGTCCTGTTGTAATTATATGTAATAGCAGCAGCTTTGAACAAGTCTGGCTAACAGACTTACTTATCATAGAAATGACAAGTAGGGACAAAAGGACTTCACATATGTGGCATACAGTTAATTCCTGGTTTCCCTTTACATACAGAGCAGCATGTGCTGACCTTTCTGGAGCAGGTGGGCAGGTATAGAGATACAGAAATGCCCACATCTGAGGACCGTATGGCATCATAGGAGGCAGAGGACATGCTTAAGCTTTTCACTTGGCAGCTTTTGGCAAGGCATGCAACTTCTTGGCCTGAGCTGTCTGCAGAAAAGGAACTTAAACTATACTGCTCACAAAAATTAGGGGATATTTCAAAATGAATATGAAGTGATAAAAAGAAAAAGAATTTGATTTTTTTTTATTAAACATGACATCAGAAAAGCAAATGACAAGTCAAAGAAAGTTGTTCGCTTATGCAAATGAGATGCAAAACCAACTTTTATTTCATTGGTGAAAATGCACTGTACAAAAAGCTGAAAGTACTGGAGTATCTGCACGTTCCCTGATCCTCTAATTTTTGTGAGCAGGTTAGATTCATTCTCTCATTTATCAAATACCATTGTATGTCTACCACCATGTATTTCCCAATATAGTCAGGACCCAAGAGGCAACAATGAATAAGGTGTGACACCTGACTGCATGACTTACATCTGTGAGAAAGGCAGATAAACTCATGAAATTACAGTGCAGGTCTGGATAGAAATATTTACAGGCTGTAGAGATCAGATCTTAGCCTGAAAGCTTTGGGGAAGTCTTTAAAGGGTAAATCAGAGAGGAGTGCCCGCATCGGATGAGTATGTCAATGGATCTCCATGGCTTTGGTGTAGCACAGAGCAGAAAAGTCTTAGGTTAGAGGGAGAGGAACCAGTTAGAAGACTGTTGCTGTGATCTTCATTAAGTGACGCTGGTGGCCAGAGGATAAAGGGACTTATGGTTTCCGCCAACCCCACTTTCTGTGCTGGCCCACCCCAATGTGTTCATACTGACAGTCTGAATGCAGCTCTTAAACAGCAGGTTAGTGGTTCAGGACTGCCTTGAACCACTATGGTGCCCCACCTTTGTCTAATTTCAAACTTCACTGTGCATCTTAATACCACATGCTGACTTGAGCAAAAACAGTGGTGTTGTGGTTAAGGCTGAAGTAAGCTGTTTGTGGAGACTCCATAATGTATGCTCACTAGGACAGGAACTAAATCCGCCATCTGCGGAAGAGCCAGTGGGGTGTAGAAAGAATGTGCTGGAAGAAACTTCATTATATAACAGTTCCGCTGGGGGAGACTTGATTCTAGAATAACCTTGTCAAGGGAGACTTTGTTGCATAACAAATCTTACCAGGTACAGAGCTGTTGGAAGTATGGGGTGGAGAGTAGTTTCCTCTCCTTTCGTTTTCCACATAGTTGTAGAGAGAGCAATTATCATTCTTTTTTTTTTTAACTTTATTTTAAAATTTTGGTTACAGTTTCATTTTTGTTTTCTTAACAAGGCTACGTTTAATCTCTCAGGATTAAAAAAACATTCTTTTAAATCATTTCAGTTAACAACTTCTGAGAAAAGTGAAGTTTGTATTTTTCTTGCATCAGAAGGTAATTGACCTAATGCATTCATTTGGTTGGGAGCAAATATACAAATACCTGAGTGAACTCTGGTTTTATGGTTACTTGGCAATTTCACACCCGCCAGGCTGCTGTTGGGGATTTCCATGCTGTCTCAAATGATCTGAAGTGGTATCTTCTTCCACTCTAGACTGCAAGTCATAAAGCTGGTTCATTTCATTTTATTCTGTTTGTTTCAAGTTTTGAACAAGTGCGGGAAGTGATAACATTCTGCTTATATTTCAGATCCTGGAAAAGGGATTGTAGGAATTTGGGCGTGTTCCCTGCCACCAGTGCCCCAAATGAAGCTTTGCCTTGATGTTCTAGCCATCACTAATCCCTTGAAGAATTAAGTTCCTTGCTCTTGTTAACAATTCTGTGGGGTTTTGGGCTCAGTTTGAAATGTGATGGATTTTTAATTTGAAAGTTGAGAAATAAAAGTCAGAGAAAGCTATCATAGAGAACAGGCTTTCTCAACTGAATGACCCTGCAGGAGTCAAGTATTAAGATGTAATATAACAATTTGACCCAGGACCAAGAATAAGGACCTTCCCAATGGTGTCTCACTCTTCAGAAGTTTGAAGTTTGGAAGAGAGCCAGACTTGACTTTATGTGTCTTCCAGGGTCATCTGCCAACCTGTGGTTACCAATACATAGTAGTGTTTCATGCAGATGATGCTTGTAGATCGTATTTGAGATCATGGAATGCCCTCTATCTGGGAAAAGCGTCCTCTGCATTATCCCCATGATAGCACATTGAGAAGGAGAGATGGGAGTGGACAGCCAGAGTGCTAGTTCTGGAAACAAAGTTAACCCCAGTTCAATCATAAATGCTTGATGCTGAGATTCTCAAAATGGCAAAAGGTAAAAAAAAAATCATTATTCATAAATCTACCACTAAGTCATAATTACTGCTGATAAATTAATGTTCCTTATAGACTTTTTTATACCTAACAAATGTGTGTATGTAATATTTTAATGTACTTCCCTCTCATTTTTTTACTCACATATGTTGGGTCCATGGGTGTCCATGTGTATATTGTTTTACCAATAAGATATGACCAATGGTCTAATGAAGGGCCTTAGATCTTAGTAAAGGACTTATCTTATTTAATAGCTTAAAGCCAAAATATATTACAATAAGAGTTAGAACAATTAGAAAATGTGTTGATAATTGTGGTGAATTCTCCACATATTAATTCTCAAGATATGGGCATCTCCCCACTAGCTTGGAGACACTTCTCCTTCCCTGTTGTTACCCTCCGTCCAGCACTTGTAACTGTGGCGATGTCTCCATTCCTACCTTTCATTCCCTACCCGTTTGCTCAGCTACAGAATATGTTCCAGAATGTATGTTTTAAAAGTCATTCCTATTAGTCTCTTAATCCTTCTTGTCACTTTTCTCTAACTGTCCTCCAACCCATCAGTAGCTATTTGGGGACCTCGCCCATGGCAAACTCATATGGATTTCCAGGACACAGAGAGGATGGTCCCCATCTTCACAGTCACTGCACAGTCCCTTTCCAGACATCTGCCTCGTATTTGCCTTTATTTTCTGGTATTTCACTCTGTGACTTAATTCCCTGTCCATATATAGTACAGATCTAATTTCTTGTCCACATACAATACAGGTTGACTTTGACATAACTGTTTTTCCTTAAAATAAAATTTACAGCACAGATAATGATCACTTTCTTCTTCATTGGCAACCTTTTATGCATATCTTGTTCATCTTCCACTTTTATAAAACATTTTAATTGCTTTACCTTATTTTAACCTCTCACTTACTGAATTCCATGACTGTTCTTCCTTACTCTTTTTTTTTCTTCTAGTACTCGATGATATCTCTGAGTAACACTATTTCTTACATCTTTCAAACATGTACTAGCTGTTATTTCTTGATTTTGGCAAAACCTCAGAACTCATTATTCTTCCAGTCCATGGGTAGAATAATACTGTCATTAGAGACATGAGGGCCTGCCTCTCTCATGACGGCCAACTGGCAGGGGATATATTTTACACATTTTGGTTGGTTGCTTCCAAGTAAAGGAATGAGTCAGAAAACATGCAATCTTTGCCAAAAAGCTCTTTATCTAATCAGTCCTTTGTTTTGCTGCTCGAGCTCTCTCCTTTATCCTCTAGGTTAAAGCATTACTGAATCCTTCCCATCCAGTGTTTAAAATGTGTTTAATGTGGTGACACATACATCGCATAAAATTTGAAATTTTACCCATTAGTAAGTGTATGATTTGTTGCGTCAATATTCGCAGCGTTGTCAACCACCACCACTATCTTCTCGTCCCCCCAAACAGAAACTCAGTAGCCATTTAAATAATAGCTCCTCAACTGCCCCTCCCTCCAGCCCTTAGTACCCTCTATTCTACTTCCTGTCTCTCTGAATGTGCCTATTCTTGATATTTCTTATTAGTGGAGCCATTCAATATTTGTCATTTTATGCCTGACTTATCTTTGTAATGTTTTCAAGGTTTATCCATGTTGTAGCATGCATCATAAATGTATTTCTTTTATGGCTGAATAATATTCCATCGTATGGATTTTGTTTATCCATTTATCGTTTTGTGGGCACTTGCGTTGTTTCTGCCTTTTGGCCATTGGAAACAAGGCTGCTTTGAACATTTGGCATTCTCATTAATTTCTGCAAGTACCTCCCTCCTTTTCTATTCCCATGGCAGCTCCGGGGTCTCTGGCTCCTTCACCTCACACCAAGCCTGCCACCTCACCCCTTAGTGTTCCCACCTCCATAAAACTGTATAAAAATAAAAGTTAAAAAACAAATAGATGAGAAGCTATTAATTGCAATAATTGTATTTCCTTGTCTAAGAATAATGTAAATGTTTTTGAAAAATAAGAGAGAGCAAATGTTCCCATAATCCTACCACTTTGGTGTAAGAAATGATATCATTCTGATTTACTTCTGCCAATATTGTGCATAGCATTCTTTTAAAAAAGAAACTCAAATGTGAGCATTTTATATGTTTTTTAAAAAGTGATAGGATTTTGTCCACTTTGTTCCCCTTTTCTTGATGTTAAGCAGTCATTAACATTTCCTTTGGCTAGCCTTTGCCTTCTATATCTTTTTCCATCCTGTACGTTATAGTCTTCCCATGTACTTACATTTTATGTATGTCCAGACCTGCCCCAGACATTCGCTGAGCCTGACACAAGAGCACACACCTGCATGAAGGCTACATGCATTCCAGTAGGTTGTCAATAGGTATGTCTTCATTCAGGAAAGATTTTCAAGTTTCAAAGGTTTCATCTGACCTATTGGGTTATGGATTTGATCGGAATAATGTTCTTGGTCATTTTATTGTTTGAACAGTAATTAAATCTTTATTAAATAAACAATATATAATATCCTGCTTGAGAATGTTATGTGAATAATGCTTGATAGAAGTCTACCCACTTGAATTATCTCTAATTTTTAAATGTAAGCAGACTACCTCTTCAAAGATTTTCTATTTATATTTTAAGCTTCCCCCTCTCCTGAGGTTCCTTTTCATAGGTTCTAATTTCCCAGACGTTTCCATTCTTTTCATTCTGCTCCTCTCTCCCCATTCCTGCTCTGAAGCAGTGACCAGTTCTACCTCAGCGGTGTCACAATCGTCACATCTTATGGCATTTGAACACAGTGCCTTCCTGTTTCAGGGCTAGAGGGCAAGAAGTGTGGAGCAGCACCTTTTCTGGGGCCTGTGTGGTGTTAGACGCAGGAGTGGATGTTGACGGTAATGGCCAGTGCTGTGACCCAATGACAGAGGTGCCCATACGGTCGTCAATATACGCAATTTGTGCCTCGCTGGCTCTGGAAGCAGTGCTTCTCATGCATTAGTGCAAATGAAGCACTTAAGGATCTTACTAAAATGTAGATCCTGAATCTTCAGGCTTGACCTGGGGTCTGAAAATCTGTATTTCTAACAGGCACCTTGTGGTGCTGCTGCTATTGGGCCAGGAACCACAATTTGAATGGCAAGACTCCGAAATGTAGGCTCAGATCACGTGCCCTCCCATCTGATAATGTGGACAAACAAGACTGTATAGGTCCTATATGAACAGCATATAGCTAGAACTTTTAATCTGAACTTGTAATTATTGCCATTTAAGAGTTAAGTTTAGTTCATTTACATTTATTGTGCTTCTTTGCTCCAACTGAAGTTTTGAAGGGTTGTCTCTTTTTTTTTTACTTAAACATTGGCTTTGTATTTGTCTCTGATTCTATGATTTTTTTTTTTTTGGCCCTCTTCTCTTTTTCCTATTTCTGGATTGGTGACTTTTTGTGGGGTTTTGTTTTTGTTTTGTCACCCTTATTCCATTTTTAACCTATACTGGACTAGAACTGATACTCCGGATTTCTATTTATTTATTTGTTTGTTTCTTATTTTGAAAGGAAGTTTAATAAAGCTGGGGACAGTGAGGCAAGGAAGGGCCAAAATAGAAGAGGTAATAAGAGAGCCTAAGTGGGGCTGCTTTGGTCCACTAGGAGGTTGGAGAAAAAGGGGCCCTGGAGACAGGATCAGGGCTCAGCCATGCAAGAGCTGCCACTGCCCACTGCTCCCCGGCTGCAAGTCTCCTGAGAACCCTGGAGTCTGGAGGTAGTGCCTGTGGGGGAGGGAGAGGGAGGGCTGAAGGGAAAGGTGCAGGCGTGCTCATAGGAGGGAGAATGCACTTGGTTTATATTCTTTTAATATCACTCTTGAATTTTTACCAGTCTTAAGTTAATTACTATTTTTATCATCCTTCCAGATAATTTAAGGACCTTAGAACACTTTAACCTGGTCAAGATGGCCACTAATTCTATCAAAGTATTTTAGTTCTTTTCCTTAAAGACCAACAGATTAGATATTAGGATTATTGTTGTTTCAGGTAGTTGATGTTTATATAGATTTACATGCGTATTACCAATTCCTTTCATTTCTTTGTTCATCATTTCTTTTTATAACTTAGATTCCTATTATCATTCTTTCTGAAATAAAGTTTTTAGAGGTACTGCTGATGAAGTTTTGTTGGTGGTAAACACAATTTCAGTTTACCTGAAAATATCTTTATTTTGCTTACATTCTTAAAAGAAAATATCATTCCAGATCACCAATTATTTTCTCTTTTAGTATTTTGAAGACCTAATTTTTGTGTTTTCTCTATCTCATTGTTGACATTAAGCTACTTGGCATCAGATGCATTTTCTCTTTTATTATTATTATTATTATTATTATTATTATTATTAAATGAGAGGAGGGGAAGCAGAGAAACTCCCACATGCACCCCAACTGGGATCCATCCATAAAACCTACTAAGGGGTGATGCTCTGCCCATCTGGGGCCGTTACTCTGTTGCTCAGCAACCAAACTGTTTTAGCACCTGAGGCAAGGCCATGGTGCCCAGAGCCAACTGGCTTGGAATGAGCCATAGGTGTGGGAGGGGGAGAGAGGAAGAGAAAATGGGGACGTAGAGGGGTGGAGAAGCAGATGGTCACTTCTCTAGTGTGCCCTGACTGGGAATCAAACCCGGGACTTAAACACACCAGGCCAATGCTCTACCACTGAGCCAACCAGCCAGGCAGATGCATTTTCAATACATTTTAGGTATTTTAAACCATTATCTTTTTATATATATTGTCTCTATTTTATCATCATATTTTATTTGTCTAACTATGATACATTCTGGGTGTTTTATTCTGATTTTTCTGTTGACTAATTCTCTATTCAGCTGTTTCAAGTCTGTTATTTAATTCGTTCACCACATATTTTTTCACAAGTCGTTTCTAGATCCCCCTCTAAGTCATTCTAATCTCTTTTTATAGTGTCTTCTTTCTTACATACATTTTATTTCTGTATTGGATAACTCCTGTATCTTAAATTGTTAAAGTGCTAAATATTGTAATATTATGATTTTATTCAAGGAAGCTTATTTATTTATTTATGTGTAGTGTGTGTGTGTGTGTGTGTGTGTGTGTGTGTGTGTGTTTATCATGACTTCATGTTCTTCTGGTTTATGTCTGCAGAAATCTTTAGTGATCTCTGTTGAAAATGCATGTCTCCAAAGAAAGTTTGCATATGCTTCTGCCAAACTTATGGGGGGCCTATCAGCAAAGAACTACCACTCTAAAATAAGCCTGACCTTCCACACACATGCCAATCGTGTGAATGTAAACCACAAATCTAAATAACTTTTATGAATTCTCCAAAAGATCTTTTTTTACCCGCTTCACTCAGAGCCAAAGTCAGAATAGACAAGTTTTCTCATACTTTCCCTGTGCTACAGGGATTTTATTTTTCTGGTTTACTCTTTTCTTGAGGTTTATTGGCCTTTCCCAGTCTCCCTGGCTTGCTCTGTCTCAACACTGTGCCTCCTGACTCTGCGCATGGCTTTTGAAATCCAAGGCTCTAGGACTGTGATGGCGAACCTTTTTATAAAAACCGCCCACTTTTACAGTGCTTGTCAACCTAGTCCCTCCCGCCCACTAGTGGATGTTTCAGTAGGAATAAATTAGTGAATGGACTTCCTGATTTGCCTAGCTGACATTCTTGGATACTTTCAACTTAGCTGTCAAAAAAATTTGTGTGACAATTTTTATTTCTGAACTCTCATCTGGGTGCCCTGGGGGATGCAGCAGAATTCTGACTTGGAGCTCCCAATGAATTTAGAAAAAGCAGACAATAAAGGAAACGTTCAATAAATGTCTTTTGATCAGATTAGATTTTTAATAAGTTTTACTCATGTATAATTCAGCTTTTTAAAGTATATAATGCTTTTTTTTTAGAGTTGGGGGTACAGACAGAGACAGACAGACTGGAAGGGAGAGAATTGAGAAGCATCAATTCTTTGCTGCAACACCTTAGCTGTTCATTGATTGCTTTCTCATATGTGCCTTGACCAGGGGGCTCCAGCTGAGCCAGTGACCCCTTGCTCAAGCCAGTGACATTGGGCTCAAGCCAGCAACCTTTGGGCTCAAGCCCGCGACCTTTGGGGTCAAGTCAGCAACCATGGGGTTATGTCTATGACACTTAAGCTGGCAACCCTGCACTCAAGCTGGTGAGCCCACACTCAAGCCAGCGACTCCAGGGTTTGAAGCCTGGGTCCTCAACATCCCAGGTCGACGCTCTATCCACTATGCTACTGCCTGGTCAAGCTATAATGCTTTTTTTCCCACAGCGTTGTGCCATCATCACCACAATCTAATTTTAGAATATTTTCATCATGCCTAAAAGAAATCCCTACTCATTAGCAGTTACTCCTCATTCTCCTCTCCCTGCCAGTCCCTGGAAACCACTAATATACTTCCCATCTCAATGGATTACTTATTCTGGACATTTCATATAAATGAAATCATTCACTATTTAGTCTTTTCTGACTGGCTTCTTTCAGTTAGCATAATTCATGTATCAGAACTTCCTTCTTATCAAGTGATATTCCCTTGACTATTGCTACATTTTATTTAGCCATTCATTAGTTTATTGAAATTTGGGTTTTTTCAAGTTTGGGGTGTTAAAATAGTAAATAGTGAACGTTTGAGTACAAGTTTTTGTGTGAATACATGTTTTCATCTTTTGGGGGTATATACCTAGGAGTGGAATTGCTTGGTCATATGGTAATCAGAACTTAACTTTTTGAGAAACTGCCAGATGGTTTTTTAACCAGTGATGTATGCGGGTCCGGACTTATCCATATCCTGACAACACAACACATGCCATCCTTTTTTTATTCTAGTCACCCTAGTGGTTGTGAAGTAGTATGATTTTTGCATGCATCGGCCTACTAATGGATACTTTTTCATTTTGATGCTAACTTGTCAACTTTTCATTATTATTATTTGTGGTTTTGGTGTCATAGTTAAGAAAATATTGTCTAATCAAAGATCATGAAGATTTGCTGCTATGTTTCACCTAAGAGTTTTCTAGTTTTACTTTTTAGGTTTGTGGTCCAATTTGAATTACTTGTGTATATAGAGGTTTAACTTCATCTCTTAGCATGTGGATATCTAGTTATCGCAGTAACATTTCTTAAAAAGATTATTTGTTCTCTATTCAGTTGCCCTGGCAGCCCTGTTATAAATAAATATAAAGGTTTATTTGTGAATTCTTAAGTCTATTCCATCAATTATGTTATATATACAGCCACTAGTCATACCAGCCATCACATATTCTCATGTGCTTAAGACTGGAATGAACAATGATTATATATTGTTACAAAAGAGAATCTTATGATCTTTTTTATTTCCAAAAGTCCTATGACGATGCCTGTGCAGCTGAGAAATTGTTTGGTTTATATAGACTAGGAATAGGTCTGCTTTGTACACTATTGAGTAAGTAGTTAAAAGGCTGTAAAATTTTTCAGGTCTCTTGGAGCTCACACTTGTAGGAAGCTTGATTTCACAACTCTTACATGACAGTCTGGAATAAAAGTACTCCCGTGGGACTGTTACTATGGACAGAGAAAAAGATTGTGCCTCTTTTATTGCTGCTGTTGTTATTTAGGGCTTCTTTGTCTCTTGCTGTTGTTTAAAAATATTGCATTTTTCAAGAAGCAGCAAAACCATAGATAGATCTTAAATAGTAAATGCCACGATTAGGAATTTTGTTTTCTTTAGTCACAGTGATTTTCCATTTACCCTGGAAGGCAGTCACCGTTATTTGTAAGCAGTGAAGTTAAATGTGGTTTCTGATAATACTCATCTTTATGAATAGAGCAAAAGTAATATCTCAACTTTCCTTCCATTATAGAAACATCTGAATATATTTTAAATATTTCAGTCAAATTAATCTTCCTCCTAAATAAACATTGACTATCTGAGGTGAGAAAAGAGAAGACTCTTAAGCAACAGCACACAATTATATATTCTTTTAAAAAATAGGAGGGTCACTTGTAGCTGATTCAGAAGAAATTTAGGAAAGAAGAAAAAAAATCAACTTTCCTATATCTGGAGTCTTTTAAGCAAGAAACAAATGAGCCAACATAAAGTACCTATGGTAACCAGAAGTACACATAATTAAACCTCTCACTTTATGTCTTTGCACTCAATCTGTCTAGTCATGCAAAGAAAGGGAGGAGGGTTAAAGATGCAGTGAGTAGTGAGTGCCTCTAGCTGCTTCAGAATCTCTTCCTCAAAATGAATTGATGTGTTCATCATCCACTAAACTTGTTTATTCTCACCAGAAAGTATCATTTGCTAAAATGTCCAGATTCATAGCCATAGCCCTAAGCATGTGAGGGTACCAGAGACCAGAGTTTTTTCTAAATATCATTTACATATTTACTCTATAATTCACACCTATAGTCTTGGAAAGCACAGAAAATAACACAATGAAAAAAATGTAGATACTTCCCTGAAGGACTGTGTGAGAGATTTGGAGATCCAGCACACAGTAGCTTGGTATAAAGTGCTTAGTAAATAGGTTGGATATACAACTAAAACTCATGAACATAGACAAAAATGGAAGTAGTTACCAGAGAGAGGGGTGTTGGGCTGAGGTGAATGGAGCAGGACAAGTATATGGTGACAGAAAATATTTTGACTTTGGGTGACAGTGAATAGTTCACATGCTATGGAGATATACCAAACCTAAGTGTTCCTATGGACCAATGTCATTGTCACCCCATTAAATTTAATGTCTAAACAAAAAAAATTAAAAAACATTTTGTTAATAAAGAAGGAAAGTAGGGAGTAAGGGAAGGAAGGACAAACAGACAGATGGATGGACTGACTTGGATTTCATCCTTCATAGCAATGAATGATGAAATGAGGCAATGGCACACTGAGACATAAAGGGGTATGTGGAAGGCAGAGCACTTGAAAAGGAAAACTATAGCATAATGCTCAAGGGCACCACCTTTGAAAACAAGAGAGACTAGATTTCAATCCTAGATCTGCCATTCATTGACTGTGATTTGGGACAATTCACTTAATTGTTTTTGAGCCTCAGTTTCCTCTATACTATTTAAGGAGTAACAGTATCTACCGTATTGGATTATTGGTTGGATATAATAAGATGATAATAAACTAATAAAAGTTACTTCTTTAGTGCAATACTCAGTACACAGGAAGCACTAAAAAATTATTAGCCATTAATAGAAAATGCTAGTTACATTCAGGTTCTGTTTAGCCCTGAAATGTGGCATGGCACACAGTGGAAACATTTTCAAATAAGTCATGGATGGTTAGCTTTTCTTTTTTTTTCTTTACCTTTGTAATAGGTTTAAGACAGTGCTGTTACAGAAAGCATCTGTATGAGAAACTATCATTTTTTTGTACCACTTGTGTTTCTAAAATCTGTCAAATGCCCGAAGTTTTCACCTTGACCTTCCTGGAAGCTAAAACAAAAACTGAATCATCATAAACCTTTTCAAGGATTGCTTTGAATCTACTTTGGAGCAACATGAATTAGGTCTCTTTTTAAATGTCCTCCTGTCAACCTGAGCAGTCCCATTCCAGGGCACAGAGTATGCACCCCCCACCTGGCCACCATCCCTGCGGCAATAGTGTTTTGGATCCTGAGGAGTTTTATGTGGAGAGGGAGGTATGACAAAAATCAGCCAAGTGTAGGTAAAGATATCAGGTGACATTTGAGTTGGAGCACACAGAGGGGGTAACTTTAGGCTAGGAAGCTTAGTGCCCAGCTGTGACCAGTGCACCTTCCCTATGGACTTTATGGGCACCCCATCGTCACGTGTCATTTGGTGACTGAGACCATATTCAAAAGGGGGAAAAAGAACCTTACGTTTCATAATGTTTTCCCTGAGCGGTATAATTCATGAGTGGAGATGGTGATGTTCCAATAATCCAAGCTCTTTAGAAATCAGTTTTTATATGTACACTAGAAAAGAAATGTCTAAAAAAAAATAAGAAAAACACTCGCATCACAACAGCATCAAAAACAAATAAAATACCTATGAATAAATTTAACCAAGAAAGTGAAAGATCTTTTCAATTAAAACTATAAGATTTTGATAAAAGAAATTTCAGAAGATACAAACAAATGGAAAGATACTCTGTGTTCATGAATCAAAAGAATTAATATTGTTAAAATCTCCATATTTCTCAAAGCCACCTGAAGATTCAATGCAATTCCTATCAAAATTCTAATAACATTTATTACTAAAATAGAAAAATTCTAAAATACATATATGTAGAAAAATAAGACCCAGAATAATGAAAGCAATTCTGAAAAAGAAAAAAAACGGAGGCATTAGACTTCCTGATTTCAAGCTATATTACCAAGCTAACATTATGTGGCAATCATATTGTAATATATAAATGTATCAAATCAACATGTTGCACACTTTAAACTTACACAATGTTATGTGTCAGTTATATCTCAATTTTTAAAAATGTCAGTCATCTAAAAATTAACATAAATAAATAAAATACAATGCCAATAAATACTTTTCAGGTGGTAGATGTGTGATAAAAGTAGATTGGAATGAGATAAGAATTGAAATTTGTTTGATGTGAAATATGATTATGGTTTGGTGCTTCCACAACTATCATAAGTAATATTCAGCATCTTTTATTCTTTGCTACAATTATGAAAGATTGTATAGGTCACCAAGAGAGTAGAAATGTTTATTTCTGAAAGAAATATTTGGTGTTAGCCCAAAATTAAATATATGTTTGCAGAAGAAAATGTTTATTAAACCTGCCTTAGAGAGGAACCAATTATTTGTAATTTTAAAATAAATTTTCTTAATTGCTGGTCAAAGCAGTTGAACATGCTAATGATGAACAAAGAGAAAGCAGGAAAATGGTCAGTTAGTTTCAAAAGTGGACTAGCTGATAAAAATAGTTATTTTAAATACTTCATCTTTATGCTTTACAGGTGGGAATAATTTTTCTTGAATATATGTTTCTTATTTCTTCAGTGATTAAAAAACCACATTTAGATACATTATTGGTCATGAATATTTTACTTAGTTTAATAACACTGTTTTTTTTTCAGAATTATCTGAATATATAATTAATTAAAATAATGAATTGTGAACCGACTTTTGGATTCATATTTGTTCAGGATGTTGGTATTTTAGAAAATGACATGATATTTACAATTAGTACATTATTAGCTTCATTAGATATCAGTGTAGTTTGAAACAAATGTTTTATAAAGTTTCTTGGTAGTCTTGAATGAGCAAATATTTTGTTTCAGAACACATAGAGCTTAAAAAAATGGAATAGTTACAGTAAGTGTTCATGGTAGGTTCATTTCAATATCCTCTTTTGATGAAAATAAATCATTGGTACATTCATACACATCAACAACAGGGCCACAAAATACTTCAAAGGCATAAAGAATTGTGTATTTATGTGATACATTCCTTCCTTATTTCTCAATGTCCTTAGGATGGAATGAAAGGGATTACTGTATATTACAATGTACTGGTCAGCCTTTTAGGACCCTTCCCAATAAGGGGTGAAAGGAATCTGGTAGCTCCAGCTAACGCCTGCCTAGGTCCTTTCTCAACATCTGCCACCAGGGGACAGCACTGAAATGGCCCGAGTAAAACAAGGCTGTGTTCTTCCTTATGAGTATAGTTAAAACCTAGGTTTTTATGTGGAATCATTCAGGCCAGGCTGTGATGATATATGTTCTTATAGTCAACTATAGTATCATTTTAGGTCTTTTATTACAAGTCATCAAACAGTATATCTGGGAAACATGAAAATAAATTATAGTACATTCAGAAACTGCTGAGAAATAACAAGAAACAAGAGAACAGGACACTTTGGGAATATAAGACCTATTGAATGAAAAATATTTTGTGCTGGCTATAAATAGATTTGCTACTTGCAGAGAAACTCCATTGCATTGGTTTTCTGGACTGGATAACATTTTCCTGATCTTTTGCCTAGTGTAGCAAATAAAATCCTATTTATTCTTTTAGAAAGGTTGCAGAGTGTCTTTATCAATTTAAATTTTGCTTTATCACTTTATCGTATAGTCAATTTTTAATTTCTCTTCGGTGTGTGTTCATAAGATGATAATGTAGAATGTAATAACCTATTTGTAATTGCAAAATGTTACACATGATTTTTATTTTTCCAGCCTAATTGTTTAGTCAACTGAAAAAGCAGAATGCATCTCTTCTCCCTTGAATTTCTTTGAAGAATATCTCTTAGGGTTAGAAGATGTGGTCTTTTTATCTCCAGAAAAATTACCAGAACATAATACATTGAGATTAATTGCCTCCCTTTTTTATTGTGATTATGTTTATTTTTTTAATCTTGTTTAAATCCTAAGGAATACACTAAACACTGTTAGAACTAATAAACAGGTTCAGCAAGGTTGCAAGTTATAAGACTGATACACAAAAATCAGTTGTATTTTTTTACTCAATTGGAATGAACAATCCAAAAATGAAATGATTTACATTTTCATCAAAAAGAATAAAATATTTAGGATTAATTTTAATAAGACATTAAAACTTATACTCGAAAAACTATAAAACATTGTTGAAAGAAATTAAAGAAGACCTAAATAAATAGAAAATCATCCAAATTCACAGATCAGATGACTAAAGGTTGTTAAGTTGACAGTACTCTGCAAATTGATTCCAATTCAATGAAATCCCTATCTTAATACCAGCTGGCTTTTTTGTAAACATTGACAACCTGATTCTAAAACTTACAGAGGATTGCAAGAGACTCTGTGTTACCAAAACAATCTTGAAAATAAAATTTGGAAGCTTTCCAGTTTCAAAATTTTCTATAAAGTAAAAGTAATCATGATAAGGTATTATGTCATAAGGACAGACATATATATCAATGGAATAGAATTGAGAGTTCAAAATTAAACCTATGTGTCTATGGTCAAATGATTTTAACAAGGGTGCCAGACAATTCAATGGAGAAAGAATAATCTTTTTTTTTTTAGAAAATAGGAAAATTTTTATTTCTATATTAAAGATCTTCATAATATAAAGAAGCAAATTGAAGTTAAAGTTATTAGATGATAGCCCCTTGATATCACACAGGTTGCAACCCAATTATTTGAGGAATTTAAAACAAAAACTCCTTGCCTTACAAATCAAGACTTTATAAGAAGAGAAAAAAAGCCCGCCTATCCTTTTTACCTGTCCATCCTAACTAAAACCTCCCCTACTTACCTTTTTTTTTTTTTTTGATGATGATGATTAAATTTAACAGGGTGACATTGATCAACTAGAGTATCTTTTTAACAAACAATGCCAGGATGACTGGATAATTAAATGTAAAAGGACAAAATGGGACCTTTACCCACACCTACTAAAAGAAATTAATTGAAAAAGCATCAAAGGCCTAAAATTAAGATGCATATAAATGTAAATATGTAAAACTCTTAGAAGAAATTTAGTAGAAATCTGTATGATCTTGGATTTGGCAGTGGATTCTTACATATAACAAAAGCATGGCAACAATAACCAAAATATTGGTCTTCAACAAAATTAAAGTTTTCTATGCTTCACAGGTCACTATCAAGACAGTAAAAAGATGCCTGACCAGATAGTGGTGCAGTGGATAGAGCATCAGCCTGGGATGTTGAGGATCCAGGTTCAAAACCTTGCAGTCACTGATTTGAGCACTGGCTCACCAACTTGAGCACAGATTTGAGTGTGGGATCATAGACTCATGACCCTATGGTCACTGGCTTGAGCCCAAAGGTCACTAGCTTTAAGCCCAAGGTTGCTGGCTTGAGTAAGGGGTCACTGGCTCAATGGAGCACCCCCTCCCCATCAAAGCATAAGGAAGCAATCAGTGAACAACTAAGGTGCCACAACTATGAGCTGATGCTTCTCATCTTTCTCCCTTCATGTTTGTCTGACCCTGTCTGTCCCTCTCCCTCTCTAAAAAAAGAAAAGAAAAAAAGTGAAAAGACATCCCACAGAATGAGGGGAAAATGTTTGCAACTCATATATCTCACAAGAAATTTTTATTCATGGCCCTAGCTGGTTGGCCCAGTGGTAGAGCATTGGCCTGGTATGTGGAAGTCCTGTCCTGGGTTTAATTCTTTGTCGGGGCACACAGAAGTGACCATCTGCTTCTCCACCCTCCCTTCTTCTTATCTCTCTCTCTCCCCCCCCATCCCTCAGCCATGACTAGAAAGATTCGAGCAAGTTAGTCCCAGGTGCTAAGGATGACTCCATGGTCTGCCTCAGGTGTTGACATAGCTTGGTTGCCAAGCAACAGAGCAGCAGCTCCAGATGGGCAGAGCATTGCTCTGTAGGGGGCTTGCCAGGTGGATCAAGGTTGGGGCATATGTGGGAGTCTGTCTCTGCCTCCTTGTGTCCCACCTCTCACTTAATAAAAAACAGAGAGAGAGATAAAGAAAGAAATTTGTATTCACAATATATAAAGAACTCTTGCAACTCAATAATAAAAAGAAAGATGAATTAATTTTAAAGTAGGAAAAGTATCTGAATAGACATATCTCTACAGAAGATATAAAAATGAACAATAAGCACATGAAAAGATTTCCAACATCATTTGTCATCAGAGAAATATAAATTAAAATGAGAATGAGATGTATCCTTAGGATACATCTTCCACCCAGTAGAATAGTTATACTCAAAAAGACAGATGATGGTAAGTGTTGGCAAGGTTGTGAATTAATTAGAGCCCTTATACATAGCTGGTAGGAATATAAAATGGTGCTATCACTTTGGAAAACAGTCTGGCAGTTTCTCAAGTGGTTACACATAGAGTTACTATATGTCCCAGCAATTCCACCTCTAGGTATATACCAATATAAATGAAAATATCTAGCTATGAAAAAACTCATGCACAATGTTTATAGCAGTGTTATTTATAACAGCCAATAAGTGGAGACAACCTAAATGTCTGTCAACCTGTGAATCAATAAACATATGGTATATCCATACAATTAAATATATTCAGCCATAAAAAGAATGAAATATTGATACCTGCTACCATACAGATGAATCACAAAACCATGAAAGTGTTATGCTGAATTCAAGAAACCAGTCACAACAGACTACATATTATATAACTCCATTTCTATGAAATGTCCAGAATAAACAAATCCATTGAAACAGAAGATAGATTAGTGATTTCTTAGGGTGGGGGGAGGGGGTGGTTGGTACGTACATAAGAGGCTGATGAAGGGCATGTGATGATAATGTTCAAAAATTGATTGTGATGATGGTTTCACCTCTCTCTGAATATACTAACTACCATTGAATGGTACCACTTGGGCAGGTGAATTGTATGGTATGGAAATTATATCTCAATAAATCTGTTTTAAAAATAAAACAGGAAGGTGATGCTTTGATTGGCTTAGATTCAGGCCACATACTCCTTGTGTGTTCCAAGGGAAGAATTCCATCCCACCTGAATACATGAGCTGTAACTAGGCAGATGGTCATCTTCCTGGAAGAAGGATGAATAAATGTCAGATGTTAGAGAAGAAGTTGACCACATGTGTCCTTGAGTCAATGAAGAGATCTGGTCTTTACAAAGGAAGGGTTATATTAGAGTCTTGGTTGCAAAGAGGAAAAGGAAGCAGTTCAAATTCACAGTTATTAGGTGCCATCATGGTCATCAATCTATTCATTAAAAGAATGTATAAGAATTTTTATGTAAATGCTATTTATAATAACACCGGTATCCATCAGTATTTGAACAAATAAATTGTATATTCAGATGGAATACTATGTGGCAGCAAGAGTGAATTAACTATGGAAATACACGATACGGATGAATTTCGCAAACCTCACATTGAATGAAAAGAGCCACTCAGTTTTTTTGTAAATTGGGTTCATGTGTGGATTATCAAGAAAATCTTTCCAGTAAATGTACTAGGGCTGTTTCAGTTTGTTTGATGTGGACAGGAAGCTTCGGGAGAGGTGAGTGTCCATTCATCTCTCTCATGCACTGTAATCTGTCCTTAGAGCTGAATGATTTTTACCTGGTAGTGATATAAAGAAAGGTGCCTTGACTAGTGTGGCAGAACTTCCTTATTCTCATCAGCAAACTGACAGTTATCCCGACCTAACTGCTTGAAAGAAAGCAAAATGCTCTTGTCTTAAATGTATGTATCATTTTAAGGGGAAAAAAAAGCATAATGAGTCCTTTCTCTTTTTCTGAACCAAATAGCATGCATGATATTTAAGCTATTATTTAGTAACAAAAGGCAAAAAAAAAAAAAACACCAAAAAAACTCCAAGCTGATGTAAAAAAAAAAATTACCTGCCAAAATCCCTTTCTACTGAGCTATAATATAGCCAAGTTAAAAGCCCTTTTGAGATGAAGAATATGACAAGAAAAGTGACACACTCCTTAACCAAAGTGAACTTTCAAGAGCTTCTAGAGTCAAACCATTCTCATTAAGGTTTCTCACACTGGTCTTCGTGGGCAGCACTTCTCGGGAATTATTCTCCGCGGGGGGAATGAAGTGGCAGTTGTTCGTGAATGTGCAAAAGGTGAAGGAAGACTTAAACTGAGAAAGGCAGTTCAAATAATATCTGAACTTTTGAACTTTCTGATTTGACAATTATCCTTAAAAGTCTGTGCAGGGTGGGAAAGAGAATTAATGCCACTTAATATGTTGAATTTTAGAGATATACTGTCTTTAAATATAATACTTCTTTCATTGGTATACAATGAAAGAATACATTGATTCTTGAATACAAGCATGACAAGGATTTTAAGAAGAAACTTCTGATTGATAAGATGGAGTATAAACAGAAAGTTTCTTAAGTAGTAAGGCATATATGTTAGAACTTATCTTTTCTCTCTAAACTTGTCTCTTTTTTTGCTAAGCAGTGTGCAGATTAATACGAAATGTCTGTCTGTTTCTCCACCCCAGGTCTCTCTCCTGAGCTACAGATTGTCATATCCAGCGACTTACTGGATACATTGCCTTGAACACATTCCACGTCCTCTAATTCAACACATTCAAAAACACTTATGTCAGCCTTCTCTTGCCATCCATTATTGGGCCTTTACTAGTGTTTTCTATTATACTTTTTATTAAACATTGACAAACCAGTTTCCAAAATTATATTTATGTACCATGCTTGGATTCTGCCATTTCAAATGTTGCACCCACCAATCAGTCAGCCTTCGTTTCACTCTTAAAGCCACCCACTCTCCGCATCCCCACTCTGGCCCATCTAGAAGAGGCCAGTGTCATTCCTCCCCTATTCAGTCAACGTTAGTCCAGCTAGTCTTTCTCTGGCCATCCATTCTTTTGCCTCCTTTATTCCATTACCACCAAAGGGATCCATCTAAAACTCAACTCTCATATGTCTTTTCTTTACCCATTCATTGAGTTTCTGTTATTAGAGTAAAATCTTAACATGGTTTATAGGATTCAGTTATGATCTTGACCCTGCTTACTCCCCTAGCCTTGGTGCCTTCCCCATTCCTACCATCTCTGAGCATACCTAACTGTCTTTGGTTAGGTAGCCAGGGACAGATAGAACAACTGAGGCAGCACATTTTCAGGTCTGCTAATAATCCAGGCCAACTCCTAAAAGCCACCAAGTCCAAGACAAAGTCCTTTCTGTGGGGTTATGGCTACAAGACATTTAGTTGATCTTCACTAGCTGCTACTGCACAGGAGAGAGAAAACCTTGCTCCACACTTTCTTATATCACCAGGCTCTGGGCAGCCCCTTTATTTACACCTGGATGCTTTCCCAGGTGATTTTACTCTTTGCCCTGAAGTCTAATTCTTCCAACTTCCCCATTCCACTTTACCCTATTTTTGGTTATTACATGCTTCATTTACATGAGGTTTTGATTCCTACTTTGCATAGGGTGAGAGATCTCCTAATTGGGACCATCAGGATAGATGTTTGAACCTAGCCTTTGACTGCTTTATTTAGTGGATTCCAGCTAAGTGGATATCCTTAGCTAACCTTAAGTTTAGTTCCAAGATGGTACTGGTCCCCTCCTTTATGTTTTGTTATCTTATGTATCTCTTTAACTAGGAACACTTAAAAATCTTAATTTGGTGCATTATATTTCTATTGGGGTAGTACACAGGGTATTTCCCATTGGCAAGGCCACCTGCAGGACCCATGGAAATGTTCATTTTAACCAAAAACCCTATTTTGATGCACTAGGCTTCCTGTCTGATGATACTTCCTGTTATCACTCACATGTCACCCTTTCCCTTCTCACCCGTGGCTCCAAGCAGACTGAATGCTCCGGTTCTGATTTTTGCCAGTTTTCTTTCTTCTCAAGGCTTTTACACTACTGATCGCCTGCAGACTAGTAGGGCTCAATCCTTTCTCTTTACTTGGCTACTTTACAGTCTCAGCTGAGACCTACCTCCTCCCCAGCATCTGGGTTAGAGGTTTTCCACAGCACCGTCACCTTCCCTTTATGAAGCACCTAGCACACCCCATTGGATGGGTTTGGGCGCTTTTAAGCTCCACTATGGCGGGCACTTGTCTTCCCTGTTCGTCCTGCATCCTCAAAGCCAGGTGCAGCACCTGGTCATGAGCAAGTACTTAATGATCATTCCTTAATGAATGAATAATAGATCACTATTAATCAGTGAGTCAGTGCATTTACATTTTTATGAGTCTGATGCTCTAAGAAATTGAAATTTTCTGCAATTATATATTAGGTTCATTTCTTAAAGAATCAGATTTATTTCTACTTCATTAAATTTTTATTAAAGCCAAGCTGCTAGATGGTCAAATACATGAAGCATCTAATGTTACTTTAAGAAACCTGTTCCACAGTAAAAACTCTTTAAGCCTCCGTCTCAGCCCTTTCAATTTGATAGTGAAATTGGTTGTGTTTGTGTCTCTGTGACCTGTAAGACATTAAGTGCCCCAAGGACAGTGATCATGTCATATTCATTTCTCTGTCCTCACAACTGCGTATCTAGTGCAGGGTCAGCAGTCAACGCATGTTTATATAAATGTGCCAGAATTCAAATCTTGGCTTAACTACTTTCCGTGTCTGACACCTGCCTCTGTGCTTAAGCATTCAGAGCCTCAGTTTGAGTTTCTTCATCTGTATAATGGGTATTTGACTAGTATAAAAAATTATCTTGCAGGCTTGTTATGAAGTATTACATAAAACAGAATATGAAGAAACTCCGGGAACACAGAGAAATCACAAGTAAGCTAGATTTAAGGATAAATCTACGCTGTTTGTGAAGAATTCTGATATGTCCAAATGTTAATTTTTCACTGTCACAGGCTGGCAAGACAGGATCTCAGTCCTAATAAAATCTTTGCAAAAGAAGCCAAAAAGGCAACCTTCCCAATTTTTGCATTAAGTCTCTGTGTCTGGAATAGAAAACAAAGTGAGATATTAGGATACAAATAAAAATACACTATAAGACAATTTATAGAGAGCTCAACTAGATCAGTTGCTTGATTTGTTTTATGACTATTGAAAAAGGAGACTGAATTATATTCTCAGATTCTAAATCCTTGAAACTGAGATGTATATTTGGAGACGGCTTCTGGGAAAAGGGGCAAGAAAATTATAGCAGGACTTGCTCTTTCCTAACTAAAATTCTATGAAGTTGCCTACAGTGTGCTCATGTTTTATTATTTTAGTCTTTATTATTTATTTGGTCTTTCTTATTTAGTTCAATTTTTATTTATATTTTATTATTTAGCCTTTATCTTCTACTCTTTCTCTTTTCTTTAAAATAGCAATAAGACATTACCAAGGAATAAAGTTCTCTCGTCTTAGTGTGTTTAGGAAAGTCAAGATAGTAAACACTCACATTATAGAACTGGGAAACAAATTTAAAGGAAAAGGAGCTTTACCCTTAAACCTTAAACCTCAAATTCCCCGTGTAATCCACTTCCATTTGCTAAGACGGACATTCCGCTGGATTGTTCGGGGATGCATTGTTTCATTCATCTTAAAATTGTTTATTTCCTTGTACTGGTGTGTCTGATGATTTTTATATTGTTCATCTACTGTTATTTTAGTGAGACTTAGCAATTTTTTCCGATTTTTGCCTATTCCTCTATAATTGTAGTTGTGTCTTATTATAATTTGTGTAAATATATGCAATTATGGAATTAGAACATGTGGGTGGTGATATGCAGCCTCACAATTGCATTGGTTGAAGGTGTATAATTCTTTTAATCTTTGGAGGAAAAAAGCTAAGTAAATATAGTAATTTCAGAAGAGAGCATTTTAGCTGTCTAAATTGATTGCCCAAAGAAGTCAATCAAACATTTTTATTTAGATGTAGATGTTTTGGTTTTGCCTGTACTTCTAACTAAGAGATTTGGACATTTTAGTTCTAAAACCAGTCTGATACCTGGTGAAACACCAGAGTTTCAATATTAACTTTAAAACATTAGGCACTGAGGACCATATGCTCCTAAAGATACCATTCCTATAGGTTATTATGTGAGTTTGAAGACACATTTATTAATACCTTGAACTGGATGTATTATCAATATTGACATCTACATTTATAAAATTAAAGATGTTATGTTGATGTAGATAAAATACAGACAGTGGTGATCTACATGACTTTCATTGTCTTCATGACTGAAAATTTTTTCCTCCAATTATATATTAAGTAAATAAATAGTATATTTAAACAAGTAGTCAAGGCCAAAAAATTAGCATAATTCAAATTCAACACCCATAGGAATCCTAGATGATTAAAACCAGGCTTTAATAAAGCTCAACCCATTAGCTCTAAAATTCCCTGTGCACTGAGAAAGCACAGTCCATTGAGCTACGTTCATGTTTAATTAAAGAACTGCCCTTGCTATTAGAAGATGAGGGACAAGCAAGTAAGCAAATGTGCTCACTCAGGGAAGACTGGAGGCTGGAATAGATGATTGTTAAGATTTTAACATGTTTATAAAAAGTTTTTGGTGGTAATAACAATCATTTTGTGTATTTGAAAATTTGGAAGGTGAATATAAAATATGTCTTCTACCAAAATAAAGACAAGAGTGATCTAGTTATCTGCACTAATTTTTTTTTCTTAAGCAATCATATACAATAAATTTCTCATTTATTGACTGTATTCATAGTTTTTAGGATTAAAGCATTTTTGTCTTCAGACCAAAAAGAGAACCCAAATTTTGTATTGAAAACAAAATTACCAATATTGTGTTCTAACTAAGTGTTTCTGAGACTGGGAGGTTACATACAAGTGGGAGGCAGGTGCAGATGACATCAGGACGAGAGGTGACAGCTGCCTCACGTAGCTGTTTCACATTGTGTCTCTCAAACCACCCCTTGCTCAGAATCTGAGGAAGAGTTGTGCATTGCCAGAGAGACTCTCACTCTTCTTGTCTCTTTAGTTCTTTTCAAAAGGAAAAACACTTTTTATGCCCTGTTCAAATGTCATACATTGGTCTTAGGGGCTAGTACTAATAACTTCGTGATCCAGAAATTTTCTCTTCCAATTTTAACCTCGGTCTAAATTCTATTTTTTATGTAATAAAAAAGTACAGTTTCTTTAAGTATCATGACTTTGGTATACACTGGAAAATGAATGAAATTATTAAAGGATGGGATTTTGAAGCAATTGTCAGTGCTCAATAAGGAGAAATCACAAGCCTTATGTAAACTTTTCCATATATCTCTTTGATGCTCCAGTTAAAATCTAGCTGGTGTCATTGACTTTGTAAAAATTAGGATTAAGTCTGTCAATAAAATTCTGGGGTGTTTTCTTCCCTGTTAGGTATTCTACTTGCATTTGTGATGTACCTTAAATGTTACATCGGCTAGAGTTTGCTTCATGGTCCAAGCAATGAGCTTTTCCTTAGGTTTGATTAAACTCAAATGTTAACATAGGTAAATTAAGCTTTATTATGTGAAATGCCACTAAAATTTAGTATAGATATTTATAAAGTACTTTGTTAAATAATTATAATTAATAACCTACACAGTCTTTAAAATCTTAAGTAAAATTGCTATACTTCTTGAGAATTAATTCCTCCTTGATTTACTGTGGAGTCTCCCCAGAAACTTTTCAGGGTGAGGGGAAAGGTCATGTGGGCAAGGCTCTGCGTCCCACTTCCTTCAACTGGAATGTTTGGTTTGGAAATAGAAATTTTACCTCATTATTTGAGCCTGCCTGTAACTAAGACCTTATCTATGTGCTCTATTGTTGCTTTTTGCACACACAAAAATAAAGAAGGGTTTTTTCCTTCAATTTACAGTGAATGTTACTGGTATAAATAGTCAACACAAAATAAAGCTAACAAAATGACTAAAACAGCATAGAGAAAAATTTTGATAAACAAAAATTTGACTTGTTTACAACATTAAACATTACTAAAAATCAAGGTAGGAAAGCTTAGGCTAAATATTAAAAGCAGAGTCAAATGTCCTATATTTGTTGATGACCTATTTATTATTAATCTAGGATCACTAACAATATACACCGTGTGATTCAATTAAAATACAACCTGCACACAGACGCACATACGTATTCCTGTTGTCTTTCGTTAATGGGATGGTAAATAATTTAAATTTGGGATTTCTTATGTTTTAAGATGTAATCTATTATTCAGGTAATATATAAAAAGTTACCTTTTTAAAATAACATTTAATTGGTTGGCTAGAAATTATCTTTTTTCTGAAGGATAGAGGTGTAGATAAGAGTTAAGTTGATGGTGTGCATGAAAGCTCTTTTCTGGTTTCTAATAAAGTTGGCAAAGATTGAAATAAAATGTTTTAAATGCAAGGGTCATTTTTACCCTAGAATCAGTGTTGGAGAAGAATGAGCCCCATGCCATGTAGTAGACATGCCTTGTCCTCTCTGCTTAGTGTCTGTGGAAGTTTGGTACTTTGGACCTTATTGAATAAGCTTTTTTGCTGGACAGCAACACAAATAACTCTGTAAAGGAGAGTGTATCTGTTACACACACAGACACACACACATTTAAAATGAGGTTCATTGTCATGGAGTAGCGTCTATAACTGAAGAATCGTAAGAATTCTATTCTGTCCACTTGTTTTCTTCTCCCTTTCTTCTGTATTCATTGTAGGTTGGTTGGAATGTCATTAGAATATTAGAACACAGCATTGAAATCCTTCCTTTTAATTTGTTCAGGTAAGAACCCCTCTACTCTTGACAGCTGCCTTTATCATTCTTTTCTGTAGCTGTGTACAGACCTTTAGGACCTGGTTTGCCTGCCTCCAGTTTTACTTCTGCAAATTCATCTTTCCTGCAACTGACTGTAATCCTTCCAAAGAACAATGTGACCACAGCTTTCCCAATGCAAATGGCTTCTGAGCTTCCTTAGTGCCCTGGAGACGGAGGGAAAGCACCTGAGTGTGGCATGGACAGATCATCCTGTCTCAGCCTGCTCGCCACTCTCTCCTTCTGCTCCCAGCCAAACAGGTTGTTTCACACACCCACCAATTGTTCACAATATTTATTCCCACCTCTGGACTTCCCCCACACACACCTTGCACATCTCCATCTTCCATTAATGAGTTTCTGTTCATTTTTCAAGGAATGGCTCAGTCATCTCTTGTCTGAAACATTTTCTCTAACACCCTCTCTCTTTCCCTCAAAAAGACAAGGTGCTTCCCTCTGTCATCCCGAGGAAATTTACCAGTAGTCACACTGAGCATAAGTGAACCTTATACTTAGCTGTCTCATCTGCTATGCTGTGGTCTTAGATGTAGAGCGTATATTAATTCATCTTAATATCCCCAATGCCTAACAGTCTAAGCACTCAGTAAGCATGGGCTGACCTCAGCTAAGTTCCCAAAGATGAAGCCAAGAGCTCTTAGTTATTTCAAAAAAATAAAATAACAAACTTCTGACCTTTTTCATTATAATTGTGACAAACTCAGAATACCTTTACCCTAAAATAGCTTTTTAATCAAAGCCTTGAAACTAGAGTAAATGAGAACTGAAGTGTAAAATTTTAATTTTTTAGCATTGTACAAGAAATAATAGAAAAGAGGCATTTCCAGTTTCACAGAGGTCTGTTAATGAAAATCAGAGAAAACACCATAAATATGGAGTTAAATAAGGTGAAAAGCTGCGCTGAAGCTTGGAGATGGAAATATTTGTGAAAAAATAAGGCACTGAGAAATAATGTTCTGTGTCATGTTTTGACATTCTGTATTCATCGTTCTGGTAATGACTATATTTTACATGGACATTTTTTTTTAAAAAAGGAAAGGAAAGTGTATGTATGTCATGTCCGGGAAAAAGGAGTTGTGTATCTTTGAGTAGTTTCTCTAGTCAGCTCTATATATCTGGCCTTTTGATATACCGGTGATTTTTTTTTAAATCTTGCTTTCTATGAAGAAATAACAAAGCTTAGAAATTTAAAAATCTCAGCTGCTATACATTCAGTGACTTTTCATGAATTAACCTCATTTATTTTGACTTCTTAAAGAAAAACAGCCGTACAACTGATATTCTTTGGTGAATTCCAGACTTGTGCTATCGAAACTGTAAAGAAATGTAAACCAAAAGTACTGATAGTTAGGCTTTGCCTACCAGTTCAGTAGTTCAGCTGTAATGTCAAGCATTGAATAATACACTCATCTCTTTTATTAAAAATGGTCAGAACCCCAAACTAACATAAATATAGCAAATCTGGAATTTTAAAATGTGGTTTACTCTGATGTTTCATAAACCTCCACTCCAGCTCCCTTCTGACAAGTTTCCTAAGCATAGTTGCCTCATTTTGCACCCACACTACCTTGCCGTGCTGGCAACAGTTATTGGACTAGGAGACAGTAGCTGGCCCAAAGTCAGCCTATGAGATAATCTTACAAAACAGATGTGTCCAATCAGGTTATTTGTACTGGAGAGTAACTGGCCAATCAATCAGAAGCTCTCTTGAGGAGTTTGAATGCAAAAACACAAATAATAGAGTGATCTCAAAGCTCATAGACACACAGGTAGAGAGTAGGCAGAAGCCACAAGAAAACAGAAGACATAAGATGGAAAGAAGAATCAAGAGATTTGTGCAGGGCAGTAAAAACTATCATTTTAGTAAGAGGTTAGTGTCAGAAGAAGCAGAAGCCAACAGGCAGACTAAGAAGTAAAATGAAAAATGGTTAAGGTGAGATCTTGAGACTAGGAAACAGCCAGAATGAATGAGAACTAAAGTGCTCGTGGCAGAAAGTGTAGACCATCTGCTTGAGAAGTTTGATAGTGAAGGGAAGCAATAGTTTGGTGGGAAATTACACTTGGGGAACTTTATTTAGGGTGGAATGGAGGAGTGAACAAACTTATAAGCTGAAGAGAAGCGTTAAGATGAAAAAAAAAATACAAAGTTATTGAATGTGGCATGGTCCCAAGAAGAGAAACCAAACAAATCTGGGGACAGGGACTTAGTCTTTGACAGTAGAAATGAGGAGCCTTTCTCTGACACAAAAATGAAGGAAGAAAGGCAGAGGGCGAAACACCAAGAATTGGAAAAGAACTGAGAGAGGACTAGAGTGCTTCTTTTCCTGTCTTGGAGACTGAATCTTTAGTACAAGGAAGAGTGAGGAATTGAAAACAAAAAAAGCAACAAAGAAAATCAGTGAAAGAAAAAGCTGGTTCTTAAAAGTAAAATCAGGAAAATTGATAAATTTCCAGCAGTACTGCAGAGATGTAAAGAAAAAAGACCCATATTACCAATATTAGGAATAAGACAGGGATATCACTACAAATTTTGCATCCATTAAAATGATAATAATGGAAAACTATGAGCAACTTTACATTCACAAATTCTACTGCTTAGAAAAAAATAGAGCAAACCTTCAAAAACCACAAACTACCAAACCTCATCCTGAGTAGTCCTATAACCATTAATGAAATTCAATTTGTAATTTAAAAGCTCCAGAAAAGGAAGTATCAAGGTGTGTAAAACTAATTTGCCACTTGAAGATCAATCACTGTAATCTACCGTATCAACAACTTAAAAGAGAAAGACACATAATATAAATTGATACAGAAAAACATCTGACAAAATCCTACACCCATTCATGATCAAAACTCTCTAGAAACTAAGAGTTGAACTTGACAACTAGACAAGAACTTGACAAAAATATCTTTTAAAAAAACTATAGCTATTTGACTAGATGGTGGCACAGTAGATAGAGCATCAGCCTGGGACTCTGCGGATTTAGGTTCAAAACTTCGAGTTTTCTGGCTTGAGCGCAGGGTCACTGGCTGGAGCAAGGGGTTACTCACTCTGCTGTAGACCCCCGGTCAAGGCACATATGAGAAAGCAATCAATGAACAACTAAGGTGCTGCAATGAAGAAGTGATGATTCTCATCTCTCTCCTTCCTATCTGTTGGTCCTGTCTGTCCCTCTCTCTGTCTCTCTCTGTCTCTGTTCCTCTCACTAAACAAATGAACAAACAAAAACCCCTATAGTTAATGTATATCATATGTAACAGTGAAAGACCATGCTTCCCTGTAAGATAGGGAACAAGGAAAAAATATTTGGCTCCACTCCTCTTAAGCATAGTACTGGAAGTTCTAGCCACTGAAATAAGGCAAGAAAAAAAGGTGTTTTAAAAGCATATGTATTAGAAAGAAAGAAATAAAACTATCTCTATTTGCAGATGGTATGATTATCTACAGAGGAAATTCCACAAGAATATACAAAAAACTAAAACCTTGGCCTGACCTGTGGTGGCGCAGTGGATAAAGCGTCGACCTGGAATGCTGAGGTCGCTGGTTCAAAACCCTGGGCTTGCCTGTCCAAGGCACATATGGGAGTTGATGCTTCCTGCTCCTCCCCCTGTTCTCTCTCTATCTATCCCTCTCTCTCTCTCTTTAATAAAAATGAATAAATAAAATCTAAAAAAGTAAATAAATAAAAAAATTAAAAATTAAAAAAAAAAAAAAAACTAAAACCTGGCACTAATAAGTGAGTTCAGCATGGTCACAGGATAAAAGATCAATGTGCACAGGTCAGTTGTATTTCTGTGTACTCACAATGCACATGTGTAAATAGAAATTTAAAAACTCAAAACCATTTACAGTTACTGCAAAGAAAATGAAATACTTAGTATAAACCTAACAAAAACTTGTTCAGAATGTGTATGCTGAAAACCACAAAACATTGACAAAAGAAGTCAAGGAAACCCTAAACAAGTGGAATGACCTAGTGTGTTCATGGATTGGAACACTCAACACAGTGAAGATGCCAATTTTGCCCAAATTAGTCTGTAGATTTCATGCAGTTTTTGTCAAAATTAAGCAAGGCTTTTGGTAGCCATAGACAAGCTTATGCTAAAATTTACATGGCAAGGCACAGGCCCTAGGATAGCTGAAATTACCTTGAAATAGAAGAATAAATTGAGTAATCCTGATAGTGAAGCCAACTATGTAGGTTCTGTAATCAAGATAGTGTGGTACTGATGGAGGAATAGGCACATAAATTGGAATAGAATAGAAAACCTAGAAATAGACCCTCACAAACATGCCTAACTGATTTGCAACAAAGTGCAATTCAATGAAAGGATAGTATTTTCAATCAATTGGATATCCATAGGCAAAAGATGTGAACCTTGACTTAAACATCATACATTATAAACCAATAGCTCAAAATGTACCATGGACATAAAGTAAAATGGAAAGAACAAAACTTCTAAAATAAACAACATTCAGAGCAAGTCTTCAAGATCTACAGCTAAGAATTCTTAGACTTGACAAAAAAAGTATGGCTTATGGAAGGAAAAAATTGATAAATTGTACTTCATCTAAATTTAACTTTTGCTCAACAAAGATCTTGCTAAAAGAAACAAATATATGATTTGGAAGAATTTTTTTTTATTTTGTATTTTTCTGAAGTTGGAAACAAGGAGGCAGTCAGACAGACTCCCGCATTTGCCCGACCGGGATCCACCCGGCATGCCCACCAGGGGGCGATGCTCTGCCCATCTGGGGCGTTGCTCTGTTACAACCAGGGCCATTCTAGCACCTGAGGCAGAGGCCATGGAGCCATCCTCAGCACCCAGGCCAACTTTGCTCCAATGGAGCCTTGGCTGCGGGAGGGGAAGAGAGAGACAGAGAGGAAGGAGAAGGGGAGGGGTGGAGAAGCAGATGGGCATTTCTCCTGTGTGCCCTGGCCGGGAATTGAACCCGGGACTCCTGCATGCCAGACTGACGCTCTACCACTGAGCCATCCAGCCAGGACTGATTTGGAACAATATTTATTTGCAGACCACATGTCAAACAAAGGATTAATATCCAAAATATATAAAAGATTCTCAAAACTCAGCAATAAAAAACAAACTATTCAGTCAGATAATGGGCAAGATATGAACAGATATTTCACTGAAGAAGATATACACATGGCAAATAAGCACATGAAAAGATGTTCAACATTATTATTCTTTAGTTAAATGCAAATTTAAACCACAATGTAATGTCACTGCATACCTACCAGACTGATTCAATAAGAATTAGTGATAAGGCCCTGGCTGGTTTGCTCAGAGGTAGAGCGTCGACCCAGCGTGTGGAAGTCTCAGATTCGATTCCCAGCCAGGGCACACAGGAGAAGCACCCATCTGCTTCTCCACCTTTACCCCTCTCCTTTCTTCCTATCTCTCTCTTCCCCTCCATCAGCCAAGGCTCCATAGGAGCAAAAGTTGACCTGGGGCACTGAGGATGGCTCCATGGCCTCTGCCTCAGGCACTATAATGGCTCCGGTTGTAGTGGAGCAATGGCCCAGATTGGCAGAGCAGGGCACCCTGGTGGGCATGCTGGGTGGATCCCGGTCAGGCAATGTGGGAGTCTGTCTGTCTGTTCGTCCCCCCTCCCTTGCTTCTCACTTCAGAAAAATACAAAAAAATAAAATAAAATAAACCAAATGTTAACAAGGACACAGAATCCGCATACCTCGCGCATTGCCAGCAGGGATGTACAATGACACAACCACCATGCTGTTTGGCGCAGCAAACAGTTTAGCAGTTTCTCATACAACGGGTTATCTCGTGCAATAATAACAACCTTGGTAATTTATCCCAGAGTAATGAAAACTTATGTTCACACGATAGCCTATCCATAACAGCCTTATTCATAAAAGCCAAATATACTGGAAACATGCCCTATGTCCTTCAGTGAGGGAAAGATAAAACAAGCTGTGGCACACCCATGCCATGGTATACTATTCGGCAATAGAGAGAACAAACTAATCAGACAGCAGCTTGTAGGCATCTACAAGGAATTATGCTGAGTGTAAAAAGCTGATTTGCAAAGGTAACCTACTGGATGGTTTTATTTATATAATTTTGAAACGAAAAAAATTTAAATAGAGAACAAATTAGTGGCTTCTTGGAAATTAAAAGAGAAGAGATTGGGAGAAGGGGCCTTTGCGGTGAGAAAACTTTTTCTTGTTGACTATATCAATGTCAATACTCTGGTTGTGATACTGTACTACAGTTTTTCTTTTATATATATATATTTTTTTTAATTGAGTTTTATTGGGATGACACTGATTAACATCATTATAATTTCAGGTGCCCAATTCTACAGTATATCTCTGTACGCTGTGTTGTGTGTTCACCCCCCCAAGGTCAAGTCTTCATCCACCACCATTTATGGCCCCATTCCCTCTTCCCCTCCCCCATCCCTGGCCATCCCCACACTGTTGTCCATGTCCATGAGCTGTTGGGTTTTCTTTCTTTCTTTCTTATTTGCTCTATCCTTCCCCAATTTGGGAGATTTTGATTAAAAGAAATACAAGGACTTTCTGTATTACTGCATGTGAATCTACAATTATTTCAAAACAAAGTTTATTTAAAAAAATTAAATAATACTACAAAATGAAAAAGTGAATGGAAATTGGAAACTTTCAGCCATAAGACAGCTATTCGGAATAGCTCATGTGGAAAGTGTCGACTAGAAATGGATAAAAGGATTATCCAGTCCCATTACCAGCCCCACTGAGGTTAGATTTTATGGATTTGCAACAGAACTGACATAATTAAGTGTATTTTGAAAATCAGGGTCCCAAGATATAACTGCCCCATATCACATTTAGTGAATATCAGAAAGATATTCACAGACACTATAATGTATCAGTTCTACTCTTCAAAAAAAAAATTAATGTGCCATTTCAATGAAAAGATACTGTATGCTGTACTCCTGGGCTTTTGCAAATGCATCAAATGAAAATTCAATTGAAAGCATGGTCAAATAAACACAGCATGGTAGTATCTAAATGAACATTAGAGCAGGTAAGGGAAAATCAGCACTTCTATGACACTGAAGAGTAAAAGAGACAGATGTCTGCTGAGGTGTGTGTGTGTGTGTGTGTGTGTGTGTGTGTGTGTGTGTGTGCGTGTGTAGTGTAGACGAGTTTGTGTGGGTTTAATTGTATAAGTCGGGACAATTTCAGACCTGAATTAAAGACCTTTTTTCCAGATAAAAGAAATATTATTTTTATCTTCAAAGCCAACAAACTAGGGTCTTTTCAATGGCATTTTACTCTCCACTAAAGCCTTTTTCACACTAATTCTAACTGTGAGACGTGAAAGGCAGACTCAGAAGGGATGCTCCACTGTCTCAGTATCAAGAAAGAATGTTTCTATTTGGGGAGGTTCATTCAAATCTGGATGGCAGGTCTATCTTGCATCTTGATACTTCAACAACAGTTACTTTTATGTGAGAACACAAATATTCAGTGGTTGGATGTATCCACACATATTATTGAGATCAAACTTTATCTCTACCAATTTATTGGACTTTATGGAGGATATCAAAGTATTTTTTTTAATTAAAGGGATGTATTTTAAAAGAATTCTAGCAGTTACCCTAGGGTTAGTAGAAAGCTAATCTATTCAACACCTTTCTTTTAAATTTAAACAATTTTTTATTTTTTAATTACAGATGCTATACAACATGTTAGTTTCTGGTTTACAGCCCAGCAATTAGACATTATGTAACTTACTAAGTGATCATTCCAATAAATCTCATATTCATCTGACACCATACATAGTTATTACAATATTATTAACTATATTCCCTGTTGTACTTCATCACCATGACTACTGTGTAACAACCAATTTGTATTTCTTAATCCCTTCACCTTTTTCATCTTTCCCCCAAATCCCTCCTCCCCATCTTGCAACTGTCAAATGTTCTCTGTATCAATGTCTTTTTGTGTTGTTTGTTCCTTTGCTTTTTAGATTCGATTGTTGATAGATATGTATTTATTGCCATTTTATAATTCATATTTTAGATCTTGTTCTTTTTTGTGTGTGACAGAAAGAGGGACAGGTAGGGACAGACAGGAAGGGAGAGAGATGAGAAGCATCAATTCTTCATTGTGGCTCTTTAGTTGTTCATTGATTGCTTTCTCATATATGCCTTGACTAGGGGGCTACAGCAGAGCGAATGACCACTTGTTCAAGCCAGTGACCGTGGGCTCAAGCCAGCGACCATGGGGTCATGTCTGTGATCCCACACTCAAGCCAGTGACCCCATGCTCAAGCCAGCAACCTTGGGATCTTGAACCTGGGTCCTCAGCATTCCAGTCTGACACTGTTATCTACTGCACCACCACCTAGTCAGGCTCTTTTTCTTAAAGAAGACCCTTTAACATTTCATGTAATACTGGCTTGGTGGTGATGAATTCCTTTAGCTTTTTCTTTTCTGGAAAGATCTTTTTATGCCTTCAGTTTTAAATGATAGCTTTGTGGAGCAGAGTAATCTTGGCTATAGGTCCTTGATTTTCATCACTTCAAATATTTCTTGCCAGTTCCTCTTGGCCTGCAAAGTTTCTGTTGAGAAATTAGCTGACAGTCTTATAGGAGTTTTCTTGTAGGTAACTAACCTCTTCTTTTCTGCTCCTTTTAAGATTCTCTCTTTGCTTTAACCTTCGGTATTTTAATTATGATGTGTCTTGGTGCGGGCCCTTTGGTTTTATCTTGTTTGGGACTCTGCACTTTCTGGACTTATATGTTTGTTTCCTTTAGAGGTTAAGGAAGTTTTCTGTCATTACTTTCACATAGGTTTTCAATTATTTGCTCTGTTTTCTCATTCTGGCACTCCCTCCCATTATGTGAATGTTGGGATGCTTTAAGTTGTCCCAAGGGCCTTCTTGGATTCTTCTTTTTTTCTGTTCTGATTGTATGTTTTCTGTTTCCTAATCTTCCAAATCTGATTTGATCCCCTGCTTTATCTACTTCACTGTTGATTTCCTGTAATGTATTTTTCATTTTATTTAATGTATTCTTCATTTCTGACGGGTTCTTTTGTTATGTGACCTGGTTTTCTTTTTGTTTCCTATCTTTTTGTTGATGTTCTCACTAAGATCATCTACTCTTCCCCTAAATTCATTGAACATCCTTATAACCAGTATTTTGAGCTCTGCAAATCACAGATTGCTTGTCTCCATTTTGTTTAGTTCTTTCTTCTGGAGTTTTGATCTGTTCTTTCATTTGAGACATGTTTCTTTGTGTCCTCATTTTGTCAGCCTCCCTCTGTTTGTTTCTATGTGTTAGGTAGAGCTGCTATATCTCCCAGGTTTGGTAGGGTATCCTTCCATAGTAGGTGGTATGTACGGTCCAGTGGCACATCTTCCCCATTCACCTGACCTGAGCACTCCAGGTGTGCCCCTCTGATGTGGGCTGTGTACATCCCCCTATAGTAGGTGAGTCTTCATTGCTGTTGGCATGTCAATGGGAGGGATTTACCTCCATCTGCTGAGCATCTGCAAGGACTGGCTGCAACAACTGTGGAGGATCAGTTGTACAGGGGTTGACCCCATGGAGCAAGACTCAACTTGCTTGGGTGGTATCTCAACATGGTCTGAGGTTGTCTGCTGTGTTCACTGACGCTGGGGCTGCACCCAGGAGGTGCAGGCCAAGGTTAGCTACTGTTTGTGTTCTGCCTAGCATGCTGCATGATCTACAAAGCGATCTCTGGGTGGAGTCTCAGGCAATTACCAGGGCTGAGCAAACAGTGATAGCCAGGTTGACAGAAATGCAGATATGGCACCCGCCTGCTGGCTCTTTGGAAGGAAGGCTCAAAAAAGGAAAAATGGCCTCTGCCAGCACTTCGGTTTGGGAGAAAGCTGCCTCTCCAGCGTTTGTTCTTATGTGATAAAATTCAGTACCTCCCTGTATATCCCTGGAGCCTTTCATCCTGCCCTGCCCTGGAGATCAGAGGGAGTTGGTCCCAGTAACTCCATGTCTGAGTCCTTTATGAGGAACAACAGCCCTCTCTCTAACTCAGCCATAATCCCCACTGGCTTTCACAGCCAGAAATTATGGAGACTTCTCTTTCTGGCTCTGAAATTCTGGGCTGGGAGGTCTGGTGTGGGATTGGGACCCCTCGCCCCTTAGGGGGTATATCTGCAGCCAGTATATCCGTCCTGGTTTTTATCCACCACAACTAGGTAGGTACCCAGCCCATTCCGTGTCTCCACCCCTCCTAGCAGTCTCATGGGGCTGCTTCTTGATATCCTTAGTTATACGACTTCTGTTCAGCTAGATTTCAGGTGCTTCTGAATGATGGTTGTTCTGTAGTTTAGTTGTAATTTTAATATGGTTGTGGGAGGATTCAAGCACCCCATTTACTTACACTGCCATCCTGTCTAGAATTCCAAAATATTTAATACACTGCTCTTTTCCTTTTCATTTCTCATTTTCTCTGCAATGTTAACTTTACTAATGGACTCATTCAAAGATGTTTCTTCAGCTTCCTCAAATACTGTCATATACCTACCAAACTTCCTCTGTACCATATGTTGGTATTCAACAATGACAGGAGCATCAGCAGTTCTATTAGCTAAACACCCAGGGTTTCTGACCAAGTGCAATTTCAGCTAAGGGACCCAAGAAGTTCCAGGAGACTTTGAAGGATTAAGAAATGTGTGGTCTTTTGGGTCCAAATATTTCTGAACAGTGCAGACGCAAAAACAGTAATTAGATTTTTCCCCATTTTTTTTAAACCAAAAAGAATAAATTATTCTGGCTGTCCTGGTTTTCTTAAAGATTTCAGCAATCAATTTGAATTTGCCCATTCAAAGCTAGAGACATGTTTATTTTGTCAACGGAGTCACTTAACGTTTGAATATCACAGGGCTGAAGAGACCAGAGCAGAGTCCATTTTCTGCCTTTGTCAGTACTATACTCACATTAATTCAAAATTAGAGCAGTCTGTCATTTGCTTCAAAATTTCAGGTGACAAAGCTTTTCATAGAAATACATTTCAGAGTTTTAAAGCCTCCATCATTAGGGACATTGACCCAAGCCAAACATTTTATACCGAAAGCAGAAAAGTTATAAGTAGATCTGCGTGTTCTGCACAATATAGTTACCATTCGTTACATATTTTGCAAACAAATATATAAATTAAAACCTAGTTTCAATTTTTTTTGCTGGAGTTCCAGTAATCAATGTAAACATTTCTTCTGTTCCTTGAACCTGTGGGAGATACAAATTGCTATTTATAGCAACTCTACATTGTTTTGTTTTTGTTAACTTTAATAAAATGATATTTAAAGTTTTAAAATTTATTTTAGAGAAGGAGAGAGAGGCAAGTAAGGGGGAAAGAGAGAAAGAGGGATTTGTTGTCCCACTTGTTTATGCACTCAGTGGTTGATTCTTGTATGTGCCCTTACTGGGGATTGAATCCGCAACCTTGGCGTGTTGGAACAATGCTCTAACCAACTGAGCTGACCAGGGCCCAAGATAATATTTAAAAGTTAACTAGTGACACTACTCCTTGGAAGAGATGCTGGAACCTAAATTGACAAATTTTAATCCATAAATTAGCACCACTGAAATCAGGACTTCCAAGCCACATTCAGTTTTTATGGGCTGCCTGGGTACTGAAACCGGACCAGGCAACAGAACGCTGACACCTGCCCCTCCCCCACTGCAGCTGGCCTATTTGTGGGACAACTTAGCAAATGGGTGTTCCTGGTAGGATCAGGGGCAATAGGCACGAACAACTCTATGGTCCTTATCATTTCTTCATGTTAGTTTAATATTTCTTGTTATGAAAATAAAGCAAAGAAATAGTAGAAAACTTAAAGATCAAAAGCTCTATAGAGAAAAATAATCACATAACCCTGATATCACGTGATGATCACTTTTATCTTTGTGTATATTTTCTAATATTAAAGTAGCACGTTAACTTAGAAAATTCAAGCAATATAGAAAAAAATAGTATCCCATCACCTAGAGGCAACTATTGTTCATTTATCAGCAAATACTAGTCCTCTCTAGTCATACCTACACACACAATTATCACTGTCATTATGTAAGGATGTGCAAAAGGTGTTATGCCCTGCACTTGGCTTTTATTATTCAATCAATTTCAGCGAGCTCTTTCCATATAGGAAATATAGAACAATTTTCTTTTTAACAAATACAGATAATTTCTTTAAGTGGGTGGGGTAGATGGATGTTTTAAAAATTATTCAGCCTATTCCTTACTTATGAATAGGTAGGTTGTTTCTAGTTTTCTGTTATTCAAAACAGTGCTTCAGTGAAACTGTTTGCATATATATTCTTGCACTTAATAGTTCCCCAAGATAAATTTCTAGATGAGGAATTAATGAGTCAATTGTGATATCTGTTTTAGGACTGTCAAAAGAAAGGTCATGAGATTGTATGCTCACAATAATGTCTGAGAAAGGTGGAGTCCTTATAGCTTTATCAGTATTACTAACTTTTTCCTAATTTACTAGAAGAAAATGGAATATTTTCTCCATTCATTAGGTAGAAATAAGTCAATTTTACTAGTAGTTTCTCATGAATAGTGCAAACATTATTTCATATATTTATTTACCATGTTATTTATTTTGTAAACTGCTTATTTTCAAATTGGGATTTTTGTCTTATTTAAAGTTACTTTGTAAAGATTTATTTTATATTCCAATGCACGCTTCATTTATTGCAAATATTTACCCAATTTTGTTGTCTTTTGATTTTTAATAATGTTTTTAAATTATGCATAAATTTTAATACCTTCCTATTAGTGCTTAATACATAATTTTATATCTGGCATTTGCTTTTCTGTCAGTGCACTGCTTTCACTTTCCCTTATTATTAAAAATTCTAGTAAAATAGTTTAATGGATATACAAAGTGCATTTTAGCAATGTGCCATCATTTATCTGTTTTCTTATGGTTGTCTGTATTTTTATTGCGTCAGCCTCTCGTGACTATAAATAATGCTAAGTTGGAGGGTCTGAGGTGATGCGCTTCAAAATTTTATTAATAACAAAGATTAAAGTAAAGTAAGACTTTTTTTATTGCTGTTGGGAAAGGGGAAAGGATTTAGCAAAGGCTCAGTTGTGATACCCTAAAAAGAAAAAAAAAAAAGATGAGATACAAAAAATAGCGCCAGGGGAAAAAAATAAAAAATAAATAAACAGAGGACAGTAGCATTTCAGATTTGTGTATTTTAGTAAACCGATGATTTTAATTGAGCTTCCAGTTTCTTTTCTTTGCACTTGTCCCATTTGTTTTATTGGGACATGAGCTCTTTTTCCCCCTTAATTGTAGAGTCCCTCGTGATTTCCATTGCATTTTGTTACTCTTGGCAACAATAAAATGTATTTTTTTTCTCTTTAGACTTGTCTAATAAGTGCCATTATTGCATTATTCAAGCATTTAAATTTGATCGATGAGTTTGTCCATAAAAGTGGTTCGTAAATCTGTTCAAGTCATTTATTTGTGATTCCAGTATAATTGTGTATGCCAGTATTAATGCTACTTCCCAGAAGATTAACCATATGTTGTAAGGCCTAACTTGGGGTTCAAAGCGGAAAGTGATGATCTTTTTAATGTGTGACTTATTGGAAGAAAACGAAGCTTAAAGGGGGCAATCAGGGTGCACACAGTTTGTGAGGAGCCCCCAGATGGACTTCGTATTATTATTCAACAATTTATACTTTTAGCACCAAACAGGATGAAAGATAGTCTGTCTCACATTTGACTACCAACTCTGTTATTTCTCTCTTTTCTTCACTGAGACCAGGGAATAGAACATAAAGGTCAGCATCTTTATCCTAATCTGAATTATTTTATTACTGTACTCCTATCTTAATCCTTCACTGTTTTTGAACGTGATGTGATATTTTATAGCTATATTCATTACATAGTGTGCTGCATCAAAATTATGCTTTCAGAAGTGTGACTTTTATAAAAGAAAATATTTGTGGATATTTGTGCCATATCATCTGTGTCACATGAAGTTCTTGATATACTGTCATTTTCCAACTTTATAGCAATAAATACAGCACATTCATTCCATCGCCTTACATAGGTTTTAAAGTTCTTTTGAGCCACTGAGGGTTTTGCTTGTAGTTTCCATGTCATTTCATCTAATTAAATCAGATGGGTGGGTCTATTCCCAACTCGTAAGGGTCAAATGCATAATTGGTTAGCTATAAGTTAGGAAGGTGCCTTATTCTGGAAATGCACATGTCTATTCTTGCCCAATCTCAAATTTGTCTTCTTTGCTTTTGAAGATGGGGCTTCTTGCCATCCCTCAACCCCTATCTCGGCCCCCTGCCCAGGGTCAGTTAATCCCTCCCAAAGTGGTTAGGGTTCTGTTCTGTGTCCATTCCCACACTAGACTGTTAAAGTATCTGTCTCTCTTGTGTGCATCTTAAGGGTAGAATTTGGGCCTGTCATCTGTATAACCTCAGGGCTTGGTCCTATCATGGGCTGTAACACAACATGATGTTTTATTAATTCAATTGCATGAACCCAATTTTACCATCTAAATTCTGTCAACAACCATATTGAGTTTGTAAATAAATCTTCCTCCAATCAAACTTCCTATGAGACCACAACCCCTGCCTGCCAAAAACTTGCTTGCAGCCTTGTGCACTTTTCTGTCAGTGCACTGCTTTCACTCTCCCTTATTATTAAACATCCAGAGTCTAAGCAGAGTCCATCAAAGTCATGCGCAGGCTCTGTGACAATAAGTGTGTAAGAATAAATGTATTTTTTAAGCTGTTAATTTGTAGTAATACTGTTATTCAGCAATAGATAACTAATGCATTGATATTTTTACTTATCTGAATTTTAACTTCTAAGCGCATTTTGTGAGTAAAGCAAGACATATTCATTGCAGTTATTGGAACTTGTTTCTTTTCCTCATTTTAGTAGCTTCTGCCATTTTAGCAAGTCTGGCTGAGCAATTTAGGTGTATGATATTTAATAATAAATCAGTTATCATATTATAATATTTTATAGCATTTTAAAATTTACATGTAATAGACTTTTGGTTGGTAGAGTATGATTCAGTTTATCATGTGTTGGTCTGACATGATTCTGTGGTTGGGAATGTATCAGACATGTATATAAGTTCCAAAGAGAGCTGTGGACCAGAGGGAGATTCTTTCAAATCATTAGGATTATCCTTTTCTTTTCCTATTTTTTTTTTATGACAGAGAGAGAGGCAGAGAGAAGAATAGATAGGGACAGACAGACAGACAGGAAGGGAGAGAGATGAGAAGCATCAATTTTTTGTTGTGGCTCCTTAGTTCATTGATTACTTTTTCATATGTGCTTTGACAGGGGTGGGGGTGGGGGTGGGGACTACAGCAGAGCGAGTGACCCCTTGCTTAAACCAGCGACCTTGAGCTTCAAGCCAGCGACCTTGGAGTTATGTCTATGATCCCACACTCAAGCCAGCAACCCCGCGCTCAAGCTGGATGAGCTGGAGTGCCAGCGACCTCGGGGTTTTGAACCTGGGTCCTCTGCATCCTAGTCTGACATTCTATCCACTGCATCACCGCCTGGTCAGGCAAATCATTATGATTTTCTAGATGGCAATTAGAGCTACTGAAATAGATTAAATCACTTCATCTGTAGAAGGTAAAGAAGACGAAGGACGAAGCCCAGAAAGAAACAACAATTAAGGGGCATAAAGAAGAATTGGCAAAAAGGAAACCAAGTCAGAAAGGTAAGCAGGGAATTAGGAGAGAGTGATGTCAGACATGCCAGGAGTTTCAAAATGAAGAGTGGCAACACAATAAAAGTAAAATGAAACCTGAGTTAATTGGATTTAGGGATTAAGAAGTGATTGCTGGCTTTAGTGAGGTGACACAGAAGTTGGATTTCAATGACTGGCTGAATGACTTAGAATGAGGAAATCGAGGAAAATATTTACTTAGGTGATAGCTAATGGGGACACTGAGTCAAGGAAAGACTTCTTCTTAAATGATGGGAAAGACTTTTATGTTTGTTGACCATGAAGAGTTACTTAGAAGACAGGGAGGGTCTCAGTATGGGAAAAGAAAGGGATCATTCTTAAAGCAAAGCCCAAGATTTATACGAGGGCAAGGATGGCATGAACAGCATGAACAATTAGCTTTATATGGAGGACAACAACTTTCTATCACTCTAGAGGCAAAGAAATTAGCCAATGTGTGGAAGAAGATACATTCACAGGCATGGGGTGAGAACTGAGGGAGTTAACGTGACTTCAGGCTTCCTCTCTGCTAAGAGTAAATGGGGCTGGGCTGAGTTAAAGGTGAAGGGATTTTGGTTTGTAGACATGAGAGGGAGAAACCTGAACCTGAGCAACGCCTGGTAGCCCCGCTTCTAAGGCTGTTGCCGAGGTCATTCATCTTGTACTCATATGAACTATTCTCATGCTTCTTGGCTGACAAACTAGGCTTTTGTTTTGTTTTTAATTTAGCATAATCACCAAAGAAAAAAAATTAGGTCTTCAGGTTGAAATGAAGGAGTTCCATTTGTAGGACACACTCCTTGCAACGTGGTAGCATGCTCACCTTCCTCGCCTGAAGACGTGATGTTACTTTATTTTCTCTGTCCCATTGGAACTCTTTTCAGTCCCCACCTCTTTCTTCTCCTCATTTAAATGAAACAAGGTCAGTCATTCCTCATTTTTCTCTAGGACTGTTTCTTCTGAAAACTATGCATGCATTACAACTCCTCAGAAGTAGCATGTTTTTTCTTCAGAGAATCTTAAAACACAAAACTAGAATTTTTTCCCATTTCATTTCTTAAGTGGAATCTTAACATTTTGCTCTTAGAGAAATGGTCTGTAAGTAAAACATCCTCCATAACTAGATCACCTGTGTCTAGACCCGTGATGGCGAAACTTTTTATAAAAACCGCTCACTTTTGCAGTGCCGGTCAACCTGGTCCCTCCCGCCTTGACCAGCACTGCAAAAGTGGGCGGCTTTTATAAAAAGGTTTGCCATCGCGGGTCTAGACGAAGCTCTGGCAGTGGCTACTTTCAAAGCCAACATTTAGATCTTCTGAAATAAGTATAGCAGTTAATTATTTTATTTAACTTAATGATTAAATACCTGTTGTGTGTCCTGGTGCTATTCTAGGCTCCAAATAGTCTAAGATCCCTGTTGTATTTTTATGTAGAAGTAAAAACAACACAAAAAAGATACATCAGATAGTGAGAAGTGAGAAGTAAAAGCTAAGTGAAATATGGAGATATGGTGGATAATGACTAGAAAGAAGCTGGCTTTAAACATCTAGAATATACAGAATTCAAAAAATTATCAGGGTGCAATCAGACAGCTAAACAGTTTGCAATTACATTGGCAAGAACATAAATGGCATAAGACCTGCTGTGAACATACTTTTGAAAAGCTGAATCTAAATCAAGAGAAAAATAGCTCTCTTCTGTGAATTTAGCCTAGAGACAGACTCATTCCTGACATCAGTGGAGGATAGTAGGGCCAGTCCATCCTTCCCGGTGCCTACCCCAGCAAAAATATAAATAAATAAATAAATAAAAGCCTCATAAGACAAAGAAGAAGCCAGGAAGCATAAAGATGGAGAAAATAATATTTTAGAAATTCAGTCTCTTGTCACTAAATAATTCTCTTAGTATATTGGTTTGTGTTCTCTCCTGTCACTTCTACCTTGTCTTACATTTACCCAATTGATCACATAATGCTAATAATAAACACATTGCCATCCCCTCTTTTCTCAGTCTTCACGTGGATGATTTCAAACCATCATGTTTCTTTCCTTTTGTTTAGACTGGGTTCTGAACTTACTTTAACTACATTCCAGCTCCGGAAAATGAAGGTTTCTGAGGTCACGTTTGAAAGATCTTTGAGTGACAGGCTCCCTTTGGCCGTGCAGAATTGCAAGAGTGGAATAAAAAATGTGGAATTAGTTCAAACTCCAGCAGCTTTTTCCACCTCAGAAATGGAACCTGGCTGTGGCTAGCCCCAGGGATGTAAACAGAACCTCACCTGTAATTAACCCGAGGCTTCTCTTGTTCTCAATGCAAATGGAGTTATAATGTTTAATTGTATTTCCTTTAGTAGAAAGGAAAACTTGTTTTTCAGAGGGGAGCTGGCAGTCCCCAACCCCCAGGCAGCGGACTGGTACCGGTCCATGGGCCATTTGGTACCGGTCCACAGAGAAAGAATAAATAACTTACATTACTTCTGTTTTATTTATATTTAAGTCTGAACGATGTTTTATTTTTAAAAAATGACCAGATTCCCTCTTACATCCGTCTAAGACTCACTCTTGATGCTTGTCTCGGTCACATGATACATTTATCCGTCCCACCCTAAAGGCTGGTCCATGAAAATATTTTCTGACATTAAACCGGTCCATGGCCCAAAAAAGGTTGGGGACCACTGGAATAGAGGACACGCTACCTGTCTAATTGTGACAGCTTCCTCCTATCTCCTTCTAGAAAACCGGAAAGATAATAAAACTGGAATTGCATTTGATGTAAGACATATGGTAATTACCATAATAATATTATCACTCGGGTTCTGCAATGGCTTTGTCAGTGAGGTGCAATTTCTCATACTGTCTGCGATGATAAAATCCCCATTTTTGGTTATTGATAGCAATGCCTTTCTAAAATAGTATAGGTGTTTTGTGACAACTGCAAAGTTCATGCTTTATATCCAGGTAATTGGGTTGCGAATAAGGCCTGCATGCTAAACCCTGAAGAAGGTGAAAGCCACAGTAGTGTGGATTTTGCTAACAGAGGTGAAAGGGAAGCCTCTCCTCAGTGCTCCTGTAACAATCCTGAAGGAAAAAAAAGAAGAAGAAAGAAAGATAGCCCTTTTTAGAAAGCCTCTGTGGGGTCTTCAGTCATGATTTTAAAATTTGTAGCTAATCAATTATATTGTGAATCTAAGGTAATATTTTAAGGCTATCGACAGCATTCACAAATTAGACTATAATTACTCTCATTTCATTCTGTTATTGGTTGTTTCTTAAGTTAGAGATTGCTTAATTGTTGATTTAATAAAATTACTTTGCCCTGGCCTGTTGGCTCAGCGATAGAACGTTGGCCCGGCGTTTGGAAGTCCGGGGATCAATTCTCGGCCAAGGCACAGAGAAACGCCCATCTGCTTCTCTACCCTTCACCTTCTCCCTTTTCTCTATCTCTTCCCTTCCACAGCCAAGGCTCCATGGGAGCAAAGTTGACTCTGGCACTGAGGACTGCTCCGTGGTCATAGCCTCAGGTGCTATAATGGCTCCGGTTGCAGCAGAGCAATGCCAAGATGGGCCAAGCATTGCCCTCTGGTGGGCATGCCGGGAGGATCCTGGTCGGGTGCATGGGGGAGTCTGTCTGTCTGCCAACCCCTGCTTCTCACTTCAGAAAAAAAAATTTCTTCAAAATTATAAGTTGGCATATAAGAAACATTATTATTTGCCATAGGAAAAAATTGGTTCTGTAGCATGTTATCCTGAGCAAGCTGTATATATTTAGTTTTACTGCTGCTTCCAGGGAACACACACTGTATTGAAGATACTAACAGCATCCCAAAATTCATTAGTCTAAATTCTTTTTTAGAAATATGCACGAAAAAAATAATAAATAGCAACTGTATGTCAAAGGATTTTATTGCTTAGATTAATAAAAGGAAACTAATACAAATCTAGAAGGGAGGGGTCTCTTATGCTGAATTAATTTTTTTTTAAATTCCACTGAAGACCCATAAAACAGTGAGCTCTATTCAGGAGTTATTATTTAGATGCAAATGATCTCTAGTGGTAATGGTCAGTGAGTGTGGTATTGCATATTCTGTTGCATTGAATAAATATCTATATGTAAATGTGATGGTTAGCATGTTAATTTTGCTGTGAAGTGTTAAATAACTAAAGGTAATATTAATATTGGAATGAAATTGGTGTTGTTTTAGTTGGTCATTATGTTTTAAATTTCTTGGGTTTCTATAATATTTTTGGGGGGGAAGAGAAGGGGAAATTACTTAGATGTCAAATAATTGATTTGTAAAGGTAATAGTACAAAACTAAAGACCTCTGGCCCCAATATTTATAGCCATTCATCTGGGTTATTATATAAAAGACCTATAACAAGGTGGTAATTCAAATAATTTTGATGCAATTTAATTCAAGAATTATTATTATTGTTAAATACCTGAAAAGCCCAGACACTTTTCAGCCACTGAAAACAGAACTGTGAACAAAATTAATTCCTGCTTTTGTGAATGAACACTTATTAGGTGTAGGTTCTGGGCCAAACCCTGTGTACAGCATCTCAGGTAGAATTGCCGATAGCTCTTTGAGGTATTGTACCGATTTCTTACCAAATGAAGCTGAGACTCGGAGCGCTCGTTTTCCAATCGGGGAGAAAACCAGGAACTGGCTCCTGTCTGACTCCTCAGGCATTCTGAACTTTCCTCTAGCAGGAAAGTTATCATCTGCAGATGTAAAAAACATTCTTAATTTTTCAACGGAAAACTAATAAGCAATAAAGATTCTCTCTAGGAGTTAAAAAATTTGCACATTTGCTCATCATATTATTTCCTTTTGTAACTTGTTTTTTGACTATTTTCCAGGGGCCTTAGTATTTTTACATCCACCCGAAGCTCATCATATAATAAAAATATTATGCCTTTGTTGTATGTACTATAAATAGTGTCCCTGTCTATCACTTATTTTATTGGTACACAGCTCTTTAAAACAAATGTCTGATTCATTGCCTTTTATTTGAAGCAACAGATCTATCTTGAGATTGAAGTAAGAACCAAAGTTGCAATTTATTTTGTTTCTCACACTCTAAAACATAGCAAGGAAAAGATATACACCAAAAATAATGGCTTATTTATTCTTGTGAATGAGCCTTTCCCCTTGGAGAAAAGTTCATGGGCAAGTTTCATGGAAGGATGTTCTTTCTTTGACACATTATGTGCATGTGCTATTGGGAGTCTGAGGAAGAAGGAATCTTTTCTATGGAGTGGTTTCCTTTGGGGGGGGGTCAATCCTTAATTTAGAGAACTTTATTGTAAGGTAATTAAATAGTATTTGTGAGGTTGCTCAAATGAAGTAAATTTGGGAGATTTATTTTCAATTATATAATCACTTTTGTTTTGAAATTGCATTCATTATTGTACCACTGACAATGAATCTTAGATACTAAATGTTTTTACGGCCCATAGCAGAGGTCATGTGATACAGTAGAAAGAACATGGATTGGACTTTATAACAGAAGGTGTAAGTTTTCACCCAAAATGAGGAGATGGACTGAATAATTCCAAGGTCCTTTCAGGAAAGTGCCATCTAGGACCACTGGGAAAGTCTTCCCCTCTTTAAATAGGACTCATTTTCCTCTTATGATTTCTCCCTTTTCTTTTCCTTTCCAGATATAGAGAAGTTTAAGAATTTACTTGTACATGTTGAGTCTTAGATATCTGAGTTGGCTCTTAACTGTATGGATTTCAAGTCCAGATGAAAAATGATAACTGGAGATGCACATTTGGAAGTTGTTAGTGGACAAATATTATTATTATTATTATTATTATTATTATTTGTATTTTTCTGAAGTTGGAAACAGAGGCAGTCAGACAGACTCCCGCATGCACCCAACCAGGGTCCACCCAGCACGCCCACCAGGGGGCGATGCTCTGCATATCTGGGGCATTGCTCTGTTGCAACCAGAGCCATTCTAGTGCCTGAGGCAGAGGCCACAGAGCCATCCTCAGCGCCCGGGCCAACCTTGCTCCAATGGAGCCTTGGCTGCGGGAGGGAAAGAGAGAGACAGAGAGGAAGGAGAGGGGGAGGGATGGAAAAGCAGATGGGTGCTTCTCCTATGTGCCCTGGCTGGGAATTGAACCCAGGACTCCTGCACACCAGGCCGACGCTCTACCAGTGAGCCAACCAGCCAGGGCAAATATTATTTAAAGCCATGGAAATAAGCAACATTAAAAAAAAGCACACAAAATTAGAAGAACTCAGGATAAAACCCTGAAACAACCCAACACTATATTTCTTTAGAAAAGTAACTGAAAAATTGAGGCAGGTCACCATGTCCAAAAATTAGAGATTGCATTTTATTTTCCCATTAGATGCAGAACTGATTAAGACATATGGTCAGTCTCAAGAAATTAACTCCAAAAAACTATAGTAGAAATGATTCAATAAACAAGGTATTAGAGAGTCCATGCAATCTATCTTATTTATATAACTATTTTTTATTCCAAGGTAATTTGGATTTAGAAGAAAGAGGCCTCATATCTTGTCTTAAAGGGAAGGGGTATCAGGAAAGTCTTCATGGAGGAGTAAATATTAATCTGGGCCTAAAAGAATGATGGGAGAAGCCAAAGTTGAAGAGATTCCAGATAGAGAGGTAAAACTAAGCCAAAGCAAGAAAAGGACATAATCCAGACATGTTCAGAAAGCAGTGTAGGACTGAGCAGGCTCCAGCCAGTCCTAATGTAAGTGAATAAAGGGCTGAAGCTGAACCGGTAGATAGGGCTTTATTAGGAAGCATTGAATGAGTGAGGAGCTTGTTCCTAACCAGTCAGATAACTGGAAGTTATTGAATGAATTTGAAGTAAAGAACTTTGCCCTAGATAACCATTTAAAAAGGAAATTTATAAATCATAGAAGTAGACAAGTAATATGTAACTTGTTTATTAAGCATAACTAACTAACTCTTGAACATATTAAGATTCGTAGAGTTTCCTTTGGGGACAATCAGAAGGTATGACTAAAAGAAAAGACAAAAAGGAAAATAGAAAGTGTCCCCTGATGTTTATAAGCTTACTTCCATACTCTATCATAAGTTCCCTGGCACCTCTAAGAAATAGGAGATCCCTCAATGTCAACTTTGTGTTATTTTTCTATGAAGGAAAGTAAACATCTTCTGACTAAATACCAGATAGCTCCCCCTTTCTCTTTGTTGATGGAAGGATTTTAAGACAGAATCCAAAATCAGAGTGGTGTGGGCGATAGTGGTGGGGAGTTCCCAGGCTCCTAAGGCACCATCTTTCCTTCATCAAATATCTACAAACATCTTCTAAGTGCCAGATGCTCAGGAAATCAACCCCATGCACTATTGACAGGCATCAGATGGAATAAACTTAGATGATTCTCAGGATGGTCCAACCATTTTTCTTCTCTGATCTACCTGACCAATAACATTTCTCCACATAACTCATTTCCCCTGAAGGGGTAAGGCTGATTCTGACCAAAATAGAAAGTTAAGATCAACCAATTTCACCTTTCATCTATTCCCCTTACTGTCTTTCTCTTGGGTACACTGGTGCGCGCGCACACACACACACACAAAAGGTGGTGTCAGAGAAACAGTTCAAGGTTGGAGGATTTCTTCAGGTAAAAGGTGAGGTTTTCCATGAGGAAGGTGACAACAGAATTAGATGAAGAACGGTCAGATGAAAAGCTGTTTCAGAGTGAGATCAATACGACTTTGTGGCTCCCAGAAGGTGCAAGGTAAAAAAGAGCAGACTCAAAACTGACTCTGAAGTTATGACTCAAATGAGCAGACAAGAAGAGAAGCAGGCCTGTGTGTGTGTGTGTGTACTTATGTGTACATGCGTGTGTGTTGGTGATATGAAAAGGGAAGGGAACCTTTAAGAAGCTCATTTTGGACAAATTCCTTAGAGATGCTACATTAAGATCTTTTGTGGCCTGACCAGGCGGTGGCGCAGTGGATAGAGTGTTGGACTGGGATGCAGAGGACCCAGGCTCGAGACCCCGAGGTCGCCAGCCTGAGCGCAGGCTCATCTGGTTTGAGCAAAGCTCATCAGCTTGGACCCAAGGTCACTGGCTCGAACAAGGGGTTACTTGGTCTGCTGCAGCCCCATGGTTAAGGCACATATGAGAAAGCAATCAATGAACAACTAAGGTGTCGCAACAAAAACCTAATGATTGATGCTTCTCATCTTTCTCCGTTCCTGTCTGTCTATCCCTCTCTCTGTCTCTATTAAAAAAAAAAAGAAAAAAAGATCTTTTGTGGATAATTTAATATCATCTACCTATCAAGAGAGTGGTCTGGGCTAGAATATATAGTATAGAGAGAGGGGAAGGAACAGAGGGCCTAAACTGACCCTGCAGGTGATTTGTTTGTTTGTTTGTCATTTATTTTTTATTATTGTTTCTGATGTTTGAATAGATAAGCTTTTCTTAATGACCTAATTTTTGCATAATCATGCACTAAAAGACTTATGGGGGAAATAAGAATGAGAGAGATCACTCAAAACCAATAAGCATGTAACCAAAACCACATTAGATTCTCATTAAATTTTTTTTTAGGCCCTGGCTGGTTGGCTCAATGTGTGGATGTTCCAGGTTTGATTCCCAGTCAGGGCACACAGGAGAGGTGCCCATCTGCTTTTTCACCTCTCCCCTCTCATTTCTCTTTCTCTCTCCTCTCCTCCTGCAGCCATGGCTCAATTAGAGCATGTTGGCCCCGGGCACTGAGGATGGCTTCATGGCCTCTGCCTCAGGCCCTAAGAAGAACTCAGTTGCTGAGCAACAGAGCAATTCCCCAGATGGGCAGAGCATTGCTTCCTAGTGGGCTTGCTGGGTGGAATCAAGTCAGGGCACATGCAGGAGTCTGGCTCTCTACCTCCTCTCCTCTCATTGAATAAAAAATAATAATAATAATAAAAATTTAAAAAAAATATTGATAGCTGCATGGGAGATGGTATAAGAAAGGGCTGAAGCTTTTGAGTTGTAGAGGAAAGAGCAAAATGCATTAATGGAGACAAGTACCCAAGAAACACTTCCAAGATAGAGTACAGGGGGTCCTTGGGTTATGACACAGTTCCATTTCTATGACAGTGACATAACCCAAATTTTGGTGTAAGTTGAAACACAGCTTAGCCTAACACAAACGAAACACTTGTGGTTTTAACAGTCCAAAATGGCATAGGTAAGCGTACTGGGGAATGCCAGCTCCCTCACTCATATGGTGCATTCCTGCATGTAAAGCCAGGAGCCAGAGCCAGGGCCACCATCAGAGCAGCCCGGCCCATGCAGGTTCGCATTGGATTCGGACAGTCGGTAAAGAAACAACGGAGCCAAAAACTGATGGACTGTCATCTTTAATCCTAGCTTGCACCGGTGGGCAAGTAAAAATACACACTGGGCTCCAAAACCCACTCACATTCAGTGCTCACAAAGCTACTGACTTATCTGAGTTTCCTAGAATCAAAAGTTTCTAGCTCACCAGCCTTATTCTCCTCAGTTCCCCATCTCCTTCCTTATCCCAGATACAAACTCTGCACAAACTGGCATCTCACTCAGCACTCCGCCATCTTGGCTGCTTCTCCTGGCCTACTCCACGTGGCCTTTCTCTGCTCTCTGCTGTCTCCTCTAATGATAATCTCAGGAACCAAGAGAGCAAGCTCCCGCTCTGTCCCCATTTTATAGCGTAGAAATCCAAACCCTTAATCCAATATACAAAATAGGGAAGTCTCTAATACAAAGTCACTTCTCTGAGGCATGATTGGATTGTACCACCCCACATCAAAACGGGTGGGAAAGGCTTAATTCCAAAACCAAGCCCCAGGCTACAGGGATTCTGCCTGCCCACAGAGACACACATTAATATCACCTGGGCAACGGTCTCCACGTGGGCAGCGCCACTTTAACAAAGTGAGCATAATACATTTTATCTGCCCAACACTGCATATTCTTCCGCCTATGCAACCAAACTAATTCATCCAAGCAGTCCATAAGTATGACGCCAACAGCGTAAGCCAGAACACTCACGTCTCCATTTCTTAAAGTTTTTGTGGGAGTGAGCGTCGTAAACTTGAAACATCATATGTCAAGACCCCCTGTACATGCAAACTTTAAGGAAAGGGAATGAATGTATCGGGCTGGCTGGAGCACTTGGGAATCAGCAACTGCTACCAGTTGGTGCAAGACATTAAGCTGATGAGGAAAAACAACATGAAACCACCATGAACATGTACCTGATACTGATGTCAGTCCCACTGTTATCAGGGGAGCACATAAAAGAAACTTGTTTTTTTCTCCTCTGACCTACCTGATGAATATTATTTATGCTCACATTTCATTGTTCTTTGTAAGGCTCCCGAAGAGATCAAAACTGACTATATTCCCATTTGAATGCCTTGAAGACTTAAGTATTCAATGTCCATTTGCCAGAGGTTTCACCACTCCCTTCCGTCTTATATGCCCTCATCTCTTATTCATTTCACACATTTATGTTTTCTGCCTTGTGCCTGTTGGATTTGTATTTGTATAAAGAAGAAAAGAACTTAGGGATGGATAATCAAAGAGGTAGATGGAGGATCTGGAGAAATTTTTAGAGCTGAAATCAAAGGAGGAGCGGATTTCAGAGAAATAGAGTCACTAGTATAAGATGCTGTGGAGAGGTCTTGAGAGATCGTTGGATTTACCAGGTTATCTGGCATTGGTAACTTTGTTAAGAGCAGTCTCTGCTGGTGTGCTGGGGGCAGAGCCAGGCTGCTGCGCCAGGAGAGGGGGCTGCCCAGGAGGAGGGAGGGCATGTGCTCCGTTCTTTCAGGAAGATTGATGAGGAAGGGAGGAGAGAGGACCGCTGCTTTTACAAAGAGGCTTGTTCTGAAGATTCTCTTTGTACAGCCAGAAACACTTGAAAATATTATTTTTAGACTGAAGAGAAGTAGCTACGGGAGAGGAAAAAGAAAATGACTGAAGATGAAACAACAAGAGCAAGAGAGAAGACTAGATGGAACAACTCACCAGAGAGCTTATTTCCATTACATAATTCCCTAAACAAATGTGAATTTGTCTTTGTTTCATTTCTAGCTCCTTCTAACCGGAAGTGTGATTTCTAGCAATATCTTCACAGAGTCTCCCCTGCCCATCCCGCCTCATACACCCTCTCACCCCCAAGAACTGCTCTGTGTTGTTCCTTTGAAAAGATTCGTGGACTAGAGTACTTTCTACAAGAAAACATCCACTGACAACTCTTTATGCCAAGTGGGAGTGAAGGGTTGACTCCCTGGAACAGGAGAAACTGATGCAAGCCATGTCTGCTGTGGCTGATGGTAGTGAGCAGATATTCGGGATGAGTGGACCCCCTTTCGTACTGATGAATAGCCTGTCTCATTATGCTTAACATTTCAAACATTATTAATTTTAATTATTTACATTTAATTATCTGCATTATGTAAGCATCCAAATTCCACAGCTAGTGTTCTCAATGAAATATTTACCAGACAGTATGCTCTCTTGGATTCCACAGAGCTAAATGTTTTCCATTTGCAGCAAATCTTTCCTCCAGGAGGCTCCCTTCGCACACGAGTGTTTCTGGAGGAGCTGCGCTCGGTCGTTACGGCTGCAGCTGCAGCATCCATCTCGTCTCAGGGACGCTCTGTCAACTCTAATGGGACGGATTGCCCTACTTGGCATTAGTGTTAGCAGGTTGAGTGCCACTGGGACACTCACGCCATCTCCCTTCTCATTTCTCTTCTGAAAGGGCTGGAAACACATTAACAAGGAGCCAATTCTGTGATAGAAGAACGAAACAATCTTATTTGTGGTTAAAAGGCAGAAGCATGATGAAAACTCATCATGGCTCCCACAAGAAATGGTCAGTCACACAGCTGATCAGCCAGACAGCTTTTCCAAAGTGAAATCAAGACCCACTATCAATGGGAATGTCATTTTCTATAACAAAAGCCAAGGGAAATAGGCTTATTCACGCTGGTTTCCCTGACACAAATACCCTAGAGCTCCGTTATCCTTAGTGCCCATGGTCAACAAAATGCGAATTGGTTTCAACTGCTTTCCCAGGAGTGGAGATAGACAAAATTATGCTAATCTACCTATGCTGACTAGTGGGGTCTCCCTTGTTACCACTGTTAAAAGCACTGGAAGCGTTGATTATGTCATGTAAATAGCATTGTGTTTAAGAGTGAGGAATATGAATTAGTTCTTCATTTATTCCACAAGTATTTACTGATCAACTATTGTGCACCAGGCACTGTGCTAGGTGTTGGTACCAGAGATGCAGAAGCAAACAAGATCTTATAGTTCAGTGAATGTAAAACTCCAGGATTTGAGTCATGACCACCATCTACTAGCTGAATGGTTTTGGGTAAGTTACAGTAATTAACTTTTCCTGGCCTCAATTTCCTTATCTGTAAAATGGTAATAATCAGAGTACCTCCTTCAGAGGGTGGGTGTGATGAATATTTAATTATCTACATGCAAATGCACGTAAAACTCAGAGATCAGAAGACTGGCATACGCAGCTGGTTTCACTGGAATGCTGTAGCTTAGTCTCACTCAGAACTTGTATGTGAAGCATTTTACAAAATTAGCATTTTAATTATGAGTATTAAATTAAAAACTATTCACTGGGCAAAACTCTCATTTGCGTAGCAGTTGGAGACAAGATACAGAAGATGTGGCTGTGGTGACCAGATGTTAGAGAGGACATATTTCAGGATTCAAGTAATGGGTGAGACTGTTAGTGTAACAGCTGGCATAAAATAAGTTCTCAATAAATGCTATTTGTTGTTAGTGTTATTATGATTATTAGGCCCTGAAGCCTTCATAAGTAAATAAAACCGACCTCATAGAGCACAGTGTGGTGCTTGTACATATCAAATAATTAATAAACAGTAGCTGACACACGTTGGTGTGTATTTTTACAGCAGCTATATCAAGCATGTATGAACTAGAAGGGACCTTAGAAACGATGCAATCTGGCTCCATTGGGACAATGAAACATGAGGTCCAGAGAAGTAAAACAACTTGCCCAGGTCGTAGAGTGAGTGGTAAACAGAGAAATGGAATCGGACCTTCTGGCCCAACTGGAAAAGGTCTGCGGTGCTCCACACTGCCTCTCTTCTGACCACGTCGTCTCGTGTCCTGTGGCAGTGATGGCAGGTACCATCCTCACCATAGTGGAGGACTGCAAACAATACCTCTCTTTTCATGCCAGCCTCAGTTACAAGTTTCAGATTACACCAGTCTGGCCTCCTCTGGCTCCTCATCTGTCTGCCCCCCGTCTTTAACCAAACAGAACTTCCTTTTTTATGCTGTATCAAAATGCATATTACACTTTGTAGCTCCAGATCATCTTGACCTGTAAAGTATAAGCTGTGGAAGTGATTCAATCACCACCTATGGCTCCCTTTTAAAAGATAAACATCATTCCAAAGGAATTTTTGCCAGACACAAAAATTGTGGGATTGACGATCATAGCTGGTTTCACCAGATAACAGTGGCTTAGTTACGCTTGTTTATATTCATTGAAAACTCTTGTTTGGAGGCTCACAAAATTAGCATTTTAATTGTGGGTATTAAATAAAAATTGTCATTATGGGGCACAGCTCTAGTTAAATAGCAGTTGGAGACAAGATATAGACAATGTGGCTCTGGTGACCAGATGTCAGGACTGACAACTCTATAAGGTTGGGTAAGGGGTCAGACAACTTTGTGATTTCTTGTTATCACATAAGGCTCTTAAATACTTCTTTTATGTACTCTTAAATATACAGTGTTGTGCTCGGCTGTTTCCACTGAACATGTAAGAGGCAGCATCCAGGAAAGGGAGTCAGCAGCTCCTTCGAAAGTAGACCTGGTTTTATCTTTGTATCCCTTGCCGAGTAGTTCACATTATCATCAACATATAGGCACTGTCATCATTGACTTTTCATGTGAGATAATGCACTGAGTTCTACTTGAACCCTAAAAATCGAATTAAGGGGACTGGTTGCTGGCCTCACTTGCTAGTGGATTGAATGGTGGCTCTCGAAAAGATATGTCCATTTCTTAGTCCCTTGGACCTCTGAATGTAACCTTATTTGAAGAAAAAAAAAAAAGACTATTGCAGATGTAACTATGTTAAGGATCTTGAGATGAGATTATCCTGCATTACATGGATGTGCCCAAAATCCAATGACAGGTGTTCTTATAAGATGCAGGGAGGGAAAGACAGACTCAGAGAAGAGGAGACCATGTGAAGGTAGGAGCAGAGACTGGAGTACTGCAGCCACAAGCCAAGGATGCCTGGAGCCGCTGGAAACTGGAAGAGGCAAGGAAGGGTTCTCTCCCTGAAGTCTGGAGGGAGCTTGGCCCTGCTGACAACATGATTTCAGGCTTCTAGCCTCCAGACATCCGAGAGAGTAATTTCTCTTTTATTAAGCCATCAAGATTGTGGTAATTTGTTAAGTCAGACCCTGGAATGTAATACTCTTGCTAAGTACAAATCCAGCACTCCCTGCAGGACAGGTATTGCATGGGGCGGGCCGCTCAGAGTCCCTTCTGAAGAACACTAGTTGTGTGGGTGAAGAGATGAACAGGCACAGGAGGCGGGAGTATCGTGTGCCCAGGCCTGACGAGATCCTAGAGGGAATATGTACATATTCTTCTGCACGGTGCTTTGCTACTAAAAGGATCGCTTATTTGTTTGGTTTCTCACACGTGCTCCCAGTTTTCCCTTCCTCATGTGGAGAAAGAGTACCCAAATTTACTTTTTTCTTCTAATCTGTTGTATAAGAAACAACCGGGACTTCAGAGCCAGCCACTTTAGCAGGCAATATTTCTTCAATTCTTTTCAACTTTTTCTGTTCCTACTATTACCTAATGTAGCATTTAGTTTTCCTTCACCGCACATTTCCATGTGTCTGTCACATGGCAGGCCAATGTTCTTTCAGGGTTGGGAAAGAACATTCATTATGACAGGTGAACTAGTCAAGCTGCACCTGTCAATTTACTCTCCAAAATAATAGGAGCAATTGCATTGCATGGATCAGTCACTGAGGGCATCTGGAGAGAAGCCTGCTTATGTTCACACATGTGTGCGTCCCATTGTCTGGTTTGTGGAGATGTTTGGTAAGCCCTGTGTGTGCCAGGCACTGTGTTGGGCACAGAGCGCTCAGATGCTGCCCTCCCGAGGTTCTCAGCGCAGCCACGCATCTGAGTCTTGCAACACTGGGCTTGGTGTTGTCTGAGATTCTTTCCAGATCTAACTTCATTGATTTTTCTCTCAGTCGCTTCTCTCCCCCAGCCCTAATCAGAATAACCTGGACTCCCAGAAAAGACCTCTGGAATTGATGAGGGCACCCACAGGGCTGGGAATGTGGGATGACGAGTTAGGCTGACATTCATTCTCCTCCCACCCTCCATCTCTGCTGACATCTGGAGTCGCTCTCCTTAACCTAAGTCAAGACAGAGCTTCTTGCAAAATCTGTAACAGCCAATTTGCACTGGATTTGTCACAGGATGGAGCAATCTGAAGAGTTGCTCTCTAAAAGGCTAATTTGAGTCATCATATATTTTATGAACTCTCTTATTTCTGCCCTAAAGATTTAGTTAGTACACATTTCAAATGGTATTATATTTCTCTGGAGTACAACGATACCTGAATATTGTGCATTCTTTTTTTAAAAAAATATTTTATTTATTGATTTTTAGAGAGAGAGAAAGAGAGAGAGAGAGAGAGAGAGAAGGGTGAGGAGCAGGAAGCATCAACTCCCATATGTGCCTTGACCAGGCAAGCCCAAGGTTTCGAACCGGCGACCTCAGTGTTCCAGGTTGATGCTTTATCTCACTGCGCCACCACAGGTCAGGCCGAATATTGTGCATTCTTTAACCACAGTAGGACATGGGCTTGCACATGTTGGATGTGGCAGAACTGTGCATGCCCAGCAGGTGATTTATTCAGTGAGTAGCACAGGAGTCCGAGTGTAGGCGGATCAAAAAAGAGCAGGCCCCTGTGTCCCAGGTGCTGCCTCTCTTACCCTACGGCCACCGAAGGCAACAGTTTTGATCCTGGTAGGATGCAGGAGTGCTTCCCCTGGTACAGGGTGCCAGAAGTCTCAGAGTAAACGTGTCCTGGTTTTGTCTGAGGACCAGGCAATCACTCCTTTGGAATGGCTTTCATTTGTTAAAAGAGAGTAGAGGCTATTACATTACTTCCACAGCTAAAGGTTTACAGGCCAACTGATCTAGAGCTAAGAAATGTAATGTTCATTATAATACAGCATGAAAAAAGAGTTTTGTTGGGTAAAGAACTATTGTTCAGTCACAGCCCTGAGGGTATAAGTATAAAAGGGTACTTAGGGTACTGAAAATAAATTAGATTGCCTCCTCCCGTCTCCCTTTCTTATTCCCCTAATTATTTTTTCTGTACCCTCTGCCCACTCCCAAGAATATGAGCCACATGAAGGCAGGGGTGTTTGTGGTTCTCCCGGTGCCTTGTAGTCGGCTGTAGACTCAGTATTCAACATATGTTCATCGGTAAGCAAACGAGTGAATGAGTGCACTGCAATCTGAAGAACTATCCTTCCAAAAGAATTCATTTGTCGAAATAAGCGAGCGCATTGCTTTTCAGGCAGCTTCCTTGATGAAGGGCAGGCTTTAAGATGAACAGGAGAGAGAGCTGGCGACTTGAGCATCTAGCCTAATGGCATTGCTCTTCCAGGAAAGCTGTTCTCTGCTTCCCTTCAGCAGTTTTTCTTCCCCAGCATTTGTTTTGGATGTGTAGTTATAGCTTTTTCTCCCCAGAATTCACCGAAGGAAAAATTGTGTTTTCCTTAACATTGAATGCTCAGCAAATTGAGGAAAACCAAGCTTCGGTGACTATTTGACCATCTTTTGAAATCGTAGAAGCCTGGAAGCTCCAGAGAGTCTGCCAGGCCTGCAACGGGACATTCTTTAACACTCTTTAACCCATACTTGGCAGCTTGGGTCTGGCTCAGAGTGGCTTTCCTGGGAAATCCGGACTGACTCGGCCTGAAACTTGTATAATTTTATTAACCAATGTCACCCCAATATATTCAATTAAAAAAAAGAGAGACGACACTGACTCTGAGGTCAGTCCTTGTTCAGGAGAAGAGCCAGGGCAACGCCCAGGGTCACCAGCTGTGGCTTTGGGGTGGACCACACAGCGTAGGAGTCTGTGAAACCCTCCCCCCTGCCTGTCCCCTCTGCCATTCTCAGTGTTAGCACTCATCCAGACCTGATAAAAAAGGTGTTCAGGAGACCTGGGGTTAATGCTGAGTTGTTTTTTAAGTACAGGATTGATTATGATTTCCAATAAAATTGATCTGTGATGCCCGAGGTGATTTCTTAAGAGAAAAAAAATAAAGGAATATTAAAAAGGCTGTGTCAAAGTAGTGTTTTGATTAAACCAACCACATAATTTTAGAAACTGGAAAGTAGTAGGAACACAGAGAAAAATGCTTGGGGCCGCCCTCCTGGTATGAACCAAGGTCATAAATCATCCCCCATTGTTCCCAGTTTTTCAAGTGGGATGTCTCTACATTTGTAGATTTAAATTTTCTACATTGTGAAAAAATAACTAATACAACTCCATATATTTAAGCTTATGTTATTATATTTGCCATCTTTTAATTTTTGGAAGCCGTTTTATTTATCCTTTTCTGGACTATGTAATGATCCTGTGTTTTATTTTCTCATTAAAAGAAAGAGTAAAATAATAAACTCCTTGGTTTAGGAAGAACTTGTTAGTAAATTTTCCTCTAGTTCTCCAGGCCTGTGACAACTAACTTCTGTTCTGACAACTGAATGTTGTATCCAGGCCTCCCTTAGTCTTCACAGAAGCTATGCATTCTCTCCCCCTCACTGGGATATCAAAATAATTTTTCCTTGGAGTGGAATAATGGTTGTGAAGTCATTTAGGTATTCACAGGAAAAAAAAATAGCCTTTCACTGTTGTTTTTATTGATTCCAGGAATGAGGCAAAGAGAAACCCTTCTCCATTTTACCGTAAATACTATTAATCTAGATATGAGTTCTTAGTGTACAGAAATGAATGATTTGAATTTAAATGAGTTACTATTCAGAATTTCTATCTTGACTCAGATAAAACAAAATTATCCAGTCACTTTAGCTAAATTTGAGTTGCTCCTTAGATTACGGAAACAAAACTTATGTTTTCAATGTACCAAATATGACAGAAAAGAGTAAAAGCTACACTGCACAAGTCTAATGTATATTAGATCCTGAAAAGAGTATATACATCACATCCACCATTTTTGATTTATTCATTCTTGATCTCATTCCCAAGGCAACTCTCCCATTTCTCCCAGCAGGTCCGAGACCAATATCTTACTGTAAGTAAGAAGTTTTCACTCTGACAAATAGGTTGACTTTTGAATTTGACAAAGTAGAGATTAAATTATGGTGTTATTTTTAAGAAAAGAAAACTGAGGTCTGATTTCCAATCTACATAATAATTCAACAGAATTTAAGGCTGTCTTTAGCACTTTGCATTAGCAGCAAGTAATTACCTCCAACTAGAATGAAATGAGGGTCAAGAATGGTTTCAAACAATCAAGTGGAAGTGTAACTTGCTTTATTGAACATGCTAATACAAAGCTGTATTTGGAAGAGTCAGAGAAGAAAAATGCCTCCAACCCAAATTGCCTTGTGAGCTTTTTCGCAAGAGTGAGCCCGAATGGTTTGTAGATGATAAAAATTTTAAAGTGTTGAGTTTTAACACTTTCAATGAATTTACCTAGGAATTTAAGTGATTTGGACTGAGGTTTTTGTGTCTAAGCTTAATGATGCATTCTATGTATAAAGGGTAAAGCACACATACATTTTTTTTGTACATGTAACTTACTTATTTTCAGATGGGTGTTCCTATCCTCCCTGAATAGATAGCATGACATCCTGCCAGATTGCAAAATTAAAATAAGTAGATATGAGTTATGTAATTTTAATATGTAGACATGTTAGCTGAGTCTGATTTCCTCTTATGAAATATTAGGCCCATGAAACAAACTTGTTCAAAGTCAAACACATTTTTATTTACTCAGTCATCCATGATTTTAATCTACATGGGCAACAATTTAAATTTATAACAATAATTTATTTATTAGCAACAGATTAACTTCTAGAACAAAAATGCAACCAGGTCTAGAATTCATAAATTAGGTTTGTTTGTTTGTTTGTTTGTTTGTTTCATTAAACATTAACTAAAGTTTAAGATGAGTCTATTTTATACATTTAAGTTGATGGCAATATAAATAATTCTGACCTAAAAGCTTTTATCTTATAGCTTTTTAAAATGTTTTCCTTTATCGTATTGCAGGAAGTAAATTGTGTAAGACAGTAAGGGTTTATTCTGCACTAACTTGAAGTCCACAATAAATCAGAGGCCCTCTTCCATCATGTAGCCTATAAGAGTTGCCATGTCAAGAAAAGAGAGAGCTAAAAGTTTACTACAAATATTTCAAGAGTCAGGTCTGGAAGTGCCTCATGTCACTTCCTCCTACATTTCACTGATCATAAGTCAGCCACCTTAATCAAACCTCCTACGTGGGAGGCAGGAGCATGTGAGTCTCACAAGAGGACATGAAGTGGTATTTGCACTCTCTCAGCCACTGGACACTTTCTAACTGTTGAGCGAATCTCACCTTAGCAGTCAGCTCCCTGATTTCTCTACTCAGAACTGAAGTCCTTCAAAAGAAATAAAACTTCCTAGTGAAAGAGAAAGAGAGATTGAATGAAAACATGGGCTTTCATACCAAGCTCTACTAGCATTGAATTCTGGAATTCTGGAGTGGTACCATATTTCAGTATTAGAAATTCCAGGTCACCCTGCACATTATTTTCTTTTTCTTTTTTTTTAGTGATTGATTTTAGAAAGAGAGGAAGAGAGAGAGAGATAGTCAGAAAAGGCTATTTGTTTCAGTATGTGCCCTGACCAGGGATCAAATCAGCAACCTCTGTGTACCCAGACAATGCTCTAACCAACAGAGCTCTTTAGTCAGGGTGTTATTTTCTTAAAGAGTAAAAAGAAAAGAGAAAACTGTATGAAATAAAAATGTATTGTAATAAGTAAGAATATATTTCTCATTTAACTTCCCTTCCTTCCATAACTACTGCCATTGTAGTGAATATAATATATGCCTGACATCCTAACTCTATAAACATATCAAGAACCTTAGGCTTCATTAAGGTTAAGGTACTCATTATCAACTTGTCTTTTTTTTTTTTTAAAGAGCTACTACCCAAGCTATTTCATACTCTGCAGAATATTCTGTGACACTGTGGTCATCAGCATGAGTGACACTTAGTGAACTAATTCAATCAACATTTTTGAATGTCCTCCAAGTGCCAGGCCTTGTGCCACTTGATCCTGAGTTTGCACTTCTCTCCAGAGCTCGTGGTCCAGCAGCTGCTTCCTGAATGTGGATGGACACATGATGGGAAAACAACCACTGCGTCTTGTAACCTACTTCCTTGGGGAGTGTTACTGGGTCCTTGCTAAAAAAAAGAAAGGGGCTTCTGTGACATCAGTTTATTACTGTTCCCAAATAACCACATTTACAATGGTGTGGCACCTATATTATAAATGAAATGTTTGCTATTCTCATGGAAGTTAAGAATTGGAACTTGTTTTTCCCAAAACCAATGTCAACTCTTCAAAAGTCTAGCTGTCATACTTTATTTGAGAATAAGGGGACAGGGAAAGGGCAGTGTTCTGCACATTGCCTGTTTGGGCCGGTTTGGGCTCACTTTTGCCATCAGAGATGATCCTTGCCTGCAGTGGATGGGGCAGGAGTGGGCGCAGAAGCTGTAAGCCAGGATTCCAAGATGTGGGTTTCCTAGACTCAGCTCTTCTATTATCAAGTAGCTCTGTGACCTTTAAAGGGTTCTTTGGTTCCTCTGTGCTCCAGTTTCATCATGTGTAAAATCAAGTGCTTAAACTAGATAAGCCTCTCCTGGCTATAACACCCTGTTCTTCTGAGCATCTGTGTTCCTGCCTCTATGCTTGAGGTCACCTGTCCTGTGTCATAAAGGTCTTTAAGGAAGATTATTAGAGCCATGACACCAGGTCGATCAACTCAAGAGGCAGCCCTCCCAGAGTGGCGTGCCAGGAGAAAAACCACCAGGTACACCACCTAGGAACTCTTTGGCATTTATTTCCCCCCTTCATTTTCCAGATGCTCACTATGATCACAAACTATAGAAGGAAATAATCTTTCTCTAGCTAGTAAAGTCACAAAGTGGGATATGTGGGTATCTTTGCATCCACTAATATACCACTAAGACAGCCTTGCCAGAAGGCATCAAACCCATTACTGAGAGAGAGTCCATGGGTGTAAGGAAAGTTACGGAAGGCAAAATGCTGCTGTCACTGGGAGCCCAGCTCAGTCCATGGAGACTTACCGTACATTATTGTGTCAGAGGTTCAACCTTCTTCCCACGTTCACACACATTTTGCAGACATGGGAACTAAGATTCAGAGAGGTTGACTAACCCAAGATTGTGAACAGTGGGCAGAACTGAAATGAAAATTTCTATCTTCTGACTCCTGATTCACAGGCCCATGTCCTTACACCATATTGTGCTAGATAATTCATAGGCACAGTTACTCAAACCTGAATATGGTATCAAGAACAGTAACATGATAATGTAGTACCAATAATAGAATTATATATACCATATATTTATATGTATATCATATTTATTATGCACACACACCTTTTATTGAGCAGTCATACTGTGCTGATCATTTTATATACCTTGGCTCTATTTTTAACAATAACTCCATAGATACAAATTCTTTATTATTATTCTCAATTTATAAGTAAGAAACTTGAGGCTTACAGAGGTGAACTATCTCATTCATTTGGTGACATTTAACCCACTCATTCCATTAAATCAACTGTTTTAGGACTTTACTACATACAGGCATTAAGCTAGTCATTGTGGTAAAATTTAGCGATAAATTAGGAAAGAACTGTGCCCTCAAGAGAATAATAGGCACATATGACGTAAGCCACAGACATTTGTAACAGTTATAAAATGGAGAAATAGAACTGATGTCAGAAGAAATATTTGGCTACATTCTAGGGAAATTCAAAGAAAAGATTATTTTTCTTCCATGTCAAATGGATTAGGGGAAGAAAGACAAGGGAGGAGGTAGCTGAACTTCACCTTAAAATAGGGTAGGTGTTGAGCACTGGATTTGGGGTGAAAGGCTTTCCAAAATATACAGAAGCACAGAGCCCCAAAACTTCTGACCATGCATGAAACCAAACAAGTCAACTGGGAAGTATGATCACTGACAAGTACATGGCCGTGACAAAGGGACAGTGAGTGTAAAACATTTTTGGTAAATAAACACCAATCACATTAACCACCTGCTAGATAGATAGATAGATAGATAGATAGATAGATAGATAGATAGATGATAGATAGATGATAAAGAAAATTTTACTTTCTGATTTTATTATATCAAAGGGAGTGAAAAAAAAATTAGAAAACATGGTGTACAAGCTAAAAGCAAGGTGGAACTAACACAGCCCAGTGTGAGCTTCTCTCCATGGGAAGAACTAGAGCATTTTCCTGGAAAGTCAAAAGGGTTTACAGTTGTAATCGATTGTTGATTGTGTGAATCCAAGAATCTGAACATATTATGGTCCAATCAGTCTCCTGAAAACAGGGAACCTGCAAGAGGTAGAAACCTGATACAACACAATAACCTACATCACCACTTTAAAGAGGAGTGGTGCTTTGTCTCCACTAAAGAGCAAAAAAAGAAGATTGGGTTTAAAACAGTGCTGGGAAATGGTGAAACACTAGCACTCTTTTTTTTTTTCCCTGAAATGAGAAGCAGGAGGCAGAGAGACAGATTCCCACATGTGCCCAACCAGGATCCACCTGGCATTCCCACTAGGAGGCGATGCTCTGCCCATCTTGGGCGTTGCTCCATTGCAATCAGAGCCATTCTAGCACCTGAGGTGGAGGTCATGGAGCTATTCTCAGTGCCCGGGCTAATTTTGTTTCCATGGAACCTTGACTGCAGGAGGGAAAGAGGGAGATAAAGAGAAAGTAGAGGGGAAAGGGGGGAGAAGCAGATGGGAGCTTCTCCTGTGTGCCCTGGTCAGGAATCGAACCCAGGACTTCCAAACGCCTGGCCGACACTGTACCACTGAGCTAGCCGGCCAGGGCCAAACACTAGCACTCTTTAAAAATTGGCACTTAGATATGCTTCTGTCTATTTTTAATTTTTCTAAAATAAAAGCACACAATTTACAAAGATAAAATATATAGTATTCTTTCTTGTAAATTTCATATATCCCATTGGTTCTTGCAGAATGCTTTCATTGATTTTTGCCAAATTCTTGTGTCTGTAACCAAACTCTGGTTGCAATTAATGAATAAATATAGTTCCAACATGAATGTGGTTGATATTTTTGGTTATTTAATGAGTAAAATGAAAGAGACCTATGTTGGAACTTGACTTACTCTTCAATAGCTTGATTGACTTCTTTGTTGAATCAAACAATAGTTTCAAATAATAAAAGACTTTAATTTTTTTATTTAGAAAATTAAATTTAACAGGGTGACATTGATCAATAAGAGTATATAGGTTTCAGGTAAATGTTTCTATAGCATTTGAACCAATGATTATGTTGTATACCCGTCACCCAAAGTCAAATCATTTTCTGTCACCATGTATTTGTCCCTCTTTACACCTTTTCCCCAACCCCATGCCCCACATCCCCCTCCCCCATATCCCCTTCCTCCTGGTAACCACTTCATTTTTATCTATGGCCATGAGTCTCAGTTTTATATACTACCTATGTATGAAATCATACAGTACATAACTTTTTTCTGATTTACTTATTTCACTCAGTATAAAGTTCTCAAGGTCCATTCATGTTGTAAATGGCATTGTCATAATTTTTTTATGACTGAGTAGTATTTCATTGTAAATATGTACCACATCTTTTTTATCCAATCCTCTACTGAGGGACACTTTGTTTCCATGTCTTGGCCACTGTGAATAATGCTGCAATGAACATGGGGGTTCATGTGTCTTTACATACAAATGTTTTCGAGTTTTTGAGGTAGATACTCAGTAGAGGGATTGCTTAGTTATATGATAATTCTATTTTTAATTTTTTGAGGAACCACCATACTTTCTTCCATAATGGTTGTACTAATTTGCATTCCCACCAGCAGTGAATGAGGGTTCCTTTCTCCACAGCCTCTCCAACACTTGTTATTACCTGTCTTGTTGATAATAGCCAATCTAACAGGTGTGAGGTGGTATCTCACTGTAGTTTTGATTTGCATTTCTCAAATAGCTAGCGAAGATGAGCATCTTTTCATATATCTGTCAGCCATTTGTATGTCCTGTTACGAGAAGTGTCTGTTCAGATCCTCTCCCCATTTTTTAATTGGATTATTTGTTGTTTGTTGCTGAGCTTTGTGAGTTCTTTATATATTTTGGATATTAATCCCTTATTAGAGCTGTTGTTTGCAAATATCATCTCCATTTAGTTGGCTGTTTGTTTTGTTGTTAGTTTCTTTTTAGTTTGATATAGTCCCTTTCATTTATTTTTGCCTTTACTCCCTTTGCCATTGGGGTGAATTTCATAAATTGTTCTCTATGGCCAAGGTCCATGAGCTTAGTACCTATGTTTTCTTTTATGTAATTTATTGTTTCAGATCTTATATTTAGGTGTTTGATCCATTTTGAATTAATTTTTCATGCAGGGGGACAAATTGTAGTCAAGTTTTATTCTTTTGCTTGTGGCTTTTCAATTTTCCCAACACCATTTGTTGAAGAGGCTTTCTTTTCTTCATTGCGTGTTTTTTGCTCCTTTGTCAAAGATAATTTGTCTATATATATGTAGTTTTATTTCTAGGCTCTCGATTCTGTTCTTTTGGTCTGAATGTCTGTTTTTCTGCCAATGCCATGCTGCTGTGATTACTGTGGCTCTATAGTATAATTGGAAGTCGGGTAGTGTGATACTTCCATCTTCACTCGTTTTCCTCAAGATTGCTTTGGCTATTTTGGGTTTTGTATGGTTCCATATAAACCTGGTGGGGTTTTTTTTTTGTTATATTTCTTTAAAAAATTACATTAGGATTTTGATGGAGATTACATTAAATTTGTATATTGCTTTGGGTAATATGGCCATTTTAACTATGTTGATTCTTCCAATACTTGAACATGGAATATTTTTCCATTTCCTTGTGTCTTTTTAAAATTTTTTCAATAATGCTTTGTAGTTTTCAGTAAATAGGTCCTTAACCTCCTTTGTTAAGTTTATTCTTAGGTATTTTTGTTGTTGTTGTTGCAATTGTAAAGGGAATTGTTTTTTTGAGTTCATTTTCTGAAGTTTCATTGTTGACATACAGGAAAGCAATAGACTTTTGTATATTGATTTTTTATCCTGTGCTTTACTGTATTGGTTTATTATTTCTAATAGTTTTTTGATGGAGTCTTTGGGGATTTCTAATACAAGATTATCTCATCTGCAAAAAATGATACCTTTATTTCTTTTTTCCCAATATAGATGCCTTTTATTTTTTTCTCTTGCCTGATTGCTCTGGCTGAAATTTCCAGAACTATGTTCAATAAGAGTGGAGAGAGTAGGAAGCCTTGAAAGATATTAATTTCAATTCTCTGCTATTCATGATGCAATGGCTACAGACACGACACACGTGTAAGTTTAAAATATTAATATTTTCTCCATTATTTCTTTACAATCAACAGTATAATAAACCAAGTTGTAATCTGTAGAGTTTGCTTATTTCTGAGATATAAATATTCCTATATGAATGGTTTCCAGCTACCAGTGGGATGTCACTGAATGCAAAGTAAGGAAAAGAAGCACAGTAACAGATCTTATGTAATATTTCTACTAGTGTGGTTTGAATGTGTATGTCCTCCTAAAATTTCTGCACTGAAGCTCCAACTTTCCAATGTGATCGTGTTTGAAAGTGTGACCTACGAAGGTAATTAGAATTATATAACATCTTGAGGATGGGGCCCCTATGATGATATTAGTGTCCTTGGAAGAAGAAAAAGAGAGACCAGAGTTTACTCTCTATTTGCCATGTGATAACACAGCCACAGATAGATGGCTGTTATCTATAAGCTGAAGCCCTCATCAGAAACCAAATCTGCCCAATAACTTTAAATTTGATGAAACTTAATGTATCAGTGTTTCCCTTTATAGATCCTGGGCTTAGTGTGATGTCTAAGAACACTTCACACAGGTTTAGATCTTGAAGATTTTTCTACTAAGTTTTCTTATGAAAGTTTTAAATTTTACTTTTAAATCCAAGATCCATTTTGAATAATTTCTTATATGGTGTGAGGTGTTAAGTCAAAGTTTATTATTTGGTCCACGGATGTCCAACTTTTCCAGCACCATTTGTTAAAAAGACTATCCTTCTACTGAAATTTCCTTTGTTTCTTATGTAATTTATCTCATAAAATTTAATTTTTAATAATGGCTATGCTTAATGTCCAGCTGACAAACTCTCTGAAAATTTAGCAAATGATTGTAGGAGCCAGCATAGACAAGCTTCAGCCCACTATTGATTTAAACTGTGTTGTATCGTTTTTGATTAGGAGAGAAAGGTAATCATAGGGATAATTAAGGATGTTAAATGTATGTAAACATAAACATTATAAAAGCATCAGGCCCAGAGGTGGCATTAGTACCATCTTACATAAAATTAAAACTCAAGTTTGAAACTCACACTTCATTAGCTTTTTGAAGAGAGAGCAGGAATTGAAGGTAACTCATGCTATTAATTTGAAATTTCTTAATTAATAGGTTTTCTTCAAACTAATTGAGTGACCAGAAAGGTTGGTAGAACAATCATGACCTCTGTGGTCAGATAAAGCTGGCTCTGAATTTGGTTCTGACATTTACCAGCCTTGAAGAAACACCCCATTGACCTTTAGTTTCCCCTAGTGTTAAAATGGGCAGAAGAGTCAAAAGCTGTGTTCATTCATTTAACAGACTTGATGAGTTCTGGGCTACGTAGATTGGGGATACCGCATGAGCAAAGTCATCATGATTTTCATCCTCAAAGAAGTTATGGTCCAGTGGAGAGCTAGACAGTGACCAAGTGGGAAAATTAGTAAAATGGCATTACAACTGATAATTGGCATAAAGGCAAAAAAAGCAGGTGCTATATTCAAACAAACAAAAAAACCCAACATGGTTCCTAGCACACAGAGGTTGCTAAGTGGCAGATATTTTTTTTATTAGCGATGCGGGCAGGATCAGTGTGGGCACACTTGGGAAACCTCATCTGAGGGCTTGACTGTCATTTACATTGCATATTATAATAATACCCACCTTGCATGGAAAGCTGAATTGAATATACTTTAAGGACCCTCTCCTGCTCTAAGAATCTCTGACCATCATATGTGTCAGGCAGGGATTTGTTCAATATGTTTACATAGAACTGAAAATAAATTAACAGTGTGCTAGTTATTAGGTCAGATACTATATATTTTTATATTTTTTAAATAACATTTCTACCATACTCCCAGTCATTGTACCCTTTTGTAAAGTGGACTAAATTATGAAAAAAATATTTAGGGAGCTAGAGTCCTGAAACCTGGGATAGTGATATGACTACAGAGGGTTTGCCAATTTTACTTCCAACTATTATACACATCGGGTTTTTTTGGGTAGTAAGTTTTTGTTAATCGATGGTATTTTGTCATGAAGTCCATGAATCCACATTAAATAAACATCCAAACTTGTTCATGTTTTTTTGCTTTCTTACTTGATTTCCTGTATTTTCATCAGAATAATTTATTCAAGTCAATTTTAGATTTTTTTTTATGAGTTTCCTGCTATGTCTCCCTTGACTTACTAAGCAGCAAGCCCCGCTGTGCGTCGCCTGCCTGGGCAGGGCAAGCCTAGGCTAGGGGTGTTGGTGGCCTCTGAGCACTTCTGCTTCTTGGCTGATGTGCTTTTTTTAAAATGTATATATAATTGACATAAAACATATTAGTTTCAGGTGTACAACATAATGATTTGATATATGTACGCACACATATACACATTATATATACATATACATATATAAAGTGAAATGATCACCACAATAAGTCTACTTAATATTAAAAAATTTTTTCTCATGATGAAAACCTTTAAGCTCTATGCTCTTAGCAACTTTCAAATACACAGTACAATATTACTAACAATAATATTCTTAACACTAGTCACCATGCTGTACACTACAGCCTCGTAACTTATTTTTATAGCTGGAAGTTTGTACTTTTAACCTACTTCACCCATTTCACTGAAAATTTTAAAAAATATATGTTAGTGCTTTTTTGTGAACATTTAAATCAGTTTAGGTGCTGTGTTACAGTTTTCTTCTGCTTTATGGTTTTTTGGAGGAAAATATTTTACCCACTAAAGTATTTTTATTCTCATTTTCCAAGGTCTTATAGTATCTATATAGGATTTTTTTTCTGCTATTTTAACTTTGAATTATCCTGTTATTTCCCAGATCAACAATTACAGGTGATAAGGTTTTGAAGAGGCTCACTTGGTTTCTTAGTTCAAGAGCACCATCTTCTGTTAATATAGTGAAGGGCACTTGGGGTGGGGGACTTCCTCTTTTCTGATAAACCCTAAATCTCAAACACTTCTTCTGCTCCACCACCTAGATTTCAAGGACACCTCTCTTTTTAAGTACCTTTCCAAGAGTGGCATCTCTGGACCTGAGCACTTCAACACTTCAAACCTTTTCCTGTTGTCTCTCCAGTAGTGGTGTTTTGATCCAGCAGGTTCAAGACCTTTGTTAGAATTTATCCTCTTAGAGCATTTTTTTTTATTATTATTATTATTATTATTATTATTATTATTATTATTTGAGAGGCAGGGAGGCAGAGACAGACTCCTCCATGCACCCCAACTGGTATCCACCCGGCAAGCCCAGTAGGGGGCGATGTTCTGTCTATCGGGGGCATTGCTGCGTAAACAAGCCATTTCAGCATCTGAGACAAAGGCCTTGGAGCCATCCTCAGTGCCCAGGGCCAACTTGCTACAATCGAGCCATGGCTGCAGGAGAGGAAGAGAGAGAAAGAGAGAAGGAGGAATGGGTTGAGAAGCAGATGGTCATTTCTCCTGTGTGCCCTGACCGGAACTTGAACCCAGGACTTCCACACACCAGGCCAATGCTCTACTGCTGAGTCAACATGCCAGGGTCAGAACATTTTTTTAAGAGCATATATTCTTCCCAGGAGTGTTCTGCCAATTCTAGGCTCTGCTGCCTCTCCTGTTTCCAAGCTTTTTTCCCTTGACTCTCAGCTCCAACAGGGGCTTCAGTGCTGGCTCTTCAAGTTTCAGATTTTCATTTGTCTTCCTTGGTGTAAACTGAAGCTTATAGCATTCTCCGTCTCCTGGTTATGCTGTAGACAGGGCCTATGGGTGGTTTTATTTGTTCTCCTGGTTAATCTCTATAGGTTTTGGAAGACATGCGTGGAGAGATCCTTATTTAGTGAATGTCTACAAACTTAAAGCCTGCATGATTTCTTAATGTTTTAATATAAATACAATGATATCTTTTGCATTTTTTTGTGACAGAGACAGAGAGAAGGACAGATAGAGACAGACAGACAGAAAGGGAGAGAGATGAGAAGCGTCAATTCTCCTTTGCTTCACCTTAGTTGATCATTTATTGCTTTCTCCTATGTGCCTTGACCGGGAGCAACAGCAGAGTGAGTGACCTCTTGCTCAAGCCACTGACCTTGGACTTCAAGCCAGAGACCTTTGGGCTCAAGTCAGTGACCATTGGGTCATGTCTATGATCCCACGCTCAAGCCAGCGACCCTGTGCTCAAGTCAGATGAGCCCGCGCTCAAGCCTGCAACCTTGGGGTTTCGAACCGGGGTCCTCCATGACCCAGTCCGATGCTCTATCCACTGCGCCATAGCCTGATCAGGCTTTTTTTGAACTTTTGAATCTATCATGGCAGCATAATAATATTTATATTTTTCTCTTTTTTGTGGCCTGTTTCTTACATTTAACTCTTTAATTCTTTGGTAAGTCTGCCTTGCTTTTGGCTAGTGTATCCACCCCTTCTGTTTTGGCCTGTGGGCCCAGGAGAACAGAAGTAACTATGACCTAGTTTGCTTTGATATGGACAGATGCTTAGAGAAATGAAGGGCAAGCTAGAACCTGGTCCAAACATGTTTGGTGATTTTGAAGCACAAAATGAACAGGGGTAGGGGTAGGCTTGCTTGTAAATTTCTTACAAAGTTTAGTGCCATCCTCCTGGCACTTGAGGCTGTCATTTCTGCTGAGCTTTCTTAGAACCAGCTGCCCTTCAAAGTTGGCTGCTCTTCAGATTTCTCAGCTTTATGGATTGTCACAGTCTCAGTGACTTGATTGTGTCCACAAATCATCAAGATTTAATCTTCTTATGAAGAAGATTACTTCCTTCTCTCCCAGGCACCCAGCTAGAGCCTGGCCCAAAGCAAGTTCTTAGGGACCATTCTATCACCTTTGAAACCTTTTACCTTAAGGTCACAAGAGGGGTTACATCAAAAGGAGCTTATTTTTCTTTGGGAATGGATAAGAAAAGAAAGGCATCTGAACAGAAATGAATATAGGACCACTTGTGGGCTATGTAGCCTCTCTGAGGCTGACTCTGTACCTTGCTAAGCCCTCTTTATTTGGCTCAAGAAGTGGTGAAAAAGCAAGTCCATCAACACTGTCCTCTTAATTATCATATATATTATACGGGTATATTCAACAACAGCCATCCAAGTAGCCGCCTGCATGTTGCCTGAAAATCACTTTTGGAGGGACAAGATTATGAATTCAACTAAGCATCTCTGTATTGAAATTTCAAAAGGTCATCTCAAAGCTCTGTGAGAGTCTTGGTTACAATTGTTATTCATAGTACACACTTGTCCCTGGGTTATAAATAAATAGGAAAGGGAGGGAGAGAGAGAAGGAAGGAAGAAGGAAGATAAGAAGGGAAGGAGGGAAGGAGACATGAAAATTGAATGATGTCACCCTCCTTTGAACAAGCCTTTCATTAGTGTTTCTTGCTTTGGGAGGAAGAACAGATTTGCAGGTCCCATCAGATCCTCCATCATCTGCCCGTGCCTGTTTCTCCAGCGTCATCTGTCGACTCAGATTCCTTGCGCTCATTGGCTTCACTCCAGTTTATCAAGCATTCCATGCTTCTTGTCACCAGAGGTTGTTCCCTCTCCCTGACTGTCTGCCCCTCAAATATACCTGTCCTCTCTTCCCTTAGATAATACTTGTACATCTTTCAGATCTCCAGTCAAATATCACTTCTTTAGAAAAGTCTTCTTTGTATGACCCATTACACATTTTTACAGTAACTTGTACTTCCGAAGTAATTATAATTGTACATTTTTTGCCAGGTCATTTCACCAGCAATGTTCTCCTTCTCCACCAGATTGTAACCTCCATAAATGTAGCAATAGTGTTTATTTTTGCCACCATTGAATCCCATGTACCTAGAACAAAGGCTGTTGCACAGGAAGTGCTGAATAAAATTTTTATTGGTTGCATGAATGAATTAATTAAGGTAAAGCAAATGGTGAGGGTTTACTATCCAAAATGAAAAAATCACAGTATTGGATAATCATTTATTTAATCAGACAGACATCTGATTTTTAAAAATTTATTATTTAGTATTCTCTGAAAACAATACTGAAACAAACACATACATAGCTTGAGAAACAGATAAATAAAAGGGAAAGGTTGAGGAAGAAGTTTGGAGAAAACATGATAAAAAATTCAGAGCTACTGGCTGGTTCTGTCTGCAAACAGTGCTCATTTCTAGTCACATCACTGCTGCAGGGAGTTTAAAGCTACAGGGAGGAGCGGAGCCTGGGAAGAGCAGCATGGATGATCCCAGATCAGATGTCATGCTGCTCACAGAAAGTTAGTGACTTACAGTGGCACATCAACAGGACTTAAAGAAGATGTAATTATAGATCCAAAGCTCAATCGTTGTGTGTATAATGTCTTCTACTGCATTTTAACAAAGCCTATTTATGCAGTGCATCCCAAAGTGGAGGTCCAGAAAATTCAAAGCAAATAAATGTATGAACTTTTCTTTTTATCAGTAGCAGCTAAAGCACCTAAAGGCATATGATAATATTGATAATGCATTCTTATATCTATGAATAAATTCTCTCTCTCTCACATACACACACATATATACACACATGCATACATGTTTATTTTAAGGAAAGTATAAAAAACAAAGAATATAACATAGAGATGGTATTAATTTAATCTTTTATACCAAAATACTACTTCTTAACCCTGTATTTTAATCAGCCTCTTTTTGCTTAGTCTAAAAGAAACAGAAGTAGGGCTATTGTTTTTCACTCACTAGTTGTAGTCTATTTACTCAAAAAGCGAAGGGAAATTTATAATTTTTTACTTTTCACCAAGGGCTTTGTAGAGAATAACTGAACACCGATATTTGTATAGAGTTGTTTATGTTATATTTCATATGGTTATAGAGATGGAATTGTCTTCTTCAAATATAGCTCTTGAAACATAGTTCTTCACTCCTGTAGAAAATTTGTGTATAGGATTATTAGTGACATTTTTAGAAGATTTGGTGAGAAGAGAGTCGGTAGGATGACTGAGAACAGACAGTTAAGACGCCAAGGTGAAGACTATCACAATAGAGCAATACTGCCCATTAGTTAAACTTGTGTAACTACAATACTTATCACATTAAAGAATATGGCTAAAGACTCAAATAGCCATGCATTTTTTCCCCAGCTAGAAGATAAATCAAACTGAACACAAGCAGCCAATGCTTTCTTAACAAAAGGCTACAATCACACAATGAATACTCTGGTTAATTGATTGTTGTACGTTTACAACTATTTTTATTAGAGCGGATATAATTATGCCTACAAAGCCATCATGGAATTATGCATAACCAAAGACTTGGATTGGTCTGAACATCTTTGACCCTGAAAAGAGATAATAAGATGGACTAAGCAAGATGAGGACTAAGGAACAAATTCAGGGCAGACCTGAACTGAAGAGTAGGGAGTCTTTTTTTTTTAATATTTTATTTATTGATTTTTAGAGAGATGGGGGGGGGAGAGAGAGAGAGAGAGAGAGAGAGAGAGAGAGAGAGAAGGGGGAGGAGCAGGAAGCATCAACTCCCATATGTGCCTTGACCAGGCAAGCCCAAGGTTTCGAACGGGCAACCTCAGTGTTCCAGGTCGATGCTTTATCCCACTGCACCACCACAGGTCAGGCCAAGAGTAGGGAGTCTTAATCCCAGGATGACTTAGTTTAGATGATCACCATACAGAAGAGTGGGTGGGGATCTATTCATTAGCTAGGCAGACACTACCAGAAGCCCCCAGACTGCTTCTCAAAGACAGATGAATATTGTATATGCTTTTCTCTCCATTTTAAAATTTATCTCCATGATAAACAGAATAAAAGCCCATAAAGATTCCTGATAGGTCCTAATAGATATCCTACTCCCCAAAACTTGTGAATATGTAACCTTAGAATAACTTACCTTACTGAAAGGGATTTTGCAGATGTGATTAAGACTAGACTTTAAGGTGAGGTGATTATTCTGTATTATCCAGGTGAACCAAATCTAATCATTTGAGTTCTTAAAAGAGGAGAGTCTTTCTCAGCTGAAGTCAAAGGCAGATGTGATTACAAAGGAATGGTGAGAAATGCAATGTTGCTGTTTCTGAAGATGGAAGTAAGCAGCCATGAGCCAAAAAATGCAAGCAGCCTCTTGGAGTTAGAAAAGGCAAGGAAATAGACTCTTTTTGTTACAGTATCCAGGAGGGAACACAGCTCTATCAACTCTTCCATTTTAGCCCAGTGATACCTGCATCAGACTTTGACCTACAGAATGTAAAATAAATGATGTGGTTTTACACTCCTGAGTTTGTTGTAATTTGTTACAGCAGCAATCGGAAACTAATATGATCCCAGAATCCAAGTCACCAACATTACTCAAGAGGTACTGCAGTCACCTCCTAACTGGTTTCTCTCTCTGCTTCCAGTTTTATTCTACAACCCACTGCTGTTCAATTGTCCTCATTACTTTCCAGCTCAAAACTTCAATAAATGCATTGCCATTAGGATAAAACCCATAATGCATAATGGCCCCTCTCTAACATCATATCGCACCACTTTCCCTCCCGTGAACCAGAAGTTCCCCCTCAGCAGTAACTGTTCTGACTTTTATAATAATCACTTTTGTTTTTATGTATAATGTAATCACCCATGTATATGTCACTAAATTATACAATTTGATTCTGTCAGTTTATTGAACATTATATAAGTGGAATAGTACAGTAAGTTTTCCTTTGAGTATGGCTTTCATGACACTTTCTTTGAAAATCATGTGTGTATTTATAGATGATATTTGTTCACATTCATTCTAATAATTAATCTCTTAATTCTTTTGAATTTGCTGTGTAAACAATCATATCATCTCTAAAAAATATTTTGTGTCCTTCCAAAACTACTTAAAAATATTTTGTTTTCAATTATCATTGGCATGTAATTTTATATTAGTTTCAGGTGTACAACATAGTGATTAGACATTTATATACCTATGAAATGGTCACCCCACAAGTCTACTATCCAGCTGACAAAAAACTCCTTTTATTTCTTGTTCTTTCTTTAGTGCACTAAGACTTCCAGTACAGTGTTGAATTAAAATGATAATAGCAGCCATTCTTGTCTTTTCAATCTCAGAGAAGTTTCAGCAAATTATTATTAGGTATGAGGTTTGTTGAAAGTTATTGTTTTGTTTTATTTCTGTGGATAGCATTTAACAGGTTAAATATGTTCTCTCCTATATCTAATGTGCTAGATGTTTTGAACATGGATGAATGTTGATCTACTGAGATGAACATACTGATTTTTCTTTTTTTTGCTCTTAATAAGAAAAATTATATTAATTAATTTTTGAAGTGGTAAACTAACCTTGAATTCTTAAAATAAACCCCATTTGATCACAGGGGGTATGTGGAGTGTGTGTGTGTGTGTGTGTGTGTGTGTGTGTGTGTTTTACTAGATTCAGTTCGCTAATATTTTATTCAGCATTTTTACAACTATGGTTATGAGAGAGATTGTCCTATAATTTTCCATAGGAATTTGTTGTGCTGACTGGAGTTATTCAGTTGCCTTATTATGCTGGAAAACCAGACTGCTTTAATTACTGAAGCTTTTTACACCATTTTAATTCCCAATAAAGCTTGTTCTCCTCTCTTATTTGATTTTTGATTGTTCTATTCAAGTTTATAAAATAAAAAATCAACTTATCTGGTTACAGGGAAAAACACAAATTAGTGTTTTTATTAAATTTATAAATTAGAAAAGATTAATATATATTTTTAAAGATTTTATTTATTCTAGAGAGAAGGGAGAAAGAGAGAGAAGGGGGGAGGAGCAGGAAGCATCAACTCCCATATGTGCTTTGGCCAGGCAACCCTGGGGTTTCAAACTGACAACCTGAGCATTCTAGGTCGACGCTTTTTCCACCCCACCACCACGAGCCAGGAGAACATTAATATTCTTGTGGCTTTGAACCTTTATATCAAAATATGTATTATGTTTTTTCATTTGTTGAAGTCTTGTTTTACATTTTTTATGCCTGTATTAGAGGTTTTTCCCCCCTAACAGAGGCTTGCATATTTTTTTGCTAACTTTATTGATAGGTGTTTTATTATTTTTGTTGCTGTTGAAATGGAATCTTGCATAAGGCTATTGATTTCTGTGTGTTAGTTTTATAAGCTGACACATTACTGCATTTCTTTATTGCTAGTATAGCTTTTAAAATAGAAAATCTTATTTTTTCTTCTTCTTTACAATTTTTATACCTTTCATTTTTTTTCGTATAATAATTTTATGAGATTGTAAGCCTGTACATTATTAAATGATGATGTTAATACTTGCTATGTTCTGCCTGTAAGGATATTTCTAGTGTTTTTTAAAAATAACATTGGCTTTAGGACAGAGATAGATACATTATCTTGTGTTAAGCAACTAACCATCAATTACTGTTTTGCTGAGTGTTTACCAAAAATAGATTTGGATCTTTCAAATATTTTTCTGTATCTATGCAGATTTTCATTTTATTTTCCTTTAAACCCATTAAAATGATAATTAGGTCTATATCTCTCTCAATATTGAACCATCTTTGCATTTCTGGGATAAATTTCACTTGGTCATAACAATTTTTTTATTCTGCAGGGCAAGAAAGTTTACAGCAACATTATCACATTAAAAATTGGAAATAATATACAAGTTCATTGACAGAGTAATAGAAAAAGTGAGGTACTTTCATAAGTGAAATAGTACATATTAATGGAAATTGAACATTACAAATCTAGGTACCAAGGTGGATGAGTCTCACAAATATAACACTGTGTCCCTCATCCCTCAAAAGAACCACCTTGCACTTCCCAGAAGTGGTTTTTTGTGGCATTCCCTGAGATCTGTCAAGGCTGGGCTTCTACTACCAAAATCCTAAGATTTTTCATTCAGCATCCCTCTACTTTCACCTAGAAGAACTCAGTTGTTTTTAGAAAATATTAAAAATATAATAGAATCTGCCTTGAAGTATTAGTGAAAACTGAGCTCGTGTTTTGACTTTTCCATTCTTAATTGCATTAGGATGGTTTTTAGATAGAGAAGTTAAATGACCTCATTATGTAGCCATGCATATGTGCTGAGGGCTTCTTCCCCATCCCTGGCCTCGACCAGAGGATATTCTTTTATACATTTCAAGGTTCTTTCTTCTGCCACCTTAGTTTCTTTGTATTGTACAATGCCCGAAAATAGTACAAGAACATCTTCTTTGCCACTCTAGGTATTGTTCATCATATGGCAACCTGATTTATAGAACTTCACCACAGAATTGATGGTTGTGAGCGTGAACTCAAATAGCAGTTACCTGAAAATCCAGACTCATGAGCTTGCATCCCCCAACCTGTCATATCTGCCAGGGTGAAATGTGGACCTTGTCAGCCTTCTGCTGTCTCTGTTGCTTATTTCAAAATGGTTGAATAGAAATACCTCACCTAGACTCTAAAATTTAAACCTGTGCCTTCCCAGATTTATTCTGCTTCTTCTCCAATCTAATCTTCCCAAATATACTCCTCATTTATACTAAGAGCCAATGAAAAAAAACGAATCAGTGACAATTGACAAATTGTTTTATGAACTAGCCTGTTCCTGACAGCAAACCAGATAGCACACTAAATGGGGTGTTTTGAGAATTTAATAAAGAACTACTAATTAACTCTGTGGGACTGTGAACCCTAAATCAGGGACTGAAGAAACCAGTCAAGCAATAGTGCAGTATCTCAAGGTTTGTGAATGGCGGGAAGCCTTGTACCATCTCTAGGCCTGACGGGGCCAAGAATAGGAGTGGTAGAGTGGTACAGGAACCCATAGAAGGTATTGTGTAGAGAGAGCTTCCTGAAAGAACTGTGGCCTTCAATAAAGGGATGTCAACAGCGTGTGCAGGGAAAATTGCAACCTCTCTCCTTTCACTCTCCAGCTCCTGCAGAGCTTCTCATTGGCCAAACCCAGTTAAAAGCCAGATGGCAAATATAGTCCACTGATCGTCTCTAATCAACAGCCTCCCAGAGCGGAGAGGAGGAGAGTGGAGAGTGGATCTGGAGGGGCAGACAGAAGATCAACAGCACTCTATGGATCCACCAATTGAATAAACACAATTCAAAAGGGACTTTATTCCATAGCAAACATGTTGCAAAGATTGTTGGCTTACAGAAAGAAAATACAAGGTTATTCTAAAGAAAACATAAAACTGAAGCCACATGTCAATTAAAAGGTGGATTTGAGGGCTCAACACAGTTGCATCATTATGTACAAGTGAAAAATACCTAGATTTAAAAGCCAAGGCATGGAATTGTTTAAGCACATACCCACTGATCATTATCTGAAAATCATCAAGTTTTTATTACCATTTTATCCAGAATCCCCTCACCGCTTCTCATTCAGATTTCTTAAACAGTTTTGTTCTTCCCAGCCTAATTTTATCCTCTAGGTTTCCTACCTCAGCCATCTTCTCTGATAGTTCTACTCTTTCTCTTGGACAAGTTAGTTTAGTTCTTTGCTGTTGTTTTCACATGTTCTCTGTTGAGACTCCAAACTACTTCTTCAGCTCAACTCTGTCTCTTGTGCTCCCAGCCTGTAGATCTGGCAACCTACTAGATACTCTTACTTAAAAATAACTTATACTTACATGCTGAAAACCTAACTCATTATCTTAAGCCATCCCAACAACCATCCCCCCACACACACACACTGTTTCTGAATTTTTAAATGCATTTAACATTTTATGGCCTCCTTAATCTTTGTTTCTAACAAAAATAGATAAATTATGGAAGAAATTCTTTTATGTCAGAAGAATAAGGAAATATTCTAAAGTTTTCATAGGTGCTTCCTATAATGATGAGGAAATCATATAATTCTATACTCTATGTAGGGGTCAATTTCCCAAAAGCACTTCTCAAAGGTAATCTTGAACACCTGTTCCTTCATTGTCCACACCCACGTGGTCATAAATCTATGGTGAATACATATAGCTCATGTCTTTCCCATTTGGTGCTATATATATTCCCAGTGCCTGGTACTGAAATGAATATTTCTTGAATGAATGAATGAATGACTCTGTGTTCTTCAACTCTATCTTCTAACTCTCACCTCCTCCATCTCTGCTGCTACCACTCTGACATAGATCCTTATCATCTTTTTCCTAGAGCACTGAAGAGCCTCTTAAAAGTTCTCCTGCCTCCAAATATTCCCCACTGCCAATCCTTTCTCTTCACTGCAGCCAATTACCTTCCCAAAGTGCAACCCTACTTGTATCACCCTCTTTTTTAAATAAAATAAAGACCGCCACTAGCTCTTCTTTGTTTGCTGGGCCTACAAATGGTTCCTGGGTGTTTGTCCAACAGTGTATGTACTTTACATTTGAGTGTGCATGCTTTTAGGCAAGGCATGAATTCCCTAGTTACCTAGTGACCCTGGCTTGCCTAACAATTTGCTGCCTCTTATGTGTAGGATAAAGCCCCAAATCCTCAGTGTGGAAATCAACTTGCTTTTTCTGCCTCATCTTTCTATCCCTACCTATCCACTCCTTTGAAACTCTGAACCTCAATTTTCACAGTTCCCTAAAATGTTTTCCGTGGGCTACGCACACTTTTCTCTTTCTGGGTGGTTCTTACTCATACTTTAAGCAATACCTCAAATACCTCTCCTACCATGATGCCTTTGTGAACTCTCTAGTTTTAGTTGTTCCTCCCTCTGTGATTTTGTTATATTTTGTCTGTCTCTGCACTACACAGTAATTACATTTTTACATTTATGTTCACTTAGCTACTTCAAACGCCTAAAGGCCTCGATAGATTGTAGCTGTCTTTGTGCAAAATTTGGAAAATAGCAAGAGCTCAATCTATGTTTATTAAATGAATGAACACTTTATTAGCCTAATTTATTGAACATCCTTAGTACTCATTAAACAGCGCTGTCTCTCTTATGTTTCACTGAAGCTTTCTCTAATGAATTTTGAGATAAAAAGGGAATATTGCTATACTGTCTTTTGGACACATGGGAATTTAATTCCTATTTATAATTTTCCTATATTACTAGAAATAATGTTTCCCTACAATGGCAAATCTCTGAGATTTCTGTTCAATGCAATTGTCATGATTGGAAAAAATTTTGCGGTGCCTGACTGCGGGCTCCGCACTGTGTATCCAAGCAGGTAAGTGTGTGCTGTGCTGGGGTGAGTTAGCTTCCGGCCCGGGAAAACGCCCCAGTGCATCTCCTTGGTGCAGGTTTATCCATCTGCCTCCTCCTTCTCCAGTAAGCTCTCCCAGGAAAGCCATGGTTCCTTTTTTCGACTGTGGATTCCTCTCCTCCGGAGCTTCCTGACATAGAACCTATCTGAGGAAGTGTTGGTTGAAAAGGCAAAAAGGAGGGAAATAATTTGTTCTTAAAGTTTTCTCCTTTTCACCTAATATTGGAGGGAATTTCTTTAAGATTAAACAAACTTGTTCTAAAATAACAAACTCTGTGAAGTATACATGCAACCACAATGTCATTATAAATACATTTTTCTTATCAGAAAAGGCAATGGGCAAATCAGCTACTCCTGCAAGGTCGTATTTCACAGAGACAGCTGAATTCACCCACTGTGGAATTATGTTATAAAGCCAGTGATTTAGCATTGTCATCTCTTTTGATTGACACCAAAAGCCTTCTAGGACAGTAAATGTAAAGACGTGACAAAAAAATCACTTAAATAGTGGCTTGATAGCTCCTCTTAATGAGTTTAAAATGTAGTACAACAACTTAATCAAATCAGACAGCTCCATAAAAGAATTAATTTGGTTATTGGCTCTCTTTCCAAAATGACTTTGTTTTATTCTCTGAGGTGAGAATTTTTCTGTGACTAAAACATTTACAACCAAATTCAGAATGATGTGACTGGGGATAGGTAACAGATTATTCTCAGAGCTGTTTGCATTGTGGCCTCCTATTGAATGAGCTGGCACACCTTTCCTTAAGTCTCCTTAAGAGAAAAAGAATCTGAATGACATGAATTAAAAACCATAAGCCCACACTTAGAGTCTCCATTCTGGGTAACTTGCACATTAAATTTTAGAAATTGGAATGATGCTGAGATGCTATTTATGGGCCACCAATGGTAGGGGGATTCAGGAATATATCCTCATTCTGTCCCAGACCACAGCAGTCATTTCTGGCAATGTCAAGAGAAAAACACACACACTGGTTCAGCCAAAGGCAGGAAGGTCTGCCTTCATTTTTTGCTAGCCTTCCAGCCCAAACTCCCGAAGAGGTTACTAGAAAGGTGGCCTTAGCCCCTCCAGAACTGTTGGCTTGTGCCTAGAGTAGAGGCTTAAGAAGACTTATTTCCTGTCTACCTGCAATCAAACCCCAAACTTTTAAGTGCATCTCAAAATTGAAGTTGGCTCTGAAATCAATCTTAAAGAGAAAATTACAGATGGTCAGAATTACTCACTGATTTGTAAGTCACCTACCATTGGTATGGATCACTATCTCTTGGATTGAGCACCAGATTTAAGAGTCAGCGTGCATTTTATCTTGTTACATAAAACCCAGTATCTTTAAATACTAGGAATTGTATAGAATTCAACATGGGAGGCTGGGAGACTGGAATGAAATGAGGAAAGAATAGATTCAGAGCCCCCACTGCAAACTTATATGGAGAACATTCGTATCAACGACCAAGTTCTCTGCACTTTTCAAGTGACTATTTCTTCTTTTCTCTGCTTTCTTTTTCTCCTGGAGTTAAATTCTTACATGTAGTGCATTCTACCATCTATCTTTGACATTTATGGGTGTTTTTTAAATATATGTCTGTGTCATCTGAGAGCCTGCAGACTCCATGAGGGAAGGGACCAGTCTCTTTTGTTTCACTATTTCATTCTCAACAAATAGTAGTGAGCCCAGGAAAAGCAGAATAAGTTACGTATTAAATGATTGGATGAACAGAAGAGAGAGACCACTAGATTCCACTGTCTTTGAAAGTTCTGCTCTTAATAAATGTGACTCAATCATGTTTCAGGGCTTAGGCACCTTTATCATTTACAAAGAGCTTTCACAAATACATCCTTATTATAAAGGTGACAGACATGTTGCCCCACCCATTTACAGTTGAGACTGAGGATTAGAGACGTCAAGCAGGTTGCACAAAGCTGCATAGCTAACTCCTGGCAAAATCAGGTTTTGAGCCCTTGTCTTCAAAGCCCAAGTGAGGCCAGTGGGTGTTTGCCAGACCATGTGGTCTCTCCTACACTTACGGACTCTTCTGTATCAGAGTGTGTAGGCAGTGATTATGTCTTATCCCTCACAGGTGTTTGTGCCTGCTCAGTACCAGATGTCGCGCAGAGCTTTCAGGTGGCAAACAAATGAGATGCAGTCTTTCTCTTAAAAGCTCTCATGATCTAATGTCAACTTAGTGTTTTGAACATGCAAATTTTCAACTTGCACTGTTGAACTTTTTTGTAGTTGAAATCCTACCCTACCCGCAGTTACAATAATATTCAGTAACATGGAAGGAAAAGCAAGGTTTGGTGTCTCTCACGTACATTAATGACTATTGCTTCCGGCTTAAAACAAGATTTTAATTATTCTGCAGATGGCTTTGGAATCCTCACGACAGTGCATATGTACAAAGTTGAAGCCAGAAGGCTTAAATACATGAAACAACTGTGGAACTTCTTTCAGCATGTACCGTTGGAACTAGGGTGGCATTGTCAGGGACTCGCTCTGGAAAAAATAGGCAGATTTTGTCTTTTCATTTTTCCAGTGTTAGCGTCTCCATCGAATCCCAAGTGAGAAAATAACCTGCAAAGGTGTGAGGTGGAAATCATATTACCACATTCACGCAGGTGAGATCGTCAGAGATGATGGGCAAGAAAATGGCACTTTAATGCATGAGAGTAGTCTTCCAGGATTTGTACAGAATGTGTTATATTTTAACAAGAAGTGTTCCCAGAAAGGTCACTTTCAGAAATATCACATGAGCCCTAGATAAGACTAGGTGGTTGATGGGCTGTAACATTCACAGGTAAAGCAAAGCGAGAAGAGGTGAGGTCCTTCGAGAAAGTGAAAATTACAAAACAAATCTATGTTTTGTTTGTTTTATAATAGATGAATTTGAAACAAAACAAAAAACTACCCTGTAAATAAGTAGAAACTGGAGAAGTAAATTAAATGATAAAGGATTAGTTCTCACATGTAGGAGATACCCAGAGTGTGCATGGTTTTGTGGAGGCAATTATTCCTAGTTTCAAGAAAAGATAGTTCCAAGAATGAAAATTATTTTATATTCAAGAGGAGACAGCTATGAACTGTGGTTCGGGGCACAAAGGAATGTGACAAGGTGGCAATGGATCTGAGGAAATAGTTTCACATGAAGCATGGCAGCAACAAATTACACTAGAGCTTTGGCTCAAGATGACCCAAAACTCTTGAAAGTTTCCATTAAATTAGTGCGTTAATATAGAAGACGCTGCCATATGGATTGAAGCTTTTCTAGGACTTGTATTAGTTGATCCCTCAAACAGGATGCAGACACTCATTGAATACAATGGTGAGTATCATGTCAGCATTCAGTCTTTTCTCATGGATGGACCTAGAAATTCATATGCTTAGTGAATAAGCCAGTCAGAGAAAGACAAGGACCATATGACTTCATTTATGTGTGGAATCTAATGCACAAAATACACTAACAAAGTAGAAACAGATTCATAGATACAGAGAACAGACTGACGGCTGTCAGAGGGGAAGGAGGTTGGCGACTGAGTGAAAAAGGTGAAGGGATTAAGCAAAGAAAAAGATTATGGACACAAAAAGATTCAATCTTTTCTTCCATACTGTACTAAATTAGATGCCTATAATGAATGTTACATTTGAAACTAACAATTTTGGGTTGTACCTATCATAGGTTCAGTAAGGGATCTCCTTTGTGTTTTATCTGAAACACTATAAATGACATTTTAAATGAAAATATGTTTAGGACATTTGCAGTGTATAGTTGAACAAAGTGTATTCTTATTTTAGATCCAACAGTGATCTGCGAGGACTCCGAACAAGGAGATGAGTTATGTTCTGTGTTGAGCAGAATGAATGGCATAACTCACAGGAAAAGAAAATCTAGTTTCTTTTACATACCACTTGCATATTGGGATTTTTTCTTCACTATTAGAACTTAAATTCTTAAAGTTTAGAGTTTTAAAAATTCTTCAGGGACTTTAAACCATCATTGAGTAATCCATCAAAAAAATCCAGAAGCTTTAAAGTTCTGTGACTAACATGTGTGAAATGTTTGAAGATGAAACTCTCTTCTGTAATTATACACTGCAGAATATGGAATAGTTTCTGCTGTGTGAATTACCTACCTGAGGATACTATTTGAAAGTTCTGTCTCGCATAAATAACAGTCAGTGTCTTATAAAAGAGTAGCAGTGTTTTCATACCTGGAATGAAAATTATTTCAGAGTCATTCTCATGCAACATTTTTACATTATTACTTAGAACTAGAGACTATGAAAGGGAAGTAAACTCACACAGCCGGTTCTTTTCAGACAGTGATTCAATTTATTCTTGTTCCAATATTGTAGGGAAATAAAAAAAGGTTAGAATTACCTTTTGGATTCAGTGTGGTATTTCCCCTTGATGCCTAAACAAATGGAAGACAGGTGGCTTTGCCAGCTTTGGACTCTAAGATAGGAAGGGATTTCTCTTGTGTTTTATCTGAAATCTGATGCTTTTCTGTAAATAATGAGAGATTTAGATATTGAACTTAATCCTTCAAACAAAGTCAATGCCTTGTGGATTTTCCAGAGATTGTCCTGGTTCATAAAAAGGAGGAGGCTTTCTTTATTTCTGACCTAGTATTATATTCTTTTGAATTATACGCTAAAACAGTTTGGGAGATGGGATTGTATAGTACAAACCTGCTCCTGCCCTAAAGATGGTGATTTAGTAGGTCTGAAGGGTGGTTCAAGAATGTGTACCGGAAACCTTGGCCAGTTGGTTCAGTGATAGAGCGTCGGCCCAGCATGTGGATGCCCCAGGTTTGATTCCCAGTCAAGGCATACAGGGAAGTGCCCATCTGCTTCTCCACCCCTCCCCTTCTTGCCTATCTGTTTCTCCACCCCTTCCTGTCTCACTTCTCTCTCTCTCTTTCTCTCTCTCTTCTCCTCCCCTCCTGCAGCCATGGCTTAATTAGAGCAAGTTGGCCCCAGACGCTGAGGATGGCTCCAAGGCCTCTGCCTCAGGCACTAAAAAATTGCTCTGGTTGCAATGGAGCAAGGGCCCTAGATGGGCAGAGCATCGCCCCCTAATGGGTTTGTCGGGTGGATCCTGATCAGGATGCATGCGGGAGTCTGTCTCTGCCTCCTCTCCTCTCACTTAAAAAAAAAAAAGAAAGAAAATAGAATGTGTAGGGAATTTTTTGCTTTATTGCGGTTAAATTAGATAACAAAATTTATCATTTTAATCACTTTTTAGGGTGCAGTTCATGGCATCATGTACATCTACACTGTTGTGCAGCCAACACGGCTGTCCATATCCAGAAGTTTTTGAAGCGGTGTACCCACTAAACAGTCACTCCTCATTCTCCCTTTCCCTGAAACAGTAATCACTATTCTACTTTCTCTCTCCAGGAATTTGACTATTCTAGATACCTCCTCTAAATGAAGTCACCAGTCGAACAAGATTCATCCTTTGTATCTGGATTGTTTTACTTAGCATGTTTTCAAGGCTCGTTCATATTATAGCATATCAGAATTTTAGTCCTTTTTAAGTCTGACTATATTCCATTGTATGTATATACTACACTTTGTTTATCTATTCATCTGTCCATAGACATTGGGTGTTTCCACCTTTTGGCTATTGGGAACAATGCTGAGAACGTCAGACTACAAATGTCTGTTCAAGTGTCTGCTTTCAATTCTTTTGGCTATATATTTATATATTCCTGGAAGTGGAATTGCTGGATCACATGGTAATTCTATATTTAATTTTTTGAGAAACCATAATAATGTAGAAATACACACTTTTTAACCAACACTGCAGGTCATTTGATCAGGTAATTTGGAAAACAGTTATTTTTCAGTTATATATTGCTGCAGAACAAACCATCTCAACAATTAATAGCTTAAAACAGTAGTTATTTATTCAGCTCACAATTCTATGGGGTCATTTGGACTGTGATGGACTTCTCTGGTCTCTGTTGGTCTAGCTTGTGTTTTTATGGTCATTTGGCTGGTCCCAGATGGCCTCAGGCATATGTATGTTGATTGTTTAGTTTTGTTGGCTAGGACAATGATGTGACTGGGCCTAGAATCTCTCACTGTCCAGTAGTCTCGCCCAGGCCAGTTCCTGTGGTGGCAGGGTTCCAAGAATAGCAAGAGAGCAAGCTCCAATGCACAAGAGCTCTTCAGGCCTTTGCTTGCATTATGTTTGCCTGTCCTACTGGTCAAAGCAATTCACCAGGCCAAACCCAGAGTCAATGCAGAGGGCATTTCCAAAGGGTGTGGCTATCAAGAAGCAGAAAAAGGGCTGGGACCATTACTATTATCACTCCATCACAGCCTTACTGCTTAGTTCAATTTTCTGATGAACTCTAAGTTATCCGAAAACTTTCTCCTGCCATCATAAATCAGTGCCTGAAACACGATAGTCTCTGAAGTTGCATGCAGGCCTCAGGAACCGTATGTCCCACCTTCTTGAAAATGCTCTCCATTTGTGTGCTCATTCATTCATTTAACAAATACTTATTGTGCATCTACTTGTGTCTAAAACTCTTCTAGGCCTTAGGGACAAAGCCATCAACAAAATAGTCCAGGTCCTTCTTCTCTCAGGAATTACATTCTACAGTAGGTAAAAATGTTTCGTGAGTGAGAATAAATGTGTTTGAATCTCCACACATATCCAGGAAGGTATGTGTTTGTTTGTTTGTTTGTTTGTTTGTTTTTTAGCTTGGAGAATATTCATTTCCCATTCTTCACTCCTTTATGCTTTTATGAGCATTTGAATATAAAAAAATAGTTTGTTTAATTAAAAGTTTCAGATATTTCAATTCCAGAAAGCAGATGTAAAGCTCTGTATGGACATGAAAACTGATTTTCCACTTGTAATCTTTATACAAGACAGGTTTGCTTCTCACCTCCTTTATGCTTTCGGCAAGTTGTCATGGCTAAAACTTTTGGCTTCACTGCTGCTTGAGGGATGAAAGCTGAAGTTCAAGGGGCACTGAAGAGTCACATACGGCTGCAGACTGAGGGCTGTCTAGGGCACACATTTTCTTTAGACATTTCTTTACTATTTATTATTATTATTAGCATTATTGTGTGTGTTTAGTCCTGTGGGAATAGAATGGAATTCTGTACTTTTAAACTAGCATTACTTTGTTGGAAAGGTTGCCTTTTATAGACTAAGCGTGTCTTGCCACCTCTCAGCACCTGGAGAAGAGATGGTTTCATGCCCAGCCGGCGGTGCAGGTGTGGAGATCCTCAGGACTCAGGCCCTGGTCCACTAAACTCACACATGAACAAGTGCTTTCTCTGCATAAAAGCCAAGCTCCATGTTTCCATGTAACCAAACATCACAGTGGGCAAGAAGTAAAAGATTGCATGTGGGAGGACTCAAAGCATGCACTTCAGTCAGACAGATGTGTCAATTATTAGTATTGTGATCCTGGGCAAATGACTTAATCTTTCTGAGTCCGGTTTGTTTTTTTTTATCTCTAAAATGGGATAATAATACTACCTACTCTAGAAAATTTGGAAGTACTAAGAGAATGCACACAGAAATCTTGGCACAGTACATGTGATAGGCACTTGATAAAGTATTAGCTGAAGGCTGCTATCTTCAGAAATGCTATTATAATCAACAGTTTTATCACCACAAAGACCTACGGGGCGGTACTCCGTGAACCATCCCAGCACCATTTCAAACTCAGACAGACATTTATGAAACTAAATTTTGCTATTTATCCATAGCCAGTCAGAGATTCATTACTCTGTGGGCTCTTGCCCACTGTTAGAGCTATTTTCTATGACTTGGAGTTATCACAGGAACAACAGCAAATGAGTCTTTCCCAATGACAACAAGACCCGGGACTTCAAACACTAGCACCTTGCCTGGAATGGCTTTAGGATTGCTAGACATAAACCCATTTCCCCCCAATATTCTCCTAAATAGTTTTCCATCAGACTTTTTTAGAAGAGCCCACCACTAAAATGTGAATTTATTCAATCGTGCATTTTCCAGGTTAGCCTGAGCTGAAAGTAGCAGCTGCACCCGGTGGGAGATTGGTTGGGAGTTGACTTTGATGGATGGGCACAGGCGTTTTATGCGGTAAGAGAAGGAGGGAGAGATTTTGGATCCTGAGTATGGGATCCATGCTACTCACATTTTCTGGAACAATCCAGTTTCACCACAAACATGAGACACTAAGTACAGGGTCAGAGGCTACCTCTGGACAGCGAGGGAAACTGCATGCATTTGGTGCTGAGGAGAAAAAGAGATAAAGAAATTAGAGATAGGAGAGGAATCTGGAAAGGAAATGAATGGAGGTGAAAGGCAAGCTTTTCAGCTGAGTTATATGAGCCACATTAACGGTAATGCCGTGTGAGAAAACACTGTCTCACACCCACATCTATGTGACAGGAAGCTGATCTGCCTGCCTGGATTTATTTCTCTCTGGGGCTGTATTTCTCTCTGGGGCTGTATTTCTCTCCTCACTTTTTTTCTCATCCCTTACCTTGTTATTGGGTAATCTCTTCTCCCCCTAAAGAAATCATAATTCTATCATGGTGGAAATTGAGGTGTCTTCAAGTTTCTTACTAGTCTGAGAATATTTTCTTAAGACAAATTGTCAGTTTCCTCTTTTATGGAAAATACTAAAATACCTTTTTTTTTTAAGAGAATGACCTTGACCTCTTCCCATGTGCTGTTCTTCCTAATTTATAGACCAGGCTAGAAAAATTGAACTGAAGGGGCTGTCGGCCTGAGGGTGACAGCCATATCAACAGCATCACAATGTTTGCTCCAAGAGACCTTGAAGCCATGCCCTGGTCATTTTTACCAGTGACCATCGTGAGTGGCAGCCCCGTAGACATGGAACGCCATTGTTTCTGTTTTGTCCTGGCCCAATCCTGGGGCCCAGTGCACAGTCAGTGCCCCATAAATATGTATCGGCACTGATTGGAGAGATGATGTATAATGTAAAATAATAACCTTGCCAGAAACAGTTGACACCATAGGAGTTAACACCTCCAGCAAGTGGTCCTTGGCGCCCTGCTCCAGCAGCGGTTCCCGCCCCCTGTGCAGCACTCTCCCAGCCCAAGACACCATGCGTCTCAACCTGTGGCCTGTGGACTCGACCCTAGGAAAGCAGTGGTGCTGTCGCCTGCACCTGTGGCTTCAAGACTGAACACCTGGCCACTCTTTCCTTAAATATGTCTAAGGTCATGCTCTTATTAGTTTGGAAATGGGAAGTCTCAGATTATTTCTAAAAGCAACTGCAACCTGGGGACACACTGACTCAGTTCTCCAGTTTCTGTGAAAATGATGTTTGAGAGGACACGTGAGCTGCCCTCACCTTCCCCAAGAAATCTACATGCTGCTGAGATGCTATGGACCCTCAAGAGGTAGAATTTTTTTTCATCCCCTGATGTTTAAGTGCAAATAAAGACCTTTGATCATTTCCCTTGAAGTGTGAGGCTACTGCTGTTGGCCTCTTGAAAGCAAGGGACAGGACATCCTAACACCCTAACACTTTCAGACAGGGGTGGGGTGGGGGGCGCCTCGATGGGAATGAGCTCCAGCTTTGTTCCGAGGTTGCCCTCACTGGCTCAGTAACTTATGAGTGACACTCAGTGGGTCAGCAGTGATTAGAGCAATGAGAACTTCTACCATGGGAAGCACTCCCCAAACAGAATTAAGACATGGAGAAGCATTCTTATTCTCCGTGACTTGGTTTCTCTGGCCTGTACAATGTCACTCACACATGGGAACAGGAGTGGAGACTGAGGGATGCAAAGGTGCTATCAGTGATAGTTTATGGGGTTGTACCCCAGACTAGCTGAGCTTGTTAAATTTTTATTTTATGTATAATATTTTATTTTCATTTTGTTTATAAAATAATTTTATTTTTATATTTTATATATAGTATACAATGTAATTATGTTGTACATACTTTGTCTATATTACATTTTTATTTTGTAATATAGTGATAATGATAACATGCCCTTTATCACCATTAATCCTCATCTTTATTGTTTGAAAGAAGTGGAATTATTCTCATCATTTTACAGATGAGAGAAGCTAAGTGATTTGCCCAAGATCCCATGCCTGATAAGTGGTGGAGCCAAAATTTACCCCAGACCTGGTGACTAGTACCTGAGACATTTACCTACCACACTGCACTGATCAAAGTGGCCAGAAACTTTTGGAAATCTGGGGAGAGTGCATCACTAGGCAGTAGAGAGACATAAAAGTCTGTGGGAAGGGATAGAAAAAAATATCTTCTCTGCAGAAGTAATGGTTAGGAATTTTTCAAGCCTCATAGAAACCAAGACTATCTCTTTGTGACCAGGAGCACACTTAGCTGGTTAGTACACATACCTATGGAAATACAGACTGCAGAATCTCACCGCCGGGTGTCGGGATGGGGTGGGAGGCACAGGAGCTCCATCCGGGTCAGCACTGGCTCTGGAAACAAGGGAGGAGAAGCATCAATGTGGAGCGGCTCCGGGGCTTCACCCCACCTGGGAATGGGAGGGTATCTTGCTTCCAAATGCCAGTTAAAACTAGGTACAGTAGAAGAAGGGGTACAGATAGTGATACAATAGCTTACATTTCTAATTAAAGGCGTTGATAGGTTTTATGTTTTGTGGAAAAACCCTTCTGTGCTGAGGGAAAGCTAGAGGGACAAGACCTAACTGAACTGAGTGGACGTCCTCTGGGTTGGGAAGGGGCCATTGGGAGTCAGTATATGGGCTTTTGTAATAAGGCAGCCTAGATGCTTTTAGCTACAGTTCCAGGTGGTTATGGGTAGATTAGACGAGGTTCCTAATACATCTTAGCACTCATTTATTCACTTAGTGTTTTTGATGAACCAGGCAGTACTTTAGGGGATATGGTGGAAAGGGATAGAGAAATAAACAAAATTGTACTTTTCCTCCAAAATATAATGGTTAAATGGTAAAAAAAAAAACAAAACAAAACTAGCACCAATTTCATGAGGTGTTCCCATGGACATATTTGAGAGTTACTATACTATTAGTGAGGCAGGGGCACTTAAAGCCTCTTAGCGGTAAGAAAGTCAAGTCCAAGAAAGCTCCCTTAAAGAGGCCTTGCACTGTGGCATGGAAGATTTGCCTGTGTCAGGGCTGACGTGGAGAGCATCCCAGGCAGAGGGAGCAGTGTGTGAACAGGAGAATGGAAGAGTGAAGCAGCCCCACAATCCAGTGAGTACATTGTGAACAACTAGAACTAGCTAGCTGCTCACCTAACTCCTCTGTATCTTTGAAGGAATGTGGAAACCCAGTTCTAGAACCACAAAAACCTCAAGCCAGGATCTAGGTTTCATTATGAAATCAGACTCCCTGATTTTAGAGCCTCTTCTGGGATTCTACACATAATTTCATATTAATACCACCTAGACAATAGATGCCCTTTTTATGAAATTAGAATTTCCAAGGAGGAAAGGAGCTAATATTTTTTTTGAACAGTCACTGTGTTCCGGGCACAGGCCGAGGTGCTTTTTGGTTCCCAGGTGGGGTAGTTTTTCATTTGTTTTTTGTATCATTGTGCTTGCCAGCAACTTGCTCCGCAACTATAGCTGCTAGCCTTAGTCAATCACTGAGCGGCATCTCTTCTAACCAGAGATGAGTTGTGATCTGTTTTCTTCTGGGCTTCCATTTGCATTTAGACACATCTTCTGTGAGAGGCCGTCCCTAAATCCTACTGCTACATTGTATTTCAATACGTGGCTTGCCTCACAGCCCTACTCCCAGCTGCCATTCTTTCTTTCTTCAGAGACTCTTACAATTATTTACATCCATGTGTGGCTCACCACATTAAGTGAAAGGATACACAATTAATGTCCCCACTCATTGAGGCAAGCTGGCCTTTCTGGGATGCCTTTAGAACTTGTCTTGGAGAGGACTGTGCAAAATGGCTGCTCAAAATGAACTTTAACTAATTATTCAATCAACAGTTTGGCAGAACAGTCAATAGGAAAAAATGTACCATCGGCTGAAATTGATCACACTTCATTTCCCATCAATTGTCAAGCCAAATTGTGGATAAAGTCGTAAGTAAAGGATCATTGCCCATCATTCTTGCGGCCGGCTTTCCCTATCTCTTCCACTTGCTTAGACCCGGGACTGGTCGATAAAAAGCTAGTATTTTGTCCGTACAGAGGGAATCAGTATAAAATGTTTACCACCTTCTAAGATGCAGGGGAGGCGAGCGTATTTTCTATTTCATAATTGATGCAGCTGCAGCCATATAATCCCCTAACCTTGTCAAGCAGCACGGATATGGAGGCTGGTTTTTAAATCCCATGATCCATTATGCATCACTTATTTCCACATCTATTACCATTCCATCAGCCAAATGACAGGATTCCCCATCAGGGCCTCTGAATGTGTAGGGCCCTTCAACTTTATGCCTGTGGATAGGCATGTGGAACTTCACACACAGGTGATTTACAGGCAATTAGCAGGAGGCAATGACAGATTTAGTGTAGCTTTTCTGGAAGGTATGAATAAAGGATACAGGAAGGCAGATAATTCCACCCACAAAAAAAAAAAAAAAAAAAAAAGGCTTGGATAGATCCAAACGATGAATTTTGTAACTTTAACCACTACCCTCTCAGAAGATGTTGTAAAATAGAATGTGTTCTTAATAAGTTGATTGGCAGCCTCTAAACTCCATTGCTGGCCATGGTTGATAGAGACCACCAACTGGTGGGCCAGTGGGTCCTGGAGAAAGCAGAAATCCCACAGACTCAAATTTATATAAATGTGTCCTCTCCCCCACCATGCCCCCAAACCAACTCTCCTCCTTCCTTGTTCCTGGGACCTGGTGGGCCCTTAGGCAGAGAAGGCCTTTGGGATCTGGACATCAGCCACCAGGAAATAAGCAGAATGGAATTTTCTGAGAAACATGGCCATGTGCAAAGAATCAATCACATTTTTCTCACAATTAATTGTGAGAAAATGACAAAAATGGAGTATTTAAATGTTATTTACAACATAGGAAACACATGTTTAGAAATTTGAATGACCTCCCTAATGTCTTGTAGCTACTTAATGACAAAGCTGGGTTTTGATTCCAGTTTTTTAGTGAAAGATATTTTTTCCCCTAAACCATATTTCCTTAATCAGTAGATTTCAATTTACCAGTTTTTTAATGCATATACACATTCTTTATTCTCTTGTTCGCTCAACAGACATATATTGAAAACTCACGGCCCTGGCTGGTTGGCTCAGTAGTAGAGCATCAGCCTGGCGTGCGGGAGTCCCAGGTTCGATTCCCGGCCAGGGCACACAGGAGAAGCGCCCATCTGCTTCTCCACCCCTCCCCCTTTCCTTCTTCTCTGTCTCTCTCTTCCCCTCCCGCAGCCGAGGCTCCATTGGAGCAAAGTTTGCCCGGGCACTGAGGATGGCTCTAGTTGCAACAGAGTGACGGCCCAGATGGGCAGAGCATCGCCCCCTGGTGGGCATGCCAGGTGGATCCCGGTCGGACGCATGCGGGAGTCTGTCTGATTGCCTCCCCATTTCCAATTTAAGAAAAATACAAAAGAAAAAAAAAAGAAAACTCACTATGTGCTATGTGCTTACTATTTGTACCTTCAAGGAGCTCACAATCTTGGGAGAGAGACAGACTGGCAAGTGAGAAATATAATGCAATGCAAGGATTACTGAAGTGGTTGGAGGGTAGGTGCTGTGGGAAAATGGAGGAGGGACGCCAACTTCCATCTTTGGGATGGCCTAGCAAAGTCTTTTCTGAGGAAATGGTGTAAGGCCTCAAGGACCAGCAGGAGTGAGCCAGGTTGAAAGGCCTTTCCATGCCGAGGAAATAGCATATACAAAGCCCCAGAGACAAGACAAAACTTATAGGCAGATGGTTGGAGCTTAGGATGCAAGGTAGAAGGAGGACGAGTTGGGCTGGAGAGCTTCCTCCGCCTATTTCCTATTCGTGGAGAAGCTTATAAGCCTGAAAAGCAGCTGTCTCCATAGAGCCAGGCCTCCAGTCTCCTCCTCCTGCCCCTCCTCCTCCTCCTCCTCCTCCTCCCCCTCCTCCTTCCCTTCCTCCTTCCCTTCCTGCCCTCCAGAAAGAAGGAAGTTTGACTTTTGGTGGAGATCAAGAACCTCTTAAGAGTAGCTACAGCAGAAATAATGTTTCTGCTTCAAAGAACACAATGGTGATTGCTCCACAAACATTTCCCCCACACCAAAAAAAGATTGTATGCTGTGATTTAATCAAGGGTACTTGCTTCTGGTCTGGGAAGGACCTGAGATTTGAGGACAAGCTTGCTGCTCCAACTGCTTTCACAATGGTATTTAATACTGTTGTTGACTTCTTCATATATCAATCTTTTTACTCAAAAAAAAAAAAAAGCTGAGATGCACACTGTAAAGCCAGTAGCCACAGTCACCTGGCCCATGTAGGTTCTCATTTGATTCGAAGACAGTAATGAAACAATGGAGTCAAGAACTGGCAGGCCATTACCTTTAATTCTAGCTCGCACCCAGCCAGTGAGAAAATACACACAGTGGGAAAATACTTCTCTTTTCAGTCAGGTCTCCCAAAGCCACTGACTCATTGAGTATTCCTAAAATCAAAAGCCCCACCAGTTTTATTCACCTCTGTTCTCATCTCCTTCTCTCCTCTGCAACGCTGATGGCAGGAACCATGAGCAAGAGCCCCAGATCTGCCTTACTTTATAGTGTATAAGTTAAAGCCTTTAAGCCAATATACAAATAAGGAAGTCTCTGATACAAAGCACCACCCCCTATCATGCAACAGTCAAGGGTGTGGGGAAAAGCTTAGTTTTGAAAAGATCTTAGTATTAAAAGGGTGGGAAAGGCTTAGTCTTAAAACTAAGCCTTAGGATATAAGGGTTTTGCCAGTTTACAGCCTCTCTCCCACAACCAATGCAAACTATAAGCGAGCAAATATATACATCCTATTTACAAACTTATTTGACCAATACACACTCTTTTAAATGATACTATTTTCCCTTCCAAGTGTTTTACATTGGAGAATATATCACCATTCTCAAGTCTATAAACTGTCCTCCAACCACAAAAAAGGGTTGGAATACTGCATTAAAATTAGGATCTTCAGCAGCTTCTCAACTGTTACCTTTTTAATTGAGTGAAAATAATATACTCACAATAAAAAAAAATCCCTGGCTCAGCAGTAGAGCATCAGCCTGGTATGTGGAAGTCCAGGGTTTGATTCCCAGTCAGAGCACACAGGAGAAGAGACTATCTGCATTCCACACCCCACACCACTCTCTCTTTCTCTCTCTCTCTCTCTCTCTCTCCTTCCCACAGCCATGGTTCATTCAAGCAAGTTGGTCCTGGTCACTGAGGGCGGCACCATGGCCTCACCTCAGGTGCTAAGAATAACTCTGTTGCTAAGCAACAGAGCAACGGCCCCAGATGGGAAGAGCATCACCCCATGGGGGTTTGTAGAGCCCATGGTCATAACCATGAAAGTTTCCATTGGATTTGGGCAGACAGTAAAAGAACTGTGGAACCAGAAGATGGTGGTCCATTTCATTTATTAGAGTCTCGTAACGGCAGGCAAGCAAGCAGCCAGGGAAAACTGCTTCTCCCTCTCCCTCTCTTGGGCTCACAAGCAAAACAGGCGCGGGGGGGGGGGGGGGGGGAATCCCTCCCCTAAGAAACAATAGCAAACAATGGCCCCTCCCAATGGCAGCAGGCAATCTGCAATTTACATTCTGTTGCCCAGAAGGCAAATACCTGCAGCCTTACATAGACTAAACACGCATGGTGCTGCCCCATGGCCATGCACCAATCAGGCAGAGTACAAGCGAGCAAGCCTAACAAACTTGTAACACACTTGTTTGCCCAACATGGCTTGTTGGGTGGATCCCAGTCAGTGTGATTGCTGGAGTCTGTCTCTCTGCCTCCTCACCTCTCACTATATAATACACACACACACACACACACACACTCACAGTTGTTTCAAAAACAATGTGGAGAGCCTCAGTATTAAGACCTCTTAGTTCTGACTGACATGAGCAATTTCGAAGGAAGGAGAAATAGCAATGACATGAATAGGACTTTATGGGCTACAAGTCTGGATAGGACCATTCACAAAAAAAGGAGACTGGCCCTTCCTGTAATATTTCAGAGTTGGTGAGCCTGAGGAAAGCAAACCAAGTTCAAGCTGTGTAACCAGGAAATGGCAGAAAGAATGTGGGGGCTGGTCCCTCTCCACTGCCTCCCAAGCAGTAAACGCTGGGGACACTTGTCGTAGAGCCTTTCTTTAAGTCCATGATGCCAATTTCTATTCCCTTCAGCATCAGAATGTCGTTGAAGTAGAACAGGGGATGTTAACACAAGATTTTAAAATGACAGAGTGTTATTCTCTGTTCACTGCAGAGCAGAACTGGTAGCTATCCACCTGGTATGGTGTTCAGGATACAAATGCAGATGCCCCCAGGAGCCAGGCAGGAGCCGTGACTTGCCAGGCTGGCCTGGTGAGTGCTGAGGGCACACAAGTGGCAAGTGGCCTCTGGCATGTCCGCTCCACATAACGGGTCATGAGAGACTGAGGACCCAGTGACCTAGATCCTCTGTTTCCAAGGAAAGTGAAAATTGGCTTTCGGGTGTGTTCCTTTTATGTTTTTAAATTAGAAATTTTCTGTTTTTGCAATGTTGCAACCCCTGCTTTGTATCCTTATTTACTAGGAGGAGAAGTGATTGTTTCCTCTATTTAAAGAGGTGAGTATGAGATAAGGGAAAAATTAAAACAAGGAAATCACACATAACAGATGACTGTGACATTTCCCCAGGGATCCAGAGACAGGGGTTATGAAGGACTCGGGGTCTCTATCCAGCCCTATGGCCCTGTGGACTAGACACATTGATTCCTTGAAGCCCCCAGGAAAAAGTGAAACCATATTAAGCCCTTGAGTTCCTGGGAAGGAAAAAAAAAATGTCCTATCTGCTTAAACTGTTCCATTGTAAAGCAATGACATCCTTTGAATGACAGGATAGGGGAGACCACATCTGGATCTGCCCAAATGAAATTGAGGCAGAAGTTTTAAACTGTTCCCCACGCTCAGTGGCATGGAACACTAACAATCACATCCTTTCTCTACATAGTTATGTGTGAAAGGAGGAGGTGCTCTCCCTGCTCACTGAGTGAAGCTGTAGGGACAGCGAGCTGTGTTGTCACCACTGAAGTGCCCCAGAGCACAGGTGACGTGGGCCCATAGAGAAGGTACTCCAGGGCAGTGAGAACTGGCCAGGCCAGGTTTGCTTTGGCTGTTATGGTCTTCGTACTGCGGCACGTGGTGCTCACACCATGGGAGTTCTTGCCTCTCACCTCGGTAGCTGCATCTCTATAGCTAACGGAACAGAACTGGAAACACTTTAAGCAGGCACTTCTAGAAGAAAGTTCCCCCACTGGCCCGAGCACCATCTCAGTTCCCTGCTCCGTGTTAATTCTAAAGCCTGGCCTGGAGGGGTTTCTGCACTGACCTCATAAGTATCCTGGCTTGATGGAAAGTCATACCTGAGTCCTTTTTTCACAATAGTCCCAGTAGTAGAAAGGTTGCTGAACGTTCCTGCCCAGATATAACTGTAGTGTTTAGACTGTTACTTCCTTTTTGCTAGAAAAAACACCTTGGATGTGCCAGCAGTCCAGTCTTGGTACACTTCTTTTTAATTGATTTTGATTTATTGTGTTTACATACATTCTAGAGTCCCCCCGAATGCATCCCCCCTCCACTGTGTTCCCCTCAACATCCCCCTCACCACCCTCCCCCCTTCCCTCCAGGATTTGCTTTTCTGCTCTCTATAATGCTGTGTTAGGTACATAAAATTTCACCAGTCTCCTTCCCTTCTCTGATCCCATCCTCTCATCCCCCTTCCCTCTTTTCGCTTTCCCTCTGGTCCCTTTGATCTCACCTCTGTCTTATTCTGTTCCTCAGTTCACATTGTTCATTGGATTCCACAAATGAGTGAGGTCATATGATATATTTCTTTCTCTGCCTGGCTTATTTCAATTAACATAATAGTCTCCAGGTCCATTTATGTTGCCGCAAAAGGTAAGATTTTCTTCTTTTTCATGGCCCATAGTATTCCATTGTGTATATGTACCACTGCTTTTTAATCCACTGGTCCACTGATGGACACTTAGGCTATTTCCAGATCTTAGCTATTGTAAACAATGCTGCAATAAACATGGGGATGCATTTCTTCTTTGAATCAGTGATGTGGTGTTCTTGGGATATATTCCTAAAACTGGGATGGCTGGGTCAAAAGGCAGTGCCATTTTTAATTTTTTGAGGAATCTCCATACTGTTTTACCACAGTGGCTGCACCAGTCTGCATTCCCACCAGCAGTGTAGGAGGGTTCTCTTTTCTCCACATCCTCACCAGCACTTATTCTGTGTTGTTTTGTTGATGAGCACCATTCTGACTGGTGTGAGGTGATATCTCATTGTGGTTTTAATTTGCATTTCTCTAATGGTTAGTGATGTTGAACATTTTTTCATCTATTGGCCATCTGTATGTCCTCTTTGGAGAAGTGTCTATTCATTTCTTTTGCCCATTTTTTGATTGGATTGTTTATCTTTCTGGCTCAGTTTTACAAGTTCTTTATAACTTTTGGTTATTAACTTCTTATCAGACGTATTCTCAAATATATTTTCCTATTGCGTGGTTTGTCTTTTTATTCTGTTCTTATTGTCTTTAGCTGTGCAAAAACTTTTCAGTTTGATATAGTCCCATTTATTTATTCTGTCCTTTATTTCACTTGCCCATGGAGATAAAAGATTGCTGTGAGAGATGTCAGAGAGCTTACTGCCTATGTTTCCTTCTAAGATGCTTATGGTTTCACAACTTACATTTAAGTCTTTTATCCATTTTTAGTTTATTTTTGTGAATGGTGTAAGTTGGTGGTCTTGTTTCATTTTTTTGCAGGTAGCTGTCCAATATTCCCAACACCATTTATATATTAAAGAGACTGTCTTTACTCCATTGTATGCTCTTACCTCCTTTGTCAAATATCAATTGTCCATAAAGGTTTGGGTTTATTTCTAGGTTCTCTGTTCTGTTCCATTGATCCATATGCCTGTTCTTATGCCAGTACCAAGCTGTTTTGAGTAAAATGACCTTGTAGTATAACTTGATATCAGGAAGTGTGATACCATCCACTTTATTCTTCTTTTTCAAGATTGCTGAGGCTATACATGTTTTGGGGGGTTTTTTGGTTCCATATATATTTTTGGAATATTTTTTCTATATCTTTGAAGTATGTCGTTGGTATTTTAATAGGAATTGCATTGAATTTATAAATTGCTTTGGTAATATAAACATTTTAAAGTTTATTCTTCCTATCCATAAACACGGTATATGCTTCCACTTGTTTGTATCTTCTTTGATTTCTTTTATGAATGTTTTATAACTTTCTGAGTACAAGTCTTTAACCTCCTTGGTTAAATTTACTCCTAGATACTTTTTTATTGTTATTATTATTTTTGCAATAGTGAAGGGAATTGTTTTCTTAATTTCTCTTTTAGACAGTTCATTGTTGATGTATAAAAATGTCTCCAATATCTGAATATTAATTTTATATTCTGCCACCTTGCTGAATTCATTCATCAGGTAGAGTAGTTCTTTGACTGAAACTTTAGGGTTTTCTATATACAGTATCAATCATCAGCAAATAATGATAGTTTTGCTTCTTCTTTTTCCAATTAGGATGCCTTTTATTTCTTCTTCTTGTCTGATTGCTGTGTCTGAGATTTCCAGATTATGTTGAATAAGAGTGGTGAAAGGGGCACCCCTGCTTTGTTCCTGATCTTAAGGGGATTGCTTGTAATTTTTACCCATTGAGTATGATGTTGGCCGTGGGTTTCTCATAGATGGCCTTTATCATGTTTTAGCATCTAAATTCATTAGGGATATTGGCTTATAGTTTTATTTCTTTGTGTTGTCTTTGCCTGGTTTTGGAATCAGAATTATGCTCGCCTCATAAAAGGAGCTTGGAAGTCTTCCCTCCTCTTGAATGTTTTGAAATAGCTTAAGGATAGGAGTTAGTTCTCCTTTGAATATTTGGTAGAATTCGCCTGTGAAGCCATCTGGCCCAGGGCTTTTTTAATTGGAAGTTTTTTGATAACTGTTTTGATCTCATTTGTTGTAATTGGTCTGTTTAGGTTTTCTGATTCTTCCAGATTGATTTTTGAAAGATTATATGTTTCAAGGAATTTTTCCATTTCACCTAGGTTGTCTAATTTTTGGCATACAGTTTTTCATAGTATTTTCTTACAATCCTTTGTATTTCTGCTGTGTCAGTTGTTATTTCTCCACTCTCATTTCTAATTTTATTTATTTGAGTCCTCTCTCTTTTTTTTCTTGCTGAGTCTGGTTAAAGGTTCATCAATCTTGTTTACCTTTTCAAAGAAGCAGCTCTTGGTTTCATTGATTCTCTGTATTGTTTTTTTTGCCTCTATGTCATTTATTTTCACTCTGATCTTTATTTTCTTTCTTCTGCTTCCTCTGGACTTTATTTGCTATTCTTTTTCTAGTTCTTTTAGATTCAGGGTTAAATTGTGTATTTGAGCTTTTTCTAGCTTTCTAAGGTATGCTTGTAATGCTATGAACATACCTCTCAGGACTGCTTTTGCTGTGTCCCATAAATTTTGAGTTGTTGTACGCCCATTTTCATTAGTTTCAAGGAAATTTTTTATTTCTTTTTGATCTCATTGTTAACCCATTCATTATTTAATAACATGCTATTTAGTTTCCAAATGTTTGAGTGTTTTTCAGTTTTTTATTGTAGTTGATTTCTAGTTTCATGCCATTGTGATCAGAAAAGATGTTTGATATGATTTCAATTTTCTTAGATATGTTGAGACTCATTTTGTGCCATAACATGTGGTATATCTTAGAGAATGCACCGTGAGCACTTGAAAAGAATGTTTATTCTGGTGCTTTAGGGTGAAAGGTTCTAAAGATATCTATTAAATCTCGTTGATATAGTGTGTCCTTTAAGTCTGCTATTTCTTTGTTAATTTTCTTTCTTGAGGATCTATCCAGTGATGTTAGTGGGGTATTGAAATTCTCTACTATTATAGTATTGCTACTGATCTCACCCTTTATGTCTATCAAAGTCTGCTTTATATATTTAGGTGCTCCTATATTAGGTGCATAGATATTTATAATGGTTATATCTTTCTGTTGGATTGCTCCCTTTATCATTATGTAGTGACCTTCTTTATCCCTTACTATAGCCTTTGTTGTAAAGTTTATTTTGTCAGACATAAGTATTGCTACCCCAGCTCTTTTTTATTTCCATTTGCATAATTTTTTTTTCTGTCCTTTTACTATCAGTCTATGTGTATCTTTTGTTTTGAGGTAGGTCTTTTGTAGACAGCATATGTATGGGTCTTGTTTTCTTATCCATGCAGCTACCTATGTCTTTTGATTGGAGCATTTAATCCATTTACATTTAAGATTATTATTGATATGTAGTTGTTTATTGCCATTTTATTCTTTAAATCTACATTCCTCTTTTACTACATTTTCCTCCTTTGCTCTGTTTACAACAGGCCCCTTGACATTTCTTGCAGCATTGGTTTGGTAGTAATGAGTTCCTTGAGGTTTTTTATGTTTTGGGGTTTTTTTCTTTGTCTGGGAAGCTTTTATTTCTCCTTCAATTTTAATTAATAGCCTTGCTGGATAAAGAAGTCTTGGTTGTAGGCTCTTGTTCTGCATTACTTTGAATATTCCTTGCCATTCCCTTCTGGTCTCCAGTGTTTCTGTTGAAAAGTCTAATGTTATCCTTATGGCGGTTCCTTTGAAGGTGATTGACTGCTTTTCTCTTGCAACTTTTAGTATTCTTTCTTTATCTCTTAGCTTTGGTATTTTAATTATGATGTGTCTTGGTGTAGATCTCTTTACTGGGACTCTCTGTGCTTCTTGAACTTGTGTGATTTTTTCCTGCATTCATTTCAGGAAGTTTTCAGCTATGATTTCTTCAATCAGGTTATCTATCCTTTGTTCTTTCTCTTCTTCTTCTGGAACCCCTATTATGTGGATATTGTTTCTCTTCATGTTGTTACAGAGCTCTCTTAGACTTTCCTCAGACTTTTTGATCCTCTTGTCTTTTTGCTGTTCTGCTTCCATGATTTCACTTATCTTGTCCTCTAAATCACTGATCCGATCCTCTGCTCCATCCAGTCTGCTTTTAATTCCTTCTAGTGTAGTCTTCATTTCTAATATTGTGTTTGTCATTTCTGTCTGATTCTTTTTTATGATTCCAGTGTCCTTTTTAATGCTTGCAATTTCTTTTTTTAGTTGTGTTCATTTAAATCCATCCATTGTAGCTTTGATATCCTTAAGCATTCTAACAATCATTATTTTAAACTCTGCATCTGATAAGTTGATTAATTCCATTTCATTCAGTTCTTTTTCTGGAGATTTTTCTTGTTGTTTCATATGGTTTACATTCTTCTGTCTTCTCCTTGTTTCTGTTTGTGGTTTGTAGGCTTGTTAGAATTGTGGGTCTGAGGTTGGTTTATTTAATTTGGCTTCTTCTCCAGACCTTTATTCCTCTACCTCTGCTGGTTGCTTGGATTTTAATTCTACTTAACTAGTAGAGCCCCTTTAAAGTCTTGATTTTACAGATGTTTCTTTGCTGATCTCAGCAGACTGCTTCTATGTTTAAGAAGGGGGAAGTGGGCGTATCTTGTTTTTGTGTTTTTTGTTGTGTTTTGTTTTGGGGGGTTTTTTGGCCCTAGTTGAAACTGTATCCAGGAATGTGGTGGGTGTGACCTCTGAGAGTCTGAAGGTGTGTTCTACCCTGTCACTCTCTGGGGGGCAGGGCACATTCTCAGTATGAGGGGAAGGTGTAATTCTGATCTCCCTGGAAACCTGAATCACTGCCCCTTCCCCTTACTTCCTCCTTTCTGGAAGGCTTTTTGCGCTGATTAGAGCTGGAGAGCTTTTTGGAAGTGGGCAACCTGGTTCCACTCTAGGCTTGTACTGGGCCAAGGGAGCAACCCCTCTCCCAGCTATGGCTGCCTCTGTGCTGGAGAATGAGTCAGCTCAGCTCAGATTAGGTCCCCTTGTCTTGCTGTTGTCAAATAAGTTTGTAAATATGATATATATGTTTGCTCGCTTCTAGTTTGCATTGAGTGTGGGGGACAGGTGATAGGGCGTGGTGCACTCTCATAAGGAATCCCATTATGTCTCAGATAAGTGACTTTACATCAGAGACTTCCTTGTTTGTATATTGGATTAAAGGTTTTGATTTCTACACTATAAAATAGAGCAGAGGAGAGCAGGGAGAACCGAGAAAGGCCATGTGGGGGAGAGAAGCAGCCAAGATGGTGGAGTGCTGAAGGAGAAGCCAGTTTGTGCAGAGTTTGTGCAGAGAGAAGAAGATGGAGAACAGAGGTGAATAAAGCTGATGAGGTAGAACCCTTTGATTCTAGGAAACTCAGAATAAGTCAGTGGTTTTGGGAGCCCTGAATGGAAAGGGAAGTGTTTTCCCACTGTGTATATTTCTTGCCCGCCAGGTGCAAACTGGGATTAAAGATAATGGCCCACCAGTTCTTGGCTTCATTGTTTCATTACTGTCTGTCCGAATCAAATGTGAACCTGCATGGGCCAGGTGGCTGTGATAGTGGCCATGGCTACTGACTTTACACTTGCTCTCTCCACTTTCATCATGCAAGACCAGCCAGTCCTCTCAGCCCTCCTCACTCACAGTACACCAGGCAAGTGGCTATGAATGATATTTTTTGCTCTGTCCCTTTAAGACTGTTATTTCTTTTGCCAGCCACTTCCCACAGACAGAACTCTCACTCTTCTCCCCACTCAATGCTGTCCAGCTATCTCCTCCAGACCCTGGATTTCTAGGTTGGGTCTCTGGTCCTGAGACTGAGGGCCCCTGCCTCTCAGGGTCTCTCTGCTTGTAATGAGAGCTCTTCTGGACTCTTAGCCTCAACCTCCCCTCACTCCTGGGAGTGGGGGAGCCCCCACCACACCCCTACATTCCCTACCAAGATCAATGTGGATTCTTCTGTGCTTCTTGGTTTTTGAGTCCTGTTCTTTTAGTCCAAAGTTGGCTTTTCATGATGATTATTCTTAAATTAATTAACTTTGGTAGTGGGAGGTAGTAGTTTGTGTATCTGCCTATTCTGCTTCCATCTTGAAATCCCTAGAGAGGACTTTTAACTGCTGGTGGCAAAGAACATAACATAAATATCCAGGTGAAATTCTCCAGCTATTAGAAGCAGTCTGGAAACCAAAACAAGTAGCAGTGATCCACTGCTGAGGACATCAGAAGGGAGGAATGGTAGAAGCCAAGGGAAATGGTAGAAGCCAGAGCAGGTGCAGAGGCAAAGAGGGCTTTTACCCTGCCCTACCACAAGGGTACTATATACCCTCTCATTCCTTGGGCCCCGGAACTTGCACCCAGATATTCCCAGAGAGAAAAAAAGTGGACAGAGAAAGAAGGTGCCAACGAATTAAAGGACAGCTGAACACAACTGCCAGATGGTAGAGTTCTTGTTTCTCACTTATTGGGCCAGCAGTAGTCCAGGTTTTATATGCTGCCACCCACCTGGTCAAGGCACATATGGGAGTTGATGCTTCCTGCTCCTCCCCTCCTCTCACTCTCTCCCCCTTCTCTGAGGAAGATGGATGGTTCTTGGAGTCCCAGAAAGTTCCTTTTAAAATGCCTGTACACAGAATTACTAAGATTCACTACCTCTGAGGTTCAGCACAGGGGCAGCAACAGCGCTGGCTCAATAAGTGGTCCCTTTCCTGCTAGAATCCTCTTGGGTTGACGCACCAATCAGCGGGACCACGCTGAGGACAGAGACATCCGGCCCTAGAACCAAGCCCAGACACCAGCAAAACAAGTCAGCCACTGCGCCTTTTGCGCCCATGCTGTGCTGTGTGGTTACGTCCACCCTCCTCCACCTGGTACACTTTTTTTTAAAGAATATGCTTGTCACATATAAAAATGGTCATTTTTTCTCCTAAGTATGGGAATGTAGGAGTGTCTTATGTTTTGTTTCCCTCCTCTAGATCCCTGTCTTAGACTTTACTCTAGCCTGAAAGCAAGGAGGTCTGGGAATCAGAGCACAGATGTTAGGCTATGGTGCAGACACAATAGTTTAGGAAAAAGACCCAGACCACATTCTATATGAAAACCCCTCAAATTGCAAAACAAGGCAGAGTTGAGCCAACTATCCACATTACTTTGTTGATGAAGAAAACTTTAATTGTACTAATGACATTGAGGAAAGCTTTGGCAGTAACTTCAGTCTATAAATTGGAGATGCTTTTTCAACTGTGGTGCATTCTTATGCTCTATGTAAGGACAAGTGTGCTTGGGAAGGGATTCTCTCAGGTTTCAACTATTTTTAAAGAGCCTAGAATGTGGTTTTAAGGTTATGGTGTTATACTCATGAAGCAGATCCCAAGAATTTGCAAATTCTTTCTCTTGATATTTCCATTGTTTGGAAGAAAGGGGAAATAGGTTTATGCCATGCCTCTTACTAAATGTATCAGTAACAAACTACCCCAAACTTAGTATAAAACCATTAGACTCATTTGTTATTATTATTATCTCTCAGTTCTGAGCACTGATTAGACCCAGTTGGGCAAATCTCCACAGAGGTCTGCCATATGATTCATACCACTGAAGGCAGAGTCTGCGGCTGTAATCATGAAAGGCTCCATCACACTTCTTGGGGACGATTATGGTTGTTGGCTGGGACCTCAAGAAAAAGGCCTGCAAATGGCCTCTTTGTGTTCACTGAACTTCTTCAGAACATGGCTCATGAGGTCCAGGGTCTAGTGTTCCAATACAGAGGGTTAGGCAGAAGCTATGTCACCATTTCTAATTTAGCCTATTGAGTCACCCAGGGATACCTTCCAGTGCATTCCATTCATCAAAGGTGAGGTAGTAAAGTCAGTCCTGAGTTAGGACAAGGGGAATTAGACTGTGCTTCTTGATAAGAGTGTCAAAGCCTTCTAAGATATACAAAACTTCAATCTTTTTAAAAAGTAGTCAGACCAGCCTCCTTTTTAAAAAGTAGTCCAACCTTTCCTCTATCCTGTTGATCCACTTCTGTCCTAAGGAATAACAAGTCAAATAAGTCTACCAGCACCTTTCTAACTAAACAAGCCAAGGCTGGAGAATGTTGTTATTGTTTTTTCTTTTCCAAGATAAAGTTATCTGTAAAACAAGAATGACAGTTCCTCTTTTAGAAGCCTCTGAAATTAGCAAATGATTCTCAAATACGACAGGCAGGACTCCTGAGTAGTAACAACTTCATTACATGTTGATGCTGCTGTGTCCAGAATCAGGTTGCTAGATGTGATATGTAAGTCTCCTCGCGTTCTTCTTAAACTGAGCAGAGGCAGTATCCATTGTTTGAGAACACACATTGTTCACTTAAGCCTTTGTCTCAGATAACAGCTCCTGTTCATCAGTGTGATACATTGCACTCTGATTTTTTACTTGTGTCTTTCTTTTGGGATATTCCTTTCTCCTGTCTGATTGCTTTTTCTTCTTAGACCATTACTCTAGTTGATAGTGCCAGGTTATCATTGGCTTCCATCTCCCTCTCCAATAAGCCTGTGATTGATACTAATCTTCCTCATGGGACACGTTTTATAGTATGCACAGTGCAAACCACTCTCTAAATCTGAGCTTTATATGTGCTGACAATTTACAAGGTTGCACCTCATACTCATCTCTGGATGCTTAAGGGGAAATTTGAGAACCGTGTAATCAGACCTTCTAATAAGAACAGAAATGGCTTTCATATACAGACACTGTCCTGCCATTCAGTAGTCTATGTGACGCTCCTGTTTGTCTTTTTTTTTAAAAAAATAAAAAAGTCCAGCCTGTCCAATACTGGGACAGAATTTTTAGGTTAGTGCTATTTGGGACATAGCCAGTTCCAAGAAGAGCAGCATATATCATTTCTGTCTTCTGAGAAGAGTGATGTTTTAATTACTCTCATGAAAGCTTTCAGTTACCATCAATTCCATGAAAACAGACCATTAAGATGGTTCCAAACACCTCACTGAAGCCAAAGCCTTGCTTTATAATATAGCTTTCCTTTCCTAGGAAAACTGAGCTCCTGGGAGACTTACACAGCACATTACCCTCGCCACGTGACATATGCTTGGGTTGACATTTTATTTTTCCAGACCTAAGAAAGTGTCTTCTGAAAAGTTTTGATTCCTCATATGAAGTTTGCACCCCTAAAATAGGTAAGCCCAAGAAGTCAATACAATGTAGTATTTGCTTACAACTGTATGAGGGCCAATATGTTCTTAAAGTAAAGCCTCCGTCCAGAAAATGCAGGCATCTATTGAGTTTAAAGCTTTTAAACAACACAAACTAGATATATGATTCGTTAATTACTTTACATGAAACTCCCATAGAGAAGGAGGCTTCTGTCTCTTTTACCTCAGTATGGTCACACAGTGCACTAGTATAATGAATAGTTATGAAAGTTGGACTTGCTTGGTTTAACTTAAAAACTCAGACTAGTTATATGTATTGAGGAAAATGAATATACAGAAACTTAGTTCTTTGGGGTAGTAAAATTTCACTCCCAATCTTGTTTCCACATCTGAAAGTGGAACACTCCCCTGGATTGGCAGTTTTAGAAGAAATAATATCTCAGAATCCTTCTGTTTTTCTTCCTCTGACATCTGTGTCCTTTTTTGAGTAAGTATTTCTGGGGAAATTGGTCATTATGGGTTGAATTGTGTTCTCCCAAAATGTACATGTTAAAGTCTTAACCTTCATTAACTCAGAATATTGTTGTATTTGCAGATAGGGCCTTTAAAAAAGTAATTAAGTTAAAATTAGGTCTTCAGGGTGAGACCTAATCCAATATGACTGATGTTCTTATAAGAAGGGGAGATCAGGACACAGACAGCTCGGAGTAAGAGGTAAACAATGCAAGGACACAGTGAGAAGGCAGCCATCTGCAGACAAGGAGAGATGCCTCGGAGGAAACCAACCCTGCTGACACCTTGTTCTTGGACTTCTAGCCTCTAGAACTGTGAGAAAATACATGTGTGTTGTTAAGGCACCCACTCTGTGGTATTTTGTTATGGCAGTTCCAGCGAATGAGTACATTAGCAGTCTTCCCTGCATCTAACAGGAATTCATTTTCCTGGGTAACTAACAAGAAGTGCTTTGCACATTTCTAGAAAGGTGACAGTAACCTGGTCTTGATTTCAGGGAGTCAACACCGAAAAAAGTTGGACACTGGTTAAAGTGATAAAGGTGGGTTTGTATCAATAATATACTGGTTATATAGGGAAAGAATAAGGAAGAGAATCCAATGTGAAATAAACTCAAGTTCAATTTGTGTACAGGTAACTGGGGTTTAAAAGAGAGCATGAGGACATGGCAAGGGGAATGCACCAAGGCTCACCAGCATCAGGGAACTGAAAAATTACACAAATAATAGAAGGGCGGGTCGGTCCACGTGAAACCCGCCGGCCTTGTTAACTGGCCCTTGTTGAAGTCAGGCCCCAGGCCTCCCGCAGAGACTGGAAGATAGGGGCCCTGGCTTCAGGTGCTGCCAGGAACAAACAGTACATTCTTTTGACAGCCTTGAGTTTTCCCAGGTGGACACTTTAAGGAGAGGTAGGGTCATCCTAGGGACACAGCCTTGAGCTATGTTAGTATTTGTTCAGGTCATTGTAGGCCAAGGTTCACAGGCCTAGTGGAAAAGGAGGCTCGGAGGAGTCTGGCTAGAGTTTGATTAAGGAATCTTTGTCAAGGGCCCCGGAGCCAGGCCGAGCAGGTGCACTAACGAATGCCCGTCAAGGCCCTCTAGCGCTGAAAGGCGTGGAAAGGAGCCAGAGGATTGTGTTGACACAGCCGCTTTCAGAAACGGAATCCAGAGCCATTCTGAATCGTGAGGTCTGGGGGAAGCTCCCTGGAAGCAGACCTGACGTCTGGGGCAGGCTCAGAAGTCATGGCAGGGCAGGAGGCAGAGCTTTCAAAGTTAGAATTTAAGATTGGTGTTTTCTGTGCCCGCTGCCCTTTGCTACGGCTGTGTTTGCACAGCGCAGGCGGCGAGGTGGGAGGCTGCGCGTGGGGGTGTGCTGGAACCGGGCTGCTGCGGAGACCACTGGAAGAGCCTGAGCGACAAAGTGGGTAGAACGATTTGCAAACAGGAAAGTGATTAGGGTGCCATGGGTGAGTGTCTCGTGCTAATGCTGGCTGCATAAAGCCCAGTCAGCACAAGGGTCACAGTTGGACGACAGTTCAGAGATGGTCCAGGCAGCAAGCTGCAGCCCAGCCCCAGGCAGGGAAGCAGAGGCCCACTTGGCTCAGGTGGGCTTGAAAGCTTAGGGGCTTCTCAGAAGCCAGAAGTGCATTGTCATTCAGACACCACATGCCAGACTGGATCAGCTCCCCACCAGAGATACTCTCATAACACCCTGTGCCTTTCTTTCCTAGCGCGTTTTACAGTTTATAATTACCTACCTGTGCAATTGTTTGATTAACATCTGTCTTCCCATCCAAACCATATGTGTTGTGAAGGCAGAAACAGTGACTAGTTTACTTTCCATTGAATCCCTAGTACCTAACACAGTTCCTGGCAAGAGCTGACACTCGAGAAATGCTTGCTGAATGGATGAATGAACTGATTTTTGTTGTTGTCCCCAAGCTGTCGGAGCATCACTTCTATTAGGAACACTCCGGGATGAATGGAAGGTCAAAGACAGAAAGTAGTATCCTCCCAGGGGTGAGCTAAGAAGACTGTGCCCTCAGCTGGCCTCAGTCTCAAATGGCAGGTGCATCAGTATGGACGGGGAGAGCATTTTGCCTCTGAAAGGCCAATGGAGATCTCAGTGACTTAGCCGGATCCTTGGATTTCAGACTTTGATGACGTGTGAGGCACAGAAACTCTCTGCAAAGAAAAAGGGACAGTGAACCTGCCTATGGAGAGCCAGCCAGGATATGATCTTTGCCTAAAAATCCCATGGTTAAAGGACGTACCACACAGTCAGCTGGTTAGCAGCCTCTAAGCCTAATGTGATGGAGCAAAGACCATCACAGTCCACAAAGCACAGATCCCCTGCTGCCCACTGCAGGGGGTCAGAGAAGCTTCCTGTCCCCGACTCAGTCTGCTGTGGCCCACCTTTCTCTGTCACCCAAACACTGGTCAGGTCTTCGCCAAGGCCCTCTGCCCCTTCTAACTTCTGAATCTGTCCCTGAGCCCTCGCTCTCCCTCAGTGGATTCCATTTGTCCTAGGCATGAACATCACAGGCATTAAAAGGTGCTGGAGATGATATCTCACTGTAGTTTTGATTGCATTTCCTTAATAGCTAGTGAACTTGAATATCTTTTATGTACCTGTTCATTGTTTATAGGTCTTCTTGAGAGAGTTATCTGTTCAGGTCCTTTGCCCATTTTCCAATTATAATAGATTGTTTGTTTGTTTGGTGTTGAGTTTTATGAGTTCTTAAAAGGAACCAAATATATGGTGACGGAAGATGGTTTGACTTTGGGCGATGGGCACACAATAATACAATATACATAGAATCATAGAAATGTATATATGAAACCTGTATGATCTTGTTAACCAGTCACCCCATTAAATTTGATTTCTTATAAAGGTGCTGGAAAAGCCCATCAATTCTGAAACCTTGCTCTTCTCCCTCTCTCTCTTTCTCTCTTTCTTTCCCCCTTATACACACACACAACTACCCCCACTCCAAGGATACTAAAATGCCAGCTATTTCACCTGACACTGTTACTCCTTTGGCTCAAGGAATTAAAAAGAACAATTAAACCATTCTTATACCTGGAGAAAATTTACTTGGTGAGAATCAGCTTTCTCTGGGTGCCTGGAATAGTCTTAAGGAAAAAAAAATGAGTTGTTTACTAGATGGATTTTGATCAGGAAGTGTGGTTAAGAAAGGTCTTAAGGAGGCCAGCACTTGTCCAAACTTGTCAGGAAAGAATATTATTATCTCCCTGGTGTTCTATGAAGAGGCAGCATTGCCTCGTGGAACATAGGTGCTTCTGTAGCCATGGTGAGATCCTTGTGTGGCCAGGAAGCAAGCAGCCACCCACACTGATTATGTGATAGGATGAGGAATGGGTGGGTCAAATGGAGGTGGAGCAAGGAAGAGAGGAGTGTTAGAAGAGTCCAGAAGAAGACAGTCAGCCAGTTCACAGCTCTGCCCATTGTGTCAAAGTCACTGGCCCCACTTCAAGCCTCCCTCTGTCATGTTACCACCCCCCCCCACACAGTCAGTCTCTTCTTTTTCGACTGCAGAGCCCACACCTGCCAAGACCACATGGCACAGAGGCCAGACTCCCCTCTATAAATACAGGAAGAGGAATTTTTCTGCTATCAAGAGCTTCTTTCCTTAGGGAGGCCAGCACTTGTCCGAACTATTGTCAGGAAAGAATATTATTATCCCCCAGGTTTTCTGTGAAGAGGCAGCATTGCATCATGGGAAGGGAACTGGGCAATGTTTTAGCCAGAATTCTAGTCCTTTGCTGGCACTGAGGCTCTGTATGACCTTGGGCAAGTTCTGTCAATACCGGGGGCTGCTTTTTTTTTTTTCCATGAAAATGTCATGCCACCTTTGGCTTGTTTGCTGCCAATTTTGTGGGGAAAAGCATCCTGGGAAATGTGATTAAAAAGAGACTCCCAACCTCTTATCCAGGGGAAGGGACCATTGTGCTCAGACCCCGTGGGCACTTTGGATTAGCCTCAGCGTCACTCATGTTAATTTCCTCCTCCTTTTCGTCAACCCTGCTGTCTCCATATAAGGGCACAGCATGGCCAAATGCATTTAAAACTGCTTTCTGAAAGGCACCCGCATGCAGCCTGGCTGGGCTGACTTTGTGTGGAGCTGGGACTCAGTCCTCTCCGAGGCCCAGTTCCAGCCTTGGCATAGGTTTGTGGAGGTGTCGTTGAGAGGGGTTCAGAAGGCTAACCTTAGTGGCTGTCGAGGGCATGGGAAATACAGTCCTGGCTCCATGTGCCAGAGAGGGGACAGCAGGTGTCGACCACTGCATGTGTTTGACTTATTTGTCAGTTTACTCTCCCTCTCCTCTGTTTGTATGCAGCCTCCATGATGGCAGAGATTCTGTCTTCTTAGCTCACTCTTTTATCCTTAGCACAGCACACAGACAGTACCTGGAACATACTCAACTACTAAGAATTAGATTTTGAATGAATGAATGAGTGAGTGAGTGAATGAATGAATGAAATGGTGTCTGGCCCTCCCCCTGCAGGCCATCCCTAAACTGATCAAAAATAAGGCAGGTAGAGGTCCCAGGAGGGGTACAGTGGTTTGGGTCATCAGCTGCCCAAGAATTTATTGCTCCAATGTGAATGTTCTCCCAGGTGACGGAAGGAATTGGGGAGGCGCGGTGCTGACCAAGAGTGCTTTCACTCCCACTGCAAAGACGACAGTTCAGAGAGTTAATGGCATAGAGGAGAACAACAGAATGCCAGCCTCATGGTGCACATGTGCCCTTCCACAGTTCTATAATGTCATTAGTGCTGAACAAATAGATTTCCTGACCACTAATTATTTATAATAAAAATAAGTGTTGTCTTTTATACTGAATTTTGAATTGAAATGTGTTCAGGTTTCTTTAGACTTGGATGTGGGGTTCATGACTCAACTTCAGGGGTCCTATACTTGGGGGCAGGGGTAAAGGTTGACTTGGGTTTCTCATTGTCCTCTTCCAATGGCTGGAAGCATGAGCCCGATGACCATTTATTGAGTGGCTATTCTGTGTCAGATACTGAGCCAAGCTCCATGGATGAGTCATTCTCCAGGCATTTGTGTTCCAGCACGAGACCCTGATAAATAAACCACAGTTGTAAAAAACAAAAGTTACACTGGTTCAAGTGAGATGACAGAGTGTTAACTGGGTGTTTAGAATAGTGATGGAAAGAAGTGAACTGAGTTGAGAGAAACTGTGAGCAAAGGACAACAAAATTTAATGCTTCCTTGGTTGAGATAGAGAAGAAGGAGGAGTCAAGTACGACTCTCAGGTTGGACTTGGGCAGCTGCGGGAGGGGGCTTCACCTGTGGGAACAGGAGTGGCAGATCGGGGAGACTGATGGTGAGTGCAGGTCCACCTGTGTTGTGGGTGAGGAAAAGCCGATTAGAAAGTGGAATCATTCAATACAAAATATCAGTTAAAAGGCGGGGGAGTTTCACTGTTTAATATTGTTAAACACCAGTAATGTTCTAAATAAACATGTCCTCCTGCATTCAAAGACTAATCTACAGTCTTGGCATCCCTCCTAAGTAAGTCTTATTTTTTAAACAAACACCACATTAGCCATGAGTGCAGCTGACAATGGGCTGGGCCAGACCAGTGGGGAATACGGTCTGTCAGACTCTGCATTTACCATGCCTTCCTCCAGTGACCCCTGCCCTGGCCTCTTTCACTGTCTGCTTTGAAGGATTCTTAGTTCTTCTAGCCTCAAATTATTTAACCCTCTCTTAGCCTCTCGAGACAAATACTGGGTATCTCAGACATTGCAGACAAGTCCAGGAATAAGCACAAAAGGCGAAAGTGTCCACCTCTGCTCAGCCTTGCCAGAGCAACTCACTAAGTCTCATGCCTTCAAAGTTTAGCAAAATAGATGCCCCCGCTCACAGGGTGGGCAATTTCATCGGAAGTCAGAGAAATGGTCAGAGCCTCATTAGAACTTCAGAATATTTTTTGAAAGCCTTGTCATTTTTTTACTGGAATTCAAGCTGGAGGAAAACATCCTAGTCCTCTGAGAAAGTCATGAGTGAAAGAAATTATGAAACCCAGTCCCTGCAGCTTTAGAAATTCGTGTATTAATTCATTCAGCCAACAAGTAAATCTTCTGTATTTAAGCCACTTTGTGGGACAGTGTGGGACACAAGATGGAAAGTCCTTTTGCCTCCCATGGAGGTGACACAAGCATGATCCAGATTGATAAAGTAGTTTGCACTTGAGTGGCATGAGCTGATGGCAGTAGAGAAGGCTGAGGCTCCGCTGCGTGTTCACTCACTGCACCCTGATAGATTTATAAAAGAGGTTCTATCACTATCAAAGTTTTGTAGAGGAGAAAACTAAGGCACAGGGAAGTTAAGTGATTTGCCCAATAGGTAAATAGTTGGTAAGTGATGGGATTTGAACCCAAGCAATTGGAATTAAGACAACTGTGGCCCTGGCCAATTGGCTCAGTGGTAGAGTATGGGCCCAGCATGTGGATGTCTTGAATTTGATTCCTAGTCAGGGCCCATAGGAGAAGTGACCATCTGCTTTACCACCCCTCCCCTCCTCTCTCTCTCTCTCTCTCTCTTTCTCTCTCTTCTACTCCTGAAGCCATGCACATCAGTCCCAGGCACTAAGGATGGTTTCGTGGAGCCTCTGCCTCAGGTGCTAAAAATAGCTCAGTTGCAAGCGTGGCCCCAGATGGGCATAGCATCAGCCCCAGATGGGGGTTACCAGGTAGATCCTGGTCGGGGCACATGCAAGAGTTTATCTATCTATCTCCCCTCCTCTCACTTGGGAAAGAAGGGGAAAAAGATAACTGTGTTGATGAAATGACCTTTGCAGAGGACTTTGAAAGGTAGGTTGGCTTTCAGTTACTGGAGTCAGAAGAGCCTGGGAGTACATTCCTGAAGGAAGCTTCTCTTTGGGCAAAGACAAAGACATGGCACATTTGAATAAATGAGTGGTAGTACAGTTTGGGAAAGTTTTGAGTTCTCAAAATGTATCAATAAAAAAAAAAGATACGAAGGGTCAATTCTGGTAGGCTTTCCTCTGTAGGTAATATGGTGTTGTGGAAGATCTTTGAGCAAGACTGCTATGATCAGAACTGTACTTCAGAAAGAAAACATTGTCCCTGAACTCTGGCCACTTAGTAAAATAAGAGGACAAAAAAGGAAGTATCCTGGCTTCCTGCTATAATAATTAGTTATCCTTCCTGCTTTGTAAACAGATCCAAAATATGTGTAATGGTTTTTACATACATAGTCAAAAAAGTGAGAGTTCCAAATATTTCTTTCTTTTTTTTTTTTTTTCTGAAGTTGGAAACAGGGAGGCAGTCAGACAGACTCCCGCTTACGCCCGCCCGACCGGGATCCACCTGGCACGCCCACCAGGGGGCGATGATCTGCCCATCTGGGGCGTTGCTCTGCTGCAATCCGAGCCATTCTAGCGCCTGAGGCAGAGGCCATGGAGCCATCCTCAGCGCCCGGGCCAACTTTGCTCCAACGGAGCCATGGCTGTGGGAGGGGAAGAGAGAGACAGAGAGGAAGGAGAGGGGGAGGGGTGGAGAAGCAGATGGGCGCTGGCCGGGAATTGAACCAGGACTCCTGCACGCCAGGCCGACGCTCTACCACTGAACCAACTGGCCAGGGCCCTGAATATTTCTTACCTATGCAATCATCCAGGGACTTGGTCTCCTTCCATTCTTTGCTCTGCCATCTTTGACACATGGCTTCCAAGTTCACTGCACCATGTATATCAAGACATCCAAAGGAGAAAGAGAGTGGGGAAGGCACCTGTTTCCTAAATTCTCCAATGACCTCCGTTACAATTCCATTGGGAAGCACAGGGCTCCGGCGAGAAGCCTGGGGATGGGGAATGCAGTCCCAGATTGAGCCGTCACTTCCATCTAGGACTACGCTACTGAAGGGAAGCATGAGTTTTGGTAGAAATTAACACCAGAATGAGGAAAGAAAAGCTTATTTACCCTTCAGCAATAACTTTTCAAAGTAGTCTAGCACCTCATATTCAAGCATGGTTGAGGAACGAATTTTATGAACAAATGAAGCTTAAAATAGCATAAAAGCACAGTCCCTTTTAGCACCAACTTGTATTTGTCTAAATTATTTTTGAAGGTTCCAAATTGATTTTATACTTCCCTACCTAAGTGAACAAAGCTTAACTTAATTTAAGCTTTTCTTGATGACTTAGGATCCCCATTATGAATGTCACTTATCATAATGCAGTGTGTTGTATATTGATGGCTTTTGAGTGGTGTGGAAATACTTACTTGTTCCTACACTAAATGCCTCCAGAACTCTAGGCTGTTCTGCCAAATTTCCTCTTCAACTTTTCTGGCCACCTAAGAATTTTTACAGTAACTCTGTCATCTCAATGCCTCTAAATTTTTGTGTTCTAGTATTTTCCTGCCATTTTTGTTGTCTATTGGTCCTTCCCCTCTGCAGGCTTTCTTTTTTCTTCTTTGACTCTTTAATCGACTTTTGTTTGCAACCCTTCCTCCTCAACTCTGTTTGACCTGTTATGGCAAAAGAGAATACACACACCAGGAAGTGGTTTTCCTGATGCCAACCCAGGCTGTGCCTTAGGAACTCTGTGACCTTGATTTCCCACCTCTGTACCCTCAAAAATAAACCAAGGTTGTAATATAGACCTTATTGGTTTACTTGAGGGTTAACTAAGATGATGATGATGATAATAATAAAATGTTTCTTTGTAAAAAAATGGCTGCCACTGCCTGACCAGGTGGTGGCGCAGTGGATAGAGCATCGGACTAGGATGCAGAGGACCCAGGTTTGAAGCTCCAAGGTCGCTGGCTTGAGTGCAGGCTCATCTGGCTTAAGCAGGGGTTCACCAGCTTGAGTGCTGGATCATAGACATGACACCATGGTCACTGGCTTGAGCCCAAGGTCGCTGGCTTGAGCAAGGAGTCTCTCGCTCTGCTGCAGTCCCCAGGTCAAGGCACATAATGAGAAAGCAATCAATGAACAAGTAAGGAGACTAGGGTGCCACAACAAAGAATTGATGCTTCTCATCTCTCTTTCTTCCTGCCTGCCTGTCTGTCCCTATCTGTCCCTCTTTCTGCCTCTGTCACACACACACAAAAAAAAAAATTAATTGGCTGCCATTATTATTGTTATTTCAGGACTTATGAAATCTGTTTTTTATGGGCAGCCACAATAGAAATGAGAACAACCCACAAGACTCCAGGGAGTAAAACGCAGTAAGAGTCAGAATATAGGAGACATTTCTGGGAAGTGGGTGGCTGAAGCCATGAATCAGGATTCCTGAAAGTGTCCAAAGAGTTATGGAGCTACTAATATGGTTAAGCCTGATGTAAAGAAAAATCTAATCTAAATGAATGAAGCCAAAAAAGAAGTATCAAGAAAAAAAGAAGACTGTGTAAAAACTTCTCAGTTTCTAAAAACAAACAAACAAACAAAAAACCTTTCTAAACCCTGAAGCTACCCATCCTTTCTGCCTTCCTCCACTCCCAGGCTTCTTGAAGAAGCTGAGACACTTGTCTCTTATTGCTAGAAATCAGCTTCCTTGAATTTTAGAACCCCTCTCTGAGTTTAGGGATAGCTAGAGTGAAGGCAGTGGTTTACTGGGCAGCCTGCCCAAGAGGTACCATTACGCAGGCATGGGTACTTAATAACTGTGTGGAGAAAATGAAACAAAAAGAAAAAAGGTGATTTTTTACGAATACAAAATAAATCTTTCTGCCGCCCAGAGGAGGCATCACGTTTAGCAAATTAAAGCAGGTGGCAAAGTACCTCCCCAGTCTGTACACCACAGCTAATGTCCATCAGTGGTCAGCGAATGAGTAGACTGTGCCTGCATGGATAACCCTCTTTGTAGCTTTGTGCTTTATTTATTCAGCTAATGGCTGCCTCGCTGGTAGCTCATCACCATGGTGTTTACTGAGCTTGGCAAAGTGAAAAATTATGATTTTGTTTACTCATGTGTTTCCAGCTGGGGTGCTTTGTTGTTATCCAGGCAGCTGATGACCATCCTTTTATTCTCAGAGCCCCTAAAGTAGGCAGTTCAATAAACAAACCATCAGCTTGAACCAGAGTGTCAACACTGACACAATCTGGTTATTTGCTACTTGGCAGTAGTCAGGGTCCAGAACCTCAATTAATGGCTCATTTGGGAGGCTTTTTTATGCTTCAGTAATAAAATGAATAGAAGTAAGGGTTTAGTGTAATCATTTTAGTTTGTACTTCTCACTCTTCTATGAGAAAAATGAGTATTTGCCCCCAAATTAAATATTTTATTTTGAATGAGTTGTCTCTTGTTCTACACTTGGGCATATCAAATTGAAATGGAAACCGAAACAGAAAGCCTGGGAGAAGTTATTTTTCTGAATGGCCCTCACCTGCATGAACTAATTTAGTTACTTGTGCAGCAAACATTTAGCAAACACCTACTATGTATTAGATCCTAGAGATGTTTTAGTGACCTATGTTTAGTGACCCAATGGAGACATGAACCCAGTTCTTAAGAACCTTGTCATTTTGTGAGGAAGAGAGACTTTGAATCGATATTGCAAATGTGATGAGAATTATATATGGAGAAACAGGATGCTAAGCTAGTCTTGGAGTTTAGGGAAGGTTCTCTGAAGAAATGATGCTTTGAATGAGCGATGAAGGAGTTACAAAAGTTATAGACAGAGAGGAGGAAGGGAAGGGAAACCTTGAAAGTTATTATCTCACAAAATAACTGTAAAGTAGGTATTATTCTGGTTTACAACGGAAGAAACTCAAGTTCCAGGGAAACGTGGAAAAGGCTTTGAGACGAAGCCTGATGAGCAGTGTCACTTGGAACAGTATGGAGCTACCAAGTCCAGTATAGCTGTGTGACCTGAGAAGAGAGAGCCGTGAGAGAGCAGCGGAGCCAGAGGACTTGGCAAGGTGCCAGAACCCAGTGAACCCCTGGAAAGACCCATCCTCAAAGCAACTGGAGGCCAGTTAGGAGTTATAAGAAAAGTATGTCTTAGTTAGAAGTACATTTTAGAGAGACCATTCTACCTGGTGTGAAGAATAGACAGAAGGAGATGGGAGAGGATTGGCTATGAGACGTGGCAGTGACTGGGTTGAACCGGGGTAGGTGGGGGAAAGCAATGTTCCGATGGAGAACAATGATCAAATCGACAGCGGTAAAGGAGGTTGACTTAGCAGGTTCGGTGGGTAACACTTTATTCAGGAGAGTTCTTTTAGTATCTGTAATAATTAAGCTATGATCATTGTAATAGTTATGACTTACTAAGTATCTACCCTGGTCATTTTACAGATGTGAAGCCTGAGGCTGAGAATGGGAAAGGACCGACCAATAAGTAACTGAACTAAGATCTGAACCCAAGTCTGACTCTCAAGACAGTGCTTTTCCATTTTAACACTGCAAATTTAACATTCTGTTCAATTCTAGTTTTTTTCATTTGGTGAATTGAACCCTTAGCATCCTCCCCCACCTCCCACATTTAATTCAGCTATATGTGGAACTCCCAAGTTCTCATAATTCTCTCCTTTAACCATCAATGTCCAGTTTAGTTTTCTTCCTAGATTGGGGCCATGCTGTATTGATCTTAGGGCCCTTTCAAATGCAGCAGAAGCCAAAGAAGCCAGTTTTGTGGAATTAGCCCTGTCTGGCAGCATTAAATATCCCTTACTCTAATGAAAATGCATCTTTCTGTTTGTTTTAATGAGCACAGGGGGCCTTTATATCCCATCTCCTCCTGGAGGAGGTAATTGCATATGAGTGACCTTTGAAAGAAATCACTTCAGGGAGTTATTTGAAAGGCTGTGAGGTGAGCCAGTGTGTAACATCAACCATTGTGCTAGCACGGCAGAGAAGGAACGGGCTCTGGAAGCGGGTTGTCTCACTGACAGCTCATCCTCGCCTGTTTTGGACAGAGAAAAATCCCCTACTGCTTGCCAAGAAAGTGAAGCAGTGTGATGCTCAGAGATTTCTCCATCTCCTGGGCACCTGCTGTGTGCCATGCAAGTGTCCTGAGCCCTGCTCCCGCAGTATCCATGTTTTAGTGGTGGGGACAGACAGTAAAAAAATTTTTTAAATATAAACTATTACAGATTATGATATGAAGAAAATAAACAGAGTGATGACAGGTGATTAATTTGTGCATCCACTTCCTTATCGGGTAAAGTAAGGAAAATGGTTGGCATGCCTCTCCAAGCTATTTTCGAGATTAGATTAGATGATGTACATGTTGTGCTTAGAACAGTGCCTGGTGCATTCATGGGACGTCTTGTCAGTGTTATTAGTGGTTAATATCTTTGTTATATAATTAGTGGGGAAGGCACATTTCGATTAGGGCAGTCAAGGGGGACCTCCTGGAGGAGAAGGCTTTTAATCTGAGATCTGAGAGAGATGAGAAGGGGCCAAACATGTGAATAACTGGGGAGGTGAATGCCAGAGACAAAAGCAAGAAACACCCAGTCTCTCCCGGGGGCAGAAAGGAGATTGCTGGCCAATGGGGCTGGAGAATGGAAAACAGAGAGTAGAGGGGTATGAGGCATGCAAGACTCCAATCAGGTAAAACATTTACATTTTACTCTTCAAGCAGGGTAGGGAGACAGCATGCTTTATGCTTTAAAACCTCACTCGGCAGCTGTGCAGAGAATGAACTGTCAGGGTGAAAGCTGAAAGCCTGGGAAGCAGCGTTGGTGGGAGGGACGCTGGTGGGAGAGTGGGTGGCAGTGTATTTGTTTCCCAGAGCTGCCAGGACAAATTACCACAAACTGGGTGTCTTAAAACAACAAAAATTTATTCTTTCACAATTCTGGAGGCTAGAATCTGAAATGGAGGTCTTGGCAGGAGCATGCTGTCTCTGAAAGCTCAAAGGAAGACTTCTGCCTTACGCCTCCAGCTTCTGGTGGTTGCTGGCAGTCCTCCGTGCTCCTTGGCCAGTAGAGGCATCACTCCAATCTCTCCTCTCTCGTCCATGGTGTTTCCCTGTGTGTCACCGTGTCTCTGAGTCTCTTCTTATAAGTATACCAGTGATTGGATTGAGGGCCCGGGTTGATCCGTTATGACCTCATCTTGATTTACATCTTCATTGCATCTGCAAAACCCCTTTTCCTAAATAAGGTCACATTTGTAGGTACTGGGATTTAGGACATCAACATATCTGTTGAAGGGAGAACACACTATAACCCACAACAGATAAGGAGGGCACTGACTAGCCACACTTCTGCAAGGTGGTGTTCGCTGGAGGAAAGCCACTGTAACCCAACTTCTGGGGCAAAAACAGCCCCCAGCCAGGCACAGAGGCATTCAGCACCTTCTCTGTCATAGGAGGTTTAGATGCTATATAGCTGTTCCAAATGAGCAGGCAGGTGGTGCAGGGACAGGCAGCAGGTGCAGAGGCAGGCAGCCCTGCTGAGCGTGGCGTGTCAAGCAAGGGATGTTTTTTCTGATTTATCTGTCTCCACCACACCACTCCCATTTGTACATTCCATCTTTTTTTTAAAATAAATGACTTGGGGTTTTTTTAATTAATTTGAGAAAAGAGAAAAGGGGAGAAAGAGAGAGAGGAAGGAAGGGAGGGAGGGAGGGAGGGAGGGAGGGAGGGAGGGAGGGAGGGAGGGAGGAAGGAGGAGGAAGGAAGGTCAATTTTTTGTTCCACTTATTTATGCATTATTGGTTGATTCTTGTATGTACTCTGACCAGCGATCAAACCAGCAATTTTGATGTAATGGGACAACATTCTAACCAACTGAGCTCCCCAGATACAAGCCAGAGCTTGTAGGTTCCATTGTAAGGGCACTGTTAATTAATTCATGATTCCTCTTTAATGAGTCCTCAGTGACTCTGAACAGTCTATGGACATAGGTGGCTTATCTTAGGTATTTTTGAATAAGGAAGCCTGGGGTTTATCCCAGGTGCTGCCCTTAGCATATGACTTTGGTCAAACCACAGAACCTCCTGAGTTTCAGCTTCTTCCTTTGCAAAATGAGGGTTCTGGCCTGGTCCAGGGATTCTCAACCCAAAAGAGGCATCAGAATCACCTGAAGAACTTGTTAAAGAACAGATTGCTGGGACCCACCTCAAAACATTGGATTCAGGTCTAGTGCGGGGCTCAAGCATTTGCATTTCTAGCAAGTTCTTAGACTTTCTTGTTTCTGGTGCTCTAAGAACCATACTCTTAGAATTATTTGCAGAGATAATCTATGAGGTTTCTGCCAGTAATGCTATTCTATAATTCCATGAAATTCATTTCAGTATAATAAACTAAGTAAAATGAATTTTCCAACTTTAGTTATTAAAGTCTGTTTTTTTTTTCTTTCTGGCTTTCTTGAGCTATAATTGACAAATAAAATTGTATATATTTAAAGAGTATAATGTGATGATTTGATATGCGTATGCATTATACAGTGATTATCACAATCAAGTTAATTAACACATTTATAGCCCCACATTGTTACTCTGTGTATGTGTGTGTGTTGAAAATGTTTAAGATCTAGTTTCTTAGAAAATTTCAAATATACAATCGTATTATTACTTATAGTCACCATTCTGTACATTAGATCCCCAAACTTATTTATCTCTAAATAAGCATTTGTACCCTGTGACCAACATCTGCTCATGTTCCCCACCCCGGCTCTGGCAATGACCATTATACTCTCTTTCTATGAGTTTGACTTTTTAAAGATTTTTCTTCACATTTTGTAAGTGAGATCAAACAGTATTTTATTTTTATCTGGTTAATTTACTTAGCATAATGTCCTCTGGGTTCATCCAGGTTGTCATAAATTTTCTTATTTTTTATGGCTGAATGCTATTTAATTGCATGTATGTGGCACATTTTCTTTATCCAGTCATCCATAAATGAACACTTAGATTGTTTCCATGTTTTGGCTATTATGAGATGAACAGGGGAGTATAGCTATCTCTCCAAATTACTGACTTCATTTCCTTCAGGTATATAGTCAGAAATGGGATTGCTGGATCATGTGGCAAATCAGATTTATAAAATATTATTTAAATATAAAAAATGTGACCCAGTTAGTGCTCACTTTATTTTACTTTGGATTTACCTCTCCTGATTTAAGGGTGTTGATTACATGGCTTGTCTTTTTCTGTATTCTCCCTAGACCATCCATCCTCTTCCAGCTAATGGGTTCTGCATATACAATACACCAGCACAAATCAACAGGAATGATGACCCAGAGTTTAATAGAGTCACCTACCCTTAGTGTGATACTTAGGATAGAGGTACTATTGTAATAAATGGGATTAGAAATTAAAAACTAATGGTATAGATAATAAGCTCATTAAAAAATGATCAGCATTATTAGTCATTAGAAAAATGCAAATCAAAATCACAATAAGCCTGACCAGGCAGTAACGCAGAGGACATAGCATCAGACTGGGACACAGAGGACTGAAGTTTGAAACCCCGAGGTTGCTGGCTTGAGCATGGGCTCATCCAGCTTGAGCATGGGTTCACTGACTTGAGCATGGGGCTGCTGGCTTGAGCCTAAAGGTTGCTGACTTGAAGCTCAAGGTCGCTGGCTTGAGCCAGGGGTCACTCACTCTGGTGTAGCTCCCCGGTTAAGGCACATATGAGAAAGCAATCAATGAACAATTAAGGAGCCACAACAAAGAACTGATGTTTCTCATCTCTCTCCCTTCCTTCTGTCTGTCCCTATCTGTCCCTCTCTCTGACTCTCTCTGTCTCTGTCAAAAAAAAATAAAATAAAAATTAAAAAATTTTAAAAAGCACAATGAGATATTTCTTTTCGCTCATTAGAATGGTTATAATCAAATAGAGAGACAATAATAAATGTTGACAAGGATGTAGACAAATTAGAACCCTTATACATTGCAGGTGGGAGTGTAAAATGGTGTAGCCACTTTGGAAAGCAGTTTGGCAATTTCTTAAAATGTTAAATATAAAATTGTCATATGACCAGTAAGTCCACATCTAGCTATCTACCTAAGGAAAATGAAAGTGCATGTCTACATAAGGATGTGTATAAGAGTGTTCATAATGCCATTATTCATAGTTACCAAAGAAAATGGAAACAATCTAAATATACATTGGTGAATGGGTAAACAAAATGAGATATATCCATACAATGGGATATTATAGCAATAAGAAGGAACAAAATGCTGATTCATGCTGCAAGATAGATGGACCTCAAAATTATTATGCTAAAAATAAAAGCCAGACCCAAAAGACTGTAAGATTCCATTTATATAAAATGTTCAGAAATGGTGGATCTGTAGAGACAAAGAGTATGTTAGTGGTTGCATAGGACTGTGAGTGGGAATAAAGAACAACTATATATGGACATGAGGTTTCTTTTCAGGATGATGAACATATTCTAAAATTAGATTGTAGTAATGGCTGCACAACTCTGTAAAATACTAAAAATGATTGAACTCACATTTCAAATGGGTGAATTTTATGGAATGTAAATTATATATCAATAAAGTTATTAAAAAGACATTTGGAAAATAAAATATAATTAAATTAATGAAAAGAAAAACTAATGAGATTTTCTGAGCCTCTCTTGGAAGATCATGTAGTGCTGATAGTGGTTATGACATTTATGATATATGCTGGAGATTTCTTTAGGAAATATCAACGTAGTTATCCAGACAGAAAAGATCAGAAACTGGTTACTGGCAGAATGGTGATACTTAAATACAATAAGCAATCTTTTTCATACTTCATGTGTCAAACACTGTAGTAAGTTGTACATGCCTTTTCATTCATTCATTCAAAAATATTTGTTGAATTCCTTCTTTGCATAGGCACTGTTTTTGGTGCTGAAAGCCCCTCCTTTCATGGAGTCTCTATTCTAGTAAAGAAGAAAGACAGCCTTACCAGGCGGTGGCACAATGGATAGAGTGTCAGCCTGGGACACTAAGGACCCAGGTTCAAAACCCTGAGGTCAACAGCTCGAGCATGGGATCATAGACATGACCCCAAGGTTGCTGACTTGAGCAAGGGGTCACTGGCTCAGCTGCAGACCCCCGGTCAAGGCACATATGAGAAAGCAATCAATGAACAACTAAGCTGCTGCAACTATAAATTGATGCTTCTCATCTCTCTCCCCTCCTGTATATCTCTCTCTCACTAAAAATATAAAAAAGACAATGAATATATAAACACACCCATCACTAAGATTATTTAGGTAGTGATACATGAGTTTAAAAAAAATCTGTATAACAGAAAGAATGACAGCAGGTAGAAAAAAAGGGCAATGTGGATTAAAGGGTCAGGGAAGGCCTACCTAGTAGACTGAAGGCAACACCTGGAGAGCATGAAGGAGCAGTCATGCAGAATGGCCTGGTGGGGGAACAGCTAATATATCAATATATAAGTCACATCAGACAGCAGCAGTGGGGAATGGAGGGTTCTTCTGTACAAGATGATGCAGGAGAGATCACCTTTATTTTGAGCAAAAAAGAAAAAAACAGATAAAAAAAAACTCATGCACACTGACAACAGTGTGGTGATTGCGGGGGACGGGGTGGAGGAGAGGGGGAGGAGGGCATGCGGGATAAATGGTGATGGACAGAGTCTTGACTTGGGGCGGTGAACATAGAATACAGGGTGCAGATGATGTGTTGTTGAACTGTGCACTTGAAACCTGTATAATTTTGTTAACTAGTGTCACCCCAGTAAATTCAAAAAAAGAGAGGAAAAAAGAGTTTGCATCAAAAGCCAAAGAGAGATTATAGTGGTTTAGATAAGGTGGTGGCAGCAGGGATGGTGAGAAGTGTTAGGATTTGCGATTTATGTAAGCAGTTAGATCCAATAAAATTGGATGAGTTAGCTGTAGGGGGTAGAGAAAGAGAGGTATCAGAAATGGTCCTTGAATTTTGTCTGAAGCAACTGGGTGGAAGGTACTCTATTAACTGAGATAGCAAACCTTCCTTTTGAGGTTTTCTCTACAATATTCAGATTACAGATGAATAAACTGGGGCTCAGAAAAGCTGAGCCACTTGGCCCCAAAATATCCATTTATGGAGTAGAACAAAGCAGGTTCAAAGCCAGTAACCCCAAAGGCTGTATTTTACCACTGCTCAGTACTGTCTCCATCCATGGAGCACTTCCGTCCTTAGCCAGCACTAGATGAAAATCATGGAAGGCGGCATTGCATGGAGAGAGGAGGACTTGGCAGTGAAAGTTGGTGGATGGGCTTCAAATTGAACAAGAGGAAGAGGAGCAGCTTAGAAGGGTAACATTTTTCTGGTGAATCACATTAAATAATCAGAGCTTCTTATACCCAGTGTCAGGCTGAACCGAGATTGACAGCTAATAAAAGCCCAGTAATTACAGAAAAACATCAGGTTGGAAAGTACAGAGATTCTTGAAACACCTGAAGCCATTTAATATATCTTATGTTTGCTCCAGACCAACAGGCAGCTCCCAGAGCAAAACTGGTCTCATTACTGAGCTAATGGACATTATGCTCTGAGGTACCTTTCCCTCTGCCAAATAAATCAGAATTTTGAAAAGTGAAGTCTGAGATTGCCATGCTACAAATATTTGCAAGGACATCACTGGGTGTTTCAGGTGTCAAGTTTAATTTGAGTTGGCCTGGTCTGTTCTCTTAAGAAAAGCTCGGACTGGGTCACGGGGAAAATTCCTCCTGCCACTGCTCTCTGGGCTGTGACAGAAATCAGACGTTGATTCCCTGAGCATGCTTTGTCAAGCAGGGATTGCGCCTGTCACCACAGCCCAAAAGAACAAGTTGTGATGAAAGTTGTCACGCTCCCATACTCTTTTTTTTTTTTTTTTTTTGTGGAGCAGTTAAGGAAGATGGGATGGGCGAGAAAGAGACTCAATTCACACCTTTTAAAACATTCTTAAGCCCCCACTAAGTTATAGACACTGTCCTACGTACCAGAATAATGACAAATGCTTACACATTATCATAAAGCAAAAGTGACAGCAAAAATAAAGTGCTAAGCTTTGTGTCAGTGTGTGTGTGTGTGTGTGTGTGTGCGTGTGTGTGTGTGTGTGTGTGTTCGCGCGTGCAGAGACACGGGGCACTCCTTTAGAGAGCCAGCCTGCCTGCCTCCCACAGGCTCCTGTAGCTCACACTTTTAGGGCCCTGCCTGCAGCTCTGACCATCAGTGGCCTGGAGAGCGGGTACTCCTCTGTGTGTTGTAGATTTTCCTGGGCATTTTTCACCTCACAACAGCTCTAATGACCTTGGCATCAAGCTCTTACTAGGGATTAATAACTGGCTGGGCTTAATGGCCCTTACTGTGTCCTGGGCCACTTTCCCAGCCTGTCATTAATTCCAAGCAGTTCCCTAGGCTCTGGCCATTATGGCTCCCTGGGCCAAATGGCTGCCCGAAGGCAAATGGTGGAGGCCTCCTTCCTGCAGACAGAGGCTTCCACAGCAACTTCCTCTTCTTCTCCCTTTGGCATGAATATAAAGGGCTGGGTCTGTAGGCTAGTTATTGGTTAGGACACCACGTTGTCCTTTTTTTGTCTCAAGAGGTAGGTTTTCTCAGAGGACAGAGAAGGCAGGAAGTTGGGTTTTATTTACTCATTTTTGATCCATCTATCTACTCAGTATTAACTGAGAGCTTTTTATGTATCAGGAAGCAAGAGAGATTACTAAGATTAGAGTGACCTAATGTGAATGCTATGTTTCCCATGAAAAGGATGGAACACTTCACTAAATAGGGCAATAAGGAAAATGCCCCAAGAATCAAGGAGGCTGAGTGCTCTGAGGAGGAAGTCAGAGAGAAGGCCCTGCTGCAGTGGGTTCACTGGGAGTAGCCTCCTTTCCTTGGAGTTTCATTTCCCAGCTGCCTAGCAGAGCTCTAAACTCACCTTCCCACACACTATTGAGTGATCCAATTCAGCATCTTAATGCTCAAGGGGAGAGCATGCAAGTACTGCAAGTAATCTTAACTCACCAAAGCATGAGTTCCACCTGTCTCATTAAGACACTAAGGATTATAATGGTACCATAATGAAGAGGATCCTGGCTCTCTCAAAAGACTATATCACACCCCAAGAAATGGTCATATAGTTCGTACAATTTGTAATCACTCTGCCACCCAAGATATCATTTGTCTCTTCAAATGCAAGAAACAGACTTCATTTCCTCCTTTGTAAGTGATTCAGCCTTTGGCACATGCTCTTGTCAGCTGCGGGGAAGTATAACATTATGTTTTGAACGGCTATTGTCATTTTATTGGCACAACTTACCAGAAGACACTTAAGGCATAATTCAGACTTCAATCATTTTTGTATTTGTTTAGTGTGTCTGCACAACTCAAAGAGTGGGTGTTGGTGCCCGAGGTAATCAATACCTCAGAGCTAAAGCAAATGGGCAGGAATCATGAGAGAGGGCTTTCTGAGACTGGTTGGACCCCAGTGTGTTTGAGTGGTGCCACTAATCACATAGGGTCAGTATGGCACAGTCAAACATCTTGGCCTTCCCTGAAAGCGTACTCAGCTGAACTCACACGGGCATAAGATAGAGAAAGAAGGCCTTGGAATCTTCATAAGGTAACACCAGTTTCACTTTTCAACCAACCTGTGATCTGGGTATTTCAACAAAATGATTAATTATGGGAGAAGAAGATACTGGAAACTTTTTTCAGGTTGTTTTTTCCCTTGAACAATCTGCGTAATTATAAATCAAACTGGAAAATTCAGGGTGATAATTCTAGGTGAGGCTGTGAGAAAAAACAGGTTCCAATGGCCTTAGGGTCCAGTGGAATGAAATCTACACAGTGACCTTATTAAGCAAATGTACTGAGTTACATAGAACCTCAGGGGTGTGTTAAGTGCTAGGAAGATGTCTTTTAAATCAGTGAACTCTAAAGAATGTCATTTGGCCACAAGCATCTAGTTGACCCTCTTTTTGTTTTACAGATAAGAAGGTTAAGTATTTGATTGCTGCTAAAGTCTGCTTTAGACCCTAGGTCTCCCAATCCTAATCATCATTGAGTCACTTGCTATTTGCATATGCCCCTGTCATCTTTTTAGTGAGCTTCTCCATGAGAAGAGGTTTCTTGGGATACAGAACTTTCCATGCTAAAATCCACACTACCCTTAACTAACCAGTTTAGTTGGTGACTGTTGAGCAAATAAGTTTATAAATTTGTGTTATTTGATTTTGCTCACCTTTATTGTTAAAAATGGCGCTGCCCACATGAATGGCTGTCACCCAGGTGATAGGACTAATTAACTTTCTGCTTGGGAAGTGGTTTGGTTATGCTCATGTGTGCTGGAGAAGGAGTTGTTGCACCAAAAGATTTTAAGAAGAGAGAAGAAGAAGGAGGAGCTAGGAGAGCATTTTTGCAGAGACCACATTGTTGCAGAGAGGTGAGGCAGCCAAGATGGCAGAGTGCTGAAGGGGAACAGAGGTGAGGGGTTTTGTGAGCTCTGCTGAGAACTGGTGGGGGCCTTTAATTCTAAGAAAAACCATAAAAGATTCTCCAGGTTGTGGAACTGGAGAACATGTGAGTGGGTCTTTGTGCCCAGTGCGTGTTTTACGCGCCAGCCGGTTGCAAGGCTAGAACCAAACCTGTGGCCATTTCCTGGCTCCATTGTTTCTCTACCGTCTATCTGAATCTAATGGGAACCTGCACCTGAATGGTGGCTGTGATGGCCAGGACTACTGGCCTTACAGTCACCCTGTATTCTATGTTCACCGCCCCAAGTCAAGACTCTGTCCATCACCATTTATCCCGCATGCCCTCCTCCCCCTCCTCCACCTCTCCTCCACCCCGTCCCCCGCAATCACCACACTGTTGTCAGTGTGCATGAGTTTTTTTATCTGTTTTTTTCTTTTTTGCTCAAAATAAAGGTGATCTCTCCTGCATCATCTTGTACAGAAGAACCCTCCATTCCCCACTGCTGCTGTCTGATGTGACTTATATATTGATATATTGATATATATTGATATATAGGAGTCTGTCCAGCTCCACATCAAACTGCCATCCACTCTTTTTAGCCAGGCTTCAGCTTCTACTTCCTCACTCACTACCACAGTCAGCCTCTGTCACCTCTGTTCAACTGAGACTATTTTAGCCAAGGTCACCAAATCCAAAGAATACTTTTCATGTCTGCTTTCACTTGTCCTATCATGTTTTATGACACCATTGAGCACTTGCTTTTTAAAAAAAATTATCTGTGGGGAAAGGGCTGGCCCTTGCACCCACATGGGTCAGTTAAGAAGCTGGAATGATATCTTGGGTGTAAACTTTCCCCTCCACTGAGGAGTGTTGAATCTCAACCCTATACCAGGACCCCCAACCCGGAGCACCAGGACTGGGGAAAAGGAGCCTGCATAGCATCTGGCAGTGAAACTCAGTGACAATTCTGTCTGGTAAGAAGAGGAAGGAGTCTCCTAGAATCCCAGGTGCTCTTCTAAAATGTCAACACACAAGAGCTTGCTCTTGGGCACTCACCCAGAGCTCCAGTAGAAGGAAGGTGACTTGGGGTATGGGGAGTCATAAAGAGAAGATCTGGATGGTGTGGCCCAAAAGAGAGATCAGGAGGGTCAGCAACTGAGGTCCCAATCCTGAGTCCCTGCCCCACACTGCCCTCAGGCACCATCATCCCAGGGTCAGGCACTCCTAGTCTTACTGCACCAGCCTCAAGTGTGCACTAATCCAGTCCTCCGAATACTGGCAAGACCACTCTGCCAAGCTTGAGTCCAGCAGGAAGGACTGTTGGTTGCACCCATCAGAGACTTATAGTGTGCTCTTTCTCTGAAGATTCTATAGGCAGACACTCAGACACTGAACTGTAAGGCTTTGGAACAGGGGCAAATCTTGCCCAGCCAGCACCGCCCCGTCCAATGAGTCTGTTTTGTTCTATTTTCCCAACTCCCGGTGGCCCCGCAATGCTGAGCTCAGTTTCACGAGAAGAAAACTGTGCCATTCCGAGCTTGGACCTTCAGAGCACGTCTCCCTCAGAGGCTCCAGTGCAGGGCTCAAGGCAGTACAGCTCCGCAGCTAACGAGATGCATTGTTCTTTTCCTGTGGGCTTGGCCAGCACCCCCACCCCACCCCAATGGAAAACTACCTTTATGTGTTTTGTCAACTCCTGGTGGGCCTGTCCTGCTGAGCTTCCTCCTGACGTGGAGACAGCTGGCTGCACCTAGCCTATCCTGAACCAGTGGTACACTCCTTCTGAGGGACCTAGAGTTGGAGACGATGGCCATCGCCATCGTGGTCATGCAGGTTCACCTTGGATTCAGGCAGACCGTAAGGAGCTGTGAAGACTCATAATGGTGGACGAGCAAACAGGCAGGGCTCCCAAACCCCTCAGCATTCTGGACTCAGCCAGACTCATAGGCCCCCACCAGTCTCAGCCAAACAGGCAGGAGGAAATCAGGGTTCCCATGCCCCAACTCAGTCTCCAGTTCCACAACCCAGACTCATTCTCTGGACGCACCCGCCAGACTCCTTTTCTCTCTCTCCTCTCTCTCTCTCTCTCTCTTTCTCTTCTAGACAAAACGAGCTGGGGGGGGGGGGACCCTTTTCCAGTAAACAATAGCAAACAATGGCCCCTCCCAAGTAGGAAGGCTATCTGCAATTTGCAATCTGCTGCCCTGAAGGCAAGCACCCACAGCCTTCCATAAACTATATCAGTGGTTCTCAAACTTTTTGAAGTCAGGGCACATTTGAAATTCTACAAATAATTGTGGACACACTATATACAAATTCCTGAGAAATATGTTATAATAAAATCAAATATTAAAAAATATATATATAAAGTCCAAGTGTTTTTTATGGTAAATGAAATAAATACAACAAAATTAAATTTATTCTGACATTAAAAAACATTTTAATGTTACATTTTTTGTTATGCTTTTCAGAATTTATAAAACAGAAGGGTTAATAAATAAAAAAACTACAAAAAAGTTATCTTTTTATATATATAGATACATTCTTAGTAAGACTTAGTAAATTCGGCAGGTCCCTGTGCAAATGTGTTAAGTTTTTTCATTCTTGTGTTTATGAGAAACATGAGCCCAAAGTTTCCTAGCAATTTCTTCAATGTTTGGGCATATATTTGAAAGGCAAACTCTCATTTCCTTGTCAATACATTGAAGAATTCCTCTCTTTTTACTCTTAATTGTGTTGAGTGCAGAAAACCCCCACCATACATATCATCTTAACTTTACACCAAACAAAGGATGGAGAAACTTGCCTCCAGTCTTTCCAGGGAACATAGGAGGTGGTGTAAACAACCCAGCACCACAGCTTAACAGCCTTTTGCAACCTAATCAGGCAAGTGAGGTGGGGGGTTGGGCAGACTGTCAGCTTACAGCCAATTCCCCACACCTCTGTCCCCTAAAAATCTAAACTCTAAAACCCTGTTGGTTTTTGGTCCCCAACAGGCACATATTTCTCTGGAATACCATAAGGCACACCTGGAAATCTTCTAGGGCGCACCAGTGCACCCTGGCGCACAGTTTGAGAACCACTGGACTACACACACATGGCATTGCCCAGGCCAATGCAAAATATAAGTGAGCAAACCTAAACACGCTTGTTTCATACTTGTTTGCAGAACATTCCACCATTTTTGCTCGCTTCACAATCTACACTAAAGGTATCCCTGTGCAAGAAATGAGGTACATTACATAAACAAACTATAGTAACAGCACAAGTTATATAATTGCAACAATTACAAAAGCACCCTTCATAATGTCTCCCTGAGCACTCTGCCCAAGGTGCAAATTGGAGACCTATCTCTAGCCCTCTACTCCACGGTAGGTGAGAGGGCCTGTATAGTACAGGGCTGTGTCCATAAAAACCTTAGAGTGTCTTTGGTGCATCTTCCAACTGGATGTGAGTAGCTTCCCAGTACAGGAGGGCCTCCACCAGAGCTGCCTCCCCCATCAGGGTCCTTCATCAGTCTACAAGCAGCATGTCCATTCAACAAGGGAGCTGCTGCCCAACCTCTGGTTGCAGTCTAAGAGTCCATCACACCTCTCAGTGATAAGTCCATGATAGACAGCCCAGCTGTCTGTGCAAATCACCAAGATAAAGGTCCATTACAGGCAACTAAGTTCACGTAGGGCCTCAGGCTTCCGCTCTCATCTCTGCTATCATGGCAACTCTGAAGACGCCACCCCAAGAAGGAGTGCACGCATGACAACGGTGGCCAACCTCTCCACCTCTGCTCCAGAGAGCATGATGCCATCCACCACTAAACTCCACAATTGCAGCAAGCCTACTAAGGACTCAGCAGGTACTCTCTATTGCTAGGTTTTTACCTTCTGGACAACCACTGGCTAAACTCTGAGTGTGCAGAAGGCAACTTCAGCCTGAGCCTCCTCACTCTCAGAAGAGGAGCTGGAAATAAATGTCTGCTCCTGCTGACTCAGAGCCACTCTGCCTGCAGGAACTGAAGTTCCTGAGGCTGCCAGCCCTCGGCCTAAAGCTGAATCACAGTTGTTCCTCCAACAACTGCCACTGCCAACATTCAGCTTCCAGGACAAACTGCAATTCATGAACCTATAGATCACTCCAGTTCCAGGCATTGTAGGTGCTCAGCAGCTCTCAAACCCAGTCAGCCTCCTTTTCCAGCATTTGCTCTAGTTCAAGCCATTGCTGGTCCTCAATTTGCAGCTCATTCTGAAGCTCATGACCTCGGGTGGCCTCTCACAGGGTTGTAAAAAATAGCCAGCCCACAGTCCCCAAAAGGAGTGCCATGGGGAACTATAACAATAAGCAGTCCTCTACCCCAACCCTCAAGGATGGTGGTGGCTCCACACTGATCCTAACCAAACCCTGCTCCCTGCGCCAGATGTAAGGCCAGTGGCTGTCGCCATCATGGTCATGCAGATTCATATTGGATTAGGGCAGACTATAAAGGATCTTTGGAGCCAGAAAATTGTGGGTCATTCCGTTTATTAAAGTCTCATAATGGCGGATGAGCAAACAGGCAGGGGTCCCAAGCCCCTCAGCATTCCAGACTCAGCCGGACCCATCAGCCTCAGTACTCCCCAGCCAAACAGGCAAGGAGGAAATCAGGGCTCCCAAGTCCCAACTCGGTCTCCAGTTCCACAACCCAGACTCATTCTCCTCACCCACTAGACTCTCTCTCTCTCTCTCTCTCTCTCTGCACTCTAGACAAATTGGCTGGCAGGGGGGATCCTTTCTCCAGCAAACAATGTCCCCTCCCAAGCAGGAAGGCAATCTACAATTTGCAATCTGCTGCCCTGAGGACAAGCACCCACAGCCTTCCATTGACTATACACACATGGCGTTGCCCAGGCCAAAGCAGAATTTAAGTGAGCAAACCTAAACACACTTGTTTGCCCAATGGAGACTCTAACAAATATTGAGTAGTATAGCTCTGGAGTAGGGGTACATTTTCAACATTGAGTGCCTGACCACACTGAATCCAAGTAAGGGACCCACTAGCCCCATCTTCCCTATCCAGTTGCCCTGCCCCTACAGATCTCGCACTATATAGAGGGGACGCTGGGGCATGGCCAGTTTGGGCCCACTCTACAGTCTTTCTTCAAAAGCTCTGGTTGAAGTTTAGGCAACCTCAGAGAGTGGTAGCGTAGCCAACAGGTAGACACCAACCTCAGAAAACCTTGAACATTTTATAGATCTGCCCCAACTCAAAGCTGCAGAAAGTCCATCCTTGTAAACAACTTGGCCTTTTCCATTAACACCCAGGCCCAGTAGATACCATCCACCACTAAACTCCACAATTGCAGCAAGCCTACTAAGGGCTCAGCAGGTACTCTCTATTGCTAGGTTTTTACCTTCTGGACAACCACTGGCTAAACTCTGAGTGTGCAGACGGCAACTTCGACCTGAGCCTCCTCACTCTCAGAAGAGGAGCTGGAAATAAATGTCTGCTCCTGCTGACTCAGAGCCACTCTGCCTGCAGGAACTGAAGTTCCTAAGGCTGCCAGCTCTCGGCCTAAAGCTGAACCACAGTTATTCCTCCAACAACTGTCACTGCCAACATTCAGCTTCCAGGGCAAACTGCAATTCATGAACCTATAGATCACTCCAGTTCCAGGCATTGTAGGTGCTCAGCAGCTCTCAAACCCAGTTAGCCTCCTTTTCCAGCATTTGCTCTAGTTCAAGCCATTGCTGGTCCTCAATTTGCAGCTCATTCTGGAGCCATAATCAGTGAATAGTGTGGTAGCTCTAGACAGGGATCCCAAGGCTGGTTACACACAGTGTCTAACACCAAATTGCACTGAAATTCAATCCAAGTAGGCCCAGAGCCAACATAACCAGTGGTGAGCTTCAAACCTTACCAGAGCTCAGCCTAATTAGACACACAAATGATGCAGCCAAAAGGGGACTTCAGCAGTCACCAGAACCTATTGTGAACAACTCTGCCTTGGTGGGCAGCCCCTGAACAGCAACTCATACACAGTGAACAAGGGCTGTCCTTACAGTCAGCCAGCCTGAGGTTTAACTCTACCCATGAAGAAGCCATTCAGCATTCAACTATAACAGGAAAGGGCACATAACCAACACAAGAAACATTTCTGGAGTACCTGGATCAAGTGATCTAAGAGATTGTACCACTGAGACATACAAGTCACCTACATCAGAAAGCCTTAATATCAAGCATGGGAGTCATAGCATATCTACCTAATACATAGGGTCAGACACAAAAAGGCAGACAAAATGGAGAGACAAAAAATATGCCCCAAATGAAAGAATAAAAGAAAACCCTAGAAAAAAAATTTTAATATATGAAAGCAACCAAGATACTGTATAAGATGAAGAGTTTAAAGCAATGGTTATAAGGAAAGAGATAGTAAGCATTTAAAACAATCAGAAATGAAAAATACACTAGAAAGAATAAACAGATGAAGCAGAAGATGGAATCAACACTTTAGAGGACAAGATAACAGTAAGCACCCAAGCAGAACATCAAAAAGAACAGAGAATTTTTATTTACATTAGGAAAATCTAAGGGCTTTTTGGAACAACATCAAGCATAACAACATCTGTTTCATAAGTATAGCAGAAGAGAGTGAGCAGGAGATTGAGAACCTGTTTGAAGAAGTAATAACTGAAAATTTTCCTAATCCAATGAAGGAAAAGTCACACAAGTTTAAGGAACACAAAGAGTCCCAAACAAGATGGACCAAAACAGGCTCACAACAAGACACATCATAATTAAAATGGCAAAGCTTGAAAACAAAGAGAGGATCTCAAAAGAAGCAAGAAAAAGACAGTTTGTTGTCTACAAGGAAACTCCTGTGAGGTTGACAACTGATCTCGCACAGAAACAATTCCCACCAGAAGGTATTGGCATGAAATGTTCAAAGTGATAACAGGCAAGGACCTACAACCAAGACTACTCTATTCAGTAAAACTACTATTTAAATTTGAAGGCAAAATAAAGAGCTTCTCAGACAAAAAAAAAAAAAAAGATATAAGAGTTCATTACAACCATATCAGTATTGTGAGATACGATAAAGGGATTTTTTTTATAAGAAGAAAGAAAAAAAGAAATATAAAAAATGGGTATAAAGAAGAAAATGGCAACAAATAAGTACCTATTGAAAATAACTTTACACCTGACCAGGTGGTGGTGCAGTGGATAGAGTGTCAATCTGGGATGCTGAGAACTCAAGTTCAAAACCCTGAGGTCATTGGCTTGAGGGTAGGCTCATCTGGCTAGAATGCAGGCTCATCAGCATAAACAGTGGGTCCCCTGCTTGAGTGCAGGATCATAGACATAACCCCATGGTCACTGGCTTGAGCCCAAAGATCAATGGCTTGAAGCCCAAGGTTGCTGGTTAAGCCTAGGTTTACTGGCTTGAGCATGGAGTCACTGGCTCAGCTGGTGCCCTCAGTCAAGGCACATATGAAAAAGCAATCAATGAAAAACTAAAGTGCCACAACTATGAATTGATGCTTCTCATTTCTCCCCCTCCCGTCTGTCTGTCCCTATCTGTCCCTCTCACTACCTCTTTCTCTATCTCCAAAAATTATAATAATAATAATATAACTTTAAATGTGAATGGATTAAATGCTCCAGTCAAAAGATATAAAGTAGCTGAATGAATAAGCCAATATATATATATATATATATATATATATATATATATATATATACACTGACTACAAGAGACCCTCTTCAGGATTCCAATATGGCAGCAGAATAGGCAGATGCACAGACTGCCATCTCCTACCACCAAACTGGATTACAAATTAACTTAGGAACAATCATCATGAAAAACCTACTTTGGACTAAAAGAACAGGACTCAAAAACAAGAAGCACAGAAAAATCCACACTGATCCTGGTAGGGAGTTCAGAGGACCAGTGGGGGTTCCCCTGCTCCTAGGAGGAAGGAGAGGCTGAGGATGAAAGTCCAGAAGGGCTCTCATTACAAGGAGAGAGACCCTGAGACCCTGAGAGGTGGGGCCCTCAGTCTCAGATCTGAAGACCTAGCCTAGAAACCCTGGGACTGGAGGAGACAGCAAGACAGCATTGAGTGGGGAGAAGAGTGAAAGTTCTGTCTGTGGGAAACAGCTGGAGAACCTTGAAGGGACAGAGCAGAAAATATCACCCACAGCCACTTGCCTGGGGCTCCAGGGGTGAGGAGGGCTGAGAAGACTGACTGGACTTGCATGAGGAAAGTGGGGAAAGTGAGATAAATGGTGATGTGGAGAGGAGTGCCTGGACTGACCTGAGCTGAGCTGACTCATTTTCCAGTGCGGAGGCAGCCATAGCTGGGGGAGGGATCAATCCCTAAGCCAAGCACAAACCTAAAGTAGAACAAGGTATCCAACCTCCAAAAAGCTCTCCAGCTCCAATCAGGGAGAAAGTCACCTTGAAAGGAGAAAGTAAGGGGATAGGGCAGTGACTCAGGTTTCCAGGGAGTCCTGAGCTACACCTACCCCTTCATACTGAGAACACTCCCACCCTGGAGAGTAACTGGGCAGAACACTCCTTCAAATTCTCAGAGGTCACACCCACAGCATTTCTGGATACAGTTTCAACTAAGCCCCCTGCCAAGATCCCAGTCGGGTGCATGCGGGAGTCTGTCTGACTGTCTCTCCCCATTTCCAGCTTCAGAAAAAAAAAGAAAGAAAGAAAAAGAAATTGTAAGCATCAAAATGACACTGGAATAATAAAAAAGAACCAGACAGAAATGACAAACACAATATCAGAAATGAAGACTATACTAGAAGGAATTAAAAGCAGGCTGGATGGAGCAGAGGATCGAATCAGCAATTTAGAAGACAAGATAAGCAAAAACATGGAAACAGAATAGCAAAAAGAAAAGAGGATCAAAAACACTGAGGAAACTCTAAGAGAGTTCTGTGACAACATGAAGAGAAACAATATTTGCATAATAGGGGTTCCTGAAGGAGAAGAGAAAGAACAAGGGATAGAAAACCTGATTGAAGAAATCATAGCTGAAAATTTCCCTAAATTAATGCAGGAATCACACAGGTTCAAGAAGAACACAGAACCTCATTAAAAAAGAACCCAAAGATACATTATAATCATAGTACCAATGCTAAAAGATAAAGAAAGAATACTAAAAGCTGCAAGAGAAAAGCAGTCAATCACCTACAAAGGAGCCCCTATAAGGATGACATCTGACTTTTCAACAGAAACACTTGAGGCCAGAAGGGAATGGCAAGAACTATTCAAAGTAATGCAGAACAAGAGCTTACAACCAAAACTTCTTTATCCAGTAAGGCTATCATTTAACATTGAAGAAGAAATAAAAAGCTTCCCAGACCAAAAAAAAAACAAAACAAAAAATCCTCAAAGAATTCATTACAACCAAACCAATGCTGCAAGAAATGTTAATGAGCCTGCTGTAAATAGAACAAAGCGGGGACAAAATCTATTAAAAGAGGAATGTAAATTTAAAGAATAAAATGTCAATAAACAACTACATATGAATAATAACCTTAAATGTAAATGGATTAAATGATCCAATCAAAAGACATAGATTAGCTGCATGGATAAGAAAACAGGAACCATACATATGCTGTCTAAAAAAGTCCCACCTCAAAACAAAAGATATACATAGACTGAAAGTAAAAAGATGGAAAAAAATATTTCACACAAATGGAAATGAAAAAAAAGCTGGGTAGTAATACTTATATCTGACAAAATAGACTTTAAAACAAAGACTATAGTAAGGGATAAAGAAGATCACTACATAATGATAAAGACAGCAATGCAAAAGAAGAGATACCAATTATAAATATTTATGCACCTAATATAGTAGCACCTAAATATATTATATAAAGCAGACTTTGATGTACATAAAACGCTTGATCAAAAGCAATACTATAATAGTAAGAGATTTCAATACCCAACTAACATCACTAGATAGATCCTCAAGAAAAACAAAGAAACAGCAGACTTAAAGGACACACTCACTATATCAACTGGATTTAATAGATATCTTCAGAACCTTTCACCCTAAAGCAGCAGAATATACATTCTTTTCAAGTGCTCATGGCACATTCTGTATGATACACCACATATTAGGGCATAAAACAAGTCTCAACAAATTTAAGAAGATTGAAATCATATCAAGCATCTTCTTTAATCACAATGGCATGAAACTAGAAATCAACTAAAATACAAAAACTGAAAAACACTCAAACATTTGGAAACGAAACAGCATGTTATTAAATAACAAATGGGTCAACAATGAGATCAAAGAAGAAATAAAAATTTTCCTTGAAACAAACAAAAATGAGCATACAACAATTCAATATTTATGAGACACAGCAAAAGCAGTCCTGAGAGGGAAGTTCATAGCATTACAGACATACCTTAAGAAGCTAAAAAAACCTCAAATAAACAACCCTGCAACTAAAGTGCTAGAAAAAGAACAGCAAATAAAGCCCAGAGGAAGTAGAAGAAAGAAAATAATAAAGATCAGAGAAGAAATAAATGACATAGAGGCAAAAAAAAAAAAAAAACAATACAAAGAATCAATGAAACCAAGAGCTGGTTCTTTGATAAGGTAAACAAGATTGATGAACCTTTAACCAGACTCACCAAGAAAAAAAAAAGAGAGGACTCAAATAAATAAAATTAGAAATGAGAGTGGAGAAATAACAACTGACACAGCAGAAATACAGAGGATTGTAAGAATATATTATGAAGAACTGTATGCCAAAAAATTAGACAACCTAGGTGAAATGGACAAATTCTTTGAAACATATAATCTTCAAAAATCAATCTGGAAGAATCAGAAAACCTAAATAGATCGATTAGAACAAATGAGATCAAAACAGTTATCAAAAAACTCCCAACAAACTAAAGCCCTCTGCCAGATGGCTTCACAGGTGAATTCTACCAAATATTCAAAGAAGAACTAACTCCTATCCTTCTCAAGCTATTTCAAAAAATTCAAGAGGAAGGAAGACTTCCAAGCTCCTTTTATGAGGCAAGCATAATTCTGATTCCAAAACTAGGTAAAGATAATAGAAAGAAAGAAAATTATAGGCCTATATCCCTGATAAATTTAGATGCTAAAATTCTCAACAAAATATTAGCAAACCGGATCCAGCAATACATGAAAAAAAATCATACATCATGATCAAGTGGGATATATTCTGGGGAGGCAAGGCTGGTACAATATTAGAAAATCAATCAATGTGATTCATCACATAAACAAAAAGGAGAAAAACCACATGATAATATCAATAGATGCAGAATAAGCATTTGATAAAATCCAGCACAAATTTATGATCAATACTCTCAGCAAAGTGGGAATACAGGAAACATACCTCCACATGATAAAGTCCATCTAGGACAAACCCACAGCCAACATCATACTCAATGGGCAAAACTTAAAAGCAATTCCCTTAAGATCAGGAACAAGGCAGGGGTGCCCCCTTTCACCACTCTTATTCAACATAATTCTGGAATTCCTAGCCACAGCAATCAGACAAGAAGAAGAAATAAAAGGCATCCAAATTAGAAAAGAAGTAAAACTATCATTATTTGTTGATGATATGATACTGTACATAGAAAACCCTAAATTCTCAGTCAAAAAACTTCTAGGCCTGATATATGTATTCAGCAAGATGGCAGGATATAAAATTAATATTCAGAAATCAGGCATTTTTATACACCAACAACTGTCTAAAAGAGAAATTAAGAAAAAAATCCCCTTCACTATTGCAACAAAAAAAATAAAGTACCTAGGAGTAAATTTAACCAAGGAGGTTAAAGACTTGTATTTGGAAAATTATAAAACATTGATAAAAGATATCAAGGAAGATATAAATAAATGGAAGTATATACCATGCTCATGTATAGTAAGAATAAACATCATTAAAATATCTATATTACTCAAAGCAATTTATAAATTCAATGCAACTCCTCTTAAAATACCAATGACATACTTCAAAGATATAGAACAAATATTCCAAAAATTCATAGGGAACCAGAAAAGAACACAAGTAGCCTCAGCAATCTTGAAACAGAAGAATAAAGGGGGTGGTATCACACTTCCTGACATCAAGTTATACTACAAGGCCATTGTTCTCAAAAAATCTTGGTACTGGCATAAGAACAGGCATATAGATCAATGGAACAGAACAGAGAACCCAGAAATAAACCAACACCTTTATGGACAATTGATATTTGACAAAGGAGGTAATAGCATACAATGGAGTAAAGACAGTCTTTGTAACAAATGGTGTTGGGAAAAGTGGACAGCTACCTGCAAAAATATGAAACTAGACCACCAACTTACAACATTCACAAAAATAAACTCAAAATGAATAAAAGACTTAAATGTAAGAAGTCATGAAACCATAAGTATCTTAGAAGAAAACATAGGCAGTAAGCTCTTCAACATCCCTCTCAGCAATATATTTGCTGATTTATCTCCACAAGCAAGTGAAATAAACTTAAGGACAGGATAAACAAATGGGACTATATCAAACTGAAAAGCTTTTGCACAGTTAAGGACAATATGAACAAAAAAAAAAAAGGGCATCCACACAATGGGAGAACATATTTGACAATACGTCTGATAAGGGGTTAATAACCAAAATTTATAAACAACTAGTAAAACTCAACACCAGGAAGATAAACAATCCAACCAAAAAATGGGCAAAAGAAATGAATAGACATTTCTCCAAAGAGGACATACAAATGGCCAATAGGCAGATGAAAAAATGTTCAACATCACTAACCATTAGAGAAATGCAAATTAAAACCACAATGAGATAACACCTCACACCAGTCAAAATGGCCCTCATTAACAAAACAACACGGAGTGACGTCACGGAAATGGCGCCATGAGAAGCGAGTCCGACAGCTCTCCCCTAAATCACAACAAATTTATCAACTAGAAACAGAAAAATTTATCCTCGGAGCATTCCGGAGTTCCACACAAACTGAAAGCAAAAGGACTGTTATCACTTGTATCTGAGAGATGAGGGTGTGGAGGAAGCTACCGCAGCGACGCTCATTCAAGCCGCCAGGGAGTGCGCCTGTGGTGAGTCAGCCCATATACTTGGGAACCGCAAGCCGCCGCGAGCCCCCCGCGAGCTGCCGCGAACCCCTGCGAACCGCAACCGCGAACCGCCACCGCGAGCAGCCGCCACGAGCCGCCGCGCGCGCGCCCGGTCCGGTTGAGCACCGCTGACGTTCCCAGCGGCCCGCACACTGCGAGTGGGGGTCGCCGGCCACCGGTGCCCGGAGCGCCCCATTCGCGCGCGTGCTTTGGGCATTCCACGCGCCCAGGGCACCCTACTGGCCCGCACACCCAGGGGGCTCCATTATCCTGCGCCTGGTGCGGTCCAGCCGCCAGCGGCGGGGCGAGCGGGAGAGGCTTGGGAGATTCTCTCCGTGGGCGGGGCACCTCACCCAGCCATTCAAGCTAACAATCAAGCGTTGGGGGAGGGGCGCGCGCAGGCAGCCTAAAATTCCTTCAGAAACACAGCTGCGACCCAATCACTGAAATTAGCTTAACCCATAAAATCTGCGCACCCTCGGTTCTAATTGATAAGATCTCTCTCAGTTCAGCGATCCAAGACAAGAGGCGTGATATTTTTTAGTGCCTCTCGCTAAAGGGGCGGGGGCAACTTCTGATTGATAGAGCCTCCATATTCAGGGATAAACGCTAACAAGAAGGACTTGGCAGATAATAAGGTCTATACTACACTAGTCGTAAGCAGAGACTAGTGCCTCTTCTTCCCTGCAAAAACAGGCTACAAAGTGTGGAAAGCCTGGGTTGAGAGGTCCAACTAAATGATAGGCGCTGAACAGTCACCTTGACAACAATTGACTCCCACCCCCGCCTGATTACACTGGAGGCCCTGACTCTCAGAGCCTTTCCCAAAGCCTTGCACTGAGTGGGGATAGAGTGGGGATTTCCCAGCTCTTTGAGCCTCTTACTCCCCAGGCAGAAGCAGTTGCAGCCTTATAGCTGGATCACCAGGCTGCTAATTCAGAAAGGGGGGACTAGGAGAGAGAATCCAGGAAAGCAAACTCTCTCATCGTTGGACCCTGCAAACGCCAACAAGCCTTTACTTCCAGCAAGACTAAAGCCAATTATATGACATTGCCATAGAATCCCATCAACTGCAAATCCCTACCTAAGAGTGACACAGGGGCAGAGCCTGGGGTACAGAGTCACCGACTAGGAAGAGGGAGAGAAAAGAAAAAGGAAGAAGTTAACCTCTCAAAATCAAGAAAAACCCACAGACTTTACAACTTGATCCACTAATTTTTTTGTTGTTGTTGTTGTTGTTTGTTTCTTCTATCTTTTTGCCTTTATTTCCTCCACCTCGGTCCTTCTATTCTCTGCCCATCTTATGCTTCCCCTTTCTTGAACTACACTACCCATGAGTGTTGCATTTTATTTTTCTTCTTCATCCTCACCCTCCTTTAAGGTTATACTCCAAAACACTTAACTCTCACTCTCTCCTCTTTTGTTTTTTTTGTCTTGCTTTATTTTGTTTTTTTCTCCTCCTATTTTATTTCTTCCTTCTTTTTTCTCTTTTTCTTATTTTTTCCTTTCTATTCGTTTTTTCTTTTCTCATTTTACTTTCCTCCCATATAATCCTCAATCACGAACAAATTAGTTAATTTGGGACTCAAGGCTTTTTTTTGGCTTTATTTCTCTTTTTTGCTTTTGTTTTTATTTTTTTTTCTCTTGTTTGTTTATTTTTGTGGCATTTTGGGTCCTCCCAACCCAAGGTCTCCATTGTATTCAGTCTTCGCTCCACTTAATACAACAGATTTTTACTTATTATTTTTATTTTTTCTTCTTTATTATTCTTTTTTGGTCCTTTTTTCTGATTCCCTCTTATCCCTCTCATTATATCTCTTAGTTGACCATCACATATAAGCAAATCATCTTATGCTTGTCTAAGATTTTCTTCCTTTTTTTTTTTTTTTTTTTTGGCATTTAGTAGGTCCCTACTCCCTTTTTTTGCCCCTTGAACTCTTCACCCCAAATCAGGCCCTCCATTATAGGCACGATATTTCCCTGAGGAGGGGAGAGGAGGGAAAGAGAAGAGAGAAAAAAAGGGGGAAATAATAAATTATTACTGTTTTTTTTTTGTGGGGTGTTTTACCCTTTTTTTTTTTTTTTTTCTTTTTACTCTTTATTAACTCTAATTAGTGCTATCAATAAGACCACCCTCAGATGCCGATAAGAAAGAGGAAATCGAATATTATGGATACAAAAGAAAGAGAGGTAACACAAATAGATGTGGAAAAATCTATGGAGAAAAGACTTAACATATTGGAAGCCTTGGAGCTAAATGACAGAGAATTTAAAATAGAAATCTTAAAAATACTCAGAGATATACAAGAAAACACAGAAAGGCAATATAGGGAGATCAGAAAACAGCTCAATGAACACAAAGAATATATTACCAAGGAAATTGAAACTATAAAAACAAATCAAACAGAAATGAAAAACTCAATTCACGAGCTGAAAAACGAGATAACAAGCTTAGCTAACAGAACAGCCCAGATTGAAGATAGGATTAGTGAAATAGAAGACAAACAACTTGAGGCACAACAGAGAGAAGAAGAAAGAGACTCAAAAATAATAAAAAATGAGAAAGCCCTACAGGAATTGTCTGACTCCATCAGAAAGAATAACATAAGAATAATAGGTATATCAGAGGGCGAAGAGAAAGAAAATGGAATGGAGAATATACTCAAACAAATAATAGACGAGAACTTCCCAAGCCTGTGCAAGGAACTAAAGCCTCAAATTCAAGAAGCAAACAGAACACCAAGTTTTCTTAACCCCAACAAACCCACTCCAAGGCACATCATAATAAAGATGACACAAACCAATGACAAAGAAAAAATTCTCAAGGCAGCCAGGGAAAAGAAGAGTACAACATATAAAGGAAGGCCTATTAGATTATCATCAGATTTCTCAGCAGAAACTCTACAAGCTAGAAGAGAGTGGACCCCAATATTTAAAGCCCTGAAAGAGAGGAACTTTCAGCCAAGAATACTATACCCATCAAAGCTATCCTTCAAGTATGAAGGAGATATAAAAACATTCACAAATACAGAAAAGATGAGAGAATTTATCAACAGAAAGCCCCCACTCCAGGAAATACTAAGGGGGGTTTTCCAACCAGATTCAAAGAACAAAAGAAAACAACACCACAAGTAACAGCTCCACCAAGAACACAATAAAACCAAACTTAAACTGTGACAACAAAGGAAAAAAAGGGGGGAGAGAATGGAGATTAACAGTAGCAAAGGATGATGAAGTGCAGAAATACTTATAAGATAGGGTACTACAATGAATATGGTAGGTACCCTTTTCATTACTTAATGGTAACCACCCTTAAAAAAACCACCACAAAAACACTTGACTTAAAAAAGGTAGCAACAGAGGAAAGAAGTATGGAACACAAACAAACAAAAACAAATGATAGAAAAACAAAAGAGAAGAATCAAACTAGATACAAAACTAACAGAAAGCAATTTATAAAATGGCAGTAGGGAACCCACAAGTGTCAATAATTACACTAAATGTAAATGGATTAAACTTACCAATAAAAAGACACAGAGTAGCAGAATGGATTAAAAAAGAAAATCCAACTATATGCTGCCTACAAGAAACACATCTAAGCAACAAGGATAAAAACAAATTCAAAGTGAAAGGCTGGAAAACAATACTCCAAGCAAACAACACCCCAAAAAAAGCAGGTGTAGCAATACTCATATCTAATAATGCTGACTACAAGACAGAAAAAGTACTCAGAGACAAAAATGGTCATTTCATAATGATTAAGGGGAAGTTGAATCAAGAAGACATAACAATCCTTAATATATATGCACCAAACCAAGGAACACCAAAATATATAAGACAGCTACTTATTGACCTTAAAACAAAAACTAACAAAAATACAATCATACTTGGAGACCTCAATACACCGCTGACGGCTCTAGATCGGTCATCCAAACAGAGAATCAATAAAGATATAGTAGCCTTAAACGAAATACTAGAACACCTGGATATGATAGACATCTACAGGACACTTCATCCCAAAGCGACAGAGTATACATTTTTCTCTAGTGTACATGGAACATTCTCAAGAATTGACCATATGTTGGGCCACAAAGACAATATCGGCAAATTTAGAAAAATTGAAATTGTACCAAGCATATTTTCTGATCATAAAGCCTTGAAACTAGAATTCAACTGCAAAAAAGAGGGGGAAAAACCCACAAAAATGTGGAAACTAAACAACATACTTCTAAAAAATGAATGGGTCAAAGAAGAAATAAGTGCAGAAATCAAAAGATATATACAGACTAATGAAAATGAAAATACGACATATCAGAATCTCTGGGATGCAGCAAAAGCAGTAATAAGAGGAAAGTTCATATCACTTCAGGCCTATATGAACAAACAAGAGAGAGCCGAAGTAAACCACTTAACTTCACACCTTAAGGAACTAGAAAAAGAAGAACAAAGACAACCCAAAACCAGCCGAAGAAAGGAGATAATAAAAATCAGAGCAGAAATAAATGAAATAGAGAACAGAAAAACTATAGAAAAAATCAATAAAACAAGGAGCTGGTTCTTTGAAAAGATTAACAAAATTGACAAACCCTTGGCAAGACTCACCAAGGAAAAAAGACACAGGACTCAAATAAATAAAATCCAAAATGAAAGAGGAGAGATCACCACAGACATCATAGAAATACAAAGAATTATTGTAGAATACTATGAAAAATTATATGCCACCAAATACAACAATCTAGAAGAAATGGATAAATTCCTAGAACAATACAACCTTCCTAGACTGAGTCATGAAGAAGCAGAAAGCCTAAACAGACCAATCAGCAGGGAGGAAATAGAAAAAACTATTAAAAATCTCCCCAAAAATAAAAGTCCAGGCCCAGACGGTTATACTAGTGAATTCTATCAAACATTCAAAGAAGACTTGGTTCCTATTCTACTCAAAGTCTTCCAAAAAATTGAAGAAGAAGCAATACTTCCAAACACATTTTATGAGGCCAACATAACCCTCATACCAAAACCTGGCAAGGATGGCACAAAGAAAGAAAACTACAGACCAATATCTCTAATGAATACAGATGCTAAAATACTAAACAAAATACTGGCAAACCGAATACAACAACATATTAAAAAAATAATACATCATGATCAAGTGGGATTCATCCCAGAATCTCAAGGATGGTTCAACATACGCAAAACGGTTAACGTAATACACCATATCAACAAAACAAAGAACAAAAACCACATGATCTTATCAATAGATGCAGAAAAGGCTTTTGATAAAATACAACACAATTTTATGTTTAAGACTCTCAAAAAAATGGGTATAGAAGGAAAATATCTCAACATGATAAAGGCCATATATGATAAACCATCAGCCAACATCCTATTAAACGGCATAAAACTGAGGACTTTCTACCTTAAATCAGGAACAAGACAGGGTTGTCCACTCTCTCCACTCTTATTCAACGTGGTGCTAGAAGTTCTGGCCAGAGCAATCAGACAAGACAAAGAAATAAAAGGCATCCATATCGGAAAAGAAGAAGTAAAGCTATCACTTTTTGCTGATGATATGATCCTATACATCGAAAACCCGAAGGACTCCACAAAAAGATTATTAGAAACAATAAACCAATACAGTAAGGTCGCAGGATACAAAATTAACATACAAAAGTCCATAGCCTTTCTATATGCCAACAATGAAATATTAGAAAACGAACTCAAAAAAATAATCCCCTTCACGATTGCAACAAAAAAAAATAAAATACCTAGGAATAAACATAACAAAGAACGTAAAGGACCTATATAATGAAAATTACAAAGCATTGTTAAGGGAAATCAAAAAAGATACAATGAGATGGAAAAATATTCCTTGTTCTTGGATAGGAAGAATAAATATAATCAAAATGGCCATATTACCCAAAGCAATATACAAATTTAATGCAATTCCCATCAAAATCCCTATGAGATTTTTTAAAGAAATGGAACAAAAAATCATCAGATTTATATGGAACTATAAAAAACCCCGAATAGCCAAAACAATCCTAAGGAAAAAGAATGAAGCTGGGGGCATTACAATACCTGACTTTAAACTATATTATAGGGCCACGATAATCAAAACAGCATGGTATTGGCAAAAAAATAGACACTCAGACCAATGGAACAGAATAGAAAGCCCAGAAATAAAACCACATATATATGGTCAAATAATCTTTGATAAAGGGGCCAACAACACACAATGGAGAAAAGAAAGCCTCTTCAACAAATGGTGTTGGGAAAACTGGAAAGCCACATGCAAAAGAATGAAACTCGACTACAGCCTGTCCCCGTGTACTAAAATTAATTCAAAATGGATCAAAGACCTAAATATAAGACCTGAAACAATAAAGTACATAGAAGAAGACATAGGTACTAAAATCATGGACCTGGGTTTTAAAGAACATTTTATGAACTTGACTCCAATGGCAAGAGAAGTGAAGGCAAAGATAAATGAATGGGACTACATCAGAATTAAAAGTTTTTGCTCAGCAAGAGAAACTGATATCAAAATAAACAGACAGCCAACTATATGGGAACTGATATTTTCAAACGACAGCTCAGATAAGGGCCTAATATCCAAAATTTACAAAGAACTCATAAAACTCAACAACAAACAAACAAGCAATCCAATAAAAAAATGGGAAGAGGACATGAACAGACACTTCTCCCAGGAAGAGATACAAATGGCCAACAGATATATGAAAAGATGCTCAGCTTCATTAGTTATTAGAGAAATGCAAATCAAAACTACAATGAGATACCACCTCACTCCTGTTAGATTAGCTATTATCAACAAGACGGGTAATAGCAAATGTTGGAGAGGCTGTGGAGAAAAAGGAACCCTCATTCACTGTTGGTGGGACTGTAAAGTAGTACAACCATTATGGAGGAAAGTATGGTGGTTCCTCAAAAAACTGCAAATAAAACTACCTTATGACCCAGCAATCCCTCTACTGGGTATATACCCCAAAACCTCAGAAACATTGATACGTGAAGACACATGTAGCCCCATGTTCATTGCAGCACTGTTCACAGTGGCCAAGACATGGAAACAACCAAAAAGCCCTTCAATAGAAGACTGGATAAAGAAGATGTGGCACATATACACTATGGAATACTACTCAGCCATAAGAAATGATGACATCAGATCATTTACAGCAAAATGGTGGGATCTTGATAACATTATAAGGAGTGAAATAAGCAAATCAGAAAAAAACAAGAACTACATGATTCCATACATTGGTGGAACATAAAAATGAGACTAAGAGTCATGGACAAGAGTGTGGTGGTTACCAAGGGTGGGGGGGGAGGGAGGACATGGGAGGGAGGGAGGGAGAGAGTTAGGGGGAGGGGGAGGGGCACAGAGAACTAGATAGAGGGTGACGGAGGACAATCTGACTTTGGGCGAGGGGTTTGCAACATAATTTGATGACAAAATAACCTAGACATGTTTTCTTTGAATATATGTACCCTGATTTATTAATGTCATCCCATTACCATTAATAAAAATTTATTAAAAAAAAAAAAAAAAAAAAAAACAACAACACATAATAAGTGCGAGTGAGGATGTGGAGGAAAGGGAACCCTCCTGCATTGCTGGTGGGAATGTGGACTGGTGCAGCCACTGTGATAAACAATATGGAGATTCCTCAAAAAACTAAAAATGGCACTGCCTTTTGACCCAGCCATCCCAGTTTTAGGAATATATCCCAAGAACACCACATCAATGATTCAAAAGAAGAAATGTACCCTCATGTTTATGGCATTGTTTATAATAACCAAGATCTGGAAACAGCCCATGTGTCCATAAGTGGACAAGTGGATTAAAAAGCCATGGTACATATACACAATGGAATACTATGGGGACATGAAAAAGAAGGAAATCTTACCTTTTGCAACAACATGGATGAACCTGGAAAGTATTATGTTAAGTGAAATAAGCCAGGCAGAGAAAGAAAAAAATATCATATGATCTCACTCATTTGAGAAATCTAATGAACAATGTGAATTGAAGAACAGAATAGAGGCAGAGACAGGATCAGAGGGACCAGAGGGAAAGTGGACAGAGGGAAAGGGGTTGAGAGGATGGGATCAGAGAAGGGATAGAGATTGGTGAAATTATATATACGTAACACAGCATTATAGAGAGCAGGACAGCAAATCCTGGAGGGAAGAAGGGAGGGCGTGTGGGAAGGGGAGCAAGAGGGATGTTGTGGGAAACATGGGGGAGGGGTGGATGCATTTGGGGGGACACTAGAATCTATATAAACACAATAAATTTAAATTTAAAAAAAGAGAGTCACCTCAACCTTGGCCTGATAGCTTGATTGGTTAGAGCATTGTCCTGAAGCACAAATGTTGCCTATTTGATCCCTCGTCTGGGCACATACTGGAACAGATTGATGTTCCTGTCTCTCTTTCCCTCTCTCCCCTTCTCCCTTCCTCTCTAACAGAAGGAAGGAAGGAAGGAAGGAAGGAAGGAAGGAAGGAAGGAAGGAAGGAAGGAAGGAAGGAAGAGAGAATAAGCCCACCTCAAAACAAAAAATATACACAGATTGAAAGTGAAGGGATGAAAAAGAATATTTTATGAAAGTGGAAATAAAATGTATGCTGAGGTAACAATATTTATATCTGAAAAGATAGACTTCAAAACAAAGACCATAATAAAAGACAAAGAAGGAGATATATAATACTGAAATTATTGATCCAAGAAGAAGATATAACCCTTGTAAACATATATTCACCCAACAAAGGATCACCTAAATATATAAAAATAATCTTGTTGGACATTAAAGATGAGATTGACAGCAATACAGTCATGCCTGTGGGTTTTTACATCAAATTGGTATCAATGGATAGATCTTCCAGACAAAAACTCAAGTCAACAGCAACATTAAATGACACAGTGGACCAGATGGATTTAACTGATATTTACAGAACATTTCATCCCAAAGCAGCAGAATATACTTTTTTTTTAACTATACATGGAACATTCTCTAACATAGGCCATATGATAGGATACAAGCCTTAATAAATTCAAGAAAATTGAAATCATATCAAACATCTTCTCTGACCACAATGGAATGAAACTAGAAATCAATAACAATTAAAAAACTCAAAATACTTAAACACATAGAGGCTAACTAACATATTATTAAACAATGAATGAGTTAACAATGAGATTAAGGAAGAATTCAAAGGTTACATAGAGTAAAAAATGCATACTCAACAACCCAAAATCTATGGGACAGAAAGAACAGTCCTGAAAGGCAAATTTGTTTTGCTTCTTGAGGCAGCATTATGGGCCTACCACATGAAACAAGAAATATTTCATATAACTGATCTAATTCTACACAGAAAAGAACTAGAAAAATAACAACTAACAAACCCCAGAGTAACTAGGAAAAAGGAAATAATAAAGATTAGTGTGAAAATAAGTAACACAGGGACTAAATATTACACAAAAGATCAATGAAAGAGCTGTTTCTTTGAAAATATAAACAAGATTAATAAACTAATCAGTCTCATCAAGAAATAGTGAGCACCCAAATAACTAAATCAGAAATAAAAGAGACAAACTAACAACTGACACTTCAGAAATACAAAGGGCTGTAAAAGAGAAAAAATACCGTGAAAAACTATATGTCAACAAACAGACAACTTGGGAGAAATAGATAAATTCCTGGAAACATACAATCTTCCAAAACTGAACCAGAAAAAATCAGAAAATCTGAACAGACTGATTACAACTAATGAAATCAAAGCACTAATTTTAAAACTACCAGAAAACAAAAGTTTTGGACCAGATGTTTTTATAGATGAATTTTATCAAATAGTCAAAGAACTAATACCTTCATTCTTAAACAATTCCAACAAAATCAAAAGAAGACTCCCAAGCTCATTTTACAAGGCCAGCATTACCCTAATTCCAAAATCAGGTAAAAACAGCTACAAAAAATTATAGGCCAATATTCCTAATGAGCATAGATGCTAAGATACTCAAAAAATATTAGCAAAATGGACCCAGCAATACATTGAAAAGATTATATACCATGAACAAGTGTCTTTTATTTCAGGGATACAAGGTTCATATAATATTCACAAACCAGCCCTGGCCGGTTGGCTCAACGGTAGAGCGTCGGCCTAGCGTGCGGAGGACCCGGGTTCGATTCCCGGCCAGGGCACACAGGAGAAGCGCCCATTTGCTTCTCCACCCCTCCGCCGCGCCTTCCTCTCTGTCTCTCTCTTCCCCTCCCGCAGCCAAGGCTCCATTGGAGCAAAGATAGCCTGGGCGCTGGGGATGGCTCTGTGGCCTCTGCCTCAGGCGCTAGAGTGGCTCTGGTCGCAACATGGCGACGCCCAGGATGGGCAGAGCATCGCCCCCTGGTGGGCAGAGCGTCGCCCCTGGTGGGCGTGCCGGGTGGATCCCGGTCGGGCGCATGCGGGAGTCTGTCTGACTGTCTCTCCCTGTTTCCAGCTTCAGAAAAATGGAAAAAAAAAAAAAAATTCACAAACCAGTAAACATGATACATCACTTAAACACAATGAAAGATAAAAACCTCAGTTGGTTGGAGTGTCACACTGAAGCACAGAGGTTGCCGGTTTGATCCCCAGTCAGAGCACATACAGGAGCAGATCAAGATTCCTGTCTCTCTCTCTCTCTCTCTCTCTCTCTCTCTCTCTCTCTCTCTTCCTTCCTCTCTCTCTAAAATCAATTGATAAATTTTTAAATGCTTGTATCAATAGATGTAGATAAAGTATTTGATAAAATCCAGCACCCATTTATGATAAAATCTTTCAGGAAAGTGGGATAGAGGAAACATACCTCAACATAATAAAGGCTATCTATGACAAACCCACAGGCGACACAGTACTTAATGGGCAAAAACTGAAAGCGTTTCCCTTAAGAACAAGAACAAGACAGGATGTCCCCTTTCATCACTCTTATTCAGCTAGGACTGGAAGTCCTAGCCACAGCAATCAGACAAGAAGAAGAAATAAAAGGCATCCAAATTGGAAAAGAAGAAGTAAAACTATCATTATTTATAGATGACATGATGATGTATATAGAAAATGCTAAAGACACCACCAAAAAAACTTCTAGCACTAATAAATGAATTCAATATAGTAGTAGGATATAAAATTAATATTCAGAAATTGGTGGCACTTTTAAATATTAAAAATAAACTATCAGAAAAAGACATTAAGAAAACAATCCCATTTACTATTGCAACAACAACAAAAAAAGCTACCTAAGAGTAAATTTAACTAAGGATATAAAAGACCTATAGTCAGAAAATTATAAGACACTGAAGAAAAAAAATTGAGAAAGATGCAAATAAGTAAAAGTATATACAGTATTCATGGATAGGAAGAATTAACGTCATTAAAATATCCATACTACCCAAAGCAATCTACAGATTCAATGCAATTCCTATTAAAATACCAATGGCATATCTCACAGATCTAAAACAATATTTCAAACATTTATAGAAGCTAAAAAAGTACCCTGAATAGTCTTAGCAATCTTAAAAAAGCCACACTATATGATATCAAACTATATACTACAAGGTCATAGCAATCAAAACAGCATGGTACTAGCATAAGTACAGGCATGCAGATCCATAGGAAAGACTGTAGCTCAGAAATAAACCCACAACTTTATAGTCAATTAATATTTGACAAAGGAGGTAAAAACATGCACTGGGATAAAGATAGCCTATTCTATAAATGGTGTTTGGAAAATTAGATATATGCAAAAAAGAAAAGAAACTAAAATCTTAGAAGAAAACACAGGCAGTAATCTCAGACCTCTCTCATAACAATATTTTTTGCCAATATATGCCCTCAGGCAAGGGAAACAAAGCAAAAAGTAAACAAATGGGATTATATTAAAGTAAAAAGTTTTTGCACAGCAAAAGACACTATCAACAAAATAAAAAAGCAACCCACTAAATGAAAGAACGTATTTGCCAATGATACATCTAATAAGGGGTTAATATCCAAAGCACATAAAGAACTTACACAATCAACACCAAGAAAACAACCTAATTTAAAATGGGCAAAGAATCTTCAAAAAGGATATACAGATGGCCAATTGACATATGAAACAATACTCAACATTACTAATCATCAGAGAGATGCAAATGAAAACCACAACGTGGTATCACCTCACACCTATCAGAATGGTTATCATCAATAAATCAGCAAACAACAAATACTGGCCAGGGTGTGGAGAAAGGGGAACTCATGCACTATTGATGAGAATGCAGATTGGTGCAATCACTGTGGAAAACAGTATGGAGTTACCCAGAGGTGGATTAAGGTCGTTTAAGGTGGGTGCAGAAGAAAATATTGAGCCCCTTGTCATTAGAAAAAAGTTTAAAGTTGGGGTTTTGAAGGGCCCTTCAGAAGTCAGAGCCCAAGGTGCATGCTCGGTGTGCTGCCATTAAATCCGCCTCTGGAGTTACCTCAAAAAATTAAAAATGGAACTACCTTGTGACCTAGTGATCTCACTTCTGGGATATCTGAAGTAACCAAAAACACTAATCTGAAAGAATATATGCACCCCCATGTTCACTGCAGTGTTATTTGCAGTAGCCAAGATCTGGAAGCAACCTAAGTGTCCATCAGTAGATGAATGGATAAAAAAGCTGGGTACATTTACACAATGGAATACTACTTGGCCCTAAAAAATAAGAAAATCTTACCTTTTGTGACAGCATAGATAGACCTGGAAAATAAGTAAAATAAGCCAGCCAGAGAAAGATAAGTACCATATGATCTAAATTATATGTGAAATCTAATGAACAAAATAACAAACAAAACAGAAACAGAAGGAGGTGTGGAAACGTGGAAAAGACAGGAAAATAACAGCCGTCAGAGGGATGGGGGTTTGGGGAATTGAGTGAAACAAAGTAAATGGATTAAGCAAAAAAGTGTGTGTGTGTGTGTGTGTGTGTGTATGTGTGTGTGTGTTTAACACATAGACACAGATGTTGTTAGCTGGGGGGGGGAGAGGGTAGGGGGAGATGGAAGAGGGCACAGGAAGGATAAATAGCCATAGAAAGAGACTTTTTAGTGAGAGAAGAGGAGGCAAAAAGACTCTTGCATGCGCCCTGACTGGGGTCCACCCAGCAAGCCCACTAGGGGGCGATTCTCTGCCCATCTACAGCCCTTGCTTCCTTGCAACTGGAGACTTTTTTTTCTTAGTGCCTGAGGCCGAGGCCATGGATCCATCCTCAGCACCCTGGGCCAACTCGCTCCAATTAAGCCATGACTGCAGGAGAGGGGAGAAGAGAGAGAGAGAGAAGTGAGAGGGGGAGTGGTGGAGAAGCAGATGGGCATTTCTGTGTGTCCTGACTGGGAATCGACCCCAGAACATCCACACACCGGGCCAATGCTCTACCACTGAGCCAACAAGCCAGGGCCAGAAAGAAACTTTGCTTTGGGCAATGGGTGCACAGTGCAGTGTGTAGATGTTTTGTTGAGTTGTACACTTGAAACTGTATGCTTTGTTAGCCAGTGTTATCCCAACAAACTCAATTAAAAATAATAATTTCCTTTAGAAAGAAGAAAAACCTTATCTCATCTGTTGGTTTCCATTATATAGTCCTTCCTGACTGTCCTCTCAGCTCTCTCACTCTTCTAGACAGGCTCAAATATTCCCTCATCTTTGGTTCCATGGCCCTATATGCTTTATCATATTTTAGCTTACCACACAGTTCTGCGATTGTTTGTCTGGGGCACTCTCACCTTAGACTGCATGCTCCTGGAGAAGGACAGGCAGGGTCTATTCTAAATTGTTATTTACATTCTTTCTGCTTGACACATAACAGGAACTCTATTATTGAATAGATTGTTTTTGAACTTTACTTCATCCTTTATGTATGGAATGGGCAGGTAAAAGGAAAAAAAGGAAAATTAAGTACTTCCCCTTCCTTTGGCTGATGAAATTGTCCCTCATGCACAGTGGTTTACCCAGGGAACTCAGAACCGCTTCCTAGTTCAAGGTCCAGTGGTTTCTTTAGGGAATATGGGTCACTTTCTGGTTATCTGTAATTGGGCTTTTCCTCAAAGGGAAAGTTTGGTCTTAACCACATGTCACCATCTTTAACTTAAGGCTCCTAATTGGATGAGTCTGCTGTGCATGACCCTCGCCACTTTGCTACATCCACCCAGCCCAGGACCCTGAAAACAATAACAACACTACTAATTAGGAAATGACATCACTTAGTTTCTGGAAAGGAATAAAGGAAGTAGTCAGTGAGTTAAGCAAACATCCCACAATATTTATTCTATTTACTCTACTGCACTGCAATCTGTAATAGCAAATCCCTGGGCCCTGCAGTCAGATTTCCTGGGTTCACACCCAGTTCTGCCACTTGCTAACTGCATGATCGTGAGCAAGTTCCTTTATTTTTCTGTCCCTCAATATTTGCAGTAGAATAAGGGTGATAACATAGTATCTTCATTACAGGGTTATTTGAGGAATGAGTTCAAATGGAGAAAAAGCTCAGAACAGTACCTGGCATGTAGAGAACATCTAAAAATACACTGTTCACAAAAATTAGGGGATATTTTATAGCTTCATATTCCCCTTATTGAAATATCCCCTTATTTTTGTGAGCTAAAGCATATCCGCTAAAGCAGCCACTCTTTCCTGTGTGCCGAGCCTTGCTGTGCCCTGCATCGTCCCCTCTACTAACACATTAGCACAGCCCCTCCTCATCCCGTTATGCTGTATTGCACACCTTTACCGACCCACTGTCCCTCACTAAAGTATGAACCTTGAGGGATTCTGCTTTTCCATTTCATTTGCATTCTTCCTGCCCAGTACAGTTCCTGTCACCTAAGAATAATTAGATGTCAAATGAATGATGAATGTGCAATGGTAGAATCTCCATTTTATAATCCCATGTGTCAGTTACCAACCCGAAGTGACCAGCACTGACTTAGTAAGCACCTACAATGAGCTCCACTTGGGCTGATAATCCCAGCAACAGCTAGCACTTACTGGGTGATCACTGTGCCAGGTCTTATGGTAAAGACCTGCAATTGTTATTTTTGCAGGTCAACCAGTGGCAATTTCAAATGGCTCAATCTAATATTGTGCTTTAATTTTATTAAGGTAAAATGGGGGCATTAACTATCCTCAGTTTAAGATGAAAGAATAAAATGATACTTAAGCAGATCTGAGGTTTGCCAAGGTCTCATAGCTAACAGGTAGTAAAGCCAAGGCTGGATCCATCCTGTGAACCCCTCTCGGCCACTATGCAGTGAGGTGGCTGCCCTCAGTTACTCTGTCTGGTTCTGAAGACAGAGCTGTGGCTCAGGAAACTCCCAGGGTTAAAGTAAGATTGAATATATGCAGTACTAAATTGGATCCAACTTCCAGAGACCATACAGGGAGCCAGTGTGTCCTGTTCAAAGTTAACAGGGAAGAAGGGCAGAGACTCTGGGGAAAATCTGACAATGCAACTTTCCTTCAGAACATTCTTGATTGTCATTTTCTGGTGCACTTGCTGGCCTTGGCCTCAGGACCTAATTATATTATCTTCAAATAGCAACTAAGAGATGTTTCCCATTAAACATGAACAGGGGAATGTTTAATTTGTTAGTATGCATGTGTTTGAAAAGAAAATCATTGGTTCAGCGTGTTGAAACGAGCATTGTCATTCAGTTGTCCCTGGTGGGGACGACAAGGCCAGGCTTCCACAGGGCACTCGCCTGTTCACTGATCATCAGGTCTGTGACTCTGAGCTCCAGGCTTTTGTTACATTTAAAAAAAAAATTTTTTTATTTTTATTCAATGAGAGGAGAGGAGGCAGAGACAGACTCTCACATGAGCCACGACCAGGATCCACCCTGGCAAGCTCATAGAGGGAGATGCTCTGCCCTCTGGAGCATTGCTCTGTTGCATAGCAATGGAACTCTTCCTAGTGCCTAAGGCAGAGGCCATGGAGCCATCCTCAATGCCCAAGGCTAACTCGCTCCAATCAAGCAGGGCTGCAGGAGGGAAAGAGAGAGAGAAAGAAGTGAGGGGAGGGAGTGGAGAAGCAGATGGGCGCTTCTCCTGTGTGCCCTGACTGGGAATCACACCCAGGACATCCACATGCTGGGCTGAAACTCTACCACTAGAGCCAGCTGGCCAGGACCTTGTTACATTTTTAAAGAGAAACCAACTCAATCTCTCTATCTCTTCCCTTAAAATGGGAGAAACTACCTAATTGACATTTCAAAATTATAGCATTTGAGGGGTTGTAATTTGCATTTCTTTCCCCATGTGATTCTTAGATGATGTTCATTTGGGATAAACATATTTTTAGAGCAACCAAGAATATTGATATATGCTGCACTTCCAATGAGATGAATTAAGAGCTTTCAAGGTAGTGCCACAACAATTTGTGTTGTAGCCTTTTCTTACATTTGAGGGTAACTTTGGATTTTTCTGAATTTGGGTTTGAAAGCATGACTTCATTACTTTCTAGTTCTGCATCCTCTGGCAAGTTTCTTAACATTTCTGAGTTTCAGTATCCTTGCCTGTAAAATGGCGGTTAACAGCAACCTTGCTGGGTTGATGCAGTGATTCAGTTACTGCCTATCTGGCAAGCCTGGAGCCCAGTGTTTGAGAGGTCAAGGCTAGCTCTCCTTCCCTCCTGTCCAATGCTCCCTGCCACCAATTCAGAAGAGAATGATAAGAAGGAGAATGTTGATGAGGCAATAATTGCAGGAGAAATATATTCTAGCATAAGTGAGAGGACCTGGGAGATGGGCAGCCTTCTGTGGCAGGAAACTAACTGCTTGGTGGCAATGAAGGGTTGCCGCTGATGGTGTCCTTCTCCTCCTGCCTTTCAGCCCCTGAAAATGCACTGCAGGGACTGTGCCCTGGTGACAAGCTCAGGACATCTGCTGCGCAGCCGGCAAGGACCCCAAATCGACCAGACCGAGTGTGTCATCCGCATGAATGACGCCCCCACGCGCGGCTATGGGCGTGACGTGGGCAATCGCACCAGCCTGAGGGTCATCGCACATTCCAGCATCCAGAGGATCCTCCGCAACCGCCACGATCTGCTCAACGTGAGCCAGGGCACCGTGTTCATCTTCTGGGGCCCCAGCAGCTACATGCGGCGCGACGGCAAGGGCCAGGTGTACAACAACCTGCACCTCTTGAGCCAGGTGCTGCCCCGGCTGAAGGCCTTCATGATCACACGCCACAAGATGCTTCAGTTTGATGAGCTCTTCAAGCGGGAGACTGGCAAGGACAGGTAAACAGGCACACAGGCATGGGCCAAGGGTGCGCGTTGAGGGAGGGGTTCCTGGCTGATTCACCATAAGAAAAACTTTTGCTAAGAGTTCTGTTGTGGCCCCACTGCTCCTGCCTTTGGCAGCGCTAGTCTGTAGGTTCTTCCAGGACCTGGGGCTGCTCAAGCTGAACGTATAAGGCAAAGTAAAATGAAGAAATGAGACACTTGTGTGGATAACTCGGGGCCAAATCCCAGTTTTGGAGGCAGAGGCCACACAGCCCTTGGCTTACACTGGTAACCCGTGCAAGATAATAGCTTTATTGCATTCCACTTGACTTGTGTGAACACTAACCAAAAAGAGGTATATGGGTTAGTTTTTCCTTTTCAAAGGCAGACTTATTCAAGCAGCCCATATTTATTGAGTACATTTACTTATTACTTTGCTGCACCAGGCACCAGGGATACACTCAAAAACAAGACAGATCTAGACTTTTCTGGAATGAAGAACTTACTAGGCAGACAAGCATTCATCGAGCTGTGGTCAGTGTGCTGAGCATCCCGGGAGGAGAAGAAAATGGTGCTGTGACATGCAGGACAGGGAGACCTGCCTTAGTCTAGAGAAAGGTTTTCCAAAATGATAGTTACAACTTAACAACCAGATACAAAGTCAACATAGTCACTGCAAGATTTTTTTAATGTAATAAAAAGAATGGAATAGAATGACATAGAACAGATACTGTCAGCATTTATCACCCATGATTAGGAAGGCAAAGTATTGCTTCATGAAATATTTGTTTTGGTTTTATACATATAAGTATGCATATGTAGAAGGTTCTTTCTGAGGTGATAAAAACATTCTAGTATTAGATAGTGGTGATGATTGTGCAACCTTGTGAATATACTAAAAATTAAAGTAAAATGAGAACCATACATACACCCATGTATGTACATATGCTCTATCATGCTGTAACATGTATTTCTCTCTACAGGTTGAAATATTTTAAAAAGCACTGGTTTAGGAGATTGTCATTCATTTGAATGATTTATTTAATCAAGAGCATTTTGTAAGGGGAGAAGAATGAAGGGAACTATTCTGTTTCATTTTGACTGGTTGGAAAACTCAAAATAAGTAGAAACACTCTTTTCCATAGAAAACACTTCTCTCATTTTAATTTAATGGTTGTTTGCTAAGTTTAAGTATTCCTGAAATGTTGTGGACCATAAATGGCAAAAAGCCATTGTAGATTCGAGGCTTAGCAAAAGGCTAAGTTCTCCCCCCTCCATCTCCATATGGGCTATGATGCTGAGTATTTGCACTCACTCCACTTGCTTCCTTGGGTTGCTGGAAGCAATTTACATGCCCTTCCTCTGACTCTTTGTTCTTTTGCTTGTTCTGTCCTTTATCAAAGTATTGTCCTGGAAATCTTGCCTTATCATCTGTGGCAAAGGCAAGACCTTGTATGTATGAAGGCCCAACATCGGCACATATTCTGATATAGTCCTCTATATCTCTCTTCTTGCGGTGAGGCTGAAGTGCAGCCTGACAAGCAGAGTTAGCATTTTCATAGACTAATTGTTTTATTAAAATCTTTCCCACGTTTTTATCCCCTACTATTCTTTCAACTGCTTGAATTAGCCATGAGACAAATTCTTGAAATCGCTCATCTGCACCCTGCCTAATTTTACCAAATTCTTCCATTTTGGTCCCTGGAATAGGCAGGCATTTCCATTACTGTATGGCTATCTGATTAATTATCTCATAAGTAGCTGGTCAATACTGTAATTGAGTTGCCATATGGGCATATTGTCCTTCTCCAGTTAACATATCTACAGTAATAGCAACCTCCTCTTGCTGATTTTTCTCATCCTGCTCTACAGCCTTTTCATGAAAGTCTGACTTCCACAACAAATAATCACCCCCGGAGAGACAAGCATGAGCAATCGTCTTCCAGTCATTTGGGGGAAGAGCCTTTGCACTAATAGTATCTAATAAACCAAGTGTATAAGAGAAAGTAGGCTCATACTGAGCACAAGCAAGTTTAAGCTCTTTCAGAGTTTTAAAAGGTACAAATTCATGTACTGGCACTAGTCTCCCTGTATCATCCTGTCTTTCCACAACAGGAAAACAGGCAAAGCCATCTATTGTTTTCCCTGTATTTCGAGCCTGGTCTATAGATTGTTGGAGAGGGGATTTCCCAGATTTTGAGCTATAGACTCTGGAATCAGCCCGATAAGGGAACGGAGGAGCAGAGGGTTGAATGTAGGAAGGAGCTGAGGGCAGCAGAGGCCCCGCGGCTAAGGCAGCCATAGCCACAGATTTTTCATCCCCTGTGTCATCCTCAGACTCCAAGTTATCCTCATATTCACATCCCTCTGTTTCCAGCTCACTCTGATACTCTTCAGACAATGATTTGTCTTCATACGGAAACATTTCTACAAAAAGGTCTCTTATTTTTTACCCTATCTGTCCCATAATCTTTTACTCCTGACTACATTTTCCCCAAAAACATTCTTTACTCACTGTGCACACTTCACTTTGGGGAGTTCCGTCACCTTCCTTCAGTTTTAGTTTCCTCGTACTCAAGTCCCTGTTTGGGCGCCACTTGCCGCGGACCAGCGCAGCTCCTAAAAACAGTGTGGAATTAAGAAAACACACTTCTCAAAAAATGATAGGGCCTGACCAGTTGGTGGCACAGTAAATAGAGCGTCGGACTGGGATGAGGAAGGACCTAGGTTAGAGTCCCCGAGGTCACCAGCTTGAGCACGGAGCTCATCTGGTTTGAGCAAAAGCTCACCAGCTTGGACCCAAGGTTGCTGACTCAAGCAAGGGGTTACTCGGTCTGCTGAAGGCCCGCGGTCAAGGCACATATGAGAAAGCAATCAATGAACAACTAAGGCGTTGCAACGAAAAACTGCTGATTGATGCTTCTCATCTCTCTCCATTCCTGTCTGTCTGTCCCTATCTATCCCTCTCTCTGACTCTCTCTCTGTCTGTGTAGAAAAAAAAACAACAACAAAAAACAGCGGGACCGGGAGGACTCTTCAAAATGCCAATAGCAGTATCCGAGTGCCCCATAGCCCCAGTTTGCTTTATTATATAGCCATATGCAAATCAAAGAAGTCCTTGATAGAAAGTTATACATCCAAGGCTAAGACAGGAACTCTCCCAAGGCAAAAACAGGATGCATTAGTGTAATCTATCAACATCTGAAAACAAACAAAGAGTCAGAGGAAGGGCATGTAAAAAATTGCTTCCAGCAACCCAAGGAAGCAAGTGGAATGGGTGCAAATACTCAGCATAATAGCCAAATATGGAGATGGAGGAGAACTTAGCCTTTTGCTAAGCCTCGAATCTACAATGGCTTTTTGCCATTTACGGTCCACAACACTGAAACACTGCTGAAGTGTTCACTAATTAGGATAATTACACATTGCTGTGGATCGCCTTAAGAAATTATTTTAAGTAGGAAATTTGAAGAGTAGTCCTTCCACTCTGTGTTCACTTAGATCTTTAGGAAACAATCTTGTTTCGAGACATCTCACTCACTAAATTTCTGACCAGTGGAAACCTTTTGTTCAATAGATCTGTCTCCCTGGTGAGCCCAACTGGAAAGAGGGAACCAAGCTTTGTGGATTGGTTACTAGGCCCCTCATGTGCAGACATCCATCCATGAGGGTCCACATAGTCCCTGCCCACTCATGGATTTGTAAGGTGCCAAAGTGCATCGTGACTTCTAGAATTTTTGTGCCTCTTATCTTTAATAAACTATCTTAAATAAAGATAATATTGTATTGATTCAATATTCTCATAAGTCCATATCCTTAACTTGCAACCTACTCTGAGCTAAAAGAACCGAGTTCAAAACAGACCTTCGAGACAAAACTACATCTATAAATTAAAACACAAAACATTTAGGGTCCAACAGCATTTCCTCTCTGTATGCTTTCTTGAAACCCAACAGAAACGTAACATGTATCAAAGACACACCAAGTGTGGAATATCTCATTTTGTACATCTCCTGATCAGGACATTTATTTTAGGTTAATATTTCAAACAAATAGAGTAATTCAGTAGATTTTGATTTACAGAAGTTTCAGTCTTCTTAAAAGTGGAGGAAAAAAATGACCCGGGAATAATCTGCAATTAAGAAGCATGACAAATGACATGGATAGCCAAGTGGTATTCTTTGACATTAGAAAGTAACTGTACTTGAAAATAACTTTATAATTAAATAAGGGTACATTAGGAAAATATGATTCAGAACCAATATTATAGTAATTAGATAAAAGGAAGCATAAATGAAATAACTGCAGGAAGAATATTTCCACAGAGATTATAAATGAGATTCTGGTGGAGCAGAAAGATCTTTAATTGTAATTTAGTGTGCGCTATAGAATTATCAGCTCAGTGTGTTACTTCATCATATAAAAGAATATCTGATAATTTTCCCTAATAAGCACATGACAGCTCTTCATATTCTTTCATTACAGCTGATTAAGTGTAAAAACAGTAGCTATTCCTTTGTTGGAAAAAGAGTACAAATCTTTTTAAGAAAGATGGCACAAAATTGTTGCATTTCTCCATTCCAAATTCTAACCAGGCCTGACCTTGATTTTAGCTTCCGAGACCAGGCGCATTCACGGTGGTTTGGCCATAGACAATAGTTGCATTTCTATAGCATGTGATCCCCAAAGGCTATTATTTAGAAAGTTTGGGGAATTTTAAGTGGCACTTTAAAGAACTCCTCCTTTTAGTTTCTTTAGTCTACCACTTTGTATTCTTCCTGTTTTTACCATGCAACCTTTTTCTGTAGAGCCACACCCTCCTGTATTTCAGGCTGTGGCTTATGATCTACTACATCGCACAAAAGAAAGCCAAAATCATGGGGTAATTTCGCCACTGAGACAAGCCCTCATGGTTTTTCTGACAACTCTAAAAGCATAAGGACACAGGTGTGATACCCATATCTGGGCTCCACACCCTCACAGTTATTCACTCACCCTGTGTGAGCCTAGAACAAGTGGCCACCACATTGTCACAGCCCCATAGGTGAAGTCAGGCTCTAATACGAGGCAAAGCACTTCCTTCCCGCCTTCCCCCCTCCCCCAGTCAGTCATTTTGCTCCATCCCACCTCTTTCATTCCCAAAGCTCTTATGAATATATCCTTGGTGAGAAGAAAGGGGGCTTCTTAATACCTACATAGGCCAGAGGCTCCAGAATTTTGTAGTTACTGCTCTGACTGCTGATGATGGCTCTTATACAAGAGTAAGTAGCAGAGTATTAGAAGATATATCAGTTTATTTGTGGGTGCTAAAAAGCACTGAAAAGAATGGCTGGATTACTCAGTTCATTTGCTCCATCCTAGCAACCCAGAACGGAAGAAGGGATCTTGATGTATCAACATACCAGGCTAGATACTGTTTTATTATTATTATTAAGTGAAAGACAAGGAGGCAGAGACAGACTCCTCCATGCACCCCAATTGGGATCCACTCAGCAAGCCCCCTATGAGGCAATGCTCTGCCCAACTGGGCCATTGTTCCGTTCCTCAGCAACCGAGCTATTTTAGTGCCTGAGGCTAGGCCATGGAGCCATCCTCAGCACCCAGAGCCAACTTTGCTCTAGTCATTTGAGCCATAGCTCTGGGAAGGGAAGAGAGAGTGAGAGTTGGGGAAGGGGGGGTGGCGAGGGGTAGAGAAACAGAAGGTCACTTCTCCTGTGTGCCCTGACCGGGAATTGAACCCAGGACTTCCACACACCGGGCCAACCACCCAGAGCCCAGGCTAGATACTTTTTATGATGTTCTCTTATTTAGTCCTCAAAAGAGCCTAAGAACATGGAGCTTCCCAAGCCTGCTTTACAGATAGAAAGGAAATCGAGGCTCAAAGACCAGCAATAACCTGCCTCAGCTCATTCCGTGGATTAGTGATAGAAACTGGTAAGATACAAATCCATGGTATTCTCATTTTTAAAAGTTTTTAAAAGTCCTTCCTTCTTCCCTCCTTCACTTAAAAAAAAAAAAAAGTTCTTCCTGGGCTTTTAATGGGTCAGGATACAATGGAATGAAAAACAAAAACTAATAAAGGGATTAAGCACTAGAAAGTTGAAGTCATGAACTCAAGAATGACTAAATTGCTCATTCCTATCAGGTATTTGACAAAACAAAGGACTTCTTAAAATGCCGTTTTTTATCCCTATGTGAAATGGAAATAATGCAAACTGCGTAACAAAAATCCTTCTTTCTCAAAGAGGAGTGCCACACAGTGCAAGTAGAAAAGCTTTTCTGCAGTCCTGTTATTCACATCACATGTGGTGCTACGGCTGGGCAAAGTCAGATGGTCTGACCTTGGGGATAGGTGTTTAAAACTGGCTAATGAGGCATGCCATAAGCACTGGAAGAAAAAAAAAGGTAAAAGCGCAGCCCCAAAGAGTTGAATTAATATCCACAGCAGCATAGCATGATAGGCCGACTCATTCTCACAGGGCCCAATTAGACCTTGATATTGTGTCTCCACAGTTATCCTTAGGCTTAGCACGTGTTTGGAGCTCAATGCCCATGTTTGAGTGGACAAATGAATTAATGTTGGAAGACACAGATTTGTTTCTTAACTTTGGTCAGCTTTGGTCTTCTAATAAAAGATGTTCATGGGCCCTTGCTGGTTAGCTCAGTGAATAGAGTGTCGGCCTGGCATGCAGACACCTCAGGTTCAATCCCCAATCAGGACACACATGAGAAGCGACCATCTGCTTCTCTTCCCCTCTGTCTCTCCCTTCTCTCCCTCTTCTCCTCCCGTAGCCTGTACTTAATTGGTCTGAGCATCAGCCCTGGGTGCTGAGGATAGCTCAGCTGATTTGAGTATCGGCCCCAGATGGGGGTTGTGGACTGGATCCCAGTCAGAGCGCATGTGGGAGTCTGTCTCACTATTTACCCTCATCTTACTTTTAAAAAAAAATTTCAGAGGCTCTTAATGTTCAGAGGTAAAATAAAACAACACTCACTTAAACATAAGCATTTCTTTGGTCCCTCTCCTCTGGTCATTAGCCCCTTCTCAATGAATGAACACACAGGTCTTAGGATAATGTTTTGTTCAACATATTTTGTCATGATGTTGATTTAGTGAGGGGAAATCAATTCCCAGCCAGGGCCACTGTGTGTGCGGAGTTAGCATGTTCTCCCCACATCATTGTGGGTCTTCTCCATGTGCTCCAGCTTCCTCCCACATCCCAATGATGTGCATGTGGGGTGAAATGTCACATCTACATTGTCCAGTCTGAGTGAGTGGGGGTGTGGGAGGCAGTGCACCCTGTGATGGCAAAGTGTCCTGTCCCAGGTGTGTCCCACCTTGTTCCCTACATGGCTGGCTAGGCTCTGGCCACCCACAATGTTGCAGGAGAGCAAAACCTCAGAGGATTGACACTCAGACAACTTGTAAGTGGAAAAAAAGAATTTATTAAGCCTGCGGAGCACATGGGGCTATAGCTCCAAAGACATGTGTCCTCAAAATTAGATTTCTTACATCTTATATGCCCTTTACAGAACATAAGTTCACATTCTTGGATCTCATGATTCCTTTATCATTAATTACATGATTTCAGGATGGCAGGGGCCTTGCAGGATGCCAGATTTGTAAATCGCCCACTAAGGAGAAAGAAAAGGGGAGAGGAAAGGGCTACTCAAGTCTCCCTTCCCCTCCTATATTCCTGGCTGTTTCACCTTCTTTCCCCTAGGTGTATAGAAAGGAGGAGGTCCAAACCTCCTTCCTTCTTCTATTCAAAACCTTCTAGTATGAAAACCTCTTTATTTACAATATGACAGCCCTTCATAAGCAGGAATATGATCGACCATCTTGAGATTTTGTAAATTACACAAAAAATCATATTTACAAACTCTCTAGAATGCCTGGCCTAAATTATAAAATATCCTCAAAGCCTCTTATTTAAAGGGGGGTCTCCTTCCTCAATGACTCTAAACTAGAATAAGTGGCTTGGAAAATAATCATCTTACTTTTTTATTAATCTTTCTTAAATGTATATATAGCTCACATTTATTTCAGTGTTTAATATCAAAAGTGTTTTGGGTCTTTATTTAGACATTTGGTGATGTTTTTGTTACCAGAAATATGCCATAGGAACTTAACTCTTGTTTATATCAATTAGCCTGCTGTAATACTGGTTTCATTGTAAGTCATTTTGTTTAAAGTGGCCATTTGCGGCCCTGGCCGGTTGGCTCAGTGGTGGAGCATCGGACTGGCGTGCAGGAGTCAGGTTCGATTCCTGGCCAGGACACATAGGAGAAGCGCCCATCTGCTTCTCCGCCCCTCCCCCTCTCCTTCCTGTCTGTCTCTCTCTTCCCCTCCAGCAGCCAGGGCTCCATTGGAGCAGGGTTGGCCTGGCACTGGGGATGGCTCCTTGGCCTCTGCCCCAGGCGGTAGAGTGGCTCTGGTCGCAACACAGCGACGCCCCAGATGGGCAGAGCATCACCCCCTGGTGGGCGTGCCAGGTGGATCCCGGTCGGGCGCATGCAGAAGTCTGTCTGACTGCCTCCCCGTTTCCAGCTTCAAAAAAATACCAAATAAATAAATAAATAAATAAATAAATAAATAAAGTGGCCATTTGCAAGAACTTAGCGACGATGATAAGTGAGGACTTACTGTACTCTTAAGAAAAGACATTCAATCGAGATGTTGGTGTTTAGATTGTTTGATAGATCAATCAGTTGATAGTCAGACATATCTGTGTTCATATTTAATAAGCTCTTTATTATCTACCCTGCTTGGGAAACAAGGAATATTTCTAGTTAATCAAGTATTCTAGTTAATAAAGGGTTGCCACAAAGGGTTATCTTATAAGAAATTGAGTTGTGGTGATATACGCTTGAACACTGAAACAATGATCATCATCTTTGATGATGAAGTTCTGTGAGCGTCCTTCAGTATCACAAACCCACTGTAGTGGTGCACCGACATCATTTATCATTGTGCCGTGGAACGTGGTGGAGTTGGTAGAACTATCTGGTAAAGTTCCACCTATTTGCCAAATGGAGAGAGAGAGTATGCATGTTTATGGTCAGACTTGCTCCAGAAAGGATTTAAGATGATGGTGGGTGTAATGATTATTTTACCAGCTTGCAGACTTAACTGTTGTTCCTTCCAGGAAGATCTCCAACACTTGGCTCAGCACCGGCTGGTTCACAATGACGATAGCGCTGGAGCTCTGTGACAGGATCGATGTTTATGGCATGGTGCCCCCAGACTTCTGCAGGTAGGATTTATTCTGCAAGTGTAATTCATCAGCAGCGTTGTGCAGGGTTTATAAATATCTGATTCCAAATATCAACCACAAAACATGTCTGTCTTCTTGAAGCAATTAATTAACATGTCCCAAGTTCTGGGTCTAGAAATAACAAACAGCACTTAATTATGTGATATAAAATATTGAAAGTTTTTGTTTGTACGGCTGGAGAATTAATCCATCTTCTAGGCTTCATTTATCCTCTAGATATTTGTCAACCAAAAGAAATGCAATAATTGGCATAATATTCACAATGAACATGTATTGAGAAATATTACTCTCATTCAAAAGGAATGTGGTGATTTTTAATGAATTACCGAGGGCAGTTTCTTTGACGGTAATGCCTGTTTTCTAAAATTAAAATACTTCTTTAAGCCTCATTTCCTTTACCACCATGTAGCCTCCATTTGTGCTTCTAACACCAAAGCACAGGCATAATTATTTTGATGTACAACTTTAAAGAGAACAGACATATCTCTCTGTTGCTACCTTAAGTATGTGCCCAGGCAGAGTTTGGTGTCCCAACAAATGTACTGATATGCGAAAGCTCTGTAATTTAAAGGTGCAATGCCTATAAATTCAGAAAGTGCTCTAGTTTTCAGGAATGCCTGATGGCCGGCACATGACCTCAGTCCTGATCTTCAAACGGTAAAACCTGGGATTTGGGGTGTTTTTAAATTGTTCAGTAAAATTTACATTTGCTTCATTGTGCATTAAACCTAACAACTTCTCATGGGCCCTTATGCAAAATCTACAATTTGGGGGTTTGAAGCAAAAATGAGGAAAGGGCATTTAATCATGCTGTTGCCACTTGGCTGCTTTTCTCCCGCTGTTTTTAATGCCCAAACCTATCAGCAGCAGGAGTAGTTTGTATGTAAGAGTCAGGTCACAGAAGAGAAGGAAAAGTGTGGACAGAGCATGCCTTTGTTCTGTGCCTGGATTCACTGATCCCCAGGGGTGACACCACGTAGTAAGGAAGGGTGTAGGCTCTGCAGCCAGACTGCACAGGTTCCAAGCCCGGCCTGACCACTCACTGACCTAGCATGACCTTGAGCACATTGCTCTCAGTGTCTCTGCTGTCTCATCATTGGAAGTGGAGGTGGTGATAATAATAGGCTCTACCTCATAGGCTTGTAGGTGGATTAAATAAGTTAATTCATGCGAAGTGCCTAGCTTGGATTCTCACCCAGTTTCTCATCACTTACTTTACTGGCCTGGTTTCCCTGTTTAACAATCTGTATGCAAAAAAAAAAAAAAAAAAAAGAGATAAGATGGTGTAAGAAAACAAACTGCCTTCTCAAATCAATAGGCTAACAAAGACCATGGGAGCAGCACTTATGGGCATGCAGAGAGCTGTCAAAGTTGATGGTTACGTGGCAGATATAATTATGTGAGATTGCCATTAGGACATCAGAGAGAAAGCACATGAATAAATTGAGATGTTAATGACTTTGTGTTCAAGGAAATATTCCATTTATTATGGAAAACAAATGAAAGGCAAGTCAACCTGTCATTTCTCTTATTCAGAGTTAGTTCATCAAGACTTCTTGTACATAGATGGAGACAATTTATGGAATGGCACTACCGAGGCAGTTAGGACACTGTCAGTGTTGCCACCAGCTCTGGCTTTCTGTTTCTCAGCCATCATCCCAAAAGGTTTGATAGTTGTTCTCACAAGATGTTCTCAGCAAGAACTCTTCAAAAGGTTCCCTGTGCCCAGTGTCCTGTCACAGAAAGTGGAGAAGGGTGCTGGGTGCTGTCCAGGGGTGGGATTCAATAATTTAACAACCAGTTCTCTGCCCTAATGACCGTTTTAAGTAGTAAAAAAATTATATACCGAAAGGTACTGTATTATTTCATGCATTTAATACTTAAACAAGAACAATAAAAGAGGCACACAAAACTGTAATAGATTATTTTATAAGAAAGAGTTTTAAAATATTAATGAAAAAATAGCCTGACCTGTGGTGGCGCAGTGGATAAAGCATCGACCTGGAAATGCTAAGGTCGCTGGTTCGAAACCCTGGGCTTGCCTGGTCAAGGCACATATGGGAGTTGATGCTTCCAGCTCCTCCCCCCTTCTCACTCTCTGTCTCTCTCTCCTCTGTCTCTCTCTCTCCCTCTCTCTCTCCTCTCTAAAAATGAATAAATAAAATAAAATAAAATAATTAAAAAATATTAATGAAAAAATATTAAAGAATACCTGACAAAAAACAATAAAACTGTTATTTAAGGTATTTCTATATTGATTCTTGATTAACGTCCTCACTTGCAATTTTCTTCACTTTTATCCAAGCATCATTGGCTGTGTGATTGATCCTTAACCATTTTCTCACTATAGTATTTCACCAAAGGTATAATGAGTTTTATGAAATGAATAAATAAATATTACAAGCATAGTTCTGTTAAATTATTTTCACCTATGGTCAGAATAAGCTACAGGTGCTTAGAATATGCTGTTGTGCAGATGAATATTAAAAAAGAGTAAGAAATGTAAATTTATGATTCCATATTGGGCAGCTGCCCAGAAGCCCACCTTAGAAAGAATCCTAGCCTGACCAGGTGGTGGCACAGTGGATAGAACTTTGGGCTGGGACACGGAGGACCCAGGTCAAAACTCCAAGTTCCCTGGCTTAAGCGCAGGCTCATCCGGCTTGGGCACAGGCTCACCAGCTTGAGCGCAGGGTTCTTGGTTTGAGCATGGGATCATAGACATGACCCCATGGTCGCTGGCTTGAGCCCAAAGGTCGCTAGCTTGAACAAGGGGTCATTCGCTCAGCTGTAACCCCCTAGTCAAGACACATATGACAAAGTAATCAATGAACAACTAAGAGGCCACAACAAAGAATTGATGCTTCTCATCTCCCTCCCTTCCTGTCTTTCCTTATCTGTCCCTCTCTCTGTTTCTGTCAAAGAAAAGAAAAAGTAAGAACCCTAATTACAAGTGCCATTTTAACAACATTTTCAACAAACTCAACAAAAAATTAAGTATCCATTGTACCAAACCGGTACGAACCAGCTGAATTCCATCACTGGTGTTGTCTAGAGGATAGGGTTAGGCTAGAGGAGCACCTGCTTGGTTGTAACGCCCACTAACAAAGTGTAGGAAGGTAAGAACCAGGAGCAACATAGGCTGATGCTCATGTTCCTTTTATCTGATTCCAGAACAAACCCTAACTGGGAGACCTTCAGCTTTGCTTTCTTCACCTGCAAAATGGTGATAAAATAATAAGAGCAAGCAGGTGATGGTGAGGATTAAATGAAATCATGAAAGCAGAGCATCTGAATAATGCCCAACACACAGTTAGTGCTCAGGAAAAACTATTATTACTAATACATTAATATTATACCATAAGATATATGAAATTATTGTTACTATTATTATCCTAAGTACTTGAGATGTACCCTGTGGTATCAAGAATTTGGGGAGGTTCACAGACTAGGACATAGTTCCTGTGACCTAGACTCTCACAGTAAGCCTGACCCACAGCAAAAAATAATGAAGATGGCAAAACCTCTTAGAGTCAAATAACACTTGCAAACAGTATCTGCATCCAAAGAATAAAAAAGCAATATGTGAGTTAATTCCTCTGCTAGGCTGACCATTTCCACCCCAACAATTTTTTTTGGCCTGCTTCTTCTCCCAGCTGCTCAGCCTGGCTGTTCTCCAGCAACAGAGGAGTGGGTAGGGGTGCCCAGCACCCAAGGGCTGGAGGGCCATGTCTTCTCAAAGCAAGTGAGGCTAGAAGTCCCTGGTCATGGAGGGCATGCTTGGAATTTAGGCGGCTATAGAGGGGAACTCTCCACCCAGGACAGGCAGCCCCTCTTCATGGCCCTGACTCCCAAACCAGCCGTCAGGCAGCCTGACTGACCAGCACTAGCCCTTTGGCTTTATTTTGAAAGAAGCTGAGGATTGTAAGGAGCCACATGTCATGTAGTATAGCTTCTGTATCTGTAAGATGCCTCATAAACTCTAGGACTTAATGAGATATTAACAAGGCCAGAAGTGGTAAAGGAAGGTTTTGTGAGACTACTCAAGTGGGTTGAACTCACCAGAATGTCCACTCCCTGTGGACAGAGATTTTGAGTGTTTGGGCCACTGTTGGAACCCTAGCACAAGGACAGTAGACATTTACCATCCTGGCCTATAGCCAATGCTCCATAAACATTAAATGAATAAATGGTCTTGTCTGCTACTCTCACTGTATGCTCTGGTAACAGGGCGCTGAGGTGGGCAAAAATAACCCTTTCTGCCCCTCAGAAGCTGTTGAACTTGGGAATGTTACTATTTCACCTCACTAAGCCTTAGTGACCTTGGGCAAGTCACTTAATGACTCTCTCAAAGCCCTAGCTTCTGTATCTGTAAGATGGTGCTGACACTAGTACTTGCCTCAGGGTTTATATAATAGTTCCATGAGGTAAGAGGGGAGGAGCTCTTGGCACAGCCCTGGGGTCTGATAAATGTGGGTAAATTACCACATTACCCAGTGAAAGGATTCACTCATCTGCAACTGTGGATTCCTACAGGCACATTTTAAGGAGATGTCAGAGGGCACTAACGAATAGTGCTCAGTGGCTAGGAGGCCTGACTGCTGGGAAGGGAAGGACACACATGGTCTCCTGTGTGAGCCACGTCCCCTTTCTCTCCTCTGTGGAGAACTGGCCTCATGTGGCCTCTGGCTGCTTGCAGGATATCGCAAGCTATTCACCACATGCCTGCCTGCGTTTCTCACAGGAATGAAGAATTAGCTTTATGGGGCCAGAGTTCAGCAAGCAAAGAGAAAGCCAACTGTTCATTTTTAGTAAATTAACCTTTTTTGGAACTTGAGGCACAATTAGTACCTTCAAAAAAAAGTCATTTACTAAATTAATCAGAGAGACAAAAGAGACTTTGATTCATTCAGCTAACTTGTCTTAGGCACTGGGGACATAACCAAAGATGAATGACACAGGGTCTTTGCCTTCAGTCACCTGAGCGTCACAAATCGGACCTTGTCACTGAACACCCTCTGTTGTCCCCTAAAGCTTTCAGAACAGAGTTCGCATGCCCTAGCTAGCACACAAGCCCTTCGGGACCTGGTTTCTGTGTTCACTTAAGTCTCATCTTCTCGGCTTATGCAGACTTATTTTAGCCAGACTGAAAAACTGGTAGAGGAGCCTGCCCTGCTGAGACCGGTTCCTGTGCCTTTAGCTTAGAATACCCATCCCTTTCTTCTTAATTTGATGATTACTACTGGTTCTTTACTCTGAATATTAATGGCTGATATTTTTTGTTCTGCAATACCACATGCTGGCTCTACATTTAGTATGAATACATACACTATCAGTATGTATTCACTGAGCCTTTAATAACCCCATGAGGTAAACATTACTATTATCATCATTTTATATAGGAAGCTTAAAGACATGAAACAGCTGGCCAAGCTTGTAGAACAGATCGCAGCAGAGCTAGGATTTCAGTCCGGGTCTGCAGGACTCCAGCACCAAAGCTCCTAACCCCTCAGTTCACTGTTCCAGACACAGCACTGTTCCTCCTATCTCTACCTCCAATCGGAGTCAGACCCACCTAAGCCCTCACTGGGGCCTCTCCCTCCTTCACCCTGCCCCACCTCTTTGGTTGGTTTTTATCTCCTCGTTTGCCTGTAGGCTCGAGGGAGCATGTCAACATTTGTATCTTTAGTACTCGTCATTGTGTCTTGCACACACTATGTATTTAGTATGGATTGGCACAACGCATTTTAAAATCTCCCTTTCCTTGATGGTGTTTAAGAGACTGATTCTAAACTTATCTCAAGGCCAAAAGTGCCAGGTGAATAAAAAGTGTAATCGCAAACGGCAAATTCAGCTTTCGAGGGTCCTCAGAGGTCACTGGCAGCCACCTGTTTCATCCTCACCCAGGCCAGCATGGGGTCCTCCACGAGGGGCTCAGGCAGCGGGCCTCAGTCTCCGTCCTGCCTTCCTCACCAGACTCCAGGCTCGTGAATGTTCAGAAAGCTGGGGAAAATTAATCCCATGCTGCATCCTAGACAACATCAAAATATATTATTGTGTGAACACTAGACCTGTAAATTATGCCATATCCCTACAGGAAGTCAAATCCATTCTGTCTAGGTACACTATAAATTGCAGCAAAGAGATCTGTTATCATAGCTTTCCAAACTAAGTTACAATGAGTATTTTTAATCTCATTTTTCGTTGTAAATTATTGGCAGTAATAATGGGCCAAACATTTAAACTCTATCTAATAAGGATCTTATTTCTGGTCATACTTACCACATTACCAAGTTTACAACTCTCGGTTACCCATTATTTCTTCAGTATTAATTAGAGGAGTAATGACTCAGAGTGATCACTGTCATGAAACTAAATTAATATCTCCTCCATAATGTGAAGGACATCTCAAAGGTATTGTGACTATCAGAGAGTTGACTCTGCTAGAATTATTAGCTAGTGGACATTAATAAAGCTGCCAGCATAGCAGAGATGGGCCATCCCTAGCGGAGTGCAGTGCGCAGAATCAGATGCTAACAGAGGGAAGGTATGGATGGTGACGCACCCATATGGTTCACTTTTTATGATGTAGTCTCAAAATATATTCTTGTGTTTTTCCTGGATGCTTATTGTTTCTTCTTTCTTTGCCATAATTTGACCAATTCTTCCCAGTCGATGGGTGTTTTCATTACCTTCCTTCTCGTTTGTGTGGGTCTCAATGACATATTAAGAGATGTTATGGTGCCATCTGAGGTGCCTGGGTTGGGGGGAGGGGTGTTCAGGTGACTCCCTCTGGCTCTTTGCCCATGATGGGTAAACAGCTGTTGTCTCCTGGTGTTCTGTGAGCCCCAAATACACAAATATTGTCCCACCAGCTTCCAACATGTGCAGCAGTTTAGCTTTCAAAAAAAGCTCCAAAGACAAGAAGTCAGGCAGCAGGATAAAGGAGCTCAGCCGGTCTCATTGGCCTGAGGCAGATGTTTAGGAAGACCCGTTGTGGGAACATTTTTTTCTGAATGCTACACAGTGTTCTCAAAGGCCCCCTGTGCAAGTCAATTTCAGAACAATTTAGACACTTGACAGCTATTGATTTCACTCCTTTCCTCAAACATTTCCTGACTACATCCTCTATGCCAAGTACCACACCAAAAATAGAAGTGTGTTTAGAGAGAGTTTCTAGAGAGAAGCAAAGGCCCGTTCTTTCCCTATAGATGGTCCAGCCACATGCCCAGAGAGCAGGGTGAACCTAGATCATACCCAGAAATGGAATTATCCTCCCTTGCTTGTTCATGTTATGACATTTCTTTACAATTGTACAGCTTAGCTTTAGAAGATTCAGAAATGGACATGATGAACTCTTGCTGCCATTAACATTAGTGGACAGGATTGTAAGAGTATGGGGCCTCTGCTTCGCACCCTGACCAACTGCACCAAGCACACGGGGCACCTTTATAAATAGGTGCTTGGGAAAGTGCAGCAAGGACAAGGTTGTCCCAACAATGTGTTGCCAACTCCAGTAGGAACGTGGGCTGTCATTAGTACAGAAACTCACCTGGTGGGACAGGAGTTTTACCAAGACACGAAACCCAACTCTTTTTTTTGTATTTTTCTGAAGCTGGAAACGGGGAGAGACAGTCAGACAGACTCCCGCACGTGCCCGACTGGGATCCACCCGGCACACCCACCAGGGGGCCACGCTCTGCCCACCAGGGGGCTATGCTCTGCCCATCTGGGGCATCACTCTGTTGTGACCAGAGCCACTCTAGCGCCTGGGGCAGAGGCCAAGGAGTCATCCCCAGCACCTAGGCCATCTCTGCTCCAATGGAGCCTCACTGCGGGAGGGGAAGAGAGAGACAGAGAGGAAGGAGAGGGGGAGGGGTGGAGAAGCAATGGGCGCTTCTCCTGTGTGCCCTGGCCAGGAATCAAACCCGGGACTTCTGCACGCCAGGCCGACGCTCTACCACTGAGCCAACTGGCCAAGGCCTGAAACCCAACTCTTAAGAAGACACAGCTGGGCCCTCAAATTTCAATTTCTCTATGCATGAGTTTTCTCATCTGTAAAATAGCAATAACGACAGTACCTTTCTCACTCGGTGTGGTGAGGATTAGATAAGTTAGTCTATGTAGAGTCCTGAGCACTGGGTTTTGGTTTGAGTAAGTCTAGCATCTTGAATGGTCCAATGAGTGAGACCATATGCTTAAAGCCAGCACTAGACTCTACCCGGGTGCCAGATGCTGGCCTATCACATAAACTAGTGGAGAAGTAAAGGCGAAGATGTATGTTAAGCACCAAGGTTTAGCGGGTATTGAACTAAATCAGCCATCTCAAAGCTGGCTGCATATTAGAATTCTCTAAGGAGGATTATATTATTATATTTAAAACATTATTATATTTAAAAATATAATGTTATATTCTAACATTATTCTATTTAAAAAATTTTGTTTCAATATAGTCTTAGACTTACAGAAAAAGTTGCAAAAATAATACAGAGAGTTCTAGTACACACTTCATCCAGCTTCCCCTGTTAATTTTTTGCATAATTATGGTCCAATGATCAAAACTAAGAAATTAACACCAGTACAATACTCTTAACTAAAGTACACACTTTGTCAGATTTCGGCAGTTTGCTTAGTGATGTCCTTTCTCACCTTCAGGACCCGATCCAGGATGCCTTTATCTTCACTTGTCCTGTGTCCTTAGTCTCCACCTACCCATGACAATTCCTCAGTCTTTCCTTATTTTTCACGACTTTGATGTTTTTGAAGAATTCTGGTCATTATGGTAGGATGTCCCTCAGTTTGGATTAAGCTGAGGTTATGCGTTCCAGGGAAGGATATCCCGGAAGTGAAAAGCCCTTCTCAGCATCTCATATCAAGAGGTACATGATGTCAAAATGTCTCATTACTGGCTGTGTTAACCTTTACCACTTGGTTGAGGTGCTGTCTGCTGGGTTTCCTCATAGTACAGTTACAAGTTTTCCCTTTGCTATTAATAAGCATCTTGGGGGAAGATACTGTATGCAAATAACCTATTCCTTCTATCTACATCCCCACTAATGTTCTATTCATTGGTGCCTCTTGCCTGTGGCAATTACTCTATTCTTCTAATGGTGATTCCTATGCCCTCATTCTTTCTCGATTTATTAATTGTCATTCTTCTCTAAGGAAATGCTGTTTCATCTCTCTCATTTATTATTTGGTTGTTTGACATCATCATGGACTCGTGGATATTTATTTTATATTATGGGTTTTATAACCCAATTCTGGCATTATTTATTTTGCTACTGAAACCTCAGGCACTTTGTAAAATACCCATGCCTAAGACCCTCTCCAAATCAGTTAAACTCAACCCTATGGAGCTGGAACACAGATGATGATATTTCTTTAAAGCTCCCAGTGTACATTAAATGTTAGTTCTCTTAGTCTTCCCATCTGCTTCCTAAATAAAGGAAAAAAACCCTTTATTCACATTATTCTGCAGGATTTGTTCCCACATTCGCCCTTGGAGTGCTGATGACAGGCTGCAGCCACTTGGGTGACTGGCTCTGTGATTATCACACCAGCTCCGCCCTTACACCCTCATTCTTCCATTTCCCCTGGCCCAAACAGGGACTTGGTGCCAGAATCCTCCCGGTACAACAGTGGCCTTTTGATGTAGAAATTCTGCTGATATTTATTGGTGTTTTCACTGGGATCAGGTAAAGGCAGAAAAAGCCACAGCAGGCTTTAGAAAGTCGGGTTTGACCTTCAACGGCGAAGGGCTTTCTGGGTGGAACAATGGATTACAGCTGACAACTGGCTCGGACTGGAGGGGCTGTTCCTGCAGTTGCTCGGGCTCTGCATCCTCAGTCCCACAAAGCAAATCTCTGCCGTTTGGACAGAGTTTTAAAGGATGCAAACAATGCCCAGTTATTTGGACACCTTTGAAATCGAGAACTAAATCCACCAAATATGTAAATTTAATTCTCCCTTCAGGGGATCAATATAGAGCCAGATAAGTTTCATTCAAAGAGAGGGTCATCCTGCATGAGGAAATTGATCCTATAGTATCCTTCAGCTGTTTTCCAATTTCCAGCTATTCCTCCGTGCCAAATCAATCTCATGATTATTTTTAGAAACCTAATTGTTTCTTTTGTCAGACTGATGCCAAGAATATGTCCAAAACTTAGATGAATCAGATTTGAAGCCTAATCAGTGCTGGAATAAAAGCTTAACCCCAAGTATACCAAGCCGCATGGATTTGGCATGTCTCCCAAATTATGCCATATGCATTTGGGGATATTTTGCTCACAAGATTCTGTTTCTTTTTATTTACTTTTTTCTTTATAGTGGTAGGTCCACCTTGAATATTAACTAGCATGAATTTTCTTTTTTTAAGTTGTTTTATTGATTTGAGAGAGAGAGAGAGAGAGAGAGAGAGGAAGGAGGGAGATAAGAAACATCAACTCATAATTGCTTCACTTTAGTTGTTCATTGATTGCTTCTCATATGTGCCTTGACGGTGAGGGAGAGACCTCACCGTGAAGGCACATATGAGGTCTGTGCCTCAAGCTGAGCCAGAGACCCCTTGTTCAAGCCAGCAACCTTGGGCTTCAAGCCAGTGACCTTGGGATCATGTTGATGATCCTGTGCTCAGCTAGCAACTTCATGCTCAAGCTGAAAAGCCAGTATGCAAGTTGGTGACCTCAGGGTTTGAACCAGAGACCACTGCACCTACCACTGGTTAGGCTAGCTTGCATTTTCTGTATTCATAACACTTTCTGTGGAAATTTTAAGGAGACTCCAATTTCTAGGGTAAGTAAATAAGTGATATCTTTAATAACTAGACAGGACAGCTTGTGATGTTTCACTATGGAAGAGACACCTACATCTGAGACAGGCAGAATAGAGACGCAAAGCTTAAATTCACCACAGTGTCCAACCCATGATGAGGTAGGTTAAATGCAGCATGACAAAAATAAATCTCTCTTCCTGGAAGAACCTTAACCTCAGAGGAGAGGCAGTTTATTGTTGTCAGTGCCACAAACTTGACAGCCCTCTTGATAAAAGACTTCAATCCCTGACCCCAGTAGAGTTGCTACTCTAAAAGCCATTTGTGTATTGATGCCCCCTGAAGAAAATAAATAGGTGTCTAGCGGAGGAGCATCTTTGGAAACCCAAGTTACCGGGCTTAGAGTAGAGCCTTAGTAGCTAGCAGGGACCCCAGGACATTAGGCACTGAAAGGTGTTTGCTGCGATGCTTAGCTCTTTTAAGAGAAGAGCTAAAAATAACTAAGAAGAACGTAGTTTCTGCCACAAGACTGGTTAGTGAGCGTAGCTCAAGGTCAGAAGATTTATCTCCTGGGATATCATAACTAATCTTATCAGAAGTGGAGGGGACTGGCCTGGAATAAAAACAAGTCTGACACCAGGGCTTCTGGGGGGCTAGATGGTTTAGTAACCCTGCAACAAGGGCACATACCCACACCTTTATGTTAATCCAGGGCACATGACCTTGAAGATGTGAACCAGTATTTCTCGTGAGAGGTGGAGACAGGGATATAGAGTCATGAAAATGTTGGGGCAGTCAGGCTACACAGCAGGGATTGAGGATTTGGAATTTCGGGATAACAGGAGAATAAAGGTAGCATCATGCCTGCTCTCTTCCTTCTCTCCTGTGGAATCAAACTAAGATCATCAACTTTCCATCCCATGAGAATAAATTGGCTTTAAAGCTTGCTGTGTAGCTGCAAACTCCATATACATTTCTTTCAACAATAAAAATTATTTATTGAGCACCTACAAAGAACAAGACAAAGACTTACCCTCATGAACAGACAATAAGCAAAAAGAACACACACACGTGTACATCACAGCAGTTCCAGACAGTTATCGATGCCATAAAGAAAACAAGTCTGACTGAGAGGAAGTGAAGGGAGTGGGCGTCAGGTAAAGCCTCTCCGAGGAGAATACATTTGAGTAGATCCCCAAAGGAAAGAGAAGTGAACTGGTTAGAGAATGTTCCACCAAGTAAGTGACTGTCCTCAGGTGCAAAGGCCTCAGCGTAGGGACAAACTTGGAGGGGTTGATGACCCAAAAAGCTAGTATGGCTGGAGCATAGGGGACAAAGTTGGGTGGGTTAGGAGAAGGTTCTGGAAAGGAGTCTGATCATGTGACACCCTATAAGGCTGTACTCAGTATAATTGGAAATCTCTGGATGATTTGGGAATTGAAATGGAGAAGGGGAATAATCTGTTTTTGTGTTGTAAATATGTCTAGAGATGCTTGAGGTAAGTAGACCGTATGGGTGCAAGAGTAGAAATAAGAACTCTAGCTGAGTCTTAATAACTCAGGTTTTTGAATCCCCAAAGCCTGAAGGTCCTACAGTGCACTTTGAATCTCTCCATTTGATACCAATGGGCACTAATTTCATTTCACAAACTCAAAACCTCTCCACTTGCTCATTACTTAAACATCAGAAAAATCATTTGTTGAAATGTATTGTATTTAGCTTGAATATATGATTTGTGCTATCAGTTTATTAAAGATAACATCTTACCTTAGTCAAAGGATTTTTTTTTTTTTTGCTTTAATCACTTATCTCATTTTCCACCTACAGGGATCCCAATCACCCTTCCGTCCCTTATCACTATTATGAACCTTTTGGGCCAGATGAATGTACAATGTACCTTTCTCATGAACGAGGACGGAAGGGTAGTCACCATCGCTTTATCACAGAGAAACGCGTCTTTAAAAACTGGGCACGGACATTCAATATTCACTTTTTTCAACCAGACTGGAAACCAGAATCACTTGCTATAAATCATCCTGAGAATAAGCCTGTGTTCTGAGGAATGAGTGTGCCAGACCCAAATCCCAAGCACCCCTGTATCAGACACCAGGCCATTGGGCTTCCTGAGCTACTGGACATGGAAGAGGAACGGACTGGCAGGAAACAGTCTCACTCCTCAGTATGTACTGTGTACAGATGCCTACAAGATGGAACTGCAAAGCAGTGCAGTGGGCTAGCAGGAGGATTCCAGAATTAATACATTCTAATGAGTATTCCCCCTTTCAAAAGAGGGGAACACTTGTTTCAATTATGCTGCCATGGCTAAAAACATTTTGGATCTCTTTAAGTATTGCCTTCAAAACTGAAACACGAGCAACACAACGGTATTTATTAGTTGTATTCTTTATAGAAACACCGTGTCAAAAGACATTTTTCGCCCTGGCCGGTTGTCTCAGTGGTAGAGCGTCGGCCTGGCGTGCAGAAGTCCCGGGTTCGATTCCCGGCCAGGGCACACAGGAGAAGCGCCCATCTGCTTCTCCACCCCTCCCCCTCTCCTTCCTCTCTGTCTCTTTCTTCCCCTCCTGCAGCCAAGGCTCCATTGGAGCAAAGATGGCCCGGGCACTGGGGATGGCTCTGTGGCCTCTGCCTCAGGCGCTGGAGTGGCTCTGGTCGCAACAGAGCGACGACCCAGAGGGGCAGAGCATCGCCCCCTGGTGGGCGTGCCGGGTGGATCCAGGTCGGGCGCATGCGGGAGTCTGTCTGACTGTCTCTCCCCGTTTCCAGCTTCAGAAAAATACAAAAAAAAAAAAGACATTTTTCTATCAAATTGTATCCTAACCTGACTTACAATCTTTGTCATCTGTTGGACTCAGTGTGTGTGATTTGTAAAAAGTGGCTTGAAAGCGTGGACAGGGTTTCTGAAGAGCACATCTCCACTGGCTTTCATAAAGCAAATGCCTAATATTTATTTATGGAGAGTTTTGTAGTGTACTCTAGGCCAGTGTTTTTATAGATTATTATGTGGTAGTTTATTTCTATCTTTATTTCGGTAATTTATCCTAACTCTTGACTCCCGAATGGTGGTCGGAAAAGGCTAGAATCAGGTTGCTGAGTTACTGTGTCTACGACACTCTTTGTTAGCATGCAATTAGAATTTGGCTTAGAACTGTTGTCTTGCATTTTCTGAACACTTGGACTTCAAGAATAGCTATAACATTTTCCAAGGTATAGAAATGCTACATATGACAAAACCAAAAACTGTGCTAGTAACAAAAACATACTAAGAAGAGAAACTTAAAGATAGTTTTCTTTAGTAATAATTGATGTGGGTCCCTTCACTTAAGCTCTAGTTCCCTCTTCTGCAGAATGATGTCACTGTACCAGATGACCTCTTAACATTTCATTCCAAACCTAAAATTATATGAGCCTCTTGTTGACCCATTTAAGGACTTTGGATTAGAAGCAATGGGCCTTCCACAGTAGCAGGAGCCTTTTTTAGGCTTTTTATATTGCCCTATTACCTATCTCCTTCTTGTGGTAAAAAAATAAAAAAATAAAAATAAAAAACATACTTTCTCCTTATTCTCCATTAACTAAAACCTGCTTCCTGATTTGAGATAGAGATAGACATAAAGAACTTCCATGGTGTTGCCTGGGTACAAGAGCAAGGGACTGACTGCCCTTCTGCAAGTCTTTTAGGAGAAGAGATTACAAGGAGATTCCTTATCATATCACTCATTTATTCTATGCACTATTTAGAGCAGGCATCCCCAAACTAAGGTCCGCAGGCTGCATGCAGCCCCCTGAGGCCATTTATCCGGCCCTGCCATACTTCCAGAAGGGGCACCTCTTTCATTGGTAGTCAGTGAGAGGAGCACTGTATGAGGTGGCGCCTCCAACGGTCTGAGGGACAGTGAACTGGCCCCCTGTGTAAAAAGTCTGGGGACCCCTGATTAGAGTCACTCACTGCAAATTTACTTTATATTCATTACCATTCATTCTCTGGTGTGGAGGAGTGTGAAGGACTTGTTTTATTCAAAGCCAAAATCAGATGGTATGGAAGATTTTCATTTAAGCAAGTAATATTGTTCAAAAATAGTCTTTAAAAAATATATATATGGCAGTGGTGTTTGTTTGTTTTTTACCCATGGCTTAGGAGGCATTATTTCTCTAGTGCTAAATTTGAAGGCATCAGCAAATGTCATGTATAAAGACTGACACTGTTTTACAGAACATGACCTGGCTTATGATTAAAGAAGTTGTTTCATATTACTTCTTTTTTCTGTCCTTAATTCATACAAAAATTTCATGCCCTTGCACTAACTGGTACTATTAATTATATGCAGTATTGTTGTTGAGATGCAAATACAGTCTAGATATTTATATAGCAAAATGAAGTTGGTATTATCGTGGTGTGGCTTGAGCTGTTAAAAGCCAGTACAATTGAAATGTCTGTTCAAAACATACTGGAATGTGTTCTATAAGTTTTGTCATACTTTGTAAAGAGAATTTTATTCCAGTACAATCTCTTCTGCAGCATGGACTCTAAATACACAATACTTTATGAATGTACAAAAAACATAAATTTTAGATAATTAACTTATAAACCAACCTTACCACTACTTAAAGAGATTATGTTTTTCAGATATAAGTAGCACCCTTAATTACATTTCCAGTGGTACCTTGAGATACCAATTTAATTTGTTCTGTAACTGAGCTCATAAGTCGGTCAATTCTTATATCAAACTGCTGATACTGGACCCGTGTGGCAACACACCAACTAGTGGCAGCTTCCCGAATCATGACTCGTATCTCAGAATTTCGCTCGGATCTCGAACAAAAATACAGACTGAGTCATAGCTCATATCTTTAAAAAAAAATTGTATGTTGGTCTGTTCGTATCTCAAGGTACCACTGTATTTTTATGGAAAATTAGAAAGGCATACTTGGGAAATGCAAAGAAGTAGTTATATTACAAATCTAATAATATCTCAAATGTTTGTATTAGGGTTTGTTTTTTAAAGACCCTACGATGGCTTCATCTCTTTTGTAACTCCTCCCTCTCAATGCTCAAAAGAGTGAAAAGCAACAAACTTCTAAAATTTCTGGTTTCACTGGCAAATATTTCAATATTCATGTAGGTACAACATGTGAGTATGTGAGTTATTTTTTAAAACATGGTATAAATAAATGTAAGAAATTATTGCTTAGGCAGTGGTTTTATTACAGCATTTGAAGCAAATGCCTAGAACTCTGAGAGATTGTGCTCATGGATCTGGTTGTGGGCAATTGAATTCTTTTGTTGCTACTATTTCATAACTATCAGTCTTAATACCATTCAACACCATTAACTTTCAACTCTGATATGAAAGGTGACTATAAAACCACGTTTATAGACCTCAGTGATTTCAATATCTGATTGTGTTTGGAGCCTAATTCATATTTTTTATGTTACATACCTTTCTCTCCCCTCCCCTTGCTGTGCCATCAGCCTCGTCCTAACTATAAGACCACCAGATCGCAAAGCCATAGCCAGACGATCCTTGGCATCTGTATGTCAATGCAACAACATTTGGCAGAGGCCATTACGATAGATAGCCATTACAGTCAAAGATATAGGAATTCACAAACAAAATCAATCACTTCAAATGGCCCATAAAGAGAGGAATCTTACATTTAATATTCTATAGTAAATCGTCACCCAAGAAAGTGTACATTAAAAGAACATTAGGAAGTTAATATTCAGCATGCTGCATGGAGACTTCACTGGCTGATTGTCACTACGGTTAATGGGTATTTGGTAACTAAGTCCCTGTGCTTGACTAATCCTGGTATGGGCTCCAAAGGGCTAGATATAAAACTGGAGCAACTCAGGAACTTCCTACATTTTCAGAGTTAGAGCTTTTCTTCAAAAAATACATGAAAGCAGAACTCAAAGTACTGTACCTAAGAGAAAAATCTGTGTCTCTTGGAAATCTTAGGTTACTATTAGATATGCATATCAGATCCCAACCCACACCTCTCAAGACAGATTACGTTCATTTTCTGAAATTCTCTCCATCACTGATTTATTTGAATTAATTTAAATGTAGAGATACAACCTCATTTTGAAATCAAAATCCCCCTCAAAGACTAAAAATATTGATTTAGAAGCTAACTGAATGCCAGGGAAAAGTGGAAGGAAAAGCTGAAATTCTGTCAGGATTAAGACAGTGTTAAATATTTATGTACTTATTTATAATAGACCCAAATATTTGCCCTTATGTAGGAGTGACCCTGTTTCAGAAATATACCCAGGATTCCCTGGGGCGATGACTCAGACTGTCCAATGGATCTACTCTAAGAAAAGGGTCCATGTTCCCATTGTCTCTCTGCGTTGTTAGGACGTGATGTTAATACGCCTGCGTATTTCACACCTGACCACAATCACTTCCGTCCTTGCTGCTTCTCTTTTGACCTCATTTCATCTTGTTGCTATCATTCTCTCCTGTCTTCTTTTGTCCACAGTATTCTCTTAAACCAGCAATCTTTGGGGCCTGTTAAGTTCTCTCTTGTAGGTTTTTAACCTAGAGATCTGTCTGGGGAACAGATTTGGGGTGAGTCCTGCCAGAGCCATGACAATATTAGGTGAGAGGACTACATCTAGCTACAGCAGTGGTCCCCAACCATTTTTGGCCACGGACCGGTTTAATGTCAGAAAATATTTTCATGGACCGGCCTTTAGGGTGGGACAGATAAATGTATCACGTGACCAAGACAAGCGTCAAGAGTGAGTCTTAGACGGATGTAACAGAGGGAATCTGGTCATTTTTAAAAAATAAAACATTGTTCAGACTTAAATATAAATAAAACGGAAATAATGTAAGTTATTTATTCTTTCTCTGCGGACCGGTACCAAATGGCCCACGGACCAGTACCGGTCCGCGGCCTGGGGATTGAGGACCACTGAGCTACAGGACACGGAACTTCAGAAGTGCCTGCCATCCTGGTCTCCCCAGGGTCGGGAGAAGGGGAGGAATGAGGAGGAGTTCCAAAACAAGGACTTTAGGTGCTAAAACCATGATAGTCCCAAGCAAACCTGGATTGTGAGACACCCTATCAAAAGGCCACCTCAATAAAAAACTATGATACTAAGGTCTTAAGGGAAAAGTGAGCCTATTGCCTAGGTGAGCACAGGCCAGAAGATAATAGAATGGAGAGAAGTGGAAGTGTCCACAAAGCTCAAAAATGAACAAGAGGAACCTCTCTATTCTAACTCATTCATCCCACCAACTCAGGATATTGAGACATCATAGAAATGCAAAAAAAGGCTGAACTCCTGTTTGTTTCTACTCAGTGCTCTAATGTTATATGCTATCTTGGGTTGTCTTTTGACTTTTTATGTATGTGTCTTGTTATTCTAATGAGATTGTAAGCTCTTGGAGAGCAGGGACTCTTCCTCCTTTATCTTTGTAGCCTCAGGCCTACTACAGTGCCTTGCACACAATAGGCGCTCAATAAATGTCTGTTATTGATGATAACCTCTTAATGTTGACCTATTGGATTGGGTAATTGCTACATGTTCATCTATTTAAGAGGTACAGGAGACAGAATAGGTGATGAAATAGTTAAATTTTAGGTGGATGTTTATATGGTCAGTTCTTAAATGTACAATGTTTTCAATCAGCAGAGCTGACCTAGATTTGAGTAAGATAATGTTGCCAAATTCATTCAGTTTGTTAATACTGGCTGGACCGAGCACACAAAGGGAAGTTCAACAAGCTTTGTGTCCTCACTGTTAGTAGCACAAATTAAATTTAATATTGACAAATGCTATCTCATATGCAGAAAGACAGAAGGGCAGCTTGGGCTCTGACTGTTGTGGTTCAACTATAGAAGGGAGGCTAAAATGAGATGAGTTATAGCCTGACTTGAACTTGACAGCTTTTAAAAGCTGCTAGGAATCCAACTGGCTGATTCCTGGAAGTCCATAAAAATTAAGTAAACATTTATCTTAAAAACAAAACAAAACCAGAAAACAAAACCCCTGTGTTTCTATGAAGCAAATCGAAAATGGTTCCATCTCTACCCAATATGAATAGAAAGAAGAACTCATGGGAAAAGTGGAGCATCCCAGGCTCCTGACACCATCTGACCTAAAGTCCAGTTACCGCCAGGTTACATGTGAGGACAAGATGGCATAAGGTCAGTAAGGGTGACTTAACAGCCAACGGCTGCCTCAACAAGGGACTGTGATCATTACTTCCCTGAGCATGGAATGCCTTTCTTTCACCATCTACTCTGCCACATATTTAATTGTGTAATCTCAATTGCATTTTATAAAGAGTAGGAAAAGTGCTAGAAGACACATTAAACTGAGAAAAGGGCTTATTTCTGAATGGATAGGATTATAGGTTTTCCCACATTTTCAAAATCTTTATTATAATCACGTAATGTTATTTCATAAAATATTTAAAAAGACACCAGAACAAGATTTCAAACAGAATCCCAACAGAGATGTTCAGAAAAATCTAGTATATGCCATGTCTAACTACACTTATTAAAAGGATGTCTTTGCTCACTACATAAATCATCGCAAAGGTTAGCATCTTTAGTTCTTTACTATGTGACTAGTTCTTTAATTTCCAAACCAAATACCTGTATAAGAAATCCATGAGATTGAATCAAAATCTTCCAATTATATTTTATCTTCTGAATATCTGCTGGGTGCTTTGCACAATGTCACTTGCTTTGCACATATTATTTCACAATAATCTTATTATCTCATTGTGTAGATAAGTATACTGAGACTAAGAGAGTTTGTGGATCTGGGCTCTCAGCATGATGAACAGCAGAGTGGATACATGGCTTGTAACATACCAGGCAGTATTCCAAGTGCTTTATGTACACTGCTCACAAAAATTAGGGGATCAGGGAACGTGCAGATACCCCAGTACTTTCAGCCTTTTGTACAGTGCATTTTCACCAATGAAATAAAAGTTGGTTTTGCATCTCATTTGCATAATCGAACAACTATCTTTGACTTGTCATTGCTTTTTTGATGTTCTTGTTTAATAAAAAAAAATCAAATGCTTCTTTTTTGTATTGCTTCATCTTCATTTTGAAATATCCCCTAATTTTTGTGAGCAGTATATATAAATGCATTTAGTTTTCACAATTGTCCCAATAAATAAATAGCTTCTTGTATCATTCCCCTTCTACAGATGTGAAAACTGAAGCACAGGCACTTCAGTAACTTTCTCAGAGTCAGGCAGCTGGTAAGTGGGAAAGTCGGGTTAGAAGCTACAGGTTTTTCTCCAAAGTCGGCCCTCAGTCACTATGTACTTCTTGGCAGAAACTTAACCCTATAGGTAGAGTAGTCATCATATCCTATCACATCATCTTTATAGTATATGTAATATTTGATACATAAAAAATAAATGACAAATGCATAAATCATGAAGCAAACATAAGCAGGTTATTATCACTAATTGTGAAGCTACATGAGTATGGTCCTGGATTTTCTGTTTACCATTCTCTTGCTCTTAGATAATATTTAGATAGATAGTCAAAAAATAACGTATTGTTTAGTTTTGCATATGAATAAACATTATAAAATTGTTATAACATTGTGTTTAGTCTTCTAATACTTTCTTTTTCCGCAAAATTTATTCATTTATTTTGTATATAACTCTAGTCATTTTCACTATTGCACAATGTCATTGTGCAATATGTCATATTCTATTTTTATTCATTCTTGTTTTAGTGAACATTAAGGTTTTCAGTGTGTTGCTAACATGCACAATGCTTTTATGAATATTCTTGGAAAGTTTTTTAGTGCATGTATACAATAATTTTTATACAGTGTATATACCACAGAATAAAATTGCTAGGTTATAGAGAAAAAAATTGTTCATATGCATGATATTGCCAGATTGCTTTCCAAAGTGGGTGGACACTTTATATTCCTAAAAGTAATTGACCACATTTTTGCTAACACTCAGCTTGGTATTTTCAATCTGCAAATTTTGCCCATTTGGTACATGCAAAGTTTATCTCATTGTGATTCTAACTTGTATTTACTGGATTCCTTATGAAATTTAGCATTTTTTCTTCTCCTTTGGTATAGCCTCATCTGTGAAATGGGTACTCATCTTTGTCCACTTTTCTGCTGGTTACTTTTTTATTTTCTTTTTAAAACTTTTTAAAATATTCTAGACACTATGTTTTGTTTATTGCATGTATTGCAAATATCCATTTCCAATCTGTGACTTGTCTTTCCTTTTTATCTATGATGCTTTTTGATGAACTGAAAAATTTTAAATTTCAGTGCAATCATATTTTCTATCTTTTTTTGTATGATTAGAGGTTCTTATACTTTATTTCATAAATCTTCCACTGTCTTCATCAATAGTTATTTTTCTACATTTTGCTCTTAAATTTTTCAAGGTTTTTGTCCTTCGTGGCACAGTAAGGGATTTATATTTCTGTATAAAGTGATGTAGAAATCACTTTGCTTTATGGAGATACCAACTGTCCCAGCACCACTTCCTGAAGAATTCATTCTTCTCCAGTAATCTGCAATCAAATTTCCACATATGTGGAGATTTACTTCTTTTTTCTGTATTCTGTTCCATTCTAACTGAATTGTCTATCCCTGTACAAGTACCACACAGTCTTAGTTATATAGCTTTATAAGTCATGATATCTAGTAGAGAAATCTCCCCCAGCCTTATTTTTCCTGAAGAATGTCTTGTTTATTCTTTAAGTCACTAATATTTACTGAATTATTTTTATTCAATAAAGTACACAAATTTCATGTATATACTGATGAAATTTGCTCTATCTGTGCACCCATTTAACCACTGCCAAGATCACAATATAGCACTTTTCTAGCACCTGGGAGGTTTGCTCATGCTCTCTTCAGTCAATCTCTCTGTCAACAGTAACCATTGACCTCCATTGATGCAGATTTCTTTTGCCCATTTTTAAAGTTCATATGAATAGAATTATGGTCCCTGGCTTGAGCCCAGAGTTTGCTGGCATGAAGCCAAAGGTCACTGGCTTGACTGGAGCCCCCAATGAAGGTACATGTAAGAAAGCAATCAATGAACAACTAAAGTGCCACAACTACGAGTTGATGTCTCTTATCTCTCTCCCTTCCTGTCTGTCTCTCTAACTAAGAAGAAAAAAAAAAAGGGATAAGTGAGCATGGACCAAAAAAGAAGGACATCCACAGGGCTGGATAAGAAAGTTTGGATCCTGACCAGGCAGGGGTGCAGTGGATAGAGCATAGGACTGGGACACAGAAGACCCAGATTTGAGTCCTTGAGGTCAACAGCTTGAGCATGGGTTCAATACGCTTGACCGCGGGGTCACTGGCTTGTGCGTGGGATCATAGATATGACCCCATAGTTGCTGACTTGAAGCCCAAGGTTGCAGGCTTGAGCAAGGGGTCACTCATTCTGCTGGACCCCCCTGCCTCAGTTAAGGCACATATGAGAAAGCAATCAATGAACAACTAAGGTGTCCTAACTATGAGTTGATGCTTCTCATCTCTCTCCTTCCTGCCTGTCTGTCCCTGTCTCTCTTTCTGTCTCCCTCTCTCTCTAAAAAAAAAAAAGAAAGAGAGAGAGAGAGATAGTTTGGAAATAAAACTACCAAGAGAGGCTGTAGTAAAATTATTGTGGACCTTGAATTCCAAGTGGAAGGTGTGAATTTGGTGATGTTAGTGGTATATCACTGAAGTTTGTTAAGCATGGAAATCATGTGACAAAATCAACTTTTTCAGGGGTTCTAAGAATGTTAAAAAACATTTTTTGCTAAAAATTATTTTTTAAAGAAAAATTACTTTAAATATTAGTGTTTCAAGTGCTACAAAATTACTCCTTGTCTCAATATAATTCGACCTGACTCCAGTGTAAAGAGAAAGAAATCTTGTTAGGGTGATTTTAATATTAATAAACCTGTGTCCTTAACACCAGATGTCTTTCCCTTTAATTAATCATCATTATTGCCATGTGTGTCTGTGTATGTGCGCGTGCATGTGTGTGTGTGTGTGTGTATGTGTGTGTGTGTGTGTGTGTTCATGCACACGGTTTATTTTACCTATGGGCTTTCTCTTCAAGCAGGTATCAAAATTCTTGGGCTGTTTTGACAACTAAAATGAAGAAATCTTATAACTGAGAGCAGACAAGTGAGGCCCGTTCTCCAATCTGATTCAACTCCAAAAGGACAGAGTCACTGTGAGCAGAGAGCAGGGGTGGCCATATGCTCCAGTGAAACAAAGGCCTGGAAGCTAGGACATCTCACAAGCCCCTCTCCACCCAGCTGTGCATCTGAAAAACACTTTGTTAAGCTTCCATTTTCTGTAAAACTGGGGTTCTCACATTATTTTGTTTGCACAGCATTGTGGTAAGAATGAAATACGAATATATAAAACATTCATGTTCACTATAACTTGGTCTCCAGAGATGCTCTGAACCCGCTTTAAAAGAAATGGCTACATGTTTCTGTAGACCCTTGAAGTCAATGTTGTTATGGCCTCCCCCACGTTAAGACATCTACCTGGCCAGTTAGTACTTTCTACTACTCAATGTCCTTCCTCTCTCCTGCTTACCTGCTCTGGCACCTGGTCTTCTAATATTCACGTGCTGCCACTGAGGAGCGTTTCCTGATCTCACCACTGGAGCTGACCTCTGTTCCCACTGTATTCTGTTTAGATGTCTCTCCCAGCCTTTGTTAAATGTCTCACTTCCCATAATACAGTGGGGCTTCATGTGTTCAGGTCGAGCTGGGATTTGTCTCTGTATCTCCAACACCTGTCACAATGCTTGAAACCAAGTAGAGGTGCTTGGAAAAGGGAAACAGAAAAGATAAATTATTTGTCATCATGAAAAGTTTCTCTCCTCTGGCTCACAATCTAATGGTGGATAAAGATGCAGGTAATGCTGATATAGGACAGTTGAACCGAAAGGTTCTGTGGGACAGGGAGAAGAGGAATTGTGACCAGAATGCCCCAGGGTAGCCTCCAAAACCTGTCTGGTCAGTTAGAAATGTCTTTATTCCATCTCATTTATTACAAAGTAATTTAACATTTGATGGAATAGACTTGTATAATGAGTTATGTAACAATTGGTTTATTTTTTTTCCTCAACAGGTAATTTCTTCCCTTTTGAAAGTGAAGCTTTTAGGAATTATTTGATCTTTGTTGGAAACCAATGAAATATTAAAGGATATCTCCGTCCTTTACAAAAGTCAACAAAATTGGAAGTTCATTCATGGGGTTACGAGCTAAAGGAGCCTAGATAGAGCTTTTGCTCCAGTTCCTCTCCTCGCTCTGTGATGGGCGCTCACTCTGCCTGGACCACCATGGCCTACCAGGATTGCCTTTGTCCCCAGTACAAAATGAATCTCATAAAGTACAGCTGACCCTTGAACAATGCAGGGATTAGGGGTACTGACTTACCCTGCGGTCAAAACTCTATGTACAACTGTTGAGTCCCCCCCAAACAATTTTATTTATAGCCTAGAGTTTACCTTACTAATAACATAGTTGATTAACATGTATTTTGTATTTATGTGTATCATATATTGTAGTGTTATAATAAAGTAAGCTAGAGAAAAGAAAATGTCAGTAAGAAAATTATAAGGAAAATGTATTTACTGAATTTATTGATAAATAAATCTACTTATTAGTGGACCCACACAGTTTAAACTCATGTTGTTCAAGGGCCAACGGTAATGATTTCGCTCAGAACCTTTCTCTGAATTCTGACTTGCTACTAGAGCTAGTCCTCCTTCCGTGGCCTGGATTGAGAAACCAGTCTGCTTCGCTGGCTCCAGTCCCATCTCTCAGAGCTCTCCACCTGTGTCCTGAGTTCTGGCTACATCAGGTGATTCATGGCGGCTCCAGGCTTCACTCATGCCACTCCGGGCACCTCAAGTGCTGCCCTGTGTCCCCATCTAGTGACACACCTTTCCCAACACAATTCTTTTCTTTCTCTGCACAGCCTTCAAGTCTCAGTGGAGTATACACCTGCCATGGGCAGTCCAGCTTCCATTTTCCTACCTTTTAAGCCATAGTTCCTTAAAAAACAAATTATCTACTTTTTAGAGACACCTCGCTTTTGTTATTGTTATTCCCCAGGTAACTCAAGAGGCCACAAATTCCAGTAAATTGTCTCTGATTCATATTTTCTTTGAAAAAACAATCCCTTCTACTCTTAACCATGTGGTTTATCGCAGCTTAGTTCTACGCCAGCCCGGAGTGGGCTCTGATTGGCTTAAACCAACTGGCATATCTTGTTCACACACCTCCATTCCACACAGACATTTAGTTCAAGGATGGAAACATGACCCTATGCAGGTATACAAACTCTTCCCCCAGCTCATGGTGCTTTAGCGTTTAGGACTGCTAAAGCCGTATTTGCTAGCACAAGGAGAGCCAGCTTGGGAATGGAGCCATCAAAGGAAGCAGGTATAAGTGACAGCTCTTAGTATGCTGTTGGGTGCTGGATCAAGCTGAGTTGGAAGACAACGAACCTTTTCTGAACATTTAGTTATGTAAATAAATTCTGTTTTTTTATCTAAGCATATTTGCATTGGATTCTCTGTGATCATCAAAAAAATTGTATCCCACCAATTCTCTCAATTCAGTTACGCCTCTGGAAGCTGTCCTGGAGCTCTGTTCTCAAGGCTCCCGGCTCCCCACCCCCTGCTGTGAACACCTGAGACAGAGGTTGTGTCATTCACATGGAAGGTACTCATACTTGACAAATACTAGAGGACTAGGAGATGATGTATAAAGTAGATCAGCACTAGGGCGCAGTAGAATGAATTGTCAGTACAAAGGTGTTTATAACTATTCTGCCTCCCTGTTGGACATTTGCCTTGGCTGCGGTTATCCACACTCTCATTGAGTCTGCTTGGTAGGAAGCTTAGAGATGCAAATATAGCCACATCAGAATCCATCAACAAAATCATAATACAATAGAAAATTAAAAGGTGAAATATATGAAGAGCCAGCATTGCTTTATAAAACTTGTAATTATATCGATACATAAACATATATGTGCCTTAAGTCACAATGTAAAATGTACTTCTTAGGGCAGCTGGAAGTGTAATGTTTTTGAAAGCCATGATCTGGCTCCCTCTGGAGACAGTTCTATAATACACAATACAAAGGAATAGAAACAATATATGATATTAGGGTGCTTATTCTATAAAACTTCTTGTTTCTTCATACAGATATATACATCCATATATTCAGTATGTACTGAGTCACAATATGAAATGTATTTTTTACTGTGGGTGGTAGCCAAGAAGTCTAAAAACCACTGATCTGGGTTTTTGTGTGTGTTTTTGGTTTTTTGTTTGTTTTTTTGTTTTTTAGTGAGAGAGACAGGGACAGATAGAGGCTAATAGACAGGGACAGACAGACAGGAAGGAGAGAGATGAGAAGCATCAATTCTTCATTGTGGCACCTTATTTGTTCATTGGTTGCTCAAGCCAGTGACCTTGGGCTCAAGCCAGTGACCTTGGGCTTCAAGCCAGTGATCTTTGGGCTCAAGCCAGCAACCATGGGGTCATGTCTATGATGCCATGCTCAAGCCAGCGACACCGCGCTCAAGCTGGTGATACAGTGCTCAAGCCAGATGAGCCTGCACTCAAGCCGGTGACCTTGGGAATTCGACCCTGGGTTCTCTGTCTGACATTTTATCCACTACACCACCACCTGGTCAGGCACCACTGATCTGTTTCCTAATGGAAGCCAGAAATATTACAAAACAGTATGACTGAGCTGCAGCAAGCGATATGAAGAAAAGAAAAGAGGCCCATAATCACTTTAGCACTGAGAGCTATGCAGGCAAGCAAATACATTTGTAGAATGGTTGCTGGGCTTCTAGGCATTTGGAGAAGGGCACGTTCATGGGATGGCTGATACAGCCAAGACAGACAACAGGGCTGGGCATCTTTCCATCCTGTTTCCATGCCCAGCTCTACCAGGTATTGCATTAACAGCCATGTAGACACAGGAGCCTTTGGAGAAGAGGCTCAATATTCTGAACTGTTTGCTGCCTTCAGCTTTGACCCAAGGAACCCCAAGAGGTAATCTGCAAATAACCTGACCTTGGGAATCAGTTAGAGACAATTTACTGGAATTTGTGGCCTCTTGAGTTACCTGGGGAATAACAATAACAAAAGCGAGGTGTCTCTAAAAAGTAGATAATTTGTTTTTTTAAAAAATGTTTGTTCTTCTCATGTTTTAAATTGCTTATCTCTTGTTGTCTATATTTATTTTTAGTTTGTTTCAGTCTCTAAATGTTTAGCACTTAAAGTATGTTATAGTCCTTTGACTAGTTTTAGCTTTATTTTAATCTTCCTTTAAATTAAATTGTTTCAGCTACCTGGCTTACTCTTTATGTTCCATTTAATTTTTTCTTTCCTTGCTTTCACTTTAAAACATTGTTGTACCCTTTTTCTACTTTAGCTTTATTCACAAGTATGTACTTGAAATTCTAAGCTTCTGATTTTAATACCTAAAATTTTATTTCTTTTATCGTACTTTTCCTAGTTATACCTTATAATTTCTGAACTTCTGGTTTTGTTTTGTTTTTTAATCTATTAATGTATTGTTTTTATCCCTTTTATTTGGTTTTTCTTATTTCTGCCTTCATTTTTCTCCCCAACTTTTAGTCTTATGGTTTATAAGTTTATTTTCTTATTTTTAATTTTAATCATTCTTTTCCTTGTATAACATGCACTAACCAAGCTGACAAGCAACAGAAATACAAAGCTCAGGTCACTAACCACTATCCAGCCTTCTTAACCAGTAAGCATTTTTGTAAATAATCAAACAAGAACATTTCCAGTCTGCCTCTGTGCCTCTGACATGTATTTTTTTTCTTTTAATCATCTCCATACAAAAATCTCATTGCCTCACTCTTTCCATTTCCTTGTACTCAATGCAAGGAGCAAGAAACATTGCCTAAAGACAGGAGAATCCAGGGGGTTTTCTTTTTGGTTTTGTTTGTTTCTTTTTTGTTTTTGCAAGAGAGAGAGAGAGAAAGAGAGAGAGAGAGAGAGAGGAACAGACAAGGACAGACAGGAAGGGAGAAAGAAGAGAAGCATCAACTCATAGTTGCAGCACTTTAGTTATTCATTGACTGCTTTCTCATATGTGCCTTGACTAGGGAGCTTAAGTCGAGCCAGCGACCCCTTGTTCTAGCCAGCGACCTTGGGCCAGCGACCATGGGGTCATGTCTATGATCCCACGCTCAAGCTGGTGACCCTGAGCTCAGATTGGTAAGCCAGCCCTCAAGCCAGATGAATCCGTGCTCAAACCAGCGACTTCAGGGTTTCAAACCTGGGTCCTCAGCATAGCAGGCCAATGCTCTATCCACCACACTTCTGCCTGGTCAGGCGAGAATCCAGGTTTTTAAAACAGAGTCGACAGGACACTTGGTGGATCACTTCCAGGTGTGTATGGCACTGGGCCAGCTTTGACGCCACACTATCAGAAGGAGGTACTCCCTCCATCTCTTAACCTTCAGTGGAAATCTCCTGAGGAAGGCTTCAGAATTAGGAAAGTAGTGAAGGGCACTCCCCATCCTTGGTCCTTGTCTCTGGCAGGGAAGAGCACTTTCCCTTGAACCCAGAGACATAATCTGAACAATTTAAATGACCGTGGTCAGGAATCTTCTTGTGTAATACCATCTTGTCTCTGCAAGGAGGTATGTCAATCAATGTCCAGTCAGGAGACAGAAGTCACACAGCAATCTGAACAAGAAATTAGAATAAGTGGTAATTTGCTATGAGAAAGGCAACTCCAAAGAACAGAGAAACAGCAGGGTTGGGAGCAGCCGCCACCCCTCCGGGCTGCGATGGGACCCGAGGAAGAAGCCACTGCTCCCAGTGCTGAGGTCTAGACATTGCTGCTGAAGGTGCAGCAGGGCTCATGGATGGCAGAGAAGTTCCCTGAGGTGTTGGTTCAGTGGAACTTGCTGGAAAGCTGCTTTCTGGAGTACTCGAGGCAGAGGCGGATTTAACGGCGGGTGCACTAGGCGCACGCTCTGAGCCCTGCCCGACTTCTGAAGGGCCTGCAAAAACCAACTTGATAGTTTTTTCTAATGACATCAAGTTTGTTTTCATATGTGCTATTTAAACATTAATAGTACATAATATTTTTTATTTATTTAAAAATATGGCTCGCATGTATTTTTATTTTCCCTCTCTCTTTTTTTAAGGGGCCCAATATTTTCTTCTGCGCTTGGGGCCTCAACCGTTCTTAACCAGTCTCTGGCTAGGGGATCCATGCCCAGAGAGAAGACATGCCCCAGTTCTCACAGAATAGCCACCTGAAAGGGTGTGGCAAATGTTCAGGGTAGGTGCCCTGCCAGGAGCACTACAGGATGGAGATGCCCAAGGAGGGGCGCTGGGAGAAGGTGCCTCCATATGTAGCCCACTGCAAAGCTGCTGCTGGCGGGTTGCCTCGGGCAACCGTGCAAAGGGATATGGTTTGGGGCAACCCTCTGCTATGAAGCTACCCACAGAAAGGTGCTGCAGACACACACGCATGCACACATGCATGCATACACACAAGCACACTGCAGGAGACATATGGGAGGAGCACACCACAAATAGAAAGAGAAGTTCCTTTTTCTGACATGCTCCCCCGGCACCCTCTATTGACAAAGCTTAATATCATGTTCACTAGAAAGGAGAAATTCTTTTTAAAAGTTCAGCTTCACTATCACAGATCAAGAATGGGTGAATGTGGAGCTAAAAAACAATGAATCGAAAATGGAATAGTACACTCCTTTGTCTATTCAGCTTCCACATTCACCCTTCTGCACACATTGAGCCCTGCACAACTCCACTCTGTATTTTCACAGAACATGCCACTGCTATTCATCTTACAAGAGAAGGAATCCTCACCCTTCACCAAAATAAGATGCACAGTCCCACCTGTTATTGGATGCCCACTGCTCCAATTCAATCCTAGTCCCACGGAATAGTTACTTAAAGACTACCATGTAAGATTAATTTAAGCACCACTAACTTACATAAAATAAAAGTGGGAAAAGAGAGAAATAGCTTACACATAAAAATATATAACAGGCAAAGAGAATATGGGAAGCCACCAGTCCTCATTTCAGTAGTTGGCCATGAGCCATAGATGCTTATCTGTGACTTCCTACCCCCTTCAACCTATTGCATATTTCCCTCACTCTCAGCCAGAAGCTGACTTGGTCATTTCTTCATCTGGTACAGTGACCTAAACCTTCAGTCAGAAAAGGCAGTCCTCAATCACCCCGCCTGTTTTGCATTAACCCTTGCTATGGTCATGGAACAGTAAGGGCCGCCTCGGGGAATCCCCTTGTTGCATACTCCTTCTTGCCTCAATGTGCAGCGGTCACTCAGTTTCCCTTTGGTAACTGAGATCAATCTCTCTAGCCAGTAGAATAACTCTTAATTGTTGACACGTTGGTTCAGTGATAGAAGGAGTCGCAAATTGCCATGTGGCAATCTTCTCCTCAAATTCAACGGAACCACTCTTGTTTCCCCTGATGATAGTGTTCCATTTCTCACCAGCAAAGCTCAAAGTTGCCAGAAAAAGATGCAGATTCTGTGACTGGATCATTAGATTAAACAGTAAGAGGAGCTGCTTCTGTTTCTACTCCTTGTTCCCAGATCTGGCTGGGATGGGCAGGGGGAGAAACACCATGTGATGGTCTCTGATTCAAAATCTATATTGCACCTAGTCAAAGAACACCCTTCTTTCAGAATGTTGTCATCCAGTCAGAGGCATAACTGAGTCTCCAGGAAGCCAGTCTACATTGAATTAGGTCATCCACTCCCATGTGATGGCCACATGGTAAATTTGATTGATTCCATAGACATAAACTCATTGCTGAACTTCCCTTGCTGTGGAATGAGTTCTTGATTAGACTCCATACTTTGCAGAATTTCATGATGGCGGATAAGGATTTTGTGAGCTCACAGAGAATGATGCTGGCAGAAGTTTAGAGAGCAGGGAATAAAAATCCACACCCAGAATACATCTATTTCAGTGTGGACAAATTTCTGCCCACTCTATGGTAGTCAACATAATCAACCTACTATCAGTAAGCAGACTGGCTCCCTGGGGAATGCAGGCACCAAACCAGTTAGTGGTTGAGTTTTAATGTAGGTCTCTGCCGTTGCTAAATTAGGCACTCAGCAGTAGCAGCGGCCAGATCAGAGTTGGTAAGGAGAAATCCAACCTGTTGAGCCCACGCATGGTCTTCATCCCTGCCACCATAACCAGTTCATCATGGTCCCATCAAGCAAGCACTGCGGCAGTTGGGAAAAGAAGCTAACTGACATCCACAGATATGTCATTCTGCCCACCTGGTTACTAAGAGCTCCATCTGCAGAATGCTATTGTGAGCATTTACATGGGGCACACAGACATCTGCACAGTCTGTATCCATTCAGAGAGGATTCAGTATATAAAATAAAAAAAAAAGAAAAAATAGAGAAGAATTGGGTAATGAGATGATAATAAAAGATGGTAAGTTCAGTTTGGGGTATTGTATGGCAGTGGCTGCCGCCATCATGGCCATGCAGGTTCACGCTGGATTCAGACAGATGATAAAGAAACAGCAGAGTCAGAGGATGGTGGGCCATTCCTTTATTAAAGTCTCGCACCTGCCGATGAGCAAACAGGCAGGGAAAACACTTCCCTTTCATTCAGGGCTCCCAAAGCCCTGACACATTCTTCAGTTCCACAACCAGGATCTTCTCTGGTTCCTCCCAGAATCAAAGGCCCCACCAGTCTCAGCAGAGCTTGAAAAGCCCTTGAGCTCTGGTTCCCCAACTGATCCTCTGCACAAACTGGCTGCTTCTTCTGCACTCTGCCTTCTCTCACTCTCCCTGCAAAACTGGCTGGGCCCACAAAGACCCCTCCTGCAGCAAACATTAGCCAAACAATGGCCCCTCCCAGGCAGGAATACAATCAGCAATATGCAATCAACTGTCCTGCTCTGAGGGCAAGCACACATGTGGCTGCCCAGCACCATTTTTTAACAATAAAAGTGAGCAAACTCAAAAAATACAAACAAATTTTACAAATTCTCATTTGCCCAACAGGTATGCAGAGTTTGAAATTTCTGTGGGGCTTTCAGGCACAAAGGGGTACTTCTGAATACAAGAGAGATACTAAAATATAGATATTTGGCTGCAAATGATGTAGAGGTAACAGTGGAAACCACAGATGGGGATGAAAATATTCAGGCACAGGTGCATTTGAAGAATTTAGGACAGAACTGTGCAGAACATCCACTGTCAGCAAAAAGCACTTGGAGAGGTCTGAAAAGGAGAGGCGAAGGGAAAACCTGGGTTAGGGCAGTGCCGTGAGGCGGAGGAGGACATGTTTCTACAAGTGGGAGTCACAAACAGTTGTTACATGTGGAGGAGAGAGAAGTAAAATACAGGCAGAACAATTTCATCAGATTTGGCAGTTAGATCATTGATATCAGTAAATAAAATTGTTTCAGGTGACTGATGGGAGCAGAAGCTAAATTCAGAAAAAGGTTCAGAAATGAATTCAAGGCAGGGAAGCCAAGTTAGTGAAAGCCGCCCATTCATCCAAAGTAACAGACTATGAAATGAATTATAAAGGAGCTCTCTATATTGCATTTCTATATTAGCATTTAAAAGGGGACTAGGATTTCAAGTGTTTAAGATGAAAAAGCTTGAACATTTTATAAAATGAAAGGGTAGCACTTCTATGCAAATAAAGATTGCAGGACAAGAAAAAAAGGCAATATCTTAGAAGGGATGGGATTAATAACTCAAACTCTGTGACCAAATGGGTGGGGACAAAGGTAACAAATTGGGGGTGGAAGAGAAGGAAGTTGAGTTGGTTACCTTCCCCTAACCTAACTTCCAGATTACAAAGCAGTCAAGTCTGAGTTGGTGGGACAGGACTGAAGAAAATTTGTAACTTTGGAAGCACGATAGTGGGAATGAAGAGGGAAGAAATAGAGAAATCTGATTGCTCAGTCAAATTCCACTTCTTTCTTAAAGTGTTCCCTGCCACTTCCCCTGAGAGCAAATAGAATATTAATCATGTATTTCTATAGCAATTAAAAACAGTTCCTTTTAAAATTGCTATTCTATCACTCTTAATGGCACTTGTCATTTTCTGCTATGTACTTATTCATTTTTTAAATGTATGTCTTTCAAGAATTTTAACTATTTAAAAATAGAATCCTGTTTTTTGTATCCCTCTTAGCATCTACTAGACTGGCTAACAGATTAACACAGTATTTCAGTAACTGTCCCTGTACAACAAGCCACTCTAAACTTAGTGGGTAAAAACCCAATTTTTTTCCAAATTATTTCTTACCATTCTGGGGATTGAAGCATCCACCAGGTATTAAAAAAAAACAAATGTCGGAGACTTTCAGAGGTATAGATGTAACTTTATTAGCCAGTTTCACCTGCGCAGGGGCGAATTCCCTGGTGTCTGGAGACACCGTACTCAGTAGGAGCTGCAAATGGGAACCGCGCCTGGCGCTTACAGCTAGTTCCTTATATATCCTAAGTAAGCAAGCATAATACAGAAGCAAAAGTGGCAGTTACCTATTCGCTAAGGGACTTGCACATAGCATAGCAACAGGGGCTGGGTCTAACTCATTGGCGAACTACAAACATAAACTTCTGATAAGGATCTCTAACCAATGGAATGCAAATGTTTGTCTTCCTTTGTTCTTAGCCTTACAGGGTCCCTATCATTACCTCCCTGTCTCTGCTTCTACACTCTGGCAATCCCAGCACACTTTCCTGAATTTAACAATTTGATCTTTTCTTGATCCTTACATTCCCTACTCCTGTTGGGGCATAATCAAACCCTTGATTCTTCATCAGAGGGAAGGAGGGTGTAGGGTTGAGACAGGACCATTAACTTAACAGTGTCTATACGCTCTTTAACGAAAGCGAGTAGTTTATTTAAAATTATAGGGCCCAAGGATATAAGACACAGGAAGCCAATACACGGACCCAAGAGGGGAAGTAGGTATGGCAACATCCCATTAAAGCCACTCCACAAAGGGCCTTCGAAGAGTTCTCTTCTTCTTTTTACTAAGTCCTCCTGTAGTTTCTTTATCCTATCCCTGACTAGTCCAGATTTGTTAACATAAAAACAGCATTTCTCCTGTAATGCCAGACAAATTCCCCCTTGCTCTGCAGTTAGTAAATCGAGACCTCTCCTATTCTGTAGGGCCATTTCAGCTAAGGAATCTAATTGATCTTGTATGTCTTGGATGGACCGAGACACAGATTGGATGTCATCGATCAACTGGTGTGATAATTTATTATAGGAGTGAAGGGCCACCCCTAGTCCAGCTGTTCCAGATGCTATTGCTCCAGTTACTCCTAGACCAACTAACAGGGGGATTACAGGGGGATTAATGTAACCGCTCTCTTGAGCCGTCCACTAATGTAATCTAAAGTGGGAACAGGGACGGGTTCATCACCAGGGATGATGTCTATATCTGGCATTAAAGTTGCTAGTACACAAACCCTGGTCCAATTCACAGGTAAATAGGAGAAAGCTAAATTACCTCCGCATAGCCATACCTTCCCCATATCTGCACATAAGGGTGAACTGGAGTTGATGAACCGGCTGCAATTAGCAAAATATGCCAATCCAACATCTATGTCTAAACTATTATTTTGTGGGTAACTGATTACACAGGAAACATTGAAAAACTCTAGGGGTTGAACTCTAAAAGGAATGTTGCCACTGCAGTTTCTATTTCCTAAGACAAGAGCAAGTGCAGATTCATTAACTGCAGAGGGGATTGCAAAAGGTATTGGTGTGCCTAGAGTCATACAAAGCCAACAGTCAGCAGCCAGAATCGGGTTAGTAAGGTTCAGAGCCTTATAGGTAGCTAACAATATCTCAGAGGTTTGGGTATCCAAATCAACACCCCGGCCCTTAGGCAATGTTAGAGGGTGATAGTCTATTCTAGGGAACATGTTCTCCAGTATTTGCTCTAATTTCTTCTGGACTCGAAACTCTCGTACTGCGTCTTGAGGCCCTCCCCCATCTGAGATATGCAGCGGTAGCTCCCTGGTCCAGCACACTGGTTTTCCCGCTGTACCTCTACATGAGGCTTGCATATAGTGGTTTGTCCCAATATCTGGTGCTTTTCCTTCTCTGTTTCTTATTAGAATTGCAGTATATACTATCAGATTGCCCTTAATGCATTCTTGTAATTCCTGATAGCAAGTGGAATGCATTTGATCATAAATGGTTTCGCACTCCCTGGGGCACGACTTATCCTTTCCTATGGTTGGTGGCATACTGTGAGGCTTTACACGACAGACCCAACGTTGTTCTAAACCCCCCGTAGATAGCTGACTTTGTGTTCCTCGTGACCATCCCCCTGAATTTAAGGGTCTGCCTGTTTTAATATCCATAAGAGTGGGTATCCACCATTGATAAGTGAGGTAGGCTACCTTATTGGTGCAGTCTACTGTCCTTGTCCATTGCTCAGGTAGTACACTATATGTGCCACCCCTACACTCGCATGGGGGCCCATATAATTTTCTAAGAAATGTTTCAGGGTCTAGAGGAGGTCCAAACCCACTGTTAGCAAAATCAAATAGTATTCCTAGGACACAGATGAAAATCTTAACCTTAAAGGATCCTCGGGGTCTGTATGTACTCTCCGTCGCTTGGGATCAGTCTCTTGTTCACTGAGCGTAGTGGGTTTCACGTGGGAGAGGTGAATCCAATAAGGTTTCTCAGCCACCTTGACTACAGAGGGAGTGCTGAGTAATACCTGGAATGGTCCTTGCCACCGCGGTTCTAGGTTTCCTCAGCGGTGATTAAGGATCCATACCCACTGTCCAGGGTCCGGTGGTGAGGGTCTCTGGGTGTCGCTTCCCGATTCTGCAATCCTTTGCTCCCGCAGTTCCCTTACTTCTCTCCGAATCTGTTGCAATGCCTGTAGGGACTTGAGGAAGTTATGATTAGACACCTCTATTTCCTCCCTGGTAAGCTGGGGAACCAAGGGGACTGGTTGTCCAAACATGAGCTCGTAGGGGTCCACTTATTAATGTAAGGTGTACATCTAACCCGGAATAGGGCAAAAGGGAGTAATTCTACCCAGTTTTCGCCAGTCTCCTCCTTCAACTTAATCAAAGTTTCTTTCAAAGTCCTATTCATTCTTTCTACTTGTCCTGAACTTTGAGGCCTGTAAATGCAATGCAATTTCCAATTAATTCCTAGCCTCTTAGCTAATTCCTGGGAAATCTTAGAGATGAAAGCTGGTCCATTGTCAGATCCTATAGCTATAGGGATTCCATATCTAGGGATGATCTCTCTTAGAATTTTACGAACTGTGGAAGCAGTTTCACCCTTGGTAGGAAAGGCTTCTGTCCATCCTGTAAAGGTATATATTAGCACAAGTGGACACCTGAATCCTGCCTTTCCTGGAGTCATTTCCGTGAAATCTATTTCCCACAATTCTCCTGGGCACTTTCCTCTATACCTAACTAGAGGGGGAAGCTTCTTATTAATAGCGTTGACCTTAGCACAAGCCTCACATCTAGAAACTATAGATTAAACTATATTTCTAATCTGGGGTCCCCCATAATACTTCTTAATTAGTTGTTCCATCTTATTTTGCCCTAAATGGGAACTTGCATGGATTTCCTTTGCAATTTCTCCTATTACTCCTTGGGGTAGGTAGAGTCTGGCGTCAGGAAGTTCTATCCACCATTGCTTATTCCTTTTACCCCCTAGTTGCCTTCCCTCTTGCTCCTCTTCAGGAGCATACTTAGGGTCTGAGGGCAGCAAGGGTTGAGGTAAGAGCGGAAGAATGTCTGCAGTCCCTCCTTCCGCAGCTTCTCTGGCAGCCATGTCAGCAAAACAGTTTCCCTGAACAATGGGAGAGTCCCCTTTTTGATGTCCTTTGCAATGAATTATGGCTACTTTAGAGGGAAGCCAAATGGCCTCAAGCAGTGCTAAGATCTCAGTTTTATTTTTAATCTCTTTTCCTCCTGCTGTTAGCAAGCCCCTTTCCTTGTAAATGGCACCATGAATGTGGGCAGTGACAAAGGCATACCTGCTGTCCGTGTAGATGTTGGCCACCTTTCCCTCAGCTATCTGGAGGGCCTGTGTCAGTCCAATTAGCTCTGCTCGCTGCGCAGACGTACCTTTTGGCAATGCCCTTTGCCACAAAACACTGTTCTGGGTGGTTACAGCTGCTCCTGCACATCTTTGTCCATCTCGGACATAGCTGCTTCCATCAGTGAACAGCGTGAGGTCTGCCTTCTCATAGGCCTGGTCCCGAAGGTCTGGTTTAGCCCCTGTTACAGTGTCCAGTATCTGTCTGCATTCATGGACCACTGTTGGGTCTGGCAAAGGTAGCAAGGTGGCAGGGTTTAGGGCTGCTGTTTTCAAAAACTGCACTGCCAGGGGATTCAATAGCTGTGCCTGGTACTGCGTCAGGCGAGCATTTGAAAGCCATCTATCCAGTGGGGCTTGCAGCACTTGTTCTAAATAATGTTCTCCAATTATCTGGAGGTCCTGACCCAATGTCAGTTTATTAGCTTCTTTGACTAGGGTTGAGGTAGCAGCAAGTGCCCTCAAGCAGGTTGGCCAGCCAGCCGCTACGGGATCTAGCTTTTTGGACAAGTATGCTACAGGCCTCTTCCATGGCCCAAGCTCTTGGCTAAGGATTCCTAATGCTTCTCCTCTCTTTTCAGCAATGTACAGCTGAAAGGGTTTGGCCATGTCTGGCAAGGCCAACGCTGGGGCAGCCACTAGGGCCTCCTTCAATGCCTGGAAAGCTTTCCTTTCCTTGTCTGTCCAGATAAACTGTTCTTCTTTTCCCTTAGTCAGCTCATGCAGAGGCCTGGCCAGTTCGGCAAACCCTAGTATCCACAGTCTGCAGTAGCCCACTGCTCCCAGAAACTCTCGTACTTGCCTCTTGTTAGTAGGTTCTGGGATCTGCAATACAGTCGGAATCCTTCGACTGGATAATGTCCTTTGTCCCCCTTGTAAGTTATACCCAAGATAACTTACAGTTTGGGTGACAATTTGGGCCTTCTTGGCAGAGACTCGATACCCCATCTGCTGGAGGCCCAGGAGTAGGTCTAGGGTGGCCTCCTTACATTGTTCTTCTTCTGCTGCAGCGATGAGAAGGTCATCTACATATTGAAGCAGTACAACTGATGGATGAGCAGCTCGAAACCCCTGCAAGTCCTTGCTCAGAGCCTCATTAAAGATAGTGGGGGAGTTCTTGAACCCTTGGGGAAGCCTGGTCCATGTATATTGCCCCACTAGTCCTTTCTCTGGATCATTCCATTCAAAAGCAAATATATCCTGGTTCTTGGGGGCTAATGGAATACAGAAGAAGGCATCCTTCAAATCTAGTACTGAGTAATAGATATGAGTAGGGGGCAACGAGCTTAGCAAAGTGTAGGGATTTGGCACCGTAGGGTGAATAGTCTCTACCCGGGCATTTACTTCTCGCAGATCCTGCACCGGGCGATAGTCCTGGGTCCCAGGCTTCTGGACTGAGAGCAAAGTTGTGTTCCAGGCTGACTGGCATTCCCGGAGGATACCTGCCGCTAATAAGCACTGCAAATGCTGTGCTATGCCTTGCTTAGCCCGTGCAGGTATGGGGTATTGCCCTACCCGCACTGGACTAGCGGTGCTCAGCAACTGCACTATGACAGGTGGCTGATGGGCGGCTAGGCCTGGTGGGTTGGTTTCTGCCCACACTCCGGGCACCTGTTTCCGTAACTCCTCTGGGACCCCGATAGCTTCATCCTTACCTTCCTGGAGGGCTGCTATCAAATATTCTTCAGATATGGGCACCATTACCTCCAGACTACCTCCCTTGCTGTTCTCTTGAGAGCTGCTATCTTGTTGCTTGAAGGTGATGGTGGCATGGAGTTTCTGGAGGAGGTCTTGGCCCAACAGAGGGTAAGGACAGTCTGGAATGATTAGAAATGAATGGGTGATGGTGCCGCGGCCCAAATTAGTAATTCTTGCGGTGGCCCGTGGGTAAGTTACCACTTTTCCCATCACCCCTACTATCTTTGTAGTTTCTTTTTGTATTTGTCCTTGAGGGCTTTTCAAGACTGAGTAGGTGGCTCCCGTGTCAACTAGGAAATCAGTGGGCTTTCCTTCGACTGTCAAGGTGACCATGGGCTCCTGGGAGCCAACAGGGATAGAGCCCCGGCCCCGTCAGTCCAATTGGAGGAGTACTTGCAATTCCCGCTCGGGCCTTTCAGCCCGCAGTTTAGGGCAATCCTTCTTCCAGTGTCCCTTCTCTTTGCAATATGCACACTGATCTTTTGTCTATTTGCTTCTTCGGTGGGCCTCTCCCCTTGCCTCAGGGCTGCTGCCCTTTCTTTCCCTTCCCTTCAGATTTGTGAGCGGCAAGGAGGATTTTTACAGCCGTTCTTCCTAATTCTGGGTCATCCCTATTTACGTATACTTTCTGAGCTATTTCTAATAGCTTACTTCTATTTTCTCCTTCAAATCCCTCTTTTTTCTGAAGCTTTCTTCTAATGTCTGATGCAGCTTGCGTCACAAAGGCTATATTCACCAACCCGCGATTCTCTTCAGCCTCTGGATCTATAGGGGTATAAACCTGGTAGGCCTCCATTAGCTGCTCTAAAAATGCAGCGGGGGACTCTTCCCTTCCCTGAATAACCTCACTTACCTTACTGAAGTTAGTGGGTCTCCTGGCTGCTGCCTTTAAACCCCGAAGCAGTGCCCGGCGGTACTGGAAGGAGTGCCTCCATTCCCCAAGAAGTATTTGGGTCCCAATTCGGGGGTTGTTTAGGAAGGACATTCTCGACTTCCACATCCGTTCCCCCATCCTCTAAAACAACCTTTGCTGCTTCTCTCATTATCCTGTTTTTTTCTTCTGTAGTAAAAAGAGTTTGCTAGACCTGTTGACAATCATCCCACGTTGGCTGGTGGGTCCTAAAAACAGTCTCAAGCAAAGATATTAATCCCATGAGAGATGACGTCAGAGTAATGGCGGGGTAGGAAGCGATACTGATAAATCTCCCCCAAAACTCAACAACATCTTCAACCAGAAACATAAAAACCTATCCTTGGGGCCTCCAGATGTTTCGCAATACACCCGAAGGTATGGTTGAGCGAAAAATTGGCTAAATTTATAACCAAACCCCGAAGGAAATAGGGAGTAAGAAATGCTCCGCCTTCCTCACTAACCTAAACAGGGAGGCTTTCTCTGGGATCCGTGAATATAGAAACTGAGGCGGGCAAAGGGGGTGAATAGATCCAGGCCACGGCACAAACGGCCGAACCAGGCTGTGGCACGAAGATCCAAGCCGAGGAAAAACTGATCCTGTGGCAACCCGGGCAATACAAGCTAACACTCGCGCCAAACCCAAAGAAAGACAAGCGGGGCAGCCATTTTACCCGATCTCCTGGTCGGCGCACACAGATAGTAGGCGAGAGATTTCTTCCTAAGCCCTGGGAGTGGGTGCCCGTGTTACCCCACAGAGAGGCAGAGTCAGAGGCCTTTGTGTGGGCCGAAAGCGGAATCTCTGGGCAGCCCCAGCGCCCTGGGAAAGCCATGCACGGGAGGGAGCGAGAACTAATTCCAACGGTGGAAAAGGGTGGAACTTTTCCGTGCTGGTAGGGGATTCACTCAGAGAGAAACGCGGCTGGCCTCATATCCTGGTCTGTGCGCACAATAGTGAGCGAGAGATTCCTCCGAGTGCCTCGGCAGTGCGCGCCCATGTTATCGCACAGAGGGGCAGAGTCAGGGGCCTTTGTGTGGGCCAAAGCGGAATCTCGGGCCGCCCCAGCGCCTTGCAAAAGCCACGCACAGGGACGGAGCGAGAGCGAATTCCAACGTTGCAACTTTCCATGCGGTTGGGGGTTTCACTCAGAGCGTGAGACTGCTGGCCGGATATCCTGGTCTGCGCGCGCAGAGAGTGAGTGAGAGTTTCCTCCAAGCGCCCCGGAAGTGGGCGCCTGCCTGTGTTACCGGAAAAAGTGGCAGAGCCAGAGGTCTTTGAGTGGGCGGAAACCCTGCCTGATTATGCTAGCAGCTCTAACTGACTGAGCCTTACCCAGAGCCCTGTGCTGAGTGGAAATAGAGTGGGGAGTTGCCAGTTCTTTGAGCCTCTTACTATCCAGGAAGAGGCAGCAGCAACCCCATAGCTGGATTATCAGGCTACTAATTGAGGAAGAAAAGACTAGGAGAAAGGCTCCAGGAACATGGACTCTCTCATTGTCGGAGCCTATAAATGCTAATGAGCCTTGACTGCCAACGAGACTAAAGCACAATACATGACATTGCCATAGAGACTTATCAACTGCAAACCTCTACCTGAGCGTGCCAAAGGGGCAGAACCCGGGGTACAGAGTCACCGACCAGGAAGAGGGAGAGAAAAGAAAAAGCAAGAAGATAACCTCTCAAAATCAAGAATAATCTGCAGACTTTATACCCTATCCCATTTTATTATATTTGTTCGTTTGTTTCTCTTATCTTCATTTTTGATATTTTTTTTCCTCCTCCAATTTGGCCGATTAACTCTCTGCCGGTCTTACTCTCTCCTCTCCTTGAACTACACTACCCATAAGTGTTACATCTCCCATTATCTTTTCTCTCCTCTTCCTTTCTCTCTAGGAGGGTTGCACTCCAAAATCCTTAACTCTCTCTCTCTCTCCTCTTTTTTCTTTTTTCTTCTTTTAGTGGTTCCCTCTTTTTTTCTCTCTCTTTCTTTTCTCCCTCTATATTAGTTTCTTCCTTTCTCCTTTACATCTCCTCTCATTCAAACCTCAATAACAAACAATTATCTTATTTGGGACTCAAACTTATGTTTGTGGCATTTTGGGGGGTTTTTACTTCACCTTTTTAACTCACTAGCAGTGCTCCCATCCCTGGCTCTCTATTTTATCTAGTTCTTGTTCCACTAAATACAATAGTAATTTTTTAATTTGTCCCCCCATTTTTCTGTTTTCCTCTTATTCCTCTCATCATAACTCTTAGTCTACCAACACCTAAAAGCAAATCATTTTATTCTTGACACAAATTTTTTCCTTATTTGCTTTTTGTGGGTACATATCCCCTTCCTTTTTCTTTCTTTTTTTTTTTTTGCCCCTTTATTACTTTTCCCCAATCCAGGCCCTCCATTACAGGCATTGTTTGTTATAATTCACAGTTCACCACAAGATTTTCTCAAGAAAGAGGGGAGAGGAGTGGAGAGGAAAAAAGGAGGGGGGGAATAATTTCCTTTTTTAAAAAAATTTTTATTTCATTTTATTTTTATTTATTTCATTATTAATTTTTTTAAAAAAAAACAACTCTTTTCGATTTTTTATTTTTTTAACTTTTTATTCTTTATTAAATCTCATTAATACTATCAACAAAACCACCCTCAGATGCCATGAAGGAAGAGAAAATAGAATATCATGGATACAAAAGAGAGAGAGGTAACACAGTTAGATGAGGAAAAATCTATGGAGAAAAAATTTAATATATTGGAAACCTTGGAGCTAAATGACAGAGAATTCAAGATAGAAATCCTAAAAATCCTCTGAGATATACAAAAAAACACAGAAAGGCAATTTAGGAAGCTCAGAAAACAACTCAATGAACACAAAAAATATATGTTCAAGGAAATTGAAACTATAAAAACAAATCAAACAGAGATGAAAAACTCAATTCACGAGCTGAAAAACGAAGTAACAAGCTTAGCTAATAGAACAGGTCAGATAGAAGAGAGAATTAGTGAAATAGAAGACAAGCAACTTGAGGCACAACAGAGAGAAGAAGAAAGAGATTCAAAAATTAAAAAAAATGAGATAGCCCTACAAGAATTATCTGACTCCACCAAAAAGAATAACATAAGAAAAATAGGTATATCAGAGGCAGAAGAGAGAGAAAATGGAATGGAGAACATACTCAAACAAATAATAGATGAGAACTTCCCAAGCCTGTGGAAAGAACTAAAGCCTCAAGTTCAAGAAGCAAACAGAACTCCGAGTTTTCTTAACCCCAACAAACCTACTACAAGGCATATCATAACAAAATTGACACAAACCAACAGCAAAGAAAAAATTCTCAAGGCAGCCAGGGAAAAGAAGAATACAACATATAAAGGAAGGCCCATTAGATTATCATCAGATTTCTCAGCAGAAACTCTACAAGCTAGAAGAGAGTGGACCCCAATATTTAAAGTCCTGAAAGAGAGGAACTTTCAGCCACGAATACTATACCCATCAAAGCTATCCTTCAAATATGAAGGAGAAATAAAAACATTCACAGATACAGAAAAGATGAGGGAATTTATCATCAGAAAACCCCTACTCCAGAAATTACTAAAGGGGGTTCTCCAATCAGATACAAAGAACAACAAAAAAAAAACAGAGCCACAAGTAAAAGCTCCAGGAAGAACACAATAAAACCAAATTTAAACTGTGACAACAACAAAAAGAAAGGGGGGGGGGGAGAAGATGGAGATTAACAGTAGCAAAGGACAATGGAGTGCAAAAGTACTCACAAAATAGTTCGCTACAATGAACAGGGTAGGGACCCTTTTCATTACTCAAAGGTAACCACCATTGAAAAAACCACCACAGAAGCACATGAGATAAAAAAGATAGCAACAGAGGAAAGATGTATGGAATACAACCAAATAAAAACAAAAGATAGAAAAACGAAAGAGAAGGATCAAACAAGACACAAAACTAACAGAAAGCAATCTATAAAATGGCAATAGGGAACTCACAAGTGTCAATAATTACACTAAATGTAAACGGATTAAACTCACCAATAAAAAGACACAGAGTAGCAGAATGGATTAAAAAAGAAAATCCAATTGTATGCTGCCTACAGGAAACTCATCTAAGTAACAAGGATAAAAACAAATTCAAAGTGAAAGGTTGGAAAACAATACTCCAAGCAAATAACATCCAAAAAAAGCAGGTGTAGCAATACTCATATCGGATAATGCTGACTACAAGACAGGAAAAGTACTCAGAAACAAAAATGGCCATTTCATAATGGCTAAGGGGACACTGAATCAAGAAGACATAACAATTCTTAATATATATGCACCAAACCAAGGAGCACCAAAATATATGACAGCTACTTATTGACCTTAAAACAAAAACTGACAAAAATACAATCATACTTGGAGGCCTCAATACACCGCTGACGGCTCTAGATCGGTCATCCAAACAGAGAATCAACAAAGACATAGTGGCCTTAAACAAAACACTAGAGCACCTGGATATGATAGACATCTACAGGACATTTCATCCCAAAGTGACTGAGTATACATTTTTCTCCAGTGTACATGGATCATTCTCAAGAATTGACCATATGTTGGGCCACAAAAACAACATTAGCAAATTCAGAAAAATCGAAGTTGTACCAAGCATATTTTCTGATCATAAAGCCTTGAAACTAGAATTCAACTGCAAAAAAGAGGGAAAAAATCCCACAAAAATGTGGAAACTAAACAACATACTTTTAAAAAATGAATGGGTCAAAGAAGAAATAAGCGCAGAGATCAAAAGATATATACAGACTAATGAAAATGACAATACGACATATCAGAATCTATGGGATGCAGCAAAAGCAGTGATAAGAAGGAAGTTCATATCATTTCAGGCATATATGAACAAACAAGAGAGAGCCCAAGTGAACCACTTAACTTCACACCTTAAGGAACTAGAAAAAGAAGAACAAAGAAAACCCAAAACCAGCCGAAGAAAGGAGATAATAAAAATCAGAGCAGAAATAAATGAATTAGAGAACAGAAAAACTATAGAAAAAATTAATAGAACAAGGAGCTGGTTCTTTGAAAAGATCAACAAAATTGACAAACCCTTGGCAAGACTTACCAAGGGAAAAAGAGAAAGAACTCATATAAACAAAGTCTGAAATGAAAGAGGAGAAATCACCACGGACACCATAGATATACAAAGAATTATTGTAGAATACTATGAAAAACTTTATGCCACTAAATTCAACAACCTAGAAGAAATGGATAAATTCCTAGAACAATACAACCTTCCTAGACTGAGTCAAGAAGAAGCAGAAAGCCTAAACAGACCTATTAGTAGAAAAGAAATAGAAAAAACCATTAAAAACCTCCCCAAAAATAAAAGTCCAGGCCCTGACGGCTATACCAGCGAATTTTATCAAACATTCAAAGAGGACTTGGTTCCTATTCTACTCAAAGTCTTCCAAAAAATTGAAGAAGAAGCAATACTTCCAAACACATTTTATGAGGCCAACATAACCCTCATAGCAAAACCAGGCAAGGATGGCACAAAAAAATAAAACTACAGACCAATATCTCTAATGAATACAGATGCTAAAATACTAAACAAAATACTGAAAATCGAATACAACAACATATTAAAAAAATAATACATCATGATCAAGTGGGATTCATCCCAGAATCTCAAGGATGGTTCAACATACGTAAAACGGTTAACGTAATACACCATATCAACAAAACAAAGAACAAAACCCACATGATCTTATCAATAGACGCAGAAAAGGCTTTTGATAAAATACAACACAATTTTATGTTTAAGACTCTCAACAAAATGGGTATAGAAGGAAAATATCTCAACATGATAAAGGCCATATATGATAAACCATCAGCTAACATCATATTAAATGGCACTAAACTGAAGGCTTTCCCCCTTAAATCAGGAACAAGACAGGGTTGTCCACTCTCTCCACTCTTATTTAATGTGGTACTAGAGGTTCTAGCCAGAGCAATCAGACAAGACAAAGAAATAAAAGGCATCCATATCGGAAAAGAAGAAGTAAAGGTATCACTTTTTGCAGATGATATGATCCTATACACATCGAAAACCCCAAAGAATCCACAAAAAGACTACTAGAAATAAGCCAATACAGTAAGGTCGCAGGATACAAAATTAACATACAGAAGTCAATAGCCTTTCTATATGCCAACAATGAAACAATTGAGAATGAACTCAAAAAAATAATCCCCTTCACGGTTGCAACAAAAAAAATAAAATACTTAGGAATAAACATAACAAAGAATGTAAAGGACTTATATAATGAAAACTATAAACCATTGTTAAGGAAAATCGAAAAAGATATAATGAGATGGAAGAATATACCTTGTTCTTGGCTAGGAAGAATAAATATAATCAAGATGGCTATATTACCCAAAGCAATATACAAATTTGATGCAATTCCCATCAAACTTCCAATGACATTTTTTAAAGAAATAGAGCAAAAAATCATCAGATTTATATGGAACTATAAAAAACCCCGAATAGCCAAAGCAATCCTAAAGAAAAAGAATGAAGCTGGGGGCATTACAATACCTGACTTCAAACTCTATTATAGGGCCACGACAATCAAAACAGCATGGTATTGGCAGAAAAATAGACACTCAGACCAATGGAACAGAATAGAAAGTCCAGAAATAAAACCACATATATATAGTCAAATAATTTTTGATAAAGGGGCCAACAACACACAGTGGAGAAAAGAAAGCCTCTTCAATAAATGGTGCTGGGAAAACTGGAAAGCCACATGCAAAAGAATGAAACTGGACTATAGTCTTTCCCCCTGTACAAAAATTAACTCAAAATGGATCAAAGATCTAAACATAAGACCTGAAACAACTAAGTACATAGAAGAAGACATAGGTACTCAACTCATGGACCTGGGTTTTAAAGAGCATTTTATGAATTTGACTCCACAGGCAAGAGAAGTGAAGGCAAAAATTAATAAATGGGACTACATCAGACTAAGAAGTTTTTGCTCAGCAAGAGAAACTGATAACAAAATAAACAGAAAGCCAGCTAAATGGGAAATGATATTTTCAAACAACAGCTCAGTTAAGGGCCTAATATCCAAAATATACAAAGAACTCATAAAACTCAACAACAAACAAACAAACAATCCAATAAAAAAATGGGAAGAGGACATGAACAGACACTTCTCCCAGGAAGAAATACAAATGGCCAACAGATATATGAAAAGATGTTCATCTTCTTTAGCTATTAGAGAAATGCAAATCAAAAGTGCAATGAATACCATCTCACACCTGTTCGATTAGCTATTATTAGCAAGACAGGTAATAGCAAATGTTGGAGAGGCTGTGGAGAAAAAGGAACCCTCATACACTGTTGGTGGGAATGTAAAGTAGTACAACCATTATGGAAGAAAGTATGATGGTTCCTCAAAAAACTGAAAATAGAACTAACTTATGACCCAGCAATCCCTCTACTGGGTATATACCCCCAAAACTCAGAAACATTGATACGTAAAGACACATGCAGCCCCATGTTTATTGCAGCATTGTTCACAGTGGCCAGGACATGGAAACAACCAAAAAGCCCGTCAATAGATGACTGGATAAAGAAGATGTGGCACATATACACTATGGAATACTACTCAGCCATAAGAAATGATGACATCAGAACATTTACAGCAAAATGGTGGGATCTTGATAACATGATACGAAGTGAAATAAGTAAATCAGAAAAAACCAGGAACTGCACTATTCCATATGTAGGTGGGACATAAAAGTGAAACTAAGAGACATTGATAAGAGTGTGGTGGTTACGAGGGGGGGAGGGGGGAATAGGAGAGGGAAAGGGGGAGGGGGAGGGGCAAAAGAAAACAAGATAGAAGGTGACAGAGGACAATCTGACTTTGGGTGATGGGTATGCAACATAATTGAATGACAAGATAACCTGGACTTGTTATCTTTGAATATATGTATCCTGATTTATTGATGTCACCCCATTAAAAAAATAAAATTATTATAAAAAAAAACAAAAAACTTCTTTCTAAAAAAAAAAAAAGATATTAATCCCTGCGGTTTCTCAGAAAAGGGAGGGTTCTGATGCTTCCAGTTGTACAAGTCACTGGTAGAAAAAGGCACATAAATGAGGCGAGGAGGCGCCTGTGAACCAGCATCTGGTGCCGACGGCACCTCCTGGAATGGTAAAATGGCCGCGTTCTCCTGGGTTCCTCCCGCCAAACCTGCTGAAGAAGAAGGCAAGATGGTGGTCTCTCCCGCCAAACCTGCTGAAGAAGGCAAGATGGCGGTTCCTCCCGCCAAACCTGAAGGAGAAGGCAAGATAGCGGTTCCTCCCACCAAACCTGAAGGAGAAGGCAAGATGGCGGTCTCTCCCGCCAAACCTGCCTAAGAAGGCAAGATGGCAGTTCCTCCCGCCACACCTGCTGCCTCCCCGTATACCGCCCCTCCTCGAGTGTGAGGCGGACTTAAAAACCCCTTCTTGTCCTGCCTCGAAGAATCAGGTTCCTCCTGCCACAGATAGGGTGGGGGAAAATTCACTGGGTCTAAGTGATCTTCTGGTGCCCCTGGCAACACTGGGTAAAGTCTAGATGACGGCGTACTGGGCTGTTCCTGGGGCCCAAGTTTTTCAGAATTTCCTTTCTTTTCCCTGTTTCTCTGTCCTGCCTTCTGATTGCTTGCAGCTAAACACACTGCCCTTTTTTCTCGCTTATTCTCCCTCAGGCACTTCTTGATATACCCTGGCTTCTCGGTAGCAATATCAATCCATACATCTATATACAAAAACTGATCTGGGTGGGGCACCTGATATATGATAGCTCATACAGCAAACACAACAGGAAGATCAAAGGTGCCGTCAGCGGGCCAGCCAATGTTAAGGGTTGGCCACTCGAGCTGACTCAGGGTGCGGAGTGTCTTCCGATCTGGAGCTGGTCCGCCATATCCCTGAGCTCGTTTCTGAAAGTCAGAAAAATTAGTTAGTACACAGTCCAGTGGGGAATTAAGGACAGACTCCTTTTGACCCATTTTGCTGCTTTCAGTTTGGATCCTCTTCTTTTCTGCTTCCTCAAGGAAAAAGCACACAAGAACTACCGTGCTTAAAAGTATAAACAGACTTAAATACACACAAGCAAGCTTCTCATTTGGATTTCCCCCTCATTGAATTGCCCAACAGTTACGCAGCGCAGCGCAGCGACTTCCTAATGTGACCGGTCACTTCCTAATTTTCAAACTCATCTCAGAGAGCAGCGTCCCACCTCTGAGAGTCCTGGGTAGGTCACCAGCAGTGTCCTGCCTGCTACCACAGGTGATATGCTCCGGAGCCCAAAACGAAACCAAATAAGGATCCTTAAAGAATACTTACTTAGCCCAAGCTGTCTCCTTGGTCTCCAACCCAAAACTGCGCCGAGGCAGATCCCGGACGAGCCCCCAGCTGAAGCATCCACCGGATATAAAAAAAAAACCCAAATGTCGGAGACGTTCAGAGGTATAGATGTAACTTTATTGGCCAGTTTCACCTGCGCAGGGGCGAATTCCCTGGGGTCCGGAGATACCGTACTCAGTAGGAGCTGCAAATGGGAACCGCCCCGGGCGCTTACAGCTAGTTCCTTATATATCCTAAGTAAGCAAGCATAATACAGAAGCAAAAGTGGCGGTTATCTATTCGCTAAGGGAGTTGCACATAGCATAGCAACAGGGGCTGGGCCTAACTCATTGGTGAACTTCAAACATAAACTTCTGATAAGGGTCTCTAACCAATGGAATGCAAATATTTGTCTTCCTTTGTTCTTATCCTTACAGGGTCCCTATCATTACCTCCCTGTCTCTGCTTCTACACTCTGGCAATCCCAGCACACTTTCCTGAATTTAACAACTTGATCTTTTCTTGATCCTTACAGGGATCAACTAAGTGGTTCTCACAGGGGGGTGGGGGGCAGTGTCTCTCCTATGGTAACAGTCAGAAAACTTCTAGAGCCTCCAACCCTGACATCTCTGAGTTTGATGTTGACTGCTGCCTGGAACCCAGGAGGGCTGTGGGCCAAACACCTGGCTTTTCCGTGTGGCTTCAGCTTCCTCAGGGGATGATGACTGAGCTCCGTTCCGAGAGCAAGCGCCCTGAGAGAGCCAGGCAGATGGTATTACAGCTCTCAGGGCAACCCTGGAAGTCATGTAGCATTATCCTGCCATATTCTATTTATTGGAATTAAACACTAAGGCCTTCCCTTGTTCAAGGGAGGGGAATTTAGACTCTACCTCTTGATGAAAGAAGTGTTATAAGAATTTTCAGCCCCCAAAAATTTTTTTTCAGATACTACATATAGTAAGTGCTAAGTAAATGTCTGCTTGAGCATTAAACAGGTTGAAAAAGCTTCAGAAGGAAAGAAATGAGAATAAGCATGGTGTACATTTTTAAAAGGTCCACAGAGAAGTTGGCAATGATGCTATGAGTCAATTTACCTATAAAATGTGCTACCCTCAGCTGCCTGTTTTACAAGTAAGGACTATTTGTAATCTTCTGTGATCTCCTTTTAGGAGATAAAGTTGTGCTGTTTGGTCTAGGAAGGTGTAGGAGATGCCCAGGTGTGAGTTACCTGGGGAGCTTGTTAAAGTGCAGACTCTGGCTCGGTAGGTCTGGGGGGGCCTGGCATTCTGCATTTCCAGCGAGCTCCCATGTGATGCTGCTGCTCTATGGGCCATCCGCCAGGTAACAAAGTCAGTAGAAAAAAGGTGACTGCCTGGCTCCTGTGACCTCTCCCTTCTCTGGGAGGGACCGGGCTAGACAGGGGAATGCCACCAGAGGTCATTATGTGCTTGTAGGACCTCAGCCCTCTGGCCAGGCGATGCCTCGACGCTGACAAGGTTAATCAGTTCTTCCACAAAACACTGAGAACTGGAAATAAAGGAAGAAAGTACGTTTCCTCTTTCTGGGGCAAAGCACAGGCTATGAGACTCTGGAGTCAGAAGGCATGTGAGAAAGTCAGTCTCCAGGAGGGATAAGAGAAACATGCAAAATATCCAAATGGCATCCTAGTCCCTGATGAGGCTCAAATCAGAAGCCCTTCTTGAAAGATTATGTGAGGGATCCTAATATCCCTCCTCTTGGCCTGCATTTGGTCTAGCTGGGTTTCTATCATTCGACATATAAAAGTTGTGACTCACATGGGGTGGGGAGGAAAAGGATGTCTTCTCCTGGAAATGCAGTACACACAGTGATGGAAGAATAAAGGAGAAATGCAGAGTGGATTGATATCCAGTCATCTGGGGCCTCCAATGAAGACACTGTCCATTAAATCATGCTCCAGGTGTGTTTACAACAAAGTGGACAGGCCACTGAGAGGAGATAATAAAAAACTAAGGTTGAAGGAAGGCTGAGAAAAACCTTAACCTATCACAATAGGAGAGAAAACAGAAAAGAGAGACAAAAGCATATGTGGGTTGAAAATGGACAGTGATGAAAAACAGTGAAAAAAACCTGTTATCCCAAAATGACACCTGCTAAAAACAGAAGGCTACTTTCTTTAAAGAGAGGCTCCTGGGCCTGAGTGGAGGTTAAAAACAAGAGCTAGGGATAGCCTGCCCAGCGAAGAACCACGGGCTGCCCTCTCCCTATGTGCCAGGCACAGCACCCTGTGCTTTACATTTATGACCTTATTAAATGACCCCCGAGGACGTGTTCTGCATTGCTCCTGCCAGCTGTCCCTGAAGTTCCGGCACAGTCCGAGCTGGCACTCTCGTGGTCAGAAGGTCGCAGAACATGGGTCACATCAGATGCACCCGTCCTGTTGGCCCCGTGTCTGGGTGGTCCTGAGCAAAGCTGAAAGGCCTCTGAAGTCTCCGAGGCTGCAAGCAACCTAGCCGGAACGAGGAGTGCCCGACCGCCTTTCCGTGTGTGAAGTAATTGAATTTTAAAAAATATTTTCTTTATCGATTTTAGAGAGTGTGGGGAGGAGCGGGAAGCATCAACTTGTAGTAGTCACTTCCCTGATGTGCCCTGACCAGGCAAGCCTGGGGGTTTGGAACAGATGACCTCAGCATCCAGGTTGATGTTTTATCCACTGCCCCGCCACGGATCAGGCTAAAGTAATGAAAAAAATCTCTCCTTTTAAGAAAAAAAAATAGTGATTTTATAGAAAGAGAGACAAACCTATCTGTTTCTGTATGTGCTCTGCCCAGGGATTGAACCAGGAACCTTCGCATATCAGGATGATGCTCTATCTAACTGATCAAGCTATCTGGCCAGGACAACTGAAGTTTTAATAACTGATTTTTTAGTCACACCTTCATCCATTTCAATCCCATTCAAAAGTCTACACACAAACTAAATATGTATTTCATAGCACATTTCCAAAACAGTTAAAGTTTTGCACTGAAAGCAAAAAAAAAAAAAAAAAAAAAAAAAAGGCTGGTCACTACCAAGGTGTACTGTCCATGAATGAAAAAACCTGTGTATTTGTGCAGCAGGTGCCTGTGCAGGGAGGGCGATACTGGAGACACTTCTTTTGTGATAAATGCCCTAAGGTGGGAGACGTGACAAGGAAGTAATGGGGCTGATTCTATAAAGCAAAAATGAATATCGATCTCATTAGAGCCTTACCTTGTGGTATGTTTATAAATATTTCTTTCACAAGTTAAAACAGTATCTTTTACACATGGATTTAATTTTGGTAAAATCAATGAAAAAAGTTCTATGTTAACGCAACATTTGTTGTAAAGATTCCAGGAACATGAGTCAAAAATTCAAATTATGATTCCCATAGTAACTGTAACTCTGCTATCCAACATACATAATGCAAGAAATGTTATCCACATATACCACAGTAGAAAATACTCAGTAAGCAGAAACAAGCTGAGTTATGCTTGCTGTGGGAATCATCATTTTCAACTAACTGAAGATATATAAAAATTGAAACCATAAATGCATGCATTATTTTATGTACTTAATTTGAATTTTTCCTTGATCCAATTTAATCAGCCTGGCATCCAAACTACATTTGCCTTTCATAAACTACAAATGAATGTCTTTCATAATTTTAAAACCCACATCATTTCAGTTCTTTTCCTCAGGCCGGCTGCCACTGCTGAAAGGCGTCGCCATACTCCATCCCTAACCCCAAAGGTAGGGCGCGTCCGCTGGGATCCGTTTCTCCACACTCCTTTCCTTCTGAAGGACACCGCAGGGGAGGGAAAAGAACGCCGAAGAGACAAAGCATCTCTGAGTAGCTTAGAAAGGGAAGCCAGTGAAACAAGAAAAAGGGCACTGGTACCATTACCTTCCCCTTTAGCACCTTCCTAAGCCAAAATAAGAAAAATACCACTGCCATATAGTTAGTTTCCAAAATGGTTAGTCATAACATCATCTCATCTGATCCTCACGACAAAGATAAAATCCCACCTCCTCCCCCCCAAAATCCCACGGTTTGGTTGTTTAGCTCTTTGTGACTCAGGGTGTCCTCGGGTTACGACACAGTTCTGTTCCTACAACAGTGATGTAACTTGAATTTTGGTGTAAGTTGAAACACATCCTAGCCTAAGTCACTTACCTAACCTAACACAGTTGTAAAATTATAATCTATAACATAAAAACACAACTAAGCCACAGAAAAAGAAAGAGGACATAAATATTCTGTATTGTACACTGTACTGTAGTAACAGAAAAAAAATGACAAAAAATGAGTGTAAAAAAAATTCCTTACCTTTATTCCTGTGGTTGGCTTGCACATTGGAAGGGGCATTGCAAGGTGGGAGAGAATGACCTGTTGGGAGGAAGCTGGAAAGGCAGGAGAACCTGCAGAAGGTGCTGGAGATACTGGGTCAGGTGAATCAGGATTGCCTAAGGAACACGCAGGAAACGCTGGAGATGATTCTACCTGCACTACAGGTGTTTCATCTCGAGAAGCAGCTGATGCAAAGGGTACAGGATCTGTTGCAGGCCTCTCTACCTTCTTGAAGTATTATTCCAGGCTAGTCTGGAAGGTGATGAAAGACACTGACCATATCTAGACTGACTTCTCTTCCAAAATCTGCCTATAGCATAGCAAGGCATCCATAACAGCTCTGTAGACCTTACTGAATTTATCATCGCTGGGTTCCACCGCATGAAACCAAACTAGTCCGCCCATGTAGTCAGTAAGTACGATGCTAATGGCCTAAGCCAGTGGTCGTTAAACTCATTAGTCAATAGAGCCAAATATCAACAGTACAACGACTGAAATTTCTTTTGAGAGCCAAATTTTTTAAACTTAAACTATATAGGTAGGTACATTGTTATTAACTTAATTAGGATACTCCTAAACTGGCCTTGGCTAAAAACGTCCTCAACCTGATTGAGCCCCATGTGGCTCATGAGCCATGATTTGCCGACCACTGGCCAAAGCCAAAACACTCATGTCTCAATTTTTTGAAGTTTTTATGGAAGTGGGCCTCATAAACTCAACACGTCATAACCCAAGGACCCCCTGTACTTAAGGACATGCTTTCATATTATAATTTAAAGTCTGGGCCGTTTAATTGCGCTTACACTATTACCCACACTTATCATATGCAGAGGACATACTTATCATTGAAGGCAGAACATACTTTATGTAAAAAAGATTATGGATACTAGCTAAACATTTAAAATATGTTAAGCTTTTTACATCAACTATATTCTGAAAATTCAGTAACAAAACAGGAGACCTGTCCTCTGAAACTCTGCCTGGGCAGAAGTAATCCTGTGTATTATGTCCTGCACTGCGTTTCCCAGGTCGGTCTTACCTTAGAAGGCACCTTGCACAACCTCTGAAGAGGAATCCTTTTACCTCTCAGCAGTCTTTACCACGAGGGCATGTTTCCTTATAGTCAAACTAAATTACTGTAGTTCAAGAACAGTCACATTCCTCCACCACTCTGAGTAGCTCCGGCCAAACATAATGTGCATGGCCTTGTGTTTAGAGGGTGAAATGGTCTACCTTTTTGTCTCGGCACTACTATAATCTGGATATTAGAATATTAGTTCCCCCAGCCCCTCTACATACAGAAGGATCCTTTTCCATATAATCTTCATCTATCTGGTGTACTAAAGATAAATTAAAATAAAGATTCAGAGCTGGCAGAAAACCTCAGTATCATTTGTTCTAACCTGGGAGATAACATAGTTAATCTGCTGCTTGTAAAAAGTGTGACCGTTTTGCATATAATTAAAGGGTAATAATTAAGTGCTAAAAGGAAAACAAGTCCTAAGAAATATTAATTTTAGGAGGATTTATTATAGAGAAAGAGTTGTCTTAATGTTACCTAAAATTTTACAACAGGCCTTGCAAAGAATAAAGATTTACACATATGTTCTTGGCTAAAACATAAAATCCAAAAAGGTATCCTGTGGGACATGAATATGCAACTTTCAGCTTTTCCCCCTTATCTGTGAAGAAACAGCATCTGGGGCTGACAGCAAAGCACACTCTGTTATCATATACAGTTACTGGAACTACAAAGAGGGCCGGGAAGGGATGGGGATAATGAGCTCCTACATCTTGTCAGAGGCCAAAAAAGAAGCTTATTTCCCGCCTTATGGCGATATGTCAGCCAGACATAAAGACAGGGCTCTGAGAGTCCACTCTCATACAGTCCATCCACTTGATGGGACTATCTTAGGAAAACTATAGACCCAGCAGGTGGGCAAGGTTTACAGTAAACAGAATAAAACAATGTCTCTTTCAATATGGAAACTGAAGCAAAAGCGATCAAAATAGAGGGTCACAGAATGAATGAATACTTAGAAATATAAAATGATAGGGTTTGTTTCTCTTTAGCAGTCAATATGTTTTAAGTTTTCCAGATAAACTGACAGCAAATAAGGTTCCGAAGAGTGTCTGGACCACAGATTAAGAAACTAATTTTTCATATTTATTTATAACTAAAGCTACAGAATTCCACTAGTGACTGAGAGTAAAATATTCACACATTAAAGAATGAACCAGGCCTGACCAGTGGTGGCGCAGTGGATAAAGCGTCGACCTGGAAATGCTGAGGTCGCCGGTTCAAAACCCTGGGCTTGCCTGGTCAAGGCACATATGGGAGTTGATGCTTCCAGCTCCTCCCCCCTTCTCTCTCTCTGTCTCTCCTCTCTCTCTCTCTCTCTCTCTCTCTCTCTGTCTCTCCCTCTCCTCTCTAAAATGAATAAATAAAAAAATAAATAAATATTTAAAAAAAAAAAAAAAAAAAAAAGAATGAACGAAAGGAAAATTCCAAGGACAAGGTAAGTGGCCCAATAACAGACACTTAAATAAACTATAGCACATTCACAAAATGGGTATTCTGCAGCTGTTTTCAATGTGTTCTTGAAGAACACCCAAGAAGAGGGAAAGGGTGGATAACATATTGTAAAATGAAAAGTGAAGCTATAGAATGGAATGTTCCATATAATCTCTATTTTAGAAAACAAGAAAACTAAATACATAGAAAGAATACTGGGAAAACATACACAAACAATACTATCAGAAGCTACCTCTATTGGTGAGAATTTAATGTCTTCACATTTTTTTTCTTTCCCAAGAGAAGAAGGGCTAACAGGAAATACTTATTTTAAAAAAGAGTCAATAAACATATTCTGATTTCTTAGTCCCTTCTTTTTTGTTTTTTTTAAAGACTTTATTCAATTTTCAGAGAGGAAGAGGGGGGAAAGAAGGAGAGAGAGAGAGAGAGAGAGAGAGAGAGAGGGAGAGAGAGGGAGAGAGAAGTGGGAGGAGCAGGAAGCATCAACTCCCATATGTGCCTTGACCAGGCAAGCCCAGGGTTTCAAACCAGCGACCTCAGTGTTCCAGGCCGACACTTTATCCCACAGCGCCACCACAGGTCAGGCAGTCCCTTCTTTTTAATCACATACCAAACAAAAAAACCCAGAAATATATTTAGTGCCTTTAAGCACTTGCATTAACAATGATTTTTCTTTAAGTTAAAAAAAATATTTTAACATATTTACAGTTTTCTTATACTTTTTTGCCAATTCACACAGAACAATGTATTTTTAAAAGATCTGACATATTTTTAACCAGAGTTGTAGTCTTCCATGCAGTCTTCTTTATACATCATCACGTCTAGAAAATGAACTTCATATGCTTGATTCCGTAAGTTTTGAAGAACACCATGATAATGAGTGCCCACAATCCTAGAATAAAACCCCCAGGAGGATGCCAGTCTTTCAGCTTTGGTTTCTGCAAAACAAGAATGACACGGTAAATTTAACAAGAGGTAAATAATTCAACAATGGTCAAAGCAAACATTGATGAGAAATAGAAATTTCACAAGTTGTGATTCCAGGAGGAATAATTTAGCCAAATTAAATGTTTTTGGAGAGCAACAATGGTAACGACTTCAAACACGGTTTTAAAGTGGTTCCTCCAAACATCAGTGTCAAATTATATTTTGTTCACTCAAAGGAGTCTTCCCTGATTGCCCTATTCAACGATCTCTTCAAACAAATTATTCAGTAGTGTCGGAGTCCTCAGTTGGAGTTTACATATTCATTACTTTGTTGGTTTTATCTGTCTCTCCTATTAGACTAGAGCTCTAGGAGGGTCACCTTGCCCAGCACCCACCTGCACAGTGCCTGGCATATAGGGAGACACACAGTCTACTGAGTAAATCAGCAGAAAAATAAAAACTACCTGTTTGCATTTATTCCAACATTCAACAAATACTTGTTTGGGGGCCAGTGCCTTTGGTCAGGTTACTGCCTTGACCTAGAATGCTCCTTACTCCACCATGCCTATTCACACTAACTCAAATGCCAACTCCTCCAGATTTTTCCAGCTAATATATTCTTCTCTTTGAATCTGTAGCTCCTTCTACTTTTACTTCTATCTACTATTATAGTTATCTTTATTGCTATCTCCCTGCCATCTTCCAGGGGTCACATTCTGGCTGCGTCCATTTTATAACTTCTTTTCCATTCCCTACGACTCAACATTCAGCTAAGCGTCTTGTGAGTTTCCTTGCCCAGAAGGAAAGACAAACCAGTCTTCCCCATTTAGCTGTCATTTCAGCGGCTACATTACAGCCCTGAAATTGGAAGTCCGTGACTATGATCTCTTTATGAGTTCTACTTCCTGAATTACTAGCAAAGATTGCAAGGGTAGCTATGATGAGAATCATATTTAGTGTGGACTAGAGTGAAGAGAAACTTCCAGTCACCATTAAACTAGATCCAAGAAAGGTTCATAAATCTCATAGATAAATCCACATCTTATAGTTTGGTTTTCCATTACAAAATCAGGACACCTAATATCCCTAGAATGAGAAATCCATCCCCATTAATCTATCTGAGCAAAAATTCACGAAGTAACTTCAACAACCACCTGTCACATCTGAAGGGCCATCCTCTGATAAAGCTATCCAGGAAAAACTGCTATACTGTCGTCTAGAAGTAAATTTTACCAATGTTCTTTGCCACCTGCCCACACTCCTCACTTCAGGGAACTGCAGGGATGCTCACTTTTAGTTTTCTCTTATAGTCGTCCTGGAAACAGACTGACTCCACTTGTCACCATGCCAGGAATTGCTCTCAAGGAAAGGAAGTGGGGAAATCCAGAGACTAACTCCCCTTGCTTCCCTCTAGCCTTCCTCTTCCCAAAGGAAGTTCCTCTTCCTTTGAAGTTAGTAATTAGTGTCGACCAGATGTTGCCCCCTCAAGAGAAATGAACATCTCCCAGAATCTTGATGCACCTCAGCCACAGTAAACTTACAAAGCAATTAATCTAATCTAGGATAATTAAAAATGATTTGTTTTTAACTATGATTTTATTTTTAATAGAAAGTTGGCCATAATTTTCTCTTAACCATGATTTATTTTTTTCTGTGATAAGACTACCCACTATTGTGGGCGGGAAGGGGGTTGGGAAGAGGGGAGTAAAGGACAAATATGTAGTGATGGAAAATGATCGAACTTTGAGTGATGGGTATACAGTGCAATCAACAGTTCAAATGCTGTAGAAGTGTTTACCTGAAACCTATGTACTCTTATTAATCAATGCTACCCATTAAATTTAATTTTCTAAATAAAATTTTTAAAAAACAAGAATACCCACTTATTGGATTACTAATACTGCTCTGGAAATTCTGGCCAATTCAGAGGTAACCTTTAGGAAGGAGAAGTAAATTTTCATGATTTACAGATAGTTTGATTAGTTAACAACCTCGTCTACAAAATCAACTTATAATTATTGATAATAAAGAGCTCAGATTTGAGATAAACATATAAAAAATATCCTTCTAATATGCCAGTAAAAACAAGTCAGAAAATAGAACAGAAAAAAAATTACATTCACAATAGTGGTAAGAAACATTAAATAACTAGGAATACACATAGAATGAGATATAAGGTAAACAATCTATATTTCTCTGTAGAGAAAGGTAAACAGACCTAAATATCAAAAGAATATGCTAAAGTTAATCTGTAATGTTGTTCTGATGCAAATTACATCAATGAAACAACAGAAAGCAGACAGGCAGCCCACTATCCAAGAATTTCTTATGCAGCAAAAACTGTTACAAGTCAATTGACAAGGGAATCTAGTTACTGGTGCTCTACAAATGGATTAACATTTGAAAAAAAAATCTGTTTTGTTTCTAATCCAATGCTATTAAACCAAAATACATTTTACATGATTTAGAACTAGATGGAAAAATACTAGATGGAAAAAATTTTTTAATTGCTTTTGTAAAGTGGCACCTGGGAGCACATCACAATAGTGGTAGCTATGCCATTTGTCCGGGTGGAGAGCAGTTACAGAGAAACTGACATGGAGAACGGAACACATGAGTCCAAGGCTCAGCAAGCTGAGGGGACTATCAGGTGGGTGGCTACTCCGGAAGAATTCTTAGGAGAGCTGGCCCTTGAACAAGGTGTCACACTGGGTTGGTGGAGAGGAGGGTGTGGCACCCAGGCAGTGGCACATGGAGCAAAGCCACAGTGGTTGGAAGAACCAGGCATTGAGGAAAGGGTAATGTCCCAGCCTTGCTGGAGCCAGGAAGCTGATAAAAGCCTCCACAGAAGTGGAGATTTGTATCTGCTCTGTTCACTACAGAAGCCACTTAGGAAAGCCTGTTGAAAAGTAGCAAGTTTGGGAGTAGCAAACATAGGGGCCAGGGAGTCAGTCTGTGAACGGGCAACAGTGCGTTGGACTGAAAGACAATGGGAAGTCTCTGAGAGCCTGAGCCAGAGATCAACCCCAGGTGAGTGGGTAAAAAGATATAAAATGTAGACACTGTGCTGTGTAGACACTGCACAGCAAAGCAAGTTACAAGTTTAAAGACAATGAATAAAAAGAAAAGTGAAGCCTTAAAAAATAACTTTTTGAAAAATTCCCCATTTTGCAAAATACATCTATCAAATTAAAAGGCAAATAAATGGGATAATATGAAAGAAAAGGGGATAAATTCAGTACAGGAAGATCTCCCCAAAATTAATAAGACAAAGATTTATCAATAAATGGGACAGAAAAATGAAAATTTTCACTAAGGAGTAATAACAAATGTCTAATTAACATTAGAAAAAATTCAATTTTTTAATCATAAAAACTAAAAATTCAAACATAAAAATTAAAAATGATATATAAATTATTTCAATATTTTTAAATTAAAATAGTAAATGTTAACAAGGATGGTCTACATTTTAGGAAAGTAATCTATTAACATGTTCAGAGGTGTTCAAAATGTTCTATGCTTTCATTTCTGGGATCTGTTCTACTACTAGCTATGATCTATATTTAAAAACTCAGAAATGGTGACAAAGAATTTACACAAAAATTTTCTTCTTTGTGTTATTTACATAATAAAGCCCAGAAAGTAATCTATATAAATAATATGAGTTAGTCAAAAAATGGTTTCAAGCATTTTAATGATTTGGAAAGATGCTTATACTGTAATAACAAGAAAATAAAGCAAAATGCAAACAGTCTAAAATATGATCTTTATTTCTAGAACAATATTCAAAGGAAGGACATATGCTAGTCTTAATAGTATTTCTCTGGGGGAAGAAGGGTTAGAGGTAGTTTTAATCTCTTCTATCATATATCTATACTTTTGAAAATATATGTCTTTACTGGGTGAGAAGGGGAATTTACAGGAAAAATTTATATTAAAAGTCTACCTAGAAAATCTTCATATATTCATCTTTTCCAAATTAGGAGATGTACTGTAATAATACTGTTTAATATTTGCTATCCTTATAGAATGCTTTTTCATTATGTATTTAATGAAAGTATAACAATATTGCAATTTCTAAAACAACTACAGGTAATATTTTAGACATTTTACAATGATTTTACTTTTAATCAAATGACAGATTGGTATGATTATTATTGCATTTTGTACTGCAGCTGAATTTGAGGTAAGTTCATATTTAAGTATAGCTTATAATTTCATTTGTGTCCATATTAGAGCTTCTCATAAAATGACTTTATGTAATCAAGGTATTCCACTGACTGCTATTAAATACTTTTATTTTTATAACCTTTCATAGTAACAGCTATAATACAAAGGTAAAAAGCATACTTAAACACAGCAATGTGTCATGAGCAAACACTTAAAAGCTTAAGGGCCACCTAGTATTTAAATGCCTAGTATTTTAAATTAATAGGACAGGTAGCTGAGCAGCGCTGCACTGCCGCTGGTGAAGTGTTCTGCCTCCCTGTTGATGTTGTTAGGAGAACATTACCACAACTCTTCAAAATGGTTAACAGAGCCAAATTGAAGTATTAAAATTATGTAAAAAAAAGACAACTACAATTTTCCTAATTGTATTTGTTTATTGGCAAGCAAATGAAATATTTCTAAGGTTTCAATGGGATTCTGAGCACATCAGTTCAGTTTAACTATATTTTAAGGAAAGATCCAAAAAAAATCTACTGAGGTTACAATTATAATTATGTTAAAAAATAGCGGTTTTTAACTGTTTAATCAGTAATACTATATTAGTATATCTAGTCTCTATCCTCTCTATAAAATATAATTTGTACTCTTTAAGTTATATTAATAATATAAATCAAAGTGTGGTCCGCAGAATACTAAATTGCCAAAATGTCCTCTCTCTGGTGCATACATGCTATAAAATCCCTTCTCCTTGAGTATGGACAGAACTTATGAATATAATGGGATATCACTCCTGTGATTAGGTTACATTACAGTATACGTATAGCAAAGATGAAGGGATTCTGAAGGTGTACTGAAGGTCCCTAATCAGCTGACTTTTAGTTAATCCAACAGATTATCCTGGCAGGAGGAGCTGACCTAATCAGGTGAGCCCTTTAAATGAGGGTCTGGATATTAACAGAAGTCAGAGAGATAGACACACTAGAAGCAAACAAGATATTCTGCTGTTGTGGAGTGGACCACAAGAAAGAATGACAAGCAGCAGCTAGGAGCTGAGGGCCTCAGTCAGTCCTACGACCACGAGAAGCTGAATTCTGCCAATAACCAGTGCGTTTGCAAGAGGACCTGTGCTGCAGACAAGACTGTAATCTGGCTGACACCTAGACCGGAGCCTTCTTAGATCATAAGCATAGGACTAAGCTAAGCTGTGTCCAGACTTCAAATCTGTTTGTTACACAGCAATAGAAAAATAATTAATAACATAAACTTGAAATGAAACTATTCATTATATCTAATACTTATTCCAGGATTCCTTGGGGAGAGTAACTAATTATGATATAAATTAAAAATCATTTTTTTAAAAGTAAAGAGAATAAAATATTCTAGTCTAATTCCTCCTACTCTTCCAGATATATTCTCTAAGATCCTGCTCAACTATCACCTCCAGGTGACGTCTATTTCCATAAATCAATAAGAATTAATTTTTTCTCTGGACACCAATGATACTCAGTTTACATATTACACTATAGTTAATTTATGGCTATGATTCTACTACAATGTGATCTGTTTCTGATATCCATTTATGTATGTTATCAATGTCTCAAGTTTTGAGTACAATAAAGCATTCAACTTGTTATATTATTTTCTTCTTGAAAATAAATATAAAATACTCAAATACAAATATTAAATACTAATTTTCCAGTTTATACTCTTGGTTTTATGACTTCTGGAAAAAATAAGTATTATACTAATCAAATAATGCAATCTATATGAAAAATCCCCAAAGAGAAGTTAAAAATATATTTATTTATAAATGGGCAAAACAGTTCTTTTTTTTTTTTAATTTTTTTGACAGAGACAGAGAAAGTCAGAGACAGGGACAGATAGGGACAGACAGCCAAGAAGGGAAAAAGATGAGAAGCATCAACTCTTCGTTGTGGCTCCTTAATCTCCTTAATTGTTTATTGACTGCTTTCTCAAATGTGCCTTGACTGGGGGGGGGGGGGGCATACCGTAGAGTGAGTGACCTCTTGCTGAAGCCAGCGACCTTGGGCTCAAGCCAGTGACCTTGGGCTTCAAGCCAGCGACCATGGAGTCATGTTTATGATCCCACAGTCAAGCCAGTAACCCTGCGCTCAAGCCAGATGAGCCCATGCTCAAGGTGTTGAACTCGGGATTTCGAACCTGGGTCCTCTGTATCCCAGTCCAATGCTCTATCCACTGTGCCACCGTCTGGTCAGGCTTATTTTTTAGTTCTTAACTAAAACATATAATAAATCATTGTTCCTACAAATAAATAAGAAGGCCACATTTATAAATTGTATTTACCTGTGTCTGTTAGAAGGTAATCAGAGGCCTTGGCTGGCGGCTCAGTGGAATGAGCGTCAGCCCAGCACATGAATGTGCCGCATTTGGTTCCTGGTCAGGGCATACAGGAGAAATGACCATCTTTTCTCCTCCCCTCTATCTCCCCTTCTCTCTCTCTTCCCCTCCCGAAGCAGTGGCTCAACTGGTTTGAGCCTCGGCTTATGATACTTCAAAGGGCTAGTCTGAGTATGTCAATCTCAGGTGCTAAAAATAGCTTGGTACTCAAGCATCATCCCTAGACGGGGCTGGCAGGTGGATCCCGGCCAGCAAACGTGGGAATCTCTCGCCCCTCCTCTCACTTAAAAAAAATAAAAACAAAAAGAAAGGAAAGTAATCAGAGTTCTGCTTCTGCCACTCTAGGATTAAATACTACAGGAATCTACAGGAATTATCTGCCCATTCTGAACAACTAGAAAATCATACAAAAGGTAAGAAACAATGGTTTTCAGATACTGACAACTTTCTGCAGTTTTCTGGGACTTAAAAGAATAGAATAGAAACAAATAAGATGAAATAAGTGCTTCAGTTGCCCAAGTTGATTGCTTAGGGGCATTTTCCAAACAGCACAAGGAAGGAGGTCCAAACAGAACCTGAGAGTCTTGCTGAGTTGAGAGACACAGGTTAGAATTCTGGAAGGTTTTGGTGGGTAGCATTTGCAGGGTAGACTACTGGAGAGGGGGGAGCTGTACAGAGACAGAGCTCTAGAGATTTGCAGAGGGTCTCCTGCTCTTTGGCAAAGCTCTAATACATGCTTGCATAACAAGAAGCTGGCAGAGAAACAAAATAACAAAAACACCAAAAGCAACAGGCCAAACAATTTCTGGTATCCATAATTTACAGAGTATCAGGTCACAATTTATAATGAGGCTAAATCATAATCAACTAGAGACAGTAGGGCTATCTCAAAACAAACAGAAACAAAAACCTCTGTTTTTATTTGCCTGAAACAACTTAAAAGCAATCCTAAAGGGATCAAACTGATTCTGAAACAAAATGGAACAATTGCTATATGAATAGAACAAAAATCCAAAACCTAACAGCCAAAACAACAAAAATTTTAAATATGTAGCATCCAATAAAAAAAAAAAAGACAACAAACAAAGAGCAGGCATAGAAAGATGAAGGAAAATATGACCAGCAGCCTGGAGAAAAATCAATCAACTGAAACTGACCCATAAATGACAAAGATGATGGATTCAGTAGACAGGGCTCTTAAGACAGCTATTATATACTGGATGTATAGAAAAACATGAACATATGAAGAGAAAAATAGAATATACAAAGAAGTCCCATATAGAATTTCTAGAGATGAAAAATATATATGAAATGAAAAATATACTGGATAGAATTGACAGCAGATAAGACATCACAGAAGAAATAGCAGAGAACTTTCAAGATAGCAAAAGAAATTACTCAAAATGAAGCACAGAAAGAAAAGAGCAGGCAAACTAATAAGTAGAGCCTAAGACAGCTGTGGCACGATACCGAGCAGGAGCACATTTGCATACTTGGAGTTCCAAGTTAGGGACAAAAGTATCTAAAACAAATAATTAGTAAATTTTTTACAAATATCATAAAAATAATAAACCACCAAATCCAGAAAACTCAACAATGTCAAGCATAAGAAACAGAAAAACTACAAAGGAACTTCATAATCAAGAATGCTGAAAAACAATGATAAAAATAATATCTTAAAAGAATTCAGACAGGAAGATTTGTTCTTACTGAGTATTGTTCAGCAACTACAGCACAGGAGCCAGCCACTTGGTTTTATAAGAAAGTCTGACTGGAACACAGCCACATTATTCATTTATATATTGTCTACGGCTACTTCACACTATACCAAAGGTGAGTAGCTGCAACAAAGACCACATGACCCACAAGCCTAAAAGATTTACTATCTGGACCTCTAAGAAAAATATGTAAACCCCTGCTACAGAGGAACAAAAATAAGAAAAATTGAAGAAGATTCATTACCACAAACCACGGAGGCCAGAAAACAATGGAAAGGTATCTTAAATGTATTGAAAGAAAACCATTGGTATACTAGAATTCTAGGGAAAATGTACCAAGTGAAAAAAATCTTTCAAGAATGAAGGTGAAATAAAAACATCTCTCAGCCTGAGCAGGCGGTAGCACAGTGAATAGAGCATTGGACTGGGACACAGAGGACCCTGGTTCAAAACCCCAAGGTTGCCGGCTAGAATGCGGGCTCATCTGGCTTGAGCATGGGGCTGCTGGCTTGAGCGTGGGATCATAGACACAACCTCATGGTGGCTAATTTGAGCCCAAAGGTCACTGGCTTGAGCCTAAGGTCACTCGTTCTGCTGTAGCACCCCAGTGAAGGCACATAGAGAAAGCAACTAATGAAAAACTAAGGTGCTGCAATGAAGAACTGATGCTTCTCATCTTTCTCCTTCCTGTCTGTCCTTATCTGTCCCTCTCTCTGTCTTTCGCTAAAAACAAAACAAACAAAAAATGCTTTCAGTAACACAAAAGTATCAAGAATTCAATAGACTCATACTGCATAAGACTATATACTACAAGGTAGTGTACCAAATACCTATACTATAATGTATACCTTTGGTAAACCTATACTACTAGAAATGTTAAGATAAGTTCTTCAGGCAGGACAATTATATCAGATAAAAATGCAGACTTACATATATAAGTGAGGGGAGAGAAATGGTAAATAGGTAGGTAAGCAAAAATGATAATAATGTACTGTGAGGTTTAAATCATACATAAAATCAAAACATATAACAGAAATAACACAAAGGATAGAAGGGAGAAATGGGGAATATATCATTATGAAGTTCTTATGTTACACATGAAAAAAATATAATACTATTTACGCTATTTAAACATGTTTATTATAAATCCTAGAGTAACAACAAAAAGTGGATTCACTAATAAACCAAAAGTGAAAATAAAATAATACAAAAGGAAGGAAAAGGAGAGAAAGGGAACTAAAAAATTGATGGAGCAAATAAAAAACAAATAGCATTATAGTAGATTTTAAACCAACCAGATTTAAATTTAATTTAAATACTAATAATTACATTGAGTAAAAGAATTTTAACACTCCCCTTAAAAGGCAGAGATTGTAAGGTTGAAGAAAAACATACAACTTGATATTCTGCCTATAAGAAAACTATTTCAAATTTAGACACAGATGAACTAAAAGTAACAAATGGAAATTATATACCACCATGGAAAAAGAGAGCTGGGCAGCCTATACTAATTTCAGAACAAAGTAGATTTTGAACAAAGAATATTACAGAGATAAAAAAGAAACAATACTGACAATGGGACAGCTTCATTGACAAGACATAACAGTTCTAAATGTCTACTAATTACTTAAACAGAGTTTTCACTACACAAAGCAAAAAAGCGACAGAACTGAAAGGAAAATTTATAATTGTGTATTCCAGCACAATCTCAAAATAAGTAAGTAAAAAAAGAAAACAGTAAGAATATATAAAACTTGAACATCATTAAACAATTTGATGTAGTTGATATTTATTTCATCTCATCCAATAACAGCATGCAGATTCTTTGCAAGTACATCATGATAGACCAAGTTGTGATCCATAACACAAGTCTCAATAAATTCACAAGGACTGAAACCACACAGAATATTTCAATCAGTAGAATCAAACTAGATCAGTAAAAGAAAAGATATTTGTAAAATCCCCAAATACTTGGAAATTAAGCAATACATTTCTAAATAACCCAAAAAGAAATCACATGGTAAACTGAAAAATATTTTAAATTGAATGAAAATGAAAATAAATTTCAAAATATGTGAATGTACATAAGACATACTTGCAGTAATATCTATACCTTTAAATGCCTGTATTAGAAAAGGCATTTCTAAGAGCAAATGAAGCCCAAAATAAGCAGGAAAAAAGTGAAATACAGTAAAAGAAAAAGGAAAAAAGAGAGTAATATATCAATAACCAAAAACCACTTCTTTGAAAGTTCAATACTGAATTTTTTTCAAAGGAGAGAAGAATGAAAGAGGGAATGTCACTACAGATTATACTTTCAGAAGATAGTAAGAGGGTACAATTAACTTTATGGCAATAAATTTGACAATTTATGTCTTGAAAGTTTAAGCCAGAGAGTAAAAAAGCCATATTTTTGTACAGTCAACAGAAATTTCCATATCCCTTATAGATTTGGAAAAGAGACACTTAGTCCAGAAAGAAGAACGGGATTTCCAGTCAGAATGTAAAACAAAAGGGCTCTACTGCTACTGATAAAATCACCTAAGGAAGAACCTGAGTCAAGTAGAAATTGCAAATAATAATGCCTAACACTTTCTAAATGTTTATCATATGCATTATTTTAAGAGTTTTAAATGTTAACACATTGCCTATAAGATAGGTAATATTATAACCCTCTTTTACAGATAAGGAAAATTAACAATTGTTACAAAATCTACTACTACCCATAATCATAATTATCATTTTTGGAGTGCTAAACAAAAACTCTACCGGATGGTAAGACCTTCATATACATTATGTAACTTAATCCTTACAACAACATTGTGACATAATTATTATCTTAGGAAATTGATTATGTGATTTTGCTGAGATCAAAACAAGGTTTAGTATGATTTCCAAGTCAGTGCTCTTAACCACTATGTAATGCTACTAAATTGAGAAATTCCTCTGTGGGCATATGTCCAGTCCTCTCCTCCTCCAGGGAACTCCCCTCACAGATATTGCAGGACAAGCATGAGGCCGAGCACATTTTGGATACAGTGGTGTTATGATTTGTGAGTAGAACTGGGGTAGACAGGTTTGGTATATCAGCAAGAGAAAGGGCTAGGGAGTATGAGGCACCACCCTCATAGACGTTGGCTTTTCTACTTATTCAGGGTCAAGTAGCAAATACTGCATGCATGAGTGCATCTTTAAATGTTGCCATCTCCACTTTACACTGGCACACAGAAGCAGGAGCAACTGGCTGGAGGGGAGAGCTCTTTGTAGTCATGTACTAACTTGACAATTTAAAGCACAAAATATTTCCAACACATATGCTCTAATTTTTGTCTACATACAAATTGCTTCCATAAAAACCACTATGACTTACCATTTTTTGTAATCCATGTAGTAAAAGATATTTTAAGTGCATAACAACAGATATAAAGATCTCATTATTTTCTGTACTTTTAACATGTATATAGCTATTTCCTACACATGAAAGATGTACCTAAAATATGTTTTCCTAATAGGATGATGGATGCTTTTGAAATTCATAAATGTTATTTTATTTTAAACCTAGAAGAATCACTTTATACTGTATTATTTTTCTTACATTTTTGTAGATTTTTCATTAATAATAAATTCAGCAAATATTTCCTGAATGCTTATTATGTTCAAGCCATTTTAGTTAAGCAGTTTATAAATATGGTTATTCTCTCTTGTAAGAGTAAAAATGTATATAAACATAGTTTCCTTTGTATTTATATTTGTAGGTCATGAAAAAGATGATTATAATTTACATTTGTATAGAAAAGTAGATAAACTCTTACTTCTTAAGTCAAAGTAAGGTATATTTAAGTTTTATAAATAGGCAATGCTCACAAATATTGGTGATGATAAAGAAATGATATATTTCAAGGTTTCAGAGCAGGAGTTTATTTTCCTTTCTTTGCAAAGAGCCAGACAGTAAGTTTCTTAGGTTTTGCAGGCCATACAATGTCTGTAACAAGTACTCAACTCTACCTCATACTACATAACTAGCCCTAGAAAATATGTAAATAAATCAGCTTGGCTGTGTTCCAATAACCCTTTATATATAGAAGAATCAAGATGATAAAGAAAGTGTTGAAAGCTACACTCAGTTCCTCCCAGGACCAAACTGGAATTACAACAAAATTAAAGATCAACCATCCTGAATAACCAACTGAAAACTAAAAGCTGAAGAGGATCTTATAATCATTTATGTTAAAAAGTCTCAGCAAAGTGGAACAGAAAGAACATACCTCAATGTAGTAAAAGCCATATATGATAAACCCACAGCCAATATCATACTCAATGGGCAAAAACTACAATCATTTCCCTTAAGATCAGGAACAAGACAGGGATGTCTGCTTTCACCACTCTTACTGAACATAGTTCTGGAAGTCCTAGTCACAGCAATCAGACAAGAAGTAGAAACAAAAGGCACCCAAACTGGAAAAAAAGAAGTAAAGCTGTCATTATTTGCAGGTAACATGAGACTATATATGGAGAATCCTACAGATTCCAACAAAAAAAACTAATAAAACTAGAAAATGAGTTCAGTAAAGTAGCAAAATAAAATAAATTATCTAAAAATCAGTTACATTTTTATACACCAAGAACGAACTATCAGAAAGGAAAACTAAGAAAAAAAAAAATCCCATTCACAACAGTTTCAAAAAGAATAAAATACCTAGAAATAAATTTAATCAAAGATGCAAAAGACCTGAACTTGGAATATTATAAGGCACTGAAGAAATTGAAAAAGATATAAATAAGTGGAAGCATATACCATGTTCACAGATTGGAAGAACTAACATCATTAATATGTTCATATTGCCAACAGCAATCTATAGATTCAATGCAATTTCTATCAAAATACTAATGATGTATTTCAAGAACTAGGAAAAATATTCCAAAAATTTATATAAAAGAACAGAAGATCCTGAATAGCAACAGAAATCTTGAGAAAAAAGAACAAAGTTGAAGAATTCATACTACCTGATATCAAACTATAATACATGGCCATAGTAATCAAAACAGCATGGTACTGGCATAAAAACAGACTTTTAGGTCAATGAAACAGAATAGAGAGCCCAGAAATAAACCCATGCCTTCAGGTTGATATTTGACAAAGGAGGCAAGAACACATAATGGGGTAAAAAGAGACTATTCAATAAATAGTGATTCCTGTTGTTTCCTTATTTTAACTCATTCTCTGCTCCCAAAATACTGTATTTTTCACTCCATAAGACGCGCCTTTTATCCCCCAAAGTGAAGGGGAAAATGCCCATGTGTCTTATGGAGCGAAAAATACAGTATTTTATTAAATGTTTTAACACACCATTTGGTTCAGAATTTTTTTTTTTTTCTGTATTTTTCTGAAGCCGGAAACGGGGAGAGACAGTCAGACAGACTCCCGCATGCGCCCGGCACGCCCACCAGGGGGCGACGCTCTGCCCCTCCGGGGCATCACTCTGTTGCGACCAGAGCCACTCTACCGCCTGGGGCAGAGGCTGAGGAGCCATCCCCAGCGCCTGGGCCATCTTTGCTCCAGTGGAGCCTCAGCTGCGGGAGGGGAAGAGAGAGACAGAGAGGAAGGAGAGGGGGAGGGGTGGAGAAGCAGATGAGCGCTTCTCCTGTGTGCCCTGGCCGGGAATCGAACCCGGGACTTCTGCACGCCAGGCCGAACTTCTACCACTGAACCAACCGGCCAGGGCTGGTTCAGAATTTTTTTTTCTTATATTCCTCCTTAAAACCCTAGGTGTATCTTATGGTCAGGTGTGTCTTATGGAGCGAAAAATATGGTAAATTATGCTTTTAAATAGATTCTCCTAAATATGAAGAGGGGATGAAAAGAAGAGAAGAAAAAGAGGAAGAAAGAGTCAACATTTGTCCAGAACTAAAATTTGTTGAGAACTGAGAATGTGCCTGGTGTTCCATATACATTATCTTGGAACTACTGTACATTGAAGATTTTATTAGCCCTGTTTTATATCTGAACAACTAGACTAAAAGAGGTAAGATAAATTGTCTTAGGTAACAAGACAATTTTAATTTATTAATTTACAATCCTTGGTTTGAGCCTAGTTCTGACTCATTCCAAGGACCATGGTCTTTCTACGGTATCATAATATCTTCCCTAAGACAGAGCCTTGGAATATTGAGGGGAAAAGTAATAACCTTTCAAATTTCTGATGATGATTAGCAGAGAGAATGAGCACAGGATTTGCTTTATGTAACCTTCAGTGCTAGAACTGAAATGATGGAGTAGAAACTATGATAGATTGTTTTCAATTAGATGTAAGAAAATTTTCCACCTAGTAGCTGGAAAAGAAAGTATGGGCTATTTTAAGGGGCATAAGAGAACTTGTTTATCAATTATCATCTACTGGACAACTGTTTGGCAAAATGCCATCTAAGAGATGCAAGGATTGGATGAATTTTTTAAAAATCTACATCTTTTAGCCCTGAGATTATGTAATTGTATGAAAGCAGTGAGAAATCAGTATACACTTATTTTATGATTTCAAGTCATTAGGAAAATTTCTCATTTGGATATGAAAAGTTTCAACTACCTAATTATCACAACTAATTCCACCTGTAAAGCCAAAAAGTACATTTAAATTACATTTGATGCTGTACCAAAAACAACAAAAGAACAAAAAAGCTATTAATACATCAATAATAAATATTATTCTCTCCAGTTGTACAGCAATTTCTAAATGGGTAAATACTTAAAAGAAAAAATTTTTAAATTATTATAATGAACTTTTACTTTCCTGTTTAAGAAGACTATAGTTTCAGGGATCATTTCTATAGTTTGTTACTGTTTAAGAAAAAAATTCTAACTCCTTTTTATGCAGAATTTTTATAACTGCTTTACTGTGGGTCTTCCAAGAGAATTATCACAATGCTGTTAAGTGATAAAGTTTGAAGATTGGCATTTTCTCTTTTGAAATATATAGTCTAAAGAACAAATCAGGAAGCATCCCCTCCATAATTAACTGAAGTCATTCTTCAGACACAAATTAATGTTCAAATTAATTATTGTGGAACATCATTTTCTTCTACCTAAAAAGGTTATAAACTAACCTCTTTAAAAAGAAATTATCTAAAGTTTGTGAAAGTTGTTGTTTTTTTTTTGTATTTTTCTGAAGTTGGAAACGGGGATGCAGTCAGACAGACTCCCGCATGCGCCCAACCAGGATCCACCTGGCACGCCCACCAGAGGCGATGCTCCACCCATCTGGGGCATTGCTCTGTTGCAACCAGAGCCATTCTAGTGCCTGAGGCAGAGGCCATAGAGCCATCCTCAGCGCCCGCCCCAACTTTGCTCCAATGGAGCCCTGGCTGCAGGAGGGGAAGAGAGAGACAGAGAGAAAGGAGAGGGGGAGGGGTGGAGAAGCAGATGGGTGCTTCTCCTGTGTGCCCTGGCCGGGAATCGAACCCGGGACTTCTCCACGCCAGGCCGACGCTCTACCACTGAGCCAACCAGCCAGGGCTGTGAAAGTATTTTTAATAAACTAGTCATTTTTAGTAATATAGTAGTCATTATAAAAAACATTTTACATATTTTTCACAAAAACACATCTTATTGGTAATTATTTTTCCCATACTCTACCTGTAATGATCTTTCCTACAGATAAAGGCCCTCTAAATGGTTTAAACAGTGACAGTTCTCTAACATACTCTTCTTCTACTTCCACACGAGTTGAAGACAGCCAACTAAGAGTTACAGTCTGTTACAATTAATATTTTATTTTTGGCAGAAACAGATAAATGAGATGTGCTAATAAAGAAGTAAAATAAGAGGCATGAAAACTCTTAAAAATTGTTAAAAAGGCAGTTAGATTTACTCTATTGCAAATTTTAACAATTTTAGGTAGAGTAAACAAAGCTATTTAGCAGGCAAAAATTAATTAGTGCTAACGTTTCCATTCATAATTATTACATCTCTCTCTCTAGCAATGTTATAGGTTTAATAACACTACCTAAAAATAATAACACTACCTAAAAGTAAATACTTTTATTCCACAAGATTAAAATATCTATTGGCACATTTTAAACTAGAAATTTCTTAATCACAATTAGGTAACATAAATATTATACTGTTTTCACAAGTATTAATAACCTTGGAGATAGAACTGGTAAACAAAAAAGATACACAAATAAAAGCAAATACCTTGATCAGAGACTGAAAAATATATCTGAGTGTAGACCAAATTAAAATTAAATTTTGAAGGAAATCTATGTTTATCTAAAAATTACTATAAATTATATTTGAAATATACTGAACTAATTGCCCAACAAGCATGATTTGTACAAGAATTAATTCTGAATATTAAAAAATTTGTTACTAATGATATAGATTCCCTTATTATAAAATTCAACATCTTGGACATGCATTTATCAGTTTTCTTATTGGGAAGCACATTAAGGTGATTTCAGGTCAGTTTAGATGACAGATTAAATAACCTCTAGTTACACTATTTCGATCTGTTGTTAGTCAGTATGTAACTACCGCCAATTATAGAGCGTGAAGTTGAAGGGTACTGTATTTTAATATGTCTATATCTTAACAGTTTCTGGATCTATATGAGAATAGATCTACTTGGGCTTTGTTTTCTCCTTTTTTTTTCCCATAGTAGTTCTAAAACTGATTTTGGTGAATCCCTGGGTTTTACTGCTGCAAAGTTTATTAGGATAGGCACATAATGACAGCCAATTGATAAAAGCAACAATGTATTTCCCTCACTTTTTTTCATTACCTAAAATGGTGATTTACCTTATAAATTAAAACTTCACCACTATAAGCACAGGTTGCACTGGACATGAGTGATCTGGTTCTATTTTCTTCACTGTATAATAAACTTTTTCTTCCTTTTATTCTCTATCTTAAATGTAGGTACAAATACACATGACCAGGCAATGGAGCAGTGGATAGAGCATAAGCTAGGGACTCTGAGGACCCAGGTTTGAAATCTGAAACCCCAAGGCCACCAGCTTGAGCACAGGCTCATCCAGCTTGAGCATGGATTCACCAGCTTGAGCGCGGGTTTGCCGGCTTGAGCATGGGATCATAGACATGAACCCACGGTCACTGGCTTGAGCCCAAAGATCACGGGCTTGAAGCACAAGGTCACCGGCTTGAGATCAAGGTCATTGGCTTGAGCAAGGGGTCACTGGCTCGGCTGGAGTCCCCCCACCCCATCAAGGCACATAAAAGAAAGCAATCAGTGAACAACTAGGGTGCTACAACAAAAAATTGATGCTTCTCATCTCTCTCCCTTCCCGTTTGTCTGTCCCTCTCTCTATCTTAAAAAAAAAAAAAAAAAAAAAGTAGGTACAAATACATAGGCAAAAAACTAAACAAGGAACACATCACTTTTCCCTTTCCAAGATCTGAAGAAAGGACCATCTCTTCACTTGTGGTACTCTTTGCCTCAACCCCCAGAAAGTCCATTTTTGTTCAATACCAACAATTCACCAAAGCACATTTCTGCCCCTAATATTTCAGTCTACACTTAACCCTTAAGAAAAATATAGTTAGAAAATCTAAGAATACATAGGAGGTATGTGATACATTTTCATATAATGGAATATAAAAAATGAAAATATATTTATATTGGGCATATTTACAAAATTACAATGAATTTTAAAAGATCAAAACTCAATTCAGAACTGCCATTATGATTATATCATGATATCTGTTAACATGAAAATTCATTATAAATTATATTAACAAGTCTTTCCTATTTAGAGATTGGGGGAACAGACAGGGACAGATAGACAGGAAGGGAGAGAGATGAGAAGCACCAACTCATAGTTGTGGACCCTTAGTTGTTCATTGATTGCTTTCTCATATGTATCTTGACCAAGGGGCTCCAGCCAAACCAGTGATCCCTTACTCAAGTCAGTGACTTTGGGCTTAAGCCAACGACCTTGGACTTCAAGCCAGTGACCTCTGGGCTCAAGCTAGTGACCATGCTGTCATGACTATGATCACACACTCAAGCCAGTGAGCCTGTGTTCAAGTTGGACAAGTCCATGCTGAAGCCGGATAAGCCTGCACTCAAGCCAGTGACCTTGGGTATTTGAACTTGGGTCTTCAGTGTCCCAGGCCGATGTTCTATCCACTGTACCACCACCTGGTCCAGTGAAGAAACTTATATAATTTTTAAAAATTTACAATGTATTTTCAATGATGTATCAAATACTTTTCTGAAAGCCTTTTGTCTTAGTCTCTAAGATGATAAAGTTGTAATGCAAAGAAAGTAAATTACTACCAAGATCTTAATATTCAAAGCAACACAAAGTCTAATACTCATTAGGGATGTTTTCTTTCTAAATGTGATAAACTCTAAATTACTCTGACTTTTAAAAAAAATGTGTATTTGTCTAGTTGTTTTAAATTACTGACTGTTTACCTTAGTCATGTGTAGCTAATTCTCAAGTATTCTAGGTCCACTTACACAAACTGGAGATTATCAGGGCTCTTTGATGGATGCTCTTTTTTTTTTTACAACTTTGTACAAATCACTACTTGGTTGTCCTTAGTGGTGAACAAAGAATTAGTACAGGCAAACAATGAATGAGTTACATTCCAAATGTGCTATTATCTTCAGTTTTATGGAAATCAGAAAAGATATTTTTGAAATCATGTTATATTGTTAGATTATCAGAATAGTTCACAAAAGTCTATAAATCCTTAATATTGCTGAACTATCTGAACTAAATATAAATCATCAGATTAAGTGACCACCTAGAAGAAACAGTTTTCTTGATTCAAATGAGTCAACTATTGGTAAAATTTTAAATAAACAAAGCCAACCTTTAGCACCCTCTTCTATCATTTTCTGTGCTCATATCCCTTCAGATTTCCACCTTGTCTCAAGCCCTCATTGGAGAGCCAAGGACAGTTGGGGTGGAGAAGGAAATCAAGAACAGAATTATAAAGAAGGTACCCTCTTTAGGACAGATTCCAAATAAAGGAATACTCATGCTGAATATTGAACTAACTTTGTTGATGCTTAGTTCTTCCAAAATATGGTTTCAATTAACTGTAACATGCATTACATCTGTGGAAACCTCATTTGTCAAGTTTCCCGGGGACCAGGTTCCTTCATAAAAACTTTACAATGTTAAAAGGAGAAACATAGCATAGTAGCTATAGGAAGGGCTTTAAACTCCGACCTACATCCAAATTCTGGTTTTGCCACTTACAAGATGGAAGATCTTAGGCAAGTGACTGAAACCACTCTGAACCTTAAGTTATCCATGAATAAAATAGAGTGATAACCTTCACAATGGTACTATTTCTGGTGATGATTATAATTAACTGTGAACTATGATGTTTTGTACCTGTTTACAGGTATACAACAAATATGAAAAGGAGTAGGTGAATTTCAGAAACATTTAAGAAGCAGAATAAAAAGGCATTAAAAACTAATTATATATATATAAATTGTGAGAGGGAAAGGAAGGGATGAAAAGAATAAAGAAGAAGAGGGATGAAAGAGAAAGAAAAGAAAGTCCAAGAATCTGAACCAATATTATTAAGAATATAGTGACATTAAGATATAAAACATTATAGAAGAAACACTTAGGAAAGGGTTACATTCTGCTTTAGACAATGTCTTAAAGATCCAGGTGGAGCTGTCTTACAGACAAATATTATTCTGCAACCCAAGAAGATGAGAATATTGGGGGTCACTGGCATGTAAGTAACAACTGAAAACCACTATGGTAGATTCAACGGTAGGGAGTGAATGTTCAGTAGGAATTTGTAAAACAGACAGAATCCGAAAGATAGGTCTAGGAAGAGATCAGTAAGTTTTTCAAAAGAAAAGAGAAGAGTAAAGCCAGTATACAGTGATGATCCAAGAAAAAAAAAGTTTCCAGAGAGATAGATTAACAGGGTTCAGTATCATAAATAAGTCAAAGATTGGGATTATGTGAAAACTGAAAAATTTGAGTAAACTTTGTAAGAACAGTTACAAAGCAGTTGCTAAAATACAAACTAGAATAAAGTAGACTGAAGAGGGGAGTGAAGAAATGAAGAAAGCTAGTTTATTTACTTGTTATGGTAAAATATGCATAACATAAAATTTACCCATTAATCATTCTTAAGTGTACAGTTCAGTGTCTTTAAGTACATTCACACTGTTGTATGACCGTCACCAGCTCCAGAACTTTTTCATCACGTCAAACTGAAACTCTACACCCCATTAAATACTAACTCCCTAGTCTTCCAGCAGCTCCTGGCCAGCACTCATCTCTCTGCTATATCTATGAATTTGACTATTCTAGGTGGAATCATACAATATTTGTATACTTTTGTGTTTGGCTTACTTCACTTAGCATAACAGCTTTAAAGTTCAAGTACATATCAGCATTTCCTTTCTTTTAAAGGCTTAATAATATTCCACTGACAGTATATAGCACATTTTGTTTATCTATTTATTCACTGATGGCTATTTGGGTTATTTCTACCTTTTGGATATTGTAACTGATGCTGCTATAAACATTGAGGTACAAATATCTGTTTGAATCACTATTTTTTAATTCTCTCGGGTATGTACTCAGAAATTGAATTACTGGATCAGATGTAATCTGGTTTAATTTTTTTGAGGAACCACCATACAGTTTTCCACAGTGGCTGTACCATTTTACATTTCTACTAACAATGCACAAGGGTTCCAATATCTCTGCAACCTCATTATTTTGTTTTTGTTGTTGTTGTTTTGCTAACAGCCATCCTAATGAATATGAAGAGGTATCTCACTGTGCTTCTGATTTGCATTTCCCTATTGATTAGTAATGTTGAGTGTCTTTTCAGGTGCGTATTGGACATCTGTGTATCTTCTTTGAAGAAATGTCTACTAGGTTCTTTGCTCATTTAATTGGGTTGTTTTTTTTCTGGTGCTGAGCTAGTTTATTTTTAAAACATCAATGAGAGAAAGGAGAAAGAGTAAAGCTAGAAGGGACAGCAGGATTGAAGAAAACTTTTTTAAGCACTAAAAACACCTAATTCAGCAGTGGAGAGTGTAAAGACAGGAGAGAAGACATTCGTGATGGTACAAGGTTCCTGACTGTGTAAGCAAGGTTATCTCTGATACAAGTCACACACTTCTTCCTTTGAGATGAACAGAAATGGTAAAGACTCATAAAGATACAAATAAGATTGAAGCTACACTGAAAATATATTAAAAATGTTTTTGCCTAATGACCTCAATTTTCTCCAGACTGAGGAGGCTCAGTCACATGCTGAGAATTAAAGAGATAGAAGTAAACACATAAAAACTGTAGAAACTATTTGGAACACCTGCTGTGAAAAACTGGAGAAGGACCTAACCAGATATATCCAGCAGCATTTAACCAGATGAAGCTGTCACTGTCTTCCCTGTTGTTATTAGTGTTATTTATTATCATCATATTTCCAACGTATGATTTGCAAAAGAAACACTAAGAGATTTGTCCAAAACTAGACAGTTGTTAAACGGTAAGGCCTAGATTCAATTCTAGTACACTGCATTACATTATGTTGTTCCTAATGTATGGACCGTAGTCGCGCGGTCACGGCCATTCACACGCAGGTTCTCACTGGATTCAGGCCGACGGTAAAGAAACAGTGCAGGTAAAAAATAGTGGGCCATTCCTTTATTCAAGTCCCACACCAGCCGACGAGCAAACAGGGCTCACAAAACACTGACACATTATCTGGTTCTACAACCAGGAGACTCTTCTCTGGTTCCTCCTAGAATCAAAGGCCTCACCAGTCTCAGCGGAGCTCACAAAAGCCCCTCAGCTGTTCCCCATCTGCACACCTTCATTCTCTCTGTTCTCACTCTGTAAACATGGCTTCTCTCTGCCTTTTCTACTTCTCTTTCTTCAAAACTTTCTGGTGCAAAAACCTCTCCTCCGGCAAATATTAGGAAGACAACGGCCCTCCCCAAGCAGGAAGGTAATTTGCAATTTCACAGACCACATACCTGGCGCTGCTCAGCCCCATTTTTAACACTAAAATTGAGCAAACTCAAAAAATACAAATTTTACAAACTCATTTGCCCAACACCTAAGAAATACTATAATGAACATAACAGTTTTAAATGTAAATCTTTTTGTCCTAATCCAATTCCTTCTTCTATATAAAATCCTAAAGATAGAATATTATTATTTATAAATACACACATGCTCACATACTACTTTTAAGAAAGGTTGTATTAACTTGCATTCCCATCAGCATTTATGAGCATGCTTATCTCACATTCTCACCTTTTAAATCTTTAAACTAGTATCTATTTTTACTTTAGAATATTTAATGAATAGTCAGGCTCCCACATTTTATATCTAATGTAGAAATTTAATAGATCAGAAAGTTTGATGACAAATTTATAGATGGAAAAAATTTTTCAAACTTACATAAAGCTGATGAAATATCCATATTGAAATATTGATCACTATTTGCAAACACCGTCACAGTTTCACTTATTTCTTGAAAAGTGACATTTTTGGAAGTGACTGCCAAAAGTTATAATAGCTGAGACTTATTTATATAAATTTAAAACCATATTCCAGTTGACATGAAAAGAACAGCACATGGCCTTCAAGTAGTTTAATTTTAATTATCTGCCTTAAAATTAGAATGAAAATAAATGAAGTAATACTATGTGTTTTTCATTAGACTTCAGTTTTAAAGATGTTCTGATTAAGGAAAGTTTTATTTTTAAAGCAATCTTAGTCCCTCAGCAGGGGAGTGATATTATCAATATCTGGAAACTCATCAAAGGGATTCAGCAACTTTTTTTTTTTTTCATTTTTCCAAAGTTAGAAGCTGGGAAGCAGTCAGACTCCTGCATGCGCCCCACCAGGACCCACCCGGCATGCCCACCAGGGGGTGATGCTCTGCCCATCTGGGGCATCACTCCATTCCCGGAGCCATTCTAGCGCCTGAGGCAGAGGCCATGGAGCCCTCCTCAGCGCCCGGGCCAACTTTGCTCCGAGGAGCCTTGGCTGCGGGAGGGGAAGAGAGAGACAGAGAGGAGGGGCAAGGGTGGAGAAGCAAACGGGCACTTCTCTGTGCCCTGACTGGGAATCGAACCCAGGAGTTCTACATGCTGGGCCTATGCTCTACCGCTGAGCCAACCGGCCAGGACCCAGCAACGTTTTGAAGAGTTTCCAGGTAATGAGAATTCCATAGACATATTTTTTAAAAAGGTGTCAGAGATTTTCTACTTGACAGACATTTCATTCAACCTTTAGCTATAATGACATAGGCCTTACTATAATAGAAAACCATTAAAATACCAAAATAGCTACTGTAAAACAATATAAACTTATCATAAACAGGGACAGGAGAACTGAAAAATTATCCAAATCCACGAGCACAGCTACAATTAGTGTCCAAGACAACATCTCAGAACTTAGAAAAGTGAGAAGAGATTCTCACTGATTTATGATAGTTTAATGTATACTTTTTCAACCTTATGATGGGGTGAAAATGGTAATAGCATTCAGTAGAAACCATATTTCAAATTTTGATCTCTTCCCAGGCTATGTGGTACAATATGCTCTTGATGCTGGGCAGCAGCTGACTAATATAAGCAGCAGACAACTAATGTTTATTATAGGTGAGGCTAAGCTACAATATTTGGTAGGTTAGGTGTATTAAATGCTTTTTCAACACCGTGAGTTTATTGTGATGTAATGCCACTAAAAATCAAGGAACATCTGCATACTTAATTCCAAATGTCACAATTATCATATCAAGAGCCTGGGTGATACAAATAGAAGGTTCTGTGGACACATTCTGCAAAAAATTACCTAAAGTGGTCCTCAACGTGAGGTAGTACTGCCTTCCATGGGAGGGGGAAAGGTGAGGGAATTGTGTGGTATCACAATGACTGAGGAGTGCCAATTGCAACCAGTGTGTGGAAGGCCCAGGAATGTCAACGATGCTGCAATATAATGACCAGTCTTGTACAGGGAAAGAACTGCCCCACTCAAATGCCAAGAGTTCCGCCAGAGAAAGACAATAGACATACCAGGGAACTATACTGGCCAGTTATACTGGAAAAAATATCTCTAGGATTAAAAAGATATAACAAAGCATAAATGAAACTACATTTTCATCTTGTGATAACCTTCTATGCTCTAAGCTAGGCGACTGATGGGACAATCTCCAGTAAACTATGCAAATCTTCAATGGATAGGTAGCTCTAATAGTAATTAAAAAATTTTTTTGAGAGGAAGGGAAGGGGGTGGGCATTGATCTGCGCCTGTATGTGTCCTGACCGGGATCGAACTGGCAACTTTTGTGCTTGGGCCGACACTCATCAAACGAGCTATCTGACCAGGGTGTCAAATGGTAATTTCTTGAGCAGTCTGTCTGAATGAAAGAATAAAAGGTTACACTGTATCATCATCATGTCTACTGTGCAGGGTGCATTAAAAAAAGAGAGAGATGTTACAATCTACTAATCATATAAAATATTAAAGGATTTGCAAGAAGTCTTATAATTGAAATAGGGAGATACAGAGAAAGCCTGTAATATGGATAAGAACAGTGGGAAAAATGTGGCCAATATACTTCCGTCAAGGCAAAGTAGTAATTGATATACAACACTTGACTAAGTTGAAGCTGTTTAAAGCACACATAATACATACTTTTTTCATCCAGATTTATTAAGATATTACTGAATAGTCTGTACTCGTTAAGCCTCTACACAGCTGTCACTTTGAGACTTCCCTTCAACATCAATCTGGGGATTTCTCTCGCATCTCACCTTGATGGATCAATCTCTTCTGTCCTAGATAATATACTTTCAGGTTTTTTGGTTTCTTTCATTCAATAAATCATACCTCCAGAACTTCCTTGAGAAGGATTAATGGGAAAAGTATTTATTGAGACTGCAATCTTTCCTGCATAATGATATTCGAAGGATAATTTCTCAATGAATAAAATCTTAAATTGGAAATTATTTTTTCGCATAATTTTGAAGACATCACTCTAGTGCTTTCTCGTTTTAAGTGCTGCTGTTGAGAAGTGTGATAACATTCTGATTCTTCTTGTTTATATATTTTTACTAAATTTATTGGGTGACATTAGTTATAAAATTATGCAAGTTTCAAATGTACAATATTATCATACATAATCTGTATATTTCACTATGGGCTCATCACCCAAAGTTTAGTCTCCTTCCATCACCATGTATTTGATCCCCCTTAATTTCTTCAACTCCACTGAACCCTCGCTTCCTTCTGGTAACCACCATACTGTTGTCTGTGTTGATGAGGTTTTTTTGTTTGTTTTGATCATTTCATGTTGATTTCTGTTTTATATCTAACATGTGAATGAAATCATATGACTCATTTTTTTTAATTTAGGAAATTAAATTTAATATAGTGACATTGATCTATAAGAGGACATAGGTTTCTGGTAAACATCTCTATAGCATTTGAACTGATGATTGTGTGGTCCTTTTCCATCTGAAACATTCTGCTCAGCATGATACTCTCAAGATCAATGCATGCTGTTGCCAATGGCAGTATGTCAACTTTTCTAATGGCTGATTAGTATTCCACTGTATATATGTTACCATATTTTCTTTCGTTAACCATCCATTAAAGAACACTGTGTTATATCCATGTCTCGACAACCATGAATAATGCTGCAATAAATATAGGGGTACAGAGTGGTGGGATTCAAATAATTTAACAATGGTTCTCTGCCCTATTGACCATTTTAAGTATAAAAAAACGATATGCCGAAAGGTAGGTTATTATCTCATGAATTTAGTACTTAAATAAAAACAATAAAAGTATACAAAACTAGATTATGTGATAAGAGTTTTAAAATATTAATGAAAAAATATTAGGCCCTGGCCAACTGGCGCAGCAGTTGAGTGTTGGCCTGGCGTGTGGAAGTCCTGGGTCCAACTCCCAGTCAGGGCACACAGGAGAAACAACCATCTGCTTCTCCATACCTCCCACCCCTATCTCTGTCTCTCTTTCTTGCCCTCCCAAAGTCATGGCTCCAATGGTTTGAGCAAAGTTGGCCCCAGGCGCAGAGGGTGGCTCCATGGCTTTGCCTCAGATGCTAAAATAGCTCGGTTGCCAAGCAAAGAGCAGCGGCCCAGACAGGCAGAGCATGTCTAGTAGGGGGCTTGCCGGGTGGATCCCAGTCGGGACACATGTCGGAGTCTGTCTCTGCCTCCCTGCCTCTCACTTAATAATAAAAAAGAAAAGAAAAATTACTAATACTTGACAAAAAATAAAACTGTTATTTAACACAGTTCCACACTGCTTCTTGATTGGCACCCTCACTTTCAATTTTTTTCACCTATGTATGGAATGAACATTACTACAGGCACTTAGAATACCCAGTTGCGCTGACGAATGTTAAAAAAGAGTAAGAAATGTAAATTTGCAATTTCCACATTGGGTGGCTGCCCAGGTGCCCTCCTTAGAGAGAACCCTGATTACAAGTGCTGTTTTAATAACTGGTTTGTCGAACTAACAAAAAATTAGGTATCGGCAGTGTAAACCAGCTGAATCCCACCAATGGGGGTACATATATCTTTACAAATAAATATTTTAAAATTTTTCATTAGACACCCAGAAAAATTGCTGGGTCATATAGTAGCTTTATTCTTAATTTTTTGAGGAACCTCCTTAATGTTATCATAGTGGTTGTACCAAGGTACATTCCCACCAGCAGAATACAAGGGGGTTCCTTTTTCTCCACAGCCTCTCCAACACCTGTCATTTCCTATCTTGTTGATAATAACCATTCTAACAGATGTGAAGTGGTATCTCATTGTGGTTTTGACTTACATTTCCCTTAGAGCTAGACAAGTTGAGCATCTCTTCATATATCCGTTGGCCATTTTTATGTCTTCTTTGGAAGTGTCTGTTCAAGTCCTCCACCCATTTTATTTTTCTGAAGTGAGAAGCAGGGGGCGGCAGACAGACTCCCACATGCGCCCGACTGGGATCCCCTCCCCCAGCATGCCCACCAGGGGGTGATGCTATGTCCATCTGGGGCGTTGCTCCATTGTGGCTGGAGCCATTCGAGCGCCTGAGGCAGAGGCCATAGAGCGTTCCTCAGTGCCCCGGGCCAACTTTGCTCCAGTGGAACCTTGGCAGCAGGAGGGGAAGAGAGAGATAGAGAGGAAAGAGAGGGGAAAGGGTGGAGAAGCAGATGGGCGCTTCTCCTGTGTGCCCTGACCAGGAATCGAACCTGAGACTCCTGCACACCAGGCTGATGCTCTACCACTGAGCCAACCGGTTAGGGCCCCTCTACTCATTTTTATACTTGATTTTTGTAGTTGTTGTTAAGTTGTGTAAGTTCTTTATATGTTATATATTGGATATTGGCCCCTTATTGGAGGTACTGTTTGCAAGTATCTTCTCCCATAATGTTGGTTGTCTTTTCGTTTTGTTAATGGTTTCTTTTACTGCGCAGAAGCTATTTATAGTTTGATATAGTCTCATTCATTTATTTTTGCCTTTACTCCCATTGCCTTTGGGTTCAAATTCATAAAGTCCTCTCTCCATAAGTTTATACCTATATTTTATTCTATGTATTTGTTTCAGATCTTTGATCCAGCCTGAGTCCATTTTTGTTTATGGTGTCAAACACCAGTCAAGTTTCATTCTTTTGCATGTGGCTTTCTAATTTTTCCAGCAAGATTTATTGAAGAGGCTTTCTTTTCTCCAGTGTATGTTTTTAAAGCCTCCTTTGTCAAATATTAGTTACCCACACCTACCATATCTTTTGCTCCATAAGACGCACCTGACCATAAAACACACCTAGGGTTTTAAGGAGGAAAATAAGAAAAAAAAATATTCTGACCCAAATGGTTGTGTTAAAATATTTAATAAAATATACCACAATAATATTTCAACAATATAAACTCAACAGCAGTATTAACAACCATTAGCACTGTTATTAACAAATGAGAAGAGACTGTAATGTTCAAATACTCTTCTAGTTGTCCGGGAACCACAGGAACTCAGTTGCTCACAATCACTGGTATCACTTTCTTGGCTATTTTCATATATGATACCATCTTCAGTGCCATCTGAGGCATTGCTAATGCCACATTTTTTGAATGACTGTACCACAGTTTCATTCTTCACTGACTGCCATGACGTTTTCACCCATTCACAAACCTGAGTGATAGTGGGTCTCTTCATTCGTCCAGTTGGTGTCTGATCATGATTACCAGCAGCCATCCATTTGTTCCACTCTTCTCGCATAAAGACTTTAAACGATTTGTTGATGGAAACGTCAAGAGGTTGCAACTGTCTGGTAAGACCTCCAGGAATTACAGCTAGATGAGCCTTCACTTCTTTAAAGTTTTTTTGTGTGATTTCGCTAATATGTGTTCTAAACTGGCCAAGCACTAAGAGGGCAGCAAGTGACCTCAGCACTTCACACAGAGCTCCAGCAGCTGCAGTGCAGCCCTCCACTGCTACAGCACACCTCTCACATCTGCTCTCGACGATGCCAGATAAATGTGCCCACACAACATCGCTGGCATCCCCTCCTGCGCTGCATGCAACTGTGGAAACTGGAACCAGATCACTCAGCTGATGATGGAGTTCCGCACGCCGCTATGGTGGGTATAATTACGTTCCCGCTGGTGCTCATTCTACATATATTTATCAGTGCAGCCCCCTGCAGCAGCTAAAATAAATGAACATTCACTCCATAAGACACACGGGCATTTTCCCCTCCACTTTTTGGGGGGAAAAGGTGCATTTTATGGAGTGAAAAATACGGTATGTGGATTTATTTCTGGGCTCTCAATTCTGTTCCATTGGTCTGTATGTCTGTCTTTCTGCCAGTATTATACTGTTTTAATTATTGTAGCTCATAGTAGGATTCTAGTTCTTTTGATTGTGGCTTTTTTTCATTCTGGAACGTTTTTCATTAGGGACTTTGTATTTTTCATTATTCTAAAATTTCAAAATGATGTCCCTTGGTATAAGGTCTATTTGTTTCAAAGTATTGAGCATTTAATAAACCAGTGAGTTCTGGAAATTTTTTATTGTATTATTTAATATATCCTCCCTCTATTTTTTCCATCTTCTTTTTCCAGTACTTTTATTACACACATGTTGGATGTCATCTATTGTCTAAAAGAGTGAAGGGTCTGAAACGTTGCCCTGCTTCTAAGGTAACAAATTGGCCTAGAATAGTTTTACAGATACTGGCAATGACACAAGACGCCTTGGTCAGACACAGAGAACTGCATTACTCATTGCAACCTGAGCCTGATGTTTGTGCCAGTTCTCCTTGTCCACCAAGTACCATGGGAACAATGCAGTAGCAGGCCTAGGTAGATGCTATGCATACAGTAGATTTATGTAACAGACAAGGAATCCCCAGATTAGGAAATCCAAATCTTTTATAAGAGGCTGCACTCAGTGGTAGAGCATTAGCCTGGCAGGTGCACGTCCTGGGTTCAATTCCCAGTGAGGGCACACAGGAGAAGCACCCCCTGCTTCTCTACCCCTCCCCCTCTCGTTTCTCTCGTTCTTTCTCTCTTCCTCTCCTGTAGCCACGGTTCAATTGGAGCAAGTTGGCCCCAGGCACTGTGGATGGCTCCATAGCCCCTGCCTCAGGCACTAAGAAGAGCTCAGTTACTGAACAACAGAGCAACACCCCAGATGGGCAGAGCACTGCCCGTTAGTGGGCTTGCCAGGTGGATCCCGGTCTGGGTGCACGTGAGAGTCTGTCTCTCTGCCTCTCCTCCTCTCACTGAATAAAAAAATAAATAAATAAAGAGGCTGCAAAAAGTCTGTCTTATCTTTGCTCTGGAGGGAGATGTTATCTTTATTACACTGATGGCAAGCAAATCTGCCCTTTGCTCCTGATGAAGTCACTATTTCTAGCTCCCAAGTGTTCAGTATAAACACTTTGGACTAGATAACCCAGAACAGAAACCTGTCAGTGCCTCTGCTCACAAGACGGGACTCTAAAATTAAGAAGACACAGCAGCAACAAGTATTCCTCCAATTTTCCTTCTCTTTGTCTTTTTGTCCCACCTTTTGAGAGATTTCCTCAATTTTGCCCTCAAAAGTTTTTACTGAAATTTTTATTACTTTCATAGCTTTAATTTCCAAGAATGCTTCCTTGTTTTCTGAATATTCCTTTTTTGTATAGTATCTTGTTTCATAAATAAAATATTTCCTCATTTCCTTCTGATGTGGTGATGGTGCCTGTGATGGTAGTTGTGATGATGATGACAATGACGTTTCCTTTTGTTCACAGCATTATCCATATTTGCTAATTTGCAAATTTCCATTTGCTTATTGTGAATTTGCCTTTCATAATGAAGACATTCCCTAAAAGTCTGATAATCCTTGGCTGTATCTTCAAAGTTAAGAAGAAATAAACAGACCCTGGCTCATTGGCTCAGTGGTAGAATGTCAACTGGACGTATGGAAGTCCTGGGTTCAATTCCTGGTCAGGGCACACAGGAGAAGTGACCATCGGCTTCTCCTCCTCTCCCCTCCCTTCTTCTTTCTCATTCTCTCTCTTCCCCTCCCACAGCCATAGCTCAATTGATTGCAGTGTATTGGCACCAGGTGCTGAGGATAGTTCCATGGAGCCTCTGCCTCAGGTGCTAAAAATAACTTGGTGGAAGCATGGCTCCAGATGGGCAGAGCATTGGCCCCAGAAGGAATTGCCAGGTGGACCCAGTTAGGGTGCATGCAAGAGTGTCTATCTCCTCTCTTTTCACTTAAAAAGAATATGAAATAAAACACTGATCAAAGATTTTTATACATTATTACAACACTTACCAGCTAGTGGGCTTCTCAGTGGGGTGAACAGATTGAGACTCGGCTATTAAACTGTGGTCATGCAAATATCAAAATGTAATTTACATATTTTTCTATTAGGCTAGCATTTTCAGGGAGGAATTCTCCAATTCTCTGTCTGATAGTATATAAGTTAGGATGCCAGTGTTCTAAGATCTGATGAGGGGGGCGACACTGGGACCCGTCTGCACACAATCTTTAAGATGCCTGGTGCCCACTTTTCCAGGATTCTTCAATAAAAATTGTTTTGTTCATACAGGTCTCCTTCATGATGTAAGTTAGGGTTCAACTCTTCCACTCTGCTAAGTTGGTTACCATTTGTTCAACAACTTTTCTTCTTCTAACTTTTGATGCCTCATCTGCTATTCTCTCTTCCATTTTCTTTGTCTTCCGGGGTTTATATATATATATATATTAATTAAATTTATTGGGTCACATTGGTTCATAAAACTATACTGGCTTCAAGTGTACAACTCAGTAAAACATCATCTGCACACTGCATCATGTACCTATCACCCCAAGTCAAATCTCTTTCCTTCCCCATATCCCTCCCCTTTGCCCACCTCTATTACCCCACCTCCCTTTCCCTCTAGCTAGCAACACACTGTTGTTTATATCTCATATATATATATATTATTGTTACTGTCATTGTTAATACCTTCACCTTCTTTCATCCAACCCCCAACACCTTCCCCCCAACAGCTATTGTCTATTCTATGTATCTATGCTTCTGTTTCTATTTTGTTTGTTAAATTATCTTGTTCATTAGATTCACATATAAGTGAGATCATATGGTGTTTATCTTTCTCTGCCTGGCTTATTTCACGTAGCATAATACTCTCCAGGTCCATCCATGCTGCCACAAAAGGTGAGATTTTTTTTTTTTTTTTTTAAAGCCAAGTGGTATTCCATTGCATAAATGTACCACAGCTTTTTTATCCACTCATCCACTGATGGAACACTTGGGCTGTTTCTAGATCTTGGCTATTGTAAATAATGCTGCAGTGAACATAGGGATGAATATATTCTTTCAAATTAGTGTTTTGGGTTTCTTTGGATATATTCCCAGGAGTGGGATCACTGGGTCAGCTGAGTCAAAAGGCAGTTCCATTTTTTTTTGAGTAGATATATATTACTGTCATTTTAGTGGGGTTTTTTTAGGAAGGAAAATAAACGTGTGTTCCATCTGCCAGGTTAAATAGTTCATTAACATGTTTTCACATTTGGGTACAAATTAGCATACTATCCTCAATATGCATAATTTACAATCCTCTCCAGAAGTGTGTGTGCTAAGTTGTTACTGAGTATTATTGCTTTTCATATCTTTGCTAATGTAAAAAAAATTTTCAAATGGTACTCTATGGTTTAAATGACAATTCTTAGATTAGTGAATATTAACATATTTTCATCAGTTTATCAGCCACATTTATTTTAACCTTTAAGACATGTCTAACTTCTTTTCTCTTTTCCATTGGAGAGTTAGGTTTTTTCCTTATCATTTTGTGAAAGCTCTTTATATATAAACATGTTCATTCTATGAGAAAAACATTATTCCACTTCGATGCCTGCCTTTTCATTTTGATACAAAGAAGTTTTACATTTTTTATAAAGTCAAATATATCAATTTTCTATTGTAGTTTCTCCTATTATTTTCATGCTTAGAAAGTCCTTACACACAAATAATTTTTTTTAGGCTCAGTATTCATATTTTCTTTTTTTTTTTAATTATTTTTAATTTATTGTGTTAACATTGATTCAAGTGTCCCACTCAATATAGCTCCCTCATCCCCCCAACCAAATGACCCCTATTACACCCCATTAATCCCCCTCCCCTTAACTCCCTCCTACCTTCCCTCTGGGATTTTCTGTCCTGTTATCTGTAGCTATGTGTTATGTATATACAATTTCACTAATCCCTTCACCTTCTCTGATTCTACCCCCTTATTCCCCTTTCCTCTGACAGCTGTCCCTCTGCTCCCTGTGATCCCACCTCTGTCAGGCGTCCCCAAACTACAGCCCGCGGGCCGCATGCGGCCCCCTGAGGCCATTTATCCAGCCCCCCACCGCACTTCCGGAAGGGGCACCTCTTTCATTGGTGGTCAGTGAGAGGAGCACTGTATGTGGCGGCCCTCCAACGGTCTGAGGGTCAGTGAACTGGCCCCTTGTGTAAAAAGTTTGGTGACCCCTGCTTCGTTCCTCAGTTCACCACGTTCATTAGATTCCACATATAAGTGAGACCTGATTATTTTTCAATCTCTGCCTGGCTTGTTTTACTTAGCATAAGAATCTCTAGGTCCATCCATGCCATTGCAAAAGGTAAGATTTCCTTCGTTTTCACAGCCGCATAGTATCCCATTGCTTACACACAAATATTTACCAGTATGATTTTCTAATTGTTTTGGTATTTTTCCATTTTTTGGAGATCTATAATTGATCTATAATCCATTTAGGATTTACATTTTCTATGTGTTATAAAGCAAGAATCTAATCTTTTACCCCCCAAATACTTAATCAATTGTTTAAACATTACTTATTGAATAATCCTTTAATTTCCTACTGATATGTGATGTGAACTTTATCATTGATATAATCTATAGTATATGCATACTGGAGTTTCTAGGCTAGCTTGCTGATCTATTCTGCTCAAATCTATTCTGCACTTAAGACTTACCTACATTTGTATATTTAAACAGTACAGGCCAAAATATGTTAATATCTGCTAGAGGTAACTAAAATTGATTCTTGATGCAAAATTTAAAAAAGTAAAATGACTAACTAGATGAGACTAAATATAAGTGTTATGTTAATAATAGCTAAATTATACATATTCATTAATTACTGACCTTTCCATTTCAATACATTTCTAAAATATTTTACTTCAAAGGAAGTTTAAAACATATCTGCACTTGAGACTGCTAATATGTAAGGTCTGCCGGAAAGTTCTGTCCATTTTTGGAATAAAACAAAATACAAATTTTTCTTACCGTCAATAAACTTTATTAAATAATATAATTGCCATTATTATTAATGATTTCTTGCCAGCGTGAGGGCAATTTGTATATCCCATTTTTGAAAAATGTTTTATCTTTTGATGCGAAAAATTGAACCAGTGCTTGTTTGATATCTTCTTCATTTTTGAATTTTTTGCCCTTCAAAAACTTTTGTAAGGACAAAAACAAGTGATAGTCGGAGGGTGCTAAGTCCAGGGAATATGGTGGATGCGACAGACATGCTTCTGTAGCATTTCTTCCTTGTTGAAATTCGTAAAAATTACAGTGGCATAATTGAACTTTATCAGTAGCCATGGGTACACTATGGCTTCACACATAAGACTAACGTGAATCAACTTTGTTTTAGTTAATTTGCTACGTTAGTTTGTATACATTAAGTGATAAAAATAGAGAGGCACACATGCGCCAAATAAACGTGCTTACGTATCGAAACTTGTGATAGAAACGGACAGAACTTTCCGGTAGACCTTATATAATCTTAACTACATATAAATTTCTCTTTTTAAAAGACTTTTGTGTCTGATTTTTTTAATTCCCTAGTTGTTATTATTTTATAATTCAAGAAACCCAACATGGTGCTAATTAACTTGTGTTTAGAAATTAAAGTGAAATGAATCCAAGTCTTAAACAAAATTATTAGACCCACGCACATGCAGTTCTTTATAAAAAGAATAAAAAATACCAAGTTTCATACCATAGTTTACTTCATATTGCAAATCTTTAGCCTAAATTTAGGCTATTTTTTAAAAGTGGTTTAATTTTAAAATTAATATCTGTTACATAAATGTAAAATTATTTGTAAGGAAAAATTACCAACTTCTCTCCATACCTGTCTCAGTAAGTTAGTTCTGTACTTGCCTTCCTAGTAAACAGATTAAAGGAAAAAAATAATGACCTTTAAAGAGAAATTATCAATATAAGCATGCTAAATTAACCAAACTACTTACTTTGTATGTATTTTTCTATTCCTTCATAATATCCTAAGTCTTAAAAACTTCATAAATCTTTAAAAGGATTAGTTGTACTTATATAATTAAGAATGCCCCTTACATCAGTAATTGCAAATTATTCTTTCCCATGATTTTTACTTTATTTTATTGAAGGCCCACTAGGTTTCCTAAATTGTTAATATAATTAATCCTACAATGTGCGTATGTACTCAGAAATGTTTAATACTACCACCATTAGCTATGAAGGAGCCTAAGTATCATAAATAGGTTTGTCAATCTATGTAACCTCTGTCAACCTTTAGAGATCTCATAACTCTCTTTGCTTCTTAGCATGTCAAAGACCCCTAAGTTCAACAATCAGTGATCATCATACGTACTTAGTGTGTAGAGGATACTGCATTTAATTCACTGTCCAATGAAAATACTAACAAAGTTCACCAACAGTTGGGAAGAATTCATATAACATTAACTCACAGGGATGAAAGAAAAAAATATGAAGGAATAGAGCAAGAGAGAAAAGAACATCAGAAAAGGGAGAAAATAGAGAAAAAAATGACAACAAATAAGGAGCAGGTCTTTCCCATTTCTTACTCCTTTCTCTTCCTCTAACGGTGCTAGAGCTATGCAATCATGTGGAGATATGATATGTTAAGTATTAACAGATGTGCTCTGCATACCAGTTACCACAGTGATTACCAGAAGAAAAATGCTAATCCCAAACTATACACTATAATGTACATCTGAGTAGAGAAACACCTTTATCTCAAGGCCACGAAGCTACATCAACTACCTACCCCTACTACCTAAACTGTGATTCCATGATCCCAAGAAGGAATGGAAGAGAAAGAAAATCCTGGGTGTGAGTGACTTGATTATATTTTCTACAATTAGGCAAGAACAGGAGAAAGAGAAAGAGGTTGGTTGATACGAAAATATAGAAAAATACATTTGCTCTACTGGATTGTGGCTTCTGAACATCATACTCACTATACCAACTATGCTGAAGGGCATTCACACTGTTTCCAATTTATTATGGCCACATATAGGCTGATATAAGTAACACTGTACTAAGCTTTTTATGTATTAGTGTTTTATTTATATATATATTCATAGCATAGTCTAGATACTCATGAATGGATGCTAAACATACTTTGTTTTTGTGTTCATTAAGTTCTCTACTTCCAGATTATAAATTCAGTTGACTAAATTTTCTTTTAAAATTGTTATTTATTTTACTTTCAAAATTTACTTCATATATAATATGAAGTAAAAGTTTAACCCTTTTCCTACTGAAATATCACCTTAATCATATTTTCAATGATCAAATATAATGATTTTTTTTCCCCTCTGGATTCTCTATACCAGTGTCTTACCAGCCACAGGTGTGGACTATTTGTTGTTTTTTGAAATCTATTTAGTAGGCTCCATTTGGCATTTTTAAAAATAGAAAATTCAAAAAAAGAAAATATCAGTGTGCATTATATGTAAGGAGGATAAACATAATGAAACTTTTATTTTTATTTTAATACACACAAATATATACACCAAGGATCATTATGTATGTAAGATGTATTTATTGTGAATTATAATGAATAAATTTGAAGTCCACTATTCCACAGTATTCTGTTACAGTGTCCATGTTCTGATATCTGGTAAGGCACAGACAGCTCTCTTTTATATACTTTATTTGGCTATTACTAAATATTTGTCTTCACATGAACTATGTGGTCATTTTTTCCCCTAACAATAATAAAACTTTAAATGCTATAGAGATGTTTACCTAAAACCTATGTATTCTTTTTTTTTTTTTTTTTTTGTATTTTTCTGAAGCTAGAAACCGGGACAGTCAGACAGACTCCCGCATGCGCCCAATCGGGATCCACCCAGCACGCCCACCAGGGGGCGATGCTCTGCCCACCAGGGGGCGACGCTCTGCCCCTCCGGGGCATTGCTCTGCTGCGACCAGAGCCACTCTAGCGCCTGGGGCAGAGGCCAAGGAGCCATCCCCAGTGCCCCGGCCATCTTTGCTCCAATGGAGCCTCGGCTGCGGGAGGGGAAGAGAGAGACAGAGAGGAAGGAGAGGGGGAGGGGTGGAGAAGCAGATGGGCGCTTCTCCTGTGTGCCCTGGCCGGGAATCGAACCCGGGACTTCTACACTCCAGGCCGACGCTCTACCACTGAGCCAACCGGCCAGGGCAAAACCTATGTATTCTTATTGATCAATGTCACTTAAGCTTAATTTCTAAATTAAAAAAGAAAAAAAAATCTTGTTTCTATTCTAAATAGAATTGCCAATTTGAAAAAAAAATTATTTTTATGATATTAAGTTCCCCACACAATCAAATAATTTGGTGTATCTGTTTATGAACCATGATATGTTTCCACAATTATTATATAGGTCTTATGGTTTACTTGTCAAATTTACCTTTAAGTATTTCATAATTCTTTACTTTTGGGGGAGGGCAAGAGAGATACAGACAGACAGACAGGGAGGGAGATAGATGAGAAGCATCAATTCTTCATTGTGGCACCTTAGCTGTTCATTGATTACTTTCTCTTATGTGCCTTGACAGGGGTGGAGGGGACTCCAGCTGAGCCAGTGACCCCTTGCTCAATCCAGCGACCTTGGATTCAAGCCAGTGACTCTGGGCTTCAAGCCAGCGACCATGGGTTCATATCTATGATCCCATGCTCAAGCCAGCAACCCTGCACTCAAGCTAGTGAGCCTGTGCTCAATCTGGCAACCTTAGGGTTTCAAACGTGAGTCTTCTGCATCTGCTACCGCCTGGTCAGGCTTTATAGTTCTTTTCATTTTTGTGAATGAAAAATTTTCCTATTTCTGTTCTGTGTGCTTATTGCAAATATAGGAAATCAGTTTTACCTATCTTATATCTGAGTATCTCATCATATTTGTTAAGACCCGTAAAAAATGGTAAATAATCTGACCGTATAAAATAGCAATACAAAGAATCTTGTCTAATTCCTGATAATAAAATTCAGCTTAGTAACATACACAAGAAATTAATTACTCAACTGACTGAGACCCATTCCTCTCTCTTCTATTGCTCAAGTTGCTCCCAGTGTTAGAACCCCTGGCCCTGCTCCGCCTTGCTTACAGCTTCTAAACAGCTACAAGTGAAAAGCCCTGGCTTTTGACAACTGGGTAGTAGGGCAAAGAGGTGATCCTGACTCTTACTGTACCATTAAAAATACATATCCATCCATTCAGATATATGTATACATGGTACAAGACACGATGCTGAATGGATATCAAGAAATCTAGAGTGTCCAAAAAGATAAACAGGAGATTTAAGAAGTGAATAAATAGCATTATTTCAAATAGAAATGATACATGCTCCAAAACAGGCATAGATAAAACATGTGTTACTATTAAAGGAAAAAGTTACTTATAGTATAAAAATAGTTTATGGCAGAAGTTAGATATATACTATAATACTATAATTTAGGTATATTACAAATAAAAAAGCTCTTATGGGACAGGCTGAACCTAATTATCATATGAGTTTAGGGGCAATACTGCTTTCAAATAATCCACTTATAAGTGAATTTCTAGCAACATTACTCATAAGTCTTAAATACCACTTGAACAGAAAATGGTAACAGTCCCAAAGTTGTAGTACTGTCACTAAAGGGAAGTAAGAAGACAACTAGATAAGAACCTGGCTTAACAATGACCTTTCCTGATTACCCCTTAAGAACAGTCAATTTTATTCAATAAAAGTAAAAATAAGTGAATCAGTATCACCCAAATTTCTTAAAAATCACAATTCTATAAATTTAGGTCTTAGCCCTGGCCAGAGAGCTCAGTCGGTTAGAGCATCATCCTGAAGGACAGAGGTTGCCGTTTGAATCCCAGTCAGAGGACATATAGTACAGACTGATGTTCCTGTCTCTCTCACCCTTCCTCTCTCTAAAATCAGTAAAATAAACATTATACCATGGTTTATTGGATCACTCTCACTATAAAAATATGACTGATATTTCATCTGGTCAAACCATCTTAAAGGTTAATTCTTGTTTCCTGTTTCAGATTTTATCCTAGGTGAAACTGTTCTGGGCAAAATCTACTTACCTATTCTGAACAAACCACAAACTGTTTCTTCGCTCACTCTTACTGTTCAGAACATATTGACTTGCTGCCTGCTCTGCTGTTTAATTCATTTATGCTGAGAATCAGGCATAAAGACAGAATTTTAAATGTGACATTTGCAGGCTATTAGGTCAGTTAGGCTCTGACAACATTAGGGAATTCCTGACATATAAACAGGACCTGATCACCCAGCACAGATAGGCTCCCCAAAGGGGCTAATTTCTGACTGGTTTTTGTAATTTCTTATAGAATTTAATATTAAATTTTAATGTCAATAAATAGATCCATATAGCCAGCATTTTAAAATAAAAGCTTGTTTCCTTTTAATAAGTTCAAACTAGCACGTCTACTAATCAATCCCTATCAGCTAAATAAAAATCTTGTCATTAATAAAGACATATAGAAAGACTCATAATAATAACTGTTATTAAAACTGTGAGAAATTCTTAACACCAAGGACTTTTGATATTTCCTATAATCTATAGATTCGGAAAATTCTGAAATGTTTAAAAGCCATAACTCTTGTTAATAGACCACTTAAAATTGTTAGCTTCTAGCCCAGTAGCACAGACTTTATATTGCTTTAAAAATCACAGCACAAAACATAAGTCAAATTCTTACCACACTGACTTCTCTAAAATTACAGTTATGTAGAAAGGAAGACAGAGTCATTATAATTGAAAATGAAAAAGTTCTCCACATGACACTTAAAATCACAGTTCATAAGAGCTGAAAATGGGTGGGGTAGCTGAAGTAGGGAAATACTGTTTCCTCAGTTTAGCTAGTCAAAAAATTACACCAAATCATATTTTTTCAGCTCTTTTTCCTTGTCAGTAACAAATACTACTTTATATAATGGTTTAAATGAAAAGTTTTCCTAAATTAAATCTTGTTAAGTAATACACAAAAGAGAATTCTGCTTATACCCTGTATTCAATTTAAGAATTCTACTGTTATACAGCAAGTAGCCTTTTAATATTGTGCTTTGAATGAGACTTCCCACCGTGATGGGTGGAGACTACACAGGGTCAGATGGCCTGGAATGCTTTTCAGCTATAGCACATTGACTCTGGAAAACCTAACAAAAGCAATTACTTTTCACAGATTAAAAATCTTGTTTCTTTCAAAAGAATAAACTGGAATGCAAACCTGGTGTATTATTTGAGCTACAGGAAGTTGTTCAGCATATTTCAGGGGTTCCATTAATTCCTTATCCATCTTGTCTTCCTTACTGCTGGCAAGAAAAGGAATGAAAAAATACAGAAGCAAAGGTTAATATTAATTTTAAATATGGTAAGTATTTAAATATGCCAAATATAAAATATATTAAAATATGTATTTATTGTTTTTGAAATAATCAGTATTTATCAATAATTTACAAAAAAACACCAATGATAATTTTAAAATAGGAATAAAAATATAACTATAAATGCATTTAGATTGCATTTAAATACTATGTAATAAGCTTAGCTAATATCACCTAGTATTCCCAGGTCCTGTCTTTCACTCTAAGACTTAAAAATGTCTACGAATTCTCGGTTCACAGGGTGTGCTTTTCATCATAGTAAAGGTCTTCAACACCTGTGCTCCAACCGTCTTCAAGCCTCATCACTAGCAACTCCTTCTCCATAGTTCAGTCTGTTGTCTCAACCACATCCACTACTTCTGGCCCCACTCATCAATGGGCCTTGCAGTCCACAACTCTGATTTTCTCTATCTGTTTCTCATTGGGACCAACCACCAATTCCTTCTTTATTTACTCTTATTTTAAATATAATAATTTATTTAGACCTATCTTGGTACATTTTTAACCTCCTTAAAGACAAAAACCATGTCCTATTCTTTCTTGTATATCAGTGTTTACAATATAATAGAGATTTAATAAAAGTTTGCTGAACGAATATATGAATAAAACAAAGACAACAATAACTCTCAGAGAGGTTATTTTATATGAAAATATTTTCTTTAACATCGACATTTACAATAAGATGCAGAGTTGACACAATACATAACTAATACAGTATAAAACAGTAAAGTGCCTACTAGGAGCAAAAATAAAATCTCCCCAAATGAAGTGAATTTAAAAGCTATTTTTTAATATTTATTGATCCTTTTCAAAACATCATATTTGAAAACAATAAGACTTAGACATAAAGTTCCTTTTATTTTTTTTTTGTAAATTATATCAACTAACTTTAAATTACATTTTAAAAATTAGAGCCTTGAATTATATTTAAAAATAATCGAACAAGTCTAGTCCAAGTCTCTTGGGCTATAGTTAAGGAATCTGAAAATAAGAAATCTAGAATCTCTCCCAACGAACACTTGGCTATACACCTGAAATTAAAACAATAATATTGAATGTAAACTATAATCAAAAATGAATTAAGAAAATAAGGACAAAATTTTATATATGATTTTAGAACTTAAAAGAAACTCTTAGCTAGTAAGTCTGTGTATAACTGGCAGAATTAGCATAAAAATAATTAATTTGGGGGAATTTTAAAAAGTCTTACTAATGATGAAAAAAAATGTGTCTCAAGACAATGTTTTATAGAAACAGAAAGCAGAGCAGGGGTTGCCAGGGGCAAAGTAGAGGAAAATAGACAGTTATTGTTTAATAGTTAGAGTTTCAACCTAAAACATAAAAAAAAGTTCCGGAGATGGATGTACCCTCTGAAAATGTTAATGTACATAACGCCACTAAAGAGTACACTTAAAAATGGTTAGAATGGTAAATTTTATGTTAGGTATATGTTATAAGCTTAATTGTGTTCTCCTCAAATTTGTATGTTGAAGCCCTAACCCTGACCATCTCAGAATGTGACTATAGTTGAAGAAAAGGGTCTTTAAAGAGGAAATCTTTAAAATAAGGTCATTAGGGTTTGTCCCTATCCCAATACAATAGTGTCCTTATGAAAGAGGAGACGAGTACAAGAGACAGGGTAAAGACTACGTGAAGACACTATAGAAGACGTGGCCCTCTATAAATAAAGGAGAGAGACCTTAGAAGAAACCAGTCCTGCCAACAACTTGATCTTGGAGTTCTTGCCTCCAAAATTATAAGGAAATAAATTTCTGTTGCTTAATCCTTTGAGTAGTGAGTTTTTTCATGCTCGCTGACCCCCAGGAGTGAGTTTTTTTCAAAAAATGAAATTAGTTCCAGTTCCAGTTTTATTAACTTAAAATCATATTTGCTTGATAACCAATTTATGGAAACAAGAAGAACACACATTTACCTTTTTTAAATGTTGCCTTACACATTTAAAAAAAAATTGTACTCTGGATGGTCAGGAGGCACAAGGACATACATGAACATTCATACTACTCAAAGGGTTAAGCTACACAGTCTGTGGTACTTTGTTATGGGAGCCCTCACAAATTAACACTGTATATTTTACCATCATTAAAAATAATATATTCATTGACAAAAGCATCATTATTAAACATTTCACAATGTACATTCTATATTTTTAGGTATATTTTTCTTGTACCAAGAAACAAAAGAAAAACAGATATACTGAATACCAACAGCATTTGAAAGTTTTCTGCTTCAAAGGACACTATAGAGAAAACAACCCACAGAAGGGAAGAAAAATTTTGTAAATTATGTATATGAAAAAGGATTTGTACCAATACATAAAAACTACAACTCCATAACAAAAAGTTAAATAATCCAATTAAAAATTTTTCCTTCCCAGTCCCTGGCCGGTTGGCTCAGTGGTACAGCATTAGCCTGACATGTGGAAGTCTCGGGTTCAATTTCTGACCAGGGCACACAGGAGAAGCGCCCATCTGCTTCTCCACCCTTCCCTCTCTCTCCTTTTTCTCTCTCTCCCACAGCCAAGGGTCCATTGGAGCAGTTGGCCCTGGGCACTGAGGATGGCTCCATGGCCACCGCCTTAGACATCAGAATAGCTCTGGTTGCAATGGAGCAATGCCCCAAATGGGCAGAGCATCACTCTCTAGTGGGCATGCCAGGTGGATCCTGGTCCGGCACATGGAGGAGTCTGTCTCTCTGCCTCCCCACTTCTCACTTCAGAAAAATACAAAAAATACAAAAAAAATGCTCCCCTCCCAAAAAAAACAACCCTTCCTCAATCAAGGATATTTCTAAATGGAACTGACACATTTATATTTGTTTGTTTCTTTTATTACTGTGTCTGTGGTGGAGAAGAATGCCATGACTAGTCAGTACAGTTAGGTGCCAGTGCTTTGATACCTGTTAAAGCTTCAATAAATGCCTGCTTTAAAAAAATAAAGAGTAAATCACTGAAATAATTCTAAAAGTAGATAGAAGTATAAAAAAGACACTCAAAGAGTCCTACACCAAGACACATGACAATTAAAATACCAAAATTAAGAAATAAAGAAATAAGAAAAGCAGTAAAAGAAAAGCAGTCAGTTACCTACAGAGGAACCCTCAAAAGGATGACATCCGACTTTTCAACAGAAACACTAGAAGCCAGAAAGGAATGACAAGAAATATTCAAAGTAGTGCAAAACAAGAGCTTACAACCAAAACTTCTTTATCCAGCAAGGTGGTTATTGTTTCAAATTGAAGAAGAAATAAAAAGCTTCTCAAACAAACAAACAAACAAAAAAACTAAAAAAACTCATTACAACTAAACCAATGCTGCAAGATATGTTAAGGGGCCTGCTGTAAACAGAGCAAAGGAAAAAAAAATCTAGAAAAAGAGGGCTGTAGATTTAAAGAATAAAATGGCAATAAGCAATTACATATCAATAAAATAATAACCTTAAATGTAAATGGATTAAATGCTCCAATCAAAAAACAAAGGGTAGCTGAATGAATAAGATAACAAGACCTGTTCATATGCTGCCTACAAGAGACTCACCTCATAACAAAAGATACACATAGACTGAGAGTGAAGGGATAGAAAACAGTATTTCACGCAAACAGAAAGGAAAAAAAAAGCTGGAGTAGCAATACTTGTATCTGACAAAATAGACTTTAAAACAAGGCTATAGTAAGGGATAAAGAAGGTCACTACATATTGATAAAGGGAGCAATCCAACAGGAAGATATAACCATTATAAATATCTATGCACCTAATATAGAAGCACATAAATATATAAAGCAGACTTTGATGGACATAAAGGGCAAGATCAACAGGAATACTATAATAACAGGGGATTTTAATATCCCACTAACAGCAATGTATAGATCCTCAAGAAAAAAAAATTAACAAAGAAACAGCAGCCTTAACACACTAGATCAACTAGATTTAATAGATATTTTCAGAACCTTTCCCCCTAAAGCAGCAGAATATATATTCTTTTCAAGTGCTCATGGTACATTCTTTAGAATAAACCGCATGTGAGGACACAAAACGAGTCTCAATAAATTTAAAAAGTTTGAAATCATACCACACATCTTCTCTGATCACAATGGCATGAAATTAGAAATTAACTACAATAGAAAAACTGAAAAACATGCAAACATTTGGAGACTAAACAGCATGTTATTAGATAACAAATGGGTTAACAATGAGATCAAGGAAGAAATAAAAAATTTCCTTGAAACAAACATGAAAATGAACATACAACAACTCAAAATTTATGGGACACAGCAAAAGCAATCCTGAGAGAGAAATTCATAGTATTACAGGCATACCTTAAGAAGCTAGAAAAAGCTCAAATAAAAAACTTAACCCTGCATCTAAAAGAACTAAAAAAGTGCCCTGGCTGGTTGGCTCAGTGGTAGAGCGTCGGCCTGGCGTGCAGAAGTCCCGGGTTCGATTCCCGGCCAGGGCACACAGGAGAAGCACCCATCTGCTTCTCCACCCCCCCCCCTCCTTCCTCTCTGTCTCTCTCTTCCCCTCCCGCAGCCAAGGCTCCATTGGAGCAAAGATGGCCTGGGCGCTGGGGATGGCTCCTTGGCCTCTGCCCCAGGCGCTAGAGTGGCTCTGGTGCGACAGAGCGACGCCCCGGAGGGGCAGAGCATTGCCCCCTGGTGGGCAGATCGTCGCCCCATGGTGGGCGTGCCGGGTGGATCCCAGTCGGGTGCATGCGGGAGTCTGTCTGACTGTCTCTCCCCGTTTCCAGCTTCAGAAAAATACCAAAATAATAATAATAATAATAAATAAATAAATAAAAGAACTAAAAAAGAACAGCAAGTAAAGGAAGGAAATAATGAAGATCAGAGCAGAAATAAATGACATGGAGGCTAAAGAAACAATACAGAGGATCAATGAAACCAAGAGCTGGTTCTTTGAAATGGTAAACAAGATTGATGAACCTTTAACCAGACTGACCAAAAAAAAAGAGGACTCAAATAAATAAAATTTGAAATGAGAGTGGAGAAGTAACAACTGTTTTATATATGTAAGTAAATACTATAAAGAAATATATGCCATAAAATTGGACAACCTAAATGAAATGGATAAATTTCTTGGAACATATATTCACTCAAAAATCAATCTGGAAGAATCAGAAAACCTAAACAGACCAATTACAACAAATGAGATTGAAACAATTATCAAAAAACTCCCAACAAACAAAAGCCCTGGGCCAGATGGCTTCACAGGCGAATTTTACCAAATATTCAAAGAACTAATTCTTATCTTTCTCAAGCTATTTCAAAAAATTCAAAAAGAGGGAAGACATCCAAACTCCTTTTATGAGGCGAGCATAATCCTCATTCCAAAACCAGGCAAAGACACTACAAAGAAACAAAACTATAGGCCAATATCTCTGATGAATTTAGATGTTAAAATTCTCAACAAAATATTAGTAAACGGAATCCAGCAATACATGGAAAAAATCATGATCAAATGGGAAAGCAGGACTGGTACAATATTCGCAAATCAATCAATGTGATTCATCACATAAACAAAAGGAAGGCGAAAAATCATGATACTATCAATAGATGCAGAAAAAACATTTGATAAAATCTAGCACCCATTTATCAAAACTCTCAGCAAAGTGGGAATACAGGGATCACACCTCAACATGATAAAGGCCACCTATGACTAACCCATAGTCAATATCATACTCAATGAGCAAAAATTAAAAGCAATCCCCTTAAGATCAGGAACAAGGCAGGGGTGCCCCCTTTCACCACACTTATTCAACATAGTTCTGGAAGTCCTAGCCACAGCAATCAGACAAGAAGAAGAAATAAATGGCATCCAAATTGGAAAAGAAGAAGTAAAACTATCATTATTTCCCGATGACATGATATACTGTACATAGAAAACCCTCAAGTCTCAGTCAAAGAACTACTGGACCTGATAAATGAATTCAGCAAGGAGGCAGGATATAAAATCAATATTCAGAAATCAGTGGCATTTTATACACCAACAATGAACTGTGTGAGAGAGAAATTAAGGAATCAATCCCCTTCACTATTGCAACAAAAAAAAAAAGTACCTAGGAGAAAATTTAACCAAGGAGGTTAAAGACTTGTACTTGGAAAATTATCAAACAATGATAAAAGAAATCAAAGAAGATACAAACAAGTGGAAGCCTATACCATGCTCATGGATAGGAAGAATAAACATCATTAAAATGTCTATACTACCCAGAGCAATCTATAAATTCAATGCAATTCCTATTAAAATACTAATGGCATACTTCAAAGATATAGAAAAAATAATCCAAAAATTTATATGGAACCAAAAAAAGAACACAAGTAGCCTCAGCAATCTTGAAAAAGAAGAAGAAAATGGGGGTTATTACACTTCCTGATATCAAGTTATACTACAAGGCCATTATACTCAAAACAGCTTGGTACTGGCATAAAAACAGGCATACAGGGGAGAGGCACAAAGAAAACTAGATAGAGGGTGAAGGAGGACAATCTGACTTTGGGTGATGGGTATGCAACAGAATTGAATGACAAGATAACCTGGACATGTTTTCTTCGAATATATATATACCCTGATTTGTTGATGTCACCCTATTAAAATTAATAAAAATTTATTTATATATAAAAAAAAGAACAGGCATACAGATCAATGGAACATAACAGAGAACCCAGAAATAAACCCACGCCTCTATGGTCAATTGATATTTGACAAAGGAGGTAAGAGCATACAATGGGGTAAAGACAGTTTCTTTAACAAATGGTGTTGGTTAAACTAGACAGGTACATACAAAAAAAAAAAATGAAACTAGAACACCAACTTACACCATTCACAAAAATAAACTCAAAATGGTTAAAAGACTTAAATGTAAGTCGTGAAACCATAAACATCTTAGAAGAAAACATAGGCAGTAGGTTCTCTGAAATCTTTCGCAGCAATATATTTGCTGATTTATCTCCACAGGCAAGTGAAATAAAGGACAGAATGAATAAACAGGAATATATCAAACTAAAAAGCTTTCTCACAGCTAAAGACAATAAGAACAGAATAAAAAGACAAACCACACAATGGGAGAACATATTCGATATTACATCTGATAAGGGCTTAATAATCAAAATATATCAAAACCTTGTAAAACTCAACACCAGGAAGATAAACAATCCAATCAAAAAATATGCAAAAGAAATGAATAGACACTTCTCCAAAGAGGACATACAGATGGCCAATAGGCAGATGAAAAAATGTTCAACATCACTAATCATCAGAGAAATACAAATTAAAAGCACAATGAGACACCACCTCACACCTGTCAGAATGGCGCTCATTAACAAATCAACACACAAGAAGTGCTGACGAGGATGTGGAGAAAAGGGAACCTTCCTGCAATGCTGGTGGGAATACAGACTTGTACAGCCACTGAAAAACAGTATAGAGTTTCAGCAAAAAATTAAAAATGGATCTGCCATTTGACCCAGCTATCCCACTTTTAGGAATATATCCTAAGAATACCAAATCACTGATTCAAAAGAAGACATGCACACCCATGTTTATTGCAGCATTGTTTACAATAGCCAAGATCTGGAAACACCCCAAGTGCCCCATCAGTGGATGAGTGGATTAAAAAGCTGTGGTACATATACACAATGAAATACTACGCAGCGATGAAAAAAGGGAAACCTTAACTTTTGCAACAACATGGATGGACCTGGAGATTATTATGTTAAGTGAAATAAGCCAGGCAGAGAAAGAAAAATATCATATATGACCCCACTCATATGAGGAATCTAATGAACAATGTGAACTAAGGAATGGAATAGAGGCAGAGGGAAAGGGGAAGAGAGGATGGGATCAGAGAGGGGAAAGGGATTAGTGAAATTATGTATACATAATAAAGAGAAAAAGAGAGCAGGACAGCAAATCCTGGAGGGGGGGAGGGCATTGGAGGGAAAGGACAAAGGGGGTATCAAAGGGAACACAAGGGTTGGGGGAGAGGGAGATATATTTGATGGGACACTTGAATCTATATAAACACAATAAATTAAAATTATTTTTAAATGCTAAATAGCTGGCCTGACCAGGCGGTGGTGCAGTGGATAGAGCGTCGGACTGGGATGCAGAGGACCCAGGGTTGAGACCTCGAGGTTGCCAGCTTGAGGGTGGGCTCATCTGGTTTGAGCAAAGCTCACCAGCTTAGACCCAAGGTCGCTGGCTTGAGCAAGGGGTTACTCGGTCTGCTGAAGGCCCACGGTCAAGGCACATATAAGAAAGCAATCAATGAACAACTAAGGTGTCGCAACGAAAAACTAATGATTGATTGATTGATGTTTCTCATCTCTCTCTGTTCCTGTCTGTCTGTCCCTATCTAGCTCTCTCTCTGACTCTCTCTGTCTCTGTAAAAAAAAAAAAAAAAAAAAAAAGGCTAAATAGCTGTTATGAAAAATTCCAAACATGTTTCTGTTTTATTTCTTTATTATTGCATATTTGACAATTCAATTCACATATAAAAACTTCAGCATACATCAACTAAAGACTAAAGATAGGTTTGAAAATTTTCTTAATAACAGCAAGACATTTTTTAAAAGTCACACAAAGTACAATTTATAAGTAATCCTGGGTATCTCTACAGACTTAAATGTTTTTTACTTATTTAATGTTTCAAAATAAATTAAACTTATTACTTTTAATTTCTTAAAAATGTTTCTCTATCATTTTACTTTATATGTTGCTAGAATTATGGTGTCATGCTAATTTTCTTTCCATTTAAACAATTTTCCTTTTTAATTTATTTAAATATTTTAAATTATTTATTATATTTTTGGCTGGAGACTCAAGTGGTCTTTTTTCCCCCTTTTATTTTATGTTCAAATACTAAGACACAGGATACAGCTAAAAGTTTGTTCTGGATCAATTTTCCCAAACACAAAGAAGTCTCTTCAGTATGGATATTCAGACCTCCTTTTAATTTCCAAAAAGTTTTTTCATTGTTAGTTTTTCATTTGTTCTTCAAGTTCAAGTTCCTGAACTAAATATATTGGATTTTCTCTAACACTTTCTCTCTTATCATTTTATTTCTCTTATTTCAGTTTCATTTCCCTGACTCTTTCATTTTTATTCTTTATGTCTTCTACTGAATTTTTGGTAATATCTATCATTTCTTGGGTACCCTGTAATTTAGTTTTCAATTCTGAAATGATTTTTGTCTTTTTTTTTTTTGTATTTTTCCGAAGCTGGAAACGGAGGCAGCCAGACAGACTCCCGCGGGCGCCCGATTGGGATCCACCCGGCACGCCCACCAGGGAGCGATGCTCTGCCCATCCGGGGCGCTGCTCCGTTGCGACCAGAGCCACTCTAGCACCTGGGGCAGAGGCCAAGGAGCCATTCCCAGCGCCTGGGCCATCCTTTGCTCCAATGGAGCCTCGGCTGCGGGAGGGGAAGAGAGAGACAGAGAGGAAGGAAAGGGGGAGGGGTGGAGCAGATGGACGCCTCTCCTGTGTGCCCTGGCCAAGAATCGAACCCGGTACTTCTGCATGCCAGGCCAACGCTCCACCACTGAGCCAACTGGCCAGGGCTGATTTTTGTCTTTTTTCATCAATTTCTTTCTAGAGTTCAGTCAACTCCTATTACATACACCTTCCTGTTTGTCCATATTTCAATTATGAGTATTGGAGAGTATGATTTATGGGTGTCATTTCAACATGTAATTGCTTGTTTAATATAAGTATTCATGTTTGAGTGTTGTGTTTCCTTTTTCCTGTTTTGTGGTATTTCTTGTCTTTCTTTTTATTTTTCTTTTATTCTCTCTCTCTCTAGTAACATTGTACAGATATTTCCTCTTTTTCTGTTGAAGATTACCTGTATTTTTTTTTTTCAGGACCAGCAATAGCATGTTATGTTGTGATAGGGGAAGAAGAGATAAATTAGTTGGCTTATCAGATTTCACAGTTCAAGAGTACCCTCCTCTGTGACTACACTGGGGTGTAGTTTCTTTAATAAATGGTCCTTTCTGTGATGGTGGTGGGAACAGAGTTTGTCTCCCCCCCTCCCCCCCCCCCGCTTACTACTTTCTTTGAACTCAACTTCAACTGCTTTTTACTTTCCCTTCACCACTGAGCCTCCAAGAAACACCTCCTAGCTCTGAAGTTACCTTCCCTTCTCTCAGAATGAGGGTGCTTTCTCATCTGCCGTCTAACGTCACCCATTTCTCAAGTCCTCAGTTAGCCCGGGCTCTAATCGAGTAGTCCACGCGTACAGTATAATTCAAAACTGAGAAACTACAAATGTCAATTTCAATTTATATATGACTGCCAACTGGAGGGAGCCTGAATTTTCTCTCACAAAATGGTAAAGGTTTCCTTCTTAAAGCCATCCATTATTGATTTCATTTAACATTTTGAGTTCCTCCTAAAAGACTCTTTGTATTATCTCTTTTCAAGATTCTTCACTAAAAAGACACACTTAAATAATTTATTAAGGGAGTAATTTCTGTACGGAAAAAGCTGTGTGTTTCATTTTGTTGGGTTTTTTTTTTACTTTACTATTTTTAACTGTGTTTTGTAGAAAATAATAAATGGCATTTGTTTATACCATGAAAGGACTTTAAATCTCCTACAGTGATGCTACTATCTCAAATCAAAATGAAATTGAAATACTGTCCTAATCCATTCTATAAATTATATGGTCTGTAAAAACAAAAAAACAAAATATTTTTCATTTACTGACTTATGTAAGTAAGTAAAATACTGTTGGCAAAATGGTGTAACCTAAGACGTTAGTCTTTATAAACCCTCGTCTCTTTTGTGTTCTTTTACTTTCATAGATGCTCGGTATCCTCAAAACTCTTTCTCCCCTCTGCTATCGAAGCACTCCTGAAATAACACTGTAAAATTACTTACTGTGCCCATATATAAAGCCATCTCTGATTCAGAAAAAGGTGAACTTTTTATTCTATATTGTGACACTGAGATTATCTTGCATAAAATAGCATAGCTCATTGTGTGCAGGAGGCCAAAGCATCTTTTCAAATATACATACCCAACAAAAAGAAGAGGAGAGAAGAGACATTATGCTATGCCAAATGCAAACAAAAATTCAGAAGATCAATAAATAATTCAAGACACATCCCTAGGGTAATCCAAAATCATTAAGAAGAAATTATTAAAATATATAAAAAACAAACATAGGAAGCTAGCCAAAGTTAGTGTAACTTCTTAAACATGATAACTCAAAGAATTATTTGAAACAAAAAGTGAATACAGAAACCAAATTAATTTAATTACATCCTGTTGGGGGGAAAAAGGAATAGAAAAATTCCCACTTTGGGAGGTGACGTCACGGAAATGGCGCCGTGAGCAGCGCGTCCGACAGCTCTCCCCTAAATCACAACAAATTTATCAACTAGAAACAGAAAAATTTATCCTCGGAGCATTCCGGAGTTCCACACAAACTGATAGCAAAAGGACTGTTATCACTTGAATCTGAGAGACGAGGGTGTGGAGGAATATACCACAGGGACGTTCTTTCAAACCGCAAGGAAGTGCGCCTATGGTGAGTCAGCCCATATACTTGGGAACCGCGAGCCGCCGCGAGCCAACGCCACGAGCCGCTGCCGCGAGCCGCCGCGAGCAGCCGCGCGCGCGCCCGGTCCGGTTGAGCACCGCTGACGTTCCCAGCGGCCCGCACACTGCGAGTGGGGGTCGCCGGCCACCGGTGCCCGGAGCGCCCCATTCGCGCGCGTGCCTTGGGCATTCCACGCGCCCAGGGAGCCCTACTGGCCCGCACACCCAGGGGGCTCCATTATCCTGCGCCTGGTGCGGTCCAGCCTCCAGCGGCGGGGCGAGCAAGAGAGGCTTGGGAGATTCTCTCCGTGGGCGGGGCACCTCACCCAGCCATTCAAGCTAACAATCAAGCGTTGGGGGAGGGGCGCGCGCAGGCAGCCTAAAATACCTTCGGAAACACAGCTGCGACCCAATCACTGAAATTAGCTTAACCCATGAAATCTGCGCACCCTCGGTTCTAATTGATAAGATCTCTCTCAGTTCAGCGATCCAAGACAAGAGGCGTGATATTTTTTAGTGCCTCTCGCTAAAGGGGCGGGGGCAACTTCTGATTGATAGAGCCTCCATATTCAGGGATAAACGCTAACAAGAAGGACTTGGCAGATAATAAGGTCTATACTACACTAGTCGTAAGCAGAGACTAGTGCCTCTTCTTCCCTGCAAAAACAGGCTACAAAGTGTGGAAAGCCTGGGTTGAGAGGTCCAACTAAATGATAGGCGCTGAACAGTCACCTTGACAACAATTGACTCCCACCCCCGCCTGATTACACTGGAGGCCCTGACTGTCAGAGCCTTTCCCAAAGCCCTGCACTGAGTGGGGATAGAGTGGGGATTTCCCAGCTCTTTGAGCCTCTTACTCCCCAGGCAGAAGCAGTTGCAGCCTTATAGCTGGATCACCAGGCTGCTAATTCAGAAAGGGGGGACTAGGAGAGAGAATCCAGGAAAGCAAACTCTCTCATCGTTGGACCCTGCAAACGCCAACAAGCCTTTACTTCCAGCAAGACTAAAGCCAATTATATGACATTGCCATAGAATCCCATCAACTGCAAATCCCTACCTAAGTGTGACACAGGGGCAGAGCCTGGGGTACAGAGTCACCGACCAGGAAGAGGGAGAGAAAAGAAAAAGGAAGAAGTTAACCTCTCAAAATCAAGAAAAACCCACAGACTTTACAACTTGATCCACTAATTTTTTTTTTTTGTTGTTGTTGTTTGTTTCTTCTATCTTTTTGCCTTTATTTCCTCCACCTCGGTCCTTCTATTCTCTGCCCATCTTATGCTTCCCCTTTCTTGAACTACACTACTCATGAGTGTTGCATTTTATTTTTCTTCTTCATCCTCACCCTCCTTTAAGGTTATACTCCAAAACACTTAACTCTCACTCTCTCCTCTTTTGTTTTTTGTTTTTTTTTGTCTTGCTTTATTTTGTTTTTTTCTCTTCCTATTTTATTTCTTCCTTCGTTTTTCTCTTTTTCTTATTTTTTCCTTTCTATTCGTTTTTTCTTTTCTCATTTTACTTTCCTCCCATATAATCCTCAATCACGAACAAATTAGTTAATTTGGGACTCAAGGCTTTTTTTTTGGCTTTATTTCTCTTTTTTGCTTTTGTTTTTATTTTTTTTTCTTGTTTGTTTATTTTTGTGGCATTTTGGGTCCTCCCAACCCAAGGTCTCCATTGTATTTAGTCTTCACTCCACTTAATACAACAGATTTTTACTTATTATTTTTATTTTTTCTTCTTTATTATTCTTTTTGGGTCCTTTTTTCTGGTTCCCTCTTACCCCTCTCATTATATCTCTTAGTTGACCATCACTTACAAGCAAATCATCTTATGCTTGTCTAAGATTTTCTTCTTTTTTTTTTTTTTTTTTTTTTTTTTGCATTTAGTAGGTCCCTACTCCCTTTTTTTTGCCCCTTGAACTCTTCACCCCAAATCAGGCCCTCCATTATAGGCACGATATTTCCCTGAGGAGGGGAGAGGAGGGAAAGAGAAGAGAGAAAAAAAAGGGGGAAATAATAAATTATTACTTTTTTTTGTGGGGTGTTTTACACTTTTTTTTTTATCTTTTTACTCTTTATTAATTCTAATTAGTGCTATCAATAAGACCACCCTCAGATGCCGACAAGAAAGAGGAAATCGAATATTATGGATACAAAAGAAAGAGAGGTAACACAAATAGATGTGGAAAAATCTATGGAGAAAAGACTTAACATATTGGAAGCCTTGGAGCTAAATGACAGAGAATTTAAAATAGAAATCTTAAAAATACTCAGAGATATACAAGAAAACACAGAAAGGCAATATAGGGAGATCAGAAAACAACTCAATGAACACAAAGAATATATTACCAAGGAAATTGAAACTATAAAAACAAATCAAACAGAAATGAAAAACTCAATTCACGAGCTGAAAAACGAGGTAACAAGCTTAGCTAACAGAACAGCCCAGATTGAAGATAGGATTAGTGAAATAGAAGACAAACAACTTGAGGCACAACAGAGAGAAGAAGAAAGAGACTCAAGAATAATAAAAAATGAGAAAGCCCTACAGGAATTGTCTGACTCCATCAGAAAGAATAACATAAGAATAATAGGTATATCAGAGGGAGAAGAGAAAGAAAATGGAATGGAGAATATACTCAAACAAATAATAGACGAGAACTTCCCAAGCCTGTGGAAGGAACTAAAGCCTCAAATTCAAGAAGCAAACAGAACACCAAGTTTTCTTAACCCCAACAAACCCACTCCAAGGCACATCATAATAAAGATGATACAAACCAATGACAAAGAAAAAATTCTCAAGGCAGCCAGGGAAAAGAAGAGTACAACATATAAAGGAAGGCCTATTAGATTATCATCAGATTTCTCAGCAGAAACTCTACAAGCTAGAAGAGAGTGGACCCCAATATTTAAAGCCCTGAAAGAGAGGAACTTTCAGCCAAGAATACTATACCCATCAAAGCTATCCTTCAAGTATGAAGGAGATATAAAAACATTCACAAATACAGAAAAGATGAGACAATTTATCAACAGAAAGCCCCCACTCCAGGAAATACTAAGGGGGGTTTTCCAACCAGATTCAAAGAACAAAAGAAAACAACACCACAAGTAACAGCTCCACCAAGAACACAATAAAACCAAACTTAAACTGTGACAACAAAGGAAAAAAAGGGGGGAGAGGATGGAGATTAACAGTAGCAAAGGATGATGAAGTGCAGAAATACTTATAAGATAGGGTACTACAATGAATATGGTAGGTACCCTTTTCATTACTTAATGGTAACCACCCTTAAAAAAACCACCACAAAAACACTTCACTTAAAAAAGGTAGCAACAGAGGAAAGAAGTATGGAACACAAACAAACAAAAACAAATGATAGAAAAACAAAAGAGAAGAATCAAACTAGATACAAAACTAACAGAAAGCAATTTATAAAATGGCAGTAGGGAACCCACAAGTGTCAATAATTACACTAAATGTAAATGGATTAAACTTACCAATAAAAAGACACAGAGTAGCAGAATGGATTAAAAAAGAAAATCCAACTACATGCTGCCTACAAGAAACACATCTAAGCAACAAGGATAAAAACAAATTCAAAGTGAAAGGCTGGAAAACAATACTCCAAGCAAACAACACCCAAAAAAAAGCAGGCGTAGCAATACTCATATCTAATAATGCTGACTACAAGACAGAAAAAGTACTCAGAGACAAAAATGGTCATTTCATAATGATTAAGGGGAAGTTGAATCAAGAAGACATAACAATCCTTAATATATATGCACCAAACCAAGGAGCACCAAAATATATAAGACAGCTACTTATTGACCTTAAAACAAAAATTAACAAAAATACAATCATACTTGGAGACCTCAATACACCGCTGACGGCTCTAGATAGGTCATCCAAACAGAGAATCAATAAAGATATAGTGGCCTTAAAGGAAATACTAGAACACCTGGATATGATAGACATCTACAGGACACTTCATCCCAAAGCGACAGAGTATACATTTTTCTCTAGTGTACATGGAACATTCTCAAGAATTGACCATATGTTGGGCCACAAAGACAATATCAGCAAATTTAGAAAAATTGAAATTGTACCAAGCATATTTTCTGATCATAAAGCCTTGAAACTAGAATTCAACTGCAAAAAAGAGGGGGAAAAACCCACAAAAATGTGGAAACTAAACAACATACTTCTAAAAAATGAATGGGTCAAAGAAGAAATAAGCGCAGAAATCAAAAGATATATACAAATGAAAATGAAAATACGACATATCAGAATCTCTGGGATGCAGCAAAAGCAGTAATAAGAGGAAAGTTCATATCACTTCAGGCCTATATGAACAAACAAGAGAGAGCCGAAGTAAACCACTTAACTTCACACCTTAAGGAACTAGAAAAAGAAGAACAAAGACAACCCAAAACCAGCCGAAGAAAGGAGATAATAAAAATCAGAGCAGAAATAAATGAAATAGAGAACAGAAAAACTATAGAAAAAATCAATAAAACAAGGAGCTGGTTCTTTGAAAAGATCAACAAAATTGACAAACCCTTGGCAAGACTCACCAAGGAAAAAAGACACAGGACTCAAATAAATAAAATCCAAAATGAAAGAGGAGAGATCACCACAGACATCATAGATATACAAAGAATTATTGTAGAATACTATGAAAAATTATATGCCACCAAATACAACAATCTAGAAGAAATGGATAAATTCCTAGAACAATACAACCTTCCTAGACTGAGTCATGAAGAAGCAGAAAGCCTAAACAGACCAATCAGCAGGGAGGAAAGAGAAAAAACTATTAAAAATCTCCCCAAAAATAAAAGTCCAGGCCCAGACGGTTATACTAGTGAATTCTATCAAACATTCAAAGAAGACTTGGTTCCTATTCTACTCAAAGTCTTCCAAAAAATTGAAGAAGCAGCAATACTTCCAAACACATTTTATGAGGCCAACATAACCCTCATACCAAAACCTGGCAAGGATGGCACAAAGAAAGAAAACTACAGACCAATATCTCTAATGAATACAGATGCTAAAATACTAAACAAAATACTGGCAAACCGAATACAACAACATATTAAAAAAATAATACATCATGATCAAGTGGGATTCATCCCAGAATCTCAAGGATGGTTCAACATACGCAAAACGGTCAACGTAATACACCATATCAACAAAACAAAGAACAAAAACCACATGATCTTATCAATAGATGTAGAAAAGGCTTTTGATAAAATACAACACAATTTTATGTTTAAGACTCTCAACAGGCCCTGGCCGGTTGGCTCAGCGGTAGAGCGTCGGCCTAGCGTGCGGAGGACCCGGGTTCGATTCCCGGCCAGGGCACACAGGAGAAGCGCCCATTTGCTTCTCCACCCCTCCGCCGCGCTTTCCTCTTTGTCTCTCTCTTCCCCTCCCGCAGCCAAGGCTCCATTGGAGCAGAGATGGCCCGGGCGCTGGGCATGGCTCTGTGGCCTCTGCCTCAGGCGCTAGAGTGGCTCTGGTCGCAATATGGCGACGCCCAGGATGGGCAGAGCATCGCCCCCTGGGGGGCAGAGCACCGCCCCTGGTGGGCGTGCCGGGTGGATCCCGGTCGGGCGCATGCGGGAGTCTGTCTGACTGTCTCTCCCTGTTTCCAGCTTCAGAAAAATGAAAAAAAATAAAAAAAGACTCTCAACAAAATGGGTATAGAAAGAAAATATCTCAACATGATAAAGGCCTTATATGATAAACCATCAGCCAACATCCTATTAAACGGCATAAAACTGAGGACTTTCTACCTTAAATCAGGAACAAGACAGGGTTGTCCACTCTCTCCACTCTTATTCAACGTGGTGCCAGAAGTTCTGGCCAGAGCAATCAGACAAGACAAAGAAATAAAAGGCATCCATATCGGAAAAGAAGAAGTAAAGCTATCACTTCTTGCTGATGATATGATCCTATACATCGAAAACCCGAAGGACTCCACAAAAAGATTATTAGAAACAATAAACCAATACAGTAAGGTCGCAGGATACAAAATTAACATACAAAAGTCCATAGCCTTTTTATATGCCAACAATGAAATATTAGAAAACGAACTCAAAAAAATAATCCCCTTCACGATTGCAACAAAAAAAAATAAAATACCTAGGAATAAACATAACAAAGAACGTAAAGGACCTATATAATGAAAATTACAAAGCATTGTTAAGGGAAATCGAAAAAGATACGAGATGGAAAAATATTCCTTGTTCTTGGATAGGAAGAATAAATATAATCAAAATGGCCATATTACCCAAAGCAATATACAAATTTAATGCAATTCCCATCAAAATCCCTATGAGATTTTTTAAAGAAATGGAACAAAAAATCATCAGATTTATATGGAACTATAAAAAACCCCGAATAGCCAAAACAATCCTAAGGAAAAAGAATGAAGCTGGGGGCATTACAATACCTGACTTTAAACTATATTATAGGGCCACGATAATCAAAACAGCATGGTATTGGCAGAAAAATAGACACTCAGACCAATGGAACAGAATAGAAAGCCCAGAAATAAAACCACATATATATGGTCAAATAATCTTTGATAAAGGGGCCAACAACACACAATGGAGAAAAGAAAGCCTCTTCAACAAATGGTGTTGGGAAAACTGGAAAGCCACATGCAAAAGAATGAAACTCGACTACAGCCTGTCCCCGTGTACTAAAATTAATTCAAAATGGATCAAAGACCTAAATATAAGACCTGAAACAATAAAGTACATAGAAGAAGACATAGGTACTAAAATCATGGACCTGGGTTTTAAAGAACATTTTATGAACTTGACTCCAATGGCAAGAGAAGTGAAGGCAAAGATAAATGAATGGGACTACATCAGAATTAAAAGTTTTTGCTCAGCAAGAGAAACTGATATCAAAATAAACAGACAGCCAACTATATGGGAACTGATATTTTCAAACGACAGCTCAGATGAGGGCCTAATATCCAAAATTTACAAAGAACTCATAAAACTCAACAACAAACAAAAAAACAATCCAATAAAAAAATGGGAAGAGGACATGAACAGACACTTCTCCCAGGAAGAGATACAAATGGCCAACAGATATATGAAAAGATTCTCAGCTTCATTAGTTATTAGAGAAATGCAAATCAAAACTACAATGAGATACCACCTCACTCCTGTTAGATTAGCTATTATCAACAAGACGGGTAATAGCAAATGTTGGAGAGGCTGTGGAGAAAAAGGAACCCTCATTCACTGTTGGTGGGACTGTAAAGTAGTACAACCATTATGGAGGAAAGTATGGTGGTTCCTCAAAAAACTGCAAATAGAACTACCTTATGACCCAGCAATCCCTCTACTGGGTATATACCCCAAAACCTCAGAAACATTGATACGTGAAGACACATGTAGCCCCATGTTCATTGCAGCACTGTTCACAGTGGCCAAGACATGGAAACAACCAAAAAGCCCTTCAATAGAAGACTGGATAAAGAAGATGTGGCACATATACACTATGGAATACTACTCAGCCATAAGAAATGATGACATCAGATCATTTACAGCAAAATGGTGGGATCTTGATAACATTATAAGGAGTGAAATAAGCAAATCAGAAAAAAACAAGAACTACATGATTCCATACATTGGTGGAACATAAAAATGAGACTAAGAGACATGGACAAGGGTGTGGTGGTTACCAAGGGTGGGGGGGGAGGGAGGACATGGGAGGGAGGGAGGGAGAGAGTTAGGGGGAGGGGGAGGGGCACAGAGAACTAGATAGAGGGTGACGGAGGACAATCTGACTTTGGGCGAGGGGTTTGCAACATAATTTGATGACAAAATAACCTAGACATGTTTTCTTTGAATATATGTACCCTGATTTATTAATGTCATCCCATTACCATTAATAAAAATTTATTAAAAAAAAAGAAAAAAAAAAAAAGAAAAAAGTGATGGACTCAAGAAGTTCAAATTGGTAGTTTCAAAATAGTCATGGGGATGTAAAGTACAGCATAGGGAATATAGTCAATAATAATGTAATAACTGCATGGTACCAGGTGGGTACTTGTAAAGTATATAATTGTCTAACTGCTATGCTGTATACCTGAAACTAATATAAAATAATATCAAATGTAACTGTAACTAAAAAATAAAATTAAGAAAAGATAGTATATTTTGGATACTAAAAAAAAAAAAAAAGAAAAATTCCCACTTTTAAATGGCATTTAAAAAAACATGAAGCATTCATACAAGTGACAACACACATTGTTGTACAAGATATACTTGACAAACCAGGGACTCTTATGACATTCCTGAAAGTTTAAAGACACTCTAAGGAAGAAGAGAATTCAATTTTATTGGTCAACAGAGACAAACACAATATGCCAATACAATTCCAGACAGGTCCCAAGAGTGACTGAAGATTATTTTTGTGAAGATAGGTTTTATAGCAATGAGACAACAATCTAATGCATCATCTTCCTTGAAATGAGATCCCCATCCTAAACTAACAGCGTAACCATTCTTCTATCAAACTAAAAAACTGTAAGAAAAGATATTAAAATATAAACATGAAGAAGCACAGGTAAGATGATGAGCCAGGAGAAAGAGACATAATTTGACAAAGAAAACAGAAAGTCCCAAGAAGACTAAGATTATATCACGTAATTTATGGCCCAACTGTTGAAATATATCTCATTTACTGTCAGCTTTCAGTGTGGTAGAAAAATGTACATACTAGCTAAAAATGAATACCACCCAAGCAACTCAGTGAAGCAGTAATAACAAAATTCCAAAAAACAAGCTCTAGTACTCATGATCACCTCTTATCTGGTAGAATTTACAGGCACTTTCCAAGTTTACAAAACCAGCAAACTTGTATACATGTGGAATTATCTTTGTGGAGTCAAAGGTAATTCTAAAATAACAGTGGGGAGAGCTGGTCAGAGAAAAACCTGCCAAAATTATTGAACCATTAGGCACTCTACTAGGTATATATAACTTAAGTGTTATGTGTATTGTTTTAGTCATTTTATTTTGTTTTTATGTATAGATCTCTGTATACATGAAAAATATTTAGAATATCCATAGTGTCATTAATAAATTATATTCTATGTATAATTCAGCCACTTACTTTCCTCAGTATTGTTTTTGGAAATAAGCATGCCAATATGGTTAGCAATTACAGTTCATTACTGTAAATAACCACATGATATATGAAAATGTTCCATTTCATTTAGACATTTCAACATTGATGAGAATCTACTTCCAATTATTTATTTTAGAAATAATGTTGCAATAACTATCCTTCCAGGCTACTTCATCTACATATACAGGGGTGCTCTACAAAAGGGGTCAACTACTGGCCTGGAACCTGTTTCTATAGGTCCTGTGAGCTAAGAACGGTTTTTATATTTTTTTTAATGTCTAAGAAAAAATATATCAAAATGAGAATATTTCATGCCAAATGAAATTTATATAAAATTTAAATTTTAGTGTTTTTAAATAAACTTTTATTTGAACACAGTCATTCATTTGTTAATGTACTGTTTATGACTGCTGTTTCAAGACAACAACAGAGAATTTGAGAGGAGACCACGTGACCTGCAAAGAGTAAAATATCTACTATCTGGCCCTTTACAGAAAGTCTGCCACCCTGTGCTGGAGTAATTACTTAGATGTGCACCTGATGTGTCATAACTTATGCACATCTAAATTATTGCTAAAAACAACCAAAATGTTATCTAAAGGGGCTACATGAATTTAGACTGCCACCAGAAATGTTCCCATTTCTGTCCATCATCAACACTTATTTTTCTACAAGAAACTGTAATCTCATTAATTTTCACTTCCCTTTTAAAAACATATTTATATAGTAACTGAACATGAGTCTTTCCTTTTTTCCAAACTATATTTCCTTTGGTCATTTTCATTTTTCTATTGAGGCTTTTTTGTTGTTTTTCAACCAATGTGCAGAGTTACTTATATCATCTGGACAGAAATGCTTTGACATACATGTTGCAAATAATTTGACCCAGATTTTCCTTATCTTTTTTTATTTTTTTGTTATGCATGATATTTTAATTTTGTTGCAATAAACTTTTATCGTTCTTTTATTTGCTATGTGCTAGGTATAATTTTTTATTAAATTTAATTTAGAAAATTAAATTTTACAGGGTGACATTGATCTATAAGAGTACATAGGTTTCAGATAAACATTTCTATAGCATTTGAACTGTTGATTATGTTCTATACCCATCTCCCAAAGTCAAATCACTTTCATTGCTTTATATTTGTCTCTCTTTACACCCACTCCCCACTGCTCCCCCACATCTCTCTCCTCCACACCCCCCTTACCCTGGTGACCACTTCACTTTTATCTAGGTATTAAACAGTGGAGTCTTATATTTTCTATTACATGGTCTGCAAAAACAAAAAACAACAACCACAAAAAGAGAAGTTGGCCTATTCCTGATTCTTATACAACCTATTCATTCCCTTATCTTCTTGCATTAGTTGGGATTTCCTGTGCAATGATGAATAGAATAAATTATAGTATGTATCCATATCTTGTCTGACTTTCACTGAGATACTGCTACAGATTCACCCTAAAGTATGTTTGCTATTGGCTTTAGATACATAGCCTTTATTAAGTACAGTGGTACCAGTGGTACCTTGAGATACAAGTTTAGTTCATTCTGTAACAGAGCTCGTAAGTCAGTCAACTCGTATATCAAACAAATTTCTCCCATTTAAAATGACTGAAATAGATTTAATCCGTTCCAGCCCTGTGAAACATCCCCAAACCATCCTAAATTATGAAAAAGACATGTTTTTAATTAAGAAATACACATGTATACTTTACCAATGCATAACAAAATATATGAAATAGAAGAACAAAGTGTTATTTAGTACTGTATTCTTACCTTGGAGACAGACGAGTGTGGCTGACGGAGGTGAATGGCAGAGGAGGAGGGAGGAAGGGATGCAGGCACTGTAGACACGTAAACTAAAACTGCACTTTCTCAACACTAAAAGTAAACCAAAACTGCATTTTCTTCACTTTAAACAAAACTAAAACTGCACTTTCTTTTTTGAAAATGGAACCACAAAAACTTAATTGTAAAAAAATGCACTTTCTTAACTTTAAACTTAACCTAAGCTTGACATTACATATTTTTCATTTAATCATCACCTGTTTTTGCCTTTTGGGCTGCACTTTCAGCACTTTCACTTGCAGGACTTTTGAATAAAAATCTATCCAAAGACGTTTGCTTTTTTGCCTGCCTTTAAAATGTTACAGAAATGTGACAAACAACTGTCATTAAAAAGTGCTGAAGCACGATCAGTTGAAACTTTTTCTGGGTGTTTCTTTTCACTGAAACTTAAAAGCTTCTCCCACATTGTCAGCATGTCTTTAATTTCACTTGTAGAAATCACTTCCTCCGACTCTACCTCCTCCTCACTACTAATCTCTTGCAGAAGCTCCGTGTGTTGCATCGTCTGTAGCTCCTTTAACTCCTCAGTTGAGAGTTCCTCCTCATGTTCCTCAACGAGCTCCTTTACCTCACCCTCATCTTCCCCCAGACCCATCGACTATCCGAGGAACACAATCTCCTCCAACGCTTCTACCTCGGTCTCGGTCTCTGGTTCGAATCCTTCGAAGTCCCTGTCTGCAACAACATCAGGCCATAACTTTTTCCATGCCGAGTTCAAGGTTCTTTTTGTAACCTCTTGCCATGCCAAGTCAATAATGTGTAAAGATATCACGATGTTGTAGTGATCTTTCCAAAACTCTTGAAAGGTTAGAATTGTATTCTGTGACCTCAAAGCAGCGGCGGAATAAGTGCTTTGTGTAAAGCTTTTTAAAGTTGGAAATGACCTGCTGATCTATAGGTTGCAAGATTAAAGTCATGTTGGGTGGGAGGTAGAGGACTTTCACGAATTTGAACTCATCGAGAATGTCATCTTCAAGACCAGGTGGGTGGGCTGGAGCATTATCAAGGATTAGTAATGCTTTTATCTCGTTTATTTTCATGAAGATATTTCTTCACTGCAGGACCAAAGATAAGATTTACCCATTCAATAAAAAACTGCCGCGTAACCCATGTCCTAGTATTGGCGAGTCACATAACCTACAGTTTTTCTTTAAAAATCTTGTGAGTCTTAAAGGCTAGAGGATTTTCTGAATCATACACTAGCAGTGGCTTTACTTTACAGTCACCGCTAGCATTTGCACACAATGCAAGGGTTAGATCAGGGGTCCCCAAACTACGGCCCACAGGCCGCATGCGGCCCCCTGAGGCCATTTATCCGGCCCCTGCCGCACTTCTGGAAGGGGCACCTCTTTCATTGGTGGTCAGTGAGAGGAGCATAGTTCCCATTGAAATACTGGTCAGTTTGTTGACTTAAATTTATTGTTCTTTATTTTAAATATTGTATTTGTTCCCGTTTTGTTTTTTTACTTTAAAATAAGATATGTGCAGTGTGCATAGGGATTTGTTCATAGTTTTTTTTTATAGTCCGGCCCTCCAATGGTCTGAGGGACAGTGAACTGGCCCCCTGTGTAAAAAGTTTGGGGACCCCTGGGTTAGATGGTCCTTCATGGGTTTATGGCCTGGCAGCTTCTTCTCCTCTGCAGTGATAAAAGTCCTCCGGGGCATTTTTTTCCAAAACAATCCTGTTTCGTCACAGTTGAACACTTGTTGGGGGATGTAGACTTCCTTTGTGATAAGCGCAGCAAAACGTATGATATACTCCTCAGCTGCCTTAACGTCAGCACTCGCAGCTTCACCATGCCTCACCACCGAGTGGATGCCAGATCTCTTCTTGAAATTTTCAGATCAGCCGTGACTTGCCTTAAATATCAATATATCTTCTGCTGCCTCTTTTGAGGTTGATGATTCTTACTTCTTCAAGTCTCTGTAAATAATATGTGCCTTTTCACATATTACAGTCTCCATCACTGTATCTCCTGCCAGCTCTTTCTCTTTCACCTACACCAGCAGAAGCTTCTCCATTTCTTCATGGATATTTGTCCTTAATTGGGACAGAACTGTGTAGTTCCTTTCGCTGGATTTGTGCTTTTGATGGCATCCTTTTGTTTAAGGATGGTACAAATTGTAGATGTATTGAGGTCATACAGCCCTGCCAGTTCAATCACTCGTACACCATGCTCATGTTTTTCTATTATTTCTTGCTTTATTTCTATTGACATCATTCTCTTCTTCTCACCACTGTCCTTTACACTCACTTTCTTCAGCCCCATGATAGCACACAAAAAAAGTTAGTAAAAAATTCAAAAATGATGCAAGAACGAGTACAGCACACGAGATTTGACTTGATTCTGTGAGTAACATGACAGAGAAGGAGATGCTGGTGTTGTGCTGCGGATACTGGACCCGTGTGCCACCGCGCCAACCAGTGGCAGCTTCCTGAATCACAACTCATATCTCAGAATTTTGCTCAGATCTCAAACAAAAATATGGACTGAGTCGCAGCTTGTATCTTAAAAAACTCGTATGTTGGTCTGCTCGTATCTCAAGGTACTGCTGTAGAGACACTTCCTTTTTATTTCCAGTTTGCTAAGCCATGTTGCTTTTTTTAATAATTAATGATTGATGAATTTTAATCAAATGCTTTCTGTAAATGCATCTACTAAAACAATTATAAAATACTTTTCATTTAATGTAATGATACGATGAAATACATTTATCTATTTTTACATTACTAGATTTGAATTTTATTTAAGATTTGTACATTTGTGATCATAAGCGATGTTGGCTCTATATTTTTTCCATACTCTCCTTGTTTAATTTTGGTTTCAAAATTAACTAGTTCCATCAAATAAGTCAGGTAGCATGCTTTCTTTTCTTTATTCTGTTCATGTATGTTAACCCCACCTGTATTTGATAAACGTCACAGGTAAAAAAACTATCTACTATTTACTGGTTTGCAGCTGGTTGGGAAAGGGTACTTATTTTTTACAGTTGGAAAAAAAGTAAGATTCTGTCATTTGATGGCTTGGCATTTCTTTTAATTACTTTTTCCTCTAAATCCCCTCAAAGTAGTATTTTTGCCACATTCCAAGTAATATCTGTACCCATGTTTCATGTAAATAGCACATTTGGGGGATTTTTTTAAATTTAGTATGACTACCTTAGTTTTTCAAGCAGGATATTTGGTCCAATTACATTTAATTGAATGACATATAGTTGGATTTTTAACTTCTATTATCTATTTCCCATCTATTTAATATTATTTCTTTTTCTCTCATTTCTTTTTAATTAACCAAATATCTTATTAATAATTTTTCCCTCTGTTAACATGGTAGTTATACATACACTTACCATTATTATAGTGGTTATCTTGCACATCAGAACATCCAGTTTTGATGTGTTGATCTAATCTCACAGATCACATTCACTATTTCTTCAGTAATAGTATTTTACACTTTAATTCCATCCATCCTTGTCATTTACATTATTTTTGTCATATACTTTAATTCTACAATTTTTTAAGTCAATAAAAGATTGTTTTATGTATTTTTGTCATCTAATTAATATTTAAGCTTCAGGATTAGCCAGTCTAGCCCCATTAAAGTGTCAAAAGCTGTATTTTAAAGGGTCACTCTGTCCCCAGTAGTGACCCTTTATCAGAGATCATGCCCAGACTCCTCTAGCATATAGGTGAATGACTTACTTTCTGCAAAGGGCCAGAAAGTAATATTTTAGGCTTCCTGGCCACACATTCTCTGTCACAACTACCCAATTCTGCCATTAATGCATGAAATCAGCTATGGACAACATGTAAATACAGGAAGGAATGAACATGGCTGTTTTCCAATAAAACATTATTTACAAAAAGAGGCAGCAAGACAGCTTTGGCCTGTGGACCATAGCTTGCTGATCTCTGCTGTGCCTGAAGCCAAAATCAATAAGGATTCACGAGGGGAAACGTAGCTGGACATTGTCAGGTCTCTTTACCAACATCTCCGGGACTGTCAACTATTCTCACTTGGTATACTTTCCTTGGTATGAATTTGGCAAATGTTCTGAAAGGAAAACTGGTCATGTGATTGAGGCAAACAGCTTGAAGCTGGTTTTGTGATTGACTGACCAAAGTGCCACTCTAGACTCACACAATCACCAAACATTTAGCTTGTTTCTCGATCCACAAGAAATGACCCACTGCCTGGACCAAACAGATTTTTAAGGTTGGGCCCACTCCCAAAATCAGTATAACCCCAAGGAAAAATATCTAGAGATTTTCAGCTCATCTCTGAGTAGTTTTCCCAAATACAGAGTTTTAGATTCTCAATCTTTATTGCTTCTGCATTTCTCTGATGTCTTTAAACATATAATTTTTATCTGGTTTGTCTAGTTTTTCTTGGTGGAAACATAAACAAACCTGCAAATTATTTCATCCTACTCAGAAGGAGAAACTGTATCCTACTACTTTTGATACTTTTTCATTAACACTCAGCTCTAAGTACTTTTAAAATTTTCCTTGATATTGTTATTCTAAGAGCTACTCAAAAATGTTTTATAATTTCCACACATATATATTTTAAACAATTTTTGCTATTGATTGTAACAATTATATTGTAATCAGAAAAAAAATGTTCCATAAGATTCCAACACATACAGTGTAAAGATATGCTTTTTGGGGCCAACTATGGGTGACTATTTTTAAATATTACATTTGGGCTTGAGGAGAATGTTTGTTTTCTAATTGTTCAATCTATCAGGTCAAGCATGTTAATCATATTGCTTGTTAATCATATCTTTTGTTTCAAAATATTTGGGGAATTTTTAAAATCAATTTCTGATGTGATACTGCAATCTCACACTACAATGGTGAACTGATCAACCTTTAGTAAAATATGCTAATTTTAAAATTGTGGTTATGTTATTAGATAATTCAAAGTTTAATGTGCTTTCTCTTCCTGGCAAGTTAAACCTTTCTTCATTAGTTGCCCTGTTTACATTTGGTAATGCCCTTTCCTAAAGTCTATTTTGTCTAATTTTTTTTTTTTTAAAGATGTATTTATTTATTTATTTATTTATTTATTTATTTTTATTTTTTTAGAGAGGAGAGGGAGAGACAGAGAGAGAGAAAGGAGAGACAGGGGGAGGAGCTGGAAGCATCAACTCCCACATGTGCCTTGACCAGGCAAGCCCAGGGTTTCGAACCGGCAACCTCAGCATTTCCAGGTCGACACCCCATCCACTGCGCCACCACAGGTCAGGCCAATATTTTGTCTAATATTAATATATCTATATAAGCTTTCTTTTGGTTAGCAGCTGCCTGGTAACGTTATGTTTTAGATACTTAATATCATGTTTTGTCTGTAGTTAGATTCCTTTTTATCCTAATCTGATGATCTCTGTTTTAAACTAAGATTAATTTATTTAAATTTATTGTTATAAGCAACATAATTATAACTTTTTTCACACTTTGTAATTTCTTATTTTTTCTGGTTTTTTGGTTTCACTTTTACTCCTTTGCTGCCTCATTTTTTTTTTTAGTTCTAGTTTTTCCTGTATTGTTTTTTATTATATTTTCTCTACTTCTATTCATTTAATGGCCACTCTCAAAATGTAAAATGCACTTACCTTACTATGTAAAAGTTACTACTCTTCTCTCTCCAAAAAAGAAACCCTCAGAATACATTAAAACCAATCAGTTCCTCTCCTTATGTAATACTGTTATTAAATACATTAGTATTTTATCCTACTGCCCAAATCATTATCATCTTCATTATCATCATCATAATTAAAGTACAGACTCAGTTTTTGCTTAAACTTACACTTTTACTAATTTCTTCCTTTCACTCACACCTCTCTTCTAGCTCCTCCACCTTCTTCAAAAAGTTTATTCTTTCAGATGTTGTTTAATTAAGGGTGTATTGATTCAAAATACTCTCAGCATTTTTAAGTTTGAAATGTCCTTATTTTTTATTTATTATTTAATGATAATTTAGCTGAATAACCAATATTAAGCTGACAGTAATTTTCTTAAGCCCAGCTACTCACAAATGGACCCACAGCCTTGTGTCCTCTCACACAAAGCCATTTTAAGTCAAAACTCTACATTTCTATATCAGTGATTATCACTTAGAGAGCCTTGCCTTCCTTGATATTTACCATTTGGGTTTTAACACCTTATGTATATGTTTTTCCAAGAGATTTCCCTATTAGTGGAAAAAGTGGAGCTTACTATTGAGAGCCACTGTTCAGCAATGGGCTCTTGCAAGTACTTTCAGCCTCACGGATATAAGAGTCTACAGCAGGAAAAAGTACGTGATACTGAGTAAAGGTATACTGGGATCAAGGTACCACTGGACACATCACGAGTTAGCTCTATCAGAGGGACCCTACCCAGAGATAATCTTCTTATGGTAAATCTAAGCAGGCCTTGCAAAGAGACATAAAGAGTCTGAGCTCACTGCTTAGGGAAGCTGCATGTTTGGACCACCAGCTGCGACTATCTAGAGCAGGGGTAGTCAACCTTTTTATACCTACTGCCCACTTTTGTATCTCTGTTAGTAGTAAAATTTTCTAACCACCCACCGGTTCCACAGTAATGGTGATTTATAAAGTAGGGGAGTAACTTTACTTTATAAAATTTGTAAAATTTATAAAGCAGAGTTACAGGAAGTTAAAGCATGTAATAATAATTACTTACCAAATCTTACTTTATGTCAGATTTTCGCTAAGTTTGGCAGAATAAATCTTTATAAACAACTTACTATAGTTAAATCTATCCTTTTTTTTATACTTTGGTTGCTCTGCTACCACCCACCATGAAAGCTGGAACGCCCACTAGTGGGTGGTAGGGACCAGGTTGACTACCAATGATCTAGAAAGACTGTGGGAAGTTAAGCCTGTGCAGCCCCTTCTAAATAAGGAAGTGCCACCACTTCTATTTCAATCTGGAAAAGTCAGAAATGCCACACATCAAACAATATTTTTTGCCTTCACACAATCTCTTTCTTGGTAGCTCAGCTACGTAGTATTTAAAAATGCTTTTTTTGGTCATTTATAGAGTATCGAGGTATTTTATTACAGAAGAGTTTTTCAGAAAACTCAAGTCAGTAAGAATTCCAAAAGTGAAGTCAACTGATTGTTCTTTATTATTAACTTTAAACCACTTTCATAACTCATTTATATTTCTTGTTCTGGGAAAAGTAAAATATTACCCCTAATTCTGAATATTCCTTTTTTTTTTGTATTTTTCTGAAGCTGGAAATGGGGAGAGACAGTCAGACTACCACATGCACCCAACCGGGATCCACCCGGCACGCCCACCAGGGGCGACGCTCTGCCCACCAGGGGGCAATGCTCTGCCTATCCTGGGCGTCGCCATGTTGCGACCAGAGCTACTCTAGCGCCTGGGACAGAGGCCAAGGAGCCATCCCCAGTGCCCGGGCCATCTTTGCTCCAATGGAGCCTTGGCTGTGGGAGGGGAAGAGAAAGACCGAGAGGAAGGGGGGGGGGGGTGGAGAAGCAAATGGGCGCTTCTCCTATGTGCCCTGGCCGGGAATCGAACCCGGGTACCCCCCGCGCGCCAGGCCGACGCTCTACCGCTGAGCCAACCGGCCAGGGCCCTGAATATTCCTTTTACTGAGAAATGTTTCCTTCAATGAAATTTTCAACCTATGAATGCCAAAGGCCATTAAAGTTAGGTTGTGTTTTTACATATAAGGTAAAAGTGGTATTCTCGTATCCAGAGCAGAATGTGAGGGCGATCTGGCTGCGACATCTGTCTCCCCACGGATCGCCAGGATTGATTCAGCTGATCGACTGGCTAGGCGGGTGTCCCCTTCCTCCCTGACTGCTCCACTTGCGTCCCTCCTGAAGCTGCACGCTGGGTAGAAGAGGACGACCTTCCCGATAGAGGAGAGGACCGTTCTTTGGTCAAGAGTATAAAAGTAACTGCGCTCCCCTGCTAGAACCTCCAAATAAGTTCTCATATTCAGAGCAAACTTAGTGACAACTTTCATATCTCTTTATTACTAGAAGTTACCTAATTTCTGGATACTCAAGGTTTTACTGTGCCTAATTTTCAAAGAATTAGAACAACAACAAAATAACTACCTTAGCAGTAAAATTATACAAGCTATATTTTAATGTAAGTTGGAAGAGGCACATTTACCTATTAAATTAAACTTAGACAGATGTTTGTCTTAACATAGTATTTATTTTTACCTTTCCGTGTATATAAATACTTAAACATTGTCAACCCTACAGAACCTATCTTGTTCATAATGCAGGGAATGCCTATACATAATGTTTATGCAAAGCAATTAGAGCAGTTACAATTCCTTCTACTACAAGGGCCAGAATTTGAGGGTGGTATTTCTAAGTTAAAGATTGCCTATCCTCATAATTTATTTCTCACCATATAACTCATTACTACCTGTTTCAATACCTTAAAGTAACAGTGAAAATGACTGTCCTAAAGCATGCAATCTTTTTTTTTTTTTTTTTTTTTTTTTCCCTGAAGCTATAAATGGGGAGAGACAGTCAGACTCCCGCATGCGCCCCACCGGGATCCACCCCGCACGCCCACCAGGGGCGATGCTCTGCCCACCAGGGGGCGATGCTCTGCCCATCCTGGGCGTCGCCATGTTGCAACCAGAGCCACTCTAGCGCCTGGGGCAGAGGCCACAGACCATCCCCAGCGCCCGGGCCATCTTTGCTCCAATGGAGCCTTGGCTGCGGGAGGGGAAGAGAGAGACAGAGAGGAAAGCGCGGCGGAGGGGTGGAGAAGCAAATGGGCGCTTCTCCTGTGTGCCCTGGCCGGGAATTGAACCCGGGTCCTCCGCACGCTAGGCCGACGCTCTACCGCTGAAAGCATGCAATCTTTAAAACACCTAACAGAAATCTAAAATGCTATGTTCCTACTCCATCTGCCAATATGTTTACTCTTAACATATATATCTTTGGTATAAAGAAATAAACATTTTAAAAATTAGATATACTAAATTTTAACGCAACTTTGTTTAAACTGCTCACCAAGTATCTGAATCTCTGACTGGAGACATTGTTCAGATTAAGTACATTAAAGTCACTCTGAGGCAGCACCCACATGTCATCATCACGTGACACATTCAGGTAGTCTGAGATCATATACTTTGAACTCTTGTATTGCATTAATATTAGTTTGTTTTCCATTTGAGAATCCATACTGGAAAATATTACCACTGGAAGCTAATCTCATCAGGTGAAGAACAAAGAAAGGCTCTTAATATAGAAGTTAAAATGAGGTTGATCTATCTCACTGAAAAAAAATCCATAATAATATTAGCTGCATGCTTTCCTTAGTGAAAATACTTTCAGAATAAAATATGACAACTTCATCCAAGTAAAGGAAGAAATTTAGAATATCACTGAGCATGACAATAAATTTGCATACATAAATTTCAAACAGAGAAAGATGAAGGATAATAGAATTAGTCATTAATGTTTGTTTCACGAAGAAACACAGTATGTCACATAAATATTTAATTACTATTTATATTACCAAGACATGGCCAAAAACAAACATGAGTACTGTATCATAAAACACAGATAAGTTACAATAAAGAATTAATACTTCTAAGATAATTATTGGCAAGAGAAAAACACAATGAAATAAGTATGACCATGTAGTTGGTTTTTTTAAAAAAACTCTATTTCAGGACTTTATACTTATTGATAAAAATGCAAATCAAGCTATATAAATAGAGCTATAGTACACAAAGTGAAGCTGGTAACACTCTCACTGTAACCTTCTGCACTGGAAGAGCTATGTCAGCATGGCTGCAATGAGTTTTACATGGCAGGCACTTACAATATATTGACAAAGTACACTTATTTTATATACCCTACCCCCAATCCCCACAATAACTCAGAAGGAAGAGATTCGATCATCCTTATCCGGATAAAAATATCTGAGTTTCAGAGCAATTAAGTAAAATGCCTGAAAACAAACATAAAGCAAGAAACTAAACTAAATGTAAATGCACATCCATTGACCTTCATATTCTCTCTACTATATCAAATGGCCTTGAAGGTTCCTCTGGCTCTGGGAGGGACAATCTGACAGTCCCTCACCTTACAGAATACTTGAAAATCAGGTAAGAAAGTGTACCATGATTTCAACAAAACAGCAGTTTCTGGAATGGCATTAGAGATTTATATAATGTAAATATCTTCTGCCTTTTGCTTCCCCCAAAAGCTATAATGCTAAAGTGTTATTTATATATGAATCAATTTTTAAAAACTTCAATTGAGTTTTCCCCATTGGTAAATTATAAATAACTTCTTTATCTTTATTACTAATTAATCATAAATAATCTTCACATAAATATAAGATTCTTTGAATCTTCAATTTCTTATTAAGTATTTAACAATATGCAAACTAGTTCTAAAAACATGCCCAAAGAATAGTGATTCAAAAAGATCCTATAGATTTACCTTATAACCAAAGTTCAAAACAACTTCCATATAGCAAGAAATTTTTACCATCTTTTTTTAAACTGACAATTCAATATCAAAAGTTTTTTTCTTCTGTCAGTAGTCTGAAGAAACAAATACCATGATTTATTTGATGGTACAACCTATCTTCAATATTCCTCATTAAAAAAAAAAAAAGTGTTCTGTTTGTACAAATATGTTATGCTACTGCCATCTTCTGGTAAAACACAACTGTCCAATTCTTTAGTAGTCCAAATGAGAAACCTCCAGTAATGAATTAACTACTTCATAATACTAGATTAATAAGAGCAGAACAATTGTTGCAAATAGCCAAAATATACTAAAAATAGGATTCTACCAATAAATTTTATTAATATATGTAATATGTTCTCTTGACAATGCTGAACACTTATAGAGCATGTTACTATATTTGAGTCACAGAACTAAGATCTTTAAAACAAAATGAAAATTAATTCTCCTTAAATAGAATTAGTATTCCCATTTTACAGATGAGAAAACTGAGAATCAATGAAGTAGTACACTCAAGGTTACACAGCTAGTAAATGACTGAGGCTCTGAATTCAGGAGCTAATTCCAATGACCTGGACTTTTATAATTATGCTGCAATATCCTTTATACTGAATGGCATACAGTAGGTACAAAGTTAATTTAACTTATTTAGGATATTAAATCTTAATTTAGTGGAGTAGAGCAATGATATTATAATTAGTAAGTAGACCAAAAGAGTCACAGAACACAGAGTTAAAAGAAACCTTAAAGGTCCCATAATTTCCTTTTCTATATAATTCAGGCCTTTATTCCCTAAATATCCCAATGGAATAAGTTCTAATGTTCTGTGTTATAAATAATACCATATCATTTTAAGATTTTTTCATAATTTAAAATTTTCAGGTTCTATATGTTTAGTGTTTAAATGAAAATTAACTTTGCTTTACATTAATAAACGCTCACTGAAAATTACTGTCCCTAGTAAACTGACTAATTTATGTTCAGAGGTTTTATTTATGCATAGGGATAGAGTACTATATTCTGCTATTCTATTTATATACATTTATTCTTAAAAGCAATTAACCAACTCAATGGACCCTTTGCCAATTGTATAGTGAAATGAATTGCTTTTGAAAATCTTCTCATGAAAAAGTCAATACATTATAATTAAACTGTAACAATAAAAACTTTAGGTGTATGTAAAATGAGAAAATGTATAATTTAATTATTAGTTTTGGTTTCTTTACCAATCAAATGATCACATCTAATTTATGCTCTGAAAGTCTATTTTAATGAAATCCTGAATAAGTGAATAACTGAGTGACTAACAGTTATAAATAACAATAAGATACTTTAAATAATACAGAATTATACTGATAAGTTCATCACTTTGAAAAAACTAGTAGTATGTAGAATAGTAGGGGAGAAATCTTGTCAAATATTGTTTGAGCCATTTTGGTGAATCTTTGGTTCATAAAGTTTCATAATCATATCAATTTACTTTAAGCAATTTTCAGTTAATAGTTTGATCATGAAGTTTCATATTTCTCACAATCTGCTTTGCCCAACTCCAGAACAGATGTTTCTACTAATTATGTAATTTAACTTTTATTTTATAACCTAGTAAACATTATAAATAGTGCCTAGAATTCAAATGTTCAATGATATAATAAATACTCTAGGTCATTTACATTTTCATATAAATTTTACTATCAGTTTGTTAATATCTACCAAAAAAGCATACTAGGATTTTGGTTGGGATTGAGTTGGTAAACAACAGAATCAGTAAGGTTCTGGAACACAGTCAATATAAAAAAACTGTTTTCAAATATCTCTATATTTCAGCAACAAATGAAAAATAATTTTAAAAATATCACTTATAATAGCATCAAAAACAAAAATACTTAGAAATAAAAGTAATGAAAATTGTGAAAAGCTGAAAACTATAAAACAACAGAGATAAACTATAGATAATATGTTCATGAATCAGAGGACTCGATATTGTTAAGGTGCCCATACTCCTTAAATTTATAGTCAATACAATCCCAACAAAATCCCAGAGGCTTTATTTCTATTTTTTTTTTTTAGAAATTGACAAGCTAATTCTAAAATTTATTTGGAAACACAAAGGATCTAGAATAGTCAAAAGAACCTTAAAAAAATAAAAATGGTTTAGGACTTAACATATCCTGACTTCCAAATCTAAAATAATCAAGACAGTGTAAGAGTGGTATAAACAGACATTTAGGTCGGTGTAACATAAACACCCAGAAACGTGATCTTTTTACAAAGGTGGCAACATAATTCAATAAGGAATCAATCTTTTCAACCATGGCTGGAATAACTAAATATAAAAAATAAAACACTTTTGGTTGTATGGATATTTAAATGTCATTTTGTAACATTAAAATGGGCCTGTATTTTTATATCCATAAGCTGGAGGTTATCTTCCCCATACAGTAAGAACACAAAATTGGTAATCTGGTAATTCGAACATAAACTTATGACTAGATTCTAGAAAGCCCAACTCTTTCAGAATGGCAGGCTATTATCTGTCTGCATACTCATCAAAAGTCAACCTACATACACTCAGATGCAGGGTCACTGGCTCAAACATGGGATCATAGACATGACCACATGGTCACTGGCTTGAGCCCAAGGTCACTGCCTTGAGCAAGGGGTCACTTGCTCTGCTGTAGCCCCCTCGCCTGGGTCAAGTCACATATGAGAAAGCAATCAATGAACAACTAAGGTGCCACAACGAATTGATGCTTCTCATTTCTCTCCCTTCCTGTCTGTCTGTCTGTCCCTATCTGTCCTCTCTGTCTTTCCTGGAAAAAAAAAAAATATATATATATATGTATATGATGATACTCAATATCTCAGTTTCAGAGACATATAAAAACAATTATTTCATACACCTACTTCAGTCAATTTTATTTATTAAGTTATTCATCATATAAGGCTTTAGTCTAGTGCCTTGTTCAGCAAACTGCGGCTCGCGAGCCACATGTAGCTCTTTGGCCCCGTGAGTGTGGCTCTTCCACAAAATTCCATGTGCGGGCACTATCTTGATAAGACATGTACCTACCTATATAGTTCAAGTTTTAAAAATTTGGTCCTCAAAAGAAATTTCAATTGTTGTACTCTTGATATTTGGCTCTGTTGACTAATGAGTTTGCTGACCACTGGTCTAGTGTACTCAAATACACAAAATATCAAAGACAGTCTGAAAAAACTGGGTCTGTTGTTTCTCTAATAACTGTAGAAAGTAATATTTTTGAAAGTATAATTGCCAATTTTAATAGCAGTGACTGTATTGATATTTTTAAATTAATATCTGAAAAAATACATACACGTTCTAGACCATAATTTCTTTAATACTGATAAAATAATTTTCACAGTATCTGGTCTTTCATGAATATTTTTCTCAAAACACTGATTCTCATTCATATTTGCATATAAGTAGCACCCACATACAAGATAATATTTATAGCATCCATGTAGAAATCCCTGAAGCATATGAGGAACTTAATTTTCTAAATTAATTGGATAACCTATACCAGTGATCATGAAACCATCTGTAAGAATATACTAAATAAATTTTATTTATAAACACAAGAGGGCGCTCTAATTCAACAGTGCCTGGTATGTGGCTTTGATACTTAAAATGATTTTCTCGGATAAACACAAGTTCCATAGAAATTCATTCATATGTGGAATCTAATGAACAAAATAAACTAACAAAATATAGAAACAGACTTCATAGATACAGAGAACAAACCGACAGCTGCAAGAGGGTATGGGGCTTGAGGGCTAGGTGAAAAGGGGCAGGATTAAGCAAAGAAATAAAAATTTATAGACACAGACAACAATGTGGAGACTGCAGGATGGAAGAGGGTGGAGAGGATAGAGGGGGGATAGATGGTGAAGGACAGAGACTTGACTTGGGGTGGTGAACACACAAAACAGTGCGCAGATAATATATGTATATTATAGAATTCTAACCTGAAACGTATAATTTTATAAACAAATGTTACTCCAATAAATACAGTAACAAATTTAAATAATAAATTAATATATTCTCCACCACCAGCTATTTTTGCATTCAAAATAATACACGAAGATAATTTATGAGACAAAATTCAATTTTTCCAGAATATATAACAAAACAATAGAATTCCACTAAAATCATTGTTTATTGTACAATTATTATGCAGTTAACATTTTATTAGGTGAAGAGAACAGAAAATAAGTACAGAAGAAATCTAAAGATAGTTCTTGACTACAAATTAATGCAGTGTTGATATAGTTAAGGTATGTCATATCTTACTGACTTAAGTTCAAGGGAAATTACAAACTTAATTTGGTAAAAGACACAGTAGCTCAATTTTAATTTTAGTTGCTAAGTATTAAGATATAGTTCAGCTATTTTACAAAGGTAATTTAAAAGTCAGTATTTAAACAGTTAATAAAAGTAATATTGCTGTAGGATCTCATCTGTTATCTTAAGAAAACACTTTTTCAGCCAATATCTCTAGAAAATTGAAAAATAAAAAAAATCCAAGGTCTTGAACATCCAGAATATCCAGAATAGAAAATACTCAATAATAATATCAATATCTTAAATTTTCACAGAAAATGCATTTTTTGCTAGTTAATTTATTTTAGTAATTTATTACTAAAATGTTCATAAACTCAATTACAAATCTTTAACTATTTCAAAATTGATAGTAATTTATATGTTGTTGCCTGTTGGCAATGCAAAAAAGCTCCCTGTTTCCAACAGATAGCATTAGACAATCACAAATAACAAAGTTTAGTGCCTAGTAAAATACATAACCTATATATTTCCAGAAAGTCGCTATTTACTGAAATACTATGTATTTAATTCTAACAAAGTACTTTGCCTTTAAAAATGTCTATAGAGAAAAAAACAAAAGAACATTATAAATACTTCTAAAATACACATACTCAAAATCAACCAATTTCTCTCAATCTCTCTTTCACACACACACACACACACACACACCTACCCACGTGTATGAATGCACACTCACTGCTCACGCACACAATCCACTCCCCAAAAAGGGAGTACTTGGCTTATACCTTTCTTTCTCATTCCTTTCCCTAATGCATTACCAAGAGCCTCCAAAATAAAGCCCAAATAGGTAACACTTGTTGAGAGAGGGTCACTCCAAATTTATAATAGCCTCAGAGAAACTGTTTCAGATTAACAAAACACAGCAGAAGGGAAAAGCCAGAGGTATAACTGAACCAGGCTCACGAACTACCCAGACTCTAGAAACTAAAATACATTGCAGTCAGAGAACTAATCAGATGACTGGAGTCTGAAGAAATTCTAAACATAGAAGCACTGTGTTATAGTATGAATATGCATTTGGACCTACATTCTCTTTTGGCACTCCCGCTTTTTATGTGTATCTGCCTTGCATCTGCCAGATTCCTACAGCCCTTATTATACTCTAAATGCCCAGCTGCTAACCTCATTATTCAATGTCACATCATTTAATACCTCTACTTCAATAGGTGACAGCATACACATTCATTAGAGATTAATATTTGAAATGTTCACAATACCAGCCCTTTCATGAAGCTCTTCTAAACCATTACCTATACCTCTATCGACAGAAAGTACGGCTGAGACAGCCAGTTACGGGGAACATTTTAGTTCTTTTTAGCAAGTCTCAAATCACACTGCCATAAACATTGTATTTTGGAGTTAAAACATAATCCTAATCATGATCATAACTTCTCACTGATGTTTATAACTTCTGTCTATAATCTGAAAAGCATAGGGCCTACATAAAGTGAAGAGTAGGTAGAAATGTGTAATTTTATGTACAAACACCAAGTTTTATCTCTTAGACTTATGTTACATAAAAATTTACAAATTGTGACACAAGACTATTCTATTAGAATAATAATTTAAGATGAATACCTGGTTTCCACGATTCCTAAATCCAGTTGCAAACTAATAGTCTCTGTTGTTATTTCCACTTTCCGTACACTCCCAAAGAAATCGGTTATCAGGACATTTTTAGGGTCTCTCTGAAAAAGATCAGTGCGATGCCCAGGAGTAGACACACAGAGACTTTTGGGACATACCTGAAACTGAAAAAAATATATAGAAGACTAAATACCTATGTGCGCACAAACAAATACAGCTTTTATTAAATCCACTAACACAATATGGTAGACTGGAGTGTATTTTTAAAGCTCTCCCGCCTGACCTGTGGTGGCGCAGTGAATAAAGTGTCAACCTGGAAATGCTGAGGTTGCCGGTTCAAAACCCTGGGCTTGCCTGGTCAAGGCACATATGGGAGTTGATGCTTCCTGCTCCTCCCCACCTTCTCTTTCTCTCTTTCTCTCTCTCCTCTCTATAATGAATAAACAAAAAAATCTTTAAAAAAAAAAAAAAAAAAAGCTCTCCCTACCTAAAGAAGCTACTGTTTCTACAGTTTCATTGCTATCCTAGGTCCTGACATTCTAAGAAAGCTACATAGACATAAGAACAGGTGATAAAAAGAAATGATGCCAGAGTGGAGAAAAAATATCCACCTTTTTGAATCATATGCTACAAGCTCATTTTGAACACCTAAATCTATGAAAACTCACACATAACACTAGGACAAGAGAATTGCTCTTTTCTGCATCTATAGCTATCCTAGGGGGGTGCTCTACTAAAGTGTTTTTTTTAAAACAGTTTGTAATCATGACCCTTCATTCAAACTTTAAATTCAAATAAAAAATTATATGGTAGCCCAATAGGTTAAAAAAAAATGAAAGTCGCTTCATGTGAAGCTATAAAATATCCCCTAATTTTTGTGAGCAGCAGTATATTTTCATTTAAGCTTACCAATAACTTTGAGGCATAAAAAGTTATTATCTCTACTTCAGACTAATGCTCAAAGAGCTTAAGTCATTTGCCTAAAATCACACTACCTTCCTGATTCAGGAAAGCAATAAAAGAAAATACAAAGAAGAGATCGGGATATAAATTAAGAAGAAAAGAAGAGCCCTGGCCAGTGGCACAAAGTTTCCGGAGCACAGAGGTTGCCGGCTCATTCCTGGGGCTGCTGGCTCAACTCCAAGGTTGCCGGTTTGAGTCCTGTTCAGGGCTCAACCGAGAAGGCACCGGCTCAACCTGGATGGGACCGGCTCCACCCCAAGGTCACCAGCTGGAGTGGAGCCGGGCACATATGAGAAGCAATCAATGGCACAATTAAATGGAACAACAAGTTAATGCTTCTTTCTATCTCTCTTTCTCAAAGGAAAAAAAAAGAGGAAGAAGCAAAGAAAAAAACAAAGGTTAGAGGAAGAAACTAAAATGTCAAACAGAGAGTATAAAACAGATGGAAGGTTGGAGAAACAACATAAAGATAAACAAAATTAAGATTTTAAGTCCTACGTATTCTAAAGGCACTTCTATATGAGCGAGCAACTTGGTGAGGGTTTTTTTGTTTTGTATTTTTCCTAAGTTAGAAGCAGGGAGGCAGTCAGACACCCACATGCACCTGACCAGGATCCATGTGGAATGCCCACCAGGGGGTGATGCTCTGCCCATCTGGGGCATTTCTCCATTGTGGACAGAGCCATTCCAGCGCCCGAGGGGAGGCCATGGAGCCATCCTGAGTGCTTGGGCCAACTTTGCTCCAATGGAGTCTTGACTGCGGGAAGGAAAGAGAGAGAGACAGAGAGGAAGGAGAGGGGGAGGGGTGGAGAAGCAGATGGGCGCTTCTCCTGTGTGCCCTGGCCAGGAATCAAACCCAAGACCTCCACATGCTGGCCCGACGCTCTACCGCTAAGCCAACTGGCCAAGGCCGACTTGGTGAGTTTTATTAGGTACCAGCAGAAGAAAGTAGGAAAAGCAGAGCGGAATGAGCTTTGGAAAAACTAAGTATTACCTTCTCTCCTACTAAAAATAATTATACTTTCACTTTCTATGAAGTCATTTCTTCCTTCAAAAATATTTACCATAACCATCTATTTTCTTAGTCTCAGCAACATAATGACCCACAGGTCCTGTAATTACTCAGCTTAAATTTCGATAATCTCCTCCACTTACAAAATCTCCACACTCTAACCAGATTATTTATTTATCACCAAAAAACAAGGATCATCTAGTATTCCAACTTCTGTGCCTCTGAAGCTACTCCATTTTCCTAGAGTACACTATATTTCTTTTCTTCTTTTGAACCTGAAAATCTACCACTTCCAAAAAATATTCTAATCACTAATCCCACTGTATTTAAAGGAACCATATAAATGTATGCCATTGTCATATCCTTCATTCATTCAATAAATATTCACTGAGCATCTACAATTACTATACATACATAACCAGTTACTATACGTAATTAAGTTCTGTGGGTAGCAAAGTGTACAAAGCATGACGCTTTATCTCTTTTTAAGAAGCTCAAAGCCTCAAAGGAACATTACAATTATAAACTATTAGAGAGCAATATTAAAAGCATAATATAAGTACATAGCAAGAGTTATATGTTCAGAGATGAAGGAACTTGTCTAGAGGATCCAGAGACTATATAACAGATGATACTCTTCAACTGTTACCAATGACACTACACATTTTTAAGGAGCTAAACAAGTCTACTAATTTTGCTTCTCCAGAAACACTTAATATAGTACCTTGAATATCGCTGATAATCAAAAAATTTTACTATAAACACATAATCCAACACAATATCTAAAGATACATCAAATCACTATACCACACCATTTAACTTCAAGGAAATAGATCATTCTTACTGAACAGGACTAAAATAATCATTCAATTAATATTCAGTTAAAGAATCAAAGTGGAAACGACAGATGAAATTAGTGAGGAATGTTATTAAAAATTAAGTATTATGCAGCAATAAAAAATAATGAAATCTTGCTATTTGTAATAACATGGATGAACCTGGAGATTATTATGCTAAGTGAAATAAGTCAGACAGAGAATGACAAATACCATATGGTTTCACTTATATGTGGAAACTAAAAAAAAAAAAAAAGAACAAAACAGCAACACTCACAGAAACAGAGAACAAAGGGATAGTTGCCAGAGGGGAGGGGGATAAAAAGATGAGTGAAAAAGGTGAAAGATAATATAATCAATAATATCGTGATAAATTTGCACCATGATAAATGATTTCCAGAATTAGTGGGGTGATCACATGGTAAGATATAAAAATGTTGAATCACTCTATTGTATACCTGAGACTAATATATATAATACTGTATACTGATTATACTTAAGTAAAAAAACTAAATAGCAATCTTAAGTAATAAAAAAACATTCGTTTCCTCAATCTTTTGTATACAATTTCAAGGGAAGAAGTATTTTTTAATCCATTAGACATTTAAAGAATAAGGTACATTTATTGGGAACTTTTGAGACAGCATGTCATGCATTACATAAAATATATAATGTACAATCCAAAAAAGTAAGTAAACTTTAAAATTAAAGTAACTGGAATTTAGTTGATTATAATTTTCTTTAGTTAAAATAGCATTATCACAAGTTTTGTTTAGTATTCAAATTTATATTAATTTTTAAAAGGCATAAAAGAGTACATAACCTTAAAATGTAATTAGTAGTTCTATGTTATCAAATTTGATAGCTTAAAGTAGTAGTACATAATTTCAGAATTATGTAGTAGAACCCCTTTAATTAATAAAAATTTACCTAAAAGGTTTCTATATAATAAAAGAGATCAGGGCAGAGCCACCTGGCTAAAATACTAGAGCCCAGAGACCTGTCTGCTCAGCCCACACTTTATGCCAAAGCTACACAAAGGCAGGGACAGTGTATGCCTCTTTCACTAGGGGTAGCCAGGGCCTGGCACGGAGCAGTAACCCAAGAAATATCTGAATGTATGAACAAGAGATAAAATAACGGGGGAAAAAGAGTGGATGTCACTTATGCAGAGTAATTATCCAACCTAGAACTGTTGTTTCAAACTTTTTTGTTATGCCTACTTTTGACAGCAACCTCAGAGTAGATTTATTTAAAAAGAACCAGTGCAGAAAAGTCAGGGGGGAAAGTGAACTAAATTCAGCAAGCCATGTCAAAATACTGTTACTAGAAATTGTAGGGTAAACAAAAATATGTAAGAGAACATCCCTCTACTCCCAGTTATTTATCTTATGCAAATTCTTCCATGGGGAAGAATTTGGGGAGACTTTCTAGAGAACACAGGATCTGATTTGACTCCTGAAAGGTAGAATTTCAATATGTGACTCGTAAAACAAGTACACTTCTGGTAGGAAAAAGAGTAGAGCAAATAAGTGAAAATAGAAAAGGACCTCAAAGAATAGCAAGTTAACTGGGCTAAATCTTTAAGCCTCTTGTAGTAAAGAAAGAGATACTACTGTAAAGGGAGATTCAAAACAGTTTTAAAAGGCCACCATTCAGTATATGACATAGTAGCGTAAAAGTATGGGGAATAATCCATTTCACTGATCATTGTTAAGATTAGCATCACTTATGTGCTATAACCAAATCAAGCAAATACTTACAAGGTCATTCATATTAGTTTGGCTAGCTGGATTAATTTCTTCCAAAAATTCCAAGACATAAAATGTGTACCTATCCATGAGGTGAACTCCAATTGCAGGATCAGGTTGATGCTACAAAAAAGCAAAGCATACACAATAGCATATTACTCAGCCATAAAAAAAGAATGAAATGGATGAACTGTGTGGGTATTATCCTGAGTGAAATAAGGCAGACAGAGAAAGACAAAAACCATTTATATGTGAAATCAAAAAATAAAATAAAACAAGCTTATAGATACAGAGAACAGATTGGTGGTCACCAGGGGCATGGAGATAGGGAGTGGGCCAAATGGCTAAAGGGAGTCAAAAGGTACAAACCTCCAGTTAGAAAAATAAGCATGGGTATGTAATATATAACATGGCAACTACTGTTAAATATTAGCCAGGCATCCCCAAACTATGGCCCTGAGGCCATTTATCCGGGCCCCCGCCGCACTTCCGGAAGTGGCACCTCTTTCACTGGTGGTCAGTGAGAGGAGCACTGTATGTAGCGGCCCTTCAATGGTCTGAGGAACAGTGAACTGGCCCCCTGTGTAAAAAGTCTGGGTACCCCTGTATTAGACCTTAAAAGTTATCACATGAAAAAAATCATATAACTGAATATGGTGGCAGATATTAATTATACTTATTATGTTGATCACTTCACAATATGTATATAAGTATCAAATCACGTTGTACACCTGAAACCAATATAATGCCATATGTCAATTATACCACAACCAAAAAACAATTTTTAAAGCAAAGCAAAAAAAAGTGTATGTTCAATAACATCATTACAACAGATGTTTTAAATGTAATCAAAATTTCCTAAGGTACTAAAAAAATCTAAGAGTAAGAAATCTATATAAATAAAAATGTAAATGTTCGTTTGTTCAAAATCTTAAATCTCCGAAAGTTCTTCACCGATTGCTTTGAAATTTTGACACAATGTTGTATTCAAATATGTGCATGTTTTTATATATCTACTATTATATAGATGTCACACTTGTGACAGGTAAAAATGTGTTTTTTAAAAAAACAGCGCCATCTGTTGGATGTAAAAGCAACACATGCTATACTAAATATTTTATGATTCCATTTCAATGTTTCTTATTTACAATCCATTTACGATTTCCAAATTTCCAATTTTATGATTCCATTGAACAAAAAGGCATATATGTCAAATAATGCAAATTGTCAATAACGGGGTTGGAGAAATCTTCTCCTTAGATGTGCCAGGAGGAACTGGTAAAATGTTCCTAATTAGATTGATTCTGGCAGCAATTCGATCCCAAAATGACATAGCCTTAGCTCTTGTGTTGTCCGGAATAGCTGCGACATTGCTACCAGGTGGAAGAACTGCTCATTCCGCTTTGAAATTGCCATTGAACATGCAATTCATTGAAACTCCCACATGCAACATTTCCAAAGCATCCAGCATGGGAAAAGTATTGCAGAAATGCAAACTTATTATTTGGGATGAATGCACAATGGCACACAAAAAATCACTTGAGGCTCTTGATTGATCAATGCAAAGTTTCTGTGGAAACATCAGACCATTTGGGAACGCACTGATATTGCTTGCAAGAGATTTCAGGCAAACATTACCTGTAATTCCTCAATCAACACCAGTGGATGAAAAAATGCTTGCCTGAAATACTCTACTTTGTGGCGACACGTTAAAGACGTTAAAATTAACTACAAATATGCTATGTCTAGCTGCAAAACAATAGATCAGCTGAGATATTCTCACATCAATTCCTGGAAATTGGGAATGAAAAGGTGCCGGTTGATCTGACCTCAGGACGAATTTCATTGCCTCATAACTTCTGCAATTTAGTGATGTCAAAAGAAGAACTGGTTGAAAAAGTATTTCCCAATATTCAAACCAATTATAAGAATTATGATTGGCTGAGTGAACGAGCTATTCTTGCGGCCAAGAACAAAGACGTCTATGAATTTAACAATATTATTCAGTCTAACATTCAAAGCGAGGCAGTCACATACTGTTGTGGACACTGTTGTGGAAGCAGATGAAGCGGTTAATTATCCAACAGAATTTTTGAATTCACTAGATCTGCCAGGGATGCCACCGCAGGTACTGCAACTGAAAATCGGCGTGCCAATTATGTTGTGAAATATCAACCAGCCAAAGCTTTGCAACGGCACGCGGCTTGCAGTAAAAAAATTAATGAGCAATGTCATAGACGCAACAATCTGAACAGGACCTTTCAAAGGTGAAGATATCCTCATTCCTTGCATTCCTATGATTCCAATGGATATCCCATTTCAATTTAAGAGATTGCAATTCCCAATTCGATTGGCGTTTGCAATCACCATCAACAAAGCTCAGGGCCAGTCTTTAGAATTGTGCGGTTTAGATCTAGACACAGATTGCTTCTCACATGGACAATTATATGTTGCGTGTTCTAGACTCAGCAAACCAGACAATCTCTATAACTGCACAGACAATGGAACAACAAAAAATATTGTATACCCACAAGCATTGTGAAATTAAACATATTAGAAACGTGCACTTTCTCTCTTCTTTCTTTTCCATTTAACCAGACTGAGCCACAGCAACGCGTGGCTGGGTACAGCTAGTAACAGATATATTCATTAAGCATATAAGCGATTTGTGAAATAGCTACACATTCCAAAGACAATGCAGTTTACAAATAGGAAAATTGCACCTACCGAGAGTGAATCTTCTCCTACTTGGCTACTAGCTAAAGCCATTATGTTAGGGGAATAAAATCGCTCATACATGGATGCTCCTTGACAAGTGTCAATTATAAACAGTAGCTCATTGTAGCTGAAAGAAAAGTAGTAATATCTTTGACATGAATTATGCTTTTAATCATACACTCACTAATATTTTATAGTACTTCTATAACATAACATGTTGAAGTCATATCCTAGTAATTTCATTAGTTAAAAATTGAGACTTTTCAGAATTCCTAGCACAAAGTTGACATTAGAAATATTAAAGGAATAACCCTGTCCAGGAAAATCACCTCAACAGGGAGTGGTTATTGTGCCTCAACTCTTTCCCACTCCCTTATCTATGCCACATACTCAGAATCCAAATAAATACTACATATTTAATTCAACAACATGTATTTGGTACTCATGCTGCCCTAGAAACTGATCTATTTTCAGGGGGAAATAGTTTAGTCACAATAACCAACGAGCTTAAAATCTAACTGGAAGACAGACTCATAAACTGTGTAAGTGTTACAAATACTTATTGAGAGCCTACAATGGCCTGACACTAAGCTGGGAATACAACAGTCCCTCATAGTGCTTAGCATCTAACAAAGTCAAAGTGCTCTAAGAGCCCTGAGAAAGGAACAGAGAGTCCTGTAAAGGAGAGCGGGTCAGGAAAAGGTGATGAGGTCTGATGTGGGCAATGAACAGTGAGTGTTATTTTATTTAACAAAGAAAGGAAAAGCACTTTCCAGCAAAGGAAGAAGCTTGTACTAAGGCACCTAAATGTGAATTAGTATAAATGTTTGGGAAAGGAGGAATGGTTTAGAGTTAATTTGGGTAAATGGAGGGAAATTCATTTCAAAAAGGTACGTAAGGTCAATTTATAAGTTAAGTATCCCGTATAAAGTCTGAATATTATCCTGCAAGTTTGAGAACACCACCAAAGGCTTTCTTTAAGTGAAAGAATAACATAAAGAGCTCTATATGTCAGAGTGAGCTGCCTAACTGGTGAAAGTGAAGGTAGGGAGCTGAGGAGTTTCTCAGAGAGTTCTCTCAGACACTGGATCTAGACAAATAGCTAACATTGCACCTAGAAAGGCAAGTGTGTAATCTAGAACCACAATATCTAAGGTGACAGAAGGCACAATTAATATGACATGCTCCTTCTGAGACAAACTTGGGGGAGGCCTCTAAGGATCAAAAACATCTAAGGTTAAGCATGAATCCTATCCTGGAACTGTGTAAAGTTTGGCAAGTTACTTAATCTGTTTATCTCAATTTATTCTATTGTAAAAACTAGATATAATAAAAGTATCTACCTCATGGTTGTTATTAAACTGTATCAGACAATACACATAAAACAGTGCCCAGCGCCTACTGTGTATTCAGTAAAATATAAGCTATGCATAACATAAAACCAGTAACTAGCAAAAGTTTCCTCCTCAACACTTCCAAGCATTCTGCTTATATATACTTTTAATTCAATATTTATAATATTTAATTTTTAACATAGTTGTATACATTTATCTCTTTTCTACTATAGTTTAAACCCTTTCATGGCCAAATAAGCATCATATTCCTTTCTGTGCCATATGTTTAGAAAGTTATCCGCAGGTTTTTATTGAAGATAATCAAGTTAAAAACAGTTCTATTGCTACTTTAAATTCACTAAATAAATTCATATGACAACTTTCAACCAAAGGGATGGTTACCATTAGATTACTAATATATCAGCCTTAATGTAAGTCAAGTTACAAACTTTCTACTGATTGTAATTTTAACATTTTTTCTGAAGAAGAAATAATGTATTGTTATCACATGGAAGGCAACAGAATGTGCAAAAAGTAAGAACAGGTACAAGTTGGAAAATAAATATATGTTGATAATCCCTCTAAATAGTGGGGAACTTGGTTAGTGAGACTTATTTCCTCCAAAAAGGATGCTAAATATAAATACCAAGAGATATGATCCGAAAAAGTTAATTTTTTTTATATCCTTGAGTTTTTCTTTTAAAAATAACTCCATTCAGTAGAAATAATAGACATAAATAAATTAAAATCTCATAAAATAAGATCTACAACTCTACTAACCATAAAAAAAATGAGGTACTAATTTATCTTGTGAAAAGTAGTTATTTGCTAATTACCGTCTTTTCTGCCACATTTGTTCAAAAGCATCTGCAAGTTCTATGTTGGTAATTTCTTCAGAATCTTGAAATTTCAAAAACCCATTTCCACCATGTCCTTACAGGAAGAGTCAAAAAGACCAAACAGACACATTTTTAATACAAACTGCATATATCCAGATACAAATATATATTTAATTGATGGCAAGTTTTAATATCATTTGTTATCTTATCCTTTAAAGTAAAAATACTGTGAAAACATATAAATTTAATTTTACATATTAGAAAGAGAATGATAAACTGTATAAAAATAATTGATATAATATCTGAAAGTTTTTCTATCATTCAATTTAGGGAAGCACATTTCTATTTTTACTGAGTCCATTATTATGTCATTATGTCAGAAATGAGTTTCCATAGATAAAAATTTCTCAAAGACCAGGCAAACGTATTTGGTGAGAAAGGAGTTGACACTAGCTCGTCCCATGGTATTCTGTTACTATTCACAGTATATACCTGGAGTGCTGAACTATTAGGAAGTGCAGTTACCAGTTAAAAACTGATGTTTTCACTGTCCCAGGAGAGCTGACCAGATGACTGTGACATTTAGAATGCATTACAGAGCTACTATATCTGGATTCTCACACTAGTGTATCCCCTTAGTGACTGTGTTATCTTAAATCACTTCATCTTTCTCTGCCTCAGTTCCTCAGCTGTAAAGTGGGCAATGTGCCAGCAAGACGATCATTAGCATAACTATGCAGCTACTTTGTGCAGATCTTATACAGGTAACCTCCCACTGGGCAGCAAAGTAGAAAAGTGTGTCTATTTTAGTGCCCTCTCTGAAAATATGCCGTCCTCTGAGCTCAGAGGTGGTTAGTGGCTATCTATGCCTTTGTGGAGAGAAAAAAAACACCTCCCTCCAATTAGACAACTCTATGGCAGGGCACACAGCTTACTAAGTGTAAACAGATACTGGGTTTCAGCTCCCATTCACCTCCCTACCCAAACACTTATGTGCAGTGTACAACCTATACAACCATATATCAGCTCTGAACAGCAGAACCCAAAATCTTCAAGGTGCTGTGAGGATGAAATGAATTACACACAATGGCTTAGAATACTGACTTATGTACAGTAAGCCTCAGTAAATACTAGGTATTATCATTTTTATTATATTATAATTATCAACTCTCCAATCTCTTCCATGGGTTGGCAAATACATATAGTATAACTCAATAAATAAAAAATACATCTAGTAAATCTATATTATGGAGGACTTTATCTACAGTAGTACTCAAAGTATAGACAAAAAACTACAGAAGCTCATATCAGGGGAATACGCTAAAAATGTAGTTTTATGAGTCTCACTCTAGACCACAACTAATTCAGAATTTTAGGAAAAGGCCTAAGTATCTGCATTCAGGTAATCTTTATGCACACTAAAATTTAAGACTTTATCATTAGAAATCAGAGTTTTAAGAAGAGGAGGAACGAATTTGCAATTTCTATTAATATTTTAGTAGGATGACTAATAGAAGACAAAACTGAAGGCAAAGAATACACATAAGAAACTTCAGGGCCGGCAATAAACATTTCAGGCTGTGGGCCACATGGTCTCTGTTGCAACCACTGGACTCTGCTGTTGTAGTATAAAAGCAGCCACAGACAATATGTAAAACAAATGGATGTGAGTATGTTCTAGTAAAGCTTGATTTCCAAAACAGGGAGCCCCTCCATGGGCGATAGTATACAAAGTCCTACCTCAATTGAAATTTCTTCCATACCAATCAACTCAAAAGAAGAATGTTATAAAACCTTTAGTTTAGTACCTCAAATAAAGCAAAGTGATAAGACTATACTTTATCCTATTTGCCACAAAAGCTTAAAAATTTCTAGTAATTGCTAAATAAACTAAAAATTTTCCTTATTTCATTAACTCTGCTAATTTACAAAGTTTATAAATTGACTGAATTTTAAAAGTTGTAAATAAATGCAGCATAATAAATAGAAGTAAACTGCTAAGTCAGTAAATGCCTTGCTGTGACATCTAAGAATCATTCTGCACCTGTTTTATCATCAGTTGAATGGAATGCCTCCTGAAAAAAATTTTAAGTATCATTTGATCAACATTAATATTTACTGAATACCCCTATAAGACAGGGCACTGGTGAAAAAAAATGAAAAACACATTATCATGGACTCCCTGGAGTTCAAAATCTAATAAAGTCAATAAATATCCAGACAAAAAAAATAACAAGCTAAATGCTGAAATAGAAACCACAGACAAATACTGGAGTGCAAGGAGAAGTGCCTACACCAGCCACAGAGATGAGAAGTGTCGTAGAGTAATTACAAAATATATTATACACACCAGAACACTTCTGAGGAAGAAAGGAGGCACTATTAATAATTACACTGGGACAACAGGTATAAACTAGGCAATTGGAAACATAGGTCTAGGTCACCTTAGACTTAAAAAGGAAAATCACGGAGACCAAAACAATAAGGAATAATCAAGTAGGCACAGTGAACTGAGAAGATGTCAATAAGCAAAGGCAATAGCTTAAGCAAATGATATGAGAACAGAAGCAGTACAATGCTTGTAAGGGAATTAGAAAAAGTGTAAGAACTAAAATTAAATAATAATATACTGCTCACAAAAATTAGAGGATATTTCAAAATAAATATGAAGCAATAAAATATCCCCTAATTTTTGTGAGCAGTACATAAATAGTATTTATTATATATTACATATAGTATAACTCAATAAATAAAAAATACATCTAGTAAATCTATATTATGGAGGGCTTTATCTACAGTAGTACTCAAAGTATAGACAAAAAACTACAGAAGCTCATATCAGGGGAATACATTAAAAATGTAGCTTTATGAGCCCCACTCTAGACCACAACTAATTCAGAATTTTAGGAAAAGGCCTAAGTATCTGCATTCAGGTAATCTTTATGCACACTAAAATTTGAGACTTTATCATTAGAAATCAGAGTTTTAAGAAGAAGAGAAACAAATTTGCAATTTCTATTAATATTTTAGTAGGATGACTAATAGAAGACAAAACTGAAGGCAAAGAATACACATAAGAAACTTCAGGACAGCATAAAATGTTATACTGTTTTCAAACATTTTTTCAAGTTGTTACATAATATGAGAAAAAAGAACAACACAACAAATCATTTTAACCAAAAATCATTTAAGGTTTTTCAATTTCTTTCCAGGTAAATTTCTTGTTGAAAAGAGTAGCAATATATTCTATTATTAAATATCTAAATTCTGAAATTACCTGTCATATAAATAAGAATATTGCTCCTATCATCAGAAAGAAGACGTTTTGATCGAGGAGTACTAGGTGGGATCCTCCCAGTTAATACCCGTAAAAAATTCTCCACAGTTACCTGGAAAAAAAAAAGAGGTAATCAGATAAAATAAAACTTAGGGAAACCTGATATTTTTGCTTTCAAAAACATTCTTTCTTATTTCTCTATGTTTTACTCAGCATAAACTGAAAATAACACACTAAGAGAAATAAACTAAAAATATATTTATTTAAATATATACCTGAGTAAATGCCTCAATTTTAAGGAAACATTAATAATTAACAAATAAAGGCCCTGGCTGGTTGGCTCAGTGGTAGAGCATCGGTCTTGCGTACAGAAGTCCCAGGTTCGATTCCCGGCCAGGGCACACAGGAGAAGTGCCCATCTGCTTCTCCACCCCTCCTCCTCTCCTTCCTCTCTGTCTCTCTCTTCCCCTCCTGCAGCCCAGGCTCCATTGAAGTAAAGTTGGCCCGGGCGCTGAGGATGTATGGCAGTGGTTCTCAACCTGTGGGTCCTGATCCCAGCGGGGGTCAAACGACCAAAACACAGGGGTCACCTAAAGCCATCGGAAAATACATATTTACGATGGCTTTAGCCGCTGAGAAGCCGTGCTACCGTCTGCAGCAGCTATTCAGCTTGAACGCACGCCGTTATGGATGAGCGTTCCAAACTGAATGCCTGCGGTCTGGCGCCTAAGGGGCGGGGGAAGCGGTGGAACGCTCCACAGTCCATAGCAGCGCATTACGTGTGCCCAGCGCTTGCTGACGTCATCAGTGGGCGGGTGCAGCAAGCGCCGGAGGGCATAAGCCTAGGAGGCGGAGAGGCAAGAGGCTGAGAGCCTGCGGGACAGCCTGCTGGTGTAAAAAGGTTAATAATGTAAAAACAGTACACACACCATGCACACAATACTGTGTAAGTGTAAGGTGCTTTTTATACAGTACACAAAGCAGCTTACACTTATACAAAGCACCATACATTTACACAGTGTGAACTACCTCGGTCTTATACTATAAGAGACCACTATACGATGTAGTTCACACTGTTCCCCAATGTATAATTATCTCCCATATCTCCCACTATTTTCCCATATTCTAAATGAGGAAACTGGAAGAGAGCTCCCAAGAATCTCGGGTTACCACACAATCCGCCGCGGCCTCCTTTTGATTTCAATAAGTGGCGGAGAAATGACAGTTTCCTACACATTTCTTCCTCTCCTATTCAAGTCAATGAGAGGCCGCAGCACATTCCACTCAAATATAGAGCATGTTGCTTAATTTTTTCCATGCTAGAATCATCCACCCCCAATAGACTAAAAGAGGCCTCACACTGAGGAATCTGCTGTGCAGATTCTGCAGTGTAAAAGATCTGCCTCCTATAGAAGTTTATTGGGGGTGGCGGATTCCACCTTTGGAATTTCTCTGCTCTAGGAAAAGTTCTAGCGTGGAAAAAATTAAGTAACATGCTCTATATCTGAGCGGAATCTGCTGCGGCCTCCCATTGACTTGAATAGGAGAGGAAGAAATGTGTCGGAACTGCATTTCTGCCATACAGGGGATCTCTCTTCTGCGGAATCCATGAGTCTCCCATTGAAGTAAATGAGATGTGGATTCCACCACAGAAACCGCTGCTTTATAGTGTGAAAGAGCCCTGAAAGATACCATGCTGTGCAGAAACTGCAGTGTATCCTATGACGTAGTTCACACTGTTCTATATAGAAAACTTGCCACTAATCTGGAAAAAACAGGTCCATCAGTTAAGCAGCTATTTACGGAATGGTAGCCCCAATACACTAGATAAGGAGGTCTATTAGTAGTAAATATTTCTCAATATATAATTAAATATTGTTTTTGTGATTAATCACTATGTTTAAATTATGTTTGATTTGTAGCAATGAGAATACATAATGCATATCAGGTATTTACATTCCGAATCATAACTGTAGCAAAATTATAGTTATGAAGTAGCCACCAAAATTATTTTTTGGTTTGGGGCCACCGCAATATGAGGAACTGTATTGCGGGGTCACAGCATTAGAAATGTTGAGAACCACTGCTCTATGGCCTTGCCTCAGGTGCTAGAATGGCTCTGGTCGCAACGGAGCAACGCCCCAGATGGGCAGAGCCTCGTCCCCTGGTGGGCATGCTGGGTGGATCCTGGTCAGGTGAATGCGGAAGACTGCCTCCCCGTTTCCAACTTCAGAAAAATACAAAAAATTTTAAAAATTTTTTAAAAATTAACAAATAAAAATTACTTGAAAGGAAGAAAGTTAATTCTAAACTTGAAACTTTAAATACTATGCAAAGTATTGCCTAAAACTTAAAATTATAAATGTCTTCATAGGCAATTCTTTAGGAGGATAAAAATACATATATAGAAAGTTATAATAAATTCAGCAGCATAACTATTGCAGTTAATCTGTGCAACTATTTAGTCAACTATAGATTTACCATAAAAGACATGTCCATAATAAATCATAAAAATAAAACCAGAAAATCTCTGATTTATTTTAGTGCATTTTGTTACTTAAGTTTCACAAGGGATATCTTTAACATGTAAAAAACTCATACTGCTTCAATTCAGATTTCTCAATCTGGAATTTCTGGACCTCTGGGAGTCACTGAAAGCATTATTTAAAGTCGTGTAGAAATTAAGGCAAATTTAATTCTTTTTATACAGATCTAAATTTAAAAAGCAAGAAATCTCTTTAGCTTTATTGTTTGACTTTTCTCTAGATCATGTGCCTACAAGTGTGTGTGTGTGTGTGTGTGTGTGTGTGTAAACTGTTTGGTTTATATTTTTCCCAGAAGACAGCAAAATGTTAAGTGTCTTAATAGGATTTCTTATTGGCTAGCAAGGCAGGAAATTTTTTGGTCTACATTTTATAATAACTAAATAAACAAGTAAAAAGTCCAACATTATATACATTTAATCATTGAACAAACATTTTTTAATGTCTTCAAAGGCCTATAGGTACTTGCTAGATACAAGATATTTAATATATAGGCCATGTTCCCAAGGACCTTACAGCCCGGGAAGAGATAAATGTGCTTGCTTTTAAAATTGCTTCAAAACAAGACTGGGAACACAGGAAATTATGTCTTACTTCTAGTAGGCTTAGTAAAATAAGGATTATCAAAGAAGGCTTCATCAAAGAATACTTCAAATTTTAAACATATTCACAATCTATTAAACAAAATGAAGTTGCAAGGGAGAAAATATAGTATAATGCTATTATACAAATTTACTTTTTTATTTTTACTCTTATATTTATAAAAATACTGGAGCACATTAAAAATGCTTACCTCTAAATAGTAGGAATATGGGTATTTTGTTAGTCATTTTATTTTTCTAAAATTCACATATTTACTAAAGATATAAAACTTAAAATATTTGATTAAATATTAAAAAAATATTATATTTACTGTAAAAGAAAGTCATACATGAAACCTCACTGAAATACTCTTATAAAAACCAAGATAAAATAGTTTTATCCTAAATACATATTTAAAATATTCAAGTTGTAATAGTTTTACTTATATATTATTTCTTAATATGAACTCCAGAGGAAGAATTATATCAAGGGTTTAGTAACAACTATGTACAAAGTTTAAAGAATAAGAATGTTTTATTCTACCACTATTTTAGAGCTTAAAAGTAATAATAACTACAGTTCAAAAATGTTGTTAAACAATTTACCTCATAACTTCTGTAATCAACTTCCACATCGTCTCCATACACATTCAGCTCCATATTCTTGTGACTAAACACTGTAGCTGGTTTGGGATTCCTAGGGTTGCAGGCCATATCATCTGCAAGCATCAGAACAATGTGACTAGAAAAGAAAATTCCAGAAAATATATATTAAATGAAACCAAAAAATTCAAAACAGACACGTTTTGTTTATATCACGTAGCATTTATGTTCATTCTTTTCTTCATTAAAAATAACTCAAAATAATTATTAAGTACGTATTTAAAAAACCATTTTTTTCATATCCTTATGTAGTATAAGTTTTAAAGCAAAGAAATTGGAGCAACCTGGCATAAATTTATCTACAGAACTTGAAGTTACTAATTTAAACTTCTTTCTCAAAAGAGTATTGTATATACGTCATGCCATGTAGCAAGGGCAAACTGTAGGGGCTATATGTTCTCCCCAAACATTTAAAAAGAAATTAGTAATATCTTACTTTCTCAGGACGTACAAAGTCGCCATTAAACTATGATATTCCAAAACCTCTTTCACAAGCACAAATGCTTAAGTATGAAAACATGCAATCCATCAGCAAGTGTAATCAGTGCATCACAGGAACACATAGCCAATCCAATCACTCTTCCCTGGCTCTACCCATCTCCCTAATAAACCCACGATCATCTCTTGACGAGATGCTATTAGAATAGCTCCCCACCTGGCTTCCTACTTCCATTCTCACTTTTTTACAGTTCATTCTCCTTATAGCCACCAGGGTGCTCCTCCTTAAATATGTCAAATCATTAAACTTTCTTACTTAACACCCTTCAAGGACTCCCTACTATAGTTAGAGAAAAATCAAAACTCCTTTCATGGTATAATAATCTCCATTAATGTGATCCCTAGCTCTCTAACCTACCACCTGCCATGCTCCGAATACTCTGACCTTTCTGTTCTAAGACTATGCCAACCAAGCCCTCTCTCCTCCCAATGGGTACACTATTCTTATCATCATGTGTTTTATTTTTCCACAGGTCATTTACAGAACCTGAAATTCCTGTCATCCCTCAACACCACTCCCGTTAGAATATAAACTCTCAGAGGGTAGGGCTTTACTATCCTGTACACCAATGTAACAGGGTTAGTAACAGAGCTTGGCATATAGTAGGCATTCAATTAATATTCACTGACTGAAGGAAATATTTTTGCATATATTCTCCTGATCTTACCATTAAAACTAGAAAAGATGAATCAGGCAATTCTTTATTGTACCATATACTTGAGCTTTCCAAACATAAGGGAAAAATTAATGTGGCATATTTAACTAGCTTGGCAGGAGGTAACAAGAAGAAAATGTTCTGCTGCTTATATTCCAAGTATATTAAAGTTCAAAACTGAATCATTGTGATTTTTCTTGAAAATTGGCTAGATTTATATTTTGAAAGGGTTCCAACTCTGCCAATTCAAAGATGAGAGGTTCAGCTGTTCAGCTGTCACAAAATAAAAGTTGTTCCTCTTTAAGTGGAAAATATATTTCTTTTTAATAATTTAAGACAATTAACTTACATTATTAATTATATCTTTTTGTTCTGTGCCACTCTTAAGACTGACCAGACCTCCAATCACAGTATAAAAATAAGAGCATTCTTTAGGCCATGCTTTTAGTTAAATTCAGTATCCACCCAATTTCAATATCAAAAAGAACTAGTAATTTCAACTTCAAATTATAAATTCAATCAACATTTTTCCTACAATTTTAATCTATTTTTATAAATAATTACAGTTTTGACATGCAATATTATATTAGTTTCAGATCTTCCTACAGGTAATTTTGAGCCTCAATATAAGTCCTATACCCCTTTGATAACATAATCAGTATGTCATTTAAAAACCATAATATCAGGCTCTGGCTGGTTGGCTCAGTGGTAGAGCATCGGCCTGGCGTGTAGGAGTCCCGGGTTCGATTCCCAGCCAGGGCACACAAGAGAAGTGCCCATCTGCTTCTCCACCCCTCCCCCTCACCCTCCTCTCTGTCTCTCTCTTCTCCTCCTGCAGCTGAGGCTCCACTGGAGCAAAGTTGGCCCGGGCACTGAGGATGGCTCTGTGGCCTCTGCCTCAGGCGCTAGAATGGCTCTGGTTGCAGCAGAGCGACGCCCCAGATGGGCAGAGCTTTGCCCCCTGGTGGGCGTGCCAGGTGGATCTCGGTCGGGCGCGTGCGGGAGTCTGTCTGACTGCCTCCCCATTTCCAGCTTCAGAAAAAGAAAAAATAATAATAATAATAAAATAAATAAAAACCATAATATTTGTAGATAATAAATAAAAAATAGAATAGGAAACACAGGATTTCAAAGAATTAAGAGTTCAACCACACATTCTATTCACCGTTTCTAAAACTTAAGAAATGTTCAGAACTGTTATCTGGAGGGAAAAAGATTATCACTTGGTCCAAGTGTTAAATTATTTGCATAATAATATATATACATGAAAGTAAATTCCTTTATAAAACTATAAATTTAAAATTATAAATTAAACTAACAGAGCTATCAAACTAATAACACTATAAAACATTAATTCCATTTGAAGGATGATGTTATTTTACTAAAACTAAATGACATCTGTTAAATTTAACAGGAGCAAGAGATAACATCAGATCTGGCTCTACAAGTTCATTTTTCTATACTTTGACATCCACACTACAATATAATCGATGATACAGAAGTCTGTTCACAGAAATATGTTGTACAAAATGCAATTCATAACTTTCAGACTGTTTGCTATTCAAGAGAATCAGATCTTACATTTAACTATGCCTCTGCCAATATACATTCTTTGAATTGCAGTTATCATGAGATCTAACTTGATTCCTTAAAATGTCTTTTTTCACTTAACTATCAGATTAGCATCACAGCAGTTATTTTTTTTTTACTTATTTTTTTTTTTTTTTTACAGAGACAGAGAGAGAATCAGAGAGAGAGACAGACAGGAACAGAGAGAGATGAGAAGCATCTATCATTAGTTTTTCATTGAGACATCTTAGTTGTTCATTGATTGCTTTCTCATATGTGCCTTGACCGTGGGGCTACAGCAGACCAAGTAACCCCTTGCTCGAACCAGCGACCTTGGGTCCAAGCTGGTGAGCTTTGCTCAAACCAGATGAGTCCGCACTCAAGCTGGTGACCTCGGGGTCTCAAACCTGGATCCTCCGCATTCCAGTCCAACACTCTATCCACTGCGCCACCTCTTGGTCAGGCATCACAGCAGTTATTTAAATCTTCACTAAGTAGGTATCAAATCACTGCTGGAATTTAGAACAAAACAATCTACAGTGAAGAAATGTTACTACATCCCTATAAATAAGAACAGGAAGTTGTATCTTATTAAATTAAGACAAAATCCCTCAAATATAGCCAATCAACACAAGAATATGAGATTCTTACAGTTTGGTAATCTTATACTGCCAGGTATGTTGACTCAACTTTCATACTTTATTTAAGCCCCTGCAAAATCTACATCACACAACAAACCATATGATCATATGGACTTCTCTCAACACAAAACCAAAAGAAAAAGTGAACAATGTATTATTTGGAGGCAAACCCTAAAATTCTTCCTTGGCTCAATATGGAACCAGTATCCAATAGGTAAAATCAATCTATCTATCTATCTATCTATCTATGACATTTGAAATAGAGGAATAATCTTTTACCATCATAGACCATTACAGTGTGAAATATCAAAACCATACCTTTTCATTTAGGATAGACTGGTATTACCTTAACACAAATTTTTTCACTGAATAAAATTTACATAAATTACTAATTGCTTCAAATGTCTTTTCACTGTTCACTTAAAATTGCTATACATTCTATAGCCATGCTACTAATTAGATAATACTACCATAGAGCATCTTTAGCTACAAGAGCTAGAATCACCATCCCAATCTAGAACAGTAGTTGAAATTAAAGCAGGAGATTGGGTATCACAGGGGCCATTGAGGCTCTCTTATATCTGAGTTTCTGCTCGTCATCAGTGTGGCTTGTTTTGTCCTTTCATAAATTATTCAGGATACTCTGTATATTATTGCTTCTTCGGGAATTTAATGACTGTTAAACCAAGCAAATGCAACAAATTTTGTTATCTAATCATTAACTTGATGCCAGAGTAATTTACTTTTAGACTTTTCTTTCTTCTCTTTCATGTCTTGAGGAATGTCCAAGTTAATATCTTGTCATCAATGCACAGTGAAATCAATCATAATAAATCTATTAGCTGCAGTTGCTAGACCATTAAGAGTTTATGAATTACTGCAAGAGGACAGTATACATATTCTCAATGTACTAATCTTACACTGTATATTGCAGAATTGTCTGAGTGGTTTCGTTTTATTTTGTTGTGTTTTGAGGCATAGGGACACCAGCTAGACTGCTTCCCTAGCCCAATATCAGGCCTTGGAAACCAGACTTGGCCCTGGCCAGTGGCTCAGTGGGTCGAGCGTTGGCCTGGGTTCAATGCCTGGTCAGGGCACACCCACTCCCTCTTCCCCTCCCACAGCCAGTGGCTGGATTGGTTTAAGCGTGGCCCTTGGACTGAGAATAGCTCCATGGGAGCACGACAGACAGCCTCAGGCACCAAAAACAGCTCTAGCATCTGCTCCAGACAGGGTTGAGAGGTGGATCCTGGTTGCAGTGCAGACAGGAGTCTGCCTGACTGTCTCCCCTCCTCTCACCTAAAAAAAAAAAAAAATGGAAACTAGACTAGAGGCAGGAGTCCACAGCCCTGACCACAGGGCTCTCAGACCGAATGAACATCCTTAAGAAAAATAACAAAGCTGGAAACCTCATTTCCAAGGACTGCAAGCATACCAAGGCCTTATGAAGAACAAGATCCAGACCTGAGAAAGGACACGTAGCCACATTCCTTTCCCATCCCTAACTAGCCCTGATCACACTATAAAAGAGGCCTGCAAACTGAGGATGTTAAGGTGGGTTTTGGAGATATTGATGGCCTCAGCCTTCTCAGTTGACCAACCACCTAAATAAAGTGCATTATAATATTCAACCCTTGTCTGTTTATTGGATGTGCATGTGACAGACAGCATGAATGCCAACTTGTTCCATTTACATTTCTTTCAACTTGCCAAATGTCAAACAGTTGGCACGACTAGACTATATGATGTCAGGTATTTTTAACTCCGACTATTAGAAATAAAACTCAAAAAACTCCTCTGCAGTGACAAGAAGTCTACAGAAGCACATGTTACATGAGGGTATAGCTAGCTAGCTAAAGACTCACATATTCAAGTCACATGTGTTCTAGTATAATTTAATAACTAATATTTATTGAGCACTTAATATATCTCAAGTATTGCACTAATAAAATAAGCATTATTACAAGCATTATTTCCAAGATATACAAGGTAGGATGGGGTTTACAGTTGGGAGTATACAAAACAGTTTATTCTTGTATTATTATTTATTTATTATTATATTATTTTCCATATGAACAACTGTAAACCTACTTTTGACCCATTATTATTATCATCCACATTTTACAGGTTATTAAACTTAGGCACAGAAAAGTTAAGTAACATGTCCCAGGTCATACAGCTAATGAGGAGTGGGATTTGGATTCAAACCCAGTTTCTCTGACATGAACATTTGCTTTTAACAATTCTGCATTCCACTGAAACTATGAGATACGTTTTTGATATCAATAATTTAATCTCAAATGATTAAGTTAAATGCATGAACTAATTATTGCTGCTTAGTATTTATGGCATATAATATGACATAAGATAGGTCCTTGAAGTTCTAAATGGAACCATCCAGAGATCTTAGCAAACTCTCAAATTACAGAACAGCACTAGTGCACATCCTTTCTCCTTTAGTCATAATAAAGCATACCCAAAAAATTTAAGTGCCCACTTAAATGCAAAAATCAGAGAATAGAACTTCAAAGAAATACAGAGGCTAATGTTCTAGAGTCCAATCAATCTCCCAAAGCCCCTGACTCTTTCCTACAGAAAGACATTGGGATTACATCCTAGCTCTGGCCCTTCTCTCACCAGGTCCTTTCAGCCCCCGAGCCTGCCATTTTCACCCTCAACCATCTGCACCTGCACCTGTCGCCTACATGGAAGTCTTCATTGCTTCCAAACACTCCCCAATATTAACCACTCTTCCTATAATATGGGAGGGGACAAGAAGCAGAAGTGACCCACCCACTCCCTTCCCTTTCCCTTTCAGAGCTAAAATCAGTATTGTGTAGACAAGTTCTTTATCTCTGTCTTCCTGTTTTCTACTGCTGAACTTCCCATTAACTGTTCACTGACTTCCTCAAGCGCACCAACCTCAAGGCTTGGAATTCAAATCTGTGCATTACATTATCAAAATTACAAGTTACTATATTTCTCAAACATTTTGGATGGCTCATAGAAATAGTCAAAATAAAGAATGCTGTAATAATGAATGCCATTGATTTAACCAATTTTTGTCAAAATAACAGAATTTTTTAAATCTTGATATATCACTTATAGTCCATCATAATGAAAATCACTATGTGCAGCCTTTCACATATTCTGTTCAACAAAAATTTGACTTTTGCTAATTTTTCCAGTAATGATCTGTACTGACTTAGCCAGTCTCTCCAACTGCTTCTGTGACATGTCCTGGAACCAGTAGAAGAGTTTAACAATCTATATGTAACCTCTTTAGAGTGTTGTAAGCAGTTGCTTAGGACTTCACCACAATGCCTAAATTACTATTTCACTTGAAAATTACATGCAAACATCATTAATATGCCTTCTCTAGTATATTTCTATTCTCTTTTCTTTAATTTTTTTCTTTTTTTTTATTACATGTGAAGCAGGGAGGCAGACAGACTCCTGATGCACCCCAACTGGGATCCACCCGGCAAGCCCCCTACCAGGCAATGAATGCTCTGCCCCGCTGGGCTGCTGCTCCATTGCCCGGCAACCGAGCTATTTTAGTGCCCGAGGTGAAGCCATGGAGCCACCCTCAGGTCCTGGAGCCAAGTATGCTTGAATCATTCGAGCCATGGCTGTGGGATGAGAAGAGAGATAGAGAAATAGGGGGAGAAGAGAAAGGTGTGGAGAAACAGATGGTCACTTCTCCTGTGTGCCCAGACCAGGAATCGAACCTAGTACTTCCACATGCCAGGCTGACACTCTACCACTAAGCCAACTGGCCAGGGCCTATTTTTATCCTTAAATGGCAAGAAAATCAAAATGTCCTTTTAATTTTCTCTGGGCATTAAGCAAGATAGTTTTGATATCCTTTTCATTAAAAATACTAGGATGGCTTCTTCTGAGGTATCACTTTTATTATTTTTTTAAAACCTATTTGTCAAAGGAAAAAATATAGTTGTGGTAAAGAGTATCTGCCACCAGATCTGCTTTTCAGCTGATCATAAAAGTTGATCATAAAAGTCAACTCAGACAAAACATAAATTGGAAATTATCACTGACAAAAAGAAGAGCAGTTGACTGGAAGATAATAAATCTCAACTGAAGTGAAATTCAACAATTTTTAAAAATATTGAAATGGTGTTTATTGGCATTACAGTATTAATTTGACTTAACCATTCTATATTAAATTGTACAGGCACTTACTATAATACTCAAATTATCAAATTTAGATTCCACATTTATTTTAATTCATTTTAGAGAGGAGAGAGAGAGACAGAGAAAGAGGGAGAGAGAGAGAAGGTAGGGGAGGAGCAGGAGACATATGTGCCTTGACCAGGCAAGCCCAGGGTTTCAAATCAGCAACCTCAGCATTCCAGGTCAATGTTTTATCCACTGCACCACCACTGGTCAGGCCTGGATTCCACATTTCTTTTTTTTTTTTTGCATTTTTCTGAAGCTGGAAACAGGGAGAGACAGTCAGACAGACTCCCGCATGCGCCCAACCGGGATCCACCCAGCACACCCACCATGAGGGCGACGCTCTGCCCACCAGGGGGCGATGCTCTGCCCATCCTGGGCATCGCCATGTTGTGACCAGAGCCACTCTAGCGCCTGAGGCAGAGGCCACAGATCCATCCCCAGCTCCCGGGCCATCTTTGCTCCAATGGACCCTCGGCTGCGGGAGGGGAAGAGAGAGATAGAGAGGAAGGCGCGGCAGAGGGGTAGAGAAGCAAATGGGCGCTTCTCCTGTGTGCCCTGGCCGGGAATCGAACCCGGGTCCTCCGCACGCTAGGCTGACGCTCTACCGCTGAGCCAACCAACCAGGGCTGGATTCCACATTTCAATAAGATTATAAAGAAATAAGATTAGAAGTTATGGGAAAATGGAAACAAAAATTACAGCATTAACAACTGTACCTCATTTCTAAAGAGTAAAAGAGAAAACAGGTTTAAATTCAGAAAAAAATCAAGTTAAACAATATGGTAGTTTCCAAAAAATATATTTGAACACAGAATTTTAGTAGACAAGCAAATAAAAAAAAAAGGAAGGCAGATTCTGAGTAAAACTTTTAAAATTTCTTCCAGTTCTAATATAGCAGTGATGATTACTAGTATTCAAAATGCAGCTACAATATGCCAGAGGTAATGGGGTGGGGTACAGGATGGTAGAAACGAGTATTTGTTGAGTTTATTGAGGGACAGACACTATACCACCATCCTTTTAGATCAGGGGTCAGGAACCTTTTTGGCTGAGAGAGCCATATATGCCACATATTTTAAAATGTAATTCCATGAGAGCCATACAACAACCCATGTACCTTATGCATTATCCAATAAAAATTTGGTGTTGTCCCGGAGGACAGCTGTGATTGGCTCCAGCCATCCGCAACCATGAACATGAGCAGTAGGAAATGAATGGATTGTAATACATGAGAATGTTTTATATTTTTAACGTTATTATTTTTCTTATTAAAGACCTGTTTGCGAGCCAGATGCAGCCATCAAAATAGCCACATCTGGCTCGCAAGCCATAGATTCCCAACTCCTGCTTTAGATGCTTAATTCTCTAAATCAAAACAATACCATAGATAGTATTACTGTCTCCATTTTAAAGATAAGGGAATTCAGTGGGATCAGATCACTTACCCAAAGCGGCATGGCTGGTAAGCAGAACTAAGATTTGATTTCAAAGCCTATACACTTTTCATCCACCAACTACATTCTCTGGCACAATGGACTACATCACCTTTCACTCACTCCAAAGTAGTGAGCAGAGCCAAAAGAAAACTTTCATAATTTCTGTACTCATATCAACAAATATCAAAGGAATATCACTTTTCCTCATAAGAACCGCATCTTAGAACCCAGAAATAAACCCACAGCTCTATGGACAACTGATATTTGACAGAGGAGGTAAGGAGTAAAGACAATGGAGTAAAGACAGCCTCTTTAATAAACGGTGTTGGGAAAATTGGGACAGCTAATGCAAAAAAATGAAGCTATATCACCAACTTAAACCATTCACAAAAATAAACTCAAAATGGACTTAAATGTAAGCCGTGAAACCATAAGCATCTTAGAAGAAAACATAGGCAGTAAGCTCTCCGACATCTCTTGCAGCGATATATTTGCTGATTTATCTCCACGGGCAAGTGAAATAAAAGACAGTATAAACAAATGGGACTATATCAAACTAAAAAGCTTTTGCACAGCTAAAGACAATAAGAGCAGAATAAAAAGACAAACTACACAATGAGAGAACATATTCGACAATACGTCTGATAAGGGATTAATAACCAAAATTTATAAAGAACTTGTAAATCTCAACACCAGGAAGACAAACAATCCAATCAAAAAATGGGCAAAAGAAATGAATAGACACTTCTCCAAAGAGGACATACAGATGGCCAATAGGCATATGAAAAAATGCTCAACATCACTAATCATTAGAGAAATGCATATTAAAACCACAATGACATATCACTTCACCCCAGCCAGAATGGCGCTCATCAACAAAACAACACAGAATAAGTGCTGGTGAGGATGTGGAGAAAAGGGAACCCTCCTGCACTGCTGGTGAGAATGCAGACTGGTGCAGCCACTGTGGAAAACAGTATGGAGATTCCTCAAAAAATTAAAAATTGAACTGCCTTTTGACCCAGCTATCCCATTTCTAGGAATATACCCTAAGAACACCATAGAACTGTTCCAAAAGGAGAAATGCACACCCATGTTTATGGCAGCATTGTTCACAATAGCGAAGATCTGGAAACAGCTCAAGTGTCCGTCAGTCACGAGTGTATTAAAAAGCTTTGATACAGGCCCTGGCCGGTTGGCTCAGTAGTAGAGCGTCGGCCTGGCGTGCAGAAGTCCCGGGTTCGATTCCCGGCCAGGGCACACAGGAGAAGCACCCATCTGCTTCTCCACCCCTCCCCCTCTCCTTCCTCTCTGTCTCTCTCTTCCCCTCCCACAGCCAAGGCTCCATTGGAGCAGAGATGGCCCGGGCGCTGGGGATGGCTCCTTGGCCTCTGCCCCAGGCGCTAGAGTGGCTCTGGTCGCAGCAGAGCGATGCCCCGGAGGGGCAGAGCATCGCCCCCTGGTGGGCAGAGCGTCGCCCCCTGGTGGGCGTGCCGGGTGGATCCAGGTTGGGCGCATGCGGGAGTCTGTCTGACTGTCTCTCCCCATTTCTAGCTTCAGAAAAATATAAAAAAAAAAAAAAAAAAAAAAGCTTTGATACATGTATACTATGGAATACTAAGCCATAAGAAATGACATCGGATCATTTATAATAACATGGATGGACCTTGATAACATTATATGGAGTGAAATAAGTAAATCAGAAAAAACTAAGAACTATATGAACCCATACATAGATGGGACATAAAAATGAGACTCAGAGACATGAACAAGAATGTGATAGTAACAGGGGTGGGGGGAGGGGGCGAGGAAAGAGAGAGAGGGAGTGGGGGGAGGGAAGGGGCACAAAGAAAACCAGATAGAAGGTAATGGAAGACAATTTGACTTTGGGAGAGGGGTATGCAACATAATCAAATGTCAAAACAATCTGGAGATGTTTTCTCTAAACGTATGTACCCTGATTTATCAATATCACTGCATTAAAATTAATAAAAATAAGATTAAAAAAAAGAACCGCATCTTAGTTTTTCTATTTTTCATGGTTCAATATTACAAGGGTGGGCAAAGTAGGTTTATAGTAACTAATAAATTATAATACAAGAATGAGTGGGGGGAAAAGAGAATAAATGGCCATGTAAAATGTAAACCTACTGTTGCCTACCCCTGTATCTATGCTTTAAGCTTCATTACAAATATTTCTTAAATTTTACCACTTTCTTTTTTTTTTGTATTTTTCTGAAGCCGGAAACGGGGAGAGACAGACAGACTCCCGCATGCGCCTGACCGGGAGCCACCTGGCACGCCCACCCTCCAGGGCGTCACTCTGCCAGGACCAGAGCCACTATAGCGCCTGGGGCAGAGGCCAAGGAGCCATCCCCAGCACCCCGGCCATCTTTGCTCCAATGGAGCCTCACTGCGGGAGGGGAAGAGAGAAACAGAGAGGAAGGAGGGGGGTGGAGAAGCAAATGGGCGCTTCTCCTATGTGCCCTGGCCAGGAATCGAACCCAGGTCCCCCGCACGCCAGGCCGACGCTCTACTGCTGAGCCAACCAGCCAGGGCCTATTTCTTAAATTTTAAACAAATCATTGAATAGTATAGCGATAGGATTTAAGTCTGTGTTTGCTTTTAAGAAACTGAAAATCTTCCCCAAATCTTTTTAATTATAATAAAATCTGAACTAAGAATGCTTGAGAAATGAAATTAATTCTTTTACAAAACCCTATACCAGCCCGGTGTCTCTGTCAACACGTGCACTGCCTCCACCCTGCAACTGACCACCATGGGCCCCTGCCCCAGAGCCACGGCCACTGAGTCAGTGTCACCGCCACCTCAGTACCCACTGGATGATTAAGCCACAATTTTCAATGAGTAAACACATTCCTTTTTGTCACCACACCTTGATGGAGTTTCTGAAGGACAATGAAGATTACTGCCAAGCACAATATAACCTTTATGAGGACAAGAGAACTGTAAAACTCATTACTGTTTCACCAAGACGCCACCAAAAGGCAGTTAACGTGTACACAGAGGTGCTGAATTGAAATATGCACAGCATCCTCCAGTTCTGACCTAGATGAAGGAAGCTTCTATGCACTTCCTTTCTATTGCTCAATATTTCAGATTGAAGGTTTGATTCTTGTTAGGAGGTTCATTTCATTTCCCATTACGCCCAACTTCAAAGCACTAAAAATTTCAAGTGGAGTGTGTTGAAGTTTCTTTAAATCATTTCTCTATTCAACTTTTTAAATTCTTTCATAACCCTCGTATTTTTTTAACTAAATCACCATGGTTTGCATTAACTGCCTCTCATGAAGTCACATAAAAACACAGAATATTTCTTTTTATGTACAATACAACCAATGAGACCTTAAATCAACATTATTGAGAAACTTAATAAGTGTGGATTTACCATACTAGTAAGAGTATGTAAAGCAATGTATGGCGCTGTTCTTCTGGGAAAAGAAGACATCCATGTTTTTGACTGGCTTTTCATAAAGGTGCACAATCATCCAACCAGACTGTTGATGACTAGTTAAGTCTTGGGAAAAAAATAAATTGAAAAATCGATCCTGGCTAGTTGGCTCAGTGGTAGAGCACTGGCCCAGCATGTAGATGTCCCAGGTTTGATTCTAGGTCAAGGCACACAGAAGTGACCATCTGCTTTTTCCACCCCTATCCCTTCTCTCACTTCCTCTCTCTTCCCCTCCCACAGCCATGGCTTGACTGATTCTAGCATATTGGCCCTAGACTTTGAGGAAGGCTCCATGGAACCTCCACCACAGGCACTAAATAGCTTGGCTGCAAGCATGACCCCAAAGCCCAGAGCATCGGCCCCAGACAGGGGTTGCCAGGTGGATCCCAGTCAGGGTGCATGCGGGAGTCTGTCTCACTATCACCCATCTTCTCTCTTAGAAAATAAGCATATATTTTTTTTAATTTTAAAAAAATCAAGTGTAGGTATATGTCTTTGTGGTGTGACTCTAGAGCTTGTACATTTTAACTTTTTTAGATATCATGTTGTGCATTATATACCCAGGACTTATTAATCTTATAATTTATTAATCTTGTAAGTTTATATACCTTTTAACCACTTTCACCCATTTCACCCATCCCCACCTCCGGCAACTACCAATATCCGTTCTCTGAATCTTTTGAGTTCAGCTTTTTTTAGATCCTGCACATAAATGGAATTTATAGTATTTGTCTCTATCTAATTTTACTTAGCATAATTCCTCAATGTCCATTATGTTGTTCAAACTTATTTTTTATGGCTGAAAAGTATTCCATTATTTATATATCCCATATTTTCTTTATTTATCCATCCATGGACACTTAGGTTGTTTCCATATCTTGGCAACTGTAAATAATAATATTGCAATAAGCATAAGGGTGTATATATCTTCTTGAGTTAATGTTTTCAGTTCCTTCAGATAAATACCCAAAAGTAAGATTGCTTGAACATTCAGTAGTTCTATTTTTAACTTTTTACAATCCTCCATACTGTTCTTCATAGTGGCTACACCCATTAAATTCCCACCAACAGTGCACAGGCTTCTCTTCTGTCCAAATCGTCTCCGATACTTGTTATCACATCTTTTTGATAGCAGCCATTCCAACAGGTGGGAAGTGATATCTCATTGTGGTTTCTGGATTTGCATTTCCCTGATGATTACTAATGTTGAGACCTTTTTAGGGACCTGTCAATCATCTATATGTCTTTTTAAAAAATGTCTAATCAGATCCTGTGTCCATTTTTAAATTGGATTTTTTTTCACTACGTTGTGTGAGTTCTTCATATATTGTAGATATTAACTCCAATACAGATATGATTTGCAAAATAGTTTATAGTAAAATTATTAAAATTAATAAGAGTTCAGCAAGTTGCTAAAACAATATACAAACCTAACTTCATATACAACAGAAATAAGAAAATGTATATTTTTAAAGAGTACCATTTAAAATATCAACAAAAAAAATGACAACTAAAAATCCTAACAAAATGTTTATGGAAGAAAAATGAAAAATTACAAAACTTGGTTTCAAGCTGTTAAACACATAATTAAATGAAGATATATATTATGCATAAATTGGAATATTTAATACCATAAAATCCATTCTAAGTTAATCTAAAAGTCACTGTGATACAAATCAAAATTGAAATGTGCTCTAAGGAGGAGAATAATGACAAAGGTAAAAGAGCAGGATTTTAACAACTTGACAAGCAGACATGAAAGAACCAGACCCAAGAAGAGTAGAGATGATTTGAAAAAATAAGATATGAGGAAAGTTATCAGATATGAGGAAAGTGCCAATAATAAAGACATTCCAATATTGAGAAGGAATAAGTATCTTGCTTATTCAGCATCCTCTCCATTATAAATCAATAAAGATATTTCCCCTTTGTTCCATAAAACCCTTCACCATCTCCTTACTCTTGCAAATGGGTCTTACTTATTATCTAAACATAAGAGCAAGACGGCCACGCAAAAATCTGCTTTTACATTTGTCATCATTCTCCTTCTTAGAACACATTTCAACTTCTGCACTATTCTAAATGTCCATATTCAAACATTATTACTGACATTTTTATGGAGTATATGAGAAAATACTGTTGAGAAGTGACAGGAAACAAGACGAGACATTCAAAGGCAGGAGTTAATATTATCTGGACAGTAACTACAATAATATAGTGCAAGTTAATTACAAAGCACATTTACTACAGCTCCAGTCCTTCTGGTCATAAAAAAATAAGGCAAAGTCATAAAATAAAAACAGTATTATAAAATAAATTTTTAAATATATATTTAACTTAGAAAATTTTATAAATTAATTGTAATGATTTTTTAAAAATCACAACTACCGCCCTGTACAGAGTACTCTACAAAGTTATACACAATGACACAAAGAAAAGAAAGATAGATGAGCAGGAAATGATAGCACAGTGGATATTCCAAGTGTTCTAGGTGGGATAAATATGATACTAAAGAAAAAAAATAAAAGACGGGAGTGATTAAATATTATGTAGCAGATGTCATAACAAAAAAATAAATATAGTAAGTTGGAATTAACAAGGCAGTAGTTAAAAACTAAAGGCTGACTGAAAGTTTTGAATTTTATACAGAAACAACAGAAAGTCACTGCAGGTTCTTGATCGTGGGAGTAAAACACAAAAGCAGTGTCAGAGAAAGTAATTCTAACAGCTGTGTGTAGGACGAGTTGGAGGGGAAAGAAACCAGAGACGGGGAACAAACAGCTACAAAGCTATTACAGTCACAAACGTGATGAAATAAGGAAGCATGAAGTATGGGGAAATGTGAAATGGTCAAGACTTAGACAACAACAAAAAGTGTGGAACAAATAAAAAAATGGGAACATAGGAGAGGCATTCCTTACATTTATTAAATTCATATAACTATTTTCACAACAACCCAACACTATTTCATCATTTAGATATACATATATTTTTTAATTTAATAATGTATTAAAGAATTGGTGTGCATAATTATACTAAACTCTATAGGAATGCCATAAGAATAACAGGAGTTAATATTAAAAATAACTTCTAATTATAAACATTACATAAATATTAACTTAATAATTTCTTAAGGAGGAGATGGGTATGATATAATAGAAATGTTCCAGCCATAAAGTCAAAAGACCTGAATTCAAATTGTTTCTATTAGTTGTGCCTTTAATGGACCTTAATTAAGTCATTTAACCATACTGAGTAACCATTTTTAATAAGTAAAATGGGAAAAAATACAGTCTCTCACAAAGGCCTCAAAAAATAAATGAAATGATTCATTACAAAATCCCTAAAACGGGTGTGAACCTTGGTGGGTAAGGAATGTTTGGCACAGGGTGGAGAGAAGAGGAAGATGGGATACAGGGGTCCCTTCTGGCTGACCGCATTAGAGAAACAGCCGCAAGTATTTTCAAAGAACCATAACAGTCCTGCCCTTCTCCATATTATTTTATTTTAAATAAATATTGTATTTTAAAAAGTACAAAAAAAAATCCCTGAAATATCTTATTAAGGCTCTACTTTAAAAAATGCCTTACGTATACAATCTAATCCACATTTGCATAAAAAAGCAATAGTCAAAAGCTATATTACCAACATTTTAAAAACAACAGGCAATTAGTAATTTTTTTAATTTACAAAAAAAATATCAGGGTTCGATTCCCGGTCAGGGCACATAGGAGAAGCGCCCATTTGCTTCTCCACCCCTCCGCCGCGCTTTCCTCTCTGCCTCTCTCGTCCCCTCCCGCAGCCAAGGCTCCATTGGAGCAAAAGATGGCCCGGGCGCTGGGCATGGCTCTGTGGCCTCTGCCTCAGGCGCTAGAGTGGCTCTGGTAGCAACATGGCGACGCCCAGGATGGGCAGAGCATCGCCCCCCTGGTGGGCAGAGCATCGCCCCTGGTGGGCGTGCTGGGTGGATCCCGGTCGGGCGCATGCGGGAGTCTGTCTGACTGTCTCTCCCTGTTTCCAGCTTCAGAAAAATGGAAGAAAAAAAAAATCAGAATTCACACTTACAATTCCAATATATATTACTTGAGAAAGAAGTTAAAATGATCAACAGACCAAATATAATCAGTGCATCCCGAGGCAACTTAAAGAGTAGGAAAGTAGGGAATAAGTTGAAGTTAACTAGTCTTAGGCCAGACTCGTACTGACTTCTACCTGACAGAAAGAAATGAATTAAAAATTCCCTGGTAAGATCAACCCACTCATGGATCCCTAAGGTAGGAAATAGTTTACAAAATCGACTGCAGAATACATTTAGCTCAGTACAGTTTTAGACACAAGATTTAAAGAGGATATAAATTTGCAGTATTTATAAATATTTCTTTTCCAGTCTAGACCAACCAGGTTCCACTTAGCAAGGGAACTAGTCATTCATTCAACTGCACAATATACCAAAGAATGCATTGTGAGCAATACAAACAGTGTCAGAACCAGTCTTGAAAAAATAAGATCAATACATACAAAAAGATGCCATAGTACAAGTATAAATAAAATATTATTTATGCAAGAAGGACTTAGAAAGCTTTAGAAAATACATGGACTGAATTTTTGCGTAACGAAACTAGAAAGAAGAGAGGAAGGAATGACTGTTGGAAGGCCCAGTGTAGGGCAATGACAGAGACTACACGGACTCACAAGAAGACTAGACTGAAATTAGATGATCAGAGTATCGTATTTGGAATCAGTCTGCAAAAGCCTTGAGTACCACCATAAGGGATTTGAACTTTATTTTGCATATACTAGAGTTTATGAATAAGGAGAGATGAAGAATGAAAGGTTTAAATTAGAAATATTAATCTCACATAATGACGAGAGAAATGTTTTTGCTTTTAAAGTGCAAACTTGTGTCGCTCTGTCTAATTGATAAAGTATTTCTCAGTCATGTGTTTATTTATCTAATACTTACTGAGCACCGACTATTTGGCCGGCACAACACTCAACGCTGGAAGTACAAAGTAAAATAAAATATAATCCTTGTTCCTTTCAAGTAGTTTATAATCTAGTAAGAGAAACATAATAAATTAGTAATAATCATGTTATAATCAAAGTATACACAGGATACATGGAAGCAAAAAAGAGGATCAGGAAATGATATTTTTAGGTATTAAAGTGAATTTGGAAGGTCAGGTAAAAGTTAAAGTTGTACTTCCTAAACTTGACTGTATATCAGAACCACATATAGAACTGAAGTCTGGGCCTTGCTTCATATTTAATAAATTAGAATCTCCAGAAATGAAGCTGAGAAATCAACGTTTTCAACGTGCACCACAAGTAATTCAGAATCACAGCCAGGTTTAGAGAGCACTGAGCTGAAAATATAAACAACCATTTTAAGGAAAGAGAATAATTTCACATACTCTGATCAGAAGATCAGAGGGAATCAGAATAAAAGTTGTGACATAACTAATGTGATATTTCAGAAAGGATCTATGGAACTACGAATCAATGTGAACTTTCAAAAAGGAAATCACATGTGACACGCATTTTAGTAAGTGATTTTTTTTTATTTGTCCATTGATTTGGGAAAGAGAGAGAGAGGGAGAGAAGAGGAGGAGGGAGAGAAAAGAGGGGGAAGGAGAGAGAAGAAGGGGGAGGAGAGAGAAGAAGGAGCAGGAGAGAAAAAAGTGGGAAGGAGAGAAAAGGGGGGAGGGAGAGAGAAGGGGGAGGGAGAGAAGAGGGGGAAGAGAGAGAAGGGGGAGGGAGAGAGAAGAGGGAGAGGAGAGAGAGAGAGAAGCATCAAGTCCTTTCACTTAGTTGTTCCATTTAGTTGTGTACTCGCTGGTTGCTTTTCCTCCTGCCCTGACTGGGGTTGAACCCGTGGCTTCTGGTGTGCTGGGTTGATGCTTTATACACTCAGCCACCCAGTCAGGGCCTAGTAAATGACTTGAAATGAACTAATTTCCCACCAAAATGTATGGGAAAACTAAATGCAAATACTTTGCATTTCAAAACAAAGGTAAATTGCTCCTTTAAAGAAAGCAAACACTTTTTTTTAAAAGCCAGAACTCTACTCATAAGTGTTACTAAATAAAGTGACCGTTTCTCTCAGGATACATATCTGGACTATGACAGAACTTATAATAATATTGTTTAACTTGAAAAGGTTCCATAATGTATAAAATAAATGCAAACTGCATCTTGAAATTCAAGATTTAAAACCAAAATTATTCTTAATAATTAAGTTTCTAAACTGTTATTTCATAATAACTTTTAACTTTCTGAATAAAAATGTACTTATAATTATATTTTTATACTTAATTCCAGGTAGAAGTAGGACAAGTCACCAAAAGAGTAGTATTCACCATAACAGGTGAAAACCTTTTCTTTGATTTCTGTTTGTTAAATAACAAACGGCTAAACCACCAACTAAAACCCCACTTCATTCCCCAACAGACTTTATAAACCAGACAGGCAATCATTTGAAACAAGAATGAGCATTTAAAAAATATTCTTCAGATACCCTGGGACAAACCTATTAATTATAATATATAAAATATCCTACAGTTATGTTCTACTTTTAAAAAGTCCATCTAAATCTTACTTAAACCATTTACACATTTCCTAATGACTTATGGATCAAACAAAGACTCAAAGACTCATTTACCAAGGTGGAAACTTGCCAAACCATGCACTGTAGCTGCCTAGAGCAGCACCCAGGGTATAGAAGCAACAAGGGTTAAAAACCAAAGGATTAACCGTATATAGACCTCCTAAGGAGAAACAACTGACAAATTATAATTGGCTAATTACAAGAATAATACCTGTATACTTGATATAACTAACCATCCTTTCTCAGACTTATTTTTTTATTTTTTTTATTTATTATTTTTTTTCCTGAAGCTGGAAACGGGGAGAGACAGACAGACTCCCGCATGCGCCCGACCGGGATCCACCCGGTACGCCCACCAGGGGCGACGTTCTGCCCCTCCGGGGCATCGCTCTGCCGCGACCAGAGCCACTCTAGCGCCTGGGGCAGAGGCCAAGGAGCCATCCCCAGCGCCCGGGCCATCTTTGCTCCAATGGAGCCTTGGCTGCGGGAGGGGAAGAGAGAGACAGAGAGGAAGGAGGGGGGCAGGGTGGAAAAGCAAATGGGCACTTCTCCTATGTGCCTTGGCCGGAAATCAAACCCAGATCCCCCACACGCCAGGCCAACGCTCTACCGCTGAGCCAACCGGCCAGGGCCAATTATTTTTTAAAAAATAGTAATATTATAGTAGCCTTAAGTTCTATTGAAAATACAGGAATTAAATTATAGTTCTTGTCAGCTTCTCAAATTAAAACGATCTATTTACAGGAATATAACTTTTGTTTCCTGAGTCACTTGCTGCCTTTCCGCGCCTGCGCACTTTCTACGTATCTCTATTTGCTTTTTACTGCAAGAACCTGAACCCGCAAAGAGAGTATTGTCACCACATTCTAGCTGAGGAAACAGGATTAGCATGGCCAAGTGACTTATCAAAATCACCACTAAACCCGTATTTCAAACTCAGATGTGTCTGACTGCAAAGCTCTCTCCGCACACTGCCTCACAGATAAAGAACAGAGGACTAAATAAATGAAACCTAAACAACTGAGTTGACTGCACTCTCTTCTATAACTGCTTTGGTATTAGCAAAAACAGACCTCTCCTGTCTGACAAACCAAATGCAGAGGCTGTGGATCTGAGGGCGAAGGTGTAGAGGTGCCGCCCAGTATCTGAACTCCCTCACATAATTTGGAAATATCCCACTTTACAAGTCGTCATAGAAGCCAGAGCCCACACCCCTATATACAATGCCACATTGTAGTTCTTCCTGTCACTCAGCCCCCACAACCTCCTGGAGTATAGACAAAAGCACTTAATCTATACTTAATCTATGCTCTGCCAATAGGACATCCCTCCAAGGTCTTTAAATTAAGAGCGCAAGACTAAGAAGCTGGGACAGCAAAGGCTGGATTTTGGCAGCAGGCAGCAATATCAACATTAAGTTTCCAAAGGCAATGGTAGCAGCTGAGTCTAGACAGCAATTTGCAGCTGCATTACTGTCATTAGATTGGACTGGTTTTATGTCACACTTTTTAGATATGTCTTCGCTGCTACCTAGGCTTCCTTGTTCTTGACGATTAAGAGCTCCAGCCTTCCTACCAATTTGGTGTACTAATCAATATGCTTTCAGTAATTCCTTTTCTATTTGAATCTCAGAATTGTCTTTTATTGTCTGCAATTAAAAACCCACATCGAGGCATTTAATGATTAAATAAATCACACTAAACAATTATACTTCATCAAATCTTTTCACCTTAGTATTGACTGATGGTTTATATAATTTTCCATTACAGCCTTAACTAAGTTACTATACATAAGTTGTTCTGGTCAAGTATGTGGTGATATGTTCTAACAACAACAACAAAAATTTTTCAAGTTTCCTTACCTTTTCCGAAAACAACACAGAAAATACTATATAATAACAATCATCTAAAGGTAATTTTCCTTAAGGTTCAAAGTCATGCTTTATTAAGAATTCTTACCTGTCAGGAATACCTAGCCTCTTCACACTTCTATAAACAGAAAGAGTATTTGCCACATGTCGATAATTAAACCAGAAGCGGGATGTACACACCTAAAGTATTAAAACAAACATTATTTTTATAAATCAAAATAAGCCAGGAAGTTAGAGAATCATTTCTCTAGGGAGAGGTCTTTCATAATTAGCATGAAATAAAAAGACCACTCAGCTTAAGAAAAAACAAATCTTTGGGAAATTTAATCAAACAGTGAATCAACTTAGTTACTCTCAATTTATGTGATTCTATAATACTCCTGTTTCTAAAAGATTAAATTCTTTAAACTCAAAGACAGCGCACATAATCTCTTCACAGAATAGGAAAAAAAAAATTAACTGCCATAGGTTATATATCAGTAATATTCCTTTTACTCGATTGCTTCCTAATTTTAGTTTAGACTAAAATATAACATGCAAAAGTTTTATACATATGTAAGAAAATTAATTATAAAGCTGTTAAACTGAACAGAAAATAGAAACAATTCAAACTAGTTTTACACTTACAAAACTGCACTATTAGAATGTTTTGCAATTTTTTTATATTGACATAGAAAACAGAAGTTCTAAAGTGACACAAAATGGTATTCTAAAAAAGTAACATTCCTAAAAATGATAGCAAAGTACTAGAAAAATCTAACAGCACGCCTCAAAAGTCAGCCCTCTTGAGCATCCATTCCAAAAGAGGCAACAGAGACTGGGGTCAGTGGTTGTATCAATCCACCAAGCACCCTCCTACTTCCTACCACATGGCTCTGCTGATAGTAAAGGTAACAGCAGTTTTGAGACTAGCATAAATATTCTTATCCCGGCAAATAGGAAGGAACTACAAAATTCTTTTATTAAAATAAATTTTCAACATGGAATCCAATAAAAGACTAAAGTTTTTGATTTTGACTACATAAAAATGTAAAACTTCGTATGTAAAAAACACCATAAAATCCTAACAAATGAAAAACTTGAAATAACCATAATGCAATTTAAAAAACCCAATTTTGAAAAATAAGCAAAGATTGAGAGCAAATATTTCATGACAAGAGTATTAAACATGTACAATAAAACTCCTACAGATGCTCAACTTCTATAATAATTTAAAAAACGCAAATTGAATTGAAAGTAACCAAAAGTCTGACAATTCATATTAGTAAAAATACAGGGAAATGAATACACGTATCCTACTGATGGGAATGTAGACTAAAATAATTCTAAAACTGTAATACGCAATACACATTAATCCTTTGAGTAGTAGTATGAACGTTTATGTATATCCTCGTGCCTCCTGATCATCCAGGAGATAACAAAATTTTTTACTTTAAAAATGTGTAAGGCAAAAAATTAAATAAATAAATAAATAAATGTGTAAGGCAACATTAAAAAAAGGCAAATGTATGTTCTTCTTGTTTCCATAAATTGGTTATCAAACAAACATGATTTTAAGTTAATAAAACTGTATGTAACTGAAACTAATTTCATTTTTTGAAAAGAAACTTACTACTGCAGGTCAACGAGCATGAAAAAAACTCACTATTCAAAGGGTTAAGTTTGAAAATGTATTTACCTTTTAATTTAGCTCATATAAGTATGCAAAAATATGTGTTCAAGGATTTTCACTACAACATTGCCTGTAGTAGCAAATATTAAAACCAAAATGGTAGAAATAAAATCACTACCCATCAGTAGCAGAGAATCTATGAGTTCCCTAACTTGAGCAGAACCAATATAATTTATATCTGAACTAGTTACAATAAAAACCAATGTGTTTAGTGCACTTTACTATACCCAAAAGGATTTTGTCATCTATTACTGTATTTAATGAGCATAAGCCTAGGAAACTGTCCTCATTTTCACCAGCAATTTACAATACATAAAGTTAAGGTGGAAAAAAGACAGGACAAGAAAATACCAATTTACATTATTATATGTATTCACGGAATGGATTATAAAAAAAAAAGCAAGTTGGAAAAAAATATGTGGTATGATCCATTTATCTTTTTAAAAGGAGGCAGGGGTAACCAGAAATGTGATTATATGCATTGGAAATTTCTAAAAAGACACAGAAGAAACTGGTAACAGTGATAAAAAAAATAAAAATGAGAGCCAAAGAGGGGTACAATAATAACTTTTCAGCTTATTTCCTTCAATACTGTACATTTAAAAAAAATTTATAACTTTATTTTATTAGAGGCAAAATATTTCATTCAAAGTAGATACTAAGGCCAAAACAGAATCCAATTTTCCTTCACCTCCCTGTGGTGGCAAAAGTTTTCTGTCATATTACAGTATCAAAGGGGCATGGCATTTACCTGTGGTCATCTAATCAATACTAAAAAATTAATTCAAACTAGAAAAATATATATATATTTTTAATCTGAATTATGTAACACTGAAAGAAATGCATGTTTACTACTTCCAAGTTGGCCCTGGCCAAATCTCATAATTTTCCATTTAAGAAAGTATAATTTATTGAAGTCTCATTATAGTAAGTCTGGGTTAATGTGTAAAATATCAATATTATACAAAATATGAAAACTACAGTCACTGTGGAATGCTCAGTAATAATTCTTTTTCACCTCTCTCACCTGAAACCCAGGTTACTGAGATTGGGGAGGCACCTGGTTAGAGGTTTCCAAAACAAGGAAGGCTTTAATGTGTGTTCAGTATAACCTAACAGGCTCTTTTTTTAAAGAATAAGTCCAGTAGCAATTAGTTGTCTACACACAGGCAGTTACTGCATTTTAAGAATTCCCGTAGACTAATCACAGAAGAGCCCTTAGTTTCCCGTAAAGCACCTTATCCTCTCAGATTGGTAGATCATGGCCTGCCTCCTAATAGTTTCCTGACTAGTAAGTGGTCATGGAACACCTGTCTATTATCTCAAGCAGCTTTTTGTTCAATTCCTTCATAAAATCTCTTGTGAGGGGTGGGATATAGAAGACATTCTATTCTGGAAAACAAGAAAATGAGCCATAAACCCATATTTTAGTGTTCTATTTAATCACAGTAAAGTTATCTTGAATACAAATATTTATAGCAATTATAATCACTCTTTATTTACTTCTAGCAACCTGTAGATAAATACCTTAACATTTTTTAAATTTTTATTTATTGAATTTAGCAAGAGAGGAAGGGAGAAAGAGAGAGAGAGGAACATCAAACTGCCCCTGCATGTGCCCTGACCAGGAATCGAACCAGCAGCCTCTGCACTTAGGGACAATGCTCTAACCAACCTGACTATCTGGAACTTACAAGGCCTTAAACGTTCAATCTCCCTTTGACCTTAGTGAAGTTGATTATAGTTGTAAATGTTTGTTCTACACTTCTGATGGAATTCCTCTACTCATCTCCCTTGTATTCCCACTGTATTCTTAGTTCCCCAATTATTCCTCCTTTTCCAACAAGAGTTACTGGCTTTGAAATGCTATACATTCTTTGAACCCTTCCATTTTCACAAAAATCAGCTTCCTTTCTTGCCTCTTTATTTTTTCACCTTTTCTTCCAGTAGATCCTTTTATACATTTTTTCCACTAAGTCAAATTTATTGTATCTTCTAATCACGTAAATATCATTAAATGAATCTCCAATAGTAAACTATTATCCAAATACTTTCCAAGCAAAAGAAAAACAAAATTGCCTGACTGGTAGTGGTGCAATGGATAAAGTGTTGGCCTAGAACACCGAGGACCCAGGGTCAAAACCCCAAGGTCAATGGCTTTGAGCATGGGGTTGCCGATTTGAGCGTGGAATCCTAGACATGACCGCATGGTCACTGGCTTGAGCCCAAAGATCACTTGCTTGAAGCCCAAGACTGCTGGCTTGAGCCCAAGGTCGCTGGCTTGAGCAAGGGGTCACTGGCTCAGCTGGAGTCCCCAGTCACAGCACATGTGAGAAAGCAATCAATGAATAACTAAGATGCTGCAATTATGAGTTGATGCTTCTCATCTCTCATCCCTTTCCTTCCTATCTGTCTGTCCCCTCAACCTACCCCCCACGTGGTAAAAAAAAAAAAAAAAAAGGAAAGAAAAAAAATTGATCACATGTATTCTATTTGGAATATTAAAAATACAAATTTATGAATCCAGATAAAGACAATTCATACCAACAACTACAAAAAAAAGGCAAAGGAAAAAAGTGAGCTAATAAACAAAACTAAGAATCAAAACAGGCCCTGGTTGGTTGGCTCAGTGGTAGAGCATCAGTCTGGGAAGTGAAAGTCCCAGGTTCAATTTCCACTCAGGGCACACAGAAGCAACCATTTGCTTCTCTACCCCTCCCCTTTTTTTCTTTTTTTCTCTTCCTCTCCCACAGCCATGGCTCTACTGATTTGAGCATAATGGCCCCAGACGCTGAGGATGGTTCCATGGAGCCTCTGCCTGAAGCACTAAAAATAACCTGGTTGCACGCATGGCCTCAATGGGCAAAGCATCAGCCCCAGACATGGGTCGTCGGATGGATCCCAGTCAGGGCACATGCGGGGAGTCTGTCTCTCTATCTCCTCTCCTCCCCCTTGGAAAAGAAGAAAAAAAATAAGAAAAATTAAAAAAGAATCAAAACAGTGCAGATTAAAACAAAATTTAATTTCCTGCCCAGCAATCAAAAAGAAAAGATAAATATTAATAATACACAATTGACTTGAGATTAGAAAAAGAAGTGTAGCATTTCAGGAGGGCAGTTGTGCTCCGTGACTTCATAGGAGTTTATCCTAAAAAGAAAAGCAGTCAACTTCACAAAGATATGTGTATAAGGATGTCCAACATAGCCCTGTTGAAAATAATGAAAAATTTAGGATCTAAATGCATGAATTGGAAATTATCATACATTCATAAAAGAGAAACAATACAGCCTTTGGAAAAGATTATGTGTCCCAAATCTACTGGCAGGGAAAGATTCTCCAAACTATACTACAAAGGAATTGTAAAATAGCAGGTATAATATGATCCTTGTATATAAAATCATATATCATTATGCTTACGCATGAAGAGAGAGAAAATTAGAAGAATGTTCACCAAAATGTTGATTTTGGCATGCAAGACTTGAAGATATTTTTCCTGTCCTTTTTTTTTAATTAAGATGAAATTCATATAACATAAAATTAACATGTCTTCTAAGTTTTTTGGTATTAACTGAATTTTCTACAATGATCATACACTTTTGTAAAGAGAAAAAAATTTTAATAAAAATAAAACAGCCTAAGGGTATTTCTATACTAATATTATAAATAAAAAATACAATTACTATTTTCCATCATTAAATTAACTGTATATTTTATTTAAGGCTTCCTTTAAAAACAGCACCCCTAATTTATTCTTATAATTATTAACATATAACCACTTGATAGATATATTGAAGGCAAAGAATATTACTGGTTAATACAGTCAACTTCAAATACAGCAAATCAAAATAAAGAATTTCTATTATAAGATATAAATTTCATTTTCAAAAATTTGATTCATGAAAAAGTTCTCAGACACATACCTAAGGTGAACACCGTGGTATACCTTTATAGATTATACTTACCAAAACAGCCCAGTTGTTTGTGTGGCCACTTCTAAAGAACTGCTCTGCTTGATCCTGTCAGTCAAATAACAGCAAAGAGATTAGAAGGAAGTCACATTTCCCAGAATAAAAACTGGTAAAGAACAGGTAAGATTCATGCAGTTTTTAATTGTAATAACGGTAGGTCATCATTATGTAAGTTTATAAAGAGTCTAGTTTTAACCTTATGACAAATAAAAAATTTTATTTTTTGTTAGGGGGCATTATTTGTTTGTTTTTAAACATTTTTATCCCAGCCATTTCTTCCTTATATGCTTCTTGTTTTCCTTTTGGTCTTCAAATTTTGAATGACTTATTTCATATCTTGATTCTACACATAACAATTAATATCCTTCCTGTTGAAATTTCATTCAGTATTTGTACTCTGTGTGCTTCCAGTTACTTTACTTGAACTCACCAATATATTTGAGCACATTCTTGAGCACACTGCCATGTACCATTTCACTAATCTGTTAAAGTGAGTCTGACTTTATTTGCAGGCATAAACCTCACATCCAGATACCTAATGAACATTATTTTTAGTATATATTAAAATAATAACAAATATAAATCGTAGTGACCTCAGATCTGCTCCCAAACAGTATTAATTACTAGGCCAATCAAACTTCTTGGATTCAAATCTGGGCATTATTTATTGCCTGAATAAACTCAGGAAAGTTGCTTAACTGCTCTGTGCCTCCATTTCCCCATCTATAAAAGGTAATGTTACCCCACTCACAGGATGTAGGAATGGTGACTGGAACCTGGTTATTGTATAACAACTGTTAGCTGCTTTAATGTTCAGCTGGCAAGAAAATTTCAGGGAGAATGAAATTTAAAAATTCACTCAAATTTGTGTGAGTCATTCACACACACACACACTTTTTTTAACCTTTGTCAAAAGCTACCTAGATGCTTTAAAAAGCAATGTGCTATATTACTTACAGCAAATTTTTTTATTAGTATAAAGAGTTCACTCTAAAATAACAATAGTGTAGTAAATGCATAAACCAGTAACTTAGTCATGTATTATCATTAACAAGTATTATGTACTATACATAATTTTATGCACTATACTTTATATGACTGGCAGTGCAGTAGATTTGTTTAAACCAGCATCACCACAAGCACATGAGTAATGCATGCCTTGCACATCATGATGGCTATGATATCACTAGAAATGAACACTAGAAAATTTAGGAATATCTTTTAATACGTGGAATAACATTTTTGCTATTACCTTGTAAGTTTTGATGTGTAAAAATGTTTTTGCCTGACCAGGCGGTGGTGCAGTGGATAGAGCACCGAACTGGGATGCCGAGGACCCAGGTTCGAGACTCTGAAGTCGCTAGCTTGAGCGTGGGCTCATCTGGTTTGAGCAAAAGCTCACCAGCTTAGAACCAAGGTCGCTGGCTTGTGCAAGGGGTTACTTGGTCTGCTGAAGGCCCACAGTCAAGGCACATATGAGAAAGCAATCAATGAACAACTAAGGTGCCACAACGAAAAACTGATGATTGATGCTTCTCATCTCTCTCTGTTCCTGTCTGTCTGTCTCTATCTATCCCTCTTTCTGACTCTGTCTCTGTAAAAAAATAAAAAAATAATAAAAACTTTTTTAAAAAATCCTATAGACAAATGGTGTAAGCTTGCTAATGAATTATGTCCCATCCCCCTCCTCCTTTTCCCAACCTGTGTGTGAGAGAGCAAATGTATATAACCTGCCACAAGGACTGTGCCCAGCACAAGTGATTTGGGTCTGCAAATGCCCCATGTCAGCGTTATGCAGCTGGCATATTTAATAAATCCCCTCCTTTAATAAAACCCTTCAAAATTCAAAAAAAAAAAAAGCAATGTGCTATAGTGGACAAAGCACTGGTTTGGGAATTTTAAGATATGGGTGTTTGCCCAGGTCATATCCCTCACCTGACTAGGAGACCGGGGTAAGTCATTTAGCTGTTTAGACTTGACTCTCCTCATGTAGAAAATAGAGCTGAATATCCCTTCCAGGTCCAAAATTCTTACATTAGGACTATCGTGAAAAACTTGAGATGTTAGAACTCCTTTGTGATTGTTTATAGGCAATTGGGCATTGCAAAGTTATTCATTCTACATGTAGTTAATGGAGTACAATATGTACTATGTATCAGACACCATGTAATGTACAGAGATACAAAAATCACTGAAAAGTGCTGCTTCTCTCAAGAATCCTGGAATTCAATAAGGAAGACAAGCATGCAAACACATTACAATGTAACATTCATTCATACATCACTTCATTGGGCACCATGTGCCAGCAACTGTCCTAAGTGCTCAGAATACAATGATGGACAAAAACAATCATAGTACTTGTCTCCAAAGAGATTACTATCCAATTTGCTACACACATTAAGCAGATAAAGACAACCTATAAATTCTATAAAGGTAAGATACACAGTATCATAAGCCTGTAACGGGGAAATGACCTAATCTGCGGGTTAGGGTGTGGGAGGGTTATGGAAATTTTTCCCAGAGAAGTGACATTTGGATTAGGATCCAAAGGTGAAGATAAGAGGAAAGAGAGTTCCAGAGAAAATATGGGCCCTAATAGCAGATGGGGCTCAAAGGTTTTGAGAAACTGATAGATTTGCACAACTACAATTTTGAAAGAGAGAACTGGAGGTATAAGCAGGGGCCAAGTTTGCAAGGCCTTGTATACAGGCCATAATAGAGATTGGGTTCTTTATCCTAAAAGCAATATTAAGATGTACATGATTGATATGATCAATTTGCATTTTTAATAGTTACCCTGGCTTTGGCTTGGAGTACAAACTGGAAGGAAGAAAAAAGGACTTGACATGAAGCAGTGAGAAAGCTATTGTACTCCAAGTGAAAAATGATGGAATAAAAGCACAAAGCATACACGGGTTATAATCTAGGAGAGCTATCCTAGTTTAGTGTACAAATTACAACAGTAAAATCAAAGGAAAGGGATAGAGAAAACTTCTACAGAGGTTATGCTTTTACTGCATGTTAGTAAATGGACAGAAGAAACAAGAACTATCAAACATGGTAATGTGAAAAAACACAGTAACAGTCAAAAAAAGAAATAAAGAATGGTCCAAAATAAAGTACACAAGATAATCCGCTAGCTTAAAGAAGGAAAATAGAACTTCTATTCATATTTGTATTATCTCAAAAATATGTTATAAATACTGAATATATAAATTAGCATTAATTTATCAATATATAGAGTATATCCTCAATATACTTTTTAAATGGTGGGAACATGTATTCAAAAAGTTTGTTGTCCACTGACCAAAGCTCAACGAACTGAGATGGTGGGGAGAATGGGCTCCAATATGAAGACTGGAAAAGTAGAGGCCAGATCATGATGTTAACTTTATTCTGTATGCAATGGGAAAGCACTGTAAGGATTCAATCAGAAGAATAACCTGATCAGGTCTACATTTTAAGAAGACTAATCTAGCATCTAAGTAAGGGGGTTTGGAAGCCTAGGGGAAAACAAGATACAATAACTGCAGTAGTGTAGGCAAAAATTGACCAGGCTTGCATCAAGCCAGTGGAACTAAAGGGGTAAAAGCAATCTTCAAAGTTCAGAACACAACCTTTAGTTTTAACACTGGGATAAAGAGAGAAGTTTATATTTTAAAAACCCAGGTTTCTAGCCTAGAAGCAACCCCGTAGGAAATGGGGTAGATAGAAGATAAAACTTTGGACACAGGTTCTCAAATGCCTGCTTGACTATACGGGCTCCCTCACCAGCTTGACAGGCCTGGAAATGATGCTCGAGTTCTAGACCGTAGACTGGAATGAGGTCTTTCTTATCGAGTGCAATGTGCCGCAAAAGCTTTATAAAGGGCCAGGACGTCCTGTGAGCCAAAAAACAAAACACCGCACCCCTCTGACTCCGGTCGACGGGGAGCGCTGCGGCTTCACAGGAGGGACCTAAGGGCGGCACTCTGCTCACACTCGTCCGCGCAAACGCAAAGGATCAGGTCCTCCCTCGTCTCCCAGAATCCGATGCTTTTAATTCGCCGTTTTAAAAAGCTGAAACAGACCGACAGTGTCCTACCCCGTCCCGGTGACACCCACCCCACAGCCCAGTCCGCCCAGTAAGAGGTTAATGACTCCAAGAGACTTCGCTCAGCTCCTGTGTGTCGGACAAGCTGTGCTCCCAGAGCCCGGTCGCTCGGAGGGCCTGACTCCTACCTCGATCTGACTAGTGGCCAAGCTGCCGAGGGACAAGAGCAACAACCCTGCCAGGGCAGTTACAGCCCAGCTGCAAAGGCAGGTGGCGACCATGTTTGGCCAGCTTCTGCCTCCCGCACCTGGCTGAGGCGGGGCGAGTGCCGTAAAGCTGCGCGGCGGGCTTTGCGTGTTTTTTGCGACACTAGCCCCCACCTCCTTGAGGTGTGAGAGTCGCCAGCCCTTAGAAAGTATTGATAAATCGTCCCCAGTGGTAGAGCTTCCCAGATTGCCGAGTGAATAGGCCTTTATCTTTCCGGCATTTTCAGTTTTTTGCATTATAAAATAGATATAACGTTGAAAACACTTTAGAAAGGGACGGAAGAAAAATCTGTGATCCTGTAAACTTAGAATCTAATTCCTTTTTTGCCTAGCGCTGCCCGTCTTCAACTATATGAAGCCGGACGATTAATTGGGTCAATTGCAAATGGAAAGATAGGTGGGTGCTGCAACAGGTTTAGGGCCTGTCACTTATTGAAAGTATGAACGTGTGGAAACATTTTTTTTTTTTCTGTAGTTGTGGAGCTAAAACATCTCAAAGACAGTCTGAGGATTTAATAAGATCATGTATATTTGTTCAATAATGTTCATTATATGCAATAAATTTTAAATTGTTTTTCAAATAGCGTGACATAAACATGTGTTTATACTGTGTCGAGGTAAGAAATGTCCAAGCCTGTAAGCATTTTTATGAATTTATTTGAGCCAAAATGATGACAATCGCCAAGAAGTAAAATCTCAAGGGATTGAGAAAATAGGGAATGGCAAATTTTCTTTTTCCATTGATTTTGAGACAGAAGAAAGGAAGGGGAGGGGTGGAGGAGGAGATATAGAACCATCAACTCCCTTGTTCTGCTTAGTTGTGCACTCATTGATTGCTTCTCATAGGCAGGGGGCTCAAACTGAGGACCTTGGGGTCAAGTTGGGACCCCAGGATAGAGCCTGCCTCCATGCTCCCGGACAATATTCTATCCACAGCCCTATCCACTGTGCACCTGCCAGGGCAAGATAGCAGCTTTGCACCTTACTTTATACATTACAATCAAAGGAGGAGGCATAAGAGGGTTGCATGAAAGCCATTGGTGATAGATTAGAGAGGCAGAAAAAGCAAAGCAGGGAAATCTCTGGGAGTGGATAAAAAGTAAAACAAATAGGTACTTATTTTACATTGGTGGCGTGAGAATAGTTAACAGTTAACAACACCATAACAAAACAATGAGGTGGTCTCCTGCTTGGGTATGATATTGAGCCCTAAAGGGTCTGGGAAAGGAAGTCACCTGACATTCCAAAGGTATGTTAACACAGATGCAAAAAAGACAGTAGACAGGCTCAGTTAAGGTAAAGATTGACCTTTGTCAAGGAAGATACCTACCTAGGATATGACTACCCGCTATGACTCACATTTATTATTTTTAATTGAATTTATTGTAGTGACATTGATAAAATTATATAGTTATGACTTTCTTTTAGTTATGAAGTTTAATTTGAGACCATCTTATATGGATATTTTATGTTTCTAGGTCTCCTGAGTTTGGAAGGCGTGCCATGAAGGCTTCCCCTAAGCTCGAAAGATTTAGTATATGGCCCTTTGTCCACAGCTGCTTCAAAATATTCAATTTTTTAACATGTAACGGGGACATGGAATTCCACCCCTATGGATGCCTCAGCCAAAGTAATTAGCCTTCTATTGGACAATGCAAAGTTTCTAAATTTTACTATAAAATAATATTACAAAGAGTATCTTTGTGCATTTGCTTTTTACGCTTGTTGAATATTTTGTTTGGATAATTTTTCTATAATGGGAATCTTGAGTTAAGAGATACAAAAATTTTAGTGGCTACCAATCATGTTGCTTTCCAAAGCATACAAATTTACAGTGTCATCAAGATATAAAACCTAACCTCAAATTGTGCCATTTTTCACTTCTACATTCCTTGGTACAAAATTGACTCAAGGTTATTATATTTCTAGTTCATTGTTTACTACCAAGATCTAATATCTTTCCTGTGTTTGTAAACTGTCTCTATGTCCTCTGATGTGAATTTTCTGTTTATAGCTTTGTTTTACATATTAATTTGAATGAGATCTTTATAAAAAATTGACATTAACCCTTGCCATATTTTATGCTATTGCTTTTCGCAGTCTCTTGTCTCTCTTTCCATTTTACAGTGTGTCCATAAAGTCATGGTGCACTTTTGACCGGTCACAGGAAAGCAACAAAAGACGATAGAAATGTGAAATCTGCACCAAATAAAAGGAAAACCCTCCCAGTTTCTATAGAATGATGTGGCAGCATGTGTGCATGCACAGATGATGATGTAACACCGTGTATACAGCGGAGCAGCCCACGGCCATGCCAGTTGAGATGTGGACGGTACAGAGAAAAGTTCGGTATGTTCTGTGGCTCGCTAAATTCAAATCTGCGACCAAAGTGCAACGTGAATATCGGCGCGTTTATAACGAAGCGCCACCACATAGGAATGACATTACTTGGTGGGATAAGCAGTTGAAGGAAACCAGCAGTTTGGTGGAGAAACCCTGTTCTGGTAGGCCATCAGGCCATCAGTCTGTAGAGGCTATACGGGATAGCTACCTAAGGAGCCCTAAAATATCTGTGCATGAGCCCACATTGAACTGCACTGAATAGGTATGAAACTGAGAGAGTTTTCCTTTTATTTGGTGCAGATTTCACATTTCTATCGTCTTTTGATGCTTTCCTGTCACCGGTCAAAAGTGCACCATGACTTTACGGACACACTGTATTTGGTTCTTTTGCTATTGTATTTTGTGAGATGTTTAATGTTAGTCAAATTTTAAGTTTTCCCTTGTGAAGCCAAGAAAGTTAGCATACTACCAGAATGTCTGTACCTGTATGTCACAAGTTCATTCGGGTCTCAGATCAAAAGTGTTATTGTCTTTTAAATTTATATTTAACATTTCAATTACCTGGAATATATTTTGGTGCATGCTATAAGATGTTATATGAGTTATCTACTGCTGCATAACAATCCACTGAGTATATGGATTGTTTATACCCAAAGACACAGGGTGTAAAAACAAGGAGACATGATTCTATATGCTATAACAGTCTACTCACTACTTTTATCAAAACTGATATTCCAAAATACAATATAATTTTCTACATAATGCTTACTTTGGCTCATAATAACTTTTATTAAGTTCTTACAAGAAAACTGTGTTTCTGGCTCGACCAGGTGGTTGGTGCAGAGGATAGAGTGTCAATCTGGAACTCTGAGGACCCAGGTTTGAAACCCCGAGGTCTCTGGCTAGAGTGCAGATTCATCCGGTTTGATTGTGGGCTCACCAGCTTGAATGTAGGAAAGGATGGTAGGGAGTCACCAGCTTGAGTGTGGGATTATAGCAACCCCATGGTCACTGGCTGGAAGCCCAAGGTCGCTGGCTTGAGCAAGGAGTCACTGGTTCTGCTGGAGCCCCCCAGTCAAGGCACATATGAGAAAGCAATCAATGAACAACTAAAGTGCCGCAACTGTAAGTTGATGCTTCTCATCTCTCTTCCAGTCTGTCTGTCTGTCTGTGTCTCCCTCTCGCTCGCTTTAAAAAAAGAAAAAACAAAACAGTATTTCTGGACTTTCTGTTCTTTTCAATTAAAATGCATGTATATTTGGGGGTCAGTATCATGTTATTTTAGTTGTTGTTGCTTTTACTATTTTGATGCTTAGCCATTAGGGCTAACCATTTCAGTACACTTCATTTTTCACAAAATTCTTTGATGATTTCACCTGATAATTTTCTAACTGAATTTTATAAAAAAAAATTTCAAGTTATAAGAAAGTAAAACTATTTGGAAAGTACAACAAATGGGGTTATACAAAAATCTATTAATACGGTTGAGAAAAGCTGTTATCTTTTCATATTTAGTATCTCGTCCAGGAATATGAAAGTTTCTCTTTTATTTGTGGTTCCTTTTTTAAATTTCTAAGTAACTGTAAACCAGAGATTAAGCTATTTCATAAGTATTTTTGACATTTGTTATTCTTAATGAACTTATTTTTTCATTATGTAGGAAAATACATTTATTTACTTTTTTTTTTTTTAGATTTTACTTATTTATTTTTATTAGAGAGAGAGGAGAGAGAGGGAGAGATAGAGAGAGAACAGGGGGAGGAGCAGGAAGCATCAACTCCCATATGTGCCTTGACCAGGCAAGCCCAGGGTTTTGAACCGGTGACCTTAGCATTCCAGGTCGACGCTTTATCCACTGCACCACCACAGGTCAGGCTATGTAGGAAAATATAAATAAATAAATATGAATAAGTAATATCTACAAAATTATGTATTCTGATCAATTATGGCTGATATTCAGGTCACATTTTGTGTCCAACTGTTCTTTCACTATTTTAATAAAAATAATTTTATTATTTTAATAATGAAAATTCTTTAAAACTGTTGTTTGACAAATTATTTGGGTTTTTTCTAATTTTATAATAATGTTATCTGCAAATTTCTTTCTGTCTTTTACTTGCCAGTATTATCCTTTGTACTTTTTTTTTGCAGCTTATGTGATGGTCTCGATACTAGTTCATAGTGCTGAGAGCAAGGAGATTTCTTTGTTCCATTTTTTTTTAAAGGAATGGTTTTAGCACTTTTTTTTTTAATAATTTTATTTTTTTAATGGGGTGACATCAATAAATCAGGATACATATATTCAAAGATAACAAGTCCAGGTTATCTTGTCGTTCAATTATGTTGCATACCCACCACCCAAAGTCAGATTGTCCTCTGTCACCTTCTATCTTGTTTTCTTTGTGCCCCTCCCCACCCCCTTTCCCTCTCCCATTCCCCCCTCCCCCCCGTAACCACCACACTCTTATCAATGTCTCTTAGTTTCACTATTACGTCCCACCTACGTATGGATTAATACAATTCCTGGTTTTTTCTGATTTACTTATTTCGCTTCGTATCATGTTATCAAGATCCCACCATTTTGCTGTAAATGTTCCAATGTCATCATTTCTTATGGCTAAGTAGTATTCCATAGTGTATATGTGCCACATCTTCTTTATCCAGTCATCTATTGATGGGCTTTTTGGTTGTTTCCATGTCCTGGCCACTGTGAACAATGCTGCAATAAACATGGGGCTGCATGTGTCTTTACGTATCAATGTTTCTGAGTTTTTGGGATATATACCCAGTAGAGGGATTGCTGGGTCATAAGGTAGTTCTATTTTCAGTTTTTTGAGGAACCACCATACTTTCTTCCATAATGGTTGTACTACTTTACATTCCCACCAACAGTGTATGAGGGTTCCTTTTTCTCCACAGCCTCTCCAACATTTGCTATTACCTGTCTTGCTAATAACAGCTAATCGAACAGGTGTGAGGTGGTATCTCATTGCCGTTTTGATTTGCATTTCTCTAATAGTTTAGCACTTTTTTATTGAGTCTATCGTTAGCTCTTGGATTGGAGTAAGTTCTCGTTGCTATGGTAAAGAAGTAGATTTCTATTTCTCTTTGTCTTTTCATTGAACCACTGATTTTCAAGGATGGGATACAACCAGTTTTATACCTAAATGGAGGACACGTGAGCAGTTTTAAACACCACTGCACATGTGTTTATCAATAAAAAATATTCGTTCTTTAAACTCTGCTAATCTGTGAAAATGTACTGTTTAAAATTTGGCTAGAATTGTTAACCACAATCATAACTACAGAGAACATATGGTAGTTGCCAGAGGTGGGGGGGAAGTAGGGGGTGAATAAGTGAAGACAGTCAAAAGGTATAAACTATAAACCTCCACTTATAAGATAAAAAATCCTGGGAATGTAATATACAACATGGTGTCTACAGTTAACAATATTGTATTGTATACAGTAGTCTCTCTTTATTCATGGTTTTGCTTTTCTCAGTTCCAGTTGCCCACGGTCAACCACAGTCCAAAAATGTTAAATGGAAAATTTCAGAAATATGCAATTCATAAGTTTTAAATGTATACCATTCTAAATGATGAAATCTGACGGCGTCCCACGTTGTCCTACAAAGGATGTGAATCATCTCTTTGTCTGGTGTACCTACATTGTGGATGCTCCCTGTTAGTCACTTAGCTGCCTTGATTATCAGATCAACTGTTGCAATATCACAGTGCTTGTATTCAGTAACCCTTACAGTAGTTTATTGCTGCCTCACAATGCCTTCATCATTCACCTCACTTCTTCTTACCATGTAGCCATTGTAGCATCTCATATCATCACAAGCAAAAGAGATACATTACAATAAGACATTTTGAGAAAGACCGTATTCACATAACTTTTGCTAGAGTATACTGTTTTTAACTATTCTATTATTAGTTATTGTTGTTAGTTTTTTATTGTGCCTGATTTACAAATTTAATTCTATCATAGGTGTGTATGTATAAGAAAAATAGTATATTTAGGGTTCAGAACTATTTGTGGTTTTAAGCATCCACTGGTGTCTTGGAAGAAATTTTCCTCAGAAATGGGGCAACAACTATATAAGCAAATCCTCACATAATGTCATCAATAGTTCTTAGAAACTGACTTCAAGCAAAACAATGTACAACAAAACAAATAATACCAGAGGCCAGTGATTTTTCAACCTTTTTAATCCCATGGCACATATAAACTAATTACTAAAATTCTGTGGCACACCAAAAATATATATTTTTTGCTGATATGACAAAAAATAGATATGATTTTGATTGATTTACAAAACAATAATAATAATAGTAATCACCTACCATTTTTGCTCCAAAATAACTTTAAAAAAGCAGATGGCGGCCCTGGTGGGTTGGCTCAGCAGTAGAGCATCAACCGGGCGTGTGGAAGTCCCAGGTTCGATTCCCGGCCAGGACACACAGAGAAGCAGCCATCTGCTTCTCCATCCTCCCCCTTCTCCTTTCTATCTCTCTCTTCCCCTCCCCTAGTCAAGGCTCCATGGGAGCAAAGTTGGCCCTAGGCACCAAGGACGGCTCCATGGCCTTCGCCTCAGGCTCTAGAATGGCTCCAGCCCCAACAGAGCAACGCCCCAGATGGACAGAGCATCGCCCCCTGGTGGGCATGCCGGGTGGATCCTGGTCGGGCTCATGCTGGAGTCTGTCTGTCTGCTGCCCTCTGCTTCTCACTTAAGAAAAAAAAAACAAAACCAGGTGTCTATACTTGAATATAGGGATTTCTGGTACCAAGAATTAATCAATCAGGTGCAACATTATCAGGCAATATGTGCAACTCTATTACATGAGCTATAAATTTATGATTCAAGACAGAGTATTCACATCAGATGGCTACTGTCGTGTTGGCTGTTGTCATTTTTTTATTTGACAATCTAAGGGAGAGAGGTCAGTGTCCCTGACTAAATCAGTATTGTATGTTTTGAAAATTCTTGCAGCATGCGGCACACAGATTTTTAAAAATCTCTGCCATAAGCTAATCTATATAAAACAAGAGTTAAGTTTCTATGGCATATTTCTGGTCCAAAAAATATCATCAAACTTCTACATAACGACCCAAAACACTTCTAATATTAAACATTGAAATAATGTGAGCTATACATCCATTTAAGAAAGATTCCTAAAGACAAGTAAGATCATTTCTTTCCAACCTGCTTATTCCAATTCAGGTTGCAGGTCGTTGGAGCCCATTCAGGAACCCAGGGTGCAAGGCAGAAATCCACCCACGACAGGATGCGCTTCTCTCACAGAGTGCGCGTGCACACACACTCCAACTGGGCTATGCAGACATGCCAGTTCGCCTATATGCACATCCTTGGGATGTGGTAGAAATCAGAGGTCCCAGAGAACCTAGGCAGACAAAGAGAGCCTTGTTTCTAGGCAGACAAGTAGCCCCAGCCGGGAGTTGATTTTTCCCCCCTTAATCAGTATTATAATAAATTAACATTAAATTACACAACTTTATTCAAGGACCTGCTGTATTTGAAAGTTGCTAAAAGAGTAGATCTTAAAAGTTCTCATCATAAGAAAAAAATTGTTACTGTGTGGTGATGGAGGTTAACTAAATTATTTTTAAGTTCATTACTAATTTTTTTCTTTTCTAATTTAGAAAATTAAATTTAATAGGGTGACATTGATCAATAAGAGTACATAAGTTTCAGGTAAACATTTCTATAGCATTTGAACTGTTGATTATGTTGTATACCCATCACCCGAAGTCAAATCATTTTCTGTCACCTTATATTTGTCTCTCTTTATACCATTCTCCCCGCCACCCCCCCCCAAACATGGACTAAACTCACTGTGGTAATCATTTTGCAATATATACATATCTCAAGTATTTTGTACACCTAAAAACTAATACAATGTTATCTGTCAATTTTAATCTAAAAAAAAAAGAATTGTTAACCAGAGTTGACATTTAGACTTGAATTAAATGCAGAAATTCATTAAGTGAATAATTGACTTGGCAGCTAAAAGAGAAGACAAGCATTTGATTATCAGATCAAAATCCTGCATCCACACATAGCCATAGGCTTCTGTAGTAAAAGTTTTTATGCCTGACCCTCACTGTAAGTACACCATAAAGTCTATCCATGCTATTTTACTATTGTTCTTCAATCAAGTAATTACTCAGATTGATTGTATTGACTCTAGTGTTGGGTCACTGTCAATTTTTGCTCTCTCTCACCTACACCCCTACTATATGTTCTTTTTCATTTTCTTTTTCTCTCTCCTCCTTTCTGCACCAGGAATACCATTATGATATTCATTCACTCAATAGATATTTATTAAGCACTGATTATGTATTGTGCTAGTCACAGGCAATAAAAAAAAGAGCAAAAACTGAGCAAATCCCTGCCCTCACAGAGCTTACAGTGTCAGGGAGGCAGACATACCATATTTCCCCATGTATAAGATGCACCCTTTTTTGAAAAATCTGGGGTGTAAAAACTGGGTGCGTCTTATACAGTACAGTGGTTGTAGTTGTTTTTCTTGCATTTCCCATTTTTTTGCACTTGTCTTTGCACTAATTTTTTCACACTTGTTACCAATATATTACAGTAGGCTACATTTTGCCACATTCACCCAGAAATGGCTCAGAAAAGATCTTTATACAGTGCTGAATTCAAGTTAAAAGTGATCCAGTTTGCAAAAGTGAATGGAAATTGTGCTGCTGAACATAAGTTTGGTTCTCTTCCAACTGAGAAATCAATCCAAGACTGGCTACAGGAAGAAGAAACCCTACTGAAAATGCCATGGCAGAAGAAAGCCGTGAGAGGCAAGTCAGCAAAGTGGCCTAATTTAGAGAGGGAATTGAAGATATGAATTGAAGAGCAAAGGGCAATGGAATTCCTGTGTCTACAACGATGGTTCAGCATGAGGTAGGAAGAATTGCTGATGAAAAAGAAACTACTGATTTCAAAGGAGGACACAATTGGTGCTTCAGGTTCATGAAACAGAATGGACTAAGCATGAGTACATGCACCAGACTTGCCCAAAAGATGCCTGAAAGCTATGAGCAGAAGGTCCTTGAATTTCATCATTTTGTCATTCAATGTCAGAAGACACATCAGTTTGAGTTGGGACAGATTGCAAATATGGACGAAGTTCCCCTTCAATTTGATGTTCCAAGTAACAGAACTGTTGATAAGAAGGGGGTGAAAACTGTAACTGTGAAGACAAGTGGACATGGAAAGAGTCATTATACAGTTGTTCTAGCCTGTTGTGCCAATGGAACCAAGCTGCCTCCTATGCGGATTTTCAAATGCAAAACAATGTCAAAAGAAAACATTCCTCAAGGAGTGATTGTCCATGTTCATGACAAGGATTGAATGGATCAGGATGGGATGACGATCTGGTCTGAGAAAGTTTGGAGAAGGAGACCAGGTGGGCTCTCACACAAACCTGCCCTATTGGTGCTTGATCAATTCAGGGCATACATAACAATAAACACAAAGAAGATTGCTGCAGAGCAAAAAACAAAACTTGCTGTCATACCTGGAGGCTTGACATCCCAGCTCCAATTACTTGATGTCAGCATTAACAAACCCTTCAAAGCTGCCATGAAAGACGAGTGGAACCAATGGATGAAGTCTTCTAGGGACAATTTGACACCAGCAGGAAGAGTGAAGAAACCAACTATAGGAGAAGTTTGTACCTGGATGAAAAGACCCTGTGATAATATCAAGATTGAGATCGTTGTCAAGTCATTTAAGAAGTGTGGCATTTCAAATGCCATAGATGGAACTGAGGATGAGGCAATATGTGAAGACAGTGATTCATCATCAGACACAGATGAAGACAAGCTAATGGTTGGGAGTTTTGATGTGATGAGGAATTGTATGAATTTTGTGATGAATAAAACTTGAGTTTAATTTAATAACTTTATGTAATACATTTTTTTTCAAATTTCTGGCCCCAAAATTAAGGGGCATTTTATACATGGGGAAATATGGTAATAGTAGAAACGTTTAATTAAATGTAAAAGTCTAACAGGAGAGCTCCTAGTAGGGAACCCAACCTTTTAAGAAAAACCAGAGTAAGTTTCTGTGAAGAAATGAACAAGGCTGAAAGGAAGATGGAAGGATTAGAAGAGCTTTCAAGGCAAAGGAAACAGCTCTTACAAAGACCTATCGCAGAAGGGAGGTTGACTTATCCAAAGAACATTTTTGATAAGACTGTGCTTGCAGTTCAACGAAACTGTTGCCAAGCAGAAGCAGGTGCCACCTCTTTAAAAGCCCTGAGAGTCAGGTCATAGAAAGCTTCAGGATGATAAAGATCCGGCTAGCTCCAATGAGAAGAATGGCTCTAAGAGCATTTGGGGGGTCCTACTCCAGTCCAGGAGATGGTAGCCTAGTCCAGAGTAGTAAGAGTGGATGAAAAAATGAGAGAGCCAAAAAAGTCTTTAAGCCTGGCCAGTTGGCTCAGTGGTAGAGCGTCAGCCTGGTGTGCAGGAGTCCCAGGTTCGATTCCTGGCCAGGGCACACAGGAGAAGCGCCCATCTGCTTCTCCACCCCTCCCCCTCTCCTTTCTCTCTTTCTCTCTCTCTCTCTGTCTCTCTCTCTCTCTCTCTCTCTTCCCCTCCCTCAGTGGACGCTCCATTGGAGCAAAGTTTGCCCGGGTGCTGAGGATGGCTCTGTGGCCTCTGCCTCAGGCACTAGAATGGCTCTGATTGCGGCAGAGTGACACCCCAAGATGGGCAGAGCATCACCCCCTGGTGGTCATGCCGGGTGGATCCCGGTCGGGCGCATGCGGGAGTCTGTCTGACTGTCTCCCCATTTCCAACTTCGGAAAAATACAAAAAAAAAAAAAAGATTACAACCTACAGAACATGATGAGGATTATATTTGGGAAATAGAAGAAGGTACAACTTCAAGGATGACTTTTGGATAGCTCGACTTGTACAACTGAACACTTATTAACACCATTTTTTTAAATCTAAGAATCACAAGAGTGGACCAAGTTTAGGATTCAAATATAAGTAAGGTCTGGTTTAAATATTTACCCAGAGCAATTTGGAAAATTGCTTATATACTTATATATTTTATTTATTTATTTATTTATTTATTTATTTATTTATTTATTTATTTTGTATTTTTCTGAAGCCGGAAACGGGGAGAGACAGTCAGACAGACTCCCACATGCGCCTGACCGGGATCCACCCAGCATGCCCACCAGGGGCGACGCTCTGCCCACCAGGGGGCGATGCTCTGCCTCTCCGGGGCGTCGCTCTGCCGTGACCAGAGCCACTCCAGCGCCTGGGGCAGAGGCCAAGGAGCCATCCCCAGCGCCCGGGCCATCTTTGCTCCAATGGAGCCTCGGCTGCGGGAGGGGAAGAGAGATACAGAGAGGAAGGGGGGGTGGAGAAGCAAATGGGTGCTTCTCCTATGTGCCCTGGCTGAGAATCGAACCCAGGTCCCCCACACGCCAGGCCGACGCTCTACCGCTGAGCTAACCGGCCAGGGCCGCTTATATACTTATATATTGCTCCATATACTTACTATATATACTTTAGTGACACAAAACAAAATGAGTGGAAAATATAGTTAATCAGGATCAGAACATAGCTCCAGATAGATTTTACAATGTGCTTTATGCTATTATAATTTCATTGCTGCAGGCAAACCTGTTTGCTACAACAATCAGCACAAGTTTTTTTTTTTGTTTTTTTTTTTTTGTTTTTAATTTTATAATTTTATTTTTTTAATGGGGTGACATCAATAAATCAGGATACATATATTCAAAGATAACAAGTCCAGGTTATCTTGTCGTTCAATTATGTTGCATACCCACCACCCAAAGTCAGATTGTCCTCTGTCACCTTCTATCTTGTTTTCTTTGTGCCCCTCCCACCCCCTATCCCTCTCCCATTCCCCCCTCCCCCCCGTAACCACCACACTCTTATCAATGTCTCTTAGTTTCACTATTATGTCCCACCTACGTATGGAATAATACAGTTCCTGTTTTTTTCTGATTTACTTATTTCGCTTCGTATCATGTTATCAAGATCCCACCATTTTGCTGTAAATGTTCCGATGTCATCATTTCTTATGGCTGAGTAGTATTCCATAGTGTATATGTGCCACATCTTCTTTATCCAGTCATCTATTGATGGGCTTTTTGGTTGTTTCCATGTCCTGGCCACTGCAGCACAAGTTTTTGATGGAAACATTTTATAACTAACGTCAAAGTGTTTTCTTTGAGCAAGATAAAATTCAATATAAGGAAATTAGATATATAATAAAATACAGATAGGGGCCTGACCAGGCAGTGACGCAGTAGATTGAGTGTCAGCCTGAGATGCAGAAGACCCATGTTCGAAACCCTAAGGTCACTCATTTGAGTGCAGGCTCATCCAGCTTGAGCACAGGCTCATCCAGCTTCAGCAAAGGGTCACTGGCTTGAGCGTGGGATCATAGACATGACCCCATGGTCGCTGGCTTGAGCCTAAAGGTCGCTATATTGAAGCCCGAGGTTGCTGACTTGAGCCCAAGGTCGCTGGCTTGAGCAAGGGGTCACTGGCTCAGCTGGAGCCTCCGGTCAAGGCACATATGAGAAAGCAATCAATAAAAAACTAAGGTGCTACAACTAGGGGTTGATGCACCTCATCTTTCTCCCTTCCTGTCTGTCTGTCTGTCTCTCTCTCTCTCTCTCTCTCTCTCCAAAAGAAAAACATACAAATAGGGGAATAAAGCAAAAGAGCTTTCTGTCCAGTCTATTTGTATCATTTTCTAGTACTAATTTTAATATTAAACCACTTTAAATTCTGTTTGGCCTCAAATATTTTTCTTCCCTCCTTCCAGTGAACCATTTAATAATAGTTTGTTGTTCAGCTGTAATCAATTTCCACCTCATGATCTTCTCATTAGCTTCAGAACTAATTCATAATGACATTGCTTTGATACAAGAGTAGAGCAACTGCCCTTCAAAGTCTACTTTTTGGAAATCCTGTGTTGTCATTAAAATGCCATAATGACTAGACAGAAAGTCAATTGCATGCTTTAGTGATGTAATACTCAGTATCTCAGTAGTATTGTAATCTTTATCAATCAAGAAGTCATGCTCTGACCAGTTTGCTCAATGGATATAGCATTGGCCAGTGTGTGGACATCCGGGTTTGATGAGAAGCGACTGTCTGCTTCTCTGCCCCTTCCTCTCCTCCTTTTCTCCCTCTTCCTCTCTCACAGCCAGTGGCTCGATTGATTTGAGTGTCGACCCCGGGCACTGAGAATAGCTTGGTTGATGTGAGTGAGCATCGGCTCCAGACAGGGGTTGCTGGGCATATCCTGGTTGGGGCACATGTGGGAGTCTGTCTCTCTATCTCCCCTCCTTTAAAAAGAAAAAATCACTACTTCTACTGGTATAAAGTTAATTGATAGAGTTCAGTGCTCCATGAGCTAAGAATTTCCCACAAGTGCAATTGATTTCATTCTATTGACATTTATTCAACTGTGTATTGCTGTAATTCATTAAACATTTTGTGATATTCTCTGAAGTCCCAAGGACATTTAATAAATATTTTGATTATTAAGTGTTTAGCAAAGTGTTGGACATCCTGAAAGGCCTCTCTTCAGAAGGTATTGGAGTGGTGTATAGGAGACAGAGCTGTGTGTTCTACAGAAAATTGCTAGAAAGGTACTGTGGTTGGCAGAATAATGGCTCCCCAATTACATAAATGCCTTAATCCCTAGGACCTGTGAACATGTTACAAAAGGGACTTCGCAAATAAGATCAAGGATTTTTTTTTTGAGAGAGAGACAGAGACAGACAGACAGGAAGGAGAGAGATGAGAAACATCAATTCTCATATGAGCCAGTGACCCCTTTCTCAAGCCAGCAACCATGTGTTCATGTCTATAATAGCATGGTCATGTCTATGATAGCACGCTCAAGCCAGCGACCGTGCGCTCAAGCCAGTTATCTCAAGGTTTCAAAACTGGGTCCTCTGTGTCGCAGGCTCTATCCACTGCAGCATCACCTAGTCAAGCAAGATTTAGGATCTTGAAGTGATTAATTATATTGAATTATCCAGGTAAGCCCTATGTAATCACAGGGGGTTTTATAAAAGAAGAACAAGAGGGTCAGTGAAAATAAGAAGATATGACAGGAGCAGTGGTCAGAGTGATAAAAGGCCACCAGCCAAAGAATATGAATAGCTTCTAGAAGCTGGCAAAGGTAATAAAATTTATTCTCTCCTAGAACCTCCAAATGAAACTCAGCTCTACCAATACAATTTGGACTTCCAACCTCCAGGACTGTAAGGTAACAAAGGTATTTTGTTTGAAGCCACTGAGTTTGTGGTGATTTCTTACAGCAGCAATAGAAAATGCCTACAGGTACTTTTAAACCGCTAGCAGTGGCTACCCCCTGGAGACCTGAGGATGAGACTGGAGTCTTAAGATCTTTTATTCTCCACTTTTCGTTATATTTTCAATTTTCTGTTTTATCATGAATTTATATATCATCTTAATTAAAAATAATCATTAAAATGAAAACAAGATAATATAAGGAAAAAGACAGTGTAGAAAATTGTGTGTAGATTAATTTCTCAACCATGTAAAAAATAAAAATAAGAAGGACACCAACTAAAGTATCAGGATTTAAAAATAAAACAGAACACTTCTTTGGTTTCATACCAAAATGTATTATGACGAAAATAAATATGGGAACATGATAATCCCAGTTTACACTGTTAAAGCACAAAATAATACAATATCTTGTGAACAGGAAGAATAATCTGTATAGTATAAAATGAAAGGTATAGCTCTCCTCGGTCCTCATCTACAGTCCTTTTTCCCAAAAATTTCCATCTTCGTTGGTTTACTGGGATGCATCCGTCCAGGAAAAATTATTTCACTGGCACAGAGTGTCACTTTTTGAAAAGTTCACCCATACACACTTTACACCAGGGGTCCCCAAACTACGGCCCGCGGGCTGCATGTGGCCCCCTGAGGCCATTTATCCGGCCCCCGCTGCACTTCTGGAAGGGGCACCTCTTTCATTGGTGGTCAGTGAGAGGAGCATAGTTCCCATTGAAATACTGGTCAGTTTGTTGATTTAAATTTACTTGTTCTTTATTTTAAATATTGTATTTGTTCCCGTTTTGTTTTTTTACTTTAAAATAAGATATGTGCAGTGTGCATAGGGATTTGTTCATAGTTTTTTTTTATAGTCCAGCCCTCCAACGGTCTGAGGGACAGTGAACTGGCCCCCTGTGTAAAAAGTTTGGGGACCCCTGCTTTTCACAGCTTACCCTCATTTCACTGTACTGCTATTCCATCACCTTCCAGCACCTCCTGGTGGACATTAAGATCATTTCAAGTGTTTTCTTTTTTCAGTGTTGTCAGTTTTCAGTCCTGAGTATTGAGATCCTGAACATTCTATTTTCATTTATCAATTCATCTATCAAAAGTTATTTATTGAGAGTCTACTCTGTGCTAAGGAACATGTGAGGAACTAAGAATACAGTTGGGAATAAGACTCACACAATCCTTGCCTTCATGGAACTTAGACATAGTAAAGAAGGCAGATATTAAATAGATAATTACACACATTTTTAATTAATTGTGATAAATTCAACAAAGGAGAAGTACAAGTGATATTACATATTAGGGAAGGCTAACTAGTCAGAGAATACTCTCCTAAGAAACTGCAGCTAAGAACTACAGGACAGATAGGAATTTACCAGAGATGGGAAATAAATCTTTCTTAATTTTCTAAAAAGAATATAAGTAATTTTTATTAACATAAATAATGGACACTTTTAATGTTTTTTTAAAGAAATGATAACATCCCTCTTTTTTCTATCTGGTAACAGTGCTGGACATGATCTACTCATTATGCTTGATTTAGCCAAATTTAGTTTAATGACCAAATATTCTCTCTCCCTCTCTCTCATACTTCAATCAAATAAAATAGTTAACAGATTGAAGCTACTGGACAAAAAAATAAAATAAAATAATGTTAAATAGCCTTCCTGTCCAAAGCTTGCATTAGGAAACTATTGGATATATTATCATTTTGGTAGTTAATCTATCAATAAAAGCTTGTGAGATTCACTTAATATTGATCTTGAGGAAAATAATACCCAGCTTCTTGGCCAGCTGAAGTTGTATTTTTATCAGGTTAAAATGAAGGAACACACATGAAGGAACGAAAGACCAAATTTATTCTGAAATCAACACAAAATGTATTACTAAAAGAATTTTTCTCAAAGGAATTCACAAATGAAACAACTGGATATTAAAAAATAAGGACTCCAAATTTTTCAACATTAGAATCTTCTGTTACAATTTTATCAACTAAACTGCAAATAAGAGAGACTGTGTTTCAAGATATCCATGAGAATGTTATAAAAAATAGGTTTAGAATCCAGACATTTCTGCTAAACATGAAATAAATAAAATATTTGGATCTGTAGTAAATAATCTCCTTTCAAAATTTATGAACACCTGAAATCTCAAAATGTGTCCTTATTTGAAAATAGGGTCTTTGCAAATGTAATCAAGATAAGGATTGAGATGAGACCATACAATACTGAGTTAGAGTGCACTAAAACCCAAAATTTTATGTTCTTATAAGAAGAGGAAAGCACACAGAGACACACAAAGAAAAGAAACTTCATGCAAGATGCAGCTAAAGCCAAGAAGCATCAAGGATTCCTAAAAGCCACGAAGCATCAAGGATTCCTAAAAGCCACCTAGAAGCTAGGAAGAGACAAGAAGGATTATTCTCTCGAGCCTTCAGAGAGACCATAGACAGCCCTGCTGACACTTTGATTTCAACTTTGTAGCTTCCAGAACGGTGAGAGTAAATTTCTGTCACTTTAAGCTGCCTGGTTTGTAGTAATTTGTTATAATAGCCCTAGGAAATAATATAGAATCTAATATAGCTATTTTCATAACCAACAAATATTTTTTAATATTATGCTATCTGCATTTATTATTTCCCACATTTCTTTAACTTATTATATTGTAGAAATAGAGACCCACAAAAGGAAAGTTTGTTTTGAAGTGATTATAGCAATCAGTACTTATTCATTAAATAAGCACCTGAGTATAGCAATTAGTGAGGATGATTTTGCCCCAAAGCAACAGAAATTCCCACTAAAAGCAATTTTAGCCAAAAGGATATTTAATTATCTGGTAAAATAAGATGTCCACTGAAAAGTGGTTTCAAGGTTGGTTTGCAAATTCAATGATGTCTTCAAAGACTAAAGGTCTTTCTGTTCTATAGAATTAAATGCTCTCTTACCATACAATGAAGCAGTTGTACTCCTTCGTATTTACCCAAATAAGTTGAAGGTCTATGTGTACACAAAAATCTGCACACAGTTGTTTGTGACAGCTTTATTCATAATTGCCAAATTTTAGAAGCAACAAAGATATCTTTCAGTAGATAAATGGATGAACTATAGTGCATCCAGACAATTGAATATTATTCAGCACTAAAAAGAAATAAGCTAACATTCCATGAAAAGTCATAGAAGAATCTTAAATGTATATTGCTAAGTAAGAGTAACCAATTTGTTAAGGCTATATACAATCAATATATGATTCTAACTACACAACATTCTGAAAAAGGCAAAAATAAAGAAACTACAAAAATGATCAATAGGTTTGATTCCCAGTCAGGGCACACAGGAGAAGCGCCCATCTGCTTCTCCACCCCCACCCTTCTCGTTTCTCTCACTCTTTCTTCTCCTTCTGCAGCCATGGCTCAATTGGAGCGAGTTGGCCCTAGGTGCTGAGGATGGCTCTGTGGCCTCCGACTAAGGTGCTAGGAAGAGCTTGGTTACTGAGCTATAGAGCAATGCCCCAGATGGGCAGAGCATTGTGGGTTTGCCAGGTGGATCTTTGTCCAAAGCTTGCATCAAGCAAGGTGGACCCTTGCTTGAGCAAGGGGTCACTTGGTCTGCTGTAGCCCCTCAGTCAAGGCACATAGGAGAAAGCATTAGTGGGCTTGCCAGGAGGATCCTGGTCGGGCACATGTGGGAGTCTGTCTCTCTGCCTCCCTTCTTCTCACTGAATTAAAAAAAAAAAGATTAATAGTTGACAAGGATTAGGAACAGGGAGGGATGAATAAGCAGAGCACAGAGGATTTTTAGTGCAGTGAAAATATTTTGTATGATACCACAATGGTGGATACATGTCATTATACATTTGTCCAAACCCATAGAATGTACAACACCAAGAGTGAAACCTAATGTAAACTATGGATTTTGGAGGATAGTGATGCATTAATGTAAGTACATCAATTGTAACCATTGTGGTGCAAATGCCCATAATGCAGGAGGTTTGGTTGTATGTATGGGTGTGAGGGGCACAGGATATGTGGGCACTCTGTAGTTTCCGCCCAGTTTTTGTGAACCTAAAATTTCTCTAAGAAATAAAGCATATTAAAAATACATCATCACCCCATAGCAGGGGCTGGCCCAGATGGCTGCTACAGCAAGCTCCACCGCTCATGGGCTCTGGGTTCCTGCCCTGGGACCTGGGGATAAATTTAGCTGTGGACATGGAAAAAAAAATACATCATCAATAAGCCTAACCAGGCAGTGGCATAGTGGATGGAGCGTCAGACTGGGACATAAAGACCCAGGTTTGAAGTTCCGAGATCGCTGGCTTGAGCACAGGCTCATCTGGTTTGAGCAAGGCTTACCAGCTTGAGCCCAAGGTCGCTGGCTTGAGCAAGGGGTCACTCGGTCTGCTGTAGCCCCTCAGTCAAGACACATAAGAGAAAGCAATCAGTGAACAATTAAGGTGCCACAACGAACAATTGATGCTTGTCATCTCTCTACCTTCCTATCTGTCTGTCCCTATCTGTACCTCTCTCTGTCTCTCTCTGTCTCTGTTACGCCCAAAAAATACATCAATAAAAAAGACCAACTGTGTATTATTACAACACAAAGAAATACAACTGGCCAAGGTCCAGTTCAGTGAATTAATCTTGTGACATGGTAATTCAAAGAAGGCAAAATGAGTTCATTATTAGTAAGAAAAATAAAGGACATTTTCTATGTTTGATATATAAGTTAATTTTCATTGAGTGTTTTAACTACCACCCAATATATATATATACATTTATATATACAAATATATATATATATCTACACACAAAGATTGTTCTCTCAAGCCTTCAGAGGAACCATAGACAGCTCTGCTGACACTTTATATCAATATAATATATATATATAATATATAATATATATATATATATATATATATATATATATATATATATATATATATAATGTGTGTGTGTGTGTTTTCTGAAGTGAGAAGCAGGGAGGCAGAGAGACAGACTCCTGCATGCGCCCGACCGGGATCCACCCAGCAAGCCGACCAGGGGGCAATGTTCCACCCAGCTGGGCCGTTGCTCTGTTGCAACCAGAGCTATTCCAGAACCTGAGGTGAAGGCCATGGAACCATCCTCAGCACCCGGGCCAACTTTGCTCCAATAGAGTCTTGCCTGCAGGAGGGTGTAAGGCCAGGAGCCGCCATCGTGACCATTCACATGCAGGTTCCCATTGGATTCGGGCAGACGATAAAGAAATGGCGGAGTCAGAGGATGGGGGGCCATCCTATTTATTGGTGTCTCACCAAGACAGGCAAACCACAAAAGAAGACAAGGGAAAAGCAGAAAACCAGCTCTTCCCATGAAGGGCAAGGGATCAGGGGAGCCCCTGCAATTGTGATAGCAGGAACTGTGTGTCTGAGCTCCTGGTCTGTCCCACTTTATAGTGTAGAAAACCAAAATCCCTTAATCCAATATACAAACAAGGAAGTCTCCAATACAAAGTCACTTATCCAAGGCATAATTGGATTTCTCATGAGAGTGCACCACCCAGATCATACAATCAGTCAAGGGTGTGGGGAAAAGCTTAGTCTAAAAAACCAAACCTCAGGCTACAACAACCTGGCCTGCTTATAGCCTGTCCCCCACACCCATTATAAGTCACAAGCGAGCAAACATATATATCATGTTTACAAACTTATTTGACCAACAGAGGGGAAGAGAGAGATAGACAAGAAGGAGATGGGGAGGGGTGGAGAAGCAGATGGGTGCTTCTCCTGTGTGCCCTGGCCAGGAATTGAACCCAGGACATCCACATGCTGGGCCAATGCTCTACCACTGAGCCAGCTGGCCAAGGCCACCACCCAATATTTTTAACCACATAAGCTAACAAATAACAAGATGAATAGATAATAATTGCAAATAAGCAGAGCAATTACATGGACTCATCAGCCAAAGAGAGAGAAGGTGAAAAGTTGAAGGACATGGATAATCTATAAGTGCTTAATCTTTACCTAGACCTTTTGTGTTAGCTATATATCAACATCTGACAGATTCATCAACAAAGGAGAAATTCTTTGCAACATAAAATTTTTCACCAGCTTAAAAATTCTTCCCAGGAATGACCCTGAACTTACCCAAATATCACCATGTTCCTGCAGTGTTATATTAAGCATTTTGTACAGTTTCCATGACTCTATTTAGATGAGCAAATGTTCATCATTTACACTTAAGGAAATTATGGGTTTTAATTTCAGTTTGATAGAGTTAGATCATACATCAGATATGATAGATACGTGAATTCCAAACTGCCCTTTTGCTGTTCTGCTTGGCTGCTTGACCCCACCCTTAATTACCAGTCAATCGCCCCTAGGACAGAGGGGTTCCAGGAAGCTGGTCGATCGCCCTAAGGAAGAGTATTCCAGAAAGCCAAACATACCAGCACACCCTTGCCCGAGGCTATTCCTAACCTTATAAAATTTTGCCTCAGTCTGTATTCGGGGTCCTTCTTCCCAGAGAAGTGCCCTGGCAGGTCTTTCTCCTCTAATAAAGCCTGCACATCTGATGTTCGAGTGCCATCTCATTCTTACAAGAAAGAAATTAAGAACCATAATTTTTTTTGTACTTTTCTGAAGCTGGAAACGGGGAGACAGTCAGACAGACACCCGCACGCGCCCGATCGGGATCCACCCAGCACGCCCACCAGAGGGCAATGCTCTGCCCATCTGGGGCGTCGCTCTGTCGTGACCAGAGCCATTCTAGCACCTGAGGCAGAGGCCACAGAGCCATCCTCAGCGCCCGGGCCATCTTTGCTCCAATGGAGCCTTGGCTGTGGGAGGGGAAGAGAGAGACAGAGAGGAAGGAGAGGGGGAGGGGTGGAGAAGCAGATGGGCACTTCTCCTGTGTGCCCTGGCCAGGAATCGAACCCAGGACCTCCGCACGCCAGGCCGATGCTCTACCACTGAGCCAACCGGCCAGGGCCAAGAACCTTTTTTTTTTTTTTTTTTTACAGAGGCAGAGATAGACAGAGACAGACAGACAGGAATGGAGAGAGATGAGAAGCATCAATCATCAGTTTCTCGTTGCGTGTTGCGACTTCTTAGTTGTTCATTGATTGCTTTCTCACATGTGCCTTGACCGCGGGCCTTCAGCAGACCGAGTAACCCCCTGCTGGAGCCAGCGACCTAGGGTCTAAGCTGGTGAGCTCTTTGCTCAAGCCAGATGAGTCCGCGCTCAAGCTGGCGACTTCGGGGTCTCGAACCTGGGTCCTTCCGCATCCCAGTCCGATGCTCTATCCACTGCGCCACCACCTGGTCAGGCCCATAATATTTTTTAAGGAGGCTGTGAACTACCTCTTCTAGAGAATTTTGAGAATATGGTAAAAACTATCTTCTTAATAGTTTTGGCAATAAGACCTCTTCAATTGCCATCAAAATTATATGATTCTATATGTACACCTTACTCTTTCTATTTGTGCATTTAACTTAAGGAACAGATATAAAAACATGAAGCCTCTTCCAAAGTCCCCAAGACCAACACTGATCAGTCTTGACTAGAAATTCTTTTCTCAACTTCCTATTGTTGAATTTCTTAGTTTGAACTTAACAGTTTCACACATAATCAGGATGAATTACTATTTATGGAGGCTAAAACTGAACATAGAACTTCTAGAACCTACCTTTTTGACTCTTGAGTCAAAAGCATCGTGGTTAAAGATACAGCCAATGGAGTCAAAACTACTTGGGTTTTTGTCTCAGCTAGACATAACTATGTCTCCTTGGGCAAGTTATATAATTCTACCATATATAAAAAAATGGTTTTCTCATATATAAAATGGACACAATAATAATGCTTACTTCTTGAGATATTGCATATATATGCATGCTAAAACACTTAGCTCAGTGTCTGATATATAACAAGTACTCAATGTTAATTATTAATATTTCCTTTCTCCCATCCCCTATGGCCAGCCTGGTTCCCTGCCTCCAGCAAGTTTGTAGTATGTTCTCTCTAGTGGCATATTATGGCAGAAAAATAAATAAACTAAAATTTTCACATAAAATAGATCTTTCATAGAATTTCTAATTTTACCTGCTAGTTCTGATTAAAAATTCCAACCTTTCCATGTGTAGTTTCAAAAGCTTCCTTCCCAATAAGAGACAATTTTTTTAATAGAGAAGAACCCATCATTGAAAGGTATGTAGGGTCATTATGTCAGTAAATTTTTTTTAATTTATTTTTTAATCTTTTTTTTAAATTTATTCTTTTTTTTAGAGAGAGAGGAGAGGGAGAGATAGAGAGCGAGAAGGGGGGAGAAGCTGGAAGCATCAACTCCCATATGTGCCTTGACCAGGCAAGCCCAGGGTTTCGAACCGGCAACCTCAGCATTTCCAGGTGGACGCTTTATCCACTGCGCCACCACAGGTCAGGCAGTCAGTAAATTTCTATAGCTAGATCCTGTTGCTTCAAGAAAATACCAAACAAAAATTAATTTTGAAGGACATCACTAGGTATAGACATATCAGAAAATTTAATCATAATTAAATACATTTTTACTCCTTTTATTTTGTGTCAGTACCCCACAACACAAATATAAATGCGTTGTTTACATTTTATTTCTTTGACAGTTAGAGCTTTTTATTATTTGAAGGCTAACTTGATTTTCAGATAAGTAAAACAAATATTAATGTCCCATGTGGCTCTCTCATTTTCTCATTTCTTCTTTAAAGGGAATTTATAATTATTATTTTAAACAAAAAGTTATTGAGGTAATTTTAAGCCAGGCTCAAGGATTAAAAGGAGTTTTAAATATTAAGTAGAGAAAGTTGTCTTGAATGGATTTTGGACACATTAGTGAAGACATACTTTGAGCAAGAGAAAGCACTTTCTGACTACCAGCCATGTCACAGGTATCAGTGAGCCTCACCGATAAAATAATTGAATAGCACAATTCTTACTAGCAAAGGGCTCATTCTGCAGGAAGGGAGGCAGACAGCAGTCACTTGAATAAATAATAATGCAAAAGAGATCCAGAGCTACAATGCAGGTATGTCTAAAATCTTAGTGGAGTACATAAAACTTGTTAATTCTCATTAACTTCTCTAACCCCAGTTTCTCCATTTGCATAATGAAGACTAACATCAGTCCTATCTCATAGGGTTATTAGAAAGAATAAATGAGATAATAAATGTGAAGTGTGTGCACTGTGGCTGGCATATGGAAAGTACTCACTAAGTTTAATGGCTTTAATTATTTTTAGTAATGTTATAATTATTATTAAGTAGAGCCAGGGAAGATTTCACAGAGCAGACACACATAAGAATTGGGTGTTCAGAGCTGGTGAAAAAGAGGAATTTGCCTCTTTGGAAAGGGCATGGGGCATTCCAGACAGAAGTAAAGATGTGAGCCAAGATACCAAATCAAGGAAAGCCAAATCAAGGAAGCTGTTAACTTCTGAGGAAGAATGAATAACCCAAGTAACTGGAACAGAGGAGCATGGGTCCAAGTATGGGAAATGGCGCTAGACCGGAAAGAGCATTGTATTAAATGCTGAGTGCTGACCTTCATACTATGAACAGCACACAGCCATTAAAAGTTTACATAGCAAAACACTATGATCACATTTATGTTTTATGAAGACAGCAGTAAAGATACTAGAGATAGTTAGGAGGAGACCATATAGTTTATACGAGAAAAGTAATAATACCTAACACATAATGCTTTTTATATGCATATTCTAATTGTTTGCCTAATTTATGTGAATTAATTCTTATAAAAGCCCTGTAAAACAGATGCTATCAGTATCTCCATTTTACCAATTATAAACTTAGGTATATGACTGTTAAATAATTTGCAAAACGTTCCATAGCTAGTGTTGAGGCTAGTATTCAAACCTAAAAAGTCTTACTCCTGAATCTGCATATTTAACCACTATCCTTCACTGCTTCTCAAGAAATAGAGTCAAGCTAGAGAAAAAGCAGTAAGAATAGAGAGGCAAGTTTTATTCAAGAGGCATTCTTTAGGTAGAATCAACAGAATTTGATGACCAATTTTGAATTCAATGAAGATGTATTAGGTTTCTACTACACAGAAATCAGCAGCAGCCACAACAGTGAAAAAACAAGACAGGGCACCTGTCTTTATGAAACTGTTTGCCAGTGGAAGAGCAAACCGTATGTGGTTCATAGTAAGAATAAAGACAGAAAGAAACAGAATGATCGTTAATAGAAAATAATGGAAGGGCAGCTACTTTCAGTTAGGTCAGCTGTGACTCTGAAAAAGTGGCCTTTAAACTAAGATATGAAGAATCCTAATGAGCCACCCATAAGTTAAAAAAAATCTGAATTGTTAGAATTTCCCAAACAGAGAACAGTGAGAGGCAAAAGTTGGAGAATTACAAAGGGACCAGTTTGTGAAGGTCATGTAAGACCATGATAAAAATTTTGATATAAACCCTAGTGCAGTGAGATGATCTGACAGGTTTCAAGGAGAGAACTGGTATTGAGGGAAGGAGCAGTTGAGGATTCTTTCAGAATGGGTAACTGAAAGCATACACAGAGGGAGGAGCAAACTAGGGCTGTGCGGCTAATAGTGAGTTTGGCTGAAGACATTTAGAGTTTGGATTAGCTACAGAATTTTCAAGCTTGAAACATTGGTCCAAATTGACTTAACTAGTAGAAGAGTCAAAGGTAGGCATCAATATGTGTGAGTGATAGCTGGTCCTTGGAGTCAATGGTCTCATGGAACACCTGCAAATATTAGGCAAAGAAAGGTGGAAAACAGTCTGAAAAGAGGCAGTCATTGAGGAGGCAAAAAGACCAATAGAGAGGGAGTAAGAGGGGGGAGGGTAGGATATTCAGGAGGATGTGTGCAATAAATTTCAAAAAGCAAGAAGCCTAAGAAGAAATATTAAATTTGAGAATTTAGAGATTATTATGACCTTTGTTAAAGAAGTTAAAAATCATATCTCATTTTCCACAGGAACTCATCCATAGCTTGGCTAATTCAATTGCTGTTAAAACTAGTAAAATTACTTACATTCAACTATCATATGTAGATATCTTTATATTTTATGTTTCTGTTTATATGATTGTAATGGTTCATTGTTTCACTTCCTGTTATTGTTTTGTGTTTCTAGTAGGAGAGATACAGTAAGCTGGAAGAAAAGTTTCAAGAAGGAAATTAAGATAAAATTTGAAACAAGAGTATTTTTCTGTAGGTGGAATTAGGGCAGGGATTTCAGATATCTGAAAAGATACAAACAAAACTACAGACATCCAAAAGCAAAAAGTGCTGGAGAGATGGTAATTAGATCAATTTAGTAGGGCTGACTAAGCATTCTTTAATGGTAGTCATTAGTAATAAAGTTAGAAAGCTGGTTGGTGACAGAATGTGAAGGAACTTAAATGCAAGATTCAATATGTTTGAATCTTCTCCCGTAGGTAATAAAGAATTCTTTTTTTTTTTTTTTAATAAATTTTTATTAATGGTAATGGGATGACATTAATAAATCAGGGTACACACATTCAAAGAAAACATGTCCAGGTTATTTTGTCACCAAATTATGTTGCAAACCCCTCGCCCAAAGTCAGATTGTCCTCCGTCACCCTCCATCTAGTTCTCTGTGCCCCTCCCCCTCCCCCTAACTCTCTCCCTCCCTCCCTCCCATGTCCTCCCTCCCCCCCCCACCCTTGGTAACCACCACACTCTTGTCCATGTCTCTTAGTCTCATTTTTATGTTCCACCAATGTATGGAATCATGTAGTTCTTGTTTTTTTCTGATTTACTTATTTCACTCCTTATAATGTTATCAAGATCCCACCATTTTGCTGTAAATGATCTGATGTCATCATTTCTTATGGCTGAGTAGTATTCCATAGTGTATATGTGCCACATCTTCTTTATCCAGTCTTCTATTGAAGGGCTTTTGGTTGTTTCCATGTCTTGGCCACTGTGAACAGTGCTGCAATGAACATGGGGCTACATGTGTCTTCACGTATCAATGTTTCTGAGGTTTTGGGGTATATACCCAGTAGAGGGATTGCTGGGTCATAAGGTAGTTCTATTTGCAGTTTTTTGAGGAACTACCATACTTTCCTCCATAATGGTTGTACTACTTTACAGTCCCACCAACAGTGAATGAGGGTTCCTTTTTCTCCACAGCCTCTCCAACATTTGCTAGGTAATAAAGAATTCTTGAGAACAGAAAAGAAAGAAAGAGAGAAAGAGAGAGAGAAAGAGAAAGAGAGGAAGGAAGGAAGGAAGGAAGGAAGGAAGGAAGGAAGGAAGGAAGGAAGGAAGGAAGGAAGGAAGGAAAGGAGACAAGACTACTGTTAATCTGCAGATGGTGTTTAGCACACAACTGGCATCTTGGAAGCTCTTTCCCAGTTAGGTAGGGGTCAGGTGAGGACTAGGCTTTATCAAATAGAAGTCTCATCAATGTTGGCACACAAAATTGAAAAACAACACCCTGAATGACACTCAGAAACAGAGCCAAGCTAGAGACATCTAATCTATTCACTCATCTAAGAAGCAAGACAGAAGGTGAGAACCAAGGTATAGAATCAAAACAGGGTAAGAGTAACCAAGAGATCTGAAAGGGGTGGTCATAGCAGGAGGAGCCAAGGCTAAGTCAGAGTGAAGGCACTGAGATAATAATCTGCCACAGACCAGTGGTGAGAGTCAGAATGGGATGGGGTTACAAATATAAAAGATATTTTCAAGTAAGAATACAAGAGATTTATTGACTGTTAATGCCAAGAAAAGCCTTAAATATAGTGATCACTAGAATAGGAATGTCATTAACAGAAATAGGGAGAAAAACCAAGACTAAGTTTGAAAGGTGACAGGAGAATCCAGAATTTGTTTGTAGACATGATATTTTGAGGTGAGGCATTTCCAATTAGAAATGTGAAGTTAAAGGTCAGGATTGGAGGTAGGTGGCACTATTTATATAGATATACCAGATTAAGGTGTTGAAATGCATGGAACCTGAAAAAAATACAGAGGCTAAGGAAAGAAAATAATTTAGAGCTGAAACCTGAACCTCTCTGTCTGAGATAAAAGTAAGAAGAGAGAAAAAAAGGAACTAGTTGAAGGTATCAGAAGAAAATTAAAGTAGAACTAATGTCACGCAGCTTAGAGAATAATATACAAATGCAGATGGTCACCAGGTCAGAGTGGATGCTGCGGGATAATAGCTTCAGGTGCTCGCCAGTGTGTCCTCTACTCCTCTCTGAATCCTCCTCCCTGCCCGTTTCCCAGCACTGCCTCACATCAGGGGCGCCTGCTACTTGGTCAAGGCATCCATTGCCTCCAGAGGATAGTAGGGATGGAAACCAAAATAGTCAACACTTAGAGTTTTGAATTCCAAAGTAGCTTCTTAAAGCTAGTAATTTTTTGAGATTGAAAGGCTGAGGTCTAGGGGAATTAAGGCCTAATGTAAAAGGGCCAGAGTAACATCCACCTAACTATCCTCCAAGGAGAAGAGTTTCAAAAGTGAAAAGAAAAGCTTAGATTCTGGCAGGTGCTTACAAGAGGCCTTATCCTGACCCTTTCCAGGCGCTGGCCCTGGGGAAGGGTAGTGGATTGTAACAGGCCCACTATATAAACATTTATAGGCCTATAGTGGGGACTTGCCTCTGTGTCACATCTGGAGTTCTGAAAGTGAAGCTTGAAGAATTCCAGAGAAGCATCTTAGGCCACAGTGGTTGAAGACAGTGGGGCAGGGAAGCCCAGTGACAGCTCTGCGTTGCTCAGTGTTAGAGAAGTGAGGGCCAATGGCCAAACCTTCTCCTTGCTTCAGAGAATAAGATACATAAAGCAGCTAGCCAGAGGCCCAATGGTTCTGACAGTCCTTCAGAAAGATCACAACCTCAGATATCAGTGGGGACTGTGTAAATAGGAAGTCGGACGCACACCTAGTATATGTCATCCTGAGCAATTACCAGCCCCCTCAGAGAATTCCAGAGCAGGAGTCTCTGCTTAGTCAATACTATGATGCCATGTTTGACCCCCAACTCCTGCTCCCTTAAATAAGATGCCAAATAACAGAAAGGGAGAGGGACAGCGGAACTGGCCTACATTTAAAGCTAAATGACTGAGGAATTACTGTGTCTGCCGGCAATTACAGATAATGCTTTCTTCTATCAGTTAAAAACAAGAGCTAAAAATAGAAATTAAATTTATTTATAGGAAAATAAAATGAATTGTCACCTTTTGCACACATTAGCTTGTCTCTGTGAAATTTGCACCCGCTGCAAATACAAGCCTGGCAACTATTTTGTCCCTTGACTAATTACCATATTTTACTTTTGGTGCAGACTTAATAGGCCACAAAACTGTTGAGAATTAAGTATAAAAGTATACCTAAGCAATATGTAATAGTGTCACAAAGGGTATATATGAGGTTATGGATGTCAGAGAAAAATACGTTTTTTATTCCATTGTATATAACTAAGTGATACAGTCCCTCAATTTTCATGACTGCTCTTCTAATGATATCTAGATAAAATGTCAAATACAATATGTACAGTTTAAGAATGTCAAATACCGTTCCATTTCTATTCTAAGAATGCAGAAATGGAATGTTCCAGAAACGACTCAATTAAATGCTTTTGAAATTTCTTGAACACAAGATCGATTTTTACCCTAAAATGATGTATCAGAGAAGAAAGTGCTTCTAAAAACCATTACATTATTCCAGCTGATGGTTGTGAGTATAGTGATGATACATTTTGATACCAAAAAAAAGCTTTTTATAGAAAATCTAACTAAATTAAGAAAAGAAAAAAGCAGTACGCTGCTTTAGTACCATGCACTTTCAGATTTGATCAATTTAAGATGTATGCAGTCCTGGCTTTCTCAGGTACCACAACCAGATTGCAGAAGTCAAGGGGTGAGCATAACAAAAATAAGGTAACAAATACAGTCTTTGGCTCTAAACTTTTATCTTACAGAATTACTGAACTCTATCAGTGTTCCACCACAAAATGTTCCAGGAACCTCAACTCTCTTCTTAGTGTTAATTCCTCTATCAAGCAGGGGACTTACTGAGAGGTTCAGGAAGTCTCTGCTCCTTGATATTTGCTTAATAGTCTTTATCCTAGGGGGCCATCACCAATCCAAATGGGCCTTTCCTCTGTTTTTGAAGAGTCTCTTCAGGTGGTGCCCATTGCAGAAAACCTACAGTGGCTGTATGGAATGGTTCTCCATGATCCTTACTAGAGTAGACAATGTGTATTAATCCTAAAATGCAAAAGACATTTCCACTTTAATAATCCAAAAGCATACATATTCTGCTAACACAGATTCATGATTTACCAAAGCATGGAGCATTTTTGCCTGCTTAGAGAGCTTTTGGAATAAGACCATCATGTCCCCAGCCTCTGCTTCTTAGTGTCAAGAATGAGGAGGGAGCCCTATGCATCCTGGAACTCATTGATCATCATCATCAAGCTCTATTATTTTCTCAGTCTTTTCTTTCAACATTTCCTTCACCTTCTTGCTTTATTGTAAACCCAGCTTTCCCCAGGGATCCTCTCATATGGTGGTTGTTTCTCCTCCATATTCCTGGACATATTGGGCCTGTAGGTGAAAGAGGATGTGTGACAGGTGTCCTCCTTGCTTTATCTCCAGGTCATCTCTTGACCTCCTCCCTAAAACTCTCTCATTTGGAATCGCATATCCTCTGACTATACCACCCATGACCCTTCTTCTTGAAGTCATCCACTGGATTTTCATTCCTGGCTTACTGTCACTCTCTTCAACACTGTTACTTACTGTCTTCTTAGTTCAAAATCTAGGTGGATGATTCTTTCAATACTCTAGTCTCTAAATCCCTTTACTTTCTCTCTTGCATGATCTTGTCCATCACCTCACAACAGCCACTCATTCCTGTTGTATGTTTTTATCCTTGTTATTACCAAGAATTGCAACCATTCCATAATATAAATTTCTAGCATCTAGCTTCCCACCACCACCTGTTTCTCTCACTCATTGTCTTAAAACCCAATCTCCAAATATATTGTTTATAATAATTAGGGGATATTTTATCGCTTCATATTCATTTTGAAATATCCCCTAATTTTTGTGAGCACTATATCTTTGACCATACCAAAACCAACACTTCATTGATTCTACCAGCTTTTTACTTTTCCTCACCTCATCTCAGGTACCCACATTCCTCTCCAACTTCCATGTTCAATCATTACAATCAATTCTTTTGTATTCATGTTTACATCATCATATTCCAGCATATAGTATATATGTGTCTAAAGTATTACCCCTGTTTAAATCCAACTCTCCATTAACAACATACTCAAACCCCACATCTAATCCATCACCAAATGTCTTCAAAATATATCCTGATTACAACTGATTTTTATCACCTCTATCATCAACCTCCTGGTCTAAGCAACTATCATCATCCCTTCCTCTCTATTATTAGAAGGTATAAACTTTCTAACTGGTTTCTCTGTTTTTTACCTCTAGACTCTGTTCCCCAGGCCTTGGCCAGGTAGCTTAATTGGTTAGAAGGCCTTCCTGAAACGCTAAGGTTGTGGATTCAATCTTCAGTCATGTAGCATATAAGAATTAACTAATGAATGCATAAGTAAGTTAACCAGTGTCACCCCAATAAATTCAATTAAAAATAAAATAAATAAGTGGAACAAAATCAATCTCTCTCTCTCTCTCTTCCCCCTTCCTCTTTCTCTAAAAAAATTCAATAAATAGCTATAGTAAACCTGTTAACATCTAGGTCAGATATTTCACCCCTCTTTTCATAACACTCCTTCCATCTCACTTAGAAAAAGGCCTTACAATGACCTACCATAAACTACAGACCAAATATTTTTACCAAGAAATGTTAGCTGAAAGAATAAGTAAAGAACTATTCTAAAAGTGTGTTTATATAATATTATCTAAGGGCGCCCTCTCTAGGCTCTCCTCCCTGCAAGGTTAAGAGTTTCATGTTCTAAAAGTGAGACTAAGAGATGTTGATAAGAGTGTGGTGGTTACGCGGGGAGGGGGGACAGGGAGAGGGAAAGGGGGAGGGGGAGGGGCACAAAGAGAACTAGATAGAAGGTGACAGAGGACAATCTGACTTTGGGTGATGGGTATGCAACATAATTGAATGACAAGATAACCTGGACATGTTATCTTTGAATATATGTATCCTGATTTATTGATGTCACCCCATTAAAAAATAAAATTATTAACCTTTAAAAAAAAAAAAAGAGTTTCATGTTCAAAGTGGGTTATACCTAACATACCCTCCAGACCATTAATGACCATTTTTTCTTAATTTAACTTGAACTTTGTGAGCTTAGGAACAAAGGGTTAGTTTTAACCAACCCTTTACTTACTATAATATTTGGCATAGTGTAGATGCTCATATATTTGTTGTGTGTACAATAAATTACCATATCTGAGGGAGGAAAATATCTGTGTAGAATTAGCAAACCTACCCAGATTAGCCTGAGAAATCCATTAACCAATATAAATAACTAAATCTCTGCTGCTACTCATTCTAAAATACACTGCCAAAAATCTTACATGACAAAGAGCTGCATCAGAAATCATCTGCAATTTGGAGTGCCTACCGTGCATGAATTTGCAGTTGAGATGCATGTCTAAAATCTCTTTGGTTTCTCTGTTTTTGATCTTCTCCTCTATGTAGCATTTCTTTCCTAGTTGACAGCATGCAAGCTTTCTGTATTTCAGTGTCAGTTTCTAGAGAATAACTGACTGCTTCTTTGGAATGGCCCAAAGCATCTTTATCTCAGGTATGAACTCTATTGTAAGTCAAAGTATCTTCAATGAATTTCTTTCAAATGTGATGAATTCGCTTCCAATTACTATTGTATGATAAAAACTGGCTAGATAAAATTTTACTTTGAAAAACTTACAATGAACTAGATTAAAGTTATCCATTCATTTCTCTCCAGAAACAGAAACTTTATAAAAATAAATGTGCCTTGGCCCTGGCCGTTTGGCTCAGTGGTGGAGTGTTGGCCCAGTATGTGGATGCCCTGTGTTCAATTCACAGTCAGGACACACAGGAGAAGCAACCATCTGCTTCTTCACAGCCCCCCCGCCCCCTTCAAGCCATGGCTCTTCATTCCAGTAAGTTGGCCTTGGGCGCTGAGGATGTTTCTGTGGGCTCCGCCTCAAGCCATTTTACAATGGCTTTTTTTTTACAATAAAAAAAATGGCTTAGTTGCTGAGCAATGCAGCAATGTCTCAGATGAGCAGAGCATCACCCCCTAGTAGTCTTGCTGGGTGGATCCCGGTAGGGATGCATGTGGGAGTCTGTCTCTCTGCCATTCCTCATCTCATTAAAATAAAAGAAATTAATAAATAAAAAATAAATATGCTTCTATATTTATAAACAGTTTCTGGACAGAAAAATAAGAGTATTAACAGTAGTAACCTTGGCAATGGCACAGATGTCAGCATAGATGGTGCAAAAGTAGCATTTTGCTTTTCGCTTCTACACCTTTTGAAGGTTTTGAATCCCTGAGTCATTCAGGTTTTTTCATAAAGTAGAATTTCCTTCTTTTTTATGACTGAATAATATTGCATTATAATATACCACATTTCCTTTATCCATTTCTTTATCAATGGATAATTAGGTTGTTTCCATGTATTGTCTATTGTGAAGAATGCTACACAGAACTTGGGGGTACAGATACCTCTTGAAGATAATTATTTTATTCCTACAAATATATACTAAGAAGTGGGATTTCTGGATCATATAGTAGTTTCATTTTTAATTTTTTGAGGAACCTCCGTACTGTTTGCCATAGTGGTTTACATTCCCATCAACAGTACACAAAGATTCCCTTTTCTCCAAATCCTTGTCAACACTTGTTATCTCTTGTCTTTTGATAATAGCCATTCCAAAAGGATGGCATGATATCTCATTATGTTTTTCATTGTTTCCCAGATGATTAGATCATGTGGTCTAAGTACCCTCATTTTTCACCTGCATGACTGCAGTAGTGTCCTGAAGGTCTCCCTGCTTCCCTGCTCTGCTGCCCACCTCTCTTTAAACACAGCAGCTAAAGTAATCCCAGGTGAGGAGGTGCCCGGGAGAGCTGGACTACTCAGCTTCAGGTCCTTTGCTTCCTCTGAGCCTTGGGTGATGTCCTCTCTTCAGCTACTGATTCACTTTTGGCCTCTGGCACCCAGAGTCTGCTGCTGGTACAATTCATGGTCTGGAACCTATTGGCTTGGTCAGGGCCAGTTTTTTTCCCCTGACTGACTAAGCCTCCTCTCGGGCAAGAGAAAGAAACAAATGCTTCCTTTTTTGACTGCCCAGGTCTACATGGTTCATTTTCTTTCTTCTTCTTTTTTTTTTTTTTCATTTCTCCGAAGCTAGAAATGGGGAGGCAGGCAGACTCCCGCATGCGCCCGACCGGGATCCACCTGGCATGCCCACCAGGGGGCGATGCTCTGCCCCTCTGGGGCGTCGCTCTGTTGCTACCAGAGCCACTCTAGCACCTGAGGTAGAGGCCACAGAGCCATCCTCAGCGCCCAGGCCATCCCTGCTCCAATGGAGCCCCGGCTGCGGGAGAAGAAAGTGACAGAGAGGAAGGAGAGGGGGAGGGGCGGAAAAGCAGATGGGCGCTTCTCCTGTGTGCCCTGGCCGGGAATTGAACCCGGGACTCCCGCATGCCAGGCCGATGCTCCACCGCTGAGCCAACTGGCCAGGGCTGGTTCATTTTCTTTCTTGAATATAACCATTAATTGTATTCCCTTTCATGAACTCTTGGTGGTGGAGGAACTCGTGTCCCCTTTCTGTGGTTATCACTGCTGATCTGGCTTCCAATCTACTGTCTCAGAATGGAGTGAGTGGGGCTACTCAGCAGACCCCACTAAGGAAGGTCTCAGATTCCTAAAACTCCCCTCAGTCACTGGGGTACCTTATTAAACCAGCCCTGCTCAGTTGGAGGATCCCTATCTAACTTTGTATTACACACATACTGTTACATGTGTGCAGTTTGCCTCATGCTGCAGCAGTCCCCAATCCCATCCATGGACATTCTGTGGCACAGGTGAGGCCCATCTGTTCACGGTCGTTGTTATATCTTTTGGGAGCAGAGAACTTGCAGAGAAAGTTCCTGCTCCCAGGCCACCTGGCTGACTGCAGTCACATCTTCTCTTCCTAGTGTTCTTTTGAGGAAGAAGACCCCCCTCCCGAAATAAGAGGCTAAAAAGATATTTTATAATTTAGGCCAAGCGTTCAGAGAGAGTTTGTAAATATGATTTTTTGTGTAATTTACAAAACCTCAAGATGGCCGAACATATTCCTGCTTAGGAAGGGCTGTTATAATGTAAACTAGAAAGCCCAGCGGTCATACGAAATGACCGCTGTTCTAGATATTATAAATTGTAATTAAAATGATTTGGGAGATGACGTCAGAGTAATGGCGGAGTAGGAAGCGATACCGATAAATCTCCCCCAAAACTCAACAAGATCTTCAACCAGAAACAGAAAAACCTATACTTGGAGCTTCCAGATTCTTCGCAATACACCCAAAGAGAAGAGAGAGACAGAGAGACAGAGAGAAAGAAGGGGGGAGGAGCTGGAAGCATCAACTCCCATATGTGCCTTGACCAGATGCCATTAAGGAAGAGAAAATCGAATATCATGGATACAAAAGAAAGAGAGGTAACACAGCTAGATGAGGAAAAATCTATGGAGAAAAAATTTAATATATTGGAAACCTTGGAGCTAAATGACAGAGAATTCAAGATAGAAATCCTAAAAATCCTCCGAGATATACAAGAAAACACAGAAAGGCAATATAGGGAGCTCAGAAAACAACTCCATGAACACAAAGAATATATGTCCAAGGAAATTGAAACTATAAAAACAAATCAAACAGAGATGAAAAACTCAATTCACGAGCTGAAAAACGAAGTAACAAGCTTAGCTAATAGAACAGGTCAGATAGAAGAGAGGATTAGTGAAATAGAAGACAAGCAACTTGAGGCACAACAGAGAGAAGAAGAAAGAGACTCAAAAATTAAAAAAAATGAGATAGCCCTACAAGAATTATCTGACTCCATCAAAAAGAATAACATAAGAATAATAGGTATATCAGAGGGAGAAGAGAGAGAAAATGGAATGGAGAACATACTTAAACAAATAATTGATGAGAACTTCCCAAGCCTGTGGAAAGAACTAAAGCCTCAAGTTCAAGAAGCAAACAGAACTCCAAGTTTTCTTAACCCCAACAAACCCACTCCAAGGCATATCATAATGAAATTGACACAAACCAACAGCAAAGAAAAAATTCTCAAGGCAGCCAGGGAAAAGAAGAATACAACATATAAAGGAAGGCCCATTAGATTATCATCAGATTTCTCAGCAGAAACTCTACAAGCTAGAAGAGAGTGGACCCCAATATTTAAAGTCCTGAAAGAGAGGAACTTTCAGCCACGAATACTATACCCATCAAAGCTATCCTTCAAATACGAAGGAGAAATAAAAACATTCACAGATACAGAAAAGATGAGGGAATTTATCATCAGAAAACCCCCACTTCAGGAATTACTAAAGGGGGTTCTCCAATCAGATACAAAGAACAAAAAAAAAACATAGCCACAAGTAAAAGCTCCAAGAAGAACACAATAAAACCAAATTTAAACTGTGACAACAACAAAAAGAAAGAGGGGGAGAAGACGGAGATTAACAGTAGCAAAGGACGATGGAGTGCAAAAGTACTCACAAAATAGTTTGCTACAATGAACAGGGTAGGGACCCTTTTCATTACTCAAAGGTAACCACCATTGAAAAAACCACCACAGAAGCACATGAGATAAAAAAGATAGCAACAGAGGAAAGATGTATGGAATACAACCAAATAAAAACAAAAGATAGAAAAACGAAAGAGAAGGATCAAACAAGACACAAAACTAACAGAAAGCAAGATATAAAATGGCAATAGGGAACTCACAAGTATCAATAATTACACTAAATGTAAACGGATTAAACTCACCAATAAAAAGGCACAGAGTAGCAGAATGGATTAAAAAAGAAAATCCAACTGTATGCTGCCTACAGGAAACTCATCTAAGTAACAAGGATAAAAACAAATTCAAAGTGAAAGGCTGGAAAACAATACTCCAAGCAAATAACATCCAAAAAAAAGCAGGTGTAGCAATACTCATATCGGATAATGCTGACTACAAGACAGGAAAAGTACTCAGAGACAAAAATGGCCATTTCATAATGGCTAAGGGGACACTGAATCAAGAAGACATAACAATTCTTAATATATATGCACCAAACCAAGGAGCACCAAAATATATAAGACAGCTACTTATTGATCTTAAAACAAAAACTGACAAAAATACAATCATACTTGGAGACCTCAATACACCGCTGACGGCTCTAGATCGGTCATCCAAACAGAGAATCAACAAAGACATAGTGGCCTTAAACAAAACACTAGAGCACCTGGATATGATAGACATCTACAGGACATTTCATCCCAAAGTGACTGAGTATACATTTTTCTCCAGTGTACATGGATCATTCTCAAGAATTGACCATATGTTGGGCCACAAAAACAACATTAGCAAATTCAGAAAAATTGAAGTTGTACCAAGCATATTTTCTGATCATAAAGCCTTGAAACTAGAATTCAACTGCAAAAAAGAGGAAAAAAATCCCACAAAAATGTGGAAACTAAACAACATACTTTTAAAAAATGAATGGGTCAAAGAAGAAATAAGTGCAGAGATCAAAAGATATATACAGACTAATGAAAATGACAATACGACATATCAGAATCTATGGGATGCAGCAAAAGCAGTGATAAGAGGGAAGTTCATATCGCTTCAGGCATATATGAACAAACAAGAGAGAGCCCAAGTGAACCACTTAACTTCCCACCTTAAGGAACTAGAAAAAGAAGAACAAAGACAACCCAAAACCAGCCGAAGAAAGGAGATAATAAAAATCAGAGCAGAAATAAATGAATTAGAGAACAGAAAAACTATAGAAAAAATTAATAGAACAAGGAGCTGGTTCTTTGAAAAGATCAACAAAATTGACAAACCCTTGGCAAGACTTACCAAGGAAAAAAGAGAAAGAACTCATATAAACAAAATCCAAAATGAAAGAGGAGAAATCACCACGGACACCGTAGATATACAAAGAATTATTGTAGAATACTATGAAAAACTTTATGCCACTAAATTCAACAACCTAGAAGAAATGGATAAATTCCTAGAAAAATACAACCTTCCTAGACTGAGTCAAGAAGAAGCAGAAAGCCTAAACAGACCTATCAGTAGAGAAGAAATAGAAAAAACCATTAAAAACCTCCCCAAAAATAAAAGTCCAGGCCCTGACGGCTATACCAGCGAATTTTATCAAACATTCAAAGAAGACTTGGTTCCTATTCTACTCAAAGTCTTCCAAAAAATTGAAGAAGAAGCAATACTTCCAAACACATTTTATGAGGCCAACATAACCCTCATACCAAAACCAGGCAAGGATGGCACAAAAAAAGAAAACTACAAACCAATATCTCTAATGAATACAGATGCTAAAATACTAAACAAAATACTAGCAAATCGAATACAACAACATATTAAAAAAATAATACATCATGATCAAGTAGGATTCATCCCAGAATCTCAAGGATGGTTCAACATACGTAAAACGGTTAATGTAATACACCATATCAACAAAACAAAGAACAAAAACCACATGATCTTATCAATAGATGCAGAAAAGGCTTTCGATAAAATACAACACAATTTTATGTTTAAGACTCTCAACAAAATGGGTATAGAAGGAAAATATCTCAACATGATAAAGGCCATATATGATAAACCATCAGCTAACATCATATTAAATGGCACTAAACTGAAGGCTTTCCCCCTTAAATCAGGAACAAGACAGGGTTGTCCACTCTCTCCACTCTTATTTAATGTGGTACTAGAGGTTCTAGCCAGAGCAATCAGACAAGACAAAGAAATAAAAGGCATCCATATCGGAAAAGAAGAAGTAAAGGTATCACTTTTTGCAGATGATATGATCCTATACATCGAAAACCCCAAAGAATCCACAAAAAGACTACTAGAAACAATAAGCCAATACAGTAAGGTCGCAGGATACAAAATTAACATACAGAAGTCAATAGCCTTTCTATATGCCAACAATGAAACAACTGAGAAGGAACTCAAAAGAATAATCCCCTTCACGATTGCAACAAAAAAAATAAAATACTTAGGAATAAACATAACAAAGAATGTAAAGGACTTATATAATGAAAACTATAAACCATTGTTAAGGGAAATCGAAAAAGATATAATGAGATGGAAGAATATACCTTGTTCTTGGCTAGGAAGAATAAATATAATCAAGATGGCTATATTACCCAAAGCAATATACAAATTTAATGCAATTCCCATCAAACTTCCAATGACGTTTTTTAAAGAAATAGAGCAAAAAATCATCAGATTTATATGGAACTATAAAAAACCCCGAATAGCCAAAGCAATCCTAAAGAAAAAGAATGAAGCTGGGGGCATAACAATACCTGACTTCAAACTCTATTATAGGGCCACGACAATCAAAACAGCATGGTATTGGCAGAAAAATAGACACTCAGACCAATGGAACAGAATAGAAAGTCCAGAAATAAAACCACATATATATAGTCAAATAATTTTTGATAAAGGGGCCAACAACACACAATGGAGAAAAGAAAGCCTCTTCAATAAATGGTGCTGGGAAAACTGGAAAGCCACATGCAAAAGAATGAAACTGGACTACAGTCTCTCTCCCTGTACAAAAGTTAACTCAAAATGGATCAAAGATCTAAACATAAGACCTGAAACAATTAAGTACATAGAAGAAGACATAGGTACTCAACTCATGGACCTGGGTTTTAAAGAGCATTTTATGAATTTGACTCCAATGGCAAGAGAAGTGAAGGCAAAAATTAATGAATGGGACTACATCAGACTAAGAAGTTTTTGCTCAGCAAGGGAAACTGATAACAAAATAAACAGAAAGCCAACTAAATGGGAAATGATATTTTCAAACAACAGCTCAGATAAGGGCCTAATATCCAAAATATACAAAGAACTCATAAAACTCAACAACAAACAAACAAACAATCCAATAAAAAAATGGGAAGAGGATATGAATAGACACTTCTCCCAGGAAGAAATACAAATGGCCAACAGATATATGAAAAGATGCTCATCTTCTTTAGCTATTAGAGAAATGCAAATCAAAACGGCAATGAGATACCACCTCACACCTGTTCGATTAGCTGTTATTAGCAAGTCAGGTAATAGCAAATGTTGGAGAGGATGTGGAGAAAAAGGAACCCTCATCCACTGTTGGTGAGAATGTAAAGTAGTACAACCATTATGGAAGAAAGTATGGTGGTTCCTCAAAAAACTGAAAATAGAACTACCTTATGACCCAGCAATCCCTCTACTGGGTATATATCCCCAAAACTCAGAAACATTGATACGTAAAGACACATGCAGCCCCATGTTTATTGCAGCATTGTTCACAGTGGCCAGGACATGGAAACAACCAAAAAGCCCATCAATAGATGACTGGATAAAGAAGATGTGGCACATATACACTATGGAATACTACTCAGCCATAAGAAATGATGACATCGGAACATTTACAGCAAAATGGTGGGATCTTGATAACATGATACGAAGCGAAATAAGTAAATCAGAAAAAAACAGGAACTGTATTATTCCATACGTAGGTGGGACATAATAGTGAAACTAAGAGACATTGATAAGAGTGTGGTGGTTACGGGGGGGAGGGGGGAATGGGAGAGGGATAGGGGGTGGGAGGGGCACAAAGAAAACAAGATAGAAGGTGACAGAGGACAATCTGACTTTGGGTGGTGGGTATGCAACATAATTGAACGACAAGATAACCTGGACTTGTTATCTTTGAATATATGTATCCTGATTTATTGATGTCACCCCATTAAAAAAATAAAATTATAAAATAAAAAAAAAATAAAAAATAAATAAATAAATAAAATGATTTGTGCAAAGATGTCTGCTAATTCAAACTGAATTACCCAGGGCAAGTGGTGAGGACGCCCCTTTGCTTACTGTCCCACGGGGTTTCTCCCTTCTACTTGCTTAATTGCTTAAAGTAGAGTGCAATGAAGGAAACCACTGGCGGTACATTTCTTAAGAGCCACCAGTAGCTCAATAAATAAAGGTGATTTAAATAATAAAATGTTAATTCATATGTGAAAGATCTCTTTGTACACAACATTTCTTGTGTAGATCTTTCCATCATTTTTAAGCTTGCCTTGCAGAGGACCATCAATTATTTTTAATTTTATATCCGTTCTTTCATGAACCCTTGAACAGGCAACATAAAGTTGACTATGTCCAAATGCAGGCTCAGGTAAAAAAATGCCAACACTCTTAAGCGTTTGGCCCTGAGACTTATTGATGGTCATAGCAAAGGCAAGTTTTACAGGAAATTGTCTACGTCTCAATGGAAACGGCAACCCTGTTTGAGATGGAGCCAAATCAATTTTTGTAATGACATGTATTTCACCTTTAGAGGAGCCAGTCAAAGACTTAGCTATTATGACATTATTTTTCAATTGGAAAACCTCTAGTCTTATACCATCGCAAAGACCCCTTCTGGTGTTAAGATTTCTTAACAGCATAATAATTGCTCCAATCTTTAACCTCAATTTGTGAGGTGGCATGCCAGAAGGCGGGACTATTTGAATGCCGTGGCAACTTCACCCCATTGGCTAGTATAGTTACGCAAGCAACCAATAAGCTATCGGTGACAAACAGACACTTAAACCGCATATAATAAAGATAAAGAGGTTTTCATATCTAGAAGGTTTTGAATAGCAGGAGGAAGGAGGCTTGGACCCCCTCCCTTCTATACACCTGGGGGAAAGAAGGTGAAACAGCCAGGAATATAGGAGGGGAAGGGAGACTTGAGTAGCCCTTTCCTCTCTCCTTTTCTTTCTCCTTAGTGGACAATTTACAAATGATTATCCTCTGGCATCCTGCAAGCCCCCTCCCATCCTGAAATCATGTAATTAACAATAAAGGAATCGTGTGACTCATGAATGTGAACTTATGTTTTGTAAAGGGCATATATAAGATGTAAGAAATCTAATTTCGGGGAGCATGTGTCTTTGGAGCTATAGCCTCGTGTGTTCCACTGGCTAAATAAATTCTCTTTTTCCTCTTATAAGTTGTCTGAGTGTCAATCCTCTGAGGTTTTGCTCTCCTGCAACACTTTCCCTCACTCTTACAGCCCTAGGGCAGCTCAACAAGCCACAAGCCATCGGACAACCAACAGGCTTTGAGATGTCAGTCTGTCCTCTTACCAGCTACCCCCCAAACTTTAGAAGGGCATTTCTTGAGCTGCCATCCCTCAGCTTCAATTAAGGAAAACACCTGAGCACCTCCCTTCTTCCCTCTATCAGGAAAAGAGGAGACAACTCCTAAAACACTCTAATCACCCTGTCTTTCACCTCCTCTGTGTGTCTTGCTGGTGAAGGCCATCAGTTCAGTGGGAACAAACCAGGAAACTCTTGCCAAGAACTGGGCCTTTTAAAACATTGGCAATTTTAGCCTGACCTGTGGTGGTGCAGTGGATAAAGCGTTGACCTGGAAATGCTGAGGTCACCAGTTTGAAACCCTGGGCTTGCCTGGTCAAGGCACATATGGGAGTTGATGCTTCCAGCTCCTCCCCCCCCCTTCTGTCTCTCCTCTGTCTCTCCTTTTCCTCTCTAAAATGAATAAAAAATAAATTAAAAAAAACATTGGCAATTTTAGTAATTTTATTCTCAGAAAGATGTTCTCCCTTTTGTAAGCCCTGCAGTGTTTGAAATCTTCTAGAGCCAGAAAAGATTTCAGTTAATATTTCACCCTGCCCTGCTACTCATCCAAAATGACACCAAGATACTTAAGATTCACGATATTTCATTCAGTTTACTCAAATTCTTAATGCAACTGTGTTTTTGTTTTGTTTTCTATTTAATGGGTTTCTTACTAAACTTCTTTCTGTGTGGTGAGGTTGCCATTATAGTCAAGCAGAGTTTGAAAATGTATAAAATAAACTTCTTTTGATAATTGTTATTGATATTATTATTTAATGAATAATTTTAATCAACTGCTCTTTGTACAAACATACATTTTTCTCCAAGCAAGCACAGAATTATAAAATTCAAGCCTGAAAAAGCTTTTGACATTGACTCATACAAATCTCTTATTTTATAATTGAAGAATCTGAACCTTGGAGAGGATAAATAATTTGGACAGTGTTTTATTGCTAACAAGCAGAGTTTGGTCAGGACTACCTAGTCCTGTAGAACACTTAGAAATATTGCAGCTGGAATTACTTGTGTAATTTTTCATGGATAGTCTGACTTCCCTCACCCTGCCACACCCAGGTCGGCTGTCAGGGCAGAGGCTGCCTGTTTTGTTCTCTGCTGCATCTCCAATTCATAGCACAGGCTCTTGTACATAATACGTACTTGACAAATATCTGTTAAATAAAGGAATGAATGAATGGATGGATGGCTTCAACAGTATGTATGCATATTCTACTATGATTTAGACACCAGTGTTTGGAGCCACAAAAGTGAATAAGACAGGATCCAGAAAGGAAGTAGATACAGAAACCAAGGGCTACAGGAGCCCTGGGGAATGATTTACTTCGGGAATTGTATTTATTCTTCTCCTGGGCTGGGCAGGCAGATTGTCATGAGCTCTTGAAAGATCCAGGACATAGCTTCCCACTCAAGACCTGGTACACCATTTCTCCTTCAACAACTGCATATTGCATTACCCCCCTGTTTTATTCTAGAAGAGTGGGTCATAGTATGTTAAAAATACATCAGTGTGTCCACAATTTCAGAGGAACAAATGACTCACAGTTTGAATAACAGAAAGGGAAATGATTATAAGTCAGCTGTGAACTTACTAGTTCCAGAATAATTTAAGGTACCAGCCTGCCTGGCTCCATGAAGACACTGGTGGTTCATAGTCACGTGTCAAATTGATTTCCCAGTCTCTTTAGGATCTTTCTGATGTTGCCATGTAGTGCTGCAACAGTAGAGAGATTACGTAACTGTCAGGTCAAGTTGTTTTTTCCATCAAGGAGGGTACCAAAGCAGAGAAGTGAAATTCTTTTTCCCTGTGCTCACATTCAAACTTCAGCTCATGGGAAGTCAGAGCCATGAAGAAGAAAGTGCTCTTCACTCACCTTAAATATTCAATAAATTATTTCCGGCCTGTTCTTCTAACAGCTGTGAGATAGTGGGAAGTGCCACTTAAGGAGAAGAAAACATCTCCCACTGGCATCAGTTGACCCACTCATTAGCTCTACCTCCTCTTGTCCAGGAAGGTGCCAAGGCTGAGGACTCCACAGTGGAGCTGTGGTAAAGGTGAGGCTGCTGGATGTGAATGCAGTTGAACTAGAGAGCAAGTTCCTACAGTTATATCACCAGTCCCTGACATTGTCATGGATCAAGTTTCTCAAACCGAAATGCCTCATATAGATATTAAGGAGTGGATAGTGGGCATCAGCAGACTGCTATTCATGGCTCAGCTGTATAGACTAAAATAATTCAGAATTTGGGTTAACAGGTCCGATTCTCGGCCAGGGCACATAGGAGAAGCGCCCATCTGCTTCTCCACCCTTACCCCTCTCCTTCCTCACTGTCTCTCTCTTCCCCTCCTGCAGCCAAGGCTCCATTGGAGCTAAGTTGGCCAGGGCGCTGAGGATGGCTCCATGGCCTCTCCCTTAAGTGCTAGAATGGCCCTGGTTGCAACAGAGCAATGCCCCAGATGGGCAGAGCATCGTCCCCTGGTGGGCATGCCAGGTGGATCCCGGTCGGGCACATGCAGGAGTCTGTCTGATTGCCTCCCCGTTTTCAACTTCAGGAAAAAAAAAAGAATTTGGGTTAAATAAAGAGATCAGATAAACAAGAAAAATAGTATGTCAAATCTTAGAGAATGTGGAAAATATGTAGCAGAGATAGTCAATACAAAAACCTTTTGCTACTAACAAAAATAAAAAATTCTAAAGAACTTGGTAAGTAAAGAACTTACATTCTGTGGCAGTCTCAAGAGGAAAAAAAACATTTATGCTATACCATCTGCAGCCTGGCTGATAGAGACAGATAAAATTACCAAGATTTTGAAATTTAATGTATAGAGAAGCTAAATGAACAGTTTTCAAATTTTAAGCAATGAATGAGGCAGAAACTGTATAAAGAAGCAAAGAAAAAAAGTTTATTTGCTTCATTTCATAGAGTATGAAAGTATATCTGTGAATTAGGATTAATCAGAGTTGCTCACAGAGTTCACATAACCAATTGTACCTATTCATACGCATATTAGTATTATAAATAAAAATTCATAAATATTCATAATAGAAATGTGGAACTGTTGGCCACTCCTACAAAGGAAGGCACAATTGGCAGGTTGGTTCAATGGTAGAGCATTGACCTGACGTGTGGAAGTCCCAGGCTTGATTCCTGGTCAGGGCACACAGGAAAAGCAATCACCTGATTCTTCCTCCCTTTCCTTTCCTCTTGTCTCTCTCTCTTCTCCCACACCCATGGCTTGATTGATTTGAGTGCATTGTCCCAGATGCTGAGGATGGCTTCAGGGAGCCTATGCTTTAGGCACTAAAAATAGATGGGTTGCAAGCATGACCCCAGATGGGTAAAGCATTGGACCAAGACTGGGGTTGCTGGGAGGATCTTGGTGGGGTGCATGTGGGAGTCTGTCTCTCTATTTCCCTTCCTTTCACTTAAATTTTAAAAAGTTTAAAACAATTGAACAGAGCTGCCCACTGCTGTGGCTCCAGCACCTTCCTGTTCCTATCTGGTTGTTGATGACTGCCATGAAAGTGGTGATAATTCACCATCAAAAAATTATATTAATTTTTAGAGAGCCTAGGCATTTAATAGAAATTTATAAACTTTAATATTTGCACAAACACAGAAGGTGAGGTTATTTTAGCAATGAATAATTTAATTAATGAATGTATTCTCAAACTTTACAATAGGTACAAAATGGCTACTATGGAAAAATATTTCTTATTTGCAAAGTTTTAACATTTATGGTTGGTGGTCTAATGGCATATGAAGCAATTGAGATTACCTGTGAAATCCATTCTTTATTTAATAATTGAGACAGTTTGAAGTCCTAGAGATTCACATTTTTTCAAGCATTCAAGAGTTTTGAGAGATGGTTCAAGGAAAAATGAACCAACAAACTGAGATTTACCAAGAACCAGGGTAACAGCTAATGCTTAAAAAGTGCCCACTTTGAACAGACTCATAAATACAGAGAACATTTTCACAGTTGCCAGATTGCAGGGGCTGGTTGAAGGGATAGGTGAAGGGATTAAGAAGTATAAATTAGTAGTTACAGAATAAAGTATACAGCCAATAATATTTTAATAACTGTGTATGGTGTCAGACGGGTACTATTGTGGTGATCACTTCCTAAGTTATATAAATGTCTAATCACGGGGTTGTACACCTGAAATGAGTATAATATTGTATGTCAACTGTAATTGAAAAATGAAAAAATATTAAAAATTAATAAATAAAAATAAAATATCCACTTCAAAGTTTTTCACAAGCACTCATATCAGTTAGTTTTTATGTCTGATTCATTACCACCATTCTTGATTTACTTTAAAACACATGAACAACTTTCTGAAGACAATGAGAAGAAAGTAAAAGTGGCAAAGTGGGAACAGTGTACAAACAGGTATTGGATGTGGGGAAAGGTAAGCATCCCTGTTCCACACTCCATTCGTTTCTTTTCAGTTCAGAGGTAAGAGCATGCCAGGATATTTTTCTCAAGCTCAAAAACTAACTATTGCCAGTAATATTTCAATGCATTCTAGTACTCGATGTACCTTGTCTAAGAAAAACATAATTTTGTTTAAAAGTTTGAACAAAATGCTACAGGATTTTATAGGAAGCAGATACCCCAAAAAAGCTTTATGAAGAAGATTACATTTCTTCAGGAGCCTGGAAGCAGGAAGAATTCAGACATGCTGAGTGGGGGAGCTATTCCAGGCAGAAGGAAGAGCCTGAGCAGAAGCAAGGAGGCATCAGACAAAGGTAGCAAATCAGTTTAATCTGAGCTTACAGTGTGGGAGAAGGAACAATGGATAATTAGAACCACAGTATTTGTGTGTGTGTGTGTGTGTGTGTGTGTGTGTGTGTGTTGTGTGTGTGTGTGTGTGTGTGTCAGAGAGAGAGAGAGAGAGAGAGAGACAGAAGAAGGGACAAACAAGGACAGACAGGAAGGAACAGAGATGAGAAGCATCAATTCTTTGTTGCGGCACCTTAGTTGTTCATTGATTGCTTTCTCATAGGTGCCTTGGCTAGGGGTCTATAGCAGAGCGAGTGACCCCTTGCTCAAGTCAGTGACCTTGGGCTCAAGCCAGCGACCTTGGGCTTCAAGCCAGCAAACTTTGCGCTCAAGCCAGTGACCATGGGTCACATCTATGATCCCACAGTCAAGCCAGCGACCCCGTGCTCAAGCTGGTGAGCCTGCTCTCAAGCCGATGAGCCCATGCTCAAGCTGGCAACCTCGGGGCCTTGAACCTGGGTACTCTGTGTCCCAGTCCAATGTTCTATCCAATGCGCCACAATTAATTATTTTGAATTATTGAAAATAAATTCAGTAAATGACAAACTAGAATTTGAAAGCAGAGAATTAGGTAAGGTTTCAACTTCACACTCACCAGCTCAATCAACACTCTCAATTAACAATAACTCAGTGACTTAGAAATTAGGTATAAAAGAGAAAACTGAGGCTCAAACTGGTTTAGAATTTGTGGGTAACAGAGAGCTGGGTAAGAGAAACAAGGCTGAAACTGACCCCACAGCTTATGCTTTTTCCACTTTGCAATGTCCCTTGATGCAAGTCGTCTTTGGGTTAGTAGCCTATTCCTCTGTGGACACCATGACCATTTTGCCACACTGGCTATGTCTTGGTTTCCTAAAAAACTAGCACAGTGATTGGCATATAGTATGTGATCAATAGTGATCACTATCAATTTCCATGATTCCCACTGAATAAAAGAATGAATATCTAACAACTTAGCTTCATGGCAGGATTGGAACACAGGAGAGAAGCCTAAGCTGAAAATGTACAAACATAGAACTTACCTGCTGAGAGAGTCATTGGTGTAGCTATAAGACAGGTGAGTTTAAAGGTATTTATAATAAATTTAAAGCCTGACCAGGCAGCAGCGCAGTGGATAGAGCGTCGGACTGGGATGCAGAGGACCCAGGTTCAAGACCCCGAGGTCGCCAGCTTGAGCATGGGCTCATCTGGTTTGAGCAAAGCTCACCAGCTTGGACCCAAGGTCACTGGCTTGAGCAAAGGGTTACTCGGTCTGCTGAAGGCCCACGGTCAAGGCACATATGAGAAAGCAATCAATGAACAACTAAGGTGTCCCAACAAAAAAGTAATGATTGATGCTTCTCATCTCTCTCTGTTCCTGTCTGTCTGTCCCTATCTATCCCTCTCTCTGACTCTCTCTCTGTCTCTAAAAATAAATAAATAAATAAAAATAAATTTAAAGAGTATGTAATGAATGAGTACATTCATTCTTCTGGGTGAGCATACGAATACTTTTCCTTCCCACTCCTAATGCTACCCAAAGATATGGAAATGACTACTCCCATGAAGCCACAGGCCATGGTAGAAAACACATTTTTTTTCTTTCTTTTTTCTTTTTCTTTTTTTATTTTGTGTGACAGAGACAGAGAAAGAGAGACAGATAGGAACAGACAGACAGGAAGGGAGAGAGATGAGAAGCATCAATTCTTCGTTGTGGCACCTTAGTTGTTCATTGATTTCTTTCTAATATGTGCCTTGACCAGGGGCTACAGCAGATGGAGTGACCCCTTGCTCAAGCCAGCTACCTTGGGCTCAAGCTGGTGAGCCTTGCTCAAACCAGACAAACCCGCGCTCAAGCTGGCAGCCTCAGGTTTTTGAACCTGGGTCCTCCATGTGTCAGTCCAACGTTCTATCCACTGTGCCACCGCCTGGTCAGGCTTCTTTTCTTTATTTCTTTTTTCTAATAGAAAGAGAGAGAGAGAAGTGAGAGAAATCAGAAGCATCAACTCATAGTTGCAGCACTTTAGATATTCATTGATTACTTTCACAAATGTGTCTTGACCAAGGAGCTCCAGCTGAGCCAGTGACCCCTTGCTCAAGCCAATGACCTTGGGCTCAAGCCAAAGACCATGGAGTCATTTCCATGATTCCCAGAGGCAGATTAAGGTGGGTTGAAGCCCCAGGCACAGAGGAAAATATTGGGCCCCTTAAAAGAGAGACAAGGAAAATAAAAATACATGTTAACCATATTTTTAAATAAATAAAAATATTATGTACTATTAATGTTAAAAGTGCAAATATGAAATCAAACTTGGTGTCATTAGAAAAAAGTGTAAGGTTGGGGTTTTCCAGGGCCCTTCAGAACTCGGGGCCCAGGGCATGTGCCAGGTGAGCCTGCCGTTAAATCTACCTCTGATTATTCCAGGCTCAAGCCTGCTTACACTCTAGCCAGCGACCTCAGGGCTTTGAACTTGGGTCCTCAGCATCCCAGGTCTACACTCTATCCACTACGCCACCACCTGGTCAGGCTAAAAGCAGGTACAGTACTCAGGATAAGAGAGATGTACAAACATTTCCTCTTCTCATTCACAAAGGTAGTTCCAACATTGGTACTTTCAACATTTCATTTGCATGAAATAATCTTCACAAATAACACTTGCCAATTTTTGAAAATTACAAATGAGAGCATTGTGGAAAAGAGAAACAATCTGAAATTTCCTTCAAAACATATGCCATGGTCTTGTGCTGCACTTTCTGAAGATGAGAGGAGCAGTGACCTCTGGGAATCCATTTGGAGTTTAAAATTTGAAAATAGATTAACTAATGAGAGACTTTTTTGCTTTAAATAATGGAAGTGTAACAATGGCCCACAGTTTTTACAGAAAGGCATGAACAAAGTTATAACAATCTTTTTCTGTTCTGATGACTGTTAGTCTGCAAAACCACAGGCTAGAGGCAGCTGAGTTAAAAGACACCTAGCACCAATTATCAGGGATTAGTGGACACTCTACTTGTTTGTTTATTTGCTTTAAATTCCATTCTGTTTTCTGGCTACAGGCTTGAGGAGTAATAGTGAAAGCAATTGAAAGGTTCAAGTGCTGAACTACATTGACAAAAAGAGAAACTTGCATCTTTAACTTCATGCAATTAATAACCTCACAACCCATCCCTCATCTAAGCTAGTTGATGTAGATGAGATTTGAAAACAATAATCCTAAACAATAAGAATGCAAATAAATTTACAATTTAAAACACATTAAACAATGGGGCTGCAAATGCTCACAAAACAGAATATTCAAATTTATTATAAATTACTCAAATCACCATTTTAGAGTATTTATTATGTACATGATACTGTGATAAGTTGCATAGGAGTACAATCATGAAAGCATATTTTGGAGACTGAAGCACACAATAGAAACAAACACATAAATTAGGTATAGGGTATGTTGGGCAAATAAGTTTGTAAAATTTCTGTGATTTAGTTTTGCTCACTTTTATTGTTAAAAATGGCCACTGACCACGTGATTGCATTGTCCAGGTGATACTGTTAATTACTTTCATGCTTGGGAAGCAGCTTGGTTATGCTAATGTGTGCTGGAGGAGGGGCTGTCAAGCTGAAAAGTTTTAAGAAGGAAGGAGGAGAAACTAGGAGGTCATTTCTGCGGAGGCCACGCAGTTGCTGGGAGGCAGGCAGCCAAGATGGTGGGGTGCTGAAGGGGAACAGAGGTGGGGGCCTTTGATTCTAGTAAACACCGGAAAGATTCTGCTGGTTGTGGAACCGGAGAACATGTGGGTGGGTTTTGGAGCCCTACGTGTCTGTTTTTAATGGCCAGCCGACTCTCTGACTCCATTGTTTCTTTACCGTCTATCCGAATCTAATGCAAACCTGCACCTGCATCCGCCTGGTGGCTGTGACTACGTGGCCTACAGGATACAATAGAGATACAAGAACATTCTAGAGAGCACAAAGGAAGACAATACTTATATCCTTTAGGGATGAATAAAGGTGGCCTGTTTGAAGAAGGTGCATTTAAGTGGACCCTTATAGATCTGAAAATATTTCACTAAGTATAAAACAGAGGAAACTAATTTTAAGCTGAGGAAATTAAATAAGTGAGGGCTCAGAAATAAAAATGTATAAGATGCATGAGTTCAATATAGTATAAGACAGTGATTTTCAACCTTTTTTGAGCCGCGGCACATTTTTTACCATTTACAAAATCCTGGGGCACACTACCTACCAAAATGACACAAAATGACACTCTAACACAGTACATGTTATACATATAGTTAATAATATAGTTTCTAAATGTATTTATACTCACTTAGTGTGAAACCTGGGCCTGTTTCTTTTTTTTTTTTTCTGTATTTTTCTGAAGCTGGAAACGAGAAGAGACAGTCAGACAGACTCCTGCATGCACCCGACCGGGATCCACCCTGCACGCCCACCAGGGGGCGATGCTCTGCCCCTGCGGGGCGTCGTTCTGTTGCGACCAGAGCCACTCTAGCGCCTGGGGCAGAGGCCGAGGAGCCATCCTCAGCACCCGGGCCATCTTTGCTCCAGTGGAGCCTCGGCTGCGGGAGGGGAAGAGAGAGACAGAGAGGAAGGAGAGGGGGAGGGGTGGAGAAGCAGATGCGCTTCTCCTGTGTGCCCTGGCCGGGAATTGAACCCGGGACTTCTGCACGCCAGGCCGATGCTCTACCACTGAACCAACCAGCCAGGGCCTGGGCCTGTTTCGATGAACACAAAAGGGATATCCTGGCAGGAATGGTAGAAAGACACACACGAAGCTCTTCCTTAACAGTTCTCAGTCTCTCTCTGTTTTTAGTTTTTATCGCAGTCAAGCTTGAGAAGCTCAGCTCACATAGATATGTGGTTGAAAACGGGAGCAATGTCAAAATAGCTTTGTTGGCCAGAATGGGGAACTCCTTGGCAACAGATAACCAAAAACTGTCCAAAGGAAGATCAGCAAACTTTAGCTTTAAAGTTAGATAACATTGTGATACATTATGATGCATTGTATATCACCCTCTGTGGGGCCTCTTTTAAAAAGAAAAAGGTCAAATATCTATAGACACCATCAGGATAGACATAACCAGCTGAGGCTGAGGCTTCATCTAGTGGTGGCAACATTTACCTCCAGTCCTGACCAGGATTAGAAATTGGGACCATGGGGAGGAGTAGCAGCTTCAACTACTCGCCACGGCCACACAATCACAAGTGCGCAGCAGCCCGAGTGGGGACTTTCCTGGGTGTGGATGAGAGGCGGCCTACTATTGGTTCATCGCTAGTGGTCGATATGAATCCTAGAAGGTGATTGGTCAGTGAGCGTTCCCTGTGCCTCCACTCTTCCTGTCACTGATAGCTGGAGGGATTGTGAGGGGAATGTTTATGTTCAGATGGAGGCGGCTGGCGGCGGGCCGGATAAATAGCCTCTGTGGGCCGTATCAGGCACGCAAGTGGTAGTTTGGAGACCCATGTTTAATTTCCCCACGGCACATCTGACCATGTCTCACGGCACACTGGTTGAAAAACACTGGTATAAGATATACCTAGTAAGGAAAACTGGAATGAAATTTTGAAAGGCTTGGAAATCTACAGTAAATAATTTGCAATTTACTCCCCAAAGAACAATTTCCTAATAAAAACTTTCTGTGATGATAAATATGATCTGTATCTGCACTACCCAATGTGGCCACTGGTCACACATGCTTCTAGTACTGAAAATGTGACTAGTTCAACTGAGAAACTTAAGTTTAAATTTTATTGTATTAAAGCTGTTATTAAATAATTAATGTATTACATTTGAATAGTCAAATGTGGATAGTGGGTACCATATTGGAGGGTGCAGAAAATGCTAACCACTAAAATTCTTGCACAAAAGAGTGACATGATTGGAGAAATGCTTTAATATCAGTTTTCCTTTGCACAATCTAAAGGGTTAAATTATTTGGGAAAGAGACCTCTTTAATTTAATCACTGCTCATGTAATCTCCACTAAAGTTTTAGTTTTATGATTTCATCTAATTAGAAAAACTGTGAATGTTACTTGATTATATCTCAAGAATAGAGGAAACATGGCTAAACAAAATAGATTTTAGAAAAACAGTAGCAGATGGCAAATTCTCATAAGTTTGAAAAATTTCTAGCACACAAACAGGAATGCTTTGTGACTATTAAGCAACAACACATTTCATTCCTTGGGTGGAAAAATTATATTTTACTCATCCTAAACTGATTAATGCATGTATTACTAATAGTTCATGAGAAATAGAAACACAAAAATAAGCAATGTTGACACTGAAAAGGAATTAATGGTTCTGTTACTATGTGTGATTTAGAAATATTAGGCCTTTAGGCTCCCAGAATTGCCATTTGTCAATTATGATTAAAAAAAAAAATAAAAACTTATGTATTATTTTCTGCAAAAACAAATTTAAAAAAATAAATTAATGTCATATGTTTATTTTTCTCTGGGGCTTCTAATGGACTAAATAAGCTTTTATTTCAAAACATTTCAGAACATTTATTCAAATCAAGATAAAAATGCTTCTTGTATGCATTTTAGCTTTAGCTTTTAAATTGAAAGGTTTCTTGGAGCTTATATTGTTTCCTTATTTATATTTATTATAGCCAAATTAAGTTGACATGATAAAGACTAGATTCGATGGAATTACAGGTTTTCCATCGGTAGATAAAATATTTATGCGATGAATGGATCCTGAAATTCTAAAACAGTACATTCCAAAAATATTCCTGAAACAAGGAAATTCCTCTCTTCTACTTGTCCAAGAGGTTAACTTGTGCAACATGAGCTCAGATGAGTGCCAGAGGTGAAAATGGAAATGTGGTCAGTAAGTAGCAGGGAGAACCCACCGTGTGCCAGACCTTTCCAGAACAAGTCACAGTTCTTTTCAGTGTATCTGCCTATCTGCCTTTGTAAGGTAGTAAGCTACTTGTGGCCAATTAATTAATAGTTTCCAACTCTCTTCTGGCCAAAAAACATGAAATCATCCTTGATGTTTTCTATTCCTTTCATATACCACATCCAATCTGTCCAGAAATCCTGTTCTAGCTTCAAAATATTCCTAGAATAGAACTACTACTCATCGTCCCTACTGACTTCATCTCATCTGAGTCACCTGGCCTCTCAACTGCTTTCCCTGCTCCTACTTTTGTTCTCTTACCTCTTTCTAAATCAGCAGCTAAATGTTCTTCTTATAATGTAAGTTAGATCATGTTAGTCTTGGCTCAAAACCTTACACTCATTCCCTGTTTGGTTCAGAGCAAAAGCCCAAGAACTGGCCACAATTTACAAGGTCTTGTGTGATTTGGCCTCATTCCTCCTGCCCTTCACCCTGCTCCAGCCATGTGGATCCTTGCGGTTGCCAGACGTATCAGGCACCCTCACTCCCTAGGACATTTGAATTTACTGCTCCCCAAGATATTGGCTAACTCCCCAGCTCCTCAAATCTTTGCTGGCATGTCATCTTCTCTGGGACACCTTCCCTCACCATTCTACACAAAACTTCAACAAGCTTCTGGCCTTTTTTTACTCTCTACTTTTTCTATGGCATTTATCACTTTCTAATAAGTAATATGCTTAATTATGGTGTGTTGTCTATTTTCCCCTCTTCTAGATATACAGGATGGGGCAAAAGTATGCATATAGTTGTGAGTATGCGAAACCCAGCTAAATCTTGTATTATTACTTATTAATTATTGTATTGTTTTCCATGCGAGCAGCTGTAGACCCACTCCAACACCTCCCTGTATGTTCCACTCATGTGGTTTAGTCACCTACATGCTTTGTAGCACAGCAGGGCCACCAATGCCTGACACACAGTTAGTACTAAAGAAATAATTGACTAAATTAATCATCATAAAACACTATTTTCATTCTAATTTGTGTAGCCTAACTATGTATTTATAAACCATTCTATCTTTAGATATTACAAAGATGTTATACTAGATTTCTCAGCACCTAAAGATCCTCCCACATAGTCGATCAGAACCCCTATAAATGGCATTAACTCTTGCAAGTCATCATGATGTAATTTTAAAAAGGCTTCAACAGGTTTGGTTTTTTAAATATTAGAAAGTTTACTTTTTCCTCCTGGGGCATATGTCTAAATTTCTTTGACTGAGCCCTAAGTACTCTATAGATGCAGATAAAGATAGTTCATTCCTGAATTCTTGGGTATCTATTTTAGGCCAAGCATTGCCCAAAACACTGGGAAAATAAAGACTTCTAGGACATGGTCCCTGCTTATGAGGAGCTCAGAACCTCACAGTGAGAGAGACTAAGCTGTAAATAAGTTATTACTTAAAAGCAAGCAGTGTACTATTTAGAGCAGCAATTTGACTCTAAGTGCAACAATAAAGGCACAAAGGGCCAAGGATTGCAAAGTCACTTTTGATCTGCTTATTAAATGATAAAGTAGCAAGGAACATTTATGAGAACCTGGGACTTAAGAATGAGATGGTTTTAGGTTTGAATCCAACATTTCACCATCTTTTACTTTTTAATATATCTATTCATTGAAGTATAACCCACAGAAATTGCATATCCTATTTGTACAGCTGAATGACTTTTCACACGATGGGCTTACCCATGTAACCCACACCCACCTCAAGGAACAGAACATGAGCATTGTCCTCAAAAGCCTTCTTGAGCTCCTTCTCTGTCACTTCACTCCCCAATGGGTGAACCACTGTCCTGATTTCTAACAGCATAGGTTTGTTTCGCCTGTTTTTGTACTTTATGTAAATAAAATCATATAGTTTGAATCTTTTATGTCTGGTGCTTCTTCAATACTACATTTGTGAGACCCATCCATATTGTTAGTTGTACCTGTAGGCTATTGATTCTCATTGCTTTTAGTATTCTGTTTTGTAAATGTAACATAATTCATGTGTTCTACTGGTGGTGAACATTGGAGTAGTTTCCAGTTTGGGGCTCTTTAGAACAGTGCTTTTATGAAGATTTTAATACATATCTTTTGGTGAGCACACAAATACGTATGTTCATCTTTAAGAGTTATTTCTAAACAGTTTCCCAAAGTGGTTATACAAATTTACATTCTCAAGTTTACACTATGTGAGTTTTGATTACTCCACAGCCTCATTAACATAGTCATTTACTGGTTTGTTTATTTTATTTAGAGAATTAACTTTAATACGGTGATATTAATCAATAAGAGTACATAGGTTTCAGGTGAACATTTCTATTGCATTTGAAGTGTTGATTATGTTCTATACCCATTACTCAAAGTTACATCATTTTCCATCGCCTTATATTTGTCCCTCCCTACACCCTTCCGCTACCCTCTACCCCCTACCCCTCTTCCATGTCCCTTGCCCCTGGGAACCACTTCACTTTTATCTATGTTCATGAGTCTCAGTTTTATATCCTACCTATGTGTGAAATCATACAGTTCTTAGTTTTTCCTGATTTACTTATTTCACTCAGTATAACATTCTCAAGATCCATTCATGTTGCCATAAATGTTACTATGTCATCATTTCTTATGGCTGAGTAGTATTCCATCGTATATATGTACCACTTCTTCTTTATCCAATCCTCTATAGAGGAACACTTTGGTTGTTTCCATGTCTTGGCCACTGTGAATAATGCTGCGATGAACATGAGGGTGGATGTGTCTTTACGTACCAATGTTTTTGAGTTTTGAGGATAGATGCCCAGTAGAGGGGATTGCTGGGTCATAAGGTAGTTCTATTCTTAATTTTTTGAGAACCCACCATACTTTCTTCAATATAGTTGTACTAATTTTCACTCCCACCAGCCATGAATGAGGGTTCCTTTTTCTCAACAGCCTCTCCAACACTTGTTATTACCTGTCTTGTTGATAATAGCCAACCTAACAGGTGTGAGCGAGGTGGTATCTTATTGTAGTTTTGATTTGCATTTCTCGAATAGCTAGTGAAGATGACCATCTTTTCATATATCTGTTGGCCATTTATATGTCCTCTTAGGAGAAGTGTCTGTTCATGTCCTCTCCACATTTTTTTTATAGGATTGTTGGCTTGTTTGCTGCTTGAGGTTTGTGAGCTCTTCATATATTTTGGATATTTACCCCTTATCAGAGCTGTTGTTTTCAAATATCATGTCTCATTTAGTTGGCTGCCTATTTGTTTTGTTGTCAGTTTCTGTTGCTGTGCAGAAGCTTTTTAGTTTGATATAGTCCTATTAATTTATTTTTGCCTTAATTTCTCTTGCCTTTTGGGTCAAATTCATAAATTGTTCTCTATGGCCAAGGTCCATGAGCTTAGTACCTATGTTTTCTTCTATGTAATTTATTGTTTCAGATCTTATACTTAGGTCTTTGATCCATTTTGAATTAATTTTTGTGCAGGGGAACAAACTGCAGTCAAGTTTCATTCTTTTGCATGTGGCTTTCCAATTTTCTTAGCACCATTTATTGAAGAATCTTTTCTCCATTGTGTGTTTTTGGCTCCTTTATCAAAGATGATTTATCCATATATATCTGGTTTTATTTTGGGACTCTCAATTCTCTTCCATTGCTCTGTATGTCTATTTTTCTTCCCATACAAATCTGTTTTGATTATTGTGGTTCTATAGTATATTTTAAAGTGAGGTAGTGTGATACCTCCAGCTTCATTCTTTTCCCTCAGGATTGCTTTGGCTATTTTGAGTTTTGTATGGTTCCATACAAACCTGGTGATTTTTTTGTTCTATTTCTTTAAAAAATGACATTGGGAATTTTATGGGGATTGAATTAAATTTGTATATTTCTCTGGGTAATATGGTCATTTTAATTACATTGATTCTTCTAATCCATGAACATGGAATATTTTTCCATTTTGTTGTGTCTTGTTCAATTTCTTTCAAAAATATTTTGTAATTTTCAATATACAGGTCCTTCACATCCTTTCTTAAGTTTATTCTTAGGTATTATTGTTTGTTACAATTGTAAAAGGAATTGGTTTCTTTAGTTTATTTTCTGATGTTTCATCATTGGCATATAGGAAAGCAGTGGACTTTTGTATATTGATTTTGTATCTTGTGATTTTACTGTATTGATTTGTTTCTAATAGTTTTTTGATGGAGTCTTTGGGGTTTTCTATATACAGGACCATGTCATCTACAAAAAGCAATACCTTTATTTCTTCTCTACTGATTTGAATGCCTTTTATTTCTTTCTTCTCTGGCTAAAACTTCCAAAACTGCTGAATAAGAGTGGCAAGAGTAGACAGTCTTGTCTTCTTCCTGATTTTAGAGAGAAATCCTTCATTTTTTTCACCATTTAGTATGATATTAGCTGATGGCTTGTCATATGTGGCCTTTATTATGTTGAGGTACTTTCCTTCAATTCTGATTTTATTGACTGTTTTAAATATAAAGCAGTGTTGTATCTTTATTAAATGCCTTTTCTGCATCTATTGATAAGATAATAATTTTTGTTCTTTGTTTTGTTGATGTGGTGTATTACATTGATCGATTTCTGTATGTTGAACCATCCTTGTGTTTCTGGAATGAATCCCACTTGATCATGGTGTATTATTATTATTTTTTTTTTATTTATTTATTTTTCATCTTTTCTGAAGCTGGAAACAGGGAGAGACAGTCAGACAGACTCCTGCATGCGCCCGACCGGGATCCACCCGGCACGCCCACCAGGGGGCGACGCTCTGCCCACCAGGGGGCGATGCTCTGCCCATCCTGGGCGTCGCCATGTTGCGACCCTCCTGGGTGTCGCCATATTGCGACCAGAGCCACTCTAGCGCCTGGGGCAGAGGCCACAGAGCCATCCCCAGTGCCCGGGCCATCTTTTGCTCCAATGGAGCCTTGGCTGCGGGAGGGGAAGAGAGAGACAGAGAGGAAGGCGCGGCGGAGGGGTGGAGAAGCAAATGGGCGCTTCTCCTATGTGCCCTGGCCGGGAATCGAACCCGGGTCCTCCGCACGCTAGGCCGACGCTCTACCGCTGAGCCAACCGGCCAGGGCCTGTATTATTTTTTTAATGTGTTATTGTATTCGATTTGCTAGTATTTTGTTTAGGATTTTTGCATCTGTATTCATTAAAAATATTGGTCTGTAGTTTTCTTTTTTTGTGTTGTTCTTACTAGGTTTTGATTTATGTTGGCCTCATAAAATATATTGGGGAGTATTGCTTCTTTTTCTATTTTTTGGAAGACTTTGAGAAACATAAGTACAAAATATTCTTTGAATGTTTGGTAAAATTCACCAGTGCAGTGTAGCTATCTGCTCCTGGACTTCTGTTTTGGGGAGGTTTTTGATAGTTATTTCTATTTCCTCCCTGCTTATAGGTCTATTTAGGTTTTCTACTTCTTTGTGACTCAATCTAGGAAGATTGTATAGTTCTAGGAATTAATCCATTGCCTCTAGGTTGTTGAATTTGGTGGCATATATTCTTTCATAATATTCTACTATGATTCTTTACATGTCTATAATGTTTGTGGTAATTTCTTTTTTTTCATTTTGGATTTTGTTTATATGAGTCCTTCCTCTTTTTTCCTTAGTGAGTCTAGCCAGTGGTTTGTCAATTTTATTGATCTTTTCAAAAAACTAGCTCTTTGTTTTATTAATTTTTCTATAATTTTTTTGTTCTCTATTTAATTTAGTTCTGCTCTAATTTTTACTATTTCTTTTCTTCTGCTAACTTTGGGTTGCCTTTGTTCTTCTTTTTCTAGTTCCTTAAAATTTGATATTAGGTTGTTGATTTGGGATCTCTCTTGTTTCTTCATATAAGCCTGTAATGATATAAACTTTCCTCTTATTATTGCTTTTGCTGCATCCCAGAAATTTTGATTATGTCATGTTGTCATTTTTGTTTGTCCATATATATCTTTTGATCTCTGCTTTTATTTCTTCTTTGATCCAATCATTTTTAGAAGTATGTTGTTTAATTTCCACATTTTTGTGGGTTTCTTTACTTCCTTTTTACAGTTAAATTCTAATCTCAAAGCCTTATGAACAAAAAATATATTTGTTATAATTTCAATCTCCATTAATTCATTGAACTTAGTTATGTGGCCCAACATGTGGTCTATCTAGCCTTGAGAATGTGTCATACACACTGGAGAAGAATGTATAACCTGACATTTGGGGGTAAAATGTCCTATAAATGTCTATTATGTCCATTTGGCTCAGAGTGTCATTTAAGGCCAATATTTCTTTATTGATTTTCTGTTTGGATGATCTACCTAAAGCCTTCAATGGTTTGTTGAAATCTCCAAGTATGATCACGCTTTTGTCTGCTTCTATTTTTAAATCGGTTAGTAGGTGTCTTATATATTTTGGTGCTCCCTGGTGGTGCATATAAATTAAGAAGTGTTATATCTTATTGATACAATGTTCCCTTTATCATTATGAAATGTCCATCTTTATCTTTGGTTATCTATGTTTCTTTAAGTCAGCATTGTCAGATATGAGTATGGCTACACCTACTTTTCTTTGGATATTATTTGCTTGGAGAATTATTTTCCAACCTTTCACATTAAATCTATTTTGTCCTTGTAGCTTAGATGTGTCTCTTGAAGGCAGCATATGGTTGGGTTTTGCTTTTTGATCCAATCTGCTACTCTGTGCCTCTTTATTGGTGAGTTCAGTCCATTTACATTTAGGGTCATTATAGACACTTGAAGATTTTCTATAGCCATTTTATGTTTTGTTTTCTGGTAGCTCTGTGTCTTGTTTGTTTCTTCTCTTTTTTGTTTCTGTCAGTTGTTTTTGTTTGGTGGTATTCCATAAGTCTTTCCCTTTTTTCTTCTTTTTTTAAGCTGTGTGTTTTAGTGGTGGCTCTTTTATGGGTGATTACCATTAGATTATTAAGTGAAAAATATCCATACATACAAGAGTCCTTTGTCTTATGAGTGCTTCTGCACTCCATCCTCCTTTGCTACTGTAGATTTTTATCCTTTCCCCTTTTATGTTATTGTTGTCATAGATTATCCTTGTTTTTATTGTGACCTTGTCGGAGTTTATACTTATAGTGTTGACTTGTTTTGTTCTTTTTTTTTTTTGTATTTTTCTGAAGCTGGAAATGGGGAGAAACAGTCAGACAGACTCCTGCATGCGCCTGACCGGGATCCACCCGGCACGCCCACCAGGGGCGACGCTCTGCCCACCAGGGGGTGATGCTCTGCCCCTCCGGGGGGTCGTTCTGCCGCGACCAGAGCCACTCTAGTGCCTGGGGCAGAGGCCAAGAAGCCATCCCCAGTGCCCGGGCCATCTTTGCTCCAATGGAGCCTTGACTGCGGGAGGGGAAGAGAGAGACAGAGAGAAAGGAGGGGGGGGTGGAGAAGCAAATGGGCACTTCTCCTATGTGCCTTGGCCGGGAATCGAACCCAGGTCCCCCGCACGCCAGGCCGACGCTCTACCACTGAGCCAACCAGCCAGGGCCTTGTTTGGTTCTTTATAGCTGGTCAAATAACCTCCTTGAGTATTTCCTGTAGTGGGGGTTTTCTTTGACAAATTCCCTCAGCTTCTGTGTGTGTGTAAAAGTGTTTATTTCTCCTTGATGTTTGAAGGATAACTTTAATGGATACAGTATTCTTGGCTGGTAATTTCTCTCTTTCACTATTTTGAATGTTTGGGTCCACTCTCTTCTGGCTTGTAAAGTTTCTGTTGAGAAGTCTGATAATAAATTAATGGGCTTTCCTTTATATTTTATGTTCCTCTTTTCCCTAACTGCCATGAGGATACTTTCTTTGTCATTGATTTTTGAGTTTTGTCTTTTGGCTTTCTTTTTTCAATTTAATCATTCTGGTGGGTATATGATCATATCACATAATTTAATTTACATATTCCTGATAATGAAATTATTGCCCTGTACATATTTATTAGCCATTTGAATTTAAATTTGTGAAATATTTCCTTGTCTTTTGTCCATTTTTCTATTATATTGTCTTTTTCTTATTGATTTGTAGAAGTTCTTTATATATTTGAGCTCTTTATTAGATATAGGTATGGCAAATATTTCCTCCTAGTCAACAGAGTGCATTTTCATTTAATGTAGTCTGATTTATAATTTATTCTTTTATTACAGATACCTTTAATGACACCTTTAATCTAAGAAATATTTGTCTACTCCTTGGACACAAATATGTTCTATGTTTTCCTCTAAAAGCTTTTACTATTTGTAATTAGATCTGAAATCCATCTGGAATTGATTCTTGTGTATATATCTCAGCCAATTTTATTGGTGTGATCTGTGATTTCTTCTCTAAAAGTAGAAAATAATGCCTTGTTCAAGTTATTGTGTGAATTAAATGAGACAATGTGGTAAAGTGCTTCATACCTTAGGCCTCATGATGTATGAGACACTGCACTGAGAACTATGGCAGAGACAGGGATAAATTCCTTCTAAAAGGTGCTGATAACTGTTTTAAGGCAGAATATGACAAATGCTACAATCGACTCGTAAACGAAAGCATAATCATGGGAGACCAACATATATAATGGGAGAAAAAAGTTATAAATAAAAGGACTCAAGTTAGGAGAGAAATGACAGAAGGTAGGACTTATCAAGGTAGATAAGAATTAAGTTATGATGGAATTTTTCAATATGTAATTTTAATTTAATAAGGCAAAATTAAGAATAAAAAATACAATTCCTTATTAGTGAGAGTGTAGTAAAACTGGAACTCTCAATCACTCAAAATTTTGCTTATGTCACTTTATTAATTTATTTATTTTTGTGGCAGAGACAAAGAGAGTCAGAGAGAGGGACAGATAGGGACAGACAGACAGGAAGGGGGAGAGATGAGAAACATTAATTCTTCATTGCCGCTCCTTAGTTGTTCATTGATTATTTCTCATATGTGCATTGACAGGTGGTGTTACAGCAAACCGAGTGACCCCTTGCTCAAGCCAGTGACCTTGGGCTCAAGCTGGTGAGCCTTGCTCAAACCAGATGAGCCTGCGCTGAAGCTGGCAACCTTGGGGTCTCGAACCTGAGTCCTCCACATCTCAGTCCGATGCTCTATCCACTGCGCCACCGCCTGGTCAGGCCTTATGTCACTTTATATCAATGGAATAAACCTTTCTGGAAATTTAACAAATAAATCAAGAACGATAAAATGCAATTTCCATTGTATTCAGTGACCCACTTTGGGAAATTTTTCTAAATAATAATTTAAAGTGTAAAAAAATATGCAGGGTTCTTCTCTGTGCATAAGTGCCAGAATTGCTTACAGTGGCATAACAGTGGAAGCAACCAAAACATGTAGCCATAGAGGAGAATGGTTAAGTTGCTATGTCACAGTTTCTCAGTGAACTCTCAGAAAGCCATTTTAAAAGGTTATTATGTAGAGTGTGCAAATGTGTGTAATTACATGTGCCATAATATTTCTGAAAAGCTGTATATCTGGAGGGTGGAGACTGAAATGGAAAACAGATAAAAAACAAATAATTTTTGGACAGTGAAGAAACATTGAAAGAAAGTCTATTTTTAAAACTTTCTAAGTGTTTTTTATCATATACTTATTGATATGAATCAAATATCTTTGTGTTCACACCATAACAGCCTTCCTCCACCTATCTACTTCTATCATATTATTAAAACATATTATTACGTTTATCTGTACTTAATTATTGTAAATCCATCTCTTTCTACTGGACAGTGAAGCCCTTGAGTCTTGTTCTTTGTATTCCTAGCTCCAAATATAGGCCTGGTACCTAAAAAGTTATTTCATAATTGTTTGATTAATTAATGTATTAGTTAATAAATAGATACATAAATAAGATTTTTTAAATCTTAGCTGTTCTCAGTATAGGTTATTACATATTTGGACATTTCCCAATGTTTTCAGATATTAAGGAAGAGTTTAAAATCTTTTACCTCTAACCCTCTTTACCTCAAGAATTCCTAGAGGTCTTTGAGATCCAGAATCCAAGAGTCTGGCCCAGCTACTCTGCCAGTGTGGGGAAACAGAGCATAGGGAAATTCTTCTTTTGCTAAAAAACTGTGTTAGACACCGTTATTTTAGGATGCATTTACCCCAGCTTTCACAGAGCAAGAAGTGTGTAGACTACACCCTGACAAAATGTTAAAGCCTGCCTGACCAGGCGGTTGTGCAGTGGATGGAGAATCAGCCTGGGATACTGGTGACCCAGGTTTGAGGCCCTAAGGTTGCTGGCTTGATCACAGGCTCACCAGCATAAGCACATGGTCTCCAGTTTGAGCATGGGATCATAGACATGACCCCATGGTCACTGGCTTGAGCCCAAAGGTTGCTGGCTTGAAGCCCAAGGTCATTGGCTTGACCAAGGGGTCACTGGTTCAGCTGGAGCCCCCTGGTCAAGGCACATATGAAAAAACAATCAATGACTAACTAAGGTGCTACAAATACGAGTTGATGCTTCTCATCTCTCTCCCTTCCTGTCTGTCTCTCTCTCACATCCATACAAAAAAGTAAAATCCTCAGAAAGACCTTTTAAAAAGGATGCATGTAAATAAGTGGCATATTTATCAGGAAAATACACATACATATGAAAGGATTTATATATTTGAGTAAACAAAATATTTTAAAATTTCCAAGAATAAAAATGACTCAGTATGTTGTCAACTACTGAGGGAAACAGAATAATGAGGAGGGTGATACTGGTTTTTTGCCCTCAGTGAGAAAAAGTTAACACTCAAGAATTCAATAAATAAGAATGTTGTGTTGTCTGTTCAACCTCTGAACCAAACCAAACTTTCAAACAGAAAAGGACCTTGAGCAATTTGAAAATCTACTGAGATAAATTTTTTCTTTTAAAAAATATTTATTCATTGATTTTTAGGAAAAGAAGAAGTGAAAGAGATTAGAGAGACAAGAACATCGACCTATTCTTGTATGTGCCCTGACCGGGGATCAAACCAGCAACCTCTGCACTTGTGACAGTGCTCTAACCAACCAAGCTATCCGGCCAGGGCTAAGATATACTTGTTCTTATACACATTTTGTTGTGCTTATGTTTCAAAAAACATACACAACCCAAATATGAAATGGTATCTCCTGAAAAAAAAGGAAAGAAGAAAATAGCAAAGGAAGAATGGAAGGACCCTTAGAAAACACTGAAAGGAACAAAGCAAATATTGTTGCAGGGCTTTGTAAACTTGAAAGGCATTATGATGATGATGTCCAAAAGGATGAGGATGCATAGGGTTTTGCAGTTGGGCTGACACTACAGTATTAATATTACCTTGAAATTAGACTCTCTGAGTCTGAGTTATTGTACTTATATAATGAGAATAATACATATCTTACAGATAAAGAATTAACTGTGGTATATATAAATATGTAATATACTTTATAAATTGTTTAAAAACAGGGTGTGACTTATGACAAACACTCAATATATTTTTACCTTGTACTGTGGCCAAACTTATGATCGTGTCATTACTATCAACTGCACTAGAGCCTATGGCGGATCCCATTAGGCTCCTTTCCTGGAGCAAGGAACTGCAGCATGATAAATATTTTGCACTTTACTGCTAAAATTTTCTATAGTTAATCTCGCCACAGTTAAATTATAGATGGCATAAATATCTGTTAGAAATGGATGAGGTTATCTATAAGCATAGGCTCCAGCCATCTGTGGGGTTTGGGAAGTGCTGTCCTGGGTATAGACCCTTGAGCCTTCTTTGTGTGGATGAGCAAATGGTCGCAACCACAGACACTTGATTAATAGAGACAGAGCAGGTTCAACCCTTTGTTAGGACATAGCTTGTATGTCAGCAGCAAGCTCTCTTTAGCAATCATCCAGAGAAACATTCCCACCAACAGCCTCTTCCTTAAGGATGTCTGGATCTTTGGGAAGTTCTAGTTATTGTCCCAATGGTTATTCCCATTCCCATTTCCTCTGCTATTTAGAGCAAACAAATCTGAACTCCCTGCCTCCTTGCTTCAAATCAACACTTACATCTGGTTGATTTTTATGATTAAATTAATCACTATCTGCTATGTTCTGGCTTAAGTCTTTGGGGGGAGGGTATTTTTAATAATTTGCCTTTCATTTATCTCTATGTGATGTTGCCTATGAATATTTTCACTTGATGATCATCCATCTGCACTTGTTACACACACTCCCCAGGGAAATGTCAGTTCCTGGACAGCAAGAATCATGTCTGTCTTAGTCACTCTCCCACTGTTGGAGCAGAAGAGATTCTATGTGAAGACACCAGACATGCAACAATCATCTCGATTTGTCAGCAAGCAAACAAGGGGCAAAGGGCCATGAATCCTTTATACGTATATCCATCCTTAGCACTTTATATCAGGGAATAATGGGCCAGCTTTCTCATAGCAAGGATATATTTGCTGTTCTTTGCCCTTTCTCTTTCTTCTCCTAACCATCAGCCTGGCTTGTAAGCATCATGTAGCCCTTCTCCACCAGGCCGCCACTCCCTTTGCAAAGTAATTATGAACATCTTGCCTCTTCTGCACATCTGAAACACACCAACAAGTACTGATTGTCAGTACATAAGGCTACCTGAAAACCCTGCCACATCTCCAGTTACTGTGTGTTTCAGGCTATCTACACTATTTAGTGCAATTAGGTCTTTCTTATCTTTCTCTTTATACAATCAAGGTGCTATCCTTGCTTGTCAATACTAAGGTGCATTTAGAATCATGTATCGGTTCAAGACACATTCCTCCCCCGGAGAGAGGATGTAAGCTGAGCTCTGCCAGATTCTTTTCTGTAAAGAATGACCTTGAAAGGTACTGCAGAAAGTGGCCTCTTCAGTCCTAGGTGCTTCACGTCAGCTGTTCCTGTTCACAAAGTAAACCTTCATGCCATGGGCGCGGGTTCTTTTCAAGCACTGTAGCGTAGGGAAGAGACAGTGCTTTCACTGTGACCATAAAAAAGAAATGAAAGCTGGGACTGTAAGTGATGTGGCATATTCTGAGGGCAGAAACCAATTTCCCTGGAACCGGAACACCTGCCTTCCTTAAGACTTACCATGTGACACATGGTTTCTCACACATTCTCAGAAAAACTTCACTTACTTTACAAAACTCAATTAATTATTGACTCTGCTCCCTTGGGTAAAACAACACCGCAGCTATAGAGGCTTGAGAAGCAGATGTTTGTTTGAGAAGAAATAGAACCAAGGAAAAATCTGCAAAGAGGAACTTGAAATGGACATTCAGACCCTGATTTTTGGAAACAGTTGCAGTGTTGCTTCTCCCTCTGGCCAGACCCCAGATGTCAGTTCCCAACAGGGACTCTTTTTCTCTCACAGACCCTTCCACGGAGTCAAGCCTTGTACACAGTTAAAAAATCATATTCACAGGGTGGCATGGACCATCTTTCAGTCAATGAAAAGATATCTTAAGAGAGGAAATGAGTCATCCTAGGCGGTTGGGGAAGAAAATGGTCTGTATAAGAAGATCCCTTCACCACATTGCTGCCTTCTTGCAGATACCCATCCTCACCTCGGGGTGCACTGACAGCCCACTGAGTGCATACTCTTCAGGTTTAATTAATGATGCCACCCACCCACCTACTAGTCACGGTTCCAACTTCAGCCATCTCTAGTTGTCCATTACCACCCACTTCTCTCCTCTACCTTCCCATTCCCCTTTATGGAGATAATTTACTACTTGGTTACTTACTAATACTTCTCTTAATGAAGATTTTGGGCTACTCTAAGGCCATCTACTGAAATTTGTCAGGATTTGTGACACTGACAGGAAAAAAATTCGAAACCAGTTAGCAGAACTTTCCTGAAGGATAGAAATACCCAAGAACTAACCCTTCCTCCTGACCCCCAGCTTCCTATTATGAAAGATCACAATCTTAGAAATAAATAACAAATTCTGTGACAATTAGGTTTCTTCCTGGGAGTTCCTTAGGGACGCGTGAGTAACGATGGGGTGTGGATGGGTTGTGTGAGGGGGTGTGGAGACAAAGGTCCTAAGAAGCGAAAAGGTCGCAAGTTCCTAAGAGCCCCCCACTCAGTTCCTGCGGACACCTGGTGTGAGGTTGCTGCCTCCCCAGGGCGGCAGGAAGGGGTGTGACCGCGAGCCCCCACCGCACGCGGGTGCCCACCCCCGCAGCCGGCGCCCGCGGCGCAGCGTGAATGACCGCAGTGGCAGACTGGGTTCGAGAAGGAGCAGAGCGCCGCGCGGAGCCAGAGAGGCGGCCGGGCTGCTACCTTGCCTCCGCCGCTCTGTCTTCCCTCCTCCACTCCCTCCGCCCCTCCTCTGGCAGCCGCGCTGCCTGGGAGCCCGGGAAGCCTCTGCTCCCAGCCCGCAGCCCGGGTGCGGGGGCGGCGGGACCGCGGGGACCACAGCCCCAGGGGAGAGGAAGAGGGGGTCCTGGCCTGGGAAGGCAGAGCTGAGCGTGTGCTTGCGCGTGACTGCGGGGTCTGCACGGTGCTCAGCGCGACCCGGCAAGCCCCAGCCCAGGTCACCGCATCCTGGGGGCCTCCCCGCCTGCGCCCAAGGCGCGCGCGGCACAGCCATGAACACCAACGATGCCAAGGAGTATCTGGCCCGGAGGGAAATCCCTCTGCTTTTCGAGGTAGGATGCTAAGGCTGACCGGGAAGCGGAGGATTGGGAGGACCGGGAGAGTGCATCTCGGGGTTCGGGGTGAGGAAGCCGCGCCCTGTCCCACCTTGTCGACGTGGGGCACAGAAGTGGAGGACTAGCAGAAGCTCGCCCGGGGCTAGCCGCCTTTCCTGGGGGGTGCCAGGGTCCTTATCCGGTGGCCGAGCTCAGAAGCCCGCATCTCCCAGATCAAGTTTCAGTCTTCCAGCGGGTTCTAGAAGCAGGGTGCACTGCTCGGAAGTGGACAGCCAGGGTGGGCTACAGGCAGTAGCTGGCCGCGCTCTCTGGAGACCAGGGCCCGGCCAGGTGTGTACACTGGCGCCCAGGAACGAGTTAGGGTTCGAAACTGTGGGGTCAAGAGCCCGAACCCCTCTGTGCGCTGAGGGTCGGGTTCCCCGCGGTGAAAGGGAAGTGTGGATAAAAGCAGCCCAGCCAGGGACAGCTTGGAGGAGAGGGATGAAGATGCAAAAGCAAATCCAAACCCGTGAATTGTAGGGCTACCTTCAGGGTGGCAGGCAGCCAGAGCTGCTCTGCGCTTTCGGTGAATGAACTCCTGAGCACGTTTCCTGTCGCCTTGGGAGGGAGAGTTCTCTTGGTCGCCTCCCCGGCCGCGGCTTTCGCCACTGTCCCCAACCCACCTAGAGAATGCGGGTCGTAGGGGGAGCGGCAAGGCGGGCGTGTCTCCTGTTGCTCTGTCTTTAGGCCGAATCACCGCAGCATCTGCACAGGGGCCGGGGCAGTGGGGGTCAGGGTCGGGGTGGGGGTACACTTGGAGAATGTGGAAGGGGAGGCTTGAGGAACTAAACGAACCTTGGTTAGGTCTGAACCACAGTCTCCGTCGCGGATCGTTTTTGCTTCCTTTTCCTTTTCTTCATATTTGAATTTGAAAATATTTGCTTAGGTTAAAAAAGAAGAATGGAACCAAGCCAGGCTTCATAGAGCAAGCCCGGAAAGGGGAAATTCATTCACTGAAAATCCTGCCTCCTATTTCTGAAAGATAATAACTATTGACTTAGTAAACCAAAGGTGATGAGTTGCCCTTTTCTGTTTAAAGGGATTTCTTGTGTTAAAAGAACTTTTAAAACACCACTTTGGAAAAGAATTTTGTCCTGGTTTTTCCGAATCATCTTTAAAATGGGCTGTCATAACAGTTATTTGTTTGTTTATTTATTTATTTATTTTTGGTTCATCTCTGTAAGCCATAGTTTTTAGGTCCATCTGAAGCCACTATTCCAGGTAAACCACTCACTTAGCACAAGCCTGGTATGTGAAGCCCAAAATCTAGTAAGTCTGTTACTCATCCTTGAAAATAATCAGGAGGTGTCCTATAATATAAGGACAGGTCTTGTACTTTTTTTTTTTTTTTTTTTTTTTTTTTACAGAGACAGAGAGCGAGTCAGAGAGAGGGATAGATAGAGACAGGAACGGAGAGAGATGAGAAGCATCAATCATCAGTTTTTCATTGCGACCCCTTAGTTGTTCATTGATTGCTTTCTCATATGTGCCTTGACCGTGGGCCTTCAGCAGACCGAGTAACCCCTTGCTCAAGCCAGTGACCTTGGGTCCAAGCTGGTGAGCTTTGCTCAAACCGGATGAGCCCGCACTCAAGCTGGCGATCTCGAGGTCTGGAACCTGGGTCCTCGGCATCCCAGTCCGACGCTGTATCCACTGCGCCACCGCCTGATCAGGCTGTAGGGTTCTTGTTAAAGAGTTTTTCTTTTTCTTTTTTTTAACTTTAAAAAAGTAAATATGGAGATGAAGAGTTGAAGGTTTTTGTCATATATTCTACCATTGAGATCAATTTTATTCCTACATTTATAAAAGAATAACTAGAAACATCTGCAGGAGACTCATCTGATGTAAAATGGTTTTTAATAGTACATCTTTTTCTTATAAATAAATGTGTGTACTGTTTTTCCTCTTTGGTGGAAAAGCACTTTTGGTGGAAGGTAACCACAGAGAATTTTAATAGTTCATGAAAATCTACACTGTGTATGCAAGTGAATTAGGGCAGGGGTGCTGTTGTTGTTTGGGCATTACGCTTTTTGTTGCTTGTCCTTTCTGCATATGAATGGGATGTTTTAAGATAGTGCACACCCAGAAAAGGAAGTAAACTCACGTAGGACAAATGCGGTCATACATTGTACTTAAATGCAGTCCTGGACAATAGAAGGTGGAAAGAGAACTGGTGACCTCCAAAAAATGTGTTGTGCACAGCAGTGAGAGAAGCCTGGCACTTCTCCATGTGATGAGTGTAGACAGCAAAACCAAATGCTTTGAGTTTCCTCAATGGATGTTCTGTCTCAAAACCACAATATAGGTATGCAGAGTTTCTAGGTACCAAAGTTCAACAATTAGGTATATATCAAACAATTAACTCAAAAAGACTGAGTAATAAAGCTTGCTGGTTATCTTGGATCTGCAATGGTAGCTAGCTACTAAAAGAAAGTATTTAAATTATCCATGAAGGAGTAGAACTCATTTCCCACCCCTTCTAAAATCAAACCCTTTGGGGAATCAGTTCTATTTAAAGAGGTTGGAAATATGTATTTTCTAGTATAAAAACAAAAAACAAAAAACACTTCATTGAGTATGTTTACCCATTATTTTAGGCAATAATAAGGATAAAAAATAAAAGACCAAATCTTGAATGATTCATATTGTAGTTGGATTATGCATGGGTCACAGATAATCTGGCATCTTTTTTTCATCCCATATCATATTTTTGTAAGACATAAAGAGAGAACTACATGGGTTTTTGAGTCAGAAACATTGAGTTGGAATCCTGGGCCTATGTGTTTCTATATGAGGAACCTTGATCAGTTTACTGAACTATCTGAGCCCTGATTTTCTAACCTACAAAATGAGAATAATAAGGCTGCATAAGGTTGAGAATGTATTGGATAAGCTAATGTGTGTCTGCCACAGAGTGAGCACTGCCACAGAGTTAACTATATTAACATAGTGGAATGTGGAAAGTTAAACGCAGTGTGTTTGTGTATGTGTGTGTGTGTGTGTCACAGATTTTGATACACAAACTGGATGTGGACACTGAAGTTAGTTTTTTCCCTCCATCTACAGTTGAACTTTTTTGATTGAGGACTGTAGCCCACACAATTTAGGGTTTCAGAGAACAAATGTACTTAGGAAGAACTGCTTATCATTTTGAGCAAATTTCACAAGAATAATTTGAAAATGGAACACTGTAATTAAGAAAAATGTAAGCCTTTCAAAAGGTGTTTGTTTTGTTCATTCATAATATACATTGGTCATAATAATCCCCAATGCTCTTTCCGTTAAATACTCTAAAGTCTAAAGGAAAGTATTTTGTACACCAGTCCAGTTCCCAGGAGTAAGCATTTTCAAATTTGTAGCATTTTTAGAAACTAATACATGTGATATACATCAGACACCAGGAACAGAAAAAGCAATACAGGATCATGCTTTTTTCCCCTTGTAATCTCAGTGGGTATTATAATAACTTATTATAAATCAAATAACACTTTTTTGAGTCTCAGACTTCATATTTTGAGTGAAATGTTTTTTCTAATTAGAAAACTGTTCAACATGTACCTACTGTGTGCTAAAGAAACAGTCAGAAGCTGAAGATTGGAAAATAAATAAGACCCGCAATGTGTTGTTGAAAAGTTTATAGTTTAAATAAGGAGACTGACATAAACCAATGATTTCAGTATAAATGACAGGCAAGATTTTTTTCTGGGTACCTGGGAATACAGAAAAATAATTCCACAGGCCAACCTGAGGGTTCAGGAGACATCTCACAATGATAATAGTATTAACTAAAACTACCAACAACATTTATTGAGCACTTACTATGTGCCAGGCACTTAATATGCGTTTATAAATATTAAGTTTTTAGTTCTTAAAAAAACCATCTTACATAGGTATTGTAACTCCCAATTTACCAGGAAGAAAATGAGGTGCGGAGACTTTAAGAATGGATAGAAATGAGAACAATAAGGACTGGAGCATTTTTACACACTGCACTTTCCCTCACTTTGACAAAACGGTTCCATTTTAAACGAAATAGTTGCTTGAATTGTTTAAAAAGCAAGGAATGCTGAACTAAATACTAATTGGTCAAGAATTTCAGGGCTTATCTTAATTAATCAGATTCTAATTTCAACTTTGTTTATTAAAAGACAAATGCAAAGAACAAAAACAAGCCAAAATTTAGAGGTGGGTCATACATTGTTTTAAGAAAGTTGGTTTTAAAATGTATGTGGGTACATTTTGTTGTGTTTCAGAGCCTTTTGAATGGATTGATGTGTTCTAAGCCTGAAGACCCCGTAGAGTACTTGGAAAGTTGTTTACAGAAAGTAAAGGAACTAGGAGGCTGTGACAAGGTGAAATGGGATACATTTGTCAGCCAGGAAAAGAAGACCTTACCTCCGCTCAATGGAGGACAGTCACGGAGATCTTTCCTGCGAACTGGTAATGTATATGCAGAATAATAGACAATTTTTAGTTATAGCAGTTCTCAATTAAAATATGCCGTATAGACTGTAGGCAATGATTTAATGTATTAGGTTTTTAAACTCTTGGAAGGATATTTGGCCTTGAAACATGATTCATCTCTTTCCGCTAATTCTAGTCACCTCTATGATAAGATAAACAAAATTGCATACTATTGTCCAGCACTTCACTATAAATGAAGTTTTCTATTACTGACTTCATTATTTTGTGAAATGAATTACATTAGCAAATTATGAATTGTTCTTAAAATTGCAAATAAGACTTTTCCAAATTAATGAGTAGATGACAGACAAAATTGATAGTTACTATCAGCTGGGAAAATATTTGATTTATTAATGTTTCCAAATTCAGAGTTCATATTAATACATCTGCATAAATGCATGTAAAGTTTATACTAGTTAATTTAACAAGGATTTATTAAGCAGTTGCTGAATACAATACATTGCATTAGGCATTTGAGTGCTATAATAGAAGTAAAAGACACGAAGATGTGTAAGAATTTTAGAAATGGTGCAAAACTAAGAAGTGGAGTTTGCCAGAGGAGATTTGTGGTATTCTGATAGCTTTCTGAAATATGTGCTTATTAAATTATGTGGTTCAGCATTAGCCAATCTGCCTTTGAGGCTCTAGATGAATTTGAGAAGTATAATAGTATAGTACATGCAAAATGGAATCAGTTCCTATCAAAATAAGCAAAATTGATTCTTTCCCAGTAGCCAAGATCATTATATTTTCCCAATTTAAGCCATTCTCAAAAACTGTACCATGAAGAGTTTCGCTATAAAAACAGAACTTGAAGTGGAGGTCATTCTATTTGCAATAAATACAAAGGGAAATAAATCTTAGTTTATCTTACTTGGTCATGACCCACTTAGATTTTATCTGAATGCAGTGTGGGGAAAAGTCAAATGTGTTAATTTTAAGAAACACGAGCAGAGAGGGAAAGCAGAAATAATACTTGCTCAGAAACATCTCCAGAGAGGAGAAGAATCCTTTCCTGTTGGTGCAGGAATCATAACTATGTAGGTGATTTGGGATTGGGAGCTCAAGATAGCACCTTTAGCCAATTACCGCTGCAGCACACCGTGTAGTAAGTTACTGCTTCAGAGAGCAAAATGATGTTTTCATGGATCTAAAGAGAGTTCATACACATTTCCAAAATGGCTAACTTACTTCCCAGGGTGTCATCATACTGGTAGAATCTGTCTCAATGTTAAATATATGCCCCATACCCTAGTTAAGTCAAGTGAGACAAATATGGGAACTGCTTTCTAAACCTTAAAGCACTAACAAACCTCAGGTATTACTGGATTTACTCTAAGGTGTTTTTATGTTTTTAAATTTAAATCTAAGAAGATTTGACATTGTCTTAGTTGAAAAGCTGCTCTCAGACTAGTTATATAAAGTGACGGTTTTGAAAGACAACGAAATCTGTCTCTATTTTATACTGTTACTTAGGTTGATTATACTTGGAAGCCAGACAGGCTAGTATGTAATAGAGAATGGTGGGGACTGTGGTCAAACTTGAGGGCAGAACTAGAGAGAACAGTCATTATCTAAAGGCAAGAAAAAGTTTTGGGGCAATGTCAAGCTAAACAAAGCACATTTATGGGCTCTACTGGGCTCGTGGGTGATCAGTTTGTAACTCCTGATCAGGCAGGAGAAGCTAAAACAGGAATGGGAAACATAGATTTAACTTTCATTAGAATTATAATTGTATATTTTAGTCTCCGTACCTGTAAATACTTTACCAAAATTCCCACTGAGAGACCTTTTAATTAATCATCAAATAGAACCTTTCAATCTACTGTGGTGACAAGAATGTTGTTTCACACTGTTCTTTTTTTACAGCATATTTTAAAAGACAGACAATGATTTGTTCATTACTAATAAAATATTATTTAATGAAATACTCTATACCTAGTGCTTGATAGGCTTTAGCTATAATTTATAGAATAGGTTTTAAATTTAACAAAATTGCTAACTTTACAGTAATTTAATTTTTTATTGATTGATATCAGAGAGAGAGACAAAAGGGGGAGAGAGAGGAAAAGAGAGAGAGAGAGAGTGAGAGAGAGTAATATTGATTTGTAGTTCTACTTATTCATGAATTCACTGGTTGATTCTTGTATGTACCCTGGCTGGGGATATAACCTGCAACTTTGGTGTATCTGGACAATGCTCTAACCAGCTGAGCTACCTGGCCAGGGCTGTAATTTAAAGCATTATGATTATTTCTAGGAATAAAAAGCGATTCGTGCATTCTTGGTAAAATATTGGCATAGCTATGCTAATATGTAATTATGAAAAATTATTCCATGAACTAAAACTTTTTAATCATTTAAGCAAAGTACTTTCCTAAGTAAAAATATGATAAAAGCAAGGATAAATTATTGGTTGACAATTCTCTAAGGCATTTTACTATAAATGTAAGATGAGCATGGATTTTTTTTTGTTTTTTTTTCTTTTTGTATTTTTCTGAAGTAAGAAGTGGGGAGACAGAGAGACAGACTCCTACATATGCCTGACTTGGATCCACCTGGCATGCCCACTAGGTGGCGATGCTCTGCCCATCTGAGGCATTGTTCCGTTGCAACTGGAGCCATGCTAGCACCTGAGGTGGAGACCATGGAGTCATCCTCAGCGCCTGGGCCAATTTTGCTCCAGTGGAGTCTTGGCTGCGGGAAGGGAAGGGAGAGGTAGAGATAAAGGATATGGGGAAGGTGGAAAAGTAGATGGGCACTTCTTCTGTGTGCCCTGGCTAGAAATCAAACCCAGGACTTCCACTCACAGGGCTGACGCTCTACCACTGAGCAAACTGACCAGGGCTTGTATTTTTTTGTTTTTGCTACATGTATACAATTGAACAAATAATTGCTAGAGAATAAGTATTCTAGTCTCATAGCTCCAAATGTATATAGAGCTTCTCTTCTAAACTATCTCATTGTCATCATGTACTCAACATAGCTAAAACCAAACATACAAGCATACCATATTTGATTCAAAACCACTCCTTCTTCTTTTCCTATTTTCATGAAGTCAGTTAAAATAGTCATTTACTGAGTACTATGTGTCAGACATTCTTTTAGAACTGAGCTTGTAGTCACTAAAAAAGAACAAACATGGCATCTGTCCCCATGGATCTTACAGTCTAGCAATAAAGGCAGGCATTAAAAAAATAATGAGAGACAAGATGGTGATGGAGTAGGTGGATGTACCAACTTCCACCTCCTAGAATCAAAGTGGATTACAAACTAATTTTAAGAACCATCATCTGGAAAAACCAACTTTGGACTAAACTAATAGGACTCTTCAGCCACAGAACACTGAAGAAGTCACACTGAGACTGGTAGGAAAAGCGGAAATGCAGAGAGAGTGGCCCAGCTCCCCAGAGCGAACGGCAGCCGGGAGAGACTCACATGGTAGGAAGTGAGTTTAGCAGAGAGGGGAGGGTCCTGAGTCCCAGGAACATAGCCCCAGCCTGCTGCCCCAGAACCTAGAAGAGGTGTATGGACAGTATTTAGCTGGAAACAAGACAGGATACTGTTTGTGAGAAAGAGACTGACTTCTCAGACCCAGGATTCTTCTTAAAGGGGCCGCGCAGAAAACCTTTCTCACAACCACTCACCAGAGGCTCCAGGGGACAGGGAGAGAGTAGAGAACTGGAGTAGCAGGAAGAGAGTGTAATCTAGGAGGCACAGGGAGAAACATTTTGAGGGACAGCCACCCTAACCCTGGGTCGAGTCACTCCCTGAATCTGAAGTGAATATTTCCCCCGGAAACAGCAATACCAGCAAAGGGAAGCAGGACACCAGCCAAACTAGCTCTCTTGCGGCACACAGAGCAGTGTTGCTTAGAAGGAGGGAGCTTTCGGGACTACAGTATTGAGTCTTAGGGTCTGAGCTGCAGCGCCCCCACACACACAGCTGAGGGCTCGCCTGAGGGCAGGTGACAGCGGGATGTGGAAGCGCGGCTCTATCGGCAAGGGCGGAAGCCAGCTGGCCACCACTGAGACCCAGGTGTGAGCTCAGTCTTGCCCGGCTGGGGATGAGGGGATGTGTGAAAGTGGTCAAGCCCAGCTGCAGGCTGCCTGCAATCCAGCCTGTGGGGGAAGGGCAGGAGCCCCAGAAGGGGTGGAGACCCGCCCTTGAGCAAAGGTGCAGGAGCACAGCCTGGTTCCACCCATGGAACCAAGGCTTGTGGCCTGACTTGGGAGCTGGCTCTTCCTGCTGGGGTGGAATCAAAAGCACAGAACAGGCAGAGTCCCGCTACAGAGTGTGGGCACGCAGTCTTGCCCAGCCTGTGGAGCCAAGGCTTGCAGCCATCCCATGAGCAGACTCCTCCTGCAAGGGCGGGGCAAAAGCCCAGAATCAGGTGGAGACCCGCAGCTGAGCAAAGGTGCTCAATCCTGCCCTCAGGGCAAGCATAACGCCACCCGTGGGGGCGGGGCGAAAGCCAAGGCCACGGAGACTTGTACACCCGAGCACATGATCACAGCCACTCCCATGAAGGAGAGGCGGAAACCACAGCAACAGCCCCAGTGGGCAGGCACTGGCAATGTCCATACCCAAACTTCCTAGGCAGCAACAGCAGAGGGGTGGCGGGCCTGCAGACAGACCATACCTAGGGAACACAGAGGCCACACCCAGTGGACTCCAGTGGCCAAAACCTTTTACACAGACAAAATGGGAAGGCAGAGAAATGCAACACAAATGAATCAAGAGAATTCCGCTGAAAAGGACCTGAATGAGTCAGATATAACCAAATTACCAGATGCAGAGTTTAAAATAACGATTGTTAGGATGCTCAAAGATATTAGAACAACAATAGATGGTCATTACGAACACTTAAAGAGATAGCAAATATAAAAAAGGACATTGAAATAATAAAAAAGAATCAGTCAGAAATGACAAATACAATATCAGAAATGAAGAACACAGTGGAAGGAATTAAAAGCAGGATGGATGAAGCAGAGAAATGAATCAGCAAGTTAGAGGACAAGATAAATAAAGGCATGGAAGCAGAGCAGAAAAAAGAAAAGAGACTCAAAAAGTCTGAGGAAACTCTAAGAGAGCTCTGTGACAACATGAAGAGAAATAACATCCGCATCATAGGGGTTCTTGAAGAAGAAGAGAAAGAACAAGGGATAGAGACTTTGTTCAAACATATCATAGCTGAAAACTTCCCTCAATTAAGGCAGGAAAACATCTCACAAGTTCAAGAAGTACAGAGAACTCCATTAAAGAGAAACATAAAGAAATCTACACCAAGACACATCATAATTAAAATAGCCAAGGCTAAGTGATAAAGAGAAAATATTAAAAGCTTCTAGAGAAAAAAAGACTATCACCTACAAAGGAGCCCCCATAAGGATGACTTCTGACTTCTCAACAGAAACACTTGAGGCCAGATAGGAATGGCAAGAAATATTCAAAGTAATGCAGAACAAGAGCCTACAACCAAGACTACTTTATCCAGCAAGGCTATCGTTTAAAATTGAAGGAGAAATAAAAAGCTTTCAGGACAAAAAAAACCTCAAGGAATTTACTACAACTATACCAATGCTGCAAGAAATGCTAAGGGGCCTGTTGTAAACAGATCAAAGGAAAAAGAATATAGCAAAAGAGGAATATAGTTTTAAAGAATAAAATGACAATAAACAATTACATATCAATAATAACCTTAAATGTAAATGGATTAAATGATCCGATCAAAAGACATGGGGCAGCTGTGTGGATAAGAAAACAGGACCTATACATATGCTGTCTACAAGAGACACACTTTAAAACAAAAGATGCACATACACTGAAGATAAAAGGTTGGAAAAAATATTTCATGCAAATGGAAATGAAAAAAAAGCTAGGGTAGCAATACTTATATCAGACAAAATGGACTTTAAAACAAAGACTATAGTAAGAGATAAAGAAGGTCACTACATAATGATAAAGGGAGCAATCCAACAGGAAGATATAACCATTATAAATATGCACCTAATATGGGAACATCTAAAAATATAAAGCAGACTTTGATGGATTTAAAGGGTAAGATCAACAGCAATACTATAATAGTAGGGGACTTCAATACCACACTAACAGCACTAGATAGATCCCAAGAAAGAAAATTAACAAAGAAACAGCAGACTTACAGAACATATTAGATCAACTCAATTTAATAGATATCTTCAGAACCTTTCATCCTAATGCAGCAGAATATACATTTTTTTAAGTGCTGATGGTACATTCTCTAAAATAGACCACATATTAGGGCACAAAAGCGGTCTCAACAAATTTAAGAAGATTGAAATCATATCGAGCACTTTCTTTGATCACAATGGCATGAAACTAGAAATCAACCACAATAGAAAAACTGAAAAATACTCAAACATTTGGAAACTAAATAGCATGTTATTAAATAACTAGAAAGCCCGGTGGTCATATGAAATGACCGCTGTTCTACAATAGATATTATAAATTGTAATTAAAATGATTTGTGCAAAGGTGTCTGCTAATTCAAACTGAATTACCCAGGGCAGGCGGCGAGGACACCCCGTTGCTTACTGCCCCACGGGGTTTCCCCCTTCTACTTGCTTAATTGCTTAAAGTAGAGTGCAATGAAGGAAACCACTGGCGGTACATTTCTTAAGAGCCACCGCTAGGGCCCTGACCGGTTAGCTCAGCGGTAGAGCATTGGCCTGGCGTGTGGGGGACCCGGGTTCGATTCCCAGCCAGGACACATAAGAGAAGCGCCCATTTGCTTCTCCACCCCGCCCCCCCTCCTTCCTCTCTGTCTCTCTCTTCCCCTCCTGCAGCCAAGGCTCCATTGGAGCAAAGATGGCCCAGGCGCTGGGGATGGCTCCTTGGCCTCTGCCCCAGGCGCTAGAGTGGCTCTGGTCGCGGCAGAGCGACACCCCGGAGGGGCAGAGTGATGCCACGGAGGGGCAGAGCATCGCCCCCTGGTGGGCATGCCGGGTGGATCCCGGTCGGGCGCATGCGGGAGTCTGTCTGACTGTCTCTCCCCGTTTCCAGCTTCAGAAAAATACAAAAAAAAAAAAAAAAAGCCACCGCTAGCTCAATAAATAAAGGTGATTTAAATAATAAAATGTTAATTCACATGTCAAAGATCTCTTTGTACACATTTCTTGTGTAGATCTTTGCATCATTTTTAAGCTCGCCTTGCAGACAACCATCAATTATTTTTAATTTTACGTCCATTCTTTCACGAACTCTTGAACAGGCAACATAAAGTTGACTGTGTCCAAATGCAGGCTCAGGTAAAAAAAATGCCAACACTCTTAAGCGTTTGGCCCTGAGACTTATTGATGGTCATAGCAAAGGCAAGTTTTACAGGAAATTGTCTACGTCTCAATTGAAACAGCAACTCTGTTTGAGATGGAGCCAAATCAATTCTTGGAATGACATGTATTTCACCTTTAGAGAAGCCAGTCAAAGACTTAGCTATTATGACATTATTTTTCAATTGGAGAACCTCTAGTCTTGTACCATTGCAAAGACCCCTTCTGGTGTTAAGATTTCTTAACAGCATAATAATTGCTCCAATCTTTAACCTCAATTTGTGAGGTGGCATGCCAGAAGGTGGGACTATTTGAATGCCGTGGCAGCTTCACCCCATTGGCTAGTACAGTTACACAAGCAACCAATAAGCTATTGGCGACAAACAGACACTTAAGCCGCATATAATAAAGATGAGTGGGTTAACAATGAGATCAAAGAAGAAATTAAGAAATTCCTAGAAACAAATGATAAGGAATATACATCAACTCACAATTTATGGGACACAGCAAAAGCAGTCCTGAAAGGGAAGTTCATAGCATTACGAGCATACCTCAAGAAACTAGAAAAAGCTCAAATAAACAATTTGACCCTGCATCTAAAAGAACTAGAAAAGGAACAGCAAGTAAAGTCCAGAGCTAGTAAAAGGAAGGAAATAATAAAGATCAGAGTGGAAATAAATGACATAGAGGCTAAAGAAACAATACAGAGGATCAATGAAACCAGGAGCTGGTTCTTTGAAAAGATAAACAAGATCGATGAACCTTTAACCAGACTCACCAAGAAAAGAAGAGAGAGGACTCAAATAAATAAAATTAGAAATGAAAGTGGAGAAATAACAACTGACACAACAGAAATACAAAATATTGTAAGAAAACACTATGAAGAACAGTACGCCAAAAAACTAGACAACCTAGATGAAATGGACAAATTCCTTGAAACATATAATCTTCCAAAAATTAATCTGGAAGAATCAGAAAACCTAAACAGACCAATTACAACAAATGAGATCGAAACAGTTATCAAAAAAACTCCCAAAAAAGAAAAGTCCTGGGCCTGATGGCTTCACAAGTGAATTCTACCAAATATTCAAAGAAGAACTAACTCCTATCCTTCTCATGCTATTTCAAAAAATTCAAGAGGAAGGAAGACTTCCAAGTTCCTTTTATGAGGCTAGTGTAATTCTGATTCCAAAACCAGGCAAAGACAACACAAAGAAAGAAAATTATAGGCCAATATTCCTGATGAATTTAGATGCTAAAATCCTCAACAAAATATTAGCAAACCGGATCCAGCAATATATGAAAAAATCATACACCGTGATCAAGAGGGATTTATTCTTGGGAGGCAAGGCTGGTACAATATTCGCAAATCAATCAATGTGATTCATCACATAAACAAAAGGAAGGAGAAAAACCACATGATAATTTCAATAGATGCAGAAAAAACATTTGATAAAACCCAGCACCCATTCATGATCAAAACTCTCAGCGATGTGGGAATACAGGGAACATACCTCAACATGATAAAGGCAATCTATGACAAACCCACAGCCAACATCATACATTTTGCTCAATGGGCAAAAATTAAAAGCAATCTCCTTAAGATCAGGAACAAGGCAGGGGTGCCCCCCTTTGACCACTCTTATTCAATATAGTTCTGGAAGTCCTAGCCACAGCAATCAGACAAGAAGAAGAAAAAAAAGGCATCCAAATTGGAAAAGAAGAAGTAAAACTATCATTATTTGCAGATGATATGATATTGTATATAGAAAATCCTAAAGTCACAGTCAAAAAACTACTAGACCTGATAAATAAATTCAGCAAGGTGGCAGGATATAAAATTAATACTCAGAAATCAGAGGCATTTTTATACACTAATAATGAACTGTCAGAGAGAGAAATTAAGGAAGCAATCCCCTTTACTATTACAACCAAAAAAATAAAGTACCTAGAAATAAATTTAACCAGGGAGATTAAAGACTTGTACTCAGAAAATTATAAAACATTGATAAAAGAAATCAGAGAAGATACAAACAAGTGGAAGCATATACCGTGCTCATGATTAGGAAGATTAAACATCGTTAAAATGTCTATATTACTCAAAGCAATCTATAAATTTATGCAATACCAATTAAAATAGCAATGACTTACTTCAAAGATATAGAACACATATTCCAAAACTTTATATGGAACCAAAAGAGAACACAAATAGCCTCAGCAATCTTGAAAAGGAAGAATAAAGTGGGAGGTATCACACGTCCGTATATCAAGTTATACAACAAGGCCATTGTACTCAAAACAGCCTGGCACTGGCATAAGAACAGGCATATAGATCAATGGAACAGAACAGGGAACCCAGAAATAAACCCACAGCTCTATGGACAACTGATACTTGACAAAGGAGGTAAGAGCATACAATGCAGTAAAGACAGCCTCTTTAATAAATGGTGTTGAGAAAATTGGACAGCTACCTGCAAAAAAATGAAACTAGACCACCAACTTACACCATTCACAAAAATCAACTCAAAATGGATAAAAGACTTAAATGTAAGCCATGAAGCCATAAGCATCTTAAAAGAAAACATAGGCAGTAAGTTCTCTGACATCTCTTGCAGGAATATATTTGCCGATTTATCTTCACGGCAAAGTGAAATAAAAGACAGGATAAACAAATGGAACTATATCAAACTAAAAAGCTTCTGCACATCTAAAGACAATAGGAACAGAATAAAAAGACAAACTAGGCCTTGGCCAGTTGGCTCAGTGGTAGAGCATCGGCCTGGCGTGCAGGAGTCCTGGGTTCAATTCCTGGCCAGGGCACACAGGAGAGGCACCCATCCGCTTCTCCACCCCTCCCCCACTCCTTCCTCTCTGTCTCTCTCTTCCCCTCCAGCAGCCGAGGCTCCACTGGAGCAAAGTTTGCCCGGGCGCTGAGGATGGCTCTGTGGCCTCTGCCTCAGGCGCTGGAATGGCTCTGATTGCAACAGAGCGACGCCCCAAGATGGGCAGAGCATCGCCCCCTGGTGGGCATGCCAGGTGGATCCCGGTCGGGCGCATGCGGGAGTCTTACTGCTTCCCCGTTTCCAGCTTTGGAAAAATACAAAAAAAGAAAAAGAAAAAAGAAAACAAAAGACAAACTACACAATGGGAGAATATATTTGACAATACGTCTGATAAGGGGTTAATAATCAAAATTTATTAAGTACTTGTAAAACTCAATACCAGGAAGACAAAAAATCCAATCAAAAAATAGGCAAAAGAAATGAATAGACACTTCTTCAAAGAGGACATACAGATGGCCAATAGGCATATAAAAAAATGTAAAAAATGCTCAACATCACTAATCATTAGAGAAATGCAAATTAAAACCACAATGAGATATCACCTCATACCAGTCAGAATGGCGCTCATCAACAAAACAACACAGAATAAGTGCTGGCGAGGATGTGGAGAAAAGGGAACCCTCCTGCACTGCTGGTGGGAATGCAGACTGGTGCAGCCACTGTGGAAAACTGTATGGAGATTCCTCAAGAAATTAAAAATCGAACTGCCTTTTGACCCAGCTATACCACTTTTAGGAATATACCCTAAGAACACCATAGCACTGTTTGAACAGAAGAAATGCACCCCCATGTTTATGGCAGCATTGTTCACAATAGCAAAGATCTGGAAACAGCCCAAGTGTCCATCAGAGGACGAGTGGATTAAAAAGCTTGGTACATATACACTATGGAATACTACTCAGCCATAAGAAATGATGACATCGGATCATTTACAACAACATGGATGGACTTTGATAATATTATACTGAGCAAAATAAGTAAAGCAGAAAAAACTAAGAACTATATGATTCCATAGATAGGTGGGATGTAAAAATAAGACTCAGAGACATGGACAAGAGTGTGGGGGTTACGGGGTGGGAGGGAGGAGAGGGAGGGGGTTGGGGGAGAGGAGGGGCACAAAGAAAACCAGTTAGAAGGTGACAGAATACAATTGGACTTTGGGCGATGGGAATGCAGCATAATCAAATGTCAAAATAACCTAGAGATGTTTTCTCTGAACATATATGTACCCTGATTTATCAATGTCACCCCATTAAAATTAATAATAAAAAAACATATAGGATGGAGCAAAAGTAAAAAAAAATAATAAGAAGCACAATGGTTGCTGTAGGAAATGTCATATGTTATAGAACTAGCCATATTAACAGGAAGTTCAGGATAGACTTCCTGGAAGAAGTGGCATGCTGATATTCAGAGACAGTAAGCCAAGTAAGTGTTAGCTAGTTAAAGATTGGATGAAGCTGCAGTATTCCAGGGAACAGAGATAAAAGTTCCTGATGTAGAGAAAAGGCTGAGATATAGACAGGAATGAGAGAAATTTAGTATTTCGGAACAGAGAAGGGAAGGCCGAAAGATACTATGTATATGAAATGCAGTGTGTTCCATATTCTTTTAGACTTGAAACCTGGCAATTGTTTTTGAACTGTCAGGTCCTTTCATTTCTTGTCTCAATTCTAACCACATCATTTACACCCAACCATTCATTTGTATTTCCCCTACAACCCTTCTAATCTAATCCTTCACTCCTCACTTGTGAATTTCTTTAGCAGCCTCTAAGCTGCTACTATTTCTGTTCCTAGTCTCTTCCCACTCAAATTCCTTCTAACCACCACTAGATTAATTTTCCTTAAAATTTTTCATATTTCATCATGTCACATTTTTTCCTCCACCAAAAAAGAACCTCCACTGGCTTTCTACCAGATTAAAGCTAAACACATTTACTCTGGTATTCAAAGCTCTTCACATTGTAGCCACATTCTACCTACCCATTCTCTGACTTTCTCCACTGGAAACTGTTTCAACAACATTGTTCTCTTTGTTATTAATTCAACAAATATTTATTGGACAGTGGCCATGTACCAAGCACAGGTCTAGACCCCACAAATACAGAACTCCAGATAGGTAAGGTCCCTGCTGTCCTGGAACTTAACATTCTAATGGGAGAAGACAACAATAAATAATTAAGAGACCTCTCAGATGGTGAAAAGGTGTGTGCTGTGCAGAGCATAATCAGAGTAATGCTGGACTGCACTAGAGTGCCTGGGATAGAGTGGACCTGTATCTATATTTATTAAATAAATGAACTACATGTGCATAAGCATTGACTCCAGGGGCAGCTACATATGGTTGTTAAAGTTGTGATGGTTGTGCACCACACAATTCTAGGAAGTACAATTTGCAGAGGCCAAATAGATGTATACAAACAACCAAGCAAGAATTGTCAGTACTTAAGAAGGTTCCTACAGGGCAGGGGTTGGCACACTGTAAGTCATGGGCTAACTCTGGCTCACTGCCCCTTTTTATGAATAAAATATTTTTGGAATACAAGCACATCCATTTGTTTATACAGGGTGGATCAAAGGTAGGTTTATAGTTGCTGTATGGAAAATAATACATAATTAATAAATAATAATACAAGAATAAACTGTTTTGCTTACTCACGACTGTAAACCTGTTTTTGCTTCTCCCTGTAAATGACTGCATTCCTGCTACTATGGCCAAATTGAGTCTGCGACTGCATGTCCTTCAAAACCCAAATTATTAACTATCTAACCCTTTAAGACAAACTTTCTTGACCATTTACAAGATGGGCTCTTGTTCAAGTTGAACAAAACCAAACTCATTTAGTTTTTAAATATTTGCTAATTGGGCCCTGGCCGGTTGGCTCAGTGATAGAGCATCGGCCTGGTGTGCAGGAGTCCTGGGTTCGATTCCTGGCCAGGGCACACAGGAGAGGCGCCTATCTGCTTCTGCACCCCTCCCCCTCTCCTTCCTCTCTGTCTCTCTCTTCCCCTCCCGCAGCCGAGGCTCCATTGGAGCAAACATGGCCCAGGCGCTGGGGATGGCTCCTTGGCCTCTGCCCCAAGCGCTGGAGTGGCTCTGGTTGCAACAAAGCGACGCCCCCGAGGGGCAGAGCATCACCCCCCCTGGTGGGCAGAGCGTCGCCCCCTGGTGGGCGTGCCGGGTGGATCCCGGTCGGGCGCATGCGGGAGTCTGTCTGACTGTCTCGCCCCGTTTCTAGCTTCAGAAAAAATACAAAAAAAAAAAAAATTGCTAATTGAGTAAGTGCCAAAAATCTTTTGTTATGTTATTTTTTTTTTCCGTTTCAAAGTTATCTTACTCTTTTGCAGTAATGCCTGAAAATTCAAACTTTCCGTATCGGCGGTATGATCGGCTTCCTCCAATCCATCAATTCTCCATAGAAAGTGACACGGACCTCTCTGAGACTGCAGAGTTAATTGAGGAATATGAGGTTTTTGATCCTACTAGACCGCGACCAAAAATCATTCTTGTTATAGGTATGAGGACAGAAACAAAATTCTCTTACTATTGCTAACCTTGTTTATATTTCAAACTACTATGTCAAGTATGTATCACATTTGCAAGTTCATATTTAGTTGGATAAAAAATGACAAATGAGAAACAGAAGCTCAAGACACAGTAGATGGAAATATTTTAGCATAATTTTCAATAAAACAAAAATTATTATAATTATATAATCTAATGTTATTGTACTTTTATTGAATCTATTACAGTGTCATAGAAATTCTCTATAATGAATTGAAAGTAAGTACTAATTACTTCAAAATTTTTGTCTTATGGTTTTGTCTGTTTAATTTTTAATATAGATAATTTAATTTATTAGTTTTCTAATAAACATGATGTGTTTTTCCCTTTAATTCAATGAATTGAATATTTATTCACTACTAACTTTAAAGGAAACAATAATAATAATAAGTTGATTAAGACTCATAAGTGGATTTTCCTTATGGCACACTGAGAACTACAATAAAATGTAAGTTTCGATGTTATAAAACAAGCATATCTGAAAGAGTAGTGTTTTATTTTACACAGCACATAAATCCGATAATTAAACAAAATTATAACAATAATAGTTCATCTTAAAAATGCCACTATGAATCTTATATTGAATATGGAAATATCAGTCTGATGCTGTTTCATAAGGAATAGATATAAAAAATGTTTTAAGTATTTTTTCAGAATGCATTGTTGACCACTCTTGCAAATTATAAATTTCTCAAAATCTATGAAAATTATGAAGAGATCTGTGTACCTGGAACATATATAGTCATTGTCTCACTACCAGTTTGACTCAGCTTTTGCAGAGATCATCAAAAGCAAAAATCTAATGTGAAATGCTCAAAGCTATTCTAGCCAGTAACTGTTAACAGAGGGTAAAATATCAATAGATGCAGCCTTCATGCAAAGAAAAACTGCTCCAAAAAGACACAACGATAATGGCAACTAGGAAAAAAGCATGCAAATAAGCATACCAAGCTATACAAGAAGTTCACCAGACTAGAAAGTGTCACATTTGTCTATCTCTAAGCATAGTGAAGATGAAATCACAAGCATGTTTAATCCTGAGTTGTTTAAAATAATATAATAGGAACAAAACTTAGAAGTTGATTTTTCGAAAGTCAAAATATTCTTGTAGTGAATGGTAGTCACTCTTATGTCATAAATTTCTATCTGTTCTTGAAAATGGAAATTTTTTGTGCTTAAAATTTTGAGGTTCTTAACAAAAGGCAAGGAAACGCTTTGTTAAAAGAACAGCAGAAGAATAATTGGAAAATATTTCAGCATTTTATAATTAAATATTCTTTCAATGTTTTTCTTGTTGCTATTAGTGGTGATTATTAACAAGATGACAAAGGAGACTTGATTGACCATGAATAAAAGTGTAATACCAAATCTCTCCTGTGTAAAACAGCACATAAGTGAATGTTTTGTAATTATTAATTTCATATAAAAATGAGTAGAATATTTCAATAAAACAAGACCTTTGGAGAAGATACAGAGGCTCAAATCTCCACCTCACAGTTTATTTTTCACTCAGTAAAATCAACTTGCTTTCCAAGAGTGTGATTTTGGTTTTAGACTTGCATGCTGTATTTTAACATTTTATGGATTACAAGAATGATACAAAACCAATGACTATAAATAACTTTTAGAGGACTGAGATAAAAGAAGAAAGGAAGAGGTAAACTTTAAGAAAATTGGGGCAATTTTATGACTTTTGAGGAATTATAAAATAACTGTAACTGAATCTTATAATTTTTTTTTAGTTTCAACCTGGGGGAGTGGTGAGGAGGTACAGACAGCCACATGGCGTCACATCCAAATAAACAAAATTTCCCTTCTGAAAACAGAGAATTTTTTTAAGTTGCCCTTTTTGGCATAGATCTGAATCTCTCTTATGTTAATGTAATTGTAAAATCTAAGAGTTAGATGGGTCCTATATTTATAAGTATTAGAGAAAAATAAATAGAACAAAATTAAGCTCAGTCTGATTTCAGAAGGAAGAATGTAAATAAAATTAATTAAGAAGTTTCGGTAATCAAATTCATTCAATAAAATAAGGCTATGCTCTGTCAATTGTGCTAATCATAATTTTTTGTTCTTTTCTACTGTGTTTTTTTTAAATTTTATTTATTCATTTTTTTATAGAGACAGAGAGTGAATCAGAGAGAGGGATAGATAGGGACAGACAGACAGGAACGGAGAGAGATGAGAAGCATCAATCATTAGTTTTTCATTGCGCGTTGCAACACCTTAGTTGTTCATTGATTGCTTTCTCATATGTGCCTTGACCGCGGGCCTTCAGCAGACCGAGTAACCCCTTGCTGGAGCCAGCGACCTTAGGTTCAAGCTGGTGAGCTTTTGTTCACACCAGATGAGCCCGCGCTCAAGCTGGCGACCTCGGGGTCTCGAACCTGGGTCCTCTGCATCCCAGTCCGACGCTCTACCCACTGCACCACCACCTGGTCAGGCTGTTCTTTTGTACTGTTGCCTCCATTAGTTGACAAACATTTTTTTTTCTTGTGAAGGTGCCATAGCTTCTTTAGCATGTTTAATTTGTTTTAATTTAGTGAAATTTATAATCTATTATTTTGATGGTTTGTGAGATTAAGTGTGAAAATATGGTTTATAAAGACAACTTTCATTCTTCAGGAATCAACTCAATTTGAACTTTTTGGTGGAGTAGTTACGTATTTTTTTCCCTGCCATTCCATGATTTGCCCATGGATTAATTGGCTAAAAACATCTATTTAGAACTGAAACTGACTTTTGATTTGCCAAGTAATGAATTTAATCTGCTAATAGTTCATAATGTTAAATCTAATAGAATAGAATTTAGAGGTTCTTAAAAAGAGAATGATCAAAAATGTAAATAAATTCTTATCCTAAGTTTAATAACGCCATGAAAAGGTCAAAGTCAGATATTACTAGGTATATTAATTGGGATTGGGGTTAAGAAATGGTTCTCATTATATCAGTTGATCTTAGGCTAATGCACATTAAAATTTTTAACGAGAAAATAAGCCCTGGCCAACTAAGTCTCCTCAACTGGGACTCTTCTTTCAAAAACACATAGCAGAGCAAAACACCTGTCTTTCTTTTTTACTTGTTTATTTGCAAGAAGAATAAAAAATATTTACCAAGTAATAAAATTACTTCTACCCCCCCCAAAATATTTACATTGAATTAGTAGGGATAGCATCAACCCACTTTTATCGAATTTTTATTTTCAACATTGCTTAATAAATTATATTTTAATGAATATTACCAAAGCATCTCATTATTTATTAGATGTCGACATGTAAAGATATTTTGTCTACAGTCAATAATTTATGCTTAAGTATTTGAAAACATTTCATTTTGATGATTGGCAGCAAATAAATCAAAATGGGCTGGTTGTTATGTGCTTTGTTTTGAAATTTGGTCAGACTTTAGATTTCAGTTCATCTATATTGTTTACAAATATAAATTAACTAAAATAATCGGTATAATTTGGAAGTAGAATCTGAGCCATATATTTATTTTAGTACTTACGTTTTTAAAAATAAATGGTAACTAACGATTAGTTTTGAATTATTGCAAATGTTGATTATTTCACACTAATGTATCACAAAATCAAAATTATCATGAGTTCTATAAAATTGTTCTAGCTTAAAGATCTATTTCATTCACAGTGGATATTTACTGTATAATAGTTCTTTCGAATTAAAAGGAGATAAGGCAGGGGCATGCATGAAGAGAAGAAGTTCAAGAAAAGATGTAAATAAGTCATGTCAATATTGGTGTGCCTTTGCTTCAAAAATAATTGTTACATTTCACCACATTGCACATTAAGTCTTTGTTGACATGAGCCACATGTCTGCGATTGCAGTTGTCCTTTGTGTGCTATTGATTTTTTTGTTTGTTTATGAGAAAACTTTGAAAGTTTACAAGGAAAAATAGTGAAGGTTTCTTTCAACCACATTGCTCAGAAGACTTTTTAAATTTATTATTTACAAAACTAAGTAGAGGAAAAACTGTCTCTTTCATCTAATGCAGTTGATCATGACAATTCTACCCTTTCCTTGGTTAATCTGCCCTTGCTCTGCATTTGGAATGGGATTGAGATGCCATAAGTGGAACAGTTACCTGCGCTGGTACTATCGTGCTAGAAACCGCATCTCGAGATGCAGGTAGTCATTATACAAAAGGGAGTTTCTTACTGTATCAGAAGATCCCAATCTTGCCTGTTTTAAATAATAGGTGGTCCTGGAAGCGGAAAGGGCACGCAGAGTTTGAAAATCGCAGAACGTTATGGATTCCAGTACATTTCAGTGGGAGAATTATTAAGAAAGAAGATCCACAGTACCAGCAGCAACCGGAAATGGAGTCTGATTGCCAAAATAATCACAACTGGAGAACTGGCCCCACAAGTACTGCTATAGAATTTGCTTTTTCATTTTTAAAAATAATATTGTAGTTTTTATACCAGTTGTGAATACACTAAGTGTAACTGTATTTTCTTCATCCTTTTCCTTTATAAAAGGAAACAACAATTACAGAGATAAAACAGAAACTGATGCAGATGCCTGATGAAGAGGGCATTGTCATTGATGGATTTCCAAGAGATGTTGCCCAGGCTCTATCTTTTGAGGACCAAGTAAGAATATCTCTTTATATTTTAAATGCCTTACTTTTGACTTAAAAGTTTGAGTTTTTTTATAAAATGTTTCTTGAAAGACTTGTTATTCGGAATGAGCTCTGGCTTCGAAAAGGGCAAGTACATCAGAATGAGTTGGCAGAAGGTATTTCCTTGGCACACAAGCTTAAAATTTAACACAGGCACCATCTCTGCCAAAAAGAAAAGATAAAAACTAATAATAGAATTATTTTTATTAAGAATGCCTCTCATTATAACTTTTATTTCAAAATCTTTCACCTAAGATTGTGTTTTTAATCTTTGACTACTAAAAACAAGCCTCGGTCAGTACCACCTAGGGTATAAAAAATCACCTGTATTTGCATTGTTACACTAGGAAGCCTTTTTTCTTGGGTTTGAAATATTAAACTACCTCCTTATAACAGGAAGGTTCAGGTTTCCAAAATTTACTCAGACTTGAGTAGATTATGCCTGATCTGCATCCAACACATTAATTTTTTTTTTTTTTGTATTTTTCCGAAGCTGGAAACGGGGAGAGACAGACTCCCGCATGCGCCCGACCAGGATCCATCCAGCACGCCCACCAGGGGGCGACGCTCTGCCCACCAGGGGGCGATGCTCTGCCCCTCTGGGGCATCGCTCTGTTGCGACCAGAGCCACTCCAGCGCCTGGGGCAGAGGCCAAGGAGCCATCCCCAGCGCCAGGGCCATCTTTGCTCCAGTGGAGCCTCACTGCGAGAGGGGAAGAGAAAGACAGAGAGGAAGGAGAGGGGGAGGGGTGGAGAAGCAGATGGGCGCTTCTCCTGTGTGCCCTGGCCGGAATCGAACTCGAGACCCCTTGCACGCCAGGCCGACGCTCTACCACTGAGCCAACCGGCCAGGGCCTAACACATTTATTTTTAAAGGGTAATAAGTCAATGAAAATATTTTGTGTATCTGTTAACCTTTGAAATTCTAGTGTAACTGGTTTTTATTTAAAAGTTTTACAAAAATATTTATAATATATGGTTATAAAAATTGTAAGTCTTGGTATAAAAACTGAAAGCTTATTAATAACCTTCCATTTCATTGACCTTCCTTTCCTGATAAAAACACTGTTAAGCCTGTTATATATCTTTCAGGCCTTTTTCTGTATGCTACACACTTACACACACCCCCATGCGTGTACTTGTGCACATATTCATATACAATGCATTCTTAATCTTCAGAGCTCTTTTCAGGCTGTCCTGCAAAAAGTCTTTCAAGCATAGTCCCATCAGCATTGAAAGAGAGAATCTGTTTCTCCCATATAGTTCATATTCTTTTAAACCAGATGCACTTCATATTTAAAATTTTTGCTGGCCTGATACATAAGAAATGGCATTTTATTCAAATTTACACTTCTTGAGTTTTTGCTTACATTAAGTATATTTTCAGATACTTAGTGATTATTAGTATTTCTTTCTTGTGTCAATTGCGTGCTTTCATTTGTTATTTTTTAAACTTAAAGAAGCATTTAACATATGACAGATAGTATATCAGAAAAGATTAAGTTCAGCCCTGGCCTGTTGATACAGTGGACAGAGCCATTGAGTCATTGGCCTGGTATGCAGACATCCCAGGTTTGATCTCTGATCAGGGAACATATGAGAAGTGACTATCTGCTTCTCTTCCCCTCTCTCTTCCCCTTTTCTCCCTCTTCCCCTCCCACAGCCAGTGGCTCAGTTGGTTAGAGCGTGGGCCCCAGGTGTTGAGGATGGCTCAGTTGGTCCAGCATGTTGGCCTCAGACACTAAAAATAGCTCACTTGATTCAAGCATCAGCCATAAATGGGGGTAGCTGGGTGGATCCTAGTCTGGGCACATGTGGGAGTTTCACTATCTCTCTTCCTCTCCCTTAAAAAAGAAAAGAGCCTGACCAGGCAGTGGTGTAGTGTATAGAGCGTAGTAGTGGGATGTGGAGGACTGAGGTTTGAAATCCCGAGGTTATTAGCTTGAGCACAGATCCATCCGGCTTGAGTGCGGGCTCACCAGCTTGAGCGTAGGATCATAAACATGACCCCACGGTTGCTGGCTTGAACCCAAAGGTCACTGGCTTGAGCCCAAGGTTGCTAGCTTGAGCAAGGAGTCACTCATTCTGCTGTAGCCACCTGGTCAAGGCACATTTGAGAAAGCAGTCAGTGAACATCTAAGGTGTTGCAACAAAGAATTGATGCTGTTCATCTCTCTCCCTTCCTGTCTGTCGGTCCCTTTCTGTCTCTCTCTCTGTCTTTCTCTCTGTCTCTGTCACAAAAAACAAAAAAAGAAAAGGAAGAAAAAAAGAGGAAAGAAAAGTAAAGATTAAGTTCAAAGAAAATGTAACTTTGTCTCATATGAAAGAAGTCTTGAATTAGGCAGTGTAAGGCCAGAGGACAGCTTCATAAAGCCTGTCTTTGAATCTTCCAGTTAACCGTGTCCAGACACCTATTGTGCTGCTGTGCCTTTCTCCTGTCCTCAGGTTTCTTCCTTCTACAGTTAGTCTAGAACCTCCAGTGCTTACTCAGTTTAAGGGCTTAGTTCTAATTTCTCTGGCCTTGAAGAAGAATTAGTTGGAAAAATCATTTATTTTGTTGTTATTGCTGCTACAGGATATGGCTATTGAAAGTGCTGTGGGAGGCATTCCATAGGATTCTTGGCGATTGGTGGGAGCATGCGAGCCAGGCAGGCTGGCCTTCCCATCCAAACCCGGTCCCCACCTTGTGCATTGAATGAGGCACCATTGGCAAGCACAGGCATAAAAGCTGTTTGATTCTCTCTATTGCCTTTCACATGTGCTGTATCCTGTCTGTCTCTCTTCCTGTGGATAATAACTAAGGGAGAGCCCAGAGTTTTTCTGGCCACTTTAAAAACATTAACAGGTAGTTTCTTTTTCAGATGTTAAAAAGCCCAGTCCACAACTATATCTCAGTGAAGTTGGGTGGAATATTAATTTTTATAAAAGTCCTGTTCAATTTAACTCAAGACTTCAATTTCTTGTTCATTGTCACATATCTCTGCTATCCTCAGGGTGAGCCTGGTTCTGCCTCAGAAACCCAAAGTGACGTCTCAGAATCCTGAAATTCTTTCTTATGTGGCTTACAGTGGGGCAGGTAGGAGAAAGGGTACAGAAAATGCATAACTCTCCTGGAACTCTCTCTGGACACCTCACCAGTCTCTCCCTTCTCTTATTCAGCCCTGACACGGTGATGGGCCAAGAGCCACACACTGGTTTGGGGATACATTAGCAAGATCACCTGGTATCTCCCTCTAGAATTCGCAGTCATTTGCAGGTGCATTCTTAGTCTGGAAAAGATCAGTTTAAGACCTTCTTAGGTTGGCATTGTAGCAGTCTAGAGGTTCTCGGTGACCATGGGCAGTCCAGTGGAACCTGAGGTCTGTGCCTCCGTTGCTGACTCAGGAGTTCAGAGAGTACAGAGGCAAAGCTGAAGTGTTTATGTAAAGTGAAGCATTTTGTCAGCCCTGACTGCTCCACAGCCTATGTATGGTTAAGCTCCTGGGGTATCTTTTCTTCGGGTACCATTTCTGACACCAAATGCATGGGGATGTCCCACACCAACCTTCAGTGCTAACTAGATGTCCAACAATTGAATTCAACTCTTGACACTATTTTAGTTAGTGTGGACCCAAAAGGTTAAGGGCCCAGTCCCACAAGACTAGACTGCCCAGGGGCCACTTGTATTTCTGCCCAACCAGCTATAAATTCAAGGGTTCCCACAATGCCCACCTCAGGTTCAATAATTTGCTAAAACAACTCACAGAACTCAAGAAGACACTTATATTTTCCAGTGCAGTATAAAGTATAAAAGTCAAGAACAGTAAAGTGGAAGAGTTGTGAAAGGTAAGGTATGAGGTTGAGGGTGTGGACCTTTTATGCCCTCACTGGGCACACCACCCTCCAGCACTTTATTCACCAACCCAAACGCTCCCAAAATTCACCAGTGAAGAGTGAATATAACTCGATCGATCTCTAACCCCATTGCCTTCCTGGTGGTCAGGGAGTGGGGCTAAAAGTCCCAACTTTGAGTCTCATGTTTGGTCTTTCCAGCAGTCAACCACCATCTGATGTTATCTGGGGGTCCCACCCTAAGTCACTTTATTCACTTACATGCAGGTGTGGTCAGAAGGTGTTCATTATGAACAACAGAAAACTTCCCTATTAGGAAGTGCCAGGGTTTTAGAAGCTCTGTACCAGGAACCAGAGACAAAGACTATTGTTTTTATTTTACACAAATCCTCAAGGTTTCTTTGTTTGTCTCTAATGAGCTTTTTTTAATGCACACGTAGGCACATATGCCCACACGCAGAAATTTTCCCCAAGACTTTCTCACAGGCCCAGGGTTTAGAAGAGAGGAATTTCTGACATCAGCCATATACTGGAAATGGTAAGACCAATGCAACAAAAGACCCAATAGTTACGTGACTTATAAGACAAGGAAGACTGCTTTTCTCTTAGGTAATAGCATCAATGTGAACAGTTCAGAGTGGCTAAGCAGCTTTTCTCCTTGAAGTCATTTCAGGATCACAGTTCCTTCTAAGTTGTTCTGCCATCCTCTAGGACACAGTCATCTTCTGTATGGCTGAAACACGGTGGCCATCATATATGGGTTCCAGCTGTCATGTAAGGGGAAGAGAATGTGAAGGTCTGAAGTCCCAGACGTGGAAGTGGCATTCATCTCTTCTGCACACATGGTGTTGCTGAGAATTTAGTCGTGTTGTAATTGCAAAGCAAGCTGGGGAACAGAGTCCTGCTGGGAAACCAGATGTCTGGCTACAGTTCTATCACCATGGAAGGACGGGAGAACTAGCTAGCAGCTTCTACGACAGTTTGCCCCTCCAACCACCCAAATGTCTTCATGCTTCCTTCTTCCTACACATACAGTGTACTCACTCACTCCCCCAGGAAGACAACTCAGAGTCCCATCATCTAGTTCAAAGGCCAACCTCTACTTGATACAGTTCTGTTAGGTCCCGGTCCTCATTCTCAGCCACCTGTAAACTAAACATCAACTTACCTTCCCTCCTTGCTGTCAATAAACAACAGAAGAAGAGACCAGGAGAAGTGAGATAAAGGCTCCTATTTGGGAAAGGGAAGTTTGGCAAATATGTTTTGAACTGTAGCAAATAACAAATTCTGTGAGGCAGGGAGTGGTTTCCTGGCCTAGCCCCCTAGCAACGCCTGCTTCTGCTCTCATGGAGTAACTCATATTCTCTTCTGAGCCTCCCCAGCCCTGCCCTGTGAGGAGTTTTTGCTGTTGTCTCTTATCAAGCATAGCCACATCAAAGTGATGTGTTGGTGACTATACTCCTTGTATAGCAATTTTAAGTTTGAAAAAATATATAAGCTTTGATCACTTTGGTAAAACCACTTCCTCAAAAATATGGTAGGCTTCTTCTCTTTTTGTGTCCAGTTGGTTCTACTGCCTTTAACTGCAACCCAGAGTTATTTCCTGGATATAGCGTTAAACTCCTTTATTTCTTTGTCCTCTCATTTGGTCGGCAGTTACTTTGAAGCCGCAGAAGACATCCGGCTTAGGTAGGAAGACAGCGTCCACTGTTTGGGTTTTGCCTCAGGGCTAGTTCATATTTTGGGGAGGAGAGTAGAAGTAGGTGTTAATAGGAGTCCTTTGGCCAGTGACAGTCTTGTCTTCTGTTTGGAGTCTCCAAGCAGTTTGCTTTTTTAATCTTTGTTTTCTCTTTATCTGATTACAAACTGTTCAATTTTTTCTTGGGTTTACCTGTTGTAATATGTTGCTAAATGTAACAGAGAGCAGTCAACACATACCAACGTTGTAGTTCTTTCTAGCCACTTCTTCTCTATCTATACTTTTCTTTAGAACATTATCTGTCTTCCAGGTTACCACAAGTAATAGTTGTACCAAATGTTTTTCAATGACATAACAAGAGTTATCAACTTTCTAGCCTAAAGTATCTATTCTCTTTCTGCCCAAATACCACGTATTTTAGTTTTAAATATAGTATTGTCCCACTTATATGACTGTTGTCTCTTGTTTGGAGAAAACACTACCTGCTATAATAATAAGACAACATGACATTGGTGTAACACAGAAACTTATTTCTCTTACATCTAACGGCTCTCCACGAGTGACCGCAGAGCAGCTTCCGTCCTCACATTCACTCAGGGAAGCCGGAGGTTCTTTCCCAGTCATTACTCCTCAATCGCTCGGGCAGTTACCAGAGTTTTGGGTCATAGACCCTTTTACACTTTTAAAAATTATTTAAGATCTCAAAAACTTTAATTTACATGGTTTTTAGCTATTAATATTTACCATAAAATAAAACATTATAAAAATATTTAATATCATCTTAAAATAACAAATCTATACAGGTTAACACAAACAACACATTTTATGAAAAGCAACCATATTTTCCAAAAAGAAAATATAGTGATAAGAGAGGCACTGCTGGCCCTGGCCGGTTGGCTCAGCGGTAGAGCGTCGGCCTGGCGTGCGGAGGACCCGGGTTTGATTCCCGGCCAGGGCACATAGGAGAAGCGCCCATTTGCTTCTCCACCACCCCCCTCCTTCCTTTCTGTCTCTCTCTTCCCCTCCCGCAGCCAAGGCTCCATTGGAGCAAAGATGGCCCGGGCGCTGGGGATGGCTCCTTGGCCTCTGGCTGCCCCGGAGGGGCAGAGCATCGTCCGTGGGTGTGCTGGGTGGATCCCAGTCGGGCGCATGCGGGAGTCTGTCTGTCTCTCCCCGTTTCCAGCTTCAGAAAAATAAAAAAATTAAAAAAAATTAAAAAAAAAAAAAGAGAGGCACTGCTTTACATGCCTGCAAATCTCTTTACTTCCTAGCTTAAAAAGAAGAGCTGGATTCTTATGTCTGCATTTGCATCCCCCCTGTTGTGAAATCACACTTCATGTAATCATGAAAAACTCCATTGTACATTTGTGAGAGAATGACTGTGAAAAGACGCATCATTTCTTAGAGTTAATATGAAACTAGTTCTGACCTGTAGCCTCCCTGAAAGGGTCTCAGCAATCCCCAGGGGCCTTATGAGCATACTGGAGAGCTGCCGTCATGAGATATGGTTAACACCTGTGCGATGAAAGCTAGGTCATTGCCATGGCCAGGTGACAGTTGGTTTAAGGGAGAAAAGAGTACAAGAAGGTATGTTACCAATGTAGGATTGTTCAGGCCTCCACTGTGGGGACCCAGTCCCCTGGAAGGACTCTCTGTTCCTCTAAAAATTGTTTTTCCATTTGGTGTCAGCAGCACAAGCTTTAATAGCCAGAGAATGTAAAAAGCAGGAGTCAAACTCACAGATCAACTTCTGGTTCTAGAAGTTCTGGGGGAGATTATTAGGGGGACAATATAATGAGGAGGAAGCATATGCATTAATTTTCAGGAAATGGGCATTAGTTTTCAGGGAATGGGTTGGAATTGGGCCACCACCCCTTTCCTTCTCTTATATGATTCGTGTGGGACCTGTGATGGTGCTAGCAGGCATCTCAGTTAGCATGCTAATAATGTATTATAATCAGGATATGATGAGGTTCAGGCTCTCCTGGAAGTCAGATTCAGCACCATCTTGATTCAGGCATCTCTGATCAGTTTTTGTTATTCTAGCCCTCTTTACTTGTTTGTGTTTTTCCTGTAACTGAAATGAAAAGACAAGTACAATACATAAGCTTTCACAGCCTATAGCCGTGGTGACAGGTACAGGCACAATTTCTTAAATCCCTCCCTGGGGAGGCAGCACACATCACTTCTCACAGTTGCTAATGAGAACTTAGGTCACATGACTACATCCTAACTGCAGGGAAGCCTGGGAAATATAGTCCCATGGTCAGGCATGGCCCTGGCTACAGAGCTGTTATTAAGGAAGAAGGGAAAACAGATTTTGAGATGCAACTAGCAGCTTCCAATACAAGTCATATGCTGTGCATAGTTCCATCTTTCTTCCCACTCTTAACTTCTCAGTCTAAGAGCCAAGCTCTCCAGCTCTTAGGCCTGCCATTTCAAGGGGAGGGGCGATGGACACTCCTATGGCCATAGTGTAGCTCATGTTCTCCACCTCGCATTATATCAATAAAACTAATATAAAGTAGTTTTTTCCTGTCTGAATTTTTTTTTTACCTTTAGCCTGGTGGTTGTGATGAGTTAATAGATTCATGAGAGGAAAGTAACCGCGATAGGCAAGGGTGGAAGGTCAAATATTTCTTCACCACCAGCTGAGCAGATTGCATGACCAAGATGTCACTCAATAGCCTAGAGTCCACAGTCAAAAGCTAAGCGAGCCCTGGCCAGTTGGCTCAGTGGTAGAACGTCGGCCTGGCATGCAGAAGTCCCGGGTTCAATTCCCGGCCAGGGCACACAGGAGAAGCGCCCATCTGTTTCTCCACCCCTCCCCCTCTCCTTCCTCTCACTCTCTCTCTTACCCTCCCGCAGCGAGGCTCCATTGGAGCAAAGATGGCCCGGGCGCTGGGGATAGCTCCTTGGCCTCTGCCCCAGGCACTAGAGTGGCTCTGGTCGCAACAGAGCAACGCTCCTGAGGGGCAGAGCATCGCCCCCTGGTGGGCATGCCGGGTGGATCCCGGTTGGGCGCATGCGGGAGTCTGTCTGACTGTCTCTCCCTGTTTCCAGCTTCAGAAAAATACAAAAAAAAAAAAAAAAGATAAGCGAGGTGTTTTTTAAAGGTTGTTGGCTTCATATTCCATGGGATAAGAGTGGAGGAAAAGCAGTGGTGGGATTCAGCTGGTTTGCACTGATTTGGCAGAACTGATACCTAATTTTTTGTTGAGTTCAGTGAACCAGTTGTTAAAATGGCACTTGTAATCATGGTTCTCTCTAAAGTGGGCACCTGAGCAGCCACCCAGTGTAGAAATCACAAATTTACATTCTTTACTCTTTTTTAACATTCTTTTGCGCAACAGTGTATTCTAAGCACCCGTAGTAATGTTCATTCCGTCCATAGGTGAAGAAGTGAGGATGCCAATCAAGAAGCAATATGGAAATGTCTTAAATAACAGTTTTATTGTTTTTTGTCAGTTAGTATTTAATATTTTTTCATTAATACTTTAAAACTTTTATAATATAGTCTAGTTTTGTGTACGTACCTCTTTTATTCTTATTTAAGTATTAAATGCATGAAATAATAAACTACCTTTAGTATATTATTTTTTTTATACTTAAAACAGTCATTAGGGCAGAGAACAGGTTGTTAAATTATTTGAATTCCATCACTGGGGAAAAGCTAAATTTCTGTACTGAGGATTTATTAACTAAACAGTAAAAGAACTAAAACTAATAAGAACTCTGTGGTGCTATTATTGAAAGTGGAGGAGGCAAGCCTACACCAAAGCTATACTTAAATTTATATAATATCTCAACAGTGATGTGCTCCAGCTATTTTCTCAGTACTATTTATATCATCCCAGAACTTGCGTGTTTCACTGTGCATTCTGTTTTTGAGCTATATCTGTGTTGATACTGATGGACCTAGCTCATTCTTACAGCTGTGTCATAATGTTACAGTCTATATTTATGTTTTATTAGTATACTTTCCAATTACTATAAAATTTCTATTATTACTAACAGCATTGTGACCAACTTCCTTAATACACATCTCTCTTTGCATATGTCAAAAAGGTCTCTCAGGAATATTTCTAGAAATGGATTTTCTAGGATGGAGGGAAGATGTATGTGTGTGGTTTTAAAGCTATGTTTTAGATTTTGTTAGTATGATAATAAAAAGTGTCCTTATAAATTTATACTTATATTTTCCCTATTTCCCCACATCTCACCAATACTTAATTTCACATCTTTTTATTTTAGACTATCTGAGGGATTAAAAATGTTTTTGCTTTGTTATTTTAATTTGAATTCTTCTAATCACTAGTTGAAACATTATAAAAATGTGTTTTATGGCCATTTGTATCTCTTCTTTTGAGAATTATCAAAACATAAACTTGGCCCCTTTTTTCTGGTGGATTGTTTGCATTTTTATTATTGATTTGAACATTCTAGATACTAATCCTTTGCTGCATATCTTGATAATATTTTCTTTCATTTATATTTTTATCAATTTTGTTTGAGAAGTATGATTCCTGTAGAATCATAGTCTATCTTTTGTCCTACAGACATTTTATATTTTAATGTGGTAAATTTATCACTATTTTACTTTTAGCTTTTGTATATAATTTTAAAGAGAGTGTTCCTTGTAGTCTCATAAAAATTTTAGTTTAGTTTTGAAGATTCAGATATTTATCTGTATTAATTGTTTTATACAGTGTGAGATAGAGATATAATTCTATTGCGCATTCAAATGGAAATGAAAAATGTAGTCCATGGTCCAAAGATCATTTGTTGACTGGTACATCTTTTCCCCATTGAGATGACTTATTCCTGTATAGACACAAGTTTGCTATAAGGTTTCCCTCCTTCTTTTGTTTGTTTATATATATATATTTCTGTGCCAATATAGTAGGTTTAATTGAAGAGCCCTAGCTTACAACCTGGTGTCCAAAGGAAAATCTCCCCTTTTTATAAATTTGCTATACCTAAACATTAACTCTTTATGAATTTTAAAATCAGTTTGTCAGACCCATAAAAAACTTCATATTTTTATTTGAATTTCAATACAGATTGTATTGCATGTAGATTCATTTTCAGAGAACTGACGTCTTTCCATCCATGAACATTGCCATGTCACTCCGTTTATTCAGGTCTTGCTTTATGTTCTTCAGTTAATAAAGTTTTATAGTTGTCCATGGAAAAGTTGCAAATTTTTTGTTAGCTTTGTTCCTAGATAGTTTATAGTTTTGCTATTATTATGAATGAGCCACTTTTTTCATAATCAATTCCTCTAGTGCTCAGTGGATCTTTGCAGAATTATTGTTTGTGAAAGTGTCTGTCTGTCTGTCTCTCCCCCAGATAGGCTTCTCTTCTGTTTTCCTGAGGACAGAGCTGCCTCATTCATGTTGTAAACTGCCATCCTTTTTACTTTCTCACCACTAGCCACCTCCTTGACTTGCATACTTGCCCTGCTAACTTAGCACATTCCTTTACTATGTTGGATTCAACTACGTTTGTTGACTTTAAGTAGAAAATAAATAAATATAAATATAGATATCCATAAAAGGAAAGAATCAAGTGATTGCTTAAAAAGTGCTCTTGACCCTGACCAGGTGGTAGTACAGTGGGTAGAGCATCAACCTGGGACTCTGAGGACCCAGGTTCAAAACCCGAGGTTGCCAGCTTGAGCGTTGGCTCATAGACATAGTCTCATGGTTGCTGGCTTGAGCACAAGGTTGCTTGCTTGAGCAAGGGGTCAGTTGGTCAGCTGGAGCCCCCTGATCAAGGCACATATGAGAAAGCAATTAATGAACAACTAAGGTGCCACAACTATGAGTTGATGGTTCTCATCTCTCTTCTTTCCTGTCTGTCTGTCCCTCTCTCTCTCTCTCTCTCTTAAAAATAAATAAGTAAATAAGTAAATAAATAAAGTGATCTTGAGTTCCATTCTCAGATTCTCATATAAGGGGATGGAATTGGTTTTGATGTCAATGGAGTGCAGTGCATTTTGGCTCTCGTTTACTGTGCGCTTTTGGCTAATTTACTGATCCTCTTGAAACCTCAGTGTTTTCCTTTGAAGAATGAGAATTATCATACCTCACAGGATTGCTGTTAAGATTAAATAAGATCAGTACCTGTAGTTCTTGGCACAGCTCATGGCTCTCAGTAACCACTCAACCAAAGGGAGTGATTATTACTCTTTGACATGGTGAGTATGCTTTAGATTTATAGATTTTTACAGCGGAAGGGCCCTTACCACCTCTTCCCTCTTTTTTTTAGAGGCTTTGAGACAAACAGGCCTTCAGATTCCTTCTAGGGACTGTTTTTCAAATGTATTGATGGAAACTTTTAGAGGTTGCTTTGAGGTGTTAAGACAGCACAGAACAGCTTTGCTTTTGTTTTCTGTTGGGAGGTTGTTGAAAGGAATTTTTCTCCTGCTAGAAATGACTGGAAACTGCTGCGCTGACCTGTCAGCTGGAGCCCTACTGTGGTCTCGATACACATCCTGCTCTCACATATTTAAACAAAGTCAAAATTCCCTTCATTCTGTGTATTCTCTTTTGATTTCCCCCAGTTTTATAACCAATTGCTCCTTCCTCAAGAGTGGCCCCCAGGGCTGCCTCCTTCCCTTTCCTGGCTAAGCTCGTGTAGCCACGTGGTTTTCAGTGGGGAGTAGTTTGATGCCCCCAGCTGTCTTGTTTGAGACTTGTATAGAACTCCTTGATGATAATGGTGATTGGATTCCTTCCAAGTGTAATATATATATTTCTTTATGTTTCTTTGAACCAAATATCCCAAAGATCTAGACTTTTATTATTATATTTATAGATACCAGTTGGTGTTCAGCTTACCTGATTTTTCCAGTGTTTCTATACTTTTGGTTCTGTTTTTGATGCAAGCAAAGTATATTTCTAGAAGTTTATATTTTAATATACATGTTTTATAATTGATTTTGTATTGTGTTATCAATGAACTCCCCAACATTAGCTGTTATTATTCCACTTTACAGGCAAGGAAACTAAAGCTCAGACAAGTTAAGAAACTTGCCTGGAGCCACCAGCAATAAAGACAGAGCTAAGATTCCAAGGGAGGGGATACAGATGTTCTAGACCAGGGGTCTCAAATTCGTGGCCCACGGGCCACATGCGGCCCGCCGAACAATTTTGTGCGGCCCGCAGACTAATCCACGAAGTTCAAAATATTTTGGATAAAATTAAGTAAGCCTAGGGGCCTACTTGTATTTTTCATTTCTCTAGCATCCTAGCTAGATATTAGCTTAGTTAACAGCAGTTGTGATGCGAACTACAGTTTCTGGTCGTTTTGTGACACTGAGTAAACTGCATGTACGATTGTGCTTGTTGTACTGATTTTTTTTTGTTTTCAACTGCAGTGAGAAAAGTGTTGCGTAACAGTTGCCTTTTGTAGACCTAGTGCGGCCCGCCTAACAGCTGTGATCTTGCTCTGCGGCCCACATGCTGAGTTGAGTTTGAGACCCCTGTTCTAGACCCTCACTTTCTCTCACCTTAAGGTCATAGACTAGAAGCAATCAGGCTAAATGTGAGCTTCAGACAATTTTTTAAAATGTGCACCAAATTTCACAATTGAGAGATTTCATATGTATATTAAAAAGCAGATTTCTGGCTTGTCTTGAAAATTTTGGAGATTTGGTGGCTCCTCCGGTCTGCATTCCTACAGCTGAGGAGTGCCGCTGTCATTAGATAGTATGGGTGCTCTCTAGTTCACCCGCTCCCACCCCAGCCTGGCCCTTACAAGGCATTGGTGTCTATACCTGACAGTGCCTCATGTCCTTCTCTCATCACAGCTGTGTCTGATTTTTAGCACCTGAGGCTGATGCACTCAAACCAACCGAGGTATCCTCAGCACCTGGGGCCACTCGCAAATGAACCACTGACTGTGGAAGGAAAAGAGGGAGAGAAGGGGGAGAAGAAGATGGGAGAAACAGATGGTCACTTCTCCTGTGTGCCCTGACTGAGAATCGAACCCAGAACATCCATATGCGTGCACACACACGCGCGCACACACACACACACAAAAGGAAGGAAGGAAGAAAAAAGAAATACCTTACAAAAATATGTAGACCCTACACAGGTGACAGGTAGCCAGATAGCTGTCTCACCTAGTGGGGGCCACACTATCAACCTATATATTAGATACCTGTGAAGCTTGATTTCTCCTACTTGTCAGGTTTTAAAAATTAATTTAAATAACATCTGATATTTCTTTCTGCACTCCCGTTTATTTTGAGCCATCTTCCTGGGATGCACACATCCTTCTTAAGGAATTATGGGCTAGGGAATTAAGTATGTCTGATTCCTAGCACTTGAGCGATCATTTGGGGAACAACTGAAGTACAAATATTGATCGACTTACGACCTATGCAACTTACGACCATTCGACTTGACCACAATCGCTAGCCACGACTGCTCCGCGTCGCTGGGCTTACGACAGTGCAGACCAGCTTCCGGCAGCACTACCATTTCAACTGATATCCCAGACTTGGTACAGCAATTTGTGTTTTGTGTCTTCGATAATTTTCATCAAACCCCTCCCAATATGTCTACCAAGAGGAAATTGTCTTTGCAAATATTAAACCAGTTGTACTGGTAATGCAGTGTTTTACTTAAACCTGACGAATGTAAAAATAAGAAACAAAATGGTGTAGAGATGATACAAATGGCATAAAATGAACAAAGAAAATTATGATATATAACAATAATGAAAGAAAATTATAATAAAATATGACTTAAAGGTTTTTATAACATCATTTCACAGTACTGTACATATAGCCTACTCACCTTACAACCAAATAGTGTTACGACCTATCGGAACCAATCATGGTCGTAAGTAGAGCACTAGCTGTAATGGCCTTTTTAACACAAATCCAAACCCTTGTTTAAATCAGCAGTTCGCCATGGTTTATTTTTTGAGGTATGTTATACATAGTTTTGAGGTGTAATGTTGTTAGTTAATGTCCTAATGCTTAGTAATAGCAGCCACAAAGCATTTTTACTGGGTTGTAGTGGCCAAGCGGGAGAAGAAAAGAGGGGACTTGAAAGCCCCCCTCCCACAAGACACCTTAGCTTTCATCAGTGCTTGGGGAGTATTTCAGTTAAAGCAATGGTCCCAAGATTAACCCTATAATAATTGCACTGTTACTTATTTGCATTCTTTCAGGCTTCTTGAGTGAAAAATAAAAGACTCCAGGAATTGTGCTTCCAAGGGGGGTGTGGCCCATGAGCACACCCAGTCCCTGTAAATTCCATTTATCAATGCATTGTGAGACAAAAGATGGTGAGACCTGCTGGAGTAGGTATATATGACTATTTAGAGTCTTTTTTAGTCGTGATTTCCTCAAGGATTTGTAACTTAACCTCAACTTTGTCATTTAAAAGGAGTCTAAAAATAGAGTTAAGAGTTTGATGAGGCTCTGGCTGGTGGCTCAGTAAATGGAGTGTCAGCATATGACATCCCGTGTTTGATTCCCAGTTAAGGCACACAGGAGAAGTGACCATCTGCTTTTCCCCCCTTCCTCTCCTCCTTCTCTCCCTCTTTGCCTCCCACAGCCAGTGGCTCATTTAAGCATGACCCTGGGGCACTGAGGATAGTTCAGTTGGTCTGCGTGCATCAGCTTCAAGTGTTACGAATAGGTCAGTACTCGAGCATCGACCCCAGATAGGGTTACCAGGTGGATCCCAATTGGGTGTATGTGGGAGTCTGCCTCACTATCTCCCTTCCTCTCACCTAAAAAAAAAAAATAATAATAATTTGAGTGAGATAGAATATATAAAAATTCTCAACTGAATATAGTATTTTTAAAAAGCTTAGAGATCAAAGAAAATCAATCCTCAGAGGGCTGTCCTACTTGTGTAGTGAATTGATTTGACAGACTCATAATTTGATTTGCTGTTCCTATGGGGGACAGATTTGATTTGCTTTTAATGGGCAGTGATTTAATTTTAATTACACAGTTCTTTTTCTAAGCATTAGCACTTTCATGCATAATATTAAAGAAAACGTAGATGCATTCTTCTCCTGAAATCATTGACTTATTATTATTATTATTTAATAATTAGGTTTTGAAATTGAAACTATATCACTAAATTATTATTTATTTATTTTTATTTTGATGAGCTGTGACTACGAAACACCATTAAAGTTAAAAGCTTGATGAGATTTTTACAATTGCCCTATATAAAATACAATTTCCAAATTTTACACACAAAAAAAATCAGAGTTATCATTGACTTTGCTATATATATTAGGTACTGTTGCTGTATAACAAATCACCCAAAACTTTTAGCATCTTAAAACAATGTGTGCCTGATCTGTGGTGGCACAGTGGGTAAAGCGTCAACCTGGAACGCTGAGGTTGCCAGTTCGAAACCTCGGGCTTGCCTGGTCAAGGCACATAAGGGAGTTAATGCTTTCTGATCCTCCCCCCTTCTCTCTCTCTTTCTCTCTCTCTGTCCCCTCTCTAAAATGAATAAATAAAATCTAATTTTTAAAAAAGCATTTGATTTAAAAAACAACAACATGTATAATTTCACATGCTTTCTGTGGGTCAGGAAATCAGGAACTGCCAAGGTGGTTGGTTTAGATTCAAGATCTCTAGTGCTAATTTTGCATTTAAATGGCGGTTGGAGTTAGGCTTCTTTACTCACATGACTTGGAAGACTCAAAACAGCTGGAGGTGAAACAACTGGAGTTCCTTGGGTATCTCTTCTTACCTTTCCAAGTGGAGGTCTCAGGGTGCCTAGACTTCACAGCAGCTTAAGGCTCCAAATGCATGTAAGCCCAGAGAGCCGGAGGAGGCCCTAGCACCTTTTCTAACCTAGCATCAGAAGTCCTTATGTCACTTCTACCGCTTTCGGTTCCTTAGAGTCACTAGGGCTGGCCCATTATCAAGGAGAGGGAAATTAGAGTGCACTATATTTTTATAAGGGGAATGTAAAAAAAAAACCAAAAAACAAAACAACCTGTTAACATGTTTTAAACCACCACACCATGATGCTCAATAATAAAAAAAAAATACCTACTTGTTCTTGACTGTGCTCATATTTGTCCCTCTTCTTCATTTCCTTTCTCCCTAGTCTTCATGCAAGGTACTCACTCAAACCTGTTTGGGCTGTTAGAGTCTTCACTTATCTTCCTTTCTTGTCCTTATTTTCTCCATATCTTGTCTATCTTGTGTTCTGATTAATCTTTCTAAAAGACTACTGTCATTAATTCATTTCTCTGGTTGAAAGCCTTTAATGCTGGTTATTGTCTACAAACATGTTTCTCCCTATGAGGTTTGTACCAGAATCAGTACATGCCTTGTTAAAAAAATACAGATTGTTTAAGTCCCTTCTCAGAATTACTGTATTAATTCTAATACAGTAATCTGATGGATAGAACCCAAGAGACTACATGTTAGCAAGTTAACAACCTTTAGCAAAGCTGATTTTTAAGCACAGTTAAGTGCACATTTAATCCAGTGTTTAATAGCACACAATAAAGGTTCTCAGCCATAACATGTTGCCATAGTTATGGATCAGGCAGGCTTTGCTAATATTACCCAAATACTGAAATCAGACCTCATTCCCAGTGAATAATGTCATCCTCACTAATTTTCACACTTGACTTTCTCAAGTGAGAAAGAAATTACTTAGAATGTGAAGAATTTCACATAAGATGTGTTCTCAGTATTAATGTCATAAGGCTATTGTGTTTCTGTGTAATCCCCATGCAATGTGATCTGAGTTGGGCTTGTCTTGCCTTACTACCATCTCTTAAACACATTTTGCCCTTGTTCTTCGCTATTTGGGTCTCCTTGGTAATCATTTTTTACTGCTTATCATGTCTCACCTTCTCCTGGACACCTTTCCTTAAGATCCCAAGTCTTGGAGATTTCTCTCTACTCTCAGCTTGTTCAGCAAAACATGGTATTGTCTGTAACATATGTATATATATGACACTTTTCATATAGGACCTTAAATTGTTAATTATTAGTTCATTAGATTGTCGTGTCAGGTTCGAAGAAGGAAGATATGGTATGCTCATATTGGCAAAGTGAAGAGTTTTTAATAAAGGAACTGCCTGACCTGTGGTGGCGCAGTGGATAAAGCATTGACCTGGAAATGCTAAGGTCGCCGGTTCGAAACCCTGGGCTTGCCTGGTCAAGGCACATACGGGAGTTGATGCTTCCAGCTCCTCCCCCCTGTCTCTGTCTCTCTCTTCCTCTCTCTCTCCTCTCTAAAATGAATAAATAAAATAAAAATTAAAAAACAATAAATAAAAATTTAAAAATAAATAAATAAATAAAGGAACTGCTGAAAAGATGTATACAAAACATGAGGAAGCTGCAAAGGATAACTTCATATCCTGAGGCTGGTAAAAATGGAATCTGTTACCGTCCTCAGGCCTACAGTTTCAAGATGGGGGAGTAGTTGAAGCTAGAAAAAAGACAGATATATGAAGAAGGCTTTCTTACAGGAGCCTTGACCTTCCATAAAGAGAGGTAGCCAGCTAATGATGACCCCACAGGATGAGAACCTCGGGAATGAATATTCAGATGTTTCTCACCTTACCTCTCTTTCTCTGATCTCCTGGCTAAGGTTTACCAAAGCCAAAAACATCTGGAATTCAGAAGGCAACAGAACCCATTAATTCATTTCAGAAAAGTGAATCACCCAAGGCATCTAGTTGGGGAGAGGATGGTGGAGAGTGAGACGAGAGAGGTCGAAGGAAAATATACAGCACAATTACAAACTCATTAAAGCAGAGTCTTGCGTCTACTGTTTTTCTCACACCTCTATAATATACTATGAATAGTAGTTAAGTAACTATATCTCTATTCTTTTATGCCAGCCTATATTGATTTTGTTTCCTTAGAATGTTTGATAAGGATGAATGACAAAGGCTTTCCCAGTGTAAACATTTTTTTTGTATTTTTTGTAGAGTGATTCACTCAAACATAAACTACTGTATTTCCTTAATTTCCAGGCCCAATTCCCTTAATGTCTTTAAAAGAAAAAACTAGTTCCTTGAGAAAATGCAGATGCAGTTATAATTTGAATCTCCTAAGTAATTACCAAATATATAAATTCAAATAAAACTGGCTGTTACATATTTTGGAAGCCAAGGTACTGTTCTCATATCCTACCAATGTAGCCTACTGACTATAAACACATTACACTCTGTAAAGCGTTAATGCACAAGTGTGTCCCATGTTGTGAAAAAATGTCAGAGATGCTAAATTTCTAAAATGAATAAATTTTTTACACTACAGAACAATTCTTACCTTTACAGAAACAGTCAACTGGGATTTTCATTATTTGAGAAGTGAACATACTTCATTTCTATAAAAAAATGCTTTTAAAAAATAAGACACAGACTGGTTGAAAATAAAGGACAAAAAAAATTTACTGTGCAAGCACTAACTCTAAAAAAACCTGGAGTAGCGTCACTGATATTAGATAAAGTGGATTGTAAGGCAAAGAGAATTATCAGAGAGAAAGAGGAACATTTCATAGTGATAAGAGGGTCAATTCATCAGAAAAACAAAAATAATAAATATGCATGTACCTAATAAAAAAGTTTAAAAATACATGAATCAAACAATTGACAGAAATAAAAGGACAGAAATCCACAAATAAAAAAACCTACATTCATAAATGGAAATTTTAGCAATTCTTTTCAGTATTTGATATAAAACCTAGACAAAATATCAGTGACAACGAACCTTTTTATAAAAACCACCCACTTTTGCAGTGCTGGTCAACCTAGTACCTCCCGCCCACTAGTGGGCATTCCAGCTTTCATGGTGGGCAGTAGCAGAGCAACCTAGCGGTTTTAATAAAAAGGTTCGCCATCACGGACCTAGTAGATGTGTATCTGGAACACAATATTCAGCCATTGTACAATACACATTGTTTTCAAGTACACATAAGATCTTCATCAGGATAAACCTGAGTATTAATAAATTTTAAAAGCTTGCAATCTTGTAGAATATGTTTTTGACCACAACAGCAAAAAAACAAAGGGGGGGTCATTAAAAAAAGCAAATTGGGAATAGAAAGAAATTCTTTTAATCAGATAAGGGACAGCTATAAAAAAAATCCTATAGAAAATATCATACTAAATAAAATATTGAGTGATATTTCACTAATGAGAACTGCAATAATGTCCACTCTTACCACTTCCATTGAACATTGTAATGGGGGTTCTAAATAATATACAAGACAAGAAAAATTTTTTTAAAAAGCATTAATATAGAAAAGGAAGAAGAAAAAATTGTACTTTGGGATGACATGATTATTTACAAATAAAATCCTAAGGAATCTTCAAAATGACTACCAAATGAATAATTTGAGCAAGGTCACAGAATACAAGGTCAATATACAAATCAATAGTTTTTCATATTGACAGCAAACTTTCATATATTCTAAATCATATAGTGAGCCACTTATGGCTTATTGTTTAACTTAACTTTTTATAATGATTCCTTATTAAAATATTATCTTAGAAGGATATCATGTTGAATAGAATTATTTGAACATATAGTTATTGGTTCTTGTCTATATGTATACGGATGGGATAGAGACTGATATTCCTATGTTTACATCAGAAAAGTGGTGGTGGGTAGTCCAAGACGGCAGTGGAGTATGTACATGTTATATTCACCTCCTGCCAGGACAAAACTGGAGTTATAACTAAATTTAAAACAATAATCCTGAAAAACTAACTCCAGACAAAATGAAGAAAAGTCTTATAACCAAAGATTCATGGAAGTCACAAAGAGACTGGTAGGAATGGTGGAGACATAAAAAGGGCTGACACCACTCTAGCAGGTGGTGGCTGAGGTTCCGGAGGGATATCTCAGCTGCATGGAGCATTAAGCCTGAGAAGTGTGGGACCTAAATCCCAAGCTGGGCTCCCCAGCCTGGAGCACGAGAGCTGGACTTAATAGATATCTTCAGAACATTTTACCCCAAAGCAACAGAATATACATTCTTTTCAAGTGCACATGGAGTACTTTCTAAGATAGACCACATGTTAAGACACAGAACAAGGCTTAATAAATTTAAGAAGATAGCAATGATACCAAGCATCTTCTCTGACCATAAAGGTGTGAAACTAAAAATCAATCACAAGAATAAAAAAAAGCACATAAAAACATGAAGGCTAAATTACATGTTACTAAACAATGAATGGGTTAACAATATCAAGGAACAACTCAAAAAATACTTTAGCTCTTGAGTAGTACACATGTTCATGCACGTCCTCATGCCTCCTGACCATCCAGAGTATGATTGATTTATTTTAAAAATGTGTAAGGCAACATTATAAAAAGGCAAATGTATGTTCTTTTTTCTATAAATTGGTTATCAAACAAACATGATTTTAAGTTAATAAAACTGTCACTGGAACTAATTTTATTTTTTGAAAAAAAAACCCTCACTCTTGGGGGTCAGCAAGCATGAAAAAAAGAACTCATTACTCAAAGGGTTAAAGCAAATTAAAATGAGAACACAACAAACCAAAAATCTATGGGACACGGTGAAAGCAGTCCTAAGAGGGGAAATTTATAGCATTACAGACCTACTCAAAAAACAGGAAGCATCACTTTTTTTTAAGAATTTTAAAATTTTCATTTTTGAAAGAGAGAGAGAAGTTGTGGGGGGGGGGGGAGCAGGAAGCATCAACTTCCATATGTGCCTTGACCAGGCAAGTGCAGGGTTTTGAACCAGTGACCTCAGTGTCCCAGGTCAATGCTTTATCCACTGCGCCACCACTGGTCCTTTTATTGTTTTTTAAACAACACAAGTTTATTCTCTTGAGTTCTGGAGGTCAGAAGTTTCAAATGAGACTTTCAGGGCTAAGATCAAGATGTCAGTGGGCTGCATTCCTTCTGGAGACTGTAGGAGAGATGCCAGCCCTTGCCTGGACTAGCTCCTACAGGCTGCCTGCATTCCTTGGCTCATGGCAATTGTTGCTTTCTACAAGAAGCATCTTAAATGAACAATCTAATCTTACACTTAAAAAAACTTGAAAAAGAAAACAACAAAGCCCAAAATGAGTATAAGGAAGGAAATAATAAAGATCAGAGCAGAAATAAATGAAATAGAGACAAAAAAATATACAAAAAAATCAATGAAACCAAGAGTTGTTTCTTTGAAAAGATAAGCAAGATTGACAGACCTTTAACCAGATTCATCAAGAAAAAAGGAGAGAGGACCTAAATAAATAAAATCAGAGATGAAGAGGAACAGTAACAACAGATACCAAAGAAATACAAAACATTGTAAGAAAATATTTTGAATAACTATATACCGACAAATTGGACAGTCTGGATAAAATGTATAAATTTCTAGAAACATACAATCTTTTAAACCTGATTCAGGAAGAATCAAAAGTCACTGAGTAGACAGATTACAGCCAGTGAAATTGAAGCAGTAATCAAAAAATTCCCAACAAACAAAAATCCTGAACCAGATGGTTTCACAAGTGAATTTCACCAAATATTCAAAGAAGAATTAGCACTATCCTTCTCAAAATTCGAGAAAAGACTCCAATCTCATTTTACAAGGCCAGTATTATTCTAATTCCAAGACCATATAAAGACACAACAAAAAAGAAAATTTGGGGCCAATATCCCTGATGAACATAGATACTAAAATCCTCAACAAAATATAAGCAAAACAGATCCAGCAATACATTAAGAAGTCATACACCATGATCAATTGGGATTTATTCTGGGAATGCAAGGATGGTACATTAACAAATCAGTAAACAGGATATGTCACATAAACAAAATCAAGGATAAAAACACATGCCCAAATCAATAAATGCAGAAAAATCATTTGCTAAAATATAGCACCCATTTAAGTTAAAATCTCTCGGCAAAGTGGGAATAGAGGGAATATATGTCAAAATATAAAGGCCATATAGACAAACCCACAGCCAGCATCATACTCAATGAGCAAAAACTACAAACGTTTACTTTAAGATCAGGAACAAGACAGGGATGTCTGTTACCATCACTAGTATTTAATATAGTACTGAAAATCTTGGCCACAGCAATCAGACAAGAAGAAGAATGAAAGGCACCCAATCTGGAAAACAAGAAGTAAAACTGTCATTATTTGCAGATGATATGATTCTGTATATAGAGAACCCTAAAGATACCACCAAAAAACATAGTTGTATTATAACTGGCAATGAACTCAGTAAAGTAGCAGGATACAAAATAAATATCCAGAAATCAGTTGTATTTGTATAAGCCAATAATGATCTGTCAGCAAAGGAAACCAAGAAAGCAATCCCATTCACAATTGCTTCAACAAAAATATACCTAGGAATAAATTTAACCAAGGATGTAAAAGACTTGTACTCAGAAAATTATAAAACATTGAAGAAAGAAATTGAAGAAGATACAAACGAGTGGAAGTGTATACTGTGTTCATGGATTGGAAGAATTAAATTATTAAAATGTCCATATTACCCAAAGCAATCTGTACATTCATTACAATTCCTATCAAGATACCAATGATGTATTTCACAGAATTAGAACAAATATTCCAAAAATGTATATGGAACCACGAAAGACCCCCTTTAGCCACCGCAATATTGAGAAAGAAGAACGATGTTAGAGGAAGCGTGCTACCTGGTATCAAACTATACTTCAAGGCCACAGTAACCAAAACTGTGGTACTAGTATAAAAGCAGACATATATATCAACAGAATAGAGAGCCCAGAAGTCAACCTATGTTCTATGTGGTCAGTTAATATTTGACAAAGGAGGTAAGAACATACAATGAGTTAAAGGCAGTCTATTCAATAAATGGTGTTGGTAACACAGAAACATGCAAAAAAAGAAAAAGAAACTAGACTGCCTTGTTACACCATACACAAGAATAAACTCAAAAAGGATTAAAATACTTAAATATTATACAAGAAACTATAAAAATCCTATCAGAAAACATAGTAAAATCTCAGTCATATCTTGTAGCAGTATTTTTTAGATATATTTCTTCAGGCAAAGGAAATGAGAGAGAAGATGAACAAATGGGTTACATCAAACCAAAAAGTTTGTGCACAGCAAAGGAAACCATCAAAAAGTGAAAAGACAACCCACTGAATGGGAGAACGCATTCACCAATACATCTGGTAAGGACTTAATATCTAAAATTTATAAAGAACTTTTAAAACTCAACACCAAAAAAACAATTCAGTTAAAAAGTGGGCAAAGGGCCTGAGTAGACACTTTTCTAAAGAGGACATACAGATCACCAATAGATATATAGAAAGATTCTCAATGTCACTAATTATCAAAGGAATGCAAATTAAAACCACAATGAGATATCACCTCACACCTGTCAGAATGGCTATAATCAATAAATCAACAAACAAGTGCTGGCAAAAGCATGGAGTAATGGGAGCCCTCCTGCATTGCTGGTGGGAATGCAGATTGGTACAGCCACTGAGGAAAGCTATATGGAGTTATCTCAAAAAATTAAAAATGAAACTGCCTTTTGACCTAGTAACCCTACTTCTGGGAAGATATCTTAAGAATCCTGAAGCACTAATTCAAAAGAATGTATGCATTCCTATGTTCATTGCAGCATTATTTAAAATAGCTAATATCTGCAAACAGTCCAAGGCCAATCAGTATATGAGTGGATAAAAAAGCTGTGGTACATTTATTCAATGGAATACTACATGGACATAAAAAAGAAAGAAATCTTATCTCTTGCGACAGTATAGAGGGACCTGGAGATTGTTATGCTAAGTGAAATAAGCCAGTCAGAGCAAGGCAAGTACCATATGATTTCACTCATATGTGGAATTTAATGAACATGAACTATCAAACAAAATAGAAACAGATTCATGCAGGAGATCCTTGGGTTACAACACACTTCCTTCCGTTCCTACGACAGTGATATAACTCGAATTTTGGTGTAAGTCGAAACACACCCTAACCTAAGTCACCTATCCTAACACAGTTGTAAAATCATAATCTAGGACATAAAAACACAACTAAGCCATAGAAAAATAAAAAGGACATAAATATACTGTACAGTACACTGTACTGTAGTAACAAAAAATGAATGTAAAAAAATTCCTTACCTTTATTCCTGTGGTTGGCTTGCACACTGGAAGGGACATTGCAAGGTGGGAGAGAGTGACCTGTCAGGAGGAGGAAGCTGGAGAGGCAGGAGAACCTGCAGAAGGTGCTGGAGATACTGGGTCAGGTGAATCGGGATTTCAGGAACATGCAGGAGACGCTGGAGATGATTTTACCTGTACTACAGGAGTTTCATCTCAAGAAGCAGCTGATGTAGAGGGTACAGGATCTGTTGCAGGCCTCTCTACCTTCTTAAAGAATTGTTCCAGGCTAGTCTGGAAGGTTGATGATTTCTTCTCTTCTAAAATCTGCCTATAGCATTGCAAGGCATCCATAATAGCTCTGTAGACCTTACGGAATCTGTCATCGCTGGGGTCCTCAACCTGCAAGTTTGCCAACACATCCTCTACCATAGAGAAACCTTCTGTCAAACCCTTGCTAGTGAATCTCTTGGTTCTGGGATTTCTTTCTCTTCCTCTTCAATCAGCTGCTTCTCCGGCTGATTGAGGTCCTCGGCAGACAGCCTCTCTCCATGTGATGCCAGTAGCTCTGTGACATTCATCATGATGGCTTTCCTCTTCTTCAAAGCACTACCATCTGAAGACTCTGATTTTCATTTAGGAGCCATGATAAGGGCCAGAAAGTCGCCAAAGCAACACAAACAGAACAACAGAACACTTGAGCTTTTAACAGTCCAAAGCGATGCAGGTAAATGTACTGGGAACGCCAACTCCCTCACTCATACCCCCTGCATTGCTGCATCTTCTTCCTCCATGTGCACACGAGCTAGTTCGCCACGTCTGTAAGCCCGACGCTAATGGTATAAGCCGAAACGTCTCAATTTTTTTGAAGTTTTTATGGTAGTGAGCGTCGTAAACTCAAATGTCATATATCAAAACTGTCATAATCCAAGGATCCCTGGACGTGGAGGAGGATATGGGGGTGATAAATGGTGATGGACAAAGACTTGACTTGGAGGGTGAACACACAATACGGTGTACAGAGATATTGTAGGATTGGGCCTCTAATACCTATATAATGATGTTAACCACTGTCCCCAATAAAAGTCAATTTAAAAAAGAAGTAGTAGTGACTAATTTTCTAATATGGTGAGTAGCCCTTGATTATTGCATTTAATCTGTTGTAGTTCTTAGTTCTTTTTTCCCCCATGAGTCATGTCCAAAAACTACCTTCTCGTTCATGCTTTAAATCATGCCCTCCATAAGTACATAAATTCACTGAGGCACAAATTTAGAAGGTCTTTATCCTGCATCTTGTACTGGTGGTCCCTGCAGCTGCAGGTTGCTGAGTCACTGCAGAGACAAAGAAAACTGAGCAAAACAAGCATTTCTCAGTCAACTGACAACAAAAGTACAGCTGTTAGTACATACAAATTCTTAGAATATTTAAAAAAATTCTTTAAAAAGAATTTTTTAAATTAAAAAAATTAACAAAGCTTGTTAGCCCCTGATCTCATTTTGTAAATGAGAAAATTGAGACCCAGAGATTTTAAGGTGACTGGCTGGATTTCACAGATCTAGCTACTGGAGAGCTAAAGTGAGCAACCTGAACTCCTGAGCTTGGAGAACACCACACTCCTCTGTGCAGGGAGGGCTCTTTCCACCCAGCTGAGGACTCTCCCTGAGAATAAGAAAAGTCAAGCCCAGTATCAAAGGGCTGGGATTTACCTACCATTCAAAAGAACATCTTGAGTTGGATAAAAAAAATCAGCCCCAACACATTTTCAACAGTGGACAACATATTAAAATGAATTTTTAATTTCCCAGTGGGTGTATTTGAGGGAAAAAAGCACATTCAGTTTTATAAGTTCTGTTATGTTCTGATATAAATCACTGTTTGTCTTCATATTCATCTCCTCGTTACTGTGCTCCAGGCATGTCTGAGTTTTATAAATAGTGCATTGTCTGGTTCTTCTTTGCTGAGTGAAAGTATTTGTACATAAGAAAATAGTTTTGAATTATATCTGATGAAAAATCTCCTTAAAAGTACCTATTATTAAGCTTCAAGAGCAAATTATTAGAGTTAGTCAGTGTTTTTTCTTGTCTAGAAATTTTAAAGAATTCTTCAATATTATTTTTGCACACTTTAAATATTCAGTGTTTGCTGAATGAGTGAGTAAATGAATGAGCGAATAATAAAATGGTAAATGGTTTAAACTCTCCAGTGGGCCTTTCCATATCTATGGTTCTTTGTTTTCTATTAAAATTTAGTAATGACTCTTCTGAAAATTCACCAAAGTATGTTTTATTTGAACTGCCAAATATTCTAATAGAAATTCTTTAGGCAGTGTTTATGCATATATGTGTATGTATGTACATACATTAGATAGATGATTGATAGATAATAGATAGAAGGAAATACGAGAGAAATATTTGAAAAGGGTTTCCAGCTTAGATTTGTTTATGCCCAAATCTCTCATTACATTTCAAAGCACTAAATTAATAATGTAAAAATATCCTATTAGAGTAATTATACTTCAGGGCTCTGGCTGCCTGTTAGAGCAGAAAGGCCAAGGTGAAGGCAGCTGCTGCTCTGGCCAAAAGAGACTTGAAAGTCTGGTTTCAAATCAATGGCACCAGATCAATTTGAAAAGACTCATTCTTGCAATAGTTGTTACCTTTTAGAGCTGTGAAAAATTGCTCATTTTCTAATGGGAAAGTTAGTTAAAGATTCACCCACTGAAAATGCTGAATAGAACATTAAAAGTGAACATCAACAATTTTGGGAAATAACTTTATTGGTTTTAATAAAAATACCACTTCTGTTCACCACAACTTAACATTGAAATCTAGGTAATTGAGAGAGAGAGAAAGAATGTGTGTGTGTGAGTGTGTGTGTGTGTGTGTTGTTGTTGTTGTTCATTATGGCTATACACTGAGACTAAAACTAGTTTTCCTGTATGGCTTATGGAGCAACCTCACTAGTGTGCATAAACCAGCGGTGGCAAAAACATTTAAATGGTTATGGCTCCCTGGCCTGATATGCTGAAAAGGATTTTGAAGCTGAATCCAAAATGCTGTGACCTTTAGTAATGGTGATTCTTTGCCCATTCCATATAGAAAGCCTCTGGGATGGGCCATATCTGTGGTGTATAGACTGGAGATCATAACACTTTGAATTCCCATCTCAACTGTTCTAGAACCCTGAATCAATAAAGCCACTTATTAGGTCTTTATAGAAAAACATAAAATAAAAACCTTTACCCTCTGCCTACAGGTAGGGTTGTATTTGAAGGAGCATGGGGTGGGATGGGGGTACAAACAGAGACTATTTCTGATTGTCAGAAAGAGTGCTTATCTCACATATACTTCTGGTCACTTCATTGGGTAGTCTTTCAGCTTAGTTTGCTTCTCTAGATGTGATGATAGCTACCAAACCATCAACTTCTAAAATGAACCTTGAGTTCATCACATTCTTTTACACCGAAGCAGTTTAGAGCTGGAGGCCAGATTATGAGCTACTGTTTCAATACAAAATGCAACTATCATACTTCTGGGGCTTGGTAGTACTCAATAAAATCTAAGTGAATGAGTGAATGCATGAGTAGAATAGTTAGATCATATTAACAGGGTTTCCCATAGACCCACTTTTGCCCACCAAACATAGACTTGAATACAACTTCTTCATTCTTTCCTTTCCCTATACCTTTTCCCCAGAAAAAGCAAAAGTTCTGGAAAATTTCTGGAGAAAGAAGCCATTCTATGTGGTCATGTGAAATTCACTTGGGCCACAGTTTACAAAACTCCAGGCCATTTTCTACACCTCTACTGTACCCAGTAGAGGAACTGGATTCCAACAGAGTGGGATTCCCATACAATTTCACTATATTGAAATAATATTTTATGTTTCTGCTTCCACCTTGGATTGGGAAATTCTTGTGGGCAGGAACCGTGTCTTGCGCATTTTACATAGCTTTTGTCTAGTATGATAGTTACCTCATAGCAGATGCTCAATAAATGTTTGTTGGACTGAAGTGGACATCTATGAATGCATTTCCAAATAGTGCTAGAACTTATCAGAAGATTTCTCTGTCTTTTTTAATGTTTTTAATTACAATTTTCATACAGTATTAGTTTCAGGTGTACATCATAATGATTTTTTTTTTCTACAGAGACAGAGAGTGAGTCAGAGAGAGGGATAGACAGGGACAGACAGACAGGAACAGAGAGATGAGAAGCATCAATCATTAGTTTTTCATTGCGCATTGCAACACCTTAGTTGTTCATTGATTGCTTTCTCATATATGCCTTGACCGTGGGCCTTCAGCAGAGCGAGTAGCCCCTTGCTGGAGCCAGCGACCTTGGGTTCAAGCTGGTGGGCTTTTGCTCAAACCAGGTGAGCCCATGCTCAAGCTGGCGACCTCGGGGTCTCGAACCTGGGTCCTCTGCATCCCAGTTCGACGCTCTATCCACTGCACCACCGCCTGGTCAGGCCATCATAGTGATTTGACATTTATGTAACTTATAAAGTGATCGCCCCAATAATCAGATTTTAAAAAGAAAAGGAAATTAATAAAAGAAAGATGACCTAGTTAACTACTTGTAAGCACATATTAAAATAGTTAATAAACACTTTTGTAGATTGTATGAGTGGAATAATAAAGGAATTTTCATTTATTATTAGTGGTTCTCATACAGAGGATATTAAAAATAATCTTGAACAAGATGTTCTGAAAATATGTTCTCAAATTCTGGCTGAAATTTGTTTGGCTGTTAATGCCTCTTATGTTTGCGGATGTGAGTTTAAAGTATTTTCTTCATTATCAATTTGAACTAGAAAAGTTATTCTAAGATAAGCTAAGCAAAGAGATATAGTAGGAATAGAGTAGAATACTCACTCAGCCATTGACAACTTACTAGTCTTTTCTGAATTTCCCTGGAGACAGTCTTTGTATTTGAGTGAATGCTAGTCAATCTAGGTAAAGGTGAAACTAGGAACTAGGTATGCATCCTCTTTTGAAGTGTTAGCTTCTTTCAGCAATACAAATAAAGATAACATACCTAATGAATAGATAACAGTTTTTCTTTGGAATGATACCTAAGTTTTCTTTTAAAAAAAAGTATTTCCATCTAAACTTCAAATGAAAATCTTTATTAAGGGCATTTGGTGGTGAATTTTCAGACTATTTTTCATCCAGTAAGTTTATGCACCAAGTATTTATGGTACTATTACATAATTTCTTATCTATTTCATATTTCCATAATATCAGTTAACATTTAATATACCCTTGAATTTCATTTTTCTTCAAGAAATACTTCATAAAGATTTAAAAATTTGCTTCTTGCCTTAAGAATTTTTAAACCACTTTTCTAATACTTCTTTCGAATGGATGTAATATGTCTCAAAGCATGAAATCCATTTGTCTAAAATAAGTAGGTCAGACTCATAGATAGAGAACAGTCTGACAGCTGTCAGAGATGAGGGGCATGACCAGACTGGGTGAAAAGGTGAAGGGCACTGACCTGTGGTGGTGCAGTGGATGGAGCGTGACTTCACGATCCCGGGCTTGCTCGGTCAAAGCCCATGAGAGAAGCAACTGTGAATTGATGCTTCCCACTGCTCTCCCCTTCCCACCCTTGTCTTTCTCTCTCTCCTCTCTCAAAAAGAAAAACAAAACAAGACAATACAAAACAGGATTAAACAAAGAAAATAACTCATAAACACAGTATAGTGATTACCAGAGGGAAAAGGGGGTGGGACGAGGTAGGAGAGGATAAAGGGGTGATAAATGGTGATGAGGGAGACTTGACTTGGGGTGGTGAACACACAATACAGTAAACGAATGACACATTATAGAATCGTACACCTGAAATTTGTATAATTTTATTAAGCAATGTTACCCCAATAAATTCAATAAAAAATTTAAAAAATAGAAAAATAAATAAAATAGGTATGTCAGGGAGAAACTGCTCTGGTCCTGTTTTTTAAATGAATATACTTTATCTTACTTGATACAACTAAAAACATATCAAATATTTAGCTTCAATATTGTTTATAAAAACTGATTGCTCTGCAGACCTAACAGAGATTTGGATCATACAGTCTTTAAGGATTTTTTCTCATCTTTGCTTCCATGAATTTAGAGCATATTAGGCAATATAAGTCGAAGTTGTGTCCTCATACCAATAACATCTCATGAATAATTATTCTTATTGTCAATATTATGGATTTAAAAGTTAAATGTTTGTAAAGAGGCAAGATACATGGACGGGGCTGGCTAAATGCTATATAAATATGCTGAGATCTTACATTTCAAGGTCTGTCCCATTCTTTTTTTTTTTTTTAATTTTTTTTTAGTGAGAGAGAGCAAGAAAGAGTAACAGATAGGGACAGAGATGAGAAGCATCAACTCGTTGTTGTGACACTTTAGTTGGTCATTGATTGCTTTCTCATATATGCCTTGACCAGGGGGCTGCAGCTGAGACAGTGACCCCTTGCTCAAGCCAGCGACCATGGAATCATGTCTATGATCCCACGCCTGAGCTAGCAACCCCATGCTCAAACTGGAGAGCCTGCACTCAAGCCGGTGACCTTGGGGTTTTGAACGTGGGTCCTCAGCATCCCAGTACAACGCTCTATTCACTGCATCACTACCTGGGCAGGCCCAATGGTGATTTTCTTGGCTGGTCTGAAAACATCTCCAATGATTTTATTGCTTCTTGATACTGTTTTCTGATATCTCATCAGTCATTCATCCCATGTACCAGTTATGAAGAATGCATACCCTGACCGCTGTGAATCAGGCAGGCTTGGCTCATCCTACAAGTATAGAAACAGCTAATGAATTTGGGGGTTTCCCTCATTTTCCTTCATTCCCCTCTCCTCTCTCTCAAATCTCAAAGCTCCTTTGTTTTATTTTAGGGTTGTTTGCCTGATGCTAGCACTAATGGTTCCCCCAATTTCCAAAACGATCACTAAAATCAAGCACATCTCTAAAGACAATATTAAGAATAATGGTGATGTTTTACATTGCATTTTATTTAACCTCTGCTAATAAAGGGGTGTATCATAATAGAGAGTTCAGGCTCATTAATTATTCCAGGTGATCCTCTTGCCTCCGCTCTCTCCCCATCCGGTCTGCCCTCTGCATTACCACTGGCGTTCATTCTGAGTCACAAAAGGAAATACAATTCTCCTGTGTTTATAAGGTAAAACCCCAACGGCTTAGCGTGGAAGGCAGTGCCAGCCTGAACAGTCTCAGTCTACTTTTCCAGAACTTCAACTTCTGACTCATAATGGGATTGTAGTAAATGGAAGAATAAACAAATGAATGATGTAATTGCCTGCATAATCAAATTGGTGGGGAAAAGATGTCTTGGAAAAAAACAGTTGTAAGTGTACATCCATTTCCATATTGAGGTCTTAAATAAGACCTCAATCTTTTCCTCTTCATTAAATTTCTACATCTTGACAGCTTAATGTACCCCAACTGCTTTTATTGAAGTGAAGATTTGCACCATAAAAATCAAATCACAGAAGTGTACTTTTCATAATCAAATATCTTTTTGAAACTATTAATGATACACTCTGTTGAGCAATATGATTAATTTGGCATGCAACAAATTGTGGAAGAACAAAATAATCTAGATACTACTTCACTGAAGGGGTAGAAACTGTGGACTGTAAGAAATTATGACACGGTCATGGAAATGGGTATAATATAGCTTTTGAACAAAAAATACCCAAGCTATAAAAAATACGATTTCAAATATTGGTTATCTCCTTGGTAGTTTCTTTTATTTTTGTGCTTAATCATATTGATTCACTTTAGGTTTGTTGTTGTTTTAAAAACCCTGCAATTTCAATAAGCTCCTGTGTTGAGCTCTTATTTCTGTATAGAGAGTTTCTAATAGTTTAAAGCAGAGGTTAAAACACAGCTTCCTGAGTCCTATCTGCAGAGATTCTGATTCAGTAGAACAGAGTGGAGCTCATGAATTTATGTTTCTAACAAGCTTCCTGGCAATGTTCACCCAAGGACAACTGGTGCAAAGACTACTCTTTCAGTAACATGGCTGTTGAGTCTCCTTCTCGTTGTTATCAGAGTTTGCCTCAGCAGAACAGATTTCATTTGATTCATTTATTTCATGTCATTGTAACAATAAGGGGAAAAGGGGAGGATATTTGTCTTAGAGAAAAGAACGCTTTGGGAAAATATGTTCACCAACACCAGGAACTGCAAGAATGGCCATCTGGGAGAGACCCTCTTCTTTTTTCCCGTTTTTAAAAACATTGTGCTAATCATATTTTATTATAATTATCTCCTAACTCAACTATCACACTGTCTCAGTGACAACGAACTACTCGGAGACCAGATGACATGCTCCGAGGGGCTAAGGGGAGGCAACAGCCCCAGTCAGCAGACCCAAGGACTGAAGCCCCGTCCCCAGCCTTACTCAGATATTTATTAGCCAGTACACATAACTCAAGGAAGCAGACAGCAGAAGTTTTCAGGGGTGAAGTAAAGTGCAAGGAACATGCTGACTTGAATCTGTTCTGAGAGTCTAAACATTTCTATTACTGAATCTTATCCTGCTGTTTTGCTGTTTCCAGTACAGGGTCAGAGAGGCCCCTGGACTCTCATCTGTTCAGGGCTTCCACCCTAGGGCGCCTTGCTGTCTCTGATTGTTTTTCTAACTCTGCATGTCTTCATAGCATATTCCTACATATTCCCCTTTTTTGTTTTAGTAAAGATTAACAGAGTAAGATGGTTAGGTGGTTGCTGTGGAACGGGAAGGGCAAGCATAGAGAGAAACAGGATTTTAGGGGTTCCAAGTGTGCCTGTATTTTGCAAAACTTCTTCAGCACTCCTGGTTAGATGTTTTCAAGCATCCCAGGTGATGTCAGGCACTCCCTGAGTGCTGGGGAGTGAGTTAGGTGTCCTCCTCTTTTTTGGGTTCACTCCTGAGGTGGATTCGCTATCAGCTTCTGGATCTCTGGCACCAGGTTGCTTTCTAGGGCCTGATGCCAACTCATGATAAGGCTCTACATTTCTCACTGGTATCCAGAGAGGACTTGCTGATGACAAAATTGCAACATATCCTCATCCCCAGGTTAGCTATTTGACTGGATTCTGCCATTCAGGGCCAGCTAATATATCCTGGTACAACAAGAGGCTTAGGCTGTTTGTTGTTCAGCTGATATATATAAAATGCCTCTTGGCTGCAGTAAGTCTAGATGAGGAAATGCTCAAAAAATTAAGAATACAAAAGAGCCTTATACAGTTATTCTTGTGGAGTGACTCCCCATTTTTTGTTTGTGTAGTTGGAAGAAGGCTACCGGCTCATTCTGTAATACCTCCAAGTTTGGGTGAATTTCTCAAGCTCCTGTGGCCCCTAATTCCTACGATTCCTTTTTATTTTACTTTCAGTACAATCCTATTTCTAAAGTCATTCCTTTCTTTCTTCCCCTTCGTTCATTCTTTCAGTTCCTTCTGTTTCTGTTTCTTCCCTCTGCACAAACCTTCTGCCAGTTACACAATCCTTCTTCACTATTCAGAAATAACCAGCTTTCAGATAATTTCCTTTTCCTTTCAAAAGTACCTCCATACATTATACCTTTAATCATTAAAATCATACAATTTCTTTCTCATTAGTCAGAATTCTCAACTTCTAAAAACCTGGACTTTCAGTGACAACTAAGTCAGTAATAAGCAATTTTAGACAAATACTTTTATGAACGTGTTTCATGACCTTTAGAAACAAGTTCTTTCATTGCAAACAAACTCATATTTTAGAGGACATAACAGAGATAATAAGAACCTTTTGTAAACCTAGGGAAAACAAACATTTTTTGTTAAGAACTTTTAAAGACATTAATTAAATTTAAACTAGTAGGGATATCAAATGCTTTTCTAGACCACTTAGTTAAAAAAATTGGCATAACTTTATATCTTACAGTATTATGAATAATTGCAGAGAAGGCAAGACTCTGTCCTTGGCTGCCTTCCAGGATGACTGAAAAGAAGAGAGGGGATGGTCTACTGAGCCACTTGGATTTTAAAAGTGTCCCTCCCTTTTTTTTCTCTTTACATTGAGGTCCTGGACAACCCCTCACAGGGGTCTCTAAACTTTTTACACAGGGGGCCAGTTCACTGTCCCTCAGACCATTGGAGGGCTGCCAAATACAGTGGTCCTCTCACTGACCACCAATGAAAGAGGTGCCCCTTCCAGAAGTGCAGTGGGGGCTGGATAAATGGCCTCAGGGGGCCGCATTGTGGCCCTCAGGCTGTAGTTTGGGGACGCCTGCGAGGTGTTAATTCTATTGTTCTCAGGATTACAGTGGTTTCCAGGTCCCTAGGAGAAGGCTTTAAGATATTTAAATGACCTGTTTCTCTCTCTCTCTCTCTTTTTTTTTTTTTTGCCTAAAATTACCCTTAGTTCTTTTTATTTTTAATTTTTTAAAGAGCTAAATTAAGATTGTCTTAGTTACAGTTTTAAGTCTAGTTTTACCTTGGCCTGGTAATTTGTATAAACACAAGAATAATAATTGATCATATTGGCTTTTTATAATCTTCTTTGCTGGAACTTTATAAGGAATTTTTAGATTGAGTTTTAATTACCCTCTCAGGACACATACAAAAGCCAAGCTACATAGTTGCTATTAGGTTTTGCCAGTAATCTTTCTAAAAATGTCCTTCTTTTCTACTGTTGTAACAAGTTTATGGCCTTGGTCACAGACTGTCTTCCTTTCCCAAGCCCCAGGTCCTTCTTAAAGGCCTTGTCCCAAGGACACTTCCCAGAATCTTCCCAATGTAGGGAGAGTTGCTTAAAGGGAGGCAGAGGGCGGATGAGGGGAATTTGAGTTTTTAAAGGTGCTCTGGAGTGAAAGGAGCCCTGGGCCCAAACCTAACATTTCAACCATTTATTGTTTAAAGAAAAGAGGTGAAGGTCTTGTCTTCTGTAGCTACTTCTTGCTGGTTAGTGTTGGTGAAATATCTAGGGGGAGGGGCTGGTCTGAGGTTCAGGCTAGGTGGTGAGAACTGTTTGTACAGCTCTTTTCAATCCCAAGAGGTGACTTCATATCCCATCCAGATTGCTTCAAACATCCGCTTGGTAAACTGCTTTCCCAGTCTTTCAGGTCTAAACTCACCTCCTTCAGATACCAAGGGCAATGTTGTCAGATGATGGGCAAGAGGGCATCCAACACCTTGCAGCTCTGAGGAATCCCCATAGCTGTAATTTGAGAACGTGCTGCTCAGGGGAAAGAGAATTAATTTCCCTTGATGAAAGAGAGATGAAGGAAAAGGAAATCCTGTGGGCTGCCCCTAAAAGTGACCTCATTGCAAGCATTCAAAGGGTAGTCCCCTGAGGCTTGTGTTCCTCACCAAACAGGATAAGCAGACGTCCTTTTCCTTTGCCAGGCTTTGGGAGGTCATTTCTTCTGGTTCCTCACATGGGGAACCACTTGTTGCTGCATCAGTGAACTTGAAGGAGCAAACCTGTCATTTGGTTCCTGATCCTAGCACGGGGCACCAGTTGTCACAGTGACAATGAACTACCCAGATATCAGATGACATGCTCTGAGGGGCCGAGGGGAAGAAACAGCCCTGGTCAGCAGACCAAAGGACTGAAGTCCCATCCCAAGCCTTACTCAATTATTTATTAGCCAATACAAATAACTCAAAGAAGCAGACAGCAGAAGTTTTCAGGGGGTGAAGTAAAGGACAAGGAACATGCTGACATCTAATCTCTGTTCTGAGAGCCTAAACATTTCTTGGTACTGAATCTTATCCTACTGTTTTGCTGTTTCCAGTACAGGGTCAGAGAGGACCCTGGACTCTTGTCTACTCAGGGCTTTTCCCTACGGCACCTGTCTCTGATTGTTTTTTTAACTCTGCATGTCTTCATAGCATATCCCTACATCACACTTTGAGCTCCTTAAGGTCTGAGAAAATGTCTTATTCCACTTTCTAACCAGGGCCTAATACCCAGTGCTGCTCATTGGAAACATGAGAGATTAAAGTATTTGAGGAACAACAAATTCTATCATCAGTTTGTCAGTCCTCCATCATGATCCTTAAGTCAGTCTACACAGGGGCAAAAAAGTTCTTTGCTCTAAAACATTGCTTCTAAACCCACTGAAACCCAAGTCTACTCTCTAAAGCACATGGAGAATTCTTTCTGCCCAGGCTACCAGTAGCCTAGAACCTGGGACCAAAGCAGACCAAAAGACCTCCTTCAACCCTAATCTCACCTCCAAGTCTCAGATTGTCCCACTATTGTCACAGAAACATCGATTCAGATAATGACAATGGTGGAGAAGGCAGGAAACAGAACCACAAAATCATAAATTGTGCTGGTTATTAGATCTACTCAATGCAGGTTATCTGACAAGTCCAACAAATCTCACTAGCTGCAGAGAAAGAAGAAAGTTCAGATAGAAAGATGAACATCAGAGAGAAAAGGAGATGAATATTACACCTCCTGACTCTTGGAATTAAAAGAGAAACCACAATCCTGCCTAGAACTATAGCTCCATGGTAAATTTTGTTCTGACCCACTTTGCCACACTTGTTCTCCTCAGAAGTGAAGAGAGGGGAATGAGGAACAATGGAAGAGAAGTCTTGAACTTGCTTCTTTAAAAAGATTAACATTATCCTACTTTTTGTCCTCTTCTATAAGCCCAAGGGTCTTAATAGCTCAGGTCATGGAGTTTATAATCAGGTTTTGAGTTTGCAGAGCCATGTTTGTTAACTGGGAAAAGAGGAAAGACAAAGAAAACAGATGACAGAACATGTTCACCATAGTCTCAGTTCATCTGTTCTTGTGTCTAGAATCTTCCACTTGTAAACGTCAAATTTTAATTTAAAGAAATACCCTGTCAGGACAATAGTTGTTTCATTGTTTCCTCTCTTCTGCAAAAGAAAAAAAAAAGTACCTACCTATTTAGATCGCCTCCTCTCTAAGAGGATGATGTCTAAATGATTCTTATTTTGTGAGCTGCACCCATCATGCAAAATTTGGGTGTTGCATTTCTTCTTAGGCCATGTTCTTGCTCTTCTCTAGAGTTTCTGTTCTCTTGGAAGGACCACTCTCCCTCCCCTTCTTTCTCTAGTTACTCCTTCATCTTCAGATCTCAACTCAATTGTCAGTTCCTCGTAGGGTAGGAGCTTTTCATGACCCCCATGATGAAATTGGATTTTCCTATTATACGTTCTCATAGTAGCAGCTACTCCATCTCGATTTTGTGCCACTTACTGTAATTACAATACCATGCTGTTGTGATTACTATAGCCTTGTAGTATAGTTTGCTATCAGGTAATATGATACCTCCAACTTTATTCTTCTTTCACAAGATTGCTGACTATTTGGAATGCTTTGTGGTTCCATATACATTTTTACATTATGCATTTGTTATAGTTCTGTGAAATATGTCATTGGCAGTATTTTGATAGGAATTGCATTGATTCTATAGATTGCTTTGAGTAGTATGGACATTTTAACAAAGTTAATTATTCCTATCTATGAGCACAGTACAATATATGCTTCTATTTATTTGTATCTTAAGGTCTTATACTTTCTTCAGTGTCTTATACTTTTCTGAGTACAGATCATTTACTTCCTTGGTTAAATTTATTCTCGGGTATTTTATTTGTTTTTGATGTAGTTGTAAATGGGATTGTCTTCTTTGTTTCCCTAATAGATTATTATTGGCATATTAAAATGCAACTGATGTCTGAATATTTATAAGGTCTACCGAAAAGTTCTGTCCATTTTTGGAATAAAACAAAATACAAATTTTTCTTACCATCAATAAACTTTATTAAATAATATAATTGCCATTATTATTAATGATTTCTTGCCAGCCTGAGGGCAATTTGTATATCCCATTTTTGAAAAATGTTTTATCTTTTGATGTGAAAAATTGAACCAGTGTTTGTTTGATATCTTCTTCATTTTTGAATTTTTTGCCCTTCAGAAAATTTTGTAAGGACAAAAATAAGTCATAGTCGGAGGGTGCTAAGTCCGGGGAATATGGTGGATGCGACAGACATGCTTCTGTAGCATTTCTTCCTTGTTAAAATTCGTAAAAATTACAGTGGCGTAAATGAACTTTATCAGTAGCCATGGGTACACTATCGCTTCACACATAAGACTAATGTGACTCAACTTTGTTTTAGTTAATTTGCTACGTCAGTATGTATACATTAAGTGATAAAAATAGAGAGGCATACATGCGCCAAATAAACATGTGCTTACGTGTCGAAACTTGGTGTGATAGAAATAGACAGAACTTTCCAGTAGACCTTATATTTTGTATCCTGATATTTTAGTAGATTTGTTTATCTGGTGGAATATTTAAGGTTTTCTATATATAGCATCCTGTCATCTGCAAATAATTACAGTTTTACTTCTACCTTTCCAAATTTGATGCCTTTTATTTCTTCTTATCTTGATGGGTTTAAAGGGGGAAAATTGACAGTACAGTCATAGTAGGGAACTTTAATACCCCATTGACATCAATGGGTAAATCATCCAGACAGAAACCCAACAAGGAAACAGCAGCCTTAAATGACACCCTAGACCAGATGGATTTAATTGAATAGAAATTATTTTAATGGTCATCATTGTTTCATCTCAGAGCAAGGTTTCAGCATTTCCCAATTAAATAGGATACTTGCAACAAATTTTATGCATTTATTCTTTATCAAATTAAGGATGTTCTCTTAAATCTCTAGTTTTATAAGAGTTTTATTATGAATGAATATTAAGTTTTACTAAATAGTTTTTCCACATTTATTTGATCATATGATTTATCTATTTTATTCTGTTTGTTTGGTAAACTTCAGTGCTTGGTTCTTTTAAAGGTAAACCAACTTTTTATTTATGGAATAAACCCAAATTGGTCATGATGTATATAATCCTTTTTATCCAGAGGTTCCACATCTGCAGACTCAACTGACCACAGATTGAAAATATTTGAAAAAATAATGTTGCATGTTGCTGACATGTACTATGTAGTTAGGTCTACTATGATTGCAATGGTAGCAGACATTTTTTTTCTTGTCATAATTCCCTAAACAAAACAGTATAGCAACTGTTTACATAACATTTACATTTTATTAGGTGTTATAAGAAATCTAGATGATTTAAAGTATACAGGAAGATGTGCATAGATTATAAACAAATAACACACAAGGTACTTGAGCATCCTCTGATTTTGGTATCCAGAGGGAGTCCTGAAATCAATCCGTCATGCACATTGAGTGATAACAATATTTTATGACATGCATCTTATATTAGTATGGTAATACATGCATATATATACATACATACATACACACACAATTTATAAATTAATAAGTGCATATTTATTGGGGTATGTGCTCAAACAATTTACTAATGTGAGGATTCAATAAAAAATTATTAGAGGGGTTTTTTTTTGTATTTTTCTGAAGTGAGAAGCGGGGAGGCAGAGAGATAGACTCCCGTATGCGCCTGACCAGGATCCACCAGGCATGCGCACCAGGGGGCGATGCTCTGCCTATCTGGGGTGTTGCTCTGTTGCAACGGGAGCCATTCTAGCATCTGAGGCGGAGGCCATGGGGCTGTCCTCGGTACCCGGGCCAACTTTGCTCCAGTGGAGCCTTGGCTGTGGGAGGGGAAGAGAGATAGAGGAAGGAGAGGGAGAAGAGTGGAAAAGCAGATGAGCGCTTCTCCTGTGTGCCCTGGCCAGGAATTGAACCCAGGACTTCCACACGCCGGGCTGACACTCTACCACTAAGCCAACTGGCTGGGGCTAGAGATCACTTTTCAAATCACTATGTCCAACTGCCTTTTTTCTCTTGTCCTATCTTCAAGAAATTGCATTCACTGTATGTGACAATGCTACTTTTTAAATGCAATACTAGTTTTAATTGAGTTAAATAAAAACTTTATATTACATGTTCTTTCCATGTTATTTCTTAGTATTTTCAGAAATTCACAAAGGTCTTTGGGCAATTTGGTGCTTTTTAATAGTGGAATAAACACAGGCCTTAGGCCAGAGAAATTTAGGTTCAAATGCCAGCTCTGACCTTACTCAGTATGTAACCTCAGACAAGTGATTAAGTTGTCAGAGCCTCAATTTTCTCATCCATAAAATGGAGGTAATAGTCACCTTGCAGCTTGTTGTAAAGTTTAGCAACATCATAGGAAATAACTTAGCATTGGGCCTGGCATACAGTAGATAATGTTAAAAGAGCTGCAAATAGTAATGATAACAGCAGTACTTGTTAACTGTAGACAACATCTGCGGCCCCAACAGTCATTTCCCCTCAACAATCAGGTCATATATACACATACTTTGGTAAAGTTTGGTTTATATTGTCCTTAGCTCAACCAGATACATATCTGAGCATAAATAAAAAATATTTTTCTGAAATAAGTAGGGTCACTGAATATGACTGTGGGAGTATGCCATTTACATGAACTGTAATGGCTCCTCTTGACCTTGTATAGAGTGCTAACCCTGGAAATATGCTGGCAGAACACACAGAGGGCCAAAAATATGGAAGCCACAACAGTACCAAATAGATGAAAGCCATTGTCTGCACTTGCATTGGTTGGTATATTGAATACCTGTCTACTTGTTTAATGCTGTCCACAGATCTGTACTCCTGACTTGGTGGTATTCCTGGCTTGCACCAATCAGAGGCTCAAAGAAAGGTTACTAAAACGTGCAGAGCAACAGGGGCGGCCGGATGACAATCTGAAAGCTACCCAGAGGAGACTAATGAACTTCAAGCAGAACGCCGCTCCATTGGTTAAATACTTCCAGGAAAAAGGTCTCATCATGACAGTAAGTTAGCTATGGTTTTACATGTCCAGTACAAGAACAATCTTTCAGATTTCTCATTAGCCCTTGTTCTTGGTTAGAAATCTTCTTTAGCCTGACCAGGCGGTGGCGCAGTGGATAGAGTGTCGGACTTGGATGCAGAGGACCCAGGTTCTAGGCCCTGAGGTTGCCAGCTTGAGTGTGGGCTCATCTGGTTTGGGCAAAGCTCGCCATCTTGGACCCAAGGTCGCTGGCTTGAGCAAGGGGTTACTCGGTCTGCTGAAGGCCCATGGTCAAGGCACATATGAGAAAGCAATCAATGAACAACTAAGGTGTTGCAACAAAAAACTGATGATTGCCTGACCAGGCGGTGGCGCAGTGGATAGAGCGTCGGACTGGGATGCGGAAGTACCCAGGTTCGAGTCTCCGAGGTCGCGCGCGGGCTCATCTGGCTTGAGCAAAGAGCTCGCCAGCTTGGACCCAAGGTCGCTGGCTCCAGCAAGGGGTTACTCGGTCTGCTGAAGGCCCACGGTCAAGGCACATGTGAGAAAGCAATCAATGAACAACTAAGAAGTCGCAATGTGCAACGAGAAACTGATGATTGATGCTTCTCATCTCTCTCTGTTCCTGTCTGTCTGTCCCTGTCTATCTCTGCCTCTGTAAAAAAAAAAAAAAAAAAAAAAAAAAAAAAAACTGATGATTGATGTTTCTCATCTCTCTCTTCCTGTCTGTCTGTCCTTATCTATCCCTCTCTGTGACTCTCTGTCTCTGAAAAAAGAAAAAGAAAAAGAAATCTTCTTTATATTAACAAAGTAGCTTTTTGTGGTTCAGATTCAATGGAAAAGAAATGATAATTTTGACCTGATTTGTTTTTATTAAGCCTATAATAAAAAAAACACTTGTACTTTGGTTTAATTGATTTAACAAAAGATGATAACTTTTAACCTTGGCTAGAATTCCATAGCCCCAAAATAAAAAAAAGATTTTGAAAGAAATATTTGAATTATTTTAAGCAACATTTGCCCAGCTTCTCAACTCTTCTGTCTTTGGAAACGTAATAAGATTTATAGACTTAAAAACACAGTTGACATAGTGTTATATTAGACTCAAATTGTAAGTTAGACTTTATCATAACGTACCGCAGAAAGGAATGAGATTCTGACGGCATAAAAATGTTTCTTAAGGGTTTAACAGTGATACTGTCTGAAAACGCAAGATGTTGATCTTTCTTTAAAATGCAATTATTAATATTTTCATAAATGTTTACTTTGTTTCATGGCTAATGATAATCAAATGTCAATGAAGGATGAGTCTGAAGCACTAATTAACATAATTACTAGAATTGAGAATGTTAAAGGTGAAGATTCAGCTAAATTTATGATCCCCATAACATCATGTATTCAAGTGTTAAAACATAGAGGAGACGAGATTCGTAGGTCATCTGAAGAAGGCAGTTTACAGAAGAAGACACTAAAATTGGGGCCAATCCATGACAGCTGGATGGTGGCAGACCTCAGCAGACCCCTCCCCTCAGCCCTTCCTTGTCTAATAGGGTTACAGCCCCCATAGAGAATCTGATTAAAGTGACCATGCCCATCCCAATAAAATACACACAAAATGTTTTTCACATATGTTCAGTAAATCTACTGAAGCTCATCCACAGAGCTCCTATGACCTAACAATCACTGGGCTAAAAATCTCTTCATTAGACTAAAGTGCCCTTAAATCTGAAGGAGACAACCACGACATTTGAATAACAATCTCTTTGCAGTCTTTCTAGTACTATAAAGAAGTATTTATTAGGATTTGCTCTTTAAGTCAAACTTGTCATGCCAGAGAATTGTAAATCTGACCTGAAAATGGTTCACAATGCAGAGTTAATTTTATGGTCTAAAAGAGACATTGAGTAATAGGAAAGGTTTCAGAAAATCAGGGTGGTTATTTCTGTTGCTGTTTTTTTTGTTGGGGTTTGTTTAATAAATATACACTTGTTTCTCTTGCAAATTATCAATGCTGACTTCTGCATGAAAAAAGAAAATTGACCCTACAGACCGAACCCCAAAGGCAAGGTGCAGAGCCAGAGTTCTAATTGATGTTTGCAAGGCTTAAAGGTATTACCAGACCATCTCTGATTACTCCCTGCTTGTCTTGTTTGTTATCACAAGCAGAGCAGATTTCCCCAATGAATGCAGAGTGGGGATTGTTAATTTACTAATATTTTGCATGGAGGTGAAATGCCATTGCCTCTAATTGAGGGAGTCAATAACAGTGTGGATGACAGCCTGGAAACCTGTAACCTCATTGCTAAAACCAGATGAGCTTTAAGATAAACATTTCTATTTACTGGGAGAACACTTGGTTTGGAAAGTCACCTTTTGAAAAGTGGTGAATACAAACACAGGCTGAGCTCTGGAAAATATAATTTGAAAATTTAGCCTGACAAGAGCAAGGGCTGCTTCCTGAGCCACATGTCCTCCGTCAGCACCAGGACCATAGTTCCTTTTTGGAATTAAACATGTTTGGTAGCATTTCTACTTTTTAAAGATAAGTTAAATAATAAAAACGGTTAACTTTATTAATCACAAGCACATTAATATTTTAATAAAAATCTTGGGTTAATAGATCAAATAGCAGATATTTCCTTCCCTCTGTAGATTTTTGTGTTTTGTTGTGGTTTTTGTTGGTTTTTTTTGCTTTTGCTTCTGTCTATCCCTCCTGATTTATTTATTTGTTCATTCAATAAATTTTTATTAAGAACCAATGGGTGCCAGACAGTCTGCTGGGTGCTGGGGTGCAAAGTTAAATAAGCAAATGGTAAGAATATATTATTCAGTGACATATTTCAAACACCTAGAATGGTACCTGTCTGGACATAGTATGCTCACACAAAATGAAGAGCTGATAGTGTACGGGGCAAGTACAATAATATTAAATAATGAGTCATTAAGTGTAATGACTTTCGAAGGAGTCGAGAGTACCCTCATGCACTGTGCTAGGGACCGACATTCCCCATCATGAATAGGACAGACCCTCTGCCCTCCTGCAGGTAGGCTTAATATTTGGGTTCGAGGATCTAAAGGACCACAGTGAGCACATCCCTCTTCAGTCCAGTTGAGAAACTTCATCTTGGCGCTCCTCTCCTCTAGGGCTTTGGAATCTGAAATGTACTACTTGGAATTTCAGCTCCACTGCCATTTAGTAAGTTCAGGATGCTCTAGGATTTGGTCTTCATCTACACATTGGAGATGATGCTACCTGCCATGTGATGTTGTTGTAAGGGTGAAATGAAAGACACGTGGAATGTGCAGACAATGGCAACGCAGAGGCTGTTTACAATGCCCCGTGCAGCCGCAGTGCCTGGTTCCAAATCCAGCTGCGCCACCTGACCTTCTACAGGTTACTTATATTTTCTGTTATTCAGATAGCTGACCCATAAAGTGAATACAATCATCAATACTACTCTGTAATTTGTGAGTAGTCATTGAACATCAAATACTTAGTGCCTGGAACATTGTGAGGGCTAGTTAAATGATAGTTATTATTTTATATTTGTTTTATTTCTTCCTCTCTCTTTCTGCCCCCTCTAATGCCTATCTTTTTTGGAACCTACCCCTACCACTAATTTTGTGCCCTGTGAGGGTGCTGTGGTGCCTTTTTTTCAGTAGAACGATTATTGAAGGAATGCAAAAATGAAGAATATAGATTTTTAAAACTTCACACTAAATTTATTTTTTCTTTAAAAAGTGTCTGTTGATCAGTTATAAAATTGGGTCAGTGTTTATTTAATTCTGTATCATCCATGTAATCGAACTATATGATGGCTGTGTCTGAATAGTGTAGTTGAATTGTAACAGACGTCAACCCAGTCTTTTATTCTTTCTTCATCACTGACTGTACCTGTTGGCAGGTTTGAAGAACACACCAAGTATGACTGAAGAGAAAACCTAATCAAAATAGCTAGGAAAAACATGCTGTTGCCTGCATCTTGTATCTTATAGACATGGTTCCTTCTCATCATGTAGGTTTATTGTTTTATTATACTTTTCTATACATAGCCATCTGTGCAGGTATGAACTAAATGATATGATAGCACAAGGCTAGTAAATTATGACTTTATAGAATTTTTTCAGACAAGCTTTTACCTTACCACAAAGTTGGATGTAATTGTTCATCATATCTTTAACAGCATTGTGTTTCTAATGAAATACTTAGATGCCGTGAGTTCCCAAAATTTATTAGAATTTTTTTTAAGTTTAAATATTACTGGGACCAAAAAAGCTGCTTATTTAATTTTTCTAAGTAAGTTGTGTCTTATGATATTTTGGAGCACTTGGACTTGGTGAAATTCTATAACTCGTGAATAATAACTCCTTTTTATAGATTTTTTTAAAGCCTCAATAATATGTATAAGGTCTACCGGAAAGTTCTGTCTGTTTTTGGAATAAAACAAAATACAAATTTTTCTCACCGTCAATAAACTTTATTAAATAATATATTTCCACACCAATCCTATCTTCCGAATATGGTCCAAAATGGTTTGCTGAGCTGAATTAAGCCTTTCTGCGATCTCCGATGTTGTCAGAAAAGGATCTTGCTCCAACATGGTCTTAACAACATCGTCATCAATCAAAGATGGCTGCCCAGAATGTGGCTTATCAGAAAGGTCGAAATCACCTGTTTCAAATTTTTCAAACTATCTTCTGCATGTCCTATCAGAAACTGTACCTTCACCAAACACTTTCAATAAATTTCTACATGCTTCTGTAGCATTTCTGCCTTGTTGAAATTCATATACAATACAGTGGCGTAAATGAACTTTATCAGTAGCCATGGGTACACTATCGCTTCACACATAAGACCAGCGTGAATCAACTTTGTTTTAGTTAATTTGCTACATCAGTATGTATACATTAAGTGATAAAAATAGAGAGGCACACATGCGCCAAATAAACATGTGCTTCGTGTCGAAACTTGTGATAGAAACGGACAGAACTTTCCGGTAGACTTTATATTTTAGTGACAATTTTTACCTTTATTTTCAAATCTGTATAAAAACTCATCTTTGTTTTAATCATGTTAGTTAAGTGGGAACACCTTTTTTTTTTTTTTTTAAGAAATAGGAATAGTTGAGACAATTCAAGTCTTTGTAAGTTTCATGACTTCTTTAAAAAATATGTGTGGTTTATTTTTTTAAGAATATTATTTTTTAAATGCCTGAAAAAATAATAGGATAAGAACTAATGTTTATGGTAATAATTTTCCAAATTCATTGTGCCACTGGGTTTTTCATTCCATTGGAAAAACATACCGCTTGCCAAACAAATGGTTGCCCAATCGTATACATTGAACAAATATCACTTAATATGGATGATAATCAGTAAAAGTTCACATTTAGCTTTAGGCTGTGAAATAAGCAAATGCCCACTTTTCTTCAGGACTTTTTATAGGAGAAAGCAAGAGAAGCATAACATGAAAAGAGAAGTTAGCTGCAGTCACAGGATGTATACAAAGGACTATTCATTAATACCCAGATTGACTGGGTCTCTTCAGCCAGGAAAGGCAGAGGCAGAAAAATGTTAAGATCAGGATTATTTCTGTCAGTGGTAGTTGTATCTTTATTTTTAACTGTGAAAAAAAGAAACTCATCTTTTTTTTAATCATCTTCACCACCAATTTTTCTGGGAAATTGGACGAGAGACTAATTACGAAACCATCTTGGCATACAGCAAAGCTACAGAGACCCATGATTCCCGGGTTTTTAATAGAGCAAGGAAAAAAATTTTAATGGGGCTAAAATGAAGTTGGCTTTTTTTCTTAAAGACTTTAGTTTTTAGAGCAGTTTTAGGTTCACAGCAAAGTTGAGAGGATGGTACCTGTTCCCTCAAATGCATAGACTTCCCAATAAAAACATCCCTACCAAAGTGGCGCGTTTGTGAAAATTGATGAACTTACATTAACATATCATAATCATCCAGAATCCATAGTTTACCTGAGGGTTCAGGTGGACTCTTGATACTGCACTTTTCTGCAGGTTTGAAGGAATGTATCCAGCATTATAATACACAAAATATTTTCATTGTCCTAAAAATCCTCTGTGCTCCACTTTCTATATACCGCCATCTCTCCTCGAACTTCCACCCTGAGTCTTGGCAACCACTGATCTTTTCATTATCTCCATAGTTTTACCTTTTCCAGACCATCCTATAATTAGGCCTTTTCAGCATGTTGTCTTTTCATATTGGCTTCTTTCATTTTGTAATATGCGCCTAAGTTTCTTCCATGTTGTTTCATTGCTTATAGCTCATTTCTTTTGAGTGCTGAATAATATTCCATTGTCCAGATGCACCACAGTTTATTTATCCATGCACCTTCTGAGGGCCATCTTGGTTGCTTTTAAGTTTTGGCTATTATGAATAAAGCTATTAGTAATATCCATATGCAGGTTTTTGTGTAGATATAACTTTTCACTTCATTTGGATAAAGAGCAAGGAGCCCAACTGCTGGATGGTATGATGAGTGTATGTTTAGTTTTCTAAGAAACCACCAAACTGGCTTCCAAAGTGGCTGTACCATGTTGCACTCCCACCAGCAGTGAATGAGAGCGCCTGCTGCTCCACAGCCTCGGCAGCATTTGGTGTTGTCAGCAGTCTGGGTTTCGGCTGTTCTAATAAGTGTGCAGTGGTATCTATCTCATTATTGCTTTAATCCGCATTTCCCGAATTGGCTTTTTCTTACATTTTACTAAGTGAGATCATTAGAAAAAAATCTATTACTGCCATTGTTTGAAGGAATATTTTTAACACACACACACACACAAATAAGAATTACATAACTCCAAGTAAAGTCTCTAAACAAACCAGTTTGGCTTTAAGAAAAACTCCCAACATTTGCCTTACTTTTCTCATTTTGCTGTGGAGTAGGGAGCACATCATCACAAACTAGCATTAGTACAGAGGGCCCTGGCCTAGGGAACCATCCATCTCAAACTAGACAATTATTGATCCACTAGATCTTGTCCCTGAGCTCCAGATAACCCTTTTCCATTACATTTGCTTATTTTGCCCCATATCATTTCCTTCAAATTGTAGAATACCCCCATTATGTGTTTCAAATTTGCCACCAAAACTACATAGTTCCATCATAAGTGTCAGACACTCTTAGTGAAGGGGAAATAAACAAGAATAGTAAAAATTAATTTTGGACCGACTGTTGAATAGTTGTTAATTAACTTCAAATTTCATTGGAATTAATGCTGACATTGAAATTACAAGAACACATATCCTTAAACTTCCAGTGCACAGCCATGGGCTAAATACCCCCATCACCACTGACATCGCTTGCTGCACTGGCCAGTGAAAAAGAAATCTAAACAGCACAAACCTTCGGCAGATTTGAAAATTCCACTCAAGATAAAAAAGCAATGGAAACACTTGATAACAACCCGGTTTCCTAAAGTTACTAGAAGGGAAATTTTGTTACTGCTTCTCCATAATTAACAGGTTGATGAATTTGTGCTCTGTAACATAAACGCTGTATTTCCACTAAGTTTCCACTAAGTACCATCACCACTTATATCCTGTTTAAATATCCAATGTCATGTAACCAAAGGCCCCACTAATTTTTACTTGGTGAACTTAGAGAATAGTCAAGGAGTTTTTAAAGGTTAATAAATAATAATAAAGGCTGTGGGTACACCCTGGAAAGTACTTACTTGGATGATGATGATGATGGTGTGTGCATGTGAGCCTGGGTATATAGCCCTCTGAGTTGCCTTTCACTTGCCCAAAGTATTTTTATACTAAGTAGACAGTACCTTTTGGCATGAAACCTGAGAATGATGGACCCTCAAGGAGCAGAGCCCAGAAGTCACATGAGAAAAATCCATACCTGACTTGAATAAGAGCAGCTTATAAGGAATCCCATGTCTGGGCCACAGGCATGTACCAAATCCTACTACATGCAAAGCTGGCAAGGTGGCACTGCCCTAGAAAAAGTACTGTTGCTTACTTTAGGAGGGCAGCATCTCTGTGAATTTGTCAGTGGTGTTCATTTAATTTACCTATTAACGCAGATCTTTATAATCCTAGTTTAAATATATCCAGAACTAAATTGAAAGCGAATCTGATTACTTTTATCCACTGTCATTATTATGGGCCTTAAAAATTAAAATACTATACCAGTTTTATTACCTGATTTTTGTATAGAAAGAAAAATCAAGGCACTGAAAAATAAAGCCATTTGCTCACAAAGGGGCAACCCGCATGCAGCAAAGGAAGATCCACAGTTCTAAGGCAAATTGTGCTGGATGCTGAACCGCATCAAAGCAACAGGAAGAATAAACACATACTGTATTTATAGCTAATTCTAGTGTTCTGTCTCCGTCTCTGTCTCAGTTCCAAGCAAGCACCCTGACTCACAACTTCTCCATACCCGGAGCCCACTCACTCTTAGTCCTGTTCGCCCTCCACAGGCAAAGAGCAAACCGAATGACTCAGCCAATGCCTCTCCTCCCAAGGTGGGAAATTGATGCTGATTATGTGGCAATCCTATTGTCCGGGCCAGGTGACCAGAGCTCTCCCAAAATTATATTACTCTCATTGGGGCGCTTCACACAGGTGTTTGCGGGAAAGATGAGCAGGAACGTAAAGAATGAAGGCGATTTCTTCCCGCAAAAGATGTAAAATATGTTTCTGTTGGTTTTATTAATACACACATCCACGAAATGAAGTCCCAATGGCCTCCTGGCCAACTTTTTAATCATCTTAAGTATAAAGTAGGGTCCTCACATAATAATCATGAATTAAATAATGTGGATAAAAAACGGGTAATATTGAAGTGAACATTTGAGAGATTCACATTAAGACAATTCTAATTCCAAAAACTGTTTTGACAAGTCTATCTAACAATGCTTTAATTATTTCTATGAGACTGGCTTCCACAACAGCTTGTCTTTATTTGTAATTTTCTGAAAGAAATAAAACAGATTAGTAGGTAGTCAGTAGCTGAATGCCATGTCATACTGACAGCTTCCTTATAAACTTGTTTCGATACTACAGTTTCTGTCAGGAAAATGTACACACACACATGTGCACACACACATGTGCACACACACATGCACACACACATTTCAATTGACCGCTTCTCCAGAAAATACTTGGTGATCAGAACAGTAATTTTGACAGCGGTGTCAACAAGTATTTCATGCTTCCAGAATTAGGTTTACTTAATTTTAATTATACTGAGATGGTTGGGGAGCATGAGTGAGAAAATAATATTTTTAGTAAAGTGCTTTGACTAAATTTTTTTTTATGCTTAAGACCAAACTAATTGGAATTGATCAATATCTTTAAAGCAAGAGAACACTATAGTTAAATTGGGTGACAGAAAAAAAGACCGGCATGTGAGACTTGACAGTCAGGAAAATACAAGAAAATATTATGAATAGATGATGATTTAAAAGACAATCGCTAACTATTTCTGAGTGTTACTATGTGCCTGGTACTATTCAAAGTGCTGCTTCACATGCGGTGGCTCTGTCATCCTCACTAGCCTCCATGAGGCAGGTGTTAGCCTCGTGTCCGTTCTGTAAACGAGAAAACAAGCACATGCAAGAGGATCCTGCCCAGGATCCCACAGGAGCCTTGGAACCTGGGCCCAGACACAGTGCACCAAACCCAGAAGTGGCACTTGTGATTGCTACGTGGTCCCTTCATTAAAACATGACACACACTCTGGATTTTGAAGAGGAAACTCTTTACCACCTCCTCCAGGCATTTTATTGTTTGATAAGCACCTCTATTCAGCTGTGGTCTCTTCATTTCTGTTTTTCAAGGAAGAATAAATGAGAAAACTGATTCCATTGGTACATTACATTGAGAGGTTTTTAAAAAAGAATTCTATTAGGTAACAGCTAAAATAATTAATATAATTGCAAAAACTGGTTAATCTGAGCACATTATTACAAAGGAAATTTTACCACGCTTGGCCAATTATTGGGCTTTGTATTTTGGTTTAGCTACACTACCTACCATATTCTTACGTTGCTCTTATAAATCGAATGTAAAACCGTGAGTGCAGCTCTGCTACAGACAAAGCCCTGTCCTCTGAGTCCTTTGCATCTTATAGCTCCTCTTCCCTACCTGGACAGTCCTTTTATAGGCGTCCATTTAGTGTTATCAAGGGCCTGTTTCGTGCCGGACAATAACACTTCGCCATGTACGAGGGGTCATGTCAGGCCCTGTAGGGAATGTGAGGGTGATGTGGAGACAGGCCAGCCTTTGAGGCATTTGTGCGCAGCCATGACAGCAGCAGAAATAACTCAGAATCAGCAAGGAAGGGATGAGTGCCACACACAGAGGTGTAATAGGCCAGGAAGAGTCAGGGGCAGAGGAGCAACTTCCTCCTAGAAAGATCAGGAAAGGTTTTACCTGCCTTGATGGACAGGTAAGAGCTGGAACCCAGAAATGGAAGGAAAGGCATTACAGGCAGACACTAAACATGTAAGGTAGATAACGGAGTAGTGAGAATTAGAAAAGAAGAAAGACAGGTGGCACTCAGACGGGAAGGTGCTGACGTGCTAGGCTGAGGGGGCAGGGCTCTGTGGGCAGGGGTGAGCTTTCACGACTCTGAGCAAGGGGATGACAAAACTAGAAATGTTAAGCTGGTGGCTGTGGGTAAGTCACTGAATGGAGGAACCATCTAGAAAGAATTTGATAAGGGCCTACGCTGGCATGGTGACTGTGTGTCCCACAAGCTTTTGCTTCTCCGTAGAGCAGGCTGTACAACCATCAGAATCGACTGCAAACATGGGAATAACTGGAAAAGTCCTCTGAGGAAAATAGCACTCATAAATCACCTGCATGTGATATGTAACACAAGTTTTACCAATGTAACCATTTTGACTTCCCATTTAGATAGCATTAATGGCAGAGATGTAAGGAAAAGGGATAAGAAAGGAAAAGTAGCATGTTAAGGACCAGTTGGCTAAAGCACTGGAAAGTGACATTGCGCTCTAAGCAGGGAGATCACTGGGGAATCACCAGTTATTCTTTCCACAGATAATTGTTTCCAAATAACCCATCAAGTGAATATATTGATGAATTCAATAAAAAAATTTAGATCTATCTGGAGTCATTTATTTTCATGGCAGATAGACCTACACATCTTATAGGTATGAGGACTCGGCTCCATTAAAGCACTACACAGGAATCAGTGATCAAAAATGAAAGATCTACAGTGTGTCCCTAAAGTCATGGTGCACTTTTGACCCATCACAGGAAAGGGCAACAAAAGACAATAGAAATGTGAAATTTGCACCAAATAAAAGGAAAACTCTCCTAGTTTCATACCTATTCAGTGCAGTTCGATGTGGGCTCACGCACAGATTTTTTAGGGCTCCTTAGGTAGCTATTCCGTATAGCCTCTACAGACTCGTCACTGACTGATGGCCTACCAGAACAGGGTTTCTCCACCAAACTGCCGGTTTCCTTCAACTGCTTATCCCACCCAGTAATGTTATTCCTATGTGGTGGCACTTCGTTATAAACGCGCCGATATTCACGTTGCACTTTGGTCACGGATTCAAATTTAGCGAGCCACAGAACACACTGAACTTTCCTCTGTACCATCCACATCTCGACGGGCATGGCCGTGGGCTGCTCCACTGTATACATGGTGTTACGTCATCATCTGCGCATGCGCACATGCTGCCACATCATCCTACAGAAACTGAGAGGGTTTTCCTTTTATTTGGTGTAGATTTCACATTTCTATCATCTTTTGTTGCTTTCCTGTGGCTGATCAAAAGTGCACCATGACTTTACTACGGACACATGTATATGTGCTATGGATGTGTTTGACTACAGTCAGAATAGCTGAATAGCTTTGGCTTAAATACATTTGGCTCGTATAAAATAAGTACCAAGGTAGATGATCTGGAGTCGGCACAGTGACTTAAGGATCTCCTCAAGGACTCATATACCTTCTAGCTTTCTGTTCCACCCTCTTTAATGTGTTTGTTCACATGTAACCAAATGGCTGTTGTTCAAGTCCACATTCTAAATAAGATAAAGGGGTTAAGGCGGGGCAGCCACATCTATTCCTCTTCATCACAAACCCCCTCTCCCACCCTCATGGACTCACACTTGGGTCTCATCAGTCAAAACTGGGTCACAGGTTTTCACATGCCTTCAAGGGAGACTGGGAATGACTTATTTAGCTCCCTATCCTCTAATGTAGAGGAATGGAAAGGAAAAAAGAGTTGGAATAAATGTGGAGTAAACCAACCTGCAATAACTACTACAAGGTTTAAAAAAAAACACCCTAGGCCCTGGCCGGTTGGCTCAGTGGTAGAGCATCGGCCTGGCATGTGGAAGTCCCGGGTTCGATTCCCGGCCAGGGCACACAGGAGAAGTACCCATCTGCTTCTCCACCCCTCCCCCTCTTCTTCCTCTCTGTCTCTCTCTTCCCCTCCCACAGCCGAGGCTCCATTGGAGCAAAAGATGGCCCGGGCGCTGGGGATGGCTCCTTGGCCTCTGCCCCAGGCGCTAGAGTGGCTCTGGTCGCGACAGAGCAACGCCCCGGATGGGCAGAGCATCGTTCCCTGGTGGGCGTGCCGGGTGGATCCCGGTCGGGCGCTTGCAGGAGTCTGTCTGACTGCCTCCCCGTTTCCAGCTTCAGAAAAATACAAAAAAAAACACCCTAGTTTTTTTCTGTTATATATATACATTTGCTAGTAATTCTGTCAAAAAGATGGTTAAAGTAGAAAGTATCTCTGTTTAATAATTATAATTACTTCTCAATAAGCACTTTTAATTCTGTATTCCAGGACCTTTCTTCACCTTATATCTAATTCTCACAGCTACCCTTAAAGTTTAATGAAAGAAAGAGGCTTAGAGAGGTTCAAGAACACACTATAAATGCCAGAGCCAGAAAATGAGCGAGCTGAGGTTTGAAATAGGTTCTGTCTTATAGAGTCTACTCAGTTAATAAGAGATTGAGTTAGATTTACATCAGAGCAAAGAGTTAGCCCTGCCCCCCCCAAAAAAAAGAACCCAGAAAAAGTGTGGATAATGCCATATTGTGAACCGTCTGATATTATTGACTGAGAAATCTAACTCTAGGAGAAATTAAGAACTTACATATTATATCAAACACTATGCCAGCTGCTTTACAGACTTGACCTCTTTTAACCACCGAGCCTGTAAGGTGGGTAATATTAAAGTTATTTAGTGCCTTTTACATGCTAGGTGTTTCACCTACCATATTTCCCCATGTATTAGACGCTCCCAGGTAGAAGACGCACCTTAATTTTGGGGTCCAGAATTTGGGGGGAAAAAAAGGTATATTGAACTCCAGTTTTATTCATCATAAAATTCATACAACTCCTCATCACTGTCAAAACTCCCATCCATTAGCTTGTCCTCATCTGTGTCTGATGACAAATCACTGTCTTCATATATTGCCTTGTCCTCAGTTACATCTATGGCATTTGAAATATCACATTTCTACAACCATTGTATAAGATGCACCCAGATTTTAGACCCCAAATTTTTCAGGAAAAAGTGCATCTAATACATAGGAAATATGGTAAATTATCTCACTCCAGGTAAGGACAAGAGCTTGCTGTCCTTTCTCAGAAAAATCCTAAACAGCACAACCTGTCTCTGTACCACGAAGTCCATGCCTCAGTCTGATGTGATTCTTCTCTGGTCTGCCCTGCTTTACCTGTCAGACGCAACATGTGCTGTGGTCTTGTCTGCTGTGACTGGCTGTACTCATTGATTATTCTGCTTCTTACCCCGCCAACCTCTGGAAGGCTCTTACCAGGAACAGCCCCAACCAAGGATGGTACTTCCACTTGGTTTTCCCTGATCTAGCAGGTGCGACATAGATGGATATGCAACATGTCCCTGCTCTGATGGAGCCCATACAGAGAGAGGAGGAGATAAATAACTGAATTCAGTAAATCTACCAATTATTTCTTTTTCTTAGGTGAAAAGAGACAGACTCCCACATGTGCCCCAACCAGGATTCACCTGACAAGCCCCTTGTGGGGGTGATGCTCTGCCCATCTGGAACCATTGCTCTGTTGCTCAGCAGCCAAACTATTTTAGCACCTGAGGCAAGGCCATGGAGCCATCCTAAGCACCTGGGGCCAACTTGCTCCATCTGAGCTATGGCTGCAGGAGGGAAAGAGAGAGAGAAAGAGAAGAAGAGGGGGAGGGATGGAGAAGCAGATGGTTGCTCCTCTTGTGTGCCCTGACCAGGAATCAAACCTGGGACATCCACATGCTGGGCCAATGCTCTACCACTGAGCCAATTGGCCAGGGCTGAATCTACCATATTATGATTAAAGAATGGACAGAGGGCTTCAAGATGGAATATCATCTCCTTCAGTAGCACTGACCTTCTCCATGGTGATTCTCATGGGATGGGGTAAACATACAACACTCTGGAACAATCTGTGAAGATCATTCCATGCATTCAGATATCAGAGAGTTGAAATCACTGAATAAGAAGTCATAGTCATTACCATATTTAGGATTGGAAATGAGAATAGGTGGACGGAAAAGACTGAATCAGGATCTGAACATCCAGGAATGGAGTGGGGAAATAAAAGAAAAATTTTTGTAACCATTCTAATTTCTTGTTGAGTCGCCCCTCCCTGATTTAGGAATTCACTTAGTACAGTATAAAATAACCTTAAAAATACTCATTCATTAATTTCTTTTTAGGCAGTTGTTTTGAGATTTCTAGCTGACATGGGGTACTGAAATAATAATGAAGACATTGATTTCTGGCTTTAAGATCTCCCAGATGAAGTAACAAAATAGCCCTGAGTTTTGAAAGATCTTTATAGAAAAGAAGGCTGATGTGTGAAAGTTGCAGCATGACCTTGGCTGTTCTCAGCAACTAACTTAGCAGAGACTGCAGCCAAAACAGTACTAGATACATAGACGATGCTTAAAAATATTTGTTGAATTAATGCATAAGTTAATGGGTTGGACTGAATGAATTAGTTCTAATAAGTTGAGAGTCCACAAGGACTTGTTTAGACTTCATTTATTTAGGTTGAGCAGGTAGCTTTTCGGTAGTGTTTTAAACTCAGTCTTTCCAAAATTCAGGCTCTCCCCTGTGGTCTGGCCTCTAACCACCTCAATTCACAGGTTACTTGAAGGTGTCAGCAGCCAAGAGCAATTTCTCAGAAAATATGAGTGTTGCTTCAAAGAGTTTTTTACCATTGCTGTCAGTTTCAGGATCAAGGAAAGAATAGAGAAACAATGGCTTTTTTTTATGGCAAAGAATCTTGTTTTTACTTGAAAATATAATCTGTAAACATTGAAATTGTTCAGTGTAAGATATGATTTTTCTTCTATCTGGAGACTTCTGTTTAAAAATAAAAATACAGACATCACCATCATTTGATATATACTTGATAATGGTTCTTTGTAGTTTTTCTACCAAAACGTTCGAGTTCATGTGTTCATGACAACATTACTTTTGACAGAAGTATAAAAAGAGGATTTCTTGCAATTTAAAATTCTCTTGGCTTTGTTAGCAATGTAGGATATCTGCAGCTTACTTCTGATTGCTTGTTCAATTCAATTTGAATTCTTTTTTTTTTATTTTAAATCTAATTTTATTTTATTTATTTTTTTTTGTATTTTTCTGAAGCTGGAAACGGGGAGAGACAGTCAGACAGACTCCCGCATGCGCCCGACCAGGATCCACCCAGCACGCCCACCAGGGGAGATGCTCTGCCCACCAGGGGGCGATGCTCTGCCCCTCCGGGGCGTCGCTCTGCCGCGACCAGAGCCACTCTAGCGCCTGGGGCAGAGGCCAAGGAGCCATCCCCAGCACCTGGGCCATCTTTGCTCCAATGGAGCCTTGGCTGCGGGAGGGGAAGAGAGAGACAGAGAGGAAGGAGGGGGTGGGAGTGGAGAAGCAAATGGGCGCTTCTCCTGTGTGCCCTGGCTGGGAATCGAACCCGGGTCCCCCACATGCCAGGCCGACGCTCTACCACTGAGCCAACTGGCCAGGGCTTCAATTTGAATTCTTAAAACACTAAATTTGGTATTAAGAATATCAATTCATTAATCTCCGAAAATTGCCCAGGTAGGCCATTCCACAATAACACTACTCTTCTCCATGAAAATGATATTTCTTCTTTCAACTTGGAAGAGAAGAGAAGCAGCATAGGAAACTTCAGTTGCCTCAAATTATCTTGTTACTGCATTCTCTTCAGCTAGGCGCAGTAAGGTGATCAACATTTTTACAATGAAAAAGAAGACAAAAATAAATTGAAGAAAACAATATCGTAAACAAAAGAAACATTCATTGCAACAGTAATACACTATGATATGATAAATGCATAATAAAAACACTTGTAATATTTTATACTGTAATTATGCTTACATGCCTATTAATTTTTAATAATAATAGTAAGGAAAAAGTACTCATTTAGATACAAATACGTCACATCACATGCAATGGACAGACTCTGCAGGGATTGAACACGGACATTTACAGATTAGTCTTCCAATATCATAAAAGAGGACATGTAGGAGGACACTTCTCCAGAGAGGACGGAACTTACAAAAGGACTGTTCTCCCTAAAGGAGGATGATTGGTCACCTTAACGCTGTCACCCAAGCTTTTTCTTCTTCCTATAGTCCTGATCAACTCACTGCTCTGCCGTGACCTGGCTGGGCTATCAACACTTAATGGCTTCCTCTCGGAAACCACCCTGACAGGGACAGATGCTCCACCTGTGAGTTCCCCTAGCCTCCCTTCCTGATCCCTATCATGGCAATTATTACACTATTTTATAATTCTACTTCTTTATGATTCCAGCATCTTTCTTTCATAATTCTGTCTTTAGAATTCTACTGTCTACTTTCTTCTTCTTCATAATTTTACTGTTATCTTCAGTATTTTATTCCCAGCACCTGCCATAAATTTCCAGCATAGCCCATAAATTCACCAATATGTATTTACTAAATGAACCCACCATATTAATGGGTTACTAAATATATGATGGCCTTCATTAAATATGTGTTTAACTTAATATTTATAGGAGAGGAAGGAGCAAAAACAAAGCTAGAAAAGACTTTTCAGTTTGAAAACCTTTTGTCACATCTTCTCTGCAACTAATCCGAGGTTAACACCTTTAAAGAATTCTAGTCTTTGCATTGCCATAAAGATGCCTTATTTTTCTTTTAAGCATAACGTCTCTTGGTTCAAAATTTAAGCCTTAAATTTCACATAAGATTTTGAGTTTCTTTGTTCCACAATCTCATAAGTAAATTAGAATTTTTCAAATAATGCAGATTTCAGAAAGCATGTGCTATTTCGCTGAAGTAAAAACTCAATGAGGGAAAAAAGTATACTGACTGATTTTTTTACAACTAGATCACCAACTCGTGGAACACTGTCTGGCACACAGTATGTGCTCAGTATGTATTTATTGACTAAAACAGATTTCAGTCAACACCCTAATCACATCCTGGATTTAGAGTCATAAAGAGAAGGATTTATAAAAAAAAAAATGCACATGCCAGACAAATGAACCATTTATGACAAGAAAAATACAGGGTCAATGATTTAAAAACTCAGAGGTCAGCGGCAAACGGATCATGGTTCTAAGCCATTAACCAGCTCTCGGCCTTGCACAGATTATGACTACAGCTCTCAGGGCCTCGGTTATGACATCTGAAAACTGAATCTCAGAATATCTACCTAAGAGGTAGATTGTGAGAACTGATGAGAAAAGATCATTAAAGCTAATCAGACGTGGCTATTGTTATTATTTTCTTGGTGTTGTCCCTGTACTGGCCAAAGTATTATTAGTGCTACAGCCACCACACGTGCTGTGTTGCTTTCTCTTCCTGATTCTTTATTATATATTGGATTTCTGACGACAGAGTTTCTATATTCCAGTGGCATCTCTTATGTCTTAGGAAGATGGCCACTGCAGCTCCTATGACATAAGGAACTGGGAAAACTGAACGTAGTGACCGGTCTCAAAGCGGTGCTGCCAAATCTGTCACCACCTAGAAAACCCTTCAGAAGCTATTTTAGAGACTCTTGATGCAGATTTCCCTCTCTTCTCTTTTCTTCTTGTAATTTTGCTTTCATCTTCTTTGCCGAATTTCCTCTTTCTCTCTCCCTAAAGATGTTCTCAGTAGATACCAGGAACGTTGGCTAGGGCTACCAGTTTCTTATTATTTGTTTGTGCCTGTGTCATTCAAAAACCCTGCTCAATTGCTAATATATTTAAAGAACCTCATTCTGGTGAAATGCTGCAAGGGACTCAATGATAAATATGACATTGTGTAAAACATAGTGTGGTATGCTGGGCCAAAGCCTGGCTTTGACGTCACAAAGACCAAGGTTTGAATCCTGGCAAGTTTCTCAACCTCTAGACTGGAGTATCCTCATTTATTTTAAAATGGGGATGAAGTTAACTGACTTACCAGATTAATGAAAGATTAGAAATAATTTGAATAAATTACTTAGATCATTTGGGTGTCTAAATAAATGATATCTGTAATTATTAGTGTAGTTTAAGGGTCCCCAAACTTTTTACACAGGGGGCCAGCTCACTGTCCCTCAGACCGTTGGAGGGCCGCCACATACAGTGCTCCTCTCACTGACCACCAGTGAAAGAGGTGCCCCTTCCAGAAGTGTGGCGGGGGGCTGGATAAATGGCCTCAGGGGACCGCATGCAGCCCACGGGCCGTAGTTTGAGGACCCCAAAATACTTAGAAGTCTATTCAAGATATGTGTTAAAAAATAATTATGTTTATAATAGCTTACATTTGTTGAGTGCTTTGTTGTGCTGAACAACATCATGCGAAGATGACATGTGATAGCTTCTCCTCTCTCACAGACTCAAGCACATATATGGTAATTTGATTCAAAGTGATGGGTTCCATGGGAAGCTTAAATTCAGTTCTGAAACCCACTCGTTACTTTTCAAAGTGACTAAATCAGGAGACAACACCAGCAGCTACTTATTTTAATGGAGACATTTTTTAGAAGAAATGTCAACCAGAAATCTGTCTTGGCAGATGCACACTATGTTATTTTCTATCATTTCACTTCTCAACTTTGGCAAGCAAAGCAGCCTGAAGGATGAGCAGCTTTCAAGTTTCTATCAGATGAGAAAAAATGGAGTCCTATTTACTTCTGTTTTAATTCTTTTTATGTAAAAATCCTATGCTTCTTACGCTTCCATTTTAAAACAAGCGGTATTTATGGGGAGGCTATGTGTGTGTGCACATGTGTGTGGGTGGGTGTTGGGGTTGAAGAATGCAGATGAGTATAAGGAAAAAATAAAAATCATCCATTATTCTGCCACCCAGAAATATCACTGCTAATATTTTAGGGTCTTTTCCATGCAGTGTTTTTCTAGATATTTCAAGATTATAGTTGCTGAAGTCATATTATACTCTGCTTTATAATTTTTTTTAACTTAAAATATTATGATCATGTTTGCAAGACATTGGTTGAGCAGTTTATTTAGCCTCTCGAAGCATCAGTAATCATGGCGTAATGTTTCTACTTCACAGAATTGACATGCAGCTCAAATTAAGAAAGATGTGAGAGTCCTTTGTAAGTCACTCACAGAGCACGCAAATGAAATTATTATTTATTCTGACCCACATGACTTGAGGAATCAGAAGGCCCGTATTTAATTCACAGCTACAGGCCCTGGCCGGTTGGCTCAGCGGTAGAGCGTTGGCCTAGCGTGCGGAGGACCCGGGTTCGATTCCCGGCCAGGGCACACAGGAGAAGGGCCCATTTGCTTCTCCACCCCTCTGCTGCACTTTCCTCTCTGTCTCTCTCTTCCCCTCCCGCAGCCAAGGCTCCATTGGAGCAAAGATGGCCCGGGCGCTGGGGATGGCTCTGTGGCCTCTGCCCCAGGCGCTGGAGTGGCTCTGGTCGCAACATGGCGATGCCCAGGATGGGCAGAGCATCGCCCCCTGGTGGGCAGAGCGTCGCCCCTGGTGGGCGTGCCGGGTGGATCCCGGTCGGGCGCATGCGGGAGTCTGTCTGACTGTCTCTCCCTGTTTCCAGCTTCGGAAAAATGAAAAAAAAAAAAAAGAAAAAAAAAAATAATTCACAGCTACAAAGCATTCCGCAGATCAGTGTGAGAAAAAGGAAAGACAGAGCCTCACACCCAGGAAAGACAGAGTCTCACACCCAGAAATTTTGCTGTCTGGTTCAAAGATGATGCTAACCCATAAAAACATTCAAGAAAAGCAGAAGGTTAACTCTCCTTTTGACAATAAGTAGAACTTTGCCTTTATTATTATTATTTTTTATTATTATTAATTGAGAGGCAGGAGGCAAAGACAGACTCCCGCATGTGCCCCAACCAAGATTTATAGAGCAAGCCTGCTACCTGGTGATGCTCTGCCTGTCTGGGCTGCTGCTCCATTGCTTAGCAACCAAGCTGTTTTAGTGCTTGAGGTGAGGCCATCGAGCCATCCTCAGTACCCGGGGCCAACTTTGTTCAAACCATTCAAGCCATGGCTGTGGGAGGGGAGAGAGAGAGAGAGAGAGAGAGAGAGAGAGAGGGAGAAATGGTTGGGGGGGGGGGGGGAGAAGAACATGGTAACTTCTTCTGTGTGCCCCAACCAGGAATCGAACTTGGGGCTTTCATATGCTAGGCCAACACTCTACCACTGAGCCAACTGGCCAGGGCCAACTATTTTTTAAAAAGTTCTCAGATCTTAAATTTCTTCTATTCTTGGCTCTTTCTATTTTAAAAAAAGTCATGAGTTAGAGAATTACTTTTTACATTACAGCAAACTATAATTTTACCCACAATAATGTAATTTGCTGGTTGAATAGAATTCCAGCCCCCATAACAAAAAAAGAAAACAAAAAGCCTGTTTTTCTAAGCTCAGATCATTTATAATGATTGGATTAAATTTTTATGGAGAGGAAAAAAAACCCTTGAGATTCTGTTAATTTATGTTATAGCAAAAAATTAAAACTCTTTTTACCACAGCATATCACGAGTATTTTTGTAGAATTACCATGTTACTATGAGAAATTTATATTTTGTTATATCTAGAGGGTGAAATTATGAATGATTTTTCTTTTTTTATCTTTTTTCTACAAGTTTTTTTACTATAACATATATTCTGTTGATAATCTAAAAAAAGAATGAAAGTGATTAAAAACTGCATCACTTGAAGATCAAAAATAGCAGTAATTCAGCCAGTTTAAATAAATAAGAAGTGGGAGAATTCAGCTCAAATCAACAAAGCACAGCAATGTGATATCTATGGGAAACCAATGAAATGTTTTTCATAAGGGGAAAGTATAAACTAAGCTTACTTGGACCCTTTGTAAAACTTCTCCCAGATATTCACTAGCTTTATTTCACATTATTTATTTAGTTTCATGGTATGTCAAACAACTGTCAAGTTTCAGAGCAGCATTTCTTTTTTCTCCCTCCATGAAGTCTACCGGGAATTAATGCTATCAGAACTTGTTCAAAGCTGAACAGCTTGCTCAGAGCCAGGAATTGAAAGAAACCAAGGGATGGCTCTTGGATTAGCTGAGGCTCAGGGAGAAATTGGTAATGGGACCAAATAGAGAGTTTAGTAAGATTGAAAAGAAAATGCAATGATAGTGTAGGAAAAAGGTCAAGTGAAGCTGTTAGCACAAAGGAGAAAGAAATGGATTTTCTTCAGGCTCAGCCCAAGGAAGGCACTAGGTTATTTGTCACAGAGACAGTGATTACTCAGAGACCACTTGGTGTGCACTGAGGGACCTAGGGGAGATCGCTCACAATCCCCTTACAGGTTTCATGAGATGCCCCCGCCTCCCAGTCCTTATGGGTATTTATTGATACACACAAATAGAAACAGGGACGAGAATGAGGAAGTCAGGAAGGGGAACTTCTTTAGAGCAGATTAAAAGGCAAGCGAAGTAGCTCAAATATCCCCACCTACTGATTAATCAGAATTGCTGATTATACCCCTATTTTGCTGTGTTCAGCACATACCACGTTCAGTACTTTGCATCAGCAATGCCACTGAGGCTGTTGCCTCAGGGCACTGAATTCTGTCCCTGTTCTATGTTCCTATCTAGGGCCTCTACATTTGTCCATTTATTAATTCAATTAGTATGTATTGTTGGTGGTGAATAGATTGTTATTGAATATCTTGCCTAAAGAGCAAGAGAGAGTTTTGAGTTTCAGTTTGTATTAAAGGAACATCTTAAGGCTGGAAGAAGAGGCAAGGTGAGGAAGACAAGATGGTCGAATATGTGGGAGGAAAAAAGAGAGAAGAGTCAGCTGCCCAAAGCTGCCTCTGTGAGAAGTCAAGTAAAAAAAAGGACCGGAACATAGTCTGCTCATTTTAACAACTGGAAGGTAGGGGATGAGTTTTATCATCCATTGTTCACTGGTAGATTGACAGAGAAAGACAGCATATTGGAGTAGACAGAGGACCAACTATGTGGGAGACAAGAAAATGGACCGGGGTGGGCAGGTGTCAGGAACTCGAAACATTTCACTGTGAAGGAAAGAAGACCCAAATAGTAGAGGGAAAAGTGACATTATGGAAAGATTTTTTTTTGGTTGTTTGTGTGTTAGCTTGTTTTGGTTTTTGTTGGGCAAATGAGTTTGTGAAATTTTTTTTTGAGTTTGCTCACTTTTATTGTTAATAATGGTGCTAGGCAGCGCCAGTTATGTGATCTGTGAAATTGCAAATTACCTTCCTGCTTGGGAAGGGCCATTGTTATGCTAATATGCTAATATTGCTAGAGGAGCCACTTTTGGTGCCAGAAAAGTTTTAGAAAAGAGAGAAGGAGAAAAGGAAGGAAGGAGAAGCCAAGATGGCAGGGAAAGAGAGAGAAGCAAGTTTTGCAGAGTAAGAAGCCATGTTGGCAGATGGGGAACCAGAGGTGAGAGGTTTTGGAGACTGGTGAGGGCCTTTGATTCTAGAAAAAACCAGAGAAGATTCTCCTGGTTGTGGAACCAGAGAATGTGTCAGTAGCTTTGTGATCTCTGAGTGAAGGGGAAGTGTTTTTCCCTGTGTGTTTGCTCGTCAGCCAGTACGAGACTTCAGTCAAGGAATGGCCCACCATCCTCTGGCTCCACTGTTTCTTTACCATCTGCCCGAATCTAATGGGAACCTGCAAGTGCATGGCAGCAGTGGCCACAACTACTGGCCATGCAGTTTTATATCACATTGTTTTTGTTCTAGGGAAAGATTTAAGTGTGTTTCAGTTCTGGTAGAAAGACACAGTTGAAAGAAAGAGACTGATACTGACTCTGTGAGTGTAAGCAGCCTTATCTAAAGGTCTAGAGTAGATTGAAACCAGCAATGTAGCTAGTTTCAACAAATACAGGTTAAGTCCTTATAGGCTAGGACTCAACAATGAACAAGATAAGGAGTGAGCAGGGGGAAAAAAGTGAACAAGGTAAATTACCTTCCTTTTAAAAGATGCAGTTTGATAGAAACCCACTTATGACAAGGGTATCCAAGAAAAGAGACAGAAAGCCACATAATTAATATCTGTCAACATAGAGTCCAGAAGAAAATTACTAAAAGAATGAGAAAGACCTGTGTAAGCCCACAAGCCAGTACCAACTCTTCCATCCAGTCTCCTTAACATTCCCTCACTGGCTTTCCAATGCACCCTTTCTGGTTTAGCTCCTCTTGTTTAAGTTGCCCCTTCTTTCCATTATACCTTTCACATCTTATCTTTTGTTCCGTATTATACCTCTTTTCTGTGACTCTTCCAGCCTCCATAGATCTCCCTTATTTCTGAATTCCTTCACTGCTCATTACTTGTACCACACATTTCGGCTCTGAACTATTTCCTGGGAAGCCGTGTGGTATTCGGGGAAGGAACACCAACTTTGGTTTCTAAGAGACTTGGGTGAAATCCAACTTCTATCACTTTTGACCTATAGGACCTGAATAAATCCTGAATCTAGGTTTTCCATCTCTAGAATGGGGAGATAAATTACCTCTGAAGGTTATTGTCAAGATTAAATGAAATAATGTGTTTAAAGCAAGTGAAACAGTACAGGCTCTTGACCCAGATTGTGTGTGTTAGAGTCAGGGTTCTCTGCTGGCCTCTTGGGCAGGTTACTTAACCTGTGTGTGGCTCAGATTGCTCTATGGAAAAAGAATACCTAACTGGTACCTAACTCATAAGAGTTGTGGAAAAGAGTGGCGCAATAGAGAAGAATAAGGCACTAGAGTAAGTATTAATACAATGTGTTTGTCATTATTATTTTCTCTACTGCCTTGTATTATTAGAGTAAAAAATAGTTCACCTAAAATGTTTGCTACTTGCCCTCTAGCAATGTTAACAATATGTCTAGTTTTCAAATAATTGCCCTTTAATGAGCACAATGCTTTAATTTTTAAAAACGTCTTTTGCATTGTTTTGATTTTTCTTTCCATTGTTTTCTTTAAATGACTTTATTATGTATGCCTCCCCAGCCGTAGTTTGATACTTTAATATTTTAAAACTTCTAAAAGTTCTGAGTCCAATTCTATTATGTGAGGCAGGGGGAAGAAGGGTTTCCCACACCAACAAGCAATTCTCCGACATCAGCTGGCTGCCCTACAATTCAACTCAATTCTGACGCTGATCCCACAGACTAAGAGCTCAGTCCCACAAGACTGTCACCCACCGCACCCACTTCAGAAGCCAGTCTCAAGCCCAGGTGATTCTGACACAATGGCTATACATGGGAAGTTCCAATGAAACCTGTTTTAAATTCGACTAATTTGCTAAAGTGGCTCACAGAACTTGGAGAAACATTTTACTTTCTAGATTACCAGTTTATTATAAAAGGATATAACTCAGGAAGAGTCAGAAGAAAGAGATACATAGGGCAAGGTGTAAAGGGTGAGGCGCTTCCATGCCCTCTCCTGATGCACCCCTCTCCCCGAATCCCCACCTGGTCACCACCGGTGCACCCCTCTCCCTGAATCCCCACCTGGTCACCACCGGTGCACCTCTTTCCCTGAATATCCACATGGTCACCACCGGTGCACCCTTCTCCCCGAATATTCACGTGGTCACCACTAGTGTGCCACTCTCCCCCGAATCCCCACGTGGTCACCACTGGTGCACCCCTCTCCTTGAATCCTCACGTGGTCACCACCAGTGCACCTCTCTCCCGGAATCCTCAAGTGGTTACCACCGGTGCACCCCTCTTCCTGAATCTACAGTGGTCACCACCAGTGTGCCATTCTCCCCGAATCCTCATGTGGTCACCACCGGTGCACCCCTCTCCCCGAATCCTCACGTGGTCACCACTGGTGCACCCCTCTCCCCAAATCTCCACGTGGTCACCACCGGTGCACCCCTCTCCCCGAATCCTCACGTGGTCACCACCGGTGCACCCCTCTCCCCGAATCTCCACGTGGTCACCACCGGTGCACCCGTCTCCCCGAATCTCCACGTGGTCACCACCGGTGCGCCCCTCTCCCCGAATCTCCACGTGGTCACCACCGGTGCACCCCTCTCCCCGAATCCTCACGTGGTCACCACTGGTGCACCCCTCTTCCTGAATCTACAGTGGTCACCACCGGTGCACCCCTCTTCCTGAATCTACAGTGGTCACCACCAGTGTGCCATTCTCCCCGAATCCTCAAGTGGTTACCACCGGTGCACCCCTCTTCCTGAATCTACAGTGGTCACCACCAGTGTGCCATTCTCCCCGAATCCTCATGTGGTCACCACCGGTGCACCCCTCTCCCCGAATCCTCACGTGGTCACCACTGGTGCACCCCTCTCCCCGAATCTCCACGTGGTCACCACCGGTGCACCCCTCTCCCCGAATCCTCACGTGGTCACCACCGGTGCACCCCTCTCCCCGAATCTCCACGTGGTCACCACCGGTGCACCCGTCTCCCCGAATCTCCACGTGGTCACCACCGGTGCGCCCCTCTCCCCGAATCTCCACGTGGTCACCACCGGTGCACCCCTCTCCCCGAATCCTCACGTGGTCACCACTGGTGCACCCCTCTTCCTGAATCTACAGTGGTCACCACCGGTGCACCCCTCTTCCTGAATCTACAGTGGTCACCACTGGTGCACCTCTCTCCCGAATCCTCACATGGTCACCACCGGTGCACCCCTCTCCCTGAATCCTCACGTGGTCACCACCGGTGCACCCCTCTCCCCAAATCTCCACGTGGTCACCACCGGTGCGCCCCTCTTCCTGAATCTACAGTGGTCACCACTGGTGCACCTCTCTCCCGAATCCTCACATGGTCACCACTGGTGCACCCCTCTCCCCGAATCTCCATGTGGTCACCACTGGTGCACCCCTCTCCCCGCATCCTCACGTGGTCACCACCGGTGCACCCCTCTCCCCGAATCTCCACGTGGTCACCACCGGTACACCCCTCTCCCCGAATCCTCACGTGGTCACCACCAGTGCACCCCTCTCCCCGAATCTCCACGTGGTCACCACCGGTGCACCCCTCTTCCTGAATCTACAGTGGTCACCACCGGTGCACCCCTCTTCCTGAATCTATAGTGGTCACCACCAGTGCACCCCTCTCCCGAATCCTCACATGGTCACCACCGGTGCACCCCTCTCCCCGAATCTCCACGTGGTCACCACCGGTGCACCCCTCTCCCCGAATCTCCACGTGGTCACCACCAGTGCACCCCTCTCCTCGAATCCTCACATGGTCACCACCGGTGCACCCCTCTCCCGAAATCCTCACGTGGTCACCACCGGTGCACCCCTCTCCCCGAATCTCCACGTGGTCACCACTGATGCACCCCTCTCCCTGAATCCTCACATGGTCACCACCGGTGCACCCCTCTCCCCGAATCTCCACATGGTCACCACCGGTGCACCCCTTTCCCCAAATCCTCACGTGGTCACCACCGGTGCACCCCTTTCCCCGAATCTCCACTGGTCACCACTGGTGCACCTCTCTCCCCAAATTCTCACGTGGTCACCACTGGTGCACCCCTCTCCCTGAATCTCCATGTGGTCACCACCAGTGCACCCCTCTCCCCGAATCCCCATGTCATCACTACTGATGTGCCACTCTCCCCGAATCCCATGTGGTCACCACCAGTGTATCCATCTTCCCGAATCCCCACGTCGTCACCACCAGTGCACCCCTCTCTCCGAATCCCCACATGGTCACCACTGGTGCATCCATCTTCCCAAATCCCCACGTCGTCACCACCGGTGCACCCCTCTCCCCGAATCCCCACATCTTCACTACTGATGTGCCACTCTCCATGAATCCCCACAAGGTCACCACCGGTGCACCCCTCTCCCCGAATCCCCATGTGGTCACCACCAGTGCATCCATTTTCCCGAATCCCCACGTCGTCACCACCGGTGCACCCCTCTCTCCAAATCCCCACATGGTCACCACCGGTGCACCCCTCTCCCCAAATCCCCACATGGTCACCACCGGTGCACCCCTCTCTCCAAATCCCCACATGGTCACCACTGGTGTGCCACTCTCCCTGAATCTCCACGTGATTACCACTGATGCACCATTTTCCCTGAATCACCAGGCATTCACCAACCCAGAGGCTCTTGAACATTCTCTCCTTTTAGGTTTTTAGGCAGGCTTCTTTAGATAGATATGATTGTAAATCTTTGGCCATTGGTGATTAAACTCATTATCCAGTCTTTCTCTTCTCCCTGGAGGTTGGAGGTCAGTGGAGAGAATGAAAATTTCAACTCTCTAATCACATGGTTCTGACAAGTAGGCCCCATCCTGAGACATGGTCCAAAAGTCTCTACTAACATAACAAAAGATACCTTTATCATTTTCAGCACTTAAGAAATTTCAAGTGTTTTAATAGTTCCCATCCAAACAGAAACAAATACATATGTATTTCTTATTATAAATCCCAATATCACAGATATCATTATCTGCCCAAGCATATAAAATGACCAGGAATGTAACAACTCACGAGTTACCAGGAAGAGCACTATAGCATCAATTTGATCCCTCTAGTTAGCTTACACTTTCTTATAATTAAAATAGTAAAGCTATAAATTATGCAAATAACAATTTTTTTAAAAGTACCCCAACAGAAAACTTACTTTAAACCAGAAATTAACAGCCAATGCACAGAAGAAATAAAAACGATCAACAAATACATTATAAAAATGTTTTACTTCATTATTCATCAAAAAAATCAAATAAAAAACAAGACACTGTTGTGATATGTGTCAAATTAAAAGAGATTAAAGTATAATATTCAGTGTTGGCTGGCAATATAAATTGTTGCCACCTTTAAAAGTGATTCGGCAATAGGTATCCAGAGCCTTATGCAGTCATTTTGACCCAATAATTTCACTCTTAGAAATCTTTTATGACGAAATGACCACAGATAAGTGTTTATGAATAAGAATATTCATCAAATACTCATCTCAGAGTAAAATCCAAAGTCTTTACCTTGCATACCTGGCCCTATGTTTGGTGTGGTGCCCTGTTACCTCTTTGGCCTCATGACGCCTACTTTTCTTTTTGTTTATTCAACTTCCTGCGCTGTCCTCTCTACTGCTCATCGAACACCCCAGGCACAGTTTCCCCACAGGGAAACTTTTGCTCTTCCCTTGACCTCTTTCCTGGAATGCTCTTTCTTTCTTTTTTTTTTTTTTTTTTTTTTGTGTGTGTGTGTGTGTGTGTGCGCGCGCGCGCGCGCGCGCGCACACACACACACACACACACACACACGCGCGCGTTATATAATAGTTGTTTATTTATTTATTTAATTGTGTTTACATAGATTCTAGGGTCACCCCAAATGTATCCCCCTCCCCCATGTTCCGTTCAACATCTCCTTTGCTCCCCTCCTTACAGTGCCCTTCCCCCTTCCCTTCAGGTTTATCCCATCTTATCATCCCCTTTCTCTCTGTCCCCTTTTCCTCTGGTCCCTTTGATCCCTCCTTCGTCTCAATTCCGTTCCTCAGTTCTCATTATTCCTTGGATTTCTCAAATGAGTGAGGTCATATGATATTTTTCTTTCTCTGCCTGGCTTATTTCACTCAACATAATAGTTTCCAGGTCCCTACATATTGTTGCAAAAGGTAATATTTCCTTCTTTTTTATAGCCTCATAGTATTCCATTGTATATATGTACCACAGTTTTCTTTTTTTTGTTTTGTTTTGTTTTGTATTTTTCTGAAGCTGGAAACGGGGAGAGACAGTCAGACAGATTTCTGCATGCGCCCGACTGGGATCCACCCAGCACGCCCACCAGGGGCGACGCTCTGCCCACCAGGGGGCGATGCCCTGCCCCTCCGAGGCGTCGCTCTGTCGCGACCAGAGCCACTCTAGTGCCTGGGGCAGAGGCCAAGGAGCTATCCCCAGCGCCCGGGGCCATCTTTTGCTCCAATGGAGCCTCGGCTGTGGGAGGGGAAGAGAGAGACAGAGAGGAAGGAGAGGGGGAGGGGTGGAGAAGCAGATGGGCGCTTCTCCTGTGTGCCCTGGCCAGAAATCGAACCTGGGACTTCTGCATGTCAGGCCAACACTCTACCACTGAGCCAACCGGCCAGGGCCTGTACCACAGTTTTTTAATCCATTCGTCCACTGACGGACACTTGTGCTGTTTCCAGAACCTGTAAAACTCAACACCAGGAAGACAGACAATCCAATAAAAAAAATGGGCACAAGAAATGAATAAACACTTCTTCAAAGAGGACATATAGATGGCCAATAGGCAGATGAAAAAATGTTCAACATCACTAATCATTAGAGAAATGCAAATTAAAACCACAATGAGATACCACTTCACACCAGTCAGAATGGTGCTCATCAACAAAACAACACACGATAGGTGCTGGCGAGGATGTGGAGAAAGGGGAACCCTCCTGCACTGCTGGTGGGAATGCAGACTGGTGCAGCCACTGTGGAAAACAGTATGGAGATTCCTTAAAAAATTAGAAATGGAAGTGCCCTTTGACCCAGCTATACCACTTATAGGACTATATCCCAAGGATACCATATCACCGACTGAAAAAAAGAAATACACCCCCATGTTTATGGCAGCATTGTTCACAATAGCGAAGATCTGGAATGCTCTTTCTTGATATTCACATGGCTTCTTTCTTACCCCCTTCAAGTCTGTTTCAGGTGTTACCTTTTCTTTGAGATCTTACTTGACCCACTATTCAAAATTGCAACACCCCTTCACCACACCCCCTATTCCTTTTACTTGTTTTGTTTTTCTCCAGGATAGTTATTATCTTCCAGTACACATTCATTACTTTTTTTCACTGTTTACCTCTTCTTATTACATACTAAGTACCTTTAAGGACTGGACTAAAATGTTGATAAATTACTGAATGATTTAAAATTGGCTCTTGGGATATATATTTTCCAAGCAGAAGACTTAAGTCTTTTTATTTTATTTAAATAATGACATTGAGGTCCTGGCCGGTTTGCTCAGTGGTAGAGCATCGGCCTGGTGTGCAGGAGTCCGGGTTTGATTCCTGGCCAGGGCACACAGGAGAAGCGCCCATCTGCTTCTCCACCCCTCCTCCACTCCTTCCTCTCTCTCTCTTCCCCTCCCGCAGCCAAGGCTCCATTGGAGCGAAGTTGGCCTGGGCACTGAGGATGGCTCCATGGCCTCTGCCTCAGGCGCTAGAATGGCTCTGGTCGCAACAGAGCGACGCCCCGGATGGGCAGAGCACCGCCCCCTGGTGAGCATGCCGGGTGGATCCCGGTCAAGCACATGCGGGAGTCTGACTGCCTCCCCGTTTCCAACTTCAGAAAAATACAAAAAAAAAAAAAAAAAAGACATTGATGCACATTAGCTCTCAACTAATCAGTGTTAAATGTCAATGCTCTGTGAGTAGTATCAGCGTACTTAAGAAACGCTGAGACTCAACAGTTACTTTCTGTTGTTCTATGGTTTCAAAACTAAATATTCTCAACCGAACTCATGAAGTGTGTTATAAAGCATTCTTTTATCTTTTTATTAATAATGTGATAATAGTTTAATAGTTATACATACATTGCTAAAGACTGATAGATATAATCTAGTTTAAGGATCAAGCTCCATTTAACAATCAAAAGTTGTCATTAATTATTCCTTAATCAACATATGCTATAGGGTGGGGCAAAGTAGCTTTACATTTGTGAATATTTGAAACACAGAGTTTATTCTTGTATTATTTGTTAATTATTGTATTATTTTCACACAAAAAACTGTAAACTACTTTCATCCCACCCTGTATTTGCAGTTAATACCAGGCTGGGAAATGTTTGCTTCCTTGGAATAATGCTTAGTTTCACCCTTACTCAAAGGAGATTTTGTTATCCATTTTACAGATTCTAAAGCTGAGGCTCAGAGAGGTTGGTTCAATTACCTTTCCAAAATCAGATACTACATGATAAAGCCAGATTTCAAACCAAGATCGATCTAATTTCAATGCTTGTTCCCTGTCCAATACACAACCTCAAATGTAGTCAAAAGAATATACATAGCTAGTAATTTAAAATTTTAAGTAAGTGTTATATTAGTAAATTGTTTTTTCAATGTAAACCAACACTACTGTTATTCTCTCTCTAATTTTCTTCTTCAAATACATCATATTTACATCTCTTGTAATGCTGCAGTCTCACCTAAATTATTCAAATTAATACAATCTTTTGTTTTCATCTTAGTCTATTATCACATGTATAATATTTGTATCTCTTGAATCACATAAGCATGAGAGATGTAGTAATTTTGGCCTCTTTCATCTGTCTGAAGACAAATGAAACTGTACTACCTTGTGTATAATATGAAAATGCTAAATATAAATTGTTTAAAATAAAAATCTATAATATTGGAATTATTTGAATCACAAGGAAATTGTATTTTGCCTCAGAAGTAATTATTACTTTTAAAAGGTAGTAAATATTGAAGTAGTTTCAGGAAGCATTTTAGGATAAATTCATCAAAAATTATTAAAAGAAAATAGACAAGTTTTGGAGTTCAGAGTACAGACATGCTCTTTCAAAAAACACACTTTAAAGCCACTGTCAGTACATGACATCTCCAATTTGGCATTTACTATTGTGACGTAGCAGTTATCTCTGTCTTGAGGAGGCATATGATTTCCCCATACTGCTTTTCTTCCTGAAACAGCATTCCATGCTGTTGGGGGAAACTTTTCTCAGCAGACGTTTCTGCCCTTGCCCACGGAGGCTCATGTGGCAGGAGCAGCTGGCCCAGGGTCCAGGACTCACGAGGAGACAGATGCCTACTTCAGGGTCTGATCCGGCCCGCTGGCTCCCAGCTGCTCACGCCTGCCCCACGCAACAGTACACAGCTTTTGTTTCATTTTCACACCTCACCTCCAGCCCTGTGGAGAATTCTAGCAGTGAGCTTGGCTGCCTGACACTTTTTTTCATAAGTCATTGAAAAGTGAGAAAGCCCCAAATCTCAAAGCTGAAAGGAAGTAAATTCTACCTTTTGGCCTCTAACAAATCATCCCCCATGTTTCACAAAATCTCAGGCAGCTCAGACTTAGAAGGCTCTTGCAGAGTAACCTTCTCACCAAGCAGAAGAAATGGGAAACAGACTGGGGGGAATTTGGATTATTATTTATTTCCCAACTTCACGCTTGATAAATGAACAATCCCCAATCTTAGTGAAATGGGGTTTAAAAAACTTCAGAGATAGATCCAAGACTGTCCGAAGGAACATTATGTTGCAGTAATATAATGTTAAGTAATTAAATATATAGAAATATAGAAAAATATGGAAGATATATAAAAGTAGTTAAGACATAATATTAAAAGCAATTAAGGGCCCTGGCCAGTTGGCTCAGCAGTAGAGCGTTGGCCTGGCGGTGCGGGGGGGGGGACCCGGATTCGATTCCCGGCCAGGGCACATAGGAGAAGCGCCCATTTGCTTCTCCACCCCCACCCCCTCCTTCCTCTCTGTCTCTCTCTTCCCCTCCCGCAGCCAAGGCTCCATTGGAGCAAAGATGGCCTGGGCGCTGGGGATGGCTCCTTGGCCTCTGCCCCAGGCGCTAGAGTGGCTCTGGTTGCGGCAGAGCGATGCCCCGGAGGGGCAGAGCATCGCCCCCTGGTGGGCAGAGCTTCGTGCCGGGTGGATCCCGGTCGGGCGCATGCAGGAGTCTGTCTGTCTCTCCTCGTTTCCAGCTTCAGAAAAATACAAAAAAAAAAAAAAAATTAAGGAAATTAAATAAAGTTATGCTGCCTGGATAGGAATTAATATGGTGTGTACAAATATGATAAACAGACCCTGCCTTTCGCACAGGGCCCAGTTAGCGTGTGTGTGATGTTACATATAGATAAGAAGTGGCTTGATATCATAACTCTAAGTTAACATAAACAAAAAGCTTCCCTAGGAACACCTTAAAAGTGGCTTGATGTGACATTTCAGTAGATTAAAATAAAAAAGCCTTCATGTGAGGAACTCCCAAAAAGGTGGTTTGAGGTGATAATTTTGTAAATTGACACCTGTTAGAAAGCATTGGCCAGAAAAGGTACTAAAGCTAAGGGGCCCCCCTGCTGCGGAAGTCGCCCAGACTCCCACGTTGACGTTGACTATCTCCATGCCGCTCTGACCAAAGACCGCGGAGAGGAGCATGCCAACGGGGGGCCCCCTTCAGCTGTACCGAGACACACCAAAAGGATTTGTGAGTAATAAACTGCCTGTGTGATTCTTGCAACTAACTTGTGTGTGGCTGTGTCTTTCCTCCGGTGGCAGTTGGTGTCGGCACTGATAAGCAGAATCCTCAGAGCGGCCTCAAGAGTAGTCTCGAAGAGGCTGCCAGCCAGGCTGATAAGCAGGAGTATCCCACTGCGCGGGGAAGTCAAATTGAGGACGCCTGATGGATGTAGAGCTTGGGCTCTACTGGGACACACTAGATGGGGTAGAAATACTGAATGACATTCTTCCTCCTGGTTATTCTTCCATTTAGTACAGTTTTTTGTATTGGAAAGCTGAAAGGGGAAGGAGAGGAGTGTTTACCTCCCTTGTGCAAGTAGTAACAGACATACCAGTTTCCATCCCCTGGCCCAGTGCAGCTTAGCAAGCTCCCCAGGCCACGCACAGCCAGCAGCCTAGGCTCCAGGCTCCGATACCCTGGAGCACCTCAGTGCCTCTTTACCCATTCAAGTACTTCAGCGGTGATTCCTGCTGTCCATTATTATCCTGAAGTTGATAATGACTGCCATACTTTGTTCTACAACTCACTCCTTTCTACAGTCTTTCTTTACTAGTTTTTTATTTTTAATCAGTTATGTGTGGCTGAATGTCACTTATTACCTGCAAATTCCATCCTATGTGTAACAAGAGAGGATGTGGGCATGGGGAGGCTATAAATATCCAAACTCTCTTTTCTTTTGCAGGTCTTCACACAGTTTAAGTGGCTTCTCTCTTGCAGTGAGAATTCTGCTTAGGCTCTGGTTCATGATGATGAGCTTTTATACCTAACTATAGTTCTCACGTGACCAGGAGCCCTTCTTGGCAGTACTTAGAGCCTTCCAAAAACATATTGATGTGAATTACTTTAAAGTAGCTTGTCTAGGAGTTAGCTAGCTAGTCTGTCTATAGGCAAAAGGAGCGGTGGCCAACCTTATCATTTTTCCTGCAGCCTAGAAATCTCTATGAAGAGAATATTTTACAGCCCTAGAGGTGCTGTTTGGAAAGGGGGTTTCAAAGGAGGCAGCAAAAGCAGCCAGTTTGGAAGTCAATTCAATGGCACTTTTAGGCTTGCTAGTAAGTCCTTTCTATCTAAGGTCCCTGATCTGGTTCATTTTTATTCTCACTGTTGATTACTCCTCGGACATTTGAGAATCTACTTGAAAGCATGGTTGTCAAGAATATGGGCTTCCTAGTCAGCCAGTCTGTGTACTGATGGTGGCTCTGTCATGTAATATTGGAGCAGCTTACTTTCTATTGGGGTCAGTTTATTTCTCTATAAAATAGAAAGAATAACTCCTACTCCACAAGATTATTAGGCAGACTTAAAAAGGTAACTTTACTAAAGAGTCTTACATTTAATCCTGTGAGTAGTATGAACATTCATGAACGTCCTCGTGCCTCCTGACCATCCAGAGTGCGATCGTACAAAAATTTTTATTTTAAAAATGTGTAAGGCAACATTAAAAAGGCAAATGTAGCCCTGGCCGGTTGGCTCAGTGGTAGAGCGTCCGCCTGGCGTGCAGAAGTCCCGGGTTCGATTCCCGGCCAGGGCACACAGGAGAAGCGCCCATCTGCTTCTCCACCCCTCCCCCTCTCCTTCCTCTCTGTCTCTCTCTTCCCCTCCCACAGCCGAGGCTCCACTGGAGCAAAGATGGCCCGGGCGCTGGGGATGGCTCCTCGGCCTCTGCCCCAGGCGCTGGAGTGGCTCTGGTCACAACAGAGCGAGGCCCCGGAGGGGCAGAGCATCGCCCCCTGGTGGGCAGAGCGTCGCCCCCTGGTGGGCAGAGCATCGCCCCCTGGTGGGCGTGCCGGGTGGATCCGGGTCTGGCGCATGCGGGACTCTGTCTGACTGTCTCTCCCTGTTTCCGGCTTCAGAAAAATACAGAAGAAAAAAAAAAAAAGGCAAATGTATGTTCTTGTTTCCATAAATTGGTTATCAAACAAACATAATTTTAAGTTAGTAAAACTATAACTGGAACTGATTTCACTTTTTTAAAATAACACTCCCAGGGCTTAGCAAGCATGAAAACTCACTACTCAAAGGGTTAATAAATATTTGATACATAAAAATCTCCATTATTAACTACTTTGTTTTCAGTGTGCAAACTAGAAAATAACGGAGGGAAAAGGAGTAGATTTTTAGTTATTAAGTTCTGATACTTATTACCATTCCTTGAAGAGATCCATCCTGGGAGAAAGAAGAGAAACTGAAGTCACAGAAACATGTCCTACCCAGGCCGCTTGACCCTCTCGGAAATGAGCTGGGGAGAAGAGACGAGCACCCCTTCATGAAAACGTGCTCATCTGAACCTTTAGATCTTTCCTTTCTGCTTTTGGCTTTGTTTGTTGTTCTTATTCCCAATGCTTATTAATGCCGCATGAACTATTAGCATGTGCTTATCTTTGGTAAATCACAAATAAACCACCCTCTTCATACATTTTTAATCACAGACACCAGACCTTGGATGCTGCCACTCAATTTAAAAAAAAAATGTTTTCTTTGAAGTCTTACAGTGAATTTTGGAATAGTGCTTCAAAAAATTCTCAGAACAAAAATTGCACAACAAAGAGAAATGTATGCCATTTCCTCTTTCATACAAACAGTCATGAAAATGCGGGAACTTAGCCCAGTCATGATAATAAAGCTCCTCTGAGCACTTAAACACCAGAATTAAACTTCCCACACATCCAGGGATTTCCCACACATTTTCTCATACCTTTTAAATGGGGAAAAAATTATTACTGAATTTCAGCATTCTGGGGAATTAAAAATGAGAGAATTCCTGACAAAATAAGGCTTGTAATTAAATCTTTAGATTTAATAGTCTAAAACAGAGTAACTGTTAGTAATTTTAATACATTTAACTTAGTAATGTCAAAATGCCAGTGTTTAAGTGTGAATTTTTAAAAATACTCTTTCTTTGATCAAGAAAAATTATCTATCAAATCACTTTGGACATATAGAGACTCAGATTTTCTCATGTAAAAAAGTAGCATTGGTTACAAGGAACTCTTGGAAGTCTTTTAGCCAACAAACTGCCACTAGACCAATATCTGTAGCCACAATTTTCAAACATTTTGACATTCTTCTAAGTAAGATATAAATATAATATATAGGTACATATATGATGAAAACCTCATGTATATAATTGTCTAATTTTTGTTCTTAGACCTGTTGCATGAGTATTCACCAGTTAAAAGTCCCACATAAATACCATTTTAAGGCTCTTTTATATTCTGTTGTAGAGGTCTAATTTGCTTAGCCATTTAAAAAATTTTTTTATTAATTTTAATAGGGTGACATTGATCAATCAGGGTACATAAATTCTGAGAAAACATCTCCAGGTTATTTTGACATTTGATTGTGTTACATACCCATCACCCAAAGTCAAATTGTCTTCCGTCACCTTCTAGCTGGTTTTCTTTTTGCCCCTTCCCTTCCCACCCCTCACTCCCCCCCCCCCCAGTAACCACCACACTCTTGTCTATGTCCCCGAGTCTCATTTTTATGTCCCACCTATGTAAGGAATCATATAGTTCTTAGTTTTTTTCTGATTTACTTATTTCACTCAGTATAATGTTATCAAGGTCCATCCATGTTGTTGTAAATGATCTGATGTCATCATTTCTTATGGCTGAGCAGTATTCCATAGTGTATATGTACCACATCTTCTTTATCCAGTCATCTATTGAAGGGATTTTTGGTTGTTTCCATGTCTTGGCCACTGTGAACAATGCTGCAATGAACATGGGGCTGCATGTGTCTTTACGTACCAGAGTTTTTGAGATTTAGGGGTATATACACAATAAAGGAATTGCTGGGTCATAAGATAGTTCTATTTTTAATTTTTTGAGGAACCACCATACTTTCTTCTATAATGGTTGTACTACTTTACATTCCCACCAACAGTGGATGAGGGTTCCTTTTTATCCACAGCCTTTCCAACATCTGTCTTGTTGATAATAGCTAATCTAACAGGTGTGAGGTGGTATCTCATTGTAGTTTTGATTTGCATTTCTCTAATAACTAATGAAGATGAGAGTCTTTTCATATATCTGTTGGCCATTTGTATTTCTTCCTGGGAGAAGTGTCTGTTCATGTCCTCTTCCCATTTTTTTATTGGATTGTTTGTTTGTTTGTTGTTGAGTTTTATGAGTTCTTTGTATACTTTAGATATTAGGCCTTTATCTGAGCTGTTGTTTGAAAATATCATCTCCCATTTAGTTGGCTGTTTATTTTGTTGTCAGTTTCTCTTGCTGAGCAAAAACTTCTTAGTCTGATGTAGTCCCATTCATTAATTTTTGCCTTCACTTCCCTTGCCTTTGGAGTCAAATTCATAAAGTGCTCTTTATAACCAAGGTCCATGAGTTTAGTACCTATGTTTTCTTCTATGTAATTTATTGTTTCAGGTCTTATATTTAAGTTTTTGATCCATTTTTGAATTAATTTTAGTACAAGGGGACAAACTGTAGTCGAGTTTCATTCTTTTGCATGTGGCTTTCCAAGTTTCCCAGCACCATTTGTTGAAGAGGCTTTCTTTTCTCCATTGTGTGTTGTTGGCCCCTTTATCAAAAATTATTTGACTATATACGTGTGGTTTTATTTCTGGGCTCTCTATTCTGTTCCATTGGTCTGAGTGTCTATTTTTCTGCGAATACCATGCGGTCTTGATTATCGTGGCTCTATAATATAATTTAAAATCAGGTATTGTAATGCTCCCAGCTTTGTTCTTTTTCCTTAGGATTGCTCTGGCTACTCGGGGTTTTTTATAGTTCCATATAAACCTGATGATTTTTTGTTCCATTTCTTTAAAAAATGACATTGGAATTTTGATGGGAATTGCATTAAATTTGTATATCACTTTGGGTAATATAGTCATTTTGACTATATTTATTCTTCCTATCCAAGAGTAAGGAATATTTTTCTATTTCATTATATCATTTTCAATTTCTCTTAACAATGCTTTATAGTTTTCATTATATAGGTCCTTTACATTTTTTGTTATGTTTATTCCTAGGTATTTTTGTTGTTGTTGTTGCAACTGTGAAGGGGATTATTTATTTGAGTTTGTTTCCTGATGTTTCATTGTTGGCATATAGGAAGGCAATGGATTTTGTATATTAATTTTGTATCCTGCAACCTTAGTGTATTGGTTTATTGTTTCTAATAGTCTTTTTGTGGAGTCTTTGGGGTTTTCGATGTATAGGATCATATCATCTGCAAATAATGATAGTGTTACTTCTTTTTCAATTTGGATGCCTTTTATTTCTTCTTGTTGTCTTATTGCTATAGCTAGGACTTCCAGTACTATGTTGAATAAGAGTGGTGAAAGGTGGCACTCCTGCCTTGTTCCTGATCTTAAGGGGATTGCCTTTAATTTTTGCCCATTGAGTATGATGTGGGCAGTAGGTTTGTCATAGATGGCCTTTATTATATTGAGGTGTGATCCCTGTATTCCCACATCGCTGAGAGTTTTGATCATAAATGGGTGCTGAATTTTATCAAATAGATGTTTTTACTGCATCTATTGAAATTTTCATGTGGTTATTTTCCTTCCTTTTGTTTATGTGATGAATCACATTGATTGATTTACAAATATTGTACCACCCTTGCCTCTCCAGAATGAATCCCACTTAATCATGATGCATGATTTTTTCCATGTATTGTTGGATTCAGTTTGCTAATATTTTGTTGAGGATTTTAGCATCTAAGTTCATCAGGGATATTGGCCTATAATTTTCTTTCTTTGTGTTGTCTTTGCCTGGTTTTCGAATCAGAATTATGCTTGCCTCATAAAAGGAGCTTGGAAGTCTTCCTTCCTCTTGAATTTTTTGAAATAGCTTGAGAAGGATAAGCGTTAGTTCTTCTTTGAATATGTGGTAGAATTCCCCTGTGAAGCCATCCAGCCCAGGGCTTTTCTTTGTTGGGAGTTTTTTGATAACTGTTTCGATCTCATTTGTTGTAATTGGTCTGTTTAGGTTTTCTGATTCTTCCAAATTGATTTTTGAAAGATTATATGTTTAAAGGAATTTGTCCATTTCACTTAGGTTGTCTAATTTTTTGGCTTACCATTTTTCATAGTATTTTTTTACAATATTTTGTATTTCTGTTGTGTCAGTTGTGATTTCTCCACTCCCATTTCTAATTTTATTTATTTGAGTCCTCCCTTTTTTTTTCTTGAGGAGGCTGGTTAAGGGTTTACCAATCTTGTTTAACCTTTCAAACAACTAGCTTCTTGGTTGGCTTTTTAAAGTATTTCTGTAGTGCCTGACCTGACCTGTGGTGGCGCAGTGGATAAAGTGTCAACCTGGAAATGCTGAGGTCGCCAGTTCGAAACCCTGGGCTTGCCTAGTCAAGGCACATATGGGAGTTGATGCTTCCAGCTCCTCCCCCCTTCTCCCTCTCTCTATCTCTCCTCTCTAAAAATGAATAAATAAAATAAAAATAAATTAAAAAAATAAAAATAAAGTATCCCTGTAGTGCTATGAACTTACCTTTTTTAAGTAAGTACTCCTTTTTTTGTGTGTCCCATAAATTTTGAGTTGATGTATACTCATTATCATTCATTTCTAGGAATTTTTTTTAATTTCTTTTTTGATCTCATTGTTAATCTATTCTTTCTTTAATAACATGCTATTTAGTTTCCATGTCTGATAACTTTTCAGTTTTTCTGTTGTGGTTGATTTCTTGTTTCATGCCATTTTGATCAGAGAAAGTGATTGATATTTTTTCAATCTTCTTAAATTTGTTGAGACCGCTTTTGTACCCTAACATGTGGTCTATCTGAGAAAATGTACCATGAGCACTTGAAAAGAATGTATATTCTGCTGCTTTAGGGTGAATGGTTCTGAATCTATTAAATCCATTTGATCTAGTATATCCTTTAAGTCTGCTGATTCTTTATTAATTTTCTTTCTTGAGGATCTTTCTAGTGGTGTTAGTAGGGTATTGAAATCCCCTAGTATTATAGTATTACTGTTGATCTTGCCCTTTACATCCATCAAAGTCTGCTTTATATATTTAGGTGCTCCTATATTAGGTGCGTAGATATTTATAATGGTTAAATCTTCCTGTTGGATTTCTCCCTTTATCATTATATAGTGACCTTCTTATCTCTAACTATAGCCTTTGTTCTAAAGTTCATTTTGTCTGATATAAGTATTGCTACCTCAGCTTTTTTTTCATTTCTATTTGCTTGAAATATTTTTTTCCATTCTTTTACCTTCAGTCTATGTATATTTTTTGTTTTGAGGTGTGACTGTTATAGACAGCATATGTATGGGTTCTGTTTTTCTTATCCACACAGCTACCCTATGTCTTTTGATTGGATCATTTAATCCATTTACTTTTAAGGTTATTATTGATATGTAGTTCTTATTGCCATTTTATTCTTTAAAGCTTTATTCCTCTTTTACTATATTCTTTTCCATTTTTTTTCTGTTTACAACAGGCCCCTTAACATTTCTTGCAGCATTGGTTTGGTTGTAATGAATTCCTTGATTTTTTTTTTTTTGGTCTGGGAAACTTTTTGTTTCTCCTTCGATTTTAAACAATTGCCTTGCTGGCTAAAGAATTCTTGATTGTAGGCTTTTGTTCTGCATTACTTTGAATATTTCTTGCCATTTCCTTCTGGCCTCAAATGTTTCTGTTTAGAAGTCAGATGTCATCCTTATGGAGGCTTCTTTGTAGGTGATAACCTTTTTTTCTCTAGCAGCTTTTAATATTTTCCTTTTATCTCTTTGCTTTGGTATTTTAATTATGATGTGTCTTGGTGTAGATTTCTTTGGGTTTCTTTTTAATGGAGTTCTCTGTTCTTTTTGAACTTCTGTTACTTCTTCCTGCATCAATTTAGGGAAGTTTTCAGCTACAATTTCATTGAACAAGGTCTCTATCCCTTGTTCTTTCTATTCTTCTTCAGGAATCCCTATGTTGTCACAGAGCTCTCTTAGAGTTTCCTCTGATTTTTTCAGCCTCTTTTCTTTTTGCTGCTCTGCTTCTGTATTTTTGTTTATCTTGTCTTCTAAATCACTGATTCAATCATCTGCTTTATCTAGCCTGCTATTACTTGCTTCTAGTGTAGTTTTCATTTCTTATATTATATTTGTCTTTTCCAACTGGTTCTTCTTTATTATTTCAATGTCCTTTTTAATGCTGTAATCTATTTATGTGCTCATTGTGTCCATCCATTGTTGTTCTAAGATCTTTCAGCATTCTAATAATCCTTATTTTAAACTCTGCATACAGTATTTTGGTTATTTCCATATCACTCAGTTCATTTTTTGTATTTTCTCTTGTTGATTCATTTAGATTGCACTTCTCTGTCTTACCATTATGTCTGTGTGTTTGGGTGTCTTGTTTGTAGAGCTGGTGAGTCTAGGGTTGGTGTTGTCTGCCTCCAATTTTCAGTTGTGTTATTTCTAGGTCTTCTTGGGTTGGCATCAGCTGTTGTTTGTAATCCTCTGTCATATTTGGCTTTTCTAGTGGAGCCATTTTGATGTCTTGATTTGTTTGTTTTCTTCTTAGTTTTTTTAACGCGGTGGTAGTCTTGTTTACTGATCTCAGCAGAGGGCTTATTTGAAACTGTTTCCAGGAATGCTGTGGGTGTAACCTGAGACTCTGAAGGCCTGATCTGCCAGCTACTTTCCTGTGGTGGGGTGCTTTCTCTGCTTCAGTAGCAGGAGGTGTATCTCAGGTCTCCATGCCCCTCCTCCCCACTTCCTGTTTTCAGCTGTGTCTTGTTGTACTGATTGGAGCTGGAGAGATTTCTGGAGATTGGTCACCTGGAACAGCTGTGCTGTTTGGAAGAATCAACCCCTCCCTCAGCTATGGCAGCCTCTGCACTGGATGAGTCGACTTCTCCGGTCATCGCATGCATATCTCTGCCTGTCACTATCTGTCTCTCTCTCCCCACTTTCATTTTGGAAGACAAGCCAGCCCTCTTAGCACAGCTCATTCCCAGGTCCCCAGGCAACTGGCTGTGAGCGATATTTTTTACTGTCTTCTTTGGAATGAGAGCCCTTCTGGGCTCTCAGTCTCACACACCCCCCCTTTGTTCCTGGAAGCAGGGGAGACCCACCATGCCTCGGCACTCCCTACTAGTCTCAGTGTGGCTTCTTCTTTGCTCCTTGGTTTTTGAGAGCTGTTCTTGCTGTCCAGAGTTGGTTTTTCATGCTGATTGTTCCTTAATTAATTTGTAATCCTGTTTGGTGGTGTGACCTAGGAGTCTGTGCATCTGCCTACTTCACTGCCATCTTGGTGCAGTTGACCCTATAATTGTAAGATCCTTGAGGAGATGTACTCTATCTTATTTATCATTATACTATTAATCTAACATATAGAAATACAGAAATTTTTTTGAATTAAAAAATAAATAAGATATTAAACATGATTGAATATACTTCTTAATAAATAGTCATCTTATTGCCAGATCATTATTCAAAATTTAGTTGTGTACTCACTCACTGAGGTAAATTGAAAATGCTTTTGATGAAGTGAAAATATTCTCTATTTTAAAATTAAGTCTTAAAGCTTAAACATTACACTGTAATCAGTATATCAGAATAGTATATTTAAAAATATTATTCTAGCCTGACCTGTGGTGCTGCAGTGGATAAGGAGTCGACCTGGAACACTGAGGTTGCTGGTTTGAAGCCCCAGGCTTGCTTGGTCAAGACACATACAAGAAGCAGCTACAAGCTGATGCTTGCCACTTCTTCCCCAATCTCTCTCTTTCTCTTCTACTCTAAAATAAATAAATAAAATCTTTAAAAAATATATAAGGTCTACCAGAAAGTTCTGTTCATTTTTGGAATAAAACAAAATACAAATTTTACTTATCATCAATAAAATTTATTAAATAATATAATTGCCATTATTATTAATGATTTCTTGCCAGCATGAGGGCAATTTGTATATCCCATTTTTGAAAAATATTTTATCTTTTGATGCAAAAAATTGAACCAGTGCTTGTTTGATATCTTCTTCATTTTTGAATTTTTTGCCCTTCAAAAAATTTTGTAAGGACAAAAACAAGTGCTAGTCAGTATTATTCCTTCACCAAATACTTTCAATAAATTTCTACATGCTTCTGTAGCATTTCTTCCTTGTTGAAATTCATAAAAATTACAGTGGCATAAATGAACTTTATCAGTAGCCATGGGTACACTATCGCTTCACACATAAGACTAATGTGAATCACTTTGTTTTAGTTAATTTGCTACGTCAGTATGTATACATTAAGTGATAAAAATAGAGAGGCACACATGCGCCAAATAAGCATGTGCTTACATGTCGAAACTTGTTGTGATAGAAACGGACAGAACTTTCTGGTAGACCTTATATATATATTATTCTAAATAACATAAAAAATTGCCCAAGAAAATGTATGTATGTCTTTCAGCCCATGAAAATACATACATTGCATAAATGTGTCATATTTTCCAACTGAATGTATTTTTGTTTTGAGAATTCACCTGAAATTAGATTGGTATCTCAGTTTCTTAACCAAATCATGTGCCAAAAATATGGAATTTCCTTTTAACTTCTTGTTTGCTTATCAATACTATCTCATAATGATTTTAAATGGGTAAGCAAATAGCTTTTAAAATTCATCCACTCCAGAAAACCTGTGGTAGTTTGTCCTTGAACCGTTCTCAGCTTATTTTTCTTAGCCAAACAGAATGCCCTTGAGCTTGTTTCTGTTCTTTCTCTTCTACCTTGTTTGCTAGTAAGGTGACCAGTTAATTCTTCGAGTCATTATTATGAAATCCTCCCAAATAAGAATTTCCTTTTGGGTTAAAATTCTCTATTACAATTCTTTTATGACAATTGAAGTAATGCTTTTTTTAAGAACCAAGAACAAAGGAGCCAAAAGTTCAGGTTTACCAGTATCCATTTCTATTATGCTTTCTTTTTTTTTTTTTTTTGTATTTTTCTGAAGCTGGAAACGGGGAGAGACAGTCAGACAGACTCCCGCATGCGCCCGACCGGGATCCAGCCGGCACACCCACCAGGGGGCGATGCTCTGCCCTTCTAGGGCGTCGCTCTGCCGCGACCAGAGCCACTCTAGCGCCTGGGGCAGAGGCCAAGGAGCCATCCCCAGCGCCCGGGCCATCTTTGCTCCAATGGAGCCTCGGCTGCGGGAGGGGAAGAGAAAGACAGAGAGGAAGGAGGGGGTGTGGAGAAGCAAATGGGCCCTTCTCCTATGTGCCCTGGCCGGGAATCAAACCCAGGTCCCCCGCATGCCAGGCCGATGCCCTACTGCTGAGCCAACCGGCCAGGGCCTATGCTTTCTTTTTGAGACTCATTTTTCTTAAGTACAGTTTTATTTTATGGAATCACTATATAATAGAGAGACCAAAAAATTATCATTGCTAAAGCAGTTAATACATTATTTTCATGTTCATTAAGTTTATCTGATTTCTTAATTTTAGTTATATTAGTAAATGCATTCTTATAAAGCTCATAAAATTAACCTTTTTTTCCCATGGGCCTTATGTAACATCTATAATAAGATCACTATTTACTCTGTACTTCTTATGCACCAACCAGTGAGCTAAGTGACCCATATATATTATTTAATTTAGACTTCTCAATAACACTGTGCTTTAAGGTATTATTAGTGTCATTTTACAGACAAGGAAACTGAGGTTATAGAGAGACTTGAAAGTACTTGGCCAAGATCACACAGCTAAAGAGAAAGAGCTCTGGGGGCCCAGGGAGGGGGTGGTGGGGAGGAGACTGGATGAAAGAAGGTGAAGGGATTAACTAAAAAACATTTATACATAATACATAGACACAGACAACAGGGTAGTGATAGCTAGAGGGACAGGGTGGGAGGGAAGGTAGGTGGAAGTGGACAAAGTGGGGGAGAAAGTGGGGATAGAACGAGACTTTGCTTGGGGCAGAGGGCATACAATGTGTATGTAGATGCTGGTTTGATGAGTTGTACACTTGAAACCTGTATGGTTTTGCAAACCGATGTCAACCCAATAAATTCAATTAATAAAAAAGAAGAAGAGAGAGCTCTGTGATTCAAGTCATCCTAAACCTGTGCTCTTGTTGCTGCAAAATAATGCATAGCAGTTCCGATCATTCACTTAAAGCACGAAAGCCAAAATATTTTATCTGACATGCGAAGCTTAATGAGCAGCCCACTCAGATACTGTGCTGAAACAGGTGACCAATTTGAGCTCTGTTGGAATATTTTGTTCACTCAATAGTTTATTTCAATCAGGGAAAAGGAAGTGAAGCCTTGTGTGCTGGGGATCAGCCACACCAGATCGGAAAGAAATAATACTGGAATGTCTCCAGAATGTCAATGCTATGTGCCCCATCTGCATTCTCTTAATGTTTTGTTCAATGTGAAAAGAGATTTTATTTGTTCATTTGTTTGATTTTGTTTTTAGAATTACTGTAGAGTCCCAAATATTTTGATGGACTGAATATTCAGCTGTTCTTTAGGGCTGCCTCCTACGTGCCTGTCTGGGGATATTGTGCAATAGATAATCTGTAAGGCTGGAAAGCTAGGTCATCCTCATGCAACACTAGCCATTTCTCTTCTATGCTCATGCGATAGAATGCTGCTGGTTAGAGAGGCTGCTAGATCCAAAGAGTTAGTTTCATATAGGAGACAGTGTCATGTAAGAAAAGAAACCTGGTTTGGAATTTAGAAGACTGGGAATGACTCTCAACCCTGCCATTGTTACACGTGTGGCCTAATCACTTCAGAGCCTGTTTTCTCAACTTTGAAATGGATAAATCATGTTAATATCTATTTCATTAGGTTGTTGTGATGCTCAAGGAGGAGTACATATGTGCAAATGTATTGTCAACTACCAAGAGCTGTGTATTTTAGTTAGTAGTACTTGGATGGGAGGACATTTGTGTAATAGCTAATGATTTCACAGTTTCTTTCTAGTGGTGGCGGGGGTTGGGAGGGACAGCAGTAAAAGTCATGTTTCAATGTTTAACACATTCACCACAGCCTCAGACTTCTGGTGCTGCATGAAAACTTAAGAGGGCATCACTGGTTTATGCCACTTGAGACTCCAGACACTGAACAATAATTAAGGATCATGACAACAATTTGATTTAGAGTCTACTGCCGCAAAGTTCAGGCTCCATCCTTCTCTTATCTCAGTCACTTAATGCAAATCAAGGGGGAGGGCAGGTAGTTTGAGGCAGGCGCTGGACTAGGAGAAAGAGCCTACAATTCTGCAGCTGATGCAAAACCAAGCTAAGAAGTGAAAACTTCAGTGCATTCAGTGCAAGATAAGTCTGTCTTACATTTTTTTATTATAGACTTGATCAGTAGTGCATGTAGCTATTCCTATGGGTCCTTTCTTTGATTTTATTTCTCTTTGATATTCAGAAAGAACTATTGGCATCTTCGTGTTGTATTTACTAAAAAGGTTATACAGTGTCAGCCAAAGTAAAAGGCATACGGATAAAATGAGAAATAAACAGGTGTTTTACTTGAAGTGACACCATTAAATAGCATTGCTCTATAGTAAAGCTGAAATAAGCAATTATATCACTCTAATGTGCCAATCACTTGCCCCAAAAGTATGTCCTCTCCTCATCTTTTGCAGGCTCTTTTTCTCCTTTCAGACTTTGTGTTGGGATTGTTGTTTCTGTCTTGACCCAGCTCTCTTCCCCCCACACTCTCTGTGGGAGCTCCATCCATCAGACTCCCTGAGAGTGGGGTCCTCTTTACTTGGATGCCCTGGGGCTGATTTAACACAACTGTTCAAGACTGAATTTACAATTTCTGCTCTTCTCTAAACCTGATTTTTTCCTACACCCTCTCCCTTTATTCCGCCTGCTACAGCTTCTATTTAATGTCCACCCCCCTCCCGTTTCTACTTGTTGGCATTGCTACAATAACTTACTGCTTTCCATTTTTCCAATCCAGATATTTACCATCATGTCACTCAAATGCTTAAAATCTTTCACTGCTTCCCTGCCTCTTGAATAACATGAAGATATATTAGCATGAACATAAGTTTATCCCTACCATGTTTCTTTCTGACTCTGTTGAAATACTAATGGTTCCATAAATGAAAGATACAGTTTCACACCTCCATGCTTTTGTAAGAGATGTTACTATGCATGTTTTGTTTTGTTTTGTTTTTTAATTAATTGGAAGGAGGGAAGGCAAAGACAGACTCCTGCATGTGCCCCAACCAGGATCCACCCAGCAAGCCCCTTAGGGAGGCAATGTTCTGCCCATCTGGGGTGTTTCTCCGTAGCTCATCAACTGAGCTCTTCTTAGTGCCTGAGGCAGAGGCCATGGAGCCATCCTCAGAGTCCAGGGCCAACTCACTCCAATCAAGCCATGGCTGCATGAGGGGAAGAGAGAGAGAGAGAGAGAGAGAGAAAGAAAGTGAGGGGGAGGGGGAGCGGGAGGGGTGGAGAAGTAAATGGGCACTTGTCCTGTATGTCCTGACTAGGAATCGAACCTGGGACATCCACACACCAGGCTGACGTTTTACCACTGAGCCAACTGGCCAGGGCCTACTTTGCAGGTTTCTACCCTTGGACAATTTCTACTCATTCTTTAAAATATAATTTGAGAGTGACGTCACGGAAATGGCGCCGTGAGAAGCGCGTCCGACAGCTCTCCCCTAAATCACAACAAATTTATCAACTAGAAACAGAAAAATTTATCCTCGGAGCATTCCGGAGTTCCACACAAACTGAAAGCAAAAGGACTGTTATCACTTGAATCTGAGAGACGAGGATGTGGAGGAAGCTACCGCAGCGACGCTCATTCAAGCCGCCAGGGAGTGCGCCCGCGGTGAGTCAGCCCATATACTTGGGAACCGCAAGCCGCCGCGAGCGGCCGACCGCGAGCCGCCGCGAGCCCCCGCGAGCTGCCGCAAACCCCCGCGAACCGCCACCTCGAGCTGCCGCGAGCCCCCGCGAACCGCCACCGCGAGTGGCCTCCACGAGCCGCCGCGCGCGCGCCCGGTCCGGTTGAGCACCGCTGACGTTCCCAGCGGCCCGCACACTACGAGTGGGGGTCGCCGGCCACCGGTGCCCTGAGCGCCCCATTCACGCGCGTGCCTTGGGCATTCCATGCGCCCAGGGCGCCCTACTGGCCCGCACACCCAGGGGGCTCCATTATCCTGCGCCTGGTGCGGTCCAGCCGCCAGCGGCGGGGCGAGCGGGAGAGGCTTGGGAGATTCTCTCCGTGGGCGGGGCACCTCACCCAGCCATTCAAGCTAACAATCAAGCGTTGGGGGAGGGGCGCGCGCAGGCAGCCTAAAATACCTTCGGAAACACAGCTGCGACCCAATCACTGAAATTAGCTTAACCCATGAAATCTGCGCACCCTCGGTTCTAATTGATAAGATCTCTCTCAGTTCAGCCATCCAAGACAAGAGGCGTGATATTTTTTAGTGCCTCTCGCTAAAGGGGCGGGGGCAACTTCTGATTGATAGAGCCTCCATATTCAGGGATAAACGCTAACAAGAAGGACTTGGCAGATAATAAGGTCTATACTACACTAGTCGTAAGCAGAGACTAGTGCCTCTTCTTCCCTGCAAAAACAGGCTACAAAGTGTGGAAAGCCTGGGTTGAGAGGTCCAACTAAATGATAGGCACTGAACAGTCACCTTGACAACAATTGACTCCCACCCCCGCCTGATTACACTGGAGGCCCTGACTCTCAGAGCCTTTCCCAAAGCCTTGCACTGAGTGGGGATAGAGTGGGGATTTCCCAGCTCTTTGAGCCTCTTACTCCCCAGGCAGAAGCAGTTGCAGCCTTATAGCTGGATCACCAGGCTGCTAATTCAGAAAGGGGGGACTAGGAGAGAGAATCCAGGAAAGCAAACTCTCTCATCGTTGGACCCTGCAAACGCCAACAAGCCTTTACTTCCAGCAAGACTAAAGCCAATTATATGACATTGCCATAGAATCCCATCAACTGCAAATCCCTACCTAAGAGTGACACAGGGGCAGAGCCTGGGGTACAGAGTCACCGACTAGGAAGAGGGAGAGAAAAGAAAAAGGAAGAAGTTAACCTCTCAAAATCAAGAAAAACCCACAGACTTTACAACTTGATCCACTAATTTTTTTTTTGTTGTTGTTGTTGTTGCTTGTTTCTTCTATCTTTTTGCCTTTATTTCCTCCACCTCGGTCCTTCTATTCTCTGCCCATCTTATGCTTCCCCTTTCTTGAACTACACTACCCATGAGTGTTGCATTTTATTTTTCTTCTTCATCCTCACCCTCCTTTAAGGTTATACTCCAAAACACTTAACTCTCTCTCCTCTTTTGTTTTTTTTTGTCTTGCTTTATTTTGTTTTTTTCTCCTCCTATTTTATTTCTTCCTTCGTTTTTCTCTTTTTCTTATTTTTTCCTTTCTATTCGTTTTTTCTTTTCTCATTTTACTTTCCTCCCATATAATCCTCAATCACAAACAAATTAGTTAATTTGGGACTCAAGGCTTTTTTTTGGCTTTATTTCTCTTTTTTGCTTTTGTTTTTATTTTTTTTTCTCTTGTTTGTTTATTTTTGTGGCATTTTGGGTCCTCCCAACCCAAGGTCTCCATTGTATTTAGTCTTCGCTCCACTTAATACAACAGATTTTTACTTATTATTTTATTTTTTCTTCTTTATTATTCTTTTTTGGTCCTTTTTTCTGATTCCCTCTTATCCCTCTCATTATATCTCTTAGTTGACCATCACTTACAAGCAAATCATCTTATGCTTGTCTAAGATTTTCTTCCTTTTTTTTTGCATTTAGTAGGTCCCTACTCCCTTTTTTTGCCCCTTGAACTCTTCACCCCAAATTAGGCCCTCCATTATAGGCACGATATTTCCCTGAGGAGGGGAAAGGAGGGAAAGAGAAGAGAGAAAAAAAGGGGGAAATAATAAATTATTACTGTTTTTTTTTGTGGGGTGTTTTACCCTTTTTTTTTTTCTTTTTACTCTTTATTAATTCTAATTAGTGCTATCAATAAGACCACCCTCAGATGCCGATAAGAAAGAGGAAATCGAATATTATGGATACAAAAGAAAGAGAGGTAACACAAATAGATGTGGAAAAATCTATGGAGAAAAGACTTAACATATTGGAAGACTTGGAGCTAAATGACAGAGAATTTAAAATAGAAATCTTAAAAATACTCAGAGATATACAAGAAAACACAGAAAGGCAATATAGGGAGATCAGAAAACAACTCAATGAACACAAAGAATATATTACCAAGGAAATTGAAACTATAAAAACAAATCAAACAGAAATGAAAAACTCAATTCACGAGCTGAAAAACGAGGTAACAAGCTTAGCTAACAGAACAGCCCAGATTGAAGATAGGATTAGTGAAATAGAAGACAAACAACTTGAGGCACAACAGAGAGAAGAAGAAAGAGACTCAAAAATAATAAAAAATGAGAAAGCCCTACAGGAATTGTCTGACTCCATCAGAAAGAATAACATAAGAATAATAGGTATATCAGAGGGAGAAGAGAAAGAAAATGGAATGGAGAATATACTCAAACAAATAGTAGACGAGAACTTCCCAAGCCTGTGGAAGGAACTAAAGCCTCAAATTCAAGAAGCAAACAGAACACCAAGTTTTCTTAACCCCAACAAACCCACTCCAAGGCACATCATAATAAAGATGACACAAACCAATGACAAAGAAAAAATTCTCAAGGCAGCCAGGGAAAAGAAGAGTACAACATATAAAGGAAGGCCTATTAGATTATCATCAGATTTCTCAGCAGAAACTCTACAAGCTAGAAGAGAGTGGACCCCAATATTTAAAGCCCTGAAAGAGAGGAACTTTCAGCCAAGAATACTATACCCATCAAAGCTATCCTTCAAGTATGAAGGAGATATAAAAACATTCACAAATACAGAAAAGATGAGAGAATTTATCAACAGAAAGCCCCCACTCCAGGAAATACTAAGGGGGGTTTTCCAACCAGATTCAAAGAACAAAAGAAAACAACACCACAAGTAACAGCTCCACCAAGAACACAATAAAACCAAACTTAAACTGTGACAACAAAGGAAAAAAAGGGGGGAGAGGATGGAGATTAACAGTAGCAAAGGATGATGAAGTGCAGAAATACTTATAAGATAGGGTACTACAATGAATATGGTAGGTACCCTTTTCATTACTTAATGGTAACCACCCTTAAAAAAACCACCACAAAAACACTTGACTTAAAAAAAGTAGCAACAGAGGAAAGAAGTATGGAACACAAACAAACAAAAACAAATGATAGAAAAACAAAAGAGAAGAATCAAACTAGATACAAAACTAACAGAAAGCAATTTATAAAATGGCAGTAGGGAACCCACAAGTGTCAATAATTACACTAAATGTAAATGGATTAAACTTACCAATAAAAAGACACAGAGTAGCAGAATGGATTAAAAAAGAAAATCCAACTATATGCTGCCTACAAGAAACACATCTAAGCAACAAGGATAAAAACAAATTCAAAGTGAAAGGCTGGAAAACAATACTCCAAGCAAACAACACCCAAAAAAAAGCAGGTGTAGCAATACTCATATCTAATAATGCTGACTACAAGACAGAAAAAGTACTCAGAGACAAAAATGGTCATTTCATAATGATTAAGGGGAAGTTGAATCAAGAAGACATAACAATCCTTAATATATATGCACCAAACCAAGGAGCACCAAAATATATAAGACAGCTACTTATTGACCTTAAAACAAAAACTAACAAAAATACAATCATACTTGGAGACCTCAATACACCGCTGACGGCTCTAGATCGGTCATCCAAACAGAGAATCAATAAAGATATAGTGGCCTTAAACGAAATACTAGAACACCTGGATATGATAGACATCTACAGGACACTTCATCCCAAAGCGACAGAGTATACATTTTTCTCTAGTGTACATGGAACATTCTCAAGAATTGACCATATGTTGGGCCACAAAGACAATATCAGCAAATTTAGAAAAATTGAAATTGTACCAAGCATATTTTCTGATCATAAAGCCTTGAAACTAGAATTCAACTGCAAAAAAGAGGGGGAAAAACCCACAAAAATGTGGAAACTAAACAACACACTTCTAAAAAATGAATGGGTCAAAGAAGAAATAAGCGCAGAAATCAAAAGATATATACAGACAAATGAAAATGAAAATACGACATATCAGAATCTCTGGGATGCAGCAAAAGCAGTAATAAGAGGAAAGTTCATATCACTTCAGGCCTATATGAACAAACAAGAGAGAGCCGAAGTAAACCACTTAACTTCACACCTTAAGGAACTAGAAAAAGAAGAACAAAGACAACCCAAAACCAGCCGAAGAAAGGAGATAATAAAAATCAGAGCAGAAATAAATGAAATAGAGAACAGAAAAACTATAGAAAAAATCAATAAAACAAGGAGCTGGTTCTTTGAAAAGATCAACAAAATTGACAAACCCTTGGCAAGACTCACCAAGGAAAAAAGACACAGGACTCAAATAAATAAAATCCAAAATGAAAGAGGAGAGATCACCACAGACATCATAGAAACAAAAAGAATTATTGTAGAATACTATGAAAAATTATATGCCACCAAATACAACAACCTAGAAGAAATGGATAAATTCCTAGAACAATACAACCTTCCTAGACTGAGTCATGAAGAAGCAGAAAGCCTAAACAGACCAATCAGCAGGGAGGAAAGAGAAAAAACTATTAAAAATCTCCCCAAAAATAAAAGTCCAGGCCCAGACGGTTATACTAGTGAATTCTATCAAACATTCAAAGAAGACTTGGTTCCTATTCTACTCAAAGTCTTCCAAAAAATTGAAGAAGAAGCAATACTTCCAAACACATTTTATGAGGCCAACATAACCCTCATACCAAAACCTGGCAAGGATGGCACAAAGAAAGAAAACTACAGACCAATATCTCTAATGAATACAGATGCTAAAATACTAAACAAAATACTGGCAAACCGAATACAACAACATATTAAACAAATAATACATCATGATCAAGTGGGATTCATCCCAGAATCTCAAGGATGGTTCAACATACGCAAAACGGTTAACGTAATACACCATATCAACAAAACAAAGAACAAAAACCACATGATCTTATCAATAGATGCAGAAAAGGCTTTTGATAAAATACAACACAATTTTATGTTTAAGACTCTCAACAAAATGGGTATAGAAGGAAAATATCTCAACATGATAAAGGCCATATATGATAAACCATCAGCCAACATCCTATTAAACGGCATAAAACTGAGGACTTTCTACCTTAAATCAGGAACAAGACAGGGTTGTCCACTCTCTCCACTCTTATTCAACGTGGTGCTAGAAGTTCTGGCCAGAGCAATCAGACAAGACAAAGAAATAAAAGGCATCCATATCGGAAAAGAAGAAGTAAAGCTATCACTTCTTGCTGATGATATGATCCTATACATCGAAAACCCGAAGGACTCCACAAAAAGATTATTAGAAACAATAAACCAATACAGTAAGGTCGCAGGATACAAAATTAACATACAAAAGTCCATAGCCTTTCTATATGCCAACAATGAAATATTAGAAAACGAACTCAAAAAAATAATCCCCTTCACGATTGCAACAAAAAAAATAAAATACCTAGGAATAAACATAACAAAGAACGTAAAGGACCTATATAATGAAAATTACAAAGCATTGTTAAGGGAAATCGAAAAAGATACAATGAGATGGAAAAATATTCCTTGTTCTTGGATAGGAATATTATATAATCAATAAATATAATCAAAATGGCCATATTACCCAAAGCAATATACAAATTTAATGCAATTCCCATCAAAATCCCTATGAGATTTTTTAAAGAAATGGAACAAAAAATCATCAGATTTATATGGAACTATAAAAAACCCCGAATAGCCAAAACAATCCTAAGGAAAAAGAATGAAGCTGGGGGCATTACAATACCTGACTTTAAACTGTATTATAGGGCCACGATAATCAAAACAGCATGGTATTGGCAAAAAAAATAGACACTCAGACCAATGGAACAGAATAGAAAGCCCAGAAATAAAACCACATATATATGGTCAAATAATCTTTGATAAAGGGGCCAACAACACACAATGGAGAAAAGAAAGCCTCTTCAACAAATGGTGTTGGGAAAACTGGAAAGCCACATGCAAAAGAATGAAACTCGACTACAGCCTGTCCCCGTGTACTAAAATTAATTCAAAATGGATCAAAGACCTAAATATAAGACCTGAAACAATAAAGTACACAGAAGAAGACATAGGTACTAAAATCATGGACCTGGGTTTTAAAGAACATTTTATGAACTTGACTCCAATGGCAAGAGAAGTGAAGGCAAAGATAAATGAATGGGACTACATCAGAATTAAAAGTTTTTGCTCAGCAAGAGAAACTGATATCAAAATAAACAGACAGCCAACTATATGGGAACTGATATTTTCAAACGACAGCTCAGATAAGGGCCTAATATCCAAAATTTACAAAGAACTCATAAAACTCAACAACAAACAAACAAACAATCCAATAAAAAAATGGGAAGAGGACATGAACAGACACTTCTCCCAGGAAGAGATACAAATGGCCAACAGATATATGAAAAGATGCTCAGCTTCATTAGTTATTAGAGAAATGCAAATCAAAACTACAATGAGATACCACCTCACTCCTGTTAGATTAGCTATTATCAACAAGACGGGTAATAGCAAATGTTGGAGAGGCTGTGGAGAAAAAGGAACCCTCATTCACTGTTGGTGGGACTGTAAAGTAGTACAACCATTATGGAGGAAAGTATGGTGGTTCCTCAAAAAACTGCAAATAGAACTACCTTATGACCCAGCAATCCCTCTACTGGGTATATACCCCAAAACCTCAGAAACATTGATACGTGAAGACACATGTAGCCCCATGTTCATTGCAGCACTGTTCACAGTGGCCAAGACATGGAAACAACCAAAAAGCCCTTCAATAGAAGACTGGATAAAGAAGATGTGGCACATATACACTATGGAATACTACTCAGCCATAAGAAATGATGACATCAGATCATTTACAGCAAAATGGTGGGATCTTGATAACATTATATGGAGTGAAATAAGCAAATCAGAAAAAAACAAGAACTACATGATTCCATACATTGGTGGAACATAAAAATGAGACTAAGAGACATGGACAAGAGTGTGGTGGTAGCCCTGGCCGGTTGGCTCAGCGGTAGAGCGTCGGCCTGGCGTGCGGAGGACCCGGGTTTGATTCCCGGCCAGGGCACATAGGAGAAGCGCCCATTTGCTTCTCCACCCCTCCGCCGCGCTTTCCTCTCTGTCTCTCTCTTCCCCTCCCGCAGCCAAGGCTCCATTTGGAGCAAAAGATGGCCCGGGCGCTGGGGATCGCTCTGTGGCCTCTGCCTCAGGCGCTAGAGTGGCTCTGGTCGCAACATGGCGACGCCCAGGGTAGGCAGAGCATCACCCCCTGGTGGGCAGAGCGTCGCCCCATGGTGGGCGTGCCGGGTGGATCCCGGTCGGGCGCATGCGGGAGTCTGTCTGACTGTCTCTCCCTGTTTCCAGCTTCAGAAAAATGAAGAAAAAAAATTTAAAAAAAAAAAAAAAAAAGAGTGTGGTGGTTACCAAGGGTGGGGGGGGAGGGAGGACATGGGAGGGAGGGAGGGAGAGAGTTAGGGGGAGGGGGAGGGGCACAGAGAACTAGATAGAGGGTGACGGAGGACAATCTGACTTTGGGCGAGGGGTTTGCAACATAATTTGATGACAAAATAACCTAGACATGTTTTCTTTGAATATATGTACCCTGATTTATTAATGTCATCCCATTACCATTAATAAAAAATTATTAAAAATTAAAAAATATATATATATAATTTGAATATCACAATGTCTATGAAACCTTCTTCCTTTGTCTTCCTGTAGCCACTTATAAGATACCTCCTTAATAGCACTTATCATGTTGTTTTATGATGTTATTTTTTTTTTAAATCATGAAACAATTTTAGTCAACCCAGCCAAAGAAAAAATCAGAGAACTTCAAGACAGGTCAATAGAAGTTACTCAAACTGAGACACAGAAAGAAAAAAAGTAAAAAAAAAAACAACAAAAGAAAACCCACTAAGCAAGGTAAATACAAAAACATATAAAACATCTGAGCATATAATAATCAAACTGTTGCAAACAAGAGACCTAGAGAAAATGTTGAGGGCAGCCAGAGGAAGGACGTGTTATAGACAGAAGAGCAAAGGTAAGAATCACAGCACCTCTTGTCAGAAGACTTGTAAATGCTGAAATGAAAAAAAGAGTCATCAAGAATTTTGTAGCCAGTGAAATATCTTTCAAAAATGAAGAAATCAGAAGTTCCTCAGCCCTGGCTGGTGGCTCAGTGAATAGAGTGTCATTGTTGACCAGCTGATCCTGATGGCGCTGGCTGGATCCCGACGTCACCAGTTCAAGCCCTGTCAGGCTGTGCATGACAAGCAATCAAAAGATATACTGAATGGAACAACAAGTTCATGCTTTTCTCTCTCTTTCCCTTTCCCCCTTCCTCTCTCTCTAAAAAAAAGAAAAGAAAAGAAAAATGGTCCTCAGACAAATAGAAGGGTATTTATATTAAAGGAAAACTCATCTTTTTCTCAACTTTAATTTCTCAAAAATAAAACTAAAATAAACCAGTAGGCATGTATTTTTGTGTTTGTTTATAGCATGTATAAAAATAAAGTATATGACAATGTAAATTGTAAAAATATAAATGAAAAATGCATGAGGACAAAAGATGAGAGGTAGGATTTTGGAATATACTGTCATAAGGTTCTTACTCTACATGTGAAGTAGTATTATTGTGGTTGAAGGTGGAGTCTGATTAATTAAAGATGGATATTAAAGCAAGTTTGGATTGATGAAGAATCTGGAGAGAAATCATCCTATGAACTGAATGAACAAGGGTATGTGAAGAAGTATGAAAAACTGAGAGAGCCTTCCAGGGAAGATAAAGGAGCTGTTAAGGCAACAACAGGACTAGGATTGATGCAACTGAAATGTCAGGAGTACCTAAAATCTCTAGGCTAAGGCAAGTTTTAGATTTCTTAAGAGAACAAGCAGCCATCGATTTGAACAGAGGAGGTACAATAAACAGTGTCTGAGGCGGATTATTATTGCAGCTGCTCTGTATGAGAGATGGACATGCTTTCACAGTCTTTGATCGTCTGGGCAAAAACACACCAGGACAGGCACTAGAGAGAACATACTGAGTTGCTACTCTGTAGAAACCATGTTTCTTAAGTTTGCTCCCCAGTCTCAACCACCAGTGCAACATTATCCCATAGTCTTGTGGTATTAATATCTCCAGTGTACTTTGACCTTGGTGGGTCTAGGATGATCCAGTATGAGAAGGACCCATGATTAATTAGGAAGGAGCAGTATATGGCAGAGGCCCTAGCTCTGGGTGAGCCTTGGCAGAAAGCCCCTGATCTGTCTCCCTCATAGATAAGGGCCCCACTTTCAGTGCATGCAGTTGGCATCTTCCTCACCCTCTCTGGAGACTTGCCCACTGTGGTTCTCAGAGCTTGGTTATCGTCATTGTCACAGACCCCTGAAAAGGTGTCTTCTTTCCTTTATTGACAGCAAGTGACAACAGGATTATTTGTCTTTTATATTTAGGGACAGAGTTTTATTATAAAAGTATCAGTTTATTATATGGACACCGGTTGTATTGGATTAGAGCTCACCCTAACGATTAGCATCGGAGATTCTCAAAGGCTCGTACTCTGCTTAGACTTACAGGATCACTTGAGTGTCCCATTTAGGGGCTTTACTCCCAGTGATCCAAATAACCTTCATGGTGGCAGTGAGAAACCCTGAAAATGTAGTAAGTTTTAGGATGGAGGAGCATGTCCTATGTCATGAATTTATGACTTGAGCTAAAGCAGGGCATAGCCACTTTTATAGGCATGGTGTTAAAACTTAAAAACAAAATAAATATAGGAGGCAGAAAGAAGAGAGGTAGTGCACTTTGTTAATACTGTTTGGTATCCATGCTTTAATTGCATGACATTTCTAAGATGATAACTTGGATATCAAATGAACCTAAAAACCATAAATAACGATCTGGGTCAGTGTTTAAAGTATGCATTTCACACAAGCCTTGAAAGCCATGGAACCTGAAACAGATATATCATCCTTACTAAAATTCAGGTAGATACTGCTGGCCGTGTTTTAAAAATGGAGAAACTCAGACCCAGAGAGGTTAAATAAATCACCTGGGTCAGAGAGATACAAATTTTGGTTTACATAAGCTACCACACCATGCTTCTGGGAATAATCATGAGAGGCCAGTCCGGAGGGGCCCTGGCAAGTGTAGGCTTTATTCTATAGGAAATAAAGAGGCCCTGAATATTTTTGAGCAAGATGTAGGCAAGATCAGCCCAGTGCTGGTATGTGGAACGCTGTGACCAGAAGACCAGACCAGAGCTCGACAAAGAAGCAGCTATTACAATATTCCAGCTAGGAGATGAGAGTGACTTGAACTATAGCAATGACAGCAACAACGGAAAGGAAGGATATTACAATGTGACAGATGGTAAAAACTTAAGGATTCACAATACTTTCATTTTAAAGAACTTTGAAAAAATTTTTTTATCCCAGTTGACACTGGAAATTTCTAGAATGTCATTACAGCCCATCAAAGCCTTTGATTAGCATGAGCTAATAATAATCACTGTTGATTTACCAAGTTGACAAGTGCAAGCAAAGAACCTCAATGACGATTTTAGTTGCTTTTGGAGCATTTCTGCGGATAAAAGTGCGGTTTCCGTTAGGCATTCCAAAATACGGAAGACCTAGGAAAGTAACTTCTGGATGCTTATCACTGCTCTCTGAAACCCCAGGAGACTCCCAAGTTGGAAACTACGGATGGGACCCAGAATATCTCTGTTTACAGGTGAAGAGACTTATCCTTTGACAAATTCCAAATCACATTTCACATTATTCACAAAATGGAGCTGGAACAAACCTCCTGAATCTTGTTTAAAATTAGTTACATTCTGCTGAGAATTAACAAGACCTGGTGTTTGGCTAGTGGCACTTTGGAGGAAAAACGAAGTAGCTAAAAAGCAAGTAATGATCCCCTTATTTCTTTTGCTCAAGACTGTGTTTTCCATTATTAAAAGTTTGCTTAAAGCAAGATAAACCATTATTTCTGGTTTAAAATTGGCTGCTAAAACTACCACCTGGATATTTTTTCTAACATTGATTTCTCCGCTGCATATTTTCTCATTATTCTGTCATTTTAAACAAGAATAAGCATTACTGTTTCTTGATTCATTCTGACATCATGATACATTAATAATCATATTGTTTAAAAGTTTCATTGTTATTGGCCCTGGCCGGTTGGCTCAGCGGTAGAGCGTCGGCCTAGCGTGTGGAGGACCCGGGTTCGATTCCCGGCCAGGGCACACAGGAGAAGCGCCCATTTGCTTCTCCACCCCTCCGCCGCGCTTTCCTCTCTGTCTCTCTCTTCCCCTCCCGCAGCCAAGGCTCCATTGGAGCAAAGATGGCCCGGGCGCTGGGGATGGCTCTGTGGCCTCTGCCTCAGGCGCTAGAGTGGCTCTGGTCGCAACATGGCGACGGCCAGGATGGGCAGAGCATCGCCCCCTGGTGGGCAGAGCGTTGCCCCTGGTGGGCGTGCCGGGTGGATCCCGGTCGGGCGCATGCGGGAGTCTGTCTGACTGTCTCTCCCTGTTTCCAGCTTCAGAAAAATGAAAAAAAAAAAAAAAAAAAGTTTCATTGTTATTATATAAAAAAAAATGGGACCTTAACAGACTCAAAGTTTGAATCCCACTTATTCCACTCTATGACCTTTTTTCCTTCCATAACTCTGCAACCAGAGTATCACAAGTTTTGGGTATTAATTGCTTATTCAGACCAACCTCAAAGATCTCTAAAGAGATGTTCATATTTTATGGTAAAAGTCAAGGTGCTATATTATTAGCAAATGGTTGTCATTAAAGGGAAGGGTAAGTGAATCAGCAGTCACAGATTATCTGTCCCTGTCAAGTGTGACATTTAGGGAACAAATTAATATGTGTATTTTCGTATTGTCACCTCAGTCATTCATGTTCTCTCTCTCTCTCTCTCTCTCTCTCTCAACTGTTCTCAGCATTTAGGTAAAGGCTTTGCTGCTAAATCTTTAACTTCTCAAAGTAACCCAAGTTCACACAAAATATTCTGTAACTTACCTCTCCTTTTTCACATTAAGTATTCCTCTTGTATGGTAAACTATGACAGTTTAGAATGAAGTGTAGGAGAAATACTTTTAAAATCCTGTCAGCTACATAAAGCCTGAGCTATTAATGTACTACTGAAAATAAAGTGTGGGAAGGATGAGATCTACCGTATTTCCCCATGTATAAATGCACCTTAATTATGGGGCCCAAAATTTGAAAAAAAAAAGTATTATATAAAGTAATTAAACTCAAGTTTTATTTATTATGAAATTCATACAAACCCTCATCACTGTCAAAACTCCCATCCATTAGCTTGTCCTCATTTGTGTCTGATAACGAATCACTGTCTTCATACATTGCCTCATCCTCAGTTCCATCTATGGCATTTGAAATGCTGCACTTCTTAAATGACTTAACAATGATCTCAATCTTGATATTATCCCAGGATCTTTTCATTCAAGTACAAACTTCTCCTATAGTTGGTTTCTTCACTCTTCCTTGCTGGTGTCAAATTGTCCCCAGAAGACTTCATCCATTGGTTCCATTCGTCTCTAATGGCAACTTTGAAGGGTTTGTTAATGCTGACATCACGTGGTTGTAACTTGGATGTCAAGCTTCCAGGTATGACAGCAAGTTTTGTTTTTTGTTCTACAACAATCTTCTTCATGTTTTTTGTTACGTATGCCCTGAACTGATAAAGCACCAATAGGGCAGGTTTGCATAAGAGCCCACCTGGTCTCCTTCTCCAAACTTTCTCAAACCAGATTTTCATCCCATCCTGATCCATTCAACCCTTATCATGAACATGGACAATCACTCCTTGAGGAATGTCTCCTTTTGGCATTGCTTTGTGTTTGAAAATCAGCATAGGAGGCAGCCTGATTTCATTGGCACAACAAGCTAGAACAACTGTATAATGGCTCTTTCCATGTCCACTTGTCTTCATAGTTATAGTTTTCACCCCCTTCTTATCAACAGTTCTGTTACTTGGGACATCAAATTGAGGGGGACTTCATCCATATTTGCAGTCTGTCCCAACTCAAACTGATGTTTAGAGAAGAGCAGAAATTGTAAATTCAGTCTTGAACAGTTGTGTTAAATCAGCCCCAGGGCATCCAAGTAAAGAGGACCCCACTCTCAGGGAGTCTGATGGATGGAGCTCCCACAGAGAGTGTGGGGGGAAGAGAGCTGGGTCAAGACAGAAACAACAATCCCAACACAAAGTCTGAAGGGAGAAAAAGAGCCTGCAAAAGATGAGGAGAGGACATACTTTTGGGGCAAGTGATTGGCACATTAGAGTGATATAATTGCTTATTTCAGCTTTACTATAGAGCAATGCTATTTAATGGTGTCACTTCAAGTAAAACACCTGTTTATTTCTCATTTTATCCATATGCCTTTTACTTTGGCTGACACTGTATAACCTTTTTAGTAAATACAACACGAAGATGCCAATAGTTCTTTCTGAATATCAAAGAGAAATAAAATCAAAGAAAGGACCCATAGGAATAGCTACATGCACTACATGCAAGGACCTTCTGCTCATAGCTTTCAGGCATCTTTTGGGCAAGTCTGGTGCCTGTACACATGCTTAGTCCATCCCATTTCATGAACCTGAAGCACCAATTGTGTCTTTCTTTGAAATCAGTAACTTCTTTTTCATCAACAATTCTTCTTGCGTCATGCTGAACCATCTTTGTGGACACAGGAATTCCAATTGCCCTTTGCTCTTCAATCCATATCTCCAATTCCCTCTCTAAATCAGGCCACTTTGCTGACTTGCCTCTCTGGCCTTCTTCTGCCATGGTGTTTTCAGTAGGGTTTTTTTCTCTCATAGCCAGTCTCAGATTGATTTCTCAGTTGGAGGAGGACCAAACTTACATTCAGTAGCATGATTTCCATTCACTTTTGCAAACTGGATCACTTTAACTTGAATTAAGCACTGTATAAAAGTATTTTTCTGAGCCATTTGTGGGCAGAACATTGCAAAACATAAACTACCATAATATACCGGTAACAAGTGCAAAACAATGAGCGCAAAGACAACAAGCGTGAAAAAGTAGGAAGTGCAAGTAAAAAAATCTACAACCACTGTATAAGACGCACCCGGTTTTTAGAGCCCAAATTTTTCGGAAAAGGGTGTGTCTTATATATGGGGAAATATGATACTTAAAAAAAGAAGAGGAAAGAGAAGGAGGAGAAGATTGATTACAGCCTTGAACTTTCTCCACTTGGCCAAAAGGAGAATGTAAAGTGTAAAGGCCCTTTTAGCAGGGTGACTGGGAGAGAGTTCTGTTTCAATGGACAGGTTGAGTCACAGACCACAAGTTATGGATGCAAATTTGGAATCTCAAGGAATTGGAAGGGAAGTATAAGCAAAGAAGGGAGGGCTGGACAAAGAAGAGCTAGCTTATGGAATGGGAACCGTTCTGTCTGGAAAACAGGAGACTTAGTGATAACCAAAAAAACATAATTAAAGCTCTTTAAAGCTTATGGCATTGATCAGAGTAACTGACCTCTTTAACTAAGCTGAAGCCTGAACTGTAAGAGACTGTATTTGGAATCCCTGTGCTGTTGTAAAGCTAGATAGCCTACGGGTGCTTTTCTGACGTTTCCAGAGAGAGGCTGTGAAATTACTTTGATGCCCTGTTGGTGAAAGTCCTGTAAAAAGAAATTGTAGAGATGGGGAAGGAATAGTTGCATTCCCTTTTAAAACATGCAGGCAAGATATTTGCAGATTCTTATTCTAAATGCTGAGAAAGAAAGTAGATGACTCTGGCTACCACAAGAACAGTTTCTGCGCTTCAAAACAGGAAAGAATAAAGAAGGAGAAAAGGTAGTATTATCCAGGGCACAGAGGTTGCCTGGCCCCTCAGAAATGTTGAATTACGTAAGTAGAGTACAGAAAGTGACAGGGAGATGTAGTGAGAAAGAAGAAGACTATAGAAAAGAGGAAGTTAGAGGAAATGAATACCATTTTAGCTTTTTAAGAAAAATGATGATGTGATTAATAAGGAATTTGGATTTGGAGAATTTGGGGAGGTAAAATAATTACTAGTTAATATTTTAACGTATTGTTAGTATTTTGAAAACACAGTTTCTCTAAGATTGTTTTAATATGGAGTATGGTTCACATGGCAGGTGGGTTCTAGCACGAGTCTGCCTGAACTCAGGAGTGAGAAGAGGCCGCAGCTGGACACTTAGGTCTGACTTATCCCTGTGGCTCTGTGATTTGAGGAAGGCTCACCAGTTATGGAGAAGAATTAGCCATTCAATAGGACTGTTGCAGAATTTTAAGACATTCATTCTGTTCCTTTATCATAACAACTTACAATGAGTTATGCTTAGTTTCATTTTTTTAAATGGCCACTTTGAAATAGCATGATCTAACGGTGTGAAATCCCTCCACCACTCACTCATCTAAAATTGTTCATAATTGCACTCTTTGTTATGGTTTATGAAAAAAGATGGGAAAGTTTTGATCAGAGCATATGTTTTACTGTGTGATACATAGTTTTCCAGACTACTCTGTATATCTTGGATGGCTCATTACCAGTATCAGTAAACAGCTGATAAAACTGTTACACCAGACACTTAGGTGAAAGTGGAGAAACCCATTTCAGTTCTTAAATAAGATTTTTGTTCTATTTACTTTATATCCTTTATATAGCATGATTTCTTAGATTTTTTTTAAATAAATTTTTATTAATGGTAATGGGATGACATTAATAAATCAGGGTACATATATTCAAAGAAAACATGTCTAGATTATTTTGTCATCAAATTATGTTGCAAACCCCTCGCCCAAAGTCAGATTGTCCTCCGTCACCCTCTATCTAGTTCTCTGTGCCCCTCCCCCTCCCCTAACTCTCTCCCTCCCTCCCTCCCATGTCCTCCCCCCCCCACCCTTGGTAACCACCACACTCTTGTCCATGTCTCTTAGTCTCATTTTTATGTTCCACCAATGTATGGAATCATGTAGTTCTTGTTTTTTTCTGATTTGCTTATTTCACTCCATATAATGTTATCAAGATCCCACCATTTTGCTGTAAATGATCTGATGTCATCATTTCTTATGGCTGAATAGTATTCCATAGTGTATATGTGCCACATCTTCTTTATCCAGTCTTCTATTGAAGGGCTTTTTGGTTGTTTCCATGTCTTGGCCACTGTGAACAGTGCTGCAATGAACATGGGGCTACATGTGTCTTCACGTATCAATGTTTCTGAGGTTTTGGGGTATATACCCAGTAGAGGGATTGCTGGGTCATAAGGTAGTTCTATTTGCAGTTTTTTGAGGAACCACCATACTTTCCTCCATAATGGTTGTACTACTTTATAGTCCCACCAACAGTGAATGAGGGTTCCTTTTTCTCCACAGCCTCTCCAACATTTGCTATTACCCGTCTTGTTGATAATAGCTAATCTAACAGGAGTGAGGTGGTATCTCATTGTAGTTTTGATTTGCATTTCTCTAATAACTAATGAAGCTGAGCATCTTTTCATATATCTGTTGGCCATTTGTATCTCTTCCTGGGAGAAGTGTCTGTTCATGTCCTCTTCCCATTTTTTTATTGGATTGTTTGTTTGTTTGTTGTTGAGTTTTATGAGTTCTTTGTAAATTTTGGATATTAGGCCCTTATCTGAGCTGTCGTTTGAAAATATCAGTTCCCATATAGTTGGCTGTCTGTTTATTTTGATATCAGTTTCTCTTGCTGAGCAAAAACTTTTAATTCTGATGTAGTCCCATTCATTTATCTTTGCCTTCACTTCTCTTGCCATTGGAGTCAAGTTCATAAAATGTTCTTTAAAACCCAGGTCCATGATTTTAGTACCTATGTCTTCTTCTATGTACTTTATTGTTTCAGGTCTTATATTTAGGTCTTTGATCCATTTTGAATTAATTTTAGTACACGGGGACAGGCTGTAGTCGAGTTTCATTCTTTTGCATGTGGCTTTCCAGTTTTCCCAACACCATTTGTTGAAGAGGCTTTCTTTTCTCCATTGTGTGTTGTTGGCCCCTTTATCAAAGATTATTTGACCATATATATGTGGTTTTATTTCTGGGCTTTCTATTCTGTTCCATTGGTCTGAGTGTCTATTTTTTTGCCAATACCATGCTGTTTTGATTATCGTGGCCCTATAATACAGTTTAAAGTCAGGTATTGTAATGCCCCCAGCTTCATTCTTTTTCCTTAGGATTGTTTTGGCTATTCGGGGTTTTTTATAGTTCCATATAAATCTGATGATTTTTTGTTCCATTTCTTTAAAAAATCTCATAGGGATTTTGATGGGAATTGCATTAAATTTGTATATTGCTTTGGGTAATATGGCCATTTTGATTATATTTATTCTTCCTATCCAAGAACAAGGAATATTTTTCCATCTCATTGTATCTTTTTCGATTTCCCTTAACAATGCTTTGTAATTTTCATTATATAGGTCCTTTACGTTCTTTGTTATGTTTATTCCTAGGTATTTTATTTTTTTTGTTGCAATCGTGAAGGGGATTATTTTTTTGAGTTCGTTTTCTAATATTTCATTGTTGGCATATAGAAAGGCTATGGACTTTTGTATGTTAATTTTGTATCCTGCGACCTTACTGTATTGGTTTATTGTTTCTAATAATCTTTTTGTGGAGTCCTTCGGGTTTTCGATGTATAGGATCATATCATCAGCAAGAAGTGATAGCTTTACTTCTTCTTTTCCGATATGGATGCCTTTTATTTCTTTGTCTTGTCTGATTGCTCTGGCCAGAACTTCTAGCACCACGTTGAATAAGAGTGGAGAGAGTGGACAACCCTGTCTTGTTCCTGATTTAAGGTAGAAAGTCCTCAGTTTTATGCCGTTTAATAGGATGTTGGCTGATGGTTTATCATATATGGCCTTTATCATGTTGAGATATTTTCCTTCTATACCCATTTTGTTGAGAGTCTTAAACATAAAATTGTGTTGTATTTTATCAAAAGCCTTTTCTGCATCTATTGATAAGATCATGTGGTTTTTGTTCTTTGTTTTGTTGATATGGTGTATTACGTTAACCGTTTTGCGTATGTTGAACCATCCTTGAGATTCTGGGATGAATCCCACTTGATCATGATGTATTATTTGTTTAATATGTTGTTGTATTCGGTTTGCCAGTATTTTGTTTAGTATTTTAGCATCTGTATTCATTAGAGATATTGGTCTGTAGTTTTCTTTCTTTGTGCCATCCTTGCCAGGTTTTGGTATGAGGGTTATGTTGGCCTCATAAAATGTGTTTGGAAGTATTGCTTCTTCTTCAATTTTTTGGAAGACTTTGAGTAGAATAGGAACCAAGTCTTCTTTGAATGTTTGATAGAATTCACTAGTATAACCGTCTGGGCCTGGACTTTTATTTTTGGGGAGATTTTTAATAGTCTTTTCTCTTTCCTCCCTGCTGATTGGTCTGTTTAGGCTTTCTGCTTCTTCATGACTCAGTCTAGGAAGGTTGTATTGTTCTAGGAATTTATCCATTTCTTCTAGGTTGTTGTATTTGGTGGCATATAATTTTTCATAGTATTCTACAATAATTCTTTTTGTTTCTATGATGTCTGTGGTGATCTCTCCTCTTTCATTTTGGATTTTATTTATTTGAGTCCTGTGTCTTTTTTCCTTGGTGAGTCTTGCCAAGGGTTTGTCAATTTTGTTGATCTTTTCAAAGAACCAGCTCCTTGTTTTACTGATTTTTCTATAGTTTTTCTGTTCTCTATTTCATTTATTTCTGCTCTGATTTTTATTATCTCCTTTCTTCGGCTGGTTTTGGGTTGTCTTTGTTCTTCTTTTTCTAGTTCCTTAAGGTGTGAAGTTAAGTGGTTTACTTCGGCTCTCTCTTGTTTGTTCATATAGGCCTGAAGTGATATGAACTTTCCTCTTATTACTGCTTTTGCTGCATCCCAGAGATTCTGATATGTCGTATTTTCATTTTCATTTGTCTGTATATATCTTTTGATTTCTGCGCTTATTTCTTCTTTGACCCATTCATTTTTTAGAAGTGTGTTGTTTAGTTTCCACATTTTTGTGGGTTTTTCCCCCTCTTTTTTGCAGTTGAATTCTAGTTTCAAGGCTTTATGATCAGAAAATATGCTTGGTACAATTTCAATTTTTCTAAATTTGCTGATATTGTCTTTGTGGCCCAACATATGGTCAATTCTTGAGAATGTTCCATGTACACTAGAGAAAAATGTATACTCTGTCGCTTTGGGATGAAGTGTCCTGTAGATGTCTATCATATCCAGGTGTTCTAGTATTTCGTTTAAGGCCACTATATCTTTATTGATTCTCTGTTTGGATGACCGATCTAGAGCCGTCAGCGGTGTATTGAGGTCTCCAAGTATGATTGTATTTTTGTTAGTTTTTGTTTTAAGGTCAATAAGTAGCTGTCTTATATATTTTGGTGCTCCTTGGTTTGGTGCATATATATTAAGGATTGTTATGTCTTCTTGATTCAACTTCCCCTTAATCATTATGAAATGACCATTTTTGTCTCTGAGTACTTTTTCTGTCTTGTAGTCAGCATTATTAGATATGAGTATTGCTACGCCTGCTTTTTTTGGGGTGTTGTTTGCTTGGAGTATTGTTTTCCAGCCTTTCACTTTGAATTTGTTTTTATCCTTGTTGCTTAGATGTGTTTCTTGTAGGCAGCATATAGTTGGATTTTCTTTTTTAATCCATTCTGCTACTCTGTGTCTTTTTATTGGTAAGTTTAATCCATTTACATTTAGTGTAATTATTGACACTTGTGGGTTCCCTACTGCCATTTTATAAATTGCTTTCTGTTAGTTTTGTATCTAGTTTGATTCTTCTCTTTTGTTTTTCTATCATTTGTTTTTGTTTGTTTGTGTTCCATACTTCTTTCCTCTGTTGCTACTTTTTTTAAGTCAAGTGTTTTTGTGGTGGTTTTTTTAAGGGTGGTTACCATTAAGTAATGAAAAGGGTACCTACCATATTCATTGTAGTACCCTATCTTATAAGTATTTCTGCACTTCATCATCCTTTGCTACTGTTAATCTCCATCCTCTCCCCCCTTTTTTTCCTTTGTTGTCACAGTTTAAGTTTGGTTTTATTGTGTTCTTGGTGGAGCTGTTACTTGTGGTGTTGTTTTCTTTTGTTCTTTGAATCTGGTTGGAAAACCCCCTTTAGTATTTCCTGGAGTGGGGGCTTTCTGTTGATAAATTCTCTCATCTTTTCTGTATTTGTGAATGTTTTTTTTTTTTTTTTTTTTCATTTTTCTGAAGCTAGAAACAGGGAGAGACAGTCAGACAGACTCCCGCATGCGCCCGACCGGGATCCACCCGGCACGCCCACCAGGGGCGACGCTCTATCCACCAGGGGGCGATGCTCTGCCCATCCTGGGCGTCGCCATGTTGCGACCCTCCTGGGTGTCGCCATGTTGCGACCAGAGCCACTCTAGCGTCTGGGGCAGAGGCCACAGAGCCATCCCCAGCGCCCGGGCCATCTTTGCTCCAATGGAGCCCTGGCTGCGGGAGGGGAAGAGAGAGACAGAGAGGAAGGCGCGGCGGAGGGGTGGAGAAGCAAATGGGCGCTTCTCCTATGTGCCCTGGCCGGGAATCGAACCCGGGTCCTCCGCACGCTAGGCCGACGCTCTACCGCTGAGCCAACCGGCCAGGGCCTGTGAATGTTTTTATATCTCCTTCATACTTGAAGGATAGCTTTGATGGGTATAGTATTCTTGGCTGAAAGTTCCTCTCTTTCAGGGCTTTAAATATTGGGGTCCACTCTCTTCTAGCTTGTAGAGTTTCTGCTGAGAAATCTGATGGTAATCTAATAGGCCTTCCTTTATATGTTGTACTCTTCTTTTCCCTGGCTGCCTTGAGAATTTTTTCTTTGTCATTGGTTTGTGTCATCTTTATTATGATGTGCCTTGGAGTGGGTTTGTTGGGGTTAAGAAAACTTGGTGTTCTGTTTGCTTCTTGATTTTGAGGCTTTAGTTCCTTCCACAGGCTTGGGAAGTTCTCGTCTACTATTTGTTTGAGTATATTCTCCATTCCATTTTCTTTCTCTTCTCCCTCTGATATACCTATTATTCTTATGTTATTCTTTCTGATGGAGTCAGACAATTCCTGTAGGGCTTTCTCGTTTTTTATTATTTTTGAGTCTCTTTCTTCTTCTCTCTGTTGTGCCTCAAGTTGTTTGTCTTCTATTTCACTAATCCTATCTTCAATCTGGGCTGTTCTGTTAGCTAAGCTTGTTACCTCGTTTTTCAGCTCGTGAATTGAGTTTTTCATTTCTGTTTGATTTGTTTTTATAGTTTCAATTTCCTTGGTAATATATTCTTTGTGTTCATTGAGTTGTTTTCTGATCTCCCTATATTGCCTTTCTGTGTTTTCTTGTATATCTCTGAGTATTTTTAAGATTTCTATTTTAAATTCTCTGTCATTTAGCTCCAAGGCTTCCAATATGTTAAGTCTTTTCTCCATAGATTTTTCCACATCTATTTGTGTTACCTCTCTTTCTTTTGTATCCATAATATTCGATTTCCTCTTTCTTATCGGCATCTGAGGGTGGTCTTATTGATAGCACACAGGCGCACTTCCTTGCGGTTTGAAAGAACGTCCCTGTGGTAGATTCCTCCACACCCTCGTCTCTCAGATTCAAGTGATAACAGTCCTTTCGCTATCAGTTTGTGTGGAACTCCGGAATGCTCCGAGGATAAATTTTTCTGTTTCTAGTTGATAAATTTGTTGTGATTTAGGGGAGAGCTGTCGGACGTGCTGCTCACGGCGCCATTTCCGTGATGTCACTCCCCAAAAGGGCCGATTTCTTAGATTTAAAGGTTAAGAAAGTTCAAAAGAAGATAAGGCAGTAAGGAAAGGCAGAGTAAAGGCTTAATATGAATACTGAAAATGTCTGTGCCCAGTCACTTAAGAACAACAAATTATTTTCATCTATGCATTTTAAAGGAGCTCTAGAAATTTTTGGTTAGTCATTATTGATGTATCTACTTGAAAGCTGTGTTATCAAAATTGTTATGGAAATAATACATGGGCATGTTTTGTCTTGGGCTGGATTCTGTGGAGGCAGAGACCCTGAGGGGCTACTGAGGGAGTGCTCTCCCATTCCTTCATGGAGACAGGAAACAGGAGAGTAGGGGAAGAAGGCAGACAAATAATTGATTTCAGGAGCATTCCAGCCTCAGCCTGATCTCACCAGCAGCTCCGTCCATGGAATTGCAGAGATGGCCCAGGGATTAGGGGCTGCTGCCAGGTGATACCCATCAGCCACGAGCCTGGGGGTAAGCTGTTAGCAGCCAACACTTGTAACACCTGGGAATAGGTGTACCAACCTCATATATATATATATATTTGTCTCCATGTAACATGTCCTCAGACTGTCAGAGTTGCACAGTGCCTGTCCTTAGCAGGTGTTCAGTTAAATAGCTAGTGCGAGATACTACAGAAAAGACACTGAAGAAGTAGATAACAAGAAATAGATAATAACTAACATTTATAAGGCATTTGCCATGTACAGACATCATGCATGGATAATTTTGTGAAGCAGGAACTGTTGTGCCTCATCTTACACCTCCAGAAACTGAGGTGGAAACTGAAATGTTTTCCAAAGCCACATAGCTAACGTAAGAGCCCACCCTCTTAGCCTCTTCATTATGCCAAATGCTCAGAAATGAAGAAGGTGAAATAAATGGGAAAAAACAAATATTAAAAACCACTGACCTTGGGTCATATATACCTTCATAGAGTGGCTTTGTTTTCCTTTAAAAGATAGAATTAACAGCTATATCTCTCTCCTTCTAGAAGGCCAGGTATGTAGACTCCAAGATGACTCTTGAATAAAAAATTCCAGAATCTTTGGATCTGGAAATATCCAGAAGATTCCCAATCATTTTGTTTGTTACGTGAGAAATTAACCATTGAATATAGAGATAGGTGATTATACATTCTACATTGGTTGGTTACATCTAGGCCTGGCAGTAATTAAAAATATGCTATGAATATCATTGGAAGGTATGAGATTAAAATGGATGTTTATTATTTTTTGGCATTTCTCCAAGGCTTGAGTTTCTAAACTCAAAATCCCAAGAATCTTATTCGGAAAAAGCCTCCAACACATTTTGGAGTCATTATAATGAGTCGTTTCACCCTCTTTCTGGATAATTACTGGTTTGCTCTGTGCTGTATATGACATAACCCACTTAAAGTTAAAGGCAAATCCCTCTGTAATTCATTTGATATATTAAAGAAAACCTTAAAATAACACATTTTGAGTGAATACTAATATGATCTTGAAGTGTGTTAAGTATCTGGCTACCTACAAATCTTTACAAATTACATATCATTTTATAAAGAGAACCTTTATTGATTTCTCTTCGATGTGTGCTCAGAATTATGGCCAACCTGCTCAGCTGTCTGTCCTCCAGCTGTGTTCACTGTGACAAGGCAAACGCAGGCTCAGAATCTGCACATTCATAGTAATTGTTCTGACTCTTCCAACAAGACAGCTAAGTAGGTCATGATTTTATGCCAAAAGGAAATGGCTTTCTAGTGGCCAAAAGACTGCTTTTTACATATTCTGTGGAAACCGGTTATGGTGATCTAGTACTAACATCCTTGCTATAGTTGTACTCATTTCTAATTCACTATTTACCCACAATCTCCTCTTTTGCTTTCCTACACAGGAAATAGTGGTGAGATTTCTTTTGAAATGTTTTAAAATTCAAGAAAGCATTTTTGATACAGTTATTGCTAGCTTTCGGGGTAAACACAAATCTAGCCTGGTTTTTAGGGCATGATTTTTGTAATACCTTATATTTCTTGAGATAAACATTCATTTATCTATTCATTTATTCACTTGCACAGCACCTTGTCTAGGTTGGTGACTGTTTGGTTCAGAAGAGATTGTGGGAAAGTGGAAAAGAGGTGCTGATCAGGGGGGAGTTGTTGCTATTGTGGCTTTTATTTCCTTTACCAATGTTGTCATGGTATTTATAAAATAAACATAAACCAGGGGGATTTTCAAAAAGCAATAATGAGACCCAGGAAGTTGTCAGAAAGAGATGTAAATCATTTTGGACTTAAGATGATTTATCTGATTTTTAAGTATTTCCACAAAATGGGATTCTACATAGACAATTATTTGTTCCCCCAATAGAGTAATACGTATCACTTTTTCTGAAATTTACTGTGTGCCAGTTTTATAGTAATTGTGGATTCTCCTACTTAATCCCTTTAGCAATCTGCCATCATACGACTGAGGCACTATGGCTATCACCATTTTATGGATGAGAAAAGAGACTTAGAGAATCAGTAATGCCTCGAGAGTTACACAACTAATAATGGTAGGGCTAGGATTTGAATCCGCATGTTCTAGCTTAAGAGTCTCACTCCACACCTTATCACTTCCCTTGAGCATCACATGCGGTCAAAGCAAACAGTGCATTGTTGTTGACATGATTGAGAAACCTAATTTTCCAACCAGATTAAAAATAGTGTAGATCTTGCTGAGTGTTTTCTAAATGATAAATTGTTATCAGATAAAGAATATCTTTACTAGCTCTGGTGGGGCAGCCAAAAACTCAGACAAGGACTTTTATGAGTCCTGAATACTTTGGGCTCAAATGCCGTGTCTTAATAACATTTTCTTTTATCCTCAACCCCACCCACCCTACATTTTCATCTTAATCCCCCTTCCCACTCTGAGAAGAAACCAATTAATCCTCCTTTCAACTCTGATCTCCACTATACTTTTCCATACAGCTCTGTTCCAGCCTTTTTTCTATATTAATGTTACCATTCAAATTAATGTCCCCTTCAGTGGATTGTGAATTCTTTAAGGGCAAGAGTCCTATTTTACTGAGCACTGAACCTTCAATCCATGGCATATAGGAGATGCACAGTAAGTGTTTTCTTAGTGAATGAATTAATAAAAGTTTCCAAACCCTCAATAGGGTCACTTTCTCACTTACCTAAAATGAAAGTTCCTACTTAGACAGGGAGAGGACATTCATTCATAACAGGCAAAAACACAATCCATACTAGTATTATCTGCTACTAGAGCAAAACATCTTTGCATACTACACCAACAGCAGATGTTAAGTCCTCAGTAAATATTTGTGGAGGAAATGAAAACCTTCTATCAAGCTTACAAATTCAAGAATTTACTAGGGAATAGAGAAACTGATTGTTAACTCACAGCTAGCTTTTAAAAGACACAGGACCTAAGAATATTCACAACTAGTGATCTTTAAATCTGGAGTTTCCTCAGTAATATTCTCTTCATCCACTATTAGGGGGGTGATAAATATGGGGATCTGCATCTCCTGTAACTGCTCTTGATGAAGAGTTGCAATTGAAGAAAGGAAAAAAGACTAGAGACATCTTGGGAGAGTTCGAGTGTGGCGTTGGCCCCCTAGACTGCTGGGGAAAGGGTGAATTCTCTGCTTTAAAATAGGGGCAGGGCTTTGTTTGGAAGGAAAGGGGTCTTGTGGGATGTGATAAATTTTCTAGATGTCCTCCAAAGTCATTTTTCCATTTTGCAAAAGCTGACACATTGCCTTTGCTTTTGTGTGATCAAAGCCGCTTCATTCCATGAGCTTGCAGGTTGCATTTGAAGTTGGGATTAATTTTGTTTTTCTCTGGCTCAGCTTTTTGCCCTGAGGCTTCTAACAGATTTTTGTAGACTTGGGTCTCCATTGGGGGGGAAGAAAGGGCGAGTCTGATCTTCCCAGGGCCTAAATTAGCCCCTAGTCAAGCATCTGGCTCGCATCTGGCTCGCGGGCGGTGCAGCAGTTTCTTGGGGCTTCCAGGGTACCATTTAATGCACTGTAGCAAGAGACACTTGAGCACTGGAGAGAATGGAGCCTGTAATTAAGAAGGTTCCAAATGTCACACGAGGCTGAAATTTGACTTCTGAGCCTGTTAACTAATTTTTTTAGTGTGGAAGCTTTCTTGGCAAAGGTTTAAATCTTTATCCCACCGCCTGTAGTTTTATATAACTTCAAATTTTTGGAACTTGAAATAAGAAGGAAAAAGGGTATGTTAATTAATTGAATTTTCTGGTTTATTCAATTTGTTGAGCATTTGTTGTCTAACTGCTGGGCTCAGAACCCTGCTAGGTGCAGCGGAGAAAAAATAGGATTTGCACAACGTGCCTCTTGTCTACAATGAGTATATCTTGTATTTCCTTCTTCGTTTTCTTCTCTTTACCTTTATCAAATCTTTTTAGAGTATTTTTTACCTCACTGGTGCCTTAATAAGTTTGAAAAAGCTAATAACATTTAATCTCCCTCTGTGTATTTTTAGTGCTCAGCACACACCTGACATAAAGCAGGTGTTCAAGAAATCTTTATTGAATTGACTTGCACCGTGGAGGCAAGAGAAGAAATTGGATAGAATCTATAGTGATTCTAAGACGTATTCTAAAACTTTATTTGACAAAATCCATTATATCAATCTATTTGCTGGGTTACAGGTCTATTTTATAGTTAACTTGAAGTGAGAAGCAATGCATCACATAGTAATATCATCTTAATGTAATATTAAATCCTTTTTGGCATCTACTAATTTATTTAACAACTTAATTTTATTTCACTTTTTCCCTAGCTTTATTGAGATATAATTGACATATAAAACTGTATAAGTTTAAGGTGTAGAACATGATTTGATGCGTGTATTTATTGTGAAACGATTACCTTAGTGAGGTCAGTTAACACCTTCATCACCTCACATAATTATTTTGTACATGTATGAGGTGACACTTAAGATCTGCCTCAGTCATCCCTCACCATATTACGGTTCACATTTCACAGTCTCACTGTATCAAGGACTTTTAAATTGTATATATTTAATTTTGTATCGCTGATTTTTCATTTTATCACGGGCTTTTGAAATACATAGATATTTTTATATTTATTATTTTAATTATTTTAAAAATAAAATAAGCATTTTCTAGCCTAAAAAAATTGAAAACAATATAAAATATAAGAAATATTAATTAAAACATTTTAAAAGAATATTAAATAGAAATAAAATACATAACATACAGCAGATGAGTGGACAAAGACTCACGTGTATGGAAAACATACATACGGCTGCTTCCACTTGAGCTAGTTTGCCCACATGAGATCATACATGGCACACTATTGGCTGATGGATGGGAGGCGACCAACCAGAGCACTGTGTTCTGTATCCTGGGTGCTGATTGGCTCAGTGACCATAACCTTAAAATATATATAAATTATAAAATAAGTATAAGGTCACTTCTTCAAGGATTTTTGCCTATTGGTGTGGGGGTTCTGGAACCGAACCCCCATTATAGACAAGGGACCTCTGTATATAATATGATAGTGTTAACTATATAGTCAGCATGCTGTACATTAGATCCCCAGACCTTATTTGTCCTACAACTGGGAGTGTGTGCCCTCTGATCAACATCTCCTCATCCCCCCAACCCCTAGAAACCACCATTCTATTCTCTGTTTCTATGAGTTTGACTTTTTTTTTTAGATTCCACATGCAGCAACTTAATTTTGCATGAGTTCTATCACAGTGCCTACAGGTCAGTGAGCAAAATATCAGGCACTTGATATCCATATATGATCTGGATATGGTCAGAATGAGGATATCTGTTTAGATCGCTAGCTGAGCCTGAACTTTTTAAATAATCAGCTACTGCAGCTGCCTACCCGTCAGCTCAGGAACTGTTTCAGATCCCAATTCTCACCACAAACTTGGATTATTTACACTTTGGTACTTTTCTCTCCTCAACAACCTTATGCTATGACCTAAGATCTAGCCTTTTTCTTCTAATTAGAGGTGGCCTGCCTTTGGAAACACCATCCCTTAAAGGAGCCCTGGAAAGGAGTCTGGGATGCTGCCTCTTGGTCAGAGGGGAGCTGAAGGCCTGACAGGGGTGTGGCAGGGGCCGTGGGGCCAGGCCACAGAGCCAGGCCATGCCTTGGGTGCTGGTCAAGTGTGTCCTGGGGCAGAACTGCTGTGGCTGCTACAGGAAGTGCCAACCAGAGATGGGCCTATGTCAGCAACCTAGTCGCCAGTGCCAGAAAGGCTCTTAGAAAGAGGCTAGGCCCACTCCTCCTTTGATCACTGAGGTAGGACTGAGTAGTAATAAGAGGAGAAAACCAGAATCCCCACTAGATGACTTCAGTCCTCTTGGCAAACTAAAAGGCAGTGCTGTCTGCAGAGAGAAGTTTTAGAAGGCCACTGTGGAGGTACTAGAATCTATAGTAGATAGAGGTTATAGTAGATACAGGATTAAGGGGTAGTAGCCAGCTTCCTAGCTTTAATCTAAAGACTCCCCAGAGAGATCCCTCTTTGTAGTTAGAAAGTCACCTGCCTCTTATGGTCGACTTTGCCTGTCCCTGCTCCTTCTGATGCCCCAAGCCTGTAGGGTGGTTCTTCAGCCAACAACCACAGTCACCTAGCATGGTACACACATCATGTAGAGCAATAAAATCACCTATTATGGCCCCAAAATGGAGAATAAGATCAAGAATATTTGAGTGTATCACATCTGGACCTGGCTTGGTTTGGCTTCTGAGGATTCTCAGAGGTTTGCCCTGGGAGTTTTCCTAAAAGCCCCTGTTTGTTCTGCAAGTGCCCAGCTATGGTCTGAGGCTGCCCCATGGAGCTGAGAGCTGATCCTGACAGCCTGGAGTGGGGGTGGGGGGCTTACAGCTGGATGTGGACAGATGAGGATTCTGTCCTGGCTCAGGCATCTATGTGACCTTAGACAAAGTTATTTAATCTCTGAAGTTCTGTGTTTTGATCTGGGGATAATGACACCCCCTTTTTCTGAATTATTCTTTTTTTATTTTAAGGAGGTGACATTAATAAATCAGGGTACATATGTTCAGAGAAAACATTTCGAGGTTATTTTGACATTTAATTATGTTGCATACCCATCACCCAAAGTCCAATTGTCTTCTGTCACCTTCTATCTGGTTTTCTTTGTGCTCCTCTCCTCATCCCTCCTTCTCCTCCCTCCCCCCTCTTAACCCCCACACTCTTATCCATGTCTCTTAGTCTCATTTTTATGTCCCACCTATGTATGGAATCATATAGTTCTTAGTTTTTTCTGATTTACTTATTTCACTCAGTGTAATGTTATCAAGGTCATTTATGTTGTTGTAAATGATCCGATGTCGTCATTTCTTATGGCTGAGTAGTATTCCATAGTGTATATGTGCCACATCTTCTTTATCCAGTCATCTATTGAAGGGCTTTCTGGTTGTTTCTATGTCTTGGCCACTGTGAACAATGCTGCAATGAACATGGGGCTGCATGTGAGTGACACCCCTTTTTAATAATATTGTAGGTATTGAATGATAAAAGTATATAAAGAAAACCTCTACCAATGCATGGCACTTAAGAGATGCTTTTAAAATAGTAACAGCACCTTGTGCTTTATTCAGCGCCCTTCTTTGTTACTGAGTTCTCATGAAGATCCTGAAAAATACCTTCAGAACTAGTGTAGTGAGAGGATCAACACTCTCTGGATTTAGCCTCTGTTTGGGTCTCTACAGCAGGGTCAGTCAGTCGTTATTACATGGTTAAGGTTTCAGTTAAGGAAAAAATTTTTCCTTAAAACACTTCATAACTATTGCAACAATTTTCTCTGGAATCTCTTTATTGTGTTGACTTTTTCCTGACCAAATTTCCAGATGCCGTTGAGAATCTGACTAGCCAGTGAAATAAAGATTCTGCACAAAAAGCTGAGAAAAGAAGAAACTTTTATTCAGATATACACAGGTTTCTAGAGCTCTGTTCTCACCACGTTGCATACCAGTCATGTCTGGTTTCAAATTGATCTTTCACATTTTGCCTTTATTTCATTCTCTTAGGAAATCTATCCTATACATCTCAGTTTCACAGGGCCATTCCATAAGAATTCTATGGGATTGACCTGCCTTTCTCAGACAGAATATTGTCCCACTTCCCCCACCCTACCTCACCAAATCTGCATAGGTATTTCTTTCTCATTTTGTGATCAACTGTGAGGCTTTAGAAACATGGTTCTCCGGAATAACATAAACCGTCATTACTCCATTGCCGATAACTACAGATTTCACCCCAGTTACCACACATTTTTAAATTATTACTATTTTAGTGCAATCTCCAACTTTTGTTGAAGAAGAACAAAGTCGCTGTAAAGAGAATACCAGACAATCAATCATTTAAAGGGAAGTCTCTAAACCAATAAAAAGAAATTTGAAGGGTAAGTTCTCTGCATGTTGAGGGATCACCCGCAGCAAATGGTGAAAGCCGCTGGTGGAAAGTGTGCTTAATTGAAATCCCTTACTTGAAACCAGGGAGAAGTAAAAAATTCAAGAAGCTGGTTTGATGCTCAGCGGATGATACTTATGGGATATATAAAACTGAGACAATACTAATAACAGAGCCAATTTATTTCCTTCTGAAATGAAAAGACAGAGGAAAACAGGAGGCAGACTGAAGTTTAATAAAAGGTGGAATCTGGAAAGACATTGAACTGATATTCTCCCTTTCAAGTGCATTTACAATTTTAGAGACCGAACATTCTTAGCTAGCAGAGGTAAGAAAGCAGAAAGCCCGGTCTCAGTGGAGAAGATTTGGGCAGCCTTTTGCAGCCAGAACAAAACAAAAACTCATTTCTGCTGTTAAAAATGCAAACCGCCAGTCTCGCTGCCCTGCAGATGGATCCTACTCTCCATACTGCTGTTTCCTTTCCTAACCCAGATAAATTTTGTATGACTTTTGAAAGCTGTTACAACATTTGTTATTCAAGTTAAACGTGTGAGTGAACTAGATAATCTGGTAAACTATCATTTTGAGATTTATAATTGACCTCCCCTAACCTCTGACATTAAATGACACAAAACAGATGATGCAGGCCATATCTGTGAGTTCTTTTTCTCAGAATAAAAAGAGTTTTGTTATGATTGCTAGAGATTATATAACAATCACTGAAAAGATAAAGTGCCTGTCCAATCACAAATTGCAGGGCTGGGAGCAACCTCATACATCATGTGGTCTAGTGGCACACAATTGCATCTGTCCAGGGAAGCTGGTTTCTGACCCATTGAAAGTAAATACACTTTTTTTTGTATTTTTCTGAAGTGAGAAGCAGGGAGGCAAAGAGACAGACTCCCACATGTACCCAACCAGGATCCACTTGGCAAGCTCACTGGGGGTGATGCGCGGCCCATCTGGGGTGTTGCTCTGTTGCAACCGGAGCCATTCTAGCACCTGAGGCAGATGCCATGGAGCCATCCTCAGTGCCTGGGCCAACTTGCTCCAGTGGAGCCTTGGCTGCAGGAGGGGAAGAGAGAGAAAGAGAGAAAGGAAAGGTCGCCTCTCCTGTGTGCCCTGGCCAAGAATTGAACCTGGGACTTCCACACACCGGGCCGATGCTCTACTGCTGAGCCAACCAGCCAGGGCTGAAAGATAAATACACTTTTATTTCTAGAACCTTCATCACCCTTTACCTGTGCTATTATCACTTCTGCTACCCTTTGGATTTTGAAGTTCACAGCACAGCTATTTGAGGCTCAAAACCTTTAAAAAAAAATAAAGGAAAAGCATGACTGTTGAGTATTAAAATACTATTTAGTAACTCCCTTCATGTAGGTGAGGGTTATCAACTTTGGCACCATTGACATTTTGACTGGATAATTCCTTGTTGTGGGGGAGCTGTCTTGTATGCTGCAGGATATAGTAGTATCTTTAACTAGGAGCCTCCCCCTGCCAGTGTGACAACCCAAAATGGCTCCTATCATTGCTAAATATTGGGGTGGAGAGACAAAGTGGATAAAATTACTCCTGGCTGAGGAAATGACATGTATGGTTTGTGCAAAACCAAATATAAATAAAATATTTGATGATGTAAGAGCCAATTCTCCACTAATATACACAGACTCTCCGACATTGAGTGTTATCATTTTGTAAAAATACTTGCTAACAAAGGGGCAGTGGTTCTGAGAGTATTCAATGAGAAGGCTCTCCAAGAACTATATGCCATGTTTTTTGCTAAAAGACTGGAGAGAAGAGTCTCATGCTAGTCCTGGAGTTGTCGAAGTGGGATGCCACAGAAAATAAGGAAATCTGGGTTAAACTCCTACCTGATGTGGGAGTCAATGGGCTTCTGCTGCATCTGCGTGATCCCCCGCTGAGTTGGCAATGCGCGTGTTGCCTGCCTTCCTCAGGGCTCATGTTCATCATCCAAAGTTTAGTAGAGATTAGTGGAAGAATCTATCTAGAATGCAGGCGCTATTTAGCAAATAGCTTTTCTGAATGCTGTTTTACTTTTTGCATTGAACAGTTGGGTACTTTAATCTGTGTCAGAACTAAACATGCCTTTATTCAAATCAGTTGGAGGATAGTATAACTTCTAGGAAGTCTTTTGTATTACTTATTCCAAAATCCCCAAGGTTTAAAAAAAAGTGTGTGTGATGAGGGTGGTGTGAGTACAGTGTACAAAAACAACCAAAGATCCCTAACAGGATGTATGCCCTCAGCCTTAGGGATGCAGACGGAGAAGAAAACGGACTGCAATGCCTGCCAAGCTCTGTGCTGGTAATAAATACAGCGTCTCCTTGGGCCACACAGCACCCCATTAGATAGAAGCTCAGAACAGGGGAAATAATTTGCTCAAGGTCAGACAGCTGCTACAGGGGGAAACAAATTCAAATCAAGTTCTAGGAGAATTGTAAGCTGCTGAGCTCAACTTGCAAACCTCCCCTGTCTTACTTGGCCCCACTGACTGGGCCTCAGTTGCTTGTTGAATGGAGAACTCCGCGCACTGCCATGCCAGCCGGGTCGCCCCCACTGCTGACTGCCCCAGCTGCTTCAGGGTTGAGGGCTGAGCTTCATCATGGCCACCTGGTGGGAGCCCTGCACACACGGCTCCCAGGCCCATGCAGACTACAATGGCTTTGGCTTCTTTCAGCACTTCCAGATGAGATGCAGTGCCGATCCCTAGGACCTGGGTCCGTCTTTCTAGTAGTGCCTCGGGGGCTAGACAACACAACCAAGAAGTGATGGGAGGACTTCACTCCTTGTTAGGGAAAAGTTGGACCCGTGAAAGACAGGAAACAGAAAGGAGCCAGCATGTAAACGCCTCTCCTTTTCTCCTCAACAGACTGTTCTAAGATGCAGTGGGTCCATTTAGTCTTTCTGAAAACTGAGGTAGCTACCAGTTGTGTCTGCTTGTGAAGCTGAGACCCAGCTCAGTAATGTACCACACTAAATTTGCTTTCTTTTCTTCTTTGCCTCACTTCCCTTTTCCCCTCCTGCGTGTGCATGCATGCATGTGTGTGTATGCACGCACACACATACACACACACCATGCACACACATGCACACACACACCATCCCTGATAAAGGTTCACACCTGTAAGTTTTGATATTGGCTTTGTTTTCTAGGGATCCCTAACTAAAATATGAGCATATGCTCTTTTATTTAGAAAATGACAGTGTTCCCACCCATCCCTCAAAAGTCCAGGAATAAAATAAAAACAAAACGCCTCTAAGTAGATGTTACGTCTTACTGATGATAGCTAACAGATATTTTGAAAGAAAAGTAAACAGCTGTGATCTATGGACATGTGAAGCAGTGCATTAAGACAGCACTGTTGAGCCTTTGTCATATCCTTGTGCCTGCCCTGACCACCACCTGCTCTTCTCCCCTTGCTTTCGGACAAAAGAGCTACGTTAATACTTCCTTGAGCAGAAGGCTATCTTTGTCTTACTGAGGCGGTAGATGTAGCCCAGTGGGATGGAAAGAGTCAGTCCTTCTCAATTCAAATCCTAGTTCTCCTGCTTATTAGCTGTGTAACTTGAGAAAGCTATAATACCTCTAAACAGATATTTCCTCACCTGTGAAATAGAAAGTGAACTACCTGCCTCACCTATTCCATCGGCTGCTGTGACATAGTGAAAGCACTTTGAAGCGCTATACAGATGTGCTTTAACTATGTAATGGGAGATAAAGAAATAACTTTCTGATTTTGGTTTCTAAATTTCACTAAAAATAGTGAAACACTTCAGTAGAAAAATATAAAGGAATAAATCATTTAAACTTCTTAAGTATCTTCAAGATAATAATTAAGATGAAAGGTTAAAGACCTTGAACCTTGAGACTCCTGGCAAAAAATAGAATAAGAGAGACTGGATTTTCCCTCCCACATGAAACAAGCACACATATATATGTAATTTTCAAGATTTTGGACATCAGGCAATTAGATGATTCCCCGAGAGAAAGGCAACAAAGGCAGTGAAGTGAACCCTACAACTGCCCCAGCTTACTGCAGGAGAGGGTCCAGGCTACAGTGCAGAGGAAGGAAGCCTGTGGAGGCTGGCACACACCATGACGAGCAGATGGAGCTGAGTGCCCCGGAGACTAAGGTGGCTGCAGGCCAGGGCACAGGGTGTCAGAGATGCGAGAGATGCAGAGACAGGGGACACTGACGATCTGCAGAAGGTTCCCCTCCAATATTCAGCAGAGTACTAATCAGTGCCTGCATGCGAGAGAACTACTTGAAGCTGAGGAAGAAGCCATACAAAAAAATCAGTGGGATCAGTAGCTGGTGCTCACGCCAGGCTTGGACTTGTGCCTATTTCTACCAGTCATGTTGGGAAACCTCTTCATGCTCAAGGCTCTGGGTAGAGGACTTAGAATAGTCTTGCTTCTACAGTGGTCTTAAACTAAACATTACTGTGGTCCAGCCCAACAATCTTAAAATCAAGACCTGGGAGAATTGAGTTGTTTCCAAGTAACTAAACTACATTCCAGAACAAAGCTTTATAATATTTATAGGAATACAAAAATGCCTTGAGTCCAACATGGTCAAAATGGCAATGTGTGGCATCCAATAAAAAAATTACCAGGCATGCAAATAAGCAGGAACATATGGCTCATAATAATAAAAAATATCAAAACTAACTCAGAGCCAACACCAGATGTTGGAATTAGCAGAGAAAGACATTAAAAGTTACTATAATTTTATTTCAGATATTCAAACCTTAAATAGAGACAAAGATATTTTTTGAAAGACAAATCAAACATGTACAGATGAGAACTACAATATCTGAGCTGAAAGATACCCAGGATAGGATTAACAGTATAGCCATACAATGAAATACTACTCAGCAGTGAAAAGGAATAAACTATAGATACAACGTTAACGAATCTCAAAATAATTCTGCTAGCCTGACCAGGTGGTGGCACAGTGGATAGAGCATTGGACTGGGACGTGGAGGACCCAGGTTTGAAACCCCGAGGTCATCTGTTTGAGCATGGGGTCACTGGTTTGAGCATGGGATCATAGGCATGACCTACCCCATGGTTGCTGGCTTGAGCCCGAAAGTTGCTGGCTTGAAGCCCAAGGTCACTGGCTTGAGCCCAACGTCACTGGCTTGATCAAGGGGTCACTTGCTGTGCTGTAGCTTCCCAGTCAAGGCACATATGAGAAAGCAATCAACAACCAAGGTGCAACAGTGAAGAAAGAATTGATGCTTCTCACCTGACCTGTAGTAGCGCAGTGGATAAAGCATCAATCTGGAATACTGAGGTCGCTGGTTCGAAACCCTGGGCTTGCCTGGTCAAGGCATATATGGGAGTTGATGCTTTCTGCTCCTCCCCCTTCTCTCTCTCTTCCTCTTTCACTCTCTCTCTCTCCTCTCTGAAAATTGAATAAAATTTAAAAAAAAATTGATGTTTCTCATCTTTCTCCCTTCCTGTCTGTCTGTCCCTGTTTCTCTCTCTGTCTCTGTCACAAAAGTAATAATAATAATATAATAATAATTCTGCTAGCCCTGGCTGGATAGTTTAGTTGGTTAAAGCATTGTCCCGAAGCACAGAGGTTGCCAATTAGATTCCTGGTCATGGCACATACAGGAATGGATCGATGTTCTTGTATCTCTCTCTCTCCTTCCCTTTCTCACTAAAATCAATCATCAATCAATTGAGCATAATTATAATAATAGTAATAATAATAATAATAATTATGCTAAGTGAAATAACTCAGACAAAAAGATTGCATGCTGTGAAAGCCCTTTTATATGAAATTGTAGAGGTGCAAAATAATCTATAGTTACAGAAAGCAAATCACTGATTGCCTGGTGGGGGCAGGAGGAAGAGATTTCTAAGAGGCACAAGGTAACTTTTAGAAGTGATGGATATATTCACTATTTTGATTTTTATTATGGTTTTACAGGTGTATACAGATGTCAAAGCTGTACTCTTTAAACATGTGCAATTTATTATATATTGATTATAACTCAGTAAAGCTATTTTTAAAAACTAAAGAGATAAACGTGTTTAGAAACACACTGCACAGCTTGGAAAATAGAGGACTTATAAATATAACCACGTTTCTTTAAAATTTTGTAAATTTTAGAGAGTAGTAAAATAAAAATTAAAATCTAATTTTTATTACATCTAAATCTATGGTGTTTCTAGACTACATCTATTGTATAGTATTCTTAGTATTTAGAATGGGAGCTAAAATTTAGTTTGAGGTTTCTTTCTCTTTTTTTAACAGTACATGAGAAAAATCTTTCCCTTCTGTTGTTTAAAACTATGTATTCTCATGAGTTTCTTTTTATTTAAAGAAAAACTAAGAGCCAGAAAGACACAAAGTTCAGTTTTTCTTTTTTTTTCCAAAGCTTACTGCATAAATTAAGAAAATTCTGCACATTTCTCAAGCATAATTGACCATACAATTGCCTAATTTTCCAGTGGTAATTTACTCCCTAATTCTCTGGTCTGTTTGATGTAAGATCTGGCCTCAGAAACTCTCTAAGTGCCTGATTAAGGACTCGAGGGCATTCATTCCCGCCATGCGGCTCCATTAGAGACACAGCTGTGTGAAGCATGCTTGTTATATTTTGGCATGAACTAATTTAAGTGTTCTCATGTTCCCAACTCTTCTGTCCTGATTTCCCCCAGTTCGATGCTGACCGAGATGAGGATGAGGTGTTCCATGACATCAGCATGGCAGTTGACAGCAAGTTATTTCCCAACAAAGAGGCGGCAGCAGGTAAGCCACTGTGCTCTTTGGGCAACAGATTGTCTTGATCACCTGCCAAGTGTCTGGGGCTTTGTGTGAGGTTGGAGCTCAGCAAACTGCTGTCCGGTTTTAAGGATGACACTGTCTTCAGAGTTTTGTGCTTTTGGGTCTAAAAGTAAAGGTACAAAACAAAACAGGAAGAAGGACTATACATCTGGCCCTTACACAGTTACTGCCTTGCTCCCAGTTATTACACATGTAAATTTGTGGGTAGTCACAATGTACCATAGATCTATGTTACTATAATTGCAAAAATCTAAACTAGCCTATGCTTTGTGCAAGAATTCATCCAGGACTCCCTACCCTTGGTCGGCAAACTGCGGCTCTTTGGCCCCTTGAGTGTGGCTCTTCCACAAAATACCACGTGTGGCGGCCCTGGCCGGTTGGCTCAGCGGTAGAGCGTCGGCCTGGTGTGCGGGGGACCTGGGTTCGATTCCCGGCCAGGGCACACAGGAGAAGCGCCCATTTGCTTCTCCACCCCCCACCCCCTCCTTCCTCTCTGTCTCTCTCTTCCCCTCCCGCAGCCAAGGCTCCGTTGGAGCAAAGATGGCCCGGGCGCTGGGGTGGCTCCTTGGCCTCTGCCCCAGGCGCTAGAGTGGCTCTGGTCTCCGCAGAGCGACGCCCCAGAGGGGCAGAGCATCGCCCCCTGGTGGGCAGAGCGTCGCCCCTGGTGGGCGTGCCGGGTGGATCCCGGTCGGGCTCATGCGGGAGTCTGTCTGACTGTCTCTCCCCGTTTCCAGCTTCAGAAGAAAAAAAAAAAAAAAAAATACCACGTGTGGGCGCTACCTTGATAAGGAATGTACCTACCTATATAGTTTAAGTTTAAAAAATTTGACTCTCAAAAGAAGTTTCAATCGTTGTACTGTTGATATTTGGCTCCGTTGACTAATGAGTTTGCCGACCACTGCATGGGTCTCCCTCTCCTTTCCCATCTGGAAAAAGCCTCCTTTTGGATCTGATAGCTACTCCCATTGACCCAGTGTCCCTGCAGTGGCTCTGCCCCTTCTTTTCCTAGTACTCTCACCTGGCTGTTTGACATGGGACAGGACTGGGGAGCAGTCACACCCCAGGTAGGCAGTGCTCACACTTCTGTCCCTGACCCAGCTCTCATGCTCCTTTATGTGGATAACTCTCAAATCTTTGGCCCAGTCCTGATCATTTTTCCCAGTTAAGGCCTCAGTGAGTAAAGACCATAAAAGTTCTGGTCTGTAAAGAAACACTAAACACTTAAATTTTTAAACCATATTTAAAGCCCACAGGAGTAACTTCAAAGAAAAGCAAACTAAAAGCAAGACCCACATGAAAGGTTGGAACTGGGCCAGTCCACTGGGGAGGGGGAAAAGCCTATTTTCAGTCTCCCTTGGCAACTGGCAGGTTGGTATAAACCCCTGACTAGGTCAGACCTGAAGGGACTCCAGCTGGACTGCTTTATCCCTTACGGGACAGCTGACGGGCTAAGCCCCCTGTACCGGGATGAAAGGTGGTGGTAGGGAAGGGGAAAGCCTTCTTTTAGCTCCTCTTGGCAACCAGCAGGTCAGCATAAACCCCCTACTACAGGGGTCGGGAACCTTTTTGGCTGAGAGAGCCATGAATGCCACATATTTTAAAATGTAATTCTGTGACAGCCATACAACGACTGTGTACATTACGCATTATCCAATAAAAATTTGGTGTTGTCCCGGAGGACAGCTGTGATTGGCTCCAGCCACCCGCAACCATGAACATGTGCCGCGGACCAGCGGGGCTCCTAATAACGATGCGGAATTAAGGAAACACACTTATCAAAACAAAAACGATGGAACCGGGAGGACTCTTCAAAATGCCTGGCAGTATGCGAGTGCCCCATAGCCCCAGTTCGCTTTATTATATAGCCATATGCAAATCAAGGACCTTGATACAAAGTTGCACCTCCAAGGCTAAGACAGGAACTCTCCCAAGGCAAAAACAGGATACATTAGTGAAATCTACAAACATCTGAAACAAACAAAAAGTCAGAGGAAGGGCATGTATATTGCTTCCAGCAACCCAAGGAAGCAAGTAGAGTGGGTGCAAATACTCAGCATCATAGCCAATATGGAGGTGAAAGGGGAAGAACTTAGCCTTTTGCTAAGCCTCGAATCTGCAATGGCTTTTTGTCATTTATGGTCCACAACAAACATGAGCAGTAGGAAATGAATGGATTGTAATACATGAGAATGTTATACATTTTTAATGTTATTATTTTTATTAAAGAATTGTCTGTGAGCCAGATGCAGCCATCAAAAGAGCCACATCTGGCTTGCTAGCCATAGGTTCCCAACCCCTGCCCTACTAAGTCAGACCTGGAGAGAACCCCAGCTGGATTGCCTTATCCCATATGAGAGAGCTGACAGGCTAAACCCCTTCCCAGGTCTGTGGGTGGGCACTGGGGAGAGCCTAACTGAAAACACAAGGCTGGTCGTCTATTCCAAAAGGAAAATTTATTTAAAACGCCTGGGTGCAAGTGTGAAGAGACAGACTAAGCAAGGGAGGGATGGAGCAGGGTTTATAAAGGTTAGTTAGGAGTCTCCGAAAAAAGCAGCTGACATCTCTGCCTCTATAGGTTCAAGGTAATATTTCTTCATATGTGGGTTGGAGTGGTGCCACAGCTCCTCCCAATTGTTTATATCCCGGTTTGACTGTCTATTATCAGCATCAGTTGTAAAAAGAAAGCCTAGGCTGCTTCAAAGGTCCCGGGCTGCAGTCCCCCTCCTCCCACGGGTTTTCACTGCCCTTGGGATGGCGGCTGATCCATCACCACAGAGCAGATAACTGATAGAAACTTGCCTGCTTAATTTTCCAGTGATATTTACAGAAAGGATGGCCTGTTGCAGGGGAAGATGAAATATTGAGAAGCATGTAAGGTCATGTAAGCATGACTGCTGCTGCTCTGAAAAATGCTGTACGCCTGTGCTTAAGTTGATGTTTTATTTAGAACACTTTTTTAGACCGCTAACAACAAATATTAAATTGCTAGATATCTTCGGTTTGCTAATACAGTGGGGTGGAGGAGCTGGTTTAGGCTGCCCCTTCTTTGAACTGCCAGAATTTTGTGGCTTTTGAGAGGCATTTTCCCAAGGGGGCTTCATCCTGCAATAGTGCAACTGGGTTCTAGGCTGGTCAGTAAACTGCCTGAGAACAGACAGGTGCTGTGTCCTCATTTTCTCCACGTCTCCTTGGCCGAGGGCACAGTGCCTGCCCTTACTGGCTTGCAGGGGCCTCCTCTTTCCTCTCTCTATCTCTGTCTCATCAGAGTGGGTGTTTCTGCTCACGATTCCAGCTCCCACTAGCTCCCTGCCACTTCCAAGTCCCTGAAAGCTAGGTTCTACTCCAGCCTTCATATAAGCCTTTTCTGTCTATAACAGCCCTTGGTGAGTGAAGTGAGCCTGGGAGGGACTGTGGTAAAGTAGAAATGAAGGATGCCTCCCCTCCAGGAGGCAGCCACTTTACAGCTCCAAACTATGCTGGCATTATGGCATGGGCTGAGGTTGCTAGATCGTTCCGTCTTTCAAAAGAAAACAGAAACCTGCATCTGTTGGTGAAATCACCAGGCTTATAAAAGTTGGTGACTCACCCAGTTAAACAAGACTGGCCGGTGCCCTCTGCTCTGTGAATTATCAGCCCCTGGGATTTGTCCCTTTATTCCTTTCCTCTCTCTGAACCCTCCCTGCAGAATTGGGGCTGTCCCACAGCTCTCGCACCGCCTCCATGTCAATGGCTTTCAGTTCTTTTAAGTTTCTATATAAAAACTGTGTATATTTCAGATGTTCAGCATGATGCTTTGACATACATATACATAAGGAAATAATTGCTACAAACTAATTGACATGCATAGTAACCATTTTTCTGTGTGTAATCAATGACAGGGAAATACATTCTCTGAGCACAGTTCCAGTATTCAAAGAGTATTATTAACCGTAGCCACCATGCTGTGCATTAAACCTATAGACTTACTTATCCTACCTAACTGCAACTTTGTACAACTTTAGTCAACATCTCCCCGCCTCCCCCACCTGATAACACCATTCTACTCTGCTTCTAGGTAGTTGACATTTTTAGATTGCATATATCAGTGAAATCACGCAGTATTTCTCTTTTAAGAGAGCCTGACAAAAATGTCCCTCCCCTCACAGCCCACACTGATCATCAGTGCTCGGGGACACCTTGGAAGTCCAGGCCTTGTTCTCAATCTCCACCATACTCATCGACGGCTATGCCGTTCCTTGCCCATCTCTGGTTTCTTCTGTCTGTCATGAATCTTGTTGCCATGGGTTTCCTCCGAATGCAGGTCTGATCACCCTGCCTCCCTGACAAAAAATATAACAAAACTTTCAACGACTCTTCTACAAGAAGGCTGAGCACCAGCGCCACTAACATGGCAGAAATATCCTTAGCTTTCCCACCGTGGTCCTGTCCCCTCTATGGCATCACCTGCCCCGTCACCCAGACCTGCTTCCACCAGGGCCGTGACTTCCTCAAGTATCCTGCCTCTGGCCATTTGCACAAGTTCATTGGGAATGCCTGACCCATTTGCATTGCCGTGCTCTCCCCAACTCCCAGCCCCATCCTTCACTCGGTCAGATCCTACTTTGTATCTCAGGGTAAATGTGATTTCTTCAGAAAGCTTCCTCAGGCCCCATCCCAGACAAGATTCAGCCCTGAGTGATACCCTGCACTTTTCTTTCAGGGTATTTATCACAATTGCGACTACATAATTAGAAATATGATTGTTAAAAGTCTGTTTCCCTTTATAGAGTGCAAAACTTCATGAGGAACAGTGTGTGTGTATGTGTGTTTGACACCCAGTGTGAATCTCACAGGAGATAGATGGCACATAAGGCCTTTCCCAACTGGTTGCTTCAGCTGGGTCATTTTCAGAGTACATGGACTCACAGTCACACCAAATTTTCTTTGGATCCAGAGCAGAGCGTACACTTGTTGCCTCCGTGCCACGAAATGCCATTCCCCAAACACCCTCCATCCCATCTGCAGTGTCCCCCTCCCCAGAGGCGAATTAAGGTCAGTTGAGGCCCCGGATGCAGAAGAAAATGTTGGGCCCCTTAAAAAAAAGAGAGAAACGGGGAAAAAATACATGTTAACCATATTTTTAAATAAATAAAAAATATGATGTACTATTAATGTTAAAATTGCACATATGAAACCAAACTTGGTGTCATTAGAAAAAAGCGGCCCTGGCCGGTTGGCTCAGCGGTAGAGCGTCGGCCTGGCGTGCGGGGGACCTGGGTTCGATTCCCGGCCAGGGCACATAGGAGAAGCGCCCATTTGCTTCTCCACCCCCACCCCCTCCTTCCTCTCTGTCTCTCTCTTCCCCTCCCGCAGCCAAGGCTCCACTGGAGCAAAGATGGCCCCGGGCACTGGGGATGGCTCCTTGGCCTCTGCCCCAGGCGCTAGAGTGGCTCTGGTCACGGCAGAGCGACTCCCTGGAGGGGCAGAGCATCACCCCCTGGTGAGCAGAGCATCGCCCCTGGTGGGCGTGCCGGGTGGATCCCGGTCGGGCGCATGTGGGAGTCTGTCTGACTGTCTCTCCCCGTTTCCAGCTTCAGAAAAATAAAAAAAATAAAATAAAATAAATAAAAGAAAAGAAAAAAGTGTCAAGTTGGGGTTTTGCGGGGCCTTCAGAAGTCGGGGCCCGGGGCGCACGCCTGGTGTGCCCGCTGTTAAATCCGCCTCTGCCCTTCCCCATGGCCCTCCACTAGTACTTCTAGCAGAGCCATCAGGCTCCAGCACACAAATCTCCCTGGGCCCCAGAGAATGTTGTGAAGAGTAAGTGGTCTATATGTATAAAGCATATGGCTGTCGCATTGGAAAGACTATATATATACATATAGATCAGTATCTTTGCTGAGGATTTGAGGAGCCACCGGACAGACCACATCTTATACAAAACAGCTCTTCCCTGTTTCCCTCCGTCTGCTTCGGCTCTCCCTCTCTCTCTTCCTCCCTCTTCCCGCAGATCTTGGGACAACTGGAAAAACCCTCTTCTCTTCTTATCGAAAACAGTCCACCACTGCCAGATTCCTCGAGGAGCTCCCTGTCTGGTCCCAAATACTGTCAGCATATTAAAAAAAAGAAATGCAGGGCTCTTCAAAGGAATTCTAATGCAAACTATTACTACCATGTCCACGCTTGTTAGAATTAGAGGTAATGCCTGTGGGTAATGCCTGAGGCACTTACAGGGTATTTAATGTTTATGGAGCAAATGAAGAAAATGAAGATCTTCAAAAATAAGATGTGAATGTTCTTTTATTCCTTTTTCAGGCCTTCAGCATATATGTATCAAATATATAGAGTCTCTAAGTGTTGTTCTTAGAATCAGAGATGAAATACATCCAAGCTAAAGCTGCTTATAGTTTATTGGAAGACACAGGACAAGGGAGAGACTGCTTTCCTCAGAGAGGCAGATGAAGTGTTAGAGGAGTTCTATTTATCTTTCACTGCCCAGGAAGCCCTGCCTTGCGGGAATGTTTCTTTTCTTTGGGACTCAAAATGGGAGGAAGATCTTCCTAAAATGTCAAATAGAAGATCCACTAGATCTAGGAGGAAAAGAAGTCTGTGACACTATCCCAGAAGCAGTCTGGTTAGCCTTCTGGTACCTCCAACACCCATTTGTCATCTTCCCGCTTAAATTTAAGGAGATAACCTGAAAATAATATTTCCAAAGACCATTCTACATCTAAAATTGGTGACAGTGAGTGCTCCCTATGGGGTTTTACTTCAGCTCAGGTTTTTCTCTGTTATCTATAGAAATAAAATTTTAAAACTGAAAAGAAATCAAATTCAAAATTGGGGGAAATGAAAGCTATACTATAACTTCGTTCAAATGTCCTAATTTTGCTCTTTGAGTAACAAGATCATTGATGTTGTTTTATGTTAAATTGTGCATTGAAAGAAGGCAAAAATGTATACCTATGCCTGTATTTACCTCCCTATTCTGTATATCAAACTTAAAGGTCCCATCCCCAGCAAACCAAGCAACCAATACAGAAGAAAACAAAAGCTATTTAGTCATTATCTGAGCTGATAATTACATCCTTTGTCTATTGCCTTCTATAATATATTAGTTGTTGCCCGAAGCAACAACATGTCAAGAAATTCCATCCTTTTATGATACAATAAAATTTCTGTTAAAAACATTATATTGGGAAAGCCAATCTCTTTTTTGTAAGCGCAGGTTTTTTATTTTTTTAAAACAAATATCTCTTCATTTTCTTGCTGAGAATAGTTTTCTAATAATCTTGTTCCAGTTTCAAATATTAATGTGTAACATCTCTTAACTGGGTTGTTTATGAACCCTTCACTTTGTACTTTTTGAAAACAAGCAAAAGAACAGTTTCCAATTAAATAAAGTAAGTAGGACACAGGAACTCAAAGAGCTATATGTTTAATAAGCCTTTGTGTTCTTATCACATTGTTCACTCCACGTGAATCACTGTAAAAATGTGCAAGGTGAGGAAATTGAGTACCTAGTACCACTTCCACTAGTCAGTGGTGGATAATATCCATGCTGGGAAAGCAATGAAAACTACATAAAATTGCCATCACCTGGAATAATGCTGTCACTTAGCAACCTTTTGATTGTCACTGGCTGGAGTGACACCCTTTGGTCTACTAAATCTTCCATTTCTGCAGCCATCCAGGGACCCGCCTCATCATCGCCCATTCACTGCCTCATTTCTCAGAATGTAGAAGAGCCGGCAGACCCCCCCCCCAGGTCCTCTCCTCTCAAGCACTACAATGGAAAGGCCTATTTATAAAGCCATGTGGTATGGCTCTGGCTTAGAACTTGGAGTCAGTGGAATATGTGAGGAGAAATGGGAGCGATGACACCTCACTTTCTGTCTTTATCTCACTTTCTGCATGACCTTAAGCCAAGTTGTTTAACTTCTCTGCAGCTTATTTTTCTTTTTTTTTTAAATGAGGGGGTGGGATCCTATGAAATACTGGTTCTAAAATGTCTGTGATCTTAAAACAGAAAAATACGCATTGACTTCTGACATCTTTACAGCCTCACAACACAACTGCAAATTGATCTTTAAACTGGGCTTTGTGACAGTCAAGTGTCTTGACCTTAAGACAGACCTTATAAAGTTTTTTGTTTGAAATATACCAAAAGCACAAAGATAGAAAACATATATAATCCCACTCTCAAAAATTATATATATATAATTAAAAATTCTGTATCACCCTTCTGTAACTCTATTAATAGCATGGTGTGCAGTCTTCCAAACTCCATTCCAGCAAGCACCTTATTTACAATGGGATTGTCAAGGGTCGTTCTGATGACCTGATTGGCATCACCTAGAATTGTGCTGCACACACTTATGCAACTATATGTGACAACTTTATGGTTAGTTACTTTTCCAAAATGGTTCAATGAGTCAAAGTATCTCCATTTTGAAAAACTTCATCATCCTTTAAAAAAATTTTTTAAAAGATACAATAAGTAATAGCATTACTGCTTAGTACTTAGTTTGATAGGGCTAGTACTTAGTGAGCTTGGTAAACAGCAGGAGTAATGATGAGAGGAGAGGAAGAAGAGCTAAGAAAAGACTATGTGAGGACCTACTTTGATTCTCTTTTTGGAAGAAAGTGTGAAAGCAGTGTCTCTGGAGAGGCCCACATCTGAAGAGTGTGTGAGGTGCTTGACGTTTTTATTAAAAACTCATCTTAAGCCTGACCTGTGGTGGCTCAGTGGATAAAGCGTCGACCTGGAAATGCTGAGGTCACCGGTTTGAAACCCTGGGCTTGCCTGGTCAAGGCACATATGGGAGTTGATGCTTCCAGCTCCTCCCCCCTTCTCTTTCTCTGTCTCTCTCTCCTCTCTCTTTTCTCTCTAAAAATGAATAAATAAAATAAAAATTAAAAAAAAACTCATCTTAAAAAAAAAAACCTCATCTTCATTAAACATTACTCATTGTGCATTGTGGCCAAGAATTATTTGGCAAGACCAAGTTTCAAATGAAACATGAAGTAGTTTATTTCATCACAGGGTGCATAGTGTTTTAAAGGCAGCACTGAATTCTGTCTTTCTAGCTAGTTAGGTGGGCACGCAAACGTAGGTTGACAGTTCTGAGTACCTGAAACACAGAGTTTCTTGTATTATTCTTTATTGATGGTATTATTTATTTTTATTAGAACTATAAACCTACTTTGGCCCGCCCCTGTATTTGGAAGCAGGAAAGAGTTGTTAGATGAGGATGATGAGTTAATTGTGCTCCAGGAGCCCTGTTATGTAAATTACCGGCTTAAGGTTGAGGCTTGGGATCACTGGGTAAGATATTTCACGTAACCTAGTACATAAGGAGGGAAGAAGCTATTAATACATTAGGTTGGCCTGGTTTTCCTCACCTTCAGGGACTAAAGCGATGCAATGGCTGGAGGAAAAACTCAGGTTTTCATGGGCTGAATAACTCGGCATTTCTTATTTCTAGGAACCCCCTGCTCTTCTCCCACTAGAAGGAACATGGTGTTCCTTCTACCTCAGTTTCTCTTGCACACCCCTGACTGACTTTCCTCCTGGACAGCCCTATTCACTCTTACAGTTCAGACTCTTGAGTTCCCTGTGAAGAATCTCATTTCCACCATCACCTCCCACTGCTAGTCAGAATGAGTAGCACTTTCCCTTTTGTTTCTGAACCTTGCTGTTGACAAAATCCATCTCCTTCACAAGATTGTGTTCCATTTAAGGGTGCAGATGGTGTCCACAGCATCTGTACTTTCTATCTGCAGGCCAGACAGTGCCTGGCAGATGGGAAGAGTCTAGAAATGTTTGCAAACTTAATGTAATCATAAGGACAATATGGAAACCTAAGAGGAGATTGTTTGCTTTAGAAACATAGACGGACAGCCTCCATCAGGTAATCTTTTCTTTCCTAATCTTAGATTCAAGTGAACTTGATCCTTCAATGATGTTGGACACTGGAGAGATCGTTGATACAGGATCTGATTATGAAGATCAGGTAATTAAAATCTAAAATCATCTCTCTGTTTAAATATTTTTAATTTCAGCCTTTGTTACTGTTTTGTAAAAATCAGAATTATAAATCGTTTTGTGAAATCTTTACAGGAACATATATCCCATAATAAATCATAGCAGCCTACAGCTATTATGATGTCATTAAATTTGGTCCTTTAGTTATTCCTTATCCACAGATCCAAAATGCAACTAATGAAGGAAAGGTTTGTAGTCAAAAGTTACATGCAATAGAAATGAGGTTACATGAGTTATCTTGCCCAAGAATTTGCCTGTGCCCCTCTTAACCAATAATAAACCAAAGATATTTATTAAGCATTAACTACAGGTTTGGGGCTCTGCTTTTCTATTTCCAACCTTTGAAAGGTCTGATGGCAAAAGACAACACAGCCAAGGAGTTAAAAATATTTTCTATTTGAATAAAAGCAAAGAAATTTATCTGGGTCATTTTCCTCTCAGCAGAACTCTCCCTACTGCTATATTTTAATGTTCCAAAATATCAATAGTTGGCAAATCATCCAATTCTCTAATTAGGCTTTATTTTTAAAAAAAGATAATATCTGAAACTTCCTTCCACCTCCCATTAGTGCAGTCTGCAATGGCTGAAAGCCAAGTGAACAAGTTCTGGGATTCCCCCCCCCCCCCCATCTTCAACTAATATATGTCACAAATAAAGCAGAGAGATCTGAGCACTCTCTATGGCTGGCTACACATTGCATATTCATATTCAGAAGCTATTTTCACAGAGGGTGAGTTTTCTTTCCTTGTATCACAAAGAAAGAAGTTATTGATGAATGATGTAATGGCTGTCACATACTTATAGTAACTTTTAGCATTTATTAGGCACTGAATACATACTAAATGTTGTGCTAATTTTCTTAATTTGATTATCTCACTGATTTCTCACTACATCCTTAGGAAATAGGAATTATTACCTTTATTTCATAGACAGGAATATTAAGCAAAGAGTTATACAAGAAGTTTGACAGTAGGGACACAAACTTTGAGCACATTCCCTGACTTCTTTCTTAGCTTCTGAAGACAGGCCAGTCACTGGCCCGTTTTTGGTGCCTTTTCAGTTGCTAACCTAAGGCCTCGGCAGAGGCAAACGCCAGACAACCGCTGGTGAAGGTGAGCTCACAACCCCAAATTACAGGCTGCACAGAAAAATAAACCCTAACCAGAAATTCAGCTGATTTATTAAATGAAAGGATTCACACCCCCAAAAACTAGAGATAACAGAAAAATCTGAAAGAAGTCTTGATATAGGAATATTTAAAAAATTTTTTTTTTTTTTTTTTAGATTTTATTTATTCATTATAGAGAGGAGAGAGAGAGAGAGAGAGAAGGGGGGAGGAGCAGGAAGCATCAACTCCCATATGCGCCTTGACCAGGCTAGCCCAGGGTTTCGAACCAGCAACCTCAGTGTTTCCAGGTTGACACTTTATCCACTGCGCCACCACAGGTCAGGCTTTTTTTTTTTTTTTTTTTTTTTTTAATTTTTTTTTTTTTTAGATTTTATTTATTCATTATAGAGAGGAGAGAGAGAGAGAGAGAGAAGGGGGGAGGAGCAGGAAGCATCAACTCCCATAATATAGGAATATTTTAAATGTCAAAGAGATAAAGTGAAGATTTGAAACCATAATACAAGTACTGGGGGGAAAATGGGAAGGAAGAGGCAGGAAGGAAAAAGGAAGAAATAGAAATTCTAGGCACAAAAATATCATTGTTGAGATAAAAATTCAGTCAACAGGTTGAATAGTAGAGTAGACATGGTTAAAAGAGACTTGGTGATAGAGCTGATGACATTGCCTTAGAATAACATAGAGAGCTAAATAGTTGCCAAGTATAAGAAAGAACTTAGGAGACACTAAGGATGGAATGACTGGGCATGTTTTAACAGGAATTCCAGAAGGAGAAAATGGAGGGGAGGGAACAGGGCTGTACTTTAACAGATAATAGTTGAGAATTTCACAGAGATGGTAAAAGACAAGTCCCCAGATGGATGGGGTGCAACCAGTCCTAAGTAAGTTTTATTTTTTAATTCTCACATATTCTTTATCCATCTAGTCATCCACCAAATACTAACTGAGCACATACTGTGTGCCAGGTATTGTTTAGGCACTTGAAATATTATATATAATGGTATGTACGAGTCAAGTAGCTTACAGCCTAGTGGGAAAGACAGATAGTAAACAATAAAAATAGTAAATTAGTAAATTCTGTAAATTGTCAGAAGTAGTAAGTTCTGTGAAAAAAGGAAAAGTACAACACGGTAAAATAATTAGAAATGTGGGATGGGGGTTATATTAGAGGGTGGTCAATATTAACTTGGATGGCCTCATAGAAGAGGCGCGATCTGAGCAAATATTTGGCATATATTGTAAAACGTAAGAACACAGAAGACAAAGAAAATAATTAAAAGTGAAAAGGCATTACCAACAAAGGAATAGCAATTTTGGTAGCAGCAGATTAAATACAGCAAAAGCTAGAATTTATTGAGTACCTTCTATAAACCAAATACTGTGTTTTACAGATCACATGCATTATGGCTAATCCTTACCATAACTCAAGAAGGTAGTTCTGTTATTCCCAATTTACAGCTGACCAAACTGAAGCTCAGAGAAGTTCAGTGACTTCCCCCAAGACCACACAGCTAGCAAGTTGAAGAGTCAGAAATCAAACTTTGCTCAGTCCCACCAAAATCTAGTTTCTACTTACACCGCTTCAAAAAAACCCTTCTCAAGCTCACTGATAATCTAGTACCAATTCCAGTTAATACTTTTTAGTTATCTTTCTTGACCTCTACTGCATTCATTCACCTGACTTTTACTGTAAAGAACCAGGTAGTAAATATTTTAGGCTTTATGGGCCATAAGGTCTCTGTTATAGTTACTCATATTCTGCTACTACAGTGCAAAAGCAAGCATAACTATACTTAAACAAATGAGTGTGGTATATTTGTGTTCCAGCAAAGCTTTATTTACAGATACTGAAATTTGAATTCTTGGCAAATTTCATGTAATTCATTTTAACTATTTAAAAATGGAAAGTTCTCCCAGTCTTAATTGGGAGACTGGACACAGACAGGCAGTGGAGTGGATTCCATCTGCAGGGAGGGGTTTGCTGATTCCATCTGTAAACCACCCCTATTTTATTTCAGATGTTTTATTGAATGCATTGGGGTGACATTGGTTAATAAAATTACACAGGTTTCAGATGTACAGTTCTGTAATATATCACCTGTACATTGTATTGTGCATTCCCCCATTCTTGGCTTTCTCCTCTCTACTAGCATCTAACATTTCTAGAGTGTTTAATACTATTCTAAGTTCTTCATGATTATTACCCCATTTTACCTTTTATAATATGAGATAGATATATTATTACTTCTTTATTGTAAGTTGTTTAGAACATCTTTGTTTAAAATGTGTATTTATTAAAATAACAAAATATATTTTAGCACTTATTATAGTATTATTTATTAATTTTATATTATTATCCCATTAAGGAAACTGGGGCACATAAAAATTAAGCCATTTTTTCAAGGTCGCAAAGCTGGCAAGAAGTAAAGACAATGCAAACAGCTGTCTGATTGCAGAGCTGTGACCAGGAAAGACAGGCTAGGTTCTGCTACAGTGACAAATATAACTCAAAATCAGAGTGTTTTCCTTCTAAAGGCTTTCTTCCACGTGACTTCCAAAGGGAACGGAGATGGAAAGGACAAGAGCAGGAAGAAAACAGACCAGCTCTTAATTGCCCATGACCTCTTCCCACATTCTTTTAATACCCCCTGACCCCGGTCCCTGGCTCTCCCTACACGCAAGAGGGCTGGAAAACAGAGCTTGCTTAGTGACCAGGAAGGTATAGATCATGAGCACCGAGCCAGCCGAGGCCACAAAGCTCTTGTTCCCTAGTGTGCTTACTTTCTCTTGCTGCTCCTCATACTCCCCAGCTCACTCATTCTTGGTTTCTTTGTTAAACTCCTCTCTGTCTGTCGTTATTTAAATGTGGATGCTCTGGCCCCTTCACACCTCACTGCACGTGCTCTCTTTTGAGAAGCACAGTCATAGCCATGGTTTTGCATATGTCTCTCTACTAAACAGCAATGGTTGGGTTTCCCATGTGCATCTCAAACTCAACACATCCAAAACCAAACTCACTATCTTCCCCCACAAAATCTGTTCACCCTTCTGCTTTCCCTATCTCTGTGAATGATACCACCATCCTCCCAGCTGCCCAAGCCAAAAACCAGAGTATCTTCCTATCCTTCTTCCTTTCTCTCCCGCCCTACATCAGTTAGATGAAGAAGCCAGTTCGTACTCTGAAGCAGGAGTCACTCCGGACCTCCCCAGGCCCACGGGCGCTGCCCTGGTTCCCACCTTCAGCCTTCCTCCCTGGGGCCACTGCATCAGTTTCCTAACCAGTGTCCCTTCCCCGGCTCCTCACCTGTCAAAGTCGTCTTTCTGAAAAGAAAAGTCAGTTCTGGCATTCCACTGCTTAAAACCTTTCTTATGTCCTCATTGAAGCCAGAATTAAAATGGAACCTCTTACCAGGGTACATGAGAGCTTACGAATTGGAATCTGAACCCCTGCATCCCTCCCAAACTCATCCCTTGCCAATCTTCAAATCACACTGGGTGCTCCAGCCACACCGAGCCATGTGCAGTCTCCCTCAGCAGGTTGTGCTTGGCAGCCCCTTTCCTCTGCATGGAAGCTGTGCCGACCCCATCGTCTCTGTCCCAGATAACCCCCACTCGTGCCGCCTCAAGACCAAGCTTCTCCTTGAGGAAGTCCTTCTCGTGTCATGTGTTCGGTTCACCTTGTCAGGGGCTCCGTAAAGCCCTGTGCTGTAGTATTCTCTCGTCTTACAGGGGCTGTTCTGCTCCGGGTGTGTCAGTGAAGCCTGCCACACAGTCTGGTACATAGCATGTGCTCAGTAAATTTCCATTATTTTTAAAGCCAATAAAATGATGTCTAGTTCTTCTACTTAATATGTGATTTTTTGATAACTTGCTAACTCTTTTGAGCCTAGGTTTCCTCTTCTAGATGATGATGGTAATGATTCCACTAAGAATTAGTTGTAGGAAGTAGGGAGTGCTAGTTACCTAGTTACCTTGTACAGAACAAATGCTTCAAAAATGTGAACACTCTGCTTTTTCCTTCCCTAAAACTCAACGTAGACTGAACTTTTCAGGAATGGGTGCCATTATGTAGGTGACAGAGGCCACCATATCTTCAGCTAGAACTAGATGAATGCTAATTGTCTGAATATGTTTGGTTTCTGATCTGGTGTGTAGGCACTTAGAAGTCACCGCTCTGCCCTAACAAGAAGTAAAAAAGCTGAACAAACTGAAAAATCAATGATTCTTAGGTCTGTTAGAGAAGTGAGGTCATAAGACAAACCTCTACACCCAAAATTGGAAAGGCAGACAGGAAAATTCTGAGAATCATAACAAACCCAGGAGCAAGAATCTCCACAGGAACCAGTGCCAGGTGGGAAACCCAAACTGTAATTGACAAATTGCAGCGGCTCAGTGTGGGCAAGTCTGAGAGTTAAAAACTCCAGAGTGACCCAGATAGAGAGGTCCCACACTTTTGTGAATTTCATCTCCAGGGACTTGACCAGGTTCCCATAGTGAATATCAGAGAAAAATCTCCTTGTGCTTCTGGCGGAGCAAGGAGAAAGGACCATGTTGAAAAACCCAGAGCACTTTGATTTTCTTAACAAGGTCTGCTCCCAGGAGAAACTGATTTTCCCAGAACCTAACCTGCTGAGTCTTTATCAGAGCCTGCCTAATCTACCTATGAGAAGGAAAATACCAACTCCTGCCACTTCTAGCCTTTCTGCCCGACCTAAAGTGTGTGTGGGGGAGGACGACCTAAGATGCACTGGTGAAGTTCACAGTTCAGGGGCATAGGGTCTCCAAAACACAGACCTAATTGAAGGACTGCCTGCATTTCATAGAACAACTCCCATCCTCCCCATACACACTTTGCCACCATATTACTAAAACTTTATTTACTGCAGTTCCTTTTACCTAGTACATTATGTCCAGCTTTCAACAAAAAATTACAAGACATGTTAAAAAGCAAAAACACAGTTTGATGATGCTGAATGAGCATCAGAACAAGAGTCAGATATGGCAGGAATATTCAACAACAGAAAAAAGAGGGTTTTTTAAAATTAAAAATAAAAACTGGCTATAGGCTAAGTCCTTAGATGGAAAAAGTGGACAACATACAAGAGTACATGAATAATGGAAGCAGATGGAAATTCTAAGGAAGTATCAAATAGAAATGCTAAAGATCAAAAACCTTGTAGCAGAAATGAAGAATGCCATTGATGGGCTCATTAAAGGACCGGACGTGGCTGAGGGAAGAACTTCTGAGCATGGGGCTACCACAATAGGGTCCAAAACTGAAGGCAAAGGGGACAGGCTGGAAAAGAAGGACCAGAGTATTTAAGAACTGGGGGACAATGACAAAAAGTGTAATATACCTATAATGGGAATACTATATGGAAAAGAATGGAACAGAAGAAATATTTGAAGCAATAAATAAGAATTTCCCCCAAATTAGTGTCAAATATCAAACCATAGATGCAAGAAGTTCAGAGAACACTAAGCAGGGTAATTTCTTTTTAATTATACCTAGGCATATATTCAAACTGCAGTAAGTCAAAGATAAAGAAAAAAGTCTTGAAAGAAGCTAGAGAAAAAAATTTGCTTTTCTATAGAGAAGGAGAAATAAAGACTTTCTCAAACAAAAATTAGAGGAATTTGATGCCAGTAGAGTCTGCACTGCAAGAAATGTTAAAAGAAGTTCCTTGGAGAGAAGGAGGATGATATTGGTCAGAAGTTCAGATTTACATAATAAAAGGAAGAATATCAGAGAATGAAAAAGTAAAAGTAAAGTAAAAATTTTATTTTTCTTATTCTTATTTGCTCTAACAGATAGCAGTTTGTACAAAACAATCATAGCAGCAATGTGTTTGATTATATATGCTTAAGTATAGGTGAAATGAATGACAGCAGTGATGCACAGGACCAGCAAGAGGAATTAGCAGTGTTTTGTTATAAGGTACTTGCACTGTCCACTTAGTTACAAGTGGACTCTGAATATTTGTGAATGTATATTGCAAACTCTAGAACGAACACTTTTTAAAAAGTTTAAAAAGAAGTATAATCAATATGGTAAGAAATGAGAGAAAGTGAAGGTATATAAAATGCTCAGGAACGAAGAACTTGGGAGACAAATAGTAACAAATATGGTAGCTATTAATCCAACTATATATGAACAAAGACTTTAAATGTTAGCGATCTAAATACAAAAATTAAAAGACAGATATTCAGAGAGGATTAAAAACAAGACCCAACTATATATTGTCTATAAAAAACCTACTTTAAATATAAAGACACATATAGATTAACATAAAAGGCTAGAGAAAGATATACCTTGCTAACACTCATCAAAAAGAAAAGCAGACTCTGCCTGACCTGTGGTGGTGCAGTGGATAAAGTGTCCACCTGGAACGCTGAGGTAACCCTGGGCTTGCCTGGTCAAGGCACATAAGGGAGTTTATGCTTACTGTTCTTCCCCCTTCTTTCTCTCTCTCTCTCCCCCTCTCTTTCTCTCTCTTTCTCCTCCCTCTCTAAAAAGGAATAAATAAAATAAAAAATAAAAAAGGAAAGCAAGAGCACTATATTAATATATTAATTTTAGACAGCAGACTTCAGAGCAAGGACAGTCATCTTGGATAAAGAGAGACATTACAAAAGAGAGAGAAAGAGAGATTATATAATGATAAAAGGGTCACTACCCCAAGAAGACATAACATTGTTTTTGTTTTTGTTTTGAGAGAGAGAGCAAGAGAGGGACAGACAGGGACAGACAGGAAGGAAGAGAGATACGAAGCATCAGTTCTTCATTGTGGCACCTTAGTTGTTCTTTGATTACTTTCTCATGTGTGCCTTGACTGGGGGGCCCCAGCTGAGCCAGTGACCCCTTGCTCAAGCCAGTGACCTTGGGCTCAAGCCAGTGACCTTTGGGCTCAAGCTAGCAACCATAGGGTCATGTTTATGATCCCCCACTCAAGCCAGCAGCCTCGGGGTTTCAAACCTGGATCTTCAGCATCCCAGGCTGATGCTCTATCCACTACACCACCACCTGGTCGGGCCATAACAATCGTTCATGTGTACACACCAAACAAGAGAGTATCTTCAGGCTCACTGTGCATCGATGTCCTTGATCTTATCTCTTTCATCTCCCCGGGACCTTGCTTTATTAATGGGTCTTGCTTTATCTTCTCAAAGTTCTCACCCTCAAAGTATCTTTCTTTTTCTGGCTACCATCCCTCCAGCTCCACTTTGAAGAAAGAAGTAGCCATGAACAGTGCCAAGTGTTATAGAACTGTCAAATAGGAGACGCTTTCCTCTCCCCTGTCCTTCAACCCCAAATTTGGTGAAAGCGAAGCCACCTCCCATGACTCTCTGTTCTTTCTCACTGCCCATTCTACCCTGTACGCCAGCTTCTGCCCGCTCTGTTTCCCTAACAGACTGTAAGAATCATCTCAGCTGCCAGGTCAGGATGACACTGCTCAGTTCTTACAATGTCTGGGGCCACTTTCTGCTTTCCCCAAAACTCTGGTTTCCTTGGCTTATGCCGCCTCTCTGGTCATTATTTCTTTTTCTGCTCCCCTCAATTTGTTTTTTCTTTCTTTGCCTTCCCCTGAAAATGCTGTGTTCATTAAGTTCCGTCATAGGACCCCTTTTCTCATCACACAAACGCTTTGTCTGTGCCCATGCCTTCCTTCAGCTTCATTACTTACATATTCATTCAACTAATATTGAGAATATTTGGCGTGCCAGACTCTATAGGAGGTACTGGAGATACAGTGTAAGCGGAAGAAGACACAGTCTCTACTATCCTGGAGTTCTGAGTAAAAATAGATAATAATAAAATAATCACATAAATAAATATGTAATTAAAACTGTGTTCAGGGCTTGGGAGAAGTACATAGCGCAATGTGTAGCTGTGATCAGTGAGGTGATGAGAGGCTTTTCTAAGACAAATTATGCTTGGGTTGAGATTTGAAAGATGAGTCAGAGGTAACCAGGTATATGTGACAAAGTGAGATAAGAAGAAAGCGCCGGGGGGGTCAAAGGATGGTCAGCCAAAGGAAATTGCATGTAAAGGCAGGAAGAAGCGTGCTTCTGAGAGCAGCCAGTGCGGCTGGCGTGCCCAGGAAGCGGAAGGCAGTGTGTGTGAGAGGAGCCAGGGACTGGAGCTCTGTGGAGCAGGTTAAGTGCCGTGCTGTTATCCAAAGAGCAGTGGGAAGCCTTGAAGAGTAATTTTGTTTGTTTGGGGGAAGGGAGGCAGGAGGGCGTAGCAATATTATATTTGTGTTTTTTAAAAAAGAATATTCTGGCTGCAATGTAGACAGCACTTTGGAGGAAGGCGAATGTATCTAGGGAGTTCAGTGGGAGGCTCCAGTGGTCCAGACGAAAGATCGCAGGTGCTGCATTGCACTGATGTGCTGGAGGAGAGGGGCAGAAAGGCACGCATTGGAAAGCTCCCTGTGAGGCAAAATCTACAGGACTTCATGTTGGAACGCGTAAGAGAGCCAAAGGGGAGTGAGCTGTTAAAGACGATGCCTGGGTTTTTAACTTGTACAGCTGGGTTGGATGGTAGTGGCATTCACTGAGAAAGAACACTAGGAAAGAACACTAGTCTAGAGCCAAGCTCTGAGAAAACGGAAAGGCTGGTAGGGGCAGATGAGGCAGCAAAAGATGTAGAAGAAGCTGTTAGGAAAACCAGTAAAATATGGGGTTCCAAAAGCCAAAGTAAACAGTATTATTTCAAAAAGCAGAGAGTGTCAAATACTGATGGGAAGATGAGGAAGAGGGAGAATGGAAAACGGGCTTTGTATATAGAAACATGGGAGGAAATTGTTGACCTTACAAAGAGCTATTGGGGGAAGTTAGTGCTTGCTTCTTTGTTTGTAATGGAAGATACTTGAACATGTTTAAAACTTTATAGAAAGGATCTGCTTAATCAGAAAAAAACAAGAACTACATGATTCCATACATTGGTGGAACATAAAAATGAGACTAAGAGACATGGACAAGAGTGTGGTGGTTACCAAGGGTGGGGGGGGGAGGGAGGACATGGGAGGGAGGGAGGGAGGGAGGGAGAGAGTTAGGGGGAGGGGGAGGGGCACAGAGAACTAGATAGAGGGTGACGGAGGACAATCTGACTTTGGGCGAGGGGTTTGCAACATAATTTGATGACAAAATAACCTAGACATGTTTTCTTTGAATATATGTACCCTGATTTATTAATGTCATCCCATTACCATTAATAAAAATTTATTAAAAAAAAAAAAAAAAGAAAGGATCTGCTTATTAAGGAGAAGGAGAATTCACAAGACAGGGGACAATTCCTCTACATGCAGGAGAGCTGGCTCCTAAAGCGAAGAAAAGACCATGTAAGAGTTATAACAAGGAACACAGAGAGGATGGGTGTGTATGTTTAGTGGTGGGAAGTTATGAATTCCTCTTAGACGCTTTCCAGAGACAGAGCTGTCCACTAAAAGTCTGAGGTTTGAAGCGAGTGCAGGACTGAATTGTGGAACCAGCTGAGAGTAAACTAAGGGAACAGCAGAATAAGCAAGCAGTCCGAGAGCCCGCTTGATGGTAGAACCTGAAAATTTATTTTGTCCAAGTGAATCTTTTCATTTTTTTCCATTCACTTAGTAAATATTTATTTTAGCTGAACTTCCATAGTGATAGTCAGCTTCTAAATCAAGAAATATTACATTTAGACCCTGGTCGGGTGGCTCAGTGAATGTAGCAGCATCCAGGTGCACGGAGGTCGTGGGTTCTATCTCAGGTCAGGGCATATAGGAGAAGCAACCAGTGAGTGCTTAACTAAATGGAACAACTAACTGGAGCAATGAGTTGATGCTTCTCTCTCTCTCCCTCTCTCTCTCTTCCTCTCTCTCAAAATCAATGGAAAAATTTAAATATATATATTACATTTAGCCAGAACATGGGTTAGCTTGTATTTGTAGAGCTGATTTTAAATAGAGTCACTGCCAAAGCTGTATATTTCAGTAGCACAGCACTGATTATAATTTGGGGACTTCCTGAGCCCAGCTCGGATGGGTAAGTCAGGCTTTCGTGGCAGTCCTACAAGCACTGGCCGAGCTGGGAAGCTGCGGTGACCAGGTTTACCGTGGCCAGTTGGAAAAATGAATGCAAGGCTGTTGGAGAGGGATGAGGTCAGAAAGATATAAGTCTAGCTTTTCCCAAACACTAAAACAAAAATACCTTGGGCAGGTACAGGAAGCCAGCCGTTCCTGACTGTCTCCAGTGGCAATGGCAGTCTAGAGCTAATTGATTCTGTAGAAAAAAGGACAAGTCTCATTTTTAAACCTCATAAATTAATAAGAATATATTTTCACTGTTCTTAACTGCTAAGTCAGGGATGTCCTTCATATTTTCAGTGTAGGTATTAAACATTAAACAATGACATTACAGACAGAAAAAGGACAGGAACCATATGAGTTTTCATATGTGGGATATAAAACAGAAAGCAACCAACAAACTCATAGACACAGACAACAGTCTAGTGGTTACCAGAGGGGAAGGGTGGGGGAAGATAAAGAAATAAAGGGGACCAAATACATGGTGATGGAAGGAGACTAGATTTTGGGTAGTGAGCACACAAATACAGATGATGTATTATAGAATAGACACTTGAAACATATATTAACCAATGTCATCCCAATAATTTTAATTTAATAAAAAACAGCAACATATATATCACTTAGATTACCATTTTGAGCCCAGAGTTTGACATATTTCACACTCTGAAGACATAAAAGGAAATGCCTCATCATGCACGTCTGCTGTGCCCATCACATGTAACAGAGATAAGAGATCTTTGCAGAAAGCAGTAAGAACTGATAGAATGCTTTCCTTCAAAGCAGTAAGATGTACTCCAGGTGTAAAAACATATGAAGGACTGATGAGTAGAGACTGTTTGCTTTGCTTTTTTCAAAACTCCTATTATTTTTTAAATTAATTTCATATGCTCCTATGACATCCTATTAACTAGAATAACCTTGAGTGCTCTGTCATTGTGAAGGAAAATGAGGATATTTGTGATCGCACAATAGTGTCACTGCCTCATCAAGGGAAGGAAATAGAACTCATGACATCTGATGGCCTGGAGCCTTAACACAGGAAACCATTGTTAATGGGAAACGAAATAACCTTCTGGGATTATTATCTCTTACAGAAGTAAGGGTGGGGAGAGTACACAAAGACCTGAAAACCCAGTCCAAAAGCAAACACAGGCTTACACAAATTTACATGTGAGTTGGCAGAAGAGGGATGTAATGAGGTTGCACTTTGCTCCTTGGAGTTGGTTGCCAAGGAGCAAGGTACCATTGTCCATTTACTGATGAATTATCCTTCTCTTTCTGTGGGTCTTCAGGTCACAGTGTATGTCCTTATTTCAATTTCCATGTTGAATTCATATATTTATTAGGGATGGTGGTTGTAACCAGAGCGTGTACACTTCCCCTGGGCCCAGAGTCCTGGATAGGTTTGAGTTCTGGTTCTGCTGCTATGTCCCATCACTGACTTCTCTGAGCCTCAGTTTCCAAATCTACAAAATGAAGAAAACATGTGAAGACTGAAGAGCTGATTCCTATCAATGCATTATATAAGATGTAAAGTACTATACATATGTTAAGACCTAAAGTCTTAACATGATGAGTATCTATTGGAAGTTTCTCATATCCTCCTTTAAATGCAGATAGAAAATATAGAACAACAAGGTTACCACTTAGAATTGTTAAAGGACCTCTCTTCGAAATATATTAACTAATAGCACAGACATGAAGAAAATAATAAAATAATGAAAATAAAGAATTTACTCAGGATTCCAGTACCATCCTAAAAGATTTCAACATACTTCTCTTGCTTTTACCAGCGTTTGTTCCTGTTTGCGGTATAGCACTTGGCACGGGGATTAGGGCTGTGTCCGTGTCTTTCTCTCCCAGTAGATATACTAAGGGACACAGCCAATGTGCACTTCACTATAATTCCTGAATTGCTTGCATATTGCTTGACAAACTTAATGAAAAAGAATCTAAAAGGGAAGTAGAAGAAGTCTGACATTCTGTAAACTGTAAATGAAGAACAAGGAGTAAAACAAATTTACATAACAATAATAAAAATTGTTTTTATTTACATGTTTTCAAAGGAGGATAACTAGGATGTTAAGGGATCCAAAAACTGTCATACAGCCCATGGCTGAAGGGTCTAGAAATATCTGAGTGAAGAAGTATGTTTTCTTGGCCAGGCTCTTACCGGCCCGCCCACACCATGGTTGGTAGGGTTTGTGGTAGTATTCAAAGTTCTGTTCCCACTTCCTTTTGCACAGTACCTGACTCATGCTCAGTAATTAACTGTTCAGTGAAGCAATTCTAATCTGTAAGGGACTGTATTTTAGAAGAGGGAATTAGACTTCTCCATTACTGTGGAAGAGAAAATTGGACTCTCGAGATGGAAATTACAAAGAGATGGAATTCAGAGCAATGTATAAGGAGTTTTTAAATAGTGTTATCCAGTTGACTACCTCACTGAAGATATTCCAATTACCCTAGATTATTCAAATTCTAGGTAACCATTCCTCAAAGATGCTTTTTAAAAACTGATTTCTGTGGGTGGGAAAATTAAATGCTTCCTAAGGTCTTTTCTGTCTCTGAGTTTATTTGTTTAAGAAGGGCCAAGGGGTGTAGGTATATGCGTGTGTGTGTGTGTGTGTGTGTGTGTGTGTGTGTGTAATGTTAACTCCCATCACCATTATCACTGAAATATCTAAACACCACTCCCACCAACCTGCTTTAATTCCTGACATCTCATCCCCAGGGAATCTAAGGTGGGGGCAGTGATATTGTGCCACTAGAACTTCTCCCTCAGTTGTTTTTTTTTTAATATTTTTTTTTACTTTATTCATTTTTAGAGGGGGGAGAGAGAGAGAGAGAGAGACAGAGAGAGAGAAGAGGGAGACAGAGAGAGAGAGAAGGGGGGAGGAGCTGGAAGCATCAACTCCCATATGTGCCTTGACCAGGCAAGCCCAGGGTTTCGAACCGGCGACCTCAGCATTTCCCCAGATAGCTCTCCGTGGGGCAGGCGACTGGAAAACCAGAAAACCACATTCAGTTCCAGAATCCAAAGGAAGGAAGACAGGGTATTGGGGTGAAGAAGAGTCAAAGACAGTCAGAGCAGAGCCCATTTACCTCTTTGATGATTTTGCTAGAACTTCCCATGAGGTCAGGAACAGGAATGGGCCCAGGGATGGGCTTTTGAGGCAAGCAACGTGCTAGTAGCTATGGGTCTTTTTATTTCCTTGTCTTTACTTTAGAAGCTTGCTGACTCATGCAGAACACACTTGGTTCTAAACAGTAGATATAACAACATTCCTCTTCAAATCACTTTGCTTTTTAATTAGTCTTGTTTAGGGGAAGCCAGCAGAGAAGACAACCTAAAATTTGCAGTTTTTTCACTGTATATTCATAACCTGGAAGAAAATCCAGAGTCAACAGCTTTTATTAAATACCTGCCTTGTGCCAAGAGTGCTATGATCTGGTTTGATCCTCACCACAGCTCTGGGGGGAAAGTGTCATTATTCCCGAGGTCACATAGCTAACGATATCTGCACTCCAAGTTCCTCTTCTCAGTAAGCTATGCTGCTTCCCTCACATCTATAATAATGACCCCCCAGAAAACCTCTCTTTGCACTGCCCCCCAAAATAAAAACCAGCTGTATTTTTTCCTAGTATTTTCAATCATAGGAGTTAATCTCTTCACAGGCTTATAAAATGAGCAAACCATATAAACAGATGTCTAAGATTATAAGAAAGTCTGTGATTGCTTCTCTTTTGATACATAATATGCTTTCATTTCCTCATTATTTTTCTTACATTTAATATCTTTTTTTATTTGTAAAAGCAAAACTACATGTTTTGGAAAATTATAATAAGTATAAAGAAGAAAATTAACGTCAACATTTTGAGTATTTTTTTGATTGACAGTATTTAATAAAGCTACAAATATTTTCACTTAATAACATAGAATTTCCCATGTCTTTGAATAGTTTTTGTAAACACATTTTAATAGCAGTGTAAAATATAATTCTGTAAGTATGCTATATCTATTTTCTTCATTCCCCCACTTTAAGGCACATATTTTTCTTTCTGTCTTTCCACTGTTACAAATACAGTTGACCCTTGAACAACACAGGTTTGAGCTGCATGTATGCACTTATACATGAATTTTTTTCAATAAATACTGTCAATATATTATCTCTTCTTTACAATTTTTAAAAAATGTTTCCCTTTCTCTTACTTTCTTGTAAGAATATAGTATATAATACATATAATGTTCAAGATGTGTTAGTCTACTGTGTTATCAGTAAGGCTCTGGTCAATAGTAAGCTATTTGTAGTGAAGATATTGGGGAGTCAGAAGTTATACATGGATTTTCAACTGCTCAGGGGGTCTGAACTCTAACCCCAGCATTGCTCTGGTGTCAATTCTAATGCTGCTCTGGCATATCATGGCACAGAAACTTTGCCCAAATCTCTTCTTATTATCCTAGGAGAGATTTCTAATACTGGGATTATTGAGGCAGAGGGGATAAAGGGTAATATTGCAATTTTCCACTTCATTCTAATCAGGTATACTTCAATAATAAAGCAAAGATTATTGAGATGGGACAAAAGGATTCTAAAGAGAAAGGTTTTTAGAGAAGGCTGTTCTTCTAAATTACTTAAAATAAAAACTCAGACTGAGACCAATTTAGTCCCACATGACTCAGGATGCAGAGGTACCTTAATTGCTAAAGTATCTGCAGTCCTTTGGCCAATAAGGCAGTCCAAAGTGTCAGCATCCAGGGGCGGGGCCAGGGTAAGCCCTCAGGACGTGCAGCAGAACCCCTCCCGTGCTCTTCCTTGGAAACAGGTTCACGATCAGTCTTTTTCTTCACAAGCAATTACCAAGTTTCCTTGGGGCCGGTTGTGTGCTGGTGCTTCCACATCTCCTTCCTTTCTCTAGAAACAGTATTATTCAAAAACATCCAAGCGTTCTTGTCATTTCCAAGCACACAGGCTTTCTTAAATGCAGCCAGTTCCCAGAACATCTCCATTAATCTTTTTATGTTCCATTTGTGGCATTATTCTCTGTGCCTTAAAATAACAAAACCAGCTTTGTTGAAAATATTCTGGAGATAGGCTAAGAAGATTATTGATAATTTGAACCCCCTTTAATGGAGAAAAGTAATCTGTATCAATTCTGTGTAAAGCAGAGCCTCCACAATGCTTAAAATTATCTTAAAACTTCTTCTCTTGACTCATTCGTGTCCCTGCTGCCTTATTTGCAATTTAGCATCAAGTCCTTTTTTTTTAGTAGCATGCAAAGAATCCAGATCCTAATAGGATTATCATAAACATGGATTCTGTAGCTTAATTCATATGTATGTGAATTCGTGAAGCATTTCAAATAACTTATAAAAGAATATTAGAGGGAGGACCTTCGTTTTTCCTCCTAATGTTTGAAGGGATCTAATTAACTGTTAGGTTAAAGCTGTGGGTAGCCGGTGCAATGGAGGAAGGGGAAAGCCTCCTTTCAGCTTCTCGTGTCAACTGGCAGGTCCATATAAACCCCTGACTAGGTCAGACCTGGCGAGAACTCCAGCAGGACTGCCTTATGTATGAGATAGCCGACGGGCTGAACCCCTTCCCGGGTCTGTGGGTGGGCACTGGGGAGAGAACCGAAAACAAAAGTAAGTCTGCTGTACAGTGTTCCAAGAGGATTATTTATTTCAAACGCTTGGGTGCGAGCGTGCCAGGACGGACCCACATGCCATGTCAGCCCCGGGGAGGGTGGGAGTAGGGTATTGATAGTTAGTCGGGGGTCTTGGAAAAAGCAGCTGACGTCACCGCCTCTATAGGTACAAGGTAGTATTTTTTTCATACGTGGATTGGTGAGGCACTACAGTTTCTCCAAATTGTTTATCTCGTGGCTCAACCGTCTGAAGGAGGCCTGTGCTAGTTCACAAGATCCTGGGCAGCCGGGCAGGAGGAGGCCTGTGCTAGTTCACAAGGGCCTGGGCGGCCGGGCAGGAGGAGGCCTGTGCTAGTTCACAAGGGCAGGAGGCCGGGCAGGAGGAGGCCTGTGCTAGTTCACAAGGTCCTGGGCGGCCGGGCAGGAGGAGGCCTGTGCTAGTTCACAAGGGCCTGGGCGGCCGGGCAGGAGGAGGCCTGTGCTAGTTCACAAGGTCCTGGGCGGCCGGGCAGGAGGAGGCCTGTGCTAGTTCACAAGGGCCTGGGCGGCCGGGCAGGAGGAGGCTCCAAGCAGGCCAGGCCCCCTCCCGCCTCCCACTGGTTTGCACTGCCCTTGGAATGGGGACGCTGATCCCTTAGAACAGTGGTCCCCAACCCCCAGGCCACGGACCGCTACCGGTCCGTGGGCCATTTGGTACCGATCCTCAGAGAAAGAATAAATAACTTACATTATTTCCGTTTTATTTATATTTAAGACAGAACGATGCTTTATTTTTTTTAAATGACCAGATTCCCTCTGTAACATCCGTCTAAGACTCACTCTTGACGCTTGTCTCAGTCACATGATACATTTACCCATCCTACCCTAAAGGCCGGTCCGTGAAAATATTTTCTGACATTAAACCGGTCCGAGGCCCAAAAAAGGTTGGGGACCACTGCCTTAGAGGACTGCTTATCAGAAGGCAGTTTCTCTGGGCCTGTAACTAGGCCTTTATAAACACTTACTATGATTTAAACTCCTCTAATTGTCAGGTCCCTTCCCTATGTAAGCTTTCCCTGACTTTTGCAAAGATAAACTTTCTGTTATATTTCAAAGTGAAGGCCAGGAAGCCATTAAATGAGAGAATAGCAAGTTAATTAACTACAACCTCACAGTGAGGGGAGGAAAATGTGCTGCTTTGAGACTAAGAAATTGGGTGAGGGGAATTTTAGTTTTAAAGGGGGCTCTAGTTTTAAAAGTCACCCTGAACCTAAACCTTACAATAACTATTGCCCCTTCCCCCTGCCTGACTTCTGAACAATTGAGAAGTCTCCCAAACACTCCCCCTTCTTCCCTGGGAGGAGTGAGGATGGGGCAGAGTTTAGCAGAGTTAGGCTTACAATGAAAAGTGAGGTTCACATTAATTTAGTACTCTATGATTTTTGTGCATCGTCTCATTTGAGTCAGGAAAATGTCGATATATCAATTCAACAATGGCATAGTGAACATTTACTGAATGTCAGGCACTATGCCAGATTCTGGGGTTATAAAACTTACTGAAGATTCACCTAGACTTCGCTTAAAGATCTCAGTCTCTTAGAAAAGACAAGCAGGAGACAAAAACGTACCCTTTCTAGGTGAGTGTCTTAATTAAGATTCCCTTGGTTGCAAGTCACAAAATGTGTTTAAGCTAACTTCCACAGAAAGGTGTAATTATTATGAATTTGGGGGGGACCTCTCACAAATCCAAGAAGGATTACACCTAAGCATTAGAAACAATGCACAGTGACCTGCTAAAAGGCCATTAAGAGCCTGACCAGGCAGTGGCGCAGTGGATAGAGTGTCGGACTGGGATGCAGAGGACCCAGGTTCGAGACCCCAGCTTGAGCGTGCGCTCATATGGTTTGAACAAAAGCTCACCAGCTTGGACTCAAGGTTGGTGACTCGAGCAAGGGGTTACTCGCTCTGCTGAAGGCCCGCGGTCAAGGCATATATGAGAAAGCAATCAATGAACAACTAAGGTGTTGCAACTCGCAATGAAAAACTAATGATTGATGCTTCTCATCTCTCCGTTCCTGTCTGTCCCTGTCTATACCTCTCACTCTCTCTCTGTCTCTGTAAAAAAAAAAAGAAAAAAAGAAGAAAACTACATAACCACATTTAGCCATGGCTAATAAATAATTGAAAATAATTTAAAAGGCCATTAAGAAGTTCCCTCTATTTTATGTCTGCACCCCTATCTGCATTACCTTCTTTTTCTCTCTTTGCAGACCTATTTCTTCTACTACTCCCACCATTTACATGGTGGGAGAAATTCCTTCCTACCAACTGGCCCAGCCAACAGAGAGCCCAATCTCCCTCACTCTAGATTCCTGGGGAAGGACATTGTTGTCCAGGCATCGTTCAGGTGCACTCCTGACCCAACCACCCAACTTACATTTTAGGGGTAGGATGAATACTGGGCAAATACACTGAGAAATTACAGAAGTGCTTCTGTGCTCAAGGCACTGTGAAAAATTAAAAGATAAATGAAATACACAACTAAGTCTAATATAGGACAGAGTATCATGTGGGAGGCACTATCACAGAGATAGTACGTGCTCTATGAGCACACTGGAGAAGGAGATTTAATTACAATGGGAGGAAGGACAGTAAGTAACTCTTGAGTTTAGTCTTAAAATGGGTCTTTTAATAAGAGGAGTTGTAGGTAGCTAGCTAGACAGGTCGTGCCAGGGAACGATCGTAGGCTGAATATACTGTACTGCAGTGCTCATAGAGAGGCAGCTGACAAGATTGTGAGCAGACAATGACACATATGAGCATGCAGGGATGGCCCAGATCAGGAAGGGCTTTACAGATGCACTGCTGGAAGTTCTTTGTCAGCGTGGAGTAGGGAGACAACATCAGATCTGCATTTTAGAAATACACTGTTGCCACCCATGTGGAGAATGGATTAAGTGGAGAGACTGGTTTCAGGGGGGCTAGTTAGGAGGGTATTTTAATAATTCAGGCAATGACAGATGAGAGGGGCTAAGGCCAAGGCAGAAGCAGAAGGATCAATGAGGTGAGAGAAAGTAGGAGGTCAGGGGACAGTTCACCCTAGTTCCAGGGTTAAATTCTGAAGACGGTCCTTGGGAACTCTACCCAGAAGGTGTGCTGGCATTGTGGTGTGCTCCTAGAAAGAGGGAGCCTCTTCCCTTTGCTTCTCTGCCATCCTCCTGTGTTGCTGACTGGCTGATGGGTCTGAATCCTGATGAGATGGCCACACCTTGTGTCCCCAGGACTGACTTGTTTCATTCATGAAAGCAAAGGGCTGTCATTTCATGGTCCCGTGGAGAAATACTGACACCCGGCCAGGAAAGAAACGACAGCTCAAGATTACCTTTTTGAAAAGCTTGTTGCAACTTGCAGTAGATGAAAAATGTGTATCTGCAGTTCATTGAAGGAGATGAGTAGTCTGTTCTTGAATTGCCATGGCAACCGCTCAATTAAGTAAAAAAAAAAAAAAGAAAGAAAGAAACATGTACTGTATGTAGTTGCTCTTGAGCTTAACATTCTTTACAAAAAGAAAAGAAAGAAAGAAAAAGAAAGCCAGGTTTTGTGGGTTATATTCCCCGAGGCTTTTCTAAGGCTTTGCTGTCACCCAGCTCGTCCTGTCCACCCACTCCGTGGCGAGCAAAGTGCAAGGTTTACGGTCCTCCATGGTCAGGAGCACATGCTCTCAGGCTCCCTCAGAATGTTCCGTTGTGATGTTTGCTTACATCCACTTCCACCAAAGGCCACTGGACAGATCTCTTTTTTTGAGGTGATAGAGAGGAACCCCATATTGGAAGAATAGGTGTGAGACTAGTGGGTGGGTTCTAGCAACTGCAATTGACCCCAAATTTATAACCTTAAATAAGAGCTGTGACTTTTGTGAAGACATGGGGAATAATCCCTGTTTTGATATGCTAATAAACAAAGGTATAGTGATAATACCTATTTGTACAGCGATTTACCGTTTACCAAATACTTTCCACCATCTCTTGTCCTTTTAGCCACCAGCCTCTGCAGTGGCCACTGTTCTTCCCACTTTAGACAGAAAGACACCTCCAATTCATGTTTCATAGAATCTGGAGTGGTATTTATAAAAACACAGAACTGATCATGTCACTTTCCAACTCCCAGCCCTCGGGGCCTTTCTTCCCGTTGCTCCTGAACAGCGGTGGGATTCAAAAATTTAACAACCTGTTCTCTGCCCTAATGACCGTTTAAATATATAAAAAAAAAAGGATATACTGAAAGATAATTTATTATTGCATGCATTTAATACTTAAATAAGAACAATAAAAGAAGTACACTAAACTAGATTATAAGATTTTTAAAATAGTAATGGAAAAATATTAAATAATACTTGACAAAAAACAATAAAACTGTTATTTAAGATATTTCCAAATGGCTTCTTGATTGGCATCCTCACTTGCAATTTTTTTCACCTGTGGACAGAATGAACATTACTACAGGCATTTAGAATACACTGCTGTGCAGATGAATGTTAAAAAAGAGTAAGGAATGTAAATTTGTGATTCCCACATTGGGTGGCTGCCCAGGCAACCACCTTAGAGAGATCCCTGAATATAAGTGCCATTTTAACAAGTGGTTCACCGAACTCAACACCAAAGGAGGTATCAGCTCTGCCGAATCAGTGTGAACCGCTGAACCCCACCACTGCTCCTGGGATGGAACCTGAGCCCTCAAGGCCTCTAAGACCCTGCAGGAAGCATCAGCATGCTGTCCACATGGTCTCTGTGCAGCCACCCTGGCCTGCCTTCAGCTTCTCTTGGGTGTGGGCTGCTCCTCCTTGAGCTCTAACATTGGCTAATGGCTCCTCCTGGGACAGGCTTGTCTTTCCTCACCCATCTTCCCCTTCATTCCCCACTGGGCCAACTTGGAGCCTATTCCCCAACCCCTGTGCATGCCAGAGCTCCTATTTTAATTTTCCTAGAACTCTTTATAGACATTCATCTTTAATACACATTTACTTATATGGTCATGTAATTAATATCCATCTCCCCAACTAGGCACAATGCCCATGACCACAGACCATGCCTGTTTACCCCTTCACCCCCGCCGGACCCTGAGTGCTTCATGAAGACCATGCTGACATTACCAAGAACTCTAACCGAGATTCCTAGGGCTCCAGTGCCTTTCCCGACATCCCACACTACATTGCAGGTGTCAGAAATGGAAATAGTCTCCATTGTGTGAAACACTGGACAAATAAAAAACATTGAATCCTAAAGAACATACAGTGGGTTCTGTGGAATGAGACTAACTTAAAAGTGGACTTGTTTGGACGTGTAACAACTGTTAGCTGTCCTGGAATGTATGCTAACATACTTCTGCACAGAAAACAATATCACGTTTCCTCCTTTGTTCATTCATGGACAAGGAAAAGCCAAGAGTCTTTGTAGTCTGACTCCTGATTTCAAGTATCTGCTCTCTCACGTGTCAGAGGTGTAACATTGGACAACTGTGTCCTCCTCTCACCCCGTGGCCTCAGTTTCCTTTCTTGTGAAGTGAAGGCTTTTCATTCATTCGCAGGGTTTCTTGACCTCATTCACAGCAATGAGTATCCCTGTCTGCCCTTCAGATCTGTGTGTGCAGGGCTTGTGGCTTAGTAGTGAGTGGACTCAGAGCAGAGAAAATGCTTTGGGAAGGCCAAGGCTGACAATATATGTGTGCTTTTGTGAAGCTAATGTTCAATGGTAAATAGTGTTTTCAGCATAAAATAATTATTTATGGACTACCTAGTTCTCATGTGGTAATTTTTTAAAATTGAGGTATAATTGACCTAATATTGTATTAGTTTTGAGTATACAACATTATTTGATATTTGTATATATTGTGAAATGATCACCATGATTAAATCTAGTTAACATCTACTATCACACAGTTACAATGTTTTTTTTCTTGTGAGGAGAGCTCTTAAGATCTCTACTCTCTTAGCAACTTTCAGATACACCGTATACTATGTGTACACGCAGGTCAACTAGAGTCACCATGCTGCACATCCCCAAGCTGTATCTCTGTTATATCTAGAAGTTTGTATCATTTACCGATTTTATGTAATTTCTTAATTATTTTCTAAAATGAATACTGATGTGTCAAATCCACAGGGTAATTTCCTTCATATTCACTCTTCTTCATGGCCTTTAATTCTTTAATTTTAGTACATATGCAGAAAAGACATGTAGGGGCATTGATGAAAAAGATTGATTTCAGCCTTTAAAGTTTCATGAATTGCCTGACTAGGTGGTGGTACAGTGGATAGAGCATCAGACTGGGATGCAGAGGACCCAGGTTCGATACCCCGAGGTTGCCAGCTTGAGCGCGAGCTCTTCTGGTTTGAGCAAAGCTCACCAGCTTGAGCTCAAAGTTGCTGGCTCGAGCAAGGGGTTTCTCAGTCTGCTGAAGGCCCGCGGACAAGGCACATGTGAGAAAGCAATCAATGAACAAGGGTGTCACAGCGAAAAACTGATAATTGATGCTTCTCATCTCTCTCTGTTCCTGTCTGTCTGTCCCTCTCTATCCCTCTCTCTGACTCTCTCTCTGTCTCTGAAAAAACAACAAAAAACACACAGGAGCAAAGCAATAAATGAACAACTAAGGTACGTAAGGAAGAATTGCTGCTTCTTGTTTTTCCCTTCCTGTCCCTATCTGTTCCTCTCTCTATCTCTGACACACACACACACACACACACACACACACACAGTTTCATGAATTACACCTTCAGGGGAAGGAGCTGGCACATGACCTGGGTCTGAGACACCTGCCCGGCCTCTCTCCCAAGGAGTGCGGCTCCACAGCAATGAGCACACCCTGCATTTGTACCCTGTCCTTTCTCTTCACACTTCTCCGGTCCTCCAACGAGGATCATTGTGCCAGTAGGAAAGAAATGGTGATTCTCTATTATGAATTGGGGAAAGAGGCAGAGAGGGGTGACTTAAGTGCTGGTATTGGGTCAAAGCAGGGCCAGAGGACCAGCTCAAGGCCATGCTGGTGAGCTCTAGGTTCATAAACAGAGTGCATGTGTTTTATAACAGCTGGCGTGGTGTCTGACTGACCCCGTGGCCTTGCCATTTGACCCCGTGGCCATGCCATTTGCGAGAGCTGTGAAACTCTCTTTGTTCCCCACCCCCATACTCTCCTTATTTTCTATTCTGAATATTTAATGGGGAAAAAATTGATCAAACTTCACCTCAAGGCTGGCCACCACTAACCCACACAGAGTCTTTGTGCAAATTAGGGGGGGAACCCTTTAAGCACAGACATCCTTGAAGGCCACAGGATGGTGAGTGGATTCCACGCACACTCAGTCCCTAACACAATCACAGGACCACATTGAGGCTGCCTTCTCCCAGACGCAGGAGTCAGTCTTGCATTTAGAAAGTCCCAGCTTTTAAGGGTTAACCTTTCTTCCAGGCTTGTCTTTTCTTAGCTGCTTTTATTTCTGCTTTTGGCAGTTGTTTTTTTTCTCTGTACTGCTTCTGCTGGAGAGACTTTGAGAAGTCAGAGTCAGCTTGCCTTGGCGCCTGTGTCTGCTTGGTTTTTGTTTTTGTTGTTGCTGTTGTTTTTGGTAGTGGGTTTGCTGTCTGCTTTTCCACTAATGCCATTGTGATTTTAAAAATTCCCCAAATAGGCCCTGGCCGGTTGGTTCAGTGGTAGAGCGTCGGCCTGGCGTGCAGAAGTCCCGGGTTTGATTCCCGGCCAGGGCACACAGGTGAAGCGCCCATCTGCTTCTCCACCCCTCCCCCTCTCCTTCCTCTCTGTCTCTCTCTTCCCCTCCCGCAGCCGAGGCTCCATTGGAGCAAAGATAGCCCGGGTGCTGGGGATGGCTCCTTGGCCTCTGCCCCAGGCGTAGAGTGGCTCTGGTTGCGATAGAGCGAGGCCCCGGAGGGGCAGAGCATCACCCCCTGGTGGGCAGAGCGTCGCCCCCTGGTGGGCGTGCCGGATGGATCCCGGTCGGGCACATGCGGGAGTCTGTCTGACTGTCTATCCCTGTTTCCAGCTTCAGAAAAATACCAAAAAAAAAAAATTCCCCAAATACTCTTTGCTAAAAGTTTTTCAAAAAATAGTAAAATGTTTCTTTTTTATCGCCTGTATAACTCTGTGCTAAGATCTTAAAACCAAGAGGAGACATAAAGATTGGCCTTCGAGTACAGCATATTCCAGGAGGCATGCAGGCAGGTCACTACAGAAAGCAACCAGTCCGCTGTCTTCTGCATCGTCTTGGGAAAATTATAACTCTGTGACAGTCCTGACATTTATTGCACTAGCGCATCGGGCTGTTCAGAGAACTAAAATCTGTAACTGAAGTAGTCTGGAGGTCCATCTGTGAACCATTGGACTGCAGATCTCAAAATATATCCCCCAAAACTGTCAAAGAAGTATCACCACACAGGGTAGGTAGCATTAAGTAAACAACCCCCCAAAATTAAATTGGCAATAATGAAGATAACATAATCATAGTTTATAACAAGAAAGTAAGGATAGCAGCAACAAAGTATCCTTCTTGGAAACTGTCAGATTGCCGGTTGTAACGCCTACCCACACTCCATGGGAACACTGAACATTGCCAGCACTTGCACAGTGGCCAGGGCAGACGGCAAACGAACTCGGGGCACAGGAGAAGGCATTCCAGGTTGGGCAAACATGACGGGCAGGGATCCAGAGACCAGATAAAACAGGTCAAGTTCAGACTCACTTATCTCGTGGAGTTTATCTTTACTAGCTCGGGCAAACACCGTGAACTTTGTAAAAGTTGTAGCTTGCAACTGTAGATATTATAGTAACTGCTCCTCAATCTCTGTCATCCTTCCTGAAACTTCAGACTCTAATGTAAAAGCCCATCATCTCATGGCTACAGATTGTTTCCGTTGAGACTTCTTCTGACCTGCCTCTTTGATTCACAGTTCCAACCCAGGTGTCATCTTTTGTTCCTCCTTTGCTCTGTGACCCACAGCCATCAACTAACCCACTCCTCACCTAGCGTTACCCTCTAGAACCGCAGGGAATGGAACTCAGACATTCAAGCTGGAGAAAAATGAAAGCAAGTAAGGAAAGATCAGAGCTAGACTGTAAATCTAGGGGTGGTCTTTGGAAGTCACAATGTTTCAGTGAACAGGTTTCACCATTTCAACTATATATATATATATATATATAGCAATTATAAATGGACACGTTCAGTTTTTCTGGACAATCCAGCATTTGGATTTTTTTTTAAAGATAAGTAAATTTCTTATTGATGGCAAAAAAAAAAAGTGCCTGAGACTGTAGAGAAAGCTACACCCATGATGAGCAGAGAACTCAGAAGGAAGAGGAACTGAGGAGGAGTTGCAGAGTCTTGCAAGCCCTCCACCTGCTCCCTTCACCCAAACCTACCTTCCCCTAATCTTACTTCCTTTCTACTATGTGCAGCGGGACAAAGGATGTCTCCTCTGGCTGATATATTTCTCCCTGAAAAACACATGAACACACATATAGTGTGTTTTACTCTGTTAATTAACTTGATTTTCTATTTTGCTGAGAGTGTTTCATAAGGAGTCTATAGTCTCATAGTGCTTAATAAAACTGCTAGAAACCAGCCAGTATGCTCTGTAGATCTCAATGGTTGAAGCTAAACTTTGCCATCTCATCTGATTTACAAGGAATAAAGAAAGAAAGAAGTGAAAGCCAGATAACTCTCCTTGGTATGATTCTAGTCAGATGTGACTTTATGGCCAACATTAACTTTAAATGAGATGAAATCAGAATGGGAACTCTGCCCCCTTCCACCATCATCTGACGAAGCCCTGCTTGCGGCAATACTGCAGAGCATGTAAAGACGAGACCAGAGTGTTTCCTGCGTGTTCTTTTAGCAGTGAGGTGGAAACAGCCATTTACAGCTAGTGCTGGACTTACGACCACAATTGGTTCTGACAGACCGGTCGTAACACGATTTGGTCGGAAGTTGAGTAGGCTATATGTACAGTACTGTGAAATGATGTTATAAAAATCCTTAAGTCGCCCTGGCCGGTTGGCTCAGCGGTAGAGCGTCGGCCTAGCGTGCGGAGGACCCGGGTTTGATTCCCGGCCAGGGCACATAGGAGAAGCGCCCATTTGCTTCTCCACCCCTCCGCCACGCTTTCCTCTCTGTCTCTCTCTTCCCCTCCCGCAGCCAAGGCTCCATTGGAGCAAAGATGGCCCGGGCGCTGGGCATGGCTCTGTGGCCTCTGCTTCAGGCGCTAGAGTGGCTCTGGTCGCAATATGGCGACGCCCAGGATGGGCAGAGCATCGCCCCCTGGGGGGCAGAGCACCGCCCCTGGTGGGCGTGCCGGGTGGATCCCGGTCGGGCGCATGCGGGAGTCTGTCTGACTGTCTCTCCCTGTTTCCAGCTTCAGAAAAATGAAAAAAAAAAAAAATCCTTAAGTCATATTTTATCATAATTTTCTTTCATTATTGTTATATATCATAATTTTCTCTGTTCATTTTATGCCATTTGTATCATCTCTACACCATTTTGTTTCTTATTTTTACATTCGTCAGGTTTAAGTAAAACACTGTGTTACCAGTACAACTGGTTTAATATTTGCAAAGACAATTTCCTCTTGGTAGACATCTTGGGAGGGGTTTGATGAAAAATATCCAAAACACAAATTGCTGTACGGAGTCTGGGATAACAGTTGAAATGGTGCACGCGGACATGCTAGTGCTGCTGGAAGCTGGTCCGCACTGTCGTACGCCCAGCTGGTCAACGTTTACCTGCCTAATGTGGAGTAGTCGTGGCTAGCGATTGTGGTCGTAAAGTCGAATAGTCGTAAGTTGCATAGGTCGTAAGTCGATCAATATTTGTATAGGAAAGTATTGAAGAAAACTTTTTTTAAATTTCTTATTAGAGACACCAACATTCAATTTCCATACTTTTAAAATGTATGTATTCAATTTATACAAGAAAGAAAAAAATACCATTCCTCCTAGAGAATTAGGTTTATGAACCACTATTTAAAGCAGTTCATGTTGAGAAGCTGCAACTTAATAAAACTGGGAAAAGACTAGCCTCCCCTATATTTTTTACTCCCTGTGTACTCAATTATACAAGTGCCTTCCCAGCAAGCAGACCTCTAATTGTGTATACTGTAGTGAAAGAGAAATGGGGCCTGCTGTAAAATAAATTCTTGGGTGTAACTAAATTATATACCACTTCCCATACATTTCTTTCCAAGTTGCCCATTGCTTTAAATGAAAACATGCTTTAGCAAAGAAACTGTAAACACCCAGAACATTTATAAAAGACTGGTCTCCCTTCCTCCTGCTGATAAAATGTAGTTTTGTTTCCATTTTCCAATGTCTTCTGTTGAAGATTGAAGAAATTTCAAAACTTCATTCACAGCTCACCAGTAAAATTTGAGAATTTCACTTTCAAATCCCTGTGATTCAGCTTCAGACTTTTTTTTAACAAATGAATCCACTTCGTTTCTGTTCGTACTGATGCAGGCATTCAGGGGGTCAGGGACAAGGGACCGCAACCCACTGGGGGCTCTGGGCTTCACTCTGGGAAACATTCAGACGTGAGCCAGCATCGATCTGAAAGTGAAAGTGAATTTATTAGAGAAGCAATGAGATAGAATGGCTGCTCCACAGACAAAGCAGCTCCCTTTAGCAGAATTTGCTTCCTTTATTGTAGTTCATTTAATTGGAGGGTAGGCTTTTTTTTGGGGGGGGGGGAGATAGTCAGCATCTTCCCAGGAAAAGGATGAAAATTCCTCAGAAGAGCTCCATCTGTCATTTTGTGTCCTTATATGGACTTTCGGTTTCAGATCACCGGCAGGTTGGTGTGTGTCCTTTAGCATGCTAATATATTGCAATGAGCATAGTGAGGCCAGGAGTCCTGGTTAGGTAAAATAGGATGGAGCTGGTCTCTGCTAGTTTTAAGCCATAAACACAGTGTGGTAGTGGTCTTACTATCTTCTTGACAATAGGAAGCAAATTCTGCAAAAGGAAGGCTATTCTGTCTCTGGAGTAGCCCATTCTCTGTCTCACAGCTTCACGAACAAACTCTATTTCGCTTTCTCTCGACAATTCCTTATAGGTGTTTTGCCCCATGCCCTACCTCAATACAGCACCACGAGCATTCATTATATTTGTGCCATGGAGTTGCTCGCCATACTCTCTCTTCCCGCACTTCATGGTGATAACAGAAGCTCGGATCCTAAAGGAAAACACACACACACACACACACACACACACACACAGTAACTAACTGCTCTTCCTACAGGTAACACCAGCATCCAGCCTCACTTCCACATGAAGAAATAAAGCTGAATGCAAGTTGCTTTTGCTCGCCCAAAGGCTCTGGCTTGACTGGAAAATGAGGGATAGGGATCAAAACAAATCTGTAGCCCAAATCTAGTGTCCCCATATAGCCATGAAGCCCATCTTGAGTTTCTAAATGTATCACTTCAACAGGATTCTAGATTTTTCCTTATCAATTACCAACATATTAACATATATACAGCACAAAATGATGTGACCACCTGACCTTGTGTGTGTGTGTGTATGTGTGTGTGTGTGTGCCGGTGGTTTAGCTATACCTTTTCCCACCGTCGCCAATATTAATCGCATCATTATACTCTATCTTGGCTCCATGCTTGTGAGTCATAAGTAGCACTTACATAAAATTTGTGCCTATATTTGCACCAGCTCTCTTTGTTAGTTTGTTCAGATATGGATCCTGCTTCATGCCTCCCAAAACCTAGCTTACACTGTGGAAAGTCATCTTTGTCTCATTGTAGTCACAAAGCCTAAGCCCACAATTCAGATTTACAGGAGACAAGGGGCGGGCTGGATGCAGCAGCAACACAATAAAAAAGGCAGCCACGGGCACACAGGGTGGCACTTGGTCATGGGTGGGTTGTCTTTTCCCAAAATACGCCTCACTGAAGATGCAAAATGCTACTGGATACAAACACCTTATCAGATATTTCTTGAAAGCCTATATAACAATTTACTCCTTACATAAATGACATTCTGAAACTAATGCTTTTCATGCAGAATACACCTAGTATTCTAAGGTGTATTAAAAGAAAGAACCTCCAGGGGCTGCATAATATCTTTTTCAACAAAGCCAGAGGTCTTTGCCTTTCATTAGTTGTTTCGTGTGTGTGTGTAAGATACCAGAATAATTTATTTACAAAAGATTCATATTGGAATCATGAGGTTTACTTTGAGCATCACTAGAAAATAAAAACCTCCAATCAAATATTCCATTCACCTGGGTTTTCATGCCAGTCAATGCATTGTGTCGTATTCCTGGCATACAGCAGGTGACAGTTGCATCTATGTTCGAGAAATATGTTCGCTCTCAATGCATTCATAGAAATAAAACTGTGACTTATTTATAGCATTTGGGCCACCAGAATAGGAGGCTGTGAATAAGAGCTATGGATAAAGACAGGTCAGACTCGAGCAGCCAAATAGAGATCTGATAAGCCCTTTTAAACATGGTGCATTATTTTGTGAATTGCAACGTAACCCTAATCAAACTCCCAAAACATGATAACCAGGTACCAGAAAGATCTGATACAGTTGAGCTTGTAAGGTGGGTATAAGTCTGATAATTCAACAATAATATTTAAAAATGAGGGAGAGGATTCAGTGGTTTCCTCTTAACATTACCTGTATTATTCAATAGCTCGGGACAAACAAGAAGCCGAGTCTGATTGAACAGTCTTTTTCCAGCAAAGGCTATTGAGCCTCTTTCTATGAAGCTGCATTTTAGACAAAGACATTAATTGCTTCAATTAGGTCTCTAGAAGCAGAGCCTGAGATGGGGATTCTTTACAAATTTATTATTCAGAAGTGATCTTAACAACTAGAAAGAGACATTGGATAGGGCAAGGGTAGTATATGACCAAAGATGTGGTCTCAGCTGGTCACTGATGGGGTAGCCTGATCTTAAGGGAAACACTGAGGCACAACTTATTCCAGAGTCATCCCAGCTTGAGGGAGGGGCCCAGCTCCTGTGACCCTTAGCAGTAGCTGGGACATGGTTGCACCAGCCAGGTGAGTGGCCAGACACTAACAGATCCATTGTGTATCTAAGTTGATGGGACTAAATTTCTAACCTTGGTACGTGGATGGGATGTGGTTTCCATCTCCACCACGACCTCTCTAAGGACACGAAAACATGACCATGGGCCCCTCACATAACTTCCCTAACCATCTTTTCCTCATTTGTAAAATGAGAAAGGTGGTCTGACCTGTAGTGGTGCCCTGAATAAAGCGTTGACCTAGAATGCTGCTGTGGTTGCCGGTTGGAAGCCCCAGGCTTGCCCGGGCAAGGCACATATGAGAAGCAACTACTCTGAGTTGATGCTTCCCACTCTTCCCCACCCCTTCCTTTCTCTAAAATCAATAAAAAATAAAAATGAACCATAAAATAGGAGAGGTGGATGGAATGGTTGCCTTTTAGATTATTCCTATACTCCAGCTCCAAAATGCAGTGATTTCAAGGAGGGGAGTCTGGGGGAAGGTTCACTGAGGAATAAGGGAAGACTTTTCTACTCATAGAAGGAAGTTAATTAACGTAGATGTCCCTGAATGGCCGCTGCATTAACTCTTGTCTCCCCTGCAATAGCTCTGGATACACAGCCAAATCTAGGAAGGCAAGCAGTGAGGCTGCCTGAAGGCGTCTGTTCTGACAAAGGGTGGCAAGGCTCTGTTTTCAGACAAAGTGCTTTCCGGGCAGTATACCTCGAGGGAGCATTAATGCAACCAAGCAGCCTCATTTAACTGAGGCCTGCATTAAAGCAAATTAGAGTCCAGAGGCTGTCCCTGCAAAATGGCACAACCTCTGTCGCAAGAACAACTTAGCAAAATCTATCAAAATGATAAATAAATACATTTACTCTTTGGTTGTACAACCTCTTTTCTGGGAATTTACCCTTCAGGTATATGTATATGAAATGACTTCTATATAAATCTATTCATTATGATACTTTCTCAAAAATAGCTTAAAATTGGAAACAATTCAATGGTCCACCAATAAAGGACTATTTGAAAGTGATAGCAGCAAATATGGGACCTTCCTTCCGTACAATAGAATACTGTATAACTGAGAACATTCTGTGCTAATCTGGAAAGTTCTCCGGGAAATATTGGTAAGTACAAAGCAAGGGAAGGACAGTACCATATGTAATTATAAACACATATGCATGCACAATATAAATATGCATCTTTCTTTGTACAAAATGTAGTTAATAAGATTATACATTTGTAATCAGATTGACCTGTGGAGATGCAGTGGATAAGGCATTGACCTGGAATGATGAGGTCGCCGGTTCAAGTATACCCATGGATATCTGAAAGTTGGTTTTTGTGTATCTGGAAAGATACAACACACACACACATATACACAACTTATATGAGGAAGTGGGAAATCGGGATGGATAGAAACATTGGTGAGATTGAAAATCCTCACCAAATGCCTTTTTATTTATTTATTTTCCAGTCACCATGGGTTCTTCTATAAGGAAAATGGAGCAACTATTTGATCAAAAATATAATAATATGAAAATTTTAAAAACTGGACATCAGTCAAAACTGGTTATTCTAACTTGCCTTATTTTGTGTTTTTGCTTTCAGGGATTGGCAAATGTGGCCTGCGGTTAATATTGTAGTTGCACAGAGACCATATTGCTCACAATGCTGTCTGGCCCTTTACAGAAAGCTTGCCAAGTCCAGCTTTAAGCTACAGAGCTCTTTGTAACAGCTGTGACTACACCTGAGTTTTGGGTACTGGGGGTTTGTCTTCTTGAAATCAGCTTTTCTGACCACAGATAGCTTATGCCCCACGAAAATGAGGCAGGATATTGTACTGATTAAGAAGAGCATGAACTCTGGGGACAGACAGCTCAGGTTCAAATCTGGACTTGTTCCTCACCCTTATGTGACCTTGGACAAATTAATTTCTTGAACTAGCAGTTTCTTCATCTGTAAAAGAAATAGATCATAATCATGCCTCCTTCATAAAGTTGTTTGGAAGGTGAAGTATGTTAATGTTGTCAAGAAGTTTAACACAATACCTGTTAGTAATATCTAATATTTTGATCTTTTTATAAACAGGGTGATGACCAGTTAAATGTATTTGGAGAAGAGACTACAGAAGGTGAGTTTTCTTTACTGAGCAGACAAAAGTTGTCACACACCAACAAAGAGACAATGTACTGCCAACAACATGTACTTTTCCCTTAACCAGAGAACACAATGAAGGTGGTAACTCTTTGCATCTCTCCCCTCTTGGTCATGTAAAGAACCAAAGGGATGCCTTAGAAATGCATTTCTTCACTGCCCAGAGGACATGACCCCTGAGATACTTAGTGAAAAGAGGATGCTCTTGTAAATATATTTGGGAAATACTTAACATTCAGTTGCCTTTGGAAGAGTCACATATATAATAGCACAGCAAGGTTTCCACAAGCCATGCAGCAAAGACAGCTAGCTAATTTTTATAAAACATCCCTCAGATTTTTTAGGGCACAAGTCTTGTTCTGCACAGTAGTTACTACTTTGCGGTGCTCCATTTGGGATACAACCTAAAAAAGCACCCACATTATACTGCTTTAAAATTTTTGTCATATTAAAATCTTGCAAAAACTAAAATAATCCAACCATCATTAGTTACACATGGAACTGAAAATAGATGACATTATCTAGTTTGAGATTGTCCAAGAGAGATAAGGTTCATGCTTGCCCTAAGTAAAATACCTTCTAACATGATCACTCAGTAGTAAATGTTATAATTATAGCAATGGAAATATGTTTATATTGACTGTGAACACATGTAAGTAAGTGATGTGGCTTTCTAAATGACCCCAGCTCTGATGCTGCACTGATTCATGAGCATGAGGTGGTAGAGTGTCATGCGATGCTAATGGCAATAGCAGTACGTGAAAATCTCAGTCACCAGATGACATCATGGTGACTCATGGGGAAAGGTGCATAAACCTGAGCCAAGTGCAGACAATCAGCTCAGTCCCCACTGGATAGGGCTCAACTGATTGCCTAACAAAGTTTCCTTTTTCCTGGTTACAAAATTAGCACATGTTCATTGTGGAAAACTTTTTAAAGTAGAAAATCAGAGTCATCTAAAACCTTATGAACTCTGAATAAACGGTTAACATTTCTAGTACATTTCATTCCAGGGTATTTTCTATGTACCTATTTTTACATAGTTGAGAATGCATATGTATATATAAATATCATCTCGGTCTTTGTGTGGACATGACATAAGCATGTTCCCATGTCATTAAAAACTCTGTAACCTTAATTTGTAATGACCACATTATATGAATAGGCCATCATTAATTTCTTTAAAAATAGCAATCTTTTAAAACTGGAATAGGATATAGCTATACTACTACTACTACTAATAATAATAATAATAACCACAGCCACTTTCCTAGACTGCAAATAGATGACAAGTTGCTCATCTTCATAAAAGTAAACTGGAGATCAGAGGATGTGAAACAACTGTCTGGTCTCACATGCTAAGAGCACCAATGTGTTTTTACCTTTAATAGAAAGCTTCAGATAACAGGATTTTTTCGGTCACATGGGCTTCTCTGTGAGTAAACTGAAGCATCTCTTTGGTTAAAAAGAACAACAAAAAAACATATAATCATCCTTCAGTGTAAAAACAAAATGATTCCAAAAACCCAACTTCACTTTTTTCTTCTGCTTACAGCTCTTTCTCCTTTGTCTTATTCCCCTTTATCCCCAACCCAATCCTTCACGTCCATTCTCTCTCTTCTCTCTCTCTCTCTCTCTCTCTCTCTCTCTCTCTCTCTCTCTCTCTCATTGGGCCCTTCACTCAGCTTATAGTGGACTCCTCTAAAAAAGGTAGAATTGTGTATATAAATGAACCACCCCAATTCCACTAAAAGTAAGTTTGGTAACTGTCAGAAGAATGCTCTAACTTTCAAAAATACTGATTAAGATATGAAGTATATGTCAAAGTCTTATCCGTTTATTTAAAGTATAAAAATTGTAATTTTATCACCTCTTGGGAAATAAAAACCTTCTACTGTCTCTCCAGGTCTCACATTTTGCCTGTCATTTCAGTTAACTAAATGAGCAAAAGCAGTCACTTCCTGAACCAGGAAAAGAGCCCAGCGCTCCACCTAGACTAGGAACTCGGGGCTGATTTTTGCTTCATCTTTATACTACTTATTAGATTGTAAATTATTTGCTAATATTTTTCAGTACATTGACTCACTGTTATTATTTATATACATTTATTTTAATTTTTTTTTTTTTGTATTTTTCTGAAGCTGGAAACGGGGAGAGACAGTCAGACAGACTCCCGCATGCACCCGACCAGGATCCACTCGGCACGCCCACCAGGGGCGAAGCTCTGCCCACCAGGGGGCGATGCTCTGCCCCTCTGGGGCGTTGCTCTGCCATGACCAGAGCCACTCTAGCGCCTGGGGCAGAGGCCGAGGAGCCATCCCCAGCGCCCGGGCCATCTTTGCTCCAATGGAGCCTTGGCTGCGGGAGGGGAAGAGAGAGACAGAAAGGAAGGAGGGGAGGGGTGGAGAAGCAAATGGGCGCTTCTCCTATGTGCCCTGGCTGGGAATCGAACCCGGGTCCCCCGCACGCCAGGCTGACGCTCTACTGCTGAACCAACCGGCCAGGGCCTATATACATTTATTTTAAAAGGAAATTTTGTACTGCTACCTTAAATGGAAAATAGCATTACTTTCTGTAAATAAGAATTATTTTTAAATTATTATCTTCCAGACTTCCTACTTGTGTTTTAACCCCTTTATCAAAGAAAGATAAACAAATATTTAAAAATACAAAATAACACACAATTTAAATTTAAAAAATTTTTAATTATCTTTCTTTGTGATTAATACTATTTAATGATATAAGTTTTACCACTTACAGGTGATATTTTCTGTTTAAATTAAAATACATTACCTGGGTCTGGGAAAAAAGACTGAAATTGTCATTGATGCCTTTTAATTATGGCCTATTAATACATTTACTGAACTTTAAACTTTCTTTTTTTAATTGCGTGCGTGAGAGGCAGGTAGGTAGAGAGACAGACTCCTGCATGCGCCTGGACCGAGATCCACCTGGCAATCCCGTCTGGGGCTGGTGCTCTGCCCATCTAGGGCCACTGCTCCATTGCTCTACAACCAAGCTATTTTAGTGCCTGAGGCGAGGCCATGGAGCCATCCTCAGTGCTCAGGGCCAACTTCCTCATTCAAGCCATGGCTTCAGGAGGAAAAGAGAGAGAGACAGAGACAGAGAGAGAGAGAAGGGGGTGGAAGAGGGGTGGAGAAGCAGATGGGTGCTTCTCCTGTGTTTTCTGACCAGGAATGGAATCAAGGACTTCCACACGCCAGGCCGATGCTCTACCACTGAGCCAACCGGCCAGGGCTACTTCAAACTTGTTACCAAGTAAAACTACAAGACTTTGTTTTTTATGTGAATAAAACCAGGGTTTCAGTATAGTACTTCTTGCCAATAACTTAAATTATTCTTACTTTAAAGGTTTCATGGAAGATTTGAAGAAGTGTAAAATTATTTTCATGATTGGTAAGTAACAGCCCTCAAATTTTCTAATACAATTGCTAATAATAACAACTTGGTAAGGAAAAAGACTCTTATCCTGTTTTGAAGTCTTGCCTATTTTTTGGTTAAGATAATACTCAGAGGCTTTCAGACTGCCACTCTCATTTACAGTTTTACACTGCTTTTGGATTTGTATCTTTTTCGCGCAGTCAGTGTAGGCTACTAAATGGGCTCTCCTGACTTCAGCATCAGTTGTACAGGTTGTTACCCTAGACTGTCTCCCACAGCCAATCATCCACCAAATTCTGAGTGTTGGACCCATGCTGGGCAATGAACAGAGATCACAGGGCTTCCATTTTAGATGAAAAGAAAAAAATAATTTTTATCACAAAATTAGGAAGGGTTTAAAGAGGCCCTGGCTGGTTGGCTCAGTGGATAGAGCATCATCCTAGCATATGGATGTCTTGAGTTTGATCCCCGGTCAGGGCACATAAAAGAAGCAATTGTCTGCTCCTCTCCTCTTCTCTCTCCCTCTTCTTTCTCTTTTCCCTTCCCATAGCCAGTGGCTCATGTGGCTCCTGGTACTGAGGATAGCTCTGTCAGTTCCAATGCAGCAGCCTTGGGCACAAAAAACAGCTCAGTTGATTCAAGCATCAGCCCCAGACAAGAGTTGCAGGGTAGATCCCAGTTGGGACACATGCAAAGTCTGTCTCACTATCTCCCCTCCCCTCACTTAAAAATAAAATAAAAACTTTTTTTCAAACAAAGAAGGATACAAAGAGTTGAAACAGAACAACTTGCATGAAGTATTTGGAGTAGAATTGGGTGTTTACTTTATACAGGGTAATCAGGGAAGGCTGCCCTGTGGAAGTGTCATTTGGGCAAGAAACTAAAGGAAAATATGGGGCAACTGAGGGATGAATGGGAGGTGTAAGAAAGAAAAATTTCAGCCCCAAAGAACATGTCTTAAACACTGACAATTCTTGAGCCGTAAACCTGAGTTCTATTCCTGACCTAATTGCCTCTAGTTGACCTTAACCTTGGCATCTGGATGGAGTCTTGCCACACTTATTTCACATTCTTTTCCAAAAGTAAAAATATATTATTTCTATTCCTTACTAAAGAGAAACTCATGATCATAATGTCAAAGAAAATTTGCCTTTCCACATAAATGTTACTTGGTTTACTTAGCATCGAGGCCAAGACACAATAAATTATACTTTCTGTTTACTTTTATCCCAAGGGTTAAATTAAAAAGAAGAGAGAGTCTTTAAACTTGATGTGCAAGAATCCAAGGAATGAGCCTATATAATCACATAGAAATCTTCATTTTTAACAATATGGTCTCAAAAAAGCTTCTACAAAGAATATAGCATATTTTGTGGTTGTTGCTACTGTCTCTAATATTAATATTATTTCAGATTTATCCACTTTTTAGCACTCACAGATGAATTTTGAAATATATTTTCAAATGTCACTTCTATCTGTCTAGGATAGCTAAAGATTTCAGCTCACCTGTTTCTAAGTTCTATGCCTCTCAGACGGTCAAATAACAATATAAAAGCTTTGGCACTAGACAAAGCTTGCAACCCCTCAGAGGTCCACAGATCACACTCAGAATCACTACTCTGAGCACAAGGCTTTTCTTTTATGCAACCAAACTCTTCTGTATGTCAATTTATAGGTCAGTCACTACTCTAGTGAAAAAAGATGTTGGCTTACTGTTTAGGCAGAAGATACAAAGCCACTGTGACATAAGGAAAAATAATCATTCTTCTCTTAGGGTATTTACTAGGGCTCTGCTTGAAAAATTAAGGCCTTCATTCCAAACACTTCCTTGACAGATGGCAGAATGGCATTTTGGAGCTAATTGCAAGTCAATTTGAGCTTGTAAAATACTTGGGATGTCATAGACATGCCCATAGAAGTTTTGATAAATTTTAATAAACAAGAGTTGGTTGGTTTCAATAAAACAAGTACAGTTTTGGGAGATGATATTTTCAAACAACAGCTCGGATAAGGGCCTGATATCCAAAATATACAAACAACTCATAGGACTCAACAACAAACAATCCAATAAAAAAATGGGAAGATGACATGAACAGACACTTCTCTTAGAAAGAAATTTAAAAAACAAACAAACAAAAAAAAGTACAGTTTTGTCCATATGAGAAGGTTGCTAGATTTTTTTTTTTTTCCCTAACAGAGACAGAGAGAGGGACAGATAAGGACAGACAGGAAGGGAGAGAGATGAGAAGCATCAATTCTTCATTGCAGCGCCTTAGTTGTTCATTGATGGCTTTCTCATATGTGCCTTAGCCAGGGGGCTCCAGCAGAACGAGTGACCTCTTGCTCAAACTAGTTACCTTGGGCTCAAGCCAGCGACCACAGGGTCATGTCTATGATCCCACGCTCAAGCCAGTGACCTCACGCTCAAACTGATGATTTTATGCTCAAGCTGGATGAGCCCATACTCAAGCTGGCCACGTCAGATTTCGAACCTGAGTCCTCTGTGTCCCAATCCAATGCTCTGTCCACTGCACCACCACCTGGTCAGGAGATATATATAATTATTGTCTTGGCATCTAGTAGCCTCACTATGAAGCTGTAGTTTTAGCAGAGGCTAGTTTGACATCCTCACTGTTAAGTCATAAGATAAAATTAATATTCCTAAAGCATTCTTCCCCGTTTCAAAGTATTCATTATTCCCTTTTGTCCACAGAAAGGTCTAGACTCCTTAGACTGGCCTTTATAGTTCTTTCCCTATTAGCCTCAGAGTGTCTTTCTTATTCCACACTGCACCCCAAGTTTTTGACTCCAAACCCACCTGCATCATTATTATATCTTGAACATGTCTTGCTTTTGCCAATCATTCTACTTGACATGTCTTTTCCCCTACTGATGATGCCCTAAGGTGAGAGGAAAGGTCCGACTCCCTGTGAAGTCTCTGATCACCAGCCCGCCACCTATGAACTCCTCCATCCCTTGTGTCAGCGTCACTCTCTAGATACCCCATAATTACTAGAACAGCAAATATTTGTTGGAATAATGAATTTTTTTTTTGTATTTTTCTGAAGCTGGAAACGGGGAGAGACAGTCAGACTGACTCCCGCATGCACCCGACCGGGATCCACCCGGCACGCCCACCAGGGGCGAAGCTCTGCCCACCGGGGGCGATGCTCTGCCCCTCCGTGGCGTCGCTCTGCCACGACCAGAGCCACTCCAGCGCCTGGGGCAGAGGCCAAGGAGCCATCCCCAGCGCCCAGGCTATCCCCGCTCCAATGGAGCCCCGGCTGCGGGAGGGGAAGAGAGAGACAGAGAGGAAGGGGGGGAGTGGAGAAGCAAATGGGCGCCTCTCCCATGTGCCCTGACCGGGAATCGAACCCGGGTCTCCCGCACACCAGGCCGACGCCCCACCGCTGAGCCAACTGGCCAGGGCCGGAATAATGAATTTTTTAAGAAGCAGTGAGGTCAGTTTCCATAACAACTGAAATAGCAATCAGAGTTCCTGGAGTGGAACTGACAGACAGGCTGCTGTGTAGCTGTTTCTGGCAGGATGGTTCTCAGGTTAATTATGAGCCTCATCAGACGCTCCTTGCTCCACGCGGCTGCTACACTCTCACTGAGAACAAGCGACAGCAACTCACCACCACCACCCTAAGCTGGTGCCGTCTCTTGTTTATTTGCGAAATAGTTACAGGTGGAGGTAGGGAATACCTGTCATCTGAGTGGAAAAAATGTTCCGGGAAAGCAGACCAGAGGTGGGAAGGGTGGACATAGCTGGCCCTTGGAATGTTTTATAAATATTACCTCTTTGTTCATGAAGAAAGCAGCTCAGTAGCTGTTTATAGAGAAATACCTTCCAAAGGACAAATAAGGGATTTCACAGGATAGGGCCTGATGATCAAAAGGATTGAAAAGAGTCCCACGGGCTTTGGTTATTCACACAAGATATAAGAATTGTGACAATATAGAAGACTGAAACTCAATCATTACTAAATGAAAAATCTAAATGAAAAATCATTTAGAAAGTAAAAATATTCTCATTATTTCCCACTAACAGACTCCTTTAGTTTTCACAACATTTTCTCCTACGTTTCTCTACTTTTTCTTTTTTCTTTTTTTAAATTTTAATCTCTTGCTCATTATCTATTTTGGCTTCTTTTTCTTTTGTTTGATCTTCATTGCTTGCCTGTGCCCAAAATGTAACATGACCTGAATTTCCATTAATTCCTCTCCAAAGCTTTGGTAGAAGTGCTTCAATTTGGTAAATCATTTATTTGACTTCACAAATGAGTCTGATACTAATGACATAATAATGAAGACACCATTCAATGGCCTGAACTTTCATTGTGTCGGACACAGATGGCCATGTGTACCTCGGCCTTGGTGCTGACAAAGTGCTTTGAAGTCCGAAGCTTTAAGAGGCACTGATACAATAGTTCTATGTTATTCTGTGCATTTTTAACCACCGCACAACTAGTCCTGTTTATTTCCTGAAGGAAAACTGGGACAATGAGAATTTTTGCTCAAAAGTTAATATTTCAGTGCCTGTTATTATTTCATTATAGCTCGATTTAAGTGCCTGTCATTATTTCATTATAGCTCGATTTTCATTTCATTGTCTTGTTATTAAAGAACTATGAATAAGTCTAATTTTTAGAGTAGTTTCTTGAGTCTCAGGTTGAATTTTTTGGTGGAGTTGATTCACATATTTGGTTACATTAAAAATTAAAAACAATTTTGGGAAAAATGAAAAACAGATTGTTTTAACCTGACATACTGTAATAGAAGTCAAAGTTTATTGAACACTTGACACAGCCAGGTACTATAAAAATTCCTTACACTTTATTTACTGCTTTTGTCGGCTCCGCGAGTATTACCTCTGTCCTGACTTTTCAAGTAAGGCATCAGGAACTTAAATAATTCACGAATAAGGGATGGATCGGGGCTAGAAAACTTGGGTTTTCTCATTAGCAACCAGTGCTGCTGGTCGCTTTCCTTGAAGGGACAGTTTGCTCTGTTTCTTTTCAGGAAAATGTCTGCCAGATACGTAAGTCTGAAAAACTGTAGTTTATCTGTTAGTTGGTTTTTCAGAAGGTAAAAATGGTGTTCAGCTAAAAAACAACCAGTTAAAGCAACTCAATCACACAGCGCTTTCCCAAGAAAACCATGGCACCCACTGTGTGAAGTGCCCTTTGCTCCCATTCTGTCACACAGGGTATTACAGTGAGATGTGCGTAACAGTCAGAATAAACTCAACCTTTTTTTACTGCTGCATCGTGGGCATTCTTAAGCAACAGGGGCATCTTACTTTTGTTTTGTGCTGAGAGTTCACAGTGGTGAAGAATACACGACTGGCAGTCTTGGATACTGCTGCCCTGACCTCACAACAGTGTTACAACCACTGCTTCTGCACCATCAGTGAAAAGCAAACACTTCTTAGTGTGCTGTGAAAATAAGGGGCCCCCACAGTTCGTGCACCGCATTCAGAGAACCACCACCCTAGTGTTAATTGGGGCAGGGGAGGAAGGGGTTGAGCAGGTATGTGGAACCCAGACTAAACATTTAGGAGAGCTTGGAGGAAAAGAGTCCCCTGTGCATTATTTTCACTTGTCCTTTCAAAAGCAAATAGCCTCACAAATGTGAGAAAGGGGTCAGGGAAACCGGGGTGCATCTATTAGAAGCCCTTGTTGCTCTGGGTTCTTGTGGTCCTGGGTAAGTTCTGAACGCTTCGCTGCACCCAGCAGGGGAAGCGATGCCTGCAGTGGAAGTCGGGGTGCTTGTCAGAACTGGGCAAAGAGGAGTGAATCGGAGGCCCAGCGGGAGGCTCTAAGTCAGGGGCTGGAAGGAGAAGGGAAGGGGTCCGCCTCAGGGGCTCAGCCGTCTTGGGGACAGCCAGGACGGGGGAGGGCAAAGAAAACCCTGGAGGTGGAGGAAGAGCCGTGACGTGAACACTGGACTTTGAACTTGTGTAAGTCTGCTCAAGCTATTACAACAAAATGCCATAGGTTGAGTGCTTTAAAAACAACAGAAATTTATTTCTCACCATTCTGGAGGCTGGGAAGTGTAAGATCAAAGCACTGACGGGTGCAGTGACTAGGGAAGGCCTGCTTCCTGGTTCATGGACAGCTGTCTTTTGCTGCGTCCTCACATCCTAGAAGAGGTGAGAGAGCTCTCCAGGTCCTCTTGTATAAGGGCACTAATTCCATTCTTGAGGGCCCCACTCTCGACCTAATCACATCCTAAAGGCCTCACCTCCTAACACCATCACTTTGGGCTTTAAGACTTCCCATATGACTTGGGGGCAATATTAACATTCAGTCTGTAGCAAAACTTGACTATCAAGGTTATCAGATATTATTGGACTAGACTAAGAAAACCAGGCTAGACTTGATTGAGTTTCCAATATGAAGTGAGAACAGGCAGCTCACAAGCTAGGCTGGGTTCACAGAGAGAAATAAGTGTCTATCTGACTTCCCAGCTCTCACGGTGAAGCCATCCCTGCCTTAGACACAGACACATCATTGCCACAGCTCTTTCTCCCTGAAGGGATACAGTTACAAAGGCCCGTTTGGCACTCTCTTGGGCTTACACCTATATTTTAAAAGTCCAGGTTGTTTAGGATCAGAGAGTAAAGGAGAAGAGATATCAGGCCACTTTCCAAGAGAGCCTCAAATGCATTTACAAGCCATGGATGTCTTTCTGATGTTGAAGAAATGCAGGCATTGTGTGATAACAATGAATTTACTTAATTACATAAACCTTCTTATTGCAAAAAGGCTCTAAGTCATGTTGAACAAGAACAAGGCCCCGGCCGGTTGGCTCAGTGGTAGAGCATCGGCCTGGCATGCGGGAGTCCCAGGTTCGATTCCCGGCCAGGGCACATAGGAGAAGCGCCCATCTGCTTCTCCACCCCTCCCCCTCTCCTTCCTCTCTGTCTCTCTCTTTCCCTCCCGCAGCCAGGGCTCCATTGGAGCAAGGTTTGCCCGGGCGCTGAAGATGGCTCTGTGGCCTCTGCCTCAGGCGCTAGAATGGCTCTGATTGCGGCAGAGCGGCACCCCAGATGGGAGGAGCATCACCCCCTGGTGGGTGTGCCGGGTGGATCCCAGTCAGGCGCATGCAGGAGTCTGTCTGACTGCCTCCCCGTCTCCGGCTTCAGAAAAATACAAAAAAAAAGAACAAAACACTTTCTTCATTTAATCAGACCAAATCAATAAACCTTTATCAAGGGCTTACTATGCATAAAAACTGAGATTCGCAAGATATTAAACAGTCCTTGGAACACTGCATGACATGCCAGAAGTGGGGTTTTTTAATACTTTTTAAATTATTTCCTCAAAAAGAATGTCGCTGAGTTAATTAAGAGTTGTCAGAAGGGCAAATTACTGCTAAAAAGAAAAGAACACAAGTGAGTGAGTTTTACCAGGTAAGATGAATGGAGCCCTCACACCTTCACACTGCTGGTCTCCCTGCCCATTTGTTGAGATCTGTTTGGAAGCGCCATTAACTCACCAATGGAACCACCTCCTGAAGTTTCAGGAGCTCAGCCTGTTTACTCAGGCAAGGTCACATCTCCAGGCTTAACTCACTGACAGCCTCTTTGGCTCATTCTGAGAACCACTAAAAATGATTGGTGGACATTGGCATTTGCTACAGACTATAGAGGGACACAGCACTAAAGATGAGAGACCACCCAGAACTTTGCATTTGGATCCAAGCTCTGTGGACTCAATCTTTTTATTTTATTTTTTTTTATTTTTATTTTTTCTGAAGCTGGAAACGGGGAGGCAGTCAGACAGACTCCCGCATGCGCCCGACCGAGATCCACCCGGCATGCCCACCAGGGGGCGATGCTCTGCCCATCCGGGGCGTTGCTCTGTCACGACCAGAGCCACTCTAGCACCTGGGGCAGAGGCCAAGGAGCCATCCCCAGCACCCGGGCCATCTTTTGCTCCAATGGAGCCTCGGCTGAGGGAGGGGAAGAGAGAGACAGAGAGGAAGGAGAGGGGGAGGGGTGGAGAAGCAGATGGGCGCCTCTCCTGGGTGCCCTGGCCGGGAATCGAACTCGGGACTTCCGCACGCCAGGCCAACGCTCTACCACTTATTATACATTTTTAAATGGCAAAATATTTGTTCTCTGTTCACTTCAAGTGTGAGTAACCAATGAGCTGACACATTGCTAACTGTTCTCTTAATTGGAAACACGTACAACAGAGACAAAGCCCCAAGGAAGTGAACTGAAAAGACAATTAAGTCAAAGCCTCCATCCTGTAACACAAAAATATTTATATTAATTACTTCATAACAATATTGAAACTAATGTATACTGGTGACTTACTATGTTTCATATACTGTGCTGTCTTTATCTTATTTAATCCTCACACCAATCATCACCACTCATTTTCTTCCCCATTTTACAGATGAAGAAATAGAGGCTCAGGCAGATTTTAAGTGACTTTCCCAAAGTTTCACAGTGAATAAGTGCCAGAGTGGGTGGGTGGGTGGATGGATGGATGGATGGATGGATGGATGGATGGATGGATGGATTGGAATGTAACATAATGAGAACTCAGATAAGATTACGATCCCCAAGTTTTCTAAGTTCGGTTGTGGTACATAAGCACCCATTGTCAGAAATAAGGAAATATTTTATTACTCTTTTAGGTGGCTTCTCCAGAGTTGCCTCATATCCTAAAATAGCTGCTGGTGTTCCAGCCATTATGTCCTAAGTCTATTAAACAGAAAAGAGGAAATAGAAGAGAAGAACATCCTTGTTCCTTTCAGGTCATTTCCTGGACATTGTACTCACCATTTCTGCTTCTATCCCATTGGTCACAGGACACTTTTATCTGTAAGAGAGGCTAGTAAATGTATATATCTCAAATAGCCAGGTGTCCCTTTAAAAACCATTATGTTTCATTTTTTAGAATGAAAGAGAACATAGAAATTGTGTTTCTTCTGCAGATTCTAATGCAGGCCTCCTTCTGGCAGTCGAGAAAGTGGGTTTGACTTTTTTATTTTTTAAGTTTTTGGTTTTAATCATCCTTGGTAAGATTGAGCTTACCAAAATAATAGATGAAAGGTACTCTTCTGTGGAGCTACCACCAGTGTCCATGGCAGCAGGAGAATTAAGCTGGGCCTCTAAGAGGTCTACAGTCCAGTCGCAAAGACAGGACAGTAGCCTGGCAAGTGGACAGAGGCCGCCGCCCTACTCTTGAAGTTCTTCTTCAGGAGCTTCCCTGTCGTGCCTCTTGGGCTGCCCACCAGAGCCCCAAGAATGCCACCCCTTCTCTCTCATTCCACACTGTCAGTGAGCGTGGAAGGGACTGCCCTAGCTGTGAGCCCCAGGGGAGTGCACTGGCTGCATCTCCTGCCCTCCCCTGAAGATGAGGTGAGGTCTTTCTGGTGGAGCTACTGTCTTTCAGGTCTTTCTAAGACTCGGTCAAAACTACATTTTTCGTCAAAATGAGATCATGCAACTTTGAATCTACTCTTTGCACTTAACATAATGCCTCAGACATCTTTCCAAAACTGCAAAACTGAATATTCTATGTAATTTTCAAAAAATTTTGGTAATTAAACTGAAATACTCAAATCATAAGTGTTTACCTTGATGAATTTTCACTAAGTGGACATACCCATCCTCCTACCGTGCAGACAGCTATGAACACAACCAGCATCCCAGAAGGCTCCTTTCAGCCCCCTCCGATTCATTGCCACCTGCAAAGAATGCCACAGATATTTGTTGACTTTATATAAATGGAATCATACTGTATGTATTCATTTGTATGTGTCTTCTTTGAATGCATCATTTAAATGACTGCATACTATTCCTTTGTCTTGCTATATTATAATTTATTCAGTTTATTTCAATTGTGGTACATTTCCTTCTGATTTTTTGCTTTCATTAATAACGCTGTCATGAATATATATATAACCAAACAGTAATTTTCCCCCTTAGGATAAATTCATTAATGTGGGAACCTTTAAGAATTTTTAATTTATATTACCAATTGCCCTTCAGAAAGGTGGTACCAATTTTATATTCTCATCATAGCATAGAAGACTTTCAGTTTTTGTGGTGTGGGCCAAAACTGAACATAAAACGCCAGATATAATCCAACTAACGCTCACCAATATGCCCCTGCCTGTCTTAAATATCCTCACTTCCATTAACAGTACAAAAATAGATTGCAAACACAAATATTCTCCAAGTTCTCTGACAAAAAACAAAACAAAGACTGGTAGGGCTGAGAATGACCTTGGAATTTATCAAGGCCCACAAACTTATTTTCAGATGAGAATAAAGAAACCCAAAGAAGAGAAATATCAGAGCAGACTGATTCCCAATGAAAACCAAACCAGAAAATGACGTGTAGAGAAAAGGCTGCAGAGAAACAGAAATGCATTTTTGGCAGTTACCCCAGGGTCACGAGAATTTTTCTTTCTTTTTACTTTTCTGAATTATCTATATCTTCAGTAGGAACATATATTTCTTTCACAGGTAAGGAAAACTATTTTCTATAATAGAAGGCAAATAGAAGGGAGAGACTAAGTTTATAAATTGCCAATTACCTTCATTTAATGCAGAGGTCTCAAACTCGCAGCCCGCGGGCCGCATGCGGCCCGCCCACCAATTTTGTGCAGCCCGCAGACTGGCCCGCAGATTAATCCACAAAGTTTGATTAGTCTGCGGGCTGCACAAAATTGGTGGGCGGGCCGCATGGCAACGAGTTTGAGATCCCTGATTTAATGCATGCCTGCGGTCACAGGAGAAGGGGCTACAAAAAAGGAAGTAAGGTGGCTTCGGAAGTTTAAGGAGAATTTGGAAAAGACAATGAAGTCTAAGAATTTAGAGACCAAAACAAGCAGAGTGAGATGAAGTAATTTTTAGAAGTCTCCAGTTTATAAGCTGGGTGAGTTGTGTGAAACAGGCCCTGGAGACCACTGGGTGAAGAAGCCAAAAGCAGTTTTTGGTTTTTTAGTGGTGTTTCCTCATGAAGAGCTTGGAAATCCTGTCTCTGTCTCTGTCTCTGTCAGAGGTAGGGTTAGGATGGAAGTGGGATAAGATGGAGATGGAGTAAGAATGGAGGTGGGGTAGGATGGAGGTGGGGTAGGATGGAGATGGGGTTAGGATGGAGATGAGGTTAAGATGGAGGTGAGGTCAGATGGAGGTGAAGTTAGAATGGAGATGAGATAGGGTGGATACAGGCTTAGGATGGAGATGGAGGTGGGTTAGGATGGAGATGAGATAGGGTGGATACAGGCTTAGGATGGAGATGGAGGTGGGTTAGAATGGAGATGAGGTAGGATGGAGGTGAGGTAGGATGATACAGGTTTAGGATGGAGATGGAGGTGGGTTAGGATGGAGATGAGATAGGGTGGATACAGGCTTAGGATGGAGATGGAGGTGGGTTAGGATGAAGGTGAGGTAGAATGGATACAGGCTTAGGATGGAGATGGAGGTGGGTTAGGATGGAGATGAGATAGCTTGGATATAGGCTTAGGATGGAGATGGAGGTGGGTTAGGATGGAGGTGAGGTAGGATGGAGGTGAGGTAGGATGATACAGGCTTAGGGTGGAGATGGAGGTGGTCTAGGATAGAGATGATATAGGGTGGAGATGGGGTAGGTTGGAGACAGGGTAGGAGAGATGGGGTTAGGATGAAGGTGAGGTTACGGTGCTATGGACTATAGGAGTTCACCTAGCAGCGGGGGCAGAAATGTTTAGGAATCACCATCATGGTCCCTGACCTTTTCTTTTACCCATGATCTGATCCTTCTTTGTCTTATATCCTGTTGATATGAGAGTTAAGAGTCATGGAATCCAATTTCAGAGCCTTATCTTGATTAGACATTTTACGTCTCTCTTTGCCTGTGGTGGGTACAAAATCATAGACTGTTAGAGGTATCAAAGCAGAGATGAAATCATGTCCCTAAAGTCTCAAGGCTAATAAGTGGTGGGGCCTCATAGGGTTACCAGATTTAACAAATAAAAATACAGGATACCTATTTCAGTTTGAATTTTAGATAAACAATGATAGTATTAGTGCAAGTATATCAATATTGAACTGGGTGCCCTGTATTTCATTGGGCAACCCCATGGCGCCACAAGGAAGCCCCGCCCCCGGGTGACTGAAGACTATGTCGTGCATTTCCGAACAGGTCTGTCTGATTTCCTTCCATGAGAAGCTCTAGCGCTCAGCCATTACCAAGGCATAGTGGGCCCTTAGGCATGGTTTTTTCATCTGCATAATAGGTTACAAATCTCACCTACTTCAAATAGTTGTAAGGATTAAATGAATTATTAAAATAAGAGACATAGAGAAGATACTAATTATATCAAACATCAAGTCAAAAGCATTGGGAACCAGATGCCTTTATCTGAACAGTCTTCAATGACATCTCAAACATGTGTGTCTCTGAACCATTCCATTGGTTCCAAATAGGTCAGTTTCCCTCCTATCCTCTCAGGCTTGATGCAGAAAAAACAGAAAGTTCCTTTCATCTGTAAGAGAGAAGATGGCCCTGCTATTGATGAGGCAATGAGGATTTTTATTAACCATCATGACAAGCTATTCGTTCTTGATAGAACCATTATCCCAGCGTTATTACATTGTAAATATTAAATATCAACAAAGACTCCCTGCAGTGACCTTTGGGAGTTCACAGTAAATTTCATTCCTTAGATTATCTATTCTAGAAGTTCCAAATTCAGCTAATCATCAGACTCAGCAGGGGAATTTTCTTAAAGATCCTATTTTTTATTTTGAAAGGATTTCAAACATTCAGCAAAGCTGAAAGAATTTTATAGTGAACACTATCTAGCCACCACCTAACTTGCTTTATCACATGTCTCTCCTTCCACCCACCCATCATGCAGCTTTTTTCCTAGCACATTTCAAAGTAAAATGCAGAGATCTGTATATTTTTCCCCTGGGGAACTTTCTAAAACAGAAAATCCCCAGGCTTCAACCCCAGAGGTTCACACATTGACTGATTCAAGACAGTTTTTAATACCTCAGGTGATTCTGATACAGTCAGTTTGAGGAGAGTCTCAGTGAGAAGAAGCTAAGTTATATTGTAGTAACAAATGAACCTTCCTAAAGCTCTGTCATGTATCAATAGAAGAACAAAGATGTTTGTTCTTCCTTTTCCTCTTCTTCCTCCTTTTCTTGTTCTTCTTCTGGATTAATGCTGCATGTTTATCAATCGTGAACTGGACTTCACTCTGGTAACCGTGCTGATTGGCTCCCTACTGTCTAAAACATTGCCAGAACCATGGCAAAGAGAAAAGAGACATGGAAAACCTTGTACTGCCTAAAAAACAAAACAAAAAATACCTCTGCCTAAATATGATACATATCTAGTCTACCTCTGCCCACATTTCATTAGCCAAAGCAAGTCACTTGGAAACTCAAGTTAAAAAAGGTGGGGATGAATAATCTTTCCTCAGGGAGAAGCACTGTGGAAGGGAAGCTGGAATGTTTATGAAGAATATTACAAAATAACACAACAAGCCCAAGATTCTTTGATTCATAGACAAGGAAGCTAGCATCCAGAGATAAAGTGACTTTCTTAAGATCACTCAGCTCGTCCAACGCGGGAACGATCCAGAAACAGTCTCCTAATTTCCAATGGCGCGTATAGAACTACCTCCCTCAAGCTCCCACTTTGTCCACCATTCATTCATGCATTCATTCATTCATTGATCTAACAACTATCGAGTGCCTACTGTACACCAGGTATTGACAAATAAGGCACAGTCCCTGCCATCCATAAGTTTCTGGTCCCATATAAAGTTCTCTTACTGAACCAGTGGTGGGACTTAGCCGGTTCACACTGGTTCGACAGAACCAATACCTAATTTTTTGTTGAGTTCAGCGAACTGGTTATTAAAATGGCACTTGGAATCAGGGTTCTAAGGTGGGCACCTGGGCAGCCGCCCAATGTGGAAATCACAAATTTACACTCCTTACTCTTTTTAACATTTGTCTGCGCAACAGTGTATTCTAAGTGCCTGTAGTAATGTTCATTCTGTCCATAGGTGCAAATAATTGCAAGTGAGGGTGCCAATCAAGAAGCAATATGGAGAAACCTTAAGTAACAGTTTATTTATTTTTTGTCAGGTATTAATATTTTTCATTATTTTAAAATTCTTTCTTATAACAATCTAGTTTGTGTACCTCTTTTATTGTTCTTATTTAAGTATTAAATGCATAAAATAATAAACTACCTTTCAGTATATCAGGGTTTTTTTTATATTGATACTTAAAACAGTTATTAGGGCAGAAACCGGTTGTTGAATGATTTGAATCCCACCAGTGTGTAGAACCTTCAGCTGACCCTATCAGTTGGCCTGTTTCATCCTAGCACCAAATAACCTGAAGCAGCAGTACATTTCAGACTAATAGAGATGCTGTCTGAGGACAAAGATCTATTTTTCTTAATTGTTTCCGGTCAGAGGAAGTCAATTCCTAGCAACAGCCAGCTGAAACTGGGCATGGTGACACAGCTCATCCCAGACCCAGAATGTTTACAGACTGACTCACAGGCCCACAGTAGTTGAGGGTCATTCCTAGGGCACAATCAGCTCATGATCTGAAGGCGTAACAGCTTTTCTCTGAAGGGAATCATCAAATCATAAAAACCTGAACCCATCCTCGACCCTATTTTCATTCAGAGAGAAAGAAATGTTTCAAGAATTAGAAATCTGGTAGATTTTTTAAAACAACTCTGAGGATTATCTAAAAATAGGATTTTTTGATTTGAAAAAATATTTGATACCTTCACAAGCTATCACAGTGAAGACTATCCATCCTTAGAGATGTTAAATGGTACGACAGAATAAAAGTGCTGTGTCTAATCTTTGTAGAAGCACGGAGCATTGGAGCTGGGAGGACGGTTCAGTTTCACCACCACTAGCTGCCTTATTTAACATAATAATCACTATACTCATTGAGTGTCACACTATGTCAGCTACTGTTCCAAGCAATTTACCTGTATTGCCTCATTTTGTCTCTACAACTAATAGGCATTATGATTATTTCTATTTTGTAATTGAAGAGATTGAAGCTCAAGGAGGATAAGTACTTTGATCAAAATCATGCAACCAGCTGGTCTGAGATGTGAACCTAGAACTTGAGTCCTTCGGCCAGTGTTCTTTTTATGTAAAAGGCAGTAAGAGTTGTCACTTTTGTGGAGCCACATAACTCCTAGACATTGATCCTATTTAACAATTGTCTGGGACACTATGCAAGGTTCTGTGGGGACTCCAACGTAAGGCTGTTTCTACTCTGTGAGCCTCACCCTGAAAAGGTGGGAAGAGATTGCAGGTAAACTGTGTGTCCCAGAAGATGTTTATCAGTGGTATAAATGCTACTAAAGAGTCAAAGATAGTAAAGATTAGAAGAAGGTCATTAAATAATATGACAATAATGCAAATACAGTTGAACTTTAAAAAATCAATTTTAGAGAGTGATGAGGGTAGGAGATAGCTTGCAAGAGTAAAAAGAGTCAACAACAAAAGGAAGTAGCTTGCAACAGTAAAAGGAAGAAATGGAAACAGGCAGTTTTAGGCTGTAGGGAAAAAGAGGAAAGACTTATAGTCCTTACAGGACAACTAGAGCAGTGGCCCCCAACCCCCGGGCCGCGGATTGGTACCGGTCCATGGACCATTTGGTACCGGTCCGCAGAGAAAGAATAATTAACTTACATTATTTCCGTTTTATTTATATTTAAATCTGAATGATGTTTTATTTTTTTAAAATGACCAGATTCTCTCTGTTACATCCAAGACTCACTCTTGACGCTTGTCTCGGTCACGTGATACATTTATCCGTCCCACCCTAAAGGCCGGTCTGTGAAACTATTTTCTGACATTAAACCGGTCCGTGGCCCAAAAAAGGTTGGGGACCACTGAAGTAGAGGATGCAGACAATGGTGGCAATATTTTTATTTGCATTTGAGAGAAACAAGTATGTTGACATACAGAAGAGAGACAAGGTGGTGCCAACTGAGAGGAACAAATGTAATGTGCACAAGAAAGAGCCGGTGAGGAGTTTGGAGCAGGCAGGAGGAGAGGACTCACTCATCAGTAAATTATTTTTTCAGCCACTGTTACAAAGTTTCTACTGTGTTTTAGTCACTGTGTTTGAGCACCATGGTGAGCAAAACATACCCCTATACTATATACTTGTTGACCGTAGAGTCTAATATAGCAAGTAGACTTTAAGCAAATTATATGCACACACATAATTATTTATACATATATATTTATTATATATAATATGTAGTTATTTTATACTATATTTAGTTATTATATATAGTTATACACTGTGAAAAGTGCTATGAAGGAAAATGTTACAAGAGCCAAAGCGGAGAAGTTAGCTTTAGGCTAGCTAAATACGTAGTCGTGTAAAGTCTTCCAAATAGGAGCAAGAAGGGATAGGAGAAACATATATATTGAAAATGTTGAGGAAAGAGACAATCTTCACCTTCTTAGTGAATAAGAAGACTGGAAATGTGTAAGAGAGAAATAGCCTGACTAGTGGTGGTACAGTGGATAGAGCATCAACCTGGGACGTTCAGGTCCCGGGGTCAGAATCCCGAGGTCACTGGCTTGAGCGTGGAATCCTCAGTGTGATCCATGGTAGCTGGCTTGAGCTCAAGGTCATTGGCTCAGCTGGAGCTCTCCGGCCAAAGAATGTATGAGAAGCAATCAATGAACAACTAAGGTGCCGCAATTATGAGTTGATGCTTCTCATCTCTCTCCTTTCCTGTCTCTCTCTCTCTTTCTCTCACTAAAAAAAAAAAAAAAAAAAAAAAAAAAAAAAAAAAAAAAAAAAAAAAAAAAAAAAAAATTAATATAAAATTTAAAAAAGAGTGAGAGAAATAAGACTATGTTTAAGGATTTGAGGACAATGAGGAAATATATTAGAATCCATATGTGGACATTACAATTTGGTCTCAGCAAGAGGAATATAATGGCCAAGAAGCATTAAAAGCTATTATGAAATTAGATCGTATGTTCCAGTTAGCTTGGTTTTCTGACTTTCTCAAGGAATTCTTAGCTCACTTCTGTTCCTGTGACTTCCTTTCCTGAGTCCAGCCAGCCCAGCCTAAAATCACTCCTGTTGCTGCGATCTGGCCTCCCCTGTCTTAAACCCTTACTTAGTTTCACTGTTCCTAGTGTTTATAATGGTACCTGCAAATTTACCTGGAGTCCTGTTGTGAAATCTTTCCTGCATGAATTTAATAATCTACATATTCCAGACTGTGCGGGGGTGGGGGAGACCCCCTCGCCCCAGTCCCTTCCCAGCGACACCGCATCGCATGCCTCTCCTCCCGCCTTTCTCCGCTGGGCTGTTGTGCTCCTCGGCCCTCCACTGAATGTACCAAACTCAGCCTTCTTCTGTTCTTTTCCTCATTTCCCCTGTGTTGCCGAAAGTACTTGTGCATGCTCATGCTCATCGACCACCCTTTCCTGCCTGGGTGAGGAGTCTCCCCCAGGGCTCCTGCAGTGGTGTTTACAGGCAGAATCACAGCCCTGTCACGCTTCTGGGACCCTGGGTTCCCTGTCATCCTTCCTTTAGCAGGTGAATTCTCTGATGCAAAGATAAAGCCTCTAAGTCCCTTTATTCCGCTGTTAGCACAGTGTCTGACCTGTACTAGCTGCCCAACAGATATTTGTCAAATGAAGAGCTGTATACATAGGCTCAAACTTAATTCCAGGTCACAGCCTACAGTTAATAAGATACAATAAAATGCCAACAAAGGGCATTATAGCCTGATCTTTGCCATTATTATTTAAAATCATTTATTTATTTATTTATTTATTTATTTAAAGACTAGGAGGCAGAAAACAGACTTCCACATGTGCCACCACCAGGATCCACCCAGCAAGCCCCCTACTGGGCAATGCTCTGTCCATCTGGGACATTGCTCTGTTGCTCAGCAACCGAGCTATTTTAGCACCATCCTCAGGCCTGTGGCCAACTTGCTTGAACGAATCGAGCCATAGCTGTGGGAGCAGAAGAGAGAGAAAGAAGAAGGGGAAGGGTGGAGAAGAAGTTGGTTGCTTCTCCTGTGTGCCCTGACTGAGAATTGAACCTGAGACTTCCACAAGCTGGGCTGACGTTCTACCACTGAGCCAAGCAGCCAGGGCCTTAAAATCTTTAAAAATAAAATTATATCAGAAACTTACATACATGCATTTGTTTGCATTGGGGGTTAGCTAATTACCTACCTGACATGGTTATTTGTTGGGGCTTCTGAGCACAGAATATGCCATAATACCACTCTTGCCCCGTCCTCCTCTTTACCCTGAGGCCAAGCACCCTGCAACATTTGCTTGCAGGGCCCAGCTAATGAGTCCAGGAGGCATCTCCTAAGAGAGGATTACTCCAGTAAATAAAAAGCACCCTGGAAACCCCTGCCCAGATAGCCTGGTTAATTGGAGCTTTGTCCCAAAGTGCAGAGGATGCTGGTTTCAATCCCCAGTCAGGGCACATACAGGAGCTCGATATTCCTGTCCCTCTATCTTCCTGCTTTTCTCTAAATAAATAAATAAAATTTAAAAAATGAAAATAAAGCACTCTGGACACAGTGGCTGAGGTGAGCATGCTGAGTGATGCAGCTGGTTTCAGCTCCGCCTCAAAGAGCATGCTTGAGTGAGAACCCAGACATGGTCCCCGGGCTGGGCACGCCTCCTGCAGCTGCTCCTCCCTCTCCTTCTTCCTCCCTGCCTCACTTCCATCCTTCCTTCTTTTCTTCCTTCCATCCTTCATTTCTTCCTTTCTTCCATCCTCCCTCCCTCCCTCCCTCCCTCCCTTCCTCCCTCCCTCCCTCCCTCCCTCCCTCCCTTCCTTCCTTCCTTCCTTCCTTCCTTCCTTCCTTCCTTCCTTCCTTCCCTCCTCTCTTTCTTCCTTCTTTTCTTCTCCCCTTCCTTCCTTCCTTCTTTCCTTCACCTCTTCCTTTCTCCTTCCCTCCCTCCCTCCCTCCCTCCTCCCTTCCTTCCTTCTTTTCTTCCTTCCTTTCTTCTTTCTTTCCTTCTATCCTTCTTCTCTCCCTTCCTTCCTTCCTTCCTTCCTTCCTTCCTTCCTTCCTTCCTTCCTTCCTCTTTTCCTCTACTCTGTCCCTTCCTTTCCCCTTTCCATTGAGCGCTGTGGGAACTGTAGGGGGAGACAGTACACCAAGCTGTGAAATGGGGGTTCACAGTATTTTCACTCTCACAATATACCACCTTTGGCCTTACAGGAAACAAAATTGAAATCACACTGAAGGTTAAGAACAAAGATTTTTTTCTTTCTTTCTTTTTTTTTTTTTTTTGCTTGCTTTTTGGAGTGTTGACAGACCCCTTTGAAACAGACTCTCATTTTCCAGACTCTCTTTGTGAATCACACCATGAGGTATTGAGTATAGGTTTGCTCGGAGGGTTTACGCCTTAAGTAATGATAACTTAAAAATCAGTGAGATGACATAAATGTGACAGCTCCTCATCTGCTATCAATCATCTTGTCACTAGAGAACACAACCCACTCTTCTCATATGTGGCACCTCAAAAGAGTTTTTTTTTATGCAGCATATTATCCTGGAGGGATATCAAGGCCCCCTTGGTTTTTATTTAAAAGTCGTAAGTTAAGACCTAGAAGACAACATGCAAGTGACAGAATATAAAAACTCATATTCCCACTGGCAGCTGTCGGGCCTTTGCTGCAGTGATAAAAACCACTTTGTTCCCCAGTTCGGAGCTATGGGAGAATCAAGGCATTGTGCAGATCACTTAGAATTCCACTGTGCCGGCGCCATTTGGCCAAAGCATGCAAGGAATTTGCAGCTGTTGCTGCCACAGCAGCTTTCCAACGGGGCAGCGCTGCTGTTTCACGCAGCTGCTGTTCATTTCAACCGAAGGTTTTTCATTGCCTTTGTGTCGAGATTTATTAACTAACATTTTAGAGGGACAAAACCTATAATAGTAGTATTAGTAGGATGCCGAAGGAAAAAAGCTAATTGGAACACAGCATTTTGGCCTTGTCAACTGAGTCTGAGAATATCTTTTCCACATGACTGGCTTCCAGCCTTCCCAGGACAAGGGTTTCTAGGTAAATGCCGTCACAGGAGCCCTGGTGGCCTCTGCAGGGGCTCACCCCTTGCTCCCCGTGCTCACTTATCCGGAAGCGCGTCTTCCCTGAGCGGTCTTCTCTGGCCCCCACACTCTTCGTTTCTGTTATCTCGGCAGACGGGCACCAGAGTACTTGGGGCAAGTGTAGCGTTAGCTGGCCGTTGCCTGCTCCTGCTAAGTAGCCTGAATTATTTTGGAGAGCTCTGTAACTGCTGTTTCCCTGTGACATCCAGCCCATCCGGGACAACACGGGAGGGGTCCGAACCTTCTGCACTTGGCAGAGAGCACCTGTGTGGATGAACAGAAAGAGAAAATGGGGGCCTTTTGTTTGTTTTCTGCTGAGGCAAAGGAGAGGGAATGAGAGGCCCTTCTACTAATGAGAAACAACAACTCATGTTGCTCCTCAAGAGGGAAGTTGCCCAGTATCCCCAGAGAGGAGCTTTGAATATGAAGAGAGGCAAGCCATGGAAGTTGGAGAGTAATCACACACCCTCACTACCATGCTAAAATCTCAGTCATGCGTTGCGTTTTAATGTTCGGTATTCCCTTTAACAGGAAGACGTCGATTCAGCAGGTATTCATGGAGCACCTACTGTGTGCAGGGTGCTGTGCTAGTGAGGGACCTGGAGACCACGTGTCAGACAGGAGAGGGCACCCACTGCAACAGAGGCGAGGGCGAGAGGTCTGATTTATGGCAGGAGCAGTGAAGAGGAGGAAAGGCCTTCCAGGCTGTAGACTTTGAGGAGCAAGAGCATAGTGGCCTGGAAAAGCATGTTGTATTGAAGGGACCGTGTGCGGATGGACATGCAGTGTTGGACAAGGATGAGAAATGAAAAAAAAAAAAGGTTGGAGAGGCTCCATGCAGCTAGATTCTGGCAGGTGGAATGCCCTGCAGAGGAGGTTGATTCTATTCTGTGAGGAATAGGAAGCCAGTACTAGCTGGGAAGTGGCGTGCTTCTCAGGCAAATCACCCGCTGGCAGGTCTGCCGGACTCCAGACAAAGCTGCTCCCACCCCCACAGAGAAGCCACGAGCATGAGGACCTGGACTGTGGTATGGAGGGGGAGCAGGAAGGGGACACCAGAGTCCGGCCTTCAACTCCCAGATGTGCTCCTCGCCAGCCTGAGGCAGTTGAGCTGACTTCTCTGGGTCCTTGCTTCCCCATCTGTCGTGGGGATATTAAGAGTGCCTGATTCTTAAGACTATTTTAAATTAATGCACATAAAATGCTTAGAGCACTGGTGCAGAAAGGTCTTGGCTATCATTATTTTCAGATATAAAATCTTACAACTTAGCAACTAATTGAAGTTGGGGAAGCAAGGAAAAAGAGGTATAATGCTCATCAAAGGAATATGGCAGATATCAGAATTGATAATAACAACCAGAAAACAGCAGAAAATTATATTGAGGGGCATGACAAAATAACTTTACTAAAGTGTCAAGAAAATGCAAAAGAACTGTTCCATATCGAAGGAGGCCAGAAGGACATTACAACTGAAGGTTCACACAATTTAGACCCTAATCTGCCTGACCATGTGGTGGTGCAGTGGATAGAGCATCGAACTGGTAAGCAGAGGACCCAGGTTCGAATCCCCAAGGTCGCTGGCTTGAGCATGGGCTCATCAGCTTGAGCCCAAAGGTCACTGGCTTGAAGCCCAAGGTTGCTGGCTTAAACCGGGGTCACTCGCTCTGCTGGAACCCCCCGGTCAAGGCACATAGGAGAAAACAATCAGTGAACAACTAATGTGCCGCAATGAAGAACTGAAGCTTCTCATCTCTGTCCCTTCCTGCCTATCTGTCCCTCTCTGTCTCTCTCGCTTAAAAAAAAAAAAAAAAAAAAGAACCTGATTCATTGGCTTTTAGGGCTTTAAGTTGAGACAATTCATTGAAATTTGAATGGAATCTGAAGATGCAGTTATGTAGAAGCATGTGGTTGGTTCCTTTCTCAAAGGAAATGACACCAGGTGTTCACTAGTGATGAGGCATCAGGTTGGCAACTCATTCTCAATTGTTTCAAAGTTTTTCTATTCTACTTACAAGTCTTCTGTAACTTTGTGATTGTTTGAAAAGGAAAGCAATTTATTTTCAAAAAATTAAGAGCTAGCATTTCTTGAGCATTCACTCTTTATTAGGCACTGCGGTCAGTGCTTTACAGCTGAGCAGATGCAGTGCCTTGTATCTCTACCACCAAGGAGCCCTGCATCCCCCCCCTGAGACCTTGTAGCAGCCTGAACTCCTCCCTACTAGACCACCTATAGTAACTGCTTGTCGTTGAGCCGTAACGCCTGCCCCCTCCATGGAAACGAAGCTCTTCGAGGGTAAGGACTGTAACCCATTCTCCATTCTATCCACGTCTCCCAGCGCAGTTCCTGGTAAATCCTAAGTGCTGCATACCTGCTCAGTGAATGAAGCAGAGGCTTGCCCACCATGGTGAATGGAGTAAAAAATGAGGCACCAGATTTGGGGTGCATGTCCGTTGCATGACTTCTTTTCCAGGTGGCCCAGGCTCTGGCAAAGGCACACAGTGTGAAAAACTGGCAGAAAAATACGGATTCACACATATCTCGACCAGTGAGCTCCTGCATAATGAGCTGTCCTCAGAGTCTGAAAGAAGCAAACTGATCAGAGACGTCATGGAACGCGGAGACCCGGTGCCTTCAGTAAGCAGTCCCTGCCATTGCTGGCTGGTGGGGGGCGGTTTGGTGTCCCCCAGCATTTCATCTAAGCTGCTGGAACAAAGAAACCCAAGAGGAAAATAGCTGTATTTTGTTTCTCGTTTGAAGTAGTCCAGGGGCAGGCAGGAGGTCCATGTTGACTGGGCTTAGGTTCCTCTGTCTCACTGCCCTGACAGCCCATTGCATATCTCACCCCAAAACTGGGCCCCATTTTACAATTAAAATCTTTAAAGCGGAGATGAGCCTGATACAAGAGAGCCTAGAATTACAATCCTCTGTAAGAAACAAAGTTTCTATTATTTGGGGAGCTATGATAGCATTGTCTTGAAATTCGGTATCTTCCTTGTATAGTGGAAGTAAAGAACATGGATCTTTTTACATATCTTTTTCTATAATCTTTTTTTGTTTTCAAGTCACCATCCGTCTTTGAGAAACTGAATGTCATGAGTTTCAAAAATATTCATTCCTGCCCTGGCCGGTTGGCTCAGCGGTAGAACATCTACCCAGCGTGTGGAAGTCCCGGGTTCGGTTCCTGGCCAGGGCACACAGGAGAAGCATCCATCTGCTTCTCCACTCTTCCCCCTCTCCTTTCTCTCTCTGTCTTCCCCTCCTGCAGCCAAGGCTCCACTGGAGCAAAGTTGCCTCAGGTGCTGAGGCTGGCTCCATGGCTTCCGCCTCAGGCGCTAGAATGGCTCCAGTTACAGCAGAGCAACACCCCAAATGGCCCAAGCATTGCCCCCTGGTGGGTATGCCAGGTGGATCCTTGTTGAACAAATGCAGAAGTCTGTCTGTCTGTGCCACACACCCCTGCCCCACCCCGCTCTTACTCCAGTGGGGGGGGGGGGGCAGAAGAAGGAAGAAGAAAAAAATTTTATTTCTGCCATCCTAAGTCCCCGGGCCTGTAAATGGCGCTTGTACAATGCACTACTAGTAGCTAACAGAGCTTACTGCTTCCTCCCTAACCAGCTGCAGTCTGTTTCCCACCTGGAAGACAGGATGGCCCTCATGAAATAAAATAAACCATTGCAATTGCCTCTTACCTGGCTTCCTTGTGGCCACTCTCTTCTCCCTATAGTTCACTCTTTTCATAGCAGACAGAACAACTTCTTGAAAGTGTTTATCAAACTGTGTTATTCCCTTCCCCAGAATCTTCCAGTGGCTCCCTACTACACTTCAGATGAAATTTAGAGTCTGTCCTGAGACTCTGGCCTCCAGCTACCTCTCCAGCACTATTGCCCACCATTCACCTTGCTCACACCTGCTCAGCCACTGTCCTCCTCATTGTTCCTCCCCCAGGCCAGTCTGTTCCTGCCTCAGGACCTTTGCACTTACTATTTCCTCAGCCTATATGCTCTTCCTTCATATATATTCACATGGTTTGCTCCTTTACTTCACCCAGAGCCCTACTTTAATGTCACAGTTTATCAAACATGCCTCTCTAACCACCCTGTATCTCTTGGCCTTGCTTTTATTGTGTTCCAGTGGGTCTTTCTTGCTGACTCTTTTTTATGTATTTCTTGGTTCATCTATTATCTGTTTCTCTCACTAGAATGTAACCTCCAAGAAGAGTTAATTAACCAGTACCTAGGGATAGTTCTGACCAACCCTGCGATGGCTGCATTTGCCAAGACCCTGCCCAAAGCCAGGGGGCACCCAGGAGCAGGGAACAGGGAACTCCACACTTTGGCAGCTGGCTGCATTGTTCCTGCCTCCATTCCCAAGTACCCACCCATCTCCTCCTTTATTTGCCGGCAGCACAGGTCAAATCAACGTTTTTAACAGAGAAAGTGATATTACTAGAAAATGCTTCATATCTATGGACAGTCTTCTCAAGTTAGTGGATGTCAAATTTTATAAAATATTTACTGGAAAAAAAATTAACAGTAAAATACATTTTTATAGAGTGTTTTATCTAGTTTTAAATTGCCATTAATGCCTAATTTATGGGTTGCTGCCATGTGAAATATAACCGCTATCTTTTTTTTTAATCGATGATGCCATTGTTTTAAGGCACTCCAGTAAAATATAACTAGTAAAAATATACCAGTAAGAAAAAAACACTAACAATTAAATTATGCCCAGCATTGATTGTAAGATACGTATCAATTTCATAGACATGAAAATGTGTGTCGGGGGGAGAGTGAGACTTAGAAGTGAAATACGGTATACTGCTGGCTGCTGTCAGTACTTTCGGAACCTTTCTCCCTCCCAGTGGGGCGACCTAAGGGACCCGAGGCAATGCTGATTCATCTGTAAGAGAGGTGCTGACCACTGCCCCTCTGCCGCAGGGCATCATTCTGGAGCTGCTGAAGGAGGCCATGCTGGCCAGCCTCGGCCACACCAAGGGCTTCCTGATCGACGGCTATCCTCAGGAAGTGAAGCAAGGCAAGGAGTTCGGATGCAGGGTGAGTGTTATGGGGATTATCCCAGAAGAAACAGGGGATTTCATTGAGTTTGGGAGATAAATTGGAAATTTCTTGCCTTCCCAATTACATGAATCAAAACTTTTAGTTACAAGTGGCAGAAACTCAACACAAAGTATCAGGATAAAAAGGAAAAAAAGGGGGGAGGGGTACCTGGCCTATGGTGGGGCAGTGGATAAAGCCTCAACCTGGCACGCTCAGGTCACCGGTTCGAAGCCCTTGGGCTTGCCTTCTAAGGGCACATATGACAAGTCAGTGAACAACTAAAGTGAAGCAGCAGTGACTTAATACTTCTTGTTCCCTGGCCCCTTTCTCTCCTCTCTCTGTAAAATCAATAAATAAAATCTTAAAAAAAAAAAAAAAAAAGATGGAAGGAGTTGTGATGGTGGAGTTATCTGCTCAAGTAACTAACTAAACAGTCCAGGAGTGGTCCGACCTGATTGGATCTGTATATTCAAATTTGTTCATCAGTCGTCTCCTTCCAGCTCTTAGATTGGCTTTCCTTCATGTCTGCCTCATTTTCTCCCTGTTCCAGGCTCAGCCTCCACCAGTTTAGTGACCTCACAGACAAATGTTCCTATTTGCTAAAGAGTCCAACAAAAAGACCCAGGGTTGCATTTCATTATCCCGGATTATTATAATGGTCATGGGCCTATCACTGAACCAATCCCTGAGGCCACAGGAAAGATGACGGAATGTCCAGAAATATCCTGATCCAGCCTGGAGGACCAGGGAGGGAGGAGGATGGGCGCCACACCTGAACCACGCGGACTAAGAAAGGGAAGGGAAATTACCTAAGGAAAGGTAGGAATGCCCTTAGAAGATGGCAGGGAATGGATGCTGGACAGACAGAATCAATTATATGTGCCACTGTAACCTCCCACCATCACAACTGCCCCGTGTCCCACCCTCTTCATGAGGAGGGGCCACTCACAGGGGAACAACAGCAGATAAAAACCATCATAGCTGTCATTTATTAAGCCAACTCTGGGCTGGGTCCTGTGCTACACAGTTTAAGTACATTACCCCTAATTTTACATGGTCCCATCAAGAGAAAGACAGTTGTCTTCAGTTATTTAACAAAACTTCCAGAGCCTACAAGAAGTGATATTTATGTAAATCTCTCTATTGACTAATTTTAAAACATTTTCATATATAATGTCATTTTGTTATATATGTTTCGATAACCTTTTTAGATAGATAGAAGAGGTATTTTTTTTCCCGTTAAAGGTGATAGATTAAGCCCAGAGAGGTGACATGACTTGCCTGTGGTCACGCAGCTGGTACGTGACAACAGCTGGTAAGACTAAGACACGGGGCCCGTCTCCATCCACCCCCAGCACTGCCGTGTTGATTATGGTGACTTGTATTTGTATGTCCACCGGTGGGTTGTTCTACCTTCTTCTCAGCCTCTGTTTTAGTTAACTTCTTTAAATGGTATCTAATTTTTTTTAAGATTGTATTTATTCATCTTAGAGAGAGGAGAGGGGATGGGAAGCAGTAAGCATCAACTCATAGTTGCTTCCCATGTGTGCCTTAACCGGGCAAGCCCAGGGTTTCAAACCAGAGACCTCGGCATTCCAGGTCAATGATTTATCCACTGTGCCACCACAGGTCAGGCAGTATTTAAATATTTAAAAATCAATTCTTCACTTTCCCCTAAGGTTTCCTGCTTGCAATCAGACTCAAAGAAAATATTCCCTGGCATAGTTGGCAATGGTGAGGCCTGATCCCCCCCCCCCCCCCAGCTGGCCTCAGCCTCAGAGCCTCCGTCGGGGCGGGGTGGGAAAGGAGAAACGGACTGTGTAGCAGAGCCTGTGACTGTGGTGCTTCCAGGCATTTCCTAATGGGGGTGGGGGACTCAGACTGCAGAATTCTACGAGCTTTTTCCCCTAAACAAACCACTTGAAGAGCTCAGGCTTCAATATAAATCAACGACATTTATACAGAGTGGGATTGGGAAGATTGTTCTACATTTTTTTAAATCATGGTAAACAATACATAAGATAAAACGGACCATCTTAATTCATTTTAAGTGTAGAGTTTGGTAGTGTTAGGGACACTCACACTGTTGTCCAAACCAGTCTCCAGAATGCTTTGCATCTTGCAAAATTGAAACTCTACATATGGGTGATCACTTTGTAAGATATTTAAATGTCTAATCACTATGTTGTATACCTGAAACTAGTAGGATAGTGTACGTCAACAGTAATTGAAAAACAAATCTTAAAAAATTATAATTAAAGAAAAAAGAATCTCTACAAACATTAAACAACTAACTCCCTATTTTCCCCTTCCCTCGGCCCCTGGCAACCACCTTTCTGTTTTCTGTCTCTGACTTTGATTCCTCTAAGTAGCTCATATAATTGGAATCAGATAGTTTTTGTCCTTTTGTGACTAGCTGATTTCACTTAGCGTAATGTCCTCAAGGTTCATTCATGTTGTAATGTGTTTTACAATTTCTTTCCTTTTTAAGGCTGAATAATACATTGTTAATCCATGCATCCTTCAAAAGCTACTTAAGTTGCTTCCACTTTGGGACTATTGTAAATAATGCTGCTATGGACATGAATGTATAAATAGCTCTTTAAGACCTAGTTTTCCCAACACCATTTGTTGAAAAGACTGTTATTTTCCCCATTGAATAGTCTTGGCACCCTTATCCAAATCATTGACCATACATGAGAGTTTATTTCTGGGCTCCTTATGCTATTCCATTGATCTGTTTGTCTTTATGTCAGTACCACACTGTTTTGATTACTATAGCTTTGAAATAAGTTTTTAAATCAGGAAGTGTGAAACCCCCAGCTCCATTCTTTTTCAGTTGTGTGCAAGTCCATTGAGAGTCCGTGTGAATTTTAGGATGGATATTTCTATCTCTGAAAAAAATACACCATTGAGATGTCAATGGGAATTGCATTGAATCTGTGGCTCACTTTGGGTGGTTTTTACATCTTAACAATATTCATTCTCCCATGGATTGTGTTTATAAGCTTTGTTTATGCTCATCTTCCCGCTGGCTTCCAGGCTGTGGACGAGGTTCCTAGGGATACACTATGAGTAACAGGAGCAGAGCATTTTTCCTGCCACCTCAGACCTAGGCCTTGCCTGGCTGGAGGCGCTAGCCCTGGAGGCTCTCCTTGCCTAGCGAGGATTGGCACTTCTGTAAACACACTATTAAAATACAATGGGAGATGAGCTCTAACTGCTGCAGGGTCAAAAATGTTTATTGAGGTTTAAGCTTCAAGATGGCTACACCCCACCAGGTGATTTCACACTTACCTGTCTGTGAACTTCGGGTCCAAGAGCTCTGAGAGGACCCCCAGGGGGTCAGGACAGGTCATTAATTTGTTTGGACATGCTGGAAGGAAAACTTTTTTTTTTTTAATTTAATTAATTGTGTTTACATAGATTCAAAGGTCCCCTCCAATGCATCCCCCTACCCCCTATTCCCCTCAACATCTCCCTTGTCCCCCTCCCTACAGCTCCCTCCCCCCTTCCCTTCAGGTTTATCCCATCCTATCATCCCCTTTCCCTCTGTCCTCTTTTCCTCTGGTCCCTTTGATCCCTCCTCTGTCTCAATTCCGTTCCTCAGTTCTCATTGTTCCTTGGATTCCTCAAATGAATGAGGTCATGTGATATTTTTCTTTCTCTGCCTGGCTTATTTCACTCAACATAATAGTTTCCAGGTCCATCCATGTTGTTGCAAAAGGTAAGATTTCCTTCTTTTTCATGGCCCCATAGTATTCCATTGTGTGTGTGTGTGTGTGTGTGTGTGTGTGTGTGTGTATGTATATGTACCATTGCTTTTTAATCCACCTGTCCACTGACGGACTCTTGGGCTGTTTCTAGATCTTTGCTATTGTGAACAAGGCTGCCATAAACCTGGGGTTGCATTTCTTTTTTTCAGTTGGTGATGGTGTTCTTCAATATATTCCTAAAAGTGGGATGGCTGGGTCAAAAAGCAGATCCATTTTTAATATTTGAGGAATCTCCATACTGTTTCCCACTGTGGCTGCACCGGTCTGCATTCCCACCAGCAGTGTAGGAGGATTCCCCTTTCTCCACATCCTCGCCAGCACCTATTGTGTGTTGTTTTGTTAATGAGCGCCATTCTGACTGGTGTGAGGTGGTATCTCATTGTGGTTTTAATTTAAATTTCTCTAATGATTAGTGATGTTGAACATTTTTTCATATGCCTATTGGCCATCTGTATGTCCTCTTTGGAGAAGTGTCTATTCATTTCTCTTGCCCATTTTTTGATTGGATTGTTTGTCTTCCTGGTGTTAAGTTTTACAAGTTCTTTATAAATTTTGGTTATTAACCCCTTATCAGACGTATTGTCGAATATGTTCTCTCATTGTGTGGTTTGTCTTTTTATTCTGTTCATATTGTCTTTAGCTGTGCAAAAACTTTTTAGTTTGATATAGTCCCATTTGTTTATCCTGTATTTTATTTCACTTGCCCATGGAGATAAATCGGCAAATATATTCCTGCGAGAGATGTCGGAGAGCTTACTGCCTATGTTTCCTTCTAAGATGCTTATGGTTTCACGACTTACATTTAAGTCTTTTATCCATTTTGACTTTATTTTTGTGAATGGTGTAAGTTGGTGGTCTAGTTTCATTTTTTGCAGGTAGCTGTCCAATTTTTCCAACAACATTTGTTAAAGAGACTGTCTTTACTCCATTGTATGCTCTTACCCCCTTTGTCAAAAATCAATTGTCCATAAAGGTGTGGGTTTATTTCTGGGTTCTCTGTTCTGTTCCATTGATCTATATGCCTGTTCTTGTGCAGTACCAAGCTGTTTTGAGTACAATGGCCTTGTAGTATAACTTGATGTCAAGAAGTGTGATATCTCCCACTTTATTCTTCTTTTTCAAGATTGCTGAGGTTATTTGTGTTCTTTTTTGGTTTCATATAAATTTTTGAATATGTGTTCTATATCTTTGAAGTATTTCATTGGTATTTTAATTGGTATTGCATTGAATTTATAAATTGCTTTGGGTAATATAGACATTTTAATGATGTTCCTAAATTAATTTGTAATCCAGTTTGGTGGTGTGAGCTAGGAGTCTGTGCGTCTGCCTACTCTGCTGCCATCTTGGTATTCCCTGAGGGCTTTCTTTATTCCATCCTGGGACAGTTCCTCCCAGGACTTGAGAACATTGCTTCCCCTGCTCTGCCAGCCTATGTTAGTCAGAATCAGAAAAATATTTTTAAAAGTTTTTTTTTATTTCTCTCAGATGTAGTGGAATATTCTTTTGAAACCCCAAATGGCCAAGTGTGATAAGTAAGATGCATGGTAAAGATGAGAATCCTTTTTTGTCAGCTACTATGTACAAAAAAAAACCCCACCAAAATTATAATTTATGTTCTTTTTTTGAGACTTTTTAAACTGTGTCTCAAGGCAAATACTTGACCTTAGGCTTAGGGTGGTTTCAAAGTGTTCCAACAAGTGACAATAGAATTGTATTTATGTAGAGCTTCCCAGGTGACATCTTTAAAGCATGCCACTCATGTGGTCTGGAGTCAGAAGAGCTGGATTTTCCACCTCTACCATGTATTAGTGTGACCCTGGCAATCACTCAACTTCAGGTTCCTCCTCTGTAAAATGGATATAATGAGATGCCTGCCAGACCCCATTTAAAGGGTTTCACAAGCATCAAATGGTATAACACACATAAATGAGTTTTCTAAGCTCTGGAAGGCTATCAACCATTACCTAGTTTAGGGTCATTTATTTTTCAGTCTCACCTCATACACACCTGTAAATCCCTGCTCCATCACACCTTGCTCCTTGGCTTATAACCAACTTAGGGTGAGTTAAAGCTTTGACAGTCAACTGGTCTGTCCCTGGCTTTTGGCTGTGTGTGACATCAAATCACCCAAATGATCTTTTTTATAGTAAAGTAAAACTTCCTCTCCCACTGTGGGCCCCATTCTGACAGGGGTTAGAATGGGTCAGAGAAGAAACCTAACTAGAACTTAGAAGTGACATGGAGTCATCCACATGATGACTGGACATCTTCAACCAATGCAAAAATTCATCATGTCATTTAAAAAAATATACAAGTATGCCATAGCCTTACTGAACTGATGACCTTCAAGTGAGGTGTCGACCAAACCAGTCTTTTACATACTGCTGGGAGGAGTTTGCAAATTAAGCATGTACTATATTAATTTGTCCCTGGGTACAGTAAATTTAGAAGATCCTAATGTCAATTAGACTTGTGTGCAAGAGAACAGATACAACCGTCTAAACAAGCTCTTGCTTTAAACTGACTTGAAGAACAAAGATGTTACAAACATGGAATGAGCTGTTGTTAATTTATTTATGCCCTGCAGGAACTGCAGCATTTGTACAGCCCCCTCCAAATTACCGGCAAGTAATGCATTTGTAATTTGGCAAAGACAAATACAGACATCGGATTTTCTCCAGAGATTCAGAGTGATCAGCCTGGTTGACAGCCTAGTGAATGTTTCTTGTACATTCATCAAGTATGCAACTATGTTTGAAGCCCATTCAAGCTTGTGGGGGTTTTTGTTTGTTTTTGTTTTGTTTTTTTACAGAGACAGAGAGAGAGTCAGAGAGAGGGATAGATAGGGACAGACAGACAGGAATGGAGAGAGATGAGAAGCATCAATCATCAGTTTTTCGTTGTGACACCTTAGTTGTTCATTTATTGTTTTCTCATATGTGCCTTGACTGTGGGCCTTCAGCAGACCAAGTAACCCCTTGCACGAGCCAGTGACCTTGGGTCCAAGCTGGTGAGCCTTGCTCAAACCAGATGAGCCCATGCTCAAGCTGGTGACTTCGGGGTCTCAAACCTGGGTCTTCTGCATCCCAGTTCGATGCTCTATTCACTGTGCCACGGTCTGGTCAGGCCTGTGGTTTGTTTTAACCAGTCTATGGACATTTCACCAAATTTTCTGTTGCACAGAAACTAAATGTGCCTGGCGCATGGGACCATCTGATGCCGAAAAGAGATCCAGTTTGGTTAGTTAGACTGATGCTTTTGCATACCTATAACTGAGTTCTGTGAGATGCATTATTCTTTAAGGATTTGCTTGGCTACTGTACATGACATCACTAAAGGTCAAATCAAACTACCGCAATGTCCACAGTTTAGAGCTTAGTCTGTATGTGATTTCTCTATTACTGTCCTATATTCTATTCCCAAGGCGGTTTTTTTCCCCTCCATTGAATTAATCTATGCCTTCCATATCAGCATGGTGTATAGTATGTGTGTGTGAGAGAGAGAGAGAAAGAGAACGAGAGAGAGAGAAGAAATGTGAAGGAGGAGCTGGAGTTTCCAAGCACCATCCTCATCTCCCACCCAATTGGGAACCACTGGTTACAGTGACTTCAGTGTTCACAGCCTCTAGCCAGAGCCTGGCTTTACAATTCACTGGCAAGTCACTGAAGTTTACATAGCTCAGTTCTCTTCTATAAGATATAGTTGGAAAAGAGATACCTCAGTACTTGTTGGGAAGATTGGATGGAATTCTTGAGAAGTGTCTTCCATGTTTCTAAGCCTGCATAAGATGCTCAATAAATTGATACAGTCTTATTTTCAAAATTACTTGTACTTTTGTGACTATGGAAATAAAAATTATATAGATATGAGGCAACACAGAAAAGTATAAAACAAAGACTAACCAAATACCCAGAGATAACACCTATTCACATTTTAATATATGTTAATAGTATTTGTTGTTCCTGTTTTTATATAGTTAAAATCATACAGACTGTATAACTAACAGAATAATAGCTATTATTTTGTGAGCTCTTAAAATGTAGTGGGAACTGAACTAGATGCTTTACATATGGAATTTTATTAAATTTTACAACCTTATTCAGTAGGTATTATTATCCCCAGTTTATCATGTTGAGGAAGGGTGTGTGCTTAGCCTGGCTCCCTAGTGTGAAATTGAAAAGCTTTCTTGTACTAAGCCAACATTTTACTCAACAACAGCTGAACTACACACATATCAACAGAACTAAAATGCATGCACTTGCATTTGGCGTTGCCCTCCCAGGAGCCTCTTAGCTGAAATTCTGCCCTTAGCCTGAACATGCAGATAATTTTTCTGGATGTGTGAATGATGACATTACTGTCCCTCTACCTGACTATTCTTAGTGTTCTCATAACATTTTTCATCCACAGAATCAGTAATTCTGTTTATAAATATATTCTAACCTTCAGAATGAGCACTAATTAGCTCTCTCTCGCGCGCGCGCGCACACACACACACACACAAAGATTATGAGTCTGGCCAAGGGACATTCTAGTTTGTGTGTTGTAGTTGTTTGGAATTGTGGGGAGCCTTGGAGACCCCTTAGGATTTTCCACTTGAGACTTCCTCTTCTTTTCATCTGATTTCTGGTTCTCTGTAGAACTTTGAGCTGGGTAATGGCAGTTTGGGGGCAGAAGTTATGTTAGCAAAAGGGTGGTATTAATATTACTATTATTATTATTAATCTGTGTGTTCAGGAATGCTAGAATGACCCAAACACCCCTCTTCTGGTATATTCCCCCGAGGGGACATACCTCAGGGTGAAAGCAAATGCGGAACTGGCATTCTGCGTTATGGTTAGCCAGGCCCTTACCGGCCGCGCAGGGACTGGTGAGTATGCTGGAGCACGTGACTCAGGCTGAAAGCATGGATGGAGCCTTTGGCCCTTTCTAAGCCCCAATTGACCATCAGGGGCTTTTACAGTTCAAAGGGATGAATATATTGCCAGGCCCACATTAAGTAATACTAGCTCACATTTATGTTGTGCTTGAAACGGGCCAGGCACTTGACTTGTATTAATTCATTTAATCCTCACAATCATTCTGCTGAGGGATAAACTATTATTATTCTCATTTTAAAGTGAGGAAAGGGAGGCAGCCAGAGATAACAAGATAGTTGTTATTCTCAACAAAAGAGCATTCCTGGATGACATGACCCTGCCCGCTGGTAAATGTGGTCCAGCTGGTGCCCTCAGTCAGAAGAAAACTGAAGTGGGGGCCAGAGGAGAACAGGGCACCTCCCCCTCCTGCTCAGCCTGCTTGAATTACCGAGAGAAAGCTACTAGCACAAGTCACTGAGGCTCACGTCCTCATACTAGTGCTGCTCTCAGCCGAGGTAAAATCTGATCCCTACTAGATCCCAAGAGTCAGCTCCCACAGACTAAAATAAAGTGGCTTCCAACAGCACCCACCTCCTTTCCTACATCCTATCTTCCTCTCCTGACTCCACCTGGCCTACCAGTCGTCTGACCTGAGTCCCATTCGGAAGGCTCTGATTGCCCCCTCCACTAGGGTAAAGGCACCAAGTTCTCGAGTTACACATGGCTGGCTCAGGGCTATCACTAACTAGTTAGTCCTCTGTGACCTTAGGCAAGTTAACCTCTATGAACCTCCGTTTAGCATCCTTAAAGTAGAGAAAATGTCTCCTAGCTGGGTGTTGCAAAGGTTAAATGGACGGATATAAGTCCCTTAGCTACTGAAATGTTGCTTTTGGTATCTCGACCACCCTTCCAAGAGCATTGTGTTCTAATAGAGGTCCCCTGAATAACTAAAGGTCATGGAGAACCCAGTGCCACTGTGGCAGAATTCCAGGGGCACCAGCAGGGTGATGCCAAGGGCGAGGAGTTGTCCCCAGTCTCTGCACTTCATTCAGACAAGGGCAGAGTTCTCTGTTCTCCACTGATGTGACGCTAGAGGCCAATCACAGCCCAGTGAAAAAAGGCAGAGCTGGGAACCTGGGAGCTGCTCCAAAAGACTGGGCATATCAGAGGGCTTTGAAAAACATCATTAAATGATTTTCATTTGAACATTTCAAAAACTTTCAGGTATTAAAAAATCAGTGGTACAGGCCACTGCTAAATGGAATGACTGCTCAATAGCTTTTTATGTAGGAAGGGAACGCTGATGCCAGGAGAGATGGGTTAGTATAAACCTGCTAGTCTAGGCGCAAGCAAATTGGTTGGTAGAGCAGCTTCTCAAGCAGTTAATGTGTGAAGAATCAGCTGGCAATCTTAAAATGCAGACCAGTTCCATAGTCCGGGTTTGTGCCTGAGACTGCATTTCTAACAAGCTCCCAGATGAGGCCTGCGCTGCTGGCCTCAGGGCCACAGCTGAGACTCAATGGGGCCTGACCAGGCAGTGGTGCAGTGGATAGAGTGTCGGCCTGGGACACAGAGGACCCAGGTTCAAAGCCCAAGGTTTCTGGCTTGAGCCCAACATTGCTGGCTTGAGCAAAGGGTCACTGGCTCAGCAGGAGCCTCCCAGTCCCAGTCAAGCCACCTATGAGAAAGCAGTCAATGAACAACTAAGGTGCCCCAACAAAGAATTGATACTTCTCATCTCTCTCTCTCCCTCTCTCTCTCTCTCTGTCGCTAAAAATGAGAGAGAGAGAGAGAGAATCAATATGGAAAACAATCTACCTCTGCCCTCTGTGCTTATTTTGATCCAGAGAGTCATTTACTGCCAGCTCCTGCTTAGATACACATTATCTCTGTTTGTTCCTGAATGAGCCCCTGAATTATCTTTTCTGTCCCCATGAGTGTCCTGAAAACTCCTGTAATTGGAAAAATCGCCTAGTCTCATGCAGCCCAACCAGAAATTGCTCCAGGGAGCCAAACTCTGTAACTAGGCTGCCTCCCAAGCTCGCCCTCTGCTGGTGGAGAAAGGTCATTTTCTTCTAAACCTTCACCCAGCCTTTCTTTTTGCTTAAATACAGGTACATTTTGTTTCTTAATTAATACAACAGAACAGTTGTGTGACATATTCCGGAAGTCTTTTTCACTGTTCTAGGTTTTGGATCAATTTTCCACTCTGTTCCTTAAAGTAAATTATTGAGATAGGGGAGATAAGTGTTTGATCACACTTACTAGTAACTTACCATTATGTGTGTTACCTGAAATCCCCCCCCCCGACTTTGTTCCCATCCCTCCCAGGCACTTGCTATGGTGGGTTGGCAAGCCTGACTTCTCACAGCCTGATGAGTGCAAGGTCAGGAGGGAGCAACAGATTCTTTTGATCCAGGGCTGGGGTTGGTAGTAGAGGCAACACCGACACAGAGATGTCAGGGGCAAAAGAACAATAAAAAGAAGCATGGGAAGATGGGAGATTCGTGCTGCTTTTTCATATCATTATTCATTCATTAAAACATTTTCACCATATGCAAGACTTGGGACCAGGAGCTAAGCACTCCTAACCCCTGCACGCAAAGAGATTTGTAGCCTAATAACGCAAATAAGCATAATAGCTAATATTTATATACTATATGCCAGGAAACATACTTAAATTACCTTATTTAATTTTACTTAATCCACACAGTAATGAGAAAACTGGGGCACAGAGAAGTTGAGTGACACTTTCAGTTAATAATAAAGTCAGGTAGCTTAAAATGATTTGTTATTTTCTCTACTAGGGTTCTGGGTTTTCCAGGCTTGGCTGGCTGGTTGTCACTTGGGGTCCTTTATGCAGTCGATTCATACAATCACATAAGGCTGAGTATGCGTGTCTGGAGCTAAAGCTGGGAGGTCTACAACAGCCAAGGGCTGGACGGGCCTCTCTGTCCGCACAGTGTCTGTCAGCGTGGCTGGCTCCGGCTGCCTCGCAGCTTAGCCGTCTGAATGGTTGGACTTCTTGAATGGCAGGTGACCAGGCAGAAACTGCAAAATTTCTTGTAATCTTACTTCTAAAAGCATACTGCATCGTTTCCACTGTCTTCGTTGGTCACACAGTTATGTAGGTCAGCTGAGATTCTGGGTGGAACGGGCTCTGCGTCTCAAAGCGGAAGGAACTTAACGAGCATGGAGGTGAGGAATTGATGAAGACATCTTGGGGACAAGCCACCACTCCAGAATTTGACCCTAAGTAGCTGGACTCAACCTTTGTGTGCTGAACCATTACTCTGTACTAACGGCCACATAATCTAGACACAGTCCATGATGCTACTGGGGGGAGATAGCATAGGGGTATGGAGGAGGGAGTGGTTAGCTCTGCCTCAGTAGGTCAGTGAAGGCTTCCACGAGGAAACACCTTGCACACACACAAGCATGCACGTGCACACACAGGCACACACATACACCTCCCCTTAGTGTGGAGAACAGATTGTGGCTGCATTGGGTAGCACTCTATATAATCCCTGCATTACAGGAGGTGACAGAGGCTGAGGGCAAGACACAGACAGCTCTGAGGCACCACGTGGAAATGACCGCCCTGGAGACGCGAAGCCAGGCAGCCCAGTCTCAGGCCTGCCCCAGTGTAGCTCCCGGAACCGGGCAGCCACGGCAGAGAGAGCGAGGGGTCCTAGGCCTTTCCAGAGCTCCACAGAATGGAATTTCTGACTGTGCTGTGCTCCTGCACTCCCAGGTTGGAGACCCGCACTTGGTGATCTGTATGGACTGCTCAGCAGACACCATGACCCACCGCCTTCTCCGGCGGGGCCAGAGCAGCCCGTGCGTGGACAGCACCGCCGCCATTGCCAAGCGCCTTGAGGCCTACTACCGAGCAGCCATCCCCGTGATCGCCTACTACGAGACGAAAACACAGCTGCGCAAGGTGAGTCATTTCTCTCCTCCCCTCCAAATGAGCCAGTTCTCCATTAAAAAAAAAAAATTATTGATCGAATTGAGAGAGGAAGAGAGACAGAAAGAAACTTTGACATGTAATTCCCCTTATTTAGGAATTCATTGATTGATTCTTGCACGTGCCCTCACCAGGAATCAAACAACCTTGGTGTATCAGGACAACACTCTAACCAACTGAGCTACTTGACCAGGGCACCCATTTTTTTTTTAAGACAGAGTAAAAAACAACATTTTTGGTTAAGGGATCTGAGAATTAGAGCTACATACACTGCACAATTTGGGCCACAATATGGATCCCTTACTTGCTTCACTTTTATATCAAAATTAAATATTTGTCATCAGATGGACCATGTTGGTCAAGCAATTTTCACAGATACCATCATATTGCCGAAAACATTTCCTTTTCCAAAAAAGAAAGAGAAAAAGAAGGGAAGGGATGGAGGGAGGCACGGGTGAGGCCTAAATTCTGCCTTCTAGACCAGAGCTGAACAGGATTATGCAAGAACAATCTCTCCTAGACCTGTGATTCAACAACTTTGAATTTCTAGATTTTTACACAGTTCATAATTAGCACTTGTCTCCTTTGCCTCAATTTCTTGCAAGAACTGTTATTGAAAGAATCCGTACAGGGGGCCAGGAGAGCAGGCAATTAAGTAAGACCGTGAAGCCTGGGGGGAAATGGGAGTGTCTACTTCACCAGCAATAATCCATGCTAAGTCACCATTCACTTCCTGACCTTGGCGAAACTACACAACCCCCATTCACTCCCTCACTTAATAAACGTGGGTCAAGCACTTCCGAAGGGCGTTTGTGGTCCTAGTGGTTTGGATACGCAGACTAAGATGCAGCTTGCCTGCGAGAGCTTCGAGTTTTGGTAGGGGATGGAAACCTGCATCACGGGGCCCTTTCACCCGGGCAAAGGGAAGAGGAGAGGCACTGAGGAAGGTCAGCTAAGCTGATTCTTGAGGGGGGAGGAGTCGAGAGGGGAGCAGGGCACTCCACATGGAAGGGTTCCCCACGTCAGGAGGGTCAGGAATTCAGGTTGGCTGTCACATAATGTGACAAGGAAAAGAAGGACAAGAGAAGGGGCTGGGCAGGCAGGCAAGGACCACGTCAAGATGAAGCTTACATAGGAGCTACCACTTGTCTTGTGGATGGTGGGAACTATTGAAGGGAACAGACATAACCAGGATTTTAATTTTTTTTCTTTTTTTTGGTATTTTTCTGAAGTTGGAAACGGGGAGGCAGTCAGACAGACTCCTGCATGCGCCCGACCGGGATCCACCCAGCATGCCCACCAGGGGGCGATGCTCTGCCCCTCTGGGGCGTTGCTCTGTTGCAACCAGAGCCATTCTAGCGCCTGAGGCAGAGGCCACAGAGCCATCCTCAGCGCCTGGGCCATCTTTGCTCCAGTGGAGCCTTGGCTGCGGGAGGGGAAGAGAGAGACAGAGAGGAAGGAGAGGGGGAGGGGTGGAGAAGCAGATGGGCGCTTCTCCTGTGTGCCCTGGCCGGGAATCAAACCCAGGACTACTGCACGCCAGGCTGACCCTCTACCATTGAGCCAACTGGCCAGGGCCCAGGATTTTAATTTTAAAAGCTCACTCCGTCAGCCTTCTAAAAAAGTGGTCTCCAACCCCTGGGCCGCGGACCGGTACCGGTCTGTGGGCCATTTGGTACCGGTCCGCAGAGAAAGAATAAATAACTTACATTATTTCCGTTTTATTTATATTTAAGTCTGAATGATGTTTTATTTTTTAAAAATTACCAGATTCCCTCTGTTATATCCATCCAAGACTCACTCTTGATGCTTGTCTTGTAAGTTCAACAATTATATTTTAAAATACCACATTTTTTTACGCCGGTCGCATAATTTTATTTTGTGCATTTTTCCGTCCCACCCTAAAGGCCGGTCCGTGAAAATATTTTCTGACATTAAACCGGTCCATGACCCAAAAAAGGTTGGGACCACTGTTCTAGAGAACAGATACCAAACCAACAAGGCTAGAAACCTGAGAGGCTAGCACAGTATTCCAGATACAAAATCCTGAGACTCCCAAAGCAGAATAAGGAGCTGGACATCTGCATACTTTCTGCTATTCACAGTAAGTTCATAGGAGACATCAATTCATACCAAACAAACTTGTCTCTGAGGCAGCTACATCATCGAATGTTTGATAATCAATTCTCCTTTTCTAAACCTGTTAATGATCTATTTTCCAGAATCTAAGAACTTAGCCTGGTGTAGAAGTCCAGAAGGTGTTCCTTGATTTGACACAGTCATGTCAAACGTGTGGCATGAGAGCCTAGTCCCCAACCTCTCTGTACCTATGGCAGACATTGCTAATCCATCGCCACACTCTTCCCTGCAGTGCCCAGATGTGGCCTCAGAATGCTAGCACGGCTCTCCACGCTGCTACTACCAATAGGATTTGATGTGCGAATTGAAACTCTTTGCTGTGTTTTGTGTAACCTCTGGTTGCCATATAAAACAGACTTGGGTCTTTAGACACAAGCAAACAAAAAGTGCATTATGTAACAGCAGGGGCTTAAGAATTCAGGGTGCCAAAGGCCTTTCCAAGAGTAGTGATGTCCACACTTTTGTATCCTGGAACACGTACAGAAATTACTCAGAAGGGAATTTCTCTCACTACAAAGATTCAGAGAGGTGAAAAAATCCTTAAATAATTCAGAATTTAACCACTTTCAGAGCCAGAAAATCCCTTTGCTCTTTCTCTGATGCAGTATTTCCAACCTAAATTCTACATGCTCACACATGATGGTCACATGGATGCAGGGCTGACCGAGTTCTCAGATACCTCTGCCTTCTGGAACCCTCAGAAATACCTGAGTCAGTGAAAAAGGAAGCCTCCAGTTTTGTTAAGCTTATCTCTTCAGCTTCCCTGGCATTTTGGACCCAGCTACAGCTGGGTTCATGATGAGGTAACACTTATGATCCACGTGGGGAATATTTAAAGCCGCCCCAGCCCTGACTACAGTGCAAGATGGGCTCCAGCCCTCAAGGCTTCTGGAGGACGACTTGAGGAGGCAGCTTTGTCTCATTGCCTCTGCCCCAGGCTGTCCTCCACCCACGCAGCTGCATAGATCTGGGGGAGGGGGGGAAGGCTTCCTCCCCACCCCTAGCGTAGAGATAGGGAGAGTGCAGTCTGTGGCCCAAGAAAGTGAGAATTATTTGCAGGTGCCCTGAGGGGTTTGCCAGCAGCTCCGACTGCAGAAGGGGGACTGGAGAAGCAGGGAGAGTGCATCTGTCCTTCCTGAAGGGGGACTGGAGAAGCAGGGAGAGTGCATCTGTCCTTCCTGAAGGGGGACTGGAGAAGCAGGGAGAGTGCACCTGTCCTTCCTGAAGGGGGACTGGAGAAGCAGGGAGAGTGCATCTGTCCTTCCTGAAGGGGGACTGGAGAAGCAGAGAGAGTGCATCTGTCCTTCCTGAAGGGGGACTGGAGAAGCAGGGAGAGTGCATCTGTCCTTCCTGAAGGGGGACTGGAGAAGCAGGGAGAGTGCATCTGTCCTTCCTGCTTTCTGGCCTCTGGGCTCCGGTCTAGTCTTCTTGCAAGAGCTTCATCTCCCCCTGGATTCCAAGTGACAATTTGCTTTGTGCCTGTGATACCCTTTGGATAGTTAGCACTTCCTCCCTGTCTCGTTCCTACACTGAGCCCAAAACAGTGCTGGTCACCATCCCTGTGGGCTCTTGGATCATTAAAGGAGTTTTTTTTAAACTAGGTTGGGCTGGTGAATGCAGTTCAAGATACAAGTGGGACAAACCAATAGCTAGTGAGATGTACAGTGAGTTAGAGGCACACTGTGGTCCAGCCCAGGGAGAGGCCACCCCCCACGGCACTTCCCTCAGCCTCAGTGTTGCCCAGTTGCTTATGGTCAATCTATCAGCTGATATCTCGGCTCTATGAAAGCCCTTTCGGCTACAAGCTAGCAAAACAAAACAAAACAAAAACAATTTACACAGCCACTGCCTTATTCTTTGTCCTTATTATGCCATCATCATACAATAACATTAGGAACTTCTTTTAACAGAAACCCAAGGATAGAGGCAGATGTGACACCAGTGGACGCTGAGTTTCTAGAGTCTGCCCCTCTCGCGTAAAGCCAGCTTTGCTCTGCATCCGACCGGGTTAGAGCAGAACCGCCTCCATTCTGAGGGAGACATCAGTCATCACTGGTGGCGCTTCTTCCTGCCCAGTTTAGACACTGCCTCAGCGTCGCTGTCGAAACTTGCTCAACACAGCAGTACAATGGTCACACCTAAGAGTTAACCTATAAAGGAAATGTTTTTCCCCTACTAGAGAGAATTTATTATTGGAAAAAATCAGTGAAATGTAGCACGACGGGGGGAAAAGCGCAGTAACTGGCCTGGGCATCAGAAAGCCTGAGGCACAGTGGTGCGAAGGAGCTTGGGGAACTTGGGCGAGTCACCTCACAACTTCATCCGATAATGAAATAGATGGACGGACACGATCTACTGGAATCCTCTTGGCCTGTCACTCTGTGGTTCTCAGGAAAAAAATATATATATTATCTTCTTGTCATGAAAGGGACATGTACTTGTTTTAGCAAATATAGAAAACTAGGTCATCCACCACTCAGAGGCAAACATTCTGGATTATTTCCTCCAACAATTTTTTCGCTAGGAATTTTCAAAACATGATTGTGACCATAGGTATATAAATTAGGACTCCTTGGTTATAGGAAACAGGCACCAACTACAACTGGCCTCGCCTGGAACACAGAACTTACGTAATTATAAGGTTTAGCAACCCAAGGCTGCAACGCAGCTCTGCCTCGCAAAGGCTCTCTCTCTCTCTCTCTCTCTCTCTCTCTCTCACTCTTACACACACACACATGCAGATTTTTCTTTCGCTGGCCCAGAAGTCAGAATATGGCCACCCTGTAACTTCCATGTACATGTTACCACAAAAGTTCCAAACTCTACAGAAACTTTCTGATGGGTCCTGCTTTGCTCAGGGTCTTCACCTTTGTCCTTTAAGCTAAGCCAGACAGCTGGGGTGACATGGGGCTTTTTGTTTGCTCTGTGGATATTTTGAGTATAAACTACATATTCACCCTTCTTTTCTTTTTCTAAGTTGCCTCACTGCCTCTAGAATTTTATTCTCAGAACAGTGCTTCCTGGGACGGAGGATCCCAGATAGCTTTATAGATTTCCCACTCACTCAAGTCAAAGACTGCTTTTTCCGTCTTAGAAGGCCTGATTATTTGATTTTGGCTTTAAATCTCCTCACGTCCTTGGGCTCCAGAGGCAGCCACCACAGCATGTGACCCTGGCTGAGTGGCAATGAGATGCTTTCTTTCATTTAGTTAAATAAATAACTCCGTATGTAAGCCACAAAGCAAAATGAGTAGTTTGGTTTGGGATGGAAATAGAAGCGGGAAGTGGTGCAGCTAAAGCCTTCTGCCTCCCAGCCATCAGAAAATAACAAGTTTCGCCCTTCAGGCACTCGGGCTTATTAGCTCTTGTTTCTGAAAACAAGTTGCCTGATTTTTGTAACACAGAATCTCATATCCTAATATAAAGTCCAGACTGAGGGTCAGAAAATGGGCTCCAAGTGGAAGAGAGGGGAGGAGGAAGAGAGCTGGAAAATGGGCCGCGGTGAAGGAAGGGCGGGAGTGATTTGTTATTGTAATAACAAATAAGTAAAAAGCACACTTCAGCGCTTCAGTGGTGGTCAAGTTTATTATTTTAAAGGATGATTATGATCCCTTTCCTCAGTAAGATTCTGTGCCCTCGGCCCTGGCCGGTTGGCTCAGTGGTAGAGTGCCGGCCTGGCGTGCATAAGTACCGGGTTCGATTCCCGGCCAGGGCACACAGGAGAAGCGCCCATCTGCTTCTCCACCCCTCCCCCTCTCCTTCCTCTCTGTCTCTCTCTTCCCCTCCTGCAGCCAAGGCTCCATTGGAGCAGAGATGGCCCGGGCGCTGGGGATGGCTCCTTGGCCTCTGCCCCAGGCGCTAGAGTGGCTCTGGTCGCAACAGAGCGACGCCCCAGAGGGGCAGAGCATCGCCCCCTGGTGGGCAGAGCGTCGCCCCCTGGTGGGCGTGCCGGGTGGATCCCGGTCGGGCACATGCGGGAGTCTGTCTGACTGTCTCTCCCCGTTTCCAGCTTCAGAAAAATACAAAAAAAAAAAAAAAAAAAAAAAAAAAGATTCTGTGCCCTCCCAGGATTGTGTAAGGTGCTTTTTTATCTACAGCTCCCAGGCTCACATTCGAATAGTGTTAGTTCTGTCCGTGGTCTGTCTGCCCTTGAGCTGTGAGCTCCCTCAGAGCAGGGTTGTGTCTCAGTCCACTTGGTATGTCCGGCACAGGACATGCTGTTTGCACCCAGGGAATGTTTGTTGGCTGAAAGGAAAAGGGAGGTGAGGTAAAGCAACAGGCAAGGTGCCGTGAGGGAAAAAAACACAGCAAGGGCTGTCCCTGCCGCCCAGATGCAGAGCTTTAGGCAGGGACACAAGTTGCAGTTGGCAGTCTCTGGTTCTCCTATAAGGCTCAAGGATGACACATTTATGGGGGGTCATCCCACCATAAATACTTAAGTTCCCATTTTAATTTTTTCTTTATTGTGAGAAATAACACACATACAGGAATGCACACAAGTAATATGTAAGCTTGAAGATTAATAAATGAACACTGTAAAATCACCACAAAGGTCAAGAATTAGAGAATTGCAGAAGCTCCCCCAAGTGTCTTCTGATCCCATCTTGTCCTCTTCCCAAAAAGTTAACACAATCCTGACTTTTCTGATCATTTCCTTGCTCTTAACAATTTTGTCACCTCCCTATGGGTCCCTGACCAATATAACCTAGCTTTGCCCGATTTTTAACTTAATGTAAGTTGAATCGTACAGTATGCATATGCTTAGGAGACACACATCTTTCCCTCAACTGTGTGACTAATCCATGTTGTTGAATGGTGCTCCAGTTTTTTTTTTCATTACCATAGTATTCCATTATACGACTATGCCACCATATATATATATGTGTATATATAATTTATTTTAATTTAAAGATAGAACATTGTATTTTATAGAGCAAAAACTTCAAATCAAATATATTTAGGGCATCTCCACCTGGTTTCCTTAGGCACCTTAACTTGTCCAAAACTTAATTGCTCATCTGTTCCCCTGAGCCTTGCTGCTTCTGCACCCCCTCTCCTTTAGAGCAGCCACCTGGTGCTCAAGCCAGAAACGCAGGTGTGCCTCTCCATCGCTCTCCTTCAGTCCCCACTGGTCTTCAGGCACCAGTTCCTTGACTGCTTCCTTTCCATGTCTCAAGCTTTCTTTTCTCCCTCCTGCTGCCTTCATTAGGCAGGTGTTTACACCACAATTTATTTACCCATCTCCTGCCAATAAACTTTTGTGATTTTTCCAGTTTGTGGCTATTACAAACAGTGCTTCTATAAACATTGTTGTATCTGTTTTCTGGAATATTCAAATGCATTTTAAGAATTCATTCTGGTCCTGGTTGGTTGGCTGTGTAGAGCATCAGCCCAGCATGTGGAAGTCCCAGGTTCAATTCCCAGTCAGGGCACACAGAAGTGACCATGTGCTTCTCCACCCTCCCTCCGCTTTGTCTCTCTCTCTCTTCTCCTCCCACAGCCATAGCTCAAATGGTTAGAGCAAGTTGGCCCCAGGCACTGAGGATGGCTCCATGGCCTCACTTCAGGCACTAAAATGGCTGACTTGCTGAGCAATGGAGCAGAGGCCCCTGAAGGGCAGAGCATCGCCCTGTAGGGGGCTTGCTGGGTGGATTCTGGTCGGGTGCATGCAGGAGCCTGTCTCTCTGCCTCCATGCCTCTCCCTTAATTAAAAAAAAAAAAAAAGAATTCATTCTACCTCTGATATCAGTCAAGTCTCTAGTGTTGTGAAATTGAAACTAGTTTGCCCAAAGAAGGTAGAACCGAGTTGAAGAAATCATTGTTTCTCAAAAAGTATGGTCCAAGATGACCCAATAAATATTATGTAGGCAGTGGTCGGCAAACTCATTAGTCAACAGAACCAAACATTAACAGTGCAATGATTGAAATTTCTTTTTAGAGCCAAATTTTTTAAACTTAACCTATATAGGTAGATACATTTCTTATCGAGGTAGCGCCCACACATGGTATTTTGTGGAAGAGCCCCACTCCAGGGGCCAAAGAGCCGCATGTGGCTTGCAAGCCGCAGTTTGCCAATAAGGGATAGAGAATCTGTTAAACATGCAGTTTAGAAGGCCCAGGCCAAACCTACCAAAGGAGCAGCTCTGAAGATGAAGCTCAAAAAAAGCTGCATTAGGCAAGCTTGCTACCCTTCTCCCTTCCCATGAGTCTTAGTGGATCACCAGGCCTCTGCTCCCAGTGGATGTTATCTGTGTGATGGGACAAATCTCAGTGGTTGGCGTCTTAAAAAATTTTGAGAGGAAGGGGTACTAGTGCCTTGATGCCTAGGAAATCAGCTTCCTTCTCACTTCCCTTCCTGTTGCTGGCTCCTTGCACTGGTGTATCAACAATCTCCAAGCGGACTCTGCCCTTAGCATTTTAACAAATCCCACAGTCTTTCCATGACCCTTCACAATACTTTACCTCAACTAGGCACCTGGTTTTCATTGTTAGTTTTCAAGACTTTATTTTTTTAGAGTTTTAGGTTTACAGCAAAATTGAGCATAAAGTCCTCATCATATACCCTTGTCCCCAAACACGTACAGCTTCCCCCACTATCAACATTCCACACAAGTACATGTTACAATCCATGAACCTACATCAATGTATCATAATCACAAAAAGCCGAGTTTCTATGGGTTTTGCCAAATGCATGACATGTACCCACCATTATAGTGTAATATGGTAGTATCACTACCAAAAAATCCCATGTGTCCCACTTACTCATTCCTCTCCCCACAACCCCGGCCTAAACTTTTTAGTTTCCATAGTTTTTTCCCCCAGAATATCATATATATATGTGGCCTTTTCAGATTGGCTTCTTTCAGATAGCAATATGCATTTGAGTTTCCACCATATCTTTTCATGACTTGAGAGCTCATTTCTTTTGAACACTAAATATTCTATTGTCTGTATTTTTATCCAATTAATGCAGGACATCTTGGTTGCTTCCAAGTTTTGGCAATTATGAATAAAGCTCTTATAAAACATTCATGTACAGGTTTTTGTGCAGATGTTTTCAACTCCTTTGGGTAAATAACAAGGTCAACTGCTGGATCATATGGTAAGAGTGCTTAATTTTATAAGAAGTGGTCAAGCTGCCTTCCAAAGTGGCTGTACACCACTTAGCATTTCTATCAGGAAATGAGTGTTCCTGTTGCTCCACATTCTCACCAGCAGTTGGTGATGTCAGTGTTTTGGATTTTGGGCATCCTAATAGGTGTATAGTGGTGTCTCATTGTTTTCTAATTTAAGCACTTAGTCTTTGAACTACTCATTTCTTGTTTTTGGTGTCTTGTGTTTTAAAATTGTGCACAGCAAATTATAAGCAAATAAATTTTTAATATTAAAAATGGTCTTATTTACAAACATTTCTTCAGACTAACTTTCTTTTTTTCCTTTTAAATATAGATAAATGCAGAGAGGACACCAGAGGAAGTTTTTCTTCAACTCTGCACAGCTATTGACTCTATTTTCTGAAGACAAAATGCATGTATATGGAAAGTGGAGACAGAGAAAAATATTAAAAGGTTCATACCTTAACAATGTTTCAGGTTAAACGTTTTGTGTCCCCTTCAATTCCTGATTGCTGTTTGCTTCCCAGCGTGACCTGTCTGAAGTGTCTGGAAACCATGCATGGTGTTTGGTATTACCCAATCTCCTAACTCAGACCGCTTTCTGCACACACAGCATGCACACTTTTCTACCACACAGGCTGCTCCTCAGGGCTAAGTCAGTATGTGGACAGCAGTGCAGTGCCTGTCAGCTGTGCCCGCAGGACTTGCTAGAGGCTGATCATTTGGTTCTCCTCTCATCAGATGGGGGTTAGTTAGCATCCCTAACTAACTCCCCATTGTATCTTCCTCTGGTAACTCTGTTTCCTCAAGTCTTATCTACTAGTAGCTCAGAACCAGTGATATTAGGTTGACAATGCCAATTACTGATTTAGAAGTCTGACTCAATTTGAAAAACATGGTAAAAAACTATGTAAAACTGTGTAGCTTTTCCAAGACAACAAAACCCAGACTAGTCACCAATAACAGTTCTCTATTCATTTTTATTAAACTGGCTATTTAGAATACTGTCATAATGGCTAAATGAACAAATGATAAAACTTTCTGACCTCTTCTATACCTGAGATTTTGTCATTTATACATTAATCCCAATGACCACACATAAGTTAAAAGCATGAGGTGATTAATTATTGCATTCTCTGGACTACTGTCAACTTAGTTTTGATTTTTAAATGATCACCTATTTACTTAATCCTGTTGCCAAACAAGTAAGAATGAGAGGAACAGCACTAACACGGATGTGGGGGGGAGGAGCATGGCAGTAGTGTGGCACGGAACCGGTCCCCTCTGTTTCACAGGGGCCTTGCCCAGGTGTTTGCCAACCTCATCCCAAGTGCAACATTGTTTCCCTGCATCAAACCAGTAATGTTTGGGTTATCTTTTGTGCTATCTATTGCCAAAATCAGAGTTTCTTCTGTATTCTACTAAAATAACTGCATCTTCCTCTACTCAGTCACTACAGAAGACCATAATTTCAGTTTGCATGATTTTTTTTCTTTGGTTGTGCAGATAAAAATCCATTTCTGGGACAAAACTTTTTTAAAGTCTTTTTTTTTTCTTGAAATGGATATGTACAAATAAAGTAAATGGAACACAGGATAACTCTTTTTCTATTTATTTGTAACTCGCATCATTCTGGAAAGCATTTGAAGCCTTATTCCAAACAGAATTAGAATAAAACACAGTAGTAAGAGTTGAGATTTTCAGTATGCCCATATGGTTTCAATTTTGGTCATAGATCAGTTTTGAGCTATTACAGAGAATTCTCAGTATATTCATGATACATAGTAATTTTCGTTATTTCCTTTTTCTCTAGCAGTCATTCTTAAACAGAAATGTTAGTGTTTGCTGAAGAAGAAATTAAATTTCTTTGGTTACAAGTATGTCTTTATTAACAAAAAGGGGCATGTTCCTACCACTCACACAGTTGCTAAATACTTTATTTCTACCCCAAGTTGTCACACACTTTATAGGGGAGCACAAAGAGTACTTGAGCAAATTAGAAAAGACAGTTACAGGATGAAAATCATCAGTTGTGCCAGAAAACACAAAATGACTCTTTGTCAGGATTAACGTTATTAAAACACAGACCGCATTATGGCAAACACAGTCCCTGCCGACTACAGCTTTGAGAGCTTGGGGAATGACGGGCGATGGCAGGGCAGCAAGCTAGTCGGCTGTCCTCTTGAAAAACATCTGCAGGGGTAAATGGCTTCGCCCCTGAGAAGTATCTAGAGGTGCAAATCAAATCTTCCACAGAACTGCTAAAACACACTACTGATCTGAATGACTTGAAAAGACATCACAACTTTAAAGTCATAGGATTTGAAAGCAGTAAGGGACCTTAGAGGTCTCTGCCTAGTAGAAGAGCTTGTGTGTATGTAGAAGACATAAGAATATGATTCCAACTCTTTACACTGGTCTACATTCAAGGCTTCACTGGATCGGGCCCTGTACGCTCTCACCCCATCAACTCCAACTCCCCTCTTGCTCTTGGCCAAATCTGTAATAGCCCGTTTAAATACTGCCTGTACAAGCCAAGCTCTTGACTGGTCAGGGGCCCTGTAGCTGCTGTCCTCCTGCCTTCCTCAAGATTACCTTCAAGACTAATTTCCTCACTCCGCTCAGCTCTCTGTTCAAATTTACCTTGTCATTGAGGTGCTTTTTCATTATTTCATCTAAAAATGAAAGAATGGTCCCTATTCTTCCATCAGTTTTCTTCAAGCATTATTCTTTTCCACAGCATTTGTCTCTGCCTAAAACAATGTATTTTTTATTGCTGGTATTCTACATAAGCTCCATGACAGCAAGGCGTTGTATCCTCGGTCCTGCATACAGCAATTAATATTGAAAGCTAGCATTTAATCCTCTAAACCTCAGTTTTATTGTATATACCATGGAGATCGTATTAGTAAGCAGCCTCACAGAAGTATTACGAAGATTAAACAACTTAATACACGTGCAGGAGAAGCAACCATATGCTTCTCCACTTCCTGCCCCCCATCTTTCTCTCTTCTCCACCCGTAGCCATAGTTCTAGCAACGCTGGCCCTGAGTGCTGAGGATGGCTACATGGCCTCGCCTCTGGCGCTAAAATAGCTCAGTTGCTGAGCAACAGAGCAGCAGGCCAAATGGGCAGAGCATCACCTGATAGGGGCTTGCCACGTAGATCCCAGTCCGGGCACATGCTGGAGTCTGTCTCTGCCTCCCCACCTCTTACTTAATAAGAAAAATATATGTAAATTATATTTTGTGATGGCATTGATGGACCTGGAGATTATTATACTAAGTGAAATAAGCCAGGCAGAGAGAGAGAAATAACATATGATCTCACTTATATGTGGAATCTAATAAACACAATACACTGAGGGACAAAACAGAAACAGAGGCATGTTTACAGGGAACAGATAGACAGCTATCAGAGGGAAGGGGGAAAAAGGGACAGGATCAAAGGTGAAGGAATTAGCCAAATTATATATATGTAACACATAGATACAGACAAGATAGCAACAGCCTGAGGGGAAGGGCAGGTGGAGGCAGAGGGAATGGGGGCGGGAAGAGACTTCGCCTGGGACATGCGGGGCACAATGAGGTATATGGAGGGTGTTATACTGAGTGGGACACTTGAAACCATGTCCGCACAATAAATTAAAAAAATTTAAATTAAAAAAAATACATGTAAATTATTTACTAGTTCCTAGTGCTCAATAGATGGTGGTTCTTTGTCAACTTCTACTGAGTGCCTCACTTCCACAGAATGTCCACTCCAGTGCCCTTTCCAATACATCAGTCTAAAACTGTGGCTGAAGATATGTGACCTCAAGAACCAAAATCTTCTCAGCCACCCAGGTAACCACACCCTGCAGGTAGGAGAGGACACAATTCTCCAGCCCTCTCAGAGCCCCATCCCGGAGACCTCCTGAGGCAAGTCCTCTGCCCCAGACACGCTCAGGGACAGGCGTGTCTGACCTTCCTGGAGAAAAAATGTCCCAAAACATTGGTCATCCGACCAAAAATATTTATTGAGAATCTAAGAACCAAGCCCTCGGAATGGACCAGCATGGATGGTCTCTGTCCTCACGGAGCTAAATGTGACTACCACTCTCAAAAATCCACATAATGAACTGCATGAATAGTGAAAAGAAAAATAATATACTTTTTTCTGGGATCAATAAATGGAAGCAAATTTTTCATCTGGGTAAGAAGAAAAAAATATATAGCCTAAAAAGGACAATGCCTCCAAAAACTTGTGAAAAAACCTGCTTTGCTTACTACCTTGAGACTTCCAATCCCAAACTGCACACCTACAGCAATGGCCTGCCAACTCTGCTATCCCCAGTAAAAAATAGTTTATGTAGCATGCCACATTATATTTATAACTAAAAAAGACATTTCACAAAACATACATCCTTACTACACATGAGGTACTATTTTCTCTATGTCTTTTCCTTTTTTTAAATGCTCCTCAGCATTTAAAAAATTGTGTTTAAAAATGGACAAGGCATACTACTGGGTTAAGTGAGAGGCACCAAACATGCATGGAAACAAATTCTAACCGAGGCAATGGACACAAGTCTCAGTCCCAACATTGCCTAAAGCCGCATGTTTGCTGCCAAATTAGAATCTGTAAAATATATGTATGTCTTCCTAATTCACCATGGCAGACCATCCACAGATACCCATCTGTGACACAAACCTGCACATGTGCTCAGGTTTTGTACTCGAGGACCCATACCACACCGCACCGGGAGAAAGACTGAACATCCACTCCTGCACACCTCCACCTCCACCTCCCTCCACATGGTGCCCGACACAGAAGGAAACAGAGGCGCATGCTGACGCTGGAGCGATCCATCTGGGCTACATCCAAGCATCTCCACTTTACTGTGTGACCTTGGGCAAGTTATCTAATCTCTCTGGCTAGGTTTCCTCATATGAAAACAGAATAAATGAAGTCTCATAGGTTGTGAGAATTAAACCTATTATATATATATATATATGCCTGCTTGGTACATAATAAGCAGTTTCAGCGTTTGCTATTATTAGTACACATCACACCAGTCAAAACCTCCTCTGCCTAAACCTTTAAGCAGTGTTTTTACAGGTGTTATTGAAAGTTCCTTCAGTTCTTATCAAATAAGTTGAGCACATAATTTCAGGGAATATGATATCTGACCTACTGAATACTGCTTAATAAGCAATGCTTTAACAAGCAGGTCTCTGCTGTCTCTTATAGCCAATACTTCTTTGTAGGAGATGGAAGGCCTGCTTGCCAGGGACAGCCCTGCCCATTCCCGCAGTCCTCAGAAGTAAAAGGACACAACATCACATTACCTGCTACTACCCTTTGGGGCCTTTTAAAGTTATGAGGACTATTTGCTTGGAGCTGAAAAAAATGCAAAACAAACATATCTTCTTACAAGCTGAAAACAAACCTCTTTGCCCTTGAAAAATACATTTAAGTAAATTTATTTTATCTCTTCTGTTTACCTAACAACTGTATCATTCGCTCTCTTCAAAAGCATACTTCATACTTTATGGAATTTTTGCATGGATCCAAATGGTTCTCCAAAACTAATTGGTATTATTTCTATACAAACACAGAAGTTACAGAAGTTTCCATCAAGTGCTACAGTCTTGCTAAATGTTGAAGGTAGATTTTCTGGCATAATCACTTAACATTTAAACATCAAACTGCCCAGAATTCTAATACCTTCTTCTGCCCCAACTACTATAATAATTCCAGGGTGAAGTTAAGCTCAAATCCATTTCCTTTTCTTTCTGATACAATATTTTATCAACATCATCAGTAATATTTAATTAATATAATGTTAAAATTCTCATTTCTATATTTAAAATTATATTACTTTTCTGAATTAAAAATATACAGGGTATGATTTTAGTACCCTACAATGTGTTAAAGAGGACTAGTAAATAATGATGCCTTGATTTAAAATTAGAAAAAGACAGGAGACTCTCAAAAATGGGTCAGCATAATACTTAATCAACCTTAGAATATTTATATTGTCTTTTCTAATAATTAACAATGTCCGGGGAATAGAGTGATTTTCAAAAACCACTTATTTAAGTTAAATACATGGGGGATTTATTTTCATTAAAAAAACATTAAATTTTCAACCTGTTTACTATTCATATTTGAACATAATTGCCTTTTTCTTTAACCATAGCATGTGTTCTTTTGTAACCTAGTTTAATTTAGTGTTTCAGCACACACTGTGTGAAACATTACCATTTTTCACAGAGCTGCTCAGTTCACCCTCTTTTCCATAAGAGTCCTTACTCTTTCTAAAGGACAGATAGGTAAAACAAACTCTTAAAAAAAACACAACAATTTTCATTTTAATACAAGTAAAAAAATCCAAAATCTAACCAAAGGAAGTCACAACAAGCATTCTATAATATAAACAGACAGTATCCACATAGTTTATTTCTCACAGTTCTCCTGACAAATGAACATTATTCAAGAACATACTGTATACACAGATAAGAAGAAACATACAAAATGTTTTAAATGATGCACAACAAAATCCAGCAGTATAAAAGAATGCGTGTGAACTCTTGCTCACTGCGCAGACTAAATTTAATCACTTGTTTAAATAGTAATAAAAATACAATCTTTTATGGACTTGTGCAGACTACAAAAGAGGGAAATTATTACCATATATATGATCTTTATATTAGGCAGTTTTCTTTGATGAGTTGCATTGACAACTCCAATACAGAGGCAGAAGGCTGTGTATTTTAAAGGAATTAATGTGAATTAGATACTTTACACAGTTACTACCACTGGCACTTTTCACCATAGTTTGTACACATCACATGATCATCTTATAGAACATTACATTTAAAAAATATATCTGAGTGACCATTTTATAACATTCACACACCACGAGCTGGTTAAGGAAGCAATGTGACCATTGCCTCCTTGTAGTGCTTTGCTGTTGGTAATAAGGACAGTTCATTGTGGTTAAAAGAAATTAGACATCAATATGGTTAAGCAGCTCCAATTTACTAAAGGCCATCAGTGGCCACCACTGGGACAGTGAGTTCATTTAAAGTGTATATTCTAGAAGCAAACACCTTCATTGGTTAAAACTCTGTCTAAAGAAGTCAGTTTCTGTGCTGAAAACTATTTTCACAAAACTGAAAGCTACTAAACTGTTTTAATATAAATACTTTGTCTTCTCATTATCATATTTATGACCAAGTTCTTTGAAACCTTTGGAATTTACCCACTTCTAATGTGTGCTCTCATTTCCATCTCACCTATTTAAGCGCCACCTGAAAGAATGTAAGGTGGTGGTGAGACAGTCACCAAGGAAACCCTTTGCTCACCAGGAATGTTCAGCTGCTGAACAGTGATCTAGAGCCACAACAGTGCAGAGCTGGACTTGACGAGGACACTCAGGAAGCTGTCATGCTGTGAGTGTCATTTCAGGGAAAGCAGAGAATCTTTCCAAACTGTGCACATAATTCACAATGATACCATTGCTATGTGTTGAAGAGGACTAGTACAGGAGGTTCTCTTCCATGTCATCTGTTTGCTGGAAAGTAGTTTGGGTCAAGGTAATTATAACTGGTGCCCTGGGACGACACACAGTAGTCTCTGTCTAAAAATGTCTCTGACCTATAAACAGGTTCTAATTGGTGATCTTCTTTGTGAATATCTGTTTCATGTAGGCTGCAAAGAAAAAACACACACACAGAAACATGTCATTACATGGCAGTGGATGCATTCTGGCCTGGAAGGGGGAGAGATGGTGATGGAGGGAGACTTGACCTGGGGTGCTGAGCACACAGTACAATATACAGATGATGTATTATAGAACTGTGCACCTGAAACCTATATAATTTTATTAACCAATGTCACCCCAATAAATTCAATTAAAAAAACAGCTTGACCAAATTTAAATCTATTAATCTATCAAAATCTCTACTGGAAAATTACTTGAAACATTTAATGATTATGGAAAATTTCTACATCACTTTAGAACAATAAAGTTTAATCAGTAGATGTGGTGATTTCCTAAGTAGTCTGGAAATTAAACTCACTAGTTGCTGAGAAGCTCTTTTACTTTTCAAAATTTAAGATCCACAATGAAGAAAACACTTACCAGTCTGAACAGGAGTCACAGAAATCCAAAGACATTTCTGGGGGACAATCCTGGCAATGCCACCGAACACCCTGGATAGGTTCTATGCCACAGTTATCACACTACAAAAGATTCAGAGAGAAAAGGTATTAAGCAAGATTATTCCAAAACTTTCTTCTCTGCCGGGAAACACGACGTGCACACAGACACCCTCCCCTCTCGCCCAGTGCACTAGCAGTGGTCTAACACAGAAACAGTTGTGAGTCTGACACAATCTCTAGCCAATGAACTGGCATTCCAGCCATTTAAGATCAAGCAAAGGTGGGTAAGAGGGACATTATAAGAAATAACATTAATAAATGTTAGTTTTTTTAATTTTTAAATAAATCATCTACAAACTTCATCATTTGATTAGTAACTATTCACTCAAAAGGTACTTCAAACTAGTGTACGGTGACTGTGACTGAGAACCAGTCACTTAGTACTATAATTAAAACCATCCAAATCTGTTACAGAACTATTTAACAAACTATTGCACCAAATATAAACCAAGATAACACAAAATCCCCTCTGAACTTTTATTTTACCAAATTACTATCCCAAGCCTGAAGCTCCCTGATACCCACTGACCACCATGAAGAAATGGAAGACCTAGCTCTTTCTCAGGGTCGTGGCCTTGTGGTGGCCCTCAGTGTAGCCTTCTGTGCTATTCTGAAAATCAAAGTCAATCTCATCTCTGGTTTCTTTGATCATCGGGCCAACCAGAACAGCTGACAGACTGGCCAACAAGCCACAGCTGGGTCTTGCAGCAAAACTATGAGAAGTGAAGAGTTTCCTCGTGAAAGGCCAGAGCTGTCAACCAGGAAACTCTCTAAAAAAGCAGGATCACAATAAGATCAAAAGGAAAAACCACATAATATAGTCTGGCTAATGGTCACACCAGAAAACCAGAGATATATAAATTTTGTTTTAAATTTCAGTTTATCAGTCACAGCACACATCAGTATTTTTATGTATACCTCTACCAGCAAATCTATAATTTATGGTCTCATTATTACTTTCTCCAAACCCATCTAATGCCTAAAATGTTCTCAAATCGGCCAATCTCTATTTCCACAGCCACCAGGCAAATTCAGGAAATTCTCATCTTTTGTCCAAATTACCAAAAAAGTCTGTAACCCGGTCTCCCTGCCTCCAGCCTTCCTTTCTTCCTATCCATTCTCCACACTAAGGTCAGAATAATCTTTTTCATCTTCACTTAATTTTTTCAGTTACATAAATAACATACATGAATACATTATTCTTAAAAAAATTTAATATTATAGAAGTCAGAAAATAAGTCATTCACTCTAAATCAACCGCCTTCCTATAGGTTATCAATACTAATAATTTAAGAATGACCTTTCTAAAATGCAAATTTCATATCACTCTCTGCTGAAAATCCTATAATGATTCCTCAATCCATTCGGTTAGTTTAAACTCATTAGCAAGATTTACAAGGCACCTCAATAGCCTCTCACTGCTCTCCAGTGTGCACTCTAGTCGTACTCACTATTTTACTTATTCAACTTCTCTAAACTTCCTGGGATGAAAATAGAATAAGGGCAGAAACTGAGTCGGTCTTGTTACTGATGAATCTCAAGCAAAGTGTTTAAAACATAATGGGTATTTCAAAATTCTGTGGAATGAATAAATGTATTTCTACTAACCTCTGAAAAAATAGTAAAGATAACTGAATCTAAAAGGAAAAAGAAATTTCTGATCCATGAACAGAAGCAACAAAGAGAAATAGCTCCATGGGTGCAATGATAAAGAAAATTTCATACACACACACAGTTCAGCCGTAAAACAGAAAGGAACCCTGCCATTTGCGACAACATGGATGAACCTAAGAAGACATTATTCAAATTGAAATAAGCCAGGCAGTAAGAGACAAATGCTGTGAGATATCACTTACAGGTAGAATCTGAAAAAGTCAAAGTCAGAGAACAGAGCACAACAGGCTGGGGGATAACAACAGGAAAAATGGGGAGATACTGGTCAAAGGGTACAAACTTTCAATTATAAGTTCTGGAGATCTAATGTACAGTGTGGTCAGTGTGGTGATTACAGTTAATGATAATTCTTTCTCTCTCTTTTTTTTAAGTGAGAGGAGGGGAGATAGTGAGACAGACTCCAGACTACCGCATGTGCCCCATACAGGATCCACCAGGCAAACCCTGTCTGGGGCCAATGTTCAAATTAGTCAAGCTATTTTTAGCACCTGAGGTTGACATACTCAGATCAACCAAGCCATCCTCTGCCCAGGGCCAATGCTTGAATGGAGCCACTGGCTGTGAGAGAAGAGGGAAAGAAGGGAAGAGAGAAAGGAAGAGAAGCAGATGGTTGCTTCTCTTGTGTGCCCTGACCGAAAATGAACCCAGGATATCCATAAGCTGGGCCAATGTTCTATCCACTGAGCCATCGACCAGGGCCAATAATAATGTTTCAAGTATGTATCACCTGAAATTTGCAGAGAGTATATCTTAAGTGTTCTCACCATACAAAAAAAATGGTAACCTTGTAAAGTGATCTTTTTATACTTTAAATATATACAATTTTTGTCAATTATCTCAAATTTACCTTGAAGCCCACATGCTGTACAAATCCACTTTCAGCTTGCATTTGCTGAAGCTTCTGCTTCTTTAACTTTTTAAACTGTAATAGTTCCTTATATTCAGGTAAATTCCTATACATGATAGGAATACTTTCTTCATCCTATTGAAATAACAAAACAAAATGTTAGTCTGATCATGAAAGTAAACTAAGTGTAAGAAATAGTGACAGAATATTTTCTATCAGCAAGATTTTTCACCTTTATGATGACTCACCTTTCAGAAAATTAGCAGCACAGAAAAGTAACACTGCTATTAGCAGTACTTCACACTAATACTTTTGGAGGATTTCCTAATGCAATAGTAATACTAAATTGTAGATACTACTTCATAAGGCAAGAACGAGGGAAAAATGACATGACTCCCGTCTCTGTCATACACCAATGCAGACTTACTCCATCCTGACACATTTGTGGCTCCTTGAGAGCCTTGATAACCTACTTCTCCTTAATCAGCAGGAAGCTCCTCTTCTTCAATCTAACAAATTTTATGCTTCCTCTGGTAAATAGACATTTTCTTAACAAACCAAACTCCACTTTGCTTTCTGCTCTGTACTCGAAAAGTATCAAGGTGGTACATTTCTCTCTTACTCAAGGATATAAGTTAAAAAGATTATTTACAATCAAGTATAAAAGAAATGAGTAATAAAAACTATGTAAATATAGGAAGCTGAAGTTGATAGATGAGTCACTGCTGCTGATTCTCCCAATTTATTTGTGTTCTGTCACCCTGAACCCATTTCTTTCCTTTGCTATCTCATGACTAATCCCATGGTCACTAATTTCTACAAAACTCCTAAAAGCACACCCAATTCACTGACCCCGTTTTACCAATTCCCGATCCTGGACCAGACCACCCTTGCCTCTGTCATCCCTCCTGCTCTCCATGTTAGGTATTGTTAAATTACAATGTTTCAAGGAACCTGGCCTTTATAGAAATTAAAACATTTGCTGCATGCCAAACAGCTAATTATAATTAATTGCAAGCCTGATGTTTTGGACCCAGATTTGTCTGACTCTAACTCCTTACATACTCAGCAACCCAGAGCCTAAATAAAAGAGTTATTCTTATATCTAATCCAAGAAATTGTGCCACTACTTAATACTTTTTAATATCTCTCTCAAATCAGTCTTATAAAGTCCCTAATTCCCTCCTCTACCCCCCCACTATTATTGAGAATTTCCCAATGGCTTCCTGACTGTCTAGCATCCGGTCCAAAGTCCTTAGCTGGATAAGAGATTCTTTAAAATCTCACACTTCATCTACCTCATCTCCTACTAGCTTTCATCCATTTCAAATTTTTGTTAACTAAAGATATTAAATAATACCTACTGCCTTCCAATGTCACCATTAAGACGATATAAATAATCTAATAAATATGAAACTGATAAATACGTAACCTAAATATACTAAGAAATTTTATAATGAAATTTATTGAATTCAGATATTTTAAGAAAATACAAAAGTAAAAACTCTGCTAAAATTTAAATTTACATTTTAAGTCTAAGGATATTATTAAATTTGATCAACAATACTAAGATTAGGAAAAAAGTTAAATTACCTCTTACCCATTAGGGTGGCTACTATCACAAAGGAAAGAAAAACAAAAACAAAACAAAATAATAAGTACTGACAGGATGTAGAGAAATTGAAACCCTTGGTCACTGGTCGTGAAAATATTGCAGCCACTATGAAAAACAGTATGCAGGTTCCTCAAAAATTAAACATAGAATTACCATACGATCCAGCAATTCTACTGCTGGGTATATACCCAAGTAAAAGAGGAGGATGAATAGATCTTTATACACACATATTATCACAGCACTGTTCACAATAGACCAAAGGTGGAAGCAACCTAAGTGTCCACTGACAGATGAATGGATAAACATTGGTATGTCCTTAAAAAGGAAGGAAATTATGTCAAGTTACGAGAAAAATGAACATTGAAGACACTATGTTAGGTGATATAAGCCAGTCACAGGACAAAAAGACATAAAACAGAATGGGAGTTGCCAAGGGTTGGAAGAAGGAGGGAATGGGGAGATCTTGTTAAATGGATGCAAAGTTTCAGTTTTGTGAACTGTAGAGTTCTGAAGCTTGAATGATAATATGAATGTACTTAACACTAGTGAACTGTATACTCTTTAAACTGGCAAAATGTTAAATTTTATGTTGTGTGTATTTGTCACTGTTAAAAACAAAAAGTCCAAAATAATTACTCAACTATAAACAGATTTCCTAGTTGTAATTGTTTTAAATTTACTTAATCCTTCGAGTAGTGAGCTTTTTGTTAACCCTCTGAGTGAGGTCGTAACATGAATGTTCGTGCTACTCAGAAAATTAAAGGAGCCTGACTGGGTGGTGGTGCAGTGGATAGAGCGTCGGACTGGGATGCAGAGGACCCAGGTTCGAGACCCCAAGGTCGCCAGCTTGAGCGCGGGCTCATTTGGTTTGAGCAAAGCTCACCAGCTTGGACCCAACGTCACTGGCTCGAGCAAGGGGTTACTCGGTCTGCTGAAGGCCCACGGTCAAGGCACATATGAGAAAGCAATCAATGAACAACTAAGGTGTCGCAACGAAAAACTGATGATTGATGCTTCTCATCTCTCTCCATTCCTGTCTGTCTGTCCCTATCTATCCCTCTCTCTGACTCTCTCTCTCTGTTAAAAAAAAAAGAATTAAAGGAAAAAATATTATGAATAATCCAATGAGGCTAAAACAGTGTGGAGGTCTAAAACTAAGAAAGTATATATATGTAATCACACTGTCTCTTAGCTACTGCTTTTCTGAAGGAAAAAAACAACCTAAAACCTATAAATTTTACCACTTAGAGGCTTCAAATAGGATCTTCCTTATCCTCTAAAGTTCTGCTTTCCAGTTTCAGTTGTTTTCAGTCTGAAAACATTAAATGGAAAATTCTAGAAATCAACAATTCATAAGTTTTAAATTGTGCATCATTCTGAGTATCATGATGAAATCACACGCCAGCCCAATCCATTCAGCTTGTGACATAAATTATTCCTTGCCCAGCGTATCCAAACTGTACGTGCTAACCACCTGTTAGTCACCTAGCAACTGTTTCAGGTATCAGGCGTTCATAGTATCACAGTACTTGTGTTCAAATAGCCCTTATTTTACTTAACGATGGGCCCAAATTGCTAGAGCAGTGATGCTGGACATTTGGGAAGTAGTCAAGTGCTTCCGTGAAGTAAAAAGGTGAAAATTCTCAACTTTCTGAGGAAAGAAAAAATTCATATGCTAAGGTTGCTAAGATCTACAGTAAGAACAAATCTTTTACCTGTGAAATTGCCTACTTTATAAATTAAACTTTATCATAGGTATGTAAATACAAGAAAAAACAGTATTCTTAGGGTCTCGGTACTCGCTGTGGTTCAAGCACCCACAGAGAGGGGTGTCTTGAAATGTATCAGAGGACTACTGTATATATTTGAACAGCTATTTTAACATAATCAAGATGATTTGAACTGGTGCTCATTTAAAAATAAGTAAAATCAATCAAACAGAAATTAAATCTACCATATCATAGCCTGCCAGAGTTCTTGAAATGTACTTCTTTTAAATATGCTGCCACCACTCCTCTCCTGGCTAAAGTTCACTCATCCTTCAACTGTCAGCCTGTCAGCTCCTCAGGTCTCTCACTCAGACTCCCAACCAAAACCAAGTACCTCTTAAATACCGTAATGAGGCTACTGCCTATTTGGGAAGCACTTTTGTTTTTAATTTATTCATTTTTAGAGGGGGGGGAGAGAGAGAGAGAGAGAGAGAGAGAGAGAGAGAAGGGGGGAGGAGCAGGAAGCATCAACTCCCATATGTGCCTTGACCAGGCAAGCCCAGGGTTTCAAACAGGCGACCTCAGCATTCCAGGTCGATGCTTTATCCACTGTGCCACCACAGGTCACACAGGAAAATACTTTTTAAAATCTGAAATTTATTGATACGATTATACATTTATCTCCTAAGACTCAAGTTTATGAGCAAAGCTCATAGATATTTTGTTTATAACTGTTTAGCTAAACTCTAGCAGAGCCTAATCTATACTAATTGTAAATAAATATTTCTCAAATAAATAATTCTGATATTCACAAAGTACAAAATTACATACAAATAGCATATCTAAAGACATACCAGATATTAGCTGTTTTCAAAAGACAAGTTAAAAAATTTTTAAAGACTAGGTATTTTATAAGAGTAATATCAAAGTATACAATCAATATTTGATTAATCTAGAAAGAGAACAAAGGAAACTTACTTTTATTTGCTGACTTTTCATTAAAATGTCCTTTTCAAATTACTATATATAATCAGAATACTAAAAAAGACATAGGTCATCTTTATGTCCTTTATAAGGAATTAGAATAATGTTAATTATATCCTCAAAATGAATTTCAGTATAAAAAAATAAAAACATTAGTAGCAATAAAAAAGAATAGCTATGAATAGGAAGTAAAATAAAATGAATTAGCCAAATTAGCATCTAGCTAATAAAACAGAGGAATTATTCCAAGAAGATTTAAAAAGTGTAATTTGCCTTTACTTCTGTATTGGGATATATCCAGAGGCAAAAAAAAAAAAAAAAAAAGAACTGAAATATAAAATGTTTTCAGTAATATTATTGATGGTAGTGTTAGTATTGTATTCTGAGACTGTTGTGAGCAGTGTACAATGAAGAAAGTGACGTTATTGATAAATGGGATTTCCAAAATAGGAGAAAGGAGATAGATATTTAAGATCAACAGGGGAAAGTAAAATCCTCACAATCCTTAAGTTGAATGTGAAATAAAAATATAAACTTATGATGTATTTTATCTTTGAACTAAAATATATCTAACATATTTCCCAGCTCTGGTCATTAAATAGGCCTGGAAACAGTGATCAACCAAACAGCAAGGAACATTCCCAAAGATAAGAAATACAAAATGAGCCCAGAACTTCCTTGACATAGCAGACAGAAAGGAAGCTACCAAAGACAACTAGAGTCTTGTCAAAAAAATTCAAAATCCAACTTGAATAGGTTACAACTATCAGTGTCCTGAAACACATTAAATATGAATATATTTAAGTCCAACAGTTCTTAAGAATACAAAATTTAACATCAGTCATTTTTGGAGGATATTAGAAGAATAAACTATTATTTTAAAAACAAGAAAACAAAGGGAAGACTCAAGCAGTGGTCCAAAGTGTTCTAAAATTGTCCAGTGTTCATGTTGGTGGCTGGGATTAGATTTATTTCAAAGTTGTTTTTTTTCAAATTACTAAAGTAATAAATGCTCACTATAAAAAGAGTAAAGGTATCTCTGCATATTTAAAAAAATAAAAATACGTGCTTGCTTCGGCAGCACATATACTAAAAAAAAGAAAAATAATTAACAATGTTCCTTCTGACCTTATCTTACTACTCCCCCTCAAATAACCAGTGTAAAATTTGTGTCTTCCCAGTTCCCCTACCCTCCTCCAGCAATTTTTTTTTTTTGTATTTTTTCTGAAGCTGGAAACGGGGACAGACAGACAGACTCTCGCATGCGCCCGACCGGGATCCACCCGGCACGCCCACCAGGGGCAACGCTCTGCCCACCAGGGGGCGTTGCTCTGCCGCGACCAGTGCCGCTCTAGCGCCTGGGGCAGAGGCCAAGGAGCCATCCCCAGCGCCCGGGGCCATCTTTGCTCCAATGGAGCCTTGGCTGCGGGAGGGGAAGAGAGAGACAGAGAGGAAGGGGGGGGGGGGTGGAGAAGCAAATGGGTGCTTCTCCTATGTGCCCTGGCTGGGAATCAAACCCGGGTTCCCCGCATGCCAGGCCGACGCTCTACCGCTGAGCCAACCAGCCAGGGCCCCCTCCTCCAGCAATTATGCCACATTTTTCTACATGTAGGATAATCAAATAGTTGATGAGAAGAGTTTACTTTATAATCCATCAAATAAATGAAAAAGAAATGAAAGAATATCACTATTTTTAACATCTAATGAATTAATGGATCAGGCAACAATCAATGATTACTATGTCAAAAGAGAGAGAGATGAGCAGATTGATGAAAGTACACATTTAAGTAGCCCTGCCCACCCTCATGAACAAACAAATCTGAGTCTGATCATTTACCTAGAACTAACAATTTATAGGAAATTCAGGGAAAAGAGAAACAGGTTAAATGACACCAAGGAGATGCAAAAAGTAATATACACACAGTGGCAAATTCTACAAGACAAATGACCCAGTTTTTCAAGAATGATAGAAAAAAAACAATTGTGAGAGGAATAAGAGGAGAGAAGGAAGGAGAAAATCTATTGCAATTTATGACTGGGGGAGTGTGAACTGACTGTATATTTGACTATATAAAGAATTTAAAGAGGGACAAATACATGATAATGGAAAATGATGTGCTTTGGGTGGTAAGCATGCAGCACACTCAGAATAATGGCTACTGATGTTCATTGAAACCCTATGTACTCTTGTTGATCAATATCATCCCATTAATTTCAAAATAAAATTAAAAAAGAGCCTGACCAGGTGGTGGCACAGTGGACAGAGCGTGGACCTGGGATGCTGAGGACCCAGATTTGAAATCCTGAGGTCACTACCTTGAGCGCAGGCTCATCAACTTGAGAATGGGGTCACCAGCTTGAGCATGGGATCATAGAAATAACCCCATCATGGCTAGCTTGAAGCCCAATGTTGATGGCTTGAGCAAGGGTCAATGGGTCAGCTGGAGCCTTCCAATCAAGGCACATATGAGAAAGCAATCTATAAACAACTAAGGTGCCACAACTACAAGTTGATGCTTCTCATCTCTCTCCCTTACTATCTGGTCTGACCCTGTCTGTTCCTCTCTCTCTCTGCTTCCCTCCAAAAGATTTAGATCATTACAGATATAATAATAATACATTGTGTCCGTAAAGTCATGGTGCACTTTTGACCGGTCACAGGAAAGCAACAAAAGACGATAGAAATGTGAAATCTGAACCAAATAAAAGGAAAACCCTCCCAGTTTCTGTAGGATGATGTGGCAGCATGTGCGCATGCGCAGATGATGACGTAACACCGTGTATACAGCGGAGCAGCCCACGGCCATGCCAGTCGAGATGTGGACAGTACAGAGGAAAGTTCAGTGTGTTCTGTGGCTCGCTAAATTCGAATCCATGACCAAAGTGCAACATGAATATTGGCGCGTTTATAACGAAGCGCCACCACATAGGAATAACATTACTCGGTGGGATAAGCAGTTGAAGGAAACCGGCAGTTTGTTGGAGAAACCCCGTTCTGGTAGGCCATCAGTCAGTGACAAGTCTGTAGAGGCTATACGGGATAGCTACCTAAGGAGCCCTAAAAGATCTGTGCGTGAGCCCACATCGAACTGCACTGAATACGTATGAAACTGGGAGAGTTTTCCTTTTATTTGGTGCAGATTTCATATTTCTATTGTCTTTTGTTGCCCTTTCCTGTGACCGGTCAAAAGTGCACCATGACTTTACAACACACTGTATTGTGTGATGTCTAAGACTTGCTCCAAAATAATTTGTGAGAAAGTTGGGATGGGTTGAAAGTACAGAAGAAAATAAGATGACTACAAATTGATAACTGAAGTTCAGTGATGGGTGCAGGTGGCTTTACTGTACTATATTTTAATTATAAAAAAAAAATTTAAACACATTGTAATACAAGACCTATACCTTTGAGTTGTTAATTAAAAAATAAAAAAAGAGCCTGTCCAGGCGGTGGCGCACTGGATAGAGCATCGAACTGGGATGCAGAAAGACCCAGGTTCAAGACCCCGAGGTCAGCAGCTTGAGTGTGGGCTCATCTGGCTTGAGCAAAAAAAAAAAAAAAAAGCTCACCAGCTTGACCCAAGGTCGCTGGCTCGAGCAAGGGGTTACTCGGTCTGCTAAAGGCCCGCGGTCAAGGCACATATGAGAAAGCAATCAATGACCAACTAAGGTGTCGCAACAAAAAACCAATGATTGATGCCTCTCATGTCTCTCCGTTCCTGTCTGTCCCTATCTATCCCTCTCTCTGACTCTCTATCCCTGTAAAAATAAATAAATAAAAATTAAAAATAAAAAATAAGCCAACATTCTCTGGAGAGTAGGAATAATTCAAAAATCGCGGTGCCCTCACTTCGTATCCTCATCTGTACAATGCGTAGACAAACATACAAATATAGCATAAATAGATAACTTACTGACGCCTCCTCGACAGCAGTGCTCATGTGGGTATGAAAACAAGATCGGTCATCATCTTCATCCATATACACTGGTGGTTCGTGGGAAGTCATAAAAGTGGAAGGTTTAAAAAGATGCTTATTAAGGGGGTGCTGCCGTCTGCTTGTTGAAGACTAAATGAGAAAACAAAATTTTAATTTGAACAGTAGAAAATCATTAAAAGAATCAAGGAGATAAAAATATAAATGTTACTTCCTACAAGTCTATTAGAAGGATTTCACCTCTACCTTTTCATCATATTCTTACGTGGCTACTTTTTCTGTTATCTGGATTTTTAAACCACAGTTTGCCTTTAAAAAGTAAACACACATAAAAATGTAGGAGGAGTACTCAAAACAGGACCACATATTCATTATCTAATTTATATCTGTATCCTCAGCATTTACCACACTCTTAGTACTCAAAATTTGAACTGAACTCTGCTACGGTCCTCTAATAGAAGATTAGGGAAGATAAAGTAGCCTAAGCCAAATATAAAACTAACAAACATAAGAAATATTTCCACAACTTGCTGAATATGTGCAAGTAGAACCTAACACTGATGGATCACTTACTCTATGTCAATCTCATTTAATCCTCACATCATTCCTATAAAGCAGATACTATCACCTGTAATTTAAGACAAAGAAATGAAGGCACAGGGAGATGAAGCTGCTTGTGCAAGGTGCTGCAACTAGATAGTGGCAGAACCAGTATCACAAACTAGGCCAGTGTGATGCCAAAGCCCTCACTCGAAACCTCTCTGCAGAATGCCTCTCCCCATCAGCCACAAGGAGCAGCCTCAGCTCCATGAAGAACATGAATATTTCATGTTTCAAAATTCAAGGTCTAAACCACAGCAAGGAATCACTGTGTCTATACTAGGCCAGATCTCTAGAGTAAAAGTATCTGTTAACTTGAAATTCTTTATACCCAAAAGAGGAAACACAGTTAGGTTTCTTTAGTTTTCCGTTTGTTATTATCTAGTCTTAGCTGTGAATATAAAGGACAAGACACATCTAAGGATAACTTAAAAACTGACCATAAAAATTAGGGTTAAGTTGAATGTTGGTTACCAAGGTTCTATCATTCCAAAATTATTGGATGAATTCTACATATCTAATATAGGTAAAGCTAATATATATACTGTATATTTTTAAGCGCACACAGAGAGAGAGACAGGAAGGGAGAGAGATGAGATGTATCAATTTGTAGTTGTGGCACTTTAGTTGTTCATTGATTGCTTCCTCATATGGAGCGCCTTGACAGGGGCGCTCCAGCTGAGCCAGTGACCTCTTGCTCAGGCCAGCGACCAAGGGGTCATGTCTAGGATCTGATGCATAAGCTTGCAACCCCACGCTTAAGCTGGTGACCTTGGGGTTTCAAACCTGGGTCCTCAGCATCCCAGGCCAATGCTCTATCCACTGCACCACTGCCTGGCCAGGCAGTAATGTTAATATTTAGGAGAAAACAAAATCCAGAATATTAAAAACAACTGACAAATTACAAGCTTCCAAAGCTTGGCAAAAAAAATAAAAACAAAACTTATAAAACATAGAATTGTCTAGACAGTCTTCTTAATGTAAAATAGCTCAATAAGGAAGGGTCACAGTATTAGATATATAGGGGGTCTTCGGGTTATGACACAATTCCATTCCTATGACAGTGACATAATCTGAATTTTGGTGTAAGTCAAAACATAACCCTAGTCTAAGTCACTTACGTATCCTAACACAGTTGTTAAAATCATAGGCTTTCCATTTCTTCGAAGCACTACTATCTGAGGGCTCTGACTTTTGTTTAGGAGCCATGATAAGCGCCAAAAAGTTGCCAAACAAAGCAACACAAATGAAACACTTGCATTTTTAACAGGCCAAAACGGCATAGGTGAGCGTACTGGAGGACGTCAACTCCTTCAACTCCTTCAACTCCTTCACTCACGCGCCACACTACTGTGTATTCTTCCACTGCATGCAACCAAAACTAGTTTGCCCACATCCACATAGTCCATAAGTACGAGGCTAATGGCATAAGCTGAAACACATTTCAATTTTTAAAAGTTTTTATGGAAGTGAGTGTCATAAACTCGAAAGGTCGTATGTCAAGACTGTTGTAACCTGAGGACCCCATGTACTCTTAGCTTCTCTCTATGTGAAGACTGGCAGTGGTGGAGTTGGGGAAGTATCAGGATAATTTACTAAAGAAATGAAACTAGGCCATTATGTGCTTTAAATTTTTCAATTAAAGCAAACAAACAAACAAAACTGGCTACAGTTCGATGCAGCCTTCTATTAGGGAAGGTCGGTAGCTTTTTCACTGTGGAGACCGGCAGAGAATAGTAAAAATCCTCAAGTTCAGAATCAGAGGATCAATGGTTCCCAGACTTAATAGTTATGTGAGTACAACACTTGTTTTGGTTTTTTTCTTTTTTGCGAGAGAGAGAGAGACAGACAGACAGACAGAGAGACAGGAAGGGAGAGAGATAAGAAGCATCAACTCATAACTGCAGCCCTTTAGTTGTTCAGTGATTGCTTCTCATATAGTCTTTGAAGGGGATTATAGTGAAGGTCCAGCTGGGCCCGTTACCGCATGCCCAAGCTAGCAATCTCGGGCTCAAGTCAGTGACCATAGGATCATGTTGATGATACCTCGCTCAAGCCGGTGACCTAGTGCTCAAACTGGTGAACCTGCCCTCAAACCCGGGGCCTCAGCATCCCAAGTCAATGCTCTATCCACTGTGCCACCACTGGTCAGGCTACTCAACATATCTTTTTTTTTGTATTTTTCTGAAGTTGGAAACGGGGAGGCAGTCAGACAGACTCCCGCATGTGCCCGACCAGGATCCACCCGGCATGCCCACCAGGGAGCGATGCTCTGCCCATCCGGGGCATTGCTCTGTTGCAATCAGAGACATTCTAGCGCCTGAGGCAGAGGCCATGGAGCCATCCTCAGCGCCCGGGCCAACTTTGCTCCAATGGAGCCTTGGCTGCGGGAGGGGAAGAGAGACAGGAAGGAAGGAAAGGGGGAGGGGTGGAAAAGCAGATGGGCGCTTCTCCTGTGTGCCCTGGCTGGGAATCGAACCCAGGACTACTGCACGCCAGGCCAACGCTCTACCACTGAGCCAATCAGCCAGGGCCAACATATCTTAAGGCTTAGTTTTCTCATCTATAGAAAGGCTGTACACCCTGACCTGTGGTGGCACAGCGGATAAAACATCGACCTAGGAACACTGAGGTCGCCAGTTCGAAACCCAGGACTTGTCTGATCAGGGCACATATGGGAGTTGATGTTTTCTGCTCTTCCCCTCTTCTCTCTGTCTCTCTCTCCTCTCTCTCTAAAAATCAATAAATAAAAATCTAAAAGAAAAAAAAAAAGGTTATACAGCCTGACCAGGCAGTGGCGCAGTGGATAGAGCGTCAGATTGGGACGCGGAGGACCCAGGTTTGAGACCTCAAGGTCACTAATTTGAGTGTGGGCTCATCTGGTTTGAGCAAGGCTCACCAGCTTGGACTCAATGTCGTTAGCTCAAGCTAGGGGTCACTCAGTTTGCTGTAGCCCCTGGTCAAGACACAAAGCCCTCATACAGGCTTTGAAGGGGATTATAGTGAAGGTCCAGCTGGGCCCGTTACCGCATGCCTAAGCTAGCAATCTCGGGCTCAAGTCAGTGACCATAGGATCATGTTAATGATAACTCGCTCAAGCCGGTGACCTAGTGCTCAAACTGGTGAACCTGCCCTCAAACCCGGGGCCTCAGCATCCCAAGTCAATGCTCTATCCACTGTGCCACCACTGGTCAGGCTACTCAACAACTAAGGTGCCACAACGAAGAATTGATACTTCTCATCTCTCTCCCTTCCTGTCGGTCTGTCCCTATCTGTCCCTCTCTCTGACTCTCTCTGTCACAGAAAAAAAAAAGGTTGTACAACAGCCTAGAGTACTCAATAGTGAGAATAACAGCTGCTACTAACATTGTTATCAGTAAAATGAAGGTGATAATCTTACACTTCTAGAATCGTAATGAGTATTAAATAAATTAAACATTTCTATTCTTGGATTTAAATAGCATATCTAAAAAATGGAAACTAACTGTGATTATTAAAGAGTCAAACATCCTAAATACTTTAACATCACAAAGACCTTTCTGATATACATTTGACCTAAAATCTTCCACATAACACTCATTCCACATAACCTACTCCTGAGAAAATCATGAACAAACACCATTAGTGTTCACTCAATTAAACTAAGTAGCAAAAATGGAATCCTACCCTGTGTTTAGACCCACTGTAACGCAAACACTTAGAGGAAGTCAAATTTTAAAATAAAACAACTCTGTTCTAATAAACGTATACATTTTTACATTTAGCAACTTTAACTTTGATAAGTTTAAATCTAAGATCTGAGGTTTATTTTCATCTATTTTCTTCTTACCTTTTTGGAATATATATATAAGTTTGGTGTCCTGCCTGGGACTGGAATGCCAGCTTTAGTTAGTTTTATGAAATATTTCTGCACTCGGCTGGCAACCTAGGGAAACATGACAAGCCTTTTAACATAAAACCAAGACATGCAATACCAGAATAGTATGTTTTTTTGTACTACTTTGAAATTTATTAATCTAAGTGTGTATGCTTTCCACTAAAATTTAAATCTCTTGAAAGCAGGTATAGAGGTCCTGAAGGACTGTCAAATCAGGATTCACTGCTAAACATCCTATAGTTATTCATTCTATCTGACATCATCATTTATGCCTTTTCTACTCTATCATTCCCATCAGAATACAAGCATGTAACAACTGAATAGTTTTTAAAAATTAAAATGTGTATATGTATCTAATAAATGCTAACAATTTAAAATTTATCATAAACCTAGAAATAATTTTAAACTGACACCAAAGACACATTCCAAAATTGTTGGATTCCAAAGAATCCATATTTTTAATTTATGAGTGCTCGTGCTTGTAACAAAAACACATCTATCAATATTGACAGGAATATGAAGGAGAAAGCTGCTAGTTTTTTTAGAGACAACCAGGGAATACTAACTAAGGCCATGTCAGAAATACTATTACCACAACCAAAAGAACGTAACTGGTGCATCTCAAGCGTTCAACAGACACTTAGTCATTACAGCTTTATTTTTTAGTATTTAGTAATGATCCAAAGCAGGATTATCTCAAGTTATTTCTGAAATCAACACAAAAATATATAATGCAAATTTTAAAACCCTACATACTACAGCACTCTGTAGCTAAAAAATGATGCTGCAGATCCACTGATGTCTTCATAAAGAACTATCAAAATCCTACCAACAAAACGGGGCGTCCACTCAGTTACCTGTTTCGCTGTCCTATTGCCCAGCTCGTCAGCTATCTTCTGCCAGCGGCGAGATTCTACTTCTTCAGGCGGATATTTCAGGAGTAGCTGTTCAAGCTTTTTCTAAGCCAAATCCAAAACCGCATTTAAGAAAGTTCAACACTGAGTTTCTAAATGAATACATTCACATTTCATTTTAAATTATAATATTCCCTCCTCTACTTTGGGGGTATGTGCTAGAAATCCTCATGGTAGGAAAAATTTCTCACAAGCAACTGAAAGACTTCACAAGGAAAATAAGAATAGAATAAACCTAAAGAAGACCTTACAAAAATTTTTCTACTGACTTCAGTAAAAAATCAGTACGAAATAAGTAATTACCACAATCAGTATTTTACACATTGTGGTGATTTCCATCGACCATCTTTCCTTACTAGACTATGTTTAGGCTCATCCCTATACATTTGACAAAAACATATAAATTCATTTGAATTTAAACGAAAAAGAGACTTTCCCTCCCTTCTGTGATCCTCCATTCAAATATATTTTATTTTAATATTCTGACCTATTCCTAAATTCTTCCACAGTCCCAAAGACACAGTAGAATCTGGATGCTTGAAGTAAAGATTCTTAAGCTTTTAATAAACTCATTACAGCTGTGGGGTCAATCCTCACACGAGACATCAATGTGTCTCACACCCTACCCACAAACAATCCTCGCTGTGTGCCAAAAGGTGACAGAGCGCTCTGACCTGGCTGTGTCGGCTTCCTCCACAACAAAAACTCTGCACTTGAGTGTTTCTCTCCTAAAACTGCATTACGAAAAACTTTACTCTATCCATTTCACTACCTGTTTTAATTCCTCCTCCCAACACCCAGGTTTTTTCTTTAAAAATTCCCAAACATGATTTCACATACAGGGGTCCTCGGGTTCAGACATAGTTCCATTCCTACAACAGTGAGGTAACCCGAATTTTGGTTTAAGTAGAAACACACCCTAACCTAAGTCACTTCCCTATCCTAACACAGTTGTAAAATCGTAATCTAGAACATAAAGACACAAACACACTACGTTACTGCATATTCCTCCCCCATGCGCAACCAAACTAATTCGCCCAGGTAGTCTGTAAATATGATGCAAACAGCATAAGCTGAAACACATCTCAATTTTTTTAAGTTTTTATGGGAGTGAGCATCCTAAACTTGAGGTGTTGTATGTCGAGACTGTCATAACCCGAAGACCCCCTATATTCTCAAAATCCAAAATTACCAAAGTATGCAGAAATAAGTTTGAATATTTATATTCATGGTGAAGAGAGATTACATAAATAATATACACTTTATTCATACTACTGGCAATAATCTTAACATTTCTTATAACCTATACAATTTAGAACTATCTATTACTATACCTGTTCTTCAACAGTCCACAATTGGTTAAAGGTTTCAGGTTTGGTATCATCACACAGCCGTCCTCTTATCATCTGCACATAAAACAAGGCTTTTGTTAAAGAGAAAATAACAAAAGCTACTCTCTGATACAACCAAATAACACATAATTTGTAAAATGTTTTTATTAATTTCAAAATATTTTAGTAAATTTATATTTTAAATGTGTACATTTTATTGTTTACAAAATGTTTCCACATTCTTTTATTTCATTTGGTTTTATGAAATTAAACCACTGCACTAGGCATTGTACACATATTACTCATTTAATCTTTACAACTCTCAAGAAAAGTAATATTAATACTATTTTATATAAAAGGAGATTGTAGCTTGGAGACCTTAATATATATAAATGACATTTAAAGTTCCACTGCTAGTAAGTGTTAGATTAGGATTCTAAACCCGGTTTCTCTTATCTTCAAAGTTCATATCCATGCCATCTTCAGTGAAAGACTGCTTGAATTTTAAGAATACAAATCAGCAAAACATTAAAATATTCTGTCTACAATTCAAATTTTCCTACTTCAACACTTAATATTGCTTACTTGGGGACGACTGTTTGAGCCTTCTGGACCATCACTCAAAGGCAACATGGAGTATGAAAGGGACTCTCCATCCTTCTTAAGTTCAGAAGGACTTTTTGGTCTAGCAGGTAAACCTACTAAAAAAAAAGATTATGGATAGTATTAAAGCAAGACTTTGCCAGCTATTTCTCCACTTAAATTCTTTTCATATCATTTCTTACCTTTATCAAAAACTAGCTTAACTCTCCGAGTATGTCTTTTACGATTTTTAAATTCTCTTTCAAAGTTCCCAAGGCTATTGGTATATTGGTCCCATACAATTTCAGGCAACTGAACAACTCTCTGTGGATATGGAAGCCCTACATCAGCCTGGAAAAAAAATAGTCTAAATTTAATTCAAGAATAGCCAAACTTCAGATGACTCCAAATCCAAAAAAATCATCAACTGGGCATTTCTAGTCACTGTTGCAATCCAATAGCCAATAAAGTTAAGATAATGTGGTCTAAACATTAAACAGTAAAGACGACGGCAAGAAAAGGAAGAATCAATTTAACAAAACATAAGCACTATTTAGAGAGCTCTAAAGCTGAACTACATAGACATATTGTACATTATCACTAACACACTTTAAGCATAAACAAAGCAAAGAAAGATTTTCATGTTGAAGAACAGCATAAGAAATATGTTTGACTACAAAAGAGTTTATTGTAAATGTACCCCCATGTTTATGCCTAATCCATAAAAACAATGAATTATTTTCACTATACTGTTAACACATGGGAAAAAATTATGACATCTTGAGAATAAAAATTACAACCCTGGCTGGTTGATTCAACGGTAGAGGGTCGGCCCAGCTTGTGGCGGTCCTGGGTTCAATTCCTGATCAGGGCACACTGGAGAGGCAACCATCTGCTTCTCCCTTCTCATTCTTTCTCTCTCTCTTCCCCTCCCACAGCCATCACTTAATTGGTTCGAGCACATTGGCCTGGGTGCTGAGGATGGCTCCCCAGAGCCTCCGCCTCAGGCACTAAAAATAGCTCAGCTGTGAGTGGCCCCAGACAAGCTGAGCATGAACTCCAGACGGGGGTTGCTGGATGAATCCTTGTCAGGGCACATGCAGGAGGAATCTGTCTCCTTATCTCCCCTCCTCTTACTTGGAAAAGAAAAGGAAAAAATTACACCTCAATATACTTGGAATTCAGGTACTTTACCAACCACCTTTAGAGAAGTCATTAGTTGTAATAATGACTATAATCAGGTCACTGATAAATATGTTGTGGGGTTTTTTTTTTAAGATTTTTAAAATTAATTTTAGATAGAGGAGAGAGAAAGAGAGAGAGAGAACGCAGAAGCAAGGGTGCGGAAACAGCTTGGGAAGCATCAACTCATAATTGCTTCTCCCTATGTGCCTTGACTGGACAAGCCCAAGGTTTTAAACCAGTGACCTCAGCATTCCAGGTCAACACTTTATCCACTGCTTCACCACAGGTCAGGCTGATCAATATGTTTCAATAAGGATTTTGGTCAAATAGGGAGATGTATCTGTTGGTACTCATAAAATAATACAATTAGGATTTGTGAATTTCACTTTATGAAAATTTCACCTTTAAAAACACTTTAAAAAGTTTAGTTAACAATATGAATTCTGAAGTGTTCTGGTATGAAGTTACTATGTATCCGTAATATTGAAATGCATCCAAAACATTCTATTTTAAGATGAAATGATGGACTGAAAAATTGACAGGTGATAAAGCAAATATAGTAAAATGATAATTGTAGAATTTAGGTGAAAGAGTCACATGTAACTATACCTTCAACATTTCTGTGGACTTAACATTTCTCATAATAAAACAAATCAGGCCATAAATTACGAAAGTGGAAAGCAAAATTTACTTTGTGACACAAAATTCTTAATTTTTATTTTGCTTATAACATATACTATCACTATTATTATAATAGTACCTATAAGTCTAAGGTTCAACTCTTGCAAAAATTATAGTGTTTTTTAAAATAATGATGGTTGATTTCAGAAAAGCTAACAAGCCATAAAACATGTAAGAAAGAAAAATATGACCTTGGCCAGGTACTCAGTTGGTTCAAGTGTCGTTTCAATATGCCAAGATTGTGGGTTCAATCCCAGGTCAGGGCACATGCAAGAATCAACCAACAGGCCCTGGCCAGTGGCTCAGTGATAAAGCACAGGCCCAGTGTATGGGCATCCTGGTTCAATTCCCTTTCAGGGTACACAGTGACCTTCTGCTTCTCTCCTCATCCCTCTCCCTTTTCTCCTCCCACAGCCAGTGGTTCAATCGGTTTGGTGCTGAGGATAGCTCAGTTGTTCTAAGTGTCAGCCTCAGGTGCTAAAAAATAGCTCGATTGATTTAAACATCAGGTCCCAGACAGGGGTTGCCTGATGGACCCCAGTCAGGGCGCATGAAAGAGTCTAGCTCTCCTCCTCTCACTTAAAAAAAAGCAGGTAACTAATAACTATATTAAAGTTGTCATACTATACAGGCTGGATCTTTGTTTTTTAAGGTGAAGAAGAGGACTGGTTTTCATAGTTTTTAAGTTTTATTCTTTTCACACAATGCTGGTTAATATTATGACTCTCAAATTTACTTAACTATTTAGTGGGTCCCTAATTCAAGACACATACAACAGCATAAATGTATATCTAGATTATCTCCATATTTATGCCAAAAAGTTATTATAAAAACTTGAATCACTTTCAGACTCTGGCCAGTTGGCTCAACAGTAGAGCGTCGGCTTGCCATGTGGAAGTCCCAGGTTCAATTCCTGGTAAGGGCACACAGGAAAAGCAACCATCTGCTTTTCTTCCCCCCTCCCCCGCCCCACCACCTCCCTTTCTCTCTCTCTCTTCTCCTTCCATAGCCATGGTTAGAATGGTTGGAGCAAAGTTGGCCCCAGGCACTGAGGGCGGCTCCATAGCCTTGCCTCAGGTGCTAAAGTGGCTCCATACCCATGGAGCAGCGGCCCAGAGGGGTAGAGCATTGCCTGGTAAGGGGTTTGCTGGGCGGATCCCAGTCAAGGCTCATGCTGGAGTCTGTCTCTGCCTCCCAGCCTCTTACTTTAATAATAATAATAATAATAATAATAAACAACAACAAAAAATACTTGAATGACTTTCAGATGATTAACTGTTAAATATGAAAGTTCTGTTTTAAGGAAAACAAAATTATAAGGAATTTTTACACTAAAATAAAGGACACTTCAAACTTAAGATTTATATCTCTATCTCATGGACTTGACAACCATAACAGTAAAGACATTTAATATACAGTTTTTGCTTTTATCATCATTTTCTATCTCACTATGATGAGTTATAAAAATAACACAAAACTAAAGGAGTAATAAATCCTGAATTTTTTTTTAGTTCCACTAATCCTGAAGTCGGGAAATAAGAGGAGGAAAAATACTCTGATGGGGAAGGTAACTGGAAAAGACCATAAAACTGGACAGGGAATAGGACATCAAGTTCCTATACGAACGTTCAAATAACATTCTTAACAGTTCTCATGGGCTATATTTTATGTGTATTTGGTGAGGGTTAAGGAGGGCTGTTTCCTGCCTTCGGTAGTACGGTCAATTAGAGAAGGGGGGAAATTAAACATTTTAAAAAGTACACACCATATATTAAAAAACCAAGTTAACATCAAATATATCTTAATAATTTTATCAAGTGCTCAATATATACCTTCTTCTGGAGTTTCTCCACAAATCCAATGGGATTTTTTAGTGCTTCCCTCTGGTGTCTGCTTAAACTTTCAAGGTCCTGGACTGCTTGAGAACGCTGAGCCTCGAGCACAGCAATCGTCTGTAACAGTCTCTGATAACTATAAAGAAAAAGAAAAATACCTCACTAAAATTTTCTCATAACAACAATAAATAAAAACTGAGTTCAAACCATAATCTACTATTAAGTGACATAGTCTTTTTAAAGTTACCTTCAAGAGTTTAGTAAAACATACTACTGGGAATAAGTGAGGTCTTCCTGAGTTATGAAGTGTCTAGTAGAAAATACCAGGTAGAGACAGCAAAGCCTTATTCCCTCACTTTTTAATTCTTGAAGCTGAATAAGTATAAAAAATAAGTATCTGAACTTTCCAACAATCAGAGTCATCAAGAAACTGCTAAATTAAAAAAGAAAAAGTATAATTTTAGCACTAGGAGGAATCACCAATTCAGCCTCTCTGTTGCACTCTATTGAAATAAGGAATCTGAGGATCATTTTTTTAACTCTGAATTACAGCAAACTGTAACATAATTCCACATAATCTTATGTGGCATGCCTCTCATTTGCTTTATTATACCATTTTAGAGGAAGTTTACTTTCCAGTCAATTCTTAACTATTGAGTATTTTTAAAGAAGATAGGCCTTAGAGATATTTTTTTACTTCCCTGTCTACAAAAGTCCATTTAGCACAGCTAACATATAATTCTACCCATACAAATCTACTTACTACTTGTCATTATCCTGAAATCTCATTATGGTACCTGTGATACTAAGTAATTTCCTCTCATCCCCTAGTTCAAATTTTCCTGCCTCTTTAAGGTCTAATTTCACATATAGATACACTTACGTAAACAGGTTGATTCAAAAAGCCCTGAATGCTCAAATACATTTTACAAAAAGAATAAAAAATAAGTCACTCCAAGTTCACATCAAAATAAGTGGTTACTGTTATTTCCTCATGTATAAGACGTTCCCATGTATAAGACACACCTTAATTTGGGGGCCTGAAATTTGGAAAAAATAAAGTATTACATAAAGTTATTGAACTCAAGTTTTATTCATCATAAAATTCATACAACTCATCTCTGTCAAAACTCCCATCCATTAGCTTGTCCTCATCTGTGTCTGATGACGAATCACTGTCTTCATATATTGCCTTGTCCTCAGTTCCAACTATGGCATTTGAAATGCCACAACCACTGTATAAGACACACTCAGTTTTTAGACCCCAAATTTAAAAAAAAAAAGGTGTTTCTTAAACATGAGGAAACATGGTAAGTCCTTTAGGTATATTAATAAAGCACAATTTTTCTTTACGACCTCAAATTAATTTCATTGTTCCCACTAGACCATAAACTCCACAATGGCACTGACCTGAAAAGTCCACTGTTTTCTTTATCTGGTGTTCAGCACACTTCCCAACATACAGATATGCAATAGATATTTTTTGAATGAACAAATAAATGGGTACTCTGTGCAATCAAAACGTACAATATACTGAATCTCTTAAGTCCAGAAGTCATCAAATTTCAAGGTAAAACAAATTTCAAAGGTAAAACAATGCAATTCTGAGGTTCACAAACATAGCATAATTGCAACATGACAATCAGAACGCTTTCTCAGCTGTCTAAAACATATCTTACTCTTGTTCTCAAGTCCTGTTAACTAATCCTTGATGAGATGCTTAATAATTAAGGTTAAAAATTGCCAGCAATGAAGGGTGAGATTCCTCTCAAGCTACAGATACTTGACTTAAAATGCAGAACTGAGTTGGAAAGTGAGGGCTGCACTAAGTCATTAGGTATGGAGGTCAAATCTATATGCACTTTCACTAAGCTTCTGGTTGCTTTGAGGTGTCTTGAAGTTTACAAATCCTACCTGTGCTGGCTGTTTCTACCAAGCAGGCTCACCCAGGCTGAATCTTAGTGTGACAACAGTAAGCTGAGTACTAGAATCTATCCTCTCTATAATACTCTTAATTTTTATTTATGTATTCATTTTACGGGGCGTGGGGCAGGAAGCATCAACTCCCATATGTGCCTTGACCAGGCAAGTGCAGGGTTTTGAACCAGCGACCTCAGAATTCCAGGTCGACGCTTTATCCACTGCGCCACCACAGGTCAGGCCTCTCTATAATACTCTTAACTGCCATACTTCACCTCTAGAAGTCCTACCCTGCTGGCTGAATAACCAGATTTGCCATAATGTCTCTATAATATGACACCCCTGCTTAAACAGAGTTGCACACTTCTGTATCATCAATATAAAAATGGTTGTGAGTAAATATAATTTCAACAACTGCTGAAAGCACACATTAACCATCAATAAGGAATAAGAATAGGGTTATAGAAAAAACAAGCAGAGGCTTGAGAAAAGTGCTATAGTCAGTTATTAACACTGGGAATAAAGGTCTCTACCTGAAGCCAATACATTTTAACATTTTTTACTGTAAATTATTCCACAATAATTTTGACCTTAAATAAATAATTCCAACAGAGATGACAAAGAAAGTATAACTTTTCAGCTCCTATACTGTTTCTCTTTAATCAAGATAAAAATTTTTTAAGAATGAAAAGCCTAAGATAAACTCTGGTAAACACAAAGTCCAGACTAAGTGAGAAGACTAATAAAAGAGGGAATTCAAGTCTTCTGGCTCAGCTAATTTAAATTATTTCCCGGAGTATTCACAGACTTTGCCAGTAAGACTACCATATATATCCCTATACAGAAATGGAAGGAATCAATAAAAATTGGGGTGACATCCAAAAACACAGTATGATACAAACAAATTTATTTTCAATCCCACCCACTCACCCACTTAACCTCCTAAGCAAACTATGGGAAGCTGCTCCAGGCATCAGTCATGATCATACTCATTTATTAATTCAATAATTATTTACTAAGAGAAGAAGATACTATCCCAAAAGCTTTAGTAATTATCAAGGTAAATCAGGCATAGAGTTTTGGTATAATAGGGAAGCTACAATTACAGTAGAGAGGAAGAAGAGGAATTAGATGGGAGTGAATGAGACAGAAATGGCCATATTGTTGGCACTGGAAGGTGAGCATGGAGAGCCCACTATGCTAGTCCATCTAATTTTTGTATATTTGAAATTCTACACAATGAATTAAAAAGAAAACTCCAACTTTATTCCATATTAATAGAGGATGTGACCACTATATTCTTCCTGGGCTGGGTAGATCATACCTGCTACCCTATTTATCTTTGCTTTCAGACAAACCAGTTCATGAGCAGATAAGACAGATGAGAAACTAGGTAATCAGTAAAAACAGTGTCTAACACATTTACTGAATGTGTTCTATACAAGGCAGGGTAAAACTAGGCTTACAATTGTCCATATGGAAAACAATACTATAATTAATAAAATAATAAAGTGTTTTGTGTACTCACAACTGTAAATCTGCTTTTGCCCCACCCTGTATTCCAGGGTCATATTTTAAGGGTAATAACCCAGTGCTCACATATTTAAAGTACCATTTTCCTTATTTTACAGGTAAGTAAACCAAGACACAGATTAAGCAACTTACCAAAATCAGACCAGCCATTTACTGTGCAGATGTCATGTTGGTTTACCTGACATGTAAATGGTTAAAAAGACTCTGAGGATATTTAGCCAAGAAATGAAAAGATCCAACAGAAAATTATTTCAATCTTTACTTAACACACAGCTATGTGGAAAACAGACTTGTTTTATAAGGTATAAAGGGTCAAACCAGAATCAAATGTGGTAACTGTACCATATGAAAAAGAAGCTTGTCTAAGTCCAAACCAATAAAAGCTAGCAAAATAGCAGCCAATCATCCACAGATGTTCATGGATATATTTAAAGGAAACTCAGGCATTAAAAAATCCCCACTCTAATTCCAACATAGTACTTTCACTTTTGATACTCCTAGAACCCAGTAAGAGAATAAAATGATTTAATGTATACATTTTTTTTTTTTTTTTTTGGTTACAGAGAGAGGGGGGAGCACAGATAGGGACAGAGAGACAGGAAGGGAGAAAGATGAGAAGCATCAAGTCTTCATTGTGGCACCTTAGCTGCTCATTGACTGCTTTCTCATATGTGCCTTGAACAGAGCGAGTGACCCTTTCCTCAAGCCAGCGACTTTGGGCTCAAAACAGCGACCATGGGGTCATGTGTATGATCCCACACTCAAACCTGCGACCCCACACTGCAGTTGGTAAGCCTGCGCTTACACTGGATGAGCCCATGCTCACGCCAGCGACCTCAGGGTTTCAAACCTTGGTCCTCTGCGTCCCAGGCTGACACTCTATCCACTGCACCACCACCTGCTCAGGCTAATGCATACACTTTTAGTGGATGCTCGTATACTTATAGTAAGCTTACCTGCGGCAAAAAATTGTTTATTTCAAGTCTTAACCATAATACGCTGGCTGGTTGGCTCAGCGGTAGAGCGTTGGCTTGGCGTGTGGAAGTCCTGAGTTCAATTCCCAGTCAGGGGACACAGAAGAAAGGACCATCTGCTTCTCCACTGTTTCCCATATCTCTCTCTCTCTCTCTCTTCCCCTCCCACAGACACGGCTCCAATGTGCAAGTTGTTCCCCACCTTCACCATGCTGAGGATGGCTCCATGGCCTTGCCTCAGGTGCTAAAATAGCTTGGTTGCCAAGCAATAGAGCAGCAGTCCAGACAGGCAGAACATCAGCCCCAATGGGGGTTGCCAGGTGAATCTAAGTCAGGGTGCATGCAGGAGGAGTCTTGTCTCTCTGCCTCTCTGCCTCTCACTTGGTTAAAAAAAAAAGTCTTAACCATAAAGTAAGACAACTTTAGCTTTTATATTAGGGAATTATATTTAGCTAAAATATATATACATAATCTATGTTTATTTTCACTACCTTTCATTATCCAAGTCCTCTTGAATTCTTTATTCACTTCTGTGAATACAGAAACATATATATGAAGGAGTACACATAGGTAAAAATCCTAATGTCTAGAAGAGAATATCAAGGAATTAGCAATACAGAAGTTTGATTTTATTGTCCAATTTCTAAGTGGTATTATTATACACACTGTGAGGGATGGAGGAAAAGATTTTATTTTCAACTGAATCAAAATCTTTTTCCAGGAATCAGTTTTCCATTTCTATTATAAAAACAACTTTTTTATTTTGTATTTTTCTGAAGTTGGAAACGGGGAGAGACAGTCAGACAGACTCCCGCATGCACCCGACCGGAATCCACCCGGCATGCCCACCAGGGGGTGATGCTCTGCCCATCTTGGGGGTCACTGATGCAATCAGAGCCATTCCAGCGCCTGAGGCAGAGGGCACAGAGCCATCCTCAGCTCCCGGGCAAACCCTGCTCCAATGAAGCCTCGGCTGCAGGAGGGGAAGAGACAGAGAAGGAGAGGGGGAGGGGTGGACAAGCAGATGGGCGCCCCTCCTATGTGCCCTGGCCAGGAATCGAACTCAGGACTCCTGCACACCAGGCCGACGCTCTACCACTGAGCCAACCAGCCAGGGCCTATAAAAACAACTCTTAAAGTTATACAACATTTGTCATCTTAAAAAAAATAATGGAAGAAACATTTTTAAAAATTTAGGCTAAGGGACATTCTGCCAAAACAAAACAAAAAAAAACCTAGCCCAATTCTTCAAAGTCATTAAATAGTGTCATTAACAACAAAACAAAAACAAAATAAGAAAATAAAGGTATTCTAGATCAGGGACCTACATACAACCTGTGGCTTGCCTATTTTTATAAAGTTTTATTGGAATACAGCCACATTCATTTGTTTACATACTGTCTATGGCTGCTTTCAAACTACAATGAGAGAGTGAAGTCATTACAAAGTGGAGTTGGTCCCCAAAGGCTAAAATATTTATCTGGCCCTTTAAGAAAAAATCTGCTGGGTCTTGCTCTAGATTAAGGATACAAAGACATGACAACCAGATGTAATGCATAATCTTGGAAAAGATCCTACTGGGGTGAAAGCAAACATTTTGGGGGATATAAGGAAAATTTTAGATTGTGGGTTATATCATTTAATGTATCAACGACAAATGCTGAGTGTAAAAAGGTATTTAAGGTTATACGGGAGAATGTGCTTGTTTTCAGGAGATATATACTTAAGTATCAGTCTACAACATATTTTTAAATGACTTAACAAAAAAGTTTTAAGTATATTGGGTGAGGAGGAGGAGGAGGGAAAAGGAAGAAAGAAAATGAATGCTACAAAATGTTAACAACTGATGAATACAGCTAAAGGGCATACAGATGCTTATAACTGTTCTTTTAGTTTCCTAAATTTTATAATTTTCCTAAACAAAAACGGAGAAATGAAGAAGCTATTCACTATGCTTTGCTGCTGGAAATGTGCAGCTCGGTTATCATATGAATACTGACCTTGATTAAACACACTGAAGAAAACCAGCATATAAGGTACATGAGAATAAATGTATTAGTTCAATTTCACTGTAATAAGAAAAGGGAAGTGCATATAGAAAAACACTCAGATGAGTTAACCAATATGTTTTCACCTATGTGCACATGAATAAAAGCACACATGTATGCATTGGTGAAGAGAAGAAAATAAGAGAAAGAGGAGCAAGACATACATTAGATTTTATTTTCAACAGGGCAAAACTATGCAGGAACTGGTTCTCAAGAATAACAATTAGGCCTGTGGTGCAGCAGATAAACCGTTGACCTGGAATGCTGAGGTTGCTGGTTTGAAATCCCAGGCTTGCCCAATCAAGGTACATAGGAGAAGCAACTACTACTACAAGTTGATGCTTCCTGTTCCTCCCCTAATTCTCTCTCTACTCTAAAACCAATAAATGAAGATCTTAAAAAAAAATCGATTAACAATTAGACCACCCATTTGTTTGTTAAAACAAATTCCATCTCAGCAGTTTACTAGTTGTGTAATCTAAGTTTGAGGGAAAATGTCTCAAACTAACTAGGCCATTTTAATCAAGTGAGATATTTCTCCTTTCTGCAAAATACTGAGTTCAATAGGTATACACATAATTGAATAGAAATTTTTATGTGAGTAGCACACACACTTAAAAAATTATCTATATGGTGAAACAGGAACTGTATAGTGGATACTTTTCTTCATGAAGGGTTTTAAACACTGAAACTACAGAATCTATAAACTCAATAATTCACTGTAAATTCAATAATTCACAATGATCTCTCACTCACTCTCAATGAAAATAAAGAAATCATTAAAGGGTGATCAAAAAGCCTTCTATGATCATCTGTGTCAAGAGAAAAACTAACATCTTAGCTTCTGAAGGCATTCCAGGTACAGAGTTCAACTCCGTATAAAATAAGATAAATGCTGAATTAAAAATAAGAGGAAGAAAAAAAACATGTACTTGTTCATTTTAAAAGCATGGAAGAACCAGTAACACATTAAGATTTTTTACTAACAGACCAAAATCTAAATGAAGGCATAAATCAGGATAGTCAAATGGAGCACAAAACTGCTTCGGGCTTGTGGGCAGGCACTGAACCATGCTAGCCTGAGTTCAATCGTCTGTATTTCACATGGCTAGGGAATACATGTCAAAGTTACCAAGGAGTAGTCTAATAGGAGAGCCTCTTCCATTAAGCTGCCAACGCTACTCCTAACTTCCATCCCATAGGAGAGCTACTTTGGAACTGTGGGGGAAAAGCAGATAAAAATTTACACCATAGGCCCTGGCCGGTTGGCTCAGTGGTAGAGCGTCGGCCTGGCGTGCAGAAGTCCCGGGTTCAATTCCCGGCCAGGGCACACAGGAGAAGCGCCCATCTGCTTCTCTACCCCTCCCCCCCCCTTCCTCTCTGTCTCTCTCTTCCCCTCCTGCAGCCAAGGCTCCATTGGAGCAAAGATGGCCCGGGCGCTGGGGAAGGCTCCTTGGCCTCTGCCCTAGGCGCTGGAGTGACTCTGGTCGCAACAGAGCGAGGCCCCGGAGGGGCAGAGCATCGCCCCCTGGTGGGCAGAGCGTCACCCCTTGGTGGGCGTGCCAGGCGGATCCCGGTCGGGTGCATGCGGGAGTCTGTCTGACTGTCTCTCTCCGTTTCCAGCTTCAGAAAAAAAAACCACAAAAAACTTACACCATAAAAAGCTATTACCATAAGATAGTCCTTGTATGAATCCGCTGACCCTAATCTTATTACCTAGGTGGTCTAAAAGAACTAAAGCCGTGACAATAGTTTAAAGGAGAGATTCCCAGACTGGTACAAACATCACTATCCCCTGTCAACATATCCACTGAAAAAAATGCAATTTTCTCTGGAGGACTACATCTCCACTGTAGGCATCAAAGACAACCAATAAATAATTTTCCAAAGAAAGTGAACAGCTCACATTTTTAAATTACCAAGCACATAAGAAAACAAGACACAAAGAATTAGAATAAAAGACAAGCTTGAAAATAGCTACAAGGAATAGGAAACTACAAAAACTGAGCATGTAGTTTTGAAAAGAAAGCAAATTCAAATTTTAAAAACATAGTAATTAAAAGTTCAATGGTAGCCTGACCTGTGGTGGCGCAGTGGATAAAGCGTCGACCTGGAAATGCTGAGGTCGCCGGTTCGAAACCCTGGGCTTGCCTGGTCAAGGCACATATGGGAGTTGATGCTTCCTGCTCCTGCCCCCTTCTCTCTCTCCTCTCTCTCCCCCCTTCCTTTCTAAAATGAACAATAATAAAAAAATAAATAAAAAATAAAAAATAAAATAAAAGTTCAATGGTAACAAATTTCCACTTCCTAAAAATATAGATAAGGAAAAAATCCTTCAATGAAGACAAGCTGAAAAAAAAAATCTAAAAATGACCTGGTCAGATAGCTCAGTTGGTTCCAGCATCATCCCAAAGTGCATAGGTTCCCAGTTCGATCTCCAGTCAGGGCACATACAGAAACAGATCAATGCCTGTCTATCTCCCTTCCTCTCTCACTAAAATCAATAAATAAAAATAAAAAAAAAAGTTTAAAAGCTCTTAAAAGCATCAAAGAGCTAAGAGAATCATGAAGTATTGCCAGTCAAGATCCACAAGAAGATGGAAACAGAAAGTTTATTAAAACACATTTGGGGCCACTTTTGCCCTGGAGCAATTTACTGATCCAGAAGAGGTGACTGAGAAGCTGAGTAGTGCTTCTGATAACCTGAAATGGTAGAAGATCAAGGTTGGAGTCTAGAGCAGGGGTCCCCAAACTTTTTACACAGGGGGCCAGTTCACTGTCCCTCAGACCATTGGAGGGCCGGACTATAAAAAAAACTATGAACAAATCCCTATGCACACTGCAAATATCTTATTTTAAAGTAAAAAAAAAAAAAGGGAACAAATACAATATTTAAAATAAAGAACAAGTAAATTTAAATCAACAAACTGACCAGTATTTCAATGGGAACTATGCTCCTCTCACTGACCACCAATGAAAGAGGTGCCCCTTCCGGAAGTGCGGCGGGGGCCGCATGCGGCCTGCGGGGCCGTAGTTTGGGGACCCCTGGTCTAGAGCTAAACAAGGGGAGAGAGGTTCTGGGCAACTCAACTATGCTTTGGCCTGGGATCCTGAAGAGCTACACCCTAGGAAGGAGGTGAACAAGAAGTAAACAGCCCTCTCAGAGAAGACTACAATCCTGTTTGTACTTGAGTTATAAGGACGAAGAGACACATATGTAGACAGTTCAGGTGTAGGCAGTAACACCAAGAAATCCTTGAATATATGTAGCAACATGTATTTTAGCAGCCTTATTTATAACCTAAACTCAGAAACAACTAAAATGTCCACCTAAGCAGAATAGATAACTGTGGTATAGGAATATAGTAGAATACTATGCAGCAATGAAGACAAACTATAATTATATCAACAAAGGTGAATATCAAAATGATAATGTATCACAAAAGAGTACAAGCATGATTGTTCAAAAACTTAACTACTCAGACCAGGTGGTAGCACAGTGGATAGAGCGTTGGACTGGGACACAGAGGACTCTGGATTGAAACCCGAGGCCGCTGGCTTGAGTGCAGGTTCATCCGGCTTGAGTGCGAGGTGGGTGGCTTGAGCATGGGATCATAAGCATGACCCCATCGTGGCTGGCTTAAGCCCAAAGTCACTGGCTTCAGCAAGGGGTCACTCTCTCTGCTGTAGCCCCTTGGTTAAGGCACATAAGAGAAAGCAATCAATGAACAACTAAGGAGCCACAACAAAGAACTGATGCTTCTCATTTCTCTCCTTTCCTGTCTGTCTGTCCCTATCTGTCCCTCTGTCACACACACAGAAAAAACCCCTAAACTTTATTGTTTAGGGTACACACATAGGTGGTTTAACCTTTTAATACTAAAAAATAATTTTTAAAAAGATAGTGGTTATCTTTGAAAAGAGAAAGGGGGTGTAACTAAGAAACTATTCACTGAGGATTTCTGCAATGCTGTTAATATTGTATTTCATAAACTTGGCGCACTGTGGTTAAACAACTATAAGCTATTTGATTTCAGTTATTCTACGTCTATGTACAGATATTTCGTTACTGTCACATGTATGAGATATTGCACCATTTTTTTAAAAGGGAAAACTTTTGAAGAAGTAAATGTTACAGAGAGATCGCATCTATACTTTTTGAACTTTATTTCAGATTCACATAGGAGTCCTGGCTCAAGCCCCGAACACTATCAGCAAGTAACTATAGGACCTATTTAAGTCATTAAACCTTGGGTCTTAGCTTCTTCAACTATAAAAGGAGAATGGACTAGAAAAGTGACTGTCAAAAGCTTTTTTCAAAGTAAAACATTTCAGAATTGAAATATACTTATTCAACTTTGGTCACTCATCATTACACATTCTTCCTGAGTTAAAAAATGGACTCACTTTATATTGTATACATAAAGAAAGCATTAAATCAGTTTTCTTCATATAAAATTGTTCATCAGCTCTGCCTACTGTGAAAAGTATGCCAATTAAATTTTTGCTCAGAGGAAGGCATTTAAAATATCTAAGGGATTAAATTTCTCCTACATTACAATGTCTACTCATTCTACATTAATGACTTTTCTCTCAGAGGTTACTTCCAAAGAGAAATCACCTGGAATATAATGGCTGTGGTTTATAAAGGGACTGTTCTTTAGTTCACTGAATAGTATACTTCCTGAAGGTAGGAATTTTTAGGTATATGTACCTATCCCTCTAGTTTTTAAAGCGTACACGTTGTCTTATTATATTGTGCCAACCTTGAGAAGATAGCCATTTTCCTACTTCTTTAACATTGTCCCATAGCGTATTATGGTTCAGGAGACATGAAAATAAAAACAAACACCACAAAATATAAGCTGAGTAGCTATTTGGATGGATGACTTTTCAGTGGTTAAACAACTGTACACCAAACACTATTTTAATGGTGTGTATCCTCATGAATTCCATAGGTATGCTAAAGGAACACACAGCCTCCGTTTTTTTTAAAACCTAAAACTTAGATCAGGGGTCCCCAGACTACAGCCCACGGGCCGCATGCGGCCCCCTGAGGCCATTTATCTGGCCCCCGCCACACTTCCGGAAAGAGCACCTCTTTCATTGGTGGTCAGTGAGAGGAGCATAGTTCCCATTGAAATACTGGTCAGTTTGTTGATTTAAATTTACTTGTTCTTTATTGTAAATATTATATTCATTCCCATTTTGTTTTTTTACTTTAAAATAAGATATGTGCAGTGTGCATAGTGATTTGTTCATAGTTTTTTTTTTAGTCCGGCCCTCCAACGGTCTGAGGGACAGTGAACTGGCCCCCTGTGTAAAAAGTTTGGGGACCGCTGACTTAGATGGACATAAGAGGGAGGGAAAAACACACTTACCAAATTCATGGATGACATGAAACTGAAAGCTAATACTGCAGATGAAAAAAATCAGGATTAAAAATAACAAGCTAGAATACTAGACAAGATGCATTTAACCTCATTAAAAAAAATCTGGAACTGAACCACAAAACATGAAATTGCCTTGATAAGCGCAAAAACCTGTGAGCCTTCCAGCTGATCCTAAGTTCAATTATGAGGTTAAAGTGTGAACTGGTTGCTCAAAAATATATATTAGCTTGAACTTGTATAAACACATTCAAACACTTACCAAGCATACTGACTGTATATAGCATTTCCTGAGCCATTCTGAAGGATACATATAATCAATATGCAGCCCTACCCTCAAGATCATTAAAATTTATGTAAGAGGGTATAGAAGTATATATATTGGTAGCTGCTTATTTAAATATTGACAAGAAAGCTCACTAAATTCCTATTCAATTCCTAAAATTTATAAGAATTACAATTAAGGTATACAAGAGAAAAAAAAAACATGTAAAATTTAGCTTACATAGCAGGTTATAAACAAAGTGATAATTCCAGGGAGATGTAATTATTTCACATAAGACAGGGGTCCCCAAACTTTTTACACAGGGGGCCAGTTCACTGTCCCTCAGACTGTTGGAGGGCTGGACTATAAAAAAAAAACTATGAGCAAATCCCTATGCACACTGCACATATCTTATTTTAAAGTAAAAAAAACAAAACGCGAACAAATATAATATTTACAATAAAGAACAAGTAAATTTAAATCAACAAACTGACCAGTATTTCAATGGGAACTATGCTCCTCTCACTGACCACCAATGAAAGAGGTGCCCCTTCCAGAAGTGTGGCGGGGGCTGGATAAATGGCCTCAGGGGGCCGCATGTGGCCCGCAGGCCGTAGTTTGGGGACCCCTGACATAAGATATAAAAACCAGGCCCTGGCTGGTTGGCTCAGTGGCAGTGTTTTTATGCCTGGCCAGGGGATGGAGCACTGAATAGAGTGTCAGTCTGGAATGCTGAGGACTCAGATTTGAAACCCCAACATTGTGTTGCCTTGAGCACAGGCTCATCAGCTTGAACACGGGGTCATAAAAATGACCCCATGGTCGCTGGCTTGAGCTAGGGGTCAATGGCTCGGCTGGATTCCCCGGGTCAAGGCATATATGAGAAAGCAATCAAATGACAACTAAGGTGCCACAACTATGAGTTGATGTTTATCTCTCTCCTTTCCTGTCTGTCCGTTTGTCTCTCATTCTCTTGCTTAAAAAAAAAATTCCGGCCCTGGCCGGTTGGCTCAGCGGTAGAGCGTCGGCCTAGCGTGCGGAGGGCCCGGGTTCGATTCCCGGCCAGGGCACACAGGAGAAGTGCCCATTTGCTTCTCCAACCCTCCGCCGCGCTTTCCTCTCTGTCTCTCTTTTCCCCTCCCGCAGCCAAGGCTCCATTGGAGCAGAGATGGCCCGGGCGCTGGGGATGACTCTGTGGCCTCTGCCTCAGGCGCTAGAGTGGCTCTGGTCGCAATGTGGCGACGCCCAGGATGGGCAGAGCGTCGCCCCTGGTGGGCGTGCCGGGTGGATCCCGGTCGGGCGCATGCAGGAGTCTGTCTGACTGTCTCTCCCCGTTTCCAGCTTCAGAAAAAAAAAAAAAAAAAAAAAAAAAAATCCGCAGATTATTCTGAAATGTGTCTGGGATAAAGTACCAACTACTGCAATACAGAGCAACTGCAAGTTTTGAACAATGACGACACACAAGAAAATATCTCCACTTGGAAGGCTGCAATGGGTAAAATAAACTTGAGATGAAAATGGCGATGGAAGGGGTATAGAAAGCTATGTAGCTGGTGTTTAAGGTTAGATTCTGATGCCATCTTTATTTTTTATTTTTTTTACATTCTGATGCCATCTTTAACACTTGAAGTGTATCCAGAAGTTGTTAACTAGCTAGACTTCTGACTAGCAGAAATGTTAAAGGAACACAGCAGAAGAGAGCGTATTAAAACTGTCTTCAACATATGAGTGCCTGCTATTTAGAAAAGGGAACAGCCATACATTCTAAGTCACCCCAAGGAAAGATTTCATAACATAGTGAGTTCCCTGTCCTAGGATTGTTCAAATACATACTGAATGACCACCAACCACAGATGGTACAGAGGTGTTATATCAGGTGGAAGTTTGAACTAGATTGCCATCAAGGGCACTAGACAGGTTCTTAAGGATACTAGCAAAGAGAATAAAAAAACAAGGGGAACGTCTCCCCTTGTTTAGCTCGACTCCAACTTTGATTTTCTACCATATCAGGTTATCAGAAGCACTGATCAGCTTAGCTTCTCAGTCACCTCTTCTGGATCAGTAAATTGCTCCAGGGCAAAAGTGGCCTCAAATATGTTTTAATAAACTTTCTGTTTCCATCTTCTTGTGGATCTTGACTGGCAATACTTCATGATTCTCTCTTAGCTCTTTGATGCCTTTTTTTTTTTTTTTTTGTATTTTTCTGAAGCTAGAAACGGGGAGGCAGTCCGACAGACTCCCGCATGCGCCTGACCGGGATCCACCCGGCACACCCACCAGGGGGCGATGCTCTGCCCATCCGGGGCGTCGCTCTTTGCAACCAGAGCCACTCTAGCGCCTGAGGCAGAGGCCATGGAGCCATCCCCAGCGCCCGGGCCATCTTTGCTCCAATGGAGCCTTGGCTGCGGGAGGGGAAGAGAGAGACAAAGAGGAAGGATAGGGGGAGGGGTGGAGAAGCAGATGAGCGCTTCTCCTGTGTGCCCTGGCCGGGAATCCCAACCCGGGACTTCCGCACGCCAGGCCAACGCTCTACCACTGAGCCAACTGGCCAGGGCCATTTGATGCTTTTAAGAGCTTTTAAAGTTTTTTTAATTTTTATTTATTTTCACTTCATCTAAAAAGGCTACAGCCTGACCAGATGGTGGCGCAGTGGATAGAGCGTCAGACTGGGATGCGGAAGGACCCAGGTTCGAGACCCCGAGGTCGCCAGCCTGAGCATAGGCTCATCTGGCTTGAGCAAAAAAGCTCACCAGCTTGGACCCAAGGTCCTTGGCTCCAGCAAGGAGTTGCTTGGTCTGCTAAAGGCCCACGGTCAAGGCACATATGAGAAAGCAATCAATGAACAACTAAGAAGTCACAACGCGCAACAAAAAACGAATGATTGATGCTTCTCATCTCTCTCCGTTTCTGTCTGTCTGTCCCTGTCTATCTCTGCCTCTGTAAAAAATAAATAAATAAATAAATAAATAAATAAATAAATAAATAAAAAGGCTACATAGCCTGACCTGTGGTGGTACAGTGGATAAAGCATTGACCTGGAACACTAAAGTCACTGATTGAAACCCCAAGGCATATACAAGCAGCAACTACTACTGCAAGTTGATGCTTCCCACTCCACACCTCACCTTTCTCTCTCAATCGCCTCTAACATTTTAAAAATAATTAATTGAAAAGCTATATATGCTATGACTGCACTTATATGCCATTTTATAATTGTGAAACTACCAAGACAGTAAAAATATCAGTAGTTCCCGAAGTTGAGGAAAGAGGAAATGGTAGAGTATATGATGCAAAGATTATTTTTATACCAGTGAAATACTGTATGATACTATAATGATGGATACATGACATTATGCATTTGTCACACCCATAAACTTTAAAGCATAAAGAATAAACTTTAATGTACAGAAAATTTTAAAAATCATCTATAAAGTTAGGGGATCCTACAAAGCAATGTGACACAAGGATGTAATTGCATTATAAATATATGAAACAACCTCACTGAGGGAGTTGAAGGAAAAGATTCTGATCTAGGTAACTTTTAAAAAGAGTGACATCTCTTTGTCCAGGTTTGCCAGTACTGGAGTGAGAATTTGAAGTTAAGCAGAGGTCCTGACCAGGTAGCTCACTTGCTTGGATTGTCATCCCAATATGTCAAAGTTGCGGGTTCAAGCCCCAGTTAGGGCACATATAAGAATCAACCAATGAATGCATAAATAAAACAAACTGATGTTTTTCTCTTTTCCTCCCTTTAAAATCAATATAAAAAACTTTAAATAAATAAAAATAAGCAAAGAAAGGAGGCTACAATGATCCCATGTGGTAATATAAAGGATTAGCAATGAAGTAAAAATATAAATTCACATTTAGTTAGTAAAGGTACAGATGATTACATATAGAAAGTTATAGATATGTGCATATGTACAACTCCCCCAGAGTAGCAATGAGCATACTAAGTACCCAAATGCTTTCTCAAATAAAAGGAACAAGAGATTCTTGGAGAGACAGCTGATTCTAGAACAGGGGCAGGAAATATATAAGATGAGCCTAGAGCATTTTGAAGTAATAGAAAGTAAGAAATTGCTCAAAAATCAAACACACACAACAAAAAAACCACCATAATGGGACACAGGAGCCAACAGAAAGGTTTCTAATGGCCAAAACTAGAACAGTTTGAGCAAAAGAAAGTAGCACTAACTTATAATCCAAGGTATAAAAATATTTAAGTCCATATTAATATAATAAAATAATTTCCCACACAGAGCTCCAAATAATTTATGTAGATACTCTGCCCTCAAAGAGGGAGAACATAAGTCCCTGCTCCCAAGTGTGGGCTGTGCAGTTCTTTCCAAAGAATACACTATGAACAGGGAGAGAAAAAAGGGTAACTCTACAGTAAAGAAAACTAACAAATACAACCTCAGCCAGGCAATCAAGGTCAACATCAACAGCAGTAAGTCATATTAATATTGTACACTCTTGTTACAATGTGATAAAAATGATACTGGACCTCTGTAGTCTTCCTCCCAATGACTCAAAACTCCAGTCTAATCATGAGAAAATCACCAAATTCCAATAGAGAGAAAGTGATATATAGTATCTGACCAGTACCCTCAAAATTGCACAGGCCATCAACAAGGAAAGTCTGAGACACTGCCAAAGCCATGGGGAGCCTAAGGAGACATAAAAACTAAATGTAATGTGATATCTTAGGTGGGATTCCAAAATAGAAAAAGAAATTTAAGTTAAAACTAAGACACTCTATTAAGTGGGGTCTTTATTGTATTATATGTATTAGTTAATTAGAATGTATATAGTTAGTAACATGTCAGTTTGTTAATTATAACAAATATATTAACGTACGATGTCAGGAGAGGAAACCGAGTACAGGATCTATAGAAATTCTCTGGACTTTTCTAATTTTTCTGTAAATGCAAAACTGAAATAAAATATAAAGTCCATTAAAAAAGAAGAGTTTTATAAGGTGCTGCAATGAAGAATTGATGCTTCTCATCTCTCTCCCTTCCTGTCTGTCCCTCTCTCTATCTCTGTCACTAAATTAATTAATTTAATTAAAATGCTTAAAAAAAAGTTTTGTAATTTCTTCAATGAAGTAGCAAAAATTTACCAACATACCCTCAAGATTGATATGCAAAGCACAGTAATAATAATTTAAAACTTTTATAACGAATACCTGACCTGAGAGTCAGGACACATAGAACAAGGCAACTTTGCCACTAACTCTGAAATCTTGAATATGATCTTTACTGGCCTAGGGTTTACATCTATAAATTGACAGAGCTAAAAACTGCTTCTGAAACAATTATATTACACCAATTATAAAGTGTTAAATCTCTTTAAGTAGATCAGAACAGTAAACAAAGAATTTTGCTGTACCTCTCGTTTCCAAGAGAAAAATAAACGCCAGGTTAAATTACATGGACAATTAGCATAATAGCTCTGCCATAGCTACCCCTAGGAGTTGACTGCCATCACTGAATCTAGATCTACCCTAGTCATCCATTAATTAAATGATTAATTAACTACTGTATCTTCATCCTAATGTAGCAAAGTAAAGGTAACGAGGATGAGTGGTTGTAAAAATCTGAAGTGAGTAGTTCACACAGTTATGATAGGAAGGGGGAAGAGCCTAGGATGTGCCTTCACTTAAAAGTTTCAAACCTCACATGATATTCATGTTGATCTACTTTCACATCAAAACACAACTTCAAATTCTAACCATAATGAAAGTTATAATCCAATTCTAATATAGCAAATCAAATGTAAAAAGACCTTTAATTCTTCAGAGCAGCAGCCAACGTGAATGAACAGGGTGCCAGGAATGAAGACTACATAGCATGGTGGCAATAGTAGAGGCATTCAGAGCCATCACAGCCTCCATAGGTGCATCCTCAGTTGCTCCCTCTTCTGTTTCTCTCTTTGCTTTCATAAATGATGACCAGTACACCAAATAATTCAGGGAAGCCTTCTTTCCATTTAACAAAAAATTGGCAATACCATCACCACAGTAAATGAACTTTGGGATAGTTAGGGGTCACTTAAAATTAAACAGATGCAAAATTACAGAATATAATCAATGAGGACAGTCTATAGCAGTGTGATTTCACAGAATTTCTTACTATAATGATTAGAAAAATGAGAAAGGGGAAAAAATCCATAAAATATTCTGAATTAACAAGGATGGCAACGATTAAATCAATGTGGAGAAACTATATCACGCACAACAAACTTGGTCCCTAGTTTCAAGAAATTCACAACCTACAGTTAAATTCACATTGCTCCATTTCTATATTAAGCACTAAATAATGCACATGAAAAATGGCTCTAGTTGTTCTGAAATTTTTCATAGCCAGGTTTATGAGTTACATCTAGTTCAAGTTAGTGAGATGAAAAAACATCAATTTCATTTAATTTTATTTTTGACAGAAAGAATATATATATTTCACCATGTTATATTTCCCCACAAAACTTGATTAAGAATTTTAGTAAAAATTAAATATCCTCTAAAAAGAATGTCACTGAAGATATTCTGCAAACTGTTCAAAAAGTTAAGTTGCAAAAATATTCTGAGCAATGATGGTTGAGCCCAGCAGAGGCACTATTATCTGAAAGGTGAAAAGCATTCTATTTCTTTTTGCTTTTTAAATAAAGTTTAGCAAATCAATACCTTATATTCACATTCTACCTATTATAACCACTATGTAATCCCTGCATGTCAAAGCCTCACCCAAATGATTTCATTTTTTAACTACTTATTTTTAATCACAAATTAAAAAATAACCATAATACCTTCTTAAGATACTTAAAGTCTGTAATATTATACACTCTGATAAATTGTATCTTACTATTTAACTCAAAATATTCTCATTAATTGGCTAGGCTAATTTCCTATCCTTGCTCTTGTAAAATCATAATTCCTTTCCCCCAAATAGTTTTTTCTTTAAATAGTCAGTATTTGTACTATATTATATGGCCTTCACACAGCTTCCCAGTACCAGTCTCAAGAAGAAGAATACTCATAGGTCTAATTCCCTAGAATCCTTTGGTGTTCTTAGGAATATCAATCATACATAAACTGTCCAATTACAACATGACATAATTTACCTAAACCAAATTTGTTTCAAGACTGCTAAGTGAATGCCATCTGAGAACTGTAGTTTTTCTAAATATAAGGTCTACCGGAAAGTTCTGTCTGTTTCTATCACAAGTTTCAACACGTAAGCACATGTTTATTTGATGCATGTGTGCCTCTCTATTTTTATCACTTAATGTATACATACTGATGCAGCAAATTAACTAAAACAAAGTTAATTCATGTTAGTCTTATGTGTGAAGCGATAGTGTACCCATGACTACTGATAATTCATTTACGCCATCTTTAATTTTTACGAATTTCAACAAGGAAGAAATGCTACAGAAGCATGTCTGTTGCATCCACCATATTCCCCGGACTTAGCACCCTCCGACTATCACTTGTTTTTGTCCTTACAAAATTTTTTGAAGGGCAAAAAATTCAAAAATGAAGAAGATATCAAACAAGCACTGGTTCAATTTTTCGCATCAAAAGATAAAACATGGCCCTGGCCAGTTGGCTCAGTGGTAGATCGTCGGCCTGGCATGCAGAAGTCCCGGGTTCGATTCCCGGCCAGGGCACACAAGAGAAGCGCCCATCTGCTTCTCCACCCCTCCCCCTCTCCTTCCTCTCAGTCTCTCTCTTCCCCTCCCGCAGCCTAGGCTCCACTGGAGCAAAGATGGCCCGGGTGCTGGGGATGGCTCCTTGGCCTCTGTCCCAGGCGCTAGAGTGGCTCTGGTCACGGCAGAGCATTGCCCCCTGGTGGGCAGAGCGTTGCCCCCGGTGGGCGTGCCGGGTGGATCCCGGTCGGGCGCATGCGGGAGTCTGTCTCTCCCCGTTTCTAGCTTCAGAAAAATACAAAAAAAAAAAAAAGATAAAACATTTTTCAAAAATGGGATATACAAATTGCCCTCATGCTGGCAAGAAATCATTAATAATAATGGCAATTATATTATTTAATAAAAGTTTATTGATGATAAGAAAAATTTGTATTTTGTTTTATTCCAAAAACGGACAGAACTTTCTGGTAGACCTTATATATTATTAGGATTCTGTAACCTGTCTCTACTTCAAGAGATAATCTGGTACTTTCTTTAAAAGCTCCATCTAAATACTAAAGCAAAAAATTAATGATTGATCAGTAATTAGCTTTTCCTTGTTAAAAATACCGATTTCTGTATTTTTTAACACTAAGACCTCTATTGTTAAAAAACTAGAAATTATGGTATATGCATCTAATATATTTATACTTCTTACAAATAAATTTGAGTTACACTTTACTGTACACTTTTATATACATTACAAACATATGTGAAGAACCCCAGTAACATGCAAATAGCATTTTCTTCCTATCTCCCAGTGGATTATCTCAAGCATCTCTGGTATGCACATACCTAACCCATACATTTTATTTTATTTTTTGGCATTCTTTATTGTATTAAAATTCACATAATATAAGGAGCATATGAGATCTTACTCCTCTGCATATGTTGTCAGTTGGGCTCAAATAAACTCTTAATAAAAGAACATTCACATAATATTAAATCCACCATTTATCCATTTTAAAGCATAAGTGGTATTTAGTACATTCACAGTGTTGTAAAATGTAGAATTATGTCATTCCTTTTTGTGACTGAACAGGATTCCATTGCAACAATATTACTTCATTTTGTTTATCTATTAATCAGTTTATGGACATTTCAACTTTTCCCACCTTTTGAATACTGTGAAGAAGGCTGCCATGAACATCTGTGTGCAAGTTGTTACTTGAATAACTGTTTTTCATTCCTTTCAGTAGAACTGATGGATCATACAGTAATTTTATGTTTAAGTTATCAAGAAACTGACAGATGGGTTTCCACAGTGGGTACACCATTTTATTTTACATTTCCACTAGTATTGTATAAGGGTTCTATTACACATTTTATAGACAATGTACTGTTCAAGAATACAATCTGACCCAAAATAGAAAATGGTTAGTAATGGGCATGTTTTCATTTTTAAATTATTACTGAAAGACATCCTTGCCAAAAGAATATGCCAAGACAGACTTAACTTCCCATCCCTCACCACTACTAATCCACAACTGACCATATATTATTTTGCCAGGGATAGAAACCTGACCCTGGTGAGTCAACCTACTAAACAGACAATAACCAGGTTGCTTTAAGTTTACAGAATGTGAAGAGGTTCTGGAAAAGAAAGGTCATGTAGATCTGGGACCAGGATAAGCACAGTGGGAAGATATTATTACCATTTACAAACTGAACTTACCAGGGAAAACAAAATGTGTGCAAAGAAATTAGTAGAAAGAGAAAAACCAGTCTGTACTAGACTAAAAGAACCAGCCAAGGCCCTGGTTCAGTGGTAGAGCGTCAGCCTGGTGTGCAGGAGTCCCGGGTTTAATTCCCAGCCAGGGCACACAGGAGAAGCGCCCATCTGCTTCTCCCCCCCTCCCTCTCTCCTTCCTCTCTGTCTCTCTCTTCCCCTCCCACAGCCAAGGCTCCATTGGAGCAAGATTGGCCCGGGCACTGGGGATGGCTCTGTGGCCTCTGCCTCAGGCGCTAGAATGGCTCTGGTTGCAATGGAGCAAGGGCCCCAGATGGGCAGAGCATCGCCCCCTGGTGGGCGTGCCAGGTGGATCCTGGTCAGGCACATGTGGGAGTCTAACTGCCTCCTCATTTCCAACTTCAGAGAAAAAAAAAAAAAAAAAGAACCAGCCAAGGTAAGAGAGTAATTAAATAATGACAGGAAAGCCTGGTTAGGCTATATTTCCTGACCTTGGATATTCATAAGACTATTTGAAATAATTGTTTATTTGAAATAAATATTTATTTGACATACTTTGAATGGGTTTCTGATTTCTGCAACCAACAAGTTCTTACTAAAAACAAGCTCTACTTCGACTTTATTTCCCTTGTAGGTTCTAAATAACCTGAAGAGGTTTCTTACCAGTTATTGCATTTATCATATTGAATACTTTCTGAAGTAACATACAAAGGCTTCACAGGAAATTTTTTAAAGTATATGTAATTCTTTTAATCCACATTTCCTTCAAACAATGTCATTTTTAAATTATTTCTAGCACGTACTTGAAAATGTAACTTTATACAGAAAAAGCTGAGTAATATCTTCTATTGAAGATCTTTAAATAGGACAAATAAACAGAGACACACTTCTCTCAAGTCTTTCAATTCAATAAAGACAATCTGAACCAAATTCTTATCATTCTGTATGCTTTCTAAAGCCTAATAGCAAAACTCTAGTCATAAAAATGTATTTGAAACCATATAAAACATACCAATCATACTTTTATAATACAGTAACTTTCTCTCTTCCAGGTCTGGTATTAACAACTGAGTTTATATTTTACATGGCCACGTAAAAACATTATTTTACCACCAGGTAATGTATTCAGACAACCATCTCTGATCATGAAATACACCCTTCTATGCACACCCCCCCCACTATTATCTCTCCCAATTCTTTAATTAAATGAAGTATGTGAATATGTATTCATTTTTTCTTTTGAAAACCTAAAATCTAGTTTGTTGGGGATTTTTTCCTTTTTTTTTTAGCAAGAGAGAAAGGGAGGAGAGGCATCAACTTGTAGTTGTATCACTTTTGTTCATTAATTGCTTCTCATATGTGCTTTGACAGGCGAGTTCCAACTGAGCCAGTGGTCCCTTGCTGAAGCCAGTGATCTTGGGCTCACTGGCAAGCCTACACTAAAGCTGGTGAGACTACCCTCATGCTAGGTGAGCCTGTGCTGAAGCTGGCAACTTGGGGCTTCAAACCTGGGACGTCAGCATCCCAGGTCAATGTTCTATCCACTGCACCACCACCAGTCAAGCTACAATTTTGATTTTTTTCAGGTAAAAAAAGGAAGTCATCACTAATTCTAACTCATTAAATTCAGAATCTTAAAAATCAAACAAATGGTATAAAAAATTTTTACTGTGAAAAGCATACTAAATTTTTCTCTGACATTTTCAAAGCAGGATAAGGCTTGGCATCTCTCCAATGATACATCAACCAAATAGAAATGCATGTTTCCCTTAAAGAACTAGAGGTCTATTGTACATGGTTACAGAAAATTATAATTTGTCATGATAGAACACAAAAGGACCAATTCATCAGTCTTGGAAAGATTTCTCAGAGAATATTATGTTTAAATTGAGACAGCCTTCTCCCTTTGCAGAAAGAGAAAAGAAGATAACCAGGAAAATGGGGGCAAGGGTGGACTAGAACAGGCAGTAAGGCATATGAGAAAGTCTAAAGTAGAAAAATCAAGAAACTAAAGGCTGAATCTGTTTACATTACAGAGTGAGAGGTAAAGAGTAAAAAAGAATGTTTAAACATCATGCAGTAATTCAAAATTAGATTTTATTCTAAGGCATAGTGGCCCAATACGGAAACAGTACGTGAGCACCACAGAAAGCAATTAAGGAAGCATTTCCAGTAATTGAGAAAAGATATGTTAGTGATCTAAATTTTTAAAAGCTGCACTGAGAAGCAAGCAAGCAAGCTGAATCAGTAATATTGGTAGGAGAAGAGAGAGGGAGTACTCAAAACGTAACTGAAGGAAACTCCCACTTTTCTAGACTGGCCAAGTGAAAGACACTACCAGTTAAGTAAAAAGATGGGTGTGTGTGAAGGAAGTTCAATTTTAGACTTGTTCCATTGAGTTTACTGGGAAACAGGGTAAATGGAGATATCCTGATAATCAGTCTGAAGCTCAAGAGTAATCTGATTGGAGATACTCATTTGGAAATCTATCAGTATATAGATGGTAATTTAGCTACAACAGTGAGAACATCCAGATAGAGCATGCAAAATAAATAGAAAGTCAGCAGCTGAAACCTGAATAGTCCAAAAGTAATTGACAGGCAGAAAAAAAGGAATTCAAAACCATATATCTATATAGACATATACATATATAAACATATAATAACATATAAACATATACATGTCTATATATAACATTAATTAGAAGTACAGAAACCAAATCATGCCAACTTTTCTTTATAAGTGAGAAAACTGACAACCAAAAAAGTTAGATATTTCCTGAGAATCATACTGCCTGCTAAAATTGAAGGGGATTGGAGCATTTCTCATATCTACTCCAACCTTTGTAAACAATGTGCAAACAGAATTTTAAAAAATATTTCTAGTCTAGATTTAAATGCAACAGCATTTTAAATATAAAAGCATGAGATTAATGACTTAAAAAACTAATTTATGACATACAATATTACATGTTTCATTTAACTTCACTTTTCACATCCATGTTTTAAAATGTTTATTTAAGAACATACTTTAGAAAAGCTATAGCACATATACACAATGGAATACTATAGGGTCATGAAAAAGAAGGAAATCTTACCTTTTTCGACAACATGGGTGGACATGGAAACTATTATGTTAAGTGAAATAAGCCAGGCAAAGAAAGAAAAATATCAATATCATATGACCTCACTTATTTGAGGAATCCAATGAACAATGTGAACTGAGGAACAGAATTGAGACAGAAGAGGGATCAAAGGGACCAGAGGGAAAGAGGACAGAGGGAAAGGGGGTGATAGGATGGGATAAACCTGAAGGGAAGGGGGATCGCACTAATGGGGAGGGGGGCAAAGGGGCAACACTAGAATCTATGTAAACACAATAAATTAAAATCAATAAAAAAATAGAACATACTTCAGATATAGATGTAATCTCTTTCAATCTCAGTTCAGCCTCATTGCCAATAAACTACTAACATGGCCCTTTCCAACTAAAAGTTTAACCATGATAAAATAATCTTATGCTCTTATAGTCTGAGAACTGTTAGTTAAAATATGATAAAAATACATTTAAAAGTGAAGGGAGCCTGACCATGCGGTGGCGCAGTGAATAGAGCGTTAGACTGGGTTGCGGAAGACCCAGGTTCGAGACCCCGAGGTCACCAGCTTGGACCCAAGGTCGCTGGCTCGAGCAAAGGGTTACTTGGTCTGCTGAAGGCCCATGGTCAAGGCACATATGAGTAAGCAATCAATTAAAACTAAGGTGTCGCAAGGAAAAACTGATGATTGATGCTTCTCATCTTTCTCCGTTCCTGTCTGTCTGTCCCTATCTACCCCTCTCTCTGACTCTCTCTCTCTGTCCCTGTAAAAAAAAAGTGAAGGGAAAAGAAAATGTAAAACAAGTGAAAGGTAGCAAAAAATACTTGAAGTTCTCTAACTTAGCACAAATGGTAAAAAATTATAGTATCAGAGAAAATAAATTTCTATAAAATATTCAACATTAAAATTATTTTTTCTTATACATGCCTTGACCAGAGATCAAACCCACAACCTTTGGCATAGTGGGACAATGTTCTAAGCAACTGAGCTACCCGACCATGATTTTTTTTAATTTATTGATTTTAAAAAGAGATGAAGGGAAAGAGGGATAGAAGAAGAGAGGAATAAGAGGGAGAGAAGAGAGAAGGAGAGAGGAGAGATGATGAGAAGGTGAGAAAAACAGAGGGAAAAGGAATGGGAGAGGGAGAGAGGGAGAAAAGAAGAGAGGGAGAGAGGGAGAAGGGGAAAGAGAAGAAAGAAAAGACAGAGAAACATCAATTTGTTGTTCCAGCTTATTTATGCATTAATGGGTTAATTCTTATATATGCCTGAACCAAGTATCTAACCCACAACCTTAGCAGATAAGACTCTAAACAAACTAGTACCCAGACAGGACATTCTACATTTAATTTCATTTAAGAAAATAAATTTGGCCCTGGCCGGTTGGCTCAGTGGTAGAGTGTTGGCCTGGCGTGCAGAAGTCCCAGGTTCGATTCCCGGCCAGGGCACACGGAAGAAGCGCCCATCTGCTTCTCCACCCCTCCCCCTCTCCTTCCTCTCTGTCTCTCTCTTCCCCTCCCACAGCCGAGGCTCTATTGGAGCAAAGATGGCCCGGGCACTGGGGATGGCTCCTGGGGCAGAGTGGCCCTGGTCGCAACAGAGCGACGCCCCAGAAGGGCAGAGCATCGCCCCCTGGTGGGCAGAGTGTCGCCCCCTGGTGGGCGTGCCGGGTGGATCCCGGTCGGGCACATGTGGGAGTCTGTCTGACTGTATCTCCCCATTTCCAGCTTCAGAAAAATACAAAAACAAAAACAAAAACAAAAAAACAAAAAAATTTTTTTGCAAGAAACTGCATTAAGTGAAGAATCATTTAAAAAAAAAAATTCGGCCCTGGCTGGTTGGCTCAGTGGTAGAGCATCGGCTTGGCGTGCAGGAGTCCTGGGTTCGATTCCCGGCCAGGGCACACAGGAGAAGCGCCCATCTGCTTCTCCACCCCTCCCCCTCTCCTTCCCCTCTGTCTCTCTCTTCCCCTCCCGCAACCAAGGCTCCATTGGAGCAAAGTTTACCCGGGCGCTGAGGATGGCTTCTATGGCAGCCCTAGGCGACCCGTGTGGTCGTTCGACCCCCCGCCGGGGTCGCGACCCACAGGTTGAGAACTGCTGCTCTATGGCCTCTGCCTCAGGTGCTAGAATGGCCTCTGCCTCAGGTGCTAGAATGGCTCTGGTTGCAGCAGAGCAACGCCCCAGATGGGCAGAGCATTGCCCCCTGGTGGGCATGCCTGGTGGATCCCGGTCCGGCACATGCGGGAGTCTGTCTGACTGCCTCCCCGTTTCCAACTTCAGAAAAATACAAAAAAAAAAAAAAAAAAAAAGAATATTCACCAGGGCTTTCTGGAAATACAATATAGCAAATAAAATCTGAAGAGTCTAAAGAAAATAGATAACTGAAACTCAATACATACTCCTTAATCTATTATGGTTAATATTAAACTTAATAAACACTATTTCATATATCTTGTGTATTACTTCCTCTTTTCCCCATCATCAGGAATTGCATCTGAACCAGTAACCCAGTTTTACTTCTGTTCCAACCAAAGCAACACCTCATCAATACAACTAAAACAATGTCAAGTTATCTACCGTCACTCTTTATTGGTATTATCCCAATTTTTGACCAGCTCCTTAGGGGAAAAAAAAGTTTGCTTAAATTAATTTTTAACGTATAAATAAAAACTAGCCCTCATTGTCAAAGAAATGTCAATAAAAACGTAATTCCCAAGGCTTCCAGTCAGGTTAGAGAAGTAGGTAAATGTGGTATTTGCATGCTCCCACAACTACATCAAAATTACAACCAATCTATAAAACCACCATCATTCAGGACCACCTGAAATCTAGCTGAAAAATCCTATAACTAAGGCTATAAAAAAAAAAAAAAAACCTCATGTGAACAGTAGTTCCATCACACTGAGACTGGTAGGTAGGAAGGGCAGAGGTGTGGAATGGGCTAGACCCCTGGTCAGCAAACTGCAGCTCACAAGCCACATGCAGCTCTTTGGCCCCTTGAGTGTGGCTCTTCCACAAAATACCACGTGCAGGCGCTACCTCGATAAGGAATGTACCAACCTATATAGTTTAAGTTTAAAAAATCTGGCTCTCAAAAGAAATTTCAATCATTGTACTGTTGATATTTGGCTCTGTTGACTAATGAGTTTGCCGACCTCTGACGGATGCACAAACACAACACACACGGCAGTGCAAAATCGGGAGGATTATCTCAGATACCAACATCTCTCCTAAGCAACAAATAAAGTCCAAAGTGAGTAGAAGGAAGGAAATAATAAAACCCAGGGCAGAAATAAATAAAGTCTTAAAGAAAAACAATAGAAAAGATCAATGACATGAAGAAATGGTTCTTCAAAAAGATAAAGAAAATCGACAAAGCTTTAACCAGACTCATCAAGAAAAATGAAGAGATGACCCAAATAAATAAAATCAGAGATGAAAGAGGAAAAGTAACAACTAAAACCACAGAAATACAAAGGATTGTTAAAAAACAAAAACAAAAAACTATAGCCTGACCAGGCAGTAGTACAGTGGATAGAATGTCGAACTGGTATGCAGAGGACCCAGGTTTGAAACCCCGAGGTCACGTCTTGAGTGTGGGCTCATCTGGCTTGAGCGTGCATTCACCAGCTTGAGCGCGGAGTCACTGGCTTGAATGTGGGATCATAGACATGACCCCTTGGTCCTTGGCTTGAGCCCAAAGGTTGCTGGCTTGAAGCCCAATGTCGCTAGCTTGAGCAAGGGGTCACTTGCTCTGCTGTAGCCCCCCAAGGCACATATGAGAAAGCAATCAATGAACAACTAAGGTGCTGCAACAAAGACTTGATGCTTCTCATCTCTTTCCCTTCCCGTCTGTCTGTCCCAATCTGTCCTTCCCTCTGTCTGTCTGTCTCTCTCTGTCACACACAAACACAAAAAAACTATATGCCAACAAATTGGACAATCTGGATGAAATGGATCAATTCCTAGAACATACAATCTTCAGCAAACAAATATCCTGAATCGCATGGTTTCACAGGTAAATTTTACCAAACATTTAAAGAAGAACTAACACCCATCCTTCTCAAACAATTCCAAAAAATTCAAGCGGAGAGAAGACACCCTATTTCATTTTATGAGGCAGCATTATCCAAATCCCAAAACCAGATAAAGACAAAGAAAAAAATTATACGTCATATCCCTGATTAACACAGATGCTAAAACCCTCAAGAAAATCACACTGCTCATCAAAATTAGGGGATCAGGGAATGTGCAGATACTCCAGTACTTTAGCCTTTTATATAGTGCATTTTCACCAATGAAATAAAAGTTGGTTTTAGATCTCACTTACATAATCAAACAACTTTCTTTGAATTGTTTGCTTTTCAGATGTTCTTGTTTAATAAAAAAAATCAAATGTTTTATTTCTTCATATTCACTTTAAAATATCCCCTAATTTTTGTGAGCAGTATAGTAGTAATCCATATCCAGTAGTAATACATTAAAAAAATCATATACTGTGATCAAGTAAGGTTTATTCCAGAGATGCAAGATTGGTACACTATCCTCAAACCAATAAACATGATATACTACATAAACAAAATGAAAGATAAAACCACATAATCAGATCAATAGATGCAGGAAAAGCATTTGATAAAATCCAGCACCTGTTTATGATAAAGATTCTCAGCAAAGTGGGGAACATACCTCAAGGTAATAAAGGTCATATATGACAAATCCATAACCAACATCATACTCAACAAACAAAAACTACAAGTATTTCCCTTAAGATCGGGAATAAGACAGGGATGTCTGGTCCTGGCTTGGGTAGCTCAGTTGCTTAGAGCAGTGTCCCAATAAGCCAAAACTGTGGGTTCAATTCTCAGAGCACATACAAGAATCAACCAATGAATGCACAGTGGAATAACAAACTGGTAAACTCATGTTTCTCTCTCTCCTCCCATCCCTTAAAAAAAAAAGAAAAAGGGATATCTACTCTTATTCAACATAGTACTGGAAGTCCTAGCTGCAGCAATCAGACAAGAAATAGAAGGCATCCAAATGGGAAAACAGAAAGTTAAAAATGTTATTGTTTGCAGATGACATAATACTGTACATAGTGAAACCCTAAGAATTTCACCAAAAAACTACTAGAATTGATAAATGAATTAAGTAAAATAGCAGGACATAAAATATATATCCAGAAATCAGCTGCATTTTTATACACTAATAATGAACTATCGGAAAGGGAACCTAATAAAACAATCTCATTCAAAATTGCTTCAAAAAAATAAAATACCTAGGAATAAATTTCACCAAGGAGGTAAATGACCCGGACTCAGAAAATTATAAGACACTGAAGAAAGAAACTAAAGAAGATAAAAATAAGTGTAAGTATATACCATGTTCATTGATAAGAATTAAATCATTAAAATGTCCATACTACCCAGAGCAATCTATAGATTCAACACAATTTCTATCAAGATACAAAAAATGTATTTCAGAGAACTGGAACAAATATTCCAAAAATACATATGGAACAGAAAGAACCTCAAATAGCCACAACAATTTTTAAAAGTTTTTAAAAAAGATTTTATTTATTGATTTTAGAGAGAAAGAGAGCGAGAGAGGAAAGGGGGAAGAGTGAGAAGCAGTTGCTTCCTTTATGTGCCTTGGCTGAGATAGCCCAGGACTTTAAACTGGCAACCTCCACATTCCAGGTCGACACTTTATCCACTGCGCCACCACAAGTCAAGCAGCCACAGCAATCTTCAGAAAGAATAACAAAGTTGGAGGAATCATGCTACCGGATATCAAACTATACAACATGCATGATACTGGCATAAAAACAGACATACTGATTCAATGGAACAGAATAGAGAGCCCAGAAATAAAACCACGCCTTTATAATGAATTAACACTTGAAAAAGAGGCAAAAATATACAATGAGGTAAAGATAATCTATTCAATAAATAGTGCCGGGAATATTGGACAAATACATGAAGAAAAAAACAGATACATGGACCACCTTCTTAAACTATACATAAGAATAAACTCAAGGCCCTGGCCAGTGGTACAGTGATTAAAGCACTGCCCCAGAGCAACAAAATCACCAGTTTGAGATCAAGGTCACCAATTACTGGGTCGTCGGCTCAATCTCAAGGGTGCTGGCTGTATCCAAGGGCATCAGTACAAGCTTACTCAGGGCACATAAAAGAAGCAATCAATCCCACAACTAAGTAGAACAACAAGTTGATGCTTCCCTCTCTCTCTCTCTCCCTTCCTCCCTCCCTCTCTTGCTTTCTCAAAAAGAAAAAAAAAAAAAAAAAAGAAAACCCAAAATGAACTCAGAATGGATTAACACCTAAATGTTAGATGGGAAACCATAAAAATCTCAGAAGGAAACATTGGCAGTAAAACACCAGATATTTCCCATAGCATTGTTTTATATGACATTATCTTCTTGGGCAAGGGAAACTAAAGAAAAAAAAAAAACTAAAAAATGGGCCTACATTAAACAAAAAAGTTTGTGCACAGCAAAGAAAACCATCGACAAAATAAAAAGATAACCCACTGAATGGTAGAATATATTCACTGATATCTGATAAGGGGTTAATATACAAAATTTATACAGAACTTTTAAAACAACACCCAAAAAAAGCATACAATCCAATTAAAAATGGCAAAGGACATGAACACTTTTCCAAAGATGGCCAACAGACATAAAAAAAAAGATGCTTACCATCACTAATATCAGATGCAAATTAAAACCACAATGAGATATCACCTTACACTTGTCAGAATGGCTATCAACAAACAAGTGTTGGCAAGGATATAGAGAAAAGGGAACCCTCCTGCACTACTGATGGGAATGCAGACTGTGGTGCAACCACTGTGGAAAACAGAATGGTGTTACCTCAAAAAATTAAAAATGGAATTGCCCAGCAATTCCATTTCTGAAAATTTATCTGAAGAAACCCAAAACACTAATTCAAAAGAATATATGTATCCCTAGGTTCACTGCAGCATTATTTACAATAGCCAGGATTTAGAAGCAGTCCCACTGACCATCGGTAAATGAGTCAATAAAAAAGCTGTGGAGGCCCTGGCCGGTTGGCTCAGTGGTAGAGCGTCAGCCTGGCATGCAGGGGTCCCGGGTTCGATTCCCGGCCAGGGCACACAGGAGAAGTGCCCATCTGCTTCTCTACCCCTCCCCCTCTCCTTCCTCTCTGTCTCTCTCTTGCCCTCCTGCAGCGAGGCTCCATTGGAGCAAAGATGGCCCGGGCGCTGGGGATGGCTCCTTGGCCTCTGCCCCAGGCGCTAGAGTGGCTCTGGTCGTGACAGAGCGACGCCCCAGAGGGGCAGAGCATTGCCCCCTGGTGGGCAGAGCGTCACCCCTGGTGGGCGTGCCGGGTGGATCCCGGTCGAGCGCATGCGGGAGTCTGTCTGACTGTCTCTCCCCGTTTCCAGCTTCGGAAAAATACAAAAAAAAAAAAATACAAAAAGAAAAAAGCTGTGGAACATTTACACAATGGAATACTATTCAGCCATAAAAAAGAAATCTTACCCTTTGTGACAGCATGGATGAACCTGGAGAGCATTATGCTAAGTGAAACAAGCCAGTCAGAGAAAGACAAGTTGAACTAACACTGAAATAGAGACAGATTCATAAATAGAGAACAGGCTGATATCTATATGTGAGGGAGAAGGAGGACTGTGGGGCTGGAGGGGGTGAGGGGGTGGAGGGATTAAATAAAAAGAAAACAAAAACAAAAACAAACTCATGGACACAGACAACAGTGTGGTGATTACCAGGAAAGGGGACAAGGAAAGGGGAGGTGGTGGAGGGGGGTATAGGGAATAAATGGTGATGGAGACTTGCCTTAGGGTGGTGAACACATAATACAGTGCACAGATGATGTGCTGTGTAACTGTGCATCTTAAACCTGTATAATTTTGTTAACTAGTGTCACCTCAATAAGTTCAATAAAAATGTTTAAAAAAATGGGAGAGAATATCCTCAGAAATAATTCTAATCAACTTGGTTATTCTGATTTCCAAGTTTAAAAAGAACTAAAAGCAGTCAGTTACAAGAGAAGGGTGAGTTATTACAGGAAGGTACCATGACAACACAAGTGACTAATGAAAGCAAACAAAAATGAAGACAGCCCTGGCTGGTTGGCTCAGCGGTAGTGTCAGCCTGTCATGTGGAAGTCCTGGGTTCAATTCCTGGTCAAGGCACACAGGAGAAGCGCCCATCTGCTCTTCCACTTCTCCACTCTTCCCCCTCTCCTTTCTATCTCTCTCCTCCCCTCCCACAGCCAAGGCTCCATTGGAGCAAAGTTGGCCCAGGCACTGAAGGATGGCTCCATGGCCTCCACCTCAGGTGCTAGAATGGCTTCGGTTGCTACAGAGCATTGCCCCCTAGTGGGCATGCCGGGTAGATCTCCGTCGGGCGCATGCAGGAGTCTGTCTGCCTTCCCACTTCTCATTTCAGGAAAAAAAAAAAAAGATGAAGAGAATTGTAAGAAGCCATAGAACTTAGAAAAGAACATAGAAAAGCCAAATTAAAAGAACATCAAAAAGCAGAGAAGCACAAATCATTTAACATAGGCAAAAACAGACCTATTCTAGCAGTGATGAAAGAAAAATATCACTACATAACCTGTATCAGCAAAAATAATAGTAAATCAAAGAGAAAAGGGTAATTATATTAATATATAAATATACTTGGATCACAGCAAAGAATCATTTTTAGAAAATACTGATGTTAGTTGAAATTTAAAATGTTGGTATTCAAAGAAAAAAGAAAACAAAGAATTCACTGAATATCTTGACTAGTCACCGTTTATTCCATTTACAACCAAAAATATTAACTTAGGAGAGATATCTCCCTCCTGCCATTAACCTTTGTGTCAAATTAGTGAGGCTAATCTAGCAATTATATTTCACAGCTTTTTCTAATGAATCGAAAAGTATACCAAGCATGAGTTTTTCCTAATAACCTCTGACTTTAATATACCTAAGTGCATTCTAAACTCCTCCCCAAAAGATGTTTTGGAAATTACTCAAATCCTCTATTTAAAGTCAAGTTATAGCTGTAGCTGTAGTTCTTTTGTTTGTTTGTTTGTTTGTTTTAAAGTGAGAGGAGGGGAGATAGTGAGACAAATTTCTGCATGCACCTGACCAGGATACATTCAGCAAACCTATCTATGGCCAATGCTCTAATCAACCAAGCTATCCTCAGTGCCTGGGGCATCACTCGAAACTATACAGCAGGGGTCGGGAAACTTTTTGGCTGAGAGAGCCATGAACACCACATATTTTAAAATGTAATTCCGTGAGAGCCATACAATGATCCGTGTACATTACGCATTATTCAATAAAAATTTGGTGTTGTCCAGGAGGACAGCTGTGATTGGCTCCAGCCACCCACAAACCATAAACATGAACGGTAGGAAATGAATGGATTGTAATACATGAGAACGTTTTATATTTTTAATATTATTTTTTTTAATTAAAGATTTGTCTGCGAGCCAGATGCAGCCATCAAAAGAGCCACATCTGGCTCGCGAGCCATAGGTTCCCGACCCCTGCTATAGAGCCACTGGCTATGGGAGGCTAAGACGGAGAGAAGGGGGATAGGGTAGGAGAAAGAAGCAGATGATGCTTGTCCTGTGTGCCCTGACCAGGAATTGAATCCAGATGTCCATCATAGCTGGGTTGACACTCTATCTACTGAGCCACAGGCCAGAGCCTGTAACTGTAGTTTTTATTCCCTAGTTTGTACATGTCAACTATTCTTTACAGACACACTGACAAAATGCTTTTTACAATGAACATGAAAGTATTTCATTCAATAAACAGATTACTTACCTATAATGCTGCTTCTATGACAGACAAAACCAGATAATCATGATGACAACTGACAAGAGTTTAAACTAGGGCTAAAGAATTTTGAAAACTGAGTGAGTACCCAAGATCTGCTCCATGAGAGCCTGACCAGGCGGTGGCACAGTGGATAGAGCGTCAGACTGGGATGCAGAAGACCTAGGTTCGAGACCCCGAGGTCTCCAGCTTGAGCGCGGGCTCATCTGGTTTGAGCAAAGCTCACCAGCTTGGACCCAAGGTCACTGGCTCGAGCAAGGGGTTACTCGGTCTGCTGAAGGCCCACGGTCAAGGCACATATGAGAAAGCAATCAATGAACAACTAAAGTGCCACAACAAAAAACTGATGATTGATGCTTCTCATCTCTTTCTGTTCCTGTCTGTCTGTCCCTATCTATCCCTCTCTCTGACTCTGTCTCTGTAAAAAATAAATAATTAAAATTAAAAAAAAAAAAAAAAGATCTGCTCCATGAGAGATGAAATACCAGTGGTAGTCAACCTGGTCCCTACTGCCCACTAGTGGGCGTTCCAGCTTTCATGGTGGGCAGTAGCAGAGCAATCAAAGTATAAATAAGATTTATACTATAGTAAGTTGTTTTATAAAGATTTATTCTGCCAAACAGCGAAAATCTGACATAAAGTACTTGGTAAGTAATTATTATTATATGCTTTAACTTGCTGTAACTCTGCTTTATAAATTTTATGAAGTAAAGTTATTTCTCTACTTTATAAATCAACATTCCTGTGGAACCGGTGGGCAGTTAGAAAATTTTACTACTAACAGATACAAACGTGAGCGGTAGGTATAAAAAGGTTGACTACCCCTGAAATAGACCATGGAATAAGTCCTTACTGGATGAGTTACTCATCTGGAATTCAGACTACAAATCAAAAGGCTGAAGCTTTAATCCTATTTCTACTAGCAATTTATCATGATTCTTTAAATAAACAACCTAAAAACCTTAGGGCTTGCCTGGTCAAAGTACATACAGAAGCAACTATTATACTATGAGTTGATGCTTCCCACTTCGCCCCTTTCTCTCTCTTTCTCTCGCTCTCTAAAAATCAATTAAAAATTTTAAATAAATATTCTTGTAGTCAACAGACCAAATAATATTTTCATCTAAAAATTTATTTTCCAATGATTGCCTTGTGAATTGGAAGAAAATCTCTGAATGTTAAAACCTAGAACTAAATTCTTGCACATCTGGCTCTCCCTTGAGCCAGAACTTCAAAATATAGAGATCGATTTCAGTTCTTCTGATTCAAAAATAAGCAAAAAGGTCAATTCCCAAACTGAAAGGGCAATCCACAATTAAGCACATGATCTCGGTCAGTCCGGCTATTTAGGCCCAGAAGGGAGTCAATAGGTATCATCTACCACCATAACAGATTTCAACAACCTTGAGATCAAAGCATTTTAAGATAAAGATATTTCTTTTGATTTTCCACCCCCTAAATTTTGAGAAGGCACATGTGGTAAAACAATCTACAGCTGCACTCTTGCCAGAGGAAAAGATCCTCAATAGTTCCTTGCTCATGGTCAAGTTTTCCATTTGGAAAAATAAATACATAAAAAGCACATGCCCTGGAGAAGAGAGAAAACAGTGTATAAGTACCCAGAACATCTGCAGATTCATTTCCCTGTCCTAAATACCATGAATTGGGTCTAAAGACAAGACTCTATACACAATATCTTTTCAAATATTTAAAGGGATTAGATGACCCTCTATGTGATAGTCTTGCAAACAAGACAGATATGTTCCAGGCTAAATAAGATGAAGACGACTGCTGATTAAATAATTAGTATTAATTTAGAGCAGAACTGCAACTGGATTAAAGAAGAGCTCTGTCCTCCTAGCTCCAGACAAAGAACTATGCCATGCTCATTGTTTTCTATTAATAACATATTTTTAAAACTAGCTACCAGGAGACACTCATTTCCTAGCGGTAGAGATAGTCATTTGTAGACTGGGCAATGCCCTTTCCTAGTTTCAAAAGGCAATTAGAGCCCTGGCCAGATGGCTCAGTGGTAGAGCATCGGCCTGTCATGCAAATGTCCCAAGTTCAATTCCCAGTCAGGGCACACAAGAAAAGCAACTATCTGATTCTCCACCCTTCTCCCTCTCCCTTCTCTATCTCTCTTCCCCTCCGCACAGCCAAGGCTCCACTGGAGCGAGTTGGCCCAGACATTGAAAATGGCACTATGACCTCGCCTCAGGCTCTGAGGATGGCTGCATGGCCTCCGCTTCAGGCACTGGAATGGCTCCAGTTAAAATGGAGCAACACCCCCTGGTGGGCTTGCTGGGTGGATCCTGGTTGGGCACATGTGGGAGTCTGTCTCTCTGCCTCCTTGCTCCTCACTTAAGAAAAATACCAAAAAAAAAAAAAAAAAGGCAATTCTTTTGAGAAATTTTCCAGCATGAGAATAAAAATGTATATTTGATGGTATGTATGTACATCCATGGGTGCAGGAGAATAGTAATCCTCTACCTCAACTTTCTTTTTTGCCAGTTTACCTCAAAAGTGCCCTTTAACAACAGTTTTAAACTACCAGAAATTTACCTGAAACTTGAAAGCACTTAAGACAGGTATTATGATGCAATTTTAACAATAACAATTTGGGTTAAAAAGAGCCAACATTTAATCCAACCATCTATTGGCGCTAAATAAAAAAGCATAGAAATAGGGACTTTACTGACACAGATAACATCTGACATGATCAAAAACCCTCTCCTAATTTTCCGTATATTCTTTCTACCCAAACTGTTAATCAAGATGCTCCCTTGCCTGACTGGGCAGTGGCGCAGTGGATAGAGCGTCGGACTGGGATGCGGAGGACTCAGGTTCGAGACCCCAAGGTTGCCAGCTTGAGCGCGGGCTCATCTGGTTTGAGCAAAAAGCTCACCAGCTTGGAGCCAAGGTCTCTGGCTTGAGCAAGGGGTTACTCGGTTTGCTGTAGCCCCACAGTCAAGGAACATTTGAGAAAGCAAATCAATGAACAACTAAGGTATCACAACAAAAAACTGATGATTGATGCTTCTCATCTCTTTCCACTCCATTCCTGTCTGTCCCTATCTATCCCTCTCTCTGACTCTGTCACTGTAAAAAAAAAAAAAAAAATTAAAAAATTAAAAAGGTGCTCCCTCTCTGTCTTACTTTTCCTAATTTATTTCTTTTGGGGGGCAAAAATGTTAAAAGTGTCAAATTAGTGCTATGTTCAAAAGACTTGGAACAAGGCAAAAAAGCAAGTCTTTGGCCCAAAGACACCCAATGAGGCAGTAATTTGAGAACACTGTCCTAATAAAATATCTACTATTCAAATTCAAAGGACTCTGTATATACTAGGGAACCTATGAAACTGTATTGCTTTCATTCTCAAGGCTTAGGAATGTGGAATGTTATTCTTTAACAACTGTTGAATAGAAACATCATCCTTCAGAATCATCATGAGGGGTATTCTTACCAAAAAGTAACATTAGTAAATTCATGGGAAAATGTTTTTCATCATCATTAACCAGCTAAGCCCTAAGAGATCATCTCTTTTGTCAAGAACCAATATGAAGAAAAAAATTAACAGTATCATTTTGTAAAAGTATACACTTCAAGTTGGAATTTTCCCCAAGACATATGCTCTGCTTCCTTGAACCTGCAATTAAACAATTCTACTTTTAAAAACTGATACATAATAGTAATGGTAAAACCTCAACTTATCCCAAATTGAAAAAACTTAAATTATGAGTTATCTCACATTGGACTTCAAACATTTCAAATACATGAAAATCCTAAACAGTTACATAAAATGCTCAGATAAAATGGCATCTCTGTTAAACCTAGTATTAAAATTTTATTTAAAAAAAGAACAAAATTTTCAGGAGACACCTATGCTAAAAAGCTGCTATATTATATACAAATATGAATTATATGTAATGCATGGCAAAAAGATTAATGTTCTACAACCAGTATTTGATTCTTCTGATACATACCAGGATCTGGTAACTAGAACAACAAAAACATTACAAAGGTTTCTCAAATCAGTATTTTTATGTAGTCTATATAATCTGACCATGATATTAATTCAAAAGCCTACTCTGTAAAAGTGAAGATGATTAACATTTATATGTCTATCTTTTACAGTTACTGATTTACAATAAACACTGTTAACAGTTCCTTTCAAGATTTAGACACAGCTCCAATACTTTAAAGCAGCAACTTTCAATCATCATGCCATGAGAATTTTTAAAACACACAATACCTGACTAGTCAGGGCACTGCCTCTTTTCTCTTAAGACTGTCAAATACAAAAACGAAAATAGCCAACACAACAGTAGCCAGTCAATGTAAACTAATCAAAATTATACCTATTTTTTGTCAGACTGGCAAAAAATATTTTTTTAATGTGCTGTAGATTTTTAGTAATTTATGTACCATGAGATAAAAGAAGATTGAAAATCACTGCTTTAAAGGAAATCTAAGCAAAACTGTGACAAATCTGGAGTCTGAATTCTTTATTTTAAAATGTGCCTTTATCACAAAGTTGAGAACTGATACTATTTTAAGGTACAGTCTCCCCTTGTAATTTAGAATCAGGAAAAAGCTGTCTCAAATGTTTTGTCAACTGCAAAACATACTACTATTGTCAATATGCTAATTACCACATACAACTAGCTGTCATAGTATTTAATAGTAATATCTACTTCTCTAAGTCACAAAAGTCAAAATGATGCATAAAGCACATCGTTAAATCAAAAGTTGTAACTGGAAATTAAATATAAGCAACTGAGATAAAAGCAGATTTGTAGCCTGCAGATTTCCCTTATCTGGATGGTATCTAAGCACTCATTAATTTGTTTCACACTATCCAGGAGGCATAAACACTTCATAAAGCTCTATAACTATAAATAAAAACATACCGTGACAACTATTTTATAAACTAATTCAAATAGTATAAAATTTACTGAAACAAAAGAAATACCATCAACCAAGTTTCCGCATGTCTCTTCTAATTGAGACACGTTGAAATACCAAAACTAGAAAACCATATTGCCATTGAGAAAGTAAAAGTTGAGTTTTAAAATGTTTTTTTTTGGAGTTGTTTTTTTCTTTTATGAGTTGAGAAAATTATGTTAAACCTAAAAGTTCAGCCAAAGCATTAATTTCTAGCTGTAATAAAAATGCTAACAATAGACATGAATACTGAAAACTTGGGGAATAATAAACAAAGCAGAATTCATGGTTACCATATTTACACATACTCTTTGTTGTGTTTCAGTGCCACATGATCTGATTCAAAGTAATAAACATCAGGATCATCATCTTCCTCTTCTGTAATGTGCGGATTGGCACTCTCTTTGGCAGATGGCAAATTTCCAATATTGAGTCTTGCCTCTGAGGGTGGCTTACTTTGTCCTTCACTTCCATAATTTTCAGAGTCACAACGTATCCCTTTTTCATTCTGAGAAATTTCATCGGGATTTGTGGGAGACTCATTTATATTATCACTAGCAGTTGCATTTGGTTCATTAGGACTAAGAATATTCTCCTCAAATTGTCCATTTTCTCTGCTAGGAGAATTGTTTTTAGTGGGACTACTTCTGGTAGGGGCCGCCCTTCGTGGTGAAGTTCTCAGAGTATATCGATGTTCTTGAGGTTCTGACAAAGACATCGTTTGAGCTGAAACACAGTCTAGAACAGAAGATGGTTCCGGTTCTCCAGAGACTGGCACACTCTCAAGTCTTATGTCCGGGGCGTTACTGGTATTCTCATGACACTGCTCTTTTGAGGCACTGCTATCTCCCACCACATCTACTTCCTCCTCAGAATCCCTTAAAGATGACTGAATTTCAGGAAAGGGGCCTGCCACTGGCTCAGTAGTCACCTGATTAACATGTTCCACAGGCAGGCAGGCAGTTACTATTTTGTGGTCCTCCAACTTGACCTGCACTTCAGAAATTGTGCAAGGCACGTTATGGTCTATATAACTGTCCTTCCTACTATCAAGGAACACTGAAGTGTGGGAGTCCGAATCCCCATTTTCAGCTACTGATTTTTCCTGCAACACATAGGAACCAGTGCTATTTTGTTTACTGTTCCCATCAGGCTGACAGTCATCACAGTTTATACCAGCTGAATCACTGTCATCAACACCATTGACAGCCAAATAGCCTGTGATTTCTTCCACTACTGCAGAATTAAGTGGCCCTTCCTCACTGACATTCACCTTTTTAATTTCCCTTTTCTCACAATCATCCAGTATAAGACATCGACAAGCTCGTTTAGTCCCTTGAAAATCTGCATCATTGTCCACTACTGTACTCCTCTGTTCTACTGACTCCTTGTCTGATTTTATAGGTGAATCTTCTTCTGAACTGTTTGCCGCTTCAGATCTAAGACAACGCTTAATTCTTTTTAAAACTGGTGAAACAGGTTCTGTTTGCCTTTTCTCACAATTTTCTACAGCCTGCCTTTCTACATTATCTTTTTCTGAAGAAGAAAGTCTTCTTTTCCTAGGGCTTACCCATGATTCTCGAGTACTTTGCTGTTTTAAATCAGGAGTTTTCCCACTATTATTTCCCTTCTGAATTTGCACAGGCTCTGGTCTCTTCTTTGGTGATCTTGATCGTACTTGAGAATGAGAAGAGATTTCTTCAGGGTGAGCAATGCTACGATTCCTTAAAGTTCTACCACAAAAAGATTCATCCAAGCCGTTTAACCCCACTGTTGATCTTGTAACACGAGTAGATCGGGAAGCAGCCATACTATGGCAAATCCCTACAATACGGTCATCATGATCCACTCATTGGGAAACCTTCAAAAATGTAAACAAAATAATGAGAAAAAGGTAATAGTTAATATACCTAAAACAAAAGTACAAAGCTACAACTTTTTAATCCAAGTATAGCCAATATTAATAAATTACTTGATATAATTTATGTTACTAACATTTCTAAGAATGCTAAGAATAATAGCTAGCCATTCATTATATGGACTCACTTTATATGTTTTATATACATTAACTCACTTAAATCTCACAACTAGAATAGGTGCTATTAACATCCCTATTTTACAAATGAGGGGATTGAGCTACACACATTTTAAGTTATCTGTCCAGAGCCACAACGGTAGGTGGAAGGGCAGAGCTCTAGAGAGCAAGTTCTTAACCTGCCTCGCTGTGCCCCTGCCTCTTAGATACATAGGCACAAAGGGTCCAGAAAAGATTTCTCAAAGAAAAGGTTTCATCTTGGTTATTAAAATACTAATCTTGAATTCATATAACAGCTATCATAAAAACTATCCCAATCATTCCTCATGTTTTTTCAGGAGCTTCTCTTTTTACTTCACTTTTACTACATGGCGTTTTGGGTCAAATCCTTTGATAATAAACTATGCAGCATCCAAAAAATTTTGGTTGCAGTACATTTTTTGTAATTAAGCAGATTAAAACTTGCAGTGGCTAAGAGCAATTAGAGCAAAGCCAAGGAGACTCCCTAGACCCCAGAAGTAGTCACAAATTAGCAACTGAAACAAAATATTCTAAAGAGGATAGAAGACAAAAGGAAAGAAGCTGCTGAAGCAAATAGTACACTTAAGAAATCAGGAGTACACATATTAAACCCTATCCTTTGCTTCTTATACAGCTCCTATACTACAATTTTAAAGCATATTTGGGAAATGAATATTTTCTGGTGTGAATGCTTGGTTGTTTCTAGGATTAATAATATGTGAGGAAAATTCTTAAATGCCCTCACTGATCCACCTGGATAAACTTGGAGGGATTTAGTGGTTAATTTGCCAATGGCTCTCTCATCAAGCAAAATAAAAGAGCTGTTAACATTTCAAGTCCCCCTTCTTCTGCTCTTCTGTTTAGTTTTCACAAGATAATTTTGCCACTTCACTAACTTTGAATGGGGTACAGGATAGACAGAGAAAGAGCCAATAATGGCTCTAGTCCAAAGTTTCACAGCACACCCCTCCCTCTTTCCTTTCTGCCATCCTTCCCACAGCTGCCCTCTCCTATAACTTCCCAAATGCCGTTTTCCCCCAGCCCCTTCAAATCAAATACAATTTCTCCTTTGCCTCAAAGAGAAGTATCTAACAGTGGAAAGGTTATGAAGAGCCACAGAAGACACAGCAACATGTTATAACGTACAGAAAAAGAAACATTAAAAGAAATCATCTTGCTGTTCCTGCCCGCTGGCAAATGAACTGAGTGAGAAACTGTCCTGTAACATATTTAAGTTGGTTAAATTTAGTTTTGTTTCAGAGTATGGCATACTTTTAATTAACAAATTTTTAAAAACTTACAAGAATAAAACCAGTTCTGGGATTCAAGCATGAAAATTAGTTCTAGAGAATTCCACAGCAATCACATGAACAGTAAGTGTGGGACACCAACCAGAACTTAGAAATACCTTCCTCACAGTAAACTTTTATTATTTTGGTATTCATTACAGAAATCTGATATGTAATTCTCTTTCATTAAAATCATTTGAAGATTACAGTCTATTATTTTTATTCACAGATAATAAACACTGAATGACCCCAAAATATCCCCTTTTAATTACAAAAAAATTTAAGTTAAACTTTGAATTATATTTCAAAAAGAACACAAACTAAAAATATTAATATAAATTGCTTAATGTACCCAAATCTGGAGCTCTCAAACTTGAAGGTGACTGATTTCTAAATACTAAATTCCTACATAAATACACAAAGAAAACTTTACTTATACAAGCAAATGCAAATATCATTGATGCAAATTTGATTATACTCATTACTGATGGCTCAAACAGAATACTGGAAATAGTAATATTTTATAAATATACAAAGACAACTGGGTAACCTTTACTTTTTAAATGTGATGCCAATTAAGAGTGTATAAATCTCTAATGATTCCAATAATGAGCACTCCTAGACCTTCTTTTTTCTTCACATCAATCTAAATGAGAGCAAAATCCTGCCTTATCATTATTAATGAAATAAGCCTAATATTATTAGTACCCAGAAGTATACTGCTCACAAAAATTAGGGGATATTTCAAATGAATATGAAGCTATAAAATATCCCCTAATTTTTCTGAGCAGTTTACTATAAACATATATATTATTATAAAACACCATCAGTAAGGGCCTATTTTATTTCTTCATCAATCCAGAGATCAAGACACTAATAAACATAAAAAAATTGAACCTTTTTGTTTCCTTTGCTAAAAATGTTTTTATTCCGTTCAACAATTACAATAAAGCCCAAATTTTTTTAACTTCTCAGATCTTGTCCATTGGGCCATATTAAAAGCAAAACTGTTTTTTAACAGAGATCCTTTTGATATCTCAAACTCTTGTAACTCAAAGTGTGCCCTGAGAGGACCAGCAAGCACATGGGTATCTCCTGTAAGCTTGTGAGAAATACTTATCAGGCCCTGCCCTAGACCTGTCAATTAATCAGATTCCCAGGTAAAATATACAACTATAACAGTTTGAGAAGCAATGCCTTAGACTACTGCATCCAGACAGTATTTTATTAAAATGTGTCATCAATTTCAAACTAAATTAGACCTATTTATAATATATTCTTTGTTTATTTGATCCTAATAATAAAAAATTTATAAATAAAGCCATGATCTCTCTGGCAAAGGACGCATCAAACAGAGGACTGTAAAAAAAAATCTCTTGCCTAAAATTTACATATTACATGTACTTAAGGAATAAATTGCTTAAAATTCTGAAGATTAGAGTTAAATAAAATTTAAACACTTTCTCCTCTTATCAGTTTTTTCTTCTGTTTGAACCATTTTCTTCATCTTTTCTATTTTAGACAAGCATACATAAACGCATATACTATAGTTATCTGATAGACTGAGTACAAAATTCAATGATCAAAAAGGGACAAAAAACATCCTGATTATTTCAACCAAGTCTTAACATTGTTTTGTCATGCTTAGCAAAGTATTATAGACCAAAGCAATTGTTTTCCTCATTTCAACTTACATAATACAATTACTGAAGAAATTCAAAGAATTTCTGTGGAGCATAAAATTATATTCCTAACAAAAATTAAGTTGCTAAAGAAACTCAGTACAAATGAGTATCTCAGAAAAGACCCCTAAAAAAAAAAAAGAAAAGACCCCTGCTACTTAATAGGGGGCACATGGTAAAAACCATAGCTAGCATCAAACTGGAACTAGAAATTCAATCATTCTAGTTTTAGATTAAAGGAACTATTAATATAGCCATATGAGCAAAACCACCCAAATCCTACCTATAATTCTACATATGTAGTCCATTTATTTTCTGTTGAACTGCCCTTCCCCCAAATTTGTATCCATTTTTACCTCAAATTTAATAGGGTTCTGAAACAGTATCAGCTATGTTCCAGATCATAAATCCCTAGCCCCTGTGATCACATCAGCAAAAGTACATCAATAAGAACTAAAAGGAATAATAAACATTAAACTGAAGTGGTCCACCTAATGAAACACTCATATTTAAGAAAAAGAAATCTCAAAATGGTATTTCAAAGACACTGTCTATAACTTTTTGCTCCTACTCTAATTACCAAAGTAATAGTTTATTTTGGGGATTGAGGGACTGGTAACCGTCCATTAACATCAATGTTCTAGCTGATATTTATTATCACAATATTTACTTTGATTAAATGAACCATTTTTGGTAAACTGGTCATGATGCCAGGTAGACACACCAAAGTGAAAAGTAAAAAGAGCAAGAGTAATTAGAAAGTGCTATCAGTATGATTCTTTTTCTGTCTAGAATGGCGATTTTCAACTGGTATGCCACAAAATTTTTTAATTTTTCCATTGATTTGAGAGAGAGCAAGAAGAAGGGAGGGGGGTTGGGGAAGAGAAAGAGGGAGAGAAGCATCAACTTGTTGTTCTATTTAGTAGTGCACTACTTGGTTGCTTCTTGGATGTAAACTGACTGGGGATCAAACCTGCAACCTTGCACACCAGAGTGACACTCAATCCATTGAGGAACCCAGCCAGGGCCACTGCAAAATTTTTTTACATGTGTAATACCTGACTATTTAGTCAGGTGCACTGACCTCTTTTCCCCTTCATTGTTAAATAACAAAAATGACAATAGGCAATACAAGAATAGCTGTCCAGTGTGAAGGAATCAAAATTATATCTATTTTTGGTGTCAGATGGGCAAAAAATACAATTTTTGGTGTGCCGCTGAATTTTAGTAATTAGTTCACATGTGCCATGAGATGAAAAAGGTTGAAAATCGCTGGTCTAGAACATAAACATGACCTGTTTAAGAATGGTTCACACTATTCTTGTCATACAATTCTTTTAAGACAAGTTTCTTAGTAAAGCCATTATTACTATTTCTATCAGGTTAAAAGTTATCTGTAAGGTTAAAGTAAAAAAGTGAAACATGAGAACCACCTATGCAATACAACTTGAAGTTCTTAATATTCACCTCTCTGAAGCCTGGGAAATCTATTATTTATATTGTCTTATATAAAAAATCTCTTCTTTCTGTCTGTCTGTCCCTATCTGTCCCTTCCTCTGACTCTCTCTGGCTTAGCCTCAAAAAAAAAATCTCTTCTTTCTCTCCCATTAAGAGACAGATACATGAGTGAAGACAGGTAGATAGATAAATAGATAGATAGATAGATAGATAGATAGATAGATAGATAGATAGATACAGATAGAGCTGAATGAATACACACTTAAAGAGACATCAAGAAGAAAGAGAACTCAAGAAATTCCATAATGTCCTTGAATCAAAAATACCTATAGTGTCAAATATGCCCTGGAAATCCCAGTACAATCAGTCACTTCATGTATCCCCTCGTAGGGAAAACAGTGGGAATATATTCCATCCCCATCCCATTCCCTTACAGCTCCACATTCCTACAAACTGTATAATTTTCCATGCAATAAAAACCTTTCCCTCCCCCCTTCAAAAAATAAAACATCAAATTGTAGATGTCTTCACTACTGCAAAACTAAGTAACTTACCTGTACAACCAAAGATCTATCATTGTGGAAATATTATCTCTTTTCCTTATATCCTGAAGGAGTTGGAGCTATGATCTAGAATAGAGCTTAAGCATCAGGGTTTCAGACTCTCAGCTTCAGCCATGGAGAATACTAGAACCTTCTAAATTCCTTTCTTTAAAATAAAATTAAAAAAAAAAGAATTAAAGAAGCAGATTAACTTATGCTAACAGATTTACCCCTTCCATAATAAGAGGAAATAGCAGGTAACAGAATATCTGTCCACAGTAACATTGCTGGTACTTTTTGATAATTTTGTAGCCTTAGAGATACTAAGAAAATGGGGAGGGGGAAGGAATGTAGGAGCCAAAATAATAAATAAATAAGCTTGACATATACTAAATCCTTATAACTCAATATTCGTTTGAGTCAAAATGTGACTCAGTTCTTTCTCTAGAGTCTCAGGTAACATTTTTCTGAAGTGACCCAAAGACTGCCCTTGGTAAGAGTCCTCATACAGAATTTATAAACTCTTATTCTTGAGGCTTTCCCAAATGTTGACCTTCATATGCAAAAAACTGGGAACTGAACAAAAATAATTTCGGTTATGCACATTAAAAAAATTAACCAAGCCTTCGTTATTTCCATGATAACCTTAATGATTATTAAAAGTACTACAAGATTCAGCTTGGCCAGCTGGCTCAGTGGTAGAGCATCGGGCCAGCATGTGGAAGTCCTGGGTCCAATTCCTGGCCCAGGCACACAGGAGAAGCACCCATCTGCTTCTCCATCCTTCCCCCTCTCCTTTCTCTCTATCTCTCTGTTCCCCTCCCGCAGCCAAGGCTCCACTGGAGCGAAGTTGGCCCAGGCACTGAGGATGGCTCCATGGCCTTCACCTCAGACGCTAGAATGGCTCCAGATGCAACGGAGCAACGTCCCAGATGGGCAGGACATCACCCTCTGGTGGGCTTGCTGGGTGGATCCCGGTCAAGCGCATGCAGAAATCTTATTTCTCTGCCTCCTCTCTTCTCACTTCAGAAAAATACAAAAAAAAAAAAAGAAGTGATACAAGATTCTATTCTAAAGAAAAATTTCTAGGCCCTGGCCGGTTGGCTCAGTGGTAGAGTGTCGGCCTGGCGTGCAGAAGTCCCAGGTTCGATTCCCGGCCAGGGCACACAGGAGAAGCGCCCATCTACTTCTCCACCCCTCCCCCTCTCCTTCCTCTCTGTCGCTCTCTTCCCCTTCCGCAGCTGCAGCCGAGGCTCCACTGGAGCAAAGATGGCCTGGGCGCTGGGGATGGCTCCTCGGCCTCTGCCCCAGGCGCTAGAGTGGCTCTGGTCGCAACAGAGAGACGCCCCGGAGGGGCAGAGCATCGCCCCCTGGTGGGCAGAGCGTCGCCCCCTGGTGGGCATGCCGGGTGGATCCCGGTTGGGCGCATGTGGGAGTCTGTCTGACTGTCTCTCCCCGTTTCTGGCTTCAGAAAAATACAGGGAAAAAAAATTTCTATTATTTTGGCATATGCATTTTCAACAAGGAATAAAACAATAAGGATTTTCTGTCTTTAGTACCCAGCTGGCCAGATATTTTAATTACTATAATGAAATTCTATTTCTTGGACAGTCTGGTTAATTACAGTTTTATTTTATAATAATGTATTATGATATCCTTTTCAGAAAATCTGGCTAAATGGGTTTTTATGAATGCCAACTGGAAACAAGGAGGAACACCAGGAAAAAGACTAGCAATGTTTATGATGGAAATTGTCACTTTGTGATAAACATAAAACTAGCTATTCTAAAAGTGGCACTATTTTAGGTGAAGGATTACAATTTTAAAACTGATGTAATTTATCAAGCTTTGTAAACTACAGTTATTGCCTAGTAAAAACAGATTATGGCTTTAGTCAGCTGGAAAGTGAACAGGGCTGATACTTAGTATCTCTAGGTGTAATCTCTCCCAAATATGCCCTGTAAATTCTTGAAAAGCACGAAGTAGGAAAACTGTAAGTAAAATAATGGAATGCTGCATTAAAAAAAAGGTTTGAAATTAACATGAGGATAGTACATAGTGAAAACAAAGTCCTATAAAAAGTAAGCCTTAACTTGAAAATGCACGCTTCTTTTAACAAAGATTCCACTGCCAGCTCCTTCCTGCCTAACCCTGAAAGCCTTTCGCAAACATGGCAAAACCATTACATTCTATAGTGTGTGGTGGTGATGGCAATCATCAGAGACAAAGAGGATCCACAATATAAGTTGTGTCTGAGTATACAATGACACACCCATTCTAGCACGCTATCAAGCACTAGTCAGCCACCGTACTACCTTTATGTACAGGGTTTGCTATAGGAGCATCATCTATTATGATATTTACCACGCAATGATATCTGCAACTGTTATTTTCACAGAAGAACTGATACTTATAGCTGAGTTCTACCAGTATTAAAATAGGATCAGGCAGATGAGTTTCTAAAAGTCTGATATACTGAAAAACAAATGTTAGTCAATTACTTCTACTAACACTACAGCCTGCTTGACCTTAATTAAGATTACATTTTTTTCTTACCTTTTTAAAAGTGTTTCGCCTAGTGTTTGATTCCCAAACATCTGCATTTATCTGTCATCACTGTTCATGTCGATGTTGCATTGAGACGTCAGGTATTAATTATTTATATGGTTGTACTAGCACAACTTGATATCTGTGAAGGGAAAACACAATATAGTCACTATGAATGTGTTACTATTTATAGATCTGTGAATAAAACTGGTATTTCTAAACACATAGCACACTGCATTTTCTAATAAATTACAAAAAATAATTCCTTATATTTAGCTACAAAATATATCTTCAATAAATGATTTGCTAATAACACACTTAAAACTGCTTTTCAAAGTATTCACATAAAACATTTCAAAATTAAATTCAGAATTTGCATTCTTACAAACTTGAGAGCTCCTTAAGATTTCTTCTGACTACCAACATAGGTATACATCATTTTCCAGGACTTTGTACTTTCTCAGATGTTATAGAAAAGTACTAGTTTTGTGTTTTACGAATAATCTTAGACAATAAACCTACAACGCTTGAGAATACAATTTAAAAATCCCTTAACTGTGACTTTAGTATATGTAACACCTTTTAAAGTAATATTTTCTTTCTGTGACTAATTTGTCAGCATTATTTTGGAACAGAAAATAAATGTGACATAATAAATAAAAAAATAACCAAGATGCAACTCTGTAAACATTCTTTAAAAGTAAGCTTCTTAAAAACATAAACTTAGGCCTGACCAGGTGGTAGCACAATGAACAGCGATCAGCCTGGGATGCTGAGGACCCAGCTTTGAAACCCCGAGGTCGCTGGCTTGAGCAAGGAGTCACTGGCTTAGCTGGAGTGCCCTGGTCAAGGCACATATGCAAAAGCAATCTCTGAACAACTAATGTGCCGCAACTATGAGTTGATGCTTCTCAACTCTCTCCCTTCCTGTCAGTCCATCCCTGTCTGCCCTGCCCCACCTCTCTCATGAAAGAAAAAAAAAATACTTGGTTGTACATGACAAGCCTGAAATGAAAAACACACCCATGTGCTTACAATGAAGACAAATATATAAAATTTTTTTAATATTTTTTACAAATTATGTGGGTTTTTTTGTTTTGTTTTGTTTTTTGTATTTTTCTGAAGCTAGAAACAGGGAGAGACAGACAGACTCCCACATGCGCCCGACCGGGATCCACCCGGCACGCCCACCAGGGGGCGACGCTCTGCCATGACCAGAGCCACTCTAGCACCTGGGGCAGAGGCCAAGGAGCCATCCCCAGCGCCCGGGCCATCTTTGCTCCAGTGGAGCCTAGGCTGTGGGAGGGGAAGAGAGCGACAGAGAGGAAGGAGAGGGGGAAGAGTGGAGAAGCAGATGGGCGCTTCTCCTGTGTGCCCTGGCCGGGAATCGAACCCGGGACTTCTGCACACCAGGCCGATGCTCTACCACTGAGCCAACCGGCCAGGGCCTACAAATTATGTTTTTTACAAAAAGATTATTTATAACTATTTCTTACAAGATATTTTTTACAGAATTTTTTTTGTGATTTATTAGTTTAATAGTGGAAAAAAGAGCTACAAAAATGTTATTCTTACACAACAAAGAAAAAAATCTATGAATACCATGGTGTGCCATTCCCAATTCCTACATAATAAAAACAAAAAGTAAAAACCTCCCAAGGAAATGCAGACAGCTTTATGCTGTTTTGTGGATAAAATGTGTTACCAGACTTGTCAACCCACCAGATCTGTGCAAAGTTTTCATTAACAATAGAGTAGAAACTAGTATGTCAAATATATCTCAATTGTAGTTTTTCTTTTGACAAAGACAGAGAGAGTCAGAGACAGTGACAAATAGGGACAGACAGACAGACAGGAAGGAAGAGAGATGAGAAGCATCAGTTCTTCGTTGTGGCTCCTTAGTTGTTCATTGATTGCTTTCTCATATGTGCCTTGACCAGGGGGGACTGCAGCACAAGTGATTCCTTGCTCAAGTCAACAACCATGGGGTCATGTCTAGGATCCCATGCTCAAGACAGTGACTCGTGCTCAAGCTGCTGAGCCCATGTTCAAGCTGGACGAGCCCACGCTCAAGCTGGAGGCCTCAAGGTTTCAAATCTGGATCCTGCGCATCCCAGTCCAACGCTCTATCCACTGCACCACTGCCTGGTCAGGCATATCTCAATTGTTTTTAATTAGACAAAGAAAATAGAGTAGATAGTGATTAAGAAACACTGACATTCTTAAACATTTAAAACAATTCTCTACTCATTTTTCAATGTTAAAAACCATAAAAAATTAATAGAATTTTAAGTATTCCTAAAATTTTAAATTGCTACCCTGAATTATGAAAACCTACAACAGTTTATTTGTATTTAAATATAGTAACTAACTTCCAGAAGTTTAAAAGATTTAGCTGTTTTGTCTTCTAAAAGCACACAAAGTGGGAAACAAACCACTAAAATCCTTTTACTAAGGCCTTATTTATTCCTTGCCACAGATCTTTGCTTGTTTTCACATACTAATAAAATTCACTGACTATTCAAGAATTCAAAAAGCAAGTCCAAAAACCAATCTTGACTGAAAAGAATTACTTTTCCTACTGTTTGCAAGCTAACACTGGCACTACTGTGTCAAACAGATTACAGGACCTCCGATTTATGACACATATGAAATCACTTCAAAAGACTACATAAAACCTCACTAGAAAATACTGTCAGTTCTATTGATACAGCAGAGGTATAAGCACCTCAACTTAGTACAAAGACTAAGCTAAACGCAATGTAAATTATACAACAACTGAAATATTTTTTTTAGTTTATTAAGACTTTGGGGAGAAACCTCTAAAGAAATATTTTACTATAGGTTCATATTTAGTACTCAATCCTTCAGTTGTAAGTGAAAATATCAACTCTGTGCACTACATTATGTCTTTAAATAATTTTAAAAGAAATAGGGAGAGATACTCAAAATCAGCTGTAAAAAGCCTTTGGAATTATGGTCAGTGACAAAAACATCTTTCCCAGACAATTAAGTTTATTACAGTTAACTTGCTATAGAGAGCTGAACCAAATTTTGTTTTTAGGAACTAAATTTGTTTATTGAGAGCAAGAGGATTCAAGAAATATAAAAATCAAAAGCTTATCTGGCTTTAATTGGCTTTTCTTTCTCTTGTCGAATGGGATGGATCTTTATTTGTACCTTTTCTAAGGGTTCCAAACTGCTGGTGAAATCCTTACAGGGGAAGCTGTGAGGCAGATTCCTTAAGCGACCCATGGGGAGAACTCTAATCAGTGCTGCCTCTTCCTTCCCTTCTGCTTCACGTGTGCTACACACAGTCATTGCACATGATGGTGAGCCCAGCGCTTAGCGAAAAACAAAGCCCTGGAGGCCCACTCTGCATGCTCGGCACTGGTCCAGGTCCTTCATTATTTAGTCCACGGCTAGATTTTCCGAAAGTCCAGGGAACTCCTTTTCCATGAGTACTCTCAGGTCCTCTTTTGTTGGGTAGCCTTTATCCCCAGCAAATCTGTGAACCATGAACATCATGGTTTCCATGGCATGTTCCATGTGAGACAGCATTTTGGTAGGTAGTGACTGGAGCCAAGGCAGATCACGTAGCTGGCTGGGACCCGCAGCCAGTGAAAATCCAAATTTTTATTTGTTCCAGTGTGACCAAAAAAGAGCACATTTTCCTGGCTCCCTGAATTGTTTGGAATCACAAAGGTCCAGTGTCCTGAATACCTTCTGCAGATTTTAGAGATAAGCTTATTTCAATACTAACAGAATTCAAAAAGAGCAGATTTGGTAGGAAAAGATGTATAATTTCTGCCCCAAATAATAACTGTTGACTGGAAGCAAACCACTTTGTGCTCTGTACTTCATTTTTTCATCTATAAAACAAGAGACATAATACCTGCCAACGACCTCTCAGGGTTACAGTGAGACTCAAGAGATTATGTCTATGAAGTACTTTAGTTTATTGATTTTCAAACTTTAGTGTGCCTAAGAATGCCTGAAACCTACCATCCCCGAAATTCAGATCCAGCAGTCTGGACATGCATACATAAATCTTTATTTTTAATTAACCACCTCAGATCATCCCCAGTTCTACTGGGGACTACCCAAGGATAAGGATCAAATTTTGAAGAAACTGCAACATTGGCCAAGTGGCTCAGTGGATAAAGCGTCACCTGAGTGCACAGAGGTCACGGTTTCCATCCGCAAGCATGTAGGAGAAGCAATTAATGAGTACACAACTAAATGGAACAACTAATTGGAACAATGAGTCGATGCTTCTCTCTCTCTCTCTCTCTCTCTCTCTCAAATCAATAATTTTTTTAAAACTGCATCACTTCCTTTTGAGACTTTAGTTGTAGGTATTACCCTAGATCCGTGGTTCTCAAAGTGTGTGCCAGGGCGCACTGGTGCACCTTAGAAGATTTCCAAGTGTAGCCTACAGTATTCCAGAGAAATATGTGCCTGTTGGGGACCAAAAAACCAACAAGGTTTTTGGAGTTTAGATTTTTGGGGGACAGAGGTGTGAGGAATTGGCTGTAAACTGACAGTCTGACTAACCCCCCACCTCACTTGCCTGATTAGGTTGCAAAAGGCTGTTAAGCTGTGGTGCTAGATTGTTTATACTACCCCCCCCCCTGTTCCCTGGAAAGACTGGAGGCAAGTTTCTTCTATCCTTTATTTGGTGTAAAGTTAAGATGATATGTATGGTGGGGGTTTTCAGCACTCAACACAGTTAAGAGTAAAAAGAGAGGAATTCTTCAATATATCAATGAGGAAATGAGAGTTTGCCTTTCAAATATATGCCCAAATATTGAAGAAATCACTAGGACACATCGGGCTCATGTTTCTCATAAACACAAGAATGAAAAAACACATTTGAACTGGGACCTGCCAAATTTACTAAATCTTACTAAGAATGTATCTATATATATAAAAAGATAACTTTTTGTCATTTTTATTTTTAACCCCTCTTTTTACAAAGTCTAAAAAGCATAACTCAAAAAATATAACATAAAAATGGTTTTTGATGTCAATAAATTTAATTTTGTTGTAGTTATTAACTTAATTACCATAAAAGCATGCTTGGACTTTATATTTTTTCTTTAATATCTGACTTAATTATAACATATTTCTCAGAAATTTGTATGTAGTGCGCCTACAATTATTTATAGGATTTTAAATGCACCCCAACTTCAAAAAGTTTGAGAATCACTGCCCTAGGTACTTGTTTAAAATGCAAATTCCTAAACCTCATCCTTAGAAATTCAGATTCAATAAACTTGGGGTAGGGTACAGAATCTTTTTTTTTTTTTTTTTTTGCATTTTTCTGAAGCTGGAAACAGGGAGAGACAGTCAGACAGACTCCCGCATGCGCCCGACCGGGATCCACCCGGCACGCCCACCAGGGGCGAAGCTCTGCCCACCAGGGGGCGATGCTCTGCCCATCCTGGGCGTCGCCATGTTGCGACCAGAGCCACTCTAGCGCCTGAGGCAGAGGCCACAGAACCATCCCCAGCGCCTGGGCCATCTTTGCTCCAATGGAGCCTTGGCTGCAGGAGGGGAAGAGAGAGACAGAGAGGAAGGCGCGGCGGAGGGGTGGAGAAGCAAATGGGCGCTTCTCCTGTGTGCCCTGGCCGGGAATCGAACCCGGGTCCTCCGCACGCTAGGCTGACGCTCTACCGCTGAGCCAACCGGCCAGGGCCAGGGTACAGAATCTTAAATTTATCAAATACTATAGGTGATCCAGATGTAAACGGTTCATGATCCATCCTCTTAGAAACCCTAACTAGATTCTCCCTTCTACGTATTTCTTAAATCCTTCCCTACCTCTTTAGTATCATCCACCATGACCAACCTTAGCCTCATCATGACTTGAACTAATGCACTTGCCTTGTAATTGGTCCCTCGACTTTAAGTCTTGTCCCTTACAAATGCATGGAGTGATCTAAATGCACACCTATGCAAAACTCTCCCAAGAGACTTCTGCTTCTGGCCAAGACAGAGTAACAGGAATGAAATTTATGCTCCCTCCTAAAACAACTAAAAATCCGGACAACTAAAACCCTGGACAACAACATTAAAGTTGTTTTCAGACACTGGAAATCAGATAAAGTAGGACAGTGACCCATGAAAGAGGAGAAACATGAAGCAAAGTCTTTATTGCCCCAGATTATTGCTTAGTTTACAGGCTGCAGAGCAGGGATGTTTACCCCATACATAAAAAGATGAAGTGAGGAGTCTGGGGAGACTAAAGTAGCTAGAGTTCCCAGAACACTCACTATACTAGAGATGTGGGAGGTACAGAGAGAGTTAAGTAAGACCTCAGAAGATCTAGAGATCCCCCTGGAGCAGTGGTCCCCAAATCCCAGGCCACAGACCGGTACCGGTCCATGGGCCATTTGGTACCGGTCCGTAGAAAGAATAAATAACTTACAATTTTTCTGTTTTATTTATATTTAAGTCTAAACAATGTTTTATTTTTAAAAAATGACCAGATTTCCTCCGTTACATACTCACTCTTGACGCTTGTCTCATAATTTTGACAATTTTAAAACACCACAGTTTTTACGCTGGTCGCATAATTTTATTTTGTGCATTTATCCGTCCCACCCTAAAAGCCGGTCCGTAAAAATATTTTGACATTAAACCGGTCCGTGGCCCAAAAAAGGTTGGGGACCACTGCCCTAGAGTCCTGAGCTGAGTATTGATCACTCTGGAAAACCACTCATAAAGAGTACAGAGAAAGATACACATACCCAGGGGTATGCTGGAAAATGTGTAATAACTGGGGGCAGTGAGTGGCTTGTAGCTCCTGATTTATAGGGTTACCAACTCTGTGATATCAATACTCCCAACAATCTAGTGATATCACTAAGTACAAAGTTGGGAAGAAATATAAGAGATGTAAATTACCACCAGAGCACAAAAATAGTAATACAGTCATCCCTCACCGTATTGTGGTTCACCCTTTGCAATCAGACTGTATTGTGGATTTTAAAATTGTATAGATCTAATTTTGCATCACAGAGTTTTCACTATATCACGGGATTTTATGATATTTTTATTTTTGTTATTTTAATTATTTTTTAGGTAAAATAAGCATTTTCTAGGCCTAAAAAATTGAAAAGGTTTGTAAGAGTGTGGGGAGAGTTTATAAAGCCTTAAAATATACATAAATAATAAAATAAATATAAGGTTGCTACTTCGTGGATTTTCACTTAGCGCGGAGGGACCTAACCCCCGTGATAAGACGGGGGACCAATGTGTATAATAATGTCAGTAGGAGACAATGAGTTTTGAGTACTTATTACCTTTGCGCTTAATATAACTGATTTAATTATAACCTTATATACTTCTATTAAGAATTAAACCAGCTCTGCCTGACCAGGTGGTGGCGCAGTGCATAGAGCACTGGACAGGAACGCAGAAGACCCAGGTTCAAAACCCCGAGGTCTCCAGCTTGAGCGAGGACTCATCTGGTTTGTGCGCAGGCTCACCAGCTTGAGCACAGGGTCGCTGGCTTGAGCATGGGCCATAGACATGAACCTATGGTCACCGGCTTGAAGCCCAAGGTCGCTGGCTTGAGCAAGGGGTCGCCCACTCTGTGTTGCCCCCAACCCCCACCCCCATCAAGGCATATATGAGAAAGCAATCAATGAACAAGTAAAGAGCTGCAACAAACAACTGATGCTTCTCATCTCTCCCTTCCTGTCTCTCTATCTCTATCAGTCCCTCTCTCTGTATCTCTGTTTCTGTCAGAAAAAAAAAAAAAAAAAAGAATTAAACCAGCTCACAAACTTCCTGACATTTTAACAAATGGCTCACAAGCTCCAACATATCACTGCCCATGGCTCACATACGGCCAGGAATACCTACCAGAGTAGAAAAACTCCAAATTCAGAGGACATCGAGTACAATGCTCAGAAGGTCATTGCCTCAGCAGTGGGGCAAAAGAGATCTAAATATAGCTTTGGTCCCACCTAACAAAATTAAAAGCAAGTCTTAAAAGAATAAAGGCATTTCCAAGGAACTTAATGTTCCACAGAACAAAGCTCAAGAATATTTATAGGAATACAAAAATGTCTAGCAACAAACAAGGTAAAATTGACAATGTCTGAAAGTAAAGTACCACCCATAATGAGAAAATTTAATCAAGAGAAAAGGGTCCACACATGACAGATTTATCAGACAAGAACATTATTCAGTTATTGTAAGTGTAGTTCATGTGTTCAAAAGGGTAAACAGAAAGATTAAGCATGTTAGGTAAAGATATGAAAGATATTTCTAAAAAAAACCCAAATTGATTCTTCTAGTAATGAATAATGCTGACTGTGAAGAGTAGATTAGACAGTGCAAAGAAATGTCAATCAATATAAAGACAAAGCAATAGAAACTATACAAAATAAAACAAAGAGAAAGCAAGACTGAAAACAAGAAAAAGCATAAATGAGTTGTGCGACAACACCAAACACCGTTGTATACTGGAAACTGGCATGCCCAAAAGAAGCAAAAAAAAAAAGTCTGAAAAACTAATGGCCCCAAAAATTTCAAATTTGATGTAAATTACAAACCCACAAATTAAAGAAACTAAATAAAGCCAAGCAAGCACAAGAGACATAAAGACAACTAGAGTAACTCACATCAAAACCAAATTATTTGGCCCTGGCCAGTTGGCTCATTGGTAGAGCGTTAGCCTGGCATGCAGGAGTCCCAGGTTCGATTCCCAGCCAGGGCACACAGGAGAAGCGCCCATCTGCTTCTCCACCCACTCCTTCCTCTCTGTCTCTCTCTTCCCCTCCCGCAGCCAAGGCTCCATTGGAGCAAGGTTTCTCCGGGCGCTGAGGATGGCTCTGTGGCCTCTGCCTCAGGAGCTCGAGTGGCTCTCGTCGCAACAGAGTGATGCCCCGGATGGGCAGAGCATCGCCCCCTGGTGGGCGTGCCAGGTGGATCCCAGTCGGGCGCATGTGGGAGTTTGTCTGACTGCCTCCCCGTTTCTGGCTTTGGAAAAATAAAAATAAAAACAAAAAATAAAAAAAAAACCAAATTATTTTAAACTGGTAATAAAATTAATATTTTAAAAACAGGTAGAGAAGCCTGATCTGAGGTGGCATAGTTCATGAAGTGTCGACCTGGAATGCTGAGGTTGCTGGTTTGAAACCCTGGACTTGCCTGGTCAAGGCACATATGGAAGTTAATGCTTCTTGCTCCTTCCCCCTTCTCTCTCTCTCCCTCTCTCTCTCCTCTCTCTATAAAAATGAATAAATAAAATCTAAAAAAAAAAGTTAAAAAAAAAAAGCAGGTAGAGAAAAATGACACATTGTATACACAGGAAGAAAAGAAAGATGGACAACAGACTACTCACTGGAAACAACAAAGCAGTGACCTTTATACTGAAAGAAACTATCAGCTAACATTTCAATAGCTAAAGAAAGTACTGTATCTTTTGGCCCTGGCCGGTTGGCTCAGCAGCAGAGCGTCGGCCTGGCGGGCGGGGAACCTGGGTTTGATTCCCGGCCAGAGCACATAGGAGAAGCTCCCATTTGCTTCTCCATCCCCACCCCCACCCCCCACCCCCTCCTTCCTCTCTGTCTCTCTCTTCCCCTCCCGCAGCCGAAGCTCTCCATTGGAGCAAAGATGGCCCGGACGCTGGGGATGGCACCTTGGCCTCTGCCCCAGGCGCTAGAGTGGCTCTGGTCGCGGCAGAGCCACGCCCCGGAGGGGCAGAGCATCGCCCCCTGGTGGGCAGAGTGTCTCCCCTGGGGGGCGTGCCGGGTGGATCCCGGTCGGGTGCAGGCAGGGAGTCTGTCTGTCTCTCCTCATTTCCAGCTTCAGAAGATAATTAAAAAAAAAAGAAAGTACTGTATCTTTTAAAAAACTAAGGTAAAATAAAGATGATTTCAAATTGTAAATGTTAAAAGAATTCATCAACATTTACTAGAAGAAATGTTAGTGCAGGCTTCTCATCTCTCTCTCCCTTCCTGCCTGTTTGTCCCTATCTGTCCTTATCTCTCTCACTTAAAAAAAAAATGTTAAAAGTTCTTCAAGCAGAAGAAAAAGACTAGATGGAAGTCTGGATCTACCCAAAGAAAAGAAAAGCACCACAAATAATAAATAAATAAAACATAAAAGACTTATATTTTATACCTTAGTTTTTAAAATTTCTTTAAAAGGTAACTATTTAAAGCAAAAAAGTAGCAATATATCATGATGTTTATACCATACATAGAACTGAAATGTAATAGCACAACACCCAGGTGGGAGGAAAAGTCAATGTTGTGAGACTCTCATATTGTGTAAAGTGTTATAGTCACTTCAAGATACACTGTAATAAATTGAAGATGTATATATACTATGGACCCTACAGCAACCACAGAAGGAGAGGAAGGAGAGGAAGGAGAGGAAGGAGAGGAGGGAAGGGAAGGGAAGGGAAGGGAAGGGAAGGGAAGGGAAGGGAAGGGAAGGGAAGGGAAGGGAAGAAGGAAGGAAGGAAGGAAGGAAGGAAGGAAGGAAGGAAGGAAGGAAGGAAGGAAGGAAGGAAGGAAGGGAAGGAGAGAATATAAGCCAACAAATAAATTTAAAAAAACAAAACACAGAGGACCCAGTTTCAAAAAAACACGCTCAATCCAAAAGAATGCAGAATAAGAGGGAAAACAAAACAAAGGACATATAAAAGAAATTTATAAAAAGCAATAGCAAAGTAGTTTTAAACTTAACTATATCAAGCATCACTTTACTGTAGCCACTTGAAACAAATGATCTAAAACAGTTCAAAGTAGTTTAGTTATCTGGAAAAAGTTACTTTCCAAATTTAGTTATTTTCCAAGTTTAGTTATTTAGTTAAGTGCAAAAAGAATAACAATCAATACTTTTAAAGAATTGATGTCAGATAAATTGTAATTGTGATGAAATTAATTAGAAATCATGGGCTCATTGGCTCAGCCGTAGAGTGTTAATTCAGCACATGGATGTCCTGGGTTCAATTCCCAGTTAGGGCACTCAGGAGAAGTGACCATCTGCTTCTCCACCCCTCACCCTCCTCTCTCACTCATTCTCTTTTTTCCCCTCTTGTAGCCATGGCTTTATGGATTCAAGTGCATCGGCCCAAGCCCTGAGGTTCCATGGAGCCTCCTTCTCAGGTGCTAAAAATAGCTTGGTTGCGAGCATGCCCCAAGATGGGCAGAGCACTGGCCCTAGATGGGGGTTGCCAGGTGGATCCCAGTCAGGGCTCATGCAGAAGTCTGTCTCTCTATCTCCTCTCCTTTCACTTGGAAAAGAAAACAAAATCAGTAATAAAAATATATTTTAAAAATTCACAAATACCTCAAAATAAATAACCCACGATTCAAAAATATCAGAAATTATATAGTAAAACTTATTAACAAATAAAACTCCAGGTCCTGATAAAAGAATGTTTATCCTCAAAATGTAAAAATGCTTTACATGTATACATATAGTTGGTTCAATGCAATTCACTTTATATTAAACTAAAACACAAAACCCTAAGTTTATCTGTACAATGTAAAAAAGGCACCTGATGACATCCCAATCTATAACGACCGAAAAAACATCAGTGGTTGCCAGTGTATGGGGGAGAAGGGAGCAACTGTAAGAAGAGATTACAAAATAGCATGAAGAACTTGAACAGGCAGTGGCACAGTGGATTGAGTGTTAGCCTGGGACACGGAGGACCCAGATTCAAAACACCAAGGTCACTAGCTTGAGCATGGGCTCACCAGCTTGAGTGTGGGGTCCTAAACATGACCCCATGGTCTTTAGCTTGAGTCCAAGGTCGCTGGCTTGAGCAAGGGGTCACTGGTTCAGCTGGAGAACCCCCAACCCTTGTCAAGGCACGTATGAAAAAGCAATCAATGAACTAAGGTGCTGCAATGAAGAAATGATGCTTCTCAAATCTCTTCCTGTCCGTCTGTACCTGTCTGCCCACCCCTCACTTAAAGAAAAATGGCATAAAGAAACTTTGAGGGGTGACGAGTGTTCATTATCTTGATTGTTGTACAGTGTATACATATATAAAAACATCAAATTATATACTTTAAATCAGTGTTTTCAACCAGTGGTCTGCCTGAAATTCTGTGCTAGTCTGTGAAAAGATTTAAACACCCTCTTCATACAACATCAAGGTGGTTAACTCTATAGTGGACAGGCACGAAATGTCTGGCTGGCCAGTACCAGTCCATAGACCGGTGGTTGAAAAACACTTTTAAATTATTGTGCAATGAATTATTCCTTAATAATATTACAAAATAAACCCTAAAACAAAGCACCCCTCCAGGGTTACAGGTTAAAATCTAAGCTTCTTATTAACAGGGATATACAACTCTATCTGGTTATTCCATCTCTACCTAATTCTACTCTACATCCTCCTCAGCAGACAGCCTGACCTAAAGTGCAATCACCTATCACAAAGGTTTCCAACCATGACTAAGTATCATTTATGACTTATTTAAAAAAAGAAAAAAAGCAGAAGTTTCTGATTCTGTAGATCTGGATGGAATTCAGATCAGATATATATATATATTTATTTATTTATTTATTTATTTTTGGTAATTATTTTTCTACATTTTTTGATATTATTGTTAAAGTATGAATACAGAGAAGTTCACAAATTATTAGTGTATAGGTTAACAAATTATCACAAAGCATAGTGGTATATATTTTTTAAGAGTTCCAAGGATGGCCTGACCAGGCTGTGGCGCAGTGGTTATAGTATCGGACTGGGATGCGGAGACCCCAAGATCGCCAGCTTGAGCCAGGCTCCATCTGGTTTGAGCAAAGCTCACCAGCTTGAGCCCAAGGTCGGTGGCTCAAGCAAGGGGTTATTCAGTCTGCTGAAGGCCCACGGTCAAGGCACATATGAGAAAGCAATCAATGAACAACTAAGGTGTCGCAACAAAGAACTGATGATTGGTGCTTCTCATCTCTCTCCGTTCCTGTCTGTCTATCCCTCTCTCTGACTCTCTCTCTGTCTCTGTAAAAAAAAAGAGTTCCAAGGATGATTCTGATAAACAGCCAAGAATTAAAACTGCTACCTTTGCCACCCACATCTATGACTTTCTTCCTTTGCTCAGCTAACATTTATCTTGCCCTTCAAGTCACAGATCAGATGCAACCACCTCCTCCAAGAAGCTGTGTGTTTTTTCAGGAAACTACATAGACCTTACCATACTACTGAGCAAATGTAAAATTTTTCAAACTGTTTATTTTTTTAAGGCAGGGACTCTTAAATTATATGCTGGAGAAACAGAAGAAAGTAAAGCTACTTTAACTTAAGGTAAAGTGACTGACTGCATGACAGTAAGCTAGCCCACCAACTCAAACTACACCCCAGGAGTTCAAAAATTACTGCCTTCTATACTCATCTGTTCATCCACTTGTCCGTTTCATTCACCAAAACTCTGTTATAGCCAGGCCACTTATTCTTCACTACCCTGTTAACTTCAAAAACATTATTTAAACATTCTTATTGGGTGGGGATAATCAGTAAGGGAATACATCAGTAAGAGACAATAAGCTTGAGACAAGAATAGCATAAGGCACTGAAACAGAAGTTGAGTGAAGCCAGTGAGGCTGGACGCTAGCAGGCAAGGGAGAAAGGATCATGACAAGCTTTAAAGCAAACAGCTGGCGGGACAGGGCTTTGTAGGTTATGATAGGAATTTGACCTTTGTTTTTATTTATTTTTTAAATTTTATTTTATTTATAATTTAATTTGGATTAATCTATTGAAGAATTTTAAAGAGAGTAATGACACGTATATGTCATTTTGTTTCAATATAATTTTATTAACTATTATGTCACAATTCACATTTACAGGATCCAAAGGACTGTCTTAGAAAATTCTGAAGAATATGTAATTAGATTATTAACAGTAAGACAGAGCATATTCTCATTTTAGTACAGCCCTTAAAAATGATACACATTTTTAAAAGATCATTCTAGGTGCTGTGTGAAATGTGAACTCAAGAGCATATATATGGGAAGGGAACAGGAGTATAATAACAAATGTGATCAAAGGGAACAGAAGAATAAATAAAAGTTCAAGTAAAAAAAGTGACAACATCCAGTACTGTTGCTCATTTTCAGTCATTTAGCAGATATTAATTGGGACCAACTGTGGTGTTGGCACTGTTTGGGCACTGGAAATGTAAAGAAAAATTCCTGCTTCCACAGAATTTATATTTTGAATAAGTAATTCAACAGATAAAGAAGTGTCACACAAAAACAAAGCAGATACAACAATGAAAAATGATGGTATGATCAGCAAATTTTCTAATGACCTAACATATAAATAGCAATTATGTAGGGCCTGATAAGCCACAGTAAGGACTTTGGATATTTCTGAGATGAAAGCCACGAGAATTCTGATCAAGGGAGTAACATGATCTGATATTTATTTAAAAGGATGACCTATCCAAGCCATGGCAGATAGCTCAATCGGTCAGTGCATCATCCTGAAGCACAAAGGTTGCTGGTTCGGTCCTCAGTCCTCAGGACACATACAGTAACAGATCAATATTCCTGTCTCTTTCTCTTTCTCTCTCCTCCCCGCCTCTTCCTCTCTCTAAAATCAATAAAATAAACATTAAAAAAAAGAATCATCTATCCAGACAGCTTTGTGCAGAACAGACTATAAACAAGTAGACAGCAAGAGTAGAAACATGAAGGATGATTTCAGAGGCCATTATTACTATAGTAGAAGCAACAGTACAGAATCAGTGGAAGTGGTAAGAAATTATCCACTTCAATACATATTTTGAAGACAGGCCAACAAGAATTCGCTAATACTTTGTATGTTGGGACTTAAAAGAAAAAATAAATAAAAAATTCTTAAACTACTCTCCATCTGCTCAGGGAGTACTCCTCAAGGTTCTGTCATAGTTCCTATTCTGTTACTGTCTTTTTATTGTACAGTAACTTCAAATGCTAAGGGCTCCTAGATCTAAGTCAGCTTCTCCATTTCCTGTCAGAGCTTCAGTTCCATATATTCAATTGCTTGCTGGGTGCTTAAAAAAATCCTCAAATTCTATTGTTCAAAGTGGGTCTTCAATGAAGTATGTAAAATACAAAATATATATTTATTTTGTATAAAGCTAGATTCACTCATTTTAAGAATCCCTTATTCTAAATTTATGTCACTCCTTTCTGGTGTGAAATGAGGTGTCTGTAAAATTTTTACTCATTTTTTAACAAAATCTAAAGTTGACAACCCCACACTAATCCCAAAAATATATTTTTAGAAATTATACAGAACTGTATTTAATTAACAAAACAATTAAAAATTTTGTTAACTAAATAGTTTAATTGTAACTTGAAACCACTGAGGTGGTACTAATATTGATATTATGATATCATAAACAAAATTAAGTATTAAAAAGTCACAGATCAGGCAGTCATTTCTAAATTATTATTCAACAATTCTATTTCATTTTAGTGGATCAAAGGAGTACTGAATAAAATAAAAGCACAAAACAAGTGAATCTAAGAAGAAAAAAGAGTTTTAAAGACCAGGCCACGCAGGTAACAGTTTAGTCAAAGAAAAGTCTAAAATAAAGAATTATACAGATTATATCCAGATACAACATAAATATAGATGTAAAAGAAGGATTAAAATCTGGTGACAGTGTTATGTTATTATTATGACCTACAAACACACAACAAATCTTTCATAAACATATAACTCCACATAGAAGACAAATTCCATGTTGTTGATAAAATTCATAAATCCTATTTTATTTTTCCATGACTTACTAATTCAACTTCACAGATGAATTGTCAATGGAAAATCTTTTGGTCCCAAATACACAAACCTTTCTTTAATAGTCTTTTTAAAATAAAATTTAAATATATAGTGTTAAGTGAAGGAGTTTGTTTGAATGCCTATTTTACAGCAATAAAATGAAATGTGAAAGGCCTTCATGTAATCTAAGAATACTTTAAACCTTTAATTCCATTAGTTTTCCAAGTTCAAAAAATGAACTACATCAAAAGTAATTAAAAAGCCTGACCTGTGGTGGCGCAGTGGGATAAAGCGTCGACCTAGAAGTGCTGAGGTCGCCGGTTCAAAACTCTGGGCTTGCCTGGTCAAGGCACATATGGGAGTTGATGCTTCCTGCTCCTCCCCCCCTTCTCTCTGTCTCTCCCTCTCCTCTCTAAAATGAATAAAAAATAAAAAAAAAATTTTTTTAAAGTGATTAAAAAAAAGTACCTCAATATAATTCTCCAATTTTCCTTTTAATACAGTGGCTATTTCTAGTTCCCCAAACTCAGCATTAAAAAAAAACTTTACCCAGTGAAAAGACTAGGTACTTTTTCACTCCTGGGTCTTTTGACCTTTTCCCCTGAATACAGACTCATTACAGTTTTGTACTTTAACTTCAAGTAAGCTCTTTACAAATAGAGAATAAAATCAAAGAGTATTCTTCTCTTCCCAAAGGTGAAATCTCAAATTACTCTGTAATATACCATATTTCCCCATGTATAAGATACACCTTAATTTTGGGGCCCAAAATTTGAAAAAATTATGTATTATATAGTTATTGAACTCAAGTTTTAGTCATCATAAAATGCATATAACTCCTCATCACTGTCAAACTCCCATCCATTTGCTTGTTCTCATCTGTGTTTGATGACGAATCACTGTCTTCATATATTGTCTTGTCCTCAGTTCCATCTATGGAAATGCAAACAAAAAAAATCTACAACCACTGTATAAGACGCACTCAGTTTTCAGACCCCAAATTTTTCGAGTAAGAGTGCGTCTTATACATGGGGAAATAGGGTAGCTAACTCAGCCAGACTCAAAGAGTCTACTAGTTTGTAAACAAGCCATTACTGTTCTTAATTATATATCAACAAAGCATGTTTATTTCTGTAGCAGAAGCTCTGGCCTACTGAACAAATTAAAGAAACCCAGGAATGCTGGGATAGAAGATATTTGAAAACCATGGAAATAGCAAGTTCAGTCTTTCAAAAAATTCTGCAAGTATCAATCAAAGACGTTTTGTCTATACTGTATAAACACAGCTACAGCATACATCTGAAAGGCATTTGAGTTCAATGGGAAAAAGTTTTAGGTTCCAATCCTAGCTAAACTACTTACTAGTTATGTAACTAATTCCTCATCTGTGAAATGGGGAAAAAACTTTCCTACCAGAGAATAGTCCTGTGAATTAAATGATTTATATAAAGTACTCCCCAGTGTATAATGTACAATCAATAAATGTATATAACAATGATTGTTTACATTTATTATGTCCAATATGCCAGACACTATACCTTATATACATTATTTTATTTAGAAACAAGAAACCTATGAAGGTATTATTCCCATTGTACACATTAGAAACCTCAGGCTTAAACAAGTTACACAGCAATTTAAGAGATAGAACAAAGAGTCTTAATCACTCTACTGACACTATGCTTTACAACAGCAAAGAATTTCTTATACCTTCACAATAATCACAAAAGCAGAGTAGGCTAGGCATCATCTTTATTTCCAATATATGGAAACAACTCACAAAATGCCTATGATCACACAACTAATAGAACCAGAACTTTAACCTAGGTCTCCTACCTAAATCAGAGTTCAATCCATGAGACTCCATGGTGTCTGCCCTGTGATCGTAGTTTCAAATCCCTGGGCCTGCCTGGTTCAGGCACCTACGGCAAGCAACCAATGAACAACTGAAGTGAAGCAACAATGAGTTGATACTTCTCATTCCCCACCCTTCTCCCCTCTCTGTAAAATCAATAAATAAAATCTTAAAAAAAGAAAAAAGAAAAACTCTGTAGCTCTCTATATCATGGTAGTAATTCAATAAACACTGAATAAAGAACTCCTTCCAGGAGAAAATAAGATAGGTTATGGCTGAGAAAATAGATTGTTACGTGTTCTATGTTAATTAATGCTTCCCAATGGCTATCAACATTCAAATTTTCCAGAAGTTAAAATATAGATTTACTTAAGAATACCAACAACTTTATACTACTTACCCAAAACCTGTAAAAATAAATAATAGTCCAGTGCTAATCAAAGGCAGAAGATATTCTGACAGGTCTGTTGTTTTCCGTATTAAATACCTTGCTTAATGAATGACATCTACCTCATCAGTAACCAAAGAAACAAAAATGAAAGCTACAATGAGTAAGATTTTTTTTTTTTTAATTTTTCTGAAGCTGGAAACGGGGAAGCAGACAGACTGACTCCCGCATGCGCCGGACTGGGATCCACCCGGCATGCCCACCAGGGGGCGATGCTCTGCCCATCCGGGGCGTCGCTCTGTCGTGACCAGAGCCACTCTAGCGCCTGGGGCAGAGGCCAAGGAGCCATCCCCAGCGCCCGGGTCATCTTTCTGCTCCAATGGAGCCTCGGCTGCGGGAGGGGAAGAGAGAGACAGAGAGGAAGGGGGGGGTGGAGAAGCAGATGGGCACTTCTCCTGTGTGCCCTGGCCGGGAATCGAACCTGGGACTTCTGCACGCCAGGCCGACGCTCCACCACTGAGCCAACCAGCCAGGGCCTTGAGTAAGATTTTTAAAAAAGACAAAACCATCTTTTTCACAGATGTCATTAACGGAGCCAAAGGGGGAAAAAGTCATGTTTTCACTCTTAGTCATGTTTTACTTACTGTACTATATTACACTACATAATCAAAAACTGTCCTTTTAATAGAAGAATATGAAATTATAAAGTTTATGTGGATTAAAAAAAAAAAAAGACACTGGCCCTGGCCAGTTGGCTCAGCGGCAGAGCGTCGGCCAATCATGTGGAAGTCGCAGGTTCGATTCCCAGCCAGGGCACACCTGAGAAGCGCCCATCTGCTTCTCCACCCCTCCCTCTCTCCTTCCTCTGTTTCTCTCTTCCCCTCCGCAGCCAAGGCTCCACTGGAGCAAAGTTGACCCAGGCACTGAGGATGGCTCCATGGCCTCTGCCTCAGGCGCTAGAATAGCTCCTGCTGCAAGGGGGCATAGCCCCTGGTGGGCTTGCTGGGTGGATCCTGGTCAGGCGCATGTGGGAGTCTCTCTGCCTTCCCACTTCTAACTTTGGAAAAATACAAGGAAAAAAAAAAAGACACAACCAAATACAAGAATGTGGAGTAACCAGAACTCTAATATGCTACTGGCAGGAGTGTAAATTGAAACAACCACTTTGGAAAACTGACAATATTTACAGTTCAATAAATACACACTGTCTGACTCAATCAGCTATTTCAATCCTAAGTATATAAACAATAGAAATACATACATAAAAAAAAAGAAATACATGCATAGGTTCATCTAAAGACATGTACAAGAATGTTCACAGCAGCTATTTGTAACTACTGAAATGCCCATCAACAAGATATGTAATTTGTTGGTCATTCACACAATGAAACAGTATACACAGTATACAACAATAAAAATAAGCTAAAAGTTCATGCAACAATATAAAGCTCACAAGTATATACTAATTAGCCAAAGAAGACAGACACTAAGGAGAGCATACTGTATGTCTCTGTTTATATAAAATTTGAGAACAGGTAAAACTAATGTGTGGTAATAGTTAATCATGGCTGGCCCCATCTACTTGTACATATATATGTATGTGTGTGCACATGCACACACGGCATATAACGCAAGCAGCATTAATCCTAGTTCATACATGAGATCTGTTATAATGGCTAATGAGGCAGCTTAACAGACAGGATTATCTGTAGTACAGCAAAAAATAAGGCTGAATCTCTCAGTGGCCAAGCAAAAGAAGGAAACAGCTCTAAAAGATCATTTAAACACTTTTAGTTTTACCTGAGACTAGATAAACAATTTAGACTTTTCAATTTCATAAGTGAAAAAAACTCCCTTAGTTGAATGATGATTTAGAGGAGGTGAGTTGAGAAAGCAACTATATATCATTTTTAGGTCAAAACTAGCTTGGTTATTCCTAGAACAGACTAGCTCACAAATGATTCTTGGACAGCAAGACTGATTCATTTCAAGATACATTAATTAAGCACATGCTTTGTATTATGCATCCTACTATCATTAAAACATAATAGCTCTGTACAATCACTTATCTTTATTTATTTATTTATTTATTTATTTATTTAATTTATTTATTTATTTATTTATATTTTTCCGAAGCTGGAAACGCGGAGGCAGTCAGTCAGACTCCCGCATGCGCCCCACTGGGATCCACCCAGCACGCCCACCAGGGGGCGTCGCTCTGTCGCGACCAGAGCCACTCTAGCACCTGGGGCAGAGGCCAAGGAGCCATCCCCAGCGCCCGGGCCACCTTTTGCTCCAATGGAGCCTTGGCTGCAGGAGGGGAAGAGAGAGACAGAGAGGAAGGAGAGGGGGAGGGGTGGAGAAGCAGATGGGCGCTTCTCCTGTGTGCCCTGGCCAGTAATCGAACCCGGGACCTCCACACGCCAGGCCGATGCTCTACCACTGAGCCAATCGGCCAGGGCCCAATCACTTATCTTTAATGAACATTTGCAACTTAAATATTAATAATTCAGCAAGACCTATGCAAAATGTCTGATGTAAAGATCCATCTATTACATTCAATTTTATAAATGTTTTCCTTTAATCAACTTGCAGTTTTCTTCACTATCACTACATTTCATAGTCGCCTAACGGCATATAGCATTTTTAAATGCTTACAAATGACTCTTAAGCACCTGCTTTAAAATAGTAAAAACGAGTCTTATATGTACAATGATTTTATTTTATTTTATTTTTTCAATTTTATTTATTCATTTTAGAGAGGAGAGAGAAAGGGAGAGAGAGAGAGAGACAGAGAGGGAGAGAAAGAGGAGGGAGAGACAGAGAGAGAAGGTGGGGAGGAGCTGGAAGCATCAACTCCCATATGTGCCTTGACCAGGCAAGCCCAGAGTTTCAAACCGGCAACCTCAGCATTTCCAGGTCGATGCTTTCTTTATCCACTGCGCCACCACAGGTCAGGCATATGTACAATGATTTTAAATTCAAATTCCTCAGTGCTGTACTTTAGAATGGTTATGAATTTGTCAATTAGTAAAATTTAAAGAAAAGGCTAAATTTTCCATTAATTTTATTGTTATTGTTATCTTTAAGGTTGTTTAATGTCAGTTTCTTTAAAAGCCAGTCACAAGTTATAAATGATTACCGCATTTTCTGCTCCATATGACGCATCCCCCCCCCAAAGTACAGGGGAAAAGCCTGTGCATCTTATGGAGCAAATATACGGTATTTTATTAAATATTTTAACATATCATTTGGTTCAGAATATTTTTGTTCTTATTTTCCTCCTTAAAACCCTAGGTGTGTCTTATGGTCAGGTGCGTCTTATGGAGCGAAAAATATGGTATTTCAACTTTTCTGAAAGCCATGCTCCATCTGTTCTAAAAATTCTCAATGGTTTTGGTCAACACAGCAATCAAGAATGACAATTAAAACTAGAAAAAGTCTTAAGAACAAATAATATACTCAAGAGAAAACAACCCAATGTGCAGATTCATCATGAGTCGAGACATTTTAGCATTCCCTCTCAGGACAGAGTCCTCCCATTAGAAATATTTTGTTATACTGATGTCAAGTGCTGAAAGTCAAAATACAAAGCCCTTGAATCTTATCAGATCTATACCAACTCCTTTAAGTTCTTGCATTTTTTTTTCTTTTGTATTTCTCTGAAGTTGGAAACGGGGAGGCAGTCAGACTCCCGCATGCGCCCAACAGGGATCCACTCGGCATGCCTACCAGGGGGCAATGCTCTGCCCATCTGGGGTGTTGCTCTGTTGCAACTAGAGCCATTCTAGCACCTGAGGCAGAGGCGACAGAGCCATCCTCAGCGCCCGGGCAATTGCTGCTCCAATGGAGCCTTGGCTGCGGGAGGGGAAGAGAGAGACAGAGAGGAAGGAGAGGGGAAGGGGTGGAGAAGCAAATGGGCGCTTCTCCTGTGTGCCTTGGCCAGGAATCGAACCCAGGACTCCTGCACGCCAGGCCGACGCTCTACCACTGAGCCAACCGGCCAGGGCCTTAAGTTCTTGCATTTTTACTTCATTTTCTCTCAGACAAAAAATTTTCATCAACATACTAATCCACCCCTAAGTGGGTGCTCCACCACTTATTACAATCTATAGTGAAGGTTAAGGAGTTCCCAAGCTAGTTTCAATATTTCAATAACTTCTAACTGCCGTAACAAATCTCACATAGTTGAAACTTATTTGTAGTATTTATGTTCTATAAAGTTGCCACAAACTCTGATTTAGCCAATATGGAACCTTTTCTCCAAAAGGTAATAATAATAATGTAAGGTTAAGTTCCTGCAAGCCTCTCGTCCTATTTTCATCAGCCGATCAATACATAACCCTGTTTTTATGTATTTCTATTTAAAGACACCGTATTAAATATAATATGGTTATTTATTAACACTGAATTCATGTCAAGAGAACTATAATTCATACTTAAATAAAACTTACCTAACACTTATTTTCTCCCTAAGATACATCACAACCTTACTGCACTTAGGAACACCACACAGCACTTAATTCAGCACTAGGGGTTCATTTTAAAAAGCAAAACCTCACCTCCAAAAACCACAAAATGCCAAAGATGCGGCACAAAATAGACCATGAAAAAACACTGTTTACAGCATAATTGCTGTAAAAAGGCAGAGCATAACCTTATTCAGCTCAGTTCACAACATTTGCCCTGGCAACTCAAATTTTTCACAACTCTGCACATGTCTGTAAATAACCATGAAAGCTTCAAGACTTTGGGGTTACAAATAAATTTAACAAGTAGCTGAGTTTGTAAATATGGAACCTAGAAATAAGAAAAATCAACTGTTCACATATTTATAATTAGTTCTACGTATGTTTCTTGACTAGAAAGTTATATGGGAACATTAGCTATCTCCATGCTGATCAGAAGTATTGCAGTAATACAATTTGTTTAGTGAACAAAACCTTTGAAAATATGAGAAAAAGTATTGAAATTTCTAAAATTATTTTTATTCATTCATTCATTTTAGAGAAGAGAGGCAGAGAGAGAGAGAGAGAAAGAGAGAGAGAGAGAGAGAGAGAGAGAGAGAGAGAAAGGGAGGAGCAGCAGGAAGCATCAACTCCCATATATGCCTTGACCAGGCAAGCCCAGGGTTTTGAACCAGTGACCTCAGCATTCCAGGTCAACACTTTATCCACTGCGCCACCACAGGTCAGGGATAAATGAAATCTTTTATAGGAAAAAGGTTATCCAGGACATACACATATGTATAAAAAAATACACAGAATTTTTTTTTTGTGTGTGTGTGTGACAGAGAAAGAGAGAGACAGGGAAAGGAGCAGATAGGGACAGATACACAGGAAGGGAGAAAGGTGAGAGAAGCATCAATTATTCATTGCAGCACCTTAGTTGTTCACTGAATGCTTTCTCATATGTGCCTTGACCAGGGGGCTCCAGCAAAGCGAGCGACCCCTTGCTTAAGCCAGTGACCTTGGATCAAGTAAGTGACTTTGGGCTTCAAGCCAGCAACCATGGGGTCATGTCTATGATCCTATGCTCAAGCCAGTGACCCTGTGCTCAAGCTGGAGACCTCGGGGTTTTGAACCTGGGTCCTCTGCATCCCAGGTTGACACTCTATCCACTGTGCCACCACCTGGTCAGGCTACATGTTAATTCATTTTTTTTTAATTTTTTTTTTACAGAGACAGAGAGAGAGTCAGAGAAAGGGACAGATGGGGTGCAGACAGACAGGAACAGAGAAAGATGAGAAGCATCAATCATCGGGGGGTTTTTTTGTTGTGACACCTTAGTTGTTCATTGACTGCTTTCTCGTATGTGCCTTGATCGTGGGCCTTCAGCAGACCGAGTAACCCCTTGCTTAAGCCAGATGAGCCCGCGCTCAAGCTGGTGACCTCGGGGTCTCGAACCTGGGTCCTCCGCATCCCAGTCCAATGCTCTATCCACTGCACCACTGCCTGGTCAGGCTACATGTTAATTCTTGATAGCCACTCCCTACCTTCACAAAACCACAATCTCTTTACTCTATTTTCAGTTTTTTTCCACAGCACTTATCATCATATGACATTATTAAGCTAAACCATATGAAACTGCCAATTTTTAGGTCAAAAATGGCCAAATAACAGCAATTTTAAAACATTCAACCTATTATTTGCTTGCTATCTCTACAACTTGAATATAACTCAAACGGAAAAATCTGTTTCCTTTACTTTTACAATCTAGAGCCTATTCTAGAACTTGATGTCCAATACATATTTGTAAAGTGAGTGATTATACAATCATTACTAGACAGCATCCTTAATATAAAGTACAAATACCCATTCTAACAATCACTTAATATAATGGTATATTCTCTTTCATCATTATTTCTATGTGCATTTTTCAAATCAAAATTCATACACATAGTTTTGCATCCTGCTCCCCCCCCCCACACACACGTAACATGTCACATGGTTGATGTCTTAAAACTGTTAACGGCTATACAAAAACCTTCTAAGTAGTCTCTAATTTAACTATATCCATTTCCTGTTATAATATTTAGGCTACTTCTGATTATTTTTAATATTGATTATAATGTTTTGATGAACATCTTTGTACTATGTCTGCATTCCTATTAGTTCTTTAAAACATAGTTATTAGGTTATAACATACAAACTTTATTAAGCCCTTGATGGACAACATTATGTTGCTTAAGATAAAGCTTCAGCTCTGGCCAGTTGGCTCAGTGGTAGAATGTCAGCCTAGCTTGTGGATGTCCTGGGTGCAATTCCTGATCAGGGCACACAGGAAAAGCAACCATTTGTTTCTCAGCCCCTCTCCCTCTCACTTCTCTCTTTCTTTCTCTCTCTCTCTCTTCCCCTCCCACAGCCATGGCTCAATTGAAGCAAGTTGACCCCAGGCGCTGAGGATGGCTCCATTGCCTCCATCTCAGGCACTAAAAAAGAGCGCAGTTGTGAGCATGGCCCTAGATGGGCAGAGTATTGACCCCCAGTGGGCTTGCCAGGTGGATTCAGTCAGGGCACATGTAGGAGTCTCTCTGCCTCCCCTCCTCTCACTGAATTAAAAAAAAAAGTAAAGCTTTATTTCTTAATTAAAATTCTAAATTTATTTTAAAGTGACTCTAGACAGTGCATTAAGATATGCTTATTAAGCACACTTTACATACAGAAAACTTATAATATGGTTTACTAATCTGCTATCACTCAATGTAGATTTAAGTGTTTTAATGTTACTAATGAGACACAATTTTAAGAGTTAGGCTAACCAACTTATTATTTCATTTAGTTTTTTCTAATAAACCTAATCAACTTTTTTAAATGAAAAGGTTTAATCTGATGATTTGATTTAAAACAAAGAAAAACTTCCTTTTAAAGAAAATATGACAAGAGGTATGTGAGTGGTAGGGCTCTCAGATTCTTTTTGAATTTGGGTAAAACTAGCCCTTTCTGTTGTCTTTAAGGATTTTTTGTAAACTTTAACTCATTCAAAGCTCTAGATCCTCACTTTCTTATGGACACATGACTTTTTGTATTAACCTTTACTTAGGACCATTACTTATGTAAGTAGTCTTGATGTATTTTATTTTGAGAAATATAGCCTGACCTGAAGTGACTCAGTGGATAAAGTGTCAACCTGGAACTCTGAAGTCGCTGGTTCAAAACCCTGTGCTTGCCCAATCAAGGCACATATGGGAGTTGATGCTCCTGCTCCTCCCCCCTTCTCTCTCTCTCCTCTTTACAATGAATACTCTAAAAAAAAAAAGAAAAATATTAGAAATGACTTATATGAAAATCATAATTTCTTTACATCAGTTGTTTTGAACCTTTTTTACACTAGGAGACCAGTGAAAATAGAATTACAGTATTTCAGGGACCACTAAGGTAAAAATCACCCTGAGCATAAGCGAATTTGAATAAGATTATTGGGTCTGTAATCTTCATACATCAGGCTGATTAACTTTTTTGTAGACTGATGATTGAAAAACCACTGCTGTTAATGACTCATAGATTTTTCTTCCCTCAAGGAAATTATTTGTAATTTTAATGACAGGTTTCATTTTTAAGAGCCTTCTAACACTGATTGTTTATAACATCTGTGGTCATTACAATCTTTTCTTCTAAGTCTCTGAAATGGCTTTCAATGAACCCCTAACTAATATGAACTCTGGGGTGACTCAGTCACTACCTTTGGATTCCCATGACTTCTATTTCTATCTGGAAAGCAAAAACTAGTATTTTGGAAAAGCATGAGCTTTGGCATCACGTATTTGTCACTAGCAGAGTAAAAATCTTCTCTGAGTCTCCATTTCCACATTAATAAATGAAAAATAGCACTTACTGAGCACCTATTTTATATAAAGTACTTTATATACTCTATACATGAGTAGAAAGTACTGTATCATTTATAAGAAAAGTAAGCTTAGAAATAAATAATTTGCTTAAGAGTTACAGAACTCATAAATGCTAGAGTCAGGATTTATTAAATCCAGGTCTAATTCGAAGCTCACATTCTTTTTTACTACACCACAAAGCGGTAACTATAAAATGAGTCTGTGTGCCCAAAGAGATGTTCAGTAATGGTTAATTCCATATGCCCCTCCCTACTTTTCCTTCTTGGTCAGAATCACTTTCATACCAGCAATTCTCATCAACTTTTAGATTAAACTCCCTGCAAAGCATTTATTAAAAGCTCTGATAATCTTTATAAGTGTATTGTTTAATTAATCCACTAATTAAAACCAAAAATAACCCTGGCTGGATGGCTCAGTTGGTTAGAGCATCATCCCAAAGCAAAGAGGTTGCTGGTTCTATCTCAGGCCAGGGCACATACAAGAACTGATCTATGTTCCTTTCTCTCTCTCTCTTAGATGCTGCCTATTTGATTCCCAATCAGGGCACATATAAGAACAGATCGATGTGTCATACCCCCTGCCCCATTCATCTCTCACTAAAATCAATTAAAAAATAAATAATTTTTAAAATTTATTTAAAAATTGATTTAGAGCAAGAAGAAAGGGATGAGAGAAAAACATCAATTTGTTGTTCCATTTATTTATGCACTCATTGGTTGATTCTTGTATGTGCCCTGACCAGGTATCAAACTGCAACCTTGGTATATCGGGATGGTGCTCTAACCACTTAGTTATCAGCACAGAGCCACCAAACATAGTCTTAAAAAGAGCCTTACAGGCCCTGGCCGGTTGGCTCAGTGGTAGAGCGTTGGCCTGGTGTGCGGGAGTCCTGGGTTCAATTCCCGGCCAGGGCACACAGGAGAAGCGCCCATCTGCTTTCCACCCCTCCCCCTCTCCTTCCTCTCTGTCTCTCTCTTCTCCTCCCGCAGCCAAGGCTCCACTGGACCAAAGTTTGCCCGGCGCTGGGGATGGCTCTGTGGCCTCTGCCTCAGGTGCTAGAATGGCTCTGGTTGCAGGCAGAGCATCGCCCCCTGGTGGGCATGCCGGGTGGATCCCGGTCCGGCGCATGCGGGAGTCTGACTGCCTCCCCGTTTCCAGCTTCGGAAAAATACAAAAAAAAAAAAAAGAGCCTTACATACAACATTAAAAAACCATGGTTAGAGAAACAGAAAAAGTCAAGAAACCAAACTAATTCATCATACTGTGCTATTTATCCTCAAAATTCTTAAAACATACCATCTGGAGGAAAGGTTAAATAAAAGTCATTCTGTGAGTTATTCAGATCAAGACAACAAAAATACTTGAGTAGTTTTCCAGAAACCAAGCAACCATCAAACAGATAAGAACCTTGCAGTTGTCAGTATCATCATGGAACTATATAGTTCCTCTCAATTATCTTCTCATTTTCTCTTCATACATTAAATTGTGAGGAGCCAATTAACTGAAGGAAAGAACGTCTCCTAGGCCTCAACACTACCTTTCATATTAATTTAAAGCCTACAAATCAGGTAAACTGATCTAAATGGATAGAAATAAAGAATAGAACAGCAATAGATATTTCTGTTTCTTAAAAGTTAAAAAAAAAAAGGTTTACGAATTAAGGTTTGTAAATAGGTTTTTACTACCAAACTGTAGCACAGTACTATACTGAAGGAATTTTAAATGCACCAGCTGATTTAAAATAACCTACACTATGCCATGGCAGGATAGCTTGGTTGGTTACAGCATCACCCAAAAGCATGGAGGTTGCTGGGTTCGATCCCTGGTCAGGGCACATACAGGAACAGACTAATGTTCCTGTTTGTCTGTCTCTCTCTCCCCTTTTCTCTCTCACTAAAATCAATAAATAAAAATAAATTTTAAACCTACAATAAGCTTAACAGGCAGCTTCTTAGATTGATGAAAATGTTCTAAGACTGGAATGTGAGGACGGTTGCACAACACTGTAAACTTACTAAAAAATCACTAAATTATACACTTAAAATAGGACTCAGAAATACTCCCTCAAAATTTGTAATTAGTAAGGTGACCAGATGCTCCTTCCTTATATTACTACCTTGAAATTAATACCAGCATTTAGATCTATTGTTCCGTAAATCTGCATGCCTAACTTGAATTGAACCCCAAAATATAATTTTACCATATGGGGGCCTCCAGGTACTGGATTACATTATAGCCCTCTTCAATAAATAAGTGTTCTTGAATATGAGACCCGTGTGCAAACTACCTAAAACACCACCAGTAAGAAATGCCTTAATGACCAGGCGGTGATACAGGGCATAGAGCATTGAACTCAGACAAGGAGAACCCAGGTTCAAAACCCGAGGTCACTGGCTTGAGCGTGAGCTAACTAGCTGGAGCGCAGGGTTGCTAGCTGGAGCATGGAATCATACATGACCCTATGGCCGCTGGCTTCAGCAAGGAGTGACTTACACTGCTGTAATCGTCCCCCGCCCCATCAAGGCACATATAAGAAAGCAATCAATGAATTAAGGAGACTAAGGAACCACAACAAAGAATTGATGCTTCTCATCTCTCTCCTCCTGTCTGTCCCTCTCTGTCTCTGTCACAAAAAAAAAAAAAACACCCTTAATAAAATCACATGGAAGAGCCTGACCGGGTGGTCGTGCAGTGGATAGAGCATCAGACTGGGATGCGGAAGACCCAGGTTTGAGACCCCGAGGTCACCAGCTTGAACGAGGGCTCATCTGGTTTGAGCAAAAGCTCACCAGCTTGAGCCCAAGGTCGCTGGCTCAAGCAAGGGGTCACTTGGTCTGCTGAAGGCCCACGGTCAAGGCACATATGAGAAAGCAATCAATGACCAACTAGGGTGTCGCAACGAAAAACCAATGATTGAGGCCTCTCATGTCTCTCCGTTCCTGTCTGTCTGTCCCTGTCTATCCCTCTCTCTGACTCTGTTAAAAAAAAAAAAAATCACATGGAAGAAAAAAAAAGATGTATAAGGGAACATAAGTTTGGATAAATAATACAACGAATAAACTTAAAAGATTTATATATTTTTTTATTTTGGGGGGGGAGAGAGAGAGAGAGAGAGAGAGAGAAGAAGAAGAGGAGGAGGAGGAGGAGGAGGAGGAGGAGGAGGAGGAGGAGGAGGAACGGGAAGCATCAACTCCCGTATGTGCGGGTTTTGAGTCAGTGACCTCAGCATTCCAGGCAGATGCTTTATTCACTGCACCACCACAGGTCAGGCCTAAAAAAATTCTATTTTTAAAAATCAAAATATTAAAATCATAGCTATTTCCAGTTGTTTTTTGTTTTTTTGTTTTTGTATTTCTCTGAAGTGAGAAGCAGGTAGGAAGAGAGACAGACTTCCACATGCGCCTGACAGGCATCCCCAGCATGCTCACTAAGGGCCAATGCTCAGCCCATCTGGGGCATTGCTCCATTGCAACTGGAGCCATTCTAGTGCCTGAGGCAGAAGCCATGGAGCCATGCTCAGAGCCCAGGCCAACTTTGTTCCAGTAGAGCCTTGGCTGTGTGAGGGAAAGAGAGAGAGAGAAAGGAGAAGGCGAAGGGTGGAGAGGCAAATGGGAGCCTCTCCTGTGTGTCCTGACCAGGAATCGAACCTGGGACTTCCACACACTGGGCTGATGCTCTACTGCTGAGCCAACTGGCCAGGGCCCTACTGTTTTTATGTGTCTAAAACAGTCTTTGAATATAAGATCTGGAAAATAATTCTCATGTCTTTGTAAAATATGATACAAAAATTTCATTAGAATTCAATATATACTGCCTGGCCTGTAGTGGCACAGTGGATAGAATGTCGACCTGAACGTTAAGGTCCAGTTCAAAACCCTGGGCTTGCCCTGAGGAGGCACATACGACAAGCAATGAACAATTAAAGTGAAGCAACTATGAGTTGATACTAATCACTACCCCCTTCTCTCTCCTCTTGCTATAAAATCAATAAATAAAAATTTTAAAGCCTGACCAGGCAGTGGCGCAGTGGATAGAGCGTCGGACTGGGATGCAGAGGACCCAGGTTCGAGATCCCAAGGTCGCCAGATTGAGCGCGGGCTCATCTGGTTTGAGCAAAAAGCCCAGCAACTTGGACCCAAGGTCGCTGGCTCCAGCAAGGGGTTCCTCGGTCTGCTGAAGGCCCCCGGTCAAGGCACATATGAGAAAGCAGAAAGCAATCAATGAACAACTAAGGTGTTGCAATGCGCAACGAAAAACTAATGATTGATGCTTCTCATCTCTCTCCGTTCCTGTCTGTCCCTCTGTATCTCTCTCTCTCTGTAAAAAGAAAAAAAAAATTTTTTAAAAGGAATTCAATATATACCATGGTGCTGAAACAAGCAAAGACACAAATTACATGTACAAGATACAGTACTTAACCTCTGGGCTTCAACTTGCTCATTTGCAGAATTAGGGTAACAGTAAACATCCTTAAGAGGTTGTTGAGAACTAAATAATACAGTATTTATATGTATCTAGCATATAGACAATTTTCAGTAGATTTTGATTTTAGTATTACTTTTATAGGAATTTTAAAAATTACCTAGAGCAATCTTTTACAATATTCAATATACAGCAAACTGCCTGGGAATCAAGTTAAAATGAGATTGTTATTCGAGAAGATCTCTGTGGAACATAAAATTTGCATTTCTAGTTAAGTGCCCAGAGGTACCAAGAAAGAACACTTTTGAGTTACAAGGACAGCTCTCAAACTTCAGCACACAAAAGCTTGACGGGTGGTGGTACAGTGGATAGTGTTCACCTGGCACACTGAAGTCCCCAACTTGAGCGCAGGCTTGGCGTAGAATCATAGACATGATCCCAAGGCTGCTGGCTTGAGCAAGGTGTTACCCTGGTCAGCTTGAGCACCCTGATCATATGAGAAGGAATCAGTGAACAACTACAGTGATGTCACTACGAGTTGATGCTTCTCATCTTTCCCCCTTCACGTGTGTCTCTCTCACTCCAAAAAAGAAAAAAGAAAAACAAAGAAAAAAACCTTCACACATCCAAGTCACTTGGAAAGGTTGTATAAAACACAGATTTCTGTGTTCCATCCCAGCGTTGGAGAGAATCAGCATTTAAAACAAGTTCCGAAGTGATGATATGCTCCTATTCCCAGGCCCATATTTTGAGGACTACTGCTCACAGGTTCTCAGCTAGGATGTATATCAGTCATTTATGAGGTGCTTGTTTCTTTGATTAAATGTGTCCTGACTATACCCTAGCATTGGTTCTCAATATGTGGTCTCCTAACCTACTAAATCTGAAACTCTAAGAATGGGGCCTAGCCATCCACTGTTTTAAAAACAAACAAACAAGTATTCCAGGTAGTAATATTGCACGCTCAAGTTTGAGAGTCACGCCTGACCAGGAGGTGGTGCAGTGAATGAACTGTGGGCCTGGGATCCTGAGGACCCAGGTTCAAAACCGTTAGGTTGCTAGCTTAAGCGCGGGCTCTTCCAGCTTGAGCAGAGGGTCATTGGCTTGAGCGTGGGATCATAGATACGACCCCATGATCACTGGCTTGAGCAAGGGGTCACTGGCTTGACTGGAGGCCCCAGTCAAGGCACATATGAAAAAGCAATCAATGAACAACTAAGGTGCCACAACTATGTGATGATGCTTCTCGTCTCTCTTCCTGTCTGTCCCTGTCTCTAAAGTCTGAGAACCACTACCTTATAGCTACAAATAAATCATTTCCTTGTTGAAATTTTGCTAACTACAGTAAGAAAAAAATCTACCTATTGATATATGATTTAGGTCAAACTGGAAAATATCCTGCCTCTAATCAAGTAAGAACAGCATTTATACAACTTTAGTGGTAACTCTATAACCATTATATATATATAGTCAATTACTCTCTACTTCATCATGAGATAATGTTCTCCCATAATATAATGTCCCCCCAAAGTCAGACATTTAAAATCTCCAGGCAACCCCCCCCCCTTTTTCTTAATTTTAGTGAGAAGAGGGGAGGCAGACAGGTACCTGCATGCACCAGGACCAGGATCCACCTGGGAAGCCCAGAGGGTGATGCTCTGTCCATATGGGACTGTTGCTCAGCAACCAAACCTTTTTTTTTTTTTTTTTTTTTTTTTAGTGCCTGAGTGGGGAGCCATCCTCAGAGCAGGCCAACTCAAACCAATCAAGCCATGGCTGCAAAAGGAGAGAGGGAGAGGTGGAGAGACAGAGAGAAAGGAAAGGGGTGGAGAAGCAGATGGTCACTTCTCCTGTGCGCCCTAAGAATCTAACCCAGAAGATCCACATGCGGGGTCAACGCTCTACCACTGAGCCAAAAAAAAAATCTTTTAAAGACAAGCCTGTCCAGTGGTGGCGCAGTGGATAGAGCATCCACTTGGGAATCTGAGGACCCAAGTTTGAAACCCTGAGGTGGCTAGCTTAAGTACAGACTCACTGGCTTGACCCCAAGGTCATTGGCTTGAGCCAGGGGTCAATGGCTCAGCTGGAGCCCTCCCCTCTCCACCCCCTCACTCCCGTCAAGGCACACATGAGAAGCAATCAGTGAACACTAAAGTGATGCAGCTACAAGTTGATGCTTCTCATCTCTCCCTGTGTGTGTCTCTCTTAAAAAATAAAATTTTTTCAAAAAAGAAATGACAAAATCTTTGCATAACATTTAATTTCCATAAAAGTTCACTATGAGTGAGCTCACAAGATCACTAGAGTCTGAAAAATAGGTACATTTTAATCTTAAATTATTCTGGAACAAAACAGCTAATTTCAACAGCTATAGGCCATTTATAATACTCTGGCCCTAATTAACAACTGACATAACCAAAATTTATAAAGAAAATTAAATGTATTTTCCAGGCTAACCATGGTACTTATCTGAAAGAAAAATTATGTGCATGAACAGTAATAAATCTTTCATTATGCCTTTCTTTAAAATTAAGGAAGTGAAATGGGAGGCATAGAAAAATGCAAAGGGAAGATTTCTGCTATGAAACTTGCACTTACACTTGTAGCCAGCCAGAAAGGAAATACTAAGTAAGGCTCCTAGCTGATTCTCAATTTTCTGGTAGCCTACAATTTGATTTTATAATCTCCATACCACAATGCTGTATTGTTCATAAATATAAATACCTTAAAAGTAAAATGGATTTCAGGGGGTGGGGGAGGGTGGAAGGGAATAGAGAGACAAATATATACCCCACATTGGTGGAATATAAAACTGAGACTCATGGACACAGATGAAAGGAAAGTAGTTAACAGGGGAAAGGGCTTGGGGGAAAAGGATTAAAGAGGGGCAAATATATGATGACCGGAAATGATTTGACTTCGGCTGATGGGCACACAACACAATGAACAGTTCAAATGCTATAGAGATGTTCACCTGAAACCTATGTACTGTACTCTTAGTGATCAATGTCACCCCATTAAATTCAATTTACAAATTAAAAAAAAAAAGGAAAATGTATTAAACTTAAACTGGGATGTTGTTTCTCCGGGGAGGGGCACTGACAACACTCTTGGAATTAAAACAGAATACGAGAAAGTGTCTGTCATAAAAACTAGAATGGGTAATGAATCACTGCTTGAAAGGAATTCAAAGAATGAAAAGAAAGCTGCCAAGTCATAGGACAGAAAGTCCAAAAATGCCATTTGCTGGTCAGGAATGCTGTACTAAAATATTCAAAACAAAAAATTTTAAGTGGAAAAATAAAAAAATAGGAAGTGCTGTTGTAGGTCATCAATGACAGCAATTAAAAGTATCCTGTTTGCCCAAATAACAAAACACAAAGAGGTCTATCACACAATCTGAAAGCAAAGACAACTTTCCTCTGATGACCAACTCCTTCTTGGGAATTCTTAAAAACTATGAATGCCATGAGAGAAAAGTATAAATCAGTGCTAAAATTGCCACACATAATATCGCAATGAGTTCCAGACTTCTCAGATTACTCTTAACAAGATAAAGATGAAATCACATTTATAAAGAAAATTAAAGTTTAAAAGTATACAAATTTATTCTAATGTACTATACACCAAAAATAGTGGTTTCTCGTGGAGAAAAGGGGAGTTCTAATGATACAATAGGGCACAGTTTCTGGTGTATGGTAATATTAGGCTTCTAGCTCATAATTGTGTAAATTGTTCAAATTGTGCAAATTCACTGTATACTTACAATAACATTATTTGTTCCTATAATTATATTTACATTTTTCTATAAAGCAGGGAGGAACTTGCTCTGGCCAGACAGATCAGTTGGTTATCATTCCAAAGCACAGAGGTTGCTGGTTTGATTCCCGGTTAGGGCACAAACAGGAACAAATCTAAGTTCCTGTCTCTCTTGCCCTCTCTTCCTTTCCTTCTAAAATCAATCAATAAATAAAAATTTTTAAAAAAACCAACAAAACCATGTCCAGTTGGCTCAGTGTTAGAGTGCTGGCCCAGAGTATGGATATCCCGGTTTTGATTGCCGGTCATGGCACACAGGAGAAGCAACCATCTGCTTCTCCACCCCTCCTCATCCTCTCTCTCTCTTCCACTCCCACAGCCATGGCTCAATTGATTTGAGTGCATCAGGCCCAGGTGCTGAGGATGGCTTCCTGGAGGCTCTGCCTCAGGCACTAAAAATGCTTGGTTGTGAGCATGGCCCCAGATAGGCAGAGCATCGGCCCCAGATAGGCAGAGCATCAGCCCCAGATGGGGGTTGCTGGGTGGATCCTGGTCAGGCACATGTGGTAGTCTGTTTATTTCTCCTCTCAACTTGGAAAAAGAAGAAAAAAAACCCAGGGAGGGTAAAAAAGGACATTTCTCCCTCAGGATATAAAACATATTACTGCCCTGGCCAGATGGCACAGTTGGTTCAAGTATCGTCCAAAAGCACAAAGATTGCTGGTTTGACTACCAGTCAGCGCATATACAGGAGTAGCTCAATGTTCTTATCTCTCTCTCTCCTTCCCTCTCTCACTAAAATCAATAAATAAAAATTTAAACAAAAGAATTTTAAAAAACTAAAACATCACTGCAAAAACATTTTAAAATTATATTCAGTGGAGTGTCAAGATTAAAAATTACAGGTTTCCAGTGAGAAATAGAAAGTTGATATAGAGAAGAATTACAAAGTTCCCTGAAAGCTATCAATAGATAAATCTCCCAAACACACACACCTTTATCAGGAGGAAAAAATCTTGGTATCTACCTCTATAATACAAGCTATGCCAAATAAAGCATTATTTCATTTTATTTATGAAATACATTACTCTGGGTACTAATGGAAAGTATATACAAACTGCACACTGTTTTCCTTAAACTTCTGACCAATTAAAAAAAGTATAAAAGCCTGACCTGTGGTGGCGCAGTGGATAAAGCATCGACCTGGAAATGCTGAGGTCGGTTCAAAACCCTGGGCTTGCCTGGTCAAGGCACATATGGGAGTTGATGCTTCCAGCTCCTCCCTCCCTTCTCTCTCTCTGTCTCTCCTCTCTCTCTCTCTCTCCCCCCCTCTCCTCTCTAAAATGAATAAATAAAAAAAATTAAAAAATAAAAATAAAAAAAGTATAAGAAAACTAGTAAAGAGAGTAAATAAGTGCCAGAATAGTCAGCAACAGGTTATTTCCTGAACCATTTCAGTGCCATTTTACAAATCAACTCACCCCTTTATGGAGTAGCTGAATTCCAGTAGAAATTAAAGGTATAAATTATGCTGGCCTTGGCTGGTTGGCTCAGTGGTACAGCACAGGCCCAGCGTGTGGAAGTCCCAGGTTCGATTCCCCATCAGGGCACACAGAAGATGTGCCCATCTGCTTCTCCACTCCTCCCCCTCCTGCTTCTGTCTCTTTTCCTCCCCTCCTGCAACCCTGCAACCGTGACTTGATTAGAGCGAGTTGGCCCCAGGCGCTGAGAATGGCACCATGGCTTCTGCCTAAGGCGTTAAAAATGGCTCTCGCTGCAACAGAGAAAGGGCCCCAGATGGGCAGAGCACTGCCCCATAGAGGGCTTACAGGATAGATCCCAGTCAGCACGCATACAGGAGTCTGTCTCTGCCTCCCCTCCTCACTAAAAAAATAAAAAGTATGAATTATATCCCAATCCCCTTTTAATTCTCATCCCAAACCAAGGAAGAAGGAAATTTCATCACATCATGTTCTTCTGCAATTCTTTTTATGAGACCCCAAGAAAAGGACACACATCTTTTCAAATATTTACTATGGTTTCACATCGAAATTAATGTCTTTTCTTCCTAGCATTAATGCAATCATACTTGTAAAACAGCAGAAAATGTCAAAAAATGGCTCTGGAGCCATCAGTTTTAAAATGTAAATAAATATCTCACTTTTTAGAATGATTATTTTAAGATCTTGAATAATTATTTCATAAGGGAAAAAAATCACACCTTCATAAACAATAGGAAGTTTTGGTATTAAAAACACCCTCACTAGCATTGATACCCTCACTAATGGTCACCTGGAATTCTTATTCATTATGAAATTTCAGAATATGCCCTACGTTGCCATGCTGTCTTAACAGCTGAAGAAAGGTAATGTGATTCTAGTAACTTGAGTCCTGGAACTACCAATTAGCACTTTTTCATTAAGTAGATTAGAAACATGACGTTCAGCTGTGTATTACTCTAGTTAATAAAGGAAACAATTTAAGCATAAATCCTAAATTGTGGATCTTAGAAGTTTACTTCTCGCTTGACCTGTGGTGGCGCAGTGAGTAAATCGTCCACCTGAAATGCTGAGGTCTCTAACGTTAGAGATCCCAGGTCAAGGCACATATGAAAAGCAACTACTACAAGTTTATGCTTCCTGTTCCTCCCTGCCCCTTCTCTTCCTAGTCTCTCTCAAAAAAACAAACAAAAAAAAACCCCTTTACTTCTCTAATTATATAATATCTACCAAAATAGTTTTTCTCTTTATAGCCTCTTTAGCAATTTCACATTTTGTCCATTCAAGAAAAAAAAATTGCTTCATTTAGTCCTACTAAATTCTGGGGTATGGTAAAAGAATAGTTCAAATTTTTGCTGGCAAGAAAAGAAATTATAAAACAATGTTTTGTACAGAATAAGCTTTATTATTCTTAATTTATAAAGTACTCTTAGAAGTCAATCAGAAAGCAAATACTAGGGCAAGTTATATTAAACATGTCAAAGAATAATCTAAGAAACAGTATTAATATTCTTTAAAATTTAGGATGAAAATAAACAATATCAAATATAAACCTTTAAAATGTAAAGATAAAACATAAAGCAATGAGAACATAAAGGATTGTTTAACAGAGTTAAGACAAGCAGCAATTTGACGAAAACATTTAGATTCTCACCTTATACCAATACCAGATGATGTTAAAACTTAAATTTATTTAAATCTAACTTAAAAAAACTAAAGAAATAGTATTAAGTCAATACTGTTTATTTATTACATTTCTAAAGCAGGTATTTCATAAGATTAGTAGTACAAAATCAGGCCAAAAGACTTAATTTTAAAATTGTTTATCTTAAAAATTCACAAAAGAAATATATCTATTAAGCATTAAATAATGTTTCACCTCAATAGTAATCTAAGAAAAAAAGTGGTATGACTCACATCCTATTAAGTTTTTATAAATAGTATTTAATGTTGAGGTATAGAGCAACAGCCACTTCAATGTAAACACAAATTGATACTTTTTTTTTTTTTTAACTGAGAGAAAAGGAGATAGTGACAGACCCGCATGCACCCTAACCCAGATCCATCCAGCAACCCCTGTCTGGGGCTGATCCTGGAATCAACCAAGCTTTCCTCAGTGCCTGAGGCTGACATCAGAACCAATCAAACTGCTGACTGTGAAAGAGGGATAGCAGGGGTAGAGGGAGGGGAAGAAGCAGATGGTCACTTCTGTTGCGTGCTCTAACCAGGGGTCGACCAGGATGTCCATATGCTGGGCCAACACTCCATCCACTGAGCAAACCAGCCAGGACACAAATTGATACTTTTTATAAATATTGTGAAAATGGGTTGCAAAAGCTTTTAAAATGTACCTAGATAATAATATATACTATATATAGGAAATCTGTATAAATGTTCTTCACACTGTCATTTATTTATACATGCAAAAAGTTAGAATAGGGGAATGATACATCTATACATGGAACATCATACATCCATTTATAACGATTATTAAGACCGACTGTGGCCTGACCTGTGGTGGCACAGTGGATAAGCATCGACCTGGAATGCTGAGGTCACTGGTTCAAAACCCCAGGCTTACCTGGTCAAGGCACATATGAGAATTGATACTTCCTGCTCCTCTCTCCTTCTCTCTTTCTTTCTCTTTCTCCCACCTTCCCACCCTCCCTGCTCTCCTCTCTAAAATGAACAAACAAAATATTTTTTTTTAAAAAGGCCCACTGTGAAAACATTACCTAGTATTATGTTAAAAAGCAGGACATAAAATTCAATACATATTTCATCTACAAGTACGTAAAACATGTATATTTTAAATGGAAGAAACATATCAAAATGTTAATATAGTTATATTAATTCCCAAATACTGAAATCCTCAAACCAGCCATCAAAAAACATTAAAACACAAACACATACCCCTCTAATACCTCTAAATAAAAATCCACTATAATTTCAAATATTTCTCACCTCAGGACACTTGAGTGTGCTGATGATAAAAATTCAACATCAAGGTTCAAACTACAGAAATGAATCATGCAGACTGGACATTTACTAATTTTAATTATCTGCTTTGAAAATGTGTTCAACAATAAATATTCTAGTCTTTAGACAATTGGTTAATTATTAGTAATATCAAATATTAAATGTAATAGAGCCTTACTTGGAAGGTAATCCCTTGAATTATTAAATAAGTAACTAAGTAGATAAGGCAATAAAATTAAACAAAGGAAATTCTCTACACAATAGCATGATTTTTATTTGGTATCACCAGATGAGTCCTGTAAAGAAATTTTCTAGAATTGAAACACATTAACAAAGCTATGAAAATGTTTACTCTTATAACAGTCTTTTAAATGACACCAATATCTTAATTCCTTAAACACAGTACATACGATAAAAGTTTATTTATGATTGAGGTCATCATTGTGATACATCATGTACTAATTGGAATTCACTGAAAAATTAATGATTATAAGACTGTATATCTCCTGTAATGGCCTTACAACACTATTAACTTCTATAGTTCCATCTTCTTTTTAATAGCTCTTCTTCCTTTTCCCTTGAAATAAGATGACAGACATTTCAGCTGTCAGTGTGCCTAACTCCAATGTCCAATTCTGTGGATTATAATCTGTAAACTAAAAAAAAAAAAAAAAAAATCAAATGACCAACCCTGTTATGGCTGCAAAATTTAAAATTTTTATTCCAAGTAGTAGTTTCTGAATGAAGACCATAGGATGATTGTTCTTGGTTATATTTATTTTGAAGGCTCAAGATCCCTGTTGTTTCAAGTAGCTGGCATCACTAGAACTCAAAATGTCCTTGAATTACTATTAAATATACTGAAATTCCAAAAATAATTAACTGAATACATACATGACGTATCCTCAGGGAAAATTAACTCACTTGTTTTGATAAAACAAAAATTACCTACATAAGAAAAAACAGCTAAAAAGAAAAGGGGGAAAAAAATAGAGAGAGGTAAGAAGGACAAGTTCAAATAAAATAACAAATCCATATTCCATGGTTTTAAAAGTCAAGGCTATAAGTTTGGGAAATATTTACCAACAGTGTTTTTTAAAATATAATTACAATGGTTATCAGAGTATTAAATACAGAAATTTGCACCATAGGTGTACATTTATATTAAATTCTACTTTAGAAATGAAAAATTCTAGCAAATATTCTTTGTAGTTAAATCCAGATTGAATTTTCATATAAAATTAATTTTTTAAAGCACCTGCAACGTACATTTTTTGAAGTTTCTTGTCAAGTAATTTACTGTCATCTCTCTCAGACACTGATTCAGGAAGAGGTAAGAAATAAAATTAATATTCTTGATATAATTAATACATAACATAGGTATTACACTGTATAGTTTGTAATTATAAAATTACAAGTTTATAGAAATTAGTGCTGTGTTCAACCAAGAGAAAATAAAATCTAAGTGAGAATAATCAGTATTATGTCATCACTTAATTTTCTGATTATTGAAGCTAGTTGGCTGTCATAGATCACTTCTATGACCATAATTGAGAAAGAAAATAAATTTTTTTTTCAAAGTTCAGAGCATAAGGATACTCGTTTATTAATGAAAACAATTATTAAGTTTACACATACTTTAGATAAAGTATGATAAACACTCTGTAAATATTTGTGAAAAACTACACATTACAAAAATTGAAAGAGTATTCCTAGAGGTGAACAATTTAGAAAGCAAATATTACATAACAGTAATTTTATATATTTAGAGATGATTTGTCTATTACTTTCTCAGATTCTTCTCATCACTTTATTTCAACCACATCAACTAATGTTCATCCAATCTATGGCAACTATGATGATACTTCAGAATTTTTAATAATCTGCCACCATATTTGCCTTAAAGAGCACCTGAGAAAAGTACTTAAAACTTACAATGTTCCTGTCTCACGTTAATCAAAGTAAAAATAATAAAGATGCCCTTCATAGTGACAAAAACCAAATTTCTAAGTCAACAAAAACAGCATCTCCAGTTGGATTTTCTTCATACATTGTGATTTGCAATGACCTCAGTCTTTCATGGAAAAGTTGATATTATATACAAGAGTTCATATAATATATATATATTTGTATTTTTCTGAAGTGAGGAAGGAGGGGGGCGCCAGAGAGACAGACTCCCGCATGCCATGTGCACTAAGGGGTGATGCTCTGCCCATCTGGGGCGTTGCTCTGCTGCAACCAAAGCCATTCTAGTGCCTGAGGTGGAGGCCATGGAGCCATCCTCAGTGCCTGGGCTAATTTTGCTCCAATGGATCCCTGGCTGCAGGAGGGGAAGAGAGAGATTGGGGGGGGGGGGGAAGGTGGAGAAGCAGATGGGTCACTTCTCCTGTGTGCCCTGACCGGAAATCGAACCCGGGACTTCCACATGCCAGGACAACACTCTACCACTGTGCTAACCAGCCAGGGCTGGGAAAATAAATTCTCCTGATTAAGTTTCACTCAAGCAAACTCAAATCATGAAAGATACATTTCTCTTCCTTGAATTTTCTCAGTATATTTCTTCCCAGTACCTTAAATAATTTAGTCTGTACCAGTCTGTAAGACCGGTAATTCCCAAGATCCACTACCAAAAGAAGTTTATAAAACAAAGTTGTTAGAATAAGGAACGTATTTTATTGTGAGGATCAGATGCACAGAAAACTACAAAAGGCCCAATTACCAAGCACAACTTTGCAGATACCTTTGCACAGGTCATTATAGTTGTGACCTTTGAATCCATTGTAATTTTTACAATTTCCTATTGTTACAAGTATCATTCAATTAAATAATTATATATTATTACTTATATGTCAATTATATATTAAATAGTCAAGTAATTCAACTAAATATAAATTTTAAAAATTGAATAAATAAAAGTATAATTTCAATCAAATATCAACCTCAATTGCTGACTTTCTATAACAGGTGATCATTGTTACCAAGCTATTTTAGGGGAGGACTGAAAACTGTCTTTAAAAATATCATTTAAGCCCTGGCCAGTTGGCTCAGCAGTAGAGCGTTGGCATAGCGTGCGGAGGACCCGGGTTCGATTCCCGGCCAGGGCACACAGGAGAAGCGCCCATTTGCTTCTCCACCGCTCCGCCGCGCTTTCCTCTCTGTCTCTCTCTTCCCCTCCCGCAGCCAAGGCTCCATTGGAGCAAAGATGGCCCGGGCGCTGGGGATGGCTCTGTGGCTTCTTCCTCAGGCACTAGAGTGGCTCTGGTCGCAACATGGCGACGCAGGATGGGCAGAGCATCGCCCCCTGGTGGGCAGAGCGTTACCCCATGGTGGGCGTGCCGGGTGGATCCCGGTCGGGCGCATGCGGGAGTCTGTCTGACTGTCTCTCCCCGTTTCCAGCTTCAGAAAAATGAAAAAAATATATATATATCATTAAAGAGGGAAAATTACACCTGACCAGACGGTGGCACGGTGGATAGAGCATCAGACTGGGACACAGAGGATCCAGGTTCGAAACCCTGAGGTTGCCAGCTTGAGCACGGGGTCGCTGGCTTGAACGTAGGTTCATAGACATGATCCCATGGTCGCTGGCCTGAGCAAGGGGTCACTTGCTCTGCTGTAGCCCCCAGGGGTCAAGGCACATATGAGAAAGCAGTCAATGAACAACTAAGGTGCAACAAAGAATTGATGCTTATCTCTCTCCCTTTCTGTCTGTCCCTATCTGTCTCTCTCTCTCTCTGTCACAAAAAAGAAAAAAAATTGCTTCAAATACTGATTCCAAATTTTGGTCAAACCCAGGTTACCCTTCAGTAATCATTGTGAGCTTTCCTATTTTTGGATCACGCTCTGTCAACTTTCTACCATCCTCCTTGTCTGCAACTTCTCCAATTTCATTTCAGTGTCAACCTATACACTCCCATGTCTCCTCTTCCCCTTTCCCATATCACGCCTCTCAAACTAACTTTTTTTTAACTTACAAATTTGAGAAGAACACAGAGGGGCGGAGAGATAGAGAAGGAAACATCATTTTGTTGTTGCACTTATTTATGCATTCATTGGTTGATTCTAGTACATGCCCTGACCAGGGATCGAACCCACAATGGGGGTGAGACTCCAACTGAGCAATCTGGCCAGGGATCAAATATAACTTTGATTAACTATAACCAATATTCCTACCTGAACTATTACAATAGAAAAACCAAACTGCCCAAGAAGAGCAGGTTTTTATGTTACAGGCCTAATAAATAACATTGCTGGTAAGTTTAGGAGGAAAAATACAACCACTCTCCTATTAAGCTCACTACATTTAACAGTCATAACTATTACTTTCATTGAGCTCATATCTTAAAACTTCTGGAAAACTCCTGTACACATACTTGGACTATAGTTTCAAGTATGTAATTATTATGAAATACAGATATATGAATTTAAGGATAAACAGAGAATATTAAACATAAAAATGCAAATCCCAAGTCATAAGATACTTAAGTACTATTTTATATGAACTTTATTTTAACAAAGCTACCAACAAAGTAAATCTCTAATGCAAAATAATAATACTATCATTCAAGCTATTTTCACAAAACTACACCACTTAAAATCTGTACAAACAAAAAAATTAACTTTAAAAAAAAAAAGAAATAGAGGCCCTAGCCAGCTGGCTCAGCAGTAGAGCATCAGCCTGGCATTTGGAAGTCCTGGGTTTGATTCCTGGTCAGTGCACATAGGAGAAGCGACCATCTGCTTCTCCACCCCTCCCTCTTCCCTCTCCCCCTCTTTCACCTTCCTGCAGCCATGGCCCATTCCAGCAAGTTGGCTCCAGGCGCTAAGGATGGCACTACAGCCTCACCTCAGGTGCTAAAATAGCTCCATTGCTGAGAAACTGAGCTATGGCCCCCAGATGGGTGCAGCAATAGCCCCAGATGGGCAGAGGGACAGCCCCATAGGGGGCTTGCCAGATGGATCCTGGTTAGGGTGCATGCAGGAGTCTCTCTGCCTCCGTCTCTCAATAATAAAAAAAAAATGCATATGAGTCAAGACAGCAGGGATATATCACTAAATAAAAACTTTAAAATTAGAGATAAGGCCTTGTGACAATGGAAGCAGAGACTGGACTGACACAGCCACCATCAAAGGGAGCCAACAGATGCAGGCAGCCTCTAGAATCTAGAAAGAGGCAAAGAAAGGATTCTCCACTGGAACCACTAGGAGCAACCACCCCTGCTAACATCCTGACTTTTGATCAGCTAGATTGATTTTGGACTTCTGATCTCCAGATTTATAAAATAATAAACTGTGTTTCTTCAGCCACTTGGTAGTTTGTTACAGCAGCAAAGGAGGCTAATATACATGGCTACAGTGTTGCTCATGGGAATTCAATCAAACCAGCTACATCCACCAAATCAAGCTTCCCATCTTTTTGTCTATGCCCTGCAAACTATATTTTTAAGTGGTGGGAAAGGATCAAAAGAATAATATTTAATAACATTTCATGACACATAAATTCAATGTCCAAAAATAAATTTTCGATGGGGCTCAGAAAAAAATTTTGAGTAGGAAAAATTTTACTGATTACTTATGTTGAGATAGTGTATCTTAAAACCAATACCCTCCACTTCCTTATCTTCGTTGAAACAAACTAACTGGCCCTGGCCGGATAGCACAATAGATAAAAGCATCCTCCTAGCACACTCATGCACCAAAGAAGCAGGTTCCATGCCTGGTCAAGGGACCTAGCAGATTTAGTGCACATCTAAATACATAACTACTAAGTGAAAAGAGATGATGCTTTTCTCGCTGCTTCTCTCCCATCCCTCTCAAATGGAAAAGTTAAAGGAAAAAAAAAAAAAAAGCCAATACATGGTAAATATCTGAAATAACACAGCTACCGCTAGTAGTAGTCAGAGATTTAAGACAGGGGAAGGCAAGCCACCACCCTCTATTGGTTGGAGCATCATCCCAAAGCGCAGTTTGCCTGTACCATCCCTTGTTGGGGCGCATGGAGTATATTCTTCTCTCTCTCTCTCCACTGCCCTCTTCTCCCTCCCCCTCCTCTCGCTAAAATCAATAAATAAAAATTTAAACAAAAATAAGACTGGGGAAGGCAACTTGGTAGAGGAGCCTTGATACTATACACTTCTCTGCATTAAGTGTAAAAGCAAATACCACTTTCGTAGTTTAAAAAAATTATGGATGGATTACCTATTTATATGATTAGTTTTGTAATTAACTCCCCACACAGAAAACTAAATTAATGCAAAGGATGCTCAAGAATTTAAAAAGTCTACTGTAAATTCATTTTTGATAAGACATGAGTTGGAGAAAAATTAATTTGATGTCTAACTCATTTAATAAAAACTGAACTCAAACACTGTAACAAAAGTTTATGGAGAAAAGTCTGCTTTTAATTAAAAATCTGACTTAAAACATCCCACTATTACCTTAACTATTTAACCTAAAACATCCCTGAACATTAAAGATGGCAACCTCGTTACACAGTAATCAAAATCTTATCGGTAATTATGAATAAAAAGGGCAGGTACATACAAAGAAGATTAAAAGAACAATTTTATTCTGACATCGGGTTTTGTCAGAGACAAAACTGTCAAAACTTATTGTAAATACAAAGATAAAGTAATGAGGAAAGTATCAATGCCCAAATAAATGGGAGTAAATGATGCCCAGAGAAGAAATGAAAGGCGCTGTTTCAGCTTCTGAGAATGGCCAGTGGAGAAGGTACCGCAGCAGAAACAAGAGACAAAATTATAGGGTCTGGAATTCTTTACAAAATGGCAACAAGGAGAAAAACTGAAAAGAACGTTTGAAAGTAAGAGGAACAGTATCCAATGGAATCGGCCCGTCTGCGCGAGCACTGTTTCAGAGTTCCAGTGAGTTGGGACGGGGGTGGAACTATTACTGCGCGGGGGAGAAGGTGCTCGGGCTGACGGATGCATACATACTGCAGGTGGCGGAGCGCCCGCAGGGGGGTAGGGAGGAAGACCGTATTGCCTCAATGGGGTCAATGAATTCCCTTAAAGACTATAGAAAGCTGACACAGCACTTCTCCCAGCACGGGGATACTCGCTCCCGGCCCCTCCCTAACAACTTGCCTTGTAGAAAGAGTTGCGGGTCCCAGGCCCCCGGAACCCAAGGCTCCGCCATCCAGGACAACTGCTCTGCCAACAAGGTCCCGCGAGAATTGAGGGATCTCGCGATACAAACCCACCAGCATCTCGCGAGTTTCCCCTACAACAACATGGCGGCACAGGAAAATCAGTGGTTCAGCAGTTAAAAAAGTGCTTCATTAATGACTGAAGAACAGGTAAAAAAAAAACAAGTCTCTTCCGCCTTACATTTCTCACCTTGTTTCCCCTAGTATAAAAGAAAAGTAGCAAACACCACTAAAACCTCTGATAACCAGTTACACTACACACACAGCATCCCTCTGCTTTAGCCAGCCTGTCACGTGGATGCACATTTTCGGCGTGCATTCCCGTCACGTGGGCCTCAAAAGAGCGCGCGCATCAGTCGCTCCCCCGCCCTCTTTCGCCCGCGCACGCGTGCGCGCGCACCCCCGCCCCACGTGGGGGCTTCGTCGCCGTTGCCGCCGCCGCCGCCTCCGCCGCCTCCTATCCCACCCCCCAGCACTATCCTCGAAATCCGGGTCCCAAAGCCGATGGTATCCCTGGTCCCCTCCTCCTCTCCCATTCTCCCTCCCCCGCGTCTGGCCTTCACCACGTGCCCCGAACGTTTGCTAACCTTTCTCGCGGGGCCGCTCGTTGCGGGCCACTCAGGGAGATGCCGCCCTCGTGGCCGCTCTCCGCCCCCGCCACAGGACTTGCTCGGGGGCCGCGGCCGCCGCAGGAAGCAGGACAGTGGGGCCGCGGCGCTTCCAGGTGGGTCCCCGCCTCCCGCTCCTGCCACTTCCCGCAGCACCAGCAGCTCCTTCCGGTCCCCTCCTTTCTCCTGGTCGTTGGGACGGGCGGCGGCGGCAGCAGCAGGCGCGCGCACTACACCGCCTGCTGGTAACTGCAGCGGATGCAACCTGGGTGGGCCGGGGGCCGCCAAGGTCCGCCCCGCGACCCGCCCCTGCCGGGGGGCGAGGATTGACCTGAGGGCAGAACCCAGTCCATCCCTTGCGATAGTCTTAACTGGGCCCTACGCTTGAAGGAAAGGTGTCCCAGTAACTCCACAGTTGGAAATCCGCTTCATCCTGTCCTATGTGGCCTCCTGAGACTGCTAAACCCTAGCTCCCTTAGCAGTGTGGTCTCAGGTTAGGAAGATATCTGTGTATTACATACGCTCCTGCCTACCTCATCCCCAACCACACGGCCCTCTCGCTCTCCCCTCCAGCTTTCCGCCTGTTCCTACAACACGCGGCCTCGATCCACTTAAGGACTTTGTGCTTGCTGTTCCCTCTGGCAAGAACACGTCCTCCAGATTTCTTTTAACTCATGGATGTTCAATGCATATTTCAAGTCCATTCTCATGTCAACATCTGAGGCTTCCCGGACAGCTGGAGCACACTTGCACTACCACTCTCGCCCTCTTAGGAGCTTTTATTTCTTTGTGAGTTATCACTTCCAGACCTCACGTGTCAGTCACCTGCTACCAAGTAGATCCTTAGAGGCAAGGAGTTTTCACTTTTGCTAACTGCTATATCCCAGGTGTGTGGCACAAAGCAGTGTTCAATAATTAGTTTATTGAAACAAAACGAACTGTATTGAGCATGTTGATAATTCCATTGACAGATTATTTATGAGCTGTGAAAAAGTTGAGCTAAATCTCCTTCCCTGTCTATACAGTTTAAAGATTATATTCCAAAAACATAGATTCCAGTGGTAGAAGCCATTTTAACTGAAGCTCTTCTGCAATTATCAAGCAGTGCTGCATTCCTTTTGTCTTTTTTGGCTTTGGAACTTTTTGTTCAGACAAGCAGATATAGGTGCCTTTTTTATTTTGCTAAAAAAGTTACTAAATGATTGCAATGGGTTTTTGTATTTGTTTTGGTTGAGAGTTCAACCCAAAACATTGGCTTCAAGACAAAGAGTGACCAGTAGATTTTTATATTAAACACATCAAGAACCTTTATTGAACTTAATCGGTTCCAGGCCCTAGTGGACTACAGGCAGAAATAAAACTACATTTTCCTAACTTGGACTATATGACTGTAGAGCCAAGTTCTATTTATAATAACTATAACAACTTCTTGAGTCGCGTGTCAAGCAATATACTATGTACTTTTTATACCTTATCCTATTTTAGACTTGCAACAGTCTGAGATAGATGCTGTTCTGTTAGTGGTGGGCACTGAAATGTTACTTCAGGAATGAAGGACTTATTACCCCAGTAGCCAGCAGTTTGCCCACAGACATCCATCAACTGTCAGTCCCCTTCTGGTATTGAATATATAATATCATCCCCTCCCAAGGGCACCACATCCAATGACTAGTCAACTCAGGGTTACAAACAGTACCTATCACAGGATTGTTGGAAGGCCCAGCTCTCTCATCCCAACTTGGGACAGTTCTGATGGATGATCCCATTTCCAGAACAACTTACACAGCTGGGGTACATACCATTAAGACTGCATCGCAGCTCAACTTCTCCTACTGCCCAAATCTTCCCTCTCACCAGTGATGACCCCCAAGAGCATTTCTTAATAAATCTGCACATTAATCAAAGTTGGGTTCCTAGTGAATCCAACTTGTGATACTATTGACATTTTTCTGATGAGAAAATAAGTATAGAGGGTTAAGAAACTTGCCCAAGTTTAAACTTAAATAAAGTTTAAACTTAAATACACAGAAATATAAAAGATTGCGGGAACAGAAAGGCTTGGGAAAAGCTTTTTACAAGGGTTGACATTTGAGTTACAGCGTGACTTTGCAAAGCACAGAAAAAAGACCATTTTCAGTTGAGGGAAGGGTGTGTGGGAATATGAGAGGGTAACTATAAGTAGCCCCAAGTGACTGGACCTATAGCAAACCCTAAAGGGGTGAGGGAAAAGACCAGTTCATTGATGATAAAAAGACAGTCAACCCTGGCCGGTTGGCTCAGCGGTAGAGCGTCAGCCTGGTGTGCAGGAGTCCCGGGTGCGATTCCCGGCCAGGGCACACAGGAGAAGCGCCCATCTGCTTCTCCCCCCCTCCTCCTCTCCCCTCTTCTTCCTCTCTGTCTCTCTCTTCCCCTCCCGCAGCCGAGGCTCCATTGGAGCAAAGATGTCGCGGGCGCTGGGGATGGCTCTGTGGCCTCTGCCTCAGGAACGAGAATGGCTCTGGATGCAACAGAGCGACGTCCCAGAGGGGCAGAACATCGCCCCCTGGTGGGCATGCCGGGTGGATCCCGGTCGGGCGCATGCGGGAGTCTGACTGCCTCCCCATTTCCAGCTTCGAAAAAATGAAGAAAAAAAAAAAGACAGTCAAGTACAGAAAATTATAGGCCAAGGGATAGGTATTCAGGAATAGAAAGGGATAAGAGACCCTCAGCTCTCCAGTTGAGAGAAAGAGCTTCCTTGCTTTTGGCAAAATGAACCATTCACTGCCGACCTCTTGGCAAAGGCCACTCTTGAAGTATAATATATATCCATGTATGGCCTTCCTTATTTTTCATCCAGGATCACAGAATACTGAAAATGAGAGGCTTAAGATCATCTATTTCAGGGGTTTGTACAATATTTTCTGAAGCCCTGGCATTCCTTCTACAGTCATATACCAGAACCAAGTACTTAAAAAAAGATGACCTGGGATTGCGCAACCCCTGACATTTCCCTCAGTCTTTTACCATGGCATGTAATGCAATGCCTTAAAATGTGCTTAGAAAACTATTCATGTAGTTCATTTCTTTCAACACTGTAGCTCCTGGCCTTGGTGCTGAAGCTGTAACCGTGCATAGGCCCTACTCTTACAGAACCAGTAGTCCAGGGAGGGAGGATGACATTCAAAAAAATAGGACTGGCCCTGGCCGGTTGGCTCAACTAGAGCGTCGGCCTAGCATGCGGAGGACCCGGGTTCGATTCCCAGCCAGGGCACACAGGAGAAGCGCCCATTTGCTTCTCCACCCCTCCGCCGCGCCTTCCTCTCTGTCTTTCTCTTCCCCTCCCGCAGCCAACGCTCCATTGGAGCAAAAATGGCCCGGGCGCTGGGGATGGCTCTGTGGCCTCTGCCTCAGGCGCTAGAGTGGCTCTGGTCGCAACATGGCGATGCCCAGGAGGGGCAGAGCATCGCCCCCTAGTGGGCAGAGCATCGCCCCCTGGTGGGCATGCCGGGTGGATCCCGGTCGGGCGCATGCGGGAGTCTGTCTGTCTCTCCCTGTTTCCAGCTTCAGAAAAATCCAAAAAAAAAAAAAAAAATAGTACCACAGATACATAAATTCAAACTGATAAGTAACATGAATGAAAAATGGAAATTACTGTAAGAATATGTCCATTATGCCCAAAAGTACGTCTACGTTTTTCAGATAGAAGGAAAAGGGAGGCCTTCCAAAGGAAATAATATTCAGGCTGAAGGAAACCTTAAGTATGTAACATTCAGCAGTTAGGCAAGAGTGGGAAAAAGATTCCACAGGCAGAGCAGTTGATGCAAAGCCCTCTGTGAAGATGAAACTAATACTAGCAATACAACTACCAGAAAGAAGCCACCACTTTTTCTATGGGAATATATAAAATCTGATGATGTATCCTATTTCTCTCGTATTTTCCCATGTCATTAGTTTTTTAAAACCCTCTGAGACAGTTATATAATTTACTTAACCATTTTTCTATCCGTGGGTATTCGGGCTGTTCTACTTTTGTAATGCATAAATTATTGGTTTACTGAATGTCCTTGTGTCTGAATATGTGTGGATATTTGGGGAATGAATCTATAATATCTGGGTACTAATTAAATTTGTGGATATATTAAGAGTTTAGGATTCCTAGAGTGAATAATCAGGAGACAGAGGTGAACACTGATGGCTATAAGGAAATATATACTACAGTAAAGGTCGGTTTAGGGGAGAAAAATGTTTTTCATTAGGCTATGCTGTTGGAAGTTAATACATCCATATAAAGCTACTTACAACCCAGCTGAATATATGTATCTGGGATGCAGGCTGTGGATCTAAGCTGGAGGTACAGATTTGTGAGTCTTCAAAATACAAATAATTGGAACCCTGGGTTTAGATTAGATTATCCAGGGATGCACAAAGAGAAAATGAAGAACAAAACCCTGAGAAACTGCCTGACCTGTGGTGGCGCAGTGGATAAAGCATCGACCTGGAAACACTGAGGTTGCCGGTTCAAAACCCTGGCTTGCCTGGTCAAGGCACATATGGGAGTTGATGCTTCCTTCTCCTCCTCCTTCTCTCTCTCTCTCTCTCTCTCTCTCTCCCCCCCCTCCTCTCTAAAATAAATAAATAAAATTTTTAAAAAAACAATCCTGAGAAACTCTGAAATTTTGAGGCAAGGAAAAAAGTGACAATAGAGGAGAAACAAGGGCCAGAATAGTAACACTGGAATAGAAGTATACTCACAGAAACCAAGGATGAGAAAATTTGAAAGAGGAAGTCATCAACGTTATTAGACAAATTTGTTATTAGACCTGTTTTGCGCCACACACTGTGTTAAGCCCTGGTGGTGAACAAGACAAATCCTTTTGGAGCTTACTGTCCAGTGGGAAGACATTGTTGTACACCATTAAAAAGGTCAATATATTTGGCATATTTTTAAAAATTATACCTTGTTACTAAAACACCTATATGGCTTAGGAAAAATTACTATAATAGGTAAAATGTATTTAAAATAACTAAAATGGCTGCCCTGGCAGAACAGCTCAGTTGTTTGGAGCGTTGTCCTGATGCACAAAGGCTACAGGTTCAATCCCTGGTCACGGCACAAGCAGAAGCAGGTTGGTGTTTCTGTCTCTCTTTAATATCAATAAATAAATTTTTTAATTCATTTTTTAGAGATGAGACAGACAGAGAGAGAGAAGGGAGGAGGAGCTGGAAGCATCAACTCCCATATGTGCCTTGACCAGGCAAGCTCAGGGTTTCAAACCGGCGACCTCAGCATTTCCAGGTCGACGCTTTATCCACTGCGCCACCACAGGTCAGGCCTCAATAAATAAATTTTTAAAAATAAAATAACTAAAATGAGAATATTCAGGCAAAAAGAAAATAGAAGAAAAATAATGCACAAAAACACATTTTCTAAGGTCCTGAACACTTGCTGAAAGCCTTCTGGCAGATGTTGTACTAAGAAAAAAACAAGATCAGTTATGACAGTCTGAGTATGCTTGGGATAACAAACCAGTTGCTCAGAGGAGGCATTACTATTCCTAGTACTAAAATCCAAGATACATTTTTATCCCATGGTTTCTCAAAATAAGGTTATGTAATAAATATAACAGAGTCTTAAACAGCATCCTTATAGTAAATCTGACATATATATTGGACTCTTTATTACAACCTCTCACAATCTAGACTGAAGGCAGTTTTCTAGACTTGGAAGGTGAAAAGCATAGCCCAGGTAAGAAACTCTTATAAAATCTGACTTATCACAAAGAAAGATTTCCAAACTCTTAAAATAATGAATGAATCATACATTCTTCAGATGATCCTCCATTCCTTCATAACCCTCCATTCAGTTAGTTGGTACAGTCTATATATAAAACTTTTTCACTGATCTCAACCTACCCCAGGAGCATCGAGTTAGTACTGGTTTCGACATTTACCACATCACAGCTCCAGAATTGCTTTCCTCTCTTTTTCCACAATTCATTTACAGGGTAAATAATATTTTGAAAAAGTTCCTCAAAATGAATGCTAGAATTAGAAAATCACCACTTTGCAACCTGTAATGAAATAACTGATTCAGGCAGTAATCATCAGTAGATAAAGCTTTTTTTCTTTTTTTTTTTTTTTGAGACAGGAAGGGAGATAAGAAGCATCAACTCATAGTTGTGGCACTTTAATTGTCCATTGATTACTTTTTATACGTGCCTTGACCAGGGGGCTCCGGCTTAGCCAGTAACCCCTTGCTCAAGCCAGTAACCTTGGGTTCAAGCCAGAGACCTTTGGGCTCAAGCCAGGCACCATGGCATCATTTAAATGATCCCAAGCTCAACCTGGCAATCCTGCATTCAAGCTGGTGAGCCTGTGCTCATGCCTGCAACCTTGGGATTTTGAACCTGGGTCCTCAGCATCCCAGGCTGACATTCTATCCACCAGTTTGATCCCTGATCAGAGCACATACAAGAACAGATTGATGTTCCTGTCTCTTTCTCTCTCTCCATATGTCTCTCTCTAAAATCAATAAAATAAACATTTTTTAATTGTATATTCTTTATATTATATATCCATCTATGACAAACGCTATTAATAAATATGACTGGCCCTGGCCAGTTGGCTCAGTGGTAGAGCGTCGACCTGGCATGCAGAAGTCCCGGGTTCGATTCCCGGCCAGGGCACACAGGAGAAGCACCCATCTGCTTCTCCACCACTCCCCCTCTCCTTCCTCTCTGTCTCTCTCTTCCCCTCCCGCAGCGAGGCTCCATTGGAGCAAAGTTTGCCCGGGCACTGAGGATGGCTCTGTGGCCTCTACCTCAGGCGCTAGACTGGCTCTGGTTGCAACAGAGCGAAGCCCCGGATGGGCAGAGCATCGCCCCCTGGTGGGCGTGCCAGGTGGATCCAGGTCGGGTGCATGTGGGAGTCTGACTGCCTCCCCGTTTCCAGCTTCAGAAAAATACAAAAAAAATAAATAAATAAAATAAATAAATAAATAAATATGACTAATACTATAATGTTTCAAAAGAATTCATTGGAAGATAATCATTCTGAATAAGAGCACTGATATGAAATTAAATTGACTTTGGAATATTGAGGTCACCAGTTCAAAGCCCTGGGCTTGCCTGGTCAAGGCACATACAACAAGCAATCAATGAGTAAGTAAAGCACTATGAGTGGATACTTCTCATGCCCCCATAAAATATTTCTTTTTATACTTTTTTGATTATCTCCTAAATGTCAGGGGTTATACTAAAGTCTGGTGATTCAGAGACAATATCATTCAATCCTTGAAGAAGATCATAGTATAATTACAAAGAAAACTAAAAACAATATAAATTTTTAAAAATTCAGAGAGACTTACTGGCTAATTAAGAAGCTTACCATTTCATTAAATATCAAAACTTTACAATAAATAGGACTTATTTTGCATACATTTGATTAAGAAATAACAGAAAGACATTAACATTAACACTTTATTCCCTATACTATATTTATCAAATAAATTCAACATCCAATTTACACATTTTAAAATCATTTTTATTGAACTAATTTTAACAACACTGTTTTAGTTAGTGGTAGATGCCCCCAACCAAAACAAAGCCATTGTGAATGCTATTCAACATACTCAAAGTACTCCAGTTTGGTTCTGCACTTGCAATATAGTTAAACTTTTGACATCACATAATCAAGCAAATAGTAGTGCACACTATAATCAAAGACTTTATGCATTTCATTAAAAAATCATTTTGCAAGTAGGTTTAGCTTTATAAACAATCTCATTGACACATTCCATACTTCATGCTCTCAAAATAAAAAGTGCCCTAAAACTAACTCTAAGTTTTTTCCTCATATTAATGAATACAATTCAGGGTTATAGGTAGGAATTGAAGTTTAATATTTTACAGTGTAAGAGGCATAAGTTACTGACATCTGCTGACACAAATTCAACTCAAACTAAATACATCCTTGATACATTCAAAAAAAACATTCTATAAATGTTAATATGCTAGTTTATATGCTGCAGTGCAAAAGAAGTGATATCTTAACAATTCCTGAGCTTTAAGAAATTAACATTTTTCTGACTACGACTCTTAATTTAAAATAGGCTCTTTATTATATGAAGCCATGTCAAAGCTACACAATTAAATTAGGTTTTGGGGGAACTGAAATGATTGGTCAGAGTTATGGTGGTTTAGGGTAATGAAAGAGTTTTCAAAGCAAAATTATTTACAAAACTACAAATGATACTGTGGATTTGCATACAGTATAAAGATCAAAGATAACCTACTGATTACCAAATGATCACAATTATCCCTCTTTCAAAAATATTACACTGAAAGATGATGATAAATTAAAGCATTAAATATACCAACCTGTATTTTTCCATAATGCCCAGTAAGAAGGAATAAGAGATAAAATATTAAAAATCAAGAAAATAAACATGCTTATAGGAATGTTTCTGCATGTATATGACAAAAGAAATGAAAATGATTTCTCATTAGAACACTCTATATCCTCACAATTACAGAGACCGAGTTTCTACTTCTATTTTTTCTTCTGCTTGTAGTATATCTGGGTCAACATGAACAACTGGAGGCCGTAGGATAACTTCAGGCCCTCCACCATATATAGACTGTAGAAAATTCCATGTTTCTTCTGAAATTTGACCAGAATCTGCTCCTAAAATTAAGGGTATATGGAAAGAATAATATTTACAAATCTACAAATTTATATTGCAAAAGCTTTCATGTACCCGCCTCATCCCCCAAGCATGCATCCTCGAGGAATAATGAAGAACTTTTGGAACATGAATCTTCAGACTACGAGGCCATATTGTTATAAGCTGTGACATTATGGTCTTTTTTTTTAAGATTTTATTTATTTTAGAGAAGAAAGAGAGAAAATGGGGAGGAGCAGGAAGTATCAACTCCTTTAAGTGCCTTGACCAGGCAAACCCTGGGTTTTGAACTAGTGACCTCAGCATTCCAGGGTGACGTTTTATCCACTGCACTACCACAGGTCAGGCCTATGTCTGTCTTAAAATTAAAAAGTTAGAAACCTTTTTGCCTAGCTCCTATCAACAGTTTAAAACCTTTTCTTAGATAAAAATTAAACACTGGCAGCTTTTCCACTATTTGTCCTACTTCATGATTGAATTACATCATTAAGCTGGGTAAAAAAGTGGCATAGATGACTAGTGATGGTATGTTCTTTTCTTTTTTTAAGATTTTATTTATTGATTTTAGAGAGAGGAGAAAGAGACAGAGAAAGATGGGAGTGATCAGGAAGAATCGACTCATAGTTGCTTCTCCTATATGCCTTGACCAGGCAAGCCAGGGCTCTGAACTGGTGACCTCAGCATACCAGTTCGATGCTTTATCCACTACGCCACCACAGGTCAAGTAATGATATGTTCTTAACAGTGACAAATTACTAACAAGGATTAAATGTTGTTAGTCAGACTTACCTTGCCTGAGCATCACATTGCCACATTTAGTGACCGCGATTTTAGTGTTATCAATAGGACCTGGAGGATCTAAGTTAAAAGGCAAAACAAATTATAAAAATGCATACTTGTCAAATAAATGCAGCAAATAATTATATTTTAGTCATATTATTATAGTCAATTCTTAACTTTCTCTGAGCTTCTTCCTCTTGGGTCTTAGTTAACCCAAAACAGAACCAGGAAAGAGAGTGAAAGAGACTCCCTTACTATTATCCAAAATCTAATAGGAATGATTGCTTAACTATCCCTTTTAAAATTACAAGTTAAAATGCAATTTTAATGCTATAAAAGAACAATTTCTTTGTAATTTAAAAAGAAATTATACAATCCTTAATTTGTTTCAGACTGTCATTACTTAAACTAAAAGCAATAAAAGCACTATAAAATAAAATGCTAAAACACTTCCATTTCTTACTTTATTTTTTTAATTTTGGGCAGTGATAAAAGTTAATTAAGCCTATTGGTTTCAAGTGTACAACTCAACAAAACATCTGCACACCGTAGCACGTGCCCATTACCCAAGGGAGAGTCTTTCTGTCCCCATTTTCCTCCACTGTGCCCACCTCCACCTGGCCCCCCAGCCCCTTTCCCTCTTGCTATCACCACACTGTTGTCTGTATTTGTTTTATATATACATATATTTTTTGCTTAATCCCTTCACCTTTTTTCATGCAAATACCTTATTTATTTTCCCCTTGAATACAAAAGTACAGTGCATGTTCATTATCAAAAACTGTAAAAAAAAAAAAAGGTACAAGGAAGAAAAATAAACTGTAATCCTGCTATAAAAAGACAGGCAAACTATTTTAGTATCTGTGTGGGTTTTTTGCTTTTGCATGTTTGTTTTCTTTTTAATATAAAAGGTTCAAAGTATTGGAGATTTTATTGCAATTTTTCATATATCAAGAACTTACTTCTAAATTACTAAATACTGTCACAAAAATAACTGGTCCAGTCCACACAGTATGCCATTGTAATGGATAAACCATAATTTAACCAATTTTAATGTTTGGTGGATTTTTTTAGTACTTTAATATTAAGATCATAGACTAATTTTGTTTAGTTCCTTTATTCCTACCATGAAGGTTATAATTATTTTTTATGTTGGGGGGGGGGGCATACAGACAGAAAGGGAGAGAGACAAGCAAGCATCAACTCATAGTTGTGATAGTTGTGGCACCTTAGTTGTTCATTGATTGCTTTCTCAGATGTGCCCCGATGGGAAGGTTGGCGGAGGGAGGGAAGGACAGGTCCAGCTGAGCCAGTGACCCCTTGCTCAACCCAACGACCTTGGGCTTCAAGCTAGCGACTTTTGGGCTCAAGTTAGCAACCATGGGATCATTCTATGGCCCCTCAAGGAGGTGACCCCTCGCTCAAGCTGGTGAGCCAGTACTCAAGCTGGTGACCTCAGGGTTTGGAACCTAAGTCCTCAGCATCCCAGGCCAACCCATCTACCCAGCATCACCACCTGGTCAGGGTGAATATGTTATAATTGATGAAATAGGTTTTAAAAAGTTAAAAATTCCCAGAACCAGAACATAAACTAGATGATAAGATCCCTGAGGGCACAGATCTATTTTTCTCTCTGCTTCACTGGTGTAATCCCAAGTGTATATAGATATTCAAAGTATTTGTTAAACAAACAAAAAATCTGCAGGGAATTTTATTTTTCAGTAAACCACTTACCTCCATCTTTACCCTTCACAAAACTTTCCCATTCTCTAAACCACTGCATACTGATACAATAAAAAGTAGCTGGAGAGTCCTCCTCTTGGAATGCTCTGTTAAGCTATGGAGGGGGGGAAGGGAATCCATCACTTAATATTTAGAACTTGTTTTGTAGCAGAATACAACCATCCTTCTTCAGCCTTTGATAAGGCCAATTTCGAATACACAAAGAATGTTATATACGTTGATGCTAAGTTATCTACTACTCCCATACACGATAATATCTATTAAAAAACAATTCTAGGTCATATCTCAAGTTTTAGCAAGTATACATGGAAGGGTCACAAAAGATTGGAAAAGTGAAAACAGTCAAGGCAAAGTCTTCAGAACAATAAATACTCCATGTATTTATTAAAAGTTTGATGCCTAAATCTTATTTGAATGTATCATATCCACTGTCTACAAATTACTTTTGTTCACTTAAGAAACTGGTTGACATGTTGCTATTATAAACACAATGCTGAAATGAATCATCCTATATATGTCATTCTACAGGCAATATACATATACAGGGGTGGGCAAATATAGGTTTCAGAAGAAGACAAATAATATAAATTGATACATTAATAAATAAACAATCAACAAGAATAAACTTTTGCATACTCACAGCTGTAATCCTACTTTTGCCCACCCCTGTATGTATGAGATAAATTTTCAAAAGTGGTGGTACAGTCCTGAAGACATTCCACTCCTTCCTCTAGTCCAGTGGTCCCCAACCCCCAGGCCGTGGACCAGTACCGGTCCATGGGCCATTTGGTACCGGTCTGCAAAGAAAGAATAAATAACTTACATTATTTCCATTTTATTTATATTTAAGTCTGAATGATGTTTTATTTTTTTTAAATGACCAGATTCTCTGTTACATTCGTCTAAAACTCACTCTTGACGCTTGTCTCAGTCACGTGATACATTTGATCGTCCCACCCTAAAGGCCGGTCCGTGAAAATATTTTCTGACATTAAACTGGTCCGTAGCCCAAAAAAAGTTGGGGACCACTGCTCTAGTCGTAAGGCCTAAGAAATGGATATGTGGCTCAAACAAAGTAAAACTCTATTAGAAATGGAAGTCTTCAGAGAAATAACCTAATGGTTAGAATGGAGTCATTCCAATGTGGATTTTGTTAGCTATAGACTAGTAATATCTTGATTCCTAAACTTCTGGAAATCTAACGGTTCAATTTTTCTTTTCAATAAATTTATTTTTTGCTTAAGTTAGTCATTCTGGCTTCTATTGCTTTCAACTAAAGAAACCCAATTGACAGAAAAACTGGTATAGAAAGAGAGGTGGAGGCAATAGTGCTTGAGGAAAATGGAAAGTGTTTGAAATTGATCTAATTGTAATAGTGTGAAAAGACTGAGATGCCTAAAATTACTTCATGACAGGTAACTAAATGCCCATAGTACATACATTGGTGTACAAAGACAAGTTAAGATCCTGTCTCTCCTATAACCAAATCTAATAAAAATCCTGCCATTGTCCCCAAGATTCTTTCTTTTTTCATTTTTTTAAAAATTTTATTCATTTTTTAGAGAGAGAGGAGAATGACATAGGGAGAGAAGGGGGAAGAAGCAGGAAGCAGCAATTCCCATATGTGCCTTGACCAGGCAAGCCCAGGGATTCAAACTAGCAACCTTAGTGTTCCAGGTCAACGCTTTATCCACTGAGCCACCACAGGTCAGGCCAAAGATTCTTATAACAGCATAGAAGTACCTCCATGATCTGGCCCCATGATTTGACTTCAAATTCTAATACTCTGTTCCTCAATTATTCACTTGTGATTACACAGACTTTGTTATTTCCAGAACCAAGCAGACACATTCCTGCCTCTCAAAAGCTTTTACATGGCTATCCTTTCCTTTTGCATATATCTAAATATCTCCCTCATTTCCTTCAAGTCTTTGCTTGTTACCTTCTCAATGAGGCCTATTTTATCACCCTACTTAAAACAGCACCTCACTCCTCCCCTCATCACTGTACTCCTGATCTCTTATCCTTTTAGACAGTTTCCATTTCCATAAAAGTCATCACCTTTTAATATACAATGTACTAGTTATTTATTTTAGATTTATTCATTTTTAGAGATAGAAAGAGAAAGAGAGAAGGGGGGAGGAGCAGGAAGCATCAACTCCCACATGTGCCTTGACCAAGCAAGCCCAGAGTTTCAAACCAGCGACCTCAGTGTTCCAGGCCGACACTTTATCCCACAGCGCCACTACAGGTCAGGCCTAGTTATTCATTAAATAGAAGTTCTTTGAGGGCGAGGATCTTTCTCGAACACGAGGAAGCTGCTTCCATAGAATGAAAGGCAATGAAAAACATGGCTCTCTCGAATGGTTAACAAAGAAATCAAAGCATATTTGTCTCAAGGTATAGCATGAAAGTGAGGACTTTCTGTGATACACACCTTATCCCTAGAGAACTGAGATTTCTAAAATTTAATGTCAGACACATTCTGCCAGATGAACCCATTTAATTCATAGCCATTACCAGGTTTGGACACTTTTAGAACTTTCTTTATCTCTGGCATTAGGATGTTTCTTCCTTATGTGTTTAGGTAGGGACTTTTTAAATTTTAGTTAAGTAGAATCATCTCATTAATAAAAAGCATCTGTTTTTCCCTAGTTCTGACAAATTTCTCTAAATGTAATGGTGCTCTAAAAAGTAGTTCCTGCCCTCTAGTCTCTTCTAAAATACTTATTAGAAAAACATTGGATTCTATATCTATCCAACATATTGAAACTTTTCTTCCCCATCTTTTCATCCTTACACTTCAATTTAGGAGAAACCCTTTGCTACATCTTTTAGTACACTAATTCGCTCTCCAGCATTCTTCATTCTGCATTCAATTAACCCATCCACTGAGTTTTGTTTTCAGGATACTATATCCTTATGCATCTCCCTAATCATCAATATTTACTTTATGAATAATTTAGGAAATCATAATTCTTTCTAGGTTTTATAAGCTATCTAAGATAATGCCTTCTTTAACTGACCCTAAGTATCCCCATTCGCTGTTGTATGCACACAGACAGCTTTATGCTGCATTACACAGTGTACGCAGGGGCAGATGCTGAGGCCGTTATTTGTACTTGCCACTTCTAAGCCTGAAGCCTATGTGGTCATTTCCTGTGACCTTTGCTTTACTTTTTATAATTTTTCAAAAACTCCACTTAATTTCCAGTCCACCAAAAGCAGCTACTTTTGTACTCCAGTGTTATTTTTTATACCATACATTGCTTTGTTTAAAGAAAAAAAGGAGGGGTTGTGAAATAAGACAAATTTGGACCATAAATAAAGTTGTAGCTATGTTACACATAAGAGCACTTTGAGGAGACTTACTTCTTGAAACCTAGATAAATGGAACTGTACTTATTGGTCCTTGTCCATAAAACCTATTGTTCATCTCTCCTTACCGATTCTATGACCAGATTTTCTGTTGCTTGCAATCAAGGAACACATCATAATAAATTAACTTTGTGGAAACTAGGTATAAGTACAGAGATTCCCATAAAACTATATTTCACAAAGGGATGGAAGTAGAGAATGCAGTCTGAGTAAATGCTTACAGAAAAACACTGTACTAACTAAGGAAACCTATAGTTTATGATTTCAACAAGATTTCTTGTCAGTGCCAATTCATAAAACAAAATTTATTACCAATTCATGAAAACGAAAATCCACAAAAAGAACTTAACTCACTACATTGTTGTGATCTGCACTGTTATATGCTCAGAGCACTAATATGTATTGCAACTCTTTCATACAATCATTTCTTTAACATAATACAGTTCTGCTAATTATAAGTTCTTAATTATAAATCACATTTACAATTTGAAAGGTATCACTTTCTTTACCCGAATAAAAATTTCCAATTCAGTTTTTCTTCTTTTTTCAATTTTTTCTGCCTCAATTTGGCAAGTATGACAAATATACAGATGGTTGACAGCTGGTCCTCCTCCATACCTAAAGCATAAAAATTTAATTGTGACAATCTTGAAAAAAGCTGATACTTTAGAAAATATATCTCCTACTTTTAGTCAATGGCTAAGTCTCTAGTAAATAAATCCTCACAGAAAAATTCTCAGTCATATTTAATATAAAAATAAAATAATCTTAAGGACTTGGCTTTATACTTATCAGGGTCAATGACATTATCAGCTTATTCACTAATTTGATTTTCCTGTATTTCAACTCCCCTTAAAATTACTTCTGCTACAAAATATGTTTAAAGCAACAAAACAAAGTAAAAGAAATGACTTTCAAAAATTAGCATATTACATATATATCTTAGTTATATAGCCATACTCCTCAATTTTTAATCAGAAAGAGGCTTCCCCTGGCCTCTCAAGTAATATTAATACATTACTTTCAATACTTTACTTAAAGAAAACATAATAAGGAAATATGTATGAAATGCTTTAAAATAAAATTTTAAACTTTAAAATTTGAGTTAAATATCACAGAATACTTGTACAGATGCAGATAATTAGAACATAAAAATTAGAATTAATTATCTGGACTAAGGACATGCTAGCTACAAAATCTACTGACTCACACTTCAAGTGAATAAACAAAGGAAAAAGGGGATCTTCTACTTGAGCAATATAAAGCACAAGAAGTATGTATGAAATAATCCAATCCCCTTTTAACGAGTTTCACAAACTGATTTTCACAATACCATACTGTCTGATTTTAAAAACAAACCTGCTATATAGGTTATCCCAAATATTCTGAGGCAGCATCAAAACCAGGTCTTCAATATAACTGGCTTTTCGTGGAGGAATACCTAAAAAAAGTTTAGATGGGTCTTGTTCTTAAACTGCTTTATATTACTCAAGGTTTAAACTCATTTTTTAACTGATTAATCACTGGCATTTTCTAATCTTTATCCTTAAAACCTCTCCCAAAAAGGTTAAAAATTAAATCAGTGTAAGCATTTTTGGTAATTACGCTCCTAAAGATGAGTGTTTCTTGAAACAGAAAACAATCAGTAAACCAAGGTCTTCAAGTATTTAACTTATGTAAATCATTACTAAGCCTTCAATATGGGGGATTTCAGAGATAAATAAGAAACAGCCTTTCCTTCCTGGAGCTTATGTGGTAGCAGAAGAAATGAAGCACTTATGTAAATAACTGGAGTAAAAGGCAGGCACAGATAAACGGCATAAAAGGTTCATGGGGAGATTTAGAACAGGAGGAGCCTATTTCAAGATGGGAAATGGAAGAAAAATTCACATACAGATAGATATATTTTCAATGTTTAGATTTCTAAATCCAATATAGGATATTCCTACTATCTCTTTTAATTTCACTGAAAAATTTAATTAGTGAGAATATCAAGTCTTATATAATTAAGGTGTCACACTAAAGTGTCATTTTCCATGGGAACAAACACTAACATAGTCAATCACAAAGGCATAAGTATTTGACAAATAACTATATGAGGTTTTTTGTTAAATTCTAAGTACATTACACTTAGGAGAAGAGCCAGCTTTTCATTAGACAAAAGGGATAGGAGTCAAGATATAGTTGGTACCAAGTGCCTCTTGGCTGAGAAAAATAATGTGTAATGTAAATGCTTACTGTACCATAATTGGTTGTCTATGTATCTGTCTTTACTATGGAATTAGAGCTTTGAGAACCGAAATAGTACCTTCGCTACTCTCAGGATATACATAGCACAGGGTTTGGAACAGGTATTCAATAAATACCCGTTTATGAAGAGGCGACAGATTGCCTACAATTAGAAGAAAAAGCCCAATTTCTGAAACCATAGTGAATTAAACACATTTAAGCTGAACTGCAGATGAGGAAATCAGAAATAAATAAGAGGAAAATTCTTGGGTCTTTCCTAATATTTAAATTATTTAACAGTACACCACTACCTTTACTTTACATTACAGAATTTCTTACCTCCATGAATACAGAGAAAATCATTATTTGTAATAGGACCAGGTTCTGCAAAGGTCTTAAATTTATTTAGCCATTGTCGAGAAATATAAAACTGAAGGAGACTTGGTTCCATTATGTTCAACAAATTTGATATCCTTCGCCTCTCTTTTTGTGCTTCTTCACTGCTCTTCCTATTAAGAACAATAATTCTTTAAATTCATACACATTTTATTCCATTAGACTCCTAAGTAGATTTTTTCCTCTTCATTATTAGACTTAGCATACTTATTAATACTGTGAATCTTACTAGATCTTGGGAATTATTCAAGAGAAATATACCTTGTATCAACCCCCAACATATTATATATACAAATCTAGGGGCAATACTGTGTCTTAACTACTAGTATCCATATAAACATTTTTTAACAAATGTTAACAAAACTAATCTATATAGTTCATCTGTTTGCTGTTTCAGTAGCTAACACTTAATCATTTATTAAATTGGGGTTTTTAAAAATTTTTTTAAAGTTAATTATGAATTATGAAGAGAGAGGGAGAGAGAAAGAAACATCGATCTGTTGTTCCACTTATTTATGTATTTATTGGTTAATTCTTGTATATGCCCTGACTTGGGATTGAACCTGCAACCTTGGCCTATCAGGATGATGCTCTAACCAACAGAGCTACCTGGCAAAAGCTAAAATTGGTATTTTTTAGTATAAGATTTACCTTTTTTATTAGCTGTTTTAAGAAAAAATTTTGTACCTAATTCCTACCATCAGTGCCTAATTTTTTTTAAATTAAAACCAATACTCCTAAAAGAAAATACAGTTAACCCTTGAACAAAGCAGGGAATTAAGGCAAGTTACCCCCACCCATACATTCAAATTCCACATAACTTTTGACTCCCCCAAAACTTACTTATCCCTTGGTATCCACAGAGAATTGGTCCCAGCACCCTCTACAGATAATAAAATCTGTAAAAACTCAAATTTTCTATATAAAATTCCACAGATCAATGCATAACAGTCAGTCCTTCATATCCACAGACTCTCAACCACAGACTGAAAATAGTACAGGTATTTATTGAAAACAATCCACATATAAGTGAACCTAGAAAAGTTCAAACCCTTGTTGTTGAAGGGTCAACCGCATATTCTTTTGCCTTTCAACTAAATGATGTAACATTTTCTTAAAGGATCATTCTGAGTACAACCTTTCACTTTATTTTACTCACATAATGAAATGAGAGTAAAATAATTTCTAATCTTGACTCAGCAATCCATTTTAAAAGTCTCAGAAGTCACTGATAACCCCAAAGTGAGATGTAATTTGTTAAAATAGCCTATCTGTGAGGTACTTCTTTACCTGTAGAAAAGAACATAAGCTTCTGCATTTTGTACAGTAGATTCTGAAACTTTGGTGACACTCTGGTCATCAAATTCATACCAGACTCTATTTAAATTGTTTCGGCAGTAGGCAATATAGTGTCCACCTGAATTTAAAAGGAAAAAATTTTAAATCAATTAATGCAAGAATGGAAGCTAAACTATTTTTATAGTCAAAGTTCTTAGCAGAGACAGAGATATAGCAAGAACTACGCTAGTATTTCTTTCCAGTATGTATGTTATCCTGAGGAACTATAAACAAGGATAGAAAATGTGAATTTATAAAACCCATGCTAAAAATGATGTTAAAGTCCTTATTTAATGGTCCTTATATTTATACAAAATATTATTTCCAGTATTTCAAAATTCAGAGTTAAATTATTAAATTTCCTAAAATTTTTTGACATTTTTAATAACCAAAGTAAAATAAAAATAAATAGCAAAAATCTATTTTTACCACTTTTTTCTTTTGTGCAATCAGGTAGGTCTCACTTAAAAGATTAACTCAGATATCTACTATTTTTAATTTAATCTGAGAACACATGTCAAACCTGTGTACTTACTACTTGCAGTGCCATGATGGCAAATGACTGACAGAAGATCATAGGTTACAATTTGAGCTGGACTGTCTTTAGCAAGAAATGGCTGAAGATCCAGACCTTCCAGTGGAAATGAAACATGGGTACTGATTTTGGTGGAAAACATCAGTTCATGTCTGAATCTTTTAAGATGGATGCATAAAATCTAAAAGAGAAAGGCAAGATTAAGATTCTATTGTTTTATATGTTAAAGGAGTCTATTTAACATACATGTTGAATTAAGTCTCAAAGTTTAACATTATCCTGCAATTATGATAACCAGATTCCAGGAATGTTAAAACATGGAAATAAATGAAACATGGTATGAAGTTTACAGCTACTGGGCTTCCTCATTTTAGGCTTATACCTGAAAAAATCCTACAATGTCTGATTAAGCTGGGTTAAACATAATTTCACTGGAAAGGGCACTTACTTGGTATATAACTCAGTATTTTAAAAATAGATAATCCTAATAGTACAACTGGTCAATAGAACCAGTCCATTCTTTACCCATGCTAAAAAATTTACTACTAATGCGTTATATCCCTACCAGATAAAATAAACTGAATTTAATAAAACCCCATACCTCAGGAAACTTTTGTACTTTACAAAACTTTACTCCATTCCTCAACCTAAGGGTAAAAGAAAAACAATTAAAATAAACCTGTTTCCCATATGAATAGACAAAATCTTTAGTATTTTCAAATATTCAATAAAATCTTTTAGAAAATGAAGAAACAAACGATATTACACTAAAAGTACTACTGAATTATGTGCTACATATTTAAAAATAAGCACTAATAAAAGATTGGAGTCCCTTATTGTAAAAAAATTATTTAAACTATCAGTAATAAAAATTTAGAGTTGTGAGATTTGTTGATGAAGATTAGTTTATAAATAAACAATCAAAACAAAAGCAAACAGATACAGGGAACAAAATGATGGTTGCTAGATAGGAGGGTGGTTAAGGGGCTGGGTGGAAACAGAAGGGATTGAGAAGTACAACTTGGCAGTTACAAAATAGTCATGGGGATGTAAAGTGTAACACAAGGAATACAGTCAATATTACTGTAATAACTATGTATGGTGTCAGATGGGTACTAACTTATCAGGGTGACCACTTTGTAAGTTTCATAAATTGTCTAACCAGCCCTGGCCGGTTGGCTCAGTGGTAGAGCATCAGCCTGGCGTGCAGGAGTCCCGGGTTCAATTCCCGACCAGGGCACACAGGAGAAGCGCCCATCTGCTTCTCCACCCTCCCCCTCTCCTTCCTCTGTCTCTCTCTTCCCCTCCCGCAGCCAAGGCTCCATTGGAGCAAAGTTGGCCCAGGTACTGAGGATGGCTCCAGGGCCTCTGCCTCAGGCGCTAGAATGGCTCTGGTTGCAACAGAGCAATACCCCGGATGGGCAGAGCATCGCCCCCTGGTGGGCATGCCGGGTGGATCCCGGTCGGGCGCATGAGGGAGTCTGTCTGACTGCCTCCCCGTTTCCAGCTTCAGAAAAAATGCAAAAAAAAAAAAAAAAAGTCTAACCACTATGCTATACATCTGAAACTAATATAATACTAAATGTCAACTATAATTGAAAGAAAATTAATTTTTTAAAACAGAATTTCTACTATATATGGCCTGACTATGCCTTTATTAACATCCCAATTATCAAGTAAAACTGGGTAAAATAAAAACCAAATTTCACAGAATTGGTTGGTCAGGTCAATATATTATAACTTTTCTTTTTTAAGATTATTTTTATTTTTTTTTTATTTATTCAGAGAAAGGGAGGGAATGAGGGAAGGAGAAAGAGAAAGAGGGAGGGGAAAGGGAGGGAGAGGGAGAGAGGGAGAATGAGAGAGAGTGAGGAAAGAAGGGAGGAAGAGAGAGGGAGGGAAGAAGGAAAGGGAGAAAGGAAGAAAGGGAGGGAGAGAGAGGAAGAGAAGGAGAGAGAGAGGGAGAAAGAAGAAGAGAGGGAGAGAGAGGGAGGGAAAGAGACTGGGGATCTAACCAGCAACCTCTGTGCTTCAAAACAATGCTCTACCAACCAAGCTATCTGGCTAGTAATAACACTGATCAATAATTATGTTAAGTTTTAAGTGTATAATTCTATAAAATGCCATGTGCTCACCACCCAAGGTCTAGTCTCCTTCCCTCACCATATACCATATTTCCCCATGTATAAGATGGACCCTTTCTTAAAATATTTGAGGTCTAAAAACTGGGTGCATCTTATACAGTGGTTGTAGTTTTTTTACTTGCATTTCCGCTTTTTGGTGCTTGTTTTTGTGCTCATTTTTGAAGACAGTGATTCATCATCAGACACAGATGAGGACAACAAGCTAATGAATGGGAGTTCTGACAGGAACAAGGACTTCTATGAATTTTATGATAAATAAAACTTAAGTTCAATAACTTTATGTAATATATATTTTTTCAAATTTTGGGCCCCAAAATTAAGGTGTGTCTTACACATGGGAGCGTCTTATACATGGGGAATATGGTATTTGACCTCCTTTATCTTCTTCATCCTCCCACCATCCTCCTTCCCCCCTGGTAACCACTATACGGTTGTGTGTATCTGTGAGATTTGTTCGTTGGTTTTATTTGTATATTTATTGCTTTCTGTTGTATATTCCACAAGTGAAAAGTCATTTGGTTCTTGTCCTTTGCCATCTGACTTCTTTTGCTTTCCATGATACTCTCAAGATACATTCATGTTGTCACAAATAAAATCTCTATTCTTAAAAGTGGAAACAACTTGTCATAAAGGCTGCTTATTAGTAATAAGCTATATAAATATACACTTGAAATATCTCTACTTTGGATTTGGAGGTAGTTGCAAGGTTCTTTTCCATCTTCACTAGTACTATCTTTGTCCTAGTTTGCAAGTTTTTTTTTTTAAACCAGGTTCCCCCTTCAGGCCAACACCCTCTTCAGCTAGATACAGCTTCAAGGACAAATAATATTTTCCTGTTCTCTAGAAGTGCAATTTTTTCTTAGAAAGTACAAGGCAGTCTTTCATACTTATTGACCAAATATACCATTCCTATTTGTCACGAAGATCAACATTGCCCTGTGGTTACTGGGAACAGACAGAATTTGTATTATAAAGATTCTCAATCTTATTAGGAGGCCACTATTTTTCTATTACAGAGATTTAAAAAATATTTACCAGTTCACTCTATCACAAATATTATTTGCCTTGAACTCACTAATTATTTTTTTTTATTAGTGTACAAGAGAGACAGGAAGGAAGAAAGATGAAAAGCATCAACTCATAGTTGTCATACTTCAGTTGTTCACAGATTGCTTCATATACGTGCCTTGACCAGGGGATCCAGCCAAGCCAGTGACCCCTTGCTTAAATCAGCAACCTTGGGATGATGCTGATGATTCCACACTCGAGCTGGCAACCTATGCTCAAGCTGGTAAGCCTATGCTCAAGCTGGTGACCTCAGAGTTTCGAACCTGGGACCTAGGCGTCCCAGGTCAATGCTCTATCCACTGTACCACCACTAGTCAGGCATAACTAATAACTTTTCTAACTTACCACCAAGAAACCTTAAAAGCCTAAATTTATTACAACACAGAAATAGGCAACTACTAGTATATATAAAGAAACAAAATCATACTTTTCTTACCTATCTTGCAGTTCTGCCATCATACAGCAGGTACCATCAAAGTTGGTACCTGCTGAATTTTACAGATTTTACAGATTTGAAACTGTGTGCCCTCTATAGCCTCTTTCCCTTCCTGAATCTAGCCTGCTAACATGGTAATCCAGAAGAGAGTATCTCCTATTTATGATAACAAAGCTTAATTTATGTAATGAAAATGCATGTTATATATCCTAGTATATCTTTTATAATGTATTTAGAAAATATTTTGTGCAAAATTACATACTTATTTTAAATTTCAAAATAAACTTTCACATCTTAGATAAGTCTATTAAACTTGTTAAATTTGTGCTTCAAATTTGTTTTACAGAATAACCAGTCTCTCTACTTTTTTAGGACAAAGATCACACGCCTTTATTTTTCTAAATAAAGTGGAATTTTAACACCATATGCCCAATTCAAATAACCAAAAAGTAATAATAATAATAATAATACCATCTAAAATACAAAATATGTAATTACAAGCACTGTCAATGACACTTACTTTTTGCATTTTTCACAACTGTACATATTGTCACCTGAAAATAGAACAGACCTGGTCATGCCTCGCAAGTTAAAAGCAAGGAATTTTCTTTGGTTCTGCGATTCTTTTGAGTTTGTCATATGCTGACCTTGCAGCACAGTAACACAAGGCTCATGTATTTTAGTCTCTGCTCAAGAGTTAGCTCATAATGTTTACCCGGCCTAAAGCACCCTTCACCTCCCTCTCTTTTCAACCTTGAAGGCCCATCCCAAAGAACATCCTTTCTTTCCATTTACTCACTCAACAAAATCTACACATAACAGCAAGGTGCTGCACATATAAAAATACTGAAGGATCTTAAATATTGTGAAGGAAGTCAGAGACTAGTCAGACTGGTTCAAATATGTAAGTCTTTTATACTGATTGAATTTTCTCTTTTTTAAATCCTTGAGCAGTTTTTTATTTGTGTGTGTTTTCTGTTTTGGTTTTAAGCAAGAGGGGGCAGAGTCAGACAGGGACAGACAGACAGAAAGGGAGAGATTACAAGCATCAACTAATCGTTGTGGCACCATAGTTGTTCATTGATTGCTTTCTGCTAAGTGCCTTAACCAGACGGCTCCAGCCAAGCCAGTGACCCCTTGCTCAAGCCAGTGACCTTGGGCTCAAGCCAGCGGCCTTAAAGCATCCCAGGTCAATGCTCTATCCACCTCCTGGTCTGGCCTTGAGCAGCTTTAAAACACCTCACATATCATCTTGTCTTGTACTATAGAAATCGTATAAATTATTTCAGGATGTGATTTGTGATTTTTTTTTTTTTTTTTTTTTTGCACAAGAGAGACAGAGACAGAGAGCAAGGGAGAAAATGAGAAGCATCAAATCATAGTTGTAACTTTAGTTGTTCATTGATTCCTTCTCATATGTGCCTTGACTGGGACACTCCAGCTGAGCCAGTGACCCCTTGATCAAGCCAGCAACCTGGGGCTCAGGCCAGCAACCATGGAGTCATGTCTACAATACCATGCTCAAGCCAATGACCCTGTGCTCAAGCTAGTAAGCCCACGCTCAAGAGAACCACCTCAGAGTTTCAAACCTAGGTCCTCAGCATCTCAGGTCAACACTCTATCCACTGTGCGACCACTGGTCAGGTTATGATTTGTGGTATTTATGTATGTCACCATGATAGATACTGGCACTATGGCAATATGGCCAAGTACTACTAAAACTCCTTAAAACTTAGCTTTTATGAATATATTTTATATTTAGTCCTACTGGTATTTTAAAAGACCCACAACAATTTAGCCACAGATAAAAACTATTTAATATTTCTTACCTTTTAGTTCATCTCTAGCGAAGAAGGCAGCAAGACAATCTTGCAAGGTTACTATTGGACCCCAAAACCAGCTAGGGACACATGAGACAACAAACCTGAAACATTATTGATAGGAAAAAAAGGAAGTGTTCTGCCAGTACAGCAGAAACAGCAATTTTAACAATCAATTAATTTTTAAAAAACATTTACATACCTCTTCACATACTCCATGAAAAAAGCTATCCACCCTTGTGGAGCATATGCTTCGCCACATGATCCTGCTTTGACTATGGAAGTTGGATGGCTCGATGAATGCAGCTTAGCAAGGTCTTCCTTGCCAGGAATTGGCAAAGATAGATCTTGAAAGGTTTCAAGGGTTACAGACACCTAAAATTGTTTTAAGAAAGGTATAAAAATAATCCAGCATAAACATTTGAGGATAGATTTTAGACTACAAATATCAAATCAAGTTACAATAAACAAAAATATCAAACTGCTGGCTCTGGCCGGTTGGCAGAGTGTTGGCCCAGCCTGGCATGTGAAGTCCTAGGTTCGATTCTTAGTCAGGGCACATAGGAAAAGCACTCATCTGCTTCTCCAACCTTCCCCCTCTCCTTCCTCTCTGTCTCTTCCCCTCCTGCAGCCAAGGCTCCATTGGAGCAAAGTTGGCCCGGGCGCTGAGGATGGCTCCATAGCCTCTGCCTCAGGCGCTAGAATGGCTCCAGCCGAGACGGAGCATCGCCCCCGAGTGGACATGCTGGGGGCATCCCAGTCGGGCACATGCGGGAGTCTGTCTGTCTCCTGCTTCTAACTTCGGAAAAATACAAAAAAAAAAAAAAATCAAACTGCTGATCGTAATAACAGCAAAACACTTGCTCTGTACCAAGTGCTGTTCTAAATTTAATCTTCACATAGACCTTATGAGATAACTACTAACAACCCATTAGCTGAGGACACTGCAGCATAGAGAATTACCTTATACCTAGCCACTGTCGCTTGAGGTACAAACTCTTAAGCACTACTGCATTTATTTTGGGAAATGACTTGTCCTAATAGTTTTTAAATTTGTTTTAAAAAAAAGTTGTAAAACCTAGTATGTAATCTTTAAAAAGCTGAAAACATTTGGCCTGACCTGTGGTGGCACAGTGGATAAAGCGTCCACCTGGAAATGCTGAGGTCGCCAGTTCAAAACCCTGGGCTTGCCTGGTCAAGGCACATATGGGAGTTGATGCTTCCAGCTCCTCCCCCCCTTCTCTCTCTCTCTCTCTCTCTCTCTCTCTCTCCTCTCTAAAAAAATGAATAATAAAAAAATAATCTTGAAAGATTTATTTAAAAAAAATAAAATAAAATAAAAAGCTGAAAACATTTGATGATAAGTCTATATAAGTATTTGGTAACACCTGACCAGGTGGTGACACAGTAGATGGAGCATCGGACTGGGACACAGAGGACCCAGGTTTAAAACCCCCAGGTCGCCAGCTAAAGCATGGGCTCACCAACTTGAGCATGTGGTTGCTGGCTTGAGCGTGGGATCATAGCCATGACCCCATGGTCACTGGCCTGAGCCCAAAGGTCGCTGGCTTGAACAAGGGGTCACTTACTCTGCTAGATCCACCTGGTCAAGGCACATATGAGAAAACAATAAACTAAAGTGCTGCAACAAAGAATTGATGCTTCTCATCTCTCTCTTCCTATCTGTCTGTTCCTATCTATCTATCTCTCTGTCTCTGTCAAAAAAAAGAAAAAAAAATATATTTGGTACCAAATCAGCATACATTAAAATGACCCAATTAAAAGCTTAAGAATTTTGTTTATTTGTTTGTTTTGCTAGAGAGGGAGAGAGAGATAAGAAAGGGGAAAGATAAGAAGCATCAACTCATAGTTGCGTCACTTTAGTTGTTCATTGTTTGTTTTTTCATATGTGCCTTGACGGGGTGAGGGGTGCAGACAAAAGCCAAGCTAGTGACCCTTTACTCAAACTAGCATCTTTGGGCATCAAACCAGCAACCCTGGGGATCATGTTGATGACTCGATGCTCAAGCCAGTCACTCTGTGCACAAGCTGCAACCTCAGGGTCACCCTGTGACCTCTGCATCCCAGGTCAACACTCTATCCACTGCACCACCATTGGTCAGGTTATTCACTCCCACACAGAAGTAAAAATGTTCTTAAAGAAAAGCTCTGTGATCATTTTAATGTATGCTGTTCTTGTGTATGGATTTGATATTACCTTTATTATCTGAGCCACAATCTTAACATGACACAATATTTATAAGCCATACAACCAAATATAGAATATACAATCACAGCCTATTGCTGTGAATAGCAATTTCCCAGCATATTTATTTCATCCTTATGAGAATACGCAGGTTACCAGTTCTTTTGTGTGTGTGACAGAGACAGAGAGTCAAAGAGAGGGACAGATAGAAACAGACAGACAGGAAGGGAGAGAGATGAGAAGCATCAATTCTTCGCTGCAGCATCTTAGTTGTTCATTGACTGCTTTCTCATATGTGCTCTGATCGGGGGTGGGGGGCCTTCAGCAGAGCAAGTGAACCCTTGCTCAAGCTAGCAACCTTGGGCTTCAAGCAGTGACCTTTGGGCTCAAGCCAGAGACCCTGAACTCAAGATAGCAACCTCGGGGTTTCGAACCTGGGTTCTCTGCATCCCAGTCCAATGCTCTATCCACTGTGCCACCACCTTGTCGAGCAAATGTGTTATCAATTCTTACTGTTGAGCATCATATCATCATTTTATGTGACCAGAGATGAAGAATGGAGTTAATTCTTCCTACTAATGCATACCTGTCCAATGATGAGTCAAGACTCATCCTTTAAGAACTATGTTGTTATTACTTCTAAAAAACAAATTCTATGCCTAGAATCAATTGTACTGATCTAAACACAAGAAACACAGGTATAATATCAGTAGCTCCTTGCTACTGATGGGAAGTTAAACTTTTCATACCATTTTGTCAGGTTTTGTTTTTTTTTTTAATTTTATTTATTCATTTTTAGAGAGGAGAGAGACAGAGGAGAGAGAGAGACAGAGAAAGAGAAGGGGGGAGGAGCAGGAAGCATCAACTCCCACATGTCCCTTGACCAGGCAAGCCCAGGGTTTCGAACCGGCGACCTCAGCATTTCCAGGTCGACGCTTCATTCACTGTGCCACCACAGGTCAGGCCTTGTCAGGTTTTTTACTGTTTTTTTACACCAGAATTAGACAAAAAAATTCCTGTGTATTATAATTCCTTCATACTCACCCTATCACAAGTCAGGCACTGCACTGAACTAATGATTGTTCCATCAAATACGTCTGAAATGACACTTCGGTATTTCTTATGTTGTTTTTTTCTCTTTGGGGAAGATACCGATTGAGCTAGAACTGAAAAACAAGTGTTGAAAATTTTTTTTAAAAAATCAAAGTAGTTCCTTTAGCATTTTTCTTTGGAATATTTAACTATATAATACTATACCATAGAAAACTGTCAAAAAACTATTCAAGAGCATTGCTTAAAAAAATGAGAAACCGAGTTAAACAGGAGGGGTTCAGTCTCCTCATCATGACTTCAGTCAGAACAGTTTTGCTTTTACCTGTTTGTTATTGATTCCCAGGAAAGGTATATTTGAAAAAATGATTCTATAATTAAGTTTTGAGAGTTCTTTATATATTCTAGATACAAGTGCTTTGTCAGCTACATGACTTGCAAATATTTTCTCCCATCTTATCCTTTCATTCTCTTAACAGTGTCTTCTGCCAAGAAAGTATTCAATTTTTTCTTTTATGGATCATGCTTTTGATATCTTTAAAGAATTCTTTGTCTAACACAAGGTCATTAAGACTTTTTCCTATATCTTCTAAAAGTTTAATAGTTTTACATTTATGATCATGAAGCTCTCATATAGCTAGTAGGAATGCAAAATAATAAGTCACTCTTGACAACAATTTCATATTACCTTAAGCCTAAAACCTAATAAACTCACTTCCAGGTATTTATTCTAGACAAATGAAAACTTATGCTCATATAGAAACCTGTACATGAATGCTTATAGCAACGAAATCATACTGCCAAAAACAGTAAACAATTCAAATGTCCTTCAATGAGTGAATGAATGAACAGTAGTACAGAAATCCAATGAAACACTAGTAATAAAAAGGAACAATTCAGACATGCAATGTAACTATTATCTCAAATGCATTACACTAAGTCAAAGAAGCCCGTTTCAAAAGACTACATACTGTATAGTTCCATTTATATAGCATTATGGAAAAGGCAGAACAGTAAGAATAGAGAACAGAGCAACAGAGCTAGTCCTTAGGAAGGGGTAGTGGGATGGTCTGATTATAAGGAGTAATATAAAGAAATTCTTTAGGACACTGGAACTGTTCTATGTATATTCAGTTTGTGGGGGTGGTAAAAACAATCTATGCATATGTTAAAACTCAGATATCATACCAAGAGTGACTTTACTGTATGTAAATTTGTGTCACACAAACACTGAATGATTGTATAAAATTATGCTGTCAATTTTAAAGGACTGAATAATATTTCATAATTAACACTAACTGATCAAAACAAAGTAACCTGAGTAACTGAAATACCTACCTTTTTTTTGTGTGGGTGCCAATCCTGGCCACAAATTGCCTGATTTGGGAGGGCTTGCTGATAATCGTGGATTAACACCTTCATTTGATGGAAGAATCTGTGATGTAGATAGTTCATTCAAATGGACATCAGTAATATATTCTGTAATATTTAAAATTTGTATTATTACCTTAAATAGTAAAAATATACCACCCGTCAAATAATGTTAATTATGTTAAAGTTTCTTCATTTGAGATTCACATTAATAAATATCAGGTCAAATACTTGATAAACAAAGTGCTAAGGGAAGTAACAGTGATTGTGCCCCTAGGAATTCAGTAAATGTTTATAACACATTACTATTCTAAACAATTCAGGAAGAGAGCAGTAGAAATATAAAGCCAAAGAGAACTGTACTTTTTCTAATTTAGTATTTTAAAAAAAGATACTTAAGACAGTTTTTTAAAAAGCTTTTAAAACAATGTGGGAAAAAAAGATTATCTTCCAAAACTAACATAGTAATCAAAATCTAAGAAGAAACTTAGGTATGCATAACCATAAATTATTTTATTCTTACTGTGATAAAAGAAAATTGACCCTTTTTCAGGAAAGGACCTTTATTGGAATTAAATTATGGATCAAGAAAATAGCCCTAGCCAGTTAGCTCAGTTGGTTAGGGCATTGTCCTGAAACTAAGGTTGAGGGTTCAAACCCCAGTCAGGACATATACAGTAAGCAAATAATGAATGCACAACTAAGTAGAACAACAAATGAATGCTTCTCTCTGTCTCTCTCCCTTTCCTCTCTGTCTCTCTAAAATCAATCAATAAAAATGAAAAAAAAAGTTGTATTTAATAAAATATAAGCTTCATGAGTGTATTCTTGATACTTTGCTCTTGCATTCTCAGTACATAACATGCATTCCATAGTAAAGGACTGTGCTCAGTAAGTATTTGAGTTAAGAATTGTTCATAAGAGACTCTGAAACAGAGTAATTTCAGGGATTGTCCAAATAATGCAAAATAAATTCCTCTCACATAGGCATTTTTCGTTATCTCCACCATGACTAAAAGCAGACTATATAATTTGAGGGGGAAAGGAGGGAGGAGACTCACTCTAGACCTTTCTGAAGGGAATAAAATTAATATGATCTAGGTCAGGTATTGGCAAATGTTTCTTGCCAAGGATCAGATAGTCAATATTTTAGGTTATGTGTGCCAATGGTCTTTGTCACATTTTCTAGTCAGGTCTTTTTTTCTTTTTCTAGTCAGGTCTTTAAAATATACAAAAGCTCAGATCCCTGTTCTAGGTCAATTAGTTACTATGAATATGAACAAACCTGGCCCTGGCCAGTTGCTTCAGTGGTAGAGCATCGGCCTGGTGTGTGGATGTCCTGGTTCGATTCCTGGTCAGGGCACACGGAAGTGCCTATCTGCTTCTCCACCTCTGCCCCTCTCATTTCTCTCTCTCTCTCTCTCTCTCTCTCTTCCCCTCCTGCAGTCATGGCTCAACTGGAATGAGTTGGCCCCGGGAACTGAGGATGGCTCCATGGCCTCTGCCTCACACACTGAGAGCTCGATTGCTGAGCAATGGAGTAACACCCCAGTTGGGCAAAGCATCGCCCTTTATTGAGCTTGCCAGGTGGAGCCCGGTAGAGGCGCATGTGGGAGTCTGTCTCTCTGTCTTCCCTTCTCTCACTAAAGAAAATAAATAAATAAATAAAAATAATATGAACAAACCTGCTATGGAGCAATAAAGAATGTGTATGTTCTAAACCAGGATGTTTACATGGAAGGGCTGGACAGCAATCTAGGCTAAGTCCTTCAATGCTGACATTTCATATACTAACTATTCAACTTCTAAACACATCTAAACTTCTAAATATAAGTGCAGTATAATTAAGGAACCTAACCTGTTTTCCTGACTAGAAGACCTTTATGTACACAGGTGAACGAACCACAAGTATTCCTCTGGTTAAGAAAATATCCTTTTCTGCCTGACCAGGTGGTGGCACAGTGGATAAAGCATTGAACTAGGATGCAGAGGACCCAGGTTTGAAACCCTGAGGTCGCTAGCTTTAGCGTGGGCTCATAGACATGACCCTATGGTCGCTGGCTTGAGCAAGGGCTCACTGGCTCTGCTGCAGCCCTCCCACCCCCTAGTCAAGGCACATATAAGAAAGCAATCAATGGAGACAAAGGAGCCACAACAAAGAATTAATGCTTCTCATCTCTCTCCCTTCCTGTCTGTCTGTCTGTCTGTCTCTGTCAAAAAAAGAAAATACCTTTTCCTCAAGAAGGAATTTTGGGTTCATTCAAATACCTAAATAAATTGTTTGGTAGTTCTCTCTTTAGTAATTACAGAAGATAATAAACTATTTTTGGCCTGACCTGTGGTGGCACAGTGGATAAAGCATCGACCTGGAAATGCTGAGGTCGTTGGTTCGAAACCCTGGGCTTGCCTGGTCAATGAGAGTTGATGCTTCCAGCTCCTCCCCCCTTCTCTCTCTCTGTCTCTCCTCTCTCTCTCTCTCTGTCTCTCCCTCTCCTCTGTAAGATGAATAAATAAAATAAAATATTTTTTAAAAACCCAAAAAACTATTTTTGTTACTTGTCTGCCACTTGGTTTAAGATCAGATAATTTGAACCTCTGATGGTTCAATTTTACGTGCTTTGGAGAACTAAATATCACATTAAGCCAAGATAAAATAACTCTTGAAGAAATAAATGTAAAATGCCAAGCAATCTAGCTCAACATCTTTCATTTGATTCCTTGCTCTTTCTCAAAGAAACACTGACTAGTATTAGAATATATCATAACAAGGTTCATTATAATTGAACTCCTGCCCTAAAACATACACTAAATATTTCATAGCTGATGTGACCACAATGACAGCAATTCAAATCTAACAGTGGGCCCTGGAGAGTTGGCTCAGTGGTATAGAGCACTGGCCCAGCATGTGGATGTCACGGGTTCAATTCCCAGTCAGGTCACACAGGAGAAGCGACCATTTGCTTCTCCACCCCTTCTCCTTCCCCTTTTCTCTCTCTCTCTCCTCTGTCTCTCTTTCTTCCCCTCACAGCAATGGCTGGATTGGTTCAAGGACATTGGGCCCCAGGTGATGAGGATGAGGAGGCCCCATGGAGCCCCTACCTCAGGCGCTAAAAATAACTCAGTTGTGAGCATGGCACCAGATGAGCAGAGCATCAACCCCAGACAGGAGTTGCTGGGTGGATTCTGGTCAGGGCATATGCAGGAGACTATCTCGCTATCTCCCCTCTCACTTGGAAAAGAAGAATAAAAATTAATTAAATAAATCTAACAGTATATAAGTTTACAAAACTGCAATTGGGCCCTGGCCGGTTGGCTCAGTGGTAGAGCGTCGGCCGGTGTGCAGGGGTCCCGGGTTCGATTCTCGGCCAGGGCACATAGGAAAAGCGCCCATTTGCTTCTCCACCCCTCCCCCTCTCCTTCCTCGCTGTTTCTCTCTTCCCCTCCTGCAGCGAGGCTCCATTGGAGCAAAGATGGCCCAGCGCTGGGGATGGCTCCTTGGCCTCTGCCCCAGGCGCTAGAGTGGCTCTGGTCGCAACAGAGTGACGCCCTGGAGGGGCAGAGCATCGCCCCCTGGTGGGCGTGCTGGGTGGATCCCTGTCGGGCGCATGCAGGAGTCTGTCTGTCTCTCCCGGTTTCCAGCTTCAGAAAAAAAACAAAAACAAAAAAAACTGCAATTGGATTACTTTGTTTTCTCAGGATCTTAACAGAATCTACTTAAAATGACATTAACTCAACACTCACATGCATCTCTTGCTAAACTCTACTAGTTAGAGAGCCTAAATATAACTGTTCAATTATCCTTCAAATTAGCATAGTTGTACCCTAGAAAGATAGCTCGGTGGGTTAGCATTGTCTCAAAGCGCAGAGGTTGCTGGTTTGATTCCTGCTCGGGGTACACACAGGAACTGATGTTTCTGTCTCTTTCCTGCTCTCTCCCTTCCTCTAAAATCAATAAACGTTAAAAAACTATAAAATTACAAATTAGTATAGTTGAACTATAAAGTCATACTGCACATAAAATATTAAGCTAAAGCTATTAGTCATTCTATTTCATTTTTATTATGCTAAATATAGTGAACATTAACACGTAAATTAGAAATGTGTTTTGATTTTAGTCACATGCCATTTTCTCTCAAAAAAATCTGAAAATAGTGAAATTACAAGTATATCTTTTTTTTTTTTTTTTTTAAATTTTCAAGAAAAAGACAGAGTGAAGGAGCAAGACTTTAGTTGCTTCACTTTAGTTGTTCATTTATTGCTTCTCAAATGTGCCATGACTGGGTAAGCCCAGAGTTTTAAAACCATGACCTCAGCATTCCAGGTCAATGCTTCACTCACTGTGCAACCACAGGTCGGACTATAAGTGTATCTTAAATACAAATATAGTATCTTACACCCATTATGTACCAAAGAAACACTACCATTTTGAAATTATTAAAATTGTCACCTGAAGCTCTGCTGTGTATTTGCACTTTGACAGTTTCCTGGTTGGTCAAGTCAACTGTTTCAGACACAGAATCTCTATCTTTATCTAATTCTCCTTCAGAATTTACTTTTTTAATCTTATTAAACATCTTCTCTTTTTGCCAATCTTTTGACATTTCTGAATTGTTCCCATCATCCTGAATTAACATTGTTGTTTCATTATTATCTTCAGAAAAGCCTCTAGAGCCATTGTCATTTTCAGCTTTATCACTGTTGCTACAAGATTCACAAGACTGAAAATCTACATCTGATTGGCTCTTGTCTTCCTCCATGGTCTCTTCAGTTGTTACCGTTTGAGGATCTTCTTCTACTACTTCCATGACCTGCTCTTTTAGTTCTTCATGAAGCAGATCCATTAAACATCGAAGGAATTCTTGAGCATCCTAATAGAAAAGCAAAATAGATATTACCACTTCATTAAAAATATGTGTATATATGTAGAAACTTAAGGAAAAATATATAGCCTGACCTGTGGTCGTGCAATGAATAAAGCATTGACCTGCAATGCCAAGGTCACCTGTTCGAAACCCTAGGCTTGCCTGGTCAAGGCACATAAGAGAAGTAATTACTATGAGTTTATGCTTCCTGCTCCTCCCCTTACTCCCTTCTCTCTATTCTCTCTCAATAAAAAAAAGAAAAAATATACAAAATGTGGTTATCAACTGGTAACAACTAAATGTACAGCATTATACTGAACAAAAACAACTCAGTAAAACATAAGGTATTGAAGGGATGGGAAGCACTAAGTTCTAAAAAGTTATGTAAATAAAACAAAAAGTATGTATAAAACTGAATATGACCTGGAGGTCAAGTTTCAGTAGCGCTATTTTTAGAAAGCGGAAAAGTATGCTCACTTCAGCAGCATATATACTAAAAAGTGGAGGACTAAGGTATAAAGAAAACATGGATTTGCTTCATAGAACAATTCGAAGAGATGTCCTAAATTCAAATATTTTATAAGTTCAGTTTAAAATAAAGCTTTAGCCTGACGAGTGGTGGTGCTAGATATAGCGCCAACCTGGTATGCTGAGGTTCCAGGTTAGGAACACCTAGGTAGCCAGTATAAGTACTGGGTTGCTGGCTGGAGCATGAGATCATAGACATGATCCCAAGGTCACTGGCTTGAGCAAGGGATCACTAGTCTGCTGTAGTCCCCCAAAGCACATATGAGGAAGCAATCAATGAACAACTAAGGAACTGCAATCAAGGATTGATGCTTCTCAACTTTCTCCCTTCCTGTCTATCTGTCCCTATTTGTCCCTCTGTCTCAGTCACACACACAAAAAAAGCACAGAAACAGACCCTATTTTAAATATTAATGTAAACACAACACTCAATAATAAAGAAATTTTTTAACTAGCGTGCGGAGGACCGGGGTTTGATTCCCGGCCAGGGCACACAGGAGAAGCGCCCATTTGCTTCTCCACCCCTCCGCCGCGCCTTCCTCTCTGTCTCTCTCTTCCCCTCCCGCAGCCAAGGCTCCATTGGAGCAAAGATGGCCTGGGCACTGGGATGGCTCTGTGGCCTCTGCCTCAGGCGCTAGAGTGGCTCTGGTCGCAACATGGCGATGCCCAGGATGGGCAGAGCATCGCCCCCTGGTGGGCAGAGCGTCGCCCCCTGGTGGGCGTGCCGGGTGGATTCCGGTCAGGCGCATGCGGGAGTCTGTCTGACTGTCTCTCCCTGTTTCCAGCTTCAGAAAAATGCAAAAAAAAAAGAAAGAAAGAAATTTTAAGTCTTAAATTTGTAGTTTGGTACAATTTGTTAGCTGTGAAAAATAAAATTTGGATCATTTGTAATATAAAATAAATAACATTGAAGAATTAAAATTTTTTTAAAACAAAAGCATAAAATGTAGAAAATATAGGTGAAAATTTCTCTCAGAATGTGGAGCTTTTCAGAGCTAAACCACTAAAGGAGATATGCGGGGATGGGCAAAAGTAGGTTTACAGTTATCCATATGGAAAAAGACATGCAGGTTATGATTATTACAATAGCATTATTAACTCAAAAAGAATGTTACAACTGTAAACCCACTTTTGTCCACCCCATACAAAGGTTATATGTGAAACACAGAAGTTATTCTTGTAGTATCTTATTACTTTCCATACAAACTACTGTAAACCCATTTTTGCCCTCTCTGCATTTACCCATCACTAAATTTAAAATTTGTGGGAAAATGTAAAATTAAAAGGTACAAAAATAGAAATAAAATATAAATAATTATTCCTAGTAAATAAAAACACCAAAAGAAAAAAATAATTAAAAAAATAATGGACAAATAAATTTTTTAGAAAGAAATACCAATGACTACATAACAGTATAATGTACTATATAATAGCATTTTTCAAACTTATTAAAGATTATTATGATGAATAAAAAGCAATGAAGACTTACCTGTTGCGAATACCCCCGAAATGTTGGATTTACAGTTTTAATTCCTTGAAACAAATTAGTAGGCACAACAGATCCTGGCCTAAGGAACAAAACATTTTTAATGAGAAATTTGTGATTTTTATTTTATTTTAGAAATCAGCAATCAAGAATTGAAAGTACTAAATTAAAAAGTGTTTGTGTTTCAAAAAAGTCATTCAAAATTGCCCAGTATTATGTTCCATAGGCTTGTCAGACAGCTTATTACTGATATATAGGATATATTTTATTGCTTTCTACTATAATGAAATGATCATACTCTACTATATAATGTTTCAAAAATACTTAATTACTTAAAATTTCTGGGGTAATTAAGATAAGTGTGCCTGATTAGGTGGTGGCACAGGGGAAAGAGTGCTGGCCTGAGATACTAAGGACCCAGGTTCGAAACCCAAGATTGCCAGCTTGAGCACGGGCTCACCAGCTTGAGCACAAAGGTCACCAGATAGATCATGGGATCACAGACATGATCCCATAGTCGCTGCCTTGAGTCCAGGGTCACTGGCTCGAGTAAGGGGTCACTCACTCTGCTGTAGCCCCCAGGTCAAGGCACAGATGAGAAAGCAATCAATGAACAACTAAGGAGCCACAATGAAAAATTAAGTCTTCTCATTTCTTTCCCCTCCTGTCTGTCTATCCCTCTCTCTGTCTCTGTCACAAAAAAAAAAGCCAACTAATGGTAAAAGCAATTATCTGAATAGCTTCAAAAGAAAATTAGTAAAATAGTACAGCAAACAGTTATTTTAATGCAACAATTTAGAGCCAGTAAACATTAAGAAGAAAAATGAACATTTATACACATATCTATGGTCTGATTTTAGCATTGTGAGAATGTTTACTGCTGCATTAAAACTAAAGTTTCAGTAACAAAAGCCTCAGCAGTTCAACATTATATCTCCACGATTCATTTGGAAGTTCAGTTTCAAACATGACATTCCCCAAAGTGAACTTGTCTCAAATCTGCCTCTTCTGCATTTTTCAGCTCTACAAATGCACCTGCATCCTTTTAATATTTATGATATTCATTTAAAAACAACACCCTGACCAGGTAGGTCAATTGGTTAGAGCATCATCCTGATATGTCAAGGTTGCAAGTTCAACATACAAGGTCCACGCACATACGAGAATCAATCAAGAATGCATAAATAAGTGGGACAACAAACTGATGCTTCTCTTTTCCTCTATCTCTAAAGTCAATAAATTAGATATTTTTTAAAAAAAAATAAAGAAAACAAATGTATTAAGTACATACCTGCTTTTATGCCACAGCTCTGTCATCAGTTTGAGGTAACTTTTACAAATGGCTGGTTTCTTATCTGTTCGAACTAGTCCTCCACAATCAAGAAAAAACTGTGTCAAAGGTGGGCTAATTTTAAGAAAAAGAAAGTATGTTGGAGTGTAATCAAGCTCATACTGATTGCCTTCTCATCATTCAATGAACTGACAGCACAGAGCCCTGTATCTATTATTTCTTTGCTCTTTTATATCTTCACATTTATTCCTTCAGATTCTTGCTCAATCCATTTGAACCAGAATTGAGTCCACCATGTCAGAGTCCGCAACACTTCAGATCCAGTTATTACATTTCACTTCCCTCAGTAGCATTTATCACAGGTGACTTGCCCCCTCATTCTTGAGCAGCCCTTCTCTTAACCAATGTAATGTACTTTTCTTCATTACCTCTCTGACAACTCTTTTCCCTCTTTATTGTTCTTTCTACTCTTACCAGATATCAGGGTTCCTCAGGACTTGATCCTTTAATTTTCCTCACGTCCCTATATACACTGTTCCCTGAGTAATGTTAAATTTTCACACGTATGTCAATGAGAGTCAAATTTAGAAAAGTCAAACAACTCATCTAAACTCCAGATGCATCTCAAACTTACAACTTACATGCTCACAATTTAACTTTCAAGTGAATCTGCTTCATCCACGCTTCTACATCCCATTAAGTAGTACTGCTGCTATATATTCAGTGGCTCAAGTTAGCAATTTATAAGGCAATTAGCTTGGTTAACTTGAGGAAACATCCATGAATCTATTCAGTTATAGGAAACTGAGCAAAGGACTAAGTCCTGGCCTGCTATAAATTAGCTACCATAAAAAGATATTCCATACAAATGCTATCAGAAGAGAGCTATACTTAGACAAAATAGACTTTAAAACAAAAGCTATAACAAGAGATAAAGAAAGGCATTATATAATGAGAAACAGATTATGAAGAGGCTAACATTTGTGCCTGACCAGGCGGTGGTGCAGTAGATAAGTGTTGGACTGTGATGCAGAGGACACAGGTTTGAAACCCTGAAGTCGCCGGCTTGAGCACAGGCTCACCAGTTTGAGTGCAGGGTCGCTGGATTGAGCTGGGATCATAAAAATGACCCCATGGTCGCTAACTTGAGCCCAAAGGTCACTGGCTTAAAGCCCAAGATCGCTGGCTTGAGCCCAAGGTCACTGGCTTGAGCAAGGGGTCGCTCACTTTGCTGTAGCCCCCACGTTCAAGGCACATATGAGAATGCAATCAATGAACAAGCTGCAATGAAGAATTGATGCTTCTCATCTCTGTCCCTTCCTGTCTGTCTGTCTTTCTCTCTGACTCTCTCCTCTTCTCTGTCAAAAAAAAAAAAAAAAAAGAGGCTAACATTTATAAATATGTATGTATCAAATGTAGGAGCACCTAAATATTAATATATAAAGCAAATAACAGATCTGAAGGGAGAAATAGATAGCAATAGAGTAATGGCAGAGGACTTCATTACTCCATTTTCAACAACGGATAGATCATCCCGTCAAAAAAAATCAATAAACAAGCATTGGATTTAAGCTACACATTAAACCAGATGGCCCTAATAGGCATTTCCAGAAAATTTCATCCAACCCAGTTTCCTGCCTACTCTATCTTGAGAGTTACCCAAGAAGAAAGAGAAAATAACTTTTCAAGACTATTAAAATATTTAGTTTTACCTAATCAATATAATTTTTTAAATGGGGAGATTTCAGAAAATGGAGGGTAAAAAATTGTGTGTTGGCGGGGGATGACAGAAGTACAGCCAGGCATTTATAAAATTTTGTTGGCTACGGGAATTGAATAGAATTGCTAACTCTTTCCCATATTACTATTAATGTGTATTTATTTTCTCCTCTCACTTTTCCTTTTTCTTTTTTTTGATAATACTACAGCAGCATAACTTTAAAATGCTCTGAGTAACTTTAAAAAGCTATACAAACAAAAGTAATTTATCTACTTACCAATTTGAAAGAGCCTGCAAAGCTGCATTCATATAACAAGTATTGCCAATATTTTTCAAACCTGTAAGACCTATTAAGACAAAGTACATGTCATCATTCAGTGATGTCATTAAGTGACATCATTAAGTGATGCCATCATTCAATAATGCAATGATTCGATTTTATGATTGTTTACTGATTACATAACTATGTATGTTAGTTATTATGGATCTCAAACTACTGTCCTAACATTAAGAAAATACAAAATATACTATGAAAATACAAAATAACAACTCAGACAGGTCAGACTTATACCCGTGTTAATTTTCAGAGTTATTTAAATATACACATGAAGAATTAAAATTTCCTTATCTCAATTACAAAACAAAAAATTTGCACTAAATTATATACAGATAGCTTATACTAAAAACTGTGGGCTCTGCTTAGTAAAGTGACAACTCAAAGTTGTCAGTTTGCTTTTTTTGGAAACACAATTTTACTAGGCTGAATTTAAAAATTCTCCTTTTTGTAATTATCATCTGAGAAGTTCCTTTCACCTCTAGATTTTAAATTTTTCACATTACACAGTTTACTAAAAAAACAGGCAATATCATACAAAGAAGGGTTACACAGAATTTATTTTACCTCTTGCCTTAAGTTCACCCTCTTCTTCTACTTCTATATCCAGATCATCAAATACAGCAACCAGAGGAGTTTTTAATGTTGTGTTACTGGGTATTTTAAAATCCTTGATAACAGAAAAGAAAGAAGTCTTAAACAAAACCTTAAGTTTAAAAAATGTTACCTCATATACATCAACAGTCTACATTTAATAGATGTTATTTTAAGAATTCAAGGTAGGCCCTGGCCAGTTTGCTCAGTGGTAGAGCATCAGTGTGACATGTGGATGTCCCAGGTTCAATTCCTGGTCAGGGCACAAAGGAGAAACAACTACCTGCTTCTCCTAACCTCCTCCTCCTCTTTTTCTTCCCCTCCCATAGCTATGGTTCAGTTGGTTAGAGGACAGCTCCATGCCCTCAGGTGCTAAAAACAGCTCAGTTGTGAGCACGGCCCCAGATGAGCAGAGCATCAGCCCTCTCTGGGTGGGTCCCAGTTGGGGCACATACAGGAGTCTGTCTATCTCACGAAGAAGAAAGAAGAAGGAAGAAGGAAGAAGGAAGAAGAAGGAAGAAGGAAGAAGGAAGAAGGAAGAAGGAAGAAAAAGGAAGAAGGAAGAAGGAAGAAGAAGAAGAAGAAGAAGAAGAAGAAGAAAAAACAGTGCACATAGCCTACACTGTCTTTTTAGATTTTTAACTTTTTAAAGGAAAAAAATACTAAAGCTTTTCCATCATAACATACTAACTAACCTATAGACTTCTATATTTTTTCTGATACTTGTTAATTAATTAATTAATTAATTTTGTATTTTTCTGAAGCTGGAAACGGGGAGAGACAGTCAAACAGACTCTCGCATGTGCCTGACTGGGATCCACCCGGCACGCCCACCAGGGGCTACGCTCTGCCCACCAGGGGGCGATGCTCTGCCCCTCCTGGGCGTCACTCTGTTGCAACCAGAGCCACTCTAGCACCTGGGGCAGAGGCCAAGGAGCCATCCCCAGCGCCTGGGCCATCTTTGCTCCAATGGAACCTTGGCTGCGGGAGGGGAAGAGAGAGACAGAGAGGAAGGAAGGGGGGGTGGAGAAGCAAATGGGTGCTTCTCCTGTGTGCCCTGGTCGGAAATCGAACCCGGGTCCCCCGCACGCCAGGCCGACGCTCTACCACTGAGCCAACCGGCCAGGGCCAATATATTTATTTTCCATTCTTTTATGCATATGAAATAATTCATCTGTTTTAAATAGTAATAAAGTACACTAATATTAATTCCCAAGAATTTACTTAATTCAGAGGTTGCAACTTATGATCTGATGGCCAACTGCTAGCCCACACTATGTAACAACAACAACAAAGCAAAACTTTAAGCTAATATTTTAAAAATTGGGTGAACTCACATAAAAGTCAGATTTTACAAGTTCCCTTTATAATAGCAGAAGAACAAAGTATATTTAGTTGGAGAAGGAAACTGAGTAACAGCATGCACTTAGCATGTCCTCCAGTTCTCCAACCTATAGCTTTATTCCACCTCTGTAACACATGCATACTCCCTCCCATAGACCAACTTTACACATCTACTTTATCATCCTGGCATCTGTAGATACTGAACATTTAAGCCCCGTATATTCATTTTGTTGTATTTAAATAGAAATTCAGAGGCTTTTAAAAAATCATTCAACATCTTACTTTCTAGAAAAAAATTTCTATTTTAAAATTTTTAACAATATTTTAAATGGTTTCCAATAGTTACTATTTTCCTCTAATACTCTTATAACTAATGCTCTGATAAAATTGTGTTCAAAGAGCCTACAAATTTTATACCTCTAAAAAATGTGTACAAGTAACTTTTATCCTCTAGTAATTTATTCAACAATGGATCATTAGGAAGTTGAATGAAATTAAATTCATGTCTTTTATGTATTGTAAATATAACTCACTAGAGAATTATTTACAAACCATAAGAAAACTTTCAGTACATTTATTCCATCAGACTTAACATTCACTAAGAGTGTGTAATCTCTTCTGGAAGAAATGACAACAATCACTGTTTTAACTTACGTTTCTTTAGTCAGCGATGATTATTTTCTCAATGTGTTTTTATTTGTACTTCTTTGTGAAATACCTGCATTTATCGTTTCAGTCATCTTTTACATTCTGCCTTTATAAAAATTGTTATCAGTTCTTTACGTGATTAAAGTTTTAGTAATCATATTTTTGTTAATAATGTAAGTGTTCAAGAAAACATTTTCAAACTACCAGGACACTCAAAAAAGACAAAAAAAAACACATTTCTGAATGATAAATAGATATCAGTGGGAGAAACGGTAATAGTGATGGTTAACTAGAGTCATTCAACTATGAAACTAAAAATGCAACACGTATACCTTGTCTAAGTTACATATCCTAAGTTACATATTATATGAGGCAAGCAGGATTTATTATCATACATGTCTACTATCAGAATGTAATGTAAAGATACAACAGAAAAAATCTGAGAGTTGGTATCAAGGAAAGCAAGTATAGGAATTCAATAACACATATGAGGAAAAAACTCATTAATGCGTACCATACAGAGCAAATGATGACTAGAGTAAGTTAGAAGCCAACTACTCTAATTTTTTCATTTCCCTTTTCCTATTTTTTTATGACTGGAGTATTCTCAAAATTAAGTGCTCAATCTTTGCAAGTCTATACATAGTTTGTTACCAAAGACTGATGCTAAGTTTTAATATATTCTATCTGGTTTTCAATAAACTGTAAATGTTCACAGTAATACAAATGGAGGTGGAGTGGAGTAAATGAGGAAAAGGGAGCTGAATTAGAATTTGTTTTTCTCTATCAAATATGGCCTAACACCTCTTCTAGATTCAGACTTGTTAAGAAAAAATGAACATTATTTAAGCCAGTTTTTTTTAAGTTTTTAAAACACATCAGGTGCTTTCCCATCTTCAAAGAGCTGGGCTTCAATCTCTCCCTAACCTGTCATTCTACAAAAAAACAAAGGCCGGCCTCAACGTTTGAACTGAAAAAAAGAGGCACATTACATGCATGTTTTACAGTACAGGTTTGGTAGGGTTCTTTTAAATTTCACCTACATGATAAATTCTGAAATTAGTACCTGAAAATATTTAATGTTTTAATTAAATAAATATAGATTATTACCTGGACACTGTTTTCTTGTGTTTGGTGAAGCGTTCTTACATGAGGCAATGAAGGCTGAGTTCCTAATTTCCTATCCAAAAATACTTCTTTGCGGCAAGCATAACACCATACTCGAAGTGTGGTAAGGTTCACAGTTAGATAATGCTTTGTTTCCTATATAATTTCACAGGGACAAAGAAGAGGAACCAGAACTAGGTATAGTTGAAAACATTTCAAAAGAGCACAGACGATAAACTGCTGGCCTCTGATGAGTAACAATATACTTAAAAGAGAACAGTTATATTCAAACACCAAAAACATTCTTTAAACTGCTAAAGTATACACAGTGAATAGTAGCAATATGTAAGCCTGCTCTAATACTCTATTGTCACTTTTCACCACTATTCATAATAAAAAGAAAACACAACAGTATAAGACTCTGCTTTGCAATTTCCAAACAAGCATAATACCAGAAAATAATTGAAAATAACACAGTAACTGTTCTAGGAGATCAGACTGGCAAAAAAATACACATGACATGAGTGAAAGCACAAAACAGCTCAAGTAATAGTGAATATATGATCTGATATATAAAACTCTAGTATTTCTCAATTAGACTGCTGTAAGAGAATTATGCCCCATGGAAAATGATTTGAGTATTTTCTCATTTCTTCCATGAATGGTACATAGCACTACCATTCTAGAAGAGAAGTAAATTAATTAAGTACAATGATGCCTGAGGATATTGGGGTATTCAGGATTAATTAATTAATTTGAGGAACCATGGTTAACAACAGTTGATACTGTAGAGATATCAACTCAAAAAAAAAAAGATGGTTCATTATCAAGAAACTTCATTTAGAATGGGAGTTGTACCTAACACTATAAAAGAGGTACACCAAACTTCCACAAGAGCACCAAAAAACTAGGGTGAAGTAAAAAGAGAACTCCAATTATAAGGATGTGCAAGAAAAGGTAGTATGAGTCGAAATCTGAAGTTAGGCAGTAAGCCAAAGCATCCACTCTTGACTTCAATCCCCATATCCTTCTATTCTACCTATCACCTCCATATGTCAGGTGGCATACAACAGAGATCTACCTCTTAAATCATTACTCTTAATTACATTCTCATTCTAATATTGATCTTCTTAGCAATTCCCCTTCCTACCTTTTAAACAGTATAAGGAAGGTAAGCTTTAATTCATCTTAAAAAGAAAAGGGCACACATAGGAGAAGCGCCCATTTGCTTCTCCACCCCCACCCCCTCCTTCCTCTCTGTCTCTCTCTTCCCCTCCCGCAGCCAAAGCTCCACTGGAGCAAAGATGGCCGGGGCGCTGGGGATGGCTCCTTGGCCTCTGCCCCAGGCGCTAGAGTGGCTCTGGTCGCGGCAGAGCCACGCCCCGGAGGGGCAGAGCATCGCCCCTGGTGGGCAGAGCGTAGCCCCTGGTGGGCGTGCCGGGTGGATCCCGGTCAGGCGCATGCGGGAGTCTGTCTGACTGTCTCTCCCCGTTTCCAGCTTCAGAAAAATACAAAAAAAAGGGGGGGGGGCAAATTTTCAAATTGCAACTTCAATGAATAATATATTTGTAAAAGAAAAAAACACAATGTTATATTTGCTTTCCTTCTCCTTAAGGCTTTCTTTAAAAAAATATCTTGCATGAAAATTTTCCATATACTTACCTGAGAATGTATAGTGCTGTGATCTACTTGTGATTCACCACAGCCAACATATGAACATCTATTCTATAATTAAACCAAAAGAAAAATAAGGTATTTTATAACATGCACATTTTAATAACAGCATTACATTGTAATTACATTTATAATTAATTTTTGACCACATTTTAACTAAAAGGTACTAGCACAAAAAAATAAAACCAGAATATTTCTAATCTAAAAGTTATGTCACCTCTGATAAAAAACAAGTATAAAGTATCTGTCATTTACTAAAACTCTGTGAAAGTACTATAAATTAAACCCCAAAGTCTGAAGTTTAATTTTTGTAATCAAAAATGTTCATTTATGAAATAATTTTAAAAAACCCTTCTAGTTATCTTTATTCAGATATAATTTTATATCAAACATTTGAGAAGAAACATAGATATACCTCCAGGCATGCCCAAAGATTTGGTCCTCTGACTTTACAATCCTGACAAGTACTCTATGAAACAAAAATCACATAGACAACATTATCATTATCTTGACACAGCCAAACACATAAAATTCAGTAATAATATCATATATAAAAAACGTGGACTTCTGAATATAGAGTATTATAGTAACTTACAAAAAACACGTATTGAGGAGAAAAATTATTTTTTTAAAGAAGGAATAAAAAACTTTTCTTACATGAGATTTCTGTATTAAATCTTCTTTTGTTATTTCACCAACTGAATCCAAATGTAGGCAATGATTTCGAAAACCTGACATTTTGTTACAATTTTTTTCCTGTTTCCCAAGGCTTTCCAAATGAGGTAATACCTATAGGGGGAAAAATGACCAAAAGTTAATTTTGTGTGTGGGGTGTGTGGGGTGTGTGTGTGTGTGTGTGTGTGTGTGTGTGACTCAGAGTACATTTATTAAAGCTGGGACAGTGAAACAAGGGCCCAGGATAGAAGAAGCAACAGAAGAGAGCCTGGGCAGGGCTGCTTTGTCTCTCTAGAAACATTACAGGAAAGAAGTGAGCCAAGGCAGGGTTGCTGTCAGCTCATGGAAAGTCAAGAGAAAAAAGGCCTTGGAGACAGGTTCAGAGGATTAGCCTGGGACAAGCTGCCACTGCCCACTGCTCTCCGGGTTGCAAGTCCCGTGAAGACGCTTAGAGTTTAGGAGAAAGATAATTCACTTGAAAAAGAGATTCAAGTGGGGGTGTCCCAAAGGGGGGTGCCCCAAAAGTTATTTTTAAAATGCTAATATATTAAAAGAAAAAAGAGGCACACAAAAGTATATTTTCAAATATACTTAGATTATTTTCATAACTGAAGTTAATTTGAACACTGAAAATTTCTCTACTAAATATTTTATTAAAACTGACACCTATAAATCAATGCAAGTTTGTTTCACCATCACTTTTACTGCTTTTCTCTCATTTTACTTTTTAGAAATAAATAAAGGGAAACATTCACATTATTCGGTTTATTTTTATTCTTTTTTTAAAGAAAAGATTAACCCTTAGGCTGAAAAAGAAATTAAAAAGAAAAAAATTCAAATGATACCTCCATTTCACACTAGCAGGAATCCCTTCTGATGGTATAAATGAAATTGTCTGGTATCCTAGCAGTATATCAGGATTAGTCACCTTATATCCAAGTTTGTCAACCTTGGTACCATTTACATACACTTTGTGCCAGATAATTCTTTATTGTGGGGTGCTGTCCTGTGCACTATGTTTCACATTACCACCAAAACACTGAGCTTTGACAACAAATATCACTACACAGTATAAAATGTCCTCTAAGAGGCAAAATCATCCCAAGTTGAGAACATTATCATATGGTCCTTTCAACAGTCCTGAGGTAGTTATCATTATCTCCATTTTCATCTAAGGCTAAAGAGGCAAACTTGACTGAGTTCACATTGTTAACACTTGGCAGAAATAGGATTTGAATTCATCTATATATCTTATGGGTAAGGTCAAGGACTCTGAAGTCACATGAACCTGAGGATACCAAGAAAAGTAGAATGGCATACCTAACTTATGGGGTTACTGCAAGGATTAAACAAGGTAGTACATGATTGTGTTTGTGTGTGTGTGTGTGTGTGCAGTACTACATACACACATATACATAAAATGTTATTAGGCACTCTGCATCATCTCTCTCTTCTTTTAAAAAGATTTTATTATTTATTGATTTTAGAGAGAGGAGAAAGAAAGGCAGAGGGAAAAAGTAGGAAACAAAAACTCATAGCTGCTTCTCGTTTGTGTCTTGACCAGGCAAGTCCAGAGTTTCAAACTGGCAATCTCAGCATTCTAGGTAGATGCTTCATCCACTGCACCACCACAGGTCAGGCTGCATCAACTCTTTAAATAGTGTTTTTTATGTGACCAATAAGGACTAATACCTCCCTCCCCGATGAGACAACCAGTTCAAGACTGAGGTAGTTTCCCAAATCAATTACAATTTTCCCAATATTCTTCAGAGGTTTCCTCAATTCCATTGAAATAAACCAAAGGCAAAGTGTTTTGCAATGCCATTCTACTTCATTTCCTCCAAGACATCACAATGCTATAAATATAACATGAGAAAAAGAAGTGATTGGCGTACCACAATGTCACTAAATTTTATCTACTTCCACTACAAATCTTACAAATTACAGAGCTAACTGATATACAGAGTGATTTTCAAGTAAAAGTCTCAAATCTAACTTAGTTTTTCTCCATCTTCTTTGGACTATAAATTTTCAATAATAGGGCTTTTTCATGTCCATAGTTCATCTTTGGGGTTTGAGAACACTGGGAAAAAAAATTAAGAAACTTATTAGAAAAAAATAAAGAGTTATAAATGTGCTGCACCAGAGTTGAGGGTTCAATCCTGGGTTAGAGCAAGTGTAAGGATAAATCAATGAATGCATGTGTGGGTGGAACAACAGATAAATGTTTCTTTCTCTCTCCCTACCTTCCTCTAAACTAAATTTTTTTAAAATGTTTTTAAAAGCCTGAGACCAGTGGTAGCACAATGGATAGAGCATCAACCTGGGACCCTGAGGACCAGGTATGAAACCCCAAGGTCATCAGCTTGAGCATGGGCTCATTCAACTGGAGCACAGGTTCACCAGCTGAACACTGCATTGCCAGCTTGTGCGTGGGGTCACAGTTGCTGGTTTGAACCAGGGGTCACTGGCTTGGCTGGAGGCCCCAAGTCAAGGTACATATGAGAAGATATCAATGAACAACTAAAGTGCTGCAACTACAAGTTGATGCTTCTTACACATGAGAAGTGACCATCTGCTTCCCTTCCCCTTCTGCTCCCCCTTCTCTCGCTCTTCCCCTCTTGCAGCCAGTGGCTCAATCAGTTCAAATGTCAGCTCCACACAAGCATTGCCAGTAGATCCCCGTTGGGGTGCATGAAGGAATCTCACTACATCCCCACCTTTCACTTAAATAAATAAATAAGTAAAAATAAAACATAAAAGAAGCCAAGACAGACTCATAATGTATACTAGAAACAATGCAAGCCAGAGAACAGTGGAGCACCATGTTCACAGTACTGAAAAAACATTATTAACTTAGAATTCCATACCTAGAAAACATCTTTCAAAGATGAAGAAAAATAGCCTGACCAGGTAAGGTGGTGGTACAATGGATAGAGCCTGAGATGCTGAGGACCCAGGTTCGAAACCTGGAGGTCGCTGGCTTGAGAATAGGGCTCATCCAGTTTGAGTGTGGGCTCACCAGCTTGAGCACGAGGTCTCTGACTTGAGCGCAGGGTCTCCGGCTTGAGCATGGGATCTGAGACATGATCCATGGTCACTGGCTCAGCTGGAGCTCCCCAGTCAATGCACAAATGAGAAATCAGCCAATGAACTACTAAGGTGCCGCAACAAAGAATTGATGCTCCTTATCTCTCTCCCTTCCTGTCTGTCCCTTTCTGTCCTCTCTCTGTCCCTATCACAAAAATAAATAAATACATAAATAAATAAATAAAATTTTAATTCTGGTAAAACACAAATAACCTAAATTTATCATCTTAACCTTTTTTTTTTAACTGATTTTAGTGAGAGAAGAAGGGAGCGAGAGGAGAGAGACAGACAGGAACATTGATCTGTTCCTTTACGTACCCCAACTGGGGATCAAACCGGCAAGCTCTGCTCTTGGGGATGATGCTCTAATCAACTGTAAATTTAAAAAATTTGGATCTCAAAAGAAATTTCAATCATTGTACTGTTGATATATGGCTCTGTTGACTAATAAGTTTGCCGACCACTGCTCTAACCAACCAAGCTAACTGGCCAGGCCCCTTCCTTTCAATTCTTTTGGGTATATACCCAAAAGTAAAATTGCTCAATCATATAGTAATTCCACTTTTAACTTTTTGAACAATCACTATACTACACATATATACTGCCAGCCATATGGCTGCACCATTTCACATTCCTATTTTAGTGCACAAGGATTCCAATTTCTTCACATCCTTACCAACACTTATTTTTGTGTTATTTTCTGGTTTCTTGATAGGAGCCATCCTAATTGGTATCAGGTGGTATCTCACTGCAGTTTTGAATTTTTTTTCCCTAATGATTAGTAATGCTAAACATCTTTCCATGTGATCTTAGCCATTTATTTATATACCTTCTTTTAAAAATGTCTGTTCAAGTCTATGTTTTTTACTAGAGTTGTTTCCTTTATGTTTGTTTGTTTGTTTGTTTGTTTGTTTGTTTGTTTGAGAGAGGTGAGAAAGAAAAGGAGGAGGCACGGAAAGCATCAACTCCTAGTCGTAGTTGCTTCTTCTATGTGCCTTGACTGGACAAGCCCAGGGTTTCCAACTGGTGACCTCAGTGTTCCAGGTCAACACTTGATCCACTGTGCCACCACAGGTCAAGCTACGGTGGTTTCCTTTTATACTATTGAGTTGTAGGAGTCCTTTCTATATCCTGTATATTTAACTCTTTATCATATATAATTTGCAGATATTTTCTCCCATTCTGTAGGTTGTTTTTCACTCTGTTGATTGTATACTTTCATACAATTTTTTAATTTGATGTACATGTATAGTAGTTCAATTTATCTACTTACTTTTGTTGCTGTGCTTTTGGTGTTATATCCAAGAAAACACTCACTAATCCAATGCTACAAAGTTTACCTCCTATGTTTTATTCTAAGATTTATATTTTCTTCTTATGTATTTATCTTTTAGCAAGAGAGAAACAGACAGGGACAAACAGACAGGAAGGGAGAGAGAGAAGCAGCATCAATTCTTCGTTGCATCACCCTAGTTGTTCACTGACTGCTTTCTCATATGTGCCTTGACCAAGGGGCTCCAGCAAAGCCAGAGATCTTTGGGCTCAAGCTAGTGACCACGGGGTCATGTCTATGATCCCATGCTCAAGCCAGTGACCCCGCACTCAAGCTGGTGAGCCTGTGTTCAAACCAGCAACTTAAGGGTTTTGAACCTGGGTCCTCAGCATCCCAGGCCAGTGCTCTATCCACTGCGCCATCACCTAGTCAGGCTCTTTTAAGATTTTTAGTTCTTATGTTTAAGCCTTTAACCCATCTGAGTACATTTTTGTATGTGGTATAAGATAAGGGTCCAACTTCATATTTTTGCACCTGGATATACAGTTTGCCAATATCCTTTGTTGAAAAGATTGTTTTCCCCCGCTGAATGGTCTTGATACTCCTGTCAAAAACATTTGACCTCACAATAGTGAAGATCTGGAAACAGCCCAAGTGTCCATCAGTAGACGAGCGGATTAAAAAACTTTAGTACATATATACTATGGAATACTACTCAGCCATTAGAAATTATGACATCGGATCATTTACAACAACATGGATGGACCTTGATAACATTATACTGAGCGAAATAAGTAAATCAGAAAAAAACTAAGAACTATGATTCCATACATAGGTGGGACATAAAAATGAGACTCAGAGACATGGACAAGTGTGTAGGGGTTACAGGGAGGGGGGGAGGAGAGGGAGGGGGTTGGGGGAGGGGAGGGACACAAAGAAAACCAGTTAGAAGGTGATGGAAGACAATTGGACTTTGGGTAATGAGAATGCAGCATAATCAAATGTCAGAATAACCTAGAGATGTTTTCTCTGAGCATAGGTACCTGATTTGTCAATGTCACCCCATTAAAATTAATAATAAAAAAAACATTTGACCATATATAGGATGGAGCAAAAGTAGGTGTACAATTGTTCATATGGAAAATAATAAATAATAATACAAGAATAATTCTGTGTTTCATTTACTCACAACTATAAACCTACTTTGTAAAAAAAATTTTAACTTATTTTAGAGAGAGTAAAGGAGTGGGATATATATATATATATAGAGAGAGAGAGAGAGAGAGAAACCTCAATTTGTTGTTTCACCTATTTATGCATTCATTGGTTGATTCTTGTATATGCCCTGACCAGCAATCAAACCTGCAAACTTGGCATACTGACCATAGTTGTAAATCTATTTTTGCCCCACCCTATGCAAGGATTATTTCTGGGCTCTCTATACTATTCCAATACTCTATATGTCTGTATTAGTGCCAATATTGTTATTAACTTTCTTATAATATCCTTTATCATTAACAGTTTTAATTTTTATTAAATCAAACACCTTTTATTTTATAGTAGCTTCTGAGTTTCTAATCTTTTATCTAGCTAAAGTGGTAGAATAACCTTAAATATTTTACAAGGTTTTAATTCATCTGGAATTTATCTTAGCCTGGAATCCAATTTTGTTTTCTTCTGTTATAGATGGGCAGACAATTGTACCAGCACCATTTATTACATAATCTACCCATTTCCCACTGAACTGTATTATAATACTATCTTTATCTTTATTAAATTTGTACATAACATATTTCTGGATGCTCCATTTTTTTTTTTTTTTTTTTTTCATTTTTCTGAAGCTGGAAACAGGGAGAGACAGTCAGACAGACTCCCGCATGCGCCCGACCGGGATCCACCCGGCACGCCCACCAGGGGCGATGCTCTGCCCATCCTGGGCGTCGCCATGTTGCGACCAGAGCCACTCTAGCGCCTGGGGCAGAGGCCACAGAGCCATCCCCAGCGCCCGGGCCGTCTTTGCTCCAATGGAGCCTCGGCTGCGGGAGGGGAAAAGAGAGACAGAGAGGAAAGCGCGGCGGAGGGGTGGAGAAGCAAATGGGCGCTTCTCCTGTGTGCCCTGGCCGGGAATCGAACCCGGGTCCTCCGCACGCTAGGCCGACGCTCTACCGCTGAGCCAACCGGCCAGGGCCTGGATGCTCCATTTTGCTCTACCAATCTGTCTATGCCAAAACCATATTACTCTGATTATAGAGGCAATATAAAATATTGTGATAACTGTAATATTCTTCACTATTCCTTTTAACAGTTTCCTTCACTATTTTCTGAATATATAGAAAGCATGATAGTTTTACCTCTTATTTTCCAATATTAATAACAATTACTTATATTGTTTCAATGCATTTACTAGAACTTCTAAAGCAATCTTCAACATATAAGTGATTGTAAGCATCCATGTTTGAGGGGGGGGGTTGTGACAAAGACAGACAAAGACAGAGAGAGGGACAGACAGGGACAAACAGGAAGGGAGATAAAAAGTATCAATTCTTTGTTGCTTCTCTTTAGTCTCCTTAGTTGTTCAGTGATTCTTTTCTCATATGTGCCTTGACTGGGGTGGGGGTGAGGGCTACAGCAGAGCAAGTGATCCCTTGCTCAAGCCAGTGACCTTGGGCTTCAAGCCAGCAACCTTTGGGTCAAGCCAGCAACCATGGGGTCATGTCTATGATCCCACACTCAAGCCAGCGACCCTGTGCTTAAATCGGATGAGCCCACACTTAAGCTGGCGACCTCGGGGCTTTGAACCTGGGTCCTCTGTATCCCAGCCCAATGCTCTATCCACTGCAACACCGCCTGGTCAGGCTTTGAGTTCTTATTTTAATGATTTTGCCATTTAGGACATTTGCTATAATCTCCTTCTATTCTTAATTTACTTAGTTTTTTCAACTAGAAGTGGTCTTGATAAACTTGACCAAATGTTTTCTCAGCAGCTACTGATCACTTTCTCTATTCTTTGCTTTATTTGTTGATATAACCTATTAATATTAAAAGATTTGATATTACTGATCCTTGCATTGGTATAATATTGGACAAGTACACTATTAGTCTGTTGCTTCATATCTAGATTCTATTGCCTAATACTGTATTTAAAAATCTTGTATATTTATACATAATTGAGATTGACCTTTTAGGGGAACATTTTTTGTCAAGGATGAAAGTATATGTGCTTGGCACTGGTCAGATAGCTCAGCTGGTAGAGCATTGTCCAGATACACCAATATTGTAGGTTCAATCTCAGGTCAGGCACATACAAGAATCAACCAATGAATGCATAAATAAGTGGAACAAAAAATCCATGTTTCTCTCTCTCCCTCTCTCCCTTTCTCTAAAATCATTAAATAAAAATTTAAAAATATATGTGTGCACAACAGAACACACTGAATAGTTTTGTGTGTTCTGTTGCCACAGAATAGTTTTTCTTTCTTTATTATGGTATGTTCTTTATAAATTAAATGAAACAGATATGAAACCATCTGCTCAGCTGCCTCTTTCAAGAACAGATTTTCAATCATGTTTTTGATCCTTTACTGCAAATTGATCAGTTTAAGTTTTTCACTTATTGGGCCAGTTTTTTACATTTTGCTATAAAATCATCTATTTCAACTTTGGTATCATAGAATTAAATGTAATATTCTCAAGGAGATTTGCATAAAATTCCATTAATCAACCATATCTGGGTGTCTATGATGTTTACTTTCCCATTCCTAATCTTATATATTTTTTACTCCAATTTTTTCCTTCTCCAAGAGAAGGAAATGAGTTTACATAACTCATTGGTCTTTGCCAAAAACCAGCTTAATTAGTTTTATCTTTAATCTCCATTACCTACTTGGTTTTGGTCTTTTTTTCTTAATCCCTAAACATGAGTTATGAATTCTCTTATTTTTATTTACTTAATAATAAAAGTATCTAAACCACACATTTTCCTCTAAATACCAGTTACCAATAAAATGGAAATGTTCTCCTTGTTGTTTTCTAAATAGTCTATAATCTCACTTTTTATTTTAAAATGTTTTAAGTCCATCATTAGAAAAATGGATATATAAATGGTATATTCATAACTGAATACTACACAACAGTTTAACTGCATAAATCCAATGGATAATTTATCAACATTGATAGATCTAAAGGATATAATAATGTTGAATGGGAAAAAAAGGAAGATGCAGAATAATAATATTGTATACCAATGAAGTAAAAATTTAACACACATAATAGCACATTGGACCTGGATATACACATCAATTATTGAAGCATAAAAATAGGCTTGAAGATTATATGGTCTGAATGTTGCCTCAGAGCAAAGAAATGGAGATTAGGGAAAATAATTATGTTTGCTTTGTTCGGCTATTAATTTTCTGGTATCTAAACAATTTAATGAGAATTACTAAATAGAAACAAATGCTAACAATCTGTACCATAGCTATTTAGTATTCCCTACAATTAAATGCAACACTATCAAAATATAGAAGGCCCTTAATATTCTAGTTCCCTAGTTTTATGCAGTTAATTCATTATGGTAACAAAATCACTCTTTTATTCCTTCTTTTGATAAAGATTTATTCAGATATAGGAGGGTGAGACAACAGGGGTTCTTAGCTACTGCAATTGCTTTTCTTTTTTTAACCCTATTTTAAGATTTCATTGTTTTCATTTTTAGAGTGGGAAGAGAGAAAGAGAGAGGAAAGAGACAGAGAGAAGGGGGGGAGGATAGATCAGGAAGCATCAATTCCTATATGTGCCTTGACTGGGCAAGCCCAGGGTTTCGAACTGGCAACCTCAACATTCCAGGTCGATGCTTTATCAACTGCACCACCAACAGACCAGGCTGCAATTGCTTTTCAAAGTATACACCAAAAGAAAGAAGTCATGTGCACTTTTATTCTGGTCTGACAATTTGTTCTGGGGTGATTGGTTCTAGACATTAGAAAAGACAACATGAAGGCAGTGAAAATAATAGTTGTATATGAAAATGTCGTTTTTTTCAGTTTACAGATACAGAGTCCACAAAACTCTGGGACTCCTCTAGAAGCTTGTGGCTCACAGGCTGGAAATCACTAAGGAACACAAGAATTTTTTTTTTTTTTTTTTTTTTTTCCTGAAGCTGGAAAGGGGGAGAGACAGTCAGACAGACTCCCGCATGCGCCTGACCGGGATCCACCCGGCACGCCCACCAGGGGGCGGTGCTCTGCCCCTCCGGGGTGTCGCTCTGCTGCGACCAGAGCCACTCTAGCGCTTGGGGCAGAGGCCAAGGAGCATCCCCGGGCCATCTTTGCTCCAATGGAGCCTTGGCTGCGGGAGGGGAAGAGAGAGACAGAGAGGAAGGGGGGGGCGTGGAGAAGCAAATGGCAAATGGGCGCTTCTCCTGTGTGCCCTGGCCGGGAATCGAACCCGGGTCCCCCGCACGCCAGGCCGACGCTCTACCGCTGAGCCAACTGGCCAGGGCGGAACACAAGAATTTTTAAATTCTTTGCGTGGAAATTAAGGCTTTCTATAATTTGACCTCAGTTTGTCCTTACCTTTGCAATCTTTTATCCTGCAACTTTTCTAATCTACTCCCAACATGACTATTTTAAATTTTGCCGGTCATAATAAAGGTAGTAATACCAACTGAAAAATTTTCCAGATTAAAATGATTGCATTCATACTCTACAATGTACAACAGTGAGGTCTCAAATGCCCATCTATAGATTCAAACAGCTTCTCAAGTTAATACTTTTAACAGATAAGGCTATGGAGGGGATATCTTAGCAGTATAATATCCAAGTTCACATTCAAAACTCTGACCCTGTCATCCTAATAACAAAAGAACAGACATTCAAATTTTAATATTGGGAAAGCATAGGGTCCTGTATTATTAATATCTGTTACACATCAGGATAACCTAATAAAAACCTCTTAATATTGAGAAACTGCCTGTATTCCATTATTCAGTCTATTCTAATTAGTATTTTTTTTTAATTTATAGAATCAGGCTTCACCCCAATAAATTCAATTAAAAGAAAAAAATGAGTCAGGCAGCCCTGCCACGTAGGCCTGCGGACCCATGACCAACCCCCTATATACACAAATGTGTCTGGCTCTCAAGTGTGCCATGTCTGGTTTTTCCAGCGTCAGCGCTATGAAGAAAGTGGTTGAACAGTTCCAGCTGGAGGAAGGACTCAACCACCTGAAAGTTTCCCAGGCAGCTGGCGATGTGAAACAATACTGCTTGCAGAATGTCCAATATGATTCCTTGTGGAGTAGAGTATCTTCAAGTTCAAATCCCATTAGACCCCAGAAAATTTGCCCCCTTTTCTAGTAAAATGAATGAATCCTTGAAGGTATTCTAAACCAGTGGTTTTCAATCACCATCCACCAGGAATCTTCCTACAACATCAGGGTTGTTAACTCATTCGTCTACCTGCATGAAATTTCTGGGAAACTGGCACCAGTGAGCAGACTGGCAATTGAAAACCACTGTACTTTTCATGAACCAGTGAATATTCGAAGAGCTATTTGAAGCCTGTACAAAAAGTTCATTCCTGTAACATGCACCATACTATACAAAGTTCTGCTCTGCCAGTCCCTAACATATATAAATACATCTCTGAATTTTCATGAATTTGTTTCAGAAGGGTAGTTATTTTATATACACTGGCAGCAGCATACAAATAAAATACTTAGTATAAAAAAGGAGTCAGATTCAATTGGAGATAAATATTTGTCAAGAGAAATGATAACTAATTTAAGAGTTACAGAGATGAATAATTTGAATTCAGAATGAGGTCTATACTTACAAATGGCATAACTGTTTGATATATTTTTAATTTTAATTTTATTTTTTGATTGATTTTCAAGATAGAGGAAGGGAGAGAGGGTGTGAGAGAACATCGACCTGCTGCTCCACCCATCCATGCATTCATTGGTTGGCCCTAAGCACCCAGCAACCCAGTGTGTAGGGATGATGCTCCAACCGAGCTACTTGGCCAGGGACTGTTCAATATCTTAAACAAAAATCTAGATAAAAGTACAGAAGGCAGGAGCCCTGGGCAGTTGAGTCAGTAGATAGAGCGTCAGCCTGGCATGCAGATGTCCCAGGTTCAATCCGGGTCAGGGCACACATGAGAAGCAACCATCTGTTTCTCTTCCCCTCCCGCTCCCTCTTTTCTCTCTCTTCCCCTCTTGCAGCCAGTGGCTTGATTGGTTTGAGCATCAGCCCGGGGCACTGAGGACAGGTCAGGTGGTAAAAGCATTTGCTTCAGGCACTGACCATAGCTCAGTTGATTCGAGCATCAGCCCCACACGGGGGTTGCCAGATGGATTCCAATTAGGGTGCATGCGGAAGTCTATCTCCTTTCCTCTCAAATAAATAAATAAAGATGCAAAAGGCAGGTTAGTAAAATCTAATTATAAATTATATAAAACAAGTCTTTAAATAAAAATAAAAATAAAAAACACAAGAAAACCAAGCTACAACAAGAATGAATATAATTTTTATATTGGGGTGCAAAGAATCGACTGCCCAAAATGAGACCAAAAAAGGGTTTCAGGTAGATTCTAGACCAGGGGTCCCTAAACTTTTTACACAGGGGGCCAGTTTACTATCCCTCAGACCGTTAGAGGGCCAGACTATAAAAAAAAGCTATGAACAAATCCCTATGCACACTGCACATATCTTATTTTAAAGTAAAAAAACAAAACAGGAACAAATACAATATTTAAAATAAAGAACAAGTAAATTTAAATCAACAAACTGACCAGTATTTCAATGGGAACTATGCTCCTCTCACTGACCACCAATGAAAGAGGTGCCCCTTCCAGAAGTGCAGCGGGGGCCGGATAAATGGCCTCAGGGGGCCGCATGTGGCCCGCGGGACGTAGTTTGGTGACCCCTGTTCTAGACACCAGAAGACTCATATAACAATACAGTAGTGCAATTCTTAGTCAAGTTTTCAATAGAACAGTATGTTACAGAATTTTTAAAGTAGCCAGTCTTATTGTACTCATAAACTAAGTATCTGAAATATTTTACTTATAAAAATAATAAAAGCTACAAAATAAGAATACCTTCCATAAAAAGCCTTAAAATAGCCCTGGCCAGATAGCTCGGTTGGTTAGAGCACTGTCCCTAAGCACAGAGGTTGCAGGTTCCATGCTGGGTTAGAGCATGTATAGGAACAGATCAATGCTCCTGTCTCTGTCTCTGTCACTGTCTCTCCTTCCTCTTTCTAAAATAAATAAATAAAAGAATGCCTTAAAATAAATACTTTTAAAGCAGTATACTTTCAAAGACAAAAACGTGGCTAAGAATAAAGTTTCTAAATGCTATTGTGGTTCAAATCCAAGCTCTACTATATCCTAGGTTTGTGACCAGGTTTAGTTACTTCTCTGAGTCTCAATTCCCTCATCTATAAAATTGAGAAAATTACAAATATCTACTTCATGGAGTTTTGGGGGGACATATCTCCCCACTATTATGAGAAATAATTGAAAGTATGGATGCTTAGAGAGCAAAGGCAAAAACTGTAAATTTGGCACGTGTTACAATTAGTTGGACATAATGACCAAAGTAAGAGGAATCCTTTTTTTTCCCAAAAAAATATTATTTATTGATTTTAGAGAGAGTGTGAGACAAAGACAGGAACATCAGTCTGTTCCTGTATGTGCTCTGACCCGGGATCAAACTGGCAACCTCTGTGCTCCACAGCGATGCTCTAACCAACCAAGCTGTCCAGTCAGGGCTCCTTTTTTTTTTTTTTTACATAACTTGAAAAGTTAAAAATAGCAAATCCACCCTGGCCAGATGGCTCCATCGGGTATAGCTCCATAAGTTGCTGGTTCAATCCCCAGTCAGGGTATATACAGGAACAAATTCATGTTCTTGTCTCTGTCTGTCTGTCTCTCTCTCCCTGCCTTCCTCTCTCATTAAAATCAATAAAATAATAATAATTTTAAAAAATAAATAGCAAATCCAATCAATGGTAAAGACTTTCAACGATTCAGAGCTACACAAAAATGGAAGGTTGAACTCTGGCTTGAACATCACTTTTACACACGGAGAATGAATGACCAGCTGTCAGAGACAGTGTTTCAAAGGACAGCATTTTGCACTAAAAGTCAATTCTAAGATTCTGACTACAGATAACTGATTTGTCTATCAGTAGTTTCAACCACTGCTGTTCCATCACTATAACTAATCTGACTTGTCTAACTGTACCATTTTAAATACTAAGCTTTAGAATTTTTTTTTAAGAGGGAGGGATAGATAAGGACAGACAGACAGGAAGGGAGATGAAAAGCATCACCTGACTAGGTGATGCAGTGGATACAGCATCAGACTGGAACGCAGAGGACCCAGGTTTGAAATCCTGAGGTAGCTGGCTTGAGCGCGGACTCATTTCGTTTGAGCACAGCTCACCAGCTTGAACCCAAGATCACTGGCTTGAGCAAGGGGACCCTCAGTCTGCTGTAGTCCCCCAGGTCAAGGCATATATGAGAAAGCAATCAATGAACAACTAAGGTGCCACAACAAAGAATTGATGTTTCTCATCTCTCTCCCTTCCAGTCTGTCTGTTCTTATATGTCCCTCTCTCTGTCTCTATCACACACACACAAAAAGTGATAAGCAGCATCAATTCATAGTTGCAGCACCTTAGTTGTTCACTGACTGCTTCCCCATCTGTGCCTTGATTGGGGGGCTCTAACCAAGCCAGTGACCCTGTTGCTCAAGCCAGCAACCATGGGGGTCATGTCTATGACCCCATGCTCAAGCTGGCAACCTCAGGGTTTCAAACCTGGGTCCTAAGCATCCCAGGTCAATGTTCTATCCACTGCATCATCACCTAGTCAGGCTATAATATTTTTAATTGCAAAAATGCAATAAGCTTCTAGCTAATTTTTCCATATTTACCATAAACATTTGCTACCCAAAACAGCAAGCCAATTAAAAAAAAGTGACAAATGGAAGTGTAAAGAGCACAATAACAAGCAGAAAAGTTTATTCATTTTAAATCCAAAGTGAGTGTGAGGACTTTTAAACTATGAAATCAGCTGATTAGCACCTAAAAAACTGTTCCTTGTTCTTTAAACAAACTATTTTGGCCAACATAAATTCCTTCAAATATCCACACAGATCTCACAGTTCTATAAACCCTCCACTAATCATTCTTAATTTCATTCAAAACATAACATCGAGGCCCTGGCCGGTTGGCTCAGTGGTAGAGCGTAGGCCCAGTGTGTGGAAGTCCTAGGTCTGATTCACAGTCAGGGCACAACAGGAGAAGCGCCATTCTGCATCTTCACCCTTCTTCCTCTCCTTCCTGTCTGTCTGTCTCTTCCCATCCCACAGCCGGGGCTCCATTGGAGCAGAGTTGGCCCGGGCGCTGAGGACAGCTCCATGGCCTCCACCTCAGGCGCTAGAATGGCTCTGGCCGCAACAGAGCAACACCTCAGATGGGCAGAGCATCGCCCCCTGGTGCACATGTGGGGTGGATCCCGGTCAGGTGTATACAGGGGTCTGACTGCCTCCCCACTCCTAACTTCAGAAAAATACAAAACAAAAAACAAAAACATAACATAGAAAAAAGAATTTAGTAGAAACCTTCTAATTTCCTTCTTCCTAGAAACATGTCTCTTTGACCTTTAACAGTCTAACTAATCAGAGAGCCTTATTAAACCTTTTAAGAGAACTATGCCCTGGCCGGTTGGCTCGGCGGTAGAGTGTCGGCCTAGCGTGCAGAGGACCCAGGTTCGATTCCCGGCCAGGGCACACAGAAGAATGGCCCATTTGCTTCTCCACCCCTCCGCCGCGCTTTCCCTCTCTGTCTCTCTCTTCCCCTCCCGCAGCCAAGGCTCCATTGGAGCAAAGATGGCCCGGGCGCTGGGGATGGCTCTGTGGCCTCTGCCCCAGGCGCTAGAGTGGCTCTGGTCGCAACATGGCGATGCCCAGGATGGGCAGAGCATCGCCCCCTGGTGGGCAGAGCGTCCGCCCCTGGTGGGCGTGCCGGGTGGATCCCGGTCGGGCGCATGCGGGAGTCTGTCTGACTGTCTCTCCCTGTTTCTAGCTTCAGAAAAATGAAAAAAAAAAAAAGAGAGAGAGAACTATATAATCTCCTGATTTCTGTACTGGCAATCTATCTGTTCTAGAGTCTCTTCTTAACACTGCCACAGTAAAATCATCCAAAATAGTAACTCCAATTGGGCAACCATCACTCTAAATAAAATCTTTTGTGATTTATGTACATTAATTAGCACATCCAGCCTGACCTGCAGTGGCACAGTGGATAAAGCAAAGACCTGGAATGCTGAGGTGTCACTGGTTCGGAACCCTCAAGAAACACAGCAAAGCAACCACGAATTGATGCTTCCCACTCCTCCCCATCCCCTGCCTTTCTCTCTCTCGCTTTCCTCTCTCTAAAATCGATAAATAAAATCTTTTTTAAAATTAGCATATCCAATAAAGAAAAAAAAGTCCAATAATGACAAACTAGTTAACTGTAGCCTTACCTAGTTGATATAATTCTGATAAATAGCAGGCAGGGAAGAGAAGGGGAAAGAGGAAGGAGAGGGAGGGGAAAGAGGAGGAGAGGGAGGGGAAAGAGGAGGAGAGGGAGGGAGGAAAAAAAAGGTAGAACAACAATAAATGAATACGATGAGTTCCAAACCAGGCTGATTACCAGCTGACAGTAATTTTCACGCTAGGTCACTTTTGAGAAAGGAGAAGGGTTAATTAAATAACACTCTTTATCAGCATTACCAAACAGTTATTAAAAATACTAATGCACATCATGTAAAAACATCAAAAAACAAATGCTGGCCCTGGCAGGTTGGCTCAGTGGTAGAGCATCCGCCTGGCGTGCAGGAGTCCCAGGTTCGATTCCCGGCCAGGGCACACAGAAGAAGCGCCCATCTGCTTCTCCACCCCTCCCCCCCTCCTTCCTCTCTGTCTCTCTCTTCCCTTCCCGCAGCCGAGGCTCCACTGGAGCAAAGTTGGCCCAGGCGCTGAGGATGGCTCCATGGCCTCTGCCTCAGGCACTAGAATGGCTCTGGTAGCAGCAGAGCAAAGCCCCAGATGGGCAGAGCATCGCCCCCTGGTGGGCGTGCCGGGTGGATCCTGGTCGGGCGCATGCGGGAGTCTGACTGCCTTCCCGTTTCCAACTTCAGAAAAATACAAAAAAAAAAAACCCACAAATGCAATCATCATATTCAACAAGAACCACTTTAAGATGTTTAATCAATTTTTTAGGAGACTTTAGATGATTATCAAAAAAATTAAAATGTATTCATCTAAATAATGCTTCTACTAAAAATATTAGAAATTCCTCCTTTGGGATTTTATAAATTGTTAAAAACTATAGAAAATGGTCTTATTTTATGTCGTATTCTGTCCCATGTTTTCACCATATTACCATACTTCAGGGCTGTGCTAGACCCTAGGAATACAGAGACTAATTTTAAAAAGGCTTACAATCAAGGATGAGCCAGACATCATGTTTTTAGTAGAGGTGGCAGCACTGTTCAAATCTCCACTTTACTTTTCCCTTTTGAATGACTAGTCATCTACACTCTACCAACACTCTTCATCACCCTGCAGCTTTCTGCATTCATGTTCACATACCTCCTCTGATCAAACACCTTCAATGAAATCTTGTTTTCATCTCTTAGCACTAACTCATACACACCATAACATTATCAGTCAAATGTTCTACTGATCCTTTTTCCACTATAACTTGTAACTTTCCAGGAACCCAATAATCTGCTCATTTTAGAAATATCCTACAATATCCGCCTATTGAAAACCTTTCAAAGCTCACTCCTCACTCCTCTCAAAGACCATCCCTAGGAAGACCCAATCACAAGTAAATTCCATTTATACGCAAGGCACTTACTGCAGCTGTGTTTTTAAAAAAAAACCTACTCTACTCAACTGTAAGTTCTTTGGAGTTCAGAAACCATGTTTCATTCTTTTTCTTTTCCCAAGAGCTTCTCCTGGTAGACTTACAGATATTCACTTATTTAATATATTTACTTAGCCTTCCAAAGTAACTTTTTAAAGGGTCATTTATTTTTATATATGCACTGATTATTAAATATTAGTCCTCTTATTATATATGTATATGCTATTTTGTACAAAACTCATGCTCCTTTCATAGTCAAACCATTGTACTAATCTTGGACTCTGGAACTATCATATTTATCAAAATGCTCTTGCAATCATATGTACACTTTTTTTTTCAAAGTTTAAAACTACACTAAAACAGGTTGTTAGTCCTTTCTTTTTCTGAAATGACTAGATTTCACATTTCTCACCAAAAATCTTTTGCCATTTATGTACTTCATTTTCTTGCAAAAAAGTCCACAGCCTGTCGTTTGTTCTAGTTCCCACTCTGATATCTATCTAAATTCCAATTCATATCAAAGGTTACTTAAGCAAGATTTCAGGCTTTAAGGAAATTCTGATCCTTACACAATCTCAAAATGCTTCTGTTATGGGAAAACTGTACTTCTTGGCATTCCTAACTCAGAGAATTGGCAAAAGGATCAAATAAAATTATGTGAAAGGTCTATAAAAAATTCTAACAGTAATACATAAATGTAAGAATTACCTCAACTCAGAATTTCAAATATTTTTTAAAAACTATTTACTACAAGATAAAGCCATTAAATTGCACTGTTATGTTATTTAGTTTTAGTTTATAAAGACCTCACAAAAGACAAAAAAGTGAAAGCTGGCAATAAACCAGATCAAAATTAAAAGGCAATCTTAAGTAGACTATTCCTCTTGTATATAGCAGGAAGTCAAGTATTTCATTCCTGGAATAATTTTTGTACTTTTTCTTTTTAAAAAAACCCTGCCAAAGTAAATGAAATAACTATAACTTTTTCCTAAAATTAGCATTGCCTTTCAGTAAGACTCCTACTTTTCCCCATTTATATTACTATTAATAGCACGAATTCACTAACATTATTTGTTCATATAGGTTCAAAGCCAATATCTTATCTCATTTGGTCTGACCTTTCCAGATGATAAAATTAAAGAAAAATAATGATTGTAGAATTGTGCACCTGAAACCTATATAATCTTGTTAACCAGCGTCACCTCCAGTAAATTAAATTTAAAAATTTTAAAGGAAAATAGCCTGGTCTGTGGTGGACCAGAGGATAAAGCATTGACCTAGAGTGCTGAAGTCTCGGGCTCCAAACCCTGGGCTTGCCGGGTCAACTCACACAGGACAAGCATTCAACGAACAACTAAAGAGAAGCAACTATGAGTTGAAACTTCTCGTTCCCCCACCGTCTCTCCTCTCTGTAAAATCAATAAATAAAATCTTAAAAAAAAAAAAGAAAAAATGATTAAAGTTAAAAATTCTATACATCTACTAAGCAAGAAATCTAGAGATCCTTGTGATAAAATTCATCCTCAACATAGAGCATATACTCCTGCCAGGATATTCCTTACAGGCCCAATTTTCCAGCCTAATTAAACAGCAGTCGAAGAAAAATTCCACGGACAATGACACCTAGGTTTTCCCGTTCATAATAATGAACAAGGGCCTTGGGGATACACGAATGGATCCCTGCATCCCAACTGCGCCGCAAAGAGGAACCAGAACCAGGAGCCAGTGCGCCGGGGGGCTTTCAGTCGCCTTCGCCCACCGTGAGGAGCTGGCAAGCCGGCATGGGGAGACCTCGAAGAAAGGGGAGCAGTCTCTCTCAGGGGCTCACTTCACCCATCTCCTCTACCGAACCCCACCCGGGCAGCCACCAGATCATCCCTGCGGCGCACAGAGCGCGGAGCACGGCTGAGGCCTTCTCCTCTCGCGCGCGCCCTCCGCCATCCGGCACTAGAAAGGGGCCGCTGCACCCGCCGCGGACCCCAGCGCACGGGAGCGAGAGCCGAGACCAGCTTCTGGTGACAGGCAAGGCAGCTTGAGGCCCCGCGCCCTCCCAACAGCGACGCGCTCACCTCCACAGCCTTCGCTACGGGCCCTGCCAGCGCGGCCATCAGAGGTCTGCGGCCGCACTTCCACAAGCTCCTCTTTTCCTCCCCTGGCCTGGGAGAGGAGCAGCGTCGCGTCGGGAAGGCCAGAAAACAGCTCTGCACCGCAGGCCGCAGACTCCCCACCTCCTGCACCAGCTACTTCCCGCAGCTGCCCCGGCTCCTTCCGGTGTCTCCGCGGCCGCAGCAGGCGTATCGGGTGCAGCGGCGGGGCGGGGAGGGGCGGGGCTGCGAGGAGAACCCGCCCCACCCCTGGGGCGCGGCCACGGCGTCCAGACCCAGGTGGTGAGACGCAGCCTGTCTTCACCTCCAAAGCTGTTAGTAGTACCCTAACGGTATAAGTGCAGAGCACTTTTAGGCTTTGGGTACTTTTCTTTTTTACATGTGTATTCCGCCTCTTGTACAGTCACACCACCACCATTAGCATGTCTTGCTTGATGCATTACAAAATCTTCACTAAGGTTGACCTCTGAAGAGCCTCAGGTTTCTGACCTTGTGAAAAGAAATATTAGACAACTCAATTCAACACTGTTTCCCTCCTCTCCTCTTTCTTCTCCCAACTTCTTAGGACTTAGAGTCCCTGCGAGTTATTGTATTTCCTTTTACAGATCTGTATAGTAAAACTTCATCTCTCCAATTATCCCCCAAGCCAAAATCAAGAAGATCAAATAAAATATTCATTGAAATCTAAGTATCTGCTTAGTGTCTAGAGAATTGGAATTACACCTTCCTTCTAATTCATATAAATATTAAAATTCATTCCGTTGATTGATATACAAATAGTTTTTTTTTATAAATAAATTTTTATTTTAATGGGGTGACATCAATAAATCAGGGTACATATATTCAAAGAAAACATCTCCAGGTCATCCTTTCACCTAGTTCTGTTGCATACCCATCCCCCAAAGAGAGATCGTCCTCTGTCACCCTCTATCCAGTCTTCTCCGTACCCCTCCCCCTCCCCCTCTCCCTCCTTCCCTCCCCCCCCCCCTGTAACCACCCCACTCCTGTCCATGTCTCTTAGTCTCACTTTTATGTCCCACCAATGTATGGAATCCTTGCAGTTCCTGCTTTCTTCTGATTCACTTATTTCACTCCACACAATGTTATCAAGATTCCACCATTCTGCTGTAAGTGATCAGATGTCATCATTTCCCGTAGTTGAATAGTATACCATGGTGTATATGTGCCCCATCTTCTTTATCCAGTCTTCTATTTTTTTTACAGTGATTAAAAGCCTTTAAGCAAACTTTTGGCCAATACAGCAAGAATCCATAAAAGAGTAGTGTCTTTAACATGTTCACCAAGTCCAAGTTGGCCCCATCACCATGCCAAATCCCTGTAAAATGCAACCCAACCACAGTTCAGTCTGTTAGGAGCTGTCACAGGGAGCAGGAGTCCAGGAAAAGTCCGCATGGCACTGGAATTGTTGTCACCATTCTATACTTTGCAGCTCATGTCCAAGTCCCAATGATCACTGCTTCTAGCTGGTAATGATTCAGGTAGACTGGAAAAGCCATTTGCAGCATGCGTGGATATGGAGCTTCTGTTCTCCTCTTCCAGGAGAGATGAGACCAGGTTGCTCTTCCCTGGAGTTCTGTGACCGTGGCATGGTAAAGAGAACCTTGGGATACACTAAGCTGGGTGACAAAGGTAGATTCATAATAGAAGTTGGCAAAAGGGGGAAAGAGAGCTCTAAATTAGGAGTAGGTCCCAGCCTGAAATATGAGTGGGACATTGAGGTAGGAGGGATAAAGGAAACACTATATATTAGGCAAAGCAGAAGAAAATAGGACTATCAACACCCACAACAGAGATCTTTGAGGGAAGAATAAAAAACCTGACTATTCAGGCAAAACATAGTTAAATGAGATCAGTTTACCTGCTTCTTGGAAGAAATACCCTAGGCTCGTCCACAGTGTCGTAGATGGGGCCGACGGCCCTGGGCACCTTCAGCCTTCAGTGGCAAACTCCAGCTTTCTGGGCAAGGTTAGGTCATAGGTGGCTGGAGCAGGGCTGGAAGAGACTGAACCCTCCCTTAGAGGAGCGAGGGGGAAGCCTACCTTCCAGTGTCCCTGTTTCCTCCCAGCAGAGGCATGTAAGCCTGGCAGGCTTTAGCTCAATGACCTTCCTTTCCACTATTGAAGCAGGACCCAGATGGCATCCTATGAGACCCCTTTGGGGCGTTGGAGCCTTTAAGGGTGTATCCTAAAAGCTGGTAGTTCCCCTGATCTCTATTGGGCTTTTTCTGCCTCTAGGTATCTTAAAAACCATGCTCATAAAATCTCGCTGAGGGGTTTGAGGATCCCCATCCGCCTATATAAATCTTTTCCATATATCTGGAAAATATATGTTAAATTATTTTAAATTATTGTTAAAACTGCCAGTTTCTGGCCCTGACCAGTAGACCCCTGGATCGGCGTGTAGAAGTCCAGGTTCAGTTCTCAGTCAGGGTACACAGGAGAAGCAACCATCTGCTTCTCCACACCTCCTCCCTTTCTCTTTCACTCTCTCTTTCCCAGCCCCTCCCTGCAGCTGGGGGCTGCTCAAAAGAGCAAGTTGGCCATGGGCGCTGAAGATGAGCCTGGCCTCAGGCGCTAAAATAGTTCAGTTGACAAGCAGCAGAACAGTGGCTGCAGTGAGCAGAACATCAGCCCCAGAAGGGGGTTGCCAGGTGGATCCCAGTCAGGCAACATGCGGGAGTCTGTCCACCTCTCTGCCTCTCACTTTTTTTTTTTTTTTTTTTTTTTTTTGCATTTTTCTGAAGTTGGAAACAGGACGCAGTCAGACAGACTCCTACATGCGCCCAACCGGGATCCACCAGGTACGCCCACCAGGGGGCGATGCTCTGCCCATCTGGGATGTTGCTCTGTTGCAACCAGAGCCATTCTAGCACCTGAGGCAGAGGCCATGGAGCCATCCTCAGCGCCCGGGCGAACTTTGCTCCAATGGAGCCTTGGCTGTGGGAGGGGAAGAGAGAGACAAGGAGGAAGGAGAGGGGGAGGGGTGGAGAAGCAGATGGGTGCTTCTCCTATGTGCCCTGGCTGGGAATCGAACCCAGGACTCCTGCACACCAAGCCGACGCTCTACCACTGAGCAAACCGGTCAGGGCCACTGCCTCTCACTTGATTTAAAAAAAAAACCCACCAGTTGCAATCTGTCAGATTACCTATTTTTAGTCTCCAAAATAGGAGCAATGTAGCCAAGAGTTGTGCAAAATACTCAGTCTCCATCAGAAATAAGTACAGTAGATTCCTTTGTTTATGAGAAACATGAATTATTGATACTTTTGAAAATTAATTTTAATGGGGTGACATTGATAAATCAGGGTACATATGTTCAGAGAAAACGTCTCTAGGTTATTTTGACATTTGATTATGGTGCATTCCCATCACACAAAGTCCAAATGTCTTCCGTCACCTTCTAACTGGTTTTCTCTGTGCCCCTCCCCTCCCCCAACACCCTCCCTCTTCTCCCTGCCCACCCTGTAACCCCCACTCTCTTGTCCATGTCCCTGAGTCTCATTTTTATGTCCCACCTATTTATGGAATTATACTGTTCTTAGTTTTTGCTGATTTACTTATTTCACTCAGTATAACGTTATCAAGGTCCATCCATGTTGTTGTAAATGATCCGATGACATCATTTCTTATAGCTGAGTAGTATTCCATAGTATATATGTACCAAAGCTTTTTAATCCACTCGTACACTGACAGACACTTGGGCTGTCTCCAGATCTTCGCTATTGTGAACAATGCTGCCATAAACATGGGGGTGCATTTCTCCTTTTGGAACAGTTCTATGGTGTTCTTGGGGTATATTCCTAAAAGTGGGATAGCTGGATCAAAAGGCAGTTCGATTTTTAATTTCTTGAGGAATCTCCATACTGTTTGCCACAGAGGCTGCACCAGTTTGCATTCCCACCAGCAGTGCAGGAGAGTTCCCTTTTCTCCACATCCTCGCCAGCACTTACTCTGTGTTGTTTTGTTGATGAGCACCATTCTGACTGGTGTGAGGTGATATCTCATTGTGGTTTTAATTTCCATTTCTCTAATGATTAGTAATGTTGAACATTTTTTCATATGCCTATTGGCCATCTGTGTGTCCTCTTTGGAGAAGTGTCTATTCATTTCTTCTGCCCATTTTTGGATTGGATTGTTTGTCTTCCTGGTGTTGAGATTTACAAATTCTTTATAAATTTTGGTTATTAACCCCTTATCAGATGTATTGTCAAATATATTCTCCCATTGTGTGGTTTGTCTTTTTATTCTGTTCTTATTGTCCTTAGCTGTGCAAAAGCTTTTTAGTTTGATATAGTCCCATTTGTTTATCCTGTCTTTTATTTCACTTGCCTGTGGAGACAAATTGACAAATATATTGCATTGAGAGATGTCAGAGAGCTTACTGCCTATGTTTTCTTCTAAGATGCTTATGGTTTCACAACTTACATTTAAGTCTTTTATCCATTTTTAGTTTATTTTTGTGAATGGTGTAAGTTGGTAATCTAGTTTCATTTCTTTACTGGTAGCTGTCCAATTTTCCCAACACCATTTGTTGAAGAGGCTGTCTTTACTCCATTGTATGCTCTTACCTCCTTTGTCAAATATCAGTTGTCCATAAAAGTGTGGGTTTATGTCTGGGTTCTCAGTCCTGTTCCATTGATCTATATGGCTGTTCTTATGCCAGTACCAGGCTGTTTTGAGTACAATGGCCTTATAGTATAACTTGATATATGGAAGTGTGATACCTCCCACTTTATTCTTCCTTTTCAAGATTGCTGAGGCTATTCGTGTTCTCTTTTTGTTCCATATAAATTTTTGAAATATGTGTTCTATATCTTTGAAGTATGTCATTTGTATTATAATCGGTATTGCATTGAATTTATAAATTGCTTTGGGTAATATAGACATTTTCATGATGTTTATTCTTCCTAACCATGAGCACAATATATGCTTCCACTTGTTTATATCTTCCCTGATTTTTTTTTTTTTTACAGAGAGAGAGAGTCAGAGAAAGGGATAGACAGGGACAGACAGACAGGAACAGAGAGATGAGAAGCATCAATCATTAGTTTTTCACTGCGCATTGCGACACCTTAGTTGTTCATTTATTGCTTTCTCATATGTGCCTTGACCTTGGGCCTTCAGCAGATTGAGTAACCCCTTGCTCGAGTCAGCAACCTTGGGTCCAAGCTGGTGAGCTTTTGCTCAAACCAATGAGCTCTCGCCCAAGCTGGCAACCTCGAGGTCTTGAACCTGGGCCCTCCACATCCCAGTCCAACGCTTTATCCAATGCGCCACCACCTGGTCAGGCTTCCCTGATTTCTTTTATCAATGTTTTATAATTTCCTGAGTATAAGTCTTTAATCTCCCTGGTTAAATTTATTCCTGGGGCCTGACCAGGCAGTGGATAGAGTGTTGGACTGGGATGCAGAAGGACCCAGGTTCGAGACCTCGAGGTCGCCAGCTTGAGCGCGGGCTTATCTGGCTTGAGCAGAGCTCACCAGATTGGACCCAGGGTCGCTGGCTCCAGCGGGGGGTTGCTCGGTCTGCTGAAGGCCCACGGTCAAGGCACAAATGGGAGGGCAATCAATTAACAACTAAGGTGTCGCAACGAAGGGCTGATGATTGATGCTTCTCATCTCTCTCCGTTCCTGTCTGTCTGTCCCTGTCTGTCCCTCTCTCTGACTCTCTGTCCCTGTAAATAAATAAATAAAATTAAATTTAAAAAAATTTATTCCTGGGTACTTAATTTTTTTTTGGTTGCAATGGTAAAGAGGATTGCTTCCTTAATTTCTATTTCTGACAGTTTATTGTTAGTGTATAAAAATGCCTCTGATTTCTGAGTATTAATTTTATATCCTGCCACCTTGCTGAATTTATTTATCAAGTCCAGTAGTTTTTAGACTGAGACTTTAGGGTTTTCTATATACAATATCATATCATCTGCAAATAATGATAGTTTTACTTCTTCTTTTCCAATTTGGATGCCTTTTTTTTTTTTCTTCTCTGATTGCTGTGGCTTAAACTTCCAGAACTATGTTGAAAAAGAGTGGTGAAAGGGAGCACCCCTGCCTTGTTCCTGATCTTAAGGGGATTGCTTCTAATTTTTGCCCATTGAGTATGATGTTGGCTGTGAGTTTGTCATAGATGGCCTTTATCATGTTGAGGTATGTTCTCTGTATTCCCACATCGCTGAGAGTTTTGATCATGAATGGGTGCTGGATTTTATCAAATGCTTTTTCTGCATTTATTGAAATTATCATGTGGTTTTTCTCCTTCCTTTTGTTTATGTGATGAAACACATTGATTGATTTGCAAATATTGTACCAGCCTTGCCTCGCAAGAATAAATCCCACTTGATCATGGTGTATGATTTTTTTCATATATTGCTGGATCTGGTTTGCTAATATTTTGTTGAGGATTTTAGCATCTAAATTCATCAGGGATATTGGGCTATAATTTTCTTTCTTTGTGTTGTCTTTGCCTGGTTTTGGAATCAGAATTATGCTCACCTCATAAAAGGAGCTTGGAAGTCTTCCTTCCTCTTGAATTTTTTGAAATAGCTTGAGAAGGATAGGAGTTAGTTCTTCTTTGAATATTTGGTAGAATTCACTTGTGAAGCTATCAGGCCCAGGACTTTTCTTTTTGGGGAGTTTTTTGAGAACTGTTTCAATCTCATTTGTTGTAATTGGTCTGTTTATGTTTTCTGATTCTTCCAGATTAATTTTTGGAAGATTATATGTTTCAAGGAATTTGTCCATTTCATCTAGGTTGTCTAGTTTTTTGGCATACAGTTCTTCATAGTATTTTCTTATAATATTTTGTATTTCTGTTGTGTCAGTTGTTATTTCTCCACTCTCATTTCTAATTTTATTTATTTGAGCCTTCTCTCTTTTTTTCTTGGTGAGTCTGGTTAAAGGTTCATTGATCTTGTTTACCTTTTCAAAGAACCAGCTCCTAGTTTCATTGATCCTCTGTATTGTTTCTTTAGCCTCTATGCCATTTATTTCTCCTCAGGTCTTTATTATTTCCTTCCTTCTACTAGCTCTGAACTTTACTTGCTGTTCTTTTTCTAGTTCTTTTAGATGTAGGGTCAAGTTGTTTATTTGAGCTTTTTCTAGCTTCTTGAGGTATGCCTGTAATGCTATGAACTTCCCTCTCAGGGACTACTTTTGCTGTGTCACAAAAATTTTGAGTTAATATATGTTCAGTATTGTTCCTTTCTAGAAATTTTTAAATTTCTTCTTTGATCTCATTGTTTACCCATTTGTTATTTAATAACATGCTATTTAGTTTCCAAGTGTTTGAGTATTTTTCAGTTTTTCTGTTGTGGTTGGTTTCCTAGTTTCTTGCCATTGTGATTGGAGATAGTGCTCGATATGATTTCAATCTTATTAAATTTGTTGAGACCGCTTTTGTGCCCTAACTTGTGGTCTATTCTAGAGAATGTAAATAGCATGAGCACTCGAAAAGAATGTATATCTGCTGTTTTAGGGCAAAAGGTTTTGAAGATATCTATTAAATCGAGTTGATCTAGTGTGTACTTTAAGTCTGCCTTTTTTTTTATTAATTTTCTTTCTTGAGGATCTACCTACTGATGTTAGTGGGGTATTGAAATCCCCTACTTTTATAGTATTGCTGTTGATCTCGCCCTTTAAATCCATCAAAGTGTGCTTTATATATTTAGGTGCTCCTATATTAGGTGTGTAGATATTTATTTTGGTTATATCTTCCTGTGGATTGCTCCCTTTATCATTATGTAGTGACCTTCTTTATCTCTAACTATAGTCTTTGTTTTAAAGTACATTTTGTCTAAGTATTGCTATCCTAGCTTTTTTTCATTTTCATTTGCATAAAATATTTTTTTCCATCTTTTTATCTTCAGTCTGTGCATCTTTTGTTTTAAGGTGTGTCTCTTGTAGACAGTATATGTATGGGTCCTGTTTTCTTATCCACACAGCTACCCTATGTCTTTTGATTGGATCATTTAATCCATTTACATTTAAGGTTATTATTGATATGTAATTGTTCATTGCAATTTTATTCTTTAAAACTGTATTTCTCTTTTGCTATATTCTTTTTCTCCTTTGATCTGTTTACAACAGGCCCCTTAGCATTTCTTGCAGCCTTGGTTTGGTTGTAGTGAATTCCTTGAGGGTTTTTTTGTCCCCTTAGCATTTCTTGCAGCCTTGGTTTGGTTGTAGTGAATTCCTTGAGGTTTTTTTTTTTGTCTGGAAAGCTTTTTATTTCTCCTTTAATTTTAAATGATAGCCTTGCTGGATAAAGTAGTCTTGGTTGTAGGGTCTTGTTCTGCATTACTTTGAACATTTCTTGCCATTCCCTTCTGGCCTCAAGTGTTTCTGTTGAGAAGTCGGAAGTCATCCTTATGGGGGCTCCTTTGTAGGTAATAGTCTTTTTTTCTCTAGCAGCTTTTAATATTTTCTCTTTATCACTTAGTTTTGGTATTTTAATTATGATGTGTCTTGGTTTAGATTTCCTTGAGTTTCTCTTTAATGGAGTTCTCTGTGCTTCTTGAACATGTGAGATATTTTCCTGCCTTAATTGAGGGAAGTTTTCAGCTATGATATGCTTGAACAAAGTCTCTATCACTTGTTCTTTCTCTTCTTCTTCAGGAACCCCTATGATGTGGATGTTATTTCTCTTCTTGTTGTCACAGAGCTCTCTTAGAGTTTCCTCAGACTTTTTGAGTCTGTTTTCTTTTTTCTGCTCTGCTTCAGTGCCTTTATGTATCTTGTCCTCTAACTCGCTGATTCGATTCTCAGCTTCATCCATCCTGCTTTTAATTCCTTCCATTGTGTTCTTCATTTCTGATATTGTATTTGTCATTTCTGACTGATTCTTTTTTATTATTTCAATGTCCTTTTTTATATTTGCTATCTCTTTATTTAGGTGTTTGTAATGACCATCTATTGTTGTTCTAATTTCTTTGAGCATCCTAACAATTGTTATTTTAAACTCTGCATCTGGTAATTTGGTTATATCTGATTCATTTAGGTCCTTTTCTGGGGGTTTCTCTTGATTCTTTTGTGTTGCATTTCTCTGCCTTCTCATCTTCTCTGTGTAAAAGAAGGTTTTTGCCACTGGAGTCCTCTGGGTGTTGCCTCTGTTCCCTAGGTATGGTCTATCTGCAGGCCCACCACCCCCTCTCCTGTTGCTGCCTAAGGCGTTTGGGTATGGGCGTTGCCTGTGCCTGCCCACTGGGGCTGTTGCTGTGGTTTCCTCCTCTCCTTCACGGGAATGGCTGTGATCACGTGCTCGGGTGTACAAGCCTTGGTGGCCTTGGCCTTTGCCCTGCCCCCATGGGTTGCGTTATGCTCGACCCTGAGGGCAGTGGTGAGCACCTTTGTTCAGCTGTGGTCTCTGCCTGTTTCTGGGCTTTCATCCCGCCATTGCAGGAGGAGCCCGCTCGTGGGATGGCTGCAAGCCTTGTCTTCATAGGCCAGGCGGGATTGCATGCCCACGCTTAGTAGCAGGACTCTGCCTGTTCTGGGTTTTTGGTTCCACACCCATGGGAGGAGCGGCTCCCAAGTCAAGCCATAAGCCTTGGTTCCGCGGGTGGGGCAAGGCTGTGCTTTTGCGCCCTTGTTCAAGGGCAGTCTCCACCCCTTCCGGGGTTCCCGCCCTTCTCCCGCAGGCTGGATTAAAGATGGCCCACAGCTGGACTTGGCCACTTTTGCACACCCCCTCCTCCCCAGCCAGGCAAGACTGAGCTCACACGTGGGCCCTGTGGTGGCCAGCTGGCTTCCGCCATTGCCAACAGAACCGTGCTTCCGAGTCCCACTGTCGCTCGCCCTCGGGCAATCCCTCAGCTGTGTGGGTGCGGGCACTGCAGCTCAGACCCTAAGACTCACTACTGTAGTCCCGAAAGCTCCCTCCTTCTAAGCGACTCTGCTCTGAGTGCTGTGGGAGAGCTTGTTTGGCTGGTGTCCTGCTTCCCTTTGCTGGTATTGCTGTTTCTAGGGGAAATATTCACTTCAGATTTGGGGAATGACTCATCCCAGGGGTTAGGGTGGCTGTCTCCCAAAATGTTTCTCCTTGTGCCTCCAAGATTACACTCTCTTCCTGCTATTCCAGTCCTCTCCTCTCTTCCTGTACCCTAGGGCCCTGGGTGAGTGGTTGTGAAAGCGGTGTTCTGAGCAGTCCCTTTAAGAAGAATCCTGGGTCTGAGAAATCAGTCTCTTTCTCACAAAGAGTATCCTGTCTTGTTTCCAGCTAAATACTGTCCATACGCCTCTTCTAGGCTCTGGGGCTGCAGGCTGGGGCTTTGTTCCTGGGATTCAGGACCCTCCCCTCTCTGCTAAACTCACTTCCCACCACGCGAGTCTCTCCCGGCTGCCGGTCGCTCCAGGGAGCTGGGAAGCCCTCTCCACGTTTCTGCTTTCCTACTAGTCTCAGTGTGGCTTCTTCAGTGTTCCTTGAAGAGTCCTCTTAGTTTAGTCCAAAGTTGGTTTTTCCAGATGATGGTTCTTAAAATTAGTTTGTAATACACTTTGTTTCTAGCAGGTGTTGGCGCCTACTCCAGCGCCATCTTGTCTTCTGCCTATTATTGATACTTTAAAAAATATATTTTTTTATTTTTCAATTATGCTGGACATGCAATATTATATTAGTTTCAGGTGTACACCCAGTGATTAAACATTATACAATTTACTAAGTGATCATCCCAATCTGACACCTTGCATAGTTATTACAATATTATTGACTATATTCTCCATGCTATAATTTACGTCCCATGACTATTCTGTAACTACCAATTTCTACGTCATAATTCCTTCGCCTTTTTCATACATACCCCCCCTTGCCCTTCTGACAACTGCCAAAATGTTCTGTGGCTATGAGTCTTATTTCTGTTCTGCATGTTCATTTATTTTGATTATTCAATTGTTGATAGGTACATATTTCCTGCCATTTTATTGTTCACATTTCTTATCCTTTTTTTTTCTTCTTCTGAAAGAAGACCCATTAACATTTCATGTAATGCTGATGTGGTGGTGGTGAACTCCTTTAGCTTTTTCTTGTCTGGGGATGATTGGTACTTTGAAGTCTCCTACATTTGATAAATATTGTGATGACTGATTCCTCACCCATAAAGGTGATTAAAAAAAAAAAGAAACAAGTAGAAACTACAGGAGATTCTACTTCTATTTTTATGGTAAAAATTAAATAAATAAACCATTGCCAACAGTCCATAAAGCAGTTAACACCAAGTCTTCAGTTTGCACCACAAATGATTACCTATCCTGAATTCACTGAGCAAAGATGGAAGTTTCACAATTTTGAGGATGCACCTGGTGCTACCTTTATATTCAGCATATATCAAAATATTTAAGTTTTCAAAATATTGCAATGTGGTTAATTTTTATTTTAAAACATCAAATATCTAAATGTATTATGGTAAATATTTATATTCCTTTGCCAAGAGATGAGAATGATTAGGAAAATTATTTGTTCCCTGATGTCTTGTGGAAAAGTTCTGTCTGACTTAAAGGAAAGTTGTTTATTTGAAAAAAGTCAAGTGTTTTAAATTGTTCTACCTTTGCTGTGATAACAAGTGTCTCTCATCAATATGCTAACTACAAAAAATATTAATGTACACATTTAATCGATGGCCTCAAAGTAAAATTAATTTAAAAAAATTTTTTTTAATGAGAGAGACAGAAAGAGAGGAACAAACAGACAGGAAGGGAGAGAGATGAGAAGCATCAACTGGTAGTTGCAGCACCTTAGTTGTTCATTGATTGCTTTCTCATACATGCCTTACCCCAGGGCTCCAACTGAACCAGTGCTCCTTTGCTCAAGCCAGCGACCTTGGATTTCAAGCCAGTAACCATAGGGTCGTATCTGTGATCCCAGGCTGAAGCCAGCGATCCTGCGCTCAAGCTGATGAGCCACCTGGTAGGTATAAAAGTAATGTTTTTAAAGTCAGTGAGATAGCTTGACCTGTTGCGGCAGAGTGGATAAATAAAGTATTGACCTAGAATGATGAAGTTGCTGGTTTGAGAACCCAGGCTTGCCCAGTGAAGACACATAAAAGAAGCAACTACTGTGAGTTGACGCTTCCCACTTTTTTCCTCTCCCCATTTCTCTCTTTTCTCTCTCTAAAATCAATAAATCTTTTTTTAAAATGAGACAGTATTTGCTTTTTGAAAGAAACCTGTGCAGTAAAGAGAGCATTTTGAAAACAGAGGTTTGAAACTGTCTCCATTATTAAGTAACTTCGCTACCAAAACCTATGTGTCACCTATAAAAACTCATGTTTGCATAAAATGACACCGTTAAGAAATGAAAAGTCAAGCCAGCAAATTAGAGAAAATATTTTAAAATATGTATAAACTGATAAAGAGCTTAAATAAACACACATATATAATAAGGACAATAAAATAGACAAAAAAGCAAAAGTTATTGCTTTAGAAATTCCTGCATTGTAAATGTATCAGGCCTGACCTGTGGTGACACAGTGGATAGAGCAGGGGTCCCCAAACTTTTTACACAGGGGGCCAGCTCACTGTCCCTCAGACCGTTGGAGGGCCGGACTATAAAAAAAACTATGAACAAATCCCTATGCACACTGCACATATCTTATTTTAAAGTAAAAAAACAAAACAGGAACAAAAACAATATTTAAAATAAAGAACAAGTAAATTTAAATCAACAAACTGACCAGTATTTCCTTTTTTTTTTTTTTTTTTTTTTTTTTGTATTTTTCTGAAGCCGGAAACAGGGAGAAACAGTCAGACAGACTCCCGCATGCGCCCAACCGGGATCCACCTGGCACGCCCACCAGGGGCGACGCTCTGCCCACCAGGGGGTGATGCTCTGCCCCTCCCCTCCGGGGGCATCGCTCTGCCGTGACCAGAGCCACTCCAGCGCCTGGGGCAGAGGCCAAGGAGCCATCCCCAGCGCCCAGGCCATCTTTGCTCCAATGGAGCCCTGGCTGCGGGAGGGGAAGAGAGAGACAGAGAGGAAGGAGGGGGGGGTGGAGAAGCAAATGGGCGCCTCTCCTATGCGCCCTGGCCGGGAATCGAACCCGGGTCCCCCGCACGCCAGGCCGCCGACGCTCTACCGCTGAGCCAACCGGCCAGGGCCCTGACCAGTATTTCAATGGGAACTATGCTCCTCTCACTGACCACCAATGAAAGAGGTGCCCCTTCCGGAAGTGCAGTGAGGGGCTGGATAAATGGCCTCAGGGGGCTGCATGCGGCCCGTGGGCCATAGTTTGGAGACCCCTGGGATAGAACATGGACCTGGAATTCTTAGGTCACTTGTTCGAAGACCTAGGCTTGCCTGGTCAAGGCACATTGGGAAGCACTAACAAGCTGATGCTTCCTGCTTATGCCTACCCCACTTTTTTTTCTCTCTCTCCTGTCTCTAAAATCAATAAATAAATCTTTAAAAAGAAAATACATCAGACATTCTGTTATTGCAGTGTTCAAGTAAATTTAGTTCAACATCAAAGTCCTCCCACTAATTGCTTGGTAACCCAGGTCCTTCTGGGCTTATCTTTTCTCCAGCAGTTCTAGGGCACACAGAAGACAAATGATGTGACTGCTCAAGGCAGGTGTGGCTCACGTTTATATGAAAGTAGGCAAGTACTTCTCATGTGTACACCAGGTCAAGTCCTTGCTGTGGGCCAATCCTCATGAAGCAAATGCACTCTGACAATGCAGTATATATTCCACTTTTAACGTCTATGGATTCCCACCCTCCCTGCCCAGACTGGAGTGTTTGCACTTATCCATATCCCTTAATCCAGAATCCTTAGTTCCTTACTTTTCTTCAGTAATATCTGGATAGGTATAAAGAAGGATACCATCATTGGGAAATCTATCAACTGTCCTCTGAGAGAGGAGAGATTGTATATTCCATGTGTAGACACCCAGCTGAATCACATTGTTTCTGGAGTAAAACTCTAGAAATGTCATTTGTGTCAAATATGATATGAAATGTAGGCCCTGGAACTGTGCATCAGGTCAGGCACTGAAGGCTATCCTAATGCAGTGTTGGCAGGGGTAGGTTGGGAAAGAAGACTATTAAATGGTCACATCAAAACAAATACCTTCTCATTTTTGCAACTGAGTAGTGTCAAGTAAAAATAGCAATGTACAAAATGTATGTATTGATGCTCATGTACCTGAGACTAAATAAACCTTTGTAAATTCTGTTCCCTCAGATATACTTTTACAAGATACCCCAAATTCCTACCCCTCATTCACTTGGCTAATATCCTACCGAGATAGTCCCTGTTTATTTATTTTTATTTTTTAATTTTAATTTATTTATTCATTTTTAGAGAGAGAAGAGAGATCAGAAGAGAGAGGAAGAGCCTGCCAGGCGGTGGTGCCGTGGATAGAGCATCGGACTGGAATGCAGGAAGACCCAGGTTCGAGACCCCAAGATTGCCAGCTTGAGCAGGACTCATCTGGTTTGAGCAAAGCTCACCAGCTTGGACCCAAGGTCGCTGGCTCGAGCAAGGGGTTACTTGGTCTGCTGTAGCCCCACGGTCAAGGCACATATGAGAAAGCAATCAATGAACAACTAAGGTGTCGCAAGGAAAAACTAATGATTGATGCTTCTCATCTCTCTCCATTCCTGCCTGTCTGTCCCTATCTGTCCCTCTCTCTGACTCTCTTTCTGTCTCTGTATAAAAAATAAAGAAGGGAGGATGCTTTATCCACTGTGCCACCGCAGGTCAGACAATAGCCCCTATTTAAAGTAGCACTCTTCACCACATTTTTCCTCACTTCTGTTTCCTTCAGAAAATATATTATAAATCTTAATTATTTTAATATTTTTATGTACTTAATTTTTTGCCTATCACCTCTGAACTGTAAACGTAGTGAGAGCAGTGACTAATTCTGTCTTATCCACAATATTCTCAAGCCCAGGATTGAATGATTCAAGTATTTGTTGTTTCTCAACTAGGAGTGGTGAATATTTGCCCCATGGTGGATATTCATCAATATCCTTGAGGAGGATTGGAGGAAGAAAGAGTTAGTCACATTACATTGCATTAATGCGACAGGTGAGTCCCAAACATCTTTAGTGCCACTGTTGAGAAACCCAATTTAAACTGAGGCTTTGTAATATCATTTTGGTTATAAGTGACAGAAACTCAAAAAGTTGTTTCTAATTTATTGAATAAACTGGATTTTGTAGGGGACAAGCAGAAAACAGTTTTGGTCTTTTCCATTATTGTCTCCGAACATCTCTGAGGATCCCTCTCTTCTCCTAGGACAAAATCTAACACAAATCCTTTAGTTTTTCCAGTCATTCTCAAGTGAAGAAGTCTTCCAGTCACTTTCTAGTAATAAACAAATGTCCTTTCTTCCCCCTGGTATTAAAAAATCCTGTCTAGTACAATGTAAAAAATCCCAGACTCATCCTGTTCAAAAATTATTTGTTTTTTCCTGCCCACTGCACCCCACCTCCTACCCCCATTCTTTGTTCTACCTTCTCCCCAGATAGCTTTTCATTTTGGGCCTCTGCAAGGTTGAAGAAGACAGAGACAGAAAGAATCTTTGTTGACTGGGACAGTTTTAGCTTGATGTCCATGCCTCTAGGTGTAGCTGAGGTCTGAACTGACCCTTATTCTTATAAAGTGTCTTTGTCTGTGCATCAGTGGGGAATCCTTACCTACAGGCTCTTGGTTAGGCAATGTGTCTTCTGGTGTATCTTATTATATATATCTAAGTACTCTGGTTTCCAGGATAAATCCCTAGGTTGGAATCACTCATGTAGACAGTTCTGATGGACAACCTCTCTCAGGATGACCCAGTCCAGCTCTTACACAGAGTCCTTACTTGATCCACAAAAATCATATGTGTATCTTGCACAGAAGTATAGGCTATTCCCAATCAGCCCTGTGTGCATCTTCTGCTTATAGACAGCCTTAGTCTCTTGACTCAAGGATTTCAAATGTAATTTGAAATCCTTGTCTCTCTAAGATGCCAGGGGGCACATGTCATCTTTTCAAAATGATCCTCTTAAAGCCCCTCAGACTTGGTTTGAGATGAAGGGAAATCATCTACCTCCCCACCCCCACCCCCCATCATGGTACCTTGATTTGGATGTGGAAGTATTTGGCACTGACTTTTGGGGCCTCTGCCAAGAATCTCAGTTATCTTTTGTTCACTCGTAGGTGAGGGTAAGGGTTATTCCAACTCAGGTTTTCTCAAAAATGACACTATTAACATTTAGTACCGATTAATTCTTTGTTGTGGGGAATGGTTCCTGTGTATTGCAGGATATTTAATAGCACTGATAGCCTTTATTCACTAGATGCCAGCAGCACTTCCTCTCAGTAGATACAAGTAGGTTCCAGTAGAAAATGTGTTCGTACATTAGCAAATGTCCCCCTGGGGACAAAATCACCCCCGCTGAGAGTTGCTGCTCTAGTTTAGGCATTGCTTCTCAAACTTAGATTTTCAGATCAGGTCATTCAGAAAATGATAATATACTGGAATTAACAGACAAGAATGCTTGCAATCAGAAGTTTTCAGCAAGGATCACTATCTGGGCATACCTGTATGCCCATCAGTGAAGCACATCAGAGAGCTGAGACATACCAGTTAAAAGATTCTTAGGCAAAAAACAATGAAGGAATTTTACTGGCTCATGGACTCCAAGGAAGGATAGCTAGAACCAGGGACGCAAACATTACTAGGACTCCCTTTTGGTCTCTTCGTTGTTCATTCCCCTCCCCCCTTTTTTTAGAGAGAGAGAGAGATAGACAGACAGACAGGAAGGGAGAGAGAGATGAGAATCATCAATTCTTTGTTGACGCACCTTAGTTATTCATTGATTGCTTTCTCATACATGCATTGACCAGGGGCTCCAGCTTAGCCAGTGACCCCTTGCTCAACTCGAGCCAGTGACTTTTGGGCTGAATCCAGCAACCATGGGGTCATGTCTATGATCCCTTGCTCAAGCTAGCGACCCACGCTCAAGCTGGTGAGCCCATGCTTAAGTTGGATGAACCTGCACTCAAGCCAGTGACCTTGGGGTTTCGAACCTGGGTCCTCTGCATCCCAGATCGACGCTCTGTCCACTGCGACACTGCCTGGTCAAGCTGCTTATTTCTTAACATTGCCATCTTACAGTTTTCTCCAAGAGCAGAGTTCCTAGGTTAAAAAAAATCCCAAATAATGCATTTACTGTCTTCACCAGGAGCTTTTAGCCAGAGGATCAGTCATGGAAGAACAGAGAAGCTCCAATGACAATTATGTAGATGGATGAAATGGAAGTTTCCAAGAGAAAACAGACAGCCAGGTCAATCATAGCATAAAAAATTGATACTGGCTTAAAGGTGGAGTAGGAACATTTCTGATAGGCCAGAGCTCTGAGAAAGGATTTTTTAAGCAGATGAAACAACACAGGCAAAAGACACATCTGCAAGAGACAATATGCCAAATTTGGGAACCTATAAGCGTTCAGTACTACAAGAGCAGAAATTGAGGGTAGGGGGTTAGGGACATCGACTAAACAGAGAAGACAGATCATGAGTGATCTTGTCTGCTAAGTAAACTTTTTATTCTAGAGACCTAACAAGAACTTGAAGAAAGGAAGAAACATAAGAGTTATATATTACTTGGAGAGCAAAGACTGGCATAGATTACAGGCAGACTATTGCAGAATCCAGACCAGGGAAAGTAAGGGCCTAGCAGTGGAGATGGCTGTGAGAGATACTCAGGAAATAAAATCTGTAGAATTTCAACTGCCTACATGAGGGATGGAAACTATAAAGTTTCATTTGTACCGACCCTCTTTATTCTTACCTGGATTGTGTGTGTGTGTGTGTGTGTGTGTGTGTGTGTTTGTGTATAGTTTCCTAGCATGTCTTACCGACTCTAATCCCAGCTTATTCTAGTCTGATGCCTTGCTTCTGAACACAACTTTTTCTTTCTTTCTTTCTTTTTTAGTGAGAGAGAGACAAGGATGGACATACAGGAAGGGAGAGAGATGAAAAGCATCAACTTATAGTTGTGGCACATTAGTTGTTCACTGGTTGCTTTCTCATATGTGCCTTGACTGGGGGCTCCAGCTGAGCCAGTGACGTCTTGTTCAAGCCAGTGACCTTGGACTCAAGCCAGCAACCTTGGGGCTCAAGCCAGGGATCATGGGGTCATGTCTATGATCCCACACTCAAGCTGGCGACCTTTGGGCTTTGAACCTGGGTCCTCAGCATCCCAGACCGACACTTTATTCACTGCACCACCACCTGGTCAGGCAGTTTTTCCTTTTTTTTAAATTTAATTTGTTGGGTTGACACTGGTTAACGTAATTGTGTAAGTTTCATGTACCCAATTCTACAACACATCTTTGTATACCATATTGCGTGTTCACACTCAACAAGTCAAGTCTTCGTCCATCATCATTTTCTCCCCATAACATCCTTCACCAACCCTCCCCCACTTGCAATCTGTACTCTCTTGTCCATGTCTATAAGTTTTTCTTTTTTTTCTTTTTGGCTTTTTTTTGCCCAATCCCTCCAACTCAACCCAGCCCCACCCCCAATAGCTGTCAGCCTGCTCTTTATATACGAGTCTGTCTCATTTTGCTTGTGAGTTCATTTTGTTCATTAAATTCCACATACAAGTAAAATTATATGGTATTTTTCTTTCTCTGAATGGCTTATTTCACTTAGCATAATGCTCTCTAGGTCCATCCATGTTGTCACAAAAGTTAAGATTTCCTTCTTTTTTATGTCCTCATTATAAATATTTCATTGTATAAATCTACCACAGTTTTTTTTATCCTCTCATCTACTGATGGGCACTTACACTGTTTCCAGATCTTGGCTATTATAAATAATGCTGCAAAAAATATAGGGGTGCAAATTTTTTTTTGAATTAGTGGAACACAACTTTTTCCAATAGGACAAATCCAATTTTGAAACTCATCAATGACTCTTTGTTGCCCCAGAGTTCTTGTTTTTCCTTTTTCTCACCAGAGGCTTAGGATGAGACAATCATGTTGGACCTGCCTGAACCAGAAAGCACCTCTGCAAATTGTGTATCCTAGACACCCACGTGCTTCATTCTAGTTCCTCATAGCCTTAGTTTGACCCAAATCCACTCCTCATACCTCATCTTTTGTTATACTCAATCAAAAATCCTGTCCTTAAGCTATTCTAATCTATATCCCATTTTCCTGAAAGGCAAAATATTTGCTTATGCCTCACCTATTTAATTCTGCTATCTCTAGCCCTAACCCTAAGTTTAGAATTACTTTTTGGCCTTAACCGGGTAGCTACTTGGTTAGAGTCAACAATATGTCAAGGTTGTGGGTTCTATCCACTGGAACAACAAATTAATGTTTCTGTCTCTTTCTCTCTTTCCCTCCCTCTTTCTCTCTCTAAAATCAACCAATCAATAAAAATTTAAAAATATTTAGAATGAACTTTTGCACTTCATCCTTTCTCTCCCCCCCCCCCAGGAACAGAGAGAGAGAATCAGAGAGAGGGATAGACAGACAGGAACGGAGAGAGCTGAGAAGCATCAATCATCAGTTTCTCATTGCGACACCCTTTGTTCATTGATTGTTTTCTCATATGTGCCTTGACCACGGGCCTTCAGCAGACTGAGTGACCCCTTGCTCAAGCCAGAGACCTTGGGTCCAAGCTGGTGAGCTTTGCTCAAACCAGATGAGCCTGTGCTCAAGCTAGCGACCTCAGGGTCTCAAACCTGGGTCCTCCGCATCCCAGTCCGACACTCTATCCACTGCACCACTGCCTGGTCAGGCTGTGCTTTCCGTTAAAGGTGAACTCTACTCATTCCTCAAGAGTCATTGCTTTGGAGAAGCCTTCTTCAACTCTTCCAGAACATAAGGGCCCTTCCTTGGATTCTGTGACATGTTTTCTAGGAATATAAATTCTATATTGTACCTTCTGCAACAGGTGTGGGCCACGCTCCTGCTTGCTCTCTTTCTCTGTTCTACATCCCTCCATCCCCTATCCCTATACACACACAAAATACCCCATGAAGCCACGGAAAATGTACCTACGTCAGAGCAGGAGTTGCCACAGCCCCAGGCTGTGACAAGAACTGGAACAGAATCTGACCATGATGAATTAATACCAGAGCTGGAGAAACAAGATTCTACACAGGCAACCACACAATAAACCCAGCCAGCAATAGCAACTGAAATTGATGAAGAACCAGTTAGTAAGCAAAACACAATGGGAGTGAAAAGAAGGCTATGTCCAAAATGGGTCTTTGAAAGGTTACAGGGGTTACTAGGGTAACTATCCAAAATCTAAAGATATCTTCTTTGTCATCACAAAGCCAGGTGTGTACTAGAGCCCAGCTTAAGATATCTACATAGTTTTGGGGGAAGCCAAGATCGAAGATTTATCTCAGCAAGCACAACTAGCAGCTGCTGAGAAATTCAAAGTTCAAGGTGAAGCTCCCTCAAACATTCAAGAAAACAGACTCCAACTCTACAAGAAGAGAGTGAAGAGGAAGAGGTTAATGGAACAGGTGTAGAAGTTAAGGACATAGGATTGGTCATGTCACAAGCAAATACAGTGTGTCCGTAAAGTCATGGTGCACTTTTGACCGGTCACAGGAAAGCAACAAAAGACGATAGAAATGTAAAACCTGCACCAAATAAAAGGAAAACCCTTCCAGTTTCTGTAGGATGATGTAGCAGCATGTGTGCTGTGCAGATGATGACGTAACACCGTGTATACAGCGGAGCAGCCCACGGCCATGCCAGTTGAGATGTGAACGGTACAGAGGAAAGTTCAGTGTGTTCTGTGGCTCGCTAAATTCAAATCCGTGACCAAAGTGCAATGTGAATATCGATGCATTTATAATGAAGCGCTACCACATAGGAATAACATTACTCAGTGGGATAAGCAGTTGAAGGAAACCGGCAGTTTGTTGGAGAAACCCTGTTCTGGTAGGCCATCAGTCAGTGACGAGTCTGTAGAGGCTATACGGGATAGCTACCTAAGGAGCCCTAAAAAATCTGTGTGTAAGCCCACATTGAACTGCACTGAATAGGTATGAAACTGGGAGAGTTTTCCTTTTATTTGGTGTGGATTTCACATTTCTATCATCTATTTTTGCTTTCCTGTGACTGGTAAAAAGTTCACCGTGACTTTATGGACATACGGTATGTTCAGAGCAAAGGCAGTCTGAGCCCTAAAGAACAATAGTTATGATATTATAAATGCCACTATGGAATTAATAATGTAACTGTTTAAAAACAATGAACTTTTTTTTTTTTGTATTTTTCTGAAGCTGGAAACGGGGAGAGACAGTCAGACAGACTCCTGCATGTGCCCGACCGGGATCCACCCAGCACGTCCACCAGGGGGCGACGCTCTGCCCACCAGGGGGCGATGCTCTGCCCGTCCGGGGCGTCGCTCTGTTGCGACCAGAGCCACTCTAGTGCCTGGGGCAGAGGCCAAGGAGCCATCCCCAGCGCCCGGGCCATCTTTGCTCCAATGGAGCTTCGCCTGCGGGAGGGGAAGAGAGAGACAGAGAGGAAGGAGAGGGGGAGGGGTGGAGAAGCAGATGGGTGCTTCTCCTGTGTGCCCTGGCCAGGAATCGAACCCGGGACTTCTGCACACCAGGCTGATGCTCTACCACTGAGCCAAACGGCCAGGCCAAAACAATGAACTTTTTGCCCTAGCCAGAGAGGTCGGTTGATTAGAGCGTCATCCTGATGAACAAAGGTTGCCAGTTTGATCCCCAATTAGGGCACATACTGAAACAGAATGATGATTCTGTCTGCTCTCTCTCTTCCTTTGTCTCTCTCTGAAATTCATAAATAGAAAAATAAAAACAAGGAACTTTTCTTATTTGGTGTTTCAAAAGCAGTTTAGTTTGAAATCTTTAATGTTTCTGTCATTATAAAAGTTATGGCCTGACCAGGCGGTGGTGCAGTGGATAGAGCGTCGGACTGGGATGTGAAGGACCCAGGTTGGAGACTCCGAGGTCGCCAGCTTGAGTTCAGGCTCATCTGGTTTGAGCAAGGCTCACCAGCTTGAGCCCAAGGTCGCTGGCTTGAGCAAGAGGTTACTTGGTCTGCTGAAGCCCCCTGGTTAAGGCATATATGAGAAATCAATCAATGAACAACTAAGGTGTCGCAACAAAAAAGTAATGATTGATGCTTCTCATCTCTCTCCATTCATGTCTGTCTGTCTCTATCTATCCCTCTCTCTGACTGTCTCTCTGTCTCTATAAAAAAATAAAATAAAATAAAAAAATAAAAGTCAGCAAAACAATTTAAAAAAGAAAAGTTATGACTTCTTGTGTGATAAAAAATAATTATACATTGTCATGTCGTTATAGTTAACCTTTGGGGAAAAATGCAGGGATTAGGGTTTCCCACCCTCATGCAGTTGAAAATTCATGTATAACTTTTTTTATTGATTTTATGTTTTTTATTTTATTATCATTATTATTTTTGTGAGAGAGAGAGAGAGGGACAGACTGACAGGAAGATGAGAAGCATTAGAGAGATATGAGAAGCATCAACTCATAGTTGTGACTCCTTAGTTGTTCATTGATTGCTTTCTCATATGTGCTTTTTGACCAGGGAACTCCAGCTGAGCCAGTAACCCTTGCTCAAGCCAGTGACCTTGAGCTTCAAGCCAGCAACCTTTGGGCTCAAGCCAGTGACCATGGGGTCATGTCTATGATCTCACATTTAAGCTGGAGACCTTGGGGTTTCGAACCTGGGTCCTCCGTGTCCCAGGCCGACACTCTGTCCACTGTGTCATCACCTGATCAGGCTTATTTATTAATTTTAGAGAAAGTTTAGAGAGAGGAGGGTGGGGAGAGAAGCAGGAAGCATCAACTCATAGTAGTTGCTTCTTATTTGTGCCTTGACCAGGCAAGCTCAGGGTTTCCAAAGGGCGACCTCAGCATTCCAGATCAACACTATCCACTGCACCTCCTCAGGTCAGGCCTGTGTATAACTTTTGACTATAGTCTGTGTATAACTTTTGACTATAGTCATTCATCAATACCTGAGAAGGATTGGTTCTAAGACTTCCCCACCACCCCAAACAACTGTGTGAATAAAGAATCTGCAGAAATAAGGGACCCACAGATATTCAAGTCCCTTATATAAAATGGGAAAAAAACAATGCATACAGATGTCTGTCTACATACATGGATTCCCAATCATAGATTAAAAATATCATCGGTTGCACCCTAGCCAGATAGCTCGGTTGGTTAGAACATCCTCCCAGAGTGCAGAGGTTGCTGGTTTGTCCCCTGGTCAGGGCACTTACAAGAACAGATTGATGTTCTCTTTCTCTCTCTCTCTCTCTCTCCCCCCCCTCTTTCTTCTCTCTATAAAATCAATAAGCTTAAAAGAAAAGAAAAGAAAATACTATTGGTTGAATCTGGGGATGCAAAACCTGAGGATGAGGAGGGCCAACTGCATTGAAAAAACTCACATTTAAGTGGAATCTTGCAGTTTAAGCTCATGTTGTTCAAGGGTCAACTGCATTATACATTGCAATAATTTGTTCACTTTTCCATCTCCTGAACCAAGCTATAGGCAGAGATTTTTCTTACTTATCTTAGTATTCCTGGTATTCAGCACATGAGGCAATGTAGAAAATGGGGAAATGAATAAATCTGCTATTGAAAAAGCTGAATGAATGTAAAAATATGAAATATAAAATATATTTTCTAACCTGGGGAGACAGTATTTTTCTTATACTTTTCAAAATGTTCATCATTTAAATACATAGACAGCAGGTGAAGGTAGTTCTTTTCATTTTAAGTTTAGAAGTAGCACATGGTTTTTAAAATTGAAGTATTATTTTGAAATGTGCAAAATAGGAAATCTGGTTTCCATGTGGTTTAATTTTAATTTTCTTGTTCTTTATATTAAAGCAATTTCAGAATAAGCTCATTTACCTAAGTTCTTCTTAGAAAAACATCTGTATTGTTTACTATTTATTTTATATTTTGATATAAATGCCTCCGAGTAGAATGCATGCCTGTTATTGGGGCAGCACAGCATTTTGACAGCTATTGATACAGTGCAGGGAGAGCATGCTCTAGACCAGGGGTAGTCAACCTTTTTATACCTACCGACCACTTTTGTATCTCTGTGAGTAGTAAAATTTTCTAACCACTCACCAGTTCCACAGTAATGGTGATTTGTAAAGTAAGGAAGTAACTTTATAAAATTTATAAAGCAAACTCAGCAAGCTAAAGTATATAATAATAATTACTTACCAAGTACTTTATGTCAGATTTTCACTAAGTTTGGCAGAATAAATCTTTATAAAACAATTTTCTATAGTTAAATCTATCTTTTTATTTATACTTTGGTTGCTCCGCTACCGCCCACCATAAAAGCTGGAATGCCCACTAGTGGGTGGTAGGGACCAGGTTGACTACCACTGCTCTAGATTATTCTCTGACCTCAGATCTCTAGCTTTTACCACTTTAATAATCTCTTTAAGCCTCGTTTCTTGATCTAAGAAATGGCAATAATAATTTGGGCGGGAGTAACAGCTGATTTGAGATAGAATTCACATACTTTATAGTTCACACATTTAAAATATACAATTCAGTATTTTAATATGTATATATTCACTGATTTGCACAACCAGTGCCACAATCTAAATTTAGGACATTGCACCACCTCCAAAAGTAGTACCATACCTTTTAGTAGTCACCTCCATTTCCTTCCAACCCTTTCAGCCTGAAGCAACCATTAAGCTACTTTCTATCTCTATAAATTTACCTATTCCAGACATTTTGTACCAATACAATTATACAAGCTTCTTTACTTAGCATGTTTTCAAGATATACCCAAGTTGTAGTATGTATCAGTACTTCATTCCTTTTTATGGCTTCCTTACGTGAATACACCATATGTTATTTGCTAGTCATCAGCTGACGAACATTTAGGTTATTTTCACTTTTTTGCTATTATGAATAATGCTGCTATGCACATTCATGTACAAGTTTTATGCAGCTGTATGGTCTCATTTCTCTTGGATATTATCTAGAAATGGAATCAGATCATATGTTTAACATTTTGAGGAACCGAATGTGCAATATTTGTATTTGTATGGAATAGATGTTTTAAATTATCATCTAGAAAGCTGAATTCTAGATGCCTTGGTTGGCTTAGTTCTGACTTGCAGTGGAGTCTTGTCAAACACTTTTGGGTGAGTGATGACAACAAATACTGTAGCCAGTATAAGCCCAATAGCATTGTGTGGATTTGAAATGAGGCTCTGGGTTATTTATAGGGACTCGGTCAGATTTTAGCAGTTAATGGAAAAAGTAATTGGATATGTGAATTACCTAAAGGATTTATCTACTTGGGTGATGTAATTTGTTTTAACTCCTCAAAGTGCTAGATTTTGGTCAGGCTTAATGTTGTTACTTGATAAGTGCTGTTTCCACCAATAATTAATGAAGTACATTGACCATATATTGTCTCAGTTGAAGTGAGCAGTGATCCTAAACATCCTAAATAAAATATTAGTGCTGCCTGAGCTGTGGTGGCACAGTGGATAAAGCATCAACCTGGAAACCTGGAACACTGAGGTCACGAGTTTGAAACCCTGGGCTTGCCTGGTCAAGGCACATATGGGAGTTGATGCTTCCTGCTCCTTTCCTTTGCTTCTAAAAATGAATAAATAAAATCTAAAATAATGCTCTCTCCCTCCAGGATACACACCCTTGCTTTTCTCTTCCCTCTCTCCTTCTCCTTCCCCATCTTCTTCCCTTCCAGGCATTCATCTCCTAAACTCTAAGGGGGTCCCAAGGGGACTTGCAACGAGGGGAGCAATGGGCAGTGGTAGCTCTTCCTGTGCTAATATCCTGAACCTGTCTCCAAGGCCCCCTTTTCTCTGATCTCCCAGTGAGCCAAAGTAGCCCCGCCTAGGCTCTGCAGTTGCTTTTTCTATCCTAAACCTTTCCTTGTTTCACTGTCCCAGCTTTAATAAATGTACTCTCAAAATAATAAATAAATAAATAAAATAAAATATTCCCAATCACTACAGTTAAATCTGACTTCGGTGCCTTCTGCTTGTGGCCCACACCTAAGTGCTGGCTCTTTGTTTACAAGGCACATTTGTGGGTTCCTTAATGACTCTTTGCCTTTCTGAGGACCTTTCCCTGTTTCTCAACAGTGGAGGGAAAAAATCTGTGCCTAACCACTTAGATGGTCCACTTACCTCTGGGTTTGAAAAAACAACCTTGTAAGATAATTCAGGCCCTGGCTACATTCTGTGGCATATATATGGGGCACAGGAAAACTTTCCTTAGAGGATCGCAAGTATAGGCCGCTTCCACGGCAACACTCTTCCTCTGCTTTGCCATCAAAGGCCCTTTGGGATAGTCTATTGCCTTTAGACTTTTCCAGGTGACATAAACTAAAAGGCACAGAGTTTCTTAAGACTTCTTCACTTGGCTTGAGGTGGAGGTAGGATGGGATAAGCACACTCTTCTCCCCAGTCTTAGGAAAGGGGAAGGAAAATGCACAGCATTCCAGACACTACCTTCTAGGCATTTTCATTCTCCAGTTTTATCTATTTTGATCAATTCTTCTACTTCATTCCTTTGAAGTACATGAGGGCTAAGGATTGCTTAATGGGCTTCACATTCTCCTAGCATATCCTGTGTGGATGGTCTAGCATTCTTTTTGAGAATGCTCAAGGCACTTGGCCTCTATTTTTCTCAACTATGGAGCTTCTGCCAAAACACATGAAAAAGTCCCAGTTAAAATGTCATATGACTTAAAAGTATTTGCCAGGGCTGTTCTAAGTTCTTAACCATGTTTTTGTAATCATGGACTTCTTTGACATTCTGTTAAAGTCTATGGGCTTCCTTCTATGTGCATTATTTCTCCACACATAGTAATGCTTCTATGTGCATAAAACAAAATATATAGTATTAGAAAGGAAAATAATTATATGGAAATGGAGTTTTATCCTCAGATTTTATGGAGATACAAGTAATCTAAGTTAAAAACTTACATAAGAGACCCTAGACGGTTGGCTCAGCGATGGAGCATTGGCCCGGTGTATGGAAGTCCCAGGTTCGATTCCCAGCCAGGGCACACAGGAGAAGTGCCCATCTGCTTAGCCACCCTTCCCCCTCTCCTTTCTCTCTATGTCTCTCTTCCCCTCCTGCAGCCAAGGCTCCATTGAAGCAAAGTTGGCCCAGGTGCTGAGGATGGCTCCATGGCCTCCATCTCAGGCGCTAGAATGGCTCCAATTGCAGTAGAGCAAAGTCCAAGAGAGGCCAAGCATCGCCCCTTGTGGGCATGCTGGGTGGATGCCTGTTGGGCACATGCCGGAGTCTGTCTGTCTGCCTCCCCACCGCTTCTTACTTTGGAAAAATACAAAAAACCAAAAAACCCAAATAAAACCTTACATAATCTTAGCGCCTTTTTATTTTTAATTTAGCAAGATAGAGAGAGAGACAGACAAGAAGGAAGAGAGATGAGAAGCATCAAACCATAGCTGAGGCACCTTAATTGTTCATTGATTGCTTTCTCATATATGCCTTGAATAGTAAGCTCCGAGCCAGTGACCCCTTGTTCAAGCCAGTGACTTTGGGCTCAAACCAGCAACCTTGTGCTTCAAGCCAGTGACCTTTGGGCTGAAGCCAGTGGGGTCATGTCTATAATCCCACGCTCAAGCCTGTGACCCCACACTTAAGCTGGCAGCCCCATGCTCAAGGTGGATGAGTCCATGCTCAGCTGGTGACCTCAGGGTTTTGAACCTGGATCCTCAGCATCCCAGGCCAATGCCCTATCCACTGTGCCACTACTTTTAGTGCTTTACAATTATTATATTTATTTTCCCAACACCCCAATGAGGAAACTGAGGCATAATGAGGTTAAGTAACTTGCCTCAGACCACATACTTAGTGAGTGACAAAGGATTTAAACTCTGGCAGTCTGACACCACAGTATTGTTTTGACACTGCACATAGGATCCTTCAAATTCATTAATGATTAATTTAGCAAGTACCTCATATTAAAATAATAGAAATAACTAATATTACTCCATGAACTCCATTCTCTGGTTTGTTGAGCACTACATGATCACTTCCGTTATCTGGGGAGGGGGAGAGGGAATACAAATATTTAGAATTAATCCAAGTCCTATTTCTGCCCCTGCCACCCCCCTGGCCAAGATACCAGAAAATATCAAGTCCAAATATGAAACGGTGTTTACTAGCTGCTGCATCCATGTGGAATACCCTATCCTATGGTTTAAGGCCCATTTGTTTACTTTCCTTTAGTTTGTAGCTAATAGCATCTGTTGTACTCAGTGATGATTAAGATGGAATATTCTGGTAACCCAGGAGAAGGGAGGCTTGGAACTCATTACATCGGGTTTAAAAATAAATAAAATATGGCATTTCTTATTCTCCTGTTAAAGAGTAAAATTCATACCCAATGTATAATAATATCTCTCATAATATTTATTGTAGAATTAAAGGGGATAATGTTCCTGGAAAAGCTACTTTAAGTGGTAGTCATCAGTACTGAACATCATTAGACTGAATGTTTGGAAGTTGTGGGAAATAGGGAGGAAGCAGAAAAGAGGAGATGGAAGAATAAAGAAAAATAGCCTTGCAAATTCTAGGTTCTTCAACTGTCAAAGGAATCATTTACTTCATAAATGTAAAATATTTCCACGTAGAATTTAGTCTGTGCATTTTTACTAATTATTCATATAGTAACATCACACATAGGTATTGCCGTTCTCCCCATTTTCCATTTTGACTAAACGGGAATTTTGAAAACTAACAGAAAGTATTGTTTATTCTTGTTCCATAGATAGAAATAGTAACATTTGCCCTGGCTGGTTGGCTTAGCGGTAGAGCGTGGGCCTGGCGTGCGGGGGACCCGGGTTCGATTCCCGGCCAGGGCACATAGGAGAAGCGCCCATTTGCTTCTCCACCCCCCCCCTTCCTTCCTCTCTGTCTCTCTCTTCCCCTCCTGCAGCCAAGGCTCCATTGGAGCAAAGATGGCCTGGGCGCTGGGGATGGCTCCTTGGCCTCTGCCCCAGGCGCTAGAGTGGCTCTGGTGGCAGCAGAGCAACGCCCCAGAGGGGCAGAACATCGCCCCCTGGTGGGCAGAGCGTCGCCCCCTGGTGGGCGAGCCGGGTGGATCCCGGTCGGGCGCATGCGGGAGTCTGACTGTCTCTCTCCGTTTCCAGCTTCAGAAAAATACAAAAAAAAAAAAAAAAAAAAAAAAAAAAAAATAGTAACATTTGCTCTAATGTTTTAACTATCATTATATATTCACATATAACTTGGTAGCCTAATTCAGTAGAAGCTGTGGAGAAAAGCTAAAGAGAAATTTAAATGAATAACTTGATCATCTATACAGGGTTTGAATGTCTCTTAATATCATTCGTTTAGCTCCCTAGTAGTTCTTAATCTGGGATCTAGATTGTTTCTGACATCTGAACTGTGTGTGTGTGTGTGTGTGTGTGTGTGTGTGTGTTACTAACTACGCAGGATACTAGTTCTTGATCATGTTGCAAAAAGATGCAATTTTTCTAATCTAGTTTCTGCATTCACCTCTTAAGGGCGGGGAGAGGGGGTGGGGAGGGGGGGGCGTTGGTGCTCTACCCTAAACAAAAATGGTAGGAGCTGCTTCACGCAGCCCCTCAACGCAGAAAGGCTAGACAGCCCCGCCGCTTTCTCTCCACCGTCCCACTTCTGACCCCGGAAGGACTCCGCCCTCGCGGCCGGGCTGTGCTGCTCGGCTCCCGGCTGCGGCGGTGGAGCAGGCGTGGGCCGGCTGCACCTAGTCTGGGGCGCCAGGTACGTGGTGGAGAGGGCGGCTGGGGTCGCGACGCCCGCGGGACTGAGGCAGCGGGCTGGGCACAGGTCCAAGCGCCGGCCTTAGCCCTCCAACCCCGAGCGCGGTCTGGGCGGCAGGGCCAAGAGGGAGCTTCTTCTTTAGCCCTCTGGGCGAAGGAGAGGAAGCGCGGATGGCAGCGCAGAGCGGAGGGGTCCCGCTGGAGGTGGAGCAGCTGGTGTGGTCCAGATTTCTGCGGGGATGCCAGTGATTTAAACAGGGAGGGGGTTTTGGGTGGGGAAGAAAACACATTCTTTGAAGGTGCTTTAGCATCATGATTGTCATGTCGGAGGCCTTCTGTAAATAAAGCCCGATATTTATGGAGGGATGACTCTTAATAGATCTTGCACTTGCACAGACCTTTATTATTATTTTTCTTTTATCACTGTTGCAACTAAGCAGTTTTGCTGTGTATCTTCTCAGAGTTCAGTTGTACAGATTTTAGGGTTCACGTCCAATTGTGAAGGGTATATCAGACTTTCATTCTTGCTTTGGTTATTACTCCAAGTTGTAGGATAGAATTTTAGGGTGTTTAAGAAGCAAATTCTATTTATGACATTTATTTTTAACTCTCCAGTGTTTAGAATGAAGAGAGAAAAGTAATATTACATAGTACAATTTTTGGGTGGTATTTTATGCCCCCCTGTACAAATATGCAAAATCATGAAACTGCCTTCATGTTTATTTTAGTTAATACTTCTGAAAGCAACTGAAATGACTGGTTTTTAAAAGGTATTTAGGCCCTGGCCAGTTGCCTGAGTGATAAAACATTGGCCTGGATGTTCCAGGTTTGATTCCCAGTCTGGGCACACAGGAGAAGCGACCATCTACTTCTCCACCTCTGGCCCCTTCTCTTCTCCTCCTCTCCCCCTCCCTCCCCCACTCCTGCAGCCTTGGCTGCTCGAAAGAGCAAGTTGGCCCCGGATGCTGAGGATAGCTCCATGGCCTCACCTCAGGGGCTAAAATAGCTCGGATGCCAAGTCATGGAGCAATGTCCCTGATGGGCAGAGCAGTTCCCTGTAGGGGGCTTACTGGGTGGATCCCAGTCTGGGCGCATGCAGGAGTCTGTCTCTCTGCCTCCCTGCTTCTCACTTAAGAAAAAACAAATAAATAAAAAGCATTCAGTTATTAATGATTAAGCTTGGAATCACTTCTTCAGTGATTTTAAATGGAAGGTAATGAAGTAGTTACATTGCTACAGATTTGTCAGAATTCATTTAAGAAAACCCCTGCAGCAAACTGAGGTTTATTTCCCCTCTGCTTAAAAATCTGGAACCCCCTATTATGGGGAAAAAAATCACTTTGGGTGAATTACTCTCAGTATGTTTTCATTTTATGCAGTAGCATAAATGACTTAATTTCCAGTATCTGTTTACTTTCTAAAAACATTTCTCAAAAAGAAGTCAGTTGTAGAGTTGGGGGTGTATAAACATGTTTTGGTTTTTTTTTAGTGTACCATTTTAGGAAAGTAGTACCTGTAGGCTGTAAAAAAAAAATCAAATAGTAGAAAACTTACAGTGAAAAAGCAGTGGTTCCCTGCCCACCCTCCCTACACCCACAGTCTCATTACCAGAGGACCATTTTCCACTTGTTTAACTGTTTCTTCATGTTTCCTTTGTATTTCACTATAATATCTGTATCACAGTTTTTGTTATTGTTAGGATAAGTGTACTGTACTTCAGTTAAAAGTAATTATACTGAGCCTAAACATTGTAATTCAAATATGGGCATGGGGGAATTAAATTTACACTGTGTCACTAGTAGCAAATAGGGTGTTAGTAGTAGCAGTAACCCTCCCTAAAAGTATCATATTACTGTCTTTGATATGAAAGGAAACAACTTAATCAGTGGTTTGATACTTGTCTGAAAAGGGAACAGAAGAGAGTAGTTTGCTGGAGTCCAGAAAAAAAGAGCAGAGAAATATATGCAGAAATATAAAGGACTTTAAAAAAGTATAGAAAATAAGCTTTTATAGAGGAATTGTTGGTAGTTTGTATTTTCACTCTGGTACTGTTTATATAGCACTATCCAAGGAAAAGATATATTAAACTTGGTAGGTATCAACATACTGAGAAGCCTACTTTCTGGTGCGCCAGACACAGTTCTCGGGCTTTTCCTTTGCCGGGAAGAATTATTCCTCAGGACCCATTAAATTTGTATTTACCAGGCAGCCTGTTTAACTTATTAATTCAGCTCCCTACAGTCTTATTACAGAGAGGGTATGTTTTGATAGCATAAGTATTCTTTCACTAGATAGTATATTTACTTACTGTAAATGAATAAGCTTGTAAACTAATTTATATCAATATTGTGTGAATTTGTTTAATATGTGTTCAGCTGGGTACACTGATGAAATCGGGTTTCTGGCTCTACAAAGCATAGACCCAGACCCTAAACCAGGGGTCTCAAACTCAACTCAGCATGTGGGCCGCAGAGCAAGATCACAGCCTTTCGGCGGGCCGCACTAGGTCTACAAAAGGCAACTGTTACGCAACACTTTTCTCACTGCAGTTGAAAACAAAAAAAAATCAGTACAACAAGCACAATCGTACATGCAGTTTACTCAGTGTCACAAAACGACCAGAAACTGTAGTTCGCATCACAACTGCTGTTAACTAAGCTAATATCTAGCTAGGATGCTAGAGAAATGAAAAATACAAGTAGGCCCCTAGGCTTACTTAATTTTATCCAAAATATTTTGAACTTCGTGGATTAGTCTGCGGGCCGCACAAAATTGTTCGGCGGGCCGCGAGTTTGAGACCCCTGCTAAACCATTATGTTTCAGTCAAGGTTCTGCTACCTTTAACGGTCTCTCTGAGAGATAGCCGCCTCATCTGTATACATCTGACTTTTCTTTTTTTGATTTCTATAGAAATGGGTATAAAAACAATTTCTAAATTTCATAGCATGTATATGGCTCTTTTTTTGAAGATCTTTAAAATGGAACAGTAGGATAATAAATGGATGAGTTCTGAAATTCAGTCAACTCTAGGGTTCTTTTTAGCTCCAGGAATCATGATTCTAATCAGATTCCTTTCAGTATCCACCTTACCTACCCCCACTGTTATTTGAAGGAAATCAGTGAAAAGGAATAGATTTTAAGTATCATCTGAAAGGTGGAATGTTTATTTAACTGGAAAAGGGAGAATTTAGAACTTGCCATTTTCTAAGGAAAACTTACTACCTGAACTCAAAATTCAAATCTAACTCATTTTCTTTTTTGCTGCTTTGGTGATAAGTAAATATTTAGCTCAAGTAAATTTGGCTCAGAATGTTATTTTGTTCAGGTAAGTGTAAAACCATGAATAATTAAGTGCAAAAAAAAAAGCCAATAGTGTTAAAATTTTAAATTGGTAAACAGAAATCTTTGTAGTTAATATATTTTTATGTTTCATTTAATGAAAATTAGGAAAGGAGTCATGTCAGAAGAAACAGTAAGCGAATCACAGTTTCCTTTGAAGACAGCAGCCCTAAGAGTGTTTGAGCGTCCCCTGTCTTGGTACTATTCTCTCTCTCAGGTAAAAAATGATACGACCTGAAGTTGAATAATAGGTTTATTGCTCAGAGTGTATTTTGTTTACAATGTTCAAATTTTAATTGAAGTTTTAAATGGGTCAGTCAAAATGTTTATTAGTTTAAAACTTTGTTTGCCTTCCTCCCTCTTTCCCTTTCCTTCCCCTTTCTCCTCCTCCCTCCCTCCCTCCCTCCCTCCCTCCCTCCCTTCCTTCCTTCTTTCCTTTTTGAGAGATATAAAGGGGAAGGAAGAGAGAGAAGGGAAAGGGGAGGGAGCGAAAGAAGAAAGCATCAACTCATTGTTCTACTTAGTTGTGCCAATAATTGCTTCTGATATGTGCCCTGACGGGGATTCAAACTGGTGACCTCCAGGATTGAGCCAGCACCATTGGGATAGAGCCTGCAACTGTAGAATCATGTTAGCAACCTCAGTCTTGAACTGGAGACCTTGGCGCTTGGGACCAACGCTCTGTCTACTACTTCTCTGCCTGCTAGGGTTATTTTGTGGGGGTTTTTTTGTTATCATATTCATAGCTCTTAAAAGGAATTGTATTACTTTTGAGAAATCTTTCTACCTTAAAGTGAATTTACACAGTTCATTTTAATTATTCCTTTATTTTTAGAGTTTTTTCGTATTTATATTTTAGGGGGTGATGTGTATATTTATTATCCTGATTTTTATTTATCGATTTTAGAGAGAAGAAGGTGGGGGTAGAAAGAGAGAGACAGACAGACAGAAACATTGATTTGTTGTTCCACCCATTTATACATTCACTGGGTGATTCTCGTATGTGTCCTGATCAGGGATTGAATTGGCAACCTCGATGTATCAGGTGATGCTCTGGCCAACTGAGCTACCCAGCCAGAGTATTTGAATTGACATGTTCTCACTATTAATAATCTTTTTTTGTGTTTGTGACAGAGACATAGAGAAAGTCAGAGAGAGGGACAGATAAGGACAGACAGGCAGGAATGGAGAGAGATGACAAGCATCAATTCTTCATTGCAGCTCCTTTAGTTGTTCATTGACTGCTTTCTCATATATGCCTTGACCAGGGGGCTCCAATAGAATGAGTGACCCTTTGCTCAAGCCAGTGACCTTGGGCTTAAGCTAGCAACCTTGGGCTTCAAGCCAGTGACCTTTGGGCTCAAGCCGGTGTCCATGGGGTCATGCCCATGATCTCACGCTCAAGCCAGCCATCCCACACTTCAAGCCGGATGAGCCCCGTGCCGGCTACTTTGGGGTTTTGAACCTGGGTCCTCTTTGTCCCAGCCCAACGCTCTATCCACAGTGCCACCGCCTGGCCAGGCTCAGCATTATAATCTCTTAATTAATCCTTTAATTTTAATTTTATTTTATTGTGGTAAAATATATGTAACTCAAAATTTACCATTTTAACCCCCCCCCGTTTTAACAATGTTTAAATGTGCAATACAGTAACATTATGTATATTCGCTTTGTTATGCAACTAATCTCCAGAACTCTTTCATCTTCTAAGATTAAAACGCTACAGCCATTGAGCCTCTTTTCTTTTTGCTGCTCTGCTTCTGTGCTTACATTTATCTTGTCCTCTAAATTGCTGGTTTGATCCTCCACTTCACCCAGCCTGCTGTCTTCATTTCTGACATATTTGTCATTTCTCACTGGTTCTTTTTTATGATTTCAGTGTCCTTTCTGATGCCTACTATCTCTTTGTAAAGTTCTCATTGTGATCATTCATTGGCTCTAAGATCCTTGAGCATCCTAATAACCATTATTTTAAACTCTGTATCTGGAAGTTTGGTTACTTCTATTTCATTTAGTTCTTTTTCTGGGGCTTTCTCTTGATTCAGTTGGGTCCTAATTTTGTCTGCCCGTTTCGTCTGTGTATGAGGTAGCTCTGCTCTCTGAAAATTGTGATATCTTTATGAGGGAAACTCTACAGTCATTAAACAGTAACTCTCCCTTCCTTCTCCCACCACTTTCTGAAGTCACCACTCTAATTTTCTGTTTCTAAAAACTTGACTACTCTAGTACCTCATAAGTGGAATTATACAGTATTTGTCGTTTTGTGACTGGCTTATTCTACCTAGCATAGTGTCCTCAAGGTTCATTCATATTGAAATATGTGTCAGATTTTTCCTCTTTTTCCAGGTTGAAGAACATTTGATTGTATTTATAAACCACATTTTGTTTTTTTTATTTATCGTATCACTGGACACGTATCACTTCCACCTTTTGGCTATTTAGAATAATGCTGCTATGAATGAACATGGCTGTACAACTATGTTTGAGCCCCCCCCTTCAATTCTTTTGTGTATATACCTAGAAATGAAATTATTGGATCATATGGTAATTCTATTTTTAACTCTTTGAAGAATTGCCATACTGTCTTTCATAGTGGCTGCACCATTTTTTCATGTCTACTACAGTGTGCAAGGCCAGTCAATATTTGGTATCTTCTGTTTTTCTTGATAGTAGCCATCCTAATGGGTGTTGATTTGCATTTCTATAATGATTAGTGATGTTGAATGTCTTTTCATGTGCTTATTATCTATTTGTATATGTTCTGTGGCAATAGTCCTTTTATTTTTAATATTTGTGTTTGTTTTTTTTTTAGTGAGAGATAGACAGGGACAGACAGCAGGAAGGGAGAGAGATAAACATCAACTCATAGTTGCAGCACCTTAGTTGTTCCTTGACTGCTTTCTCATATGTGCCTTGACTGCAGGGCTACCGCCAAGCCAGTGACCCTTTGCTCAAGCCAGCAACATTTTGGTTTCAAGCCAGCAACCATGAGGTCATGTCTATGATCCCACACTCAAGCCAATGGCTCCATGTTCAAGCTGGTGAGCCAGCACTCAAGCCACGTGAGCCTGCACTCAAGCTGGCAACCTTGGGGTTTTGAACTTGGGTCCTCAGCATTCCAGGCCAATGCTCTATCACTATACCACTGCCTGGTCAGATGATATTTGCTTTTAATGCAATTTGCACTTTATTATATTAAATAAATATATACATATAGAAAGTAACATTTAGGTCACTAAACTTACACTGAGTTTTATCAAGTCCAAGATGATTGTTTTTCACATTTCAACATTTCTAAAACTTGCTTGCATCTTTTTTATATATATATTTTAAAATTTTTATTAATTATAATTTATTGTGTTAACGTGGATTCAAGTGTCCCACTCAATATAACACCCTCATTCCCCACCCTGTGTCCCCCTGCACTCAAGCTGATGAGCCTGCGCTCAAGCTGGTGACCTCGAAGTCGGAGTTTTGAACCTGGGACCTCAGTGTCCCAGGCTGACATTCCATTCACTGCACCACACTGGTCAGGCTTGTCTGATGCGTTTTGATTCATGTTTTAACACTGTGGAATTGTGTGATTGAGTAACTTTGGCAAATTACTTAACCTCTTTAAAGTCAATTTTTATTATTTACTAAAGGGATGAAAACATAGTATCTGGCACACAGTAAAGATGTGTGAGCTCCCAATAAATATTAACTTCAGTTTATTTCCTTATGTCACTTACTTAAGAAATACATACTCTTAAACAAAATACTAAGTCTTAGCTTGTGTGGTTTTCTTAAGAATTATTTTGGTATATTACAGTGTATCATCTTAATACAAACAAACTCTGTTTTTCCAGTTGGAAACCACCACATGAAGGGGTAAGTAGTTTAGTAAATTGTCCAAATTCAGAGTCTTGAGTGACAGAGACTTTAAGAATTATTAACTAAGCACTTGCCCTGGCTGGTTAACTCAGTCAGTTAGAGCATCATCCTGAAACAACACCAAGGTTGAGGGTTCGATCCCTTGTTAGGGCACATATGGGAAGTGACCAGTGAATGCATTTAAAAGTAAAAATCTGCTTAAATGTAGTGTGGTCCTGGAGTAGAAAATTACCGTAGTGGAAAAACTGATGAAGTTAGAATAAGGTCTTAGTTAATGTTAGTATCTTAGTTTTGACAAGAGTACTATGTTTATATAAGATGTTTATATCAGAGAAAACCTATATTATATGAGAACTTTCTCTATTATCTCTGTAACTTTTCTGTAAATCTAAAATTATTTCAAAATAAGATGTTTTGTTAAACTACAATAGTAAGAGCTCACATTTTTGAATGCCTCCTGTATGTCAGATATTATTTTATGCTATTTCCTTTCATAACAACCCTATGAAAGAGATACTAATATCTCTCCATTTGTCCAGAGTTTACAGTTAACATGTAACATGTGGTATATTGCAGTTATCAGAGATATTTATTCAAAATATATTTATTAAGTATCATTGTGTTTCAGTTAAGCTACAAAGTGTTGGGCAAGATCTAGACATAGTCCCTGTCCTTATTGAGCTTAAAAACCTTCCTCCACCAAAAAAAAGAAAGGTGTGTGGTAAGTACTGTGTTAGACTTAGAGGAATAGATAAATTTAATTCTAGTGAGTTTATGCCATGTAAAGTGAAATAAGGTTATTTGAGCAGAAGACTTGTGTATGACTAAATAACTATTCTCTGTTTCCAGAGAACATTAGATTAGATAAAGGAGAAACACTTGACAAGAACATTAAACAATGGCATCAGGTTGTGGAGTGGGGAGGCTTGTGAAATATGAGCACAAGGAATAGTGTCTTATTACTTTCTTGGTATTCTCAGTGTACACACTGAGTAACTCAGTGTTTGTTGAATGAATAGGACACATGTCTAGTTTTCATTTGGCCTGGGGTAAGGAAATGAACTATATATGTCACCTGGAAAAGCCATTCTGAGTTTTGGGATTCTGAGATGCTATATTTCCAGTGTTTCAGGCAATGATATAGAAGTAATTGACTTTCCTATGGGGAAAAAGGTAACAAATGAAAAGGGATAGGCAGGAGTAATATTAGATCTAGATTACTTATGATAAACATCTTTTCCTGGGAGATATACCTTATTTTTGTCATGGAAAAGGTTTCTTTTTTCATGAGATTAGGACTAATAAAAAAAATTTCATGGATAGTTTATGTAACACTAATGCATAACATGAACAGGATTTAGATCTTAGTAAAAGTGAATGGATTTATATTATATTATATTATATTTGAATTTATATTAGTAAACCACAAATGTGTCTGACAGAGTGGTTTTCATTTTGTATTTATTTTTTGTAATAGTTCTCTAACTTCAGTGAACTTAAAAACACTGGACACTGGGCCCTGGCCGGTTGGCTCAGCGGTAGAGCGTCGGTCTGGCGTGCAGGGGACCCGGGTTCGATTCCCGGCCAGGGCACATAGGAGAAGCGCCCATTTGCTTCACCACCCCCCCCTCCTTCCTCTCTGTCTCTCTCTTCCCCTCCCGCAGCCGAGGCTCCATTGGAGCAAAGATGGCCCGGGCGCTGGGGATGGCTCCTTGGCCTCTGCCCCAGGCGCTAGAGTGGCTCTGGTCGCAACAGAGCGACGCCCCGGAGGGGCAGAGCATCGCCCCCTGGTGGGCAGAGCGTCGCCCCTGGTGGGCGTGCCAGGTGGATCCCGGTCGGGTGCATGCGGGAGTCTGTCTGAATGTCTCTCCCCGTTTCCAGCTTCAGAAAAATACAAAAAAAACACCAAAAAAAAACCCACTGGACACTGAACTTAAAAACACACGATCACTTAGCTATGACTGGGCCTGTGTAAATAGATTATTTTATTTACGGAAGTCTTGATTTTATCTTATATTACTCATGAAGTAAATACTAATCTTTACATTTGATGTAAGAATAATTATTTTTATAATGAAATTATAGAAATTTATAAAATATAAAGAAAGTTATTCTTAATAGTGCTACTCTTATTATTTATTATTTTATTATTTATTCATGGAGGGGGGAGAGAAAGAAAAGGGGGGAAGAGCAGGAAGCATCAACTCCCATAGGTGCCTTGATAGGCAAGCCCAGGGTTTCGAACTGGCGACCTCAACATTTCAGGTTGATGTTTTATCCACTGTGCTACCACAGGTCAGGCTATTTAAATTTTTTTTATTACTATTTTTTTTTTTTTAAGATAGAGACAAAGGTGGGGGGGAGAGAGAGAAAGACAAAGAAACCATAGTTTGTTGTTCCACTTATTTATGCGTTCATTGGTTGATTCGTATATGTGCCCTGACCAAGGATTGAACCTGCAACCTTGAAGTATTGGAGCTATGCTCTAATCAACTGAGCTACCCAGCCAAGGCCTAACTTTGCTATTTTTAGAATTTATTATTAGATCTTTAGCATCCAAATTCAAGGAGCTTTTTTCCCCCCTGAATCTTATTTGGTTGCTATGAACATTGGAGGTATGGTGCCAGAGGGAAAGACATAGAAATGGAAAGAAATAAAAACCTGGTAATGCCTATAATAGAGACATTATTGAAGAGAATAATTCTTATAATTTGTGAAAAGAAAAAATCTGAGGCAGCACTGGAATATTTTAATTTTTCATGATAATTTTAAAATGTTTTCTTTTTTAAGGATTTTATTCATTTTTTTAGAGAGGCGGGGAGAGAGAGAGCAAAAAGTGGGGAGGAGCAAGAAGCATAAACTCCCATATGTGCCTTGACCAGGCAGGTCTGGGGTTTCAAACTGGCAACCTCAGCATTCCAGGTTGAGGCTTTATCCACTGTACCACCACTGGTCAGGCCTATGATAGTTTTAGAGGAATTTAAATGGACTTGGAGGTAAAGTAGAGGAAGAATAGTTTAAAATTTTTTGTTAGGGCATAGTCACTGAAGCCAAATGTAAATGGGAAGTGTAAGTAAAAAATTTCTGGTATACCAGAAAATGAGCAATTCTTTTGGATTTATGTATAGAAACAAGATTTTTTTCCTTTTCTTTTCTTCTAACCACCCCTCCCCTCCCCTCCCCCATCCTTCCATCCTTCCCCTCCCTTCCCCTCCCCTGTTCTGTCCTGTCCTGTTGAAGAGAGATACAGGAACAGCAAGCTGCCCCTGTATGTGCCCTGACCAGGGAGTCAAACCGGCAACCTTTGTGCTCCAGTACAATGCTGCAACCAACCAAGCTATCTGGCCAGGGCTTAAATTTATTATTTATTTATTTATTTATTTAAGAGGAAGAAAGAGAGAGAGGAGGGAGAAAGGACATATTCATTTGTTGTTCTTTTTTTTTTTAAGACTTTATTTATTTATTCATTTTAGAGAGGAGAGAGAGAGAGAGAAAGAGAGAGAGAAGGGAGGAGCAGGAAGCATCATCTCCCACATGTGCCCTGACCAGGCAAGCCCAGGGTTTTGAACCAGCAACCTCAGCGTTCCAGGTCGATGATGCTTTATCCACTGTGCCACCACAGGTCAGGCGCTCATTTGTTGTTCTACTCAGCATTCATTGGTTGCTTCCTGTGTGCCCCTAACTGGGGATTGAACCTGCTATCTTGTTTCTCAGCCAACTGAGCTAACCAGCCAGGGCAAAGGTGTTATTTTTCTTAAATGGCTTTATTGGAAAAAAAACCCAAAATGGCTTTATTGAGGTATGATTGACACACATTACACTATATATATTTGAAGTATGCAATTTAAGTTTTGACATCTACATATATATGCCCATCAAATCCTTGCCACAATCAGTAACGAACATATCTGTCTTCTTCATATTTTTTATTTTATTTTATTTTTTTTTATACAGAGACAGAGAGTCAGAGAGAGGGATAGATAGGGACAGACAGGAACAGAGAAAGATGAGAAGCATCAATCATCAGTTTTTTGTTGCGACACCTTGTTCATTGATTGCTTTCTCATATGTGCCTTGACCGCAGGCCTTCAGCAGACCGAGTAACCCCTTGCTCAAGCCAGCGACATTGGGTCCAAGCTGGTGAGCTTTGCTCAAACCAGATGAGCCCTCGCTCAAGCTGGCGACCTCGGGGTCTCAAACCTGGATTCTCCGCATCCCAGCCCGACGCTCTATCCACTGCACCACCGCCTGGTCAGGCTTCTTCATACATTTTTCATTCCGTTTTGTGTTCTTTCCCTTTTCACCTCCTTGTCCAACTCCCCTCTCCCACGTTTCCCTAGGCAACCTCTGATAGCTTCTGTAACTACAGATTAATTTGCATATTCTAGAATTTTATGTAAATGGAATCATATAGTATACTTTTTCTGGCTTTTTTTACTCAGCCTAATTTTTTTGAGATATATACATGTTGTATGTATCAATAGTTAATTATTTTATTACAGAACAGTATTTCATTGATTGGATGTACCACAGTTTATTCACCATTCAGCTGTTGATGGACATTGGGAGATTTCCTGTTTTGTTTTGAAATTATAAATAAAGCTGCTAAGAACATTCCTGTACCCGTCTTTGTATAGATGTATGCTTTCATTTCTCATGGGTAGGTAAATACTTAAAAGTAGAATGGCTGAATCATAAGTTAGGTATATTTTTAACTTTTTAAGAAAATGCCAGATTTTTTCCAAAGTGATGGTGCCATTGGTACGGCCAGTGTTCTTAAGTTTAGCTATTTTAAAGTTGGTGTATAGTAGAAGCTCATAGTGGTTTTAATTTGTATTTCCCTAATGATCTATAATGTTGAACATACTTTAGTGCAGTGGTCCCAACCTTTGTTGGGCCACGGACCGGTTTAATGTCAGAAAATATTTTCACGGAGCGGCCTTTAGGGTGGGACGGATAAATGTATCACGTGACCAAGACAAGCATCAAGAGTGAGTCTTAGACGGATGTAACAGAGGGAATCTGGTCATTTTTAAAAAATAAAACATCTTTCAGACTTAAATATAAATAAAATGGAAATAATGTAAGTTATTTATTCTTTCTCTGCGGACCAGTACCAAATGGCCCATGGACCGGTACCGGTCCGCGGCCCAGGGATTGGGGACCACTGCTTTAGTGTGTTTGTCATCCCTATATATTCTTAACATATGTTCAAAGCTTTTGCCCTTGATTAAGCTGCTTTTTCTTTTGTTTTGTTTTCTTACTAAGTTTTTGCAACTATTTTGTCCTTATCTGTGTATTATCTTTTTGTTTTCTTAATAGTGCCTTTTAAAAAGCAGAAGCTTTTAATTCCAGAATCCAGTTTGCCAAATTTTTAAAAATGGATCAAAAAATATTTGCCTAACCAAAAATCACAAAGATTTTCTTCTATGCTTTGTTTTAGAACTTTCATAGGTTTTGGTTTTATGTTTAGATCTGTGATCCGTAAGTAAATCAATGTATGTGGTGTGAAGCATAGATTGAAGTTCTGTTTTATTGCATATGGATCACCAGTTTTTTCCCTGCACCAGTTGTTGAAAAGACTATCTTTTTTCTACCAAATTATCTTTGTACCTTTGCCAGAAATTAGTCATCTGTATGTGTGTGGGTTTATTGCTGTACTTTCTCTTCTGCACAATTGGTCTGTTTGTTTCTCTTTGTGCCGGTATGACAATGTCTTATTGTAGTTTTATAGTATATCATTTAAAAAAATTTTTTTAATTGTGAGGCGAGAAGGCAGAGAGAAAGACTCCCGCATGCTACCCAACTGGGGTCCACCTGGCAAGGCCCCTATCAGGAAATGCTCTGCCCATCTGAGGCCACTGTTCCATTGCTTGGCAACTTAGCTATTTGAAGCGAGGCCATGGAGCCGTCCTCAGCACCCGGGGCAAACTTGCTCAAACCAATTGAGCCATGGCTGTGGGATAGGAAGAGAGAGAGAGAAAGAGAGAGAAAAGGGGGAGGGCTAGAGAAGCAAATGGTCACTTTTACTGAGTGCCCTGACCAGGAATCAAACCCAGGACTTTCACATGCTGGGCTGATGCTCTACCACTGAGCCAACCAGCCAGGGCCTATTTTTAATTTTTTTTTTTGTTGTTTTTTTTTTGTACCTTTCTGAAGCTGGAAACGGGGAGAGACAGTCAGACAGACTCCTGCATGCGCCCGACCGGGATCCACCCGGCACACCCTCCAGGGGCGACGCTCTGCCCACCAGGGGGCGATGCTCTGCCCCTCCGGGGCGTCGCTCTGCCGCGACCAGAGCCACTCTAGCACCTGGGGCAGAGGCCAAGGAGCCATCCCCAGCGCCCGGGCCATCTTTGCTCCAATGGAGCCTCAGCTGCAGGAGGGGAAGAGAGAGACAGAGAGGAAGGAGGGGGGGTGGTGAAGCAAATGGGCGCTTCTCCTATGTGCCCTGGCCGGGAATCGAACCCGGGTCCCCCACACACCAGGCTGATGCTCTACCGCTGAGCCAACCGGCCATGGCCTATTTTTAATTTTTAAGAATAATTTTATTTTCAAAAATTTAAGCATATACATAATAAAATAGGATAACAAACCCCCATGTACTGACATTCATCCTCAACAGTTAGTCTATAGGGTTTTTTTTAGATCAATGGTATAGAAGAGAGAGTACGTAGTCTATAGGGTTTTTTTTGTAATGTCTTTGGTTTTAATATTCATAATAATGCTGGCCTCATAAAATAATTGGGAAGTATTCCCTCTTTCAATGGAATTGATATTTTTTCCTTAAATATTTGGAAATTGGCCTATACCTTTCTTTGTTAGAGGATTTTAACTATATAGTCAATTTCTTTAGTAGGTAGTAATTGTTATCTATTTCTTTCTGAGTAAATTTTGATAATTTCTGTCTGTAAGGAATTGGTCCATTTCATCTAAGTTTTTTTTTTTTGTGACAGACAGAGAGAGAGACAAGAGAGAGGGACAGATAGGGACATACAGACAGGAAGGGAGAGAGATGAGAAGCATCAGTTCTTCATTGTGGCATCTTAGTTGTTAATTGATTGCTTTCTCATATGTGCCTTGACCGGGAGGCTACAGTAGACCAAGTGACCCCTTGCTCAAGCCAGCAACCTTGGGTTCAAGCTGGTGAGCTGTGCTCAAACCAAATGAGCCTGTGCTCAAGCCAGCAACCTCAGGATTTCGAACCTGGGTCCTCGGCATCCCAGTCCAACACTCTATCCTCTGTGCCACCGCCTGGTCAGGCTATTTCATCTAAGTTGTTGAATTTATGAGCATAGAGTTGTTCATTGGGATCCTTTTTACCCTTTTTGTATCTGGGAGGTCTATAGAAATGACCCCACTTTCATTTCTGCTTTGGTAATATGTATCTTTTCTTATTTTCTCTTTTTAAATTAGACTGGCTGTGGGTTTTATTGATTAAAAAAAGAACACCCAGCTCATGATTTTATTGATTTGGTTTTCCACTTCATTGATTTTTGTTTAGTTTTTATTACTTCCTGTCTTCTTGGTTTGGGTTGAATTTCCTCTTTTTTTTCTAGTTTCTTAAGGTGAAAGCTGAGATTACAGATTTGATACCTTTCTTCTTCTTTTTTTTTTTTTTTTTTTTTTATTTTTCTGAAGCTGGAAACGGGGTGAGACAGACAGACTCCCGCATGCGCCCAACGGGGATCCACCCGGCACGCCCACCAGGGGGCGATGCTCTGCCCCTCCGGGGCGTGGCTCTGCCGCGGCCAGAGCTACTCTAGCACCTGGGGCAGAGGCCAAGGAGCCATCCCCAGCGCCCGGGCCATCTTTGCTCCAATGGAGCCTTGGCTGTGGGAGGGGAAGAGAGAGACAGAGAGGAAGGGGGGGGGAGGGGTGGAGAAGCAAATGGGCGCTTCTCCTATGTGTCCTGGCCAGGAATCGAACCCGGGTCCCCCGCACACCAGGCTGACGCTCTACCGCTGAGCCAACCGGCCAGGGCCCTTTCTTCTTTTTTTAAATGTAATCATTTAATGGTATAAATTTCCTTCTGAAGGTAAAGCTGCATCCCACAGTTTGAGATTTTTGTTCCTTTGTGATGACAGAAGGGTACTTACGCAATTTATGCCCCTTCACAGAAGCTGCTGTTTCCCTTCCCCAATTCCACACTATTATGGAGACTTTCTTAGGACTCTTGTAGTCTTTTACATGGGTGCCTGGTTGGGTTTCCCGGAGATAAAAGCTGCAGAAGTATGGATTACCTCTACGCTAGTAGCACACTTCAGCCTCCCGCCCCCTCAGCTCCACCCTCTCTTACCAATGCACACTCAGTCTCCACCAGTTTACCATCCATAGTGGCCGAACACTGATGTTCTGTTGTGTCTTGTTGCTGTATGGCAGTGTGCATGTCTTATCCTTCACTCTGAAAATACCCGTGTCTCCTTAGTTTGGGGGCCAGTTGATTACCCTCTGGTCATAGCATTCTGATTGGTTCAAGGAAAATTGGGAACTTGCTATTCATGTGGCTTTTTTCTTGTAAGATTGGGAGAGTCATTCTTTACAGCTCTCTACATCCCCAAGCCTGTAGCTTTATTTTAGAGTTCTTCTGCATTTTAGGTGATTAATAGTGTCAGTACCCCAAGACAAAGTTAATTACTTCTTGCTCTGATATTACTACTTAATACATACTTACCGTATATTACTGTACTTCTCACACTATCCTGTGGTTATTTATGAATATATCTGTCTCTACTATTAGTTAACACACCACCTAGATAAGCAAGATCTATATCTTCTGTATTCCCACTGCTTCCTGATTAGTGGAAGATATTCCCTATATGCTTATGGAATATAATTAGTACAATTAGATTTTATTTTAATTTTCATAGCACAGTCCTGGTATGTTGTAAGATGATGACTATTTGTTGATTAATTCATGAATAAAAGGGCTTATTCAGATGAGATTTAGAAACTGTGTTACATATGTATTATATATTTGTCCAAATTTCCAGATAGCTAAAAAAATTGATTCATTGAGAAGGTCTGATTTGATCATTCTAATAATTAAAAATATTACTGTGATTGAGACAGAAGATTTAGTTGCATGGATTAACCATTAGTTGTTCAACAAATATTAGTGAGGTTGAATTATTTTGTGCTCTTCTCGATTCCTTTGGTAATATATATTTACCTGAGAACTTCAAAGAAGTGGGCAATGAATTACTACATTTCCTTTTTTGGGGGTGGGAGGATTGGTTCTAAAATTCAAGCAATGCTTGCTGCATTGAATAAATAAAATAATATTACCTGGTTAGTATTTAGAACTAGGATAGCTTAAGAATCATTTTAGTTCTTATGTCTTTATTTTAAACAAACAAGTAAAAGGTTTTTTTTCCAATCTTAACTTCATCTTTTTCAGATTAGAGTTTCACCGGTAGCTAAAAAGTTGTTTGTGGTAACTGCAGTGACTGCCGTATCTGTAATTTTTCTGGCCCATCACTTTAAAAGGAGACGTGGAAAGAAGAAAGGAAAAATATTACCATGGGAACCAGAGCACTTCCTACTTGAATACACTAAAAGAGCAGCTTCAGACAAAGGTATGTAGAAGTACCCAAATTAAGTCTATAAAGGAAATTTTATATGTAAATCATAACTAGAATGCAGTTATTTCAGTGGTTTAGTCTCCAAAATTTTCTTCCTTAATATTTAATTCATATGTAATGCAGATTCATTTTAGAAAAATAAAAATACAAGTAAGCAAACAGAAAAAATTAAAGTCACTGAGAACTTTGCTATCCCAGAAAAAGCTGATAATATTTTGGGGTGTATTTATCCATTTGTATTTACACTTACAGATTATATTGACACAGCCTGACCAGGTGGTGGCACAGTGGATAGAGCGTAGGACTGAAACACAGAGGACCCAGGTTTGCAACCTCAAGGTTGCTGGCTTGAGCGCTGGCTCATCCAGCTTGAGCATGGGCTCACCAGCTGAACACGGGGTCACTGGCTTGAGCGTGGGATCATAGACATGACCCCATGGTCACTAGCTTGAGCCCATAGGTCGCTGGCTTGAAGCCCAAGATCACTGACTTGAGCCCAGGGTTGCTAGCCCCCCCCCCCTTCCAAGTCAAGGCACATATGAGAAATCAATCAGTGAACAACTAAGGTGCCACAAGGAAGAATTGATGCTTCTCATCTCTCTCTCTTCCTGTCTGTCCCTCTCTCTGACTCTCTCTGTCAAGAAAAAAAAGATTGTATTAACACATAAAAGTTTATACAGTAGTCTTTCCTATCCATAGTTTTGCTTTCTCTGATTCCAGTTACCTGCAGTCAACCACCAGAAAACATTAAATGGAAAGTTCCAGAAATAAACAATTTATAAGTTTTATTTATTTATTTATTTATTTATTTATTTATTTATTTTTCTTCTTTTCCAAATGAGAGGAAGAGAGATAGAAACACAGACTCCCGCGTGGGCCCTGATCCACCTGGCAACCTGTCTGTGGCCAATGTTCTGCCCATTTTGGGCCATGCTCAGAACTGAGCTGTTTTTAGGACCTGAGGTGAAGGCTCTACAGAGCCATCCTCAGCACCTGGAGCCAATGTGCTGGAACCAATCAAGCCATGACCGATAGGGGAAGAGAGAGAGAGAGTGAGAGAGAAGGGGGAGGGCAAGGAGTGGAGAAGCAGATGGTCACTTCTCCTGTGTGCCCTGACTGGGAACCAAACCCAGGACAGCCACATGCCCAGTCGATGCTCTACCACTTAGCCAGCCAGTCTATGCCCAATTCATAAGTTTTAAATTGTGTGCTGATCTGAGTAGTGTGATGAAATCTCATTCTGTCTTGCTTCAACTGGCCTGGGATGTGATCATCCCTTTGTCAGCATATCCACGGTGTATATACTACCCAGCCATTAATCACTTGATAGCCATCTCAGTTACCACATTGACTGTCACAGAATCAACAGTGCTTGTGTTTAAGTAACCCCTATTTTACTTAATAATGGCCCCAAAGCACAAGAGTAATGGTGTTGACAATTTGGATATGCCAAAGAGAAACCATGAAGCATGTATGTATGTATGTGTGTATGTATATATGTATGTATGTATTTATATAAAGAAAAACAGTATATGCAGGGTTCAGTACTATTTGTGGTTTCAGGTACCCACTTGGGCATCTTGGAACATATTCCTAGCAGATAAGGAAGGACTACTGTATTATATACAAGAAAATGATTTATATATTTTAGGTAAAATTCTGATCATACCTTCTGTAACATGGTCTTAAAATTTTTAACACTATGTAAGAGTATCCCTCCAGGTCAATAAATATATCTCTGTGCTATAATTTTCATATTTATTAATTTTCAGTTTTATCAAAAATAGTTGACATATATGCTATTGTTTTTAATATGTACTTAGTGTTAAATTTGTACAAGTAAACCCTAATTTATTTAACCCATTTTCTGTTGTTCCCTTTAGGATATTTTTCTTGCTTTATATATATTTATCTGGTTATTTCCTTAGTATATGAAGTTCTAGAAGTAGTAGAATACCTTTAAAGCAGTGGTCCCCAACCTTTTTTGGGCCATGGACTGGTTTAATGTCAGAAAATATTTTCATGGACCGGCTGTTAGGGAGGGACGGATAAATGTATCACGTGACCGAGACAAGCATCAAGAGTGAGTCTTAGAGGGATGTAACAGAGGGAATCTGGTCATTTTTAAAAAATAAAACATCTGCCTGACCAGGCTATGGCGCAGTGGATAGAGCTTCGGACTGGGATGCAGAGGACCCAGGTTCGAGACCTCGAGGTCGCCAGCTTGACCGCAGGCTCATCTGATTTGAGCAGAGCTCACCAGCTTGGACCCAAGGTCACTGGCTTGAGCAAGGGGTCACTCGGTCTGCTGTAGTGCTATGGTCAAGGCACATATGAGAAAGCAATCAGTGAACAACTAAGGTGTCACAATGTAAAACTAGTGATTGATGCTTCTCATCTCTCTCCATTCCTGTCTGTCTCTATCCCTCTCATTGACTCTCTCTCTATCTCTGTAAATTAAAAAACAACAACAAAACAACAACAAACAAAAAAAAATCATTAAAAAAAATAAAACATCGTTCAGACTTAAATATAAATAAAACGGAAATAATGTAAGTTATTTATTCTTTCTCTGCGGACCAGTACCAAATGGCCTACGGACCGGTAACAAAGACAGAGAAATAGAGAGAGGGACAGATAGGGACAAACAGAAAGAAAGGGAGAGAGATGAGAAGCATCAATTCTTTGTTGCGGCACCTTAGTTGTTCATTGATTTCTTTCTCTCTTGTGCCTTGGGGGGCAGCGGACCAAGTAACCCTTTGCTTAAGCCAGTGACCTTGGGCTCAAGCTGGTGAGCCTTGTTCAAACCAGATGTGCCCGCACTCAAGCTGGCGACCTCCTGGTCCCAGTATGACGCTTTATTTACTGTGCCACCACCTGGTAAGGCAACTTTTTAATTATTTTGAAATTTATGATTTAATTTATTATCTGGTTTTGTGGTTCATTTGCATAGGAAATAATTAGTGAATCACTGTTTTGTACCAAATACAGTAAACATAACAGTAAAGATGACTCCTACTAAGATGCTTTTAGATCTCAAGTGCAGTGCTTAATGCTATATATTTATTCACTATGTTATTTAACTTTTATAACAATCCTGTGAATTAGGAGTATAATATATGTATTGTTCTCATTTTGTACATAAAGAAAATTGAGATGTGGTACAGGTAAGTGATTTGCTCAAGTTTATTTAACTATTAAATGCCAGCATTTGAATCGAAGACTGTTTTAATTGCTGCATTAAAATAAACTAAGATACAATGTCTGCCCTAGATGAATGGATAGCTAGTTAAGGAAGACAGCTGCATAAAAAATAATCACAATATAATGTGATATGGATAAGATTTAGATGTAATTCAGGAAATGAAGTGTTTATATTGTTAAATTTATGATTTAAAGGTTCATAGTTGTAAGTATTTTTATATTGATTACAATAGGCCATCAAATACCACCCTGATTAGTTAGACAAATGTTTTATTCATTTCAAAAGCAGTGTTTAGCAGTGTTCAAAACATTGTAGAGATGCAGATTTAATAACAGTGTACATTTAATAATTTATACAATTGAGTGAAATACATTTTAAAATCAGCTTTCTGAATGAATGTAAGATAAACTTTGAAATTTTACCTGAAATTGATCATTGGACTTACTGATATTTGTAATATTGATATGTTTGTTTGGTAGGTTCAAGTTGTTCCAGTAGTAGACAGAATTTGACATTATCTTTAAGTTCTGTCAAAGACAAAGGATCTCAGTCTTGTAACTATATTAATGGAGAACTTTTCAGTAAATACTCAGGTTCTGCACAGAGTTTGGTCTCCGTAAGTAAAGAAAAAATTTATTCTTTTAAGTTTGTTTATATAGCTATTATTATCTATTGGTTTAAATGCTTTGTAATTATAGATATCTCTTAATGTGGGAGGAACCTTAAGAAATCTGACTGAGCCTGTTTTCTCTAGGCAAGTAAAATTATGCTTTTGTTAAATATTCAGGCAGTTTGCTTCTGGGTTTTTTGAGTCAGTGATGCCCCGTAGGGGTCCTATGAAAATGGTGGTGATATGGAAATGTTGCTTCAAAGCTAGATATCCAGCAAAAAAGCTGGAAGATTCATCCAGACTTTGTACTAGGTTCCAAAACTCACTTGATGATCCAGGTTAGGTAAAAATATTTGGCTCTGGACCATTAATATACTATTGATTGACAGCCTGACTGGTGGTGGCATTGTGGATAGAACATCAACCTGGGACACTGAAGTACCAGGTTCAAAACCTGAAGGTCATCAGCTTGAGCTCGGGCTTATCCGGCTTCAGCACAGGCTTACCAGCTTGAGTGTGGGGTCACCGGCTTGAGCGTGGGATCATTGACATGAACCCAAAGGTCGCTGGCTTGAACAAGGGGTCACTGGCTTAGCTGGAGGCCCGCCCCCATCATGCCTGTATGAGAAGCAATCAATGAACAACTGAAGTGCTGTAACTATGGGTTGATGATCCTCATCTCTCTCCCTTCCTGTTTCTGTCTCTCTCTCACTTGCTAAAATATAAAATATATATATACTAAAATATAAATGTATATATATATTGATTGAAAAGTTATTATTTGTTTAAATCTAATATAGTTTATTTAAAAAAATAATTTTGGGCGGTAGGAGATGCACTTGCTACTAAATAAAGGAGCAAGAAATGTACAGTGGAAGATGTGTTCATGATCCTTTCAGTTATCCTGGAGACAAACACAGTTTCTTATATATATTTTTACAGCGAGTTCATGATCTACCATCATGTATATTCAATATTTAGAATAGTTTATAGAGGCCTGGCCAGATATAGAACATGGTCCCAAAGTGCAGAGGTTGCCGGTTTGATCCCTGCTAGTCGGGCACATACAGGAACAAATCGATGTTCCTGTCTCTCTCTCTCTCTCTCTCTCTCTCTCTCTTTCCCCTTCCTCTCTCTTTAAAATCAATAAAATATTAAATAAAAATTAAGTAAAATAGTTCATAGAACACCATGTTTTGTTCTATATCTTCTGTATTTTGTTGGAATATATAGCTGCCCCATTCTTAAATGCTTAAAAATACAATAAATTTTTAAATGCTATTCTATGGAAGCCACAACTAGAGCAGAGGCCTACAGACCTTCAATTCCTCTATGAAACGGAGCAGGATAATGAAATATATGTCCATTCTGTAATTTGGACTTCTTTTGTATCAGAGAAGTGCTTCTGTTTTGAATTTTCTCAACTGAAAGTTGAAGCTGTTCTTCTTGACAAGAAAGTAGAGTATTGTGAGTAACAAGTCTTTAAAATCACTTAGGAGCTATACTTTCCTCAACTGACCTAGTGAGTCCACTGTCTGGTTGAGAGCCCAGATTTCTGCCTTTTAATGAATGCTTATATGAGGGTCCTAACAATGGGAGTGGGACAGAGGGGACAGGGTCTACAAAACTTGGTAACTGGTTATGAGAGGTGTGGGAAGAGAAGTTAAAGATGACTTCTTGTTTTATAGTTTGAGAAATTAGAGGGATAGAAGTATGCCATTAGTGAACTTGGGAGAAGCAAGAGTTTTTGCTGTCTTTTTGATATAATCTATACTGCTCAAAAAATTAGGGGATATTTAAAAATGAATATGAAGTGATAAAAAAATCCCCTAATTTTTGTGAGCAGTATATTTGAGATGCCACCAAAAGGCCCAGTGGAGTCTCTAAATGGGCAGATGGAAATGTGGGCTTAGATTTCTCAAAAGAGGACAGAAATGGAGTTAGAGATTTGGGAGTTATTTGCACATAGGTGATAAAAATGATTTGCTCGTCTGGCCAGGTGGTGGCGCAGTGGATAGAGCGTCGGACTGGGATGCGGAAGGACCCAGGTTCAAGACCCCGAGGTCGCCAGCTTGAGTGCGGGCTCATCTGGTTTGAGCAAAGAGCTCGCCAGCTTGGACCCAAGGCCCCTGGCCCCAGCAGGGGGTTACTCGGTTTGCTGAAGGCCCGCAGTCAAGGCACATGTGAGAAAGCAATCAATGAACAACTAAGAAGTCGCAACGAGAAACTGATGATTGATGCTTCTCATCTCTCTCTGTTCCTGTCTGTCTGTCCCTGTCTATCTCTGCCTCTGTAAAAAAAAAAAAAAAAAAAAAAAAAGATTTGCTCAGTGGACCTGGCTAGAGAAGGGAAGGTGAAAGAGGCTATTTAATTTTATTTATTTAGCAGAGAATGAATGCTCTCATAAATTATTAAAAAAATTTTTTTTAATGTATTCATTTTAGAGAGGAGAAGTGGGGGAGAGAGAGAGAGAAGGTAGAGGAGGAGCAAGAAGCATCAACTCGCATATGTGTCATGATCAGGTAAACTTGGGGTTTCGAACTGGTGACCTCAGTGTTCCAGGTTGACGCTTTATCCACTGTGCCACCACAGGTCAAGTGTAATAAATTCTAAAAGGAAAATAAGCTAGTATAAGAAAGAATATATTTCTTAGTTTTTTAAATGATTTTTTTTAATTTGTTGATTTTAGAGAGGAAGAAAGAAACATTAATTTGTTATTCTATTTATGCATTCATTGGTTGATTCTTTTATTAAAAAAATTTTTTTTTAAAGATTTTACAGATAGAGGAGATGGGGGAACAAGATGTATCAGCTCATAGTTACTTCACTTTAGTTGTTTACGGCTTGCTTGTCATATGTGCCTTGACCAGAAAAGCCCAGGGTTTTGAACCAGCGATCTCAGCATTCCACATCAATGATCTATCCACTGCGCCACCACAGTCCAGGCCATTGGTTGGTTCTTGCATGTGTTCTGACTGGGGATTGAACTTCAGGTAGAAATTATATGAGTTGTTTTGCCAGGAATAGGATTTATATAAATAATTTATAAATATAAAATGTCACAAAATACTATAAAGAAAGAGATTTTTGAAGTAACTTTTGTCCATCTTAATTTTAGGTCCAGAGTGTCAATTCTTGTCATAGCTGTGCTTGTGGCAATTCTAATTCCTGGGACAAAGCAGATGAAGATGATATTAAACTTGTTAATATTCCTGTGACTACTCCTGAGAACTTATACTTGATGGGTAGGAATAACATAATAAATATTTAAGATATTATACTCACATTTAATGTGAAACAAAAGGACTATCAATTGTTCTAAGGGAAACAACTATAACAGCAGGAATTTATTCTTTCAGAGTTCTAGAGGTGAGAAGCCTGAAATCTAATCACTGGGTTGAAATCAAAGTGTCATTAGGACCAATCTCCCTCTGGAGGCTCAAGAGACCATCTGTTTCTTGCCTCTGCTAGCTTCTAGGGGCTTCTGGCTTGTGGCCTTCAGATATCAGTTTCTGCCTTTCTCTTCATTTCACCTTCTCTCCTATGAATATCAGATCTCTCTCTGCCTTTCTCTTATAAATTGTGATTGAATTTAGGGCCCACCAGGTAATCTAGGATAATCTTCCCATGTTAGGATCCTTAATTTAATCATATCTGCAAAGATTCCTTTTCTTTGTAAGAGAACATTTACAGGTTCCAGAAACTAGGAGATATCTTTGGGTGGCCATTATTCAGTCTGTTACACTCATTGAACCTAATCTTTTGACCCTTATCTAATGAATATCAGAACCCACTTTACTTACCTTAGTTTATTTAGCTGTCATTTGTATTCTTCTTATATCCAGAGCAGATTTTAAGTAAAAGAAGACCTGTTTTGCATCTCAGTATTCCTCTTGGCTTGACCATTAGCATGTCTAGAAAGTCTCATTGGAGCTCAGAAAGAGAACCAGAGAACTGAACACCAAGTCAGATCAAAGACTTTTTCAAATGCTTTTCACTCTTTTTCTCAATTTCAGGCTATATTACTTTTAGTGGAAAGGCATACTAATTAAAAAACAAAATAAAAAACCTTGATGTAGCCCCAGCCAGGAGCAGTCAAAGGGACGATGACTTGGTAGAAGTATTGTGTGCCTCTGACTGCATTCCCACAGATGACACAGGCATCTCCAGTGGTACCATAGTAGGTCCTCCTGCCTGTGTGGAAAGATATAAGAGTAGTTCCTTTGCCACCTTTCCAAAGGTCTTCGGAGAATTAAGCTCTCTATGCTTCTAGATTACTGGAACTATTGTAGATAATCTACCCCCTCACAGCTTCTGTTGGAATACTGAAGAGAAATAGAGCAAAACTAGAGAAGCTGCCAGGCATCTGAGTATCATAGAATCAGGTTTGGTTAAAGCCCTGTGGATTACCTGGTCACTCACCTATTGTTTCAATTTCCTTTACATAAAAATGACTGGTGACATATATTTGAATTTCTGTTACAGAACTGATGAAATGTGATAGTTTGGGCTATGTTCCTCAGAGGTAAGACCCAGAGAGACAACTCTATTGTTAGATAATTCTTTCTTATGTTCTTAGCCAGAATAATCAGATGGGTAGGGAGTAGATGGAGTGAGGAAAGGCTGAAGGAGGTAGAATTGTATAATTTGGAGAAAGGAGAGTAGATGGTGATATACAGTGATTGCCTTCTAAGTGCTTTAATTGTTTTTTTTTCTTTTTTTATTTTATTTCTTCTTTTCTTTTTTTCTTTTGTGTGTTTAAATTTTTTAGAAGGAATATCTGGTAGTGATTCTTTGCTACAAAATATAAAACAAGAAGGGAAGGCCTAAATTGCATTTAAAGAACATTTTATTTTTTTAGAGGTGTAGGTTCTCCAAGTAATTGAAGAAATGATTTTAGAAAAGAAATATTCTTTAACTATTGTATCTGAAAATCATCTTAAAAATGACTTGTCCAGGTTCTTAAGCAGCTTTTAAAGATTTTTTTCTTTTATTTTTTAGAAAAATTAAAGTTTTGAAATATATTTGTTTTGGTAAGCCTTTTTATTTTTTATTTGGAGAAAAATTCACTTATTTTCTTACATCAACAGGAATATAAAATTCCTACTTGAACTATACTTTGTGGGTTCGTCCTATAATCTTGTAGATTTTTAACTCTGGCCTAGCAATTTATTCATTCAGATCAGCAAGTTGCTATCTTACTTGTTTAAGATACCTTTTAGTGGGAAAAAAATATGGAAAAAACTGTATTCTAGATTTCTTTCCCCTTAGCTTTACTCTTTTCCTTCTCAAACCTTTATAAACCCGATAGCTTCTTATCAACTAGTTTCTTTGATTTACCTATCAGTTTTCTTTTTAACTTATTTTGAAAGATAGTTGTGTGGCTATAAAAATTAGCCACTATTGTTGGACTTTTGATGAATTCATGATGTTGTTCTAGACTGTACATTTCAAACACCATATACATTTGAATTACAGTTAAAAATAAAATGAAAACATGTTAGTCCTTTCTCTCTGGTTTTTGGTTGACTGGAACTATAGGCCCAGAATATATTGGGAAATTAAGGTTCTACTATGAAATGATATGAGAATAAAATTATTCTTTAGAGCCAAAATTATAGTCAGACTGTATTTGCTGTTGATGGTAACTTTATGAAAAACACTTCAGATTACAGATGATTTTATTTTGGCATTAGATTTGCTTGTTTACAATTGTTCTGTTCTTAACTTTTAGGTATGGAATTGTTTGAAGAGGCATTGCGTCGATGGGAACAAGCTCTGACCTTTCGAAATAGACAGGCCGAAGATGAAGCCTATAGTTCCATTAAATTGGGAGCAGGAGATGCCATTGCTGAAGAAAGTATAGATGTAAGTTTAAGGGTGATTTATTTGAGAATGGTCTCCATAATATTGGAGGAATCAGATTTTTTAATGTTGATTTACTGCACTTGCATTCTGTGGCATTTAATAGAATTGTTTATTTTCTCCCCTGGGAGTATTTGGGGTTGTTTCTTATTGGGCTTTTTCTATGCAATTAGATGTTAAATTCCAAATATGCAATTTATCATAAAGTTTCCTGATTTTCTAAGAATGTATAGAATTAAGTAGATATGATTTCTAAAGGAATTTTTTTGAGGGGGTATAGACAGAGAGACAGAGAGGGACAGACAGACAGGAAGGGAGAGAGATCAATTCCTTGTTGCAGCTGCTTAGTTGTTCATTGATTGCTTTCTCATATGTGCCTTGACCAGGGGGCTACAGCAGACCGAGAGACCCCTTGCTCAAGCCCGTGACCTTGGGCTCAAACTGGTGAGCCTTGCTCAAACCAGATGAGCCCGCACTCAAGCTGGCGACCTCGGGGTTTTGAACCTGTGTCCTCCACATCCCAGTTCAATGCTCTGTCCAGTGTGCCACTGCCTGGTCAGGTTCTAGAGGAATTTTTAAAAGTCTGTTTTGTGTGTTGGGTTTAATTAAGTTTCATTATATTCGCCTGACCTGTGGTGGCGCAGTGGATAAAGCGTCAACCTGGAAATACTGAGGTTGCCGGTTCAAAACCCTGGGCTTGCCTGGTCAAGGCACATATGGGAGTTGATGCTTCCTGCTCCTCCCCCCCTTCTCTATAATAAATAAATAAAATCTTAAAAAAAAAAAAAAAAAAAGATGAGTACTTTAAAAAAAAAAAAATAAGTTTCATTATATTCATAAAAATTACATAGAGTTTGAGCTGGACTGGTACTTACTAATCATCCAGACTAGTGATTCTCAATTTGGGCATGTGTCAGAGTCATCTGAAAGGCTTGATAAACACAGATTTGAGGACCCCACCCTCAGGGTTTTAATTCAGGGGGCTGAGGTAAGTACCCTGAGGAGGATTTGAATTTCTAACAAGTTTCCAGATAATATTGATGCTGCTAGTCAGGGACCTTACTTTGAGAATCCCTGATCTAGTCCAACAGATAAACTGAGTCCCTAAGAACTGAGATGATTTAGCCAAAGGCACAGCTAGAACCCAGACTTCCTGACTTCTGTCACAGTACACTCACTGCCAAGAGTAGTTGTTTATATCTCTCCCTTTCTTTGCTTTTCATTTAAAAGTGGAAAATATATATATTTTTTAATTTTTTTAAATTTTTTCTTTACAGGGACAGAGAGAGAGTCAGAGAGAGAGGCATAGACAGGGACAGACAGACAGGAATGGAGAGATGAGAAGCATCAATCATTAGTTTTTCGTTGCGACACCTTAGTTGTTCATTGATTGCTTTCTCATATGTGCCTTGACCACGGGCCTTCAGCAGACCGAGTTACCCCTTGCCCAAGCCAGCGACCTTGGGTCTAAGCTGGTGAGCTTTTTTTATTTTGCTCAAGCCAGATGAGCCTGCGCTCAAGCTGGTGACCTCAGGGTCTGGAACCTGGTAAAGTGGAAAATATTTTGAAGTTTAACATTAGAATATAATATTTGCTCCATGCTTTCCCTCCAGGGAGCATACCCATACCTTCCCCTTTTTTCTTCCCCCAAGGCGTGCAATCTCCCCTTTCTCTTTCCTAAGGTCCAAGGGCCCTTCTTTTGCTTCTATAACTTGTTTCCTGAGCTCACGCAGCCCAGCTGGCTCACTTCTCCTATCTCTGTAACTTTTTAAATAAACTTTATCTTATAATTTGGGGAAAAAAAGAACATAAAATGTGCTGTGTGTACATTTTCTCTTTTTATATAGGATATTATTAGTGCTGAATTTATCCATAAACTTGAAGCTCTGCTACAAAGAGCATATCGTCTTCAAGAGGAGTTTGAAGCTACCCTGGGGGCATCTGATCCTAATTCCCTTGCTAATGATATTGGTAAGATGGATATTTTACATGGTTTTTATTAAATGTGTGATTTTCTTTTTTTTATATTCATAGGTTTATGTTTTGGGGTTCTTTTTTTTGTATTTTTCTGAAGTGAGATGCGGGGAGAAAGAGAGTCAGATTCCCACATGTGCCTGACCAGGATCCCCGCCCAGTATGCCCACTAGAGGGCGGTGCTCTGCCCATCTGGGGTGTTGCTCCCTTGCAACTGAGCCATTCTAGAGCCTAAGGCGGAGGCCATGGAGCCAACTTTGCTCCAATGGAGTCTTGGCTGTGGGAGGGGAAGAGAGAGACAGAGAGAAAGGAGAAGGGGAAGGGTGGAGAAGCAGATAGGAGCTTCTCCTGTGTGCCCTGTCTGGGAATCGAACCCAGGACTTCCACACACCAGGCTGATGCTGTACTGCTGAGCCAACAGGCCAGGGTTGGTTATGTATTTTTTAGGAAATAGCCATGAAGAACAGAGTTCTATCATATTTATTGGTTTTTTCCTTTGTTTTATTTTTCAAGTACACGTAATGTCTTTAAGATATAAATTCAAGTACTTATAGTAGGTAGGATTGTGACTTTATATTAAAATTACATTCTAAGTGGGGTCCTAAGGAGGCTGTGGATGGCCAAGGAAGTACCTGGATTCGAGGTGTTAGAGGCCACAGTCAGACTAGTAGGGGCAGAACACTATAAGGCTTGCAGTCCTGGTGATATTTGACAATGGGGTGGAAGGCTAGTCTGGATGAAGTTGGTGAGACACCAGTTATAGGGCGGACCCAGTGGTGGGGGCGGGGCTCTGTGAAAATGGAGCCCACGCTGTTTCACTGGACCTGTGAAGTGAAGATGATGATGACCCTTCTGATCTAGGAGAGATTCCTTCCTCAGTAGGACCAATAATGATACATTAATTAATTGCCTGTTAGGCACTGTTTTAACTGTATCTACTTTTCACAACAAATCTGAGGCAGATAATATTTGAAAGATACACTGATATAACCGTGGCCAGATAGTGCGTTTGGTTAGAGCAGTGGTTCTCAAAGTGTGCGCCAGGGTGCACTGCTGCACCCTACGGTATTCCAGAGAAATATGTGCCTGTTGGGGACAAAAACCAACAGGGTTTTTGGAGTTTAGATTTCTGGGGAACAGAGGTGTGGGGAATTGGCTATAAACTGACAGTCTGCCCAACCCCCCACCTCACTTGCCTGATTAGGTTGCAAAAGGCTGTTAAGCTGTGGTGCTGGATTGTTTACACTACCCCCCATGTTCCCTGGAAAGACTGGAGGCAAGTTTCTTCTACCCTTTGTTTGGTGTAAAGTTAAGATGATATGTACGGTGGGGGTTTTGGATTGATGATTAAACATAAGGAATTGTCTCTTGAAACCTTTTGGATTTCTATAAAAGAAGAATATGTGCAATATCTAAAAAAGCTTTGAATATTTTACTACAATTTTCAACATCTTATTTATGTGAATTAGGATTTTTTACCCTCAACACAATTAAGAGTAAAAAGAGAGGAATTCTTCAATGTATTGACAAGGAAATGAGAGTTTGCCTTTCAAATATATGTCCAAATATTGAAGAAATCGCTAGGAGCCTGACCTCTGGTGGCTCAGTGGATCAAGCGTCGACCTGGAATGCTGAGGTCGCCGGTTCAAAACCTCAAAACCCTGGGCTTACCTGGTCAAGGCACATATGGGAGTTGATGCTTCCTGCTCCTCCCCTCTTCTCTCTCTCTCTCTGTCTCTCTTCACTAAAATGAATAAATTAAAAAAGAAAGAAAGAAATCGCTAGGACACATAAGGCTCATGTTTCTCATAAACACAAGAATGAAAAAACTTAACACATTTGTGCCAGGACCTGCCGAATTTACTAAATGTATCATATATAAAAAGGTAACTTTTTTGTCGTATTTTTACTTTTTAACCCCTCTTTTTTATGAATTCTAAAAAGCATAATTCAAAACGTAACATAAAAATGTTTTTTGGGTTGTTTTTATTAATTTTTGAGAGAGAGAGAGAGAGAGAGAGAGAGAGAGAGAGAGAGAGAAGGGGGGAGGAGCAGGAAGCATCAACTCCCATAAGTGCCTTGACCAGGCAAGCCCAGGGTTTTGAACCGGCGACCTCAGCGTTTCCAGGTCAACGCTTTATCCACTGCGCCACCACAGGTCAGGCATAAAAATGTTTTTTAATGTCAGAATAAATTTAATTTTGTTGTATTTATTTTGTTTAATTACTATAAAAGCATGCTTGGACTTTATATTTTTTTCTTTAGTATTTGACTTAATTATTATAACATTTCTCAGGACCTTTTATATAGTGTGCCTACAATTATTTGCAGGATTTTAAATGCTCTCTGACTTCAAAAAGTTTGAGAACCACTGGGTTAGAGCATCCCCACGAACACATAGGTTACTTGTTGTATCCTTGGTCGCGACACATACAAGAATAGATTGATGTTCCTGTCTGTCCCTCTCTCTCTCGTTCACTCCCCTTCTTCTCTAAAATCAATAAAATAAAAATTAAAAATAAAAGGTGTATTGGCAAGTTAAGCAACTTGCTCAAAGACAGTTTAGGACTCAAGGCAGGCAACGTGACTTGAGGATATTAGAACCTTAAGGATCCTGGGTGTGGTGGCAGGGTTGGGGTGCCCAGGCTGCCTTCACTTGCAGATGTCGGGCTTTGAGAAGTGAGTTCATTATTTGGCCATCAGTGCTCAGGTCTGGCAGCTGATCCAGTCCTGGGATGCCGGGACCCTGATTCTTCAGTTCCGTGAGTAAGCCAACTGACCTCTCCTTGGCAGCTCTGTAGATTCATAGGACTAGGAGTGGAAATCTGGTTGGTGTAGCATTCTTGACTGACTTTTTTGCTAGCGACTGTCTGCACTGAATCCATCATGTCACAGGGTATACTGTGAGTCGGTGATGAAAGCAGTAAGAATTTAGGACAAAGGTGTTCAAAATAAGGTATGTATCTGGCTCTTGTTAAAATGCATATGTGGTGTATTGACTCAGGAATTTACGGTTCTTCCTTTTCGGTTTCTCAGAGAAGCTGAGGCCTATGGTAGACAACTAAAACAATTTTGAAATGTCCTCCCGTTACAAATATTATGATGAGTGTTGATTCTTTTCAATACATTGGTACTGGCACATATTATACCCTGAAAAGCCTTCACTTGTGGACGGGATAGTGTAGTCTCTTTACAATCTATTACTAGGCTTTATTTTTCTATATGAGTTACTGTCTCCTAACCTCACTAGATGATAAAGCCCACCAAAGCTGAGATCGAAATTGTTGTTTGGCCTGACTTGTGGTGGCACAGGGGATAAAGCGTCGACCTAGAACCTGAGGTCACCGGTTCAAAACCTTGGGCTTGCCTGATCAAGGCACATATGAGAGTTGATGCTCCTGCTCCTCCCCCCTTCTCTTTCTCTCTCTGTCTCTCTCTCTTCTCTAAAATGAATAAAGTCTTTAAAAAATTACATTCTAAGTGAAAGAATCACAAGGAGAGTGCTGGAGGGAAAAAAAGAATTAACAATATTATAAAAATGGAACATAGACACACCACCTCAAACGTACATGTAACTCATGGCGTACATCGGGGTCCCCAAACTATGGCCCGCGGGCCACATGCGGCCCCCTGAGGCCATTTATCCGGCCCCCACCGCACTTCTGGAAGGGGCACCTCTTTCATTGGTGGTCAGTGAGAGGAGCATAGTTCCCATTGAAATACTGGTCAGTTTGTTGATTTAAATTTACTTGTTCTTTATTTTAAATGTTATATTTGTTCCCGTTTTGTTTTTTTACTTTAAAATAAGATATGTGCAGTGTGCATAGGGATTTGTTCATAGTTTTTTTTATAGTCCGGCCCTCCAATGGTCTGAGGGACAGTGAACTGGCCCCCTGTGTAAAAAGTTTGGGGACCCCTGGCGTACATTTAAGATATTTAACCCTTTGAGTAGTACGAATGTTCATGTATGTCCTCGTGCCTCCTGATCATCCAGAGTACGATCGTACATGTGTAAGGCAACATTAAAAAAAGGCAAATGTATGTTCTTCTTGTTTCCATAAATTGGTTATCAAACAAACATGATTTTAAGTTAATAAAACTATAACTGGAACTAATTTTATTTTTTGAAAAAAATTCACTCCTGGGGGTCAGTGAGCATGAAAAAAAGTCACTACTCAAAGCGTTAAGTAATTATATTACTTGGGCCTCATTTTAATTTCAGGCTAGATTTTTATTTTATTTTATTACAAGGACAGAGAGAGAGTCAGAGAGAGGGATAGACAGGGACAGACAGACAGGAACGGAGAGAGATGAGAAGCATCAATCATCAGTTTTTCGTTGCAAGACCTTAGTTCTTTGATTGTTTTCTCATATGTGCCTTGACCGCGGGCCTTCAGCAGACTGAGTAACCCCTTGCTCGAGCCAGAGACCTTGGGTCCAAGCTGGTGAGCTTTTGCTCCAAACAGATGAGCCCGCGCTCAAGCTGGTGACCTCGAGGTCTCAAACCTGGGTCCTCTGCATCCCAGTTCGATGCTCTATCCACTGCGCCACCACCTGGTCAGGCTCAGGGTAGATTTTGATGTAAGTAGTTAATACATATATACCATTGCCTTTGTTTCCTACTTTGAAGAGAAAAGAACTTTGAGGAGACTTCTTAAGTGAAGTCTTCCAAGGAAAAGAATATTAACATTGCTTCCTCAACTTCTGTAAATGCTCCAGAGAATGAAATAAGACAAAATATATTACATCTCTTTTTGTTAAAAATAATTAGAATCTTTTTATTTAGGATTGTTGTTTTTTAGTTAAAAAAATAGTTAAGTAGTGTTGAGTTTTTCCATATTTATTTTTGAACTTCAAGTACTGAAAGTGGTTGCATTTTGAGTTATGTGTGTATGTATTTTCAATTTAGGTAAAAGACTTCATTGTACAGGCATAGAGCAAGCTGTAGGGAATGGCCATAGATCTTTCACGCCCTCGCCGTATGTACCACCCTCCCAGTTCATCAGCCTGGAAGCTCTCTGAACTCTGCAGTCTAGTATTCTTTCTTTTTATTTTTTTGTATTTTTCTGAAGTTGGAAACGGGAAGGCAGTCAGACAGACTCCCGCATGCGCCTGACCGGGATCCACCCGGCATGCCCACCAGGGGGCGATGCTCTGCCCATCTGGGGTATTGCTCTGTTGTGACCAGGGCCATTCTAGTGCCTGAGACAAAGGTCATGGAGCCATCCTCCGTGCCCGGGCCAACTTTGCTCCAGTGGAGCCTTGGCTGTGGGAGGGGAAGAGAGAGACAGAGAGGAAGGAGAGGGGAAGGGGTGGAGAAGCAAATGGGCACTTCTCCTGTGTGCCCTGGCCCGGGAATCGAACCCGGGACTCCTGCACGCCAGGCCAATGCTCTACCACTGAGCCAACCGGCCAGGGACAGTCTAGTATTCTTCTGGAGGCTTCACTCTGTTGGCACAATTGATTACATCAGCAATTTTTAATGGTTGTGCTGTAGCACACCCACAAGAGGCACATCAGTGAACTGCAAGAATTTTTAAAACATGAAGTACCTAACTATTTAGTCAGGGATGCTGAACTCTTTTTCCTTAGATTGTCAAATAAAAACAATGACAACAGCCAACACAACAATAGCCGCCCAGTATGAGTGAATTAAAATTATACCTATTTTTTGCCCTGGGCTAGGTAGCTCAGTTGGTAAGAGTGTCATCCAGACATGCCAATGTTGTAGGTTTGATCCCAGACCTGGCACATATAAGAATGAACCTATGGCCTGACCGATGGTGGTGCAGATAGAGTGTTGACCTGGAATATTGAAGTCCCAGGTTTGAAACCCCAAGGTCACTGGCTTGAGCATGGGGTCACAGCTTGAGCATAGGATCACAGACATGACCCAATGCTCTCTGGCTTGAACCCAAAGGTTGCTGGCTTGAGCAAGGGCTCACTGGCTTGGCTAAAGCCCCCTGGTCAAGGCAAATATGAGAATTAATGAACAACTAAAGTGAAGCAACTATGAGTTGATGCTTCTCCTCTCTCTCCCTTCCTGTCTCTGTCTCTCTCTCTCTTGCTAAAAAGAAAATGAAAAAAACAACAACAACTAATGAATGCATAAATAAGTGGAACTACAAATGCTTTATTTTCAAAACATTCTTAAAAACATATGTTATAGTCATTTGTTGTGCTTTAAAATAATTCTTGAAAAAGAAATACAGTGTAATACTTGTAATGTACTTCAACCTGACTTTACATTTATTTCTATAGGGAAAAAGCTTTGAAATAGGCAGGGTTTGAATTGTGTTTTAAGGCATAAATCCCTTGCATAAAATGTAACCACCCTGTATTTTCTAATTTGCCTTTTGCCATATTTTGCACTGGTGTTTCCTTAACCATTCTGATTTAGTGAATAATCATTATTAGATATATTTCTGTGTTTGGTCTTACATACCAAAAGCTTATTCTTGGCTAAAACAATAGTTATTTATTCTATTTTTTTTATCATAAAGTGAAGTGAAAATTTAAATTAATTCCGTAACGATAAAAAAAAAGTTAAATTAAAATTAAAATGTAAGATTAAAAAAACCATTTTTTTCCCTTCACTTATGAAACTGTTCAGTGTTAAATGGGAGGTGTTGAAATCACTAGAGGGCAGCACATTTGATCTACATATTAGATTCCTATGACTCATAAATGCCATTCTGTGCTGCTCCAAGCATTGGAAGTTAAATTTAGGTCACCACTCTTTTACTGGCATGATTTTTATACACCTGTTACTGTAATTCAGAGTGAGACGGAGATATGTACATATCGTTGATGTAAATTTCCATTAGTGTACAAGTTCTTCTAGCTAATAGAATAGCATCTAGAAGTGTTACACTTACTTGTAGTTTCTGTTTTTCAGTACTTGTTAATTTACAATTTTGTTATTGTAATTTTTAAAGGCTCAACAAAAATACTCCAATATGATTTCAATTATAGACAATACAGTTTAGTGGTTAAGAATGTAGGCTTTAGAATTAAACAGACATGGATTCTAATCCTGGGACTACCACTCTTGCTAGCTATGAAACCTAAACAAGCCTTGATCTTTCTTAGATTTAACTTCTTTAGCTATAAGGTAGAGGACAGTAGTACGATTAACTTTATAGAATTAAGAGGATTAAATGAGTAACGTCTGTGTCATATTGTATATTCACATGGTAAACACTTGTTCTCTGTTTCTATTGTAGTTATATTCTAGAATTTTTGAGGCCTTTTCTAAGATTATTTTTAAATTGCATGGTTATAGGTAGATGGATATTACGTGGTTATAACCTGTTTTACTATTCAATCATATTCTCCAGACAACTTTCATTTTTTCTGGAAATGTATTGATTTTCCTCATATTGGTAGTAACATAAATTTGCATTTCCTGAAACAAGGTATTTAAGCCATATTTAAAGTTACCGGTACTTATTCAAGAAAGTAAATAGGATACTTTTTATAAATCCACTGTTTTCTGTGTTAGAAAAGAAAACTGTCATGTAAAGATACTTTACAAAAATATTTATTCTAGATGTATCTAAGATTATTAGCTTTCCTTAATCCCAAATCTTGCCATATGGAGAGGAGAAAAACAAAAAATGATCATGGTATATACTCCTCCTTGCCAGCACATCCAGTTATTTAGCAATTCTCTTGATTCTGCTGCCATGATAGAGTTCTCATTCTTTCTTTTTCCTCTGCAGCCTCAGTATAATTTGCTTGGATTTAATGGTCTGCTGCCTCCGGTCTCACTCCCCACTACATCTGTGCTTTGTTTTGGAGTTACCTGCTTGGTACAGAGCTCTCATCTTGTTACTGCCAGGTTCTCAGACCACTTTTCTGACCTGCTTTACTTTTTTCCCCGTATTATCCAGCTAATCTAAATAAGGTCTTTTCCAGAAATTCTTCTCTGAGATTTAGTTGAATAATCGACTTCAGGCTTTTAGTAAATTTTTCTTGGTTTTCTTTTTTGCATTCTTTTTTCTTTTCTTTTTTTGTGACAGAGAGAAGGTGCGCGCGCACGAGAGAGAGATAGGGACAGACAGGAAGGGAGAGAGATGAGAAGCATTAATTTTTTGCAGTACCTTAGTTCATTGATTTCTTTCTCATAATGTGCCTTGACTAGGGGGCTACAGCAGCCATCTTGGGCTCAAGCTGGTGAGCCTTGCTCAAACCAGATGAACCTGCGCTCAAGCTAGCAACCTCGGGGTTTCGAACTTGGGTCCTCTGGTCCCAGTCCAACACTCTATCCTCTGCGCCATCACCTGGTCAGGCTCTTTTTTGCATTTGTTTGCTGATGCTGTTTCGTGGCATAATTCATCACACTCTGAACCAGTTTTTCTGATTATGGAACACAACTCTGTTCAAAGTTACTTCCTCTGTGCATTTTACTTTGTTCTTCAAGCAAGAGGAAACCTCTTGGACCTTTCTCTGTTCCATAATACTGGCATATTTTGGTCTTGTGCGTACTATTGAAAGATTAATTAGTTTATCTGGATTCTGAATAAATTGAGTATACAAAAAGAGCCAGCTTCTAATTATAAAATAGCATTAACTTCATTTTGCTAATAGCTGTATTGGAATATGTGTTAAAGCTTTCTACACTTACTCCTTCACCTTTAAACAATTCTTTGGAGAAGAGGTGAGAATGCCAAGCAAATTCTAGTACACTTACCCGGCCACCTGCGGAAGGATTCCCTGCCTGCCTAATAGTCCCTGCCAGTACTTGTCCAGCTCAGCAGAGGGAGATCCAGCACAGAAGTGAGAGGTTAGCAGACCTATGCCTAACACGAGGGGGGTGGGGCAGAATGCTAATGCACACCAAGAATCATGTAGTGAACAATGACTATATCTCATTTTTTTCTGTTAGCCTTAATGACACTCAGGTTCTCAACATTAGCTAAATTACCCTTGCCATATGGAGCAGCAAATGAATAGGTAAAGGTAACAACTTTAAGTATTAAATCAGCATAGCTTCTTCCTGGAGGATGGAGTGGAAGTCCCATATAAAATATGAAATTGTGGGAGGTTTAATGGTTTCCTCAATATCATTGGTTATTTTAGACAGTACATTATAATTATTTATGTACATAATCAGTCCCTTATATTAGAGCTTTAATACCTTGTGGGCAGATGGAGTATTTAATTTTGTTCTTTTGGAATGCCTCATACTGTGGGTACACTGTAGTATAGATACCGAGTAGGTCTGCAGATCTTAACAAGATGTTTATCAGAATCACCTTTGTTAGGTTTTCAACAACATGAATTCCTGAGCTTTGCTCCAGATCTACTGAATTTGAAACTTTGGGGTTGGGACTGGCAAATACATTTGTATTTAATAGTTTAGTAGGTGATTCTCATGTGCATTTCTGTTTAAGAGGCCTTAAAGTAATATGAATAACAGATATAAGGATGGATAAGATAGATAAGGTGGGTGACATTAAGATTTTATGCAATACATTTATGTAAATTGGTGTTATTTCAGTTTATTATTAAATATAGAACTTTATTTTTAGTTAAGAGGAAAATTAACCAAAATAATTTCCTTTTTTTTTTTTCCCATTTTTCTGAAGCTGGAAACAGGGAGAGACAGTCAGACAGACTCCTGCATGCGCCCGACCGGGATCCACCCGGCACGCCCACCAGGGGCGACACTCTGCCCATCCGTGTTGCAACCAGAGCCACTCTAGCGCCTGAATGTGCTTGCATATGTCTGTCTGTGTGTGCATGTTTCTAGGCATTATTCCAGGACAGTTTTTTAAACTGGTGGTTTTGATGTGTTAGTAGTCATGAAATCAGTGTAGTGAGTTGCAGCCAACATTGAAAAATATATAAAGTTGCCTGACCAGGGAGTGGCACAGTGGATAGAGTGTCAGCCTGGGACATTGAGGACCCAGGTTTGACCCTGAGGCCTCCGGCTTCCGCGTGGGCTCACCAGCTTGAATGTGGGGGTCACTGGCTTGAATGTGGAATCATAGACACGACCCCATGGTTCCTGGCTTGAATCCAAAGGTCAGTAGCTTGAAACACAAGGTTGCTGGCCTGAACCCAAAGTTACTGGCTTGAGCAAGGGGTCACTGGCTCGCCTGGAGCCCCCTAGTCAAGGGACATATAAGAAAGCAATCAATGAACAGCTAAGGTGCTGCAACTATGAGTTGATGCTTCTTATCTCTCTCCCTTACTGTCTGTTTTGTCCCTTTTTTTCTCTTTCTTGCTAAAATATATATACGTGTATATATATATTACATAGTGTATATATACACACATGTGAGTGCATTATATATATCTGTAAAATACATGCACACATATATTTGTATATACACTGTATGTTAGTTTTATGAATCTTCTGTTTTGTTTGTGTATTCATATATTTTTGTCTACTGCGTTTCAAAATGCATTTATTACTTTGAGTTACAAACAAGAATGACAGCCACTGCTGTAGATGTAGAATTGATGGATTATCAATTATGCTTGTTTTTAGCTTTAGCAGAAGCACCCAATCACTCTCTAAAGTATTTGTACCAATTTCAAGTTCCATTAGCAGTGTATGAGATTTCCTTCTTATGTCTTCACTTTGTTTAATGTCTGTCTGGTTGCACCAAGATTTTTAATTTTGTTGTTACACATTTATCAATCTTTCCTTCACAGTTTGTGCTTTTTTGTATTGTTTAAAAAGTATAAAGGTAATTATTTCATGTTTTCTTTAGAAAGTCTTGCTTTTTTCATAGTTAGGAGTTTTTTTTAAATCTTTTTAAAAAAGATTTTTTATTATTGATTTTTAGAAAGGAGGGAGAAAGAGGGGCAATGGGAGAGGAGCAGGTATGTGTCTTGACCGGGGAATCCCAGGGTTTTGAAACAGCAACCTCAGTATTTCAGGTCAACACTGTATCTACTGCGCCAGTGCAGGTCAAGCCATATTTAGGTTTTTAATCTGCCAGGGACTGGTTTTTAAAACGTGTACTATTATTACTATTTTTTTTTAACATTTGGAGAACTAGTTGCTTCTACACAATTCACTGACTAATATATCCTATTCTAGCTGATGTGAAATGCCCCCTGTCCTATATCAGGTTGTCTTAGATATGTGTCTTTTTAGTTTATTTGTTCCTGCATTTGCTTCACAGTATCTTAATTACTGTAGCTTTATATAGTTTTATGAGTCTTGACACCTGGCAGGATGAGCCGACTCACTGTGTTTTCTTTTAGGAGTTGCCTGGGCTCTTCTTAGCCCTTGCCTTTGCATGCAGTTTAGGACGCTGTGTTAAGTTTCATGAATACCCCTCCTGGGATTTTGATTATCATATTGCATTTATAGGTCAGCTTGTGGAAAAATTTAGATTTTATAATATTAATGTTTTCATCTATGAACATGGTATGGTTCTTTATTTACTTAAATCTTATATCTTTCATAACATTTTGTAATTTTCTCCATGCAGGTCTTATATATTTTTATTCCTAGGTTTCTTATAGTTTTTTTTTTTTGGTCAGTGTCTTTTTAAAATTTACATTTTGTAATATTTTTTTACTGGTATCTAAAATGTTAGTACTTGCATTTGAATATTATCAAAAACCCTTCTGAATGCTTATTAGTTCTACCACCAATTGATCATAGGTTCTTTTGGAATTTTTATCTAGATCACATATTTGTGGATGATAACATGTTTCTTTTTATTTCTTTTCCAACCTTTATGCTTCTTCCCCTTCCCCCTCCTCACACTGTGTGCCATACATGTGATGAAATAAGGGCTAAAGCATTTTTGTAGGTTACCTCTGGTCTGAGTGACCAATTAAAACTTTTTCTTTTGCCTGACCTGTGGTGACATGGTAAATAAATCGTTGACTTGAAATGCTGAGGTCACTGGTTCAAAACCCCAGGCTTGCCCAGTCAAGGCACACGCGAGAAGCAACTACGAGTTGATGCTTCCTGCCCCTCCTAACCCTGCCTTTCTCTTGTCTCTGCTCTCTAAAATCAGTAAAGAATTTTATTAAATCTTCAGAAAACAATCTTTTGAAGCAGTTAGAAAGTAGGACAGGTTAGTATACCTCTTAGGACTCAGAGCCTAACCTCCTTCCACAAAGTAGAAGATCCATCTTTTAATTTGTCCTTCCCATCTCCATTCTTTCCCATACTTCCTACCTGAAGGGCCTTCAGCCTGATTAAGGGCCTAAGAATTTAAAAGTAACAAGTCTGGTTTGAGTCTTGTAGTTAGTCTTTGGTAATCTGTTGCTGTTTTTTGCTAAAATATCTGAATATGATTTTTTTTTATCATTCATATGGAGATTCTTATATGATGGATATTAGGTAAAAGGAAGATAAGTAAAATACTCTTTTCTGCATGATATTATTTTTCCTTTTAAGTAAATAATTTTATAAGTTTTGAAAAGTGGTTATAACCTGACCTGTGGTGGCGCAGCAGATAAAGCGTTGACCTGGAACGCTGAGGTCACCAATTAGAAACGCGGACTTGCCTAGTCAAGGCACATACAGGAAGCAACTACTACGAGTTCATGCTTCCTGCTTTTCCTCCCACTTTCTCTTTCTTTCTCTTCCTCTCCTACTACCCCCCCAAAAAAGTCAATAAATAAAAAAGGAAAAAAAAAGAAAAGTGACTATAAATGGTAGATTTGCAAATGTTTGTTTCAGTGTTTTAATTTAAATTACACATCTATGGTATATATGTAATTTTTTTACATATCAAATATTACACAATAAAAGTATATATTTCATATTAAGTAGAAATTTATGTTATTATCTGAGTTATTTTGGTAAAAATTAGACTTTAATTGGTCATAAGCATTAGTGAGAGATCGGTAGAAAACGGATTAAAACAACACCAAGGAATGATTTATACTAGGAGACGTCCGTTATTATATCAGGCAGGGTACGCATCATTACATGGTTTGGTAGTTTATTTCAATATTTGTACATTAAGAAATTGATTCTTTACTCACTTTGGTTGGCAGTACCATATTGCTTATTTTAATACCTGTATAAAAATAAACATGATTAAAACAAATGAGGTTTGCTTATAGTTTCCTGGTGACATTATTTAGTTGCTATGGTTTATTTGAATATAAATGCAGGTTTAAATTAATTAATTTATTTATTCATTATTAGAGAGGAGAAACAGAGGGAGAGAGAGGAGAGAGAGACAGAGAGAGAGGAGGGGGGAGGAGCTGGAAGCATCAACTCCCATATGTGCCTTGACCAGGCAAGCCCAGGGTTTTGAACTGGCGATCTCAGCATTTCCAGGTAGATGCTTTATCCACTGCGCCACCACAGGTCAGGCCCTAAATGCAGGTTTATAAATCTATACTTTCTTTAGATTTCTTCTAAAATTAATTGGACTTCATAGTTTGTATGCTTACATTTTCTGTATTTCTGACAGAAGTATTAACAGAAAACCCTTAGGGCATAATTTTAATAAATATTGGTTTTTTGGCTAAAGGAAAGGACTTTGAAATTCTTTCATTTGATGTGTAGAAATAAATTTAGCCCTTATAAACAAACCAGATATTTTGATAGCTCAACAGCTTTGCTTTGCATATTTCAGATATGTGTTTAGGCCTCTTCATAATCTATATTTTTTTAACAGAATGAACTTATAGACTCTTAGGTCTGGATTATTTAGCAAACATTTGATTGCCTAGTACATTGGTTCTCAAACTTTTTGAAGTCAGGGAGCATTTAAAACCCTACAAATAATTATAGGTGCACTATATACAAATTTCTGAGAAATATGTTATAATAATTAAGTCAAATATTAAAGAAAAAATATAAAGTCGAAGCATACTTTTATGATAATTAAAATAACGACAAAATTAAATTTATTCTGACATTAAAAAACATTTTATGTTACATTTTGAGTTATGCTTTTTAGAATTCATAAAAAAGAGAGGTTAAAAAATAAAAAGTTATCTTTTTATGTATATAGATACATTCTTAGTAAGATTTAGTAAATTAGGCAGAATGTGTTTTTTTTTTCATTCTTGTGTTTATGAGAAACATGAGCCTGATGTGTCCTAGCAATTTCTTCAATGTTTGGGCATATATTTGAAAGGCAAACTCTCATTTCCTCATCAATACATTGAAAAATTCTTCTCTTTTTACTCTTAATTGTGTTGAGTGTAGAAAACCCCCACCATACATATCATCTTAACTTTACACCAAACAAAGGTTAGAAGAAACTTGCCTCCAGTCTTTCCAGGGAACATGGGGGGTAGTGTAAACAATCCAGCACCACAGCTTAACAGCCTTTTGCAACCTAATCAGACTAGTGAGGTGGGTGTTGGGCAGACTGTCAGTTTACAGCCAATTCCCCACACCTCTGTCCCCCAAAAATCTAAACTCCAAAAATCCTGTGGTTTTCTTGTTCCCAACAGGCACATATTTCTCTGGAATACCATAGGGCCCACCTGGAAGTCTTCTAGGGTGCACCAGTGTGCTCTGGCACACACTTTGAGAACCACTGGCCTAGTATATGTCAAGCATGGCATAAGACTCTAGAGAAAAAAATGAAGAAGATTTCATCCTTGCATTTGGGCAACAGAGAGTAGTTTTGGCAATAGGCATTAAGATTATATGGCTCAGGGGAGTAAGTGCTATAATAGTGTGTTTTGAAAGTGCTCTGGACTTTGGTTGACAGGTATCCAACATAATCAACAGTTCAAATGCTATAGAAATGTTTACCTGTAACCTGTTTACTCTTTTTTTTTTTTTGTATTTTTTTGAAGTTAGAAGCAGGGAGGCTGTCAGACAGACTCCCACATGTGCCCGACTGGGATCCACCCAGCATGCCCATCAGGGGGCAATGCTCTGCTCATCTGGGACATTGCCCCACAGCAGCTGGAGCCATTCTAGCGCTTGAGGCGGAGGCTATGGAGTCGTCCTCAGTGCTTGGGCCAACTTTGCTCCAATGGAGCCTTGGCTGCAGGAGGGGGAGAGAGACAGAGAGGAAGGAGAGAGGGAAGGGTGGAGAAGCAGATGAATGCTTCTTTTATGTGCCCTGTCCGGGAATTGAACCCGGGACCTCCACACGCCAGACTGAGCTGACTTTCTACCACTGAGCCAACCGGCCAGGGCCAACCTATGTACTTTTATTGATTAATGCATCCCGTTAAATTTAATTTTCTAAAAAAAAAAAAAAGATTATACATTTAGAAGGTGCTGTGGAAACACCAAATAAAAGCATGTGATTATTCATGGAGGACTCAAGGGAGACTTCGTAGGTGTGAGACTTGAAGAAAGAAGGTTCACTAGGAAGACGATTGAGAAAAGGCCATTCCAAGTAGAGGGAGCAATATGACGCTATATAATAAAGCCTGTTTAGTGAACTTGGGTAACTTGTTAGATATGTCTTGGGAACATAATATAAGTAGGAGAGTGGTGGGGAAAAACCTAGAAAGGTGGGCAGGTGATAGATCATGAAGGTCCTTTCGTGTTTTGTACCTTTAGGCAAAAGGGAGCCCCTGAGAATGATAAGAAATCATAATCAAATTTACATGTTTTCAGGAGATTGTGGAAGGGTTGACTAGAACAGTTTAAATATTTTATTCATCATTCTGTTTTTTATGAGAGGATTTCATTGAGATAGTGAGGCATCTTCTAAGGAAAAGTTAGAGATTGTTCCAGCCTATTACAGATTTCACAAATTCTCTGGCAGAGCATAGGAAAAGCTGCAAAGTGGGACCTCCTGACCGTGGGAGAGATGTTACTCTCCCTTTTTGGTAAGCAGCCAGATAGCGTGTTTAGCAATATTGAGAGAGCTTGGCAGCGAGAGCAAATACCTCAGCCTGTCATCTTGAGTCATATGTCAGACAGCCCACAGTTGACACTCGAAGACCTTGTCCTTTTCCTTTTGTGCACAATCACTGTGGTTGGAGGATAAATTCCCTGAGGGTTTATTTTTAGGGAGTGACATGAATTACAAGCTTAACTTGTATACTCAGACCTCTAAATATACAGAGTGCAAATTGTAGAACATATGAGAAATTTGGCCTAGTAATTTTCTCTCATGCAGTAAGGCTTATAGTCTTAATTTCATAGTATTTAATAATACTACAAAGTGAAGTCTAACTGGTATTACATGCAAGTTAAAACAGGTTCAGATATGAAAGCAGTATGAAAAGTGCAGTGTTGTCAGAAACAAGGGAGAAGCCTGCCACTTGCCTTTGCCTTTCTGTATTTAAGTTACATCTGATCAGCTTGGATATCTAAACCCAGGACCTACACTCACCCATACAAGCCCTTTGCATGATTTAGAAAAAGTTTCATGTGGCCCCTTGGGAAGGGTACCTCTGTGAAAAGAAAAAGGTTCACCTCCCGGGAAGATGCAGGTCCAGGGATGAGCCGGGTTTCTGCTGCCACTTGGCACGCTGGCCAGGCCTTTGTGTAGTGTAGTGACCAGCTATTTGGGGTAGCCTTGTTACAGTCTCTATAACTGCAGACCTACCCGTGATTACTTCTTGCTACACTTTGAGTTATAGGTAGACAGTGCTGTTAGTCCTTTCTGTTTCCTTCTATTACTCATTTTGCATTGGCAGCTGTATTTCCCAGTTAGGAATCATAATTGTTACGTTGGCCAATCATAGCAGATACGATGTTGTGAACAGTAGGGAAAGCCAGTTGCGCTACATCTACATGACAGAGAGTGCCTTTTGGGTAGTGCCATAGTAGCAGGCTGTGATTGTACATGTATTATTTCACATGGGCAAAACTGTATGAGCCATAACACATCAAGAACTGATCAGTTCTTTCTTTTGTTTCAGTGGATTTCATTGTTACTCTTTTCAATATTAAGGTACATTGAAAGGAAAATCAAGAAACTACATCTTACCTCTTTCACTTCCTGAAATTGTGTTGTTTTTTATTTTTATATTCAACTCTAGTATTTCCTCTCTCTCAAACTATACTATAGCATTTTAAAACAAATAGAATACACCCTGGCTGGTTGGCTCAGTGGTAGAGCGTCAGCCTAGCGTGCGGAAGACCCGGGTTCTATTCCCGGCCAGGGCACATAGGAGAAGCGCCCATTTGCTTCTCCACCCCTCCGCCACGCTTTCCTCTCTGTCTCTCTCTTCCCCTCCCGCAGCCGAGGCTCCATTGGAGCAAAGATGGCCCGGGCGCTGGGGATGGCTCTGTGGCCTCTGCCTCAGGCGCTAGAGTGGCTCTGGTCGCGACATGGCAACACCCAGGATGGGCAGAGCATCGCCCCCTGGTGGGCAGAGCGTTGCCCCTGGTGGGCGTGCCGGGTGGATCCCGGTCGGGCGCATGCGGGAGTCTGTCTGACTGTCTCTCCCTGTTTCCAGCTTCAGAAAAATGAAAAAAAAAAACCACAAAAAAAAACAAATAGAATACAAAAATTATTCACAATATGGGTGGGACAGGTAGTTATACAAATACACAAAGAGTAGTGACGGTTTTCTAGATTTTTTAATTATTTTAACAGATTATGGCATACTTTGGAAAATAGCTTATCTTGTGAACAGCAGGAACTTTCCCATTTTTCCTTAAGTGAGAAGCGGGGAGGCAGAGAGACAGATTCCCACATGCGCCCTGACTAGGATCCACTCAGCATGATCCTATAGGGCAGTGCTCTGCCCATCTGGGGCTGTTGCTCCATTGCTGGGCATCTGAACTCTTTTAGCACCTGGGGCAAGGCCATCGAGCCATCCTCTATGCCTGGGGCCAACTTGCTCCAACTGAGCCATGGCTGTGGGAGGAGAAGAGAGAGAAAAAGGGGAAGGGTGGAGAAGCAGATACTCTCTTCTCCTATGTGCCCTGACCAGGAATCGAACCCAGGACATCTACACACCAGGCCAATGCTCTACCCCTGAGCCAACTGGCCAGGGCCCCCATTTTAAATAAAATCATAAAAAAGACAAGGTTCCAAGCCATATTTAAATGGCTAAAAGTCATCTGGATAATAGCTGCTGACATAGAAGTCAGATGATATTGAGACATTGGCAGACTTCCTTTTCATGCTGGTGTTACAAAACCCACAGTGGACAGTCTGGCTTTTAAAAGGAGAGTGGCATCTTTGGAATCTCCACTAGAATCTGCTGAGGTTAAAATAGGCCTGATGCCTTCTAAGCAACAGAAAATAGAATGTGCCCAGTGATGGCGAAAGTGAGGCCTGCAGAAAACCCACTTGCAATGGTTTAAAGAAATAGATCCAGGCCAGAAATTCCAGTTCCAGGGTTGAAGTGTCGTCCAGTTTTTTCTTTTTTAAATTTTCAAACAAATTGTGTTTTGGAAAAAACTTTAAGTAATATGTGAATTAGAAAATTGTGAAAGAAAGAGAAAGGCTTGAATCCAGTCAGATTTTTGGCCTATAATATGTAACTATTTAGTTAAAAGTAAACATACTTTTAGTGTTCTTCCAAAGAAAAACATAGTTTATACATGAATGTTTTAAAAGTTCTGTGTGGTTGACACAGGTAAATGTTTTTTAAAAACTTTAGATTTATAATTTTAAAAGCTTCAGGGAAAGAAGGAGCTACCCTGTCAAGTGCCAGTGTGGTAACTTAAGGCACATGTAAAAAATATTATTATTGAGATAAGAATCCGTATGTGCCCCAGCTGCTATCCACCCAGCAAGCCCCCTAAGGGCGATGCTCTACCCATCTGGGCTGTTGCTCGCTCTGTTGTTGGGCAACTGAGCCATTTCTAGCACCTGTGGTGGGGATGGTCAGTTTTTAGTTTATATGAACAAATTTAAGTGTTTACAATGCATTCCTTGCTCTATTAATAACTGTAGGTACCATCAGAAAAAGAATTAAGGAAAAAGAAAGTAAAGAGAAGGCAAATATATGGTGATGGAAAATTATTTGACTTTGGGTGATGGGCACACAACACAATCAACAGCTCAAATGCTATAGAAATGTTCACCTGAAACCTATGCTCTCTTATTGATCAATGTCACCCCCATTAAATTTAATTTCTAAAAAAAAAAAATAAAAATCTGAGAAAGTTCATACGTTTAAATTGTATCAGTCCAGACTAGATTAGACAGACTGTATCACTAGACAGACAGACTGCATATTCAGGCAATAAATAAAAATTCAAATAGTATATTAAATGAATGTATTGGATACTTACTTTATATATATTAACTTGTTTATTTCTCACACACCTCTATGACGTAGATTCCCACTACCTCAAGTCCCCCATTTGACAAACAAGAACACTGATGAACTGAGAAAGTAAGAAATTTACCCAAGGTTACACAGCTAATAAGTAGCAGAGTCAGAATTTGAAGCAAACCCATGATTTTAACACTTGTGCTGTACTGCCTCACATAGAAGCAAAAAAGTAGCTAATTTTTGGAGGACATTTACAGGGGATAGTACTTGAGCTGCAAATTATAAAGCAATATGTGTTCTTGTGTTGCATGAGACAAAGGATCAGAGGAGAGCAAATTTGTGTGTTGGAAAAGATGTGAGAGGAACCAAAAACTTGAGTAAATGCATGTGGCAGTAGTAATACAAGCAAGAAATGTTAGCACTTACTCTGTGGCAAGGACAGTGCCTCCACAAATCTCTCATTTAATCCTTATGATAATTCTGTGAAATCGATATTGTTATCCCTAATTTACCCAGATAGTAAATAGCAAAGCTAGGATCAGAATCCAAATGCTTGCTGGCTGACTCCAAAGCTCAAGCTTTTAACCATTACATTACTCTATCAAGTGGGAATGTGTAATAAGTGTACTCATTTAAAGCTGAGGAATGTTTCAGTAATTAACAGAAAAGAAGATTAGATAGGTAGGGTGGACAGAGATATAGAAAGCTTTGAACACCAGACAAGGAGCCATTGATGATTTTGATTAGAAAATGGTCTTTTTGTTCTAGTTACAATAAAGCATTCTTGTACATAATTAGGCTAGTCTGTCTGACTGTTACCTATATTAAATGAAGTAAGTAGTCTGTGAAAGCACTTAGACTGCCTTGGGCACTGGTAGTCACTCAAAAGAACATGTAAGCTCTTTGAAGATCAGATATGAGAAAGCCATGTTCTAATAGTGCTATTAGAAATATAATGTGGGCCACAAATATAACTTTATTTTTTATATGAATTTATTTTATTTTATTTTTTTGTGTGTGACAGTCAGAGACACAGAGAGAGGGACAGATAAGCACAGACAGACAGGAAAGGAGACAGATGAAAACATCAATTCTTCATTGCAGCACCTTAGTTGTTCATTGACTGCTTTCTCATATGTGCCTTGACCAGCAGGCTGCAGCAGAGAGAGTTACCCTTTGCTCAAGCCAGTGACCTTGAGCTCAATCCAGCGACCTTGGGGTCATGTCTATGATCCCATGCTCAAGCCAGCTACCCCATGCTCAAGCTGGTGAGCCCATGCTCAAGCTGAATGAGCCTGTGCTCAAGCTGGCGACTTCGGGGTTTTGAACCTGGGTTTTCTGTGTCCCAGTCCAACGCTCTATCCACTGCACCACCACCTGGTCAGGCCAAATTTATTTATTGGTTTTTAGAGAGAGGAAACTGAGAGTGAGAGAGAGAAGGGGGGGAGTGGGAAGCATCAACTCATAGTCCACATGTAAATTTTCTAGTAACATGAAAAAGTAAAATGAAAGTAGTGAAATTAATTTTAATAATATATTTTCTTAAGTCCAGTATTTATTAATAAGATATTTTGTATCATTTGGTACAGTGTTTTCAAATTCCATTGTGTGTTTTACACTTACAGCACATTTTGGTTCTGACTGGCCACATTTCATCTGCTTGATAGCCTCAGGGAGCTAGCAGCTACCATATTGGAGACCACGGCTCCATAGTTCATAGCATGCAATCAGGTGTCAGATGACATGGGTTTGAATCCTAGCATTCCATTTCTTAATTGTATGAGTATACCAGTTACTTAATGCTTCTTTACCTTGGCTTCTTGCTATATAAAATGAAAAAAAATATCACCTACCTCAAAGGATTACTGTGAGAATTATGGAATAATATCTGTAAAGCATATAACTTGGTTTCTGGCAAGTAGTAAGTACAAAATAAATGGTTATTAATATCACGCTTTTATTGTTATTAAATAACAATCATCTCTTACTTTCCATATCTTCTTTAGACAAATAGTTGATTAGCCTCACCCAAACATACCCATTTAAAATTCTAAACTGATCACTAAATAGCAAAGAAAGATTGAATGAGCTAGGTGAAAAAAGGTTGTGAGTGGTATATGTGTGACATTAAGACTCCACAACTACTACTGGTATTCCCCTATCTTTTCACTTCTAATCTACCATCATAGATGCTTCCTATACCAGGGAATTAAATTCATGTCTAATATTATAATAATTTGCAACTTTACTGCCAACATTGAAATACAGAAAGTATTTCACTGTTTTTTCTGCTTTTAGCCATTTGGGGCCAAAATATACAGATTCATTTTCTTTCCTTCTAAAGCCTAGGAAAGTGCACAACACAAAAAAGTACAGTGATTTATTATACTCTTTTGTGTAACTACATGAAGGTCAAAAAATAAACATTGTTGGCCTGACCAGGCGGTGGTGAAGTGGATAAAGCGTCCGCCTGGGATGTGAAGGACCCAGGTTCCGAAACCCTGAGGTCGCTGGCTTGAGTGCGGGCTCATCTGGTTTGAGCAAGGCTCACCCAACGTCCCTGGCTTGAGCAACAGGCCACTCGGTCTGCTGTAGCCCCCAAGTCAAGGCACATATGAGAAAGCAATCAATGAACAGCTAAGGTGCTGCAATGAAGAATTGTTGCTTTTCATCTCTCTCCCTTCCTGTCTGTTTGTCCCTATCTGTCTCTGTCTTTGTCACAAAAAAATAAGTAAGTAAACATTGCCAATTAGGGGGTCCTAAAAGACCCCCTCATACCCCCTCCCAATCACTATGGTATTTCAATGTGTGAATATACCACAGTTTTTGTATTCTATGGCAGATAAACATTGTTTTCCTTTTCCGTTTTGGAGCTATTATAATTGCTGTTACGAATGTTTTTATGCACATAAGCATGCGTTTTTATAAAACACAGCCAAGGTAGAAATGCTAGGTCATAGAAACAGCAGTCTTGAACTTTAATAGATAATGCCAAAATTTCCACCATGGTTCTATCAGTTGACATTTCTGCCAGTGCATGTGAGTTTCCATTGCTGTACATCCTTAACAACAACAACAAAAAATGGCCATTTTTTCCAATTTCAGTAATTTTGGTAGGTGTGTAATGATATCTCATTGTGACTTTAACAATTCATTCTGCTAAGAATAATTTGGTGAGAAAATATTTCTGTAAATACTGACTAAAATGAAGCCTTTGGTTTCTAATTGTCCATGCTGTCCTTGTCTTTCAATATCACAATCAAGAGCTGATGATACTTTTTAAAAAGAGTATTTAAAATTTTTTTAATTTTATTTTTTCAGTTACAGTTTACATTCAATATTATTTTGTATTAGTTTCAAAAAGTATTTTAAATTTTATTGGATGCTTGAAAGCAGTTAGTTTGAGATATTGTTCAATATTCTTTCTTTATATTTTTTATTGGTTTATCTGAAAAAACATGTAATATTTCTCTTCATAATTATTAAACTGCTATTTCAGGAATCATAACAATTACTGAAATGAGAGTTTAGGTCTGTGGCTTATGAAGTTGGATTTAATGAATAAATCTTTCCAGTTCCTCTGAGCCATTTTTTTTTTGTTAGGTTTCTTTTTTCTTCTTTAAAATGAAGTACAATCATGGTAACTGATCTGGAGGACATTGAGTGGCTGGTTTTCTGTTGAGTGAAGTAAAACAGACTTTTAACAGCTTGTGGGTAATGTCTGAAAGGTAATGTGACATGAGATAAATGTCTGTGTTCCATTCTGAAAATAGCAAAAGGCACGTGGAACCAAGATTTAACTTCATTGACTAGAAATTTAATCCTGCTTTAAAAGTGCTTTGGCAAAATGAAAATTGCACTGTGATTTCTTTTTGCACAGTTAATACTAAAAATGGAAAATAGTTCAGAAAATGAAGGTTTGAAAGTTGTAAATACCATTTCAATTTTATAAATATATATATGTATATATATTTTAGTGAGAGAGAGACAGACAGACAGGGACAGACAGACAGGAAGGGAGAGAGATGAGAAACATCAATTCTTCGCTGCGACACCTTAGTTGTTCATTGATTGTTTTCTCATATGTTCCCTGACTGGGGATGTCCAGCTGAGCTAGTGACCCCTTGCTCAAGCCAGCGACCTTGGGCTTCAAGTCGATGACCTTGTGGTTTTGAACCTGGGTCATCAGCGTCCCGGGCCATCACTATCCATTGCTCCACCCACCTGGTCAGGCTCAGTGTTATAAATAATTAATCTCTCAATTTGTGTGTACATTTAAAAAAATTATATATGCACTGAAAAGAGTAATTGAAAATTTTCTGGATAGTTGAGTTTCTAAAAATACTAGTTTTATAGCTGTTATAAATTTAAAACAATTATGTTGTTTTGTTCCCATTTGATAAAAAATTTGAATTTCTAAAAGAACATGTATTTTTGAAAATATGATGTATTTTATTTTATATTTTATTTATTTATTTATTTTTTTATGTGAGAGGCTGGGAGGCAGTGAGACAGACTCTCACATGCACCCCAACCAGGATCTTCTTGGCAAGCCCCTACCAGGCAATGTTCTGCCCATCTGGAGCTGCTGCTCCATTGCTCGGCAACTGAGCTATTTTTACTATCTGAGACAAGGCCATGGAGCCATCCTCAGCACCTGAGGTTCAAGCCATCTTGCTTGAACCATCCTGGCCATGACTGCAGAAGGGGAAAAGAGAGAGAGAAAGAAAGAGAGAGGAAGAGGAAGGGGATGAGTGGAGAAGCAGATGGTTGCTTGCCCTGTATCTTGACAGGGAATCAAACCTGGCACTTCCACACACCAGGCTGACGCTGTACCACTGAGCCGACCGACCAGGATGAAAATGTGATGACTTAAACTCTGATTTTGTTCCATTAAATAATCATTTAGTATTAGAAGGATTTAAACTGACAAGTTAGATACTTTAATAGGATTGAAACAATTAAAATTAAGCAATTTTTAAAAAAGATTTTATTTATTGGCCCTGGTCTCTCACTTAAAAAAAATAGAGATTTTATGTATTGATTTTTTTGAGAGAGAAAGTGAGGTGGGTAGGAACAGGAAGCATCAACTCATAGTAGTTGCTTCTCTTCTTGTATGTGCCTTGAGTGGGCAATTCTGAGGTTTCAAACCAGTAACCTCAGCATTCCAGGTCCACACTTTATTCACAGCACCACCACAGGTCAGGCAAAAACAATTACCGTTTAAACTTAGAAGATAAATGGTTAAAATGTTAACTATGACCTCACTAAATATAAAGTAGAAAAAATATGCTATGTATATGGATATTTTTTATATTTAATAGTAATCAACTATTAGTATCATTTATGGTTTATTTGCTTTTCTGGTTGGCTTAGAGCCTGGAATATAAATCAGTTGCAAAACTTTTGAGTTTAAACTAAATTAAGTTTGGATTCTTTTAACACTTCACACCTCCTGTATAGAATCACAAAATGTCTGTGTTTTTTTTGGTACTAGGGAGTTTTAAATAGGATGTAGGAAATTTCTGGTAAAGGTAATGGATTTTATTTTAGGAAAAATGATAGAATAGAAATTTGGATGAATGAAAGCCAAAGAGAGTTCTGGTTTCTTTTTAAAGAAGATAGAGTATCTGACAAAGTTAGAAGGTTGAGAATCAAAATAAGTAAAATCTGAAATACTTTTTTGTTTTCTTTTTTATACTTAAATAGATTTTGAAACATCAGTTATTTGTTACAATGTGGTCACATATTTAGGCAAGTACAATATTCATTTGAAAATTTAATGTTAACAGATTCCTGGTGATAGTATGTGAAAATATTGACATGTACATTCAGAATGTTGTGTATTGCTAACAAGTAGCCTGTGAAGACAGATTAACTATACTGCTCACAAAAATTAGGGGATATATTATCGCTTCATATTCATTTTGAAATATCCCCTAATTTTTGTGAGCAGTATATTTGCATATGTTATTAAACTTTTCTAGCCTTTTAAAGTTGGAGCTGTTATATTTGCCCCTCAGTTAAGCACAGTAAGTGTAAGGGACCTAGATCTCATCATTTTTGGTCTTTCAGTGGTTTAAAGTAGCCCTAAAGACCAGAAGAACTCAGTGTTACCTTCTTGAGTTGTTATAATTGATGAAATTATCACAACTGATAAGACAGATAACATTTTATGTTAATATTCATTTAACTTGAATAAATCTACCAGTTCTTTCAACATGAGCAGGGCCACTTGCAACTAAATTACTGTTTCAGACTGTCTTTGTTATATACTGATTATACCATCAGTAGCAGATTATCTAACTCCAGTTATTATATACCAATTTAACCCTTTGAGTAGTGAGTTTTTTTCATGCTTGCTGACCCCCAGGAGTGATATTTGTTTTTAAAATGAAATTAGTTCCAGTTTTATTCACTTAAAATCATGTTTGTTTGATTACCAATTTTTGGAAACAAGAACAGGAGAAGTGCCCATCTGCTTCTCCACCCCTCCCCCTCTCCTTCCTCTCTGTCTCTCTCTTCCCCTCCCGCAGCCAAGGCTCCATTGGAGCAAAGTTGGCCCGGGCGCTGAGGATGGCTCTGTGGCCTCTGCCTCAGGCGCTAGAATGGCTCTGGTTGAGGCAGAGCAACGCAACGATGGGCAGAGCATCGCCCCTGGTGGGCATGCCGGGTGGATCCTGGTCGGGCGCATGAGGGAGTCTGTCTGACTGCCTCCCAGTTTCCAACTTCAGAAAAATACAAAAAAAAAAAAAAAAAAGAAACATTTGCCTTTTTTTAATGTTGCCTCACACATTTTTAAAATGAAAATTTTTGTACTGTCATACTCTGGATGGTCATGTACGAGGATGTACATGAACGTTTGTACTACTCAAAGAGTTATATACTCAAAAGCTTTTTAAATCCAAAATTAAGTTTAATTACTTTTTGAAGTAAAAATGTGTTTATAGCACTTTCTTCTCTACTTGGCAGTATTTCAACATCAGTTACACTTTGAGAATCTTTTCAGATTATGTCCCATTGATTTGCATTGTTTTTCTTTAGACTCTAGTAGTCTATTTAAAGAAAGACTGGAGTAAAAAATAGAAAAAGAAAATCTAACGCAGAGTATGAACTATGACAATGACAAGGAATATGGGTTTCTAAACCTTTCATCTTTTACTTTTAAGATAAAGATACGGATATCACTGTGAAGGGGAATACAGATGACTTGGGCCTGCGAGACACCTTGAGCATTGCATCAACTGATTCCTTTGCTTCGGTGGCAGAGGTAGGACACATGTGTTCCCAGTGAGGGTTCCCCATTCTTCTTCAGCTGGAAAGTCTGGTTTGGCCATTGTGCTGTACTTAGTTCAGCAGCCATTTACTTAGCATGTGATAGATGCCAAGATACAAAGATGGATATAACATGAATGTAAATTCCCACAGGAGCTCATTCTCTTCAGAGAGGTGGACATGTAAATGCATACTTTAAACGGGCACCTTTATATACTGTGGATTATGGGCAAGACATAACAGTAATATAATGGAAAGCAGTTGACCTTATATTGAGTCTTAAAATTGTTCAGATTATTTAGCTCATAAATCATACTTCTATTTCCAAGGAAGTGATCAGACTGAAAGATTTATAGATGAAAATTTTCACTTTGGGCCCTGGCCGGTTGGCTCAGCGGTAGAGCGTCGGCCTGGCGTGCGGGGGACCCGGGTTCGATTCCCGGTCAGGGCACACAGGAGAAGCGCCCATTTGCTTCTCCACCCCTCCGCCGCGCTTTCCCTCTCTGTCTCTCTCTTCCCCTCCCGCAGCCAAGGCTCCATTGGAGCAAAGATGGCCCGGGCGCTGGGGATGGCTCTGTGGCCTCTGCCCCAGGCGCTAGAGTGGCTCTGGTCGCAACATGGCGACGCCCAGGATGGGCAGAGCATCGCCCCGTGGTGGGCAGAGCATCGCCCCTGGTGGGCGTGCTGGGTGGATCCCGGTCGGGCGCATGCGGGAGTCTGACTGTCTCTCTCCGTTTCCAGCTTCAGAAAAATGAAGAAAAAAAAAAAAATTTCACTTTGGCACTTTAACAATAATTGGAAAACTGGAAACAGTCTAATGCCTAATTATGGCACATTCATAATTTGCAGTATAATATCATAAACTGTTATAAAATGATTTTTAATGGCATGGAACATGTGTTAAGTGAAAAGAGTAGTATATACAGCTTTATAGAGAGAGTATGATTTGTGATTTTGTAACTGGAAAAGAAAGAAAAATGTATTTGGTTTATAATTTTTAGGTAGAGAAAAAAAGGCTAGATATAAATACACTCATGTATAAGCAGTGGTGATCACTGAATTACAAATGGACGGGTAATTTGTTTCCTACTGCAATTTAAATTTTTATCAAAAGAGAATGCTTACAAAGTGGTCATCTTTTTATAATTTTTTCTACTCAAAACAAGTTTAAAAATCAGATGTGCCCAATTTTACCTTAGAAAAATGTCATTTTTATGGTAGATTTTGGATATTAATCCTGTTATTTTTTTAATATAAATAGTATCTCATATCTGTAGTTGATGTGTACTATGGAAAGGTCAAGCCTAAGCCTTGATTCTGCCTTTTTTTTAAAGCTCTACTGACCATAATCTTTCAATCTGTCAAGGTTTTTCTGCATATGTATGTTTTAACCGTATCATCTCCTGAATTGTTTTTCTTGCATTATTACGCTTGTAAATTTGCAGTAGACAGACTATATCTACTTGTTTTATGGAAAAGCTGTTTTCTAATTCATTTTACTATTTGATATAAACAGGCTTAGGCTTATCTTTTGTTCCTTTTTTATTTTATTTTATTTTTTTGGTAATTATTTCTAGCTCTATTGAGATACAATTACATATACCATTGTGTAAGTTAAGCTGTACAGTGTGATGATTTGATACACATATATTGTGAAATAATTACCACAATAAGGTTGGTTAACACCTCCATCACCTAACATAATTACCTTTTTTGTGTGTGTGGTGAGAACATTTAAAATCTATTCTCTTAACAACTTTTAAGTATACAATACAGTGTTATTAACTATAGTTGCCATACTGCACATTAGAACCCCAGAACTGATTTATCTTCTCACTGGAGATCAACATCTCCCCACTTCTCCCACCCCTCAGCCTTGCAACCATCATTCTACTCTGTTTCTATGGATCTGGCCTTTATAGATTTCACATGTAAGTGATGTCGTACAGTATTTGTCTTTCCCTGTCTGATATATTTCACTGAGCATAATTCCTTCAAGTTACATCCATGTTGTTGCAAATGACAAATTTTTCTTTTTTCTTATAGATGAATGGTATTTCATTGTATATATACTGTAAGTGTATATATGTGTGTCTGTGTGTGTGTATATATTATTTTCCATTGGTCTATGTGTCTGTTTTTATGCTAGTAGACTACTGTGTGATTATTGTAGTTTTATTATACAGTTTGAAGTCAGGAATTACGATGCTTCAAGTCTTTTTTTGTCTCAGGATTGCGTTGTCTCTTTGGAGGAGTCTTTTGTGTCTCCCTATAAATATTAGGATTGTTTTTTGTTTCTTTGAAAAATGCCATTGGAATTTTGATAGGACATACAATGAATTTAAGATGGCTTTAGGTACTATGGACATTTTGACAATATGAATTCTTCCAATCCATAAACGTGGGATATCCTTTCATTTATTTGTGTCATTTTTAGTTTTCTCATTTTACAGTTTTTGGTGTACAGATTTTTCACTTCATTAGTTAATTTATTTCTATGTATTTTATTCTCTTTTATGCTGTTATAAATGGGATTGTTTTCTTAATTTCCCTTTCTGATTGTTTTTGGTGTATAGCAATTTAACTGATTTTGTATATTGATTTTGTATCCTGTAACTTTAATGAATTTATTTATTACTTTTAACAGCTTTTTTGGTGGAGTCCTTAGAATTTTCCATATATAAGATCATAGTATGTCCAAACAGAGAGTTTTACTTTTTTAAAATTTGAATGCCTCTTTTTTTTTTTTTTTTTTTTTACAGGGACAGAGAGAGTCAGATAGAGGATAGATAGGGACAGACAGACAGGAACAAAGAAAGATGAGAAGCATCAATCATCAATTTTTCGTTGTGACACCTTAGTTGTTCATTGATTGCTTTCTCATATGTGCCTTGACCGCGGGCCTTCAGCAGACTGAGTAAACCCCCGCTCGAATCAGTGACCTTGGGTTCAAGCTGGTGAGATTTTTTTTTGCTCAAGCCAGATGAGCCTGCACTCAAGCTGGCAACCCCGGGGTCTCGAACCTGGGTCCTTCCGCATCCCAGTCCGACGCTCTATCCACACTGCGCCACTGCCTGGTCGGGCTGAATGCCTCTTTTGATTTTTCTTACCTATTTCTTCTGGCTAAGACTTCCATTACTATGTTGAATAGGAATGGTGAAAAGTGGACATCCCTGCATTGTTTCTGAACTTAAAAAAAAATTTTAGCTTTTCACCATTGAGTGTGGTGTTAGCTGTGGGCTTTTTTATATGGCCTTATTGTTTTGAGGTACATTCCTTCTATACTTAATTTCTTGAGAATTTTTATCATAAAAACAAAGTTATATTTTATCAAATGCTTTTTGTCCTTCTGCTCTGTAGATGCTTATGTGCTTATGTCCTAGATGGGGGAGAATAATTGCTAGTCATGTTGGGTTTTTTGTTTTTGTTTTTGCTGTGCAGTACAATATACATAATTGCTCTAAAGTTTTTTTTATAATGTACAACTTAAAAAATTGTTTTGCTAAATGTTCATTATACTGTACTCTCTGTGAATATTTTGTAAGTCATGAAAGTTTGATAAATTTTAAAAAATATTTATGGAAAAAAATGCACAAATACTATAAGAAGTGCTTAATATCCAAGAAACATCCTAAGAATGCTTCTAGGGTATAAATATATGATCTCAGAATGTGAATGTTCCAAGATAAATTCTTTTCTAAGAAATGTTTCTTAAATTATTTTTAATTGCATTTACTATATGCCAAGCCCTCAAATTAGGGAAAACTATTTTAATGCAGAAAGTTATTAAGAAAATAAGATCAGAAATGCTTGGGAAATTAAACTTCGTGATCATTTGAAAGCTTTATTCAGAATTACCAAAAAGATTTTTTTGCCTGTTTAGATTAAAACAAATTCTGGCATAGGCTTTTCTTTAAGCTAAGTTGGTCATTTGTGAAAGTGATTAACAGGATTTTCCTATATAAGCTTTGCCAAACGTTGGTTTGGAACCACAGCCATTTTCTCTGAAAAGTTAAAAAAAAATAATAGCTTTACACATTCCTGCATTTCCAGCACTGACTGAGATCACAGGCATTGTGTGCCTAAGTGGGTGGGAGCAGACCTCTGTGTGCACTGAGGAAGTCATGGGGGCTGAGCATGCACGTAGCTTGCTGGGGGCTACCAAACAGAGCCCAAGGGAAAAGCCTGTGGAAATTAGACCCACGGAGCATGCTGAGGTGTACTAGACATGCCTGGGGGCCTTTAGAAAGATGCCTGATCTGCAGTTGGCTCCCAGCCTGTGGCACACTCAGATGTGCTAGACTCATCCACCCGCCCTTAGAAAGGCGCCAAATCTGCAGTCGGCTCCCAGCCCAGCCTGCTCTCACTGGTGGCTCTTGTTGGTACAGCCTTACACAGAACTGTACTTTGAGCGGTGCTAGAGGTAGAACCTAGCTGCTCTTAGAGCCTCTTGCTCTGCAAACAGTGGCTAGAGCAACCTGACAGCTAAGTCCCCAGGCTCCTAGCTGAGGAGATAGAGACATGGAGAGAGGCACCTGTAAAACTGAGTCTCCTATTGTTGGAGCCACCAAGCCCTAAAAAGCCCTGCCTACCAACAGGACTGAGGCCTAGCCTATGTCATTGCCATAGCAACACATCAGCATATCTCTACTCAAGAGTGCCACAGGGGCAAAACCTGTAGTACAGCATCATTTGCCAAAAAAAAAGAAGCTACCTCTCAAATCCAAGAAAAAATAATTACATTTATTATAACTTCTTTACTATCTTTTCTTTTTTTTTCCACTTTGAGCATTTTATCTTCTTTTTGTTTTATTCTTTCCTTTTCCTTTTAAACTTCATTATTCATAGTTGTTACATTTTTTATTCTTTTTTTTTATGAGGGTGACATTTCAAAAACCTTAACTTTTTTTCTTTTCTTTTTTTTTATTTTTCTATCATTTGATCGTTTATCAACAAGTTTTATTTTGGATTCATATTTTTCATGGTAGCATTTTGCATGCTTTTGATTTTATTTTTTATCTGTTATTTTTTCTCAGTTATGGCTTCTTGTCTCTAGTTTTTGTTCCACTTATAATGAAATTTCATTTTTTCACTGTATCTTTTAAATTTTTATTTTTAAATTATCTCTTATTAGTGTTATTAACAATACCACTCACAAATGCCATTAAGGAAAAAGAAATCAAATATCATGGATACAAAAGACAGAGATGTAGCTTGGATGGATGATGAAAAATGTCTAGAAAATAATTTCAGTTGCTTGGAAACCTTGGAGTTAAATGACAGAATTAAAAATTGAAATGCTAAAAATACTCAGGGAAATACAAGAAAGGATGGAAAGGCAATTTAGAGAGCTCAAAAAACAACTCAATGAACAAAAAGAATACATCACCAAGGAAATTGAAACTATAAAAAGGAACCAAACAGAGATGAAAAACTCAATACATGAACTGAAAAACGAGGTAACAAGCTTAGCTAATAGAACAAGCCAGATAGAGGAGAGAATTAGTGACATAGAAGACAGGCAACTAGAGACACTACACAGAGAAGAGAGAAAGACTCACAAATTAAAAAAAATGAGAAAGCCCTATTGGAGTTGTCTGACTCCATCAGAAAGAGCAACTTAAGAATAATGAGTATATCAGAAGAAGAGAGAGAAAATGGAATGGAGAACATATTCAAACAAATGACAGATGAGAACTTCCCACACCTGTGGAAAGAATTAGAGCCTTGAATCCAAGAAGCAAACAGAACACCGAGTTATCTTAACCCCAACAAACCTACTCCAAGACACATTATAATGAAATTATCACAATCCAATGACAAAGAAAAAGTCCACAAAGCATCCAAGGAAAAGAAGAATACAACATATAAAGGAAGGCCCATTAAGCTATTATCAGATTTCTCAGCAGAAACTCTGCAGGCCAGAAGAGAAGGGACCCAAATATATAAAGTACTGAAAAAGAGGAACTTCCAGTCATGAATACTATATCCGTCAAAGTTATCCTTCAAATACAAAGGGAAAATTAAAACATTCACAGAATAGAAAAGATGAGGGAATTTATCACCAAAAAACAACCACTTCAGGAAATACTATAAATAGGGTTATTCAACCAGACACAAAGAACAAAACAAAACAAAATTACAAGTAAAAGCTCCAACAAGATCAAAATAAAAACAAGATTAATCTATGACAACAAAAACAAAAAAGGGGAGAGGACAAGATTAACAGAAAGGGAGGGCCTGACCAGGTGGTGGCACAGTGGATAGAGCATCAGACTGGGATGCGGAGGACCCAGGTCTGAGACCCCGAGGTCGCCAGCTCAAGTGTGGGCTTATCTGGTTTAAGCAGAGCTCACCAGCTTGGACCCAAGGTCGCTGGCTTGAACAAGGAGTTACTCAGTCTGCTGTAGCCCCACGGTCAAGGCACATATGATAAAGCAATCAATGAATAACTAAGGTGTCACTACAAAAAACTGATGATTGATGCTTCTTATCTCTCTACATTCCTGTCTGTCTGTCCTTATCTATCCCTCTCTCTGACAGTCTGTCTCTGTAAAAAAAATAAAATAAAAACAAAAAACAAAACAGTAGCAAAGGAGGATGGAGTGCAGAAGCACTCATAAGATAATGTACTACAAGGAATATAATATATATCCTTTTTATTACCTAATGGTAACCACCCCTGAAAAAATGATTACAGAAACAAATGGCTTAAAAAAAGAAGAAACAGAGGAAAGAAGTATGGAATACAACCAAACAAAAACAAATGACAGAAAAACAAAAGAGAAGAACCAAACAAGATACAGAGCTATTAGAAAGCAATATATAGCCTGACCTGCGGTGGCGCAGTGGATAAAGCGCCAGCCTGGAATGCTGAGGTCGCCAGTTCAAAACCCTGGGCTTGCCTGGTCAAGGCACATGTGGGAGTTGATGCTTCCTGCTCCTCCCCCTTCTTCTCTCTCTCTTACTCTCTCTCTCTCTCTCCTTTCTCTAAAAATGAATAAATAAAATCTTAAAAAAAAAAATAGAAAGCAATATATAAAATGACAATAGGAAACTCTCAAGTGTCAGTATTTACATTAAATGTAAATGGATTGAACTCCCCAATAAAAAGACACAGAGTAGTAGAGTGGATCAAAAAAGAAAATTCAACTCTATGCTGCCTTCAAGAAATACATCTAAGCTACAAGGATAAAAACAAATTCAGTGTGAAAGGTTCGAAAACGATTCTCCAAGCAAATGACATCCAAAGAAAAACAGGTGTAGCCATACTCATATCTAACAATGCTGACTACAAGACAGCAAAGGTAATCAGAGACAAAGATGGTCATTTTATAATGATAAAGATGACATTGAATCAAGAAGACAAAACACTTCTTAATATATATGCACCAAACCAAGGAGCACCAAAGTATATAAGACATGTATTAACTGATCTAAAAATAAAAACTGACAAAAATACAGTCATACTTGGAGGCCTCAATACACTGTTGACAGCTCTAGATCATTCACCCAAACAGAAAATCAATAAACAAATATGGGCCTTAAACAAAACACTAGAACAATTGGATATGATAGACATCTATAGGACATTTTATCCCCAAATGCCAGAGTATACATTTTTCTCCAGTGTACATGGAACATTCTCAAGAACTGACCATATGTTGGGCCACAAAACTAACATCAACAAATTCAGAAAGATTGATATTATACCAAGCATATTCTCTGACCATATAGCTTCAAAACTAGAATTCAAATGCAAAAGAGAAGTAAACAAACCCACAAAAATGTGAAATTTAAAAAACATACTTTTAAAAAATGAGTGGGTCAAAGAAGAAATAAAAGCAAAGATCAAAAGATACATACAGACAAATGAAAATGGCAGTATGACATATCAGAATCTCTGGGATGCATCAAAAGCAGTAATAAGAGGGAAGTTTATATCACTAATGGCTTATATGAACAAACGAGATAGCCTAAGTAAACAACTTAACATCACATCTTAAGTAACTAGAAAAAGAAGAACAAAGGCAACCTAAAACCAACAGAAGAAAGGAAATAATAAAAATCAGAGCAGAAATAAATGAAATAGAGAACAGAAAAACTATAGAAAAAAACCAATAAACAAGGAGCTGGTTATTTGAAAAGATCAACAAAATTGACAAACTCTTGGCAAGCCTCATTAAGGAAAAAAGAGAAAAGACTCATAAAACAAAATCCAAAATAAAAGAGGAAAAATCACCACAGATATCATAGATAATACAAAGAATTATCATAGAATACTATGAAGAACTATATGCCACCAAATTTAACAATTTAGAAGAAATGGATAAATTCCTAGAACAATACAATCTTCCTAGACCAAGTCACGAAGAAGTAGATAGCCTAAACCAGGGGTCAGGAACCTATGGCTCACGAGCCAGATGGGGCTCTTTTGATGGCTGCATCTGGCTCACAGACAAGTGTTTAATAAAAAGAATAATAACATTAAAAATATTAAACATTCTCATGTATTACAATCTATTCATTTCCTACTGCTCATGTTCATGGTTGCGGGTGGCTGGAGCCAATCACAGCTGTTGTCTGGGACAACACCAAGTTTTTATTGGATAATGTGTAATGTACACGGGTCGTTGTGTGGCATCACAGAATTACATTTTAAAATATGTGGCGTTCATGGCTCTCTCAGCCAAAACGGTTCCCAACCCCTGGCCTAAACAGACCCATAAGCAGGGAGGAAATAAAAACAACTATCAAAAACCCCCAAAAAATATAGAAGTCCAGGCCCAGATGGTTATACTAGTGAATTCTATTGAACATTCAAAGAAGACTTGGTTCCTATTCTACTCAGAGTCTTCCAAAAAATTGAAGAAGAAGCTATACTTCCAAACACATTTTATAAGGCCAAAATAACCCTCATACCAAAACCTGGCAAGGACAACACAAAACAAGAAAACTACAGACCAATATCTCTAATGAATACAGATGCTAAAATACTAAACAAAATACTAGCAAATCGAATACAACAACATATTAAAAAAATAACTCAAAATAAACATAATAATTCATCATGTTCAAATGGGATTCATCCTGAATCACAAGGATGGTTTAATATACGTAAAACAGTTAACGTAATACATCATATCAATAAAACAAAGAACAAAAACCATATGATCCTATCAATAGATGCAGAAAAGGCATTTGATAAAATACATTATTTTATATTTAAAACACTCAACAAAATGGGTATAAAGGCCATTTATGACAAACCATCAACTAACATCATATTAAATGGCAAAAACTGAAGACTTTTCCTCTAAAATCAGGAACAAGACAAGGTTGTCCACTCTCTTCATTCTTATTCAACGTACTGCTGGAAGTTCCAGCCAGAACAATCAGACAAGAGAAAGAAATAAAAGGCACTCATATTGGGAAAGAAGAAATAAAAGTTTTACTTTTTTTTTATTTTTATTTTTTATTTTATTTTATTTTTTTTGTATTTTTCTGAAGCTGGAAACGGGGAGAGACAGACAGACTCCCGCATGCGCCCGACCGGGATCCACCCGGCACGCCCACCAGGGGGCGATGCTCTGCCCACCAGGGGGGATACTCTGCCCCTCCCGGGCATCGCTCTGACCAGAGCCACTCTAGCGCCTGGGGCAGAGGCCAAGGAGCCATCCACAGTGCCCAGGCCATCTCTGCTCCAATGGAGCCTTGGCTGCGGGAGGGGAAGAGAGAAACAGAGAGGAAGGAGGGGGTGGGGTGGAGAATTAAATGGGCGCTTCTCCTATGTGCCCTGGCCAGGAATCGAACCCGGGTCCCCCGCACGCCAGGCCGACGCTCTACCACTGAGCCAACCGGCCAGGGCCTAAAAGTTTTACTTTTTGCAGATGATATGATCCTGTACATCGAAAACCCCAAAGACTCCACAAAAAGACTATTAGAAACAATAAACCAATATAGTAAGGTCACAGGATAGAAAATTAATATACAGAAATCTGTTTCCTTCCCATATGCCAACAATGAAACATCAGAAAATGAACTAAAAAATAATAATCCCTTTTAGAGTTACAACAACAACAACAAAATACCTGGGAATAAAATTAACAAAGAATGTAAAGGACCTATATAATAAAAACTACAAAGCACTGTTAAGTGAAATAGAAAAAGTTACAATGAAATGGAAAAATATTCCTTGTTCTTGGATAGGAAGAATAAATATAGTTAAAATGACTGTATTATCCAAAGCAATATACACATTTAATGCAATTCCCATCAAAATTCCAATGTCATTTTTTAAAGAGATAGAACAAAAATATCATCATGTTTATATGGAACTATAAAAAACCCTGCAATGACAAGATAACCTGGACATGTTATCTTTGAATATATGTATCCTGATTTATTGATGTCACCCCATTAAAAAAATAAAATTATTAAAAATAAATAAATAAATAAATAAATAAATAAAAAAGAAATTAAACAATCTATCCAAATAGAAAACGAACAAACAAACAAACAAAAAAACCCCTGAATAGCCAGAGCAATCTTAAGGGAAAAAAATGAAGGTGGGGCATTACAATACCTGACTTCAAATTATATTATAGAGCCACGATAATCAAAACAGCATGCATGGTATTGGCAGAAAAATAGACACTCAGACCAATGGAACGGAATAGAAAGCCCAGAAGTAAAACCACATATATATGGTCGAATCATCTTTGATAAAGGAGCCAAAAACACACAATGGAGAAAAGAAAGCCTCTTCAACAAATGGTGCTGGGAAAACTGGAGAACCGCGGGCAAAAGAATGAAACTCGACTACAGTTTGTCCCCTTGTACTAAAATTAATTCAAAATGGATCAAAGACCTGCAACAATAAATTACATAGAAGAAAACATAGGTACTAAACTCATGGACATTGGCCATAAAGAGCATGTTATGAATTTGACTTCAAAGGCAAGGGAAGTGAAGGCAAAGATAAATTAATGGGACTACATCAGACTAAGAAACTTTTGCACAGCAAAAGAAACTGACAACAAAACAGACAGCCAACTAAATGGGAGATGATATTTTCAAACAACAGCACAGATAAGGGCCTAATATTCAAAATATACAAAGAACTCACAAAACTCAACAACAAACAAGCAAACAATTCAATAAAAAAATGGGAAGAGGACATGAACAGACACTTCTCCCAGGAAGAAATACAAATGGCCCACAGATATATGAAAAGATGCTCATCTTCACTAGCTGTTAGAGAAATGCAAATCCAAACTACAATAAGATACCACCTCACACCTGTTAAATTAGCTATCATCAACAAGACAGGTAATAAGTGTTGGAGAGGCGGTGGAGAAAAAGGAACCTTCATTCACTGTTTTTGGAATGTAAAGTAGTACAACCAGTATGGAAGAAAATATGATGGTTCCTCAAAATATTAATACTATAACTACCATATGACCCAGCAATCCTTCTACTGGGTATATATCCCCCAAACTCAAAAACATTGGTACGTAAAGACACATGTACCCCCATGTTCATTGCAGCATTGTTCACAGTGGCCAAGACATGGAAACAACCAAGAAGCCCTTCAATAGATGATTGGATAAAGAAGATGTGGTACATATATACTATGGAATGCTACTCAGCCATAAAAATGATGACATAGGATCATTTACGACAACATGGATGGATCTTGATAACATTATCCTGAGTTAAATAAGTAAATCAGAAAAAACAAAGAACTGCATGATTCCATACATAGGTGGGACACAAAATTGAGACTCAGGGACATGGACTAGAGTGCAATGGTTACCAGGGGAAGGGGAACGGAGGAGAGAAAAGAGGTGGGGGGATGGGAAGGGCATAAAGAAAACCAAATAAGAGGTGACGGAGGACAATTTGACTTTGGGTGATGGGTAGACAACATAATCAAATGTGAAAACTCTGAATCTATGTACTCTAATTGATGAGTTTCACTCTGTTAAAATTAATTGTCTAAATAAAAAAATAGCTTTATTGAGATATAATTTACATACTGTAAATTTCACTCTTTTAAAGTTTGTAATTCAGTGGTTTTTTAGTACCTTCACAAAGTTTTATAACTAGTACCACTTTCCAATCCCAGAATATTTTTATCACTCTGAAAGAAAAAGAAAGTCTATTAGTAATCACTTCATTTTCTCACCTATCTCACCCCCCCCCCCCAGCATTTGGTAACTACTGCTCCACCCTCTGTCTCTATGAACTTGCTTATTCTAGACAGTTCATATAAATACAGTTATGCAATATGTCATCTTTTGTGTTTAACATTCTTTCACTTAGTATGTTTTCAAATTCTAAAAAGTCTTTTTAATGTTAGGATACTACTGCATTAAGTACTCTCATAACTATTCCATCTGCTAAAGAGATTGCCATTTATTATTTAGGTAGAAACTAATATTGCAGAGAGAGTAATTTTTAGCCTTAGGTTTATTTTTCTTAGAATTACCCTCTTTAAGGTATGTATGTATTTAATATATATATTGTAGGGTGCTCCTTTTTTTTTTTTTTTACATTGAATTTAGCACGAGAGCAAGGGAGAAAGAGAGAGAGAGAGAGAGATACAGGAACATTGATTCTTTCCTGTATGTGCCCTGACCGGGTATCGAACCAGCAACCTCTGAGTTTCCAGATGATGCTCTAACCAACTCAGCTATCTGGCCAGGGCTAAGGTGCTCTTTAAAGAGAAAATTTTATTTCTTATAATTAAGATATTCTACTCACACTTAAGCTTGGAAAGCTTTTGCTAACCCCACCTCTGACTTGCTAGTGCTTGTTTATAACAATCCTAAATAATACACTAACAATAATATACAAAGTGAAAAGGATAAACATTTAGAATCATCATAATTTGAAGAGAGGGTTATAGCTGCCATTTAAATTTTTAGTTGAATTATCTTACTTCCTCTGGAGTCAATTTTATCTGTTTTGGGGGGGCTTTCATTGTTGTGATAATAGGTTGTTTTTTTCTCAAATTTGAAAGTATAATTGGTGACTGGATTGATTTTCTTAGGTAGATTGAATGAGTTTGCAGTGTTTTGTATCTGTTTCTCCCACAAAATGGGGAACAGGAGAGCAAATGGGGCTCATTGATTTCTCTGAGGTGTGTTGATTGGCAGGCTTTTCTTTGGGGTTCAAGTGTCTGGAAAGAACCTAGTAGGCAGGCACACCCAGATACAGAATGAAGAGGGCCTTTCCTGGCAGCGCGTCACTCACCCTGGTTGATTTACTCTCTCCAGGCAGTTTAAATAGTTTTTAAGCAGAAATGTTTTCTGGTTGATTTTTTTTTTAATTTTATTTAAACAAGCTGCCTTCTTATTCAGGGATGGAGGGACAGAGGCAGGGAGCAGAATGAAATAGGGGATACTGTCGGTGTTTGGACATAGAATTTCATTTAATCTCCCATTTTCAATCCGTCTTTTTCTGTCCTGCTCTCACACCTGCCAACTCCAGGCCTGGTGCTTTTTAAGGCTGCTGCTTAGCAAATATCTACCCTAGACAAATATAACCCCTTTTGAATTTATTCTCGATGATGGCTTCCTTGTGTTTCATCTATTCACACACTTCCATTTGCTTTCCAGTTTTGGGAAATTTGTGCATCTTTTTGTTGCTCTTAGTATGGTTTCCACTATTATATTAGTTGTCTATTGCTATATAATAAATTACCCAAAATTTAGTGTCTTAAAGCAATAATAAAATTCAGGAGTGGGCTTGGGGTTGGTGCTGAGGCTAAGAGGTCTGCCCAGGGCTTCCTGCAGCAACCTGGAGAGAGGGAGCCCTGTGCTCCAGTCTGAAGACTCAGGTAGAGGGTAAGAGCCTTTGTGTTAATGAATGCCTTGTAAGTCCTCGATTCCACACTTGGGGATTAATGGAGACGCAAGTGTTTTAGGAGTTACAGTACTTTCTTCAAATTTAAAGTTTGTGGGGTGGTATTCTGGAGGTCGGGGCCTTATGGTTAGTCCTATGAGAACTGAGTCCTAAAGGCTAATCCAGGGAGCCTACTGTTTTATTTAATTCTGAAGCTGCATATATTTGATAAGGAGTGACTCAAACCGGGCATGCCTACTAAAAGCAGCCCACCATCTTTCAAAGTAAGAAGAGCATCATGCCTGGAGAAACTAGCAAGAAAAACCTCCTGGAGTACTATAAGAACATTGATCTGATCTTCAAGATGCCCAAAGAGGCCTTTGAGGGCACCTACAGTGACAAAATCCCCTTTACTGGTAATATCTCCATTCGAGGGTGGATCCTGCCTGGTGTGTTAACCAAGATGAAGCTGCAGAGCACCTCTGTCATCCGTGGGGACTGCCTGTACTACATACAAAAGTACAATCACTGGAAAAATGCCATAAAGACACATCCATGTGCCTGGCCCCTGTTTCAGGGACATCCAGATTGGTGATATCATCATGGTTGTGCGTGCTGGCCCCTGAACAAGATCATTTGCTTTGCTGTGCTCAAGGTCATTGAGGCTGCCAAGAAGCAATTCAGAAGTTCTGAAACCAGACACCTGCCCACTTCCCTAAACAAATCAAAGTTCTTTTCCCATTCAAAAACAAGTGATGACAATAATAAACATTTATTATCGGACCATTTCTGAGGGTCAGGAATTTGGAAGTGGCATATTTGAATGGTTCGGCTTTGATGCCTTTTGTGAGGTCTTTTATGAAGTTGTAGTCAGCGTATGTTGTGTATGTTGACTGGGGTTACAGTCATCTGAAGGCCTGACAGGAGCTGGAGAATCTGTTCCCAAGCTAGCTCGCTTACATGAATGGCATGTTGATGCTGCCTATGGCAAAAACCTAACTTGCTCACCAAGGGACTTTTCTAATGGACTGCTTGAGGACAGCTTCGCCCAAAGGAAGTGATCCAAAAGAGAGTGAGATGGAAGCAGTGACTATTATGATCTAGCCTCAGAAATCACACTCCAGCCTGACCAGGTAGTGGCACAGTAGATAGAGCGTCGGACTGGGATGTAGAGGACCAGGATTTCAAGCCCCAAGCTGGCCGGCTTGAGTGCGGGCTCATCTGGCTTGAGTGCAGGCTCATCTGGCTTGAGTGCGAGCTCACCTGGCTTGAGCATGGGTTCACCAGCTTGAGCATGGGGTCGCTGACTTGAGGATGGGATCATAGACATGACCCCATGGTCGCTGGCTTGAGCCCAAAGGTCACTGGCTTGAAGCCCAAGGTTTCTGACTTGAGCCCAAGGTCACTGGCTTGAGCAAGGGGTCAGTTGGTCTGCTGTAGCCTCCCAGTCAAGGCACATATGAGAAAGCAATAAATGAACAACTAAGGTGCCCCAACGAAGAACTGATGCTTCTCATCTCTCTCCCTTCCTGTCTGTCTGTCCCTATCTGTCCCTCTCTCTGTCTCTCTTTCTAAAAAAAAGAAAAGAAATCACACTCCATCATTTCTAGAATATCCTATTGGTTATGCATGTTGGCCCTATTGAGCATGGAGTGAGGTATTACCAGGAGGAGAGAATCATTGATGGCCATTTTGGAAGGTTGTTATTTCCTTTTTTATTTTGTTTTTTCTATTAGTGAGATAGAGTATATAGTATATACAGTCAGCTTTCTTTTTTTTAAAGATTTTATTTATTGATTTTACAGAGAGAGGAGGGAGTGGAGCGATAAGTATCAAATCATAATTGCTTCACTGTAGTTGTTCATTGATTGCTTGTCATATGTGCCTTGACCAGGCAGGCTCAGGGTTTCGAACCAGTGACCTCAGCATTCCAGGTCAATGCTCTATCCTCTGTACCACCACAGACCAGGCTCAACTTGCTTCTTTAACTGTAAGTTCTGTTTGTAATTGTAGGAGGTTGATCTGAAAGGAAAATGTAAACGTGTATAAAAATCATCCATATTAAGATGGAACTTAGCTTATTTCATGAACCAACTTATGATAGTTTTGAGACTTTGAATGTTTCTTTCATGGTTGTTCAGAGGCTTTTAAAAGCATTGAGGCTTTACATTCAGCAGTCATTGCTTTGCAAGAAAGAAAAGATCCAGCCCCTTTTGCACCTCATGGAGGGAAAGGGAGAAGTCATTTAGGATGTTTGGAACCTTCAGCTAATCCCAAAACATTGTTTTTACTGGTTGGTACCTTAGTGGGTTTTATCTATTTTGTCTATTTTTTACTGTTGCTGTTATTGTTATTGACTTGTTTGATTTCCTACACGGTTATTTTTATGGCACTTGTGAACTATGGGAGATAACTATTGAATAATAAAGTGGGATGGTGCTTTGGTGGAAACCATTAGAGTATTACTTTTCTGTTTGAAAATTTTAAAATGAGTTTTTGAAATGTAACCTTTTTGGGGAAAGAATAACTGAGAAATAAAGGACATTAAAAAAGTTTCAGCTAGCACAAAAAAGAAAAAAGAAAAGGAAGAACCCTATTTCATGGTAAATTGCCCGATTTCGTATGCTGGGATTAAATTGTGTTATTGACCTCTGAAGCCACATCTCAGCTCTCATGAAATGTTCATCTTTTCAGAAACCATTTAAAGTTTTTGGAAATTTTGTCAAAAAATCCTTCCTAAAAACTATATTCTAAAATGAGAATTTAAGCCATTATTTTAGTGATTTGCTTTTTGCTATAGAAAACTTAAGATTCATGATTTAAATAAATGTTTCTGAGTTATCATTGTCTCTTAAGAAGTGATAATAATTTTAGTTAACTAATATTAAGTCTTCAATGTGATGTATTTTCACAGTTGAAAGCCTATTTTAAGAGACCTATTTAAATGAACACCTCAACCAAATAAGCATGGTAGACCAATAAATCAAGACTTGACTCGAATCTCTTATTGTTGGATTTGTTCACTTCTTACTAGTATATTATTATAATATGTAGAGTTTAATTGGAGCTCCAGTTTCCTTGTTAGGATTTTTTTGTACTAGTAGAGATGTAGAGAGATACTATTTGTTTTGACAGCGGTACAAAACTTTAAACTATTTAATATCTAAAGATTTTCCATTGTAAGTTATTTTTTTAAACCTGTTAGTTGTTGTTTTTTTAGCCTCAAAACACTTCATTAGCACCTGGCCTGTGGTGGCACAGTGGATAAAGCGTCAACCTGGAACGCTGAGTTTGCTGGTTCGAAACCCTGGGCTTGCCTGGTCAAGGCACATATGAGAAGCAAATACTATGAGTTGATGCTTCCTGCTCCTACCCCCCCTTCTCTCTCTCGCTCTTCTCTCTCTAAAATCAGTAAACAAAATCTTTTAAAAAAACAGAGAAGAAAATGAATCTATACTATTTGCCATCTTGACTGGAAGCCTTCTGACCTGGATATTCTGTAGAAGTAGGAAGTAAAAGTTAAGGCAGAGAAAAGGAAAAAAAAGATTAATTGGAATTTGGCAAAAGTAAGAACTTTTGTATTGATACATCCAAAGGACAAGAAAGTAAAAGAGATAGTATAGATTGGGAGAAAACATTTGTAAACTGTGTATTTTATAAAAGACTTATCTCTAGAATATATAAAGAACTGTTACAAGTCAACAATAGACAACCTAGTTTTAAAATGCTCAAAGGATTTGAATAGCCATTTCTGTAAAGAAGATATACAAAGGCCAATAAGGAGATGAAAGATGTTCACCGTCATTAAGTCATTAGGGAAATTAAACCACTTTATGTTAATATATACTAGGGTGCTTATAATAAAAAAGATGGACAATAATTGTTCCAAAGATATGGAAAGATTTGAGTTATTATTCATTGCTGGTAGGAATGGAAACTGGTATGGCCACATTGCAAGACAGTTTGGCAGCTCCTCTAAAAGATAAACATAGAGTTACCATCTGACCCTTCTATTCTTAGATATATATTAAGTAGAATTGAAAACATAAAAATCTTGTACACAATGTTCAGAGCAGCCTTATTAATGATACCCAAAAGGTGGAAACAACCCAAATATCTGTCAATGAGTAATAACAGAATGTGCTATATCCATACAATTCAGGCATAAGAAAGAAGTACTGAAACATATTACATCATAAATTTACACTAAAAACATAATGTTAATGAAATAAGTCAAACACAAAAGGCCACATATTGTTCCATTTATGTGAAGTTTCCAAAGTAGGAAATTCTGTAGAGACTAAAAGTAGATGAATGATTTCCAGGGGCTAGAGAGAAGGAGGAATGTGGAGTAACTGCGAACGGTAGGGGGTTTCTTGTTGGAGTGATAAAAAATATTTTGGAATTTGAAAGTGGTGCCGGCCCTGGCCGGTTGGCTCAATGGTAGAGCGTCGGCCTGGCGTGCAGAAGTCCCAGGTTCGATTCCCGGCCAGGACACACAGGAGAAGCGCCCATCTGCTTCTCCACCCCTTCCCTTCTCCTTCCTTTCTGTCTCTCTCTTCCCCTCCCGCAGCGAGGCTCCAATGGAGCAAATATGGCCCGGGCGCTGGGGATGGCTCCTTGGCCTCTGCCCCAGGCGCTCGAGTGGCTCTGGTTGCAAAAGAGCGACGCCCCGGAGGGGCAGAGCATCTCCCCGTGGTGGGCAGAGCGTCGCCCCCTGGTGGGCGTGCCAGGTGGATCCCGGTCGGGCGCATGCAGGAGTCTGTCTCTCCCCGTTTCCAGCTTCAGAAAAATACAACAACAACAAAAAAAGAAAGTGGTGCCGATTGCACAACCCAGTGAATATACACAGAAGTCCCCCCTTACCCACAGGGGATGTATTTCAAGACCTCCCCAATAGGTGCCTGAAACTATAGATAATACCAAAACCTATGCATACCATGGGTGTCCCTATACCTTTACTTAAAGGGAGCAATTTACAGCTTCTATTTGGCATATCTGAATTGCTAGCATCACTACTCTTATGGTTTGGGGCATTATTAAATAAAATAAGGGTTACTTGAATGTAAGTGCTGAGATTCGGTGACTGTTTCATGGTAACTGAGATGGCAGGCAGCGACTAACGGGCAGGTCATTCATACAGTGTGGACACATCTGTCAGAGGGATGAATTGCATCTAGAGCAGTGGAGCGGGACAGTGTGAGTTCATGGTGCTACTCACATCGGCACACAATTTAAAACTTATGAATTATTTATGGAATTTTAGACTACTGTTCTAAAAACCACTGGGTTGTATAAAAGGGTGAATTTTATGGTATGTTAATTATATCTCAATAAAGTTGCTATTAAAAAAATTTTAAAACCCTACAGTGTGCCATTTAAATGAATCACATGGTATTGAAAAATAAAATTATTCTAAAGGGTTTTTGCTTAGCTGGCTACTCTATAGTGTTTGCAGTTGTTGTTTAATGAACTGTCAGAAAACTGGAATTGCATTTGTAGAGTTATTATACTAGTCATGAGCTGGCTCATGACTATTTTTCAGTTATACGAAGGTGAGTCAAAGATACATATAAGAAAAATTCCTTAGAATTGGTCAAATTGAGGTTATTTTAGTGTTTTTGTAGAAAGTTTTACTTCATTTACAATTGTGAGTTAAAATATGTTTAAGCATTCTTCAGATGACAGAGTCTTCTTCTGTTTCTTTTTTTCCAGTGTTTCGTCTACATTTATTTTTTGCTTGTGAACTATAAGTTAAACTGCTTTTCTCTGCACCCTGTGGATTTAAGTAGTTGGATTCAAAATGACCTAAGCTTGTTACAAAGTTTTCTCTTTTTTATAACTAAATTTTGAAATAAAATGAATTCAGATCTTACTAGCTATAAATCATATTGAATGATGTTTATGGTTTAATCAAATTGAGCATATTTTGATGTAAGTAAAAGCCTATTTTCTATCTTTTAGATTTTTTTCTTATATCACTGTAGTCTGTTCTAACTGACTGTAATGCTTAGCTTGCAGAGCACAGAGACGCAAGGCATGCTTACAGCCTGGAGTCGCTCTGCCACTGCCCTATTTACGAAGAAGCCATGCATTTAGTTGAAGAAGGAAAAATTTACTCAAGAGTGCTTAGGTATCCTTTCAGTTTTGCTTATGATTATGAAAAATATTAAGGTGCTGTTGCTATATTTGTTTGATTCTTATTTTAAATGTTCCTGAGAATAGGAGAAAGTGCTTTTAGGCTCAAAAAATTTTTTAACATGTTTAGTCAGTATTGAAAAGACATATGTTTTATATTAAGGTCCTGAGGCTAAGCCTTGTTTGAGTCCACATTTGTAGTAGGCTTGCTCTTGAATGGAGTGTAACAGTTGTCTCCCCTGTTTATTACATAGAACTGAAATGCTGGAGTGCCTAGGAGACAGTGATTTTCTTGCCAAACTTCACTGTATTCGACAGGCTTTTCAGGTATTTTTTTTTAACATTAAGTGACTTTACCCAGCCAGTTGTCCCCACCCTCAGGCTGTAGAGTCCAGCTACTTATACACAGGACAGCTCTTTGCTCTTTGTTATTCTTATTCTGAATGGCAAGTATGAAGTTTACCAAGTTGATTATTTCTGCCTGCGGTTTCCCTTTGTTTGGCTTCCTTGTCATTGTCCTCTCCCGTAGCTTCCTGGGTCTACCACACTTTGTCAAAGCAGGATATTTTGATGCTGGAGATGTGTGCAAATGGCAGCTTACAATAAAAATCCTCTTTTTCTAAATTATCAATTAATATGTGTTCTAGATTGTTTTTTATTTGAATCAACTGTAAAATCACTGATTACCTAAAATGAAATAAGGTCATTAAACAAAATTATCTTTATTTTTTTATGTTTTGGGGCTATTACCATTTATTCTAGACTTTCTAATATTAAATTGAGCAAAATTTAAATTCAGGTTTATCTCCCTTTAATTTTTTTTGATTATAGGTTTCAAGAGCTCATTTTATTTTAGTAAATTATAACTTCCTCTGTGGTCTGCATGCTGAAATAGTGCCACACATAATGCACTTGACTGCTTTAGGCTTATGTGTGCATAGATGTGCTATAAAGTCAAATGTCCCTGCAAATTTATTACAAGTCTTTTTTTTCTTTGGGGGTGGATATTTTTTCAGGTTATTCTTTCAGAAACAGCCAACAGGATATTCCTTGCTGAGACTGGAAGGAAAATTTTATCAGCACTAATTGTGAAAGCACGAAAGGTAACTTGTTTTGTTGGCAAGTTTTTTATTGTTGTTTCTGTTGAACTTAAGATTAAAATACATTTATTTATTTTTTATTTTTGTTTTTTTACAGAGACAGAGAGAAAGTCAGAGAGAGGGATAGATAGGGACAGACAGACAGGAATGGAGAGAAAAGAGAAGCATCAATCATCAATTTTTCGTTGTGGCACCCTAGTTGTTCATTGATTGCTTTCTCATATGTGCCTTGACCGTGGGGCTGCAGCAGACCGAGTAACCCCTTGCTCATACCAGCGACCTTATATCCAGCTGGTGAGGAGCCTTGCTCAAACCAGATGAGCCCGCGCTCAAGCTGGCAACCTCGGGGTCTTGAACCTGGGTCCTCTGCATCCCAGTCCAACACTCTATCCACTGCACCACCGCCTGGTCAGGCAAAAATACATTAAATTTTTAATAAAAGAAATAGTTTTGGTAGATGGTCGCAAAGGTTCACATATTGAAAATAAATAACCCGCCCTGGCCAGTTGACTCAGTGGTAGAGCCTTGGCCAGGCGTGTGGATGTCCTGGGTTGAATTCCCTGTTAGGGCACACAGGAGAAGTGACCATTTAATTCTCTCCCCCGCCCTCTCTCTTGCTCTTCCCCTGCCACAGCCATGGCTTGATTGGTTCGAGCACATTGGCCCCAGGCGCTGAGGATGGCTCTGTGGAGCTTCCATCTCAGGCAGTAAAAATAGCTTGGTTGGAGCATGGCCCAAGATGGGCAGAGCATCAGCCCCAGACGGGGGTTGCTGGGTAGATCCCCATCGGGCGCATGTGGGAGTCTGTCTCTGTATCTCCCTTACTGTCACTTAGAAAAAACAAACAAAAAAATTAAATGAATAACCCAAAGAGCCTTGATTTTTTGCTTAGGCTGAATTATCTTCTATGTATAAAACCTACTCTGTTTTGTCCAGTTGTTTTTCATAAATTATTCCCATTTTGTCATAAAGTCTATGAATGGCACAGTGAGAGTCATTATTAGATCCACTAACAACCACTACTATTATTTCAAATCCTCTTCTCTTACCTTCTTTAATCCTGTTCAGTAAGAAGTTTCTAGGAAATACCATAGATCTCAGATATCTGAAATACAGATTGAGCTGCCTCTTACTTTAACTCATCTTCATGGGACTGAATGAGGCAGGCGCAAGGAAAAAACTTCATTAAGACTATAAGGATCCACTCTTTGGTCTGCATGGGGTGTCCAGATACTGAGGAAAACTGAAGTCAAACAGGCTTTCTTTCCTTGAGCCGTTTGAACACCTGAATTTCAGACTTAATCTGTTTGAACCTCAGCCCTGTCATTTGTATAATAGAATTATATTTATGGTATGTTCTTTCAAAGGTTTTTTATGATGATTAAATAAATGCTAAATGGGAAAGCAAATTTTTGATGAAGTGCAAAATAACTGAAAGAGGATATTAACCAATTACAATTCTCAGTGTTAATTTTATGTTACTTTCCTGGCATTCCCCAGGACAGAAACCCAGTGGTTTGAACTAGAATTCACCCTAAAGGGGCAGAACTGCATTAAAAGTATCAGATGGTATCTTCTGCCACCAAGTTTTCGTCTTAAGGATTGATCTAAGTAGGCATATATATATATTTGAGCGTGGTGGCGCAGTGGATAAAGTGTTGACCTTGGAACACTGTGGTCGCCAGTTCGAAACCCTGGGCGTGCTTGGTCTGGGCACATACAAGAAGCAGTTGATGCTTCCCATCCCCCTCCCATTTCACTCTCTTCCCCTCTCTCACCTTTCTCTAAAATCAATAAATTTTTTTAATCTAAAAAATAAAAAAAGAACATTTAGCCAAATGAATATGACATACCTTGAAAATGTATTTTAATTCAGTAATCCAATAGAATGAAGAGCTAACAAATGTACTTGAAAAGTAACTTATTTACTTAGCAGGCTTGAGAGACTTATTGTGAAGTTTAGTTTAGGATTAAAATATTGTTTTCTTCTGCAGAATCCAAAGAAGTTTGAAGATGTTTTTGACGAAATGATCTATTTTTTAGAGCAGACTGATCACTGGGATAGTACTGAAATGGAACTTGCTGCTAGAGGAGTAAGTTCAGATTTTTAAATAATAGTTATTCCCCTTAGTTATTCATACATAGTATTTGCATAATTTAAAGCCACTCTTTCCTTGCCCTTGTTAAACTGACAGTAAAATCCATTACGTGGTGGTGGTTATGACAGAGTCATAAACAATAGCAACCACAGGCTTTATACATGGGGGCAGCAATTGAAAATGATTGTTTTTTTAAAAGCCTTTCTATTCCCTCCCTCCCTCTCTCCTGCCCTCCCTCCCTTCCTTCTTTTCTTCTTCCTAAAAGTCAAGAGCGGGCCCTAGCAGGGCAGTGATGGTGGCCTGTACAGAAATGGTTTCAGATGGGCAGCTCACTGGGATATTGGCTCCATATACAGGATCAAATTAATATATTGAGAATAATTGAGCCAGGCTTCTTAACGTTGGAGAAGGGAAGTATAAAAAGCTTGGATTGGATTGGGAGCTGTCATTGTGAATTCATAGTTCATAATAGATATAGGCAGATATAGAAATAGATATAAAGGCTTGCATATACACTTCCCAGCTCTCTTCACTGAGAGGGTCTGGGCAGCAGTAATATCTCAAAAGAAATTACTCCTCGAGGGCACACAGATCTTGGCTTCTGTGTGCTACTCTCCACTAAAAAAAGAAAACTAGGACTCCTTGGAGAAATGGCTGATTTCAGCACTGGAATAGGGAAAGTACATGATGACCCTGGAACACTTCGTTGTAATGGAAACTTAAAGAATGAGTTTGCACGGGGCTAAAAAGCTTTCTATGCAGAGAAAACAGCAGGAACAGAGACCAGAGGCATAGCCTTTCCTTCTCCAGTGTTCCCTTGCGTGGTGAAGGAATTAGTGTCTATTCGGCTGTGCAGGCCGGTAAGCTGGGACTCCTTTACACCTCCCTGGTCCTCACCTACTTTATGCTTTCCTCTCTTAAGTTTTGTCAGTTTAAACTTCTAAATATCTTTTAATTTCTTCAACTTTTCTCTATTCCTGCCAGCCCCACTGTAGTCTGAGTAACTTGTCTTTCCCTGGCCTACACAGATTCGCCTTCCCTTATCCTCTGCCTGCTCCTCTCCCCGCCGTCACTTTCTCCTCTCCACTCCACTGTCCGCGGTGCTGCCAAATGGTCTTGAGAAAAGAGAAATCTCCTCATCCATCTCCCCTCCACCACTGCCCCTCTAAAATACTGTGAAGATAAAATCCAAAATCATTACCACAGGCCGTAAACTCTGCAGCAGTTGTCCTTTCCTCCTTGTCTCGCCTCTGTGCTCTCTGTAGAGCGAGCTACAGCACAATTGCTGTGACTTTCTTTGACTCAACATCACTGTGTTCCATTCTGACCTTAAAGTCCTTGACGAGGCATTTCCTGTACCTGGATGCTTCCCTGAAGAATGCCCTCTGTGACGTCCAGTCTAGATTAGGACCTCCACCATAAGTTCTCACAATACCTTAACTGTGCTTATCACAGTTTGTAATTGTGTCTTTGCGAGATTATTTGTTGGTTTCCCCCACTAAACTCTAAGCACCTCGTTTACTCTGTAAGTCTGAGCGCCTCGTACAGCATGTTGCACGATACAGTATGCATGAATGAAGGGCAGAGCAAGAGGTTCATGATGTCGTGGAAAGGGCAGACCATGCCATTAACTCAATAACAAAGCAGAATGAACTTTGTGGATTCCATAATAAAAGCACAAAGGATGCCTAGAATAGAGTGCAGGGAGAGATTAATTTCACCTGATGGGATCAAGGAAGGAGTAGCTGTCATGTGACTTGCAGTTTCAGGGGTTGAGTTGTTTTCCTGTGTCTCTCTTCTTCCTCTCTGTTTGTCAGAGATATAATCTATCAATATTAAACACACCGAGCTGTTACAAAATATGAAGCCCTGGCTCAGACTTTATTTTAGCTCTATGTAGTAATAATTTCTGTTTTAACTCATAATTTAATGCAGGTGAAAAATCTCAATTTTTATGATGTTGTTCTGGATTTTATACTAATGGATTCCTTTGAAGATTTAGAAAACCCACCCACAGCTATACAGAATGTAGTAAATAATCGCTGGTTAAACTCCTCCTTCAAAGAAACCGTAAGTGGACCAGCATCTCCCATTAAGTTAAATTAAAAAAAAAGAAACTAAGTGGTGGTTTATCTTGCTCAGCCATGTAAATTTAATGGAAAATGGTCGGAACTGGGAAGATTAATAAGATTTCGTGCAAATTGCCTATAGAATGAATAGTGCGGACACTGAGCTCACCCTTTGACATTGGGATCAGATGTGTATAATATATAACATCTTCAGAGGGATTTCCTTCTTGGCTCTCTCTCAGCCCTAGCCTTCACCTAAAGTGCTGAGTATTTCCTTAGATCTAAAAACAAAACCAAAAACACTACCTCAGGCTTCATACTAGTTCTGGCCTAATAAAAAAATTGTTTATAACTGAAATGGCTCTATGACTAAACTGAAATATAACAGCTCTAGTCAAAAGACAATGTATATATTTTTAGAGAAAAATATGGGAATTCATGTTCTAAATTCTATTAAAAATTAAGGGAGAAACAAATAAGCATGTGTCCCTCTCTAAGAAAACAGGTTTAAACTATATTCTATACTTAGAATGTTTTCAGTTTTTTCATACTCAAATTTATATTTGACATTGTTTTTTTTGTTGGGCTTTTAGTGTGTACCTAAAAGTAGGTGGGATAGATAGATATTCATGATGAAGTTTGAATACCTTTAAAAAATGTTCCAGTGGGCTATTTCACAATTATTTTGCGAATTCCTGATATTAAATTTCAAAAGTTTTAATAAATCCGCTTTTACTTCAAAATATGTGTTAGCCATTAAAAAAGGTGCGTGTTATGTTCATTTCCATAACTAATTTGGTAAATTAACCTTGATCAAAGTTGGGTCATTCCACAGTAGGGTCAGATTTATTTGGGATCCATTTGAGTGTTTTGTCTGTCATTATAGTTGTATTTTTTAGTTCTTCATTTGGATAAACTATTAGCTTTTCCCACAGTTATTTCCAATAGTACTATTCTTGGGGGGAAAAGGCACTTTGCATTGTTATGCATAAAACACTCATTGTGTATGTGATTCTGTGTATACATATTTTTACTCTTTTCCTATAGGAACAGAATTTAAGAAGTCTGAGAGTTGTATTATAATTGCAAAGGTCATTGTTCCAGAGTTCAGCACTTTTTATCTCTAGAGACTTTGTATTTATTTTTAAAATTTATAAAAACAACACCCTTTCACAAATATTTACAAAAGATAGAAGGGACCTGGACTAATACTTATTAATAGTTAATGTTTTGAACATTTTAGACCCATCAACTTTGAGTCTCTAATACTCTTCTAAATGGAAAGTTTATATAGTTATAAATTTAAGTCTTGCTTTTTCCCCTCTACATATATTTAGGCTGTGGCTTCAAGTTGTTGGTCGGTGCTGAAACAGAAAAGGCAACAGATGAAGGTAAAATACCTGGGACTTCTTTGTTAAGGAATTTGAGGCTCCTGTCAAGAAAACAGCTGAGTCAGTTCTGCAGTGGAAATGGCAGGTCATAAGGACCATCCCTAAAGCTAGATAAGTGACTTATGCTACATAGTTGACTTCTCCTTTTTGGAATTCTTTCTCCTCCTTCCTTAACATCATGTAGAGTTCAGCATAGCAAGTATTGAGGCATGCCTGGGATTTCCATGAAGTGGGAGAGAGTTAGGGTTAGAGACAGCTCTTTTTTTTTAGTTTTTTAGTTTTTGTTTTTTTATTCAATGATGTTTAAGATTTTCAAAAATTGTTTAGTAGAGTGGTTTCCACTTCATGTAATTCAATTGGGAAATAATGATTTGATTCCAATAGCTGTTTTATTCAAATGAGAGACTCCATGAAAAAGTCTCAGAGTTTATATCCTGTTTCCATGTTGCACACTCTTCAGCCCGTCTCACCCACTACATACTGCTCTCACCGTCACTCCATGAGAAAGGGCGTGGTTCTGGAATGAGACTGCTTGGTTTCAAATACCACTCACTAGCCAGACCTCTAGTAAGCTGCTTAACCTTTCTATAACTTAGTTTCCTCATCTCTAAAAAAGAGTTTAGTATCTCCCTCATGGGTTTTTGAGAATTACATGCATAATACTTAGAACAGTGTTTGGCATAGTGCATTTTGCAAGTGTTGGTTATTGTATTATTTGCCCACCTACCTGTAGTATTTTATCATATCTGAATTTCCCAGTCCGATCCTTGTAACTGAAGTATTGCCAAGTGCAGTGTTTCCAAAGTACCATTCTTACAGTATCTTCAGAAGTTTCTTATTAAAAATAATTCTGGAGACCATATATTAGAATAATTCTTATTTTAAATAATCCCAGAGACCCAGGGCTTTAAACAAGTTCCCAAAATGATGAATATAAACTGTAATGTTTGAGAACCACTGGTTTAGGGCTAAGGAACAGACTTGTAGACGGGGTTAGATTCTCACATAGCCAGTGTGAGGAGGGGCAAGTTACAATCAGCTGACGTTGTTTTCCTGTTTGCAAAATGGAGTTAATGTCTGCTTCATAAGGCTGTCTTAAGGATGAAATGAGATAGCTTAATTTGAACATAAAATTAAGAGTAAACATTAAAAAGTTTAGTTTTTAATGGTAGTTTTCATAATTATATTATCATTATATCTAACTTTATTTTTTCTTAGCATGAATCTTGTGCCTTAGACTAGTCTTCGCCTCTTGAGGAACTACTTCCTGTGCCTGGAATGCCATACCCTATTCTCTGTACCTAAATAAATCTTACCTTCTGTTGAATTCAACTTAACAGTTTCTACTTGGTGATCAACAGTTCTTCCTTGGTGAAGCATATCTTCTACTTCAGCCCATGCTAACTTCTTACCTGTGAAAACTCCTAAGACAGAGTCTGTATGAGGTTTAGAATTTTATTTTATTTTCAGGGTTTTTTTGTTGTTTGTTTTTTTCTTTTCTTTTTTTTTGTATTTTTCTGAAGTTGGAAACGGGGAGGCAGTCAGACAGACTCCCGCATGCGCCCAACCGGGATCCACCCAGCATGCCCACCAAGGGGTGATGCTCTGCCCATCTGGGGCGTTGCTCTGTTGCAACCAGAGCCATTCTAGTGCCTGAGGCAGAGGCTATGGAGCCATACTCAGTGCCCGGGCCAACCTTGCTCCAATGGAGCCTTGGCTGCGGGAGAGGAAGAGAGAGAGAGAGAGGAAGGAGAGGGGGAGGAGTGGAGAAGCAGATGGGCACTTCTCCTGTGTGCCCTGGCCGGGAATCGAACCTGGGACTCCTGCACACCAGGCTGACACTCTACCACTGAGCCAACCGGCCAGGGCTGAGGTTTAGAATTTTAATGTATGTAGAATATCTTTTATACTAGAGTAATAATTTCAGTGCATCCCTGATAACTTTTTGGCCTTCACTAGCTAGCTGTGTGTGATTTAGGGCAGGTTATTTTATTCCTCTGAGGTATCACTTTTTACATATTAAAATGTTGGCATGACCTACTTTTTCAGGAACATTTTATTAAATTAAATAGAACCTAGCACATTATCTGAAATATAATGAGTACTCATTAAATGGTAATTCTCCTATATTTCTTTTTTCTTTTTTTTTGTGACAGAGACAGAGAGAGAGGGACAGACAGACAGGAAGGGAGAGAAATGAGAAGCATCAATCCTTTGATGCAGTTCCTTAGTTGTTCGTTGATTGCTTTCTCATATGTGCCTTGACCCCGGGGGCTACAGCCAAACTAGTGACCCCTTGCTCAAGCCAGCCACCTTGGGCTTAAGCCAGCGACCATGGGGTTATGTCTATGATCCCACGTTCAAGCCAGCAACCCCATGCTCATGGTGGTGAGCCCACTACTCTAAAACTGGATGAGCCTGCATTCAAGCCAACAACCTCAAGATTTTGAACCTGGATCCTCTGCATCCCAGGCCGATGCTTTATCCACTTGCCACCAGCTGATCAGGCTTGAGTAGAACTTTTTAAAAGTCAATACCATGGTGGTCTCCTTAATCCTAAAAATTATACTGCTAAGGAACACAATGCCATTCTTGTTTTTGCTTGGTTACAACACTGATATGATTGCTTTTTTTAAAAAAGTATTTTCATGAAGTGAAAATACCTTTAATAAATAACATTTTTCAGCATATTTGAAACTATTGGATAGGTTATGAAATCTACAGAAGACATTCTGTGACTGAAAGCTCCTTGTAAGTTCATTAACTTTCTTACTAGACTGGCTCATCACTGACCCCTGGTCTTCCCTCAAAAAGAGCTGGCCATATGATGGATGGCAATTTAAGTTTCTAAAGGGCAAACACATTCAAAAAGGTAAAAATAACTCAATTCTCCTTTACTTCCTAACAGATCCCGGATGGATTCTTTGCCCATTTTTATGCCATTTGTGAGCACATCAGCCCTGTCCTAGCCTGGGGTTTTTTGGGTCCTAGAAATTCTCTCTATGATATATGTTGCTTCTTCAAGGTATGTCTAGTCATTGAACCATTTCTTCTTCTTCTTTTTTTTAATCAAAGAGCCGATAAGGTATTATTCTCGTGTGTGTGTGTGTGTGTGTGTGTGTGTGTGTAAGAAAGTTATTTAAAGGTAAAGTTATGGAAGCCACCTAAATTCAGTGTTTAAGTGCCAGTAGATTATGTAGATTCGGTGCTTTACCCTGGAGTAGATGCAAGTCCATCACCTTATTCTTTCCTCTGCGATGGATGCATGTTCTTGGATGGAGTTTTGATGTTACTGTAGTCAATTTGTTCTTCATGACTGGATGCTTTGAAATTCATAAAATAAATAATATCCGTCTTTATTGCTCATGTGACAATTTAGAAATAATTCTGGTTCAAGGTAATATGAATGATGAAATCCCAATTATGAGAAATAATATGAGAGTTTAAAGTTGTAGTTGAATGTCAGTAATTTAAATTTGCCAAAACACAAGTGACATAGCTCACTGAAGAATTTTCTGCTTGGCAGAGTGTCAAGAAAAGTCACACTATTTTAGTAGCCTTGTGTTTAGGCTGAATCTCAAGGAGTAAATGTAACCAAGTATGAATTTGAAAGTTTTTGATGTTTGAAAGTTCAGATGTTTTACTATACCCTTCATTAAAAAAATAAAATTATGTTTATGTTCTGTTAATGTAGCATTTATATAAATGATTTAGGAAATGTTTATTTTCCTATCATTCAAAACTCACTATTTTTTGACTAGTTTACTTAACCTCCCAAATTTAAGGTAAGGTAGGGTATGTATAGTGGGGAAATTTTGGATAATGATAATTAATGAACAGTTTGACTCTGGCAAATCATACTTTGTCCTCCTTTTCTTATCTATAAAACGAGAGAGCTTGACAGGTTGATTGCTGGCAACTCTTCCAGTTACAAAATCCAGTGACTCTAAGAACTCTGCCTTCTTACTACTTCTTAGCATTTGATTTCTGTGGGATAGAAATGAAATATTTCTGTTTTTTACTCTTTGGAATTTTTTTATTTTCATGATGGCATAGCATCCTGAGACTTAATAGTTTGTAGTATACAATTGCTTAAAATGAGTTTCAGCACAAGTATTAACTTTTTTTCATTGATATGAGATCTGAAATTATTTTTATTTTGCATATATCTTAAATATTTTTCTGAGATCAGTCAAGTATTTTTATGTACAGAAAAATATACACTTAAAACAAATTATAATTATCGGAAGTAGTTTACTATTCTTTTTTCTTTCTTAATTTTTTTTATTAAGTGAGAGGTGAGGAGGCAGAGAGTCTGACTCCTGCATGCAGCCACTGGGATCCACCTAGCAGGCCCCCTACTGGGGGATGCTCTGCCCACCTGGGGCTGCTGCTCCATTGCTCAGCAACCGAGCTATTTTAGTGCCTGAGGTGAGGCCATGGAGCCATCCTCAGTGCCCAGGGCCAACTTGCTCAAACCATTTGAGCCATGGCTATAGGAGGGAGAGAGAGAGAGAAAGAGAGAGAGAGAGAGGAGACAGAAAGAGAGAGAAGGAGGAAGGGGAGGGGTGGAGAAGGAGATGGTTGCTTCTCCTGTGTGCTCTGACCAGGAATTGAACCCGGGACTTCCACACACCAGGCTGATGCTCTACCACTAAGCCAACTGGTCAGAGCCTAGTTTACTCTTCTTAAAATAGTACCAGTACTCATAGGAAACATTGAAAACTTCAGTTATTGGGAAAGGACTAATAATAACCCCTTACCTTTATACAGTGCTGTAGAGGTTACAGGTATTTTCTTTTTTAAAATTGAATTTATTGGGGTGACATTGGTTAATAAAATTATATGGGTTTTGCCCTAGCCAGATGGCCTGGTTGGTTAGAGTGTTGTCCAAAATGTGAAGGCTGTGGGTTTGATCCCTGGTTGGGGCACATACAGGAACAGATCAATGTTTCCGTTTCTTTCTATCTCTCTCTAAAGTCAATAAATTTAAAAAAGTTTTTTAAATTAAATGGTTTTCAGGTGTATGGTTTTATAATACATCATCTGTGTATTGTAGTGTGTGTTCCCCACCCCAAGTCAAACCTCCTTTCCTCACCACTTACCCCCCTTTACCTTCTTCTACCTCTCCTACCCCTACAGGTATTTTCTAGGGATGTTTTCAAATCATAACATCAGCCCTGAGTAGTAGTAAAAAAAAAAAAGAGAGAGAGAAAATGAGAGCACAGAGGTTTAATCACTTGTTCAATGTCCCTTTTCCAACGAGATAAGAAAGGAGCACTGGAATGCAGGCCTTCTGACTCCTAATTTAATGCATGTTACAACATTAGTAACTATTTAGATTTAACGTAATTTTGGTCTAATAAGTGCAAATTTGTTTTGTATTTATTTTCCAGAATCAGGTTCTTTTCTTTCTCAAAGACATCTTTGACTTCGAGAAAGTCCGCTATTCCTGCGTAGAGACTTTGGCTGAAGACCTCATGCAGTTACTCATTCGCCGCACTGAACTTTTACTGGCCTATCTTGGAGCTGATGCACTGAGGCACACGAGTAGTTGTATAAGTAGTCATGGTCCTGTTATGTCCAGTGGCCTAGTGGAAGCCAAAGTACAGTAGGGATCATAAAAAGAAGACAGTTTGAGTGTGCTGTGACATATGAACTGTTGGTTCTGTCACATATACTATACAGAGTTGGTGGATATGGACTCAGGGAGGGAAACAAAATCTAGTAAAGAAAGAGTGACCGTACTGTACTTACACAGAAGTTCTGTCATTGAATCCCTGTGTAGTGTATCCAAAGCAGCTTTTTACAGTCTTTAGGTAATAATTTAAGTTATGAAATGTTGCATATTTTTACAGAAATATTGCTTGAAATGAAGCCAGTACTTGGAGTTAATTGATTTGTCATCTCAAAACTGTCTGAAATGTCCAGTATTACTCTCAAAGGCTCCATTTTTATGCTTTGCACCTTGAAATTATACACTTTAGCTAAGATTTGTGAGACCCACACATACTGGAATATATTACTCCTAATGTCGACAAACTTAACTTTGCCTGAAAATGTATTTTTAATTGTAAAGTTATTTGTTTAATCAAGTTTAGATAGTAGTGGTATAATTATGACTGCTTACATTATTGCTTGTGTGTTTGCTTATGTATTTGAATTGAGGAAATTGTAATGGCTGAGTATTGTTATAGAACATTTAAATAAGTTGACATTGAGAAGTTTACAAGTTATAAGTTTATATTAGATTTACTGCAGTTGCCAAAATATATTACTGTTGGTCCTAGATGTTACAACAGACAAAAGAAATTTATTTTATCTTTTTATAGATTAAAGCCTTTTTTCTCTTAAATGAATATTGATTTAAAAGATAACATTTATTAATTATGATAGGCAATTAAAATTTTTTCTGTGTAGCTTTGAGACTATCTCCCAATATCTGAAGTTAATTAATCTTGGTAAAGTAAAATAATTTCTTCTTTCTCCTTCTACAAAACTGGTTGTTGGTTATTCTCAAAGAGAATTTAGCACATTTTCACATTCTGTGTTCAAATTTAAAAAATACTTATACCATAGTGAGGTTTTAAAGAAGGGGTTTTTTTCCCCTCATGAATCTAGAACAAAATGTATTTAATGGTATGGAAGTATGTTTCATGTCCTTTATGATAAATATATGAACAAGTGGGTTGTTCATATAAGTTCTTTAGAATATATTAGATACTTTCAGAGTTATACCAGTTTTGTGTTTAAATCATAAACCACTATTTGGAGTGGCTGACTCAGAATATCAGTAGATGGGATTTGTTGATTTTGTTTTTAAAGTGGGTAGGCTTTATTAATTTTAGGAGTGAGTTACCCAGAAGGATTTAAATATATTTTTTTAGAATGCATTTTTAGAGTAAAGTGCCTAATTTCTGATTAATGAATAGAAAATGGAAAGTTGGGGAAAAGCATAGTCTTTTAGGGTTTTAAATTTACATATGTGCCACATTTATGTAACAGTAGTTAGACAAAATATGAGATTCAGCATTTCATGCTGTTTTCATGTACTGTGTTACATACTGTAGTGTACAGGTTATAGCATTAAACAATATGAAATATTGTTCTAATGATTTTTGAGTAGCTCATTGACTTTTCTTATATATATTCTTAGTTTAAGAATTGGCTATTTATAATTCTATTATTAATGGAGGAGTATTTAGAGGTATCAAAGCTAGAATATTCCATTATGTAATGTTTTACTTTTCCATTTGTATCTTATATTTTTAGCTTCTTGTTGAGGTACCATTGACCTTGAACAATTCACATACATACAGACACATGTGTGCAAACACATTCCCACTGTCATATAGGCAAGACAGTATTTGCTTATATTAATTTTTCTGTTTGGGGAGGGACAAATTATTTAAGATGTGGTTTTATAAACAAAGCTCGCAGTAAACTTGATTTCTATTTGAGGGAGATATGGCTTGAAATCTATTTTGAGGAATTGCACTATTTAATAATGCTGCTTCTATATAAGGTAACTGAGGAATTTATTTCATCAGCTAAATGAATGGCTTTCCAGAAGGTGTTTTGTTTTTTTTTCTTTTATATTTTACCTTTAAAAAAAAGTTACCCATATATATTCAAGAGGTTGATTAGTTTTTGGTCGGTTTGGTAGCTACTACATATATACTTGAGTAAGATGCTTTCTTTGTGGCCTTTAACAAAAGAGTCAAGAATGACCAAATAGAATTTCAGGGTAGTAGGTATAGGAAAAACTTATCTATTGAAAGAGAAGAAACGACCTTTTAAAAGAAACATCTCTTAAAAATGTTTTTGACCACAGAAGAGTACTTAAGGCATATGTACCCATTTCATTTGCCTTGAAATTGGGTTAAACAGTTAATGTTTTAAATTTTTTTTAAAAAAAGATTTAAACTAGTTTAAAACCTTTTAGGATAAAACTCTGTTTAACATTTACTCATGATACTATTATCAGAAAATTCCCATTTTTTGAGTAACTTCTTGCCATGAGTCCTATTATATACTCCCTATGTAAATTATAAGGACCTTGAATTAATCTTGAGAAATGGTTTTTTTCCCCTCTTCTGTTTTCTGGAAGAAAAAAGATAAGTGTTCAGGTGATTTATACTTGGTAATTTTTTTTCCCATTTTGGTTTCTCTACATTTTTTTTTCAACTAAAAGGCTAGTTATTTTTATTTATTTTTATTTATTTATTTTTAGTTTAGTGAGAGGAGGGGAGGCAGAGAGACAGACTCCTGCATGTGTCCCGACTGGGATCCACCTGGCAAGCCCACCAGGGGGTGATGCTCTGCTCATCTAGGGCCCTTGCTCCATTGCAACCGGAGCCATTTTAGTACCTGAGGCTGAAGCCAAGGAGCCATTCTCAGTGCTCGGGGCCAACTCTCTCTAATTGAGCCTTGGCTGCAGGAGGGGAGGAGGGAAGGACGAGAAGGGCAGGAGTGGAGAAGCAGAGGGGCACTCCTTCTGTGTGTCCTGACTGGGAATCGAACCTGGGACATCCACATGCCAGGCTGGCCAAAGCTCTACCATGGAACCAACCGGCCAGGGCCAAGGCTAGTTATTTTTAAATGTCAAAATGAGATTATCTTTTTAAAAAGAAACCAATTTTTTCATATCATTATAGTCAACTTCGAAGAACTTTCTCTCATTAAGTAGTATTTTTTATTTACATCTACTTACTATGATTATATTAATTTGTTAAATTAACTGACTTTTAAAAAATATTTAAAACTTTTCTTGCCTTAAGATGTAACATTTTCTATTGAAATGATTACCTAAGGAATGATTATTTGCATTACAAAGGAATACTTTATCATTCCTTTAATCATATGAAATAGGAATGCCAAAGTAACATTTAATATACTTCCCCTGTGACCTTTCATAATCAGAAATTCTAATTGTGTTTGTAAATTAATCTGCTTTTATTTTAATGTGAACACATTAGGAAATTATTTGGAATATGCATTTTAAAGTGATTATATGATTTAGGCTGAATTAAAGATTTTGGTTATTTACTTGAATTAATCTAATTTAGAAATATCTCTATATGTGGGACTTAGGAATTTGTCTAATCTATGATTAATGGAAATAAGTGCATCCTTTTTTTTGTTCCCATGATTGTATCATGTTATTGTTTTGCTTAGTTTCAGAACAACCATGTATTAGCTTTATTTGGCTGACATCAGTAAATGTGTCTGTTTTCTAAATGTAAGGACTGCACTAATTTATGTAAAAGTGAAATACTATGTAGCAGGAAAAAGTAGCACTGGCTCTGTAGTCAAAATAAGCACTATAACATGGATGTATTTCTGCTACTGCCAAATAAAAATGTGATGGTATAGCCTGCTGATGTATTGACTGTTTTATTCAATGCTTATGTATTGCAAGGTCACCTTTGTCGCACTTTCAGTCTCCATAAGACCTCACATATACAGGCATAAGAGTACATAGACAACTGCGAAAGCATTGAAATTAAATGTAAAAATTTTGTTTATGTATTAACTGGTAGAAAAGACAGTTTCATGATGAGTGAAGTCAGTATACTGTCTTTTAATTAATAAAGTGTTTCAATTAATAATTGAACACAATAAAAAGGTACCCTATTGATGTACATGCATCCATCCTGTTCAGACTTCTCCCTTTGCCACCACTTCTTGGTTGGTATTCAGACACATTTAGTCGAGGACAGGGACGCTGCCTGGGGACCACTGTGGACACCAGATGCTGAGAGGGTTTACCTGGGTGAACAAATAGTACTCTTGATTTGGGACTTTTAATAATGAGGTTTATTTTAGGATAATTAAATATGTTTAAAACTATTAAATGTACTAAAGTATATAATTTAATAAGCAAACCAGGCAAATAGGAGTGGAATCTCTTCCTAGTTAGGACATAGGCTTGAGGATAGACTAGAAAACCAGATCAGCATCTCAGTCTCATCTTGTGTTTTCTCTGTCGTCCTTCACAGGCTGTAGCACTTACATGGACTTAACGTTTGGCAATTAAAACATCTCCCTGTGTGTTTAAAATACTTCTCAACAGGCATCTCAGTGTCCTATTACCCTGTTTGTAGGGCTTTGCTGGAACTCTGTGTAAGCTCACTCGGTTTGTCCACTGTCATTCTTGCTGTGCTCTTGACAGCTGTTTTTGATGTGGTGTTTCTTCCTCTACTCTGTGTTCTGGAAACTTTTCCTGCCACTTCTCCTTTCATCCCCTTCTCTCCTGACGCTACTGACGTGGTTGGTCAGGCCATGCAGCTCTTTTGCGGAGGTTCATGCTGTTTTTTTCTGCACCTGGACAGTGAAAAGCTTTAAGTAGCCATCATTTGGGCAGGAAAGGACTGATTTTGGTTCAGGGAAAAAAGTGAACTTTTCTTCTATGACACTTATTTTTTACGTAAAAACCACAACAAAGCAACTGGTACATCAAACACCACCTCAGTGTTTTGCTTCTAACTGTCTCTTATGTGTGTTGCAAAGCCTTTCACAATGTACGTTTATATATAGGAAATTCTGGAACTTTTATGTTTTGCTATGTTTGAAATAATACTTGATTATAAAGAAGCACTTTGACATTTGAAAGCACTGGGAATATATAGCTTCCAGAACTTTGCAAATTCTTTAGTAACACTGAGAGAATAGGTCCAGGGACTTTAAAGAGGACTGAATGCTTAATGTGATAGAAGATGAATAATTTTAAAAAATAGGTTAAAGCAGGTGTATTTATTATCTGTTGCTGCATAACAATTGTCCTAGATTTAGCAGTTTTACACAAATGTTATTTCGCATAGTTTCTGGGGGTTGGGAATCCAGGGGTGGCTGGTTTTGGTGCTTCTAGCTTAGGGTCTCTCCTGGGATTGCATTTATCTGAAGGTTTGACTAGGGCTGGAGGAATTGTTTCCAAGATTTGTGCACTCGCTTGGCCAGTGGTGGTGCAGTGGATAGAGAATCACCTGGGATGCTGAGGTCCCAGGTCCAGAACCCAGAGGTTGCCAGCTTGAGCACAAGCTCATCCGGCTTGAGCACAGGCTCACCAGCTTGAGCGTGAGGTTGCCAGCTTGAGTGTGGGATCATAGACGTGACCCCATGATCGCCGGCTTGAGGCCAAGGTCGCTTGCTTGAGCAAGAGGTCACTGGCTCTGCTGAAGCCCCCTGATGAAGGCACATATGAGAAGCAATCAATGAACAACTAAAAGTCATGCAACTACAAGTTGATGCTTATCTCTCTACCTGCCTGTCTCTCTCTCTCTGTCTCTTTTCCTCTCACTAAAAAAAAAAAAAAAAAAAAAAAAAGTTTGTGCACTTACATGGCTGTTGTCAGGGCACTTTAAGTCCTTGCCACATGAGCCTCTTAACAGTGTTGTCTGAGTATCTTTAAAACATGGTGGCTGGTTTTCCCCAGAGTGAATAACTCAAGAGATATCATGGCAAAAGCTGGAGTATCTTTTATAACCTGGAATTAGAAGTGTCATACCATTACTTGTGCCATATACTATTAGTCACACAGAACAACCCTGACACAGTGTTAGAGGAGATTACACAAGGGTTTGAATACTAGGAGACAGGATCATTTGGGTCACTTTGGTGGCTGGTTGCCGCAGCAAGAAATCATCATAAACATAGATAGTTTAGACATTTTAAATGAATAAATGTACATTCTTTGGCTAATCTTTTTTTAAAATTAAATTGATTTTAGAGAGAGAAAGGGCAGAGACAAATATCTATTTTGTCTGCATTTATTGGTTGATTCTTATATGTGCCTTGACCAGGGTCGATCCTACAACCGTGGCTTTATTGGGATGACACTAATCAATTGAGCACCTGGCCAGGGCTCTTTGGCTAATCCTTTGGTGTAGAGTCAGGGTCTTTACTTGGTATTCTGAAATATCTTTATTACATAAATTTCATCTGTAAATCATCATCTCGGTTTCTGGTTTACCTTTTAAAGGAGAAGGGAAAACTTACTTGAAAGCACTCAGTGCTGATTCTTCTTGATTTTTATAATTTTGTACCCAATTTTTTACATTTGTCTTCCCAATACCTAGTTTGATGACAATTTTATTGCATCAGAATCTTCTACATTTGTTTCTCTTTAGCCCCCTTTGTATTGAATTTACTGAGGTGACACTGGTTAACAAAATTATATACAGGTTTCAGGTGCTCAGTTTCACAATACATCATCTGTACCCTGTATTGTGTGTCCACCCCTGTCCCCAAGTCAAGTCTCCTTCCATCACCATTTATCCCTCATTTACCCTCTTCTAGTTCCCCTCCCCCCCTCCCCTCTGGTTATCACCATACTATCATCTGTCCAAAGTTTTCTTTTCTTTGCTAATCCCTTCACCATTTTTACCCACTCCACAGCCCCTATCCCCTCTGACAGCTGCCAGTCTGTTCTCTGTATCTATGAGTCTGTTTCTATTTTGTTAGTTCATTTTGTTCATTAGATTCCACATGTAAGTGAAATCATGTGGTACTCGTCTTTCTCTAACTGGCTTATTCACTTAGTGTAATACAATACAGGTCTGTTCATGCTGTAGCAAAAGGTAAGATTTCCTTCTTTTTAATTTTTTTATTTTTACTTTTATTTTTTTTATTTTGTGAGAAGAGGGGAGGCAGAGACAGACTCCGCATGCACCCCGACTGGGATCCACTCAGTGAGTCCACTATGGGGCAATGCTCTGCCCATCTGGGGCCCTTGCTCTGTTGCAACCAGAGCCATTTTATAGCTCCTGAGGTGGAGGCCATGGCACCATCCTCAGCACCCAGGGCCAACGTTTTCCAATCAAGCCATGACTGCAGGAGAGAAAGAGAAGAGAGAGAGAGAAGTGAAAGGGGGAGGGGTGGAGAAGCAAAAGGGAGCTTCTCCTGTGTACCCTGACCAGAAGTTGAACCCGGGACATCCACATGCCAGGCTGATGCTCTACCACTGAGCAAACTGGCCAGGGTTCCTTTTTTTTTTTTTTTACAGCTGAGTACCATTTCATTGTGGAAATGTATCACAGATTATTTATTCATTCATCTACTGATGGACATTTGGGGTGCTTCCAAATCTTGGCTATTGTAAATAATACTGCAATGAATGTAAGGGTGCATATATTCTTTTGAATTAGTATGTTGGGTTTCTTTTTTGTGTGTGCATGCGTGTATTTTTCTGAAGTGAGATTCGGGGAGGCAGAGAGACAGACTCCCACATGCGCCTGACTGGGATCCACCCGGCAAGCCCACAAGAGGGTGATGCTCTGCCCATCTGGGTCGTTATTCCATTGCAACCGGAGCCATTCTAGCGCCTGAGGCAGAGACCATGAAGCCATCCTCAGAGCCTGGGCCAACTTTGCTCCAGTGGAGCCTTGGCTGCGGGAGGGGAAGAGAGAGACAGAGAGGAAGGAGAGGGGGAGGGGCGGAGAAGCAGATGGGTGCTTCTGTGTGCCCTGGCTGGGATTCAAACCTGCGACTTCCACATGACGGGCCGATGCTCTACCGCTGAGCTAGCTGGCGGCCAGGGCCAGTGTTTTGGGTTTCTTTAGATAAATTCCCAGAATAGCAATCACTGGGTCATAAGGCAGTTACCTTTTTAATTTTTTGAGGTAACTCCATATGGGTTTCCACAGTGGCTGCACCAGTCTGCATTCCCACAAACAGTGCATAAAGGTTCCCTTTTTTCCACATCCTAGCCAACACTTGTTTATGGATTTAGTGATGATAGTCTTGCTGACAGATATGAGGTGATGTCTAAATTGTGGTTTTAATTTACATTACTCTCATGCTAGTGAAGGTGAGCATATTTTCATATGTCTATTGGCTAGCTGTATGTCCTCTTTGGAGAAGGGTCTATTCAAATCCTTTGTACATTTTCAGTTGTATTGTTTATCTTTTTGGTGTTGAGTTGAATTAGTTCTGTATAAATTTTGGACAGCCAGAGGGCTCCCTTTTCAGATGTATTAGCTAATATGTTCTCTCATTCTGTGGGTTCTTTTCATTTTGTTGATGGTTCCCTTTGCTGTACAATAACTTTTTAGTTTGATGTAGTCCCATCTGTTTATTTTTCTTTTGTTTTCCTTGCCTAAAGGCAACTTTTGTAAGCTGTTTGCCTTTATCATCTTCAAAGCATTCAACTTAGTTTTTATAAAAACTATAACTCTCTTTGATTTTATATTTCTTTTGTAAAGTTTACTTGATGTAATTTCTTTTTTTTTTCTTTTTTTTTTTTTTCCTGAAGCTGGAAATGGGTAGAGACAGTCAGACAGACTCCGCATGCGCCCGACCGGGATCCACCCGGCACGCCCACCAGGGGCGACGCTCTGCCCACCAGGGGGCGATGCTCTGCCCCTCCGGGGCGTCACTCTGTTGCAACAAGAGCCACTCTAGCGCCTGGGGCAGAGGCCAAGGAGCCATCCCCAGCGCCTGGGCCATCTTTGCTCCAGTGGAGCCTTGGCTGCGGGAGGGGAAGAGAGAGACAGAGAGGAAGGAGGGGGAAGGATGGGGAAGCAAATGGGCGCTTCTCCTATGTGCCCTGGCCGGGAATCGAACCTGGGTCCCCCGCACGCCAGGCCGACGCTCTACCACTGAGCCAACCGGCCAGGGCCTTGACGTAATTTCAATAACGTGCAACTGATATAACCAAGTTTGAAAACAGAGGCAAATGATTTATGACAAATATTTAAGACAGGGGTCCCCAAACTTTTTACACAGGGGGCCAGTTCACTGTCCCTCAGACCATTGGAGGGCTGCCAAATACAGTGCTCCTCTCACTGACCACCAATAAAAGAGGTGTTCCTTCTGGAAGTGCGGCGGGGGGGTGGGGTGGGATAAATGGCCTCAGGGGGCCGCATGCAGCCCGTGGGCCATAGTTTGGGGGCACCTGATTTAAGAAATATTTATACAAACAGCAGATTTTAGATTTCTAATAGTGTTCCCAAAATTAGCATGTTCAAAACTGAGCTCCTGACCTGCCTGCCTCAACCTCCTCCTCCCAGTTCCTCTCTTCCCAGTAAATGACAACTTCATCCTTCCAGATCCCCAGGCCAAAAACTTCTCTTCCTCACACTTCATATTCAATGATACCAAAATACTACTAGTTCTACTTTTTAAAAAATGTACAGAGAAGAAAAAAAACGTGCCTAGCATTTCTCAACTATATTCACAGCTATCACCTTGGCCCAAACACCCGTTGTCATGCTGATTATTCTGGAAGCCTCCTAATTGGTCTCCTTGCTTCATTTAATGTATTTGCAGCACATCAGCCAGAGCGAGCATGTTAAAAATGTCAGATCATGTTCACAATCCACCAGTGGCCTCCCATCTCACTCAGAGTGAAAAGGTACAAAAAGGGTCTGCCACCGTCGGTGTCCAGCCCCACTCCGTTTCCTATTATTTCCCCCTCTGTCTACTCAGCTCCACCCGCACAACCCACCTTGCCCTTCCTAGAACAAGTCAGAGAGGCTCCCCCTTTGGGCCTTTGTACCTCTCCCTGGATTGTTCTTTCCCCACGTATCTCCTGATATTTACACAGCTCACTGTGTCACTTTCCTCAGGACTTCTCCTCATATGAGATTTTCCCTAGGCACTCTGTCTAAAGGTACAAAATCCATGCACACTATTCCCAGCATTCCTCACTTCCCTGCTCTGGTCTTATTCACAGTGCTTATCACTAAGTACTACATAGTTTGTTTATTTGCTTATTGTCTGCCCTCTTCCACCAGAATGTATGTTCCATGATGGCAGGGCTTTTTATTTGTTTGGTCAGTACTGTATCTTTGGTATCTAGAATTGACTATTTGTTGAATGAATGAAGAATTAATGGGAGAAGAAAAAAGCCCTGTATGTCGTGGGTAGCTATCAGTTTTATAGTTAGAATAAAGAGCTTTGTTTAATCCGGTGAATCTGGAGAGGATATCATTTAAGAGAGTTTCTAATCCTTTAAATCATAAAAATAAGTGGAGAGAAAAAGGGTGCAATGAGTTTATAACGTAGCAGACTGATATAGACTGGGGTGAAAGAAGGCCTTTCTAAGAAAGCAACATTTAAAAAGACAGCAAAGGCTTATGAAGTTAGGTAGAGAAAGAGTGGGGGAAAGAGGATTTCATGTAGAGGAACAACTTGTGGGAAGATCTTGAGCAGAATGACCATGTCAAGTTCCATCACCTGAAGGTCAAGATGATGGTACTGAAGGGTGCAAGGTGGAGAGTGAGATCGTCCAGGCTACCTATCACTATCTATATTAGAGTAAGCTTAAATAGCTGTTTTAATTACCAAGCTAGAACTTAATTGAAGAAGGAATGGCTTACACAAAAGAATTTTTATTCTGAGTAAATAGTGAATGAGGATGGAGGGAGAAGAAATGTTTTAGTTAAGAGCAGAAGGTTTTTTCAGCATCCCTGGAAATATAACCTGAGCACTATCCTGTGCTCAGGGCTGGAAGTTGGCTGGAAGTGCTCAGGCAGGCAGGGCGGTTGTCCCTAGTTTATCTGTGTGGATACTAGTTCAATTTTTAAATTACTTAATTTGTTTGTCTATTTATATTCATTTTCTATACACAGTGAAGAATTGAAGGCTCTCCTACCGGAATAATGCCCTCTCTGGATGAGCATTTCAGGTTTTCATAAGGGTTGTTTGATGGGTATAATTGACAGCCTTGTGGTCCAGGTTGAAAAGGCCTATGGATGCTAAGATTCTCAGATGCCTTTAAGTAGGTTTAGAAAGACCAGAGATGATTTGCGTTCAGTTAAAGGTGGAAGATGATATAATTACTTCCTTTTATTCCTCCTTCTCCCCCTACCCCCGGTCCCTGCTGGCCCTTCCTTCTTCCACTTCTATGGACCGCTCTGGAGTTAAGGACCGGAGTCAAGAAAAGGTGAGCAACGGATAGATGAAGTGGTCCCCGTTCTGCTGCCCTAGGCTCTCAGCAATGAAAGAGAAGTTGGTGAGATCAGTCAACGCTTAGAAAACAGGACTGGGAGAGTAGCTGGGGGGAAGGGGGCCCAAGGGCAAAGCGGCTGTGGAAGGGGGGGAGGCAGTTCAGCCTATTTATCAATTACTTTCCCGTATCTCCCCTTTCCCACAGGGAGCAGCCTTCTATCCCGGGTCCCTGGCCGGAAGGTGTAGGTAGACCCAAGATGAAGGGGAGTAATTTAGAGACCTACAGCTGGGCGACAAGCAGCTTCTAGCGGAAAGTTGGCAGCCACCGCCCCCCCCTCGCCTGCCTTCCTCCTGGACTCTCCACCCCTCTCCGGGCGACTCGACGGAGGTGGGGGTTGGGGGTTGGAGGGGACTGGCCTTGTGTTTTGGAACAGCTGCAGCAGGCGCTGGGCCCGCCTGGAATGCGGGAACAGGCTGCGCACCAGGACTTTTATGGAAACTTGCTGCTGGAGACGGCGGCGGCGACAGCCAGAGGGCTCCCAGCGGCTGGAGCGGCAGCGGCAGCGGCGGAGGCTCCTAGACCCCTGCTCATACCCGGGCGCAGGACGCACAGCCCCTCCACGCGCCCCGAGGGCTTTCGCTTGTCGCGGATTCCAGGAGGGTGAGAGGAGTCGCCAGGGGAGCGTGGGGCTGGGTGACGGAAGTATCAGGTCTCCCGGCGGGGGAGGAGGGTGCAGGGGGACGCTCCCCGCTCCGCGGCCGCTGGCCGGGCCCCACGGCGGCACCCGAGCGCGCGGACCTCTCTCCAGCTGTGGGTACGCGCAGTTCCGCGGCCTCCGCGGACTGCAGCGCTGGGTCAGCCCCGCTGTCTCCGCGTCAACTGCCTCCCACTCGGGTGGCGATTTTCCCCGCTGCCCTGCTTCGGCTCCGCCTGCGCTGAGTTTTGAATGCTTTCTCCACTCCTGCAGGGGAAGAGCCCCCCGTGAGCAGAGTGGGTGCCAATCCTTGTGCTCCACCCTTGGGGCCCAGGCGGGTCAAGTTGTGTCGACCCCGCCACGTGCCCCAGTCGTGGTCTCCGACTCCGCCAGCCGTGCCTGTAATTTTTAAGAGAAATGATTTCTGATCTGTCCCTGTGGAGGTTGAGAGTGAAGTGGGATTTAACAGCCTATCACCCACCCCCACCTTCCAAACTATAATTTCACGTTTCTTTCCGAGGCGAATGTTGGGGATTGTGCAAGTAGAGCTGGAAGTTGGAGTGAATCATGTAGTTACCTCTTGACACCTCCCTTGTCTACATTTTTTGAAAACGCCAAGCCATTCCATCTGTGTAAACTGTGAAACACTCTACAAATGCTAAAGATGTATTATTATTGGCATATGTAGAGAAAATAAGTTGAGAGACGAGATGATTATTGCAATGACTTCTAGATCTTCATTTTATATTTATTAAAGGTCCAGACGTGAACAAAGAGAGTTGGGGGGAGGGGGAAAGAACAAGGTAAAAATAGCATAAAGCTATGTCCTAACAAAATGTCTGTCCTTGGGAAAGAAGCAGGTAGAGAAAAGCAGTAAGCTGCTGTAAGGAAGAAATTAGTTCCAAAAGCAAAGCAATGGGAGCATCATTCAACAGCTAAATTTTGTTAATGAGTTCATGTAACGGGCCCATTGGCCCGCAAGTCACAACATAACTATGTGTTGGGTAGTGTGTTTAAATATGCTTAAGTATTTATAACATCTTACATATCGTTGAGTGAACCACATTTATTCCGCCCCCCCCCCATCTTTTTACAGGTTAAATTGCTGCCACAAAAAAACAAAAATCAAAAACCAGAAAACTCAGAATACATATAAGTGTCTGAAATTGTTTTGAGTTTTGAGGTATGGTAAGGTAGAAAAACACATAATTAGTCAAATTTAGGGACAGGTTTTTTTTTTGTGGGTTTTTAAAAAAGTATATTTAGTATAAATTAACTTTGATTAATTAATGTAGTTAGATGAGGTTCTTCCTTGCAGGTATTAGGCCTCTATTTTTAAAGATATATATATATATATGTATTTTAATATTTTATGTTTAAATTGGAATGATTTTTTTAAATGTGTGCAATTCTATAGTTTATCTGTATCAGCTCCCTTAAAAAGCCCTAAAGAAAACCACAAAAAATTTGTTTTAATCCAGTTTCAGCAATACAGTATTGATGTGATTCAGTTTTAATAGAAGATTCACACTTTCAAATTCATTTAAAACTAAAATGCGGTGAACAGCAATTTTTTCTGCTCACCTTACATTGGAATCTGTGCTATTTTTGAAAATTTGATATGTAAGACTATTCCTCGTCAAAATGTATGTCATCTTGAGGTGACTATATTTAGTATCAACAAAGGAATCTAGGTTTTTGAACAGTATTTTTCCCCTGAAATGACACTTGAAGTATTTTAGGTTAGGGTTTCATTGGTGAACAAAATGAAAAGTGAATATGTACAATATATCTGGCAGACATTAATTGGGGATTTATTCTTTAGAACCCAAGTAGATGGGGATGACATACTTTGTATAGAAAAAAAAATGTGCTGTTATCTTTGAAATACTGTAAAGGCAAATAAAAGTATTGTTTAAATAAAAATACATGCCTAAAAGAAAGAAAGCAATGCAGTAAGTGTAGAAAAGTATGTAACAGATGGGCTATGTCTAAGTTTTTACGGAAGAGAAGATTCAGTACGTTTTATAGTATGTAGGCCATACACGTACATACAAAAACATCTTGGTAGTCTGTAATTTAAATGGAGTATGTATGACCAACAACATTCTTAACAATGTCACATATTTCTGGTCTTATTTAGTCAATCTGTGATCTACATCACCTGAATAGTTTCTTTCATGTTCGCTTTCTTCTGGTTTTATAATTGCAAAATAACATATTACATACACTTGGAATTGATCTATTCTTTTTCTGTATAAATATCCTGGGCATGACTTGTGGTAGCATACTTTCTACACACCAGGATGGGTGGATCTTTACCTAGAAAGCCAACTTATTTATGGAGAATGGAAAAGGGGGTTTCTCAAAATCTGACACACCTACTGGCTGTATTTCCCTCTTTCACCTGAGTACAATTTCTTTTTTTCTTGCATCACCATATGTGAGAGCATCTCATGCAGTATCTTCATTCTAGTAAGTGTTCAATAGCTGGTTCTTTTTTTCTCCCTCCCCCCCTTTCTTTTCCCTTGTTGTCATCTCTTCCTTTTTTGCTCTCAGATTAAACAACAAGTAGATTGGGGCTCCCTGGTCAGGTTTTGAGATTGGAGAACTGTGACTTCCACCTTATTTTCTGTGCCTCTTTCCTGTCCTTTTCTCCCCTTTGACTCTGCCTTCTTCTTTCTGTCCAAAATAGGCCTCTCTTTTGTCTCCATTTTCTTAGTGCTGCCTGTTTATTTAGATCAGGGGCCACAGATTGGCAGCCCAAAAGCACTTTCAGCCACAGACATGCTTAAAAATCGGTACATTTTGTATTAAAATATGAATTCCCAGCCTCTCTTGAAAAATTGTAAGAGCTTAGCAAAACAGCTCCACATTTCTGCATAGCAACAGTACCCTGGAACTGAGCAGTGCTCCCCACTTGGGCAGAGCACATAGTCTCCTTTTCACAATGACTCCATCATTACCTATTGTTTTACATCTAGTCATCACTCATAATATTAACTTACGTTGCCTGACCCTAGACACTTCAGGACGAAGTCCCTGGTCTAAGTGTACGAGTCTGAAGTCATGATATGATGGAAAGTCTGCTGGACTTGGCATTAGGAATCTGGACTTTAAATGTCATAGATATATTTAGGTTAGAAATCCTTCTCTTAATGTGATGATAGGAATGAGGAGAAGTTACCATTCATTGACACTAATTGCTAGTGTCAGTTTGTTTTGGCAGGGATTGTGTATTGCTAACTAAAACAAAATATTTTAACTGGTAGAGTTTTATAAAGCATGAAGGAATATTTCTGGGAAAGAAATCTTTCCTAGAAACTCTTAATATAAAAAATTCTTAAATAATTATATTCCCTCCCCATCCTAGAAGTGTTTAGGGGAGTTTTTTCGACTCCCTAGAGGTTGACCATAAAGAAGAGTTGCTTCCAGTCGCCCATAGGATCAAGTCTGAACTTTTTCTTTTTCTTTTTTTTTTTAATTAACTGAGAGGTGTGGAGGCAAGGAGACAGAGAGACAGACTTTCACATGCTGCTCTGTTGCTCTGAACAGAGCTATTTCAGCGCCTGAGGCGAGGCCATGGAGCCATCCTCAGCACTCGGAGCCAACTTGCTTGAACCATTTCAGACATGGCTATGGGAGGAGTAGAAAGAGAGAAAGGGAAAGGGGAGGGGTGGAGAGGCAGGTGGTCGTTTCTCCTGTGTGCTCTGACTGGGAATTGAATCCGGAACTTCACAGGTCGGGCGACGCTCTACCGCTGAGCCAACCGGCCAGGGCCTAAACTTTTTCTAAATATGCATTTCAGAGTCTTTCCAGTCTGTGGCCAGCCTGTCTTTCTGGTTTTACCAAAGATTCCATGGACAACATATAGCTTCCCAAATTTGCAATGGGTCATCAGGCATTGGTGTTTTTGTTCATGTTACTTCTTTTGCCCAGATGCCCTTACGTTATTTTCCATGTTGGGAAATCCTACTTATCCTTCAAGGTCCAAATGAAGTGTCACCATCTCTGTGTAAACTTCCTTGACCCTAACCCCCTCCTTCACCTCACCATCGTCTTTCCCATGTTTCTACAGCCCTATATAACACTGCCGTAATGGCATTTACTACTTTGTGTTATAATTAGCTGTGGTCCCATCTGCTTCTCCAAACAAAGCTACTTAATTTCACAGGCTAACCAACACATTTTGTATTGTGTCACCAGGGATAATGTCTGGTACACAGTGGGTTCTCCTTTTCACAGAAATGCTATATTGTAAATATAGACCTAATCTGTCAAGTTTGAAAAAAATGCAAACTTTTTGACAGGCTTTAGTACTATTACAATATTCCCTGTGAAACCTATGATGGACACTTAGTTGTCTTCATTTAACATGAATGCTTAAGATGCTAGAATGACATTATTGAATCCCTTTACTATCCCAGCATTTTTTTTTTATTATCAAATTCTTGGGGTTTTTGTTTGTTTTGTTTTTTGTTTGGAAGTAAAAATGAAATTTGTTTATTGAGAGCAAGAGGATTCAAGAAATATAAAAATCAAAAGCTTATCTGGCTTTAACTGGCTTTTCTTTCTCTTGTCGAATGGGATGGATCTTTATTTGTACCTTTTCTAAGGGTTCCAAACTGCTGGTGAAATCCTTACAGGGGAAGCTGTGAGGCAGATTCCTTAAGCGACCCATGGGGAGAACGCTAATCAGTGCTGCCTCTTCCTTCCCTTCTGCTTCACGTGTGCTACACACAGTCATTGCACATGATGGTGAGCCCAGCGCTTAGCGAAAAACAAAGCCCTGGAGGCCCACTCTGCATGCTCGGCACTGGTCCAGGTCCTTCATTATTTAGTCCACGGCTAGATTTTCCGAAAGTCCAGGGAACTCCTTTTCCATGAGTACTCTCAGGTCCTCCTTTGTTGAGTGGCCTTTATCCCCAGCAAGTTTCATATTTGTGAAACATGAACATCGTGGTTTCCAAGGTGTGTTTGATGAAGTCTTAGCCAGAGGTGCAGCAGGGTTGCTTTGCTGGCTGGGACCTGTGACCAGTGACCAAACTCTTGTTGATGAGCCACAAGTTCACCTTCTTCTTTGTCAGTATTTTCTCTCTTATTCTTTTATTAAATTTTTTTATATTTATTGAATTTATAGGGGTGACATTTATTATTAAAATTATATGGGTTTCGGGTTAACAATTCTATAATGCATCGTTTATATATTGTATTGTGTGTTCATTACCTGAAGTCACATCTCCATCACCATTTATCCCCCCTTTTCCATTGTATACCTTCCCTTCTCCCCCTTTCTCTCTGGTAATCACCATACAGTTGTCTATGCCTGTGAAGTTTATTTTTATTTTTTTGTATTTTTTTTTTCTGAAGCTGGAAACGGGGAGAGACAGTCAGACAGACTCCCGCATGCGCCCGACCAGGATCCACCCGGCCCGCCCACCAGGGCCGAAGCTCTGCCCACCAGGGGGCGTTGCTCTGCCGTGACCAGAGCCACTCTAGCGCCTGGGGCAGAGGCCAAGGAGCCATCCCCAGCGCCCGGGCCATCTTTGCTCCAATGGAGCCTCGCTGCGGGAGGGGAAGAGAGAGACAGAGAGGAAGGAATGGGGGTGGGGATGGAGAAGCAAATGGGCGCTTCTCCTATGTGCCCTGGCCAGGAATCGAACCCGGGTCCCCCGCACGCCAGGCTGATGCTCTACCGCTGAGCCAACTGGCCAGGGCTGAAGTTTATTTTTTCTTTGTTTAATCCCTTCACCATTTTCACCCAGGCCCATAAGTCCCCGCCCCCATGACAGGTGTTCAGTCTGTTCTCTGTATCTATGACTATTTTTTGTTAGTTTATTTTTTTATTAGATTTCACAATAAGTAAAATGATATGATATTTGTTTTTCTCTGGCTCGCTTATTTCACTTAGCTTAATACTCTCCATGCCCATCCATGCTATAGCAAAAGGTAAGATTTTCATCTTTTTTTAACGGGTAATATTCCATTGTATAAATGTACCACAGCTTTTTTTTTTTTTTTTTTTTTTTGTATTTTTCTGAAGCTGGAAACAGGGAGAGACAGTCAGACAGACTCCCGCATGCGCCCGACCGGGATCCACCCGGCACGCCCACCAGGGGCGATGCTCTGCCCCTCCGGGACATCACTCTGCCGAGACCAGAGCCACTCTAGCGCCTGGGGCAGAGGCCAAGGAGCCATCCCCAGCGCCCGGGCCATCTTTGCTCCAATGGAGCCTTGGCTGCGGGAGGGGAAGAGAGAGACAGAGAGGAAGGAGGGGGTGGGGTGGAAAAGCAAATGGGCGCTTCTCCTATGTGCCCTGGCCGGGAATCGAACCCGAGTCCCCCGCACGCCAGGCCGACGCTCTACCGCTGAGCCAACCGGCCAGGGCCCCACAGCTTTTTTTTTATCCATTTATCTACTGATGGACACTGGGCTGTTTCCAGATCTTGTCTATTGTAAATAATGCTGTGATGAACATAGAGGTGCATACATTCTTTCAAATTAGTATTTCAGGTGACATGGATATATGCCCAGAAGTGGAAGTGATGGGTCAAAGGGCAGTTCAATTTTTAATGTTCTGAGGTAACTCCTTACTGCTTCCCTCAGTGGCTGTATGAGTCTGCATTCCCACCAGCAGTGCAGGAGGGTTCCCTTTTCTCTACAGCCTTGTCAGCACTTGTTTGCTGATCTATTGATGATAATCATTCTGACAAGTGTGAGGTGATTATCTCATCATGGTTTTAATGAGCATTTTTCTGATGGTTAGTGAAGTTGAGCACCTTTCATTGTGTCTATTGACCATCTGTGTGTCCTCTTTGGAAAAATATTTATTCAGGTCCTTTACCCATTCTTTAATTGGATTGTTTGGTTATTTTGGTGTTGAGTTGTATTAGTCATGTATAATATATAATGTGGGGTATTAACCCCTTATGAGATGTATCATTGACACATGTTCTTCAATTCAGTGGGTTGTCTTTTCATTTTGTTGGTCGTTTCTTTTGCCGTGCAAAAACTTTTTAATCTAAGAGATGACGTCAGAGTAATGGCGGAGTAGGAAGCGATACCGATAAATCTCCCCCAAAACTCAACAAGATCTTCAACCAGAAACAGAAAAACCTATACTTGGAGCTTCCAGATTCTTCGCAATACACCCAAAGGTATGATTGAGTGAAAAATTGGCTAAATATATAACCAAACCCCGAAGGAAATAGGGAGTAAGAAATGCTCCGCCTTCCTCACTAACCTAAACAGGGCGGCTTTTTCTGGTAACTGTGAATATAGAAACTGAGGCGGGCAAAGGGGGTGAATAGATCCAGGCCGCCGCAGCAAAAACGGCCGAACCAGGCTGTGGCTCAGAGATCCAAGCCGAGGAAAATCTGATCCTGTGGCAACCCGGGCAATACAAGCTAACACTCGCGCCAAACCCAAACAAAGAAAGACAAGCGGAGCGGCCATTTTACCCGGTCTCCTGGTCGGTGCGCAGTTAGTGGAAGAGAGATTTCTTCCTAAGCCGCGGAAGTGGGTGCCCGTGTTGCCCCACGGAGAGGCAGGGTGAGAGGCCTTTCTGTGGGCTGAGGGCAGAGTCTCTGGGCAGCCCCAGCGCCCTGGGAAAGCCACGCACGGGAGGGAGTGAGAACTAATCCCAACGGTGGAGATTTTCCGTGCTAGAGGCTGTTTCACTCAGAGGGAACCGCGGCCGGCCTCATATCCGGGTTTGCGCGCGCAGATAAGGAGTGAGCGATTCCTCCGAGTGCCTCGGCAGTGCGCGCCCGTGTTATCGCACAGAGGGGCAGAGTCAGGGGCCTTTGTGTGGGCCAAAGCGGAATCTCGGGCCGCCCCAGCGCCTTGCAAAAGCCGCACACGGGGACGGAGCGAGACTCAATTCCAACGCTGCAACTTTTCCCTGCGGTTGGGGGTTTCACTCAGAGCGTGAGACTGCTGGCCGGATATCCTGGTTGCAGACAGTGAGTGAGAGTTTCCTCCAAGCGCCCCGGAAGTGGGCGCCCGCTTGTGTTACCGGATAGAGTGGCAGAGCCAGAGGTCTTCGAGTGGGCGGAAAGCCCGCCTGATTATGCTAGCAGCTCTGACTAACTGAGCCTTACCCAGAGCCCTGTGCTGAGTGGAAATAGAGTGGGGAGTTGCCAGCAATTTGAGCCTCTTACTATCCAGGCAGAGGCAGCAGCAACCCCATACCTGGACTATCAGGCTACTAATTGAGGAAGGAAAGACTAGGAGAAAGGCTCCAGGAACACGGACTCTCTCACTGTCGGAGCCTATAAATGCTAATGAGCCTCGACTCCCAACGAGAATAAAGCACAATACATGACATTGCCATAGAGACTTATCAACTGCACACCTCTACCTGAGCGTGCCAAAGGGGCAGAACCCGGGGTACAGAGTCACCGACCAGGAAGAGGGAGAGAAAAGAAAAAGCAAGAAGATAACCTCTCAAAATCAAGAATAATCTGCAGACTTTATAACCTATCCCATTTTATTATATTTGTTCGTTTGTTTCTCTTATCTTCATTCTTGAGACTTTTTTTTTCCTCCTCCAATTTGGCCGATTAACTCTCTACCGGTCTTACTCTCTCTTCTCCCTGAACTACACTACCCATAAGTGTTACATCTCCCATTATCATTTCTCTTCTCTTCCTTTCTCTCTATGAGGGTTGCACTCCAAAACCCTTAACTCTCTCTCTCTCTCTCTCCTTTCTTTTTTCTTCTTTTAGTGGTTCCCTCTTTTTTTCTCTCTCTCTCTTTCTTTTCTCCCTCTATATTAGTTTCTTCCTTTCTCCTTTACATCTCCTCTCATTCAAACCTCAATAACAAACAAATTATCTTATCTGGGACTCAAACCTATGTTTGTGGCATTTTGGGGGGTTTTTACTTCACCTTTTTAATGCACTAGCAGTGCTCCCATCCCTGGCTCTCCATATTATCTAGTTCTTGTTCCACTAAATACAATAGTAAGTTTTTAATTTGTCCCCCCATTTTTCCATTTTCCTCTTATTCCTCTCATCATAACTCTTAGAAAACCAACACCTAAAAGCAAATCATTTTATTCTTGACCCAAATTTTTTCCTTATTTGCTTTTTGTGGGTCCATACGCTCTTTTTTTTTCTTTTTTCTTTTTTTTTTTTTTTTCTTTTTTTTTTTTTTTTCTTTCTCTCTTTTTTGCCCCTTTATTACTTTTCCCCAATTCAGGCCCTCCATCACAGGCATTGTTTGTTATAACTCACAGTCCACCACAAGATTTTCTCAAGAAAGAGGGGAGAGGAGAGGAGAGGAAAAAAAGAGGGGGGGAATAATTTCCTTTTTAAAAAAAATTTTTTTTTTATTTTATTTTTCTTTATTTCATTATTAATTTTTTTTAAAAAAACAACTCTTTTTGATTTGTTATTTTTTTATTTTTTTTAACTTTTTATTCTTTATTAAATCTCATTAATACTATCAACAAAACCACCCTCAGATGCCATTAAGGAAGAGAAAATCGAATATCATGGATACAAAAGAAAGAGAGGTAACACAGCTAGATGAGGAAAAATCTATGGAGAAAAAATTTAATATATTGGAAACCTTGGAGCTAAATGACAGAGAATTCAAGATAGAAATCCTAAAAATCCTCCGAGATATACAAGAAAACACAGAAAGGCAATATAGGGAGCTCAGAAAACAACTCCATGAACACAAAGAATATATGTCCAAGGAAATTGAAACTATAAAAACAAATCAAACAGAGATGAAAAACTCAATTCACGAGCTGAAAAACGAAGTAACAAGCTTAGCTAATAGAACAGGTCAGATAGAAGAGAGGATTAGTGAAATAGAAGACAAGCAACTTGAGGCACAACAGAGAGAAGAAGAAAGAGACTCAAAAATTAAAAAAAATGAGATAGCCCTACAAGAATTATCTGACTCCATCAAAAAGAATAACATAAGAATAATAGGTATATCAGAGGGAGAAGAGAGAGAAAATGGAATGGAGAACATACTTAAACAAATAATTGATGAGAACTTCCCAAGCCTGTGGAAAGAACTAAAGCCTCAAGTTCAAGAAGCAAACAGAACTCCAAGTTTTCTTAACCCCAACAAACCTACTCCAAGGCATATCATAATGAAATTGACACAAACCAACAGCAAAGAAAAAATTCTCAAGGCAGCCAGGGAAAAGAAGAATACAACATATAAAGGAAGGCCCATTAGATTATCATCAGATTTCTCAGCAGAAACTCTACAAGCTAGAAGAGAGTGGACCCCAATATTTAAAGTCCTGAAAGAGAGGAACTTTCAGCCACGAATACTATACCCATCAAAGCTATCCTTCAAATACGAAGGAGAAATAAAAACATTCACAGATACAGAAAAGATGAGGGAATTTATCATCAGAAAACCCCCACTCCAGGAATCACTAAAGGGGGTTCTCCAATCAGATACAAAGAACAAAAAAAAAACAGAGCCACAAGTAAAAGCTCCAAGAAGAACACAATAAAACCAAATTTAAACTGTGACAACAACAAAAAGAAAGAGGGGGAGAAGACGGAGATTAACAGTAGCAAAGGACGATGGAGTGCAAAAGTACTCACAAAATAGTTCGCTACAATGAACAGGGTAGGGACCCTTTTCATTACTCAAAGGTAACCACCATTGAAAAAACCACCACAGAAGCACATGAGATAAAAAAGATAGCAACAGAGGAAAGATGTATGGAATACAACCAAATAAAAACAAAAGATAGAAAAACGAAAGAGAAGGATCAAACAAGACACAAAACTAACAGAAAGCAAGATATAAAATGGCAATAGGGAACTCACAAGTATCAATAATTACACTAAATGTAAATGGATTAAACTCACCAATAAAAAGGCACAGAGTAGCAGAATGGATTAAAAAAGAAAATCCAACTGTATGCTGCCTACAGGAAACTCATCTAAGTAACAAGGATAAAAACAAATTCAAAGTGAAAGGCTGGAAAACAATACTCCAAGCAAATAACATCCAAAAAAAAGCAGGTGTAGCAATACTCATATCGGATAATGCTGACTACAAGACAGGAAAAGTACTTAGAGACAAAAATGGCCATTTCATAATGGCTAAGGGGACACTGAATCAAGAAGACATAACAATTCTTAATATTTATGCACCAAACCAAGGAGCACCAAAATATATAAGACAGCTACTTATTGATCTTAAAACAAAAACTGACAAAAATACAATCATACTTGGAGACCTCAATACACCGCTGACGGCTCTAGATCGGTCATCCAAACAGAGAATCAACAAAGACATAATGGCCTTAAACAAAACACTAGAGCACCTGGATATGATAGACATCTACAGGACATTTCATCCCAAAGTGACTGAGTATACATTTTTCTCCAGTGTACATGAATCATTCTCAAGAATTGACCATATGTTGGGCCACAAAAACAATATCAGCAAATTCAGAAAAATTGAAGTTGTACCAAGCATATTTTCTGATCATAAAGCCTTGAAACTAGAATTCAACTGCAAAAAAGAGGAAAAAAATCCCACAAAAATGTGGAAACTAAACAACATACTTTTAAAAAATGAATGGGTCAAAGAAGAAATAAGTGCAGAGATCAAAAGATATATACAGACTAATGAAAATGACAATACGACATATCAGAATCTATGGGATGCAGCAAAAGCAGTGATAAGAGGGAAGTTCATATCGCTTCAGGCATATATGAACAAACAAGAGAGAGCCCAAGTGAACCACTTAACTTCCCACCTTAAGGAACTAGAAAAAGAAGAACAAAGACAACCCAAAACCAGCCGAAGAAAGGAGATAATAAAAATCAGAGCAGAAATAAATGAATTAGAGAACAGAAAAACTATAGAAAAAATTAATAGAACAAGGAGCTGGTTCTTTGAAAAGATCAACAAAATTGACAAACCCTTGGCAAGACTTACCAAGGAAAAAAGAGAAAGAACTCATATAAACAAAATCCAAAATGAAAGAGGAGAAATCACCACGGACACCGTAGATATACAAAGAATTATTGTAGAATACTATGAAAAACTTTATGCCACTAAATTCAACAACCTAGAAGAAATGGATAAATTCCTAGAAAAATACAACCTTCCTAGACTGAGTCAAGAAGAAGCAGAAAGCCTAAACAGACCTATCAGTAGAGAAGAAATAGAAAAAACCATTAAAAACCTCCCCAAAAATAAAAGTCCAGGCCCTGACGGCTATACCAGCGAATTTTATCAAACATTCAAAGAAGACTTGGTTCCTATTCTACTCAAAGTCTTCCAAAAAATTGAAGAAGAAGCAATACTTCCAAACACATTTTATGAGGCCAACATAACCCTCATACCAAAACCAGGCAAGGATGGCACAAAAAAAGAAAACTACAGACCAATATCTCTAATGAATACAGATGCTAAAATACTAAACAAAATACTAGCAAATCGAATACAACAACATATTAAAAAAATAATACATCATGATCAAGTAGGATTCATCCCAGAATCTCAAGGATGGTTCAACATACGTAAAACGGTTAATGTAATACACCATATCAACAAAACAAAGAACAAAAACCACATGATCTTATCAATAGACGCAGAAAAGGCTTTCGATAAAATACAACACAATTTTATGTTTAAGACTCTCAACAAAATGGGTATAGAAGGAAAATATCTCAACATGATAAAGGCCATATATGATAAACCATCGGCTAACATCATATTAAATGGCACTAAACTGAAGGCTTTCCCCCTTAAATCAGGAACAAGACAGGGTTGTCCACTCTCTCCACTCTTATTTAATGTGGTACTAGAGGTTCTAGCCAGAGCAATCAGACAAGACAAAGAAATAAAAGGCATCCATATCGGAAAAGAAGAAGTAAAGGTATCACTTTTTGCAGATGATATGATCCTATACATCGAAAACCCCAAAGAATCCACAAAAAGACTACTAGAAACAATAAGCCAATACAGTAAGGTCGCAGGATACAAAATTAACATACAGAAGTCAATAGCCTTTCTATATGCCAACAATGAAACAACTGAGAAGGAACTCAAAAGAATAATCCCCTTCACGATTGCAACAAAAAAAATAAAATACTTAGGAATAAACATAACAAAGAATGTAAAGGACTTATATAATGAAAACTATAAACCATTGTTAAGGGAAATCGAAAAAGATATAATGAGATGGAAGAATATTCCTTGTTCTTGGCTAGGAAGAATAAATATAATCAAGATGGCTATATTACCCAAAGCAATATACAAATTTAATGCAATTCCCATCAAAATTCCAATGACATTTTTTAAAGAAATAGAGCAAAAAATCATCAGATTTATATGGAACTATAAAAAACCCCGAATAGCCAAAGCAATCCTAAAGAAAAAGAATGAAGCTGGGGGCATAACAATACCTGACTTCAAACTCTATTATAGGGCCACGACAATCAAAACAGCATGGTATTGGCAGAAAAATAGACACTCAGACCAATGGAACAGAATAGAAAGTCCAGAAATAAAACCATATATATATAGTCAAATAATTTTTGATAAAGGGGCCAACAACACACAATGGAGAAAAGAAAGCCTCTTCAATAAATGGTGCTGGGAAAACTGGAAAGCCACATGCAAAAGAATGAAACTGGACTACAGTCTCTCCCCCTGTACAAAAATTAACTCAAAATGGATCAAAGATCTAAACATAAGACCTGAAACAATTAAGTACATAGAAGAAGACATAGGTACTCAACTCATGGACCTGGGTTTTAAAGAGCATTTTATGAATTTGACTCCAATGGCAAGAGAAGTGAAGGCAAAAATTAATGAATGGGACTACATCAGACTAAGAAGTTTTTGCTCAGCAAGGGAAACTGATAACAAAATAAACAGAAAGCCAACTAAATGGGAAATGATATTTTCAAACAACAGCTCAGATAAGGGCCTAATATCCAAAATATACAAAGAACTCATAAAACTCAACAACAAACAAACAAACAATCCAATAAAAAAAATGGGAAGAGGATATGAATAGACACTTCTCCCAGGAAGAAATACAAATGGCCAACAGATATATGAAAAGATGCTCATCTTCTTTAGCTATTAGAGAAATGCAAATCAAAACGGCAATGAGATACCACCTCACACCTGTTCGATTAGCTGTTATTAGCAAGTCAGGTAATAGCAAATGTTGGAGAGGCTGTGGAGAAAAAGGAACCCTCATCCACTGTTGGTGGGAATGTAAAGTAGTACAACCATTATGGAAGAAAGTATGGTGGTTCCTCAAAAAACTGAAAATAGAACTACCTTATGACCCAGCAATCCCTCTACTGGGTATATATCCCCAAAACTCAGAAACATTGATACGTAAAGACACATGCAGCCCCATGTTTATTGCAGCATTGTTCACAGTGGCCAGGACATGGAAACAACCAAAAAGCCCATCAATAGATGACTGGATAAAGAAGATGTGGCACATATACACTATGGAATACTACTCAGCCATAAGAAATGATGACATCGGAACATTTACAGCAAAATGGTGGGATCTTGATAACATGATACGAAGCGAAATAAGTAAATCAGAAAAAAACAGGAACTGTATTATTCCATACGTAGGTGGGACATAATAGTGAAACTAAGAGACATTGATAAGAGTGTGGTGGTTACGGGGGGGAGGGGCACAAAGAAAACAAGATAGAAGGTGACAGAGGACAATCTGACTTTGGGTGGTGGGTATGCAACATAATTGAACGACAAGATAACCTGGACTTGTTATCTTTGAATATATGTATCCTGATTTATTGATGTCACCCCATTAAAAAAATAAAATTATAAAATAAAAAAATAAAAATAAAAAATAAAACCATTGCTACCCAAAAAAAAAAAAAAAAACTTTTTAATCTGATGTATCTCATTTGTTTATTTTTTTTATATCCCTTGCCTATGAAGTTATATCAGAAAAAATATTGCTTCAAGAAATGTCCGAGATTTTACTGCCTATGTTTTCTTCTAGGATTTTTATGGTTTTGAGTCTAACATTTAAGTCTTCAATACATTTTACATTTTGAGTTTATTCTCATTTGTGATGTAAAAAGGTGGTCTAGTTTCATTTTTTACATATATCTGTCCAATTATCCCAACACCATTTATTGAATAGACTGTCTTTACCTCATTGTATATTTTTGCCTCACCAGTTAAGTGTTAATTGACCATAAAGACATTGGTTCATTTCTGGGATTTCTGTTCTGTTCCTTTGATCTATGTGTCTGTTTTTATGCCAGTACCATGCTGTTTTAATTACTATGGCCTTGTTGTATAGTTTGATATTAGGTAGCGTGATTCCTCTTTGTTCTTTTTTCTCAATATTGCTGTGGCTATTCAGGGTCTATAGTGGTTTCATATATGTTTTGGAATATTTGTTCTAATTCTTTGAAATACACCATTGATATTTTGATAGAAATTGCATTTACTTTATAAATTGCTTTGGATAGTATGGACACTTGTATGATGTTAATAGATAGAAATCCATGAGCACATTATATGCTTCCATTTATTTGTATCTTCTTCATTTTCTTTCTTCAGTGTCTTATAATTTTCTGAGTATGTTTTTTATATCTTTGGTTAATTTTTTTTTTTTTTACAGAGACAGTGAGAGAGTCAGAGAGAGGGATAGATAGGGACAGACAGACAGGAATGGAGAGAGATGAGAAGCATCAATCATTAGTTTTTCGTTGCAACATCTTAGTTGTTCATTGATTGCTTTCTCATATGTGCCTCGACCGTGGGGCTACAGCAGACCGAATAACCCCTTGCTCAAGCAGGGATCTTGGGTCTAAGCTGGTGAGCTTTGCTCAAACCAGATGAGTCCATGCTCAAGCTGGTGACCTTGGGGTCTCGAACCTGGGTTCTCCACATCCCAGTCCGATGCTCTATCCACTGCGCCACTGCCTGGTCAGGTGATATATCTTTGGTTAAATTTATTTCTAGTTTTTTTTTTTTTTATGCAATTGGAAAATGGGATTGTTTTCTTAGTCTTTCTTTCTGGTAGTTCTTTTTTTTTTTTCATTTTTAGAGAGGAGAGGGAGAGGAGAGGAGAGGAGAGGAGAGGAGAGGAGAGGAGAGGAGAGGAGAGGAGAGGAGAGGAGAGGAGAGGAGAGGAGAGGAGAGGAGAGACAGGGGGGAGGAGCAGGAAGCATCAACTCCCATATGTGCCTTGACCAGGCAAGCCCAGGGTTTCGAACCGGCGTTTCTGGTAGTTCTTTATTTGTATATATGTTTGCAACTGATTTGTATCCTGCTACTTTACTGAATTTATTAATTCTAGTAGTTTTTTGGTGGAATATTTATAGTTCTTTTTATACATTATCATGTCACCTGCAAATAGTGACAATTTTACTTCTTCCTTTCTAATATGGATGCCTTTTATTCTTCCTTGTCTGATTGCTGTGGCTAGGACTTCCAGTACTATGATCATGAATAAGAGTGGTGAAAGCAGATATTCCTGTTTTGTTCCCACTTTTAGAAGAAATGCTTATAGCTGAACCAAGCAGTGGCCTGGATAGAACGTCAACCTGGTATGCTGAGGACCCAGGTTCAAAACCCCAAGGTCACCAGCTTGAGTATGAGGTCATCCAGCTTAGTGTGGGATCACAGACATGACCCCATGGTCACTGGCTTGAGCCCAAAGGTTGCTGATTTGAATAAGAGGCCACTGGCTCAACTGGAGCTCCCCGGTCAAAGCATATATGAGAAAGCAATAAATGAACAAATAAAAGGTGCCACAACAATGAGTTGATGCCTCTCATCTCCCTCCTTTCGTGTCTGTCCCTGTCTATCCCTCTCTCTCTCTTTCTCACTAAAAATAAAAAACGCTTACAGTTTTTCCCTATAGAGTATGATGTTGGCTGTATATTTGTCATATATGGCCTTTTATTATCTTGAGATGTGTTCCCTCTATTCCCACTTTGCTGAGAGTTTTTTTTAAAATCATAAATGGGTGTTGGATTTTATCAAATGCTTTTTCAGCATCTATTAATATGATTGTGTGAATTTTATCTTTCATTTTGTTTATGTGGTAGATCACATTTACTAATTTGCAGATATTGTACCAACCTTGCATTCCCTGGAATAAATCCCACTTGATCATGGTGTATGAATTATTTAATGTATTGCTGGATCCAGTTAGCTATTATTTTGTTAAGGATATATTTAGCATCTATGTTCATCAGGGATATTAGACTATAATTTTCTTTCTTTGTACTGTCTTTTTTTCTTTAAGATTTTATTTTTTTATTTGAGAAAGAGAAAGAGGTCATAGTTGCTTCACTTTACTGATTTACTGATTGCTTCTTGTATGTACCTTCACTGGGTATGCTCAATGTTTCAAACGGGTGACCTCAGCATTCCAGGTCGACACTATCCACTGCAGCATCTCAGGCCAGGCTTTTTTTTCATAGTTTTTTTAAAGAGTTTTTTTTTAATTTTTGTTTTTATTTTATTTATTAATTTTAGAAAGGAGAGAGAGAGAAAGAGACAGAGAGAGAGAAGGGGGGTAGCAGGAAGCATCAACTCCATATGTGCTTTGACCAGGCAAGCCCAGGGTTTCGAACCGGCAACCTCAGCATTTCCAGGTCGACGCTTTATCCACTGTGCCACCACAGGTCAGGCTCAGGCCAGGCTTTTTGTAGTGCCTTTATTTGGTTTTGGACTTAGGATAATGCTGGCCTTGTATAATGAGCTTGGAATCTTTCCTTCTCTTGAATTTTTTGGAACAGTTTGAGAAGGATAGGTGTTAGTTCTTTGAATGTTTCTTAAAATTCACCTGTGAAGCCATCTGTCCAGGACTTTCGTTTGTTGAGAGTTTTTATTATTATTATTATTATTACTGCTTTAATTTCATTAGTTGTAATCTGTCTATTTAGATTTTCTGATTCTTCCTGATTCAGTTTGGAAGATGAAATTTATCCATTTTATCCAGGTTGTTCAATTTGTTGGCATATATCTGTTTGTAATATTTTCTTAACAATCCTTTGTATTTCCTTGGTGTCAGTTACATTTTCTCTTTGATATCTAATTTTATTTATTTGGGTCTTGTCTCTTTTTTTTTTTAATAAGTCTGGTGAAAAGTCTGTCATTCTTGCCTGGCCTGTGGTGGCACAGTGAATAGAGCACTAACCTGGAACGCTGAGGTCACAGGTTTGAAAACCTGTACTTGTCTGGTCAAGGCACATACAACAAGCAACCATTGAACAGGCAGAGTGAAGCAACTACTTCTCTTTCCACCCCATCTCTATAAAACCAATAAATAAAATATTTTTAAAAAAAGTTTGTTAATCTTGTTTATCTTTTCAAAGAACCAGCTCTTGGTTTAATTGATCTCTTGTATTGTTTTTTTAGACTCTATTTTGTTTATTTCTCCTCTTTATTGTTTCCTTTCTTCTACTTCTTTGGGTTTTTTTTCTAGTTCCTTTAAGTGTAAAGTTAGATTGTTTACTTGAATTTTTCTTCTTTCTTGAGGAAAGCCAGTGATGCTATGAATTTCTCTCTCAGAACTGCTTTCGCTTTGTACCACAGATTTAGGGTTGTTGTGTTCTTTAAATTTGTTTCAAGGTATCTTTTGATTCCTTCCTTGGTCTCATTGTTAACCCTTTCATTGTTTAGTAACATGTTATTTAACCTTCATATCTTTATGTGATTTACAGGTTTTTTTTTCTTGTGATTAACTCTTAGTTTCATAACATTACAGTCAGAGAAGATACTTGATATAATTTGTCTTTTTAAATTTGAGACTTGTTTTGTGTCCTAATATGTAATCTATCCTAGAAAATGTTTTATTTGCACTTGAAGAGAATGTATATTCTCTGCTTTAAGGTGAAATGTTCTGAAGATATCATTTAGATTCATCTGATCTAATGTGTCATTTCAGGCTACTGTTTCCTTGTTGATTTTCTGTCTGAAAGATCTATATCCATTGAGGTCTGTGAGATGTTGAAATCTCGTACTGTGACTGTATTACTGTTGATCTCTCCCTTTATGTCCATAAAGATTTCCTTTTATATTTAGGTACTCCTGTGTTGGGTGCATAAATGTTTACAAGAGTTATATGCTTTTGTTGGATTGTTCCCTTTATCATGATATAGTGTCCTTCTTTGTCTCTTACTACAGACATTGTTTTCAAGTTTCTTTTGTCAGATATAAGTATTGCTTTTCTTTTTTTCCAATACCATTTGCATGAAATATCTTTTTCTATCCCTTTACTTTTTAGTCTGTGTGTATCTTTTGTTCTGAGGTCGGTCTCTTATAGACAGCATATATATTGATCTTGCTTTCTTATCCATTCAACCACCCTCTTTTGATTGAAGCATTTAAGTCATTTATGTTTTAAATGATTATTGATAGATATGTATTTATTGCCATTTTATTCTTTTAACTATGTTTTCTTCTTCTTCTTCCTCTTCCTCCTCCTCCCCCCCTCCTCCTCCTCCTCCTCTTCTTCTTCTTCTTCTTCTTCTTCTTCTTCTTCTTCTTCTTCTTCTTCTTCTTCTTCTTCTCCTCCTCCTCCTCCTCCTCCTCCTCCTCCTCCTCCTTCTTTCTTCTTCTTCTTCTTCTTCTTCTTCTTCTTCTTCTTCCTCTTCTTTATCTTCCTGCTCCTCCTCCTCCTTTTCCTATTCTCCTCCTCTTCCTCCTCCTCCTCCTCCTTCTCCTCCTCCTCCTCCTCCTCCTCCTCCTCCTTCTCCTCCTGCTCCTTCTTCTTCTTTCTTCTTCTTCTTCTAGAATATTCTTTATCATTTCTTGTATTACTGGTTTGGTGATAATGAACTCTTTTAGCTTTTTCTTGTCTGGTAAGCTCTTTATTTCCCCTTCAATTTTAAATGATAAACTTGTTATATAAAGCAGTGATTTCCAACCACGGGTCTGTAGACTGGTGCTGGTCCACTAGACATTTTGTGCTGGTCCACGAAAGAGTTAGCCTCCCTGATGGTGTAACTCTTTCTCTGACTGGCAGAAAATTTCTGGTGGACCAGCACTGGTTCGTGGACTGGCCGTTGAAAATCACTGGTGTAAAATTGCCTTGGTTGTAGGTCCTTGCTATTCATCACTTTGAATATTTCATGCCAGTCTCTTCTTGCATGAAATATTTCTATTGAGAAATCATCTGACAGTCTTATGGGAACTCTCTTGTAGGTAACTAACTAGATTTTTCTTGCTGCTTTAAGGATTTTATTTTTGTCTTTAACCTTTGCCATTTTAATTATGATGTATCTTTGTGTGGGTCTCTTTCAGTTCATCTTTTTGGGGGGACTATCTTCACTTCCTGAACTTATGTGTCTTTTTGTTTCACCAGGTTAGGGAAGTTTTCAGTCATTATTTACTGAAATGGGTTCTCTGTCCCTTGCTCTTTCTCTTGTCCTACTGGTACCGCTACAATGCAGGTGTTGAAATGCTTCATGTTGTTCCAAAGGTCCCTGAAACTTCCTCATTTTAAAAAATCTTTTTATCTTTTTTCTACTCTGATTGGGTGTTTTTTGCAACCTTGTCTTCCAAATCAATGATTTAATTCTTTGCTTCATCCAATCTACTGCTTATTTTTCTAGTGTATTCTTTATTTTAGATATTGTATTCTTCATCACTGACTTTTTATGATTCCTGTGTCTTTTTTCATGCTGTTGTAATTCTTACTAGGTTCCTTAAGCATATTAATAACCATTTTTTTGAACTTTATATCTAATAAATTGCTTGCCTCCATTTCATTTAGCTATTTTTCTGGAGATTTCTCCTGTTATTTTATTTGAGGTATGTTTCTTTGTCTCCCATTTTGGCTGCCTTTATGTGTTTGTTTCTATTTATTAGGTAGATCTGCTATGACTTTTATTCTTGGTAAGGTGGCCTCATATAGTAGGTGTCCTGTGGGACCTAGTGGTGCAGTCCCATTGATCACCTGAGTTGGGTGCTTCAGGAATATCCACTATGTGGGTTATGTGGGCGCTTCTGTTGTAATTGAGTCTTGATTGATATTAGCCCATTTATGTGTGAGGTTGATCCTCAGTCTGGCTGACTGTGAGGATTAACTTCGATCACAGTGTATGAACTGCTTTGCAGGTACTGACCGCATGAAGCAGAATTGGTCTCAGCTGGGCCTGTTGCCTGTTGAGGTCTCCCTTTGGATATGCTGCTTGTGAAGCTTATTGCATCCTGCTCTGATGTTGTCTGAAGCTGGGCACTGGGTATGTTTGTCTGGGGCCTCTTGGGAAGATCTTTGGCGCAGGCCAGTGTCATAACTGCCTGTGACTGGCCCTGGAACATCTGTTTGGAATTACAAAGCAATCCATAGTTTGTGGCTGCCTCTTCTGGGCCTGGGTATGTGAGGGAAGGACTAAACTTTGTACCAAGGCTGCTTTTTACCAGCACTGAGCCTGGAGCAGGTCATCAGGAGTTCCAAGGCACCCTGAGATCCACCTCCACTTGCCTCTGCCTGCTGCGCCTATTCACTGCCTGTTAGACTCGGTCACTGGAAGCACCTCTGGCAGTACTTGAGTTCTTGAGATAGATTCTCAGTGAATCACCAGTAGGGGTGAGTGGTGTTCACCAGATTGATAAAGGTTCAAACTTGGTGCTGGTGCTGGGTTTAAGGCCACTCAGCAAATGACCCAGGGTATACCATGTTTAGTTGCCACCAGCAGGGTGCATACACACCTTTGTGGAGTCATCAGGGTGAGGCCAGCAGAGTTTATCAGGCCCAAACAGACCAAGATTTGGCCATGTGAAGGGAGAGCTCTACACCAGTCCGGTGTGTGAGGGGAAAATGACTCCTTGTCTTAAAGTGACACAACTCAGTCTGTTTCAAATTCTGCTAGGAGCTGGATCTCAGCAGGGTGGGGCCACTGGGATTTGAGGCATAGGACTAACTGATCTCCCATGAAAGGGAGGTACCCATCAGGCTTGGGGAAAGGTGGGGGAGTGCCCCACCCCTCATCCCAAAGCCACACAATTCAGTCTGTCCCAGATTCCACTCAGACCTTGGCAGGTTGGAGCCATCAGGAGTCCAGAGAGTGGGGCTAGCAGATCTCTCATGAGGGGAAGGCACAGTCAGATTCACCAGAAAGTGAAGGGGAATGATCCCTGCTGCAAAGCCACATAATTCAGTCACTTACACCCCCTGAATCTACCCAGACCTCTATACATTGGCCCATTCAGCTGACTCCTCAGAAGTTTGAAAGCTCCTCAGAGTATGTGTATGTCAGGAGGGAATTCAGAAGGTGGGGCTACTGCTTTTTTCCAGGCTGATGCCACATGGCATCTGCAGTATGGGAGTGTGCACAGAGATCTTGGTAGCTATCCCTTCAGCTCTCGTCCTGGAGACACAAACTACAGTCTTTCCTCCTGAGATTCTAGGCCCCTCCACTCTCCCTCCCCTCGAGCCCAGGGTGAGTGGCTGTGATGAGATTTTGCATACTGGCCATTTAAAAGGATACCTGTGTCTCTAGCAGACTCCTGTCCCTCCTTGGTGGACAGACTCCTCGCTGATTTTCACAGCCATATATTGTATAGGAGCCTCTTACCAGCTCTGGTGCTCTGGACTGGGAAACCTGGCTTGACTGTGAGACTGCATGCTTGTTAGGGACCCCTCATCCTTTCTACAATTGAAATATCCCTCTGGAATCTCAGCCATTGCCCTTGGGAGCAGGGCCAACTCTTTTTGTGTCTTTTCCCTTTGATGTGGCTTCTTCTATAAATCCTTGCTTATAAAACTTTTCTTCAGCTTGTCTTCAATTGGTTATTCATGTTGCTTGCTCTATATTTTAGTTGTAATTCCAGTTCGATCCTGGGAAGAGGTGAGTGTAGCTTCACCTACTCTGCCGCCATCTTGGATTCTCTCTTGATAACAATTCAAATAGCTTTCCTGAGATCTTACACACTTAGAAAAGTACAGTGGAGCTGAACTATGCTGCTGCTGTCCTTTTAAGGTAGCCAAGGAGTTTTCATCTGCCTACTCAGACAGAAAAGTCAGTACTAGATTAAGAGAACTTTGTGAGATTCCATATATAAAATCCTTTGGCATCCTAGCAGGATAGCTCGGTTGGTTAGAGTTTCATTCCAATATGCAAAAGTTTGATCCCTGGTCAGGGTATATACAAGAACAGATCAGTGTTTCTATCTCTTTCTCAAATCGATAAATAAATTAAAAAAAATTTTTAATGCTTTGGCATTCAGGTTACTGAGTATAGGAATTAAGTTTAACTAACCTTCACTTAGAATTCTAAAGTACAGTGAGGGAGTGAGTGCTCAGTCTAACTATTCCCTTTTTAGAGTGAGACCTGACATGATTTGATAGAATGTTCTTTACTGTAATTCAGAAAATCTCCAAATGTTTTTTTATAATCCCTAGGAGTCCCTGAGAACCTTTAGGGGCCCATGAAGTTCTTCTAGTTTGAATTACATATTTGCGTAGGGCTATATTTTCTTTATACCCTTCAGTCAAAACAACATATCACAATAGTTTTAATTGAAAAGTAGATATTAGAATGTACCTGTATTTTATTAAATCAGATATTAAAGATATGCACAAAAATGTTACCCTTCTCCTTTATTTGGAATAGAGACTCCTCTAACAGAGGTCTTCTCTCTAATGTATTGTAGCTTTTTAAAAAAATCTTTACATTTTATTTACATATGTAAGTTAATTTTATGAATAACTTTATCAAATGAGAACTTACCAGTTTTCTTTGAGTGGTTTAAAGTCTTCCCCAGAGAGACTATAGCTTAGTGGGCCTGGATGAAGGCCAAAAGAATTGTGAATTATTTACTCTGTAATAAGAAATTAAAACAATTATGGCTAAAAGTTACTCTGGAACTTTTTAAACCTTATTTTACTAATAAAGTATTCTTCAGATCATTATTCTGATAACATTTATCATTTTGGAACTCTGAAGAAACTGCATTAAGATAGCTTCCCAATATCATGTGAGGTAACTACTCCTCATCATACTTGGATTTTGGTACCTATTGAAAAGGTTACATAATTCAAAGATGTTTATCAGGATTCTGAAGAGAAAACTGTTAAAGTGAATACTTTGAACTTTATAGCTTCTCATTTTGCAAGTTTATTAATCAAAATGATAGTGATACAAATGAATATATATGAGTATTTCTGGCAAGCATAATCATATGAAATTGGAAGGGGGACTAGGGCCTCTGTGCTAAATAAAGCTGTAATTTCCACATATGTTTATAGACTAGTAAATGTTTACTAATCTATGTAAAAAGCATGAAAATGGGAGGAAATAATATAAGGAGTCAAAGATCGAATATTTGGCATTTGAGATTGCTTCCAGAGGATTAATTTAAAAATCTGTAAATGTCTAATAGCAGATTTAAAAATAGAGAACTGGGCCCTGGCCGGTTGGCTCAGCGGTAGAGCGTCGGCCTAGCGTGCGGAGGGCCCAGGTTCGATTCCCGGCCAGGGCACACAGGAGAAGCGCCCATTTGCTTCTCCACCCCTCCGCCGCGCTTTCCCCTCTGTCTCTCTCTTCCCCTCCCGCAGCCAGGGCTCCATTGGAGCAAAGATGGCCCAAGCGCTGGGGATGGCTCTGTGGCCTCTGCCCCAGGCGCTAGAGTGGCTCTGGTCGCAACATGGCGACGCCCAGGATGGGCAGAGCATCGCCCCCTGGTGGGCAGAGCGTCGCCCCTGGTGGGCGTGCCGGGTGGATCCCGGTCGGGCGCATGCGGGAGACTGTATGACTGTCTCTCCCTGTCTCCAGCTTCAGAAAAATGAAAAAAAAAAAAATTAAAAAATAAAAAATAAAAATAGAGAACTGACAGTTTATTAGGGGAATAAAAGTTGAGACAAAGGAATTGGATCTTTTGGACTTCTCAGTTTTGATCATTACTACATGGATATTGAAAATCATTATAAACCCCTTTTGGGGTTTGTTTTGAAGTATGATTTATTATGTAGCAGACATTGAGCAAGCCCTGGAAAGAAACCTATCCCCTATGGTCTGGGAAGAAAGCATAAAGTTGACCAGATGTATAGATGAAAGTCTGGGTGGAAGTAAGAGAAGCACAAAATGTGGACTGAGAATGAAGTCATTGATCTTAGGCTTCTAACTGGAAGGTTGGGGTGTGGTGCATGCTGCCTTCCAACTCTGTATCGAGTGTGGTTGATGTGACAACCCTGCATGCCTTTGCAGCTAGCAAAGCAAACTGAACCACTACAAATCCTGATCCAAGGCTTTTGTTGAAAGTTTTTTTGCCAAGAGACTATTAACCTGAGAATAGGTGTAGCATCTGTTGATTCAATGCTGTATTTCTCAATGCCTGGCAGAGTGACTGGCACATAGTTGATGCTTAATAAATATTTGTGTAATAAATGGTATACTCTCTTTATATCATATACCTGTGTAATGATCATTGTTATAGTCATAAACTATATCAGTCAGTCCTTAACCATTTACAAATTGCTTCACCTTGAAGGTGGCTGGATTTACTTACTCAGTAATTATGTATGTCTTCTATATTCCAGGCATATGCTAAGATCTATGCATATAATGGTATACAAAATATGGTCTCTGCTCTTAAAGAGCTCACATTCTGGTCAAGGAGGTGCCATTACCATATACAGTGGTAAATGCTATAATCAGGGTAAGCATGGGGCTGTTATAGAAACACACAGGAGACTTCTTATGAAGTCAAAGGCTGGAGGAGAGCCATTTCCCTAAGAACTAAAGGATGAGTAGGTGTTATCTAAGGGATTAAGGGAATGGGAAGAACATTAAACTGAGGGAGTTAGCTGTGCAAAGGCTACAGGTTTGTCAATATTTTAGTGTGGGTGGTAAAGTGGGAGGGACATGTGGAGAGTGATGAGGCTAAAGAGGTCATTTAAACTACCAAGGTGTAATGAATCACTAAAGAAAAAATCTAGAGGGAAGGGAAAAGAATAAAGACTGAACCCTGGACCAAACGCATCTAAAAAGTGGAGAGAGGGAGTGATGTCAGAGAAATGACGCTGTGAGGGGTGCTCCCAATATCTCCCCTTGAAATTTCAACAAATTCAACAACTAAAGATAGAAAAAATCTCAGGAGCACCTGAAAGATCACACCAGACAAAGGTATGATTGGGTAAAAAGGTGGCTGAATATATAATCCACTCTGAAGGAAATAAGACGGAGAACGGAGTATTTCACTTTCCTCACTGATCTGAGGAAGGCCACTTTTGTCTGGAACCGAGAGAAACAGAATATCTGGGGCAGAGGGAAGAGGTTGGGATAGGGTGGATGAGAGGAGAGAGCACACTGGCTCAGCCTGAGATGGCAGACATGGGGCGAGTATGGGCAGCGGGCTCAAACAGAAGTTGCCAGTGCCCGTGGAGGCTTGTGCCAGAGCAGCTTTGTGTGCTCCCAGGTCTGTGATCGCAAGCGGTGTGCAAGTGGCTCCACCTGATGCCTCTGGCGCAGGCACTTGTACTAGTGGGGGGGCTTAGACCAAGATTATCAGCAGTGGACATCTACATAGGCTGTAGCCAGTGTTTTGTGTAGTCCTGGTTCCCCGAACAACAGCACGGGAAGTACACAAGGGCCGGGATCCCTAGGCCTGGAGCTGTCTAGGCAGGGTGCCTCTGCAAACCTGCATTCCTGGCTCTGACTGAGATCACTGGCCTGTGCGCCTAAGTGGGCGGGAGCAGACCTGCATGTGCACTGCTGAAGTTGTGGGGGCTGGGCCTGCATGTGGCTTGCTGCAGCCTACTAAACAGAGAACAAGGGAGAAGCCTGTGGAGATTAGACCCGTGGAGTGCTGAAGCATACTAGACATGCCTGGGGGCCCTTAAAAGGGCACCAGTTCTGCAATCAGTTCCCAGCCCAGCCTACTCTAGCTGGTAGCTCTGGTTGGCACAGCGTTACTCAGAACTGTGCTTTGAGTGGTACTGGAGGAAGGACCTAGCTGCTCATAGAGCCTCTTGCTCTGCAAGCAGTGGCTGGGGCAACCTCACAGCTAAGTCCCCAGGCTGCTAGTTCAGGAGGGAGAGATATGGGGAGAGGCACCTGGAAAACCAACTGAGTCTCCCATTGTCAGAGCCACCAAGCCCTAACAAGGGACTGAGGCCCAGCCTATTACATTGCCATAGCAACACATCAGCAAATCTCTGCTCAAGAGCCCCACAGGGGCAAAACCTGTAGTACAGCACTACCTGCCAAAAAGAAAAGAAGAAGCTACCTCTGATAACCAGGAAAAAATTACATTTCTTATAACATTATTATTATTTCTTCCTTTCTCACTTTGTTCATTTTATCTTCTTTCCATTTCATTCTTTCCTTTTTCTTTTGAACTTAATTATCCATAGTTGTTACATTTTTCATTCTTGTTTTTTTGTGAGTGTTACATTTCAAAAACCTTAACTTTTTTCTTTTTCTTTTTCTCTCATTTGATCTACATTTATTAACAAGTTATTTTATTTTGGATTCATATTTTTCTTTGTGGCATTTTGCATGTTTTTTACTTCATTTGTTATCTCTTTCTCATTTTCCCTCAGTTCTGGCTCCTTGTTCTCTGTAGTTATTGTTCCACTTATTATAATAGAATTTTAATTTTTTTTACTGTGTCTTTTAAATTTTTATTTTATTTGTTTTAATATCTCTTACTAGTGATATTAACCATACCACTCACAAATGCCATTAAGGAAAAAGAAATAAAATATCATGGATACAAAAGACAGAGATATAGCTAAGATAGATGATGAAAAATCACTAGAAAATAATTTCAGTTGCTTGAAAACCTTTGGGTTAAATGACAGAGAATTAAAAATTGAAGTCCTAAAATACTCAGGGAAATACAAGAAAGCATGGAAAGGCAATTTAGAGAGCTCAAAAAACAATTCAATGAACAAAAGGAATACATCACCAAGGAAATTGAAACTATAAAAAGGAACCAAACAGATGAAAAATTCAATACATGAATTGAAAACAAGGTAACAAGCTTAGCTAATAGAATAGGCCAGATAGAGGAGAGAATTAGTGACATAGAAGACCAGCAACTAGAGACACTACAGAAAGAAGAGGAGGGAGATTCACAAATTAAAAAAAAAAAATGAGAAAGCCCTATAGGAATTGTCTGACTCTATCAGAAAGAGGAACATAAGAATAGTGGGTATATCAGAAGGAGAAGAGAGAGAAAATGGAATGGAGAACATATTTAAACAAATAATAGACAAGAACTTCCCAAGCCTGTGGAAAGAATTAGAGCCTTGAATTTAAGAAGCAAACAGAACACTGAGTTACCTTAACCAAAACAGACCTACTATAAGACATATCATAATGAAATTATCACAAACCAATGACAAAGAAAAAATCCTCAAGGCAGCCAGGGAAAAGAAGAATACAACATATAAAGGAAGGCCCGTTAGGCTATCATCAGATTTCTCAGCAGAATCTCTGCAAACCAGAAGACAGTGAACCCAAATATTAAAAGCACTGAAAGAGAGGAACTTCCAGCCAAGAATACTAAATCAATCAAAGCTATCCTTCAAATATGAAGAAGAAATAAAAAGATTCACAGATAGAGAAAAGATGAGGGAATTTATCATCAGAAAACCCCCACTTCAGGAACTACTAAAGAGGGTTATTCAACCAGACATAAAGAACAAAACAAAACAAAATTACAAGTAAAAGTTTCAACAAGATCAAAATAAAAACAAGGTTAATCTGTGACAGCAAAAACAAAAAAGGGGAGAGGACAAGATTGACAGTAGCAAAGGAGGATGGAGTGCAGAAGCACTCATAAGATAATGTACTACAAGGAATATGATATATATTCTTTTTATTACCTAATGGTAACCACCCCTGAAAAAACCACTATAGAAACACATGGCTTAAAAAAAGAAGAAGTAGAGGAAAGAAATATGGAATACAACCAAACAAAAACAAATGACAGAAAAACAAAAGAGAAGAACCAAACAAGATACAGAGCTATCAGAAAGCAATATATAAAATGGCAATAGGAAACCCTCAAGTGTCAATAATTACATTAACTGTAAGTGGATTGAACCCACCAAAAAAAAGACACAGAGTAGCAGAGTGAATCAAAAAAGAAAATCCAACCATATACTGCCTTCAAGAAACACATCTTAGCTACAAGGATAAAAACAAATTCAAAGTGAAAGGTTGGAAAACGATTCTCCAAGGAAATGACATTCAAAGAAAGGCAGGTGTAACCATACTCATATCTAACAATGCTGACTACAAGACAACAAAGGTAATCAGAGACAAAGATGGTCATTTCATAATGATAAAGGGGACATTGAATCAAAAAGACATATCACTTCTTAATATATATGCACCAAACCAAGGAGCAGCAAAGTATATAAGACATCTACTAACTGAGCTAAAAATAAAAACTGACAAAAAATACAATCTTACTTGGAGACCTCAATATACTGCTGACAACTCTAGATTGTTCATCCAAACAGAAAATCAATAAAGAAATATAACCGTAATTAAAACACTAGAACAATTTGATATGATAGACATCTATAGGACATTTCATCCCAAAACACCAGAGTATACATTTTTCTCCAGTGTACATGGAACGTTCTCAAGAATTGACCATATGTTGGGCCACAAAACTAACATCAACAAGTTCAGGAAGATTGAAATTATGCCAAGCATATTTTCTGAGCTTAAGGCTTTGAAATTAGAATTCAACTACAAAAGAGAAGTAAACAAACTCACAAAAATGTGGAAATTAAAGAACATAGTTCTAAAAAATGAGTGGGTCAAAGAAGAAATAAAAGCAGAGATCAAAAGATACATACAAACAAAAAATGGCAATACAATATATGAGAATCTCTGGGATGCAGCAAAAGCAGTAATAAGAGGAAAGTTCATATCACTACAGGCTTATATGAACAAACAAAGAGATAGCCCAAGTAAACAACTTAACACCACATCTAAAGGAGCTAGAAAAAGAACAAAGGCAACCCAAAACCAGCAGAAGAAAGGAAATAATAAAAATCAGAGCAGAAATAAGTGAAATAGAGGACAGAAAAACTATAGAAAAAAACAATAAAACAAGGAGCTGGTTATTTGAAAAGATCAACAAAATTGACAAACCCTTGGTAAGACTCATTAAGGAAAAAGAGAAAGGACTCATATAAACAAAATCCAAAATAAAAGAGGAGAAATCACTACAGATATCATAGATATACAAAGAATTACATAGAATACTATAGAAAATTGTATGCCACCAAATTTAACAATCCAGAAGAAATGGATAAATTTCTAGAACAATACAATCTTCCTAGACTGAGTCATGAAGAAGTAGAAAGCTTAAATATACCCATAAGCAGGGAGGAAATAGAAACAACTATTAAAAATCTCCTAAAAAATAAAAGTCCAGGGCTAGATGGCTATATTAGTGAATTCTCTCAAGCATTGAAAGAAGACTTGGTTCCTGTTTTACTCAAAGTATTCCAAAAAATTGAAGAAGCAATACTTCCAAACATTTTATGAGGCCAACATAACCCTCATACGAAAACCTAGCAAGGACAACACAAAAAAAGAAAACTACAGACCAATATCTCTAATGAATACAGATGCTAAAATCCTAAACAAAATACTAGCAAATAGAATATAGCAACACATTAAAAAAATAATTCATCATAATCAAGTGGGATTTATCTCGGAATCACAAGGATGGTTCAACATACATAAAAGAGTTAACATAATATACCATATCAACAAAGCAAAGAACAAAAACCATAGGATCTTATCAATTGATGCAGAAAAGGCATTTGATAAAATACAACATCATTTTATGTTTAAAACACTTAATAAAATGGGTATAGAAGGAAAATATCTCAACACAATAAAGGCCATTTATGACAAACCATCAGCTAACATCATATTAAATAACAAAAAACTGAAGACTTTTCCTTTAAAATCAGGAACAAGACAAGGCTGCCCACTCTCTCAACTCTTATTCAACATAGTGCTGGAAGTTCCAGCCAGAGCAATCAGACAATAGAAAGAAATAAAAGGCACTCATATTGGGAAAGAAGAAATAAAGTTTCACTTTTTGCAGATGATATGATTTTGTACATTGAAAACCCCAAAGACTCCACAACAAGAGTAATAGAAACAATAAACCAATATAGTAAGGTTGTAGGATAGAAAATTAATATACAGAAGTCTACTACTTTCTTATATGCCAACAACGAAACATTAGAAAATAAACTAAAAAAAATAATTCCTTTTACAGTTGCAACAACAAAAAATACCTAGGAATAAACATAAAGAATGTAAAGGACCTATATAATGAAAATTACAAAGCATTGTTAAGGGAAATTGGAAAAGATACAATGAAAAGGAAAAATATTCCTTGTTCTTGGATAGGAAAAATAGCTATAGTCAAAATGACCATATTACCCAAAGCTATATACAAATTTAATTCAATTCTCATCAAAATTTCAATGTCATTTTTTAAAGAAATGAGACAGAAAGTCATCAGGTTTATATGGAAGTATAAAAAACCTGGAATAGCTAAAGAAATCCTAAAAAAAAAGAATGAAGCTGGGGGCATTACAATACCTGACTTCAAATTATATTATAGAGCCACGATAATCAAAACAGCATGGTACTGGCAGAAAAATAGACACTCAAATCAATGTACCAGAACAGGGAGCCCAGAAATAAAACTACATATATATGGTCAAATCACCTTTGATAAAGGAGCCAAAAACACACAATGCAGAAAAAAAAGTCTCTTCAATAAATGGTGCTGAGAAAACTGGAAAGCCACGTGCAAAAGAATGAAACTCGACTACAGTTTGTCCCCTTGTACCAAAGATAATTCAAAATAGATCAAAGACCTAAATATTAGACCTGCAACAATAAATTACATAGAAGAAAATATAGGTACTAAACTCATGGACATTGGCCATAAAGAGCATTTTATGAATTTAACTCCAAAGGCAAGGGAACTGAAGGCAAAGATAAATGAATGGGACTGCATCAGACTAAGAAGGTTTTGCACAACAAAAGAAACTGACAACAAAACAGACAGCCAACTAAATAGGAGATGATGTTTTCAGACAACAGCTCAGATAAGGGTCTAATATCCAAAATATACAAGGAACTCACAGAACTCAACAATAAACAAGCAAACAATCCAATTAAAAAAATGGGAAGAGGACAGGAATAGACACTTCTCCCAGGAAGAAATACAAATGGCCAATAGATATTTGAAAAGATGCTCATCTTCACTAGCTATTAGAGAAATGCAAATCAAAACTACAATGAGATACCACCTCACATCTGTTAGATTAGCTATTATCAACAAGACAGGTAATAGCAAGTATTGGAGAGGCTGTGGAGAAAAAGGAACCCTCATTCACTGTTGGTGGGAATGTGAAGTAGTACAATCACTATGGAAGAATTTATGATGGTTCTTCAAAAATTAAGAACAGAACTACCATATGACCCAGCAATCCCTCTACTGGGTATATACCACCAAAACTCAAAAATATTGGTACGTAAAGACTCATGCAACCCCATGTTCATCACAGCATTGTTTACAGTGGCCCAGACATGGAATGGAAACAACCAAAAAGCCCTTCAATAGATGGCTGGATAAAGAAGATGTGGTACATATATCTATGAGATACTACTCAGCCATAAGAAATGATGACATAGGATCACTTATGACAAAATGAATGGATCTTGATAACATTATACTGAGTGAAATAAGTAAATCAGAAAAAACTAAGAACTGTATGATTCCATACATAGATGGGGCACAAAATTGAGACTCATTTACATGGACAAGAGTGCGGTGATTACCAGTAGGAGGGGAACGGAGGAGAGGGAGGGGAGGGGCAGAAAGAAAACCAAATAAGAGATGGTGGAGGACAATTTGACACTGGGTGATGGGTATACAACATAATCAAATGTCAAAATGATCTGGAGATGTTTTCTCAGAATCTATGTGCTCTAATTGATCAATGTCACCCCATTAAAACTGATTATCTAAATAAGATTAAAACAAAAAGAAGTCTAGAGAGGCAAAGAAGCCCTCAAAGAAGATCAGGAAGGAATGGTCAGAGACATGAAAATACAGGGAGAGAATGGAGCCATGCAAAAAGGGATTCAAGAATGGAGGAGGGGCCCCGGCAGGTTAGCTCAGTTAATTAGAATGTTGTCCCAAAACACCACACTGAGTGTTCAAGACCTGGTCAGGACACATACGGGAAGCAACCAATGAACACACACCTAAGTGGAACAACAAATGAATGCTTCTTTCTTTCTCATGGTCTCCCTTCCTCTCTTTCTGTCTCTCTAAAATCAATCAATAAAGTAAAACAAAAAACAGAGGAGTTACCAGGAGTGTCAGGTGTAGCAATGAAGTTCAGAAGAAGTCCATTTCATTTGAAAATGTAAAGAAAATCATTAATATGTCAATTTTACATATAAAACAAGTTCACAGAAGTTACCTGGCTTTCCAAGACAATACATCTAATAAGTGACCTCAATAGAAACTCTAATCCAAATTTTCTTGCTGTAACTCTACTGCTTCGATCATCATGACTTTCTTTTTTTTAATTTTTTAGTGAGAGAGAGAGATAGGGACAGACAGGAAGGGAGAGAGATAAGAAGCATCAATTCTTTGTTGCGGCACCTTAGTTGTGTATTGATTGCTTTCTCATATGTGTCATGATCAGAGGGCTCCAGAAAAGCAAGTGACTTCTTGCTCAAGCCAGTGACTTTGGGCTTAAGTCAGCAGCCTTGGGCTTCAAGCTAGCCACCATGGGGTTATGTCTATGTTCCTACGTTCAAGCTGGCAACCCCGCACTCAAGCTGGATGAAGCCATGCTCAAGTCAGCGGCCTTGAGGTTTTGAACTTGGGTCCTCAGCATTCCAGGCAGATGCTCTATTCACTGCACCACCACCTGGTCAGGCATGACTTTCCTGATGTGTTTGAAAAATCAACAATTAATGGAGAGATTATTATTATCCTATATTTATAATTCTGTATATTTTGTTACAAAATATATTGTCCTTAAGCAATAAAGGTTGTATGATTTTAAGTTCTTTTGAATTTTTTATCAAATTGAAAATACTAAACTTTGTAAATTTTTGTATGAGAAGGTTTATGGAAAGTTATGACAAGATTGAACCTGTATATGTCATTTGTTATGAATTTTTATTTCATAATACACATTTCATCACAAATAATAATGATCATTTATATATCGAGCAGCTTTTACTTAGTCCAAGGTATGGTCGCTAGTTAGTTGCTATAAGAGGAGGTATTTTGGGCAGAGTGGAAGGTGAGTGTGCCCTTCTGGGAGGAAGGGCAGGAGTATCGAGAGCATTGTGCAGTGGGAGTGGAGAGCAGGCAGTAGGAGGCAGAAAGGAGAGGATTTGCGGGAACTGAAAGTTTTCAGCTGCAGTTTATTTTCTTTTTGATAGAGACAAATAGAGAGTCAGAGAGAGGGACATATAGGGACAGACAGACAGGAAGGGAGAGAGATTAGAATCATCAATTCTAATTGCAGCTTTTTAGCTGTTCAGTGATTGCTTCCTCATATGTGCCTTGACTGGGGTGGGGGGGGGTGGCTACAGTGTAGTGAGTGACCCCTTGCTCAAGCCGGTGACCGTGTGCTGAAGATGGCAACCTTGGGATTTCAAACCTTGGTCTTCCGCGTCCCAGTCCGACGCTCTACCCACTGTGCCACCGCCTGGTCAGGCTCAGCTGCAGTTTAAAGAGCATTATGGGTCCATTCCTGGACTTTAATGGTCAGCGTCTGTGACTCCTTTCCACAAAAATGTCCATGATGGTTGTATGGTTTAGTGTTGAGATTCACTAAAATGTATGTTATTCAACTAATTTTTTAATATTTCAGAGTCCATGTATAATTTTGCTGGAATCAATAAATACTTTTAAAAGCCTTCATAAAACTAAAATTCTAACTGCCATTATACAACTAAATGTGAATTTGATCTAGGGGTACTGAATATTAATGTTAAATCATGTTCTGTTCTGTCAGAAACCTTCTGTACTTTTGACAATTTAACAGAATGACAAGATATATCTGTATTTATCTTAATCAAGAGGATTACATGTGCATGAATACTGTTACTTGATTCTTCATTGTCATTTACAACAATGGGAGTGCTACTTGCACATCACTGACTAGAGTATTTAATAATCAGAAATCAAAACAGCCCTAACTTGATCAAGCATGAATTAGTTCACTAAGTGAATTCTAAACCACAACAGTCTGAGATAGCTGTATTGCATTTAGTACCCAAGAATCATTTGAAAACCTAACTCTGTGATCTTCTTAACTCCAGGTAATTCTTGGAGGAAAGCTGCTAGCATATATCAATTTAAAAGAAAATGAAGTAATTTAGCCTGATCAGGTGGTGGTGCAGTGGATAGAGTGTTGATCTGGGATCCTGAGGGCCCAGGTTCAAAGCCCCAAGGTCTCCAGCCTGAGCACAGGGTTGCTGGTTTGAGCCCAAGGTCTCTGGGTTGAGCAAGGGGTCATTGGTTTTGCTGGATCCCCCTGGTTATTGATTGCACATATGAGAAACAATCAATGAACAACTAAGTGCCACAACTATGAGTTGATGCTTCTCATCTCTTTTCCTTCCTGTCTCTATCTCTCTCTTGCTAAAAAAAAGAAAAAGAAAAAGAAAAAAAGGAACTAAAGTAATTTAAATAAAAACCCTGTACAGCTCACATGGGACAAAATATCTGTTCCTCAGTTATCCATCATCACCATGTTCTACTGCCAGTTGCCAGCTAAAAATTACAAATTCACTAAATATAGAAAATACTATCAGTCCTGCCTTTTTGGCTTCCAACATATTTCTACTGCTCAGGATTGTGGTTCTCAAATAATTGGATAAAAGGTTCTGTCGATTTTACCAGTAGGTAAAGCCTTATGAATGAGTTGGTATTCCCTTCCCACGACCCCACCCCCACCACACACACCCGTTGTACTGCTTTCTTGGCATGAGCATAACACAATGGGTAAGAATGCAGACTCTGTAGACAGACTTCCTGTTTTTTATCCTATGTACACCACTCATTCATTGTGTGGTTTTAAGCTAGTCCCATCACTTTTCTAAGTCTCTGTTTTCCCAGCTGTAATAATTTACAGAAGACTTCAAATTTTATTAGATAAACTCTAAGACATTATTCTTGTACTAATATTTTAAGAAATTTTAAATTACTAGGCTTGGATTACTTTTTTAATTAAAAATTTTTATATTTAATTAATTTTGTTGACATGGTTGCAAGTGTCCCATTCAATGTAACATCCTTTACTGCATCATGCCCCCCGTACCCCATGTAAAGTCTCCCTCCACCCCACCTCCGTCCCCTTTGCTCCCATCCTCCAACCTCCACCCCCCCAATTGGATATATATTTTTTTGATACAGGGTTTGATAATAGAATTTCCTTAAAAGGTTCTGTGGGGAGTAAATGAAATAATGCTTGTTAACTACTTGGTGCATTACCTGACACACAGTAAAGGCCTAATAAATGTTAGCTTGGATTATTTTCATCATTAATTTTTTTCATATTTTAAAATTTTTTATTGACTTTATTGTGGTGACATTGGTTTAATAAAATTATACAGGTTTTAGGTGCACAATTCTACATCATCTGTATATTGCATTGTGTGTTCACCACCCCAAGTCAAGTCTCTATTATCACGTATTCCCTCTCTACCCCTTTCACCTCCCCCATCCCCTTTCTCTCCTGCAATCCCTGAATTGTTGTCTTGTCTATAAATGTTTTGTTCTTTCTTAACCCCTTTACCTTTTGCACCCAGCCCTCCCAAACACCATCTCTTCTGACAGCTATTTTTTTCATATTGTGATGTAGGGGTATGTTAGTGAGATAGCAGGTTTAGATTAGACAATACAATCAGCGACTGTGAAACAGAGTTCTGGCCTGTGAAGTTCATCAACTAAACATAGTCAAATTTATTCTAAAATTTTTTTATTCTCTTTTTTTTTTTTTTTAATATTTTTTTTTAATATTTTTAAAAATTTTTTTTATTTATTCATTTTAGAGAGGAGAGGGAGAGACAGAGAGAGAGAGAGGAGAGAGACAGAGAGAGAGAAGGGGGAGGAGCTGGAAGCATCAACTCCCATATGTGCCTTGACCAGGCAAGCCCAGGGTTTCGAACCGGCGACCTCAGCATTTCCAGGTCGACGCTTTATCCACTGCGCCACCACAGGTCAGGCCTTTTTATTCTCAAAATGTAGAACAAAGCAAACTGTCAGCAAAGGATCACTTGCTTATATATATTTTAACCAAAAAAGTTAAGGTTTAGTACTGTTCAAGTTTTCATGGAATTTTAAAACGAGAATCTCAGAATACTAAAATGACATTTAAAGAACTATTCTAAGTGGGTTTACTCAGTAAGCTGTAAAAATCAATCTTATTTTGTTCTGATTCTATAAATAAGTCAAGATATAATTTGAAAATTTTAAAAAAATTAGATGAAGAGAGCTAGCTGATTCATTTATTCTCTTGACAGGCTAATTCTTCTCTGTCACCAAGTGACACTATTTTCTGTCATTTCATCAGGAAAAAAAAGTCTTCTGAAGTTCATTCTGGCCAATTAATTCAGCTAAAATGACCAATCTCTATAATCCTATGTGAGATTGCTCAAGTTTTCTTTACACCCTTTGGTATTACTCTTTTAAATTACACAAATATTATGTCATTTGTTTTTGTTCAATTGCAGGGAATTGTAGATTTTTACTGAAGAGGGTACATTGTAGTGAGGGAGACCATGAAAAATGAAATGAATCAAAATTATTGATATCTACTATTAGGTATTATTCTAGGGTCTTTACATATGTTATCTTGTCTAGGAAGCAACAGAATTGAAATTTGGATTTAGCCTGATTATCAAATTGTGGTAATCAAAATGTGAGATGAAGCCTTTTTTAGTATGGAGGCAATAGAAATAGTGAAGTAAAATTGGAGAATACATTTGAAAAAAGCAACAATCACAAATCTTGACAACCTATTAAAATTTAGGGAATATAGAAAAATAAACCAGAAATAACTCTAAGGTTTGAGAAAATGAGAATTAAGGGTAGGTTTTGTTGATTATACAAGAAAAAATATCGAATCTAGATATGATGGAATGGCTCAGGTAAGCGAATATAACTATTTGTTATTTTTATCTCAGGCACATAGAATTAGATTTCTCATAATCTTGGTTAATGACACAGTCTCATCCATGTATGGCCTGATTTTATTAGGTAGTTGTTGCTAATAATGTACAAGAACCCATAGACCCATTAAAGAACAACAGTTAGGACTTTGTTAATAGTTACATGGAATCAAGACCCGCTTACCTCCATCACACACCTTCTCCCAAAGAAAACTTTAGCCCAAGACAGCTTCTTTGGGAGGTTCTTGTAAACATTTAAGGAAATAATAATACCAATTCTGCATACACTCTGACAGAGAACTAAAGAAGAGAAAATACTTCCCAACTCAGTTTGTGAGAGAAGTATTACTGTGTTAACAAAAGCAGGTATTACAAGAAAATAAAACCACAGACCCATATTCCTCGCAAACGTGGATGCAAAACTTAACAAAATTTTATCAAATTGAATCTGTTAGTATGCCAGAAGGATACTGCATCATGACCAAATAAAGTTTATCCTAGGAATGGAAGGTTTATTTAACATTTGAGGTTTTTCTGCTATGTAAGGACATAGCTAACAGACAGCCATCTCTAAATCAGGAAGGAGGCCTTCACCAGATGCTGAATTTGCCAGCACATTAATCTTGAACTTTCCAGCCTCCAGAACTGTTAGCAATAAACGTTATTTAGCCCTGGCCACGTAGCTCAGCTGGTTAGAGCATTGTCCTGACACACCAAGGTTGCAGGTCCCATCCCGTCAGGGCACGTAAGAAGCACCAGTCAGTGCATAAATAAGTGGAACAACAAATTGATGTTTCTCTTTCTCTCTCTCAAAAATAATTTTTAAAAAAATTTAAAGGAAGTTTATTTAACATTTAAAAGTAATTAATTCAACATAATAAAAATAAAAACTACAGGCAGTCCCTAAGTTACGAACAAGATAGGTTCTGTAGGTTGGAAAATGTTTAAGTATTTATATGCACAGAAAGGTATAAAATAAATACTATGTTAAGACAAACATCTAACTTGCATTTGATAGGTAAATGTACCTGTTCCAACTTACATACAAATTCGACTTAACAACAAATCTACAGAACCTACCTTGTTTGTAACCTAGGAACTGCCTGTATATAATTAAGAGACACAGGAAAGGCATTAGATTAGATTCAACATCCATTCCTGAAATCACTCCAGTATAATAGGAGTAGAAAGGAATTTAATCTGGTATAGGGCATCTAAGAAAAAAATCTGTAGCTAAAATCACACTTCATGGTGAAAGAACATTTTCCCCTAGGATCAGGAACAAGACAAATAATTCTAATCTCATCACTTCTATTTAACAAATACTGGAAGTTCTAGCTAATAAAATCAAGCCAGAAAGAAGGAATAAAAGTCATCCAAATTAGTAAAAAAAACCATGTGTCTATGTAGAAAATATGGTGAAAGCTAAAAAAAATGTAATTAATAACTTACTATAGTAAGTAGCAGTATATAAGATCAGAATACAAAAATAAATTATATTTTTATATACTAGCAATAGACAATGAACAATTGAAATCTCAAAACAACACCATTTACAATAGCATCAACAAATATAAAATTATTTTGAGATAAGTCTCACAGAAGATATGGTCTTCCATGCTGAATACTATAAAACATTACTGAGAAAAAATGATAGAAGATGTAAATGAAAGGAGAGATATAGTATGTTCTTTGATCATAACATTCAATATTATGAAGATGTCAATTCTTGCCAAATTTAATCTACAGATTCAGTCCCAATAAAAATCTCAGCAGGTACCCTGGCCAGATAGCTCAGTTGGTTAGAACATTGACTCAATACACATCAAGGTTGCAGGTTTGATCCCAGTCAGGGCACATGCAGGAATCAACCAATGAACGCATAACTAAATGAAACAACAAATTAATGTTTCTCTCTCTCTTTCTCTCTCACTCTCCCTTCCTCTCTCTCTCTAAAAGTCAATAAATTAAAAAAAAATTAATCTCAGCAGGTATTTTTACAGAAATTGAAAATATAATTCTAAAATTTATATATTATATAAATGCAAAGGACCTAAAATAGCTAAAATAACTGAGGAACAAAGCCAGAGTTACACTACCTTTTTCCAAAGTTTATTATAAACACAATAATCAAGCCTATAAGGTACACTAATCAAAGCTTAGTAATGATAGTTTAAAAAAGAAAGAAAGCAGTGTGATATTGGCATCAAGACAGACAAATTGATTAATGGAACAGAATAGAGGCTCCAGAAATAGACTCACACATACAGGTTAATTGATTTTTGACAAAGATACAAAAGCATTTCAGTGGGGAAATGATACATTTTTTCAATAAATATTCCTGGAAAAATTGTTATTCATGTGAAAAAAATGAACTTGCACCATATTACAAAAATTAACACAAAATGGATAAAAAATGTAAGTGCATTAACTTAAAACTATAAAACTTTTAGAGCCCTGGCCGGTTGGCTCAGTGGTAGAGCATTGGCCTGGCGTGCAGGAGTCCCCGGTTCGATTCCGGCCAGGGCACACAGGAGAAGCGCCCATCTGCTTCTCCACCCCTCCCCCTCTCCTTTCTCTCTGTCTCTCTTCACCTCCCGCAGCCGATGCTCCATTGGAGCAAAAGATGTCCCGGGCGCTGGGGATGGCTCCTTGGCCTCTGCCCCAGGCACTAGAGTGGCTCTGGTCGCAACAGAGCGATGCCCCGGATGGGCAGAGCATCGCCCCCTGGTGGGCAGAGCGTCGCCCCCTGGTGGGCATGCCGGGTGGATCCCGGTCGGGCGCATGCGGGAGTCTGTCTGACTGCTTCCCGATTTCCAGCTTCAGGAAAATACAAAAAAAAAACACAACTTTTAGGAAAAAAGCATCAGATTTTTGTGATTATGCCAGGCCAGTACAACATCAAAAACACAAACCATGGCCTGACCAGGCGGTGGCGCAGTGGATAGAGCATCGGACTGGGATGCAGAGGGCCCAGGTTCCAGACCCGGAGGTCGCCAGCTTGAGCGAGGGCTCATCTGGTTGAGCCCAACGTCGCTGGCTCAAGCAAGGGGTTACTTGGTCTGCTAAAGGCCCGTGGTCAAGGCACATAAAAAAAAAAAAAGCAAAAACACAAACCATGAAAGTAAATATTGATATAGTGAACTTTATCAAAATGAAGAATTTATACTTTTCAAAAGACACTTAAGAAAATGAAAAGACTGCCTGACCTGTGTTGGCACAGTGGATAGAGAGTCAACCTGGAACGCTGAGGTTGCCGGTTCAAAATCCTGGCTTACCCCAGTCAAGGCACATATGAGAAATAATCAATGAACAACTAAAAGGAAACAACTATGAGTTGATGCTTCTTGCCCCCTCTCTCTCTAAAAATTAATCAATAAAAAAACCTTTAAAAACAAATGAAAATGAAAATACAAGTCAAAGAGTGGGAAAAAAATTTTGCCAGTTATAAACCTAATATGGGTTTTGTATTTAGAATATATAAAGTATTCTCAAAACTTAAAATGGAAAAATAAACCAGTGATAAAATGGGCAAGTGATTTGAAGAGATACTTCCACCAATGAATGTTTACAGATAGAAAAGGAATATGTCAGAAGATGTTTAATACCATGAGTTATAAGGGAAATGCAAATTAAAACTATAATGTGATGTTATTACACACCTTTAGAATGTCTGATATTAAGAAGACCATACAAAGTATCAATGCAGATATAAAGTATAGCTCTCATACACTATTGGTGGGAAGATAAAATGATACAAGCACATAGTAAACATTTTAGCTGTTTCTTAAAATGTTGAACATACATTGAGTACAAGGCCTAGCCATTACACTTTATTTACCCAAGAGCAATAAAAAAGCACATGTCCACAGTTAGAATTGTACAAGAATATTCTTAACAACTTGGTAGTAACTGAAAAAAACCTTAATATCCATCAAAAAAATGAATGATTGGCCTGGCCATTTGGCTCAGTGGTAGAGTGTTGGCTCAGCTTGTAAAAGTCCTGGATTAGATTCTCGGTCAGGAAAAACAGGAGAAGCATCCATCTACTTCTTCACCCTTCCCCCTCTCCTTCCTCTCTCTCTCTTCCCCTCCTGCAACCAAGGATCCATTGGAGCAAAGTTGGCCTGGGCGCTGAGGACGGCTCCATGGCCTCTGCCTCAGGCGCTAGAATGGCTCCCGCCTCAATGGAGCAACACCCCAGATGGGCAGAGCATTGCCCCCTGGCGGGTATGCCGGGTGGACCCTGGTCAGGCGCATGTGGGAACTTGACTGCCTCCTCAGTTCTAATTTTGGAAAAATAAAAAAATACAAAATGAATGGTTAACAAATTGTGGTATATAAAAATAGTGTTATATAATAATAAAAAGAATGAACTGTTGATATATGCAACAACATGGATGAACCTCAAAATAATTATGCTGGGTGAAAGAAGCCAGATGATAGAGTATATACTATATGATTCAATTTATAGAAAATTTGATCTATAGTGACAGAAAGCATATCTGCCTGGTGTGTGGGGGGGGGGCAAGAACAGGAAGGAGGTAATGTGTCTGAGAAACATTTGGGGGTAATGTGTAGATTCATTATTTTGATTGTGGTGATGGTGTCTTGGGTATATACAGATGTCAGAACTAATCAAATTGTGAGCTTTCAAAAAGTGTAGTTTAGCCTGACCAGGCAATGGCGCAGTGAATAGAGCGTCGGACTGGGATGCGGAAGACCCAGGTTTGAGACCCCGAGGTTGCCAGCTTGAGCACAAGCTCATCTGGCTTGAGCAAAAAAAGCTCACCAGCTTGGACCCAAGGTCGCTGGCTCGAGCAAGGGGTCACTCGGTCTGCTGAAGGCCTGTAGTCAAGGCACATATGAGAAAGCAATCAATGAACAACTAAGGTGAAACTGAGATTGATGGTTCTCATCTCTCTCCGTTCCTGTCTGTCTGTCCCTATCTATCCCTCTTTCTGACTCACTCTCTCTTTGTCCCTGTTAAAAAAAAAAAATCAATGAATTTATAAATAAATGTAACAACAAATCCACAGATTTTCTCTCTCTCTCTCTCCCTCTCCCATCTCTCTAAGATCAATAAAAAAAATTTTAAGTGTAGTTTATTGAATGTCAGCTATATCTTAGTAAAGCTGTTTTATTTTTATTTTAACCCCAATAAATAAATTACAATAAAACTCTAAAAAGTATTCAGTTAATCCAGAAGTAGGCAGGAAAAGAGTAATAAAGGAACAAAAAGAGAGGGGGGAAATAAAGAAAAAAACGGTAGCCTAAGGAGGCGGTGGTGCAGTGGATAGAGCATTGGACTGGGACACGGAGGACCCAGATTCAAAACCCTGAGGTCATCAGCTTGAGTGTGGGCTCATCTGGTTTGAGCAAGGCTCACCAGTTTGAGCCCAAGGTTACTGGCTTGAGCAGGGGTCACTTGGTCATTGGCACGAATGAGAAAGCAGTCAATGAACAACTAAGGTGCCGCAATGAAGAATTGATGCTTCTCATCTCTCTCCCTTCCTGTCTGTCTGTCCCTATCTGTGTCTCTCTGTCTCTGTCACAAAAAAAAGGAAACAAACGGTAGACTTAAGTCTATTCATATAAGTAATTAAATGAAATGTTAAAGACTAAACACTGCAATTAGAAGATTATCAGAATTGATTTTTTTTTTTTCATTTTTCTGAAGCTGGAAACAGGGAGAGACAGTCAGACAGACTCCCGCATGCGCCCGACCGGGATCTACCCGGCACGCCCACCAGGGGCGACGCTCTGCCCACCAGGGGGCGATGCTCTGCCCATCCTGGGCGTCGCCATGTTGCGACCAGAGCCACTCTAGCGCCTGGGGCAGAGGCCACAGAGCCATCCCCAGCGCCCGGGCCATCTTTGCTCCAATGGAGCCTTGGCTGCGGGAGGGGAAGAGAGAGACAGAGAGGAAAGCGCGGCGGAGGGGTGGAGAAGCAAATGGGCGCTTCTCCTGTGTGCCCTGGCCGGGAATCGAACCCGGGTCCTCCGCACGCTAGGCCGACGCTCTACCACTGAGCCAACCGGCCAGGGCAGAATTGATTTTTTTAAAAAGCAAAGTCCAGCCTGACCAGGTGGTGGCACTGTGGATAGAGCATTGGCCTGGGATGCTGAGGAACCAGTTTTAAAACTATAAATTCACTGGCTTGAGCATAGGATCATAGACATGACCCCATGATTGCTGGCTTGAGCCCTAAGGTCACTGGTTTGAAGCTCAAGGTCATCACTGATTTGAGCTCAAGGTCACTGGCTTGAGCAAGGGGTCACTGGCTCAGCTGGAGCCCCCTGGTCAAGACACATAGGAGAAAGCAATCAGTGAACAACTGAAGTGCCACAACTATGAGTTGATGCTCATCTCTCTCCCTTCCCGTCTGTCTGTCCCTGTCAGTCCCTATTTCTCTCTCTCTCTCTCTCTCTCACGCACACACTAAAAAAATAAAAATTAAAAAATAAATAAAAAATCGAAGTCCAATTGTATTCTGTGTCTAAGAGATGTACGTGCATATGAAGACAAAGATAAGTTGAAAATTAATGGCTAGAAAATTATATGCCATGAAAACCAAGCTAAAGAAGGTTGATGGGGTTATTTTAATATTAGGTAAATTCAAGGGAATGAGGTAAAAAGAGGGAAATTTCATACTGATGGAAAAGTCAATTCAAACAGAAGAAATTACAATCATAATATATATGTACTTAAAAGAGTTCAGAATTACATGAGATAGAAATGACAGAATTAGAAGAACAGACAATTCCACATAGCTGAAGACTGATAAAACTAAACAGAAAAAAAGGTAAGGACAAAGAAATTTAAATAACACAGTCAACCACCTTGACCTGGTTGATATTTATAGAATAATACACCTAATAACTACAGAATACAGATTCTTTGCAAGTGAACTAGATATTTTCACAAAGCTTTTTTTTTTGGATCATAAACTTACAAAGGTCTTTCAATACCAGGCATCTTGTACCTTCTGTACCCTAAATCTTGGGAAAAGAAGCTGAGGGTTATTAGTTTAGTACTTGCCTGAATAATGTCAGTATTTCTTAAAGAGCAATTAACATGCTATTATTGTTCACAAACATGCATAGCACATTTTACAAATTAAGTCATTAAAAATTGTTATTCAATACTATTTTTTCAGGTGCAAAAATATACAAAGCTTCATAATCACCCCAAGACCACACAGAGCAAACATGAATGATATTTCTCAAAAGGCTGAGGTAAGTCTCAAAAGTAAAAATAATGGGAGACTAAGGAAGTGGGGGGAGATATATATTCAGTGGGATACTTGAATCTATGTAAACACAAATTAAAATCATAACTAAAAAAATAATGGGAGAAACACAGGGTTGACTGTAGAAACATAAGGAAACATAAGGTAGAAAGGGCAATTGTTTAGTGGAAAGGTCATCTTGAGAAGTTCATAGTAACATAGTGTCAAGATAAATAACATAAGAAGAAGTAAAATTCATAGGCTGGTCTTGGGCCCTGCATTTTCACTTGGGTTCTAATCTAGAAATCATGATTACTAAATTTGCGAATGATAGTGAAATGGACATGATGGGCGGTATCTTGAATAGAATTTTAATATCTTGGCAAGTCTTAGAAGTAACTTTTTTCCATTGAAAAATGATTCGATGTATATACTCTTAGGAAGGAGCGTACTTCCCTCTCAGGGGAGGTTCCTTTTAAGCGCATCCTCCAGTAGCTACAATACAACTTCTCTTAGCCATTTTCTGCAGTTATTGAGAGTTGTCATAAGAGCTCACCCCCAAATTTGGTGACACCCCAAAATTATAAACGTTAAAAAACCTTAAATGCCCAGAGACACCCTACATGAATAAAATACTGTAAAGGCTGGGTATGCCCAGATTAATTAAGCAATTTGCCGTTATTACTAGGAGAAAGGGTTTGGTGTTCTGAGGCACTGAAGCTTTATTTACTGAAACTCCTTTGAGAGATCAGCATAATTTTCAAAAATGATGAGAATAATTTGCTTTCCAGGTTTTACACTGGAGGAAAATTTTTTCTCCAGTCTTTTACCAGATTCTTCCTTTTTTTGCCATTTGGGAATTTTCCTCTTAGAGCTCATCCTACTTGGAATGACGCAGATTTCTCACACGTTTTTAATGTTGGTGTGTGGAAGTTCTGGCAGCGCAGCGCAGCAGTAACAATATAAGTCACTGCTTGTGCACGACTGTGGCACATCTCAGCCGCAAGTGAGAAATAAAGGACTGGCCCTCTGTTTTGCTCAGATCCGATATGAAAACAAGCAAGGACATTAATATGTGAATTGGGCTTTAAACTTGAAAGCCTAACTTTTGCTTTATTTTCAACTTCGTCTACTTTATTGAAATTAGTCTTGGTATTTTTTTAAGCAAGTGATGGGTGTAGGATGCTAAAAATACAGGTCGTTTTAAATTAGAATCCAGTATTTGATTTTTATATTTCACTAGGGTGCAGCTTCAGGGAAATGCATGTACAAAATGGAAGTTCCAGACTATATATTAATATATTTACTCTTGTATTTTCTATAATTTTCTTTTTGAGCTTAGATTTCAGAAAGTAGTCAGATTCTAATCGTTCAAATAAAGATTTCAAACTCATTTACATTTTTTGTTTCCACAAGTATTTCTTGTATTGCTTATTCTGATCTATCTTTACCTAATTTCTTCCTATCTTATTTTTTAAAACTTTCTTCTCTTTATTTTCTTCTAACGAAGATTCTGCTTTCTTCATCTAAACCTGTACCAAAAACCTATGTGCCAAAACTTGGCAAAGGTGATGTAAAGGATAAGTTTGAAGCCATGCAGAGGGCCAGGGAAGAAAGAAATCAAAGGAGATCTAGAGATGAAAAGCAAAGAAGAAAAGAACAATATATTAGAGAGAGAGAATGGAACAGGAGAAAGCAGGAGGTTATTTTATTTTCTTTTATTCCTGTATAAATACTTTCACTTTTTAAATTTACATTTTATTATTCACATTAACCGTGTTTCATATTAACTATAATTAAAATAATTTTCTGTATTTAAAAACTAATTTCAAACTCTGTGTATGATGTGTTTAGTCTAAATTTGTGACATGTTTATATTAATTTATTTAACCATCTAGATTAAAGACATGCTTGCTTCTGACGATGAGGAAGAGGTATCTTCTAGAATAGAAAAAGCTTATGTTCCGAAGCTAACAGGTAAGAAATTTGAAGGGTAAACTGTAAATGAAATTGCAAAAATGAAAAACGGCAAAATACCAAGCATGTTTCATATATTCTTAGGAACTGTTAAAGGTAAATTTGCTGAAATGGAGAAACAAAGACAAGAGGAAGAAAGGAAGAGAACAGAGGAGGAACGAAAACGCAGAATTGAGCAGGATATGTTAGAAAAGAGGAAGATACAACGGGAATTAGCAAAAAGGGCTGAGCAGGTATACACTAAATATTAAGTTGGTATTTGTTTCAGAAACTAATTTGACAGTTTAAAACTAATCATTATGTTGCCTCATTAAAATATTTTAACATAAAATGAACTATTACATAGCAGCTAACTTGAAAACAAGATCTTAAGCACAAATATTTAATATCAAATGTCCAGAAGGATAAGGGCAGAATGTGCCTATTTTAAGGTTGAATACGGAGATGACTTTTGTTATATACCATCTTATCATTATACCCACATTCCTTACACTGTCCACATTGCTTACTTTTCTTAACATGTTCCAGGATTTTATAAAGATGTAAGGCAATTTCACATATAAACTGTCCACAAGCACATTAATAAAATACTGATCTTTTACTTATTTTTTCAAACTTTTTTCTAATTCTTAAAAAATTTATTGATTGATTTTAAAGAGGAAGGAGAGAGAGAGAGAGGAAGAGAAATATGCATTTGCTCCACTCTTTATGCATTCATTACTTGAGTTGTGTATGTGCACTGACCAGGGATTAAACCCACAACCTTGGCCTAACCAACTGAGCTACCCGGCTAGGGCCTAAATGCTGGTCATTTAATAGCAATTAAAAAAACTTGGTTATTGTCAAATACTAAGGCATAATTTATGTATCTTTCTACACAAGATTTTGAAACCACTTAAATCACATTTTATTTAGTGATGGTATTATTAGCTAGTTTAATTTTATTTTAAATTGGGGATGGTAATAGGAGAGGGGAACAAATGTGTGACAGCCATTTCCTTTATATAACTGATGCCCATAGCCACAGAAGACAAATTAGAATTAAGGTACTGTATTATTACTGTAATTTATATAGTTTCTTAATGAACTTTGAATTCCCATATATTTTAGCTCAGAGCATGAGAACAAAGAGGCTGGTAAGTATTTTTGAAATACACAAGAATCTGATATAATAATTTCCAGAAAAAGCTAATCTGTTAAATATTAATGATTCTAATGACACAGAAACTTGCATTTCTAATAGTCATAATTATATTTTAAATAAAGAACTGATTGATTCACAAAAATTTAACATATTGATATTTATTTTATATTATAAATAATCTGTAGTCATAGAGTTGAAAAGATGACAGAAAATAGTTATGTTGTTTATGCACTTTGACCTGATCTACATTGGAAGATCAAAAGAGATGATTAATGTTTTGAGATTTATGAGATAATAATGGTATTTATCTCCTAGAGTTACAAATAAGATTTTGCGAGTTAATAAATGCAAGGCATTTAGAACAGTGTCTGGTACAAAGTAAGTGAGCTGTAAAGACTTAATGTTTCACCTAAATAATAATACATATACGTAGATAAAATGCTGTGGAACCATTTTAATTTACCCTCTTTCTCTCATCAATATTTTAACAACTGTTGTAACATAGCATCTTCACAGTATATTGTTTTTTTAAAAAACATTTTAATTGCAAGATTGTACTTGGCTTTTCTTTCTATTTTTCTTTTGCTTACTCTTTAAGGTCTTAAACCTATTTGCTATGCTCCTTCTAGCTTCTGCTGCCTTTCTAAAATGAAAAGTGACAAAGAAAGCAAAGCGTATGCCATACTTGCATGTCAAAGAGATGTAATTACCCAGACTTTGCAAATAACCACTTGTATGGTACCAATAACCACTTGCATGGTGGCAAATAATGACATATGCCAGACATGTTATAGACTTAGTTAAAAAAGCCTATATTTTATGACTATGTACTCTTTACCTGAGGAAAGGATGGTATATACTTCTGCCACCTCAAGTTGTCAAAGATTAGTATATCTTTTGCAACAAAATTTCAGAAGGGAATAAAATTATAATTATTATAAATTCTAAAGATAAAATATACAACTATATGCAATTTTATTTATCATATAAATTATAAAATCAGGTAATGAAATTATAATAAAATATATAATTAAAATACACGGTGTTTGGCAGCAAATAGTGGGTATGCATACGGGCTAAGTCTACATTTTCTAAATCTGCTGGCCTTTTTCAAAAAGCACTGATTACTCACTAGACTTTAAGACCTATAACAACCGTAGGCACTGAATATATAGATAGTGATTTCTCAAAGAAAAACTATGTGGATGTTGGAAGAAGTGAGTGTGAACATACTAAAAACATAGGATACTCAGAGAGAGATGAAAATAAAACATAATCATGACAAAGAACCACTTTAGTAACCCTTGATACTACATAGCAGGGTGCCATAGAATCTTGGTTAATGACATTTTGGCCTATTAAATTATTTCAGAATATTTAGGTAGAACAAAATAAACTATTAATAGCAATTTAATTTTGCAAATATAAGGTCTAATTTTAAATCCTAATTAAGTACATTTTCTGCTGGAATCTAATAAAATTATCTTTGAATATAAGAAGTAGCCAAGAAGAGTCTTAACATTTGCTTGAAAAATCCACTTGTGCCAAGTTCATATTTAAGAAGGCTATATATAGAAGGGGTTCCTGAATTTAAGAGGGTGGCTGAGTAAAATTCTTCCCTATATTCTCAATGTCAGGCTTCCCATCATATCTCCTAGAACTTTTTATTGAGAGGTTAATGTTATTTGTAGAGGAATTGTTAACATCCTTTGGAAGGGAAATAATTTTGTAGTTATTTTATTATAGATCCACTTTTTTTTTTTAGTGAGAGAGAGAGAGGAAGGGAGAGAGATGAGAAGCATCAAATCGTAGTAGTTGTGGCACTTTAGTTGTTCATTGATTGTTTTCTCATATGTGCCTTGACCAAGGGCTCCAGATGAGCCAGTGACCCCTTGCTCAAGCCAGCGACCTTAGGCTCAAGCTAGCGACCTTGGGCTCAAGCTAGTGACCATGGGGTCATGTCTATGTTCCCACACCCAAGCCAGCGACCCCACACTCAAGCTGGTGAGCCTGCACTCAAGCCAGTAACCTCAGGGTCCCAGGTTGATACTCTGTCCACTGTTTCGAACCTGGGTCTTCTGTGTCCCAGTCCTATGCTCTGTCCACTGTTCCACTACCTTGTCAGGCTAAATTATCAATATTTTCTTAGTATAATACATTATTCAGTATAACCTTCACCCAGCAAATTAGTGTGCTAAATAATTCTGTAACAAAGCAAATTATTCTGAACAAAACTATTAAAAATAAACTTAAAATATAAAATAAATTTATTTAAATAACTTGTTCAGAATACTTATTTTTCAAGAAATTTGGTATCTTTTTAAATTTATTTTATTTATTTATTCATTTTTATTAGAGAGAGAGGAGAGAGAGAGAGAAAGGAAAGAGATAGAGAAAACAGAGGGAGGAGCAGGAAGCATCAACTCCCATATGTGCCTTGACCAGGCAAGCTTGGGGTTTCGAACCAGCGACCTCAGCGTTCCAGCTCAATGCTTTACCCAGTGCGCCAACACAGGTCAGGCAAAATTTGGTATCTTAATAAAATGTATTATTTCTTCCTTGACAGAGAATATAGACAAATGAGATGATGTCAGAACAGACGTAGCCAGCCGTTCCTAGAATGAACCAAGGTACAACAGAATTCCCCTTAGGCTGCGTGAGAAACACACTACTTCCAGGCTTGTTCGTTGGTGTTAAAAATCAAATTAAAACAATAAACAATCTGGCCTGACCAGGCAGTGGCACAGTGGATAGAGCATAGGACTGGGACACAGAAGACCCAGGTTCGAAACCCCGAGGTCACTGGCTTGATTGCAGGCTCATCCAGCTTGAGCATGGGCACACCAGCTTGAGTGCGGGGTCGGTGGCTTGAGCATGGGATCATAGACATGACTCCATGGTTGCTTGCTTGAGCCCAAAGGTCGCTGGCTTGAGCAAGGGGTCAATGGCTTGGCTGGAGGCACCCTGTCAAGGCACATTTGAGAAAGCAATCAATGAACAACTAAGGTGCTGCAACGAAGACTTGATGCTTCTCATCTCTCTCCCTTCCTTTCTGTCTATCCCTATCTGTACCTCTCTCTGTCTCTCTTTCTCTCTGCAACAAAAAAATAAATAATCTGAATGTTCATTTTCTAACTTTTCCCTCATTGCTTATGTTTCCTTTTCCTGAGATCTCAAACATTGCATTATTTAAATCACCTATCTTCTCAAATTTCTCATTTTGTTCTTTTACGTTAGCCTGCCCTTCAAGCTAATATTGATGTGTCTTATTGAGTAATGGCCAAATTGAACTCCCTGTTTTTGAATGAGGGCCTTCTTTACCAAGATTTGGTCAAAATATAAACAAGTACAACTTCCAGAATTTTTTTCCTTTTCTAAGCTAGCCATGTGAAAGCCTACCATTTTTACTGTATTTCATTGCATCAGTTATATATATATATATTTATAATTTTTTATTTTTTTTTATTTTATTTATTCATTTTTAGAGAGGACAGAGAGAGACAGGGAGAGAGAGAGGGAGAGGGAGAGACAGAGAGGGAGAGAGGGGAGAGGAGCTGGAAGCATCAACTCCCATATGTGCCTTGACCAGGCAAGCCCAGGGTTTTGAACCGGCGACCTCAGCATTTCCAGGTCGATGCTTTATCCACTGCGCCACCACAGGTCAGGCTATCATCAGTTATATTTTTGACATATATTTCTATTATAAAATACTGTTATCATGTTATTTGATTGCTAATGATAGCAGAGACAGAAAATGGAGAAATGTTTCTGTACCTCAGTTTAAGTGGATAATTTAATTAATTGCTGCTTATGTAAGCTCACTGGCAGGTCATAATAGTTTGGAAGGGTCAATTATCCAAATTCCAGAATTACAAAGGTAGGCTTTATTTTAATTTTTTCTTCCTCTACTGTTCTCTAGATCTTGATATCAAAATGCAAAAACCAATATGAGATTTAATCTCCATTTAAAGGGATATAATTGGCTTATTTGAAACAATATAAAAGTATTTCAATTATTATAAATTGAAAATTTATTTTTCCATTATATGTTTAAAAGCAAAAACCAGAAATCCGATGTAATGTAATGATATGAAATTCTCATTCAATAGATTGAGGACATAAACAATACGGGAACTGAATCAGCATCAGAGGTAAATGGACACTTACTTTAATGGAACAGTCACCTAAAATTATTTGATTCACAAATCATCTTTTAATTAAAATTTAAAAATTCTTTTTTTATAAATACAGCTACAACAAAAAGGACAAAAATAATTTGCAAAGCAAGACGATATTTTTGCACTTTCGAACACTATAGCTTAGTGTTTTTAAAGAAAAGTATGCTTTTATTTTCATGGTTAGAGACATGTCTCACTTTGAGATAGATATACACATATCTTGAACTGTGGCTAATAGGTGAGATTGTGCAAAACTAACAGTTTTAAAAGGCAGTTTTCTTCTCATCACTTGTCTTCTTCCCTCAGAGTTCCTGATAGTTTGTTTTGGTTATCATACACTAGTAGAGATTGAAGAATTATCTATTACCATGAAGAAATCTTTAACAGTCACAAAAAATTTCAGTTTTTTATCTAACAGAAAATTAAAAATAAATCAATCTGATGGTGTGCCTAAAACTACAGCTTCATAAATTGGAAGCAATTTTATTTTAGGGGCATGTGTTACACATTATAGCTCTTCACTTTAATTTTGAAAAAGTTCAGAGGCAACAACAGATTATATAATAGAGCCAATACATTAAAATATATTTAAGAATGTTTTAATAGCATCAAATGCTAAAGAGTTTTGTTTATAATATAAAAGTGTTTTATAAATCACTTGGCAATACTGTTTTATTTTTCTCACTAAGTATTAGTTTTACTAAGTATTTTAAAACTTGCATGGAGAGAAAAATCATATGGAGAAACTTTCTTTGTATTTTTAAGTTGAATCCATCCACCATCAAATTGATTTAGAATATACTCACAGGCCTGTCGTAAGCATTAGTGCATAGATAGCTAAATTCAGATAATGTCATGGGGTTTTATTCAAACAACTGTATTAACACCATCTTGTAGGGAAAAAGCTAATCCTTGAACCTTGTCAGCAGTAGATTTGCATGAAATTAACTCATAATGTACAGTGACTTTACAAATTTAATAGAAATCTGTAAAAAATATATAAATTTTTGTTCTTCATAACATTGATGGCAATGTAATAAAATTCACCAATGATGGAGGTAAAGTGCCACGAAACCTAAATTTTAATTATGAATAAATATGCTAATCGTCTATTTTGTAAATTAGGAAGGAGATGATTCACTACTTATAACAGTGGTACCTGTCAAATCACACAAAACATCTGGAAAAATAAAGAATTTTGAGGATCTAGAAAAAGAAAGGGTCAAGTATGAAGACGATAAAGGACTAAGATATGAAGAACAACAACGATCTCTCAAGGAAGCAAAGTGTCTTTCACTGGTCATGGTAATGTTTTTTTTTTTTTTATGGAACAAAAAGCAGTTGAGTTGGTTAGCAGCATTTCCCTTTATGATTAAAAGACGGGTTCTCATAATGTTTTCTTAGGATGATGGACTCGATAACGAGGCAAAAAACCCATCAGTTTCTCCTGGAAAACTGAAGCTAACTTTTGAGGAATTAGAGAGACAAAGACAAGAAATCCGAAGGAAGCAAGCTGAAGAAGAAGCAAGACAACGTTTAGAAGAAGAGAAGCGTGCATTTGAAGAAGCAAGGCGGCAAATGGTAAAACCTGTAGACACACACATATATTACACATTTATATATGTAATGAGATTATGCGCAATGTATAATTATGTACGTTTATATGTTTTAATATATAAATAATAAATAGCATGTAATTTATAATAGGTAATATAAATTATATTATAATATATAAATATTATATATAAAACATTTAATATTTGGGAAGGTAGCTGGCTTTAGGTAAGGTTCATTCCTATGACTTCCAAGAGATTTTCTATATAAAAAGGCCTGATTTTGAAACCATATACATATTCCAAATATAATATGTATCCATATTATTTTTTAATTTTCATTCCAGGACATTTTCTCTGATACCCTTTACATTTTTGGGTTTTTTATTTTTTTTAATTTTTCTGAAGTTGGAAATGGGGAGGCAGTCAGACAGACTTTTGCATGTGCCCGACCGGGATCCACCCAGCATGCCCACCAGGGGGCAATGCTCTGCCAATCTGGGGCGCCGCTCTGTTGCAACCAAAGCCATTCTATCGCCTGAGGCAAAGGCCATGGAGCCATCCTCAGTGCCCGGGCCAACTTTGCTCCAATGGAGCCTTGGCTGCGGGAGGGGAAGAGAGAGACAGAGAGGAAGGAGAGGGGGAGGAGTGGAGAAGCAGATGGGCGCTCCTCCTGTGTGCCCTGGCTGGGAATCGAACCCGGGACTCCTGTACGCCAGGCTGATGCTCTACCACTGAGCCAACTGGCTAGGGCACATTTTTGTTTTTATAAATTGTTATAAATATGCAAAATAATTACTCAATGAATCTGGTTTATTTTCACCTGTTAGTTCATCCTGCAGTGAATTCAGTGGCGGGGTCAGCACTTTCCTGTCTACTCAGAAGTGTACGCTTAGTTTCATCCAGTTTTTCAAATGTTTGAACATATCAAAATAAGTTTACTATGGAATAAACAGTTTGCTATATAAGATACATATGTATGTGTGTATATATGTGTGTGTATGTGTGTGTGTTTGTATACATGTACATAGTGTAATGGTTAAGAAAGTGGATTTTGGGGGGAAAAAAGTGGATTTTAGAGGCAGATTGTCCAGATTCAGATATCTACCATTAAAATGTGTAACCATGGACAAGTTATTTATAAAATTATGAAAATAATTGTGCCTACTTCTTATTTGTTAAAAGAGTTAATACAGAAAGCAGTCAAAGAAATGTCTGGCATATAGGAAGTGCATTTAAAATGTTAACTATCGCCTGACCAGGCGGTGGCGCAGTGGATAAAGTGTAGGACTGGGATGTGGAAGACCCAGGTTCGAGACACAGGTTCGAGACCCCGTGGTCGCCAGCTTGAGCTTATCAAGTTTGAGCAAAGCTCACCAGCTTGAGCCCAAGGTCGCTGGCTTGAGCAAGGGGTCACTCGGTCTGCTGTAGCCCCTTGGTCAAGGCACATATGAGAAATCAATCAATGAACAACTAAAAAGCTGCAATGAAGAATTGATGTTTCTCATCTCTCTCCCTTCCTATCTGTCCCTCTCCCTGACTCTGTCTCTCCCACAAAAATATGTTAACTATTATTATTATTATATTAATAGATTTATCAACAAAAAATAAAATTGAAAAAACACTGATTCCATATTTCATGATAGAAATTTAAAAATGGCCTGACCAGGCAGTGTGGCAGTGGATAGAGCAATGGACTGGGATTCAGAGGACCCAGGTTGGAATCCCTGTGGTCTCTGGCTTGATCCCAAAGGTTACTGACTTGAGAAAGGGGTCACTCGCTCTACTGGAGCCCCTCCCCCCCCCCGTCAAAGCACATATGAGAAAGCAATTAATGAACAACTAAGGTGCTACAAGGAAGAATTGATACTTCTCATCTCTTTCCTTCCTGTCTGTCTATCCCTATCTGTCCCTCTCTCTGCCTTTCTCTGTCCCTGTCCTCTCGCAAAAAAAAAAAAAAAAAGAATTTAAAACTAGACATTGATAATTTTTTAAAGCTTTAAGAATTTCTTGATCAACTTTAATGATGTTCTAAGGACTATATCTCTGAAAGTTTTAATTTTCTAGACATTTGTTTGAAAATGTCATAACTATTGGGTAATCATTGTTGCATAACAACTATACCTACTATATTTTATTAGGTATAGTTGCATACCTACTATATTTTATTAATTTAATTTAGGTTTTCATTGATTATAGAGAAAGAGAGAAACATTGATTTGTTGTTCCACTTATTTATGTATCTATCGGTAGATTCTTATATTTGCCCTGTCTGGGGATCGAACCTGTAATCTTGGCCTATTGGGACTACGCTTTAACCAACTGAGCAATCTCGCTAGGGCCAGTACCTACACATTTTAGATATCACTGGTGGTCAATTTAGTAAACTGAAATAGAAATATCATCAATCAAATCATAAAATTTAATGTCTAGGCTGGTTGGCTCAGTGGTAGAGCGTCGGCCTGGCGTGCAGGAGTCCTGGGTTCGGTTCCCGGCCAGGGCACACAGGAGAAGTGCCCATCTGCTTCTCCACCCCTTCCCCTCTCTTTCCTCTCTGTCTCTCTCTTCCCCTCCCGCAGCCAAGGCTCCATTGGAGTAAAGTTGGCCTGGGCGCTGAGGAAGGCTCTATGGCAAGGGTCCCCAAACTTTTTACACAGGGGGCCAGTTCACTGTCCCTCAGACCGTTGGAGGGCCGGACTATAAAAAAACTATGAACAAATCCCTAAGCACACTGCACATATCTTATTTTAAAGTAAAAAAACAAAACAAGAACAAATACAATATTTAAAATAAAGAACAGGTAAATTTAAATCAACAAACTGACCAGTATTTCAATGGGAACTATGGGCCTGCTTTTGACTAATGAGATGGTCAGTGTCTGGTTCCATATTTGTCACTGCTAGCCGTAACAAGTGATATGACGCGCTTCCGGAGCCCTGACATGTGCGTCCCGCATCACTGTGCTTTGTGGCGCCACCACATACAGTACACAGGATGCATCCTGTGCTCTCTCACTGACCAATGAAAGAGGTGCCCCTTCCGGAAGTGCGGCGGGGGCCGGATAAATGGCCTCAGGGGGCCGGATGTGGCCCGCGGGCCGTAGTTTGGGGATCTCTGCTCTATGGCCTCTGCCTCAGGCGCTAGAATGGCTCTGGTTGCAACAGAGCAACGACCCAGTCGGGCAGAGCATCGCCCCCGGTGGGCATGCCGGGTGGATCCTGGTCGGGTGCCTGCGGGAGTCTATCTGACTCCCTCCCAGTTTCCGACTTCAGAAAAATACAAAAAAAAAAATTTACTATTTAACTAAATTAGAATTTTAATGATAAAATTATAAAATTTGAATTTTATATAAAATAATAATTGATTATATTAGCATAAGGAGAAGTACTATAGTTCATGTAAATGATGAGAACTTTATTTTACTACCAAAGAGACTCTCTGTAGGTATATCTGAACCTCAATTCAAGTATACACACATACATGTGTTACGTTTGTTCTGGAAAAGTTAATGTTTAATAACTCTTAAAGGACCCCTTAACATTTTTAAATGCTTCATCAGATCTATTTAAAAATTTGAATTGCTTAAGTATATATCATATATATTTATTTGAAATTTCTCTAAATTTGAATACTTTATCATATAAGACACTGTAAAAGAGGTGTATTTTGGTCAAGTGTATTAATGGCAAAGAAACATTTCTGTGTGAGGTGGCTGAGTCTGTATCTTGACTGATAATTCATTCCTGTCTTCAATGAATATCAGTTCTAAGTAGTAAGTTGTTTCTTGGTTAGGTAAATGAAGAGGAGGAAAACCAAGACACAGAAAAAAATTTTAAAGGGTACCGCCCTGGTAAACTCAAACTGAGTTTTGAAGAAATGGAAAGACAAAGGAGAGAAGATGAAAAGAGAAAGGTGGAAGAAGAAGCCAGAAGGAGAATAGAGGAAGAAAAGAAGGCATTTGCTGAAGCAAGGAGAAGCATGGTAAGATAGAATGTAATTGGAGAGTGCCATTAGCGTGCATTCAGCTTTTTAGAGTGTGTTAAGGGAAACCATTAAACTCTGGGGAATACTCTATTATTTCTGAACCGTGCCAAGTGTAGGGTTGGCAAATAAGTTTTAAAATCTCCTGTGGCATAACACCTTTCAGTTAAAAGTGTTTGCTTCAATGTAGTGTTGAGAAGTGTCTAATTAAATTGCTGTCTGGCACACAGGGTTGAATGTTGTCTTTTTTGTTGGGAAGGCATGTTTTCCAGAACTAGGTATCTAACAGAGAGTTCCTTACCCCCACCTTTCTCACTCACCTCTCCCTTTCCACATTTCTTCTTTCCTTCTTTCATTTATTTCTTTCTCTCCTTTCAATTTCCATCCCATCCAGTATATAGTAAATGACTAAAGCCATTTAATCACAATCATTTAACTAAAAAATGCTCACCCATCACTTCTGGATATTGCTACCCAACTTAATTCTGTTATACTTCTTGCACCATTTTTTTTTTTTAATTTTTTTTTTCCATTTTTCTGAAGCTGGAAACAGGGAGACAGTCAGACAGACTCCCGCATGCGCCCGACCGGGATCCACCCGGCACGCCCACCATGGGGCGACGCTTTGCCCACCAGGGGGCGATGCTCTGCCCATCCTGGGCGTCGCCATGTTGCGACCAGAGCCACTCTAGCGCCTGAGGCAGAGGCCACAGAGCCATCCCCAGCGCCCGGGCCATCTTTGCTCCAATGGAGCCTTGGCTGCGGGAGGGGAAGAGAGAGACAGAGAGGAAAGCGCGGCGGAGGGGTGGAGAAGCAAATGGGCGCTTCTTCTGTGTGCCCTGGCCGGGAATCGAACCTGGGTCCTCCGCACGCTAGGCCGACGCTCTACCGCTGAGCCAACCGGCCAGGGCTTCTTGCACCATTTTTAATGTTTGTAAAATGTAGTGTTCTGATAAACTTTATTTTCAAGAAAAGCTGACATGAAAATACTACATCTCTTTTATTAACATTTGAAAAATGTAACTTTTATTATGAACATGTACTATTTATCTGTTTTTCCCCCCGAAGTTAGAAACAGTGAGGCAGTCAGATTCCTGCATGCACCCAACCGTGATACACCCGGCATGCCCACCAGGGGGTGATGCTCAGCCTATCTGAGGCGTTGCTCTCCTGCAACCGGAGCTATTCTAGTGTCTGAGGTGGAGGCCATGGAGCCATCCTCAGCGTCCAGGCCAGCTTTGCTCCATTGGAGCCTTGGCTGCAGGAGGGGAATAGATAGAATGTAGAAGGGAAAGGGTGGAGAAGCAGATGGGCACTTCTCCTGTGTATCCTGGCTGAGATTCAAACCTGGGACTTCCACACGCCAGGCTGACGCTCTACTGCTGAGCCAACTGGCCAGAGCCTAGTAGAGGTTCATTTTAATTTTATTAAGTGTTCAATATTAGAAAATCTTAATGTCTAATTCAAACTAGTTATAGTATAAAATCGAAGTATTTCTTTGTGTTCCTTGGTATGGAGATGGTCACCATTTCCTTTGTAATCACAAAATACCTTAGTCTTATATTTTCTAATAATTCCTCCCTTGTTTAGTCTTTGAAGAGAATTTAAATCTGATTGTTAGTTCAGTGTGAAACCTTTCTACTCGAGTGATCAGTTTCTACAAGAAATATTCCCTTTTTGGTATGTAAAATTCTGGCAAGAGTAATAACAGAATTATTTTAAATAGGTAGTAGATGATGACTCCCCAGAGATGTATAAAACAATCTCTCAAGAATCTCTTACACCGGGAAAACTGGAAATTAATTTTGAATTATTATTAAAACAAAAAATGGAAGAAGAAAAACGACGAACAGAGGAAGAACGGAAGCATAAGCTAGAAATGGAAAAACAGGAATTTGAACAACTAAGACAAGAAATGGGAGAGGTAATATTTTAAGAAATATCAATTTTTATTCCACAAGTATTCATTAATCAATGTATTTTATTTTACATGTATTGCCTTACAATAACTTTACTAGTATTATTCACATAAAGGACATGCTATAACATACTCCAGTGAGGCACTTGATATATGTTATGTGCACTTTCTAGCCTGCCATAATTCTACTTCTTTCTTGGTAGTTTAAAAAATACAGAAGATTGCTGGTGACTGAGATATTGGTACAGTACCTTAAGTAAATATGTATTCCTACATACCATGAATTATGTGTGGTTATGGCATGATTGATAACTGTTACAGAGTACTTAATATATGCATTTACACTTGTTATATCTTTGAAACAAATATTTATAGAACTGATTAACTGAATCAAAATAAAATAAAACTAGAAGGGACCATGGATACTAATAGGAACATCAGTTTGATAAGTCTTTGAATTATTTTAATTTACTATAGAACTTTAATGTTGTTACATATTTTAGTATGGAGTCAGTCTAGTATTGAAACAAAATACACACACACACTCACTGTATATGGCCATCTGCATGGATGTGCAACTTATCCCCTCATAGGACCCTGTGCTCAGCAGGGTCATGCTTAGTGGTTTAATGCTCTCAAGGTGCCATCTTGAAATGTTTAATATTTTTATCTTTGAATTTGTGTTGTGAAAGCTAATTGGACAATGGAGCATGTGCTCAAATCTTGGAGCCTTGGGTCACCCACAACCCTGCCTCCCCATGGTGGGATCTCAGCAGCCCTCTTCCCACCCCGATGCTTTTGAAACGGCAACTTCAGCAATTCCCGTCGATACTTTATCCACTGTGCCACCAGAGGACAGACCTGTTAACTTATTCAAAGTGATATTTTTTTTAAAAAATTTTATTTTATTTATTCATTTTAGAAAGGGGAGAGAGAGAGAGAGAGAGAGAAGGGGGGAGGAGCAGGAAGCATCAACTCCCATATGTGCCTTGACCAGGCAAGCCCAGGGTTTTGAACCGGCGACCTCAGCTATTCCAGGTCGATGCTTTATCCACTGCGCCACCACAGGTCAGGCTTAAAAGTGATATTTAACTTGACTAGGCTACCATCAAATCAAAGACAAGAATTTTAGAGGTACTCTCTTTATAGAGATTAAAAAATCATGTTGTGAGTTAAGTGATTAAGCAAAAGGCTGCACAGTAGGTGTCAGAACTAGAACTTATATCTGACAAGTGTTTTTTCAATTATATTTCACCTTCAACTAAACAAAGATTTTTCTACAATTCCTAGTAAAAGCTAACTTTGATATGCATATTTTAATTTTAGCAGGTTATAATGAAATGTTAAATGAGGTTTTGCGTGACCAGGCAGTGGCGCAGCTGATAAAGTGTCTACCTGGGATGCTAAGGACCCAGGTTCAAAACCCCAAGTTTGCTGGCTTGAGTGTGGGATCATAGACATAACTCCAGGGTCACTGGCTTGAGCCCAAGGTCATTGGTTTGAGCAAGGGGTCACTGGCTCAGTTGGAGCCCCCAGGTCAAGGCACTTAAAAGAAAGCAATCAATGAACTCAAGTGCCACAATGAGTTAATGCTTCTCATCTTTCTCCCTTCCTGTCTGTCCATCTCTGTCTCTCGTTAAAAATTAAAAATAAATGAAGATTTGAGCCACAATCCCTAATGAAAAAATATTTTAAATGAAATGCTAACTAGTCTTAAATTTGTGGCACTACTTTTAATTTGTAAATTTAGATATTGTGTTGAGGGAGGTTATTTAACCTTTATTTTTGGTTTCAAATAGGAAATGGTGAACATTTTTTAGATTATTTATTGTACAAACTAATTTTTTAGCATTTAAAGATTATCACTTTCTTTGAAGGAAGAAGAAGAAAGTGAAACCTTTGGACTGAGCCGGGAATATGAAGAATTAATCAAATTGAAAAGGAGTGGTTCTATTCAAGCTAAAAATCTAAAAAGCAAGTTTGAAAAAATTGGACAATTATCTGAAAAAGAAATACAGAAAAAGATAGAAGAAGAACGAGCAAGAAGAAGAGCCATTGACCTTGAAATTAAAGAGCGAGAAGCAGAAAACTTTCATGAGGTATACTTTTTTTTTTTAATGAGAGGAGGGGAGATAGTGAGGCAGACATCCACATGCACCTTAACCAGGATTCACCCAGCAACACCATTTGGGCTGATGAGCGTGTACCCAACAATTTTTAGCACCTGAAGCTGTTGTGCTCTGAGGGACCTGTTCTTAGGGCCCTAGGCCTCGCTCAAACCAATTGAGCTGTGGGAGAGGAAGAGGGAGAGAAAGGGGAGAAGTAGATAGTTGCTTCTCTTGTGTGCCCTGACTGGGGGTCCAACCCAGGATGTTCATATACCAGGCTGGTGCTCTATCTACTGAGCCACTGGCTAAGGCCGACGGATACTATTTTATATTTAACTTAGTTATGGCACAGTAATGATAATGACTGAACAGAAGTAAAATTGGCTTTGAAATAAGTTTTGGTACTTACAATTAACCATAGGTTTATATAATAATCTGGAAGTAACAAAAGCACAGCAAGGTCTTAAAAGAGACTTTGAAGTATTCTCCTACTCCAGCATTGTTTCTTTTATTAATAAACAGTTCAAAAGTATTTATTGGCATAAATTTTAATTTGAATCAGTATAACCACTGTATACACTGTATTTGAATTAAAATAAACTTGATTATTCACACTTACCTTTTTAAAGATGAGACCAATAAACCCTGTATGACCTGCAACTCATATAACATGAATTTCAAGGACCTTCAGATGTAAAAGGAGGCAAACACTAAATGACTTGTATTGTCCCTTCCAGTCTGAGGACTAGTTCCATGGTTATGAACACTGATTTAAGTAGGATCTGGCAATTTTTTTTTTGGCCAGAATTACCATATTACACTTAACAGCATTTACCAGTGTTCTTCTAAAAATGCATTTTCATCAAATATTCAACTAATAAAACAGGTGTAGGAAGTTGGGAGGGCCTTCAGAGAAGATTTTTAACAAAAAGATAGAAATTATGTGCTTGTTAGTATTGAGGCAAGCAGAGTGCAAGAACAAATGATCAAGATGCAAAAACGGGCCAGATGACCATAGAAGGCAAAGGCCACGTTAAGGAACTTTGTATCAAAGGGATTTTAAAATATTAAGTTGGCATTTTAAAGCTAGAGAATGCTGAATCTAAAGATGGTTTTAGATTCATGCATTAATTACTCGAAAGCCTCTATGTTCCAAGGCCTATGTTCTGGACCGTGGGAGTACATTATCTGAGCTGTATTTGGATAAGGAGAAAGCAGTCTGAAACATAGGTGCTGAGCTCAGGAGAGGCATGCAGAAGCTATGGATAACTTCTATGGATAGCATTTGAAAGTACAGTATAGCATGAATTAAGTTTGAAGATGAATGATAAAACCCTAGCAAGCAGCAATATTTAATGTTTGACCACAAATCAGTTGATTCTTTAGGAAGATGTCACAGGTCAAGTTCCATAAGCATGCATGTGATTCCCCCCGTTTTGGATAAAGGTAGTGAAACAGAGCAGTAATACCTTGTCTTATAAAACATGTAAGGAATAAAAGAAATGAGATGGTGATTTCTTGTTTTACTGTTATTATTGCCTCTTTTTTTTAAAATTTTTTTCCCTGAAGTTGGAAATGGGGAGGCAGTCAGACTCCCACATGTGCCCGACCAGGATCCACCTGGCATGCCCACCAGGGGGCAATGCTCTGCCCATCTGGGGCGTTGCTCTCTTGCAACCAGGGCTATTCTAGCGCCTGGGGCAGAGGCCATGGAGCCACCCTCAGCGCCCGGGGCCAACTTTGCTCCAATGGAGCCTTGGCTGCAGGAGGGGAAGAGACAGAGGAAGGAGAGGAGGAAGGGTAGAGAAGCAGATGGGCGCTTCTCCTGTATATGGGAATCGAACTTGGGACTCCTGCACTCCAGGCCGATGCTCTACCACTGAGCCAACCGGCCAGGGCCTTATTGCCTCTTTTGTGTAAAAGGACTTGAGAATAAATAGGACATGGTTGATCTACAACCCATGCAGCTGTTCTGAATGTTTTTTGGTGAAGGATGCTGACATTCCTCTGATTATATCCCTTTAGTTTTAGGGTTGAGATCCTTTTAAAAACTTGTATTAGTAGTTTTGGCATCAAGTGCAATCAACTTCCAGAGTAGGACCCTTACTTGCCCCCCCCCATCTATTCAGGTATCTAGTTGTCTCTTTAGAAATGTGTCAGTGTTCCACATGTCTTTGTTAATATTCCAGACGTCTTTCAAAGACTAATTTACATCACCTTCCCTAATCAGTCCATTCCAGCTCCTGTAGGCCTTAGCTGTACCACACTCATTTGGTATTTAAACCATTCCTTATGCTCCCCTTTATCTCACATTCACTGTCTAATTATACTGTCTTTAATATTCATGTGGTGGGGGATTTTGCGTCCTATTAAGAATGCTCCTAGAGAACAAGTTATTCTATTTACAGTGATTCTTAGTAGACATTGCCTGTAAACATTTAACCTGGCTTTTCAGGGATTCAAGAAAAGGCAACAGGCCCTGGCCGGTTGGCTCAGCGGTAGAGCGTCGGCCTAGCGTGCGGAGGACCCGGGTTCGATTCCCGGCCAGGGCACACAGGAGAGGCGCTCATTTGCTTCTCCACCCCTCCGCCGCGCTTTCCTGTCTCTCCCTTCCCCTCCCGCAGCCAAGGCTGCCATTGGAGGAAAGATGGCCCGGGCGCTGGGGATGGCTCTGTGGCCTTTGCCTCAGGCGCTAGAGTGGCTCTGGTCGCGGCAGAGCATCGCCCCTGGTGGGCGTGCCGGGTGGATCCCGGTCGAGCGCATGCGGGAGTCTGTCTCTCCGTTTCCAGCTTCAGAAAAAAAAAAAAAAAAGGCAACTGTACTTAACACTCTTAATAAATTTTTCATTAGCTTACACAGAATGTATCTTTTAGCCTATTTTAAAACTCTAATAAAATATCTGTAGTTAGGCATGTTTGTCAATTATGGCACATATAACAAACATACCCACTGTCTGATGCTCTAGGATTTCGCAACATCAAATAAAAATCTGGTTCAGGAGAACCAGGAAATCTATCAAATTTATCTTAATCCCTCCTTCTACATTCATTGGAACCGAGGTGCAACACCTCAAACTGATGTAAAACATCTGTGAATCAAGATTTTTATTATAGGTGACTATTTTACAGATTGTTTCAAAATTTAGTTGGATGTGCTACCCTGAAGCAATTTCCTCAATCGCAATATATTCTGCTCACAAAAATTAGGGGATCAGGGACCGTGCAGATAGTCCAGTACTTTCAGCCTTTTGTCTAGGTTTTTCACCAATGAAATAAGTTGGTGTTGCATCTCATTTGCATAAACAACTTTCTTTGACTTGTTTGCTTTTTGTTTAATAAAAAAAATCAAATTCTTTATCACTTCAAATTCATTTTGAAATATCCCAATTTTTGTGAGCAATATATAAATGGTGACATCTCCAGATGGACCCACAAAACATCTAACTTGGACACCGTCAAATATGAGTGAAGTATTTTAGAAACCATGAATTAACTACCTACAGGATGCCTCTACTCAAAGCTATCAGCCATCTCACCACCAATTGACTTTATAGACTCCCACCATCTAGTTAAAGCTCTGCTCTTAAAATAACTCAATTTTAATTACTTCCAACTCTGACCCCTAAATAGACGCACTCTTCACCTCAGTGATTTCTCCATTTGTCATTGCCTCTCAAGTTGTTTTTCCATTTATTCTACTTGTTCTCTTCTCTGCCATTTGACCATCAATAAACTTGTTGCATAAAATGCATATGAAAGACAGTAACTAAGTAAGGTGATGAAGGAAATTATGAAGTGGAAAATTGCATTTCCTGTATGTGTATGCAGACTGGTGAGAAGCATTTAAATTGTTACAGTACATTTGTAGTATCCCTACCCTTTTCTGTTATTTAGTACTGTCAACAAGCACTGATGGTTGGGCAGATAGACACTGGGGCTTCATGGATATGCTGAGCTTTACATGGGGAGAAAAGGGTTCCAACTGTTCAGAGAATGTCTCACAAATAATACTTTCATCTTAATCAAATTAAAGGATAGTGAAAATCTCTTTCTGTAGTGTAGCAGAAATATGTATACAAAACATACTAATTATTTTGTGCCTATAAATGACAACTTCAGAACTATTAACACTTTAGTTCTTGGAAGCTGTTGGAAAACAAGCAATTTTTATTCTTGACCCACTTTTGTAAAGGAAGAAGATGTTGATATCAAGCCCGCAAAGAAAAGTGAAGCTCCATTTACTCATAAAGTGAATATGAAAGCTAGATTTGAACAAATGGCTAAGGCAAGAGAAGAAGAACAACAAAGAAGAATTGAAGAACAAAAATTCCTACGCATGCAGTTTGAACAAAAGGAAATCGATGCAGCACTACAGAAGGTACCAGGCAAACATATGTATTGTCTTCCAAAGATTCTCTTAAAAACCAGTTTTATATGAGGGGCAAAAAAAGCATTCTAGTAAGTCACTGGAATATTTTATAAACATTTCATAATTTTTACTATACCGTTTCTGTTCAGATGTTTACATAAATGCACTACAGCTGCCTACAGTATTCAGCACAATAACATGCTATACATGTTTATAGCTTAGGAGTAATAGGCTATATACCTATACCATTTAGCTTTGTGTATGTACACTCTGTGGTGTTCCCCAATGCCCAAACTGCCAAATGATGCATTTTTCAGAACACTTTGTTAAGCAGAGCATGATTGTTAGTTACATGCTCTTTACTTTGGGGGTAAAAGAAACAAATTTACCTTCAAGATTGTTATTAAATCATTATACTGAAAATACTGCTATAGTATAAATGACAACTTGAATGCATTTATTTTAATACAGAAAAGAGAAGAGGAGGAGGAAGAAGAAGGTAGCATCATGAATGGCTCCACTATTGAAGATGAAGAGCAAACCAGAACAGGAGCTCCATGGTTCAAGAAGCCCCTAAAAAACACATCTGTTGTAGATGGTGAGCCTGTTAGATTTACAGTTAAAGTAACAGGAGAACCCAAACCAGAAATTACATGGTGGTTTGAAGGAGAAATATTGCAGGATGGAGAAGACTATCAATATATTGAAAGAGGAGAAACTTGCTGCCTTTATTTACCGGAGACTTTCCCAGAAGATGAAGGAGAGTACATGTGTAAAGCAGTCAACAATAAAGGCTCTGCAGCTAGTACCTGTATTCTTACAATTGAAAGTAAGAATTAATCACTTTTAACCTAATACTTTTATTGTATTTAAAATTTTTTCCTTTAAAAAGAATCACCTTTCTTCTTCTTTTTTAGCTGATGACTACTAGCTCCCCTTCCCTCTGCCTGGAACTCTCTCTTTCTCCGACTTTCTTACTACATCCACCTTTTCTGTGGCGGGGCCAAAAAAGGAAACCAGGAGTGCCACTATGTTGACTTCTTATTCCTTTCCATAACAGCCTTCAAGACACAAGCTCATGTACAGAATACCTTCTTTCTTTCCAAACGAGCACCAGATTCATGGCCATATTATGCAGAAGTTAATGTGTATTTAATGGGAAATTTTACTCAAAATACATATTATATCAGAACCTGTTAAAAAGACTGTGTACTTCCCGTAAGCTCACAGCAGTATGTTTAAAAATTATGGTAAATAACATTATCTTGCATGTAAGAATGCCATTTATTGAGCTATTTACACCTAAGATTAGTCTGAAACAGCTGTGACAATGAATTTGGAACCTATCAATTTCAGTGGGAGTTTTCCTTAGTAGTATATCCTTTTGGTTGTTAGTTTCAGAACCCTCTGAAGCTACTATGTATTAGGTGGGTGGGGTATCATTCCTTTTAAGGAAAAGGGGAGCATGGAGAAAACACAAAAAATGAGACTTTTAAGAAACAAATGCCAGAGAATATTGGATGGAAACCACTGTCTGTAATACAGAGTTCTGAGTGTTGAGAATAATATTAAATGTACTTTTCAAATGTGTGTAATATATATCCAAGCTTTTAAAACAAATTTATGTTGTGACCATGCCTAGACAAATTATATTTCAATGAAAAACTTTGTATTAGTTACACAGGAGAAAAACACTTTCAACATAACTGAAGGTTTCATGATCGAAGATATTTAAATTTAAGGGGAAAAAATGGCACCTTCAATTTTTAATTCTGGTCTTTAAAACAAGTTTGTAAATACATTAGCTACCATATTCTATTATCAAGTTGTTTTATATTTTACTTCTCTGGAAGACAATTTTATTTTATAATGTAAACCCATAATAAAGTAACTTCTATATTTAAAAAAAGACTCAGTATTTTAGAAAAGAGACAAAACACTCCCTTATAATATTCATCACTGTACATTTTATTGAGAAAATCATAACACAAAATTACAGCAATCACGTGTCTTTTTACATACAATACCATTAAACTCTAAACCAGTTTGTAAAGTATTCAATTTACCTCAAGTCCAAGCTGCATCTCCCTAAGACACTGTTCCCATCACAGTAGCCATTTTAAGCCAATCTTCTTTTTACACACGGGTAGTTTCTGTAGAGAACACTTTTCTCAGGACGAAAATGCATCGAGCATGCATAAGAAAAAATATATATATATGTGCAAATACATTTAAGAGTTTCTATAAGGGTATCAATGAAGAAAATAAAACTCCGGGACTTATTTGCTTCTTAGAGAAGCAACAATTTAAAGATCCCTCAGAAGTTTATATTGTGGCAATAAAACTCAAGTGACTAAACAAAAAATAAGGTTATTTTCAAAGTCAAAATTATCTTTAACTACGTATGGTTAAAATACATTTTAAAATGAAGCAGAATTTTCAGAAAACAAAAATAAGACCCCTTCAGAGATTAGTAATGTCTATATCCCTATTCTAGACAACAGGTAACTTTGTAGACAGAACCAATTCTCCTGGCAGAGTAGTCACAGGAATGAAATGTTATTCTTTCTGCATAAATGTCTATTTCCCTTTTAAGTTACTCTGCTACTCCTACCCAAACCCACCCTCCTTATGAATTAACTACAAAGGTATTTGTCTGTCTATGTATATATTTTACAATGTTTATAAACAAGCAGTATTAAATGACTGTTTAGTATTAAAATCATTTTCATTAAAAAAGCATACTTCTCATTTCTAAAAGAAATATCAAAACTTAAGAATTCTAAGTCTCACCACACTAAGATGTCTTAAAAAAAAACAAAAAACCATTGTCAAGTTTTTAAGTGCTAAATAAAATAAACCAATTCAATTTCAATTTTACTAAACATTGCTTCTACCACTCCTAACATCCACTGCATTCAAACCAAGTGGCTCACCTTTACTGCTTTCTATTTATTTCAGGGTTAAGATTAACGCCATTAAAAAATGCCTGCAGTAGCAGTGAAGGCTTATGGCAATAATAAATTTTTGTAAGACAGAAACAATGCCCCCAAATCTAAAAGCATTCATCTGTATTTTCTTTTGTAAAAATTGAAACTACTGCTAAACCAAACCTGACACGCTCTTACAGGTCAAAGAACTCCTTTATATTATTAATCTTAAATCATTGACTACCAAACACACTCACACACACACAAACACACACTCACACAGTTCAACAACTACATACCTTATGAAACTTAACAGTTCATGGAACATTTAAGAGCAAGTGAATAGCACTTTAAAATGAAGTGATCAAAAGCAGGTACATTACACCCTATACCATATTATGTATGGGAATACATTTCATATTTCTCAATTATGATTCGCCAATTTTACCTTCTACATTGAGCCCTTCTATGGTCCATGCTCATCGGCTCACCAATGGCATACACTCAAAGGATTCCTCTTTATGGGTAACTATCTCAGGACCTGATTTTATGAGCTATGATTTGGTGCTTGCAGCATCTTCAGCACTGTGTGTGAAAATGAAGGCAGTATTTTTGAATATTTTTCTTTGTTGTACAGATAAGCAGGAGTTTTAAAAGGATCAGCACATTTTTAAAATCAAATAAACAAAACTGATAAAGATGCTGCTTAAAAACATTCATCTTAACTCAAAATATGTACCAGTTAAAATCATCTACAAGAACACACAAACATTTTAAACTGGCAAAAAATAAAATTCAGCGGCAGTTATTAAAGTATTATAAATCAGAAAAATACTGGTTGCTATACAGATTATGAAAGGTTATTTGCTATACAGTTAACATTTCACTGATGCACATGCCTTTTATTAAAACATACTGCCAATATTCTCTATAATTCTTTCCTTTTTCAGTGTATATAAAATTTATGAAATCCAAGTTATCTAAAAAGAAGTCATAATAAAACTCTCACCCATAATGTCCTTACTGAATTGCTGTAGTTCAATAAGGGGGGGAAAAAAAAAGACTCCATAGCTTTGGAGGGCAAAAAAAATGTCCTATCAATCTTAAACAGATTGTGAAGGCTGTTGAAGTTTCTGACCAAGTGACTTCCTAAATCTTAAAATCTATGTAGTTGTCCTTTCGTAACTGTAATTCTTCTATATTTGGGAATAAATTACAAAAAGTTTGATGTAGCTCAATTACAGCAGCAATCTACTTATCATTTCTTTGTTGTTTTAATTTTGAAAAATTAAATAAAAAGCATTACCCAGAAATGTAAACAGTTGTTTGAACAACTTACAGACTTTCCACTGAAATAGCATAAATAACAAAACACATTTTGGGGAAGCAGTAGCAGATTGCTTCTGAATACACAACCACAAAAACCTCACAGGGACAACATTAATGTACTGAAATATTTATTTATATATGTCCTTAGGTTGTGCTTACCTGTTGCTTTTTGCAGCAGAACCTAAGGTGGAAGGTCTGGGAAGGCACTGTGAAGTATAAATAATTGCACTGTTTGCAATTAATAAAGATTTTAAACCTTAAATGAATCAAAATCAACAGCCTCCAACTTGTGAGTTATGATATTGAATCCAATTGAACTACTTCTTCAGCTAAATTAATAAATGTACCACTTTCTAAAAAGGTCATCTATAAAACAGTATATCATGCAAAATACTGAAACTGTTCATGTCAATACCCTACTCTTAAAGATAACAGATAGCAAACTCCTTAACTGTTAAACTTCAAACTAGAACTAAATATCCGTATCTATATAAGGTAAGGGAAATCACTCTAAATTCTATTAAACAATCGAAAACATTTCAAAATATCCACAATAAACTGTACTGCTAATTTTCTACCCTAGGTAATCTCAACATTTATGTCCTTGTATATCTTCCTTTATAGTATATTCAAACAACTGGTGCTCCCTACCAATAAAAGAATACATATTTATGAAATGGTGTTAAAACTGCTACATTGCTTAATATATCTGCAAACTGAAAACCACTTCTGTATGATACATTTTAGGTCTTTCATTATTAATATATAAAATATGCATATTTTACACTAAAAAACAATATATTTTAGGAGCACCAATGAGTAATACTATTCAACTTTGTTAATGATCAGTTTTCTTTAGCTATAGCTAAAGCATATCAAAAATACTTACCCATTAAGCTCACTTAAAAAAAAATACAGACCTATGTATTATTCTATGTTAAAATAAGAAGCAGTTATGGTTTCCCAAGATAACAGCACTGTATTCCAACATAATATTCACACAAAGTATGGCATTTACATTATGTGGAACATTGACAAAAAGATACTGTTGCAGTTCATCAATTTGTCATTCTGATGTACTTACAGTGCAATGCTCCTTGAAGGAACACAATCAAGGATGATACACAGCACAGTCCTCCTCACCCCTACAGAGCTAGTTCTATACTGGCTGGATCAAACCTGCACTTCAACAGACAATGGCAAGACAGACTGTATTTGCATGTAGTCTAATAATTAATATGCAAAGAGCCAACAAATATGCAAAGAGTAAAACAATGGATTTCAACAAAATATCAGAACTTCAGCATGAGTGTTATAGAGTAATAAAATGATTTCAAGTACATAAAAAATTAATTTGATTCAATGACTGACCTTGTGCATTTATAAAACAAAGCTTATCTATACTGCAAAAAGAAAAGAAAAAAAAAACTCAAACATTTCCACACTCCAATAATGTTTCAATGGCAGATGCACTGTAGCTATTATAATTTTTTGCATACTATTCACTTTTCTACCCTAAATTTAGAAAGAAACACACTAATATTGTATACATTGAAAGAGTCGCTTTACATGAAAATATTGTTCTTATTAGACTACTCGTTCACTATCTGAAAGCTGTTTAAAATTAGTTACGCTGAAACAGTCTTGGAAATTAAGTAATTATCAAATTAAGAACAGAAAGGTTAACTGTTATAGCAGCAGTACAGGTCTGAAACAGTGGTCATGTATAAAAGGAAATTTCACTGTTAATGCAATGGAAGTATGCCAAAAGATCATTGTACACACATGCAGTTTTTAGAGGAGAAAATGAAGATATCAGGATTACTTGTGCTGAAACAGCCAAATACAATAAATGGAAAAGATCCTCCAAGCTATTACTATACTGCAAGGGGGAAAAACATGCCAGTGTTTAAAAATTCAATTAATAATTCATGGGGAAAGCTTATATATTTGTGTATATGTATCTTAATTTATCATTGCTAAGAAGTCATGAATCCTTTAAATACCCACATATCCAACTTACCGACACAGGAGGTTTCATATCATTTATTGTAAAGCACAAAACAGGCATTTTAAAAGTGAAAGTATACATTGAAAAAGTACATTTATATCACAAAGCATTGACCACATAATAGTTGCAAATACATTTGCTGGAATGTGTACATCTACACTAAAAACTAAAAACAAACCGATTTTCATTTCTACACAGAAATATTAACCTCCTATCAGTAGTGATAGATATTTTGTACATTTTCAAAAAAACAAAAAACAAAACAAAAAAACACTATTTTTAAACCAAAAACAAAATTAAGATCTTCATCAAGCCGTCTGCATCCATATATTTAACAAAGGTATTTTTCCCCCACACAATGAAGCAAATACTGTATTGTCCACTTCTTATTATTGGCCCTGTGCAGAAGAGATACATAAGAAATACACAAAAAGTTAAAGAAAATCCTTTTAATGGAGCTAACTCAGGAGTGAATCCTTTAAGAAAGAAAAACTGGTTAATATAAATGGTGGTGGCTTCTTGCATGATTTGCAAATCCCTGGGGGAAAAAAATTTTTAAAATCAAAGGCATTATAGAAATAAATACTCAGCACTCAGATGCCAGAAAGCATTATATAAAAACAAACAACAAAACACTAAAAACAAAACCCCAAACAGTACACCGCAGTCCTTCATTTAGTTATACTTTGCCATATAAAAATTAAAAAGGCAAACATAATCCCAAACAGACAAAGCAGTAAACATGCAAGAAAACATGACTGTTTTTAACACATCAACAAATTTATTATACCTGAGGTGCTGGAGGATGCTGTGGCATTCCCTGGGGACTTGTCTGGGCATAGTAGGCAGCTTGTTGTCTATAGTACTCAGCCCAGGCTGCACTATAATCTGGTTGACCACCTGGTGGAGCACCAGTAGGAGCAGGAACTGCCTGACCTTTGAGAAAACAAAACAACTGTTACTGTAACCACAATTAAAAGCCCAAAAGAATCTCATTTCTAATAAGGACAATACCTTGCTTCTTGTAATATTCCTCCCAAGCTTTTGAATAATCCTGTGTCTGCCCTTGTTGACCTAAAAAAAACCCCCTCAATTTTAATACAAAATTATATCCACTGTAAGTATAGCTTATAAAGACAAAAGCACAGAGGATCAGAATTGCTGTTTTAAGTATTCACCAATGTCAGAAAACTACTCTGTAATTTTAAAAAAAGAGAAACAATGCTTTTATGTTTTTTGCCTTATACTACTTATCAACTATTAATAAAAAAAACAAAAAAAACCCACAAAACCATCCACTCAGTTTTAATTAAGAAAGGTAGAGGCAGGCATGATGTTGATTTAATTATAGAATTTATAAACTATGAATGTTTGAAATTGAGTTTGAAAAGTGCTTCATGAGGCCCTGACCAGTTGGCTCAGCAGTAGAGCATTGGCCCGGTGTTTGGAAGTCCCAGGTTTGATTCCTGGTCAGGGCACACAGAAAAAGCGACCATCTGCTTCTCTAGCCCTCTCCCTTCTCTCTCTTCCCCTCCAGCAGCCATGATTCGATTGGTATGAGGGAACTGGCATCTGGAGCCTGAGGATGGCTCCATGGCCTCCACCTCAGGTGCTAAAATAATGGCTCAATGGAGCATCGCCCCCTAGTGACCTTGCCAGGTGGCTCTCGGTGCGGGGGCATTCGGGAGTCTGTCTCTCTGCCTCTCACTTAATAGAGTTAAAAAAAAAAAAAGCTTCATGGACAACTATAATTTGTATAAGCAGATATGGTTCCCAGGTGGTGACTGTTAGGAAGAAGGGCCCACCCTTTTTCGACTCTCTTTTGGACCTGGTATAGTACATACAGGTTTTAAATAAAATGCAAATCTTCAATGGGGAAAAAAAACCCCATTATTTAAAGACTATTATTTTTAAGATTTGGCCAAGATTTCTGATTCCTGATTAATAACCTATAAACTATGTATATAAAGACTAACCTTTATGATACGCTTTAATAAGATGATTAAAGTTTTAATACAATGTGTTCAAATTACAACACAATTTTATTAAAAATAATCTGATGGACATAAAGAACAATTACTGAAGAGGTTAAGCAACAAGATCAATGAAAGCACAAAACTCAAGAGCCTTCATGAGCAGGTTTTTTAATAGGCAGGATGACTTTTTTGAATTAAGAGATTAAAGAGACATAACCAAATGAAATGCCTGAACCTTAAACACACTCTGGATCAAAACAAAACTTCTACACACACTAATAACTACAAAAGACATTTTCTTGACAACCTGGTAAAACTAAAGATAAAACGTGTATGGTGCTATTAATGAAAAAACTTACTTAGAGCAAAAATCTGCAACTTACTTTGAAATGGCTCAAGCACAAAAAACATGTACCGTATTTCATTAAAATATCTTAACACACCATTTGGTTCAGAATATTTTTTTTCTTATTTTCCTCCTTAAAACCCTAGGTGCATCTTATGGAGTGAAAAATATGGTATACACCAAGTACATAAGGCAAACTTTTAAAAAATGGCAACTCTAGTTAGAAAATATAAATATGGGCCCTTGCTGTACTTTCTCAAAATTTCCTAAGGCTATAAAATTTTTGAAATAAAACTTTGGGGGGGAGGGCCCTGGCCAGATAGCTTGGTTGGTTAAAACATTGTTCTTAAGTGCAGGGACTGCTGATTTGATTCCAGGTCAGGACACATACAGGAACAGATGTATGTGTGTATGTCCCTTCCTCTCTCTAGAGCAGGGGTCGGGAACCATTTTGGCTGAGAGAGCCATGAACGCCACATATTTTAAAATGTAATTCCGTGAGAGCCATACAACGACCGGTGTATGTTACACATTATCTAATAGAAATTTGGTGTTGTCCCGGAGGACAGCTGTGATTGGCTCTAGCCACCCGCAACCATGAACATGAGGAGTAGGAAATGAATGGATTGTAATACATGAGAATGTTTTATATTTTTAACTTTTTTTTTTTTTTTAAGATTTGTCTGTGAGCCAGATGTAGCCATCAAAAGAGCCACATCTGGCTCACGAGCCATAGGTTTCCGACCCCTGCTCTGAAGTCAATAAAATAAACATTAAAAAAAAAAAAAAGTTGGGCTCGACCAGGTAGTGGCGCAGTGAACAGAGCGTCGAACTGGGATGCAGAGGACCCAGGTTCGAGACCCCGAGGTCACCAGCTTGAGCGCGGGCTCATCTGGTCTGAGCAAAAGCCCACCAGCTTGAACCCAAGGTCACTGGCTCCAGCAAAGGGTTGCTCGGTCTGCTGTAGGCCCACGGTCAAGGCACATATGAGAAAGCAATCAATGAACAACTAAGGTGTTGCAACGCGCAATGAAAAACTAATGATTGATGCTTCTCATCTCTCCGTTCCTGTCTGTCTGCCCGTCTATCCCTCTCTCTCTGACTCACTCTGTCTCTGTAAAAAAAAAAAAAAAAAAAAAAAAAAAAAAGTTGGGGAAAAAGAAAATGTGTTTTCCTACTTAGTTCCTTTATTTGAACAAAATTTTATTTAGTTTATAATTCCCTCGGCTTTATGAAATTATAGCTAAAGAAAAAATACTGAAGCAGATATAGAGAAAGCTGTTTTTCTTTGAGGGATGTTGCCGGTAAGAAAACTGTATTTATACAGTTATGAATCAAAGTGACAACGGACAGTGTTTGTGATGGTGGTATACCATATAGCCTGGGTAAGTATGTTCTTACAATGTTCAGGCAACAATGAGATCACCTAAAGTATCTCTGTCATTAAATGATGCATGACTGTAGTTTTAGAAAGCAGTCTATCGCCATCCTAAAACTAGTCAAATAAAAGCAACTATCTTTAAAAATGCAAGACCACCCTCCCCTTTTCTATGGGCACACAAATCTTATGCAGTATAACCAAAAGTCTCATCCTTTTGTTTTTCATAATTTTTTTCCAAAAGGACATGAGTTTAACATTTTGATCTTACAAAGAGACACAATTCAGTTTTCAGTATTACCAAATATTCTGGTACCAATGGTAATAAAACTACGTTTGTTACAAACTGCACACCTGAAAACCTGTTGACTTGAAGTCAAATCTGGTTAAAGAATCAATGACTTCCACTTCAGGTTTACAGAAGGAACTAAATCTAAACCTCACTGGTAAGAAGTAATTTTAGTAGGAAAACACCAATAAGATGGTAGAAACAGGGAAGCACATCAAGAATACCTTGTGTTAAGTGAGATAAACCAGTCAGAGAAAGACCAGTACCCTATAATCTCACTCATATGTGAAGTTTAATGAGCAAGCAAAACAGAAACAAAACTCAGAGTGAGCAGGCTGACAGTTGCTGGAGGCAAAGAGGGGAAGTGGAGGTGAATATGGGGGGGGGTGATGATTAGAGACTTGGTGAACACACAATACAATTTACAGATGAAGTATTGTTGAGTTGTGCACCTGAAACTTGTATAGTTGTGTTAACCAGTATCACCTCAATTAAAACCCCAAATCACCACCAATAAAAATAGCTCAAACACTAATGGTCCCTAAAAAAACAAAAAACAAAAAGCCCCAAGCTAAAATATCCTCATGAAAAACAAATACTAAGTTAGTTGTCAACATCTGACATTCCAAGCTTGTAGTCATCTGAAGACAAATTGCACTCCTCCAATGTGAAGAGTAAATGGATGTTTTGCCCAGGTGAAAGTAGTGAACTCTTCCTATCTCACTTACTAATGAGTTGGCTGTCCCCTAGCCTCTTCATTCTCTCTGCCCTTTACTGCGCATGTCCTTAACTTGCTCCCTTTATTCTTTTCCTCAGTTCAAAAACTGTTTTGATGCCATAGTTTATACCATAGTAGAACATTATTTAATATTCACATATAGCTTCACACTGTTTTTAGATTTACTTTCATTTCTATCAAGAGATAAAACCTGCTTTACAATTTACACGTACCATTCTTTTACAGTTCAAGATCCAGCCTTGCTTGAATAATTTTCACTGTTATTGCTATACACCAGCATCCTTCCTACACCCACTCTGTCCCCACTTGTCTACCCTACCCTATCAGTGCTTAACACTGTAAGGGCCTTCCTCAAGCCAAACTTTTCCCCAAAATGCCTTCACTTACCTTCTGCCAAATAGGACTTCCCTGTCTGTATTCTGAAAACCTGTTTGTTCTCTTTAGGATGGTCACTTTTTAAAAACGTTTCCTTCATTACAGTTTCAAAAATAGTTTCCTGCCACTGCTTACACGACTTAAAATTCCCTTCTTAACTTTTATGTTTCAACAGAGCTTTATTTATTAAGAAACAAATGAGAAATTTATAGTGTAACTGAGAATTTTCTATTCTTGACAGCAAAAGCTGAAATTAGGCTTCAAAAGCTTTAAGAGCCCACCTTATTTGGTAAAGAGGGAGGGCAATGAATTGGGAATCCAAACATCGAGATTCCTAGGAAATCCTAGCTCTGTAAATGGAAGAGTATATCTTAAGCCATTCCAAATAAGAGTTAGATTTGGGGATAAAGATCTTTGTCTCCCTAATATTGTATTACTCTTTTCTTTCCTTCCAGTTAAAAATCTTGAAGATTGAACAGTATCAGTTTAAGGTTTATTTGTGGTTATTCTAAAAAGATCTTAAGGACAAGTAAATGTACTTTGTAATTAGAGTAATTAAAAGCAACCCAATCATTTACTAAAAGAATTCTGATTAGAAAAATAAACTGACCTTTTATCTATCATTAAAAACCCGACAACCTAACATTATTTCCTTTAAGGTAACAGGAATCACTCAACCAGTCCACTTTGCTCATAAAATTAGCAGGTCACCATTGTGATGCTACAGAAAAACACACAACTGAAAAAGCGAGAGTATTAAGGGAGATCTTCAGTCAAACATGGTGTTATTATTATTTGTGTGTGTGTGTATGAGAGAGAGAGAGAGAAAGGGGGACGAGGACAGACAGGAAGGGAAAAAGAGACATCAACTCATAGGTGAGGCACCATAGTTCTTCATTGATTGATTTTTCATATGTGCCTTGTGGTGGTGGTGGTGGCTAAGAGTGGGGGGCTCCAGCCAAGCCAATGACCCTTTTTCAAGCCAGTGACCTTGGGGTCATGTCTATGATGCCATGCTCAAGCCAGCAAACTCAAGGTTTTTTTCTTTTATTAATTTTTAGAGAGGAGAGGAGAGGAGAGGAGAGGAGAGAGAGGAGAGAGAGGAGAGAGAGAGAGAGAGAGAGAGAGGAGAGGAGAGAGAGAGAGAGAGAGAGAGAGAGAAGGGGGAGGGAGGAGCAGGAAGCATCAAATCCCATATGTGCCTTGACCAGGCAAGCCCAGGGTTTTGAGCCGGCGACCTCAGCATTCCAGGTCGATGTTTTATTCACTGCGCCACCACAGGTCAGGCGAACTCAAGGTTTTGAACCTGGGTTCTCAGTGTCCCAGGCTGATGCTCTATCCACTGTGCCACTACCTGGTTTGGCCAGCATACTATTTCTAAAGTTAGAACTTCAGAGTAGTAAGCAGGAAAAATAAAGAAAATGAAATAATTTTAAAAGGGCAAAGTGAAGCATCTATCCTTACAAAAAATCTAAATGGCATTAAGACTTAAAAGATTATGTACATTTAACATACTCATTTGGGCAAATAATATGTAAAAAGGTTAAATACCAAATTTATTAATGGCCATGTTGCAAAGAAACAATAAGATATAAAACAGAAATCACATTCTCCAGTAATTACCTAAGTCTAACAATAGGCCTTTGTTTTTACCTACTTTTAATAATGTAGGAACATCTCTGACATACAGTATTACCCATTGTGACAACACAAGTTAGACCTAATGATTTTAAAGTTTGACATGCTAAAAGCTTTAAGACTTAAGCTTTTTCATAAAAGTTAAGGTGACCAGAGATCCTGACCAGTATGTCCACTCTGTTGCTATAACAGCATTTTATGTTACTCTATTGTTTAATCACTTTTTATTTTTCAATTATAATTGACAATCAACATGAGTCTCAGGTTGTACACCTCAGTGATTAGACATTACACAACTTGACACTATGGTTACTAGAATATTATCAATTGTATTCCCTATGCTGTTACTTTATATCCTATGAGTATGCTGCAACCAATTTGTAATTCCAGTTATTCTAAAAAGCATACTAGTTTAAACAATAAATTATATGACTACCCTACCTAGTATATAGACTTTTATTTTTTAAATTTTGTTTTGTAGAATTTTAGCTGTTGTAGACCTACCTGAAATAAGCTGGATCAAAATAAACATAAATTAATGAATCTATTATAGCCTTAAGAATAACATGTAGCATGACTTTTCTAGAAAGGCAGTCTAACAAGGAAAGTTATTTCTTTCTTCAAACAGAAACCAGTTGTGTAAAAAATCCGTATCACCAGATATACACACTTTTATACAAAAAAAAAGATTAATATAATCACCCATTGGAAACTTTTCTGTGGAAAATGGTATTCTTTGACAAAAAAAGAAATTAAGATTTACAGTGAGAATCACGAGTAGCTGTATCTTACTTAAAAAGTCTACCATCTAGCTATACTCCCTTTCCATACCAGTGAAGGATGGGAAAGTCTATCTGTTTAGCTTTCACTTATGCCAACAGGCCATGGTGTAAATTGTGTTACCTGTAAATGACCAAGGGTAAAAGCATGTAAAAAACAACAACAACAAAAAATACTACTTGTCCACAAGTATAACACAGGTTCCAAATAGTCCCTGAAAAAGGCAAATTTTGGAGATAGACTTGGGACTTAAGACACTCTGAGAGACCCAATTCTGGTTCCACCACTTAGTAGTTGTGACCTCTCTTTCTCAATCTGCACATGTGACACATCAGTGTAGATATAGTTATTTTCATTCACAGGAGTTTCCGACTTTTTCACAGGTGTGTGTATATGTAGGAATAAAGAGTACATATGGAGTTCAGTACTGTCTCTGGTTTCAGGCATCCTCTGGGCTTTTGGAATTTATTATATCCCCTATGCATGAGAGGATTACCACTGTAATACCACATACAACCAATTGATCTTTGGCACTCTACAATTTAATCTCTGCCATTTTGGTTACTAACATAAGTTTTTGACAAAAATGAAGGTAAGCCTGACCAGTGGTGGCACAGTGAACAGAATGTCAACCCAGGACACTAGGTTCCATGCTCAAAACCGTGAAGTTGCTGACCTGAGCGTGGGATCACTGACATGATCCTATGCTTGCTGGCTGGAAGCCCAAGGTCGCTGGCTTGAGCAAGGAGTCACTGGCTCTGCTGGAACCCCCAGTCAAGGCACATATGAGAAAGCAATCAATGAACAACTAAAGTGCTACAACTATTGAGTTGATGCTTATCATCTCTCTCTCTCTCTCAAAATAGTAATATTCAATGTCCGACATGACAGTAGATAAACTTTGTTTCAATTAGTAAGTGGTTGAGAAATGGGTTTCGGGTGAGGGTGGAGGGTGGAAAGTTTCCTTGTTATATAATCACAAATTTAAAAATTGTCTGTAATAACCTTGAAATGCCTGCAAGTTCAGGAATTTTGAAATGCATTTGTGCTCAATTGTTCTCTTAAGAATTTAAGTTAGGCTTGGGCCGGTTGGCTCAGTGGTAAAGTGTCTGACTGGAATGTGTATGTCCTGGGTTTGATTACTGGTCGGGCATCAGAAGTAATCATCTGCTTCTCCATCCCTCCCCCTCCTTTCTTTCTCTCTCATAGTCATGGCTCGATTGGTTCAAGCAGATCGGCAACAGCCGCTGAAGATGGCTCTGTGGAACCTCTGCCTCAGGCGCTAAAAATAATATAGAGAGCATGTGCCCAGATTGGGGGGGGGGGGGAGTTTGCTGGGTGGATCTGGTCAGGGCACATGTGAAAGTCTGTCTATCTCCCCTCTTACCACTTGGGGGGGGGGTTAATAAGTAGAAATCCAAAGTAATAAAAAGATGATACAAACATGTTTTCATTGAAATCTGTGACTTCCTAGTGTGATTATTTACTAAATGTTTCAATTTCATTAAATGTATAAAAACAGAAATGTAGAACATACCCATTTTCTTGTAGTATTCTTCCCATGCCTTGGTATAATCAACCTGTCCAGCTGGAGCTGGATTCTGTTGATCTCCTTGTTCAAGAAAAACAACAAAAAAGATTTAGGTTTTTAAAAGACAATTTTGGCTTTTTTCTTCTGCTCATTTAGTGGAAGAGTTGGAATTGTCCTGCCATAGGGAGGTAGGGAGGCACTGAGTGACAGTAGTATCCCTGCTGGTATCTAGCTGGGCACAGAGTTGGTAGACAGAAAAGATGGTCTATGTATATGGAAGAGTAGTTACAATGACCATGTAAGTAAATTCACTCGTCAACTAAGAAAACACACTACGGACACCAGGTCTTTCACCATTTATAATCATGAAAAGGGAAACAGCAAGAGAGAATTTTGAAGCACAAAAATGGTATTATAGATGAGGTGAATGTAAGTTTAAAAAATATATATAGGTATTTATGCATTACATTTATGTAGGTATGTATGTATGTAAATTATACAACTCTATATATACCCAAAGGAGCCAGAAGCAATGACACCTCAATAGCAGTAAACCACTGAGTTTGGTTTATAAATACCATAATCTACTAAAAAGAAAAATGGCTAATTTTAGGGCTGGAACCGAGAGAGGGCAAAATAAGCATCTTATTGTACAAAAGTGCTTAGAGAATGACATGCATGTCAATAGGATACAGGAGCCATCTTAAAGGTACTCCTGACTGGCCAAATCTAAACACAACTTGATAATCAAAATAATAAAGACAGTTTAAAATACAACTTACTGAATACAATATGAATCCATACTGATTAAGTAGGAAAAAAAAATTGTTTTCCTCATAGTTAAATATCAACTAATAAACGCAAAGTGATTCATAAAAATAGAAACGGCCATCATAATTCTAGATGAATGAGGCAGGTGTTAATCAATGAAGGTGAAGGCCGATGGATTAAGTTCAATGAGGTACAGAAGAGTGGTATACTCTCACTATAACTCTCCAGAAAATATTGATTTTGAAGAGAAAATGGTGATTTTATAGTATAAAAACCTGGCAGCCACCAATATGACTAAGTCACCATGGTTACCATCTCCAGGGATGAAACAGGTCAACATTATACAACCCCTTGATGTAATACACTAAGAAGAGCACATCATCATTTCTGAGGTATTCTTTCCATACCATAAGCAGGGCCTCATGAGCATGACCTCATCTTCATGACAAAAGGTTGAAGGGACCTAGGTTGATTATCATTCCACGAAACAAAAAGTCTGTACTCTTTATAACATGAAAACGACAGGATTATTCCTGATTATGAGACTGAACAGACCTGAAAACTAATAAAAACATGTTACCAGAGATCCTGGATCAGAATAAAAATTGTTGGGACAAATGGTGAAATCTGAATTAAGGACCGTGCACTGAGACAGTAATAACTTATCAATGTTGATTAACTCATGTAGAGGACTGTACGATGGTTATGGATTTTTGGAATAATACAAGGAGGATTTAAGGGTAACAGCACTGTTTCTGCAGCCTGGCCACAAATGGTTCTGACAAAGACTAACAATAATGGACACTGACACATGACAGAGAGGGCAATAAAGAAAATGGGGGTATTGACAAGGGTACAAAACACTAACAAACAGGTCTATCTGGGTGTTCCGGTTCTCTAATGTATCTTACAACTTTTATGCAAGTTTGCAATTATGTTAAAGTAACTTATTTTTAAAAAGAAAGTCTGCTTACCAAAGCTGTAACTAAATATTAGTAATTTTTAGGTATTGTGCATGCACTTTATAACTAATTCCAAACACAAGTTTTCACAGTTAAATAAAAATAATAAATTGTTTAGTTACCATAGTTACCTTGTCCATTGGTTTGGGTTGTGGTTGGTGCACCAGCAGGAGCTGCAGGTGGTGGCTGTGCTTGCTGTTGGTAATAGTGAGCATAATATGCAGCCCAAGCTGCTGAATTTGGATCGGTTCCTGCCTTAGCTAGAATAAACACAAATACAACGTTTGCATCTATAGCCCATATCTCTCTCTCTTACACACACACACACACACACACACACACACACACACACACACACACACACTCTGGCAAATACACAGAACCAAAAATTAACTACAAACAAAAAATAGTTAATGAAAACTTATTTGTTACCCTGAGTTTTTATGAAAAGTGAGGTTCAGACATTAAATAGTATTCCGAGGTCCTTGAAAACTAGTTGGTGGTAGAATTGGGAGAGAAATAAATATCTTTTGGCTCCAAATCTACTGCTTTGTCTCAAACCATCCTGTGTGTGTTTTTCCTAATCAGTTTTGTCTCAAGCACAACAGTTCTTTGTGACAGATAACACACAAAGGAAAGGATTTCTAGGGACTAATTTGTACAAGAAAGAAATTATTATTACAGAACTATGAATTCTATCCTGTCTTGTTTTCAATAAAAAGACAACTAAAATAGTATTAGAAACAGAAACAGATTAGCTGTGTTTCATCCCATATTTCACAGTGGTTATCCTAAAACATAAACCTGATGTCGTAGCCCTATTGAAATTCTTCATTTATTCCCTAGGGTCTTTAGGACTGTCAAGCTCTTAAGTATAGCATATCTTTCAGTATCTTTAATGATCTAGAACCCCTGGACTGTTCTTTCTATTCCAGCCTCTTTGCCTATTTTTCTAACTTTCTGGCTATAATAAACTGCTTTTCCTTTTCAGAAGTCACCATGCTCGTATCTAAGTCTTTGAGCCTCTGTATTTGGCTCACCTTCACTCATAACCTGTTGTACAGCCTTTGACCCAAATGTGCAGCCAATTCTCTGCTGCTTAATAAAAGTGAATGAAGTTTGAGGGGGGGAAAAAAAAAAGCGATGATTTTGAGTGATTATTTCTAAGACGGTACAATTCTAAGACATTAAACCACCCTCTTAACTTTTCTCATGTAAGAAATGTATTGCTTTTCTATGCTGAATATTCATGTCTCAATAAGGTCATTACCTGTATATTAATACAAATATTTTCACTTGAGACCAGTCTGGACAGAGAAAGAGAGATAAGACTGTAGGAAGTGATGCTGATACTCCTGAATAAACCTCATATAAGAAAAGTCTTTAACTTACTAATGCTCCTTAATTTATTTATCAGCATTTTATGTAAGAAAACAGATTTAGAGTTTAAAAGTTTGCTTGTTATACCAATTGAGTTGTAAAATTACAATTTACCTAGGTCTGTTTTATTTTGAAGTTCAATTCTTGACTACTACATATATCCTTAACACACACTAATTTTTAAATAGAAACAGACATTATTAGTTCAGAAAATACTGACTTTACTGTCAATATAGGACCACATTTAAATACCAGACTGTTTAATAAAATTCACTAAAACAATTTCATTTAAACCAATCTGGTTTTTACATAATGTTAATATAAGCAATATCGAACTCTAGCTGGTATCTTTTAGCTAAATGAGTCCTTTCTTTCCTAAGGCAGTACTGGAAACTATAGCCATTAACCAATTCTTACTGTGGTGACTTCACTACTACTCCGAGCGGGAATATGAGATTGTGATGGAGACTGGTTCTCTATCTACTCCTATCATTTTTCAGTCGGGCTACCTCAAACAGTGTTCACAGGTGTAACCCTGCATAAATATAAGTTTGCCCAATATAAATCAAGTTGCCCAATATAAATCCACCCATTAACTTGCTCGAACTGTTAAATCTCTTTTAAAATGGTGATTCCTCTGCTTACTACATCATCTCAATTAGCTTATAAAAGGGAAAAATAGTCCTTTCATTCTTGAAAGACTAATTTTAGATTACTACACACTATCTTCTGTAAGTCCTTCTATCACTGTATTGCTAACATTTGTAGTACATTTTTCTGCTACAGAATGTAAACTACTCTTTGCATACCTAGCTCCTAGCACATTCAAATTGTTTCTTAAATGAATAAATGTTGTGGTTATTGAGTGACTGCCATGTTGTATCATCACATTCCAATGAACATACTTTCCTATAGAATTAATGTTATATAATATGGGATCCACAACTAAACACCAGAATGTTTCATCTAAATCAATCATTTTAGTTTTCTAAGTTACAAATATTAACTAGTGTGAAAAGGAATCATTAATTCAATACCTTCCTTGAAACTACTCCAGTGAAAGAGGCCTAAAAGGTAGGTGGTAGTAGGTGAGAAAAAACGATCATAAACAAATGTTAACTGGTTTCGATAAATGCCTCTTTGACCATGGTGGAATGAAAACTACATAGTGGGAGAAGATGGAAGAAATGAATAGAATGTAATAAATATCTATATCTATATCTATATCTATATATATAAAATTCAGATCTGAGCAGAGAAAATATTTAAAAAAGTGTATTTGAGTTCTAACATCATGCAGATATTAAACACAGCCCTGAATTTTACGAACAGGTAAAGTTACCATATCAGTAATACTAAAACAGACAACTTATATATCTTATTTGAGAACTTAGAGGAGTTTAAATGCCCAAGTATTAAACACTCCACTTAGACTCTTAACATACCATATACATGTAATGGCACTGGTACCTAAAACCTAAGACACTGTTTGGTTTTTAGCACTCTGTGTGTAACTTTGCAAGCAGAGAAAAAGCCATATGCAGGTTGAAAAAAGTTCCATGAAAACAGGCCATATTCATACCAGTCTTATACACTGTGGTAGAACCAGAACCTAACATTCCTGCTGAAAGAGTGAAAGGAGTGCAGAAAATGGCACACAACATAGTAACAATTCTAGAAAACTTAAGAACGTAACAGGAGTGACAAACAATACAGATTACACTTGGATAAGCATCTTTTACCTGGATCAGGAGGGGCCTGTTGTTGCCAGTGTGGATATGCATTTCCCCACCCCTGGGGAGCATAAGGGGCTGGAGGACCACTGAAAAGACAGAAAGCAATATAAAAATATAATTTACTGAAAGCTACAATCTTTGGAGAAAAGCACAGAGCCAAACCCAATACTTACTGAGGAGCAGGGCCAGGTGGACCCGGATTATAAGGTGCAGGGTTGTATGGTCCCATTGGAGTTCCAGGCCCAGGAGGTCCAGGAGGCCCATGGGGGCCTGGGACACCATGGGGCCCATGGGGTACAGGTGGCCCTAAAGGATTTACTGGGCCCTACAAAAAAGCAAAAAGACATACAAAAATCAGAATCACAGCAATGGCTGAAAACTCAAAGGCTAAATACTTCTACATTTCTATCCTCTTTTATATCCACGAACAATACATTTTAGACTTTCACTTCTTCCTTTATGTTGTAAAAACTCTTACTTCTACCATATTAAGACATGTAAAATTCGTTATCAATAGCACTAGCAAAGAACTGAAATGCTACCTTCTATTTTTAGCAAACTATTCCCTTGTTCATAATTCATACTTTCACTAGCATTTCTTTATCATTTTAATTATGGAAGTTTAAGAAATATCAGATCCTATTTGTACTTCTTATTTCTCTGCATCTGCATCTACTCTCCTACCAATAATCATTGCCATCTTCACAATATACTGTGTTTTTCGCTCCATGAGAAGCAACCCCCCCCCCCCAGTGGAGGGAAAAATACGCCCATGCATCTTATGGAGCAAAATATTCCTTTTTTTTTTTTTAAGCTGCTGTGGGTTCCCGGACAACTAGAAAAGTACTTGAACGTTAAAGTCTCTTCTCATTTGTTAATAACAGTGTTAATGGTTGTTAATGCTGTTGTTGAGTTTACACTGTTGAAATATTGTGGTATATTTTATTAAAATTTTTAACACCATTTGGTTCAGAATATTTTTTTCCCTTATTTTCCTCCTTAAAACCCTAGGTGCGTCTTATGGAGCAAAAAGTACAGTATTCCCCAAATTGCTTAGGTCTTACATTGTGAACAATGTATTTACTGAACATTTAACCAATAGTGTAACAACTAGTTCTTGCTCAACAAACCAAAGTGTTCCTCACAACCTTTTTGTCACTGAATCCGTTTAGATCTATAATTCAAATCATCTTGTCCTTTGCCTTTTATCATAATTTTCTAAATGCCGTAAAAATTCCCATTGTAACTCATTTAACAAATTGCGGCATTTCATTTCCATATCATGTCACATCATCATAATGCTCTCCTTTCATTTCAGGTAAAATTGAACTTGGGACATTTTGAACAAAAATGTTGAAATTGTATCTGGTTATCAACTTCCTTACTACAAAATAATATAAACCATGATTTTTAAAGTCCCTTTTATTAATTTTCCTGTTTAAGGATCTAGTTGCTGCCATTATCCCTAACTTCCATTATTCATAACCTATCCTTTGCAAATAATAAAAAAGATTTACTGAAAATGTAGCAACATTTTCATAGGGCTATGTGCCAGGCAGTCTTTTAAGTAACACACACATCACACACACATCCTCACTCTCTCTTAAATCATTTAATCTCTACAACCCTATAAAGTAGGTATTATTATTCTCATTTTCAGAGGACTAAACTGAGGCAAAGATAAGTGTAACATTCCCTAAGCTCAGTCAGTAAATGATTCACAGTACTCTGAACCCAAATATCTTAACTTGAATGCATGCTCTTAACCATTATATTAAATTGCTTCTCTAGAACAATCTATCTTGTTTGTCCACCAATCCAAAAGAAATTCTGTTCCATGCATGCTAAGAACAGTAAAATTCAAAACCAAGATGTGTTATTCATTTTTCTGGCATCAATCACTGCACAAATATTTCCTTCATGCCTCTGTACAATTACACATCTTGTTCATACAATTACTGTATGTATTTTTATAAGACAGTCTTTAAGTATATATTGTAGATCCATTTTTGACTTCCCAAAAAGACTAGAAACAGTGTCAAACTTCTTTTGCACCTCACTCACAGCATGGCAAACATCAAGGAGAATTTCCCTAAGAAATTCTGATTATTAGCCCTAGCCAAGTGCTCAGTTATAGCGTTGTCCCACTATGCCAAGGTTGCATATCTGACCCCTGGTCAAGGCACATATAAAAACCAATGAATGCAAAAGTGAGTGGAACAACAAATCGATCTTTCTCTCTAAAATCAATTTTAAATAATTCTAATTATTGCTCTGGCCAGTGGCCCAGTGGATAAAATGCTGAGGTTACTGGTATCAATCCCAGTTAAGGCACACACAAGAAGCAATCAATGAGTACACAACTAGAGGGAACAACTTAGTGGAACAACGTGTTGATGCTTCTCTCCTCATCCCACTCTCTCTCAAAGAAAATTTCTAATTATGTTATTAATACTTTAAGATACCCACTCACACCCTATGTTCTTTATAGTAAAAGAATATAGTAAAGCACTTATATATAAGTGCTTTTACCTCATTTATAAAAGAACATTCAAGACTCTTATACATTTTTTGTTTACCACCAGTCCAAACTTTTCTAGTGAAAAAATTTTCAAGTTTGACCATGCATCAGAATCACCTGGAACATCTTTCTAAAATTATGTATCGAGCTCTCTTCCAGACATTCTGAATGAGAACTGTGTTACGTGTAGAAGGGAAAAATACACAAAGTCTATATTTAAAACTCCTCACATGACTAAGAACTAGAATTTATAAATTTCAACTTTATGATTCACCTTTGCCTCACCAGTACTGTATATAGTAAGCCCTTAATTTAAATACTGAATTCCTATTAACTAGACTCTTCGAATATGTTCCACAACTTTCCACCAACCCTGCAAGTAATGCTATCCTCTTTATCTACCCACACCCAAACATAAAGTTCTGAACACTGGTAATTGTATATTTAGGTTATTTTTATTACTGAAAAATCTTTCCTACATTTATGTTATCTATTATGTGATAAAATCTATAATTTCAGAATAAAAATTGACATTTTTCTGTATAGTACTTTCAGGAGCATCTGAATTAATGTCTTATTTAACTGAAAGGATCTATGCTATAAATTGAAGTTTATAGCATACTCACACCAATCTTTTCTTCTATGAGTTGCCGAGCATAGTCAATTTGCTGTGGAGTTCCACGAATCGTAAATAATTTCATATTAGGATCTGCATTAGGTGGAGGATTTCTCTGAAGTTCTATTCTTGCACCAGACTGTTGGCTTATACTTTTTATGGTTTCACCTCCTAAAATCAAAACAATAATTTCTCTAAAGATATAAAGGCTACAAGAACTATTTTAATATGGAAATAAACAAAAACAAACTAATAAATAAAAGCATAATGAAGATTACGAGAATGGAAGGGTGAGATGGGCAAAGGAGGTAAAATATATAGTAATGGGAGTAACTAGACATTGGGTACTGAGCAATAAGGTACACAGATACCAAATTATAATGTATATCTGAAATTTACATATGCATTAACCAATGTTACCTTTAAAAATAACTTAAAAAAGTCACCATGGACCATTAATTTTTGACCAGTAGCCCATCTGCCAATATTCTCTTAAGATTTTCCATTTATTCTACACTTAAAATCAAACTATATAGGCCTGACCAGGCAGTGGCGCAGTGAATAGAGCGTCGGACTGGGATGCCGAGGACCCAGGTTCGAGACCCCGAGGTCACCAGCTTGAGCGCGGGCTCACCTGGCTTGAGGAAATTAAAAAATGCTCACCAGCTTAGACCCAAGGTCACTGGCTCAAGCAAGGGGTTACTCAGTCTGCTGAAGGCCTGCGGTCAAGGCACATATGAGAAAGCAATCAATGGACAACTAAGGTGTCACAACGAAAAACTGATGACTGATGCTTCTCATCTCTCTCCGTTACTGCCTGTCTGTCCCTATCTATCCCTCTCTCTGTCCCTGCAAAGAAAAAGAAAAAAAAGAAAAAAGAAAAAAAAAGGAAAAACTATATAGAGCAGCGGTTCTCAACCTGTGGGTCACGACCCCGGCGGGGGTCGAATGACCAAAACACAGGGTTGCCTAAAGCCATCGGAAAATACATATTATATAAATGACCAAAACACAGGGGTCGTGACCCACAGGTTGAGAACAGCTGATATAGAGCATTTCATGCTTCTCTTAAATACATTTAAGTTTTAAGATATAACTTATTTTATCTGTATCACACACATAACTTATCAAAATATCTGTTTCAATTAAATTGCTTTTATTAAGTAATGTAAATATAAACACTAATTAAAACTTAAAAATATCGCCTGACCAGGCGGTGGCGCAGTGGATAGAGCGTCGGACTGGAATGCGGAAGGACCCAGGTTCGAGACCCCAGGATAGCCAGCTTGAGCATGGGCTCATCTGGCTTGAGCAAAAAAGCTCACTAGCATGGACTCAAGGTCACTGGCTCGAGCACGGGGGGGGGGGGGTGGGGGGGGGGTGGGGGGGGGTGGGGGGGGGTGGGTGGTTTTACTCAGTCTGCTGAGGGCCCACGGTCATGGCACATATGAGAAAGCAATCAATGAACAACTACGGTGTTGCAATGAAATACTGATGATTGATGCTTCTCATCTCTCTCCATTCCTGTCTGTCTGTCCCTATCTATCCCTCTATCTGACTCTCTGTCCCTGTAAAAAAAAAAAAAAAAATTAAAACATGTAAATAAAAAAATAGCAAAGTAGGCAAAACAAAAAACTTGTGAGGGGGTAAAAAAAAAGATTTGCCTGTTCTGTGGAAGTATAAAGGATAAAGCATTGACCTGGAATGCTCAGGTTACTGGTTCAAAACCCTGGTCTTGCCTGGTCAAGGCACATATGACAAGCAATCAGTGAACAACTGAAGTGAAGCAACTGAACTGATACTTCTCGCTCCATTCCCCCTCCTCTCTCATAAAATTAGTAATAATAAAAAACAAAAAAGTTTCTTGCACTAATTATTATACTGCTGGTCTCCTCTAACAGTTAATGTGAATCAAATCCCACTCTTTTTATTTAAGTATTTATGAGATCCATTACATTTTAGTTATTATACATCAACACAATACTTTCCTACTAAAATACAGCTCAGGAAATAAATCACTGATACTTGTTTAGAACAGCAACAGAAAACCCAGAAAAAATCAGGTAATACATTACATATGGTTTTTACCCATACACAAAAACATTAAAAATTTAAAATATATTGCCTTTTCCTATTATTAATCCAGTTTTCCCAGTTGGTACAATGAAATTAAATTCCTGTAGTCCACCAGGTGGTCCCATGTTCCAGTTGCCTTGACCTCTACCTCTTCCTCGACCACCAGGTCCAGGTCCCCCAGGATTACCAGCCTAAAGAAGAGAAAGTCAAGAAACAAAGTCAGGCCTGACCAGGCAGTGGCACAGTGGATAGAGTGTTGGACTGAGACGCAGAGGACCAGGTTTGAAACCACGAGGTCGCCAGCTTGAGTTCGGGTTCATCTGATTTGAGCAAGGGGTCACTAGCTCTGCTGGAGCCCCCCCACCCCCATTCAAGGCACCATATAAGAAAGCAATCAATAAATAACTAAGGAGCCGTAGTGAAGAAGTGATGCTTCTCATCTCTCTCCCTTCCTGCCTGTCTGACCCTATCTGTCTGTCTCTCTCACACAACACACACACACACACACACACACACACACACACACGGAAAAAGAAAAAGAAACACAGCATAACAATGCAACTCTTCTTGCCTGACCTGAGGTGGTGCAGCAGATAAAGCGTTGAACTGGAATGCTGAGGTCTCCAGTTTAAAATCTCAGGCTTGCCCAGTTAAGGCACATGTCAGAAGCAACTATGAGTTGATGCTTCTCACTCCCCCTACCCCCCCTTACTTCCCCCTCCTCTCTCTCTAAAAATAAAAATTAAAACAAAAACAAAACAAAAAATCTCTTCTTTTACCAATAAAATTATTACATGTCTATTTTCTTCAACTTTCATTTTCCTAAATCAGAATTTAGAGAAGTTGGGAGATAACTGGCCCAAATAATCAGATAGCAATACTACCATTTATTCTTTTTATACTGGAATAAATAAGGTAGTATACTACTTATGTAGCTGCCTTCCTGCTCCAAGATATCTACCTCAAAGCAATTTATACTTTCTAGTTATAAAGTATCATCAAACATATTGATATAAAATAAGGAGGGGACCACTACCAGATTTGAAGCAGGAAATAATTTTAAGTGAAAAACAAAAAGAAAATATTAGTGTTCTATCAAACCTGAACACTTCGAAGAAGGTCTGTAATAATTTCTGCAGCATGCTGACATCGGTCTGGAGGTCCTGTTATTTGTGCTATTCTGTCAGGTGTTGTTCCATCATCTTCAAGACAAGACAAAACAAAAACAGAGTAATTCAGTATTAAATGTGTCAATGTCAAAAGTAATTGGTACCAACACTTAGAAAACTAAATATAAGTACTCACCTGGCTTAAACTGAATTCGAACACCTGCATCATTTTGTATTTTTTTAATCATCTCTCCATTTCTTCCTATTACAATGCCAACAGCAAATCTTGGAATGGGGACCTTATGTAAAGGAGAGTAAGTATTAAGAAAGCCATTTCCTGAAACTCAAGCTGCCTCAAATTATAAGTATATAATAGCACTGTTTATATCAAATAGGGTAACAAGATGTAATATACTACTGCATTCTACAGTGGAAAATTAGGATACAATGTTAGAAAAGACTATGTAATAAAGAACAGGAAAAATACTACTATACTTATGGATTAGCATATAACCATTTCTAAGGGAGAATTTTTACTTACGTCTATCCCTTCATTTCCTCCTATCCTGGACCCATACTCATTTCGAACTTCTCTGAAACCACCTTGATCACGAATTAACTCTAACACCATTTCCTTTGCTTGCTGAAGTAGAAAAAACGATCTAATTTAGAAAGCAAGTCTGAAAACACTGTAATTTATTCATATAATTTGCTAATTCTTTACCCACCCCAAACCCTTCTTTGTAAAATATAAACTTAAGTTTACTTGAACTTTGTATGGATCTCCTGTAATTCTAAGAGGTTTGTCAGCACCAGTGTTCTGAGGTCCATCTTGAATCATAACCATTTTAACTCCAGCTCGCTCCTGTTAATCACAAAAATCATATGTATTAACAAAAAAAGAGGTAGAAACTGGCTTCAAAACATATGAAAAGTAATTTTATAAACAATAATACCTGAAGTTGTTTAATAGTCTCTCCTCCTTTTCCAATAACTAATCCTGCCTTGCTAGCTGGAATCATTATTTCTTGAACTGCATTTCCTGGTCCATCACCATGATGGAAACCAGGGGCTGGTCTTCCTTTTTCAACAATCTGGTCCAGTAACCGTTTTGCTGATCTGTTTACAAATGAAAAAAAGTCAAGTAAGTTGTAGCATACCCAAAAGCTTATCCAAAGAAAGAAATATAAAATATAACCTAAGCTAAACTTTAACAATTTTAAAGAAAGATGCTATCATGGTCAAAGATTGAAACTATTTCAATAAATTTTCTGGATATATAATTTCCAGTATTTTTGAGAATCCAAAGTAGCACTCAACTTCTAAAGGTATTGCAATATTAAGCCAATGCCCCCAAGAACTAAATTAAATAATTATGCTTTTAAACCATCACTTTGGTCGCTCCAATGTTAAAATAATTCTTTCAATAAATACTTAAGAAATGTAAGCTTTATGCCAGGTACTATATTCTAGGTAATGAGGTTACAGCACAGAACAAAACAGTTTTCGCTGGCATGGCTTAACTTCATTGAATAAGAAAAAAAAAACAAAAACCCCCATGTTAAATTACGTTATTTGAGAAGTGCTATAAAGAAAATTAATGCAGAATAAGGATGACAATGCATACATGTGTGAAGAGACATTATTTTATGGAAAATAGATACAGGAGAACTGGTTGATAAAGAGACATCTGAACCAAGACCTGAAGAGAGGGAGGGTATATGAAAATATCTGGGAGGAAATATTCCAGAGAGAAGAAATAGGAAGTGCAAAGAACACAAATGAGAGGCATGATTCATGTGCTGAAGATGCTACACAAGGCTAGAACAGAGTGAGCTGGGAGAAAAATGCTTAAAAAATGAAGTAGAAAAATAGCAGGCCATGATAGACATTTAACTTTTACTCTAAGTAGGAAACATTAGAAGATTTTGAGCAAAGTAGTGTTTCAATTGACTCATTCTAAAAGAATCACTATGGTTATACTGTTACAAGAAGAGTATTGTTGAACAAGGCTAAAAATAAAGACACATTGCAACAATACAGGCAAATAGTACCACAGATAAGGTGATGTAGATGTAGAATAGAAGGCAGCAAAAACAGACTGGATTTCAAATAAATTATGAAGGAAAAAATGATCAAGACTTGCTTATATATAAATGAGAAATAAGAGAAAAATAAAGAATTTAAAGAGGTCTGCTATATACAGAGATAAATGAGTTTAAAGGAAGAAAAAAGGTTGGGAATGAGTAGAGCCGCCTTTTAAAAAAGTTTTGTTGTAAAAGGGAGCAGCGAAATAGAAATGCAGGGTTCAGGGACAATTTTGGTTAAGATGGATAGATTTTTCAAGCAATCTATATGCTACTAGAAATAAGCATGTTAGCATGCCAATAGAAAAGGGGGAAATTAATAGTGCAGGAAAAAGTTGATTCAATTGCAAAGGCAATGTCTTTCAGTAGAAAGAAAGGGCTGGCCTCAGACACATAATTTTCATACTTACTGGACAGACTCAGGAGTTCCAGTTAACATACAAGATCTTTCTGGAAGGCCACCACTGTCTACAATTTAAAACAAAAACAAAAAGAAAAATTTAAGGCTAAGATGAACAGATACCAGATTCTGTTACTAGCTTAAGATTTACTACTAGCTTAAGAAATATGCTATGTAGCTCAGTTGGGTTTGAGCATTATCCTGACAACTTAAGGTTGTGGGTCTGATCCCCAGTCAGGGGACACACGAGACTCAATCAATGAATGCATAAATAGGCGAAACAACAAATCGAAGTTTCTTTTTCTTGCTCTCAAAAAATAAATTTAAAAAAATATATGCTACTTTTCAACTCAGTACAAAATCAGCAGGCCCTGACCAGGTGTCTCAGTAAAAGCACTGACTTGGAACACAAGAGGTCACAGATTCAACTTCTGGTCAGAGGAAGTACAAACAGCAATCAATGAGTACACAACTAAATGGAACAATTAAGTGAAACAATGTGTTGCTCTCTCTCTCAAAATCAACAGGGGGAAAATAGCAAGAGAATAACATTACCAGGAGCAATCTGTATTTTGCATCCAGATTCCTGCTGTATGCGTGAGATCTGTTCACCTCCTCTACCAATTACTAGTAAGAAAAAAGAAAATTACTTGCTGAAAGATTAGAAGGTATGATTTTATTATGTTTTTAAAGCTTTAAAAATTAGGTTACTTACTAAATCCAACCATCCCATCTGGAACTTTATATTCTTCTGTCATTACAGATCTGCTAAGGAAGAACAGAAACTAACATTTATCTTCAAAGGTAAATAATTTGTTTACTTTAAATTAAAGGTACCCTACTGATAAAAATGGAAGTCTAATGGCTCCAACCAGTGTTTCAGAAACATGTATATAGCCAAAACATGCCTGAGTAGTCAAAGACAGAATCTTAAGTAACGTGACAACCATCAAGTGAGGGACGGTATGGTGGATGACACAGTCTGAAGGTGTGTAAATAAGGTGGAGTGGAGCCTGACTGGTGGTGGCACAGTGAACAGAGCTTTGATCTGGGATGCTGAGGTCCCAGGTTCAAAACCCAGAGTTCACCAGGTTGAATGCAGGCTCACCAGCTTGAGCAGGATGTCACTAGCTTGAGCAGGGGTCACTGGCTCGACTTGTTCAAATAAAACTTGCAAAGTGCCCTGGCCGGTTGGCTCAGCGGTAGAGCGTCGGCCTAGCGTGCGGAGGACCCGGGTTCGATTCCCGGCCAGGGCACATAGGAGAAGCGCCCATTTGCTTCTCCACCCCTCCACTGCGCTTTCCTCTCTGTCTCTCTCTTCCCCTCCCGCAGCCAAAGCTCCACTGGAGCAAAGATGGCCCGGGCGCTGGGCATGGCTCTGTGGCCTCTGCCTCAGGCGCTAGAGTGGCTCTGGTCGCAATATGGCGACGCCCAGGATGGGCAGAGCATCGCCCCCTGGGGGGCAGAGCACCGCCCCTAGTGGGCGTGCCAGGTGGATCCCGGTCGGGCGCATGCGGGAGTCTGTCTGTCTCTCCGTTTCCAGCTTCAGAAAAATGAAAAAAAAAAAAAAAAAAACTTGCAAAGTACTCTTTGAAAAGCATTTGACTATACCTTTGTTGCTGATGCATTGGTGGTAACTGCGTCCCAAAGGCTACCAAAAAAATTAAATAAAAAAAATTAGTTAAGTTCACATATATTAAACCATAGTCTCATCAATTCTAAAATCGTTCCCTGATGCACCAGACAACACCTTGGAGAAAAACTTTATGCAGAATACTTAAAGCACCACTGGCAGTGAGCAAAAAAGTCAGTGAAAGGGCAGACATTACTAACAATGATATAGAAAAAAACTTTTTTCAAGTGGTATAAGCATAGATTAATAAATGAAGTAATAAAACTGCATATGTAAAACAATTTAGCAGTCAAATCTTATTAATATATACCTGGTCATAACTGAAATGGGATATCATAAAGACAAGTGGTATATATTTACAAAGAAATTCATTCTAAAATAATATTCATGTACTTCAACTAATTTCAAAGATATTTAACAGAAGATAGGAAAAAAGCCTGATTAAAATCCAAGAACTTTATTTTTAATCCAGCTTCACATAAATACTTACAGTCATTTTGAGGAGCAACTTTCTTAGCATCTGGTTGATCTGTAAAATTAAGAGTCTTTTACGTTTTTGCCAATACATACAAATATATAAGACTCAGTTCCCCCTGCCCAAGCAAGAATGAATATCAATATAAACATTTATTGAAACACCTGAGGGTATGGTGTCATTTGAACCAAAAGTGACAAAACTCAGCTCAAACTCTTCATGTTTAAAAGATGCACAGATATTTTTAAAAAATTCTTTTTTGATTGTATCAAATCACTGACCTTAATGCATGTTAAGCACTTTAGAGTATCACAAGACAAAGTATTTAGGTCCGTTACTAACAAAATCTCACATGCTAAAGGCTAATGATGCTTCTCACTGTAGGAAATGAAGACTGGAAGAAAAAAAAAACCTATCAAAATGTGAAAATTTGACAGATCAAAAGTTGTGTGTATCTGACAGTAACAACAGAGCTATGCAAAATAAATTTTAAAATGACATTACAAGGCAATCTCAATCTAAACTGTTCCATTGTTCACCAAACATTTCAAGGCATAAACTTCAGCAGAAACTCAAAGCAACTACATGACTACCTTCCATCTACATCCTTTACAGATAAATACAATGCATACTTTAGAAGAGACAACCAACAGCTGACAGTACTACATTCTCTCCCCCTTCAAACTTAAATGATTAAATACCAGAATGTTGGGTAGCAAAAATTCAGACACATAATCCAAGAAATACTGTGTCCATATAAGAATCCACTGGTTTATTTCACGTTTACATACTAAACAGGTAATAAATAAAAATTCCTGCCTTTAAAAGGAGAGGGCATTCCCTCCCAGTGTGTTGTACTGCTCGGACTTGTCCAAGAGCCATCTACACATAAAATAAAAAGAATACATTACATTACAACATCTGAAGCATCATTAGCTCACTTTTTTTTTTGTATATTAAAACCTCACTATAAATGTGAATTGAAACTCAATAAAACCAAGTATTCCCGGTCAAAAGCTACAAATACATTCTATATGCTCATTCAGAACCTCTTTTAAAATAAAATAAAATAAAATAAAATAAAAGGGGCAAAAAAGAAATTGTATCAAAATTCATACATCAAATCTAAAACAAAAATGTGTCAACTTCCAAGTTCTAAAGCTTCAACAGTTATGTTAAAAAAACAAGGCACTATAAATCTACTGCTTTAGCCACATTGAGTTAAGCCTGAAACACAAAAAACAAGGGACTAAACAAACAAAAAAGTAACAAAAAATGTATATAGCCTGCAACACACTAGAGTAGCAAACTATAACAACTTCCACCTTTAAAGTGAAATCTGAAATAGCAAAAACAATGAAAACACAGCATATAAAGGTGAATTCATGTATGATGAGAAAAACCTGTGAGATGTCCCCTAAACATTTTTATTTATCTTCATTTTCCCCCTTCCAGTTTACTAAAAAAGTTCACTGTGCGAACTATCAATCTGGCACAATCTTAAAAGAAGAAAAATGATGTTTTCTAGTAAGACAAAACTGGCTGGTTGAATCAAATTTTACCTACCTTTCTAGGTCTTCCCCCCTTTTCTTTTCAAAGCCAAAAAATATCTTACAATTTTAGGAACCTTACAATAAAAGTAATGTTTCAATAGCATTTCAAAATTATTAAAATTACTTGAACTAAACTGCGTAAAACAATTACAATACTTATGGCTATAACTTACCTCCATCTTCCAAAGGTCTTTTTTGTCCCCCATAACCATAGTCATTTGAATTCAGTGATGTACCAGCATCACCTCCAATTTTTGCTGCAATCTTAAATTAAAAAACAAAAACACACTATCATTAAGAATAGCATCATAATACTATGGACTATTCTAATCAGATGCAATTTTTTCATATAGTTCCTAATACATACATATGCAAAATACCTATCACATAAAAATTAATTTGCTAGAAAGACAAATTAAAATAGCTCATTATTGTTCATTGCTACCATTAACAACTCCAGAATTAACAAATACTCATCTGGAATTAAGCTTCTGATACATCTCTGTAAGAATAAACAAAGAAGTAATCAATTAGGAATCTTTAGAAGACTGACCAAATAACATTGAAGAAAATCTAGATCCAAACTCTATCTTTGCCACAGCTCTCTTCCACAACTCTTCAAAAGATGTGTGCATGTGCACATAAAGAATGTGAACATTTCGTGGGACTCTAAGGTTGTGCTGTCTAATAGAGCAGACACTAGCCATATGTGGTACTGAGTACTTAAAATTGTCCATATTAGAGATGTACTTTGAAGTATAAAACATACAGCTTTTGAAAACTGGAAATTATTATAAAGAATGTAAAACATCTCAAAAATTTTTATACGGAACACATACTGAAATAGTATTTTCAAATATGTTGGATTAAATAAAACGTGACTTGCACTGTATTTCTATTGGACAATCTTACTCTAAGAAACATAGGGCAGGGGAACCTGGAAAGCTGTCTCTCTAAGAAAGCCACAGAAACAAAGCCATTAAAAGTCATTTTATCCTTAAAAAATTAACTTTTAGAAGGGGTCAAATAATTGCCTGCACTTGACTGAACAAACATCATACAAGAAATGCCAGCCTCAAGTTACAAGTAGGGCACAACTAGTGGACAATGACTGTATTTTTCTATGAAAGAGGAAAGAGGAATGCTCAGTGCCAGCAGCAGACCAAGCTCCTGTGATAAATATTTCATATTCGTTTTGTCATTGAATAATCATAACAACCCTATGAGGTAGAGTACTTAGTGAGACAGAGATCCATTTTACATAGTTTAGACCAGGGGTAGTCAACTTTTTTTATACCTACCGCCCACTTTTATATCTGTTAGTAGTAAAATTTTCTAACTGTCCACCGGTTCCACAGTAATGGTGAGTTATAAAGTAGAGAAGTAACTTTACTTTATAAAATTTATAAAGCAGAGTTACAGCAAGTTAAAGCATATAATAATTACCAAGTGCTTTATGTCGGATTTTCGCTAAGCTTGGCAGAATCTTTATAAAATAACTTACTATAGTTAAATCTATCTTTTTATTTATACTTTGGTTGCTCTGCTACCACCACCATGAAAGCTGGAACGCCCACTAGTGGGTGGTAGGGACCAGGTTGACTACCACTGGTTTAGACAATGGTGGCATTCCAATTTCTACACAGTTCCATGCTAATTACTATAAGGGGGTAAGCACTAAATCTGGGTAAATGGCTCATTAAAGTTTATATCACATTATTCTTTCAATTTTGAGTACGCTTGAAATGTTCTATGATAAAAAAAAAATAAAAATCAAACTTTTGGTGACTAGAATTCCCACAAAGATGTCCTGGTTTGGAACTAAACCAACTACGCCTCAAACTTCATTATAACTAGGAAACTAGAGAGAGTAAGAGTATTATAGGCTTGACCTGTGGGGGCTAAATAAAGAATCAACCTGGAATGCTGAGGTCACCAGTTCAAAATGCTAGGCTTTTCTAGTCAAGGGACATATGAGAAGCAACCACTGCAAGTTGATGTTTCCCACTCCTTCTCCCCTTCCCTCTCTCCTCTCTAAAATCCATAAAATCTTCTTTTAAAAAAGGTATATTCAGTGCCTTGAGCCATAAACCCAGTATCATGTAAATCTAATACATGCATCAGTTCCACATACCAACTATATTTCCTAGGGTTCCTAGATTTCCCTTTTTCTCATCTGTACATGCAAACACATATAGCAAAGCATGTTAGGAGTAACTATTAAACTACTTAACAAAAAAAGCTACACAATTTTATTTTCCTGATCTCTACTATATAGCTTTGCTCATTCTACCTTCCTTTTTTCACTTTCTTAAAAGCCTGCTATTATCTTTGAGGATCTAATTAAAACCTTTTCCTTTTAAGACTTGATTCATTTGAGAGGGGGCGGAGGGGGGGGAGGGAGAGGGAGGGAGATAAAGGGAGGGAGAGAGAGAGAGAGAGAGAGGAGGAAGCATCAACTCCCTTATGTGCCTTGACCAGCCATGCCTGGGGTTTTAAATCGGCAACCTCAGTGGTTCAAGGTTGATGCTTTATCCACTGCGCCATCACAGGTCAGGCAAACCCTTTCCTTTCTGAGATTTCCTCATCACACCCGAAAACAGCTCTTTTCCATTCCCAAGTCTTTTTTTTTTTTACACTAAATCTATAGAATGGCTAGTCTCATCACTCTTAAGTTTTAAAGCACTTAGCACTGAATTGTTCCATAGGAACTTAAATAAGCTGCCAGGATGCCCTGGCCGGTTGGCTCAGCGGTGGAGCATCGGCCTGGCATGCGGGACACCCGGGTTCGATTCCCGGCCAGGGCACATAGGGGAGGCGCCCGTTTGCTTCTCCATCCCCCCTCCTTCCTCTCTCTCTCCTCCCCTCCTGCAGCCGGGGGATGGCCTGGGTGCTGGGGATGGCTCCTTGGCCTCTGCCCCGGGCAGCGCTGGAGTGGCTCTGGTCGCGGCAGAGCGACGCCCCGGAGGGGCGGAGCGTCGCCCCTGGTGGGCGTGCCAGGTGGATCCCAGTCCGGCGCGTGCGGGAGTCTGTCTTACTGTCTCTCCCAGTTTCCAGCTTCGGAAGAATACAAAAAAAAAAAAAGCAAGCTGACAGGTATTGATGAGCACTGATGTTAAGGAAAGTATTTCAGGCCAGAGAAAATAGTAATACCATTGATTGAATAGTTGTGACTACCTTCTGCAGTTAACTTTTATAAATGCTCTATCAGTGGTCCCCAACCCCCGCGCCGCGGACTGGTACCGGTCCGTGGGCCATTTGGTACCGGTATGCAGAGAAAGAATAAATAGCTTACATTATTTCCATTTTATTTACATTTAAGTCTGAACGGTGTTTTATTTTTTAAAAATGACCACATTCCCTCTGTTACATCCGTCTAAGACTCACTCTTGACGCCTGTCTCGTAAGTTCGACAATTATATTTAAAAATACCAGTTTTTCTCAGAAACATTGATACGTAAAGACACATGTAGCCCCATGTTCATTGCAGCACTGTTCACAGTGGCCAAGACATGGAAACAACCAAAAAGCCCTTCAACAGAAGACTGGATAAAGAAGATGTGGCACATATACACTATGGAATACTACTCAGCCATAAGAAATGATGACATCAGCCTGACCTGTGGTGGCGCAGTGGATAAAGCATAGACCTGGAAATGCTGAGGTCGCCGGTTCGAAACCCTGGGCTTGCCTGGTCAAGGCACATATGGGAGTTGATGCTTCTGGCTCCTCCCCCCCTTCTCTCTCTGTCTTTCTCTCCTCTCTCTAGGTCTCTTTCTCTCCTCTCTCTAGGTCTCTTTCTCTCCTCTCTAAAAATGAATAAATAAAAAAAAAAAAAAAGAAATGATGACATCAGATCATTTACAGCAAAATGGTGGGATCTTGATAACATTATACGGAGTGAAATAAGTAAATCAGAAAAAAACAAGAACTACATGATTCCATACATTGGTGGAACATAAAAACGAGACTAAGAGACATGGACAAGAGTGTGGTGGTTACCAGGGGGAGAGGGAGGGAGGACATAGGAGGGAGGGAGGGAGGGAGAGAGTTAGGGGGAGGGGGAGGGGCACAGAGAACTAGATAGAGGGTGACGGAGGACAATCTGACTATGGGCGAGGGGTATGCAACATAATTTAATGACAAGATAACCTAGACATGTTTTCTTTGAATATATGTACCCTGATTTATTAATGTCATCCCATTAACATTAATAAAAATTTATTTTAAGAAAAAATACCAGTTTTTACACCGGTCGCATAATTTTATTTTGTGCATTTATCTGTCCCACCCTAAAGGCTGGTCCGTGAAAATATTTTGACATTAAACTGGTCCGTGGCCCAAAAAAGGTTGGGGACCACTGCTCTATGTAATGTATTTGCATAGTAGCACTCCTCAAATGCCAAGGAACTTCTCAGAGAAAGGATACGTATTTACACCTCTCTACTCACTGAACAGCTCTCAAACTATCCAAATAAAAATTAAAGTTGATACTTGGTTCAGTGAAAAAGACCAATAAAACCAGATAAAAAATTCAGAATTAATGCGAAAACAACAAAGAGCTGGAAATAAAAACAGTATTTTTTAAATAAAAAGGTACATCACATCTTTTTACTTTACACAGATTTGACCAATTCTCCAAGATCAACAGAAAACATATGCTTCCTAAGTCAGTGATTTTCAATCTTTTTAATCTCATGGCACACATAAACTAATTTCTACAATTCTTTTTTTTTTTTGCATTTTTCTGAAGCTGGAAACAGGGAGAGACAGTCAGACAGACTCCCGCATGCGCCCGACCGGGATCCACCCGGCACGCCCACCAGGGGGCGACGCTCTGCCCATCCTGGGCGTCGCCATGTTGCGACCAGAGCCACTCTAGCGCCTGGGGCAGAGGCCAAGGAGCCATCCCCAGCCCCGGGCCATCTTTGTTCCAATGGAGCCTTGGCTGCGGGAGGGGAAGAGACAGAGAGGAAGGCGCGGCGGAGGGGTGGAGAAGCAAATGGGCGCTTCTCCTGTGTGCCCTGGCCGGGAACCGTACCCGGGTCCTCTGCATGCTAGGCCGACGCTCTACCGCTGAGCCAACCGGCCAGGGCAATTTCTACAATTCTATGGCACACCAAAAATTGTATTTCTTGCCAATCTGACAGGTATTGTATGTTATAAGAATTCTTGTATAGCCTGACCAAGCAGTGGTGCAGTGGACAGAGCGTTGGCCTGGTACACAGAGGACCCAGGTTTGAAACCCCAAAGTTGCTGGCTTGAGCATGAGATCAGACACGACCCCAAGGTCATTGTCCTGGGCAAGGGGTCACTCGCTGTGCTGTGGCCACTCCCCATCAATGAACAACTAAGGTGCGTAAGTTAAGAACTGATGCTTCTCATCTTTCCCTTCATGTCTGTCTGTCCCTATCTGTCTGTCCCACACAAAAAAAGATTTCTTGTATAAAAAAATTTTCAGTAAATAAATTCTTGTGGCACACTGGTTGAAAATCGCAGTCCTAAGTCACCACAAGGATTAATTTAAGAGAAATAGTTCCTAAAATCCAACCTCCAACTACATAAAATTCTTACTAGACTAGTCAAATTAAGTGTAATCCATTTCTTTGACTTTAATTTACAATAATTCAAGTTTTCCATTTGGACCATGCTCTACTTCTCAAATGAGTTTGTTTTTGTTTTATTTGTTTTAGCTATTTATAACCTTTATTCATAGACTAGTTCTATAGTCCAAGAATTCTGTAATTGAAAAGACATTAAAGAGATTTCTTAGTCATACTACCTGATCTTAGAAAAAAAAATTTTTTTTAATCAAAAGCTTATTCTGCCTGACCAGTGGTGGCAAAGCGGATAAAGCGTCAACATGGAATGATGAAGTTGCCGGTTTTAAACCCTGGGCTTGCCTGGTTCAGGTACATATGAGAGTTGAGGCTTCTTGCTCTTCCCCAGCTCTTCTCTCTCTCGTCAGGGCATATATAAGAATACTGACGAGGCAGTAGAGTAGTGGATAAAGCATCAGACTGGGATGCTAAGGACCCAGGTTCAAAACTCTGAGGTCACAGGCTTGTGTGCAGGCCTCATCAGCTTGAGTGCAGAGTCCCCCACTTGGAGTGTGGGATCACAAACATGACCCTATGGTCACTGCCTTGAGCAAGGGCATTCGGTCAGCTGAAGCCCACTGGTCAACACATGGGTATGAGAAATGAACCACTAAAGTGTCCCAACTATGAGGAGATGCTTCTCATCTCTCCCCCTTCCTGTCCGTCTCTCTCAAAAAAGAATCAACCAAAAAAATGCATAGATAAGTGGAACAACAAATCAATGTTTCTCTCTTTCTCTCCTTTCCTCTTTCTTTAAAATAAATAAATGAAATAAAATAAAAATTTTAAAAGCTGACTCTCAGAAGTGAACTATCCAAATGTCAAAGATGACTAGGCTCCTAATTTTCGCTCCACTACATGCTGCCTTCCAAGTACTACCATAATTAGGGAGGAATTGTGAATCTGGTTTAATTGCTTTGGGTCTCTGACAAATTTTCCTATGCATTCTGATTTATCTATACTATTCTTCACCTTATCTATACAAAAAAGATGCGTTTCTACACTTACCTGATAGGATAGTTATGAGAATTAAGTGAATACAAATTGAATGTAGTATACAAACTACTTGTTAGGAACAAATCAGCATATTATAATTCAACCATAAAGCAGAGGGTACATGACTTCAACCATTTGATTTTAAAATTTTAACAGATTTTTATTTGCCCTGACAAAGATATAAGTCATTACATTCTATCTGTGCCTGTGGGAGAATAAGGTACAGTATACAACTTCTCTTTGTATTCCTAAGACCTGACATAGCAATACTATAGGTATTCAAATGAATTTCTGCAAAGACATAATTACTTTCAAAACAAAATTTCATTACTAATTATAATTAAATTTTGCTATTCTGTCAAAAACATTAAAAAATATCATACTCAAATGCTTGTTTTCATTGAAGGGAAAAGATGAAGGGTTTAAGCAAAAAAAAAAATTTAGTGATAAAGTCAACAGCTCTATTTTTTAAAATTCCCATTGCAATTAAACAACATAATGCAGTGTGAACTACTTTTACAATTATCAAGGAAGTGATTTCAAGAATAACTGAGTACTTAGTAACTAATTTACTATTTGAGCAGAATCAAGTTCAATATTCTTGCTAACTTGTGATCTATCGCTCAACTTATCTATAGTATAATTATTAGGTCTTATTCAACTCAAAAGCTAAACCTGGAATCTCAAATTTAAGATCAACCTATAATCAAATTATTACAGCAAAAACATCTATCTATAAAGAATCATAACAGCAAGGGCATTGGGGCAGCTGACCTATTGGCATATAAAGAGTACAAAAAAATTACATAGTTCGAGAACGATTTTCAGAATAAAAAAGTGGTCTAATTTAATCAATAAGAAAATTACAGCTTAGCCAAATAATGAAGTTCAAATTTTTATTAAAGCATGGCAACGCTAAGTTTTTTGGTTTTTTTAGAAGGTGTACTTTTTCTCATTCCATTTCCCACCTTCCGTTAGAGAAAAAGAAGTGCGCTCAGCGCAAATGTATGCACCTTAACACAAAGAGGTCTGGTCAGCTTACCCACTTTCCCCACCCAACACTAGCCTCCAGTGACTTTATTCTTGGCTTGTCATTGCCAAAACAAAACAAAACAAAACACCCCGGTACCTTTGCACATGCTGCTTTTCTCCACTGGTCAAACTCCCCCTCATTTTTTAATGCCTCGCTTAAAAGATCAGTCCTTGACTTTGGCAGTTAACTCATAATAGGAATTCTTTAAATGTTTACAAAACAAGTAGATTAACAGTGCCCATATTTTGCCCACTCCTCTCTGAAAGTATTAATCTGATACAATTCATTTGTATTTGGCACCTTTAACTATGAAATAGCTTCCTAGAAGGCAGAAATCCAGTTCACACATTCAAAAATTCTCTGGTATCTAAATACAGTTTGGCACATAATTCAATATGCTGGTTGAATAAAAACAATTTAGTTGAGCCTTCCAACCCATTCTAATAAAAACCCCACTAACAGGTCCTGTCATTAAGTGTTTCAGTCGCTATTCTAAACATGTTCAGTATAAAAATTACATGAAAGAATCGCATTATTAGCATTAATACTTTTCGTTGATTCCCTTGAATATTCTGATTATAAACGAGTACAGTTGCCCTGGCTGGATAGCTCGGTTGGTTAGAGCGTCGTCCGGAAGTACATAGGTTGCGGGTTCGATCCTAGGTCAGGGCACATACAGAAACAGATCAATGTTCCTGTCTCTCTCTCTCTCTCTTCCTCACTCACTAAAATCAATAAAAAAATAAAAAATAAAAAAAACAAGTACAGGTACATTTTTATTTACAACTTGTTTCCATAAAAATAAGAGCGATCTGTTACATTACTACCGACTTTATGGATTTTGACTCAAACCATCCTTTAACTGGAGAGTAAAAAACAAGTTAAGCCTAATGCCATCAAAACACAGGACAAAATTAGTTGCTGATTACCACTAGCTTAACACTGCTGACTAAAAATGTCTAGCCCCTATTATGCAGTGTCATAACGAGAATTCTTACGTTTGCTTACATATAAGTCCAGCCCAACATCATGCATTTTAAAGTTATAATTATATTAAGAAACTAATAAAGTTGAAATTAGAAATCTTCATATTACATATCCTTAAGTACACGTGCTTTTTTTTTTACATCTTCCGCTTGAGAAAGAAGTGCCCTCAGGACAAATGTATGCACCTACGTAACACAAAGAGGTCTGGTCAGCTTACGACTGTGGACTGAGAGGCAGATTCAAATTGAAATTTGGGAGTAAAATGGGCCTGAAGCCATTTTGAGAAACAAGGTGGAAGGACTAGTGTAACAACACTGACACGTAAATCCCGCCCCGAGGACGGATTTCACCCCGGGATTTAGCCTTCTCTTAACGTCTCTTCCTCTCAGGAGCGAAAGTGAATGAACCGAAAGGCTGGCTGCGAAGAGCGAGCTCGAAGGCGCCGTACGCCGTGAAGACCGCTCCAGTGACAGACCCCTTCCCTTCCACGGCTCCCGGGGCTTACCCTAGGACTTTCCCGAACTCGTTACCAGAACCTTCCACGCCATTGTGTAAACTACGCGCGCTTTATTCCACGGAGGAGGGAAAGGAAATGCTAACTCCGTGGAAAAAGAGCGCGAGCGCCGCAGGAGCGGGGGAAAGACCTAAAGCCATGTGTGCTTAGCACACGTTGGGATTTCAACTAGCTTGGACAGCAAGAACAAAAAGCCGAATTCCAGTCTCTAACCGCTATTACCAACAGCGTAAAGCTAGAGTCCCCACAAACTCCAGAGCCCGGCAGAGCACGTCTTTCCTCTTCCTTACGCGCGAAGTAGCGGCCTACTCAGGCAGCGGCCAATTGCCGCGAGCGGTCGGGAACACACCGCGCGGTCCAGACTTACCTGCCGGGCTCTCTGCAGCGCATCTTTGAAGGCATCGTTAACTCCTCCACCACCACCGCCTCCGCCTCCACCACCAGCTGAGCCAGAGGAAGGTGGAGGCACTGTTGAATAGTCAGCCATGTCTACCCTACCCTAGCCGCTACCGCTTCTTCGCAGAGACCTCTTCCCAGCCAACTGCTAAGAAAGAAAGAAAATGGCGGCCGTGGGGACTGTATCACATTCTTGTGCGACCATCGTGCCGTAAAGGGGCGGAGACTGAAAAAAGAAAATCTCGCGATGTTTGTGAGCAACGCGCTGCATAGGGGTGGGGCTAAAAAGGGATAAGCAGGAAGATGTCGCGAGAATTGTGTTTACGCTATCGCGAGAATGTAGTTTATTTGGCACCTCCTCTCCGCCCGGCCTTGTGTTCCGGCTGTGTGGCTGTTCCGCCAGGGAGGTTAAGGTTGGTGTGGAGACCGTAGTAGGCTCGAGTTTCCGAAAACCTGAAGATACGCTGTAGTGTTCCTTAGAGGTCGCTGCCTAGGGGCGTTAGTGTCCGTGAATATTACGCCAGGAGTAATTTCGTTTGTCCTTGGGGAAAAGGGTGACGTCACGAGTGTAACGACGACGCTATGGTTTTTTGAGAACACTGCAGCCGGTAGTGCGTGCCTGGGGGAAACGCTCCCGGACGTCGCGAGGTGACCCTCCCAGAAATGTCCTCCGGGCCTAGTGGGAACTGGACCTGGTGTTCAGAGTAGTCAACTTCGAGATTGTCAGAATGTTAAATTTAATCACAAGTGAGGATGAATTCAGATGGGGAGCGTCTTAGTTCTCGAGATGATTTCGGAGATTTTAGTAGGTAAATGTGGAATAAGGTGAATGAGGCTGTAATAATATGACTGACGACCATTTTTTTTAACTTTCATTTTTAAAATTTTTTATTTTTATTTTTTTTTAGAGAGAGAGAGACATCAGTACGCTGTTCCACTTATTTATGCATTCATTAGTTGATTCTCGTCTGTGCCCTGATGGTGATGGAACCTGCAACCTTGGCGTATGGGATGGGATGCTCTCCGGCCAGGGCATTTTTTTTTTTTCTTTTTAAATACGTAATTTGTTCCTAAAACTCAATTTTAACTAGTCTTAGCAACTTAGTATTTTTATGTGTCCACCACCCATTCTATTGAGGTCTGTATAATTAACAGCATCTTTTTCTTAACCAAAATTGTCTGTGTAGCTTCCTAGGAAGAGTTTCCCTCCGCCCACCTGGGAGATCCCAAATGGGAGGCAGTGCTCCGAACGGCCGCTTTAGGGACTAGGTGATTGTTTTTGTACTTTCTGTTACCTACTTTTGTTACCAAGTAGTTTCAAATCTTTCTTCAGACCTTCCAAAGGTAAATGAACTTGACCAACTTTGGCATTTTGTGTTTTATTAATTAGGTCTAAAAAAGTACTTTTCCATTGCTGTTCTTAGAGTAATTGAGAGAAATGTATGCTGCAGTCTTCTGATTCCTGAAACTAATGTGTCCACTTGCTCAAGACCCAAAATTAGCTGTTTGCCCATGAGTGTAACTGAATTACCATTTTCCTAGAGCTTTTCTACCATCTTATCCATTTATAGTTCTGATTATCTTTTCAGCATTCATAGCCATCCATCCCTTTAGATTTTGGAGGAATTTTTTATTTGGAAAAGTGGTGACTGTATTGGACTACAGATGAAACTAGCTAAAAAAAAAAATTAAAAGCAGTGTTGGGCGGTATTGCTAAATAGAAGCTTTTAGTTGACTTTTGAGAAAATATTCAACAGATGATATTTATTAATCAGTAATTGATATTTTAAAAAATTTAATTTATTGGCATAATAGTGGTTAAGAATTATACAGGTTTCAGATGCCCAGTTCTACAACACATCTGTTCACTGTATTGTGTGTTCACCAACCCAAGTCAAGTCTTTGTCCATCACCATTTATCCCCTCTATACACTTCACATTACCCTCAGTAATTGATTTTTAAAATATTTTATTAGACATGTACCAGTAAGACCCAATGAACATAATGACAGAGTGATATAATTTATTTCTAGACAAATAATAAACTATTTCATGTATTCAACAATTTTGTCTCTAAATATTAAAGATAAATAAGGACTTTTGTTTGTTTTTGTTGTTGATTCTTCTGGATGTATGGATATGCTGGGATGGGAACCAGTTGGAATCAGTGCAGGTCAGGATTTCTCAATCTTAGCACTATTAACACTTTTTAGGCAGCTAATTCTTTGCAGCACCTCTTATGGGTTGTATGTTTAACATACTTGCCCTCTACTCATAAAGGCCAGTAGCCTATCCTCACAACCATCACCAGTTGTGACAACCGAAAGTGTTCTCCATACATAACAGGTGTCCCCTAGGAGGCAAAGTCATCCCCCATTGAGAACCACTGGTTAGTCTTGATTGTTGCCCTGCCTCCATCCATCAGGAGACCTATGTACCATACTTCTGAACTATATTATCAATACAAATTTTGTTACCTTTTACCTCCACTGCTTCCAAGTTAACATCACTTTAATCTTGGATTATTAAGAAGCATTCTGGTGGCCTGACTGGTGGTGGTGCAGTGGATAGAGCGTCGGGCTGCTAGGACTCAGGTTTGAAACCCCAAGGTCACCAGCTTGATCGTGAGGTTGCAGGCTTGAGCCTGGGATCATAGACATGATGCCATGGTCACTGGCTGAAGCCCAAGGTTGCTGGCTTACGTAAGGGGTCACTGGCTCAGTTTGAGCCCCCTGGTCAAGGCACTTAGACAAGCAATCAATGAACAACTAAAATTGATGCAACTCTGCGTTGATGCGTGTGTGTGTGTATGTATGTATGTGTGTGTATGTATGTGTGTGTATGACAGAAACAGACGAGAGAGGGACAGATAGGGAACAGTTAGGGACAGACGGACCGGAAGAGAGATATGAGAAGCATCAATTCTTCATTGCAGCACCTTAAGTTGTTCATTGATTGCTTTCTCATAAGTGCCTTGACCTGGGAGCTACAACAGAGCCGGCGACCCCTTGCTCAAGACAGCGACCATGTGCTCAAGCCAGATGGTGCTCAAGATGGTGACCTCTGGGTTTCAAACCTGGGTCCTCTGTGTCCCAGTCCAGCACTATCCACTGCGCCACCGCCTGATCAGGCATGTGTTGATGTTTCTTATCTCTCCCTTCCTGTTTGCTGTCTGTCTCTATATCCCTCTGGCTGTCTCTATCTCTTTCTGGCTTAAAGTAAAATAAAAGCATCTAGTGGTTTCTTTGTTTCCACTCATATCTCTACAATTTATTTTTTAAAATTAGGGAATTTTGTACAGAAAAGTGTATAATATATAGTACATGTAAAATCTGAAAGGTAACAAGTGTGTATCCATTCTCTGGGAATGTTCTCCAAAAAATAGACTTACTAGTACTTTTGAAGCCCAAGAGTGCCACTAGTGATTGTTTCACAGTTGTTTTTTCTTATGGCAACTTGAATATTTTCTTACCTATGTCTTCAATTTCACATCAAATTCTACTTCCTGGAGTGAGTGGCCTTAGGGCTCCTTATACACAGCCCACTGTCTCTACCCTCTCCTCTCTTAACCCTTCTTCCCTTATTTTACTGCAGCTGTCTGGCCACCTTG